>NC_088687.1:75347727-80302727 GCF_028017835.1 Emys orbicularis | reverse complement strand
ATCAGTAAAACAGCTATACTTTTTTTTCTTAAAAGGGCTACAAAATATACTATTGTACAATGGCAGATTATGTACAGAACTTGTATTATTTTTGACTTAGTTAAGTATTGTAGAAAGTATTTCTTATTTGCAGACACTACACCAGCTGCATATTCAAATTGACTTTTTAGCTCTAAGGTATCCTAAGTCTGTATAAATATTTATTAAATTTACTAGTTCATGTACTGAGCTAAGCAAGATTGTGTTGAATGCTAGAATTCCATTTCTGGGAGCTTTGCCAAATATGTAGAACTTTGTCACTGTTAAGTAGCATGGTGTTCACATTGGAACTGCTTGCTGAGCTAGGTACTGTTCAATATAATTAAAAGTGGTAGGATTAGATACACAGGATACCAGTCTGCAATATGTTGAATGCTCTGGCCTTGATCTAGGAAAGCACTTGTGCAAATATTTAAGAATATGAGTAATCTCATTGTCTTCAATGTGATTGCGCATATGCTTAAAGTTAAGTAAGTGCGTAAGCTCTTTACTGGAGAAGGGTCAGAGTGCTCAGCCCATAATGTGCTTTTGGACACATACAAAATTGTCAACTAATGCCATTTTTATCCACACTGAAGACAGATGGTTGCAGTGCTACACTGCAGCAAGGACAGTACTATCCACAAAGCTTCATTAGATGCTCACAGAATGTAAGAACATATTTCAGTTGCAGCAATTTATTTTCATTCCCACGCCATGTTAACAAAAATATATTTAATCCATTTGTTAAATTAATAAAAAGGTTAGGTATTAGTAGCCACACATACAGTTGAGCTATCTAGACAATCACAAAAAAGAGTCATTCGCTTCTCAACACAAATATCAGTAATTCAGTGCCTGCTTTACTCACAAAAGTTAAAGGAGCATTTTGATTTTGAAATTATAGGTAAAACATACCAGACACCTAAAACCTACATAAAAATGTGAATTTGTGAAAACAAATGTCCTTTACATGAAGAGTTTCTGGCATCAGACAAATACAAATTTTGGATAACAGATATTCAATTTTCAGGGTTCAGAAAATCAGTATTTGCCTGTGTTTACACTTATCACCCTTCATACTTCATAAATGTATTTGTACTTGAACTTGCAGGTGTTTTTCCTCATCTTTTCAACACCTGATGTTGCTTCACTTCCAAGTATATAAATGTTAGGGATGATTCTGCATTACTTTCTCCATCCAAGCAGCAAGACTTGAAAATTTCACTCCCAAATAAACTATTTTTCACTATTACTTTGTGCCTATTTGTTCATATAGGGATAAAGACAAGAAAGAGAAACCTATGTCTGCCCCTGTCGTCTAAACACAATTATTTTGAGACAAATGAGCCATTTTTTTTATTCCCCTCATGAGGGAGATACATTTTGCCCTGGAGCTTCCTCAAGGTTTCATTACTCTCTGATCAGCCATTTATGCTATCTTTTTTCTGCTATTTCAAAGTGTTCTTTCTTCTTGCTAATGAATTCAAGACTTTACTGTCCACTACATATTTTAAAGCTGAAGTCATACTGAACCACACAGAAGGGAAAAGTTAGGAATGATCCACAAGATAAACAAGTTCTCCGTTTTTATTTCATTATTTATATATGTATTCGAGTATGCAAGGCTCAGGAATTCCAGAGCAAGATATCTGGTGACTCAAAAACATGATTTGTCAAAATATGAAACATTAATTGGTGGCTATGGGCTTTGTTTTGTAACAAAGAAAAAAATAGTGCTCAAAGTTAGCCAGGTCAGACTAGAATGCTAATCTGTGATTCCATCAACCTCTGCTGAATTTATCATAAGTTTTGTTTTTTAAAAAATCAATTTTCCAGCCCAGATTGTTGTGAAACAAGGTTTCAGAATGTGAACAATGCCATCATGTCATGCATATGGGCAGATTGAAGGAATCTGATCATAAAAAAAATGGTGATAAATATCTACTTGTGGTCCCTTTTGCACAATGTCCAGAGCAGTGGATGATTGTTTTCTCAATGAAAATAAAGAAAGAATACCTTTGAGAACTGTAAATTGCCCCATTCATCTCAAAGGGGTGTTACTTTAAAGTCTGATTATGCTAGTTTTAGACACTGATCCTGGAAACATTTGTACATAGGCTAGACTTCAAGCACATCCATAAATCTTTGAAAGATGAGGGGATAAGTGTCAACATTATTAAGACAACATTGCTCTCTGCCTCAAATATCTACAAGACAATAGACAATATTCAGGTATCCACCCCAAACACACTGCCGAGCTTATCCATTTCGTCCTCATCCATAACACTTTGTCCAAACCATAAGAACAGCCATAGGTATTAGGATGGCTCCACCATATACCAAACTCTTCATGGGCCTCCTTGAGGAAGAATTTCTGGACAAACGCACAGCGTAACAAATAATATACCTAAAATATATCAATGACATATTCATCCTCTGGACAGACGACCTAAACTTCCTCATACACTTCCACCACAACTTCAACAACCACCATCCATCCATCCATCCATCCACCCATCCAGTTCTCTCTAGAACACTCCCATACCAGCATCAACTTCCTGGACACCACGATCAGCTTCAACAATGGAACTCTACAAACATCTATATACAAGAAGCCCATAGATCACCACACTTACCTTCATAAATCCAGTAACCACCCCAAACACAGCAAGAAATCTGATATGTACAGCCACGTGCTCATATACCACAGAGTTTGTTCTGAGGAGAAAGTCTGGGATACACACCTTACCCACACTTAAAACTGGTTTCACCAAACAAGGACACTCCACCAGAAAAGTAGATTGCATCATGTAATGGGCCACCCAAATACCCCAAGAGAATCTGCTTCAATACAGAATAAAAAAACCCCGCCAACTGCACACACCTAGTTTTCACCTAGCACCCCATACTGGAACTGATATGGAGTATCATTAAACAATTATAACCTATATTCGATAGGGACCACATCCTGAAATAAATCTTTCCTGAATCCCCTCTTCTGGCCTTCAAACAACCCGCCAATCTCATCATCAGAAACAAGCTCCTTGTGGACAAAACCCACTGACTCAAAGTGGCACCAGAAACTGCCAGAACAACAGGTACAAAACCTGCAGACATATCTCCACTATGATGCTCCACACTCCAGATATGATGCTCAAAATCCCCCACACCACACCTTTCAAGGTTTATGGGTCCCACACATGCCTATCACAACATGTGGTGTACCCAATCTACTGCACTACATGCCCCAATAACAACTATGTGGGTGAAACCAGACAATCGCTATGTTCTCGAATGAACTCGCATGGAAAAATGATAACAGACAAAAAACACCCATGGGCAAATACTTTTCACAAAATGATAATTCTAAATCTGACCTCTCAGTCCTTGTCCTCAAAGGAAACCTGCACAATATCTTCAAAAGATGAGCTTGGGAGCTTAAATTCATAACTTTGTTAGACACTAAAAATCATGGTCTTCATAAAGACACTGGATTTATGGTTTATTAAAACAATCTGTAACTCGCTACTCCCCCCCCCCTTTTTTTTTCCTCCTAAGACTGCAGAGGTGTTAATGCAGCACTTCACCTTGAATGGGCTTTTACAATATGTGTTAACTACTTATGCAAAACAATCTCTTCCACCTTGTATTTAGTTTTGACACTCAGAGTACCTTTCCCAGATCTGATGAGCTCCTCTGTGTAGCATCTTTTAACTTTGGGCAAGAAAACTTGTTTGGCCTGGAAACTGCCAGACTTATTTTAAAGGTAACAGAAGTAGTTTCTGTACAGTGTGAAGAAAATCCACAGAACTGTTTTTGAGTTATAGATCACTGAAATCAATTCTGATATGAAATTCTGATTTTTATCAAAGAATTCTTTGTTTCTCTACAGCTTACAAACAACTTGTTACAATTAGTTCAAATTTTCTAAATACATAAATCTTCATTCAAATTTCAACAAAACAGAAGATAATCATTCAACATTACTAACAATCTTATCCTGATCCCCGTAAATGTCAATAGGAGTATTTTGCCATTGCCTTCATTGTGCACACTTAGTTCATAAATAAATTGCCCTCAATTGCCTGATTGCAGCTTAGTAAGAACATGACTGCCCTTCTATTGCCAATGGCTAACAAAGCTCTTCCTTTATACCAAGGGCTTGAGGTCTGTGTTTTTGAAGTGGTAAGATCAGAGTTCTGTACTCAGCTCTGCAGGTCTGTGAAGCTTGTTAAAAGTTTTTATTACACTTGACTAATTTTAAAACTGTAATATAGCAAAGCTATTTTTCCTTAACTGAACAGCCACAGCATTTGTCCCTTTTATTTTTACATTATTCTGTCTAAGAAAAATATCAAAAGCAGGATGAAATATTTGGCATTTTTGGAACAAACCCATTTTCAAGGTGTAATTCAGTAACAATTTACTGATACAGTATCAGCTGGTTTGTATTTTGCTGATTTTTCTGAAATATTCTGTGGCTCTTGTTAAGTTGGCGCTGACATACTGAGTGAATTTTGCAGGTTTATGTCTTAAATTACAGTAGAGGTGCTTTACAAATTTAGCTGGTGTTCTCATTATGAGCTGCTAGGATACATGGAAAAAATGTATTGAAAACGGCTTAGGTAAAAATTGATATTGGAAAGTGAATGCACAGACTTTCTTTTATGATAATAGCAGCACATCTGCTATTGTAATAAACAGAAGACAATACACAAACATAAGTGGCAAATGCAATTGTGCTGTCATTAGCAAAGAAAAAAAACAGTGAACAAATGATCAATAGTAAGGCTAAGAGATCTTTTCTAAAATATCAAGGGCTTAAACAAGATGTAAATAAAACATAGAAAATACATAGACTATTGATTTATCCCTTTGTGGTACCCATTGTCTATGACTTGTTAAACTATAACAATGAAGAACAGTCATGTTGCATTTTCACATACAGTACTGAACCTCTAATTTAAATTATCGATGGGAACTTGAGCAGCAAGTATTTTCTCAACACCAATGATGTATACCTAGTAAACCCTTGAGAAAGTTGATTTTGTAAAGAAAAAAATCTTTTAGTGAAATACTTTTTAAAATGTCTGCAGGAGGAAAATTCCAAAATAATGTATATGTACAATGCTTTTATTAAGGATATAGAAAAGGATTCTTCTTAACTTTATTTTCTAGCCAAATTTCATTATTTTGTCCATGTGGGTTTTCCATGCTATTCACTTCTAAGTAAATAAACAGTTAAAATAACTAAGAGCTAGACTGTAACCAGCCTTGGTTTACATGGAGGAATGGGGGATGCTTAATATGCCTTTCTCCCAACCCTGCAAAGTTGCACAGTTGAGGGGAAAGCAGGCATTATTTTCTCTGTTCACCCTTAAGGGGCTTATGTCACCTCCAGATTGGATGAGTAGAGAACACCATGGTAATACCATACAGTAGGGCTGCTACAGCAGAAGAGCAGGCTAGAGGCATGTTGCGTGCACATGCGGAGGACGAAAGTGAAACCCCAGTGAAACTGCTACCCTTATTCTTCCCTTTGCCCCAAGCAGCACTCAAAGTTTAAGGTAGCAACGATAATGCAGTAAATGTTCTGCTTCAAGTGTGACAGTGGGTTTTGGGGTTCAAAGCAGCGCAGTCCTGTGAAACCTGGGACTGTCGGGGAGTATGTGGGTAGAGGTGGGTGCAGGGGGGAGAGCAGGAGCCTGGGCGCAGAGGCAGCTGGGGTTGGGACTGTGTGTGGTTCAGTGCAGGGGGAGAGTTTAGACAAGAGAGCTTGAGCCTGGGTGCAGGGCAGGGCAGGGGAGGGAGAGCTCTGGGTACCCTCCTTAGGAAAATTACGGTTGTGCCCTTGCCTGAGTGTGTTGCAATTAGAGACATACATTGATTACAGTTAACCTCGGTATTAGAACTAAGTGAAGCAAGGGCATCCACAGGACAAAGCAAGCTCACATTTCTGCATGAATAGTGATACAGAGCACTAATGCTAACACTAGGTGAGAAAGGACAATAAACAAAATTGATTGGGCTGTCCCTGCACCATCCGGTCATATAGAATAATGTGTTTATTAAATTTTGGGATGGGCTGTGTTCCAGGCACTGGTGAAGATGGAAAGTTGAAATATCCTTATGGGGATTACAAATAGCTCCTTCAAAAGCAGTACTATGATGTTTCATATCCAGTGGATTCAGAATATACGAGATAGTCTTTATTCTAGTTTATAATATGGCTGGGTTTGGTCTGGGAGGAAAATTGTTGTTGGGTGTTGGAAATGTGATATTATGACATGTGAGTTAACTTTACCATTTGCTCCTGTAACGCTGATTCTATTCCCACCAGTGTCTACTTCTAGAGGAGTGTGTGATAACTTCAGTGATCTTCTTGTACTTTATTCAGATTTTTTGGAAGGAAGAACATTGATAATGAAACACAGGTTAAACTGGATAAGGGGAGATAAGGGGAGAAATGTATGTGAGACAAGAGCATCACTTTACCCATATAAAAGATTATGGAAGAAAGGTTAGGGATGAGGATTTAGAATTCAATAACTCTTCTGGAGCAAGGCAATAGCCACCAAAAGACTATTTTCAGGATCAGGAAAAAGCAGGGGAAATGGATTCTCAGTTTTAAAGAGGATATCTATAAATTTACTTATTACCAAGCTAAGATGCCAAGGTTGAAATGGAGATTTAGTCTGAGGATAAAGATGAAGGTGGCCTTGAGGTAAAGGGTCTGCAAATACAAATTATTTTTTCCATCTACTAACTCAATGGCACCCAAACTTTTCCTCTTGTGACCCCCCTTACCACAAATGGAATGTGTCTGTGCCCCTTGGTCGGGGAGTGGAGTTGTATCCATGCGCGGAGCCGCAGCCAAGGGCTTGGAGCAGGGGATGGGGGCCAGCAGCAAAGAGTGGGAGCCGTGGGACGGGAACATAGCTGGGTCTGCAGCTGTGGCTGGGTGCTGAGACCAGGGGCAGGACCGGAGCAGAACTGGGGGAAGAGCAGGGCTGGGTGGTGCTCCCTCCCCACTCCCCATGGGGGCTGGCGCATCTCCCACAGGTTCCTCTCTAGGAGGGTGCACCCCACAGTTCGGGGGCCACTGCACTAACACATGAAAGGGGATAATGATTGCTAAAGCAGCCATATAGGAGATACTATTAGTTCAGAGTTGGCTAGACTGAAGCAGATATTGAACATGCTAGGAACCAGACAATACTGATGAAAACAAACCTCTGTCCTTTACTCCACATGGAAAACAGTTTCCATTTCCTTTGGTTCCAAGTTAGAGTTGAGATCAGCAGAGGCAGTTTTATGAAGGAGACCTGTATGATTCCTAATTGTAATTCAGACTTCAGAAGCCTTAGCTTTTCATTCCTTTGCCCTTTACTATCTCCTACTGCTCCGGTCATTTCTAGCTGATAGGAAGCATACCTCTTAATCTAGACAGTGCACACTAATAACACAAGAACTACATTCTTAAACTAACAATCATTTTTTTCTAATAATACAGATGTATTCTTATCTCCAGATAGACTTAAAATTATCACAAGGCTGTAAACAATTTAAAATGGTAAGTAACAAAACTTGCACAAAACATGATATAGTATCATTAAAACTAGTATTACTAAAAATTAGTAGAGCATGTGGTCATTACAGCTCTTCAGAAATAGGAACTCTTAAATGAAGACCTGGGATCATGGTACTATCACTGCAGCACCAAAAGCAATAACTATGAGCTATGTAAAATATGCAAAGAAGAAAGCATAAAGATGGGCAGTGCAGTTTTATTAATTAAAATTTGTGCAGAGTATAACATGCTGAATTGTCAGTTTGTTCCTTTCCCACATTACTGCTGATACTAAGTTTGAGTACCTCTGACTCATTACCTTTTATTCTTGGTAAATCTTATTTTAGGTTTCTTACAACATCCATATTGCTTAAAATGGATCTGAAGTATATTCCACCTAGAAGTCTATAGAATAAATTCCACTAGCCACATTAATCAAACATATGCTTCTGTCAGACACACAGAAGGATAAAACAGTGAAATCTTTAAAAGCAAATAATCTAACAAACATTTATAATTAGGAGAATGCTAGGCCAATGTTTTAAAGCCCTCCTCCTCCAACACTCCAACATTTTAAAGGCTCTAAAGAAGATCTATGACTTTCATTCAATTTAGAATATAGGTTAAAGGCCAGGGCCGTATTCTCCCTTCAGTTGCATGGCACCAAGGCAGCAATTCATCACAACTTGCAATCAACAGCAACCCTCTGTGCAGAAATTGAATCTCAAGTGGCACATTACTGTTAGGAGGTAGATGCTGCTCAGGCAGGATTGTAATAGGTTTCTATCACATAATATCGAGCTCTCATGTGTACTGAATTTTGCTGGATGTTCCAAATTTTAGCCATACTGGGCTGCCTATTTTGCCAAGAGGAGAGAGAGACTCCCCATCTAAATATCCTGTACCCTACAGGAATGTGCAGAGCTGGGAGCCAGGAGTGCTGGTCTCCTTACTGACTGTTATTTATATTTCTGTGCACTATGGAGGCTTTATTATTAAGCAAGGTCTTATGCCCTACAGTAACATGATTTACACATTTTTACATTTTTTCCCCTGAAAATCAATCCCTCTCAGAAGTCTACCTTGGGATGATAAACCTCTGCATCTTCCCCAAGGCGAGCCTGTGCCCATCCAGTCACAACTGATCCCTCAATCTTCAAGAATGCAAATGATAACAATAGGAAACATTTTTCTCTCACTTCACACATTAATACAGTTTTTATGGCATATAAAAAGCACATATTGCTTAAAAGAAAAATAGACTCATAAAAGGCAACTTTTTAAATTGTTTCACAAAACCTACTGAGTTTTATCCACTCAGGATGAATGCTATTCTCTTGATTGCCACTATGCTCTTATCTATACTTTTCGCTCAAAACAGAAGAGGGAGTGAAAGTAGCAGAGCATGAGGTTTGAGCTGGGGCAGTTCAGAATTGCCAGTCTCATTACAGCTGATTTTTTTGAAGTCAGCTGGATTGGAGCCACTTCTGTGTGCACCAGCAGATGTCACTTGAAATCAATGGGAACATAGTGGGTTCAGAGGACAAACATTTTAACGGCAGAAAAAGCATATACTTGCACATAGTTTAGCTATACTGAGAATTAATTAAAAAGGAATAGGAAGATGCTACCGTGCTGCACGGCATTTAATTTTCAATTTTGCACTGGTATCTTTGAAAGAATCTTTTAGTAGTGAGACAATCATTAAACTGATTTATATGATACAAAGAGGGTTATTTATTCCTTTTATTTGGCCTGCACACTAGTAGCTAGTAAAGTAATGAACCAAATCAGAGGATACTAGTTTAGCTTTGCATAAGACTGATAATTTGTTAGCCTGCAATTTGCCATTAAGAGTTATTTATATCTCACTAACCATTGGCCTCACACCTGGGGTTGGCAGCACCTGGCAAGCATTCTTAATGAATTCACTAGTGTTTCCATTGAAATTACTTACATTAATAATTGCGATGTTACTTTTTTTGCAGAAAAAAGTACAAACTTAAATGTAGTGGATTAAAAAAGGTCAATGACATCTAGTACTTTTTGTACTAATATATAGTTTGACAGTATGTGCTAAAGAAAAGGGGAGAGAACAGCTTGACAAAAATAAATCTTTCTCTAAATCTTTGTCTGAGTGGCATAACTTCATAAATAATGCTTCACTTTGTGACCTTATATTTATTTATAAAAAGTTAATTTCTACCTATAAACATTTTACAGAAAGGAATGAATCACAGTCAGACCCAATTAGACAAACCAGTTTGTGACCCCCATTTTTCATTCACACTATTTGATTTGTAATTTTTCAATCACTGTGCATGTGAAACATCAGCCGTACATTGTAATTGTTGAGAACTTACAACTTACAACTGCCTTTGGGATCAATGGAATTTGTGAATGCCTATCACTTATTAAATGAAGGTGTCATCTAAAAACTTTGGTAAGGATTACATACAAATTATTTATGGCTTTATTCAAAGCCCAGTTTAATCAACATGAGTCTTTCCATTGACTTCAATGGAGTCTGGATCAGGTCCTTATGTCCCAATCATGTAAACGTGCCTGTCCATGTTCCTAACATTGTTGACTTTGATGAGACTGCTCAGATGAGTATTAATAAGCATGTGCAAAACTGTTTTCAGGACCTGGCCCTCAGATTGTAAGCACTTCAGGACAGGATTTAACATCTATATAATGTATTATTATTATTTTACAGGGCCCATAAGTGTGTTAGGCACTTCACTATATCTATATCATCTATATCGATTTATTGTGAAGTGCCTATCACACTTGTGAGCCCTGTAAAATAATAGTAATAATAAAGAATAATGATTTTAAAAGACTTAATACATGTAAGTAGCATAAAATTAACTACAATTAGTAATAAAAGGGTTTTAAATAACTCAGTGTATTTATGGCACATAACTGTTATACTACATCATCAACCAATAGTGTTTATTCCAAAGGTTACACATTTTATTATAAATGGCTCATCATAGAACATATTTACAACCTTTAACCATTGACTGTTTTAATAATGTTTTTTCAAAGCATTATAGCATAGCAATAACCACTATGCATTATTAATATTTCATACAATATCTATAGCCAGCTATTTATCATTTATAATATGCAACACAAAAGCATTATAAAACATTTACTATGTACTTATAAATAATTTTTAGGTTACTATTAGCATGTGTTATAAATATATTATTAATTATTTGTAAATTATTGAAAGGCAATTGTTGAAATGGAACATGAAAATAGCTTAATTTTAAGAGTGGCATTTTGTCACCCACAAATGCCCATCCAAAATGGATAGCACCTTATATTTCTGGAGATCCTAATTGTGCCAAACTTGCAGCATCTGAAACAGAAGCCTTATAGAGAGAGAATGAGGAAAGAGAAAGTTTATGGTCCTAATCTTGCTTTGACTGAAGTCAATAGTAAAACTCCCATTGTCTTCCATGGGAGAAAAAAAATCAGGCTCCCCAAATTGGAAAACTAGCTACTGTTAATTTAGTGTGAGGCTCCAAAGAATAAGCTGCAAAACACAATGGTTTTACTTTGCAGGGATTCATGCTACTACTGTACAGGGCCGGCTCCAGGCACCAGCCCACCAAGCTTGTGCTTGGGGCGGCACCTGGAGGGGGGCGGCGCGGCGCTCGGGCCGCCGGGGAGAGCGGGGCCACAGCCGGGCTCGCCGCCCTCCCCCCGGCGCTCTGGCCGCCCTCCCCCCCTGCGCCCTCCCCCCGGCCGCCGGGGGAAGAGCGGCGAGCCCCAGCCGGGGCTCGCCGCCCTCTCGCCGCCCTGCCCCCGGCACTCTGGCCGCCGGGGCTCGCCGCCCTCTCGCCGCCCTGCCCCCGGCACTCTGGCCGCCGCGGGGAGAGCGGAGCCCCCGCCGGGGCTCGCCGCCCTCCCCCCCGGGGCTCCGGCCGCCCTGCCTTTCCCCCCCCCGCGGGGGGGGGGGGGGGGCGGCCGGCGGCTTTTTTGCCTGGGGCGGCAAAAAAGCCAGAGCCGGCCCTGCTACTGTACGAACTTTTGATCCAGGTGAATTTGCATGTTCTACCCCAAATTCTGCTTTGGGACAAAATCAAAATTCATCAACTGAAAATTTTTCTAGTCTGCCACGTTTCCTGGCTCTGTAAAATGTGATTGTACAAATTTTACAATTTCTCTGCAAAACCATAAATTCACCAACTGAAGACTCCAGCCAAAAGTTGAATTAACTTTGACAAACTTTCTGATAGACAAAATCTGTGTTTGTAGTGAAATCCAGAGGCATAGATATTTTTCACACTCTGGGTGTTTACTGTGAATATTTTGCACAACCCTCGCTTGAACAATTACAAAATAGACTGTATTTTTCACACATTACAGTTATAGAGATCAACATGAAAAAGAGATTTTATACTGGATTTTAAATTTTGGAGAAAAATACAAGGAACAGATCATGATCATTATGAAGGCATAATTCGAAAATAAAATTTGGTTTTAGGTAATAGATAGACCTTTCTTTCCCTTCTGGATTACGTATGGGATCACTCATTACTCCTTCCTCTTCTAAGCCTATGTTAGGTAATTCAAAAGTGCTCAATTTTCCTTGTCTTTTTCAATGTTGTTATTCCCAGAAGTATCAAAGAGCAGTCACTTCATTAGCATAACTGATGCAGAAAAATCTCAAATGTTCTGGAAGATGTAGGAAAAGCAACATAACATTTGTTTGGATACCTTAAGAACATAAGAATGGCCATACTGGGTCAGACTAATGGTCCAGCTAGCCAAGTATTCGGTCTTCCAACTGTGGCCAGTGTCAGATGTTTCAGAGGAAGTGGACAGAACAGGGCAATTTATCGAGTGATCCATTCCCTACCATCCAGTCCCAGCTTCTGATAGTCAAAGGTTTATGGAATCACAGAACATGGGGTTACGTTCCTGACCATCTTGACCAGTAGTTCTCAAACTTTTGTACTGGTGACCCCTTTCACATAGCAAGCCTCTGAATGTGACCCCCCTTATAAATTAAAAACACTTTTTAATATATTTAACACCATTATAAATGCTAGAGGCAAAGCGGGATTTGGGGTGGAGGCTGACAGCTGGCAACCC
Organism: Emys orbicularis; assembly: GCF_028017835.1. Lineage (NCBI taxonomy): Eukaryota > Metazoa > Chordata > Testudines > Emydidae > Emys > Emys orbicularis. The sequence continues at coordinate 80,290,021 of NC_088687.1, read as the reverse complement.
CCCACATAATAACCTCACAACCCCCTGAGGGGTCCCGACCCCCAGTTTGAGAACCCCTGATCTTGACTAACAGCCATTGATGGACCTATCCTCTATGAAATTATTTATTTATTTATTTATTAACCCAGTAATACTTTTGGCCTTCATAACAGCCCCAGCAACAAGTTTCACAAGTTGACTGTCTGTTGCACGAAGAAATACTAGTTTATGTTTGTTTTAAACCTGCTGCCTATTAATTTGATTGGGTGACCCCGGTTCATGTGTGAGGTGAAAAGATAAATACTTTCCTATTCACTTTCTCCACCATTCATGATTTTATTGAGCTCCATCATATCCACCCTCAGTAATCTTTTTTTCAAGCTGAACAGCCCCAGACTTTTTAATCTCTCTTCACGTGGAAGCTGTTCCACACCCCAATCAGCTTCGTTGCCCTTCTCTGTACATTTTCAAATTCTAATCTATCTTTTTTGAGGGGGTGACCAGAACTAGTATTCAAGGTGTGGATACCATGTATTTATAAAGTGCATTATGATATTTTCTGTCTTATTATCTATCCCTTTCCCAATAGTTCCTAACATTCTGTTAGCTTATTTTGTTGCCATTGCAAATTGAGCAGATGTTTTCAGGGAACTATCCACAATGACTCCAAGATCTCTTTCTTTAGTGGTATACCCCATTATTTGGGATTATGTTTTCCAGTGTGCATTACTTTGCATTTATCAACATTGAATTTCTTCTGCCATTTTCTTGCCCAGTCACCCAGTTTCGTGAGGTTGCTTTGTAACTCTTAGCAGTAATTTTGTATCATCTGCAAACTCTGCTACCTCACTGTTTACCTCATCTTACCTAAGAACTACTTGCCAGAGTCTATTTTAGATGGTTAGAACTCAGAATAAATGACCTGAAAGAAAGCTTATGCCATGCTTTTTATGAGCCAAAGAAAATAAAACCATTGCTAGTTATAATCATGAAATACATTGAAGCTGAATCTCAGGAACAGGAAATAGGAAAATTGTAAAGTCTGGCACTTTTAATATGAATTATGAATTAATTATCCTCCCATACATCATGCACTTTTCCACTTTCACCCTCTTTTCTATTTGTTACCAATAGGCAGAGAGGTTTTCTCATTTTATAATAGTAATAATTAATAATAACTTACATTTACATAGCACATTTTATCCCAAAGGCTCCTAGAGTGCTTTATAAACATAAAATGAAGTAAAAAGTATACTTTAGTATATAGGAAGTGCAAAAAAAGTACATAAATGCAATGTTTAGAGTGGAGGACCACTGACACAAGTTAGAGATGAGTATGAAACCTTAATTCTGTTCTGTTGTGCCTAAACACTGTAATACAGACAACGAGGAGTCCTTGTGGCACCTTAGAGACTAACAAATTTATTTGGGCATAAGCTTTCGTGGGCTAAAACCCACTTCATCAGATGCATGAAGTGAAAAATACAGGAGCAGGTATAAATACATGAAAGGATGGGGGTTGCTTTACCAAGCATGAGGTCAGTCTAACAAGATAAATCAATTAACAGCAGGATATCAAGGGAGGAAAAATAACTTTTGAAGTGGTAGGAGAGTAGCCCATTACATACAGTTGACACGAAGGTGTGAGTAACAGTAGGGAGAAATTAGTATTGGAGAAATTACGTTTAAGTTTTGTAATGACAAAATGGTTTTGTATCTCGTTAGACTGAGCTCACACTTTTCTGAAGCTTTTCCAATTCCAATATATCTTTTTTGAGATGGGGTGACCACATCTGCACGCAGTATTCAAAATATGGGTGTACCATGGATTTATATAAAGGAATTATGATACTTTCTGTCTTATCATCTATCCCTTTCTTAATGGTTTCCAACATTCTGTTCGCTTTTTTGACTGCCACTGCACATTGAGTGGATGTTTTCAGAGAACTAGCCACAATGACTCCAAGGTCTCTTTTTTGAGTGGTAACAGCTAATTTAGACCCCATCATTTTATATGTATAGTTGGGATTATGTTTTCCAATGTGCATTACTTTGCATTTATCAACATTGAATTTCATCTGCCATTTTGTTGCCGAGTCACCCAGTTTTGTCAGATCCTTGTGTAGCTCTTCGCAGTCTGCCTGGGACTTAACTATCTTGAGTAGTTTTGTATCATCTGCAAATTTTGCCACCTCACTGCTTACCCCTTTTTCCAGATCATTTATGAATATGCTGAACAGCACTGGTTCCAGTAGACATGCTTGGGAGACACCACTATTTACCTCTCTCCATTCGAAAAACTGACCATTTATTCCTACCCTTTGTTTCCTATCTTTTAACTAGTTACCAATCCATGAGAGCACCTTCCTTCTTATCCCATGACAGCTTACTTTGCTTAAGAACCTTTGGTGAGCGACCTTGCCAAAGGCTTTCTGAAAATCTATGTATACAATATCCACTGGATCCCCCTTGTCCATATGCTAGTTGACCAAGTGAAAGAATTCTAGTAGATTGGTGAGGCCTGATTTCCCTTTACAAAAACCATGTTGACTCTTCCCTAACAAATTACGTTAATCTATGTGTCTGACAATTTTGTTCTTTATTATAGTTTCAACCAGTTTGCCCAGTACTGAAGTCAGGCTTACTAGCCAGTAATTGCTGGGATCACCTCTGGAGCCCTTTTAAAAAATTGGCGTCACATTAGCTATCCTCCAGTCATTTGATACAGAAGTTGATTTAAATGATAGGTTACAGACTACAGTTAGTAGTTCTGCAATTTCACATTTGAGTTCCTTCACAACTCTTGGGTGAATACCATCTGGTCCTGGTGACTTTTTTCTATTTTGTTTATCAATTTTGTTCCAAAACCTCCTCTAATGACACCTCAGTCTGGGACAGTTCCTCAGATTTGTCACATATAAAGAATAGCTCAGGTTTGGGAATCTCCCTGACATCCTCAGCCATGAAGACCAATGCAAAGAATTCATTTAGTTTCTCTGCAATGGCCTTATTGTCCTTGAGTGCTCTTTTAGCATCTCGATCGTCCAGTGACCCCACTGGTTATTTAGCAGGCTTCCTGTTTCTGATGCATTCAATACATAGTACAAACTTGCAAGGCCCACAAACCTCCCCCGCCCACAACTTTATAGGTCCCAGGAAGTCCACAGGCTAATTTTTAATTTGTTCTGACTCCCCATTTGTATTCCTCTGGTATATCACAGGTACAGCACTATAGACAAGAATCACAACCTTCCTCACCTTTCCCTTGACAGAACCTTTCTTAATCCTCAGACTGGCACTCCCAATGACCATCCTTCAAATCCATAAAAAAGAATCTTCCCAGTGCCATTCACCACACTACTTTATACTAAGTACTTACTTAACATGATCTACAGTGGAAACTGTAGTAAAATTAACTTCCCTGCAGTGAGAGGCTGGTGAAGTCTGTGAAACCTTGAAGGATATCAAGGATATATGTATCAAAATAACTCATTTCCAGCAGGAAAGGATTATCGGGACATAGAGAAAGCATTTTTTTTTTCATTTCGCTCTGATGTATATTTTATTTTAATCTTTTGTTTAACTCTTTAGGTAATATGTGATACATTTTGAACATGCTAACAAACAATTAAAAAATTAAGGTTTTTTTGCATACTGTATGGTATTAATGTAAACAAACACAACTATTCTTTGCAAAAGCACTGCTGCATCAGACTCAGATAAAAAATGTGAAATATAATACACTCTTTCTAAACTAAGACAATGAGAGGATAAGAAAACTTTTTTTTTTTTACACGCAAAGCTAATTTCCATTTCTAATATCAAGAGTTTGGTACAGAAACGGAGAAAAGCAGATGCAAAAAAAGAAAAGGACTATTTAGAATATGATAACAAGAGAACTATTAATCTGGGGAAGGCTACAGTCCGATTATATTTATCTGTCTAGGTAGTTCTCCATCACTGTAGTATCTAAGCACATACAAAAGACTTAAATCTTTTAAACAATGTCTAAGGCCATTCAATCAATGCAGATAAATAATTAAAGTCTTTAGGAAAAGAAAACATACTAGACAAGGAGGTGGGTTGGCATTATTCAATAGAAGGAAATTAGATTGTCAAAAAGACAACCATTTAGACATTAAATATGAATGATTAGACGGAGAAAATATAAAAGTTAAAGTGTGTTTCATTACATAAATAGAAGTGGCAGGGACAAGTTTTATCTTATCATTAAAAGAAAACTGGTCTGATCCCTTTAATCAGATGAGATTATAGATTAAGATAAATATAACAAATAAAAATGTAATACTTTATTAAATAAAAATGTCTAATGACTCTATTTTAATATCTTGGAATGTAAAGGCAGTGCTGAAATATGACCGAGAAAATTAAAAGCAAAATTATATATTAGAACAGTTCTAGGAATGAATGAAATGAAATAAATGAAATAAATGAAAGACAGATAAACAGTGAATAATGAGTAGGATCCTTAATGCAGGGGTATGCATGAGACCTAAATTATGAGGCAAGGTCACCAATTTGCATCACATAGTTGCTCTTAATTATGTGGCAAAGATATCACTTAATTACTATAATTTGTAATGCAATGATCATAAAGATACACCCAGAAGCTAAGAATACATAACAAGTGCATATTGCAACCAAATAAAAAATAACAATATTTGCCTGAGAAGTTAAGAAGAAACCAAAAAACAGTTCATTAAGGGTATGTCTACACTACAGGATTAATCCAAATTTATATAATTCGAATTTGGGAAACAGATTGTATAAATTCGATTGTATGCGGCCACACTAAGCACATTAATTCGGCGGTGTGCGTCCATGTACCGGGGCTAGCGTCGATTTCTGGAGCGTTGCACTGTGGGTAGCTATCCCATAGCTATCCCATAGTTCCCGCAGTCTCCTCCGCCCATTGGAATTCTGGGTTGAGATCCCAATGCATGATGGGGCCAAAAACATTGTTGCGGGTGGTTCTGGGTATATCCTCCCCCCTCTCCAGGAAGCAACGGCAGACAACCGTTTCGCGCCTTTTTCCTGGGTGAACAGTGCAGACGCCATACCACGGCAAGCATGGAGCCCGCTCAGCTCAAGACAGCAGTCATGAACATTGTAAATACCTCGCGCCTTATCGTGCAGTTTATGCTGAACCAGAACCTGCAAAACCAGGCGGCGAGGAGCAGGCTACGGCAGCGCGGAGGCGAGAGTGATGAGGATATGGACATGGAATTCTATCGAACCGCAGGACCCGGTGCTTTGGCGATCATGCTGTTAATGGGGCAGGTTATAGCCATGGAACGCCGATTCTGGGCCCGGGAAACAAGCACAGACTGGTGGGACCGCATAGTGTTGCAGGTGTGGGACGATTCCCAGTGGCTGCGGAACTTTCGCATGCGTAAGGGCACTTTCATGGAACTTTGTGACTTGCTTTCCCCTGCCCTGAAGCGCCAGAATACCAGGATGAGAACAGCCCTCACAGTTGAGAAGCGAGTGGCAATAGCCCTGTGGAAGCTTGCAACGCCAGACAGCTACCGGTCAGTCGGTAATCAATTTGGAGTGGGCAAATCTACTGTGGGGGCTGCTGTGATGCAAGTAGCCAAAGCAATCACTGAGGTGCTGCTACACAAGCTAGTGACTCTGGGAGATGTGCAGGTCATAGTGGATGGCTTTGCTGCAATGGGATTTCCTAACTGTGGTGGGGCGATAGATGGAACCCACATCCCTATCTTGGCACCGGAGCACCAGGGTACCCAGTACATAAACCGCAAGGGGTACTTTTCAATGGTGCTGCAAGCACTTGTGGATCACAAGGGACGTTTCACCAACATCAACGCGGGCTGGCCGGGAAGGGTTCATGATGCTCGCATCTTCAGGAACACTACTCTGTTTAAAGGGCTGCAGCAAGGGACTTACTTCCCGGACCAGAAAATAACCGTTGGGGATGTTGAAATGCCAATAGTTATTCTTGGGGACCCAGCCTACCCCTTAATGCCATGACTCATGAAGCCATACACAGGCAGCCTGGACAGGAGTCAGGAGCTGTTTAACTACAGGCTGAGCAAGTGCAGAATGGTGGTTGAATGTGCATTTGGCCGTTTAAAAGGTCGCTGGCGATCGCTACTAACTCGCTCTGACCTCAGCCAAAGAAATCTCCCCATTGTTATTTCTGCTTGCTGTGTGCTCCACAATCTCTGTGAAAGTAAGGGGGAGACCTTTATGGCAGAGTGGGAGGCTGAGGAAAATCGCCTGGCTGCTGATTACGCGCAGCCAGACACCAGGGCGATTAGAAGAACACACCAGGAAGCGCTGTGCATCAGAGAAGCTTTGAAAACCAGTTTCATGACTGGCCAGGCTACAGTGTGAAATTTCTGTTTGTTTCTCCCTTCATGAAAACCAGCCCCCTTTATTGACTCATTCATTCTCTGTAAGCAACCCACCCTCCCCCTTCCCCCAGCTTTCTTTCAAAGGAAATAAAGTCACTATCGTTTAAAAATCATGTATTCTTTATTAAGTGATTATAAACATAGGGAGAGAACGAAGAAGGTAATCTGGGTGAGGTTTGGGAGGAGGGTAGGAGGGAAGTAAAAGGCCACTGAACAAATTCAATATAATGACAGCCTTTTGGTTGGGCTGTCCACTGGGGTGGAGTGGGAGGGTGCACGGAGCCTTCCCCCCCCACGTTCTTACACGTCTGGGTGAGGGGGATATGGAACATGGTGAGGGGGGAGGGAGGTTATACAGCGGCTGCAGCAGCACTCTGTCATCCTGCTGCCGTTCCTGAAGCTCCACCAGACGCCGGAGCATGTCCGTTTGCTCACGCAGCAGCCCCAGCGTTGCAGCCTGCCACCTCTCATCTCGAGCGTCCCTCAAGACCTCACGTTCACTGGCATCTTTCCTAAATTTAGATACGGTGTCCTTCCACTCATTCAAATGAGCTCTTGCATTGCGGGTGGATTCCATTATTTCTGTGAACATGTCGTCTCGCGTCCTCTTTCTACGCCGCCTTATCTGAGATAGCCTTCGGGCGGAGGAGGGAGGCTTGAAAAATTTGCAGCTGCTGGAGGGAGGGTTGAAAGAAAGGAGAGAAGTTTTTAAACTGATACATTTTACAGAACAATGCTTATACTCTTTCATGGTGAAAAACACTATTCACATTACATAGCACATGTGATTTCAGTACAAGGTCGCATTTTCCATCTTAATATTGAGTGCCTGTGGCTTTGGTGTTAGAGATCACAGGCGCAGGTCCGGGCAACAGAATTCAGCTTGCAGGCAGCCATGGTAAGCCATTGTCTTTCGGCTTCTGCGCCCTCCTTTCCCACATACCAAGCAAAGCCTGTTGACTGCTGCGGTTTTCCTGTTAACCTTCAGCAGCAGAAAACAAACTAACCCCCCCACCATCCAATTCTCTGGGATGATCGCTTTATCCCTCCCCCCACCGCGTGGCAGGTATCAGGGAAGATCCCTGCAGAAACCAAACTAACCCCCCCGCCCCCCCTCTCCCGCCATGAATTCCCTGGGATGATCAATGTACCCCTCCCCCGACTGCGTGGCAGGTATCAGGGAAGATCCCTGCAGAAACCAAACTAACCCCCCCGCCCCCTCCGCCATGAATTCCCTGGGATGATCAATGTACCCCTCCCCCGACCGCGTGGCTGGTAACAGGGAAGATCCCTGCTAGCCAAACGCGAAAAGCTCAGGGCCAATTCTCCGCCCCCCTGTGCTTGGCTAACTGCAGGGAAGGATTTCTTTTCAGCCACAGGCAAACAGCCCAGTAGGAACGGCCACCTCTGTCCCCTTAATTAAGTTCCCGTATTTCAACCAGGTTACCATGAGCGATATCACTCTCCTGAGGATTACACAGCAAGATAAAGAACGGATGTTGCTTGAATGCCAGCAAACACCGGGACCATACGCTGCCAGGCTTTGTCAGGCAATGATACCAGATTACTTGCTGCAAGCATGGCGTGGTCAAGTGTCCTACCATGGAGGACGGAATAAGGCTGCACTGCCCAGAAACCTTGTGGCCAGGCTTTTGGAGTACCTCCAGGAGAGCTTCATGGAGATGTCCCTGGAGGATTTCCGCTCCATCCCCAGACACGTTAACAGACTTTTCCAGTAGCTGTACTGGCCGCGAATGCATCCCAAGTCCTCAGGGCAAATTAATCATTAAAAAACGCTTGCTTTTAAACCATGTTTTATATTTTAAAAGGTAAACTCACCTGAGGTCCCTTCCATGGGGTCATGGTCTTGGCTACTGGCTTGGGAGGCTTGGGAGGGTTCTTCAGTCAGGCTGAGAAAAAGATCCTGGCTGTTGGGGAGAACGGAGTGCTGGGTGCTCTCTGCAAGCTCGTCCTCCTCCTCCTCCTCCTCCCCATCCGCAGAATCCTCAGGTGTAGCTGATGAGACTATCCCCGACCCGGAATCCACGGTCACAGGTGGGGTAGTGGTGGCAGCCCCCCCCCTAGAATTGCATGCAGCTCGGCGTAGAAGCGGCATGTCCGCGGCTCTGACCCGGAGCGACCGTTTGCCTCCTTTGTTTTTTGATAGGCTTGTCTGAGCTCCTTGAGTTTCACGCGGCACTGATCTGAGTCCCTATTGTGGCCTCTCTCCATCATGCCCTTGGAGATTTTTTCAAAAGTTTTGGCATTTCGTCTTTTCGAACGAAGTTCTGCTAGCACTGAATCCTCTCCCCATATAGCGATCAGATCCAGTACCTCCCGTGCGGTCCATGCTGGTGCTCTTTTTCGATTATCAGCCTGCATGGTTACCTGTGCTGATGAGCTGAGGTATCTGTGGTATCTGTGGTCACCTGTGCTCTCCACGCTGGGCAAACAGGAAATGAAATTCAAATTTTCCTGGGGCTTTTCCTGTCTACCTGGCCAGTGCATGCGAGTTCAGATTGCTGTCCAGAGCGGTCACAATGGTGCACTCTGGGACAGCTCCCGGAGGCCAATACCATCGAATTGCGGCCACACTAACCCTAATTCGAATTGACAAAATCGATTTTGGCGCTACTCCGCTCGTCGGGGTGGAGTACAGAAATCGATTTTAAGAGCCCTTTATTTCGAAATAAATGGCTCCGCTGTGTGGACGGGTGCAGGGTTAATTCGATTTAACGCTGCTAAATCCGAATTAAAGTCATAGTGTAGACCAGGCCTAAGTCACATGCCTAGGAGCTGATTGGGAGCTCTGTGCTGTTTCTGTTGGAAAACCTGTGAACTGTGAGTCACTGTGTTACCCCTCTCGACATCAGCAAGTGAGAGCTTTGCTGCTGCTAAGCTATGTGTCAGCTCCCTGAAATACCAGCTTGCCTGCCTTGCCAGCAAACTCTACACGGGATTCTGCTAGTACAAACCTTGCCTTGTAGGTAACAACTACTGAACCCCAATTCCCAAATTTCCCAAAGATGTCTCCCTTCAGCATCCAGTCTCTCTCACAGGACCCTCAAAACAGTTAAGTTTGCTGCCTCCAAAAACACAGTATATACATCTGCCTTTTAGATTAGCTGAAGACTCATTCTCCAGTTTAATACACAGCACTGAGATGGTTTCATAATAAAACAAGAATAAGTTTATTAACAAAGAACAGAGAATTAAGTGATAATAGGTCAGAATGAAAGAGGCAGGGATAGTTACAAGTCAAACAAAACAAAACATGCTTTCTAGTGACTAAAAATTAATTTCAGCAAGTTACAATCTTTCTCTAAACAGGTTTCTCATCTATAGTCAGTTTTCAGCTACTCTTTTTTCCGAGGTCAAGAGGATCCACAAACTCAAATGGCGCTGCTTCCCTTTATCCCCTAGGTGATGGATGACTTGAATGTCTCTTTGCTGCACAAAGTTCATTGTCTCTGTTACAAGAGGCAGGAAGACTCCTGGGGGGGGGGGGGAGCCTCCACCCCCCCATTCTGATTGTTAAACTGTTATGTCCCCCACTGGCTAGCTTGATGGCTTTGTTTACCCTATAAGCTGTCAGACAAGTAAATACACATTCCTTTAGGGAAAACTGGGCTTTATGCACTGCCTGACAAACACAACTGAAGAACATGTTTCCAGCACACAATTATTATTCTTTGTACACACTCCATACATATATCACACACAATGATTTTCAGGACCAGCACGTTACCAATTTGCATATCATATATTATATGGCACTTTTTAGATGCAGATTATGAGAGCAGTGTGTTGGGGGTCAATGAGTGTGTCAGCCCTGATGTGAATTGTGGTATGGTACTTGGCACTGAGGTAAAATTGCAAATTTTGCATGTGCAATTCAGTTGCTCATTTTGGATAATTTAGTCCATAAAGAATAGTCAATGGCAAAGCCTACTTGGAAAAGGGGAAGGAGAAAATTATTTTGACAAGTTTTTTTCCGGTTTATGTTTCATATATATGAGGAATAAAAAGGGAATAAATCTGTCAAAATACTAATATATATAGGTGTACAATTAATAACTGAAGAGAAATAGGAAGACAAAAGATGAAATTCAGTGCACGGTATAACATACATCTGATACAAAAGAACCTCAGAAACAGACAATTATTAATGGACAATTTGAGTTATAATTTTTTTGTATCTACGTGAAATTTGCTATAATTTTATTTTAGGGAGAAACTGCAGAAATTCCTGAACGGGACAATTCTCTGAGTCATGGGGAGAGCAAGATATCCTCTGTAATGCATGAATTGAGCTAACAATATCTCCAGAGGGTGGGAGAAAAGTATTTTGTCGCTCAAATATGGTTGGCCTTATTAGGGTATGTCTGTACTGCAATCACAGGGCATGATTGTACCTCATGACTGGAGGTGTACCCAGACTAACTTTAATCTAGCTATCTCAGGTCCTAGAAGAGTGAAGCTCCTGCAATATGAGCTTCAAGGGGGCCTGTACAAATCCATCCAGAACCTTGTGTCATTACTTCTGGGGCTAGCTGCGTCTTGCACCGCTGTGGCTTCACTGTTCCAGGACTTCTATCTAGCAAGATTAAAGCTAATTTGGGTATGTCAGCTCAAGTGGCAATCACACTTTGGGACTGCAGTATAAGCACCCCTTAGATTTAAAACCAGTTGATGAGTAAGAGAGTTGTGACTTGGGGAACTAAAAGACAAAGCCCATTATTGAGACATGTGGACATATTGGAGGCAAGAATGAGCAGTTATCCCCTTTGCATCCTGCTATGAACTGGGAAAGACATAAAAGAAAAATGCAAAAAGACATGGACTGGACACATAAGGTTTAAACTACAGAGCTGAAACTTAAGGTCTGGCCAAGCTGTACTCAGTTCAGGAAGGGAGGGGCTGCACATAGCATCAGTAGCACTAAGCTTAGGGTCCAACAGTTCCCAGTTTTGGGAATGTTCGAATGAGGGGTTTTGGTCAGGCCCAATATAGAACCAACTGTCAAGTTTGGACACTGATTCAAACTGGTCTTTGATCTGGGTCCCTCTCTAGAAAAGAGAATTTACCTTTTATATTGAGAAAAACTGGCTTTCAATACTTTCCCAGAGGACATCTAGTTGTCTTGTGTTCTGATAGCCCTTAATTAACTTGTCATCTTCTGCGAAATAGGAATATAGAGTCTGCCTTCACGGAGAGAACCCCAAATGACAATATTAATAAAAAATAGTAAATAATAATAATACATAGCACTTTTACAGCTCTTTATATTTTCAAAGTATTGTACAAATATTCACTAATTAATCCTCAAAACATCCTTGTGAGGTAGGCAAGTAAGTGTGGTCATACAGTTGGGAAAAACAATGAAGAAAATATACCTACCAAAGAAAATCGAATTACTGTAGTATATTTTCTGATACAGTATTCTAGATTTTGTATGTGTGTGCCTCTGTGTTCTCTAATTCACAGAATTCAGTAATCTACAATGGGCTTTCAAAGTATTTAGCATGAATTACTCAGGTACTTTTGTTAACAGTTGGGACAGCGGGGGAGCCTCTCAAAGCAGGATATAACCAGAAAATGGATGCCACGCAAAATAAATAAATACTGTTGAATATTTTCTTTCAACCCCTTGTTAATTATTGTACAATTATCTGGTTGGCACTTGAAAATACAAGTGTTAGTCAAATGTTTATACTTTGTTATATGTCATATCCTTAATCTCAGTCCAGCATATTCAAACACTGCTTTTGGTTTGATATTAGAAAGTTAGGAAAAGTGACTGATCTCATATCGTCCTTTCAATATCGTTCTCAGCCTCAGTAGCCATGTAGTTGTTCACAAAATATGCTTTTATGTTGCCTGTTCTGAGGTGAAACCATGATTCAGAGCTTGCAGTCTGCTACCTGAATGATTGCATATTTCAGAGATTTTTCACATGCTTTCTTTGAAAAATAAATAAATAATTATAATAATAATGAGAAACATTGGGAGACTTCACCCTACCTTTATGTAAGCGCAAACCATTTAAATTATAGACGTTCTCAGCCCTTTGGGAAAAAAAGGAACATAAAAACAGAATATGTCAGGATCTAACTCTACAAAGAGTAGCTATTTTAGATTTATATTCAGAACAGATATTTTCAAAATGTAGGGTCGGGCATATTAGGTTTGCATACTGCTATCTTACTGCTTCATGACAATGATAGGTTGTAACTTTATAGCCTGCCTTGAGTAAAGAGTTGAGTGTAATTGTGCTGCCCCAGGAGCAGACAATGGAGTGGTTTGTGACTCAGTCACAACTCTTTCTCTGATCCACCTTTTCTCTGTGATGTTTGGAAGGGGGAGAAAATTATTTTGTCCCTTTTCTTAGAGCAGCTTATTTTCCACCATATTCTAACCACCTTCTCACGTTTTTCGTGCCTGCCTTCTCACATAGGGAGTATTAGGCAATCAGTCCTTCTCTACTTAGCTGAGCAAAAGATAAGTTGTGTGTGGGGATAGGTCTTTTGCCTTACATAGTTCCATGTGTGCCCAAGACAGCTTTGGCGATTTAACCCAGTGTAAATCATATGTAGTTGAATGATTAAGTATGAAGTAAAAAAGTAACATTTTTCTGTGACAGGGTGCTAGAAGGGAAATTATGGATTTTGCAAATAGATTGGTCCCTATTACTCTCAGAGCAACTTTTAACCCTTCCCACTCTCGATTTTTGGATGCTGCCAAAAAGCTCATTGATTTAACCCTCATTATTGTTGCGATTTCCCGCTCTGATATATTTATCCCCTTTTCCTGTCCATGAACTGTATACAAGCAACTAGATGTGATTTTAATGAATAAAATAGCAATTGTTTAATGAACAGTCTGTGCAAACAAATTTTAACTGGTGGTTTATTCATGGTCTGACCACTATGATTATTCCCCATTCATTCCATTGACTGGTCAACTAAAGCCACATTTATGCTACCTGATTAGATTATGGTTCTTGCTGTCATGGACCAGACCAATTAGGATCAGCTCTTGGGCTGCTCTTGGATCCCAGAGCAGATCAGTGGCTGCTCAATGCATACCATGCCCACAGTTATGCTTACACTTCTTCCAGCCCTGCTCCAGCCTGTTCCAGTCCCCACCCCTGCTTGTTCCAGCCCTACTTCCAGGTCCTGTTCCAGCCCCTGAAACCTGCTCTGTGCAGCCCCTGCTCCCCTCCAGCTTCAGACTTCTGGTTTCAATACCTGGCTCAGCCTCTGGTTTATGACTTCGGACTACCATCCAGCTCTGGCATTTGGCGTCTGTCTCTCTGGTACTGAACCTTGACTTATTTCCTGAACTCTGCCCACCCTGCACCCAGCTCTAACCAGTTGGCCAAACTCTCGCTTCCACCACTAGGTCTGACCGCCTACGGGTCAGTCAGCTACACTTGCCCACATGCTCATGGTGTAATTGATCACCATATCTGGGCTTGGGAAGGAATTTTTCCCCAGGCCACCTTGGCAGAGACCCTGGGTTTTATTTATTTTATTTTATTGTTACCTTTCTGTGCAGTGTGGGGCACAGATCACTTATTGGTTTGAACTACAGTAAATGGTGGATTCTCTGTAACTAGACATTTTTTTAAATCAAGATTTGGAGACTTCAATAACTCAGTCAGGTTATGGGCCTATTATAGGAGTCAGTGGGTGAGGTTCTGAGGCCTGTGAAGTGCAGGAGGTCAGACTAGATGATCATCAGACTACATGATCATGATGGTCCCTTCTAGCCTTAAAGTCTATGCATCTACGATCTATGTTTTATAAACCAGAGTCCCTTTTTCTGTCTGCAAATTATCCAAGTCCATTTGTAATTGTCTGACTCATCTGTTGTAAAGATAATAAAGTGGCTTTTAAAAATGATCATAAGAACACTTCCTCTGTGAATAGACTTATGAATATTTATTCATTATGCTTTTGCTTTCTGAAAATATTCTTGTGTATAACAATTTGCTCTACAAAATGTTTGAGAACATATGGATAAAAGTGTTTGTGAATTCCAGCCAAGTGAACTAGTGCCTAATAAATCACAAGAATTTTTATGAATCCTCTTCGTATAATTGCCCAACTCTACTCAGGAATGCAGTCTTTGTAGGCCCAACACTTCAGGTACTCAGATCCTCTGTATTGGGGGCAATATAAGTATTTGGAGAGAAGAGACAGATAGGTAGGGTGGGCAGATAAGCTTCAAGATTCCTTGAACTAAAAGTTTGTTATTTTTTTGTTGCTTAAAAGCATTATGGTTTTGAGGAGAACTAGCTGGGATTTAAGAGCTCCCTTTTCCTTTATTGTTTTTGGGTATAGTGAGGAAAATACCTCTGAAAATGTTTCAACCATTTCTTGCCCTCAATCGCTAGCATTTTAGAAGAGAAATCATGAAACTTCCGATCAGTCAAGGATACTAACTGTTGTAACTAGAGCAGTACTCCTGTGACAGCTCCATTAAAGACAGCAACAATGTCCAATCATTTCTGAAAATTAAGGTCATTTGAAAGGCCTAAGGTGAAGACATCATGTAATGGCATCAAATGCTTCCTTTTGACATCCAGGGTTAAAAGAACTGTTGCAGTTTCTCACGGGGACTTACTTTTTGACATAGTTATTACAGCAACCCTCAAACCTTGACAGATAAAACAAAACCCAGATTACTGGGGAAAGTGTCAAAAGTAAACAACTGTCAACTCAAATATTACAGCTGGTCAGAAATCTTCTGAATAAACATGATTTAGTTGGAAAATGACCATTTGTCAAATATAAATGTTTTGTGGAAACATGTCAGGTTCTATGAACTTTCCTACCAACTTGCCTAATGGGCTGCTCAGACTTCCAGGGTCCACGGCAGCCCCGACATACAGAATGCCCCAGGGCAGGAGTCCAGGGTTCCCTGCCACAGACTTAAATGAGCTTGGAAGACTCCTGTGCCAGATGAATCCTGTGGCTGCCTGAGTCCTGACTATTCAGAGGTGGGCAGCTGTAAAACTGACAAGATTCATATCCATTTCATTCAGCAGCTGCCAGCATACAGTCTTTTGGAAACACCATGTTTCTGCAATGAAATGTTTTTGAATGTCTACTTCTTGGGAAATAACAAAACATTAAAATTTCCTGCAAACTGGAAATTCTGAGTTTTGGTCAGCTCTGTCCAGCATAGCTTTCATGGAACATGTTTGATTCCAAAGCCATCGCATAAGCACAGTCCATCTTACCCTTGTATATTGGGGGTTTCTTTGTGTAGGAGAGAGAGGAAGGGTCCAGATAAAAATACAACTTCTCTTTAGTATGCACATTTCTAAAATATTAAGCTATCTCTAGATTAAAATACATAATTGAAAAAAGGTAGAGGTGGAAAGACGTTGCAGACCTAAAAATGTAGGGAGTTAACCTCTTACAGTGTGAGAGCTCAATTTGATTAAACAATGTTATCTTTATGCTATAGGACTATATCCTGGGCCAGGTTGGATAGTAGATTATTTTGAGTTGACTGAGGTCAAGGCCAATACTTATCATTTTAAGAATCTTGCAAAATTGTGGCCTTTTTTGTTGCATGCCCACCTGCAGTCTGAGTTGCTTGCTTTTATTACACTGAGATTGGATTACTCAATGAGCTCTAAACTGAAATGTTTAGGAGCCCGTTCTGCTACCTGCAGGTGGGCAGAACACAGCAGCACATCTCAGCATGAATAGATGGGGGAGGTGCTGCCCACCAGCCTGCACTGATATGCGAGGTAATTTTAACATTTAAGGATAGTCCTATTGAGGGCTTTACAGGTTATACTCCAAGGACCTTGCCAGCCTTCTGACAACTTATACGCCATCTTGCCCTCTGAGGTTGGAGGAAATGGGGAGTCATATCATGGTTTCAGGAAGAAATCGACTGAGTATTGTACATACTTTTGCTTCAGCATCTCTATGCCTGTGTAATCCTCCACCATCTGATGATCACTGCCTTTGTAAAGTGGAGGAGGATTAGTGGCTTTGGTTTTATATTTTTATTTGATTTTTACTGGATATACAGTAGTTGTGTTTTATATGTTTTAGAGCATTTATGATGGGTATGTGCCTTATGAATAATATGTATTATAATCAGAATAAAAATGTCAAAGCCCTGAAATTGGGTCAAAGTGAGTAACGTAACAATGGGTTGCTCCTGCATTACATCAGTTCTCAAACCATGCTGCATGGATCACTGGTGTGTTAGCCAATACATAGATGTTAGGCATAGTGCACACCACATTTGTATTATGCACATCATATTAATATGTTATACACTATATATATGTTGGAAATTTATACTAACTAAATGGTATTATGCTTTCCCACAATGCTGTTCATTTATGTCAAGAGATACCTATCCCACACTGCAAAACATGAAACCTGTCAAAGACAAGATACATTCATTCTATGTCCTGGTACCAGTTGAGCGAGACCTTCAAAGGCAATTGGTTTGGAATGTAGTATCCAAAACAGAGATAATGAAAGGCATAGCAGTGTACCAGAAAAATCAGGTAAAAAACTGATTGGTAAATTTTAATCTTGGGTGATGTATGGAGTGCTTTTAGTTTGTAACAACTATTATATAAATATAGTTAGTTTGGGGGGCATATTTTGGAGCACATGTTCAGTGTAAGGTGAACTGAGTGGTATGAGAACTGCCTCCTAGAAGGATTGGTAATGTTTATCTCTTTCCTTTCTGCTGCTTATATGATGTTTGTTGCTCAATGTCCTGATTGCTTATATTGCAATTTGTTTCAGACCACTGAAGACATGGTTATCTAACTACACCCAGCAATTAAAGACAAGGCATGTTAAAATATGAACAGTTCTTGAAGAACTACATTGAATGAACAGGTTTTATCTGTAATGTTATCCGGTAGATAAATCATTAGGAAAAATTATATATAAAGACAGACTAAGATTAGTTCTTTAAAATTCTCTAGAGATTATGCAATTCGCTGTTGCAGGGACTCAAAAAAAGACTTGTGATATTTTTTCCCACAACTATACGTGCATAATATTGATCAGGGAAAAAAAGTTTATGATACATAGGAGCCTAATTTTACTCACCACATGCATGGCAATTCTTCACAGATACATTTCTTTATCTTTTATTTTATCTACATCAACCACATTAAGGTATATTTTTGAGAGAAAAATATTAAAATGCAAAAAAAAAAAAAATAGATTCCACTCAGCTAATTTTCCAGTTCAACTACTGTAATTTTCCTCTTGCTGGTTATTAGCCACCATACAGTTTAGTTCCATTTAGACATGCCTAAAGGTAATGTAGTCACATATAAACAAGAAGAAGAAAAAAAAGTCCAAATCTTTCATCATTTAGATTATGGTTAATTTCAAACTCTATGGCAGATTTTGTGTTGTGCTTTATTCACATAGGACTAGATTCTGCCATCCTTACTCATATTGAATAATACCCTACTGCAATCAGTAGGATTCCCTGTGCAGTAAGTATTATGCAATGGCCTCAAGCCTCAGGTCTAGATGAGTTGCCACCTTTATGCTCAGTTCAACTTCTGGCATAAATATTAGCTGTCTAAGGGATGGTAATGGCCTTCAAGAGTAAGTTACATCAGCCAGGGAGCACTGGAAAGCAATAGCATGCCAGTCATGTCGCCTCATTCCCCTACGCTGGGAGCTTGTTAAGGGTGATGAAGAGATGACTATGCCAACTCTATGCCATCCGGAGTCTCCACCAGGGGAAATCCACACTTGTGCCAGAAGGGCAGATTTATAATCCCTTTGGACTGCTGGAGCATTTTGCAATATTGTCAAGTAATTTATGACTATCTTAAATAGCTCTCCATTTCTATAGGTTTTTGAAGAAACAAATGTGCAACAGGAGAGGCTAGAAGCAACAAATTGTCTGGGAAACTCACATTGGAATAGGAAAGCATTTTTTCAAGCATTTTTTAGGTTTTATAGCCAACTTCATGCATGTACATCTGTTCCACACCCTATAAAGCTCTTGGACCTGTTTATGCTCAAAGATTTTCTGTAATCAGGTGCTTGAAAGGACAGTGATTCTAATATCTGCTGGCATTATAAAGCAGCTATGTAGTCAGTTAAACTCTTAAATCACTACAAAAGTACCCAAAATTCAAATTAGTGCCTCTTTTTCTAGAATGCCTTGATAGCTAAGCTCTCTGCAAAACAAACTTTTGTGTATATAAGAGAATGATCACATGCTTTTAGAAGAAATTTGCATTTGACTACAAGGTTCAGTTGAAAGTCCAAATGCTCTATGATATATTTTATGCAATGCTCAAATCAACTAATTGCCTGTCAGTGTGGCTGCTAGACAGTGACACACTTCTCATTTTGATGCTCCTGATACTGTCACTTGATGATGCAAAAACTGCTGCCTCCATTTTATCTCCTGTGGATATCTGCCTGATCCTAGTGATGTGTCAAGGGACAAACTATAGATCTTCACATATGCTAATGAAGAAAATATATTTCAATTCCCAAAAGAGCCCCAACTCCCCCTCTCCAACCTATTGGCACTACTGATCACTTTATACTACTATTAGTTCCATGACACAGGAGTATTACAAAAAGGAGGTCTTACAAAAAATAAGCTACTTACAATTGACATTTATTAAAAGGGATGAAGATAATTCAAACATCCAGATAAAAGGGAGACATGACGCAGGGAGATGTGTATTACATACCCTGGGTTAGAAGAGGGATTCACCGGTGTTGAGAACAAGCTGTACTTCTGCCACTTGATTCACTTGGGGGTTTGGCAGGGGCTGTCAGCTCTATCTACTATCGGAGCTGCACAGGAGCTCTGTCTACAGAAGCCACAGGGGGAGGCTCTGAGACCTTCATTTAGGGAAACCAACCTTATACAGGAAAGCACTTAAACACATTCTGAACTGCTTTCCTGTGTTGCAACCTGAATCTCTGCACTCCACAGCTGCCCTGATCTTGCCTATTTCACAGCCAGCACCATCTGATTTTTGGACTGTGTCTGCTCTGTAAAACCTCATTCTGAAAAAGAGGCAGTTAAAGCCACTTTGCCCTTTTGAGTATCTTCATTGCTGGACGTCCTATTCCCTGGTAGACTTTCCATTGTCAGACACCATTGCCGCTGATATAGACTGTGGAACATATCCAGTGTGATCTGTCCTGCACTGGCAACCACAGGAGACTGTTTAAAAAAACTTGTGAAAAATGGGAGATTATGCATATCAGATATTGAAAAAATGTTGTGTAGCCTTGTGAAAGAAAATACTTATTCAAAACGTTCTCCTTATTGTGTGGTCAATATTCCAGAGATAGTAATAGAGATTGAGCTATATGCTATGCAATTTCTGGCATATATAAGTTAGACCGGCCAAGGGGAAAGTGGCTGGTTCATTTATTTGACGTAAGATTTGTCTGCCTATTTCATTATGAATCAACATTATTTGGTGTTTGTGATCATGTGCACTCTTTTTTTCTCCTTCTGACCCTTCTGGATTTGCATTTCCCTAAAACATATTCTATCAATCCCTCTTGCTGAGGCTAAAGTAATTGTACTGGTAAATGAGAAAAACTTAATCTAATTTTCTTCTGTAAATTTTATGTAAATTATGATTACTCATTGGTCAAAAGTCAGAGCTGATGAAAAGGTAACCTGTGTTCTGGCATATAAATAACATTAATTTATTAATAGGAATGGTGATTTAAGTCCAAATAAAAATGTTATAATGAAAATGGATTCTGAATAAGTCCTTCTGATTCTGACTATATGTAATTTAAAAAGCTAATATTTCCACTCAACTAAGTAAATCACCTTTAAAAAATGAACTACAAAGGGAAAAATATGATCATGTTTTTATTGCTCTCTTATGATGCATCAATATTTCGTCAAAGTTGTCTGTTTTGCTAAATTTATTTCTGCGTTTGAAAATTTTATACCAATGAAATAGCAGGCTTATGGCATGTTGAGTTACCTCCCTCCTTTCACAGCTGAGGGCTGAGAGAGTCATGACTTAGTTTTCAGCATATCTCACACCAATGCTCCAGAGTTCTCTTCCAAAAATAGAGCAATATGGACCTAAGGCAGGGGTGGGCAAACTACGGCCTGCAGGCTGTGTCCGTCCCATCAGACGTTTTAATCTGGCCCTCAAGCTTCCGCCGGGGAGCAGGGTCAGGGGCTTGCCCCGTCCGTGTGTGCCGGGGCTCCGTGTGGCTTACGGAAGCAGTAGCATGTCCCACCGCCAGCTCCTATGCATAGGGGTAACCAGGGGGCTCCGCACGCTGCCCCTGCCCCAAGCACCGCCCCTGCAGCTCACATTGGCTGGGAACTGCGGCCAATGGGAGCTGCAGGGGCGGCACCTGCAGATGGAGCAGCTCACAAAGCCGCCTGGCCATGCCTCCACGTACGAGATAGAGCGGGGACATGCTGCTGCTTCCAGGAGCTGCTTGAGGTAAGTGCTGCCCAGAGCCTGCACCCCTGAGCTCCCATGCCCCAACCCCCTGCCCCAACCCTGATCCCCTCCCTCCCTCCGAACCCCTTGGTCCCATCCCAGAGCTCCCTCCTGCACCACAAACCCCTCATCCCCATCCCCATCCCCATCCCCATCCCCGAGCCCGTACTCCCAACCGGAGCCCTTACCCCCCCCCTGCTTCCCAAACCCCTGCCCCAGCCTGGAGCCCCGTCCCGCAGCCTGAACTCCTCATTTCTGGCCCCATTGCAGAGCCCACACCCCCAGCCACAGCCTTCACCCCCTCCCATACCCCAATCCCAACTTCGTGAGCATTCATGGCCCACCTTATATTTCCATACCCAGATGTGGCCCTCGGGCCAAAAAGTTTGCCCATCCCTGACCTAAGGGGTGAAATCCTTCCCTATTAAAGTCAGTGGGTGCTTTGCCATTAATTTCAGTGGGGCCAGGATTTCATCTGATATTTCCAAAGTAAAAATAATCAGACCAATTACAAAATAATCTGTTTACAAAATAAGAAAGACTAAAAGGAACATGCATCAAGTTTTTGCTTTGTGTTTCACATTTAAAATATATTGATTTCTTTTGAAAACAATCTCTTTATAACCAAAAAACAAAAAACATTTAAGATGCCACAATGCTCTGAAAAACAAACAAACACAGTATAAACAGGGGGATGTGAAATTATATTAGTGAGAAGGACAAGGAGATTTTAAGAGTTACTATCTGGTGGTCTGCAAAACTTTTCATTACATCTCTTGGTATTCCCAAATAGTACATTCTATTTGACAATCCTCTTTATCTTCTCCATTGAAAGGTTTTGTTTAAACATCAAAAATAATTTATTTACAAAATTCTCCTGAAGAAATTTGCTGCAGCTTCATTTGATAAAGGCCTAATCTGCCATTAGTCTAGGCAAATTTAAATTGTCTTTAGTTCACAAACTTCATTGCAGGTGGTTGCTTCTTTCTTTAATTCAAGGAAGCCTGCCCAACTCCTGTAGTCTCTATAATTTGTTTGTAAAGGACTTTGCATAATAAATGAAAAGGTTTTATTACTTGTGCTCCATTCAGCAGAGGCAATGTTCAACTTAAATAATGCAATTAAAGGCGAGAAGAGAGTAATTTTCTACAATCTCTCTCTGGTGGTTTTCTCGGTAGGAGTCCTGGACCTTTAAACACCTTCACAGCAGCAATCTGTTCATTTATCACTCACAGGTTTTAAGGCAGCTTTCTTTTATTTTAGCAATCATTACAACCTACATTAGCATGTTTCTTCTAAATGTCAAAGGCCTATGGGAGGGCTGACATCCACACAAGAAACAAGTTCTGAATTTTGACAAATTCAAGGTATGTATTCTTGGAGCCCAAGGTGCTGATTTTTATTCCTCATGGGAACATGTACAAGTTAGAGGAGAATTTAGCGTTTTTGTTTACAGATTATTCACAAACACTGTGCCCATTTTTCCCCATCAGATACACAGATGCATTCAAGTCAGTGGGAATTGTATCCATCCACTTTAGAGCACAACTAGAATAATTTTCTATATATCTGCCATAGATGAAATAGTTTCTAGAAGATTGCTTAATCATGGTCCTTGGAAAGATTAAATATTGGTCATTTGAGAAATGATATTTGATTTACATGGGTATTGCATGACTGATTAAAAAACTTCAAAGATACAAAATTAACATGGCACATATGAAATAGATTCAAAACTGGATGACTGATGGGTCTCAAAATGTAGTTATACATGGGAAATCATCATCAAATGGGTATGTTTCTAGTGGTGTCACACGAAGATCAGTTATTTGGCCCTCTGCTATTTAACATTTTTTATAAATCACTTGGAAGAAAACAAATTCATCACTGATAAAGTTTGCAAATAATTGGGAGAGTGGTAAATAATGAAGAGGACAGGTCAGTGATACAAAGCAACCTGCATCATTTGGTAAGCTGGGCGCAAGCAAATAATGTGCATTTTAATTTGGCTAAATGTGAGTGTATGCATATAGGAACAAAGAATGTAGGCCACGCTTACAGAGAAGCAATGACTGCGAAAAAGATTGTGGAGTTGTGATGGATAATCAGCTGAACATGAACTCTCAGTGTGATGCTGTGGTCAAAAGGGTTAATGCAATCCTTAGATGCAATAAACAGGGAAATCTTGAGTAGGAGTAGAGAAGTTATTTTATCTCTGTATTTGGCATTGGTGCAAACACTGATAGTACTGTTTCCAGTTCTGGAGTCCACAATTCAAGGAGGATGTTGATAAATTTGACAGGATTCAGGGAAGAACCACAAGAATGACTGAAGGATTAGAAAACATGTCTTATATTGATAGACTGAAGGAGCTCAATCTATTGAGTTTAACAAACAGAATGTTAAGTAGTAACTTGATTACAGTCTATAAGTACCTATATAGGGAACAAATATTTAATAATGGGCTCTTCAATGTAGCAAAGAAAGGTATAACATGGTCCAGTGGCTGGAGGCTCAATCTAGACAAATTCAGACTGGAAATAAGATGTAAATTTTTAACAGTGAGAGTAATTGATCATTGGAACAACTTAAGAAGGTTCATGGTAGATTCTCCATCATGGACAATTTTTAAATTAAGATTGCATGTTTTTTCTAAAAGATCTACTCTAGGAATTTTTTTTTGCAAAGTTCTATGGCCTGTGTTATAGAGGAGGTAAGACTAGAAGATCACAATGGTCCCTTCTGGCCTTGGAATTTATGAATTTATGCAATGGAAAAATAGGGAATTAGTGAAAATGGTTATCATTTTAGATACGATTCTGCCACTGTGCTCAAGCTGATGGGACTTCTAGCCGAATGAAATATGACAGAATCTAGCCCTTTCTGGTTAAGGTTGGGTCTGGAAAAGGATGGCCTTCTGGTTAACACTATAGAGAATGACAAACACCAAGTCCCTAGTAAAGAACCTACCACATGTCACAGGGTGCTCCCTCCGCTATCCAGTGTGCTGCACTGCCTGGCCCATTTGGGTGGTCTCTGATAATATACACAAAGTCCATTTCTTTTCCCCAAGTGTATCTTTAAGCTTTAGATTCCCAGCATTGCAGAATATAGTACAGGCATGTGTCAGGAAGAGCCTCCTACTCAGCTTTCGCTACCACACCCAACCCACTCTCTGGGCTCCCCCATTACCTTCTGTTCCTGCCAGTTATATATCTTCCCTTATTGTGCTAATTACCTCATTCGCCCAATCATTGTCCCCAAGTATCAACAATTTCCACCATAACAGCCTTCAATTAAGCCTGTAATCTTCTCTGTTATACAATTACCTAAGTGGCCAGGATGCTTCAGCTAGCACTCTGTCACACATGTAGAAAAACTATTGGGGAGAGGAGGTGCTAGTGTACTTCCTCTATTACCAACTTTTGAAGTCATGCCTGTGGGATAAATGCATATACTAGTTTAAAGTGGATATTCGAGCCACCAACAGACAAAGAAAACACTTTTGGATAAAAGCCAGGGGGTTAACTTGCCTCAGGGCTTCCTTCCTGTTCTAGCAGACAGCACCCCTATTCGATAGAGGGCCGCAATCCTTAAGGGAGGATTGGAAAGATTCTGTCTACTGTGGCCTCATAAAACTGTGTGCTTGTTCTGAGATGAAGCTCTGATGAAATTGTAACCACAAGGAGGGGTATTAAAAGACTGCACCTGTCAGCCCAAATGAGAGTTGGGTTAAACTCTTGTGAGCTTATTAGCATATGTGTACATTCTTTTATTGTTTTTAATATGTTTTCTCTATAACTCTTTGTACCGTAAGAATAAAGTAGGCTTGCTTAGAAAGAACTGTGTGGTAACTTATATCTGTAGTGATTACACTGCTATCCAACTCTGAAGAGAAACCAAGCAAGTGTCCTAGGCTTGGGCAATGTGTCCATGCTGGGAATGATACAGTGAAGGCAAAGGAACTACCGGTATGCAGCCTGGGAACAGCCTCCTCAGAAGGGAAAGGGGGGGGGGGGGGGCTTTGGAGCTGAAAGCCAAGAGTTGGTGACATTACTGAACAACTAAGGGGAAATACAGGTGTAGTTGGCTTGAACTATGGCAATATTATGCTAGTAGGTGTTTGTGAAATTCTCTTAGTAATAATGAACAACATATTTTTTTCAAAAAGCAACAAAATATCTTTTGCTATTTCGATTAAAGGTAAATTTGTTCCAATCATATATGTCTCTGCCTAACAAGTTCAAACTCTATGTATCTTGATCACCCCTATCCCCAAAAGGAAAAGAAAACCACCACAGAAAAAAGCCTCTCACAGAGGTCTATCCTCTGAAAGATATTTTCTAAGTGGTCATTCTGATATTTTATGTATTTTCTTCCATTCTGTTAAGTACCTTTTATTCATACCAATGTGGATGGAAAAATGAACAAATACTTCAAAGAAAGTATTCAAATACTGAGAGACTCTCAAATGTTAAACAGATTGGAAATGGCTGCTGTGCAACTCAAATATATTGTATAGGGTTTTATTCCGTTAAAATAATATTATTTCTACACTACAAAATTGTGAGTTGTGGGTTTGCTGAAATTTTTTTGTTTAGCAAGCAGGTAGATATTGAAATTAACTGTAAATAAAGTATAACTTTCTCTGGCATTTGGCATATTGCTCATGAAATTAACACACATTCTGGGCCTGATTTTCAGCTTTTAGCCTCGACTTAACATGCATTCAATTTCCACGCATACACATAGCTTCCCATACATTTTTATTTTTTTCAAATCTACTAAAATCCTAGATAACTTATCCATTTACCCATTCTCCTGTGTCTTCCTTCTACTCACTGACTCTTTACTACTGCCCCTGTGTCCCACTCACAGCGTAATGTCAAGAATCTTCTCTTCTTTTGCACAAGTTCGCATTCTATGGCCTTGATTCTTGAGGCACATGATTAAGCATGCTTTCCTGAATCAGGGCCTACAAGAACCTCAGGAAAGTCACTCTTGATATAACAAAGGCTCCTCTGATTGTGAAGACCAGACACTCACATGGTGTAATGGAGTAGTGAGCTCTGGTAGCCCAACCTTTATACTGTTGCCACTGTCCAGGGTGGTGGGTGGGTCAGGATATTTCCTGAGCACTCTGTTCTCCTATTTTCCCAACATGCTGCTCTTAATGGTTAAAACACTAAAACAAAATACAAAAATATAAAAGATTATTTCCCTTTTTTAAAGAGCTGGTTCAATAATTTAAAAAACTCAACAATAGTCCTTCAAATCTCAAACTTTTTAAAATATCAATAGCACCAAGAAAGTATGCATATTTTTCAGGTAATTTGGTTTATTATTAGTTAATACAATTTTAAAAAAACATTTTAATTGGTTAATTTAGGTCATCTAATAAAACTAAGTGTTCAAGGCCAACCTCACAAACATTCATAAAGAAATTATGCTAATCAATTTCTGTTAATCCCTTGAATTTTTTTGTGGGAGAAAAAAGAACTCATAATGCTTACTAGTGATTTGTCAGCACAGGTGCCTCCCTTGAAAAGGAGCAGAGCCAGCAAAAAAAGGAGTTTATCTTGTAGTGACATAATATACACTGACTCAATAAAAAATTGTTAAAATTGTAAAGATAAACAGAGTACGTTATGGAAGAAAGCCTCTGGACAGCAGCTATTCATATGCCAATATATCAGGCATCTTTCAAAGATGTATTTCTCTTAGTAAAAATCATGGGGTCAGAACCTAAACTGAAGTTAATGGAACTATGCTGAATTACCCCATATGAGGATTTTATCCTATACAAATATAAGCTTGATTCTTAATTACACTAAGGCCCCTTTGCACCACTGTGTCAGTGGAAAGGGGCCTTAAAGTGATCATAAATTACATTTAAAATTTACCCATTGAAGTCAGTGGGACAATTTACAATCTTAAACGTTAGCCTCTCTGGGTAAGGGCAAGATTGTTAGTACCTTGCAGGATTAAGCCTTTTATCTTTAAATCCTGCTCAGATGTGGAAAACCGGTATACATTAGGCCCTCCACAGGGGATCCTCACTTGATCCTGCACAATTCAGTCAATCATTGGGAGTTTTTTCTTTGACTTGACTGGAAGCAGGAAGATGCCCTGGATTATCAGTGAAGAGCCACATAAGCATCTAATGACTTTTTTATGGAGTTTAGTATAACAGACAGTGCCACTATAATTTAGCCTAAACCCAATCTTGTGTTTCCTCTCAGAATTTTATTTTTAAAAAGCTATATGTTATATACTAAAATACAGAGATTACTGGGCATCAGTCAATTACTTCATTTAAATTTCCATAAGAAGGAAAATCCAAGTATTTTTAGAATATATTATTCCACAGTCATGGCTTTGCCACAAGCCCCAATCAAGGGGCAGATTGGGAGAGTCACAATTTTCCTCTTTTACTCTGAGAGGGAAGGTACCTTGTGCTTAGTCTACGTCTACACAGTAAAATGTCCAGATGCACCAGTAAAGTTTTGCTAGCTAGGGAATGTGGAGCCTAAGCTTCACCCTCTCCCAATTGTGCCCATTTCCCATACACTTACATGAGTAGGAGAAGGCACCTAACAGCATCTGTTCTGTTGACCCACACTGACACCTGCAATCCAGGTAGCCACTGTAGGGAGCACTTTATACTCCCTTACTCCCTATGCAGTCATGCAACTCAGTCGCAAGATGGGCCTTAGAAAATAATCACATGTATTCAGCTAGGAAGATTTACAAATACATATTTTTAAAAACTTAATTTTCTCTCTGCCATTCCATAATTACGCTATTACTGCAGTTTTCTTATTCCTGTCACTATATTTCTGTTCACTGCTCCTTACTGATGTCTTATATATTTTCACTTGTGTGGAATCTACACCAATTACGGTAATTCTATTGTCTTGTGGTACCTTACTTTTCATGGGATTTAATTCCTGAAACCGAAGTAAGTGTTTGCAACTTTGAGCTAGATTGGCCTAATATTAACATATTTATGACAAGCCTCTAGGAATGTATGTTTAAGCATGTGGGTTTAAGCATAAGTACAGAACAAATATGCTAATGAGCACCAAAAATGGATTACGTTATAAAAAAATCTATATAATTTTGTATGATATTTATCCTTAAGTATAAATTGAACATATATTGGGATCTATGTACACAGAGGAGTGAATTATTGCCAGGTGATTATCATTTTTTCACAATTTCATATCATGGAACTTTTACTTAGAGATGGCTAAAATTGGTGACATTTATTTTCTGCAAAATTTTGAACAAAAAAATTGAAATTTGTTTGTATGAGTCTTGAGCCCTCAGAATTACATTTTCCATAAAATGGTGAAGGTGCAAAATTAGTTTACAAATTGGCTTTTCTTAGGGATACAGCTCCAATGTCTGACTGGTGCAAAAGGCAACCTGGAGATTGTGGATCACCTTGTCCAGGAATTCCACACCAGTGTGACTTATTTCTCTGCTAAATTTAAAGTATCTGTATTGCTTATTCTTAAAAGGGATAATATGGATGCCAAGTCATGCCTAGCACCTGTTCTTTGGTTGGGGAGCAAACGGGCTCACACATACTTCAGAGAACATGACTCTTGCATATTATATAATCCTGCCTGCTCATAAGTAAACTCACAAGGTAGAGCAGAGTAACAGCATGACCTGCATATGTGCATTAACAATAATGGAAAATGTTAAAAGTGCAAGAATTCCAAGGTTTTTGCTGTTCACCCCAGCCTGCCAAGAAGTATTTTGTTACAGAAGGATCTCCTCTAGGTTTGTAAGTTCTAGAATCCCAGTGTCCTGGGTTTCTGATTACTGGGTTGTGAAGAATAACAGCTTGTGTTTTACCTATGTTACAATATACATTTCAGTGACTGGATAGATTTGTAGGGATCCAAGGGCAATGAGACAGAAAAAAAACAACCCATAACTCTTTTAGGATGGTTGCCACCATTAGAAGTCAACATTTATCCATGGTTACCAACAACAGATATCTCAAATACCAAAACGAGGAGTCCTTATGGCACCTTAGAGACTAACAAATTTATTTGGGCATAAGCTTTCATGGGATATAACCCACTTCATCAGATGCATGGAGTGGAAAATACTGTAAGCAGTTATAAATATACAGCACATAAAAAGATGAGAGTTGCCTTACCAAGTGGGTGTCAGTGCTAACAAGGCCAATTCAATTAGGGTGGATGTGGCCCATTTCCAACAGTTGACAAGAAGGGGTGAATATCAACAGAGGGAAAATTACTTTTTGTAGTGCTAATGAGGCCAATTCAATCAAGGTGGATGTGTCTGGACAGACCCACAACCTGAAGCAAATACTCACCAGCAACTACAGACCACACAACAAAAACACTAACCCAGGAACCAAGCCCTTCAACAAAACCCGGTGCCAACTCTGTCCGCATAACTATTCAAGGGACACCATCATAGGACCTATCCACATTAGCCACACTATCAGGGGCTCATTCACCTGCACATCTACCAATGTGATATATGCCATCATGTGCCAGCAATGGCCCTCTGCCATGTACATTGGCCAAACCGGACAGTCTCTACACTAAAGAATGAATGGACACATATCTGACATCAAGAACTATAACATTCAAAAACCAGTAGGAGAACACTTCAATCCCCCTGGATACTCAATAACAGACTTAAAAGTCGCCATTCTTCAACAAAAATCTTCAAAAACAGACTTCAACGAGAAACTGCAGAACTGGAATTAATTTGCAAACTTGATACCACCAAATTAGGCCTGAATAAAGACTGGGAGTGGCTGGTGTGACATTGTGCAGTCTATATGGTTTTATAAAAACATGATAATAAGTGAATATAATGTAACTGGGATAGTTTTAGAAAAATATGGTAATAAGTGAATATAACATAACTGGGATATGCTTCATGCAAAAGGTCTCTTGTAAGGTATCATTACAAAGCTTATAATCTACTGAGTGTGATCATCCAATTTGTATAAATGTACCACTCTTGTATCTAAAACTAGAAATATAAAATATAACTCTGAGGGCCTATTGTAATTATGTAAAGTGTGGGCCATTAATGATGGTTTGGAATCTCGATGACTCCCATTAACAAGGACCATTATCCGCAGATGGCTGTGTTTACCGGTGAGTCTTCCTGTATATGTGTGTGCTGGCAAGTGGGCAATGAAGTCTTGCAGTGACATGTGATCATGTCACCTGAACTGGAATCCATCTTTAACCTGGTGCTTTTCCAGTGTGTGTGTGTGGGGGGTGGAAACCCAGAGGGACAAAGTGTTCCCGCCTTATGCAAAAGATATATAAAGGGGTGGAACAGAACAAAGGGGGAGAGGAGCCATCATGAAGAATCCCCTAGCTATCACCTGAGCTGGAACAAGAGCTGTACCAGGGGAAAGAATTGTGCCCAGGCCTGGAAGGTGTCCAGCCTGAGAAAAAACTTACTGAAGCATTTCTGAGGGTGAGATTATCTGTATTCAGTTTGATTAGACATAGATTTGCACATTTTATTTTATTTTGCTTGGTGACTTACTTTGTTCTGTCTGTTACCACTTGGAACCACTTAAATCCTATTTTCTATATTGAATAAAATCACTTTTTATTTAGTAATTTACTCAGAGTATGTATTAATACCTGGGGGAGCAAACAACGGTGCATATCTCTCGATCAGTGTTATAGAGGGCGAACAATTTATGAGTTTGCCCTGCATAAGATTTATACAGGGTAAAACGGATTTATTTGGGTTTAGACCCCATTGGGAGTTGGGCATCTGAGTGCTAAATACAAGCAAACTTCTGTGAGCTGTTTTCAGTTAAACTTGCAGCTTTGGGACAAGTGATTCAGACCCTGGGTCTGTGTTGGAGCAGACAGGAGTGTCTGGCTCAGCAAGACAGGGTGCTGGAGTCCTGATCTGGCAGGGAAAACAGAAGCAGGGGTAGTCTTTGCACATCGGGTGGCAGCTCCCAAGGGGGTTTCTGTGATCCAACCCGTCACAGCTGGGTCACTATAAAAAATAATTTCCCCTCTGTTGATACTAGGGTGACCAGACAGCAAGTGTGAAAAATTGGGATGGGGATGAGGAGTAATAGGAGCCTATATAAGAAAAAGACCCAAAAATTGGGACTGTCCCTGTAAAATCGGGACATCTGGTCACCCTAGTTGACACTCACACCTTCTTGTCACCTGCTGAGAATGGGCCACATCCACCTTGATTGAATTGGTGTTGTTAGCACTACAAAAAGTAGTTTTCCCTGTGTTGATATTCACCCCTTCTTGTCAACTGTTGGGACTGGGCCACATCCACCCTAATTGAATTGGCCTCATTAGCACTGACACCCACTTGGTAAGGCAACTCCCATATTTTCATGTGCTGTATATTTATACCTGCTTACTGTATTTTCTACTCCATGCATCTGATGAAGTGGGTTATATCCCACGAAAGCTTATGCCCAAAAAAATCTGTTAGTCCATAAGGTGCCACAAGGACTCTTCGTTGTTTTTACTGATACAGACTAACACCGCTACCCCTCTGATACCTATCAAATACCACAGTGTCTCTGTCCTTAGTGGAAGAATTACCAGAAGCATTTCAGATTCCATTTGCAGTAATCCATGAGAAAAAGTTGACTCTGAAATGGTGAACAATTCAGAGTCTGTTAAAAGAGACAGTGACCCTTTAAAACTACTACTAAATACACATCACCATAGTTCATTTCATCTAGAGTACCTGTAACTCATATTCTATTACCCATAATTCCAAGCAAGTGGAGGGGAAAAAATCCTCGACCTTGAACAACCTCAAATAAATTGTGTCTATACACTTTGATGCATCCTTCCCACTAACTACAATACTTTCTTTTTAATATACAGATTCACTTCTAAGAATAATAAAAAATGACCATTTCATCATGCTTTTGAAGCCATTGAGATTGAAACTTTTATTGAAAAAGTTCAATATAATGCACAGCAACTAGCATTAATTACTAATTTTATGCAAAATGACCTGCCAAATTAATTACCAATGAGCTATTTTAGTGGGTAAATGCCATGCCTCACACAGTTTTGGGCAGAAACGATTTAGTAATAAATATTTAACATGCTGTGGAATATTCTGGTTGCACTGGTCAAACATTAATTTCCTTTGATCCTTAGAAAATAATTTTTGATGCACTCAACCATGACTGATTGCAAACAGCTTTTTTATTCAGGCTCCTAATGTACATTTTCCCATTTGCTTTTCATCTGATTGAAACTACGTATGTGTTACACACTTTTTTGTAAAGTGCAGTACGCCTTTGCTTTTCTATTACTAGTCTCTAATAGTTAATATACATTAGTTTTTAAATCTGCTTGATATTTATGGTGTTGATACAATTTCAACAATAAAAAAACATTTAAAATTAAAAAGATGATAAAAATAGGGAGGGATCATATATTTGCAACATAGCTGTTCAATGTCCGCAAAACCTAAGAGCAAAGCTGAAATCTGACACTGCTAAAAAGAAAAAATATAGCTGAGTTATAAGGCAGAAACTGATTTTTTCCTTACTTCTTTTAAAAGGTAGTTAAGTAAAGTTCAATTAAATTATGGCTATTATGTAAAAATACATTTCTTAGTTGTGATCAGAAGATCATAGTCACCAATCATATTTGAGATGTACATTTTGTATAAATTTACAGAATTTACAGTTACTGACTGTAAGGCTTGGTCTACACTTACCCCCCAAGTCGAAGTAAGGTATGCAAATTCAGCTACGTGAATAACGTAGCTGAATTCGACATACCTTACTTCGAACTTACCGCGGTTCAGACGCGGTCCACACGTGGCAGGCAGGCTCCCCCGTCGACTTCGCGGTACTCCTCTTGTCTAGCTGGAGTACCGCAGTCGACGGGGATCACTTCCTGGTTCGATTTATCGCGTCCACACCAGACGCGATAAATCGAACTCGGAACTTCGATCCGCAGCCGTCGAACTACCTGGTAAGTGTAGACTAGCCCTAAAAGTGAACTTATGCCCAAATCCTGGAAAGATGTAATGATGCATATTACCTTATGCCAGAATGAGGCCTTGGAGTGAAATCCTGGTGCCACTTAAATTAATTTCAATTTTACTTTTGGCTTCCATAGGGCCAGGATTACACCATTATTATGTACATTTAAGGTGCTATAGGAGTGATTTTTTAATAAATAATCAGTTTAAGATGGAAAATATGAGCTAGATTTTCAAATAATGCAGGTTAAGTTCACACTGAGATGAAGCAGGTATAAATATATGGAAAAATGATGAGTGTAATTTATAAGACATTAGACCAAATCTACCCACTTCAGTGAACATTTTGCCACAGTATGAAATTGAGCAGAAAAAAACTGATATAAATTCCAAAGAAATTTATTGGAGTCTCAGTTGTCCATGGAGCAGATCCAAACTGAGTTAGGAGTTCAAAATTATTTGTGTATGTTACAGTTCTCCTTACTGAACATTTAATCGTATACACAGACCTTTAAAAGCAGCTAAATTGTACAGGCAAAATAGTATCAGATTTTAATAAACTCTTGGGAGATGTTTCTATACATATAGTTCTTAAACATTATAAATGTCTTCTCTTTACACTTGGTATGAGGAATGTATTTTCAAAATTACTAACACATTTTAAAATCAGAATCTCTCAATAATGATTATAGGGCTCAACGCTGTAGTCCTTACTCGGGCAAAATTTCTACTGAAGTCCATTTGTTTGACTCTACTCCAGTACATTAATTAGGATTTTTGTCTCAATAGGGACTGGAGGATCAGGTTTCTGATTTATAGAAAATGGAAAACTATGGCATGTTTTTTTTTTTAAATGAATCAAAATTATTACACATGCAAATACATCAACTAATTTTGTCATGCAATTAGATTAGTAAAAATGCTGGAAACAAAGCTAGGTAAATGCTTTTTGTGTTCATGACATACCTACAGACTTTTTTTTAAACAAATTTGTTCAATGTGTGAAATTGCTCTCTGATGACTTTATACAACTATTTCAACCTCTGGGCTTGGCTATGTCTTTGACTATTCCCTCCCTGTTTTGATTGGTCACTTAAATCAGTATTGTTTCAGCTCCCTAACTGGATGAATGAAACTTTTATGAACAAGAGATGGAAAATCAAAGAGATTTCAAAGTGGCTGTTTAAACGGTGGCATGAATCTTCCTGTGAGTATATGCATGTGTATTGATGTGGACATTGGGGATGGAAGGGAGGGAGATTATGATCTTGTGTGGGAGAGGCATCATGAGCAGGAGCCAGGAGGTGGGGAGAAGGGCAGGAACAGAAGAGGAAAAGGAATATAGGAGCAGAGAGCCAAAGGGCAAGAGGTGGTGAGTGAGGTAGGAGCAAAAGGGGACAGTGAAAGGTGAGGGGGACATGGACAGAAGGATCTTTAACACTACAGGACACCTCTCTGTGGAATCTGGAATTAAACCCAGGATTCCTGAGTTTCAACATTCTTCTGCAGTCTAGTAAATAACTTTGAAACCCACTAGCAAAATGTGTGTCTCATCTCCCTCCAGCGTCAAGTCGTTATAGAATATAAACTTCTGCAGCTATCAGTCACTCTATTAGCTCAAGTGGTAGAGGGATGTACTGTGGGTCTATTGATCCCAACCCTGCTGATGACCCATATGGGGATTTCACTTTGGTTCCATATGATGGAGTTTCTGCTTTTTCAGTTTTTTTTTTTTTTTTTTAATTACAGCAAATTACATTCCAAAAAAAAAAAAAAAGTACATTAAAAAAATGTTACGGTTGAACAGTCAAATACACAAATGTTAGAAAGAGACAGAATTAATGTTGCCCACACAACCTTAATTTGCACTCCCTGTGCATATGTACTATATGATACAGTCTTTAAATACATGACCACATACTACTTTTTCCACAACACCCTTGCATGTGCAACCTTAATACTGGCATTTCCTAACTTTCGAGTGCTTGACTTTGTAACTTTACTATTCTTTTAGCATAATTTTTGGGAGTGTAATAATATAATCAAGCTGTTTCTCCTGCATATTGTACACTATATACAATTACATCTAGAACTCAGAAATTCAAACTGAAACCAACAGTCTAGAAGTCAATATCAAATGTATAAGTATAACTTCTGGAGCTTGGATTGATTTTGCACATCTGGATAGCACTTTATGCTGTTGAAAGGACTAATATTTATTCCATTTAGACTACGAACCTTTTCCCTTTGTTACAGCTAAAACAAACTGTTCTATGCAAGATTTAAGTTATATAGCAAACCTGGAGACTCATGATCTGCAAGTTATCTATTCCTTCTGGTCAGCACTGAGGGAATGTTCCCAGTCTCTTGAAAGATGATTCAGTTGTCACCACTTTGTGATCCTCTCCAACATATTTCCTAATTGCTCTTTGTTACAATACAAGGGATTTTCTTCATTTTAGAAAGATTTTTTCACCGTTCTATGCCCATGAGCTATTATTCCAGTTATTGTTTACAATTTATTTAAATTGGAAATAGTCAGGTATGAATCTGATGTGACAACTTTTTTTTGTGGTAAATTAGCTGAGCCCATATTATTTCAAGTTTCCTCTTCCTTTGCTGAATCCTTCGTTTTGGCTCTTTGGCCCATACTCTGTCATACATTTTGGCCTTCCCAGACTGGAGAGCTATGCTCTTCTGCAGTTTTATAGAGGAAAGAGTGCCAGTAAACATACTCATGAGAAGGAGACCCAGAAGGAAGGATTAAATGTAAATGTAACGTAAAATGTATTCACGTGTGAGAAGGAAAACCCAATGCTTATATCAAATGCCTTGAAGAAGCAAAGACTTTGATAGACTCATATAACGTAGAGATAGAAAAGGCTATTTACATCATCCCATCCAGCTCCCTCCCATTTAAGGATTGTCCTCTACTGTACAGTGTTAGGTCCATCTTAGTTTTAAAAGTTCCAAGCCAAAGGGTTTTCATCACTTCACTTAGGAGACAGCTCAGTACACTCGTTGGGAGATCTGACTATTAAACAAGTTTAGACAGGTGAAACAGAAGCTATATTTGAATACCTAGTAGATTTGACTTAAAAGAGATGTGGTATGGTGTACAAAATAGTAGTATATACAGTAGAACCTCAGGAATGGAGATTGTTCATAACTCTGAAATGTTTGTAACTCTGAACAAAATGTTAAAGTTCTTTCAAAAAGTTACAATTGAACATTGACTTAATAATGCTTTGAAAATTTACTATGCAGAAGAAAAATGCTGCTTTCCCTATTTTTTTTTTTTAGTAGTTTACATTTAACACAGTATTGTACTGTATTTGCTCTTTTGGGGGAGGAGGGGGCTGTCTCTGCTGCTGCCTGATTGCATACTTCTGGTTCCAAATGAGGTGCGTAGTTGACCGGTCAGTTTGCAATTTTGGTGTTAGTAACTCTGAGGTTCTCCTGTATGTATTAAAGCTGTGAGGAGTGGGCTCTTTACCTGCAAGTGATGTAAGAGCAAAAGTCACCATTCAAAATAGCTAAAATCTTAAAGGAACTTTTTATAAAGATGCCTTCACTGTATTAAAAACCCAATTTTACTTGTTTTCCTCCAAGTTAAAGGACTTGACTTGGGATAGGGATAGGGAACCCACATTTTATTTTATTACAAAAGCTAAGCAGTTAGAGGCAAAATATGACTCATCATTACTGTTTGATAGTTTAAAAAAATAGCTCAATATGTTGCACTACAAGATAACCAGCCAAATAGCTTTTCATAGACTTTTCATTAGAAGAATTAAACATTTCACAAACAATTTCAGCACAGGATATATCATCAGATATACAATTACGCTTGAATACAGTTATTAAAAGAAGCAATTACACATCACCCTATATATTCATCTTAGTTTAAGTTTTCATCTCTTGTGGCTATAGAAATATCTTAGCTTCTCTTCTGGGACAGGCTGTACTCACAAACAGGAATCAAACTACAGCAGATTTCGTGTTACTATCATCTTGGGACTTAGATTAATAAAGCTTTAGGTG
Source organism: Emys orbicularis (assembly GCF_028017835.1). Lineage (NCBI taxonomy): Eukaryota > Metazoa > Chordata > Testudines > Emydidae > Emys > Emys orbicularis. The sequence goes on along the minus strand of NC_088687.1, from coordinate 80,253,097 downwards.
AGCAATTTTTTTTGATTTGGGGAGAGGGCATGTCAAGAAAAAAATATCAGTTTTTATGTTTGTAACTCTTTCTTATTACCTGATAGGATTCCCTGGTGGATGGTGATAGCTGGTCAGCTGGACTTATTAGGCATCTCTTCTCCTTCTGCTCTAAGTGATGGTCAGCCTCATGTCTGGGCTAGACCGGCATATAATCAGGAGAATCACTACCACCCGTACCCTTTCACATTTTGGGAGGCCACAGGCCCAGACCCTCAGCTGGTGTAAAATTGACATAACTTGATTAAAGTCAATTAAACTATGTCAATTTGCACCTGCTGAGGATATGACCCATTATTTTATTTATTATACTTCAAGATCGGAAATGGATAAGAAAATATTTTAATCTATTCTCTGGCTCTCTGCCTAAATTCTTAGGTTATCAAATCTGAAATGTACTTTCCTCAGTCTTCAGAAAAATCTTAGTTTTCCACTTCAGGATCTTTTGTAATTTGCCACACTTCTCTCTCTTACTGTAATTTGCCACATTGCTAGCTTTACAAAAGCAAACTTTCTTCTCCTTGATTCAGACTTTAACTCTCTCACTTTTACTTTCATGCACGTAAAACTAATAAAATAAAATAAAATAAATCAAAAATGTTGCCATCAACAATTCCTTTGAACACTACATTTATCTTTTTTTAAAGACTAATTAATATTAAGAAGCTTAAGGTTAGGAAAGTTAATATTAAGAGAGGATTTCTTTTAGAGACGAATACTTTTGTGTATAACAAAACAACAATGGAAAATGCTGGAAATAGGGAGGCAATGATCTTGCTTCTTATTCTCTGATCATTTATGGTTCTCATCTGTACTTTACAATGGTACTTTGAAACCATTAGACAAGCAATATACTATTAGTCAACTTAAACTCTTAAGCTTTTCCTTAATATAACTGGTGTTTCAAACAGGTAAAAAACTGTTCAGTATACACTCCAGAGTTCTGTTTATTTGCAACAGTGAATGCCACATAATCAAAGAATAGTCCACTAAACATGAGAAGGTTGTGTCAGAGAAAACTTAACGAACTGTGCTTTTTCAAATAGTAGATAGACATGGGGAAAGACCAAGGAAGAATGGCCTTACTTTACAGTTAGAGAGAACATTTGGACAGAAATTTATCAGAAAATTGAAGGCATTTACCATTTCCCAAATGGCTCCTAAAAACCAAATGTCCTTGAACCTCTGTAGTATGCCTAGATTAGATGGATAAATGTTAGGGATTTTAAAATGATCCATTTTTCTGTCTCACGTTAATCCAATACACTGCATGGTTATCATCTGGCTCATTTAATAAAAATGTTTATATAAACAAAAATGTTAAAACACTAATTGCCTCACTCCAGCCAAACACACAATTCTGTAAGAATTATCATTGTGTTCCCCAGGTGCCTATTTTATGCTGCTTCATTGGTGAAATCTTGCATTAATATATAGATTACCAGGGGAGGTTATGATTTATGAAATGCAGCTAGATCTCTCATTTCTTGAGACAGGGAAAAGTCTGTTGCCCTGGAAGCTTACAAGCAAGACCAGGAAGTGGTTGCAGACAAGGCTTCTGTGCCACTGTATTACCTTTTAATAATGTCTTTTTAATTAATAATGCAATATATTTTAAAGATATAAATGTCCTGCTTTACTGTTTTCAACATAAAATTGCCACTAATATATATTTGACATAAAAAATGAATGCAAGATACTTTATAATCATTACACGCAAAGATTCATGCTACATGATATTAAGGAAAATCATTTATGCAAAATTCATCATTATTGCATTTGCACAAAGTACAATTCTTCAATATAAACAATAAATTGCATCAAGATGCTGTCAAAATGTATTGGTGTGAATTCTGTTTTTAAAGGATGTAAGTACCGTACTGTATTTAGGCTTACTAAGAAGCTCATACCCAATGATCTGTCAACTTGATACATCTTCTCCTTTTCTGGTCTTCCTTCTCCCTACTCATCAGTTGCGTGTACCTGTCCAAGATCCATACTTTTATTTGTGAAGCCCTCTCTGTGCCACCTCAAGTTTGCCTGTCTTCACACCTTAGTAGGCCACCTTGTGCTGTATTAATGTGTGTATCAGCTCCTGCCCCCTACTTTCCTACCTCCCCTCACCCAGGTGCAATATTTGATTCCTGCACCCAGTGCCAAGTTTTCCTTCAAGTTGACAATTCCGTATTCAGCAAGTAATTTGCACTTATGAGCTCCCTGTACGTGGCCTCTTATGTACTAACAAAAGGGGGAAAAAATCAGCTACCCTTGATCACAGTGGCAGTCCTTTAGCAACAAGCTCCAACATTTATTTTTTACCAGAGCTATTGAAACAGTGTCATTTACATTGACTTTAGGCTGGTGTAAGCTGGTGGGCAAACTCACCGTCTGGGAAAGGTAGAATGAAACTCCTACCAACCATTGAGTCCCAAACTTTTTCCTTATGGCTAGCTTTATTTTTAAAGAAGATTTCCAAAACAAGAGAAATAAACCCAAAATATTGTACTAGGTACTAACAGTCCAAGGCATTCCCAGCTGGGAGGGAAAATAACATACTTTTCCCCTTTAGGGGCCCTTCCTTGCTACTGTAGAGAGACCCACATTAGAGACTTCCCCAACCCAGGGTCTCTCTTTTCCACTAGCCTTGAATCTGACACAGGAAAGCTTTATATCTGGTTTCCTGGAGGTCATATGTTAGTTCTTAGTCATGTGCTATCACTGCTGCTCTCTGTTTTAAAGACCCTAAGAGGCACACCAGGTCCACTGTCATGGATCGATGCCTCCAAAGGCCAGGTGTTCTGTTACCGTTGAACTATGTCTGGAATAACTTTCTCTACAGGTGGGATGAAGGAACCTGTCTCTTCTAGTGTGGTTGGAGACTCATCTTCAGAGACTTGACAATACAGTTGAAGGAATTTCAGAGATTATGAAATAATTTATCTACTGAGATGAAACACTAAATGTGTGAACTATTTGAAGACTCAAAAGATCCTGAAGACAGAAGTCTTTATTGGAGATGAGTAAATAATTTGCAATAAATAATTTATACAAAAAATTCAGCCTCTTTTGCTGCTTGCAGAATATACACAAGTAGATCCTGATTTCCTCTCATTTACTCATTAGTTTGTCAGATTTTTTTTTTTTTGCATGGTTCTCTTACCCACAGATTGATTGAGAGCACACCTCTGTAAGTACTCAAATTAAGAGCTGGTTTGTTAGTGATAGGATAACCCACATGCTAATGCTTCTATTCACTGAATGGAGGCGTGCATAATCACTTCCAGGACTAATATTTATGCATGTGGATTTACATTTGCATTTGCACTAATATTTGTGGAAGGGACTTCAAAATCCACTTTCTGTGAACTTTCATGGTCTGGAAAACTCAACTGTTCATTGTAAACTGGTGTGTGTATGTGGGGGGAAGGGTGCATCAAACAAAGCTCCCAAATGAAGCAGTATTTCAGTCCTTTTCTTCTGGAATGGGTTTATTTTTTCAAAAATGAAACAGTCTAACAAATCAAAACAGATAAACCATGGCCTGGTGCCTGGTCACTTCTAAAGCCTCTTCCTCATAAGGTGTCTGCCTCTGCCCACACAGCAGATATTTCCAGCCACATCTTCCACCTGGCTGGTGTGGGGTCAGAGCATAATGAAGGAAATTAGTTTTGTTTGACTCTGAACCAATATCTGCAGAATATTTTCTTCCAGTGTTCACCCAGCTCTAGTTGCTATGTACAGAGAAGGAATAGGCTCTGCAGACTGGACTTCAAGTTTCAGTTTTTTGTTTGATCTGTCAAACAAATTTAGGATAGGGAACATGGAAGTCCATAATGATGATAACAGAGTCCTTACTGGCTTGCAAGGGGATTGATTTGGCATCGTAAGCCTAACGTAGTTTAGGATATGCCTCTGGTAAAGAAATATTTTTTGAGCCATGTTACAGTACCTCTGAGTGTAGGACTGACAGGTCTATGATTACTGACAGTAAGAAACATACTGATAATTACAGATACTCCCACCCAGATGGATGGAGTGTAGACTGGGGGAAACTTGCTTCCATGTGAAAGATAGCAAGCTTTTTGTGGTTATCTATGCCTGAGTTATCATCTCTGGCTTGGGAATGCCATCTCTCATTTTCTTACAAAAACACAAAAAAAGAAAGGAGCTTTTTTAATAATGAATAATTGTAATGCTGGATGGACCACCTGCATTTTCCATTTTGACATTTGTGGTCTGCCATTGTAATATCTTTGATGAGGTTACGGCCTGTCTACCACCTGGAAATATAAGAGGAGCTCAGCCAGACCTCACTGAAAGATTCAAATAATGTATATCTGAACCCAGTCCCCCTTAACCTAATGTTATTTTCATAAATTTCCTGGGAAGGTCAAATAAAAAGAAGAATAGCCACACAGCTTTTGAAAACCCAACTATTCAACTTCATCAGTGAAAATGATTTGCAAACAACTGACTCCTTAGCATAGAGCAGACAGTATTAGAGGCCTAGCAGGATACACACTTTTTAAAATCAAATAAGCTGTATCTTCCAAGAGTGATGAGGCAAGTTGAACCAGTCTCTCCCAATTTACTAAATTGGAGAAAATCAGTGACTGGAAGAAAAATCACATGCGACTTTATGAAGTAGTAATCATAGCAGTATATACATTAACTGACAAACAGCTTTTTAAGTTTAGAATTTTTTTTCCAACGGTTTTTATTTCTCAATATGCCACACATTTATATATTATTTTTAACATTATGCTTTTTAGTTATTTTTCTAAAAATTATCCTTCAGTAAACCTGATTTATTTTTGCTTTTCTTCTGCTTTGTGGGACTTCTGGTTTTTATATAAATGACATTTTAAAGATTAATCTAATGTAAAGAGGTAAGCTGTACTAACAAGGGGCAAATAGTTTAACAGAAAAATGGAATCAATTCTGGGTTATTACACTGTATTGAGGATAGCAGGTTATACTATAGGGTACACTGTACCATTTTTTTAACAGTCTTACAAATGAATATATGATCAACATGACCATAACTAACCTGAAAATCTTCTTAAATATTTAAAGAGATTAAAATAATTAAATAATAGGGCCCAGAAGCAGGTAACAGAAAAGGCTTATTGAAACTTGCAGAATTTAGTGGATATGGGATACATTAGTTAGGATTAGCAATAAAGCAACTATCTACTGGTCCACTTGGAGACAGATTTGGGATATGGCAGTTGTTCTACCTTGCAGCCCTCTAAAGTTAAAATATATAGGAGTAGCCACCTGGTTACCACTGATGACCTCAGGAAGAAGTCTACACTGCAAAAAAAAAAAAAAAAAAAAAAGGGTTTTAACTAAGGTTAACTAACCCATATAGGCTAATTTGGATTCAAATAGCAATGAAGACAAAACAACTGGGCTTTTACTTGGGATTAACATCTTAAATTCAACCACACGTTCCCTTCTAAACTCTAACTTTAGCTGTTAACCCAGATCTCCACATACATAAAGCAAAAGAACAATTTCTAAATGGAGTATATTTCAAAATTTCCCATGAGGCATTAGCAGATATTTAAACAGATATAATCTCTGAAAAAATGCTTAAAAATTAAAGCAATAAAAATTGCAGTAACTATGGTCAAGGAGGATTTTAAGTGCTATAAAATAATCTTGTGATGAATTAAACAAGCCGCTCTGCTCCTTCTATTTGATATATGATAGATTATATATTAAAGTGTGTTAATGGTCAGAAAAGTGCGTCTGTTAAATCAGTTTATGAGGCCAGCCTGCTCTCCTATTCAGACTCCTATTCAGTCAGAATAAAGCCAAGTCTATATCTGGTGGACAAAGAAAGCTTTGCATTCTGGTTGGGTAGCTGCCCAGGGCACAAAAAATACATAACCAAAATAATAATTATACAGTGCTTTCCATATATATGTCTCAAAGCACTTTATAAAGGGGGCTATCATTGTCCCATTTTAAAGACAGACAGACAAGTTGAGGGCCTTGCCCATCACCATAAAGTAAAAACAATGGAAGATAATGGATTTTGGATCAGGGCTTATAAATCAGTGACACAGATAAAAACTGAATGGAGATCTTTGATGCAGAGGCCTACCCAATTAAAATTATTACTACTACTACTACTCCTTTACCATAGGCAGATCACTTCCATTTTTCTACATTACATTTTTATTTGTTTGAAAAACACAATGATGCAATTTATAATGAGTGCCATCGATTAGCATGGATGCACCGTCAACGTGCTACACACTACGCACGCACACCCACACATCCCTAATAACTATTTCTATAAAGATAGGACCCAAGCCCACCACGATATTGAAGAAATTTTGGATAAGGAATAATTCTGGGATAGTGTTTGGAGAGATAGAGAGGGCAATGGGGTGGAAAGATAATTGCAGATTTAAAATCAAAGTACAGTTGAGCTGGGCAGAACATTTTTGGAAAAATTTAATAGAATCATAAATTTTAAATAAATTGTTTCATCTAAGCCAAAATATTTTGTGGAGATGTATTGGTTTCAATGAAGTTGTTTTGGGGAAAGTTTTTTAGCTACTGACCAGAGAAAGAAAGGGTGGGGGATGGGGATCAGAACCTGAGTTTTCCAGACCAAAACCAGCTGTTTCAACACAATTCCAGTTTGCAAAAATGTTTGAAAGGTTTTGCTTTCATTCCAATGTGGAATGAAAACAAAATTTCAAACATGAAATGGAATAGTCATCCTCTGGACAGATCTGCAAAGTAGGTATACAGACCTCCATGCCACTCTTGGACACACTATTTGATTCCAACCGCATTCAACAGGAGTTGTACATGCATATCTATAGTACCCACAAAATAATGCAGTATTTTCAGAAATAATACAGTAATGCAAGGAAATTCCATTAAATTAGTTACCTATATCAGCATTGAGTACTGTATGTAATATCTGTATTACCATTTGTATTATGATATTCCCTGCTAAGTAGCAATGCTGATCTGCCATATGCATAGTACGACAATAATTTAAATACCAAAATAAAAGATAAACATTTCTGAGAACATTACAAACAAACCACCACTTAAATTACAACATAAAAGAAAAGCATATACAGTGTTGTTTCTTAAAAATTATAGCAGTCCTGCAGATAAAAGTACAATGTATAGAAATATCTTAATGGAAAAACATTATAAAATATATTTCAAGATGGGGACTCAAGTGCTTCTGAGAAGTGGAACAAAAGCATTCAGAAAGGATTTTTGTTTTCTGAAGGGCATATGAAAAAAATTGGCCTATGATCTCTTGTGTTTTTTTTTAATTTTGTTTTAAATGTTTTCCTGTAGAAACTACAATCTCTAGAGACTTCTAAATTTTGATACTAGGAAATTTGGAGAACTTTGAAATCTAAATGAATCACAAAAAAGGTTCCTTGCAGAAGGTATAGCAAAGGGGATCATACTCTTAAAAATAATCCCAATCCCTCAAAGCAGCTCACTTTCTCATTTTTTTCCATTTAAGAGTAATTGTCCACAACCATGTTTGAGTTTCAATATCTGTTTAGAATATTAACATAATTTGAACATACTGCAGGCAAGAGATAGCAGAAGCCATGAATCCATCAAACTTCTGTGAAGTGGTGGCACTGTACATAATATACTATAAATTTCTCAAATGAGCTATTCCCACCTTATACTAAATTTTAATTGCTCAGATACAGAACAGGGAAAATTGCAACTAGCAGTGTAATTCACAAGAAACACTAATATAATATGAGTGAAAGCAATTTTTAAAATATTGTTTTGTTAATTTGTGTGTGTGTTTGCGTCTAGATATAGATATAGATATATATATATAGAGAGAGGCATTCTACTGAATAATGAATAAATAAGCAAAGTAATATTTTCTTGATGTAGGTGGTAATAAAATGCAAGTATGAACTTACATGAGCAATAAAAGAGTAACCATTATTCACACCCTGAAATAAAATTATTACTGAAACCCTGACACCAGAAAGGCTCCAAGAGACCATTTTATTTTATTCCGTGGGTTGCCTAATGTAAGGGACAATTGAGAGGTTCACAATTATAGGGTCTTGATAAATACTAATAAACTCTATCTGTCTAATCTATCAGCATTCCTAAGGTGCCATGGAGTAATAGTTCGTCATATACCTCCAAATTCTGTTATAATTTTTTCCATTGTTTCTCATACTCAAGGCTAATATCTTCATCAGATTAGGGGTGGTCATTTCAATAATTCTATCATTAGGGTCAGATGATGGTATCCTTGCTCATGTTGAGTTTACCTTAATCCATGAGTAGTCCGAGTCAATGGGCTACTCGTGGATTAAAGTTCTTCTCAGCACAAACAAGGTTATAAGAATCTGACCCTTTATGAAAGAGAGACTTCAGAATTCAATCACTACTGACTCTAGTTTCAGTTAATAATAATGATAAGAGTAATAATAAAAATTAAAATATATATAGTAAAATAATGTCCAGAGGAAATTCTTGACTCTGACTCTAAACTGTAAACTATTGCATTGTCATAACAGTATGAGTCAATCAATTCTTTAACTTTCAGGACCTGATTCTGATCCCACTGAAGTAAAAAAAAAAAAAAAAGGGAGATTTGTTATTTACTTGGGCCCTGATCCTGCAAAGACCTACACATGCTTAACATTATTATTTTGAGTTGCCCCATTGAAATCAGTGGAAGTATACATGGTAGTAAAGTTGAGCATCTGCATAAGAACACAGACAAAAAGATGAATTTTTAAGTGGCAGGTCACAACTTTATTAACTTTAACCAAAGAGGTGGAGGTGCCATACTGCCCTGCACCTCCTCCCCACTCCACTGCCAATACCGGGCATTTTATTTCCTCTCATGTGAGGTTAATGGCCTCATGCCATATAGTCAATAAATCAGAGATTGTCCTCTTCATCCTAACCTTTAGGAATCAGTCCCTCTTGTCCCTTCCCAATCTAATGTTGAGCCTAGTGTATTGATTTGACCTGGTTTGATAGCACTTTATTCTTAGTATAGTTTATTATTAACAGCTTGATTTTATTTGTATGTGTTTTAATTACATTTATAACACAAATAAATAATAATAAAAAGATACAGAGTTGCATTTCAGTAAGCAAAGTGGATACAGAACGTCTGAGGACCTCAGTGATTCATCAATACCTTAACTGTAGGGATGATAGAGCAGCAATGGCAGTAAGATGGCCGCTGGATACATGAACATGTTTACATATAAAAGGGAGGGGTCTGTGAGAGCCATTTGACTTCCCTAAGCCACTTTGGCTGCCCAATGAGAGGCAGAAAAAACACTCCCCTCCATTGAGGTAAATGCCCTACCTTCACACTGAGGTACAAGTAGCAGGGAGGGGCGGAGAGGAAAGGCTCTAGTGCAGCTAAGTGCAACCTCTCCCTCTTCCCACAGAACCCCAGGAACTAGCCATCCCCCAACCATCTGACTAAATCTCCTCCCTGCTGAGGTGTGTGTGTGTGTGTGTGTGTGTGTGTGTGTGTGTGTGTGTGTGTGTGTGAGAGAGAGAGAGAGAGAGAGAGAGAGAGAGAGAGAAGGCATTTTCTTCACTTAAAAATATGTGCAGTAGAATTATTCTTAGAAAAGTATCATGCAGGCTGTGAAAATGTTGGATCCACTTGGCACAAAGCATGAGGTACAAATTCCTATACTTTGCTCAAGTTTGCAAAACTTTTCAGCTTCTGGCACTATATACATGACTATATATATTTTTGTAATTTGTTCAATACTTTCTCCTCCTGCTGAAGATAGAGGTAAACACACTGTTATAATAAACCCAAGGTCTATGCAAATAAAAGGGGAAAAGTCAGGTTAATCAGTAGCATGTCCTGCTTCAGCATGCAAGATATGTGAAAATAATTTTAAAAGAAGAAATTGGGAAAAAAAGGAGTTTCTGTAGAGATTTTCTCCCCAAAAGGGCATCTTAAATTTGCAGTCCTGACTTTTCCCTGGATTACACACAATTGTTTGCTTTTGATATTTTATTGTAAATATCTGTAATGCAGTGCTGTGCTAAAACATGACTCTTCTTAAAATAAAAACATTTTTGTGCACAGTTATTTCTAGATTCTGAATGTCAGAAAAAGGCTGGTATTATACAGGGGGATTATTATGGACAAAATACAGTTCAAATATCATTATATATGTAACAAATCTCAACAAAGTCAGAGAAATCAAAATTGTGGTCGGCACACTGCCCTTAAATTATGTCAAATCTGAAGAACAAAAACCACAGTGGTACAAGTGAAGCCCATAAAGATCAAAATTAATGGAGACTTTACTGGAGTTTATCAATTTATGTTAAGGCGCCAAAATTATTTAAAACACAAGTACTTTCTGTGCTCTGTTTCCCCATGGAAACAAGTATAGTACTATGCATTGAAAAGAGAATAATGATTGGAAAATCTGAGAGTTTTACAGGTCATATAAACTGAAAGTGAATGGAAGAGACAAAGCAAAACTTTGAATTTCCCTGCTGGATCCCTTTATTATAGTACTTAGTGGATGGCAATATAGGCATTATAAATACTTTTCAGTGGCTATTTACTGTGCCTGCAAATGGATGTGGGTGAATCAGTCAATTTTGTAAGACTATTTTCTTTAGTTTTCATCAAATTTCAAGTTCAAATGAACCCCCAAATCAAGAAGAAACTGTTATAACAACGAGTTTCATCTGGTTTAGGAACAAAATCATGGAAAACTGAGAATTCAAGGTTTTAAAGTTAAACTGTAATTTGGCATGAAATTTTTGGTAAAGTTCAGAAACATTAGTTAATATGTTTAATCAATCAGGCTTTAGTTTTTAGCCTGTAATTAAGTATAAAAGGAGCCACGTTTTCCATAATTTGGGGCTTTATTGTCATTGTTTCATGAAGAACTACAGTACTCTTTGAGTAGTATGTAGTTTATTGTGCACTGCTGTTTACAATTTCACAGTTCCTAGATAGTCACAAAGGTTTGGACTCCAAGAGTGGGTTATTTGCAGCTTTGGAGAAAAAAAAAATTAATCATTTACACTCTGTATTAGTATCATTTATTTATATTAGGTTCACTTTTGAAGAGAGACTATAGCTAAAGCAAAGTGCAGATGCTATCCACAAATGTTTCAGAATTACAGAAAGTAGCAGAGAAAGTATGTACACAGCTGGAACCAGGCTGTTCTCATCTTATGAGGTGCTGTTGAGTGAACTCATATAGAAGTCAGTGGAAGTTAAGGTTGGACAGCCTGACACAGGAAGCATTTAACCCTTTACAGGACTGGTATCTAACTGCTGTAGGAGCCTGATAATTTTCAACACAGTGATAAGACTGTATGCCCAAACAGTCAGTAAAAATAGCCCAGCCTTCCAATCAGATGGTAAAGACATCAATCAAAAACCCAGGCGTTGTCAACATTTCTTCAGTTATAGCTAGGCAAAGGGGAACTGTCTGAATCTCAAAAGGACACAGTCTAAATACTTACATTCCAAGGAAACCTCTGCCTTTAAGCAGGGCTGGCTCCAGGCACCAGCTTACCAAGCAGGTGCTTGGGGCAGCCACTTCGGAGAGGGGCGGCACCTCCAGCTGTTCGGCGGCAATTCGGTGGACGGTCCCTCACTCCTGCTCGGAGCGAAGGACCTCCCGCCGAATTGCCGCCGCAGATCACGATCGCAGCTTTTTTTGTTTTTGTTTTTGTTTGTTTGTTTGTCTGCTTGGGGCGGCCAAAACCCTGGAGCCGGCCCTGCCTTTAAGACACTGGGTGCTGGAACTCCCTGGTTGGGAAGACCAGGTAGTAACAGTCACCCAAATTCCCTATTTAAGTCCTAGTCAGTGCTACTGGACTGGAACTGTCCACTGTAATGGATTTAATTATGCGATGTTTGCAGAGAGCCTCTTTCCCATCTCAATTATGAAATAAATAAATGATGTATTACTGAGCTAACTGCATTCAACTCCCTTAAAAAATCACCATGTCACCTGTGAGTATTAAAGTTAGATTTTTTTTTAATTAGTATATAGTAACCACCAAGATCAATACATGCCTTGAGTTACCATTGATCTCATCATCTGAATCCTTTTCCTATCTTCTCCCCTACCACCATTTTTGTTTGTTAAGGATTCCCAAATGCTGTTATATGTCTATGTTGAAACTCGGGTTAAAACCTTGTTGGAACTGTGAAGTCCCTTTCACTTAGGATAGTTGTAAGACAGGTGGAGCTCCAGCTATGGCTTTCTGCCATGGGCCCCTGCGAGTCTAATGCCAGCCCTGCTTGGTGGACCCCCTGAAACCTGCTCATGGACCCCCATGGGGCTGTGGATCCCCAGTTGAGAACTGCTGTTGTAAGAGACCATTAAGGTGCCACAACTAAGACAAGGAATAAAGGAGATTGCCCAGAAACTAGCACCATGTGGGTGGAGTGTTCCACTGGGAATTGTTCTGAGCAGGTGGGTGGGTATGTCTGTGAGTGCAGAAAAAGTCTAATAGGGTGGGGGGGGAAAGAAGAGGAGCAGAGAGGGAGAGAGAGAGAGAGAGAGAGAGAGATTGAGGCCGAGCAAGAAAACCAAGCAATAGCATGTAAACACAATGTATAACCTTGGAAGAAGCCTACAGAGAGCTTTTGAATCTAATGCTGCCTTAAGAGGCTTGGGGCTGTAAGCAAAAACCTATCCCCTGATTTTGATTCCTCGTGTTCACACACATGACAGTTAAAATGGAACTGTTTCAGGCTGGATGAAGTCACAAGTTAAAATATATTTCATAGTTATCATTCAAAGAAAACCAGTTGGACCTACAGAAAAAAAAATCTAGATTAAATAACTAATTTTTGTTTCTGCCGTAATCACTCATCTACATTTTAGAGTAGCGTCCTATAACATTTCATCAGAAAAAATAAAGTTGTTTGATTTTTTTATTGTAAATAATAAGATAAGCCAGTAGAAACCTTCTAATCAGGGCACTCTGGCTCATGGCCTTTTGTCCTCATTAATGGGCATTAACAGAAAAACCCAGTTTAATAGTAATAACACTATTGTCTGGAGAGCTGCAAAACTGTGGGAAGAACACTGTGTTCTTACATAAGCTCATGGAGTTGCAAAGAAGCACTATTTGCACTGGAATGAGGACTGAGCCTGATGCCAACTCAAATACACTGCAGGGTTAGCGGTGAGGCACCTGATATGTTGGCTCAGCATATGTAACTGGTATGAAAAAAGAACAACTAGGAACAGGGAGTAGTGAAGCACTTCCTACATATATCACAGCTACAGTGAAAAGGGCAAATAATACTTTTCTATTCCACTTCTTTTCCCAGACCATTTGTGATTTTATAGACCTCTAACATATCCTCCCTTGATCATCTTTTTTCTAAGCTGAACAGCCCCAATCTTTTTAGTCTTTCCTCACGTGTAAACCATTCCATACCGTTGATCATCTTTAGTTCCTTCTCTGAACCTTTTGCAGTTCCCCCATATCCTTTTTGAGATGAGGTGACCAGAACTGGACACAGTATTCAAGATGTGAGCTCACCATGAATTTATATAGTAGCATGATGATATTTTCTGCCTTATTTTCTATGCCGTTCCTAACAGTCTGTAAGCCTTTTTGACTGTGCTGGTGTGCATTGAGCTGATGTTTTCAGAGAACTGTCCACAATGACTCCAAGATCTCTTTCTTGAGTAGTAGCCCATCATTATATATCTGTACTTGGGATTATTTTTTCCAATGTGCATTACTTTTTGCTTATCAATGTTGAATTTCATCTCTCTTTTTGTTGCTCAGTCATCCAGTTTTGTGTGATCCCCCAGTAACTCTTTGCAATCAGCTTTGGACTTAACTATGTTGAATAATTTTGTATCATCTGCAGACTTTGCGACTTCACTGTTCATTCCCGTTTCCAGATCATTAATGACTATGTTGAACATTTGTTCAGTTCTTTGAACATGGAGAGTGTAATATAAATGCTAAGTATCATTACACATGAAAGAGCACAGAATTCTGATTCAATATGATGAATTTTTAGTTACAAGTGTATTTCCCTATATCAATGGAAATATAAACTTATTGGGTAAAATCCTGGCCCACTGAAGTCAATGGCAATTTTGTCATTGATTTCAGTAGAATCAGAATTTCACCCATTGGTGCTATTAAATGCCTAGTTGCTATTAATACTATATATATATATATATATATATATATACACACACACACACTATATATGAGAGAGAGAGACACCAGAAGATTTATATCTATATATAGTTACCTCCCTATTTCTGATTTGTTGGTATTCACTTTGGATAGCTAGGTCTATCTACTAAGAAATACCATAAGTCAGGATTTGCTAATGTGTGACAGATCAAATAAATCAGATGTTCAAAGCCTACTAGAGAGAGAAGCTATATACGTGCACAGATAATTCACCCTAATATTGTAAAAAGTTACTGTGCTAGTTGGATCTGTGTTTGTCACACTTCCACAGACACTCCCTAAAAGTTGTGGTTTCTTCCAGAGGAGAAGGACCCCTCTCTCTGGAAGTTGTTGGTGGGAGAGCAGGTAGTGCTTCCTGACTAGAAGGAAAACAAAACTATTTATGTAGCCAATAGCACTGCAGCTGGAGGGGAGCTGCCTCTGGCTCTCTAACTGTAATAAACAGATGTTCTATTTTTTCCTCAGCTCAGGACTGTTTCATCATTCCAGGGACTCTGCCTGCTTGTGGTAACCCATCAAAAAGGAGACTGTGAGAATATATAATAATATTTGCAGTCTGTCTTCTCAATATTCCTGTCTCTTTCTCTCCTGTCCTCTCTGTTTTGTCCTTGAAGATAAAATCTCTTGGCTCCTGCCTGTATATCCAGTCTCCATTACAGAGACTACATAAAACTGCTATATTAAGCAGGAATCATATGCAGTGTTGTTGTAGCTGTGTTGGATCCAAGATACTGGAGAGACAAGGTGGGTGAAGTAATATATTTTATTGGACAAACTTCTGTTGGTGAGAGAGAGACGCTTTCAGGTTTACACAGAGCTCCTCTTAAGCAGGTAACAACATACTTCTCCCATCCCTGCCTGTTCTGTCTTTTTTCTTTTCACCAGAGGATGATGTGATATTATGAATTAGTGTGTTTTAAATCAATTCCTTTCCATTACTTTTAAGTATACTCAGTGAGAAGGAAAATTAACCCCCGTACAAGACATTCAGAAATCCCCAACATCTTGAGAACTCCCTGAAACAATACAACCACCAGCAAGGTAAAAATAATTCATAATGGAAGGGTAGCATCAGTGCTGGTATGGCATTAAGAAAAATAGTGATAAAAATAACTTTAAAAACAACCAAATATTGTACAAGTTAAATTTTAAAAAATAAAATTGATTAAACATATTAACTAATGTTTCTGAACTTTACCAAAAATTTCATGCCAAATTACAGTTTAACTTTAAAACCTTGAATTCTCAGTTTTCCATGATTTTGTTCCTAAACCAGATGAAACTCAGTTGTTATAACAATATTTGCTGCTGGGCCACCGACTGCTCTCTGATGAACTCTTGGAGGGTCCGTTGCTGGTCCACCTGCCACGTCATCAGCGCCTGTCTGTCTGCCTGCTGGGCCTGCTGCATCTCCTGCACGGTGCTCACCAGCCACTTCAAGGTCTCCTCCATGGCAGCCATGAATAGCAGTGGCTAGGGAGGATCCCGGACAAGCCCCCAGTGTCACAGGGTCAGCGCAGGCTCTCCCACTTTTGTGCCTGCACCCTGTGTCTAGGCTGGTATAATAAAGAGTGTTCACTCCTTCTTTTGTTGGATCACCCCAGTGTCTTTATTTACAGTGCTTGTGCAGTTCCCAGTTCCCCCAACAGTTAGTGCCCTACAAACCCTCCCCAGGATCTCCTGGCCCTTTAGGCTTCCTTGTTGGTAAGAAGATAGAGATACTGCCCTCCTGTCTCCTCCCAGGCTAGCCTCCTCACTGAGGTTTGCCCAGGTCTTTTATAGCCCTCTCCTGCCCCAGCCCAGATGTCACTACTTAGCCCAGCATGTTCGTCTGAGCCAGCCCTCGTTAGCGCTTGCAGCTGGGCTCCCTGCTGAGTACCTGCATCTCTACACCTGGCCTACTGGCCAGAGAGCAGGCTGTAGCCAGCATTTTGGCAGGGTTTTAAAGGGGTTTTACCCCCGCCCTGCCACAAGCAGTAATAACAAACTACATCTTCACTGAACAGCAACTTGACTCTAAATGTTTGTAGTTTCTGGCTGAGTTTGGAAAATCATAAAACGTTAACATACTTATTTAAAGTTTTGGAGGGATTGCTGTGAATCTCTGTACACATATAGCACTTTACAACCTCCATCACTGCACAATCCCCTTCCCTTCAACAGGCCTCTGGTGTGCTCCTTTTGAGAGGCAGATGGACAGTTCAGTTGCCTCCTATCCCCTCTCCAGTGTCTTCAGGAATTGCCTTGCTGTGCTATGCTTCTCCATTCCAGCAGAGAGAGAGACTGGAAATTGAAGCTACATTTCACAGAAATGTTATAGTCTCTGAAAAGGAAAAAATACTTTGTTTTTTTTAATCTTTTTTTTTTATTTTTTGGAAAACTGGAAAATTTCAAAAGAAATTAAAAAAAATTGTAATTAAAAAAAAAAAAAAGCAATTTGTCATCCAAAAAAATTTGGACAAAAAATGTCAACCAGAACCACTGAAAATACTGTAAGGATAATTGTTCTCAGTTTTGACATGCTACTCAGCCCTCCCCCGCCCTTAATTTAGGTCCTGTTCCTGCGAGCTGCTCTGCATGAGTGGTAGGTTCTGCCTGCATGGAACAACTTACAAAAGCAGAGCTCTAGTTGGAACAGCTTTTCTTATTCTTGGCTTTTCCAGTTTCAGTCCTGGTCTGAAAAATCAAAGAGAAATTTTTGATCCAAACCAATTTGGATCAAATTTTGATTCAATTTGCCCATCTCTACAAATCACTTCCAGTAATTCATAGATTCCAAGGACAGAAGGGTCCATTATGATCATCTAGCCTGACCTAATATATAACACAGGTCCGAGAACTTCCCCAAAATAATTCTTAGGGCACAACTTTCAGAAAAACATTCAAACTTGATTTAAAAATGGTCAGTGAAAGAAAATTGGTAAATTGTTCCAATGGTTAATTACTCTCACTGTTAAAAATTTACATCTTATTTCCAGTGTGAATTTGTCTAGTTTTCAACTTCCAGCCACTGGATTGTGTTATTCCATTCTCTGCTAGACTGAAGAGCCCATTGTGAAATATTTGTTCCCCATGTAGGTATTTATAGACTGAGCTCTTCAATGTAGCAGAGATGTACTTCTAAATTGCAAACTATATTTAAAAAATCACTCAAAACTATTTAACACCTTTTCTTCACTACCCTTTCTGCCTTTTAGCAACAGCATTAGATAAATGTTAGTATTTTACTGAAATGTGGCTATATAATAAATACATAGTGCCAGATCCCCAGCTGATGTAAATTTGATTTGCTCCAATGAAGCTGAGGGTCTGGCCCCTGTTACTATTATTATCTTACCAAAATGACCACAACACCAAAATCACCTAAGACGCATTTCAGCCTGCTGGGAAAACTAAGTATAACTATATAATCACATGTCTTTGTGATTATAGTTTGTTATTGCCATCACTGAATTACGTCAAGATAAGGTTATTTAAAAAGAAATAATTGTAGTAACTATAACCTTCCTTAAAATAAAGTAACCCCAGAATTGTCACTGCTGTTACACTCATTGTTTGAACCATTTTTGAAGTTTATTTTGATGTTATTTTCTCTAACTGGTCATTCAAAATAGCAAGTGCTGTTTGCTGGTGTTTTGTTCCCCTCTGTTTTCTTGAAATCTCTGAACAAAATGATTATGAGTAGAATGGCTGTGTGCTGAGAAGAGTCGAGAAAGTTGGTAATAAGTAGAAAATCACCAATGGTGCAAGTAGGGCAGTCCGGTCCGGTATGCCGTACCGGTAAGATATTTATAGCCGGTATGCCGTCCACGCCAGCAGCTCCTCCAGCACGGCTGTACCACCCCAGCCCTTCCACACAGCTGCGTCTAGCGTCTTCTGTCTTAGGTCTGTAAGGAGCCCCGTCGGAGGACAGAGCTGAGGGTGGGTCTGGGGCCAGTACCGGTACAGCCGCACTGGAGTAGCTGCTGATGTGGGGCCGCCCGGCAGCCCCACGTACTCCTCCTTTCGGAGGACAGAGCCCTCCCCCCAGATAACCTGGGATGGCTAATGGGAGGGGAGGGGAATAGCACGGGACCCCAGGCTGGGGACTGGGCGGGGTCATGTGAGGAGTCATGTGGGGGGTCATGTGGGGAGGTCACATGCCCCCCTCCCCTTTAGCTGATGCAGTGGACCAGTAAGAAATGAATTCTAGTTGCACCACTGAAAAATCACACTGCAGAAATGTGAGGTAGACCATATCCCTATTAGATGTACTGTGAGGAGTGAAAAACAAATGTTAAATAAAGGATCATGCTATATGAAAGCATGTCACAACCTAATGATAATGCCAAAATAACAAGTTACCTGAGAACAACACCTCTTTGTAACTACTTTTCAAAGCCAGCATGCTGAATGACCACAGACATACCTCCCATGTCCTACTGGAAATGTAGACTTTAATAGACCTACCTTCCAGAACTCATGGAACTATGATGGTATTTGCATCATTCACTTTGTTCACTCTACTTGTGTATTATGCCCTTTCCCCCATCCTCTATTTTGTCTTTTTTAGATTGTAAGCTCTTCAAGGCAGGGGCTACCTACCACTCTGTGTTTGTATAAAGCCTGCTACAATGGGGTCCCACACTTTGTTGGACCCTAGACACTACTATAATAAACATGTTAAAGAAATAAAATAAACAGAATGAATATGTGCAGCAGAGTCACATACCTTATATTGTATTGCACTTTGCTAATGGTAGGTTTATTCATACAGATAATGCCTACAGTAAATTCAGTCTGTTTATGATGAAGCCTTGAGGACTTTTGCTGCTGTGCACTAAAGCACACATTGAATTTCATCATAAAGAATATATGACACTTTATGTTGGGCAGGAAACAGCAAAGCAATTGTCAATTGTACTCTGGCTGCTGTAACCAGATTATAGGATTAGAAGGCTATTTTGCAACTTGATTTGTTGTTTGACAATCTTGTTTGGGGGTTTAATATCTTGGTCATTTCAAAATGGACTGGGCTGTAACTTAATATAGAAAGGGCACAGGCACTTTTCTTTAGCAAATTGTTTTATTTTTAGTTCTGGAGTTTCAAAACACTAATTTGCAAAAGTAATGTGGCTGATTATAAGTTAAAGTTGTCCTGCTGTTAACTCACAATTGCTCAGATAAATATTTCATTTTTTTTCCCATAACAACTTTGTCCGAGAGCAACACAAAGACTCTTCAAGAGAAACTTGGGAATTCCCTTTTACACCACTACTTTGTGATCTCTTTCTTCCCTCCAGGCCTCACATTACTACAAACTGCCTTCTGACTAGAGCTGACCAGAAGGTGACAATTCTCTTTCATGGCAACTTTTGAAGCTTCACAGTTTGTTTTCATTTTGCACTGGAAACTTTTACAACATTTTCACGAAAAGCGAATTGTGTGAAAATGTCTATTTCTCAATCAAATCCTGAGCTTTTTGATTCAGGAAGGGAGTCTAGGTTTCTCTACCCTGGAGGATACAGCATTGACCTCAGTTGTGAGAAACCCATGTTTAAGTCTTTACCCTGCCAGATTCAGAACAGAGATTCCCACATTGCAGGCCAGTGCTCTAACCACCAAGCTACAGTGCCACGCACACATTTAATCTCAGATTAAATTTCATTTAATCAATATTGTTCTGATCAGCTTTACATCTGACCAGTGAAGGTGGATGAGACCTTCCTTCCTTGGTTCCTTTTGGAACCTTTTCATTTCTAACATGGGAAGACTGAACCTACAGTTTCTGACCCTGCTATTTCTGAGCCCCTGGAGCAAAAAAATCAAACCAAAAATATTTTGATGCAATAAATTCCTTATGAAACATACTGTGACAGAAACATCTCTCTCTACTACCATTAAGAAAAATCAAGGAATGAAAGTCAGATGGGGAAAAACAATGTAGTGGATACTGTTCAAAGTTCAGCGCACAAACCAAGCTGCACCTACACAAGACACTGCTCACAGTAGATTGCACAAATTTAAAAAAATGTCATCAAACATGTTCTCTGGGCATCTTGGGCTCAGCTCCCCCTCAATGGGGTCCAAACAGATCTCTGGGCTCTGCCTCAGTGAAGACCATATGCTTCTCCTGGCTTCCTAAACATGGTTCCCCTTTGTGAGAGCATCAGCTAACCAGCTAAGCCTCTCTGGGTTTGGTTCCTTCTTCACTATGGGTAGGGAGAGTGGTGCTATCTCCCAAACCCACTCAATGAATGGCACGAAAATCAGCTGTTCCTCACAGTAAATTGTGCAGGTCTTCATAATATAATCCTCTCTCTTCTTTCTTACATGTTTGATGAGCACTAGAATAGCTAATACTTTAAACAACACCAGGTATCTAACTTAGTGCCCACTGAAATGAATGGTGTGATTCACACTTGTCACACTCACTGTTTCAGATTCTGCAAGTACAGGCAGCATCACTGTATCAATTACCCTTGAAAGTGTGAACTGAATATACCTCAGCAATCATACAAGCTAGAGATTTGTGTTTTTTTAAAAATGAAAACTTAGATTCTGGAAAATAAGGCAGTGGTATTACACTGTGAAGACCCGCATCTGCTGTCTCTGAGCACTTTCAAGAAAGAGTTAGAGATTTAAGGTTGAGACAATAACATGGGCATTCTGAGTTATGATTAGGGATGGATGAATCAAGTACTAAATTTGCCAAAGAGCATGAATATGAACAGAATCCCATTACAGCAATATTTGCATACCAAATATCTATTATATTCATTCCAGCTTCCCACCCACCTCTTCTTTGTTGCCTCCCTTTTGCCACCTTGATAATTTCTTGACCCTCATCAACTACCCTCTTGAAATGTCTCCCAGCTGTCCTCCAACTACTTCCCAGCTGAGAGAAAATGTTTCCCATCCCACAGATAATGAGAAAGAGAGGAGGGGGATAGAAGTTAGAAAGCAGATACCCAATAAACCCCCTGGTTCTGAGACTTAGGAGGACACAGGCACCAGTTGCTCCTGATTGTTCACCTCATCAGATGCATATAGGCAGGTCCAATAAACACCCATCACTCAGTAGAATTTGCTGTATAAAGACACTATTTTAAATTCCAGAATATTCTTTATGGACATGTTAAAGAGCAGATAGTCTGCTGACCATTGCGCAGGCAGGAGGTCACACAGGCACCAGCCACAAATACTATTCTTGAGCTTCAAAAGATGCTCAGAGCAAGCTAGTGTCCAGTAGGTAAACAGGAGTGATGTGGAGGCAGAGCCATGGCCCCATTCTATGTCCACACTACCCCATGGCACAGTATGGTGCATCCTTCCCCTCCTAAGGGCGGCATAGTGGCTTTGACTACTAGAGCCACCTTGTACATGCAGTTCCACACTGCCACCTTCTTAGAGCTATTCCCTGATGGCACAATTTGCCTTAACAAAATAATGAGAGCCACAATAGCCCTTTTAAGCCTTTTGAATTCAGATATATTAAATGATTAAGTGTTATTATGATGCGCAGATGATAAGATTACATTGGAGAATTTTTTAAAAGATGTATATTAATTAATGTAATGCAAATCTGAAATTTTACACCTCTTTTCCTAATTGTGTTATCCATTTTGGGACATCAGGATTATCATGAAGGACAAAATATTATTACCTATCTTTGATAGTAATAATGGCAGAGGATGGTCTCTTTTGTGGCTAGTTGTTGGTAATACACACTGAGCAGATTAATATTGTAAACACCCCTGATATCACTATATGACAAATTATTAAATACATACTTCATTTGAATTAATAAAACATTGAGGGTACAAAGTTACTGAGTGGAAATAACAGCCAATAGCAACTAATAGGAATGATGTATTTTCCCTCCATCAAACATGTTGAGTAAGTTACTATTCCACTTTTGCTAAATGGCATATGGGTTCATCCAGTATTTTAAGGGTTTAATTCAGGCTCAGTCTAGCTCAGCCCCCGTTAAGCAAAGTGGTAGAGGAGTATGTAGAATTGAAAAATGGCCTTTTATTAAATACAAAACAACAGAAAAAACCCTTCATATAAAACTGGTGACTTTTTATAATTTTCTCACTTTGGGGAACATTTGTGACAATTTTATCACATTTATTGAAAATGTGATTAAAACATATCAAAAAGTTATTAAAATTTGTATTCACCAAAAATCCTATATAAGAGAAAATGTTGCTTGTTTTGAAAAAAAGAAAAAAATGGGTCCATTTTGAATCTGGAAAAAAATTATATGAAATTTTAATTGTTGAAATACTTTGTGATTTAAAAGAACAACAACTTGCATTAACTGTATGTGGTGTTTGTGTAAACTTGATGGGTAGAAAAATAACATAGGGAGGCCTCAGCATACTTTGTGTACCATAGGAGGATGATTTGTGCCAGTCTTGAATGACTTAAGGGTAGGTTTGGCAGTGTGTGTGGCCTTAACATCCACAGAGACAGTATGAATCAACAGCATTTACTATTCCAGCAAAAAGTTGGAACTATAGGGTGTTTCAGACAGCCCTGCGTGCATGCTGGGTGGTTTAGTGGGTAATCCGGTCCAGGAGATAAGAGCACTGGATGGACAATCAAATCATCTGGGTTGTATTCCCTTCTATACAACTGACCTATTGTGTGATCCCGAATAAGCTGCTTCACCTCTCTCTATCTCTGTCTTGTTTATTTAGATTATAAGATCTTCAAGGAAAAAATGTTTTATTTTAATATGTGTTTGAGCAGTGTGTAGTACAGGGGTCGGCAACGTTTGGCACGCGGCTTGTCAGGGTAAGAACCCTAGCGGGCCGGGCCAGTTTTATTTACCTGCTGATGCGGCAGGTTCGGCCGATCGCGGCCCCCACTGGCCGCGGTTCGCCGTCCCGGGCCAATGGGGGCGGCGAGAAGCCGTGGCCAGCACATTGCTCGCCTGCGCCGCTTCTCGCCGCCCCCATTGGCCCGGGACGGCGAACCGCGGCCAGTGGGGGCCGCGATCGGCCAAACCTGCCGTGTCAGCAGGTAAATAAAACTGGCCCGGCCCGCCAGGGTGCTTACCCTGGCGAGACGCGTGCCGAACGTTGCCGCCCCGGTGTAGTATATTGGGGCCCTGATCTCTGCTGGTGTCTCTCAGTTCTACTGTAATAAAAAAAATTAATAACAATAGTTGCATCTCTTCTGAATCCTTACTTAGTGCCCCACACAAAACCTGACTACTGAGGCTATGTGCAAGAGGACTGGTTGGAGACGGGAGTGCTTGAACCAGAGAATACATCCCTCCACTTCCTATCTGACATATTGCTAAAGTGCTACCTGTTTCTAGTGCCTGTTGAAGAAGTTACAATCAAGTAGGTAAGAGTAGATGTCCTATTCTTTTAAGGTTTGTATTATAGATCCAATTACTTTGGAACTTTGAGGGTTAGCTATTCCCCTGATTTTGACTTAGTACTTGCTGTCACCATAGTCTCCTCAAAAATCAACTGGAGTGGGCCATCCTGCTTTCACCATTGGGCCAATTTCCATAGCCAGCATCTCTACAACCAGTGGCTTTGTCAATGGATTGAAGCTCCTCTTGCTCCTATTATTTAAATTGGGTGAATGGTGAATGTCCATTTTTATTGCATTCACTATATATAGTTAGTGGTCCACTAATGTCAGAGGTATTCTACCCAGAGTACTATCCAAGTATAGTATTCCATGGAAAGTAACCGTCTAAACAAACGTTTGGATCGGACTGTCAATTTCCTGTATGTGTTACAGGGACAATTTTTTTTGGATGTTCAAGAGCATTTTCCTTTTGATCCTGGGAATGTTTTATCAACATTCTGTTGACCCTGGAAGTCCAAAATTAGTCCAGATAAGCAGAAGAATCAATTATTTGCTTTTGACCTCCGAATCTTTAAAATGTTGCCAATACAGTGCACTATAGCTGTTGATTTAAATGGCAATCAGCTTAAATTTGTTCACAAATAGGCAAATAGGCAGCTTGTCTTCAATGCCTATGTCAGATGACTCATCGATATCCCCTGTGAAGGAGAGAAAGAAAGCCCCCTGAAGTAATGAAACATCAACATAATTACACAGACTGTTGCTTTGTGAGTAGGTGGAGTTTAGATTGCAATCACCCTATTGCACAAAAAAACTACTTCAGAGATTATTGCTTTGTTTCATCAGCTCTTATATTGCAAATCACTTTGCAGCCTCCTGTAAGCTACAGTACTGTACAATCTATTGCAGGGCTACAAGTGACACACAATCAACCTACTTTACAAAGTACATGACTGTTTTCTTTTATAGTTTAAATTTTAAGTAGTTAACTATCACTGGTGATTGCTACCATCACCCCAGTTGCAAAATAAAACATATTCCTCTTCATTTCTTTCTGCAACCATACTCTATGTACTCTATAAAGGGTCAAAGCTGAATCAGTGTTGGTTTAATTAACTACTAATCCAAATACTGAGTTAAGTGAAGAAAAAATATCAACATCCAGGGTCCTATATGTCTGGACCCTACCATCATGAACTGCTGCAGAATTCCCCTACTAGGAATTCCCAATTGGCCAGTTTCCACTACATTTCATTAAATTATGAGTGGTCTTTTCATGTGAGTGTGTCCTTCAAGTAATCGTGGACATATGAAAGAAATGTAAGTACTGTAATAAGAATATGTTTACATATTTCTCTCATAACTGACTATTTATTATTGCTGCTGGTAGCAAATATGATCTATTATTTGAATGTCACTCTTGAGATGTATACATTTTACCTTTATGAAAAAAGTATGCTATATCATTTATCTTTCTGCAATTACCATTCATTTTGCCTATCATCTTAAACAATATTTTTTCATATTTCCAGTGATTGTACATATTCTAGCAATGGGTTTGAACCACATCATTTGGATCCTGTTTGTTACCAAATTTTGGAACCTACATGGTGAGTTGGAATTTGGATTCTGCCCATCATAGGCCTTAAACTGCAAATGAACCATTGTTGATCCTGTCAGTGGATCTGTGTGAGTGGATAGATTTACAGATTAGGGAGCCAAACTTTTTTTGTCTGGGGATGGTTCTGTATTTCCAATCCTCCCCAACCACATAGACACACAGATATTTGAGTAAGTAAGGGTTCAGATTTGGACACAACTCTAGCATGTACCTAAAATGACAATGCTACAAGCTCCATCATTTCTCCCAGTTTTTAGGAGTCAAAGTAGTCTGGCATTGGAGAGTTGTATTTATGATGAGGTATTAGTTATTGATTTTATTTATTTGTGGAGGGATGGGAATATGACATTTCTTGAAAATGCAAATTTCCAGTATTGTAAGGGCAGCCTGAGCATGGTATGGACATCTATTGACCATCATTATACATCACAATTTAAAAAGCAAATAAAACAAATGTAAAGTCTAGATTACACTGACACTGTTTAGATTTACTAAAGATTAACTGCATACATAAGGATTTAATCTTGTTCAAACATGAGACCAAGGGCCTGGTCCAAAGCTCACTGAAGCCAACAGGATTTCTACGGGCCTTGGATCAGGTCTAGGAGTGTCCCGGGCCCTCTCATAGACATCCTTGGCAAAATCATTTACCTTTTGGATTCTGTCTCCCATCTGACCTCACTAGGCTGTTGTGAAGCTCATTAATGTTCACAACACACTTTTGAGATCCTCTGCTGAAAGGTGCTATAGAAGAGCTATGTATTATTATTTTATTTTCATCACAATGACATAACACAAAAAAGAATAGGAATGTTTATGATCTAATAAGAACAATAATTTAAGCCCCAATTCAGCAAGGCTCTTAACCACATGTTTAACTCTCAGCCTGTGATGGACATCATTGAGCGTTACTGAAGCCAATGGCTCTACTTGTGTTTAAAATTAAGCATGTGCTTGAGGCTTAAGGCATGTTGAATTGGAGTCCACATCTTCTGAACGAGCTTGTGCACCCAGTTTACTCATTTATCAGGTAAAATCTACTTAATTTGCTAAAGGATTGGTCCTCAGATGGTCCCCATAAGGCCACATTGTGTGCTGCCCTGCACAAGTGCACAGTGGAGGAAAAAAGGGGCTGTAAGCCTTCCTTTTTTCTTCTTGGGTCCCCTTTGCAGCTATAACCTTTGATTTAAACATTTTTCATTTGTATTTTAAATGTAAATAATAATACCAATAACCCAATTAAATTCCTAAGGTTGACACCTCCAGGCTGTTACAGAATAATTTAATTTAGTGGAGAACTGTGAGTGACACAATGAGTGATATAATTATGTTTCTATTTAATATCATTACTGTTTAAGTATATTAAACTAAAGAGTTAATGTAGCATATAGTACCATAACAATTAAAAAATATAATACACTGCTATTCTCTTGGTGAACAGATGTTGACAGTGAACACAGGTTTTTTTAAAACATTTTGATTGTTTTAAACAGCTGATGATACTTCAGTATGAATTTCCAGTCATGAAAGTTATTGTCTATTATAACAAAAATGTCATTGCCTACAAACAGCTGATATTTTTAAATGTTCCACAGTTAATAGTACTGAAATTCCAAATGACCAAGCTCAGAAAAAGTATGGACTGCTTTCTCCTGTTCCTAGAAACCTTTAATGATCAGTCTCAGTTGTGCTTTTGACATTTTTACCCTCAGCTTACTAACGTACACTTCAAGGCTGAAATAACTAGATTAAAGTAATAACCTAGCAAGTGTTGCTGCAGGCTACAGTTTTAGCTGACACAAATCATCTTTCACTGGACACACTTTATGGTTTCTAACATAAAATGACTTTGCTGAAAAGCTAGTGCTTTTGCGAGCCGGGGTTACATTTGTAAACGATTTTTAATCTGCAGTACTAGTCTACACATTTTTAAGAGTTTTCTATAAGATTGATCCCCTATAGTTAAAATCCCTTTATTAGAATTGCAAAATCACATCAGCATTAATTGAAGTGCCCTAAGATTAAATGTTTAGCAAATCTTGTTTGCTGTTTTGTGCCTGGTGGATTGTGGTTAGAAGGTTATTTAAGTAATATGATTCATTTAAAAATTTACAATTGACCTTAACCTAAGTTGTAAAAAACCCCAAGCAACCAACCAACCTGACAGACATAGATTTAGTGCTGGAATGAACAAACATTGGTTATATCTAATAGATTTGTGTTAGGCTATCTACTCACACCACAGAACTAGGAAACTAAAAAGCTGCTAGACTATTCATTTTACAGTGGTCATTACATGAAAAGTCTGAAGTGGGAGAAAAATAAAATAGTTGACAAGCTTCTTTGTGTTCTAACTTATGAACCCTGAGAAACCATTATATATAAAACCACTAAAACAAACAAACAAACAGATACTCCAAAAGTTCCACTTCTTACAATCTTAGTAAAATCAATATGTACAGTATATCACAAGATATGGTGGGAGTTTATAATCCCAGGTGAAATCCTGAACCATAGAAGTCAGTGTCAATCCTCCCATTTTCTTCAACAAGGTCACGATTTTTCCCGCAGTGTGTGTTATATACCTAATACTTTACTTTACATCCCCTAGGGATAGCAGGGGCAATTAAGTATGGTATCAATGCCCTATCTTTGAATTTCCTTATTCTTTTTAATGTGCCAATAATCTAAAATTAAGTAAAAAATCCTTCCTAGAAATGTATTGAAATGAACACAACAGACTGTAATGGTTCTAGTTTGTAAAATGTATTGAAGGATCTTTAATGTGGCAGATTATTGACCAGGCAGGCTCCAGCAGCTTCACTGGAGCCATTATAGATACATCATGTTAATTCAGTGATGAACTGAGTTTCTTTCACAATTCTCCTAAAACAGCATGACAGAGTTATTGTGATTGAATGCAAGATAGCTTCCAATTATCAATGTTTTGGGCAAACTTCCAGTGGTCATGCCCTTGGAACCATGATAGGTGATCATGAAAATTAGCTGGAGACAAACCTTGAAAAAAGGTACTGGGATGCATTAAAATTACTTGTAAATATTTACTGAACATTCATATTAACCATTGTTTTTAAACATGTTAGAACAAAATGAAATCTCACATTAGATTTCAGCCTACAATGACTTCTATACCAGCAGCATTCTAAGACCCCCTGCTAATATAACAGATATGAATACAGTTATAGTGATAAAGAAGTAATAATTTCCCTGTAAGCATGAAATGATTCATCCTCTCATCCTGCAAGCTGCTGAGTACCCACAACTCTCACTGACTACCCCAGGAGTTGAAGGCACTCTTTGTGTCACAGAATAGGCCTTATATAATTATTTGATATTCAGAGTTGTTATAGCCATGTTGGTCCCAGGATAATAGAGAGATGAGTATAAAGCTTGTCTCTCTTACCCACAGAAGTTGATCCAAGAAAAGAGATTACCTCACCCACCTTGTCTCTATAATTATTTTATAGCAGGATTGTGCTTAATAGCTATATTTTATGTTATATGAGTCAAGGATTATATTACTTGGCGTCTACAGAGCTCAAAGTCTTCCTTTTTAAGATGTCCGCAGTAATTAGGTACCTTTGTAATTAAGTCTAGAATCATTTGAAACAGAGCAATTTACATATTTCATCTTTAGGAACAGTGACAAGATTAAGCTATGCTGATGCATGACAAATAATCTGTTCACATCTCATAACTTTAGGAGGAATATTTCTATTTACAGCTTCAGTAAAATTAAGATAATTACTATTGCCTCAAACTGAATCTGTATCTAAAGTTCTTTATCAACTGAAACACCAGTATTTAAAGCACTGGAAATTATAATAATAAATATAAAACAGTATTAAAGAAAAGATAATTTAGTTTAACAGGCTAAGAACATAAGAACATGTCATATTTGTCTTTTATGAGAAGTTCCACTGGACTGCAAGTATGCATGAAAGTAGAGTGGAATGTGGCCTATTGTCTTTTTTTTTTTAAGGCTACCTTCAAAATAAAAACTAAAAAGGACACTATGGTCCAGTGAAGAGGATGCTGAATGCTGGACCATTAATGTTGATTTTAAATAGTCGTGGAGCACTGGGAAAATCCTAGAAGACTGGAAGAAAGCTAATGTTGTCCCAATTTTTTAAAAGGGGTAAACAGGATGAGTTGGGTATTTATAGGCCTGTCAGCCTGACAATGATCATGGGGAAGATAATGGAGTGGCTGATCTGAGACTCGATTAATAAAGAACTAACAGAGGATAATGTAATTAATGGAAATCAACATGGGTTTATGGAAAATAGATCCTGACAAATTAACTTGATATCTTTTTTTGATGAGATTACACGTTTGATTGATAAAGGTAATAGCATTGATGCAATATATTTAGACTTCTGTAAGGTGTTTGACTTGGTGCCACATGACATTTGATTAAAAAATCTAGAATGATATAAGACTAACATGGCACAAATTAAACTGATTAAAAACTGTCTAACTAATAGGTCTCAAGATGTAACTGTACATGGAGAAATAGACATTGAGCACATCTGTTTCTACTCGGGTCTGACACAGATTGGTTCTTGACCTCTATGCTATTTAACATCTTTATCAAAGACCTGGAAGAAGACATAAACATATCACCAATAAAATTTGCAGATGACACAAAAATTGGAGAAGTGGTATAATGAACAGGACAAGTCACTGATTCAGAGTAATCTAGATCAGTTAGCAAACTCATTACAAACACACAGTATGTTTTAATACAGCTAAATGTAAATGTATACATCCGGAAACATAGAATGTAGGCCATGCTTACAGGATGGAGGACTCTATCCTGGGAGTCAGTGACTTTGAAAAAACATTTGGAGTATGTGTGTGTGGATCATCATCACACATGAGCTGTGGCCAAAAGAACTAATGTGATCCTGGAATACATAAACAGCAGATTCTCAGGTAGGAGTAGAGAGGTTATTTTACCGCTGTATTTGGAACTGGTGTGACAGCTGCTGGAACACTGTGTCCAGTTCTGGTGCCCACAATTCAGAAAGGGTCAGAGAAGAGACAGGAGAATGATTAAAAGAGTAGAAAATATGCCTTATAGTGATAGACTCGAGCTCAGTCTATTTAGCTTAACAAAGTGAACATTAAGGAGTGATTTGATTATAGTGTGCAAGTACCTACACAGGGAACAAATATTCAATAATGGATTCATCAGTCTAGTAGAGGAAAGTATAACATGATCAATGGCTGGAAGTTGGAACTAGACAAATTTGGATTGGAAATAAGCTGTAAATTTTTAACAGTGACAGTAATTAACCATTGGAACACTGTACTAAGGTTCATGATGGAATATCTATCACTGGCAATTTTTAAATCAAGATTGGATTTTTTTTTCCAAAATATGTGGTCTAGGAATTATTTTGGGGAAATTCTCTGGCCTGTGTTATCTAGGATGTCAGTCTAGATGATCACAATGGTCCCTTTTGGTCTATGAAACTGTGAATCAGGTGATCATGGTTCCATTCTCAGTTCTGCCATTGACCTGTTCTGTGACTTCGGGCAAAGTAACTTGATTCTTCTGTTCCCCATCTGTAAAATGACCACACTGCACTTTAATGGAGGCGGGGGGCATTGTCTGGTTTGCTAGGGGAAGGGGAATAGCACTTTTTGGGTGGGGGCGGGGAAAGTGGCTCAAAAGCTGCCACAACAGGTGGAGTGGGTATGCGTGGTGACACTGACTAATCACCAGAGACTGCAAGGGCTGGAGAGTTGTAAAGGAATAAGCCCAGCAGGAGAAGCCTCTTTTCCCCAGACCAAGCAGAGCAGCACCCACCCTACCTCTCCCCTTGAGGTGGCAGATTAGGTCAGGACCTGCTGTGGGCATCGTGCTAGCCACTCCTTTGTAGGGGGGCTGGGAAGGAATTTTTCCCTCACTGCCCGATTGACCTAGGTGGAGTGTGTGTGTGTGTGGTCGGGGTTTCACCTGCCCCACAGCAGGTTCAGGTGGGGCTTTTTTATGGTGAGTTGGGTGGGGAGTTAGGCTTCCATAGGGAAGCCATTCTATAACCAGATAAATGGCTTTGTAAAGGACTTTAAAAGGAGGTGTTTGTTAAAGGAGTGGAATTGGGAGGAGTGGTTCGGGGCTTCTATGACAGGCATGGCAGGGAGCCAACTCCCCTTCCTTATACCCCACCTTAACCATCATTCAAGGAGGGGGGATGGTAAGGTCCCAGCAATTGGTTGGCTGGGGGACCTGGATGGAAAAAGGGAGCTGGCAGAAACCTTAGGTAGATATTGAATGATCATGGATTTACTTGCACTGTATATTTGTATCTGCCGGGTAGTCCCAGACATCTAATAATAAAGTTACCGCCTGATTAAAACCATATCAAGTGTCTCCTGTTGTTCTTTAGATACAGCAGGACAATGGAGATGATGTTACTTCCCTTTCTTCACTTTCCACTGAGAACTACATGTACAAAGCACTAAGTATTATTGTGATTATATACAGCTTTTCATTCTGAGTTTGACAGAGTTATCAGGAAGTATTATCAATCTTGTTTGTTTATTGATGGGCAACTCCTAGAAGAAATGAAAAAATTCCATAAGTAAATCATAGTGAAAAAGTTGCCCTCCAGTAATGTACAGTACACAAGGTAAACAATGCTGCTGTGTTACAGAATATTGCTTTAAATATTTAGATTTACAACCTTTTTCTCAATAAATAATATGCAATAAATAAACAATATTTAGAATATTGCATTCTATCATATAAATGGTCAATTGTCACTATGAAATATTAATATATTAGTAATGTTCAAAGTGACAAATTACTAAATTGCATATTATATTTCCACTGTACAATTTTCCTGAGTACATGGAAATAAAAGTTTCATCCATTTCATCTTTACCCTGAAACACTCTGAATTTCAATATAGTAGAGAAACTCAAAGTGGCTAATAGACGGAAACTTTCAATAATTTCAGTAAATTAATAACAGCAGTATAGCATAACTATCTAGGACATCTTGCCTTTCAGATAAATTCACCACCTAATACTGAAAAATATAAATGTTTAAAAATACTTAAAAGAACAATGTTATTAATCCATTGCTTAATTAAATTATCTTCAAAATATGTTTTCAAGTGATATTGGACTCTGCTGGCTGGGAACAAAATCAAGCCCAGCTCCTGCTTCCTAAATTACGTTAGGTTTTTCATTGGTAATTTCTAGATATCTAACAAAAATATATTCCAAGGTTACACACCATTCTGCAAATGAGTTCTCCTCTACTTTCTGTTATGAGTTCTCTTCTACTTTCTCCCACAAGTTAAATCCTCTCTCCATAAAAGTTTCTAGAGTACTTACTTATATGTGCAGACACTTTAATAATTTATATTTTTGACATTAAGATATTATATGACCCACTGAATATCCTTAATTAATTGGGTAGGTACGTGTCTGTAGAGCTTCACAAATTTTAAACATGCTTTTAAATATTTTAAATTACAGCCTCCAATTAAAATTGTACATGTCATATTGTCTCACTTAATTCTACTGTTCTTTTTAGGACACAGCCTTAGCTGAACAAGCTGCATTGATGTGAGCTGAGCTCAATTAGTTTCTGATGTTCTGCCAAATTGTCTCATTACGTGTCATACTAACACCAGTGACACTTTTAGAGTCAAGCTGTTTGCCTCCACATTATTCTCTTGGGGGAGGAGGGGGAATCATTAGATGAGTAAAACTATGTAATATTCTAATAAACTGTGAACCAACTTATAAATAATATAAAATAGCTGAGGTAGGATATATGTCTGGCTGTGTACAAAAATTACTTGTGTAAAATACAATGCCTCCATCAAATCCCTAGTTTTCTATTATTTACAAGTGCTCAAGATAATATATTTTCTAAACCCCATATAATGAGGAGTGACAAGTTACTCTGCCTATTCAGGACCACCTAAATAAAAGTCATCTTATATTCACAGCTGCTGAGCACCCACAGCTTCAATTACTTCCCTTAAACTTCAATACTCCCCTAGAGGTGGTGACCTTTACTGATGACATAAAACTGACTCAACTGAACTGGTCGCAAAGGCTGACAAGACTGTATAGCCCTTTATTTGTCCCAGCCATTCAATGCACAAAATTCAATGCACATTAATTAGGCCACAACTACATTCACTTAACATATCTGGGAATACCTGGCAATAAATCGCACAATGCAGCTCATCATTCTTTCCTTAATGTTTTCCACCTAATTGGGAGTGCTGCTGTCAACCCTCCCCCTTCCTAACCTGGTCCCAGCCCATTGCTGGGACCCTGCCAACCTACCCCTTGTATAAGGGTTAAGGGGAACTAGAGAAAATGGGGGGTTGTCTCCACACAATCCCAGATATTAGGACCCCCCCATTCTTTTCCCAGCTTCCTTAGGTGATGCCTCCCCCTAAATCCACTTCCAACTCCTGCTTATCGGGAAACCATTTCCCATCTGTAACAAGTACCTGCACTGGACACCTGCCATATCTGCTACCTACTAAGTTGCAACATCTTCCTGACCTCCTTGCCTACCTTACACAGATCTCCTTGCAGTTGGGAAGATGAAAAAAACCACACCACCTTGGCCAATCTCATGGAGATGAAAAAAAAATCCTTCCCAACACAAAGCAAAAAAGGCAAATTGTGCAATGTCCAATGGGATCATAAAAATATCTGGTCCTACTCTGGATCCTTGGCTCTGAGGGTGGGTGCTGCTGATCGATGATTGATGAGAGACAGGTCATTCTTCTTGGTGCATATAGTGAGTCAGTACCCCACTCTGTTCAGCTACTTTCTGTTCCCCTCTTGGCTCCTCTCAGGGAAGTCTCCCTTTTCACCCACCCTTGCAACCCAAATGCAGTAGGGACCCTTAAAAGAGCCCGTACACTTTTCTTCCTGTCAGCTGACCAAAGGCCCACCACATTCAATTGTGGTGAACACTGTTTCAAAAGAAATCACACATTTATTCCTTATATATCTACCTTCTATATTTACAAGACTTCTAAATAGCAATAGCAAATAGCAAAATGAAAGTCATTTGGAATTGCCTCTGATAAGAAATTGCAAAAGTCTATCAGGCCTAAGATGGCAGAGATGTGCTATATGGCTGTGAATTTGTTTAGCTGTAGAAAGTAAAATTACCTTCCACTGATTTAGATCAAGCATAATGGGATAATTTATGGTTGCTTACCTAAAAAATCTCCCTTCTTCAAAGGGATAAGTCTACAGCTCCGAGAGCATGAAAGAGTTCATGGAATAACAGGCTGAGCAACCTCAGGAAGGGGTGTCAGACCATGTAGCAAGCTAATCTCCAGATTAGGAGGGCAGTCAGAGAGTGGTCCTGCCCTGTTACAGTACAAATGACATAGGGAAAGATAAGAAAGAGATCCTGGAGGTCAAATTTAAGCTGCTAGGGTAAGAGATTAAATTTGAAGACCTCCATGGTAACGTTTTCCTAAATGCTTCTAGGTCCATGCATAGGGCCAGTTAGACAGGCAGAACTGCAATGTTTAAATGCATGGATGAGATAATGGTAGAAGCGTATTAGGTTTATTAGGAACTCGGGAACCTTCTGGGAAAGGAGGAGTCTATAAAGAAAGGATGAGTTCCACCTAAACCATAATGAAACCAGACTGCTTGCACATAAAATTAAAAAGGCTGCCTGGGAAAAACTGGCAGGTATGGAGGAGCACACAGCTTGGGCAGAGACATCTGTTAGGGATGAGTTTATTAAAAGGGCAACTCTATATTCTAGTAAAGAAGTTGGTTCAATTCAGAGAGGAGCTAGTGAATAATAGTCAAACATAACAGAGTCCCATTTAAACATAACACATGAAGGCAAGCAACTGAATATTGACAAAATGCACAAGTGCTTATATACAAATGCTAGAAGTCTAAATACTAAGATGGGTGAACTAAAGTGCCTGGCATTAAATAAGTGTATTGATATAATAGATATTGTAGAAACTTGGCTGAATGAAGATAATCAATGGGACACAGTAATATCAAGGTACACAATATATAGGAATGACAGAGTAAGTCCCACTGGTGGCGAACTGGCACCATGTGTGAAATAAAGCATAGAGTAAAATAAATTAAATATCTTAAATTAATCAACATGTACCATAGAATCTCTATGACTAGATATTCAGTGTTTGAACAATGATAGTATAGCAGTAGGAATATACTACTGACCACTAGGCCGGGATGGTGAAGTGATTGTGAAATGCTAAAGGCGATTAGAGAGGCTATTTGAACTATCCTCATATTGACTATTACTTCAGGAAGGGATGCAAAGATAAAATTTCTAGACACCATATTTGACTGCTTTTTGGAGCAGCTTGCTCTGAAACCCACAAGGGAGAGGCAATTCTTGATTTAGTCCTTAGTGGCACACGGGATCTGGTCCAGGAGCAGCATATAGTTGATCAGCCCAGTATTAGCAACCGTAATGTAATTAAATTTAATTCTTGTAGGGGAAAAGTGCCAAAGAAACCCACTACAGTAGCATTTAACTTCAAAAAGAAGAACTACACAAAGATGAGAAAGCTACTTAAATGGAAATAAAAATGAACAGTAACAACCGTGAAATGCCTGAAAGCTGCATGGAGACTATCTACAAACACCATAATAGAGGCTCAAATTAAATATATGCCAATAAAATAAAAATAATAATAACAACAATAATAAAAACAGTACAAGAAACATGCCAAAAAATGCCAGCACAGCTAAACAATAAGGTAAAAAAGAAAGAGGCAAAAGGACATCATTTAGAAATTGAAAGTCAAATCCTACTGAGGAAAATAGACTCAAACTCTGGCAAGTCAAGTGTAAAAGTATAATAAGGCAGGCCAAGGAAAAATTTGAAGAACAACTAAGTAAAAACACAAAAACTAACAGTAATTTTTCAAGTACATCAGAAGCAGGAAGTCTGTCAAACAGCCAGTGGGGTCACTGGATGATTGAGGTACTAAAGGAGCACTCAAGGAAGACAAGCCATGTTGGAGAAGCTAAAGGAATTCTTTTTAGGTGACATATCTGAGGTACTGTCCTAGACTGAGGTGCCCATAGAGGAGATTTTGAAACAAATTGATCAACTGAACAGTACTAGGTCACCAGGACCAGATGGTATTCACCCAAGATTTCGGAAGGAACTCAAATATGAAATTGCAAAACTACAAACTACAAGTCAGCCTCTGTACCAGATGACTGGAGGATAGCCAATGTGATGCTGTTAAAAAGGCTCCAAAGCCGATGCCGGCGATTACAGGCTGGTAAGCCTAACTTCTGTACCAAGCAAATTGGGAAAGAGTAAACAAAGGAATGTATGCCTCACCAATCTACTAGAATTCTTTGTCCAAGAATGTAGACAAGGGTGATTCAGCCAATATAGTGTACTTGGAATTTAAGAAGTATTTAATATAATGAGTGGTGTGGAAAAAGTGAATAGGGAAGTGTTATTTTCCCTTTCATGTAACACAGAAATTAATGGGCCACAGCTTTAAAACAAACAAAGGGAAGTACTTTTTCACACAACACACAGTCAACCTGTGGAGCTCATTGCCGGGGCTGTTCTGAAGGCCATAAGTATAACTGGATTTAAAAAAATAATTCGATAAATTCAGGTAGGATGGGCCCATCAATGACTACTAGCCAAGATGGTCAGAAACGTAACCCCATGCTCAATGTGTTCCTAAACCTCCAAGTACATCTTGCACTGGTCACTGTCAGAAGACAGCATACTGGGCTAGATGGCCAATTGGTCTGACCCAGCATGGCTATCCATATGTTTTTTAAACTATTTGGTTGTAGTGTAACTTGGAGAGAAATCTGGAAGTTCTGGATTGTATCACTCTAGTTACTACTAATTTGCCAATCAATGTGGTGACACTGTGATGTTTGAGAGCCCCTGGAATTGTTAAAATGTTGATTTCAAAATATAACTAAAATATACAGACACATGCATTTCTGGCTACCTTTTTCTCTAACACTAACAGGGGATCTACTATTTATTTAGTACAGTTGGAGTATGAAATAATATCATGATTGTTTTCCAATGAAATATGCATTGGTCTGGAGTTGTGATGCATTAATGTATTTCTATACAGATGTCTTCCTAGCTCTTGTTTATTTATTTTTAAATCTCCATTGATTGTAATATCTTCCTAGAAGCCTGAAAATAATCATTTCCCCAATACCCATGTTGTCTTTTTCTGCTTGGCAAATATTAGACTCTCCCCAACACCTTGTGTCTTGAATGAGCTGACATTAAAATGGATGTTTTTGATTAAGAATAATTTCAAGCTAGCTATAGCACCCATCTTGCCAAATATCTTTGTGCACTGAGATCAAACATATCAGCACAGCCCTGGGAATAATCTTTATTAATGAACTGCTGCTCAAAGCAGGCAAGAGGTGCACCAAACATGCTATGTTTTATTAGTGTCTGAAAAACGTATGGATTTGTTTGTTTGTTGCTTTGAAGAGAATTATTGACAGATTAAAGAGATATTTAGACTTCAGCAGACTTTCACAATTTGAACAAAACAACATTACTTTACAATGGTATCCATCATTTTAAAGTGTGACAATATCATGAGACAACAGGATTTTGACATGTCCCACAGTCGTCATCTTTAATTTCTTCCTTAAATGCACCTGTTGGTTTTTTTGTTGTTGTTTTTTATTTCAAATCTATGTGTCAGTTTGCCAAGGTCTATACTCAGGTTACAAATGGAAAGAATTCAAAATGATGTCTGAGAGAAAGACTCTTGTGCCAGTGTTTTAAACTGCGAGAGTAAGATATTCAAAGGGGCTCATTGTTGGTCAATATCAGCTCCCATTAAAATAAATGGGAGTTTTGCCAATGATGAGCACTTTTGAAACTCCCACCCAACATATTTTGTTACCATTTGGCTATACACCTCAGGAGGCCTTTCCTGCACTAGAAAACAAAGAGTTTGTAACTGAAATCAGTTACATTGAATCTGCTTAAGTAGAAATGTCCCAGTGCATCCACACTACCTGTGCTGAACTGTGTTCAGAGCCCTTATGAATCTGCTTTGCATCCATACCAGCACTGTCCTACCTCCTGCGTACCTTATGCCATAATTCCTCACCCAGTCAATGTATTCTGGGAGATTTTGCAAGGAACCAGTGCACTGTGGGATATTAGTGGAAAGACTGGTTGAGCCATTTTTGCTAGTTGGGTTTGCACTGGTACTGAAATGAATGATACAGAAAGTATTGATATTTAAATACCAAAGCATTGCCAAAGCAATGTTTATTCCAAGCTTAGCCCCCCTATTCAATTATTTGGAGAACTTTTGCATGTGCCGGAAAGGTATCTTACAATAATTTGAGGTAGAACAAAAGTTATTTAGCACAATAAATTTCTCTAGTGTAAACAAAACCTGCTCAAAGAATGAATAAAAATTAAAATAAAGATTTAACTCTTCAAGTCTGGTTGTGAGGCATTTGCTCCTTCAGAAGTGAGATCAAAATAGTGGGCACCAGGTGTGAGTGTGACAGAAACTTTGCTGTTTCCAGGATGCAAGGTCATGCAGAACATTCAATTCTACTTCAGGTTTAAAAGAAACAGTATTTTATAAGAGACTGAAAAGTGCCTCAAAAAATCTTGCCATTCTCCCTTTAATTAAGCCAATGTTGGAGCCAATACAAGAGACCCTCACGCAGTTTAGGAACGTACTGTTTTTTGCTCTGACCCTTTCTATTGTCACAGGCTACAAAAAGAGTCAGCCAGAGTCTGTAATTGCATTTGAGACCTCTGCAGGAAGCAGAGATGGTGAATGCAGACCCAGAGCCCCAGCATGACAAAAGAATAGGGGGCATTATGTTGATGAGAAATAAAATTAAGGTCCTAGCAACTTCTGGACTTTAATTTGGAATTCTTCTGCAAATTGTTAATCCCAGAAATTTGGTTAAATTCCAAATAAAGTAATTACCTTCTGTTTCATTAAACTAACACTCCAGTTTCAATTGAATAAATTCATCATTTCCTGTCCTATGTTTTTGCAAAGTGTTTCTGTGCATTATTAAATGGTAAAGTACTTTGTATACTTTTGCGTGAATGCTGATATATAAAACGTTAGATTTTTTTTTTTGATAAAGTGAAACTTATGCTACTCAGTAGACAAAATGGAAATAGAGGAGGGTCAAAGAATACATTCTGCCAGAAGTGACGTATCTATTTGAGTCTGACTTTTACACTCAAACTCACAAATACAATTATACAGAGGAAGGATGCAGATTATTTAAATCAGTAAACTTTGTAGCTGTGATGCATCACTGCACTGTTGGTAGCAACACTGAAGTTGTTACATAGAGAAGGATCAGATGTGGTTACCAGCCCTTACACACACAGAGACATATCCAGGGTACAAGTGTATCCCTATATTATGAAGGGGTGAAAAGAGGCCCTTGTCATCTCTCCTCAGAAGAATATCAAGGTATCTTCTGTAAATCTATAGTGGCATTCTATTTACAAAGAAAATTTTGGTTGTATTTTTTGTGTGCATGAAGGAAAGAAGAGATCATATACAGGTCTTTAAAAATTGACCAATTTTGCCTTAGTTCAGATTTCTCTGTGCATCACTGTATTTACTGTACAAAACAATAGTGAATATTGCAAATAGTGGTGTAATGTTATTTAATTACATATGGCAATAGTTAAATTTTTCAGACCGACCAATCTACATCAGCTTTCCACTGTTCTTACAAACGTTTGGCTAAAAAGTGTAAAAAAGGTCATTTGTCTGGGCGAAGTGAGACCTAAAACTCAACTCAATTGCATATCTCTGTTTGTCTGACAGTAACACAAAAATCTCAGGTAATGTTCTAGGCATCTAGGAAGACCCCCTATTGATTTTTGTGACAATTGGAAAACCAAAACACCAATCAGAGAAACCTGATTTCCACACAGTGCCCATTAAATGCTTCAAGCAGGAGAGCATCATAACAAGGGCCCTACCAATTTCATGGCTGTTAAAAACATGTCCTGGACCATGAAATAAGCCCTTCCCCATGAAATCTGATCTCCCTCTGCTGCTGGGAGTGCCCCAGCCAGCAGCTTCTAGCTGCTTGTCCAGGCCAGGCTGGGGAAGGACAGAAGTACACCCTCACTTCTGCGCTGCAGCAGCCGCCCCGAAGCTGGTTTCACGGCTTCTGCCACCCATGGCTTCTGCCAGGGTTTGAGGTGCCCAGGCTCAGGGTGCCCATTTTCCAGGGGGTCCCCAAATTGGCTGGGGCCCCTGGGCACAGGCACTGTGAACCCCTGTGTTAATCCACCACTGACTGGGGCTAGCAGCTAGGAGTCCCTGGCTGGGGTCCTCCCAGCAGCACAGGGGAGATCGAACCTACCTTTACCTTTGGGAACCTCCTCCCACTGCAGCTCTGAAGGCTGCACAGAATTGAGGGTGGCAATCCTGTGACACCCCCCTCCCCCCCCCCCCCACACACAACAGCTTTGTAACACCCCCCCAACACACACACACACACAATCCTCTTTGGGTTTGGACCCCCATAGTTACAACACTGTGACATTTTAGATGTAAACATCTGAAATCATGAAATTGACCAATTTTAAAAACCCCTGGGTGTGAAATTGGACAGAATGGACTGCAAATTTGTTAGGGCCCTAATCATGACAGAGGTAACTCAGACAGTTATCACTCATTCCCTCCAATGCATTTACATACTTCAATCCCATTTGTTGAAATTAGACAACAATAAAATTACAGGTCATGACTTACACGTTTTCACAGAGTTGCAAAGTGTGGGGGGGTCAGGACAGGAATAGCAAGAGCTGCTTCAAATCAGGAGCTATATTGGCTGAGTAGGAGTGATGTTGGAAATGTGCATTTCCCCCCAAACTACGCCTGGCTCAGCCAAGATAATTTCTTTGCAAGTCAAAATTGTTTTAGTTAATCTAAACGGTGTCCATTTGGTATTGCAGGTTGAGGACTCTCTCTACCTGCAGCACCAAGTGGACATTGTCAAAGAGAGAGATGACAACAGCAGGCAGCACAGTTGTTCTAGGGTTGTGTTTACTTGAGGGAGGGAGTGATGACTGGCTCAGTTACCTCTGATGTCACGATGCTATGCTTCAGTGCCTGCAGCACCATATGGGCACTGTCAAGGGGAAATTGTTGCTATGAAATGGATAAAACAATGAAGTGAAGGAGTATCTTTGACAACTTCACAATAACATTTAGATTTAGTGGCAAGGTATTCTAAAATTGGTACAGGTCCTGGGATAGAGGCTGTGTTCCATCCCTGGCAGCTTAGTGTACATAATCAACAAAGTGTATGACCCTCTAGTTAATTATAGTTACATTTTACTTGTTATAGGAGAAGAATGCAGGTATGGTTTAGGGCACATTTACACAGCAGCTAGTCATTCTATTTCCCAGGTCATGTAAATATGCATGTGCTAGTTCTGCTCAAACTAGTACCTAAAAATACTGCCGTGTTGCCACTAAGCTGCCCAAGTACATGCCCTGGGGGATTGGGCAGGACTGTACTCTGGCCGTTGGTCCGAGCAGCTGGCTGTGGCGTAGCAGCCACAATGCTATTTTTAGGCACTAGCTCAAGCAGCATGTCTTCCCATGCTGGGAATTACACTTCCCACCTACAGTGTATATGTATACTTTATTGTGCTTGTTCTGGGTTTGCTTGTTTGTTTGATTTTTGAGAAAGCGCTAAGGAGAAGAGGCAAGGGACAAGCAATACCCCAGAACACATCATCTTAGAAACTGTGTATATGCCAAGCTTCCCATCCCTCCTGAGGACAACGTATTCAGGCACCAATTTTGTTATGCCCTGTTCTTCAACCCTGTTACAGGAATTTAACTGTTTAACACGCTAAAGGAAAAATGTGAATGTTTTTGTCTTGGTACACATGCAATGCTTTAATACTGCCAGGGTTGGCTGAAACATCATTGAAGCTGGTGGGTGTAACCTTCATTTAAGATATCTGTAAAAAACAGCTAAGCCCCTTTAACAAACAATAAGAGGCCTCCATCCCAAAGACAGGCACATGTGACAATTATGGGGAGTATCTGTACAACTTACTGTCATAACTATAAAGGGAAGGGTAACAGCTCTCCTGTGTACAGTACTATAAAATCCCTCCTGGCCAGAGACTCCAAAATCCTTTTACCTGTAAAGGGTTAAGAAGCTCGGGTAACCTGGCTGACACCTGACCCAAAGGACCAATAAGGGGACAAGATACTTTCAAATCTTGGGGGGGGAAAGGCTTTTGTTTGTGCTCTTTGTTTAAGGGGTCGTTCGCTCTTGGGACTGAGAGGGACCAGACATCAATCCAGGTTCTCCCCATCTTTCTAAACAAGTCTCTCATATTTCAAACTTGTAAGTAAAAAGCCAGGCAAGGCGTCTTAGTATTACTTTGTTTTCTCAACTTGTAAATGTACCTTTTACTAGAGTGTTTATCTTTGTTTACTGTACTTTGAACCTGAGACTAGAGGGGGGTCCTCTGAGCTCTTTAAGTTTGATTACCCTGTAAAGTTATTTTCCGTACTGATTTTACAGAGATGATTTTTACCTTTTTCTTTAATTAAAAGCCTTCTTTTTAAGAACCTGATTGATTTTTCCTTGTTTTTAGATCCAAGGGAGTTGGATCTGTATTCACCAGGAGTTGGTGAAAGGAAGGAGGGGGGAAGGGTCAATTTCTCCTTGTTTTAAGATCCAAGGGGTTTGGATCTGTATTCACCAGGAGTTGGTGAAAGGTTTCTCAAAGCTTCCCAGGGAAGGGAATTAGCTTGTGGGAATGGTGGCAGCGGACCAGATCTAAGCTGGTAGTTAAGCTTAGAAGTCCTAATGCAGGCCCCCACACTTGTACCCTAAAATTCAAAGTGGGGATACAGCCTTGACACTTACGTATTCCACTTATTATGAAATTGCTGTATTACAAATGTCTCTGTCTGTGTATCCACCATTGCTGCCAGACTTGCAACAAGTTCACATCAAACTGAGGACAATGAAAAGTATTTAACTTTTACAACTGTGTTTTGACCGGACATAGATATGCTAAGAAACTTGGCTGGAATGGGAAGAAATATTCTTTTGTCTCATCTGAAGGGAAGACGGAAGTGAAGAGAGTGGAAACTCCCCAATCAAGATGAAAAGGACACATAGAGAGATAGGCAGGAACTTTGGACAGAAGGGAAGAAGGGGGACCGAGCAGCCAGGGTCAGAGGAGATGTGCTGGGAGAGA
This sequence comes from Emys orbicularis, assembly GCF_028017835.1. NCBI lineage: Eukaryota > Metazoa > Chordata > Testudines > Emydidae > Emys > Emys orbicularis. The sequence goes on along the minus strand of NC_088687.1, from coordinate 80,209,580 downwards.
AGGCTCCATTTTGCAGAACCCAAGCCATGCACTGCAACAGACAATTCTGGACCCAGCTCAAAGAATGCTTTGGAATGGTGAGGAAACTGAGGCAGGGAAATACACGAATGGTTTATTATTTTTGCATAGATCTGTATATTTCTCATGCAATTAAAGAAAATGTAATGCTGTATATAACTCCTTTGTAAGGTTAACTGATTCCAGGGTGGTGGGCAGTGTGCTGTGATATCTAAACTCTCAGGAGAGGGTGCTAGACAGAGGATCTGCATCTTAAGGGTGTGCCAAGGGACCCCAAGCCCGAGACAGTGCAGGGGCTCTGTTCAGACTCCAGAGGTTTAAAACACATGGGATCCAGTAGCTAGGTCCCCTCACAGCAGTTGGGTGAGTAGCCAAGAGAGGAAGCTTAACAGGAGCTAGGACACATCACTGCCTAAAGGCAAGGGTAAGACCCTTCAGGAATTTGAACTGAAAATGTGGGTACTGGGGGCTTGGCTGGATATAGGCTTTAGTAAATAAGTGGATGGGTGGGTTAGAGAGAGAGGGAGAAAGAGAAGCAGGAGAAACACCACAGAAAGACACAATGAAAGATCACAAAGACCCAACCTGAACATGCACTTAAAACGTGGCCATGAGAAACCCTAAAATGACAGCTTTTGGGCTGAGTGATAGCTGCAAGGGGCTTGAAACTGTGAACAAAGAAACTATCTTCTGCTGTTTGATTCCACTGGTGTTCTGGGAAACAGGACGTTGTACATTCTTTGTGGGGAAACAGGATTGCATCAAAGATACCAGTCTCCATCATCAACTTCTTCTCCTAGTGAAAACAACCCTCAGAGCTCCAAACATAGGTCAACTAACCGGGCCAAAAGGGATAACAATACTTACAAAAATATACATTAATTCAAAATGAATGATTAAACAAGGACAGAAAAATATGAACAGCAGCTCAGGTGCTAAGTTGGTGGCAGAGAAATAAAGGGTGGAAATCATCTCTCTCACACACGTATACTTATGTCATTTGTGTTTGTACATAAACAGTAGCATTAAGACATCATGGTTGGATTAATATCTGAAACAGGGTTTTAGGTATAAGCCATAAAATAAGGCTGTTTCCGTCTATGGAGAAAGCAAACAAGAGGATGAAGGAGATGGAGAAAAGAGGGAAAATGGAATCTAAGCCTAAAGCCAACCCCATAGATAAAACAGCAGCAGATTCAGAAGTCAAATGCCATTTTTCTCAGTGGTACCTTTAATAGAATCTTGAAACTTGTTTTAATGGCAGCTGTAATAGCCAGGACTATTTATGGGGCCTATGGTGGCTCTTTGGTCTGAAACCTAGGGCTTGGACCTCAAAATATTACATCCACTGAAACAAAGATGATGCAGGGATTAAGAGTAAAATCAGTGATGCAGAAATAATACAGCTAAAGAAATGTTGTGTAATAGACCATTTGCTAAATGACATAGAATTAACATGTCATGCTGAATAATTTTAGATGAAAAGTTTCTCCAGTTTTACCAAAATTATCTCTTCTTTATCATCACCCTTATAATACTTAGTTCTTATATAGCACTTTTCTTTTCAAATACTTTTCAAGCAGTGACGGGATATTGCCACTCCTATCCCCAGCTGGACAGTGAAAGAGTTAAAATTCCCCCTTCATTAATGGAGTGAAGAGCCCTTGACCCATAACAATTACCTTAATTACCAGGCATGGAGGAAAGATCTTTCAGTTGTGGTTCATTAAGGGAAGTCATGGACAGGGGGAGGTTTGAATCGCTCTGAGTTTTGGGGAGCAAACCCATGAGTTGGTTCTGAAGCTAAAGAAGCAGGTCTTAGATTAACAGATGCAAAGGCCAGAAGGGACCATTGTGATCATATAATCTAAATTCCTGAATAGCACAGACCATAGCACTTTCCCCCAAATAATTCCTAGAGCATATCTTTTAGAAAAACATCCAGTCTTGATGGAGAATCCATCATTACTATTGGTAAGTTGTTCCAATGGTTAATTATTTTCACTGTTAACATTTTATGCTTTATTTCCAATCTGAATTTGTCTAGTTTCAACTTGCAGACAGTGGAGCATGTTAGACTGAAGAACCCTTTATTACCCGTAAATATTTTTCCCATGTAGGTATTTATAGACTGTAATCAAGTCACCCCCTTAACCTTCTCTTTGTTAAGCTAAATGGATTGAGCTCCTTCAGTCTATCACTATAAGGCATGTTCTCTTATACTTTAATCATTCTTCTGGCTCTTCTCTAAAACCCTCTCTAATTTATCAACATCCTTCTTGAATTGTGAACTCTAGAACTGTACACAGTATTCCAGCATCAGTGACACCAGTGCCCAATGCAGAGATAAAATAACCTCCTTACTTCTTCTTGAGATTCCCACCTTTATGCATCTCAGGATCTCATTAACTCTTTTGGACACAGCGTCACATTGAGAGCTCACATTCAGCTGATTATCCATCACGATCCCCAAATCTTTTTCAGAGCCACTGCTTCCCAGGATCGAGTCCCCCATTCTGTAAGAATGGCCTACATTCTTTGTTTTCAGATGGATACATTTACATTTGGCCATATTAAAACAGTTTGTTTACTTGTGCCCAGTTTACCAAGCAATCTACATTGCTCTGAATCAGTAACCTGTTCTCGTCATTATTTACGACTCCACCAATTTTTAGATCATTTGCAAACATTATCAGTTTTCTTCCAGGTAATTGATAAAGATGTTAAATAGCACAGGACCAAGAACTGATCCACGTGGGACCCCAGAGGAAACAGATGCGCTCAATGACAATTCCCCATCTGCAATTACATTTTGAAACCTATCAGTTAGCTAGTTTTTAAACCATTTAATGTGTGCCATGTCAATTTTATACTGTTCCATTTTTTTAAAATCAAAATGTCATGTGTCACCAAATCAAATGCCTTACAGGAGTCTAAGTATATTATGTCATCACTATTACCTTTATCAACCAAACTTGTAATATCATAAAAAAAAGATATCAAGTTAGTTTGACAGGATCTATTTTCCATAAAGCTATGTTGACTTACATTAATTACAATACCCTCTGATATTCTATTATTAATTGAGTCCTGTCTTAGCTGCTCCATTATCTTGGCTGAGATCGATATCAGGCTGACAAGCCTATAATTACCAAGGTCATCCCATGTACTCTTTTTATTTAAATTGGCACAACATTAGCTTTCTTCCAGTCTCCTAGAACATCCCCAATGCTGAAAGACTTACTGAAAATCAACAGTCCAGTGAGCTTCTCAGCCAGCTCTTTTAAAACTCTTGGATGCAAGTTATCTGGATCTGCTGGCTTAAAAATATCTTACTTTAGTAGCTTTTGTTTAACATCTTCCAGAGATAGTGGTGGAATGGAAAGAGTGTTATCCTCACCATATGATGAGGCTGCATCATCTGTGTTTTTTCCCAAATACAGAATAAAAAATTATTTGACTTTTCTGTATTGTTATTGATAATTGTATCATTTCCAACTAGTAATGGAATAATATAATTGTCAGATTTTTTTTGTTATTAATGTATTTTAAAAACTCCTCCTTATTGTCCTTAACTATGCTGGCCATAGATTTATCCTTGTGTCCTTTGGTTTCCATTATCAATTTTCTACAATTCCTAACTTCTGATCTATATTCATCACTATCACCTTCCCCTTTCTTTCATTTGTTATATATTATTTAATTTTTTTTTTTTACAGCTGCCTTCAATCACCCTCTAAACCAGGTTGCTTTTGAACCAGCACAGCCTTCTTCCTCAGTTGTGGGAGTGTGGCTTTTTGGTAATTTGTAATATGCTCTTAAATGATTCCGAATTATTGTTCATCTTTTTCTGAAGATATTCTTCCTCACAGCTAATTCGTCTCATAATCAACTTTGTGAAATTGGAACGGCTAAAGCCCTAAGTATATATATTACTGGTTTGGACTTTATGATCAAGTCATGAGGTAAGCTAAGCTACCATTAACTTTTAGTTCTGCGACCAGTTCCATGTATCTGTTAGAACACGATCTAATATGGAATACCCCTACATTGGCTGCAACATTTTTTGAGTTAGAAAATTGTCATCTATAATGTTTAGAAATTCCAAGGATATTGTAGTACTCCCAGCATGAGATCTCCATCATGTGTCACTCAAATTGAAGTCTCCCATAGGTGCATAAGGAAGCAGTCACCTGTTCTGTAGTGTGATATGGTGGCCTGTAGCAGACACCAACTAGTACCCTGTCTTGTGCTTTATCTGTTAGGACATTGATCAGTAAGCATTCAAGGTGATTTTCTTCCAAGTTATCAATGACTCAGAAACAAGTAATGCCACTTTTGACATATCGAGTCACTCTCCTTCCTCTTTTGCCCACTCGATCCTTCCTAAATAGTTTATAGCCACTGATTTTTAACATTCCAATTACTTTATCCTGCTGGAGTAATTAGTTCTAAACATTAACGTATTAATTCTCATAACACCAATGTGAGGTAGGTAACAATCAGAATTGCCCCTATTTTATAAATAGGAAAGTGGAACAAAAGTGATTTGCCTAATGCCTCAAAAGCAATCAATGTCAGAACTATGATTAAAGTCCAGACCACTACAATGCATTGCTCCTCTTGTACCATAATTGTTGACTAACATATGCTGGCAAGCATACATATATATTAAGCATTAAGTACACATGTTAAGTATCAATACATCATTGATATACCCCAAGTTAGCCTGTAACTTTGTTATAATCCTGTTCACTTATGCTAAGTATCCCATAATACATTAAATTAGCTGAGGTAAGTTTCAGCTTAAGTAGATAGGAAAATTGCCAGTTTTTGGACATATAATTGTTTCCTTATAGCAATAGAAAGGGAGTTATCCTCACTATCTATTTATCTTAGTACAGGCCCATTAGTACCTGGAATGCATAGCCGTTAGTACCTGGAATGCATGCAATATCAGAGTGCATCATAACTTGGAATGCATGGTGGGTTCAGAACAAAGATCAGAGATATGCAAGGTACCAAAACAACAAGATAAAAAGCTAATTGGTTGAATCTAGTTTCAAATGACATATATGGTACTTTTTACTGGTAAACAAGTAGGGTATGAAAAGATGGCTTGCTTTAGAGGTGTAACTTTGGGGAGCACACCTTCAGCATATGATGAATTCAACATCACTGCATGGGACAGCTCCTCGGAAATGAGTATCATGTAGAATCTGTTTCTGTACCATATTAATAAACCTGACTGACACTGATTATTTGATCTCTTAGGTATATTTCATAACAAACCAAAGTGTGGTCAAACAATTGACTATACAATTTATCATCAGTAACAGAGTTGTTATATAAATATACATCCAGCAGCTGTCAGCAGTTTCAAAGGGAAGTGCTGGGTGCCCAAGACTTTTGAAAATGAGTCCAGTTATTCCAGCACCAAAATATCAGTTTAGGAATTTAACTAGGTGCTCATTTCTCATGCTGTGCCCTAAGTCATCAAAATCTCATTGTGCAATTATCACAGTGCAACAAATAGCAAATGTTCCCTTCCTCACAGTGTTCCTTTCAATGAAGTAAACAAACTCTCATGTATTTGTTCAGGAAAAACAACTCCTCAGTTATCAAAAATCTCAAATGTCTTAAAATATCTTTCAGGTTATAACAACACTAACTTTCCAAATAGGCATGACCAGACTGACCTGTTATCTCACATATATATACAATTCCACATTTCAGGGGCACCTCCACAAAAAAGTATGCATAGAGATGATGTCAATGATGTCAAAATCATGTAACTGGAGGGACATAGAGGGGATGATGTCAATCTCCTTGCATCTCTTTGGCCATCTCTAGTGTCACTGGAATCTGAATTAATTAGGGTGTTCTGAGCAGCATGATATAGCTCTGGAGGAATGTAAGGTTCATTTACTGCAATTTATGAAGTGCTTATCTAAAAGACTGGATGCTAGTACAGATAACCCACAAAATACTCCAAAAATGGGCAATTTTACCATCTCACATCAACCTCCACTCACAAAATAAAAACCATGAACCTGTTAAACAATACATCTCCTTGTTCCAACAGAACTCCATCTATCCCATACCTCTAAGCCCCCAAAAGTGTCAGATAATAGATAAAACTTAGTGTGTCCCTGAAAGTCAATGAATTAGGGCTATTTTAGACCTAAAAGGGATGGTCAGCATAATCACTTCACAATCACCTCACTGTTAAACTCCTACAAAAAGTAGTGTTGCAGGAATGCTCAGTCCGGATCAGGATTATGCAGAACTCAACAGTGTAAAAGGACACAAGGCTATATGGCCCCTAATAGGACACACACACACACACACACACACACACACACACACACACACACACACACACACACACACACACACACACACACACACTAACAAACAGGAAGGGGTGAGGGACAGGGAAGACAATGGTACTGGCAAGTGGAAAACAATGGTACTGATTATAAGACCAAGTGGTTACACAAATTAGATATTTGCACAACTTGATGGTTCTGAATCTTTAAAATATTTGTTCCTTTTATAATCAAACAACAGCTATTCTTAGCTATCATTATTTGTCTGATATCTTGTAAGCTCCACAGTAGAAATAGGTCTTGAGGAGGGAATAAGAGAGGTTAGTGGCCTAGCTCAAAGACAGCATTTCATGTGTAAGGGGAAGTATGCTTAATCATTTATACAAAGGTGACATCATTGATAGAATGGGGGTAAGGATATGGAACTTGGAGGGGCAGAGCTGTGAAGGACCTTGAAGATGACAAGAAGAATCTTGAATCTGCCATGAAAGGGGAGCCAGTGGTGGCATTCAAAGAAGAGAGCAACTAGTTAGGAGAATGATCATAGCAGGCTGATTTTATATCGGTTGAGGGACACATTTGGGGGTACCCCTTGCAGAAGATGAGACAGAGGGCTCTTCCACTACATTAGCATTCCCGGGTAGCGAGAGGAACACAAGGGCGGGCATATTACAACTCCCTCCCAATAAAAAACTTCCACCTCACGCATGGTTATGAAGTTAGTGAGGGAATTTGTGTCACAGTGTTTGAGCCTTAACATTTCTTTTCCTTCCAAGCATGTGCCCACGGTTGGATGATGGCATAGCGGATGCTCTGTCTCATTTGAGGTTCAACAGAGTGTAGGGGCTACCACCAGGACTAGCGACTAACTCAAGTAGATGCCACTGGTGCTATGGAGCTGTGGCATATGAGGATCCGGGATGCTGGTCACCTATATGGCCCATCAGGGAGGGGCAGGTGTTTCAGTACATGGCACTGGCAAAACAGCTGTGGGAGTCCTTGATGATCCTTGCATAGTACAAAGGGCAACTGAGTTCATTGGGGGGGAAGGAGAGTTCACCTATCAAAGTTAGGGGGTAACGTTTTTTGGGATACTATACACAAGGCCATTGGTAGATGTCTGGGACCCCAACTAGGTGTGGGGGGAGGCAGCCAAGCTAATTGCTGGAGCCTCCTTGCAGCAGATGTCCAGTGCAGGTACTCCATAGGGAAGTCAAGTATCAAGGGGGTAGCTATGTTAGTCTGTACCCACAAAAACAGCAAGGAGTCTGGTGGCACCTTAAAGACTAACAGATTTATTTGGGCATAAGCTTTCATGGGTAAAATCCCACAAAAGCTTATGCCCAATAAATCTGTTAGTCTTTAACGTGCCACTCCTCATTCTCCATAGGGAAGGCATCCAGCGACCAGATAAATGGCCTGGTAAAGGACTTAAAAAGGAGGTGCTGGTTAAAGGAATGGAACAGTGTGGGGTTTGGGGCTCCTATGGTTGGAATGGCAGGGAGCCAACCCCCCTTTCTTATAACCCACCTTACTCCTCCTACAAGGTGGGGGTGGGTGATGGTAAGGTCTCGGCAATGGATTTGCTGGAGGGACCTGGATAGAAAAAGAGGGGGAGCTGGTAAAAGCCCCCCGGGTAATTACAGAATAAACTGGGGTTACCTGCACTATACACTTTTATCTGCCAGGTAGTCCCAGACATCCAATAGTAAAGTTGCAGCCTGATTAAATCCATATCAAGTGTCTCCTGTCCTTCTTTCGGTATAGCTGGACAATGGCCCAATTGAAAGGGATGGCAAGATATGATCCTACCTATCCCATTTGATGCTGGTACATGCCATATCAACAGAGAAGGAGAAACTTAAATTTCTACCATTCATCAGGGACAACTATCTTTATAAATGGGAAACTACATTCTTCTGCTTTGCTACTCTTGTTTTTCTTTTATTTTGACTCAGTATGTGTATTGGTTTCAAATGCACCCATTCTAAGTCCATGGTATAAGAATTTCTAAAAGTCACAAGTCAATGAGCAAAAAAATATTACAGCAAAATTCCTTCTGGTGTCTCAGAACTAAAAAAAAAAATCTTAATATATGTATTAAAAATTGTTAAATGGGTCATTTTTGTATATGTGGCTTTATGTAGATGTGTCTTTCCCAAGCTTTTGGAGTCTTTGACATACATCAAAAGTACAGTCACACACACACACAAAAGACCAAATAGTTGCTTTTTATCAGAAACCAAAAACAATCAAAGATTAAATCAGACCCAACTAATTTCCCAGCACATCCACAAACACTAGCTCTTATAAACCCCTTATCTCCCACCCCATCCTCGGTCAATAATGGATTTGATGGTCCACATATTCAATCTATTTCAAATATCAGAGGGGTAGCCGTGTTAGTCTGGATCTGTAAAAAGCAACAAAGAGTCCTGTGGCACCTTATAGACTAATAGACGTATTGGAGCATAAGCTTTCGTGGGTGAATACCCACTTTGCATGCATCTGACGAAATGGGTATTCACCCACGAAAGCTTATGCTCCAATACATCTGCTAGTCTATAAGGTGCCACAGGACTCTTTGAAGCTATTTCAAAGACATGTAGGGAAGATCCAAAGTTCCTCTCACATAGAATGCCTGACTGGCAGATCTCGCTTCTAAAGAGGGCTTTAGAACATCTGCTGTCTATGGTTGTGGCAGAGTGTTTTTTTATTATAATTTTCTTTAGCACTTTATATTATTTCACGGAGTTTAACCTCTTGGCACCAGAGTTTTCTGAAGCCATCTAATAATTGCTAGGACAAAGGGTTTAAGAAAATGGCTGTCAGATGTTACAAGATGTTATACCAACCATGGTCTGAGGCTGTAAGAAACCTAAGAAAACATTCAGAAAATACAGCAGGAATAAATGACAAGCTATGCTTATTTTATGGAATATAATGTAATGGTTTAACTATGCAGTCATTTGAGGTTATTGCATTATTCTACCCATTATAAAAGAAGCGAGTATTTATATTATTGTTGCCAAGTGCTGTGATCCAGTCAAAGTGATTTAAAGAGACATAATAGTAGACCTATCTTTGACAGTGTTTACTTTTGTCATTCTCAGAAACGAAGACCAAAATTATTATTGTCAAAGCATCACTTCACATAACTAACTGGTGCTTAGTCTTACAGGTACTGTGACATCTGGAACAAGCTTTTGTTACTTTATACTATTGTCAGTATATTTTTAAATCTGTTCATCAGCCTGTTCTTTACAGAAATTAACCAATGCCTGTAGTCCCAGTTTTGAATCAAGTGGATAAAAGCACCCCAGTGGTAATATGCTTCTTTATCTCTTACTTTATCTCTTATATATTTTCCATACCACATTATTGTATTTTTCTTCAGTAGTCCTACTATAAACTTTAATACAACAAAACAAATTAAAGCTGAATATGTTTACTTTTATCATTTTCATTACTAGCAATCCTGAGGCTTTATTTTCAGACTGAACTGCACATCTATGACTGCACTGACTACTGTATGTGCTTGCACAATTTGGGAATTTGCATATATGCGATGTGCCATTCGTGACTACGCCCTGCCATGAAACTGAGCCACACTATATATTTAAACAAACAGAATATATATTTAAAAAGTTAACATTTGTAAGAGGATAAGATTTCTTGAAACATTTATTAGATTTGCTTATTGACAGTGAGAGCTGGGAAGGAAGTCCTAAAACTTTTAGCTGAATGCTTGTCTTAATCTTACATTCTCCTTGATTTCTTTCCTATTTCCCCCCCCCCCCCCCGCCCCCTGCACCCTATGAACATACTTGGGAATGGGTTGCTAATACAGTAATCACTATCATTATATCCTTTAAGGTTGATGTTAATTAGTTTTTATTGTGTTATCTCCAAGCATCCAAGTACAGAATTGTTCCTCGTGATCCCAGCCAGATCCCTTGTTCCCTGACAGTATTGACTAATAATATCACACCTGGTTTGAGATTTGGCCATCAAACTTCCTGTAAAAAGTTCTTAGTAAGATATCATTTTCTTATCCTAAGAAATGCTTGCTGGTAATGTAGTCTACACTATTTCTTTGCACAAACTGACAGAAATTGTTGTTGTCCAAAATATCACAAACTTCTGCAGTCTTGATAATTGAGAATGTGAACTTGGCTTTCTTCTCTGTAGACTACACTAGATGTCCATTAGTTTCCAGGTAGAGTATAAGGGGTTGGCTTTGACTTTATAAAGCCCTAAGTGGTTTGGGACATGTTTAATTTAGAATCCACTTCTGTTCCACAATTATGATTTGCAGAGGCATTGAGTTCTCAACTCCTCTGTTTGTCATTGGGCCCTTTCTCTTCTCGCTTTGCAACCTTTTTGGTGACCACTGGCTTGTAAAATGACCTTTAATGCTAAATATCTGTAGTAGTTTTGGGCCGAGGTTCGGCCGTCAGCGGGGCTGTGGGGTGGTATCCCACTGCCTTGCTCTGGTCCGGCGGCAGTCTGGGACCGCAGACCCACAGTTAGGGGCTCAGGCCCGTGAGCAGGGGCTGAGCCAAGAGGTCCGAACACAGGCCCTTAAGCAAGGGCTGAGGCAAAGTCTATAGCAGCCCAGGCCCTAAGTCAGGGCAGGGCAGTAATCAAATAGTCAATCAGAGGCCCAGGCCCTTAAGCAGGGGCTGGGTCAGTAACAAATAGTCAATCAGAGGCCCAGGCCCTTAAGCAGGGGCTGGGTCAGTAGCAAATAGTCAATCAGAGGCCCAGGCCCTTAAGCAGGGGCTGGGTCAGTAGCAAATAGTCAATCAGAGGCCCAGGCCCTTAAGCAGGGGCTGGGTCTGTAGCAAATAATCAATCAGAGGCCCAGGCCCTTAAGCAGGGGCTGGGTCTGTAGCAGGTCCCAGCCTCTCTAGGCCAGGGAAAAAGGGGGGAGTCTGCCACCCAAGGAGTGGGTGGCAGGGGGGACGCAGGCCCTCCCACTCCACTGCGTCCCAGCCCGGGGCCCTAGCAGCGACAGACGTTCACTGCTGTCAGTGGGGATCCTGGCCGCAACACACTGACATAGGCTCTGGCAGTGCAGCAGCCAGACTGGGGTCGGCTGCCCCCGGGCTACTTCCACACTCCCCCTCGTATGGTACCTGGGTTGTACTAGTGTCCTCGGTGCTCTCCACCAGCATCGGTTCCTCTGGGTAGGTGGCACGGGGCAAGCTTGGCCAGTCCTCCTCCGGGTAGCTGGCACGGGGCAGGCTCGGCTCCTCCCCGGGGTAGCTGGCACGGGGCAGGCTCGGCTCCTCCTTGGGGTACCTGGCACGGGGCAGGCTTGGCCAGTCCTCCTCAGGGTACCGGGCGAGGGGTAGGTTCGGCAGGCCTAGTAAGTCAGCAGGCTGGTCGCGGCCTGCGGCTGTCTCCCAAGCGGGAGCTCGGCCACAGAGGTCTGCTCTCTCCGCCAGTGTGTGCTCCACTGAGCTCGGCAGGCGGGCTTTTATACTTTCGGGTCGGCGCCGTGACCTCTGAGGGGTGGGCGTTGGACCCGGTGGCTCCGCCCACGTCGGTTTTAGGGGAGGTTCAGCCCTCAGCGGGGCTGTGGGGTATCCCACCGCCTTGCTACAGTGTCTTTACTGCTTCAGTTGCAGGTATAATTCTTATTAGCTGTAATAGGCTGTTATCTTTCTATGTGGCAAAGACACTAGAGGATTAAGACTCTCACTCTCCTAATTGGATTACACTTGTGTGGCTTTACTTCTTCTACAGTGATGATTCACACGTCTACCTCTCCACTTGTGACTTCTCTTTATTCATCCATTCCCACATCTCTACCTGTCTTGGTGACATCTCCCCCTAGACATCTCACCATCAACTTGCGCTTAAAATAGCCAAAGCCGATCTCCTTATTTTTCTTTCAAGTTTTCTGAGTGACCCTCCCCACCCCCACTTTCTGTTACAGTTGACATCACCATCATCACTCATCTTTGACTCCTCCCTCTCTTTGCCCCTTACATCCAGGCTGTGTCCAGATCCTGCTACCCCCAATCCTGTTTTCCCCTTGCGATCGTTCCCAACCGCTCTGGCAAGAATGGGCCGAATGGGTCCCAAAGCGTATCTCGCACACATGCTTGAATCTACCTGGACTGCGGAAACAACAATTGTTATTAAATGCCCAGCAAATATTATGTGACTTGTGCTCCTCCTGAGTTTGCAGTGGAAGGAACAGGCCACTGTCCATGTGAACTCTTGGACCCCGCAGAGTCATCCACTCTAACCACAGCATGTGATGCAGTATGTCCCACCGGATCCCAGTTTATGTTGCTGCCCTTAATCGAAACTGCTCATCATAATTAAACCAAAACAAGCCCCCAAACATATTGTATGCCTGCCTGATTATATTCATATACTTAAACAAGGCAGGGCTTCTCTCTGGGTAAGCCTGTACTATAACACCTGCATAAATAAGGAAGGCAGCCTCTCAGTTTCTCATATTCTAAGCACCCGTGGCCACTTGGTCAACTCCTTATTCTGTTTGCTCTGTCCCAGCTTACTTTCTGGTCAACACCTCCCTGTGCAAGAAGGATAATATGTCCACGTATTCCCCTCTCGGGATTTTATCCTTAGTTGTACTGAGCAAGTGAACTCCCATCGGGTCACCCACCTCAGCATAACCATACTCAGGACTGACAGGGCATCCTCGGTGCCCTGTTCCCTCATAGCCCACACAGGAAGCTCAACTCTATCACAGGAGGTTATATGTCTTAATGACTGGTGAGTTGAAATGTGCCCAGGGGTTTCAACCACACCACTTCCCCCCACACCCGTGCGGGGGGTCTGCCCCACCTGCCTGTCTCCCAACTCCCAAACTCATGCCCATGCTGGACCTTCCCTGGAACCTGGGCCAGACTAGGGTTGCCAACTTTCTACTCGCACAAAACCGAACACCCTTGCCTCCCCGCCACGCTCCTCCTCCGAGGCCCTGCCCATGCCCCACCCCTTTTCTGGGGCTCTGCCCACTGCTCACTCCATCCTCCTTCCCTCTGTTGCTCGCTCTCCCCACCCTCACTCACTCACTCATTTTCACCGGGCTGGCTCAGGTGGTTGGGGTGTGGGGGAGGGTGCAGACTTCAGGGTGGGGCCAGAAATGAGGAGTTCAGGGTGCAGGAGGGGGCTCCGGGCCAAGGCAGTGGGTTGGGATGCAAGAGGGGGTGAGGGTTCCATCTGGGGGTGCAGGATCTGGGGTGGGGCCAGAGATAAGTGCTTTAGGGTACAGAAGAGGGCTCTGGGCTGTGGGGTGGAGTTGAGGGGTTCGGAGTATGGGAGGAGGCTCCATACTGAAGCAGGTTCCCGGCCAATGGGAGCTGCAGGGCCAGCGCTTGGGGTGGAGGCAGCGTGCGGAGTTGCCTGGCTGCCCTACGCATAGGAGCCAGATGGGTGACATGCCACTGCTTCCGGGAGTCGCGGAACCATGGCAGGCAGAGAGCCTGCCTTAGCCCCGCTGCACTGCCGACCGACTTTTAATGGCCCGGTCGGTGGTGCTGACCGAAGCCGCCAGGATCTCTTTTTGAGCTGGCGTTCCAGTCGAAAGCCAGACATCTGGCAACCCTAGGCCAAATGCATCATGCACAGATGGCTGAAGTTGTCTCAACAACTGCAGATTAGGTTGCAGCAGCTGTGCAACATCATTAGTGTCCCCAGTAGAGGTGCACCCTCCAGATGGGTCTGATATAGATTTTGGGACTCCCATTCCTTGCCCTGGCCCATTTGTTACCCCGCAAGGCTCAGTCCTGTCCCCCTCAAGTACATTCTGAGATGGACAATTTGGCAGGAAATCACCTGTGCCACCTGTCCCCCCAACCTCTGTCTGTTGCAGAGAACACTCACCCCTGGAATCAGCCTCACCCATGTCTCCTGCGTTCAGTGTAGAAGAACATCCTGGTTCTGGGCGGCCCACTACACTTTGGAAGCCCCGCAGTGCTGTGGAAACAACCTCAGAAACAACCTCAGTGACCACTTCCCGCAAATGGCTGCTGACTAACCCACCAGCAGACACAGCCTGAAGACTGATTTGTCAGAGGCAGCACTCTGTACAAATAAAAATACCCCAAGTTGTCTATGGCCCAGGGGGACAGAGTGAAAAGCATCAGATGAGGTTTGGTTCACTCAGAGTGTCCTGAATATACAAACACATTATTGACAGCCTTCTAATTGCTACAGTGGTATTTCCTACATATTAAGAAGCCTGGCAGACTTCTGGAGGGAGCTCTGCACTATTAAAGCAGAGAAAAACACAGTAATTTTGATTTGCATACAAAGAAGTTTCATATCAATGTCCAGCGTAGTGACAGTCTCTTTCTAGAGACATACCTACAATACTTTGCCCAGTTCTCAGTACCTCAATACCAGGATGATGTTAAATTGGAGAAAATTTAGAGAGCCAAATATAAAACAATTAAAGTGCTGGTTAGATATTTTTGTTCTTTTAACTAGTCAAGACTGAGAAAATTTAATGTAATTGGCTTGAACTGATAATACTGAATTAAGAAGTATTTGAAGGGTGTGAATACCATGAAGGGAGAATAGTGTCATAGAAGACAAGGATGATATAAATAGGAGTAATGAGATTAAATTAGGTGCATGAAAATTTAGGTGGAACATTAGAAAAATGTTCCAAACTATGAAATCTCATAGACTGTGGAGTAATCTCTTCAAGGTAAAAGGTGCCAGTTCCATCACTCTACTCATTTAAAACTGGTCAAAGCACAGAAAAAGTACACTATAAGAGCCAATTTTGTAATGGTAGGGGTATTTATTAGATTACCTAAATCTCACAGTGGCTTGCATGATTCAATATACAGTATATAACTGCTCGTAAACAGCACATTGATAATTTACAAGCCACTTAACATGAATGGTCACGACTTTTCTTATAATCCTCTGCTTAACAATACAATAAACATTGATACTGAACTATATTTACAAATTTACATGAAGTACAGAAGCCACCAAGAGTGCAGGAAAAGCTTACTGATAATCACATATTTAGGGTGCTTTCTACTAGTTTGATCTAAGCATTAAATTTTGTGATATAAAAGTCAAAGCAAAATAAATTGCAAGTACCTTGTTGAGATCACCTCACTGGTTAACCGCTAGATTGGTTGGTAGTGACATATGCCAGAGCAGAAACTCCAGAAAGACATCTAGATGCAAGGCCTGAGAAGCTTGTAGCACTGCAGACACTCCGGTGTAGCATGATTCACTTTGGTATACTCTCCTTGCAGCCTATCACGGATGGTGACTTAGATCTCAGAAAGTGTTTGGCAGTTTGAAATAAGTACTCAACCTAATTTAGGGCCATTTTCTTTAACCCCCAACACATATAACCTCTAGAAGTCCCCCTTTCAGAACCTATTTTAAATGAAGCTCCTCACACGTTAATGAGTTCTTGATTATTGTAAGCAATTGAACTAAGTATTGTTTGTTTAAATGCTTCCCCCCCCATAGACTCATTATGCTCAAGATATTTATAAAGACTATGAAAAAACAGAGAATGCTTATTCCTTATTCCTCAGTTTTCTTCTATCTGCTTTTATGGTTGGCATTTGATGTGGGTAATTTCTTCTTCTTAATTTCTTTTTAACACTCTTCCCTTCCTTTTTTCTCCATCATCCACTGACCCACTAGAATGGCATCTCAAAATGGAATCAACTAGCTGCTTACCAGAATATAAGTATATCACAGAACTGATTTATTTTTATTTTATTTTTTACTACTATTGGCATGAAAATCAACTCAGGGGAATGGGGAATAAAAGTGTTTTGTTTGTTGAGGGATTATTGCTTTTTAGGTATGTCCATGACATCAAGTCAGCTTGAACTGTTGGTAAAATTTTCAAAAATATTGAAGTACATAGGAACATACAACATAGGACTAGAAGGGACCTCCTGAGTCATCAGTCTAGTCTCCTGTTATCACACATCTGTGCTGCTATTTTTAGTCATGCTAACTAGATTATAGCTAATAGGGGTATGTCTACATGAGATGCAATCACACCTCCAATTGCAGTGTAGACATATCCTTTATCTCATCTCATAAAATAGGGTTTCCATTTTTCTGATAATCTTAGCAGTCCTTCTCTGCACCTCTTCCAGTATGAATGCATCCAACTTGAACATGGGTTCCAGAACTGTACACAGATTAGATTTTATCAGTGCATTGTACAATGGCGTTAATACTTCCCTATCTCATCTGATACATCCTAGGATGTATTTACCTTTTTCATGGCCACATCACACTGGTGGCTAATAATAATCCTATGTTCGACTAATACATTCAGGGCTTTCTCCTCCTCTATTTCCAACTGATGAGCAACCAGTTCCTCAGTGCAGAGACTTTATAGTATTAAATTTAATTCCATTTCTATTAATCCAGTCCTTAATATCATCACATTCTTCCTGTATGATATTTCAGTCCTCCTCTGTATTGACAATGCCTCCCAACTTTGTGCCATCAGCAAATTTCATTAGCACACTCCAAACTTTTGTGCCAAGATCATTAATGAAAATATTAAATAAAGTCAGTTCAAAGACCAATTCTTGAGGAACTCCACTAGTAAGACCCCCTATATCCCAACAGTTCTCCTTTCATTTCTCCTTTAGCCAGTTGTCATGGCTCATGTTGTCATTTCTCCTTTAGTCAGTTTCGTATCCACCTAATAATTCTTATACTAATCCACATCTTCTCAATTTTACCTAATAATTTCCCACATGATACTATATCAAATGCTTTACTGATGTCCAGATAGATTAGATTGACTGCATTTCCTTTGTCAAAAAATATCAGTTATCTGATCAAAGAAAGATATGAGGTTAATCTGGCAAAATACCGGTATACCTTTGGTTAACCCATGTAGCCTTTTATCTCCTTTTGCATTTACCTCCATGTCGTTTGTCTTTCTTTCAAAATTAGTTCTGAAGCCTATTGATGTCAGACTAATTGTTCTGTAGTTGCCCAGATCTTTTTTCCCCCACCTCATTCTTAATACAGGTATTAGTTTTGCTATTCTCCAGTCATATAGTAGTACCCCCAATTTGATAGATTTATTACAAATCCTTGAATTTCAAAGGAACTTAGGCTCCTAAGCCAAGTAGGTGCTTCTAAAAATCTCTCAAGAGCTCCAATCTCTTTGAATTCCCAAATCACACTGACCCTTTAGCGCTACCCACCCTAGCTACTGTTCCTAACTTGTAAAATTAGAATAACTCGTATAACCCAAAACGAATGTGTTTAG
This sequence comes from Emys orbicularis, assembly GCF_028017835.1. Classification (NCBI taxonomy): domain Eukaryota; kingdom Metazoa; phylum Chordata; order Testudines; family Emydidae; genus Emys; species Emys orbicularis. Next base: position 80,191,952 of record NC_088687.1, on the reverse strand, counting down.
AATGGTATATTTTCTAATTCAAACACACCAACTTGACAAATGAGGTTTTAAATAAAGTGTATGGCATATCCTTGCATTAATATTTCTTGCAAATGCACAGAGAAGAAATCATAAGTAACTGAAATACTCTCGTACGTAATATATGTGCCTTTAGGGTACAGGAACTTTGGCAATGATTCATGGCATAAATAAATATTTATTGCATTTGCCTGCATTTGCACTTCCATCCGTTTTTACTAATAAGAATGCTGTTTGAAGGCTTCAATATAAAGTTTCTTCAGGCAACGAACAACACTTTTTAATGCTGAACACAGCTACAGACAAGAATAAAAAAGGGTATTTTTATATGCAGGCATGCTGGTAAGTTCACAAATTTATGTAACATATGTTCTGTTTTTCTCATTTACCTGGTTTTGCAACCTTTAGTCACTTACTCATGAAAGTAGTTTTTTTATCCACTAACTTGTGCTCTGTACCTCTTAGGATGGGGGGCAGAGGATGTTTGTCCAGACAGAGGTAGTGAAGACAATGGCAGCATTGTTGCCTGAGGAGTCCTGTTGCCCGTGGAGGGGATGCAAGAAGTCACCCTGGAACTGTAAAACTTTCTTTATTGCAGGTCCTCAGATTTAGAAGCTTCACCCTCACCTTTCTCACCAACCTCTTTACCCCATTCCAAGCAGGAATTTGGAGCAATCAATTTTTTCAATTGCTCCGCTCTGGCTCTGCTCCAGCTCCGGGCACAAACCTACTGCTCCACGCTCCAGCTCCGGGCTCCGTTCCAAAGCCCTGATTCCAAGGAACCTCAACAAGGCGAACATGACTGAGCTGTGTGAGTCCTGTCATACATTTTAGCAGAGGATGTAGGATATTGGCCTAATGTACTTAAATCAGCAATAAAGTGGTTACTAGTGTACAACTCTTTCCTGCCCTGAGACGTATTACACATCGGTAGAACTGATCAAAATTATTTGAATTTGGATTCCTTGATAAAATTTCTCATTGGAAATTTAAACTGTGATAATAACCTCCTGCATTGTTTTGCATTTTCAAGCAGCAATAGAGATTGTTGAAATGTATTTGATTTTAGAAATTTCCACTGAATTTTTTCTAAAAAATAAAAAGGTAAAGATTTTTGAATTTTTCTGGTTTTTTTTTTACTCTTATCCAAGCTGCTATACTCATGGAAATAGTTATAATAGTGATGGGCTAGCCTCCTCTCCCCATGCTATCATTGCCTCCCCTTCCCATGCTTATCCAACCTCCCCCATGCAAACGAAGTGCAGGTGGAGAGAGCTAGTTAAATTTGCTTGGAGAAGAGTCTGGCTTATTCCATAGAACCGATATTGCTTTGTTGCATTTATAACTGTTTCATTTATTTGGTGAATCAACCATTTGCCTTAGCGTTACCTCCTGGTAATAAATGCCCCCAGAAGCGTTGAAGGAGTGTGCAGAAAAGGTGACTGCTGTAATGACCTTTCAGTGAGTGTGGTTTGTGCTCCCAAGCATACCAAGCTCTGTTGGGCAGGCTGGTGTGAAGGAACTAGCAGGGTCATAGCCACCACATACTTGCCCTCCCTGACCCCTCCTTTATTGGGGTTTCTATCATTGTTCTCAGCAATAGCATCTTTGTTCAAGGAGAAAGCAAATGCCAATATTGTGCTTAACTCTCTCACAAGCACCTACATGGCTGGTGGGGAGGCTCCTTTCATTTTCCCTCCCATTACACTGGTCTACAATTTTTGAGAAGTCGTCTGCTTCAGAGATAAAATGTGCTATTTATTATGTATTTTGATGTGCTGAATTCAAATATGACAATTAAAACAACTGATTGGCTACTGTTTCTAAGATATTTAAGTTTTTACATTTTATGTCTATGTATATTGTTAGAGTTTTAATCATAAATTGTAAACCTAGGTCTTTTCATGTGTTTATGGTTGCTTTACATGATAATATTTCACCTGTCCTGTTTATGTAACACTTTAAAAATCAGCAAAAGGGTTATATAAATAAAATGTATTATGAAACAAAAGGCAAAAAACTATTATGTACATAGTTTAGTCCTATTCAGTGTCTACTCGGCGCTTCTTGGCTTGTCTCTTGTATTCATTAAATGGAGCATCTCTTGTCACTGTCCAGCAATAGTCTGCAAGCATTGATGGGCTCCATTTGCCCTGATAGCGTTTCTCCATTGTTACAATGTCCTGGTGAAATCGCTCGCCGTGCTCGTCGCTCACTGCTCCACAGTTCAGTGGAAAAAAAATCTAGATGAGAGTGCAAAAAATGTATCTTTAGTGACATGTTGCAACCAAGGCTTTTGTATGCCTTGAGGAGGTTTTCCACCAACAACCTGTAGTTGTCTGCCTTGTTGTTTCCGAGAAAATTTATTGCCACTAACTGGAAGGCTTTCCATGCCGTCTTTTCCTTGCCAAGCAGGGCATGGTCAAATGCATCAGCTCGAAGAAGTTCATGAATCTGAGGACCAACAAAGACACCTTCCTTTATCTTAGCTTCACTTAACCTTGGAAATTTTCCACGGAGGTACTTGAAAGCTGCTTGTGTTTTGTCAATGGCCTTGACAAAGTTCTTCATCAGACCCAGCTTGATGTGTAAGGGTGGTAACAAAATCTTCCTTGATTCAACAAGTGGTGGATGCTGAACACTTTTCCTCCCAGGCTCCAATGAATGTCGGAGTGGCCAATCTTTCTTGATGTAGTGGGAATCTCTTGCACGACTATCCCATTCGCAGAGAAAACAGCAGTACTTTGTGTATCCAGTCTGCAGACCAAGCAAGAGAGCAACAACCTTCAAATTGCCACAAAGCTGCCACTGATGTTGGTCATAGTTTATTCACCTCAAAAGTTGTTTCATGTTGTCATAGGTTTCCTTCATATGGACTGCATGACCAACTGGAATTGATGGCAAAACATTGCCATTATGCAGTAAAACAGCTTTAAGACTCGTCTTCGATGAATCAATGAACAGTCTCCACTCATCTGGATCCTGAACGATGTTGAGGGCTGCCATCACACCATCGATGTTGTTGCAGGCTACAAGATCACCTTCCATGAAGAAGAATGGGACAAGATCCTTTTGACGGTCACGGAACATGGAAACCCTAACATCACCTGCCAGGAGATTCCACTGCTGTAGTCTGGAGCCCAACAGCTCTGCCTTACTCTAGGGTAGTTCCAAATCCCTGACAACGTCATTCGGTTCACCTTATGTTATGAGGTGTGGTTCAGAGGAGGAGGATGGGAGAAAATGTGGGTCCTGTGACATTGATGGTTCAGGACCAGAAGTTTCATCCTCTTCCTCTTCCTCATCTGAATCAAGTGAGAATGATTCTGGTGCATCAGGAACCGGCAGTCCTTCTCCGTGGGGTACTGGGCGTATAGCTGATGGAATGTTTGGATAATGCACAGTCCACTTTTTCTTCTTTGACACACCTTTCCCAACTGGAGGCACCATGCAGAAGTAACAATTGCTGGTATGATCTGTTGGCTCTCTCCAAATCATTGGCACTGCAAAAGGCATAGATTTCCTTTTCCTGTTCAACCACTGGCGAAGATTGGTTGCACAAGTGTTGCAGCATATGTGTGGGGCCCACCTCTTGTCCTGATCTCCAATTTGGCAGCCAAAATAAAGGTGATAGGCTTTCTTAACCATAGTGGTTATACTGAGCTTTTGTGATGCAAAAGTCACTTCACCACAAACATAGCAGAAGTTATCTGCACTGTTCACACAAGTACGAGGCATCTCTGCTCACTTTGGCTAAACAGAAATGTGTCCCTTTGCAAAATCAAACACTGACAAATAAGAGAGCACGACACTGTATGATTTCTAGAGCTGATATAGGGCAATTTGTTCAGCAGAGTGATGTAAGCTTCGTTATGATTGCATCATTCATGACTTCTAGGAATAACATGATGCAATTCATATCATGTATGATGCAATTCCAGCTTCAGATTGCATCATTCATTGTTTTGCCTAAAAAGCAAGTACTGTCCAAACCCAGTCATAGATTTATTCATAGATCCAGTCAAAGATGTATTTTAGTCATTTCTGGTTTAAATTGAGATCCCTTCCCTTTATAACTCACTTATCCTCCGCCATTCCCAAGACAAGTCAAGGGTCGTATATACTGACCCAATAGCATATCAGAGCCAATCAACAATTTTAAGCATCATTTTCATTCTCAGTGACCCAGAATTAGTAAAGTTTGACTACATTTATTTCAGAAGCATTTTGGCTGTAGAGCAGTGTTATCCCTTTGTGTTTCTATATAGGGCTGGGTTCAATCTAGCCCTTGCATTATGAGTTTCTGAGGGCAGGGACTGACAATTTTTTTTTCATGGCTTAAGAACCATGAAAATCTATGATTCCATTTTAAAAATGTTTTTTTTAAATTGCCAAGATCAAACAAACCTGGAAGTACAGTATACTTCAATATCAGGCTCAATACAGTAGGTTTAACAGTGAAGCTTGAAAGTTTGTTGCAAGAAATACATATTTATACAACTATTCAAATAAACAGTCATATATTTCCCAAACATTTATATTATCATACCTTAGATTCACTAAATACAGTAAATCAGTCAAATTCCCACCAAATACATGTAGCATAAATATACATATTTATATTTTGAGGTATTCTTGTGAGAATTTTGAATACCTGTTTTCATTCTGTAAATACTGCATGTAACAGGATGCATATCTGTTCTTTATATGTTTTTATGGAAATAATTTTAATTCACAATCTAAACTGAAAAAATAAATAGATACTGTACACTTGGGAAGCAGTTTTGTCATGATATAATGCCTCATATATGTACAACAGCAAGGACTGGCATCGATTATTTGGTCCTGACTAAAATAATTTATAATGTATAGTACATTTTCTCAACTGCAGTGAACGTCTGCAGTCACCATTATATTAAAAGAAAGAGAAACATAATTATTCAACTAATACTGCAAGACTAAATACTTCTTATTACTTATCTTACTGGCTTATTTAATAAGCAATACAAGTTTTCAAGAGGATTACAGTATCATTATTTTTTTTTATTTTTTCCTGAACTACCTACATTGAATAGATTTCTTTTTGTGGTTAGCTATGCCTGTCAGAATGGTGGCATGCATTTTCTCAACCTCATACCACATGTCCTTTTATGTCTTTTTCATTTTCAGTAATGTCAGATAGGATCCCTCTTCAACTACAGCACTCTCTTTCTTTAAAGGGAACTAGAGTCTCATTTATCACTTCTAAGCTATTTTCTTTCTTTCTTTGACTTTGTTTAGCATCTCAGCCAATATTGTGTTTAAATTCCTAGCAAGACCAAAGCCTATTTGTAGTATCTGAGAAGGAAAAAAAATATTTCTATATAATGAAAAGACCTGTGGGGGAGGGAGACTCTGGCACACAGCACAAAAATGAGCCCACTTGTATTACTACGATTTTCTCTAGAATTTCCAATCGTGCATTTTTATTTTCATTAGTTATAACACGCTTTGAGAATTTTGAAACCACTCAGTTATAGTAGATCTGAAATTATGATTAATCTAAACCATTGCAAACACACAAACACGCACCAGGATGAGGTACAGTCAATATATGAGATTGGGAGAGTGGAATCTGATCAAGAAAGAGACATACACAACAAAAGAGCATGATCAAATAATCATATAGAACTAGGAGACCCATCCAGGTCAGGAAACTATACCAATGCAATTTTTAGAATTGTTTATTTCTTCATTGCACAAGAAGCCACTTATTTAAGGATGCAGCAGAAATCAGTTTCTTTCCAGGTAGCACAAGGCCCAGATGGCTGTGGAAGCAGGATAATGACTATGGAATAGGCTGATCTTTCTACAGCACTCTCCTGCTCTGCTTCACAGACTTGTAGAGCTAGTTGAGGGGGATTTCTGTCTCTCACATTACTGATAGACTGTTGGTTAACAGGAGAGACTTCAGCCTCTTAACTGCTAAATTTTGTGGGCCTGAGGTGATCAAGTCAGATTGTTGCTCTTACTCTCTCTCTCTCTTTCTGGTCAACAATTCTGTTTCAGGGAGAGAGTTTACTACAGACCACAATCCCTTTAATTGTCTTCCCTGGCTAAATTACATCCAATCAGAAGAAAATGCTGTCCCATGCACTTGTACCTTTGGGAGGCTGGGAAGATCATCAATAAAGTCTGTACGATACCATTTTCTTGACTGCTACACCTGTATATTGCCAATTCAAGGAGAAGAGACTGCCAGAAGAGAAATGATCACACCAAAATCATGAAGAGCCACAACAAAGAATTTGGGCACGATAAGGATCCAGGTGATTTTTTTCAGTTTTAAATATTTTGTCAAAATTTAAAGAATTCTCAACGTGAAATAGAACTTTTGGAATCAAATTCGTCCATGAATGCCTTATACTTTAAATGTTTGAATAATATCTTGAGAGAGAGAGAGAGAGAGGGAAAGTGGAGGAGAGGGAAAAGACAGAGGGCGAGTACAACACCAATGCATGGTATTTCTCAATAGCGTAGTAAAAGTAAGACAGGTGATTTATGTCTCTATGTCTTCGTTTTCTGAATGAGAGTCACATTTTAAATAAACAAATAAACAAACATAAATAAAATCGGTAGCTTGCAACATTCCACAAAAAACTTCTTGCTCAAAACCATGAACATTTTATTGTCCCTAGCAGTTTTCTTTACTATCTATTTAATCTCGCACAAAAACTAGTGTCACCAAACTGCTACATGCTGTCTATATTTTACTTCCATTCAGCAAACACTTTTTCTGAATCTATCAAGTTAATCCATTATTCTTACTAAGAAAAGAAGAATGACAGCTTGTTCTTTATTTTAAACACAGCACAACTAACATCAAGGCAAAGCCTATGATAATAAATACTACATATTCTTTGTTTTGAGTCTACAAAGCTATCAGTCATATAGTCAACGCAGAATTAACATTCTTCAGTTTCTTTTCTAACAGATATGTCAGAAGGCATGATCATTTTAATATAGTATTTCTGAAAAGGTCCTTACCTTTTGAAAGACTTTCCCACCTTTGGCAGACCCTTAAAATGAAACATTTACCTGTTAAAAGAGAACATATAATTTATTGTTAGTGATATTTCAACTATTTAATTATAAACAAATCTCCATTTACTCAGCAAACATATAGAGCACTTCAATGTAAATATTGGCAATCATGTTTATTCATTAACCTCAATCATTATCCATTGTTTAATGTTAATAACTAAGAGATCTATTATTTCAGTGGTAGTTAGGTGCCCTGTGGGATTTTCAAAAGTATATAGGCACCTATCTACATCTCTAGGCATCTATATACCTTTAAAATCCAGCTCCTAGTCATTTGTGTGAGCTTTCTTTTCTTTCCTTTTCTGAAAATACATAGAATACCACGCAGTGAAGTCTTATGACAAACTGCATTATCTCCTCAGATAGTAACAAGCATGCGGGTAGTGAAAATTCAGTTCTTCTGACAATTGCAGTATAGCATTTTCCCTCTGTCCTCTGGGCCAAATTTTTAAAAGTGCCTCAGCCAAGGATTTAATTTGCACCTCCAGTGAATTCTAGGTGCATTACTAAGACAGTATTTAGGCATTTAGCTACTTGATTTATAGATACAAACGACAGACATATGAAATTTTTGAAATACGTAAAGTACAGTTACCCATTTGGCACAGGGGAAAGATAAAGTTTTGGGCTTTGTAGGGTAATTCTGTTTGGAGGAGTAATCGCTGATGTAGAGTCAGGGTAATCCTTGGTGTGTACACATATAACAGAAATATACAAAAAGTCTTGTTTCCTTGAGCAGCGATAGGAACATGCAGCAGCACCCAGACGGTCTACTTGCTCAGAAATCCTCTACTGATCTCCTCCAGCCAACACTGGATTCAAGAAAATCTTGTCTCGCTGCCTCTGCTTTTATTCAGGGTTACCCACAAGTACTGTTCCTGGCTGACTTACTCCAACTCATACAGCCTAGAGCCAATGCTTAACCCCTGAGTTTGGAATCCCTTGGGGAAACCTTATCAATGGAGAAGTCAAAAAGGTGACAACTGGGAGGGAAGGGAAGCGATACCCAGAAAGAGAAGAAGGGGGTGGGTAATTTGGGGACTGTGCCTTTGTTCTGCTCTAGTGATAGAAAGCAGACATAAATATATCTTAAAAGGTGTGTATGCTCTGTTTGCTTTGGATTTCTCTACAGTTGCATAAGACCAGCTAGAAGTTACCAGTGAATCTGGCCCTAAAAGTTAAAAGTTTTATAAAGTGATTTAAGATTTATTCTTCATACATTCAAATCATTCGAAATATCACATAGTAACACTGTCTTTGAGCTTTGTATTTACTTTTCATGTATAACTGTACATTTTTTTTAATGAGGAAATTTTCAGACAAAAACTTAGTTATGATGCAGTTAAGGTTGAAGGTACATATCAACACTTCAGTTTGAAAGCTTTAGAGATCCCAAACCAAGCATTATAAACCCTGGAAGATCTGCAATGACACCATGAAGGGGAAAAAATGGAACATCTCTTAAAAAACATTTGATCTAATCTGGGACCACAAATACTAACATGGTTATTGCATGACACCACTGCAGGAATGAGTTGAGCCTGTTTGGATGCCTTAGCTGTGTGTTTCCATCTCATATGTGAATCTGACCCTTAGTTGTTATTCCAGTAAATAAATTTAGTCCAATAGCATAAAAAATAAGGATTTTTTATCATTTCCAAAATAATGATGGAGTGAGAACCAAACACACTTGCAAGTATATTTTTAGTTTGAGATTTATTTTAAATTCTTCATTAGAAAAGTGAGAAAATTAGCAAACACTCCTCTCACTTATATCATTGACGTATATCACGGGATTGATGTTTCTCAGTGGCAATATAATTATTGAAAAAATATAGTCATAAAATAAAAATGATTTTAAAGAACAAATGTAGTTCTCCTTGCTTCTTGCCTTGCTTTCACCCTTCAGTTATTAGTGGTTCCTTCATTGTGCAGAATAGCATTTATTTTAACAAATAGGCTTATGCAAATCATATTAAATATGGGCCCAGGATTCAGAAAATTCAGTGAATGCTTTCAGAAATACCATTCCCTAATGAATAATGCTTGAAGCACAGTAGTTTTTTTATACTTTGAGTGGCTAGAGTTGTTGGATTCTTTCCATTATGCTATTTTGTTAATATGAATTTGACAATATGGTGATTCAGAGATGCCAAAAATATGACAGGCATAGCAAATCTGTCTTCCAGATTGTAAGGGAAGGAAAAGAGAATTTTAAGCTTCAGATAATATCTATAAAGATATATATGTAAACCGAGGCTTGCTACATCATGCAGCAGTGAAGTCTATGGACCTATCAAGAAGAAAAAATAACCAAGAAATATATAGCACAATTGTTAAAAACTTGACAATCAACCAATGTTAGGTATGTTTAAAAATCAGAGCCCAGGCTCCTAATGCAGAAAGGCTCACTAAAGCTATAGTAATATTGGAAGACACCAACATCTTCCTTCTTCCACCTGGTTATAAAGGTAATCTTCAAATTGTGAATCCAAGTAAAGTGATGTAGTGAAATCTGAAGACAACATGAAATAATTTAGAGTTATCCCCTGCCACTATTTATCAAAATGGGGTGTTAAATTATAATTATTAGGCTTCAAATTTGAATATCCACATAGCTATCATTATCCTTTTCAAGTGATTTAATCAGCTGATGTCACTGCACTCAAATCACAAGAATATCAAATTAGTGGATAACAGTATGAACTCAGGAAAGAAGAGGGACCATCATGTGATGCAGATCAACATAAACTACAGTGAGTGGCATTTTGGTAGTATGAATGGGCATAGTCTCCTGAGGACTGAAGTATTTCTTGTGTTCTATTTATGACTACAACAATCACAAAATACATGTATCTCACCAATACATTAAACCTCTCCAATAAGTTCGGCATCATTATGTAGTTAGATGGTAGAATTTTGTGAAGTCTCAGTGGAGTGAAAGTCATATTATAAGCTGGCTTTCTGACAGTTTAGTGACATACTTCCACTGCGGGGGAAAAGGGGCAAACTTTTGCCCAGATCCTGCAAAAAATTATGCATCAGCTTAACTTTAATGGGACATGAATCGTCCTATTGAAATCAGAGTGACATGGGACTACTCACATGCTTAACGTTCAAGCCCTAAAATACCAGGTATCTCCCAATATTCTAATTCCAAAGATATGTCATTGAAAGGCACTCACACAGCAGGAGAAATGGAGACGCATAAAGTGAAAGAATTAAAATAAACAAACCTAAAAACACACATTGATCTATTTGCCACAGTAATAGCATTTATTCATATCTATTATATTTATCATTATGCAAAAGGGTTAATTGAGGAGCATCAAAAACTCCAAATTTTCCACTGCAGAACAAATTAATGATAAAGTAAACTTTGAAAAGTACACCTCAAGACCACTCTCAGTCAGGAAAAAAATGATGCTTCAAAATCCTGGCCCTATCATAGCTGTCAGCAACATCTATGGAGAGGGATGTACTTCTTTATATTACTATAATAATAAAATATTAACATAATAAAGGGATAGTTGGCATTTAGCAAGCTAATTATTAATATTTTATAAAACAATCTAAACAGATGCAAAGGAAACTAACTGGCACTTTCAAATGAAGAACTGCCTGACCTGTATGTCATTTTCAAATGCATTTTTTACTAGACTAGATCACTTTTATCTATCAATATTTACTCAGCAACAAAGCAGTACATATTGTACTGACAGAAAAAAATAAGTGAGTTTAGTTCTGATTCAACATCCCTGGAGACTGATGCTCTTTTTATCCACAGAACAAGTATTGCACAGGCAAATGTAACTTTCTCCAGCAATGTGCCCCAGATCAGCTCTGAAGGGACCACTTCCAGAGTGTGAGTATGTAGCTTATTCTGCATACCAGCACAATCCCTAGTTTTTCAACTAAAGCTGCCAACTAAGGCCAATTGTGGTGGTAGTTTGTGTGATGTGGACACCAGTAGGTACTGAAATCAACAATTATTTTCCTTATCTTTGAAATACAATATAAGAGCCTTTATCCATTAACTGTACAGAATTTGATTACAACAAAGGAAATCTAGACATAGTATTTTGAACATTGAGAGGATCTCATATTTTGCGAGTTATTGAGAATACTGTACAAAGGGTGTTTTCTAGACCCAAGTGAAAGCATGAAAAATTCCATAAAAATAAGGTATTTCACATATGTTTTGCTTGTATGAACAAATAGATAGAATTTGACACCGTTAATCCATATTAGGGTTATATAGTGCTGCCCATCACCATAGTAACTGATCACCTTCCATGTAAAAGCAATAGTAACAGCAAAAAAATGCTAGAGACTCTGAAATCCACTTCTTTTTCGGGGTAAAAACTCTGCTTGGGAAAGGGCCTCATTTTAATTTTTAAATTAATTAATTTACTTTTTTTTACAGATGATTTGTTTCAGGGTAATTTTTTATGGATGCTTGACAGAAATGGTTATGTTGATGTTTCATTTTTGTACAGACTTCATCACAATTATAAAGTAGCATGGATACTGGAAATAGAATACTCTAGATTCTCCATCAAGTTTGAGTCTAAATTGATAAGAACAACAATGCACTCACCACACCCCTTATTCACTAACAAAGCAGCAAGTCACTATTGTAGCTCAGATGTTATATCTAGCTTGGTCTCTTTTTTTGTAGAGAGAGAGAGAGACTGTTACAATTTCTTGTTGATAGACCCTTCCACTATCAGGATCAGCACAAGCCCTTGCTATGATATATTAGGGGTAGTACTCCAGGATCTCACGTGACAGTAACTAGGGAGAGTAGTCCAACTGCCAACGGCAGCAGCCCCACTTTCTCACACAGTATGTCATCAGCAGAGATAGGGATTATTCCGAAATGGGGATGAACGACCTTTTAATCACCCCCAGTAGAATACAAAAACGAACAAACCCATACCTGTGTTAGACTATTAATTGCCCTATTCCTTATATATGCACACAGACATACCATTCACAACATCATAGATACAGCAAACTTTAAAAACATCATGTCTTGAAGACAGGATTGTGATAATTAGAGGTAATACTACAATATTTGTACTGCTGGTATTCATTTATTTACTTACTCATCTTGTTTTGTGTAAAACACTTCAAATGATCTCTTGGGTTTTCCTCATGCTTTAAAATGTATTTCTTAGCTGTATCTTCACTATTGTTAAATGAAATTCTTTTCTGATATTAGAGCAGTGAAATAGGATTCCCCCCCTCCCCCCACACACACACACTAGTGGGGATAGTGGAATAGTTGCTACATCCTTTTAAACTGTTCTATATCAAATCATACTATCATAAAAAAAACCATATTGTAAAAGTAAGGACATTTATATCTTGTCATCTCTCTCTCTTAAATCAGATACAGTCTTTTTCCGAATAACTTTCTATGGCAAAGTCCCCAGCATGAGTTAAAATACATGGGCAAGGACTCTCAGATTGTAAACACGAATACTGAGTAAGAAATATATTCTGCCATGAATAGCTAGGTCCTCAAATTGAATAGTGAAGTTAGTGACCATCACACCTCTAACAAAAATCAACAGCTTCTCTTTGCAGAGGTTTGTGTGAATAATTTCTTGTGACTCATATAGAATTCTACCCTTCAAATTTTGTGTATGTTTTTTTCAATTCAGCCTAATTGTAAAGATGGTTAGAGTGAAATCTACACTACAAATGAAACTACACCAAAATCAGGTTAGGGGACAACTGTTGTGTTAAAACAATAATAAAAACAGGTTATCTGCATAGTGCTACTTATAGTGGGGTCAAGCAAAGATAACTTCTTGGGCTGCATCTTAATTATCCTTTCAGTTCTGTGATCTAAACCTGTCTTGAACTGGGATGATCTTTTCAAAAGCTTCTGCTCTGAAGACACACTGTTTGTCATTCGGTCACTTAAGCACAAGAGTATTTACATTATGCTGAAGCATTACATGTCTCAGGTGGATGGATCTGTTTTTCATAATTAATAGTCACATAAATAAGTATGTTTTCATGTTTCTCTTAATCGGATGTTACCAATGGAACAGGTTTGTTTACTATGGATGGACATTTAGCATATTCATTGTGACACTGTTGACTTTGATCTGTGATGCCCTTGATATGTTTCAGTGCCAAGAGAATTTTTGGCTGAATTTCAGTACAATAAGCCATCTTTAGACTGCTGTCAAGAAAAGTCTGTTGGATGACAATAAACAAAATGCCATTGCCACAATAACTTTGGAGCTTTATTTATAATGTTCTCTACTCTTCACTGGGAACCTGGTATGCAAGTAAAAATTCTTTATCGATTCTCCTTTAATCGTAGACCAAAACTAACCCATAATGAAAGGGATAAACACTGTATCATGACTCCTCACTTTATATCCTGCTTTAGACAAATCGGTATATGACTTTTCCCTGTAAGAGCCATTAGTCCTACTATTATTTCCAGACTTGCCTAAGGATCCTGTTGTTAGCTCTATAAGTCTAATATATGTGACTTAACACATTTTAGTCACATTAAGATCAGAAAAGTGTCTTCAAAATGACGATGAAGTGTTCCTCGTTTATTTTCAGTTGGTGACTTCTACATGTAAATTTCAGTGTTTACTGCAAGAACAACAGATTTAAGCTATTTCTTTATTACAGAAAAGAGCATCCTATGGGATCAGAGCTATGATCTGGGCAGTCAGTAGTAGTACTTGGACTTTTATTCCTAAAGAACCTGGCAAACAGTGTTTTAGCGGTAGTAGTATCTGAGGCAGGATTGTTTCTCCACATGAGAAATACTTTGCTGTTAAAGGGCTAGCCACACCCTTCAGGGAGAAAGAAGTAGAGGAGGGAAGGCCATAAAATGTCTATCCTTGTCCTACCGCTAAAGATCTTTACAGATCCACAGCCTGTCTACAGGTCTGACCACAAAATAGCTAACAACCACAACAGACTAGGCAATTATCATAGCAGTAATCAAGTGAGATGAGTCAAGTCCAGACTGGAGGGGAAGCAGAGGAAACCTAACATGGATGCCAGGTCCTGGTTGCTACTATTTATTTTCTCCTCCTGCTACAGAAGATGTACACCTATTTTGGATCTAATCCTATATGAGGATAGACCATGGACTCAAAAAAGACTTATGGTTAAATCAGAAGCTAAATTTGAAAGGCCTAGGACCAACACAGAGCAAGTTGGAACTAAACAGAGAGAGCAAAACTGGGAAACACCAGCCAGTAATACACCAGCGAGCTCATGCTAGCAGCAACAGTCTACATGGACCAGTTTTGGGGGCACTGAAATTGAGGTCTTGCACCAGGGGGTCCATTCAACATTCTGGAGCTTAATAAGCACTGCAAATATTTTGGAGAAGAATGGGAGAACTGTGTTTATTTAATAAGTAAATAAAATGTTTAATTTACAACTAACCAACATCCGCTTGCTTATTAGGTAGCCGAGGTATGCCCCACACCACTACAAGCCTAGATCCCATGGCTTTGAAAGGTTCATAAGTCCTTAATTGGCCTTTAGTTCAGACAGTCTAGGTGTAAGTTACAATAGAATCCCTTTTACTACAATACAATGTCTCTTATTCTCACACAAATGAAGAGCTATGCAGTAAATAAAATGTTTTGTCTTCTACTTCAATCATGATTCAAATTTTGTTTATCCTTTTCTATATCCAGATTCTGATTAAAAGCATAAAAAAAGCATTCACAAATGGAGATTCACGCATACAGTCTTCACCTACATTCTTGGGCCCTTAATAAGAATTTGTCAATGCAGTGCTATTGAACTGTAAGTATGAGTAATTCCCTTAGCTCACATTGGCTAAATTAAGTGATCTGACCAATTACTTTGCTTGGTTAATCACTTTTTCCACATAATTTGCTCTTGCTAATAGAAATTACATCTTTTTCATGAGCAGGAAATTATCCTTCATTTTCTTTCATATATACAGTATACTAATGATAAATGAACCTCACACTTCATGTCTCCGATGGAAAAGCATGAAGTAAATGAGACTTGAAGGGAGATACATCCCCAGAAGAGAAATTGTAGTTCTCCTGGGCTCTACATGTGTGTGGTAGAAGTGCTCCTCCCTGCCTTTGAAGCAAGACCTTCAGAGAGAATTTGCTGGTTGGCAGCTCACTGTTTCCATTGCAGCTACAAGAAAAGATTAGTGAGAGGCTGCTCGTGGCCTTCTCATCAACTATATAGGAAATTACCAAGTACAGAGATGGAGTGGGAAGGAGCAATAAGTGGCAAGGAGAATTTTTGTGGGAGCTGGAGAAGTACAAAGGACTTTTGCACATACCTAAACTGCTATAAAAATACCTGCTTCATAGCAAAAAGACTAGTCTTGTTTCAGTTTTCCAAAATGTTTTCAAAAGTAAATGAAATTAAATTTTCTCATTAAATTCTGTTTTGTAAGTTAACATAACCATTTAATAAATCAGGAAGCATGTACAGAAATGTAGTGCAGGCTAGTTCATATGTGTCAGCTTTTTGTTAATAATGATAGAATACCGAATAAGAAATCTTAAATAACTGCATTTGCTGCCGACCAAGGCTGTGTACTAACTATATTTCTTTGTATTTGATTGATCTCAGTAAAGTATATATTATAGATCCCACCTCTTTTTGGAAAAGAATACTTTAATGCTTTGGTTTGAGAGGTATTCCCTCCATGAGAGGGCATCGGATGTGGTAAGTTCTCTCCTTCCTTAGATAACATATGCACTTCCCACCATCTTTGGGAATGCTTATGATTTGTTTATGTAAATCTCCACTTTTTTTTTTTAATTTTTAGAATAAAAAGTGGTGAACACTTCACATATAAATAAGGAAATGTTGATTAAATTTTCAAATATGTACATTATCTTTGGGTGCCCAACTTGAGACAATTCAAAGATACTGCTTTTTTTAGGGGAACCACATTTGTCACCCAAAGACTAAGGCACCCAAAAATCAGCTGGCAGCTTAGGTCTATATTCTATACATTTTAGAATATGAGTTTCTGATGCAGTGCTATTTCATAGACATGGTATGATATGTTAGTTTGTTTTGAGAAAGTGAGTCTGATGAAGAGGTGTTTGGAGAAAAAAAGTCAAGATAAACAGTAAAAATTAAAAAAAGGCAATTTTGTTTCTTGTATTGACCCTTGTTATGAAGAGTTATAGCAGAGAGAATCCAGAATGATCCAATGACTTATGGATCCTAGTCCTAGTTCAAAACCACGTTTCAGATATTCTATGAAAAAAAGATAAGAAGAATACCTTAATTTTAAAAATTTCTGAAGGCTAAGGAGAGGATAATTTCTTCAAGGCTATTTGAACTAGTGTTACATATAAGACTAGAGAGGCACAGTTTTACTAAGGAAAGAAAAATACTGGAGGTGTTCAGACCAAGTGTTCTTAAAAAAAATAATCTAATTAAGTAATAAACTAAGAAGTATACAAGTTCTTACAAAAGGGCAAGAGAAGAAGCCATAGGATTTTCACTGACGGCTTGTCTACACTACATAATTAAGTCAACTTTATCTAATTTGACCTCGAGCCTCCAAATTAATTAAGTCGATTGTGCGTGGCCACACCATGCTCATTGTCTTGATGGAGTACATCCTCACTAGCAGTGCCTGCATTGATGCACAAAGCAGTTCATCATAGGTAGCTATCCCAAAGTGCAACTTCCCGCAGTGTGTTTTGGGAAGTTTGTGCAATGCCTCATGGGACCAACACATTGTCGCAAGGGAGAATGGGAACATTGCATCGGCATCCCATGATGCACTGTGCTCAACGGCAAAAAACCCAGTGGTTTTCATGCCTTAAAACCACCGGGCATATAACCCCAGAAACATGAAACCTTCTCAGCTGTGCACTCTTGCTTTGAGTATCTCAAACACCTCGCGCCTTCTCCTGCAGTATTTCCAGAACCGAAGTAGGATCCGCTGCACGGAACATAGCAATGTCCTGCAAGCAGCCCTCCTGCAAGCTATTGGAAAAAAACAATTCACAGTTGCTGCTGCCAGTCACAGAGCAGCTGCACTCTGTTGAGCACCATTTCTGGTCCCGTGAAACAAGCACTGACTGGCGGGACCGCATCATTTTGCAGGTATGGGATGATGAGCAGTGGCTGCAGAACTTTTGAATGTGGAAGGCCACGTTCCAGGAACTTTGTGCAGAGCTGAAGTTCAGCAACACAAAAATGAAAGCTGCTCTGACAGCAGAGAAGCGAGTGGTGATCACTATTTGGAAGCTTGCAATGCCTGACAGTTACCGGACAGTGGGGAATCAATTTGGAGTAGGTAAATCAACCATGGGAGCTGCTGTGCTCCAAGTGTGCAAGGCCATTAATCGACTTCTGCTATGAAGGGACACAGTAATGCCAGGGTACAAAATATATCGGAAGGACAGTACAGGTCGTGCTGGTGGGGGAGTGGCATTATATGTGAAAGAAAGCGTAGAATCAAATGAAGAAGTAAAAATCGTAAATAAATCAAACTATACCATAGAATCTTTATGGAGAGAAATTCCATGCTCTAATAATAAGAATATAGCAGTAGGGATATATTACCGACCACCTGGCCAGGATGGTGATAGTGACTGTGAAATGCTCAGGGAGATTACAGAAGCTATTAAAATAAAAAACTCAATAATAATAATGGGGGATTTCAATTATCCCCATATTGACTGGATACATGTCACCTCAGGATGGGATACAGAGATAAAGTTTCTTGACACCTTAAATGACTGCTTCTTGGAGCAGCTGATCCTGGAACCCATCAGAGGAGAGGCAATTCTTGATTTAGTCCTAAGTGGAGCACAGATCTGGTCCAAGAGGTGAATATAGCTTGACCACTTGGTAATAGTGACCATAATATAGTTAAATTTAATATCCCTGTGGCAGGAAAAACACCACAGTAGCCCAACACTGTAGCATTTAATTTCAGAAAGGGGAACTACACAAAAATGAGGAGGTTAGTTAAACATAAATTAAAGGTAGAGTGCCAAAAGTGAAATCTCTGCGAGCTGCGTAGATACTTTATAAAGACACCATAATAGAGGCTCAACTTAAATGTACTCCCCAAATTAAAAAAAAACCCATAAGAGAACCAAAAAAGAACCACCATGGCTAAACAGCAAAGTAAAAGAAGTAGTGAGAGGCAAAAAGGCATCCTTTTAAAAGTGGAAGTTAAATCCTAGTGAGGAAAATAGAAAGGAGTATAAACACTGGCAAATGAAGTGTAAAAATACAATTAGGAAGGCCAAAAAAGTATTTTTACAGTTAGCCAAAGACTCAAACAGTAATAGCATTGTTTAAAGTATATCAGATGCAGGAAGCCTGCTAAACAACCAGTGGGGCTACTGGACAATCAAGGTGCTAAAGGAGCACTCAAGGATGATAAGGCCATTGTGGAGAAACAAAATGAATTCTTTGCATCAGTCTTCATGGCTGAGGATGTCAGGGAGATTCCCAAATTCTGAGGAACTGTCCCAGATTGAGGTATCATTAGAGGAGGTTTTGGAACAAATTGATAAATTAAACAGCAATAAGTCACGAGGACCAGATGGTATTCACCCAAGAGTTCTGAAGGAACTCAAATGTGAAATTGCAGAACTACTAACTGTAGTCTGTAACCTATCATTTAAATCAGCTTCTGTACCAGATGACTGGAGGATAACTAACATCACGCCAATTTTTAAAAAGGGCTCCAGAGGTGATCCTGGCAATTACAGGCCTGTAAGCCTGACTTCAGTACTAGCAAACTGGTTGAAACTATAATAAAGAACAATATTGTCAAACATATAGATGAACATAATTTGTTGAGGAAGAGTCATCATGGTTTTAGTAAAGGGAAATCATGCCTCACCAATCTACTAGAATTCTTTGAGGGGGTCAACAACCATGTGGACCAAGGGGATCCAGTGGATATAGTGTACTTAGATTTTCAGACAGCCTTTGACAAGGTCCCTCATTAAAGGCTCTTACGCAAAGTATGGGATAAGAGGGAAGGTGCTCTCATGGATTGGTAACTGGTTAAAAGATAGGAAACAAAGGGTAGGTATAAATGGTCAGTTTTCAGAATTGAGAGAGGTAAATAGTGGTGTCCCCCAGGGGTCTGTCTGGGACCAGTCCTATTCAACATATTCATAAATAATCTGGAAAAAAGGGGTAAACAGTGAGGTGGCAAAATTTGCAGATGATAAAAAATTACTAAAGATAGTTAAGACTCAGGCAGAGTGTGAAGAGCTACAAACGGATCTCTAAAAACTGGGTGACTGGGGAACAAAATGGCAGATGAAATTTAATGTTGATAAATGCAAAGTAATGCACATTGGAAAGCATAATCCTAATAATACATATAAAATGATGGGGTCTAAATTGGCTGTTATCACTCAAGAAAGAGATCTTGGAGTCATTGTGGATAGTTCTCTGAAAACATCCACTCAATGTGCAGCGGCAGTCAAAAAAGCGAACAGAATGCTGGGAATAATTAAGAAGGGGATAGAAAATATCATAATGCCGCTATATAAATCCATGGTACGCCCACATCTTGAATACTGTGTGCAGATGAGGTCGCACCATCTCAAAAAAGATATATTGGAATGGAAAAGGTTCAGAAAAGGGCAACAAAATGATTAGGGGTATGGAACAGCTTCATTAATTAATAAGACTGGGACTTTTCAGCTTGGAAAAGAGATGGCTAAGGGAGGATATGATTGAGGTCTATACAATCATGACTGGTGTAGAAAAAGTAGATAAGGAAGTGTTGTTTACTACTTCTCATAATACAAGAACCAGGGGTCACCAAATGAAATTAATAGGCAGCAGCTTTAAAACAAATAAAAGGAAGTATTTCTTCACACAATGCATAGTCAACCTGTGGAACTCCTTGCCAGAGGATGTTGTGACGGCCAAGACCATAACAGGGTTCAAAAAAGAACTAGATAAATTAATGGAGGATAGGTCCATCAGTGGCTATTAGCCAGGATAGGCAGGAATGGTATCCCTAGCCTCTGTTTGACAGAAGCTGGGAATGAGTGACAGGGGATGGATCGCTTGATGATTACCTGTTTTGTTCATTCCCCCTGGGGCACCTGGCACTGGCCACTGTCGGAAGATATGATACTGGGCTAGATGGACCTTTAGTCTGACCCAGTAGGGTCATTCTTATGTTCTTATGAAGGGTAGTGAGTCTGGGAAATGTGCAGGTTTTGCCGCAATGGGGTTTCCTAATTGCAGTGGTGCAATAGATGGCACGCATATCCCCATCTTGGCACTAGACCACCTTGCCAAAGAGTACATAATCCAAAAAGGATACTTTTCAATGGTGTTGCAAGTGCTTGTGGATCATAGGGGGTGTTTCACTGATATTAATATAGGATGGTCGGGAAAGGTTCATGATGCGTGCATCTTTAGGAACTCAGGTATGCTCAAAAAGCTGCAATCCAGGACTTTCTTTCCTGACCACAAAATGAACATTGACAATGTTGAGATGCCTATAGTTATCCTGGGGGACCCAGCCTACCCCTTGCTCCCATCATGGACTCCAGGTTTGTATAGTTTTTGGTGGTGCCTAGAACGGGCAAGCAGAGCCATCCCGTCCATAGGACGGACCAAGGCAACCACCCTGGGCCCCACCCTTTGGGATGCCCCATGCTTCAGGGGGACACGAGGTTCAGGGCGGCCGGGGAGGTTAGTGGGGGGCCTGGTGCCGACAGCAGCGAGCGACTGGGCCCCAGTCCGCCCTGCCCCTCTGACTGCCGGTGTCATTCGGGGGAGGGGGTGGAAGCCGGAAAGAGGTGGGACGGAGGCTCGGGGAAAGGGGCAGGAAGAAGCGGGGTGGAGCAGGGGCAGGAAGAGGCGGGGCAGGGCAGGCTGGGGCCGGGTCGCTCGCTGCTGCCGGCATCAGGTCCCATTAACCTCCCAGACCACCCTGGACCCTGCTTCCCCCTGAAGCATGGGGCCCCCTAAAGTGCAGGGCCGGGGGCAGTTGCCCTGGTCCATCCTATGGACAGGACAGCTCTGAAAATATAAGCCAAAATATTGGTGGAGCATGGGAACCATGGGCCCATATAATTTGCCGTCTATGGCTCCCATAGCTCATGAAGCTATACATCGGCCGTCTGGACAGCAGTGAGGAACGGTTCAACTATAGGCTCATCAAGTGCAGAATGGTGGTTGAATGTGCCTTTGGTCATTTGAAAGGGTGCTGGAGAAGTTTACTAACAAGGTTGCATCTTAGTGAAGAGAACATGGTTATAGCTGCCTGCTGTGTGTCCATAATATCTGTGAAAAAAAGGGGGCAAATTTTCCGCAGGGGTGGGCAGTTGAGTCAGATCACATGGCAGCCATTTTTGAGAAGCCAGACACCAGGGCAATAAGAAAAGCACAGCAAGGGGTGCTGTGTATCCATGAGGCTTTGAAAATCCGTTTCAATAACGAGTCACAGTAATGTGAGCTGCTTGTCTGTGTTGTGCTTTCCCAAACCTCCATCTGGCTTGTATCACTTTCCCTGTAAAGCTAACCCCGCACCCAATCCCACTGCTTCTACTCAATAAAGAACATTTATTTCTTGAATCCATTTACTTTATTTAACAAAACATAAGTAAAGAGGGAGAAGAGAAAAAAAAAAAGGTAACCTTGGGGAAAAGGGAGAAATTTGTAAAGTTGGAATGGGAGAAACAATTCAGCTGTGTAACATAATACCGCAATCCAGACCATCAAAGATCTGTGAATGGATGCCTTCTGTTCCTTGTACCCTCCCCCGGAGTTAAGTGAAAGGGATCATGGACTTTTCTCCCATGCCTCAGGGAATGCCTGGGGGAGGGTGATTCTGTGCCAGTGATTCTGGTTGGCTGTTCACCAGGGTCTGCAGAGGGACTCTATCCTCCTGCTTCTGTTCCTGCAGTTCAATCAGATGCCTCAACATGTCTTGGTCCCTCATAATCCAAAGCATCTCACCCTGCACCGCATGCTCTTGCTCGTTGGAAGCTTTTCTGCTCTCCATGTCCATGTCTAACTTCTCAGACAGTGAAATCCTCCACGCTCTCAGCTCTGTCTCAGCTGTCCCAGTGGCATTCATTATCTCGGTGAACATGTCCTCCCGTGTTCTCTTTCTCCTCCTTCTAATCAGTGAAAGTCTGCTTTCAGGTATTGATGACACGCCGAAGGACACATTTCCAGCTGTCAGTCATGGGAAAAGCCATTGTACATGAATAAAATGTTTTGATAGCAAGACCATTTTCATAAAAACAAACAAACAAATTACACTAGGTGCAAGCCATAACATAATCAAAATCTGTAACCGTTCACGGTGCTGTTTTGATGCTCCAGCCAAGGTGAGTAGGTCCCCTGGGTCATGGGTGAACACACTTTTAACAAAGTTTATGGCAGGCTCATGTCGGGAGCAGAGGTAGCTAGTCGAACAATGGCCCTTCCCCATAGCACCACGGGAAGCTGTTTACAAACGGGGCCGGGGGGGGACACATTTTCACTCCCAAATTGCAGAATCTCTCATGTGGGGCCCCAGTCCCCTATCAGCCACTTTAAACTACTCGCCGACCCATGCCAAGAACAGTAAAGACACATTAGCGGCCGCGTGGTTTGGCGATCTGGAATGTGGGGGGGTGGGGTGGGTCTACATGTCCTTTTTTTTCTTGTAAGAGCACTTTTAATGAGGACTTCCCGTTTTTCCTAGGCAACCCTATGTGATATCAGTCTCCTGAGGGTAACGGAGGCAGAAAGGAAGGAGATGCTGCAAGCGTCTGGGTATAGACCCAGTCCTTATGGTGCTATGCTGTGTACCGCAATGATACCAGCAGAATTAATTCAGGAGTTGCATGGGAAAGTGTCCTACCATCGTGAAAGAAATAAGACTGCCCTGCCCAGAAATCTTCTGTAAAGGATTGCAGAGTACATCCATGAAAGTTTCCTAGAGATTTCCATGGAGGATTCCCGGGCTATCCCAGTCCACATAAACAGTCTTTTCCAGTGGCCACCCTCTTCATAGCTGGAGTGGCCTCTTGTAAGCAGAGAACCACAGCACCTCGCTTTTTCTTCACAGTAAACGTGCAATACCACCTAATGTGTGTGACCACTAAAGTTTAACTGGACTTTGATTGTAACTGTATACTCACCCGAGGTACCTTCCCCAGCATCACGGTTGGCCACCATGATGTCCTGCGACACACAGGGGTCCAGGGTTAAAAATATTTCCTGGCTCTCGGGGAGAATGGATCCATTGCTCGCCTGTCTCCCATTCTCCACCTCCTCCTCCTGTTCCTCATCCACCATATCGTCCTCCTTGTTGTCCCTAGACTCACACACCTGTGAGGTGTCAACGTTGTTTGTGGGGGTGCTGGTAGGGTTACCCCCAAGAATCACATGCAGTTCATTGTAGAACCAACATGTGTGGGATTTAGCACCAGAACGACTGTTCACCTCCCTTGCCTTCTGGTACACTTGGCAGAGTTCTTTTCTTTTCACACGGCGCTGCTGTGTGTCCCTTGTGTAGCCCTTCTCCCCCAATCCACAGGCAATCTTTGCATAGATGTCAGCATTTCTTCTGCTGGATCGGAGCTCTGCCTGCATACTCTTCTCCCCACACAGTAATGAGATCCACCACCTCCTGTTCAGACCAGGCTGGAGGGCGTTTGGGGTGTGTAGTCTCCATGATCAGCTGTGCTCAAGCTGGCATGCTCCCAATGCTGATCAAACAGGAAATGGGAAATCAAAAATTCCCAGGGCTTTAGCAGGGGAGGGGCTGTTTCCTGTGTATCTGGCTGCAGTGCAGCAGAGTTGAGACTGATCTCCAGAGTGGTCACAGATGAGCAGACACCTGGAGGCCAATTAAGGTGAATTACACAACACTGCGTCTGCACTACTTCGCAGTCTACCCATGAAAATGAGAATTAAGCGCTATGCCTCTCGCAGAGGTAGAATACAGACGTTGACATTAGAGGCGACTTAGGTCGGCGTAAAGGACCCGGTAGTGTAGACACATAGATTAGCAGGTCGATTTAAGGCGGCTTCCTTTGACCTAACTTTTTAATGTAGACCAAGCCTGAATTCAATGGGTACCTCACAGTTTACTATGTTTTGTCTCTTGGAGTCTTCAGAAATAGTCATTTAAATGTGCACATGTGGGTATTTGTGGACCTGACTGCATGTGCATACTTACCATGTTTGAAAATCTGTCCTTGTATTTTCAAAAACAATTAATACACTTCTGTTAGTTAAAATCATTCAGCCTTCTCTCTCATAAATTCACTCAATAAAAGCAATGATCATCTGAAAACACTTTCTCAGTAATGTCTAATTGCTTGTTTAGGAAAGTGCAGTATACATATTGGGATAGTTTATAGATGTAAACAAAGATATTTCTTGCCCAAAATAATAATGAGCGTTGGTTGAAAACAATGCATATTTCAATTTGTAGTTTAATATACAGAGACCTAAACAAATGTGTGGTGGGGAATGGTTTAAAATGTAATATTATCAGCATTTTATTTACCTTTAATGTTTTACATAATTTTCTTTGTCCATAAAAAAAGAGTTGTATTAAAACAAAACTTTCCTCCCTCTTGGTTTACCTTGTCTTACTGTAGCCTGCACTAAAGTCATACTATTAGCTACACAAATTACTATAAACCAGTGCTGTAAGAATAGGCTTGTGATTTAACTGAAATACCAATTAGAAAAAGAAGATGCATTATAATGGAGGCAAAGTTTCTTTCTTTCTTCTTTTTTTAATATAATTTTTTTTTCATCTTTGCTCAAGTGTAAAGACATTCCTTTAATGAAAAAGTGAGTATTTCTTTTGTAGAAAAAGGGTTGATGTGGCATCTCATTCAAGCCACTATATTACTGAAGAAAATAAGAAATATATAAAAGAGAACTGTACTTGTATTTGCTGTCCTTTCGTCTGCCTGCTGAGTGTCTTAATGATTATTTATGTGATCAATGATGTGCCTATCTTTTGGTAAAAGTAAAATGACATTTTGTAATATAAATATTGATTAATCTTTCGTCTAACGCACCATGCAAAATAACTCTTAAATGTGGCTGTTTCAAACTTTATCAGATATATTACATTGGGTACACACTAATAAGTAAATAAAGAGTGCAACTAGACACATTCCTGTGTTATCTAAAATGATTATAAACTATAATTATGGGTAGCAAACATTATATTCCAAGGTTTTTCTGTTTAACAAGATGTTTGTAGAAATCAAGATTTTGATTCTGATCTCACACCAGTGTAAATATGAAGTAATGCCACTAAAGTAAATACACCTCTACCCTGATATAATGCGACCCGATATAACACAAATTCAGATATAACGCAATAAAGCAGCGCTCCGGTGGGGCGGGGCTGTGCACTCCTGCAGATCAAAGCAAGTTCGATATAACGCGATTTCACCTATAATGCGGTAAGACTTTTTGGCTCCCGAGGACAGCGTTATATCGGGGTAGAGGTGTAGTTACACTGGTATAAAACCAGTATAAAATAGATTACAATAAGGCCCAGTGGAGGAAAAGGGAAACCTCTGAGGTGTTACTAAGTATCAGTGTACTAGCTTCAACATTACTGATCAGCCACAGAACTTAACGAATTTCAAAGTAAAATTTCAGTTTCTTTTCTTGAGCACATTTAACCTATGCTCTATGATATACACTGATTCTTACTAGATACAGATATTGTCCTATGACATCCAGTGACCTAGAACCTACCTAAGACATTGCCTCTCCCCTTTAAAAATGCTGTCTCAATTGCAGTCAGCAGAGGTGCCAGCAATGGAGCCCCAAGGGTATGAAGAAAGGAAGAAAGCTGGCAGAACTCTGTGCTTTTGGAGCTCAACCCCCAATGCTAGCACTATGGTCCATATAAAATAAAAAACAGCTGAAGTTTGTTAACTTTCAGGGCATACTGCAAGGGTGTATCAGTGGTGCTCAGAGCTTGGAATGGATGACCTTTTGATTAGTATAGGGCAAATCTGAACAAATAATATTTATATACATCATCACCAATGTAGAAAATATAGTTTCTGCCCTATAGAGTTTACAATCTAGTGAGATTAGTTCAGATATCATAATACATCAGAGGACCAGCTGATGATGGTCACATCTCAAATTTTAGTGGCAGTCATCCTTATATTTGAAGACTGAGTTATGCACTAATTTGGTGGATTCATTTTTATAAGCCCCATGAAATAATGGATTGTAGAATGCTAATAATAGTTGAGGTCCATAAGCAAAGATTTAGGGAAACCATTCTGAACCTGCTTTAAGATCTTAAAAAAGCTGAAAAAAATTGCAGAGAATTCTGAAATGTGTACTACAGTCCTAAAGTAGATAAAACTAGCTGACAAGTCTAGAAAATCTATCTTGAAATTACACCATTTGCAGTTTTATCACTATGGTACCATAACAATTTATAGAGCTTCTTTCCAATTGAAAGGTTTTGAAGAAGCAAAAAAAAAAAAAAAAAACCTCAAACTAACATACAAAGAACAGCTTGTTAGAAAACTGAAAATATTTTCCTTGAAATTATTTTTATACTCTTTTTGTTTGCTATTTTTCAGTTAAATTTAAAACTTTTCTAGCTAGCTCTTATACAAGCTGAAGACAGAGGGAATACTTCACTAACCATTGAAATGCCTTTCTCTCCCTCTCTGTCTCGGGTGTGATGTTGCGGTTGTTTCACAGTACACAGCAAATCAGTAAATAACATCAATACATCAGTTGAGGGTAGGATGCTAAGTTAGGCCCCATTCCTGCAAAAACAGTAACATCTAAATAGTGCCATTGAACTTCTAGGTTCAGAGCCTTATGCTATAGGAGCTCCAAGATTCAAACGGCAGTTCAGGTGTCCAAAAGAGAAGAATAACTAGGAAAGAGGAAGTATGGTAGGATGGGTAAAGCAAATGGTTGAACATCAGAAGACCTGGCCTATATGCCCAGTTGTGCTACAGATTTCCTTGACTATGGACATGCTATTTCTCCCTCAGCTACATCTCAATTTAAGATGCTGTAAAATGTTCAGTCACCTATTTCAAGTTACATAATATAAACACAACAATGTAGACAATTCTCAGATTTCAGAAGTCTGTGTATACCATTGATAAAACTATAAATAGTTTTTCTATAATTGTGTATTTTAGTCCTTCATTCATTTGAAATTGTTAGTGACAAGATGTGCAGCAGAATTCGCAGATTCAAAGGAATCTGACAGGGGCCATGACATGAATGCTTCTGCTATGGCCAAAGGGAAAGATCATGATAGATGAAAGACCCAAGGCACCCACTATACAGTTACACAGGAGTAACCAAACACCTTAAATTGCAAAAGAGTTTTATGACCAGTGTTGTGCCTTTGGATATGACAGCTGGCAAGGCATGACTGAGGTTATAGAATGAAAGATTATGTGCAGTCGTCCTCACCGAAATAGTTCTGGAACCCCAGGAGGGACTTCCTGGAGGGGCCAATACAGAGTGGTCAATGTGGCGATGCTTGAACTGCCTGCGCACGCAAAGTGGCAGATTAAAGACTAACATGATCAAATGCGGCTACTCTAGTGACACAAATATACACAAATGCAGGGAAGTGCAAACCATGGAGCACCTGCTTATTTGCCGACTCCTTGGGAAGACCTGTATGAAGGAGGACCTTGCTGCCGTGACAGAAAGAGCCATTGCGTATGCATGGTTCTGGAAAAACATCTAGTTGTGAGAAGAACATGAGAAGAAGTCCTTGATTCAACCTCATGTCATCTCTCTCTGTCTCTGTCTCTTAAATCCTTCTTATTATCTATAAGTTAATTTTTATATAAAATTGCCTGCCAGGTAAAAACAAACAAAAACCATAAAGTGATCGAAAAAGAAATGATGACATCACTCATGATCCAAGTAAGGAAAAAGGTATTAAATGGAATAAGCTTCAATGGCTCAAATCACTATTTCTCATTAGTAATACAGCATTTCTTATAATTGCATGTATATATATATATATATATATATATATATATATATGATCTTGAAGACAGCAGAAGAGAAATAAAAGAAGAGCTGCATAAAGACAATTCAAGCAGAAGGAGCAATAGCATGAAGTTAAATTAAAATCGCACACATGTACCCATTTGCTTGGTAATTGAAATGATCATTTCAAGGCCAACTACTGCAAACAATATTTATGCACTATACATAGGCAGAGAAATTTACAGCATTGGTTGGTTTGTGCCAGGACTGACTGTTAGCAATAGGGGAAAGA
This sequence comes from Emys orbicularis, assembly GCF_028017835.1. NCBI lineage: Eukaryota > Metazoa > Chordata > Testudines > Emydidae > Emys > Emys orbicularis. Next base: position 80,163,565 of record NC_088687.1, on the reverse strand, counting down.
CATTTGCACATAGGGAGCAGTAGGTGAAAGAAAGAAAGAAAGTTATTAACATCAATTTAATCTGTGGATGGGGAAACTCCTTGCTACATATTTTATCAAATGAACATGATTACCTAATAATTAAGGATTAGAGAAGCTCCAGACTGTGGGGGAAGGGGGAGAGAGGAAGGGAGTCTATTTTACAAGCAGTGCTACCATGCAGGGGGATCCTCATGAATGCAGCATAGAAAAATGTGTTAAAAGTTATCCTGCATTATTGTTCCTGCATAATTTATACTGAGGTTCAACGGGTGACAAGTAAAATGAACAACTTTGGAGGAAGTGTTCAGAGTATAATTAAAAATTGTGAATTCTCAATCCAAGTATTTATATGTGATGATTATGTTCATCATACTGAGAAAAAATTTACAGTTGTTTTCAAATATAAAATTCTGTTTGGTGCAGAGGGAAATGTTTTTATCATATTTTTGCATCTACACTTACCAATATTAGGCATGGCTCTTAGTTTCTACTATTATATATATATATACAGAGAGAGAGAGAGAAGTCTCACACATTTTTAAACCCAGGTGCTTTCAATACTGCAACCGAGCCTTCTGGCAAGCTGCTCCTCATGGGCAAAACACAGTGTCCTACTGAAACTAATGTGAGTCTACCTGTGCTGAACACCTTACAGGAGCAGGGCATAAATATGGTGCAATCATGCTATAAATGTACAGTAGGAAAAGGCACAGTTCTGTGGAGGAAGGAGATGGCAATCATCTCAAGGTACACTTGTAGCAATGTTATATATTTAGCTATTTTTTAAAAAAAGCCATTGATCTTTAAATAAGTGAAATTTTAATTAAATATGACGATATGACCAATACGGTAAACAGGATTACAGCAGTAAATGAAAGTGACAAAATAGAAGACATGCGCTAAATTCAGAGCATTGGTACAACTGAAAACATTTTAAAAAACTCAAAGCTTATAGGAAGCTGAGTGTCTTTCCTTGTTCTTGGCTTGATTATGTTAGTGATGTGTGTCCATACTTCCCACTGAATTCAAAATAAGTTGCAGGAGCTACCTGACTCTCAGGACCAGACCTTATGGCCCAAATTCAGCAAAAATTCAAGCTCGTGCTTAAGCCCCATTGTGGTTGTTGACACCTAATCACATGCCTCAAGTTGAACGCATGCTTAAGTGCTTGGTTGCATAGAGGTGGATGGCTGATTTTAGGCCTATATCAGGAACCATACTCTAAAATAATCTAATAAAAAATCTAATAATAATCTTCTGAAAAGAGCTGTATTTTGGTTGCATCAAACTATTTACTAGACAAATGAAGGGGGGAAAAAATCTTTAACGACAGAGTATCCTGAATTTACAAAAATAACAAAGGCATGCTCTAACTCTAGCAAATAAAACTAACTGAAGACTCGGTAGTCATGGAAACTGTGGATGAACCACACTTTCCCCCACAAACAAGAACTCAAAACTGGTATTGTAGCTTACTTAAATATCCTAGGGCTTGTCCAGATGGTGGGGTAATGTGCATTATGGGGGTATAATTCTTAAAGCACATTAATTCTTTAACATAGCTCTGTTTTCCTATGTTAAAGCACACTAGGGAACTTTTAGTGTGCACCAGCAGGGTCTACATGGACCAATGAATGTGAAACACATTAGTGCACTTTAGAAACCATACCCCCAGAGTGTGCATAACCACTCCTCCCCACACCCCCACCCCCGACAAGCCATAAGTTAAAGCCTATCTATGGAGTAACTATGTATCATTTACAATACAGCCTGCACAAATGAAGAATTAAGTGTTATGAATTGTATATCGTCTGCATTCATTGCAATACAACTTACCGTAAAATGTCCACTATCTTCTTTAATGCAAGTCCAGCTACTTTGAAACAAACAAATTTGTCAACTCCACATTTAGCTCTTTTGTAATAAAAGCCATTCTATGCACATTAATAATGCTGACAAGAACAGATGGCAATTACCACTTTTTTACAATTATTTTTTCTGTTAGCATTAATTACTTCAGCTTAATTTCAGTTGTGATGTCCATCGGGCATTTGAGAAGGTAAGGTGCTCAAGCTCTGCTTGCATATTTTCATTTAATGACAGTAACAGGATGCTCATTGAAACTGAAGCTCTGCTGTCATTGTAATTAACTCATTAGGGATGCATCCAAATTCATCATTATTGATAGCTATTTTTAAATGGTTTTCTAATATTGTAAAATTAGTAGTGACATTGTATCCTTATTGCTAATCATATAGTTGAAACATTGTCTGTTGTATTTAAAAGCAGAATTATCCATAAAGATAATTAAAATATCTGACTCACATAAATCATGAGGCAGCTCTTTGGAGCTTCCTAAGTGTGCTGATAAAACCCCAAACTATTTTTTTTATTTCATCTCTTGGCTTCAATTTCATTCTAATGAGTGCCTATGGTCCAGAGTACATGTTTTCATAGTTTGCTCTTTTTTACATCTTATTCTTTTTTCAAGTTCACTGGATAGCTGTTCTTTGTCTAGTAAATCCTGAAAAGGATGCCAATACCTGCCTTCTACTACTCTGCGTACCCCACTGGCCTGGGTCTATCACATCTGGTACATATTAATTTTGAAACTACTGTACACAAAAGCTTGATTTTTCCAAAGGTTGTTTAAAGCATAGAGATTGCTGGGATGCACAGCAATGCATCACGGTGCACTGGGACAGGACCCAGGATGCCCCACGACCCCCTCCGTCTTCCCACAACTCTTAGAGGCAGAAGAGGAAGAGATGCTCTGTGGGATAGCTGCCCAGAGTGCACCACTCTGAATACCGCTGCAAGTGCCACAAGTGTGAACATGCTATTGTGCAGGCAGCTGACAGTGTGAACACACAACAGCGGTTTCCCTTCAGCGCTCTCTGAGTGGCTGAGTAACTCCCGGTGCTGTGACTCTGCCAGTGTAGACATACCCTTAGCCAAGTTATATGTCTTCAAGTCACCAGGGCCTGATGAAATACATCCTAGAATACTCAAGGAGCTGACTGAGGAGATATCCCCCAATAATAGTGGGGGATTTCAATTATCCCCATATTGACTGGGAACATTTCACTTCAGGACGAAATGCAGAGATAAAATTTCTCGATACTTTAAATGACTGCTTCATGGAGCAGCTAGTACGGGAACCCACAAGGGGAGAGGCGACTCTAGATTTAATCCTGAGTGGAGCGCAGGAGCTGGTCCAAGAGGTAACTATAGCGGGACCGCTTGGAAATAGTGACCATAATACAATAGCATTCAACATCCCTGTGGTGGGAAGAACACCTCAACTGCCCAACACTGTGGCCTTTAATTTCAAAAGGGGGAACTATACAAAAATGAGGGGGTTAGTTAGACAAAAGTTAAAAGGTTCAGTGACTAAAGTGAAATCCCTGCAAGTTGCGTGGGCCCTTTTTAAAGACACCATAATAGAGGCTCAACTTCAATGTATACCCCAAATTAAGAAAAACAGTAAAAGAACTAAAAAAGAGCCACCGTGGCTTAACAACCATGTAAAAGAAGCAGTGAGAGATAAAAAGACTTCCTTTAAAAAGTGGAAGTCAAATCCTAGTGAGGCAAATAGAAAGGAGCACAAACACTGCCAACTTAAGTGCAAGAGTGTAATAAGAAAAGCCAAAGAGGAGTTTGAAGAACGGCTAGCCAAAAACTCCAAAGGTAATAACAAAATGTTTTTTAAGTACATCAGAAGCAGGAAGCCTGCTAAACAACCAGTGGGGCCCCTTGACGATGAAAATACAAAAGGAGCGCTTAAAGATGATAAAGTCATTGCGGAGAAACTAAATGGATTCTTTGCTTCAGTCTTCACGGCTGAGGATGTTAGGGAGATTCCCAAACCTGAGCTGGCTTTTGTAGGTGACAAATCTGAGGAACTGTCACAGATTGAAGTATCACTAGAGGAGGTTTTGGAATTAATTGATAAACTCAACATTAACAAGTCACCGGGACCAGATGGCATTCACCCAAGAGTTCTGAAAGAACTCAAATGTGAAGTTGCGGAACTATTAACTAAGGTTTGTAACCTGTCCTTTAAATCGGCTTCGGTACCCAATGACTGGAAGTTAGCTAATGTAACGCCAATATTTAAAAAGGGCTCTAGGGGTGATCCCGGCAATTACAGACCGGTAAAAGTCTAACGTCGGTACCGGGCAAATTAGTTGAAACAATAGTAAAGAACAAAATTGTCAGACACATAGAAAAACATAAACTCTTGAGCAATAGTCAACATGGTTTCTGTAAAGGGAAATCGTGTCTTACTAATCTATTAGAGTTCTTTGAAGGGGTCAACAAACATGTGGACAAGGGGGATCCGGTGGACATAGTGTACTTAGATTTCCAGAAAGCCTTTGACAAGGTCCCTCACCAAAGGCTCTTACGTAAATTAAGCTGTCATGGGATAAAAGGGAAGGTCCTTTCATGGATTGAGAACTGGTTAAAGTACAGGGAACAAAGGGTAGGAATTAATGGTAAATTCTCAGAATGGAGAGGGGTAACTAGTGGTGTTCCCCAAGGGTCAGTCCTAGGACCTATCCTATTCAATTTATTCATAAATGATCTGGAGAAAGGGGTAAACAGTGAGGTGGCAAAGTTTGCAGATGATACTAAACTACTCAAGATAGTTAAGACCAAAGCAGATTGTGAAGAACTTCAAAAAGATCTCACAAAACTAAGTGATTGGGCAACAAAATGGCAAATGAAATTTAATGTGGATAAATGTAAAGTAATGCACATTGGAAAAAATAACCCCAACTATACATACAACATGATGGGGGCTAATTTAGCTACAACGAGTCAGGAAAAAGATCTTGGCGTCATCATGGATAGTTCTCTAAAGATGTCCACGCAGTGTGCAGAGGCGGTCAAAAAAGCAAACAGGATGTTAGGAATCATTAAAAAGGGGATAGAGAATAAGACTGAGAATATATTATTGCCCTTATATAAATCCATGGTTCGCCCACATCTCGAATACTGTGTACAGATGTGGTCTCCTCACCTCAAAAAAGATATTCTAGCACTAGAAAAGGTTCAGAAAAGAGCAACTAAAATGATTAAGGGTTTAGAGAGGGTCCCATATGAGGAAAGATTAAAGAGGCTAGGACTCTTCAGTTTGGAAAAGAGAAGACTAAGGGGGGACATGATAGAGGTATATAAAATCATGAGTGATGTTGAGAAAGTGGATAAGGAAAAGTTATTTACTTATTCCCATAATACAAGAACTAGGGGTCACCAAAAGAAATTAATAGGCAGCAGGTTTAAAACAAATAAAAGGAAGTTCTTCTTCACGCAGTGCACAGTCAACTTGTGGAACTCCTTACCTGAGGAGGTTGTGAAGGCTAGGACTATAACAATGTTTAAAAGGGGACTGGATAAATTCATGGTGGCTAAGTCCATAAATGGCTATTAGCCAGGATGGGTAAGAATGGTGTCCCTAGCCTCTGTTCGTCAGAGGATGGAGATGGATGGCAGGAGAGAGATCACTTGATCATTACCTGTTAGGTTCACTCCCTCTGGGGCACCTGGCATTGGCCACTGTCGGTAGACAGATACTGGGCTAGATGGACCTTTGGTCTGACCCAGTACGGCCTTCTGTTCTTATGTTCTTATATCTGAGCCATTAGAGATTATCTTCAAAAAGTCATGGAAGAGGGGATAGATTCCAGAGGACTGGAAAAGGGCAAATATAGTGCCAGTCTATAAAAAGAGGAATAAGGACAACCCAGGAAATTACAGACCAGTCAGCTTAACTTCAGTACCCAGAAAGATAATGAAGTAAATATTTAAGCAATCAATTTGCAAACATCTAGAATATAATAAGGTGATAAGTAACAGTCAGCATGGATTTGTCAAGAACAAATCATGTCAAACCAACCTAAAAGCTTTCTTTGACAGGGTAACAAGCTTTGTGGATAAGGGGGAAGTGGTAGATGTGGTATATCTTGACTTTAGTAAGGCTTTTGATACTGTCTTGCATGATCTCCTCAGACTCACCTGCCAGATCCCATGTTGGAGACAGTTGTGGGGATCTCTAGTAAGCTTATTAGCATGCGTGCAGACTCTTTTATTGTTTTAATATATTTTCCTGTAGTGCTTTTACCCTAAGAATAAATATGCTTACATAGGAAGTGCTGTGTGGTAACTTTTAACTGTTGGCAATTACTCCGTTATTAGCCGCTGCTTAGGCAGACTATCTTTCACTGAGAATAACACAATGAAATCAGGGAAGTGTACAGCCTAGAAATACTCTGTTCAGGAGGGAGAGAAGCAACGGTTGGATAGCTTGAACCCTAGGGCTTCTCTTCTTTATGCCAGCTCCCAACAGTCCCAAGGGGTCAATCAAACAGTCAAAGATTGCTGGGGCATGAGGATATCCTGACGACTCCCTATTCCTCCAAGACATATACCTGACATAGGCACAGGAGCCAGTATGATGCTTTGTGCTACCATAGAATTTCTCTACACAGAGAGAATCCTCTACTGGGCAGTTGAGCCAGGTTTACATCTGCTTTGCAAAGCAGCCTTTATATAGTTAAAGATCTGGCCCCTTAGTGCTAATTATACTCACTACTGATGTCTAAGGGAGTTTAAGTCAATGTGACTTCAGGCTCTTAACTTACTCCTCCTTATGACTCCTTGACATGTACATTATACAACCTTAGACTTCAACATCAGTAGAGTAGCTGTAAGTAGCTCAAAGGGAGTCTGAGTATAAAGGAATCTGACTTTCAAATCACCTCCGTTTTTAGCCCTTTATCTAGAAACTTACAAAGGAATGTTGACAGGCACAGCAACACAAATAATTTAATAAGTATTGTGCAGTAATTTATTTATTCAGCTATTACATTTTTAAAACTCTTTATATAAACACACACACACATACACTCATACAAATCATATAAATAAAATCATACCAAAATCATACCTCCCAGTTTAAGAGTTGAGTGTCTTGGGACAAGAAGGGCAACTTGAAGATTTGTTGTTGCTCTTGTTGTTGAAAAAGGAAGTAGTATACTATTTTTGCAAGAGTGGGAAGCATTCCAACATGTTTAAGTTAACAAATTTTCTTTCCTTGTGCTCAGCTGTTTGTTTTCAGATTGGACTGCAGCAGGTGGTGCTAATGGGAGAGAGTGGCCCAGTGGATCTGATGCAGACTTGCTGATGCATAAACTGCTAAATTCTTTAAGCAGTGGAAGAGCAAGAAACAGACTGAAAATTTAAGAGTGGTTTGTCTTTCGGAATACTTTGCTATTGCAACAGCTATCTCATATTGTACCCATTTTGTATCTCATATTGTACTCATAAATTCATAATTGTATACCTCAGGAATGGAGTGGGAAGACACATTTGTTTTCTGAGATAATATTGTTACAAGTTGATTGAAAATGCAATCAAGAAGTGTCCACTAAAATGTTATTAAAATCAAAAGCAATTCACTCACCATGTCCTGTTGATGATCACAATATTTAGCCCTCCTTGAGGAAGTACAAGTGTTCTTCCCAATGCCTTGATATAACTTCCACAGAACAGTTTGGGCTCACCCAAAAATCATTATGGAACCATGACATCAATGGAGCTATGACTATTTGCACCAGTTGAGATCTGCCCCAATGTGTCTATAAATGGGATAGGGCAGTGGTTCTTAAACTTTTTTTTTTTTGCGGACCACTTGAAAATTGCTGAGGGTCTCGGCGGACCACTTAATGATCTTTCCAAATGTTGTTTGTACCTTAAGCTAGCTATTGTAAAGCGCTTTGGATAAAAGCACTATATATATATATATATATATATATATATATATATATATATATATATATATATATATATATATATATATATATATATAAACAATAATAAACTTTTTTTGTTCTACAAACAAAAGCGCACAACTCATATTTTAATATCAGAAGTCTTAGCTTTCTAATGCAATGGATGTGCCCTCTCTCCCCCGCCATGGCAGCACCCGAGCGGGGTCTCTCCCTGCCAGCTCCACAGCTCGGGCTGGGGAAAGTCACCTCTTTCTCTGGCTGCCACAGCCCTGCACATCCCAAATTCCCCCCACCCTCTCTTCTCACCCCACTTCTCCCTCCCACCTACACCCTATTTCCCCCAAGGCCACCACTTCACCTTACATGTGCATCTTCTCCAGGGTCCAGGCATCTAATTAGTGGAGCCACGCCTGCAAAGCTCCACTAATTAAGTGGGTGGCCCTTCATTCTTGTGTGCGGCCGCCCAGGCGCGCACCTTAGAGGGAACTATTCACGGACCACCTGAATGGAGCTCACGGACCACTGGTGGTCCATGGACCACAGTTTGAGAACCACTGAGATAGGGGTTTAAGCCATGTTCTCTTAATTCTGCAATCGATGATGATGATGATGATTGATGATGATGAAGACAGAGATAATTTGCACCCAACTGTGTAAAATATGACAGAAAAAATGATATAAAATGCACATGAAACAGCCCATTTGGGATTGAACTGGTGACATTCAGAGATAAAAGCATGAGTCTCTATACATTGCTCAAAGGGAACTGTAACAGACCCACATTCTCTGTGGCTTGGGGATGCTTAAGACATACTGACTGTTGGGTTACACACACACATTTTTGTGTGTGAAGTGCCTTAAAATCTTTAAAATCATTTTGCCTAATTATGTTTCACAGCAGATTCTGTCTGTAAGGACAACAGACCTCCATTTTTTATTTTATACATTTCATGTTTTTAGACTATAAAAAACTCTTTCAATAGCTGTAAAGGCAATTTAGGCATAGTTGGAATATGTGGCTTCATAGAGCACCATACATAAGGGGTAATCACCCAGAATACTGAAAGTAGAGGAACAATGTGGTCACTTAAGTAACTCCTCTACTCTACTGCATGGATATGGTCTCCTCCCTTTCTGCTCAGTTATTTACGCAAGTACTTTTGGGTCTCAAATACAGTCTGGATTTTTTGTGTCAGCTACAATAACATCTCAGTTGAAGAGATGCAGAGGATTCTGGGATGTGTTTGGGAATTCCAATTTAATTGCTTTGGGGAAAATTTATATAATTTTCAAAACTTGATTTAAGACAAATGATATAATAACTGCATATAGCAGAAAAATAGCAGTTTAACAGCAAAGAAGTTCTGTCTAGAAATATAGTTCAATCTGGAGGAAAACAGAGATAGAGCACTGTTGAGGCTGCCAAACTGAGCGGGTTGGTGAGAGAAAGGGAGGAGGAAGTCAAGGAAAGGCAAATCCAATCTTTACGTAGAATTGCAATATACTAGTCCTAGGAGAACTGCTGCTCTAAGCAAAGACTGGATTTGCCACCCCCCTCCTTATCGTCACTGCTCCCTTTCTTCCACCCAGGATCCAATGAGCAAAAACGTTTTTCATGCTGTGAGGATGGCATCTTCGAAGGACGATGCTAAAGTAAATCAAAGTATACCAGCAGAAATGCCACCCATCTGCCTCAATGGGTGGTGGAACTTGATGGGGACTGTCGTGAAAGGGAGACAGTCCCAGCAGCAAGGGAGGGAAACACTCACCAAGGGACAATAGGTAGCCCTGGAACCCATTGGCCAACTGAGGAGGCCTCACAGCACCTTCAAGCTGAAGTGGGATAAGTAGGAATGCACTTAATACCTAACTGAGGTACTGGGGTGGAGTTGTTCCTTACAAATTGCAGCTGGTTTCCAGTGTGGTTAAGAGAATAAAATGAACAATTCCCAGAGGTAAAAGACCTGGAATTTTGGTGATGGGCCTTGGGCTCATGGGATAGTGTGAAACCTTCAGGATATTGTGTGCCAAGGTCAGACCTTGTGGCCCTTGCAGACTAAGGTCTCATCCTTCTACACCCTTGTCATAAACATACAGCTAAGGGTAGCATAAAATCCCTCCTTAACTGTAAAGGGTTAAGAAGCTCAAATAACCTGGTTGGCACCTGACCTGAAGGACCAATGGGGAAAGAAGATACTTTCAAATCTGGGGGGGGGGCAGGGGAGGAGGCTTTGTTTTGTGCTCTGTGGGTGATCTCTCGGGATACAAAGGGAGAAACCAAGCATGTAATCCAGCTTCTACTAAAATAATACATCTAATATTACAAAAATAGTAAGTAATAGCAAGGAAAGGCATTAGAGTATCTTTTGTTTTAGCTTGTAAATTTTCCCTGTGCTAAGAGGGAGATTTATCCCTGTTTTTGTAACTTTAAAGTTTTGCCTAGAGGGAAAATCCTCTGTGTTTAAAATCTTTTTGTTACCCTGTAAAGTTATCTTCCATCCTAATTTTACAGAGGTGATTCTTTTATCTTTTTTTTTAAATAAACTTCTTTTAAAAACCTGATTGTTTTTCAGTGTCCTAAAAACCCAGGGGGTTTAATCTGTGGTCACTTTGTAACCAATTGGTTAGGATATTATTCTCAAGCCTCCCCAGAAAAGGGGGTGTAGGGGCTTATGGGCATATTTTGGGGGAGGTAGGGCTCCAAGTGGCCCTCCCTGAATGTTTGTTTAAATCAGTTGGTGGTGGCAGCAATACCAAGGGCAAGAAAAAAAATTGTGCCTTGGGGAAGTTTTTAACCTAAGCTTGTAAAAATGAGCTTAGGTGGTCTTTCATGCGGGTCCCCACATCTGTACCCTAAAGTTTAGAGTGGGGAGGGAACCCTAACAACCTTCTATCCACTGTGTGTGTGTGTGCGCACGCGCGCGTGTGCTAGGACTCAGAGAGAACTAAGTCCTAGGGGGCAGGCTAAGGAGAGCTTACGCCGACTTACAGGTTATATTGCAAACGTCCCTTAACCTCTGCACTGGAATCAATCAAAGGCCAGGTATAGGAGAGGATGGGTGATGGCATGTAGCACCCCTCCCCAGTGTTAACATTTAATACAAGTTGAATCCTGCCACTTAATTCTATGCATGTTTGTCCTCAATTTGCTGCTGTGTCCACAGCAGGGTGCTTGAGTATCATCCCCACTCACAGAGTATTCAAGAAAGTATCTCTGCAACCGATGTGGGTTCCAACATCACAGAGAAGAGGATAAACTCAAACTCTCTCCCTGTCCTGTTCAGCGCCTTTCCCTTTAGCTTGCCAGTCTGACACCCTTTTAAAAGTTTTTGTACTATACTGATTTCTCCCCACTTAACTCCTCTTTTCTGTCTCACCTCGATTACCACAAAGTTTCAGTGTCAGCTTTCATTTCTGAAAACTGATATTTATTTTTTAAAGTATTACAAATTTTGGAGAAAAAGTAGAAAGTGCATAGTTTGGTCATTTGAGTGATTTGTTCCTGAAAGAGCTCCCACAGTGTGATTGATTTGTGTTGTTAATTGCAGATGTGCACAAAAAGGCTGTTCCTCATCCAGACAGTTATGACAGAAAAGGTGCTACTTCCATAATCAGGTATGGCATGAAGGATGCTATGTAGGTAGAGGATGTGAACAATGATGGACTCGACATTTCATCCATAATTGATTACATGAGTAATGTATTATTCCAACAACCACATTTCTAGTCACAACTTCTTTGCTGTTAAATTGCTGTTTTGCTACTCCACACAGTTATTCTATGCATGTCTTAAATCAGTTTATGAAACTGATGTAAACTTCTCCAAAAAGCAATTAAATTGGGAAATATCTATGAATACTCTAGAGTCTACATATTTGTATATAATAAAATGTCATAAAAGTACACAGAAATAGGCATTATTGCACCTGAGGCAGTCTAGCATTAAGCAGATGATCCAAAATTACAGCTTCTACCATATGAATCCTATTTGTCCTCTGATAATACAGTACTAACATATTCACATACTCACAATGTTGATGAGATTGTGCGAACAGAATGAGTATGTCTGACAAGATAGATCAGTGTTCCAAATGCATGAAAAAATGAAATCTACAGTTTAAACTGGTGACCAAGTTTTAAAAGGGGTTTAACCTAATCTCTAGTGTTGAACATAAAACCATGTGTATGTATAATTCTTCAGGAAGTGTTCCCCCTGATGTCAGGGATGGGGAAAGTGGCACAGCTCCCTCAGGGCCACTTACTTGCTAGCCATCTATGTGCCTACCACAATGACCCTGGTGCAGTTGACTGTGGATGCTGTACACTTGTGAAACAGGTACCCACTGAAACAGGCATGCAACAGAATAAACCTCTTCGGAATCATCTGCCTGAGCTCCTCTTCAGCTCCACAGGGTCACCAATGAATTAGGGTACTTAAGGGGTGGAGAAGGATCAGCCAGTAAGATAAGGAGGGATAAAATTGTCTATTGAAAGGAGGGTAGGGAGAAGGGAGTGCTTTATTATTACTACCGAAGTTTGGTGTTATTCACTGAAATTTACTCAGCACCCAAGGTAGAATGTTAAAGTTCCATGACTGCAGCATTGCCTCCTCTTACATAATATGTAAACTCTAGTTTTCATTCAGTGTCTGAAACATGTAAAAGTTATATCTGTGTGTCAGCAGGCAATGACGGCTTGACACATATCTGAATGACAGAAATGTTATTAGTATTATAAATCTTAAATTAGCATAGTATTAATCCTTGAGTTTAATTCTAACTATTGTAGTTGAATGAAAGGAGTTTTATTAAATCTAATCTAAAGTAAAACTGCATACCTGTAAAAGGGTCTTTAAATCAGAGAAGATGTAATAAAAATAGGAAAATATGTCTAACAGAATAAATTAATAAGACTGCCTTCATCTATTCTGAGAAAAAACAGAAGAGAGAAAAATAGCTAAATGCTCTATTTCAAAATCATTCAGAATATCTTGAGATTAGTGGTGGGGGGGATAATTATTATTTTTAGATAAAACACATATTTGTTTTAAATGTGAGTACCATTCTGGACACAAACAAACAAACAAACTAAATAATGGAAAGAAGTAGAAGAACAAACCATCCAAACCAAAATAGATAAATAAATTAGATTCCTATCCCAGTTGCCTTAATATAATTCCATTCAGCACTTTCTCATATGGAGTAGTCTTACACTATAGGAGACACTTAAGAAAACACTTCTTTAGTAAAGCTTTTCCAGGTTCTACTGGTGACAGACAATGACTTCTATTTGTTCTGGGGCATGTGATATAAAAATTGTCCTTCTGGCCAGCTAATAAGGTCAGAGCAGCTTTATCTATGATACACATGCTTTCTTATGGGACAGCGTGCTGCAAGAAGAAACTTGAAGAATATACCCATAACTACGAAGACAAAGAGCATTATGATTTCAACATTTATAAACCCTCATATTTGCAAGGCAAAAAATAAAAACAAAGTAAGCATTGTTTCAAGGATAGGTACAGGATCAACTTTAATCTCACAAACATATATCCTTATGGATTCTATCCTGATACTCTGCCTCAGGAGCTCACAGGTATAATGGAAACTGAGTGACTCAGAGAGTGATTAATTGTGAATGCTTGTTCTCTATTTTTCCATCTCCATCATGCATTCTCTCTCTCTCTCTCTCTCTTTCTCTCTCTCTCAGAGGGCTTAATGTAAGGTTATCTAGACCCCCTACTAGTCTTCCTAATAAGTAGACCAGCTCTGCTGATCAGTCATTTGCAGATTCTGCATATCATGGCCACATACAGTTTTACAAGGTAGCCCAAAACTGCCCTTCCCTTAGTTACATTATAGTAAATTCCTCCCTGGGAAGCCTAAGAACTACGGATGAAATCCTGGGGACACTGAAGCCAATGGCAAAGCTCCCACTGACTACAAGGTGGTCCAGGATTTAGCCCATCTTTCCTCTGAAAGGATCCTGTTGTTAAGGAACTGTTAGCCTGTGTGTTTAATCTATAGATTAAATAATCAGTAATACACCAGAAACTCAAACCTGTACTGTTTAAAACCTTCACTGAATTGAACCTCCTTGGTCAAAGCCATTGTGAATGTGTTACTCAAAACCTTTACACTAATTCAACCAAATAATTAAAGGGAGAAAAAACCTGATCCTGGTCCAGTTTTTATTTGTCTGGGACTAGAAACCAAATTAGATTTAAATTTTAATTTCTCATTACAAATGAAATTGAAGAGAAAAAATAGAATGTCACAAGATCAATGACTAGAGTAATCTCAATTTAACTGAAATATCTAAGATCCACTTTCATGTAGCTTATTATAGAAACATGACTTTCAGAAATCATAAATATCAAGATCTTGCAAGTTATATAAGCTTAAAGGAGTAGAGCATCAAATATGTGAGTGAAGTAGTTGTAACATCCGAAGGACTATGAAAATGGCAGAAATAGCTTAATAAAGATATAAAATATTTGAATTGTGTGTTCCTCAAGTATGGAAGAACTATAAAAACACCTAATGAAAAGGTCATCTTATCCCACTTCTTTTTTGTATGGCATTTGAAAAGCAATTATAACTGAATTTTAAGATTCGAAAGCCATTCCTATGCTTCTGGGTTAGCGAAGTGGATCCCCCTGGTACTATCACTGTAAGTGTGAATGGAGCAGTTGTCCATGATGTGTCACATGGTTTGTACCTCACCACAGCCACAATTTGGTGATTCTTTGATTTTCCATTTGTGGAGGAAGTATCTATACATTCTGTGTGTTGACCGAACACAGTTGAGTGAAGTCTCCTGCCTAGGGGGAAGGCAGAATCATGGGACTTCACTGGATCATCCATCTGCTATTTGGGACATCACAAGTAGCCAACTATTCGAGCCAGTGCTAGTGTCCTTTCTGTTGGTCTGTAGCACTGATGTGTGGATACAGGCTCTGAGTTGGAAGAGCAGCAGTGAATTGAGATCTTGGTGTATTGGCAGGTCCAGAGCAGCCAGGATCTTATTGTACTCCTGGACCACAGCAGCATCTTGCCCGATGTTAGCTGGCACAATGCCTGCCAAAACTGGGAGCCATGGTATTGGTGTTAATTTGAGTCACTAGCAATCCTGAGAGCGGCACTGATTTCAGTGACAACGAGATTGGTGTGGGAGCTGTTGCATCAAACTGGCATGCAATACTCTGCTATTGACAAGACCACGTTTGTACTGACGTTCAGAGTGCATGCATCACATCCCCAGGGCCAACAAGCTTCTGAAGGATGTTAACCCTTGTTTTTATTTTATTTTTGGTGCTGTCAAAGTGTTGGCAATAGCTCAGCATCCGATTGAGGGTAACTCCAAGTTATGTGAGAAAAGCAGACCACAAAAGTCCACTTTCAGCAGCACTTTAACCTCATGGTTGTTCAAGTGGAAAGCAGTGACAAGTGTTTTTGAAGCATTGGGTTTCTGTCACAAGCTTTGAAATACATCTTAAGTATCTGGAGGTCATTGATCATGACCTTTTCTGTGGCCTTCAGAGAGGACACTTGCATAGGTAGCACAATATCATCTGAATTAGATGAAATTACAGGATGATGTCACCAGAATGTCGCTGATATAGAGATTGACTAGTGCAGGCATTACAGTGGATGTTATTCCACTGTAGTTTTGTGGCATACCATTGATTGTTTTATGGGTTCCTTTTTTTTTTTTTTTTACAAGTGCACCCAAGCACAGATTCCCAGATATATGTTCCCAGAGATTTTATGTTTAACTAGATAGATCTAAATTTAGTTTTAGAGGATTAATTTTTTCATCAGAATTTATCAGATTACTAAAATGATCCATTGGGAAATACTACATTTATGGAACCACATGTCATTTTGTGATTTCCTATGTAAACGCCGTGCTTCCTATATTTGTGAACAATGCCTAGTACAATGTGAATGCTACAAATAAACAAAACTAAACAAATAATAATTGTATAAATATTAAATATAGTACCATTCCACCAAATAGTAGTGAATTATAGAAACCAGAGGCTAGACTCTAGCTTTAGACTCGCTTTAGACTCGCAGAACCACTTATTTAAAAAAAATTGACTGTAGTAATCTGCTATTGCATTGCATTGCTGAAGAAGGAGCAAAGGGTATTTTGTTTAGCTACACAACAATATGTGCCAGGAATCCAAGACCTCAATCCTGCAAACTCTTATGATTATTGTGTTTAAGCATTTGAATACTCCCATTTGTGTACCTCAAAGTTTTAGTTAAGTACATGCTTCAGTGTTTAATGTATATATGGCTAGTATTGAATTTTTAACTTTAGAGATATTATAATAAATATTGCATTTTGGGTACAGTCTCATCCTTTCTGAGTTCACGTGAGTTAAGGCTAGGGATGAAACCTGTTGACCATTAAATCATTAAACATATGAAGCTGGATTCTGTAATTGGTCCATCCCCTTTGAGTTTCCAAGGAAGTGCAAAGGGGCTGGAATCTCTCTACTACTGGCCAGAAAAGAATTTCTCTATTTAAGTGGAATACCTGCTGATCCAAGCACCCTCACACTGGGCTCTGCACCTGCTTTCCCGCTCCACGTCACCTTAAAGTGCATGTTGGGGAAGGGAAGTGGGCCTTACATAATTCCACTGAGCTGTGCCTACGTTCCACTGACAGGCCATGGTGGAGCTCCACTAAGCAATGCCTATGCTCAATTGATGTCGAGACTATTAAGGACTCTGCATCAGTGGTACCAGTTAGAGCTCCTAGGAGCAGCTCCTAGAAGCAGCTCTAACTCTTGTTGAGGCAAGGCCTTCATCCCTGGTCTAACACTGTTGAAATCAAAGGAATTACACCAGAGATTAAATTAGATTCCGCCCCCTCTCATATTGAATGCAGCTCAAGCACATAAGAGAATAAAGCCCATCACCTTTAAGAAAGCAAAGAAAACTACAACTCAGCAGACCCTTCTTGCATTTAGCCATGAACAGGAGCTGTTGGGCAGCACGTAGGGACTGGAGTAAAATATACACTTTTGAATGTGTCCATGACTCTTATGCAGCTTAGGGCAACTACCCATCCTCCTGGCACAAACATCAGTGTCAGACAGCCTGCATAGCAGTGTGAATCAATGCTACTATTACTGCATTAATATTTATTTTCCCCACAAAACCGATAAAGAGTCAAAAAACAGAACTTACAATTTGCTTTGTTTGCAGTGAGTTTAATGTAAACAATTATGAATGTAAGGAGACACATATATTGCTATCGCTTGCTTTAAATTAATTTGAATGGTCCAATCTGTGGTAACGGTTTTTATTATCAAAAATCCAAAATTCTAACATTATTCTTTCAAGTAAAGTAAAAAAGTGAATCTAAAAGAACACCACTGAAGCTGTATACCTCAGATACCAGCTGTTTTCACTTCAGACCTGTTTTCTTTCTACTCAAACAACTGTGCTCAGTCCATTTCCTTCTACTGTTACCAAAACCCTCCATCTCAATGATTAAGGACAAGTTTCTAACATGGATATTAGGATGTGTTGCTAGTGAAAAAGGATATCAGTAATTTCAAAATATTTAGGAATAACAGTGAGATGGTAATTGATATACTGCACTGTCTTGCTAACATCTAAATAGTTGGTATCTAGTTTAAACAAACTTTTATTCTTTAGTCTGACGTTAACTATTTCAAAGACAGTTTTACCCCTTTCCAGTGGATATCCAAAATATTAAAATACATCAGATTAAAAGTAGCAAGTACTGTTGGTGGGAGTACATTTGTCCACAGCAGCCTGATAAGGTCAGAATTATATGGCTCCTCTTATTTATGATTATCAACCTGTAGCCTCCAGGCACTTCCTAATGAAACTCCTTGCTACTGGCAACAATTTTCAAGCTGTCAAAATGTGCAAATGTAACAGAAATGAATTATAAATGTACTTAATGTGCAGGATGAATCTAGCACAAGACACTGCTACAGAAAAGCTAGCAAACATTCCTTTAATTGTGGAAACCTGGAGTCTGGCCTTCATTCTGTTTACAGAATAAACCTTTTTCCATTTCCAAAACGATAAGCACTTTTTGCTGAAAAGGTGCTCAGGCCACAAGAATGCAAAACATTAATTTTTGATGCATCAGAACTAGAGCAGGGTGTCAATTCACAACAAAAAAATGACAATATTAGCCATTTTTTGGTTCATGAATTGCCTGTGAAATATTTAATATTCATAAAGGCACTCGCTATTCAAAATGAGTTGGTGAACAGGTTATGCAAACCCATTTCAGCTTTTGTACTGTATGCAAATTATTTGCTGCAAATTATCTGGTTGAGTATTTGCCATTTGTGATTTGCTCTTTGTGCAGTCAATTGGTCACTTAACTCACTTTTTCTGTTCTCTAACTGGATGACTAACAAACCTACAAAGGCACAGATTAAGCAAAACACTCAAGAACATGGTTAACTTTAAGCCAATTCAACTCCAAGCTAGAACTCTCAAAAATAAACATCTGAAACGGCCAGTTAAGAGAAGTCTAAAATTGAGCAGACTTTTGGGTAGAGATGAAGAGACAAGATAATTAAATCTCCATCTTTTCTGACTCTTGGCATAACCTAGAACCGAACAGGTATGATGAGTGAACTGCCACCTCAGATCAAGGCTGAAACATGTTGCAGGGATAGACAGCAATGGATTGCTCAGAGGAAGGTATGAAAACCCTAAAGTTTTAATATGTGTTATAATGTGTCTAACCCTTAAATAGTCTGATTTAATAGGCCAGTTCCTATGTTCCTACATGTTAGGAAACCCAAATAGTCTGACTGACCAGGGATTTAAAATTATATATATTTAAAATTTATATTTAAAATTACTCAGTGTCTTGAAATGCAGCTACTTTACTGATAAAATATTTATGAACAAGCATTAGCAGTTCAAGTTTCTCTGGTCAGATTATAACACATACTGATAAGAAGTGTTTATAATGTTTAAACTACTGAGGAGTTCCTATTCTTGGGAAATAGATATTATTGTAATATTTCACAAGAAGCTTTTCTGAGCCTGAAGTAAATCTCTTTGCAGACAATCACTGACTTTTGATCTCATAGTAAATAGTGGAGAACTCTGTAAAAATCTGACAGTATACGGAAAGTTCTGAGATCAAAATTGAAATATATATTTAAAATGTTAGTGCATTCTTGTATTTACTAGCTTTAAATTAAACTTTACACAAATATATTACTTTAGTCTGAAACTCCACCTCTGGGCAAACAATGGCCACATCTCGTTAACCTCCAAAAAAAGTGGAAGTGTCTTGCATACTTTTGCCTTAAGAGTAGGGAAATAAGATAATTCAGTTTGAAATTTCCATCTCTCATCACAGGTCTTTCAATTTACTGCATATTTTTATACCAGCAAATCGTTCATTTCATTTCTACTTCAGTGCACAGATTTCAACTTTAGCTATTTTCAGAATTTCAATTTTGCACACCAGAGAATGGGAAGCATGGTTCTTGCAGAAGAGGTCAAAGGAGTTTGTTATAATCTTTCAACTCCATATAATTTGAGAGATGATCCCTTCCACTGATCATTTGTTGGCTTTCTGGAAGGCCCCTCCCCACCAAATCTTTCCATGGAAAGGTAAAAAGGTTGACAGATATCTGTACTGAGGGTAGGGTGACCAAAAGGCAAAAATGAGACATGTGCAGGAGCTCTGCCACCTATGTGGCCCCACCCTATCCCTCCTCTTCCCTGGGACCTCACCCCTACCTCTTCTCTTCCCCTGAAGACACCCCCATGCTCCTCCTCCCACCCTCCCAAGGCCTGCTCCCTAGCCAGGTTGGAAGCCAGAGCCAGCCATGGTAAGAGCCTCCCAGGGAGCCTGGGCCTCTGTGGGGACCCTTGGACTCTCTGCCTACCCTGGCTGAGGCACACTGCTCAGGGCAGGTGAAGGGTCTGGGGCTCTGTATAATGGTCCAGGCTCCCTGGGTGGCTCTTATTACTGCCCAGCTCCAGCTTCTGGCCTGGCCAGGGGTGGGGCCTTGGGCGGAGAGCAGGAGCGGGGGGTAGGGCCTCATGGTGAGCAGGGCTAAGGCCCACCTAAGCCCCCCCCCCCCACCATCTGGAAGAGCCTGGCACCACCCCTGAGCCTCGGGCAGATGTGGAGCGGCACCACAGGGAATCCAGGACACCATTTGTCCCGGACTCATTCAGCCTGGGACCAGGACTTGAAGTCTGTATTTTGGGACTGTCCCACCAAATTCGGGATGGGTGGTCACCCTATCTGAGGGTGACCTGGGTTTAGAATCACATGGCCTTTGGCCACATGAGAAGATTGGGTGCTCAAACACCCCAGTGCTAGAGTGATCTTCCTGACAGGAATCAGTGCAGAATATATCTTCTTGTTTTTGTTGTGTTTCCATAGCCCTCAAGAGGGTATGTGTAGTTTGTAGAAACGGAGAGGTAGTGAGTTTGAAAAGACTTATCTAAACTGTACTTTAACAAACCAGCTGCAGCTCCTGTCATTGGAGAGGCTTTGCAAGAAGCCAGGGGAACAATGTATACTTCTCCGGAGGGGGTCCAGGAGAACATTCTATTCTATTTAAGCTTTTGTACAGCACCATGTCTGAAATAGACAAAAAGTGGGAGACAAAACAGTTCTACAACTTTTTACACCTTGGGATCCACTCACCGGGGGGTACGGGGTGGGGGGGGGGGGGGGAAGAGAGAGAGAGAGACCTAAAAATAGGATATTTGTCTGACTATACAAATCTCAACATTTTTGCAATCTTCTGAAATCTCTAAGGGAAAAAAAAACTCTACAGGCATTTCTAGGGCTTTCAGCTTCTAGTCTTCACTAAAATTAGGAATTGCCAGGATGAATGATAACGAAAAAATATTAGAGACGTGGAATAGTAAACTATATTTTTCAAACCTGAAAAATAGTTTGATTCAGATTGTTTCACTGGCCAATCACTGATTGAAAAAGCTACAAATGAGAAAAAGGCAAACTAGTTAGGACATATAAAATAAGAAATATGCTTCTAAATGTATTTAGTTTATGTAAATTTATATTTGTATGTCACTGACACTGTACAAATGCCTCCATCTACTCACCATTGGCAAGTCCACAATGTTCAGCTTACTAAACCCACCCACTACTGTGCTACATATATTCATTGTTCCAAATGCTGAATATTGTGGAGGCAAAAAGTCTAGTCTGTCATAGAAAGGACCCTTATACTAATATTAACAACATTTTGAAGAACAGGACCATTAACATTTTAAAGAACTACAGAGAATTTAGCTACACAAATAATAGAAGTGGTATGGCTAATTCCTAAGCCAATCTGAAAATTTAGGGTGAAGGGTAGAAGGTTGCTGACTATTTTAGGCTAAAATAAGCAGTATCTTGTGTGTTTCACTGTGGTAACATTCAGGGCTGGCTCCAGATTTTTTGCTGCCCCAAGCGGAGAAGCGAAAAAAAAAAAAAAAAAGAAAAAAAAAAGATAAAGCCGCGATCGGCGGCACTTCGGCGGCAGCTCTACCGCGCCGCTTCATTCTTCGGTGGCGGGTCCTTCACTCTGAGATGGACTGAGGGACCCGCCGCCGAATTGCCGCTGAAGACCAGGACGTGCCGCCCCTTTCCATTGGCCGCCCAAAGCACCTGATTCCTTCGCTGGTGCCTGGAGCCGACCCCGGTAACATCTGTCTAAATATGTTTGCCAGTTTAGGTTTCTGTATTAATGAAAGTTTAATGCAGTTGAAAAATCTTCTCTGGTATTGCAAATGCCTTCATTAAAATGTTCCGTTGTGCTTCCTTGAATATATTCATTTTTAATTCACAGTGCAATACAAGTGTCAAAAGTCAGTTGAACACTGTCTTGCTTTCCTGGCTTGAACACAGGTCTTTAGCTGTTTATTATTATACGTCATCCTTCAGTAAATATGAATTTACATAAAACATCTGATTTGAGGTTTTGATTTATGTTTTTCCTTTTTAGTTTTTACTCTTTGTTTGGTATGACTTACCCTTACCACTAAGGAAAGCAAAGTATATAAAATGAATTATTTTAAAACATATTTACAATTTGAATTTTATAATAATGCCACAGTAGAAATATAGAATGATACTTTCTAAACCAGTAGGATACTATTATGCAAAGATTAGAACACCATATAAAATGCATTGTGCATTTCTGTCTATTAATCCTGGTTACAGGCACTGCTTATATGAAACTTTAAAAATAAACCTCTATATTTTTGCATGTGCCCAAGATATTACATTAATTAATAAACAAATGTTATTTATGTGGTACATTTAGATACCATTTAGATCATACAGTGAATATCTTGCTGTTTAATACTACTGCTTAATATTAATATTCAGATGCTTGTAGAGTATCTTAATAAATGCAGGAGGGGTACAACGTCAGTTTAATATTCAACAGACTTGCAGAGAAACCAAACTTAAGCAACATGTGGGCAGTTTTTCAGAAAATATGTATGAATAAAAAGAAACTGCTATGGCATCAGAAACATTATCTACTTAAGTTAGCGATAAAAGTTACAAAATAAGGAGTTTAAAATCAAATTTACCCAGAAATAATTCTTAGTAGAGAAACAATGTCCTTCATAGATTCAAAGGCCAGAAGGTACCATTATGATCACCTAGTCTGACCTCCTGTATAACACAGGCAAGAGAACTTCCCCCAAATAATTCCTGGAGCAAACCTTTTAGAAAAAAAGATCCAATCTTGATTTAAATATTATCAGTGACAGAGAATCTACAATGAACCTTAGTAAAGTGTTTCAATAGTTAATTACCCTCACTGTTAAAAAATATGCTTTATTTCCTGTCTGAATTTGTCTAACTTCAACTTCCAACTGTTGGATCGGGTTATATCTTTCTATGCTAGTTTGAAGAGCCCATTATTAAATATTTGTTCCCTATATAGGTACTTATAGACTGTAATTAAGTCACCCCTTAACCTTCTCTTTGTTAAGCTTAATAGATTGAGCTACTTGAGCCTTCACTGTAATCAGGTTTTCTAATCCTTCAATCATTCTCATGGCTCTTCTCTGAACCATCTCAAATTTATCAACCTCCTTCCTGAATTGTGGGCATCAGAACTGGACACAGTATTCCAGAA
Organism: Emys orbicularis; assembly: GCF_028017835.1. NCBI lineage: Eukaryota > Metazoa > Chordata > Testudines > Emydidae > Emys > Emys orbicularis. The sequence continues at coordinate 80,140,594 of NC_088687.1, read as the reverse complement.
TCAGTCGCACCAATACAGTCGCCAAATACAGAGGTAACTAAAGATTCTTCTGCTTATGCATTCAGCTCTTTTGCAAGATCACATCAGCTCTTTTGGCCCCAGCCTCACACTAAGAGTTCATGTTCATATGATTATCCACCCCCACCCCCAAATCTTTTTCAGAGTCCCCCATCCTGTAAGTATGGCCTACACTCTTTGTTCTTAGATGTATACATTCACATTGAGCCAAATTGAAATAGGGTATGCTGTCTGCTGGAAGCTAAGATACAGAATGCGGACCTGACATTGAAGATAACCCTAATGGCAGCAGGAAAGAATCCACTTATTGTCCTTTGCGTGGGAACAAATGATAGTGCTAGATTCTCACTAGAACACAGAAAGGGAGAGTATGCCAAGCTGGGGAAGATGCTTTAAGGAATGGAGGCTCATTCAGTCTTCTATGGAATTCTACTTTTCCTTAGAGGAGGAGAACAAAGGCAAGACAGGATTATAATGATCAACAGATGGCTGAGGCAGTGGTGATATAAGGAGGGTTTCGGGATGTTTCACCACTGGGAGGAATTCATGGATGAAGGACTGTTCTTATGGGATGGACTCTACATGAGTAGGAAGGGAAATAAACTTCTGAGATGGAGGTTGGCACAACTCATTAAAAGAGCTTTAAACTAGGAACTCAGGAGAGATGGTTGGGTGATGCTGTAGCTGGGCGGTCACCCCGCTCCGGCCCTAAAAGGGTTAAAAGCCAGCCCTTGGAGAGGGCTGGGCTGAGAGCCAATATGAAAAGGCTGTGAGGCAGCCAATCAGGGCCAGGCTGGGCCCTATAAAAGAGCTGCAGGGCTAGAAGGCAGAGGACAGACTCACTCCAGCCCTGGAGTGAGAAGGGCTTAGCTGCCTGGGAGCACAGGGTACCAGAAGCAGAGTAGTGCTGGGGAAGGGCAAAAGGAGCTAGGGAGCTCCAGCCTGACACCTCCCCAGGATGAGGCCTTGATAAAGGCCTAACAAGGTACTGGGGCTGCAGAGGTGCAGCCCAGGGATAGGCAGAGGCAGCTGCTCAAACCCCCTTGCCAATGATGAGTGGCCATTACAGACAGCAGTTTGCCCCAAAGAAAGGGAGCTAGATGACGATTGGCAGCAGCCACTGAGGCAAGGTGGGCCTAGAGGGAGGGGGTTCCCCTGGGAGGGGAGACCCAGAGTGTGGGGGTACTGCTGTGGCAAGGACCCCAAGGGAAAGGGGCACCAGGGCCCGGGAGGGACATGGGACCTGAGGCAGGAGGGACACCAGCCAGCAGGAAGTGCTCCGAGTGCTGGAATCGAGCTAATTACCAGAAGACCAGCAGGAGGCGCTGTGGCGGTGAGTGCTCAATCTGCTACAGATGCTTATGTATTCTCCACACCTGATTCTAATATTGACCTGGAGGAAAATCAAGAAAGAGAATACAGCAACAGAGAAAGGAACAGCAGTAGGTAGGAGAATGGACATTCAGAGAAAAGATAGTGCTAATACCAGTGAAGCTAACAGTCATGTAGGTGATACTGGAAATAGAATGACTGTACGCATTCGGGTGAAGAATCTGGGCAAAGCCAAGCAGAAACAACTAAGATGTTTGCAAACCAATGCAAGGAGCCAGTGTAACAAAATGGAGGAACTAGGACTAGTGGTGCAGAAAGTGAAACCAGATATTATAGGGACAACAGAGACATGGTGGAATATGAGTCATGACTGAAGTACAGGTATTGAAGTGTATGTGCTGTTCAGGAAAGACAGAAATAAAGGTAAAGGTGGTAGAGTATCATTGTATATTAATGATGAGGTAGACTGTAAAGAAATTAGAAGTGATAGAATGGATAAAACATAATCAGTTTGGGTCAAAATCACTTTGGGGAAGAAAACTACCAAAAGTTCCCCTGGGCTTTTGCTTGGGGTGTGTGACAGACCCCCAGGATCCAATCTGGATATGGATAGAGACCTCATTGATGTTTTAAATGAAATAAATACTATTGGGAATAGTGTGATTATGTGAAACCTTAACTTCCCAGATATAGAGTGACTGGAGAGCTCAAAATTTTCATGGATGGGATAAACTGACAAATTTCTTCACCAAATGGTCACTGAACCAAAAACAGGTGATGCCATTTTAGATTTGGTATTGTGAGTAGTGAGGAACTCATAGATGAGCTGGTTGTAGGAGACACTCTTGGTTTGAGTTAATTCAGTTTAAACTAAATGGAAGGATAAAAAAATCAATTTGCAACTAGTGTCCTTGATTTCAAAAGGGCAAATTAAAAAAAAAAAGAGAGAGAATTAGTTAGGGAAGTGGACTGGACTGAAGAACTCAAGGATCTGAATGTGGCGGAGGCTTGAAATTACTTTAAGTCAAAGTTGCAGAAGTTACCTAATGCTTTTATCCCAAGAAAAGGAAAAACAATATATAGGGAAGAGCTGCAGACCAAGTTAGATGAGCAAGCATCTCAAACAGGTGATTAAGAGAAAGCAGAAAGTCTACAAGAAATGGAAGATGGGAGGGTTCAGCAAAGAAAGCTACCTCTTGGAGATCAGAAAGTGAAGGGGAAAAGTGAGAACTGCCAAAAGTCAAGCAGAGTTGGACCTTGCAAAGGAGATTAAAACCAACAGTAAAAGGTTTTATAACTGTATGAATAAAAAGGAAACCAGGAAAGAAGTGGGTCCACTAAGCACTAAGGATAGGGTTGAGATGAAAGCTGATCTAGGTATGGCCCAACATCTACACAAATAGTTTGCCTCCATTTTTAGGAAGGGTAATGAGGAATTTAGGGATAGTAGCAGGGTGGCTAATGAAAATGAGGATATGGAAGTAGGGATTACCACATCCGAGCTGGAAGTCAAACTCAAATAACTTAATGGGACTAAACTGGTGGGCGGGGCGGGGAGGGGGAAGCAGATAGTCTCCATCCAAGAATATTAAAAGAACTGGCACATAAAATTGCAAGCCCAATAGCAAGGATTTTTAATGAATCTGTAAACTTGGGGGGTCATACCCTATGACTGGAGAATTGCTAATATAGTGCCTATTTTTAAGAAAGAGGGGGGGAAGTGCTCCAGGAAACTACAGTCCTGTTAGTTTGACCTCAATTGTATGCAAGGTCTTGGAACAAATTTTGAAAGAGAAAGAAGTTAAGGACATAGAAGTAAATGGCAACTGAGATCAAATACAACATGGCTTTACAAAAGGTAGATCATGCCAGACCAAACTGATCTCCTTCTTTGAGAAGATAACTCATTTTTTTTAGACAAAGGAAATGCAGTAGATCTATTCTGTCTGGATTTCAGTAAGCCTTTGATACAGTTCCACATGGTAAATTAGTTAAATTAGACAAGACAGGGATTAATATGAGACTTGAAAGGTGGCTAAAGAACTAGTTAAAGGGAAGACTACAACGAGTCATACTGACAGAACTGTCAGGCTGGAGGGATGTTAGTATGCAGTTCATCAGGGATCACTCTTGGGACCTCTCATAGTTAATGTTTTTATTAGTGATCTTGGCACAAAAAGTGGGAGTGTGCTAATAAAATTTGCAGATGACACAAAGTTGGGAGGTATTGTCAATATAAGAAGGACCAGAAAATACAAGATCTGGATGACCTTGAAAACTGGAGTAATAGAAATGCCTTGAACTGGAGGAAGGAATCCTGTCTGAAAAGCATTCAGGCAGTAAGGCTGCTAAAGCATGTGGTGAGAGAAATCTTTGCATTGAATTCACTTAGCATGATAAGTTAGGTATTAGTTTGCATTTTACCTTTTATTTCTTTGTAACAAATTCTGACTTTTATGCCTCACTATTGTAATCAGTTAAAATCTATCTTTCTGTAGTTTATAAACTTGTTTTTATCTAAATCAGTGTCTGTTTGGATTGAAGTGATTGGGAAACATCGTTTGAGATAATAAGATTTGTGCATATCATTTTCTATTAATAAAATGATGGACTTTCTATGAGCTTGTATTGTCCTGGAGGATACTGGGCAATACAATATGCACATTTCTAGGGACAAGTCTGGGACTGAACATTTGCCTGTGTTGCTCTATAATATAATTGAGGAGTGACTAGCTATATCACTCTTGCAATATAGCTGGGAGTAATTTACATGCTGCACACTCTGATTGAGCAGGCCAGGAGTGGATGCTCCCAAGGCGAAGCAGTGTAAAAGGTACTCTGAGTGGGAGTACTGAGGGGCCACAGTTGTTCAACACTCCAGACTGTATCCTGGGTAATGTCACAAACATAATTTTAGAAGTCCAGGAGCAAACACAGTAGCAGTCTTACCAAAGCCATAGTCAAAAGTGATATCACTTCTCTACTGATGCTTGAAATTTTAGCCTTACTAAAATCAGCATTGATTTTATATGTCCTTCTAGGTAACTGACAAAAAAAAGAGTGGTGGACTGAAAGGCCTCTATTAGAACCACCCCCACTAGTACTTGATTCTCCATTTATAACTATGTTGAAAGTTCCTTTTGTGGTCACAGAGCAACAATTTTCCCACAAAGATGGTTACTGGAAAGAACATTCAAACTGGACACTTCAGCAGATCTTTGGACCAGAGATACCTGTATTATCTACTGAATGAATCTCAGTCACTTTCTTAATACAGAAATCAATAACTTTCCACTACAAAGTTCAACCTGCAGTCAATATACATGCATGTACAGTCAGACATGCATGCACCCACATGCTGAAAAATATTTATACAAGGTCTACACTTATATCAAGAGATATTTGTGCTGTGTATTTGGGTTAATAGGTCTGATCTGAAGAATAATACAGTCAAGCTTTCTTATTCAGTGAAATACATTATATAAAGACTCTCCAGTACTCTTTTTTGTTTGTTTGTTTGTAATAAACATTGCAAAGTCCTTGGCTCTTAGGAAAATAATACAGGTGAGAGAGACTGAACATTAGATGACAGATCACAAGAGTATGCAGTATTATTGAGTTAAAAGCTTTTTCAGTGTTCCTTTTCTTCTTTGCCTAATGTTTCCTTTTTCCTAATATTCATCTTTTAAATACACATTAAGATCCACTAGTGCAATCCTGGGACAGGAACTTTTGAGTTCCAATCTGGTCTGTAACACTGATATACTGTGAACCCAAGGATAAGTCACTTTACCTTTCTGTATCTCAGTTTCTCACTTGTAAAAGCCAGCAGCTATCTATACTGTGTGTGTGCACATGTGTGCAGGTGGAGGTTTGATGCTGGGAAATTTTCATAAACATACATAATAATGTGTATTGTATGTATACAAACATCTTAGGCACAGATCATGACATTATAATAGTTATATGAAAAGAATATGTTGACCAAACACTGATATCTAATGTCATATAAGAACATCAGAATGGCCATACTGGGTCAGACCAAAGGTCCATCCAGCCCAGTATCCTGTCTGCTGACAATGGACAATGCCAGGTGCCCCAGAGGGAGTGAACCTAACAGGTAATGATCAAGTGATCTCTCTCCTGCCATCCATCTCCACCCTCTGACAAACAGAGGCTAGGGACACCATTCCTTACCCATCCTGGCTAATAGCCATTAATGGACTTAACCTCCATGAATTTATCTAGTTTTCTTTTAAACCCTGTTATAATCCTAGCTTTCACAACCTCCTCAGGCAAGGAGTTGCACGGGTTGACTGTGCGCTGTGTGAAGAAGAACTTCCTTTTATTTGTTTTAAACCTGCTGCCCATTAATTTCAAAACTTAACAGTAAACACAGCTTTAACCTGTGAACTTCTTAAAACCTTAAGAAAAAGTACTTGATCCTAAATAACACAAATCACAAGATAGAGGACCCCTTCTGCAAAACATTAATCACATGAGAAGGAGTTTTCAAGGTAAGACCCTAAGTAAGACAAGAACAAAGAGAGGAAGATTAGGTGCTGGCATCAGTTCCGGACAGTTAAGGTTGTTTGAGTTCCTTATTCTTTCCAACATACCACAGATTGATTAGCTTCTATAATGACATCTTCTCCAGAACCATCAATTCATGGCCTTTAACATTCCTCTCAGATGGCTTTGCATTCACTGGCTTATAGGGTGTAGCCTAGAGAGAAAGCAAGTAGGAAGTGTTCAGATAGGACTTAGGGATGCCTAAGTGGTATGTGCTGTTCTCATAGATTCCATTGTCAAATGATCGGACTCTTATGGGAGCAGCCATTCTTGTGACATTTCCGTTGAATCTGACTTAGAACTGGAAAACTAGGGTGGAACTCTGGCCGTACTGAAATCAATGAGAGTTTTGCCACAGACTTCAAAAAGGGCCAGGATTTCACTCAGGCCCCTTCTTATTTTATATGTGAACCACAGTAATAGGCAAACTGTAGCTAAAATCCAAAATGAATTGTATGTGTGATGTTTATTCAAGGTGTTTTACAAATTTTAGTGAAGCTTTACACTACAAGTTCACATAGTTTCTCAAGAATGTTCTCAGAAATATAAAAAGTCAAAGACAGCAATGCTATAGTTGTTGTTTTGAGTACCTGTCATGTTGAGAAAAAACCAGAAAAAGGGTTGTTCTATGATTACTACAGAGGAGCAACATAATATACAAGAATAAAGGAGCCACCTGTCCTGCCAGCACGAATGGATATCAGTGAGAATACACAACATCCTTTTAAAACTTTGCAGCCCTGTTCAAAGGAATGCAAAAGATGCAAATTCCATGGTACTACTATTCATAAAAAAGGCTTTTGTGATTATCTGGAATTTAGTTTTACTCTGATAGGTGAAAAGTGTTAACTAACAAAATCCACATTAAAGCTCATATAGGTAAAATCTTTCCTCACTCTCTAGTTTTCTTGGAATATTAATCTCTTTGTTAACACCTTTCACCTGAGAAGTTACATTTGGATGATTTTCTACATGATGCTGTTCATATACATCTGCTGGGCTGGCTTTTTATTGATACTTATATTGTTTTGTGAACTAGAGAAAGGTTTCTTTGTATCTGTAGTGGATATTTATCTCTTTACAGGCTTTTTAAGCTCACTCACATTCTGTTTCATTCTCTATGTAAGGGTTTTTTTCCCCTTATGAATCTCTCATGTCATTACAGCAGGACAAAACTATATTATATGCAATACAAATTTCCTGCATATTTTTGAATGCCCCTAATTGAAATCAACTTGTGCAATAAAATTTTGTGAATTCAAAATTTCACATTAAAGTACTTGGTTGTGGATATAATATAGGGAGGGACATAATGAGTCACATGTGGCCTTTCTTCACCTGACAGAGAACCTTTCCCTAGTGAGCCCTTTAACAGTGGATCAGCTGATATCCCTTCAAGGGGGCTTCCAACAGTACCACTTCCTCCCTCACATACTAGGTTTCTTCTGGTCAGGTAGTTAAGTAACCTTCCTTCCTTCTTGTAGTCATGAACAGCACTGATTTGCTCCGTGCTACTACTATTGGTATCTTTTTCTTACTGCCTAGGAAAAACTATAGAAAATGAAACTTCTCCCTCTGAGAAAATGACTCAAAATGGCTTCTGTTAACTTTTTAGGCTACCAAGGGTTCACAGATTGTAAGGCCAGAAGGGACCATTGTGATAATCTAGTCTGATCTCTTGTATAATAAGACAGGCTATAGAACTCCCCCCAAAGTAATCCCTATAGCATATCCTACAGCATGGATAAATCATACAATAAGATAAACAGAAGAACCAATACCAGGTGAATTATATGGCCAATCATAACCATCAACCTAGCTCACATTTCAAAAAGGTAGCACAAATCACATCCAGAGAGTAAAACCACTTATGAAAAATGTTAAAATTCTGAAATTTCATAAAATTGCTCTGCTGTTAAGAACATTTAGTAAACTTGAATACAGGAAAATGTTGATGAGAAATCATTCTGATACTGATATTTTCTCTCCCTTAATATATTTAAGAGAGCACAGTATAAAAATGTTGTTACCTTTATTAATCATTGCATGAAAGCTGGTTTGAAAAGAAGAATCATTTTAATTAAAATGTTTGCAAACAGTTTATTTGTCAAAAATTTGAAGCTTGTAATTTTTCAACCAGGTTTAGAAATTAGTGAATTCTTTTCATTAAAATATTAATACACTATAAGAAAATACCACCCTATAAGATAAAACCATACTCAATAACTTCAGTGAAAAAAGTCTATCTAATAAGTCTGTAAACACAAAAGACCTTTGGGCACTAATTTTATTATTAAACATAATATTAACAGATGAGGAGGTCTTTTTATACAATGGACTGATTTTCTAACAAATGTGAAAAACCACAGTAGTACAAAATCTGAAGCAAAAGAGAAAACAATTCTTCATTTTAGCAAGCTGTTCATTTTCACTAAGAATTTAAAATGAGCATCAAAATGCTATTATAATACCAGGGAACTTGAAAAAGTACAGGATAGGATAGGATAAGCAGTATCAGCCATATGTGTTGTGGGAAGGGGACCCAGGCTTTTGACCTCAAGTTTCTCTCCTTAGGTTGGTGAAGGTCAATTGCATCCCCAACAATTTGTGGTGACAACATGTTTATTTATAGAGGTTAATTGGTTCCTGGTTCATGACACTGGTTTATGTTTTCTGAGTGATAGTTCTAATGGAAGAGAGGCTCCTTTTACAGTTAATGACTAAACCATATCCAAAATATAGTGGACATAAATTGTTTGGTTCTTTCCCTAGGTAAAATTAATTGGCCAATTTATTTTTTAAAAAATCACTTATATCAAGGCACTTTAAGCAATCCAGAGTGCCATTTCTCAAAAATGAAGGTATTATAATTATAACATTTCACATTTATGTAGTACCTTTCTTCCAAGGAGCTCAAAGCTCTTTATATATACATCTCTACCCCAATATAACGCGACCCGATATAACACAAATTCTGATATAACACGGTAAAGTAGTGCTCCGGGGGGGCGGGGCTGCGCACTCCGGCGGATCAAAGCAAGTTCGATATAAAACGGTTTCACCTATAACGCGGTAAGATTTTTTGGCTCCCGAGGACAGCGTTATATCAAGGTAGAGGTGTATATGTATTATAGCCATGTTGTAGGTGGGTTAAGGCACAAGCAGACTATGACTTATTCATAGTCACAAAGCAAGACAGGGGAGATGCCGAAATAGGATCCAAGAGACCTGACTCCTTGTCCTGTAATCTAACTACTGTATTTGTTCTGTTGCTTTTCGTTATCACAACAGAATCCAGACTGGAAGCTGATGTCTACTGACTAAGCATGGATGCATGTGGCCTATATCTTATTACTTGTGTTCTCACTTGACAGAAAGAAAACACAAAGAGTAAAAAGATGAACGATCCTGTGTAGATTATTTGAATAATTTCACATTGATTACACATTTTATAACTACTACTTTGTTTCCATGAGATCTCAGAGAGGTACCTTTTATGAACACATGGACAACAGAACTTTAATGCGGCAATATTATTTTTCTGTACAAATGGTTAATAGAGGTCACTGTAAGATCTATAATTTATGAACGCAGATATATTAAAATACATGCCTAGCAAATGAAGTATTCACTAACAATAGCATGAAAAGACCTGTGCATAGGGATCACAGCTCCTAAGAGAGAGATTCTGCCATGAAAGAAGAGGGAGCTCAGGGGAAAGTATAAATGCCCCAGCTATCTATGGATGCCCCCACATCCACAACCTATCCGGGACTGCAGCAGAGGGATGGATAGAAAATTCCCACCTATTCAACATCACCACTGGGATACTCAGGATCTCCTTTAATGTCAACAACATCAGGTGCCCAGGCACATAGGTGAGTGTTGGCTGCTCCCAAGTAACCCAGGGAGGAAAGGGAGAGGGAAGTTTATACATTCATAGGGAGTCTTTTCTGGTACTCAGAGACAAAAAACACATTGACCAAAAGTTGCTTGAAATATAGTATTTCAGTTTTACCATAAAGTTAAATCATGTACTTATTCATGGATTAATATGGGAATGATAACATTAAACAAATATATGTTATGTAAATATTCAGTAAGTCAGGCAAAGATTTTTTTTTGGAGAAAACAAAAGGTTATTTGAAAAAGATTCAACACAATTATCTTCGATAGTTTGCTTATTCCAAATATTCAACCACAAATTGTATATGTGCTTCTTAAAATATGCATTACCACTTGTACTTTTTCAGTGGTAGTGTTACATTAAAAATGTTAAACAGAAGTGCAAAGTTGTCATCTCCAGTGTATACATTAAACTAATTTAACAATACCTTAATAGAGCTATCTTGTTAAATAAACATGGATGTTTCACAAACCACTTTTAAATGGAAATACTCTTTATTATCCCAAAAGACTGCAGAAATGTACATGATCAAATTACTAAACAAAAAGTGTGAAACGAGAAGGAAACCACAAGTTTTCTAATGCTTGCTACCTGCTGCAGATTTCAATGTCACCGTCAATAGATTCAAATGGTTGACTAGATGTGACTGATGGGCCCTGAATCAATACAATGCCATATACTTTACAGAGAGGTTGCAATTACTGACTTGGAAAACAGTCCAGAGACATTTTAATATTAAGTCAATGCACTAAATGCTTCTATTTTGATCCATGTTAAGCTAGCTAAAATAAAGATATTTTAAGCTGCTTCTTACGACAGGTTTATATGTATATGCAGAGTTTACGATGATAAATTATGCATAAAAGAGGAAATAAGGCAGCCAACTCCCAAAATACTTTTTATGTTATTTCATAATTGTTAAATAAAATGATGGAAAATATCTTGGATGAAATAAACCACTAATTTTCTATTATACTTTAATCTAAAGCACAACTAGTGGTTATGCATGGATGATATCACAATCTCATTTTATTTTATTAAGAACTATAAAAAGAGAAGAAAAGTGCCATATAAATACTAACCTTTGAAAAACAAACATTTTAAATATAACTGTATATTTTACACACACTCACAGAGAGAGAGAGAGAAAATAAGAAACCCTAATTATAAGTTTTGTTGTGAAAAACTTTTAAACAAGCCTTTTTGGAAAACTCTATGTTCACACAAGATAACATTTTATCAGTTGAGTATCACTCAAAATATTTTCTAAAAATTCCTAGAAGCAACCCACCAACTATTAATAATACTTACATCTTTATAGCTCTGTGTAAATGTTAACTAATTAATCCTCACAATTAATCATATAAGGTAGTTGCCTTCACTGGATGAGAAACAGGTCAAGTAAAAAACACCAACAAATAAATAAAACAGATATTTCCGTGATATATCTATTCAATACTTCCATAGCCCCTTTCATTTCAGTATGTCATAGACTTTTAAAAACATAAAATAAGTAGGCTTGGAAGGATTAGACTTTTATCAATAAATGTCAGTAAACATCAATTTCACTGTACACACACCAACAACAAAAATGTCCATTGACAATTATCAAAATTTACAGATACCAAAGTAAGAAAAATGCTGCTTGAGAGCTTCTTAGAGTGTAATTTAAGGATATTTACTATATATATTTTGACATGTGATATTGACAACTTTAACTTATTCAATCTCAAAATCTACTGTCATTACATTATTGTCTGATCCGCCACAAATTACTGTAACTGTGAAAATTTAAACAAATAAAAACAGAAAAAATGCTTCCAAAAAAAGTACTGCCAATAAAATAAGAAAATCCTCACAACTAGAGCTGCTTGAAATTTTTCAAATTTATAAATTTTCTGATAAAAAAGGGGACAAAGTTTTTGTGAAACTGTTTACCATTTCTCTACCAGGTCTACTCACAAGACACTTTAGATATGAGTAAGAGATATACAGGAAGCTAATTCAATAGCAATGGAAATGCTTCACCTTGATGAAAAACTTGTTAACAGAGTGTGCTATCATTAAAAAAGACTTTAGGACAAGAAGTGAGGAAGAATATTATATCTAATTTCAAATGTAGTGGAGTTGCTTAGGGTGGCAGAATGTTTATACCTAAGTTGGAATTTGGCCAGGATCCAAAATTAAAGCTCCTACTTAAAAAAAAAAAAAAAAAAAAGTGTGATGGGATTTCCAACAGACACAGAGGGCAGAACTTCAGCTGGTATGTATGTATTGTCATAGCTCTAGTGACATAAATGGGGCTACAACAATTGAAACCAGCTCAGTTTCTGCCCCAGAAACTTGAATTTGTCTCACCTGAATGAAAATATGTTCAGCAGTATGGTGCCTCCTCACACCATGATGTTCAGTAATTCTGAGGGAAGAGTGCCACCTACTGAGGCCCCAACTCTGCAAAGAACTTTAAACACATGCTTATATTCCATTGACTCTAGTGCTTTGCTGAATCAGGTCCTGAATCATAAACATCACTCCTTGCAGAACCTTGCTGTTCCTGAAATATTTCTTATCCAAGTAACAACCTTGCTGAACCGTGACATCTGACAGCATCACAGCAATAAGACTGCATAGCAAGTTGGAAGGAAAAAAAAGAAAATTCAGTCTATTCTATTTTCCAAGGTTCCTTTTCCAGGCAAAATTATTTTTGCTAATCTCTGCATTTCACATGGGCCTGCCTTATTGATGAACAATAGCTTCAACTGCAGTCATTCTGCATGCAACAAAAAAACAAGTATCAGATATGTGTGAAAATATCTATATAATTGTCCTGAAAAGCTACAAAAGTTACAAAACCAACAAAGTGACCAAAATTACACTAAACAACTATACACATATAATAAAACTCCACTTTTTAATAATTTAATGCCAAAGTGCCGCTTACTACTATTTAATTCTAATGATAATAGGGCCCAACATTTGTATTCTGCTACCCCACACAGTCGCAGAAGGCCACAGATATAATAGAGAAACCTATCTAAATTAGATGTGACCTGCTACACAATGACATAAATGCTGGTCAGTTCTTAGTGGGGGGAAGCCGCTCAGATACAATATTAAAGGTGCAGCATGAGAACCTGAATAGAAGAGAACAGAATGCCACATGTAAATTAACTTCCTTGCCTCCCATGTTCTCACTGTGGGAAGAGGTTCATCCATTTTCCCATCTCACAGGATTCATAGCTGTTCCCACACCTCTAGGGCTGGATTAATTCCCCTGTGCACCCTGGCCTTTAGGAGAGCAGGACAGACTTCCCTGGGAGTAAGAAGGAACCTTCTACCACTCACTTCTTGCCACATACTGCAGATCCTATGGATCTGAGTTCTGCTTGGAGAACTCCTTCATCACTTCAGTTTGAGAGATAACAGTGATGGCCAAATGGCTCCTTTTGAGTTTCCTGCACAAAAATGCCATTTCTCACCTTAGTCAAGATTACCATTTTCCATTCTATAGAACTTTTACATGTCTTCCCTTACTGAATGACATTCAAACTCAAATGCATAATGCAAAGGGAAGTTAAGTTTTCCTGTGAATCAGGAGCTTCCAAGGACACAACTTTGAGTTTGCTAGGCCCTTTGGAGTTTAAGGGATAAATTTGTAGGCACAAAATGAATTGTAGATTGAGATCTGACTACTTGCATCTCTAACTACCTGCTGTGAGCCTGACAAAAAGACAGTAGAGGCTAATCTATTTTAAAAACGTGCACCTGCATACATACAGCCACAGCTGAGAAGACATAGAATACTAAGAACTGTGTTTGAAAAAGCTTTACTGAAAACTTGTCCAGACAGAAATATACAAATCAAACATCTGAAATGCCTTGCTAAATTGATTTCTCTCACTCATGCTCCAGAACCCATCATAACAAATATGAAAAGTCATCACCAAATCCATTCAAGCTATTGAAGTTCAGAAAACTCTTAAGTAAACACAGGGTGAATTTAGAAAGGGCAGCAGCTACGCATTTAGAGAAAATGAAATGACTAATTTTGTTTCTCTACTGTTGAGTGCCCAGTGTTCCACCAACACAGCACTGATAGGAAACAACAAAGAGTAACAAACTTCTGTCAAAGAAGGGAAGGGGGAGGGGGGACAGCAAGGAACTGAAACACTTAGTTTTTCTTCCCCTGCCACCCAAATACAAACTTCTCTATTGCAGGAGTTGAAGGGAAGTCCTCCAGACCCGAACTGCATAAGAGATGGATGAGGCTAAAACACTTGACCCTGCTTCAAACAGTGGTAGCATTAAGGAAGTGCTGAGTCAGGAATTCTATTCTCTGTTCAGCTGAAGTTGTGTTCTACAGTGCTCTTACTGTTGGTAGGCTGAAGAATAGGAAAGGGGAAGGGAAAAAAAAAAAACCTGCCGGAAAGAGGGCCCACTGAGAACAAGGACTCTAAGAAATGAATTTTCTGAGATTGTAAACACTTTGCGGCTGGAATTTCTTTTATTCCCTCTGTGTACAGTGGGTGAGCACATTGGGGTCCTGATCCTTGACTGAGCAATTTTAGGTGCTCGTGCATTTCAAATAAGTAATGACAATAGGAAAAAGAAACCTGAAAGCCCAGGCTGCAATATTGCAAGTGTAAGCAGAGTCTCAATGAGCTCTCCCCTAACATCTAGTGATGAGCTGTGGAAGAGGAGTTCAGGAGCTGATCTCATTTGCATGGGCACACCCACCCTGCCTAGGTGCTCAGCATGATGGGATTGCTTGCCCAAATGGTCACTTTTGGCTGGTGTGGGATCCCCAGTCTCCTTGTTATTGGGGCAGGATTAATAAAGGGTTATTATCCTTGTTGTGTGAATCCAGGGCAGCAGGACTGTACTTGGCATTTCCCAATCGAGGGACTCACCCTCAACTAAATAGCACTTGCAAAGCCCAGTGAGTTGAGAGAGGGTGGTGACAGGTACTTGTATCTGCTGGTGTGGGCCCCATCTAAGGGCCCCAGTCATCACCTGACCCTTCCTCTCTCCACAGTGTAATAGCTGAGCTAATCTAGACTTAATTGAGAGTCTTGTTACATACTGCAGAGCTAAAATCACTGATACCGAGGTCTAAGTATTAGACCTGCTTTGGGATAATATCTCTGATGCAAGAGACTACCCAGTGTGCACCAGTAGTGAGGCCCCCCCATTAACAGCTAAAACCACTGAGAGCTGTGTTAAGTGGTGGGTGCTGAAGACATCTTGGTGAGCAGCCAGCAGGATGACTGGTGGAGGAGCGTGGTGAGCGGCCAGCAGGGTGGCTGGCAGAGCGGGCCAGAGCAGAGCCCTGCCGAGAGGGGCAGCGAGTGAGTGCCCGAGCAGCGGAGTGAGTAAGGTGCATCCTTACCACCTCCCTACCCAGGGTGGGAGGGGAATGCTGCAGATGCACCTCTGAACTCTGGGTCTGCACTGTCCAAGGGCAACAACTGTGAGTGGGGTACAGAGAGGGGACGGGCACATTAAAGGGACTTTTGGGTTGTTGGACTTAAGAACCTGAGGGAAAAGGGACACTGCCCAACTTACTTGGGGTGGGTCTTTTGCTCATGTTTTATGTTTATGAGCCCTGTTTGTGGTGTTTCCCCAAATTATTGTTGAGTTATTTCCCTTCTTTTATTAAAAGTGTTTTGCTATGCTCAGACTCTGTGCTTGTGAGAGGGGAAGCCTCTTAGAGGTACCCAGGGGGTGGTGTGTAATTGTCCCAGGTGACTAGGTGGGGGCTCAAACTGGATTAAAATACATAAAGTGATAAATATATCAAATGTGTGAATTTTTATACCTCTTTTTAATGTTCTATTTTGTACCTATCCAAAAGAACTTGAAAATAAAGAATGAGAATCTCTTGGGATATATGGTATGTGTTTCATGAGAGCAGGCAAACAGTGCATTTTTTAGGTATTCTTTCAGAGTAATATATGTGAATTTTCTTTCACCTTTTGTGATTACTTTCCACAAATATCTCTGTGATTGACCTTCGTTAGCCCACAACCAAAAACCTGATAACTATTACATTCATCCAGTCATAGGACAGAAAGAATGCCATATGCCCAACCTTACCTAAGCAACACAACATGAATTTCAAATAACAAGCTGAGTAAATGAAATTTTCAGAAAACTACCCTGCCAAATACTAATTTAAAAAATCTATGCATGAAAATCATGATCTTATTGTGATCATTCCAGAAACAGAAAAGATGCCAAATAAATTATTCATTATGAATTTTTCAAAGCCAACCATTTAAGACTTTTCATTAGGAATTTTTGACATTATAATTTACTGCTCTTTGTCTGAAATAACTGTGGAGGAAAATAAAAGCACAATCAATATTTCTAACTGAAGTGTTCGGTGCATATCTGTGATACATACCATTCAGAAGAGTGGAATTCAACAGCCAACCAAAGGTGTTAAAAGTGTATGAGAACATCTTTTCTTCTGCATCATTATTATCAAAGTATGTCCTCTTTTTAAAGTATTGAATGTAAAATTGTTATTGAGCATCAGAAATGCATCTTTTTTTCTGTTCTAGTTAATTATTCGACGCACAGCTGATGGTCCAGAAATTGCATATATTGTCATGCAGCTCAGTGAGAACACATAAAAAAGGTTGGATTGTGCACAAAATAGTATGCAAAACATGTATGAATTGGACCCAATCCATTTTCATAATGTTTGTAACTTGTAATGTTAATTTCCCACTTTGTTGTTAAATATTTACCAGATAGCAGGAGATGAAGTTACTGGATAGAAAACAGTGCCATGAGAAAAAACAAATGTACTGCATACAGTACTCATTACTGAATTAGGAGTCTATTTAGTACCTCCTCAAACATAAACAAATATATAATCTTAATTTAAATGTTTAGATGATGTTCAGTGCATTAGCTCCCTGGTATTTATATCCAGTTTGCCAGTGTGTACATAGTACCACAAAAGATCCAATGAGTTGTCTTTTTATTATTATAATTTTGCACGCAATGCAATTTTGTATTGAGTGATAAATGCAACATACTGTAATACACGTGATCCAAGATAATGTATTGAAGTACTCATATAAGAAGGAAAATGAATTCAAAGGAGATTTGTGACTCTAAGGGATGACATCATAATTGAACTAATAAGCGATATGATGAATACTGGCAAGATATAATTCTCAGTCTCTAGATAATAAAGACCGACTTCTGATAAAAATTGCTGACTCATATTACTATTCAGACTAATGGATCTGATAAAGTCAGGTTAATATATATAGCTGTACATAGAGGAAAGAATACCATTATGATAAAAATCACCCTGATGTGTTTTAATGTATTTGAAATTTTATTACCAAAGAGATTAGACTGGCTGTGATACAACCAAGGTGGATTTTCATTCCACCCCCCAGACAGAAGCATTTCTGCCATCTAAATATAATTACAGGTTCCCCATAATTTATTAATGTGTATATTTGTCTACTCATTTTCAATCAAATCCACATTTCAAACCTTAAAATGTACCTTTTTAGTCCAATGACAAAATTATTTTGACTACAGACCAGATTAAAAAGACTAAATCTTAACAATATGAATTAGATACTAACACAAAGTGTATTTCATATACAGATCTACATAGTTCATCTATTATTCAATTATCACATAAATACCCTAGCAAGTCTTCACAAGATAAAAAAGTCACAATTCTTGATATAGTACAAAAATCCTGCCTCCACAAAGAAAAATAAATAAATAAAAACAACACAATACAAATACAAGGCAAAAGCCTTATCTACACAGATTTATACCATCCAAGTGTCTGGCTCACAACTTTTTGTGATAGTCATATATCTGTACAGTGGCAAAACTACAGTAATTTTCCTTTATGAACATAAGAAATAATATGGTGTCCCTTAACCTTCAAGTTTTCTAATTGGATACAATATTTCTCTTCATGTCCAGCCATAACCTGTTTTGTAATGTCTTGCATTACATTTAAAAATTTTACAGTATTCCACCTCCTGCCCCCAAGGCAAAAGTTACCTCTTGGATAAAACAAGTATTTCACCCTAGGTATGTATATAATTATGTGCATAAAAACACTAAAACATATCATGAAAGATGTACCGGATTCTCCTCTCATTTACTCCAGTGATAATCAGATTAGCTACACCAGCCAATGGAGATACATCAATAAAATTGGTGTAACTGAGAGAAGAGTCAGGCCACATATCTTTAGAAGTACACAACTGATATTAACAAAATCAGCAATTTTCTCTGTCCTCGGTTTTCCCTAATTTATCTTGATCCTGGGCTACTTAGTAAATAAAATAAATAGGGCAAATTTTGCTCTTACAGTGGTGTAAATCAGGAATAATTTCACTGACTTAATTGGAATTATTTCAAACTTGCAACAGTTTTACCAAAGCAGAATCTAGACCATTGGCTCTATAGGCAGATGTTAATAGGAAAGAAACTTGTGATATATTACAAGGATACACAAAGGGTGGGAAGGTCTATGTTGCTGTTCAGATGAAGGTCATTATGGTCCAGTTTCAAAAGACCATTCGCTTAATAACACCTTCCTCACAACTTTAAAAAAACAAAACAAAACAAAAAAAACAACCCTCTCCTTCTTTGCTAGGCTCTCCTACATTTAAGACTTCGGATTGAGGCCCAACAATTATTCTCTCTGCTGAAATTGGGTCATCTATTCCACTGAAATTTCATGGACTTCAGGAGATTCTCTTTCACTGTTCATTAGAGATATTACTTGCAGTGGTGGTGTTGCTGTGTTGGTCCCAGTATAAGAGAAAGTCAAGGTAGGTGAGGCAATATCTTTTATTGGACCAACTTCTGTGAAGCTTGAAAGCTTGACTCTTCCATCAACAGTCTATCTTACTAAAGAAAAGAAAGAATGAACTTGTGTTGCAGGGGGAGAAGCTGTAATGGTCCCAGAGAGGGATGAAAGTAAGAAAAGAACATAAGAGGGAAACATTTCATCTAACAGAGCTGTGAACAATATATTCAGAGAGCTTCCCAATTCATTATTCACTGTCATGGATATCCATCCATCAATGCTATGGCTACCTGTGACAGCATGCACATAGCCTTCTCTGCCCAGTCCTGGATGTGTTGCCACCCTGACACACCCATCAAAAGGAAAAGTATCACCTGGGAAAGAGGAGCAGTAAGTTTAGATCTCCAAGCACTGCCTAAAGAAATACCTCAGTCTCTGGGACCAGTAGAACCAATAAGACTTGGTCCTTCAGTGGCTAGAAAGGCCAGTAGAAGATAGTAGTCATTTGAGTCCTACCAGGCGAGATAAGAAGGCTTGTCTGCTTCTTCTAATAGGGAATTCTGGGTGATGCTGAAACAGGAAAAGTACTCCATGGTCCTAACACAGAACACCCACGTCGAGGTCAGGGCCTAACAATATGACAGCAGTTTCAGTTAAAACATGTGACAAGCTATTCTGTTGTGGACTTTTGAAGCCTAGGTGGACATTTTTTAATTGAATTTCAATTAACTGTTATAGGACTAGCAAGGGGCTTGTTGCCCAAGATGCCTTGCTTCTGGCAAGCTTTAACACTACCACTTTAAAACATGTTTTTGTTAAAATGTGATAGTTAACAATTCTCTTGTTCTCTTGTTGATGTTTGAACTACCAAGACAATGAAAAAAAATGTTACCTTAGATAGCTTCATGCAGGAGTTCAGTTATGGCACAGATCAGGAGCAGATTCAGGACCATATTACTAATGTGTGTACTCATTATGGACTTGTCCCTGCCCCAGTGAAGTCAATTGGAGTTTTGTCTTTGATTTTAATGGGAGCAGCATCAGGCCCAACAAAAGCAATAAAAGTAAGTGAATCACTTTAGATAGAGCAATCTAGCTGAACAGGTTCTTCCTTCTTCTGCACAGTAACTGGATTAGTTGGCAGTATAATTAAACAGCCACAAGGCAAACCCACTCCTGGCATTCATAGCCAAAGCTTGATCAGGATTTCCAAAACCTCCTCAAAATAAATCAACAAAATACTTTATCTTTTCGTATTTTACCCGCATTAATACATTATTTTGCCATGTATATTAAAAAAAAAATCTCTATTTGTGTCTACGGAATAAAAAAAAAAAAAAACAGTTGACATGTTTCATCACTCACAACAGTCAAAATATCTAGGACAGTAGCAGTTGCTACTGCAACTGTGAGGTTCCCTCATAACAGATGTACTGATATCACACAAAAGAGTTCTGCGGTGTCTATTTTTCCCTAGATGTACACCCACAGATCTCATATCAGATAAATCTGTATAAATCATATATCATTAACTTAAATACTTATAAGTGCATAATGTTAATAATATTTAGAATTTCATCCACGGAAGTCAGTCAGTCACAAAGGTGGTAACCATTATCTTCATGTTACAGATAGGAAAATGAGGCACAGAAAGATTGAAGTCAGTTGGAGCAGAGGCTGCTCAGCATCTCTGAAATATCAGGCCACTTTTTAGATGCCTAATTTTAGGCATGTTTCATGTTTGAAATTTTTGAAATAAATTCACACAGAGAACCCATGGCAGAGCCTGAAATAACATTCAGGTCCCTGACTCCCATTCTGGTCTACCATCCTTTGAACTGCCTTCCCGTAATAAATGAAGAAGAGTTATAGAAAGTAAAAAAAAAAAAAAATCTTCATAATCAAGCCAGCATGGAATATTTTTGCAAATGTTGGATGCAAATGATGAAACACAAGGAACAAAATTATCTTTCTTTCCTCCAATATAAATTGGAGATTTATATGCATGTGAACACTTGCAAGACCAAACTGATAACTACCTGAGAGAGAGGGAGGAAAACCTGAAGAAAAAATGTGTGCGGGAGGGGTGGGGGGTGTGAGGAATGGGAGTAGAAGGGAATGATCATGGAGGGTTGCAGTTGAGGAGGGAAATATTGGAATCCAAAGTGGGTTTTTTTCCCCTATTTTATTTCCTAAAATATTATCCAGTGAAGTAAAGATACGATTTGAGTTGACAGAGATGGACAGAGATATAGATTGAGCGATAATATGTTCAAAAAAGAAAATCCAGACACATAATAGAGTATCTCACAAAATGACCCATTCCCATTTTGTGAACCCCCGCAGAATTGCTTTTTTACTGCACAAACTTCAGAGTCTCTGTGCAGCCTTCAAGCAACCTATGTTATGTTTCTATTTTATACCTTTCCATTCACTTTTACTCAGACCCTTGAGCCCAAATTGTAGCCATCATAATTCCATCCAAGGGATTCACATCATGAACTTGGAAAGGGGTCTACCCCTTCTCTTCAGTCTCATTCCTGACATTTATCACAGATACTCACTAAAGAATTTATTCTTACTACAAGTGAAGACAATGGAAAAATTTTCAACACACTTCAGAGAATTTATCTCAATAATATTATAGCTCCAAAGCTAATCGACAAGACTGATACTCTAAAAATATTGCCCACTGTCTGTTAAAAGCTCAGTTGACACTCTAGTCTCAGACAAACATTTAGTGGGCGAAACATTCTGCATCTTAATAAGTCCTTAATACAAGCATGAAAAACACTGATGTCTCAGCAATAACAGTGTGGCACCCTTATGCTCTTTTAACACATTTACAGTGTATTATATTGACAGATGAGAGTTTAAAAGTCTTTCGAGCTATCTTCTTCAGGAGAATAGTTTGAGAAATATGAATCCCATGAGATTTCACTTCTTCAGCAAGGATATTAAATGTGTAGGTAATAAGGACAGGCTTTTGTTTACCATTTTGATATCACAGATGTTTGAAAAACAGCACCTAATTTGGTTTTCAGTGTTAACATGTCAGAGAAAGCTTCAATGTGTCTCAAAATAAACAGAAGAATTCTATCAAAGTATGACTAAAGTTGTACAAACTGTCTACTATTCTCCACATGCTTGCCTATACTACATGCATTTTTGTAAACCGCTGGATATTTTTAATTATATTTGTAACTTATCATTTTCTTTGGAATGAGTGTATGTTGTGAGGAGACAGCTGTTTGATGGTATAGTGGATAAGTGCACTAGCCCACATCAATGGCAATCTATAATAGGATTGTTTCTTGGCCTAAGTTAAAAGCGAGAATGAATTTGGTGGTCTCTTCCTTGTATCCATTTCTGAACATCTAAAAGCTCACCATAGGGTTCAGCACAACTGACATGCAATATCTTTTCTAGGGAGATCCACTTCTAAAACTGCAGGCAGAGTGCAGGTTACAAATGAAGTGGGTTGCTAACGTTCTTTGGCAAAATATACACGCTCTGTCACATGGCTACCAATTCATTGCCATTTGTACATGACTTTCGTGGTTGCTAAAACATAATTTTTCTCCAAGCAATTTTATTTTCTGTTAAATTTCTTCATAAAAAAGAAGATGCGGTCCATATGTGTTCAGTAAAAATATCAGAAGGCACCATTAAAAGTTCATTTTGAAACCTCAGTTAAAGGGAATGAAAATTTGAGAGAATAAGTATATCGTTAGCCTACTTCTAAATGTAGTTAACACAATGAGAGATTTTATATCATTATTACAGGTGGTTGGGATTTTTTTCCCCTTTGAAAAATTGTGACTTTTTGTCAAACAAACAAACAAACAAACAAACAAACAAACAAACAAACAAACAAACAAACAAACAAACAAAACCAAAGCTTTTCCGTATTCAGTCAAAAAAATTCAGTTTTCAGCAAAAAGGTTACAATATAAATCTCAATATTTTCCACAGAAAGCAAAAGCTTTTTGCGAAAAATAATTTAAAACTTTTCCATCAGTTTTCCAAAATATTGCTGTAATGGAAAAAAAGAAATCACCAGCCTTAATTACTAGGCAAAGTATTCTATAGATTTAAAGCATGGTTAACAAAGGAGTAGTTTATGTCACCTCTAGTGTACAGGCATATTTATTCTCTGATGTGCATAACTTCTGTTAATAGAAGTCCCATACACACCCAGGGAGAAGAAACACCTTTATGCATGGTGTACATGTGGTATAGAAGCAATGTAAGGGGTAGAATGCAACCCAAGATGATAACACTGGTCTACAATTTTTGAGAAGTCGTCTGCTTCAGAGATAAAATGTGCTATTTATTATATATTTTGATGTGCTGAATTCAAATATGACAATTAAAACAACTAGGTCTATGTATATTGTGTAGATAGTAGAGTTTTAATCATAAATTGTAAACCTAGGTCTTTTCATGTGTTTATGATTGCTTTACATGATAATATTTCACTTGTCCTGTTTATGTAACACTTTAAAAATCAGCAAAAGGGTTATATAAATAAAATTTATTATGAAACAAAAGGCAAAAAACTATTATGTACATAGTTTAGTCCTATTCAGTGTCTATTCGGCGCTTCTTGGCTTGTCTCTTGTATTCATTAAATGGAGCATCTCTTGTCACTGTCCAGCAATAGTTTGCAAGCATTGATGGGCTCCATTTGCCCTGATAGCGTTTCTCCATTGTTGCAATGTCCTGGTGAAATCACTCGCCATGCTCGTCGCTCACTGCTCCGCAGTTCGGTGGAAAAAAAATCTAGATGAGAGTGCAAAAAATGTATCTTTAGTGACATGTTGCAACCAAGGCTTTTGTATGCCTTGAGGAGGTTTTCCACCAACAACCTGTAGTTGTCTGCCTTGTTGTTTCCGAGAAAATTTATTGCCACTAACTGGAAGACTTTCCATGCCGTCTTTTCCTTGCCACGCAGTGCATGGTCAAATGCATCATCTCGAAGAAGTTCATGAATCTGAGGACCAACAAAGACACCTTCCTTTATCTTAGCTTCACTTAACCTTGGAAATTTTCCATGGAGGTACTTGAAAGCTGCTTGTGTTTTGTCAATGGCCTTGACAAAGTTCTTCATCAGACCCAGCTTGATGTGTAAAGGTGGTAACAAAATCTTCCTTGATTCAACAAGTGGTGGATGCTGAACACTTTTCCTCCCAGGCTCCAATGACTGTCGGAGTGGCCAATCTTTCTTGATGTAGTGGGAATCTCTTGCACGACTATCCCATTCGCAGAGAAAACAGCAGTACTTTGTGTATCCAGTCTGCAGACCAAGCAAGAGAGCAACAACCTTCAAATCACCACAAAGCTGCCACTGATGTTGGTCATAGTTTATTCACCTCAAAAGTTGTTTCATGTTGTCATAGGTTTCCTTCATATGGACTGCATGACCAACAGGAATTGATGGCAAAACATTGCCATTATGCAGTAAAACAGCTTTAAGACTCGTCTTCGATGAATCAATGAACAGTCTCCACTCATCTGGATCGTGAACAATGTTGAGGGCTGCCATCACACCATCGATGTTGTTGCAGGCTACAAGATCACCTTCCATGAAGAAGAATGGGACAAGATCCTTTTGACGGTCACGGAACATGGAAACCCTAACATCACCTGCCAGGAGATTCCACTGCTGTAGTCTGGAGCCCAACAGCTCTGCCTTACTCTTGGGTAGTTCCAAATCCCTGACAAGTTCATTCAGTTCACCTTGTGTTATGAGGTGTGGTTCAGAGGAGGAGGATGGGAGAAAAGGTGGGTCCTGTGACATTGATGGTTCAGGACCAGAAGTTTCATCCTCTTCCTCGTGTGACTCAAGTGAGAATGATTCTGGTGCATCAGGAACCGGCAGTCCTTCTCTGTGGGGTACTGGGCGTACCCCACGGAGAAGGCTGATGGAATGTTTGGATAATGCACTTAATGCAAAATGTCCACTTTTTCTTCTTTGACACACCTTTCCCAACTGGAGGCACCATGCAGAAGTAACAATTGCTGGTATGATCTGTTGGCTCTCTCCAAATCATTGGCACTGCAAAAGGCATAGATTTCCTTTTCCTATTCAACCACTGGCGAAGATTTGTTGCACAAGTGTTGCAGCATATGTGTGGGGCCCACCTCTTGTCCTGATCTCCAATTTTGCAGCCAAAATAAAGGTGATAGGCTTTCTTAACCATAGTGGTTATACTGCGCTTTTGTGATGCAAAAGTCACTTCACCACAAACATAGCAGAAGTTATCTGCACTGGTCACACAAGTACGAGGCATCTCTGCTCACTTTGGCTAAACAGAAATGTGTCCCTTTGCAAAATCAAACACTGACAAATAAGAGAGCACGGCACTGTATGATTTCTAGAGCTAATATAGGGCAATTTGTTCAGCAGAGTGATGTAAGCTTTGTTATGATTGCATCATCCATGACTTCTAGGAATAACATGATGCAATTCATATCATGTATGATGCTATACCAGCTTCAGATTGCATCATTCATTGTTTTGCCTAAAAAGCAAGTACTGTCCAAACCCAGTCATAGATTTATTCATAGATCCAGTCAAAGATGTATTTTAGTCATTTCTGGTTTAAATTGAGATCCCTTCCCTTTATAACTCAAAAATAACAGGAGTACTTGTGGCACCTTAGAGACTAACAAATTTATTAGAGCATAAGCTTTCGTGGGCTACAACCCACTTCTTCGGATGCATCCGAAGAAGTGGGTTGTAGCCCACGAAAGCTTATGCTCTAATAAATTTGTTAGTCTCTAAGGTGCCACAAGTACTCCTGTTATTTTTGAGGATACAGACTAACACGGCTGCTACTCTGAAACCTTTATAACTCACTTATCCTCCGCCATTCCCAAGTCAAGGGTCGTATATACTGACCCAATAGCATATCTTGAAAACTAGAGCCAATCAACAATTTTAAGCATCATTTTCGTTCTCAGTGACCCAGAATTAGTAAAGTTTGACTACATTTATTTCAGAAGCATTTTGGCTGTAGAGCAGTGTAATGAGATGAAGCTTCCCAGTTCACAGAGTTTTCAAACTACTTTAGAATTTATGGAAGATGCTGTTCTCAAATATTTTTTCTTCCTATGATTCAATGGTCTCAGGATCCAATGCTGGTATGCATTACTTACTTCATTTAGTTCACAGCTACAACAATATCTTACCAGCTCACCAATACACAGCAGTTTTACATTAACTAAGCTAATATCATTTGTTTTAAATATGCAAGATAGTAATAATAATAATAAAATAATAATAATAATTTGTATTATACTGTGGTTCTCTTGTGAACATCTCAAAGTGGTCTACACCAGTCAAACTCCAATGACTCAACTGGAGGTCCTCCTGAGATACATCAATCTGAGATAAAAATAAGCCCCCTGCTGTAAACACTAGATACCAAAAGACTCCATAATTAATACAAGAGAAAACTGAATAATCTAAAAACTAGGGAATTTGCATGCCTATTCAAAAGTATGCAAGGATCTCAAATACAAGGCCTCTGTTAATGAACCTTACTATACATTGCAAAACTTTTTCAGGCTCTTGGCCTTTTTTCAGCAGTGTGGCAATGACACTAAACTATTTTGTGGTTTTGTAATCAGCACAAACATCCAGAAAGGATTAGAGTGAAACCAGCAAACTTTCATTTTTTATGTCCAGATGTGAAAAGCCACTGCATCACCTAGTATTAGTATTTTGCTATATTTCCTTGTAGTCACAATTTAGGAAAGGCAGGTAGCCAGACAACAATGAATTCCTTTTTATTTTAGAAAAAAAGTTAAGGTAACACTTATGATCTGTAAAAGACGGTTATAAAATCATTCTAATGCAGAATAAGATGATCTATAATGTGAAGTAGTGACATAGGATAATCTAAACTATGATAGTTCAGAAAATTAACTGGAAGAAGTGCACTAAAGAAATGACAAAAGATGCTGTAGATTTGATCTGCATTAACTTTATAGAAAATGGGGAACATCTACAGTTTTAAAGATTAAAATCTCTTCATTATGGCCTTTTGAATGAATGTGGTATGAGAAACACACGGAAAGCTGAATTTGGAATCCAAATCCCAAAAGCTTTTCGAAACCCCGGTCCAAGCAGGGTAAAACAGGCAAATAGCAGTTTCATTTGATGAGGTATGTCTTAGCTTCCAGTTTCATGTTTTGTTGGAACTTAAGATACCTTGCTGGGGAGTAATGAATATGGTTATATGAAAATACAAAGATTTTCTCCTCTACGTGCAATCTGGTTAATCTCTTATTAAACTCCACTTATTTTATTTAACTCTGTTCCATACTTTTATTACCAGTTCCCAAGCATGACATGTACCATGAAGTTATGTGACTATGATTTTCTTAGATGGTCAGACTATGAAATCTGACTATGAAATGTCTTCCTGTGAAACAGACAGAATACAGATAAAAGATCAGAGAACTGGATGGAAATTCAATAAAGACAAGTGCAGAGTACTTCACTTAGGAAGGAAAAATCAACTTTACAGCTGCAAAATGGGGAATAACTGGATAGGACGTAGTACTGCAGAAAGGATGCAGAAAAGGATCTGGGGGTTACAGTAGATCACAAAACGAATATAAATCAATGATGTGATGCAGTTGCAAAAAAGGCTAAAATCATCCTGGGTGTTTTAATAGAAGTGTCCTATGTAAGCAATGTCCTGCTCTACTTGTGACTGGTGAGCCTCAACTTGAGTACTGTGTCCTATTTTGGGTGCCACTCATTAGGAAAGATGTGGACAAATTAGAGAGATTCCAGAAGAGAGCAACAAAAATGATAAAAGGTTTAAAAACCTGACCTACGAGGAAAGGTTAAAAAACCTGGGCATGTTTATTTTGGAGAAAAGAACCTGATAACAGTCTTCAAATATGTTAAGGGCTGTTATAAAGAAGATGTTGATCAGTTGTTCTCCAGGTCCACAAGATAAGATAAGACGTAATGACTGCAGCAAGGGAGATTTAGGTTAGATATTAGGAAAAGCTTTCTAACTATAAGGGTAGTTAAGATCTTTAACAGGCTTCCATCAGAGGTGGTGGAATCCCTATTATTGGAGGTTTTTAAGAACAGGTTCGACAAACTCCTGTCATGGATAGTCTAGGTTTACTTTGTCCTGCCTCAGCCCCGGAACATGATAACTTCTTGAGAGCTCTTCCAGCCCTATATTTCTATGATTCTATAATGGGAAGTGTCAAGCAAACTTAATAATAGGCAGTGCTTCCAGACCCACTTATAATCAAAAAAGAGAGCAAGAGCAAGATGTATCCATACATTCCATACATACACACATATATCAGATTTAATACATCTGTAGCATCTCTTGGGAATTACTGGTTCAATCAAGACAGAGTACCACAAAAATTAATAGACAAACACAGAAGCCCCACAGCTTTCCCTATAATATGATGGTAAAGGATACCATCATTTTTAAAATAACCATCTTCAGTGGATCAAGTGAAGTCTGCAAGCAGTGGTAGCTGCTAAACAAGTCATCAGGGAAACAGAGCAGCAATGTAATACTAACAATCATAGCAAGAAAAGAAAAAAACAAGTAAAAAAATAAATACAATCATACACAATTTTTTTCAAATATGAGACCTTGGCTTCATATCAGGGTCAATTTTGTTGTGTCTTGTTTGCTTTTATGTCTGAAACCAAATGTGAAATAAATTAAATATCTATTTGATAAATTGAAAATTTCTGGCAAAGGTACCCTCTTGGATTTGGGTTATGGAGCACACAGCCAGAAACCTGATGACAGAATTGG
The DNA here is from genome assembly GCF_028017835.1 of Emys orbicularis. Classification (NCBI taxonomy): domain Eukaryota; kingdom Metazoa; phylum Chordata; order Testudines; family Emydidae; genus Emys; species Emys orbicularis. The sequence continues at coordinate 80,112,138 of NC_088687.1, read as the reverse complement.
GAAGAGAATGAAATAAAAGTTTAACAAAAGATCTGTAGGGAATGAGTGATAAAATCAACAGGGAATCACTAGTGCTCCAAACCATAGGCCAGGCAGCTGACTAGCGATCACCAAAAAGCCAAGCAAAGTGATGAAAAGCAGCAGGAAGACAGGAAGAAACAGCAGGAAACAATGCAAGTTGCCAGGGGGTCCATTGAAAAGTTAATTGAAGCAACAAGCTGAGAGCCATGTCAGGCAGAATGCATCAAAGTGGAAGAAATGCAAACAAGCAGTAGCTGAAACAGCCAAAGAAAATGTGGAGTGACAGAGAAGGAAAAAACAAATCATTGGAGGCAGACAGACAGACAACCCACTGCAAGGGAATGTCAGTAGCCTGACACCAGGGAAAGATGGCACCTGAAATCAAAAGGATAGCCAGAAACACTCAGGGCTATATTCTGCCTGTCCCTTATGCTGATGTACAGGGGTAGGGTATGTACAAAGAACTGAACATTTGATGGTGCCCAGATCAGGTTCCGACAGATCTGCAGTCACTGTAATATGCAAAGAGGAAGTGCTGTTCCCTCCCACTTTGCTATGGAGCAACATGGGAATAGGAAGGGCCCAACTCCTAAACATCAGCCAGCAGAACTGACAGACTACGTAGCAAGTAGATAGCTACATTCATAATGGAATGTAGTAGTGGTAGTGTAGTATTGTCAATGCCTGCTGGTACTCCCTCTGGGACTTATTGTGGGCTGTGCCTAAATGGATCAAGCAAACCCAATGTATTATTGCCACAGATAGAAGTAATAAATACCCAGCATAACCACTGAAGGTCTGAAAAATGGATAAATCTGAAGATAAATTTACTAGTTTAACTAACTAAACAAAGGTAAAAGCTAATTTAAAAATAATTACGAAGAATCTATCCACATAATGATTTTTGGTGTGATATCAAGCACATCATCATGAGTCTAGAAAAAGAACCCTTGTTACTAGTCTATTGATCTGTCACCTCTTATTATTTCATGACCTGAAATGATTTATATCAGTTGTATTTTTGTTTTGTGCACTATTTTTGGCTTAGCTTGGTTGAGCCATTCAACTTGATGACATTTCTCTATTTGTCTTTCTGTAACAGGATAACTTTTGAATGCTACGTCCAATTAATTCAAAAGATTCAGGGAATGCTTTGGGCATCAATGGGAAGAAGCCCATTGATCTTGGTGAAATTCAGAAAACCAGAAAGGGAAAATGGGGGACACAGGGAGCCCTTGCATCTAGTTAGCAGATCCAGCAGCTTAAACCAGGTCTGTAATTCTTTGACCTATAGACCCAGTCATTCAGGGTGTCAATAGTTCTTCGATGACAGCCACTAATACCTCTTAGAATAAAAATAACCTCCATCTCAGATCTGCCCATCCTCCCAATAGAGTTCAAAATGTTGCAACCCTGAATGACTTATCTCCCAGACCCCAAAGAAAAGTAAGAATGGGAGAGGGTGACGCAGAAATGGAAAGGCAGAGTGGAGAGGGAAGGAGGGGCACACAGAACCTATAGTGGTGTGGGAAAGGAGGTCCAGATACGGGGAAGGGGAAAACAGGAGAGGAAGAGGTAAATGTAATGCTTAGTGGGAAAAGGGGGAAAAGAGGGCATAGTGAGCCGCTGACATTGGAGGGGAGATAGAAACAGGGGACAATGGTATAGGGGAGGATAACATGAGGACACACAGAGTCCTTGGCATGTGGCCGAGAGTGGAATGGAAACACACAGAACCCTTGGCAAGGGGAGAAGAGGTAAATGGGGGTTCACAGACCCCTTTGCATGGGAGGAGGGGGGAAAAGGCATATACAGAGTTCCTGGCATGAGGAGAGGGGGGTTGCAGGCAGTCCCTGAAATAGAGAGGAATGGGAAGATGGCACACAGGGAGAAGTGGAGGAGAAATAGAGGAACGGAAGAAGCCCCTGGGGTGTGCAATGAACTTGGGCTACAGAGGCAACAAAGTGTGTGACCTTCTAGTAAAATATACATTTAATGTTGTTCATCATCCATGCTATGATGGCATGTAATAAAAGGATATCTACTGAGTTGAGGCTAAGTTTATAAACCTTGCAGATAGCATACTGTGTGTTCACAAAACAGTCTAAAAGCAACTTATGCTAGTTTTCATGGTCAGAGGTTTTAACATTGATATTTACAAGGTGTGATTTCTTTTAATAAAATAATAATAATAATAATAAATTAATAATAAACCATTGTATCCCCAGCACTAATAAAACAGTGATTACAAATGACAATAGTTAGAGAAATGTATTGGAAATGCTATACATAGATTGGTGCTGGCAGAAGTATAACACAATAGTTTTTAAAATCTATAAAATAATACCTAGAGTGGAATTTAGTGTTCAGAAGTTAATTTCCTGTGATTTTGGTAATTCACAAAATACAGTGAGTTAAAATCCTGACCCCAAATATGTCAATGGCAAAACCCTCATTGACTGCAGTGGGGCCAGGATTTCACCTCATAAATCTATACATGAAATGTCATATGTCTCAAAAGCCAAATTAGTTTCCTTTACGTCATATCTACCAAAAGTAGATCAAATATACCACTTCATATCCATATTTAACCTATCATATTCTGTTACTTTATACATGATTTTTCTTCAGCTCTGTTAAAAACAGTGTATGTGACAGGAGCCGTATGATTACCAAGAAGCAAACAATGAAACAATACCGGTCAGCCTGATGGGCAAAGGGCTCAGCACACCACAGGCCTAACCACTGTTAAGATGTGATATAGATAGATAGATAGATGGGTTTGATTCTCAATCACCTTACACCATTTATAGTCCCTTACACCTCTGAAAAGTGGACATAAAATGCAATTATTCTGATTTTGTCATGCTGTATGCCGATTTTGTACTCACTTTGCACAGATATAAAGGACTTCACAGGATGCAAAACACTGAAGAATCTGGCCCTGAACATATAATTAGTGTTTTAAATGAACATCATTCAGTGGATGCAGTAAATACTGATATGTAATGTGAAAGTTATTAAAACACAACTCCTGACACTAGATAGATCCTAAAAACCATTATCATGTAAACACCTATGGAGACAATTTTTAATTCACAATCAATGCCCATTATAGTCACTGGTCAATGATCATCATAAGTGCATAGCAAAACGTTGTGCTAATATTGCTGAAGAAATTGCCAGTGAGAAAACTCTATTGTGCATACCCGTCTCCCTGCTTTTATAACATAGTTTATTTATGTAAACCTTCTGCCAGGTAGTTAACATCAGCACAAAGGGCCAGGATCAATATTTCTAGGTTCCCCAATGACAAATAACTAAACCACCTCAAGATCCCATCCTGAAACCTGAGAAAACTAAATGCACCAACCCTGGGTGTCCTTAATAGGCAGAATTTCCCCACTTGCATTCACTCAAGACTGTACACAAACAAAGAAATATTTATTCAGGGAAAGGGAACACAGTCATAAACTTGGGGAAACAAAGCAATATACCCCTTCAAGTAACTTTGCAAGAAGTCTATCTATCTCCCTTCCCACCTGCCAGTGAGATATTTCACAAATAATAGCCCTTTGGCCCCACCACCTCAGCCATTTATCCCACGCACGATTCGGTTCAGTGAATAGCAGTAGTCCAAGTATCTTTTGGCAGATCTGTCTACAGTCCCAAGGGAGCTGCTTGCCTGGTCTCATATGGAGCCATCAATACCTAATCCAGCTAGAGATTTAGGTTTATTAAGGTGAATGGTTGGTGGGGCCTCAGAGTCCACTTAGCTCTGCTGCTGTCCTCCACATCTTCTCATGCAGCAAAGTCCTCAGTCTATGTTGCCTCTCACAGCAAAGCCCTCTGTGCCTTCTCCTGCAGTGAAGTCTTTGGTCTGCATTGTCCCTTGCACCCAAGTCCTCATGGGAGGGAACCCTTGAACAGAGTCCTAACTGCTTGGATATAAGGTCTTTGCCACAATGAAAGAACTCTTTCTTCTTTCTGGGAGCCTACTACCCCCAAATTCCTAGTTCATATGTAGCTATGGCAACTTCACAAACTCTCTATGGCAACACTTTTTGTTTCTTTACCTATAGAGGGAGTATGGAGCTCCTTTCCTCTGGATTTTCTAGCTATAGTGCTTTCATTTTTTTAAAAAAAAATTAGTCAAGGGAGTTACATATGAATTTCCAAATTCTGACCCAGGAAGTCAACATGAGGGTGAGAGGAAAATATTCTTTTCTCCTAGACCGCAAAGAAGTTGCAGAATTCAATGATGAAAGAAACTTCTGGTCTTCCACTGCAGGCGAGCACAGGGAGATACATATAGTACCAGTTGCATCCCTTCCATTGTCTGTCATACACTGCTGCTTCCTGCCCTCATGCAATAATTTACAGAATACTTGCACATAGTGGGATGCCACACAGGCACACCCATCCAGTCCCCTGCACAGTGTAACCACACTGGTTCTGCTGTCTTTGCAGGCTCTGCAGAGGGGAACTGGATTTGCCCATAATACATAAAGACATTTTGCTGTACAGTGAAAATACTTGTTGGGGTCCACTAGGCATAGCTACCAGGTAACTCGGGAGAGCAGAAGGCCAAAAGTGCCGAGGAAACTCTTTTGCTCTGGGCCTATCTGAACCCCCAAACTCCATCTTGTGAACTCTCACCTACTTATGTACTAACTGCTTACATGCTCTGAAGCAGGCTGAAGCAGAAATGTATTGGTCAGCGTTTCTAGCAGATGGCTGCAGTTTCACTCACACTAGCAGAAATAATAGAGATAAGGAGGAGGGGAAGGAGGGGTAGTTAGTTTGCAGATGTCTAACCCAAGGTCGCAGAGACTGGGAAAGTTTTCTCACAAGCTTATGTAGAGTTTATTGTAACAGTTGTCTGGAAGGGAGGGGTAAGGGGGAACAGCCAGATAAAGAGATGTATGTAAACAGTTTGGAGTATAAAAGGTAAAATTTGTTTGTATTTGTTGCACTGGATTTGAGACATGCTGGTCTCCTAGTGCTATTTCAGAGCTCTGAAATAAACTTGGCTTGCTTTCTCCCCTCGGTGTCTTTATTGGTGCCAAGCACACCGGGCCACGGACCATTGTTGTCCCCTCGAGCCCCTTGGGTGGGCAACATACTGACAAAATTGTTCCAAACTGCCCAGTTCTATTATTATATTATTAGAATTAAAGAGTGGGTCTACATCACCAAGTACTGTTTTCTAATTCTGTAAAAAAAAAAAAAAAAATCTCCTAGTATCCCCAAATGTTAGTTTATTGCACAGCAAATTTGTACCTATAGAAAAAAAGCCCTGCCTATCCTAAACAAAAAGCTTCAGTAAAAAACAGTTAAGGTTGGCAGTATGTTTCAGTGGAGTCCAGCTAGCATCCCAAGATTAATATTACAGTTTCTGATTAAATGAGATACAACTACTGCCCTCTTTCTCCATGCCAACACAGGAATGAATCTGCTCCCATACCTTTAAACCTCCTTTTCTGATTCTTTCCAGATCAAGTCATTGAAAGCCATGGAACGACTATCCTATAGTATAAACTATGCATTTTTGTAATGTTATTAAATAGAATTGTATATTTATCTAGAATTTAAACCAGAGATGGCTCATTAGGCAAGTGAGAAACAGCCCTAACAAAGAATTCCCAAAAAACTACAAAATTCGTTTTGCATATTCTTGTTATTTAATTGATAAATATTACATACATATTTAAGGACTAATTGTGATTTGATTTAAATATCATAGCTCACTCTCTCCAGAAGTGAAGCACAGTGCCAGAAAGTTAGAAGAATGTAGTTCTGCTTGCGGCACAAATCTGGGTGTAGCAAATAGTGCCTCATGAAACTGCCTTGTTACCCTGGCAATTTACCGCACCCAGGTGATACTTTATAAAGGTGTTACTGTGGTAACCACTGCTTGGTGAGGCCAGGGCAGGATTGTAGCAGTTAAGCCTGGGTTGCAGAAAGTTTGCAGGAGGCAGGAATGGGGCCTGCGTCCTGCACTTCCCTGGCCCTCCTTGCCGGGGTGAGCCCGTATGTATGACCGACAAGCCACTGCCGTGCCCTTGGCCTACCTTGTGCTCCACCCCCAGCACCAACCTCGAATGGCTCCAGCTCCCAGATCTGCCTGCTGCTGCTTCACTATAAATAAGGTAAGCATTTAATAGCTATTAAATTATACATTGGGTGGGGGTGGAATAACTACTTTGTGATTTGCGCCTTACCTGTCAAAAAAGTCATCAGACACCACTGATTTAAACTAAGAAAGGTGTTCAAATGCAATGAAATAAGCTAAGGGACAAAAAAGGTTATTTTTACAGGTTACTACATGATGAGAATAAAGTAATCTCCCCACTCCATCCCATTATACTAAGGAGAGATGTCAAGTATGCCACAGAAACTGTACTGACAAGATGCAGTTAGTAAAAGGGTTAGTAGTACCAACTCTGCCTTTGATTTTGTGGAGTCTTCATTAAGCGTAAGCTCTGCACTAGGCAGCAGCAATTATAGACAGAAATGGAGGGGGAAATGCTTCAGAGACACAGAACATACTAGAATAAACAGATATAAACCAGATTGATCTATAACCGAGACAGTGTGATACTTGGACTCTGGTTTATGGAACACAGAGATTTTTTGTAAAGAAAATATAATTTAAAAGGCTAATGTGCACATATTAATGTCTATTTGCTTATTTATTACAATGTTTTACTGTAAATGCTTGTAGACCAGGCCAGGTTTACACTATATTATACTGTGAAATGGTGTAATTGAGAATCAGACTCAAGATCTACTCGAGCTAGGCAAAATGGGGTAGGTTGGGTTTTGTAATTCCAAAATTAGAGTGTTTTGGATTTGGGTCCCCTATTTTCAGAACTCACTCAAATATTCTGGGGAAGTCTGAACATATGACCCTACCTCTGACCTAAAAAAATGAATTTGCAACCTTTAAAATAAAAAATACACTTGATGCACTATAAGTGTGTATACATGAGCCTCTGTGAATAACTTTGTATGAATAATGTTTTTTCACATTGATCATATTGTGAATGGTTATATTATTTGTACTGAAATTACATTTCCTTAAAACTAAACTAAAATGAAAAGGGGAATAAAACCAAAGAAAAAGAAAAAAAAGATAGCGGCATGAGAAATTTCACCAAGGTTCTTCTTTTTCTAAGGTGCATGTGTAGTGTAAGAACAGCATGCAAAACGAGTAATTTTTCCTATAAGTAAAATCCAACGGTCCCTGTATACAAATGCAAAAAGAGAGCCAGTTTTCATTCTGGGCCTCTCAATTACGCACACCCCTCTACAACTAATGGTTTTAAGATCCAATGGTTGGAAGTTGAAACTTGACATATTTAGACTGGATATAAGGCATAATTTTTAACACAGAGGGTAATTAACCATTGGCACAATTTGCCAAAGGTTGTGGTGGATTCTACAACAGTGACATTTTAAAATCAAGATTGGATGTTTTTCTAAAAGATCTGCTCTAATTCAAATAGGAATTATTTTGGGGGAGTTCTATGGCCCACGTTATACCGGAGGTCCGACTAGATCACAATGGCCCTTTCTGGCCTTAGAATCTATACACCCAGTTAAAACGGCAGGAAAACAGATTAGATACATACTTTATATTTGTGGGGGAAAGGAATGTCACCTCTGAGCTAATTTCTTATTTCTAGATAAACTAGAGTCACTACTCACTTCAATATTTCTGGGGTCATCTAGATTTCATTAAAAAGATCCTGCATTAGGGTTCCAGAATAAATTTCATGGTGCAGTGCAGGTCGTCGAGAGGTGGTTAATTTCTTTTTGTTGCTGTTGAAAGTATATATTGAACAAAAACAGACTTTTTAAAACTTTTTTTTTTTCACAAATCATTTTTGTATTTTAGAATTTGTCCAGTTTCTCAACAAAATCATTTTTCTCGTTTTCTTTCTTCCCCCCTCATCCAATGGGAAAAGGGGGGGAGGGAATGGGGCAGGGGTAAGAGGAAAAGGGAAAACTACAGAGGTTGAAAAAGCCCCAAAGCCAACAACTGGAATATTTGTGTAAGTATTTTTTTAAATCATTTTTAAATAAAATATTAAAATAAACAAAAAATTCCATTTGAAAACCAGAGGAATGAAAATTATTTTTTAAAAATTGATTTTTTTCACAAATGATTATTAGCACCTCTTATTCTTAATGTGAATATTAACTTGTGTTCTATGTAGAGTTATGAATCTGATTCCTACACAAGAACAAACTCTTCCCAAGTTCCTAGCATACAGAGGGAATGTGAGGCTGCATTATCCTATAGGATGATGCAGCTTGTACTCCCACAATCCATGCTCTGTCTGTTCATGGGAGCCATTGTAGAAAGCTGTATTGTGAATGAGGTAGGCAAATGTAGGAAGAGAAAGGATGATCTCATGATTAAGATAGTTGAATGCTGCCCTCAATAACTGTATTCTATCGCTGCCTCTGCCACAGAGTTTCTGTGTGATGCCAGGCATGTAACCTAAACCAGACTTATCAGTGGTGATCGCTAATTGTGTGTTCCTCATTTTTTGGGTGCCCAGCTAGATACTCTGGGGGCTGATTGGCAAAATGGCCAAGTACTCATAACTGCACCTGAAATCAATAGGAGCCATGCTTTGAACTTATAAAGTACTATCTAGTACTAAGTACTCTGAAAAATCAGGTCCTAGGTATCTCAAGTTGTGTATCCAAAATTAGTGGAAACTTTTGATCTGCATTTTCTTATGCACCAGTGCCCTGTAAAGTGGGGATAATTCCACGCCCTCATCTCACTGGGGCATTTTAAAGATATATAAACTAATGTTTGTGAAGCACTCAGATATTATAGTGATGAGCACCATAGAAAAGCCCCTGAGGAAATTAATAATTGTCTTTAGAGCAGCGTTTGAATAGTGTGCACTAAAGACGACATTGGACCACATATTGAATAATGAAGAGAATACAAGATAGCAAATAGCTGCTTACTAAGTGAGCATTGTCCAGCCTTTGCACTCAATGAGGCAGGAGTCCTCTGGAAAAAAATGTTATCATATAACTAAAGATTGTGTCATAATGCATAGGCGTACACTGGTTGAATTAAGGTTCAGAGACAGCCTTAATTCTGACATTTTCTAACTTATGAGCAGGGCTGCCCAGAGGATTCAGGGGGCCTGGGGCAAAGCAATTTTGGGGGCCCCTTCCATAAAAAAAGTTGCAATACTATAGAATACTATATTCTTGTGGGGGCCCCTGCGGGGCCCGGGGCCTGGGGCAAATTGCCCCACTTGCCCCCCACTCTGGGCGGCCCTGCTTATGAGTGCTTGTTTTTGCAACCTTAATAATATTTTTCTAATGTAGCTTTTTTGTTTATAATACACACACACTATGCACATGTGTGTGTAGATAGATAGATAGATAGATAGATAGATAGATAGATAGATAGATAATATACTTAACTGCTACATTGGTTGAAAGACAATATAGAAATACTATATTAATGAACAACAAATGTGAGAGAAAGAGAGAGAGGTCAGAGAAATTTTGAGTTGAAACAAAATGTTAAAGGTCAAAATAATTCACAGTTAAAGAACTGGGAAGATTCCTTCACATCCTAATTAATTTTTTATTTGCACAGTTTAAATATACTTTTTCCTTTTTTGTGTGTGGAAACTTTTATAAATATGCATGCCACAGAAAAATGGGGCCATGAAAGTTTACTTTTAAAGGCAAAAATAGTGGAAGCTGCATATGGATCAGAACAGTATCAGAGTAGACATCATTTCTGAATCACCAGTTTTTACTAATGTCGGAAGGTTTTGGAGCACTGAAAAGAATTAGTGGGGAAAGGCTTTTCTACAAATTATGACCAGTCTAATGTGAGTCTTCTTTGTCTTTTAAACAGCGGGATTTCTCCAATACTGTACATGCCTTTATAATTACTTTACTTGAATGTGATACTTTAATGAAGACCAGTTTAATTAAATTAAATTTCTCCCTAGTGGTAACTCAATCAAAATGCATTCTACCCTCATTATATTATCTGTAGGAGTCCAACATTGTAAGTGCTATAAGAGCTTGTTTTAATGAGTGGTCATAATGTACTATACTTGAGAGTCAAGTTACAGACACTTTAAATGTTATATAACAGAAATGTTTATATTAAGATGAAAGGGTAGACATCTTAGTATCTAATTGTTACAGTCTGTTTATTATAGGTATAGACACAAATTATATTATATGGGTGTCTTATGACCAGCTTCTACATAGAATGCTATAATGAATACAAATTGTAATCATAATAATTATAATTAAATGTATATAAACTTATAAAGACAAATATTTTCCCTATCTCAGTGGTTAGGACAGTAACCAATTAAGTTTATTCTGAAATGCTGTTCATTCCTACTTCATGTAGGGTTGGGTGAAAATTCTACAATGCTAACATAATGGAAGTGTTCTCATTTTCAATGTGGATTTTCAAATAAAGATCTGTCTATCTTAGGATTGTTCGTAGTACACATTGCTGTCATATTACAGTGCTTTTCTTTAAAGCAGGTCTCCCTGGAGAGGTCCCTAGTGGACTTCATTATGGAGTCTTCTACTCTTCTTCTTTTCCCAGTTGCTGGAAGCCCTGGTTTTGGTGACAGGTATGTCCTTCTGCCCTCAGTCTGGGTGGAATCACACAGTCCAGTCACTCTGGGACTGGGTCTTTTTGGCTGCAGCCCCTGTTTCCCAAGTGTGTCAATGCAACAGACCCAAATGCATTTAGCACTTGTAAGCCATTTTACTCCATGCACTTGTGACCAGCAAATGTATTAAAGTGACTTAAGAACTGCATCTTCAAAACGAAACATTATTTATTGAAGATAATACAAAATTACTCAAGATAGTTATGTCCATAGCTGACTGTAAAGAGTTCCAAAGGGATTTCACTAAACTGAGTGACAGGGTGACAAAAAGGCAGATGAAATTCAATGTTGATAAATTCAAAGTAATGTGCATTGGAAAAAATAATCCCAACTACACATATAAAATGATGGGGTCTAAAGAAGCTATTACCTTCAAGAAAGAGATCTTGGTGTCATTGTGGATAGTTCCCTGAAAACATCCAATCAATTTGTAGCAGCAGTCAAAAAAGCTAACAGAATATTAGGAACCATTAGGAAAGGTATAGATAGTAAAACAGAAAATATCATAGTGCCACTATACAAATCCATGGCACACGCACATGTTGAATACTGCATGAAGTTCTGGTCACCTCATATCATTATTTATTCCTTCACATAACACAAGAACTAGGCATTACCCAATGAAATTAATAGACAGGAGGTTAAAACAAATAATGCAGTCAACCACTGGAACTTGTTTCCGTGGTATGTTGTGATGGCCAAAAGTATAAGTAGGTTCCAAAAAGAATTAGATTAGTTCATGGGGGATAGGTCCATCAATGGATATTAGCCAAGATGGTCAGGGATGCAACCCTATGCTCCAAAAAGCAACAGAGGGTCCTGTGGCACCTTTAAGACTAACAGAAGTATTGGGAGCATAAGCTTTCGTGGGTAAGAACCTCACTTCTTCAGATGCAAGTGAAGAAGTGAGGTTCTTACCCACGAAAGCTTATGCTCCCAATACTTCTGTTAGTCTTAAAGGTGCCACAGGACCCTCTGTTGCTTTTTACAGATTCAGACTAACACGGCTACCCCTCTGATACTTGACCCTATGCTCCAAGTGTCCCTAAACCTCAAACTGCCAGAAGATGGGACTGGATGACAGGGGATGGATCACTCAATAAATTGCCTTGTTCTGTTCATTACTTCTGAAGCATCTGGGACCAGCCACTGTCAGAAGACAGGATATTGGGCTAGATGGACCACTGGCCTGACCTGGTATGGCCATTCTTGTGTTCTTATTAATTCCCCAGAGGTACAAAGCACATAGAGCAAAATCTTAACTTTCTACACAATTGACCACAAAAAGTGCTGCTACCTATTTACATAACTGAGTTGGAGAAGACGGTGAAGAGCTACAAGGCTTCAAACTTTTCTTTAAATTAAGACATACAATTTGGTTATATGCATAGCTCTAAGAGCCCTTCATGTGAAACCTGCTGGTATCATCCCTCTAGCTCAATGTCAAGGGTGTGAGACACTTTGATCCAGTTCCATGTCTCTTTCAGCTGATGAGACCAAATGCTATTATAAAGATGTCACAATATCTACAAGAGAACATCTCCTGATGATGGTACAGGAGATGTCTCAAATTGAACCTGGTCAAAAGCAAAGTGATACTGCTCAGAAGGAAAAATACTTTGCATTGAAAGTACTCACCCTCTGTTTGTAAAAGTAGTATGTAATCTGTAATTCCTACCTGATTCATCACTAAATTTAGATACACAAGTACACTGGCTCCCTGTTCATTTCCAATGCCACTTCCAGTTCTTGATCAATTAGCAGTGCACTGAATTGGTCAGGACATCGCTACAGCAGACAGTCTCTCCATCTATGATCTTTTGAGACAGCTGTATTCTTCTGGTACAGTACAGTTTACATAGCCTAGAATTAAATGTGGGAGAGACAGGTCGAACTTGACCTATCAAGGACCCACAATTGTGGAATGAATTGCTGAAGGCAAAAGGATTAACTAACCCTTATCCATCTTCAGAGAATGCATTAAAACACACATTTTGCTATAGGCTTCTCACTATAAAGCAAAATAGAGAATAATTAAGAGCAATATTAAGACATCACTATGTAAATGCTGATTGGCACTTCAGATGCTATTGTAATACAAATACATATGATTAATAACAAACAACAACTTAAATAAATGGATTTATGGCCACATTTTCAACAGTGGTCTATACTTCAGTGTGCCTTGATTTTTGGGTGCCCAGCTTTGAACATCTATGGCCTGATTTTCAGAGGTGCTGAGTAATCCATGTTCATGTTGAATTCACTTATAATTGTACATGCCTAGTACCTCTGAAAATCAGGCCCTAAGGTAAAGTCAGGCACCCCAAATTAGGAACAACTTCAGAAAATGTAGGCCCTAGCACTTTGATGCTATGGTGATGGGCATTCAAGAAATACCCGGTACAGACAGTTTGCATTTTTAAAAAATCACCTTTTGGAGGCTCATTCTTTTTAGATAGATAAATAGATAGACCCCCCCCTTCACTCCCCGCGAGATGAATTTCAGGCTGTCCTGTGATAATTTATATATACTGTATATTGGCCTGCTTATAGGGTTTTTTTAATTTTAACTCAACAAAAGTCCGTTTGGAAAAACAGGCAGGAAGACAAAGAGTGGCTCAAGATAAGCTACTCCTCAGCAACACTTGAGAGTTGTTAAGGAACAATGCCAAAACTACTGTCACTGAGGACTCTGGTTCAGTCTCCCGCTGAGCCTACAGGACTTGTTTTAAACAATGAAAGAACTATAGTGAGGCTTTAAAGGGTCCATATCTCAAGACAGAGGTGATTGCCTGTTGTTGGGAACCAGGTGGAGACATAGGGACCCAAGGGGGATGTTTGAAGAAATTAGTCCTGCCTAGGTTACCATCAGAGGTAAGTCTTTTGGTAAAACAGATGTTAGGTTAGATTCAATAAACTCTACTCGCTCATTCTGAGGCTTCCTGATGTTTCCTCCTCTTAATTGCTGCAGCCAACATTGTGGGTGTTGTTTCCAATGTGGCTGACTTTTATGCTTCATTTTCCATCAGTGTTCTCGTTCTTTCTATGTCTACACTGATGAAAGATATGGTTTGAGCAATGCCAGGTGGATTTATTTTCTCTGTCCAAAGCTTTCTAAATTACTGCTGATATACACTGCACGATGCTTTCTTCCTCAGTCTCTCTTTGTGTCCCATTTTTTGTAATTGACTTGTTCCAGTCCATTGATCTTTGCACATTTCTTTTCTAGCAGCTCATTTACAATCCCAACCTATTTCTGGCTGGCTGTTGGCTGATTTTCCACTTCCATCTCCACTGTTTTGTTTTTTATTTCTTTCCCAGAGCATTTCCCTGTCATGCATCATCTTATTTTCAGTGCCCCTCACATCTTATCTACCTTTACCCTACAGCTAACTGAAGAAGTGTGAAACTCACCTGAGGAAAAAGAAACCCAAACACACAAACAAGATGTAAACAAATTTAATATGAACACAAAAACAAGCAGCTATTGCTCAAAACATGACATGTTATAGTCATTTTAGTTCTCTTACACATATGCACATATCTAGCTTAAGGAAGTAGCATCAACCCAATTTTTTTCTTTTATCTAAAAAGAATGGGGAAATTGAAACACTTTATTGTTTCAGCTCATATGATAAAGTGAGACTAATTTAATGTCAAAATGTTTTAAATATTCAAGCACCTAATATTACACCAGAATAAAATGAAAAAAACTACAAACTGAATTGGGGTGCAACTAACTGTATGTTTATCACCTTCTCAGACACTATTTTAAACACCATCTATCTATTAAAATATGTAAGTCAGAATAACTGAATATTTCCTTGTCATCTTTTTAACGTGAAGTGAATTAGGATATGAATAGTGGCTGCTGGAATTTATTGACTGGCTCACTAACCATATCTGACTGTAGCAGTGCCCGCTCCTGGCCCCTCCACAAACGCAGTCAGAGACCAACTGAAGTGCAGCACCAGTGTCCTTTTATTGTTTGTGTCCTTTCCCACCACTTATTATTTACAGATATTTACAGGGACCAACACTCTAGGAGACTACTAGCTTCCCAGCCAGCAGGGATCTAGAACCCACATTCCTCCCTTTCCTGTCTCCCCCCTGCTTCCTGTCTCTTAGCCAGCTTTATAGGGCAGGCTGGCTACCCAGGCCTGCAGGTGGATCCACTCTGGTAATTAGGGCATGGCCCTTCAGCCAGCCCAACTAATACCCTTCTTCCTCTGGAACAGGGCTAACAGGGGCCTGATTTGTTTCTCCTAGCCAGCACCCTGTTACACTGACTGTTGATGGAGCAGAATATTTTATATTAGTCTCCAACATATAGTGAAAAATTCCCAGACTTAATTGCTAGAAATTACTGAGACTTAAAACAATAAACATTGCTCACAATGAATTTGCATTAAGAAAGCAGAAGATCAACATACTAATAACTGGAGTGTAATGTGTATTCAGACATCTTGAATGCTGGCAAGTCATACTGAAAGCACTATTATAAAATGTGGCTATAATGCTTATGTGTGCAGCTCTTTTTTTGTCCTGTCAGCTGGTACAGTTGCTTAATGCACTATTGCTCTAGTTATTTATTAATCTAGAACTCTGCCAGAGTAAATCGTGCAAGAAATATTTGTAGCTAAGTGGTAACTATTACATTCCTAATAAGTCACTACTGAAAAAATGAGAGCATTGGGTGCTTGTGCTATTTGCTTTAGCAGGATAATCTTTGAGTAAAAGGAGATAAAGTCACTATGCTACCTTAGAATAACTACTCAAAAAAGATATTTGGAAAATAAAAGCTATTGAAGTATAATACAGAACATCTCTCACATATTTGTCCAGCTGGCGACACTTTCTCACTCACCACACTTTTAATGGGCCAATGGGTAGAATTCCACCCCTCCTCCCCCCATAAAGTGGAATGCATGCCATGGAAAAGATGTGTTGCATTTCTATGGAAGGCCTATTGCAGTCTATATAGGTTCTTATACCACCCTTATAATATCTGAGTATCTTCCAGTAGTGTATTATGTGATGTCAGCAGCATCTGTCACATGCAGTTAGTTCTCTCTCTCTCATATAATCTCTCCAGGGGGAGAATTGTATGTGCAGTGTAGTGTTGTTTTCCTAACTTTTGAGTGCTTGGCTTTGAAACTTAACATCAGCCTGTTTTAACATGGGATTTATATACCGCGTATATAGACTCCCTAGCTGCTTTTTTTCATAAAAGTACAAATTTACTATGCACAACTATAACAGCCCTATCATTGCAAGAATCATTGCAAGAGCTTTTGCCCAGATCTCTATCACCTGAACAACATTCATCCTGGCAGGCAGTATGGCAAGTTGAGATTTGGGTCTGCAATAGACTGAGAGGGGACATGATAGCAGTTTTCAGGTATCTAAAAGGGTGTCATAAGGAGGAGGGAGAAAACTTGTTCACCTTAGCCTCTGAGGATAGAACAAGAAGCAATGGGCTTAAACTGCAGCAAGGGAGGTCTAGGTTGGACATTAGGAAAAAGTTCCTGTCAGGGTGGTTAAACACTGGAATAAATTGCCTAGGGAGATTGTGGAATCTCCATCTCTGGAGATATTTAAGAGTAGGTTAGATAAATGTCTATCAGGGATGGTCTAGACAGTATTTGGTCCTGCCATGCGGGCAGGGGACTGGACTCAATGACCTCTCAAGGTCCCTTCCAGTCCTAGAATCTATGAATCTATGAATATTATATGTGTCTTCTATGTCCAGCTCTGCCACAAATTATTTAGTGTAGTCCCTAAGTTACTCCTTCTTTAAAAAGTCCCTAAGTTACTCCTTCTGCCTGAAATTTATCTTTTTTCTAGTCATATGAGGCCTTGTTCAATAACAACAGTGGTGATATTAGCAGAATTATTAATACAAGTAAAAGGCATCTAGAATACATGACCTCCTCACTCTAAGTTCAGTGCACTTTCTCCTAGGCTGAAGTTATTTTGATGGGGGTGGTACTAATGGCATCAGGAGCATGATGTTCAGTGCAGAAAAAATGTTCAGATTTTAGAAGCAAGCCTCTGATTAACTCAAGTGCACAGGATTGTCTATGGCTTCTAACTTGGCTATATCTGAATCATAGAATTATAGAAGATTAGGGTTGCAAGAGACCTCAGGGGTCATCTAGTCCAACTCCCTGTTCAAAGCAGGACCAACACCAACTAAATCATCCCAGCCAGGGCTTTGTCAATGCCTAGAGAAAGCTAAGTGCACCTTCTGACCTCAAGACAAATCCTACTTTAAACTCCAAGTTTCTGATTCGAATCATGGAGATTCCATTGCTATTCAAAGAAATGGCCAGAAAAAAGGGCTATTATTGTTAAAATTATCTATTTTCTCCAAACCTTTTTCTCAAAACTGGCTGAACACTTTTTCCCCTGAAACTTCAAAACAAAAAACAAAACAACACAGAAAACAAACCAAAACAACACAGAAAGCAAATAAACAAGAAACCAATCTCAACATCAGACAAAACATGAAACATTTCAGCTCAAAATTTCCCAGTGTCAAGAAAGTACTTAAGAATATGCTTGTATGTCTTTCTGAATTACAGTGAAAGTTCGGTAAAGTTAGAGGCACTCAGAAATGCTTATAATGAGATATAAGGCTACGAGTACTCCCTCTAACTAAGGACCAGAAAGAAGAAATAATAAACTAAAGACCTGTAAGCAATATGCAAGAGTTCAAAATGTCACTTTCTAGGGATGATACAAAAGAACAGGCATGTCCTCATATAAGCAACAAGTACTATTACTTAAGTAGTCTATGTATGAAAGTTTAATTTTGTTAGACATATGTTTTCATTTTTTAAAATAAGATGACATGGTAAGACAACCCTGATTGAACAACTATCACACACTGAATGGGTTAAAAAACAAAACAAAACTGCAACTTGAAACCAGAGAAGCATTCACCCACGAAAGCTTATGCTCCAATACATCTATTAGTCTTAAAGGTGCCACAGGACTCTCTGTTGCTTTTTACAGAAAATAAATGGGTCATAAGGGACTTTACTGAATTTTACATAAAGGGTATTAAAATTGTGAAATGTATTATCAAAGGCAAAAGTGGAAACTGCTGACATGAATATATTCCACAGAAGAAAACAGACTATGCAATGCAATAGTGAGGAAGATAACTAAAGTAAATGTTCTAGTCAAATGAGGTAAGTATTTCTGACCATGACTATTAATTATTGTACAAGCTAAGTAGCCAGTTTGAAACATAAATAACAACAAGTAACAAAATTGTACAAAATGAAATTAGCAGCCCAGAAAGACTACATAATATTCACAATAAGGCTACGAAACACACAAACTTTGCTATGTCACCCAGAGTTAATATTGTCTTCATCTAAGCTAATTAAAGTCAGGCAAAAAAACAAATTCAAATATAATACATAAATGAAGATACTTAAACAAGGACTCAAATATTAAAGAAAAATCATAAATCCTTGCTGTTGCTAAATATATGGCAGGAATTAGAGTTACATAGATTGGTTTCTCTAAAGTGCAGACTGCAGAAAGTATAAGGGGAAGTTGGAGGAATGTGGGGATAGTGGATGGTTGATAAGAATGGTGATGGAAGCTTTTCTTTACATTGAAAACTTTAAGCATGTTTTTTTTTATCTAGAATATTTTTAAAGTTTAACACTGAAAAAGTCTTTTTCCTCCATCTGCAAGTACCCCAGCTCTCTTAACCCCTTCATAACCTCAAGCATTCTCCTCAACCCTCATCTCCATGACCATTAGTTTCTGTGAAACACACCCACATGCCAAGCCTAGGTAGCACCGCTCCATGTTACACAGTCCTTTTCAATAAAGTTGTGCCTACCATGAGAGCAATGAATGTGGCCCAATGCTGGTTAAACATTCCTGAATGCAGCTGACTAGGATAAGTGGGTTGTAAAAGAAAGGGGGAGTTCAGAGATTGTTCCTCAAGTACATCCTTAAGTTCCTTAAGAGGCCTGAAAGAGTAAGATGAATATTAACAACTAACCCTCTCCTACACTCCAACAATATTGTACACACTGAAGAAACAACATACATAGCAGCAAAGCCAAGGTACATGACTGAGGGAGAAAAGGGAAAAGCTGCATGCATCTCAGTAACAGTATCTGCTAATAGCTGCAGTCTACTAATGGCTGCAGAAGTGGACCTCTGAGAAAGGGGCTTGGGGAAGAAAAAGTGCAGCTCTATTAAATAGGCATTAAATTATCTATCATATTGAATTCAACATTATGCTGTATAGCATATAGTATCTGGAAATGCACAAAAAAATTCCAAATTTCAAAGGAGAAAAGCTATGCTGATTTTTTTTTTAAAATCTTGGCATTATTTGACATTTACTTAAGATTATTTTTTACAGTTTTAACTATTAAGTGTTCCACAGTAAAATAACTTTGATGACTGCTCTTCAAAGATGACATATTTTGTCAGCCTATTGCTGCCTAAAATAGACTTTTTATCTGTTCAACAAAGGGTTTGAAAGTTTAAGGTAAGAATCACATTCTGTTCAACCACAGAAATGATGTTTGCAAGTTCAAAGAGATCACCACATTTACTGAGGAAAGTATTCTTAATGGTATCATTTAAGAAGGCTGGTACATGCCCACCTTTCCTGTCAGACAAGATACAATTTAATAGTAGTCTTGTTCTCATTACCAAACACATTTTACATAGATTTTAAACTTGGCTTATTAGAAGTAAGGTTGAAATGCTGCTGCAGGTGTACAGGAGATCAGACAGAAACTGCAGACTATTAGTTTAAATTAATAATTTGGGACCAATGTCACTTTAAGACAGCACACTGCAATGCAGAGTGGAATGTGTTTAATGTGTGCTCTCTGATCAGCTGCCATAGCAAAATCAGGCTTTCTGTGGTTAAAATAAAAAGCTTCAAATCATCAGACATCCAAACCCAACAAAAATAAAATGAAATAAAAGGATTAGGCTTTTTGCAGTCAGAATATTTAACTGTTTAATAAGGCTGCAGCAGCTGCAGTCTTTCCCTCTAGACTCAGGTTACAGTAAAATGACCTTCCAGTATGAGAGAGAGTGAGATTGACTTTCAAATGTCTCCTCCTCTTTATCCTCCCTTCTAATGAGCATCCATTTAACCATTTCCAGCTTGTTCTCACTGAAGTTTCTGCACTGAACAGACATCTGTGATGCTTTGTCCTGTTCCAGGGGAGGGTTTTAACCCTCCTGTTACTCCACAACACAATGGAGAGGATCTATACACTATCTCAGCCAATCTGTCAGAGTGGGAGTGGAGATGGAGAGCAGGTGAGAAGAGGAGAGATCCCACAGGAGCATGGTGGAAAATGATACAGTATAGAAGGAAGAGAGTATGTGATGATGAAAAGACTGATATATATTTGTGGAGATAAACGGGATAATAAAGGAGAAGAAAGCCATGTGAAAAGCATTACAAAAACCTGACAAGACTGCAAGAAAACAGCAGCATAGTACAGAAGAAAGATGTAGAAGAAGCATGTCAGGAGTGGAAAATAAACAAGGTAATGGAGGAGGGTAGACAAGGTGGCTTTGCAAGAAAAAGCCTGATTTCTTAAAACTACAGAGAAAATGAGTCAATGGGAAAACAAAGATCTGGAAATGAAAAATTGAAAAAATGCAAGAAAGGATGGGGGAAAACAAAGTGTAAGAAGAAGAAAAACACAAAACAATAATAAAAAGTATAGTAAACTGTTATTTTTTATATATATTATGGGGAGTTTGCTGGCAAGGAACCGTTGTCTGTCCATACTGGAAGAAAGGCAGTTGGCCATGGATGTGGTCACAACTTTATTCACTTATAATATCTGGCAATACCCAGTAACAAATTGTTCAGTGCAATAAGCAGAGGGATTGTCTCCCCACTGTTCAAACCCCTTCTTATGCCCCCTTAAGGGGGGCCAGGAAAATGAGGCGATCAGGTCTCAAATAATTAGATGTAGGAGCCCAAAAACCTCCCTTACTTGGGTCCCTTGAGGGTTACTTTTCTTCAAATTTTATTCCAAAACATTTTATCTGATAATCATATCCCTTCCATACTGAGTATCTGCACTGAACATCCACCACAAGTTTTACGTCTGTTGTGACATTATAACCTAACTCCCCTTCTCCACTCCACTGGGTCCCAGACTAGCTGCGGGGAAGGCAAAAAGCCCCTCTCTACCTCAGCCAGTCTGGCTGTGAAGGAAAAATTCCTTCCCAGCCCCCCAAGGAAAAGAGCAACTAGTGTAATGCCTACAGTGGGACAAAAGGGAACCCGTTCCTTTTGCCAACTGGGTGTGTGGGTGCTGCTCACCCAATCCTGGTAAAGAGGTCCTCTACAGGGCTGCACTGGATATATAAATACCCCCCACTCTTCCACTCAGCAGGAAGGGCAATGCAGTGACCTTGTCCTAACATGGCCCCTTCCTGTCCATTCCCATAAACTTTCCTCCTTCTTGCCACTGGCTGTAAGGGAGCCCTTAAAGGGGCAGCAACCCTTTTCTTCCAGCTAGCTGGACAAATTACCCACATGTAACAAAGGTTGCAGTGGCACAATGCTCTTTTCTTTGTTCTCTGTAATATCCATCACAGTTGGGCACTCTATAAATGTTGATTCAATTTCCATTGTATTGTATTTGTGTTGAGTGCTGAGTAGCACTCTGGAGAGCTGGGTCTCAAGTCTCACAGGGAAAACAGAAGCACAATATTTATTTCCCAAACTTGATCTGTTGTGAAATTCTCTGCACTCAGCAGATGTGTAAAGGAATGGCATCTGCTCTACACATTTGATATAACATACATGTACACACACACACACACATATATACACACACACACACACACACACAAAATAGCAAAGAACAGAAAAACAAAATAGAAAAATTAATTATAAAATCTTCCATTAAACAGCAGTCATATGTGATATCTAACTTTTCCAAATCATGGAAGTCCCTGACTCTCACAACACAAAGCAGAACAGAAGTCTGTGATTAATGCAGCACTGGAGGGAGGGAGTAAGAGGGACAGTGAAAAAGAAAGAAAGAAAGAAAGAAAGAAAGAAAGAAAGAAAGAAAGAAAGAAAGAAAGAAAGAAAGAAAGAAAGAAAGAATTCCAAACTCCCAATGGTGGACATTTATAAATGCAACTCAATACAGATTAGAGTTAGGATACTAATGAATATCATCCATGTTAAATGCTTCAGGTAAATCATTTATCCTTCAATTACAAGTCAGAGAAACTGATCAATAATTTTTACCATGTGATTCTTGGTGAGTTTCCTTTTTTTTTTTTTTTACAAATGTTAAAAAAACAACATTACCGATATCATAAATTAGATAATTGCTTAATAAGTACACAATTATTTCTAAATTTAGCTAAAGATTGAGCCAATTTCATTATTTCGTAGTCTCATATAATTTTGAAATTATGGAACTGGTGATTCAACACTATTGTTTTCATTCACTCATTTTCAGAGAATCATGTTTTACAAAAATCTAAAATTGTACTTTTATTGGAATATGAAACAAAGTGAAATAATAATATTCAACTTAGAAGAAGAAGAAGAAATCACATTTAATGTATTGTGATAGTATGTATGTAACAAACTTTATTTTCTTGTTAACAAACAGAATAACTATAGCCAGTCCAACTTTCTTTGTGGGGGCAGAGGGGGAGAACAATACCAAGGTTAATCTGCTATCCAGTTGGCCAACATTCAGCACTGTCTAGAATGTCAATGATACAAGTCTGGTGAAGTAGAAAATCTGTCCTATGAATGTGACCCAAGTGTTGTTTTATTCCACATGCACACACACACACACACACACACACACCGATAACACCAAAATGAATAAATGGATATTGGAAGTATACAGCACAAGGTGATACATATGTTCCCTGGTTAGCAAATCTTGATCCAGAGATCTATAGATGTGTTATATAGATATGAATATATACAGTTATTCACAGACAAAAGAAAATGATTCAGTTGAGGCTAACTTTGCCGAGTGAGCTGATACTTAAACTATAGTACAAGAAAGTTAGAGTTAAAAACAAAACATTAAAAGCTTGAAAATTATTACTTAAGATTGCCCTAATAATATAGATACCCATGTACATAGACTGGATACAATCAGAATTTGATGTGAAGTGTATAGCACCTTCCATAACAAATGAAGAAGACAGCTCCACCTGGGAAGCAATCAGCACCTTCAAGGATCATAGAATGGTAGGACTGGAAGGGACTTTGAGTGGTCATCTAATCCAGTTCCCTGCACTCATGGCAGGACAAAGTATTATCTAGACCATCCTGTCAAGTGTTTGTCTAACCTGCTCTTAAAAATCTCCAGTGATGGAGATTCCACAACCTCCCAAGGCAATTTATTCCAGTGCTTAACTACCTTGACAGGTAGGAAGTTTTTTTCTAATGTCTAACCTAAACTGCCCTTACTACCATTTAAGCCCATTGCTTCTTGTCCTATCCTCAGAAGTTAACGAGAACAGTTTTTCTCCCTCCTTCTTGTAACAACCTTTTATGTACTGTTATATCCCCCCTCAAACAAACCCAACTTTTTCAATCTTCCTTCATGGGTCACGGTTTTTAGACCTTTAATAAAAGAGATCAGACCATTAAAAGAACAGTTCACCTACTCCACAATACAACAGATTGTTGTGTGTGACTAGATTATCCTCTGCTAGGGAAGAGGGAATTTTGAAAATCTTGCATTTCCTTGATTTTTCCTCAGGGAGGAGAAGCTTAGAGTGGAGGGGCACAGAATTCTGAAGCTTTACTCACCCCAGTTCCACAGATATCCGGAATCCATAGGGAAGGGAGCTGTCACTTCACAGAGAAAGCAGTGTTTCTGCAGTGTGGGCAGATGTTTTGCTGGCTTCTAACATGAATATGGCTCTAGCAAAAAAATGCATGGCCTTGTCTGGGTTCACATGCTGCTCAGTAGCAGCCTTGGATGGAACCTAGGTGGAGGTAATACAATTTAGAGACATAATCAGCTCAGATAAGCATCCTGTCCATTTCTGTATCTGTCTTTTAAATGGCAACTTCTTCTGGGCAAGGTCTATGTGTATTTTTGAATCTTGCAGCATACTGGCAAATAACTATTATTATTAATAATAATCTTAACTTCCTGACCTAAACTGTGTGTAGTGTTGTTTGGTATTATTAAGCAATTGATGTGTTCAACCCTAGAATGGCTACATTTCACTCAGGGGGTGCAGTGATCTGTATACATTCCTTATATACTTCATAGGAGCTTTGTGAGACTAAGGCCAGGTGTACACCCAGCCGCTAGTTCGGCGGCTGGGAATCGAAGTTCTGGGTTCGATTTATCGCGTCTGGTCTGGACGCGATAAATCGATCCCGGAAGCGCTCGCCGTCGACTGCGGTACTCCAGCTCGGCGAGAGGAGTACCGCGGAGTCGACGGGGAGCCTGCCTGCCGCGTGTGGACCGCGTCTGAACCGCGGTAAGTTCGAACTAAGGTATGTCGACTTCAGCTACGTTATTCACGTAGCTGAAGTTGCGTACCTTAGTTCGAATTTGGGGGGTAGTGTAGACCAGGCCTAAGTTAATGTTCACTTCTTATGAATAACTGTAACCATCTGAAAAGGCAGGTGGCATTTATGTAGGCAGAATGAAGAGTAATTACTGAATTGGAATGTGACATTTAAGAGTACTAAGGTTCACATCTCTATATTTAAAAATAGTGACATGAGATTGTTAATGACTGAGAGGGTCAGGATCACAGTTTTACCTCACGTTGAAAATATGGAATTTGAAGTAGTACAATGCACACCTACACCATCATGGGAATTGGCTTCATAATGATGTAGGAGTAAGAGTGCTACTGAATGACCTGCCAATAGCATGTTCTGGAAAATATGACTTTTTTTGGCAAATATTCTGTTCAAGTACTTGCCAATCTCACCCTTGCTTAGTTTATGAAATCTGATAAGATCACAGCCCAAGTGGTGTGGTTGCATACACACATATACACAATGGATTTGCTCTTAAATGAGATACAACTATTGTATATCTGTCACTTATTTAAAACGGACTTTTTTTTCTAACATGCATCATGTAAAACTAAAATCAGCAAATGTATAAGGGTAGATGTTTAGATAGAAATGCATAGATAAAGACATATGTAATATAGCTTCAAACTGTGTCCAAAGTAGCTTACAGCACAAATATTCCATCAGGTTTGTTCAATGCACAAATGCATGGCAAGCAGGTTGTCTGATATCAGGCATTTAGAGTGTTCACTAAGACCTCAAGTGGCCAATTACAAAGTACATACGCACATTTAGACTAATTAAACTCATACCTAAGTAATAATTACATTATTTTGATTTGCAGATTTTAGAACATAAAACGGTATTGCCCTCTACTGAAAAAGCGCAAGCAGTAACAGCAGAAATAGACACATCTAGTCATCTGCCATCTAACATTTAAGAGAAAAATATCACAGAAATGTAGGTATTGTACATAAGCAATACAATGTATTTACAGGGAGGAATACTTTATTAATTTGAGGAGTAAGAGCAAAGGGCTGGGTAAAGTCAGTGGAGTTTTGCCATTGACTTAACTGGGAGTAAGATTATGTCCATGCTCTTTGCTTTGTCTCTATTGACTGACTATATCAGAAGTATCTCGCCCGTAGGATAAATGAATCTCACCCAAGTCTATTCTTTGTTTAGTAGTGGAGGGCATATCTGAAATCCATAATTAAAAATTCCTAACCAACACTATTCCAAGGTTTGATGAATTTTAAGAGGGCTATTCTGAGGTAAAGATATATAGGTAATATATTTACTGTATATACTCGATCATAAGCCGGTTAGTTTATAAGCCGACCCCCCAAGATGGATAAGTAAAAATGGAAAATGTTTATGACCCGTTCATAAGCTCACCCTATAATTCAGGGGTCAGCAAACTTTGGCTCCCGGGCCATCAGGATAAGCTGCTAGTGGGCCAAGATGGTGTGTTTACCTCAAGCGTCTGCAGGCACGGAGGTAAACCTAAGTAAACAAAGTGTCCCAGCACGCCATCTGCTTACCCTGACGGGCCGGGACAGCAACTGGTGTGGAAATTTTTTTTGGGGGGGGGGAAGCTGGGGGTCAGGGAAGTAACCCCTGGGACCACCCCCCACATGACCCCACCCCTAGCCCGGGACCTCCACACTCTCCCCATCCCATCCCTTCCCACCTTATCTGGGGAGGGCCAGGGGAGGATGTCTCTGGCCTGGGTAGAGCTGCTCTGGCAGGCTGGGCAGCACGGCCGCAGCATGTTCCAGCAGGCTGGGTCGGTGGCACGGCCACAGCATGCCGTGGCGGGCCGGGCGGCGCGGTCACAGCCTGCTCTGGGGGGCAGGGCCGAGCAGCACGGCTGCAGCCTGCCAGCCCCGGAGCTGCAGCTGCTTCGGAGGCTGGGGGAGAGCAGTGTGGCCAGAAGCGGAGAGACTCTGGCACCGCCTCTTCCCTTCTGGCTCTGCTGCCTCTCCTTGCTCCCTCTGTTGGGGGGAGGGGCTGTGTCCCACCTCTCCCTCTCTATACCTGTTCATAAGCCAACCCCCTTCTCTGGTGCTTCCCTTTTTTACTAAACGAGTATATACAGTAATTGTAATGAAAAAATGATTTGCAGTAGCAATTTCTAAAAATCTTAATGAAAATTATAGCACCTTGGTGGTTTCAGAAACCTCAAGTAAGTCATATGGACCCACTTCTGTAAGCATGAAAAAGCAAACAAAAGGGCCTAATTGTGCCTCCTGATCCAGATATTGGGCTCCCACTGAAAAAAATAGGAACAGCACACATTTATCCAATGATGCAATTTAGCCCATACATTAGATTCATATATCTCTGTTGTTTAGTCAATTGACTAATTGTTTTAGTTTGGCTCTACAAAATCAATCATATTTTTCAAATTAAACTGTATTTTATCTCTTCATAATTTCTGGCTGACAAATTTCAGTATTTGTCCTTATGGTCCAAATAAATTCCTAGTGTAACTCCAGTGCAATCAATAGAATTGAACCACACATGAATTTGGCTGTATGTTGTATTAAATAGTTACAGATGTTAATGGTACATGAAGAACCACTAGTCTATCTTGAGTTATAGTGAACAAAAACAATCATTTTCATCATTAATTAACATTAGAGACATAAAGACGATATAGTACACATATGAGGTGTCACCAAGTTCTTATCTTTGACAAAGCAATTAAAAGAAATCAAAGTAACACTTATATGCTTTCAATCCATTTCTTGCAAAACATGTATCAAATTAACATTATACATAATAACACTCTGATTTAAGTTAGAGAAACATTACACTGTGAATCTGCAAAGACTTTGATGAGTACCCTATTAAGATAACAGCTCAGTCAGCTGCAGTATTGTTTGTAATCTTAATGCTTTTTAGGCAGCAATGAAAGAGCAATAATTTTATTCCATTTGGAACAGAGTAGCATTGAAATAACTGAAGGACATTAAAGGAAAATACAATTCTATTATTCTTTTTAGATGTATATTTGATTACATAGATTAGATTTTATTTATTTCACAAAATGACTTTCCTTAAAAAAATCAGTCTAATATTAAAGATTTTCTAGCAACATGTTGTCTTACCTAAAATAGAATTGTTCTGAATTGTTGCCATTATTTAAGTGCCCAATCCTACATTTTGCATTTGTGTGGGTCGTCTTTACTCACGTGAATAATCTGATTGAAATCATTCAACCACATCCTGAGAGCTTACCAAAATTTTAATCAGTCTTTGCTCAAACAAACTCCCATTGAATTCATGTACTCAACACACAGTTAAGGGCTCCTTTAAATGGGAGGCTGCCTATATAAAGACTGAATGCAAATTATGAACCACAGTACTTGGTCCAACCACACTACCTCCAAGGACTACGTTACAAACCCTACAAATCCTTACACATATAAATAGTTCTAAATCAATCCAGTTGTGCCATAAGATACTCATATGAGAAAAGGTTTGCAGAATTGGACCCCAGATAGGACTAGCTCTCTAAAAATGGACCAATGATTAATCCAGTCTGGTACTCTGTCTCCAACAGAGGCCAGTACAAGGCTTTTTTTTTTTTTTTTTTAAGAGAGAGAAAGGTATAAAACTCATCTAAATATTGTGATGATAAGCATCTTAGATATGTGTCTGATAATATTAATCTCATATAAACCACTTAATTGTGCATCACTGTTGTATGAGAGGAAATTTCTTTCTGCTGCTGCTCAGTTTAGGCCCTGAAACACAAAGATTGAGATCCACTGGTGAAAGTCTTGCCATTGACTTCAATAAAGTCAGAATTTCAACCCATATAATGTTATTCAAGCTTCAATAATGTAATTGCAGCTTCTGTTCTTATTTATATTAATGACTAATCTTTTCCTAAATCTTATTTGCCTCTATTATATCCTTTATCAGAGAGTTTCTCATGTTAATTATACAGTATTAGAGCTTAAAATTCCAGCTGCCCATCAGAAATTGATGGCCTTTAAAAAACAACAACATAAAAAGCACAGGATCTCAATGTTATCCAAGAGAATAAATTGCAGGGGAGGTAGAATTTGAAGGCACAACCACTGGATGTTGCATAAATATTATTGTCTTTTATCTGGTTTCAATGTGATGCTTAAAGTTTGATCATCTCTTTCTTGTCTTTGAAGGAAAAGGGTAAATAGGAGAAAAGGGAGTATAGTTTTTAAGCACATGGTTTATTTTAAGCAGGTGAGCACTCTCATTGAAATCCCATTCAAGTAAAGCTCATGCTTAAGTACTTTTATGGATCATCACCTATTAGCCTTTGTTATTCTCCATTATTTCTCATACAGTAGAACCTCAGCGTTACGAACACCAGACTTACGAACTGACTGGTCAAGGTAAGTTAGACTGTTTCTGTGCTTGTTTTATTTCAATTAAGATTATTAAAAGCAGTATTTTTCTTCTGCATAGTTAAGTTTCAAAGCTGTATTAAGTAAATCTTCAGTTGTAAACTTTTGAAAGAATAACCATAAGGTTTTGTTCAGAGTTACGAACATTTTAGAGTTATGAATAACCTCCATTCCTGAGGTGTCGTAACTCTGAGATCCACATTATTTTGAAATTCTATTTGAGATTCCCTTATACTTCTCTTTTCCAAACTACAGTTTGAAAAAACAAGGGTAATAAACACAAAACTGTATACAAATGGGTTTGAATAGACACATATGCTTTAGTTCACCAATGCTACCTTTAAAATATCCAATTGCGGAAAAGCTAATCAGATATTGTGCCAAGAGCAGCCTCCAAAAACTGCAACGCTCATAAATATTTCCTTAATTTAATAGTAAGAGCATACAAAAACATAACTACTTATTGGAACTTGTATACCCTATTTGGTAAAATTTTAAATTCAAATCACAACCTTCTCTGCTTTTCTTGTTTTTTTATTTTATTTTTGATTTAAATTCCCTAATCCCAATCAGAACTTTAAAGATTAAGAGGTATTTTATTATTACCTTAACCAATTATTATTACCTTAACCAAAATCTGCCTAACTGGCAGTAATCTTGTACAGATTTATTTCAAATTTGCTTAATGAAGGACTATGAGAAATCAATAACTTTGGCTTTGTTAGTCATTGATGATATTCTCTGCATATTCACTGCTGATGCACTGACCAAGGATTTGGTTTGTAGAGTATTAATCAAAATCTTACAGTTCAATTGAAAAGAGAGTCAAATTCTGTGCTTAAACACCACACAACACAAACAAAAAATCCCATTTTACAAGATTTCAGGAATGCCTCCAACCTTGCTGCAATTTTATTCAACTGACAGCTCCAAGCATTTGTTAAAAGGACAGTAACTGAATGCTTTTTTATAGTTCTTTTTATTTTTAATATCTTCTCAGGCACCTCCCCATTATTTTTATTTTCAACACTGACATTTCTCCCCTTGTATTTTTTTAAAGAAGCATCATCTTTTAGATGCTGTGAATACAGTGAATTTGACACACCTAGAGGTAGGTTTACACTGCATGATTGTTTTTGAAGTTAGGTAATTCCCCTAGCATGGGTTTATATAGAAGTGTAGCTAGAGAAGCATGTCTTAGGCAAGTGAAGATGTGGCTGAAAGGTGTGGGTACATATGTGAGTACATACCCTAAATAACTCTCTAATCGCCCAAGCTGTACCTCCCAGTCTACACTGCTGGAGCCTTTCCTCACCACAGTGAAAGATTCTGTCAGTGGGGAGCTGTTGAAGCTTTTCCCTGCTATTCCTACCAGAGCCTTTCACTAGCATGTGTAGCTATACACCACAAAGTGGACGTAGCAGGCTTTTCACTATGATGTGTAGCTATACATCCTATACGCTGCCACCACTGGTGTGTGGTGTAGATGTAGCTCTAGTGGTGACAGTCACTGTGTCTCATTACCAAGATCCTTTACCATTGAGTGCAGTTAAAAGCCATATTGACAACAAGGGATATTGCTACAAAAGACATATGGGGGTTGTGGAATCTGTTACATCTTTCTGAATGAGGTTCAATACTTTTTTACAGCCTTTAAATGTGTTTGGTTTTTTTGTTTTTCTATAAAGGTATAGTTGCTGGAACAGTGGGTTACCATTGGATTTTTAACATCAGCTCAGTTGCTTGCTATTTTGGACATGTGGACCTTTTAAAACTTGCTTTTAGAAATATTATTAATAGATATTTAGCGACTGACTAATTTAAAGCTACTGGAGTTAATGGAAGTCCTTCCATTGAGTCCAGTAGGCTTTGGTTCAGGCTCTTTGACCCCCACCTTTGAGAGTTTTACATTATATTAGTATTTTGATTACAATATTGTCTACCACCACTATATAAAACAAACGAGTTTGAACAAAGAGGTAGAAAAATGAGTCCTGCCTAGGTAGGGTAACATCTCTTTGAAGCTAGTGAGTAAGATAAGGTTCCTACTATGTATTTTGGAGATTTAATTAGAGATCCTGCATTGTGATTCATGTGGACCCAGCAGTCTGTTTGCATAGATCACATTAAAGGTTCAGGACCATAATTAATAAAACTGTATTGGAAGTGTAATTATGAATATGTTTTATCCATTATTGTTGGATAAAACTGGGATTTCCAAAAAGAAGCCTAAATGTTTGCCTTTTAGTCCTATTTTTTTAAAATAAAGTTGCTTTATTGAGGAAACAGATTAAATACTAAAATGTTCTGTATATCAAACTGTGTTGCTAGCACATCAATATACAAAGCCTCTCTCGCTGTCTTTTTTACATCAGTAATGGCTTCTTTGGTATCATTTGCATGTTTTAACTTTGTCATATTCTCTGTCCCTTTCACACTTTAAGAGAATGCCAGATAAAGAATTTCACTCTGACTGCCAAAGGTTTTCAGAGTTTAATTAAAAGTTTGTCTCCTTGTTTTTGTGTAGCTTTTCCTGACTTTTGACTAACTTGGCAGCTAAAGGCAGTTTTTTTTTTTTATCAGCTTGTGCATAGCAATTAAAATAGAGATCACACAGCCGTCTCATCAAGAATCATGCCCATTTATATTTTGAGGAGACACCTTTTTTAAAATCTGAAATAATCAAATGCTGTTTTGATTTTAACTCTGAAATCTGGAACATGTACAGGAACATGTGACTTTTATATGCTTGAGTTTGGAGAGTTCAGCCTTTATAAAAATGTATGCCTGGTCATTACGTATAACGAATTAACAGTTATGCTGATTAGCCAAATGTGCGTTCTAAAGAGTGAGTTCAGAAAGTGCAACACAATCATTCATAAAGTACATCTGTTTTAGGAGTGAGAAAACAAAATTTCCTTTGGCACAGAGAAAGCTCCATGGATCAAAAAGCCTAAATTAATTGTTTAGCCACTTGAATTACTTGACATTTGCCTTAGGTGATAAAAAACAGAATGTAAAATGGCCATCCATGAGGGGATAAGGCTATGGCTACACTACAGAGCTTACAGTGGCGCAGCTGCACCACTGTAGTGCAGATAGTGCAGATGCTTTAAGCTGACGGGAGAAAGCTCTCCCATTGACTTAATTACTCCAGTCCCCGTGAGCAGCGGTAACTATGTTGGTGGGAGAGCTTCTATGTAGTGCTTTCCACACGGGTGCTTAGGTCGGTGTAACTTATGTCGCTCAGGGAGGTGGCTTATTCACACTAAGCCGTAGTGTGTACATAGTTTGAAAGGCTTCTGGACCTCTGCAGCCTGTGTTGGTCAGGGAAATTGTGTTTGAATTAATGAACCAGAGCCTGGAAGAGATTTGGGAGTGGTGTTTAATCCTTCCTGATTTGGAGAAACAGGGCATCAGCCCTACATATTTCCCTGCCACTAGCTACTTGTGACAGGACTTGAACATAGAGATGTTTATTAAAAATTATTGTTTTGCTTTTAAATATTGTATGAAATGCTGTACATTTAATCAACTGGAGAGATGATTTTTTTTGGATTAAAACTATATAGAACTTGCTTTCTGGGTAAAAAGCATACTTTGTTTTGTATTGTTAACCCTTTCATTCTCCATGAGCTAATACTGATTCAAAAGTCATCATGATCACTTTTGGTAATATTCTTTTGTCTATCATTGGTCATTAGAACAAACTGGACCATATAAGGAACTAAACCCAGGAAGCTAAAATGCTCTCCTCTCTCAATTTTTTTTCAAATGTTGAATTATATTTGTGATGAGAGACAAGGCCTCTAAGAACAAATTTTAGAAAAGAATTAGTCTGACATGAGTAAAATGAAATATACTAAGACGTACAAAAGATAAATTACTTTCAAACAAAGGAAGAAAGGATCTCTTTATTAACTGCACTAGCAACAGAAGAAAATGATATAGTGCCTACAAGACAGTACAGACTTCTTTGATAGTATCTGAAAACGCTTCATAGATTAAAAAACTCAAACTCTAATGGCATTTCTAATGCACAGAAATAACAGATAATGTACATGGAAAAGTCAATCAGGACTTTTACAGATGTGACCTCTCTTGACAATCTAAACTAAAAGGATTAATAAGGTTTAGTAAAACTAATTTTTTTACTTCTTTGTTGAAACTGCTTTGTTTTATATATATTCATATTTATTTATCTGGTTAAATTTTATTTTATTATAATAATTATTTATTTTTATATATCACCTTTTATCCAGAGGGAAGCAAAACCTCTTTATTGCGGACTAGGGCTAGATCCACAAAGGAACATTAGCACCTAAGTCCAACATGCCACTGAGATCCTCAAAGGCCCTACTCAATTGTAGACCCTGTAGATGCCTAAGTTTCTGCTGGTGGGCATGTGCAAAATGTTGAAAGGAAATAAGAAACACAAGCATACATATGAAATCATGCAAATGATAATACAGATATGATATAAATGCATCCCTCAGCATACAACCAAAAAGTACTCTTAGACAAACGTATCTGATATATAAAAACAAAATAAAATTCCTGTAAATAATATCTCATGAAAACAAAAGGCTTATTGATCCCTACAAGCCAAAATATGAATGAATACAAATTATGAAATGAAAATACTTGCTTTTTGGTAAGTTGTTGTAAATATCTATATGACATAACCTACCAGGAAAAACTAATCTAGATCTGCATAATTAAATCAACTAAGCTATTCTTCAGCATAATTAAATAAAATAAGCTATTCTTCAGAGATATGAAAAAAAATTACCGCACATTCAACTAAGTTCCAGATAAAGAAAACATGCACAAATAAGCATTGAAACAACTTTTATGTGAGGTTTCAATACAGTTATAATTCAAATCAGAGGGGGGAGAGAAAGTAATCTATACTACCTGATGATCTGTACCAGAAAAGCAACCAATTTTTAGATTAGAAATGGTCAGGGAAGAGAAAAGAAATTTTACACTGTACATTAGCAGTGTCTCTATTTCTTCTATTTTGCTTTCATTGCTCACAAACCCTGTTTAGATTCAGGCTCCTAAGATTTCTCAAACCCTTCTGGAAGATATTTTGAAAGAAGCAGGATAAATCAGGCCAAAGTTTCCTCCATTTTTTTGAAGTTTCCACAGATTGTTATCTTTTTCTATGAGTAAGACATAGGAATGGAAGACATTGTCACCTGTCAGTTTATCGAGAGATTCAGATTTAGTAGTACAACTGTTGATAATAAGTAATATATACTATATTGCTTTACATAGTCAAATCACTAAATGTTTAATAAGACATATTCTACACATGATCTTGCAGAAAATATATTCTCCAATTGTGTAGGCTTCCAATTTCTAAGAAGTTGTAAATTATCTTAATTACAAATGACCAAATTTCACAGGGCTAGATTGTTAAAAATTAATACTTTTGCACACATCTGACTAACAAGCACAGACTTGGACCCAGCCCCTAATTTTCACATGCATGTGTGCATGCAACATGAGTGCACACACTTGAGTTTGCGCACATGCACGTCACAAATGCACAAAATTGTGCATGCAGTTTTGAAACTCTGTCCTTGAATATAGAACAAGATCCTCAGCTGGTGTAAATCAGTGTAGATCCATTGAAAACAATGAAACCAGTGAGCACAAATTCAGGATCTGGCCCTTTAAATATGCAGTTCAGTTAATGAAATGGGGCTGGTCACTCTTTCACTTCTCACAATATTTAGCCCATCTTATTGTTTCTTCAGTTAATATGGATAATATCTCCTGAGTTATATTCCAATATTGAGACTCTTTTGGTTAGAAAAAGACTATAATTTTCCTATCCCCTTGGTTTTATTCTTCAATTTCTATTTGGTACCCAATAATACCATGGGTGTGCATAACACTAAGAACAACTTCTAGTTTCTATTTGTGAAAAGCTCATCACTTCTCCTGCTGGCTTGGCCAGAGAGAACTCCCTTTATTTCACTTGGTATTGCTGGTGCTTACAGCTTATGGCTTCTGCATTGCATGCAAATCCTAAAATGGTAGAAGGACCACATATGCTGTACATCAAGCCACATGAGAACTAATCAGAATAATCACTACCTGTTAACGCGTACAACTGAAAACCGACCATTTTCATTTAGTATCGCTGGCAGTATCTCTGATGTAGATTGATGAGGAATCCTACTGATGGTCATAGTACAAATAAAACCAGCAATTCTGCAATCTTTTCATTTTGCAGACTCTATCGTAAGACTGAGGGAGAGATTCTGTCATAGATCACCTCTCTTTCCAAACAATCTTCCATTGGTTGGCTCCCAAAATGTTCTTTTCTGTGGTCCATAGTTTATAGTTTGAGGACAATTGAGATAAAGCATTATTGCTAGATATTTAATATCTCTCTATGTCAAAGACATGATGTGCCTTCTGCAGAGATAGTAGATTTTCTTGTAGGTCAGGAGTAGCAGTACCAGCACTGCAAGTATCATATCTCATTAAGGTCAATCACTTGGCTTTGATTTAAAATGCACAGCAAATAGAACAAACCCGTTCTACTGCATTAATTAGCAATTCCAGTGTTTAACCTGGAACATTTGCATATTTCTTTGTGCTTAGTCTTGAGGGCAGCAGTTGCGGTGACAATGATCAGGCAGAGGGCAGTCTATAAAAAGAAATATCAACAGGAGCTCATCCAGACTATATATGCATCCTACCATGTCCCCTTTGATCCCCAGTACTGTTCCCTAATGTCCTGTGTGGAATGGATGGTATTATTATGTAAGGATATAAGGTGTGCCTGCAGAGACTAAAAAATTTCCTCCACTTTGGAATGCAGGGCTCTAGAATGCAGGATCAGGGTACTGCAGCCAAACACCACACCCAGGGTGCTGTGATATGCAATGTTTAAATAAAATACTTTAAGTTTTAAATACACGCTGTTCATGCCTTAATAAAAGAACATACTGTCTCACTCAAAAATTACATCCAACTGTGTAATCACTGAGAATGTTTTCTGCTGTAAGCACTGTTGTTGTAGCCCCTTTAGTTGCAGGATATTAGAGAGACAAAATGGGTGAGGTAATATCTTTTATTGGACCAATTTCTGTATCTGAGAGAGTCGAGCTTTCGAGGTTATACAGAGCTCATCTTCCAGTCTTGGAAATGTTCTTAGTTTCCCAACGATTACAACAATCTATAACCCATTTAGCCATCTCCCCCAAGTTGTTTTGTTTTTCATCCCCCCCCTCTTCCTTCCAGTGACTGGAGAGGTGTTAATAGGCCACTTAACATATATTTCCAGGGACCATTCAAGGTTAAGTACCTGTCTGTTCTACCTTGTATTTAGCTGTGACACTCTGGGGGTGTGTCTACACAGAAATGTAAGCCTATGGTTAGTGGGACTTAAGTCAGCTGACCCGTGTGAGGGAGCCTTGGGCTTGAACATCTACACTCCATTTTAACCCTACGTTAAGGATTTTCTGACCTGTGCTTGTACCTATGGCTCTGATGTCGAACCTTCAATGCACAAACCCGAGTCAAAGTAACCCTATCCCAGAGTTCCTAGTGTCCCCCGTATCATCGACACTCTAACCTTACGAATGTGTTTCAATGTGGGAAAACTCTACTGCCCACCCTGTTTCCTAATTGTAATGATGCTGTTGATGGGACTCAGGTGACCATAAAGAGCACACAAGTACATTAACTGCATAATTAGCTCCAGAACTGTCCTCAAATCTGAGAACTGGGCTCTGCAACTCCAGGTTGAGTCATATTGACAGAGAATGGCCTTGTACACCTGTTCTGAGGATAATTAACACATCAGTCTCCAGGGCTGTCAAACTGTTAAAATGAAACTTGGCAATTCTTAATTTTTAAAATGGGATGTTCAGTGAAGATGTTTTTTTCTTTTTGTCTGTTTTGAAGTTTGACATAAAATGTAGGTTTCAGAGGAAACAAACACACACACACACCCTAGCCTGGCTTCTGCCAGCTGTGCAGTGGTGAAGTGCATCCCCAGGGCTTTGGTGCAGTGTGCTCCAGCACCCGTGGGGATCCCTTATCTTTTTTATAGGGACAATGCTGGAGTCCTGGTTTCAGCCCTTGCCCAGATATAAGACCTATTTCCTTCAACAGGAATATTCACATGAATAAAGCAAGCAGGATTTGATTTTATGTATTACCTTTATGGTGTTGAGAACCATCTCCGATCGCTCACTCTCCTGGGCTAAAGACAATCTTGCATTTCTCTAAATAGTATTCTTGCATTACTTTTTGCTGTCCAATATTCTTACTTCTTATTACTTGGCTAAAGTGCTTAGGGGTAGGAGGACAGTTGGTTCAAATGTATTAAATAGTAATTTAGTATGGATATAAAAGCTAGTTGTTGTTTTTTTTAAATGAAGTATTGAATTCACAGTGACCCAAGTGGGAATAGAAAAGTCATGTAACTGAGTCATTCAGCCTCACGTCCTAGTCCTCCTCATATCTGCTTCATGAGTGCCAAAATCCTGGCTCTTTGTGGATTATGGTAACTATATTTTAAACCTGAAAATTAATCCATCTCAGAATGCCAACCAGATGTTGCTACCCAGCTGGCAAAATGTCATGAACATCTTTTTAATTCCTTTTTCTCATTTAAGCCTTTTTTGCTTCACTCAAAGGCAATATGTCCTGAGGATCCTTTATCCCTGCCCCTGCTGCACCCAGAGAGGCAAGGATAAGGAGTCCCCAGGAGGCTGTGGGGAGGTTTTGGGACTGACAGTGCATGCAGCCCAGGTGCCCCTGCAAACGCATCCCCAGGGAGGGCCTGAGAACAGAGCGGGGACCAAGCAACTGCCAGGCAGAGAGCGGGAATGGAAGGGCTCTTGAATCAGCACAGCCAGAGAAGGGACGACGCCCAACATCCCAGAGGACAGGATCTACCTCCCACCTGGCAACTTTGCTGAGTCCCTGCTCCGAGGCAATCTCCACACAGCAGTGAGGAGGAGGAGCTGGAGCTGCCACGGGAAGAGCAGGAAGGAGGAATGCACTCAGCCAGGCAGTAATAGTGCTTCCGGTTGCTACACTGGCTGCCTCACCCGCAGCACTGCTCCTCTGGGAGCAGGAACTCTGGGATACATCCAGAGGTCTTCTGGGACCCAAGTCAAGCCAGGACCACGTGCACACAGGAAAACAACAGGGCTCAGACCCTCTAGCCCTGCAGGGTCATGGGACTCAGGGTCCTGAGCCCCAGGTTAGCACAAGTGGTGTGTGGATGAAAGGGAGGTTAGGCTTGAGCATGGGCTCAAGCCTCGGCTTCAATTGCTGTGAAGTCAAACCCTTTGAGTACATTTCCCAGAACTGAAGAAGAGCTTAGTGTAACCTCAAAACCTTGTCTCTCTCACCAACCGAAGTTGGTCCAATAGAAGATATTACCTTACCACTTTGTCTCTCTAATGTTTTCTGTTGTGATATCTATTCTGACACTGAGACAAATAAGAAAAATAAATAGTGAGTAACTGTTCCCCATAAAGAAGAAAGAAAGCATTACTAAGGGTGAAAAGAAGAGCTAGGCCAACCCTGTGAAGATGAAATAAGTAGTAAGCAGAGGGAGCAGAACCCTCTGCCCCTTGTGTAAGGGTTAGCCACAATATGTGACAGGAGAAGAGCTCCTGCTCCATGCTATTGTCAATGCTAGCCTCTTGAAAGGATCCTGTGCGGGCAGGAGCATGGCTTTCCCTCCACATTGGCCAGTGGTGTTGAACCAAAACAGGGAGTTCAAGCTGTTTCTTGCGTGGTAAAGCTATTATGTGTGCTCCCCACATATTGCCAGAGAAATTACAGTTATGTCAGCAAAAATTCCTCCAGGATCTCCCAGAGTCCTGCTCCACTTCACACACTCCCAGTGTCAGAGATAGCTTAAAGTTACAATCTGTACCTTGGGGTATGGTAATAGCAATGTAGTAATCCAAACACGTAACATGGTTTTTTATTATTTTTACCTTTATGATTGACAGGAACATAGTTATGTGACCATAATCTACAGTACTGCATGAAAATCACTGCCAATTGAGGCAACTGGAGAGGTGTTCACACAAGCAGGTAGCAGACTTCCTAATAAACTCTGAACTACACAAAGGCTCTGACAATGTCTCACAAAATAAACAGCACAGAAAACACTGTGATTCAGAGAGGTATTGGCAGACAATTTCCATCTAAAAAAACTCCACACTACTAAAAATACTTTAAAAAATTGAACTAGAAGAAAAATGAACAAATGGATATGGCTTCTGAACCTGCTGAAATGAAAAGTCTGCCTACTGATGAGCTAAGCAACATGCTCTGGTATGCTATTTATCCCTGACAAGTGACTTACTGTGTAGAATAGTAAAATGTGCATTACTCACATATCTACTATCTGTGTGTCTTATGAATACGGCTAAGATTTAGTCACGGGTATTTTTGGTAAAAGTCATGGACAGGTCACGGGCAGTAAATAAAAATTCATGGCCCGTGACCTGTCCATGACTTTTACCCCAAATACGCCTGATAAATCTCTAATTCTGGGACCCTGCTGCTCCGGGGGGGACCCTGCAGGGATGGGGTGGGGGGGGGGGTGAGGGAGGCTTCTCCAGTGCTGGACTGCCCCCGACCGCTGCTCCCAGGGACTGCTCTCCGGATGGCCTCCGGGCACCCCGGGACTGCTGCTTGGGCACTCCCCGGAGCCAGCCACACCGGCCGCTGTTCTGGTGGTCCTCAGAGCCAGCTGCCTGGGGCCACCCGAGCAGCAGCTGGTGCAGCTAGCCCCAGGGGCGCCCCCAGGACCGCTGCTTGGGCTGTTCCCGGGACCAGTCACACCAGCTGCTACTCGCACAGTTCCTGGAACCAGCTGCCAGGGGCCTTCCGAGCAGCGGCAGGTGTGGCTGGCAGTGGGGCACCCAAGTAGCTGGCCCTGAAGTCAGCTGCACCAGCCACTGCAGAAGTCAGGGAAGTTGCAGAAAGTCACGGAATCCGTGACTTCCGTGACCTCCAAGAAAGAATTGCAGCCTTATTTATGAGTCATATTTGTTTGGTTTCCTGATAAAAACAAGTTGTTAGTACTTTCAGCCACGTATATAGTAAGCTGTATTCTGTTCTGTTTCTTATAGCAACAGATTTGGCTTTTAAGTTCTGCATTTATTGTTGCTGATATACAGGTCCTGGCTCAGTTTTTATTCAGTCCTTACTCAGGCCAGTTCTTGTTGACTTCTGAGCTGCAGAGAACCAGAGAGAGGAGAAAATGCTATGAAACTGAGACCAAACTTCATGCAACTAACTTCTGCAGAAAGTTACCTAAATGAGAACTAAATAAAGATTTAAGTATCCAGCCCCCAAAACATATAAATATTTGGAGTATTAAAATGTACATAAAAGGTTATATTCAATTGCATATAGACTTCCCACAAGTATGTGTTTGTTTTTGTTTGTTTGTATTTTTGTTAAAGTATGTGTTTCAGTCCAGGCACAGAAGTCCAGTTGGAAATTCAGATGGAGTAACTGTACATATATACATCTGAATGGAGTGTGTGTGTATGTACACACACACACATAGAGCGAGAAACATACACATTTTCTTTTTATTTGTTCAGTTGTGGAAGGACTTAGTGAATCAAGTGGAAAGCCAAATGGATGCACTGGTACTCAATTATATGACATTTCTGGCCCCCTGCAGTCAAAAATTCCACAAAGATAAATACTTTGACCTTCTACCCATCCATCCAAATTCTCCATGTTTGTTGACTAGCCCTAAGAATTGCTCCAGTTTCCCTACTTTATATCTCACCTCTACACTGCCTTGAGGTCCCACATCAGAGCCTCAGTAAATGTAAATATATCACATACAGGTATCTATAAAGGTTTTAG
Organism: Emys orbicularis; assembly: GCF_028017835.1. Taxonomy (NCBI): domain Eukaryota; kingdom Metazoa; phylum Chordata; order Testudines; family Emydidae; genus Emys; species Emys orbicularis. The sequence continues at coordinate 80,071,561 of NC_088687.1, read as the reverse complement.
ATGTGGTATGGTTATATATAACTAAGAACTCATATTCATTGCAGTTTTATATATAAGAGTATTTGCAGATACATGGTGCAGTATTGTTATGTCAGACTATATGCAGGAGTTTGGTATAGTCTCTAATACCCATTGTCAAAAGGAACTTTTCTTTTCCAAAGTAAAATTTCTTTTCATGGTCTAAAGACTACTGATTGGATTGTTACTATTCCTATTTTCTGTACTTGACAAGCTAATCCTACTGTAAACTTGCATAACTGACAGCAAAGTTAGGTTCCAAAAAGGAATACTGTAAGCTTCAATTCCGTATTGGCTACACCATTGTTGCATTCATTAATCAGCGGTGATTTACGTTAATATAAATGCATTGATCTTATTCTGTGGGCTCTCTCTTGTGAGTAATTTCATCCTTTAGCAGACATTATGAGATACATTAAGTAGTGGCATTCCAACAAATGAGACTGGCTTGACTACAGGTTAAACACCCAATTAATAACCAAATATGAAGCAATGTATTTATTTCTTCATGTCACAGTGGCTACTATTATTGCAATATTCCCAGAAAATGCTTTAGGAGCCCTTCGGGGATAAATTCAGGGGAAGGAAACATTGCTGTAATATTGATTAAATCAATTTAAATAATCATATTCACATTACTCATGTGGCATTTTTAATATACATCAGTTTAAAAGGGCCCCTCCCCCTTGCAGTGCAGGGAATTCAGAAGAATATGATCTTTAGTTAAAAACTATTTCTTCACCTTGGGAATGAAATAGTAATACTCTCATTGCATTAGACTGATCCTTTGGACTCAGACCTGAACATGAGTACATATAGCTGCTCTGCCACAGGAACAGACTTAGGAGAGAATTGTGACTCAGTGTCTCTTGTCTGGTGAGAGGTAAGTTGCAACAGACCTTGAAAGAGTGCAACTTATTTCACAACCTCAGATTGGCCATCTGCTTTGGCCAGGAAATAGGAGAGGTAGAGTCAAGGCTTCCCCACATTCTCAGCTCTTCTCCACGCACTCCACGTCCTCTTGTTTACAGTGGAGAGTAGCTGGGGAACAGGGGCTGTGCTCAGCACCACACCTGAACCCAAGATCTAGTTATAACATGTAAGTTTGGGGGGTGGGCTGAAATCTCTTACTCCCCTGCTTGACTGAGTAACACAAGAGCACAATCTAATCCAAAATGAACACATTGCTTACAAGGATTTAATTTGCTAAAATTTGTTTTACACACTATGTTTAAAATCAACATCTTTTACAACATTTCAATTTTTCTAACGGGTTATATGCACATGTGCGTATTTAATTCTGATTCAGACTAATTGCCTTAAAACATGGTCTCACTGACCAGTTGGGGGCTGCTTTATAACCCAGACTTTCTATTCATCCTTGTTGTCTTATTTATCTCACTTTTCCCGTCACCCTCGCCTCCCCCGCCCCTGCCATCCTGGTCTTCTTCTAATCCCACACCTGTGTATTTTGGGCAAGCATCCCTTTTCTCAAAATGTTATTTATCAACAGGGTGATTATTCACCTGTGCAAAGGCTGAAAGAATTATGTCTACTGGTTACAACAGTGCAAAACATGTCAGGACTACCTAGATTGTATTCCCACATACAAAATTATCAATACATTAGAAGCAAGAGGAAGACCAAAGACAGGGTAGGCCCACTGCTTAGTGAAGAGGGAGAAACAGTAACAGGAAACTTGGAAATGGCAGAGATGCTTAATGACTTCTTTGTTTCGGTCTTCACCGAGAAGTCTGAAGGAATGCCTAACATAGTGAATGCTAATGGGAAGGGGGTAGGTTTAGCAGATAAAATAAAAAAAGAACAAGTTAAAAATCACTTAGAAAAGTTAGATGCCTGCAAGTCACCAGGGCCTGATGAAATGCATCCTAGAATACTCAAGGAGCTAATAGAGGAGGTATCTGAGCCTCTAGCTATTATCTTTGGAAAATCATGGGAGACGGGAGAGATTCCAGAAGACTGGAAAAGGGCAAATATAGTGCCCATCTATAAAAAGGGAAATAAAAACAACCCAGGAAACTACAGACCAGTTAGTTTAACTTCTGTGCCAGGGAAGATAATGGAGCAAGTAATTAAGGAAATCATCTGCAAACACTTGGAAGGTGGTAAGGTGATAGGGAACAGCCAGCATGGATTTGTAAAGAACAAATCATGTCAAACCAATCTGATAGCTTTCTTTGATAGGATAACGAGTCTTGTGGATAAGGGAGAAGCTGTGGATGTGGTATACCTAGACTTTAGTAAGGCATTTGATACGGTCTCGCATGATATTCTTATCGACAAACTAGGTAAATACAATTTAGATAGGGCTACTATAAGGTGGGTGCATAACTGGCTGGATAACCGTACTCAGAGAGTTGTTATTAATGGTTCCCAATCCTGCTGGAAAGGCATAACGAGTGGGGTTCCGCAGGGGTCTGTTTTTGGACCGGCTCTGTTCAATATCTTCATTAACGACTTAGATATTGGCATAGAAAGTACGCTTATTAAGTTTGCGGATGATACCAAACTGGGAGGGATTGCAACTGCTTTGGAGGACAGGGTCATAATTCAAAATGATCTGGACAAATTGGAGAAATGGTCTGAGTTAAACAGGATGAAGTTTAACAAAGACAAATGCAAAGTGCTCCACTTAGGAAGAAAAAATCAGTTTCACACATACAGAATGGGAAGAGACTGTCTAGGAAGGAGTACGGCAGAAAGGGATCTAGGGGTTATAGTGGACCACAAGCTAAATATGAGTCAACAGTGTGATGCTGTTGCAAAAAAAGCAAACATGATTCTGGGATGTATTAACAGGTGTGTTGTGAGCAAGACACGAGAAGTCATTCTTCCGCTCTACTCTGCTCTGGTTAGGCCTCAGCTGGAGTATTGTGTCCAGTTCTGGGCACCGCATTTCAAGAAAGATGTGGAGAAATTGGAAAGGGTCCAGAGAAGAGCAACAAGAATGATTAAAGGTCTTGAGAACATGACCTATGAAGGAAGGCTGAAAGAATTGGGTTTGTTTAGTTTGGAAAAGAGAAGACTGAGAGGGGACATGATAGCAGTTTTCAGGTATCTAAAAGGGTGTCATAAGGAGGAGGGAGAAAACTTGTTCACCTTAGCCTCTGAGGATAGAACAAGAAGCAATGGGCTTAAACTGCAGCAAGGGAGGTCTAGGTTGGACATTAGGAAAAAGTTCCTAACTCTCAGGGTGGTTAAACACTGGAATAAATTGCCTAGGGAGGTTGTGGAATCTCCATCTCGGGAGATATTTAAGAGTAGGTTAGATAAATGTCTATCAGGGATGGTCTAGACAGTATTTGGTCCTGCCATGCGGGCAGGGGACTGGACTCGATGACCTCTCGAGGTCCCTTCCAGTCCTAGAATCTATGAATCTATGAATCTATGAAAATTGGATCTTGGCAAGTCCCTGCATTCTTTTATGTCTCAGTTGTAGGGTCAGTAGAATGAATATCCTGTAATACTTATCTGCTACTGTGCAGAAATATTGTGAAGCTGAATTAATGCTGACAAAGTGTTCATATAATCTCTGGTGAAAGTTCTCTCCAAGTGAGCCAGTGGAGTTAAGCTAAAACAGGGAGTGGAGGCTGCATCTTCTCTAAGATTGGTAGAGCTACTGCTCCAGCATGCTTTCCCCACATGTTGCCAGAGCAATTATAGCCTCATCAGCCAGAATTCCTTTAGGATCTCTCACAGATCTATTGCACTGTAAACAGTCACAATGCCAGCTACAGCTTAAAGCTACAATCTGTACCTAAGTGTACAGTAATAGCAATGTAGCAATCCAAAAACCTAAGATGATTTTTTAATTACTTGTCTCACAAAATAAATGGCAGACATAGAATACACAGTAATTCAGACAATTTTAACTTAAGAAAAACCTACTCAAAGTAACTTCATCTTCTAAAAACTGAACAAGAAGAAAAAATGACTGAGTCTATTCCAAGTGTTTTTTTTTGAGCAAATCGATATGATTTCTGAAACTGCCAAAAATAAAACAGAATGTGTTAAAGCTATGTAAAAGTTTTAAGGAAAATGCATTAAAAGGGCTTTTATTCCCTCTCTCTTTCTCACAAACACACACGCACACACAAACACACACACACACACACACACTTGAGAAAGTACATGGAAACATTACTAAATAAGGAAAGTGACCACATTTATGATTATAACGTGGTTGTGTTATTGAACTCCTTTTTAAAATCTGCCTAACAAGAAAAATAAGGGAAAGGGCTATTAGACAATTAGAAAGTAATGAGGATCTTGCCAATATACACTTTAATAAAAAATATAGATAAGGGAATACTTGGAATACTAGATGTGCATCAGAGAGGCCAAAGGATATTAGTGAATGAACTTAATGTACAACTAGCAATTCTTTTTGAAAAACCATGAACTAAGGATTGGAGTTATGGAAAACCTCAGAAAAGGCACTATTTGAGTCTTTTGACTCAGCCTAATTCTAAACGTGTTCAGTGGTATGGTTCAAAATTGCACAACTGATCTTCATATTGATTTAGCTTTTAAACACCTATAGTGATGATATTTCATTGTTTATCTACCTTGTTACTCCACCATCCACAATCCGTGTGCCTGCCACTACGAAGCTTTATGGGGTGCAGATTACTGCCCCACATGCATTCTACTACCCATGCCCCTGACTCCTCCTTGCTGTCCTTGCACTCATTCCCCAATACACAGGAACTGTGACATGTGTGTGTGGACATTCCAACATCTCTCACCACACACTGGGCACACATATAAAGAACCTGCACAGTATGATCCTTGACTGTTTTTTTCTTTGATTTCATGCCATTACTCCTAGTCCTTCCCTGCTTTAAATACCTTGAATATTTCTCTCTCTCTCTCTCTCTCTCTCTCTCTTTCTCTCTTATTATTTGTTCTCAGGTATTTATAGACATTTTTCTCTACATTCCTTATCTTTTCTTCACAGATCATAACCTTTAACCATTTTTTCATTTTTTCCACCCTTCTTTACATTCTTTTACCTTTCAGTTACCTTAAAAGTAAAGAATATGCATGGGAAAGATAAGATAATCAAAGGAAGCAATTTGAGAAACACTAGATTTAACTTCCTGAACATCTTGTGACTCCACTACTTTTAGAAGACACATTAAGAGCATAACATTTTAGAGAATTCTCTGCTTACCTCTGAAATTGGAAAACGATATTCATCTTCACTGTTAGTAACTATACATGGATCTTTCTGCCCTTCTATGGCTTGCTCGAAGTAAGATGTGGCAAATATACAGATGCAGCATTTCACATTATTTTCTGTTGCTACTTTATAATATGCATCAGTATCACAGACAAATCATTTCAGTCAAGCATTTCATGTTATTCAAAATGGTAGCTAAATACTATTTTACTGGTTTACCTCTTTTCTTATGCTCTTCTATATATTCATCCTTTGTCATCCTATCCTACCTTTTACATGATTTTCAGATGTGTTTTTATCCCAAAATATATTACATGATTATAAGAGGATTCAGATGCTAGAAATCATATTATGGATCAGGAATATAATACTCTCTTCATATATAACTTTAGTGAGACCACACCCTGGAATATTATATTAATTACTGGACACTTCAATACCAGAAATATATTGACAATCTGGAGAGAGTTCAGAGAAGAACAATTATAAAGTAGCTGGATGGTCTGACTAATGAGGAAAGACAAGCGAAGTATGAATAGTCTAACTAAGAGACATCTAATGGGAAACCATAATAATTGTCTACAAATATGTGAAAGGAGGAAACTCCAGTGAATAAGAAGAAATCCTTAAGATGGTATAGGGAGATGATATTAAAATTGGGAAAAATATGGTAGAAATCAGTAAAGGTTTTCTCAGAGTGAATCCAACAATGCAGGGGTTTAAAGTGCATTAAAACATAAGCAGTTAAAATCTTGTATTGACAAATTCTGAGACACAGTTGAAACCACTTTTAAAATTTGGCTCTTGATATTCAAATATCCACTCATTGGGGATTGTTATGATGCACATAATGCATACAGGCCTCAGGTAAACTTTTGATATACATCAAAACTTTGGGACCCTTTTATAAAAGGAACTTTGAACCATCTAAGAAATCTAGTCAGTAAGCCAAATGGTTCACCTAACAATAAGATAAACACCAGTTATTAAGTCATTGTGCCATATTTCAGACTTACTGATTATTTTCTTACTTCAGAAACAGAAATTGAGACAAAATGCTTTACAAGTTTTTTTTTTAAATGTATAAATTAAAAATAATCCCTGTCAAAAGCAAGTGCAAGTCCCACTGTAGTACCCACTAATGCTGGGACTCAGGTTTGCCCATAGTGATTAATTTAAACTAAGCAGAGTATGTATGATGTCTGGTTCAGTTACTGACCAATAGCACTGTCTGATTCCTCTGGGAATGCTATGTCTGGCTGTTCTAGGGCTGATGTGTGAAACATTCAAACATATTAGAAATCAATACAGAGTGCACAGTATACAGATGCAGACTAATCATTATCTATTTTAAACTTCCAGGATTATTGCCATGTGGTCATTTTATACACTGTAATCAACTATATATTTTTAATTAATCTCCTTCTTGTGTTTGGAAATAAATACAAGTGCAAGGAGATTCATATATTTTATGTTGTTCTGAAGGTTAGCTAATAACATGAAATTGTGTAGGTAGATAATTAGACAGCTCAGAACACTGCAAATCAAACAATATATCACATCTTTACATCCTCTGACAAGAATTGTCTTGTAAATACTTCAGTACAGCAGCACTTAAAAACAGGTTTCTATATGTGATATATTTAACTGGATGTTTCTGACTGATAAAAAAAAGATAAAACACCCCATATTCCTTTTTATACAGTAGAGTCTCTGATATACTAATTTCTACCTCTGAAGGGCAAAAGTATAAAAGATGGGCATTAGGAAATTATCAGTGTTTATTCTTAGGTTTTTTTTTCATCATAGAGTCCTGCTTTATCAGGGTAACCCTAATGAAAGTTTGGATGGACTGAAGATAGCCCTTTCTCTCTGCAATCAAAACAAAACAAATGAAGAATCGATGAAAATTTCAAATAATTTTTAAAAATCCTGTCTCAGCAGGTAAAAATGCAAGTTATCAGCTGGAAACAAGGAAGGAAAACAGCACTAATGTGCTGATTCAGCTCTCTATAATCAAAAAACGGCCCTCAGACAATAGTTTGTGAACCTCTGATGCACAAGACATACATATGACCAAATTTTGGAAAGTGCTCAACACTGACGTTGGGTTTGGATTTCAAATTAGCTCAGCTCCCATTTTGTCACCCTGCTGAAGTGGCCAGATTTAGAAAAGAGCTCTCAATGGGAGCTGCTGGCTGCTGAGCACATCTAGAAATCTGGCTTATGAAAGGTTAGGTATTTTGCATGAAATAAAATGACCCCAATTCACAACTGCATTACCCTGTTTTATACTGCTGTAAATCCATTGAAATCAAGAGAGTTACAACAATATGAAACTGGAGAAATGCAGTGATGAATCTATAGATGCCCGACTTGGATCCATTCAACTGTCTTTCTGTTGAAGATCACAAAATTCACATGTACTCATAAACTACTTTCACCTTCACCATGATACAAGGTTCCCAGTTAAGAGCAATGGCAACAAGCAGTCCTGACACTTTAACACTGGTAATAAAAGCAGGAATAACAGAACTGGGCTTTTTTCAAATGAAATCCTAGCAGATGCAATGAAATAACAACAAAAAATACAACTCACTGCCTTTTTGGCACACAAAATGAAAATGATCACTGAGTTCCTAATTTAATGGTTAAATATAGTACACGGTAATTTTATAGCTCATTGAGATAACTGAGTCTATTGCTATCTTTACTCTTTTTCTTTTAGTGAATTAGATGTAAAATTCTCCTCACAGTATGAGCTGAATGATCTGAAGAATTAAGTTTTGATCACAGAGCTAAATATATTACCAAATCATTTTATACATATAAAGCAATCCAGAAAATCATATTTAATTTTTAGTAGTTATAACCTACACCAAAACTAGCTTTAACCATTAGAAACTAGAAAAGTTTCGTATTGGGGTTGTTTTTAAGTAAAAAGGTTAATCTTTGATTTCTCTGACAGTGGTGGAACAGCTGAGTGACATTCTGTAATTATGTGGTGGCTACAGAATCTGTTCCATTTTCTTCAGTAATTTAAAACTTGGAAATTTTAACAGTTTCTTAAACAGTTTACCAAAAAAAATGAATTAAAGATGGCGCTAATAGTGCTGCTGATAGCTAAGGTTGCTTGAAATTTTCAATTATAAGACCCTGTTTTCAGGTGTTTATTACATTGCCTAGCTTTAAAACTTCAGGCTAAATTTTTTTGAATATGCATGTGTTTCCTTGATGCCAGGGATGTGCCTTTTGCCATCTCAGGGAAAATCCATCAATATTTGGCCAAGGCATAAGCCTCTGAAAAATTGCAGTTTGCACATGCTCAGACTTGTTAGATTTTGCAGCTAAATTGTGCAATAATTCCATCTGAAATTAGCCTGCTCCATCCCCCCTGCTTGCTCCTAAGCACCAGACAGATTGAACATGCACCATATATACAAAGCAAGTGAGTAATCTCCATTCTGGGGCTTCAGGGGAAGGACTTTCCCTGTAATTGCTCCTTCTGGCAATAAAGAAGTATCTGGGCATGGGAACTGAGATCAGAGAGACTGTTTCCTCTGTGTGCTCAATGCTGCTCCTGCTGGCAGATAGGCAGCATGGAAGAGAAGGAAGAAGCAAGTGATTACAATGCAGAGGAATGAGTAATGGGGGCGGGGAAGGGGGCTGCAGGAACCAGAGGGTGGGGGGACAGAGTCAGGGGGTCAGGGTGGATAGAAGCAGGAGCAGAGGGGCAGGATTTGAGGAACGGCCGGGGTGGATAGGCACAGGAGGAGGGCATTTGGACAAGAGTAGAGTGGGATAGGACCCAGGGTGGATGACAATGGGGAGGGAAACAGGAGATAAGGGATGTGAGGAGTTTATTAGGAGCAGAGAGGTCCAGGATATCTTGTAGGGAGGAGGAAGAGCAGAAGGAAACAAAAACAGACTGAGGGCACATGGGAAGAACAGTCCACTGTGACTAGGGTACACTCCCCCACAAAACCTGAAGTTGAAGCCAGCAGTCCTGAGTCTCTGCATTCTTCTTCAAATAGCTGAGAAACCCACTGGTAAAATGTGTCTCATCCCTTTGCTGTCCCTCTTCCCTCCAACCCCACCCCCAACTGTTCCACATAGAAGATAACAGCCTACTGCTGCTAATAATTATTCAGTTATCTCAAGTGACAGAGGTCTGTGCTACCCATCTAAAAGATGTGAACCCTGCTGATGACTGAAGTTGGAGGCCAATATGATTCACATGATAGAATTTCTGTGAGTTTTATGTTTTCTTGTAAAAAAAGGAAATAACACAAAACATATGTTAAAAGAACATTAACATTGTGAAATCAAACATACAAAAAATTGCAAATGCCAGACTTAAGGTTTTGCATGCAACCTTAATTCATCCCTCTTGGGAGTATGCAGTATGATACAGCCTTTAATTACATGATCACATACTATTGTTTCCACAGGACCCCTGCCTCATTCTGTAGACAGGACAAACAGTGCTCTTTGAATGAATCAGGGTTATGTAATGAGGGAGGCTGATGTTTTGGACCCCTCCTCATTTGTTGTAGAAACTGTAAGGTGTGTAGTTAGTGAGGCGGTGGGATGGGGATAGATTGCAGGAGGAGAAAGGATGGTCTCATGGTTAAGGCAGTGGAAGGCTGCCCTGTATACTATCTCTGCCTCTGCCCTGGAGTCCCTATGTGATACTAGGCAAGTCACTTAATCCAAACGTCATAGGTGGTCACTAATGGTGTGTTCCTAATTTTCTGGGTGTCTGACTTGATTATCCTGGGGTCTCATTTACAGAATACTGAGCTCACAAAGCTACATTAAAAGTCAATGGGAGCTGTGTTTTGAACATATAAAATGCTATATAATGCTAAGTAATCTGAAAAATCAGGTCATAGCTCTCTCAAATTGGACATCCAAACTAGTGGAAACTTTTTACATTAATATCTTTATGCCTCAGTTCCCCAAATAAGGTAATGCCACTACCTCATCTCACAAGGGTATTATAAAAATTAATTAATTAATTATAGTGAAGCACTCAGATAAAATAGTGATAAGAGCTCTAGAAAAGTCCCTGAGGAAATTAATAATTCTGTCTTCAGAATAGCATCCAGTAAAAAAGGCCTGGGGCCACCCACTGAACAATGAAATGAAAACACTAAATAGCTGCTCAATAAGTGAGCACTTTCCACTCTGTGCACTGAAAGAAGCAGAGGTCTTGCAGAAAAATTAGTATGTGATCATGTAATTAAAGATTGTATCATAGAGCTTATACACAAGGGAGGCAAATTAAGATTCCGCAGGCAACTTTAACTCTCATATTTCCTAACTTTTGAGTGCTTGACTATGCAACCTTTATGTTCTTTTAACATATTTTTGATGTAACAATCAATTTATAATGCAAGCCAGGAAGAGCAAAATATTATCTATAAATGAACAACCAATGTTTTATGATGTTTTACAATGTGTTACAGTAAGTGATAAATAGGGGACTATATATGCCTGTCATAACTATAAAGGGAAGGGTAACAGCTCTCCTGTGTACAGTACTAAAATCCCTCCTGGTAAGAGACTCCAAAATCCTTTTACCTGTAAAGGGTTAAGAAGCTCGGGTAACCTGGCTGACACCTGACCCAAAGGACCAATAAGGGGACAAGATACTTTCAAATCTTGGGGGGGGGGGGGAAGGCTTTTGTGTGTGCTCTTTGTTTTAAGGGGTGGTTCGCTCTTGGGACTGAGAGGGACCAGACATCAATCCAGGTTCTCCCCATCTTTCTAAACAAGTTTCTCTTATTTCAAAATTGTAAGTAAAAGCCAGGCAAGGCGTCCTAGATTTACTTTGTTTTCTCAACTTATAAATGTACCTTTTACTAGAGTGTTTATCTTTGTTTGCTATACTTTGAACCTAAGACAAAGTGGGGTCCTTTGAGCTCTTTAAGTTTGATTACCCTGTAAAGTTATTTTCCCTACTGATTTTACAGAGATGATTTTTACCTTTTTCTTTAATTAAAAGCCTTCTTTTTAAGAACCTGATTGATTTCTCCTTGTTTTAAGATCCAAGGGGGTTTGGATCTGTATTCACCAGGAGTTGGTGAAAGGAAGGAGGGGGGAAGGGTCAATTTCTCCTTGTTTAAGATCCAAGGAGTTTGGATCTGTATTCACCAGGGAATTGGTGAGAGGTTTTCTAAAAGCTTCCCAGGGTAGGGAATGGTGGCAGCGGACCAGAACTAAGCTGGTAGTTAAGCTTAGAAGTCCTCATGCAGGCCCCTACATTTGTACCCTAAAGTTCAAAGTGGGCATACAGCCTTGACAATGCCTTATATGAATAATGCACTATGGTTCTTGCTATGCTATGCTATAACTTTTCAATAAGCCATTAACACAAAGGTATGCTATTTAAAATGACACAGAATAAGAACATTTGTAGTGGTTATTGACATGCTACACTTGTTCAATAAATTATTAGTGCTAAAATAACATTAGCTAGATTATAAATAAGGTATACATTTAATATAAAGTCATGCATAGGCTACAAGTGTGCACCTTAAAGTTTCCTCGTGAATTAAAATGAGAATTCTTCTTAATAACATAGTTCATGCAAAGATGACACTCCCTTCCTGCAGGAGAGAAAAATTGTAATAGTTCAGGACTATACATTGACTATAAATGTTATATAATTGGACCAGCCAATTAGCTTGATAGTTAGTGCTCTGCACTGCCATGTAAGAAATTCTGGATTGATCTTGCCCTGGTTTCTTTTTTTCCAGAGGCCACAAGGTACTCCTGAGGGCATTCTGTGCCAAAAAATAAAAATTTCTGCAATTTTTATTTGTCAATAAATAAATGCAAAGGCTCCAGCATGGCAGTGGGGAGCACAGGCCACTGGCCACACGAAAGTGGGAGATCAGCCTGCAGCCACCCCTCATCCCTCACTCCTGAGACATGACTCAGTGGTGAGGTTGCACCCGACCCTGACAGAGCACAGGGCCTGGGCCTGCCCCAGAAACATTCTGGGGCCCTGCCCATCTGTGCCAGGCACACTAGACATGGGGCAGGCAGGCTCAAGCAGGCAGGATCCAAGTGTGGAGGGGCTCAGTGTGGGGGGATCCAGGTGTGGGGTGAGAGGATTCTGTGTGGGACAATCTGGGTGCAGGCAGCTCAGTGGGGGAGTCTAGGTGTGGTGGGATCTGGATGCACAGAGGCTCGGGGGAATTCCAGGTGCAGGGGCAATGGGCCTCTGCAGGGGCTTCCTGGTGAAGGTGGTTGGGGCTCAGCGGAGGGGTCTGGATGTGGGGGGTCTCAGCAGGGTGCTGGGGGAGTGGGGCTTGGTGGGGTGCGGGTCTGGGTGCAGATAGTTGGGTGTCAGTGGTGGGAGGGTCTGGAAGTGGGAGCTCAATGTGGTGCAGTGGGGTGGGGCTTATCAGGCTGGGGGTTTGAGTGCAATGAGGTCAGTGGGGGTGGTGTGGGTGCAGGGGTGGGGGTCTGGAGGCAGGGGCTCTGGGTGCAGGGGGCTCCAGATGCAGGAGATGAGGTTCAGTGGGGTGGGGTTCAGTGTGGGGAGGGCTAGGGGGGTTCAGGGCATACAGGGTGAGGCTTGGCAGGGCTGTCTGGGTATGGGAGGTCCGGATGCACGGGGATTGGGTGAATGGGGGAGCATACAGGGGAAGCATACAGTGACCCCTCCCCAACAGCTGAGGAGCGATGGGGAGCAGGAAGAAGGGGAGGACGCTGAGTTTTCTGCAGCTGAGTGGGGGCCGGAGGGGGGGGGGTCTGACAGCCCCCATCACTCTTTGCAGGGGAAGAGGAAGTCCTGTCCTCTCCTGCCTGCAGCCCAGCTGGGACTAGTCGCTATTCCGGATCACGCAGTGGCACAGAATTCTTCCAGGATTAATAAGGGCTGCAATTCAGACACCACACCACCACCATGCTTCTGTATTCGGAACATGACCCTTTCCACTGTACACCTGAAATAGCCACCCCTTATAGACACAACAAACCCCCACATTTTCAGAACAATGTGTATGTTAAAAATCATTGTAACTCCCAGGAAACACTTTAAAAAAAGTTAAACATCAAAACTCATTTATCTTGGCTAAATGTCTCTGATAATCCAGAGTTATCAACAGACCTCTTCTTATGACACCATATTTGGATGGGAACAAAACAGATTGACTCAACTAGACCAGTTATGTCAAAATACATACTTAAAAAAGAATATGAACTGCTCCAACAATATATACTAGAAGTATTAGATTATCATAAATAACTCATGATACAACACCATTTTCTCACCAGTTCTTACTAGAAAAGTGTACTTCAACCCATCTACAAATTTGATAATCAACGAAAAATCTTGGACAAATGGGAAGAACTAAAGGACCAGTAGGCAGACTGCATTCAGCCTTCAATTATGCAGAAACACACCAGCTCCCTGCATGTAAAAGAGAAATAAAATTAAAAAATATCAGAGAAGAGCACATTTGGACAGACATGTTTCAAACAGCTCACTCCAGCACCTCTTTAACAACTTGGAGACAATTCCATTTGAAATTTAACAGAGCTTTCTTCTACATACAAATTGCTATGATCCACACACTCCAACAACTTCTGTAGAGCTTGCAAGTAGATAGTCTCTACACATGAATTTCCTGAGACTCTCCTTAGAGCCAAAATTTTGGTCACACATACAAAATAGCCTGCCAGTTCAAGGAAAGATAAATCTCACCAACCTGTTATTCACATTACCTAAACAAACAACAACAAAAACACAGCTGACCCAGCCTTTGAGCCAAATTTAAAAATTAAGGGGGAGATTTTCAAATGGTTAGATCAAAGTAAATCCCATTGAAACGCTGAGTCATCTGTGTCAGTAAAAATCTCCTCCTAAATTGCCAACACAAAATGAATCTGGCTTTCCAGAGCAGTCCAACCAAATACGTTAAACACTTTTTCATAATGATGTCACACCAGGCTCTGAAAAAAAATGCTGTACAAATGCTAAGTATTATTAAAATTATATAAGTATCTAAGTGGGAGGAAAATAAAGTTAACAAGGACTTTTTTATAATATAGATTTTAATGTTTGGCTGATGATGAAGTAAGGAAACAAAATGGCTTTCTAGAACTTATATAGCTCTTGATGCAATATTTTTAAAATTTCACAAGGACAAACTCCTCCTCTGGTATATCCTTTATACTAGCATTCTATTTACATTTTATGAGCACTATATTTTTAAAAGTGTGTTGAAAAACACAGGCAAAATAAAAAAACAATCATTAGAGTACTAAGTCTGACTTACATCTTCTAGTAATAAAAGCCCCCTATATAGTAATGCAAAATCCCACAAACGCCATATTTTCTATGCTATCTTCACTGATGCATAAAAGTAGAAGAGACATTTCTAGCTAAAGAGTTCAAACATAATTTAAAATTTATAATTCAAATCATATTCCCAGTTCAAAACTTAATCTACAGCAAAGGTTCTGGCTTCATAAAACTTGAAGTCTAAATATCCCTTTCCCCAATAGATACAATATACTATGTGGTACAGGAGCAAGATAATATTTAATGTCCTCTTCAAAGTGAGGATTCAGACTTGAAAGTAGTTTCAGAGTAATAGCAATATTTAACCTGAGCAGTCCAGACATTTCCATGACACTGAGTGCAGTCTAGTCTCTTTCCAGGAGAAATGCACGAACACCATTGCATACTGCTCCAGGTCTACAGTGGAGTAAAGGTCAGCGTACTTAACGTTCTGAACCATCCTGAAGGATAAGTATTCAAAAGCTAACTTTTGTGTGAGGTGGATTAGTGGCAGCAGTGAGGAGCCTATTGCTATATGTGATATTGAGGTTAAACATGGTTACAGGGCTAGCTGCATCGCTATCCCCTTTTATGGTTTTGCTGAGTGCACCCTCAAATCTCAGGCCTCATGCCTTCACCTCTCCCAGGATGCAATCTCATGAATCTCCTTAGACCTGGCCCTGGGCTACTGTGACCTGTATGTCAGTCATGCTTATCCATCATGTCCAGCTGTGTTCTGTACCTAAAGTTCTTCCTTTTTTGAGTCTGTGACCAGTGGATTACATGACCCAAAACAGACTTCTTCAAACAAAAGTTCTTTTTATTTAAAGATAGAAACAAAACATTTTACAGAAAAGGATCCCAGAACAACAAAAAGTCTACATGCATGTTAATCTTAACTAGAGGCTAACCATTCCCCCACTAGGTAGGCTCTGAGTTCTCAGTCTCAAAAACTTGTTGGGCAAGCCCACCATGGGATCACATCAAAGCAGAGCTCTTGCATCGTCCCTTAACTGTTTAGTGAGAAGTGTGTATCTGAATCTACTTCCCCTTTCCTGAGCGCATATCCTGACAATTCTGCTATTGATTTAACTCAATATACGCATACAGTATACATCACATCAACTAGGTCAACACATAATATTAATAAATTATTATAAGCAACTCCAAATCTGTCACACAAGGCTATGGCATAAATACCACAATCTAGTTCTATACAAAGCCACCATGATGGTGCTATACACAATAATAATAACATAATAATTCAATAATAATAAAAAATTAGACATACAGATAAAAATACTCCTTGTTTGTTAACATAGAATTCTCAAAGGAGTACACAAAAGAACACAGATTTCAATATGCTAATGCTATGATAACAATCATCACAAATTATGTGCTGGGCTTGTAACACCACCTATTATTAAGGATGCCAGATACTTTCCATTACAGGCCCATGTTTTCAGTTTTTTATATCTTTGTCAAACTGTTTGGGCTAAATTTTTCCATGTTAGTTGTCTACTTAGGATGATTTTTTTTCTTTAAATTTCAGCCAAAATAGTTCAATTATTTCAGAAAACAAATCTACGAAAAAAAACATGTTGTTTTTCCTGTGTTAAAAAATTCTG
This sequence comes from Emys orbicularis, assembly GCF_028017835.1. Lineage (NCBI taxonomy): Eukaryota > Metazoa > Chordata > Testudines > Emydidae > Emys > Emys orbicularis. The sequence continues at coordinate 80,055,408 of NC_088687.1, read as the reverse complement.
GTACTCTCTTTTTGAAAAGCTCTGGCACCCCCATGCTTTAGAGACAGGACATGAATTTTGCAGGGGGTGGCCTTTTTCTCTAGGATGTGCCTTTTACTGCACAAGAGCCAGACCTGTGTGCATGTAGGGGGGATGTAGGCTGGGACAAGAAGCATGGGGTGAGAGAGAGACACTGGGACTAGATGCTGGTGTGAGAGAGGGGGAAAATATGTCTGGAAGTTGAGGAGTCAGGGGAGACTGGAACCAGCTGGGAAGGAGACAGGAACTTGAATGCAGACAGGATGGGTAAAATGGGCATCAGGCAGAAGGGAAATTTACTGGCACAGTGTCCCATTCCTTCTAGTGCTGGTCCAGACAAAGGGTGACAAGCTACTACTGCTATCAATTACCCTATTAGCTCAAGTGCCAGAGATCTGTTTGGTGGATCTAAAGATTCCAGCCTGCTAATCACCCACATGGGCATCAGTATAATTCCATATGATGGATTTTATGTTTTTCAGTTTGCTTTTTAAAAACCGAGGAAATTACTCACAAAATCTATATTAAAACAACATTAGTAATGTTGCAAAGCCTAAGAATCAAAAGTTAGGAGAGGCCAGAATTAAGGATGCCTGTGCAGCCTTAATTCCCTCCCCCCTTGTGCATTCATATCATGATACAGTCTTTAATTACATGATCATATACTAGTTTTTTTTCCAGAGGAGCATTCTTGCCTCATTCAATGCAAAAGCCTGTTTGTTTCCCTTGTTAGTGATTGATACCCAAATGGCATCCATTCATTGAACCAGAAGGGCCCTCCTCTTCAGAGGGGAAGGGGCAGAAAAAAACAACAACAACAGGGAAAGTAACTAATTCTGAAGGGCAATAAATGAAAAAAACAGGAACAGGAGTGAGGGTCACAGGTTTAAAACCAGGGGCCGGAAGGGGACAGCAAGCAGATAACCCACTGATCCTCAAATGATACCAGGGACCTAGTGAATACCGCCCAGAGGAACTCTGCCCAGAGGTGTGAATGGACGAGTGCACAAAAATGGGCCCCACAGCCACAGTCACAAGGAATCCTTCTTTCAACCCCCCCTCATTCAGTGCACAGGATGGATCTTTTTGGGGGCTGACTCAAGAGTTGGGTAATGAGGGAGGCTGTTGTCTTTGGATCCTGGCTTCATTTGTTGTAGAACTTGTAAAGTATGTAGTTAATGAGGCAGGCGACTGCAGGAAGAGAAAGGATGGTCTTATTGTTAAGGCGAGTGAATGCTGGAGAAGTGGATTCTATCCCTGCCTCTGCCACAGAGTCTCTGTGTGATGCTGGGCATCTCCCTTACACCTAGCACCCCCATAATCATCACTGTCATATTATGATATGTTGTGTACAAAGTATGCCTTGTGAGGTATCATTCTAAAGTCTTGATCTTCTAAACATTAAATCTCGTTGGATTGTATGTGCTATCATTGTATGTGAAGTTATGAAGTTTTCCTATGTATATGTTACTGAAAGATGTTGTGAAGTTGGAAACACCCACAACTAGCCTTTCAGGTACAACAATGAAGAAGCTGGACAGTGATAATGGTCAATCAGCAAAGACAATGGACCATGGAAGAACTTATCCTCACTTGCAGACACTTCAGACAGCCTATGGGCAATGGCTGCCATGACTCATCGGGAGCATGGAAGGACTTGTGACCAGATCACATGATAGTGAACTCCATTTTGGTACCTGTACTTTTCCACAAAATGGGCTGGGAACCTGGCTTGGAACAAAGGGGTTCCCGCCATAGGGAGAAACTATCTAAGATGGGGATTGACATCATGATTTGTCTTCACTTCCCCATAACTCAACACCTGAAAGAACCTCTGTAAGACAAAGGACTTTGAATGGGGGATGGGAACCCAAGCTGCAAAGCAGCTCCAGCTTGTGCCTCAAGAATCTGCAAGCCAGCTTGTATCGTCAGTCAGGGTGAGATACTGCTGATATCTAGTTTGTATGAGACTGCGATTTTGTTTAATTTCCTAGGTAATCTGCTCTGATCTGTTTGTTATCAATTATAATTACTTAAAATCTATCTTTCTATAGTTAATAAACCTGTTTTATGTTTCATCTTAACCAGAGCTTCTTTGAGTGAAGTGTTTGGAAATCTTAGCTCTGGTAACAAAGGCTGTTGCATATCTTCCCCACATCGAGGGGGGAGTGGACTATTTAATGAGCTTGCACCGTACAGATCCCTGTGCAGTGCAAGACGATATAATTCTATGTATTACTGTGGTGCAAGGCTGGGAAGCTGGGACACTGGCTGGTGCTTCCATTGTTAACCCATGAGTGGCTTAGGTAAAGCGCTCAGGTGACTCAGGTGGGTGTGTGGTGCGACCTGCTGTTGTGTTGGGTGATAGGACCCAAAAGGGGCTGGCTGTGAGTCACTGACAGAACAGGGAGAGAGGCCAACCCAGCTGAATAGTTAGGGGATACAGCGGTTCCAACGGCTTCCAAGCTTCACCCCGGGGGTACAGCCCGTCACACTAACCTTTCATAGTTGGTCACTAATTGTATGTTCATCTCCTTCTGGGTACCTAACTTGAGACTGAGTTCTGATTTACAGAATGCTGAGCAATCACAGCTGCAACTGAAGTCAATGGAAGCTGTTCTTTGAACATATAAAGCGTTAAGGGGTTTCAAATTCAGGTTGCACAGGCAAACTTAATTCTGGCATTCCATAATTTTGAGTGCTTGACTTTGCAATCTTTATAATATTATTTCAACATAGATTTGTGTGTGTAATATGATCTAAAAGTAGAAAGAAAACTTGTAAAAATGAGTGCCCCAAAATAAACACATCAGTAAAGTCATAAGCAAAATACAAAAAAGTGGCTATTCTATAGATATAACAGCATATATAGCAGTGGCCTCTGCTATATATGCTCCAGATGCATTGTGCTCCACAAAGAATGACTCCAGGAATTGCTGCAAATACAGAGCACCCTCTCAAATCCTGCTTCAGGCTAAGACTTATAAAACACATTATAGGCCCTTGTCTTTAAGAAGTCCTACTATTTTTCAACATGAAAACATATCTATTTAGTTTCTTATTAGCTTATTCAAATAACAGATTATTACTCATGCACAGTATTTAACATTTGCATCTTATGTCACAAAGCTTAAAACATATGGCAATTTCAATTTCTTTACAAATGACAATATTTCAAAATTTATCTTTCTGAAGATGGGAACATGCTCTATTTGTTAGAACATGGCATGAAACATCAGGAAGCCAGAGGAGGAAACTTGTTCAATAGGTGTCAACTTTGGGGAAATGTGGTCAATTAGGAGTCAAGTCTCCCAAGTAATGTAGAGTGCCTGTCATATATGTTTCTTTTGTTTATTTGTTTTTCCCTTTTCCCCCAAAAATTAGTTATTTATTGTTCCATATTCCCAAGGACTCCTAAATGCTTACAAGTGGGAAAGAACCACCTGCAAATGTAACCGGGGATTTATTTTAATTTTGCAAAACCAGCAATAGCAATACAGCTCTCAGTGGGAGCTTGAGCTGTAGTTTTATTATTTTAGAAAAGGACCCCATGACAGATTAAAACCAGCCCTCATTGCTGCCATTGACACCTGGCATAAAGATTACATTATTATATCCAGGCATATTAGGCCAAATTAATCCCTGATATAACTCAATTGCAGCAAATGAAGTTATATCAGGGATAAATGTGTCCTATTTCATTGGAATATGTCCTTTCTTTTAACCATTTTAAAAACTCTGATCATTTCTCAGATCTGAGTGTAACAAAGTTAAATATCTTCCATATTAGATATTACACAAGTAAGGAACTATATTTAAAATAAGCATTTATGAGCCACTTATGAATTGCTTGGGTAAGCACTCCAAACTAACTCTATGAGAACAGTACACAAGACACAGCTCTTCAGAGTGCACTCTGAATCATTTCCACTGGATCATTCTCCTTTAACAGCAATTCAACAATATTATCAACTGATATTGGATTAAGAACAAATTACGATTAAACTCTGTAAATGTAGAGTATTACTAAACAGATAACGAAGTACAGTATAAAATAATAGGCCCTACATCTTTTAATGATATATTGAAAGGATAAATAGATCTACTCCTTTTTCAGAATTTTCGTTTTGAGTACTACAGTAACAAAACTAGCATTTATTAACACCATTTTAAAATATTCATGTAATGCAAACTAAAAATTCAATATTTATTTCATTATTTTATTTAATCAAGAGATTGATTCATAATTCCATTTATAGGTATTGTATCTAGTTTTAAATTAATCTAATAGATGTTACTTCAGTGGCATTAAGATTTATGTGCCTCTTTACAGATGATCAGAATTGTGACTATATTTTTATTACAGCACTTTCACTGTGCTTTGGGTCATAGAGCTTTCTTTTTCAGCAAGCCTTAGTTCCTCTATATTTTACACACATTGTGTGATATTTTGCCAAAACTAGTACAAGCTAACGCATTTTTTTTAAATGAGAGAAAATAATAAGCTAACTAACTGAAAGTTGCATTCTTAACATCTTGCCAAAATATTCCTCACACACACACACACACCCCGCAACTAGATAGACCTACAGGGTTAGAAAAATAGAAACTTTTAAAAGCTCTTACTCTATTTTGCATGAAACAGGTTTACAGCATTATATCAATGTTTGTTTCACATTGTCTAGAACATGGAAGTAAAATCACTTACTGAGAAACAGCTTCAGGAAAATATTCTTCAGTGCTATTTTTGTAAAAGAGAGTCAATGCTTCCTGCATAGAATTTTGGCTTGAATAATATAGGTGATTCAAATCATTATTAGCAGCAGGACTCCAATGATGTTTATTCTTCATTGCTGGCTACTTTGTGTAGTCATTTATATCTGCACAAACCAGCAGCAAAATGGAAGAACTTTATGCTCAGTTCGCTCTCACTTTGCGTGGGTATAAAGATCCAATTCAGCAAACCAGCCCTAGTCAGCAATAATTTAAGCACATTCTTGAATTAAGTACATTCTTAAGTATTCTGATGAACTGAGGCCTAAATTACTGTACAAAGTATAAGGGTGGAGAATTAGTACTAGCAGTTTGATAAGGAAGAAGCAGAAGCTGGAAACAAAGCTAAAGCATCTGGTGAAAAATAAAGAACCCCTTTCAGATTGGGGATATTCTGGCTGTTTTGGGTAAATTAAACATGCAGATAAAGGGCCTGATCCTCAAACTGATGTCTTCAGTGCCTGCTGTGGAGCAACTCTGCGGAGTTCATGAGCACCTTCTGCCTTCTCCCAACTGAGAGAACTGCAGAGTTTGGAGAGAGGAACTCTAGGTAATGTCTCCAAAGAGTTCTCTAGGAAGGGTCTCTATAGTTAAGAGTCCTCTGGGACTTTAGAGACCCTGCCACAGGTAGACCAACCATAGAGACTGCCTAAAGCACTTTCGCCTGGAGCCACCAAGATATGGTTAGAGAAGCACCAGACAGAGTGATGTAAGGCATTAGTCTGACCATGTCTATATGGCTATGGGTATGTTGTGGGTCACACTCAAGAGTGTTGGGAGGAGGGACTGTAGAGACATCAAAAGTGGGCAATGTGTAGAATCAAAGATAGGGGAGGACTACCTGGGGGAAACTCAATGGGGGGCGGTGAAGGGATGGAAGGCAAAACTCCAGGGGATAAATTGTTTGAACAAATATGAGCAAAGAATTGAAGTATTTTTAGTGTTTGTGAAAGTGTTTATGTAATGGAGATATGCATATTCACTGAGTGTGCAAATTAGAGGTATTCAATCATTTATGTAACATCTCCACCTTTCCTAAGTGGTTCAATGGGCATACACACATAGCAGCAGTCTCTACTAATAAGTGCATTTTTACCGTACGAACCATAACCACTTACATTTATGTTCTATTCCAAAATATGGGAGCTTTGGCATTTCACATTATGTGATAACTGTTAGCAGAAGCTGAGTTTGTAATGGCAACCATTGTATACAATAGGTAAGGTACACACAAAAAGGGACGAGGTACATAAGATAATGCAAAAGAGGAGAAAACAAAATGAGCAATATTTTCTTTTGAACCTTCTCACACATATTTTCTTTCTGGAGGATGTAATAATTGTACTGTAGACATGGCATTCATGCTCCTGTTAATAGGAGTGCAGCTCAATTACTAATATGTCTAAAAACACAAACTACCTCTTTTAAACTCCTTTTTCAAAGAACATTCAAGAGGACAAAGTTTTGGGGGCAGATTTCTACTATTACAATATCACAGACATAACCCTCTGTAATGGGATCCCTGGGGTGCAACCTGGGACCGTGGGACTGCTGTGCCCCTTTTAACTCATTAATCTCTGTTGTCTCTCACAATGCCTTACTGTTAGCAAGCAGGAAACCCTTCAGGTGCTTTTACCACGTAGTACATCCGCATATGGAGCCCCACACACATGAATGCTCCCAGAGCTACTCATGAATCACACAGAGAAAGGCACCAGCCAAATCTCCCTTGTTTCCAGCCTTGGACCTCTGGAATGTACTGTCCTGCACAGCTCATGACCCTTTCTTGAGCAATGCAAGTTTATTAATTGATTCCCCACTTCATCAATAGAAAGTGGATATACACCAGCCTTTGTAAAGCTGAGCAGATTTACCAAGCACTTCAGGCAAACTAACAGGAAAAGATAAACAGTAAAACAAGTTTACTGATTACAAAAGATAGATTTTAAGTGATTATAAGTGATAAGCAAAAAGTCAGAGATGGTTACCAAAGAAAACAAAATAAGCACACAATCTAAATCTTAAACATGTAAGACACTAGGCAGTATTTAGATCAAGCAGTTTTCTCACCCAACTGGAGGTTACAGTTCATAATACACAGGTTTCACACTTGAAACCTGGACCAGTTTCTGTTGGAGTCTTCAGCCTTCTGAGCATCCTTGTTACTTGTAGCATAGGTGGGGGGAAGAAAAAAAAAGGCCCAGTGGGGTCATGGTGTTCTGTTTTATACCCTCAGTTCATGTGATTGGAAAACATAGGTCCAGGCATGTCTGGTGGGCATTGCTGAGTCACCAGGCAAGATTGACCAATTCCCCTGGTGTGGCCTTGTGCAAGTGAGTCACTGAATTGTAACTCCCTTGCTGGACAAAGACTGTTGATGGTTGCTCAACCCCCCCACAGGCATTGGTTATCCCCCTGGTTATTGTCTTTCGGGAGCTAGTATCTGGGCGCTTCCCAACCCCACAGAATATTTTAGTGACAGTCGTACAACACATTTCTCTGAACTTCATATGCATTAATGATATACATATTTCAATGGAACAGTGGGTTTCAGCAGATCATAACCTTTCATTTGATACATTACAGGGCATGCTTTATATGCAATATCACAATTATATATAAATGATGAATATGGAGGTTACAGGGTGCTCCCCTGAGGTGTAGAGTATCACACCCTCAAAGCAATGAAGACATAAATATGCATTAGATAACTTTTAAGAGCAATAATTCTTCAGTCAATAAGTTTTAGACTTTTACTGTGACATAGGATAAGTAGAACAGTTGGGTGACGCTCACAAAATGATTTTGGATGCAAGGAGTGGGGGGATACTTGAGAACTGTCTGGATGACTGTGGTAATAAAATACAGAATATGAGCCCATGGGCCATAGGACAGAAATACATAGACAAAGTAGGGAGTGAATACTGGAGGCATTTCTTTAGGTACAATTACTGCATCTATATTCTATGGAAGTGTGATATATTTTGGGGAAAAAACTTGTCTCTAGAAAGTGTTCTTTGTTGGATCATATTAAAAGTTATTTTAAAATTGATAATTGTTAACCATAAACTGAAATCAAGTGTTATATAATGCCACCTTTACATAAGTCATTTTCAGTGGAGACCTATTGATGTGAGAAATGTTCTTGTAGAACCTCAAGTATTTCCAAGTTCTCCACACAGAAGACACTGCTTGATCACCTGCTCCCCAATTTAAAATTTCCAAGTTTACATGCAGGATAGATAGACAGATAGATAGATAGAAAATGAAATACTGAGTGAGCTATACTCCTTCCCTTCATGGGGAGAAGGGAAACAAACATAACAGTACACAACTGCGTAAAAATTGCTAGAATTCCTGGACTCCAGATGACTGAGGTATAAAAAAAACAAAGATACACAAAGGAAAACAGTAGAAAAGAAAATCTTCAAATCAGTGAATATGTAATTCAAGGAGACAATGGTTCACAAAGTGAGATCAAAACTGCAGTATCCAGGACACTTATATGCCCTTTGCCGTGTTTAGTAAGTATATGAAGGTAAATTAATTCCACATAATTTTTTTATATTTTTTTCTGTCCCAGAGACAGAAATGGATCTGGATAGAGAAAGTCTTCTCTACTAGTATCCTCTCATATGCAGCGAATGGTAATTCATTATGCCAAGGCAATTCAGGAAATATGTCATCCCATCACTGAAAACAGCTTTTTCCAGATAAAATGGACCAACTTGGATTTGTCAAGGTTGTACCATCGTAGAAACAGGATCAGGACAGAAGTTTAAGATGAGAAATGTCCAAGTTCTCATGAAATTCAGACTTTATTCAGTGAACAAACCCAGACAGGTTTTAAACAAGCATGGTACCTTGTATTTGGGAAAACTAAATAAGGACAATTAAAGGGAAATGCTGCATTTCCACATCTCTTCTAGTGGAAGTAACTGTAACAAGTAAAGCTACCATAATGGAGAGAGATAAGAGTGAAACTGATTCTAAAGGCTCAAATGAAGAGCAGCAGAGTTCTTTTAAGTGTAAATTTAAACTCTGAGGAGCAGAGATAGGATGAATATAAGGATTAAGTTTTATAAAAGGAACTAACCAGTGTATCCCCCCCAAAAAATCCAAAAGCTCTGTTCCAGACAGCACTAACAGCTGAAGCTAAAATCAGATCTTTCATGTAACTAATACTGCAAATATTCTAAAGTTTTATAAAATAAATGATGATCAATAAATATAAACATACTTTCAAGAAAGTCTACAGATCACTAAAGCCTGACATTTTTAATCACATCACTTTATTACAATATTTTCATCAAAGAATAGAATATTCTGGCTATTTGACAACACCTCTTTAGTTGAAATGCTTTGCTGTATTGTTGTTTATGATATTCCTTTAGAAGGGGCTATATGTTTTATCTGTGTATTATTTATTTTCCTCTGAGCTCATTTCAGTCCTATTGATAGAAGACAAGGCTATTCCTACACTAAGAGGAGACACTGATTCAAAATTAACAACAGTGCAAGGACATCATCAACAAGTATATATAAGCCATCATAAATGTAGAGCAATAATGAAAAGAGGATGAAGCATAACCTATGAACCACTCCCTAATCTCTTTTCTTGAAGTTATGCCCGCTCCCCCCCCCCCGGCCGCCCCTTTGTTTTCAGCTTTATAAATATGTGTATAATAGTCCCCTCTGGTTTTTGAAAGATTTTTTTAAATGGCTCCAGGCTACCTATCATCTACTCATGTCACAGTTTGCCCTTGTTTACAGATACGTGAAACAAAACAATAGATATTAGATATTAAGATATTTGAAATTATACTTGAATTTGATTAAATAAATTTGTGTTGCACTGTATTCAGACTGGTGATGGCAGTGGCATTTTAATTTATATTAAAGCAAGGACAAATCCAAACCTGTAAAGACCAAGTGAAAAATCAGACACACTAAAAGAAATGAGAAACCCTTGAATAATGGTCCAAAACAAAAGGCAGATAAATGTTATACCACAGTAAGGTATGTTAATGAACGTCATGCTGGCTTTCTGGTTCTCTGAGTTTTAAAGAAGACAGAGGCATTATGGCACTTGATTACTTCATACTTGAACTATGATGAAGTGGAAGTACATCTTGTGCTCTATCTCTTGTCAAATGGTCCTTTGGTCAGATCAACTGCTATCAGGGAATTTTCCTTGGAGTTTAAAATATTTTTGAGCATCCATTTATAGGCAGGAACCAGTCAGCCCTTTCTTCAACATGCAGTCATTCTTTCTGTCAGAACTGTTATAGTGGTTTATATCTTCATCTTCAAATATGAAACAATTGACCATAGTGCAATATAATATGTAAGCAGAGTCTGAACGAACTGGATGAATTCTCCCCTGACAGCTAGCTGGGTGGGGGAAAGACTTCAGGAGCAAACTATATTTACATGAACACATTTACTCTGCTTAGATATCCAGCAGATAGAGCAGTGTTACTCAAAATAATCAACTTTGCCTGGTGTTGGGTTACTAATCACTTTAGTACTGAATGTAGGGGTAGTGAAATGCTGTTATCAATGTGTTGTCATTATGATATGAATGGAGGGGAGCAGAACTGTGCTTAACCTATCCCAAATGAGGGGGTCACCCTCAGCTGAAAGAACCTTGTTAAGCCAGGGGCTCAAATGCCAGAGCCCTGTGAAAGTAAGAGGGGTGGGGACAAATGTCCCAGCCAGGAGGTGTGGAGTCTCCCTACGAGACCCCAGACTGGTTTAACCTGTTCCTCCCCACCATTCAAATAAAGAGCTAAACAGGTTTCATTAGGATACTCTTTGTTATTTGAAATGCTCAATCAGAGCTGAAATCAGTTGTGATAGAACTGTATTTCTGCCCAGCCTGTTAAGAACTGAAAATTACTAAGAGACTGATGTGCAGAGGTCCCAACAGAGTGGCTGGTGGCAGCAGAAGGTGGCTGATAGTCGGCTGGTGAATGAGTGACTGGGCAGGCGGTGAGTAGAACGAGTGGCTGGCAAGACGACGAGTGGCTGGTGAGGCAGCGAGGAACTGTGGCTGGCAGGGCATCCAGGCGACAAGGAGTAGAATCTGGCGGGGCTCAGAGGTAATTTCAGCATATCCGGTGACAGTCCCAAGGGGGTCTTTGTGACCAAACCCATTACAATGGCGTAGTCTAACAGAATCTGTGCACAGCTGATTGCTTTGAAACACTGGTAGTAATTTTAAGTGAGTTTTAAATGTGCTGGCTGAAGAACAGACAAAGTGGTTACTGGTTTGTTATTTTCTTAATGCATCCCATTGTTGTCTTATTAATTATCCTTTCATTACATTTTTATACTTACGTTGTTATACCTGGTCGTTGGTTCAGCAAGTCACCAAGCTCCACCAGCTATTCCGGGGGGCCACTGTCCGACGATCCTTATTGTGATCCATTGATCACGGGGTGTGGGGGAGAATGTAGCCATTTTCTCATTTTCTCGTTCAAAGGCAGTCTAAATAGCTTCCTGTTATGTAGTTACAAAACCACAAGCAGCAGCGGAAGTCCCTGCTGACGTTGGGTGCCTGCTTAAAGCTGTAAATCACCAATTGTAGTCATACTTATGAATATGTAACCAAACCAATTAATGCAAGGAATGAGTGAGATAGTGTGAATGTAAGAAACCAAACGCAAGGCTTAAAACGAAATGTTACCATATAAGGATAATCAAGGTGTATATGGAGCTGTATATAAACCTACGGCAGTAGTGGCCAGAGAGAGATGTAACCCACAACAGCAAGAACTCGAGACCGGACCGGAAGCACTAGAGCCCTCCAGCAGATCCGAAGGGACTCCGGGGAATATTGTCATCTAGCAGTTCGATCTCTGGGCAGCTGGAGTGTGATCACCCGCAGTCATCCGTGAAACCGAAAGCAACATCTGCACCTGCACTCTGCCAGTAGGATGAATGTGATGTGTGTGTGAGTATAATTGTGTAGATAAGGGAAGCAAGTAATAAATCAACACTCAGTACTGCTTGAGTTCGACCTTTGTTTGTGGTTATTTCTTGGCTGGTTCGAAGAACGGGTAACAGCCTCAATTGCTGGAATCAACAGTAAACAGGCAAAGGAGCAGCAGAGATTCTCCAGTGTTGCAAACTCTCATGATTTTATTTTGGTTAAGGCCGGACCCATTCTGGCAATGATGCAAGAAGCGCCAGCCCTCTCGTGAATTTCAGCCCTGCCAGGAAGATAACCCTGTCTGATTGGCTGCCAGCACCACTTCCTCACCTTCTGGGGAAGAGCAACCAATCAGAGCTGCCACAGCAGGCAGAGCTTGCATCCCCTCTCCCCTCAGAAGCCAAAGTTGTTTTTATAGGAGAGAAGAGGGAGCAGAAAGAGGCCAGGAGCCCAGGGCCACTCAGCTCCCTTCTGTAAGCAACAGGATAGTTCCACTGCTTCCCCCACTCCACCCCTCATTGTAACACCAGGCCCTGAAGGGGCAGAGGAGGTGAAGAACCCCTGGAACTGCCCCCTCCCAGCCTAGAAAGGGGAGAAGGGGAATGCACTGCAGACCCCTTCCAGGCAAAGGGCAGAACTGATCTAGTGGCTGGGTGGGACCTCAGCGGGAGGGAGAGGAAGGATGAACTGATGGGAGGTTGGGCAGAAATTATGTGATGAGTGAGGAGAACAGCATTGATTTGGAGGTTGGGGGTAGGGACAGAATGAATTGCTGGGCAAGAAATGCCAGATTTGGGGATAAGAGCTCCTGCAATAAATCTGAGAGTGTGTGCAACTAGTGACCCCCGTCCCATGCACAAGGGATGGACAGGTGAGTTCAAAAATTAAACAGACCAAAACCCCATAATATATATTTTTATAATTATTATTCTTTTGGCCAATCTCATGAATTTTGGTGTCTGACTCATGATTTTTGAACCTTTGGGATTGGCCATATTGCTACTCTCTCTTCCCTCCCTTATAGTGAAGCAGATGGTCACCAGAGGAGGGCTCAAATCAGAGATAATCCTAAGGCTGCTAGGAAAACAGCTGGAGGCCAATGTGGAAACAGTACCTCCCTACCATCACCCCATAATAATGGGATTTATGCAAACAATCCCATTTAAAAATGACTCAGGAATAAACTTTCAACAGATAATAAATTAGAAATTTTCTTCTTAATATAGTCACCCTTGAGGACCACAATTTAGAATCTCTGCAGGCACACAATACAAAAAAACTATATATCTTCTCCACTGTTTTTTCTCTTATTTACACTACTGTAGGATGACATCATGTGGGTTACAGAAACTCAGTTTCTCCTATACTCCTGGTGCAGCTTCTTTCTTTGTGCGTATACGTGCAACTTTCTGTACTTGTGCTGTACAGACCCAAGCCCAAAGAAAGAAACAGATTACAAATTTCCTTTGCCATCACATTCTAATCAAAGTATAATTACACTTACTCAATTCCACTCTGAAATAGATTACACTCCAAATGGAAAGGCTGGATGCAGCAAACTTCCTAACCCTTGCTAATTTTGTTCTCCAGGTTTCAGGGTTTTATTTCTACAGGATTATGTTCAAAGAAAAGCAACTGAGGGACACTTACTGACAGGCTGTTTCTATTTGGATCCTTCTGATAAGAAAGAGCACATCATTAGCCTATGAGGAATGGACAAAGATTATGTTTGATAAGGAGTTCTTTTATCATATCAGATACTCAATAGAATTTGCAGCCATTTTCTCTTCCCTAAGGATAGTAATGTCCTAAAGACCCCAAAATCCAATGAAGAAACATACACTATAGAAACTCAATATCTGAATTACATCATTTCCACATGTCATTTAAAAAGTTACAAAGGAACGATTCAGTTTCAATGATGTTACTGCTAGTATTTCCGTGCTCTCACAAATGTAGCAAAGAGGAAATAAGACCAAAATTAGACCTAAAGGGTTATCACATTTGCTCATCACATGCAAGGAGAAAAGCCACAGGGCCAAATGAATCTCTAATGTAATCCCATTTACTTCATTGGCATAATATCAGGGATATATCTGGGTACTAGGTCATAGAAGTTAGGAATGGCAAAGACTCATTAGGTCATCTAACCTAATGAACGTGATACTCTGGGTCGGGATTTAGATGTCTATAAGTGCAAGGGTAGGATCTTGGGGGATAAGAGCCTGCAGGTCAAGCTCTGGGTCGGGGGAAGGGAACGGGATGACCAGAGCTTCCTGGCCCCTCTATGTCTTCAGCAGGGTGACATGATATACCTGGATCTATTTCTGCCTCCCAGGTTGTCGGATCTCGTAATGAACCTCTCCCACTCATTTCACCACCTCAAAGGGGCCCTGCCTTTGGACCAATAGCTTTGCTTCCGACATTGGCAGGAGGAGCAACACTTGATCTCCTGGCTGAAACTCACATAGATGGCCCCCCTTGTCATAGGTCTGCCCTTGATTTCCCTTGCAACCCCAACTCCTCAAGGTCTTCAACTTCTCTCAGAGCTGGATAATGTACAGCACCACACTGGTTGCCCTGGAATCTGTTCCTCCCACATTTCGCAAAAGAGGTTCATAACTGTCTGGGGCTGTCTCCCATACAATAACTCGAATGGGGAGAAGCCAGTGGATGCTTGGGGCACTTCATGGATGGTGAACAGGAGACATTGGAACAGACAGTCCGAGTGTCACGGATCATTGACTACAAACATCCACAACATGTTCTTCAACATCTTGTTGAAATGCTCCATTGATCCGCTGGTTTGAGGGTGGTAAACTGATGTTTTCAAAGACTTGACCCTTAGCAGGTCACACAGCTCCTTCATTAATTGTGAGGTGAGGGTGGTTCCCTAATCCATTAGCATCTCTTTGGGGAACCCCACCCAGGAAAATGCCTTCTGAAGCCTTCTGAATGATGGCTGCTATAGCTGATTGGAATAAGAGGACTTTGGAGTATCAGGTAGCATAATCCAGAATCACCAGTATGCATTTGTACCTGGCCACAGAGTTTTCCAGTGGACCCACCAAGTCCACACCTATCATTTCAAAGGGCACCCTTATAATGGGCAGTGGTACCATGGGGGCCTTTGCAATTTTTTTCTGACCTGTTCACTGACACTTGGAGCACGACACGTAAAAGTCCACTACCTCTGTGTGGATGCCCAGCCAGTAGAACTTCACAGTCATTCTGTTGTATATCTTTTCTCTCCCCAAGTGTCCCCTGCATGGTCTCACATGGGCCAGTTGAAGCACCTCCCTTCAGAACATTCTGGGCACAAGCAGCTGCATTTCACCTCCCACATCATGGCCCAATACACCCTTTTCTCAACCAGTTCAAAATGGGGCTACTGTTTCATGAGATGAGGGTCTAGTACTGTGTGATCATTTCATAAACCTGACCCAAGGCTGAATTATTCTTTGTTCTTCTACAAAGTCCATCTCACCAGGCAGCAAGTCCTTGTTGAGAGGTGGCGGTTGACTCTTACTGTTCTAGGTAGACCCCAGTGTGTGGTAATTCACCTGCGAGGACAGGCCTTCCCCTGGGTCCTCGACTTCCTCCAGGATATTTTTTGATAAGTGATTTATCAGCTTATCATTGTGTCAATGAACTAATCATTCAGTTGCTGTGTAGAAACACCATTCTCAGATATGATGCTCAAAATTGAAGTCCTGTGCAAATGCTAGGAATGTATTGGAGGTAAATTGAGGCTCCATGGCAACTACAAGGACTTCAGGAACTCCACGTCTTGCAAATATTGCCTTTAATTTCTGGATGACCTCTGTCCATGAGGTCTGTGTAGTACATCTGGAGAAATAATCACCTACAATAATGTGCAGGTATCCTTTCCAGAAACAAATCTGTTGCTACCCATGGCCAAGTTCTGTCAGATAGCTTTGTAGAGAGTAATGATTCTGTAGAGAATAATGATTCCCCTTCCTTGTTACATACCTCGCTGCCCTCTGTTAAGGAGTGAATGTACCTGCTTAGATGGGGCCACCATACAGATTGTTGTGCTTGGGCCCTTGTTGTGCTCTTGTTTATACATTGGTGTCCCTCATGAATTTTGGAGAGCATCTCTTTCTGAAGTACCATAGGGAAAAAATGTTATGTCTTTCAGAAGCAATCCATTGGCCATATGAAGGTCAGTTTGGTCCTGTCAATATGGTAATATCACTCCTTCAACCCCACCCTCTTTGGCAGAGTTGAGTAAGTTTCTGACAAATCTCATTCTTTAATTTTTCATCTCTAATTTGCTGACATCAGGTGGCAGATCCTGGAACTGCTGCCAGAACAATGTCAATGCAGACTTTGAAAGCTCTCTCTCTAAAGCCTTTTCTTCTTCTGGTGGTGGCTGCTTAATTGGAGTACTAAATAGAGTGTCTTCTGCTATGACTGTTTTCCCTGGTATGCGTTCAGTCTTAAAAGAAAATTGCATCAGCTGTAGTTGAAATCTTTGAATACTAGGTGGAAGATCATGAAATTATTTTGAACCCAATAATGCCACTAAGGGCTTGTGGTCTGTTTTATGTTAAAATCCAAACTGAACAAATATTCACTGAACCATTCAGAGGCCCAAGTAACAATTAGAGCTTCCTTTTACACTTGAGCAAACTGCTGCTCTGTTTCAGTGAGGCTTCTTGATATGAAGAACAGGTCCCTGCTCTTATGTGTCTTTCTCTGGTTTAAAACTGTGTAAGTTCCACACAAATTCCAATTTTGTCATTGGGCTTTGGTACTACAAACATCCCTGAACACCAGTCAGTTGGTTCTTCTATCTGGGAAATAACCCCCATATATCCCTTTCTCTTTATTTCTTCTATGACTTTCCATAGCAAGAGAATAAGAATACAGCATGGGAATGTGAGAGCAAAGGTTGTTGCTGATGGCACTAGTTTCCCTGACAGCTTTCCTAGCCCTGTGAAGATGTGTGGATACATCTTCTGTATAGTTTTCTTTTTGCATTCCAGATTCTCTATGAGGTGTAGCCTTGTATTGCTGGCAACCCTATTAGGAGAGTTGTTAGTCCCTGTTGAAGAATTTTCCGTCCTTTCTTCATTTTCCCAAAGAACTAGCCACAAACATCCAATGGAGTATTATTAGTCCCATGTCAATTTTATTTGGTCTTTGCAGCTCTTTATCATGAGACCAATTATATTTTTTGGTGGAATTTCAGTGACTGCTGCTTCAGTATCAATTTTATATATAAGATTTTGGTCATTTAGTTTCATGCTTGCGTACCAAGCCATTTTTTGTTTTTTAGAAGATATAGTTCCTAGGAGTATGGACTCATTGTCACCAATAACACTCCTTGGACTGTTTCCACTACTCTTGGTGACCTGTATCCTATTGCAAAATGTTCCATTTTGTGGCATCTCCTACATCCTGACTCTTTTGCCAGATGTTGTTACCAGTGGTGGCTTGGTGTCTTGCCACATCTCCCATATCTTTTCCAACCTTCCCGCTTATTAGGGTTCTTTGGTCTTCCACTCTCTGGTAGTGTGCTCCAAATTTCATCTGACTACTCCTTTGCCATTTGTGTCTTTTCTCTTCACTGTGCCATTATTGTTGGATGCAGTCTCCTCTATGCTGCTAGCAGGTAAGTCATATTGATGTTTCTTTAGGGTTTCTTGCATTTTCACTTTTGCTATCACTTTTGCTAGTGAGAATGCTGGGTCTAACTGAAGCTGTGCTGATAATTGGTGTCTCTTATTAGTTCTTCTTATAACATACCATATTTGAAATGTTTAGCAAGACAATGAACTTCAGTAACGAAAGCCTCAGCTATTTCCCCTTATTCATGGCACCACTGATTACTTTTGTTCCTTTTATATATCATATTCTGTCTGCCTATGAAATAGACATCAACAGTATCTTTCACTTTGGTTTATTACCAGTGAGGGGTAGAGCACATAAAATATCCACAGCACCATCACTCATGGCAAATATCAGGACATTTACCTGGTAGTCTTGTGCTTTCGATGTTAAACCAGAAGCCATCTGGAATTGCTCAAATCTGTGGCTCCAGTAAGGCCAGCTACCTGAGTTGCCAAAATCAAACTTCTCTAACACAGCCATTTGTAATATGGGCTCCATTGCTGCTCTGAGACCAGGACTGTGCCTTCTTCCTGCTGCAGTTTTCACAGGTCTCCTCCCTGATGTTTCACTCTCCCCACTCGGTGACCACTCTGGCAATTTGGGGGTGCCTTTTCTTTCCTTTACTCCTCCTTCACACTTCTGATATGTAGTGTGAAAACATAAACACAAAGCGCCATGCCTTAAACAGGCATCTCTTTAGTGCAAGCTGGGAGTAGGGCTGCCAGGAGACAGTCAGTCCTGTAAGTTCTCTAGCCAATTGAGACCTCGGTATAGGGGATGAGGAGACTGCAGAAGTCAATTCCTCCTCTTTGCTCATACACCTAGCCCCTTCTGAGCGTTGCTGCTGCTCTGTGGAATGGGGCCTCCATAAACGATAGAAGAATTGCTGTGCTCTTCAACACTGCACACAACACATCATCACTAGGGCTGCAGGTTTGTCATAGTGGTAGAAATGTCACAGATATCATGATTTTTCTGCTCATGTGTGATTTTTCTTAGTCTCCATGATTTTAATAAAGAAGTGTTTTCCAAAAGGTGGGTCATTGGTGCATTGCAGAGGGCAGGCTTTGGGGTCGTGGTGGAGGGCTGTAAAGCAAAACCACCCCACACTTATCCCGCAGGTGTCACTCCTGTTCTGCAGGGCTGGGCCTGTCTCCCTGCTCCATGTGTTGCAACCTGACACACAATGTGGCAGTGCTGCTCAGGTTTGGCCCAGCCGCCCCTCTGTCATCATGACTTACCACTACTTATAACAGGAATAATTTGCTCACTATGGCTTTTGCACAACATGAAAGGGAATGGATGGTGGGGTAGGATTCAACTGCTACATAGCAGGGACAATCACATGCTGTATGTATGCTTCTGGAACCCTGGCAGAAGGAAGAAAGGCAAAGCTTAATTCCCAGGCACAAACTCTGGGCATTCTACTCTGTCATCATCCTTGCCTCTGGCATGGAAAGATGTAGTGAAAACAAAACATAAAAGATAATGAATTTTTACAGGAAGGAGAGGATATAAACTATAGTCTAATTTCTCACCAAAAAGTCCTGTAAACAGTAAGGCAATTAATTTGAATTTTGATGGCACGTCTGCAATTCATTGAAAAACTATAAAACCCTTCTAGAAATCACTTAGGTGTCTGTTAAATGTGCAGCAAGTTTAACTGAACCTTGAGAAGTATCACACAAAATTAATGCTAACTGACACATCAAGGATGTTTTTCTGCTTTCCTTTGGTAAATAAGTTACAGTTTAAGGTTCTGGGGAAACATCAGAAAGTAATTTGAGGCTGGTGATAGATAATTGGACAGGACTATTGTACAAGTGGGACCAAGGATTCCACATAGCTATATTGTTCTAAACCTGTCATTTCAGGCTCCAAAACTAATACCAGATTAAATTAGTGAATATTGAATAGATTTAATTCATCCATTTCATAAGGGAGCTGGAGAGAAACCCAGAAGGAAAGAAATTAGTTTTCAGGTGGAACAATTAAATATCTATTGTTTCAGCCACAAAGAAGTATTACAAGGCTCCAGGAGTAAAGCTAGATTTTTTAAAAAAATATTAAACAGTTTGGAGATGATCAGATATTACAGTCAGGGGGGGAGAGATAGACAGATAGTGTTGTAACAATTAAACTTCCGAATGTTAGCTTATCACTAATTAACACAAGTGTATGATACTGCTACAGGTTTAGAATGTTGTTGTCATTATGTCACAGCCCATTTAATTCTTCCATTTGAAGATTATGTCTCTGCTCTCCTCATGATTTTTTATCTTCTTGATATATACTTAAATTGTAAGCTTTTGGGGGCAGGGATTGTTTTTGTTCAGTGTTTGTGCAATGCCTAACGCAATGGTCTTGGTCCATAATGGTGTTCATAGGCCCACTGATAATATAAATAGTAAATAATAGGCTGATCTGTAATCTAAGAGTGGAACTCAAAGGAACAAATGGCATGTAATTAATGGTAGATGTGCCATGCCTTTGGAAATCACTCACTCCTGGAATACATTTAAGCTGTAACAAGGTTAATGGTGACCAGATACTCAAATACAATTGATATTAACAATGAGGGGGAAGGAATGCAAGCCAAAATAGGAAAAGAACAGATTAAAGAATATTCAAGTCAGTAAGGGCTGATGAAATTCATCCTAGGGTACTTAAGGAACTAAGTAGTCTCTGAACCATTAGCAATTATCTTTGAGAACTCCAGGAAGATGGGTGAGGTGCCACAGGACTGGAGAAGGGCAATATATTACCATTCTTTAAAAAGTGGGGGGGGGAAGGAGCCAGAAAATTATAGACCAGTCAGATACTGAAACAAATTATCAATCAATCAATCAATCACTTTGTAAGCTTCTGGAGAATAAAAGGTGCTAAGGAATAGCCAGCATGGATTTGTTAAGACAAATCAAGACAAACCAACCTAATTTCCTGTTTTGACAGGGATACTAGCATACTGGATAAGGGGTAGCAATCGATGTGATAGATCTTGATTTTAGTAAGGTGTTTGATACAGTCCCACATGACAGTCTCATAAGGAACCTAGGGAAATGTGGTCTAGATTAAATTCCAAGATGGGTGTACAACTGGTTAAAAGACCATACTCAAAGAGTAGTTCTCAATGGTTTGCTGTCAAACTGTGAGGGCACATCAAATGGGGTCTGCAGGGGTCAGTCCTGGGTCTGTACTATTCAATATTTTTATAAAAGACTTGGATAATGGAGTGGAGAGTATGCTTACAAAATGTGCTGATGACACCAAGCTGAGAGGGGTTGCAAGCACTTTGGAGGGCAGAATTAGAATTCAAAATGACCTTGACAAGTTGGAGAAATTCCATAAAAAGACAAAGTGCAAATTACTTCAGTTAGGAAGGAAAAATCAAATGCATAACTACAAAATGGGGAATAACTGGCTAGGTGGTAGTGATGCTGAAAACAATGTAAGGGGGTTCTAGTGGATGACAAATTGAATATGAGTCAACAATGTGATGCAGCTCTGAAAAAGGCTAATGTTGTTCTGGGGTGTTTTAACTGGAGTATTGTACGTAAGACACAGTAGGAAACTGTCCCACTGTAGTCTGCGCTAGTGAGGCCTGAACTGGAGTACTGTGTCCAGTTCTGGGTACCACACTTTAGGAAAGATGTGGACAAATTGGAGAGAGTCCAGAGGAGAGCAACAAACATGATAAGAGAGTTAGAAAACCAAAATCTATGAGGAAAGGTTAAAAAACCTGGATCTATTAGTTGAGAAGAGAAGACTGAGCCAGGGGAAACCTGATAACCATCTTCAAATATATTAAGGGCTGTTACAAGGGGGACAGTGATTAATTGTTCTCCATGTCCACTGAAAGCAGGATAAGAAGTAATGGACTTAATCTACAGCAATGAAGATTTAGGGCTAGATATTAGGGAAAACTTTCTAACTATAAGGGCAGTTAAGTTCTGGAACAGGCTTCCAAGGGAAGCTGAGGAATCGCCATCACTTGAAGTTGTTATACACTGGTTGGACAAACACCTGTCACAGATGGTCTATGTTTTCTTGGTCCTGCCACAGCTCAGGGGGCCAGAATTGATGACTTTTTCAGGTCCCTTCCAGCTCTACATTTCTAAGATTCTATGAGCACATTTAGAAAGAAATGCAAGACACGTGTCTTTGTCCAGGCTTCCAAGTGAATTTGAAAACTGAAATCCTAGGCACTTGGCCATACCTCCTTTTGCGTTCTGTCTTTTTAGCCTAGACTGCAGAGAAGCATCTGTTCCTCTTATTTATAAATGTTAACTGGTCCAAATTTTAAGTTATGTAAAATGTGCCGTATTCCGTAGTGATGACCATGTTATTAATTATGTGAGTAATTACCTCATGTAATTGATAACAATTATCTCTGTGGGCTTTGTCATGGAAGGCACTTATTCCTAGTGTGCCCCCAGCAGACTGGTGCAGGACTGTGGTTGCATCCCTGCCACAGTTTCCCCTTATGAGCAATCAATAAGTTCAATGAGGCTTGTATATACCAAACACAATGCCCCTTCAGGGGTCCAGTTTATTTATTCAAAGGCTGATCAGGGTAGGCAAACAAGTATTCACCCCAGCATCCTAGCTGATGGTGGGGGTGGGGAGCGGATTTATCTTAGTCAGTCTCACCTACCAGTTAGGCCCTCTAGCTCCAGGAGCCTCTGCTGGAGTCAGGCAGCCTTCCATCACCTGAGGAAGAATACCTTCTCTGGACTCAAACTACTGCAGTTCCACATGGAACCTCAACTTATTGCCACTGCCTGGTAAGATCCTTTCACTGGGACTAGGCCTCTGTAGGGCTTTGCCACTTGCAGCCCTTTTGGAACCTGCTTCCTCTAGGAGAATCACTCCTACGTCCCCTTTTCTGGTGAGCTCTCTAACCAGCTCCTCTGATAAATCCCCTTCCTCAGGAGTATCTTCTGTCACTTCTGGGGCCTTCTGACTAAGCCCTTATGGGTATGTCTAAACTAAAGCTGGGACGTGTGATTCCCAGCCCAGGTAGACAGACTTGTTCTAGCTCAGCTTGAGCTAGTCCCCAAGAACAGCAAGTGTAGATGTTGTGACACTGGTGGGCAGCTTGGGCTAGCCACCTAAATTCGGAGCCAGTGGGTCAGATAGGCTTGGACTCAGGCAGCCAGCCTGAGCCAACTGCCAGTACCACGATGTCCACACTGCTATTTTTAGGCATTAACTTGAGCTGAGTTAGCAGGAGTCTATCTACCAGCCAGAGGTGTAATGGTGGTGGAGGAGGGAGCCCAGGCACCTTCTTTGACCACTGATTGGAGTTGGAAATTTGGCCCAGGCACCCTTCCGTCCTGATGCAGGGGTGGCTGGGCTAAATTTGAGTGGTCTTACAACCCTTTTAGCCTGCTTCCCCCCACCAGCTTTGCTGTTCTTCCACCACCCATGGGCACCAGGCACCCCTAGTGCATCCCTAGTTGCTTAATCAAAATGTTCCGTGGTACAAAAGGTATCATAGCTGGCCAAGCAAACCTAGAATTGTGAGGAAGCGAAAAGAAAAAAGTACTGGAAGATCTAGTAGTTATTCCCCACAACATTTTGAAACATCAGGCCACTTGCCCACCTTTCTGAAGAGCTGGACACATTTTCAGGGATCTTTCACAAACTTTCCTACTCCATAAGTTCTCCATAACTAGGTTCTATAGCCTTCCCATCCCCCGTTCCCTCACACAGTTTCTCTTGCCTTCCAAGGGGTATTCCTTCATAGTTCCTTGTAGCTCCAATGGCTTTCCCCTAGGGCTTCATCTCTCTCTTATCCTTCCCAGCTGTCTCTCACCACTACAAGGCTATTTCCCCCTCTCCCTCTTGAATAAGCACCTTCATCTTAACCCTCCATTAAGTGGAAAGCAGTTGGTGGTGGTATGGGAGTTAGCAAGCTCCCAGTATCTCTTCCTACAGTCGTTGCACAGAAGTGAAACATGAAGCTAAGAGGGGGAAGAAAAAGCTGTGCGAGGCAACAGTTGCCCCTAGTCGTGACCACCCAGAACAGGATTCTTTTGTCTGATCATTGATAAAGCAGTCATCTGAGGAAATGGTGTTCCCTACTTCCTCCCCATGTTAATGGGCCTGGCATACACACACACACACACACACTTTAGAGGGAAATTTCTCCTCAGATCATCACACCACAGTCTCTGCTCAAGTATTCTGCTCTTCCAACATGTGCTGATCTCCCATTAATATGTAGTGAGTATTGACTATCACAGTTGAATTCTTTGTGTAGAGATGATAGGAAAAAAGTTGCCCTAATTTAAAATACATAAAATTGAAATAAGATTGACACAAATTATTTTCAAATCATGTTTGAATGCACCACAAGGTGTGACATAATACAATCAGTAACTGTTCTGGCTATTTTCTAAAAACGGATCAAATTTAGTTCCATCTGATAACCTATAATGTAGGTTATGAACTCTAACCAATAGTAAAAGCAAAACTCTAATGTGGGAGTTTATTTTTTAGAATACCATTTAGTTTTCTTTAGAGCATAAATTCTTATTCCTCCCTGTTGTGTCTTGCTTTCAAAGACTTTATGGTGCAGACTGTAACAGCATGTAGTTCCTTATACTATGTGACTAAAATCCAGCACAAAGTCCATAAATACTGAAATACATTGTGGACTAACTTCAAACAACCTACAATTATAAAGCCTGTTATTCTTCAAGAATTTTTTTTCTTTATTACAGTTATTACAAGATGCAAAATCACTTTTTAAATTAAGTGATATCTAAGTAATGGGAAAACCATTCTGGTAAATGATGCACAAACAGACCGGCAGTTATATTAAAAATCTCCAGAAAGGTAAATATGCAGTATAAACTATATTCCTAAACAGAAATATGCCCTGGCTTATTTTGTAGTTCTGATGAGTTAGGTTGACTTTTGGCAGTATCCCTTACTGGCATATTCTATATCTACTCTCAGTGACCCTTGGCAGTCTTTAACTACTCAAGCTGCAAACAGGCTGAAACCAATTTGTTTTTCTTATGTTTTTAGAGCCACTATCCTGATATGCTAATTAGAAATGAAATGCTTGACCCATAAAGAAAACGGCAGGAAACCTGAAATGAAGGCATTATTCAACACTTCATGCTCCTTAGTGATGCCATTTTAAATATTTTAGACAGCCTATAAATAATTAAAACCTCACCACAGCAAATTATGTCCTATTATGCAAATAAATAGCCTCCTCCCCAGTTTCATTAAAGATTCTAAATGACAAGCTGAGCATTTTAAACGTGGCAAGGTACTGCAGTGAGGTGAGAAATCTTTCAATAATTTTTTTTAATTGTTAGTGCCAAGTTTCATGTGGATTTTTACTCTAACACTTTAATTTGCATGAGCAAATAAACCTTTAATAAACCTTTTGTAAGTGGTGAAAATGCATCATTTAATTAAATTTGATTTGTTGTGAAACTATTGTGCTTCATGAATATTTAAGATCTGCTAGCTCTCTCTTTTGCTGAAAGGAATTCAAGTATACTCTATTTTACAGAAAGCTAATTTTATGTAATGCAGCATTTGTGAAGAAATTAAGTAAAAAATTTCAAGACAGATCACATAGCTTCTCTTTGTTACCATAAACTACATCTTATATGTCATAAACTTTATATAAAGGTTGCCAATTATGTACATACCTTCATTTTCTAATAAACCTGAGTCTGATCCTGTTCCCACTGAAGTCAATAGCAAAATTCCCATAGACTTCAGAATTGGATCAGAATTGGGCCCCTTATAGCACTATGGTTGTATACCTATTAGGTAAAGTGAGGTAAATATTATCCATATTTAGAAAACAGGGCCTGATCTAAGGCCCATCGAGTTCAGGAGCTTGGGATCAAGCCCCAAATCAACTCACAAATTAAGAAAATTGTGGTTAAAAGAGTGTATTTTATGGGCACTTGCAGTACTTACAATGATTTATTTGCAGCTTTGTGAAATTCCACACATTCTCTCTGCTTCAGCTCAAATCGTCATGACTTTGCTCAGACATTCATCCTCTTTCCAATGAATTTCCCAAATAAATCCTGAATGTTTTATAATGCTTTTTTTATTCTTTATTGCCTACCAGATGTTTACCCATTAGCGTTCATGTTATTTTCAATCTGGAATGCCCTTTTTTTTAATTTCATCCTCTCTCACTGGAAAGATGGAGGTCCTATATCCATGGGCACAAATCTGACAAGCTTTACTCATGTAAGCATACATAACTTTCACAAGTAATACCACTAATCACAAAGAAATGGAGATATTGGGGAAAAGTACTTATATACAGTATACATACAATAAACATCTGTCAGATACATTTGTCTTCACTGAGCAATTAATGAAAGAGAAGTATTCTTCTTGTACTTATGATCCTTTTCCATTATGTGTAGAAATACCTGGTTAGATTCATCATGGATATAACTCCATGGATTCTAACACATGCTTTGGCAATTGGTTGTAAATTCTAGAACAGAGTCCTATGCATTCATCTGAGGCCTGAAATGGTTTCAAGCTTGTTTAAAACCAGTTCATAAAGACTGCCCCAGCTTAAGCTAGACTGGTTGATGCTTAAGATACCTAGGGATCACAGGATGAGTTTGGCAATGGAACTTATTTTCTGACTTGGGAACATTTTTTGGTTTGGTCAAGAATTCAGTTTAAAAGGGATCAATTTTGAGTAAAATCAGAAACCTCTGAGACCACTAACTTCTACCTTCTCACATTTAGTGGCAAAACTCCTAAACCTGTTCTTGGCACAGAAGCAGAAAAGGGGCAAATGCTTCTCTACATCAATACCTAGGGTATGTTAGAGCAGCCTCTGGGATCATTGCCCATGATCCCAAAAGGAATTTTAGCAACTTGGAATAGCCAGATGTAGCAGCTTTCTAACCACAATGCCCCTTTGCAATATCCTATGCCAGGGTTGGGAGCAGGAATAGAGCTGGCATAGCTTTACGCCATTCAGGGATTTCTCCTACATAGGGGAATTCCAGGTAGCTCCTTTAGTCAATTTTCCACAGGATAAAGAATCTCCCAACTAAAGTCACTAGGAGCCACAGCCACAGTATTAAGATGCATTTTTAAGAGTCCCCAAGAGGACAGCTTGCATGCAAATTTTGGCCTGCAGCAATTGTAGGTGAAAGATCAAGTTCTGAAAATGGTAGTGTGTAATGTAATTATTTTAATAGCTTTAACTGCACTTCTGTAACAACTGTGTTAAAATGGTTTAAAAGTATTTTAAAATATTTAAAAAACAAAAATCCTCAAGTTTGTGTATGATAGTGTCCAAGCATGCATGAAGTTGGGTAAAGTGTCTAAATAATGTAATATGTTGACTTCACAACTTTGTACAATATGACATTATGTTTCATAAAATGAAATAATTTTCCAATGTGTAGTATTGCTTCATTGTGTTTACAGAAAATAAACATTAGTTTAAATGTCAGCCACACTCTATAAACATTTTGGAAACAAAACATAGACAAAAAGGTTTTGTTTTCAGTAGTTGTATATTTCTTTCCAAAGACTACAACAAACATGCAAACCAATAAATATCGTATTCATTGTGATTCAAAATATCATAGGCTCAGAAGAAATAGCAAGTTTATAATAATGATACAATGTAAAAAAACAAACACAAACAAAATACAATCTTGCTAAAAACTGAAAAACAAATTTAAACCCAGGGGAAATTCAAAGATTTCATTTTAAAAGTTTGAGTTATTTGAATATTTGTTAAAAGTTATATTTTGTAGGTAAAACAGTTTTAAGCTGAATTTCAGAAAGAAAATATATCCAAGTTTTGCATGGCAACTGTCACCTATGGCATAGTAATCGATGCTTTTAGTAATTCAATTTACTCATCATTTACTCCCTAATCTCCTTTAAACCCATGTTTCTCCATTCCTGTACAATAAAAGGATTATGCACATCATACCTCTTAACTTTCTCTGGAGGATAACAGATTTAATTACTGTTCTTCCTTCCATGCAAACTTTCAAGTCAGCACATTTTATGTAGCTCTGTAGCACAACTTTTAGTACAGAAGTCTTACGTATCTTCATTCAGGTGATGCAAGCACATCTGGCGCAGAATTTAATATGAAGCGGTTTGTTATTTCTAATTCTTACCATAATGCCAAATTTAAAAACAACAATGCACCCTGTGTTTAGTCTTAATATTGAAAAAAGAATCCAGTTATTTTGTCTTTGACATCTACTATTTTTTTTAAATAAATAAATAATTCATAATAAAAAAATCTGCTTTGTAATTAAGGTATTATACAATATTTCTAAGAATTAAATGTCAAAGGTACAAATCTTCAATCCAGCACCCAGCTCAAGCGGCTGGGCTGGGAGCTGAGAAGAGGTGACTGGAAAGATGAGAAGTCAGTCTCTCCACAAGCACCCTACATGTGTTACTTCAGTTTCATGGTGCTACTTATGCCCCAAACATGGGACCGTCATGCATTATCCTCCCCACAAACTCAATGCAAAGGTCAGTGCAGTATCAGAGCCTTGCTATATCCCTAGCACAGTTTTACTCTGGCTCTTCTCCTGCCTCTCACCCTCTCATGCATGCCCTGTCCCTTGCTGAGCAAGGAATCCTTGTAGAGCGGGTTTTGCTCTAAATCCAGACATTCCTTGAACAACATAACTGCTGCTCGTGGGGAACTTTACAGCTGCAGACATGGGGCTGGATTAGCTCAATGTATTTCCCCTTAAATGACTGATATACATTAACCACCTTAACTGCAGTTTAATAAGTCTTCCTCCACCATGCAGGAATTCTTTCAATTTCAAAAAATACTTTGATATTGTAGGGTGGTATCAAAAGACAAACTGTCAAAAGGTTAATGTAATTCCAGAATTACCCCAAAGTATTTGATAATCAAAGATGTAGTTAAAATACCACTGGCAAGAGAATGACCAGAGAAGAAGGCATACGAAGCATGAAGTTTCAATCAACAACTTTTTTTCTGGGATTTATTATCATGAAATGTCATATAAAATACTACAACAGAAGCATTCAAATCCAGGACTGCATTTCATTCATTAGCAGAACAGTGCCAGATTAACCTGAGGAAACTGATACTATACAATGTCCAGTTGCAAGAGGGTATTAGAGTGTAGGTGGTTATACTATATACTGCTGCAGGTTGAAATAAAGAAAAAAAATGAGGAAAAACTGAAGCACAATATCACATTTTTGTTGTTGAGATGATGATTTTGTGGGAATCATTAGTCTTCTCCCCAAATTCAAGAACACATACCATTTCAGAAAACAAAATAAAGCAAAACAAACCGACTGCACCACATCCATACCCTACACAGAACTCCACACATCAGAACTTTGTGGCCTGCCCAAATTTGACAATCAGACACAACTGTAACTTTAAAAGAAACAAGAAGTACCCAGTTTAAATATGATTCTACAATTACTTTAAAGCTGTCTGATGATAGACTTCAATCCTACTAAGATTTACACACAAGCTTAACTTTATATTCTGTTACTATTCCCACTGAAGTCATTGGGACTGCACATCGTATGTATGATAAAGCCTGTGTAAGTATTTGCATCATCAGAAACACAAACTGTAAACATTCAGGACAAAACACAATTAGCATACCGAAAAACTATGGAAATGGTCAATTTATTCTACACTGAAGGATACCACTATGCTGATGTATTATAGCACTGGTCACCTAAAAATTTAATACATGCCAAATTTGTTCGCTGATAGGAATAAAATTGAAATGTTTTGAACCAGTTATACTTTCCATACAGATCTGCATCTAACTCATCAAAATATTTTACAACATCTTAAACAAAACAATAAAAATGTTATTTTGGACGATATATTAATGTAGCATAATAAGACTGCAAGCTTCTTTAGCATCTTCTGTGACCTGTTTATGAACACAACATTTTCAACTATGCTCATAAGTGTAATGGATTTAAAACACATGTAGTATGAGGTATCAGCCACAAAACAGATTTCAGTCAGAACTGCACACTTGAAAACACTGAATTAGTGTCAGGCAAGGAAATTAAATCTACAAGTTAGAAAGAAAACCTGAAGACTCCACAGTTGGAAAAATCAGTTTGTAGCTTTCAAATCTGTTGATGAAGTCACCCCCAAAAAATCTATGAAAAAAATATATTTGATGATGTCAAAGAGGTATATGATGTCCTGTTGTAAAAGTTACTGGTGACCCCCCTTAACAAAGCAGCCGTTATGTCAGCCAACGGCCATTAAAAAAAAGCAAACACCTAAAGGACACAGTAGCCTAAACTTTTCAACTGTCTTCCCTTTCAAGGCCTTAAAGTAGTTGGAGTTGGTCCCAAGCCGGTTTTCACTAACCAAATAGCAAAAGCACAAATCTAACAACCACCAATCAAATGTTAACACAGCAAAAACCTTTGTCTAAATATATATAAAAAATCTGTAAAATATGTATAAAACAAAGTCTTTGTACCAAAATGCAAGGCTCTCCTTTCTTCTGCAAAATAAAGCAACTCCTCCTTATCCCTGTCTGGCTGTTATTGGCTCTCAGCTAGGTGGACCCAATATTTCGGTGACAGTTTCTGGCGACTCCGCCGGGACTCTCCTAGCTCGAACACTGGACTCCGGACGGCTGCGGCAAACTAAAAACGGCGCCAATGGGGTGTTTTGCCCCTTTTCTCTGCTTCACCGCGGCCCCTGGGGTTCATGTTCCAATAAGGTAAGTCCTACTAAAATAAAAAAACACTATCTGGTTCTAGTTCTGGTCTGGTTCTGTTTTGGTTAACCGGTTAATAAATTTCTGTCTTATACATTTGGACGTTAGGTGTGTGGATGGAACTAAGCCTCTCATTCGTAATTCCTCAAAGTAAAAGCCATCGCATGCAATAAAACTCTGAGGTCGAATTGGGATCCTTCCGTCCCGTCCCCTGTAGCGGTCAGTATTAGTAAAAATTCCTGTAATAAAATCCTATTAGGCCATAATTCCCTCTGTTCTCTGTGTAATTCTCTGTTAGAGTGTCAGCAGGCAGATGGGTGGGTCTCTGGTAAAACCCTCTAAAAATAGTCCTTTGAATTATATGTTAAGCAACTGGCCCTTACCCGGTGTTCAAAAAGGGATGTCAAAAAAGCGTTTTTTACAACTTTGCACCCAGGATTGGCCAGCACTGGGAACTGCATGGCCCAAATATGGCTCCTTTAATATTCCTACCCATTTAACCCCCTTACGCCTGACATTAAAAAACCAAGCGCCAGGGCAAATAAACAATTGTTTTTTGTGGGACGATGAGGCTCATTGTTGCTTAAAAAAGGTACAAATTCAGGCCCCTCTATTCCCAAAAGCTTCTGCCCCTCACAAGGCTAATTATTAAAAAAATATCCCCCCCATATATTGCTTTAAACCACGGCCACCACCGGCGGCAGCATTACCAATTGCGGTAGACCCGGTAACCTCCTCAACAAAGCCCGGGACAGCAGGTCTACCAAGACAGATCCCGCCAACAAAAATTAAAAACGCCACAATGCAGGTCAGCAAATCAACTAGTGGAGCCACCAGCAGTGGGTACACTACTTCCCTGCCTGTTCCCATCCTTAGTCCCGTCCCATACATGGAAGGGGGCACTCTATAAAAACAAGGTAATTAATATCCAAGCACCACTCCGGACCATCCCAGTCCCTACAACGGATGGGAATGTTGTAAACAGTTATGTTCATGTCCCCTTTACCACTGCTAACCTTATGAACTGGCAAACCACTACGCCTCGCCTTAGGGACGACCCGAACGTCGTTCACAGGCAATTCCGTGCCATTTTCCAGTCTCATAATCCTAATTGGCAAGACGTGGGCCAACTTTTAAATTGCCTATTGCGCACGGAAGAGAAAGAGCGAGTACTAAGGGGGGCAAAAAAAGCTGCAAAGGCTGCCAACAACGGTCACAATTTTATAAGGTTCGCCAATCCGCCCCATTAAAACCCAAATAATTTAACCCAACAAGCAAGTCTAAAAAAAATCCTAAACTATATTTTAACAAGCATAAAACAAGCAAAAAAAACCTTTAAATTAAACAAAGGTTCACAATACTGTGCAGAAAAAAAAAACCCACCCTTCTAACTTTTATAAAAAACTTTGTAAAGCATTTTGTATCCATACTAATATAAATCCCAAGGCCACGGACACACAGTCCATGGTCAAACTTATTTTTATTTCTCAATCAGCCCCGAACATCAAAAAGCGGTTGCAGCAGCTCAAGGGCGCTGTCATAACTATAAAGGGAAGGGTAACAGCCCTCCTGTGTACAATACTATAAAATCCCTCCTGGCCAGAGACTCCAAAATCCTTTTACCTGTAAAGGGTTAAGAAGCTCAGGTAACCTGGTGGACACCTGACCCAAAGGACCAATAAGGGGACATGATACTTTCAAATCTTGGTGGGGGGAAGGCTTTTGTTTGTGTTCTTTGTTTGGGGGAGTTCGCTCTTGGGACTAAGAGGGACCAGACATCAATCCAGGCTCTCCAAATCTTTCTGAACAAGTCTCTCATATTTCAAACTTGTAAGTAAACAGCCAGGCAAGGCGTGCTAGTTTTATCTTTGTTTTCTCAACTTGTAAATGTACCTTTTACTAGGGTGTTTACCTCTGTTTGCTGTAACTTTGAACCTAAGGCTAGAGGGGGGTCCTCTGGGTTCTTTAAGTTTGATTACCCTGTAAAGTTATTTCCCATCCTGATTTTACAGAGATGATTTTTACCTTTTTCTTTAATTAAAAGCCTTATTTTTAAGAACCTGATTGATTTTCCTTGTTTTTAGATCCAAGGGGGTTGGATCTTGATCCACCAGGAGTTGATGGGAGAAAGGAGGGGGGATGGTTAATTTCTCCTTGTTTTAAGATCCAAGGGGTTTGGATCTGTATTCACCAGGGAATTGGTGAAGAGTCTCTCAAGGCTACCCAGGGAAGGGAATTAGCACATTGGGAGTGGTGGCAGCGGACCAGATCTAAGCTGGTAGTTAAGCTTAGAAGTTTTCATGCAGGCCCCCACATCTGTACCCTAAAGTTCAGAGTGGGGAAGGAGCCTTGACAGGCGCTAAAAAAAAAATCCCTAAAAAAACTAGTAAGCGTGGCCACCCGGGTATATCATACAAAAAAAAAAAAAAAGTTCAAAAAACCAAACAGGTAAAAATGCTAGCAGCCCTTGTAAACACTAAAAATAAAAAACAGGAAGGGTAGCAGGGACCCCCCAAGTGGCAACCAAAATCAAATTATAAAAAAAACTCAAAACACGCCAACTACTGTAAGCAGCTTGGCCGCTAAAAAAAAAAGTGTCCGTACCAACCTACTGGACGACAACCCCGTCGCCCAAACCAACCTCAACAACAAATGGCTGTAACAAAAACAAACGCTGTTGCTAATAAAAAATAACGGCAACCAGGGGGTCCTCTTGTCACCTATTCAAATAATTTTACCACTTACGTTTGTTCCTCCACAGACACCCAGGTTCGCCTAACATTGGGAAAAACCGCCTATTTTTGTCTTTTAAATTCAGGGGCTGCACTTTCTACTGTTACTGCCAAGCCAAAAAAAGAAAGCCTCACAAATAAAAGCATTCCGGTAATAAATATAGGCAAAAAGCCATTTAACTGTTCTGTATTACAGAAGGCTGCTGTAAAAATCTCTGGTGTCTCCGCCTCCCATGTCTTTCTGCTAGCCCCGGATTCCCCAGTTAACCTCTTAAGCAAAAATCTGTTGTGTAAACTAGGTGCTCAGATTTTCTTTTTAAATTACAAAATTATTCTTCGGTTGCCTCAAACCCAACTTCCCCAGCTGTGTGCTGTTCTAACCCAAGTTTCAAAAAACCCAATCCTGCCTGCGGACCCAATCCTACCCAAGCAACTCAAACAGAAAACAAACATCTCCCTGTGGGGCACTTAAAGGGCAGACTTGGGTACTCTCCAAACAAAGCCAGTGCATATAACCCTAAAGCCAAGCATTAAAATTCCTCGGATTCGTCAGTATCCCATCCCCCAAAAAGCTCTGTTTAGCCTCCGGAGTCTTATCACCACATTCCTGCGGTTGGGAGTGCTGGTTCACACCAAGTCTCCTTTCAATACTCCCATTCTGCCAGTCAAAAAAACCTAACATAAACTCAAAAAAAAACCCCGGTATACCAATTTGTCCAAAACTTACGTGCAGTAAATAAAATTGTTCAAGCTAAACACAATGTGGTGCCTAACCCTCACACAATCCTAACTGCCATTCCAGCAGGTACTGCTTGTTATTCGGTAATAAACTTATATAATGCTTTTTTTAGTATTCCTCTAAATAAAGACAGCTAAAATATCTTTCCATTTACATAAACAAACCCAAAAACTAAAAAAGCAAAACAGCTAACCTGAACTCAACTCCCGCAAGGATATGTTAAGTCCCCAACTATTTTTTCCTCTATCCTAACACATAATTTATTAGCTGACTTCTATACACCCCTTAAAAACCACCATCTTCAAAACAAATACAAAAAATAAATTAAACTTGAAAATTTAAACTCTCTAAGCTATGTGCTCAAACCGGGTTAAAATGGCTTCAGGCTCTGCCTTTGGCCCTTTTGGTAGTTCAAACTGCCCCTAGGGGCCGGCTCCATCTCTCACCCTTTAAACTTTTATTTGGCAAGCCATACACCGAATTTGCTAATCCAAAATTTATAACTAATTTAGCCACTTGGAATAACAAAAAGCTAACCAAATATGTTGTTTCCCTCCAAATCACTCTCAAATCTCTCCACAGGTATGCGGCTCAATTTCAGTCCCTACCTGCTAATGTACCTGCTCACCAAATCAAGCCAAAAAACTAAATCTATATAAAAAAAATAAAAACACAAGCCTCTCCAACCTCGGTGGGTGGGCCCTTTCCAAGTCCTTCTTACCTCTCACACTGCCATTCAAATAAAAAAGCAAAACACTTAAATACACCACAACCAAGTCAAGCTAGCCCCTAGGACGGGGCCAAAAGCAAACAACTTCGAACCTCAAGGAAGCACCGCCAGCTCTTCCCACCGCAACCCGAAAAAGCCAAAAGCAAACAATACTTAAAAAACTAAACCTCTTAAAAAACTAAAGCTTCTGTTCTGGCAAACAAAATCCTAAAACTTTATAACTATGGGTTCTCAAACAATGCTGCAGTAGCTATTGCTTTTAAGTCTGCCCCATGTACAAGCTAACCCACACCCAGCCGCTAAATCTCTTCAGCAAATAGCCACGTTAAAACACTTATCTGATTGTTGGCTGTGTCACAAAAGCCGCTCTAAGGAAGGAATAGGGTTGTGGGCTGTACTGCAAATCTTTCTAAAGTACTCTCCTTACAGGTAGTACAAAAAACTAAATAGGCATAAGTTAAAAAATATCAATATAACAATATAAAAAAGGTCTAAAGTTTGGCATTATTACTGGGCAGCTAAGGGGGTCCCTCTTTTTAAAGTTCTTAAAATTGGGTATAACCTGCCCCTTTGTTTAAAAAATGCTAAAAAAGGTAAAAAAAAAAAAAAAAAGTGAGCTACCTTCCCCTAAAGGCCTGTAATCAAACCCTTCGGTTTAAAATCAAAAATAAAACCCTCTACCCTTTAAATACCCCTAAAAACGCCCCAAAGCCCCCTTGTCTCCTGCACATGGCCTTTACTGTAAAACCAACAGGCATTCATTATCAAGGGCAGTGGTTTCCCTCATTCCTCCCGTTAGGCCCCATAAATAAAACACATATGTATTATAGAAATATTTACTCTAGCATTCTGTTGCCCCACACATCCCTTAAAAGGATGTCTGAATGCCCGAAGTCCATGGGATCACTTGCAAGTTTCACAGCTAACATATTTGGGGTTACGTATTGTGGGGCCATTTTAAACAATACCCATGCCCTAAAAAACTTAAATGTTTCCCATTAAAAATGCCAGAACCGCCTAATAAGTAACTCCTGGTGCCATCAAATTGCGGGTAATACCCTTACCCTCTCTATTTAAAACCCCCTGGCTTGTATTTTATCTGTGGCCACTGTGTCTACAAAGCTCTCCCTCCAGGTTGACAAAGTCGGTGTGGTGTGGCCCGGGTGTTACCAAATATCCAAATAAACAACACATTAAATTCCAGCCAAATCCTCAACCTGGGCAGCTATTCCCATAAGTTTTTCACCCCCCCTCTATAAGGACTCAAGCAAAACGCGCCAACAATCTCCTAGTAGTCAGGCAAAGAGGGTTTCACTCCTTTGTTCATGCGCTCATTCCTGGGTTAGGGGTAGCCAAGCTAAAAAAAGCAGTAATAAATATTTCTGCAAAACTAAAAAAAATAGCTAATGCATCAATAAACGCTGTCCAAAAATTAAAACAAAAAATTAATAAAATGGCAAAAATAGCTTTGCAAAATAAACGTATGTTAAATGCTATAAATGCTAAATTAAAAAAAGCTTGTGCTCGCATCAAAAAAAATGTTGTTTCTATATTAATCATTCTAGCTTAATTAAGCAAAATTTACAAGCCATTAAAAATGCTGCTGTTGTTTTCCATGCTGTATCTCTTAATCACACCTTTAGTTTTAAAAACCTCCTTCCAAATCTTAAATCATGGTTTACGAGGCTCTTTCAAACAATTGTTAAATAAATTCTTTTCTTTCTTTTTTTTATGTATTATTTAAATAATAATACAATGTGCCAAATGCCTATGTAATGCTATAATCAAAAACTCTGCTGTCCATAAAAAAACCCAGTATCTGTCCCTCCAGCTTAATTGCAAATTGCGTAATGGGCCTGACAATTTGGGTTTGTCAGGCCCGAAGGGAAAACTGTAAAAATTACTAGTGACCCCCCTTAACAAAGCAGCCGTTATGTCAGCCAACATCCATTAAAAAAAAGCAAACACCTAAAAAACACAGTAGCCTAAACTTTTCAACTGTCTTCCCTTTCAAGGCATTAAAGTAGTTGGAGCTGGTCCCAAGCCGGTTTTCACTAACCAAATAGCAAAAGCACAAATCTAACAACCACCAATCAAATGTTAACACAGCAAAAAACTTTGTCTAAATATATATAAAAAATCTGTAAAATATGTATAAAACAAAGTCTTTGTACCAAAATGCAAGGCTCTCCTTTCTTCTGCAAAATAAAGCAACTCCTCCTTATCCCTGTCTGGCTGTTATTGGCTCTCAGCTAGGTGGACCCAATATTTCGGTAACACTGTTTAGCTTAGGTAACTCATCAAAGGGAACCTTTTCCTGATGAAATTATGTTGAAAATATTAAACACACTTTGCCTTCACAAGGTCATTCCAGTATAATAATACATAAACTCTGAAGCAGATAAGAAACCTTGGGCCAAATCCTCGTCTCATTGAAGTAAATGGGAGCAGGATTTGGTCTTTTACATCTAATACAGCAGGCTACAGCCTACATTCAGAATTCTGCCCTTTGCTTTTGCTTCTTTCAAGGCAGGGATAAGACTTTGAGAGAAAAGTATGCAAAGAATGTAGCATCTGATTTTATATCATATTAAAGAGTACCAGTCAAATCTTCACATTTTGTGTAAAACTTTATATTCTGCTCACTTAAGTAAATTAGCTTCATATCAGTAAATTTCTTTTGTTCCTAGATACTGCATGGCAGCACATATCAGCTGTAAAATCATACTAGGTTACCCAGTAGAACCTCTCAAAATACCTAGACTTGAAGAAATAATTCACAATGAAAAAAATCTGATTAATTTAGCCTCCTTTATCTATTTATTTCGCTCTTAGAATATCTAGATTGCAATTCCTCAAATTTGTGTGTTATTTGATATTATTTGGAAAATGATGCTTAATATTTTTAAAGTATTGACTAGTCGTGCACAGTTCTTTGCAAGTATTTGCAACTAAATATGCAATAGTTAGTTATGATTGTTCAGATAAGTCCCATAGTATCATTTCTCCTGTTGAATGGATAATTGTACATACTCTTCTGACATGTACATTTAAGTGTGAGAATTTATTTTTTCCCTTCAAGTACCCACATATACTATGTTGACATTTGCATGAGCATTGGTAAAGTGATTTTATTTTAAAAACATCTAAATATATATTCACATAATTTCTTTTCAATATTTGCCTAGATCTATTGATATCAAGATGCTAAACTGAAAAGCAGATTTCAGCCTTGCCTTCAAAAACCTATGTTTTAAAATCAGAACCTTTTCCACTTAAAGGCTTCAAATACACAACATACTGGTAACACTCGGCAGACATACTTTTAGACATATCTATATCCTGTTTTTCAGTGGATTTCAACAGAAACTGCATTTCAAATTAAAGCAGAGGAACTTTCAGGATAGCTAGCAAACAAAAATGATTAATGTAATTTGAAACACTTGTTGTTTAACCAATGTGCGTGTTAACAACTTGCCAAACAACAAAAAATGATAGTGTATAGAAGTTGAGTCTTTATGCAACTATAAATAAATCCTGATTTAAATAAGACAAAAAATGATGGGCCACATTCGCAAAAGTACACTCTTTATATTGAAAATGCCTTTTTATGTGTGAAAAACTCCAATGTCAATGGGCAAAATTTATTATTTTGATTGCAAAACCCTATATAATGTCTGAAGCCCAATTAAGTTAATGGAAAGATTCCCTTCAAGTTTTGCTTTAGTGCAGTTAGATCAGGCTCTAAGAGGACAAATCAAGTTGTTTGAATGTGCATGGTGGAGTCTGTGTATGTGCAAGTAAGGCACATGCGCTCTCCAGCATACACTTTTGAAAATTTGGATCAGACAAGACAAACTGTCAGTTCTTAATAACAAAATATAATATAAAGGGTCTATGATAGAAAAGCTGGCAAACTTTAAGAGCAGTATTGCTTTTGTGAACTGCTATAATATGTGTTTTGAAAACATAATTCTGCTGTATATCTGCAATCCGCTATCATTATATTTGGAGTTAATATTGATTTTACTTTGATCATATGCTATATAGGGATATGAAGACAGATACAGTGCACAAGATCATAGATGACTTCAGTTGAATTCAAGACTGTAGTCCAGTCAAGGGATTGTGCTGGTCTTATGATATGAAGGCAAGTGCAACCCAAGCAATTAGTGAAGGTCAGCTCATTGAATTACCAATCTCTCCGTTGTAATGCTGATTATGTAGTCATGAAATAAATACAAGAAAAATATAACCTTGTCTAAATCACAGTTAAATAAAGAAAAAGCTATTTTCTTTCCTGTTTCATCAATTTAAAAACTATTATTTGTTGGATGCCACTTATTTGTAAAATAGCAATTTAATTTTAAACATTTTAATTAATTAC
Source organism: Emys orbicularis (assembly GCF_028017835.1). Classification (NCBI taxonomy): domain Eukaryota; kingdom Metazoa; phylum Chordata; order Testudines; family Emydidae; genus Emys; species Emys orbicularis. The sequence goes on along the minus strand of NC_088687.1, from coordinate 80,016,700 downwards.
ACTTCATTTTGATGCAGCTATTTCACTCTAACAAACAAGAATCAACAACTGACATTTTAATGTAATTAAAGAAGTAAATACTGACTGGTTTAATCATTCCGTTAATAAAGTTATTTTTCTTTGTCTTTACTTTTTGAACTAGTGTACATAAGCAAGACCACCAAGGCACTTCACAGTTTCAAGGATAGTAGAGAAGGATTTTTGTAATATGAATTCAAATCTAGCAGAGTTAATTATCCTATCACACATTTTTCATAATTTTTGCTAACAACATTCAGAACTTGGACTGGCAGCTCGAGTTCTACCCCAAGCGTCCTTAAAGTTTAAATTGAGCTGCTAATCTGAGTTCACAGCTAAATTGCCATATCTTCACTGCTATTTCAACTCGGGTTAGCCAATGTGGGATAGCTAACCCAAGTTAAGAACGCACATTTTTTTCAATGTAGACATACAGTTAGTCATGCCAGACTGTACAGTATTATGCCAGACTGACCATAAACACTTGAATGACTGTTGCCTTATACAGAGCACAGTTCTGTTGAAGCAATCAGAATCTCACAATACACTGAAAAAGTTGACGGTTTGAGTATTGGCCTGCTAAATCCAGGGTTGTGAGTTTAATCCTTGAGGGGGCCATTTAGGGATCGGGGGGGGTGGGGGGTGGGGGGGGGGGGAACTGTCAGGGACAGTACTTGGTCCTGCTAGTGAAGGCAGGGGCTGGACTCAATTACCTTTCAAGGTCCCTTCCAGTTCTATGAGATAAGTATATCTCCATATATTTTTTAAATTTTTTTTTTATATATTTTATTGTACAGTTGAGACTTTTGGAGGATAAATTGCCTCATAGTTGATAGAATGACATTCAGTAGCATATGCTACCACTAGTATCCAGCTGAGGATATTATCATTCCCTGAAGTATTTTTTTTAATCCAAGGGATTCAATTAAGACTTGCATGTATTAGTTTACCCTTTAAATCAGGCAGGGGAAGGAATATTTCCCTCACTGTCAACTTGGCCTCCAGATTGGAGTGTTATTTTACCCTTTAAATCAGGCAGGGGAAGGAATTTTTTTTAATCCAAGGGATAATATTTTTTAATCCAAGGAATAATAATAAATATAATAGATAATATAATAAATAAATAATAGTAATATAAATATTATATATAATAAATAATATTTATTAATCCAAAAGGTAATAGTTTTCCCTATTCAATTAAGACTTGCATGTATTATTTTACCCTTTAAATCAGTCAGGGGAAGGAATATTTCCCTCACTGTCAAATTGGCCTCCAGATTGGAGGGTTATTTTGGGGATAGAGAATAAGATGGAGAATATCTTATTGCCCTCATATAAATCCATGGTATGCCCACATCTTGAATACTGCATACAGATGTGGTCTCCTCATCTCAAAAAAGATATACTGGCATTAGAAAAGGTTCAGAGAAGTGCAACTAAAATGCTTAGCAGTTTGGAAGGGGTCTCATATGAGGACAGATTAAAGAGGCTAGGACTTTTCAGCTTGGAAAAGAGAAGACTAAGGGGGCATATGATAGAGGTATATAAAATCATGAGTGGTGTCGAAAAAGTGAATAAGGAAAAGTTATTTACTTGTTCCCATAATATAAGAACTAGGGGCCACCAAATGAAAATAATGGGCAGCAGGTTTAAAACAAAGAAAAGGAAGTCCTTTTTCACACAGCGCACAGTCAACCTGTGCAACTCCTTGCCTGAGGAGATTGTGAAGGCTAGGACTATAACAGCGTTTAAAAGAAAACTAGATAAATTCATGGTAAAGTCCATTAATGGCTATTAGCCAAGATGGATAAGGAATGGTGTCCCTAGCCTCTGTTTGTCAGAGGGTGGAGATGGATGGCAGGAGAGAGATCACTTGATCATTACCTGTTAGGTTCACTTGCTCTGGGGCACCTGGCATTGGCTACTGTCGGCAGACAGGATACTGGTCTGGATGGACCTTTGTTCTGACCCAGTATGGCCATTCTTATGTTCTTATGCCTTCCTTACAGTAGCTTCAGGGTTCAGTTGGGTGGTTCAGGTTCAAGTTGTCACAAGTTGGCACGTGTCTAATGCAGATACTCATTCCATAGGGGTTCAGTTCCCTGATAAACTATGATTGGAAGTTGACTTAGGGGAATGCATGTCCTACAGAATCTGGGAACCAGAGTTGGGGCTCCTAATATCTAGTACAGCAAAGAAACAAATCCCTTTTCCCAGTCCCTTGCACCTCAGATGAGGAGAGGGCAGCGGGTTCCCAGCAATGGGCTGGGGCCAGGTTTGGCGAGATAGAGGGCTGTCAGTATCCATCCCCAAATAGGTGAAAATGAGTGCAGAAGGAATCATGATGTGCACCATATGAGTTATTGCTGGATAGTTCCCACATGAGTTTATACAACTGTAGTCTAATTAAATCTCATCCCTCGTGTCTTGTCATTTTTCCTGCATGGTCAGAACAATAATAATGTTTGGTTTTGAAAAAGCTGTTTTCCGGTCACTTTAATCAGCTGTATGAAATCAAATACAGATACAAACAGACATCATCTTCCTTTCCAAATGCAAACAGATGGACATCATACCAAAAAGGACTAAAGGTAAAAAATCCATTACAATCTACATATCACCCAGACTATGCTGAGAGATTGTGCCACACACTCTCAAAGAAACTGCGAAACCACCTGATCAACATTCTATACAGAAAACAGGGAAAGATCAAGAATGAGCTCTCAAAACTTGATACTGTCATGAAAAACCAACCTTCCACACGAACTTCCTCATGGACAGACTTCACAAAAACTAGACAAGCCATTTACAACACCAACTTTGCTTCTCTACAAAGGAAAAAGGACACTAAACTATCTAAACTGCTACATGCCACAAGGAGCCAGAACAGCAGTTCCCTTAACCCACCCAACAATATTGTGAATCTTTCCAGCTATACTCTCAGCCCAGCAGAAGAGTCCGTCCTATCTCGGGGCCTCTCCTTTTGTCCCTCCAGGCCCACGAACATAATACAGTTCTGCGGTGACCTAGAATCTTACTTTCAACGTCTCCGACTCAACGAATATTTCCAACACTTTCTGAACAACATACTAACCCACAGAATCCGTCCTACCAACAGTACAAAAAGAAGGATTCTGCGTGGACTCCTCCTGAAGGCCGAAACAACAGACTGGACTTCTACATAGATTGCTTCCGTCGACGTGCATGGGCTGAAATTGTGGAAAAGCAGCATCACTTGCCCCATAACTTCAGCCGTGCTGAACACAATGCCATCAACAGCCTCAGGAACAACTCTGACATCGTAATCAAAAAGGCTGACAAAGGAGGTGATGTTGTCATCATGAATAGGTCAGAATATGAACAAGAGGCTGCTAGGCAGCTCTCCAACACCACATTCTACAGGCCATTATCCTCTGATCCCACTGAGGGTTACCAAAAGAAATTGCACCATCTGCTCAAGAAACTCCCTGAAAAAGCACAGGAACAGATCTGTACAGAGACACCCTTAGAACTCCGACCAGGTGTATTCTATCTGCTACCCAAGATCCATAAACCTGGGAATCCTGGATGCCCCATCATCTCAGGCATTGGCACCCTAACAGGAGGATTGTCTGGCTATGTGGACTCTCTCCTCAGGCCCTACGCTACCAGCATTCCCAGCTATCTTCAGACACCACTGACTTCCTGAGGAAACTATAATCCATCGGTGAACACCATCCTGGCCACTATGGAGGTGGAAGCCCTCTATACCAACATTCCACACAAAGATGGACTACAAGCCATCAGGAATAGTATCCCCGATAATGTCACAGCTAACCTGGTGGCTGAACTTTGTGACTTTGTCCTCACCCACAACTATTTCACATTAGCAGACAATATTGGCCAATGTACCGGACAGTCTCTACGCAAAAGAATTAATGGACACAAATCTGACATCAGGAATCATAATACTCAAAAATCAGTGGGAGAACACTTTAACCTGTCTGGCCATTCTATGACAGACCTGTAGGTGGCTATCTTAAAACAGAAAAACTTCAAAAACAGACTCCAACGAGAGACTGCTGAGCTGGAATTGATATGCAAACTAGACACAATCAACACAGGATTAAATAAAGACTGGGAATGGCTGAGCCATTACAAACATTGAATCTATCTCCCCTTGTAAGTATTTTCACACTTGCTTCTTATCAAACTGTCTGTACTGAGCCATCTTGATTATCACTTCAAAAGTTTTTTTTCTCTTACTTAATTGGCCTCTCAGAGTTGGTAAGACAACTCCCACCTGTTCATGCTCTCTGTATGTGTGTGTATATATATCTCCTCAATATGTTTCACTCTATATGCATCCGAAGAAGTGGGTTGTAGCCCACGAAAGCTTATGCTCTAATAAATTTGTTAGTCTCTAAGGTGCCACAAGTACTCCTGTTCTTTATATGTGAAATGAGTTGGTGGTTTCTGTTCATGTCCTAGCAATGAAGTGCTCAAGACTATAGAACATATCACCATAACTCTACTGAGAGCCTCGGTAGAGACTGAAGTCAAAGTTTTAGGTAAGGGTTCAAACATATTAGTAGGACATTGCCTGTTTCATTCCACTTCCAGTTCTATGCACTAAATATTTCTGACCCAACTCCAAAAAGCTCCCAAGGTGCACACAAACACTCTGAAATAGCTCTGGTTCTTCCACACAGGCCAAACCCACAGGTCATTGTGAACAATTATCCTTCCACCTCCAAAGTCCTCATCAGTGGAGTCCCACAAGGCTAAGTCCTCTCCTTAATATCAATCAACCTGTATATGAGACTGTTGGGCAAGCTGAAGAAACAACACAGTCTAATGAGCCAGTTATGCAGACGCAGCTCTACAAACTAACTCTTTTGTGCTAGTTTACTTTGAAAAATCAGCAAGAACAGACACTGGAATTTCTGTTCTTACAACTGTGGTTGAGGCAATCAGGGGTTGTTTAATTTCTGGCAGTATAAACCAAATAAAATAACAGGTTTAAAACTATTTAAAGGCACCTCTACTCCGCCCCACCCCCCATCACAACCTTCTAAAACAACTTACCAAAAGCTGGTTTAATATATTTAGTATATTTTCTAAAACAAATAACTTGTAAATTACAAAATAAATGAATCACACAATATTAACTAAGAAGTGAGTAAAATCTATTCTATTACTATAGTACAATTTAAATATTCAATACAAATGAATTACAACCTTTTCCATGAATTATGTTATGATGCTTTTAGATTTTTATTAATGTATTTGTTAAACTGTTTATATCATACAGTTTTAGTGGTTAATTGCTCTCATGATTTATTTTTACTGTGAGGAGGTAAAAAGATTAAGAGGAAAACTCACATAATTGTTTAGAAGTCTTATTCTGAGCCTATGAGTCCTCCTTGCTGAAATCAGATACAATGCTAACAAGTCACAGGTGTATCAAGCAAAAATGCAATTGAGAATTTTGAAAGCAGTTCTGTGTCAATAAATTACTATACTCAAAACCATCTGTTATTTTTGGCTTTTCATATTTTAAGCTTCAATTACTACTTATTTAAACAAGTGACTCTAGTTGCATCTTTGTTTCCTTCTTGGAGTGTGCACACCGTTCTCGGGTGTCAGGCCTAATACCTTTACCTATCCCAAGGTGGAATTACATAATTCTCTACTTCCTAGGCCAGGATCTGGGCTACAGTATTCTGTATATCAAACATTCTAACCCTGCACATCCAACTGAATTCAGACACCTGTGGTTCTTCCCTTAGGGAGTCTGACTCTGACTAGTGATATCAAGTGATCAAACAGCCTTTTTAAAACCAAAGTATTGCTTATCTTAGCAAGAGGAACAAAGCTTTTAGAGAAAAAAAGATTTTATAACAAATTGTCTACATACATGTCAATGTTACCTAGAGGCATACCATCCTTCTATAGCTTCTCTATAGTCCCCACCAGCAGATTCTGTGTCTCCATCTGGTTCCCCTGAATAACTGTCCTCTTGAGACAGAATGTCCCTTTAACCCCTGCAACAGTTCTGTGTTATTGGGCCTCTTTCCTGGTCAAAACCATTTTTGGAGACAGAGGCAAAATCATCAAAACTAATAGTTCTGCCATTGACCCTTAATAACTTTTAAGTATTTGCTGAGGGATGGCAATCTGGAGCCATTCTTTTCCTTCCCACTTGCTTTTCCAGCTAGACTCCTGTTGAGATAAACCAATATAGTTATACAGAAAACATCCTTTACCGTATTCATAAATTATTACAGAGTAGCTCCAAATTCGTCACAGCCTTTTATATATTAAATACCATAAAAAGCAGGTGGGGAAAAAATGACTGTGGAATAAAACAATAGTGAAGCGATATCCTAACCATAAGTAGAACTGTGACTTTTTATGATGAACCACTCCATTTTCTTTCTGTGGAAGTGTGGCAGAGATGTTTGGGATCTGTCAATATCTGACATTTAATATGGAGCAGAATTATATTAACAACAAAGCTACGGTATGAAACACTACAAACCACATTTCTAAAAGCAAACAAAAATATGGAGCAGATATCACTTAGGCAAAAATTTGTCCTTTTGGCCAGGAAATAAGGAAATAAATTAGCACCACAATGGACAATTTCCTTGAGACTAAGAGGATAAAAGTGTTTACAGAAGTGTGTACTTTCAGAATATAATTAATAAACAAACAAATAAATAAATAAAATAATAACAACAAACTAGAACCACAAGACAAACACATTTAGTATCAGATGCCAGGTCTAATAATGAATGTGGAACTTCTTCCCTCCCCATGAGCAGCAAAGGGCTGCACCTGAACCCAGGACTTGGAAAAAAGTTCCAGAGACACTGAGTAGAGAAACTCTAGATGAAAAAGAAGGGAGATGAACTACTGACAGCTGGTTTCTGTCAAAAGAGGGTAATAAGCGGGCATTGCTTTCGAGAAATACAATGTATTTTCCCTTTTGTCTTCTGTAATTAAACTGAAATTTCCTTAACTAGTTTTGTTTATAGCCTCTTTAAGAGCTTGTCTTGTCTAAGGCTTGGTCTACACTACCCGCCTGAATCGGCGGGTAGAAATCGATCTCTTGGGGATCGACTTATCGCGTCTCGTCAGGACGCGACAATCGATCCCCGAATCGACGCGCTTACTCCACCAGCAGAGGTGGGAGTAAGCGCCGTCGACTGGGAGCCGCGGCAGTCGATTTTGCCGCCGTCCTCACAACAGGGTAAGTCGGATCTGATATGTCGAATTCAGCTACGCTATTCGCGTAGCTGAATTTGCGTATCTTAAATCGACCCCCCCCCTGTAGTGTAGATGTAGCCTAAGAGTTTAATCTAGAATAAGATAGGGTGTGGCTTTAAAGCGGATTAACTATTGCTGATTAACTCCATGTGTGGTTATTTTTATTCCAGAATAACAGCATTCACACTTGGAATTAATCAGGAATAGCTGTTCCAGTATAACTCCCTGTGTAGACAAGCCCAAAATCTAGGCATGTTCTACAATCTGTTGCTTTTATTTTACTACCATTTCCTCTCTGTTTTTAATAAAACATCCTTCAAACTTCTGAGTATAGGTAATGGAAGGAAAAGGGGTTTTGGATTCTTATTCCCTTTTAGAGGTGTCAGTCACAAGGGTACAGACAAAGATGTACTCTCCCAGAAGGTGTTTCAAAAAGGATTGGTGTTAGAGAAACACAAAAGAAAAATATAAGGACCAGAGAGAAGTGAGTATAAGGGAAAAGATGACAGGGATATTTTACATAAGAGATGGAGTTAGAACTGTATCTTTCCACTGCAGCTAGCAAAATACTCATCCTTATCTGGTACTCATCATTAAAAGCATCACAAACTTTTCCATACTGATTTGGTTCATCTCTGTTCTTAGTTCAATGTTATTTATTTTAGGTGACCTCTGCAAGTAAAAAAGTATCTCTCCCATATAGTTAGATTAATCAGCATGTTCGTTTGTATTGCCTGGAGCAGTGTGCTTAGTAATTGGATAATTTGTCTTCCCCTTCACAATCATAGTGGATGGAATCAGCATACTTGCCACAGAGACCCTTTCTGCTACAGCTAGGGGAAAACTCAACTCATTCTATCACAACTGCCATCCGATTAGTTTATTACTTGACATACCAGAAATGGGATTTTGGACACTGTGCTGGTCAGTAAGTGAAATTATTCTATTTAATACAGTGGCGATCAGCATTAGAAATGCACAATTATCACAAGATACTGCAGCATGACTAATGCATTGTGTAAATGGGCACATATGAAATGCAAAACTACAATTATGGGTCCAGATCCTCCTTTGTGCTCCAGCTGGTTTGTGCCACTCTGGCAGCACAAAGCATCCTGAAAGCTGGCTTAGCTAGCCACTGTAGGATTTTCTATGTGTAGGGAAATCCTTGTCAGGCACAGAGCCACTGTAGTGAATCCTGTGCCATTCTTACTCCAGGCTGCTAGCGCAGAGGGTGGGGCTGGTGTAGAAAAGGGCATGCACCTGTGTTATTCCTAGGGCCCTAGCAACTCCCAGTTGCTAGAATGGCCCTGGGAGCTGTTGACACATGGTGTAAGAAGACAGCAGTATTTAGGCTGTTCTAATTTACATTATGGATCATTCCTGCAACTGGAAAACCTCAGGAGCCCACCTCTCTAAACATATGCTAAGCACTCATTGGCTGCTTATTTTCGATATATTTTTTACAAACTCAATAATGAGCCCATTTCTGCACAGTAGTTCACTCCAGTGAATGAGCTTTTCCTATATATAGTTTCTTATATAGCAGCCATCACTGTGGGACTTGAGCATCTCCAAAAATTATATACTACAAGTGTGGAACTGAGCTCATTTTTGAGCAGACATTCTTACTATCTAAAATGTATGGAAGTTAGTTGTTTTTGTAGGTTTTCAGTCAGAAAATAGTCACTTCATTGAATTTCACATGAAGCAAAATTTGGATGGTTTTGGAAAACAATATGAAACAAAATGATAGATTATTTTCAGGCAAAACCGAAGGAAACAAAAATATTGGAATTTGGATCTTTAGTAATGGCACAAGTTAACACTTCTAGTTATTGTTTCCCGTAAAACTCTTGGTTAATGAAAGTAAATTATGGGCCAAGTCTGCCCTCAGATTTGTATGTGGAGGTGGTTGTCTCTATTGATTACAGGTACAATTTCAAATCACCTAAGCAATTTAGGAGGCTAGGTCTCCATGATACCTGAAAACCTGTAAAATTATAGAATGAACATACCCAGATTGGAAATTAGGAAAGAAAGGAGTGAATGCTTGTCATATCATACATATATGCCCACAGCATTTTACTTATGAATAAAAAAATCAAAGCATTGGTCACTTGGCCCCAAATTGCTTGCAATGTAAATGTTCCTATTGTTATATGTGTATGGTCAAATCATAAGTGGTTTTATTCCACTGCATTTAGTCTGATTACTTGAAATTCACAAGAAAGAAATGGATTTTTTCATAATGTTTTGTATAAAAGAGAAATGAACAAAAGAGAAATTTAAAGTTGATAGACTTCAAATTAAATCTAACAATTATATTTTGGGATGTGAGCACTTTTAGTGGCATAGTGTGAACATTGCGGAGGTTAATCCTCTTATTCATGGACATCACTGTTTGCTCCCACAAAGTTAAATGCAGGAAAAATTCAATATCTTGCACTTCTAAGGACTTAATTTGAATCACTGCTAGTAATCAGTAACAGGTGCAACGATTCATTCGTTATATAGACACAAAAATATGGGTGAAAACTGCATGCTTAAAAATAAAGTTTCTTTTCTGAAAATTTGCTCCTAAAGAAGGATTACTTTTTGGAGCCAGTTGAACTTGACAGTATCCATTACAACAAAGAAAGCACTTCCAGGTTTCCTGTTTTAGTTGTTTGTTTTGCCAGATTCCTAGCTTTTAGGATAAATCTAATTTTTTTGGCAACTTCTCAGATGTGTTTATGCTCTCCATCCCTTTCACATACCACCACCATCACCATCTTATATAAAGGTCTCAGAAATTTTAGACTTTTATTGGAAGGGAACATGTGTACACTAGATACACGTTACACCGTTACAGAAAAATGTGTGCTGTGAAAGTGAGATCTGCATAGGGGACTTAAGTCATTATTGTCGTATAATATGACAAACGACATCCAAAATCCCCTGGAGTAAGATTTCAGACATCTCTTTGTGTATTCAGTATAATCACCTGAAACTCTTAGAAAGATGAAGTTTTTCTTTCCTGTTCTGAAATCTCCGTTATCACTCTCATGGTTTGGAAGGGCTGTGATATTGCTTAAGCCTCCTGAATGATATTTGTCTTATTCAACTATACTTCAAGTTCCAACTTGGAGCTCGCAGGATGCATATGCTTTGCCATTGTGATGGAGGGTGCAGCATGATTCCCATATTGCCCAGCCTGGCCTAAACATGGCCCACATACCTTCAAACAGCTATTGCCCACAAGAATGTTAATGAGGGAGCAGGAACTGAGCTTCCCATCAGGACTCTGGACATCCCCAGCAGAGGGGCACAAGGGAGGAAGAAGTTCCCTTGAACAGCTGGCAGTTAGTTAAAGCAGAATCTGTGGAATATCATGTAGAACTCAAACTTTACAAAGGAAACATAAAAATTTTTTTCTACATTTCTACTAACATGTTTACCGCATGCTGAATGTTTATAAAGTGCAATGATTATAACCAACAGGTGAAAAAAGATTTTTATCAGAATTGTAAGTGAAAAAAGGAACCTTCAAGCAGAGAATTACCTTATTCTACTTTAAAGAGAAACACCCAATACTCATATTAGATTAGAATATATCTAGGGCTGTCAAGCAATTAAAAAATGTAATTGCAATTAATCATACTGTTAATAATAGAATACCATTTATTTAAATATTTTGGATGTTTTCTACATTTTCAAATATATTTATTTCAATTACAACACAGAATACAAAGTGTACAGTGCTCACTTTATATTTATTTGTTGATTACAAGTATTTGCACTTTAAAAAAGAAACGAAATAGTATTTTTCAATTCACCTAATTCAAGTACTGTAATGCAATCACTTTATCATGAAAGTTGAACTTACAAATGTAGAATTATGTACAAAAAAACCTGCATTCAAAAATAAAATATGTAAAATTTTAGAGCCTGCAAGTCCACTCAGTCCTATTTCTTGTTCAGTCAATCGCTCAGACAAACAAGTTTGATTACATTTGCAGGAGATAATGCTGCCCACTTCTTGTTTACAATGTCACCTGAAAATGAGAACAGGCGTTCTCGTGGCACTCTTGTAGCTGGTGTCGAAATATATTTATGTGCCAGATCCGCTAAAGATTCACATGTCCCTTCATGCTTCAACCACCATTCCAGAGGACATGCGTCCATGCTGATGACAGGTTCTACTTGATAACAATCCAAAGCAGTGTGGACCGACGCACGTTCATTTTCATTATCTGAGTCAGATGTCACCACCAGAAGGTTGTTTTTCTTTTTTGGTGGTTTGGGTTCTGTAGTTTTCGCATTCGAGTGTTGCTCTTTTAAGACTTCTGAAAGCAAGCGCCACACTCCGTCTCTCTCAGATTTTGAAAGGCACTTCAGATTCTTAAACTTTGGGATGAGTGCTGTAGCTATCTTTAGAAATCTCACATTGGTACCTTCTTTGCTTTTTGTCAAACCTGCAGTAAAAGTGTTCTTAAAATGAACACCGTGTGCTGGGTCATCATTTGAGACTGTATAACATGAAAAATATGGCAGAACGCAGGTAAAACAAAGCAGGGGACATACAATTTTGCCCCAAGGAGTTCAGACAGAAATATAATTAACACTTATTTTTTAATGAGCGTCATCAGCATGAAAGCATGTCCTCTGGAATGGTGGCCGAAGCAAGAAGGGGCATACGCACGTTTAGCATATCTGGCACGTAAATACCTTGCAATGCCGGCTACAAAAATGCCATGCAAATGTCTGTTCTCACTTTCTGGTGACATTGTAAATAAGAAGAGGGCAGCATTATCTCCTGTAAATGTAAACAAACTTGTTTGTCTTAGCGATTGGCTGAACAAGAAGTAGGACTGAGTGGACTTGTAGGCTCTGAAGTTTTACATTGTTTTGTTTTTGAGTGCAGTTATGTAACAAAAAAAATCTGTATTTGTAAGTTGCACTTTCATGACAAAGTGATTGCACTACAGTACTTGTAGGAGGTGAATTGAAAAATACTATTTCTTTTGCTTATAATTTTTACAGTGCAAATATTTGTAATAAAAAATAATGTACACTTTGATTTCAATTACAACACAGAATACAGTATATATGAAAATGTAGAAAAAAACATCCAAAATATTTAATAAATTTCAATTGGTATTCTCTTGTTTAACAGTGCGATTAAAACTGCAATTAATGACGTATAATGTTTTCAATCACGATTAATTTTTTTGAGTTAATCGTGTGAGTTAACTGCGATTAATCGATTGCCCTAAATACATCACATCCTATGTTGAATATTCACTTAAAACTTGGAACAAATGTAGGAACACAAATATCTATCCTTTTTGGAAAACAATTTACACAAAGAGTGTAAAAAAATATGGCACGAATTACAATGACATATGGTCGACTTTACATGAAAAACACAGGTATTGCCTCAAGTAACGCAGACTACTAATACTGCTATTACCAAGCAATTTAAATCATGATATAATTACACAAACAGATGGATTGGGAAACCCTTCTAGTTTCTATTCAGCATTTAAATTAGAGAGAAAGATAACCTCAGACCTTTTCAGGTATAAAATATCAAAGAGCTAATGAATGAAGTTGACAAAATGTGCAGTCAAAGCCAGTTTACTGAAATTAAAATATAAAATCTTATTCTGTGTACAAGGTAGCATTAGCATAACTTTGAGTTTATGAATTTAAATGTTCAGAAAGTAAGGGAAAGCAAAATCTAAACTATTAGTCCAATAAACAGGATTACATAAGTTTCTTTAATAAAAGTTCAATGAGGATTTTCAATCTTCCTTAATGTCTAAGAGGATTTGATCCATGGAAATAAAAATAGGTTCAGATTTTCAATATAGGAAGGGGCATTTAGATGCACAACCTGCAATAATTTTAATGGTAGATGTGTAGTTAAATCCTCTCTATTAGTCTGACAACCTAAACTCAAGGCTCCAATCCTGCAAAGTCATGTGATTAACTTTTACTCACTACCTGTAGGTCCATTGATTTGAGTAAATCCATTTATTTCAATGGGAATGAAATCTACTAATATGGAAGATTAAGATCTAAAAGTTTGCTATGACCAATTTGAATGTACACCTCTATCCCGATATAATGCGGACCTTGGGAGCCAAAAAATCTCACCGCCTTATAGGTGAGACCGCGTTATATCGGGTTCGGTCCAGTATGGCGTACCAGCAAGAGCCGGTACACCATGCGGGACTGGACCGGCTTCCCCAGCAGTGATTTAAAGGGCTCGGTGCTCCATCCACTGCGGGGAGCTCCGGTCCCTTTAAATCCCCGCCGGGGCTCTGGCAGCCTGGCTCGGGCAGTGATTTAAAGGGCCCGGGACTCCACACGAATTTGGATCTAACGCGGTAAAGCAGCAGGGCTTGGGTGGTGGTTTAAAGGGCCCGGGGCTCCCCGCTGCTTTACCGCGTTGTATCCGAATTCATGTTATATCGGGTCATGTTCCATCGGGGTAGAGGTGTAATAAAGACATATAAAAGCACATAAAAATGAATGGTTTTAGAGGAGCAGCTGTGTTAGTCTGTATCCGCAAAAAGAACAGGAGTACTTGTGGCACCTTAGAGGCTAACAAATTTATTTGAGCATAAGCTTATAAGCTTTCGTGGGCTACAGCCCATTTCATCGGATGCATAGAATGGAACATATAGTAAGGAAATATATATACACATACAGAGAACATGAAAAGGTGGGAGTTGCTCTACCAACTCTAAGAGGCTAATTAATTAAGATGAGCAATTATAAGCAGGAGAAAAAAAAACTTTTGTAGTGATAATCAAGATGACCCATTTCAGACAGTTTGACAAGAAGGTGTGAGGATACTTAACATGGGGAAATAGATTCAATGTGTGTAATGGCTTAGCCATTCCCAGTCTCTATTAAAGCCTAAATTGATGGTATCTAGTTTGCATATTAATTCAAGTTCAGCAGTTTCTCGTTGGAGTCTGTTTTTGAAGCTTTTTTGTTGCAAGATTGCCACCTTTAAATCTGTTACTGAGTGACCAGAGAGGTTGAAGTGTTCTCCTACTGGTTTTTGAATGTTATGATTCCTGATGTCAGATTTGTGTCCATTTATTCTTTTGCGTAGAGACTGTCCAGTTTGGCCAATGTACATGGCAGATGGGCATTGCTGGCACATGATGGCATATATCACATTGTTAGATGTGCAGGTGAACGAGTTCCCTGATGGCGTGGTTGATGTGATTAGGTCCTATGATGATGTCACTTGAATAGATATGTGGACAGAGTTGGCATCGGGCTTTCTTGCAAGGATAGATTCCTGGGTTAGTGTTTTTGTTCTGTGGTGTGTGGTTGCTGGTAAGTATTTGCTTCAGGTCGGGGGGCTGTCTGTAAGCGAGAACAGGTCTGTCTCCCAAGATCTGGGAGAGTGAGGGATCATCTTTCAGGATAGATTGTAGATCTTTGATGATGTGCTGGAGAGGTTTTAGTTAGGGGCTGAAGGCGACGGCTAGTGTCGTTCTGTTATTTTCTTTGTTGGGCCTGTCCTGTAGTAGGTGATTTCTGGGTACTCTTCTGGCTCTGTCAATCTGTTTTTTCACTTCAGCAGGTGGGTATTGTAGTTTTAAGAATGCTTGATAGAGATCTTCTAGGTGCTTGTCTCTGTCTGAGGGATTGGAGCAAATGGGGTTGTATCTTAGAGCTTGGCTGTTGACAATGGATCGTGTGGTGTGAATATTTTCCCACCTTCTAATTCTAATTTTACCTAAAAGGTGTATTTTTCTCATGCTTTTCAAAACTATATAATGCTAAGCTCAGATGAAAAATAGTATATTTCCACTCAAAAGAATTATATTTTTCCAGAAATTTATCAGCATGTGAAAGCAATTGGTTGTAGAAAGTCCCAATATATTCCTGCAGCAGTATCCATCAGCTTGACTATTATAATAAAATAAAGGCTGTCTGGTTTTCAAATAAAAACAAAATATGGATGAATGTTTTTAATATTCCATTATTTGTTATTAGGAATTACATATAGCATTTAGCAGAAAGCTTTAAAGTCTGTATTATTCACCTTCTCACTGCAATTCTTTTGGATATTCTTTTATCTATTTAAGTAAAACAGAAATATACATTTGTTGCCATTTCTTGTTTTGTTTGAATTTTTCAGAAACTGCAAATAACCTCTCTGTTATCTTTTTATTTTGTGTTGATAAGAATATATATACTGGAGAATATTTTTAGTGTTCATTAAGTGCCCTGGATGTTTTCTGTTTGCTTGTTTTTTTGTTAGTATTTTGTTAAAGAACAGAATGTTGTATACATTTCACAGACACCCATGAGCACAAAAATGCATGTTTCAGTGTGTATAATGAGCCAAATCTTGCTTATCTTATGTGATTTGCCCTAGTCGTCCAAAGAATGACACATGTAAAAGTAGTAGTATTGCTCAAAAAAATCAGAATTTCCAACCTTTGGAAAAGTGCTGAAACATATCTATGTGGAAGTATCTAAACCTTCATTTTGACATTTTTGATCCAAATAAAATGTTTTGGTGTTCCAAAATCAAACCATTTCATTTCTATTAGTTGAACTGAATTAGAGCATTTAATTTTGTCTCTGTTCGATATTGAACTGTGTATGCTTCAAGTGACTAATGTCACATTCTCTCCCTGGCCTGACTACATCTACCATGTTGCACTGAGATCATGGGACTCCAATGATGGAATGCCATGGTAAAGCCAGAGGGGAAACCACAGTGCATCATGGGAGATGTAGTCCAGCCAGGGATCCTGACTGACATAAAGGAGAACAGGGGCAGCAGGCACCCAAACAGGGCCGGCTCCAGGCACCAGCTGAGCAAGTAGGTGCTTGGGGCGGCCAAGGGGAAGGGACGGCACGTTGGGCTCTTCGGCGGCAATTCGGCGGAGGAAGGACCTGCCACCAAAGAAGAAAGCGGCACGGTGGAGCTGTCACGGATCGCGATCGCGGCTTTTTTTTCCCCCCCCCACCGGTTGGGGCAGCAAAAACCCTGGAGCCGGCCCTGCACCCAAACTACAACTCCTATGAAGCACTGCAGCAGCTCAGGCAGAAACAGATTAACTTTGAACTGACCCAAAACAAAATGTTTCAATTCGGTTCAATAAACTGATGTTTCAATTTGAGTAAAACAGATCAGTACCAAACCGGTTCATGTTCATGTTTCCCAAGGGACAAATTGAAAATTTCCAGCAACATTGACATTTTCCAATGGAAAATTATGATTTTATGCAAGATGCATTTTCCATAGACTAAACAATTTGATGGAAAATTCCTGATCAGTTCTAGTAAGATTTGTCCCATCAATGCCCTAGTCCAGCAATATGCCAAGTGCTCTCCTTGTAAACTTCAACAGAAATTGAGTACACTCAGCTCCTTGCAGGAGGCACCCATCATCTTGCAGGACAGGGCTCTAATTCTGAAATCTTGTTTTATCGAATCCCTGCACTTAGCTTTTAGACAGAGCAACATGTCTAATTTTTGTAAAGCAAAAGCCTTAAATAATTGGATTACTACAGCCTTCTACAGTACACTGGAGATATTAATCATTTCAGTTATATGAGGAGAGTACCATATTTCTTGTTTTTATTAACATAATAAATATGCCTGGAACTTTTGAATGTGGCCCAAGCCAATAGAACTTGTAGTACTATGTACTACATTGCTAAGATTTTTCAAAACTAGATGTCTATAGTTAGGGTCCTAAATCCATTTTTAGGTTTCTAAATAAGTGGCCTGACCACCCAGCAGTTTCTCTTTACATCAATATGATTTATGAGCTTAACTTTATATAATCATTTTTTTAAATGATTGGCTCAAGTAAACCATGAAATCATCACCTGCTATATTTAAATTGGATGAATCCAAATCTAAATACTCAAGGCCCAGATCCTCAGGTAAGGAAGTTAGTGGAGCTACACTGATTTATAGTAGCTGAGAATGTGGCCATATATGGTACATACATTTTGTTTGTCAGTAATACTTACTAATAGCCATAGACCATATGTAGCTAACGAAGTAATCTCCTAATAGCATTAATAAATCATGATTTTCTGAATTGACAATTTTAATGCAGCTATTATGAATCTTGTATGTATTTTTTGAAGTTGTTAGTGGTCTACTGAAAGCATAGCCATAATTTCTAACCTCTAAATTTAAAAGTACCATTCCCTTCCAACAATAGTAAATTATGTGATAATTTGTGCAAGTTTGGGGCAGATCCTCACCTGAAATAATCCAAGTAAAATGAGAAAGTACAAACTTTAATTCACATTTAACAGAAATACCTTCCAAATAAGCTAAGCTTCACTTGGTATTAACTAGCCTTTCTTCTGATCTTACTCCTGCATGAGAAGACAAAGAGAACAAGAATATAAAAGAATATTGACAGACATTTTAAAATAATTTAAGAACATTTTTGCTTTTTAATTTGATTACATTTCTTGGTCTCAGACCCTGATTTAGCAACATATTTAAGTATATATCTAACTTTACGCATGTGAGTAAGGAGTCCCATTGAATCTGGGTATTCGTACTTATCTCAGAGTGCTCAAATAACTGGGTCAAACTACAAGAGGGTCAGGGGCATCATTTGGTATGGGGTGGGGGGAAGTTGTGACCCTCAGACTTTTCATAAGTCTATATGCGGTAATATGTCTTCCATTGTTTGCCCCCCCCCCCGACTTTTCAGAATATAATATAATTACATATAAAGTGCTATGTGTTGACAACTGCAGCCAGGACTCTCTATGACAGCAGCACTTCTCAGGAACAATGGAGTTGTCCAGAACAAGAGTTGAAGCTTGTCTACACTTAAAATGCCATAGCAGCACAGCTACTATGTGCTGCTACAGTGCTTCAGTGTAGACCCTACTTCCGCTAACAGGAGGGCTTCTGCCATCAGTGTAGGTAATCCATCTCCCCAAGAGGCAATAACTAGACCTAGTGCTGTCTACATGGGGACTTAGGCTGGCTTAAATACGCTGCTCAGGGCTGTGGATTTTTCACACGTCTGAGTGACATAGTTATGCTGACCTAATTTTTGAGTGTACACCAGGCCTTATACTTATGAGAACTGGAAACAGGACTTTCTAACCCATATGATACAAGTACTGAACTCCATCTTCAGATGTCAGAGTGTCCTAAAAAACTTTGGAGAAGTGTTTGGGGTTAGGAAAAACCAATAAAATCACTTTTATCATTATTTGCTACCAGAAGGAAAATCTTAGATGGACAAAAATTAATGATGTTACTATTTCATTTCTCATTGCAGATAAAACTAAAGAAAAGAATTCCGAACAGATGTCACACTGAGATACAAAAATGGAAGTGCTTTTGCATTATATAGGTAGGTAGGAAAAATGTTTTGTTGTTTGCTTTTAAAGCAAAGGAGGAATTTGCTTTTTATAATAGCTATCATTCTTCCAAAGATGTTCTATTCAGAGATTCACCTCATCATACTTGAATGGATCAGTTGACCCACGCAGATACCTTTCATAACCCCTTTAAATTGGTTCCTATTTTTTCACGTATTTGTGTAAACATAATTTTTTCTTGTGTTTATCCTTGAGCCCACATTCCTTTGTGTTCAGTCCTTTGATCATTGCTTATCTTTATTTGTACTGCATTTTCATTTTTCATTTAATCTCCAAATATAACTGCAATTTTACTCTTTTTAAGCATACTTCATTTTAAATTGCTTGTAGATTTATAAGAAATAATTTAATCAAGTAATTATAATTATCTTCACATACACAAAGGATGACAATGTGTTCTTGTGTCATTCTGCATGGATGGATTTACTATACGTATATGTTCACAAGTGCAAAGACACATGTACACAATAGCTCCTTTACAAGTTTGTGGAGGCACATAAGTGGTGAGAGTGGGGCGTGTCATAAATGTTATGATTATGTCATAATTTTTCAAAATGAAAAATCTTCACCGAACAACATTATTTTTTACAGATAGGTTGTTATGTATTATGTATATGTTAAATTTGCACTTTGATATTCTACTAGGAAAAGAAAATGCAGAAATGATCTTCAGAGATAACCCCTGATCGAATCACATGCAGTTGCTACCACATGCAGAAAAGTTGATTTGTGGTGGTGTTGATGTACACAGATGACTTTTACTGAAATTGCAGCAGAAATGAACTTCATAGTTGTATCCATGGAAACATACTTGCATGAATAAAATCAGCATTAAAAGATCTATATTGAATTGTGTATAATCCTTGTTGGGAGCGGGGCGGAATAAAAGAAATAGAATGGATTTTTGACTTTTTAAAATGTTATGATGTGAGGCTCCATGTACAGGAAGATATTTGTTGACTTTGGAAGAAATGTGACTAAAATTACTTGGATCCTGAATATAAATAAGTGTGATTGCAAACAACACAGAAACTGTTCTCTTAAGTTCTAATCTAATGTCCATTCCAAAGTTGATGGAAAGACTCATTGCCTTGAACAAATTTTGTATTATGCCTTCATGTAGTAATAAGAAAACCCACCGTGACTATTCTTCAGAAACACAAATAATTTTAAATCTCTAGAGAAGGTTTACTCTAATTACATCCTATAAAAACTTGAAAATACTACCAAGGTAGTGGTAACACCATGCAATTTGCATCTTCAGACCTAAAGATAACATATATAAATCTGCCATCAGATCAAACCACCGTGATAAGGTTTACACAGGTGAAATATTAGGTCAACAATGTACACAATGCTATAGCATCAGAGGGGTAGCCGTGTTTGTCTGGATCTGTAAAAAGCAACAGAGAGTCCTGTGGCACCTTTAAGACTAACAGATGTATTGGAGCATAAGCTTTCATGGGTGAATGCATCCAACTAAGTGGGCATTCACCCACGAAAGCTTATGCTCCAATACATCTGTTAGTCTTAAAGGTGCCACAATGCTATAGCAGAGTTTCTTTATGTCAATTAAATCAAAAATGCTGGAGTTAGAAGAGAAAGCAAGTACATAATTCATAGGCTCACAAGCAGAGATAAATTAAATAAATTGGTCTAAAAAATCTTGTATGCTGCTATTGGAATATTCAGTAAAGAAAGAAATGAAACCTTTAAGAGATTATGAAAAAGGCTTAGTAACTCAGAATTTGTAACATTAAATTACTTTTAGAAAAATATAATCTGTTTCCAAAACTGAAGAAGGATTAGCAGGCCAACTTGGAGGAAGATTCCTCTGTTGATGAGCTAAAGGAAAAGATTAATTCTCTTCAAATGGTAAATGCCAGGGATTAGATTATTTTCCGATAGATTTTAATAAGGAATATCATATAGGCAAAACAACACTTTTGTTGCTTGTTACTTAGTTATCAGTTTTTTATTGGAACATTCCAAACTCTAAACCTAAGAATTACTCTTATTGTACTGATTCTCAGCCTCTGAAGACCCTGAATTTTATACAGATTATTGACCCAGTTCTATAATTAACATATATTGTAAAATTCTCATCAGAGCCCTTGCTAATAGACTTAGTGATTTTATGCCAAACTTGAACCATTCTAATCAAGGAGGACTCATTTAGAACTAGCTTCTCTTCAATAATATTTGAATATTTCTTAACTTTTTCAGAAGCCTTTCTTTAAAAGACAGAAAATGTTTGTTTTACACATTAGAAAATCTGAAATTTGCTGTGGCTTTTTCCATTAGGTACAGCTACATTTCCCAAGTACTGAATCATACATGATATAATTATGAATGGTTTAATTTCTTTTAATTTCAAACTGAAAAGAGGCATGTGGCAAGTCTGCACTTTGTCTCAAGAGATTATTTGAGATGGTTTCGGAATGCCTGGCAACTGCAGCCACATACAATTAAGATAAATTTGAATTGAAACTTGACCTGAACATACACAAGGAAATATTTCAAATTATAGGTAGAGCTGGCAATGATGCCTATAGTTAAGGGTGCCTAACACTTTTCATTAGAAAATTTTATTGGTTTTATTGGTGTTAGTTGCTTATAACTTTACCAAATTTTAACTGTCTGGGCTGACATTTTTCATGCAGGCTACCTGCATCAAACTGCTTTGTTTATTTTTATTTTTTTTAAAGTTTCAGCAAAAATGGTTCAGCTGCTTATGAGTACACAGCAGAAAATGTGTTGTTTTTTCTCATGTTGAAAAATTCTTACATTCATTTTATTGAGAAGCTCTAAGTGCCACTCCACTTGGGAGTAGGGAATTAAATTTTGTTAGGAGATCATCTGGAGGAGCTGCCTTTTGTACATCCTGTAAAAATCCACTTAAATTTTGCTGACCTAGAAGTCTCTTAAATCTTCGATAATTTTGTCTCCACTGGGCATGCTCCTGCCCAGGGTTTCAAGGGCTAAACAGGACTTTTCTAGCAATTACTTCTGCCACCTTCTGGGAGCCTCTGTGACACTGAGCATGGGCACTGAGAATAGGGAAATGGTGTCTCCAGGCCTCTCAGTGCTCCCCCTCCTCATGTCCAGAAAGCATGGAAATGGAGGAAACTGCCTGACTATTATGTGAAAAAGTGAGGAGCAGTGAGGGAAAGGAAAGAGGGTCAGGTTGAGGTGGAGAGATAGGAGCAGTACGGGGCAGGAGTAGGAGTAGAGGAGGACAGGAACGCTCTGATCTGAGGATAGGAGCAGATGGGCTTGAGAGAGAGTTTGAGGCAGACAGCCAGAAGGTTAACTTTGCCAAATTATGTGGGTCATGTAATGGAAAATATACAATTACTACTTTGCCTCTAATACATTGGGAAAAAATTCAAAGGTTACCTAAGTCTGGCAGGCTTGCTGCAAAACATACTTTGAGGATTAGAGAGTTAAATAGTCTCTGGGGCATCTAACTATATGAGCTCTAATGATAAATAAACTGAACGAAATAAGGAGAAATATGAATATATAATGAACAAAATATTATCTAATTTAGAAAGATCGTATACATTTCAATTAAGTATTTTGGGGAGGGCAGGGGAAAACAAATTAAATGAATTAGTTGACAAAGTTTCTTTATATTTTAAATGCACTCCCCATAATATTCCCATCAAATATTTCACAAGGGGTCCCTGGATAAAATTTGTAAACAAACCTGTGTGATTTAGGAGTTTAAGTCCCATTGTCTTTCAATGAGATTTGCCTAACTTGTTTTTGAAAAATTTAGACTATATTATCAAACAATTGCTCATACCAGAAAAACTGTGTTTTTAATGTCAGGGACCCAAACACAAAAATACATACAAATATAGAAAAAAAATACATTAATTTGGAAGAATCCAGAGATTAAAGACAAAGATAGCAGAATATGTTGGAGAAATAGCACCAGAAAATCTTTTAAGAAACTTTTTTTTTTTTTGGCTATTGTGATAAATGTACAGCTGCAAAGGAAATATAATAAAAAAGACCCAGTGAAAATATTCACAGTTAAGAAATATGGGGCCAGAATAAGTTTGAAGTCACAACATAATTAATTGCTAAAATCCAGAGTTGTCCTGTTCTTTAAAAAAGGAAACTGTAGTCCGAATTTAAATTACAAGCAGAAAGCTGAGTTATCTAAACAAGTCTTGAGAGAGCCTTCTATGTAAATCTGATATATATTTAAAATAAATACAAATCAGTGTTCCTAGAAGTATAGGGTTACAATGAATATGAATATACAACTACTGTACATGCAATGATATGTGGATTGTATCTGGACCCTTTTTGTCCCTCTTTCTTGCTCTTTTCTTTTGTCTTGTACTCATGACTGCATTTAGTCCCCACTATCACCTACATATGATTAATACATTTGAATATATCAGAGAATTGTTCGTCTGTAAAACAATCTGAATAATTTTCATGTGGTTTATTTAATCCTTTGAAGTATTAGTTTAAAATATCATAAAGGCCTTCAAGCATTATTAATACTTTACCAATATGTATATCTTGTTAGCCTCAGCATTCATAATATTGTATATATATTTGCTCCAAATTACTATTTTGTTAGTATTTGGCATTGTGATACCTCTGAAATACTCTAATTATTATAAAAGAACACTGGAAGATTGTCTATTTTACTCCCATTGGGGTCTTTTCATTATTAATTTTTATCACAAAAAGGTAAAATAGAGAGCAAGTGAACGGTTACAAAACAAATATACACTTCTACCCCGATATAATGCGACCCGATATAACACGAATTCGGATATAACGCGGTAAAACAGCGCTCCGGGGGGCGGGGCTGCGCGCTCCGGCAGATCAAAGCAAGTTCAATATAACACCGTTTCACCTATAATGCAGTAAGATTTTTTGGCTCCCGAGGACAGCGTTATATCAGGGTAGAGGTGTACTATGCCCTGATCACTATTTCAATACAGAGCAACCACAATTATAGACCAAGAATTACTCCATTTCTAGTGGTCTAGTGATTTGAAATTAAAATATATTTATGGTTCACATTTATAATCATATCTGCAATTGTCATAATCTTATATTGAAATAAAATTGTAAATAATGCATTAGTCCTGATTAAGACACGTAATTTTTACAGAGAAGTGAGTCTGCTTCAGTACTATGAGATCCTGCAGTATTGCTGGCACCTTCTGGTGGCAAGTGTCCACTTCAGGTATTTGTTCCAAAGGGGGTTCAATTTTCTCTAATAAACCATAATTGGAAATGGAGTTAGGGGAAAGCATCCCCTAAAGAAGCTGAGGAATGAGGTTAGTGCTCCTAATGTCTGGTATAGTGAGAAGACAACCTCTTTCCCCAGCCCTTTAACTCTCATATGCGGTGTGGGCAGTGTGGTCACTGCCTTGGGCTGGAACTAGCTGTGAAGGGCTGATGGCAACCCTCCACTAAATGGAAACAATTAAGGAAGAAGTCATAACCTGTACTATGAGTTATTGCCAGACAGTTGCCAGATGAGTTAAATAATAAACTTGTGACCAAATTAAACCATAGCTCTTGCATCTTGGCTTTCTTGTCACATGTGAAAATGAGACAATGAAACCACAGAGTACTTGCTCATCTTAACTTGAAACTTATTTATGTTCCTGGTTGGCTGCATTTTTGTGTGTATGTTTTTTATTTATTTTTTTGGTTTTGCTTTGCTTATGCTTAACAACAAATTAACAGTATGTTCGGAAGAATACACCCTTCAAAGAAAGAGCTGGACAAGAGTTAGTTCCAGCACAGACACAAAATTAGGCAAGTAGGCTAGCCCAATTTATTTAAAGAAGCTTACGGAAAAAGGAAGGGCATTCCTAACAGCAGCTGTAGACATATTCTCCAGTCTAAGGCAGAACAGATATATATTTCTGTTAATGATGAAAAATAATGCTAGATGTCTTATGTTAAGAAAAATATAGATCAAGATGTTAATACATCTAACCGTACACACAGTAAATTAGTTGCTGTCTACCTCGTGTGCGTTGATGTGGTGGGTTTTGAATACATGGACTCAAAAACTAGATAAACATATTCAGCAGCTCTAAGGAAAAAGCATGATGGATGACTTAGTTGTACATAAACAGGTAAATTGGGCAAGATGGTATGCTGGAAAAGAATTGATGACAGTGAAAAAGAAAGATGGCAGGGAAGTGTGTATGTGTATATACACACACAGAGTTATGTGATTAGTTATATGTACTGCATATTCTATTCTGGATAACTATATTACAGACAAATCTACATTAAAAACCTGTAATGATAGAGGACAAGTCTCTTGGTGCTGAATGTCTGGAGATGGGAGAAGCCAAACATGCTAAGAGACAAGCTGAAATAGTGGAACATTCCACGGTATAAATTATACATGGTGGGGTCTTTAAAAAACACATTAAAGCTACAGTCAATCAAATCTACTGAATGTGAAAGATGTAACAGATGCCAAATAAATAAGCTTGTTCTCAATATGTATAATAATATAGGTATCTTTATATATATATAAAAAGAAAACCAATAAACCAGGACACTCCACTGCATATGTTAGAACAAGCGACAGATGTGTAGTCATGTTGTTTAATACATTACTGGAAGTCACTCATATATACTGTGCTTATCACTGTAATAAGAACCATATACAAATGATGTAAAATTTCATAGCTTGTAGTTATATTAAAGTAACTGTTTGAAATGTAATTCTTACATTTAAAAACTGAAAGGACAGGAAATAATTTGGAGAGAGAACTTTAAACCAGGATGGAAGAAAAGAAAAAAAATGATACTTTAAATCAAACTGTTAATTAAATAAAGACAAAAATGAAAAAATGTTTAATCTGTAGGATGTTAAGAAGTCTGAAATGTGTATGTGTATAGGGGAGAAATAGCTGTCATTGAGAGAGTGGATATCAAGATGAAGAATTTGCTTGCCAGTCTCAGAAAAGGAAGACTGGAATTGAGAAGAAGGGTTCTGCCTAGTTAGCAATACCTCAGAGGCTAGGGTTGGTCAAAGGACAATGCCATTGTAGGATAAAAAATTGTGCACAACTAGGTAGGTAGTATTGCCATTCAAAAGGAGATGAAGGGTTTGTTTTTCTGTAGATTTTCATATTTGCAGTGATTATCCCTTTCAGCTACATATGTCAAAGGAATTCAGGTCATGACCTGAACATGCCACACATGGTGCTACAGAAATGATACCCAGAGATAAAACTAGGCAATGTAACTGGCCTTTTCAGATCCTACCAATAGCTCAACTGCAGATAACTCCTGGAGAACTGTGTCCAAAAATATACTTAGTGAATTCAGATAAATGAACCCTCAATCTCAGTTGAAAGGCTAGATCAGTAAACTATTTCAGAATTATGTTTAATGAGGTATGCTTTATTATTCACCATATGCATAGTGAGGGCATGTATATATTAAAAAGTACTAATACCAAAATATGTATTTTTCTTTTTATGCTTTTCAAGGATTCAGAGGCTTATCAATACCTGCCACCAACTTTCTAGATTCCAACAAGTAGACTGAGGTTTCCAAAGGGTCCCTCATTTATTTTTAATTGTCCTGAGCACTGAGAATTTCTCAGCAAAAAAACAAAACACAACCTCACACAACTTAAGAGCATTGGTAAGTCTACAGAAAGGTCTCCCAAAACTGGCAACAATCATTGCTGGGAAACCTGAACTCTGCCTGCTAGATGATTTCCTCTTGGAGGACATTTTGGGCCTGATTCTCATTCACATTAAGGCCTCTTTACACTAATCTGGCAGTGCAAAAGCCTCTTAAAGTGAGTATAAATTCTGTTTCTTTCACTTTAAAGTATATTGGTAATGTAAAGGGGACTTACACAGATAATAAGGTACTTTGCACTCTTGTAGCAACAATGGAGAAGTAAAAACAGTTAGCATTGCTTGGTCAGGATAACAAAGGAAGTTAGAAAATATTTGAGGTGAGTCTGCTGTAATATTTCTTCCTATTGGGTATCACTGAAGTATTGCTGAGGCATTCAGGGCAACTTGTATTTAACCTACAGAAACTAACAGATGTCTCTGGTGGGCTTAGCTTTGAGGGTTACTTGTAGGAAGAACCATGCACCAACAGATTATGCCAACACTCACCCAAGTGGAACTAAGACATAACATTCCTTAAAGTACTTCTATCACTCCTAACCTTCTTTAAACTGCCAGAGAAATGCTTCCTTCTTCTCCTCACTTCCCCAGTTTACACAAGTTTACAGTACAGGACTGGCTATATTCAATCCTCCCTTAGTGACACACTGAAGGTCAAATACCAAACACTCCTTTCTGGAGAGCAGGTTCTCATTCTAACCTTGGAAGGTTCCAATATATCAGACTTTGCAATCACAACCTTGTGTATGGAAAAGCTATTTTAGATTGAGCCATTAAAGAACAGACCTGTACTGAGATGATACTTAGCCATGCCATCCCAGGGGATTTGCCAGGAGTCACTGGAGCTCCTCAATATGCAGGGAAAGAATATCTGCTATATCATCCTGTAAAAGGTTGCCATGGTGTCATCATCTCTGTGGTGAGCAGCTCAGCAGGCCACTGCAGAATGGGGACAGAGCTATGATCTTGTCTTATTGGAATGGCTAGCAGAGAGCAGTCCCTATGCTCAGTAAAGCTGTAAAAAAGCTCAGGAACTGCTAATATGCTTGGTTATTATTAATTATTAATTATTATTATTATTATAGTAATTCCTAGATGTCCCAATTGAGACTAGGGACCTATTGTGCTGGGCACTGCACATCCTCTCATCCATGACTTTACTATTTCTAAGTAATGCTGCTATCCCAAACTAATGCTGATAAAACCTTTCTACTGCAAGCAAGCATTCAATATGGTTATATTTGTTTACACACACACAAAACTCAGAGTATCAGTGTAAATATGGCCCGTGGCAGAAATGTAAAAGCTACGGACAATGGAATATTTCTCAAAGTGAGAAATCTGTTGGGGCCATCTGGAGGCCTCCAGATTTGCTAGCAATCTTGAATTAGTTTATTTACACTCTGGGGATATGGCTTTGTTCATTCAGATGGTGTGAATTTTCTACAGCTGGTGAGCCTCTCTATGCACAGTCATGTCTATAAACAAGATGTTTTGTCTAAAATCAGCTAGGGGAATAGCTTGCAGCCACCTCAGTGCCTTAGGGTCTTTACCCTAAGAATCATGTGAATGGCACCCAAGGGGATACTCCATTATTAGGTTATCAGCTGCTCTCAATGGGCTCTACTGGTGGAATTTTTTTCTGTTTTTCTCTGCAGAGTAAATTATATTAAAGCATCCCAATGGGAACTGTACAAGGCCAATTAAAGATCCTCAAAGGGAAGAATAAAAGCTTCACACATGGGAGACCACTTTTAAAATCCAACCTTGTCCATCTCTATCTTTAAATACGTTTCTGATTTTTGTCTATTTGGTTACTATCAGGCAACTGTTTGCTTTAAAGCCATTCACATGGGGGCTGATAGTCAAACGAGAGTGTATCTTACTCTCCTCCTTTGTTTTCAAGACTGACATTAAGTACATTTCAGAGTAGCAGCCGTGTTAGTCTGTATCCGCAAAAATAACAGGAGTACTTGTGGTACCTTAGAGACTAACAAATTTATTAGAGCATAAGCTTTCGTGGGCTGTAGTCTAAATTTGTTAGTCTCTAAGGTGCCACAAGTACTCCTGTTATTAAGTACATTGGATCTCCTCTGCAAAGTGACTATGTAAACATATTTGCTTCCAATGTGTATTAATTCTCATTTCTGTTTACTTTACTGACTCAATAAGTTTGGCCCTGCAAACTCAACCTGGAATCTGAAAGTCAAGCTGAATTCTTCTGGCTCATGCATCACAAAAAAATAAAAATAAAAAAAAAATCTATAATAGGAATTATGAGCTAGATCCACAAAGAGATGTCTGAGTCAGTGTTGAAATGCATAATTTTTAGGTGCCCTGCCACCTCCTGGAATGCTCAGTCTCATGTTAGGTACCCAGGTTCCCTATACAATGCATGGGGAGAGATAGACATCTACAAAGGGAATTCACAGAAGCCAGAAAGCTGAGCAGGGAGCCACTTAAGATGACCAGTAGGAAATGCTGAGGAGAGTTAGGTGCCTATGGACAGGCCAGAGGGTCCCAACTCACCCCATGACAGACCCCATATCCTGCCCCTCATGGGCTAACAGACCTGTATTAGCAGGAGTCTTGGTTCTTCCACTCCCTGGAGCCCAGGTCCTGCAGGGTCTCCAAATGAGCTGGAGCATCTCCACTCCCACCAGGCATCCCCAAGTGGCAGACAAATATGATGATTAGGGCTCAACCAAATTCAGTCCATTTGGGTCAATTTCATGGTCATGAGATTTTTAAAATAATCAATTTCATTGTTTCAGAGGTTTACATCTGAAATTTATAATAATAATAATTAATGGAGATATCCTATCTCCTAGAACTGGAAGGGACCTTGAAAGGTCATCGAGTCCAGCCCCCTGCCTTCACTAGCAGGACCAAGTACTGATTTTGTCCCAGATCCCTAAGTGGCCCCCTCAAGGATTGAACTCACAACCCTGGGTTTAGCAGGCCAATGCTCAAACCACTGAGCTATCCCTCCCCCCCATTATTTAACGGTGTTATAACCGTGGGGGTCCCAACCCAAAAGGGGATTGGGCGGGGGATAACAAGGCTATTGGGGGGGGGGGATTACTTCTGCACTGCAGCTGGCTGCCTTCAGAGCTGGGCAGCTAGAGAGCAGTGGCTGATGGCAGTGCGCCAAGTTCTAAAGCCAGTGACACCACCAGCAGCAGCACAGAAATGAGAAATGAGGACCACAGGGTATGGGGGTGTGTGTTTCCCAGCAGCCTTTCCACCCAGGGGTTGCAGTCTCTCTGCCCAGGTTGGGGGTTGACAGTTGGAGCCACAGACTCTCCGCACAGGTCAGGGACTATCCCAGCCAGCAGCCATGGAGCTTCCTGCAGTCAGAGGAGGTTCCTGGAGGTGGGTCTGACCCAGCTCTGGGAGTGGCCTCTGCAGCGAAAGAGGAAGTCCTTTCCCTCCCCAGTCCAGGCCAGGACTAGCAGCTGGAGCCCAGCCCATGATAGGAGCCCCCAGGCTGCCCCCCCACCCCCCTAATAGTCAGATTTCATGGTTTCTGGTGTGTTTTTCACAGCCGTGAATTTGGTAGGACCCTAATGATGATGGAATCTAATGTTGATTGTGAATTATGAGGATTCAGCAAACACTGTAAGTGAACACACATGTGAGGTCAAACCAATGCAAGA
Source organism: Emys orbicularis (assembly GCF_028017835.1). NCBI lineage: Eukaryota > Metazoa > Chordata > Testudines > Emydidae > Emys > Emys orbicularis. The sequence continues at coordinate 79,986,703 of NC_088687.1, read as the reverse complement.
AATGCAAACACAGTTACTTGTGGGACAGGATGTCCATGACAATTGCATTGCCTTGCTTTGCGCTGTTCACGTTTTTCACATAAGGTGTTAATGCACCTTGCTACAAAGAGGTTAATGGCAACATGACAAATCTGCCTCTGCCTTGCTCTGCCATGGTTTCTTTCCGGTTGCTGGGGTCAAAGTGACATGCTTTCAAGCTTGATCAATGTGTCTTTATATTGTTTATTGTTGAATGCCACATCCACAAAGATTAAGGATTTCAATATTAGGAATCTTGTCCCACCATTTGACCCTGAAAACAGACTGAAGGCAGCACATGGAACTAATAAAGTTTCCTAATGTGGGAGCGATATGTTGTCCATGTTTCATACCCATATAGAAGCGTTGTGAGCACAAATGTCTGAAATCAGGAATCAGGGCCTGATGCAAAGCCAGTCTGAAAGCAGAATCAGTCTCCAGGCAACCTAATGAGTACAGCTGGCCTGTAGCAGACTGCCTGAGTGGCTACCCCATCTGACTGGTGTGAAATGTCAGCAGACCAGCTCTGAAACCTAGCAGCAGCAGCAGATTGGTGGCTCCTCAAATCATTCTCCCATGCCTGTGAGAGCACCTGGTTGTTCCTAGCCTTGCCACTGCCCTGTTCCAGTCCTGCAGCTCCCTTGCCTCATTCCAGCAAACCCAGTTCTGACTTCTGGCTCTGATTTCTGATTCTGACTCTGACCCTTGGTTCTGGTCTCTGACATTAGTTTCCTATTCCAGGGTACCGACTTCTGCTCTGACCACCAGACCTGACTTCTGCTCTAATCAATAAGCATGTCCCAATCTCTGACACAGTATGACATTTAGCTCAGTGTTTATTTTAATGCCTCTATTGTTCCCTTGCAGTATGACTGCATTCCAAATGCAGAGCTGACCTTGGCTATCAGATGGATAATCTCATAATCAATTGGTGGCATTCTGTGACAGTATACTTCCTAGGCAGCAAAGTTCTCCATGGGCTAGAGAGGAGTGTTGTTGACCTTAATAACAGGGTATACATGTCATCTCCTGGCACAGGCTGGTACACTTCTTCAGTTTTCTTTAGTTTCTGATTGTGAAACCAAAGTGATTGAGTGTACAAGCAAAGTGATTATTTATACATAGAATGTCATCAACTGAGTGAACAACAAATGCACAGTCATCAGCAAATAAAAGCTCCTTAATGAGAAAATCTGCCATTTTTGTGAGAGCATGGAAGTTTTGCAGATTGAAGTTTCCAGTGTGAAACTGGATAAATACTCCTCTGTCAATGTCATGAATGCATCCATAAGCATAGCTGAAAAAATGATGGAAAAGCGTGGGAGCCAGCACACAACCTTGTTGGGTGCCACAGGTGACTAGAAGGGATCTGATATCTTGTCATTTTTCACCACTCTGGCCATCACCCTATTATGGAAGGACCAAATGACAGAAATAATCTTTGCATCCAAACATTAACAAAAGTTTTCAGAGTCCCTAACAATTTATGGAGTCAAAGACACTCAATATATAAAGACCAGAGTTTTGCTTCCAACACTTGCCCTGAAGCTGTCTTTACTGTCCTGTCCAGACCAAAATCCACATTGAGACTCAGGGAGGAGGGTTTCCACAAGGTAGGTGTCAAGACTATTCAGTATGATGTGTGCAATTGGCAGCCAAGAATAAACTGAAAAGAACTGATACTATGCACTTTGTCTGGCAGCCAAGCATAATGCATGCCCTGAAGACTTCAGGGGACTAAAGCAGCTCAAACCCTACCAGAAGTCATCAAGGTGGCAGAAAAGATAATGAGCTCAGAACATCAGCTGCACAACATACTCTCTAATATTTATTATAGCAGGGCGAGTATCCGGTCACAGTTAAGCCAATTTAAGTCCCTGCGTAGACGGAATTCTTCCATCTACCTAGTTACCGCCTCTCAGGGAGGTGGATTACCTAAGCTGATGGGAGAAATCACTCCTGTTTGTGTAGGTAGTGTCTACACTGAAGCACTACAGTGGCACAGCTGTGCCGCTGTAGTGTTTTAAGTGTAGACAAGCCCTCATTCGCCCACCTCCTATAAGGTTACCAAATCAATGCTGGCCAGCAGTTCTTGCATTTACTTGTTGATTGCCAGGCCCATGTGGGTCTATACATCCCATGACAATTTCCTTGTGCCATGTATACACTGAAGCACTAGATGAGGGAAAACATTACTTGAAAATTTCAAATTATGGGATGACTTTTTTCTCTCTAAGAGAAGCAAAAGTTTCATGACTATTCTAACAACAATCTATTGTGTAATTATAGCTTTCACTTAAAAGAGGAGTTAGCTAAATAGAATCTGTAAATTTTATTTGATAAGACTTGATCAAAGATATGTACCAGAATTGAGTGATATATTATTTTTGAACCTTGACCTTAAAGATGAAATATTGTGATAAAATAGGAGAATAAAAAAGATTAATTCAAAATATTGATTGATGAACATTATGAAAAATCTTTTCTCCTGTTTGCCTTTCCTAACACTTAGATATTTGTTTATTTGCTTTCAGGTCATGCAATACACTGGTCTTACTGTTCTTTACTGGAAGTGAGAGAGATTATGCTCCTACAACAGTTGAACACATTAGTGTACTCTGAAGACCAACACAATATTTTTAAGGTACCAACAGAACAAGAACAATATTTTGTTTACATTTGTTAGGGTTCTTTTATGCTCTGAACAATAGTTTTTTAAAAAGAGGCACTTTAGCTTATGATTTGATATAGGCATGGTAAGGCAGAACAGAAGTGATCTTGGAAGAGGTGGAGATCGAAATGGGGTATTTTACTTACCTAATATAAGGGCTCTCTATCACAACCATTATTGTTCCAATTAAGAAGCACTAGACATGAGTTAGTTTGGAACCCATCCATAATAAGCTATGTATTGCCACTGAGTGATGCAATGATGAAAGGTTAAGTATTGTACATTGTATTTTGCCTTAAATTAAGAGATCATAGTTGGGGGAGGTGCAAAGGGACACAACCCCAGCATAAACACCAGGAGGTGTTGTGCCTGAAGTAAGCATAACAACTCCCATATTTCCAGATGACAGGGAGAATATGACAAACAGCACATTTTAAGAGACTGTAGCTTCAGCAGAGCTAGGTGTGGAGGTGAACGTGGTCTACCCACTTTGGAGACTCTTCACTAAATATTTCTCTATAGCCCAATTCAATCAATTACTCATCAGTTTATTAAAATAACAGTTTCTAAACCTAAAATTGTGTCTACAATTCTGCATGTCCAAAAAAAAAAATCTATTTATCCAGTTAGCATATACAAATTGAAATTAAATGCACAAATTAGGAAATTTGCATAATTAAAATGAAGCACACACAAAATTGCTACTATAAGGCTTTGTCTTCACTACCCGCCGATCCGGCGGGTAGCAATCGGTCTATCGGGGATCGACTTACCGCGTCTAGTGAAGACGAGATAAAATCGATCCCTGATCGCTCTGCCGTCGACTCCGGAAATCCACCACGGCAAGAGGCGGCAGCGGAGTCGGCGGCAGCGCGGCAGCGGTCGACTTTCCCCCGTCCTCACAGCCAGGTAAGCCGACCTAAAATACGCAACTTCAGCTACGGTATTCACGTAGCTGAAGTTGCGTATCTTAGGTCGGACCCCCGCTGTAGTGTAGACCTAGCCTAAGTTTAGAGAATATTTTGGATGATATTGTGATAGAGTCTCCACTAAAAGATTCTCCACCAAAAATGTGACAGATTTATGTTATTAATTTGCCAAGGCTGGCCAAGTCTGGGTGTCACGTAAGAAGAAGAGGGTGAAGGTAGATGGGAGTTTTGTTTTGTGCACAGGCCGTTTAGAGTTTGCTGTTGATTTTGACTTGCTTTAGCTTTTGAGAGGGCTTTAAGCCCTGGGGTTTTTTGGGGGCGTTTTTGTTAAGGGATTTTAGTTTTTTTATGCTTTTGGTGCCAGTCTGAACTGGCCTTTTGCGACTTTTTTAGGTTTTTTAAAACATACCAACTTTAGAGTTGCGAGACTGTTACTTTTTAACTTACTGGCCTTTGCAATTTTTTTTGTTTTGCAACCCTCCTTTAGGGTTTTTTTTTTTTTTTTTTTTTTTTTTTATAAACAGGCTTTTGGCTGTTTGGCAGCAGGGAGCTTGTTTGTGTGTGTTGGCCTTGAGCGGCAGTTTTGTTTTTTATTTTTGAGCCTAGCTGAATTGTTGAGTTTACCTGTTGGTTTTTGTTGCTGTTGTTGTTTTTTGGCCTTTTGCAACCTGCAAAGGATTTTTTTACTTTACACTTACACCTTTAACCCTTTTAAAAATCTTTCCCAATGCATATAAAAGCATTAGCAATATATAATGCTGGTGCTTACCCAGGGGATCCCAGGGGGAGGGGGAGCAATTTTTTTGTCATACTCAAAAACTCAAAAACCTATTTTGTACTTTATCTCTTCAAAAATACTGAATGCTTATTTAATGTATTACACAGACATGGTCATCCACAATAAGCCCAAAATAGAACCTATTTTTTCTTACATGATTGCAAAGTTGTTGTAACTTGTTTTCATCTACCTGACATCCTGTCCAAAATTGTGGCTGTGGACACCTCACATTGTTTAAAATACACAGCTTGAAAAGAAAAAGAAATGTGAGTACAATTCTTTGCATAATTAAATCTCCAGTTACACAGGTCTCCAAGTAATGGAGTCCCCCAAAATAAAATAACAAAGACACTACACCCAACTGTAAGTCTCCACCTAAATCTTCCTTCACCACACACTAGGGGAAGCTGAAGCTAGTACAGAGCAAACATGCCTATTGGCTGAAGTCCAGTCCCTCACCTATCAACTTATATCTTAACACAGATATAAGACTTGGGACAGGAAGGGATGTCCTGGGTCATCAAGTTCAGTCCCTTACTTTCACAAACCACCACATCATACAATTCCATTCATAAACTTATCAAACTCTATTTTAAAATGAGTTGTATCCCCCACCCAATACTTCTATTGGGAGGCTATTCCAGAACCTCACTCCTCTGATGTTTAGAAACCCTTTTAATTCCCAGGCTAAATGTATTCATGGCCAGTTTATACCCAGTTGTTCTTGTGCCAACATTGTCCTTTAGCTTAAATACTTCTCTTTCCTTGGTGTGTATCCCCTTAATGTATTTATAGAGAACAAATCATACCCCTCCCAGCCTTTATTTTGCTAGGCTAAACAAGCCAATCTCTGTTAGTTTCTTTTCATAATATAGACTGTCAATTCGCCTGATCATCCTAGTAGCTCTTCTATAAATGCCTGTGAGAAAAGGTGAGCTTTGTAGCATGCTGGAAAAGTTAATAATGCGGGGTGACAGTGGTCCAAAGAGGGATGTGAATTCCAGAGTTGAAATGCCTAGCCAGCTGTTCCCACATTTAAAGAGAGACGACTTCAGCTCACGCAGCAATGTGTAGCTCCATAAATGGCTTATTACAAGTCTAGTCTTGGAGTGACAAAGGCATGGACTGAGGTAGTGAGGTCAGCATCTGAAAGGAAATGTTGCACTCATATAGACATCTGGAGAGGAAAACAAACTCTCTTTTTCACTACATCTGCTATTTGATTTTCAAAGAGCAATGCAGGATTTAATAAAGCTCCAAAACTGCAAGCATCAGTCGCAAATGGTGGGTAGACTCTCTCAGCCAGGAATGCCGATACTCTTACTTTTCTGGTTGTTTCACCCAACTGACCTTGTCTAGCCTGAATTTGATGATTTCAAAAAGATAATTCATAGAGATAATTCTATGATGAATGCTTCAATTAATGTTTCTTCTCAAAAATACAGTAACCAACATCCCTTTGCTGTAGTTGTCAGCAAAAGATATTCTTGGCAGCTGTAATCCTAAAGTGTGCCAAGTGTTCATCGTTTTTTTACCATCTGGTTCTTGGACTCTATACTTCAGATTCCCTCATTCTTTTCTATACAGCTGACTCCATGGATGACCCACACAGGTTATAAGCCATAGCTGGTTGCAATCCATGGGGGTCCCAGAGCTGTGGATGGTTGCTATACCTGGTTTTCTAGATGTTTTAGTCTTCTCACTCATCTTTCATTCTAAAATTGCCATCACTGCTTTAAGACTGTTTTTTTTTTCTATGATAGATCTGAATCCCTAAATTACCATGAAAATGAAGTATGCAGTCATGACATTATATTAATACATTTTGGAAGGCTGTTTGTCAACATTTTTTTAAAAAGGGCACATAATTGCATATAATGATTAACAGTCATTTCCCCCAGAATTTGTAAGGTTAAAGATTTCAGAGACACTTTTTTAAAATCACAAAATCAACCTTGACAGTAATCTAGTGATAAACTTGACATGAGAAAAGGTTATGTATGTTCCAATTATTTGGGGGGGGAGGAGGAAAGGAAGGGTTAAATTGTGTTTGACCTCATTTGTCACTTTATGCTATAGGCTAGTCAAAATAATTGGAAAACGTTTGAAATATATTAAGTGCACAGATGAATATAACTTTATGCATAAGAACAGCCATACTTGGTCAGACCAATAGTCATTCTAGTCCAGTATCTTGTCTTCTGACAGTGACCAGAGCCAGATGCTTCAGAGGGAATGAACAGAACAGGTCAATTCTGAATGATCCATTCCTTGCTGTCCAGTCCCAGCTTCTGGCAGTAGGTGGTTTAGGAACACCTGGAGCACGGAGTTGTGTCCTTGGCTAATAGTCATTGATGGACCTATCTTCCATAAACTTCTCTAATTCTTTTTGAACCCAGTTATACTTGTGTCCTTCACAATCCCATGGCAATGAGTTCCACAGGTTGACTGTGAAGAAGTCCTTTCTTTTGTTTGTTTTAAATCTGCTGCCTATCAATTTCATCAGGTAACCCCTAGTTCTTACTTTATATGAAGGGGTAAATAACATTTCCCTATTCACTTTTTCCATACCATTAGTTCTCTGTACAAGTCCCCGTTATCTTTAATATCTAAGACTCATACCTAACAATTACTTTAGATCACTAGACAAATTACAGTCCCCAGGAAATACATTAAAAAAGGGAGAATAGTTTTAAATTTCCAAAGAAATCTCGTTTGATTATTCCTGATCTCTCTCAAAAAAATAGCTCTCATGACCATATTTTAAGGGGATATTTTCCCTCATTTTTCCACTTCCAATTTAAGACACAAAGTAATTAGATATTAGGGAGTCCATTTTGTTCTCCTTGAAATGCTCACCTGAGTTGATATCCAATGAATATTCCAAGGATATTTCACTTTCTTCAGAGGAAGAAGAGAAAAAGGAAGTATTGCACTATCGGCTGTGATTTTTGACTTAGCCTTTATAACTAAATTTTTAGTGTTTTCTTTGAGGCCCATTTAAATGGATGAGGAGATGAACAAGGAGGCTGAGTACAAAGGGAAGTTCACATAGGGACTAGTAGGGGGAGACTGGATCCTCAGGAAATGGATGGTAAATTAAAAAAGCCCAAAAAGCATAAGAAATGAGTACTTATAAAAGCGGAGAGTAGTCAGACTCTAGATATATGGCTGGATCCATACCTCCTATACCTCTATGTGCCCAGCAGAAAAGTTCCATTGCCCTGACTCTCTGTCTTGTAGAAGATGGTTGAGCAATCCCACAGATTTTGACTCCTCAGAGGCGTAGCGGATGCATTGTGCTTGGTAATATTTTCTAAGCAAAAATGATCTTTTTTTAAAAATGATCACTTATACTCATTGCAATATAGGACCATCCCCAGGTTTTGTGGGGCCTTCAATAAAGTAATCTATGTGTGGATCCTTATCTAGATCCCTCCCAACAATAGCACATTCGTCCTTCCCCACCTCTAGGCACTTAAGACCACCTACTGTAGCCTACAAACTTCCCTCAAACTTTGTTTTTGAGGTGGTGTGTTGAGGACACACAGCGGGGAAGCCACAGAGTTGGTCCAAAAGTTAACTCTCCAATGGGGAGTTCTTCTATCTATACTGGGATTTAAATGGTACTGAAAATAAGGGACTAGGGACACTTCTGCTTGGTGGGCTGGACATGTGTGATGCATGTAATCATAGAATCACAGGACTGAAGAAACCTTGAGAGGTCATCCAGTCCAGTTCCCTGCACTCATGGCAGGATTAAGTATTAACTGGACAAGTGTTGGGCAACCTGCGTTCCACGGGTCGCATGCGACCCATCAGGGTAATCTGCTGGCAGGCCGCCAGACAGTTTGTTTACATTTGCACGGCTGCCCACAGCTCCCAGTGGCCGTGGTTGCTCATTCCCGCAGCTCCCATTGGCCAGGAACGGTGAACCGCGGCCACTGGGAGCTGTGGGCAGACATGCAAATGAAAACTCACTGTCTGGTGGCCCACCAGTGGATTACCCTGAAAGGCCATGTGCAGCCTGTGGGCCGCAGGTTACCCATCACTGATCTAGATCATCCCTGACAGGCGTTTGCCTAACCTGCTCTTAAAAATCTCCATTGATGGAGGTTCCACAACCTTCCTAGGCAATTTATTCCAGTGCTTAACAACCCTGGCAGTTAGGAAGTTTTTTCTAATATCCAACCTAACCAGCCCTTGCTACAATTTAAGCCCATTGCTTCTTGACCTATCCTCAGAGGTTAAGGAGAACAATTTTTCTCCCTCCTCCTTTTATGAACTTGAAAACTGTTATGTACCCTTTCAGTCTTCTCTTCTCCAAACTAAACAAACCCAGTTTTTTCAGTCTTCCCTCATAGATCATGTTTTCTAGACTTTTAATCATTTTTGTTGCTCTTCTCTGGACTATCTCCAATTTGTCCACATCATTCCTGAAATGTGGCACCCAGAACTGGACACAATACTACAGTTGACGCCTAATCAGTGTGAAATAGGGTTGAAGAATTACTTCTCATGTCTTCTTACATACTCCTGCTAATACAGCCAAGAATGATGTTTGATTTTTTTTTGCAACAGTGTTACACTGTTGACTCATCTTTAGCCTGTTATCCACTATGACTCCCAGACCCTTTTTTGCAGTACTCCTTCCTAGGCAGTCATTTCGCATTTTGTATGTGTGCAACTGATTGTTCCTTCCTAAGTGGAGTATTTAGCATTAGTCCTTATTGAATTTCATCCTATTTACTTCAGACCATTTCTCCAGTTTGTCCAGATCGTTTTGAATTTTAATCCTATCCTCCTAAGCACTTGCAACCCCTCCCAGCTTGGTATCGTCTGCAAACCTTATAAGTGTATTATCTATGCCACTATCTAAATCATTGATGAAGATATTGAACAGAACGTGACTCTGAACTGATCCCTGCAACACCCCAGTTGATAGGCACTTCCAGCTTGACTGTGAAGCACTGATAACTACTCTCTGGGAACAGTTTTTCAGACTGTTATGTACCCATCTTACAGTAGCTCCATCTAGGTTTTATTTGCCTAGTTTGTTTATGAGAAGGTCATGTGAGACAGTATCAAAAGCCTTACTTAAGTCAAGATATACTACATCTACCACTTCCCCCCTATCCATGAGGCTTGTTACGCTGTCAAATAAAGCTATTAGATTAGTTTGACATTATATGTTCTTGACAAATGCATGCTGACTGTTACTTATCACCTTATTATCTTCTAGGTGTTTGCAAATTGATTGCTTAATTAATTTGCTCTATTACACTGCTCTACAGCCAAAATGCTTCTGAAATAAATGTAGTCAAACTTTACTGATTCTGGGACACTGAGAACGAAAATGATGCTTAAAATTGTTGATTGGCTCTAGTTTTCAAGATATGCTATTGGGTCAGTATATACGACCCTTGACTTGGGAATGGCGGAGGATAAGTGAGTTATAAAGGGAAGGGATCTCAATTTAAACCAGAAATGACTAAAATACATCTTTGACTGGATCTATGAATAAATCTATGACTGGGTTTGGACAGTACTTGCTTTTTAGGCAAAACAGTGAATGATGCAATCTGAAGCTGGTATTGCGTCATACATGATATGAATTGCATCATGTTATTCCTAGAAGTCATGGATGATGCAATCATAACGAAGCTTACATCACTCTGCTGAACAAATTGGCCTATATCAGCTCTAGAAATCATACAGTGTCGTGCTCTCTTATTTGTCAGTGTTTGATTTTGCAAAGGGACACATTTCTGTTTAGCCAAAGTGAGCAGAGATGCCTCGTACTTGTGTGAACAGTGCAGATAACTTCTGCTATGTTTGTGGTGAAGTGACTTTTGCATCACAAAAGCGCAGTATAACCACTATGGTTAAGAAAGCCTATCACCTTTATTTTGGCTGCAAAATTGGAGATCAGGACAAGAGGTGGGCTCCACACATATGCTGCAACACTTGTGCAACAAATCTTCGCCAGTGGTTGAACAGGAAAAGGAAATCTATGCCTTTTGCAGTGCCAATGATTTGGAGAGAGCCAACAGATCATACCAGCAATTGTTACTTCTGCATGGTGCCTCCAGTTGGGAAAGGTGTGTCAAAGAAGAAAAAGTGGACTGTGCATTATCCAAACATTCCATCAGCTATACGCCCAGTACCCCACGGAGAAGGACTGCCGGTTCCTGATGCACCAGAATCATTCTCACTTGAGTCACACGAGGAAGAGGAAGAGGATGAAACTTCTGGTCCTGAACCATCAATGTCACAGGACCCACATTTTCTCCCATCCTCCTCCTCTGAACCACACCTCATAACACAAGGTGAACTGAATGAACTTGTCAGGGATTTGGAACTACCCAAGAGTAAGGAAGAGCTGTTGGGCTCCAGACTACAGCAGTGGAATCTCCTGGCAGGTGATGTTAGGTTTTCCACGTTCTGTGACCGTCAAAAGGATCTTGTCCCATTCTTCTTCATGGAAGGTGATCTTGTAGCCTGCAACAACATCGATGGTGTGATGGCAGCCCTCAACATCGTTCACGATCCAGATGAGTGGAGACTGTTCATTGATTCATCGAAGACGAGTCTTAAAGCTGTTTTACTGCATAATGGCAATGTTTTGCCATCAATTCCAGTTGGTCATGCAGTCCATATGAAGGAAACCTATGACAACATGAAACAACTTTTGAGGTGCATAAACTATGACCAACATCAGTGGCAGCTTTGTGGCGATTTGAAGGTTGTTGCTCTCTTGCTTGGTCTGCAGACTGGATACACAAAGTACTGCTGTTTTCTCTGCGAATGGGATAGTCGTGCAAGAGATTCCCACTACATCAAGAAAGATTGGCCACTCCGACAGTCATTGGAGCCTGGGAGGAAAAGTGTTCAGCATCCACCACTTGTTGAATCAACGAAGATTTTGTTACCACCCTTACACATCAAGCTGGGTCTGATGAAGAACTTTGTCAAGGCCATTGACAAAACACAAGCAGCTTTCAAGTACCTCCGTGGAAAATTTCCAAGGTTAAGTGAAGCTAAGATAAAGGAAGGTGTCTTTGTTGGTCCTCAGATTCGTGAACTTCTTCCAGATGATGCATTTGACCATGCACTGCGTGGCAAGGAAAAGACGGCATGGAAAGCCTTCCAGTTAGTAGCAATAAATTTTCTCGGAAACAACAAGGCAGACAACTACAGGTTGTTGGTGGAAAACCTCCTCAAGGCATACAAAAGCCTTGGTTGCAACATGTCACTAAAGATACATTTTTTGCACTCTCATCTAGATTTTTTTCCACCAAACTGCGGAGCAGTGAGCGACGAGCACGGCGAGCGATTTCACCAGGACATTGCAACAATGGAGAAACGCTATCAGGGCAAATGGAGCCCATCAATGCTTGCAGACTATTGCTGGACAGTGACAAGAGATGCTCCATTTAATGAATACAAGAGACAAGCCAAGAAGCGCCGAGTAGACACTGAATAGGACTAAACTATGTACAGAATAGTTTTTTGCCTTTGGTTTCATAATAAATTTTATTTATATAACCCTTTTGCTGATTTTTAAAGTGTTACATAAACAGGACAGGTGAAATATTATCATGTAAAGCAACCATAAACACATGAAAAGACCTAGGTTTACAATTTATGATTAAAACTCTACTATCTACACAATATACATAGACATAAAATGAAAAAACTTAAGTATTTTAGAAACAGTAGCCAATCAGTTGTTTTAATTGTCATATTTGAATTCAGCACATCAAAATACATAATAAATAGCACATTTTATCTCTGAAGCAGATGACTTCTCAAAAATTGTAGACCAGTGTTATCTTTCCAGGTATTGAAGTTAAGCTTACTGGTCTGTAATTCTCCAGGTTGTCCTTATTTCCCATCTTATAGATTGGCACTATATTTGCCCTTTTCCAGTCCTCTGGAATCTCTTCCACTATTGGCTCAGATATCTCCTCAGTCAGCTCCTTGAGTATTCTTGAATATATTTCAACGGTCCTGGTGACTTGAAGCTAGCCAACTAAGTAATTTTTAACTTGTTCTTTCCCTATTTGAGCCTCAGATCCTACCTCATTTTCACTGGCATTCACTATGTTAGATGTCCAATCGTCAGTAACCTTTTTGGTGAAAACTGAAACAAAAAAGTCATTTAGCACTTCAGCCATTTCCATATTTTTTGTTACAGTTTCTGTACTCCCCCATTTACCCTGTCCTTGGTCTTTCTCTTGCTTCTAATATATTTGTAGAATGTTTTCTTGTTACCCTTTGTCTCTAACTAATTTAATATCCCCCCCCCCCAAAGGCACTTTTAGGGTCATATGCAGCTGTTCATGTTGCAAAGGGCTTAGTACAGATCCACCACCCATTTCTAAATGTAAACATTAATTATTAACAGAAAATGTACTTTTTTTTTTTAACAAAGAAATTTTACTTAAGTCAAGGGTATTTACTTAGAAAATGGATGAAAGAAATGCAACTTGATGTCCCAGTGATGTATTGCACTCTTTACAAAATATAAGTTGGTTTTTTTTAAAAAATGCAATGCACACATTGTTCCTAGTAAAATAATCGGGGTTTCTTTTGCCACTGTTGGTAGCAGATGGTGAATCTCGTTTGGATTTACTAAACTAGAGTTTTAAATACATGCATTCTGGCACAGTATTCCCCAGGTATTCTTTTTATTTCATCTTTTGATTTTCTAATTTCCATCCCTTTCAGGTGGAAATCACTTCAGTAAAATGGATAATTGGTTGTGCTTTGCAATGTTGAAGTGTTTGCCTCAGGTTATGGCAGTCTCTAAAATTAAGACAAAAAAAGAAATACTCGGTCTTTTCTCCTTCTCTTTCAAACACCCTTTTATCAGGTTTTCATCTTATCCTCTTCAATGGTGTCCAAAGTCATCTTTTTTGCCTTTAAAAAGTCTTTTTTCTGCTTTGTTTACTCTTTTTCTCCTACTTTTATTGTCCTAGTTAGTTCCACTTTTGCTTTCTGTCTCTTATATTTAGTCCTTCACATTTAAACCAAATTTTCAATGTCAACTTTATTTAATGGTCAAGGAGAAAAATCTAGAAGATTCAACCCTATTGATCAGTGCAGTTCCCACCACAAGTTACTAGTCAACAAAAAACGTTCTATACCTTCTATATCTACCTCTATAATTACAGACTTCTCTGATTTTTCTTCTCACAAAGAGTCACTCAGCGCATAGAATGCTGGTATTTCTTAGAATGTTAGACAAATGAATACTTATAGACACAAATATATACAATATTCCTGTAACCTGACAAGAGCTCAGATGGATCCAAATTTTACCCATTTACATATTGCTACTAGTGTCACAACTTTTGTTGCTGTATTTGACATACACAAAGCTAAAATATTAACTTAAACTTAACTACAATATTAAAGATGCTTTTTTATTAATTATTTTTATTCATAGCATGTGTAAGACTAAGGTACACAGACTCACCAGTGGGTTACACATGCCTTATTAAATGGATCTCCTTCAGAAATGTGGGGTGAGATTCTGAAAGGCACCTCCTAGGTCTTGTGTATACTGGCAGAGGCACGTAGGGTACATGTAGCTACACACTGCAGTGAAAGTCAGGCTGTGTCCACACTGTGATGTGTAGCTATACTTAACAGTAAAAGGCTCTGGCAGTGACTCCCCACTGACAGAGGCTTTTCCTGCTGCCCTCCTGCCCCTGCCAGGGCCTTTCCTCACTGATGGAGACTTTCATTCTGATGGGGGAAGTATCCAGTGCTGGGGAGGCAGTGGGACACTAATAGCATTGTACCTGTGAGACGCACTGATTGAGTTTGTAGAGAACCATAGAGCGTAAAGGATTCTGGCGTCTCTGCTCACGTAAGTAGTGCTTCACTGTCTAACCCTGCTATTCTGGCATGTCTGTACTTCATTCGCTGCCATAAGTGCAGATTTACTCTTAGAGTCCATCAGATGGAGAGACTGAGGATCTGGATGGAGGATCTTGCCTTGCTGCTGCAACAACATGCCTGGAGATGAAGGAAGCCTGTTGCTGACTCCATCCAATAGCTGAGGCAGGTCTGTGTACCATTGCTGCATTGACCAAACTTGGGCAATCGGGATTACCCTTCCCCTGTCCTTATGCATCTTCCCCACACTCTGAATCAACAGAAAGGGGGCAGGGAGGAGAGCATCCAGAAGTCTCTTTCTACAAGGCAACAGGAAAACATCTGAGATGGGTTGATTGTCTTTCCTTGCTCTTGAAGTCTTTTTGTTGAACCTACTTGCAAACAGATCTGTACTGGATTGACCCCAAATGGAGAAAATATTTTGCACCACTTGATCCTTCAGGGACCATTTGTGCATCTGAGAACTGTCTCTGCTAAGCCAATCTACTGGCAACGGGCCGCACATTATTGTTCCCTTCTACATGCAGAGCTACCAGGTGAGCATAAGCACAAAACAATAGTCATACTGAGAGAGGCCATGGTCCAACCAGCCCATTATCCTATCTTCTTACAGTGGCAGGTACCAGATACTTCAGGGGGAATGATCAACACATGGCAGTTATGGAGTGATCCACCCCATCTTCCACTCCTGGCTTCTGGCAGTCAGAGGTTTAGGTTCACTTCAAGCATGGGGTTACATTCCTGACCATCTTGGCTAATAGCCGTTGATAGACCTATCCTCTATGAACTTATCCAGTTCTTTTTTTTATCTCAGTTATACTTTTGGCCATCAAAATATCCCATTGCAATGAGTTCCACAGATTGACTGTGCTTTGTGTGAAGAAGTACTGTCTTTTTATTAAACCTGCTTCCTATCTTATTTTTGTGTTGTGGGAAAGGGTAAATAATACTTCTCTATTCACTTTTTCTACACCATTCATGATTTTATATAATTTCTATCATATTCTCCTTTTGTTGTTTCTTTTCTCATCTAAACAACCCAGTCTTTTTAGTTTTTTTCTTGTACCGACACTTTTCCATACCCTTGATCATCTTTTGTTGCCCTTCTCTTTTCAATTCCTCTCTATCCTTTTTGAAATACTATGACCAGCACAGCAATGTTCAAGGTGTGGGTGCACCAGGGATTAATATTATGGCATTATGACATTTATGTCTTATTTTCTATCCCATTCATAATAGTTCCTAGCATGCTCTTAGACTTTTTGACCTCTGCTGCTCACTGAGCGGAAGTTTTCAGAGAATTAACCACAGTGATTCAAAGATCTCTTTCTTGGGTGGTAATAGCTAATTTAGAACCAATCACCATTTGTGTATAGTTGGAATTTTTTTTTCCAATGGGCATTACTTTGCACTTATCAACACTGAATTTCATCTCCCATTTTGTTGCCCAGTCACCCAGTTTTTTGAGACCCCTTTGTAAGTCTTTGCAGTCAGCTCTGGACTTAACTATCTTGAATAATTTCATATTGTTTGCAAACTTTGACACTTCACTGTTCATCCCTTTTCCAGATCATTAATTAATATGTTGAAGAGCACAAGTCCATGTACAGATCCTTGGGGAATCTTGCTGTTCACTCCTGTCCACTGTGAAAACTGACTATTTATCATTACCCTTTGTCTCCTATCTTTTAACCAGTTCTTTCTAGCCCCATGACTGCTTAGTTTGCTTCAGAGCTTTTGATGAAGGACCTCGTCAAAGACTTTCTGAAAATCCAAGTATGCTACATCAAGTGGACTGCTCTTATCCACATGTTTGTTGACTCCCTCAAAGAATTCTAATAGATTGGTGAAACAGGATTTCCCTTTACAAAAGCCATGTTGACTCTTCCCCAACATATCATGTTTGTGTCTAATAAATTTTGTTCTTTACTATAGTTCTATCAATTTGCCTGGTATTGCACTTAGGTTCATCAGCCTGCAATTGACAGACTTGCCTCTGGAGCTCGTTTTAACAATCAGTGTTGCACTAGCTACTTTCTAGTCATTTGGTACAGAGGCTGATTTCAGTGATAGATTACGTATTACAGTTGGTTGTTCTGCAATTGCATATTTGTGTTCCTTCAGAACTCTTGAGTAAATATCATGTGGCCCAGGTGACTTATTACTGTTTAGTTTATCAATTTGTTCTAGAACCTTTTCTATTTACACCTCAGTTTGGGATAATGCTTCAAATTTGTCGCCCCAAAAGAATAACTCTGACGTGGGTATTTCCCCACATCCTCTGCAGTGAAGACCAATGCAAATAATTCCTTTAACTTGTCTTCCTTGACTGCTTTGACTGCCTTGTCTTACTTGACTGTTCCTTTAATACCTCTGTCATCTAGTGGCCCCACTGCATGATAGGAGGCCTGCCAGTTTCTAATGTACTTTTTATTGTTACTGTTTTTACATTTACTGTTACTGTTTTTACATTACTATTACATTTTGCATGTTTAGTAAGTTTATTCTCATGTTCTGTCTTGGCCTGCCATATAATATTTGTATATTTTACTTGCCAGAGATTGTGCTCCTTCCTATTTTCCTCATGTTTTGATTTCCAATTTTTAAAGGATGTCTTTTTGTCTCTCAAGGCCTCCACTACTAGCCATGGTGGCATTATTTTGTCCTTCTATTGTCCGTTGTGCTATACATTTAGTCTGAGCCTCTGTTATGGTGTTTTTAAGTGATCTCCATGCTTTCCCACATTTTACCCTCATTAATATTCTTTTAAATTTCTAACTAACTAGCACCCTCATTCATATGTAGTTCCCCATTTTAAAATTAGTTATTGCTGTGGTGAGGTTTTTTGGTATTTTCACCATACAAGGATGCTAGATTTAATTGCATTATGGTCACTATTACTGAGCAGTTCAGCTATAGTTACCTCTTGGATCAGATTTTGTGCTCCACTTAGGACTAAATCAAGAATTGTGTCTCCCCTTATGGGTTCCAGAGCTAGCTGCTCTAAGAAGCTGTCATTTATGGTGTCTAGACATTTTATCTCTGCATCACGTCATGAGGAGACATTTACATAGTCAATATGATTGGGTTTTCTGTGTTTTTGTAGCCTCTCTAACCTCCTTTAGCATTTCACTGTCACCATCCTGGTCAGATGGTCAGTAGTACATTCCTACAGCTATATTTCTATTCATAGATAAAACTGTTTGATTAATTTAAGATTTTCACCTTAAAAAGAATAGTGTCACTCCCCACCTGCTCTGTAATTCCTATTTATGTTGTACCTTGGTACTACTGTGTCCCATTGATTATCTTCATTCCAACAAGTTTTCATGACACCTATTATATCAATCTCTCATGTAATGCCAGGAACTTTAGTCCACCCATCTTAGTATTTAGAGATCTAATCACTTGTAAATTTTTTCATTATTGTGTTACTTGCTTTCATGTGTTATGCTTAAATGGCACTTTTTTTACATTTGACTGTTACTCACTAGCTCCTACCTGTCCTTTACCAACTTATTTCCTATCCTTAATACTAGGATATGGAGTTCCCTCTTTAATCAATTCATCCCTAGGGGATGTCCCTGCCCGAACCATGTGCTTCTCCACCCCTGTTGGTTTTCCTCTAGCCCTTAATTTAAAAACATCCTCTACAACCTTTTAAATTTTATGTTCCAGCAGTCTGGTTCCATTGTTTAAGGTGGAGCCCATCCCACCTAGATAGCCTACTCCTTCCCCAAAACGTTCCCCAGTTCTTAATAAACCTAAATCCCTCCACCCTATGCCATTGTCTCTTCTATGCATTTAGACTTTGTAGTTCTGCCTGTCTTACTGGCTTTGTGCGTGGAACTGGAAGCATTTCAGAGAATGCTACCATGTCCTGGAGTCTAATCTCTTACCTAGCAGCCTAAATTTGACCTCCAGGACTTCCCTCCCCTCCTCTCTACCTCTGTTTCGCTATGTCACTGGTACCTCCATGTACCATGACCACTGGATCCTTCCCAACACTACCTATAAATGCTATCTAGGTATCTTGTGAGATCAGCTACATTTACACCTGACAGGCTATTCACCAGGCAGTTATCTCAGTCATCACAAACACAACTAGCTCTGTTTCTAATAATAGACTCCCCCATTATTATGGCCTAGATCTTCCTAACAAGTGGGGTCCCCAATTCCAGGGGAATATTCTCAGTGATAGATGATATCATGACATCCTCTGGAAGGTGGTCCCCAACTATAGGATAGCTTCCCTCTGCTCCACCTTGATTCTCTCCTGCCCAGAGATATTCATCTTCATTAACAGTAGAGGGGCTATCAGACCGGAGGTGAGCTCACTCTGCTCTAGGAAACTTTGTCTCCCTCTTTTCCTCCAGTTCAGCCACTCTGGCCTAAAGAGCCCATATTCTGTATCTGAGGGCCATGAGTTGCTTGCAATGTACACGCGCGCGCACGCACACACACACACACACCACCTGCCCATGAGGCAGTTAATATAGTAGTGGTGCTGTACTACCCAGTGCAATAAACTGGGTAGCCCCCACCCCGTGCAATAAACTGGGTAGCCCCCACCCCGCCGCTGGTCTTTTGCCTGCATTTTTTTTTTTAATTTGTGTGGCTTCTTTATGTAGCCTACGTTTAGGGTATGTTTGTTACGGGTACTGAATATTTCCCTTCTGTCAGTTAATTTTCTTGGGAACTTGGTGCCTTTCTACTTATTATAATCCCTCAACCTCCTTCCCCTGCTGCCAAACACTCCCTACAGCCAAAATTCTCCTTACCTTGGAAGCTCATTCAATCACTGAGCTCTCACTGCTTGAGAAGGAGCTCTGCAGGAGGCCTCTAAATTTATACCTATGGCCCATCCCCTTCCATCCCCTATTGATAATTGGATCCTGGCCTCTACTGGCTATCCCTATGGTCAAGCAGAATCACTAACAAATGATTACTCAGTTGCCACAGTACCTAGTTTCACAGATTAATTATCTCAGCACATAACAGGGAAGAAAGGACACCTACTTTCTTGTGGACATAATATATAGTGGTGCTTATCTATTGCTACGTGAACAATCTTCCCCTTTCTGTGAGAAAAGAAAAGATCTGAGACCCAGACAAATGTCTCTTAATTCAAGTATGGCACGGGAGTGGAAATGCATAATAGTGCTGGTTGTGCAGACTTAAGGAAAACCAGATCTAGGGAAAGGCTTAGTGCTGTACCTCTGGGTTGTAAGGTGCAACGGGGAACCAGCTTAGGTTTCAGAGTTAGAATTTCAAAGGCCAAGTCTGAATGGGACCCACAGGATCTGGCACTGCTAACAATGAGTGGATTTTCCCTCACCTTTTTCTTCAGAAGCAACACAGCCACAATCAATGATGTGATCCTAGGCTCCTTAGCCACTGATCAGACAGAACAGGTATGGCTTTAACAGGAGGAGCCGACGAAACAGGAACAAGAGCTCCAACTAATGAAGATCCCAATCTCTGGGGATCCTTTAGGCACCTTAGCCTTGCTGTAAGAGGCAACTAGAACTGAAACAGGCCTTAGTCTTTGGATCTAATGATATCCCCAAACCCAACAGTTTAGCAGCAAGAGCGTCTTTAAGCAAGAACATTTGCAGTTTATTCTGCTTCTCCTGATACACTCTGGGTGTGAAATCTAGCATATAGAAAATACAGACAAGGGGGCATTTAAGGCATCTAATCTGGCTGTCAAACATTGGGAAGATAGGTGGGCAACAAAGTAAGTCTCTTAAAAACTGGCT
Source organism: Emys orbicularis (assembly GCF_028017835.1). Taxonomy (NCBI): domain Eukaryota; kingdom Metazoa; phylum Chordata; order Testudines; family Emydidae; genus Emys; species Emys orbicularis. Next base: position 79,966,636 of record NC_088687.1, on the reverse strand, counting down.
TCCTCTTATTTGGTTCCACCATCTCATGGAACCAATCCAAAAACTATACTAACTATACTATAAAACCACCTTAAATTACACTAACACTCAAAAACAAACCATAGCAAACTGTCCAAAGGCACTAAGTAGGAGGATAACTCCCGATCTGAGGGACTGGTACAGTTCACTGCCATCTGGTGCAATGGTTGGAAGTAACTGAGGTAATAGAGGGCACATTGCCCCTTATATAGCCTCACCCTCAGAACATTCATAGATGTGCAGATGATAGACAGGAGGAGGCATGCATGCACTCAGTGGACACTGCTTGGAGAAGAATACACTGTTAGATTATACCAGGTGGCACATTAGCCAGAAGTGTGACTATGCAGAGTCACTTGTGGAAGAATCCACAGAAAATGAGACGTGAACATCCTAGTACAGTTAATATGGAACAAGGTTGTTTATATGCCACATGAAAAATGGTTAGTGATGAAACATTCAATCTCTGTGAAAAGAACAGAAATACAATACCACAGTACATAAACAAGAGTTGCAAAGTAAATAAAAAGAAAAAAGCTAGATCTGTGTAAACACATGCAGCTACACAGTGCATATTATCAAAATGTCTCTACTTGTAACCATCTGGACCAATAACTTCAGATGATGGCAGTCTTGTACTGTAAAACATACACCCATTGCACAACAATACCCCCGAACAACTGCCTAATGTGCACAGCATGCCATGTAGACGACAATGATGTGTAGCAAGGAAAGGGCCAGCTGACATTTGTGGTATCGATTAACTTTCAACTATAAAATAGTTATCCTGTACAAAAAGTTAATCTCTACTTTCATAATGATATAGTCATGGCTTCAAACTCAGGTGTGTGGCAAAGGTTGGAGGTAGGAAGGGAAGCATACATTATTATACAAAAAAAAAAAAGAGAAGGATAAAAGCCATCTATTCAAAAAAAGACATCTCTATATGTCATAACTGGCAAATGCCCATGTACAAAATTTGGCACAGCTGAGCCAAATTCTTGAATGGGCCTTTAGGTACTACTGTAACCCAATAAGTTCCATGCTGTTTCTTGATGGCGCTTTGTCATGGCACTGATACTTACTGATGACATGGAAACAAATATTTCTGTACATGGGCATTTGATACAGAGAGAGCTAGGGCAGACAGCTGTTATTGTCTTGTAAGCCAATAGGACTGGATACCCATTCATCCACACAAACTGTAACACATCAAAACCCTGACCTATTTATCATGGTAATGGTCACGTGGATGCATTTGAATCATCAGCAAAGTTGATATTTTAGCTATGTTGAGATCTTGTCCACTCTATGTCCATTTACCATGTTGAATCTAGTAGTCCCATGTTATTTGTAACCTACACTAACACAATGTGCCACTCTCCATTTAGTAACTAGTATATGTAGAGTGGTTTATGAATGTGCTTCAGCCTTTCAGCTATGAAATCTGGTTCTTTATCTCACACAGGAGATGCTCATACATTTGAACCCAGAGATCCCAGGGTCAACCCCTACTGCTGCTGACACATTCCAGAATATTGCATTATACTCCCATAAACTTAGAAGATATATTTCAAAGATAAAAGGCTAATTTCTGCTCAACGGGCCACATTCTTAACTGAGGTTAAGGGAAATACACCTATTGGTTTAGGATCTGACCCATCATTTTTAGACCTATATTACAAGATACAGGCAACATTCCCCTACAACACATTTCCTGTACTAAAAATTAGAAGGAACATTCCAGTGTTTCTAGAAGAAAGGTTGTTGATTTACTAGCATAGATGTATTAAAATACATTGTGAAAATTCAAAAATACTAATATGAGTTAAAATATATAGTACTAAATATCATTTGTTTGCAGCTAATGTAAAGAAGGACCTATGATTGGCTGTATTCATTTTGAAACCACAAATATAAATATGAGTGGAAACCAGTAACTTCTTTTTAGAAAATAAAAAATAATAAAAAACAACCCCCAAAACATGATACCCCATGAACAACAATTCAGTAATATCTCACCAGATACCAGCCCTTACTGCACCCTTCTTCCCCTCCAAAACAACCAACCTGTATAGAGTGATGGACTTTACAGTATACCCATAAGATCACAGATTCAAACTATTTTGGACAAATGGAGAGAGTAAAATTCCAAAAACCCACTACTTCTCATGGACAATGCACTGCCCAGAGTTTCCTTTCTTTTATATCAAGTGGGCTCCAGCAAAGGCAGCTCAACTGAACCCAAATGAAGCAGTATGGCATGGGAAGAGAGAGTGCCTCACAAACAGACTGGTCCAAAAGCATTTAGTGTTTCATAGGTCAAAATTAATATCCTGACCTCCTGGAAACCAGCACACAGCCAATGCAGTTCAAGGAGCACAAATGTGCTGTGTTAACAGAGAAGGAAACTGCTCATGAAATGGGTTGCCATATTCTGCACCAGATCCGTTTCTGGATTGAAGTTTTATATGGCTGAAAAACGTTTATATCCTTGAAACAGTCTTATTTCTGTTAGTCATGTGATTAATTTAATGAAGAAAGAAAGCTAATATTATTGTTTTTGATACATGATGAGATGAATCTGAAATAATATTAATGAAAGACAATGGAGTTTTCCTTTAATAAAAAATACCACTGAAGTATTTTGGAGAGAAAGAAAGATGATACATTACCGTGAAGAGAGAGAAGCAGAATATTTGTTTCGTCTTTCTATGGGTATAGTTTATGGTGTTGTATTCTTAATGAATATCAACAACAGCCATTAGCATTAAAGATAGCTGCTTCTTGTGTGCAAGTTAAGACATGAGCATATTGCTAATTACAGTATCCAGTGTTCTATTTGTGGCACACTACAGTTTGTGCTAATATATAGCAAAATAAATCTTTTTCTATTCATAGAGTTTACTTCACATTTGAAATTTTGTTTAATAATTGTTTATCAAACTTTATTTTTCAGTAATCAAGTTAAAACTACACAAAAGGGACTTTCATTTGTTCAGTTCAATCAGACAGTCTATACTGAATAAAAAAACAGTTGTTGCCAATGAAGCATAATTACCAATGAAATGGAATAAATGTATTTAACCAAAACTCAAGCATCCTACCCTGCTAATCTCCTAGGCACAGCCAGCAATTTTAGGTGGGGACAGAAGCCTCCAACTACAGCTTATTTATGAGAGGCATGGTAACTGATTGCCTTCCATGGACCCCTCATCTCCCATAACTTAAGTCCATCTTGGGCCCCCAAATGCTGACCTACCTGCTCCATACTATAAGTTGATTTAACTGTCAGAACTAGATTTCCATCTTGCTGTGGGCCTGACCAGTTTGCCCTTCTTTAGAGTATGGTAGGAATATTTTCTCCCTTTGGTAAGATTGGCCATCTGATCCATGTAGGCACAGGTAAGAACTTATATAAGAAAGAACTCTTAATTTTTAAGTTGTTAATAAAATGCTATATCTGAATTGCATTAAGGGAAACAGATATACAGAAAGTCAGAACACATTGAATGATGTGGAAAAAACTGGTATATGTAGTGAACTGTAACTGCCTCTTAAAAAGAAAGAAAGAGAAAAGAATTCCTTAACTCAAATCAAAGGAAGAAGGAAACAAATTAGCAAACACAACAACAACAACAAGGAGAACAAAAAATATGCCCAGTAAGTCAATCATACAGTGCATGCATGTTTGATTATTTAAAACCATGAAAATGAATTTTCATTGGGTAAGGAATGGTGTCCCTAGCCTCTGTATGTCAGAGGGTGGAGATCGATGGCAGGAGAGAGATCACTTGATCATTACCTGTTAGGTTCACTCCCTCTCGGACACCTGGCATTGGTCACTGTCGGTAGACAGGATACTGGGCTGGATGGACCTTTGGTCTGACCCAGTATGGCCATTCTTATGTAATTATAAATCTGCAAGGGTCCTGAGATGGGGTGGCTGCCTCTCACTGGCAGAAAAGGGGTTAAAAGCAGCCCTAGGGAGGCTGCACCAGAGGCAGCCAATCAGAGAAGGGCTGAAGGGAGCAGCCAATCAGGGCCAATCAGGACCATATAAAAAGGGAGCTCCAGGGCAGAGAAGTTCAGTTCTCTGCTGGGAGCCCAGAGAGGAAGGACTGTGTCTCTGGAGGGCTGAGAGAACTGCCAGCACCCTGGACAGAGCAGGGCTGCTAACAGGAACCGGGGGAACGAGAGAGAGCTCCTGGCTGGCTGCTGAGGTTTGCAGACTGAGACCCTGAGGCAAGAGCAAAGAGGATGCTGGGGCCACGAGGAAGTGGCCAGACAATTCGCTGCAGTAGCCACTAAGGGAAGTGGCTGAACAGTGGACTGCAGTCCCCTGGAAGGGAGGAGCACAGTGTGTGGCACAGCCGGAGGGCTGTGTCACTGAAGAGGACGCCATGGTCCTTGGAGACACATGGGTCCTAGAGCAGGAGTGACAGCAGTGAGGCATCACCCAAAGAGGGCGCACTAACATGCAGAGCTAATTCCCAAGAATGTATCAGGAGGCACCACAGTGGTGCATGCACCCCATTGCAGATCCATTGAACCACCAAGTGGATAAGAGATTTAATACAAGTTACACAAAGCAACACTATCAGTTAGCAGAAGAAAACAGAAAGCAAGTGTATATAATTGGCAGTTTTTCAAAGAGACATTATTAAGGGCACAAGAACAAACTATCCCATTGCATAGGAAAGATTAGAAATATGGCAAGCAACCACCCTGTCTTAACCAGGAGATCGTCAATGATCTGAAACTCAAGGACAAATTACAAAGGATTAATATAAACAAACAAGTATGTAAGGAAAAAATTAGAAAGGCCAAGATGCAAAATGAGATTAAACTAGCTAGAGGGTAACAAGAAAACATGCTATAAATACATTAGATGACCTCTCAAGGTCCCTTCCAGTCCTGCGATTCTATGATGCTAGAGTATCTAAGACTTCATAATATTAATAGGCAGGAGATAGTATGAAGGCTAAATTAACAGATATTTTTCAACAATAAGCTCTCCCCGTTTTAGTTTCTCCCGTGAATACCAGTTTTGTTGGCAGTTTAGAAGATTTCTATGGGAGGATAGGCTGTCTGGTAAACAGAAGAACACTTCGGTGAAATTAATGCTGTGTGTCTATGCTTCTATTAACCACGTTTCCTGACTCCTTGCATTAGTTTTCACATTATATTAAGGTATATAAACACGTAACAATTAATTATGAAATAACATGAGAGAGACACTACTGCAACAGTAGTTGATAGTTTTCTGAACTACTTTAATGATGATCTCTGTTTAGGAAATGGATTTTACAAGCTCCCGATTTCCCCCATCTATAATATCTTATATTTTCTACCAATAATGTGTTAGGCTAGGTCTGGTCTAGGTGATACAGAAATAATATAAGTTTAAAATCTCCTACAACTTCCCTAATCCTCCTGTCTCCAAAAATTCTTCCTAACATCTCTCCAAAAGTATTAAGGGCCCAAGGAATCATATTTTCCCCATCTTTATTATGGTAACACTCATCTGTCAGAAGACACAAACAATACCATGTGCCTAAGCTGACCAACCACATAGTGGTAACAACCACCAGCAAATACACTACCAACACTCTTACCATAGTGAAATTTAATTAATATTCACTGAATACTTTCAAATGAAACAATCACAAAAAATAAGTAGATTGCTAATAAAAAGGCAATGAAACATTCCATAAACAGTTTTCTTCACCTAGTTTTATCTACAGTATTCAGTTAATTCTCTTAAAGTTGTAGATTCTTTGAGCAACATTTTTTTTCTAAATTAAATTCTAGAATGCTTCCTCATATACCTGAGCTTTGTCAATAAAAAAATAATCATTTTTAAAAATGGCCATATAGCAGTATAAGAACAAATTATTTAAATGACACTATCTGCTATTTATCCTATTCTATATTGCCTCCTCCCACTCTTCCCCGCATGCTAATAAGTGATTGCTGTTGAAGAGGTTTACATTTAACATCTGTCACTTGCATCCAGAAGTAGCACCTACAGGGAACTGTCAAATAGATTGTTATTCTCCTCTGTAACATTAGCAAATCTGTCTCACATAATTTACATACAGATAGTTATACTTAAGCATTCATAATTTCATTATGCTGACTGCTTCACTATTCCGATGTATAATGTCTCTTTAATGAGCCTCAAAAATACAATATTCCTTGATTTATGACTGCCTAACTGAAAAATTATACAAATTGACAAAAATTCTTAATATATTCTCATTTTTCCTCTACCTTACACTTAAATTTAACAATGACTCATGAGTTGATCTGATTTGGTTTTATTTTGACAAAAGATATGATCAAATTTGACGTGCCATATTTTAGTGCCACTATTGTTTTAATAAGTATCCTTTCAGCTTTCTAAGAAAATACCACTAGCACTAAAATTTGACAAATTAAAATCGATCACTTGTTGTCAAAGAAACAAATGTATTGGACAGCCTCTTTCAATATTACTGTTCTACAACTGCTGTAGGTTTCCTAAGTTATAACGTATAATATAGCTGTACTAATCATGCACAAATGACTCATAAAACAGTCAATTTCCATGTTCAAGTGAATCAAATTGTACTTTACAGTGTGAATCTCAGTTTCATCGTGCACACAAATGGTTTTCACTAAAGAACCACTTTGCTCCAAAGAAGATTAAAAACCACAGTATATTAAAATGTTATAATATATGTGACCCTACAAGGGAAAGTTCAGAATTAATGAGGGTGCCACTTCCACTACTCAGCCTGCTGTGCAGAGATATTTCTGGGTTTTATCAGGAAGTATACTGGGCCCCTACTATATATAACCCTACTGCAACCCCTCTGTGGTTAGTAGGGTTATATGGCTATAACTGGGGGCTTCAGTTTCTGAGTGTCCAACCTGAAATGGGCTTCAAGTGCACAGCATCATTCATTGTCTGAAAATCAGACTCCTTTAAATTATCTAAAGAAAGAAAAAAAGCTCATGTTGTCCTATGATTATAGAGAATTAAAAAAAATAATTTCTATTAAGGTAACAGATGGCAAACTGCATTCCCCAGACAGGGGCGGCTCCAGGCACCAGCGCTCCAAGCGCGTGCCTGGGGCGGCAAGCCGCGGGGGGCAGCCTGCCAGTCACCGTGAGGGCAGCAGTCAGGCTGCCTTCGGCGGCATGCCTGCAGGAGGTCCGCCGGTCCCGCGGCTTCGGCAGCAATTCGGCGACAGGTACGCCGAAGGCGTGGGACCGTGGGACCTCCCGCAGGCATGCTGCTGAATCCACGTTACCAGCGGACCTCCTGCAGGCGCGCCGCCGAAAGCCACCTGACTGCCGTGCTTGGGGCGGCAAAATACATAGAGCCGCCCCGTCCCGAGACCATTTCAAAAGTCACCTTTAAGCCAAAAAATCTTGAAAAAGTTACTTACAATAATACTGCATATTCAAAAAGTTTGAAGCTTTTCATTAGATGCAGAATATTTTTAGATGACAAAGAGAATTAAATGTCAAAAATATAGTGACCTATTTGACCCTGAGAGGAAAAAATGGTGAATACATACAAAACTATCTGGATTTTCATGTATTTAGGGGCCTGGTAATGCTGTCATTTCACATGCAAGATTCCAGTTTGCTTCAGTAGAATTTGTGCATCTCAAAGACCACAAAAATCAAGCTGTTAGGGACACAGAAATGTAAACCTCTGGGCTACAAAAATGTTTAGTATGCATGAGAATTTATAGATGCTAAAATAGGATGGCCACAGTATTCCTCAAATCTGCCCCCAAAGATCCAATATACCAATAAGGCTACACATTTCAAATTTGAAACTAAATCCTGCATATGCAGTGCCCAAACTTCTGATGATGTCAGCTGAATTTTTGGCTGGGCAGGGAATAGGGAATCAGCTAAAATACCCATCCCTAAAGGTCTATGTACTTGTAAAATCATATTCAGTTCATGATATTTCCATTTTTTCAATAAACAAAGTGGAATGTAGGATTTTCCAACATTAGAGCTATACATTTCCCATAGAAATGGATCTATGGCAATGACTTTTTGTATGTGGTGATTAAACTGCAAACGCCAGAAAACCAACAACCCTGCCCACTCACACACATATAAACTCCCAAAACAGCAAAATCTCCAAACTCAAACTAATGAAATACAGATACTTTGTACTGACAGACTAACATCACAGAATGTCCATCAAATTCGCACCTGTAAGCATAATGATTTTTCCAACTTGGCTTGAATCACATTGGTGACATTCAATTTTAAAATACATTAAAAAAAAAAAACACCTTAGCCACTTGTCACTCTAGTGCTCACAGAAATTTAGTTTGGTTTATCAAACAGAAAGATCTCCATATGTCCTGTAAACATCTCAAAATTGTCCTTTGTCACCTCCTCCCATAATTAACAGGCACGTGACTGAGACTAATCAAGTTTGGTGGGTATTCACCACGTCAGTTAGTGGTGATTTCTTGCTGTGGTGCAAATAAAATAAAAATAAAAATAAAAGGAGTCAGAGTAGAAGCAGATGAGTCCAGGACTGAGAATTCATTATTCCTACAAGTACAGTGACATAGACAGAATAGTAATAAATTTGGGAGAGGGAGGGTGGAGTTTTGGAAGCTTGTCTCCCTCCATTACCCTTAGTGGTTGCACCTTAGTTTATTCCGCCCATTCCCTCATGGCTTTTCTTTGATATGCCACCTTCCAGAGACAGTGGCTAATTTATGCTGCCTACAGAAGAAATCTTACAAATAGAACCTCTTGCAAGATTTTCCAAAGAGCTCAGCATTTCCTATAGAAAAATTAAGAGAGTTTCAGCCCTTATTCTCCTTCCTCAATTTGGATTGCAGTAAATTCCCTAGGGGAATGTCCAGTCATAAAACGTTTTTGCCTGCTCGCTGCTCTTTTAACTTTCTGTGTGTGCGTGTTTGCATGTGCAGGTGAGAGACTGCCTGGAAGAACATTAACGTTCTTAAAATTATTCACAAACCCCTTATAAATGATGTTTCATTCTATTAAACCTACTTACAAATACATTGATCCTCAGAGTTGATTGAATGCTTCAGTCAGTATACTCTGCACATGGGAAGTAAATCCAGAGGGTATTCTGTCCTTTCCTTTCTTTAGTTTTCAGTTTTTCTGGATATGTGCCTATAAAATAACCAGCAGAGAATAAATAAAAATAAATATAAGAATTATGTTCTTAAATCAAACCACTGAAAATAAAAAAGGGGAAAACAGAATTTTGCAATAATTTCTTGCAGAGTCTACAATTTCTTTCCTCGAGGCAGAATTATCACCCTGCAGAAGATATAAGTCTAAATGCTGCCCTCCTTTAAACCTGTGCAACCAAACTTACTTAGCATTCCTGTATCTCATGACTGGCATGTAGTATCAAACAGCTGTTATTGTTACACCTACGCAGCCAACTGGTGGTCTGACAGAAGAAACATGATGATCACAGGGGGAATTAGTAGATTCTTCCTAAACAGCATAGCTAGGTTGTCATACAGTATGGATAACAATTTTAGTGCATATTATACAGAGTATGTAAACCAAACTGTAGACTTCTTTTTAACAATAAAGATAATTCCACTGAAAGACTAAGGCCTGGTCTACACTATGGGGTTAGGTCGAATTTAGCCACATTAGGTCGATTTAAAAATGAATGCGTCCACACAACCAACCCGTTCTGTTGACCTAAAGGGCTCTTAAAATCGACTTCTGTACTCAAACCCGGCGAGGGGAGTGGCGCTAAAATCAACCCTGCTGGGTCGAATTTGGGGTAGTGCGGATGCAAATCGACGGTATTGGCCTCCGGGAGCTATCCCAGAGTGCTCCATTGTGACCGCTCTGGACAGGACTTTGAACTCCAATGCACTAGCCAGATACACAGGAAAAGCCCTGGGAACTTTTGAATTTCATTTCCTGTTTGGTCAGCGTGGCGAGCTCAGCAGCACTCAGCAGTGACCATACAGTACCAGAATCGCAAACGAGCTCCAGCATGGATCGAAAGGGGGACAATGGATCTGATTGCTGTATGAGGAGAAGAATCTGTGCAGGCAGAACTCCGATCCAAAAGAAGAAATGCAAATATATTTGCCAAAATCTCACAGGGCATGTTGGACAGAGGCTACACCAGGGACACACAGCAGTGCTGCGTGAAAGTTAAGGAGCTCAGGCAAGCCTACCAAAAGACAAAGGAGGCAAACGGTTGCTCCAGGTCAGAGCCCCACACATGCTGCTTCTATGAACGGCTGCATGCCATTCTAGGGGGAGACCCTACCACTATCTCACCACTGTCCGTGGACACCTGCAACGAGGGAGCCTCACGGAACACAGAGGATGATTTTGTGGGTGAGGAAGAGAAGAAGGAGGAGAATGCGCAGCAAGCAAACGGTGAATGCGTTTTCCCTGGCAGCTAGGAACTTTTCATAACCCTGGAGCCAATACCCTCCCAAGGTGGGATCCCTGATCCCTGACCCTGAAGCTGGAGAAGGCACCTCTGGTGAGTGCACATTTGTAACTACAGTACAGGGTTTAAAAGCAATAGTGTTCATGGTCACCAGGTTGAAATAGGGGGATTTTTGTAAAGGAACAGTAAAAGTACCTCGTTCATGCTGGGCTGTTTGCGCTTGGCTAAAAGGGATCATCCCAGAGAATACAGAGAATAGCCACGTGGCGGGGGGTGGGGGTGGGGGAGAAGGGATCATCCCAGAGAATAGCCATGCAGTGGGGGAAAGGGATCATCCCAGAGAATAGTCACGTGTGGGGGGGGGGTAGGTGTGTTCTGCACATCTACCCGAATACTGCAGCCCCTCCTTTTAAATGTGAAACCCAACCCATTGCTTGCTCTGGGAAAGGGGGGCACTGCAGTTTGAAAATATTCCCACATGTTATAAAGGTGTAAGAAGCCAACTCAATTTTATTCTCCCTTTTTATCTCCCCGCAGGTGCAAATGTTTCTACGCTCCTCCTATCATCTCCGTCTCTGCGGTTATCGCAGATTAGAAGGTGAAAAAAACTGAGCTGATGCAGTCCTCCGGCACAGCTCAATGCATGGAGGCATTCAGTGGCAGAGGCCAGGAAAGAACTGAGTGAGCGCGAAGAGCGGAGGCAGGACGTGATGCTGAGGCTAATGGGGGAGCAAACGGACATGCTGAAGCGTCTGTTGGGGGAGCAAACAGACATGATGAAGCATGTGTTGGAGCTGCAGGAAAGCCAACCAGACCACAGACCCCCGCTGCATCAACTGTATAACTGCCTACCCTCCTCCCCATGTTCCATAGCCTCCTCACCCAGACACCAAAGAAACGGGGTGGGGGGGAGGGAGGCTCCGGGCACCCAGCCACTCCACTCCAGAGGATGGCCCAAGCAACAGAAGGCTGTCATTCAAGCAGTTTGATTTGTAGTATGGCTACAATAAACAATGTGGCCTTGTCCTTCCCTCCTCCCCCACCCCACCTGGGCTACCTTGTCCATTATCTATTTTTTTTTAATTATTAAAGAAAGAATGCATGGCTGCAAAACAATAACTTCTTTATTTTGAAGGGGGAGGGTGGTTGGCTTACAGGGAATTAAAATCAACAAAGGGGGCAGGTTTGCATCAAGGAGAAACACACACAACTGTCACACCGAAGCCTGGCCAGTCATGAAACTGGTTTTAAAAGCCTCTCTGATGCGCAGCGCGCCCTGCTGTGCTCTTCTAATCACCCTGATGTCTGGCTGCTCATAATCGGATGCCAGGCGATTTGCCTCAACCTCCCACCCCACCATAAACGTCTCCCCCGTACTCTCACAGATATTATGGGGCACACAGCAAGCAGCAATAACAATGGGAATTTTGGTTTCGCTGAGGTCTGACCTAGTCTGCAAACAGCGCCAGTGAGCTTTTAAACGTCCAAATGCACATTCTACCACCATTCTGTACTTGCTCAGCCTATAGTTGAACTGCTCCTTACTACTGTCCAGGCTGCCGGTGTAAGGCTTTATGAGCCATGGGAGCAAGGGGTAGGCTGGGTCCCCAAGGATAACTATCGGCATTTCAACATCCCCAACAGTAATTTTCTGGTCTGAGAAGTAAGTCCCTTCTTGCAGCTGCTTGAACAGCCCGCAGTTCCTAAAGATGCGAGCATCATGCACCTTTCCTGGCCATCTCACGTTGATGTCAGTGAAACGTCCCTTGTGATCCACCAGTATTTGCAGAACCATTGAGAAGTACCCCTTGCGGTTTATGTACTGGTTGGCAAGGTGGTCCGGTGCCAAGATGGGGATATACGTTCCGTCTATCACCCCACCACAGTTAGGGAACCCCATTGCAGCAAAGCCATCCAGTATGACCTGCACATTTCCCAGAGTCACTACCCTTGATAACAGAACATCAACGATTGCATCGGCTACTTGGATCACAGCAGCCCCCACAGTAGACTTGCCCACTCCAAATTGATTCCCAACTGACCGGTAGCAGTCAGGCGTTGCAAGCTTCCACAGGGCTATCACCACTCGCTTCTCAACTGTCAGGGTAGCTCTCATCTTGGTATTCCTGCGCTTCAGGGTGGGGAAAAGCAACTCACAGAGTTCCAGGAAAATGGCCTTACGCATGTGAAAGTTTCGCAGCCACTGTGAATCATCCCATACCTGCAACACAATGTGGTCCCACCAGTCTGTGCTTGTTTGCCTGACCCAGAATCGGCATTCCACTGTATCAACCAGCCCCATTGCCGCCATGATGTCCCAACTGCCACTGCCCGTGTTTTCAGGAACGTCTGTGTCCATGTCCTCATCAAAATCCTCCTCGTGCTGGCGTCTCTTAGCCTGGTTCTGCATATACTCAAGGATAATACGCAAGGTGTTTACAATGCTCACAACAGCAGCGGTGACGGTGAGCTGAGCGGGCTCCATGCTTGCCATGGTATGGCGTCTACAGGAGAGCAGAGTTGTAGCGGAAGCGGTGGATGACAACGGTTAGCACCGCGCAGATTACTGACAACTTGTAGAAATTTGCTATTGAGACTGAGCTCATTTACAAGAGCAGGAGAGCAGAGCTGCAGCGGAAGAAGTGGATGATGATGTTTAGCAGTCCTACTGCACCATCTACTGCCAGCAGCACCTAGGACGCAACAGCAGTGGTGACGGTGAGCTGAGTGGGCTCCATGCTTGCCGTGGTATGGTGTCTGCACGGGAGAAAGGCGCAAAATGATTGTCTGATGTTGCTTTCATGGAGGGAGGGGCAACTGACGACATGTACCCAAAACCACCTGCAACAATGTTTTTGCCCCATCAGGCATTGGGAGCTTAGCCCAGAATTCCAATGGGCAACGGAGACTGTGGGAACTGTGGGATGCTAGCCACGGTAGTGAGGACGCACTCTGCCGATTTAATGTGCTTAGTGTGGACATACGCAATCGACTGTATAAAATCGATTTCTAAAAATCGACTTCTATAAAAGTGACCTAATTTCATATTGTAGACATACCCTAAGAATAAAATTGTGTTAAAAGCAGGAGTAGAAGCTGCCATCCTTTCTGCTGTTTCCTGTTAGAATCAATACACATGACAGACAGAATTCCACACAGAAGGACAAAAAGATACATAATTGAGCATATTATAGTGGTAATTTGATTGAGGGATTGGCCTTGCTCTTATATGTACTGGCACTCATCACCATTGTATATCGTTCCTGTAAAGTATTCAGTGTTTTGTCCATACATGAATAGTTGCTGACTTTACAAGCTATTTGGATGCTCATGTCTCATTACACGTCAAGCACTGAGTGGATATAAAACTAGAATTGTAGGTTACTGGTCTTTAAGCTAACTGATTTATAGTGATATTTTCACTACAAAGGGCATTGAGTTTTCTACAATTCACTTCTGTTTTGATAGAAAGAGGCATTGCATATAGTTTTTAAAGAAGGTGTAATTCTCCACTGATTATTGCATCCTTCACAATTTTCTATAAGCCCAGTGCTGTCCCCAAAACAAGGTACCAAGAGATAAGAAATGGATCACTTGTTGATTTGTTTGGCATAACACAACAGTGATGGTGCCTGCCTTAGCATTTCCTCTGATCTTTCTGTTGAGATATCTACTTGGTGAGATAGTAGTCTTAGATCTTGTATTCTCATCAATTTTCATGCAGAAAATAGGTTTCCATATCCTTTTAATGTAGCATAAAAAGATGAGGAGGACCTATTTGTCTCTTTTGAATTGAGATGCCTTATCTGCTTTCCTGTATTCTGGCAAATCTACTACAATTATTGGGTCAGGCTCTGAAGTCTTTGAAGTAGGGAGGTACAAAAATTCCCATCAGATTAACTGAAGGGATATCCTTGCACTTAAAGGGAAGAACGTGGAATATAAAGATAGAATTTCAAGTTGCGATTAAAACCAGAGAGCACGGGACATGAACGTTATGAACAAATCTACAACGTTTCTAACAAAGGAAAACTTGAAGTTGTTTACCTCCTGTATAAAATTTAAGGTGTTCCCATGCAAAGGTTCAGAGATCCCATGCAAAATCTCACAGGTGCCTTATAGATTTGATTCTAGTGCTCAGAATATTTACTTTACTACCAATACACAGTGCATACTTAAGCACCACATTTGTGGTTAAAAATCAGTATGACAAACACTAGTCATGTATGAGGAAAATAAATATATATATTTTTGCCTGACATATGTTGCACATGCATAAGGCCATGAAGGAGTTAATGAGCTCCACTTCGTTTAGTAGCCCATGATTTTATATGTTTTTAGTTCTCTTCACTCCCCTCTTCCCCACATTCAGTTTTCCTTCTCCCATTCCTTTTAGGTCTTGTTTCCCCTTCCTGCTGTGTCATAGCTATCCAGCTACATTTGTCGTCTTTAATCTCTGTGGTGGAAGTCACAGCGTAAAACCCTGACTTGAAGCACTGATGTATACTATACCACTCGGAGAGCAGGATTCTGCACAACTAGCACACTAAGTGGAGGGAAAAAAAGCTTGATGTAGCTGCACAACCCCAGAACATCAACCTAAACTTTAATTGACAGGAGGTCCATGACAGAACTCTAATGAAGATGAACTTGATTATGCCTTTCTGTAAGCGGGTGCAACTATACTAAAATCAATGCACTGGATGTGTCCTATCCATGCAGTCCTTGACTTTAAAGAGACCTTGGGAAAAGTAGGCTCTAACCTATAAAGACAATCAGGTGCCTTTAAAAAAAATAAAAAAAGCACACTAAGATAAAACCCAATCACAAAAGCAAAAGGCTTTCCCCTCCCCTCTTCCGGTTAATATGAGACTAGATAGGAGATTACATTAACATCTGAGCTTAATTCCAAATGTTGTTTAAGATATCACCTCTTAAATCTCTTTGTAGTTCCACACAGCAAGGCTAAAATTTCTGTAAGGTACTGAAGGAATTAGTTCCAGGAGATTACAAGTAGGTCTGCTGAAGACAGTCTAGGCTTCCTGTTTCTACTTGACCCATTCATTCACTCCAAATGAGAGGTCAGGTGCCACAACAGCAGCTATGTATAAACCCAGCCATGCTAATATTTATACTGATTTTATTCTAGTTATTTCTTCATTGAAAAGAAAATTCAGAACTTTATCATATACTGTGGTTTCATTCAATTATCACCAGAGAAACTAAAGTTGTACTAAATAATATTTCTATTTAAATAATAATAATTAATATTTTCAATTAAAAAAGTGGAAATAAAAAAGAAATCAGTAACATAACAGCAGAATACTATAAATGCTTACATGATAGGCCACCTACACAGCATATTTTTATACAGTTCAGTGTAAGCACAAAATAAAGATCCTGTTGATTATTTTGATTTCCTGTTGTGTTTTTACTACATTTTATTTTGGCCCTGTAAAAGTCTCATAGTTTGCATGTTATAGAGTTTAATTACTTAGAAATAGTTTCCCTGGTCATGTACATCTCAATGTATTTTCAGGGAGTCTGCAGTGAAGTTGCCAACTTTAATAATCCCTTGGTAACAGTCATTATGGTATGTTCCCTTGCTGGCAACAGAAGGAAGGTAGAGAAAGTCTGTCCCCTGACTAATATTAAAAAGAAAAGACATTTTAAACATAAGACATACTTGGAAGGCGGAGTTCACAGTTCAGTAAAAATAACATGATGTCAGTACTTAGCATAAAAAATTAAAATCTTTACTTTCATCATTATTCCATGTAGTTCAGAGTAAGGGAAACATGATATTTCCATTGCCTATTGATATAAATGCAGTTGATTTGCATATGAGTGAAAACAAATTATTTGTCATTTGTAGAAAAGTGATACCCAATGATTGCCTTAAGAGTATAAATCTGGTTCCTACTCAGAAGTCTCACTAATTGGCTAAAAATATTTAACAGCAAAAAATGAGCTTTTAAACTGAAAATGAATAGACATTATCACTATTTAAAAATATCAAACTGCTTTCTTCTTTAAGATTTTGGTCATAAGTCTTCAAACCTCCATATATGACTTGCAGGACATTTTTTTGAAACTATCGGTAAAATAACTGAAATTGCAGCTGGGCAGGCATCCAGTAGCAAACTAGAGAAGCGCATGTAGGGGAAACAGTATGCCTTTCAAGCACCTCCTCTGATTCCACTCACTATGACTAGAGGTGAGGCAACAGCATGACTAGATATATGGCATCAGGCCTGCAGTGACTCTCCCCCACCCAATCTTGTGTTACATCTCATTTCTTCCCTATCTAGCTACTTCAACTGTAAGCACCTTGAGGAGGGCCTTAACTTATTTTACTCTGTATAATACCTTGCAGGTACTGCTATTTGGAAAATTGGTACTTTTTTACAACAAAATTCATTAACAAGTTGGCCTTTCTCATTGAAACATTTTTAAATTTGAATTTTTTGAGCAGTTGTATGGGCATGTTTTTGGACGGTATACAAATAAGGAACAATGACTAATTTACATTCAGCAACAAGTTAGTGCAACAAATGACTAAGGACACAGGATGTATAGATTGGTGTTGCATGTTTGAAAGCATGTTTAAGAGATCTGAAGTAACAGCCTGGAGTTAAGCCCCTATATATTCTGTGATTCCATTGCTATAGAATTTCCCATAGATTCCACCTCTCACCCTGTAACTGTGCTGAAGAACTTAAACTTGCTTTAACCCCTCTTCCCCCAAACAAACATTTCTAACAGATTCCACTGCGAAGAAAACTTTATAGATGTGAACCAAATGTAAATATGGATCTGCTCACAGCCTAATACAAACATTCTGTGATATGTTATCTGCCAGTGAGTCCAGTTGGACTGTTTACATGCATAAAGTTACATGTGTGCATAAGAGTTTGCAGGACCAGAGCCTAAACTTATAACAATGTTATATTTGTATTAGTTTTCATTTATATATGCATGTGAACAATGTGCCATGAATAATACTAATTAAGCCCAATTTAACTTCTTCTTTTAATAATAAAAGAGAATACCTAATGAACATTACAAATAATCTTTAGGATACTGTACATCATTGTTTAACACAGCAATACTGATTACAACTAAGCCGTTCTTCTCTTTGAAAGCTTTTTTGTGCAAATTAATTATAAACAAGATACCAAAATATAAACACCATGATGGAATCTTCACATTTCATTATGACTACAATTATTTCATCTTTACTACCAAAGACCTTCACGTACTGGCAGCAATACATTATGATTTAGTCCATGAACAGTGATGGCCCCACTATTTGTGCCTTGACAATGTGTCACTGAAGTAGGAATACTGACTATTTTGTTTCTAGGAAGTCCCTTACAGCCTTAACTAATTCATAAAATTATTTTTTTACTGTCCTCCTGTAACAGGACTGATGACAAAACGTAATCTTTTTATTACAAGGGAGAAAATGTCTAGTACTAGCTTTTTAGTAAAACATTTTTCTTCAGTGATTTAATTTATAAAGTTTCATCTTCTTGCATGAATTATGTTCATTGCTTCAAAGCACATTCGTAACATTTCAGTTTTTCAGTAAGCCTCTTTCAGTGTACAGCATAAATCCTCAGAAGTGTCATATTGTCAAATTGTGAAGGATATTTTTGATACATGTCAAAGCCTTGCAATTCAGGGCTAGTGAACCCAGACATCTGAGCAGTAAAAACATACCAAAACTTTACTCTAAACTTTACTATAATGTATCCATCTATGGTCACCTCAGTAAAGTAGTAATAGCTCCTGGCAGAGAGCATTCATCTTGGCTAAAAAGCTGTCAACTGCAACATGTCGGGTGTCAATTGGAATAAAGTATGAGATGCAAACACATTTGCCAATTACATGCATTAGACCTCATAATGACTGATGTCACCAGTGTAGTGTGGCAATAAATTATCTTAAAGACACTAATTATACTTTTTCCATCTGCTCAATTTAGCCATTTTAAAGTTACAAAAGGAACCTGTAAAAAGTTTCCTTTTTGAAAATAAAAGTCACAGGCTTCTCCATGATTCTTGTATGCAGCTGATCACAATTTGGACTTCTAAGAATGATAAAAATATTGTCTCTTCAAATTTATGTTGATCACTTATTATTTCTAGCAGACTTTCACTGAACATAGTGCTTTCTAAAAAAACAACCAACCAACCAAAAAAAAATAAAAATAAAAAAAGAAAGGGCCTTTTTCCAGAGAGCTTATAAACAAATTCAGACAAATACAGTACACTTCATGACACTTCCAGTACAATGAGTGCAGATGCATCAGTAGCACACTTAATTTAACGTTTGGTAAAATATGTGATTTTTAAGGAACAATTTTAAAGAGGAAAAGCAGGTGTTTGACAATTGACAAATGGGAAACTGTTTTAAGAGTCGAGAAAAGCATAAAGGAATCAAGAGTAGGAGAACATGAAAAAAGGGAGCATTTAGGATACAGAGGAGTATATGGAATCAAAGAGGGACAAAGAAGTACTGAGAACAGAGATATAGGGAGTAGTGGAGTTGCACACAGCTTTGAAATTGAAGCTGAGAAGCTTGAACTTAATATCGAAAGAGTGGAGAAGGCAACAAAAAGATTCAAACATGGAAGTGGGTAGCATGAAGTGGTTGGAGAAGGAGAAAAAATTATCTTAGAAGCAGAATTTTGGACAGACTAGTGGGGAGAGTGCTGCAACAAAACTAGTCACATTATGCAGCAGAACATTTAAATGATGCATCAAACAAAACCACACACAAATGCAACTTCAAGTAACTGAAAAGAGAATTAGGGCCAGATTCACAAACTTGGAGATCAAAAGGATTTAAACATCTGTTTTGACTTAATAAGCACAGAATCTATGTTAGCTCAGGTGGCAATAATAAAGAGATAGCTAAACAGGAATAAATTGGAGGTCATTGCTCAACAAGAGCTAGCTAAAAATAAATATACATTCTGGAAATTCACACTACCAGCCAAAAAAACAAAGAGGGAAAAAAACAATAAACAAAAACCCACACACAACATTGAATGAAGTGGAACAGAGAGAGAGGCAGTGTTAATATATAAAAAATTAAATTCAAATTAATTTATGTCAAAGGACAACTGTAAAACATAAGTACAGATGGGGATATAAAGGAAACTTTGACAGATATTGACAACAATTTCTGAATTAATTTTATTGTTTGATTTAGTACACAGGTAATAGAATTAGAGAGCAGCAGTTGCCACAAACAATCCACTAACTGGATTTTAGATATTAATGAGTTATTAAATAAGTCAAATTTTTAATTCTAGAAGTAGTCAAGCCTTTACAGAGACATTGGAGTAAGCTTCCAGACAGCTGCCATGTCTATGCTGATAATTCACTACCTCTTGTAGTAGAAAGAGAGCCTGAGGCCTGAACTAAAATAGTGGTCAAGCTCTACTAATATAAAGCAAAGTTAGCAAAAGTCAGGCTGTGAGCAGAAGTCAGGCTCTGCCTGTGTGTAAGCTCACAGAATCTGGCAAGAACAGGGCTGGCATTGCAAAAACACACACATTCCTAAGAAGTGCTAAGCACAGGACACTCACACAAACACATTTCAGAAGGGTGGTACAGAACACTCCCATACCAAGTATGGTATAAACACACTCCCGGAAGATGCTACAAGGACATACTGACTCCTTCTTAAAGACAAGGTCAGATTGCAGGGTGATGAATAGAGATATTTTGATTGAACCAACATGTACAAGGTAAAGGGTAGTAACTAACCATGTCAGAGGGACAATATGTAATTTGTTTGTATTGGAGCCTCAGAGGGAATGTCTTTGGCCAGCTGACGTCCTGTCATTCACTGAGCTGAGTCCATTGAAACAGGCATACATGTGTTAATGTACCTGTAACCATTGAGCCAGGGCATTAGGACTGTGCTTTGTTGACAATAAACCTGGACAGGTGCCTTCACTACTAAAGCAAGTCTTGTGGTCTTATTGGGCAGTTCAATCAAGGTCTGTTGTGTCTGCTATCTGTGCAAAGCTGGGACACCATACACCAGGAACACACACACACAGCCAATGACTAACTACACCTGTCTCTTTCTGTCCAAAGGAAAATCTCGCACTGTCTATAATCTTACCATGGTTGTGTAGTCAGCTCAAGCTCAGTAAGGCTGTAACTTGGCTCTTAATCTTCTCTATGAATCCCTCCCCCCTAACGTCTTCTCAGTCAATCACCATCCTGCCTCTTCCTCAGGCCCATAACCTGGGCATCATCTTCAACTTGAATCTCCCTCTCTAAGGCCTGGTCCACACTAGGAGTTTATGTCGAATTTAGCACCGTTACATCGAATTAACTCTGCACCTGTCCACACCACGAAGCTATTTAGTTCGACATAGAGGTCTCTTAAATTCGACTTCTGTACTCCTCCCCAACGAGGGGAGTAGCGCTAAATTCGACATGGCCATGTTGAATTAGGCTAGGTGTGGATGGAAATCGATGGTAATAGCTCCGGGAGCTATCCCACAGTGCACCACTCTGTTGACGCTCTGGACAGCAGTCCGAGCTCGGATGCTCTGACCAGCCACACAGGAAAAGCCCCGGGAAAATTTGAATTCCTTTTCCTGTCTGGGCAGTTTCAATCTCATTTCCTGTTTGGACATCGTGGCGAGCTCAGCAGCACTGGCAACGATGCAGAGCTCTCCAGCAGAGATGGCCATGCAATCTCAGAATAGAAAGAGGGCCCCAGCATGGACTGATCGGGAAGTCTTGGATCTGATCACTGTGTGGGGCGATGAGTCCGTGCTTTCCGAGCTGCGATCGAAAAGACGGAATGCAAAGATCTACGAGAAGATCTCTAAAGACATGGCAGAGAGAGGATACAGCCGGGATGCAACGCAGTGCCGCGTGAAAATCAAGGAGCTGAGACAAGGCTACCAGAAGACCAAAGAGGCAAACGGACGCTCCGGATCCCAGCCCCAGACATGCCGTTTCTACAAGGCACTGCATTCCATCCTAGGTGCGGCCGCCACCACTACCCCACCACTGACCGTGGACTCTGAGGATGGGATATTGTTGACAGCCGGTTCCTCGGAGATGTTAGCGGACGGGGAAGATGAGGAAGGAGATGAGGAGGACGAGGCAGTCGACAGCGCTTACAACGCTGATTTCCCTGACAGCCAGGATCTCTTCATCACCCTTACAGAGATCCCCTACCAACCATCCCCAGGCATTAACCTGGACACAGAATCAGGGGAAGGATCAGTCAGTAAGTGTTTTAAACATGTAAACATTTATTTTTAACAGAACAGGAATATTAACAATATTAACAATGGGTTTTTCATGATTAGTTTGCCCTAGGCGCTTAACGTTTCAGTCCTTGGCAGTGCAACTACTGAAAAAAAATCTAACAATGTCCGGTTTAGCATGATTGTTTTGCCCTAGGCGCTCTACTGTTTAGTCCCTGCCGGTGCAGCTACAGTAAAATCCGGTCTATATGTGCGGGGATAGAGCAGAAATCCTCCATGGACATCTCCATGAAGCTCTCCTGGAGGTAATTGGAAAGCCTTTGCATCAGGTTCCTGGGGAGAGCGGCCTTATTGGGTCCTCCGTGGTAGGAAACGTTTCCGCGCCAGGAGACAATCAAGTACTCGGGTATCATTGCCTTGCAGAGCATGGCGGCATACGGCCCCGGTCTTTGCAGGCTTTCCCGAAGCATCCTTTCTTTCTCCGTCTCTGAAATCCTCATCAGAGTGATGTCACTCATGGTGACCTGCTTTGAATTAGGTAGGGGAATGTTAGTATTGGGACTGCTTGCCTGTTCCTTTACAGAACTGTAACCGGCGGTTTACAGCCACGCGGTGGAGGCGGGAGAGGGGCAGCATACAGGGATTTTTCCCTGGGACAGCCGCGAGGGGGTGGGACAGGGGAAGAGTTCATGCTTGCCGGATTGCTGGCAGCAGGGACTGGCATTGCTTTGAACGTGAAAGGAGGCCAGTGCTATTATTAAAGTTTTAAGCAGCCACAAGTCTACGGCTTACCATGTCAGCCTGTTACCCAAATTCCGCTGTCCTGTCCTGCTTGTCTGATCTACACTGCAAGACCCCAGGCACTGAATGCGAAGGCCGAAAATTCGACCTTGTCCTGAGTGCGCATGTGATAGGTGCTGTGCATGGTCTTGTTCACAGAGAAAGACTATGTTCTTTGTTCACAAAAAAATTTATCTTTCTGAGGAACTCACTCCCTTTTTCCCATCCCACAGCTGCGACTGTCTCCCGACCTACCCTGGCATCACACTCCCAGAGACTAGCGCAGATTAGGCGTAGGAAGAAGAGGACACGGGAGGACATGTTCTCGGAACTTATGGGCTGCTCCCGAGCCCAGGCAGCCCAGCAGACCCAGTGGAGGGAGAACTTGTCCCAAATGCACCGATCACACATGGAACGGGAGGAGAGGTGGCGGCAGGAAGACCAGCAGGTGACTCAAACGCTGCTTGGACTAATGAGGGAGCAAACGGACACGCTCCGGCGCCTTGTGGATGTTCTGCAGGACCGGAGGCAGGAGGACAGAGCCCCGCTGCAGTCTATCTCTAAGCGCCCTACCCCGCCACAAAGTCCCATACCCCCCTCACCCAAAGTCCCAAGAAAGAGGGGCGGCAGAGTCTGTGAAAACTCTCACTCCACCCCTGCAGACTGCTCTAGAACCAGAAGGCTCTCATTCCCCAAAATTTGATAAGTCCTTTCCTTCCCGCCTCACCCAAGCCCCCGTCCCAGTTTCATCCCCCAGTTTCATGTGTAGTTGCTAATAAAAAATATGTTTCTGTTAATTACTGTTTCCATCATGTTCTTTTAGAGGAGAGTCTGTTTGAAGGGGGGGAAGGGGGTTGGTAATTGGACAGGACAGTCACCTTTACCAGGGTACAGATGCGGGGGCAGGTCCAGCAGCAGGGCACACACACATTGCAGTCACTAGTTACCCTGGTCAGTCTGGGAGGTGGTTTTCATGTTCTGTGTGTGTGTGGGGGGGGCTATGTGACTTTGTGGCGGGGGAGGGCGGTTAGAGATCTTATGCAGCGGTCCTTATCCTGGATCACAGAGCCACGCAGCAGGGGATCTGTAACCATCCTCCCCCTGCCACAAAGTCACATAGCCCCCACACACAGAGTCCCAAACAGGAGGGGTGGCAGGCTCCGTTGAAACAACCAGTCCACCAGTGCGGAGCCTGTCATTCCTGGAGTTTAGAAGCGTCCTTTGCATCACTACACTACACCCGCTCCCCACCACAGTCTGCGTACCAGGTTCAACACTTTACCGCGAAAACAGTAATAAAGAAAACGGTGTTCATTAACAAATTTCAAGTGATTTTATTTTTAAACGTGTGTTGGAAGGGGGGAACGGGGGGAACGGGGTATGTAACTGGAGAGGATAGTGAACATTTACTGGGTAAAGAAACGGGGGCAGGTTCAGCTTCTCTGTAAACAAACTTAATAGTCACAGGTTACCCTGCTCACTCAGGAACCTAGCTTTCAAAGCCTCCCAGATGCACAGCGCATCCCGCTGGGCTCTTCTAATCGCCCGGCTGTCTGACTGGGCGTAATCAGCAGCCAGGCTATTTGCCTCAACCTCCCACCCCGCCATAAAGGTCTCCCCCTTGCTCTCACACAGATTGTGGAGCACACAGCAAGCTGCTATAACAATGGGGATATTGGTTTCGCTGAGATCAGAGCGAGTCAGTAAGCTTCTCCATCTCCCCTTGAGACGGCCAAAAGCACACTCCACCACCATTCTGCACTTGCTCAGCCGGTAGTTGAAGAGTTCTTTTTCAGTGTCCAGGGCGCCTGTATAGGGCTTCATGAGCCAGGGCATTAGCGGGTAGGCTGGGTCCCCGAGGATGACTATAGGCATCTCCACATCCCCAAGAGTTATTTTGTGGTCCGGGAAGTAAATACCTTCCTGCAGCCGTCTAAACAGACCAATGTTCCTGAAAACACGAGCGTCATGAACCTTGCCCGGCCATCCGACATTGATGTTTGTAAAACGTCCCCTATGGTCCACCAGTGCTTGCAGCACCATTGAAAAGTAGCCCTTTCAGTTAATGTACTGGCTGGCCTGGTGCTCCGGTCCCAGAATAGGGATGTGAGTTCCATCTATAGCCCCACCGCAGTTTGGGAATCCCATCGCGGCGAAGCCATCTATGATGACCTGCACATTTCCAAGGGTCACTACCTTTGAGAGCAGTAGCTCAACGATTGCGTTGGCTACTTGCATCACAACAACCCCCACGGTAGATTTGCCCACGCCAAAGTGGTTCGCGACTGACCGGTAGCTGTCCGGCGTTGCAAGCTTCCAGAGGGCTATGGCCACTCGCTTCTGGACACTCAGGGCTGCTCGCATCCGGGTGTCCTTGCACTTCAGGGCAGGGGACAGCAACTCACAAAGTTCCAGAAAAGTCCCCTTCCGCATGCGAAAGTTTCGCAGCCACTGTGATTCATCCCAGACCTGCAGCACTATGCGGTCCCACCAGTCCGTGCTTGTTTCCCGGGCCCAGAATTGCCGTTCCACAACATCAACATGACCCATTGCCACCATGATGTCCTCGGCGCGGGGTCCCGTGCTTTGTGACAGGTCTGTGCCACTCTCAGACTTCACGTCCTCACCGCGCTGCTGTAGCCTCCTCGTCCGATTTCTCAGCATCTGCCTCTGGGAAAGGTGTATGATAAGGTGCGAGGTGTTGACAACGGCCATAACTGCAGCGATGGTCGCAGCGGGCTCCATGCTCGCAGTGCTGTGGCGTCCGCGCTGTCACTGACCAGAAAAGTGTGTGAACTGATTTCCCGCCGGCGCTTTCAGGGTGGGAGGGCGGGAGTGACGGTTGGATGACGACAGTTACCCAAAACCACCCTTGACAAAAAATTTTCCCCAGAAGGCATTGGGGGCTCGACCCAGAATTCCAATGGGCAGCAGGGACTGCGGGAACTGTGGGATAGCTGCCCACAGTGCACCGCTTCCAATGTCGACGCTTGCCCCTTTAGTGTGGACTCACAAAGTCGAATTACTGTCCTTAGTGTGGACACACACGTTCGACTTTGTAATATCGATTCCACATATTCGATTTAAGTAAAATTGAACTACTCTCGTAGTGTAGACATACCCTCAGTCTTTACATCCAGGCTAGGTCTCTTAAATACAACCTTTCATATCAACCCACACAGAGAAAACTCTCATTCGGGTCCTTATCATCTCCAGTCTCAATTACTGCAATATCCTTCTCCCTGGCTTTGACAACAGCAATCTTGCCCCACTTGTACCCACTCAGATTATTGTTGCAAAGATCATTTTCCTAACCTGCCACACTGAGTATGTCACCTTCTCTCTTGGCATCCCTCCCCCTTCTCTATTGCATCTAACATAAGCTACTTGTCTTCACTTTCAAGACCTTTCTTGATCTATCCCTACCCTATTATCTCTCATTGACTGTTCAGATGTCAACTCCTACCACCAATTGGCTCATGATGCCAGCCTCCACTGCCCACTTGTTAAATTTTCAAACAAGCAGCTTTCTCCCATGCTGCCCCTTATGCTTGGGAGTAGTTTCCTATAAACATCTACAAAGTGACCTCATTATCCACTTTCAGATGCTTCCTCAAATCTCTTTGCCCTGATGCCTGTGAAAAACTTGAAACTGGATAGGCCGCCAGTGTGCTCACACCATTGCCCATTATGCCAACCAGTATTTTCTCATTGGTTCCGTATACTCCCTGGCCCATCTGTATCCATTTGTCATCTCTGGTCTTACACTTAGATTGTAAGCTTGTTGGGGCAGAGACCATCCTTATGTTCTGCTTTTGCACAGCATCTAGCATAATAGGGTTCTTATCTATGGCAAGGGACTCCTAGATACTAGCTATGTTAATGCTACTAATAATGTTAATAAATAATAATATTAATGATAATTCTGGCCCTGCTGAACTCAACAGAAATCTCCCATTGACTTTAATGGGACCAGTGTTTCACCCCAAGTTTTTACATACAAATATAGAATTTTACATGGTAAGTACAATTTATTAGAGATGGATATTTGTGTTATACTAACAAAAAGGAATAGCAAATAATAGCAAATATTACAAATGTTAAGAAATTAAAGAGAACCCTAACTCATTAAAGAACTGTAAGGAAGTTAACTAAATAAATGAGAATATTTCTGAGATTACACAGTCTAGGTTAGGAATCTCCAGCTACCCAACTATTAAATTTTTAATGTTTTTCATCTTAGACCTTTAGTTCACTTTGCTTTTTCATATTCCAGATATTGCTTCCATGTATAAATTCTACCACTAAGCATAACAGCTAACTGACAGTGGTTACCTTTGATCTTCAGAGCTCCCTTATAGGGGAACTGGTAGCCACAGCAACTCTGTCTCAGTTTCCCACCTTCTTTGTAGCTTCAGCTAGCTTTCTTTTTGATTCTTTGTTGTGACCTCTGTCCTCCAGCCATGTCATTTGTAATCTTTCCTGCTCTCAGGGTGTTGAAGAGTCCAGTACCTCAGGAGGCCAGTCATCCTATATAAGGGACTCCGGCCTCTTTAGGTATAGTTTGTTTCTTCAAAGCTTAATGAATCCCCTTGCAGGGTTTGGTAGGGGAACTCTCCTCTGAGTTCCAGGCCAGAGACCCTGTATGAAGAGGTTGGCACCAATCTCTCCCCACTCCTTTCTGTTTGCCTGGCTTGCCTCCTGATGTACCTCTCATGCAGACTGTTCCTCAGAGTCACAGCCTGTGGTCCTCTCTTCCAGAGGATGTGGTTTCCTGGGTGGCTTCTCACCAGTCTGTTGCTGAAGGCTTCTGCTCTCATGGCCCCTCAGCCTCTCTGGTAGGCATGCCATTCTTCCTCTGTGCAGCCCATTTATCTCCACAGCTTTTGTGAGGCCACCAATCAATCAGCCTCAGCTAAGCAGTCAGTCAGTTTTCCTTTTAACCCTTAGAAGCTGAGACAGCATGGGGGCTGTACACCCAATGACACCAACAATTAAATCTGCTTCTGTTTTAAAATTTATAAAATTATGGGTGAAATCCTGGCCCTTTGAAGTCAATGGCAAGATTTCTATCACTTTCAATGAGGCCAGGATTTCAGCCTATATATTTAGTTAACTAATTAAAACACATTTTAGGTCAGTAGTGGCAGAATCCAATGGTTGCTCAATAGCCTAACTAAAATGATTGATTATTGCAAGCTAGTTGTTGGTGGACAGCTTGTGTTCACAACCCCAAAACACCATTAGGTATTAATAGGATTTCGGAGAGACTTCAAGGTCTGAACGGACATAGAGACTCATCTACTGCATTCTTACATAGTTAGAGGTGACATATGGGTGGGATTGAATGTGTACAACTACCACCCTGTTGCAATTGTTTTGTGGGTTATACAGGGTTCAATCTGCGGAGCTTTCATTCTGACACAGAAATAAAAAGCGACAATAATAGTGGCAAAAATGAATAGCTGACAGCAGTTTTTAGTACAAACCAAACACAGACTACTCAATAAGATCAACTAGTCCTTAAATAAAAGTTGCGTCTTATAGATAACTAACATGGTATAGAGGTTATATATGAATAGCTATACTTTGCTTTTTAATTCCTGTCTCTAGCTTAGCTTTCATGAATCTGTCTTCTCCTGGCTCTTCTCCTACCTCTCAGTCCGTTCCCTCAGTGTTTCATTTAGTGGCTCCTCTTCTTGCTCTGTTCCTCTTTCACTGAGTGTATCCCCCAAGACTTCCTTATTTACTTACCAGACACACAACTCCTTCTAAGCCCCTACACTCTGCTGAAATCACTGCTGGTAAGATCATCTTTATAATTTCTCATTGCAAGCACCTAGCCCTACTCTGTGTCCCTTTACTGACTCCCTCTCCACACCTTAAAAAACATGCTCCTTTTCTTTCCTTTAAGACCATTCACTTTTTATCACCACCTTTATCTAGCTGCCAACCAACACTTTGCTCTGCCAGCGATAGCAGCCTCAGTTACCCGTAAGTATTTCTGTACTTTCTCCTATGCTGCCCCCAAAACATGGAGAAAATTCCCATCAAATGCCACCTCTGCTTAGCATGCCTATAAATTATTCTGATAAGACGTTGGTTAAGCAAGTGGCAAGCTATTACATCTGCTCTTATGCTAAAATCTATTTGCTTCATCATTACCTTTTTCAGCCAGGCCAGTTTGTCTGCTTCATTCACCCATTGCTTCCTATTATGCAGATAGTGAGCTCTATAGGGGAGAGACTTTCTTGCTATTTGCCTGTAAAGTTCCTGGTAAAATGGTGCCCTGACCCTTGATTGTGTGTGATAGTAATAATATAAGTAATAATTATATTTTTCACATAGGGAATGGTATGTATATTTATGTCAGTAAGGTACTGTACTAATGTTTGGTGTTTTTTTTTTAAATTCACATGCTCTGGTGTAAAATGTGCAATATATTTAAAAAAAACCCAGTGAAATATGAACTGGTGGATATGGAAAATCCTGTCTTTCCTGTGAGGAGCCAGACTGGGTTAGAGGAGGGTTGACAGACAGAAATATGTCCCGGAAATGTTTACTGATCCCTAGCACTCAGACAGGTGACCAAGAGTGAATTGTATCAGAGGGGTAGACGTGTTAGTCTGGATCTGTAAAAAGTAACAGAGAGTCCTGTGGCACCTTTAAGACTAACAGATGTATTGGAGCATAAGCTTTCGTGGGTGAATACCCACTTCGTCAGACGCATGTAATGGAAATTTCCAGAGGCAGGTATAAATATGCAGGCCAGAATCAGTCTGGAGATAACGAGGTTAGTTCAATCAGGGAGGGTGAGGTCTCTGCTAGCAGTTGAGGTGTGAACACCAAGGGAGGAGAAACTGCTTTTGTAGTTGGCTAGCCATTAACAGTCCTTGTTTAATCCTGAATTGTCTACCATCATGGAAAATCATGGATTTTCTCACTGGTGTCTTGCATCAACAAATTAGGACTTTTTTGGACAAATGAGGGGGAAATGGACATGGGACAGGGATGAAATTACCCCTATATGAGAGGCTGCTAGATTATGTTCAATAAGATGAATCGCCCTTTCAGTAAGCAAATAGAGATCATGAGCTAACTTCAAATTTAGTAACCTCAGTAAACAAATGCACTCATGTGCAGTGAACTTCAACAGCAGCTGAATGAGAGAAAAAAAAAGATGAGAGGACTTTTCTAGCTCCTCCTAGACATTTGCTAGCTCTAACAGAGACCCTGAACCAGCAAAGCTTTTAAGCATTTTAATTATATGAGTAGTTCTACTGAAGTCAATGGGACTACTCATCTGGTTAAATGCTATGCTAAATTCTTAAACGCTCCATCTCCAGTAACAAGTAACAATAGAGGAGGTTGCTTCTGGGAGTACAGTCTTCAATCCTGTGAATGGGTCTGGGATAGCCAGGCAAAAACAGGATTCAGAGAAGTCTTAGAGCCCCAAAATGGCTCCTGAGATGCATAAAATAAGGAAGGACAAGGAGATTATGGCAATCTCACTCAGTCTACAGCAGTAGCTCTCAAACTTTTGTACTGGTGACCCCTTTCACATAGCAAACCTCTGAGTGCGACTCTGCTTATAAATAAAAACACATTTTTATATATTTAACACCATTATAAATCCTGGATGCAAAGTGGGGTTTGGGGTGGAGGCTGAAAGCTCGCGATCCCCCCCATGTAATAACTTGCGACCCCCTGATGGGTCCCAACCCCCAGTTTGAGAACCCTTGGTCTACAGCTATCTCCTCCAGGAGGCAGATTTGCCTCTTTAAATAGCTGAAAGTCCCTAAACTTTTTCACTCAGAATTATAAACACGGCCACTGAGAGTTCTGGGAAGTAGGAAGTGACCATATCCATTTCTGAAGTTTTTAAAAAATATACACTGTGCTTGACAATGCTGATTTAAGAGTTTGTAAACCTCAGAAAATAGTATGGGTACAGAACTGTTTAATTAGTGCTAAAATTTTGAGTGTCTGATGATTGAAAAATAGCATGCAAATGACAAAGAGTTAATGGATTAGTGGTTTCTGTTAAAATTAACATGTAATTTGTGGCGTACACATTATTTCATAATAACTGCTCTTTTTATAATAGTGATTAGCAAGGATGAGTTTTGTCTAATTTCAAACCCACTTTAACATCAGGAGTTTGAAATTAGAATAAAAGAGAGCTACTTGTGAGATTTGTGTTCTGATAAGAGCTGGCAAAATGCCCATTCTCAGCTGCTTCTGACAACCATAACAGCTGGTTTCAGCATCAGACCTGAGGTAGGAAAAGCATACCCTTTTAGATCCCCGAACAAACACTCCCTCTGCCCAAGCAAGCAATGGAACACGTTACTTCAAATTAATCCTGGGTGTTCACAGAATCAGATTATTTTGCAATTACAGTTGTTTGTTTTGAAATGGACAGCTTTCAAAGGAAAGCATCAGGGTTAGGTGTAAGGAAAGCATCAAGGTTAGGTGTTTAGAGAATGAGACCAGGATGCAGGAGATTGGGTTCTAATACGTGCTTGGACTCTATCTTGCTTTGCCACCTTCTCCAAAACTCATAGTTTCAGTCATTTGGAGTAAATTTTCAAAAGCACTAAGTGACTGGCCCTCTCCTGAGCACCACCTCATGCTATGTAAGTGCTAAGTATTATTATTTCCTTAATTACTACTATGCCCCCCCTTTTTTCTAAATATTTTTGAGAACTCTTTTGAGGTGTTCAGGTACTGGAATTTTTCTCTCATGTGTACAAATCTACGCCTATAATAAATAGATGTATATTTATTATTTATACCACTGCAGGGCTCTTCCTACACATAGAATAAATAGTGATAGCGCCATCAGTTAGGTGCTTCTTAGTCTATATTTGAAGAGTTTAACTAATAGTGAAGCATCATGCCAAAGGGTAATGATATCATGGAGCAGCTGTATTAGTTTTTAACCATGCAGAAATCATTTATACATGTTCTCCCTTAATGTCTGTGCTATAAACACCAAATAAAAGTTTTTCAAGTTAAAATAATAAACAAGTGGTGGTAATATGAATATTTTATGCACTCTGTTGTCACATGCAGTTGGATATGAAATATATGTGAATTGTTCACTCGTATACGGCATATTTTAGATCAGCCTTTTGGTTTCAAACAATTCAAACACACATCTGAAAGTGAAATCTGCCTAAGGTATAATCAAATAGCATAAATGTTCATTTATAATGGGAAAAAATAGTCACAAATTACTTCAATGTAGTCATAGAATATTAGGGTTGGAAGGGACCTCAGGAGGTCATCTAGTTCAACCCCCTGCTCAAAGCAGGACCAATCCCCAGACAGATTTTGCCCTGATCCCTAAATGGCCCCCTCAAGGATTAAACTCACAACCCTGAGTTAAGCAAGCCAATGCTCAAACCACTGAGCTATCCCTCCCCCAAGGAGGAATACATGTATATAGTGCCTAGCTAAATAGGGCTCTGACGTGATAGAGACCAAAAGATGCTACAGAAATAATAATAAAGTTCTTGTTATATATAACATATCTCTGGTTATGGAAAAGTTGTTCTGTGAAAAAGAAACTTCACTATGGGACACATCCTTGTATGATTCTAGATGCAGAACTCCAAATGAAATCAATGAGAGTTTTTCATAAAAACTGTTGGCAGGAAATAGTTATATACAAGAGTGCAGGTTTATTATTAATTGTGGTTTCTTGTATACATTACATATTACTGCTTCCATAGGCATGTGGCTAGCTAAAGATAGTTCTTCTAGTGATGATCCCGATTGTATTTCACTGTGGGTTACACATACGCACCATATTCCCACATTTGGAGAATTTGAAAGTAGTGTCCATTGGTCCCTGCGTGCGCCCAGGCTCACCTCATGCCTCTGACAGAGGTGATAAAGGGTTAGGCAGATTGACAGCCTCTACCATTCGTTTTCATCGCCGCATGGTCCGGGCTGGAACTTTTAGTGTCCACAGCTTAGTGCTGCAAAACAGTAACCACTCATATCCTGATCAGGTACCAGACTGTGCCCAGGACCCAGGGCTTCAAACTCTCAGCCTCCTGCCCCCGATCTTCCTTGGCCAGCAATGAACACCAACACTGCCTGTACTGCCTTAGGGAAGCTCACTCACATCCTCCTTGCTGACTCCGGCAGGCTGGACAATGACAGTTCTCAGCTGCTTCTGACAACTATAATAGCTGGTTTCAGCATCAGACCTGAGATAGAAAAAGCATACCCTCTTAGATCCCCAAACAAAAACTTCCTCTGCCCAAGGAAGCAATGAAAGTGGTTTGAGAAACATATATCCTCTCCAAAATTTTGGAAAGAATACACAGTGTATTGTGCCTGTGTATATAATCACTAGCTTGGCCTTGACTGAGAATATAGGAAAAGAAGAAACTCCTCATATCACCCTTTCCCCCTCAACTGTTCCCAGCTCCCCTCACACTTATCTTTACAAGTTTTTGATAGAAGGGAAGGAGCAAAGGTCTTCCTCCCTTCATGTGTCATCTTCCTGACATTGGGAGGTGCAGTAAGGTGGCCCATCAACACCTCCCCAATCAAAGAAGAGATCACATTTGGGCAAATATGCCCCTAACTCATCCATCTGCAGAAAGACTGTGAAAACACCTCCTAGGCCCAGTGCATTGGACCTTTAATCTAGGAGGCATATATACCTCAGAGTGCTTGGGATAAGAAGAATCCCCCACCCAGACTCATGGTAATCACTATCAAGCCCCAACCAAGGCAGGGTGGCATTTCTCTGAGCCTAGTACACTGAAGTGAATCTTTAAGGGCCAGTGCAGTAAGCCCATGAGGAGTGGTTCCCTAGCACCATAGCTGTTGGAAGTAGGGGTCTGAATACATTTTCCATTGGATTGGTGTGGGGGGGAGGGGTAAGAGGATGAGGGGAAAAAACAGAAGGTGACAGAGGTGGCAGCCTGCAACCACTAGCATATGATGAACATATAGAAGCATATAATTATTTGAACATAAAATTCTTTGTTCCAAACTATTAAATCCTATCCTGCTGGTTCTTTTAATCATACTTTGTAATTCACAACAGGCACATTATAAGAACTATTTCCCACTGTTACCCATTCAACATAAAATAAATCAATCAGTAATAATCTGACTGATTTTCCTATAATTATCGTGAATTCCTCCAGTGGCAATGCTTCTTTTTGCTGTTAGCAATTTGTATGAAGATTTTCTTTCACATTTGATTGACACATCTTGGCCAAGTGCCAAAACAGATGCACTGCCTGTGTTTGTATTGCCATAACCTCATTGAACTCTATTGCATAAACTGGATCTAGAGTGAGCACTGCACTGCAGAACAGAGTAAGGAACAAAAATATATCTGATGTTCTATTCCTCAGTGGCAAATAACATTACTCAGGGTAGCTATTTTACCAAGGTTTACTTAATTTAAAAATTACCAGCCTAGAGAATTTTTGGCAGCCAGACAGATGCTTAGGATTAAATATTAAATTTCGAAAAAGCATAAACCATCATCACAAAGCTGAAATGTACAGTGTTAAAATTTGACATTGTTACATTTGATAAGTAACAAGGATTACACTATATGTACTTCCAAAGGGCTATCATCCATGGGAGTGGGAGGGAGACATCCAAGTACTTTCCCCAAAACCTGTCCTAAATGGCCCAACCCAGGCTGCACTATCCTAAGGAGTTTTCCTCCCACCATCAAGCCCTGACCATCATGGTATACACCCGTGCTGCACTCATTCACTATACATCACTATTATCTTTCACCCTCAACTCTTCAAAAGAAGTAGAAATAATATCTGACCCAGCTCATCTATGGTATGGGGTTAGATTTGTGTTAACTTATGAATTATCTTTTTTGGTTTTGTGAATGCCATGTTGTATATCAATTATTTTGAATGTAACCTTGAAGTGTGGCTTTGAGCATTCAGTTGAAGCAGGAACCTAACACTTCATGGAAAGACTATGCCTGGGATATTATGATAGAGTGATCAAGGGCCATCAGCATGGAATGGCTTTACCCCAGTGGAACAATGGGTTTGCTACCAGCAGGGCCTTGACTGAAGAACCTGGGGGAAAATGGGGGAAGCCCTAGAAAATCCCCAATGGAAGCATTGGGTCAGAAAAGGTGCCAGAGGTTATTTAAAAAGAGAAATGCTCTCTATGCAAAGCATGCCATTTACCTGACAAAAGCAAGAGAGGCCTAAAAAACTGAAAGGGTTGCCTGGCCCAAATGACTCAGACCAAAACCGGGAATCAATGGGAGGCAAGGACACCAATGGGGGCCAAAAGTTTGATGTTTTCCATAGATCTGTAACTCTCTTGTGCTTTCTAAGAGTAAAGTGCATTTATTTAAGAAATTCCTTTGCTAAACCTGTATTTTATTGTTTGATATACCTACAGGGACAATGTGGCAAACTAGAAAAGCTGAGAAACCCAAAGTTAGGAACAGTGATCAGTCACCACACCCAGGCCCAGAGAGTTTAGGTATTAAGTCGTTGGATCCAATCACCATGGACTGGTGTTCATCCAGGGACCAGGATTTAACCAAATTGTAACAGGAGGCAAAGGATATTTACAGCTAGGCATTGGAGTAACTCAAAAATCCTGAATAGGCTAGACGAATTCATCTTCAGCCATGCTACGGTAGAAGGACCTAATTGGATAATGGGACTTGGGTATCTAAGGCCTGGTCTACACTAGGCGTTTATGTCGAATTTAGCGCCGTTACATCGAATTAACCCTGCACCCGTCCACACCACGAAGCTATTTAGTTCGACATAGAGGTCTCTTAAATTCGACTTCTGTACTCCTCCCCAACGAGGGGAGTAGCGCTAAATTCGAAATGGCCATATCGAATTAGGCTAGGTGTGGATGGAAATCGACACTAATAGCTCCGGGAGCTATCCCACAGTGCACCACTCTGTTGACGCTCTGGACAGCAGTCCGAGCTCGGATGCTCTGACCAGCCACACAGGAAAAGCCCCGGGAAAATTTGAATTCCTTTTCCTGTCTGGGCAGTTTCAATCTCATTTCCTGTTTGGACATCGTGGCGAGCTCAGCAGCACTGGCAACGATGCAGAGCTCTCCAGCAGAGATGGCCGTGCAATCTAATAGAAAGAGGGCCCCAGCATGGACTGATCGGGAAGTCTTGGATCTGATCGCTGTGTGGGGCGATGAGTCCGTGCTTTCCGAGCTGCGCTCCAAAAGACGGAATGCAAAGATCTACGAGAAGATCTCGAAAGCCATGGCAGAGAGAGGATACAGCCGGGATGCAACGCAGTGCCGCGTGAAAATCAAGGAGCTGAGACAAGGCTATCAGAAGACCAAAGAGGCAAACGGACGATCCGGATCCCAGCCCCAGACATCCCGTTTCTACAAGGCACTGCATTCCATCCTAGGTGCGGCCGCCACCACTACCCCACCACTGACCGTGGACTCTGAGGATGGGATATTGTCGACTGCCGGTTCCTCGGACATGTTAGTGGACGGGGAAGATGAGGAAGGAGATGAGGAGGACGAGGCAGTCGACAGCGCTTACAACGCTGATTTCCCCGACAGCCAGGATCTCTTCATCACCCTTACAGAAATCCCCTACCAACCGTTCCCAGCCGTTAACCCGGACACAGAATCAGGGGAAGGATCAACCAGTAAGTGTTTTAAACATCTAAACATTTATTTTTTAACAGAACTGGAATATTAACAATAACAACAATGGGTTTTTCATGATTAGTTTGCCCTAGGCGCTTAACGTTTCAGTCCTGGGCAGTGCAACTATTCAAAAAAAATCTAACAATGTCCGGTTTTGCATGATTGTTCTGCCCAAGCCGCTCTACTGTTTAGTCCCTGCCAGTGCAGCTACAGTAAAATGCGGTCTACATGTCCGGGGATAGAGCATTAATCCTTCTGGGACATCTCCATGAAGCTCTCCTGGAGATAATTGGAAAGCCTCTGCATCGGGTTCCTGGGGAGAGCGGCCTTATTGGGTCCTCCGTGGTAGGAAACGTTTCCGCGCCAGGAGACAATCAAGTACTCCGGGATCATTGCCCTGCAGAGCATGGCGGCATACGGCCCTGGTCTTTGCAGGCTTTCCCGAAGCATTCTTTCTTTATCACTGTCTGAGATCCTCATCAGGGTGATGTCGCTCATGGTGACCTGCTTTGAATTAGGTAGGGGAATGTTAGTATTGGGACTGCTTTCCCGTTCCTTTACAGAACTGTAACCGCCGGATTACAGCCACGCGGTGGAGGCGGGAGAGGGGCAGCATACAGGGATCTTTCCCTGGGACAGCCGCGAGGGGGTGGGACAGGGGCAGAGTTCATGCTTGCCGGATTGCTGGCAGCAGAGACTGGCATTGCTTTCAATGTGAAAGGAGGCCAGTGCTACTATTAAAGTTTTAAGCAGCCACAAGTCTACGGCTTACCATGTCTGCCTGCTACACAAATTCCGGTGTCCTGCCCCGCTTCTCAGATCGGCAGTGCAAGACCCCAGGCACTGAATGCGAGGGCCGAAAATTCGACCTTGTCCTGAGTGCTCATGTGATAGGTGCAGTGCATGGTCTTGTTCACAGAGAAAGACTATGTTCTTTGTTCACAACTACATTTATCTTTCTGAGGAATTCACTCCCTTTTTCCCATTCCCACAGCCACATCTGCGACTGTCTCCCAACCCAGCCTGGCATCACACTCCCAGAGGCTAGCGCAGATTAGGCGGAGGAAGAAGAGGACACGGGAAGACATGTTCTCGGAACTCATGGGCTGCTCCCGAGCCCAGGCAGCCCAGCAGACCCAGTGGAGGGAGAACTTGTCCCAAATGCACCGTTCACACATGGAACGGGAGGAGAGATGGCGGGAGGAAGACCAGCAGGCGACTCAAACGCTGCTTGGACTAATGAGGGAGCAAACGGACACGCTCCGGCGCCTTGTGGATGTTCTGCAGGAACGGAGGCAGGAGGACAGAGCCCCGCTGCAGTCTATCTCTAACCGCCCTCCCCCGCCACCAAGTCCCATACCCCCCTCACCCAAAGTCCAAAGAAGGAGGGGCGGCAGAGTCCGTGAAAACTCTCACTCCACCCCTGCAGACTGCTCTACTACTAGAAGGCTCTCATTCCCCAAAATTTGACAAGTCCTTTCCTTCCCGCCTCACACAAGCCCCCGTCCAAGTTTCACCCCCCCGTTTCATGTGTAGTTGCTAATAAATTATACGTTTCTGTTAATTACTGTTTCCATCATGTTCTTTTGGAGGAGAGTCTGTCTGAAGGGGGGGAAGGGGGTTGGTAATTGGACAGGACAGTCACCTTTAGCAGGGTACAGAGGCGGGGGCAGGTCCAGCACCAGGGCACATACACAGAACAGTGACTAGTTACCCTGGTCAGTCTGGGAGGTGGTTTTCATGTTCTGGGGGGGGGGGGGGGGTTGCTCTGTGACTTTGTGGCGGGGGAGGGCAGTTACAGATCTTATGCAGCGGTCCTTATCCTGGATCACAGAGCCACGCAGCAGGGAATCTGTAACCCTCCTCCCCCTGCCACAAAGTCACATAGCCCCCACATACACGCAGTCCCGATCAGGAGGGCTGGCAGGCTCCGTTGAAACAACCAGTCCACCACTGCGGAGCCTGTCATTCCTGGAGTTTAGAAGCGTCATTTGCATCAGTACACTACACCCGCTCCCCACCACAGTCTGCGTCCCAGGTTTAAAACATTCCCGCGAAAACAGTAATAAAGACAACGGTGTTCATTAACAAAATTGAACTGATTTTATTTTTTTGGAAGGGGGTGAAAGGGGTATGTAACTGGAGAGGATAGTCAACATTAACTGGGTAAAGAAATGGGGGCAGGTTCAGCTTCTCTGTACAGAAACTTAAAAGTCACTGGTTACCCTGCTCACTCTGGAACCTAGCTGTCAAAGCCTCCCGGATGCACAGCGCGTCCCGCTGGGCTCTTCTAATCGCCCGGCTGTCTGGCTGGGTGTAATCAGAAGCCAGGCTATTTGCCTCAACCTCCCACCCCGCCATAAAGGTCTCCCCCTTGCTCTCACAGAGATTGTAGAGCACACAGCAAGCTGCTATAACAATGGGGATATTGGTTTCGCTGAGATCAGAGCGAGTCAGTAAGCTTCTCCATCTCCCCTTGAGACGGCCAAAAGCACACTCCACCACCATTCTGCACTTGCTCAGCCAGTAGTTGAACAGTTCTTTTTCAGTGTCCAGGGCGCCAGTATAGGGCTTCATGAGCCAGGGCATTAGCGGGTAGGCTGGGTCTCCGAGGATCACTGTAGGCATCTCCACATCCCCAACAGTTATTTTGTGGTCCGGGAAGTAAATACCTTCCTCAGCCGTCTAAACAGACCAGAGTTTCTGAAAACGCGAGCGTCATGAACCTTGCCCGGCCATCCGACGTTGATGTTTGTAAAACGTCCCTGATGGTCCACCAGTGCTTGCAGCACCATTGAAAAGTAGCCCTTTCTGTTAATGTACTGACGGGCCTGGTGCTCCGGTCCCAGGATAGGGATGTGATTTCCATCTATAGCCCCACCGCAGTTTGGGAATCCCATCGCGGCGAAGCCATCTATGATGGCCTGCGCGTTTCCCAGGGTCACTACCTTTGAGAGAAGTAGCTCAACGATTGCGTTGGCTACTTGCATCACAACAACCCCCACAGTAGATTTGCCCACGCCAAAGTGGTTCGCGACTGACCGGTAGCTGTCCGGCGTTGCAAGCTTCCAGAGGGCTATGGCCACTCGCTTCTGGACAGTCAGGGCTGCTCGCATCCGGGTGTCCTTGCGCTTCAGGGCAGGGGACAGCAACTCACAAAGTTCAAGGAAAGTCCCCTTCCGCATGCGAAAGTTTCGCAGCCACTGGGATTCATCCCAGACCTGCAGCACTATGCGGTCCCACCAGTCCGTGCTTGTTTCCCGGGCCCAGAATCGCCGTTCCACAACATCCACATGACCCATTGTCACCGTGATGTCCTCGCCGCTGGGTCCCGTGCTTTCTGACAGGCCTGTGCTACTCTCAGACTTCAGGCCCTCACCGCGGTGCCGTAGCCTCCTCGCCTGATTTATCTGCATCTGCCTCTGGGAAAGGTGGATGATAAGCTGCGAGGCGTTGACAACGGCCACAACTGCAGCAATGGTAGCAGCGGGCTCCATGCTCGCAGTGCTGTGGCGTCCGCGCTGTCACTGACCAGAAAAGTGCGCGAACTGATTTCCCGCCGGCGCTTTCAGGGAGGGAGGGAGGGAGGGCGGTAGTGACGGACGGATGACGATAGTTACCCAAAAGCACCCTCGACACATTTTTTTACCCAGAAGGCATTGGCGGCTCGACCCAGAATTCCAATGGCCAGCGGGGACTGCGGGAACTGTGGGATAGCTGCCCACAGTGCACTGCTTCCAATGTCGACGCTTTCCCCGTTAGTGTGGACTCACAAAGTCGAATTACTGTCCTTAGTGTGGACACACACGTTCGACTTTGCAATATCGATTCCACATATTCGATTTAAGTGAAATCGAACTACTCTCGTAGTGTAGACATACCCTAAGTCACTCAGACACTTTTGAAATGTTAACCGATCCAGGAGTAGGGACAAAAACATAAGCTGCAGACATTTTAAAATTTGGAAGAGCCATTGTATTGACAAAGTGCCCACACTAAACCTCTCCTCCTAGCCTCTGTCATTTTTCACCAGAGCTTTAACAGTTCCTTTGCCTAAGGCTGTGGAAATACAAAATTTGAAAAAGATAGGATTTGTTCATCTTGCAGGTGTACAAAAATGCATTAAAAATGAGCATCCATGTTCACTGATTTAATAATTAGTTTCATGTATGCATGTCTAGTGTTAATCGTGATGTTTGGTACTATACTAATCATTGTTCTATATTAGATACAAAACTAATATGACTCATATAATTGGTGGCATATGGAATCTTTATCGAGAACTGGGATTATTACCTTCAGTACATACTTGTCTAATCAGGAATTTGTGAAGGACATATTTACCTTGTACTGTGTATCAATGTAAGGAAGGGCCAAGTCAGTATAACCACTAGCTAATTAAGAGTGAGTCAGTTTGTGCTGCAAATTTTTAGGTTGACCATCTTGCTATATATTAGTAAGGTTGTGAGAAAGGTTCCCCCTCCCCCACACCCAAGACGTAGCTTTGAGGGCAGAGTTAAAGTGTATTTCTATGCTTTCAGATGAGTGGGTTTCTTTTAAGTTTAGACTTAACCATTAAAACAGAGATAAACATGTTCATAGAATATCAGGGTTAGAAGAGACCTCAGGAGGTTATCTAGTCCAACCCCCTGCTCAAAGCAGGACCAATCCCCAGACAGATTTTTGCCCCAAATTGCTCCCTCAAGGATTGAGCTCACAACCGTGGGTTTAGCAGACCAATGCTCAAACCACTGAGCTATCCCCCCAACTACTATGTCTGTATAAGTTTTTTACCATTAACTACTGATTTGTATACATTTAGTCTTAATTTACAATTGTTTTGTCTAGATGCACTTTTATTAAGCAACATTAAGTTCCCCCTACAGCAACCACAAATAGCATATTAGAAGTCTTAGAGAAATATCCTGCTTTGATCTGCAAGTAAAACTCTCATTGAATTAAATTGGAATTTTGCATAAGTTTTTGCCCTTTACTTTTGAGCCATCCAGGAAGCAGGTGTCTTTGAGGTTTCAGTGACAGTTATGGTGATACAGTTTGCTCATAAATGGTCATCAATAATATTGGTCTTGCAACAATTTCAGAAGAAACAAAAGCATGTGCAAGTTATTCTTTTTTTGAAGGTCAGCTAACTTTGAATATTTTCAAAAAGGGTAAGTCTCCCATGTAAATGGTTTAAAGCAAGATCCACTATTCACAAAAGGATATGGAAAATAACCAGATGGATACAATCATATCAATCCAAAACAAGTGACATGGCTCTCAAGTGTCCTTGGATGTAAAATTTTCAAAAGACCGAGTACTAGTACAGGTAAATAAGCTACTTGTTTTTATTTCTGAAGACATAGTAAAATAACTGTGTATATATTTTGTCTCAGCACTATATACAAAGGGGATCAATGAACAATTAACAGAGTAGTATTTTCTCAACAATGATTTCAGAATGAGTTTATTTTCCAAAGAAAGGCAGCAATAGTTAACTGAGGATGCTATTTAATTGTACAAATAGAAGCTGTGATTCTGAAGGGATCTAAGCTGC
This sequence comes from Emys orbicularis, assembly GCF_028017835.1. Classification (NCBI taxonomy): domain Eukaryota; kingdom Metazoa; phylum Chordata; order Testudines; family Emydidae; genus Emys; species Emys orbicularis. The sequence goes on along the minus strand of NC_088687.1, from coordinate 79,924,915 downwards.
GTATAGGAGAGGCAAATGTATATTCCCTCAATTTCATGAGCTCTCTTTTTTTCCCCAATATTTATCAGGGACATGTCTTTTAAAATACAGGATTGTGTACAGTATTAGATATAGCTTCATAGCAGATGCAGGTCAAATAAGCTAATATGCTGATTTTGGCATTTCCCAAAACATGACAGTGTCAGGGCAATATTAAGATGCATATTGTTTAAGATTGCCTTTTGGCCTTATTCAAAAGCGATTTAACTCAATGGAGGAAAAATAGGGGCTGTTCATATACCTTACAGGTTTCTAAATTAACTATGATCTAAGGAAATGGATCTGGGCATTATTGTGGACAGCTCAATGAAGACCTCAGCTTAACGTGCAGCTGTGGCCAAGTAAACAAATTAGATGTAAGCATAGGTAAGGAACAGGATGGAGAATAATACAGGAAATATTATAATGCCATTATATGCATCAATGGTGTGGCATCATCTGGAATCCTGAATGCAATACTGGTCACCTCATCTCAAAGAGGATATTGCAGAATTATAGGGGGTTCAGAGAAGAACAGGAAGAATCATTATAGGCCCAGAAAAACTCTTATATATAAAGAGATTGAAAAGATTGGAATTGTTTACCTTAGAAAGGAGATGAAAAAGAGGGGACATGGTAAAACTATATAAAATAAGTAGTATAGAGGAAGTAGATCTGGAGCTTTTATTCTCCTGATCTAACAACACAAAACAAGGGGGCCTTCAATGAAACTGAAATGTTGAAAATTAAAAACTGATAAAAATTAGTATCCCCCCCACAATGTAATTAGACTATGGAACTCATAGCTGTGGGCTGCTGTTAAAGAATTTATCAAGATTCAAAGAAGGATTGGATATTTATGTGCATAAGAAGAATATCCATAGTTATAATAGTCATTGCTAACAAACATTTTGGAAGGGATATAAAACTATTACAGATTAGGATGAGAATTTTGTGGAGGGCCAGGTTATCCCACATCCCCATATACTGTGGGGTTCTTACACCTTCTTCTGAAGCATCTGGTGCAGAATATGAGAGGGGCGAAAGGTCTTCACAAAACAGTTAATTTTCAGTGTCACTAAAAATGCAGTTTGGCAGAAAAATAATATGGTAATATTTATACTTCTTCCTTCATTAAATTGGTTTGTGTAATTCACTGTGCACTTATCTGTTAAAACTATTTCCTTCCAAAAGGGGTAAAGAGGAGACCTTAAGGTCTACCAAGTGGTTCTGATACTAAAATTGAGTATGAGGCAATGTTACTTATGTAAGAGACACCCAGAACAGTACTTAAGCAATATGGCATATCAGTGTGGTGGTACCACACTGAGGTGGATAAAAGTTGCCAAAAACTAGATATTTTTCCTTGGGAAATGTCAACTCTACTTTAGCTTGTCTTTTTTGTATTATAAAATGAGTAGTATGGAAAAATATATAAAATGTACCTATGGACATTAGGGAAGTATTTAATGATTGCCCTATTTTCCATTACAATTAAATGAAAACTATTCTATTCATTTAAATCTAGATTGTACTAATAGGAAGGAGTGGCACAGGTCCCAGGACATATTGTATCTATAATAAAACTATCTCTGCGGCCCAACCAAGACCTCTGATATCTTCTCTATGATTTGAAGACTGAAAGAAATGGGATTTTATACACACAACTCTGCATATATAATTTTGAAAACTCATTCCCATAATGTTAAGTTCCTAAAGGGATTTAGGCAAATAACTGCCTCTTTATGCACCTTAGTCCAATATTTGGGCACCACTGTCTTTAACAAAACCACTGCTCAGCTGCTGCCTAGCCCTGACAGTGCATAAAGTTCACTAAGCACCTACGTTTCTGTTGGTGGGCACACACAAAGCCACCTAAGACCTGACTCTGCCCCACAGTGAACAAGCTGCTCGGAGCCTTCACTCATGCCTATGTTCTGGCAGGATTTTCAGACTAGGTGTTCTTTGCCTATCTTACCTGTGAGGCCCAAGCTGGTAGGCCAGCTCAGAGCACAACTTTGATAACAGGTATTGCACCTCCTAGGTGAGTGCCCTAACCACTTGACTATTAGCTATAATAGGGTGGGTGTTTCTCCAGGGACAGAGAAACAGCTGACCAATCTTAGGAGAGGGTTCACAGCCAAGTATTATGAGCAGCTTGTTTGTCAGGTGCCAAAGACATGGATCAGTGGGACACAGGCAACTGAATACCTTTGAGAATCTCCCTAAATCTTACTGCTGGCTAGCTCAGGCAGTTCCCTGCTCAGGTTGTTGGCTCTAAGAATCCCTCAGTGGGTATGTCTACACTCCAGCTGGGAGTGAACCTTCCAGTCTGGATGGATAGACTCACGATAGCAGGGCTTGAGAGAGCACATTAAAAATACAGTGTGGACTTTGTAGCTCTATCAGCAGCTCAGGTTCGCAAGTGCACCCAACCCCTTGGGTCTGAGCTTGGGTAGCTACTCCGAGTCTCTGCAGAAGCCCACAATATCCACACTGCTTTTTTCAGCACACTAGCTCAAGATCCTCTGGTGCAAGTCTGTGTACCTAGACTGGCATGCTCACTCGCAGCTGCAATGTAGACATACCCTCTTAGGCACCTAACGGTCTCCACAGAATGCTTGGGGACCTGGGGAACCTAACTTGGGGCTGTGAATTTCACTATGTGGCAAGACTTCTAGGAGCTAGGCATTGCAACACATAAGCCTCCTTTGTGAATCTAGCCCATAATCCCAAAGTATAAGCTCTTTGAGTCTAAAGAACTATTTCCCCCTCCCACATTATGCCCCCACACAGAGCATGAGAATTTGTCTCCCCCACCCCCATCAAGAGAATAATCTGTGCCAGAGGTCTGTTATCAGCATCAGTTTGCTCACAGTAACAGCTGGTAATAAAATAGTTCAATGAACACATTTTATTCTTTTCCATGTTTCATTAATTTAACAATTTAATATAATACTGTTAGGTGTATACAAGTTTGGGATGAAAAGATTCCATTTATTTCACTGGTCATTCAGTTACCAGTAACTTGAATGGGTTTGACTGTAATTTTTGTTGGCTCCTAAGGAGTTGCTAAATACATCACAAGCTCTGAAAAAAAATATTTAAAATAATTCAGCTTCACCTGCCATTTACAGATGAACAGAAGTTTCTCCCTTTATTTTTAGTGATGAGCATCACTGCCTTTCCTTTCCATTTAAGTGAATTTGGTGCCCAACTGGCCATCTTTCATACTGAAACCAAATCATATATATTTTCTCACAGATCTCTACAACCTGGAGATCTAGAGTGAAATCCCAGCCCCATTGACTTCAGTTGGGCCAGGATTTAAAGAACTTGGTGCAACTAAGGATTTTATTCAACACTCCAGATAAGTTGTGACTCTAAAAACCTGGAAGCTAAAGTATGAGAATCCACTAGATAATCATCTACTTCCTTCTCTAGAGGCTCCTTCTTGGGAAAAAAAGGCACATGAGCCCCAAAGGAAATACCTGTGACCAACCTGAAGAATGTCTGAGAATCAAGCCTTCCTAAGTCACTGCTCCAGAGTTTCTTTAGGATGCTCAAAGTTTCACTCAACCAAAAGTGTATTTTTTATCATTGCAAGAGGATTCTTGATACCTCTGCAAAAGAGTGTGATATTCTGAAATTGGTACTGGACATGAACAAATCAACTTACAGTTTTCTCTATGCTCTTGTTATCCAACCAAATGCATCAAACACACAAAAGGAATATGCTGCAGGGGTTGTATTGGTGATTAAGAAAGCATCATTCATCCTTCTGAGTCAGTGCTGAACCAATATCCCATCATGTTAGGAGACATTCTGCTTTGGATGAGATGTAAAATTGAGGTCCTGAGTATTTGATTGCAATACAGGTCCTGTGTCACTTTTCAGAGGTTGTAGCCCCAACGCCACCCTTCAGGTGAGTACATTTTTCTGAAATTCTCCTTGAAGTTTCAATCTGCTAAGTATTTACCTACCTTTTCTATCCTAAACAGTTTTCAACACTGGATAAACTAATTTATCCAGTGTTGAGAGTCCTTTGCTAAAATGTCTTCAACCAACTGAAGGGAGGACTGGATTTCATTTGACCTTCCTCTGACTGTGTTCACCTCCACTCTGGATACAGCTGGACCATTCTTTCTGAGGACAGATGTATTGACTGATAAAAATACTCTACAAGAGCAAGTATTTTGACTGTGAATGCACCAAAAATCTTGAGATGTCAGGTATTTTCATAACATCTCAGGGAGAATACCTACAGAATTCCCAACGAAGCCTTTCAATTTCATCTACATTTCTCACAACTTGAAAATTCTGCTCTGGTATCAGTCTAATCAGTGTATTTTTCTAGTAGTCCTACCCAGTCTATGAGCAGAATCCAATCTGGATTCAGCAGGAGGTAAACTTTTAAAGTTTGCATTCTAGAAAACCACAACTCCAACCTGATAAAGAGCTATAGCTGTAAGACCAGTTATAGAGGTGCTCAGTGTACAGGTGTTGAGAGGAGCTATGGTTAAGAACAAAGAGTAGAAGACAGAATCTTGATCTTAGCTGGGGGAACCCATTCCATCAGGAGCATAGTTACTGCCTAGATTAGCAGAGATTCGCCTGCCTATGGTATTTTTAAAAAGACAGTAATGGGCATATGGGTTTTATACAGCATGAAAGGATAGCCATTAGCTCTAAGATGTGTAGAGTAACCCAGATACAAGAAATGGCTTAGAAACAACATGACAAATGTCACAGTAGGAAAATAGTTTTTCTTTTAAAATAAATTAAGATAGGATTGCAAATATCACATTTTTCTTCAGCACTGTTCCCAAAGTCTTCCAACATAAATGCATATTTGTTATTTAGGAGGTATTTTAAGACATCAAAGTTGGAAGCATGTGTTAAGCATGACTGGCATGTTTTCTGTATCTTGCTTTTTCACGCATATACAATAATTGTTGTTCCATATACAGGATTATCCTGCTCAAAGTATATCCATTCCCTGAACACACAGTGTAAAACATTATAGAAAGAAAAATTAGAAATATGTTAATGAATTCCATGTAAGGAGTGTATGACTAACAGGCTACAACAGGTCGTTTTAATAGCATTTAACAGACTGTGGGAATATTTAGTAAAAAGCAGCACTATTTTTGAAGCTAACTTTACACACATGCATTGTATAAGATAAATTCAGCTGAAAGTACAACATATAGAAATATACACGTTATTTTAATGATGCAAAGTATTCATTTATCAAAGAATAAAACATCCAACGTACCTGCTACAGATCTTTGATATTCTGAAAGTTTGGAGGCTCAGGAAATTCCTGGTTACAAGCCCTAACTGGTTACACAAATTATTTGCTTACATATACAGATATTTTATCATTTTGGTCCCAGTTCTGCTGCATTCCCTTGTATATTTCTGCAGAGAAACCAATGGGAATACATGGAGTACAACACAACTCAGTATGAATAAGAGTGGGAAAACTGAGCCCTCTATGACTTCCATAACCTTTGAAAATTATACACATATGTTTATGTGGTCACAACAATCTAGTTAGCCAAATATTAGATACCTGTATTTAAAAAAAAATATTGAGTAAATAAATGTTTGCAATGCAAGTCTTGACATTTGGTTCCATGCAGCTTAGCATCACACCTAAAGCAGCACCATTAACAATAAAATGATTATGTCTGTGACATGATAGATATAACAGATAATAAAATAAAACTGATATCTGGACCAGAAACAAAAGTGCTTAGTTTGTGGTCTTTGATAGCCACAACCATTACAATTGAAACTGCCTGCCTTGTGTCTATATCTATCTTCACTCCAACTTTTGATAATATTTTAATTGAAAGTATTTTCACATTTTTCTATGGGTATATTCATTTCTATTCAATTAAGCTGATCAAGATAAGTTAGAAACAACATATAGAAAAAAAACAGTATTTGTCTCTAAGGTTTTATTAGACGTTAAAGTTTGACAAGTACCCATTCTTTTTACTCTGTCTATTGATCATTGAAAGAATCACAAAAATACTTAGGTAAATTTGATAGTTTACAGTTTTTAAATGTTGCTTGGTCTTGTCTAGATACACTAGATTAATCTATTTGAAATCAAGACAAGAGAACTATTTCAACCTCTTGAGGAAAGGTTAAATCTCTAATCAATGTTTGTAATTAGAGAATTGACTATACTGAAGCACTGTATCCATTATGAAATCTATTTCTGGTCATCTGCCACTGATGCTAAAAAGAATATTTTTGTCTTCCAACCTTCTGCATGGTACCACATACTCCAGGCTTTTATGGTCAGGCTTATATTGAGCTAAAAAGGGCACCATAAATTTTATAGGCAGAGATTTGATTTGCGTTCACAGAAAAGACAAGTTACTACAAGATTTGGTAGTTCAAGTATTAACGTCTTTTAGAAGAAAGGCTTTTTTAGACTTGGCAGGAAATTGTGCTAAATGAAAAAGTAGATAATAAATTGAATGCTCTTTGTATCAAACTGCTTTAACATCATCATGAAGTAGTTTCAGCAGCATTTTTCACTGCTGGCAAATTAACTAGTGAAGAACATTTTGTATGCCAGATATCTAACTTTTCTGATGGAAATGAAGTATATGGTATGAGGCATATTAATGATGCTTTTATAAAGGAGAACTCTCAGGGATGGCAACTCCAAGCACAATAACACCAACCTTCTGGTTAAAGGTTTCTGCAGAATTCTCAGTCAGAAGGAGTTGCATGCACACAGGAGTGCAAAATTTAGCCCCCATGTGTATACTAAATTGCTCCACTAAAATTAGAAATTTCAGTTTTTAAATTAAGGTACACAGTATAAATAAAACTTTGCTTGCAACTGTCAAACTGTCTATTCTATCTTTCAGTTTATTCTACCCATAGCTGGGAACGTGCTTCAACCTAAATTACTGTACAGTTCCTTCTACAGGGAGATTTCCAAATTTCCATTGGGTACTGTCTTTAGATAGTATAGTAAACCCTTCAATTGGCTAATCATTTTTCTGAGTAGGTATTATCCCATTGTACAACATCTGAAAGTAGAAAATGTCTGTATATTCGCAGAGCCTAAAAACAATTCAAGATTCTTCTCAGTCTGTAACTGATTTCTGGGAGATTTTTCTTCTGAAGGCTTAGAAGTCAGATACTTGATGTGTATTCTGTGTAACCGAGATCCAATATGACCCAAATAAACTAAAATAATCCATTCTCTTTAGAATGTTTATGTATTCCTCAATTCGCTTCTACTCTTTTAAGGAGCATGCTCTCACTTTTAATTAAAAAAAAACAACAACCCTGATTTTGAATTTCTAAAGTCTAGCAACTTCTGTAACGGACTTATTCTTCTTTATTTCAATTGTTTTCGATGAATCGGAATTTTGGCCTGGAATAGTAACTGTTTGAATATCACTTTAAAAAAAAATCTGTATGTTAACTTCCAGTGTGTAGAATGCATCAGTACATGAGTAAAGGTTGGAGAGTCATGCTGTAAGATGAGATTCTCTTTTCTGTGCTCAGCATTTAGCATTCATTTCATGAGGGTGTTTTTCAGTAGTTGCACTGACCCATCCACAGTGCCATTTGAAACAATATTGCCACAAATATTTAATCCAGTTGATATTAATAAATTATTGGAATTCTGCCACTGCACATTTTGGCCCATTATGAGAGAACACTTTCTCAGTTAAAGCCATAGCATGCAAATAAATTCCATAGTGATTTTGTAATTTTGACTAGTTCTAATAAACCCTGAATTATTTTTGACCCCTCTGAATGAAGTGATCACTAACATGAAATACAGGTTTTTTGGTAAAATCAGCATCAATGTGTGCCTACATTTAAGTTGGTCATTTTTGTGGATGCAGAGATGCTACTGGCCACTTACTTACAATTATACAGACTTAACAGCCTTGTATTTTTAAATCTTTGAAGTATGTCTTGGCCACCAGAATTAGTCTCTTTTGAGGTTCATATGCAGGATGCACTGAGGTCTTCTCCAGGTTAATCCTCTGCAATCTGTAGTCTCCAAATTAAATAACTCTGTTCATCTGCGATTATCTTCCATTCTGTATGGTTGACAAAATATGGCCAACTATTAATTACTCTCACTACCAAGAGTAAACAGTCTCCTTTAGAATCCTTTTAATGAATATCTTGAAGAACAAAATAAGGTTTCTCAATATGGTCCTTATCCAGTTCCCATTGAACTATATGGGAATTTACTACCAACTTCAATGGGGCTCATGGGATTGAGTGAAAAAGAAAGCATCCTGTTTTTCTGAGAATTTTACCATTGCCATGGACTGATGATTTTCAGCACTCACTATCATAATAATATAAAAGAAATCAATGTCCAACATTGTATCTTCATAGCTACTAATGTGGCTATAACAATATGTGGTTTATAAAGGTAAATATTTGAGCAGAGAGATAATTTTTTGTTATGTGAAAATTTCATAAGTAAGCCAAGAGACCCTCTTTTCAGATTATGCATAGTTCTTTTTGGTAGTGGTTAAAGTGCTGGGTGCAGTCTCTCTTTGCCCTTTTTCCTCACATTTACCATCACCTATGATTCATCACAGACTAGGTGCAGTGATTTGAGAGTGCTGTAATGCAAAAATGCATCACTAATCGCTATTTGCATTTATTAAAAGCAATATCAAACTCCTTGAACATTTCATAGGCTTATTCCTGTAGCTGAAAGGTTTTTGGAAAAGCAGTCTTAGCTCTGAAATATTTCTCAGCAGGGTGCATCTTTGTTATTTTGAGGCTGCGGAATCTCAAAATGTGCCAGGATAATAAGAAATCCTGGAAGAGCACTGCCTATTCTTGATGATAAATGCGAACAGGCAGGCTGCCTGGTCCCTTGATATATATTCCATGGATACGTAGGAAGTCACCATGCCAGACAGCCCCCAAATCATAGAGCATGGGATAAGCAAATCAACTAGACATCCACTAAAATAATCCAGGGGAGGAGAGGAAGACAACTGATTGCCCTGTAAAAATATCAATAGTGGGTTTGGTTGCCAGCTACTTCTCAAACAAGAATACATTTAAAGGTAAAAGGAGAATTAATTTCCCATGGCCTGATGGGAAAGGGATTTACATCGTAAGAGGGTAAATTTCAGAAGGTAGATTAAATTTTACCGATGATGTTAAAAAAAAATTAAAAATGTTTGCCTACAACTCCAGGCAAAAATGTATGGGGTGCAAATCCCACAGAACTAACTGCACTTGTGGTTTTTACTTAGCTCTAATTTTCAATACGAAAACACAGACACATTCACCTTCCTGTTAAAAGGACTCCATAATGTAATCAAATAGATGTTTCCTATACTGTGTAGTAGAAATGTGTACCCCAAAAAACAGAATAGAAACCAATGTTTTCTCTAGCTATTGATCAAGTCCAGAGAGATGTAGCTGAAGAGATGTGGGACAAATACAAGTTTGGGTTCCTTGATAGAAGGGCACAGGAATTCAAGGCAAAATTTGAAAAATGCCCAAGATAATTTAGCAATAAAGCCTTTTGTGAACAATCAGCAGTATTCTACAAGCTTAGTCTTCAACTGTAAACAATTTTTAATATATTTTTTTCTGAATGCACCACATCACCACCCTGTTTCCTGGTACTGTATTTTTCATCTACTTTACACAAGTAAATGTTGAGATATGCAGCAACCAAAATCTCTGCAGCCAAAGAGCCCATGTTTTTCCAAATCAGCTAAAAAGAACTGGCCATGGGTTACGAGGTATGCTTTTCCAGGTCATGTAATGTATTAACATGTTCTAGCTGCAAGTTATAACAAAATTGCTACTCAAACTCAAAAATATAGTAAGCTCCAATCTTGCATTTCCTGTAGCAATATCCAGTGTTATGATTTCATATCAATATGTAATGGTTACAATTTTTAAAGTAACTTTTATAAAATGGATTTTTTTAGTTATTGTTGTTAGCAGAGCACTCCAGACATGTTTAGACTAAATTGTACATTTGTTCAATAAAATTGTTGTGATGGAATTATAAAATATTAAGTACGCATAATTTTTAAACTATTTTATTTATTGGGATTTAGAATATATACTTATCCACAAATTGTCACTAAAAACATCCTTCCCAAACAAAAAGAATAGAAAAATCTCTGATAAAATGAACTGTGGAATCCAGATTCTGCTTATTTTTTTAACTCTGTACAATAAGCATTTGCCATGATTTTCAAAAGTAACAACTGATTTTGGGTGTTGAACGGGAGACACCAGAAAATGGCCTGATATTCAGGAAGCACTCTGAATATCATAGGCATATCAAGCAGGGTCTGTAAAAATTGTGCAACCCAAGATCTCTTGCCACTTTTGAAAATTTTGGCCATTGTAGTTGAAAAACACATCAAATCTAAAACATCTTGTTTGAGATCATTCCAACTTTTTAGCTGATTTATTACTTGATGAATCTTCAACACAACTTATTGAAGTGTCTGGTTTCTCTTTGGCGATTTAGCGTACAAATAATCACTCAGCCCAGCACAGTTTATTTAGGAAATCTAACAAACCCATTGCCACAATTCTGCTTCTGTGAAAGATGTGTTTTCCTTCTTTTCAGTTAGAAGTTTTTTTAATTAGGATTTTTAAATTTTAAAGATCTTTAATAGTAAGTTCTCCACAGCATGTCTGTTAACAGGCACAAATGCTGCCAATTCACTCAGTGCTGTTTATAACGTACTTTATAATTAATCACAAAATTAAGCAACTTCAAACAACACTCATATTTCTACTTTATTTTCATTTATTTTTTTTAGTGATAGGTGCCAGACTGACAGACTAATCTATTTTATCAACAGAATAAATGTAACATGGGAAAGTATAAGCTTTCATAAAATGCCCTTCCAATAGAACTAAATTTCAGTTCTAAATGTAATTGAAAGATTGCCTCATCTATCTCTTTATCTCAAGACAACTTCAAAGAATAGGTAGGCTTTAATAGTGATTTTCAACCCTTTCACTTAGTAGGCAGGTACAGAATGGTTTGCTATAAACTTCATTTTCAAATAACTCATACTGTAATGCATCTTGTTACCACTTTTTATAGGCATACACACACTCTTCTCTCTGCAGGTGTGTATGTTGGGAAGGTTTAGAATGACAAAAATAGCATACCTAATGTTTACCTCAGATACATAAATAGCCTATTTAAGATTCGACTATTGTACTTGTAGACAACCTACATTTTATTTCTGGAGATTTTTTATTACATTTATTTCATTTTTGACTGTGTAGTCATTCTGGTAGTTTAAAAATTCTAGAAAATCCACAGACTGAATATTTATCTCTATGTAATAAATACCTGTAGATAGGATTTCTCAGGATTTCTAGATTATACAAAAAGAACAGGAGTACTTGTGGCACCTTAGAGACTAACAAATTTATTTGAGCATAAGCTTTCATGGGCTACAGCCCACTTCATCGGACGCATGTAATGCAGGGGTCGGCAATGTTCAGCACGAGGCTCGCCAGGGTAAGCACCCTGGCGGGCCGGGCCAGTTTTATTTACCTGCTGATGCGGCAGGTTCGGCCGATCGCGGCCCCCACTGGCCGCGGTTCGCTGTCCCGGGCCAAAGGGGGCGGCGAGAAGCGGCGCGGGCGAGCGATGTGCTGGCCGCGGCTTGTGTATATATACACACACACACACACACACACACACACACACACACAGAACATGAAACAATGGGTGTTACCATACACACTATAAGGAGAGTGATCAGTTAAGGTGAGCTATTATCAGCAGGAGAGAAAAAGAACTGTTTGTAGTGGTAATGAAAATGGCCCATTTCCAGCAATTGAAAAGGAGATATGAGGAACTGTGGGGGGAGGGGGAGATAAGCATGGGGAAATAGTTTTACTTTGTGTAATGGCCCATCCACTCCCAGTCTTTATTCAAGCCTAATTTAATGGTGTCCAATTTGCAAATTATTTCCAATTCAGCAGTTAGTCTCTAAGGTGCCACAAGTACTCCTGTTCGTTTTGTGGATACAGACTAACACGACTGCTACTCTGAAACCTGTCATTATGCAAGGCACTAGATTATGCAAGGCACTAGATTATACATGCACTCCTTAAAATGAAATGAACATGTTCATGACATACTCAGGCCACGTACACAAAGAAAACTGGAGGAAGCACTGAAGGACACCTATTAGAAACTTGGCAACTTATGACAGCCAGGACCAAGGTTTATTTTGATTTTTATGTATTGCTTGTGTTATCTTTGCTTGGAACTTGCCTCCATATTTAATTTCAGTGTACAGTATTTTTCTTTCTGATATGTCATTAACTAACATTTTAACAGGTTCTTAACATCAAAGTACAACTGGCTGAAGCCACTATGATCGACTATGCAAGACAAATGTCTTTCCCTAGGCTGCAACAGTTGTATCCAGGTTCCTAATTGTTTTTCATCTCATAACGATTTTTCTCTTTACCCTGACTTCTTCCCTGGACTGTAGATCCTTCCCCTTAGGCCCCAATATCATTATGAAAGTTTGTGTATCTTTCCTAAAGAATATTATTCCAACCCCCTCTTTTTTCTACTGTTGATTTCCTCATCTTATTTCTTTAGTACAACAATGCCAAAGTATGTACTGTCAATATACTATAAACTGTGCATCAAAATTCTATTTTTTCCCTTTAAAACTCCTACATGGCAATACTATTGAGACAAAGATTACAATGAACTAAAATATTAGGACCAATTTCATCATAATTAATGTCTCTCAGATTTTACCATAATATGTGTGTGTGTGTGTATATAAACAGTACTTTAAAAAAAAGCAAAAGCAAATTTAAAAAACCCACTATAACCAAAATGCAACATTATGGTTCAATTTTTATAAACAAAAAAGCCAGATAAAAAGGGGAACAAAGAGGACCCAGGGAATTATAAACCAGTCACTTAACTTTGATACCTGGAAATATACTGGAACAAATTAATTAACAATCAGTTTGTAAGCACCTCAAGGATAATTGGGTTATACAGAATAGCCAGCACAGATTTGTCAAGAACAAATCATGCCAAACCAACCTAATTTCCTTATTTGACAGGGTTACTGTCTGTGGGGATGGGAGGAAGCAGTAGATGTGATATATCTTTATTTTAATAAGGCTTTCGACAGTTCCACTTGTCATTCTCGGAAAGCAAAGTAGGGAAATGTGGTCTTGATTAAATTACTATACAGTGCGTGTACAGCTGGTTGAAAGACCGTACTCAAAGAGTAGTTATCAATGGTTTGCTGTCAAACTGGGAGGGCGTATCTCATAGTGTCCAGGGGGGTCAGACCTGGGTCCAGTACTATTCAATATTTTCATTAATGACTTGGATAAAGGATTGAAGAGCGTACTTATAGAATTTGCAGGTGACACTAAGATGGGAGGTGTTGCAAGCAGTTTGGAGGAGAGGATTAGAATTCAAAGTGAATACAAATTGGAGAACTGGTCTGAAATCAAAAAGATGAAATTCAAGAAAGACAAGTGTGAAGTATACCACCATTAACGAAGGGAAAAAATCAAACATACAACTACAGAATGGGGAATCCCCATCATTTGAGGGTTCTAAGAACAAGAACAACCTCTCAGGGATGACATATGTTTACCTGGTCCTGCTTCATCCCAGGCATCTGGGCTTGACGACTTCCCAAAGTCCCTTCTAGCCCCATATTTCTCTGATTGTACGAAATTCAGTTTTCTGTTAAATTGTAATCATCCTTGTGAATACAGTTTTAATGGCTTTATACATTAATATAAAAACTTATAATGCATTAAGTGAAATACGAAAAGTATACGTCATCTCTGTTTATCAAAATATTAATCCACATTTACCCTCAAATACATCCCTGCAGCTTCCACTGCAATCAGTTGTAATTGTGCATATCTGTTTGAGGGCAGATTTGGATATGCATATCAAGGTATATTAAAAATATCCATGATAAAATGTTATGGTTGCAAAGTTACATTTTCAGAAGTCAGGAAATGACAAAATCAACATTACATGCACAACCTGAGCTCTGCCACCTTGTGCTTATGTATTATGATATCGTCTTTAAAAAGATGATCAGGTACTGTTTCTGAAATAACACAGCATCTTTTTCTACATTGAATGCCGATTGATCCAAATAGGCTTGAACCAAAACCCGCTCAGGACAATGGTAGTCTTTCAGAGGACTTTGACTCAGGCCGTGGATGTGAAGGGTTCACATATACCTTTACTTCATTAATTCTGTTGGGCTTATAGTACCACAGTTGCTACATGTGTAACTAAGGTTGCACAAAAGCGCACATGCTATACTGTATTATTTATTAGAGAAGTAGTACATAGTCCTGTAATTAAAGACTGTTCTTTAACAATGAAGCAGAGTTAAGGTATGCATGCAACCTTAGATTTAGCATTTCCTGACTTTCGAGTACATCACCACACTAGCATCAATAAACTGTGTATTTATATTTAAATATACATTGCACCATAAACTTATGCATTTATTAGTTTGAACACATTTTTAAAAAGTGAAGATATTTTGAATGAATGCATATTTTCTAAAATATAGCACTAAAGAATGTATAGTACAAATAATAAATCCCAAGCCAAAAATGTATTGGCAACTTTATGTGCATAAGAAAGTAAACAAATTACCCGGACAAATTTTGGTCATGAACATGGTTAATAATTTTCATTAAATTCCTCCTCTGACTGCTATAACAGACTATTAATGCCTGCAACTGGTGTTTTCTTCTCTGCACTAAGACATTTAAAGATTATAAATGAGTAAAAAGACAATCGATACAATTTACATAATCAATAAGGATCTGGGACCTTATTCAGAAAAGCAAGTGAGAAATAAATCCATCATTGCTCTTCAATATCTGCATTTTTAAAAATTCTCAAATGGTGTTGGGAGACACCATACAGCATAAAATATCACTTATTTGACCTAGCCCTGACAACTTACATGATAATACATAGCACATTCAGTTTGAAGAAACACAGTTCCACTGTCTTAAGATATCGGTTTTACAGAACTATTCCACATCCCACTTTGTCTGCTTACACTATCTGCCAACAATGTCACTTGTTTGGTATCATTTGACCTTTTAAAGAGGTAATATTATCATGCTCCAAAAAATGGTTTGTTGGCCACGCACATGCATACATGTGGGAGTGGGGAGCTGGTTTCTCATGTTCTTCGCCTCAAATCACTGTATAAACAACCTACTGTCTGCATATTGAGCAGCTGCACCCTTCAGTGCAACACCACCAGCAGACAGATATCCTCCATTGTACAACAGTTTTGAAAAGGGGGAAAAATGGTAGCAGGAGAGCAATTCACACCCTTTTCTTCAAACCATGCCTCTGCTACCAGTGCTGTCATGGTTACACTGCTATTTATACTTATACCAGCTTGATGAGAGTACACAAGCAAGGGAATCACACCTTTAGCTCTTAGTGTAGACGTAGACATAGACATCTGAGCACTTCCTGCAGGTGCTGCATGTTTGTCACATATCCCCAATACCAGCTTTAGGAGTATAACAACATTCTAGACATAAAAAAAAGTGTTATGAATTTTGGCTTTATCATCCAGTGATTTCTTTAGATAAAACTGTGATATTTAAATATGTGTATAATGGCTTGATGGTAGTGGGACCAGCCAACATATATAATGCCATAATACTTTCATAAAACAAGATATTATTTCTAGTTGTCCCCAACAGGCCAGATTCTTGCTCAATCATTTGAAAAATCACAGCACAGATCAAAAAACTAAAGTTGTGTATGATGAAGCTTCCTTGCGTAACAGAAGAGGCTTTGACCGAGTTAACACAATCTCTGCTACCTTGCCCAGCACTACGATTTTGTCATAATCACACTTCCAGCTACTAACTTAAGCAGGCCCACTTGGATAATAATGTAGCAACCAATGATCAGGAAGAAAATATCAATAAAAGAACTTTGACCCATTCTAAGCAGCAGGGTTAACCAAGTTCAGGGCCGAGTGGGTTGTTTCCATTAGAAGGAGAAATTGATGACCAAGGATGGTATCTTTGATGCAACCCTATTTATTGACAAAGTTCTGTTTCCTGAACACAAGAGGACTCAAACAACAGGAGGCAGTTTCTTTGCTCACAGCAGCAAGTACTTTTCATTCAGCACTCAGCCTAAAACTTGCTCTCTAGGGTTTTCTCAAGGCCACTTCCACTGTTTGTTCAGGCTGTCTCTGGAGCTTTCTTGCTGCCTTCTCTCCGGTTCTTTCATGTTTCTCCCCTTCTCTCTCAGGCATAGACAAGCACACCTCCACCAAATAATACACAGAGAAAACCTCCCACCCACTTAGTTCTAATTCCTGAGTAGACTATTAACATGCGCCGTTGTTTGGGCCAGTCTATTGCCTGTGTTTTGGTTTGAGGCCCCTATTGTTTCCTATATTTCTCCTGAATGAATGGCAGCTGCTGCACTCACCAGTTTCAATGACATTTTGCCCAAACCAAAAAGTAATATCAATTAAAACAGTCAGGGATGAAAATACTGGAATGCCAACATTTTTGTTAGCCAATATTGTTGCATTGTTTTTGCTGATTATTTCTGTCTGGCTCTTCAGGCCACAGCTGTCCCAATATTACAACTCCCTGGCTCAGAGACTCCTTCCTTCTTGCCAAAGCCAGGGAAGCCAGAGAACGGAGCCACTGATACTGGCTAAAAGTTCCATCCTTCCCATAGTCAACCCCAGTGTTTGCCAGTGAAGGAGGGAAGCTTGAGGAGAAAAAGTTCCCTTCCCAATGATTTAAGTTGTTTGGGATACAGTAGTTTTGATTGCTTGTTTTCCTTATTTATAGTTTCTTATTGTTGTTTTATATAGATGCATATTCCCTTCAGAATTTAAATTAATATTGTCTTTACAGCTGAATGTTATGTATACTCAGTTTGTACTACTTACATACCTGATATGTGTCCATTTTCCTTTGATTATGGCCTTGTTTTGTTATATACTTGGTCAACCCCCTTTAAAAAAAACCCTTAAGAGAAAGAGAAAATGCCTAGAGAACTGAAGAAAACAAGCAATAACTACGACAGTACACAAAACAGAGCAATCCTCCAGAAAGTACTAAGAATACTGTATCAACTACTAATTTTCATTGTCCTTATAATACTTTGATATGTGCTCTTCATTTGCTGAAATTTTCAGTTACAATGTTACTGCAATAAATTTAGCCTATGGTCTCTTTGCCCTCCAGATCCATTGAAAGATGGATCACAAATCCATTTTTGTAAACTTTTACCATTTTAATAACTACTAGATCAAAGGATGGCAACTATCTAAACAGTATTCAGGTATTCTCTAAAGGTGTCATAATATTAGGGTCATTAATTTTATAGCAGGCCTATAACTGCCAGTAGTTTAAAAAGACTCTGTCAAGATGAAAGGCCATATATTTAACCTATGCTTAAAGGTACATGTTTTAATTGTAAATGGACTTCTTTTCCAGTGTGACTAGGACAGACTCCATACAGAGCAGGTCATTACAACTTTATTAATGTTTAAGAACTAGACCAAGTGTTGTAGATAGCCCAATTAGTTAATTTCCATTACTCAGTCCAAGAAGGACTGATTTTTAAAGTATACAATGTTGTTGTAGCCATGTTGATCCCAAAATATTAGCGAGACAAGGTGGGTGAGGTAATATGTTATATTGGACCATCTTCTGTTGGTGAGAGGACAAGCTTTGGAGCTTACACATTGATGAGGAAGACCTGAAGAAGAGCTCTGTGTAAATTCAAATGCTTGTCTCTCTCACCAACAGAAGCTGGTCCAATGAAAGATATGAACTCACCCACCTTATGTGTCTGATTTTTAAAGCACATTCCTGGCTGTAATATACAGCTTTAAAGGAAGATTACATTTGAGGCCTAAACATTTTGACAGTATCAGTTTAGACAAAATGGCCTGGCACCAAAATGGCTAAACTGGTCATTCCAGTTAGGAAGCGATGAATCTTCCGTTTGTATTCAATTACAGCATCAGACGTTTTACTTAGTTAATCTGGAGAACACTGATTCAGGAACAAGCATAACTTCAAATACACATCAGTGATATCTGAAAAGTCTATCCCTGACTTTTCCAGCCCCCAATTTCCTCATTTGTAAGATAGATAATAGTTACACATCCTCTGACAAGTGTTTTGAGATCCTTGAATGTGAAGTTCTATGTAATGCAAAAATTGTTATTAAATATTATAGTCTTAGTAACATATGATGAGCTTCTGTCTATGTAGATTGGACAGTCACATGGTATTTGCATTTCCACAGAAATTATATGAGTAAAATCAAGAGAGAAGCTTTTAGGGCATTGTTTACCATTTTCAAAATAAGTCCAGCTAAAGCTACAAAATTTGCAAAACAATGTTGTCTCATGGAAATAGCCTTAGGTTATCAAACAATTAGAAATTAAACACAAGCATGCTGAGATGTACTTAGGTACCAAAACCAAGAGCTAATAGAGGATACCTGCTTTTATAATATACATTTTAAAAAAATCCTGCAAACAGATCAGTGTACTTCTCAGAAGATGCCTCAGAAAAAAATGGGTGTCATGAAGGCACAGAAGATCCAGAATATGCTAATTCTGTTGTGGTGGACGAGAGGTATCTTCTAGAACTATGTTATTAAATCCCATCCCAACTGTATTTTGCTTAACATTGTAATTGACATCTATGAGCGAGTACAATAGAAATTGTTTACAATGCTACAGGCTGCAGTATCTATCATCTCTTGTTCACTTCAGATGTGTGGACTCAGAGTAATACACCTCAGCCATTCCACGTGCTAGCTACCCATTGTGTCACAGTTACCCTGCTCTTCTAAAACTATTGTTTCTTTTCACTGTGAAAGATTTGATGGTGAATACACAGGAATTGCCATTTCTCATAAGTTTCTACAATGACTGAGAAATGGCAATTTTTAAAGATAGTTGCCATTTTTCCACCCTCCAGCATAATATTAGGGACATTAAAAAAAAACTTTCAGTGATTTTGTAATGTTTTATACTTTGGACAGTTATATAAACATACCCCAGATGTACACTAAAGATGAAGTTTTATTTAGCCAGGATTTAAAAAAAAAAAAAAAGAGTATGGGCTAGAAGCTGGACAGTCACTGAAGCAAAGGAGGACTTCAAATTTCACAACTTACAGAGGATCAGACTGATGCCTAAATTTGTGGATCTAGCCCTGAGAATCTCAACCCCCCAGCTAAGCTACCACCTACCTCTGTAGGCGCCTACATTTCCACTGTTAATATCTCCTAGGTGCCTATGTTTATGCCAGTGAGCATGCACCCAGGAGCTCAGGCACCAGATAGCCATGAGATTGAGGTGGCTAACATAAACTAGACATTTCCCTGCCTATTTAACCTGACCTGGTAGGTGTGCTCAGAGCATGCCTAACCCCACACAAAACAGCCAGAGGAGAAGGTAGTGATGGTGCCCTCCTTACACTGAGTGGCAAGATGCCCAAGTTTCTTTTTGGATCTAGCCCTTAGTTTCTAACCCAGCTAATGCCAAATTGGAACCAGAGTTAAAACATCTCAGTGAATAGAAAAGAGCGCCAAAGATCTATTTTAATATTCCTGAAACTAATCGAAAGATACAGAGTTAAATATTACCTTACTATTTGACACACTGGACTATACAACTGGATATCTTTCAACGTTAACAAGAAAGATCAGGGACATTTCTAGCTGTAACATGGTCTGTGAATTGGCACTTAACACATGGAAATCAAATGGATCAATATTATGAGAAATTTCTATACAGTTTAGCCACATTGAATCAGAACTGAACTACATATCCAGTAAGGCCTTCACCCTTCTCTGTAAGCAATGGAATTCAAAATCCAACTACAATTAAAATACCACTCACATGAAAATAAAAAGTGATAATTTCCCATCGAGAAATCTCAAATGGTAAACATAAGTCTCTGGAGTGGGTGAGGTAAAATTGCAATGAGTTCTCTCAACTGCAGTAAGCACAGTGCTGTCATTTTGTTTATCATAAGAATCAGGTGTAACTAGGTCAACTGAACCTGTGGAACAGTGGGAACAAAGCACAAACCACAGAGATCACAATAGCTCTGCCAAAACACCATTACAGCAGAAAGCTTGTATTGTTCTTCTAAAACTGTTTAAGCAGAGCATTGTACACTAGTAATTATTTGTACGGTTTAAAGGCGCCCAATGAGACTCAGAGCCCCACTGTGTTAGGTGCTGTACAACAACAGAGGAAGACGTACTCCCTGTCCTCATGGCTGTAAGCTCTATTGCCAGAAAATGCAAAGGTTGCTTTTAAAATGCAATTTGCCCATAATTAGGTACAAATATAAGTGTGTATTCTCTATTAGGTGCAAATATAAAGTATTAATGTTTTCTAAGGAGAGAGAGCCAAAAACAATAATGGTAGTGCCGCCAAGATTCAATTTGAATTTCTGTTGCACAGATATTTTAAAATGTTACATTCTTGTATAATTATAGTATGAATTAAAATGTATTTTTATAGGCAAACAAAACACACACTTTGTATCAAATGACAGTTTAAATATTAGTTAATCTATTTCTAAATCTCAAAAAAGGTAATTTTATGGACTATTAGTTGCAATACATCTGCTATGTATTATTTTCAAGTCAGTTTTACAGCAAAATTACAGTACAATGAAGTTAACCATTTCACCAATCACAATAGTATTTATTATTTTCATATTTAAGAAACACTAATATTTTGTTTATTTTATTAATTATTTTTGGCCTAGAGGCTCCATTCACTGATCAGGGTCCCATTGTGCTAGACTATATAGAAACTCATAACAAAATGACAGTCTATTCTATTCTCTATAGGTTTATATAACATTCATCATCATAGTATCTGAGCACTTTTGAGTAATAATGTGACTATACATGAGTCAGATGATGTTTATTCTCTCATCCTCTCCCCAGAGGGAGATGTGTGTGCCATACAATGTCTTGTTTAGGTAGTTTTGTTTGTTTGTTTGTTTTTAATATACCCCTTAAAAGGGGTACTCCTGAAACACCACCCTGAGCTTCTATGGGACTTGCCTACAGCAGCAATGGTGGCAGAGGTTCATAACTCCATTTTCCAGATTGCCTAGGATCCAGGGTGGAGATAGAAGGGCTAGCAACACTACCAGAACCAATCATAAACCAGAACTCAGAGACATGGGGTTTAGTTTTGATTTCAGTTTCGGCTGTGTTTGGAGTGGTGCTGAGAGAGAAACATCAGAGCCACTGAGGTACCTTCTATCCTCCACATTCCTATCCAAGGGAAGATTTTGAGTCCTTTTAGGATTCCTGGGACATTGAACTCTCTTCAACAGAGACCTGAAACCCAGGAGGCTCAAGAAAGTCACTATCAGGCTACAAAGAGCCAGTCAAACAGTACACTGGAATTCATACCAAAAAGCCACAAGGTTAGTCTTACTATCCTTGGTGTGCGTACTTGTAAGAACACCTGTGTTTGTTTATTTTGCTATTTTATTTTAACCCAGCCACCAACTTCTGCATTGAACCACCCTCAAAGACTGAGTCTTAACTCACTATTTGCTGAGACAGGTGCTGGGAGGGAGCACAGGATGGTTTGTACTGGCTATACATGTTAAGAGAGGTAGAGTTTATGTACTGTTGTTTTTTGTCTTTTATTAGCCTGATTCCTTTTCCCACTGTCCCCTGTGTTCGCCATACCTAATAAAACTCCAGTTACTGATTTATTATTCTGGGATTTGTGATAGCTATTTTATTTTTGTGCTCTGACAGATAGTCCTCAGTAACAGATTGTGTGTTACATATTTTCCCAGGGGACAAGCACTCTGTGTTCTCTGCACTCAGAGGAGTTTGCTTGGGTGCAGGTACCAGGCACCCTCATAGATGAGCCCACAACCCATACTCCTGAGGAGAAAAGGGAGAAGGTTGAAGTCATGCCTCAGAGGTGGAGTTACATATATATGTTTCTATGTATTTCTATTAGAGAAGGAAAGGTCCAGGAAGTATAACTTGTATTTGGAGTGGATGGTAGTAAGGTTTGTGATGGTCTTTAGCTCTTGGTGCCGCCCTCAAAAAGCTTACAACCCAAATATTAAAAAAAGATTCTGCGTAGGAAAGAGGAAATATGGCCAGAGACCACCCTGACTTAACCAGGAGAGCTTCAATGATCTTAAAAAAAAAAAAAAAAAAAAAGTGTCCTACAAAAAGTGAAACCAGGTCAAATTACAAAGGATGTATATAAACAAATAACATAAGTATGTAGGGACAAATTTAGAAAGGCCAAGGCACAAAACGAGATCAAACTAGCTAGAGACATAAAGGGTAACAAGAAAACATTCTACAAATACATTAGAATCAAGAGGAAGACCAAGGACAGGGTAGGCCCGTTACTCAATGGGGGAGGGGGAGAGAAGAGGAAGAGAATAACAGAAAATGTGGAAATGGCAAAGGTGCTTAATGAATTTTGTTTCAGTTTTCACCAAGAAGATTGGTGGTGATTGGACTTCTAACATAATGAATACCAGTGAAAATGAGGTAGGATCAGAAGAGGCTTAAATAGGGAAAGAACAAGTTAGAAATTACTTGGACAAATTAGATGTCTTCAAGTCACCAGGGCTTGATAAAATGCATCCTAGAATACTCAAGGAGCTGATTGGGGAGATATGAGCCACTAGAGATTATCTTTGAAAAGTCATGGAAGATGGGAGAGATTCCAGAAGACTGGAAAAGGGCAAATATAGTGCCAATCTATAAAAAGGGAAATAAGGACAATCCGGAGAAGCTACAGACCCGTCAGCTTAACTTCTGTACCTGGAAAGATAATGGAGCAAATAATTAAGCAATCAATTTGCAAACATCTAGAAGATAATAAGGTGATAAGTGACAGTCAGTATGGATTTGTCAAAAACAAATCCTGTCAAACCAACCTGATAGCTTTCTTTGACAGGGTGACAAGCCTTGTGAATGGGGCGGGAGGAGGGGGAAGCGGTAGATGTGGTATATCTTGGACTTTGGTAAAGCTTTTGATACTGTTTCACATGACTTTCTCATAAACAAACTAGGGAAATGCAACTTAGATGGAGCTACTATAAAGGTGGGTGCAAAACTGGTTGGAAAACCGTTCCCAGAGAGTAGTTATCAGTGGTTCACAGTCATGCTAGAAGGGCATAATGAATGGGGTCCAACAGGGATCAGTTTTGGGTCTGGTTCTGTTCAATATCTTCATCAGTGATTTAGATAATGGCAAAGAGAATACACTTATAAAGTTTGCATCTGATACCAAGCTGGGAGGGGTTGCAAGTGCTTTGGAGGATAGGATTAAAATTCAAAATGATCTGGACAAACTGGAGAAATGGTCTGAAGTAAATAGGATGAAATTCAATAAGGACAAATGCAAAGTACTCCATTTAGGAAGGAACAATCAGTTGCACACAAACCAAACGGGAAATGACTGCCTAGGAAGGAGTATTGCGCAAAAGGGATCTGGGGGGTCATAGTGGAAAACAAGTTAAATATAAGTCAACATCATTCGGGGATATATTAGCAAGAGTGTTGTAAGCAAGACACGAGAAGTAATTATTCTGCTCTACTCTGTGCTGATTACGACTCAGCAGGAGTATTGTGTCCAGTTCTGGGCATCACATTTCAGGAAGGCTGTGGACAAATTAAAGAAAGTCCAGAGAAGAGCAACAAAAATGATTAAAGTTCTAGAAAACATGACCTATAATGGAAGATTGAAAAACATGGGTTTGTTTAGTCTGGAAAAGAAAAGACTGAGAGGGGACATGATAACAGTTTTCAAGTACATAAAAGTTGTTACAAGGAGGAGGGGGAAAATGTTCTTCTTAACCTCTGAGGATAGGACAAGAAGCAATGTACTTAAATTGCAGCAAGGGAAGTTTAGGTTGGACATTAGGAAAAATCCTAACTATCAGGGTAGTTAAACACTGGAATAAATTGCATAGGGAGGTTGTAGAATCTCCATGATTGGAGATTTGTAAGATCAGGTTGGACAAACACCTGTCAGGATAATACTTTGTCCTGCCATGAGTGCAGGGGGCTGAACTAGATGACCTCTCGAGGTCCCTTCCAGTCCTATGATTCCTTCACTCTCACTGCTACATAAGAGTTTATCTTCAAGTCACTGTTGATTTATTTGCCTCCTCCTTCTAAGCTGCCTCCACCTTTTTTCATCAGCCTTTCTGCAGAGATAGACTTAGATGATTTATATACCTTCTACTTTCTTTCATCCCATCCATCCCATTACATTTTGTGGAAGTTCTTGTAGACCAGGGGCTCTCAATCATTTTTCATTTGCGGACCCCCAAAAAATGAAAATGGAGGTGAGGACCCTTTTTGGAAATCTTCTGTCTGTATACATAGTTGAATTCTGTTCAGTCAGTTTTCAGTCTATGTCTTTAGTGGGCCCCTTAGACATGGTCCGGGGACCCCCAGGTTGAGAACCACTGCAGTAGAAACACACCGGGCAGGCACAGAAGACACTGAGTATATATCAGCTTCCGTGCTTTTTCATGGAGACTTCTGGACCTGATATTAATGCCGAAGAGACAGTGGACAGACTGGTTTCTTGATAGAAGTACTCCACACCAGACTTCACCTTTCCAGTGCAACATGTCTGAAGAGCAGCCCAGTCCAGCAGCATCATCTATCTTCTCTTAAGTGTCTCTCTATATTATTTTAAGGAAAGGAAATGCTGTAAAGAAAGAAAGGTCTAGCTAGACAAA
Source organism: Emys orbicularis (assembly GCF_028017835.1). Lineage (NCBI taxonomy): Eukaryota > Metazoa > Chordata > Testudines > Emydidae > Emys > Emys orbicularis. The sequence goes on along the minus strand of NC_088687.1, from coordinate 79,900,039 downwards.
GATCAGTCAACCTGAAGAGCAGAGCACCAAGATAGAATCTTCTCCATTGGTAATCTGTATATTTTAGAAAGTGTGTGTGTGTATAAAAAAAAAAAATTCCCCAAGAGACAGGTAAGAAAAAACAGCAGGATAAACTGGCAAGACTATCTAGTCAGACCTTTCCTAGTGTGAGATCAAAGTTATTTGTAACCTGGGAGGCAATAGGGGGGGGAAGCATTTTATTATCTTAGCCAAATGTTTTAGTCTAGATTTTTAACATTTTCTAGGGGTCTCGCCTGGCTCAAGGTACACTACACATCCTGGTATGGGTGACTCCTCCATAGGGTGGGGGTGGGGGAAATCATCCTTTGGTAGAGAAGAGGACAAAACATTACAACCTCTGACAGTGAATAGATCCTTTGCTTTCAACTTTGACTCTGAAGATATCGCTGTCTCAGAATGGGAGGAGGTATTTTAAATGTTGAGAGCACTATGCTCGATACAAGTTCTAGTTAAGATCCCTACACCTGTGAAAACAAAGAAATAACAGAGAAGTCCAATATGAAGGACAATTGCCTTCTTCAATGTCTTTCTTCAAATGAATTAATAGCAGCAGCAAAAACTTCTAACTGCAGCAGATTTTCTGCTTTGACTATGGAATGAGATGGAAGGGGGTTGAAAAACAATCACACACCTATAGCTTCCCTGGCTGTCAACCCAGTGATTTGATGGGTACTCCTTTCCTTTAATTTCTTCTATCATCTTTTCTGAGATGATCAGAAGAAATGCAATTTCATCTCTATAAATGAAGCAGACAAGACATTCGGAGCAAGGAAATAAATAGTATTGGTGCCAAAGTTTTGAAAATTGCTGAACTGATCAAAACTTTGTCACTGAAGTGTAGGGAGAAATAACATCAATTCTACAGCAAATAAGGAGAGATTAGAACAAAATATTTAAAACAGCAAGAGAAATGTAGCTCCTTTAGCTATGAAGTTCTTGAACTTCATCAGTTAAAATCACAACCATTGCTTACTACACTTCATTCACTTACCTCTTGTATCTTAAATACTTGAAACAATTCTCATTTTGTTTACCCTCTTGAACAATCTTCCTTTTGTTAACCTCATTTGTTTTTCATACAATTTGTCTTACACTCTTGGCTTTATTTTGTACTATATCCATTTCTTCTTTGTACCTGGTATTTTATACTTTTCATGTGCTTTTTTCCCCTTACCTTTGATTTGTGAGCAGTGACCTTTGACTTATTGTTATATACACATAAATACTGTATAAACAAATGGTAGACCATTCACATTGGAGTCCACTGGTAATCTTCATTTTAGTTACAACCATACAAGGAAGGAACTAGAGGGCAGCCAAACACATAGGGAAACATGTGATTCCCTCAGGGAACCCAAACTCTTAGCACATAAAGAGTTTCTGTCTTAGAAATGAAGACTATCCCATCATAGTTAGGCAGAGAATAAGAGATTCGTGCCTTTCAGCAGATATTCCATTTAATATCTTATTAACTCCATAGAAACCGGGTTAAGAGTGTTTATGATATGAAAAAAAGAAATAAAATCTTCTGAAACAAAAGAACTTGCTGTGATTTCCTTACCAAAGGAAAAGAGCTTTTTCAAAGCACCTCAAACAATATTTTTCCAGGTGCTACCAGGTGATTAAGAGTAAAAATGGACTATAAACAAGTTGCATGAGACCTGACAGAGCCACTGCCCTCCAAGACAGCCCTTGTTTAAACCAGCAATAACACTAGCAACATGCTGTAATTTTACTCAGCAAAATGTATAGTCACTATTCACATAGTGATTAAAAGGGAACACAAAAATTTAGATACAAATTACATTAAAGTCCTGTTACAGTTGCTACAATAAAGCCTTCTGTAAACAGAGAACAGGAGTATGTTATTTTAATGAAGAAATCAACATTGCATTGATTTACAAGGAGTCAAGTGAAAAGTTTATGTAAAACTAAGCCTTCTTTCACCTAAGACACATACCTGTTTGAGTAGAAAGATGTAATCTGATTAAATAAATGTCTGATATGGCAAGACACAAATACTGCATGTAACATATAGTTATTTGGTCATATTTCCTTAAAAAAATCAGTAGCAAATAAAACTATGTGAGGATTTTTGGCTAGAAAAATCCATTTCCTGACTTTTGTGCTGACAGTGTACAAAGCAGAAAACAGTTTGTAAAGAAAGATTAAAATAGGAAAACAGATAAAAATTAAGTTCAGATGTCTGCTTTGTTTCAAATCTTAATAAAAAAGTAATACTTTACAGGATAATCTACTTAAATATTTATTAACATTGTTTGATATAAATAATAAATATTTTGTTGTGCAGTTTTGCTTCAATTCAGTTTTAAGAGAAAATAGGTAACCCCCTTCCATATTTTTTTAAAATTATTATCTATTAAACTAGGAAGAACTCAAGATAGCTTCATAAATAGTATATACTGGCTACACATTTTGATATATTCTTAACCAGACCCATGCAGTACATAGCTCATAGAAGAGTTGCAATTTTATTTAATGCTTCACTTATTATATAGTCAGATGGTTTTCATCACAAATGTCTAAAATGTTTTCATCTTTACAGGAAGAGAATAAAAATGTCCTTTGAAATCTAACATCTTCCAAAGACTTCAGTCAGTTCATTGTGAAAATATTACAACCTTGTCACTTTTTCACCCAAGAGATTCCTGTCAGTCTCCAATCTAGTGTTACTATAGAATTACAGACTACAGTACACTATCAATGCCTGCTGTGTCCTTTGGGAAAGAAATCTTTGCTGGTTGAACTTTACAATTTAGTTCTAAAGGCAGAAGAACAATGGTTTGAAAAGCAGATAGGACATACTTTTTTCGTAAAATTCTAAAGAACAAGATTGAATGTATTTGCAATTTTGTCTTGTTTTATAGATTACATTGAATGCTACATGAATTTTTTCTTGCCTGTAATTAATATCAGTTGCCTTTTTATTTTTGATTCAACACAAAATTGTTTCAAGATTTCCAGAATCATTTTATTTCCATGTATGCTCCTGTGTTTTGGTTAGTAATAGAAGCTTAACTTAAAAATTGCTAGACAGAAAGCTGGAAACAATCTTAAGTGTTCATACCACAAACTTGTCCTCATAGTTTAGGCTTAGTAAAGACTGCAGAGGTAGTTTGTACTTCAGTGTTTACTGATTTTATGTAAATTTCTTATTAAATATGTTTTTTATGCAGTGATCCAAATTCTGCTATTAAATTGATGTAACAAAGATCAAATTTCAAACCACTATCTGTTTCATTCTCAAGCCACCATGTACAACATGGTTATAAAAATCCATCTGCATTTGGGGATTTATTAAAGGCCTTGTTTTCTAAAGTTGTATGCAAAAATATGAAATTAGACATCTAATGTGTAGATATAGTTACCATAACTGTGCATGCAAATAAAGAATCAGATGTGTTTAAGTGTCCACTTGCATGCACAATCACAAGTGCACATGCATTTTTGAAGATGTATACATGTCTCTGCAGTTTAGAAAAATCAAGTCTTTAGAGCCCAATTCTGCACTCAAATATATATATTATTCATAGCTCCCATTGGCTTTAACATGTGTATATGAGTGCAGTATGGCCTATGGGATTTAACATACTGGATCAGATCATTGGACTATCTAATCCAGTAGTTTGCCTGAAGAAGGGACCAGCCTGGTTACGTAACGCGCAGCTGTTTCTTTCCCATCCACAATGAAATTATATAAAATTGCCCAATGCTGTACACAAGTGATGTAATGATCTGTGGAATTCTTTCCCACCCTCTTTACGTGATCTTACATGATGTTGCTGGGTATATCAAACAGTGTTTAGTGCCTTTTATTCACTGACACCGCCCCCCCCCTCCCCCCGCACACACACACACATTATTTTAGTTTGAATAGCTACAAAGCATAGTCATTGGCGATGAAATGATCCACCCATTTTAAAATCCAGCCACAGTTTTGGTACATTCCACAGATAGTCACTGAAATGTCATTAATCCTTACCTGATGACAATCTGTTTAGCTGGGGATCATCTCTCACACATTTTGTAACAGGCAGGAACAATGACGAAACCTGAAGCAGGGACAGGGGTGATGTTGTCCAGGCTTGCCAGAGGAAAGCAGCAGTGCTTTACCAGTGGGGGATGGGAAAGGAGGTCAGAAACAGCTGCAAAAAGGTGGGTGTGGGTCAGCTTGGCAATGCTGACTCATCCCCTGGGAACATAAAGGCAGAAGGTTTTAAAAGATGCAAGCCCTGGTGTTAGAAGCCCTTTCTCTAGGCAGCAGAAAAGGCAGCACACACCTTCCCTCCCCTCAAGGTGGGAAATATCAGGTTTGGTTAGGACCAGCTGTGAGCATTGTCTTAGTCACTCCTTTTTAGGAAGGGCTGGGAAGGAATTTTTCCCTCACCACCATATGGAGAGGGGATTTTTTGCCTTTCCCACAGTGAGTGTCAGGGAGGACCTATTATAGTGAGGAGGAAAGGGGGTTAAGCTGTATGTCAGAAATCATTTTGTAAGTGTGGGGGCAGACATCCAGTGCAGGTACTCCATATGGAAAGGATACAGTGACCAGATAAATGACTTAATAAAGGATTTTAAAAGGAGGTGCTGGTTAAAGGAACAGAATGGGAGAGGGATCTAAGGGCTCCTATGATTGGTATGGCAGGGAGCCAACCTCCCCTTTCTTATAGCACACCTTAACCCTCTTACAAGGTGGGGTGGATGGTAAGGTCCAAGCCGTGGGTTGGCTGGGGGACCTGGATGGAAAATGAAGGGGGGCTGGTGGAAGCCCCAAGTAGCACTGCCTGCACTGTGTTCTTTTATCGGTCGGGTACTGCCAGACATCTAATAATAAAGTTGCAGCCTGATTAAATCCATATCAAGTGTCTCCTGTCCTCCTTTCGGTATAGCTGGACAGTGAACACAACTCACCAAGTTTGGGGCAACTGTTGAATTCAGCTCTCTTCAGTCACTGCTTTAACAGTACAAGCAACATACACACACAAAACACAAGTCTTGTCTAACAAGATCCACAGGAGAAAATGGGATCACTATATATATATATATATATCCCTATGTAACAGTATACAAGGAAGGGAGAGAGGCTTTTGGATTAGTGTATGTAACAAACTCAAAACCAATTCATCGGTAACGTTTAAATTTCCTTTTCTGCCTGTTCTATGATATCAGTCCATAGAGTAATATGTAAAAGCATATTTCACGTGGGACTTTGAGGACAGACCTACTGAGGTACAGCCTAACAGGTATCAGAGCACTGAAAAGCTAGCAGCTGAATGTTACATCTACTGAAGACATGTCATGAGGTCAGTAATATCTAGAGAAGCACTGAATGGACTTCTAAGAAGCAGAATGGCAAATCTCCTTCCAAAATTTCACTCTTCCCAAAAGGACACAGTTAAAAGCCTTAGATGAACATTTTTTTTCATACACAGTTCTGATCCCTTTTGACCTTTTAGAAAGACAAAGTCTACAGTAGACCCCCGTACCTCTCTTCATCTAGAAACAGTGCATACACCTTGATGTCTTCCAGATGCTTTCCAAGTTTGTTAATTTCCTTTCTATGGAGTTCTAGTATGTTTTGGTGTGGTATCAAAGAAACTTAAGTCTTCAGTGGAGTGAGACACATATTAACACTTATTGTTAGCCTCCCTGACTGAGAAATATTGTGATGAGTTAAGACTAAACTGTAGTAGAAGATGCTTAAATGGCATCTTTTCCAATGAAAGTGACTAAAACTCTCTGTATTTGGTTGGTAAAAAAGCAATTTCTAATCTGCAGTGACTGTCAAAGCAGCAACATTTCCTTCTTCAAACAGTTTGATTTAGTCATAGAACTCATATAGACACTAGATTATATGCCATGTATAGAAGCAAAAAGGAAGTTAATGAACATAGAGGTACCAAAGTCTGCTGCTAACAAAATCAGTTACTGAAACATTTATTATATAAAACATCACCAATAAAAATACACTCTTGCCTAAAGTAACTTTTCCGGAGAAATAATTGTGGCCTCCATAACGAAGGTAAATAGAAACCGTCAAAAAGGTAAGTATTTTAAGTTTAAAAAAAGGTAGAAAGAAAACAAAAAAGTGTTGTTTGAAATTTTTCCACAGAATTTTCCAATTTTTCTACTAAAAGAAGAAATTAGTTTTGTTTCATATTGAAATGTTCATTTTTGTTGAAAATTGTTTCATTTCAGATTTTGCAAACCAAAATAATGTTCAGATTTCAGGGGGGTTTTGTTTGTTTGTTTGGGTTTTTTTTGGCGGGGGGGGAGAGGGTCCATTCCTCTCACTTTCCTCATGCCTTTTTTTTCCAAGGGGAAAAAAGAAAAGAAAGAAAGGGAAAAGGAAAGGGAAAGTTAAAAACCCTGAAAAATAGAAAACCAAAAATAATTCAGTTCTTAGGTGATGAAACAAGTAAAATTGATTGAAAACAAAATGAAAAAGTTTCAATTTCTTTGAAAAATAGAAACATTTAGAAGGAAGTTAAAACTTTTCATGAACATTTCTGTATCATTCTAAGCACCCATTTTCATCTAAAAAATTAATGATTTATTTTAAACCAGCTCTAATGTTACGCATTCATGACTAAGAAAACAGGAGTCAAGGAGACATTCTCTATGTGCTCTATCTATGAAGAATTCTTCGATCCCTGCCATAGATGACCTATCACTTCCTAAAGACAATATTCATCTTACGATCAACACCACTTGTTTACCATGGCCATAGAATTTGCAACAGAATTATGCTCCAGAATTTAGGCTTTTTTTTAAAAAAAAAAAAAAAGTTTCTGTCCCTCATGGCTGTGAAGATAACCTTCAAAATGTGAACAGAGTATAAAACAACATAGTGTTGTCTTTCTGAGCCTGTAGTAAATAGCTCTGAGAGATGAGAACTGTTCCACTTATCTTAAGGTTAGTAAATATGAAGCCTTAAGGTGAAAATAGGAAAATTTATTTTACCTTTCCTGAACATTTACTTTTTTCTAGCATAATAGTCTACAGATCTATTACAACAGATCTTACGCCTACTTGAGGCTCCTTGGAGGTAGCACTAGACCCATCAATCAAGGCAGGCTGGGAGTGGCCACATCCCTGAAGAACCAGACAGCCAGTCTGAGATACTTCCAGAGATGCTTCATACAGCTAAAGTCCTTTAAAGTTTAACTCAGAGGTTATTAGATACAACAAGAAATTAGACTTTAAGGTCACAAAGGACCATTATGATCATCTAGTCTGACCTCCTGCACAACACAGGCCACAGAATCTCACCCACTCACTCCTGTAATAAACCCCTAACCTATGTCTGAGCTACTGAAGTCCTCAAATCAAGGTTTAAAGACTTCAAGGTACAGAGAATCCTCCAGCAAGTGACCCGTGCCCCATGCTGCAGAGGAAGGCAAAAAAAACCCCAGGGCATCTGCCAATCTGCCCTGGAGGAAAATTCCTTCCCGACCCCAAATATGGTGATCAGCTAAACCCTGAGCATGTGAGCAAGACAAACCAGCCAGACACCCAGAAAAGAATTATCTGTAGTAACTCAGATCCCACCCCATCTAACATCCCATCACAGGCCATAGGGCATTTTTACCGCTAATAGTCAAAGACCAATTAATTGCCAAAATTAGGCTATCCCATTATACCATCCCCTCCATAAACTTATCAAGTTTAGTCTTGAAGCCAGATATGTCTTTTGCCCCCACTACTCCCCTTGGAAGGCTGTTCCAGAACTTCACTCCTCTGATGGTTAGAAACCTTCATCTAATTTCAAGTCTAAACTTCCTGATGGCCAGTTTATATCCATTTTTTCTTGTGTTTACATTGGTACTGAGCTTAAATAATTTGTCTCCCTCCCTGGTATTTATCCCTCTGATATATTTGTAGAGAGTAATCATATCTCCCCTCAGACTTCTTTTGGTTAGGCTAAACAAGCCAAGCTCTTTGAGTCTCCTTTTATAAGACAGGTTTTCCATTCCTCGGATCATCCTAGTAGCCCTTCTCTGCACCTGTTCCTGTTTGAATTCATCCTTCTTAAACATGGGAGACCAGAACTGCACACAGTATTCCAGATGAGGTCTCACCATTGCCTTGTATAACGGTCCTAACACCTCCTTATCTCTACTGGAAATACCTCACCTGATGCATCCCAAGACTGCATTAGCTTTTTTCACGGCCATATCACATTGGCGGCTCATAGTCATCCTGTGATCAACCAATACTCCGAGGTCCTTCTCCTCCTCTGTTACTTCCAACTGATGCGTCCCCAGCTTATAACAATAATTCTTGTTATTAATCCCTAAAGATTAATCAGTTGTGCCAACATACATCCTAGAAGTCTATTTCCCTCCTTACTCAGGTGAAGTCCATCCCGAGAGAACAGTCCTCTGTCCATGAATGCCTTCCAGTGGCCCTACATCCCAAAGCCCTCCTTATAGCACCACTGCCTGAGCCATCTGTTGATCATCATAATTTTGTCACACCTTTGTTGCCCTTCTCTAGGAACAGGCAGAATCCCACTGAAAATCACCTGAGCCTCAATTTCCTTAAGCGTCTTCCCCAGCCTGGCATAGTCTCCCTTGATACATTCCAGCAAGAATCTAGCCGTATCATTTGTTCCCACATGAAGGAGAATCAGTGGATTCTTTCCCGCTCCCGTTAGGATCCTCTTCAGCCTCAGGTTCACATCCCGTATCTTAGCACCCGGCAGCACACCCTTCTGTTCTCTGGATCAGCTCTGGTTACAAGCCTGTCTATTCTTCTCAGTAAGGAGTCCCCAAAGATGTAGACCAGCCTTTTCCTGGTGATGGTGCAATTCTCCGGTCTATCCCCTGCTCCCTCTGGCTGCAAGTCCTCTCGATTCCTGTTCTCCCTTGCAATCCTCTGAAACCCATCCTGTATCCTCCTGGGGCTCATATTTGGTGTTGTTATCTCCATTGACTCTTCCACTCTTCCTATAGGACTAGCTGCTCTTCTCTCTTGCCCTCTCACCTTCAGCGACCACCTGCTGTGCCCCTTCTTCATTTTCCAACTCTGCAAACCTGTTCCTGAGCTCTATTTCTCCTTCACTAGTCCGTCTTTTCCTCTGCCTGGTTCTCTTAGTCACATGCTTCCACTGTCCACTTTCCTCACCCAGCAGTTTCCCCTCAGAATTCTTTGGTCCTGCTTCCATCTGCAAGTCTGAGCTTTTTCCTTCAGCCTCCTCATGTCTTTGCTCCATCATCTGCTAGAACCCCCTTCTAAACTCAACCAGAGTTTCCACCTGCATCTCCAATCCTCGGATCTTTTCTTCCATCAGCTCTTTCAGGCAGCACTTCATGCAGACTTGTTACTGAAGAGCAACCTCAAAATTCCAACCCAACTACTGGAGGACATAGTATACATTGTACCCAAAAAGGAAATGGAGGAGCATGTGATACTTGAAACTTCCCAGAGAACCATAATCCTTGTGCTGGATGGGTTGGATCTGCAGACTTATTAGAAAAAAAGGACATTTTCAGGTATGGATAGATAAATTTTCCTATCTATTCTTTTTAGGGAAAGTCTGCAAATCCATTACAATGGATGTCCAATAGCAGTGTATCATCTGGGAGAGAAACAAAGGATGAATGAAGATATAAATTTTAGAAAGAGAGCAAGAAAGACAGATCAGTTATGATATGAGCATGGTATGCAGGTCTCTCCATCCAATAGCAGGTACTGAGGAGACCAGCACATTTAATTTATAAATAAACCTTACATAAGGTGTGAAACTTGACCAGGTAACCATCCTCTTTCTATGTTGGATATAATCCTTCAGGCTAGGCAGCTTCCATTGCTCTGAATAAATGAGCACAAATGTTTGAAGGTGCTGGGGTGGGGGAAGCTTCTACGTTTCAAAACTTCTGAAATATACCAATTTAGCCACCTCATAACTGAACTCTTAGCTGCAGTTCTTATGTTATGTTATTTTTATGATGGGGATTATAGATCGACAGAACTAGAGGTTTTCAGAATTGGATACTGCATTCAATGATTCTTAGCGCTATTCCGACAACACGAGTATGCGAGAGTTGTGTGTGGTGAATTTTTTTAAGCAGTTTTGCATGTGGGCAGAAAGAATGGGGGAAAAAATTCTCAAAACCCCATTAATGCTTAGAACAAATTTGCCCTTCTCAGAGGTGCACTACTGCTGTCCCCTGATATGGTTTCATCTCTAAAAACACTTCTGGCTGATGGGATAGCACCCAGGCTGACAACTTTTAAAGACAGAAAAATCTACAGGCATTTCCAAGAATGGATCCAAAAGATTCTTCTTAGTCAAGGAGTTTACTACAAGCTTTGGTTCCCTAAGAGGGAGTTCTCATTAGTATAGTTTTGAGAAGTGCAGGAGCTCTAAGAAATCTTATGTCTGGATGAGAGGCCAATCCTGTGCCTGCTTCCTGTCTCTAGTGAGCTGGAAAGGGATAGCAATTGGTAGAATCTGTGGTTTTGGGCCCATTTTAAGACTTTGTTCTAAGAACTTTAAAAGAAAATTGCCTTGGCCTGGATTGGATCCATCCTTTCTAACAACAACACTGTGCCAGACATATAGACCAGGTCCTTGTAGATACCTTGTTCATGGAATACTTTCTCAAGGCGAAAAAATGTCTTATTTTAGTTGATATGTATCAAATATCACATAGATAGAGTTAATTCTGCACAAAACCCAGAAATTTTTTTCTTGAGAGATGATTCTTCCTGTAGGTGAGGCCTAGTGGTTATCAGCTAAATTGGATACGAGCACCAGGACCTCCCTGGATGTTGCAGGGCACCAGGTTCACTTCTGGGATTTTTTTTTTTTTTTTTTTTTTTTTGCTTCTTGGGTTAGTGTTTTTTATTTTGGTTTGTTTTTGTTTTTTGGGGGATGGGAGTGGGGGATGGGATGAAGTTTTTGTTTGTTTGTTTGTTTTTAAATGTTCCTGGAGAACATGGTGAACAGAAGGAGTGTCATGATTTTGGCCAAGGGAGAAAGTGCACAATTGTAGGCATGGCTTATTACTCACCTCATTTGAAATAAGACTTTGTTGCTGGATTACGGATATAAATAGGTCCCTTGACAGGTGAGCAACAGGGCCCAACTATCCAAAGACCTTGGGCTGTAGGCCCCACTCTCCCAGATTTATCCTTTGTTTTCTTAAATCAGCTGCTATGATGATTATTTCCTCCTTATGTGCAGTGCTTGAGAATACAGATGATTTATTTTTCTTCGCTCTTTTCATCCAGGAACAGAAGATTAGAAGCTCAAAGATAGGTTGAGGGTTTGGTACTTCCTTCCTTCTTAATAAAAGCCACTGTTGAAGTGTTGTAAGATGTCATCTGTACCTCTTGGCTGACCAGGACTGGAATTATAGCTCTTAGGGCCTATCTACTCACTATGAGCTTGAGTCAACTGGTACGACATAGGAGTCTGTTCTCCCATTAGCCTTGGATGAAATTATTTCCTGAATGAGCTTCCCAGGCATTTTCTTCACAAACCTTTCTGCTTCCAACATGTTGTGGCCTTCTGAGTAATCCCCGGCAACAAGGCAAGCAAGAATAGAGATGATGGCTCCTGTGGGTTCAAGAGATTAAGAGACTTCTCAGGAAGCCACATGTAATCTCATTCACAACAGTGTGCTGGTGCAAGAGACCTTTGTTTTGATCAAGGTCAGCAAAGCCCCAACAGATACAATGGGAGAAAAAATGACATTGTGGTTTATGGCCAGCCAGCTTCTGAATCCTATCCTCTCAGAGAAATAAACTCTTGTGGCGGTTAATATCTATAATCCTCAAAAGTAATAGACTGTACAACATCATTTTGTTCTTAGTCTTGTTGACAAATCCATGTTGTTCCAAAATAGAATCTAGGCTGTGCAATGGCTGTTTTGTGGATCTTTTCCAGGAAGTATGCTCTGATGAGCAAGTCATTTCAGAATAAATGTACATGAATCATTTTCTGCATGAGAAAAGAACATTAACACCACTTTATAAGATACCTTTAGAGAGGCAGGTATGAGAAAAAGGTAAGGTAAGCATACTGACAACATAAACTGACCATGGCATAACACTGACCATGGCATAAGATAACTCTTCTGGGAGGCAAAGATAATAGATAGGTGATCTGAAGATCAGTTAATCATAAAAAACCTTTGGAAATTGCTGCTGTGTAGGAATTTAGGGATTCCATCTGACCTGTGGCTTCCAGAAGAATCTGGTTAAGAACTTCTAGTTGGGCATTCATCTCTCTTTGGAATGCTTGGGCACTAGAAAGAGGATTGGAATAGATCCCTTAACCTTCCCTTGTTCCCTGGGAGATCAGTTATTCCAGTTTGAAGCTTATGATAAATATATAAATATTTATACTCTAGTGTTTCAATTGATTGGAGGAAGAGGGGGTGTCAATAACCTTGATTTTGGAGTTACGCCTTAGAACTAAATGCAAAACAGGCTGGTTATCTTTGCCTAACATTTATTCTTCAGAGACAATACTGATCAAACACTTTGAAATTTCCAGCCACTTGCCTTGTACTTGGGGAACTGCATGATATGGGATCAGCCTGTAGTTATGCTTGCTTCAGAAAAAATAGAGATCTTTCCTACGTTATTTTTCCTCTCTCATGCCACTTGGTAGATATATGGGATATTCAATGGAAACCAGTACCAACTTTGCCTGAGGATCGGCTCTTCGTGGCTTCAGACAGACCTAGTTTTATGACACTGAGTTATAGCTCATTGCTCTAACTGTAAATTTCTATCTTTTGGGGACAGGAAGAGGGTGGCACAATCTGCCACCACAACTACAGCTAAGGAAAAGGAAATCTTTCTCAAACAGGGCTCCCAGTCCAGAAGATCTTCTGATCCAGGATGGCACAGTGGGCAATAGAGAGACTGAACGGTGTTAGCACAAGACATGGAAGCAGCAGGTGTACAAAGGGCTGCTGAGGTGGCTTTGTTTTTATCATCAATATCATTTTCTTTTAAATAAATACTTGCCATTTCTGTAATCATACATGAGAGTTGCATCAAATATGGGGGGGGGTGGACTAACTCCCCTTCTCTCTCTCTCTCACTTCTTCTCATGTGTCATTGTACATGGGCTTATCTGGAGGAATGCAGAGTCTGCATATTCTTGAGAATGGTGTCAAATTACTCTTCCTCAAAAGAATGATACTGAAGTTCTTCCTCTGAGGGCTCTAGCCCAATCTCTGAAAAAAGCTGCCCTTGCTCCCAGGAAGATGAATTTGAGGTGCTTGTCTCCACTTCGCAGGCCCTTTCTTGTATAGCCTTTACCCTAGGAAGAATTGTATTGTGATGAACTAGAGGAAGAAGAAAAGGAAGAAATTTCTCTCTCTCTGCACCTTGTTCTACTGGGAAAACTGAACCTTAGATATTTCCTTTGTGGAGGACGAATCTGTAGCGACCTTCTCTGATGTCTTTTTCTTCACAGTTTCCCAGACTAGGGGGGAGGAGGAGGGGAGAAGGAGAGGAGGAAATAATAGCCTCTTAGTGCACACCATTGAGTATACCATGATCTTACAGGGCCCTCCGCTTATTTGTCAGACAAAGGGAGAGTGGCCTCCATGTCCTAAGATAATGGGATATCACTGAAGTGGAATCTGATGGGAGAACTGCACCTGCTGCTATGCTACATAAATAAGTGTAATATTTGATAATTTCACTCTTTTGAAATGATCCCTAAGGGGTTCCTTGAACTTCTACATGCTCCCTAAGCCCTTGCCTGAGAAAGGGGCAGGGAAAGTCTTCACATGGCATAGCCCTTTTGACTCACTGAATCCCATAGTGAGCCAGGCAGGACTCCATATGAGCTGACTCAGACCTTGTGAGAATGCAGAGGGGGAAAAACAGTGTTAGGCCAAGAAGCCCTCTACCAGCAGTGTGTTCCTTCATGTTTGGGCTGCTCCCCCTCTTGTCCCAGCTGGCTGTACTGAAGAGAGTGAGAAAGCCATGGGCACAGTCAACCCATGGGAAGCAGGGTTCCTTTAGCTCAGCAGGTGAGGCATAGCCTAGACAGTTTTCATTCTTTCTGGCCAACTACTCTGTTCCTCTGGTTGTCTATGAGGAGGTGCTGCCCAGACGTGTTGCACTGGATACCTCAGTATCAGAAGGGATTTTTCAGCAATCTTGCTGCTGAGCCCCTGAGACTAGTAACAGCCGGGTAATCCCTAAAATTCAGAAAGCCTAATGCTAAGAGTAACAAGAATCAATTTTGGGTTGTTTTATTTTCCTGTTGTACTGAGCAAGAAGTCTGAAAATGCCTTCCTGCAGCTGCTGGAGGCAGTTGAAATTGGATGGCTGGGTCTTCAGGAATTTGGTCATTCCCCATCTGCTCTGACTGACCGGTCTGGTTCTATCTCCAAGGACCTGCAGATAGAAATCAGACCCATTGTAATGGATCTGTGAACAATCCCTGAGGAGAAGAATTATAAAAGTGTAAACATTATCAACTATTTTACTGCTGATCGTTTTAGCTAAAGCTTCAGCTAATGTACTTATTCCATAATCTCAAACAACTTGAGTATTAAAAACACCCAACTGTCTCCTATCCAACTACTCAAACCTCCAATTTCTTCTTGACAGCTTCTACACTAGTTATTTGTTAATTTAAAAATACTTGTACAACTAATTTTTATATTTAATGATTAAAAACCTCCATTTAAAATGTTTAAATCAAGTTGCAGCAAAATTTCTTCAGTCCTAAAGGAGAGTTCATCAGTATCCAGGGATCTTTCATCAGGTTGTCATGAGGTAGATCAGGGCTTGCACATTGCCAATTAAGTCTTAAAGAGCCACATAAGCTTTTCAAAATGTACGTCTTTTGGAATAGTCTGCTATTACTATCTATTTTGGGCCTGTAGCTTTGCTCTAACAGACTTGCCTTGGGCAATATATGCAGGTTAAGTCAACCTCATGGCACAATAATTAGGCTTTCCCAAATACTACCTTTTCCTCTTGAAGTTTTTATATCCTTCATGCATGTGCAGAACTTCTTGAATTTTCCTTCCTCTGGGTAACATTGACCTTGCAGAGGATTTGCATCTTGATTTTGCACTAGACAGATTCAGCACTTTTGCCAAATGCTTGTATAGGGCGTCTCTATCCTATGATTCTGAGAACCTGTCCTCAGCGATATGTTCAAAAGCACTGGAGAAATCTGACACCTCCCATTCTTCTCTGGTGGACACAGAGCAACAAGAAAATGATCACCAGCCTCTCTCCTTCATAGAAAGAGGGGTAGACCCAGATGAAGACTATAACCTATCTCTAACATTTAGGAACAACTATTGTTTACCCTAGTTCCTAGACTGCCTTCTTTTGGGACTTAATATTAAGTTTTATTTCACCAGAATGGCCTACCACTTTCCACTAATTTCACCTAAAACCAACCAAACAAAACAAACCAACGTACTGCCTCATTTCCTTTTAAGGATAAATGGACCGCTGCTCATTGGGGAAACATATACCTATCACATGCCAGGTAGAAAGATCCTGCTATAAAAGTAATCTTAGGTAAGTAGCTAGGGAACATATGGAGGATTTTCACCCCTTTAATATTTGACTTTTCTATAATAATGTCCTTTTTTAAAGTGAAGGGAGGGATGAAAAAAACCTAAAACAAACAAACAAAAACCCAGAATAAAAGCAACAGTACATATTTGGGTGAGAAGCAAAATAGGGATTGAGGTAGAGAGAGAACATAATAGCAGCAAAAACTGGCAAGTGCTGATTGATCTGTGTGCCTAAAAGCTTGAAAGTTGAAAAATAACTCCAGCTATCTGGATTGCCATTATCTAATGAGCAAGCACTAGGATTTCTTTTAATTTGTCCTAACTTTATTGTCATTAGTTTGAGTAACTCAGTAAACTCACATAACTTTTTTTAAAACCATGTGTGAGATGGAGGCTGATCAGCACTCCCTATGGTCATCACTTGGGCCTTGACTGTGGTATCCTCTCCAACTTTTCAGTATCTGTTCTGTCTTTAAGAAGAGTAGATCAAAACTGGAAAGAGCACCATATATATAGCCTTCTTCCCAGAGCCTATCCCAACTGACTGGGAGAGAGGTAAGCCATGCCCTGCCCACTCTATGAAGCTCCTAGTCCCAGGCCCTTAAAGAAACAGTGGCCTGGGTTTTCACCAATTCTTAACTATTCCCATAGCACCATCTTCCTCTCTCCTGACACTTACCTCTGACCTTCTCTAGGTCTACATCGCCTCTGAAATTCCCAGGATTCTTAAAAGGTGAACATCGAATAGGTGTTGACTGACCTCTACTCCTTACTACTTTTAATGGGACAATTATCCTGTTACACTGCTCCATCTTTATTGAAATACTGACCTCAGGTAAAAAGTAAAGTAAAAGAAAAAAAAAAAAAAAAAAAAAAAGCATGGACTGTAATTAAACACTGGACAGATATATTCATTGGGTCATAATAGATGACAACTTCTGAATCTGTAATTAACTTTTTAAGGGCAGCTATTGTATAGAGGAAGTTTATTTTGTTTGTCTTAATGTACATTATCTAATGCATCTAAATTGAAATTACATCTGACTCGCAATCCAATTCATTTAACTTGATCTGGAGTTTTAGAATTAGTGAAAATTAGAGTAATTGGTAAATGTCACCAGTTCACTCACTACTTTCTCTCCAACACATCAATAAAATAAAATACCAATGTGTGACTGCTTACAAAAAATCACACTTTTAACATTTAAGATAAATCAGTGCCTAAATTGATCTAATGTTTATAAAAATTGAAGTCCAATTTCAAAAAAAAAATTAAAAGCCACTCACATTTTCAAAATCATCAGATTTAAAAAAAAAAAAAGAGGCACTTTTGAAAATCCAAGTAAATTACATCCATATTTAACTACAATTTTACAAATGTTCTTTGGAAAGGTTAATGGGTTAAGGTTGCAAGATGTTCCTGTATAGAAGCAAGGCTTGTTTGACTATCAGCTTACATATATTCAAGTGTTTGAATTATTCCATCATTATTTATCCTCCAGTCCTGCCTGCTTTTGGCTTCAGTGTCAGTTTTGGGGTCAATGGGAGTTATGAGTGAACAAAGAATGCAGAATTTGCCTAAACTGATTTCTATGGAACCAATATTAAGCTCACTAATTAGTAATTCCCAGGAACTCTTGTGGCTACTTTTCAGAGGATAATCATCACCTTAGCAACCTTCTAATTTTTAAGAATGGATGTTTTAAAAAATGTTGTGCCTATTTTCAATATTTATTTTCCATCACTATTTCTTTCAGAACCCTCAATGAATATGATCCTATCCTGGTAATTTACTCCATTTGAGTTTCAAAAATTGCTACCTTCCCTAGAATCTTCAGTCTTTGCCAAGACCACATCCAAATTTCCCATGAAAAGTGCTAGAATAAACATTTCTCATCATCTTCAGTAATGAATGACAGTGTCTAACTTCTCACTACTTCACCATGATTTTTCAGGCTTCGTATTGCTAGATGCTGACCACCCTGAATCCCCCCTAAAGTTCAGGGCATTTAGCATCTCAGACTCAGAACCTTAGGAGCAAGATGATACTTACATATTTATAGAATTATGAGTATCTTGGCTAATTGCTTTTTTAGAGCTTATTTCTAAATTGCACTTTACCTTACAGAAAAATAGGTAAGAAACAGGCAAGCCTGCAAGAAGTCCTATTGAAGTCAAACTATTACATGAACGATCTGTGTGTTTGTCAAATTGTGCCCTTATTTTGTGTTCCAATGAGTGTTGTTTAGACAACATTTCCAAATATTATTTTAGTTCTAAGTAAATCTGAGCATGCCCATGTTTAATTGTGCCAGATTACATTCCCTTTTTATTTTACATCCTCCCCCTCTCCCTCTCCCCCCGCCCCAAGAGGCACACAAAACATCTGCTGCTCTATGTAAGGATTTTCAAATAGCTTCCAGGTTAGTCCTGTGGGATTTAGGTTTTTACTTTACCCTTTAGCCTATTGTTGCAACCATTTTCCTCATATATTAAATCTATGTCCTTTTAAAAAGGACAAAATCCTTTTCTAATGCTGCCAAATACATTGCCTTCCCTCTCATAGTCTCTTAAATATAATTGCAATGGAAAGAATGGTTACTTACCCCAAAATAATTGTAGGTCTTTGAGACATTCTAGTCAGTGTGGATTCCACAGCAGGTGCACATATGCCTTATGCATGCTAGATTGGAATCTTGAATAGCAGTGTCCATCAGAGCTGCCCATGCAACCAGTGCCTCCTTGTGCTCCCATGTGAGGACAAAGGGTGGAGCTACTGCAACCCTTCCTCTCTTCCCTCACAATCTGAAGATTCTGGTAGTGGAGGACTCCGAAAAAGCAGGGATGGAGAGCAGGTTGTGGGATACACACTACTACAACATCTTGAAGAATCACAGCTATCTAAGGATAAGTAATTGTTCTTTCTTCTTATCTTAAGTGTCAGTGTAGGTGCCAGGTGTATCAGTTTAACAGCAATTGTATTAGTGCTCTTCCAAACGTGGCATCTGCTCTAGCAGCTAAGTCTAAGGCATAGTCAGTGGGTTACTGCATGTCACTGCCTTGCAGACCAATGATATTGACATATGCTTGAAGCAAGTGGAAGAAGTTGCTTGAGCTCTGGTGGAATGAGCCTAGGTATTAAGTGGCAGAGTTATACCAACCAACTAGTAACACGAAAGAGATGGTGTAATCAATTTCAACATTATTTGGGGAGAGATTACTTGACCTTTTGAACATCCCACTATAACCAGAGATAAATGAGATGACAGTGAATGGTTTACTACTGTCAATATAATAAAGCAGAGTCAGGCATAAATCTAGTGGGTCTAATTTCTTTTTTCCCAGTGCTGAAAGTGGCTTCAGAAAGAAGATAAGGTATGTTGAGAATTGTTTCAGATGAAATTCTGAGACCACTTTGGGGTCATTTCAGGTGAGGTCTTAGTATCACTTTGTTACTGTGGAACATTGTAAGGAGGATTCCACCATTAGTACCGGAAGCTCGCTCACACTTCTGGCCAAAGTGACAGCAACTACAAAGATTTTCAGAATGAGGGGGTCTAAGGAACATTCTGACAGAAGCTCACATGAAGGCTCCATGAGTCTCAGACAAGAGTGGGTTCTCTGACTGGTGGGTATCATGTAGCAGCCCTTTAAGAAACTTTCATAATGTTGGGGGAAGAGAAGAGTGAACATTGCTGCATAGGTAGGTGACAAGCTGAAATGGCAATTGTCGTGGACTTTAATAGAGCTGAGTGAAAGACGAGCCTGTTTGAGGAGCAGCGAGTAGTCAAGCTTCTTTGGTAATGAAGCCTGGGCTGGATGCAAAAACTTTTTTGAGCTGCCCATATTGAGAGCCTCAATATGTTTTTCTGATAGATGTTTTCCTGCTTTATATCAGGATTTCCTGGACCTGTAGAGAGCAATCACTGTCTGTAGTGTTCAGCCACCCAAAAGATGTGGTGTCGGGAGCAGCAACTTTGGATCTCGATGGAGTATCTGACCCTAATGCTATGAGATCAGATATAGGAGGTCTGAGGATTGGGTCAGGGACTCAATGGATATCTCTGGGAGATCTGGGAGCCAAAACTATCTTAGCCAATTCAGAACTATCAGGTCTACTGTGGTCTTGTCCCTTTTCATGTTGGAGATCACCCTAGGAATCAGGGGACTGGTGAAAGATGCACAGCAAACTTCTGTTTAAGTACACAAGAAAGCATCCGGTAGTGACCCTGGATTCATGCCTCTCCTACAACAAATTTTCTGTTTGCATTGTCCTTGGTGGCAAACAAGTTTATCACACTGATGAAATATTGTCTCCAGGATGGAACAATGCAAGGACCATTAGCTGGTCACTAATTGGAAAGGAAGTCCGCTAAATTGTTGCTCATCCCAGGAGATGAAGGACCATTCATGTTACCTCATTCTGATGGCACTAGTTCCAGAAATCAATGGCTTCCAGGCAGAGGGGCAAGTAGTAGGCACCTTTTTGATTGTTTATGTAGCGCATGGCTATCTGTGAAAATATTCACTAATGGGTTTCTTTTGTTAGTTAGTTCCAGCCACTAGACCAGCTCTGAAATAACATGACATAGTATTAAGACCTTCTTGTCTATCAAATGTTTGGCTGGGAAAACAAAACAAAACAAAACACAATCAAACCTTATCTGAGCCAAAGTAGTAGGGGCTGTAAATGAATCTGGGAAGTGGTGCTGTACTTGAATGGCAACATGTGGCCTAACAGTGTGAGGCATGATTTTGCTTTCATACTTGGTTATGATGTGAGCAGGAGGAGGAGTGCTTGCAGAGACTGGAACCTGTCCTCAGACAGATGTGTTTTCTGATCTGGAGTCAGTCACAGCTCTTCTGAACTCTATATTCTGCAATGGGGCACTTGACACTTTGTCATAGTTCACTAGGAGACAAATAGGGATAAAGCACATTCCAGGATAGCTCCCATCTCCTGCTGTGACCTGCCTCTGATCAGACAATTGTCCAAGGAGGGGAAGACATGAATGGGTCAATACCACCATGAGGCATTTCATGAAGACTCTTGGTACGACAGAGTCTGAATGGCAGTATGTTGTACTGGTAGAGATTTGATACCTCAATGAATCTCAGGTAATGTCTGTGTACTGAGTAGATGACTAAGCACTTGGTAGCACTTTGCCATACCTTTGGGATGGGCTGAATAGTGGACAGGGCTTGTCAAAGACCCTGGGATGATTGTAGTATTCCATCATTGATCAGGAGAGTGATCCTAGCTAAAACTGATGTGGGCAGGAAGTCAAAGAGTTTAGTTCATCTCTCCTGCATGACCAAATGTTGCTATGTCCAAAGTATCCACAAGAATCCTCAAAGGCCATTGACTGCCAGGACAGGGGCTGGTTGGGGTGCTCTTCTCCAAGTCCAAAGTGGTGTGCATCGATTGTTCGAGCAAATGTAGTTTTGGCTGTGCTTTTCTTAACTATGAGTCCTCGAGAAGGATTTGCATGCTGCACACTTATTGGAGATGTGTCCCCCTCCCACCAAATAGAACAGACATCAACCATATCCTTTGACCAGAGAAATGAGTGTCATAGGTAAGGCAGGGTTTAAACATATAGGGTTTAAAGCGCGGGAAGTTGTGTCTCTTTTTTTTTGGAGCATCCAAATTAAAACCTAAAGAACAAATAGAGTGAAGGGAGTTTCTTCACCCGAATATTGAAAAAAAGGAATTAGTTTGAAGCTCAGAAGGAGTTAGTGGGTCTGACACTCGCTGGGTTTCATGTCACTGCCATGGGAGCAACAAGGAACTGAGGGAGAGTTATAGCTGTTCCACCCTTTATATCCTCAAAGGGGAGCATGAAAAGTCACAGTGCACATGTGTGTCCCCAGTACACTGCAATTCAAAAAATTATTATATGTCTGAGATCCATGTGCAACTACAGTGGGATCTACACTACGACATACTCAGTGTCACGCAATGGAATGCCTTCATTCATTTTCCATATTAACTTTTAAATATGTTTTTAGACTAAATTGAGAGTTATCTGCTTCCTTGTACACATCAAAAACAATGATTGCTTTTTAGGGACAAATTCATAGAATATCAGGGTTGGAAGGGATCTCAGGAGGTCATCTAGTTCAATTGCCTGCTCAAAGCAGGACCAATCCCCAGACAGATTTTTGCCCCAGATCCCTAAATGGCCCCCTCAAAGATTGAACTCCTAACCCTGGGTTTAGCAGGCCAATGCTCAAACCACTGAGCTATCCTTCCCCCCTAAAGTCTGCCTATAGATATGGGAAAACAATTCCCATTGACTCAACTGGAGTTATGCATGTATATCAAGATCATTTTGGGTTATAAACGCCATACTGTTATAGCTAGGTATTTATACCACATACATAATGGTAGCTGAGCATCTAATAAAACTATAATTCTAAGAGGCAATTGAAACATTGGGGTTTCCTTCCTTCAATTTCCTACTTCCCCAGCAAAGGTAGAGCTTTATTATTAATTATTAACAGAATATTTAAAATTATGATAGAGAATGGTCATGCATTTTGTCTTGAAGCGAATAAGGTAGTGGTTATTCTGATTTGGGTGTCTAAAACAGATCAGAATAAATATATCAGTATTTGTTACCTACAATTTAGATGCTACCCTATGATCATCTCCAACTTGAACTGATCAGTAATACTACAATGGACTAACTGGTCTCCTTTCAAGGAGAGTATCACACTTCACCTACATTCCTCATTATTTCCCATAACTCTCTTGTGAAGGAGGTAGAGATATACTGTGATCACTTCTGAAATGTTTCTGAAATACAGCCATCTCTGGAAGGAAAGAAAGCAGCTGAACTTTTGATAGTAGCTGCTGGTTTCCTTTACATACAGCACACCCCTTTATTGAGCTACCTACGCCCTGTCACCTAATCTTTATAGTATAAATTATAACAAGTGATCGCCTTCTCTCTGTAATTTTATTTCCTCTCTAACACCTATTCTGCTGAATCCTTCTTCTATTCCAGCTAACATATTTTTGGATTAGCACTAAGTATTCTCTCAAATTTACTCCTTACAATAATGTGTACATTGGGACCACGGAGATAAACACTTGGGGTTAGAACCCTTATGACTGGCCCTCACATTTGACTCTTTAAACCATTTTTCTTTTCCACCTTCACCAATGAATGTTTTTGTCTGCTTGTGTTGTACAATGGTCCTCAAATGGTGCCCTTTTCAACAACACCTGCTTCGCTATACATATAGCAAGAGGGGGGTTTATTTCTCAGGTATAGAGATGAAAAGTTCTATTCAGACTACACCTTTTTAAAAAATATAATACAACCTCTATTGGTGCAACATAAAGTAATCCTTCTTCCACAATACTCCCATTCTTTGTTAGGGTTGAACATGAGATCTGAACCACTCTTGCATTGGGTAATTCTTCAAGCAAACCATCCCACTTTATTTTTGAGACATGAATATTTAGCCAAGCTTTATCTGAATTCTCATAGTACAAAAATGATTACAATATAGGAAATGTCCATACCATTCCACATCTCTCTTCAAATGACATTTATAAATAATTTAAACAAAAAAGACGTGTGGATTCTCAGGATTCTCAAGTGAAATAGGTTGGTAAAGATGTACTTTCTTGAAGTTGAATCTTCCAAGAAGATATTTATAAGTGAAGTATGAATAGTGTGTGAAGTGTAGAGTACGAGAAAGCATGCAACTTATTTTAATCCATTTAGTATTGGAATATTATTGTTAACATCTATATTGTTGCAGTACTCAGAGGCCCCAATCAGGCTAAAGGACCCTTTATCCCTGGTTGATGCACAAAGACACACTCTCTAGCCTGACGAGCTTACAATTTATGAACAATACAATAATAAAATACCCTCAGCGATGAGACAGTGATATACCACTTCATATTAAACTTAGTAAAATATCTGTACCTCAACTTTACTGTATATACTATACAGTATACTATATGTTGCTTAAGTTCAGATGGGTTTACAGTTCCTGTAAGTTTTTTTTCCTACTTGCACCTTTCTAGCATATATAAGGGGAGTAGTTCAATAATGTATTCTAGTGGGAGCACATTAATATAATAAATTCTAGCCACATTTCTCTTTTGTTATACAAACTCTTCTCTACTTGACAACTTATAACTGCTTGGTAAAGGCAGTTGAATTGATGACTTATTGTAGAGCTTCTACACTTTCCTGAGCACTACTTTAATTTTATATCACTTTTTATTAGCAGAATGTTGAACTTTACCATTTGGTAATAAAATGTTTAACAAATCTTTCATCCGATTCTTGTCCTGATAAGATGTAGTTATTGATCATACTTTTCTAAAATTCCATACATTAACCTTGGGATCACTCACATTCAAGTTCTCTGCAGAGCAAGATAAAAAAAAAACAGCATTCTCTGGGAGGTTAAAAGTAGAAATCTTTCTTCTTCTGGTTTTACTATAAGCAGTAGAAGAATTAAATCTTGGTGATTAGAGACCCTTGTAAAGTTCTCTCTTTTCTACACAGTACTTTAAAAAAAAAATAGTCCACAGAAATTTATTGAAAAAACAAGAGTAATGTTACTTTTAGAGCTAGAAAACAAACTGTTTATCAGTATTAGACAAATAGTTTGTGTATTGCATTGAACTCTAATTTCCAAGCCTACTACTTCCTCTTATACAATGTGACATTTACTAGCAATAATTCTTCCTCTTTATAAAATGCCTCGTCCCTACTACTTACCTACTTTTCTTGTGATTTAGCACTACCATAATTCATTGCTATTATAATATTTTAATCATACCAATGTAGGACATTAAAATAGTGAATGCAAAGGTCCATTTGTTGGTGTATAAAGTAAATGTTTTGAAGTTCAATTCACAAATATTGAGGGATTTTTGCTGCCATATAACAGTTTTGGTTTTGTAACAAGAAATTTAAGAATCTGCTTATTTTGCATTTTATTACCCCATATAAGAATAGTATTAAGCGTGTAATCCTGCGAGGTGCATATTGTCTTCAAGACCCATTAATACTAATTGAGGGCAGAACATCTCTTAGGAGGAACTCAGAAACTTGAAAAATTAGTGACCTAGTTAGCAGTAGTAGTTACTTTTTCTAGAACTGTAAATGCTCCTGAGTCCCAACCAAACCTGGAACCCCACTAAACAGTGTGCAAATACATAATAAAAGACTATCCCAAAGACCTAAGGGCATGTTCTCAAAGTTATTTAGTGCTTAACTCCCATTGATTTTACTCCCTTAGCTCAACTGGTAGAGGTTTGTGGAGTGGAACCAAAGGTGCATATGATGCCACATGATGGATTTTGTTTTTTCAGTTTCCTTTTTAAAAATCTTAGGAAATGACACAAAAATAAATTATGTTAAAAGAACGTTATTAAATTTGCAAAGTCATGCCCTCAAAAGCTAGGAAATAGTTGCCTATGAAACCTGAATTCAGCCTTTTTGTGTATATGGATTCTGGTAAGTCTTCAACTACATGATCATATAGTACTTTTCCCCACAGGACCATCCCAGCCTCATTCAGTGGACAGGATGCACCTGCTCCAGGGAAGAACCAGGGTTGTGTAGTAAATGAAGCTGTTGTCTTGAGGACCCCAGCCTCATTTGTTGCAGAAATTGGAAGGTGGGTAGTGAGTTTGGCATGGGATTCCAAGAGAAAGGAAGGCTTCATGGTTAAGAATGTTGAATGCTGCCCTGGATAACTGGATTCTATCCAGAATCCAGGGCAGCATTTCAGTCAAGGGGAAACCATGTTGTAACCAGATCCCCTGACTATGTAGTTATTGTAGTGTAGACAGGCCTTTAGATATTGAGTAGGTTGTAAAATATGTAAAGTCACATGCTGGTAAAAAGCAGCCTTATTGACAAGAAATCTAAGATCGCTCCTATGAGGTTTATTTGTTTTGGACGAGATCATTTATTCCAATTGTATTTGCTCCTTGGCATAGTGGTCCAAATGGATTTAAGAATTTACCCATAATAAACCAATGGAATTCCAAGAAGAAAAGACTAAATAAATACTTGTATTTTATTAGTTGTTTGTTTGCAGGCACAATGAACAAAATTGCTCTATGGTACTAAACTTTTTACATATTCCTTAAATATATAAAGGTATGTAATATTGTATAAATTAATTACATGATTTTAAAGGTATCTGCCTTTTTTTTTTTACTTCTACAAATAATTATTTTCAAGATTCAACTCTTTTGAAAAATTTAACTGAATAAATTTAAAGCTTAAAAGTTTAGTAAAGAAGAAAATAATTGAAAATCAGACCATTTTCCTGAAAAAAAAATTCCTTTTTTTAATCTAAAAATATTTCTTTGTGGGAGCATTTGCTTAAAAGGCTCTTGCTAAAAAATATATATCCCCTTTAATTAATTAAAACATAATTGTCACAGATTAACTACCTTGTAATCACAAGGGATTTTACAGATTTTAGGGGAATATGGATATATAAATTAAGAAATAGATAAAGTGAGTCAACAGAAAACAAACCCTTTTTCCAGTTTGTATTTGAATACACCAGGTTCAAGGACCCAGCATTCTTCTTCTCTCACCATGGAGCTTTGATTTTCTGGCTAATACAATGAAGGTGTTTCTCCATTCTCCTTTCTGAATTTCTCATACAAGGTTCAGAGATACACAAGCACCACACTCATGCAGCTGCCAATTCAGTCAGTGAGAAACAAAGTAGCCTAGCTTGAAATCCACAAGAAGGAAAAAGAGATAGAGGGAAAATTTAAAATATGAAATTGCATGTGTTTTTGTGGTGGTAGGGTGGACAAAGGGAGAATAAAGGAATAAGGTAGACCACAGACATGCACATGCCAGGAAGGGTTTTCACATTCATTGAAAGAAACAGGAACACTGCATCTTCATTTACTAGGCATGATGTGAACAGCTGGCTTGCTCTAGCCTGGTCAAAGTATCATTCAGAAGACTTCTAAAAAGCATAAGTGAAATCCTTGGGATGTCCTTCATAAAGAGGGAGAACATGTGACTAATCAAAAGTTTCCAATATCAAAATAGGTATCTGGTATCCCAAATAAAGATACCTCCTACTTCTCTAACCTGTTTTGACCCATTTCCCTGTCTACAGATGTCTTCAAAGAGTTGTTGTGGACCCATTCACCATCTCAGTTAAAACAAGACTGATTATGACAGCTCTTTGCCACCATTATGCTGCCTGGTTACTATAACTCTGCAACACTCTATAACCTCTCAACAGTGTTAACTGGAGTGGGAATGCGGGGAGGGGAAGAGAAAGATGTCAAAGGACATTTTGAATCACACAAAGAGAAAGTGGGAAGCTGTGCTGCTTAGATCTCAGGAGGAGAAAGTGGTGATGCAGAAGCAGGATACAGAGTAACACAAGCTTATGCTTCTAGAAAACACCAGGCCCACAGATGGAGATAGAGGACCAGAAAACAACATAGTGCCTGAATGGAGAATTAAATTAGTGGAAATGCAATGGGGGGGGGGGGGGTGAGGGAAGAAAAATCAGGCCATAGCCAACCACAAGCTGGTGAAGAGCTTCTGTGCTATCCAAGTTGCTCGATGACAAGGATCTAATCAGCAGCTGGAGTCTGGCTTCTGGTTCCAACTCAAGTTCCTCCTCCATGACATATTGCACTTCCCAACAATGCTTCCTCAGTTGCCTTACAGTTAAATCTACTTACCTGTCAAGAAACTCCTCAAATACAAGACTGTCCTAATAACTCAATCTTCCCTCATACCACACTCACAGCATTTTCTTGTATTAATTTATCTCCTACAGTCCTCCCACTTGTTGCAATTTTTTGCTCTTATTCAATTGTTTGGTTTAATTAAGCCAATGGTGAAGGTTTTGTAGAGTGAATACAGATCCATCTTAAATCTATTTTACTAAGTAACCAAACTGAACTATGAAATCTAATAGAAAAAATGCTGTAGAGTAGTGATAACTAGTTGCCCAAAATGATAGTCCTCCCTCTCCTAATATAAATTCAAGAACACACAAATCCTGCATCATGATGATCTCTGGCACCAGTTCAAGCAGTCTAACTAAAGTCAAGTGCTGCCATCACAGTTTTCATTCTCATCCACAATCACGGCACTGGCAGAGGTCACTCCTAATCATATTACCTTGCCCATTATTGGCCACACCAGTTGATTTCTGTCCCCTGTGGGTTGCTGGCTAGTAATGTTTTGCGCCCAGGAAGGTCTTCATATATTATTCCATTATTATGTGGAATAATTTCTCTCTTTGGTTTCATAAATAGGCACAATGTAGCATACCAGAATCACAAATGGTATTAAGTCAATGACAGGGCTATTCCATTTGATGCATCTGTCTTACATAGAAGTGAGTCTCTCAAGGGCACATTCAATTACCACTTTGCTGTGTATTCGAAGAGATGCTTTACTTCATTACTATTAATCTGGTAATATTTTGTTAAGGGATAGGGAAAGTCTCCCAGAATCAGTGGGAAGACAGATACACTGTTAATGTCTATGGTGTGAGGGAGAACATCATGCTATTTTCCACAGATCTCTTCTACATAAACCTCTCACGCATGACAATTAGAACTCATCCAGATAGTCTTACAAGGCAAGTACAAACCTCCTGGCAAGCTTCCCAAATGATGCCAATTGACCACATTGAATCTATTTTTTTTTCTCATTTGGAAGCTTTACAGACTGTCAAATAATGAGATAGAAGGGAGACTATAAAAAGACACTTTTCCTAATAACATTTCAAAGGGATGAAGAGCACCCACTAACAGAGAGACAAAGCCATTCAGCTCATACAATATATTAGGCTGGATTTCAGAAGAAATACAGTAATATTCTTACTATTATTCCACAAAGCTAGTATCAGTGATAGACTTAAAAGAACTAAAAACCCAATTGAACCTGCCTGCAGTCTGTAAGTTTTTATGTAGATATTAAGCAATTGATTCACTACATTGTTGGATTTCAAGATCAAGTAGCCTATCTAAGAGAATTCTCCACAATAAAGCACCTTAATGTGATAATTGAACTACTAGATAAGATACATGACTGCTCTATAAAGTAATTATTGACTATCAGAAGCTTTCAATTTTAGAAAATGACTTTGTATAAGAGCTCTCCAGAGCTCGTGACAAAGGTTACATTTAGCTCCTTTAACATATAGTAAAAGGAAATGAGACTTCCACCAACCTCCTGTATATCAAATGATCAAACAGGAAAGAGAAGTAAGTCATGATAAAAGCCTTTTTCCCTAGCTCTTCATGATATGTCCAAAAAGTAACTTCCTGAAATATGAACTGGAAAGAAAATTAACTGAACCTGAAAATCACTTATTACTTTCCTTACAAGCCTACACACCTGACTTAAAGCACAGTGAACACTGGTGAACACCCAAAATTCACAGAAGTAATGAGAGGTTAAAAATCTTATTCCTGCTAACTGTAAAAATAAATTAGAAATAAAGGTTTCAGAGTAGCAGCCGTGTCAGTCTGTATCCGCAAAAAGAACAGGAGTACTTGTGGCAACTTAGAGACTAACAAATTTATTAGAGCATAAGCTTTCGTGGGCTACGACCCACTTCTTCGGATGCATATAGAGTGAAACATATATTGAGGAGATATATATACACACATACAGAGAGCATGAACAGGTGGGAGTTGTCTTACCAACTCTGAGAGGCCAATTAAGTAAGAGAAAAAAAACTTTTGAAGTGATAATCAAGATAGCTCAGTACAGCAGTTTGATAAGAAGCTTATCAAACTGTCTGTACTGAGCTATCTTGATTATCACTTCAAAAGTTTTTTTTCTCTTACTTAATTGGCCTCTCAGAGTTGGTAAGACAACTCCCACCTGTTCATGCTCTCTGTATGTGTGTATATATATCTCCTCAATATATGTTTCACTCTATATGCATCCGAAGAAGTGGGTCGTAGCCCACGAAAGCTTATGCTCTAATAAATTTGTTAGTCTCTAAGGTGCCATTAGAAATAAAATTCCCTTAAATAAAATTACAAGAAAAAGAAATCACCCTTTCCCAATTTAAAGAACGCTATTGATTATTCACTTGAGATTTGTACCAACTTCCTGAAGGAAAAAAGTGTAATACTGACAAAGAATGGGACTATAGTATCCAATATTTTAATGTAAAAAATAGGCTTCAAGGTATTCCTCACCTTGAATCTATGCAAAGGTAATGAAATTTCAATAAAAAGGAGAATGAGAAGTATGTGACTGTGAATATATCTCACAAAAATTGTTATGCCCCAAAATTTGAAAATGTATTCTCCTCTATGGAAAAAAAAATGTTTATTATTTTGCATATGAGAATTTTACTAACTCTGAATCAGCCTCATCCTCCACATGTGGCCTCCGTGCCTTATTCCCTTGCCCCTACCATACCAGTTTTAACTCTGTTTCTTGCAAGTATTAATTATTGTACAATCTTTCATTGTATCATCATATAGCTGGACTATGTCACATATTAGGCAGCAGTGCACTTCCTTGAGGCACTG
Organism: Emys orbicularis; assembly: GCF_028017835.1. Classification (NCBI taxonomy): domain Eukaryota; kingdom Metazoa; phylum Chordata; order Testudines; family Emydidae; genus Emys; species Emys orbicularis. The sequence goes on along the minus strand of NC_088687.1, from coordinate 79,869,907 downwards.
ACAGGGGAAAATGCAGGGGTGTTGTGTACTTTTATCCTGTTCTCTGTAAATAGGGCCTCAAAGTGGAGACCACTATCTCTTTTAATTCCCTAACTTATTTAGATATGTTATTTTGTATCTGCACACATCACAACATTTGCTGACACCACAAAAAGCAAATTATAATTTCTGCCAATACAATATTATACACCAAAAACCAGTAACAAATTCAAAGGATCTTGACTTTCTGATTCTTAAATCAAGTACACTCAAAACATGTCATAAGCATTTGTCCTTACTGCAAAGGAACTACATGATGAATCTTAACTTTAAGAACAAGACACTTGGAATTATATGGGACATCAAAAAGGGTGAGAATACATTTAAATATGAAAACAAAAACAAATTACTACAGCCCCAAAACTTTACAAAAAGCAATACTAACACTCCTGCAAAGACTTAACTTTACACCTTGTGAGTAGTCTCATTAACAAACTTCAGTGGGGCTATTCATACTGCTTAAAAGTTAAGCATGTCCTAAAATCTATGAAGGATCAGGACATAAGCATGTTTTTATTTTATCAAGATGGCACACACTGACAAATGATATAACTTCACTCACTACATGTATGAAACATGTGCTGGTTTTATAAACTGCAAAAGGAAAATTGTGAGAGCTGATTATGTTTTTATTTTAGGAATAGATCTGACAGCATTTACTATGTGAAAGACAAATCTGTGGTGTATCAAAATACAGCTACTGATGACTAAAAGTAAGGTCAAAGCACATAATTCATAAAATATTTCCAAACTCCTTTAAAAGTTATTTATTTTTTGTTGAATTCTGACAACATGGTTAGTGTCGTACAATGCAATCTGTGTCCAAGCACAGAAAAATGCAAAAGGGAAACAAACAGCATAGATGGTAGAAAGCAAATTAGATTTTAAAGATTCTTTTAGTGCATGGGCAGCTGGTGAACCGCTGGCTCGGGGAGGATAGCCCCCCAGCCTGGCCCTTCCGCCTCAGGCCCTGCCCCTTCCGTTCCCCCAGCCAGAGCCCAGAGCCACCCCACCGCGGCCATTGGCCTCCGCCGCAGGCTAGCGTCCCCAGCCCCAGAGCAGCCTCGCCTAACCTGTGATACCTGCCACCCATGTTTTAGTGCTAATTATTTTATATACTAACCCAGTAGTATCCTTTTAAACTTCCTGACACTAAAAGTTAGATTTGTTATCATTCCTCATGGGCATTTAGAGAGATGCATTCCCCTAGACAGAGAGGCATGAGACTGAATTTAGGTGGAGTCTTAAATATTTATAAGTAATATGGTTGGACAGATCGTGTTTGGGGGGTTTTTTTTGGCGTGCATTTATTAACGGAAAAAGTTGTAACTGGAAATTTGATAGACTAAAAATTTATTAAATTGAAATACATTATAGAGATTTTTATTGGTGAATTTTAAATTTTGGAAATTTACTAGAGTTCAGTACCAGATTAAGTAAGAAGAATAAAAATAAAACAATTTAAGCTTCTGTACAACAGAATATTCAAAATTTGCTTCCAATCCTGTAATACATTGTTCGTGGCTGACACAATTCACTTTTGAGCAATGGATTGCAAGACCAGGACCTTAGTAGTTTCTCATTCACCTTGATGTGTATTTTTGTTTTAATATTCAAACACTATTTGAAAGAGAGAGATGTATATTCAATAGCAAACATGGTGATTCTTTTACTTAATAGTACAGTTAAATTTAGAAAATTCCAGATGAACTAAAAGTCTGAAGAGAACAATGTATGTGATCAGTGCATCAGATGCAGAGCTCAGTGACAAGGACAACTAAATTTGCAATATACATTTAATTCAATACAGTACATTGGTCAGCACAATACAAGTACTATGGTGATAAGCACTACAGAAAGCCCTTAAGTAGTTATGTCCTAAGATTTAAATAAATATCCCAAAGAAAACTTTTACTTGTACTTCACAATATTTAATGGTAGTGAGAAGCTCATACCTTAAAATATTATCTAATTAATTGACTCTGGTTCAAGGTTTATAACAAAGTACAATCTTTGCCAGAAGAATCAAGATACTGAGAAGGATAAAAAAAAAGACAGCAGGAAGAAAGCAAAATTACAGTACTATACTAGATTTCTAAAGCACAATTACTGAAAGCACAGTATATCTTTTCTTACTCTGCCACACATTTTTATAACCCACTTGATCAGGTGCACAAAAATATATATACAGACCAAAGAGTGGCAGTAAGGTCTGAGCCCCATCTTGGGGTGGTGTGGAGCCTTCTCATGCCTCCATGAACTCCCCAGTCACTGGGGAGAACATCCTATGCACTTTCTGACTGACCTTTGGGTTAGTATTGTTAAAATAGATGTTAAGTTTATAAGACTGTGTTTAGAATTTATGAAATGCATATATTAATCTTACTTATAACATCAGTATCCCATGTTATAAGGTTATATTAAGTGTTTGCACTGTAATCCTCTATAATTGCATAAATCATCAAACAGGAAAGGAGCATTAATTTATGTAGAAATGCTGACTTCCTACAGAAGCTGTTTGGTCCTGCCCACGAACAAGGCACGTTGAATCCAAATGAGACATTGTGAAACATCAAAGAACAGAGACTTTATTGATTGCTCCCCTGACCTCTGACACCCATGAAGTGGAAATGTGCAGGTGGATTCATCCCATCAATGGGCACTCTGAGGGAAGGGAATAAAACTCCCTCACAGGGAGGAACTGTGTCTCTATGATGCTTGAACTCTGAGGGGTGGAAGATTTCTAAACATAAGCAAGGGCTCCCCAGCTGTTTGCCCTGGGTTAGGCCTAGAGGATTTACAGAGAGTTTGCATATTACAGAAGCTTCTACTACTATTTGGAATCTAAGACTAACTCATTTGTAAATAACTCACTTATTTTTCTTATTTAATAAATCTTTACATAGTTTATTATAGGATTAGCTACAAGCATTGTCTTTGGTTAGAGATCTAGGGTGCAACCGATGTGGGGTAAGTGACTAGTCCTTTGGGACTGGGAGAAACCTGGATATTATTGTTCTTTTTGAGGGTAAGGACCCATCTATCACAAAGGAAAGCTTGCCTGTGTGGCATGATAGACCGGAGTACCCAAGGGGACTGTTTGTGACTTCATGTTAAGGCTATTACAGTGCTTGAGGAGTTCATACACAATACTTGGTTGGTGAAATCTAAGGATAGACCACACAACCAGTTTGAGGTTTGTGCCCTGGTTTGAAATGGTCAGCCCTGAGGTTGCTACTCATGCTTCTGAGCCACTCTAGACAGCCTGACAGCAGCCACTCAGCTAAAGAGGCACGTCATACACATAGCATATGCCATCGGCATACTAGCCTGCACTGGCTGATGAAGAAAGTTTTCCAGGTGAAATTGATTATGTTGGTTTAAATTTATAAAGCCTGAAGTCCTTTGAGACCTGGCTACCAGAAAGACCATCTTCCATCCTATGCAATAGTGTCACAGGTGTGATTAGTGAAAGTATTTGAACTAGAAGTCCCCTACTGGCAGAGGAATCTCTTTCATGGATCCTCCGCTTTGGAGGACTCATTCTCTCCATTACACCATCAGAGCACAGCCTGGATAAACTTCCAACGCACACTATAAAGCTCAGCTTTTCTCCCTTACATATTTGGAGAGGTGATGGTTTGAGAAATGTTGTGTGGTCAGAGTTAGGGCTATTATTTATTATTATGGAGGTACAAAATCATTGGCACTTTTTAATGGGAAGATCAATATGCAATAATATTTTCTAGATTTCAATTTCGTATTGTATTTTTTAGTTACTGTAAATCTCTTACAATTAAGAATAGGGATTTATAGAAAATAAATAAATAAAATAAGTAAAGAAATATGGTATCCTCATTGTTGCCTCTGCCAGTGAGCACATGTTCAATAAAAATGTAGACTGACCTTAACTATAGATTGGCTTGGAAGATTAGCTTTGCATTGGTAAACATCAATTTTGCCATCCACACCCAAACAGATGAAAAAATATTTCCATAGATGATTGAAGTTTACACGTAGGCAAAGCAAGACGACTGCAGTACAGTACTTGATCTCTTCTCAGTAAATCTCAGATATGAGTTCAAATCTTTAACAACAGTTTGCATGCTCATAGTTATCACATATTTTTGGACACCACACTGTGTGTTAATTGACTCTGACATTTCTATGTTTTCAATGCATCTTGAAGGTCCCACACCTGCTTGTGTGCAAGTCAAAAATAAGGTATGATTGCTTCTATATTTCCTTTATACATCCTTTTTAATGTTTACAGATTATCTACAAAAGGTTACTTGAGGCTCAAATTTGGCTTTAAAACACCAGATCAGGAGCTTTTTTTTGGAAGGGAGCAGTAGCAGGGGATAGTGGCTGGGCACTGCCAGAAAACGAGTGAGTCAGAAAAAGAAAATGGTGGAAAGTTAGGAGCACATGAAGGAAACAGAAGCCCTTGTTGTCCACAGTGAATAAAATTACAAGTCATGAATGCAATTGAACAGAATAGTTGGTGCACAGCGGTTCCGTGGCCAGTAATTGAGAATAAAGTAGGGAAGCTAAGGGTGAAGACTAGCTGGAAGAAAATAAATTTAAATATACATGTGAATAAATAAGAGTTGTCATAGAAAATTAAACTCCTTACCAAAGAAGAACAATGTTCTCTGGGAAATTCAACCACCCATATGGATGTTCCACATAAGGCCATACAGAGCACTTAACCCTATATTAAAGATTCAGCTGAGACTTTGGTGGTCTAGAGGCCTCTTGAGTAAATTATCTGGGTGGGGCAAAATTCACCTTAACTGAATAAACATTGGTTTATTGAATTTGTGCACATGCAAGTGAAAAAGAAAAGTGATGAGTAGGTGCGTGGATAAGTTTATAGTTTAAACTCAACCAATTCTGCAAGATTCTAAAGAAAATTACATACACAGGCATGAGCAAATATGCAGTATATAGCACCTTGACAAAAGAGTGGAACATTATGGTCTATTACAAAGGCCAGAGATTTGGGGTAGGGGGTGTCTTTTTATATGTGCACAGTACCTAGCACAATGGGCCTGATCCCGGACTGGTGCCTTTGGAGAATGAGGGAAACATCTGTCCTATCTATCTATAAATAAAGTATCATGAGCACCTGAGTTTGTGTGTGTGAAGTTATCCTGTCTGACTGCACAAAGTCACATCAAAGGAGGTGATTAGGAAACTATCAGGAAACAAAACAATGGCATGTCGCAGCCCTATGTTCTGTCATGGCGTCTGGATGGCCAATTGTCGGTCAGAAGGTCACATCGGTGTCGTGTGCAGCACTTTGGTGCCGTGTGCAGCGCCTTGGTGTCGTGTGCAACACATTGGGGCCGTGTGACCATTCTCGAACCTTCCGCCTGGTCAATTGTGGGTCACATTGGTACCGTGTGCTACAATTCCAGCGTGCCGTGTGCATAAGCCTAGTGTGCTGTGTGCAGTGTCTGTTTACGTAGAGGGCATCAGCTCGGAGCCTGGTTGGTGTAGGAGCAGGGAACCAATCAGATGCTAGCACGAGCAAGGGTCTTCGAACAAAACTATGTCCCTCGCCTAAATCAGCAGGAGTGTCCGCGTGTTAGCTGGAAGGCCTGATCACCCTTTCAGCCAGGATCTCCTCCGGATTTAGCCGGCTCGTGTCGTGTCATCTCGGGTTATACCTCATCATGTCCTTGGTGTCTGTATTGCTGGTCAGCTGCGCCTGGAGTGTGGTATGCATATATTATTTTTTGTAGATATTCTGTTGGTTAGGCCTTTTTTCTTTATTACTTGGTACCAAATCTCATGTACAGTGTATAGAGGACGAATTGTTACAGTTTACTCAGTTTTGTATGTTTGTTCTGGTTTTTCAGTGAACAGTTGGTTGTAAATTATCTGATTCCTTGTTGTTAAGTTACATAGACTGTTTTATATTACTGCTCTGGTGATATTTTTGGTTGGTTACTTGTTCCTATTTCAATTGAATTTATGTTGTTAGTTGGTAAAGGTACTCCTCCCCAGCCCAAGTTGTAATTCATCCCCCATTAATAAATGGCCACCTGTTTTTGAATTGCAATCTGCCTCTGTCTCAATTTTCCTCTTACACTCGATTCCTCATTCGAACCTGTATTGGTCTCAGACATGGCAAAGATAAGGTATATTAGCCAATATATATATGCTGGGTGAAGTATTCATAAGTCCCTCTGTTTTCAGTTTGAACCGATTTTTACCAAAAAAACTCCTGGGTTTTACAAAAAGTAGTATTTGTTTTTCCCCCTGATTTTCACCCAATTCAAATATATAAAAATAACTTGTTTTATTAGGAAAATACAATATATTGCCTGAGATATATGTATTACAATAACACATTCATCTGTGTTTATATGCAAAGCTGCCAGTTGAAGTAAAGCTATGTATTAGCCTAGAAGATACACACAATAAACAAACAGGCACATATGCAAGCTCTGAAGTGCATGCACATCTGAACGTACTGACGAATCTCATGCCCATCATGTACACATTTCAAGCTGGTGGCAGATAACGGTTAAAGGTCTGACACACTAAAATGGGAAGAAAACGAAAAATATGTATCACAATACGTTCCATAACACATGGAAGTATTTGAAAGTTAAAAAAAAAAAAAACACAAGAGAAAAGGATGAAGTTGAGTGTATGCGCTGCAAGTGGCATGGCCCAATTATTAAAGGTAAATATTTATAGGCTAATAGTTTATTCAATTGAAAAGTTTTATTTTGGGATTAGAGATATATTGTTTTCTTAAACTCGGGGGTGGTATTGTGTTTTGAATTCTGTTTTAGTTCTGCAGAAAATCACATTGAATTCCACTCACCAAAGCATTAATCTACTGAATACGTTTTCCCCCCATCCTTCCATCCATCAAAATAAACCCTGATGTTTACCCAGAAAAATTATTAATAGATTTTACACTTATTTTCACCTTTTTGTTGTTGTAATAATAAACACAAATTCCTGGAGAAAATTAAATGCAATAAAAACCAAAAGCGAAGGGCCCTAAGTATACAGCACATTAATAAATATTATGTGCAGGGTATTAATATTTTACTATTGATAATATTAATATATGTAAAACGTAAGTGTTGGGAAGTTACATGAATTGGATGTATTATGCTCTTCCCACAATTCTGTTCACCCATGTCAAATATTCTACAACATCTTGCAAAGCTGAAGTTAGCTTTGACATTAGAAAATAGGCAACTTGTCCAAGCAAAGATGTATGAATATTTTGTATCAGATACCGTTCGTATCTTCATGGCTCATCAACATTTGTACTGTAGTATTCAAAATAATATATGAGAAAATACAGGGAGGTACTTTCATGGACCAGTCCCTGGAATGCTAGTATCTAAAACAAAGAAAAGGGCGGTACAGAACTACAAGATAAGGAACTAGTACCAACTGGTGGGCTGGATTTTAATGACTACAGAAAGTTTTGTAACTTGTAAAATCATACTATAAATACTACTACCTGATGCATATCTTTGAAGCACACCTTTTGTGTAAAAGGCTGCAAGAATTTGCCTCCCAGAAGGAGGATATGTATGTGTCCTTTTTGTATTGTACTGTTTTTTCTTTAGATAATAAATTTGGCTGTTTGAGTCACTTTATTCAGTCACAGGCTCCCAGAGAAAAAGGGCTTACATGTAACAAACCCAGTTCGGCTTGTCATATTAACACGGTTGGGAAACAAGAAGGCTGCAGCCCAGAGATCCACTCCAACACCTAGAAAGAGAGGTGAAGGAAGCCAAACCTGTCATCTGAGGAGTGCACCCAAGAGAGATCAAAAGCAGTTTAAAGCATACCTCATTCTGTAACCATGAAAGGGACTCTAGATGGTACTGCAGTACAAATTAACTAGAGCACAAATGATATGAGAGAGTCTTTGGTGCTATTCCTGAAGCACTAATGTGAGGATATGCGTGTGCTGTTTGTAAAATCTGTAGCAGGAAACCAGCAGGACACACTGAAGAAGATTCTAAGCAGAAGTTCTACAATCAAGTAAACAGAAAAAGAGTAACTTCAAGGATAACACTATTTGCCTTATTCTAATAAAGTTCCTCATTCAATGACTGGAGAAAGTGACTCTTTCTGTCATTCTTTACCATTTGACATGACATATAGCAGCTGAACCAGAAATTGACAGGTTCTGTAACACACTCACAGTATCATTTTCCATGACACTAGCAGCAGTGTGAAATTGAGTGTGTTCACAGTCCTGGTCAATTCCACTTGTTTAGGCAGTATGTTACAGACTAGGTCATTTTTTCTCCTTCAGATCCTACCGCCTTTGTGACACAAGTTGAAAACCAAGTAAATATCAAAGACAGTAGAATAGGAATGAATAAAATGGAAACAAGAGCAGAAAAAAAATGGGAGAGAGATAAGCAAGTTGGTCATTTTAGAAATTGCTGGAAGACTCCTCCATCCCCCAGCAAGCACAGGGCCTCTCAACAACAAACAGCAAGCCCCCTTCATGTGAAGAGCATTTCCCCCCCCCCCCCACCTCTGAGTTTGGGATAGAGAGTCCTTGTGCAAATTTGATAGTGACACCCACTCCAGAGAATCTCTTCTCCATTCTCTCCCAGCAATCTGCCACACCAAGCTCTTCAAGAAGCATCTCCCACAATTTGATACCCCAAACCACCTCCCCTTATCCAAAAAGAAACCATCCTCATATCCCCATTTCCCCACTCCTCTCTCTTTCTTCCCTCTCCCCAATAGAATGTCTGACATTTTTCTCTCTCTTCCATTAGTTGTGTTCTAACTCTCCTCCTGTTTATTCTCTTCTCTGTTGACTGTAGACATTCCCTCTTATTCCCAACATCTTCACCTCCCTCACACCTCACCATACTTTCTCCATCATTCCCTGTGTTTCTGCCACTCTACCCCAGGCCATTTCTTCCCCATCACTCCTTTTCTGTTGTCTCTCTCTTATGTGGGCCTGGTCCTGCAACATTTACCAACCTGAGCAGTTCTATTGAAGGCCAAGGGAGTGCTCATTTAGCATTCATTACTAATTTAAGTATTTACTACTAAGTCTAAGGATGACAGAATTAAATCCTGTATTACTAGTATATTAGTGTTGGCAGCACTAGTCAGGTCCTCAAGTGTCTACTACCAATAGCTCTGGTTCTGCAATCCATACTCAAGGAAAAAAAACTCTTAAATCAATAAAAGTTTTGTCAGAATAGAGAGAAAAAGGTTAGACCTGTAGCGTTCAATGCCTGTGGCACAACATTCTAGTAGCAGTTCAAGAGTCCACAAATATTACTGTTGTAGCCATTACCTGCTCTTTGATCATCTACTCAGCTGTATGCCCTAATATTTTTGCAGTCTGTACAACATGTTTATTTTCCACAAATGCCAGTGTTTAGCTGCAGAAAATACATTCAACAGGACAGTGATTCTCAACCAGGGGTACACGTAAGGGGGATAAGCAGAGATCTTCCAGGGGGTAAGTCAACTAATCTAGATATTTGCCTAGTTTTATAACAAGCCCTGCAGTAGAAAGGGGATCCTGTGGGTCCCACAGTACCCACTGCCATAATAGTGGGAGCAGGATAAAAATTCAACAAACAAGGCGGAAGCAGGTGTGAGTAGGTATTGTGGAGTGGGATGGGAGCAGGATTAAAAATACAGTCCTCCCACGCCACAAATAACATGAACACCCCGGCCAGCACCCGCTGCTCTCTAGCTTACCAGCTCTGAAGGCAGTGCCACCATCAGCAGCAGTGGAGAAGTTAGGGTGGCAATACCATACCACCCTTACTTTTTTGCAGGTGCTAGTGGCCAGCAGCCACTGCTCTCTGGCAGCTGAGTGACAAGACTCACAAGTAAAAAAGAGGCTCAAGCATCACACTGAAATACAAGTACAATATTTGTACTCCAATTGATTTATTTTCTAATTATATGGCAAAAAAACAAGAAAGTAAGCAATATTTCAGTAATAGTGTGCTTTGACACTTTTGTATTTTTAAGTCTGATTTTGTAAGCAAGTAGTCTTTAAGTGAGATGAAACTTAGGGTGCACAAGACAAAGAGTCCTGAAATGGGTACAGGAATCTGGAATGGTTGAGAACCACTGCAACAGGAGACCATTATCCTGTTTTAACATTCTATTTTACTCACATTATCTTTTAATTAACACTAAAATATTTCAAAGTTATTAGAAGCCATTCTCAGAAGTTCTAGATTTCAAAAGAGCTCAAATTCAGATTATCGTTAGCTAGTATACAGCTACAGTTTACATACAGAAATGTCATTTTAATTAATAAAACTGACATCTGACATCCTGATTGGCTTGTTCATGTTTCTTGTAGGATAAGTGTTCAGATGTAATGCATATTGATTTTTCTGTCTCTCTACCTGCTGCAAATAAATACTTTCCACACTTTAAAGACACAATAACAGTCAATTAATCTTTGCTAATTCATTCTGACTTTGTAAATGCATTGATTAAGTTAGAAGGTAGAAGATATTGAATTAAAATTTCTAAAGTAATCTTAACAGAGATAATGATGCCCACTGTAAAGTTTGATATAAAAAAACAATCTGTTTTTGTTCAGAAAATGCTTAACACATAAGTAGCTATAAAAAGCTCAGTTGCCTCTGTGTAGAGAAATACTAACCAATCACAATGTTATGGCTAGGGGAGCCATCATTATCAGTTACCGAATTAACTGTCTGGAAGAGTAACAGGTCCATATGTAAAAGTTAACTTACTCGCCAGTCACAGTGAAACAATAATGTAATTTAAATGGGCAAATGTATTTCCAGGGACTCTGCATGTCAATTCTTGTACATTGAAAATATTCTCATACAAATATCACGACAATTTTGGTAGATGCTTTAACTATACTGGTACATTATACATCTTAAGCAGGGTACTGCTGAGTTATTTAGAAGTCTGTAAATTAAATTGTTGCTATCTTTAACATAGATAACAGCTGCTGCACAAGTGTCAGATATTTAACTTCTTCATACTCAAGTCACTTGCAAATATTTTGCATCTGTGATTGTAAAGTAAATTCCAGCCTGGAATTTATTGATCACCCACCCTATATCTTAGAAGCCAGTCATAAGGCTCTTTTATTATTACAGTTTCTTTACATGCATGTGCCTTTTACTGCAGTATATCATCTACCTAGCAATATACGGGCAGTGGTTACACAGTACTTCAGAACTTATTGTTTTTTTATGTGAGAAGTGAATGTTCTAATCCCTTAAAGCCCCTTTCCCTCTGCACGTGTTGTGCTGTTGAAGTGTTACAAGCTGTCTACAATTTGGTAAGAACACTTCACACTATGAGGCACAGAAAGTTTAGCATACAAGGAGTGTAACTAGTATGACAGATTACTACTAGTGCAGATACTAATAGTTGGTTAATGGGATTGGAGTCTTGGGAAGTGTTTTTGGCAAGTAGGGGGTAGGAGGAGTTAAAATAAAATACTGGTCTGAATCACTCAACTGGTGTAATGTATAACTAACGGAAGAGAATTCCAGAACAAATGATGTATGGGAACCTTTTTTGCCTTTTTTTTTAAATAAGAGGAGAAAAATGTACACAGCTGATGTTGAAGAAAAGCATGTTTGTGCTCACCAGAGGAACTTCTGAAACATAGTTCATCTCATGTAAAAATTGCCCTGTACCTGACACCAATATCATTGGAATTCAAGGTTAGGTGCTGAATTTATGCCAGTCACACATGACAGAACTCCCCAAAGGCAGCTTCATCTGGCACACAATATTTAAATGTGTTCAACTTGCTTACTTTGGAAAGATCCTCCTTTTTTTGAGTGTTCTCCAAACACTCTGGACCTTCCTTACCCTCTATCACATAACAGAGGTGCTCCAAAAATCCAGATGTCAGGATGCCAATGCTCTAAGTTATTTGATTTAAAACACACACACTCTCTCTCTCATACACACACACATACACACTTTCATCACCTTCTGTGAAAACACTTTTTCCAAGTGGGAGATGAGTCAAAGCAGGAAAGAACCCACAAAGTTATCCCGAACAACATTTTTTTTTATACAAGTTTAGGTAAATGAAGAGTGGAAGTTTGTGGAAAAAAAAACTTACTTCAATTTTTATGAATTTATTACTCCTCATTTATAACAGCACTCTTTAGAAATGTTGGGACTATAATTTAATATGCATCACACAATCAAAACAGATATTGAAAACACACTAGGACTGGAATTAAGGAAAACAGAAATGTGACAGTAACACCCAGGATTTAGGGGAAGAGGGAAAAAACAGTTCAGTGAATAATTTGAATATTTTAGCATTTGTGGATAGAGAAGAAGGAATCTGTGGGACATAATAATAATATAAAGAAGAGTGGTTTACAAATATGATCCACTAGAAACTCTGAATGAAGACTCTACAAGAGGAGAAAAGACTGATTTAAAAATTTTCTCTATGATCCTGTGAGGTGCTCAGCATTCTCAATTCCCACTGACTTCCCATGGGAGTTGAAGGCATTCAGAACCTTCCAGGAGATGCTCAGTACCTCACAGAATTGGCCTCTTGGTAGATACAGGTGTTATTAAACATTTAATTACCATGTTTTTATTCTAAGAACATGATTTTAAAGCTAAACAGATAGAATCAAAGTTTATAAGAAACCATACCTTTCTTTCAGCAAATACCAACAGATATGCTTGTATTCTATTTTTCTGTAGGATCTTTTTCAATACAAGTTCCTTATTACATAAGTGAAAAAAAGTTTCCTTTTTAAAATACCATAATAATCTAACAAAAGTATCAGGACATTCATTAAAAGATTGTTTCCCTAAAGTGGTTAAAATGTATGTTTCTCCCCAGAAGTTCTTAAAGTACAGAGATTGTATTTTATGCCATTTTAGAGTTTGTTATTTAATTCAGCTTATAATATTTTATTTAACACTGTTTTCAACAGTGATTATGACAAACCTATATGTTTCCTCTTTGGAAAAATATAGTAAATGCAAAGTTATTTCATAATTCTTGTTATACCAACTTTATCATTCATTACACACTGGACAAACTTTTAAAAGAATGTAAATATTTCTATATTATTGCTACAAGAGTTTTCACACAGATTGATATTTCTTAAACACATATACTCAAAACTACCTTCTCAAGTATCTGAAAATCTAATAGCAAACTTAAAAAGTTATCAAAACTGATTGGTTCACCCATTTGTCATTTAAAAAACATCACGGAAGTTGGTAGACAGGTACATTAATATACTATATATTAACTTTTGAATTAGTGAAGGATGACAAAATGAACTTCTTAAAGGATCTCTGTTCCAAGTCTTTCGATATTCTGCTTTAAATTGTAATTTTCTATAATCAACTACAGATAAGTTACAATAAATTGAACTTAGCTATTCAGACATGAGATAACAGCAATTGAAAGAGGACTTTTCACTGGATTGAAAAAGTAATAATGTTGCCTTGTTTTATGCCTGCCCTGGTTACATATAACAATGTATTTAAGTATATGGAAAACAATGCTAAAAATTCTGTTTCCTCTTGTCTAGTGATCTTGCATACCCTGTGTTATTTCCAAGCTAGCAACATAATTACTGTAGTCCTTTTGTAAGATTTACCGTCATTACAACCTAATTACTAAAAACTCTATCACCTTTCAGCCCTGCTAGAGCTCTGCATACTATTTTAAGAAAGTTAGACTGTTTAAATATAATTAACCATTCAAAACAGTCCATTCCAGTCTGCAATATACTGGGAACATCTTTCAATTGTACCTTAAACTAAAGTAATAGTTATGTACTATTACATAATTTTAATAATAATGCTTTGATACATATGCCTGTAGTTATGTTACAACGTAGAACTACTTTCCTAATAACCTCACGATCATTTTCTGATGCACAATGGCAACTCGAAAAATAATAATTGATACAGAAACTAGGATTAGGAATAAATACAAAATAGCATACACTAGCCCATCCACACAAAACAAGCATAACAACCTGGAAAATGCAAGTTTTCCAAAACTACTTAATACAAGCGCATTTAAAATGGATAAAATTCAAAATCAAATGTCTATTTCAGGTGTGAATTTCCACTTTGTAACATGCAGTGTTCCTCTATAATGTGCTGGAGAGCTCTTCTTTCAACTATGATTAAAGTGAAATAAATTGTTTTATGCAGAGTCTGGTACAGTTTTCCATTGCTCCATCTGCTGGATGTCTCTACAATTCTACTCCTAACTCATCACCTCCAAAAAGTAACATCAACTAGTTCAGCAGGTGGCTTCAGCCTTCAGCAAACTCACAGCACACTATGTACAAGTTGTTACTGTGAAACTCACACGGAGATTTAAATTAAGGGAAACTATACACAGCTCTCCATCCCCAAACAATACAAAATTACCCCCAAAGAGAGGAAGGGGATCTTTTAAGTAGTTAGCCTGTTCTACCTAAAAAATAAAGATATAGCTTAAATACAATACGATTAGAAATACCCCTATACTGATGGATATATTCAAGTTTTCTTTTAAAGTATATATATGTATGTATGCGTATCTCTACAAGCACACTACCTGTATCTCACCTGCTTTCATAAAGGCATGTTCTTACATGGAGATATTTTCCAAAACAGAATTTATCTAAATACCTATGAGTCTTTTATGCAGCAGCCTTGTTGGTCCCAGGATATTAGTGAGACAAGGTGTGTGAAGTAGTATCTTTTATTGGCCCAATTTCTAAAGACAAGCTCTTTGTAAACTCCAAAGTTGATCTCTCTCACACACAAAAAAAGTTGGTTCAATAAAAGAGATTACCCCATCCACCTTGTCTCTGTAATGAGTCCTTCAGGTTTCCATCCTAGCTGCTTGTAGCCCGCACTGGAATCACATTTCCATGCATTTTCAGTTTCTTTCCGTACTGTCCCTGATGGGACAACTTGGTACTTACAACAGTGGCTACTGCAAGGAAAGCGTTTGCTCACACCTGGAATCGAGCGGCAGCAGGAAAAACTTCACCCTGGTTTGCATTCTCCTATGGCTGCAAACTTACGCGCCTGCCACTCGAACTCCTGCTGCGAGCGGCAAGCCAGGAGATTTAAAATGAAAATCCAAATAAGCAAAGCAGACGCATTCTTCAGTCAAGGCACCTGTATAATGACTAAACCGATGTCGCAGCGGAGGATCCTCCCGGCTGCTCCTGAATCCCCAAACCCTCCCAAAACAAAACAAAAAAACCCACCCCAATGAACCCAAAGCACCCTCCCCCGATTGAAAAGAAGTGTGTGTGTGGGGGGGGGGGGGGAATGTCAGGTGCGAGGGGGAGGCAAAGTTTGGCAAATGCTCGGCTCCTAAAATTAAAGGCAACTATAGAGCAGAGACAATCTCGTTCCCCACCGTTTCTAGGAGCGGTGACCACAAGCGAAACGTACCTGTCTGCTGTCTCTCCCGCACCTTTCTTTCCTATACGGGTGGAGGCACGAAAGGAAGCCCCCTCGCCGCAGTCACCGAGCTATGGAGGCTGCCAGGCAGAGGGCCAGCAGCAAGAGCCCTACTGGGCAAGTCACTTCAGCAGGTGAAGTTGGGCAGCAGCAGCCATCAGGAAGCAACACGTTTGGGTTGAACTTTGCAGCTTCAGCCCCACCGCCACCGCAAAAGAGCCGATCCCCGCCCGGTCGAGCCGCTGTCTCTGCCTCTTTTATTGGCGCGGGCGGTATTGCTTTATTTACTTATTTATTTATTTCTCTCTCTCTCTCTCTCCCTCCTCGCCAGCGAGTCCTCCCCACCCCCAAGCGGAGTCCGTTCCAGTCACTCGTGCCTGCAGCTTGGCAGGGATGCTCTACTGCCGACGCCAGCCCCGCTTTCCCGGGGTGCTGGCCGGGGAGGGAACGGGCCGGGGCTCCTGCCAGCGGGGGGAGGTGGCGACAGGAGAGAGAAGCAGCTCCCAGCGCCGGAGGGGCTGCACCCAGCCCGCCCGCCGCTGAAGGGACTGAGATGTGCGAGGCGGATGCAGGGTTGCAGGCACCGCGGCTCCTGCACCGCAGCGGCACCAGCGTGCAGCACCGGCTCTACAGCCACTTCCTCAGCCCCGGCCAGCCGGCTTCAGGCTCCCCGCGGCTCTGGAGCTCCCGTCATGAACCCCGCGGGAGGGGCCGGCCCGCCCGCGCGCCCTTTGGGATGGCGGGCTGCGACTTTGCGGCTGTTAATGGTGGGTTTGGTGATGCACTGGGTGCGGGGGTCCTTCTCTCTCTCTGGCGTCTTAAAGGTGCAGCCCGCTCCCTGGGCTGCGCGCCCGCCGCGAAGGGAGCCCACAGCCCTGCCGAGCAGAACAAGGTGGCCCTGCCACCGCTGCTCCTGGGCGGTGGCGGCTGCAATTCATTCCCCACCTCCCGGCTCCGCTAGGAGCTCGCTACGCGCCCACCCTGATCGCGACCGGTGCTAGCGCTTACCCTGGGAAAGCACCGAGCGCTGCTGGAGCCCCGCTCGCAGTCACCTTACGGGGAGCCTAGAAAGGCGCCCCGGCTCCTCACTGAAATACCTGCCCCCACGCTCGTGGGCTCAGTGACCGTTTAAGGATGGTTAGAGCCATTTCGTCCAAAAGGTGAAATCGCGGTGGTGAGTCGCACAGCCCTGTTGTTAACCTGGGGGTGTCCTGTCAACGGAGGGCTGAGCACAGCCCCAGGCATGGGGGTATTGTCCATTTATTGTTTGCATGGGGACTTGAGGGAGACCAGCCGCAGTGAGGGGTGTGGATGGGTTTTAAGTTCACTATAGCTCATGTGAAGCCAACAGAGAAGGAGCCTCGTTTCAAGTCTGATTTGCTGAAGGGACTAGGAAACAAACCATTGCCTGGATTTTCTCTGCTAATCAAAGCCAAGCCTGGAAACCACCACCACCCTCATCTGTCCCTTCCTCTGTGCCAAGGCCACCTCCACTATTATCACACGCAAACACAACATACGTTCGGGTTGCCTGGCGGAGGCTGCTTGGACCCAATGTGTTCAGTGCGCCTGCACTACCTTTCCTTTTCGCCCAGCCGCTGACTGGGTGCAGCTGTGAATGGAAAACAATTCTGTCCGCTAGTTGCTGTTTTTTCCCTGTGTACGCACATGTGATAGATAGAAAAATTGTCTCCCCCATCCCGCTCCTTGACTGAGCTCAGGAGCGGAAAGAGGAGCAGATGGGACAGCATAGTCTGCAAGGTGGGGCTGCAGGCACTGTGGTGTGTCTTCAACTCCTGGATTCTCTCCGCCCACCTCCTCAGCAGAAAAATATATATCATTTTTTCATGTTATTTTATGCTGCCATGAAAACCCCCTAAGGAAATAGTAAATGTACCTAGAGAATAAAGAGTTATTTAGCAAGTATTAGTAGAGAACAAAGCATAATTTATATCCCTATTCCTCTTTAGGTGACAACACAGAGTAATCTAAAGATTGCTTTTATCCTGACAGTCAATGAATTTATGTAGATTTACCATCCTGAACAGAGGGCTCAAATCTTTCTTTGCTCACAACTCTGTAATTCTA
Source organism: Emys orbicularis (assembly GCF_028017835.1). Lineage (NCBI taxonomy): Eukaryota > Metazoa > Chordata > Testudines > Emydidae > Emys > Emys orbicularis. The sequence goes on along the minus strand of NC_088687.1, from coordinate 79,852,324 downwards.
CCTTTGTCAAATGAAAACAATAAACTAAAAAGACTAATGTATGTTTCCTTCTTAGTAGTAAATCCCATTGTCTAATGCAGAGAACTTTTTATTCAAAAACCTGGATCAATGGTTGACTTTGTTTTGAAGCCTTTATTTAAGAAGGTATTTTAAAAGAATGAAGTTCATGCTCTTAGCATTCTTAGAAATCACTCCTCAAAGTCTATCACCAGACTAGTCAATCTAGAGGTCACTGCCATCTAACAACAAAGCTTGAAAGTTGGATGCAGAAACCCCTTTGTGTTCAAGCAGTGTACTTTCTTACTGGGAAATAAGACCCACATTCTCTCCCTCCACCCCCTTGAATCTTTTTAACAGCTTTCTTTGGAAAGGTGGAGCTTAATTTGGTTAACACCAATAAGCTTTCAAGGTCAATTAGAGGAAAATGACAAATGGGTTCTATATCAGAGAGAATGCCTCCAACTTTATATAATGTGTTTAGTGGCAAATGTTTAAATAGTTAAATACTCACTTAGTCTGGTTGTCATTTTAATCTGTTATACTATCCATCTCCAATAAGTATTTAAATATAATTTATTAGTAAAAAGTCAAAGTGAGTTCTACTGAAATAAGCTTTTGACTTTTCCAAATATGAGAAATTAAAGAAGATAAGGGTGCTAATTATGGGCCTGATTCACAGCCCACTGAAGTCAATGATTTCAATGAGCTTTGGATCAGAACCTACACTGGTATTTTTTATTTTATAAGGGATGCAAATTATTAAATTAGGACTTATTTCATTTTTATAGTGAAACAAAAACCAAGAAGCAAATATGTAACTTAAAAAAAAAGTATTTTAAATTTTTAAGTCTTAAATTTTTAAGACTGCTGGTATCCTATAACATTGTTTTCTAAGTACCACTTCACTTCCATTCATCCATATTTCTTTGGTATGTGGACCTGCAATGACTGTGGGTCAAATCCTGTTCCCTTTAATCACTCAAATAGTCCTACAGAATTCAATAGACTATTCACCTGAGTTAGATAAGCAAGCTATTTTCCAGACTATTCAGGAGTTAGGGTTAAAGAACACAGAAAGAGGTAAGGAGTGAGTAGGTAAAGTAAAGGAAACAAACGGAGAAAGGACAAAGAACTCAAATGTAAAACATAAGAGAAAGAGACTAGTCTGAGTCATGCTTTAAGGAGTTGCTTGCAGTTGGCCTACTTCACTGATCATTTTGATCTGTTGTGCTGTGCTTTTCAGTACTAAGTAAGAATGTTAATAATAATAAATGCAAAAACTAGCATGGATACAATTTTAAGACTGAGAAGCCAAGCACATAGATCAGAAAATTCCAAGAGTTAGGTTTCTCCCAAAATATTAATTTGACCAGGTTGCACAATTTTTATATTTTATAGGTAAAATATAACCCACCCTATGTTAATGTAATGGTAACAAGACACTTTCAAATTTAAATCTGTCCGAGACCAATGCAGGTTCGAATGAGTATTCGAGTGAAGAAGGAAAATTGAAGCACAGACAGACTGCAATTCAAAACAGGTGGTTGTTTATTAATGGGGAATGAATACAACTTGGGCTGGGGAGGAGCACTTTTACCAACTAACAATACTATCAGAGTAAAAATATTCACACCACTCTAATTAACATAGGAACAAGTCATTAACCAAAAGTATCACAAGGACAACAACATATATGTAACCTGAAACAGTCTATTTACATCCAACAGTGAAGAACCGAATGATTTATAATCAACTATTCACTAAAAACTAGAACAGACATACAAAACTGATTAAACTGTAACAATTCGTCCCCTATATACTATACACGAAATTTGGTACCAAGTAAGAAAGAAAAAGGGCCAAACAAACAGAATATTTACAAAAATTAAAATGCACATACCACACTCCAAGCGCAGCTGACCAGCAGTACAGACACCAGGGACATGACGAGATGTAATCCGAAATAACACGACACGAGCCGTCTAAATCCGGAGGAGACCCTGGCTGAAAGGGTGATCAGGCCTTTCAGCTAACACGCGGACACTCCTGCTGATTTTAGCATGGGACAGAGTTTTATTCGAAGACCCTTACTCGTGCCAGCATTCGATTGGTTCCCCGCTCCTACATCAACCAGGTTCCGAGCTGGTGCCCTCTACGTCAACAGATACTGCACCCGGCACACTAAGCTTATGCACATGACACGCCGGTATTGTAGCACACGGTACCAATATGACCTACAATTGACCAGGCAGAAGGTTCGAGAATAGTCACATGGCACCAATGTGTTGCACACGACACCAAGGTGTTGCACACGACACCGATGTGACCTTTTGACCGACAATTGGCCATCCAGACGCCATGACTGAGCATAGGGTTGCGACAAAATCCAATCAATTTTTTAAAGGCTTTTTTTTCCAAAGTAGTTTTAGATACTACACCTGCCACAATAACTTTTTTGTTGTTGTTTTACAAGTCACATTTTCCTATTTTAAAATATATGTAAAATATTTTCCAATTTCTTCTGCTGTGTCAAAGACTCATGCAAATAACAGGGGAAACTCTCTGCCTGCACAGTAAGAATGAAAGCGCTATATATGAAGTGCTGCCAAATTTACAAAGTAAACATCTTTAAAAATATTTCTTTGATCTTTCAGTTATAGTCATTTTAGATGTTACTTGTAACAATAGTAGATTGTTAAGTTGACAGTGCCCCTTAAGGTTGTCCATTTAGGCACTCATTCAGAGAATGCCAAATTTAAAATTGAACATGTCAGCTTAACGCTATCCCCTTGTGCATAAACATAGTGCAGTTTTATTACATGAACACATTGTTTCCCAAAATATAAAATAATTGCATATTGTATTGCAACTTTAGGCCTTGGACCTGCACAGAGATCCACTGAAGTTTGTGGGGCTCTGCATAGGCACAAAGTTCCATCTGCACAGATACAATTGTAGGACTAGGGACTTAGATGTACACAATGCACCTAGTGATATGTTTTCCTTCTTGTATATGTATGCTAGTTTCATTGTCATAATGGTCCAGTATATCTTTACCAACTTCTTACAAGTAAAGTTCACTTCTCTCTATGATGTATGTTTTTAAATGCATTATCTCACCATGAGCATGTATTTAACAGAATATTTTTGTTTTCATTTGGATGAAGATATCTCTAAAATGAATGTCTTATTGTACATAAGAACACAAGAGCTGCCAGACTGGGTCAGACATGGTCCATCTTACCCAGTATCCTGTCTCTGACAGTAGCCTGTACCAGCGCTTTAGAAGGAGTCTACGGAACAGGGCATTTATGGAATTATCGAACCCTGTCTTTCACTCCAGTCTTCTGGGAGTTAGAAATTTAGGGTTGCATCTGTGACCCTGTTGGCTAATAGCCATTGATGGATCTATTTTTCATGGACTTATCCAGTTCTTTATTGTAACCAGTTACACTTTTGGCTATCACAACATCCCATGCCAATGAGTTCCACAGGTTATTTGTGAGTTGTGTGAAAAAATACTTTCTCTTGTTTGTACAAAACCAGCTGCCTATGGTCTGAGCCTTTATTATGTGTTTTTAAGTAGTCTCCATGCTACTTGCAGGCATTTTACTCTTTTTAATTTCCATCCAACTAGCAACCTCATTCTTGTGTAGTTCCCTTTTTTAAAGTTAAATGTTACTGTGTTGGGATTTTTCAGTATTTTTCACCCTACCAGGATGCTAAATTTAATGACATTCTGGTAACCGTTACCAAGTTGTTCAGCTAGAGTTACCTCTTGGACAAGAACCTGTGCTCAGTTTAGGATTAAATCAAGAATTTCCTCTCCCTTTATGGATTCAGGACTAGGTGCTCCAAGAAGCAATCATTTATAGTCATTTATGGTGTCTTATCAGCAATTTCTGAAAGAAAACTGTACAACTTCTCTGTCTACAGAAAAATGTCATTCAAACATTCTTCCCAACTCCAACACACCAAATTTCTTCAATTTATATATCCTGAGAGCCTTCCATAATGCTCTGGAATTGGTGGAAGTCAGTCCTAGGATGGTGTGCCTAATCTACACCAAAGCAAAGCATTCCACTTTTTGGTATTTGAGTTTTACCATCTGCTTTAATGTGCCCTATAACAACACTCTGCAATTAAATAGTTTTGTCTATAGATTTCAAACTATTTTATTAAGTTATGCAGGCATTGTATTATCCATTTTCAGATGGCCTTGGTAAATACAGAAATTTGAAGACATTTTCTTAAAATGTAATGTAGATTAGACAGGGCTTTGTACAGCAATTCTACTACAGTATTTGTATCTCTCTGTGCATCAGTTACCACATCTGTACTAATACTTAGCTTTCATGTAACACTTCCTGTCCATAGACCTCAAAGTGCTCTATAAAGGGAATTAAGTATCATTATCCCCATTATTCAGATAGGGAAATTGAAACAGAGGTAAAGTGATTTGTTTAAGGTCCCATAACAGGAGAGTAACAGAGCTAGTAATAGAACCCAGATTATCTGACTGCTACGCCAATACCCTAGCCTTAGGAACAAGCTGCCTCTCAACTAAGGACAAGGCTATTATTCCTATTCCCTGGGAAGGTTTGTTTGAGGCTTAGTTAAGTAGACTTACACCACACAAAGGACAGTCAAAAGAAGACTTAAGTCCCAGTTTTAGAAGCCATTGTGATCAAGGTGGATTGATTTGAATCAAAAAGATTTAAATTACCAATTTTATTCATTATTTACATCACTTTAGCAGAAAACCTTGTGTGTTCCAGTGGGGCAATCAGTGCACAGTACTTCAAGAGCCTTGCTGGTTGGAGTGATGCAGAGTTTGAGCCTCTACCTAGAGCACTAGTTCTATAGGAGTACAGAGGTTATTTTACCTCTGTATTCGGCACTGATGCAACAGATACTGTAATATTGTGTCCAATTCTGGTGTCCACAATTCAAGGACAATGATAAATTGGAGAGGGTTCAGAGAAGAGACACTAGAACAATTAACAACGACTATTAGCGGTAAATATGCCCAATGGCCTGTGATGGGATGTTAGATGGGGTGGGATCTGAGTTACTACAGATAATTCTTTCCTGGGCATCTGGCTGGTGAGTCTTGCCCACATGCTCAGGGTGTAGCTGATGGCCATATTTGGGGTCAGGAAGGAATTTTCCTCTAGGGCAGATTGGCAGAGGCCCTGGGGGTTTTTCACCTTCCTCTGCAGCGTGGGGCACGGGTCACTTGCTGGAGGATTCTCTGCACCTTGAAGTCTTTAAACCATGATTTGAGGACTTCAATAGCTCAGACATAGGTTAGGGGTTTATTACAGGAGTGGGTGGGTGAGATTCTGTGGCCTGCGTTTTGCAGAAGGTCAGACTAGACGATCATAATGGTCCCTTCTGACCTTAAAGTCTATGACTCTATTGCGAGGAGTCCGGTGGCACCGCACTCCTCGTTATTTTTGTGGATACAGACTAACACGGCTACCCCTCTGATACTTAGAACAATTAAAGTATTAGAAAACATACCTCATAGAGATAGACTCAAGGAGCTCAACTATTTATCTTGACAAAGAGAAGGTTAAGGTGTGACATGATTGCAATCTAAAAGTATTGATGTGGGAACAAATATTTAATAATGGGCTCTTCAATCCAACAGAAAAAGATATAACATGATCCAATGGGTGGAAGTTGAAGCTAGTCAAAATCAGACTAGAAATTATGATGAGAGTAATTAACCTTTGGAACAATTTACCAAGGGTTGTGGTGGATTCTCCATTACTGACAATTTTTAAATCAAGATTGGATGTTTTTCTAAAAGATATACTCTAGGGATAATTTTATGGGAGCTCTATGGCCTGTGTTATAGAGGAGGTCAGACTCAATGGTCCCTTCTGGCCTTGGAATCTATGAAATCATGAATTTTAATCATGCTTTACACTTGTACGTTTTAGTTATTTTCCTAAAGAAAGGTTGATTCCCACTGATTAATAATTATTAAAATATGTTGATTTGCAACTAAATATGGCCTTTACAAGAAATTTGGTACTTCTTTTTACTAGCCAGGAGGAAAAAGTATATATGCATTTATTTAAGCAGTTTTTATATGTTTTATTCTGTTAGACAATGGTGAATGATGCGTTTCTTATTTACTAGATGATAGATTTTTTTTACTTATTTTTGTCAAGCTCTATTTGGATGGAAATTCAAATTAAATTAAAAATGCACAAAAGCATTTTTTATTAAATAAAACTACCTTAAATGTGCAGGATAAGAAAAAAAGTTTATCAAAAAAGTCTACCAAAACAAATTTTTCATTTAAAATTAGCATTTATTAAACAAAGGAAGTATTATCTGTTTACCATATTGTTCAAAATTTTAGGATTAGTAGATGTCATCCTCTCACGCCTAGTTTTTATTCATAGGGTACGTCTATACTTACCTCCGGGTCCGGCGGTAAGCAATCGATCTTCTGGGATCGATCCCGGAAGTGCTCGCCGTCGACGCCAGTACTCCTGCTCCGCGAGAGGAGTACGCGGAGTCGACGGGGGAGCCTGCCTGCTGCGTGTGGACCCGCGGTAAGTTCGAACTAAGATAGTTCGACTTCAGCTACGTGAATAACGTAGCTGAAGTTGCGTATCTTAGTTCGAAGTGGGGGGTTAGTGTGGACCAGCCCATAGATAAGACGAGGACAACAAACTTTTCTGTTTTTTCAGCTTCCAATCAGTTTCTTAACTTGAAATGAACTAGTCATTGAACTGAACTTGTTGAATAAACTGAAATGAAGGAAATATTCTCTCTACACTTTCAGAAGAGGCTACTGCTGTCAAAAGCACCTATAGTACTTCAAAAACCTGTGGTTCCAGGTGCTTACTCAGAGACTTCCACAAGTTCAGTTCTTTGACTTTCTTTAAAACTTGGCAGCAAACACAGAATCATAGAAATGTAAGGCTGAAGGTGACCTCAGGAGTTCATGACACCGAGCCCTTTTGTGCTGATGCAGAAACAAGTAAACCTAGACCATCCCTGACAGGTGTTTGTCCAACCTAGTCTTAAAAACCTCCAGTGATGGGGATTCTACAACTTCCCTTGGAAGCCTACTCCAGAACTTAACTACCCCGTAACATGACTACTTAATATTATTTTTGTATTTATTTTAATAGATTATGAAAATTTAGGCCTTAACATAGGTGGTTAGTTTCAATTTTTATTTTAAATAGGTTTATTTTTAAACAATAATATTTTAAAGTATTTGTACCCAGTGGAACAGCTTCCAAGACTCACATCACAATATTCCATAGCTCAATGGTTCTGGTATTCTCCTGAGAGGTGGGAGACCCCTATTGAACCCTGGTCTCCCACATGCTGTGTGAACCCACTAACCACTGGGCTAAAATTATAAGGGAGGCACATAATCCCTCCCTCACTCCCATTTTGTGTGGAGTTAGGCAGGCACCTATCTCCTTCTCATAAGAAATGCCTTAAGCACCTAATTTGTCTGACTCCCAGAGAGGGTTTCCTGGCTGAAATAAGCACCTGCCTGCAGCCTGGACTTAGGCACATATCTCCATGAGAGGGGCAGGACCCACCCCTCTCATCAGCATCTTCCATTGACTAGTGTAGGTGGCTCCCCACCTAATGTGCTGGCTTTTGTGGATCTCAGTCTTAAGCACCTATCCCTCCCCATTCATCGTATCATTAGCCTGGGCACCTAACCCAGACTTTGTGTTATTCCAATGATTTCCTAGGCACCTAAAAGTTAAACACTGAGTGTTGCAATGCCTACATCCCTTTGTGGATCAGGGCATTTGGAGAAAGGAGCATTTTGGTGGGAATATAACAAGATTCTTTTTATCAAGAATATAACAAGATTCAAAAAGTTAAAACTTTATAACTGGCAAAACACAAGTTGTCAACATCACATGCCAAACTATACAAAGTAAATATCCTTAAATCAAACTGTAATAAGTTCTAAAACAGCATTTCTGTTTCTTTGCCTATCTGTACATTTTTTATTTTTATTGATGGAAATATTTTTTCACCTTTGTGTGTGTGTGGACAGTGAAATTGATGTTTACCAAAAATTTAATGATAAAAATCTAAATCTTTCAAGCTTATTAATGATGCAGAAAAGTTCAATAAATATTTTTGTTCTGCATTTGGAAACAGGCAAGATTAGCAACTCCATCACATGAGGATGATGAAGTACTTTCCAGTCTGTTAGTAAACAAAGAGGATGTTAAACAATAGCTACTAGGGACAAACATTTTTAAATCTGCAGGGCTGGAGGATAACGCACTCAAAAGTCTTAAAAGATTTGGCTGAAGAGATCTCTGGTCTGCTGATGTTAATTTTTGATAAATCTTGAAATAATGGGGCAATTCAGAGGACTGAAAGTGTATTAACATTGCACCAATATTCAAAAAGGGCAAGCGGGATGGCAAAGGTAACTATAGACCTGTTACTCTGACATTAGTAACTAAGTAATGGGATTCTACAGGGATCTGTGCTAGGCTCAATGCCATTCAGAAGTTTAATCAATTATCTGGACGTAAAGAGTGAGAAAATTTTCAGGTGACACAAAGATTGTTGGAATGGTAAAAAATGAGATGAATGGGATCATTTGGTTAGCTGGACTCATTCAAACAAAATATATTTTAATTCAGCCAAGTGCAAAGTTATATATGTAAGAATACTGATTGCAAGCCATACCTACAGAATGGGGGACTGTATCCTAGAAAACAGAGCCTCAAAAAGATTTATGGGTCATGGTCAACAAGCAGCTCAACATGAGCGCCCAGTGCAGTGCTGTGGCAAAAAGGCTAATGCAATGCTTGGATGTATAAACAGGGAAAGTGAGTAGGGAGGTGATTTTACTTCTCTATGTTGCATTGGTGTGACCAGTACTGGAATACTGTGTCAGTTCAAGGGCTGGAGAAAATGCCTTATAGTGAGACTTAAAGGGATACATCTGTTTACCTTATCTAAATGGAGATTGAGTGGTAGCTTGATTACGATGTATAAGTATCTTCATAGAGAGAAAATACCATGTACTAAAGGGCTCTTTAATCTGGATAACAAAAACGAATGGCTGGAAACTGAAGCCAGACAGCTTAAGTTTAGAAGTTAGATACAAATTGTTAACAATTAGGCACTTATTTAAACACTGTAACAGATTACCAAGGTAAGTGGGGCGTTCTCTGTCTCTTGATATCTTCATATCATGAATGTGTGCCTTTCTTGAAGATATGCTTTAGCATAACACAAGTTATGTTCTAGTCAAATGAAAATAATGGGGCTAAATACAAAGGTGAAATGTAATGGCCTGTGGTGTATAGGAGGTCAGACTAGATGATCTAATGGTCCATTCTCTACAAATCTATGAAAAATACTATTAATACAACTGAATATTTTTTGCCGTCATTGTGAATTTGTGCTGCATGTGATCTTAATTAATTATTTTAAAACAGGCACGTGGATGTGTGCCATAATACTTTTATATTGTGGCATAACATCCTAATTGCCATTACATAGGCCAAAAGTAGGCATACAATATGAATGATACATATATTCCCATCTCACATGTGAATAATTTATTTCTACTCTATGATGTTTTCTTGAACTAAATTGTTGTTAAATGGTTTAAACTTCAATAAATAAAGCAAAACATATCTTATATTCATATATTTGAATAATAAATTACAATAGATACCAAGTTATTTTTATAGATATTTTCAAGTTTTTGATTGACAGGGGCTTTTGGAATTTCATGATGCTGATCAGAAAAGAATGAGTATAATTTTCCTTTTCACAAAATTAATATAAAAATTTCCATACTATCTACTTGAAAATTTTTTTGGCACGGGACTTGTCTACATTGCCCCACAGTTTGTGCTGTACTGTAACTCTCTTCTGGGGATGCTGTGGGCACAATCTAAAAGGTTCCTAGTTCACATTAACATAATCCTGTTTGAAGAGCCCTATGTTAACACCGATTAGGAACCTTTTTGTTTGCGTCCATAGAATCCCCAGGAGGGAGTTACAGCACAGCACTTTGGTGCACACTGCTATTTACACCCCCACAGTCCAAACTGTGGGGCAGTATGGACATAGTGTCTGTTAGTGGCCTGTAGCAGATGCTTCAGGAGAAGGTGCAAGAAAGCTCATACTTGACAATTATGGAATAAACTTCCTATAAAGAAAGTTTCTTCCTGACTGCTGTTGTTTAGTGGTTTGCTTTTGCTTTTAAGGATTTATGGCCTTATACTTATTGTTAGTTATTGTGCCGATTGGGTGAGTGATGTTTCTTGGCACACCTACAGGCAATTTTTTCCAAAAGTCCAAATACATTATCTCAACAAGTTCTCCTTAACCCATTACATGGATGATATACTCAAAAAATTCTAATACATTAGAAAGGGTAGAAATTCCTAATAGAGGCCCTGCTGGCTTCTCTGTATTATAATGTTCCTCTAGGAATTTTACAAATCTGTTTTCAATAATTGTTTTATTGGTACTGATGTAAGACTCAGTGGTCTGTAATTCCAGGGATCATACCTAGCATTTTTTCTAAAGAGAGGTATACCATTTGCTATCCTGCAATCCTCTGGTATGTTATTGGCTTTTAAATGAAATATTATATATTGTTCATAGCTCAGCCAATGCTTATCTACTTGTCATCACAGCGTGAATTGCCATTCGCTCTAAAGCGAACTCTAACGGCCCTATGTACGTACCTAGTTCAAAGGACTATGTTAATGCCAACTAGGTCCCCATTAGTTTGCACCAGAAGTGTACATGGAGTGCAATACTTTAGAGTGTAACACTTTAGAGCATGCTACAATTCTTTGATGCTCTATACCTCAAAATAGCACCCTAAAGCCCCCATGTTCATCACTGTTATATAATTATATGTTTTGTACGAAGTATGCCTTCTGAGGTATCATTTGGAAAGTTATAATCTATTGAGCATCATTGTTCTATCAAAATATATGTATCATCATTGTCTACGAAGTTATGAAATTTTGCTATATGTTTGTTGTTGAAATGTTGTGAGTCTGGGAAATGCCCACAGACTAGCTCTTCAGTAGCAACCTAGGAATGACCCCTAGCCAGCTGTAAAGCGACCACCACAAGCCATTCACCAGCAGGGGAGTTGTAAACAAGAGATTTACAATTCACATGAAAGACAGTTGCTCAAGCATGTATACTATGGGGCTGCCTAAACCCCAAGACACAGCAAGGATCTTTCCAGCATCTGGAGGAGAGTATAAAATAAGGGACAGTGACATCACCCCTCTTCTCCCCCCTTCCCCGCCCTCTTCCCCCATACACTGAAGGTAACAAGAACATTTAGAAGACAAAGAAACATTTGAACTGGGGGGAATGGTCCTAACTGGAAAAGCCTCCCAGTTAGTACAGACTACTGTAAGTTTTGGGGTAACAGAAACCTTATTACTTCACATTTGACTTAGTTTGATAAAGTTTAGTAATTAGACTGATTTTATCTTTTATTTCTTTTTGTAACCAATTCTGAACATCTATGCCCATACTACTTATAAATCACTTAAAACCTATCATTGTGTAGTTAATAAATTTATTTTAATGTTTCATCTAAACTAGTGTGTTTTTGATTCAAGTTTGGGGAATCTACTCTGCTTACAAAGGCTCATGTACATTTCTGAGTTGAAAGGCTGGGGCTGGGGGAATTTGCTGGTGTCTTCCTGTATACAGTTCATGAGTGGCTTGGGAGAGCATTCATACAAGTTTACTGGGTGTGTCTCTACGTGCTGATGCTGTATGAGAGCAAAGCCTGGAGGGGCTACTTGTCACTAGCATAGCAGTGTAGGAGATAGCCTTGACTGGAGAGATAAGGGGATACAGTAATTCCACAGTCCAGGTTGTACCCCAAGGCATGTCACAAATTCACACCCCCATAGTCCAAACTGTGGCACTGTGTAGACAAGACCACAGATCTCTGTCAAGTTTCTTCAGAACTCTTGGATGAATACTCTGAGCCTTCTGGCTTACTGTTTAATTTATCCATTTTTTCCAGCATTGCCTTTGACTCCTTATGCTCAGGTCAAGTGTATTCCCCTTCAACATCAATCAGTGGAGAAGAATGAGACAAATTTATAATTTATCTTTTCTGAAATGTCCTTTTTCTCATGAAGTTAGTCAGTAGACCCATCAGTTCTCCCTTGAGCTACATGCTTATTTAATACTTTTACAATTTTTTTGTTGTTTTAGGTCTTTGATTATTTACTTTTCATATTCCATCTTCAAGCTGCCCTAATTTCCATATTATATTTTAACCTGCCACACTTTATGCTCCTTTCTATTGGAGAAAGATTGTATCTGTCACTCACAAATGAAAATAGTATATTTATGTCTCAGCGCAAGTATATCAGTATATTTATTCATTGGTTTATGGTAACCGATGGTTTATGATGGTGTCCAAAATCCAAATAAAGTTCCTAAATGCTCCATTTTAGGTAAATTATTTCCTTCTTAAATATTTGAGAAATTTGAGGGCATCAAATATATGAGGGCTGTTTTTCTTCTAATTTCACCTACTTTGGTTAAATCAGGTCCTGTTTGAGGACTCGTCAATAGAACATGGTGTTGATAGGTGTATAAAAGGTGGTAGAGTGCAAATATGGAGAGATGGGGAAAATACAAGTGATCTTCATTTACACACAGAGCCTGATGCTAGCTCCTGTAATGTGGTCTCAGTAAGTCAAGTTTTCAAGACATGCAGGCAGATTACATGGTGGTATCTGGGCCTTAGAAGAGAAGTGAGCAGTCTTCAGAAATAATTAGCTTAACATACAAAATTTCATAAAGGAATATTTGAGTTTATTTGCAAACAAACTATAGGTCAGTGGTCACTTAAACTCAATTTAAGGCTTTTCTGGTACAACTTCAGTCATGGTGGAAGATGTGATCATATAAAAGTCATGCCAAATCACTGTTTCTAATAGATAATTTCAAAATGACAGTAATAAATAGAAAGTAAAATAAATGAGCCCATTCATGACTTAAGACCTCTATAAACCACTAATGACTTCGTGGGTCATTAGTTATCTTTATTTGTGGGCTAAACATGATTTCTCACTCTACTACACTCCATCAAGTCTCTTAAACACATGAACATAGATCTTTTCTGTAGAACTGTTCTTGGCTACCAAGGGTTGTGTGATTTACAGGAAAATGTGAATTAAATAATGGTTTTAATGAACTTCAGCTGGGAACAGAATGACCAACCTATTGTATTGTTACTGTATAGTATCTTTATAGTCCTCTTTGACATAAAGGACAATAAAGAGGACTATAAAAGATGATAAAGGCAAGTTACCTTTTAACAACCCCAGAAACATGACTGAATTTGTTTGAATGAAAAATCAAGTTCCCTTTGAGGAAGGACAAAGCCTTATTATGATTTACTGGCTTTATGTTGGCAAGACTGGACACTGGTGAGACTTAAGTCTTTTAATTGATTCAATGGTACATAAGAACATAAGAACGGCCGTACCAGGTCAGACCAAAGGTCCATCTAGCCCAGTATCCTGTCTACCGACAGTGGCCAATGCCAGGTGCCCCAGAGGGAGTGGACCTAAGAGGCAATGATCAAGTGATCTCTCTCCTGCCATCCATCTCCATCCTCTGACAAACAGAGGCTAGGGACACCATTCCTTACCCATCCTGGCTAATAGCCATTAATGGACTTAACCACCATGAATTTATCCAGTTCTCTTTTAAACGCTGTTCTAGTCCTAGCCTTCACAACCTCCTCAGGTAAGGAGTTCCACAAGTTGACTGTGCGCTGCGTGAAGAAGAACTTCCTTGTATTTGTTTTAAACTTGCTGCCTATTAATTTCATTTGGTGACCCCTAGTTCTTGTATTATGGGAATAAGTAAATAACTTTTCCTTATCTACTTTCTCCACATCACTCATGATTTTATATACCTCTATCATATCCCCCTTAGTTTCCTCTTTTCCAAGCTGAAGAGTCCTAGCCTCTTTAATCTCTCCTCATATGGGACCCGTTCCAAACCCCTAATCATTTTAGTTGCCCTTTTCTGAACCTTTTCTAGTGCCAGTATATCCTTTTTGAGATGATGAGACCACATCTGTGCGCAGTATGCGAGATGTGGGCGTACCATCGATTTATATAAGGGCAATAATATATTCTCAGTCTTATTCTCTATCCCCTTTTTAATGATCAGGTGCTAAAGGAACACTATATGTCCCCACTCAGGGGGGTGTATACAGGTCTTCACGTGTAGAATGTTGCCAACTACAGGAAATAGGTCACAGACATTACCTACACAGACGATATGATAAAATACAAGCTATTTGGTACAAAGTGTTTTATGAAATAATTTGAGTATTTTTGAAAGGATTCACCTTATGTGGCTGAACTAAAAAGGGACCTTAACTGTACTAGCATGGCATACTAGCATAGAATTATGGTGTCATAATTCAGATCCAGGATTCTTCTAGTCATGGAAAAGTAAAAGGCAGTGATGATATTTAGGACTATCATCATCTGTGGATTAGTTTATTGTGCGGTAGAATGCCTGCCTTATCAGTGTGGATGTAATCCCCATAGCTTGGTATTAAACTCTGCATACATACCAGTCAATCATCTGACCATTTCTCTGCAAGATACAGTGTATTTGTTCCAACATGGCTGAAAATGATATGCTCAGTGTTTTTTTTTAAGTTGTGTGTTTATGTTTAGTTGTGAAAATCTGTTTGTTTAATCTGCATTTTAAACTGAAATCCAAGTAGACAGAGAAGATCTGTGTTTACCCAAAACTTTCGGTTTGTTCCCAGAGCTCAGGTTTGCTATGGAGAAACTGTAACATGAGCTGAAAGTGTATTCTGAATATTGACATGCAAATAAGTAAACCAAGCATTTTAGTCAGATTCAGAATTCCTAGTACTGTTGCAACAAGTAGCTATTAAACTAAAGTAAAGTTTGTGTATTTGGCAGGCAACTTTGTTAGATTCTTCCCAATTTTAGCTTTTATAACTGCTATGAGTATTAATTAAAGTCAAGATAGAAGGCCAGATATACTGGTACACTCCAGCTGCTTTGCATTGCTCTGGTGATGCTAAGCAGACAGCTAGTGCTGATTTCTATAAACAGGTTGTAAAGAAATTATGCTATTAACTGAATAAATTATTTGACATAGGTCCAGAAGGAGATAACAGCTACTGCTGTTATTCTTAATCCAGCACCGTTACCAGAGTGGGAAATTTGCACACACATGTCTGAAGATATTGGGCTAAAACTCCTAATTGCTATGACAATACAAATAAGATATAACAGCAATAATGGTTCACTAGTGTGCTCCAGATGCTTTGCACTACTCCTTATGCCAGCTTTAATCATTGGATCTGCCTATCTCATCTGGTAGCTTTGTCAATATGGCAATAGAAAAGTTCCCCATTCTGGTAAGGATATTGTTTTAGGTATGTCTGCAGTAGCCATTAGCCCTTTTCATCCTGTGTCAGATAATTTATTTCTGTAAGTTCGTTGCTTAGGTTTTTCCCAACCTTCCCACAATGATGTCCATAGAAATCACTGACAAATTCTGCCATGATAGAAAGGAGCACAGTAGATGCGTATTTGAATTTCTGAAGCTTACCAGCTTTTAGACAACAGACACAGAGTACAATATTTCCTAATAAAAAAACTAAGACTGTACAATCCTCAGAATTACACAGTGTAATTAAACACACAATCTCATGTATGTGATATATTAAAAAACAATCACGTTGTCACCAGTTGTCCAGGCCACATATCCATGCTGATGACTCCTTTTTTTTGTCCTTTGTCATGGGCACTTGTGGTACTACTGGCTCAACTACACAATGCAGACTAGTTCAATGGAGCTGCCTTAAGCTGATTTTGCTTATTCCTTTTAGACATATTTTCAAGTGTTATGATCAGCAACTGCACCGCCTCCCCCAAAGTCCTCACATTCCAATTCCACACGATTCAGTCCTATCTGTTCTCCTATTCAAAATGTATTTTAGATCACTAGAGGAGAATATGGGTTAATACAGGCTTAAGTTTAATCAATAAATTGACTTCCAGCGATATGCTTTTTCTTATTAAGGCAGCTGGCAACACCTGTCCCAATATTTCAGTGAAAAAAGAACTTTGATGAAGAGCTACCTTAAACTTAATCCAGGCCGATAAAATTACTCAGTAGAAAGGGGTAAGTGATTCATTAAAACTGGCAGAGACCATTATATTGTTCCTTATATCAAGGTCATTTGTGCTCTGACTTTCAAAGTGGTGAATATGGTCTCCCAAGTCCTGATTCCTGCCTCCTAGGAAGTTTCCAGCAGTTTCCAGGCTGGGATTGATTAAATAAATTAGATAATTTGTCTTTATGTCAAAACAAGAGTGTATATTTTACATACCACGTTTTCCATTTTAAAACTGGCTAAGGGGCAAAGGCATACAAAAAGGAAAAACAATGGGTGAAAGTGTTATCCAAACTCAAAGTGAAAGATGGAAATGTGCCATTTTTAGCTTATTTGAAATGAGGTTTAGAGCACTTATTTTTTAAATATATGTAAGAAACACCTGATGCAAATTTAAATTCATTTTAAAATAATATATTTAGAAACCATTCCACCTACTTATTACATTTTCTGCATTTTCTTATGCTAAAAGAATTTACATGAAAGGGAAATTTACTCACTGGTAAAGGAATTTGTCAGAGTCTTCCCTCTTCCATACTGCCAGAATTCAGAACAGCCAGTCTCATGGCACCATATACCAGGAAACAAAGAGGCATACAAAGTGTTGTGAAAGCCTGGGAGTACATATAGGCAGACTCCACTTCAGGTAATCCATAAGCCAGAAATCCAAGAGGGAAGAGGGAAAAAAGAATAGGTAAGGCAAGGAGGATGGGAGAAGAGGAAAGACTCAATAAACCACTTTACTGTTAAATACATTTCCTTTGTCAAGGACCATCCTCTTCTCCTAACCTGCTAGAGCATAGAACTCTGTCAGCAAAAGGGAGAGTTTACCTGAGAAGCAGCCTGCTGCAGTAGCTTACACTGTAAATTATCCTCATCAAAAGAATCTAGAACCACTTGATGGAAGTGGGATAAGAGAAGAAAGGGACTTTCAGAAACAGGAATTTTGTTTTAAATTCCATCTGCTCCCTAAGTATTTTACCTGAAATCATAATCAATCATTTGTGACATCAAACTCCTTTCCACAACAACCAGTAGTGATTCAGCAGGGAACACGGGAGTAAGGAAACTCCAAATATCCTGCTTTCTTGGAAGAGCCCCAGGAAAGAAGAAAAAGGCAATTGGAATTTTAAAAGTGTATTCTGTCATGTATAAGCAACATTGATTTTCCATAGAAATATTTTCTTCATGATCCATCAGCAGTTCCTTAAAGCTTTTAAAGACAGTATATCATGAACTAAGTCTTTTGCTATTTTTAAAGTTTATCCACCACAGATAACTTAAGTATTCAAGATTGGAATGATATTTTCCCTGTTCATATTCCTAATTTCATGCATTTTAGATGGGCTTTGCCACTCTTGGCTGCAAACCAAGAAACTTTGAATATTGTTCTGCCACATCTGAGATCAGGAAGTCAAGAACCACTTTATTTTGTCCTTTTCCAAATAGCACTTCAAATAGGTCTCTTCTTTCTTTTCCTTCTTTTCAGTTGATTCTCCCTTATTTGGAATTTGATTTCCAGGAGTGCTAAGCATCTAAAATTCTGACTGAAGTCAAAGGAAGCTGAAGTTAGTCAGTACCTCTGAAAACCAGGCCATTAGATTAAAACCACTTACAACTTTGTAACTCATTTTATAAGTGCTTTTTTGCTTCTGTCCTGGTTCTTCTACTGTGTTCCCACTTTGATGAGTTGGCACCTCCTCCCAGAGACTAAGAGTAAAAACTTCTTAAGAAGAGTTTTCTATAAGAAAAGGACTATTTTAGAGGGTCAAATGAGGTGCTGCCTGCACAAAATGAAGCAAAAGTAAATTAGAGAGGATATGGGATGGCGCTGGGGGAAAAGAGAGAGAGACAACTTTGTCTAAATTGTGATTTAAAAGGATATAAAAATGTAGTACTGTCATGGAACCACAGACTATTGCTCTCTCACAGCTCTGTAAAGGACCCTGGAAAGATCCCTTTAGAGAGTTAACCCTCTGTAGGGTCACACTTTCTTGCAGGGTAAGCCCTTTGACTCCTCTGCTGCCTGGGTCCGCACCTCTGAGCTTTCAGCATCCCTGTCTCTTTCATGAGCTTCCCTCAGCAAATCCACTCAAACTGGACCCTGGGAGGAGGCTTCCACACCCAGAGGAAACAATGTCACCCCATCTCTTTACACTGGAGTGACTCTCACATGGTGTTCAGAACAAAAGGGGTAATTGTAAGTCTGGAACACAGCATAGAAGGTTTGGGGTAGCCTTGACAACAGCACAGTCCAACTGGGGCTGCCCTAAGTGCAGGTGGGCTCAGACTCCTCTTTGTCCCCAGTCTAGAAATGTTCCTCCTTCCAGCTGACCACCCTATATCACCTCCTCAAAAACCCTTCCCAGTCCTTGGTCTTTTTTCCTAGACCAGTGGTTCCCAAACTTGTTCCGCCGCTTGTGCAGGGAAAGCCCCTGGCGGGCCGGGCCAATTTGTGTACCTGCCGCATCTGCAGGTTCGGCCGATCGTGGCTCCCAGTGGCCGTTTGCTGCTCCGGGCCAATGGAAGCTGCTGGAAGTGGCGGCTCGGCCCGCGCCACTTCCAACAGCTCCCATTGTCCCGGACCAGCGAACCGCGGCCACTGGGAGCCGCAATCGGCCGAACCTGCGGATGCGGCAGGTACACAAACCGGCCCGGCCCGCCAGGGGCTTTCCCTGCACAAGCGGTGGAACAAGTTTGGGAACCACTCTCCTAGACAAATGGATCACCAGGTCACTCTATCTTCAGCTCTTTGTTCTCTCTACTGGTCAAAACTGGCTGGCTCCAAGTTGGGATGGGCCTTTGGGTCATCATTGCTAAGTTACAAAGGGTCCAGGCCAGAGTCTGGGGTCCAGACTTTTACGTCTGGCCCTGTGCAACAATAAAACACCCTCTTCCACCACCTGGCTAGACATGCAGCACATACAAGAAACTGAGGCACACACGGTATTCATACAAAGCATTAAAAAAATTCCCCACTACGTCACAAGTATATCACACCAATTTTCATTATACTAGCAGATATAGTCTGGGACAGTATATCCTTACGCTTGCTATTCAATTTATGATCTTGAAACCATGCTGTTTAAAAGTACTTGTTTATTTAGTGGCCTAATTTAATGTGATTAAATACATTATGCAAATTGTAAAAAAGATATTATTAAATCCTTGTTTGCACTCTTTTTAATAGGTTTCACTTTTACACACACACACACACACACACACACACACACACACACACACACACACACACACACACACACCATTCAAAGGAACTGATTTACCTTGTCCCTAATTACAGCCGTAATCCTTTCCTCCATTCCCAGCTCATTTCCCTCCCCCCTCCTTACTTGCCAGAAAACCCCAAGGCCCCAGACTGAAGCTTCCCACCTGACATCACTTGGTACCATCACTATTTTGATTGCAATACTTTCAATCAATACTATCTATTGACCATGATTCAACTTCTCATGTCTCCCCACAAATAAATGAGAATCTTTAGAGAGATTCATGGAGGATTGCTTATTCAAGTGGAACTTCAGTAATCTCCAAAGACAGCTTGCTGGTGGCCCACTTCCCACATCAGGCAGAAGTCATCTCAGGGAATAATTGAGGGTTCACTCTCCAATGTGGGTAAGTTGTCTGCAATAAAAATCGAGAGAAGTACAAACATTTATTAAAGCCAGCATGAGGCTGAGAGGTAAGAATTTTAGTTCTGGGTTTCTACTGATTCACTGCATGCACTGGGTGAGTAAGGCTCCAGTCCTGCAATGGGGCTATGGAATAAGTGACTTTTCTGTTTCTTTCTTTCTGATCTGGCATCCCCCTCAGAAGAGCCTTAGTTCTTTTCCCAGATTGGAAGCAAGAGAGGAAGGGAAAGGAGAAAGGAAGTTTTTAAGTACAAGACCAAAAAAAAAAAAAGTAATCACAATGGTCTAAAGCACAGAGTGCATGTGTGAAAGAGACTATTTCAACCCAGAGGTCTTGCCAAGAGAGCATGAGTACAAGAGGAAGGATTTAACAGTTTAAGAGGGTTCAGCAGAACAGCACCACCCCAGGAGTATCAAATTCCTCTCACACTTTTTCCCTTCCATTTTCCAAGTGAAACAATAGTTCACGGGAGAAAAAAGAATTACTAAGAACAGGTCCTGAAAATGCAGTGAAGGAGTTAGTCTAATGGTAGACATGGAAAGTGAAAGCTTCTCCCAAAGCAAGGCTCTACCCAGGTTTGTTTTAAGCCTGTGCTGTTAGGTGAAAAAAAAATCTGTGTAATCAGGCAAACCTTTTTGGTCAATGTTTTTGTTTTGTTGACTATTTTTTTAGTGCTGACAATGTACTCTGAGCTTTATAATGTATAGAAAGAAAGATTGTCCTTGCACTGAAAGTCACTGCATCTGAAAGAGACAAGACTGGCTCCTGCAAGCAATTTTTCCAGACACATAACCTCAGATATTCACAGAGCATATTCACTGGTAATATCCAATTTAGAGGGTCAGGTATGGACAGTTGAGTAGTCTTGTGTTGAATAAGGCCAACAAAGACCAATATTCTCATCTCACAAATAATGCTACACAAAAGACCACTTATCTGCAAAAAGTGTTTCTGCCTTGTCCTATCTAAGAGGTAATTTATTCTGCTAGGAGAATGTGTTTTGTTAGTGCAGCCTATACATTAGTTGGCATATTTTTTTGGAGTTCAGTCATTTAATATACTCTTTAACCAATACAAGGTTAAAAAAATGCACACAGTTATAATAATAATAAAAAATCAACACTTTTATTCAAGGCACTGTACAAACATTTATTAAGGCAAGCATGAGGCTGGGAGCCAAGAATTTGTGTTCTGGGTTTTCTAGTGATTCAATGTATGACCTTGGGTGAGTAAGAATCCAGTCCTTTCATGCGGTTACTCACATATATAAAGTTAAGCATGTGCATAATATGTGTTTGCTAAATCAAAGCCTTAATATTGCTGAGTTTCACCATCTGTAAAATGAATATAAATACTATCACCCTAGGTACCACATATACATCTGTGAAGATGATTCTTGCATAGCCTGTTGCAAAATGTGAAGTCCTATAAGAAGTATATCCAAAGGTATTACAGTTATTATATTTTTTAAAAGTAGCAAGATTCTTAGTTCATTCTGGATAAGTCCTTAGTCTTAACACATGCAAGTGACTGGTGTATCAAAAGACTATTTGATAGCATGTTGAATCAATTAAACTATTTATAATAACTGGAAAGATAATACTAAATTCTCAACAAGTCAATAGAGCTCTGTTCAAGCAATACTTAACAAGTACCTAAAATTCCAGTCCTTTTATCAGGGGAATGCTTATTACCACTGAAGTCAATAGGACAATTTACAGTCATGAGCTCTGCCCTAATTGTACTGCAAGTATTTTGTAATTGGGCTCCAAGATAAGATTAAGATAAAAAACTAATCCTTATGAATTCAAAGATAGAGATAGGGGACCATAGTAGAAAATTTCATTCTACATCACCAAGTTGCTTGCTTCCCCCCTTCCCTCCAAAAAAGTGATGTTTAGAATTTTCAGTAACACAATACAAGGAAAAGAGAGGTTTTGTAGATTACAATAAACACCCAAATTTTCACGGATACTGATGTGGTGGACTTGATATAAAACGACTCTGATATGATTTTGTATATTCATTATCTACATCCTGCCAGGAAAGAAGACTCTCAAACTTCTTTTCAAAATTGATACTTGATTTTATGGTCTTATACTTGCATGTTTTCATCTAGAAAAATGAACACTATGGAGCTATGGTGAATCCTTAGACAACTATTCTGTTGTCCAATGTGTCATTTTTTTTCAGGAAAAGTGATTTGCTAGGGCCTCTAAAGTATAAATTAGGGATCATGGACAGTGGGAGTGAAATGGGTTGCTGCTCTCAGGGGCAATATTCCTGAGGTGACTACAGAAGATAATGGAAAGCACACACAGTAGATAGCATCCAATTCCAGTTGAGAAGAGATGGTTTATACAGAAGATCGGTTGTTTTTGCATAGAGGAGTACAAGGACTAGAATGTTCATAGCCTCTGTGTTACAGTACAAATGGGGAAGGACTCCTTGTAGACCTCTCCCCTACATTTCATAGGACTAGGCAAAATCTGTCCCTAAAAGATGAAGTAGGATATCTATTGTTACAGTTCTGGATTATTTATATATTTAAAGGACAAATGTGTACTCAGATAGCTCAAGGCTAGTCTACACTAGAAGTGCTACATCAGCATAACTGCACTGATGCAGCTGCACCACTCTCTCCCCCTGACATAGACTCATAGACTTTAAGGTCAGAAGGGACCATTATGATCATCTAGTCTGACCTCCTGCACAACGCAGGCCACAGAATCTCACCCATCCACTCCTGTAATAAACCCTTAACCTATGTCTGAGCTATTGAAGTCCTCAAATCATGGTTTAAAGACTTCAAGGTACAGAGAATCCTCCAGCAAGTGACCCGTGCCCCACGCTGCAGAGGAAGGCGAAAAATCCCCAGGGCCTCTGCCAATCTGCCCTGGAGGAAAATTCCTTCCCGACCCCAAATATGGAGATCAGCTAAACCCTGAGCATGTAGGCAAGACTCACCAGCCAGACGCCCAGGAAAGAATTCTCTGTAGTAACTCAGATCCCACCCCATCTAACATCCCATCACAGGCCATTGAGCATATTTACTGCTAATAATCAAAGATCAATTAATTGCCAAAATTATCCTATCCCATCATACCACCCCCTCCATAAATTTATCAAGCTTAGTCTTGAAGCCAGATATGTCTTTTGCCCCCACTGCTCCCCTTGGAAGGCTATTCCAGAACTTCACTCCTCTGATAGTTAGAAACCTTCGTCTAATTTCAAGTCTAATCTTCCTGATGGCCAGTTTATATCCACTTGTTCTTGTGTCCACATTGGTACTGAGCTTAAATAATTCCTCTCCCTCCCTGGTATTTATCCCTCTGATATATTTATAGAGAGCAATCATACCTCTCCTCAGCCTTCTTTTGGTTAGGCTAAACAAGCCAAGCTCTTTGAGTCTCCTTTTATAAGACAGGTTTTCCATTCCTCGAATCATCCTACCAGCCCTTCTTTGTACCTGTTCCAGTTTGAATTCATCCTTGGCAATACCTCCCAGCTTTGTGTCATCCCCCCCGCAAACTTTATTAGCACACTCCCACTTTTTGTGCCAAAGTCAGTAATAAAAAGATTAAATAAGATTGGTCCCAAAACCGATCCCTGAGGAACTCCACTAGTAACCTCCCTCCAGCCTGACAGTTCACCTTTCAGTATGACCCGTTGTAGTCTCCCCTTTAACCAGTTCCTTATCCACCTTTCAATCTTCATATTGATCTCCATCTTTTCCAATTGAACTAATAATTCCCCATGTGGAACCATATCAAATGCCTTACTGAAATCGAGGTAAATTAGAGATCCACTGCGTTTCCTTTGTCTAAAAAATCTGTTACCTTCTCAAAGAAGATCAGGTTGGTTTGGCACGATCTACCTTTTGTAAAACCATGTTGTATTTTGTCCCAATTACCATTGACCTCAATGTCCTTAACTACTTCCTCCTTCAAATTTTTTTCCAAGACCTTGCATACTACAGATGTCAAACTAACAGGACTGTAGTTACCCGGATCACTTTTTTTCCCATTCTTAAAAATAGGAACTATGTTAGCAATTCTCCAGTCATACGGTACAACCCCTGAGTTTACAAATTCATTAAAAATTCTTGTTAATGGGCTTGAAATTTCATGTGCCAGTTCCTTTAATATTCTTGGATGAAGATTATCTGGGCCCCCCGATTTAGTCCCATTAAGCTGGTCGAGTTTGGCTTCTACCTCGGATGTAGTAATATCTACCTCCATAGCCTCATTCCTATTTGCCATCCTGCCATTATCCCTAAAATCCTCATTAGCCTCATTAAAGAATGAGGCAAAGTATTTGTTTAGATATTGGGCCATGCCTAGATTATCCTATAACCTCCACTCAATCCTCAGTATTTAGTGGTCCCACTTCTTCTTTCTTTGTTTTCTTCTTATTTATATGGCTATAGAACCTTTTACTATTGGTTTTAATTCCCTTTGCAAAGTCCAACTCTACATGGCTTTTGGCCTTTCCCACTTTATCCCTACAGGTTCTGACCTCAATAAGGTAGCTTTCCTTGATGATCCCTCCCATCTTCCACTCCTTGTAGGCTTTCTGCTTTTTCTTAATCATCTCTCTGAGATGTTTGCTCATCCAGCTTGGTCTACAACTATGATTTTTTCCCCCTTTCTTGGGATGCAGGCTTCTAATAGTTTCTGCAACTTTGACTTGAAGTAATTCCAGACCTCCTCTGCCTTTAGATCCACAAGTTCTTCAGTCCAATCCACTTCCCTAACTAATTTCCTTAATTTTTTAAAGTTAGCCCTTTTGAAATCAAAAACCCTAGTCACAGATCTATTTTTGTTTATCCTTCCATTTAGTTTGAACTGAATTAGATCATGATAGCTCGAACCAAGGTTGTCCCCTATGACATAGTGCTGTCCACACTGGTGCTTAGGTCAGTGTAACTTATGTCGCTCAGGGGGTGGCTTATTCACACCCCTGGGCGACATAAGTTATACCGAAGTAAATGGTAGCGTAGGGTTAGGGTTAGGGTAATTCTCTAACCATCAGTAATTCCCAAATCGTGGTCTGTGGTCCATCTGCCTGGTCACCTGGTGCTGGCTCTTCTCCTTGTTTCTACCTGTTAAATTGCATTAAAAAGGTGTTAAAACATTTTCCTAATATTCATTTTCCACATAAGCAACTGCTGTAGTTGCCATAGGGATGTTATTTGATTGCCAGATGAATGAAGAGTTGGGCGATACAGTTGTGAATAGAAGGGAAGAAGGTTTACAAGATACTATTAATATTTGATCCACACTGTGAAGAAGTTTGGAAACCACTGAGAGAACGTATTGGCCATTTGTTTATTACTTATATTCTGCTGGATATAAAAGAAGTTGTAATTTATAACTTTCATGAGATTGTGTTCCATAAAGTCAATACTATTACTTTACTATAGCAGTTTTGTCTGGATAACACAATACACACATATTTGCTCCTGTTTTATGTTTTAAGGGATGTGAAAAATTCTTCATAGCATGTCTCTCTGACAAAGCTTTAACTTTGCAGGGTAACATGGCATGAATACTCCTAGAGGTTGCTGTAGTAAAACCCACTAGTGAACCCACCCAGTACCAAGGAATCTCATAAAGAAGGGATATCAGGAGACAGAAGACATTAAAAAGTTGTGTATTGAAAATGGAAAATCTGAAGACTGGTCCAGTATTTAATTTACAAAATTCAAGGGAAGAAAGGACAACATGCTTAGAAGAGGAAGAGATCCTTTTAATTTTTTCTTTGCTAAAAAAAAAAGAAAAGAAAAAAAAAGAGGAAGACTTGTCTAGTACATGCCAAATCCCAAGGATGTCAATGGAAGTTACCTACATGTCTCTGAAGGCAGAATTAGACTCCACAATATCAGTTTACTCCCTTCCAAGCTTGTATTTGTGGGTTAACAAATCAGTAGCATCGTTTAAACATGTGCTTTGGAAATTTAAATTCAATAAACAGCCTACCTAATTTCTTTTTAGAAAAAATTCTCATGGATTAATGAACTTTTTTATTATTTAATATGCTACATCTTACTTGGGCTTATTCACAGTTCTGAAACTAAATAAAAACCACCACTGGAATACTTGGTCTGCCAAATATTATTTTACCCTGGTCATATTTAGGGCATTGCCAGTGTTGTGCACAAGAATTTTTGTTGATCTTTTTCAAATCTTTGTTATGACCTTGGGCCTCAATAAGCTCATTAACAATTAATTTGCTTATTATGCCCTGGCATCACTTTCCACTTTGATCAGAAAGCACAATAGGTTCCCTAAGTGGATTTACCTATAAAATATTCTAGTAAGGAGGATAGAAAAGACAAGTTTAACAACCTTAATGCTGAAACAAAAGTTACATAAATACCATCAAGGGGGCAATAAAACATTTTATATAAAGAAAAAGTGTTCTGTTTCATGACTTCTTCAGTGAAGATGCTTTGAAAATCAGTATCATTCCAACTTCATCTCTTTCAGTACTAGTAGAAAATAAATGCAACTTTCTCAAAATGGTGAAACTGCTACAATCTTTCACTGTTATCATTAATATTTATACTAAAACAAAGTGATCACTTTTTACGGTGTTGGTAAGCTTTTCAAATACTGTAAAACACTTTTGAATTTCAAACTGTTGTTCAGCTTGACCATTTCCATGCCCCCTTGTTATTTGCTATCCAAGAACATCCATGTGAACAGGCTTTCATAATGGTTGTTCCCAGTACAAATACTCATATTGGTCTGCACACAGGATATTTGTCCATTAACTTGAATGTTGGTTATTCGCTCTCTCATTCTCCTCTGTCAAAGATTTCTTTCAGTCATCCAGAAAGAATACCATACAATTTAAGTGATGAGACACCATGAAAAATGACTAGTCAAACTGAGTAGTTTGCGGACAACCTAAACTGAAAGTTTGTCTAAAATCTCCAGTGGATAAATACATTTGCACAAAACAGAATCAGTTTGCAAACAATTCACAAAACAAGAAAAGTGGTGAAGTTTATTCTGAATTGTATTTGTAACAAATAATTCAACCAGTTCTGATGGATAGTATAAGGACTGCAGGATCAGGTCCTTAAAAATTATATTTACTTGGACAAAGACTCCCATGCAAATCAATGGGAGTTTAATCTGTGGACTGCAGGAACAAGGCATACAGTACATTAGTTGCAGAAAACTTTATCCTACTTACTTAAAAACCCTACTGTTATTTCTTAGTTTGAGCACATAGTAAATAAAGTTGATGTAACATTGCTCTAAGAACTTCACTGTCACTTGCTATTTATCATTTTTTATGGGGTGGACAACCCCTACATTGGATTAGGACCGGAAGGTTTAGTGGTCTATTTTGAAGGCAAAAACTAAACCTGATTCAACAGCTCCTGCTGGCACCCAGGAGATTTGGTTGTATTGCAGGCTGCCAGGTGAACTGCTGGGGAGCACTGTCTGGCATTTGGAGCTGGCAGGAAACCAGGCATATTTCTTTCAAAAGTTTTCACAAATCGCCATATTCTCATAGGCATGGGAACTAAGGGTGCAGGGGGTGCTGCAGCACCCCTAGGTTTTACGAAGGTCTCTGCTGCTGGCCCCCCACCCAGGGGCTCCGCTCCTGGCCCTGCGCCCGCCCCCAGCTGTAGCTTCAGCCTTGGCCCCCTTTACCCCTGTCTGAGTACCCCCTCCCCCCCCGAGACATGGACCTGCTCCTGGACACAGCCCGGGGGTGGAGGGTGCGGACAGAGATAAGGGGGCAGGATTTCAGCACCCCCACTATTAAAAGTGTTCCAGTGTCACTGCATATTCTTGTTCAACATTTTGATTCCATTGTATCAGAATTTGTCAACAGAAAACTATTCTTTCAGAAAATTTCCAACTAGCTGTATTGCTCACCTCAATCAGTGGGTTAATTTATGATGGGATTTACTAGCTTGTTAATGTGTCATCTCAGAGCATAATATTTCCATTACTACTTCCTAAATTCCATTCAAGTCATCCCGCCCCCGAGTATGTCAAGAGTGAGTTGAAAGAAGAAATAAAATGTATTGCATCTATATTTTTAACATATTAACTGTTTTATCAAGCACTTCTTGTGTTCTATGCCCACCAACAGGAGAAAGATAAGATCTGATATTCCCCCGGCCCCCAGCCAGTGGTATTCTTCAAACATTTTATGCTATATAGAACATAAGCAAAGGTTAAGAGTAATTGTCTAATTTAATAATATAAATCTTAGTTACAAAAACACTGTAGTTAGTATAAAACACTATTAAAAAGCCAGAGAATTCAGACTTAAGGTTAAATGTAGAACAAACCCAAACATTTTGCAGGCATGGAAATTCACTTTCAAGGTATCTAAACTGCCTTAACTCTGGCTCCCTAGAGACATCAGCCTCCCATCTTCCCTTCTTTGTATGGATGTACCTCCTGACTATGAGCCCCTCATGGCCAGAGATGCCCTGCTAACAATTTCCCTGCTCTTCAGGGCTTTCCCATTACATTCCCACCAAACAAATAGTCTCCAGTCTCCAGTTCCCTTTTCACTTTCCCAGTACAAAAACATAACCAGTTACCCTGCTGGGGTCTTGATTTCTGTCCTTGGCGGTATTCTTTTCCCAGCTTACTGCCAGTCCTCCTGTCTCTGGAAGTCTCAGCAACATTCACCATCCCCTTCACTTCTTTAGCTGCTTTCTTTCTTTTTCTCTCTGCAGCTTCCTCTCCTTCCAGCTTCCTGCTGCATTTATAGTGGAACCTCCTGATCCAACCCAGATATGGTTCCTTCATAATCAAGGTTGGCTAACCCTAGATCCTCCAGCCCTTGAGGGCAAGCTGCTCTGTTACAATATGGAATATCATAAATGTGTCCTACAGAAAACTGGTTTTATAATTTGTTTTATACATACAATTTTCTAGTAATTAGTATGCTACTTTGTCACCACACTAACCTTTACTGTTCTCACATAAACACTCTAATTTAAAGACTGGGTCTGGAAAGTTTTTATATGACATATTGAATCATAGAGCATGATGTTGCAGAAAGTGCTCAACACTTCACAAAAGTCCCCAATTCAGCAAAGCACCTAAGTACCTGCTTTGAGATATCACTTAGGTATCTGTCCCTCAAGGTTGGGCCCACTAATGTTGTATTTGTCAAAGACTGGCCATGAATTCCTACTGCTAGTAGACATATGGTTTTCCTTTGAGAACAATAATCCAAAAAGTGACAGGACAGGGCACCTAGGATGAATTTGGTCCACCACATCAAATCATCTTCTTATTACATTTCTTCTTGTAGAATACAATTTATTATACTGGAATATATTCCTGCAATGTCATTCTGATTAGGAAGACACTGAAGAACTACAAGGCAGCTAACTATGAGACTGACACCTATTTCTGCTGTTACTCTGCCCCACATCTAGCATCCTAATCACCTCCCTACAGCATTGACCAGCTATCTGTGGAAGTGCCTTTACTACAGGCACAACAATTGTTGCTTTCAACTATTCTAAAACCTGATACAGGTTCACAGTTCTCTGACATTCCCTTTCCCATGATTATTATCTGGAGTCTTGATGGTTATCTGGAGTCTTGTGCCTTTCAGAATAATTTCCACTATTCTTCTCTCCCCCTTCAAACACACTTATTATCCTGAATCTACAGTGTGCTTATGTGACTTTTGCCATTTCCTGATGCTTTATGAAGCAACAAACTTAGCAAGGGATTTTAGCTTTCCCCATTATCCTAAAAGTAATACAAAAGACTTTCACCACTTCTTCCTTGTGTTATATTTTTAAGCTTATTTATAATCAGCAACAACAGTGAATGGCAAACTATCTCCAGAAAGATGTTAAATGTTTAAAAAGCTGCTGTCATCATTCAACAGAATCAACATGCGCTTTGGCAGAAAATAGATTATACAGTATCTTTATGTGATATTGTACAGGATTGATTAAAATTTGCATAACAGCTTTAATAAGATTACACAAATAAACATCAATAGCCAAAATGTTGGAGAGCACAATCAACATTTTTAAGAAAAAAGTATTGGCTTTGCTACCTTTTCAAGTGACCTTAGAAAAAAAATAATAATTAGGAGAGGTGTCAGACTCAGCAGAAAAAAAAATTCTCTCAGGCCTTCGGAAAAATATTTCATCTGGAGTCAGAAGCACAACAAACTTTCTCCTACGCTACAATAACTTAATCAGTGCCACTGAAGATTAGGCTGAAATATTGGATAACAATATGAAGATTATTCTTTCCTGTCAAAATAGAGCCACCTTCATGTAACATTAACCAAATAAAGTATGTCAAGCGGAATACGCATCTGCTATTATGCAGATTCTACAGTACATGTATAAATGATACAACTAGATCTCAAATATAATCAAGTATATACAGTATATTATAGTCAGAGTCACTGCTATTGTTAACACTGCCCATCCGCTTCCATTCTATCCCTGTATTTTTTAGTGACTTATGACTTTCACCTTTGGGGCTGAGATTCTATTGGTCTCACTTTCGTGTACATACATAGCTAAGGAATTATGCTGTACATGCAGAAGGTCAATTTAGATGCACAGCAAAAAATATTGAAGGTGAGCCTGGGCTGAGGCAACTGTTCACCCAAAATCCTAGGTTTTATCCTTTTGGATTTTTTAAGTGATAAATGGTTTAAGGAGAGTTCCTGTGCAACTTTCTGAAAGACTCAGAGGATCTCTGCAAAGCTCCTAAGATGAGCAAGAGAAAGACTTCTCCAGCAGGCCTCCCAAAGAAGATGGAAAAGGGTGTGCCAGTGGTGTTTAGTCCCTGATTTGACAATCTGGTTCCAGATGATCAAATCTACATGCAAAATTGCCAATATTTTACAGTTCAGAGTTGCAACATTCTGGAATGTGCAACTTTCTTTATTTAAAAAAAAATCATTCTAAAGAGAAGAGGAATTCTTTTGCATTTTGAATTGCCAGGAGAGCCACAAAATATTGAAGAATATAGGCACAGTCAATCTTTCTGGAATCAAGCCTTTCTGGAATACAATAGTACAAAATATAGAAAACAGATGAATCTCCCATTAACCTTATGGTGTAGATGTGCATTAATAAGTTTTTACCCCTTCTGATGTACCTGCTCCAGATCTTTCCACATGATCTACAGACAAAATTTTATTTATAAATAGAGACAAGTTTATTTAATAAATAAATATGGAACAATACATTTAGGACTGTGTTAGAAACACTTCATATAAATCAAGAAAAAGGAGGGGGTAATCCTTCTTTACATAAAGCATATAACAAACCATATAATGAACTGATATATGTACTATTTTTGTTTTATGCAAATTATTATTATCTTCAACTTACACAGTGTAATTATGAACAAGCAGAATAGGGTGCCAAATGTAAAATTGAAATTGCATCAGTTTTTCATATGTTCTGGACAATCTTGCAATGCAAATGCACTGGCCAAATTTTTTCTTTGTTTACTATGTTGCCTGATGTGTGTTGCCCTTTTTAAATTTGTGTTTTAGGTACTTTGCTTGGGATTCTGACACCTATCCTATTGTAGTATATCCTATTCTATTCTGCATAGGTTCTTGTTCCACACTTATCATTTAAGTCAGAATATTTGTTTATACTACTAATAATGGATCAATGGCCAACTGAGGCTGTTTCTACAGTACTGGATTGGACAAAAAGATTGAGCTCGTGTTTACCCATGGAACAAACTTCCTTTTATCTTTAAAGGTCCATTGAAGAAAAATATATTCTCATGTTGGACTGTTTAGATCTGCATGGATGAGCATATGCTTTTTCAAAACCAAGTGTAGATGTTATACATATGCAAGGAACATGTTTCTCTATAATTTTTCGTATGGTGTACCAGTAGCTATGTGCTTTACACTGTTATTGATAATAAAAATAGGAAATTACATTTAAAAACTATATTGTTATGAAGATTGCATGTTTGATGATTCAAAAGTAAGGAAATACAAAGTTATGATTAAGAACAAAACCTTAATTTAGCTTCACTCCCACTTTGCACACAGACTGCAATTACATAATCAAATACGCTTTCACAAATAATGTATTGTATCTTTTTTCTCCCCTAAAATCTGTAGTGGTAAATATTATGGCATGTATGCCAGCAGACATGGTCCATGAAAATAATTAATTTATATTAATGTGCATTACAAAATATTATTTATGTAACTCCATAGATGTGTAAGTGCTTCATGGAACAAAATATATAAAAAAAAAAAGATAAGAATTTCCCTACCAAAAGTCTTTGCAAACTAAGAAACCAATCATGTAACAAACAATGTATAAAGTCAGTGGAGTTCTGCACCAGGGCAGCGGCCCACTTATTCTAGTCTATTATGTATAGGTTTCTGTGCCATGCTCATCCTGAGTGACTTCCCATAGTGCATTAAGTGATATGGTTAACATCTGTCAATGTGGTTTGTTGTTTCATGTTCTCCACAGGGGGAGAATTGAGTAGTCAGTGAAGTGTTTTTGTTTTGGTAGGAGTTTCTAGGTTGTTTCCCCCCTATTCTCATGTATATGTTGCTAAGTGTTTATATTAGAGAAAGCAAGGTCAAAGAACTGCATCTTGCATTTGCAGTGGAAGGGTTCTTAGTTCCTGTGAGAGGTTATTTCACAGTTTCAGTCTGGTCCTGGAGAAAGCTTTGTTTCCCTGTAAATGGGTATGCCTGTCCTGTGGTGCCCCCTGCTGGCCAAGCATGTCTCTGCAGCATCCTGCCTCTATTTCTCCTTCACTGACACCCAGGAATAATCTACAGAGGCTTCTGTCCAGTATGTAACAATCCCCATTTTGGGGGACTGGTTAATTAATATAAAACAAACCCAAAATGAAGTCTCTTCTGTCTCTTCCACCCTAGTCTCCCACTAAGTACAGCACCTCCTCCTTGAGTTCTGCCTAGCTTTTAGCTTCTCCACTGTGCACAATTTTCAGCCCTTCCATTCTCTGTTCATTCTCTCCCCTTAGCTCACCCTGAGTACATCTATTTCTGGGCCTGCAGTCACCCATCTTTAGAGTCATAATGTTGCACAGGCCTCCTTTTTTGGGCCTGTGTTTTTAGACTCACTCAGCCACTTCTCAAGCTGCTTCCTTCAGGAATCCTTTAAGCAGTTCTGTGGCAGCTTTCTTCTCCACCCTTTATAAGGACCAGGAGCCTTTCCATAGGCCCAAATGGGCAGCAGGCAATCAGACATAAGTGCATTGGACTCCCTCCCCCCACACTTTATCTGAAGGGGACCAAACACCCTATCACAGAATTGCAATGGTGAACTTTACTCTTACTGTAGGAAGTTCCATTGTGCTAGAGGAGAGGGGTTGTTGACCATGGTCTTCATCCCAGCTCTTTTCCCAATCTTTTAGATACATTGGGCCCCAAGTCATTGAATGCCTGAAGACAAGAACCGAGACCTTGAATTTGACAACACTCTCATGTTGCTCCTTTGGCCTCGATTCACTCATCTTTGTGTAAAGTAGTTCCTTACTTTTCAAATAGTCCTATTAATTCCAACAGGATTACTGCTGAGAAGTAACTTACTCCCCAACATGAGTAAGGGCAGCAGAATAACACGGTAACTAAGGTCAAAACAACAAGAGGCGGTAACACACAATTAGAGGACAAGGACAAATGCAAGGACAATAAGATTATGTGGTTCTGTACAAGCTGAACATGTACATTATGATGGTTACATTTTAAAAACTATAATAATAACAACTATTTTGATGGCTTTAAGTACTAGTGAACATTTGCTGACGTATAATGGCCACCTAAGTTCACTGCTAAATTAGCTTCATAATTGCTGATCCTTTAATTGTACATAACAGTCCAAATCGTCTCCTTTGCCAAGTTTCCCTGTTTCTCTGCCTGGGCCCAGAACAGACTAGAGCAGCCTGAAGGCTTCTCTAACTTGTGCCAGCTGGCAGCGAACCTCAGAGCCTGTCCACCATCAGGATAGTCAGAGCACATTGTACTCCGCCTCCTGCATCACCATCACACATTCCCTTTGCCAGGCGATAGAGGGAACTTTGTCACAGGAGCTGGAAATGCTAGCTTTATACCAACTGGAAATTCCCTTATGCCAAGGAAATTGGCAGCTAGGGACATAGGGCCAAATTCTATTTCTTTTGTACTGCCAGAGTGGCAATTGAGGTTTCAGAACAGGAAAGAGAACTGTTCCAATGTGTGTACACCAGAAATATGCACAGCTGAGTTAGCTCTGTGTTTGTCCACCTCATTACATAAAAGTGAATCTAAAGAACTCTGGATCATGGGTGCTGACAACATTACTAAAATACATAACTTAGAGAAAAGGGAACTTATAGAAATATTTAAGTCAGTAAAAATAGACAAACATTATGGCAATGAAATTACTATAAACAGAAAAGAATTAAAAAAATTACAGGATGCCAAGATGTGTACCTAAAACAGTGCAATTTTGTTATACTGTATTATTTGACAAATAGCATGTGATGTAATTAATAAAAGTTGTAGTACAGATTGTGTGCTAGTGTAGATGGGTGCAGCTATGCCAATTTGCACCAGTTAAGAATCTGGGCTCTAAATGTATGCAGATACTCCAGGTGGCAAAGTTAAGATTGTGCATGCAACTTTAATATTCTCTTATAGTATTTAGAATTGTAAAGAATTCCAGGAAATTCCTTCATACTAAGTGATCTTAAACACCCTTATTATGTACAAACTGTCACAAATCCACAGGATCAATGTAATGCCCCATCTTTTAAACAATCCCTTGGAGGAATTCCTTCAGTATGCCAGAACCCCAAAGGGTCCCACTCTTCCTTAAGGGTAGGCCAAGTGTCTTTAACACCTCTGAGACTGAACCTCTAGGCTGCAGCCCTCCTGCTTCACATCATGAACTCTGCCCACTGAGTTCAACTGACATAGACTTCTGGTCAGCAACTTTTGCACTCTGCAGGGACCAATGCCATTAGGACTTATTTTCAAAAGTGCTGAGTACTCAGGCCTCCATTGGGTTCAACTGCAATTTTAAGTACTGTATACAACACTTTTGAAAAATTAAACCTAGTATGTTCTTTGTTTAAAAAATATTGCTAGAATTACAGCTGACAGAGAAATGAAAAGACAATTTTGTATATGTAATTTTGGAACTAGCTGAAAAACGAGCTTTTTCTGCAAAAAATCTTCAAATCTTTCATGACAAAATTGTGTTGAAAGAAAGACCAGCAATATGTAAATTTCTCATTTTTTTCATTCTGCCCTAGCCAACTCACAAACACCTTCATACCAGCAAACTGCAACTCTGCCCTGTATCTCAAGAACCCAAAGATTACAAACGTTAAAAGGGAGAAGTTAGAAATCTTTAAACTAAAAACTAACACTAAAAATAGTAGTTTTAAATAACATACAGCATCTCCACCGTACAAGAAATAATTAACAGTTTTTAAAAGATAATTCCTCAGCAAAGAAATAGCTCCTCTAATTTGTAAGATTGTTCACCTGCAATATTCAAATTATTCCTCTTCAGGCTCAAAAAAATAAGTTTCCTTAATTACTTGAGTGTATAGTTCTCTGGGTATATTTTCTTTTATTTGTCTTTTTTTTTTTCAGATTCTCATCAAAACCCACATTCTGCTGCAGCCCATGTAAGTAGATGAACCTTCCACCGTTCCCTGAAGGTGAACATGCCAGTGCTATTCTGGACTTGGTGGAGTGGAACTTGTTCCAGGGCAGAGACCCCCCTCTCAGAAAACACGCTACTGCCAGCTGACTATCTTCTGAAACCAGCTTGAGTGCCTCAACGGACTGCATCTTAAATACCAAGCAATAAGGAAGGAGATGGTCTTTCAAATGGGAAGGTCCCAGGACGTTTAAGGCCTTATAGGTTAAAACCAATATCTAATCTGGAAACCACTATGTAACACTGGTCTACAATTTTTGAGAAGTCGTCTGCTTCAGAGATAAAATGTGCTATTTATTATGTATTTTGATGTGCTGAATTCAAATATGACAATTAAAACATCTGATTGGCTACTGTTTCTAAGATATTTAAGTTTTTACATTTTATGTCTATGTATATTGTGTAGATAGTAGAGTTTTAATCATAAATTGTAATCCTAGGTCTTTTCATGTGTTTATGGTTGCTTTACATGATAATATTTCACCTGTCCTGTTTATGTAACACTTTAAAAATCAGCAAAAGGGTTATATAAATAAAATTTATTATGAAACTAAAGGCAAAAAACTATTATGTACATAGTTTAGTCCTATTCAGTGTCTACTCGGCACTTCTTGGCTTGTCTTTTGTATTCATTAAATGGAGCATCTCTTGTCACTGTTCAGCAATAGTCTGCAAGCATTGATGGGCTCCATTTGCCCTGATAGCGTTTCTCCATTGTTGCAATGTCCTGGTGAAATCGCTCGCCGTGCTCGTCGCTCACTGCTCCGCAGTTCGGTGGGAAAAAATCTAGATGAGAGTGCAAAAAATGTATCTTTAGTGACATGTTGCAACCAAGGCTTTTGTATGCCTTGAGGAGGTTTTCCACCAACAACCTGTAGTTGCCTGCCTTGTTGTTTCCGAGAAAATTTATTGCCACTAACTGGAAGGCTTTCCATGCCGTCTTTTCCTTGCCACGCAGTGCATGGTCAAATGCATCATCTGGAAGAAGTTCACGAATCTGAGGACCAACAAAGACACCTTCCTTTATCTTAGCTTCACTTAACCTTGGAAATTTTCCACGGAGGTACTTGAAAGCTGCTTGTGTTTTGTCAATGGCCTTGACAAAGTTCTTCATCAGACCCAGCTTGATGTGTAAGGGTGGTAATAAAATCTTCCTTGATTCAACAAGTGGTGGATGCTGAACACTTTTCCTTCCAGGCTCCAATGACTGTCGGAGTGGCCAATCTTTCTTGATGTAGTGGGAATCTCTTGCACGACTATGCCATTTGCAGAGAAAACAGCAGTACTTTGTGTATCCAGTCTGCAGACCAAGCAAGAGAGCAACAACCTTCAAATTGCCACAAAGCTGCCACTGATGTTGGTCATAGTTTATGCACCTCAAAAGTTGTTTCATGTTGTCATAGGTTTCCTTCATATGGACTGTATGACCAACTGGAATTGATGGCAAAACATTGCCATTATGCAGTAAAACAGCTTTAAGACTCGTCTTCGATGAATCAATGAACAGTCTCCGCTCATCTGGATTGTGAACGATGTTGAGGGCTGCCATCACACCATTGATGTTGTTGCAGGCTACAAGATCACCTTCCATGAAGAAGAATGGGACAAGATCCTTTTGACGGTCACGGAACATGGAAACCCTAACATCA
The DNA here is from genome assembly GCF_028017835.1 of Emys orbicularis. NCBI lineage: Eukaryota > Metazoa > Chordata > Testudines > Emydidae > Emys > Emys orbicularis. Next base: position 79,815,096 of record NC_088687.1, on the reverse strand, counting down.
CCTGCCAGGAGATTCCACTGCTGTAGTCTAGAGCCCAACAGCTCTGCCTTATTCTTGGGTAGTTCCAAATCCCTGAGAAGGTCATTCAGTTCAGCTTGTGTTATGAGGTGTCGTTCAGAGGAGGAGGATGGGAGAAAATGTGGGTCCTGTGACATTGATGGTTCAGGACCAGAAGTTTCATCCTCTTCCTCTTCCTCGTCTGACTCAAGTGAGAATGATTCTGGTGCATCAAGAACCGGCAGTCCTTCTCCATGGGGTACTGGGCGTATAGCTGATGGAATGTTTGGATAATGCACAGTCCACTTTTTCTTCTTTGACACACCTTTCCCAACTGGAGGCACCATGCAGAAGTAACAATTGCTGGTATGATCTGTTGGCTCTCTCCAAATCATTGGCACTGCAAAAGGCATAGATTTCCTTTTCCTGTTCAACCACTGGAGAAGATTTGTTGCACAAGTGTTGCAGCATATGTGTGGGGCCCACCTCTTGTCCTGATCTCCAATTTTGCAGCCAAAATAAAGGTGATAGGCTTTCTTAACCATAGTGGTTATACTGCGCTTTTGTGATGCAAAAGTCACTTCACCACAAACATAGCAGAAGTTATCTGCACTGTTCACACAAGTACGAGGCATCTCTGCTCACTTTGGCTAAACAGAAATGTGTCCCTTTGCAAAATCAAACACTGACAAATAAGAGAGCACGACACTGTATGATTTCTAGAGCTGATATAGGCCAATTTGTTCAGCAGAGTGATGTAAGCTTCGTTATGATTGCATCATCCATGACTTCTAGGAATAACATGATGCAATTCATATCCTGTATGACGCAATATCAGCTTCAGATTGCATCATTCATTGTTTTGCCTAAAAAGCAAGTACTGTCCAAACCCAGTCATAGATTTATTCATAGATCCAGTCAAAGATGTATTTTAGTCATTTCTGGTTTAAATTGAGATCCCTTCCCTTTATAACTCACTTATCCTCCGCCATTCCCAAGTCAAGGGTCGTATATACTGACCCAATAGCATATCTTGAAAACTAGAGCCAATCAACAATTTTAAGCATCATTTTCGTTCTCAGTGACCCAAAATTAGTAAAGTTTGACTACATTTATTTCAGAAGCATTTTGGCTGTAGAGCAGTGATAATCAGTACATCTCAGGGATGACAGGGGTGGAATACAGTTGAATGTATTGTATGCTGTAAAATCAGACAATTAATTTGAGTAGACAAATCCAAGTCTCAAGGAATGCCATAAGTCTTCATCCCTATCACTGGGTTGAGATCTGTGCAGTTTTCATAAGCTAAGCAGGACAAGTTTAGACAGTGTTTGAATTGGAAATTCCCAGAGAAAATGTAGTTGCTGCAGAAAGTAGTTTTGGTGATTTTTTTTCTGAGTTACCAGTGCATCAAGATGGTGATTGGGGACTACTGGAAGGGCTCTCTTTCAGAGGAGACACAAGACCATGATCTTGACTGCTACTGGTCATTTCAAGTTTGCATGATCATTTTTGTTAAGTCTAAGAGTTTTAACCTTATTGCCCTAAGCAAATTCCTGTATGATTAATACAGTCTATCTAAAATCACCCCTATTGTTTCAATTAGATACATTACTGTTCATTTCATTGTGCTAAATAAACATACAAATAAACAGACAAACAAAAACCCAACATTATATACAATGTTGCTAACACAGAGAATGGCTGCTGCATTGCAGCCAGAAGTGACTGCATTTCAATTCTGAGCAAGTATTTCTGCATCTGTATATAGAGAGAAATATATGGTGAAATTCTGCCCCCACTGAAGTCAACAGCAAAATTCTCATTTACTTCAATAAAGTCAGGAGTTCAACAATAGTCTAATAAGTGTATAAGGAACCTTCTGGATATTGGGTACCTTTAAGTGTCATTGTATCTTGTAGACAAACTTTTTCAAGGTGCTGAATATATTTAATAACAGTAACATAGTATAATTAATAGTTACATTACATAATATATATTCACTATCACTGGTGTGAGGCATATCTCTTACATGAAGATAAGCAATAACAATAAAAGCATCAACAAGTAAGAGTTTCTGAATTGCAATCTTCCAGCTTTGGTTATAACATGAGTTCAAGCCACTTAGCATCTTTCTAAACATATGGAAAGTTTTAAGAATTTCTCCCTAAGGACACATTATCCTTCCTTAGGATTTATTACCATTTATCAAGTAATTTCCTAAACCACCCTGAATCACTAGAATCTATCCCCATGTTAAGACTTTATAGGAAAATCTTTTTAATAGAAATTGCAGAAGCCTCCATGCATGCCCCCCAAAGAAAGAACCAAACCCTCTGGCAGAACTATTTTATACACCATGCATGCACTTTTTTAAAGGAGGAAGTTGTCCTTCAACCAGTGCTGAAATTTTTGCTGACAATAGTAACATCTCTTCTCATAAATTGAGATATTTCATATTTCAGTTTCGAAGCTCAGCTCTTATGCATGTCAAAGGAAACCATCTCCATAAATGTGGGTAGAGTCAGAATGCTGCAAATACTAACCAAAAGAACACAAAATTCAGAATATTTGAAAGGGATGTGAAATCAACATATTCCTCTGTGAAGATGGCTCCTACTCATAACACATTACAAGGACAGCAAACGGAAAACCGCCATAAATTTCCTAGCATAAAACAAGAAAAATATCAGCATCTTGGGGAGGAAATGTGAGTATCAAAATCACTTCTAAATATAAACAAAGATTTAAAGAAAATGCTGCTACACCTGATAAAAATGTTGAAATATAAAGCTTATTATCCGTGGTTAACTGGGTGCCTCCAGTATAGGCTGGTTTGTTTGAAACAGCTATTAGTAGGTACAAGGGCATAATACCAGAAATATACAAAGCAGCCTATACAAAGGGCTTTTTCTGAAATCTTCAGCTATCACTCTAAAGTAGGACACCATTTCCTCTGAAAACACACCCTTTGACTGGTTTCTACAGGTTTATTTTATAAATTGTGTACCTCCCTCTTTCACAAATGTAAACACTACATTTTAAATTCTCATGATAGACATTAGAAACTAAAAGAACAATGGATAAAAAGGAATTATGATCCCGCAATACTTCCTGCTATAAATAAATTCCTGTTTTTACAGATGATACCATCTAATCATCTCACTCAGGGTATGTTTGAAGGCACAAAAAATGAAAGGCAAAAGCTCTGCAGACAGACAGTGTTGTACAGATGGAATATCAAGAAATGCCTTCCTCAGGGTGAGAGCCTCACTTTACTAGAGAAGGACAGTAGCAAAGATTGGAAATAAAAGTTTCAGATGTGTAATTTGCATGTTTGTGTGCGCATTTACTATGAACTGACAAATGTGATGGTACAGAGACAGCTACATTTTCAGAATCAGCATCCAATACTGTGGGCACAATTTTGCCCCTGCTATTCAATAAAGATGCAAAATTGCAGATATAGGCTGAAATCTTGACTTCACTGAAGTCAGTGGCAAAACTCCCATTGGCTTCAATGGGGCCAAAATAGTCATCTATAGTTGATAAGTGATTACACTTATTTAGAAGCCTAGCTATCTAACTAAAATTGGGTCCAATAAATATTAAATGGACACAATTGCAAGTGCAAACAATTGCACCAGAATTTAGCTGTAGGGGCTAAATGGCTTTTGCAGTATTGGACACTGATTGATACCTAGCTATAAATCAGGGCTACCATGTTAAACAGTGGTTTCAGTATCTACAAAGCTGGAAAGGCATTATAGCTGTTGGGAGAATGGTGTTGGTGCAAAGTCTTCATAATAATGATAATGATTGAATTTATCTCTTGTATTTTTAAATGATGCATCAAAGCTACAACAATAATTCAACTCAAATATTGGCTTGCGGACCCATATCACTTTTGTTTTTGCAAAATCAATTCAATCCCAGTTCTGCCCATCTCCTATTTTCCTCACCTGTATTGACAACTGATATTTCCATTCAACCTACATATTTGTCACTCCAAATTACACATAATATGGTTAATGCAACAGCTCTTGTTAATTTCCAGATTTAGCAATTCTTTTCATTATTGCGTTGTGCTTTCACATTTGCAAAGGAAGATGAGGCAAGGTGACCAATTAAATTGGAAAGTCCTAGTTTTAACATTTGTTCAGTTGTCAGAAGATGATCTTTTTTTTTTTTTTACTTGAGTAAACTGCAGAGGCTAATTTCACTGAATGACAGACTAAACTAAGTTAGAATAAACTAAGGGGTCTGTCATGTAATCCTTACATAAGTAAAACTTTCATTCTGAAGATAAATGTAAATTTAAACAATTTATTATTTAACATTTGCATATAACATTATAGCTGTTCATGCTGTGTACAGAGAGAATAAGGACATAGGGCCTGACCCTGTAAACATTTCACATATGCTTAACTTAATGCATGAGTAGATCCATTGAGTTCAGTGGAAGATCTACATAAAAAAATTGCAGGAGCAGGGATATGCCCCTTGAGCAGATCCTTACACCTACCCATGGGCCCATTGAAGTCAAAGTGCAAACAAAGCTAGTGTGGCTTTCTGCAGGCAGGAGCCCCTGGAGTCAGCCATCATTAAAAAACGAACCAAATGGCTAGCCTTCATGGTTGCTGAGAAAAGCTTGAAAATGTGAATCCAGACAGTTCTGTGTGTCCCAGCCTACTAAAGCAAGAGTACAATGAAATGATACTATTTGCAGAGGGAATATACTAACTGTTGTAGTTATACATATTTTGTATTGTGCATCTGTTCACATTTTTAAATTATATGAAAAATATATATGGGAGAAAATAAGGAACAGGAAATGATATAGCTGTAGTAGTTCTGGGCCAAAGTCATCAGTGGAAAAACTCTGCTGAAGTCAGTGGAATTAAACCAACAATCAATTTGGTCCTTCATGTTAATTTTAGTCAAAGCCCTGAGTATAAAATCATTCTCTTTATCATTATTCTTCTGCATAAAATAAGCTTAGGCTTGATTATCCGCTTGCTAAATTCAAGTTTGCTGTAAGGAACTGTGGGTAAACATGGTTTAAAGCAGGGCAAGATCAATAACCAGAAATGACAGTTTAGGAAAAGCAAAAAATGTTTTTACATATTGAACACTACCACAAGGGATCGGTAAATTAGGGTAATACATGCACAAATTTGTTGAAACCAAACTGAAAAACAAAAAAACCCACAGACAACATCTAGAATTTCCCCACTTCCTGGAGAAATACAATATTAGGATCAAGTTCTTTCTATCTTCCTTGCAAAGGTATCTTGTGGTCAACTTTAGTTATTTGTGACTAAGCAGTGATTTTGTGTATGGGAAGTTAGCACTATTGGTGGACCTGAAAACTAATCTGCATTGACAGTGGTATAGTCTATACCCAGATAATCCTTGTTCATATAATTGTCAGTCATATTACTGACTAATAATTAATTAATTAGTAACTAATAATAATTGTCAGTCATATTACTGGGTCAGTTGGGATTGTGTGTCTGGGGACTGTTTGAGCCTTTGCTCCCTGGATCATCCTTGACCATCTTTGATCAGCCTCAATCAGCCTTGTGATCACCCTACCCCTATGTGATTAACGAGTGGGTAGGGCTGACCGAGGAGAGAAGGCCTTAAAAGCCAGAGGCTAAGCGAGCAAGAGGAGCTAGTGAACAGGGGACCGCAAACAGGGGAGTTTGAGAGGGGGCTTGTAAGAGGGAGTCCTAATATAATTGATATAGTTAGGAAGGATGCACCACCAGTGCATGCTGCTCCTGTCTCCTTTATCTGCACTTGTATCCAGACGGAATTCCTCGAGAGTATTCATATGGAGACATCCAAGGCTGAGGAAGCTATCCATCTAGAGAGGACTGCTGTCACACCACCGGGGGAGGAGGACATGGCTCTGTCATAGGGAGGACACTGGCTGCTGGTTACTTCTGGCAGTAGACAGTGTTCCACCCCTACTCCTAACCTACCCACCTTGGTGATGGAAAAATGATATGCTGCCCTGGCATTGAGTGATGAGGAATCACCCCCAAAGGTGGAGGAGGAGAAGTCATGTACCCCCAAGGCTGGGATGATCGCAGCCACCACTCCCAGGAGGAAATGGTGGTTGGTGACTCTCTTCTGAGGGGGACTGAGGCACCGATCGGTTGCTCTGACATGGCATCCTGGGAGGTACGCTACCTGCCAGGGGCCCGTATCTGTGACATTACGGAGGGATTGTCGAGGATCATCCAGCTCTCTGACTACTATCCTACGCTATTCATCCACATATCCACTAACGATATTGCGAGGTATGACCCTCAGCAGATCAGAAGTGACTACAAGGCTCTGGGAGTAAGGGTGAAGGAGTTGGGAGTGCAGGTGGTGTTTACTTCGATTCTTCTGGTCAAGGGTAGGGGCCCAGGCAGAGACAGATGCATCCTGGATGTGAATGCCTATCTGCGAAAATGGCTTCGGCTTCCTTGACCATGGGATGCTGTTCCAAGAAGAAGGACTGCTAAGCAGAGATGGCGTCCACCTATTGAGGAAGGGAAAGAGCATATTTGGATACAGATTGGCTAACCTAGTGAGGAGGGCTTTAAACTAGGTTCAAAGGGGGCAGGTGACCTAAGCGCACAGGTAAGTCAACAACATGGAGACCTGGGAGAAGGGTCAGAATTTGGGGGGACCATGGGCTGTTATAGCAGGGATAAAGGAGAGACAAGACAGAACTGGAGGGGGAAATCAAATCAGTATCTTAGAAGTCTGTATACTAATGCGAGAAGTATGGGGAATAAGCAGGAAAAACTTGAATTGCTAGTAAATAAACACAGCTATGACATAGTTGGCATCACAGAGACTTGGTGGGATAATACACATAACTGGAATATTGGTATAGAAGGGTACAGCTTTCTCAGGAAGGAGAGGCAGGGAAAAAAGGGAGCAGATGTTGCCTTATATATTTAAAATGTATACACTTGGACTGAGGTTGAGATGGAAATAGGAAACAGACTTGTTGAAAGTCTCTGGGTAAGAATAAAAGGGATAAAAACAAGGGTAATGTCATGGTAGGGGTCTACTACAGACCACCTAACCAGGAAGAAGAGGCAGCTGACGATTTAACAAAATAATCCAAAAAACAGGAGTTGGTGGTGATGGGGGACTTCAACTATTCAGACATCGGTTGGGAAAATAACACAGCAAGGCACAGACTATCTAACAAGTTCTTGGAATGTATTGGAGACTTTTTTTTTATTTCATAAGGTGGAGAAAGCTACTGGAGGAGAGGCTGTTCTAGATTTGATTTTAGGGAGGAAATGGTTGAGAATTTGAAAGTGGAAGGCAACTTGCATGAAAGTGATCATGAAATGATAGAGTTCATGATTCTGAGGAATGGTAGGAGGCAGAACAGCAAAATAAAGACAATGGATTTCAAGAAGGCAGACTTTAGCAAACTCAGGGAGATGGTAGGTAAGATCCCCCATGGGAAGCAAGTCTAGGGGGAAAAACAATTGAAGACAGTTGCCAGCTTTTCAAAGAGACGTTATTAAGAGCACAAGAGCAAACTTTCCCACTGCATAGGAAAGATAGGAAGTATGGCAAGAGATCACCCTGGCTTAGCCAGGAGATCTTCAACGATCTAAAAATCAAAAAAGAATCCTACAAAAAAAGTGGAAACTAGGTCAAATTACAAAGGATGAATATAAACAAATAACACAAGTATGTAAGGAGAAAATTAGAAAGGCCAAGCTACAAAACGAGATCAAACTAGCTAGAGACATAAAGGGTAACAAGAAAACATTCTACAAATACGTTAAAAGCAAGAGGAAGATCAAGGACAGGGTAGGCCCTTTACTCAATGAGAAGGGGATGTGGGGGATAATAACAGAAAATGTGGAAATGGCAGAGGTGCTTAATAACTTCTTTGTTTCGGTTTTCACCAAAAAGGTTAGTAGCTACTGGACGTCTAACACAGTGAATGTTAGTGAAAATGAGGTAGGATCAGAGGCTAAAATAGGAGAAGAACAAGTTAAAAATTACTTAGACAAGTTAGATGTTTTCAAGTCACCAGGGCCTGATGAAATGAATCCTATAATACTCAAGGAGCTTAGTGAGGAGACATCTGAGCCATTAGCAATTATCTTTGAAAAGTCATGGAAGATAGGAGAGATTCCAGATGACTGGAAAAGGGCAAATATAGTGCCAATCTATAAAAAGGGAAATAAGGACAACCCGGGAAATTACAGATCAGTCAGCTTAACTTCTGTACTCGGAAAGATAATGGAGCAAATAATTAAGCAATCAATTTGCAAACATCTAGAAGATAATAAGGTGATAAGTGACAGTCAGCATGGATGTGTCAAGAACAAATCATGTCAAATGAACCTGATAGCTTTTTTTGCCAGGGTAACAAGCCTTGTGGATGGGGGGAAGCAGTAGACGTGGTATATCTTGAGTTTAGTAAAGCTTTTGATACTGTCTCACATGACCTTCTCATAAACAAACTAGGGAAATGCAACCTAGATGGAGCTAGTAGAGGGTGGGTACAAAACTTGTTGGAAAACAGTTCCCAGAGAATTCGGATATAAGGCGGTAAAGCAGTGCTCCGGGGGGGGGGGGGGGGGCTGCGCACTCCGGTGGATCAAAACAAGTTCAATATAACGCGGTTTCACCTATAACGTGGTACGATTTTTTGGCTCCTGAAGACAGCGTTATATCGAGGTAGAGGTGTATATAGAGTACACTTATAAAGTTTGCGGACAATACCAAGCTGGGAGAGGTTGCAAGTGCTTTGGAGGATAGGATTAAAATTCAAAATGATCTGGAGAAATGGTCTGAATGAATAAGGATGGAATTCAATAAGGAGAAATGCAAAGTACTCCATTTAGGAAGGAACAATCTGTTGCACACATACAAAATGGGAAATGACTGCCTAGGAAGGAGTACTGCGGAAGGGGATCTGGGGGACTTAATGGACCATAAGCTAAATATGAGTCAACAGTGTAACACAGTTGCAAAATAAGTGAACATCATTCTGGGATGTATTGGCAGAATGTTATAAGTAAGACACGAGAAGTAATTATTTTGCTCTACTCTGTGCTAATTAGGACTCAGCGGGAGTATTGTGTCCAGTTCTGGGCATCACATTTCAGGAAGGCTGTCGACAAATTAAAGAAAGTCTAGAGAAGAGCAACAACAATGATTAAAGGTCTAGAAAACGTGACCTATAAGGGAAGATTGAAAAACACGGGTTTGTTTAATCTGGAAAAGAAAAGACAGAGGGGACATGATAACAGTTTTCAAGTACATAAAAGGTTGTTACAAGGAGGAGGGAGAAAAACTCTTTTTCTTAACCTCTGAGGATAGGACAAGAATCAATGTGCTTAAATTGCAGCAAGGAAAGTTTAGTTTGGATATTAGGAAAAACTTCCTAACCCCCCTGACGTGGGTAAGCACTGGAATAAATTGTCTAGGGAGTTGTGGAATCTCCGTCATTGGAGATTTTTATGAGAAGGTTAGACAAACACCTGTCAGGAATGGTCTAGATAATATTTAGTCCTGCCATGAGTGCAGGGGACTGGAGTAGATGACCTCTCGAGGTCACTTCCAGTCCTATGAGTCTATGATTTCTATGATATTTTCTCTAGATTTTTTTCCCCTGACACCAACTCATCCAAAATGCAGGCACTGAATGAGGGAATAATATAAAATTTTCCATTGTCACCAGTTGCTGACCATGTTCTTTTCAGTATGGAACATTCTGTGTGGCAGAATTTGGGGACTTGATTCAATACCCATTGAAATCAATGAGAATCTTGCCATTTGTGCAGAAGTTGGATATTTACCTCCAGAATGGAGTGGGCTGGATCTTGCTTGTAAATAAGGACCCCTTATTGTGCTCATTTGATTAATATATTTCATTTTCTTATCATTGTTATGCTCCTCCAATTAATGTCACTGTAGTTAATTGGAAAAGCACATTTGGCTTATTTTGACTGAGATACTAACAAGCCCCAAATGGTTAAGTATAATCTAATTTAGGTATCACATTATCTGAGTATCAGAACAATTCACATCATTCATGAATTTTCCCCTCACACAGTCCCTGTTAGGTAGGGAGATATTATTATCCACATTTCAAAGATAGGGGACTGATGTATAGAGAAATTCACTTGCCCAAGATCACACAGAAAGTTTCTGACAGAATCAAATCAATATTTCCCAACTTTCAGACCTAACCTCAGACCATCTGTTCATCATAGATATATTTCTATAATATTTGTCATCACTTAAGGATCATTCATTACTTTATAGAAGATATCATCTCTAGCGAAATATTTCAGCTGTGAGTCTATCATTTCACAGCATGAAGTTATATTATGGTAAATGATCAGTTTTTCAAGAAACAAAGCTTGTTTATATCTGCTAATCGTTTGATGCCTCATTTAACACTCATGTTCAATGGTTTTTTATTTAGCTAGGTGACCATTCCCTAAACCAAGGAAATAGTTGTTTATTTTTGAACTCAACCAGAAAATATTGCAAGTGCAATTTTGTGCACTAAATGCAGTGAACCATCATTATATGCCTTTTTCTACAGTACCACATCTTCTGCTAAGTAGTCAGTGCCACCAAGTGTTACTATAAAGACTACTTTTATTAAACTCTTTACCTTACTAGCCACAGTATCTGACTTCAAAGAATTATTGTGTAGATATGTAGATTATGTATTTTATATCTGAATATTTTTTATCAAGGCAATACCATTCATTTTTGGACTTCATTTAGACACAGTGCAGACAGAACAATAGTATTAATGTCCTCTTTTTATTCTGCTAGACTGGTTTGTAAATGCAAGTGGTGTGCAGTACACAAGAACATAAGAATGGCCATGCTGAGTCAGACTAGTGGTCCATCTAGCCCAGTATCCTGCCTCTGACAGTGGCCAGTGCCAGAAGCTTCAGAGGGAATGAACAGAACATGTCAGTTATCAAGTGATACATTCCCTGTCATCTAGTCCCAGTTTCTGGCAGTCAAAGGTTCAGGGACAACCAGAGGATGGGGTTGTGTCCCTGACTATCTTGGCTAATAGCCATTGATGGACCTATCCTCCATGAACTTATCTAAATGTTTTTTGAACCCAGTTCTTGTTTTGGCCTTCACATTATCCCCTGGCAGCAAGTTGCACAGGTTGAGTGTGTGTTGTGTGAAGAAGTACTTCCTTTTGTTTGTTTTGAACTTGTTGCTTATTGATTTCATTGGGTGACCCCTGGTTCTTGTGGTATGTGAAGCAATAAATAACACTTCCCTATTCCCGTTATCCACACCATTCATGATTTTATAGATCATAATCCCTCTTAATCATCTCCTTTCTAAGATGAATAGTCCCAGTCTTTTCAATTTATTTTCCTACGGAAGCTGTTCCATACCCCTAGTCATATTTGTTACCCTTCTCTGTACCTGTTCCAATTCTAATTCAACATCTTTTTTTTGAGATGGGGCAACCTACACTTCATGCAGTATTAAAGGTGGGGGTGTACCAGGGATTTACACAGTGGCATTATGATATCTTCTGATTTATTATCTATCCCTTTCCTGATGGTTCCTAATATTCAGTTAGCTTTTTTGACTGCCATTGCACATTGAGCAGATGTTTTCAGAGAGCTAACTATGATGACCCCAAGAGCTCTTTCTTGAGTGGTAACAGCTAATGTAGACCCCCATCATTTTGTATGTATAGGTGAGACTAATTTTTCCAATGTGCATAGCTTTGTACTTATCAACATTGAATTTCATCTGCCTTTTGTTGCCCAATCACTCAGTTTTTACCCTTTGTTACTCTTCAAGATTAGCTTTGAACTTAACTATCTTGAAAATTTTGTATCACCTGCAAACTTTGTCACCTCACCATTTACTCACTTTTCCAGATAATTTATGAATATGTACCAGCACAAGTACCAGTACAGGACCTCTATTTACCTCTTTACATTGTGAAAACTGACCATTTATTCCTATCATTTGTTTTCTGTCCTTTAATCAGTTACTGATCCACAAGAGGACCATCCTTCTTGTCCAGTGACAGCTTAACTCTGCTTAAGAGCCACTGGTGTGACCTTGTGAAAGGCTTTCTGATAGTCCAAGTACACTATATCAACTGGATAATCCTTGTCTACATGTATATTCTACGGATTTCAAAATTTCTAGCTGTATAAAATAACCTGTGTAAAATGCATGACTTTTCTGGGAATCATCCAGGAAACCAATTCATATCTATGGGGGAAAATAAAGGTTATATTTCTAAAGAGTTTACCAGAAGGAATAGAGGTATTAACTAGATTAGATAATTTTAAATACTTTTTACACAAAGACTTTAAATATGTATTTTAAAATACTCATAATTTCCAAAATATTTAGAGTTTGTATTGGTTCATCCCATTTACTCTGAGTGTTCTGATAGAGTATACTGTACAGACAGCCCATTCAGTTATGGAAATAATGGATGGGGAAGCCCTACAATTCCACTTGCCTAGGCCATGTCAATGCAGGATTGTATCCTCTATTTGTATTTGAGTGCTTTGTCCAGTCTAATTTTTGATAAATCAAGCAGTGGGGCTTCCAAGACATTGTTTCTTATTTTAATAGTATTGATTTTTTGGATACTATTACTGATATGTAGTCCCAAAATCTCTCTGCTAAATTTCCATCCTATTGCTTCCAGTTTCTTTTCACTGCCCCTTGTTCCTCTACTCACTTTTTGTTCTCCAATGAGAATGGTTACTAAATCCCACCTCTTCTAGTATTAATTTCTCTAAACTATACATGGTAAATCCATATGGTGAGTGCAGGCTGGGCCCTATAACTGAGTATTGAGTGCATGGCTTTTCTGGCATTTACTGAGTGACAGGCAAAGAAAGCAGTGAGAAATTGAGGGGAGCAGAGGTAAAGAGGGAGAACATGAGGAAAAGTTGTATTATAGGGGAGTGATGGTGCCCCTGACTTTAAGATTGCCCAACTTATACTTTCAATTATAACTATCTTTATGTCTGATTTTTGAAGAGCTCTTGGCTCAGAACCTCAAAGGTTTTTAGATCCCTAACTCTTCTGGAGAGTTAGAAGCTAGGAATGAGGGCTCTAAATACTGTTGAGAATCTTGGCCCTAGTGCCTCCAAGTTTTGCAACAGAAATTTGACAGGGAAAAAATGCTGGGGTCAAATGACTTGTTTAATTAAAATTAGTTCATATTAACCATTTTCAAAAATCACATCCTCATCAGATCTTTTTAGAGGATTCCTGTTAAAACGGTTGAACATTCCAACTGCACTGATTATACCACTCAGCATCTCCCTGAACTAAACCTTCAGACAAGGCAGAGTTAAAATAGATTATCACCTTTCTGCTTTTTTTCTCCCTTCAAATATGTAGACAAAAGTGCACTGAATTAGGAGACAGGAGTTTGAGTTCTAGAGTCACCTCTTCTACTAGATCCATCTAAAAGGTTATACAAGGACATTTCTGGTAGAGTTGAGAAGTGAGCTCAAATCTCTAAAATAGCAGACCTAAATCTCTTCCTCTACTTATTCAGCTTGACTGTCTAAAATGTGGGCAATCCATGCATATATAATTTACTGTTTTATTATTATGTGACCTCTTCTTCTGGCTGATCTATAGAGAATAACAACTTACTTCTGAATACAGTTATCATTATAGTTAGTATTTTAGGTCCATGCTGCAGATTTAAAGATCTAAGTTACAACCTTGCTGCTGATACACTAAAGTGAGGCTTTACAATTGTATATAACAGAATTTGTTGTTTCCTTTTTTTTTTTTTTTTTTTAATGTAAAATCACCACCATATTTGGTGACCAAAAGTATTCAGGACTAGAACTCCGCTGATGTTGGTTCATGTCTGTTTCATGAACCAAAAATGGTGAGTTCCATTCACAGGTTTTTGTTGCCTTGGCAACCCATTTCATGTTTGTTTGGAATTTTGTGTTCTCATAAACCCACTATACAGCTCCACAATCTGGTAATATTTTCACAATTCTTTTACAATTATTATGAGTTTTCTGAGAGTTGAAGCCACTGGTGGGATTAACACAAAACAATAGAATATGATTAGAAAAAGGCAGCTTTAGAAGGAAAATTTTGAGACCAAATTAATGTTAACTTTTTGTGGAATATATTCAGAGTTTCTCTTCCAGAACCTCTTTTCTAATTGGTACAGTATAATGTTGCTTAGCTTTATTCTGTGGGTCTTCTATCCACTTCATTAGCTTCCACAGCTTTGTAATCACTTGGGAGTTCCATCCATATATGAATTTTCCACATCTGTTGGCTAAATTAGAGATCCAAATGCAAACTCTAGTGCTCAAAAGATTCTGTGGATTTGTGAGTGACAATCCCTGGAGGGCTTTAGGTCCATAAACTAATGAGACATAAATATAGTGGAGCAGAGAATGGTATTTTTACCTGTGATACACAGACTTGCTCCAAACTTGTTCATGTTGTTAATGGAAAACTGTATCCATTTCCATAACATCAGCTCTACAAATTTTCAAAAAATGATTAGCACTTCTATGAATGAATAAATGCAGAACTTTACTGAAGAATTAATTTGGCATCATCTTTTAGAACTATATAGTTCTAAAATGAGGAAAACTCAGGATATTCTGTTAATTATTATATAAAGACTTACACTGGATAGGGAATTGTAAATTCAAATATGAGCTAAGGCATTAGCATTTGATGACATATGGCATCCTTGTCAATGAAGTGAGAGACATGTCACACAGACAATAATGTTTTTAGGCTGTGTCATGCGACAAGATAGCAGTGTTGTGGTACAATCTATGTAATTTGCCACAGCTAAATCACTAAACATGGGATCAGTTCTGCTCCCACTGATGTCAATAAAGATTTGCCATTGACTGAGAGGGAGCAGAAATGTGCCCAATACGTGTGGTACATTTTCATTTCAGTGACATGTATGCCAGATGCCACAAAATATCACAATCCTTACTAAACAATATTGCAGTGTGCAAGAGTCAAACATAATTCATATTTTAATAGCAGCCTGTCTCTCATATGCTGAATGACAGGGTCAGGATGGCTGAATGGACTCATTCTGTGACAGATTCTTATAACTTTGGGTAGACAACATTGTGCTGCCTCTAAAGTTGCCAGAAGAGAATTCATTATTATTGCTATATACTGTTTGCTTCTATTTGTGATATGTTTAGTAAATAATATTCAGGGTAATACATGCAGGAGCAGAACAACTGCTAATATTGGCCATTGGAATACTTCCATTTATTATAATTATAGTGCTAAGGACTGTTAAAAAGAAAAAAAAATCTAAAATGTTTCCATTATGAGCCACTGCTTTCAATTGCTCATAACTTTCTAAAGTTTCATTAATCACATTGCAATTTGCATGGGAATAACAACAGAATCATTATGTAGAGAGGCCACATACATTAATAACTAGCCATTTTCATATTGAACAATTATTTTAATTTAAACCAGATTTTAAATGAAAAGCTTAAGTAAAAGCAAATATACTGTCTAGCAAACTAAAAGAAGCTTTAAATTAGGTATACTGGACCAAATTATTTCTATGGACTTTGAAAGGCTTGGCAAAATAGAAGTTGACAGCTATTGGAAGCTGGTAGATTGATCAATTTACCACAAGGATCATATTATTTCATTTTGGTCACTTTACACTAGCACAATGCAAGAATATCTGAAAATGAAATTGACTGCGAAAAAAAGTTAGATGGCCTAGTCTATTTTCATTGTCCAAACTAAGGAGAATGAAAAATTAAATAATGATAAACTACATTTTTAATAGTGGAGAATGGTATTTAGGTATGAAGTTTTATTTTTTAATGTGATTTTTATTAGCTAATGTCCCTTCTGTGATCCGAGATATATTTTCACATTTTGGTGATGACAACTTCAGGCCAATAGTTTTCTCTTACCAGGCAGAATGTTACTAATAGTACTTTATCTTCTAAGCTGTGGATTCTGTTTATAAGTTATTTGATTTCAACAGAAAGGTAGTTTTTCTTTTAAGAAGGGACCATGTTTGCTAGGCCTCTATCAGTTGGTTAGCACCGCTTCCTCACCAGGCACTCATATGTTGTAAGTTCCTTATCTCATGCACCTCATGAAGGGACTGGGTTTATATGAGTATGGGGACACAGACTGCACCCAAGTCAGTCCTCCTTGGCTCCCATGGTGGTGGTGTGGTTTGTAAGAGCTGGCCACCTGAGGAAGGGCAGAATTGTGGCTCCCAAGCAGCAATCAGAAAGTCATTTTGGGTCTTTCTTGCTCCCAATCAGTTGTCATGGGGCAGGCAGGATAGATTGGTGCAGAAAAGGAGTGAATGAGGAGGTGGTAAAATTTTTGATCTCTCTTAAAGAGGCATATTTTAAGGCACCATCAGATGGCATGTAAGGAACCCATATTGTGAGTAATGTGAAAGTCTGGTTATAGGAATTTATTGGTGTGACCCTAAAAATCCCTCAATGACAATGAAGCCCCTGACAGGTTTGACAAACTCCCTATATCTGTCACATTTCTGTCATAGTATTTCTCTATAAAGAATGTTGTGTGAGATCTTAAATGAAAGCGAGTCTCATGATGGTCATTAAAATCATTGTGAAATGTACGTACGGATGATATTTTAAAAATTCTGTCTATATACTGAAAATATATCCTTGTAGCTAGTATCAAGATGTTACTGCAAAGCAGAGGGGAAAAACTAGTTTTGCCAGACACAGGGATGTATATTCATCAATCTACCAAGGTTGACACAGTATGGGGAGGAGGTGAGCAGCCCTCAGTGATGAAACAGGTTAAGGACTATTTAGAAAAGCTGGACATGCACAAGTCCATGGGTCCAGATCTAATGCATCCGAGGGTGCTGAGGGAATTGGCTGATGTGATTGCAGAGCCACTGGCCATTATCTTTGAAAACTTGTGGCGATCTGGGGAGGTCCCGGACGATTGGAAAAAAGCAAATATAGTGCCCATCTTTAAAAAAGGAAAGAAGAAGAACCTGGGGAACTACAGACCAGTCAGCCTCACCTCAGTCCCTGGAAAAATCATGAAGCATGTCCTCAAGGAAATCATTTGGAAGCACTTGGAGGAGAGGAAGGTGATCAGGAACAGTCAACATGGATTCAGCAGTCATGCCTGACCAACCTGATTGCCTTCTATGATGAGATAACTAGCTCTGTGGGGGGAAAGCAGTGGACGTGATAGATCTTGACTTTAGCAAAGCTTTTGATATGGTCTCCCAGAGTATTCTTGCCAGCAAATTAAAAAAGTATGGATTGGATGAATGGACTATAAGACGGATAGAAAGCTGGCTAGATTGTGGGGCTCAATGGGTAGTGATCAATGGCTCAATGTCTAGTTGGCAGCCTGTATCAAGGGGAGTGCCCCAGGGGTCAGTCCTGGGGCCGATTTTGTTCAAAATCTTTATTAATGATCTTACGAGGAGAGGCTGAGGGAACTGGGCTTGTTTAGTCTGCAGAAGAGAAGAGTGAGGGGGGATTTGATAGCAGCCTTCAACTACCTGAAGGGGGGTTCCAAAAAGGATGGAGCTTGGCTGTTTTCAGTGGTGGCAGATGACAGAACAAGAAGCAATGGTCTCAAATTGCAGTGGGGGAGGTCTAGGTTGGATATTAGGAAACACTGTTTTACTAGGAGGGTGGTGAAGCACTGGAATGGGTTACCTAGGGAGGTGATGGGATATCCATCCTTAGAGGTTTTTAAGGCCCGGCGTGACAAAACCCTGGATGGGATGATTTAGTTGGTGTTGGTCCCACTTTGAGCAGGGGATTGGACTAGATGACCTCTTGAGGTCTCTTCCAACCCTAATCTTCTATGATTCTATGATATGTGGATTAAGCATTAGAAGCCAAAACAATAGAACTCCATTTAGAAAAAGTCAACTGGGGATGGGAAGTCAAGAGGAAGAGAAGAACAGCAGGGAGAAAAAGCTTTGTCTAGAAGTGCACTTCAAAGGTTTATTGGGATAGGGACCCAGTTATCCACCACTGAGGGACAAATAAGGACAAACACCTTTTTCATCCATGAACAGTGGATCTCAATCATGTGCGCTGGTGACACAGGTAAACTGCTTTAGGTGAGAAACTACTTTAGGCAAGGATTTAACCTTTTAAAGTTTAGATTCTAAGAAGTGTGTTATATTTTTGTTTTATATGTAACTATTTCTGTTTCCATTATTCTTACTCGGTATCTCTTAAATCTTAATCTTTGATAATAAATTTATGACTGTTTCATTGTAAATATATCCCCATCTTGTAGTGTTATACAAACGCTCCCCAGGTTACGCCAGACCTGACTTGTGCAAATTTTCACTTACGGAAAAAGTTCCATAAGCCAGAAATAGGATTTTCGAGTAGCGGAAATTTTTGCGTATCATAGAGTTATACGTTTCTGACTTATGCAAAATTCGAGTTACGCAAGGCTTTCCGGAACGGAATGATTGCTTAAATTGGGGGGTGTCTGGAAAGGACCTGATCCTGAGTTGTACCAATCAAGCTGTATGTATCCTGTTCCTTTGGGAACAGCGAACCCTGGTAATTACTGTGAGTGTCCAGTGACCGGGGCTGGATACTACTTGAGGATGCTTTCAGAGGGGCTTGGGGATTGGCATGCACCTATTCTTAGCTTGCAGATCAAACTCACTTTGCTGGCAGAGCTCTGGGGAGGTTGTTTGGGAAGTGTCAGGGAGCTAACATCTAGTTAAGCACAAGGAAGTCTCTCACTCTCACTGAGGCCAGGGGCTAACAAGGTGACTCACAGTTGTTGGTACCCCAAGGAACTGTCACAAGTAGCAATCTGGCTGTTATGTTGTAGGAGTTATCATGTCATTGCAGATGGACTGGAGGGATTTCCCACAGCCCATATCCATAAGATGGGTTGGGAATGGATAACTGAAGGGCCAAAGTCAGATGTGGATGATCAAGGGCCCTAAGGTCAGAAGACAGGCCTCAGTACTGTGCAGAGGTCCAGGGCTTTCCTTTCTGGGGCAAGGATAGGGACAAAGGATAGGGTCTGGGTCCGGGGGAATGACTCCCATTGTGATGAGGGGATTGAAAGTATCTTGAATAGAAAATTGTGTGTGAAACTTTTGGAAGACTATGAGTGACTGAAAACAAAGTGGTGCATTGGGAAAGCTTTGACAATATTACCACAGCTGCCACTGGTGTTCTAGCAAATCAATATATAGGGAATAAAGTCCATGATGTTGTAATGTAGTCTGAAGCTTTTATTGGCAAGAGATTAGGATGACTGCATTACTCATAAGTGGAAAAGGAAAGATGGATTAGTGGGGCAGATAATGGGAGCACCGATCAAGAGTGTACTTCCCTGCCAACTTCTGCCTCAAACTGAATTTATCTGGAGAATTTAAGCTAAAATAAAGCAGTTGTTTCTCAGAACAAGATTACAGAAAATATATTTTCCCCCACATTAAAATTCTTACAGCTGTTTTGTTGAAAATCTCTATTGCCTCTATTGCCTCTTTGGAGCAGGGACTTTAAATTTGGCAGTGGAGATCACCCTGGTGTCACAGGTGTATCTTTTGCCATTCCTCTGAAAATCTGCCCACATTTGGATGAGTTATAAGCCTCTGAAAAATCTCCGTTCACACATGTTCAGTAGAGAGTTGTTAGAATTTTGCAACCAAATTATCTTAAGATTCCATCTGCACTGAGCATGCCCCATCCCCACAAAGCATCCCAGGGGGCAGGGACTGTGCAAGAGGCTACCTGCAATTGCTCTGCCTGGCTACTGGGATGCCACAGTGACACCAAATACTGGAAGTGAGAGCTGATAGATGGTCCCTCCTGTGCTCTCAATTCCCCTCTTGCTGGTGCCCAGGCAGCCTGGAAGGTGAGGAGAAAGCAACCTGGCACAGGGATGATGAACAAGGGACTGGGGGAGAAGAGGTAAGAGATGCATGGATGTGTGGGAGAAGGATTGGAACCTGAAAGGGGTGGGGTAGTTAAGAGTAGGATTGGGGGTCAGGGCAGGAGCAGAGGGGCGGAAGATGTGGGCAGAGATAGGATCAATTTGGGTGGGTAAATATGGACAGGAGCTGGGGACACTGGACAACGAAAGGTGTCAGGGTGGATAGGAGTGTGGGGAACATGGGCAGAAGTTGGGAGAAGATGATGTACAGAAATTGGGAGGATAGCGGCAGGGGAGGGGAGGACAGGAGCAGGATGGGGCAGAGGTAAATGGAGTGGGAGAGGGCAGAACAAAACTAACTATCAGAGCATGCTACCCTCAGAACCTGGAATTGAATCCTTTATTCCCAAGTCTCAGCTTGCTATCAGCAAATAGCTGTGAACCCCCCGACAAAGTATGCATCTCTCTCCCCTGTTAGTGGCAGGTTTACATAGAAGATAACTGCCTTTTACTGATACCAGTTATTCCATTACCTCAAGTTATAGAGGACTGTACACTGTGGATCTCAATTCTGCTGATGACCCATCTGGGGGTGGGGGATTGGTATGATTCCCTGATGATGGAATTTTTGGTTTGTTTTTGTTTTTTCTTTCAGTTTTTAAGTTTTAAAAAAATCAAACAACAAACTAAAACACAGGAAAGTTTGTCTTGTGCACTGAATAAGGCAGGGATCCTGTGCAAAAAAATTGTATATTGTCAAAAAATTAAAGGATATACTATACACAAGGCGGACAAATTAAGGTTGCACAGGCTACCTTAATTCTGGCATTTTCCTAATTCATGAGGACTGGACTTTGCAACTTTCACATACTTTTAACATCATGTAAAATGCTTTTAACATCTCATGTCATATATGTTAGATAATGTCCAAAAAATTATATCCACATCCCAGACAGGCATTTTTAACAGATAGTATGATGCACAGGACAGCAGTAAGAGCTTGCTTATGAACACCAATTCAAAGGCAGAGAAACAATAAGGGAAACCAAGGGAAAAAAGTAGGATTGTGAAGAGATTAAAAAAATTAATCGTGATTAATCACTCTGTTAAACAATAATAGAATACCATTTATTTTAAAATTTTGGATGTTTTCTACATTTTCAAATATATTGATTTCAATTACAACACAGAATACAAAGTGTACAGTGCTCACTTTATATTTATTTTTTATTACAAATATTTGCACTGTAAAAAAACAAAATAAATAATATTTTTCAGTTCACCTAATACAAGTACTGGAGTGCAATCTCTTTATCATGAAAGTGGAACTTACAAAAACTTTAGAGCCTACAAGTCCACTCAGTCCTATTTCTTGTTCAGCCAATCGCTCAGACAAACAAGTTTCTTTACATTTGCAGGACATAATGCTGCCCGCTTCTTGTTCAGAATGTCACCTGAAAGTGAGAACAGTCGCATGGCACTGTTGTAGCTGGTGTCGCAAGATATGTACGTGCCAGATGCACTAAAGATTCATATGTCCCTTCAGGCTTCAACCACCATTCCAGAGGACATGCATCCATGCCGATGACAGGTTCTGCTCGATAACGATCCAAAGCGGTGAGGACCAGTGCACATTCATTTTTATTATGTGAGTCAGATGCCACCAGCAGAAGGTTGATTTTCTTTTTTGCTGGTTCGGGTTCTGTAGTTTCTGCATTGGAGTGTTGCTCTTTTAAGACTTCTGAAAGCATGCTCCACACCTTGTCCCTCTCAGATTTTGGAAGGCACTTCAGATTCTTAAACCTTGTGTCGAGTGCTGTAGCTATCTTTAGAAATATCACATTGGTACTTTTTTGCGTTTTGTCAAACTGTATGGGGAGATTTTGGCAAACCAGTAAAGTGCCTGAAACCACTATGGCTTATTGTTAAAAGCAACCTAGTCAGCAGGCTGTAAAGTGGCCATGCAGCTTGACCAAGTCAGGAGGGGAGGGGGTTTTTGGGGTGCCACAGAAAGGGCAGCTTGACCCCGTGTCCTTCCTGATAAGAATTGTGTTGAAGTTGCTGACAAATGCATTTTAAAAGAGCAGGATGTGCCCCAGGAATGTCTATTGGGGTCTCAAGGCTGCAAACTCTGGAAAAACCCACACCTGGTTAATCAATAATCAGAAGGAACCTCTTGCTTGACCATTGAAACTGCTTACTTAACAAGTTTTCTTTAAGGGACATGTCATTCTATTACTAATGTATAAATAAGAGGGAAAAGTTTGAGATAGCTGGACTCTTTTTGGACTCTCCCTCTGGATACATCTTGCGGTCCCCACCAGCAAGCGGAAGATTTGGCCACCGGAAGCCTGCCGCTGTGTCACTTGAGAGCCACACTCAGCTTTGGTAATTATCAAGGGTTGGGGGTGTTTTACTAACTTGTTGCGGACGTGTGTAAATGCTTGAGACTAAGTAAAGTTTAGGTTTAAGTGAAAGCACTCTTGTGTTTTCCTGTTTGTGCCAGCCATCTATCAGTCGGATGGCCATGTCTCCCCTGATTTATTTCCTGACACCACCTCGCACAGAGTAAAGTTATCAAGAGCTTTGGGTTGAAAGAACCCCGGGTAACAAAATCTGCCGTGAAAGTGTTCTTAAAAGGAACAACATGTGCTGAGTCATCATCCGAGACTACTATAACATGAAATATATGGCAGAATGTGGGTAAAACAGAGCCGGAGACATACAATTCTCCCCTCCAAGGAGTTCAGTCACAAATTTAATTAACACATTATTTTTTTAACGAGTGTCATCAGCATGGAAGCATGTCCTCTGGAATGGTGGTTGAAGCATGAAGGGACATACAAATGTTTAGCATATCTAGCACATAAATACCTTGCAATGCTAGCTATAAAAATCCCATACGAACACCTGTTCTCACTTTATGGTGACATGGTAAACAAGAAGTAGGCAGCAATATCTCCGGTAAATGTAAACAAACTTGTTTTTCTTAGTGATTGGCTGAACAAGAAGTAGGACTGAGTGGACTTATAGGGTCTAAAGTTTTACAATGTTTTGTTTTTGAGTACAGTTATGTAACAAAAAAAATCTACATTTGTAAATTGCACTTTCACAATAAAGAGATTGCACTAAAGTACTTGTATGAGGTGAATTGAAAAATACTATTTCTTTTGTTTATCATTTTTACAGTGCAAATATTTGTAATCAAAAATAATATAAAGTGAGCATTGTACACTTTTGTATTCTGTGTTGTAATTGAAATCAATATATTTGAAAATGTAGAAAAACATCCAAAATATTTAATACATTTCAATTGGTATTCTATTGTTTAACAGTGTGATTAAAATTGCGATTAATCACAATTAATTTTTTGAGCTAATCGTGTGAGTTAACTGTGATTAATCAACAGCCCTACAAGAAAGCCAAGAACATTATCAACTACAATCTGCATTTTAAGTTTTAAAATCCTCACCCTGCTCTCTTTCCCTCAGATAGTAGTTGTCTTAGTTGTTTTACACTTTAGCTGGCTGAGATAAGAGGTGTAAAATCAAATAGATCTTTCTCTTTAGAAAAAAAATCTCATAATATTTAAGAAGTAAATAAAAGGGTTCCATATTTTAATAAATATTTGGACACAGTTAAATGTTATTTATTTTCCTAGACTTGGAGTAGTCACTCAGTTTATCCCTTCCCATTGTGTTATGAAAGAAGGCATTTGTCTGGGATCCCACACCTATTATTTTCCATATATTTTCACTTACTTGTATATCTTCATTTTTAATTAATCTAGAATAAATCACTCCAAAGGCTCAAACTGAACCAGTACTGGTAACTCAGATACTGACTCACTCACCCAAGCTGCCTCCCCAGAAAGAATGAGTGAAAAAAATCATTCTCTACGTATTTCAACTATTATTTTTGTTTCTTTTTTACATATTGATATAATTATAGTAAACATGTTAATAATTTCAGAGTCCTATAAAGCCACATGATGTCAGATTTAATAAGTTAAAATAAACTTCTGCTCTAAAAAGTGACTGTAAAAATGCTATCATAGAATTCTAACTTTATTGTTTCTCTAAAACTCCATATAAAATATGTCCTATTAGGAAATAAAATAGATGCTTTTTCTAACTACTAGATGGATTGACTTGCCTTGATTTCAATTATTGAAATGATTATGAATCACTAATAATGATAGTTCTGCATACTGACTTCTGCCTTCACTTATCTGCATGCAACTCCACTTTCCTCAATAGGCTTAGGTATAATCAAGGGCAAAATATATAATATAAAGACACTGATGGACATTAAATTCTCATGGCACATTTTACAAGAATAAACATGATAGGTTTGGTGATATGACCACAGTGGGTGGCTGATTCCCAAAATAATTGGTGAAGCTGCAAGTAGCAGGCTGCTCTTCCCATCTTTCCACTCCAGACCTCCTGCCTTCCTTGAACATATTTTAAAAGTGAAAAGCTGGAACCCTCTGGGTGGGGGAGGAGGAGTGTCATGGGGAAATAGGTTCTAATTGCGGGGGGGGGGGGGGGGGAAGTGGGAAGAAAAAAGGACTGCCTTTTCACAATGAAATACTGGGGCACTTTGCAATAAAAGGCAGAGTAGGAGAAAAAATTATTTGTCTCTTTGTGACCCTGAACTTTTTTCTCCCATTCCCAATATATCCTCCTCCAAGCTAACCCTTACTTTACTACCACCACTACCCAGCACATATTACCAATTCATCCCCATTCAGCAGTTGAGTCCATTCCCCCTTGCACTTAACGCTGTCAACAAGCCCATTCCCTTCCCAGCTCACAGACCACTCCTCATGGGCCCCAGACTGTAAGCTACTCTTCTCCATACCTAAACTCTCCAATACTCAGGACCACACCTTCCTCTCTGAAAACTGTACATCCAAAAACCCTGGGCTCAGAACAACTCCTTCTGATGAACATGATCTTTCAATGCTTGGTTTCAGAAATACTGCAACTTGTAATTTACTTTGGGATATTTATGAAAAAAGGTAAGGAGTTATTACAAATAAAAAGCATGGAGGTTTAAAAACAGGGAAGATAGGAGCATTCATTTAGCACAGAATCAACACATTGAGAACAAAGTAAATCAAGGAACCAAAAGACATGAAGAACAGAATTCTTTTATTTGCCTAGGGACCAATGCTAGGAGCCTGGGTAACAAGAAGAATTGGAATGGCTCCTATATGAGCATAAATTTGATCTAGCTAGAATTACTGAAACCTGGTATGATAATTTTCACATTTGGAACTTTAAAATCAAAGGTTATAACCCATTTTGCCAAGTGGGCAAAACGGGAGTGGGGTGGCACTCTGACAAAAATGGCATTATCTGTTTCTGAGTCAGTGATAACTTGGAAGAAAATGATCTTGCATGCTTATTGATCAATGCCCTACCAGATAAACTACGAGGTGGGGTATTACTGCTACAGACTACCAAATCACACAAGGGCACAGGATGACCAGCTCCTAATCTGCATTTTACATGTAGTAAGAAAAGCAGCAGTGATTATAGGGGACCTCAATTTCTGTGACATATTCTGGAGGTCCCATGCTGCCATTACTAAAACATCCTTGGAATTCGTAAATATTATACATGACAATTACCTAACTCAAAGGCTATGTCTACACACCACTGGAGGTGATGTTTAGTGTCGGTGTAGCTACATCGCATTCACCCTGCATATATAGCTAAACATAGATTTCATAGTTTTCATAGACTCCAAGGTCAGAAGGGACCACGATGATCGTCCACTCCGACCTCCTGCACAATGCAGGCCACAGAATCTCACCCAGTCACTCCTGTAACAAACCCCTATCCTATGTCTGAGCCATGTCAGTGAATGACTCTGGCAGAGGGGAGGCAACAGGGAAAGGCTTCAGTAGCTCCCTCTGTCAGAGCCTTTCCCTGTGGGCTCCAACAACAGGGCCTTCCCCAACTGCTGGCGCCCTTGACTGCTGCTGGAACCCTGTAGCAGTGTAGATGGGGAGGCACAGCTTGGGTGAGTAGAGCGCCATGTGGTACTAGCGTACATACCCACATCCTTCTGGCATGTCTTTACTTGCCCAAGACAAGGCTTGCCATCTATGCTGCTATTTATACCTGTGCTAGGAGGCACTACATAGGTATATACAGTACACATTGCTGAAAGAAGCATGTAGTGTAGATGCAACCAAAAATTGTTGCAATCAACATGGAGAAATTTTATATTAGACCTTGTCATGACAGATAAAGAGGAACTGATCACAGAACTAAAAATTAATGGTAGATTAGGGACATGACTTCATCACCTTATAATGCACAAACAGAATAAAGTCCAAACCAATTATATATATATACATACACACACACAATTGGTGCTTTAAAAGGACCAGTTTCACAAAACTGAAAACAAGTATAAGACAAATCAGCAGGAGGGAACAATTTAATCAGAAAAATGTGAATGATAATTGGAAATTGTTTAAAAATACTTTACTAGCTGATCAAAAAGCCACAATGCCACAATAGAGGAAGATTTTAAAAAATGACCTGTGTTTGAGGGGAAGTGAAGGCAGTTATAAAAATACTCCAGAACAAATCAAAGAAAGGGGAAGTTGATAGTAATGAATATAAATCAGAAGCTAGGCACTGTAGAAAATTAATAAGGGAAGTAAAAACACACAAGGAGAAATCTATGACCAGCAGAGATAAGGATAAGAAGAAGGAGGTTTTAAAGTACATAGGAATAAAAGGAATCCTGACAATGGGAATGGCCATTTCCTAGAGGGAAATGGTAGAATTATTAATAATAATGCAGAAAAGGCAGAAGTATGCAATAAATATTTCTGTTCTGTATTTGAGAAAAAAGCAGGTATCTCAGATGGTGATTTCCATTCCATCAGTATCTCAGGAGGATGTTAAACAGAACCTACTAAAAACCCTAGTCACAGATCTATTTTTTTATCCTTCCATTTAGTTTAAACTGAATTAGCTCATGATTGCTCGAACCAAGGTGTCCCATACAACCATTTCTTCTATGAGGTCCTCACTACTCACCAAAACCAAATCTAAAATGGCATCCCCTCTTGTTGGTTCACCAACCACTTGGTGAAGGAATCCATCAGCTATCGCATCTAGGAAAATCTGAGCCCTATGATTATTACTAGCACTT
Source organism: Emys orbicularis (assembly GCF_028017835.1). Taxonomy (NCBI): domain Eukaryota; kingdom Metazoa; phylum Chordata; order Testudines; family Emydidae; genus Emys; species Emys orbicularis. The sequence continues at coordinate 79,787,964 of NC_088687.1, read as the reverse complement.
GTCCTCCAATCTATATCTGAGAAATTAAAGTCTCCCATGATCACACAATTCCCATTAGTATTTACTTCTTTAAAAACATTAAAAGGTCTCTATCCGTATCCCAATCAGATCCCAGTGGTCTATAGCACATCCCAAGCACTATCTCAGGGGAGGCTCTACTAGCTTTCTTCCCCAGTGTGATTTTTGCCCAGACAAACTCTGTCTTATCCATTCCATCCCTTCTTATTTCTTTACAGTCTACCTCATCATTGATATACAATGCTACTCCACCACCTTTGCCTTTATTTCTGTCTTTCCTAAACAGCACAGACCCTTCAATACCTGTACTCCAGTCATGACTACTATTCCACCATGTTTCTGTTATCCCTATAATATCCGGTTTCACTTCCTGAACCAGTAACTCTAGTTCCTCCATTTTGTTACCTAGGCTCCTCGCATTGGTGTACAAACATCTTATTTTTTACTGTTTGGCTTCACTCACATTCTTACCCGATTAGGCCCAGACATTCTGCCCCCAGTATCACCTATTAGAATGGTATCTACACTACCCTTCCTCCTTATGTCCATTCTCCTACCCACGGCTGTATCCTTTCTTATTTTGTTTTCTTCCCTCTCAATGTTAAAATCCGGCGTGGAGATTAGCTGGACATCTCCCAACCATCTCCCCCCAATTCCTAGTTTAAAGCTCTCTTAATCAGTTGTGCCAGCCTCCGTCCTAGAAGTCTATTTCCCTCCCTACTCAGGTGAAGTCCATCCCGGGAGAACAGTCCTCTGTGCATGAATGCCTCCCAGTGGCCATACATCCCAAAGCCCTCCTTATAGCACCACTGCCTGCGCCATCTGTTGATCATCATAATCTTGTCACACCTTTGTTGCCCTTCTCTAGCAACAGGCAGAATCCCACTGAAGATCACCTGAGCCTCAATTTCCTTAAGCATCTTCCCCAGCCTGGCATAGTCTCCCTTGATACGTTCCAGCGAGAATCTAGCCATATCATTCGTTCCCACATGAAGGACAATCAGTGGATTCTTTCCCGCTCCTGCTAAGATCCTCTTCAGCCTCAGGTCCACATCCCGTATCTTAGCACCCGGCAGACAGCACACCCTTCTGTTCTCTGGATCAGCTCTGGTTACAGGCCTGGCTATTCTTCTCAGTAAGGAGTCCCCAATCACGTAGACCTGCCTTTTCCTGGTGATGGTGCGATTCTCCGGTCTATCCCCTGTTCCCTCTGGCTGCAAGTCCTCTCTATTCCTATTCACCCTTGCAATCCTCCGCAACCCATCCCGTATCCTCCTGGGGTTCATATTTGGTGTTGTTATCTCCATTGACTCTTCCCCTCTTCCTATAGGACTAGCTGCTCTTGTCTTCTTCCTTGCCCTCTCACCTTCAGCGACCACCTGTTGTGCCCCTTCTTCATTTTCCAACTCTGCACACCTGTTCCTGAGCTCTATTTCTCCTTCACTAGCCTGTCTTTTCCTCTGCCTGGTTCTCTTAGTCACATGCTTCCACTGTCCACTTTCCTCACCCAGCAGTCTCCCCTCAGAGTTCTTTGGTCCTGCTTCCATCTGCAAGTCTGAGCTTTTCCTTTCAGCCTCCTCATGTCTTTATTCCATCATCTGCTCAAACCCCCTTCTAAACTCAACCAGAGTTTAACTATAACAGCAGAGTTTCCACCTGCATCTCTAATCCTCGAATCTTTTCCTCCATCAGCTCTGTCAGGCCGCACTTCATGCAGACAAAACTCTTTTCAGTTACCCCCTCCAGGATCATGTACATGCCGCAGCTTCCACAGCTAGTCATCTTCATTGTGTCTTCCACTGCTTGTGTCACTACCACTGCTGCCTCTGTATTTGTCATAGGCTTCCCACCTAAATCCTGTAAATCTGGGAAACAAACCAAACCACAACACCACCACTCACAGCAAAACAAACCCTCAACGAGCACCAAAGCACTGCTAGAACATCACACACTTCCTTCACTAGCCTGTTTGTTCCTCTGCCTGCCTCTTGGTCTTCCCTCCAAACTCCCCTTGCAAACTGCCACTCAAACTCCCTTGTTTACAGCTCTGTTTGCTGGCTCCTGTGCCACTGCCTGACTGGCTGGCTACCTACCTTTATAGGACCCCTAGTCAGAGAAGCCCCGCCCCCTAATCAGGGCTCAGCTTCTCTCCCAGCACACTGCCCCTACCAGCCTCTACACATACAAATACAACTATAACTACAAATAGCTACAAATACCTTCTCCTCCAAAAGAAGTCCCACTCAAACTCCCTTGTTTACAGCTCTGTTTGCTGGCTCCTGTGCCGCTGTAGCTGTCTGTGCCACTGCCTGGCTGGCTACCTGGAGTCCCCAATCACGTAGACCTGCCTACCTTTATAGGACCCCTAGTCAGAGAAGCCTTGCCCCCTAATCAGGGCTCAGCTTCTCTCCCAGCACACTGCCCCCACCAGCCTCTACACATACAAATACAACTACAAATACCTTCTCCTCCAACAAAGTCCCACTCAAACTCCCCCATTTACTGGTCTGTTTGCTGGCTCCTGTGCTGCTGTAGCTGTCACTGAACACTTACAGAAGTTATTAAGTTTATTGCTTCTTTAAAGAGACAATACACTGCAGCTCATTAATTTAACTGGGGTTTGACAAACACACTTATTTCAATCAAACACTGTATTGGTTTATAGTAAAATTAAAACAAGTTTATTTAACAAAAGGACATAGAATGGTATGACAAAGTCATACCAAGTATAAGGACCAAAGGTAGAAAAGGTTACAAGCAAACAAGACTAAAAATTAATGTTAGCAAGTTACAATCTTTGCCAAAGAAGGTTTCTCAATTCCCAGAGACTTCAATCCCTTGGTTGAAGGATACAAAGTTCTGTGATTTCAAGAGCTCTTCCCCCTTTAATCCTATAAGTGATGAATACTAAAATGGCTTTCTGTTTCTGCTTATATCTCCCAAAGTTCACTAACCCTTTTACATGAGGCAGGAAGGCTTTCTCCTGGGGGTGCAATCCCCAGCCTCCATTGAGATTGTTAAGTATTCATCTTTCCCCACTTGCTTTTCTGATGGCTTTGTGTACCTTGCATGTAAATGTGCTTTTCTCAGTCTTTGGTCACACCTTGCCTAATTTACATTGGAGACACATTCAAGCAGCAACAGGCGTGGCTTAGGAACTGGTTTGCAGCATGTTATGTATAAAGTCTTATGTGAGTTTACCATCCATATATCACAAAATGATTTTCAGTTTTCCCAGTTTGTATGTGATACCTTACTTGACACCTTTTAGATACAGATTATGACAACAGTGTCTTAGGTGTATAGAGTATGTCAGGCCTGACAAGAGCTGCTGACACAGAGGGTAACTTGATTGCAATCCATAAGTAGCTACATGGGGAATAAATATTTAATAATGGTCCCTTCAATCTAGCAGAGAAAGGAATGACGTGGTCCAATGACTGAAAGTTGAAACTAGAAAAATTCAGACTGGAAATAAGGCATACATTTTTGACATTGAGAGTAATTAACCTTTGGACAAATTTACCAAGGGTCATGATGGATTCTTCATCACTGACCATTTTAAAATTAAGATTAGATATTTTTCTAAAAGATATGTTCTAGTAATTATTTTGGGGAAGTTCTATGGCCTGTGTTATACAGGAGGTCTGACTAGATGATCACAATGGTTATTTCTGGCCTTGGAATCTATTAATTATAGTTATAGAATTAAGGTGTACAGACAGAATAGGGATATCTTTGTGGACACATGATGTGAATCCTCACCTTTCACAGGTTTCATCTGCCTGAGGTGGTATTTTATCCAACTTCGTGGCTCTTGGGTATACACATGGTGCCTGATTCTGATCTTATTTGTGGGGTAATTCAATACTGAATTAAATTGAATTACACTAATATAAAACCAGTGATGTAAGCTCAGAATCAACTCCAGGAAGCGACACTCAAGGGGTTTGTCTCTGTTCTGTAAGATAGGCAACAGGTATATGAAAAAGAATTGCCCACTCCAATTATCTTGGTGCTTTGTGTGTCAAAACAACATCTTTGCCTTCAACACAGGGAAGGTGAGGCCTGTATTGGTAAATTTACAGTGTATTAGTCTTATCATTTGGATTCCATATAACTTTAATAATGCTGAAGATAGTGGAGTTCACATATACCTTAATTTAAGTCTGTTTGTGTTTTGACAGGTGAAATCTACGGTTACTACAGGTAACATGAAATCTACGATTCTCTCAGTGACCAATATCAGATGCTTGAGCAGAAGGTTCAAGAATCCCTGTAATGTACATTTATGAAATTATCTGCTCATAGGGGAAGTTTCTGCTTAAATCATGACAGTTGGAGCTTGGCTCATCCCATTCAACATAAGGCTTATATTCGATCTAAAAAAATTAAAAAGGTTTAATCTTCTGTAATGTAACTGTGGTTGTTCTTGTTATTCATATAAATGTCTAATCCTTGTGTAAATCCTAAACTCTTGGCCTCAAGGTATTTAAAGAAGTGTATGAAGAGTACCAGCAACAAAAGACAGGGCATAGATTAGAAAGACCAACCAAAAGAAGAGGGGTTTGAGGAAGAATTGAAGATTAAGAGTGTGTGACTGCATAATGTAGTGGATCAGGGAGGATATGCCATTTCTTCTTTACACTGTATAAAAAGGTACATCCCTGCAGATAAACTCTTATCCTTAATTATCTTTTCAGATCCCTCCTTTCTGGCTTCCCCATTTCCATCTTTCCTCTCTGCATTCTACCTACAATATAGCCGAGAAAAGCACGTTGCTTGCCTGTCACTTAGACCATAATACCCCAGCCAAATGAATCGAGTTTATGTTTCTTGTCCTCCCCTTCAAGAACGAGACCCAACACACTGGCAGGAGTAAAGCTGTGCAGGGCCCTGAAGGTGAGGATAAAAAGTTTGAGTACATTACTGAAGACCAAAGACAATATAGGGGGCAAGTGAAGACGATATGCTAGATCCCCATGTCCACAAAACACATTTCCTCTCCTCCAGTCCTGAAGTAGGCTCAGAGCTGCTCTAAATTATGCCAGCTACAGTGTTCCCTTAAACAGTGATGCCCAACTATATTACACAGGAGAGCCACATAAACCTAAGTACCACCTTGTGTGAGCCAAACAGATTCTATGTATTTTAATAAGATTTAAAGTCACTTGTATTGATTTATATTTTAAGTTCAACTTGTTTCGTATGTATTTAGATAGGACGTTTCTATGTACAATATTGTCTGTTTACACACTTGTGTAAACTATAATGATGTAAACATGACAACAAAATGCTAATGAATCAGCTGTTAGTATATTGCGTTGAAGCAGGTCACAGGCATTATGAAATTCTCTTGTTGGCCGCATACAGCCCACGGGCCGGAGGTTGGGCAACCCTGCCCTAAAGGATCTGGCCCAAAGATTTTAGCAGTAGCTTGCTCTGCGTAGTTTCATGTTATAAGCCTCAGTAGCACTATAGCTTAAGCACAGTCGGCAGTAACTCACATATTAGTGGTCTGTGCTTCTTGGAGCAGAAGGACTTGATGTCTTACCCCAACTTTGATATATTCAGACCTATAGGGAAGAGAAAACATAAAAATAAAATCAGAGACTGTACATCACAGTGGCATCTGAGGTTTTCATTACAATTAAGGAGAAGACTCTGCAGCCAGAGAAAATGATGATTGATTAGCATTGTGATGGACATCCCTTGAAACGTATTCAAAAGTGCCTATTCAAAAGCATTACTTCTGGAATGTCATGGTACAGCAACCTGTGTGCATGTGGATATTTTGGGCATGCAGGGCTACAAGCACATACTATTATTAAAAACCAATCCCTTTTTATTGTGGATATTTCCTAGCTTTGCTCCTTGCATATAATATTTTTTATCTTTTCCAGCTGGAAAAATAAGAGTTAATACTGAGAGTTTAAATTTGGCCCTACAAGATAATTAGTCTAATCTGTTAAATACAAAGATTGTACTGGCAGGTCTTTGATTTTATTAATGCCCATGGTATCAAAACAACAAGTTTGTCATTACGATTACAAAATGCACAGATGGACAAATATGCATTTTTCATTTTGGATTTTATTTATTTAATTTTAGAGAATCCTCCGAGGCTGTCCTACTGGTAGAATATTTTCCAAGTGTTATGTGGAGCTTTCTAACAAGATACAAGCTTTTCTTTACTAAAGCACTGCATTCAAGTTTTCACATACAGTACTTTTTTTTTTTTTCAAGACATATGGAAAAGGATTTTCTTGGCTAGAAGTTTAGTTTTTTAGTGCATTTTGTAGGTATGATCAAATACTTATGAGCTGCAGGATTGCTCAGTGGAGAACATTGTATGGGAATTTTGGAGGTTCGTCTGTAAGGTCAGGATCCAGGATCATGAATTCAGTAAAGTCAAGTAAAGTAACTTCTTTGAAATTCCCCTGAACAAATGGATGTGCTCTGAATGCATATATTATTCTTATTCAATATTTATTGTTGATTGGCAGCCCTGTAACATTCTGATGTAGAGGTTAGCTGCTTGTCTGTAATTTGCAAAATTCATTGTTATTAGAAAACAAAACTGAGAATTAATTGAAACAGCATTGGAGCGGAGTGGGATGTAACTAGAAGGTTACAGTATTTATACAGTGCTGTATATGGGATTTAATTGCAAAGCCATATATACGTATGAGGGAAAGGTGGGCTCTGTACAAGAGGAAGGTCAAAGAGAGATTCTGAATGCTTCATTATTGAGGGTCAGGGAAGACTTGTCTGAAAATTACTTGGGGAGTATACACACTTTGAAGAGAGGCAATGTGCACTGCTGACATCTGCTTCAGTCCACTGGCAATGTAGTAGGGAACCAGTCCTCTTTGGAAAGAGTAGTACTACTGTTAACACTGTGCTTTGGCCTCCTCCTTCAGGTCAGAACACACAAGAATTGTGACTCATATGCCAACTCCATTCAAATATCATGAGATTTTTTTAAAAAAATGTAATTTTGGGGTTCTTTGTATTTGCCTTCAGTGTTGTGTGTCTTTACGGTACAAGTGTTGAAGTTATTCTTCAAAACTGTAAGGACTAAAAATTTACTTTTTTATGATAAATAAAAACAGATTCTCACCTGGTTCCCAGAGCTAGGATTTTATGAAAACACCAAATATTGTGAGACTTGCAATAACATTGCATGAGCTGTACTTGAATGTATCTTAAGCCTGTGTATAAGTGGTGGTGAGGGAGGAGGGAGCCTTTCATACTTACCCTCCCATTGGACTTCTCAGCATGGTCAACTACAATCTGGCACTTAAATTAGCATTACAGAGATTATGGGAGGAGGGAGCTGGCACTCAGATTGCTGAGTTCAGTTGGATCAATAAGGGTTTTGCAATGCATTCATGCATTTCATTTGAAGAACATGTGAATAACATCAAATTTGTTATCCAGAGTCGCTCCAGAGCTAAAGGAAGCTTATGAGCTTGTGCAAATCCCTTGTTAACAACAGAGCTGGCCTTTGGGCCTCATGAAGAGACATATGAACTGTCCTTGGAAAAAATATTTCTAGCCTTGAAAACAAACAATTGTAAATCTAACACTAGGGTTGACACATTCTACTTCTTCTGAAAGAGACTGGGGGAATCTAATGATCCTCACCAGTACCCCTGCTATGCTTGTAATATAAAATGTGTTGATTAGGTTTGAGATATATCATAATGAATCCCCAAAATCATTACAGAGTCCTCTGTACAGGAACACAGGAATTACCATACCCAATCAAGGCAGCGGTCCATTGAGTGTTGTATCCTACCTCTGATAATAACCAGTACCAGATGTTTCAGACAAAGTGGATGAAATCCCAGAGCAAACAATTATAGATTAACTAGTTATAGGAAAAGTTTCTTCCTAAAGACATCAGTTAGAAGTTGGCTCATGAGCTGAATAATGAAGATTTATACCCCTTCTCAATTTTGTATTCATCTCTATCATTATCCATATAAATGTCTAAACATCTTGAAGGATTTCTTGGAATCCTTAAAAAAAACTCTTGTTATCAATATTGTCTTATGGCAGAGAATATCATGGAGTAATTATGCATACCCAGTCCCAGTCCAGCATTTGAAGGGCTAAGATATCCTATGTCCCTACTTGCCCAAGGATACTATCCCAGAGAAATCAGTTCTATTTCACCCATTACCAGACAAAAACTCAATTTGCTGAACAGCCAGAGGAGATCTGGAGAGGCCACAGTGTGGAATAGATTAATTTAATGTGTATGCACGTGGGAAAGAGTAATAAATTAACAGATGGAGGAAAATATGGAATTTATGTGAGGGAAGAGAATGGAATTGATTGAATTTGTGAGGAGAGTATGACAATGGGGGGAGGGACATTTGGGAGTTGGGGAAATAATTTGGAATTGGAGGGGAGAGAGGGAGTATTTTATCTGAGAAATATATTTGAAGTGGAAAAATTTTGAGAGAACCCTTTGTTCAAACTTTGGCAGCACATTGTGAAATATAGTGAAATTGTCAGCCTAGTGCAATACATGCTGCTTTTAAATTCTCTAATCTGAATGATTAGGCAGATAAATTGATTACCCTTCAAGTAGTCTGTAACTTCCAATCTTTTAATTGCTGAATGTTTGGTTTATGTGCTGACTTTTAAAAGGAGCTCAGATGTATGTGCTATGAGAAGGGTGCTCATATTGAGGTAAATGAGCAATTGCGCTGATGTAATTGATGTAATGAGCTCTTTTTCAGCACTATGGTCATGACATTTTATAGTTGCCTTTCAAGCACGACACTTTATGCATTTTGGATCTTGTGTCATTCCAGTGCCTGGTAAACCAAAAGCCAACATTTCCATAAAATACACTGGAAAACAGAAGTAACAACTTCTGCTTTATTATAGGAATAATTGAGAGGGAATTGTGTTACTACCATATCTGAAGCATTCTATTCTGCATGTAAGAATACAGGGTGGATAGCAAAGGACCTAGAAGCAACATGTAATTTCAACAGAAGTACCTATGGCAAGGTGACAGCTGCCACCTATGAAGTGATGGAGGTACCTAGGGTATCTTTGTCAAGCTACAGCCTAAGGCCACATGTTGGAGAAACAAGGAAGTGTTGAAAGTGCTGACAGGCATTTTAGGCAAGAAAGGATTGGGAGTGGAAAAAAGGATCAATAGGGAATTACATTTATTATAATTTATTAGGTTCATAGTACAAAACAGAGAAGAAAAAGCAAAAACTTTCTCGTTTGTGACAGAAAAGTAAACAAGAGAATTATGATTTATTTCAAGGAATTAAGGTTGCTCATTGTTCATGGCAAAAAACAAAACTGCAGAGAATGTATTAACAAAATATTTTCTAGATGACATCCTAGAGATGAAATTGCCTGAGGGCTAAGAGGCCCTTTAAACGTTAACATCTTTTAAGAAAATCTATGTTTGTTTTATGCCTAAAATGTGTAGGATGTGAATCAACTGTGAAAACATGGGATGGAGTTGGAATTCAGTAGAACCTCACTAATTCTCACTTCACCAATCCACAGACCTAATAACGTCTCATAAAAATGGTCCTTCATAGTCTAGATTTACTAGCAGGGTACTTCAATGAGACCTCATAATATTAAAGCATTGGTAAAATTTTCAAATGTGCCTAAGGTTTGGGAGCTTAGGTTTCCTTTTCAAAAATGAGTTAGGTCCAGAGCCTCAAAGGTATTTAGACACCTAGCTCCCATTGAAATTAAAGATTTAGGCCTTAATCACTTAGTAACCTAAGCCTCATTGAAAATCATTCAGAATAATTGAAAGTCAATATGTCACTTAGATGTTTTTGAAAAAATTACCCTTTTTCTACAATGTTTTGATTTGTATTATTATTTTGTTTTGGGGTTGCTGTGTTTGCATTTTACACCAGTGTGGTATCCTGATATAGGTGCACCGGTGCAAACCCCTAGTGCACATGTGCTGCATCTGTTTAAAAAGTGACTTGCCTCAGTACAGCTTAGCCCAGTTTGAAACAAATAGCTACATGAATGCATTTTGCACAGGGACAAAATCAGGGCCAGCTGAAAATGAAGTACATTTTGAGTTGAGCTCAGAAGGACCTACTAGCTTTTGGGGTCATTGACCTTTAAAACTTTCTTTAAACACTGGCAAATTGATTCTAGCCTTGGATTTGGAAATGACCTATGTTGTTTATCATTCTCACCTCTCTCAAAAATAGGCATTAGAAATTTGGAAAATGAGTGCCTAGGAGAGACTGTGGGATAGCTAGTTAGCTTTAGCAAGATAGTTTCTGTCAGTTGAGTATTAGAAAGCTGAGCATCCTAAAGCTGAGATGTTTTCTAGATGGCTGCTAGCTTAGATACAATTTTGATAAACGTTTTCCCTACCAGTCTTGTACACTGTGATAACTAACAGGATTTCTGATATCAGAATAAAGAGATATTCTGTTCATGAATAAGGTCAGAGGTGCTGTGGATAAAATATGTTCTTTTTTAGACAGTTAAATTACCATACCCCTTGTTCAAATTCAGGAAAATTTTATATGCCAACTTTATTTTTTCCTAAACAAACTGATATCAGATAATTTTGAATATACAACCTTACATATATTCCCTGTGGAGTAACAACCAATCTGGTATCAGAAGGAAGAGGTAATGAGAAGTGTAATTACTTAATATAGATGAGCTCAGTATTGTCTGTTTTCTATTTTGAAAATACCACCTGTTTCCATTAGCATTTTTCTACCTCACATTTAAATCGCACCATACACCCAGTAGAGTGCACTTGCTGCAATGTAAGTGCAAATTCAAATTGTGCTAGATTCTGAATTAAAAAATGAAATAAAATAATGATACAACAAAAGATACCTGGGAAAAGTTCATCTCAGCTTGTGCTTGGATGTTTTACAGTTGCCACAACACAAATCCTTTATCAGCGAATATTTGTTTAAAATGTTACTTAAAATAAATTATACAAAAGGGAAGATAAAAAGTGATACTGGGTGGTTGTTTGGTTAATCAGTACTATTGACAGTTTGACAAATCTCTCTTGTCAAATGAGACTGGAACACATATTCTTCAAGCTCTTTACATTTCCTGGCATTTTAACTCCCCCCCCCACCCCGATCTGCAATAACAATGTAGTTTGCCTCTTGAATTGTAATGCATAATTGACAGCTCAGATGAACACAGATGCAACTTCTCTGACATCAAAAACAGTGTATCTCCCTAAACAAAAAAATCAATTCTGATGCTGCAAACAGCACTGGCACTATTTCCCCTGCTAAAATATGTAGCACTAGAGTGAAATCTTTACTATCGTGGCAGCTGGTGAACACGTAACATTCTGTTCCAAGTTTTTCACATGAAATACACATTTGCATTAAAGTATAAAGCCAAAAAGTAGGACCAACCTGAGAGTCTGGCTCACCCAAGATAATTAAGATTCATGCCATTCAGCATATGCATTTGAAATGCAGGGCATTTTCTCATGGCTACGCTTTGATAATCTTCTAACATTAAAATTCAACAAAGTAAATTGAGAACAATAACAATAGTAACATTTCACTGTTCAATTAGGTATCTGTTTATCTGTTTAATTTGTCTACCTATCTGCTGAAATATTTTAGCCGATACCATGACCTACAGGGTTTAGTGTTAAAAACTAATCAGAATCTAAATTTAGAAAGTAAATTCCCACTAAAGTGAGTAACTAGTCTGGACCCTCAACTCTAGTCTACTCCCAGTACCATCTGTCTGTGGGTTGGTTTTCTCTCAGGGCCACTTCAGGAGTCTCTTTAACCCTTGATATCCTCTCTCACCAGGGCTAGGGTATAAACTCCCTCTTGAAGCTCCTTTGCTAATCAGAGACAGACTATTGAGACCTTCTCCTCTATCCCTGCCAGCCACTTCTATGCTGTGCTTCCTGCTCCTCATCCCCCAGCTCGGACTCATCCTTAATTAGATCTGGCCCATTTTCCAGGTAAATTAATTGGCTCTCAGGCCCACATTAATCATTTCAACATCTATATGGGGTAAATACTCCATCACAAGGATATTTAGCCTGAGTTCTTTCTCAGGACTCTCATGAGCCCCTAAATCTGCAGTGTTTCACAGGGTGTCTCATGGCATCTCTCTTGCTCATGGTCTATCCTGGAAATTATTTTGAGTAGCCTTGCAGGATCCCTTACTGAATGTGCCTATGTGTCTCATGTATGAGAAAATATAATGATTTGGAAGTGAGAGGAAGGGTAGAACTGATGCTCTAATAAATTTGTTAGTCTCTAAGGTGCCACAAGTACTCCTGTTATTTTTGAGGATACAGACTAACACGGCTGCTACTCTGAAAACTGATTATATAGCGAGAGGAAGAGGGAAATGGAGAAGTATTTCCCATATAGGGCATTCATAGTGATAAAAGCAGCCATATGACAGGAAGTTCTTTTGATATTATTTAGACTCCCAGATAAAAAATATGTTGAATAGGAGTTAAGGTTAAATAAATATAGAACCTAGAAATGTAGGGCTGGAAGAGACCTCAAGAGATTATCTAGCCCAGGGCTGAGTTAGGATTAAATATACCTAGACGATTCCTGACAGGTGTTTGTCTGTTTGTCTCAGAACCTCCAATAATGCGGGATTTCACAACCTCCCTTGGTAACTTATTCCAGTAATTAATTAGCTTTTTCCTGACATTTAACCTAAATCTCCCTGGCTGAAAAGAAGCTGATTCCTTCTTTCCCTTCCCTGGATGGACATGGAGAACAACTGATCACCATCCTCTTTATAAAAACCTTTTAAATATTTGAAGTGTCTTATGTCTTCCTTAGGCTTCTCTTCTCTAAATCAAGCATACCCTGTTCTTTCAATGTTTCAATATTCAGCATAGATGGTGCTTTCTATGTCTCTTATTTTGTTGCTCTCCTCTGCATTCTCTCCAATTTACATAAGAACATAAGAATGGCCGTACTGGGTCAGACCAAAGGTCCATCTAGCCCAGTATCCTGTCTACCAACAATGGCCAATGCCAGGTGCCCCCGAGGGAGTGAACCCAACAGGCAATGATCAAGTGATCTCTCTCCTGCCATCCATCTCCACCTTCTGATAAACAGAGGCTAGGGACACCCTTCCTTACCCATCCTGGCTAATATCCATTAACAGACTTAACTTCCATGAATTTATCCAGTTCTCTTTTAAATGCTTTTATAGTCCTAGCCATCACAACCTCCTCAGGCAAGGAGTTCCACAAGTTGACTGTGCGCTGTGTGAAGAAGAACTTCCTTTTATTTGTTTTAAACCCGCTGCCCATTAATTTCATTTGGCAGCTCCTAGTTCTTGTATTATGGGAACAAGTAAATAACTTTTCCTTATTTACTTTCTCTACATCACTCATGATTTTATATACCTCTACCATATCCCCCCTTAGTCTCCTCTTTTCCAAGCTGAAAAGTCCTAGCCTCTTTAATCTCTCCTTATATGGGACCCATTCCAAACCCCTAATCATTTTAGTTGCCCTTCTCTGAACCTTTTCTAATGCCAGTATATCTTTTTTGAGATGAGGAGACCACATCTGTATTCAGTATTCAAGATGTGGGCGTACCATGGATTTATATAAGGGCAATAAGATACTCTCCATCTTATTTTCTATCCCCTTTTTAATGATTCCTAACATCCTGTTTGCTTTTTTGACCGCCGCTGCACACTGCATGGACGTCTTCAGAGAACTATCCATGATAACTCCAAGATCTTTTTCCTGATTCGTTGTAGCTAAATTAGCCCCCATCATATTGTATGTATAGTTGGGGTTATTTCTTCCAATGTGCATTACTTTACATTTATCCACATTAAATTTCATTTGCCATTTTGTTGCCCAATCACTTAGTTTTGTGAGATCTTTTTGAAGTTCTTCACAGTCTGCTTTGGTCTTAACTATCTTGAGCTATCATCTGCAAACTTTGCCACCTCGCTTTTTACCCCTTTCTCCAGATCATTTATGAATAAGTTGAATAGGATTGGTCCTAGGACTGACGCTTGGGGGACACCACTTGTTACCCCTCTCCATTCTGAGAATTTACCATAAATTCCTACCCTTTGTTCCCTGTCTTTTAACCAGTTCTCAATCCATGAAAGGACCTTCCATCTTATCCCATGACAACTTAATTTACATAAGAGACTTTGGTGAGGGACCTTGTCAAAGGCTTTCTGGAAATCTAAGAACACTATATTCACTGGATCCCCCTTGTCCACATGTTTGTTGACCCCTTCAAAGAACTCTAATAGATTAGTAAGACACAATTTCCCTTTACAGAACCATTTTGACTTTTGCCCAACAATTTATGTTCTTCTATGTGTCTGACAATTTTATTCTTTACTATTGTTTCAACTAATTTGCCCGGTACTGACATTAGATTTACCGGTCTGTAATTGCCGGGATCACCTCTAGAGCCCTTTTTAAATATTGGCGTTACATTAGCTATCTTCCAGTCATTGGGTACAGAAGCTGATTTAAAGGACAGGTTACAAACCATAGGTAATAGTTCCGCAACTTCACATTTGAGTTCTTTCAGAACTCTTGGGTGAATGCCATCTGGTCCCGGTGACTTGTTGCCCTTAAGTTTATCAATTAATTCCAAAATCTCCTCTAGTGACACCTCAATCTGTGACAATTCCTCTGATTTGTCACCTACAAAAGCTGGCTCAGGTTTGGGAATCTCCCTAACATCCTCAGCCGTGAAGACTGAAGCAAAGAATTCATTTAGTTTCTCCGCAATGACTTTATCATCTTTAAGCGCTCCTTTGTATCTCGATCGTCCAGGGGCCCCACTGGTTGTTTAGCAGGCTTCCTGCTTCTGATGTACTTAAAAAAACATTTTGTTATTACCTTTTGAGTTTTTGGCTAGCCGTTCTTCAAACTCCTCTTTGGCTTTTCTTATTGCATTTTTACACTTCATTTGGCACTGTTTATGCTCCTTTCTATTTACTTCACTAGGATTTGACTTCCACTTTTTAAAAGATGCCTTTTTATCCCTCACTGCTTCTTTTACATGGTTGTTAAGCCACGGTGGCTCTTTTTTAGTTCTTTTACTGTGTTTTTTAATTTGGGGTATACATTTAAGTTGGGCCTCTATTATGGTGTCTTTGAAAAGCGTCCATGCAGCTTGCAAGGATTTAAACTTTAGTCACTGTACCTTTTAATTTCTGTTTAACTAACCACCTCATTTTTGCATAGTTCCCCTTTCTGAAATTAAATGCCACAGTGTTGGGCTGTTGAGGTGTTCTTCCCACCACAGGGATGTTAAATGTTATTATATTATGGTCACTATTTCCAAACGGTCTTGTTATAGTTACCTCTTGGACCAGCTCCTGCGCTCCACTCAGGACTAAATCGAGAGTTGCCGCTCCCCTTGTGGGTTCCTGTACCAGTTGCTCCAAGAAGCAGTCATTTAAAGTATCAAGATATTTTGTCTCTGCATTTCATCCTGAGGTGACATGTTCCCAGTCAATATGGGGATAATTGAAATCCCCCACTATTATTTAGTTCTTAATTTTGATAGCCTCTCTAATTTCCCTTAGCATTTCATTGTCACTATCACTGTCCTGATTAAGTGGTTGATAATAGATCCTTAATGTTATATTCTTATTAGAGCATGGAATTACTATCTATAGAGATTCTATGGAACATGTGGATTCATTTAAGATTTTTAATTCATTTGATTCTACATTTTCTTTCACATATATTGCCACTCCCCCTCCCCCACCCCCAGCACGACCTGTTCTGTCCTTCCGATATATTTTGTACCCCGGAATGATTGTGTCCCATTGATTGTCCTCAGTCCACCAGGTTTCTGTGATGCCTATTATACCAATATCCTCCTTTATTACGAGGCACTCTAGTTCACCCATCTTATTATTTAGACTTCTAGCATTTATATACAAGCACTTTAAAAAATTGTCACTGTTTATTTGTCTGCCCTTTTCTGATGTGTCAGATTCTTTTTTATGTGAATGTTTCTCATCTGATCTGGCCCCTACTTTATCCTCTTCCATCCTCTCTTCCTGACTAAAACCTAGACAATCTCTATTAATAGACTCTCCTCTAAGAGAAGTCTCTGTCCGATCCACATGCTCCTCTGCAGCAGTCAGCTTTCCCCCATCTCTTAGTTTAAAAACTGCTCTGCAACCTTTTTAATGTCAAGTGCCAGCAGTCTGGTTCCACTTTGGTTTAGTTGGAGCCCATCTCTGCTGTATAGGCTCCCCCTATCCCAAAAGTTTCCCCAGTTCCTAATGAATCTAAACCCCTCCTCTCTACACCATCATCTCATCCACACATTTATCTATATGTTTCTTAAAATGTGGTGCCCCAAATTGTATACAATACTCTAGCTGAGGCCTCACCAGTGCTGAGAAGACAGGAACAATTTCCTCCCATGTTTTACATACAACACTGATGTTAATATATCCCAGAATGACATTTGCCTTTTTCACAACAGCATCACACTGTTAACTTGTGTTCAATTTGTGATCCACTATAATCCCCAGATCCTTTTCAGCCCAGTATTACTGCCCAGCCAGTTATTCCCCATTTAGTATTTGTGTATTTGAGTTTTCCCTCCTAAATGCAGTACTCCCTCTCACATGGTGTCATCCATAAATTTTATAAGTGTTATCACTTCTCAGCCAACAGATTTTATGTCAGTCAGTCCCAAACCATTCATACGATTTAACATTAGGAGTGGATAGCACAAGTCCCCTAATTGCACATTAAAAGATGAACCATCTGAGACCACTCTTCAGCATACAAAAATGTTCACTCTCAGCCCCATTTGCATTAACAGAGACTAATATACTGTTAAAGTCAAGAATCAACTAAAACTTTACCTACATTTTAAAGATTTTTGAGGCTTGAAAACATTTGACAATGAAGTAAAATACTGTGATAAAATCTATTTTCAAAGTTTTTGTGAACCAAATGAAACAAAGTAGGGCTAGAAATCTTATGTTCTGGTGGGGTTTCCAAGAGTGATTTCTCAGTCCATCATTCAGATAATCATCGTAACAGTAAGATGTTTTACCCAAACAAAACCTCTGAAATTTTTGAGGTTCATCCATCACTACTCAAGCAATCACTTGTTTACCTGGTTGTTTGTATGCTTTCCCATTCTTCCTTTTATAAATCTTTTCCACAGGTCTCAAAGGCCACAGCTATAGGGCAAAGATTTGGCTGTCCAGCTGGACAAAAAAACCTCTTTTGTGGGCCTCCCACAGAACATTAGAGAGGCAGCCCTGGCATGGTAGAGGGTAGTTAAGTAGGGTGGTAGAGAATGTCTCTGAAATGTCTTATTCAGGGTACATGAGTTCACGTTATCCACAGTGTATCAAAAAACTAAAGAAAACATTCAGCAAATCATTAAGGCCCCACTTGTGCCTGGGAATAAGGTGGGGGCAAGTGAAATGATTCCCTCCCCGCAATTGCATCCTAATCCCATTACATGATTCTGACAGTGCTGCAGTGCTTGCTCCTGTCTAGCAATGTTAGTCACCTCAAAAGCAGTGGCAGAGTGGTGGGGAAGAGTGCACCCTTTCCCAAAACATACACTATATCCTCTTCAGGGATGTAGTAGTGGGTACACTCCCCTTCACTCATCTGGTTGCTCCTAGAGTCAATGTGCCTGCCTGAACCACAATGCTTCCCAGAGCTCCTGCTGGGGTTGGCAGATCCACAGTGTGGACAATGATATAAAGGTACAACTGAGTAAGGGTTGCCAGGCATCAGGTTTTTGATTGGAACGCCCAGTCAAAAAGGGACCCTGGCGACTCTGGTCAGCACCACTGACTGGGCCATTAAATGTCTGGTCAGTGGCGCAGTAGGGCTAAGGCAGGCTCCCTGCCTGCCCTGGTTCCGTGCTGCTCCCGGAAGCAGCTGGCATTTCCCTGTGGACCCTAGGCACAGGGGTGGCCCAGGAGGCTCTGCACACTGCCCCCGCCCCGAGCACCAGCTCCGCAGCTCCCATTGGCCAGGAACTGTGGACAATGGAAGCTGTGGAGGTGGTGCCTGTGGGCAAGAGCAGTGCCTAGGGGCCACAGGGACATACTGTCCACTTCCGGGAGACACCAGAGGTAAGCATCACCTGGAGCTAGTATCCGGAACCCCCTCCTGCATCCCAACCCCCTGCCACAGCCCAGTGAAAATGAGCGAGTGAGTGAGGGTGGGGGAGAGTGAGCGACAGAGGGAAGGGGGATGGAGTGAGCAGGGGTGTGTGGAGAAGGGGTGGGGCAGGGGCAGGGCCACAGGGAATGGTGTGGCAGGGGTGGGGCAATGGTGTTCTGTTTTCTGCAATCAGAAAGTTGGCAACCCTAAAATGAGTCCTAACTGTGGAGTCACCCTGCCAGCCTCTCTAAGCAGGGAGACTTAACTAGCTGATATATTAGCAGTCCATTCACAAGATAGCTAAGTACAGGGCTAATCAGGTCAACTGGAGCTCAAGGAGCTAGAATTTTAATTGTAGAATTTTCTTAACATATGTTCCCAGTGTGGGAAAGCAGTGGGAGAACAGTTCACCAAAGTGTTGAGGTTTAATTCTTAATGGAACAAGGCTCTGCCCATCCATTTTAATTCTTAAGGGCAATACCTGAAATACCTTCAGTACCTAGTGATTTGGGACTTGGATTTAAGTAGGGACCTAGAAGTGAGTAGTAATCTGAATCTCAAATCTTTGAAATTAGTCAGGCTTTCTTATGAAGGTTCCCATGCTTCATGATTGGGATTACTCAAGAAATACTTTGAGAACAACCACTGCCATTGTATCTTGATACTTCTGGATCTAGCCACTAAATTTTACTTTTACCTCCTCCCTGCATCCAACTCTATTAATTTGTTTCAGTCATGTGGTGTTTCTTGTTATAATCTCTTTTTTATTTCTTTGTACACTGCCCTGCTACCATGACACCCTGATCCTTAACTGGGGTCACTAGGTACTGCTATAGCACAAATAATAAGATAAACCCAGTACCATAAAGTACAGATGAGCATAGTATTGAAAAATACTGAAAATAAAAGGCTAACCTGTTTTCAATATTTTTCATTACTATTTTTTCATTCTAAGGAAGAGTTAGAGATGAAGAAAAATGTGCAAATTAATTTACAGAACTGTAGACAGAAACAGCTTAATAGGTGACAAGGAAAAATGCATATTAAAATTTGACAAGATACAGCTTGCATTTTCCCCCTGAATCCATTGAGCTTGAATGGAATAGCTAGGACTCAATGAAATTGCTAGTTACACTGAGCAAATAATTTGTAACAATCAGGGCCTCCAGGTACATGGAGAACGTAGGAAGAATTTACAGTTTGAAAAGGTAACATTAGTGTCATGGGGAGAGAAGATAGTTAACTGGTTTTAACAGCAAAGTGCTACCTTTATAAAGTTCTTCTTGGTTTCATTAATCTACTCTGCAACAGAGAAGAGTTCAAGCAGCAAGGGAGC
Source organism: Emys orbicularis (assembly GCF_028017835.1). NCBI lineage: Eukaryota > Metazoa > Chordata > Testudines > Emydidae > Emys > Emys orbicularis. Next base: position 79,768,453 of record NC_088687.1, on the reverse strand, counting down.
AGTGTGAAGAATATGCAGCCTATTACTGTCTCTATCACTGCTGCTGATGCACTGTTGGGTTATCACTCCATGTCCCTTTAATCTTTTTATGCTCTTTACATGCCCTATAGCAATTGCTACATTTAATCATATTTAACAGCTTGAATGTTAAAAAGTTAAGTAGTTTTAACTATTCATTTTTACCTTCAACAATATGCAACTTTATTATTCCTATCTCAAACCCACTAGCACGATTGACAGCTTTAGACAATCCATCTATATACTGTGCCATGATCATCATCACTCCCACAGTCATGTAAAATGTACATACATCTCTAAAGCTATAGTAGGCAATTTCATTAAAATAATCATCTTCCATTGTCACCCTTTTGACATACTGCCTATTTGGTGCTACAATTATACAGATCTCATCTACTGAAGTTTTTTTTTTTACACTATTCGTGAGACCTAAGAGAGAATGCTAGTGTAATAGCCCACCAAAGTAAGAACTGTTGCCTCAGCCTGGCTTGTAGAAGTTAATATTTTTTTTCTTTTTATTGAGTTCCATACCTCACTCTAGAATTTTTTATTCAAACATTCTAGTTTCAGCTTGGATGCTTTCAGAAAATTATTTGTTTTCCCTTGAAATAAGTTTTTTTTTCTACTTCTAGCCAATCCAAATTAATAGAAAATGCCTCTATTTTCATTTCAGTAGTAAACCCGAATAAAATTTACTTTTTCCCAGTCTAACACAAATAGTTTTCCTGACTGTCTCTCAGGAAATGTACTTCCAAATTGTTCATGCTGGTGTAATGGACTCTGATAGTGTCTTTGTGACCTTTTAAACACTGTCAAGATGTTTCCAAGTCAACTTGCACAATGTTCTGCTTCAGCAGTACAGGTAACACAAGATTTGCCGTACTGCTTAGATCATTGCTCCATCAAGTATGGTATTCAGCTGGTAGCACTGGCCAATACCTGATGCTTCAGCTTCACCTCATTCTAAAGTGCACTTAGCTAATTGTGTAACTCTGCAGATGTGGGATGGGTTGGGAGGCGATCAGCTTACTACTATGAAACATATGAGATTTGATTACTTTTCCCTTCGCATGCATAGCTACAAGTATTATTGATAATATAAAGTCTTATAAATTCAGCCACAGCTACTGCAAAGGGTGAGGCACAGTTAATTAATACATCATCACCACCACTATCAATTTGTTCATAGATTCATAGATTCTAGGGCTGGAAGGGACCTCGAGAGGTCATCGAGTCCAGGCCCCTGCCCTCATGGCAGGACCAAATACTGTCTAGACCATCCCGGATAGACATTTATCTAACCTATTCTTAAATATCTCCAGAGATGGAGATTCCACAACCTCCCTAGGCAGTTTATTCCAGTGTTTAACCACCCTGACAGTTAGGAACTTTTTCCTAATGTCCAACCTAAACCTCCCTTGCTGCAGTTTAAGCCCATTGCTTCTTGTTCTATCCTTAGAGGCTAAGATGAACAAGTTTTCTCCCTCCTCCTTATGACACCCTTTTAGATACCTGAAAACTGCTATCATGTCCCCTCTCAGTCTTCTCTTTTCCAAACTAAACAAACCCAGTTCTTTCAGCCTTCCTTCATAGGTCATGTTCTCTAGACCTTTAATCATTCTTGCTGCTCTTCTCTGTACCCTCTCCAATTTCTCCACATCTTTCTTGAAATGCGGTGCCCAGAACTGGACACAATATTCCAGTTGAGGCCTAAACAGAGTAGAGTAGAGCGAAAGAATGACTTCTCGTGTCTTGCTCACAACGTACCTGTTAATGCATCCCAGAATCACGTTTGCTTTTTTTGCAACAGCATCACACTGTTGACTCATATTTAGCTTGTGGTCCACTATAACCCCTAGATCCCTTTCTGCCGTACTCCTTCCTAGACAATCTCTTCCCATTCTGTATGTGTGAAACTGATTGTTCCTTCCTAAGTGGAGCACTTTGCATTTGTCTTTGTTAAACTTCATCCTGTTTAACTCAGACCATTTCTCCAATTTGTCCAGATCATTTTGAATTATGACCCTATCCTCCAAAGCAGTTTCAATCCCTCCCAGTTTAGTATCATCTGCAAATTTAATAAGCGTACTTTCTATGCCAATATCGAAGTCATTGATGAAGATATTGAACAGAGCCAGTCCCAAAACAGACCCCTGCGGAACCCCACTTGTTATACCTTTCCAGCAGGTTTGGGAACCATTAATAACTACTCTCTGAATATGATTATCCAGACCAGTTATGCACCCACCTTATAGTAGCCCCATCTAAGTTGTATTTGCCTAGTTTATTGATAAGAATATCATGCGAGACCATATCAAATGCCTTACTAAAGTCTAGGTATACCACATCCACCACTTCTCCCTTATCCACAAGACTTGTTATCCTATCAAAGAAAGCTATCAGATTGGTTTGACATGATTTGTTCTTTACAAATCCATCCTGGTTATTCCCTATTACCTTACCACCTTCCAAGTGTTTGCAGATGATTTCCTTAATTACTTGCTCCATTATCTTCCCTGGCACAGAAGTTAAACTAACTGGTCTGTAGTTTCCTGGGTTGTTTTTAACTTCCTAGAGTTAACCCACACAATGTAATCAGATGTAACCAGGTTTCTAATCTGTTGTTACTATTGAGTTTCATGATAAGATTAAAAAAGAAACACAATTCTCAACAGAAACAAATAATTATAGTGTCAGTGAGAAGAGGGTAATTACTAGACATCATCTGAACTAGAAGCAGGGAATTGATGTTTATGCTGTCAGTCCATCTCTAAAGCAAATGGCTGGAAGGTTCCCTATAACCACAGAATTCCTCTTTTCCTTAACTGAATTTAAAAAAAAAAAGTATCACTCATGTTGGAACTTTATAGGCATCACAGAGTGTGTGAACTGAATAATGCCCTTAGGCACTTTAATGTGATAAGTAGGCATATTCTTTGCATTTGCTGAACTAGTTCTGTTCATATCATATTAAATGTGACCAATTTATTAGAGTAAAACTTCACATCTCTTAAGTGCTTTGTCTTGATTCCCAAATTACTCCTCATCTATATGCTTCCTTTGGGAGATGTCATTCTTTGACATATCTTCCTGAAGCACATGAGTAGACACCTCAGTAGGCAGAGAAATGCATACATGTCACCTACAAATTGATGAATCTCTCTCATAGCTATCTATTCAATTTAAAATTGGGGGTTTGATTCAAACGTTGTGGTCAGACACTAAAAATGGTTTTGATTTTGTTTGCTTCTGTGTCTCTCATAATGACTGTTCCTAGACTATGGATTATATTTCTACTCTAGCAATTAAAAAAAACCTGACAGCTAGGGGAAGAAAGGACATTTTTTCTGTTTTCACATTGTTCTGTCTCAGTGGCATATTTTTCAAATAAAGAAAGGAGTCTTAAGAGCTTTCATTAAAACAACTCTTTCTATAGAAAGAATAACCAATTCATGTTAGAAAGCTAAGAATGTATTTGCATTAAGGGAAAAAACTTTACACCCAGTGCCCATCTGCTTAAGCTTCATGAATTTTGAATTACAATGGAACTTCTTTAGAAGTAATTATGGTTACTCTGTGATTACCTATTGATTTTATTATGACTACCACAAGAAAAGTACATACCTAATTAATTTGTCTGACTATATACAATAAATTGTTACCAATGTTAGCATACAGTAGCATCAGAGATGTACAATGAAAATAATCTGGGAATGGAATAGATATTGCTAGACCTCAGTGCTGGCACAGATAAATAACTTTATTGCTCCTTTCTCTTTTTAATATAAATTGAGGGGGGAGTCCCAATAAATCTAGTTACAATTATCCCTTTACAATTTCATCATTCAGACATCATGCCACTTGAAGCATGTTCCATCCTCTGGGGCATATGAGCTAGTGTTGATTAATCCCAGTATCATATTGATCTTGAACAGCTGGGTATAACAGGATTGCACTGTATACTAAACTTTCAATTGATTTTAAATAGAATCATTTACAAAGTAATTCAACACTTGTTTATTCATGAATCTAAATAAGCCATAGATTACTTTTTTTGCTCTGAAATATAGGATCAACAGCAGTGTAGAATCAGACTTGGACTGGTACAAATGTGCAGAGTTTGTTTTAATGATGATGTTGGGAATTGGGATTATTTGATGAGTGATGCACTTTAAAATGTTGAGGACTGGAGTCAAAGGAACAATAGATAATGAATGTGCCAAAAAAACCTGCATAGAATAGATTTTTCAAGAGAAAAAGCACACACATCATGCCAAACTGATGTGTTTATGTGATGGAACAATGCTCCATTAAATATTTAGGACCAGATTCTCTAAACTTCTTAACTGACTTTTGCCTATAACAGAAATGCAAGCGTAGGTGTGTACCCATATTTATGTATGCAACAACTACTTTTACAGTAGCACATTGGGTAAATGCTTGTACTCAAAGTCAAAAGATGGACATAATTGCATTAAACTTCATGATAAGCAGAGTGAAGCTTCACAGTAAAAGGAGCAAGTCCTTTGAAAAGCACTGAAACAATGCAGGACGCCCTCTCTATTTTACTTATAGGTCAATTTTGTATATCCTACACAGCTTTTACTTATTGACATTAGTGAGAATTTTGGCTGAACAAAAGACTTAATGATTTGGCTTTGTAAATAGAATTTGACTATAGATGAATAAGCAGGTTCCATAGTATTAAAGCTTAATATAAAGCCTGCTGAACCAATGGGAGTCTTTTCATTTACTTCACCAAAGGCATGATCCAATACTTAATGTAGAAAAATTCTACCTCAGAAAGCTGTTTCAACTGTCTTTGTTTCATAGTGTGGCTGGTTGAAAGTTTTATTTCAAAATTTTAAAAGGTATTATTTTTTGCAAAACATATCTGCTTTCCATGGAAGATGAGTGTTCATTGTAAAATAGTTTAGCTAATAAAACAAACACTTTCCGTTTTGGGCCAAAATTAACAGTTTTGAGAAAGTCAACATTTTCCAAGGGGAGGGTATGTATGAGTATGTGTGCACATTCATTTGTTTATGTGTGGGTGTGTGTATTATATATATTGAAATTTGGACATAGATAGATAGATAGATAGATAGATAGATAGATAGATAGAAATAAAATTGGACATTTATTTATATATGTATTTTATATATACATAAAAATGTCCAATTTTCTAACCAGTTCTACTTTTTAACCTCTCCCCTCCCCAAATGTAGCAAAGTACATTCTACATTGATGACTAGGGACTACTTGCCAAATTTGAAGTTTTATATCCAATCTGGTTTTGATGATCGAAGTCACAAAATCCCACGTAGTTTTCTTAAAGCATGATTAGCATGTTTCCCATGCTTGAGAACCCAAAAATGACTGAACACTTTTTTCCCCAAAACTTCACAAGATAAATTCTCCAAGTATAAGATGTTTCAGCCAGGAAGCAACTGAAACAAGTGGCTTAGGAGAAAAGTGCCTTCTTAACTATTACTGTAGTGCCATGCTAGTGACACAAAACTACAATGTGCATTATGAATGTCAATACTATTTTTGCTATTATATAGACATCTTGTTATATTGTGAGATCCAAGTATGTAAGGGAAACAACAAGTATGTAATGAAAACAACACACTGTAAGGGAAACAACACACTGTAATCCCTCAAAACCTCTTACTCCAGGACACTTTAATATTGGACAAATTTCATACGATTCCATACACGAATAAGAATGGCTGATTTAGAAAATTCCAAATCCAGTACTCTATGCAGTTACCATCTTGTCCACAGACGTTTATACTACTATAAGCTCTATTAGACATACTTAGCCTTCAGTGAAAGAACAATCTTAGCCTTTTTGAAAGAATGTGCTTATTATTTGCTGCTCAATTGTTCATTCACAGATGCAGCAAATAATAATAAGCACATTCTTTCAAAAACTGAACTGAGTCATTTGTGCATCCATATTTAAGATTATGGAAGGTAAGGACCAGATCTGTATAAGATTTGGTGGACAAGTTTGGGATAAAACATGAAAAAAATTATTATAGAAACCTAAATCCTGGGCATTGATAACATTGATCTTTTTATCATGACACATGCAGCACAAATAATCAGGCCTGTAAATAGTAGTATATATGTGTTCAGTTCAGGAGTGGTGCTCTGAAATCCTACCTATTAAACAGGAGCAATAACAGGATGGTGTTTCTCCTATAGGCTTCCACTGAAGGAGAGATGAGATCTACCTCCATATGCCTCAGTGAGGACTCATTTGTAGGCCTGGATGAAAACTTGTTGTGAACATGGTCCTCTCAGAAGTTACCAATTGTGTCTTCTGTTCACATGGAGTTCCTAGCTAGAGAGAGGTAGTTCACGGCAGAGTAGAAGAGCTCTGAAAAAAACAAAGCAAACACATTAATTTCACTTTTAATACCACTTCATGCAGTAAATATGGCATATGAGTTTTCTTTAGTATGAATTGCTTCCTTTCCTTCACTTAACTAAATAATTCTGATTGATAAGTCAGGTTCTTGTGGCTTTGACCTCTGGAACATCTTGCCAGTCCTCAGGGGGCAATGACGTTCATCCAAATACACTAGTGGTTTATCATATATTAGCCTCCACCTCTTCCTGTAAAGAAAATTATGTTTGAAGACAATCTTGTTTAATATAGGTGTTGGTAATAGAGGATCTTGCAAATTTTATATGGGCAGTATAACAACATGACACCAGATTTATGTAGATATCTAAAACACACTTATAAACTTGCCATATGTCCTTTCGATTACTATTCTGATGACTCTTTGAGCTTCATTAGAATTTATCTCCCAGTGAGTTCAAGAACATGAAACAGGAATCACAAGCAAAATTTGCTACAGATAACAGCCATCCCATGAAATACATAGATTTTAGGGACACAGTAGCTTCTTTGGGGCAATAAATTACAAGTTTTTTGAAAATACTTATATGGTAAGTATGTAACCATTAATGAACTATTTTATTTGCCCAATAGCTCAGTGACTTAGATATAAGAGTTTAAAATGCATTTTCTAGCACAAACTGGCTGAGAAGTTGTGAGTCATGATCTGGTCCTGTGTACTTTTTTACTATATCTGTGATATTGTAATTTGTACCTTCAATCTTTATCAAATACTTTTTAGTTATAGCAGTTATGGATGGGAATATATGCAAAACTCTTTCAAAACTGCAAGTCTCACAGAACGACCGGTAACAGTTTACAGGTATAAGAGAACAAATATCCAATAGATGCTTAGGCATGAGAGGGTACCCCAGGCACAGTCCCATGTTTTTGCTTTTGTATTTTTGCTTGGAGTATCTTAACATTATGTATTGAAAATTTTCCAGGAGACAAGAGCAGCTCTGCTTTAAAGGGGAAAAAAACCAGCACCACATCCATCAGTTCCAAAGCCACAAAAAGGGGCTAAAATCTTTGTTTTAAGTACCACCACAGACTATTTCACCTGAGTCTGTAATGCCATCTAGGGCCTCTGCTGCTGATCTTGAGATATGTTGACCATAATTACAGTTAGTTCTGAACTATTTTGCTTCTATGTGCAATGTATACAAGTGCTAAATATGTGATCATTGCAATGTGTTCTAGCCTCTTATATGGGATTAAGATGCTGAATTATTATTATTATTATTATTATTATTATTATTATTATTATTATTATTATTATTATAATTATTATTTTGCTAGTGGAGTGAAAACAAATGGGATAACATCATCTAGTCACCACAGATTAAATAGAAGGTTTTGCCACATTTGCATTCCTCAGGCTACCTGCCAGCAAATGAGAGAAGAAAAAATCATAGCCGTATAGAGAAGTTATGCATACAAATCTCATTATTTGTATTTAGCAGCTACTAAACATATTCTTGCACTGTGTGAAATGATTATGCCCATGGCCATGAACTCTTTTAGTTCTAAACTCTAATTTGAGACTTTTCAATAGCCTCTGAAAACTGAAAAATATCTACATATTGATCTTCCAAAGGGAATATCGTGATTTAGATTTGTTATATTTTGCAACTGCCAACAGAATGATAAAAAAACTGTCAGTATTTTTCTAAGCCCACACTGGATCTCAGATGTGAGCTGCAAGCAATTTTTGATGGTAATATTTTGCTGAAGGCCTTTAGAGGTGCAGCTGCTGTGTATTTGGCAATGCCATCAGGAAGGCTCAGGTTGAGATTCGGAGGTCCTGGTAATACAAACTGTATATAAAACTTCATTTTTCAAGGGAATCACCGACAGCAGCTCATTGTTAGCTTTAAATATTTAATCTAATAAAATCATGAGCCAAAGCAAGTGGTATGTATACTTGTTACTTTTGGGAAATTGTTGCATGGTTTATTGTGTATGGAGGCAGAAACAGGCATTTTGTAAAGTCTTGAAACTTGAAATGAAAGCAAAGGTTTTAACAGATTTCTAGCTTGAAATTTTCATAATCTGGTTAACATTTTCAGTATAAAACATTTAACTCAATCTGATGCCAAGTGTGGAGAAAGAGTTATATGTATTAATTTTTATAAATATCACACATTTCAAGTTACTTGTGTGATATTATCCTGCTTGACTGCATAGAATTAAATCCAAGGAGAATTTAGAGGGAAACAAACAGGAAACACATCAATGACAGAGATAAAGTCCTTAAGGGAAACAATGGGGGGAGCAATTAATTGGGGAATGCCCCTGGCTCTAACCAGGCTAGTAAGGTTTTTTCTTCCAAGAGCTGAGCCTAGGATAAAAGGGATATTACACTATTTAAAGACACCAGGCCTAGGTAGGAAGGGGGTCTTGAGTGGGTGATCAATAGCTGTTAGAAAGTAGGGGGAGACATTGACACAGACACATAGAAGGAGTCAGAGATTGCAGGAGAGCCATCTGCTTCTCCCAACCCTGATATGCTGGTGACTCAGCTATATGATATTTTTAAGTCAGCAGGTCCCGATAACTTATATCCAAGATTTTTAAAATAGCTTGTCATAACTATAAAGGGAAGGGTAACAGCTCTCCTGTGTACAGTACTATAAAATCCCTCCTGGCCAGAGACTCCAAAATCTTTTTACCTGTAAAGGGTTAAGAAGCTCAGGTAACCTGGCTGACACCTGACACAAAGGACCAATAAGGGGACAAGATACTTTCAAATCTTGGGGGGGGGGGGAAGGCTTTTGTGTGTGCTCTTTGTTTTGGGGGTTGTTCGCTCTTGGGACTGAGAGGGACCAGACATCAATCCAGGTTCTCCCCATCTTTCTAAACAAGTCTCTCATATTTCAAACTTGTAAGTAAACAGCCAGGCAACGCGTGTTAGTTTTTATCTTTGTTTTCTCAACTTGTAAATGTACCTTTTACTAGAGTGTTTATCTCTGTTTGCTGTATTTTGAACCTGAGGCTAGAGGGGATCCTCTGAGCTCTTTAAGTTTGATTACCCTGTAAAGTTACTTTCCATCCTGATTTTACAGAGATGATTTTTACCTTTTTCTTTAATTAAAAGCCTTCTTTTTAAGAACCTGATTGATTTTTCCCTGTTTTTAGATCCCAGGGAGTTGGATCTGTATTCACCAGGAGTTGGTGAAAGGAAGGAGGGGGGATGGTTAGTTTCTCCTTGTTTTAAGATCCCAGGGGGGTTGGAACTGTATTCACCAGGAGTTGGTGAATGTCTCTCAAGGCTACCCAGGGAAGGGAATCAGCTTTGGGATGGTGGCAGCGGACCAGATATAAGCTGGTAGTTAAGCTTAGGAGTTTTCATGCAGGCCCCCACACTTGTACCCTAAAGTTCAAAGTGGGGAAGCAGCCTTGACATAGCTGGCTGAGGAAATCACTGGAATATTAATATTGATTTTTCAATAAATCTTGGAACCTGGGGGGAGTTCCAGAAGACTGGAAAAAGCCTACTGTTGTGCAAATATTTAGAAAGGGTTATTATAATCTAGACAATCTGACATCATTCTCAGGCAAGATAGTGGAGCAGCTCATATGGGGCTAGACTAATAAAGAATTAAAGGGGGGGGGAATATAATTAATTCCAATCAACATGTGTTTATGGAAAATCCATTCTGTCATACTAACTCAATATCTATTTTTGATGAGATTGCAAGTTTGGTTGATAAAGGTAATAGTGTTGATGTAATATACTTGGATTTCTGTAAGGTGTTTGATTTGGTACCGCACAATGGTTTAATCAAAAAACTAGAGAGATATAAAATTAACATGACACACATTAAATGGATTAAATGTTGGCTAACTGATAAGTCTCAAAATGTAATTATAACTGATATGTTTCTAGTGTGGTACTGCAGGGATCTGTTCTTGGCCCTATGCTATTTAATATTTTTATCAATGATCTGGAAGAAAATATAAAATGATCAGTGATAAAGTTTGCAGATGACACAAAAATTGGGGGAGTTGTAAATAATGAAGAAGAGAGGTCACTGATACAGAACTATCTGGACTGCTTGGTAAACTGACTCATAGACTTTATGGCCAGAAGGGCTAGTTAGAAGCATCTAGTCTCATCTCCTACACATTTCAGGCCACAGAACCTCAACCACCTACTCCTGTAATAGACCCATAACCTCGGTTTCACCTATCTTACCATTAGGGCCAATACCAATAACACTATCTTTCCTCTTGATGTCCATTCTCCTACTCTCTGTTGTTCCTTTCTCCATTGCCTTATTCTTTCTTACTTGATTTTTCTCTTGCTCATTAGTAGAATCAGGCATGGAGATTACATGAGCATCTCCAAACCATCTCTCCTGAATTCCTAATTTGAAGCTTCTTTAATCAGTTGTGCCAACTTCTTCCCTATTCAGGGTGGAGGCCATCCCATGAGAACAGTCCCCTCTCTGGGAATGCTTCCCAGTGGTCAAACATCCCAAAGTCCTCCTTATAGAACAATTGCCTGATCCATCTGTTGATCATCATAATCTTGCCTTGCCTTTGATCTCATCTTCTAGGGACAGAAAGAAGCCCCCTGAAGAGCACTTGACCCTCAATTTCTTTAAGCTTCTTCCACAGCCTGTCAGAATCTCCCTTGATGCATTCCAATGGGAATCTAGCAGTATCATTTGTTCCAACATGAAAGACAATCACTGGATTCTTTCCTGCTCCCATTAGGATCTTCTACAGCCTCAGGTTCACCTCCTGTAGCTGAGCTCCCGGCAGACAGCACACCTTTCTGTTCTTCAGATCAGTTTTGGTGACATGTCTGTCTGTTCTTTTTAGTAGGGAGTTCCCAATCACATAGACCTACCTCTTCCTGGTGTTGGTTCAATTCTCTGGCATCTCTGCTTCTATAATTTCTGGCTGCAAGTCCTCCTGTCTTTTGTTCAGACTGGCTATCTTCTGGGTGCAAGCAAACAAACATTTTAATACATCTAAATGTAAATGTGTAACTCTAGGAACAAAGAATGTAAGCCATACTTACAGGAAGGGGCTCTCTTTCCTGAGAAGCAGTGACTCTGAAAAATATTTGGAGGTCATGGTGGATAATCATCTGAATATGAACTCCCAGTGTGTCACTGTGGACAAAAGGGTTAATGTGATCCTTGGATTCATAAATAGGGGAATCTCAAGTAGGAGTTGAGAGGTTATTTTACTTAAGTATTTGGAACTTGTGTTACTGCTGCTGGAATACTGTCTCGAATTCTGTGTCAAATATTCAAGAACAATGTTGAAAAATTGGAGAGGGTTCAGAGAAGAACCATGAGAATGATTAAAGGAGTAGAAAACATGCCTTATAGTGACAGACTCAAAGAGCTCAATATATTTAGCTTAACAAAGAGAAGAGTGATTTGATTACAGTCTACAAGTAGCTACATGGGGAACAAATATTTAATAATAGGATCTTCAGTCTAGCAGAGAAAGCTATAACAGGATCCAATGGCTGGTAGTTAAAGCTAGACAAATTCAAATATTGGAAATAAGGAATACATTTTTAATAGCAAGGGTAATTGGCCACTGGAACAATTTACCAAGGATCATGGTGGATTTTCCATCACTGACAATTTTTAAATTAAGATAGCAAAACATTCTAAAAAATATGTACTAGGAATTATTTTGTGGAAGTTTATGTCCTGTGTTATACAGGATATTTAACTAGATGATCACAATGGTCCCTTGTGGCCTTCGAATCTATGAATCTATGAATGCAATTTACCAAAGCTTGCAAGAAAAGATTAAGGGTTAGGTAAATCGAAATATGCATATAGGCCTTTATTGTTTTAACCCTTGTCTGTGATTGCTATGCACTTTTGGGTGAATAAATAAATAATGCCTTGTTTTGAAGAAGCGGGTTTTGAATCACATAAATCAGCTGCTGTCACAGACTCACAGAGGAAAATGGCTTACAAGTGCCAAACACATTTGGGCTTGTTGGATTAACCCTGTTGTTGAATAAGAGGTGCAGCCCAGAGATCCAATCCCAGAATGATAGGCCTGTGTGGTCCCACCCCAAGAGGGATAAAGGTAGCAAAACCTGTCCCCAAAGAGGGTCAGTTGAGAGAAACTAAAAGGGTTCTAAAGCATAGCTTTTCCTGTAACCAGGACACCTAGTCAATGCAACAATGCTCTAAATTAATCCTATGATCAGAAATTCATAAGGATATCAACACAAATTTTTGTAATTGAGTTTCTGAAACTAAACATAGTCTTTATAACTTTGGGTACAATTCTGCCCAGACTAGCATAAGTATGAAAAGGTTTGGGAGAGCTAAACTTTCCTCCTTATTCCCTAGTGCAGGAGCGGGGCACAATGCTGCCTTTGCACTTTCTTAACCATGATGACTGCTCCTGGTTAGCAGTGTTAGCCTGCCAAAAGAAATGGAGAGGGGGACTAATGTCCTAAAGCAATGGGCCAACTTCTCTTAGCAGAGGCCATGGGATCTGGTTCCCTGGGGAGCAGCCCCTGCATCCTCCAATAAGGTGAAGCAGCACCTCTGCTTGAGGAACAATACTTTCTCTTGGGTGATGCACTACACTCAAAAAGGGGTAAAGTAACTTAATCCACCCCAAAGCAAGAATGGAGCAAGGGAGGAATGGTGACTCTCAGAGTAGCATTCCACTTCATACTCAGTGAGTCTACTCAGAAGGATCATAGAAATAAGCATGGCAGGGTGGATTAATGGCAGCACAATGACTGAGCTAGCCATGATGCCAGTGAAGAAGCGGGCTAAAGAGTAATCTAGATGCGACTCTACTGATGCCGTGAATTCCACAGAGCAGTGGTAGGTTTTCCCACACTTCTAGGGCTCTGGACAGTTAAGAAGCTGTGTCTTTGCTTTCCTCTGTGCCAGTACAAACTCTGCCCCTGAGTGAGGAGATGTCAGAGATTCTGTCAGTTTGAGACCGCTCTCTGTGTCCCAATACTATCTACTAACTGTACAGTTCAGTCTCTAAAGAAAAGGTGCTAGGTGTCAAAAGGAACAGACCAAACTTGAATCAGTACAAGGGTCTGTTGAAAGCTGGAAGGAATAAAATGACGATTCTACATTGTAATATACAAGATACCAGTGACTTAACAATTTCTATTAATCATGTACTATAACTTGGCAGCACACACCACTCCTGAACTCAGGCTTTGAGAAACCATTTTTCTTCCTTCATCACGTGCTGAGACTAGCTGTTTCCCTGAAATCCAAATTTAGAATCACAAAGAAGGAACGATCCAGCCCAAGTGACAAAGAGAAGTACAGGAAAAGTAGAAGTTCAGAGGTAAAGATAACAGATCGGAAGAATGATAAACAAGGATAAAAGAAAATTATCATAAAAATCCTGGCCTCACTGAAGTAAATGGCAAAATTCCCATTGACTTCAGTGACCCCAGTGACTGGAGAATCATGGGAACAGAGAAAATGAAAAAAAAAATACTAACTAGATATAAGGAAGAAGGAAGACAAGGCTAAGAGAAGATTAATTTTTCTCTGACATTCATGTCAGATGTGGAATATGTTTACATTTACATATGGCATAAAGATCATTTTCCTCAGGTGCACCTTTGAAATGGCTGTCAACAACAGTATCCCCATTGTTTCTGTGAAATATAGGTAAGAATTTTTCTTGTCTCACCTTGACCCCTGAAGTGACTTCATGAATTAGCACTTATTTTATTATGACTTACAAATATATAGACAATGGAAAGGTGTTGCAGGAGGTACTTTTAATTAATTCTTCTTTTTATTAGGGTCTGCATGCTGTGCAGAGGGCAAAACTTTTGATTCAAAATAGTGATGATATCATTAACAGTGTCTGATTTATTTTAAAAGTGTTATTTTGCCTGCATTCTAGCCTAAATATGATTCCTCAAAGTCAGTATGTAGATCAGAATCAGTCAAATGATCATGATTTATTATACCACAGCAAAGGCTGATACCTGTTAAAATCCATAATTCATTGTAATGGTATCACAGTTGAGCCTGGTAAAAAAATCATTGTGCTGATACTTTGATAATTCAGATGTGTAATTTATTGGTTCTAAAATATAACAAATTGTAAAATTATTCACAGGGCACTACACTATATCAACAATAAAAAGTCTAATTAAGTATACAAGTCAATGCTCTGAAAATATATATCAGAATTATATACAGTATTTTTGTTATCCTAAGCAATCTTACTTGCAATAAACTTTTAATGTTTTAAATTTTAGTAAGAAATGCCACTGAAAATCTGCCTGGGTCAGCGGTATAATCTAGATCACTATGCCCTCACCAGCTCCCTTACAAGACTTTACCTGACTAGTATGAAATTAATCTGTCATGTTATAGAATCCTAAAGGAAAGCATACCTCATCTCCTAAGCCACATATGAAGCATCTTTGATCTTTTGTATAGTGTATAAAATGTAAAGGTTTGGAAGCATAATTCAGAAAAGATTATTTTAGACTCAGTTCCAAAGAGAAGGAGGAACACTCTTCGTACATGCTGTTCATACACCTCTTCGGAAGTGGGGCTGGTTTATTTATGTTTGATCATGTGTGATACAGGCAAAAATAGCACACTGGAAAAGGGGATTAAAATGTACCACCTGAGATTATAATATTGCAGAATTCTATTTTATTCCTCTGGAGCAGACATTAAAAAAATCAAAAAATCTAAAGTGATGCTTTCAGAGTTTAGCATTAGGAAAGGAAGCCATTTCCTGATGTAAGACAAGGGCATCATAAGAGAATGATAGCTTTTAAAAGAGGAAAATAGCACACATTGGCCCTCCTCCTCCTGAGTCAATAGACCTGTATAGTGGTTAAGGCAAGAGGGGCTCTTATACATGGCATCTCCTTGAGGAGAGGTAAAGCTGAGATCCTGATTACTCAGTCATAAAATCCCTTGAAACTTTCAAAAGGATTGAGGTTCTAGCCCAAATGTCATGGCCTGTTTCCAGATGGAAAAGTTACATTCTGTCGGCCAATGTTCAATCTCTCTAATCTGCATTTTTCAATTAGGCTCATTATCATGTCATCTGAAACCTTCAGGAAGTGTGTTTCCCCAGGCTGTTTCATTTGGCTAC
This sequence comes from Emys orbicularis, assembly GCF_028017835.1. Taxonomy (NCBI): domain Eukaryota; kingdom Metazoa; phylum Chordata; order Testudines; family Emydidae; genus Emys; species Emys orbicularis. Next base: position 79,752,906 of record NC_088687.1, on the reverse strand, counting down.
ATTAGCCTTTTTCTACTTCTCATCCTATTAAGGTCTAATGCAAAATATGTTCACCTATACTGAAATCCTGATTTCCCAACAGCAAGGGGTTAATTCCAAACAGAACTGCCTGTAAAAATTTGCTGCACTGACATAATTATTTAAATCAATATATATTGCACTTTGGTTACACATAAGTGCTAAATCAAGACACTTCCCGAAGATGAGCAGCTGAAGCATGGATGGAAGCCAAGTGTACATACTGTGGAATTTTTTTTTTTCTTAACCAACCTATTTAAACATACTACTGTATATGAGGGTTCGTGGATCCAGATGTGAGTAGTTCAATATAGCTGCAATTTGAAAATCTGAATTGATCCAAACCTTTGCTTAGTGGTAACTGTGGGGAATCAGCTCTGCCCTTTCACTCCTCTATTATGTCACTCTTTGTCCCACTGTTTCCCCAATGTGCCTCCTTGTCTCTGTCCTTCCAATCTCTCCTGGAATCACCCAAGTTTCCACACCACCCCAACATTTCACTAAAGTATATAAAGTATATAAAGGATTTACTTTAGTTTATAATATTTTACACCACAACTGTGGTCTAAAGTGTTTTTCATTATTTAGGGGAGAAAAAAGATGGTACCTTGATAAAATGAGAGCAGTCTCATACTTGAGTGTGGATTAATAAAAAAACAGTTAACACCTTATGGCACTTCATTAAATGAAAACTGAGGAGGAGGAAGATACAAGGAAGAAGATAGGAAAAGACAGAAAGGAAAAACAGTGAAACAGGAGAAAAAAATGGAGTGGGGAGAATAGTTTAGCCTGTATGATATGGACTTCCCCAAAAATATGATAGTAGAGGGACTTTCATGGAACAAACATGTTGCAGAATCTTCCAGGACTGAGAGAAAAAGAGTAGATTGCAACTTCTGAAGAGAAGCAATTATTTCCTTCTTACATGAAAGTGGATGCTAAATTTGATTTTCACTAAGACTAGGGAAGAATGCAAATCTTTTTAAAATCTCCACAAAATCCTATTGTATAAGGTAAGAGCTGTGAGTCAAGACACATTTTTCAGATAGGACTGTATGAGGTGAAGCTGGAAAAGGCAAAGTTTAACAGAAAGGGTAGTGATGTAGTTTAGTGCTTCTAAGGGCTGGTCTACACTATAAACTTAGGTCAACATAAGCCATGTTAAGTCAATATAATAATGTATGTGTCTATGTAACCCACACACCTCCTGGGTATGGTGTTCTGTCCCAACTAGTAGCACCGAGAACACTTAGAGAAAGAGAAAGCAATTAATGAGTGTGCTCTACACCCTTAGCTAATAAGCAGTTGGCTTTTAGCTCATCATGCACTAAGCTCCAGAGGTCCCTGGTTCAATCCTGCCCGCCGACGACTAGGGGGCTGTCGGCGTTACATCTACACTTCCGAGTCCCTTCCACCGACCTAAGTGGCCTGTAAAGTCAACTTCTGTAGTTCACCTCCGCGAGAGGTGTAACGCTTGATTCAACATCCACGGGTCGATATGGGAATAATGTAGGCACTGCGTTGTGTAATTCAAATGGATTAGCCTCCAGGAGGTGTCCCACAGTGCTCCGCTGTGACTGCTCTGGAGAGCGCTTTCAACTCCACTTCAGGTCAGCCAGGTACACAGGAAATAGCTGCTCCCCTGTTAAATCCCTTGGAACTTTTGAATTTTAATTTCCTGTTTGATCAGCGTGGAGAGCTCATCAGAACAGCTGATCATGGAGACTCAAGGCCACAAAAGTGCTCCAGCATGGAGTACACAGGAGGTGGTGGATGTTATTGCTGTGTAGGGAGAAGAGTCTGTGCAGGCAGAGCTCTGATCCAGCAGAAGAAATGCTGACACCTATGCCAATGTCATGCAGAGCATGGGTGAGAAGAGCTAAACCAGGGACATGCAGCAACTAGTTGCACATGAAAATAAAGGAGCTTCAGCAAGCATACCAGAAGACCAGGGAGGCAAAGAGTTGTTCTGGTTCTGCCCCACACACATGCTGCTTTTATGAGGGGCTGCATGCGATTCTTGGCGGTGACCCCACCACTACCCCAAAACGCTCTGTGGATTCCTCTGAGGAGCCCTGGGCGACTTCGAGCAACAACAAGGAGGACACTGTTGAGGAGGAGGAGAATGTGAGGCTGGCAAGGGGAGAATCCATTCTCCCTGACAGCCAAGAACTGTTTTTAACCCTGGAGCCTATCCCTTCACAGGACCAGCTGGCAGTGAAGCATGATGCCGGGATAGGCACCTCTGGTGAGTACACATTTCCAATCAAACTGTAGGGGTTACATGCTATTATTTTTAATGTTTAATCTGAACAAAAAAGTAGGTGTAGTGGGTATCAGTGGCCACTCCTGATACACAGAGGGTGGTCTCCAAAAAAGACCGTTTGTGTGCATGGGGATGGCCTGGGAATCCTACAAGGGCGCAGATGCTGCAAGTGTCTGGGTACAGACCTGGTCCTTATGCTGCAATGCTGTGTGCTGTAATGCCAGCAGAGTTAAACCGGAGTGGTGCGGGAAAGTGTTCTACTGTGGTGGATGAAATAAGGCAGATCTTCCCATAAACCTGCAAAAGATTGCAGAGTACTTCCATGAAAGCTTCCTAGAGAGAACCCCAATCACGGCAAAACCATCCACTATGTCCTGCACGTTGCCCAGAGTCACTACCCTTCTTAGCAGAAGTCTGTTAATGGCCCTGCTGTGACATTCCCCTGGTGTTATCTGGACTGGTGAGCTGCTAGGTCACTCCAATCCTCGACTCTGGGAGCCAGCCTTACCCTGCTCTGCTGTGAGAACCCCCACTCCTGGGCTGTTCATGCACAGCCTCTAACATGAAAGCTGCTCCCAGCTGCTGCTTGGATTGTGCAACCGAATGACACAGCCAATATCTCCAATCCCAGACACAACCCTAGGAACCTCCGTCTTGCAGTGTCCAGTTATGCCTGCTGGATGCTGCAAGCTTATATGAGTTCATCAGTTTAGCAAAGAAATTGGTATGTACCAGGCTTGTTATCCCAAGGGGAGTCTCTGACACGCTTCAAACCAAATGCACTGCTTCAGGTAGACTAAACAAACAAATTTATTTACTACAAAAGATAGATTTTAAGTGATTACAAGTCAAAGCACAACAAGTCAGATTTAGTCAAATGAAATAAAAGCAAAACACATTCTAAGCTGATCTTAACACTTTCAGTACCCTTACAAACTTAGATGCTTCTCACCACAGACTGGCTGGTTGCTTTGATCAGCGCTTCAGTTGCTTCGTGGTGGTGTCTGTAGCGCCTGGCAAACATCTCTCCCTTTTATCATGTTCTTTCTTCCCCCTTGGCTTTGCCCCCCCCCCCCTTGAGGGTCAGGTGAGCATTTCCTCATCGTAGTCCCACACTGACCAAGGGAAGGGGGGTGACTCACTCGAGAGTCCAACAGATCCTTTGTTGCTGCCTAGGCCAGTGCCCTTTATTCCTGTGAGGCTGGGCTCGGCTTGTCCCATACATGCCCTGATGAGGTGTGAACTGCCCCTCTGTTCCTGGAGAGTTTTGCCTGGGCTTGTTTTAAGCCATGAGGACACATTTTCAGCCTCATTGCTATATAGATGAAATTACAACCTATAACATATCATTACTATAACAACAATGCTCAGTGCATCATGAGCCTTCCCAAGACACCTGACATGACAAACTTTACATTGGATACCACACATTGGATGAATATAGTGGTGCAGGGTGTTCTCCCAAGATACAGAGTGTCACACCTGCAAACTTGGATCACAACAGATCCCATGTAGATTTACCCACTTCAAATTGCGATGCAGTTGTGACGGTGTTCCCCATAAGGCTTTATGGGGAGGGGGTGCTTATAAATGTATGTATGACATAACTGGAAAATGTTTTGTGCTGCCTGTGCCAGGTAACATATCCCCGTAAAGGTTATGGTCTACTATATCTATTCATCCTATTTGTACATATATATATCATTTTCTACTTGAGGTTAAGAATATGGGCTGTATGCTTGCTTGGTTTCTAAGTAAGCTTTGGGAGGCATTTGGTCAGCTTCATTAGGAAGGAATTCGCCAGGTTAAGTACCTGATCAGGAAACACTTGGGGAACAATGCATCTTGGAATGCTCCAATCCACATAAGAAGTCTTCCTGGAGACATGCAAGATACCATGTGGACAATGGCGTCGGCCTGTAAAGACTGAGTCATGCAGGGGCATGTGACTTGCCCAGGTGTCTCCAAAACTCCATCTTGGAGCTGGACTTTGCATAGGAGGGAGGAGGGGGGTCTCCTCCCACAAAAGAGAGCCTATTTATACCTGGGGGAGACCCCTCCATTTTGTCTTCAGCTGGCTAAAGAAGGAGCCTCTCCACCCCCCCCAGGATACTTGAAAGTAACTGAAACAAAAGACAGACTACAGGGGTTGTGAGAGATTGCTGGACCCAGGCTAAAGGGAGAGTAGCCTGTAAAAGGGAGCATTCTGGAACTGGTGAGGAACTTATCTGTATTTAGTTTGATTAGGCATAGATTTGCGCATTTTATTTTATTTTGCTTGTGACTTACTTTGTTCTGTCTGTTACTACTTTGAACCACTTAAATCCTACTGTCTGTATTTAATAAAATCACTTTTTATTTAGTAATTTACTCAGAGTATGTATTAATACCTGGGGGAGCAAACAGCTGTGCATATCTCTCTATCAGTGTTATAGAGGGCGAACAATTTATGAGTTTGCCTTGCATAAGCTTTATGCAGGGTAAAACGGATTTATCTGGGTTTAGACCCCATTGGGAGTTGGGCATCTGAGTGCTAAAGACAAGCACACTCCTGTGAGCTGGTTTTCAGGTAAACTTGCAGCTTTAGGACAACTGATTCGGACCCTTGTTCTGTGTTGGAGCCAGACAGGAGTGTCTGACTCAGCGAGACGGGGTGCTGGAGTCCTAAGCTGGCAGGGAAAACAGAAGCAGGGGTAGTCTTTGCACATTGGGTGGCAGCTCCCAAGGGGGTTTCTGTGATCCAACCCGTCACAGTGGCGTAGTCGAGCAGGGTCTGTGCACAGCTGATTGCTTTGAGATACTGGTAGTGATTTTAAGTGAGTTTTAAGTGTGGTGGCTGGAGAACAGACAAAGTAGTTTCTGGTTTGTTATTTTCTGTTTGCTTATTTCGGGAAAGGGAAGTAGGGACAGAAAAGGAAGCAAAATAAGTAAGACGGAAGATCAGAAGAAACTAAAACTGCACAGGGTACAAATTGCCCAGAAAAGCTGAACGCTGGGCACTGTGAAAGTCTTGGTTAACTAAGAATCCCCTGAGCTAAGTGCATCTCAGTTTCAGTGAACTGCAGAGGGGTTGTGGCCCAGCCCAAGAAAGCAGGACAATGAGTACTAATGATCTCAGTTTCAGTGAACTGCAGAGGGATGGTAGCCCAGCACAAGAAAGCAGGACAATGAGTACTAGTGACGCTGCTAATAAACTAAAGCTGGCCAGGCTGGTAGCAAAAGAGAAAGAAAATGAACATAAGAGACAGTTGGAACTAAGACAATTAGAAATTAGTGCCAGGGAGGCAGAACATGCAAGGGAAGAGGCTGCCCACAAGAGAGCTATGGAGGCGGAGGCAGCGAGGGCGGCAGCGAGAGCGGAGGCAGAACATGCAAGGGAAGAGGCTGCCCACAAGAGAGCTACGGAGGCAGAGGCAGCGAGAGCGGAGGCAGAGAAAGCTGCCCACAAGAGGGCTATGGAGCTGGAGGCAGCGAGGGCAGAGGCAGAGGCAGCTGCCCAGGAGAGGGCTATGGAGGCCCAGAGGGAGGCCCAGAAACACGAACTGACTGTTATGGAGTCGAGGAGACAAAACCCTCCCCCTGCTGGCTCCACTTCCCCAAAAATCCACAAATGGGAGCGACTATGTCCACAGTATGACGAGTCCAGCGATATCGCCGAATATTTCATCACCTTTGAGAGACTGTGCACCCTCCATGCCATCCCTGAAGATCAGAAGATGACCACATTGATAGCAAAATTGTCTGGCAGAGCTCTGGACATATTCAATAAGATGCCCATTGATGATGCTTCAAACTATGGTAAATTTAAAGAACTGGTTTTGAAACAGTTTCAGGTTACGCCTGAAACCTACAGGGTTAAATTCAGGAGCCTTAAGAGGGGATCTGGATTAAGCAATGTGGCTTATGCCAATGAAATGAGAGATTTGGTAGATAAATGGGTGCGGGGGAGAGGCATTACCAGCTTTGAAGGGATGTGTGATCTGGTTACTCAGGAACACTTCCTGAATATGTGCAGTGATGAGGTAAAACAGTATTTGTGGGACAAAAAGGTAAATGCAGTGGGTGAATTAGCTGAGTATGCTGACTCTTATGAGCAAGCACAAGCTGCAATCAAACATAAACCACTGGTGGAGGGGTATAAGGTTGGGGGAAAGCAGAATCACCGTTTTACCCCTGGGTCTGGGAAAAAGGAGGCTGGGCGGTCACCTCCCCATTCCCCTGGTACTCGTCCCAAATTTCCTGTGCAAGGAGAGGAGCCCAAGAGGTGCTATCATTGTAAGTCCACTGAGCACCTGAGGAATAAGTGTCCCTTGCTGAGTGGAAACAGGCAACAAGTAACACATGAAGCTGTGGCTTCTCAGGGCCAGGCTGTGGCCTCTTTCCACACAGGATTTGTAAAGCTTGCTTCCGCACAACCAAGCAATGAACATATGCATGCTGTTAAATTAAATGGTCAAATGCTTCTTGGATTAAGGGACACGGGTGCTGAGATTTCTGTGGTCAGGAGGGACCTGATCCAGGAAAAGGATTTGTTGCCAGGTAAAATGGCAGAATTAGAGCTGGTAGGGGGTTACAAAGTCCTTGCACCTTTAGCTAAAGTACACATGCAAACTCAGGATTTGCAGGCGGAGCTGACTGTTGCAACGGTGGCACACAATTTTGCACCGTTTCTACTGGGGAATGATTTCTTTAGTGTGGCAGAATCTGTCCCAGGGTTGGTTAGCAGTGAGAAGGAATCTTGTGCTAAAAGCCCCAGAGGGGGGGGTGAAGTCACAGGAACTGCTGGGGGAATAGGAGAGTGTCTCTTAGATTCCTCTGCAGCAGTAAAGGATGTAGCTTCGGGGGCAGGGCTGGTTGTAGCCAGTTCCTATAGCCCTGGGGCTCCAGGGAAGTTCAAGAGGGAGGAGCTGAATAAAGCTAGCTCCTGTCCCGTAGCCATCTCCCCGGGGGAGGGGGATGTACCACCTTGTAGCAAGGAGGCCACCACAGCTGCTGACTGCCAGAAAGTTGCAGGTCAGCAGGGGGCCGGGCCTGCCCTGGGGTGCACAGAGGCGTGTGTCCCACAGGTGGAAGTTGGGGTCCTGGGGACCGCTGCGGTGGGAACAGGCCCCAAGGACTCTGTAGCTGGGTGCCAGCCCAACCCGAGTGAAAGGGGGGGGATTTTGCTGGCCAGTAAGAGGTCGGTCGTGGCTGGTAGCTGCGAGTCCACAGCTGGGGCAGGATCACATTCCCTTTTGGGGGACACAAGAGTGTCGGACCCAGAGGGGAGCCCAAAGAGGAAAGCCCAAATGGAAGGTCAGGGGGGGCCAGAAAGTCCACCCACCTCTGGTAGGGAGGGGCTTTCCCAGGAGGAGGGTGAAAAGTCTGCATTCAAAAGGCCAGTCCCCTCTCCTGTGGATCAGGTTTTAAGGGAAACCTGGGGGTCAGGTCTCCGGGATGAGGGGGTCCATCCAGCTGACCCCTTGGAAACAGAAAGTGGGGTGCCCAAAGGGGTCCAGAGCACCCCAGGGAAAGATGTTGTTCTTGCTACACTTGCAAGAGATAAAACTCTCTCTCCAAGACAGGGGGGGGAAATCTCTGCATGGGAGGAACTTCACAAGGGAGTGGGGCCCAGCCCAAAGAAACTCCAGAGGGAGGGGCCGAGGGCAAGCATGGTCGTAGTACACCCTTTCCTGGCCAAAGACCCAAGCACATGCCCGAACTAGAGGTCTTCCCCAAAGAGGCAGAAGAATCTGCATCAAAGTGTCGACCAGAGAGCACAGAGAGCTGGGAAAATGCAATAGGGGCTAAACAAGTCAAATTGAGTGAACGAAGCCTGTCCACCGTAGATTTGCTGTTACCCTTGTGTCTTTTGCTAATTCACCTATGGGAGAAAATAAAAAAATTCACACTAGTGGTAAACCCTTTAAAGATGTGGAACATACCTAATTTGTGGAAGAAGCTGTTATACATGCTGGGGATGGTAACAAGACAGCCCCACCAGCATGTTACTTTACAGCCCATACCTGTAAAAAGCAGCAAAAGCCTACCAGGCCCCTGCTGCTGTGTAGAAGGGAAAACTGAGGCACACTGCCTCATGGTATTGGTGGCTAGATGCCAAGACACCTCCACTTTAACGGATATTGCTGCCTGCATTCTGTTAGCAATACTACATCCCTACCTGTTTGCAAGCATCTGGGGACCAGGAACCCCAAAACGGGCTAGAACCCCTAGAAGTAACATCATATGGTTTCAAGGTACTGAAAGGGAGTGTGACCAAAAACAAACAGAAATTTTCCAGGTACTGCCTCCGCCATGGACAGTGTCCAAGTCTCTGGCAGTAAGTTCAGGGGGAGGGTGTGACGGTGTTCCCCATAAGGCTTTATGGGGAGGGGGTGCTTATAAATGTATGTATGACATAACTGGAAAATGTTTTGTGCTGCCTGTGCCAGGTAACATATCCCCGTAAAGGTTATGGTCTACTATATCTATTCATCCTATTTGTACATATATATATCATTTTCTACTTGAGGTTAAGAATATGGGCTGTATGCTTGCTTGGTTTCTAAGTAAGCTTTGGGAGGCATTTGGTCAGCTTCATTAGGAAGGAATTCGCCAGGTTAAGTACCTGATCAGGAAACACTTGGGGAACAATGCATCTTGGAATGCTCCAATCCACATAAGAAGTCTTCCTGGAGACATGCAAGATACCATGTGGACAATGGCGTCGGCCTGTAAAGACTGAGTCATGCAGGGGCATGTGACTTGCCCAGGTGTCTCCAAAACTCCATCTTGGAGCTGGACTTTGCATAGGAGGGAGGAGGGGGGTCTCCTCCCACAAAAGAGAGCCTATTTATACCTGGGGGAGACCCCTCCATTTTGTCTTCAGCTGGCTAAAGAAGGAGCCTCTCCACCCCCCCAGGATACTTGAAAGTAACTGAAACAAAAGACAGACTACAGGGGTTGTGAGAGATTGCTGGACCCAGGCTAAAGGGAGAGTAGCCTGTAAAAGGGAGCATTCTGGAACTGGTGAGGAACTTATCTGTATTTAGTTTGATTAGGCATAGATTTGCGCATTTTATTTTATTTTGCTTGTGACTTACTTTGTTCTGTCTGTTACTACTTTGAACCACTTAAATCCTACTGTCTGTATTTAATAAAATCACTTTTTATTTAGTAATTTACTCAGAGTATGTATTAATACCTGGGGGAGCAAACAGCTGTGCATATCTCTCTATCAGTGTTATAGAGGGCGAACAATTTATGAGTTTGCCTTGCATAAGCTTTATGCAGGGTAAAACGGATTTATCTGGGTTTAGACCCCATTGGGAGTTGGGCATCTGAGTGCTAAAGACAAGCACACTCCTGTGAGCTGGTTTTCAGGTAAACTTGCAGCTTTAGGACAACTGATTCGGACCCTTGTTCTGTGTTGGAGCCAGACAGGAGTGTCTGACTCAGCGAGACGGGGTGCTGGAGTCCTAAGCTGGCAGGGAAAACAGAAGCAGGGGTAGTCTTTGCACATTGGGTGGCAGCTCCCAAGGGGGTTTCTGTGATCCAACCCGTCACAGCAGTCTGCTAGATGCAGATGCTATTGCCACTCGCTTCTCCACTGTCAGAGCAGCTCTCATTTTAGTATTGCTGCGCTACAGGGTTCGGGAAAGCTCTTCACACAGTTCCTGGGAAGTGGCCTTATGCATTTGAAAGTTGTGCAGCCACTGCTCATCATCCCATAGCTGTATAAGGATGCAGTCCCACCAGTCAGTGCTTGTTTCCCAGGCTCAAAAACGGCACTCAACCGTGTGAAGGTGATGCGTGACTGTTGCCAGCTACTACGAATTGCGCCGCTCTATGTCTTCCAGCAGGGCTGCTTGTGTGGCATCACATTGTTCTATGTGGCAGCTCTTGTTTCGGCTGTGTAAATACTGCTGGATAAGGTGTGAGGTGTTTGTAAAGCTCACAACAACAGTGTACAGCTGAGTGGGGTCCATGCTTATCATGCTATGGTGTCCGCATGGGTAACCCAGGCTTACGAAAAAAGGCACAAAAAAGGCTTGGTTTGTTTGCCATTGATTTCAGGGAGGGAGGGAGGGAGGTAAGTGCATCATGGGAGTCTAACACCATGTTCCCATACCCACCCATGAAAATGTTTTGGTACCATAAGGCACTGCAAGGCCAGCCCAAAATTCCACTTGGCTACCAGCACTGCAGGATAGCTACCCACAGTGCAGTGCTCCGTGCATCGATGCAAGTCCTGCTAGTGAGGATGCACTCTGCCAATACAATGAGCGTAGTGTGGACGCGCAAGATTGACTTGCTTAAATTAGAGGCTCGATGTTGACTTACATAAAGTCGACTTAGGCCATGTCTACACTACAAAGTTAAGTTATAGGTACAGATGTCTATCTGTGTTGAGGCTATCATAGGGCAGGCTGGTTCCAGCATATCTGGGGCCTGCTGAAGTTAACCCATACCCACAATTAAAATTGTGAGAGATTGTGCAAAGTCATGGAAAGATAGTAGTAAGCCTTGAAGGGAATGGAGTTGACAAGGAAGAGATCCAAATGAACTAACAGGAAATATGAAGGATGCAAGTGGCAGTCTTTAGAAAGAAGCCAAGGGAACATGAACAGTTTCAGTCAGCAGTAGCATTCAGGCTTCAGGAGCTGTGTCCCTGAAGCAAGGGAAGATGCCAACAAGTATGTCAGCTGCAGAGAGGGAACCCTGGCTCCTCAACCCAAACAAAAATATTCCCATTTCCCTGCTTTCATGCCTCGGGAAACGTAGGTCAGCAGGCAGCTCCAAAATGTGCTGGACATGGGCAGAAATGGTTCATCAAAATCATGTTTGACTAAAACAGGCTTTTTCTTTGTCAGGTCTATTATGGAAGTAACAACGATATTGAATCTCTTTACAAACCCATGGTAATATTTGGTTAGACCAATAGTGGATTGGATCTGCTCTTGCAGCATAATCCCTGCATGTTTTATGTGATCTTGCCAGGAGCTAATGAAAATAGCTAATATAGCCACACAAGCTCTGGAAAATGTTTGGAACCTATTCAACATCATCTCAATGTAGATATTAATGTTCTTCATAGTGTAGGTGTCTTGGCATTTAGCTATGAAAGCAATGTGGTGGTGTGCCTCAGTTTTCCTTTTCATACAGCAAATCAGGGTTGTAATGGCTTTTCTGCTGTGAAAAGTTCTAAGATTGTTTACAGGCACAAGCTGAGAAATATCAATATCATAAGGCTTTCTAACATAAAGTATGTTCTCATGTAATGAAACAGCATAACCATAAAGGTTTCTAGCACAAAGTGTGTTCTCATGTACCACTCCTAACATGTTCAAGGGATTTTTCCAAAAGATCATACGTATTGTACATTTTTACAGTTCTTGTTATTAGCAACAAATTTACAACAAGGGTTAACATGAGCATTAATATCAACATCAAATCTGTCACAAATGGGCATTTACGAGTATCCTTGTCATACCACGCCTTCTGTTCAGATAGTCTCTGAGGTCAGATTGCTCAATATCCTTTCTGAAGTTTTGTACATATTTAGCTTCTAGCTTTTCCTCTAACTCAGGATTTCCTTTATCTTAGGCTTTTAGTTTAATCACATCCTGGGGTTTTGGTGTTTTAGGGTTAACCTGGGTCATTTGCTGGGTTGGGTCCTTTTCTTTTTCCCTTTCCTGATCTAGCTTGTATAACAGAATTTATTAGCTGGCCAAAGGTGTCCTTTATGCTAAAAGCATTGGGGAAATCTTCTCTCCCCTCCCTCCTCCATCAGATAGGTAATCTGCATAGACAGAGTCTAGATTACTTGCTTGTTTTCAAATTTTCAACTATTGCCAATTCCAAGTCTTGATTCTGTCTTAAAGAGATACCACCAATTTTCACTAGCATATCTGAACCACTGTTATGATGTCCTTAATCTCTGCTTCCACATGGAATCAAACGTACTCAAATCCACTAAGAGGCTATAGGACATATCCATGTATAGGGGTGAGAGTTTGCCGGCCAAGCCCTCTATTCTTGAGAGATCAACTACACAGCTGTTCTGCTCTGCGGATTCAGCTACCCAGCCTCCCCTCTGAACTTGAGACACAAACTGTTAATTTAAAGACTTAACAGAGACATTCCTCTTCCAACAACATTGTCTCCCCAAATGCTGGCCAAACAAAGCCACTTGCTTATAGGGCTGTTCAAACTCTCTAACAATTCTCTCTCCAGCTGAAGCCTCCTCTATGCTATCTACACTGGAGCTTTCCAAAGCAAGGTCAGTGGATCCATATACATCTGCAAGACTTTGGCAATTAGAAACTGAAACAATTCTCTCACCAAATAAACCACTTCTTTCCACAGAGAGTGATTCATTCTGAGGGTATGTCTACACTGCGAAGTTGTCGACAAAACTTTTGTCTTTCACGGGTACTTAAAAAAGCCCCCCTGTGAAAGACAAAAGGTTTGCTGATGCAAGTGACAGTGTGAACGCGGCTTTGTCGGCAGGAGCACTCTCCTTCCAACAAAGCTAATGCTGCTCACAGGGCTGGAAGTATTTTGTCGTCAAAAGTGCTGACAAAGTACCGACAGAGAGCGCTTATACACGCTGACTTTTAGCGACAAGGCTGTGTTGACACAGACTTGTCGCTAAAAGCTGCGTGGTGTAGACAAGCCCTGAGGTAACTCAATAAAATCATTTCCACGCCCCTCAGATGCAGCAAACTGCTTGCAAAACCTAACATGAGGCTGCTTTTTCCCTTCAGGGGCTTCTCTAAGCAACAATTCATCTTTCACAGAAATTCTGCCCTTACCCTGTTCATATGGGGCTTGCTTTAATGAAATATTTTCCTGAGCAGCAACAGACTCTTTCTGGGTTTCACTTAAGTCCACAACCAACTCTGGGACAACTGACAAATCCTCAACCAGCATAAGCTGAGAGGCACCTTCTGTTTGCTTACACTTTTCTTGTCTGATTTTCTCAACAGACAAAAGACTGGATATGCATTTTCCCTCAGCAGGCACTAAACAATTGGAGAAATCCTCTCCCTGGTCCCAGCATGCATGGCTGTTTAGAGACAACTGTTTGGAGAGTGGGATAACTTCCTCAATTGGCAAGTCATTACCCTTAACAGACACAAGCTTAGGAACATTTCCTTCCTTGTACTATTCTCCACATTGGTACAGAGAAGGCATAGGGAATACATTCATACTTCTCCTGTGACTGGGTTATAATACTAACTTGACTGAACATAGCTTTAATATAATTCCTAATCAAAATATCTGCAGAAATCAAATTTCTGATATCCACTACCATAACATCAAATTCCTTCCACTTAAGGTGGATTTTAGCCAAAGGCACTCTCATAAAATACTCAGAGAGGGCTACAATATTCATAGTCTCCTCTGGCAAATAATCTTCCTCCAGACAAGGCTTGCTTTAACTAAAGTAATATCAGCTGTGGTGTCCCTCCATGCCAAGCACCCTTTTCCAGTTTTTGGATTCTCACACTAGACAGAAAAAGGAAGTCCAGCAACACAAGAAATAAAATGTTATTAAAAAAATGTAATATAACTTTTTTCATGCCTTTAATAAATAGCTTTAGGTCATTTGAATTTTTCAGGGATGGTCTTTTTTTAAAATTTAAACTGAACAAATTTGTCCAACTTTTTCTTAAAGCCACTGCCTTTTATAGTTTTCTTTTTTATAAAGTTATTTAGTTTATAAAATTATATTTTAGCTTTCAAAGAAAATGCACATTTGTAATATTTCTGTGTAGGTTTGATGGGGAAAGTATGGTGAAAAAAATGATGGAGCATCTGAGCAAAATGAGCCTTTTACATGAAGAAAATATATCCAAAGCTAAATCCTGTAGCCTTGTCTGATTCTGATTCTGCAAAGGGATTAGTAAGTATGGATCCTTACATGCAAGACCTCAGTTCTTGCCCAGGAAGCCTCCCATTGACTTCAGTAAAAGTGTCATCTGAGCAAGGACGGGGTGAGATTTCACTGACTTAGGTCTTGTCTACATGAACATTTAGTTCTTGGCAAGCTAGGGTATGAATCTACCCCACATCAGCCTGGCATACACTTACTATACATGTGGATCCTGCTGACATGCATTAACAGTTTGTTAGTGTACTTTGATCTAATCTCATTTCAAAGAGGACTTAGACCAAAAGTGTCGTAAGGGGATAGAGGTGAAGAGAAAGTCCAACACAACACTTTCAAGGTATGGCTTGTAATAGTATAGCAAAGCTTGAGATACAGATTTGATATGATTAAGTTCAGTGAGTACAGATATTAAAACACAGAGTACTAAGGACTTGTTTACACTTAAAACACTGCAGTGCTTCAGATAAGACGCTACCCAGGACAATGGGAGGGTTTCTTCCATTGGTAGGTACTCCACCTCCCCAAGAGGTGCTAGGTAGATGGTAGCTAGGTCAATGGGAGAATTCTCCAGTCAATCTAATGCTGTCTACATGGGGGGATTAGGTTGATATAACACATTCCTCAATGGAATGGATTTTTCACACCCCTGAGCGATGTAGTTACACCAACCTAATTTCCTAGTGTAGATCAGACCTCACTGAATAATTTTTTTAAAAAATGTTTGATGTTGTGATGTTCACTGCAATTACATGTTTTTTTCAAACACATGCTTCTTTAATTTTAATTAAACTTTATAGCTTAATGAGAACTGATAATAACTATAGTGCCTTAAATATCAGAGGGGTAGCCATGTTAGTCTGGATCTGTAAAAAGCAACAAGGAGTCCTGTGGCACCTTATAGACTAACAGACATATTGGAACATAAGCTTTCGTGGGTGAATACCTACTTCGTCAGACGCATGGCAGACATGCATCTGATGAAGTGGGTATTCACCCATGAAAGCTTATGCTCCAATACGTCTGTTAGTCTATAAGGTGCCATAGGACTCTTTGTTGCTTTTTATCGTGCCTTAATTTATCTTCCAGATAAAACTAAATATACCTAAATGTTTGCTTCCTTAACTTGATAACTATTTTGAAAAATCAAAGGGACTATATTAAAAAGCAAAACTAGCCTAGTTTATGAATAACACATTAAAAAGATTGAACTCTTCAAACTGCTTTGGATTTTAAAAACTGTGAAGATTGCATTCGGCTAGATATATTTAAATGTTTTGCATACTTTACATGTAGATACTATATTAAACTGAACAGAAAATACTTCAGATCCCAGTCGCTTTCAAAAACGAATAAAGTAACATCACAACCAATACAAATTAGCATGCTTTTTTCCATCTAAGGACTCCACGTTTGAATTTGAATCTTATCTTGAGTAAAAATATGGGTTACATGATTTAAATGGAGAGTTAATAAGAAAAATAGCTCTTCCTAAAATGCATACACTATACCAGACAAGAAGCAATAACAACAATATGTTTGATGGGAATTTTTCGTTCTCCCACACTAAACAAAAGAAAACAGTTCAGTATTGTCATTTATCTTATTTAGTTTTAACTTGCTACAATGGATATCATAAAGAGTATTTACGAGTGTTGGTGGGTGTTTAAGAAGCAATTTAAAATGGCATACATGCAGCTTTCTAGCTGAGCATGGATGAACTTCAAAGCCTGCAGGGTTGAGCAAACAGACTGTATAGAAATCTAAATGACTGCTTGAACACTGGGTCTTTGGAGCTGTAAATTCAGGTGCTTACTTCTAGAATTTATCTTGTTCTGCATTCAGTGATGCACAAAGGCTGGGAACAGCACAAGAAAAGACTCTGTTATGCAGTTTCTTTGTTAGGTACCTTCCAATGCCATCATGAGTGACATTTTGTCATTTAGGATGAATTAAATATAGAACTTCATAGTATGGTTCAAATTAGATATGGCTGCTATTGGCACTTGGAGATAAGATAAAACACCACCCAAACAAAGTTTCTTGTTTAATTTTATTTTAATTGTCTGCTACTCTGAAAATGACAGGGCTATTTTAGCATTTTGTAGAGTTCATTTACTCATTCAGCCTTATAAATATATTTCTAACAGATTCTGGTTGCTTTTTGTCCTGGCTTGGAACAGAACATCACATTACTTATTCAGGGTATTATATATATATATATTTCTCATCCATTTTTTATATTTTATGTATTAAGTCATGCATTTTAGACAGTAATTAGACAGATTTCTTTGTGATTTGTAAGTAGCACATTTAAAAGGGGAATAGAGATTTTTATAAAAGTGCAATAATTATGAGAGAACACGGAATTCATTTAAAGATTGCATGAGAAACCTCAAAAAAAGCTCACTGGAGGTGAGGGGGATAAAAAACACGCTCAGCATGGAACAGGAATCGTCCCACTTTTGCAAACAAGGTCTATAGTCTGAACCAATTTCAGGGCCAGAATCCTGCACTGGTAGGGTGCAAAATGGGTGCCTCGCAACCCTCGATCTGTACCACACTACTATTCATAACGCTACATGAAAGATATAATTCAACTTATTTGTAAGGGCTAATATGTATTTTAAATCCCAGTTCTAAATCATTATACAAAATTATCAGAACATTATAATTCAATTGACTCTGTACAATTTTTATTCCACAGACTTATTATTGTCATTATTTGTATTGTGGTATCACCCAAAAGCCCCAGCCAGGATTAAAGCCTGTTTGGCTAAGTGCTGCACACACAGGAAGACATAGTCCCTGCCCCCAAAGACTTTAACATTTCACCTGAAACAACACACAAGAGAAGGAAGGGTAGATAAGGAGGGTGAGAGTAACCAAAACATTCAAACAGACTAGTTAACGGCATACCTAGATGAAGCCAATTTGTATGACAGTTTGTTTTCTTTTCTAAATAAACAAATAGTATTGGCTACATCTGAATACCACATACTCATCAGTTGGCCAGTTTCTTGAAGACATGAGAACAGAAAAGAATACCGAATAGAGCATATGTGAATCAATGTGCAAGATGCATAGGAAAGAAAGAGTGAAGAAGCAGATTCAAGAGTATTCAAGCATGGCATCATTTGTAGAGCAGAGCGGGTAAGGAAAGCCATTCCAATAGCTTTCCATTGCCGCCAGGAGACTCCACTTTTCTTGAGCCACCCAGTAGAAGGGTAAGATAGCTTTAGGGCTAGACTGCTTTTCACCAAAGGAATGATACAAAGCAGTCCAACACAATCAGGGTAATAGCCTCTTGTTCAATCTACACATAATTTTCCTCAACTGTTTTTTTTTTTTTTTTTGGTTATGTGCAAAAAACATTGTAGTTACTTACTATTTTCAAGTAAAACACAATTAAATTAATGTTAATAGATGAAAGACACAGAAAGAAGGAGAATATACAGCTAATTTGAACCTTACACTTTGTGTATCTATCTCTTCCCTCTAATGTCCATATTTTTCAAAACCCATCTATTATAAATTTAAATGCACTCTTTATATGTTGCAGAAAAATCAACAGATAAAAATTAATTCCACAGCACTTCAAAACACCATTTATTTTTGAATAATTTGAAAGAACGCATGTAAATTCCAGAATCCATCTCCCTTGCTTCATCTGCTGAACTAACGACAAGGTCACAGGAGCCCTTGTTTCAACCCTACGGCATCTTAGCATATCTGCAGCCCTTTTCCCACTCCCCGCTCACTTAAACTCCATTTTAAAACTAATTGAATATAAAATATTTGGCGTGTACTTATCTTAGTTGGGCTTGAATCCCCAAAACAGCCAGTACAGGTATAACTTTAGTGATTCTGCTGAAGAGTGCAGAACGGAAGTCCTCTCCTATAAGAAGAGCTGAGGCCCTTTCCTCAGTTTTTGTGCACTGTATGATGTTCCCAGGAGTACTTGCCTAATCTCTGGTTATATAAAAGTAGTCAGTTAATTGTGAAGCTAAATTAGCTATACATGCTTAGAGGGATGGGTAGGCACATGGGTCCATCCACATGGGTCCCAAACCAGCAAATAATTTAAACAGATGCTTAAAGTTAAATATGTCCTCAAGTGCTTTGTTGGATTGGGGCCTTCATGAGTTTAGCAATGCAATATGTTGTGTATGTGCAACATTTGATCTTCAAATGTCTATAAATCAAAGGTGTCAAAACCACTCTCTTCCAGACTAATTCATTCTCCTTGCACACAAAACTATTTTATCTAAAAAAAAAAAATCATATTCAGGAAAAGATCACATTTTGAGCATGAATTGAGGTACATTTTTTAAGAAAGTCACATATAACTAAAAACCAGTAATTTTAATTATGATGTCATAATGACAGGAGGTGCTACTACATCTACTATAATCAGTTTCTCTCTAGAAACAGTGTTTGTGCTAAAGCCCTTCTAGGAAATAAATCTAGGAATGAGGAAGGGGTGCCTGCTCCCCCAAGTGTTAGGGTGAGAATAATTAGAGCTGGCCAAATAGTTAAATTTTTCCCTTTTGGGGCGGGGGCAGGGGAGGCAAAGTTTCAATTACATTGTTCAAAGAAGGTGAACAATTTTAATTGGCTCTATATCTGGTTAAATATGTGACAAAAAGTTAACTTTTTGTTACTTTTTTCAGTGAGCGCAGCTGATGAGTGTTGCATAATAATTAATATAGAATAAGCGGGTTGGTCATAGGCATACAGCAAATGAGTGCCAAACTCAGGAATTTAACACAGATCTCTTGGCTAAGGGCTAACCCCCTACATCAGGTTGATTCCTGATTCAATCTTTCTGTGTCTCCATTTTCTTCCTGTAAAATAGATCAAATAATTATTCTTGACCCTTAAATAGTTCTTTAATCATTGCACAACTCTTTGCAAAGGAGGGTGAATACAAGTCATCTCTTTTTACCGACAGCATAACTAAACTCCTAGATATGAAGCATTTCCCAGGGACCCTGTGGTTTAGCGGATAACAAGTTTAACCACATCAAAAAACTCTGCAGTACTTTCTCAGCTCCTTGATAAACTTCTTTGTTATTTTGGACACGCCATTATGCCTCATTTACCCTTATCTGTAAAGTGGGAATGCTACCTTACTTCATAGGTATGGGTGTTGTGAGGTTTCACTGAATCAGAGTTGTGTGGTCAAGAAAATGATTTGGTTAGATTCTCTAGTGACTTTATGTTAGAGTCTTGGGGCTGTAATCTGCCCATAAATGTCCAGCAGAGAATTCCTGTGGTGTAGGAGGAACTCTGCACTGGGAATGAAAGTTCCAGAAACAGATATATGCTTTTGCCTCCTCTGCTCTATTCTTGCACAAGTTTATAAAAGTGATAAAGACATGCACCGACTCTTCCTCACCTATCCCAGTTGTATGGATACCAAGGGTATGTCTACACAGCACACTGAGCCCTGGGTCTGACTCAGGTTTAAGCCCAAGTTCCCCTTCTGTTCACACAGAAATCAATCGGACTCAGACCTGAGGACCCTGCTATAAGAGTGGGTGAGAGCCTGAGTCTTTCTGTGACACAGGTCAAAGCCCAGGCATTTTGCAGTGTGGATACAGCTCAAGTCTGGATCATCAGACTCAGGTCTGCAGAGTCTGCCAGCACTATCCCACAATTCCTTGGGTCTGTGTTTCCCAGCTCTTCTTTCCCATAACTTACCACTCACTTCCCAGGAGGTACCAGAAGCAACCTCCTGCTCAGTGTTTAACCCTTCATTTCCACATGGATTTCTTGTTTATGGGCCTCTTAAGTAATTAATTGATTTTGATTGATTAGATTAATTGATTTTGGTGTGTTTCCATTCAGGGTGGAACACACTGCATTCCCTTAGTGCCACCCGCTCCCTTTCCCCCCAACTCAGGACTGAAAATGGACACTGAAAAGAGGAAAAAAGTTAAGCAAGCTGTTATAATGTCATTTTTACTAGTTAATCATTGTTATAAGTATGGTCTGGGACCCCACAATTAACAGCCTAATATACCCATCCCATCTTGTACAGCACACCTTATATAATTGTCCAGGCCCACACTGTTCTGGATCACGGTCTCCAAAATTCCTGGCTGTTATGAGTCCAAACAAAGCTGGAGCTTGTATTTGATCCATTTATGGCTTAAATATATTAGTCTAAATTACAGTGGATCGTGGCTGTTCATCTGCGTTTGGAGTCCTAATGGCTGGCAGTCAGTTAGATCTGTGCATGGATGCAAGGTATTTTTATGGAGGCTGTACACTGTCTCCATGTTACATCAGTATCTTGTTGATTTTAGCATGAACTTTCACCCACTGCTGGATAGTGATGAAAGCCAACATCTCACAGGACAGGAACATAATGGTTCCTTATGTTCCAGAGCAGATAATGCTTATTAGAGATGCCTCTCCATTCTGAGATGTGCTGATCAGTCACTAGATGCCTAAGTATCTCCTTAGCATAACAGATTGCTGTGTTCAACTGGCCTGGAACACAACTTCATGCTTCTACTCAGAGACCTCCAGAATATCAATGTTCTCCAGAGCTTGTCCTGCCTGGAAGAACTGCAAAACCACAGCCACTCATTAGTCCTGTTGAGAAGTCCTTGGACCACCCTGGAAAAAATAAAGGTGATGTAGAAATCATTTCAACTGAATTTTGTTGATACATGTCTTGCCATGGTCTGCGATGATTTCAGTTCTTCCCCAAAGGGAAGTGGCTAGTGGTTTTTGGGTGAATAAAATACAGTCCATTAATAAAAAGTATCATGGAGTGGGGAAATAATTTTTATCATGGTCAAACAATAAGGTGCTTTTTCATTTTCCTTTCAAGGCCCTTCTATCTCTGCAGGGCAAACACATGTCACCAAGGGCCTGGGGGAGCAAGGAGAAAAAAGTCCAAGATGAGTTGATGGGAAATATTCTAGACAAAATGAATCAGCAGATAGACATCCAGACCAGGCTGAGTATCAGTAACATAAGGATGAAAGAAGGGTGGAGAGGGAGAGAGAGGCTGCCCAGCACAAGATGATTCTGGCAGAAAGATTCACTGAGCATGACTAAGGCTAAGCCCTGGTCTATACTACGAGTTTAGGTCGAATTTAGCAGCATTAGATTGATTTAATCCTGCACCCATCCCCACGATAAAGCCATTTTTGTTAACTTAAAGGGCTCTTAAAATCGATTTCTGTACTCCTCCCCGACAAGGGGATTAATGCTGAAATTGACAATGCTGGGTCGAATTTGGGGTAGTATGGACGCAATTCAATGGTATTGGCCTCCGGGAGTTATCCAAGAGTGCTCCATTGTGACCGCTCTGGACAGCACTTTCAACTCAGATGCACTAGCCAGGTAGACAGCAAAAGCCCCGGGAACTTTTGAATTTCATTTTCTGTTTAGCCAGAGTGGCAAGCTCATCAGTACAGGTGACCATGCAGTTCCAGAATCGCAAAAGAGCTCCAGCATGGACCGAACGGGAAGTACTGGATCTGATCGCTGTTTGGGGAGACAAATCCGTGCTATCAGAACTCCATTCCAAAAGACAAAATGCCAAAATATTTGAAAAAAATCTCCAAGGGCATGGTGGACAGAGGCTACAACAGGGACCCACAGCAGTGCCACGTGAAAATTAAGTTGCTCAGGCAAGCCTACCAAAAAACGGCCGCTGTGGGTCACAGCCCCAGACATGCCGCTTCTATGATGAGCTGCATTCAATTCTAGTGGGGTGCCCTACCACTACCCCACCCAGTCCGTGGACACCTGCAAGGGGGGAGTCTCATGCAACAGGGATGAGGATTTTGGGGATGAGGAAGATGAGGAGGTGGAGGAGGATGAGGATAGCGCACAGCATGCAAGCTGAGAAACTAGTCTCCATGACAGCCAGGAACTGTTTATCACTCTGGAGCCAATACCCTCCCAACCCTCCCAAAGAGGGCTCACGGACCATGAAGCCGGAGAAGGCACCTCAGGTGATTGTATCTTTGTAAATATAATGCATGGTTTAAAAACAAGCATGTTTAATGATTAATTTGCCCTGAAGACTTGGGATGCATTCGTGGCCAGTACAGCCCCTCCTTTTAAATGGCCAACCCAATGGATGCTTGGTATGGGAATGGAGGGCACTGCTGTTTGAAACCATTCCCACATGTTATGAAGGTCGAAGAAGCTGAAAGACTGTGGCTTACCATGGCTGCCTGCAAGCCGAATTCTGTTGCCCAGCCCTGCATGTGTGATCTCTCACACCAAACCGTCAGGCCCTCAATATAAGAGGCAAAATGAGACCTTGTACCGAAAGCACATGTGCTATGTAATGTTAACAGTTTGGTTCACCGTGAAAGAGTCTACCCATTGTTCTCTAAAATCTGTTTTTTTAAATACTACTCTCCCTTTTTTCCCTCCCACAGCTGCAAATGTTTCAACACTTCCCCTATCATCTCCGTCCCAGAGGCTAGCGCAGATAAGAAGGCGAAAAAAATGCACTCGCGATGAAATGTTCTTTGAGTTCTTGCAGTCCTCCCGTACTGAAAGAGCTCAGCAGAATGCGTGGAGGCAAACGATGTCAGAGTCCAGGAAAGCAGGAAATGAATGAGAGGACAGGAGGGACGAACGAGATGAGAGGTGGCGGCAGCACGATGAGAGGAGGCAGGATGCAATGCTGAGGCTACTGGGGGATCAAACTGATATGCTCTGGTGTCTGGTGGAGCTGCAGGAAAGGCAGCAGGAGCACAGACTGCCGCTGTTGCCCATGTATAACCGCCCACCCTCCTCCCCAAGTTCCATAGCCTCCTCACCCAGACGCCCAAGAATGCGGGGGAGGGGGAGAAGAGGGGCTCCGGGCACCCAACCACTCCACCCCAGAGGACTGCCCAAGCAACAGAAGGCTGGCATTCAATAAGTTTTGAAGTGCAGTGTGGCCTTGTCCTTCCCTCCTCCCCTCATCCACCACCCCACCAGGTGCTTCCCTCCTCCCCCACCCCTCCCAGGCTACCTTGGCAGTTACCCCCCTATTTGTGTGATGAATTAATAAAGAATGCATGATTTTGAAACAATAATGACTTTATTGCCTCTGCAAGCGGTGATTGAAGGGGGGAGGGCGGTTGGCTTACAGGGAAGTAGAGTGAACCAAGGGGGTGGGTTTTCATCAAGGAGAAACAAACAGAACTGTCACACCATAGCCTGGCCAGTCATGAAACTGGTTTTCAAAGCTTCTCTGATGTGCAGCACGCCCTGCTGTGCTCTTCTAATCGCCATGGTGTCTGGCTGTGCGTAATCAGCGGCCAGGCGATTTGCCTCAACCTCCCACCCCGCTATAAACATATCCCCCTTACTTTCACAGATATTGTGGAGCACACAGTAAGCGGCAATGGAATATTGGTTTCACTGAGGTCTAACCGAGTCTGTAAACTGTGCCAGCGCATTTTTAAACGTCCAAATTCTACCACCATTCTGCACTTGCTCAGCCTATAGTTGAACAGCTCCTTACTACTGTCCAGGGTGCCTGTGTATGACTTCATGAGCCATGGCATTAAGGGGTAGGCTGGGTCCTCAAGGATAACTATAGGCATTTCAACATCCCCAACAATTATTTTCTGGTCTGGGAAGTAAGCCCCTTCCTGCAGCTGTTCAAACAGACCAGAGTTCCTGAAGATGCGAGGGTCATGTACTTTTCCCGGACAGCCCACGTTGATGTCGGTGAAACGACCCTTATGATCCACCAGTGCTTGCAGCACCATTGAAAAGCATCCTTGCGGTTTATGTACTGGCTGCCAAGGTGGTCCAGTCCCAAGATAGGGATATGCATTCCATCTATCACCCCACCACAGTTAGGGAAACCCATTGCAGCAAAGCCATCCACTATGACCTGCACATTTCCCACAGTCACTACCCTTGATAGCAGCAGCTCAGTGATTGCGTTGGCTACTTGGATCACAGCAGCCCCCACAGTAGATTTAGACCACTCCAAATTGATTACCGACTGACCGGTAGCTGTCTGGCGTTGCAAGCTTACACAGGGCTATCGCCACTCGCTTCTCAACTGTGAGGGCTGCTCTCATCTTGGTATTCTTGTGCTTCAGGGCAGGGGAAAGCAAGTCACAAAGTTCCATGAAAGTGCCCTTACACATGCAAAAGTTTCGCAGCCACTGTGAATCATCCCAGACCTGCAACACTATGCGGTCCCACCAGTCTGTGCTTGTTTCCCGGGCCCAGAATTGGCGTTCCACAGCATGAACCTGCCCTATTACCACCATGATATCCAAATTGCCAGGGCCCGTGCTTTGAGAGAAGTCTGTGTCCATGTCCTCATCACTATCGTGATCACACTGTCGACACCTCCTCACCTGCTTTTGCAGGTTCTGGTTATGCACATACTGTAGGATAATGCATGAGGTGTTTACAATGCTCACAACAGCAGCAGTGAGCTGAGCGGGCTCCATGCTTGCCGTGGTATGGCGTCTGCAGGAGAGCAGGAGAGCAGAGTTCCAGCGGAAGCGGTGGATGACGATGGATGCCACAAGAATAGATATTTATACCGAACGATGAGAGGACCTGCAAGGTGGATTCATGGCACCAGGAGAGCTGGAGAGCAGAGTTGCAGGGGAAGCAGTGGTTAGATGATGACGGTTAGCAGCCCTACTACACCGTCTGCTGAAAGCAGTATGGCGTCTGCACGGAAAAAAGGCGCAAAACAATTGTCTGCCTTTACTTTCATGGAGGGAGGGGTGACTGACGACAATGTTTTTGCCCCATCAGGCATTGGGAGCTCAACCCAGAATTCCAATGGGCAGCGGAGACTGCGGGAACTGTGGGATAGCTAACCACAGTGCAACACTCTGAAAGTCTACGCTAGACATGGTACTGTGGATGCACTCTGCCGACTTAACGCGCTTAGTGGGGACATACACAATCGACTGTGTAAAATCGCTTCCTAAAAATCGACTTCTATAAATTCAACCTAATTTTGTAGTGTAGACATACCCTAAGATTATGTCATGGAAGTCACTGAATCCATGACTTTCAGAGATCTCTGAGACATTTTCCACTTCAGCCCCAGTTCTGTGGGACTGGAGCTATCAGCCAGCAGGGGCCCCCGCAGCTCCCAGCCCCCCCACAGCTCCCAGCCACTGCTGGTGGCAGGGGGACCCCAGCGCTCCCAGCCACTTTGGGGGGGGGCCCCGGTGCTCCCAGCCACCGCAGGGGGACCCCAGAACTCCCAGATGCCATGGACGCTGGAGTGGGGGACCTCCGAGCCTCCGCGTAGAGCGCGGGGGGGGGGGGGGGACAGGACCATGGAGTTACAGCAGCAGTGGGTGCTGAACCTACCTCCCTCCCCGTTTTCTCAGTTATTTTTAGTAAAAGTCAGGGACAGATCACAGGCTTCATGAATTTTTGTTTATTGCCCATGACTTTTACTAAAAATAACCATGACAAAATCTTAGTTTTAAACATGAACTCAGGTTGAGGATAGGGTGACCAGATGTCTTGATTTTATAGGGACAGTCCCGATTTTGGGGGCTTTTTCTTATATGGGCACCTATTACCCCCGCCCCCTGTCCCGATTTTTTACCCTTGCTATCTGGTCACGCTAGTTGAGGAAGACAGAGCAGCAGAAGGAGCTGTTTGAGCGATTATCTCAACTCATGGCTATTAGACTGCAAGGTTCACTACCACCTTCAGTGCTTGCTCTAGCTTGTGCCCTGAGTCCCTTCCATGGTATCCTGTCCTGCAGATTATGCAGGCTTTTCAGGAGTTAGCTGGACTATGTCTCAGGCAAAGAACACTAGCACATGGAATGGACAAATGTATCCAGTGTGTTCATCCACTCCAGTTCAATTGCAGCCTGCACACATAAAACACACCCGAAAGGCCCAGGAAAACTGAAGGACAGGAGACACCCAGAAATAGTTGTCCATGTCATTTGGTAACATGCACTTTCCACTGCTTTGGCACTGAATTTAGTTATTGTGTTGTATGTTTTGATTGCAGCTGGTTTCCTTTTCTGGTTCTTACACTAGTATATAAATAAATTATTGAATTTTCACACAAGCCTACAATAGCAAGTTTGATTATATGTAGTGATAAGTGGAACAAACATCACATGCCCATTCTCAATACATTTCATAATAAAATTTGATAACTGTCATCACAGTAATCCATAAAGTGTGAGTTCAGGTTCATAGCCAGCATTTATAAAACGCATAACACATCTCCGTACATTTCAGGAAAGTGTTTACATAATACCAACACATTAAAAAAAATCCCACAGCTGCCCCACAGCCATAAACAGCACAACTTCAAATACCATTTCGTTCTCCTTCATGCATGGAACTGTGCAAACCCATTATATGGGCACACAAAGCATCTCTGATTATACTGCGTATGTGGATCCAGCACCAGTCATGGCAGGTGCACCATCTGGTTGAGTATGCCTGTTCAGGAATCCAGCAGCATCTTGAATCCATTCCTGGTGAGGTTTCCCCTTCTTACAGATATTTTGCAGAACACAAAAGGCCACAATAATAAGGACTCCATTGGCAAAACTGGCATCCAAACTGTTTTGAAGGCAACACCAACAGGATTGCAATCTGTCAAATAGATTCATAGATTCTAAGACTGGAAGGGACCTCGAGAGGTCATCGAGTCCAGGCCCCTGCCCTCATGGCAGGACCAAATACTGTCTAGACCATCCCTGATAGACATTTATCTAACCTACTCTTAAATATCTCCAGAGATGGAGATTCCACAACCTACCTAGGCAGTTTATTCCAGTGTTTAACCACCCTGACAGTTAGGAACTTTTTCCTAATGTCCAACCTAAACCTCCCTTGCTGCAGTTTAAGCCCATTGCTTCTTGTTCTATCCTTAGAGGCTAAGGTGAACAAGTTTTCTCCCCCCTCCTCATGACACCTTTTTAGATACCTGAAAACTGCTATCATGTCCCCTCTCAGTCTTCTCTTTTCCAAACTAAACAAACCCAATTCTTTCAGCCTTCCTTCATAGATCATGTTCTCAAGACCTTTAATCATTCTTGTTGCTCTTCTCTGGACCCTCTCCAATTTCTCCACATCTTTCTTGAAATGTGGTGCCCAGAACTGGACACAATACTCCAGTTGAGGCCTAACCAGCGCAGAGTAGAGCAGAAGAATGACTTCTAGTGTCTTGCTCACAACACACCTGTTAATGCATCACAGAATCATGTTTGCATTTTTTTGCAACAGCATCACACTGTTTACTCATATCTACATTCCACTACCATCCTACAGCTACTGAGTGTATAGTTGAACATTCTTTTGGTTGATCCTCTGAAATCAGGTATGGTTTCCTAAGCCATGGCAACAGGGGATAAGCTGGGTTCCCTAGAATAACAATTGGGACAGTGACTCCATTTCTAACAATATCATTTGGTGGGAATAATGCCCCAGCTTGCACGTGAAGGTAAAGTTCTGATCTCTGGAACACCCTGGTATCATGCCCTCTGCCAGTGCATCCCATATTAGTGTCCATGAATCTGCCCCTGCAGTTGACCGGTTATGAAATCCCCCGGTATGATGTTTTTTGCACATGTTCAAAACCACACAGCACTGCCCAGGCAGAAGTAGTTCAACAGGTCTATCCTAAATGAAGAAATGTGAGTTTACTTCAATTTACATACAAGTCCTGAGACACCAGTGAGAGGAAATGGCAGGAGACAAAGCAAAATTTGCATTTCAGCAAACACAGGTGAGAAGAAAGACCATGGAGCCTCCGTCACCTCCGGACTTCATATAACGTTCTTTACTTTTAGAATAAACTTTGCTTTGAGGGTTAACCTTCAGAAGAATCCACTTCACCGGACTGTAAAAGAAAGAGTCAGAGAATCCCAAGTTCTCTCTCTTTTAGATACATGTTTTCACTTTTATTTGCCTGTAATCATTTCTAACTTTATCTCCTATACTTTAATACACTTAAAATTCTCTCTTCTTTTGTTAATAAACATGTTTTTTTTAATCCAAACCAATGCAGTGCTGTGTTTAAACTGAACGGTTTGATAACTCCAGTTAAATTAGCAAACTTTTGAATATTAATCCTTTACCGAGGCAACAAACCTTTAATAGCTGAACTGTCCAGAAAAGGTCTGAACAGTGCAGAAAACAAATTTTTGGGAAAATTCAGGACTGGGAGTGTGTTGGGGTCACCCTTCTAGTAACCCAGGCTGGTGGAAGCCAGAGTGTGATTGGAGGGTTGCTGAAAGGCTGCTGGGGTCAGAACTGCTGGACCAGGGCTACAGCTATACTCACAGACACTCAAGGTGTGACCTGCATGCTGTTAGGCTGTTTGTGAGCAGTCCAGGTTGGGAGCTACAACAGAAAAGCATTGTGAGGCACCCAAGGTTGCAGGCCAAGTGGTGATGACCTCTCACTGGTCTGGTTTGCACCCTAAAATGTGACAATGCCTATCACCTTTGAGTAAATCACAGTCCTGATCACTTCACAAACCGCTGCCACAACAACCCCCACAACAGATTTATCAACTTCAAACTGGTTAGCCATGGACTTGTAGCACTCTGGGATAGCCAGCTTCCTGATGGCCACAGTGACTTGCTTCTGGACTGGCATGGGCTCCCTCATATGGGTGTCATGGTACTGTAGGGCTGGAATAAGCTGATCACAAATCTCCAGGAACATCTACTTCTTCACATGAAAGTTCTGGACCTCAGTACTGATCATCCCACTTCCACATCACAATGGAATCCCAGTCTGTGCTTGTGGCCCTGCTCCAGAAGTACCAGTCTCCTTCCTGTAGAGGGGGAATCTGCAGCACAGGCAAAAGGCATGAGCAGCAGCAGCTGGGGCACAACTAGCATGTCAGTATCCCCCTATGAGAGGTGCCTTTAACATCAAAAACTGCCACCAAAATGTCCACCAGCATATTACAGATGCTTTGCCTGATTCCTAGAATAGGACTGACAAAGTGAGATGGAGATGGGATACACGGTGATGGCTCTGGCTGCTGGGAGCACACAGGCACAAAATGGTTTGGCTGGATCTGTTGGTGAGCTAAAATCACTCAAAACACTTTGCCAACTCCTGCGGGATGGACAGTCAAATTATCCCACAGCCCTCTTGTGACCCATCATGAGCGCCTCCTGTCAGTTGGGTGCGAACCTGTACTCACTCTGTCACGTGCGCACTCTCTCAGCACGCCCTTTTGGTTGTTAACCTTGTTAGGTGAGTCTTCAGTGCCCCAGCCCTCAAGCCAAGTCAGACACAGTCAATATGCACAAACAAACCACTTCTGGGGTTAAAGGTCCAACAGGACTTGTCACTGTGCCCTTGTTCAAGTCTTTACCCTGTCTGTGGGCTCAGCCTTCAGCAGCTTATGGGCTAGCTGTAAGTCTGTGCTTCCCCTCGTACAGAGCAGTGCCCCCAGGGCTTTCTCCCTGGAGATTCTTTACCTTATTGGTTCTTATTACTCCATCTCTCCAGCCAGGCCACTCCTTCAAGTTCAGTCCCATTCCGGGAGGGTAACAAATGATTGGCTCTCTGCAGAGTCTTCAGCCCCACCCTTGTGCCTTTTAAATCCAATCCTGTGTTTGGGCTTCTAAACAAAACTTGTCCCCTTCTCAGGGCTTTGGCCACTTTGCTAGTGGGGGGACCCAGGAATGCCCACCACTGACAGTCCAAATTACAATTAGCAGCATGTGCTGCTTTCTTTAATATTGCTGCTGCTGCATTCCCTGGGCTGCTTCCTACTCTGTCCCATCACCTTCACCTATTACCTTAGGGTTACTGACTTTGGGTTCTCTGTCTCTTCCCTACTTGAGCAGGGTCTCTCCCAGGCCTCCTCACCTGCAGAGTTTCACAATCTTCCAGTCCTTTCTCACCCTTCTGGTCCCAGCCAGCAACTGACCAGCTCAGGCCCTGCAGCTCCTTTTTTTCTGAGCCTGCTGTGCTCTCATGAGTTGCTTCCCTGCAGCCTTTCTAGGAAGACCTGGAGGACCCACCTTTGCCGCTCCTTTTCTGGGATGAGGTGTGGTGGGACCAGGAGGACTCCATAATAAAGCCTGAAAGGGCCTGGTACACCCTGTCACACCACTATGAACCAAGCCCAAGAGCGGCTACTGCTGGAGAGGGTCATAGGAACCCAGGGACATGATAATATATGACCACAGAAGCTAAAGTTCTGATTCAGGTCTGCGTATTGCAGCATGATTGTGCCAGCAGGGTTGTGAGACCTGGGTTTCCAATGCAGTATGGACGCTCAAGCATGGGCTTGGAAACATTGAGTCTGCAGACACAGGTCACACAGACTCAGTCTTACTATGCTGGGTAAACAAAACTCAAGATAAGAGTGTATTTGCAAAATTCCAGCATATGGTCAAAATTCCTGTAAGTGTCCTCAATCCAGTCTATATATATCTGCACTGTGGTGCCCTCTATGCCACTACCTCTGTTCCTACATATGTATACCTTTTCCTGTGCATTCAAGTTCCACTGATTATATTGGGTTTGGTTCTTCACACACAGGGATAGAGTTACACACACTTAGATTAATAAGGTGAGAGTTGCAGTTGTGTTTAAATAAACAAACAGACACATGGTGCCCTTAGCAGTTAACTATCCTAGCTTGGTTTCAAACATTAATGGGGACCACTTCCCCAACTTAGTGACTACCATATGCAAGCAGCTATATGAAGCTGCAAGCATGAGTTGAGAAATTCCTAGAGGACTATTGTTGCACAACCACTCAAATGGACTGATCCAAAGCCCACAAAAAGAATCCTACTGACTTGCGTATGATTTGGGTCAGGCAAGTAATGAATGTTACTATTTATATTTATCCAAAAAAATCCATTTATAATAAATGCCCTGGAGTTTAGACACTCCAAGAACATAAACACCAGATATCAAAAACCTTTAAAATAGTTATGAGAAAAAAAGACATATTTCAATAAATTTAATAAGGTCAGAATACAATATATTTTTAAAATAAAGTAATTGATCTGAAAACACTAATATTTTCCTTGATTTTAGGGCTTTGTCCATATGAGCTACAAAAATATTACAGCTTCCCATCATATTCTAATAAAATATTATATATGTATTAAAAGATGAACTGTCTATTAATTCTCTTATAACCATTATCTGATTATATTCAGTATTTTCTGCTTTTCTTTTAATGTTTGTATTTTATTTGTTTGCAGTTAATTACTAAAGAGATTTTCATGAAAACTGGATATTTGTTGCTTCAAAGTGTTCCTGCTACTTATTCTTCACTAGAAGTCATATGGCCAAATTCAGACTTAGCTGAATGGGAGGTGTGCTACTTATGGTGGGGTTTAATTTGGCACATGAGTCTCTATTTTGACAGCATCTCCATCACAACTCATATTGTCATGAACAGAGGACTAAGACTTCAGAAAAGGAATAAACAGGAAAATCCTGTATTCATTAAATACTCACAGGTGGAAAAAATGTGTAGTGGTGCAGAAAATACTATATACATACATTATTTCATCTATGTCGAATTTTATTTTCAAATTGTCCCATGAGCCATACTGTATCTCAATAGTGTGGAATGAACTGACAAAGCTTTGTTATCAACTATTTTTCTGCAGGTCCATAAGATATGAGCTGGTTTATATATTCAGACATTCAATATTTTATTTTTTCAAAGATACAGAATGAGGGATGATCAATCTTAATCAATAGACTAATAAAGAATCAGTGCAATGGTCACATTTGTAAGAGCCATATCTTAATATGGTCTGGATCCAGATTATATAGATTATTTTACTAATTTATAGATTTCTTAGGTGTCATGTTAAGGAATGAGAAAATGAGGAGACAAGTTTCATAGAGATTGCTAATCTAAATCTGTGAATGTAAGAAAAGTTTAATGTTAGTGTTACTGTGATAAAACAGAAAGTTCCAATTGTTCTTAATTCTAATCCCAAAATGAGAAAAACTGATAAATTTTGGTTAAAGGCAAAAAAAGAAAACCTGGATGCATTTCTTGTATCAAAGATGTTACTGATGGCATTAAACTAAAAGAAGGGCAATTAGCTTGCACTGAAATTAGGTTTCTGTATAGTAATCAGTTTATCTTGTTTCAAAACATCTTTGTACAAATTAGCGTGATTTTTTCCAGCCTTGAAAATAACCAGCAAGTCAAAGAAAACAGCATTACCTTACACTGTGTCCTCTCTGGTTCATATCCAGAGCTTTCACAGTATACCACTGAGCATGACAAATTGGATTCATCACACAAGTGCATACGGATGCAAAAGTATCAATAATTTGAGCCAACGTATGGCTATAAATTTCAACCTTATATGATGGAGAGAAAAGGTTTGGGACAATGTTGGTAATTGGTATCAATATAATTAGCAGATGTAGAATGTCCAAGATGACTCCTGTTATCAGCTAGGAATATACAATACCAGAAATAGGTTCTATAATTGGAATGGACATTAAATACCAAACAGAAAAAAACAAAATAGCTATTACACAGTTAGCCATTAACAGGAGTAATATGGGTTTGAAAAGCTACTTGCATTTAGGTAAAAGCACGTTTTTTGATATGCTGAGCACCAGACAAGTATAGGCCCATAGTGTCCATCAAATGGAAAAAAAATAAAACAGCTTTTGCCTATGAAAATTGTAATAAATAAAAAAACAAACAAACCAAAATGCCAGATATTTCACATTTAATAATCCTGCCAATGCCAACATCTTCACCAGTTTCACCAGAAATTCCCATTCCCTCACCCCGCCCCACCATTATGTAGGTAACAAGTAGAAACTGAAAGCAATTTAATGAAAATGCACCTACTGATGTTGATAATGCTACAGTTTCAGTGAAATGGTAACAATTTAAAAGTACAAAAAGCAGTAATTTTAATACAATCTATATTTGCAGAGAAATGAGATTCAAGGGAGAGTGTTACTGTAATTTATTTTTAAGAGAGGAGATGTAATTACCCTTGTGCAAGTTTTTGTACCCAATACATTTCTATAAAAATACCTTGAAATGAATATAGCTAAAGGCAGTTAAAATAAATATGACTATCAAGAAGAAAGAATATCTATTATGAGGATACCAAAAGAAGAATGAAAATTGGCATTTTCCACTGTGGAAAGAAGAAATATTAAGTAGAACAACAATGGCTCCCTAAATGGCTCCCTGAGGCAAAGAATACAAGTGGGAAAATATATAAGAGCTCAGTATTTTTATTAACTCTTTTTATGCACAAAAAGAGATATTTGAGTTTACCTAAATATTAAGATTTTCAGAGTTATTCAGATACCCTAACACACAGTCCTGTTAAACACAGAGAGGAGCGTTATGAAAAATGAACGTACTTGTACAGATGAATCACCTGACTTATTTATTTGATGTAGACTTCCCTTTATAAATGTCCTTGATTGGGAGCAGGGTGTGTGTAGAAGAGAGAGAGGATGTGCATGGAGGGAGAGCTAAGAACAATGTATGTAAGATGTAAGGCAGAGATTTTTATTTATCCATATGTAAAGGCTGCTTAGAATAAAATAAAAATAAGATGACTGAGCCAGTACCACAAGCTACTAAGGAATGGGAAGCATGCAGGCTTCGATACAGTCTGGGAATACAGTTGGTCACTTTAGAATTGACTGATAGGGTCTCTGTGTGTATGGAACTGCCTGTATACGGCATGCACTACTGCTACTGTCATTGCAGGACCATTCAGCTGGAGAATGAGCCCATCAAAGAACTGCCTGCTGCTATATGATTTTGTTTTATTTTGGCACATAGAAATGAGAGGATTTCCATGAAACAAGAAATATAGTAGTTGACTATGACCGACAGTGCAAAACACTGAAACAGTAGTCCAGGGAGATCATTTGTGTGAAGAAAGAAACCAGAGATATTCAACCCCTGGGGCTTCCCTTGTGAGAGGCTATTATTATTTGTATTGATTTTAGTATGCAAGTTTTCTCTTTCCCTCTCTCTGCTGGCCCACAGTGTAACCCATAAATAATATATTGAGTAACTCTTTGACTGCAAGCATCACAACCACTGCAGCACATTAATTTGTGCACTGTACTACCCCCAGTTACAAAACTAGGAACATATTCTTAGGAAGAAAGGGGAAGGCAATGGAGCTCAAGCTCACCCAAAATAGGAAGGCAATCTAGCATTTCTTGCTGATTAAGTCAAGATCTCCTTAGCAGCAACTAAAAGATAGATGCATACATCTTTTCATGCTAATGCAGCTGATGTTGGGAGGTTTGTCAGGCTATTCCCTTCAAACTTCTCATAATATGGATATTATCAGGCTCAGACACCATATTGCTATATCACACTACTGCCAAAGATACCGTAGATCTTGTAAACTGATATCATTACTTGTACTTCTGGTAACGACCCTCATCTTTCCAATGCTGTGCGGGCCTGTCAGCGGCGACCAGATATAATTGTGGTGCATCTTCGGGGAAACGATTTGAGAATGCTTAAAGGGGTTGAACTAATGCTCAGAGCAAGGAGGGACTTGGGGCTGATCCTTGAACTTTTTCCAGGAATTAACATTGTTTGGTCAGAGATGCTTCAGCGCAGGGTCTGGCAGGGAGCCATGAGTTCCCCCAGGGTGGACAAGGCAAGGAGGTATGCGAACAGGGAGGTGGACAAATTCCTTGGGATCATAGGAGGGGCAGTAATTTCACATCCTGGCATAGTATATGGGGCAGCAGAGTTGTTTTGGGAGGATGGGGTTCACCTGTCTGACTTAGTTGCTGTCTTGTTTTTAACTGATGTAAAAGACAACATTAGGAGATGTCTGGGAACCTGACTAGGTGTGGGAGGAGGCAGACAAGATATTTGCTGATGCCTCCTTTTGGCGGATGTCCAGTGCAGGTACTCCATAGGAAAGGTATACAGTGACCAGATAAATGGCTTGGAAAAGGACTTAAAAAGAGATGTTCATTAAAGGAATGAATGCGGCGGAGGAGGGGGACTCCTATGATTGGTATAGCAGGGCGCCAACCCCCCATTTTTATAGCCCACCTTAACGGGGAGTGATGAATGGTAAGGTCCCAGCAATGGATGTACTGGAGGGTCCTGGAGGGAATAAGATGGGGAGCTGGTAAAAGCCCTTCCCTCCCGGTAATTATGGAGTAAACATGGGGTTACCTGCACTGTACACTATTATCTGCCGGTAGTCCCAGACATCTAATAATAAAGTTGCATCCTGATTAAACCCATGTCAAATGTCTCCAGTCCTTCTTTTGGCATAGCCAGATAATGACTGCCCTCACCTGTAAGGGTGGGGTGAGGGGGACGTTTGGCTGGCTGGCCGAATGAA
Source organism: Emys orbicularis (assembly GCF_028017835.1). Classification (NCBI taxonomy): domain Eukaryota; kingdom Metazoa; phylum Chordata; order Testudines; family Emydidae; genus Emys; species Emys orbicularis. The sequence goes on along the minus strand of NC_088687.1, from coordinate 79,717,416 downwards.
GGGAACAGTGTGTGACGGGATCCCCGGACTGCAGCTTGGGACTGTGGTACTGATGTGCACCCTTAACTATCTCCAGCCTGGGTTGTCTCTCACAATGTCTTGTTAGTGACCAGCAGCAAATCCCTTCAGGTGCTGTTATCGCTCAGCACAACCGCATGTGCAGGGCTGCCCAGAGGCTTCAGGGGGCCTGGGATCTTCAGCGGCGGGGGTCCTTCTGCTCCGGGTCTTCGGGGCACTTCGGCGGGGCATGCTGCTGAACTGCCGCCGAAGACCCGGAGTGGAAGGAGCCCTCGCCACTGAATTGCTGCCGAAGACCCGGAGCGGAAGAAGCCCTCGCCGCCAAATTGCCGCCGAAGACCCGGAGTGGAAGAAGCTCCGGGTCTTCGTCAGCAGGTCCTTCACTCGATCTGGGTGTGTTCGGCGGACTGAAGGACCTGCCGCCGAAGACCCGCTGAAAACTCTGATGGGGGCCCCTGAAAACTCTCATGGGGGCTCCTGCGGGACCCGGGGCAAATTGCCCCACTTGCCCCCCCCCTCTGGGCGGCCCTGCGCATGTGCAGCCCCACTCCCAGCTAGATTGCATGAATGCTCCTAGAGCCACTCATGAATCACACATAGAAAGGCACCAGAGCCAAATCCCCTCAGCTCCCAGCACTGTACCTCAGGAATATACTGTCTTGCACTGCTCAAGATGAGCAGTGCAAATGTATTAATTGATTCACCACGTCATCAATGGAAAGTGGATATACACCAGCCTTTGCAAACCTGAGCAGTTTTTCTCACCCCACTGGATATTGCAGTCCTTAATATACAGGTTTGTCCCTTAAACCTGGGCCAGCCTCCTCTGTTGGAGTCTTCAGTCTTCTTCCAAGTGTCTTGGTTGCTTGCAGCATAGGTGGGGGCAGGAGAAAGATGAAGCATGGGCCTGCTGTGTTCTGTTTTATACCATCAGTCCCATGTGCTTGGAGAACACAAGTCCAGGCATGTCTGGTTGGCATTGCTGAGTCCCCAGGCAACGTTGAGCAATTTCCTTGGTGTGGCCTCATGAAAGTTAGTAATTGAATTGTAGCTCTCTTGCTTGAGAATGGCTGTTGATGGGTTGTTTGACACCCCGCCCAGACGTTGGTTACTTTCCTTGCTGTTGTCTCTGGGGGGCTAATATTTGGCTGATTCCCCAACTTACAGCATGTTTTAGTGACAGCCATACAACACAATTCTCATAACTCCATATGCATTAATGATATAAATATATTGATAAAAAATGACTTTCAACAGATCATAACCTTTCCCCTGATAGCTTATACGGACTGCTTTATATGCAAGATCACAATTATATATAAATGAGGACTATGGGGGTTACAGAGTGCTCCCCCAAGGTACAGAATGTCACACAGTGCTTTATGGCTGGTGGGGGGCGGGGGAGATGAAAACTGCTGCAAAAAGAGTGAGTGTGGTCGCTGACTCATCCCCTGGGAATTCAGGGTTTAAAAGGGGCAGCTCTGTGCCTGAAGCCTCCCTTTTTACATGGACCAAGGCTGAAGCAGGACCCACCCTCCCTCCCCTTTTAGGTGGTAAAATACCAGGTTTGGTCAACACCTGCTGTGGGCATTACACTATTTGCCCCTTTTTTAGGGGGGCTGGGAAGGAATTTTTCCCTTACCACCATATTGGCTTGGGTGCAGTTGGGTGTTTTTTCGCCTTCCCCACAGCGCGTTTCAGGAAGGGCTCTGCTCATGCATGGCATGATGTGCAGTAGGCCACATGTTGCAACTCATTATTTAAGTGTAGGGCGGATGTCCAGTGCAGGTACTCCATAGGGAAGGTATACAGTGACCGGATAAATGGCTTGGAAAAGGACTTAAAAAGCGGTGTTCATTAAAGGAACCAATGGGGGGGGCGGTTGGGGACTCCTATGATTGGTACGGTAAGGAGCCAAACCCCCATTCATATAGCCTACTTTAACCCTCCTACGAGGGGAGGGTGGATGTTATGCTCCCAGCAATGGATTTGCTGGAGGGACCTGGAGGGAAAAAGAGGGGGCGCTGGTAAAAGCCCCCTGGGTAATTACAGAATAAACATGGGGTTACCTGCACTGTACACTGTTATCTGCCGGGTAGTCCCAGACATCTAATAATAACATTGCGGCCTGATTAAACCCATGTCAAATGTCTCCTGTCCTTCTTTCGACATAGCCAGACAATATACATGTTATCAGGCTCAGGCACCATATTGTTATATCATACTACTGCCAAGGATACCATAGATCTTGTAAATTGATATAATTACTTGTACTTCTGGTAACAACCCTTCTCATTTTTCCAGCACACATGCACCAAACTATGTCAGTTTTTCCCTGCTCATCTGCTCTCATAATATTTGAGCAGAATAATTAAAATTAGAGATGAAAAAGATCTTGGATAAAATCCTGGTCTCATTGAAGTGAATCCCAGTTTTATCATTGACTTTCAAGGACCCAGGATTTCATCTCTATGGTATCTGGCCTATCCTCCTTCCAAGAAAGTGCTATTCCCTACTATATATTTTCTAGTTCTTTGTTCTGTCTAGTTTTAAATGTCTGAAGTGATATGTCCTCTACCTAGAGTTCCAGAACCTTGGATATGCTTTAACAGTGTCCACAGCTAAAGTTTTGTCTGATTTAAAATAAAGATCTATGCTGTTTCATACACAAACACAGAGCTCTGTTAGAGCTCCTCTGCTGGCTGGACACTCTCCAGGCTATTGAGATTGGGCTCCATGTGGTCTTTAAGCCTCCAGACCCTGAGCAGAATCAAAACACTGCCCATGGCTAGGGTCTCTAGGCACGCACTAGTCATAGAGGCTAACTGTCTAGCTCCTATGATTAGTGCTGTCCACTCAGCCTTCCCGGTAGCTTAAACACCCCTCACCCCATAGAACTTCATCAGCCATGTGAGCACCCTGGACTTACAGTTTCTCTCCAGGGGCATGTGATAGTGAAAACAAACAGGCAGACTTTGCCCAGGATTCTAAACAATATTGCACTTTATTTAAGTAGCTCAAGAAATATATGGATCTATACAGCAATTTGTTTGCAATTTTAAAACAGCAAGAAATCTGGAAAATTCTATTTCTATAGCAATGCTGTCTTTCCTATGTCAGGGTTTGGGTTTTTTTTAAGCCAGGGGATTGGTTTTGGAAACAACACAGCAGCAAATTTTTGCAAACAAATGTGCTTCATATTTTAGTGTTCAGCATGTACAGAGGAGGAACTAGATGCTCATCTGCAGCTGTGCTGAATACCACATCTTTTGTGAGGGGACACTAGTTGATGGGCATGCAATGTATTTTTGTGTTTGTCACATGCAAACACAGGCCAAGACTGACAGACCAGACATAGACTGAGACCAGCAGATGTATTATAAGGAAGAAGGTCAACCAAGAAATGATGTTGCGCATCTCAAAAGTATCTTTTCAAGAAGTTTAAGCTTGGCTGAAGGTATAATACAAAACTATTTAATTTTATAATGTATCATTCACACAAGCAACCTACCAAGTCACATCATTGACTGAATTTCAATTTCTGCAATTAGAGAAATAAAGAGTTAAATAGGGAGATACTGCTGCCAGGGCCCACCCAGTTGAGCTACCATCACTGTTCCTAACAGCCTTAGAATTTGTCCCCCCTCCCAAAGCCAGCACCCCATACCCCCTCCTGCACCCTAATACTCTGCCCCAGCCTCGAGCCCCCTCCTGCACCCTAACTTCCTTCCAGAACTTGCATCCCTCACCCCCTCCTGCACTCCAACCCCCTGCCCCAGGCTCATACCAGAGCCCCCTCACACACTGCGGACCCCTCGGCCCCAGCCCCAGAACCCGCATCCCCTCCTGAACCCCAACCCCCTGCCCCAGCCTGGTGAAAGTGAGTGAGGGTGGGGGAGAGCAAGCGAAGGGGGGGGGGTGGAGTAAGTGGGCGGGGCTTCAGGGAAGCGGGGAGTAGATCCTGGGTTGCCCTTAAATTCAAAAAGTAATCTTGGGCATAAAAAGTTTGGAGATCACTGACCTAGACCATCTCTGACAGATGTTTGTCTAACCATTTCTTAAAAACTGCCAGTGACAGAGATTCCACAGCCTCCCTAGGTAACCTGTGTGATGCTGACAGACCAGTGCCACAGACCAATTTACTTGTATGTGAATATCTAAGGGTATGTCTTCACTACCCGCTGGATTGGCGGGCAGCATTATCTCCTGCAAATGTAAACAAACTTGTTTGTCTGAGTGATTGGCTAAACAAGAAGTAGGACTGAGTGGACTTCTAGGCTCTAAAGTTTTACATTGTTTTATTTTTGAGTGCAGGTTTTTTTGGTACATAATTCTACATTTATACGTTCAACTTTCATGATAAAGAGATTGCACTAAAGTACATGTATTGGGTGAACTGAAAAATACTAATTATTTTGTTATTTTACAGTGCAAATATTTGTAATAAAAATAATAATACAAAGTGAGCACGGTACATTGTATTCCGTGTTGTAATTGAAATCAGTATATTTGAAAATGTAGGAAATATCCAAAATATTTAAATATATTGTATTCTATTATTAACAGTACAATTAATCACATGATTAATCGTGATTAATTGTTTAATCGCTTGGCAGCCCTAGTAATAAGCCAGATAATGATTGGGCCCTGGCAGCAGTATCTCTCTATTTAACTCTTTATTTCTCTACTTGCAGAAATTGAAATTCAGTCAATGATGTAATTTGGTAGATTGCTTGTGTGAAAACGCTTCAAAAGTAAAAGTTCTTGCATAACTGGAATAGATGTATTTGCATGGCCTTTAAAATAAATTAATCCCACAATAGTATAGACACATTTGCTTTTTTAATACAATGAACTTCCGGAGTACTTATTCAATAAGATTTGTCCAGGATATTACAGGATATTGTAATGCCTTTCACTGTGTTTGGTCTGTCTGTCTGCTTGTTTGCTGTGGAGATTGTGTGGCAGTGCTGTGGGCCTCTGAACAGGCCAGGTGAGACAGGTCTGTTTGTGTCTTGGTCAGGCCTATGTGGCCAATCATCTCTCTATGCCTCAGGTATTCATCTGTAAAATGGAACATCCTTTCCTCACAATGGTGTTGTGAAGATAAAAAAAATGTGATTGTGAGACACTCAGATACTATGTTAATGGGACCATATAAATACTTAAGGTACATAAAATTAGTGTCCAAACTCACCACTTCATTGATAGCAAAATAAACAATGCCACAACATAACCAATTCCACAAGGGGCCTATTTCTAACTTTAGGTGCTTAAACACTTGTACAAATCTGGGTTTAAGTGATTTGCCCAAGGTCACACAGGAAGTCTGTAGTAGAGGGTCTTCTTTAGGGTCTGTAATCTCTAAAGTGCAAGACAGGGATTCAGCCTGTTCAGTCCCAACAATTACTCTACATTCCAGGCAGATACAGATACTTTGGTTGCTCAAGCGGGAATGTATAAGAGAGAGTTCACCCATTTTGTGGTTGTGTTATGTATCAGTGCAGTCTCAAACACCATAATTTGGCCCATCAGTTCTGTTTTTAAGAGAAAGTTTGAGGAAGCACTGACAATTGGTGCTAACTCTTAATGGAACAATGTGACTGTTCCTGTTTTGACATGAAGAATACAGGCATCACTGATACCATTTACTTCAGAATGTATATTTGACACTTGACTGATTATGGACAAGTTTTTAAACAGTTGATATGTCATCGCTGGAATTATATTCCACTTATGGTTCTAGACATGTCTCACATGTTGTGTAGTCCTGCTATTTTCATTTCTGTAACCCCTATGATGGATGGCAATATATGAGCTGCAATAGAGCACCTTCAAAAGAGCCATAAACAAGCACTTACGAACTTAGTGAAAGATCATATCATTTCCTAGTGGACAGAGTGCTTAACTCCATTAGTACCATAGGCTGATTAAATCACCTCACATCACATTTCAAAAGCGTTTCAGCCAATTAAGTCAGCCCCACAGTGTTCAATTCATCTCTGCTTTTCTAGGGCCATAAAGATGTTGGAAACAAATTTATGAGCTAGCCTATAAGTGAAATGACTTATTGTACTACAGTTATGTTTAATACAGATTTGTGAAAATAAAAAAGGATGGGAAATATTATCTCTAATCAGGTGATTTTCGTGTAGAAAATCACTGCATCAGAAAGTCTTAATTGCACTCTTCACGGGTTTTTCCCAACTATAGCAGGAAAGCAAAGAACTAAGCAAACCAACCACCTGGAACACAGAGAGAAATAAGCTGCATTCATTTTCAGTCAGGTTCCCGTTATAGTAATATCTCCTTGTAACATTAACAGTTCACCTGAATACCACCAAGATGCACACAGAAAAGGATGAATTTGATTCCTGATTTAACATCCATCTAGCTAGCACATTTCAAAAGCATTTTTGACTATTAGGTTGTTCAATTCATTCCCACATTTCTAGCATCATACAGATGCAATGGTACTATCAGTGAAAGTACTGAATGATTCTACATGATTCATCACATGTACCTATATACCACAAAGAGCGTGCTATATATCACTAAGTCCTTGACTGAAATGAAAAATAGGATCACTTGCACTGAGTACATGGCAGACAAAAAGCCACCAGATTTGATATTAAGAAATGTAAGATGTCTGTTAGAAACAATTCCTACATTCAATACATGAATTTTTATTTTACTCATCAGAGTTTTCATTCTGTCCTGATCTGAGATTGCCATTTTGCATAGCTGAGTGCAGGCTCTGATATGCATATTCAGGGGTCTGGCATTCATTTTGATTCATATTTGGAAACAGTTCACACCAAGATTTTGAAATGATCAACATTTGGACAAATTGGACAGAGTCCAGAGGAAAGCAACAAAAATGATAAGACATTTAGAAAACATGATAAAGGAGGGACTCACTGTTTCATGAGGTACTTGCTCCGACCTGAAGCTGTGATAAATTGTGACCACAGGAGAAACCCCTGTGTTGGAAGAACTAACCGATAACAAGAGCCCTTGTTTGAGTGAGGGAGTGATCACTGGTAAGCTTAGTAGTATGTACGTTTTTATTTTTGTTGTTTTTAATATGTTTTCTCTGTATTGCTTTTACCTTAAGAATGAATGTGCTTGGTTAGAAAGATCTGTGTGGTAATTTAACTGTGGAAATTACACTGTTTACTGTCTCTGAAGAAGAAAGCAAAGCAGGCATGCTTAGGCAATCAGACTTTACTGGGGAATTCACAGTACAGGCAGGAAGCTGTGCAATTTGAAAATATCTCAGTCGGGAGGGAGAGAGATGCTGGACTCTGACCAAGAGTGATGTCTGGGAAGCTTAGAGTAGGTGCCCTTACAGGACGATAGACAGGGAAATACTGGTACATTTGCCCTGAACTGTGACACATACCATTCATTAAGCCCTTCTACCTCCAAGCACAGCATCTGCAGCTACACTCTTCAAAACTCCCGTTTTCTGCTCTTGTTCACCTATTATCTGTCTGCAAATTTCTGTGGAATATAAAGAAATTGTCAAATATATTCCTCACTTGAAATTATTTGTGAATTTCTTCACTGAATAATTCTTGGTCTGCAGATTATTTAAACTGTGTCCTTTACAATCAGATATAAAATTACAATTTGGTTTCAGTGAATATTTAACCATTCAAATCAAATATCAGCTATACACAAATATGCATGCTATTAAAGCAAAGGCACTCAAATGCCTGTGGTCAGCTAACTCAAAGGAGCCAGGAACATGCTCAAATCAAAATTTAGAATTTGAATGATTATTTGGGATGACTTCCCTCCTGCTCCCACTGTAGTCACTCCCTTCTAATACAGTCTTAGGCCCTGATCCTGCACTTAGCCATGCATGGGCACAAGTATTAGAGCACCTATGACAAGGTGGAGGAGAGTCCCATGAATTATAAAAGAGTTAATCTCATTTACTCACAGAAGAGATGACAACTAAGCAACACATCTTGAATTTTGGATATCAAATTTGGAACAGTCACAGAATAAAAAATAATTTGCTAAACAGTTAATCAATTTTTAAAAATACATTTGAAAAAACAGTAATCACGGGCATTCTACAAAGTAAAAAAAGAGATGAAATTCATTCTATAAATTATTTGTTATACATTATTCACTCTTCTCCAGTCCAATGCTGATGTCAGGAATAAGGAAGATGAAACAACTTTTAAATACACACTATACACTGGTGGTCTCTCCAGATATACAAATAGCAATTTACTGTTAGGCATTCTCAAAGTATCTATATGATAGGCCACCTTCTTGTTTAACTGAGTTCTGTTACCAGATAGAACAGTGCATCTCATTTTGTTATTTCAGATGACAATAGCTGATTTAATTATTAGTACAGGTCTGTCTCATCTTACGCTGGGGTTACGTTCCGCAGTCAGTGCCTAAAGCGAAAATCGTGTATAGTCAAAATTACATTGAGTGTAATGGCGGGGGGAATCGCCCGCACTACAGAAACAGTATTTAAAATTGTTATTTTTCTCTTTTTTTGTTGTTTTTTTTGTTTTTGCCGACCGTGTAAAGCTGAAATTGCGCATGTTAAATGCGCCTAAGATGCGACAGACCTGTACCACCAGGATTTATGGTATAGTCGGTTTCTTAAAACTGTAATGTGGTTGCTGTAAAACTTAATTGTAATGTTCAATAAGTCATTTTTCACTTGTAAATTCTAATTAATCTCAAGTGTGGAAAGGAAATAGAAGTATAATTTGAAAAAAAACAACCAAAAAAAAAACATTGCCTCCTTCTGTTCCTGTATATGTTTTAATGTGAATATAACCTAATGAGCCAATGTTAGTTCAATATTTAGCCCATATATTCTTCTCATATGGTTAAAGTAACAACCAATTTTATTTTTACAACCATTATACATGTACTGTAGCATGATTAAGACTATTGATTTGGTCAGCAACTGCTTATTCATGTCTAAATCAACCATAATTAAATGGACATAACATAAACTGTAATGCAGTAGTTATCTGATTATCCATAAGAGCAGCTGAAAATGTGAAATGAAGCTGCTCTCTTCCTAGAAGAAAATATCATATTGCACAATTGCCTTCACCTCAAGCATCTGGGATTGGCCAATACGAGGAACGAATACGGGAGTAGAGACACAATTGGTCTGTTCTAGTAGTTCATTTATGTTCTTATATAGTTCTATAAACAAACACAATCACTTCCTATCAAATTAGTATAACAACTACACATTTTCACAAAAGTTTTACAAACCACAGGGCAATATTCTCCCCCTTCATTTCCATGAGTGGAGCCAAAACAAGTAGTGTTTACAGAAGCAGGGCTAGTATTGCCTCCCGAGAGTACTCCAGAGAGTTTCCTGATACCGTACCTTATGTCTTCACTGGGCATACTTGTGTAAGACACACTCTAACTGAGTGATAGCCACCACTGTTAGCAGATAGACTGGAGTATATGCTTTCTTCTTCTTCTTCTTCTTAAGCAAAAAGATCCTGACTCTCATGCTGGAAAGAGCTACATATCAATCCATGCCAGATCCTCTGTTAGAGCTCTGTGAGGTCAAGGGTACATGAGAATTCAGGGATGAGGTCAATGAGGTTTGGAGCTGTCAATCAGCTGCTTACTGCAGCAGGATTCTCTCAGCGCCCAGCAGATTTCCAATCAAAAATCCAAGGATATGTTCATGCTGTTTGGTGTTACTGTAGAGCTGCAGTCTACTGATGGCACTATCACTCTTCAGGACTTGTGCTGCAAAGGAATTAAAGGCCTTAAGGGGAACTTTTGCAATCTCAGTGCTTTTGTGTATCTTGGGTAGATGCACAGCGATTGAAGACTTAAACTTCTGCCTATTCCAGCAAGGGCAACCCTCACTGGAAATATGAGCAGGAAATTCCAGCTCCCATGTGAGAATCACCTCAGCTGGAGAGCCTATCACCACTGACAGCAGCACCTAGTTCCTGCTTGCTGCAGTGCACAAGGGCTGACTGTTGAGGGTTCAGGGACACGGAGCAGAAGAACAAAACCAACCCACACAACCAACTCACTGTCTGTATTAACTCCAGGGAAGGAAGGAATAGGAATGTGTTGAACTGAGGAGGAAGATTAAGGCAACTAGTGAAAAATGACTATAGCTCTGTCTTCTTAATGGGGAGAGAGAAAAAAATCATCATTGATTCCAATTCCCACCTCTTCACAAAGGTTAGAGAGATGAAAGATTCCTTTACTTCCAAACCGGGTCTTCTTACCCTACAGGAGAGAGACAAAAAATATGTTCTCTCTCCCATCTTGGTGGGGAGCAGGGTGTAGAGAAAGAAGTGGCATGTCCCCCCAACACAGACTCCAGTTCTCTTTATAATATAGTAGACCTGGAATGGTGCTGGAGGGAGAGAGAGCAGGACCAAAGTAAGAAATGAGTGCCATGCTGAGGAGCATGTTTAGAGAGAGCACTTTAGGCAGTGCCAAAGGTTTGGTGTCTTAGGAAGGGGAAGAGGTTTATTGTGGTGGAGGAATTAACTCAAACACACTGCACATTCTATATATTATCCTTTATGGGAAAGTTCTGTAGAATTTAATAATGTTGTAACAAACACTGTTCTATTAAAAAGTGACTCTAAACCTATAGAATTTAATAGACAATGGAATCTATTTTTCTATAGCTTTTTTACTCTAGAATTCTCTGGTAGGCATACAATTCTCTATTAAATTCTAGGATTTAATATGCATGAAATATTATGAAAAAGATTATGGGAAAAAAATAGAAAGGATCTTGAACACTTCTAAGCAAACTCAGTTTAGAATTTATCTTTTAATGAACAGAACGTACTTCTTGTAATTGGCCTCCCATAGGCTATTCCTCTGGACATGCTTAAAAGTGATTGTTCCTGGAATTCCTTAGGGAAGGCTTAGAGTTCTACAGACCTCTCTAGCTCAGACTTGCTTTCACTCCTTTGCTCAGTTTCAAACGGAAGAACACACAGACAGACTGCTCCTCTAGCGAAAGGGACCGGTCATTATCCATGAGAGGAAACTTATAAATTCAAAGAGAGACACCTACTGTACCCTCAAATTATTCCTTTTAGTCTCTAGTGAGAAAAGGAACATCATGTGTGTGCTATAATTTTGCATCCATACCTATGATGGAAATGGAGCTATTGGAATGACTGATGCGGATACTCTGTCTGGGTAGCTCTACTGTATATGCATTCTATTAGATGGAACTAACTCACAGAAGGTGTTAATACTTAAACACAAAAATATCTACAATTTATCAAAGTAATGCAGAAGTTTCTCTAATAGGAACCTATAACTGCAAGTAAATTCAGAGTTAAGATTAAAACTCTTGCTTTAAATGACCATGCTGAGTTTACTTTAGTTTTTAGTACCATTTATGTACTTTATGAGAGGTATGTATGCTCACCTACTGTTTGAAGACTTCATAAGAAGGTTGCAGTGTTGTTGTAGCTGTGTTGCTCCCAGGATATTAGAGAGACTAAGCAGTTGAGGTAATGTCTTTTATTGGACCAACTGCTGTTGGTGAAAAATACAAGTTTTTGAGCTACACAGAGCTCTTCTTCAGGTCTGGGAAAGGTACTCAGTGGCATAGCTAAATACAAGGGGAAACAGATTGTTTAGCATAAGTAGTTAACACATATTATATATACTAGACCATTCAAAGGTTAAGTGACCAGTCAAGACCTCTGCAGTCTTAGGAGAAAACAGAGGCGTTAGTGAATTATAGATTGTTGTAATAAGCCATAAATCCAATGTCATAATTAAGACCATGATTTTCAGTATCTAGCAAAATTATGAATTTAAGCTCCCAGTCTCAACTTAAAGGTGTTGTGAAGGTTTCCTTTGAGGACCAGGACTGAGAGGTCAGATATAGAGTTATGTTTTTTTTTTTTTAAATGTTCACCCATGAGTGATGTGGTGTTTGTCTTTTATAATTTTTCTGTGTGAGTTCATTCAAGAGAGTTGTGATTGTGTGGTTCCACTCACATAATTATTAGGGCATTTAATGCACTGAATGGGGCACACCACATGTTGTGATAAGCATGTGTAGGACCCATGGAACTTGAAAGGTGTGTTGTGTGGGGAACTGATCATCACAGCAGGGGACATATGCATGCATGTTTTGCATCTCTTGTTCTGGCAGGGTGGTGATATACCTGATCCAGTGCTTTAGATACCCCAGTAACAACTATGTGGGCGGAACCTGACAATTCCCTCCTCCCCTAACAGCCTTTAGAATTCAATAGCAGGAATAGTAGTCTCTATTAAATGCTAGAACTGAAGGCTGGTAAAATGTTCTGAACAAATATTTATGGAAAATTCTTGAATACTACTTAAACAAATTTGATTTAGAATTAACCAACTTGTGCACTAAAAATTTTGGCAGTGATCCCTTCACTCATAAATATCAAAACCTAAGTGGCTAATTAAACTTTCCCCAATATTCAATCAGTTTAAGGCCTGATCCAGAGCCTACTGAAGTCACTGGGAATCTTCTATTCACTTCAATAGACATTGGATCAAGCGCATAAAGAGTAAGTCAGTGATTCTCAGCATCTGAATGGCAACAAATGCTAGCTGAGCAATATTAAGGGATACAGCTTAAAAACATAACCGAAGCCCATTACATTAGAACTGGGAATAAAATATTGAGTTTGCTCACAACCTTCTGAACATGAGGACAGTTGTAACTACATTACTATATACGGACTTATTTGGTTCATTTCCACACAGAATGGGGAATCATATATTCTATAATGATATCTGTAGTACACTTGAATGGAAAACATAGGAAATGCGTTTTGCTTCTTTTGTAAACAGAATTATCAAATGGTACTAAAAACTAAAACAAAATAATACACCTCCCCACTCTAATAATGTCTTCCTCTGTAATTGCTGTGATTGCAGCTGTCACTTTAGTAACTACATATTATGCATTAGAATTGTCCCTCTTCCACCAAAAGGTATTGTGTTCCTCTGCATCTACAGGGAGTTTCTGGGGTACTTTTATGGTGACGCAGTAATTATTATTGCATTCACTGTTGCTGATACTGTATGTCATGTCCCCATGTCCATGCACCTTCCTTTTAAATTATACTCGTCTGTCAATGGCATGAATCTCACAAACACCAAAGCACTAACCTCATATGCATGTTTTCTGTTGCCAAGCAACACTTACTTAGCTCAAATTTTGACATTTTGTCTCGTATGGCACACATCAGTCATTTATTTTTAGATGCAATCTTAGGCTAACTTCATTGTTATAATTTGAATACAATTGATATGTCAATGGCATTGATTGGCATGCACTGGATTTAGGATGTTGGAAGCTAAACTATATTTGGTGCAACAAGAAATATAGTGAGTGAAGTTGCACTTAGTGCCACAACAAATCCCCCTGTCAACTTTTCCATTTTTGGGAACCTTAAGTATAGATGTGCCAACTGCTTAAATATGTTTAAGATTACTTCAACAAATGTGAAAGCGAACAAGAATCCTAGGTGCATACTGTATGCATGATGCATAAAGTATGCATGATACTTTTAAAGGAAACACCTGTGGACAATGAAAAATGTTTCATACAATTAAAATAAAGAGCTTGCATATGCCTTGTGCAGTATATGCTAGTGAATAAATTGTGAGTCTAACAAACAGCCAGTGAAAAATAAAGTAAACTTACATAATGATTTAGTATAGTACAACATTCACTTTGACAACGGAGGTCCAATTTTTAAATGTGGGTGCCCGCAGTAGAGCAATGTGTTCTATTTTTGAATGTTCAATGTATGACATTTGGGGTAGAATCCAGACCACTGAGGGATTGGGTCACCACTTGCTTTGCAACTTGGGGTGCCTCATAATGCTGAATGCTGTAGCTCCCAACCTGGACTCCTCACAAACAGCCAAACAGTATGCAGGTCACACCCTGAGTATCTGGGTATAGCTGCATCCCTGGTTAAGCAGTTCTGACCCCAGCAGCCTATTAGCAAACACTAGCCACAGTCTGGCTTCCAGTGGCCTTGGTTACTGCTTATAGGGTAACCCCAACACATTCCCAGTCCTGGATTTCCCCCCCAAAAAACAATTGTTTAGTGCTTCCAGCCCTTTTCTGGCAGTCCAGATATATTCGGTCTGTTGCCCCTCTAAGGGAATCATGATACAACAGTTTGCTACCTTAAATTGAGTTATCCAAACAATTTCCAACACTGGATTAGTTTTAATTAAAGAATAAGAACAAGTTTATTTACTTACAGAGAGAGATTCTACATGAGTACAAGTCATTAAAGTCAGAAATGGTTACAAGAAAAATAAAGAAAAACGTTTTCTAAACTTAACAAACTAGACTTTGTTCAAAGTGAAGTTCTTACCGCATGTTTCCAGTAACACTGGTGACCAAACTCTCATACCAGGATCTACTCCCAAAGTTCAACAGCTATTTTTTTTTCTGTTATCAGGTGAAAAGAGAGAAATAGGTAGGGAGAGATAACTTGGGTGTTTTTGCTCCTTATATTTCAGTCACCCTATGAAATGCATTTTCCTGTGAGTGACCCCTAGATAAAGTTCTTTCCAGCTGAGAGCAAGGAGACATGGAGTCTGGTAATGGAGATGTTGTATTTTGTTGTTTGCCAGTTTGCAGATCTGTTTGTTCCTGCCCCTCTTCCCTGCCAAAGAATGGCCTGTTGATGATAGGTGATGGCCCATCAGCTTTGATGATACCTAGTTGGGGCATCAATTTGTCCTTGAGAAACAGGTTTTCCCACTTCCCAGACTTGTCTGGTAAATCAATCATGATTTCAGCTTATGTTCATAACTTTACATATAATGTTGCTACATACATTTCACGATGATATTATTGACCCGGAAGTTATTAGTTTTCAAATGATACTTTACATGGTATATTTTGTACAAAGATTATTACAATAGTGTGTAGGGTGTGAATACAAGGTGTTCATTCTGTCACAGTATATAAGGCATATATTTTAGGCACTAATGTGGGTATCGACTTAGGTACCCATGTGTGGAATTGGGTGCTCAGCTTTGAATGTTGGTTTCTTGGAAATGTGTCAGACACCATACTAGGTTCTTGTATCCTGTTAATGGAGCCACTCCTTACTACATTGTTGGACTTTGAGAGAATATGTGACGATACCCGAACTAAACCTCTCATAATGAGTAGTTGTATAAGGTGAGCCAAAATAAGGTAAGCATCTAGGAGCTATGTCAATCTTATCTGAGGCCCCTAGTCTGCAGTAGTCATGGTGGCCAGTGGGGAAGAATGGCTAATAGGTCTGCATTGTA
This sequence comes from Emys orbicularis, assembly GCF_028017835.1. Taxonomy (NCBI): domain Eukaryota; kingdom Metazoa; phylum Chordata; order Testudines; family Emydidae; genus Emys; species Emys orbicularis. The sequence goes on along the minus strand of NC_088687.1, from coordinate 79,702,071 downwards.
GCAGATCCCCTAGACCTGCTCTTCTCATCCCAAATCCCTCTGCAGCATTAGCAGTAGAAGGAACCTTGAAGGTACACAGTTCTGCAGCTTGCCAGTAGTCCTGACCTAATAAGTGAGTTCCTGGCATCCTTTCCACAAACAGTAAAAGTGCACTAATTACACTGCTTTCAGCATCCTTCATGTCCCATATAATTCTTTGGTTGCTTCTAGGTATTTTGAAAATACCATTTGATAGTAATTATTTCTACTTTGGTCTGTTTCTACTTTTCACCTTCTCCCTGTATAAGGAAGTTTTGCCAAGCAATGAATTTCAAGGTGTGATAATAAAGCTGCCAAATAAAGACACTGGATCAGAGTCTGAGCTTGGGTATGTCAGTATGAAGCTGGAGTAACTCTATCATCATCAATGAAGTTACTTCACCTTTATGCCAATCTAACTGAGATCAAAATAGTTCATTTCATTATTTTATCAGAGCCTGGCAATGGATTATATAACATTTTACTCTGTAGCTTAACAAAATATGCAGGAAGAAATTTGAAAGAAAAACAACTTGCTTTTATAGAAAGGAGGTGTTGTCTGGACCATTTTCTTATAAAGGGAGTTACTATAAGACTTAAGAGTGTGAAATAAAAAGACTGAATTGTAGTTTTACTGATTTATGTTTAAAAGCAATTCTATGGTGGCCATCAGTGAAGTCCAAATATATCTATATTGACTTAAAAAAAACAAAACAAAATAAAAACACATACCTCTTATTCAAATCTAAAAGATGTAAAGAGCCCAGTCAGAGAGGAATGTCAGATTGAATTCAAATAGCATTTGGTGTTCAGATAGGTATTTATTCTTTCTAATTTGCAAGAAGGGTTAATTGAGTTCATGACAAGCAAGAATTATAATAGCTTTGCCCAATGGACATTAAGTTGCCAGATGATCTCTTTCTATGGCTTTCATCAGGGAAGAATCTATTATATACAAAGAAAAAACTAATAAGATGGACAATGGGCTAAAATTAGGATGTGTACAATGAAAATGGTAAGGTGAAATATTCATCTGTTACCATTAGATTGGCTGAGGTATTGAGAAAACTGACACATTTGTGTAGCAACAGTGACAACAAACTAAAACACATGAAAGCTAACATAAAGGAAGCTTCATTTGCATTCATTTGAAAATATGGAAATCTTCATCAATCTTCAGAAAAGATTTTTTTTTTTGGTGTAAATGTCAAGTTTTGATTTGTTATGGAAGAGAAGGGCAGTAGATGCTTAAATGGCATGGGGTTGGGGGGAAAGAAGGGGGAGGACAACTTTGAACTTGTACAACTGTGTCAAGAGAATACTGAATTGTCTGCTTACAGTGAGCAATTTATCATTCTTTAAAACACAAAGATGTAAAAGGTAAGTATCAAAGTGCTGTAGAAAAGATGAGTGAAGCTGAAGAGCTTGGTAAAACAGAGGAAGGCTTAAAATTATCCTGGGATGGATTCCCTAAGGAAAGAACAAAAAGTTAAAGGAGACTAAAAGCAATTTTCCAGACAAAAATGGAGGCTGGGGGGAAACTACTCAAGAGAGATTTACCTAAAAAATGGCAACACTAATTAAATAATACGTTTCTAGACATCTCATTGTCCACAGAGTAACAAGAGGAATTAGAGCTTAATGTCACTGACATTTTCTGGAAGCAGGTTTAATTTTTTAAGAAGCCATGAGAAAAATTATATATTCCAATTACCTTTTAGGTTACATCCAACAGTTAAAGTATATTGAAACGGGATGGATTGAAACACTGCACCAGTTATGTAGGGGAGCATTGTGTGGGGAGCACTGCTCCCATGAAACAGAAGAAAGACCTCTCCCTCTCCTTTTTTGGAAGAGGAGGATGTGCAACTCAGTGCTCCTTCTTTCTTTTACCCCTGATTACATCATTGTTTTGACTCTAGGGCTGCAATCCTGCAAGCTCTTAGTCTCACTGGTTTCAATGGCACTGCAGAGTGTATGGTTGCAGGATTCTATAGTTGTTGAATAATCAAACAGCTACTTCCTGTTTAGAGATCAGCTTTTTAAAAGTAGTTTGTTTATTTTTCCAGTTACAAAGTAAGGAGTGAAATACATCTGATATCAGCTTTATAAAGTCATTTGGTACTATATTGAAAATAGAAATGAATATAATTTTATTTTGTACCCAAATCCTGCAGTTAGAGAAATTATCCTGGAAAGACATGATAAATAAGCATTACAAAAATCTCCTCCTGTGTGTGACATGGAATTTTTTTTAAAAAGGTACAGAACATGTGTAGTCTCTAGAGGCCCATTTATAAAAGCCAAAGCATGAGGAAAACTATTTCTACAGAAAGAATTCCAATCATTTTGAGGCTACATGTCAAATGCAGGACAAACCTTAGTGAATGGGTAGAAGTTAAATTGCAAATGTTTCATCGCCTGATTCAAGGTCAATTAAAGTCACTGGGAATACTACTATGGGCTTTGAATCAGTCCCTAAATATTTAGTAAATGACTCATGGGAAGGTGATATTAAGATATGTTGTTTAAATAATATTTAAACCTATGTAAGTAGATTTGAGTTTTGTAATATTGTTATAGGAGTTCTTGGAATTTTTGAATAACCTATTTTGGTAGAGCTAACTATGGTACTTTTAGTACAGTAAGCAGCTATTTAACTACTCTACCCAGAATCCTTAACTGTTTGGAAAGTGAAAAATAAAATAAACCATGTTGAACTGGCAGACTGTTTAGGTACATAAGTAATGCATAGGTACAAAAAACTAGACAGTTGAACGTGTCAATGCTGATGTTTTATTGAGGTCAGGAAGTGAAAACTAGGGAGTTTAACAAAAGGGGATTCTTTCTTTTGCACATTAATTTACAGACTTCATTTGTGCTGTAAAGATATTGCTTAAGGGACTAGAAAGACCCAATTGCATTCTAAGTGGTAGATGACACAATGAACAGCTGGCCAAATTTTGTGACTAAGAAGACTTTTTAGTTCTAATTTTATTTATTTGTACTGGGATAGTGCCCAAAGATACCAATCAGCATCAAGATCCCACTGTGCTAAACGTTCCACAAACACACAGGAAGTCTCAAGCACTTGTACAAACAGTTTACCATCTAATTTGAAACAAGATTCAACAACTCAGTGTAATAAACACTAGGAGAGAAGGGAGGAAGAGAAGTTGAGGATAGTGATTGTGACAGTGTACCCCATAAGGCTTTATGGGGAGGGGGTGCTTATAAATGTATGTATGACATAACTGGAATATGTTTTGTGCTGCCTGTGCCAGGTAACATATCTCCGTAAAGGTTATGGTCTACTATATTAATCCTATTTGTACATATATATATCATTTTCTACTTGAGGTTAAGAATATGGGCTGTATGCTTGCTTGGTTTCTAAGTAAGCTTTGGGAGGCATTTGGTCAGCTTCTTTAGGAAGGAATTCGCCAGGTTAAGTACCTGATCAGGAAACACTTGGAGAACAATGCATCTTGGAATGGTCCAATCCACATAAGAAGTCTTCCTGGAGACATGCAAGATACCATGTGGATAATGGCGTCGGCCTGTGAAGACTGAATCATGCAGGGGCATGTGACCTGCCCAGGTGACTCCAAAACTCCATCTTGGAGCTGGACTTTGCATAGGAGGGAGGAGGGGAGTCCCCACCCACAAGAGTCTATTTAAACCCGTGGGAGACCCCTCCATTTTTTGTCTTCAGCTGGCTAAAGAAGGAGCCTCTCCGATACTTGAAGGAGACTGAAACAAAGGACAGTAACTACAGGGGGTGTGAGTGATTGCTGGACCCAGGCTAAAAAGAGATTAGCCTGTAAAAGGGAGTGCTCTGGAACTGGTGAGGAAATTATCTGTATTTAGTTTGATTAGACATAGATTTGCGCATTTTATTTTATTTTGCTTGGTGACTTACTTTGTTCTGTCTGTTACTACTTGGAACCACTTAAATCCTACTGTCTGTATTTAATAAAATCACTTTTTATTTAGTAATTTACTCAGAGTATGTATTAATACCTGAGGGAGCAAACAACTGTGCATATCTCTCTATCAGTGTTATAGAGGGCGAACAATTTATGAGTTTGCCCAGCATAAGCTTTATGCAGGGTAAAACGGATTTATTTGGGTTTAGACCCCATTGGGAGTTGAGCATCTGAGTGCTAAAGACAAGCACACTACTGTAAGCTGTTTTCAGGTAAACTTGCAGCTTTGGGGCAAGTGATTCAGACCCTGGGTCTGTGTTGGAGCAGACTGGAGTGTCTGATTCAGCAAGACAGGGTGCTGGAGTCCTGAGCTGGCAGGGAAAACAGAAGCAGGGGTAGTCTTGGCACATCAGGTGGCAGCTCCCAAGGGGGTTTCTGTGATCCAACCCATCACAGTGATAATAAAGTGTCATGGTTACACAAGTTGGTTATGTGCACAGCTTGATGGTTCTGAGTTGTTTGTAAGGTTTTTTCTTTTTCCTGTTATAGATAGTATCAGTTATCTATGAGTGCTGGTCAATCTAGTCATCATTACTCAGCTGTGTCTTATAGAGTGAGAAAAGATTGGCTTTCAATTGAACAGTGTAACTTACTTTGATGACAATGAGTGATAATACTTCCATGCTATTGAGCCAGATTATTAAAGGAGCTATACAGAACGCACCATAGAATGGTTCATATGAAAGCCTTGGAGAGAAGCTATGTTCTGTCTATCTTAATTAAGTTTATAGAGTGAAAAATCACCATGGAACCTCTAATACATGAAAATAGTAGTACATTCATATTGATTTAACGGAAAAAGATAAATAATATTTTCTCTTAATGGTCAACAGTATCTCAAAGTGATAAAAGTAATCCCATTGTCCACAAGCACAGCAAAAATGATAGCAGCACTATGGAGTGTATTTTCAAGGTATGGATCACGTGAAAAAGTAATATCTGAACATGTATAACTTTGTGTTTAAGACAATAGCCAATACTTTATACTTTATGTAATACAAATACACATTCTTAATCATTAGGCAAAATAATCCTCTGAAAATGTACACAGCTAAATGAGTGACCTGATTTTCAGAGGTGTGGAGGAACTGTTACTCTCAATGACGAGTGAGCATTTCTGAAAATCACGCCTTTCTTTAGGTGTCTAAATATGGACTAAGATGCCTAACTTTAAATTCTCAAAACTGACCACGTTATCCTTCATATTATACTGTATAGTATTTAGTAAACAGTTTCTATTTCAGAGAGAGGAGTGTAATGTAAGAACGTGCACAAGGAAACAAAATTTCTTTCCACTGAAGTCACTGAGATTGACTTCAAAATTTGGCTTATACAATTTCAGGTCCACTCTAGTGGTAATTCTAATTATGATACTAAGTATAAGAGTATCCAGAAACTTTAACAGGAAGTTCAGTGTGTCTGTATGTAGAGAGTGAAAAAAGATAAAGAATGATGACCTGTAAGCAATATATTCCAAAGCCTCTTTCCTTATCTAAATAGCTAAAATAAAATCCCACATGTACTGTACAAATAACTCAAAGAGGAACAGTGTATGCAAATATTTCTCAGGGGTGGGGACAAAAGGGACTGCCACCAGCAAGAGTTCAGGACCAGCAGCCCTTGCAACTGGATATGGTTAGCCAGGAAACCTGACCCAGCACACCCCTAACTTGGGCTCTCTGAAAATACCCTTTGTTAAGCCCCAGGTCTCAACAGCCCACTCTTACCCCAGCAACATGGGTTAGAGAAGGAAAAGCAGAATCACCTTTCTGGGCTTGGCTCCATTCCTCAGAAGTAGGTTCTCCAACAACAGTGGGGCATTGAAAACTCCAGCTGGGGCTCACTGTGCCTCTTAAATAACCTCCAGATGTGATATCAGCAGGCCAATTTTTACAATCTGAACTCTTGGCATTCTTCTCTACATGCTCACTAGCTTTTTATCCCAACTTCCTTCCATGCCTCTCTCCACCACTCTTTCCAATGCTAGCCTCATTTTCCCTGCCTCTCTCTATCCATTCTGTTTCCTGCTATCTATCCTTCATACCCTTTCCATCTTTTCTCCTATTCCTTTGCTTGTTTTTACTTATCTCTCCTGCGGTTTCCTCTATCTCCATCCCACCCCATAATAGACTAAAGAAACAGATATGAATACATTAATTTTAAAAAGAAGAAATGGAACAGAAAAGTTGCATGCTCATTAGTACCCTGATCATTTTGTTCATCATACCCCTGGTCCTGCTCCCCTTTGTCTGTTCTTTTCTTTTTAGGTGTTCATGCTGTACAGGACAGGAATAGTGTCTTTGGGACAATGGGGTCCCAATATTGATTGAGCCATTTGGGTGCAACTCCAGGATAGATAATTAAAGTAATCAACAATAAATGAAAACCTTATTTCCCCATAGCAAATTATCAATGATTTTTTTTTTTTTTTTTTTTTTTTTGGTTTAAGGCAAAAGAAATAGAAGTATATCAACCATGGTCAAAGATAGTTAAAATTTTTGATCCATGCGTATGATTGTTCTATTTCCCTTCCTTCTCCCTCCCCCCTTCTTTTTAGTGCTGGACACAATAAATTATAGCTAAGTCACATTAAAATAGTTCATCAGCATATGCACGTTTCCAGTTCTAGCTGAGTAGGTTAATCTTGTAACAGATAATGCTTAAACAGCATCAGTAGCAGTTGCTGCAGAGCTACAATCAATTACAATTAAATGTGCTACAAAAATACAGTTGATAGTTTGGATACGAAAGTATAATATGAAATCCGATTTTGACTAGTGGTTTGGACTTTAGTAGAATGTAAGGATTATTTATTCATGGTGTTCCATGCATTACCCCTTCACACACTGAATTTCATTGCAGAACCTTTAATTTAAAAAGAAAACCAACTGCTTATTACTAAAAGTTTAAATCTCTGTTTGAATCCTTATCAGTGATAGTAGGAACATGGCTGAAGGAGTTTTTAAGACACTTAAACATTTCAGTTTAAATATTTTTTTATAGTATCACACTTGTGGAGGTTTAAGTTATATGTTTAATTCTACCCTCCATCATCATCATTATGCAGTGCACATCTCTGCATACCTAGCCAAGTCAGCTTTTTGTGCTTACATATTCGTGCCATATAGTAGCTGATTTTGCAAGATGTATTGTGATGTTACTACACATCAGAGGGCAGGATTGAGCACTACATCATGATAATAAAGATAACTAGTGAGACAGGGTTAGAGTGATATTTTATTTTCTTTCTTGGTAAGCAAATTAACTTGCATCACTTAGGACAATTACAGAAGTTCAAGGGGTGAAAGGATGAGAGCATGCAAGAAACAAAGAAAATTAGAGTAGAAAGTGTGGAAGCCAAAAAGAGGGATAAGCAAGACAGATAGAAAGGAAAGAGAGGGGAAGACAAAGAGAAAAGAGGCAGGAAGCTTGGGTGTGAGAAGAAAGCACACTCAGACATGTGCTAGAAGGGACTTTTAGGAGCCCCTTGAAATTCTTCAGCCAAATTGAAGGAAGGGTAGGGGGTGATGTCCATGCTTCCAAATGCTGCTGCTTCCCCCTGCACTATGTCTTTGACTAATTTTAGTTCAAGTGGGAAAATAAATAGATCTCCAATTCCCTTGCTCGTCTTCTCTGCAAGCACAGGTGCACCTGCAATTTGTAGTTTATCTAGGTTGGAGTAAGAGGCATTTTCATGGAAGCCTCTTGTTAAGATAGTGGCAGCACATAAATCAGTTGGGGCACAGAGAAAGATGAGGCTTGATCCTAGACAATACAGGTGCAGAGTGTGGGGTGGATAAGGCAAATAGTGATGAGCAGTACAGGCACAACAAAGAGCCCAATTTTGTAGTATTGAGTATGCTGGTATGCATTCCTGGAACTAGAAGGAAGACCAAAGAGGGGAATACCTTAGCTATGCGCTCAGTTGCATGCTAAATCACATCTCGCCACAGAAGCAGCCACATCTTGCCCCTTTTACCTCTACATTTAAGTCTAAGATAGTAGGCCTGCAAAAGGCATGAGACTCTGTGCAGATAGCTATGCCTAGTATTCAATGATTTGTGGCTATGCATAGCCTCCACTCACACTTTTATTGGAAGGCCAAAGAAGCATGCTATCTGCTTCTCATTTCATAAGAACTTACAGGAGCAAGGGTAGAGTGGGCACTACGATCACAGTGCATCATAATGCATTCAGCCCCAAGAAACTCATCTAGCAAAAGAAGGCTATTCCCACAAGAGTTGTTAAATTTGCATTAGCTCTGTTCTCATTCCATAAGATGTGAGAGAAGTTAGTTAGAGAGAAAACACTGCATTGCCTTCTGAAAAAGTCTCTCAAAAGTCCCAATAAACTGTTTCACAAAACATCTAGCATATTAGAAAAAAGTTCTAGTGATTTTTGCAGTGCCTCCCCTTCCCCTATGTCTGCTCTGATGTATATGTCAAAGGCGTTAATATTATTATAAAAATAATCTCAATATATTCCTACATTGTGAAGTTAACATGGAAATATTTGTTATAATGCACTGAATCCCCTAAATCCTGAAAGACCACTCATAGCCTCTCGTGGTTTACTATTAAATTCAGTTTGCCCTAATCTGCTATGGTGATAGACACAATATAAACAAACGTGTGAGGAAGGGAAGATGTGTGGTTAAACCAAAAGCCTGGAAGTCAAGAGATCTGGATCAAGACTTTTCAAAAATGAAGACTAAAGTTAGGCTCTTATATCTGTATTTAGGAATCTAACTATGTGGCCTGATTTTCAATGATCCTGTACATGCACCAGATCCTATTAAAGTTAAGGGGAACTGATCAGTGCTTCCTGCTTTTAAAAACCACGTCACTTTTCTAGGTGCCTAAATATGGATTAAGGATCCCAGCTTTAAGCCGCTATTTTTAAAATCTTGGCGCAGGTCTTTTTTTTTTTTTTTTTTTTTAGCTCTGCAACAGACTTCCTGTGTGGTGCTGACAGCCTTGCCAATTCTCATGATTTTGTAACAAGTCTCCCATTAATTGGTATTTTACTTAAAGCATGAGTTTCGAGAAACAAGTGGTTATGTGAGAAGCTCAGGTTTAATTAAAAAAAAAAAGTTGTTAATGTTTGTGGTTGGCAATACTGCACTGGGCAGATCATTTAACCTATGAATGCCTGAATTTCCTCATTCCTAAACAGGAAACAATACAATAATAGTACTCTACCTCATAGGGTGTTGGGAGACTTAATTTACTAATGTCAGTAAAGCACTTTATTAGCACAGATGGAAGACCATACAGAAGTGCACACTATTTTTATTAATACAGGGGAAGAATAAAATACACTGTATGTGGCCTTTACTCATTTTATGATATTCACAAGTGTGGATTTTCCTTTTTGTTTTTGTTTAGATAGTAGACACATAGGATAAATTGTTAATGGATTGTAATTTATTACTTGATTGCGACTTGCATATTCTTAAAAGTGTTGTTTCATTTTTGTTTGAATTGGTGAATAATTAATATGCAAAGCTTCTTGTATTTCTTTATCGGTAACCTTTTGACCGGTCTGTTAGCTAAGCAGTGTGTAAGATTGCTCATAAAGCATGAGGAATAATGATAGCAATCATGACTGCAGTTACTCTATGTATCAGATGGGTTTCTGGGGTGTGAAGGCTTTTAAGTAGGGCCTGTTGATTACCGGGAACTTTAATTAAAAAATAAGTCACTTGATTGTCAAGTATCAGAGGGGTAGCCGTGTTAATCTGGATCTGTAAAAAGCCACAAAGAGTCCTGTGGCACCTTATAGACTAACAGAAGTATTGGAGCATAAGCTTTCGTGGGTGACATGCGTCTGACGAAGTGGGTATTCACCCACGAAAGCTTATGCTCCAATACTTCTGTTAGTCTATAAGGTGCCACAGGACTCTTTTTCGCTTTTCACTTGATTGTGTTGCTATTATTCACTGGCTAAATTGAGGAATAGTCTTTGACTGGCTACTGAGATGCTCAAATACCGCCAAACATATTGGAATACGCTGTTGTATGAAAAATTTATTCCCCAAATAATACGCAACCAAATCTATTTGCAAGTCACACATTGTCATCAATAACCAGGAAATCACTACAGGGTATGCAATGACTAGACCCCTAGGCTTGAAAGCACAATGTCCGCACTGCTATTTTTAACATGCAACCTCAAGCCCCGCTAGCACGAGTCTATCTACACAGGCTGGGAGGTTTGCTCCCAGCTGCATTGTGCCCATAGAGAGTGGGGCATGTTCTAGTTCAGAGGGTTTTTTTGCTGCACCACTCCTTTGGATAGCCCATGTGCACTCTCCTTGGCCCTATTTGAGTCCCCCCTTTCTCCTGTTCCCAATTCTGATCCCATGATGCAGGGGCAGGGGAATCCCCACATAACCAGGAGAAGGCTCATGCGCCCTGTTCGAATCCCCACTGCCTAGAGCAGCAACTTGTGTGTATGCGTGGTGACTCTGCCCCTTCCGAGTGCACTTGTGCTGGAGGTGAGGCCTTTTCTGTGGGGTCAGGACACCTGCATGCATCTGCTGCTACCATGCTGATTCCTAGGGCAGCCACGGGAATAAGAGGGAGTGGTGAGTATTCTCCAGCTGAGGAGATCTGCCAGCTTTGTGACTCCTTTATGCCCACACAGCAGGTATTCAGTGGTAGTGCAAGAGCCCATTAATTGGAGCCTTAAAGTCCTGTGTAGAAATATGCATCAGAAAACCAAAGCTTTTCAGCCACAAATAGTTGACAATAAGCAAAGGGACATTGTCACCACAGTAATTTAAAATGGAATGGAAGGTGGAGAATACAATGTTTTTAAAAATAGTATTTAAAATAAATTAGACAAAGCCACACTGTTGCTTGTTCAAGATTAATTTGCATTGACTTAAAAATAAAGAAACTGGAGTGTTAGCCACCAATGCATATGCAGAGTATAGCATCTCTACATAACATTGCAGAATCAAGTGGATATTGATCTAAAAAGCCGGGACAACTGGTATAGAGTGTCAAGACCATCTCTCTGGTGTATGCAGTCATTTGGAATATAGAAGGCGCTATCAATCAGTGAATTGAAGGATTATTGATGTGTTAAGGGATCTAGCCTATTTTGTTTGTCTAAAAAGCCATTTAGATGATGAGTACAGGTCAGGATGTTTGAAATTTAGATGCTACTTTCCCTTTCTGCATGCCTACCAGCAACAAGCAAACTACCAATTCCCTTCTCCTCTATGTTGAAATCCTTCCTGAAAACTCATTTTCCAAGCAGTGTCCACAGTAAAGTCATAGAACATACAGAGCTGTTTAAATAACTGATTTTTGGCTTGTTGGCAATTCTGAACAAAAAAATTGTTTTGGGGTGACCCAAAATGAATTTTTTCAAAATTTTTGGCAATTAAAAAAAAAAATCATTGTGGTGTTGAACATTTAATTCAACCCAAAACTCAACATTGCCTTTCAATTTTGAGCTTTTAACATTTTCATATTCTTTTAATAAAACAAAAGACATTTCAAAACAAAAAGTAGCATTGATTTAGAAAATCAAAATCTGGTATTTCAAACAAATGTTGAAATGAAATGTTTGACTTTTTTGGAACTTTGTGTATTTGGTCTCCCCCTCCACCCTCCTCACCCCCCCATCAGCATGAACAATCCAGAGAAACCAACACAAACTTGCATAATGTTTCAGAGTCACCAAACTCACTGACAAGTCATTTGGGCCAAAAAACGTTGCCCAGTTCTAGTAATAAGCTTCTTATATCATTATTTTTATATTTAACAACAGAAAAGACATAAAAAGTCACAAATATATGCATAACCTAAACTGAAAAATGCACGATTGTATTGCTTAACCTGCCCCTCATCCCTCTCTTCTGTTTGTCAACACCACTCCTTATACCCTATCTAAAATGCACATTGTCTTTCTGTGTATTCTGTGAATCACCTAGCACACACTGGGATGCTAGTATATAATTAATGAAAATTAGCATATCTAAACCATGGTGTCCTAGTTTTATCAGATGCATGAAAAAATATTGCATCATAGAAGTAGCTTCCAAGTATTGAGGCCAACAAATTTTGAACACACCAGGGGAATACCTTTAAAAGAAGTCCTGCTTACAAAAAGCACATTTCTTAAATGACTCCTGTTGATGGATTTGACTCCTACAATATAGTACATGAAGACCTTTTGTAACCTAGTGCCAGTGCTGCTCCACCAGTGATAGAGCCATGGTGGGTACATAGGAATATATACAACTATGTCATTTGACCCTGCGCAGGGCGAATCTTCAAGACTCGGGGTACATCTACACAAAAATTGAAGGTCTGATAGTGCAGGGAGGCATAGTCATGCTAATTTTAATCTAGGTACCACAGGTAACAACAGTAGCAAATGTGGTGGCAGAGACTTCAGTGTGAGGAAAACCTCAAGTACATAGCCAGGTTCCCCAGCAGGCTTGTACCAAGGCACTATCCTGCACTGATGCCTGTGCCTCCACATCTTCGCTATTACTCTTACCTGCTCTAGCTAAATTAAAGCTAGCATGGGAATGCCTACCAGACCTTCATTTGCTGAGTAGACATACCCACTGCGGTTAAAATAGCCATGAGCAATGTTTACACTAGCACTTCCACCATAGCTTCTACCAGTGGAGCTGCAACAGTTGCAGATTTCCTAAAAAAAATTGATATAGAACATTTTAACAGTCCATCAGAGATTTCAACATTAGAGTATCAAAGTAAAAATCTTATTGCTAATCCGCAATCCCAACCATGGGAATTATTAGATTTTAACTGATAATTCCATCTCCACCTTCTGTATCCAATAATGTAATTCATCTACATTCTCTTGACCTCTCAGAACACTTGTCCTGGCTGGCATTCTTATTAGGGATGACTAAATATCATCGCTGTTTCATGCCCATTTATGGGACTAATCAGGCAGCAGGCGTAGTGAAGTTGTAAATAAGGAAACGCTAGTAGCCGTAAAGCTGCAGTACGACTCCTCCAGGACAACATTGCCTTTGGCAAACAGGCTTAATATTTAAGAAATTTGGAAAGCTGTAGTTTGAAGCAAAAGAGTTGTGTTTCCAGTGCCAGTGTTATTTTTAAAAATAGTGTTTCCTTTAAATTTTTTTCTTTAACATGTCTTTGTATTCTTACAGTAATATTTAACTTAATGCTTTATGGAACTGGGTAGGAAATGATGTGCCAGTCCTGCAAAGATTAAAGCACATGGCTAATTTAACACAAGTGAATAGTCCCATTAAATCAATTAGATTATTCACATGCATAAAGTACTCACATGCTTAAATCTTTGTAGTATTTGGGTCTTCCCGTGTAAATAGGAAATAACAGATAGTCACTGAGAGATTTGGATTATCACTTCACAAGAGAGTTTTTAATGGATAGCTATCAACTCTACATGTGCAGTAGTAATTCTGTACTGTGTATAAGGAATTATGGGAAAAAAGCTTGGATGCTACAAATAATTGCATAAATATTAAATTAAAATATATTAAAAACCTTGTGCATTGGAAGTACTGTTAAAACATTGATGGATAAAACATAGTACTTCTGCAGTGCACATTTTATTAGGAAGCATAATTAATATTATTTTCCAAATGGTCACAGTAATCCATATTTGCCATATACAAGAGCCTAGCAAATTTTATCTAGAGGTGGAAAAAGCACCATATAAAATATTTTAAAATATATAAAAAGATGTACATTGTTCCTCAGTTCCCCTCTATATTGAGAATTTAATATCAAGTTTTAGACTGGTGGGGATTAGAATTATTTTTTGAAAATCAATGTTTAAAAATGAAAGACACTGAAAGACACTTAACTGCAGAGTTGTCAAAGTGAGACAATAATACAATATAATACTTATCTCTGATTATGATTACCTGTACTATTCCCAGAAGGAAGTCTGTGTATATATACTACAGTGTAATCAAGATAAAAATTTATGCATGCAAGTAACAGCTAATCTTATGGGTTTTTTTTAAAGTATTAATGCCTTAATTTTAATAACCTGTTTTATGCTTTACAATAGCTACCAAGACTTTATGTGGAGCTTTACTTATGCTTATAGTAACATTAATAAAATAAAATACCAGCATATTTGTTAGTCAGTATTAGGGTAGCATATCAGCACATATGTGGAGTGGCCAGTAAGACACAGGTAAAGAGATGCATTTACAATTGGTGGCTGGATGTTCTTGTTGCCTTCTCTTTCCTCCTGTTCCGATTGGTATGGCATGCAAGGATTATTTGGACAAAGGCTCGACTCTGTTATGCCTGTCAGCCTGGAGTGTAAGTTTGAGGAATGCACAGGCCTTTAAAATTCCCTGCAGAAACAGTGGCTTTTACTCGACTTCTCCAGCTGTGTGGTAGCCTCAAATTATGAGTTGCACTCCACAAGAACAAAGAAAAGCTAGTCCACATAGCTTTGTCTCTTTGACAAAGGGTAAGCATTGTGCCTATAGAAAAAACTGAGAGCACAAAGAAAACTGGGCACACCTGAGTGTGAAAGGGATGTTAGTAAATCTGGTTTACTGATGTAAATAGTTGGAATACAGTACAAATACAGCAATAACATGTTTTTAATTAGGCTGACTTACTCTCTGTTCTCCTATATTTCATCTGATATATATTTAATAGGATACTTTGGTTGAAAAGAAATGGAATCAGGCACTAATCATTTTAAATAGGGATGTGATGACAGGATGGTGTTTTGGATTTCATTAAAACATTCCCTGTTAATTTAAAGCATTGTTTCATGGGAAATGTAGTTAACAACATGCATTCCTAATTAAATGGAAGCTAATGTTATCCAAACAATTCTTGTTTAAAAGTAGTTCCTACTCTCCTATGATAATCAGGTGAATAAAATAAACATGCAAGAGTTCTGAACCTGCATTCTGCCAGACTCAACGCAAACCAGACCCACAGGGGCACTGAGTTCTAATTTGATCTATGCTATGGACTGAAGGAGGGAATGGTCCTGGGGAACAAATACATGTGCTCTCAAAATCCTATATAGTTTCTTACACTGCTGTCATAACCATAGTATCTAAATGTCTTCCAGTAGCATATGGCATGTCGTTATTACATCTTTTACACATACTTCAGTCTCTCTCTCATCCAATCCCCATGGGGAAAATTTTGCCTGCAGTATAGTGTTTTGTTTTGGTAGTTTTTTGGCTGATTTTCTTTAATATGTACATGTCATTATATGTTTATAGAAGAGAAGGCAAGGTTGAAGAATTGCATCATGTACATAGAAAGAAAGGAAGGTGCTGAGGAAGAGTAATTTCTAAGGCCTTGTCTATACTACCGCCGTAAGTCAACCTAAGTTACGCTACTGCAATTACGTGAATAACGTAACTGAAGTTGATGTGGCTTAGGTTGACTTACTGTGGTGTCTACATGGTATTGTTGGGTGATGCTCTCCCACTGACTTACCTTATTCTTCTTGGGGAGCTAAATCAACACCGCTACATCAATAGCAGCAGTGCCAATATACCGATAAGTGTAGACATGGCCTAAATGTGGAAAAATATTCTTGTAGCAGAAAAAACCTTAGCTAGGGAGGAGGGACAGACTGTAGCTTGAGGAGGGCAGACAACCTCTAGAAGCAGACTTTACCTACTGGATATTTAAACCTGTTCTTTTATTAAATACAACCTTGGATACACTGCTTGTTTTACATTTTGGTCAGTTTATGTTTACTTTAGTTACTTGTCTAATGCAAGGGTACTTTCATATCACTGAGAAACCCAGAATGTCAAACATCTGCATGGCAAATATTTTGTTTTAGTGCTGTTGATCTTATGCCCAATTTACATTCAATTACTAACACACTTCATCTGTGGCTAGTCAACTAATAAATACTAACTCAGATAAAAATAACTTATTTTAGAGAGACTCAAAGTCACATTATATCTCGGAGCCCAAACAAGTGTAAAGCAGATGCTAAAGCTGCTTATCTCAATCCCAATGATTTAATATATTTTCTTATATTTATTGGGAAAAATATAGACAGCAAAGAGAGCATTTAACCAGCTAGTTTTAACACTTTCACAGGAGCAAGTATTTCAAACAAACTATAATTAATACCTGGGAGGAATTAAAAGTGGATTTGAGGGAAAATATATTAAAGACAAAGAACATTAATCTCTCAAAATAATTAAAAATAGGCTTTTTGTTTGCTAATGCTGTAAGTTCTGGGTTCAGAGAACGTTGTTTCTTTGAATTAAGGAAAGAGAGAAACCAGTTATATAGCACAAAGAAAAATGCTGGGTAAACATTTGTGGATTCTGTAGCTTTTCAAAAATCCAGTAGCATTTTGTAACTTAGCTTGTCTGTAAGCTTAGCTTGTCTGCAAGCTGCAGGCCGCCTGGAGCCTCTGCTTCCCAACCTACCAGCCTGGCCCCAAGACATGCCTGTCCACTGGCCTGAAGCAAATGCAGCTCTGCTGCCAAGCCCCCATGCCGCTGATAAGCACCAATGCTTGGGCAAGGATGCTGTGATTGGTGAAAGTGGCCAGAAGTGTCAGTTGCTAGGGGAAATCATGAAGCAGAAGATTTGACATGGCTCTTCCATCTCACATGTGCGGAGCGCAAGATGCAAAGTTTAAAGGAAGTAGGTGGGACTCCGCCCTCATAGGGTTGGTGAGAGGGCTGGCTCAGGATACAGTGCCCAAGAGGACCCCAATCTCCTCTATAAACAAAGCAAATATTGTCCAATCCCTGGATTATAGGGCATGACTGGCCCCAATTGCCCCTATGCTGAACTGCAGTGGTACCACCCATATCCCAAGGGTGGATTGAGGGCTGCCATCTTGTACTTCAAAGTTTCAGTTTTTCTAGGAAAAGGACAATGAGATGTCTCTCCTTGCAACTGTGAAAGGGACTGGCTGACTATGGACTTTTATGTTTTATCCTCCGGAAAATCAAGAGCTCCCAGAGGCCTAAAGCGGCTCCTAGACTTCTGCTAATGTTGCCCCCAACCCAACTAAAATCAGAAATGGCATCCCAGTCTTAACAAGTGCAGATTCCTTGGTTTCAGCAATTGCAGTCTGTCAAAAATAGGTGATCATCTACTCCGCCCCCGATGAAATGTAGACAAAATGCTAATTCTAATATCATGAGCTCATGTCAATGGCCAATATAGAGAATGAGAACACCATTCTAATCTTGAAACATAGTTTTGTAACAATGCAGGTCAATTGACAACACCAAAACAAAAGGTTGTGGCATTATCCTTGAGTCCTTATGCCTTTCCAAAGGTGTATGTATTGAATAAAAACAGCTGACATGTTGTTCGCACTGTTCTAAGTGTCCCATCTGTTAATCATAAGACTGCATCAGCTAACTATGTTATCTTGTGAGCAAAACAATCTGTGCACTGTGACTGCAGAGTCAGCAACAAAGCAGTTCCTCCCATGTAACATTCACTGATGAAGTTGGATTACCAAAATGCTAGTGGTCATGTTTCATCTCAGTTACAGAGTTCTACAGGTTGAGCACCTTGTCAGTTTGGGGAAAACAGTGAGAAGCCCTACCCCTCCAACTTGTTCCCACCATCTCCACAGTCAATCATCTGAGTAGTACTGTGCCGAAAACACAGCCTGCCTGCCCTCTGACAACAGTTCCACTTTCTGAAGCAACCAGAACCTCCTCCCCTTCGCCTGTCACCAAAACTCCTCCACTTCCTTCCCATCAGCCCCAGTCCCGAATTTCTTCTTCAACTGCCCACATTTTTTTTCTCTCTCGCTCCATATGCCCAGCCACCACCCAGGGAAACATGCCTGTTTCCTGATTGCTGCTCCTTCCCTCCACCCTCATTCTCCTTAAAGTTCCCCTCTAACTTAATGCTCTTTGAGGGGAATAGGGGAGAAGATAATTGGTGAAATAAGGGTGCTGAGAACTGCTGGGCTAGGGCATTCTGAAAAATAAATAAAGGCAGAGTACAGGTGGCCAGGCTATTGAACTGACTAATTTCAAGTGTGATCCGAGAACAGATGATATTGGGGGAGAGGGTAGGGGAGAGAGCCAACAAGTGAATAGTTTGAAGTGGGGAGGGGGCCTCTTCATTAATAAAGGAGGATTCAGAATTAATACATTTGGGGGGCAGAACTGGTTAATTGAGGGAAGGAAGGGCTCAGTCTTGGTCAATTGACTGGGGGGGGAAAGGGGCAGAACTTGACAACTGATGGGAGATGAAATGGGCAGGAAAGGTAGAAAATGGAATAAAGTAACAAGGCAATGGGGTTTTTGGTGTGTGTGGGAGCCAAAGAATGGTTTGTGTGAAGCAAAAACTGAGGAAGAAAGTATACTTGTTTTTTTTATGTATAAAATGTTTGTTCTGAAATGTTTTTAAATATTCTTAAATGTGGGAAACAATACTTAACATTTCAAAGTCAAGGGGGAAGATGTCAAACAACACATCTTAGATTTGTTTCATTTCTTCACGGTTCCCCAACTTCTGTTTGTCTAGCTACAGGCCTCATGTTGAGTAACCTCAATTAAGTCAATGGGTTTATTTTGCATACAATGTCCAATTGTGCATACCTTTATTCACACTGAAATAAATTAGACTACTTATGTGAATAAAAGGTACCAGTACAAGAGAGTTTGTGGGATTGGGTCTTTACATCTGTGTAAAGGAGATGAAAATCTAGAGCATTAGTTATGACAGCAAATGGCACAATTTTATAAATTGAGTAAGATGTTAAGAAACGACTGGGGCAAATTCTGCCTTTCTTTATAGCCTCACAATTCCTTTTCCATTTAATAATTATTTATATTGATAAATAAGTAAAAGCCCTATATACAAAGTTGTGATTCCAACAGGGATAAAAAGAAAAGTTGAAAAATTTTCTAGCAAGCTCTTTGAGACAGCAGGCATTAATTTTATTGGAAACTCTCCAATGTGTGTAAATAAGGCAGAAGATAACCAAACTCCATGTTTTAATTAATTCACAGTTGGCAGAATGAATTAGAAAAGCAGCAATTAGCACTTAAGTACATATAGGACACAGGTTAACTAAGGAAAAAAGAAGCATAATGTTGTACTGCACAGTATAACAATATTAGAAGCCTACAGAACAAGTAAAAAATTCTCTGACCAGTTAAGGGTAACAATGAAAAAAAAAAACCCTCCTTAAGTGCTCAATATTTGACACTGGCAAAAAAATTTCAGACATAGGAGCCTTAGGGTAGGCTCCTAAGTCCATATTTTGGCACCTACATGTAGGACCTAAGCCCCTAAGGGCTCAAGTGCCATTAACTTCATTGATTTCAATGGGACTTGTGCTTCTATGTCATGCAGGCACTTTTTGAAAATCCTATCCTTCTGTATCCAAGTATGGTTTCAGGAATCTAACCTTAGGTTTTTATTTATGAAAATTTTGGCCATTGTTCTTTAGGGTGCCAACCCTGCATGGTGCTGCTGAGTATCTCCTGTGAAGTGTTAAGTGTCTTCAACTACCCTTTGTATCAGTGGGAAGTGAGAGCGTTCAGTAGGAGGCTATCAGCACATAGCAGGATCAGCTCCGAGAAAGGGAGAAGCTGGACGATGGCTACTGATTAAAAGGATTAGAGATAAGGACAATTTAAGATCTTCAATATCTTCGTGTTTAGATAAAGAAAGCTTATTTCACTTCTCAGCCTCACAGAATATTTTGTATGAGATTCCATAAATGTCTGAGTAGAATTTGTACACTTCTATGTAATAATAGAACTGGATAGCAATGTGAACTGGAATATAGTGGTATTAAGGTAATAGCAAACATAGTTCTCTCCAAACAAAAATATTCTTTAACACTGTCTATGGGCCTGATGCTATGGTGTGCCAAGTATCAGCTGAGAAGTACCGAATGGCCTTGAATCCCATTGGCTTCAGTGCCACAGTTTAAGTGGCTTTCCCTAAGTAGTGGCCATAGTTATCCATCCACAATATCTTCTATTTCATGGCTTTTTGGTAGGTGGGCATTCCCTGCAATGATTTTTTTGAGATTACATATGATCTTCTGGGACAAACCATTCTGGTAATTTTGATCCCAGTATAGCGAAGGTGTAGGACACCACAGGCTAGAAGGATGCTTCTTGTGTTCCCAATATCCAGTTCTAGTCTATAAGTCAGCTCCAGGATGTGTATAGCTCCAGAGACTCCTTTTGAGAAACCAAGGAAAGTGTAGATAGGGGGATTAGTCCATTGTATCAGATACCTTGTCAACTGGGACATTAAAAGCTTCCAGGACAAAAAGTCTTGGGAACTTAAAAACCAAGTCAGATTTGCGTGAACAAATGTAAGACTTGCATGGAAACAGGTGTGATATTGTATCTCAGTGCAAAAATTTAGAGGACTGTTTGAAACTTTAGACTTGTCAGTGTTTGAAAACCTGGGCCATAGATACCAAAGGGTACTTCTTGTCCACAGTCCTTTGCATTTGCAATAACTCAAGAAGATTTCTAAAATTCAGAAACATATCACTGATAAGGTATGTGAGTGTTCAGAGAATGGAAACACTGATACACTTGCAACTACAGTGCCTTAGATATACCACCCTATCATAAACACTAGAGATGGGAGGGTCCCAGAGCTCGGGCTGCAGCCTGAGCCCGAATGTCTACAATGCAATTAAACAATCCCTTAGCCCAGTCAGTTGGCATGGGCCAACCCCGGGTTTTTAATTGCAGTGTAGACATACCTTAAGAGATTAGGGTTAATAGAGATCTGGTTAATAATTAGGTGCTTTTCTCCCCATCCAAACAAAGATATAGATTGTTCTGTACTACTCCAGCCCAAGTTGGGTGCTGGGGGAAATACACCAATTAAATATCCACTTCACATCCACTTCATAGACATATCAGTTGCAAAGAGGACAGAGGCACAACAGACCATTGAGGAAATATATGAACAAGGCATAATTGATCCTTCAAAACTGTCCATTGGCCTCATCCATAGACATAGTTCTGGTTAAGAAGAGGATGGCAGAATCCGATTGATTCTGTGTGGACTATAGAGAATGTAAAGTGTTAAAGCATTCTTATCCATGTCCACATATAGGTGATACCCTGGATGCTCGGTCTGGTTTTCCACACTGGAAAAAGAGGGTTTTGGCAAGTGGAATTGGATCCAAAAGACAGGACACTAGTGCTTTCACAGCAGGACAAGGCCTGTGGCTATTTAAAGCGGTGACTTTTTGGCATGTGCAATGTATCAACCACATTTGAGAGACTAATGGAAAGGGAATTACAAGGGATGCCTCTCTTAGCACGTCTGTTACAACAATATGATATCTTGGAACATACTAAAATATCCAAGCGAGCACTAAAACATTAGCAAATGGTCTCTGATAAGCTGAAGGCTGCCAATTTGAAACCGGACCCAAAGAAATGTGAGCTGTTTTTAAAAGAGGCATTTTACTTTTGGCTACACAATTAATGCGGAGGGAATTTCTACTGGAGACTGCAGGACTGGCCAACTCTGCAGATGCTCTCAGATGTGTGGAATGTTATAGGGCTTTGCTCCTACAAGGTCTATTAGTCAGTTTGCCAACATTGGAAAACCACTGCATAGATTAGGTGAGACAGGGAAACCATGTCAGTAGTCAGCATAGTGTGATGTAGCATTTTCAGAGTAGAAAAAGGCTTGTGACTGCTCCTGTCTTGTTCTAGCCATGTTTCAAAACCCCTTTCACACTGGACACATATGCTTATGGTTTGGGAGCAGTTTTGACATAAAAACCCTAAGGATTTGAGAGAGGGGTAGCTTATTACCACAAATGGCTACATTCTCCTGAGACAAATTATTGCACCACCTAAAAGTAACTCCTTGCAGTGGTTAAATCTATAGATAGAACATTCTTATGACTATTTGTATGGGAGGAATTTGTGGTCAGGACAGATCATGACTGAAATGACTCTTCAAATTCAGGAATCCTGAGGGGAACTTGCTAAATGGTTGGAAAAACTGCAATGATATGATTTACACACAGGCCTGGCCATAAGCATGGTAATCCTGACAACCTTTCTGGGGCTAGTTGCAAACACTGCCTTAAGTAGGAGAGCAAGGAATTAATTGCTCGAGGGAATGGGTGTGCCTCTCTTCCTTTAATTCACAGGAATGTCCATGTTCCTAGTTCAACCTCTGGAACAATGGGGGTAGATTTGCAGGAATGGATTCCAGATCAATTAAAAAGAGAGTGTTCCCAAAGAGAGGATCCTGATATCAGGACAGGGTGGAACTGGAAAAAAATCAACTGGCAAATCCAGACACCTTGGAATGCCGTGTCCCCTCACAGTTCCACAGTGAAAGCTTTCTGGTCACAGTGGGAAAGTTTGGAGTTTAAAGATGAAATAGTATATAAAAAAATGGGAGAAACTAGCTGGTTGCATCTGCTACATTAGAAAAGATTCTGAGGGTTTGTTGTGGACTTAAAACAGCTACATAATTTGGGGTTGCAAAACACTTAGTCAAGCTAAGAGAGAATTTCTATGGAGGAAAATGTAGGCAGGATGTGGAAAACTTGTACAGGAAATTTAGTGTTTTGTTTTTTGTTTTGTTTTTTGTTTGGCAAAGAAGGGTCTCCCTAAAACAGGAAGAGTCCGTTTGCAGCAGTATCTTGTAGGAGCACCAATGGAGTGCATTACCATTTATGTTCTTGGGCTCTTGCCTGAGACAGAGTAATCAATATTTCCTGATAGCTATGGATTACTTTGCAAAAAATGCATGAGGTTTATCCCATAAGAAATCAAGAGGCTGTAACAGTGGGAGAGATCTTTGTGAATGAATTCTTTACCAGAATTGGGGTCCTGGGTGAGTTACACACTAAGCAAGGGAGAAACTTTGAATCCAAGTGTTTCAACCACTTTGTGAGACTCTAGGAATTCAAAAAATTTACACCACTCCATCACACCCATAATCTTATTGGATGATGGGAAAGTTCAATAGTACTTTGGAAGTTCAGCTGGCTACCTTTGTAGAATAATCCCAAAGGGATTGAGACCAGCATGCCCCATTCCTTTTTGATGGCTTCTAGGTACCCCAGCACTTCAAATGTTTGGGCATGAGCTAAGGACCCCAGCAAACCTATTATAAGGAGTTTCTGAAGTGGAACAGAAGGATTTGAACCAGTGGTGGAGCCAAGTTTTGCAATCAGAGTGGGCGATGGGTCATAGGAGGTGGGACACAGAGCGAGTCTGTCCCACAGTCATGCACCAGGGGTGGCTCTTGTTCCCTGGCTCCCCATTCCAGGTGTTGTAATCTGACTCATGGGATCTCAGAGCCATTCAGGTTTGGTTCAGTATCCTCTCCATCATGACGGAGGGGCTGCTGGGCCAAATTTAAGTGAGTGGCATTATGACCCAGTGCTTGGAATCACAGCACCACATTACCCCACTCTTCATTTTGTAATTCCTGGCGCAAGGAACCCATCCACACAGGACAGTTGCCACTGCTGTCACATGACTGCAGGGTGGGCCTATGGGGAAGGTCTTCCCCTTTGTTCCCCAATTAGTTCTACCACTGATTTGAATCACATGGACTACAGTCCCATACTGAAGAAGTTCTCAACTTTGCTAAGCAAAATTTGAGGATGGTCTCTGACAAAATGAAAACAGCATACCAAAAGGTGATATGGGGAAACTTTTAAAATAGGAGATCTGGTCTGTTTCCAAAATCCTGGAAGAAAGAAGGTAGGAGCCCTAAATTGGATAAATTTTGGGAGAAACCCTATACAGATCTGACAAAATGGTTGTAGTGACTTGGTGATGAGTAGACCAGAGTCAAGACAACGCCTTTATTATGAACAGGAACTATGTACCAAAATAGGGTAACAAGACTTTGTGCTGCTCTGTGTAGCTGCAGCCTGCACCTGCCCTGTCCTGGGCTTCTTGTTTCTTCCCCAGCAGGAAATGTCTTACAAGAAACCAAAGATAGTATCTAGATTTTATGGGAAGTGTGGCATCTCTACCCTTACTGGAGGAGTTACTCTGCAGTACATCTTCCTTTTTTAGAATCCTTTTTTAAAAGTTACGGACTTAACTAAGACACTATTAAACTATCAAACTTTCAGTGTTTAAGCAAACTAAACACAACCCTAACATGTCTCAGTCTGTCACTGAGGCTGTTTCAGCAATCTTCCTGATCTGCTGTATTGCAAACACTCTTTAGTGAAATCCTTGTCTATAACAGAGAGTTCAGTCTCATGGTCAATAACAGGGTCAATCTGTGAGCTGTTTTAAACTTGTGTCTGCTCTCACTGCACTTGTCTTGGCCAAGTTGTCAGCTCTCTTGAGCACATGCTTACAATTCCTAAGATTTTGCCCTCATCTGTGATTGCTGAGTATGAGAAAGGTGAGTTCTTTAATCACTTTAGCTTGTTTTTTTAACTGTGCAGGAGGACTTGCTTCTTTATTGTAATATTTTATCTGATTGTACATTCCTAGTCTTTTCTCACTATCACAGACTCCTTAGTCATGCTTTGTTTTTGTCCCATAGTCTGTTTTAGTGGAGTTCAGCAGTTTCCAGGTTACAGCATTGCAGCCCTATTATTAAGTGGTGCTAAATATTAATCTTCTCTTGCATCCTTTGCTTTTCATAGATTTCAAGGCTAGAAGGGACCATTGTGGATATCAAATCTGACCTCCTGTATAATACAGGCCAGAGAAAATACTCTAAGGATTTTTTTAGGATATCTTTTAGAAATATATTCAATCTGGATTTAAAAATTGTCCTGACAGAGAAATCACCCCGACCCGTAGTAAACTGTTCCAATGGTTAATCACTTTCACCATTAAAAATGTATGCCTTATTTCCAGTCCGAATTTGTCTAGCTTCAACTTCCAGCCATTGGCTAGTGTTATACAATTATTTGTTCCCCATGTAGGTACAGTAGAACTTCAAAGATACGAACACCAGAGTTATGGACTTACTGGTCAACCGGACACCCTGTAAAACGGGAAGTCTTCAATCAGGCAGCAGCAGAGTCAAAAAAACAAAAGCAAACCAAAACCAGGAAATATTCTACTGCCTCAGGCTTTAGCCCTGGGGCTCATGGTTTAAGCCTGAGGGGGGGGGAGGTTGGGGCTGCAGCTGCAGGGTGGGGGAGTCAGAGCTCGGGGGGGGTGGGGGCTGGATGCTTCTGACCCTCCGGAGCACTGGGGCTCCGGCCTTTAGACTGGGGGAAGTGCTGGGGCTTGGGGCTTCAGCCCCATGGCTCCATTCCTGGTACGACCAAGTATCGCATTTCCATTGTTTGAAATTGACATTTGGTGTTATTCATTTTTAAGTTATTAGTTCTTGCAATCTCCAGTACTCTTCTCAGTCATTCCTGATGTTCAATGGCAATGCTGCCCCAAATTATGTTATCAATGTACACCTTCATGCCTGCTAGACCTGCTAGCATCTGGCTAATTGTAGGATGAAATACTTCCTAAAGACAGCACATGCCAAACAGTGTGTTGAAAGTGTAGATATAGCCACTTTCACTGTTCAAGGGGATCAGCAAAAATTCAGCCAATTCATCTAATTTGTTGAAGAATTTTCTCTTGCCATCTTAGGTAACAGTTCACTTCTTGTGGGCAAGTGTAAGTGTCCTTTTTTAACATTTTTATTCAGTTTCCTAGGGTCCATACACAGCCATATCCCCCTCCTTTTTTTCTCTACAGTTATAAGGCGCGAACCCAATATGTTGGTTCTTCCATTCTCCAAATGATACCATTTGCTATCATGTTTTGCAGCTCTTCTTCTAGACTCTTTCTTAAGACACGTGGAACTTTTTGTGTGGCAAGTACCACAGGTTCTGCATCTTCTCTATATCATGTATGTTATTGGGAGACACCCATTTCCTGTGAATATATCTTCATATGATACTATTAATATTTTTATATCTGGGTCTATGTTGTCTCTCTGTGGTATATATCCTCTTAATAAGACCAAGCACCTCACATGTGTTTAGGTCCAAGGCTGGCTGCTTGCCTATCACCATAAACTCTTATTTTATCATGTTCACTTTGTATTTAAGTGACAATGTGCACTCTCCCAACACTGGAGTTGTTTCTCCTTTATAGTCCTTCACAGACACTTTTGACTCTTATGTGCTCCTTACCCCTCTCTAGTTCAGTTTCTATTATTGTATTTATCTGTTCCCAAGTGACTATCTTATGGCACATAAGTGTCATTTGTGCACATTTTAATTAATCAAGCTTTTGAGTTTCAGACTACTCCATTTAAGCACTCTCCTGCTTTTTCCGGCACATTATAGCAAAATGGTTGCATTTATTTATTAAAATTTCTACATATTTTGCTGAATGCTGGGCATTTTCTATACTCATGTTGGTTGCCACATGACTGGCATTGTTTCCTGCCTTCCTTGTTTCTGTCCTTGACCAATTTAATTTCTATGACCTTTTCCCTCTAGGCTTTTAATTTGTGTTTCTGTTTATTCTGATGCTTGGCATTTACATATTGACTTTTCTCAAATCAGATTTATCCACCTTAATAACCATTCATTGACTTCATTTTTTATTGTTACACTTCAGCACAATTGACTGCCCTGCACCTTTAAGCAGGGGGTTGGGAGGAGTGTGGAGGGAGGGTATTTGGCTGTCCAGACGAATGAAGGGAATAGTGCTCTATGGATGTGGGAGGGAGGGGAGTGGGGGGAAAGGGAGATGAAACTGCTGAAAAAGTGTCAGCATGGTCACTGACTCATCCCCTAGGATGCAGGTTTTAAAAGGGTCAGTTCTGCGCTGGAAGCCTCCCTTTTACACGGAGCAGGCTGATGTCTGGGTTGGGGGGGGGGGAGAAGAGGAGGGGAGGCAGCCAAGATAATTGTTGGCACCTCCTTGTGGGGGATGTCAAGTGCAGGTACTCTATAAGAAAAGTTATACAGTGACCAGATAAATGGCCTGGAAAGGGACTTAAAAAGAGGCGTTTGTTAAAGGAACAAACAGGGGGGCAGTTGGGGATTCTATGAGGCAACCCCCCATTCTTATAGCTCACCTTAATCCTCCTCTGAAGAGGGGTGGATGGAAAGGTCCCGGCAATGGATTTGCTGGAGGGACCTGGATGGAAAAAGAGGGGGAGCTGGTAAAAGCCCTCAGGTAATTATGAAATAAACACAGGGTTACCTGCACTGTACACTTTTATCTGCCTGCTAGTCCCAGATATCTAATAATAAAGTTGCAGCCTGATTAAACTATGTCAAACGTCTCCTGTCCTTTTCTCGGTGTAGCCAGACAACTGGTCTTTAATGAGTGTGTCTTTTAATATTCCATATTCGTAGGATGACTTTTGGGGTTTAAAAGTCTGTGACAAGCTCCTCTATTGTTTCCCATTTATTCTATATTTTCACCCTGAATCTCTCTCTCTCATAAATAACTTTTTTCTAGAAAAGCAATTATCCTCAAACATTTTCACTATTTCTGTAGACCTTTCCTCTCCCTTCAAACATCTAGGGTTTCTTTGAAGAGCAGGGCTTGGAGCCTTGGCACTTGCCTCTTTCTCCAAGCAGTCTTGCCAGTTTCATTCCCCCTATCACTGCTGACACCAGTCTGCCACCCCAGGCAGCTACCTAGTCTGTTTATAGTTAGAGTGGCCTCTGCAAGCACTCCTAATCCAATAATACCCAGTGAAGCTCTCCACCCAACAGTTCAAATTCTTGAGTGGCCTTGGATGTACCTTTGCTTTGGACAGAGACTACTTAATACTGGAGCTTAACTGTGTCTACTATTTTAAATGAAGGGCACCATTTGCACCCACCAACTTCTACAAGGATTACCTGTAACAATATACATCATATCTGAGGATTCTAAAGATAGATGAACTGCTTTTAAAAGAAGGTGTAAGTATTAATTATTGGCCATGCTTTAAAATTGATCAATTATGAAGTGGGATTTTAGTTAGCTGAAAAATATTTTAATAACAATGAATGAAAATGGCCTTCAGAGTGAGACATCCGTGCTGTCTATTGCTTATGCTCTGCTACTGCTTTACAGTACTACAGCTTTTTTTTTTTTTTTTTTAAGATGCACCCAGAAAGGAGTTTGATTTGAATATGGGAATATTACTTCTACTTGGGCCTGATCATTTAAGGTTGCTGAGTCCCCTCCAATTCTCATTGACTATGAGCACTCAGCCTCTTTCAGGAACAGGCCCTTAGTTATTGAGGATTAACCATTTTTCCCCTTCCTATATTTTATTTTCAATAAAACTAGCTGTTTAGACAGATGCTCAGAATCAGATATATTGTCTCACATCAAAGCCTAAAGCAAGGAGTATTGATCATGAAAACACTGCTCCATCAAAAAAATAAAAGTTAACATTCTCCATTTTAATCAGATCAATAGTTCTGGCACCTCCTTCCCCATGTCACCTTAGAGTCCAAACAAAAACTCACATATAAGATCATTCATCATTCATCACGGTATAATTTAAAAAGAAGTTCACTATTAAATACATAAGGACATTTTGAAAATCAGGCACATCCTCAAATAGATTCAAAGGAGATGTAAATTATTAATGTATAGCAAGATATACATATAATATGTAATGTTACCAAGCGTATTAAATCCTCTTTTACCTGCAACAAATAATTGAACTTGGACAACTATTGAATGAACAAACAACAGGACTAGGACAAACTACTGATTAATGAAGAGCATAACATTATGCCCCCTGAGCTTTGATGCAGTGCTATAAATCTGCTTTAAAACACTTTATACACTTAACAGGACTTTGACCCCTTATTTTTATTATTCCTCCACAATTAAGCTGTTTGGGCTTCTGACTTAATTTGCACCAGCTGTGGACAGCTTTTTATCCTGTGTTGGCCAGAGCTGCTGATCAAAATGTGGGAGAGAAGAAATTTATAGTGATTGGGCAAACTATTCATAGCAAACTATTTATTTGCCAGATTTAACACTTTTGTCCTATTTATGGAGTTGATCATGAACAGACTTTGATTTTTTTATTAATATATGTGGTTTGTGTGGTTGATTCTCACAGGGAGAGGACAGGAAAAGTGTGTAGAATTAGGAGGAGGAGGTGTGTTATCAGAATATGGATTTCTTAGGCCACATTTAACCTTTCCCTTTCTAAACCATTTTGATAAGACCCTGCTTGAGATATTACTGTTAATAAAATTAGCCTATTTTAAATACCATAAAGTGCAACCAGATTTATAATGAAATTGCTGTCATCAGATTTACATGGGGTATGTCTGCTCCAGGAGATGGAGGTGAAAAACACTTGGCTGCATGGGCTCCCTGCATACCTCCTTGGAATGTATTATGGAAGATGAGATCTGTTACAATATATTGCACATCATTACCAGATATTTCTATAGATTTGATGTATTTTTCTTCTCAGAGGTTTGTACGGCACTTTCTGCCCAAGATGATAGCCCAAGAACCAAACTAGCATGTTTGAACTCATAGACCCCTACAAATAACACAAATTATGTATTATTAGTCTGCTAAATTGATTGGCCTTAATATAAATTTTATGCAGACTGAAAACATATATATACAATTTCAGGAATGCAACATTATCAAAAAAAAATCCCACTAAATCATTGCATTTGTAGAAATGTGACTGTTTCATTTTAAACCCAACAGAAAAAGATTGGGTATGAGGTCTCTAAAGGACCGAGAAAAAGAGGATCAAAAATACTCTTCTGTTTTAATTTGAATCATAAGTCGTACAGCAATGTTATAAGGGGATATCTTGGAAATGGCAAACTATGTATTTTGGCATAGAGTCTATATGTACCATGCAGGATGTTCTGATCTTAAATGCCTGTGTGGATTCCCCCCACACCTAATTTTAAAGAGCTACATTTATGAAGCAATGTCTTCATTTAAGGTCAAGCAAAATCTTGAACGTGTTAATCAAAGTGAATACTTATTGTCATATCTCAGTTCTGACATTTAAGAGAAACTCTTCATGCAAATTAGATATGTGACTGCATTACTAGAAGAGAATATCAAATACAGAACACAGAAATACAATGAAACCCACTATATTGACTGAAGCCCTTCATGTGCTTCCTCTCAAGTGCAAATTAGACTTAGATTTGTCCCCTTTGAAGTTTAAGAATCTTTGGATGTATGCTGTTTGGTGCATACTGATGTCTATACTAAATAAAAATTAAAAGTATTATATGAAAATACATTTCCTGCTTGTGTGTTTCCTGTACTTATAAGTGTATACTCAGCACTGAAGGGCTGATATGTTAAACAAAGTAGACTGATAACCCTTAAGAGTCTTTCAAATTCAAAAATATAATTTAATCGTTATGCTTTGATGATTTCTTTTTAATATTTGACTTTGTTATTTTTCTCTGATCCTGTTATATACCTAACATTTTCTGGGCAAATGGGTAATTCACAGGCCCCTTTGTTTGTATTATCCAAATAGGTAATTAATCAAATCTGGAAGCTAGATTGTACACCTGAAAAATAAATATTTATTGCCAATGTAAAGATACATTCATAAAGACCAAGTAAAGGTTATTTTATTTGAGAGGTGTAACATGGTATGCACTGACTTTTTAAATTATTACATGGATTTCTAAATTTAAAAATAGTCCAGAAAACTAAAAAGGCAGTTTCTAAAATGTATAGCGCCTAATTTTGATCCCACAGCAATTTTGAATCTGTATAGCTCTTTGGAATTGATTTAATTTATTCCTGATTTATACTAGTGTAAGTTAAGGCAGAAATTAATTATAAATAAAACATACTTTCATGAGACCTGCCCTGTAAGTAAATGACACAGGCATTCCTTATATAAGATACTTGATTTTCACCAACTGAATTGTTGGTAAGCAGTTGTTACTTTAGCTAAAAGTTGTTATGCTTGTTCTGCACCCTCCATCCACATGGTCCAAAACTTCTGGGAGGGGTCACATAACCCTTTTTGTCTTTGTTGGTGTTTGTGATTAATTTATCCCTACAGTTATGTTAACTGAAGGGTGTATTAAAACTTCATTGAGACCGATGGGTGTGACCTCGGCCCATAACCAGCTTTCACCCTGCTTATAACAAAATGCCCCTGGCTCAGCTTTGCTTTATGTCCTAATGAGGCCTTTAATGGTGACAGCCAAAAACCAATCCCAAACAGATAGAAAAGGAATACTTTAACCAACTACAAATGATACGAGCTTAATTATTTACCTATATCCAATGTCTTTCTGTCCAGACCGTTTCACATCACCAACACAAAATAATTGTATTCCCACCCAAGTCTTTTGGGTGCTTTTCTCTCACTGAATTTCCTTTCAATGTGCTCCTGAGGTTGTTGAGATGTGGTGGCTGTGACTGTTTTTACCCATTCTGTTCTAATGGGGGACTTGTTACTGTCATAACTTTTCCAGCCTCAGCTTCCACAGCTGCATTCTCAGTTTCAGGGGGCAGCCACACTGAAATCTTATCCTCCTGATACCTCCTTCGATGGTTCTTGTAAATAACTTTGGGTTTTGTCATGGGACCCAACTGTATCCAGTATGCCACTGTGCTATAGAATAAGTCCTCCAGGAAGCATAGTGATACTATGCTTCCTGTACACTCTTAGAATCACAGATATGTAGGACTGGAAGGGAGACCTCAATAGATCAATATAATCCAGTCCCCCAGAATTAAGGCATGACTAAGTATTATTTAAATCATCCCTGGCAGGTGTTTATCTGACCTGTTCTTAAAAGCCTTCAATGATGGAGATTTCACAAACTCCACAGGTAATTTGTTCCAGTGCTTAACTACCCATACAGTTAGGTAGTTCTTCCTAACGTCTAACCTAAATCTACCTTGCTGCAATTTAAGCCCATTACTTCTTGTTCTGTTCTCTGTAATTGAGAACAATTTATCACCCTCTTCTTTATGGCAGCCTTTTGTGTACTTGATGTGTACTTATGTCCTTTCTAAGGCTTCTCTTCTCCAAGTTTAAACAAACCCAATTTTTCCTCATAGGTTATGTTTTCTAGACCTTTAATCATTTTTGTTGCTCTGCTCTGACTTTCTCCAATTTGTCCACATCTTTCCTGAAATGTGGTGCCCATAACTGGACAAATGTCTCCAGTTGCGGCCTTATCAGTGCTGAGTAAAATTGAAGAATTATTCTTGTCTTGCTTATAATACTGCTACTAATACATCACAGAACGTTAGCGGTTTTTGTAGCATTATTACATTGTTGACTTATATTTATTTTGTGATTCACTATAATCCCCAGATACTTTTCAGCAGTGCTCCTTCCTAGGCAGTTTTTTTTTTCCATTTTGTATTGGTGCAATTGATTACTCCTTCTGAAGTGTAGTATTTTGCATTTGTCCTTATTGAATTTCATTCTATTTCTTTTAGACCATTTTTCCAGTTTGTCAAAATCATTTTGAATTCTAATCTTTTTCTCCAAAGCACTTGCAACCCCTCCCATCTTGGTATTGTACACAAACTTTATCCGTGTACTCTCTCTGCGACTATCCAAACCATTTATGAAGTTGTTGAGTAGAATTTGACCCAGGACCGATCCCTGTGGGATCCCACTCAGTATGCCCTTCTAGTTTGACTGTCAACATTGATAACTACTCTCCTACTTACAGTAGGTTTGTCTAGGCTATATTTCCCTGGTTTGCTTATGAGAAGGTCATGTGAGATAGTATCAAAAGCCTTACTAAAGTCAAGATCTATGACATCTACCTCTTTCCCCTCTATCCACAAGGCATGTTATCCTGTCAAAGAAGGATATTAGGTTGATTTGACATTATTTGTTCTTGACAAATCCATGTTGACTGCTACTTATCACCTTATTATCTTCTATATACTTACAAATTGATTATTTGCTCCATTACCTTTTCAGGTACCAAAATTAAGCTGAATATAATTCCCTCCATTGTCCGTATTCCCCTTTTTATGGATAGGAACTACATTTGCCCTTTTCCAGCCCTCTGGGATCTCTCCACTCCTTGATGAATTCTCAAAGATAAATCGCTAATGGCTCAGAGATCTCTTTAGCCAGTTCCCTAGGTATTCTAGCATATATTTTGTAAGGCCCTGCCAACTTGAAGTAATCTAATTTATCTTTTTAACTTATTCTTTCTCCTATTTTAGCCTCAGATCCTACCACATTTACACTTATGTTCACTATGTTAGCCACCTGATCACTGCTAACTTTTCTGATGAAAACAGACAAAAAAGGCATTTAACACTTTGGCCATTATTGCATTTTCTGTTACTGTATTTCCCTCCTCATTGAGCAATGGGCCTATTCTTTCCTTCTTTTCATGCAATCTTTCATTTGCTGAGAGACATTTCCAGCTGGGGCAGAAACAAAGAAGCCCAGGACAGGGCAGTCGAAGGCTATACCTACGCAGAATAGTAGAAAGTCCTGTTACCCTGAACTAGCAGGTGTGGAGCCCTGAGAAAAAAGCTTCAAGACATTGAGGCCTAGAGCCTTTTGGGTCTGGAATTGGTTAAAATAACTTGGAGCTGTGAGCAAAGACACCTCCTGTTTGTTTCCTTCTGTGTTCAGGGAAAAATGACTTTGTACATTCTTTGTGAATAAAGAAGATTGCATCAAAAATACGAGACTCCATCATCAATGTCTCTTCCAAACTGGAACAAACTGCAAAACCCCAACTTTTTGGCTAGTAGCTGGGGTAGGGTTGTCAACTTTCTAATTGCACAAAACTGAACACCCTGCCCAGCCCCCTGCCCTACCTCTTCACTGACCCTTCTTCAAGGCCTTGCTCCCCGCTCACTCCATCCCCCCTCCCTCCTTTGCTCGCTCTCCCCCACCCTCACTACTTTCACTGGGCTGGGGCAGCAGGTTGGGTTGTGGGAAGGGGGTGACAGCTCCGTCTGGGTGTGTGGGCTGTGGGGTGGGGCCAGGGATGAGGGATTTGGGGTGCGAAGAGGGCTCCAGGCAGGGAGTTGGGGTGCTGGGGTGCAGGCTTTAAGTGGGGCCAGAAATGAGTAGTTCAGGGTGTGGGAGAGAGCTCTGGGCTGGGGCAGAGGGGTGAGGACTCCAGCTGAGGGTGCAGGCTCTGGGGTGGGGCCGGGGATGAGGGGTTTGGGGTACAGGAGGGGGCACTGGGCTGGGGCCCAGGGGTTCAGAGTGCAGGAGGGGATGTAGACTCCAGATGGGGCTGTGGGCATGGGGGTGGGGCTGGTGATATGGGGTTTGGAATGAAGGAAGAGTCTCTGGACTGGGACTGGTGGTTGGGGTGCAGGAGGGAGTTCTGGGTGTGGGGTCCCAGCGGTGCTTACCGCGGCTCCCAGGAAGCATCTACCAGATCTCTGCAGCCCCTAGAAAACATGGGCAGCCCGGGCCCGTGAACTGCCCTCATGCCCGCAGGTGCCACCCCCGCAGCTTCCATTGCTCACAGTTCCTGGCCAATGGGAGCTGCGGAGCCGGCACTTGAGGCAGGGGCAGCGCGCGAAGCCTCCCTGGCTGTCCATACACCTGGAGGATGCAAAGACTTGGTGGCTGCTTCCACGAGCCATGTGAAGCTAGGGCAGGCAGGTAGCCTGCCTTAGCCCTGGGCCCCCGCTGCACCGCCAACTGGACTTTTAATGGCCCAGTTGGCAGTGTCGACTGGAGCTGCCAGGGTCCCTCAACCTGTCAACCCTCTGCTGGGGTAACAATATCATCAGACCCATAGGCACCGGCTTCCTTCAGACCTGGGGGGTGCTTAACCCACAGCTCCACCCCAGGCCCCCACCCTATCCCTTCCCCGTCTCTTCCTGGCCCTGCCCTATCCCTTCCCCCAAGTCTGCCTCCTCCCCATAGCGTGCCCCATCCCCACTTTTCCCCCTCCCTCCCAGAGTCTCCTGCACACCACAAAACAACTGATCTCAGTGGGCAGTAGGCACTGGAGGGGAGGTGGAGATGCTGGTCAGCGGGGCAGCAGGTGGGCGGGAGATGCTGGGAGGGGAGGGGAGAGCTGGCTGCCAGTGGGTGCTAAGCACCCACTATTTTTTTCTGTTAGTGCTTCAGCCCTGGAGCGCCGATGGAGTGAGCGCCTATAGATCAAAATTAAGTTTGTTAGCCAGCCTTCTCTCTCATCATCACTCCCTTCATTTTTGATCAGCTTTTCATTTTACCTCTCTGTTTAGATAAACATTTTTACAGTATCGTACATGCCAAAGATTTCAAACAAAGACCTAGATGCTTTGGCAAAATCATGTGGTGTATGGATTGAGTTCTATTGACTAGATTAAAGTTGCTCCTGCTTTGAATTTGAGTTTTGAATTTGACTTGTGCATTAGTCATGCTGATAAGATCTGGTGTACTATTTGCTTAACAGGCTACTATTCAATAAATCTACTAGGTCAATCTGTCCCAGGTGTAACTATTGATATTCAGTGGAGTTACAGCAGGGATAAATAATACCTATTATATAGCTGTTCTCATGGTAGATTTCAAAGCACTTTAAAAAGGAGGTCAGTATAATTCTTTCCATTTTACAGATGAGGAAACTGAGGCACGGAGAGGGAAGGGGACTTGCTCAATCAATGGCAGAACTGAGAATAGGACACAGGTCTCCTCAGCCCAGTGCACTAGCCAGATCTTTCAAACTCTACAGTAAGGGTCATCTCCGGAAATTGTTGATTGAATAACTCCACAGAACACTGTATATCTTTTTTATTGATAAGAAAGTTGTAAACTATTCAGCATCAATACAAAGTTGGCTTGGTTTTGAGTTGCTTTAAAATATTATATTTTAGATTAGCCATAAAACTCTGCTAAACAATTGTCCATTTAAGCTCTGGAATGTGACTTCCCTGCCTTATCTGTTAACCTCAGCCTCAAAATATTGAGACCCAAATTTGTTGTTTATTTAGCCAAGTTGTCATTTACTCCAAATGATCAAAGATGCTCCATTATAGTAAATTAGTTAGTTCTGTTAATGCCAATGATCATATTTACCTGTTTATCCAATACTGTTGAGTTGGATGGATCTAAGAGGAAGAGAAGAGAGTGAAAGTAATTTGCATAGTTGATTTTGGTTGGGGATAGAAAAGTACCAAATATGTTAAATTAAAATATTATTATGCTTAGCCCTAATGTCCTCCTGCATAGCAGGGGGTATATTTGGCATGTTATGAAGTCCTGAAAGATATAACAACTAATAATTTTACTTAGCACCTTTTAATGTTGTGATTCATGAGACAAAAAAATTGGGAAGGTATGTTTACATGCACAGTTGTAGTACACCATATGTAAACTACATCTGCACATACCTCTAACCATGTGAAGTTAGGAACATCTCTTATAAAAGCAAACAAAAACCCCTCAGAATCTGCCACCTAAAAAGTATATCTAAAAGGTCTTGATTCATTATTAAAATACCTGCTCTGTAGCTTGGGGCAAGGAATATTTATGGGCTTCTGTTGCTCCACTGTTGTAGGCTCGACTAATTTTAATTTTTGCACTAGGGCCTATACATTGTCCAGAATAACAAATATTCTTTTTCCTTTATCCCTCCATTAGATTGGCCCACATGACTGAAGGCCAGTTTTAATGATAGAACTGAAAATAGCTCAGAACACGTAAATAGACTAATGTCACAGCTCTCTTTGGAAATTTTCTGAGAAAAGTTCTCAGATTTATTCATTATTCAGAATGATCCACTAATTTCTCCAGTAACTAACTCTTGACATGTAGATCATTTGAATTTGAATTATGAATTAGTCAATTTGTGCTTTAACTTCTATATTGTAACTAATTTAGTTAACTACCTTAACCAACACTGTGAATTTAAAATGGCATGTTTGATTGTAATGTGATGTATTTGTTAGTAATATATGCCAGGCAATCAAAAAACAAGAGTGCTATGTGATTTATAGCAATTAACCAACAGCGTGAGTTGCCAGTTACAGATTTGACAATCAAATGTACAATGTAAAATTTACTTTCAATAAATACTCAAGCAATCAAGCCAACAGTGAAACTTACACAAACTTTAATGTTTGCAGAAAGTGACCATAAAAAGATTGTGAACACAATTGAATTGAATTTCATTTTTGATATAGAATGAATATTAGAGGGTTTTTCCCCCCTTCTAGTTACAGAGCTCCACCTACTTATTTTTGCCTTTGCCCCGACAAAAATAAGGATGTTTATCAAGAGCAAAAAAAGTACAGTTATTTTTACTCTCTTATCTTACCAAAGTGTATCACAGTTACCACTACCCATCAATTAGGGTGAAACTCACCAAATGTAGCGGGCACATGTGAAGCCCTGCCCAACATTAAAGCCACAGGTTAAGGGATTAACTAGAATTCAGAAGTGGGATGAATTTCACTTTTGTATTTAGCACCTCACTGTGCTTTGGAGTAATCAAAGACTTTGAGCTAAATTCTGTCTCTCTTCACTCTTTGTTTATGGCAGAAGGATGCAGAGGTGCACCTCTCCAGCTGGATTCCTTGGAACCTCTGTGAATGATGGAGTGTGGGGGCCAGAACAGAGTGCAGGGTAAAATCCTATTTCCATACCCTGTTGCGATAATTGGGCATGCAAATTTACCTTAATTGTGAGCTCAACTGTCAGAAGTATGTGAAAGTGCATAAGAAGTCACAATAACCTATAACAAATGGTGATGGGAAAAGGTACAAAAGGGAAACAAAGACTGTATGGGTCCAAACAAAAAGTTCTACTGATATAATTCAAGGACAGTTTTAAGATCATGCCTAATAAACAGCATGAGACCAAAAATCAGTGATCCAAAATTGGTATGTTGGATATTGGGCCTAATTGGTAGACCAAATAATGAGGGAATGGGTTATTCTACTCATTGTTCCCTTCTGGGGTCCTTGAAGAAAGGCTTTGTGAGAAAAAAAAATGGCTATTGGAGTGAGTTTCACCATCAGTGCAGCCACACTGTCTCCTGGGACTCCGGGCCTTCTTCATCCTGACCCTGAGAGATGTCCTAACCAGACCAGGCCATAGAGAGGGACCCAGATGACCTGGCCACCTCTACTTGCTGCATCCCAGACACCACTGGGGATGTTAGACTTTGTTGTCCCCCACTCCTCCTTGTAACCCATTTTCCTTCCCCACCTTATTTCTTCTCTTTCCTCTTTCTCTTTTTCCTTTTCTCAGATAGGAGTCTGTCTTAGTTGGCCAGGAGTGTATATATTGCAACACTGCTGTAAGTCAGTGATCATAGAGGCAGCTAAAAGCAATGCTCCAAACAGCCCAATTCTGGTACAAATTTGCCAGGTCTCAGAATGGCTGATCAACCCATGTGCTGTGCCTCAGTTTCCCAGCAGTGATATTGCAAGTGAGAGTCAACATCAGAGACAGAAGCTGCATTTGCTGTTCTTTTCTCTCCCCCTTTTGTGTGTTTGTCTTGTTTTGTCTTAAGAAACAGGATCAGACTTCAACAACAACAGCAAGAACAACAGAGAGAGAGAGAGAGAGAGAGACTGACTGTCAAACAACGGGGGTTTTCCCTTTTAAAAATCTCTCTCCAGTTAAAGGGAAAAGGAACAAGAGATGTTGTTAAAAATGAAAGCCTGACTTAATACTTTATATTTCAAATGCTTTAACTGTTTCCCCTTCTTTCTGGTATTTTTAATGTAACACTGTTTAATGTTGGACAGCAACAGTTACGTTAACTTTGATTGGGCCAAGGTAGTTGTAGCGAGGTGACAACTCACTGGCGTGGTGCCTCCTGCTGGTCATCCTGGGAATTAGCTCTTCCAGCCCAGAGCGCCCTCTGCAGGCCGGGGTCTCGCCTACTGCTGGCCCCCCATGTCCCTCCTGGACCTTGGTGCCCCTCTACATCAGGGTTCTGACCCAGCAGTAACCCATAATCTGGGTCTCCCCACCCAGGGGAACCCCCCACCCTCTATCCCCACCTTGCCTCAGTGGCTACTGCCAGTCATTATCTAGCCCACGCTCACTGGGGCAGCTTGCAGTCTGTAAACCACTCATCATCAGCAAGGGGGTTAGGACCTGCTGCCTTTGCCTATCTCTGGGCTGCCCTTCTGCAGCCCCAGAACTTTTTTTAGCCTTTTAGCAAGGCCTGCAGCCTGGGGTTTTACTAGGCTGGAGCTCCCCAGCTCCCTCTACCCTTCCACAGCACTGTTCCACCTCAGATACCCTTCTCATCTCCCAGGCAGCCAGGTCCTTCTCCCTCGGGGGGGGGGGGGGGGCGAGAGAGAGAGAGTGAGAGTCTCCTTTTTCAGCTCTTCACCCCCAGCCCTCTTATAAGGGCCAGCTGGGTCCTGATTGAGCTGGCCACAGCTGTGGCTGCTTCCCCAATCAGCCTAGCCTTTCACAGCTGCAGCCCAGGACTGCTTTTTCCCTTGTTTTGCAGGAGTGGGGCAGCTGCCCCACTACACTAGTCCTTCTAAATTAATACAACAAGTCCCACACCAATTAGTGTCTTTAGGGAGGTTAGCACCATGGTAAGTGCAAGCCTTCTGCTATCTGTGCTGAGGACTGGTCTTGGATTAACTGCTGCATGGAAAGTAAGGCCCAGATCCACAAAGGTGATACAATGTTGAGCATTGTAATGTCCAAATTTTAGGCACCTAGAATGTCACTGGAACAACAGATTCAGAAAGTCTGAGTTAGGTGCTTAGGCTCTCTATACAATGCATGGGAGATATAGGTATCTAAGAATGGAATCCATAAAAGCCAGCTTACTAGGCAGGCAGACCCCTAAGCTAGACAATGGGGGATGCTGTTGAAAGGAGGATATACTAAACCCCACCCCTCTCACAGACTTAGGCGCCTAAGTTTGGGCCACAGGGAGGTATCTATCTCTGCTTGTGATCCACAGCCGGGACCCCCTGTCCTAGA
The DNA here is from genome assembly GCF_028017835.1 of Emys orbicularis. Lineage (NCBI taxonomy): Eukaryota > Metazoa > Chordata > Testudines > Emydidae > Emys > Emys orbicularis. Next base: position 79,662,236 of record NC_088687.1, on the reverse strand, counting down.
ATCAAGCTATTCTGGCAAGAAATCTGCCTTAGTGCCTGCCTAAACTTACATGAAATGGCTGGGAGGTGGGCGGGGGCTCCCTTATAACCTTTAGCCCAGTGGTTAGGATACCCACCTTTTGTACTAAAAGGGCCACAGATATTGGACCTTAACAGCATGACTTTTTATATTTAAAAAAAAGAAGAAATATTTTAGTCACTGTTTGAGAGTCTCACCTCTCCCTCCGATCGTTGTGCAGTTGGAGTCATAACTAAGGCATTTTCAGGCAGAGATACAAAAATATAGAGCCAGTTTGTCTTTTGGTGTAAATCTCTTGGCTTCAGTGGAGTTATTCCAGCAGTAAGTTCATGGTATTACTACTGACACACAGCCTCTAAGTTATCCATAAAATAAATTTCCTATAACATATGTGGCATGACAAAATACATAATGGCATTGTGTAATATACAAGTTATTGGATGACCTGCATAACAAAATAAGGCTTCAATTATCATTAAAAATATGCATTCACCCCACCCTCATGCTCATACAGCCTTTAAAAATACATGCAATTATGGTGTATGCCCAATATAAATGTGAAGACTACATGAGGTCACAGTGAATAGAAGATGGTCAAGACAGAGAAAGAAATTTTTTTGTTGGAAAAATTCAAGTAATGGAATGACTTATTTCCCCCACTGTGTCATATGAAGTTGAGACATACTGTCATATGGTAATTTTGACTCCAGAAAAATGCCAAGAAAAGTGCATTAAAAAGTTGGCGTTGAACTTCAGACTTCTATTTTTCTCTTTTTCAACCATTTGAAAGTCAATTTAATTATCATTTTTGTAAATTCTACTAATATTTTAACTTGTGTCCACATGGCAATTCTGTATATAAAAATTACCTTATAGTTTGCTTGGTGTAATAGTGTTTTCCCAAGAAAGCACATGAATGTTAATCTTAATAAATTCAACTCAAAAGATCCAAAAATGAAGTCCTGACTGCAAATGAAGAGCTGTATACACCAGGAGCCCCATGAAAATTAAGAGGGCACTATGCTTTATAGGTGTGATCTAAAACCTATTGAACTCTCCAAGAGTTTTTCAGTTGATTTCAATGGGTCAGGTCTATAGCATTAACAGTAAGAAAATTACTTTGAAAAGCATTACTTGAAAAGTTCTGCATGTTTCAATAATATGATATATTTGGTTTTATTTGCTAGGTTTCTGACTCTTAAATGTTGCATTTAAGATGATAGAACACTTCACTTTAATGAAACAACTGCAAAACACTGACATTTACCGATTTCCTTTTTTTCATAGGCTATTGTTAAATGCTGTGTAACTAGTATAGTCTCTTAGCATTTTAAACCATTAAAGCAGAAAAAAATGTGTTTATATAACAGTTAATTGCCAAGTACTTTGCCAAGTGAGTAAAGAGCTGGTACATTGCTTGTGTGTCCACAAAAACGGTGGCCGTTAAAATCAGGAATTGGGATGATCTATTGTTAAAACCTACTTGAGATTTTAGATGGAGCTGCATGGGTCTTGGCTGGGGAGAATATTAGTCAGAACAATGGTTTTCTCTTTCTCTTTTCTAATAGGCTATGACATTTTTAATTTCTACCTGGAAGGAAGGAACCACCAAGGAACCTTGGTTTAACATCTCTCAAAGGCTATGTCTTTATTGCAAAGCAAGATGTGTGTTTACATTAGGATAGTTACCTTGATGTAAAACCTAGTGAAGACAATGCACGGTAACTTTTACTTCCTTGTAATTAGTTGAAGTGAATCCTAGATATGGGTTACAGGGTTAACCTTGATTAGCTACAAGCTAACGACTACACATTTCTTGTCTCCAGTATGCTTTGTCATCTAGATAGAAGAGTGCTGCATGGAGGTAGCTAATATTGCATTAGAGTTTTTAGATATAGAAATTGTAGGGTTGAAAGGGACATTGAGAGGTCAGCTCATTCATCCCCCACACAGAGGAGAATTAAATATGGCTAGACCATCTCTGATGGATTTGTGTAACCTGTTCTTTAAAATCTCCAATGATAGGGATGCCACATCTTCCTAGGTAACCTATTCCAGTGCTTAACTATCCTGATAGTTAGAAAGTTTTTCTTACAAACTAAAACAATTAATTCTTCTCCACAGAGGGTAGGACATGGAGAACAATTAATTGCCATCCCATTTTATATATCTGAAGATTTATCACATCCTCTTTCAGCCTTTTCTCTAGACTAAACATGCCCAATGTCTTCAACCTTTCCTCCTGCAAAGATTTAAGATTGGGAATATTCCCATGAAGTCTTTGGGATTAATCATGTGTTTGAATTTAAGTACATGCTTAAATCTTCATGGGATCAGAAGCTATATTAATAATAATGTAGAGCTAGTTTATTAACCTTTTATTCATGCTGTGTTGTTACATGAATATTTCTACTGATCTCTATGGGATTATTAACATGAATGACTGTACACCAATCTGACCCTTTTAATTTACATAATTATATTTATTTGTTAAGAACCAATAGTCTAGCTGGCCCTGCATAGGACACAGAAAGAGGACTTGGCTCCTGCACTAAGTAGTTGATCACCTAAATGCCCATAAGCTAAATTTCCAATATGCAACTTGAGCCATCCATACCCATCTGACAAAGAGGAGGAATGTGCGAACCATCCTGAATCAAAGTTCATTTACAAATATGCATTTCAGGTTGGCTTTTTTTCATTTGTTTTTTTTTTCTTTATCCCCTACTTATTCTGCAACTCTAATTTCAATTTGACTTGTGTGCATCAGGTATTGAACAATTATTCGTTATTCCACTCTAAAAATTAATAAAAATATTTTTGATTAATATTTCAGCTATCTTCAGTTTCTTGGGAGTGTGCTGCTATGCATGTCATTGGTCTTGATAGCCTTAGGTCAACAACCTATGAAGCAACTGATCCCTCCCACAAGGAAACTCAGAATCAAAATAAATACCTTGGAAGTTGTGCTCAAGTAATACCGGCTTTTGATGTATTTCTTTTTATGCCACTCTGATTATGCTACATCCCTTTCTTCTTATGTACATTTCATCAAGTGTTCTTAGACATAAAAATAACTATTTGAATTTTAAGTGCTACCTTAGAGCATAGAAAGAAACACAAAGAAGCAAACCATTCATTGTTGGAGACTCTTTGAAAAAAGCATGTGTGTGTCTGAAAGGCTCAAATTTTCAGTATTATCTGCATGATACTGTAAGTTTTGTGGCAAGGAACTTCATTTTGTATATCATAATGAATGTGTTTGTATTCTACTGATTTGATTAGATCTGTGAGCTCATTTGATACCATACAGAAAAGAGTATAGAACCCAGGCCTCATTCCACTGAAGTCAGTGGCAAAGTTGAATCAATAGGGGCAGGCACCTCATGTTTATATTTTAAAAATTATCTGTATAATGATTGGAATTTGTAAATCAATAAAAGGCATAAATCATTATATACTATAGGTGTTGCAGATAGTGATTCCTGTAGTTAAAGTTATGTGATATTTTCCCATTATAAGACCCTGTTTTCAGTTTCTTATGATTTTGCAACACTTTAGCAACTAGAGCAGAAATTCTTCATGCTAGGTGTCTGCCTCAGGCTGAATTTTTAAAGTTCCCACGAAAACAGTTCAGCCATTTCTCTGAATAAGCTCAGGGGAAAATAATGTTGTTAAATTCTTGCAACCATTTTGTTGAGAAGTTCTAGTGTTACCAAACTTTGGTGCAGGCAATTGAAATTTGGCATGTGGGTTTGCCCTGGTCTTAAGGATATGACTTTTGCTGGTCCTTTGAAAATATGCCCAAATTTGGCCAAATTATCAGTCTCTGAAAGTCGCAGTTAGTTAGCACATAATCAGTAGAGACTTTTTATTTTGACAGCTAAATTTAGTAAAGATTTCATCAGCACTGGGTATGCTCTTCCCAAGGATGCAGGGGCTAAGCAGAACATTCCTAGCAGTTGCTCCTCCATGGAGCAGCACTGGGCTTGAAACATTAAGAAGGGAGACTGGATCACCTGTGCTATCCAGGCCATTCCTGATTGGCTCAGCCAGTGAGAAGAAGACACCCTCATTGGAATACAGACGGCAGACACAGATTGATGAGGAGCACAGGTGCAAAGGAGAAAGTGGCACTGGCAAAGCCTGGGACAAGGAACAAGGAGAAAGGGAGTTGGGCAGAGGGAAGTGGACCAAGATTGGATGAGTATCCTGGGAGCCATGGGCGGGAGGTGGAGGAGACTGGTAAAGGTCATCTCCAGGGGACAAATAGCTTGGGGTGGAGAATTGAGAATGGCTAGGCAAGGATGGGGTGGGGTGGGGCCTGGGGAGAATGGTACTGGGATGGGAGCCAGAGCTGGGTAAGAGGCAAGATGGAAACTGGTTGGAGGGGATGGGGCAGAAGAGGCTGTGCCCACTAGAGCACATTGGCAAACTGTGTGTCTCACCTCTCTTTTGCTGGTCCACATAAACAACCTACTACTGCTATCAGCTTCCCCATTAGTTCAAATGGCAAAGGTCTGTGCAGTAGATCTTAATGTTCCAACCATGCCACAGAACCATGTGGATGTCAATTTGATAACACATGATGAAATGTGGGTTTACAGTTTTTTTTATTAAAAAAAAAAAATCCCATAGGAAATCTCTCTCTCTCATACACACACACCCTATGTTAAAAGCACTGGTTGAGTCAAGCCTGTGCAATCTTAATTCAATCCCCTTGTGTACATACATTATGCTAGTTTTTATTTACATGATTGCATAATTTTTTTTGCCACAGGACCCCTGCCTCATTCAGTGCACAGGATGGACCTGGTCTGGGGATACAGGGTTATATAGAGATGTTGATTGTCACCTGTAGGACCCCTGCCTCATTTTTTCTGCAATCCCCTGCCTCATATATTCTACACCTTCTAATTTCTGGGAGAGAAAGGATGGTCTTATGGTTATGGTAGTTGGGGAATTGGAGTCTCTACTACAGAATCCTTATGTCAAGCTGGGCAAGTCAGCTAAATCAAACTTTCCAGAGGGAGGCACATGCACTTGTCTTTTCTTTTTCATTCCTCATTTTCTGGGTGCCTCACTTGAGGCCCCAAGGACTGAAATAGATGAATGCTGAACACTTACAACTTCAAATGAAGCCAATGGGAATCTGTGCTTTGAACATATAAAATGCCAAGTATTTTGGAGAGGGGGGGAAGTCAGGGCCTAGGCATCTTTAATTGGGCACCCAATTAGTGGAAACTTGACCTTAATATCTCTGTGCTTCAGCTCCCCATCTGTAAAACTACTATATAACAACTTCCCCCATCTCACAGAGATGTTGTGAAAATAAATTGTTTACAAAACACTCATATATTATAGCGATGAGTGCCATAGTAAAGCCCAGAAGGAAATCAATAATTCTGTATTCAGAGCAGAGTCTGAATAGTGTGAAGTAAATAAGGCCCGGAGCCACACATTCAACAATGAGGAGAACTGAGCACAATCCATCCTGTGCTCTGAATGGGACAGCGGTCCTGGGGAAAATAGTATTGATCATGTAATTAAAGACTGCATTATACACTTACAGAAGGGGGTAAATTAAAGTGGCAAAGGTAACTTTAATTGTGGTATTTTCTAATGAATTTGCAACCTTAAAATGTTCTTTCAGTGTAGGGGTTTTTGTTTGTTTGTTTTGCTTTTAGTAAATATATTCAAAGTGCTGCAGGAGCAACTGACAACCTCTGAAAATCTTTTAACCACTTAAATGCTGTCCTATGAACTTGACAGATTGGACAAAAGCCTTACCCTTTAGTGCTGAACAATATGTCAGGTTAACCCTAGCCAAAATATATTTTATACTCTATTATATGCATTCAGAGCACCAGAGAGAGAGGTCAATTCTGATCTCACCCTGGAATAAATATGGACCAACTCTGTGGAAGTTTCTGACTCAGAATCTTCTGAAGATGCGACTAGTGAAGTAGTTAAGACATTATTAAGTTTATGATATGTAGTGTAAAATAAAAAGGTAAAATAAAAATAAATATGTTGTTTCATATTGATATTTCATTTCATAAATAGTTTTAAATTACATGTTTTCTTGCAAGACAATGTTTACACTTTTATAATAGAAACAGATCATTACAAAAAACAAATGAAATACTAAACCTCGTGGTAAAGTAGTGACTTAATGCCCTTCCCAATGTCTGCAAGTAATATTAATCCTGCTTTTCAGTAGTCAGTTGTACACTTAAATGTGTGCGGCCCATGTGACATTTAATTGCCTGTCCATTTCTTGCTCCTTAGAACTTTCCTTGGGTATAGTTAGAATGAAGAGAGCGTTTCATGTGGAGTCCCAGGTTAATGAACGGTTTTGATACACTCTTAAGGGTGCCTCTGTCCAAATCTTTCTGGGTGGAAGAGGGGTAATTTTGACATGCTTCAGGAAGATATGGTTAAAAGCGAGAGAAATTGTGGTAAAAGGAGATCTATCTTTGATTTCTACATGTCAATCTAGCAACTTTGACTACAGAAACATTTCTTGTTAGTAGCTCTAACAAAAAAATCCAAAATCTAAGTAATTACAGAATAGTACCCCACTTGATGAAAAAGGGTGTTATTCTCTGATGTTCATATCTATAGAAAGCCATGCTATAGCAGTCCATGACTTAGGACTTTTTCAATACAGAAACTACACATCTGGCTCAGTTTTCAAAAGCCTTCTATGGATGGAATAAATAATAATAAATAATGGTATAAACTAGTTGTGTATTTTCATACGAGAGAGGATGACCTTCATAACTTACTCAAAATTTTACTTCTCATTACTTATGGGTCATTCAATCAGTGGTAGAAATAAATTATATTGTTCCACTGCCCTTTGGTATGTATTCCCTTTGTAAATGGATATTTTTCATTGACCTGACATATTTGTAACAGTAATGTGTTTCAAGCTATAAATATTGATAGAGCAACAATGTGAATGTTTGCACTTTGAATATTTGATCGGCTCCTCAAACACCTATGGAATGAATATTAGCAGCTCAAGAAAAGCTAGTTATTCTATTTATCTCCCAAAAGGACAATTCATGCTTCAGGGGTTTTTAAAATCTCTTATTAAATGACTTGTTTCTCCTAAACCAATTATTTAATTTTGAATGGTTTTAGCAGAGGTTGAATTTCTATTCCAAATCTTTGAATACAATACATCTCTGGCACAGATTACAACCATAGGGAATGGAGTAAGACCAATAAGTAGGATATTGTACAGTAATGTCAGCTACTCAGTGTCTATGTGTCCCATTGGAATCCATAAATAGACCCCAAATATCAAGGTGTCTGTTATCTAATCTTTAGTGCAAAACACACAGGCAATAACTGCCTAGAGCAATTTTTAATCCTGACTAAGCCATGGACTGTGTAAGGTTTGAAAAGACACTTGACCTCCTTGTTCCTCAGCTAATCCAGCTGTGAAATTGATAAAAGCAATTGTATAAAAACAAGACTTCTATAGAAAACTGATGCTGCCTCCCATCTGGGACAACAAATATGAGTGAATAAATGACCAGCCTAAAAGGTGTCAAACTGAGTTTAACAGCATTAAGATAATAGATATTTCACTTTAAAATTTGGGTTATCACCACACTTGTGTAACAGAGGGTAACAGAGTTAAGTCCACTGAAGTGTAGCTCTACTTCTTTCACAAAAAGGACAGGGCCACTTCCATTTGCATTAACAGTTGGGAAAATTTGGAGCCCCACTGAAGTCAGTTGAGACTCTGCAGTTCAATGTGATCCCAGTGAGACAGACCTTATCAATTTACAATCATTAGGGCCCTACCAGATTCATGGTTCATTTTGGTCAATTTCGCGGTCATAGGATTTCAGTTATTTAATCTGAAATTTCACAGTGTTGTAATTGTAGGAGTCCGGACCTCAAAAGGAGCTGTGGGAGGGTCACAAGGTTATTGTAGGGGGGTTGCAGTACTGCTGCCCTTACCTCTGCGCTTCTGCTAGCAGCAGCACTGCCTTCAGAGCTGGGCAGCTGGAGAGCAGTGGCTGCAGGCCAGGAGCCCAGCTCTGAAGGCAGAGCCGCCACCACCACCAGCAGTGCAGATGTAAGGATGGCATGGTATGGTATTGCCACCTTTACATCTGTGCTGCTGCTGGCGGAGCGGTGCCTTTAGAGCTGGGCACCTGGCTAACAGCTGCCACTCTCCGGCCGCCCATCTCTGAAGTCAGCGCAGAAGTAATGGTGGCAATACCGCAATCCCCTTAAAATAACCTCATGACCCCCCTACAACTCTCTTTTGGGTCAGGACCCCCAATTCGAGAAATGCTGGTCTCCCCCGTGAAATCTGTATAGTCTAGGGTAAAAGCACAAAAAAGAACAGATTTCACGGTGGGGATGCCAGATTTCACGGTCCATGATGCATTTTTCATGGCTATGAATTTGGGAAGGCCCCAGCAATAATATACTCCTTACCCCCTCTCCCGTGCAAAACAAACAAACAAAAAACAGTTTTACCTATGTTTTAAACAACACCTTAGATTATTGAAATTGAAAGTTTTTTTTTTTTAAGCAATACACCTTTTAATCTATTTGCTGCTTGTTTAATTTTTGCTTTTCTTTCGGTTTGCACAGTAAAATAAAATAATTGAAGTATTTCATTTTTGTTTATCATTGGAAGTCTAGATTTTGCTATCACACCATGGTGAATATGGAGTCACTCATGGAAACTGATTTATTTGGGATTTATATTGCCATACCTGACAGCAGCTTTTGTCCCTTTTTTCACTATTCTATTTTAACATCTTTATCTCCTTTTTAGAAGATACAGTTGCAATGTGCTTACATAACCTTTTCAATACCTGATCAAGTTACATGGCTGAATTTTTCATTTCAGACAAGTTAGAATAATTTATGAATTATATAAATTTTCTGAGAGATTCATGTTAAATTTCAGCCTGTGCTATGTTCACACATTTTAAATCTATTCACTATTCGCTACTCTTAGTGTGTGTTTTGTTACTTAAGCCACATGGTAGGTGACTGGATGATTGCAACTTTTTATACAGGTGAGCGATGAACAAGCTAACAAATAAGATCTGTTTAGTACAAATTTTTTCAAATAAACCGTTCCCAATAAAATTAATGGAAGTCTTTTACACAAATAAAGTAGTGGTCAATTGAATTATCTGACACAAAAGATTAATATGAATTGTTGACCGGGAGCAGGTGAACTTCACATTTTTTAATTTGTAAATCAAATGGTTTTATTATTGGTCATCTCTCTCTCTCCAAAAAACACAAAAAACCCCCACAAAAAACTATTCTTAATTCAGGCTGTCTTACATTCAGCCTCTTCAACTGACACTACAGTTTGTGCATTATACGGTAATGCATCACTCAAACATTTGGTACTCAAAAGCAAAAGGTTCCTGTTCCCTTGCAGACATTTCCATCTAATTAACGTAATCTTCATAGCAATGTGGGTTGCTATTTCAATAGAAACTCTTTGGTGAAAGGAAACTTTTTAAATGCCAGCACAATATGTCATGTATTTACCACAGTCTGATAATGTCACCATCTCATCATTATAACCTTTTATAAGATCCCAAATATAGACAAATGTATCTTGGTTTCAACCACAATGAAATCTTCAATAATGCAGTTTGAGATGCAGTATAGATTCAGAAATTCTGAAGTAACAAGAATTATTATGGTGTCTGGCCACATTAGTACAATATACAGTTATTAAAAGGTTTGTCAACTCATCCACCCTAAAAAAAAGTTATCCAAATTTAAGAATAGTTTCATTAGTATATTTAAATGAATCCAGTTTTCAAAACTGGATGAGCACCACCTCTACAGGAATTATTTTAGTAGATCTAACAGGGGTCTCAAAATGTAGTACTAGAGAAAATAGGCCTTCAGCATTTTTCCTATAACGTTTCCCATATAGTGGCTTAGTATAAAATGTTACTATACAGCTATTTATTTTAGTCCAGGAGAGGCCATATAACCTTTCAATTTCAGCATTGCAACTAAAACAAACGAAAAAGGAATAGTTAGGTGCATTTTATTCAGAAACTAGTCATTAGCTTTTTCCATTTTTTCTTTTCCATTTAAGAATACAAAAATAGCTGCAAATGTACACTTTAACAAAAGGGATAAAAAAAACTACCCAGACTTTCAATCCTGGCCCAGTATCAAATACATTTTAAAAACCTAGCAGTATGAGGGTAGATATTGTTACACTTAAAATAATTAGCTTTTTATCTTCCATATATTGGACAAAGGGCAGGAAATGGCAGTAGAACCATACAGTTTTAAGTAAATAAAAATACCTCATTATTAACATTGGAAAAAAACAGATACCTTTTAAAATTCATCATCCCTGTCAGCATTTCATATGTTACATTAATATATGTAAAAAGCAGCTCTACATCTCAGACAGTAGTTAAAACTACAGCTGTTTTTTAGGCTTTTTTAAAAGTCAGAAAAAAAATTAAAAAACTTTAACAAAGTCATGCTGGTAAAATCTGAAGTTCACAAATGCACTCACAAGTCTTTGTACATGCATCTCTTGTAAACACGACCTGCAAATATCTAAACTGATATAAGTTGGAAGTATTTCAATTTTTTTTAACTTCTGTGCAGTTTGGTCAGCATACCAGAAAAACAGGATTTTCTGTTCATTTTTTAGCAGCTTTTGATTGTTTGTGGCTGCAAGAGTTCTGTACATGATGGAGGAACAAAAATTCGCACTATACTGTGTGTTTCTCATTGTCTTTTGGTTCAGATCCATCTATATACAAAACCCCAGGCTCAAATATCGCAGCACTTTCGAGAAACTCTGGGCCAGATCTGAATCTGAATTTTGTGGCTCAGCCTCATCTCTCCTGCTGTAGCTATCTGAAGACAGAGTCCAAGCAAGCAGTGAATTTTTCAGATAGCAGATCTTTTCCTCTGACTTTCATTGACATAAGATACCAAAATAACTTCAGTGTCTCCCATTGGCATGCATGTTTGTCAAGTTATTTTCCAAATATATAATATGCCAGCCTGGAAAAAAGAATGGGTAGCACTTCTGCTTGCCACATGACTGGATAAAATGCATACTAAAATTAAAAATAAATCCAACAGTACTACAGTGCCAGAGCCAAAGTACTAAGTTCCCATTTGTTTCATAAAGGATGCTTACGAGTTTAGGTAGTGCAAGCCCTTACTCTGCTGCATTGCCTTGTCAAATAATTTCTATAAAATTAGACTTCAGAATTTCTGTATCTTGTAATGTCTTCTTGCAAGTCTTTCCATTTGTTGAAACCTAGTTGACTAAAGAACTAGTAGATCCACTGCTTTTCAGAATGTACATTGCCTCCAAATGTGATAAATGGATGGATTATATAACTACTTCACCTCCTCTATGATGACTTCACTGATTATTACCCCATATTCATCCCACAGACTTCTAATCATCTTGAATAATTTAGCTTCTATCTCCTCCATTAAAAAAAGAAAGTTTGCCATGGGATTTAGTCAGTTCCTACAGCAGACAAACTGGGCATGGGGATTTTTAATCTTAGAAAGGAACTTTAAGGGTTTAAATAGTGCTCTCATATATAGATTTACGTACTTTGTGATGAACTAGCATACTGCATGCATTACCCTGTCCTTGAATCCTTACTTCCCAGCTTCAGTCTTCACTTGCACTTGTATACAACTGGCATAGTTAACATATAGACAACTAGTACCTTGGCTTACTGCTTGAATTTCATGGAGAAAAACCGTGGCTAAAGTTCTTGGCATTTTGCTTGCCTGAAATTTTCCTTTAAGAATCTGTCTATAATTAACTAAAAGACCATATTTATGAATCTCTCATTCGAACCTCCACTAGCATTAATGTGCCTGACTATTTGTAGAAGTCTAACCAAAATGTGACTACTACTGCAATACCTCCCAAAATAGAATAGAATACAATACGTCTTGGCAAAAGAGTGAGCGTAAACAGCATAGAATGATAAAAAAGTCACTTTTATCAGTTCATTTGAGACTCATCCATGCATATGATGGGATTTATGCAACATTATAATGGAAGCTAGGTGTGTGCATCAATTGGAGAAAAGTCCCCTTTATTTCAGCAGAGTACAGGTTGAACCTCTCTAATCCAGCACTCCCTGGTCCGGCAACGTCCATGGTCTGGCATAGGTGCCAACTCTGTGGGTGCTCCGGGGCTGGAGAAAAAACAGTGGGTGTGGAGAATCCACCAGTGCCAAGCTGTCCCCTGCGCCACTTGCATACCAACAGCCCCGTGCTTACCATCTCCTCCTCCTCCCTCCCAGCACTTCCGGAGCGCCGTGAACAGCTGCAGCACCCTCCGCATCCCTATGTCCTGTGCCTATGGAGACCCACTGGCATATTGCATTGACCTCCCTTGGTTCGGCAAATTCTCTGGTTCGGCACTGTTTAGGTCCCGAGGGTGCCTGACTAGAGAGGTTCAACCTGTATTTGTTTGTGAATATATTTCTATTGCTACAACTTTATGTTCACATTTCAACACATGCACAGAGGCCTTTTGTCTATTTTTAAAAAGTGGGGGAAAAAAACACATGGAGAGATCTTACAAAGACTGATGTTTAGAGAAACAGTATAAATCTATATACGGGCTGGAATTAGTTTGTTGAAAGGATATTTTGGTAGCATCTAGTATAATGATGTGTGTTTGAATGGACTCAGGATAACTGGACTTAAACAAGCAGAGGTTGACTATCTAGGTTACACCAAGAGAATGTGCTAGCCTTATTGTTCATTTGCCATGATTTTTGTCCTGGACTTTGGATCACTGGTCTAGTATTGTATTGCTATCTCTTGAAATTACAAATTGAAACTAGTAAATTTGCAAGTACAGTACTTACTAATCTGATATTGTGCCTGCCCATTGTGCAACCAAGAACACACACTTAAAACTGCTGTTTATTTCATATTTCTGAATATAATACTACTATTCATATTAGGCTATAGTTAGGTTCTTTACATTTAGGTTCAGAACAGTAATAATATAAATGTTAACACCAAAACAATTAGCTGTATTATATTGTCTTCTATTTTTTTAAATACACCTTCAAGTATTATACAGCTGCTGACTAGTGTTAGACAAATACTACAAAAAAAAGAGTCTGCCAATATTTGTGAGAAGAAAAACAACAGTATTTATAGGCCCCTGTACTTCAATATTTGGAAGGTTATGTTTTATTCACACAAATATGCAGAGGAAGCTTCCACACATGAAGAAATATGCTTCTTTGTGTGGGAGCATGGCTATTCTGAATGAATATTTGTGCAAGAAAGTATATTTAGGCCTAAAATGGCCAGTCAGAGAACAGAAATCATATTAATGTGGTGAACAATCAAGCAGGCTGAATAATGAATAGCAAATAACCACAGACTACTTGCAATTAAACAGTTCATGAACAATCCCTAGGCTGAAATTTGCTCTCATAAAATATTAGTCAATGACAAATAATGAACATGTTTTTAAAAAACAGTTGGTTCTTTTTGCAAGTTGTCTGGGAACAAAATGCAAAATTTGTCATTGTGAATAACTGTAGGTCATTCATGAACAAAGAAAACAAAACAGAAGTAAGGAAATAAAGGCTAATAATGGACAAAGCATAAACTCACAAGTGGCCTTGTCAATAACATGTACTAGTTGATTAAGAAATAGCAAGAAGAGTAATTTGTGATAAGCTTGAAGCTTTGTTTTGCTTACTAGCATACTTTGAAGCTCCTGAACAGTTCATAAACTGTACAGGGATTGGTTACAAAAATTAGTAGAGCAATCATAAAGTGTGTGATACTATGTATTAACCAGTAGTATTAAGTGTGTATACAAGCTGATTCATGATTGTGTACATTGGATGTGTGACACTATACTCATTCACTCAAGCATAGTTTGATTGTATGCCAAAGACACCTCAGTGACAAGTCCAGCATTAAACTGGATAAAGTATTTTCCCATAACTGGATGAGGTGCTCCAGATAAGCTGAGTAGAAAAGGTCTCTGAGGGAATCCAGTTATTTGCTCAAGCAGCTCTACCTCTGACAAAGGCAGGATACTGGAACAGATGGACCAGTTATTTGATCCAGTAGGGCAATTCCTATTTTTCTGGGGCCCCATTCATATAATAGTAGTGTAAATGTATTATTTTACTTAGAAGAGTTTGGATTGATGATTGTTTCTGGCATAGACCCCGTTTCATAGATTTTTCCTAATCACTTGCGTTCACTGTAAATAATCCCTTCTCCTGATGTACTTGAGTTATGCATACCACTGGCAGGAACACATGCGGACTATCATAATATGATAACCTACTGCCTCATTATATCAGGTAAGGTGACAATGTTTTGGTTTTCAAAACTATGTCAGTTATTTCCTGATTTGTGAAACCAAAAATCAAAACTTGAGGCAATTCAGATCCAGGTTCTAGATCATCTTACCAACTAAATTTGGGGGAGAGCATAGTTTGAAAGAAAAGTTCCCATTTTTGGTCTATGTAACATTTATAAGACATGTATTCATTGAATATGTTATGACATAGTAGTTTATACTTAGGGAGCTGAAGTGGAATGTATTTGCCCATGTATTTTGGTGGGAGAATAAAATGAACAATTTTGTTACATTGATTTCAGTTCTTTTATCACTAAGTACTTGAGCTGAGAAAAAACACTTTCATAAATTAAAAGAGAGAGGTCAAAGAAGCAAAATATTACACTAAAATATTGTTGGCTCCAAGCAATTAAAGGGGTAATCCTAGGGTTGCCACCCATCCAGGTTTTACCTTGACAGTCCAGTTTTTGGCTTCTGTATCTGGATGCCACTTAAGGTTGTCAGGTGCCTGGATTTTGGTCAGAAAGTCTAGTAGAAAAGGGGACCTGTCAGTGTCCAGTCAGATGTACTGACCGGACACCAAAAGCCTAGTTACCATGGGGTGGGGCAAGGCACCGGATTGTTAACCCATACCAGCCTCCTTGAGACAATCCAGCAAGTGATGGACGCGGAGGAAGGGGGAGGATGTAGAGGAGTGAGCGATGGGGGGCGTTGGAAGGGAAGAGGCAGACCAGGGGGAGGGCCTTGGGTGTCCCAGTTACTGGCAGTTAAAAAGGTGGCAACCCTAGGTGTTCCTCATTATACATGCACATGTATGCAAGTGTTTTTTATGGAAAGCAATTGTTTCTTAATAACATAACTCCATTCAGTGAGATGTGCCATAATAAACTTTCTTATTCCTTTCCCAGAAGTAGGGAATTAGAATTATTTTGAGAGTCTGCTCTTCTTACTTTGGGCATTTAAGATTATGATCCTCAGTTCTATCTTTGAGATGTACCTTCAAGTGCTCTCTTTTAGGTAGCAAAAAAGCAGAAAAATAAGATATTCTGTCTCTCTGGCTTGAATTACAAGAAACATTTTTTCTGGTGGTCACTGTCTGCTCTCTTGACTTCATGATGTTCCAAGCTTCACTTCAGTACAGAGTACAGTATTTGTAGAAAAATGTTTCTAAGGAAAATGGAAAGGAACAGAGTGTATAGAGGCTATTGTAGCCAAGTTTAATGGAAGAAAAATCACAAGATGAGAGCTTCAGTATATGCACACAAGTGTTGTGAGATTGTATAGTATTAACAGGATAATACATAACGAGATAGGTGTGATATTATCATGCGTTTTTGTCCTTGTGTCACAACCACTCAAGAACTAGCAATATTCAAGAAAAACACATTCCCTGGAATGTTTGATTGTAGTTTTTAAATGGGCCTGCTGGTCCCCTATATTGCACCAGTTTTCTCCTGGTGTAACTGTAATTAGATATAAACAGAGTCCAAAAATGTTATTGGCCTCAGCAGAGCAAGGATGGTACAAAATTGGTGTAGGGTAATGGAGATCCAAGGCACCAAGAAAGGTTTTTAATAGAAATATCTATTTTATAATGTTGCCTTGTTATGCTAAGAAAGGATTCTTATACACAGTGGAACAGCTTCAGTGGGTGAGAAGGAAAGAACCTCAGCACAGAGAACTCAGCTGGGAGGAAGGAAACTAGCTCAAATTGCTGCTCCACATCAGGCAGAGTAGGGATTTGAACCTAGGTTTTCCACACCCTGGGTGAATGCTTTAGCCACTGTAACAAAGACAAGTGGGCTGCTAGCTCATTTTTGTGTGTGTGAGAAACTCCAGAAGAGGGTTCACCGCTGCGAATCCTGAGCAGAGACAGATGACTCCCTGCGGCCCAGACTTACCAGCCTAACTTCCTTTGAGGGATAGGGTTTAAGCTACAACCCTCGCCTTGGCATTTCTGACAAGCTAATTTAAGCAGCTCCTTGCTCAGCATGTGGGCTCCTGTGAATTCCTTTTTAGGCACCTAACTCTCCCCATATATTATACAGGCATGTGAGCCTGGGCCCCTAACTCAGGAGTATGAATTATTCTAGGCAACAGGGGTATCTGAAAGTTAGGCAACACTTAGGGTATGTCTACACTACGAGAGTAGTTCAATTTCACTTAAATCGAATATGTGGAATCGATATTACAAAGTCGAACGTGTGTGTCCACACTAAGGACAGTAATTCGACTTTGTGAGTCCACACTAACGGGGCAAGCGTCGACATTGGAAGCGGTGCACTGTGGGCAGCTATCCCACAGTTTCCGCAGTCCCCGCTGCCCTTTGGAATTCTGGGTCGAGCCGGCAATGCCTTCTGGGTAAAAAAATGTGTCGAGGGTGCTTTTGGGTAACTGTCGTCATCCGTCCGTCACTACCGCCCTCCCTCCCTCCGTGAAAGCGCCGGCGGGAAATCAGTTCGCGCACTTTTCTGATCAGTGACAGCGCAGACGCCACAGCACTGCAAGCATGGATCCCGCTGCGACCATCGCTGCAGTTGTGGCCGTTGTCAACGCCTCGCAGCTTATCATACACCTTTTCCCTGTCGCAGATGCAGAGAAATCAGGAGAGGAGGCTACGGCACCGCCGTGAGGGCCTGAAGTTGGAGAGTAGCACAGAGCTGTCAGAAACCACGAGACCCAGCACCCAGGACATCACGGTGGCAATGGGTCTTGTGGATATTGTGGAACGGCGATTCTGGGCCCTGGAAACAAGCACGGACTGGTGGGACCGCATAGTGCTGCAGGTCTGGGATGAATCCCAGTGGCTGCGAAACTTTCGCATGCGGAAGGGGACTTTCCTCGAACTTTGTGAGTTGCTGTCCCCTGCCCTGAAGCGCAAGGACACCCGGATGCGAGCAGCCCTGACTGTCCAGAAGCGAGTGGCCATAGCCCTCTGGAAGCTTGCAACGCCGGACAGCTACCGGTCAGTCGCGAACCACTTTGGTGTGGGCAAATCTACCGTGGGGGTTGTTGTGATGCAAGTAGCCAACGCAATCGTTAAGGTACTGCTCTCAAAGGTAGTGACCCTGAGAAACGCGCAGGTCATCATAGATGGCTTCGCCGCGATGGGATTCCCAAACTGCGGTGGGGCTATAGATGGGACTCACATCCCTATCCTGGGACCGGACCACCAGGCCAGCCAGTACATTAACAGAAAGGGCTACTTTTCAATGGTGCTGCAAGCACTGGTGGACCACAGGGGACGTTTTACCAACATCAACGTCGGATGGCCGGGCAAGGTTCATGACGCTCGCGTGTTCAGGAACTCTGGTCTGTTTAGACGGCTGCAGGAAGGTCTTTACTTCCCGGACCACAAAATAACTCTTGGGGATGTGGAGATGCCTACAGTGATCCTCGGGGACCCAGCATACCCGCTAATGCCCTGGCTCATGAAGCCCTATACTGGCGCCCTGGACACAGAAAAAGAACTGTTCAACTACCGTCTGAGCAAGTGCAGAATGGTGGTGGAGTGTGCTTTTGGCCGTCTCAAGGGGAGATGGAGAAACTTACTGACTCGCTGTGATCTCAGCGAAACCAATATCCTCATTGTTATAGCAGCTTGCTGTGTGCTCCACAATCTCTGTGAGAGCAAGGGGGAGACCTTTATGGTGGGGTGGGAGGTTGAGGCAAATAGCCTGGCTGCTGATTACGCCCAGCCAGACAGCCGGGCGATTAGAAGATCCCAGCGGGACGCGCTGTGCATCCGGGAGGCTTTGAAAGCTAGGTTCCAGACTGAGCAGGGTAACCAGTGACTGTTAAGTTTGTGGACACAGAAGGTGAACCTGCTCCCGTTTCTTTACCCAGTTAATGTTGACTATCCTTCCAAGTTACATACCCCCTTCACCACCTTCCCAAAAAATAAAATCTGTTCTGTTTTGTTAATGAACACTGTTGTCGTTATTACTGTTTTCACGGGAATGTTTTAAACCGGGGACGCAGACTGTGGCGGGGGGCGGGTTTACTGTTCTGATGCAAATGATGCTTCTAAACTCCAGGAATGACAGGCTCCGCAGTGGTGGACTGGTTGTTTCAACGGAGCCTGCCAGCACTCCTGGGCGGGACTGCGTATATGTGTCGGCTATGTGACTTTCTGGCAGGGGGAGGAGGGTTACAGATCCCCTGCTGCGTGGCTCTGTGATCCAGGATAAGGACCGCGGCATAAGATCTGTAACTGCCCTCCCCCGCCACAAAGTCACAGATCAACCCCCCCCCCCCCCCCAGAACATGAAAACCACCTCCCAGACTGACCAGGGTAACTAGTGACTGCACTGTGTATGTGTCCTGCTGCTGGACCTGCCCCCGCCTCTGTACCCTGCTAAAGGTGACTGTCCTGTCCAATTACCAAGCCCCTTCCCCCCCTTCAGACAGAGTCTCCTCCAAAAGAAAATCATGGAAACAGTAATTAACAGAAACAAATATTTTATTATGAACCACACATGAAACGGGGGGGGGGGGGGTGAAACTTGGACGGGGGCTTGTGTGAGGTGGGTAGGAAAGGACTTTTCAAATTTTGGGGAATGAGAGCCTTCTAGTGCTAGAGCAGTCTGCAGGGGTTGACTGAAAGTTTTAATGGCCCTTGCCGCCCCTCCTTCTTTGGACTTTGGGTGAGGGGGGTGTGGGACTTGGTGGCGGGGGAGGGCGGTTAGAGATAGACTGCAGCGGGGCTCTGTCCTCCTGCCTCCGGTCTTGCAGAACATCCACAAGGCGCCGGAGCGTGTCCGTTTGCTCCCTCATTAGTCCAAGCAGCGTTTGAGTCGCCTGCTGGTCTTCCTGACGCCACCTCTCCTCCCGTTCCATGATTGCTCGGTGCATTTGGGACAAGTTCTCCCTCCACTGTGTCTGCTGGGCTGCCTGGGCTCGGGAGCAGCCCATTAGTTCTGAAAACATGTCCTCACGCGTCTTCTTCTTCCTCCGCCTAATCTGTGCTAGCCTCTGGGAGTGTGATGCCAGGCTGGGTTGGGAGACAGTCGCAGATGTGTCTGTGGGAATGGGAAAAAGGGAGTGAATTCCTGAGACAGATAACTGAAGTTGTGAACAAAGAACATAGTCTTTCTCTGTGAACAAGACCATGCACTGCACTTCTCACATGCGCACTCAGGACAAGGTCAAATTTTCGGCCCCCGCCTTCAGTGCCTGGGGTCTTGCAGTGGTGATCTGAGAAGCGGGGCAGGACACCTGAACTTGTGTAGCAGGCAAACATGGTAAGCCGTAGACTTGTGGCTGCTTAAAACTTTAATAGTAGCACTGGCCTCCTTTCACATTGAAAGCAATGCCAGTCTCTGCTGCCAGCAATCCGGCAAGCATGAACTCTGCCCCTGTCCCACCCCCTCGCGGCTGTCCCAGGGAAAGATCCCTGTATGCTGCCCCTCTCCCGCCTCCACCGCGTGGCTGTAAAGCAGTCCCAATACTAACATTCCCCTCCCTAATTCAAAGCAGGGCATCATGAGCGACATCACCCTGATGAGGATCTCGGACAGCGAGAAGGAACGGATGCTTAGGGAAAGCATGCAAAAACCAGGGCCGTATGCCGCCATGCTCTGCCGTGCAATGATCCCTGAGTACTTGATTGTCTCCTGGCGCGGAAACGTCTCGTACCATGGAGGACCCAATAAGATTGCTCTCCCTAGGAACCTGATGAACAGGCTTGAACATTACCTACAGGAGAGCTACGTTGAGATCTCCCATGAGGATTTCGTCTCTATCCCCGGACATATAGACCGGATTTTGGTGTAGCTGCACTGGCAGGGACTAAAGAGTGGAGCGTCTTGGGCAGCAGAATCATGAAAAACCGGACGTTGTTAGATTTTTTTTAAATAGTTGGGACTAAATAGTTAAGCGCCTAAGGCAAAGAAATCATGAAAAACCCATTGTTAATATTATAAATATTCCAGTTCTGTTAAAAATAAAAGTTTAGATATTTAAATCACTTCATGAAAAACCCATTGTTAATATTATAAATATTCCAGTTCTGTTAAAAATAAATGTTTAGATGTTTAAAGCACTTACTGCTTGATCCTTCCCCTGATTCTGTGTCCGGGGTAACGGATGGGGACGGTTGGTAGGGGATCTCGGTAAGGGTGATGAAGAGCTCCTGGCTGTCGGGGAAATCAGCGGTGCAAGCGCTGTCGACTGCCTCGTCCTCCTCATCTCCTTCCTCATCTTCCCCGTCCGCTAACATGTCCGACGAGGAACCGGCCACGGACAATATCCCATCCTCAGAGTCCATGGTCAGTGGTGGGGTAGTGGTGGCGGCCGCACCTAGGATGGAATGCAGTGCCTCGTAGAAACGGGATGTGTGGGGCTGGGATCCGGAGCGTCCGTTTGCCTCTTTGGTTTTTTGGTAGCCTTGTCTCAGCTCCTTGATTTTCACGCGGCACTGCGTTGCATCCCGGCTGTATCCTCTCTCTGCCAAGGCTTTAGAGATCTTCTCGTAGATCTTTGCATTCCTTCTTTTGGAGCGCAGCTCTGAAAGCACGGACTCATCGCCCCACACAGCGATGAGATCCAAGACTTCCCGATCAGTCCATGCTGGGGCCCTCTTTCTATTCTGGGATTGCACGGCCATCTCTGCTGGAGAGCTCTGCATCGTTGCCAGTGCTGCTGAGCTCGCCACGATGTCCAAACAGGAAATGAGATTCAAACTGCCCAGACAGGAAAAAGAATTCAAATTTTCCCGGGGCTTTTCCTGTGTGGCTGGTCAGAGCATCCGAGCTCGGACTGCTGTCCAGAGCGTCAACAGAGTGGTGCACTGTGGGATAGCTCCCGGAGCTATTAGCTTCGATTTCCATCCACACCTAGCCTAATTCGATATGGCCATTTCGAATTTAGCGCTACTCCTCTCGTTGGGGAGGAGTACAGAAGTCGAATTTAAGAGAGCTCTATGTCGAACTAAATAGCTTCGTGGTGTGGACGGGTGCAGGGTTAATTCGATGTAACGGCGCTAAATTCGACATAAAAGCCTAGTGTAGACCAGGCCTAAGTCTAGCTTCTAGAGCCTGGGAAAGGTGCTTGAAATCAAAATATGTGCAATACATTGCAATGATTAATCATCAGATGTTGTTGTGGGTACTGATTAAGTCTGCTGGTGCTCCCCCACTTCCCACTCTGCTCAGAGCACCTGAGCTGGCCAGGATAGACCTCAAAGCAAGCATGGAGGAAACAGGACTAACAAGCTAGAAGATACATTTATTTAGCACAGCTCCTGATCAGCCTTCTCTGGTGGTGCTCCTATGCCCACCTCCGAATCATTCCACAAATGCCACAGCCTTCTCTCATGCTCTGAGTAATTACCATTCTGGTACAGTTACCCCTTCAGATGCAAGGGGGTGCAAATTACACCCATTAAAGATTATTCATCACCATTAAGTATCATTAGCCCTACTATGGCCTTTTTTATTTCACATTACAGTTTGCAGGATATTTGAGTTAATTCTTTTAATTTACAGATGTTTCAACTGTTTTACTTGCGAGATACACAACAGTGACAAGAGGGACCCATTATGCACGCCTCACTCCACCTCCAACAAGGTAGAAGTCCCACAAGTTTCAGCAGGCATATTGCCCAAATAAGGATGGATTCAGTATTGCAAGACTAGGTATGTGGAATAAAATAAAACTTGATATACTAGTTACAGAGTGAGGGAAACAGAGACTGCATATACATCGACAAGAGAACACTTCATTTGTAGAAGAGTTAAAATTTCTCAAACTAGGCTAAATTCTCCTCATTTACATCAGTGTAAATCTCAAGTTACTCCAGATTTACACCAGCACAATCGAGAGCTGTATCTGTCTCAAAAACATCAAAGATGACAGTGTCTCATTGCCCTTATCATAACACCTAACAGCCATTACTTAATATATGTGAGCAAATACTGCATTGATTTACACCTCCTGCAGCTTCAATGAGAGCTTTTTAGGTATAGATTCTCTGCTATTTAATTACTTCATGCTCTCTGAAACTGTTTAATAATAATTTTTAAAAAAACTATAGTAATTTTGTCAAGTACTGTATATAAATATACCTCTGGAGGAATTTATTAGGAACCCAGAACTGTCATCAATCCTATTTTTATGTCTTTTGAGGCATCTAAGCAGGTATGTTATAAAAGTGTTTCTTTTCTGCTTTCTGCAATTACCACTTCTAGCTTTTACTCAGTTAGGGTTTTTCCTTTTGATTACACTTACTACTTAATTTCTTCATTTCTCAGTCTCTGTTCTCACTTCTTCTTTCATCTTTTCTCACCATTTTGTTCATTTCCCCAATGTCTTTTGTTATCTATTGTAGTTATGCTTTGTTTTTTGTTTTTGTTTTGTTTTTTAAATTCCTGCAGACAACCTTGGGACGTAAATATTCTCTTCCTTATTTTTTATGCATATTTTGTATTATCCAAATAGTTTCTCATCTTATCCCAAATGAATAGAAGGCTAACAATTTTGATAAATACAAAATGCATCTCTTTGCTAGTCAAGTATCTTGAAAATAATTATTATTGCATAATGCTACATGCAGAACTGTTATTAATGTCAACAGGAATTACATGAGCAGTAAGAGAAA
The DNA here is from genome assembly GCF_028017835.1 of Emys orbicularis. Classification (NCBI taxonomy): domain Eukaryota; kingdom Metazoa; phylum Chordata; order Testudines; family Emydidae; genus Emys; species Emys orbicularis. The sequence goes on along the minus strand of NC_088687.1, from coordinate 79,639,245 downwards.
ATATGCCTTTAACCATCTATCTTATTTGAATGTCTGATATGTTGTACTAAAATCTGCTGGCTATGCTGCAGATATATTAAAAAGATTACCTCTACATTTTGTTCAAATAGAAGGGCTACGCTGCAGCTGTGTTCCATTTAATGTGTGCAGATATTTTTGTTAACCTAACATTTTGGTTCACATTCTAAGTACAATCACCAATATTTATAACAATGAAGGCAATCCTATTTTATTAGGAAGATGCATGTTAGCAAGTGTTGTCAGGAAAGATAGCTAAACTATTATTGCTCTTAGCCAATTTGTATTACTGCCAGCTTTCCCCCCTCCCCCGGTCATTGATTGAGAGCCCTTGGACTTCTGCCTAGTTAAAAAGAAAAGCTTATGTATATCACTGATTCTCAGATGGACAGATTCCGAACAAGTTCTCTACATTTAAGGTACAGTATGTCAGAGAAAATATTGTCCAAGAGGAAAAAGCAATGGATAAAGCCTCTTACCAACAGCATTACGTACCCAAAGGAAACTAGGTCTTCAGGACAGATGCTTGATACCTTTGCCAAGAAGCCATGTGTTGCTGCTGGAAGAATACTTACACAGCTTGGCATCTGGATCCTAATGATGTCATACAACAGGGAGTGGGAAGACCATCTAAGACAGTGGGATATAATATTATCTATCACCTTTACACAGCCCATGGTAGCAACAAGAATTTTTTTCCTTAAACCAAGTTTTGTATATAAAAATCCATGTCTATTGTTATTTACTGAGTACCATGAGCATTCTTGTTACTGTGCTAGTTTAAAAAAAGTTTTATTGGTGAAATAGAGGGCCAGATTCTCTGCTGATGTAAATAAACATAGCTGCCCTGAGATATATGGAAGATCCATAGAAGTTAGAGTGATTTAAAGCAGCTGAAGACCTGGCCCAAACTGTTTTGTGAAAGCAACCTTCTCCTCTTTTAGGAGTAAGTACCCCTTTGGAGCTTTTTTTTTTTTTTAAACATTCATATCAGGTTGAAGATATATCCAGATATTCTTATTTTTAATCATTTATTCAGTATGTAAATCCTATTCTACTTACAGGCATTGTCAGAGCTGAATGAGACCTCATTTTCCCAGGTCACTGCAATAGTACATTAGCCCATAATACAATTTCACGGGAAAAAGTCCAATTTCAAAAGACACTTGACCACAGCTACTATTATGGATCTTTCTTTTCTGGGGAGTGCAGTTCAATATGTGATTTTCAGGCACTGCTGAACTCTGGCTCACCAGGCATGCTAAGAAGAAAAGAAACTGTCCATGTTGCATATAGAGTCAGAGAGAAGCACCTGTGCACATCTAATTCCAGCTATCCTCATGCTCTATCTAACTGCAGGAAAGGGTTAAAAAAAAAATCTGACTATTGCTCAGAATCAAGGAGGTAAAGTGAACGTAAAGGCTTGTTTGAAGAATCAAGTGGAAGGGATGTGAAGGAGGAGAAAGATTCCTCCACATCATTTCTGGATGTGGGGGCGGGACATAGGGGAAACACGCATTATGGATTTAAGAAATATCAGCACTGACCCCAAGTTGCTTCTAAAGCAGAATAAATTTCTAATTATCTTATAAACCCAGAGGTGAGTAAAGGTTTTCTAAATAAGGCTCAAAGTGTATTATACTGCTGAAGTAAAACCTGAGCTCAAGGCTTTATTTTAGATAGTTTCCTCCGTTTCCCCCCTTCCTCCCCCCACATCCCTGTGTGCACAACACAGAGCACTGCTACAGTATGTACACTGGAGACAGAGGGCAGGATTTACCTCTCTGTAATTTGAACACCTCTGTGCCCATAAGGCCAGCACTACCATGGACATTCAGTGCCAGGGATAAGCAGATGGTTTTCCTGATGCTGCCCTCTGCCAAAGCAGGGCACCTGTAAATTCCAGTGAGGGCTCTCTGGGAACCCTCCTGGTGGAGGTTACATGAGAGGTGTGCTTGAATCAGCTGCTCTCCTGGATGCCCTGGCTTGGCCTGCCCTCTCCCTGGCTGGCACCATTACTGTGCCCTTGCTACAGACAGACAAGGGCTGAAGCCTTGTTTTCACCAGCAAAAATGAACTGGGCTTAAAAAAAAAAAAAAATCTTTTGCTTCCCCAGCTGGATTCAGGGATTCCTTTGTTTTCAGTGGAAACAAATATATGCGACTTGCCTTGAGAAGTGTGTCTTTTTATATGGACAGACACATTAAATGGCTACAGTCACTTGCTAGTAGTGCACTTGCTAGTAGTGCACCCTTTATGTAGTAAAGTACTCATTTAAAACAAGATTTTTCTAATCGTTTTTTTTCTTGCTTTCCTGTTATTTATATGGTTATTTTCAGTAATGGAGAAAGTGATTAACTGTGATGTATCTTGGGGCACCCAGGGTTAAGAGTCACTTGCCTCCAGTGTGAAGGAGTCTTGCCTGTGTTAATATAACTGGTGTTAATATAATCAACCTGTCAGCCACTCAAGCACTCTTCTCTGGGCCACACCACACATGCCTTTGCCTTGCAACAGTGGTGCCATGTGGGGGAGCATTGGGGTCAAGTGCCCCCCTAGCTTGGCCTGCTGGAGGGAGGGAGGGAGGGAGGGAGGGAGACAGGCTCCCTTCTCCTGCTGTGCCTCGCCTGTCCCCCAGCACACTTGGCCCATGTCCCTGGCAGCCAGGCCCGGACGGGGAGCGGAAGGGGTGGGACCAGCTTTTCATGCTGGATGCTCTGGGTCACTGCTCTGTGTGGTATGGCAGCTGCCTGAGACAGCCTGTCTTGGGAAGCAGCAGTGGGCCACCCCCCACCTGGGCCTGGCTGCCAGGGCCAGGGGCCAAGCAAGCTGGAGTCCCTTGCCCCACCTCCCCCCACGTGTTTCCAACTTGCTTGGCTTCTGTCTCCGGCAGCCAGGCCTAGGCAGGAATCAAAGAGGGAGGCAGCTGCCGTCACTGCCTCCCCAGCCTGGCTCTCTCAGGCAGCTGATGCACTGCACAGAGCAGTGACCCGGAGCAGCCAGCTTCAGCTGCATGAGAAGTGGCTCCCTCCTGCTCCCCACCCAGGCACGGCTGCCAGGGAGAGTGGCCGAATGTGTCAGGGGAAGGAAAAAGCCTCTCCATTGCAGGTAACAGGAGGCAGGTAGAGCACAGGATGGGGATTGCTGAACAGAGGACACATGTGGGGCAGTCATGTGTCCTCTCCTTTAGATTGTGCACCCCCAGTATGGGGAGGCATGAGTCCTCTATGCCTAGCTGGTTGACAACAGATGCACCCTAGCCCTCAAGTCCCTTTAAAGTGTTCCCCTGGAATATCCGGCCCCTGATCACTGAATACCCAGACTCATTGTTCCCAAAAGGAACAGTGTACCCCAGTTTAACTTTAGACCACCGCTCCTGTATTACACATAGCACTTGAGTTCAATTATGAAACAAAAGTGGCAAAAGAACAGGTTAAGGACTATTTAGAAAAGCTGGACATGAGCAAGTCCATGGGTCCGGATCTAATGCATCTGAAGATGCTGAGGGAGTTGGCTGATGTGATTGCAGATCCATTGGCCATGATCTTTGATAACTCGTGGCAATCAGGGGAGGTCCCGGATGACTGGAAAAAGGCAAATATAGTGCCCATCTTTTTAAAAGGGAAGAAGAAGAATCTAGGGAACCACAGACCGGTCAGCCTCACCTCAGTCACTGGAAATATCATTGAGCAAGTCCTCAAGGAATCCATTTTGAAGCACTTGGAGGAGAGGAAGGTGATCAGGAATGTGTCAACATGGATTCACCAAGGGCAAGTCATGCCTGACCAGCCTGATTGCCGTCTATGATGAGATAACTGGCTCTGTGATTATGGAGGAAGCGGTGGACGTGATACATCTTGACTTTAGCAAAGCTTTTGATACGGTCTCCCACAGTATTCTTGCCAGCAAGTTAAAAAAGTATGGATTGGATGAATGGACTGTAAGATGGATAGAAATCTGGGTAGATTGTTGGGCTCAACAAGTAGTGATCAATGGCTCGATGTCTAGTTGGCAGCTGGTATCAAGCCGAGTGCCCCAGGGGTCGGTCCTGGGGCCGGTTTTGTTCAACATCTTCATTAATGATCTGGATGATGGGATGGATTGCACCCTCAGCAAGTTTGCAGCTGAAACTAAACTGAGGGGAGAGGTAGATAGGTTGGAGGGTAAAGATAGGGTCCAGAGTGACCTAGACAAATTGTAGGATTGGGCCAAAAGAAATCTGATGAGGTTCAACAAGGACAAGTGCAGAGTCCTGCACTTAGGACGGAAGAATCCCATGCACTGCTACAGGCTTGGGACTGACTGGCTAAGCGGTAGTTCTGCAGAAATGGGATTACAGTGGACAAGAAGCTGGATATGAGTCAACAGTGTGCCCTTGTTGCCAAGAAGGCTAATGGCATATTGGGCTGCATTAGTAGGAGCATTTCCAGCAGATCGAGGAAAGTGATTATTCCCCTCTATTAGGCACTGGTGGGGCCACATCTGGAATATTGCGTCCAGTTTTGGGCCCCCACTACAGAAAGGATGTGGACAAATTGGAGAGAGTCCAGCGGAGGGCAATGAAAATGATTAGGGGGCGGGGACACATGACTTACAAGGAGAGGCTGAGGGAACTGGGCTTATTTAGTCTGCAGAAGAGAAGAGTGAGGGGTGATTTGATAGCAGCCTTCAACTACCTGAAAGGGGCTTCCAAAGAGAATGGAGCTAGGCTGTTCTCAGTGGTGGCAGATGACAGAACAAGAAGCAATGGTCTCAAGTTGCAATGGGGGAGGTCTAGATTGGAGATTAGGAAAAAAACTATTTCACTAAGAGGGTGGCAAAGCACTGGAATGGGTTCCCTAGGAAGTGGTGGAATCTCCATCCTTAGAGGTTTTTAAGGCCCAGCTTGACAAAGCCCTGGCTATGATGATTTAGTTGGGGTTGGTCCTGCTTTGAGCAGGGCATTGGACTAGATGACCTCCTGAGGTCTCTTCCAACCTTAATCGTCTATGATATTTAAGAAAGAATAGAGATTCAAATAAAAACTAATGAGAAAGATGGGAGTAAATAGTTACATATAAAACATCCTAACATGCTTTGTAGAGATTAAATGAACAAGGCATTCTCCATATGAATTGGAAATGGAATACAGACTTGTTGAAGGTCTCTGGGTAGGATAAAAGGGATAAAAAAAACTAAAAAAACAAAAGGTGATGTCATGGCAGGAGTCTACTATATGTAGTATTTGACACGACTTAAATGGGCCTCCACACTAAAACTTATACTACTTCATATACTTGTAGTCAGAGAGATAAGAAATGTTTATCTCCTGTCTGGTGGACACATTCTAGGGCATGTTACCTAACATGCTTTAAGAATACAATTTATGTGTAGATACTTAAGTATTTATGTATCATCCATACATAGGTCTCTTAATGATTAAGAGGACCAGTGTGACATATGCTTTCACCAGAAACCCTACATCACACTCTTTGGTGAACTAGAATGTCAATACCAGACACCGTGAATTCCTATAAGCCTCATATACCCCCCTCATGCCCTCTGCCAGTTGATTTCCAGAAGTCCCTGGGTCTTACTAACCAACCTTGTGGGTGAGTGATTGTTATTTTAAATCACCCCAAGGTGCTCCAAATAAGGGTCCTGGCTCCATTGTTCTATCTACTATACACATATAATAGAGTCCCTACCTTAAGAAGATTACAGTCTAAGCATATCATGAGAGATAACAGATGGGGGCGAGGGGGAAGCAAATGTGGGGAGGATGAGGCTAGAATGAATCAATCACCTTTGATGATAAGTGGCAGTCTTAGTTTACCCCTTGTCTAGCCATTGCTGAGTGGGCAGCAGGCATAATATTATGAGGTAAATTCTAAGGAGAACATCCGGTTCCCCAGATGAACACGGGCAGCTCTCTAATCAAGTCGAGCAAAGTGGTAGGGATTCTCTTTTAAAATCTGCTGCCTATTAATTTAATTGGGTGACCTTTGAGTCTTGTGCTACATGAAGGAGTAAATAATACTTTTTCACTTTCTTCATACCATTCATAATTTTGTAGAACCACTTAGTCATCTTTTCTAAACTGAATAGAACCAGTCTCTAATCTCTCCTCATACAGAAGCTATTCCATACTCCTAATCATTTGTTGCCTTTCTCTGTACTTTTTTCAATTCTAATATATCAGATTGATACATCTCAAAAAGAATTGCACATATTATTCAAGGTGTGGACATACCATGGATTTATATAGTGGCATTATGATATTTTCTGTTTTATCGATCCCTTTCCTAATGGTTCCTGCCATTGTTAGCTTTTTTGACTGCTGCTGCATATTGAGGAGGATGTTTTCAGAGAACTATCCACAATGACTCCAAGATCTTTCTTGAGTGGTAACAGCTAATCTAGACCCTGTCATTTTGCATGTACAGTTGGGACTAAATTTTCCAATATGCATTACTTTGCATTTATCAACATTGAATTTAATCTTCCATTTTGTTGCCCAGACACTCAGTTTTGTGAGATCCTGTGTCACCCGTCAGTCAGTTTTGGACTTAAATATTGAGTAATTTTGTATCATCTGCAAGCTTTGCCACCTCATTGTTTCCCCCCCTTTCCAGATCATCTATGAATGTGTTGAACAGCACAGGTCCCAGTTTAGATTCTTGTCAGACCCCTCTGTTTGCCTCTCTCCATAGTGAAAACTGACTCTCTTATCTTTTAGCCAGTTATTGATCCATGAGAGGACTTTCCCTTTTACCCCATAACTGCTTGCTTTAAAAGCTTTGATGTGAGACCTTGATGAAGGCTTTCTGAAAGTCCATGTACACTATATCAACTGGATCACCTGTCCACATGCTTAATGACACCCTCAAAGAATTATAATAGATTGGTGAGGCATGATTTCCTTTTACAACAGCTGTATTGATTCTTCCACAACATATCATGTTTATCTATGTGCCCGATAAGTTTGTTCTTTACTATGGTTTCAACCAACTTCCCAAGTAAAGAAGTTATGCTTACCAGCCTATAAATTGCCAGAATCACCTCTAGAGCCTTGTTTTAAATAAATAAATAAATCAGCATTACATTACCTATCCTCCAGTCATCTGGTATAAGAGGCTGATTTAAACAATAGGATACATGCCACACATAGTGGTTTTGCAACTTCCTATTTGAGTTCCTTTGGAACTTTTGGGTAAATACCAACTTTTGGGTAAATACCATAAGTCCTGGGGACTGATTACTATTTAATTTACCAATTTATTCTAAAGCCTCCCCTATTGACTCCTCAGTCTGGGACAGTTCCTCAGTATGGCTTGGGTGTAGGAATCTCTCCCATATCTTTTGCAGTGAACACTTAAGCAACAGTTCATTTACCTTCTCCGCAACTTTGTGGTCTCTCTCAAGTGCTCCTTTAGCATCCAATTGTCCAGGGGCACCACTGATTGGTGGGCAGGTTTCCTGATGTAATTAAAAATTGTTGCTGTTTGTTTTTATATTCTTAGCTAGTTGCTCTTCAAATTCTTTCTTGGCCTGCCTAATTATATGTTCACATTGGACTTGCCAGAGTTTATGCTTGATTCTATTTTCCCTTAGTAGGATTTGACTTTGAATTTTTAAAGCATGCCTCAGTACCTCTAACTACCTTTTTAACTCTGTTGCTTAGCCATAGTGTCTTTTTTCAGTTCTCTGATGGAGGTGGGGGTTATATTTAATCTGAGCCTCTATTATGGCCTTTTAAAGTCGCGTTCATGCAGTTTGCAGACAAGTTTCCATTTAACTAGCTTCCTCAATTGTGTAGTTCCCCTTTTTCAAGTTAAGTGTGGTGAAGGGTTGTTTTGGACATTTTTGCTCCTATAAGATGTTTAAATTTAATTATATTATGGTTGCTATTACCAAGCAGTTTAGCTATATTCAACTGTTCCCATGATTTATATATGGAACAAAGGAATTGGGGATTGGTCCTGCTTTGAGGAGGGGGTTGGACTTTATGACCTCCTGTTGTCCCTTCCAACCCAGATATTCTATGATTCTATGAATTCAAGCAAACAAAAGCAGGCTTAAATTGAATATATCAAGTAGAACTGAGAACCATACCCCCATGTAATATTTATCTCAATAAAATTAGCTTTAAAATATTTAAAGACAAGTATAATAGAGCTATAGTGTTTGAGATGTTAGTTGTGTCTCATGGACATTAATTAGGACCCTCAAGGAAGTAATTATCGTATTAGTAAGAACTGTACTAAGTACATATAGTTATATTCAATTACTTATTTTGCTGTAGCAAAATCAAACAACATACTACTAGGACATCTACCAGTACATGTCAGAGTCAAAATTGTGTAAGAATCCTGTAATCCTTTTTTTAAAAATAAGCACTGAATGCATATCCTTGTTCTGATCATGGATATATAGCTTCAAAAAGACATACTAGACAGTGATAATTGAAAAATATAAATTTGTAGATGTATTTAACGGTTAAAGTATTTTTTCCTGAGGCAAAGCCAAAGGCTAAAAGTATGCCTTACCGTTAGCTAGCAGGACTGTAGACTAAACCTGCCAATGCTGTTCACTCTTGAACAGCTGAACAAAGGAATTATAATTTACTTTTCTATATAATTCATATGATTTTTTTTTACTTGTGCATGAAAGTGATTTTGGAAGTTTAAAGTAATATAATTCAGTTTAAATACAGTTATAAACTGCTTACTTAAATAAAAATAAAAGATACATGTATTAACACTAATTCTTTATTTTGCTGGTAATATACAACATGTAGAAATGTCGTATAGAATTAAGTTTCAGTCATAACCAGCACCATTAAGATAGCAAACTATGTGGATCAATTGCTGGACTGCAAACTTATAGCTATACGGCCTCAAGTGAAAACATATATTCAACAGAAGGCTTACAAATATTCCAGCGTAATTTGTTTCTAGGTTGATTTACTGAAATGCCAGTGCATTTTACCTAACAAGACTATTACAGAAAATGAGTATTGTGTTTCATACACCAGTTCCACAGTAAAGACTGCAGAGGTTGGCTTCAGTCAGATGAAGCTGCCACTGACTCATAACTCTCTAAAGGGTAATGATATCAACAAAACCCACCTGAGGATTCTTGTCTTTAATAAGGTCTTGATTCAAAAAACGTTAATAACATTTTATTGATCATAACAAAATCCTCATCTGAATTCTGGCTCTGTGAAATCCTAACAACATTGTAGAGTCACATTTTCTGATGGAGATATAGCCAAGAGTTTGCCATTTATTTTTTCTATCTCCCCCTGCCCTTTACTTCTGAGATGCACAGACACATCCTCTAGAAAATGAAGTTGGTTTGTGTGATTATTAACCTTGGCTTTTTCAAATATCCACATTCTCCCCAGGGGTGTGTTATAGACTTGGGTTTAACAGTCACTTAATCAAGTTAGAATGTAAAGGAGAAAATAATACTTCTGTTACTGATCAGAACTGAGAAGTAGTTTAAAGAACTGCAGGATGTTAATGATGCCATTTCCCTCCAGCAACGGTATTGCAAATATCTTATTCACACAAATGCCGCAGTCATCACTTTTTATACATTTGTGATTAACAGGTATAGTAATTCCAGAAATAAGTTTCTGAAATCTAGTTGTGATGGTGCTTGTATCCTCAAGTTTCATTGGTCCCCTTGGGCTGTCTATGCTGCTTGCTCTGTACTGCTCCAATGGGAAGAATACATCTTCCTTGGCACCCTGAGGCTGAGCCAAATCCACGACAAGTTACTCATTTAAGAATTTCTACTGGATTTAGCAAGTGTGTGTGCTCATGAGTATACCAGGTTTAGGTCCATGTAAGCCACCATATCCATCCCCACCCCCTGCCCCCGCAAGAGACAGATGTTCTTTTAAGGGCCCAGATAAATTTCTCCTCCTTTCTCACAGGGTTTATACTGGAGAAGTGAGTTGAGACTGGGTGGTCTGTGAACAGAGCCAAGGGCACGCAAATTGTCTTGCTATCCCACCCCTGCTTCTCATTTCAGCCTTGTTGAAAGTTACCTGGAAGAATTAATACAATCACGGGCTACATTACTTTTTTCTCTCCCCACTGCCCTTCCTCAGTCTCTGTAGGGAAAGCCAAAGCTGGGTGAAGGGGAGTCTCTTATGGCATGGCTCCATTTCTATTTGTATTTAATCAATCTTTTACAGTCTAAAATGCTTTTACTGTTTGTTTTCATAATCAGGAAATATTGTGAAAAGAAAGTAGAACAGGCTCTCCGCACTTGTTCAATAAAGTCAATATTCATAGAATCATAGCATCATAGGATTGGTCGAAAGGTCACCTAGTCCAGTCCCCTGCATTCATGGCAGGACTAAGTATTATCTAGACCATCCCTGGCAGGTGTTTGTCTAACGTGTTCTTAAAAATCTCCATTGATGGAGATTCCACAACCTCCCTAGGCAATTTATTCCAGTGCTTATCCACCCTGACAGTTATGAAGTTTTTCTTAATATTCAACCTAAACTGCCCTGGCTGCAGTTTAAGCCAATTACTTCTTGTCCTATCCTCAGAGGTTAAGGAGAACAATTTTCCTCCCTCCTCTTTGTACCAACCTTTTATGTACTTGAAAACTGTTATGTCCCCTCTCAGTCTTCTCTTCCCCAGACTAAACAAACCCATTTTTTTTTCAATCTTCCTTCATAGATCATGTTTTCTAGACCTTTAATAATTTTTGATGCTCTTCTCTGGACTTGCTCCAATTTGTCCACATCTTTCCTGAAATGTGGCACCCAGAACTGGACACAATACTCCAGTTGAGGCCTAATCAGCACAGCATAGAGCGCAAGAATTATGCCTTATATCTTGCTTATGACACTCCTGCTAATACAACCCAAAATGTTTGCTTTTTTCGCAAGTGTTACACGGGTTGACTCATATTTAGCATTGTGATCCACAATGATCACCAGATTCCTTTCTGCAGTACTCCTTCCTAGGCAGTGATTTCCCATTTTGTATGTGTACAACTGATTGTTCCTTCCTAAGTGGAGTACTTTGCATTTGTCCTTACTGAATTTCATCCTATTTACTACAGGCCAATTCTCGTGTTTGTCCAGATCATTCTGAATTTTAATCCTATCCTCCAAAGGACTTGCAACCCCTCCTGGATAGAATCATCCGCAAACTTTATAAGTGTAGTCTCTATGCTATTATCTAAATCACTGATGAATATATTGAACAGAACTGGACTCAGAACTGATCGTTGCAGGACGCCGCTCAATATGCCCTTCCAGCTTAAGTGTGAACCACTGATAACGATTCTCAGGAATGGTTTTCCAATCAGTTATGCACCCCCCTTTACAGTAGCTCCATCTAGGTTGTATTTCCCTAGTTTGTTTATAAGAAGGTCATGTGACACTGTATGAAAAGCCTTACAAAAGTCAAGATATACCACATCTATCGCTTCCCCCATCCATGAGACTTGTCATGTTAAAGAAAGCTATTATGTTCTTGACAAATCCTTGCTGATTGTTGCTTTTCTTCTAGGTATCTGCAAATTGATTGCTTAATTTTTTGCTCCATTATCTTTCCAGGTACAGAAGTTAAACTGACTGGTCTGTAATTTCCTGGGTTATCTTTATTCTCCCTTTTATATAGGTGGGCAAATATAGTGCCATTTTCTAGTCCTTTGGAATCTTTCCCATCTTCTATGACTTTTCAAAGATAATTGCTAATGACTCATATCTCCTCAGTCAGCTCCTTGAGTATTCTAGGATGTATTTCATTTGGCCCTGGTGACTTGAAACATCTAACTTGTCTAGGTAATTTTTAATTTGTTCGTTCATTATTTTAGCCTCTGATCCGACCTCATTTTCACTGGCATTCACTCTGTGCTATTTCCACATTTTCTCTTATTGTTCTCTGCCCTCATTGAATAATGGGCCTACCCTGTCCTTGGTCTTCCTCTTGCTTCTCATGTATTTGTAGAATGTTTTCTTGTTACCCTTTATGCCTCTAACTAGTTTAATCTTGTTTTGTGCCTTAGCATTTCTAATTTTGTCCCTACATACTTGTGTTATTTGTTTATATTCATCCTTTGTAATTTTCACTTTTTATAGGACTCTTTTTTTGAGTTTCAGATCATTGAAGGTTTCCTGGTTAAGCAAGGGTGGTCTTTTGATATACTTCCTATCTTTCCTACACAGTGGGACGGTTTGCTCTTGTGCCCTTAATAATGGCTCTTTAAAAAACTGCCAGCTCTCTTAAACCGTTTTTCTCCTTAGATTTGCTTCCCATGGGATCTTACCTACCAATTCCTTGAGTTTGCTGAAGTCTGCCTTCTTGAAATCAATTATCTTTATTGAGCTGTTTTCCCCTCCTACCATTCCATAGAATCAAAAACTCTACCATTTCATGATCACTTTCACCTAAGCTGCCTTCCACTTTCAAATTCTCAAACAGTTCCTTCCTATTTGTCAGAATCAAGTCCAGAACAGCCTCTCCCCTAGTAGCTTTCTCCACCTTCTGAAATAGAAAATTCTTGGAATGTACTGAAAAGTATTTGTTGGATAATCTCTACACTGCTGTATTATTCTCCCAACACATGACGTCACCACCACCAAGTCCTGTGCTTTGGTTCATTTTCTTAGTTGTATGAAAAAAAGACTCATTCACCTCTTCTTAATATGTAGATTCTGTACTTCTTAATATGTAGATTCTGTACTATATATATATATATATATATATATATATATATATATATATATATATATATATATATATATATATATATATATATAAAAATTACATGACTAAACTAAGATTTGAAAAAATATGGCTTGCTTCTCTAAGGAACAAGTAATTCAATATTTTGTGTATTTGTTGGAAAATTAGTGCTTTGGAAAAATTTTATTTGCAACCCTGTAAAAGCAGAACTATCACATTGTTATACAGTTCCTAAAGTTTTGAGGGGCTTTTGCATTACTTTAGGTATTACTTAAATATTCATGCCATTCAGCAGCCAGATAATGATTCTGAAACATTTTTAGACAGAATTGCTGTTTAAATTCATGTAGGTTTGAATTTGCCTTAATAAAACCCAGTATGAGAGTTACAAATGATAGGGCTAATAAATAGAAGTCTAACTACTTGGGATTAATTAAAAAAAATGTTTGAAGCAAGAGTTTTTGCATTATATTAAATATAACATTTCCTAGGAAGTGTTTAGTAACATAGGACTTGCCCTATTGGCTCAGACTAGTGCTCTATTCAGTCCGGTAGCTTAGACAGTGACCTGGAGTAGATGACCTCAAGGAAGATGCAATAAATCCCAGAGTAAACAGAAATGGTAGATTTTTTCCCCCTAAACCGTACCCAGAGACTGGCTTATGCTCTGAAACTTACACAAACTCAATGAGTAGCTCCTATTTAAGGAACTGTAGATGTTCTCATGACCCATACAAGATCAGTAATTTGAAGGCATTTCCTTTGAAGACAGGCAAGTGCTGAAGGGAAAATTGAAAGACTTGCTCATCACATTGGAGTCATACTCCATCATCACTTGACTTTCAATGTGTTTGTGAGAATCACAGTGGGGTTGGTTTGAAAAATATTGAATAGATGGGAGACAAGAGGCTTGAGTCACCCTATGGAGTTCTAGGCTGAAGGATATCAAAACCTCTGGTTCAGAATGGCCTCCATTGTGCAAGGGATTTCCAGAGAGGTTTTTTTACTGGCTTTCTTAGCTCTGTGTGGTGGTGTGTGTCAATTGCCTTTTTTCCCCTCTAAAAAGGGGAACATGCTCAGTTACTCTGCGAGGCTGGTGCATGCACAGTGCAGTTACATGAAAGGGATGGTGAAAGGCACGTCTCTGAGAAAAAGGCCCCAAATTTCAAGTCTCTCTTCCAAAGCACAGGAATGCTAGGGCATTTAAAAGAAAAAAGGTCAAGAATTTAACATGGACAAAACATTTTTACCTAATGTACTCAGAAATGGCTAAACCATTTTGGCTGAAACATTTTTTAAAAAAGAAAAAAGAAAAAAAAACCTGCGGCAGGCACTCAGGATGGAAAAAAACTTCTTCCCAAATGGCAAAAATTTGGCAAAGTTATAAGCAGCTGAAAACACGGTCTTAAAGTTACCTGCCACTTCCCATTTTAACAGCAGGCAATGCTATTAGCCCTTCGTATGGACAACAAATTCTTTTAAAAGGTTTGAAATAAATATGCTTACCCACACTAGGATTGAATATTAACAAACATGTCCCTATTATGACAGGAAGTTCTACCTTTGAACCTGCGATAAACAGGTATCTAATCTCAATAAGCTCTATTTACAGTTAAATAGACATTTCCCTAAGAAGTCCACCAAGAACATTTGCAGTCAGATCTGATTTATTTTTATGGCACTTAATGCAGGGAACTCTAGTGGAGTGATTGATTAGTTATAATGCACTTCCATTCCCTAGACTATCAACCTGCCTTCTTATAAAAAAAAACAAAACAAAAAAAACCACACACCAACCACCGCCAGCTTTCTTACCTAATCATTCAGTTTTTGTTCCTGTCCTTAGTATCTCACTGACCTTAGCTTTTCAAAATCCCATTTTTCCATCGGTTTACTACTACTCCATTTCCCACTACTGTTACTTCTGTTGTGAATGGAATACTCTCCTCTGTGGTGCTTCCTGTTATTCCAAAGATACATTATTGGTTGGCATGTCAGGAAAGCACAAAGGGAAAGTGAGATTCTAGTGCAAAGCCTCAGTGCAGAAATAGCAGCAAATAGTGGACTGAAGCAGCATCCAGGAAATAGCATAGTATTATCTTCAAAGATGGAGTTCAAGGAAGAAAGGAATGGGAAGGGAGGGCTGCCTGGTGACGGGGAATGACAAGATTAAGGATAGTTTTTATCTGCCTTTTTGAAAGGGGACATGGGATCAGTTTGAGGGGACACGGATTCTTTGGAATGCGGCCATAAATATGGTTAAGTAGTTGGAAGAAATGGTGCCTGGAGTGCTGGTAGGAACAGGGGGAAAATGGGACAAATGTAGGAGACAAAGCCTGAAGTCCTCACTCAGTCCATATTTGACTAAGCTCCCATTAACTTCCATATGAGAAAATAGAGTCAAGTATCAAGTAGCATCAACTTAACCCCATATTCAGAAATGGATAGGAATGAAACATGCTTTGTAACACAAAAAGACTACTTTCTTCAGGTCACTGAAAAGAGAACAGAGATATAGTTGCATACACTGACTCCAGTACAACACTACCTAAAACTTGTCTGAACATATTGTAAACTACAAGCTCTTCTTGACAATAAATAAAATACATTCATGCTTGTTGAAATTCAGGTCAGAAATAGGTTTTTAAAAAAAACAACTGTGAAATTAACTGTATTTGATGCCATTTCTGTTGCTGAAAGCATACTGATTGATAGGACCCTGATTGTGATTTTTACAATTTAAAGACCCCATTCTCTCAAAATGGGCTTATAGGCTTAAGTGAAATTACTTTTTTTCCCCGGTGGCAGAGATCCAGCATATTTTACATCTGATTCATGATAAAAACTCAGTACACAACTTACCCACATAGCACATTTCACACAGTATTAACCTCATTAGTGCCAGTGGAGAAAGCCCAAGAGCTAAGGCATTTTCAACATGCCATTTTTCAATACATTTTACACAAACAGATTTTTGACTGGTATAACATGTAGAATTAATACATGTCAATAGCCAAAATATCTCATTAACGCATTTCTTAACTGCTTCTTCCTTGTTATCCGGATGAGTTCTAGGTTGCTGACTTTCCCTTCAGTCACATGAACAATTCCAAACTTACTGATTTATGTGGCTCAGTAGCAGGCCCAGCTGATTCTGCCAATAGAAGGAAGATTAATCATATATCAAAAGCTGTTGTTGATAGAATCAAACCCAATCTGTCTAAAGGGTATTTGAAAAATATCAAGTGCTTTTACTTTTTGGTTAAGCTACTTTAAGTCACTGATCTCCTGTTCCTATCTCAAATAATCAGGTGTTCAATCTAGCTATGGGCTAAGTATACTCAGGCTGAATTAACATTGAGATGTTTCTGCATAAGGTCATGCAATACCTTAACTGATAATTCTACAATGCCCACACTGCCTGACGAAGATACATTTAGGACACTACTTTTACAGCTAATCGTGCTTCTCTAGATCGGTGGTGTCCCAAATTGAGGACTGCAGGGAAACTATGTTAAAAAGAGCATGCATTTTGTTTTGAATTAAAAATGTGTATTCTGAGCTGTGCTCTGTGCATTTTTTAAAATTATTATTATTAACCTAAAGTGTTTTAAATCAGCACTGTCACTAAGGAGGTGGGGGGGGGGGGGTAAAGAGAGGCACTGCTGTCCCTTCCCTTTTGCAGCTTCTTAAAACTGCCCTACCTACTGAATACCAAGGGGAAAGAGGATGAGAGCTATCTTTGGTTTCTCCATTGCCTGTTTTCCTATTTGACCATGGGAGCCCCAAGGAGACAGAGAAGAGAATAGGTGATCTGCTGGTCCTGCCTCAACTTAAAGTCTAGGAAGGGGAGGGATGATTCCTCATCCCCACACAGCCACCCAGAGCAGCCTAGGAAAGGAGGAACTGGAATAGCTGAACTAACCACCAGTTACAGCTGCCCCAGCCCAGTCTTTATTTTGCTTTTTTGGTGCTTGGGCAACCTTAATTCAGCCCCCTTGTGTGTATACTTTAAGGTACAGTCTTTAATTACATGAGCACATATTAGTTTTTCCCACAGGACCCCAGCCTCATTCTGTGCACAGGCCAGACCTGCTCTGGGGATAAATCAGGGGTGTGTAATAAAGGAAACTGTTTATAGAACCCCTGCTTCATTTGTTGCAGAATCTGGGAGATATACAGTGAATGAGGCAGGGTATTACAGGAAGAGAAAGTACAATCTCATGGTTAAGGCAGTTGAATGCTACCCTGGAGAACTTGATTTTGTCCCAGCCATGGAGTTCCTACATGATGTTGGGCAAATGACTGAAACCAGACTGTTCAAAGGTGGCCTCATTGTGTCTCATTTTCTGGGTGTTGGACTTGAGACCATGGGGTCTAATTTGCAGAAGTGCTGACTGCTGAGCACTCATAGCTATAAGTGTACTCAATGTGTGCTGTGCTTTTGTAAGTAATCTAAGTCCTAGATGTTTCCTCTTGGGCACTCAAAATCAGTAGATACTTTTGACCTTACTGTGAGTCTCCTTTCCCCTTCTGTAAAATAGGGATAAAATCCATTCTCTAATGTCACCTGGGTGTCATAAAGATTAGTATTTATGAAGCACTCTGGTACTACAATGATGAGCACCATAGAAAGTCCATGAGGAAATTAATAATTCTGTCTTCAGAGCAAGGATTGAATAGTGTGCAGCACATAAAGCACTTCGAACAAGGAAGGCAAAACAAAATATTGAATAGCTGCTCATTAAGTGAGCTCTGATCATTCTGTGCACTGAATGAGGTCAGGTATTGTGGAAAACACAACATGATCATGTAACTAAAGACTGTTTCATAATCCACACACACGGGGGGAGGGGGGGAGAGGGGGAAGCCAATTTAAACTTGCATAGGTAACCTTACTTCTGGCATTACCTTAATTTTGAGTGCTTGACTTTGCAACCTTTATAATGTTCTTTTAACATAGTTTTTTGTGTGTTATATAAAACCACACACAATATTGGTTTTTCCAATACTATTCTGAGTTCATGTAGACTATGCTTTCAGGGATCATTTCTCTAGTTGGTGACTGGAGAAGGGTGGTTGTGAAAAGTTGATTTTACTCCATTACTTTCAGGATCATTATGCTATAGATGACCAGTACAATTTCAGATAATGAGGTATAGTTCAAATGAGATTATACAAAGATAGGAGAATTACAATATTCCTTATCACTTATTTTATTATTATTAATTATTATTATTATTAAGGACCAGTCACAGTTGGTTAGATAAAATATGAACTGCTTTAGGGATTTTTTTAACAGCTCATAAGTCTTTGGTATTTTCCTGTCTGGGTCATTAATCAAAACTATTTTAATACACTAGGCAGACGAAATAGAACAGCACTTGAACCAGTGCCCCTTTGTATTGTACTTGGGTATGCCTTGTTGCAAGTCTATGAAGTTCTGACACCAATAAAGGGAGAGCTACCTGTATTTTGCTCTCTGATGAAGGTGGTCCCTGGAAATTTTTCTGAGCATCTCCAAAGAGATGCACATCATTTTTACTGATGACTGATGAGAGGCATCTATGAAGCAATAGTACAAATTTTGCAGGTCTGGAGGACAGTGTTTTTAACTTAAGACAGCCTCAGGGTTTCAGAACAATAGATGCTTTTCTACACAGTCTTGTAGGCAGACGACTGTCACTAACCCACAAATATCAGTGTATCTAGGTACTTATGTAGTTCCCTATCACCATGGTATCCAAATACCATGCCTGGGAGCAGTTTTAGCTCTTGCATATTCAGCTATACATGAGTTTTGATTGATAGACATTCTTTATGTTGAGTCTTCTGATGTTCCCCATTCTCCACCCCACCCCACCCTTCTCTTTGACAAGAAGGACATTGTGCAATGGAATGGCAAGATTTGCCAAGTCCTCATAAGTGTTGCACAGATCCTGTGCAGCTTATGTGGACAAAAGCTGGTGACAGGCAAGAGTGGAGTGAATTGTGTGGGGAAAGAGGTTTGGTTGCTGCTTGGATTCTTCTGTCCTTTCCCCTACAGACTAAGGGGAGAGATTAGGGCTGCAAGGGTCACTCCATGATGGAGACTCTGAAGGGGAGCCACTTCCTTTTCCCTCTCTCATGTTGTGGAAGCAATTCCTATCCCACTTCCACAACAGAGGTCCCTAATGCAAAGTCAGGTTAGTGCACTGGGGAGAAGGTTTTCCTTCAAAATGCAAAGCAAAGAAACATACCACAGAAATTAATAAAAATCTTACCAACCATAGAAAGAGTGAATTTTACCTGTGGATCACCACAAAGTTATTCAGCACAAGTGTTTCTGTAATTATGATACACTGTGAAAATTCAGTATTCAATGGCCCTTATACTCACACTTCTACCTGAGTCACATGCCAACTTAACTCCACCCCAATGCCATAAATCACCATTCTGTTAAGGAACTGAAACATCAGAGAGCAGTTTGGCAGCTGTGGGAGATCATTCAGCACAATGGTGTAGAATCTCTTTAAAAAAAGTGATTTTTAAATTCAAGTTTTCTTTTATTTACTCTTTTGTGTTCATCATTACACTTAGCCAAGTTCATTACAAAAGAACATCAACCCAACTATTTTTTGAGTTCTTCAGGAAATAGGAGCTACTTGTATCATTAATTAACATGTCACCGAAATGCCTTCTGTAGGAAGGTTAATCTTGAAAATACAATGAATTCCCCTCTCTAAAACCTACATCTTTAGTCTCATAGAAGACCCTCTCTAACAGTGTCTGCATGTACTAAGATTGCTGCCGATAGCATTGGTAAAAGCAAGGTGGATCATCTTTAGCTTTTGGCAAGATAAGTCCCCACTCCAAATAAATACATTATTTATTTATTTTATTTTATTTATTTATTTGTTATTCAGCATGCTACCAGACTTAGGTTTCACAGAAGAGAATTGTGTTAAGTATATAGCAATAGTCTGAGCAATAGTTTCATTTCTACTGATGAAACACTAAAGTGACTTCTGGTCCCAATATATAGCTAGTTAACCATACTGTAGTTTTTCTCTGCTGAATTTCTTGATTGGCAGTTAACTTCTAGATTTCCTCTCCACAGCCTTTATGTTCCCCTCCCATCCAGTTTTCCATTTGCTCTTCTTTACCTTTTTCTCCTATCTTTTGCTAAGTATCAGGGGGTAGCCGTGTTAGTCTGTATCTACAAAAACAACAAGGAGTCTGGTGGCATCTTAAAGACTAACAGATTTATTTGGGCATAAGCTTTCGTGGGTAAAAACCTCACTTCTTCAGATGCAACTGTAAGTTGTTAAAGATTGTGAAGCATAGCTAGTTATCAATAAAAAAAAATCAGTATTGACCTAATTACCATAACTTGGAATCCAAGATACTGCCATATTTTTCTACATTTACAAAAGGAAATCAGATAATTGCTAGTAAATATTGGCTTTCTAAAATAGAAACCATATAGATTACATTCAAATCAGCAGTTTCTCATGCTAATGGAAATACCCTGGCAACACCCCAAACATTGGCTACCTCCTTTGGCCAAGAGAAGCAACATCGCTACTGAAAAATGTGACTATAAATGGGTTCATTCACTTCAGGATCACATTCTTCTGGTCAGGCATGGGGTAGCAGCTGTCTCCCGACATGATGCTTCCTTCCTCTTTCACTGAGGTGGTCTCTCTCCCCACAACTCAGCCCTTTGGCCAGGTCACATTTTAGTCCACTCACTCCAGGGTAACAGTTTTATGACCTTAAAGCAGGTCTTCCATCTGTCTCTGTTCTCCATGATCCTTATGCCCCTTCCTCAAGGGTTACAGCCCACCTTCCTGTAACTGACAACCAAGGTGTACTCCCTCAGGTTCCTTGTTGCCTCGCTAGACCATTTCTTACCTCTTCTGTCCCCAAGAGAGTGATTGCAAACTCGCTTCCCTGTGCCTCTTTCTGCTGCAAACTTCCTGGCTTTATAATCACCACCCAGCCATTCTCCAGCTGGGCTTCATCATTAAGTAATCCTCACTTTCTCTGTCTGGCAGGTGCTGCCAGGTACGTTAATTGTCCTTTCAGGCCCATGTTAACCCCTTTAGGGCCTGTGTAGGGTATACACCCCATAACAAGGACTTAGGCACTTAAGCACTTTTGAAAAAGTTACCTTCTGCCCCTTGTGTATCTGCACAGTGGGGAAGAGAGGAACACAAGTGATCACAAGAAGCATCTCACACTTGTGTGATCTATGCAGAGCTCTGGCAGAGTTGCAGTTCCTGCTTCCGGGGAGCAGAGGGACTCCTTCATCCCCATGCCCCATGATTGGATGGTACCAAAAAAAAGAGGAGGGGAAATAGGTGCAGGGCCACACTTTTCTCCACTTATGTACTGAGCTGGTTCAGCCAAAAGGATCAAATTTGCTGCACTTTATAAAGTGGTATAATAATGGACACATTCCCCCTTGGCACATGGGCAAGTGACAGCAGTTTTGAAACAACCCTATATAAATAAAATTGTTGGGCAACAGCTTACAAGGGGACTAATGTATTCTTTAGAGACAGGGGACTAAGAATAATTTAAGGGAACCTATGACCATGTCAAAGGAAATTCATTAAATCTAATGGGTGTGCCTGTACAATGGAAGTGTGTCCTCAAGAAGAAATTGTCCAACAGCTCTGCATGTTTGGAGGCTAGAGACTAGCAGAAGCCATACCAAATGACAGTGATTTGGGATTTTGGAATTTGCTCTGGCTCACTCAGACTGCCCACTAGAGCTCCAGTACATCTCTCTATTGGCTTTGGATAGAAAGATTTAAGTAATACATAAAAAGCTTCAAGTAATTTAACTAATATAAATTTGTAGCTAACCTTAGAGTTTTGCTATTGTATGGGTAGCAATGTTTTTATAGTGTTTTAACTTAGTTGTGTTTACATTCTGCATGAGGTTCTTTGGTGTGTGCTCCCCCACCCCCAAAACTGTGCTTTTATTTAAGACAACCTGAATTGGGAGTGAAGTGTGTTAACCTGGGTTCACTCACTGCTGGGACATCATGGAAAGCAGGAAGCTAATTTCTGACTAAGGCACGCGCAGAAAGGCAGGAACAAAATTCAGTGTTAAGTTAAAGGTAGTGGAAGTGTAATTGCCATTGTACTCTTGAAACTGTGCTGCAGGAACTGGACAGAGATCAGTGATGGCATGGTGAGAAAGGACAACACAAGAGATGGCAGCCTTTATTACATGGATGTTACACAGTGAGATTGATACTTGTATGTATGACCATTCAAAATGAAGTGCATTTGTTTAATGGAATGTACACCAGTTCTAACGCTCATACTCCTGGGTGTCCTTTTAAAAGTTAAGGAAAACATACTGCATGTGCTTAGTATTCCAGAAGATTGGAAATAGAGAAATCTAGTTGAGAAAAAGTGCTAAGCAAGTACTATTACCAATCAGATCAATACTAATGTTTTAAAACAAAATCCTTCTTATTTATCTATCTGGTGACAAAAGTGCCCACTGCAATCAGATGTGGTTGCAGGTTCAGGGCCAAAGTTTGCACAAGAGAGTGCAGGATTCTAAAAAGAAACCTCAGGGCTTTTGGGGTGTTTTGCTTCGAATAAAAAGGAAATAAAATATTTCATCTATTGACAATTAATGATCCATTCCAATACTATGCACAGCATTAAAATTTGAATGCTAAGGAATTAAAATTTTAAATGAATACTGATGACCATGAAGAGTCATTAAAATTAATCACAAAAATGCAAATACTGTATTACAAATATATAGCATGCAAAAAAAAAAAAAAAAAAAAAAAAAAAGCCACCCAGAATTGTTATCAGCACACCAAGGCATCATGACATATCTTTCACTCTATAAACACAGACAACCAATTTCATTGCAAGGATTCCGGCCACAGCCATTTCCTGCAAAAATTAGTGCTATAATTAGATCTACCACTAGAGGGAATTGAAATTACTGTGTGGGCACATAATACCTCATATTTATCTTCCTTAGTTTAGGTAATTGTTGACTATATATGATGAGTTAACAATAGCTTTAAAACTAGACAGGCTAAATTGCTCCGAATTTTTAAAAATATTAAGGAAATTATTATTGTCTACAGTGGCAATGGCTTTTAGCTAAGCTATCAATTTATAAATCCATTTTATTGCACAGTTTATGAATTCACATTGCTAGCATCTTTCAATCTTTGAAGATTCATTTCATGTTCCATAGTTTGATGTATCCCAAGTACTATTCTGAATAGGGTGACTAGACTGCAAATGTGAAAAATCAGGACAGTGGGCGGGGGGTAATAGGAACCTATATAAGAAAAAGACCCAAAAATCGGGACTGTCCCTATAAAATCGCGACATCTGGTCACCCCAATTCTGAATTAACTGGAAAATTAGAAGTGTCAACACTATGGATCTGATCCAACTCCCATTGAAGTCAGCAGGGTTGCATGGAGCCCTAGATGCTGGCAACCTACAGTATCTAAGTCATAGACCAGCTAGACACCTCCATTGATACTGGAAGACCCAAGGGCAATTTGGAGACATTTTTCTCTTACAAGAAATCAGGTTGAGGAAATGTGGGTATGCAGTGTTGCTGTAGCTGTGTTGGTCCCAGGATATTAGAGAGACAAGGTGGGTGAAGTAATCTCTTTTATAGGACCAACTTGGGTCAATAAAAGCTATTACCTCACCCACCTTGTCTCTCTAATACTAGTCAAAGTTATATGAGCATTTTAAAATTTCATGATTGCTTAATTGAAATTGTCAAATTTAATCTGAATTGTTATCTGAAATTTGGTTCAACACTAGCTGGTACCAGCAAAATGTCATAATTGATTCTCCTTAAAAAAATCAAGGCACTATCGATGAACTAGGTTGAAATCACCTGTGAAAATTTCAAATTTAAATATCTCTAAGTCTGGAGTCACTCATTTACAAAGGTATTTGCAATATTCTAAGGGACATGGCATTTCCAGAGAATACTATAGACAAATTATCTACAACCCACTGTTCTGGTGATGAGACTTTCATAGAACAATAGTGGAGGTCCTCACCTCAGACAGTTAAGACTAGTTTGGCAGCGACAAAGCTCACATACTGTACCAGAATATTGCACTCCACACAAAGGACTAATTCTGCTGACCTACTCTGGGCTAGAATTGGACACTTTTACCTCACAGATTAGCACCTTATTCAGAGATTTCAATGGGACCACTCTTGAAATAACATATTCAGCGAGAGTAAGGGTATCAGAATATGGACTATACTGTAGTACCTTACTCTGCAAGTAATTCCATTGACTTCATTGGGACCTCTCACAGAATATGGTACCACCAGTGCAGGAAAGGGTGTCAGAATCAGGCCCAAGTTATGAAAGCAGATTACTTTTGACCTTAAAATTTGGGTTTATTTGAGGATAACAACATTTGCCCCCTAAATAATGGAAATATTCATATTTATTGCTTACTTTACTAAAAGACAAAAAATGCCCTCAGAGTACCCAGGCCAGAAACTAAAACAAGAAAAATCTTTTTCTTAGAATTCATGCTCTTTTTGGACTTGGACTTTTTGGATCAGAGACTCAGTTTGATTACACCAATTTAATCCCTGGTTTAGCAACTCTGACTTCAAAAGAGTTACACCAGGAATAAATTGGACCTCAGCTATCTGTTTTGCCTCCCTTCCAGCACTAATCCGATACAGCTGCCTTCAAAAGTATATAAAAGATACATTATTATAATGCTGATCTTCTCACTTCAGGGACTTGTCTACTTCATTCTATACAATGAGTACTTGAGACTAATAATGTGATCACAACATTTTCACTGTTAGACTATTTATGGCTTTGATAAGTTTTTTTTTAAAAAAAAACCAAAAACCCTAATTATTCCCATGCTTATGTCTTGTTAAAAATCAGTTAGGCACAGAATGTAAACTCTTTATAATACAAGAGTAGCATAAGTTCTCTCGTATGAGGGTCTGACTCAAAGGGACAGGTGATAACCTCTCAAATAAAACAGAATTACCTTACAGTAAAAAATAAATGCAACCTGTATCTAATCAGAAGACTGTATAGCTTTCTCCCACTCTTTTATACAGTTTTCTGTTTTGGAGACCAATGGAGTAAAGACCCAAAGCTTAGCACCTAAATGGTCTGCAAAGTTGTCTTTAAGACATTTCAGAAAAGTGATCCTATCTCTGAAAAGTTTTTGCATTAACTTGGATTGAACTAAATCATCTGGATTTTCCTTCTTACATAACCTGTTTTGCCATTCAGGGTGTGAAGCTGCACATTCTATTCCTTACCATAGAACTTAATGTACTTCTAAATACATACGATGATACTTGGATAGTGTCACAGGGTGCCTCTGTCACTACCTAGTGTATTCACTGCCTGGCCAGTTCCTGTAGTCTCATGGTCACAAACACATACTTTTTCACCATGTGTGTATTTATTCTTTCCTTGAAAAGTCTAACAGCAAGAGGGGGCTTCCACTCAGCCTTCACTGCTCAGCCCAGACTCACATTTTGAGCTCCCCTGGCTTCCTGTTCCTTCCACTTATATCCTACCAGTTACATGATTAGCTCAGTAATTACTACCCAGGCGCTCAATCACCCAGCAGAAAGTGGTTAGCTGCTCATAGTGGAGCCTGCAAGCTTCCTCATGCTGCAGCAACACCAGTGACCAGGGTGCTACAGATGGATTCCTTAGAAATATATATAACCACCACCAAACACATGTCAACTCATTTGCAATAGGGAATGAATTTATAATGAAAGAGACCCATCAGGAGCTTTCTCCCACCATGCAGAGCTCTAAACTGCAAATTAGAATCCAAGCATTTCTGATGCCTTTTTTTATTTCTTAGGAACCATTTTAATAGTAAAAACAATATCAAAAACCCAGTGGTGGATTAGACACTGGGCCAACAGGGCCCATTCTTAGGGGCCCTGGCAATGGGGGGGGGGCTGGAAAAATGGGTTATCTGCCCCCCACACCCTGCCCACCTGGCACTCCTGGCAGGGAGTAGGGTCCTGCCAGGAGCGCCGGGAGGGCAGAGTGGGGCTAGGCCACCTGCCCGAACCCCATTCTCCAGCAGGAACTGGGGGACTGCAGACAGAAGGGGGGGAGGGGTCCCCCACTTGCTCTGGCCCAGGGCCCCACAAAACAGTAATCTGCCTCTTCATAAACCAAAGGAAGAAATAAAATGAATCACTCTTAGTGGAGCAGCATTTAGTATAATAAACAGCAGAAATCTGAAGGTTTAGTAAATACATGTTTTTAAGATTTTGATGCAATAACATTATATATAGATATATATATACACACACACATATACACACACCATATTTATGGTAACTTCTGTGTTTAGCCATATGGAATGTGTCTAGAGTTTACATGTACAATAATACCATCCTCCTTGAGAGCCAGGTTTTTAACCTGTGAGCCATATTCATTACTTTACTCTCTTTTAGCTTGTGTATTTAGGCTATCTCCATATACTGCTGCCTCTATCTCTTTAACAGTTCTAAAATTTGACTAGAACTGATTGAAAAATGGAATTTCTGTCCCACAGAAAGTTCTGATTCTTCAACATTTATTTTTATTCTGTCAAAGTATCAAAACTTTTCAGAGTGAAAAAGTTCCATGAAACTGTTGTTTTGGAAATGTTGAATTGAAACATTCCAGTATTCCCAAATTGAAGGGTTTTGTTTGTTTTTCTGAAACTAATGTTTTCTTTCAGATTGGGTCATGTCAGCATTAACCTCTCTATTTGCCTGAGCTGCCATGGTGCCTCATGGGAGTTGTAGCTCTAGGTCATGTTCCCATCCTCCTTTATGAGCCCTGCTCCTTGGAAAGAATACATTTCCTATGCTTTGCCATGGTCTCTTCTTTTTGATAGGCCAAGCAGAGGCTAATCATCTTAGTAAATTTACAAGTTTATGTTTTTTTTATGGTTGGGGCATAGGTCTATATAGTATCTACAAACACAAAAGGGCACCAATCTTGGCTGGGGCCTCTGAATGCAAGTGCAATATACAAATTAAATAACAAAGGTATGACATTGGTAAGACCTAGGATTTTAAAATGCCATATTCTAAGTGATTAGTTAATAGATACCAACAACTCCCTATTTGCACAACAATATCTCTATGATAGCGCTAAAGGAAGACATGGAGCTGGACAACAGGTGAATAAACTGAAAGGAGAAAAAATGAAAACAATACCACCCACACCTGAGTTAATGAGAAAAAGGAAAAACTAGAAGCATGCAAAAAAAATGAAAGTCAGAAATAAATAGATTTATTTATTATTATTATTATAAATAGATTTATTTATTATTATTTATCTCTGATAAGTGTTATAGTTCTCCCAAATTGTGTTGGAGGGATTTGCAATTATTGCCACCCTTTACACACACGCACACTTAAATTCATTAATCCTGTGTACTACGCTGAACTACTATTCCTTGCTGGTTAGTACATGTTAGCGAAGTCTCTTTTAAACATAGAATAAGGACCATTAGGCATATGGTCCATCAAAACAGTTGAGCAGATGTTCTACTTATTAGCACATGGAGACATATTTAAGCACTTCTACCATGGTTTTTAAATGAAAAATAATGGAACACAGTAACCATAGCCTGGTGTTGAGTGCAGTCCATAGCTCCGTACAGTCCTGAACCCTGTCTTTCAAAACAGAGGATGATCTGTATCCCACAGTCTCACATATCAGGAGCAGCTACTCCGTACATTAGCTCAACAGTATCTCACAGAAACATAGGCTGAGTGGAAACAGGATCAGGAAAATAGCTGGTGGCGAGAGCTCTCCAACCCACCTGGAATATCTGTGGCTCAGCTACCTCATTTAACCTGAGAATACTGTAAAGATCTATTGACCTTTGAGAGAAAAAGCACTTTGTACTGACAGCCTCACTCAGCTGAAAAGGGGAGTGCTAATGCAAGTATAAGAAAACCTTCTAAGGACAAGCTGAATAATATAGCAGCCTTGCACCACAGTTCTGGCATTATAGTCATACTTTGATATTTTCAAACACGCCTCTTTGTCATATCATATTTTCACATTAGAAACTTGTTTTCGCACAATAAAACATAGCTGCGCCTTGAAGTTTACAACTCATCACCCTGTATTATATATGGGCTGCTTAATATTATACAGGTAGGCCCTTCCAATACATATAGGTCT
The DNA here is from genome assembly GCF_028017835.1 of Emys orbicularis. Classification (NCBI taxonomy): domain Eukaryota; kingdom Metazoa; phylum Chordata; order Testudines; family Emydidae; genus Emys; species Emys orbicularis. Next base: position 79,611,306 of record NC_088687.1, on the reverse strand, counting down.
GCAAATGCATAACTTCAGTGAACTCTATCTCTAGGGATAGCCAGCTGGCCACCTAACCTTTCCAGGAGGAATAACTATAATTTGTTTTTCCCATATGATGGGCCTTGTTTTCTCCCTAGTACTCTACAGTCCACTTCTGTGAGGTGCCTTGTCCCTCCCCTGCACAGCAGCATCAAGACTGGGAAGTGCCAACACAGTCAGACACATACCAGAAAGATACTACTTTATTGCCAACCTCAAAATGATCAAAAATCATGCATGAGTCAGCCTCCAAAATATCATTAAAACTTAAGAAATAATAAATGTGGGGTCTTTTTGCTATCTTGTTTCTAAGCTTTTATGGTTCATAATGTCAAGCTTTTCTCTACAATTATGAGAGCCAGAAACTTTATTTAAAAGCAAAAGTGAGCAGAGATATTCTTGCTATCACCTAACTCCAGGAGCTGTTTTTTTTTTTTTTTTTTTTTTTTTTTTAAAACCCTCATAAGACTCATGATAAAAATCACAAGAATTGGCAATACTGTTCCTAAGTGACCCAGAAGGCAACTTTATGATCCAAAAATATAAATTCTGTCTATAAGGAACCCAGAATGAATATACTTAAAAATAGAGAAGAATGGACTTCAAATCTGAGAATAAAAGAAAAGCTTGGAACAGCAATCTCTTACTATATTCTTGGCCCTCATCCCTAAGAGCAAAATATCTGCCCTCACAGAAGGTCACAAAATTTCAAGTAGTAGAAACTGTGTTTTAGGCTGGCTAGAAAGTCAGATATTGAGTCTAAATTTTCTTCTTATCTTCTCCATTTTTACATTAGCAAAACTCTTAATATCAGGTTAGTATGATTTGCATACCACATTTAGAGATTATTATATTAAAAAAGAAAAAACATAAATTTAGGCACCAATCCTGTGATAACATCCATGGAACCAGGGTCTATCTGCATAGAGCTCACTGAAGAATTTGCGCCTTAAACTATTGTGAGAGGATAAACAGACTCTATGACCTTAATTCACCTCAGACTTTTACCAGTGTAAATGAGGAGTAGCTCAATGGAGTTACACTACTATAAATCTGGAGTAAATGAGAGAAGGCTCAAGGGCATTTTTTCTCTCTTTTGGTTTCTTAGATGAAAGATCTTTCAGTTTGGGGGGAAGGGGGGTTGGCAGGTACTTATATCCCTTTTCATTATATTCCTGCACTAAATGTAGGGGCCCCAATCCTGCAAACACTTATGCATACTTTAATTTTAAGCATGTGATACTGCAGTAACTATTTAACATAGTTATAATTAAATACAAGTTTATGTGTATTCAGGGTGGGGATTGTAAGCCTTCAAGCTCTGTAAATGTCAGTTTTTCCACCAGAGTTAAAAAATAACTCCAAAAAAACTGATGTTTTCCTTACCTGTCTTTGAAGTCATTTAGATAAAAATATATTTCAAACTTATCTAGATACATTTCTAGTTGTTCCTCTTTTTCATTAAGTTGTGAGACTTTGCTATTTCTATAAATAGCTATCTTACCTTTTCTTGTTTTGCTTTTTAACAAGGAGATCTCCTCATCACTCCTTCTTTTTCTTAGGCCTCTTTGTGTTTTACAGTCCCATCACCAAAATGCTGATTTTTTTAAATCCTTCCTTACACAAAGAACAAACAGCTGTTTTCATTCAGAATAATCTTCTTCTTTTTGATTGAGAGGGTATCAAAAGGTAGACTAAAGGAAAGTCTCCGCAAGATAGCGCACATGTGCCTTCACATATAGTCTTTACTAAACTCTGATAATTTGGGCTTGATTATCTAGAATATTGTACCTTCTGTAGGCATTCACATTTGTACTCACAGAATGTAAAGCAGGACCATTTTGATTGGTAGCATATTACACCTACTTTGCACAGGTGCAAAAGCAGTGAAGAGCTAGGCCCCAAATGGCCTCAGAATTCTGCAAACAGTGTAAGTGTCTACAATTTAAAGGTGCAGTCCATGGAAACAAAAGATACCTTGGTTTCATAGCTAAATATGCCACAAAGACCAAAAAGAAACTAAAATATTTATTTAGCATGGTAAAGTGGAGGTTAACTGGGGTTAAATGACAAAAGATTAATTTTTAGATGAGTTATTAGCTAAAGCTTCCTGATTCTAAAAATCTACTGGGATTATCTGTTGAATAATCTCCTGAGATAAATCACTTTGTGATATTCAAAACTAGACTGGACAAAACACTAGTAAGAATACAACAGGCAACAATCCTGTATTTTTAGTGAGATGCACTAGCTTACTTCATAGGACTTTGCCATATCTAGATTCTATAATTCTATGAATTCTGCTATAATGCCCCTTTACATTATTTTGGGGCCTGATGTGTTCCAAAATGCACTTCTGGTGAATAGGAGTAGTCGTGGACTACCCCTGCTGATCTGGGCAGGGGAAAGCCATTTCTCCATAAAGATACCAGAACGAGGAGGAGGTGCAAGCTACTGGGCAAGGTGTGTGTGTGTGGGGGTGCTATTGTGCAGGGGGGGCAAGGATCCTATGGTTGCAGGAGTTTTATTGAAATAGATTCCTGGAATCTATTGGGGGGCAGGGGATGGTCTCATTTAGCAGAATGTCAGGAAGGATAGGTGACTTACTTCTCTGAAGATGTGAGCAGTGGACTGGTTCAGATTGATATGGAAGCATATTCTTAGGGCAGTGGAGGGAAGCTTTCCTTGCTGCTGTGTAGGCTCTAAAGTTTTACATTGTTTTATTTTGGAGAGCAGTTATGTAAAAAAAAATAATTCTACATTTGGAAGTTACACTTTCAAGATAAAGAGATTTCTCTACAGTACTTGTCTGAGGTGAATTGAAAAATACTATTTCTTTTGTTTGTCTTTTTTTACAGTGCAAATAATTGTAATAAAAAATAATAATATGCAGTGAGCACGGTACACTTTATATTCTGTGTTGTAACTGAAATCAAAATATTTGAAAATGTAGAAAAACATCCAAAAATATTTATAATGATTAATGACAACTATTTTCTTAATTTCACAATTAATTGTGATTATTTTTTAATTCGTTTGACAGCCCTAATATATATATCACATTGTTTCTTTAATCCTGGTTCTTTGATTTTCCTTAAACACCCAACTCAAACTAATTTTAAGCTTTTATGGACAATTTGTCCAGAATCCTATTAAACCTTATTGATTGACAATAACCTTTTACAGTGATACACAAAATACTATTTATTAGGACATCCTTTAGTAACAAGCTATTTGTTTACATCTGTTTAGTGTAAATATTATAATAATATTTTTTCCAGATTTAAATTTTCATTGACTTTTCATATAAAGTAGAATACTTCCAGTTGGATCCTGTAGAAGCTAGCTGTTTATTATTATAAGATGTTATAAAAGATATCATGCCCTCCTTCTCCATGGCCTTATGCAACTAGGTCCTCTCTTGATTCTCCCCTCACCTCTGTGGCCTTTCCTTCAATGTCTCTTTTGGTAAATTGTTCTCTTCACCTCTTACTTTCCCTAAGGGGACCCCACAGGACTCCATTCTTGATACATTCCTCACTTTAAACCTTTACCTTGGCTTATCTTTGCCACTCACCATCACTTCAGCTACTGCATGATCTTTATCTCAATGACTTGCAATTCTACCTGTTCACTCCTGACCTGTCTCCCTCATTCAAATCCCATATCTCATTTTATCTCTCACTCCTCCTGGATACCTTGGTGTCAGCTTACATTTACCTGGGTCGAAGCTGAACTCCCAAACCCTTCCCATATTCTCCATTATCTCTCACTGTTGACAACACAACCATCCTCTGTGTCATAACCATTCAAGCCCATAACCTCGGAGTCTTTTTTTGCATCTTCTCTCTCCCTTGATTGTCTGTGCCCAAACTTTTTGCCACTTTTTCCTCATGATGTTCCTATAAACCAGATCTTTTCATTCTCTCCACACAGTTAGAACTTTTGGCCAAATTCTCAGTATTGCCAGTCTTGTTTACTGCAGCTTCCCCTTCACCAGCGTCCTTATTGCCCCTTCTAGTGCATTCAAAAGACAGCTACAAAGAACATTTTTCTTGCCAAATGTTCTGACTGTGTCACTCGTAAGACCTTTTGACACTCTCATCTGGCTCCCCTTTTTCATAACCGCATATTCAAGTTTCTTTCCCTCACCCTCGAAGCCCTTACCAGCTATACTCCTCCTTACCTATCCATTCTTGTGACTTGTGAGGTTACTCTATCATCTCTTCTCCAGAAATTATGCCAGCCTTGATTTCCCACTGGCCTGCTTCTTCCACAATATTTTTGCACCTTCTTTAACATTGTTACATAGTCATAATTTACCTGCCTTGAACTTATGGCATTATTCTTTCACAATACCTACCCCATCCTCCTTCATCTCTATCCTCAAAACCACTTCAACCATGATGCCTACAAGAAATTTGCCAATTAGTCATGGATAGTTTGAGGGGAATTTAGATGTAGCTGGTGTGTGTTTGCTAAATAGCATTTTTAAAAAACCAAGAACAAACAAGTATACATTATAATGTATAGTAACATTTAATATACTTTGCTTGTAACCATTTGTATTTGTTTGATATGAACGTTATTTGTTATCTGTAACCAGAGTCCTTTGAGATGGGCATCTCTGTATTCCCATTCGTGGGATCAAGGTGCCTGCACATGAGCTTCTGGAATCTGGAAAGCACTGTTCACTGGACTACTTGCCCCTTCCTTTCTCTCCCATCCTGGAGAGTTCTGAAGGCATAAAAGGGGCTTCAACCACCTCTCACTTTCTTGGTGACCCAGTGAAGGTGCAATGAGCTCAGATTGCACATGGTGTCCTTGACACTATCCTCAGGTGTTCTTTGTCCTCTCCCTTCTTCTGCCCTTTAGAGACAGATTTTGTTTATAGTTAGTTCATCGGTTAGTCAGTTTTTTTTTTTAAATATGTGAGGAGATGCCCAACCAGCCTGCTCATTGTCTGGAACCCCAAGAATGGGAGAACGGCCTTGTGCACCCCTACTAATGGGGGAGTCCCATTGAATTAATCCAGCACTAAGTAAGTTCTTTGGAGCAGGGACTGGGTCTTCCTGTGTATATGGACAATGCTTAACACATCGTGAATGTTACCAGAATACAGATGAATTCACTGCCAAAAAATGTCATTAATGCAGAGTTACAGTTTGTCCAGTGGTGGTCTTGAGCCCTTTCAGAGCATCAAGTTCAGCAAAAGTCACACCTCTGAAAACCAGGAAATAAAGAGTTAAAATACAGAGTTAGGGGACACCCCTGCCTCCTGAGGCTGGCTCACACATTGGTGCAGAGATCTCCCAGATCCTGGCTCATATTATTCCTTGCAAAGTGGAACTGCTTCAGTATGAGCAAGAAATCTATGCTAGACACCCCTATACCCTAGCAGTAAGGGCACTCTCCTGGGAGGTGGGATATCTGAGTTCCAGTCCTTTCTCCACACTAGGCAAAGGTGGCCTCCAACCAGCCAGGTGAGTGTGCTAACCACTGGACTATTGGCACCACCACTTCCTCCTACAGTTTTGATTTGTGCAGGGCCTGATCCAGTAGGCATACTCTCAGGTGGCCTGAAAATACCTTGTCTGTGAATCCTGAAGGGGCTTAGGCATGAGCTTGACACTGGGCATCAGGATTCAGGCAGCTGTGCCCAGGCCCAGTAGTAGACTTGTAAGCACCTGGAGGACTTTACTGGCTGAAACTTAGGGATCAACAGGGCTGAATGGCAGCTGAGCGGGGGTGTTGAGTATCTAAATTTTGGATTTAGGTGCCTAAAATGGCAGTGCAGCATTTAAATCCCTTTGTCGATCTAGCCCTTAGTGATAGCTCAGTGTGTGAATACTATAATACGTATAAAAGGAAGATGGAGAAAGATGGGGAGAGGAAGGAATAAAAAGTACGTAAAAAAATAAAAATCGCAAAGCATGATAGGAATGGCGAGGGATACAGCAATAGAACAAACTGCAAACACATGAAATGAAGGATTAGATTTATTTTTTCTAAACCAATTCCTAAAAAACTCCACACAAAAAACAAAACCAAAAAAACCTGAAACAGAAACCTCTGGATGCCAAAACAGTAGGGATACCTATTGAGCTAAAGGAGGTCAGCAGCTGTCCTATTTCAGGCCTGTAAGCAAGCCTGGTATACAAAAGATAAGCATGTGCCGTAGACTGTTTTTTTTCCTTGGCAGTCTTTACCATCTGTACTGTCTTATGGAGAAATGAATCCAGGCATGCACACAGAAACAAGTCCAACACTATTTTACTGTCAGAGTTCCAGCAGTTTGCTTCCCACTCTACAGCAACTCTTGCATTACCTATCTAATCCTGCCAGCATTACTGGGATTTCCAATGCAATGAGGGACAGTTGATTTAGAGAGGTACGTTATTATATCTTGTAAATTCTGATCAATCTCAGGCCTGCTTTGCTTTTAAAACCAGAAGAGATCAGCGCTACAGCTGTCCACCTGTCCAGTATAAGTGGCATCCAACTATTGGCTCTTCAGTGTCAATGTACTATAACTCTATCTAATCAGGATAGCATAGCACATCATCATTGTGGTATGCCAATTCAGGAAATCTCAAAATGTAGATATTTATGCATAAAAGTTCTTATATATCTGTTATATATTGTCTGAGTTTGTTAAGCCACAGACTTAAAAATGTTATAAACTGATGTATGGGGCAGAAGTTGAAAAGTTAAGAAGATGAATTTGTTATAGTAAAATATTGCTGAGCAATGCTTAACAGGATTGGGCGATCTGAGCTCTATAGGAAGTATAAAACTGTGACGAGGTGCAGAAACCCCAAAATGGGCAACAAGGGATTATTCTGGGCCCAGCCAGCCCTGCCACACCTGCAGCAAATGCTCCATCTGGTGAAGGAATTAAAAGATAGGGAAACAGGTCATTTGGGTGGCAGAGCTGGAAGAGAGCAGACCTGCAGTCCACTGCTCCAGCAGTGCAACACAGAGCAGAGAGAAGGCTGAAGTCTCTGATACAACTGCCACAAAGGTGCTGTCCCTGAGGAAAGGGAAGACCGCTGCAGAAATGATCAGAGAGGGAAGTATTCCCCTCTCCCCTGCATCTGGACGTTGGTAATCCCTCTTATTTTCTTGATTAGGACTCCCCCAGCAGGGGAAAGCCTTGGACTAGGCTGATGCAGGGGGAGGGGAAAATAGGAAGTGATCCAGGGAGGGCAGCCTTAAGCAGCCTTGGTTGCCAGACCACTGGTAGCCCAAAGATCCCTGGGTTGGATCCTAGTGGAGTGGGAGGGCCTGGGGTCCCCTACCAATAACCCCCCTGCTGGTCATGGGTTGTGGCCTGACCACTCCTCTACCCCCCAACAAATGTCAGAATGGAATATGTCAGAGGATATGGGGTATGGCCAGAGCTGTCCCTTGAGTAGGGCAACCACTCTGGGCCCTGCACTTTGTGGGGGCCCCGCGGGCCAGTGCGATTGGCCGGCACGTTCAGTCCTGGAAGAGACTAATCCATCACTTCTGCCCCGGGCCCCGCATCCCCCTAGGGATGGCCCTGGGTATGGCCAGGGCTAGGGCTTTGCTGTGCTCTGGCAATCCCCCGTGGTGTAACTTTGGGGATTGTTACCACCTGGCACAAGATAGTAGGAGCCCTAAAACACTCCTAATTTGTTCAGGGGCACCTTTGCCTCCCCCTATGGGTCATATCTTGAGTGTAGTTGTACTGGAGCACAGGATTGAACCCGTCTTTATTCAGATTACCAACCTCATCTGAGCATCTGGTTTTTCCATCACAACAAATTACTAGAGCAACATCTTCCATATCTGCTGAGCTAGGATGCTAATGTCTGCATGTTACATAGATTGTAACTCATTTAATGTGTACTTAAACATCATGTTGAACAGTAACATTATTTTTAAAAGAGAAGAAAAATCAGCCACATCCTTATCAGCAACAACTCTCACTCAGCACAATAATGGATTTATATCCATGCCTCTTGAAACAACTGGACCATATGCACCAGGAAATTACATTATACCAGGAAAGCACCTTATTAGCACAAACAGTTTTACTAAAGAAGACTTTGAGGCCATTCTATACTGACACCCCTATGGCCTGTATTTCAAGTGCAGACAAATAAACAAAACTTGAGAAGAAACTTAATGGTAGGCTTTTGCTTCTTCTACCAAATCTACTTCAATTTTTTTTTTAAACAGATAATCACTAATTCTTTTACTGGAACTCAACTGCGGTTGCAAATTAAACCAGTAACCTAGAAATATAATCACAAATAGCAGGACCGGAAAAATGCCAAATTAATACTGAGCATGAATGTCTTCTATTACTATGGTATAAAAATAACTTTGGGATTGCATCTCAGTTAAATATCTTTTCTTTCCAGATATGATACTAAGTTAAAAGCTAGAATTTGTTTAAAGTAGAAAACATAAAGAACAGGGCATAAAGTTAGTCTTAAAACACAGTATGTTATCTCTCAATCTTAAGTACTTAAATGGCATCCATGTTCATAGTACTGGAGCACTTCCAAATATTTTATTGTATTTATCCTCACAAAACCTCTGTTAGGTAGAGAAGTATTGTAATACTCATGTTTACGACTGAGGCATAGAGAGCTAAGTGACTTTCCCACGTTCGCACTGGACGTCTATGACAGAGGAGGAAATAGAACCTCAGTCTCTGAAATCTCCGACTAGCACCATAACTACTGGACTTTCTCCTTCCTATTTTATGGAATTAAAAAAGCAGGTCATTACAACCTGCCAGAATGGTTTATATTGTATTGCCAAATTTGAAAAAAAGCAGGGGGAAAGATATATTAAATCAACACTGCAGTTGTGGTTGGAGTAATGCACTTACTAAATCTCCAGCTACGGGGGGGGAGGGGGGACAGGGGAAGGGGGAGGAAGGAATGGATGAACCCTCCCTTCCCCCAAACCAAATACTGATAAAGTCACTAAGAGAGAGTGAGTCCTCCTGCTAACAGAGGTTTGTGAACATTAAAACAAAGGATTGCACAATGATCGCACTACAGGTTGGCCACCACTCCCCAGAGCACAAACCTGCTCCCTGGCAGTGGAGACACCCTACATTGTCTGTAATTGGTGAATAGTCATAGGAATGAATGGCTAATGATCCTTAGCTCCAGGTGAACAAAACTCTCCCAAAACAGTGTAGTCCTACAAGTTCATGCCAATATTTCCTCATGCTTTTTTCAGCAGCTGCACAGGATGTGAAGGTGTCCTTCAGCCCAGATAGATGTCACTCTCTGCGTCCCTGCTGTGCCAAGATGTGTGCATGTACGACATCCCTGATTTCCCTTGCCTGCAGGGAATCATGACCAGTGTGCACATGGATGTGATCTAGCTGCCTGTACAGAGTCTGTAACCAGACCTGTCTGATGCCCAGTCTGGATGGAAGCACTCTCCTTTACCCATAAAAATGGTCTGCAGGATGCATCATATGATGATTATATTAATGGCATTTGTTATATTGGCATCCAAATGGGTGCACAGGCAGTGCCAATGAGTTTTCAGTCTACTGAGAGTGCACTCCATGACCATTCTGCAGCTACCAAGTTTGTTTCTGAATTCTCTTTTTTCCAGGTCATTGATGTTGGGGTATGAGTTCAGCCACATTAGGAGTGGTTATGCAGGGTCCCCTAAAATAACTGTTGCGACAGAAACACAGCAGAGAATCACATTGTTTCTGGGGAATAGAGACCCTTCTTACCCCCTGCTAGTACAATCCTGATCTCCTCAGCACCCTGGCAGTGTTTCCCACATTACTGTTCATGAATCTTCCTCTCTGTCCACCACACCTTGCAGAATGAGTGGATAGTAACTTTTTCAGTTCACATACTCATTCCCTTTGTTGGGCAAGGTGTTGGGATGTGGGTGCCATCAATGCCCGTGCACAATTTGGAGACCCCAACCTCTGAAATCCAGTTATAATTTCCAGTACTTGAGTTTGGCAACTACCCGTAGGTAGATTAAGGTTAATTGCCTTGCAAACATGCACAATCATGATCCTGAAAGTGGACTTTCCAATCCCAAAATGTTATGCAGCTGACTGATAGCTGTCTGGTGGAGTCAGCTTCTACAGATCAACAACCATTTACTTCTGTACAAGGCTGGCTCCAGGCACCAGCTGAGCAAGCTGGTGCTTGGGGCGGCATCTTGTAGGAGGCGGCATTCTGCCCAATCCTAGGGTGGCACGGCCGCTTTTTTTTTTTTTTTGTTCCGCTCCGGCCGCCCTGTAGGGGGCAGCGACGTGGAGGACGGGAGCGCCGTGCAGCAAGCCCGGCAGGGCAGCCCGCGTCCTTCCCTCCCAGCCGACCGGAGTGGTGCGGAGCCCTCCCGACAGGGGGCATGGCGGGAGGGGCCGCGTGGCAGCGCCCCGCTGAAGCCCTGGCCACCCCCCTTCTCCCTCTCTCCCGCTGCTCCCTCCTCCTCCCCCTGCTAGCCGGGGCACATCTGCAGGGCAGGGAGTCCCCCTGCACCCTGGCTCCGGCCGCGCCGCAGGTTTTTTTTTTTTTTTGCTTTGCTGTTCTGGCCGCCGCGGTTTTTTGTTTTGTTTTGTTTTGGTTTTTTTTGCTTGGGGCGGCCAGATAGGCCAGGTTTTTTTTGCTTCTGTACCAGTACGGTTTTCCTGAATAAAGTGTTCAGAGCTGAAGGTGTTGTTCAAGCTCCTTACAGCGCTCAATGATGGTCTGGTTCCTCTTTCTGAAGTTCTGAAGCCACTGCTGGTCATCCCAGATTTCCAGAGCAGTGTGATTCCATCACACTAGTCTTGTTCTCCTGAACCAGAAGTGACAGTCCATCTATAGGTATACCTTGACAATACCAGCATTCAAAAGACCTGTACCATTGGACCTGAATGTATTGTTATTTGCCCTTACAGTCAGCCACCTTCTGCATGTCAGAAAGTTCTTCCTGGAATCCATCCTGTTTCTCACCAATTGCCTACTCCACTGCATAAACATTTGTCCCTCGATAAGGAGCAGGAGAAGGACCACATCATAATTCATTTACTCCATATTTTCCACCTAGTTTGGCAGGAGAAAGAGGTGAGCAGAAAATGTCTTTGGCAAATATGTAAAGGTGGGTACCAATAACACACAGCAGGACAGTTCTTAGAATCTCTTCTCTGCAGCACAGAACACTGGGATACCGCCCCTGAAATGGAAGCACTAATGTCGCATAATAAAAGAGGCCATATGGACATATGTGTTTGCATGTAACACAGCATTATACCCATCTCCAGCATAGCATATAGGGACATTCAGCATGGGCATGGGGAACATGTGTGAGCATGTACACAGTCAACTAACTGAGTACATGACAAGTGAAGACATAGCCTAACATACTACTAATCACTCACTTTACTAGGATAATACTTATGAGTGTTGGCTGAAATGCATATGTTCTGAGACTGTTAATAAAACTTCATTAAATATATATAGTCAGTGATTTTTTTTTTCTTTCCTCACTGTGATCTTCTTATATAATCTGCCAATCTGGTTAAATTATTTTGGAAAAATTACCTTGGCTGATGTTTTTTCCCCAATTATATAATAATATTTTTAGCTCTAAAATAACAGCACATTTATTAGTTTCTTCACAGTTACTTTAACAGCTGCTTCATCTAGCCCTATATTTTAATCCCCCTCGTTAATGAGTAGTCTAGTTATCCTCTCCTCAAAATTAAAAGTATTTGGTGGTATTCACTGTATTTGAGAGACTCAGTTTCAATAAATTGTATTAAAATTCTGCTGACTCCTCCATAGTAGCTTTGTTTTCCTCTGAATACTGTGCATGCTCTAGGGAACCTTGTGGTTGCCTGAGCAGAGCACCTAGACAGCTGTGGAATCGACACTTCTGAAAACAAACAAGATTTGTTTCACACACTGAATCTGTTTTCTCCTGATATTTCAGAACTGTAAAGGAATTTAATTTCACACACCAATAGAATAGTTTCTGAAATGTATTTTTATACAGTGAGTTTATAAGGAAGTTACTGATTAAAGAAAGCTAAGGAAAGGGAAGTCAGTTGTGAATTGTCAGGATTGCCATTGCCCATTATCTGGGCAGAGTTTTTATGGTATCAAAGAATGTAAAGAACACAACAATCTTCTATAAACTAGCAGAGAACATCCCTCATTCCACAGCGACAACATATTTGACAGTTATTGGAACTGTAAGATCTATGGAACCATTCTCAGCAAATCTTGGGAATATTAAAAAAAAAGTAAAGATAAGACGTTCTGGAAAAAACAAACTGTGGAAGAAAATATTTAAAAAAAATCAAATTATCTTGTGTTTTAAATCATTTTCTGTAATTTTATACATAAAGTCTTCAATGACCGAACAAAGAAAAACAAAAGAAAAAAACCCAATGACAACAACCCTCTCCCCCCGCTTCCCTCCCCCCCCCCCCCCCCAAAACAAAATTTGGTGAGATATTTTTTACCTAATATAAAAATACCAGGGTCTTTGGTCTTCAAAATTGGTTAAGAAATGAAATCTCAGAGGGCAAGATATTCTGATGATGTAATTTGGTATATCTCCATTGACAATGCTGATTAACACCAGCTGAGAAACGGAGTCATAGTATTTTAGAGAAATACCATGTGAAAATAAAGCAAAATTATTAACAAGTAAATGTTTTTCTTGATCTTAAAAATAGAATGAGAGTAATTACCTATCTAAGCTGCTTATGTGCCCCCTATTAACCATGTGGCCCGTGTGAACACCTCACAATCTATAAGGCATTTATCTTCCCACCGCATCACCTCTGTATGAAAGTATTTTCCCCATTTTTACAGATGGTACAAAGAGTCTAACTGACTTTTATCTAAGACTGCACAGGAAGGTTGAAGCAGGAAACTAAACCCTGAGTTTTCCCAAGTTCCAAGTTAGCACCTTAGCCACTGGAATACCCTTTCTTTCCTATGCAACTAGCTATTTAGGCTTACATTTTCTGAAGTCACCAGTGATTTGGGGTTCTTCTGCTATTGAGAGGGAAATTTGAGACACCTTTGTCCTGATTATTAGAGGTACTGAGTGTGACGCTGTATGGAATCTGGGGGACACCTTAGGATATTATGAATACCAATCGTGTAAAATTGCAATGAATTATACCAGATATGCCATGTAAGATATCTGCAAAAATGTTAAAATTTGCCAGATATGATAATCACATTTATGTGTTTGTATCACCTTTGTATTTTGGGTTATGGATATGCACAGAACTCTAAGGCTTCCAAGCCTTGTGCTAGGCAGCTTGCGTTTGGGATAAAGGAAGCACAGGCCTCATGGCAAAAGACTATAAAAGGCAGCTGCATCTTCTCCATTTTGTCATCAGTCCTGCTTCTTGTCTTCATCCCTGCTTCTTACCTCTGGAGTAACCTTTCTACAAACAAAGCTCTGAACAAAAGACTGAATGATCCAACCAAGCTGTGCATGTATTCCAGAGGGACTTTCAAGCAAGCAAACTCACCAATACTGCTAGGCACCTCATGGACTTTGAATCTTTGTATGCATGTAACTGCTTTACCATTTAACATCTCTCTCTTCTTGTTTTTTCTTTTTTAATAAACCTTTAGTTTTAGACACTGAAGGAATGGCTGTCAGCATGGTATTTTGGGTAAGATCGAAACCTATACTGACCTGGTAACGTGGCTGACCCTTTGGGGTCAGAAGAACATTCTTTTGGGGTCAGAGGAACATTTTGTAATGTGAGCAGAGTTTTTTAAATAACTTCTCACTGTACAGGGGCTGTGCTGATTGGTAGCCTAGAGAACTGGAAAGGGGCTGTGTGATTTCTTTTTTTGCTTCTTGATAACCAGTGTGGGGATCAGAAGTACAGTTTGTGACTAGTTGGAAGGTTTAACTTCAGTTTTACCCACCAGTCTTGGGATTATCTGCTCTCCCTTTCGCAGCCTGCCCTGATCTTGGGATTTCCAGTGAGGGCTGCCCCAGGCACACCAGGTCACACTGAGCACCAACAACTGCACTTGATTTTAAATGGTGTTATGAGTCCTCAACACATCTTTAAATCTGGCTCAAGGTGACTCATGGGACCAAAAAAATTAAGTACCCCAAATCACTGTCTACTTTCAAAAACTTCAGCAATAATATATAATGCATAACTCAATAGTAGTTATTGGTCATGCTTTGATTCACTTACATTAAGTAGTACCTCACTCCTTAAATAGTCCCAATGACCTCAAAGTACTCAACGTGAGCAATGGCATCACAAACTCACTCTGTGTAAGTCTACATAAGTAAGGAGTACTGAATGGGCATTGCAAAAATATTACTGAAGTCATCATCATCATCATCATGATGTTCCTATTACACCTCTGGCGTTTAGGGCAGTGACGGAGATCCTCCACACCTGTCTGTTTCTGGCAAGTCTTTCAATGGATCCCCAGCCGTGCCCCAGGTTTTTCAGCTCAGCTTCCACAGCTCTTCACCATGTTTTTTTCAGACAGCCTCATTTTCGCTTGCCTTCAGGTGTCCATCTTATTGCTACTCTGGTGATGGAATCAGTTTCCATCCGAAGCACATGACCGATCCATCTCCAATGCCTCCTGGCAATGATGGTGCTCAGATCCTCTTGGATGCACTGTGTCAATAGATCTTGGTTTGAGATTGTTGTGGGCCAAAAGATACAGATTTTTCTGAGGCAGGTTGTATGGAATGAAGACAGTTTGGACATGTCATACTTTCTCATTCCCCTGCATTCTGCGCTGTATAAAGTAGTGTTGAAAGTATGCACCTCTGATAAATCTTGAGTTTGGTTTTGGTGGTGTATTTTGATGATTTCCAGACTGTATTTAAGCTCCTGAAGGTTTTCCTGGCTTTATTGATTTTGTTCCGGATGTCCTGGCTTGTTCATCCATTTTGACGGTGCTGCTCAAGTGTGTGAATGTTTCTACATTGGTGAGAACATAATCCTCTACCCGTACTGGTGGTGGTGAAGCAATATTAAAGATCATGATATCTGTCTTATTGCAGTTGATTTTCAGTCCAATTTGCTGGCTGAATGCATTGAGTCGAGTTGTTTTTTCTTGTATATGGTGTTGGGTATGTGATAGGAGAGCAACATCATCTGCGAAGTCCAGGTCTTCCAGAGATGAAAAGAGTGTCCATTTAATGCCTCTTGGCATGTCTTCTGTTGTACACTGCATTACCCAGTCGATGGCAATGTTGAAGAGGATTGCAGACGTGACACACCCCTGATGTATTCCTGTTTTGACTTCAAAACTGAGCTCACTGTGATCAACACAGCATGTAAAGTTGAAAAAGAAGCTTTTTATGATGTTGATTATATGGAAAGGAATTCCATATGCCCATAGAATGCGCCATAGGCTGGTCCTGTGAATGCTATCAAAAGCCTTCTCAAAGTCTATGAAATTTATGGAGTTGCCATTGCCATTCTAGTTAATGTTCTATTATGTTTTGTAGAGTAAAGATCTGGTCTGTGCATTCACGCCCTTTCTGAAAACCAGCTTGCTCTTTTCTGAGAACTCTATAAACTGCCTCTGATATACGCTGGACTATGATCTTACAGAATACTTTGCTTGGCACAGATAAAAGTGTGGTACCATGCCAGTTATTACAATCACTGAGTTCTTTTCTTTGGAATCTTCACTATAACTCCATTGGTCCACTATCTGGCACTTTTTCCCTTTCCCAGAATGATGTAAATAGAGGGGCCAGGATAGATGCTGCTAATTTAGGATTTACTTTGAACAATTCTGCATTCAAGTTATCCTTGCCAGGAGCGTGCCGATGTTTTAAGAATTTGATAGCTTGAATGATCTCTTCCTTATTTGGGGTGTCTGTGCTGATATCAAGATCTTCTTCTGCCTCCTGGATGTTTGCTTCCTCTTTAGGTGGCTCCCTGTTCAGCAATTCTTTGAAATGCTCTGTCCAGCACATTCCTTGTTCTTTTTCGATTGTTAGCAGGTGTCCTTGTTTGTTCCTGGTGAGAGTATTTATTGGTGTCTGCCGTTTATCACTAATAAGCTGCGTCATTTTGTAGATGGTTCCTTGTTCACCATGAGCAGCTGCATCCTCCGCTTGTGTTGCCAGATTATCAATATGTCATTTGTTCACTCGCAAAGGTGTTTGACCTCCCGGTGTGCCTTGCTATACTGCTCATGGTATTTGTCCTTTAGCTTCTGGGATTTTTTGTCTAAAACTTTTTTCTTCAGGGCTCGTCTGGTTTCTATGGCGTTCCATGTGCTGGGTGTAATCAACTCCTTTCGTCTCTTCTGCCTGTAGCCTAGACAGGCTTCATTGCTCTGTTTATAAATTGCTGTGACTTTGTTCCATTTCTTGTTGATCTCCTCATCTGCAAGAGCTTGAAACCTGTTCTTTAACTGCAGAACGAAGGTTTTCTGTATTTCAAGGGACTTTAGCTTGTCAATATCATAATGTCTGTGTCCCTTGTTTGGTGGACCCACACTTCTCAGTTTTAGCTTGATGGAGGCTGTCACAAAGTGGTGGTCACTGCCAACATCTGCACACCTTCTCACTTTCACATCTGTCAGTGAGCGTCGCCATTTGCCATTGATCATATGGTCAATCTGGTTCTTATCTCTTCCATTTGGAGAACACCATGTCAGCTTGTTAATTTCAAGATGTTCAAATAGGGTTCCGCCGATGAATAGGTCATTCATATTACAGGCCTTTCTCCGTTTTCATTCATGGTGCCACACCCATGTCTTCCCATTGCTCTGTCATTGTTTGTGTTGTCCTTACTGACCTTGGCATTTAGGTCTCCCATGACGATAGTTATGTTGTGGTGTGGTACTCTCTCTAACTCCGCTGTAGTGTAAGGTAGAATTTGTCCTTTACTACTTCATAACTGTCATTTGTTGGAGCATAGCACTGAATCAGGGTGATATTATATTTCCCTTTCAGTCTGGCTCTCATAAGTCTGCTGCTGATGTATTTCCATTCAAGCAGGAAATGCTCCACTCCCTTCTTCAAAAGGATGGAGTAGTGAGGCGCCACCCCGGAGAGGGAAGAGCCCGTCCGGAGACCAGAGTGGGCGGAGCTAGGGAGTTCTGAGCCCGCCCCTCATAGGGTCAGGCGGCGACCCGGAAGTATAAAAGCTTGCCCTCAGAGCTCAGGAAGGCCCCAGCCACCGGAGAGGCTAGGTGCCTCCAGCCTAGCCTGCGACTGGGAAAACCCCGCGGCCCAAGGCGGCCGCCAGGACCTACCCTGCGCCCACTACCCAGTGGAGTTGCCGATCCTGCCACTCGCTGAGAAACCTATGGTGCTGGACCCCCCAGAGGACAACACCTGGACCCAGGTACGACCCAAGGGGGAGTTTGGAAGTAGCCCAGGGGCAGCCAACCCTAGTCTGGCTGCAGCACTGCCAGAGCCCATGTCAGTGTGTTGCGTCCAGGATCCCCACTGACTAAGCAGCGGGTCTTCTGCCACTGCTAGGGCCCCGGGCTGGGATGCAGTGAAGTGGGAGGGCCTGCGTCCCCCCTGCCACCCAATTCGTGGGTGGCAGTCTCCCCCTCCCACCAGACCTGAGGAGGCTCGGGCCTATTGTTATTGCTCAGCCCTGCCTGAGGGCCTGAGCTCCTGGCCCTGTATTGCCCCACCCTGACCTAGGGCCTGGGCTTGCTACAAACTGTACTGCTACTGCTCAGCCCTGCCTGAGGGCCTGAGCCCTGACTCATTGTTGCCTTGCCCTGACCCAGGGCCTGGGCTCCCTACTGTTTGTACGGCTACTGCTCAGCCCTGCCTGAGGGCCTGAGCCCTTGACTCTTTGTTGCCCCGCCCGGACCCCCGTGGACATACTAATTCCCCCGAATGACAACTGTATGTAGTGAGCCGGTGTGGCTCCCCTCCGCCCCGGAGAGGATCGAGCCCCGGGTAACCCTTGTACTGATGGCAACACCATCATGGTGTTGTCCATCATCCCATCCAGAAAACAGCAAAGTTTCTCCCGAGGCTGCTGTTAATCTTCCTGATCCCGTCCATTTGCTCTCGCTGACACCCAGGATGTGTACGCTGTAGCGTCTCATCTCTGATGTGACCTGAGCTAGCTTCCCTGTTTCGTACATTGTTCATACTTTCCAAAAACCAAGTTTGTTTTTTGTCTTGATGTTGAGCACTTCAGTCTTCATGTCAGTGGCTTCCTTTTGGCTTTCACCACTGGTAGTCATACAGGTCATTGACTCCTGAAGGCCATCACACAAAGTAATGGTCGGTGTCTCTGTTGCTGTTTCCGTTACATATTTTGTTTTTATGGGACAGGGTTGTTAGCCCTGTGCCTAACCCCCAACCTGGAGGACCAGGATGTCTGTTTTGTCTGGCCCCTCCCCCACAGACCAATCTGGCATTGTTGAACCTACCAGGACCAAAAAGCCCCCACTGACACAGACTCTGGGGATCATTAGAGCACACAAGCTGTCCCGCCATGACAAGGCACGGACACCAGAGGACAGATTACTGAAGTACCGGACTTTTAAGTTTGTGTCAAGAGACATTGGATTATAAAAACCATAGAACCTCATTATCTGAAAACCTCTGTTATCCAAAACTGGATCATATGACCTTACATGCATCATTTACGCCCCTTCTTATCTAAGTTCTCATTGATTCCATATCCAAATTCTTCATATGTAAAGAGACTATATTATATTTTTTAGTTTTGGCTTTTCATCATCAATATTGTCTAAACATTTTCATTTCCATTGTACGCCCCCATTTTAAAGATAAAAATGTTGGTGTAAAATGTTCAGAGAATTAATTAGCCTCACACTTCCAATTACTGTTAATAAGAGTTACTCATCTAAATCACAGCTCAGCATGCTAAAATTCCACCTTATTATTATTACTATTATTTATTATACATTTTTCCTCTTTCATCTTTATTGATAGTTTCTCATTATACAGCTGTGATCTCTATACTGTGTAACATCATCCTAACATTCTTCTTTTTGTGTTGCTGTAGTTCCTGTGTGTTAAAAACAAAACATGAAAAACCTGGGTCTAAATTCACTAAACTGGAATTTCCAGTCCCTGGAGTTGAGAAAAACCTGTGTGGTTATTTTGAAAGGGGAAAAAATATGGGTTTTTTCCCCTGGGTTTTTCATTATTTGAACTTTTGTGTCACTCATACAATATTATTGATCCCAGAGACAGGCTCTAATTTCAGTTTTGCTAATGAAAACTTTAACTGTTCTAAAAAATCAAAAGGGAACTGATGAGAACATTAAGATTCTTGATACACCTAAAAAGAAGCAACACAAAGATTATAGAACTGTCAGAAATCTAGAAGGGAAAGACTGGTGACTTGAGAGTGAGGGTCATGTGCAGAGTGACCATACATCCCCATTTGGCTGGGACAGTTTCCTTTTTAAGCTCTGTCCTGGACATCATGCCTTTTTCGGCAAAACTGGATATTTGTCCCATTTGCTCTTGCCAACTGGTGATTTCTATGCTATTCAGAATAGATTATTCTACTTGAAATGAAGCCATTTTTATTATTTAGAGCATCCATGATACAGTTAAAAAAAGTATTTGGATCAATTAAGTGGTGACTTACCGCAACACCATAAACCAGAGCTTTTCAAACTTTGGGGCGCACGCCCCCCAGGGGGCAGAAGAATGTTCACAGGGGGCAAGCAGCAATGCCAGGTGGTTCGGGCCTGACCTGATGCCAGGCGGCTCGGGCCAGCTCCAGACGGTAAGACTTGGGCCAGTGGTGATGCCAGGCAGCTCGAGCCAGCGGCAATGCCAAGCTGCTTGGGTGATCCCCGCATTGGTTCACACCCTGAAGGACAGCAGAAAGAGAAGGAACAATCCCTGTATCTACTGAATTGTAAGTAAAAATATATCAAACTATAAAATATATGAGCATATATGAAACTACCTTATCTTTTTTATGTTCTGTATGTAAACTCCACTGAGCACTGACCATCTCTTACCCAGTGTCCCGTTTTCAGTTTAGGGATTTATGGTCATCTTACTCATGTGTGAAATCAATTAATGGCAGCTGAAGAGATAGAATGGATGGAGTTGTGAACATGTAGTGAGGGCTTCATTTGGTAGACTCTGGAAACTTTTGAAAAGTGATCTGGTCATATGATTTTTCTAGTTAATTTCATATAGAATAAGTTTGTCTGAAGTGTTGAATTCACTAGATGGTTGTTATTCATTCTAACTGTAGTATTTATGAAAGTTACTGATAAATACTGTTAATAGGTGATTATGGTTTAGCAAATACCAATCATCAGTGTAAGAATTGAGTCAGTTAATCCTGAGAAACTTCTTTCTCATCTAGCTTTTTTATTTTTAAATTGAGGAGCTACATATTGTACTCCCAATATATTTAAAGGAGGTTATGCCACAGTTTACTTTCATCATAGTGGTGGAAAACTGTGGCAGTAACTTGCTAAACACTCATCAACTGAATTAAGAATTTTGTCCAGCTTTGAAAGACTTGCCTGCACTTCTGTCTAGCCATCAGTTAAGTTTTTATAACATTTCAACTACAGCAATGAATTTAAGTACTGAAAGAGCAAATAAATTGGTAAAAGTCTATTTGTATTGAAGGGCAAATAAGTTTAACTAGCTGGTAGGCTGGGGGTTCTATTTTTCTTGTGTTTTAGTTGAAGAATAGTAAACTTTTGATTTTGGACAATGTATTAGCCTTTTTATATTTAGGGAATAAATGTTTATGAACTGTCATAGTATGTGGTTTGTGTTTCACTTAATACATTTTTCATGTTTTTTATTGGAAAAAAACTTTTTTTGGGGGGAGGGGGGAGTTATAACTTGTACATTCCTTTTCTATTAACTGCACTGGCTGTCTGCCTGAAACTGGCTGAGAGTTTTCATAGCATTTTAATGATCAGATTTATTATTATTTTAGTATTTCACATAAGAAAACTTTGATTTACTGGTCGTAGAAAACAGAAATGTGAAAACAGGCATATTTTAAACTGGCAGTTTTCTTCATTGAAGTGACATTTTAGCTTTGAACAAATGCAACAAATGGAGAAAGGTAAATGTGCTGCGTAAGAAATAATGTGTCATCTTTCAGCCTGGTAAGTGTGTAAAATGTTTTTCCTGCAAAGTACTTCTGTTGATTTATAAAATAAGCTGAAGGAGCCTAAATCCATTTTAAAGAACTGCTTTGGCAGTGTTAAATAATAGTAAGTCAACTATGTATAATAAAAGTAAATTTTATTTACTGGTTTGGAGGAGAACTTTGCTTTTGTAGTTCAAACTGTCATTAGAAGCCCCTGATGGATATGCATGCTTACTATGTAGAGCTGAGTGCTCCTTAATTTGTTCTAGATTTACTTTTAAAAAACTGATATTAATATACAGTGAATAAATGTAACAACATATAGAAAATCAGAATAATCTAGTGGATTAAACATGGATCAGAAGCTAGTAGCAACTTTCTAATCCTGATCATTTCATTAACTCACTACAAATAAAATTCATCCAAAGTGGTGCAGAGGTTACTATGCACTATTTATGCCCCATGTTATGCACTGAAATAGAATTTTGATGATTTATAGATCCTTGTGTAGGAGTGGTGCCAACAGACTGGCCCTTTGAGATATAATCAAGTAAGTTAAGTAGAAATAACTTTTTGCCTTACGCTTGGGATCTTACTGATGAAGCTCCTGTTAGTGCGAGCGATCCCAAACAATGTGCTACGGAAAGTAATGCAAAAATCTGAGTGCGTTTGTTAGGATACATTTATCATTTATATTTTTTGCTGAAATATTTCTTAAGATCGCTTCAGTGTAGGAGAGAGATTTGTTGGACCACCCAGAGGAGCCCACATCAGACATCAAGTGAAAGTGGTATGCTGAATGAGACTCCATTCCAGTGAATATTGAATCCACTTCTGTTCAGAAAGCTGAATATCCACTCCAGGACTGACTATCAACTCTGATCCATTGTGATGAGAGAGAAGGCAGAGGGCAATTTTTTTGCAAACAGAATGAAGTTTGGATGCAAGCCTGGAAATCTTTCCACTTGGAGCCTATGATAAATTAAATGTTAAATTGTTCAACACTTTCTTTAAGCAAGGTTTTAGCTCATAGCCCAAACTGAAACTGCTTGATGACTGACAATAACAAATTCCACTTATACAACAGCTGGCTGAAGGAGACGTTACAGAGTTTGTATAAAGGCCAAGAAAGAGGCAGGAGGCTCAAGAGGGAGGTGAAGAAATGGTGTGAGTGTGTAGAGTTGTCAGTGAGCAAGCTTTTGGACATGAAGATTAAAGAGCAAAATATTAGGGGGGGAAATAGCTTACAATGAAAGAAGAAAACAGCTGTGTTGTCTTTTAGATTTTGGAGGGAAATGCTAACATAGCAAGCCCCAATATGTCTCAGTGGCTGAGTACTATTGGGTGAGACTCTTGCCAATGAATTACTTAACACTGTGTCAGTGGAGCCACTGATGAGACAGACTGCTCCTTTCCCTCACCCAAGTACATTACCGCTGAGACGCTCACAGTCCCTACTGGCCCAGGACATAATTGACTGTTTATACTTGTGTTGTAACCTACTGGTATTCACTGAAACATGAATGAAACAGATGGCTAAATACACCACTGGTGTTGAATGGATGCAGCTTCATTGGCTGATCAATGTGCAGCTGCTTACAGCAGCAGTGGCAAAGTGGCCTACAGCAGCACACTTCACATTGATTTTTGTTATTACCTCTGCTGGTAAGCATAGACATTTTATCAATAATAATTTGTGTAATATGTTTGTATTTATGTTTTCTTCATTTTGGCAAGCAATACTCAAGAACTGTATGCTTCATTGGGTTTCTAATCTGTCCTCAGTAGATAACCTTTCACAAATATTCAATAGGACATTTTCTCCTGTTTTGTTCACCAGTGGCTTTTCAACCTTTTATAAGGTTTGGCTTATTTCTCCCCCCCCCCCCCCCCCACTAACCCTCTATCAGCCAGCATTCAGAATAAGTACTCTGCTGTTGCATCATAATATTATGTTTTTACATCCACAAAGAACAGCCATATCTCTTCCATCAGAATCACCTTTATTTTAAATAGAGCTGTGAGGGAAACTTTTTTTTTTTTTCATTCTGCCCAACTTTTTGCAATTGCAAAATATATCCCTATGCCACATTGGGATGAACCCAAGACCTTTAGAATTTGTTTGTGGAAAAGTCAGAGGTAGCGCGCACACCCAAATTAGGTAACAGTTCAGTGGTTAGCACACTCACGTGGTATGTGGGAAACCCAGGTTCAACTCCCTGCTCAACCCAATATAGTGCCCTATAGCCCCACTAAGTCACCTAATCATCCGGCTAGAGTCAGTCTCTGGCTCTCACCATCTCTCCCATTACAGCTGTTCCAATTTGTCTCAACAATTGAATAATCATTGAAACAAGGACTTGAGCCCAGCTTTTCCCTAACCCAGGTGAGTGCCCTAGCCATTAGGCTATTGCCTAGTTGGGAGGGGTGGCTTTCTCACCTTTCCTGACAAAAGTTTCATTGAAATTGGTACATCCCCATGGAAAGTTTCGATTTCAATAAATGGGCATTTTCTGATGAAAAAACTGTTCCAATTAAAATTCCCAACCAGCTCTAATTCTATATAAAAAGAACAAAGTTAAGTCTCCATGAGCTAGTACATTTATAGCCTTGTCTGCATTGCCATTAATCTTACAATCTCCCCATACTAAAGTTTCACCAGCTCTAGCAACAGTCAAGTATTAACATGGTTGCCATCTTTTTACCACCTGGTGGCCTAGACTTGCTCTAAGCAAAATTAGATGGTACAGTGGCCAAAACACTGGCAGCCAGTCTACACTCATACTCCCACTATTATTCCTGTCAGTGGTAATGCAAACTATTTTTCTTTAAATACCAATGTAGACACAACCAATATGTTTGTCTGCTCTGTAGCTGGTTGGATCTGAAGATGAAATTTCAGCTGCCTTTGTGGGAGAAGGGATGAGCGCAGTACACAGTCACAACCTGAAAACACCATACTGCTGAAGAGGAGATGACAAAGCAAATAATTGAATGGTAATGCTCACCATACTTATGATTTAATTTTTAAAAAAAATTCTATCATCACTTGTACCTACCATTTAATAAAACATTGTGTAAAAATTATAGTACAGTTTTTCATGAACAAATTGTTGTCTGTAATCCCTCTGTAGCACATTATTCTATGCTGGGACAATGTAGTCACATAATCTTGTAAAACCTTGCATATGAGTAGTCCATTGCATCCAAGGTGTACTTTTGTAAGAACGAGGTCTCCGTTTGTATGTCTTTACATCTTTCCTGCATTAATTCTAGACTGAAGAACCAAATGAAAGGTCAACTTTGGTACCAATTTTGCCTTGAAATGGTTTGACATGCTCTGTTGGACAAGCTGTAGGCTCCTGTTTGTAAAGTACAGAATTTCTGTAAACCAGATAGTTTGCCAATTATTTTGCATGTATTTTAGGAATGTATCTGAATCACCTTGTACTAATCAGCTTGCTTTTAGTAGTGATGTCATTTAAGCACTTTGGAAAATATAACAATAGTCTTATTTTCTAACAAATCAGTTAAAAGCCTTTCAGTACATTTTTCCTGTCTTTAGCTTGATTATCTGTATCAGTCAGTGGAATTAATATTGTCTTTAATCTCTCTTAATGCATAACTTCACATATTTAATTTAAATTATTTTATAAAAAAAACAAAACAAAATAAAACCTTACTTCAGGTAAATGGTTAGCTCTGTAATTCATGGGCCAGATCCTACGTTTGTGTAAATTGGCATAGTTCTACTGAAATAGGACATTATTTCTTAGACAGTCAATTTATACCAATTTAAGATCTGGCCTATACATTATTCAAAACGATAACTATTTTCATTTGACTAAGTTCATAAGTTAACTTTGATAGCACAAATGTATCATTTATAATTAATGTCTTAAGTGGTCGGATAAATAAGTTAATTATTTTTCATTTTAGGTCAAGCATCATTTAACTTTTGCATCATTACCAAGTACTTTCTATCACAACAAATAGATAAATTTTACTTTAGCTACCTGACCAAACTATTTTAGTACATTCTGGTTTCTCAGGGCCATGCTGCAAGTTGTTCTCAAATTCCAGTTTGAGAATTTCCAAAGCAGAGGCCCTGGAAACTGATGAATGCAGTCTTCTACCCCTCACCCCTATTATATTTGAATTAATCCTTTATATAAAACTCCAATCAACACCAAAAGTTAATTGAAAAGGTAAAATAAAAAAAAAACATTTCCCCCCAAAGCAATGCTTTGAAAACATTTCTTGTAAAGAACCTCTGCATCTCTTGGGGATATTTCTGTACACCTTTCCATGCACCTTTCCTGCCAAGTAGCAGAACATCTGCAACTCCACATTCAGTACTCAGATAAAAGCATTTCTGGGGATTTAGGCAGGCAAAGGGGATTGGTCCTGTTTGGAGAGATGCCATCACCAGGGACCCGATACATACTTCCCATTCTATTGGGATGTGCACAGTGGAGGCCAAGAACTTTCCAATAACCACCCAGAGTAACAAAGACTGTGTTGTATCCACCAGGCAAAGTATTAACAACTTCAACCGAAATTTACAGTGCAAGTCTCTTCTCCAAGCTGTAGCTGCACACTCTAACTCTCTCCAGCCTCCTCAACTCCTCCCCCCTCCTTCCTGTTTCCTGTCCTTTCAGACTCCCAACAGCCAGTGCTCCCAGTTCTAATAATTACAAGCAGCATCTAAACACCACATTCCCTCCTCTCTTAAGAAACTTTCCAAATTAAAATAAACATTGTTGTTCTAACCCCAGGAACAAATATGAAACAAGACACTCTACTGTTGGCAGGAATATTACACTGAAAACACTGTAGATACTACATAACATAGACTTTAGTCCAGGCAGGTGGTCATCTGACAGGCCGTCTCTCAAGCCCCGGTTCCAGTGCAATGTCTTGTTGTGTTGGTTCTACAGTGAAGTCATCCAATGCACACTGGGTATTGGCATAATCTCCTCTTGGTGCATAGGCAGGTGCAAGATAAGAAGCATTCCATACCCGCCCATCAGAAAGTCGATAGGTGTAAGGTCCCTTCTTCTCTATGATTTTAAGAGGAGCTATGAATTTATGGTCCCCTTTGCATAAGATTCCAGGTTTTCGTATTCTAACAAAGGAACCACACTCAAACTTTGGTTCCTTAGCACCCCGCCGTTTGTCTGTGAAAGCCTTAGACTTTGCTTGGTTCTGTTCAACTGTCTTTCTCACATCATCCTTGTTTGGGGCATCAGGTCGTGCCTTTAACAATCCAGCAATGTTCGGTTTAGTAGTCATCTGTTTCCCATGAAGTAACTCTGCGGGTGATCTTTGCGTTGTGGCATGTCGTGTAGCCCGGTATGCTTGCAAGAAATCAGTAGTGAAGGGTATCCACAATCGCCCTTCCAGTTTAGCTGTTTGCAAACTCTCTTTCAAACTTCTGTTAAACCGTTCGATTTCTCCATTGGCTTGAGGGTAATATAGGGATGACCTTCTGTGTAAAATGTTCCTCTCTGCTAGAAAAGTTTCAAACTCCAGGGAAGTAAATTGACTACCATTATCTGAAACCAGTTCTTTGGGGTTACCTTCCCAGCTAAAAACTGAAGAGAGAAACCTAATTACTGTAGCAGAAGAAATTTGCGATGTAAACGCTACCTCAGGCCATTTGCTGAAATAGTCTATTAAAGTGATGGCATAACAACAGTCAATTGGAGCAGAGTCAAAGGGTCCTACAATGTCAATTGCCACTTTTTCCCATGCAGATTCAGGAAGAGGAACAGGCTGTAATGGAGGGTTACAGGTCACTGCTGTCTTATCATGCATTTGGCAAGTGACACAGGATTTTATGAGTGCTTCACTTTGAGAGTCCATCCCTGGCCACCAATACAGATCCCGTAGTCGTTGTTTGGTTCTGACAATTCCTTGATGAGTATTGTGTGCCAGGTGTATGAGTTTTGACTGTAATTCTTCTGGCACAAGTAGCCGGTGTGTACCTCGTAGCACACAGCCATCGAGCAAAGAAAGTTCATCCCGAACTCTAAAATAAGGCAGCAAAACTGGGTCAAGGTTTTTAGGGTTACTGGGCCATCTCTTTGTCAGAAATTCCCGTAGTTTTTGTTGAATTGGACATGCTGAACAAGCAGCTTGAAATTGTTCTCTTGTAACTGCAGTAAGAGTGCTTGTAATAAGCGCAACTACTACATCCTCATCCTCTGGTGGACCATCTGGTGAAGGCAAAGGCAGGCGAGAAAGGCAATAAGCTACCACATTTTTGTTTCCAGGCTTATATTCCAGTTCATAATTGAAAGAGAGTAGTCTTGCAGACCATCTAGCAATACGATATCCTGCTCTTCCCAGTCCTTTCGTGGTGAGCAACGTCGTCAAAGGGCTGTGGTCTGTGCGCAACTTGAACGTGCGGCCCCACAGGTAAGTTCTCCATTTTTCAGTAGCCCAGACACAAGCAAGTGCTTCTTTTTCAACTGTAGAATATTTTCTCTCAGCATTACTTAGTGTCCTTGAAGCAAATGCAACAGTCCTCTCTGTGTTGTCCTCATGAAGTTGTGTGAGGACAGCCCCAAGTCCATAATCAGAAGCATCAGTAGTTACAATTGTGGGCAATGCGGGACTGAATAAATCAAGTACTGGACTATGTACAATCAAGTCTTTCACCCTTTCGAAACTAACTTGTGCATCCGTTGTCCACACTAAGGTTGAACTTCTCCGTAATAATTCTCGTAACGGTTCAATGACAGAAGCATAATTGGGAATGAATTTTGCATACCAGGAGGTAAGACCCAAGAAGGAACGTAAGGTTTGCAAATCTGTTGGAGGAGGAGCATTTGAAATTGCCAGAATATGATCTGGATCAGGTTTTAGTCCAGCCTGTGAAATTGTATGCCCCAGAAAGGAGAGTTCAGTTTGTCTAAATTTGCATTTGGACCTATTGAGCTTGAGGCCTGCTATGCTGATGCAGTTTAGTACAGACTGCGGGTTATTGTCATGCTCCTCAGTAGTATTTCCAAACACAATAATATCATCCAAATAGCACTGAACTCCATGTTGATTCTTCAGAATCAATTACATCATTTTTTGAAAGGCACTTGGGGCTGATGCGAGACCGTATGGAACACGTTTAAAACGAAATAGTCCCTCATGTGTAATAAATGCTGTGAGGTCTCTGCTATCTTCATGCAACATAACCTGGTGGTATGCGCTCTGCAAATCAAGAGTAGAAAACATCTTTGCTCCACGGAGTTCTGCAAATACTTCCTCTATGTGAGGAAGAGGATGGCTGTCAATCACAATAGCTTTATTTGGCTCCCTTAAGTCCACACAAAGGCGAATGTCTCCACCCTTCTTCTGTGTCACTACTACAGGTGAAACCCATTCCGAGGAATTAATCTCTTCAATAATGTCCTTTTGAACAAGTTTTCTAAGTTCCCCTGAAACAGCTTCCCTGACTGAAAATGGTAAGCGCCGTAATTTCTGTCGTACAGGCAACACATTATTCCGCATTTTAATTTTATGCAGAAACCCGTAAGCACAGCCGAGTTTCTTCTCAACCTGGAGTTGGGTCCCAGCTGAAACTGGTGTGTGTACTGCAAGAGTGCTTTGCTGAGGAAGATCAATTCGTCCATTAACTACCCTGAGATTTAAAGCAGCTAATAAATCTCTGCCAAGGATAGCAGTGCCTTTGTGGACAATGTAGAACTCCGCAGTTACACAGCGATCACCAAAAGTAACTATTGCTGGCAGGCAACCAAGTACTGGAATATGGTTTTTCAAATAGCATACCAAGTGAAGTTTGGGTTCAGTAAGAGGCACATCTTTAAAGTAATGCAAATAGATGGAATCAGGTAGTATAGATACTGCTGAGCCAGTGTCCAACATTAGCTGAATAGAGTGTGATTTGCCTGAGGGTATGGCAGAAACATTTACAGTGCACTTTATCTGTTCTGGAATATGTGCAGTAGTGATTTTGTCTACACTC
The DNA here is from genome assembly GCF_028017835.1 of Emys orbicularis. Classification (NCBI taxonomy): domain Eukaryota; kingdom Metazoa; phylum Chordata; order Testudines; family Emydidae; genus Emys; species Emys orbicularis. Next base: position 79,582,216 of record NC_088687.1, on the reverse strand, counting down.
AGCACAGTAACATCTGGTATTGTAACTGCATGTACCTGCTGATTGAACTGGCTACTGTGACATACTTTAGCAAAATGCCCAATCTTTTTGCAATGATTGCACTGAGCTACTTTTGCTGGACATCCTGTGTAGCTTGCAAGATGTTGTGGGGATCCACAGCGAAAGCATGCTTTTACTGTATTTTGCATTCGCTGATTCAGTGGCTTTTCCTTAGTTTTCCTTTTGCAATTGTTTGTCTGCAGTGATAGTGAACTTTTCTGCAAAGGAGTCACAGCCTGGAATGGGCCTCTTGTACCCTGGCTCATTATTTTGGCTTCAGCTGTAGCTGACTCAATCTGAGTAGCAATGGTTATTGCTTTTTCTAGTGTAAGTTGTGGTTCTAGAAGTAAGCGTTCTCTTACATGAAGCATGGTTGTTTTCTCAATGAGCTGGTCTCTAATCATCTCATCTGCCATATTCCCAAAGTCACAAGTTACAATCAGACTCCTCAGGGAAGCCATATACTGCATTATAGTCTCCCCTGGTTTCTGCTCACGCTGGCGAAATCTGTAGCGATTAGCTACTACATTCACTTTTGGCACAAAAAAGTTCTTTAATGCAGTGAGCGCAGTCTCATATTTATCGTCTGCAAGGGGAAAAATGTAAAATATACACTGCCCTTCTGCTCCAAGGCAGTGGATTAGCAGAGCACGCTTTCTTACTTCAGAAATCTCTGTGGCACTGATTGCAAGCAGATAAGTCTCAAACATACGGATCCAGGCAGTAAAAGCAATTGGAGGCTCACCTGGGCTTTGCAGAAAGGGTGCTGGTGGATTCAGAGGCAGAAGATCCATCCTCGTCGCCAAAATGTTGTATCCACCAGGCAAAGTATTAACAACTTCAACAGAACTTTATTTACAGTGCAAGTCTCTTCTCCAAGCTGTAGCTGCACACTCTGTAACTCTCCCAGCCTCCTCAACTCCTCCCCCCTCCTTCCTGTTTCCTGTCCTTTCAGACTCCCAACAGCCAGTGCTCCCAGTTCTAATAATTACAAGCAGCATCTAAACACCACAGACTGCTGTGTTCTCACTATGCATTGCTGAGCTTATGCACTACTGCAAAGGAAAAACCATGTTCAAATTCTCAGTGGTCCCACACACTCCCCATTATAGGGCAGTATTAGGGAGGGCAGTACCCACATCCTCTACACCAGTGTTTCCCAAACTTGGGATGCCGCTTGTTTAGGGAAAGCCCCTGGCGGGCCGGGCCGGTTTGTTTACCTAACGCGTCCGCAGGTTCGGCCGATCGCGGCTCCCATTGGCCGCAGTTCACCGCTCCAGGCCAATGGGAGCTGCTGGAAGCGGCGCGGGCCGAGGGACATACCGGCCGCCACTTCCAGCAGCTCCCATTGGCCTGGAGCGGTGAACTGCGGCCAATGGGAGCCGCGATCGGCTGAACCTGCGGACGCGGCAGGTAAACAAACCGGCCCGGCCCGCCAGGGTCTTTCCCTAAACAAGCGGCGTCCCAAGTTTGGGAAACACTGCTCTACACAACAATAGCCAGACCAAGGCCCAGATCTAACTTAAACATAAGCATAACATCAATCACATTAATAGTTCCATTGATGTTTGTGGGATTACTCATGTGTTTAAATTTATACCTGTCCTTAAGTGTTTTGCTGTACCTGGGGCCCAGTACCCAGCAATCCCCAAAATTTGCTTGGTTTCCATCTTCCCACTCTATGCATTTCCACCCCTTTGCCACCCTTGTACTTATCTAAACTTGTTTGTCCTTTCAGTATCTACTTATTCCCTTAAAGCGCAGGGTGAGGAGACTGTGGTAAGTGGGCTGGCAAAGTAAAACTAGGATGTCAAGGTTTTGCTCCAAATTTCTATAGCGTATGTGGGAGTCTGAACATGAAGCTTCATGTAAACCTCAGAAGCCATGACGTGAACTTGCCAATTTGGCTATTCTGTAACAAACCAGTGACAAGCCAAACCAGATTGTTTTACACAGCCTTCATATTAATTTGCAAGTTATTGGGGGGGGGGGGGGGGAAAGCACTATATTAGTGTAGTAGTATCGTAGATACTGATATAAATTGGAACAGATTTCCCCTCAATTTCAGTGTCACACATTCCAGTAAAACTTGTATCCTTTTTGTAGGCCTCATATATAAAAATAAATGTAGTGCTCATGAAATGTGATCCATTGACAGAAATGCAGGCCAAATTCCTCCATCTGTCTACTGAGTCGGTGCAACAAGGGCAACAAAACAATATTATCTCACACCTGACCTTGCAACAGGGCCTCAGCCAAGATTGGGAACCCCTCCACCCCGACACACCCCCCAAATGTGGAAGGATAGTTCACCTTTCATGTTTATTAAAGCCATAACCTCTTTTTCCATGACTGCCAACAGAGGTTCCATTTGTGAAAGCGTGTTGGTTGGTTTTGGTGTGGGGGGACTCTTGATAAACCACATCAGAGAGGAGTTTACACAGTGCCAAACAGCACCATATGCCTGACTCTGCAAACTTTTGTACTCGCTGTATTGTCACTGGCTTTCTTTACTCCTTTGAAATAAAAAAATGCAGTAATCTCTACTGAGTACTCTAAAACATGTATCATCCCTACAAATGTAGGGTGGCAGAGAAGTGGCTTTTGGGAAAATATAATGCATTCAACTTCATAGCCTCAGAAAGCAGGTATGTTTCAAAGTGATGGGATGCCCTTATTAAATTAACTAGTCTTAATATAAAGTTTTAAAGAAAAATATATACAGTGAGGCCGAATGCAAACTGAAAGAAAACTGAACTTTTTTCTCATATTTTATTGGAAGGGAGAATACTCCACTCTGTGTTTTAAAGATAGTTCAAGCTTTCTTACAGAAAAGGTAAAATTGAAAGGCAAAAGTGACCCACATTTTCCTCAGATGTTCCAGCACTAGACACGCCCCAGAAATACATGTATTTTTTGGCCTATTAGTCCTATGGAAGCATATAGATGTGCTCCAGAGATCCAATAATCAATTTAAGGACTGTTGTAGCTCCTTCCAGACCTTGATACCAAGTGACCATTTTCTGCGACCCCCCCCCCCTTCCTGTCACTATCCCTGTTGAATGTCCGAAGTTTCCCCCTCAATACCCAGCTTTTCATTTCTGGAGTGTCTCTTTTGTTCCCTGACAATTCACCACATGATAAATTATGGGTGTAACTGCATTTTTTTTCCATCTGATGAGCTCCTTCTTCCCTGTTCACCTGTTGCAATATAGCTCCCAAGAATAATTTCCTGTCACAAGGGCTCTACCTCCAAGCTTTACCCTTTAAAATGCTTACTTTGTAATGTGGGAGCAATGTTTTGACACACTTGAAGACTGCAACACCAATCAGGTTTATAATTCAATATTTAGAAGTGATGTTTTTTGACACTTTGATTTAAAAAGTTATGTAGTGGGAGAAATACTCATTACTCATAATCACATAGGAAATTATAGGTTAAAAAGAAATGAGAAAGGAAGAAAAACTGGATTGGACATCTACTGTATCAGAAGTACATTTAATGATAAGTGAGACAGAGAAAAAATTGAACTTTCATTTGAAATCTTCTCCACCTTGATGGTTCAGATTAATTGTAAACCAAATCCTGCTTTTTCAAAAATCAAAAGTGAAGGCTGTCATTGTATGCCCATCTCTAAAAACCCTGAGCTCAGTCCTCGGGAGTGCTGAGCACACTCAACCCGTTAGTTTTTAGGGTTCTGGGCATCCCAGAACTAAACCTAAAGTGAGGATTTTGTTTGGGTTATGGAATGTTAGTGTTGCTGTCTCATGAATTACTTTGTTGGTTTCACTGTAGGCAGAAACATACTTGCAAAAAGATATTTTGAGCTTCTACTAAACCTGAAACATAAAGTACAGAAATATATTAGTGAATGGATTGTTAGTATTTTTGACACATATGTGTACACCTAATTATTGTTTTTGTCTACAGGAGTGTTTACAACACTTTTTTCCAGTATGGAAGTAACTATCATAGCAGTTATATGTAGATTCATAGATTCTAGGACTGGAAGGGACCTCGAGAGGTCATCGAGTCCAGTCCCCTGCCCTCATGGCTGTACTGTAGCATAGACTTAAGTTACAATAAGACTTTGTTTATAGGAGAACTTTCAGATCTTTGGGACATACAGGAAATACCGATGCCTGTAAAAAAATTAAATTATATTATTTGTGGCCACCTGTGTGTAATAATTTGAGAATTAGTGATTGCAGAATTGTTTGTAGTTGTAGGGGACATCTGCATGATTTATATATAGCTGTTGAAGATGGGGGGAAAGTAATAAACAGAGATATAATATTTGTATTATAATTGTATTATGAATGAAAAGAAATAAAGTGTCCAATAACATCTGTAGCTGTCTTTGGAGGATAAACTGTTCCAATGAACTCTGATAATCCATATGGTGCTTGGTATGAGAGATTGTAATGTGGGCACTACTGTTAAATCATGTATAAATAATAGTGATGGGAAACTTCCAAATCAGTACTTACCCTTGTATAACAGAATCTCTGTGTTGCCAACCAGGTAATATTCTCTCCTCCTGTGGAGCAGATCAGACTTCTGGGGGCACATTCTTGTTCTCTGAAGTAGACAGGTCTTTGGTGGTGGCAGCAGCAGCTGTAGTTGGGGAATAGATGTAGTCTCCTCCTCTACTGAACCTTGATTTAGCTGCTCTCTTCCAGCTGAGCAGCTTCCTTGGACTTCTCTACTACTTGCACCTGTGGGCATACCCAATATCTCTCAAATCCCAGTGTACACAGGAATTCAGAATGCATAGTGTACATTAGCCCAGATCCAAGTACTGGTAAGAGCAAAGAGATGGGTAGCAGTGGGGCCACTTTAGAGGCTACTGCATTCTAGTACCCAGCTGCTGCTAATGGGAGAAGGTAGGCTGACCTGTTATCTGAATGCATACTTCACCAGAAGGTGGGATTAGGCTGGCTAGCTCTTCTCAAAAGCCATCTTGTAGAGGAAGGGCTCTCCTGAGACCTCTCAAAAGGTGACTTACAAGGAGCATCCCAAATCCCAAGAAAGGGAGAACAGTGAAGGTTCTCTCTACTTCATTTTTTGCCTAAATGGGGTCACTCTTGTCTAATCACTTGAGTACTAAAAGCTACTACTATAGAGTTGTCTAAGGGCTTCTCTCCATTCAAAATTTCACAGTTGAGCCTAAGGGGCAATTGTAAACCAGTTTAGTTAAATCAGTGCCAGAGGCTGTGTGAATGTTCTTAGTTTGGTTTAAAACAGATTTATTTAATTTTAGCTTAAATTGATTAGGAACAGATTTAAGCAAAACCAAAATAAGAGTGTCTACACAGGGATTTGCACAGATTTAACTAAATGGGTTTAAATGAACCATTTAAACTAAACTGATATAAATTTGTAAGTAGACAAGGTTTAAGATTAGAAGAGGTACTTTTAGATGTGTAGTTAATCAGCTATTAATTGGGTAATTAAAGGGAACAAATGCTAGCATAGTGCTCAAGAGATTAGTGTTGTAACCATAGAATTGCAGAAGCTAGGAACTGAAATAATGATGTGTGAAATAAAGACAAAAATATAAAGATTAATTCTGACAGACACCAATAGGTCAGAGAAGTGGAGCTGGTTAGATTTCATAGGCAAGTTTGCTCTAATGAGAAGTCATGAAGAACTCTCTTTTGGTTACACCAGTAATATCAGTTTAGCTATTATTCATATGATGTACAAAATATAATTAGCAGCAATGAGGTGCTTCTGTCCCTCCAGTTAATCTGAAGGGTCCCTGATCAGCAAAAATGCTGGAAAAAATGGTAAGACAGTTCTAAACTTTACAGAAGCAGCAGAAGGGACACATGATAGCCAGCAAGATTCCGTGATATTACAACTTTGCTGAACAAGATGTCCAAAGGATTTTTTGAAACTTTGAGACTAGAAACATAATTTCCTTCCCAGAAAGATACCATGGATCATCTAGACATTTTTTTTTACATTTATTAAAAATAATATAGTATTTGAGAACTCCAGTTTTTACAAGTATGGCAGCTGGTGTCACACACTATAGATTGTTTCATTAAAAAAAAAGCTTAATCATAATGCACACAAAAATGTCAGTATATCATGGCACTCTGCAAGAGGATATTGTCAAAATTCAGCCTATTGCCATTTGTAGGAACAAGTCTCAGACATAGATTATCAACATAGACTGATCTTGAGAACAGATAAATTATAGTAGGAAAACCTCCTCAGGTGCCGTTTGTAAAATAAAATTATTCTAGTCGCACCACAGTGAATTCTAGCAAGAACAGAATTGACAAAGTCAGTGAGTACTATGGTAGTTGAAGGGTCTCGCCTGAAGAAGAGATAATATGTTGCTGATGTCCAACCAGGTCACAAACACTGTGAGGCTGAAATTTATAGCGAACAAAATATGGCAGACTAAACCACCCACAGTCATCTGTAAAACAAAAAACATGGCAAGCCCCTGAAAGGAGACATCAAGCATATTGTTTTGCAGAGCAAAGATGAGACCTCTCATGGTGATGAGGACTAGTAGGGGGAAAATGTCATAGAATATCAGGATTGGAAAGGACCTTAGGAGGTCATCTAGTCCAACCCCCTGCTCAAAGCAGGACCAATCCCCAGACAGATTTTTGCCCCAGATCCCTAAATGGCCCCTTCAAGGATTGAACTCACAACCCTGGGTTTAAGCAGGCCAATGCTCAAACCACTGAGCTATCCCTCCCCCTGATTATTGTCAGATTATTTTTTTAAGAGGGCACTCTGTTACTATGGTGACAAGCAAGGTACTATTTGCCAACAGTTACCACACAGTGGAATTGAGATACTGCAGTTATTACCTATTGTAGGTATCGGAAATAACTCCAATATCTCAGGAGCATTGTTATTAATATTTGTGTTGTGGTAGCATCTGGAGCCCCTAATTTGGGATTGGTGCTCTATAGTACTGGCATTTCAGACCAGAGTATTGTCATCAGTCTAAGATGAGTCAGAATTCCCAGTATTCTTCAAGAAATAATTTGTTAGAATAAACCTAGAACTGAGCATGGTGGGAAAAATGGAATGATATTAATTATAGAAGCCTGAATATGTGGGGATGTATGTGGTCTTTAGAGTTAAGGAAATAAGCCATTAATAACCTCAGAAAACTGATCTTTACCTAACTTTGTGTTGAAAATTAAAGAAACTTTGGCAATTTTAGGGGTCTCTGAGATTGTGCTGCCATCACATCAGTAGTGTGCCCCACTGGTCACAGCTGGGTCAAAAGGACATGCCTCTAGGTGGTACTGGGGGAAAAAACCCTCTTTACCAATCAAAATATCATTGACTGAGCTGTGGTCGGTGTCAGAGGGAAGACACACCAAGTCCATATGTAAGCTTTCTCTTTCCTTATGCAAACCTCAGTTCTAATCATCTCTTCTCCAACAGGAAAGAGGTTAGAGAACCTGCTCCATTTCATGCTGCCACCATTGCCCCTAGTGGGGCTAGGAACACACTCACTGCTCCTTACCCCCTAGGATACAATCCGTCCGGCTTGGTTACAACACTCCACTTCCACTCCCACGCTCACTAGGAGATTAGAGCTTTCTCCGCTCTATACTTAGCACTTCTATAGCACCTTCCACCTGCGGATTTAAATGCACTTTATGAACACCAGTTACAACCCCCCTATAATTTACAGGGCATTTATTATATCCATTTTACCAATCAAGTACAGAAGTACAGCAAACATAAGCAAGGTAATAGAAGAATTTTGTTGGCTGATCGGGGAATAAAACTCAGACCTTCTGACTCCCAGACCATTGCTTTGGCCAAAAGACCAACTTTTCGTAAAAGATTGAAACCAGACCCTAATTTTACCAAGTTCAGGGCTGATGCTGACTCTCTTTGCCTGTACCTAGATATTTTGGAGAAATAATGAATTACCTCCAATAAATCTACAACCTTTTATTTCCATCTTGGTAAAGTTTGTTACACATGGATGCAAATAGAAGGATCTCATTTGTAATGGTGCATTCCAAGAAGAAAAGGGGAAAGAAAAACAACACTGATCAAAACAATCAAGCTGGTATGGCTTGGTGGAGTAGATAAAAATCATAAAACAATGTCAACAGTGCTTGAGTGTCTTCAAGGTCAAGGGAAGATAGGAGACCAACTTAGCATGTGACTAATTCTATTACATGGGAATACAGGACATTGAAAGTCAGGAACAGTGACAGTTATATAGCTGAAGCATATACATAAACAAAAATTCACTCGACTGCCATTATTTCTTGTATTTGCTAGCTGCTCATCCTGTTTCAGACAGCCTACACAACAAGTGTTTGCTTTGACACATGATTTACTTCTAGAATTGATTGTTTGAAGTTATTTAACTATATTTTCAAGTTACCACAGGATGCACAGAGGCACCGAGAGTAAATTTTTTTTTTTTTAAAGAATGTGCTAAATAGCACATTCGGGCTTCTGGGTTAAGTCTGCCTCAGATTGGTCCAAGATTGAGATATCCATGCTATCACGCTATACGATTCACATATTTAGAAATACTTCTGCATTTTGATGCCACTATTGATGGTAGAGCAATATTTGGACTTATGCTATCCTTCTAGAGCTGGTGGCACCCTATTTTTAGGACAGGGACCATATCCAGGAGACTCCATATCCAGGACTCTCAGAGATCAACCTAGAGCAACTTGGCCCATGTGCAATGCTATTAGTGATGCTTCATAGAATAAACTTTCAATAACAATAAATAAAATAATCTACAGACCTCAGTGGTGTAACTAGATATATATGTTAGACATTACTTAAGTAAACATTACTATTCCAAGGTAAAATATTAACGGGGACCAAAGAGTCAGTGAATGCCTCTTATGTGCATTACCTCTCAGCCCCAATGTTCTTCACTACTGAGATCTTCATTCCAAAGAATGTGAGAGGCTTTGTATGTGGGTTTTTTTTATTATTATTTTTGTTTGTTTTTTGTGGGCAGATGGAGTTAAAAGAGGAGAAATCAAACAATGAACTTCCAAGGGGATTAAGAGCAGGGCATGTTATAGCCTATAGAGCTAGCTTTAGCATTTTACTTGGCAGTAATGCAGGGAACCTACAGGCCTCTATCCTGTAAGGCATTAACTTAAGCAGCTAACATAGCTTTAAGGCCTATGAACTTTGGCCTCAAGATACATGGGGGGAGTTTGAACAAAGTGATGCCAGGTAACCACAGGAACATTGAACTGATACTAAGCTTGGGTATTTTAGTATAAAAACGTTGGGAGATGCTTAACTATGAATTTGCTTTGGCAACAAATTGACATATAAAGTAATAAGATAAAATCATTAATATACTAACCTAGAGCAGTGTTTCCCAAACTTGGGACGCCGCTTATGTAGGGAAAGCCCGTGGCGGGCTGGGCCGTTTTGTTTACCGATCGCGGCTCCCACTGGCCGTGGTTCGCTGCTCCAGGCCAATGGGAGCTGCTGGAAGTGGTGTGGGCCGAGGGACGTACTGGCTGCTGCTTAGGTAAACAAACCGGCCCGGCCCGCCAGGGGCTTTCCCTAAACAAGCGGCATCCCAAGTTTGGGAAACACTGACCTAGAGGATAAGGACAGTTTTTATTTTATTAGGGTGAAGAAGTTAAATATGGACAAGGAGGATGGGCATTTGTATGAATATTAATTACAGCCCCTAAGTCCCATGATAGCTGTAAATTGGGAATTTGAAACATCGGCCTTGTTAGGCATGTTAAGGAGAGAGTGCGCCCTTTGTCCCTTACCACGGGATCCCCAAGGAAGGGTGTGTGTATATGTGAGGAATGGGACAAGATATTACTTTAAGTCTGTATTTTTGCTATTTTTTCATGTGGTTTGGAGCATTTGTGTCCAGGGCCGGCTCCAGGGTTTTTGCCACCCCAAGCGGAGGGGAAAAAAAAAAAGCCACAATCGCGATCGGCGGCAGCTCCACCGCGCCGCTTTCTTCTTCGGCGGCAGGTTCTTTTCTCCGCCCCCGAAGAGCCTGACATGCCGCCCCTTCCCCTTGGCCGCCCCAAGCACCTGCTTGCTGGGCTGGTGCCTGGAGCCGGCCCTGTTTGTGTCTTTACTAATTGTGGTAATAAAAGTGGGTAAAGCTTTGCTCTGCCCTCAGTGTGAGTAGCATCCTTGTGCCCATTGGGTTTCTCAGCCAGATAATGAACTCTACAACCTTGATTCTGTTGTGGCTGGTTCTGGTACTATACCCTACCCCCCCAGATCTTTAGTTGGTAATTGATTGGAAATCAATAATAATAAATAAGCACTAAACAATTGGGTAAAAATGCAGGATGTAAGAAAGGGCTGCTGTTATAAAATTTATTAGTTCTCTGTTTGAACAGGGATAGCAGGTCTGGTAATGAAAGTTTACTATGTTGTACTGGCCTAAGAAGTCATCCACTAAGTAGACTTCTTAGTCTACTGTGTAATGCAAATTGCTTTTCCACTGCGGCATGCACCACTTGATATCTGCTTCTATATAGATGAGCACTATCATGAGGCTGGTACATGTCCCTAGGGCTGAAAGAGTAACCCCCACCTCACACCCCCAGGGGAGTTTCTGTAAGAAGGAGCAGGATCCAGGAAAAGGTTAAAGAAACCGAGATGGTCTTAGTTAGGACTGCGTTATAACACCAGGAAAAGGGATGTGTGTGATCTTAATTGGGATCACTTTGGTACACCTGGGAAAGGGGTGTGTTTGCAACAGCAGGCCTACAAGGAAGGTAGCCCTCAGAGTACTGGGGGAAAGCCCGACCAGGTAAGGTGGACAGAGGCCTAGGTGGAAAAGACAGTTAGCTAGAAGCACAGAAGCCTGGGTGGCAGGAGGCTGGGACTCCTGGCTAAGTAGGAAGTCTAAGAGAGGTAGGCTGGGAAGCTTGCAAAGCCTGAGAGAAGACAGGAGGGAGACCTGGGGTTGACTCTGAAAGAAAGCCAGCAGGAAACAGAAATTCCAGATATCTAGAGCCTGAAATAGAGCCCCCTAAGAGACTGGAACAGGATTTCTGCTGATAGTTAGGTTGGGAAGCTATGGTATATGACTTGGCTGGAGGGCCAAGTTATCAAAGAGGAAGGGGAACCTTAGATGTCCAGTGGGGGGCATTAGAGAGGTAGAAACCAGACTTGGTCATGCCCAGGTGCTAGGGGGCACCTCTAACCCATGGGTTGCTCCCTTGACAAGCACTACATTTTTTTAAAAGTCTCACAACTTAGTGTTACATAAATATCCCAACTACAAAAGCAGTTTCTCCTCCCTTGGTGTTCACACCTCAACTGCTAGCAGAGGACCTCACCCTCCCTGATTGAACTAACCTCCAAGTTATCTCCAGACTGATTCTTGCCTGCATATTTATACCTGCCTCTGGAAATTTCCATTACATGCGTCTGACAAAGTGGGTATTCACCCACGAAAGCTTATGCTCCAATACATCTGTTAGTCTTAAAGGTGCCACAGGACTCTCTGTTGATAAATATCCTTGTTTTGTAGTCTTTGAAGAAGAGTGTACTGTGGGAAATAAACATTTTGCCCCTTAAGTATTACAAATTCTCTTTATACTAGAAGCATTTTTCTTTTGCTCTCTGCTTTATCCACTATATAAATTAGACATGGTAGCTTTTGATTCTATTGTGCACCACCATTTCTTGCTGCTGGGGAGAGTACAACAAAATGCAGAAGATCCTCTCGTCACAGAAAAAATCTCCATAATATCTAGTTGTTCATAGGCTCTTTAATCTTTGCTCAGGATGAAAAATTCTGTTTCCGTATGTTTTCTTATCAAACTTTTTTTGAATTATTCCAGCACAAGCCCCGTACAAATTATTACAAAGGTTAAACTATGAAGTGTCCATTATTAGGACAAGAAAAATAATCTTTTAATATAACTTTTTCTTGAGGTTCACTTCATTTGCACAGGCTAACCACCTCCAGGGCACCACCTAGTGGCTTACGGGTGACCCTGCAAGAAGCCCGTTCTCAATTTCCCTCTTCTAATATCCCCTCTTCCCAGGGGCCAATTGCATGCTTGAATTCTCCACCATATGTAAGAAGGAATCCCCACTTAGTGAACCCTCGGGTCGCAGACCTTGGCCCAACCAGTGAACATACCTCAGTTTTCCCTATCTTGACAAAGTCCCCATTAACTCCACACCATAGCTTTCCAAGTATAAATAGCCCTTTGTGGGGTTAATTTATTTTAAAAATTCCAGAACGTTAATCCAGAATTCTCCAGCACAGCCCAAGTAGTATCACAGAATCATAGCAATGTAGGGCTAGAAGAGAACTCAAGAAGTCATCAAATCCAGCCCCCTATGCTGAGGCAGGACCATCCCTGACAGCTGTTTGTTCACCCTGTTCTTTACAACCTCCAATGAAATTGATTCCACAGCATCCTGTAAAGCCTATTCCAGAGTTTAACTACTCTTATGGTTAGGATGTTTTCTCTAATATCTAACCTAAACCTCCCTTCCTGCAGAATAACCCATTACTTCCTGTCCTACCTTCAGTGGACACAGAGAACAATTGATCATTGTCTCCTTTATAACAGCCCTTAACATATTTGAAGACTGTTATCAGGTCCATCTCAGTTTTCTTTTCTTAAGACTAAATGTGACCAGTTTTTTTGTTATAATGTTTCCTATAAATCAGGTTTTCTACACTTTTTATAATTTTTGTTGCTCTTCTTTGCACTCTCCAATTTCTTCAAAGTGTGGCACTCAGAAATGAACACACTACTCCAGCTGAGGTCTCATCACTCCTGAGTAGAGTGGGATAATTATCTCCTGTGTCTTACATGTGACACTTCTGTTAATATGCCCCCGAATGATAGCCTTTTTCACAACTGCATCACATTGTTGACTCATATTCAATTTGTGATCCACTATAACTCTCAGATCAGATCCCACCTAGCCCATGTTCCCCATTTTCTAATTTTGCCTTTTATTTTTCCTTCCTAAGTGAAGTACTTTGCACTTACTTTATTGAATTTCATCTTGTTGATTTCAGACCAATTCTCTAATTTGTCAAGGTCATTTTGAATTCTAGTCCTGTCCTCCACAGTGCTTGCAATGTTTCCCAGCTTGGTGTCCTCTAAAATTTTTATAAGCATACTCTCCATTCCATTATCCAAGTCATTAATGAAAATCTTGAATAATACCGGACCTACAAGATTGACTCCAGTAGGACTCCACTAGATACATCTTCCAGGTTTGACAGTGAACAGTTGATAACTACTATTTGAATACTGCTTGTCAACCATTTATGCACCCATCTTATAGTAAGTTCATCCAGACCACATTTCCCTAGCTTGCTTATGAGAATGATATGTAGGACTGTTTCAAAACCCTTACTAAAATCAAGTTATTCAAGACATTCTTTTTTTTCAAGTCCCAACAGTCCAGCAACACTGTTGTATTAATTTGCAAAGGTGTTAACAAAACTGGAGCCCTGCATAGATACAAAAATGTGGATCTGCATCTGATTTGCATCTGCAAGAATCAGTTTGTATCTGACCTGCAATCCGCACGCCATCTTTTATCTGTATCCGCATCTGCGCTGCACCTGCACCGCACAGTGCCTCTCAGGAAAAGTGTCTATGTGCATGCGTGTGCACTATATAAGAAAGTTATATGGCTTTATAAATGTGTGCGCTATTATTATTGTTATTATTTTAAACATCAATCTTATTATACAACTGGCATTAGAACAAATATCCTTTTACATTAAAAATAATAAATTAACATCTCAAGTCAATAATGCTCAAAATGACACACTGAACTATAAAATAAAAAAATCTGCTGCCTATTTAGCTTGTGATTTATAAAGTCATCACAATTGGAGCTCAGCAATCCCAGTTTCTTTGTACCAGCCACTGTTCTCTCTGTGGAAGCATGCAAGGGGAGTACTATTGCAGGGCTACAATGCTTAATTTTTTCCAGGACTTGCCAAGGCTGAGCCCTGGCACCTCTCGGCTTGGCAGGTCATTGACCTAGGGGGCTGCCAGGAGGAACAAAAGGCGCACCATGACTCCAAGGGTATGTCTACACTACGGGATTAATCCAAATTTATATAATTCGAATTTGGGAAACAGATTGTATAAAGTCGAATGTATGCGGCCACACTAAGCACATTAATTCGGCCGTGTGCGTCCATGTACCGGGGCTAGCGTCGATTTCCGGAGTGTTGCACTGTGGGTAGCTATCCCATAGCTATCCCATAGTTCCCGCAGTCTCCTCCGCCCATTGGAATTCTGGGTTGAGATCCCAATGCCTGATGGGGCCAAAAACATTGTCACGGGTGGTTCTGGGTACATCCTCCCCCCTCTCCAGGGAAGCAATGGCAGACAACCATTTCGCGCCTTTTTCCTGGGTGAACAGTGCAGACGTCATACCACGGCAAACATGGAGCCCGCTCAGCTCAAGACAGCAGTCATGAACATTGTAAACACCTTGCGCGTTATCGTGCAGTTTATGCTGAACCAGAACCTGCAAAACCAGGCGGAGAGGAGTAGGCTACGGCAGCGCGGCGGCGAGAGTGATGAGGACATGGACATGGAATTCTATCAAACCGCGGGCCCCGGTGCTTTGGAGATCATGCTGTTAATGGGGCAGGTTATAGCCGTGGAACGCCGATTCTGGGCCTGGGAAACAAGCACAGACTGGTGGGACCGCATAGTGTTGCAGGTGTGGGATGATTCCCAGTGGCTGCGAAACTTTCGCATGCGTAAGGGCACTTTCTTGGAACTTTGTGACTTGCTTTCTCCTGCCCTGAAGTGCCAGAATACCAAGATGAGAGCAGCCCTCACAGTTGAGAAACGAGTGGCGATAGCCCTGTGGAATCTTGCAACGCCCGATAGCTACCGGTCAGTCGGGAATCAATTTGGAGTGGGCAAATCTACTGTGGGGGCTGCTGTGATGCAAGTAGCCAAAGCAATCACTGAGGTGCTGCTACACAAGCTAGTGACTCTGGGAAATGTGCAGGTCATAGTGCATGGCTTTGCTGCAATGGGATTCCCTAACTGTGGTGGGGCGATAGATGGAACCCATATCCCTATCTTGGCACCGGAGCACCAGGGTACCCAGTACATAAATCGCAAGGGGTACTTTTCAATGGTGCTGCAAGCACTTGTGGATCACAAGGGACGTTTCACCAACATTAACGTGGGCTGGCCGGGAAGGGTTCATGACGCTTGCGTCTTCAGGAACACTAATCTGTTTAAACAGCTGCAGCAAGGGACTTACTTCCCAGACCAGAAAATAACCGTTGGGGATGTTGAAATGCCTATAGTTATCCTTGGGGACCCAGCCTACCCCTTAATGCCATGGCTCATGAAGCCATACACAGGCAGCCTGGACAGGAGTCAGGAGCTGTTCAACTACAGGCTGAGCAAGTGCAGAATGGTGTAGAATGTGCATTTGGCCATTTAAAAGGTTGCTGGTGCTCGTTACTGACTCGCTCAGACCTCAGCCAAACCAATATCCCCATTATTATTGCTGCTTGCTGTGTGCTCCACAATCTCTGTGAGAGTAAGGGGGAGACCTTTATGGCGGGGTGGGAGGCTGAGGCAAATCGCCTGGCTGCTGATTATGCACAGCCAGACACCAGGGCGATTAGAAGATCACACCAGGAAGCACTGCGCATCAGAGAAGCTTTGAAAACCAGTTTCATGACTGGCCAGGCTACGGTGTGAAAGTTCTGTTTGTTGAAAACCCGCCCCCTTGATTGACTCATTCCCTGTAAGCAAACCACCCTCCCCCCTTAAATCACAGCTTGCTTTTAAAGGAAATAAAGTCACTATCATTTAAAAATCATGTATTCTTTATTAATTGATTATAAACATAGGGAGAGAACCGACAAGGTAACCTGGGTGAGGTTTGGGAGGAAGATAGGAGGGAAGTAAAAGGCCACTGAAAAAATTCAATATAATGACAGCCTTTTGGTTGGGCTGTCCACTGGGGTGGAGTGGGAGGATGCACGGAGCCTCCCCCCCCGCGTTCTTACACGTCTGGGTGAGGAGGATATGGAACATGGTGGAGGGGAGGGAGGTTATACAGTGGCTGCAGCGGCAGTCTGTTATCCTGCTGCCATTCCTGAAGCTCCACCAGACGCCGGAGCATGTCCGTTTGATCACGCAGCAGCCCCAGCATTGCAGCCTGCCACCTCTCATCTCGAGCGTCCCTCATGACCTCATGTTCACTGGCATCTTTCCTGTATTTAGATACCGTGTCCTTCCACTCATTCAAATGAGCTCTTTCATTGCGGGTGCATTCCATTATTTCCGAGAACATCTTGTCTCGCGTCCTCTTTCTCCACCGCCTTATCTTAGATAGCCTTCGGGACGGAGGAGGGAGGCTTGAAAAATTTGCAGCTGCTGGAGGGAGGGAAAAAAGGAGAGAATTTTTTAAAAAGATACAGTTTACAGAACAATGCTTATACTCTTTCACAGTGAACAACACTATTCACATTACATAGCACATGTGATTTCAGTACAAGGTCGCATTTTCCATCTTAATATTGAGTGCCTGTGGCTTTGGTGTTAGAGATCACAGAATTCAGCTTGCATGCGGCCATGGTAAGCCATTGTCTTTCGGCTTCTGCGCCCTCCTTTCCCACATACCAAGCAAAGCCCGTGGACTGCTGTGGTTTTCCTGTTAACCTTCAGCAGCAGAAAACAAACTAACCTCCCCCCCCATCCAATTCTCTGGGATGATCGCTTTATCCCTCTCCCCACCGCGTGGCTGGTATCAGGGAAGATCCCTGCAGAAACCAAACTATCCCCCCGCCCCCCCCCCGCCATTTATTATTTGGGATGATCGTTGTACCCCTCCCCCCACCGTGTGGGTGGTATCAGGGAAGATCCCTGCTAGCCAAAGGCGAAAAGCTCAGGGCCAATTCTCCCCCCCCCCCCGTGCTTGGCTAACTGCAGGGAAGGATTTCTTTTCAGCCACAGGCAAACAGCCCAGTAGGAACGGCCACCTCTGTCCCCTTAATTAAATTCCCGTATTTCAACCAGGTTACCATGAGCTATATCACTCTCCTGAGGATTACACCGCGAGATAAAGAACGGATGTTGCTTGAATGCCAGCAAACACTGGGACCATACGCTGCCAGGCTTTGTCATTCAATGATACCAGATTACTTGCTACTAGCATGGCGTGGTCAAGTGTCCTACCATGGAGGACGGAATAAGGCTGCACTGCCCAGAAACCTTGTAGCAAGGCTTTTGGAGTACCTCCAGGAGAGCTTTATGGAGATGTCCCTGGAGGATTTCCGCTCCATCCCCACGTTAACAGACTTTTCCAGTAGCTGTACTGGCCGCGAATGCATCCCAAGTCCTCAGGGCAAAGTAATCATTAAAAAAAGCTTGCTTTTAAAACAAGTTTTATATTTTAAAAGGTAAACTCACCTGAGGTCCCTTTCATTGGGTCATGGTCTTGGATACTGGGTTGGGAAGGTTGGGAGTGTACTTCAGTGAGGCTGAGAAAAAGATCCTGGCTGTTGGGGAGAACGGAGTGCTGTGTGCTCTCCGCAAGCTCGTCCTCCTCCTCCTCCTCCTCTTCCCCATCCGCAGAATCCTCAGGTGTAGCTGATGAGATTACCCCCGCCTCGGAATCCACGGTCAGAGGTGGGGTAGTGGTGGCGGCCCCCCCTAGAATTGCATGCAGTTCGGCGTAGAAGCGGCATGTCCGCGGCTCTGACCCGGAGCGACCGTTTGCCTCCTTTGTTTTTTGATAGGCTTGTCTGAGCTCCTTGACTTTCACGCGGCACTGATCTGAGTCCCTATTGTGGCCTCTCTCCATCATGCCCTTGGAGATTTTTTCAAAAGTTTTGGCATTTCGTCTTTTCGAATGAAGTTCTGCTAGCACTGAATCCTCTCCCCATATAGCGATCAGATCCAGTACCTCCTGTACGGTCCAGGCTGGTGCTCTTTTTCAATTATCGGCCTGCATGGTTACCTGTGCTGATGAGCTGAGGTATCTGTGGTATCTGTGGTCACCTGTGCTCTCCACGCTGGGCAAACAGGAAATAAAATTCAAATGTTCGCGGGGCTTTTCCTGTCTACCTGGCCCGTGCATCCGAGTTCAGATTGCTGTCCAGAGCAGTCACAATGGTGCACTGTGGGATAGCTCCCGGAGGCCAATACCATCGAATTGCGGCCACACTAACCCTAATTCGAAATGACAATGTCGATTTGGGCGCTACTCCGCTCGTCGGGGTGGAGTACAGAAATCGATTTTAAGAGCCCTTTATTTCGAAATAAATGGCTTCGTTGTGTGGACGGGTGCAGGGTTAATTCGATTTAACGCTGCTAAATCCGAATTAAAGTCATAGTGTAGACCAAATACAAGTCAGTTTCCCCATGTGGGTGTGGGGGGGAGAGCAAGGGTTAGGAGCATAGTGCAGTGGTTAGGGACGAAGGGGAGAGTACAGGGGTTCGGGTCACAGGAGGGTAGTGAAAGTACTCTCCAGCTGCCCATACAGTGCTTAATTTGTGCAGTAGCAGGTCAGTTGGAGAAGCAGCTGCTTCTGCAAAGTAAGTCAGTACAGCTTCCTCACTCACTTTGGAGAAGAAGCTGCCTCTCTCTCCAGCTGACCTGATATAGCAATGAAGTCGGGAGAGGTTTCCTAAATTGCTTGGCTGCTTAAACTGTGGCAATAGGAGGATGGGGGATTTTACTGCCTATCTTGATCGATCACCTCCCCTTTCTCTGTATACGGGGGAAAGGGAATATTGGATCTGGAAGGTGGGGAAGCAGCCTCATAGGCTATGAGCTGCAGGCAGCTGCTTCCCAGCCTTTGAGATCCTATATTTAGAGCCCTATACGGATACAAAATTTGTATCCGCATCCGATCCGCAATCCATAAAAATGTTCCATGGATATAAAGCCGATATCCATGGATTTGCAGGGCTCTGAACATAACCCAGTCACTATCCAACATTAAACAGTGTTAAACAAGGTCCAGGGTTTGGTATACTGAGACTTCAGCCTGCTTAGGACCATGGCAAACATGCCATTAAGCACCCCTTTAAATATAAAGACAAGAATAGTGAAAACATGTGAAATAGAATATATTAAATAAGGCTTTCATTTTAATAACATACCTTGTTCCCTTTCTCTTTAGCTGGAGAGAGCTTTTAGAAAGATAACCTAATTTGACAGTTTTATAGATGGTATCAAAACAGTAATAACTGTTCTTTTGGGAAGAAGAGGTTAGTTGAGATGAGCTGAAGCTGCTGTTAAAGTCCAATCCCTTTCATTTCAGCTGCAGTTTGGGATTCAGCTAGAGCTGACAGGGGTGGTGATATCACCTGTATTTCTCTTTCTGGCCCGATTTGGTCAGAACAACTCTTATGTTCAGGATGACGAAGGCCTGGGGAAGGAAACAGTGGGAGTGGCAGCCAGGATGGTGAAGCTCACTCTGGTAGTCACTGTCTGTTCTTCCTTTGTTTCCCCCAAAGTTTCTTTTATTAAGGACCCAAAAAAGGGAATGATGGGTGGAATACCCATCCCTCATTGTTTTGTCTACAAATAATGAGGCCTAATATCCAATACACCAGTGTTGATTCATTAATTTCCTGTTCCATATCTTCCATTTTTACCAAGTATGATTTGAACATAGTCCTTGAACTGATTTAGTATTTCTGTCTGGTTCTCTTGCTCCTGTTTATAACATTCATTACCGAAAACAACTTGACCTTCTTTCCACAACAGTTATTATAGTTATTGTGACATTTTATGAACGTTCATATATATTTTACCCTAAATTTAGGGTAAATTCGTCAGCCCAGTTATCACAACAAGTACAGCTCTGGCATGTCTCACCATGCCTTTCCTTTCAGGTAAGGCTCTAGGGTCTCTCACAAGGCCTCTGACCAGCCCGTCTAGCTGGGATGCTTCCACCCCCTGATTTCTTCCCTGTTATGGTTTAAACTCCTGCCTGGAGACTTCAGCAGGTTCACCCATCCATCATTCCCCAGACTTCAGCCCTCTCTGGCCCTCTGGCTTAGAGAGCTGGCCGGTATCTTCTTCTGCTGCTATCAGCCTTCAGCTCTCTCTGACCATGGATCTCCAGCCTGGGGAAGATTGTAGTTTATCCCACAACTGCCTTCCACTTTTTACCAGCCTGGTCTGCCTCCACTGCTCACCACTAGGGAACTTTTATTGCTCCCTCCTTCAGGGCATCCCACCCCTGAAGCTCTCAAGCCCGCTCTGCTCTCCTTCTGAGCTCTGTCTATTCTCAGGACTCATAAGTCCTAAACTCTGCTTCTCTGGACTTTCCCACTCTAGGTTCTGCACTCTCTTTCTTGCTTGGGCTTTTTTCCCATTTATAACTCCTGGCACAACATTATAAATATATGTAAACAGTTAAGCAACTAACAGAGTGTAAGGAAATAATTGAAAATATCATAGGTGTTTTTGCAGAATTAGGGTGGGATTTTCAGAAGTATTGGTCTACCATTCATCCCACCAAAGTCAATGGAACTTTTACTATTGGTTTTGATAGGAGCACAGTTAGGCTAAAACTTAGCACTTGAGCATATCCCGTAATGAGGCAGTCTGACCTAATAGTCAAAGCCAGAGATAGATTCAGGGTCATGGTCGGAAGTAATGTCATAGATCAAAGCTGGGATTAAGCATGAGTCAGAGTCAGCAGTCATGCCTGGGGTCATGCTGGAGTCAGTAACTGGAGCTAGAGTGAGGAAGCAGGAACCAGGAAGAATGTGTGGTAACAGGAATATGTAGTGAGAACCAAACAAGGAAGCAGGAGCCTGGTTTCATGGGTCTGATCAGCACCAGGCCTAGCAACTAGTTGCTCAGACAAGGCGTGGAACAGGAAAGGGAAGCTTTATACCTCGTAGTGTCTAATCAGCAGCATGATGCTCGTCACTGGGGGGGCATTATTATCCAAGAAAATCAGGTTCCTTGATCAGAATGAAACTAGGGTTACCACATTTCAATCCTGTAAAAAGAGGACACTCCACGGGGCCCCGGCCCCGCCCCAACTCCGCCTCCAGGGTGACCAGAGCAAATTAAAAAAAAAAAAAAACGGCGGCAGAGGGAGGCCCTGGAGACGCAGGGGGAGCGCGGGGCAGGGGTGAGTGAGTCCGGCCTGGCCCCGAGCGCAGGCAGGACTCGGGCGCGGTACCTGGAGGGAGAGTAGGGGGGTGGCCCGCGGGGCCAGGAGGTGGCTGTTCGTTCTCCCCACCTGGGCAGCCGGACTCGGGAGGGAGGGGGGAGGAAGCGGCAAAGCACGTGGCGCTTGGCGGCTGCGGCTCTGTGGGGGGACCCAGCAGCGCGCATGCTGCGCCCAGCCCCTGGTCAGTCGCGTCTGGGCTGGCTGCCCAGCTGGTGCAATCCCGCGGGCGGCCCCGGGGCGGAGGCATTGGCAGCCCCGTTTGTTCCCCTGCGGGACCCGAGCGGGACGGGGAGCTGGGGCCTGCTGCCCCCACCCCGGGGCTGCCCGCAGGATTGCACTAGCTGGGTCCCTGCAGGAGGTCCGGACTCAGGGGGTTCATGCCCCGGGCGCCAGAGCGCCACATGCTTGGCCGCTTCCCCCCACGGCGGTGGGAGCTGCAGCAGCGGCTGCTCCCGAGTCCGGCTGCCCAGGTGGGGAGAACGAACAGCCGGCGCCTGGCCCCAGAAAGTTGGAGCCCAAGGAGGAGGCGGTCTCCTTACCATGCCTCCCTATTTTCCCGGACCTGTCCTGCTTTTTGTAAATTCCTCCCGGACGGGGATTTGAGGACCAAAAAGCCGGACATGTCCGGGAAAAACCGGACGTATGGTAACCCTAAATGAAACCATTTATGGAATGATGTACTATTCAGTGTTAGTAAAGGCATCAGCGTAAGGTCCATAAAAAGCTATTACACAACGTTCAGGAAATGGTATGTTTATGATTTGTGCTGCAGTACATTTCTGCATGATGGCCCTTAGAAAACTAATTTTAGAAGAATCATAAATTTTTAAAAAAATCCAAGGTATGAGGTGACTACATCTGAGAAGTATCAGAGGGGTAGCCGTGATAGTCTGGATCTGTAAAAAGCAACAGAGAGTCCTGTGGCACCTTTAAGACTAACAGATGTATTGGAGCATAAGCTTTCGTGGGTGAATACCCACTTCGTCAGATGCATGTAATGGAAATTTCCAGAGGCAGGTATAAATATGCAGGCAAGAATCAGTCTGGAGATAACGAGGTTAGTTCAATCAGGGAGGGTGAGGTCCTCTGCTAGCAGTTGAGGTGTGGACACCAAGGGAGGAGAAACTGTTTTTGTAGTTGGCTAGCCATTCACAGTCTTTGTTTAATCCTGATCTGATGGTGTCAAATTTGCAAATGAACTGAAGCCCAGCAGTTTCTCTTTGAAGTCTGAGTAAAAGAGCAAATTAAGGGGAGATACAAAGTCTGATGACTCATTGAAGTCACAACTGTAAGATGTCCATGCTTTAACACTTTAAAAGAAAGTAGGCCCATTCCACCTGATTGAATGCTTTTTCCACGTTCAGCAAAATGATCCCTGATCTTGAAAGAATTATGCCACATGCAAAATTATAGTAAGCAGGTAGCTAATGTTAAAAATTGGAAATCACCCCAGCATAAAGCCAACCTATACAAGGTTAATTAATGGAAAAATAACATAAGTAAATTATTAACAGAACTTGCAATAAAGATTTTTGTATCAGCATTAATCAAATGAAATTGGCCAGTAAGAGACACCCTCTGTGGGGGGTTCCTTTGTTTAAATAGACAAATGTTTGTTCAGCATTTGTTCTAGTAGAAACCCAGATTCAAAGATACTGGGGTTTAGATCATATAAGTATTTGACTAAAGTGCATCTTTTAAAATAAAACTGGGAGCTTTATGTAACTGCTTTATAATATTAGGGCTCCCCCCCCCCAGCAAGAGGGACTGCCAAGAAGCTTCTGGTCTGAAGAGATACTTCAGACTTATCAAGCTCCTGGTAAAAACATGCAAAAGTATCCAGAATTTCTCTGGAGTAAATAAGCAGTTTCCTTTTTGGACTATTATAATCTCCAGATGTCCCAAAGTTTCTATTCAGTGAAGTACCTTCAAAAGTTCTGCAACACTGGAGACTGTCTAGCAGAGACTCTCATACAAAATTCAAATATCCAACCAAGAGAACTCCTGCATAAAGTGCAATTTTTCTTTTAGAATCAAAGAGTTGGAGTTTTGCTTGCTAGACACGTGAGTATCTTTCACGATTCTTAAAATGTTTATCTTCTTTTTAAATGATTGAGCTCACATGAAATCAGCATGATCTATGCTTTGTGACTTTAAAATTAAAGGAATGAGTTGGAGAATCTAACAGATGTGTGGCTCACCACAGTTACATTTGAGACAAACAGGAATTCTGTCTCAAATCCTTGCCAGCAGTAAGTAGAAAAGGGATTTTTAAAATGTAGCTGTGGTTATTTGGGTATCCAGAAACTGTGAAGTATCTCTCAGAACTTTAAGTCTGTGCACCATCTTAATCTGAGAGCAACAGCCTTCAATGGAGCGTAGCATCAGGGAGATCACAGCTACTTTGAAGTGCTCTCTTCTCCTCACCAGCATCACCTTGATCATTCCTGGATTTAGTTTAGCCAGTTGCTCATGTCTGGCAGGACCATGTACAGTTGAGAGACAGTGCTGTTTTTATCTGATGTGAAATGATGTAAAACTGTGTGTTTTACCAAAACAGAAGGTGGATACTTGGGGACAGAACCAAAAACCCCAAACAAAGTGATTATGAGTGTTACTTCCAGGAAGAAAGTGATGTGTTAAACTCCATATTACACCGGGTACATTTGAATGAATGTTACTGAAATCAGTGCAGTTATTCCACATATACACCCAACTGAGATCAGATTTAGTCTGATGACCTATGAACATCACTTATCCCCTGATACTAATGGGGAGGTACCTATCAGAATGAGTGCAGGGATGGAATTTTATGAATTCAGAACTTTAAATCCTGCGTAAATCAACACAGAATAACTACACAATGTATCCTGTCTAGCAAAGGTTTGCATTATATCTAGCAGAGACATGTTTTAATCAGCTTAACTTTTATTTACATTGATTTTCTCTATTTCCTTTCTCCAACAAACCTTGATTTAAGGTAATTGGAATTGGTGGTTGCATTCAGGAAAATCACTGGTTCCTGTTGAAGGAAATGGGAAGTCTGACACAGAAATGGCTTGAGTGAGACCAGACAGCAGAGACTTTTGAATGTTGCCAGAGTCCCCTTGTGAATCTAGGGACAATTCAAGGCAGGGTAGCCCACTCTCTATCTGACCCATCAGTTCTCATCCTCAAAGGAAACCTGCAAAACACTTTCAAAAGATGAGCCTGGGAGCTTAAATTCATTACTGTGCTAGAAACTGAGGCCTTTCTACACTACAGAGTTTAATCAACAGATGTCAGCTTTTGTCGACAAAACAGTGGAGGTATTTTCTCCTTCCACCAACAAAACTCTCCCGTTTTGCCAACAAAATAAAACCACCTTGATGAGAAGCCTAGAGTTTTTTGCAATAATTTTAGAATGACAAAGTGTCAGTGTACATACTGCGCTTAGTTATATGACTGTAAATGGATTCCAGTAGGTGTCCCACAATGCCCATCCTGACCACTCTGGTCAGCAGTTCGAACTTGGCTGCCCTGCATCCAGGTAAACAGGCATCTGTCCCTCCCCTTCCTGTTTGCTCAGTGTCGAGAGCTCACATCGCATCTTCCCAGCTGACAACGCAGCAAACGCTCTCCAATTTGGAGCACACCAGAGTTGTTGGATCTGCTGTCTCTGTGGAGAGAGGAGGCAGTGCATTCCCAGCTCCGCACCAGCCATAGGAACTTGGATACCTACAGTCAGATTTCTTGTGGCATGTTGGATAAGGGCTATGAATAGGACAAGCATAAGCGCCACACAAAGATAAAGGATTTGAGGCAAGTGCACTAAAAGGCAAGGGAGTCAAACCATCACTCTGGTGCTGCACCGAAGACCTGCCACTTCTATAAGGAGCTGGATGTCATCCTCAGTGGTGACTCCACCTCCACTGCCAAGAGCCCTGTGGACACTTCAGGGGGGTGGCAACAGCAAACTCACCCCTGACGATGAAGCGGTGGACGAGGAAGTGGAGTTGGAGGATGAGATGGGACAGGTGACAGGGTCATCCAGTTCCAGGGTGAGCCAGGACCTCTTCTCAACCCTGGAGGATTTGAGCCAGTCCCAGCACTCCATCTCTGGTGTCCATGATGCAGGAGAGGGAGCTCAGGTAAGTGATCTTTTTGAGTTGATACTGCTTGGTTACATGAGGTAGAGCTGGCCTTTGCTTTGATATATGCTAGAAGTGGGTTAAGGGATAGAAATAAGACTAGCTGTGTTTCCATGTGCTTCACATTCCCCTGTGCAGCTACGCAGTGGGACAGAATAGGGTGCTAATGCACAACGAGATTTCATAGGAATCCTCCAGAGAGATCTCTAGGAAACTTTCCTGGTGGTATTCACCAATCCTCTGCAGAAGATTCCTTGTTCAGTTTCAATGTCTTTCAATTAACTTTAATGGTCCACCATTGTCTTTCCCTGGGTTGTACAGTGCTAGGTGCTTGCAGTTAGTTTCATGTAAACAGCTAGTCCAGGAGGTGTCCGTCCCTGCCTGATAATTTCTCCACACTACTGTGAGATGATTCTGTAGTTGCATCCTAATTACAATTACAATATTCTATACAGATATAAATAGGGTTACCAGATAGCAACTGTGAAAAAACGGGACAGGGGGTGAGGGGTAATAGGCGCCTATATAAGAAAAAGTCCCAAAAAACAGTACTGTCCCTATAAAAATGGGACATCTGGTCACCCTATATATAAAGGCACATATTCATAACCATAACCCCTATACATATCTCTGAATAAGCATCGAGTTTAGAATATTACAAGCTTTCATAAAAGACCTTACCTGACTTTTATACACAATAACATTGTATTCAACCAGTTGATTCAATTGCTTATTCTTTGGGGTTCATACCGCCTTTTCTCCCCTTGTGGTGTCTGGACCCTGAGGCCTGGTCTACACTACGACTTTAATTCGGATTTAGCTGCTTTAATTCGAATTAACGCTTGACCCGTCCACACAACGAAGCCATTTAATTCGAATTAAAGAGCCCTTTAATTCGATTTCTGTACTCCTCCTCGACGAGAGGAGTAGCGTCAAAATCGGTATTGTTAATCCGAATTAAGGTTAGTGTGGCCGCAATTCGATGTTATTGGCAATTAGATGTTATTGGCTACCCACAATGCAACGCTCTGGAAATCGATGCTACTACGGTAGCTTGGACGCACACCACCGAATTAATGGTGCCTAGTGTGGCCGAATACATTCGAATTTATAAAATCGGTTTCCTAAATTCGAATTATATAAATTCGGATTAATCCTGTAGTGTAGACATACCCTGATTGTCACAACACTCAATACAGCAAATTATCAACACTAATGCTGGCCAAGTTACACCGGCTGCCACTGACTGTAAAACGCTATGAGGTAAAATTAAACACCTTCTGACCTGGTCCTTCTGTAAATCTTCCACTGTCAAGTAAGGTCATCTGACTTTACTTGTCGAACATCTGAAATTACTTGTCTGTAAAGCACTTTGAAGATAAGTTGTGTATCAACAACAATCATGTCACACTAGGCGACTGTTGTAGTCATTTAGCAATTTCTTTCTGAGAGTCTTACCCAAAGGTGTCAAGGATTCTTCCTCTCTTCAAATCAAAGCTGAACACTCTTTCCTTTGCTTTCACTGCAGATTTCATTAAGTTATATTTGGTAAAGTGCCTTGAACAGTCCTAGCATGATATAAGTTGATGATATTTTTATACAAAAACATGTACAGTGTAAAATATTTTTCCCAGAGTGATTTCAGAATTTTTTCTTGATAAAAACCTGAGCCTTTATTTATCATCTTAACAGATATGATCCATTTTCATTAGACATTTTCAAGGCCAGCATTGGACTTGATAACACCTCTAAAGAAAATGACAAGGGCTCTGCCCTTTTCCTTTACAGTTATACTCTTGTTATTTCCCCAGTATCAAATCAGAATTTCTAGTTGAGTTACTATAAAAAAGATGTTATTAATGAAGTATAATCTTAAGAGCTAAGAACAATATGTACATAAAATATACTTGGCATGTACTTTTCACAATGTTTTACATATTTCAAGCACTGTACAAACATTAGATAATTAATCCTCACCACACTCCTGTGAGCAGGGCCGGCTCCAGCATTTCTGCCGCCCCAAGCAAAAAAAAAAAAAAAAGCCGCGATCGCGCGGCAATTGGGGGGAAAAAAAAAAAAAAAAAGCGATCGGCGGCGGCAGTTCAGCGGCAGGTCCTTCGCTCCTAGAGGGAGTGAGGGACCTGCCACCCCTGAATTGCCACAGGTGCCGCCCCTCTCCCTTGGCCACCCCAAGCACCTGCTTGTTAAGCTGGTGCCTGGAGCCGGCCCTGCCTGTGAGGGATAAGAGCACTGCATTTACTGTATCAATAAATGGAAAACAATCTTGTCAATTGAATGAACGTCTCAAACATTTTGGTTTCTGAAGGCATTGAAAATTTTAGGAGCTATATAGACTGCTTTTCAGGGTCCGGGAGTTATTTAATGAACTCTACTGGTCCCGTCCAGATTTTTGAAATATTTAGGCACCTAGTGGGATTTGCAAAAGTATCCGGATGCCTAAAATGCATTGACTTCAATGGATTTTAGGTGCTTATCAGCTTTGAAAATCTTACTAGGTGCCTAAATACCTTTAAAAATCTGCTCCCTATATATAGTTTTAACATTTCCTTCCTACTGACTCACAGCCTAACCCTTTTAGATCTTAGTTTCTCCTATGTTGATGACACATCAGACAGTCCAGTTCCTCCAAAGATTACGGTCAACTCACTAGTTGTGATACTTCTTCCCAGGCGATACTCATGCATTCAGTATTTTCTGTCACTTCCTTCCTCTTTTTCTCTTTCCTCCTTTGGGTGCCCAATGCAGTGCAGCAAGCAATGCAGTGCTTGCTTAGCATGTCTCCCATCTTCCATATGGTGTACATGTCCCAACCTAAGCTTTCATTCTTTGATAATATTTTCTAATGTGTGATCTCTGTCAGCTCCCTTACTCTGGCATTTGTTATTTTGTATTTCCATAAAAAGTGTAATATCTTCCTCAGCCATCTGTGATGGGCAGCTTCCATCTCTTTTTTGTTAGCCACGGTCATTGGCCAAGTCTCTGGTTCACACGGTAGCATGCTCAGTAAAATCACATGGTATATTTTCTTACGTTTAGCTTGGTGTTGAAAGCTCCATTTTACAAGCTGCTGTTCAAAAGTGGGGTTTGCTTTTCCTAATCTTGTATGAATATCTTTATTGCAGCCACCTTCAAACATCATACTCCTCAGATAGCAGCGCTCTTCTACCTGTCCAATTTCTTTTTCATCCATGTACACCTTTGAATCTATTGTTCAGTTTTGTACCTTCATAATCTTGGTTTTCTCTGCATTTAATTTAAATCCAGCTTTTGCTGCTTCCTGTTCTACCTCTGATGTAAGGGCAATCATTCTGCTCCATGTCATACTTAGTAAAGCAATGTCATCAGGAAAGTCAAGGTTGTGTATCTCATCTCTGCTAGTCCACTTTACACTATTCAGAATGCCTTTTGCTACCCATTTTATCATCCAGTCTGTTGCTAATAGAAAGAGGATTGGTGATAATACACACCCTTTTCTAACTCCAATCACAATATCAAATCACTAACCCAGGCTTACCTCTGATTTTACTGCTGTGAAGGGATTGGCTCATTGCTGGCACCTCCTTGCAGCTGGGCATGTGTAATAGCTCTCTGACCCTGGGTGTCTCTTGCTGACGGCTGTCCCACCTCTGCAGTGACCTACCTCTTTCTGTGACTTGGCCCTATGATCAGGTCTCTTTAAAGTCTCTCCCCTTCCAGGAAAATCCAGGGGGAAAAAAGAAAAAGAAAGGGGAATTGATGCAAATAAACAAAGTTAATAAAAAATAGAGAGGAATAATTCCCTCTCAGGGTGCATCAGAATCTGGATTTCCTTTCCCTCGGGGATGGGCCATCAGGCAGCAGTCATCTGGGAAGCTCCTGCCCCAGTTACCCCTTTCCACAGGAACTAAGGGCTGAAGGTCTATTCTCTTCCCTGGTCTGTCAACGAGTGAGCTGCTCTGGTTTCCTTTTAAGGTCTTCCTCCAGATTGCACATGCCTTGCTGGTGTGGTGTGGTGGAGCTGGCTGAGGCCAGAGCAGCTCCTTAAACACTTGTTGTCCAGTGTGGGATTTGTATACCTCATCACACTGCAATGCATCTGCTTCTATCATATAAGATATTAGGAAACACCATTTCACTAGGAGGGTGGTGAAGCACTGGTATGGGTTACCTAGGGAGGTGGTGGAATCTCCATCCTTAGAGGTTTTTAAGACCCAGCTTGACAAAGCCCTGGCTGAGATGATTTAGTTGGTGTTGGCCCTGCTTTGAGCAGGGGATTGGACTAGAAGACCACCTGAGATTTCTTCCAACCCTATGATTCTATGATAAGCTTCTTATTATGTTGATCAGCTTGTCTGGTGTCTCATATCTTCTAGCAATATGCCACAGGGTCTCTGTGTGGACAATATTGAATGCTTTCTTAACGTTGATTAAGATGGGTTTTTGCCAAGCAGTAGCTTTTTTTGATGATCTGTCAAAGAATGAATATTTGTTCACAACATGATCTACCTGGATAGAACCCAACCTGTTCTCATAATATTTCATCCACTTCCACCTTCATTCTGTTCAGCATAACTGTAACCAATACTTTGCCTGGGATTGATAGCAGTACAATACCTCTCCAGTTCATGTACTGAGTGTGAGACAAACCTGCAGCTGGACCAGGGCTCCTTACTCAGCTATAATGGCTCATCCCTCCAGCGGAGCTTAATTCATCCCTCAGGCAAGCTGCAGCAGCTTGTCCCTGGGCAAGCCCCGGGTAAAATGACTTGCAGGCACAAGATTTTCACAGTCATTGCCAGAGCCTCAATTTACTCTGTGCAACAGCACCACTGGCCTAGGAACCCTTCTGCTACCTCGCAGTGTTACAAACTCCCTAACCTTCCAGACTACCCTCAATCCTGCCCCAGCCTTTCCCAAACTGCTTCAACCAATTCCATAGCCCTATTCTGACCTCACTCCAGCCCTGTTCCTGCCCCTCTCCTGCCTCCTGACCCCCAGACTTTGGATTGACTCCAACCTGGCTTTGACCTGCATCCGGACACATACAATCCTGATTTGGTGTTTCCATGGACTCTGACTCTGGTTCCGACTCACAGCCTGTCCTTAGACTCCTGTTTTAGCACTGGCCTCAGCCCATTCCTGACTCTACATCCAACTTTGAGCCTTGGTACCTGTTCTTGACCATTGCTCCAACCCATCAGGCCTGACCGCCTAGAAACCAGAGCTTGATCCTGAGTAAGAGCGCCCTTTTTCGGCAATGTCACAATACCATCTTTCCTGCCTTGTGGCACTTGCTCTTTTAGCCATATTTAGTTAGCTGCTCAATCAGAAATTCACCTTCCACCTTTAGTACCTCTTCTTGAATTCTGTCAACTCCAGAATATTTCCCATCAGAGACCTCTGATGGCTGCTTTAATTTCATTGGCCCCTTTTCTATTTCTAACTTAACACTGGATTTCTCTTAAACTTGTGTATGATCATCAGCTCTGGACAGTTTGTTATGGAACTGAAATGTTCTTTCCATCATCTGGCTTGTTCTTCATGTGTTTTCAACATCTGTCAATAAGAGTCCCTTATGGGTACCATCTGTGATGATCTGATTCTTCCTGAGAAGTCTTTCACTATCCTATAGACTGCTTGAGGTCTCCCCTTTGTACTGCTGCTTCTGCTTCTGCAGCCTTCTCCTGAATCCAGGCATTTCAATCTTGCCTGCATCTCTTCTTTATTTCTTGGTCTTTTTCCTGTATCTTGCATCCGCCTCTGAGTTTTGCCTTTGTCTTCCACTGTACTTCTTTGTACTTCAGAGCTTTCTGATTATCAGTCATAGCCCATGTTCCAGATGTACTCCATGCATCTTTCTTCTGGCCTGTTCAGCATCCCAGTACTCCTTCTGATGTCTCAATTACCTTCTTCTTCCAGTTTCACCAACTGTCTTCCTGACTTATCAGCCCGGTCCTGTAAAACACTGAAATGGTTGCTAAGTGAAATCTGGAATCTCAGATGCCTTTATTTGTCCTTGAACTTCTCTGTATAACACTCTTCTTGTCTGTCCTTTTGACTTTAAGTTATAACATGGCCACTAAAAGATAATTATCTGAGCCAACATCTGCTCCTCTGCTGACTCTGTCATCCCTCAGAGAAGATACCCTCTCTGAGATGCACATGAATGGTCTATCTGGTTGACAGTTGCATTGTCTGGTGATATTCTTGTGAGCTTGTGAATCCTTTTGTGCTGGAAGAGACTGCTTCCTATCTTTGAGGTGTTTGTGCACAGAGATTCAAGAGTCATTTTCCATTATCAGTTTGTATGTCTCCCTCTGCTGTGTCCATTACTCCTTCCCAAACAGTTTTATTTTTGCCTATTTGTGCATTGAAGTCACCTATCATCAACTTGATGTCATGGTTAGGCATATCATACAATACTATTGCACCTGCTCATAGAATGTATCCTTTTTCACTGTTGCCTGCTACGTTTTTTGATGCACATACTTGGATTACTGTACACCTGACATGTCTTGTTTTCAGCCTGGCTGTTATTCTGGCATTTGCTAGCTCTGAATCCAGCAGGGTCTATGCTGTGATGTTATCCAACATAATTCCTACACCTCATTCATGTGTTCCATCTCCTGAGTATAAGACTGTAGCACCATCAGACACCATCTTGCCACTCCCTGCCCATCTCATCTCACTGATGATGTTATGTTTATATGGTATTTTGGGGGTGTATGGGGTTGTCAGGGAGGGGTAGTACCTCTGATGGGGGAGCAGTCGTACTCCTAGGAGTAGCTCATCCACTTTGGTCCCCACTTGACACCCAGCTCTCACCTGTGGCTCCAAGTAGCTGTCAGCATGCGACAGCGGCCACACCCCAGAGACCGTCTTGACTGGCGGGCTAACCCAGGTGAGGGTAGCCGATGAGTATGAGACTCTCGGTGAGTCAGGGCCTGTCTACCCATTGCATGCAAAGGCTGGATCCGGCTGACTGAGGCAACTTGGTTCAACGGTCAGGAAGGCGGTGACAGCAAGCGTTGTGGAATGCTTAAGAGCACGACAAGACATGTAGGCATCCTGGTCATTCACTGCGCCCTGTCCTATCTCCAGCCGTCTCGACTTCTGTCCTGCCACTGGATACAGATAGGAACTGGGAAGAGAGAGTGAGGCTGACGTTGCGCAACTCTCCCTCACTTTAATCCAATTCACATGCAAGTCTCGACATCATATCATATCATAAAGAATGAGTTGTTGAGGTCTTCATCGATAACGATGGACGAACATCATGGTATTTTTGCAGTGAAGTTTTAGCTGAGTGGGTTGCAAACCCAACTGCAGAGCCCTCCTCTTTCACCTGGGTTTCGGACTGGAACTGTAGTTAACAGTGGCAGAAATACAGATCAATTAAACTAATTTTATTGTGGAACTGAAATTAAAAATCAGGATACCCTAAACTATTAAATGTTTCCAAGTATAATAAAAATAAATAATTGTACAGAGGGTCAGCAGCTATCTAGTTCATGTTAGTGAATTAATTCATTCACATGGCCACCATGTAGATTATTGAACTCCTGCTGTCTCTTGCCTGCCCCCCAACCTTCCCATAATAATAAGCCAGAGAACAATGAGGAGGAGAGAGAAAAGTTTTAAAAAATCCAATTCCAAGTGGCTAAAAATTGCAAGTGAATAGCACTGGTACATTCAGGGTTCATCTTTATACCGGTATAATTTTTCTTAAGTGCCTACATACTATGGTGATCGGAGCCTTATAAATGATAAATGGAAAAGATAAAACAAAAATATAAAGTAAATCTGGCTTTTAACCTAGATGGTTTCACATTCTGTAACCAACTGGAGCACTCCAGTGACAAATCACATTAACAAGTGAAGAAAATAGGATTATAAATTGCATAATGACCGTTTAGGTTTTACGCAGCATTTATCTCCTGATTAGCGCTGGGCAGGAAACAGACTGTCCCTCAAATATTTGAGAGTTCAAATTTTCCTGGCTCAGATCAGGACAAAAAGTCACTCTCAAAAATATTCATGAATCAAAAAATGCTTTGAAACATTTTTTTCATTTTTGACTTGTCATTTTTCATCTAATTAGCACAAATTTCAAAACAAAATATTGTTTTAAATAAGAAACCTGGAAACCACAGACAGTTTGGATTTTGATGAACTGGAATTTTTTGACCAAAAAAAACCCCAAACATTAATCAAAAAATTCCTGATCACCTCTACTTATAATGCACTTGCAATTACTGTTGAATAATTTAGGTTCTGTTTAATTTCACTCTTTAAGTAACTCTTTACAAGAGCTGAGTGAATAATGTACTTGGAAAAATTAAACAAATATTTCATATATGCTAAATAGATCTTTGATACAACCATGTACATCACTCTTTTTATTATATTGTGTACAAACATTCATATGAGTGATGT
The DNA here is from genome assembly GCF_028017835.1 of Emys orbicularis. Taxonomy (NCBI): domain Eukaryota; kingdom Metazoa; phylum Chordata; order Testudines; family Emydidae; genus Emys; species Emys orbicularis. The sequence goes on along the minus strand of NC_088687.1, from coordinate 79,548,450 downwards.
TTTGTTCATATGGCTGTTTGGGGAAAGTGGATTTCAGGCACATGGCTGATATTTATTTTGTGACTAATCACCATTTGTAAAAGAATAAGTTCACTAACTAAATTATAGAACTGACAGAAGCAGCTGGTGCAATCCCAGAAACATCATTCTGCTCCTTACATATGTACAGAGATACAAATAGATGTACCTAAGAATTTTGTGTAGATAAAAATTACTGCTCCTTTATGAAATTCTGATTGCAGCGAAAGCATAATTTTATTCATGACAGTGTCACAGGCCCCTGTTCATTCCAGAATTAATTTCTCTTTAACCAAAGTCCCAGTAGAACCTGGCCTCTGAAGCAAGTCAAATATGCTCCCCAGTCTCTACCCCATCACAGAGTCCCTGTATGCCTATTTTCCCCATAGTGGACAACACACTAATTGGCACGTTTGGATAGAGTCCTAACTGCGAAGAGTGCAGTGAGATCACTCTGTTAGGGCTTTAGCCCAAGAGCCTTGTGAACATTCTGACACATCTGTCCCACTGCTCTGGGAGTTAAGCACTATTCTATATGCAGTACCCTCTTGGGGAACCCCCAATCTCAACTATGGGATAGCCCATTATTCCTCCCTCTTCAGGGTTTGGTGACCCTCCTGGGCCAATGGGACCTTTTAGGAAGCCCTGGCTGGTCCCTGATTTCTAGTGCAGTGGAGGTCCACCAGGCACAGCTGGTGTTCAGTCCTTTCTGACAAGGCAGAGTCTTCGGGCTCACTCTCTTCTTTGTGCAGCAGGGTTTCCTGGCCAGGCTCAAGGACCACTGGGTCCTGGTGCAGGGGTGGCCTACTGGAATCAACTGTCAGGCATTACACTCAGGCTGAGATACAAAATGGCAGCTTAGGTCCTTTGCAGCAGAGAACAGCTCAGAAACTGTATATTCTCCTGTTGCTATAACTTGATCCCTGCAGTCAACTCTCTACAAGCACTGTCCCTGCCTGGGCTCAGCTCCCATTGTCTAGGTAGTCCCAGCCACATCCTGGCTATCCAGTATTTGGAGTTGTTGTTCTGCTTATTAGTCAAACTGCTCATTCAGCCTCCATAAGTTGTTTGTCTCTCAAACAGACTACACAGCTAGTCTAAGTTTCAGTTTCCCCAGTCTCTGTACTGGTGTCTAAGAGCTGCTTTTATCAAGCCCCCAAACTGGCAAAGTGACTACATAAACATCAACATAGCTAATAAATGAGAGGTAACAGCACAGGGAGAATGGTCCTAATAAGAGAGTCTTTTTGCCAGACCTTTCAGGCCCCAGGAGCCCATCCTAACAGGACTAGCAACAGCATAGCTTTAGCATCCCAGCCTGACACTGTTAGCCACAGCTAACAACAATCTGCTACACCAAAATGTAGATGCACCTGGAGTCCAGTATGGTAGCCACCATTCCATTGTATGGGCCCATTGCACAGTATTATCAACCTGAAGCATTCAAGAATCATGAGCCATGTCCCCAAAATTATGATCTAAAAATATAAATCATGTTTTGGATTCTTTTAATTTGCCTTCTAGTTTCTGAGCCTTTAGGTGCAGATCATGTTCTCAAGCTTTTCTCCACAGCCATGAGATAATGCTTATTTCATTTTTCCCCCCAGAAAAATGAGAATTGAGTTATCATGTATTCAATTGATTCCAAGAGCAAGGGCTTTAAATGTAGACACCAAATATTGCAAGATTCTTAATATAATCAACACTGAATACACCTTTGGGAGCCCACATTTCCTTAACATTACTTTAAAATTATAACATGTTTGTGCCCTTGTTTCCCGTACAAAGAACAGAGCATAGGTGGCTTTCCAGAGCAAACTAGTTAACATTCCCTCTTGGCTGCTGCTGAGTCTCAAATACCACCTTCTTCTAGCTAGTCGGAGGTGAAAATTGTGGCCCAGCCTATTGGACAGTAATTTGGCCACTATCATTGATAGATTTGTAATCTCCAGGACAAATTAATGCAACTCATATTTAGGTATATAAGATATGTACTTGAAAAATCTTTAATTGTTCCAAAGTACCTCCTCATTGCCATCACCCATGGAAATCCCATCATCCCTGTACTCTGCTTCCTACACTACACCTACTTGGTGTGATGCTTCCTTGTGGTGCCCAGGACTTTGAGTTTCCTTGGTACCCCCCTACCTCCAGCAAGAGGAAGATTTGCTTTTGCTTAAGTGGCTCTCAGAACCCTGATGCCACCAGTTTGTTAACTACCCAAACAATCTCCTCAGGTCTCTTCCAGCCCTTACTTTGCCTTGCAGGTTATCAATATGTGCACCACAATCCCTAAGGCCCCTTGAAACGTTCCCCTGCAGTCCAGCCTTTTACCACTAGACATTCACAGAAAATTACTAGGTATGCTGTCCCAAAAGGAAAAATGCACTCACCAGCTTGTTTGGTTCAACTGAATACCAGCTCCAATATAACATCACAGCACTGAGATATATTTACAGTGACAACACTCTTAAGTTTATTATCAAAGCTAAGATTAAGAGATGGTGAATAAGGATAATGAGGGAAACAGAAATGGTTGCATATAAAACAAAATCCATATATGCTTTCTAGAGTCTAAATTTAACATTAACAGGCTAAAACCCTTGTCGAAGGTAGTTTCTTACTCAAAGAAATCTCCCAGCATCTCCAATCAATGTGGCTGGGATCCAGCATTCAAGAAAGCAAAAAGCTCCGTCTCCTTTCTGCTTCCTCAGAGAAGGAGGAAAAAGTGTACTTTTGGCTTCTTATACCCCCAAAATTCATTGTTTTGTCCTCAGCTTCAAGATGACACCTGTGGTTTATTCCCTGATACTTTGGCTATGTGTTACTTTCACATCCTCATGCTGATGTTGTGTGAAAACGGGATTCCATTGTGTTGGCTTACAGTGCTTATTTGACATGTGAACTGAAGTAGGCAGGTACATTTACATACTTTGTCTAGTCAAAACTTGCTTGTCAATTCTGCTTTGATTCAGACTTTAAAACATATTTTCTAGAATATGTACAGAACTCCTAAACATCATCTGTACGTACATCTCACAAAGATCAGTTACATAAGTTTTTATTAGCTACCTCACTATCCCGTCTTTGGATAAATACTAAGAAAAATGTGTTGGGTGTAGTGAGTTTATCAGGCCTGCCAGGGGTTACTGTTACAGAACAATGAACCCTTTGTCAGTTGGCACTGAGTGGTTCTTAGGGTCACTCTTGGGTCAAATTCTAACTCAGTCCTGATTTTCAAAGCTTTCCATAGACATGGGCATAATTATCTTACAGAATGACTCTGTTCATAATAACCTTTTGCTCAAGGAACCTTTCCCCAACTACTTGTGCATCCTGTGCAATGCCAGGGATAGTTACAGTCCATATGTTCAGGGGTGCTCCTTTTTTGCCTCAAGATCACCGCTTGACCTCTTTCACATACTGGCCTGCAGTGCTGACTGAGTGTGATAGGAAGCAGGTTCTTCTAAGCAAAGGGATAGTGCATCTTGCATACATCTTCTGTGCACTGTAGAGGACTACAAACACAATTTGACTATGATTAGAAGTGCCAACAACTGTAAAATGCAATTAAAGTAAATACAATTCTATGACAGTATTAACAGTCCCTCTCGTACGTAGTCAGCCCCATACGTTCCAAAAAAGTGTCTAGAGATTGAACCAAGGTGACTTTTTTTTAAAGATACTTGATAAGTCATCTTGCTTTTAGTCAAATATTGAAACCTTTCTCATCCCTTTGTTAGGTCTTACAAGATCTAAGCAAAACTCTGGAAAATTTATTTTTTTAACATTTTCTCAAATCTCTCCCTGTCCATTACAAACTAAATCCTAGTTTGATTATAATAACAAGATGTAAGTGACTCAATTCTAGTGTTATCACACTGACAGTCTTTCACTCGCAGTTAGGAGTTCTTTGATTCTGGAGGTTCCTATTGTATTATTGATCAAAGGTATTCAGACATCAAGGTAAGACATGGGAGATTTACCTCTGAAGTGTTTTGCTAACCTTCTGTTACTCAGGCCAGATTAGTTTCAGCACAGTTTAAGTCTCCAATTTTCATTTCTCTTCAATAAAGTGTTAAATGAATACAAATGAAAATGCATGGTTAGGCATTGTAGTGTTGCATTTGTATGTGCAGTCTTATTTCTTTAGGTCTCGAGCCTGTGGGCTCAGCCTAGTGTAAGGGTGATGTGCAGCTAGGCCACCCTAGGAGGGAGACCATAAAAGGAATTCTGGCTCACTCTTGTCCATGTCTTCCTCCGACTGCCAAGACACCTAGTGCATTGCACTCAGTGCTGAGTAGCCTTCTCAGATATCCTCAGTTGTGAGTGAGTAGATTCAGCAAGTACATTGAGGTGAGCTGATTTGTTTGAGATGAATATGTGGCAATTGAGAGGATAGGGCAATTGGGAAGGATTTAGATTATTAATGATAAGAAAAGAGAAGGAAATACGTTCAATGGTTAGAAGGGATCATACACAATTCAGGAGTACAGAGATGAAAAATTAAGGGGATGAAGGGATAGATACCCAACTAATCAAGGACATCTTCCCTCAGATAGTTCAGTCTATCTAAAGGCTTGGGGTCCTTCTGGTCACCTCGATGTGAGTGCATGCCCACATAGCCATAACAGCAAAAACTCCACTTCCATCTGCAACTGGCCAGAAGACTGTGCCCCTGATTATCACTTATTTGTCCATGGTTATCCACACATTCATGGCCTCCAGACTGGATTAGCTGACATAACTAAAAAACTCCACCTTGTTCAAAATGCTGTAGTTTAGTTGCTCATGTTGCCAGGACCCGTTGCCCCAATACTCCCTGTCTATATTCAAGGCAGGGAGAAGAGATATTGGTTGCAAAGCTGTTTGTAAGGTCTCTGTCCTGGGAGAGACCTAGCTATCTGAGAAATGACCTATCCCTCTACAACAAGTGTTGAGAGTCTCTGGGTTAGGCTAAAAGGGGTAAAAAACAAGGGTGATGTCATGCTAGGAGTCTACTACAGGCCACCTAACCAGGTAGAAGATGTGGATGAGGCTTTTTTTAAACAACTAACAAAATCATCCAAAGCCCAAGATTTGGTGGTGATGGGGGACTTCAACTATCCAAATATATGTTGGGAAAATAACACAGCGGGGCACAGACTATCCAACAAATTCTTGGACTGCATTGCAGACAACTTTTTATTTCAGAAGGTTGAAAAAGCTACTGGGGGGGGGGGGGGAAGCTGTTCTAGACTTGATTTTAACAAATAGGGAGGAACTCGTTGAGAATTTGAAAATAGAAGGCAGCTTGGGTGAAAGTGATCATGAAATCATAGAGTTTGCAATTCTAAGGAAAGGTAGAAGGGAGTACAGCAAAATAGAGAGAATGGATTTCAGGAAGGCGGATTTTGGTAAGCTCAGAGAGCTGATAGGTAAGGTCCCATGGGAATCAAGACTGAGGGGAAAAACAACTGAGGAGAGTTGGCAGTTTTTCAAAGGGACACTATTAAGGGCCCAAAAGCAAGCTATTCTGCTGGTTAGGAAAGATAGAAAATGTGGCAAAAGACCACCTTGGCTTAACCACGAGATCTTGCATGATCTAAAAAATAAAAAGGAGTCATATAAAAAATGGAAACTAGGACAGATTACAAAGGATGAATATAGGCAAACAACACAGGAATGCAGGGCAAGATTAGAAAGGCAAAGGCACAAAATGAGCTCAAACTAGCTGCGGGAATAAAGGGAAACAAGAAGACTTTTTATCAATACATTAGAAGCAAGAGGAAGACCAAAGACAGGGTAGGCCCACTGCTCAGTGAAGAGGGAGAAACAGTAACAGGAAACTTGGAAATGGCAGAGATGCTTAATGACTTCTTTGTTTTGGTCTTCACCGAGAAGTCTGAAGGAATGCCATAGTGAATGCTAATGGGAAGGGGGTAGGTTTAGCAGATAAAATAAAAAAAGAACAAGTTAAAAATCACTTAGAAAAGTTAGATGCCTGCAAGTCACCAGGGCCTGATGAAATGCATCCTAGAATACTCAAGGAGCTAATAGAGGAGGTATCGGAGCCTCTAGCTATTATCTTTGGAAAATCATGGGAGACGGGAGAGATTCCAGAAGACTGGAAAAGGGCAAATATAGTGCCCATCTATAAAAAGGGAAATAAAAACAACCTAGGAAACTACAGACCAGTTAGTTTAACTTCTGTGCCAGGGAAGATAATGGAGCAAGTAATTAAGGAAATCATCTGCAAACACTTGGAAGGTGGTAAGGTGATAGGGAATAGCCAGAATGGATTTGTAAAGAACAAATCGTGTCAAACCAATCTGATAGCTTTCTTTGACAGAACAAGGAGCAATGGTCTCAAGTTGCAGTGGGGGAGGTCTAGGTTGGATATTAGGAAACACTATTTCACTAGGAGGGTGGTGAAGCACTGGAACGCGTTACCTAGGGAGGTGGTGGAGTCTCCTTCCTTGGAGGTTTTTAAGGCCCGGCTTGACAAAGCCCTGGCTGGGATGATTTAGTTGGGAATTGGTCCTGCTTTGAGCAGGGGGTTGGACTAGATGACCTCCTGAGGTCCCTTCCAACCCTGATATTCTATGATTCTATGATTCTATGATAACAAGTCTTGTGGATAAGGGAGAAGCTGTGTATGTGGTATACCTAGACTTTAGTAAGGCATTTGACACAGTCTCACATGATATTCTTATCGATAAACTAGGCAAATAAAATTTAGATGGGGCTACTATAAGGTGGGTGCATAACTGGCTGGATAACCGTACTCAGAGAGTTGTTATTAATGGTTCCCAATCCTGCTGGAAAGGCATAACAAGTGGGGTTCCGCAGGGGTCTGTTTTGGGACCGGCGCTGTTCAATATCTTCATTAACGACTTAGATATTGGCATAGAAAGTACGCTTATTAAGTTTGCGGATGATACCAAACTGGGAGGGATTGCAACTACTTTGGAGGACAGGGTCATAATTCAAAATGATCTGGACAAATTGGAGAAATGGTCTGAGGTAAACAGGATGAAGTTTAACAAAGACAAATGCAAAGTGCTCCATTTAGGAAGGAAAAATCAGTTTCACACATACAGAATGGGAAGAGACTGTCTAGGAAGGAGTACGGCAGAAAGGGATCTAGGGGTTATAGTGGACCACAAGCTAAATGTGAGTCAACAGTGTGATGCTGTTGCAAAAAAAGCAAACGTGATTCTGGGATGTATTAACAGGTGTGTTGTGAGCAAGACATGAGAAGTCATTCTTCTGCTTTACTCTGCTCTGGTTAGGCCTCAGCTGGAGTATTGTGTCCAGTTCTGGGCACCGCATTTCAAGAAAGATGTGGAGAAATTGGAGATGGTCCAGAGAAGAGCAACAAGAATGATTAAAGGTCTTGAGAACATGACCTATGAAGGAAGGCTGAAAGAATTGGGTTTGTTTAGTTTGGAAAAGAGAAGACTGAGAGGGGACATAGAGTCATAGACTTTAAGGTCAGAAGGGACCATTATGATCATCTAGTCTGACCTCCCGCATGATGCAGGCCACAAAAGCTGACCCACCCACTCCTGGAATAATTCTCTCCCTTGACTCAGCTGTTGAAGTCCCCAAATCATGATTTAAAGACTTCAAGTCGCAGAGAATCCTCCAGCAAGCGACCCCTGCCCCATGCTGCGGAGGAAGGCAAAAAACCTCCAGGGCCTCTGCCAATCTACCCTGGAGGAAAATTCCTTCCCAACCCCAAATATGGCGATCAGCTGAACCCCGAGCATGCGGGCAAGATTCTCCAGCTAGACCCTCCTGAAAAAAGTTCTCTGTAGTAACTTTTAATATCCCATCATTGACCATTGTTACTAATTACCAGTGATGGCACGTTATTGACCTATTGCAGTGGATGTGTTATTCCTTGACTTTAGCAAAGCTTTTGATACGGTCTCCCACAGTATTCTTGCTGCCAAGTTAAAGAAGTATGGGCTGGATGAATGGACTGTAAGGTGGATAGAAAGCTGGCTAGATCGTCGGGCTCAACGGGTAGTGATCAATGGCTCCATGTCTAGTTGGCAGCCAGTTTCAAGCGGAGTGCCCCAAGGGTCAGTCCTGGGGCCGGTTTTGTTTAATATCTTTATTAATGATCTGGAGGATGGTGTGGACTGCACTCTCAGCAAGTTTGCCGATGACACTAAACTAGGAGGCGTGGTAGATACACTAGAGGGTAGGGATCGGATACAGAGGGACCTAGACAAATTAGAGGATTGGGCCAAAAGAAACCTGATGAGGTTCAACAAGGACAAGTGCAGAGTCCTGCACCTAGGACGGAAGAATCCTATGCACTGCTACAGACTAGGGACCGAGTGGCTAGGTATCAGTTCTGCAGAAAAGGACCTAGGGGTCACAGTGGACGAGAAGCTGGATATGAGTCAACAGTGTGCTCTTGTTGCCAAGAAGGCTAACGGCATTTTGGGCTGTATAAGTAGAGGCATTGCCAGCAGATCGAGGGACGTGATCGTTCCCCTTTATTCGACATTGGTGAGGCCTCATCTGAAGTACTGTGTCCAGTTTTGGGCCCCACACTACAAGAAGGATGTGGAAAAATTGGAAAGAGTCCAGCGGAGGGCAACAAAAATGATTAGGGGTCTGGAGCGCATGACTTATGAGGAGAGGCTGAGGGAACTGGGATTGTTTAGTCTCCAGAAGAGAAGAATGAGGGGGGATTTGATAGCAGCCTTCAACTACCTGAAGGGGGGTTCCAAAGAGGATGGAACTCGGCTGTTCTCAATGGTGGCAGATGACAGAACAAGGAGCAATGGTCTCAAGTTGCAGTGGGGGAGGTCTAGGTTGGATATTAGGAAACACTATTTCACTAGGAGGGTGGTGAAGCACTGGAATGCGTTACCTAGGGAGGTGGTGGAGTCTCCTTCCTTGGAGGTTTTTAAGGCCCGGCTTGACAAAGCCCTGGCTGGGATGATTTAGTTGGGAATTGGTCCTGCTTTGAGCAGGGGGTTAGACTAGATGACCTCCTGAGGTCCCTTCCAATCCTGATATTCTATGATTCTATGATTCTATTGACTAAAATCACGTTATCCCATCAAACCATCCCCTCCATAAACTTATCAAGCTTAATCTTAAAGCCAGAGAGGTCTTTCGCCCCCACTGTTTCCCTCGGAAGGCTGTTCCAGAACTTCACCCCTCTGACGGTTAGAAACCTTCGTCTAATTTCAAGCCTAAACTTCCCGACGGCCAGTTTATATCCATTTGTTCTCGTGTCCACATTAGTACTGAGCTGAAATAATTCCTCTCCCTCCCTGGTATTTATCCCTCTGATATATTTAAAGAGAGCAATCATATCCCCCCTCAGCCTTCTTTTGGTTAAGGTAAACAAACCGAGCTCCTCGAGTCTCCTTTCATATGACAGGTTTTCCATTCCTCGGATCATCCTAGTGGCCCTTCTCTGTACCCGTTCCAGTTTGTATTCATCCTTTTTAAACATGGGAGACCAGAACTGCACACAGTACTCCAAATGAGGTCTCACCAGTGCCTTGTATAATGGAACCAGCACCTCCTTATCCCTACTAGAAATACCTTGCCTAATGCATCCCAGGACCGCATTAGCTTTTTTCACGGCCACGTCACATTGCCGACTCATAGTCATCCTGCGATCAACCAGGACTCCGAGGTCCTTCTCCTCTTCCGTTACTTCCAACCGATGCGTCCCCAGCTTATAACTAAAATTCTTGTTAGTCATCCCTAAATGCATAACCTTACACTTCTCACTATTAAATTTCATCCTATTACTATTACTCCAGTTTACAAGGTCATCCAAATCTCCCTGCAGGATATCCCAATCCTTCTCCGAATTGGCAATACCTCCCAACTTTGTATCATCCGCAAACTTTATCAGCCCACTCCTACACTCGGTTCCGAGGTCAGTAATAAATAGATTAAATAAAATTGGACCCAAAACCGAACCTTGAGGAACTCCACTGGTAACCTCCCTCCAACCTGACAGTTCACCTTTCAGTACGACCCGCTGCAGTCTCCCCTTTAACCAGTTCTTTATCCACCTCTGGATTTTCATATCGATCCCCATCTTTTCCAATTTAACCAATAATTCCTCATGCGGTACCATATCAAACGCTTTACTGAAATCGAGGTATATTAGATCCACCGCATTTCCTTTATCTAAAAAATCTGTTACTTTCTCAAAGAAGGAGATCAAGTTGGTTTGGCACGATCTACCTTTCATAAAACCGTGTTGTAATTCGTCCCAATTGCCATTGACCTCAAGGTCCTTAACTACTTTCTCCTTCAAAATTTTTTCCAAGACCTTGCATATTACAGATGTTAAACTAACAGGCCTGTAGTTACCCGGGTCACTTTTTTCCCCCTTCTTGAAAATAGGAACCACATTAGCTATTCTCCAGTCCAACGGTACCACCCCCGAGTTTACAGATTCATTAAAAATTATCGCTAATGGGTTTGCAATTTCTCGTGCCAGTTCCTTTAATATTCTCGGATGAATATCATCCGGTCCGCCCGATTTAGTCCCGTTAAGCTGTTCGAGTTTGGCTTCTACCTCGGATACGGTAATGTCAACCCCCCCTCCTTTATTCCCATCCATCACGCTGCCACTATTCCTAAGTCCTTCATTAGCCTCATTAAAGACCGATGCAAAATATTCATTTAGATATTGTGCCATGCCTAGATTATCCTTTATCTCCACTCCATCGACTGTCTTAAGCGGTCCCACTTCTTCTTTCTTTGTTTTCTTCCTATTTATATGGCTATAAAACCTCTTACTATTGGTTTTAATTCCCCTCGCAAGGTCCAACTCTACACGGCTTTTGGCCTTTCTCACTCCTTCTCTACATGCTCTGACCTCAATAAGGTAGTTACATGATAGCAGTTTTCAGGTATCTAAAAGGGTGTCATAAGGAGGAGGGAGAAAACTTGTTCACCTTAGCCTCTAAGGATAGAACAAGAAGCAATGGGCTTAAACTGCAGCAAGGGAGGTTTAGGTTGGACATTAGGAAAAAGTTCCTAACTGTCAGGGTGGTTAAACACTGGAATAAATTGCCTAGGGAGGTTGTGGAATCTCCATCTCTTGAGATATTTAAGAGTAGGTTAGATAAATGTCTATCAGGGATGGTCTAGACAGTATTTGGTCCTGCCATGCGGGCAGGGGACTGGACTCGATGACCTCTCGAGGTCCCTTCCAGTCCTAGAATCTATGAATCTATGAAAACAACAGCCTCCCCGAGAGTTCCATTCCACCAGAGCCATGGAATTATCTACCAACAGAGCATGGGCATGAGGGCAGTTGAGGTTGGGAGGAAGAGGCATCTTACAAAACAGAATGACCAATGCAGAACTGCTGCTGGACCAATGCTTCTCCTCACCAGGTTCAGATTAAAGAATTTTTGGGCCCTGTGCTCTATGGAAATTGAATTTCATTAAACTAGACAGAGCCTGTGATACACAAAACAATAACAACCCTACACAAAACATCAGTGTGCTGCACCCCGCTTACATCTTGGAACAGAAGTTCTCAACTTGGGGGCATGATCTCTAGGACATCCCTGAACATTTCCTTTCTTTCTGGCTGACAGGGGTGTTGTGAGGATATATTGATGTTGTGAGGATCCTACATTGAAAGACTATGGGGTGGTCTGATAATCTGGTAATGGGGTTTTTAAAAGTACTTAAAATATTCACAACCATATTATTAGACTGTTGTAAACCTATCCGCATGCTAACCAACTGTCCTTTTGTGAATGGTTGTGGCCTATCTGTGACAGGAAAAATTTGAAGAGTCACTGTTTTATCAAAACAACAAAAGTTATTTTAGTAAAATGGAAAATTAATTGCAGAATATATTTTGATCATCAAGTTTATTTCTCTCACTAAATAGACAAAGATAGTAATACACCAAAATTCACAGAAAAAATATATAAAAGTTACATCCCAGCTAGCAAATCTTGTTTTGAAAGAGTGCTTTAGATTATGTGACTATACATAATCAAGACTATACCAAGACTATGGCTTTTTATGAAAAAGCCTCAAGTTGCTTTGTGTCACAGAAATCAGAGCAGCAGTAAACATACCTACTAGTAAAGATATAATTGGAAACACCCATACTGTAGTGTGAGGTCTGTGAAGCAAATCTTTTCTAACATTTATATCTTGTAGGGCACAGGTTCCTTTACAAACACAGGCAATCACCCAAATTTGTTGTATGGGGGCATCATCTTTCCAGTTTTGTTTTATGAATAAATGCATAAATTCTGTGGAACTTCTGCCATAAAGGATAGGATAGCAGTATAGAAAGGTGGTTCAAGAAAGAGCAGATGCCTCAACAGCAACCATGCCAAAGTTAGGGCAAGAGCATCAGACTAGGGATGACAGAGAAACAAGAATTCCATTTTGAAAAACAATGATCTTTCAAAATTTGTTTATTCCAATGCAGAACATAAATGAGACCTTTTGAAATGTTGTGAACATGAGAAAGAAAGACCCACCCTGCAATAGGCAATAGCCCAGCAGTTAGGGCACATTCCTGGGACATTCAGAGAAAAGACTTGAAACTTGGTCTCCCACATCCCAGATGAGTGCCCTAGCCAGGCTACTGGCTCTTAGGGGGTACTTTGCTGTATAAAAACATAAGAATGACCATACTGGGTCAGACCAATCCTTTTTTCTGACAATGGCCAGTGCCAGATTCTTCAAAGAGAAAGAACAGAACAGGGTAATTATCCAGTGATCCTTCCACGATTGTCCAGTCCCAGGATTTGGTAGTCAGAGGCTGAGTCACGCAGAACATGGGGTTGAACCCTTGAGCATCTTGGCTAATAGCTACTGATGGAGCTGTACCCCATGAACTTATCAAATTCTTTCTATCTCCCTCCTTCCTGAGAATTTTTTTATCAAAACTGATATGTTTCCACAAAATGTTTTGGTGCGGTTTATCTGACAATAATAATAATAATTAATAATCAAAAAATTCCCAGACAGCTCTACACCAGATGACAATAACATTTGATGTATTCTGGGAACATCTAGTCAGCAATAAGACTTGTCCTTCCAGTTATGGAGCTTGAATAATTTACTCCTGGAGTAAAAGAATTATAGGGCCCACTTGCTTGTGAACATGTGTGTGCTTCTGTGGCTGGAAGCAGATGTACTCTCTCCTAAACAGTGTGTTGGTTTCGGCTTGGCACACACCTGGGTGGTCCCAGCCTTGTGCAGCCTATTCTGGGCATGCTTGTCCAAGAATGTCAGTCAGGTCTAAGGTGCATGAACTCCACCTCTTCTCCATCCAAGCCCCCATCACTGGTCTAGATCTTAGGCACAGGCTAGACAGACAATTTCAGATTCCCATCCTCTACCTATTTGGTGCTGTCTACAGGAGATGCTTCTTCAAACCACTGAATGGCAAGTGGGCTACAATCCCATTAGAGTAATATATTAGTATGCTGATGCATGATTTATGCTCATCACCATGAATATACAATTAAAAGTGACTGGATGAAAAAAGGTACACCCAGGATTTTCAAAAGTGACTAGATAATTCTGACTGCCCAAATTGAATGACCAGCTTGACAACTTTAAAGGGGTCTGATTTTTGGAGAGTGCTGAGCACCCACCCTCAAAATAAAATCCCCAAAGTATCTCAGGTTGAGGTGAACACCCCAAAATTCAGACACTCAAAATAACTAGTAATTTCTAAATTTCTGTACATGTTATGCCATTTTCAAAATACTGGACAAAGCATTGGCCTACTCTGAAAACAATAAGGTACTCCCCAAATATTCTTGTATAAGAACACATACATCCATGAAATTAGACAAGTACAATGACACCATAAGTTTAAGAACTGGGAACTTAAAGGATGCAACTCCGCAACAAAAGGTGCAACATGAGCACCATAAAAGAAGTAGAAAAATAAACACTAATAGATTTTGAACCAGCTACAGAAGAGCAATCAAGAGGGGAAGAAGCCTAGCTACTGTGCTATGTGCACTAGTCCAATTGTGAAGTCAGAAGAGCATGGTTTAATGTTTCATCAGCCAGAAACACCTAAGTGTACATGAATGTGGTCAATAATTAAGAAAACGTAAAGAATCAGTGTGAGATAAAAACAATGTCAAGAAAAACAACAACACCTTAGTTCTTGTCTGACTATGTGGGAAACAAAGACATTGACCTCATATGTAGGAATTAATGAATGTGTACTCCAGACAGTCTTAATACATCTTCTATGATATTTGATGTGAGAAAAACAGACATCCAGATGGAGACCGATATAAGATACTCAAACATAATTACAGACCTTGCTGGAAAATAATGAAAAGCAACCATAGATTTGAATTGCATAAGCATTGCTACAATAATAAAAGCCATGCAACTCAATCAGCAGCCCAGAAAGTAGATGTAAGACAAAGACTAGCATTCTTGCGCCTATTCATACAACATTTACAATAGAAGATGCTCCGAGGAAGAATATACTACTCGCCAGATATTAGAGTTGTAAAAATGTTGTTAAATGTTACATTTCAGTCAACTTGTATTGCCTTCTTCACATCAGTTTCAATGAGGCTACTTAATTAAGGTGAGAATTATTTGGTCTATTATTTCTTAATTTGTCAGTTAGATTCCTTTTTTAAAAAAAATAGTTTATGGTCATCTTAATTCCTGTTACATATTAATTTCCTTTTTAAAAATATAGCTCTTTGACTTAGTGTATATTGAAATTAAATGATCATTAAAAATGTTTTGTCTTCATGAAAAAATTATTAAATAGCAGTAATTCTGGTTTCCACTGTGAGAGTTTGCTAATGGATTATTACTCTGAGTAGGGCTGAGTTGGGGGGAAAATGAGGGCTTCAGAATTAATGAAAAATTATACGATTTGTGCAATTGTTTTGAACCATTTATGGTTAACATTGCTGTATGTAGCTTGAAAGACTTAAGTTAGTTTTCACATTAGATTATTTTTATCACACACGCAAATGTTTTCTTCAATAATCAAGTTGTATTGCCAATGTCATGAGTTCCACTCCCCTAAGTGTGTTTAGTACCCTTTCTTGTCCTATACTAAAATAAAGTGATAGCAGGTTGCTTTCCTCTAAAAATTAAGAAATTTAAGAATTCCTTGTTCTTAAAATGTATTTACTTTCTCCTTTTTTTTGGTTAATTCAATGTATTGGTTCAATGTGCCCTGTACATTCAGAAAGGCAGAATACGGTCTGTATATGAGGATTCCATTTCATATAGTACCAGGAGTATTCTCTGTATGTGCACATGTTTATTTTGGATTGGGTGACAGGAGAAAATTTCCAGAACCCTAAGCTGTAAAGTATTCAGGAACCCAATATTGCCACACTCTTACTTAGTGAAATCAACTTTTCTCACAACTATTCCTATTCACTTCAATAGAATCCAGCTTTACATGAGCAAGGATCAGGTCCTTTATGAACACAAGATTTTTTTTTAATTGACTGTATCTCAAGATGCTCGCTTAACTCTATTAAAAACAGTGGCATTTTGTATGTAGCAGAAGGAACATCCTGCAGTAAATAAGAAACTACAGTACAGTATTTTTTGACTGTTACAGTTGAATGTCACACCAGTTCATAGAGGTTTATAACATGAATAAGTTATGGACAATCTTTGATTCAATATACTGGCAATAGTTCTGTATACATGTTGCTGAACCTAATATGAACTGCTTCAAAAAAGTGGCAAACTTTCATATTTTGTTTGTTTTACTCATTCCCGTGACAATTCTTCCCCTTTCATTCACTTATGCTCCCCACTGCAGGCCTTTCATTTCAGCAGCGTATTCAATTTTATATAATGGCACCTGTTTAGCCATGACAATAAATGTTATTAATTTCACATAACACATTTTGTACTATGAAGAAGATATTGCCAAATGGCTGGAGCTATAATCATATGCTTAATACAAAAATGACTTATTACTTTTGAATACCATAAAGAAGGATCCATTTTCAGACATTCTGAACACTTTAGACTTCATCATTCATTTTGCCTTCTCATGCAGTGTTGACACTATGTTATTATCTAAGAGAGATCTTTTACAAATCCAAAAATAAGTTCCAACTCAGAAAAATAACTGACTCCCACCCTATATTTCAAGCATTATAGAATTGCTTTCATGCTGTTGATATACTATGGTAAAGCCCTTTAAAATTAATACCAGTTCAATGAATCCCTTAAAAATATACACAGCTCAACATATTTTATTCCTCTTCAGCCGAATCCTGCTGCTGTTACCCAAGCAAAACTCCCATTGACTATGTCCCATGGACTTCAGCAAGTTTTGCCCAGGTGAGAATCGTAATGAAAGCCACCTTATTGTTTATGGAAGCAACTTGGTCCAATATGTAGGGTACCAGTCTCTGCATCTTCCAATTCAGTGTTAAGGCCCCAATTCAGCAAAGCCCTTCCCGCACATTTGAACATGTAAAATTACTTCAATGGGCCTAGGGTGACCAGATGAGAGATGTGAAATATCGGGACGTGGGGGGGTGGGGGGGAGTGCCGGCGGAGGGGAAAAAAAAAAAACCAAGAGCCAGCGGCGGAGGAAAAAACAAAAGCAAAAAAACCCAAACAAACCAAGAGCTGCTGGCTCCACGCCCTGCCCCCCCCCCCCGCACCAGCTTGCCTCCGCTCCGCCTCCTGCCGCGTCCTGCTTCTCCCCCCTCCCTCCAGCACTTGCGCCACCATACAGCTGATTAGCTCAAGCCTGGGAGGGAGGGGGAGGAGGAGGAATGTGGCGTGCTTGGGGAGGAGGCAGGGCCAGGGCGGGGATTTGGGGAGGGATCCAATGGGGCAGTGAGGGGGCGGGGCTGGGGACGGGGCAAGGGCAGGAATTTGGGGAGGGATCCAATGGGAGAGGGAGGGGGAGGAGCTGGGCAAAGTCGGGGGGGGCGCGAGCCCCTTCCGCCTGTGCGCTGGAGGGCAAAATATCGGGACAATTTGCGTCCCGACCGAACATCGGTCAGGACGCGGGACAAACAAGTAAATATCGGGACAGTCCCAATAAAATCGGGACGTCTGGTCACTCTAAATGGGCCGTAAGTACAAGTACCATTTAACAATTTTATGTGTGTGTCGATGGGACATAGGCACATGTTGAAGTACTTTGTTCAGTTAGGACCTTTATTCTCAGCTCTACTCTAGTTGCTGTTTGACCTTGTGCAAGTTATACAAACTTTGAATGACTTAATTTCTCTTCATAAAAAATGGGGACAATAATGTTTAGAAAGTGCATTACAAAGGTGTGGATGAAAAGCAGATTTTTATAGACCAAATTATGGCTGGGTCTGCAGGTATGCTAAGTGTTTTAGAAAAGCACTTGAAGCTCCCACACACCCATGAAGGAGGCAACCATAATTTAGCTGTAGATACAGGGGGAAGGAGGGAGGTGGTGGGGAAAGGCGGGCCAGCAAGTGCTGCCTGCTGTGTTTACTGCTTCAGAGGTAGTGTGGTCTTAGTAAGGTAGGGGATGGAACATGCCTCCATGTTTCACATTGCCAGGCCCTGGTAGGACAGCAATGGTTTCACCTTTTTAGGGTGCAGCAAATCCCATGGGTCACCATGCTTTCCCCAGAACCAAGGAGCCATTACACCTTACTAAATCTTTGTCTCTTGAGACCACCATTTGAACAGTGCACTTCCTCCCCTGTCTTCTTGCATACCAGTGCCCCCTAAAAGAGCCATGTCTTGGAGTCATCACTATATATCCTCAGAGACATGAAGAACCCACTGATTTTTTTAATTTAGATTCCATACTGATACTGAGCATTAATTTGGTGGTATAATATTGCATAATTTCCCATTATCTGTTTGAGCTTTGGCAAATTTTATGAAAGCAGATTTAGAGAGATGAAAATGATTCTCTGACTTCCTGCTGATGCAATTCAGCTTTAGAATACATTTGCATGAAATCACAAAATAAAAACTAACTAATTTAGCAAAAAATACTATTGTATTCAAGACAGCCTAACTGGTAACAATCAAATACAACTTCATTTAAATTTATGCCAATATAGTTTTATTGCAGCTAGAGCTAAATATAGCTCAAATATTATATAAAAAATATTACATAATTTAGTGTTTTGTGCACAGATTGCAACTTTTCCATTAAACTATATTTTTTATAACTTGCTCAAAGTTCTGTTACATGCTCATTTATATGCACTTGAAATAGTCAAATACTACATGTTCAACCTCCAAACTACAAACAAACACGAATGAGTCAGTTTAAATGGAGATACTTTGTGTGATCAGCAACAACATCCACTATCAGATTCTGTTTTTAATTTCAAGTCTTGCATAGAGGCGTTCAACAGGTTTTTGCAGATGAAAGGGTAGTATCATATTCTGAAGTACAGAAGAACTCCAGAGGGAATTAGTCAAATAAGTGCAAGTTCAGAACCCAGTCCTCAGAAACATTAAGGTCCAGATTGTAATGAACATCCAGTGGAATGCTGTGCACAAGTTAATGCTGGATTTGGCATCAGGTACAGAGTCCACAGAAAGTGCACAGAGATCTTTGTTGAGGAGTGGGGCCTGATATCTGACTTTGAGGATCCACCACCTTTACATCAGTGAAAGGTGGTCACTACCATCTTGTAATAGAGTCACTTGCTTTTCATTGTCTCCAGACCAGACAAGGAAACACGTGTCATACACATACACATTTCATGAAACTGGATCCCATTTCTGTCTTGTTCAAACATGTTAAACAGCATAACGCCAATGTAATATTAACCTATTTTGTTGGTTCACCCTATGGAAATTTTGACACGGTGATTTCCTAGATAAGGAGCTTCTAATTTCATTTTATTTAGTTCATATATGGTCTATGGGCTTTTGTAAGTTGTTTGGTTTTTTGCTTTGATGTATTGTTTGAGTCCAGCAAACAATGAAGTAACATTTACATATATTGGATTTCACCCCTGGCTTTACTTTGGACTTATAAATTATTCACTAGAAATTCTATTGCCAAGTTTGTCTTTGAGGGTACTGTTCAATATGAATAACTGAGCTGCATTTTCCTGGTAAGAGGAAAAATTATGTTTCACATGTGTTTGATATACCTTTAATGATGTAATACTCTCCTTTCAAAAATTATTGGACCACATGGTTACATTGTTTGGAAATATATAAGAGTGGAGCTTTTGTGTTTTTATTTTTAATGTAAATTGAAGCTGGTACATATCAGTACAGCTAGCCAATATTTCTATGGTACAAAAATATGGCAGTCATATTTGCATTTAAATAAAATTAAATATTAGCTGCCAGTGTTGTAGTCAACACAGCAATCTGAAAATGTAAACACAAAAGAGAAAATTAGGAAAATTCATACACAAAATATTGAGGCAGAAGAAAAACAGACTCAGGACAGCAGCAAAGGAACAGTCAGCAATGTGTAAGTAACTGGGCAGGTAAAACATGGGGAAATGTTAATGAGTCATCTCATAAGGTGACCCTGTTTCACACTTGAAAATATGGGACAGTATTTATTAATGTGTAATGCACTGAAGCATTGTTCATACCTTTATGACAGAGTCAGAAGAAGAAAGCAATAGTCCACTATATGTGTGGGAAAAATATTTGATTCCTTTAAATGACATGATAAAGTCCTCAAAGGCCATTGGTCTCATGAAGGAACAAAGAGGTTTAACAAAGAGGGGTAGTATGGGCACCAGTGAGCAGTGGCATGGGCTAGCCATGCTGATAATCCGCCTGAACCCCATGTGTACATACTAAGGGCAGTTGACCTGTGCTGCTGCTGACTGTGCTACCCCAGCTACACAATTATGTTTAGTGCGCTAACTTGATGAAAGCTAGTACGAGTATGTCTGTGTGAGCTGGGAATCATACTCCCAGCTCCAAGGGCAGATGTAGCCACAGTCATGTGAAAATCTATGCCATTTAAGGCAGCCCAATTACCCCAAAGTTCACAGAAGTTACACACTATTTCCAGAAATTAAACTGTTCTGGTTAAAGTATTTTAGTATCTCCTTTGGAAACCTGTATTCAATTTCCTTCCAATCAGCCTGGTCTGATGCCCATTGAAATCAATATAAAGGCTCTCTGAGTTCAGTGGATGCTTGATAAAGTCCACAATGCATATTTTAAATGTCTATGGGAAGTGTCAGTCTGGTTATTTACAATGCATGCCTCATCCTGGTGTCTGAGTGCTAACAAAATTTAGACATGCAAGGAGAGAACATTTTTTTTCTATCATTTCCTCATAAATGCTGTTGGGGTGTATACTTGACTAGGCTTTAATTATAATTTACTTTTTTTCCTTTTACTTCCTGCTCCTTCAACTACCCTTTACTCTTCAGTTTCTTCCTTAGTCTGTCTAGCCACACCAACCTATTCTTGGAAATAATTTTTGAGGGAAAGCTACATTTCTGAATGTGATGAAATGTAGCGAGGTGGCAAGGAATTCTAGACTCATGAGCCAGCTGCTGAGAAGGCCCCATCCCTGCCCTTACAATACTTGTTCTTGCTTCTGTAAACTACATAATTCCCATGACCTATGCTGCTGTGTGAAGTCATTTCAGATATGTTCTCCGGCACAATGAATTCAGTGTCTAAGATCAGGGTTTTAAGTTACATTCTGCAGAGAATGGGCACTCAGCACAGATTTCAGATCACCAGAATGATGTGTTCTTCTGAACGTGTGCTGCATGGTGGACCAGCTGAATATTCTTCATGGCATTCCATCATAACCAGGTCTGGGTGTGCTGAAGAAACAGCATCGAGAGGCAATGAATGTGTGGATATACATGGTCCATATCATCATTAGATAGGAATGGGCATAGGTTCCTGGCTAACCTAAATGCATTTCTTGCTCCTCCTGTTATCTGTTTATTCAAGAACTGCAATAGCATCCAGAAGGACCCCAAAGCTGTGACCTATCTTGAGACACAGTTAATGGAGCATGTTACTATGATTTTAGTCAGTCCGTCAAAATGCCAGCATCATCTGTCTTGGCCTGGTTTTACTTCAGCAAGCTGCTCTTTATCTAGATCATTTTGCTCAGTCACCCAGAGATGTTTGGCATGAAGAGTGCTCAGAACCAGGTGCCTTCTGCATTAAAGAACGTCACCTAACCATATTTCCTATATATATTTTAAATATATATAGAAAGACAAGAGGAGTATGAGATTGAATTCTGCAAGAAGGCACAGGTAAGAGCTCATAAAGCAGAAATTGAGCTATCTCAAACTCTGGGATTTGTTTGAGAGGAATGACTAATGATCCAGCTGAAGGAAACCACACATTTTTGGCAGGCATGTCATGTAAGTCAGCAGCATATGATCCATTCTGCCAAATATCCCCAACACATATCATTTCCTAATGAAGAGTCCATATAATGTAACAGTCTTACTCTGGGGGAATCCTCAGCTGCTGCCTTATAGCAACTTGAAGTCTCTATTGTACTAGAAGAGCAGTGCAAGGAAGACTTAAGAATCAAGGAACTAGACCCTGAAAGTTTTAAACTCTTATCCTTGTGTTGTCCAGGAAAATAAAATCTATCATAAGAGAACACTATACTAAATAAACTGTTAATATTCAGGTTATATTTATTTATTTAGATTTTTGGAAACTATAATTGGAGTGCCCATCTAGAGCTCGGGGTGTCCTTCACAGTCTTTTTAAAAAAGCATTAAACACTTCAATTTGAATAGGGCTTATAAAACTATGACAAGAAATTAATTAAACCCCACACAATTCCTAGAGTTCTCTGTACACTCACTATGGTGGAGTAAGATAATAACCTAACATTGGAGGTATTTGAGAGACAAGGTGATATTTAGTAGCTTCAGGGTGGGGGAGGGGAAATTTAGGCACTCATGAATCCAGGAAGCACAGAGTCTTCAGAAAATTTTGCATAGTCTTTTTTGGAGTCTTTTAGGAAGTTACTTGCTGATTTTACAACCCAGTAAAAACATGTATTTAGAGAAGATATTTCACCCAAAATACTTGCAATCCATCATCCATAAATTCCTCATAAATTCCTTCCTTATGCTTTTCTTGATAGGGCTCAAGTAAAGAAGAGTGAAGATCTTTTCCAGATGTTTTGTTTTTCTTCACATCTTGAAAGGTTTGTCCTTTATCTTTTATAAGAGATATACAATTAGAGTCTGAGTTAATGCATCCAAGTTGGGATTGAATATCCTTTTATATATTGAGATATCTTTCTCCAACTTTAAATCAAACAATTTAACAAATAACTAGGCCACAACATTCAGCAGGATTCTTTTCATGCAGGTGTTCCCAATAATCAAAGACTGTGTAGGCTTAGCTGAGAGTCTAAGCTTTCTATTTTCCATTCTAAGCCAGTGGTGCTCCTAATGAAAGATGAGTCAGGCATTTAACTTTACTCTATAAATACAACTTTTGCCTGCTCTTGGGCTAGAATAATATGGCTTCTGTCTCATCTAGTCTCTCACTCAGATTAAGGAAAAGTCCCCACAAGTTTTCTTTGTTGGGCTGTCATAAAATTCTGCAAAACATTAGCTTTTCATAACATTTGCTCAAACATTTCTTTCACTAACTTGTACTATTCCAGGATAAACATCTGACAATGTGTTTGCAAAGACAGTGGTGGCCGTGGTTCAGGTCTCCTGAAAAATCACTGGTTGCAACAAAAATGTTTTCCACAGTCTTGTGCTTGAACTGTGGCATCTTCAGAAGTTTTTAAAAAGTAAAGATATCTGTCATTTATCATATATCTGTGCTATATATTTGTTATTATATGTGGAAGGCACTCAGTGATGTGCAGTAATAAAGTGTATCTAATACAGTAGTCAAAGTATCCATGAGCAATCCATGAAGCATCCTGCATGTTGGTAGTGAGGATCCATCTCCCCCAATCCAAATCTGTTGTTTTTTATGTATAACATCCCTTATGATTTGTGTCATGTTTATTTTAGAGGTAATTTCTCTTCATGTTCCTTTCAAGGCAACTGAGATAAAGCCATTCACACTGAACACTATCAGAACTATTATATATCTGGCATAGGGCTTGTACTCCAGAATACACTATTATTATTATAGGGGTTGTGATAAACGAAGGGGGCGGGAGTGTTGCTCCCTTTTATGGACACCCAGCCAGCCAGTTAGCTATAACATTCCTCTTGGTAGCTGTTCTCTTCTTGCTTTACCTGTAAAGGGTTAAAAAGTCTGACGCATGCATAGGTAAAAGGAAGTGAGTGGGCACCTGACCAAAAGAGCCCATGGGAGGGCTAGAACTTTTTAAAATTGGGAAAAAAACTTTCCCTTTGTCCATCTGCTGTTGTTCTCTGGAGAGAGGAGATACAGAGCAGCAATGCTGTAAGAAGCTTTAAAAACCAGGTATGAAAAATCATTAAATCATACCTCGAATCTACTTTTCTGGAACCCCAGATATGTAAGTAGATCAGGGATGTCTAGGAAGATGCGATTAGGTTTATTTCTTTTTTTTTGTAAGGCCTGTGGACTCCACTCCCCCTGTGCTAACCCCCAAATGCTTTTGGTTTGCCTGTAACCTTTAAGCTGGACCTCAAGAAAACCATTCTTGATGCTTAATTATTATATTTGCTCTTTTTTTTAAATTGAGCAATAGCCTAAGTTCCATATGTATTTTCTCTTTTTGTTTTGAATAAAATTTACCTTTTTTAAGAACAGGATTGGATTTTTGGTGTCTTAAGAGATTTGTGCATATGTTGTTTAATTAGATGGTGGCAACAGCTGATTTCCTTTGTTTTCTTTCTCAGCTCTTCCCTGGAGGTGGGAGGGTGGTGGTGAAAGGGCTTGAGGGTACCACACAGGAAGGAAATCCCAAGTGTTCCTTCCTGGGTTCTCAAAAGGGTTTTTGTTTTTTTTTGCACTTGGGTGGTGGCAGCTTCTACCCATCCAAGGTCAGAGAGAAGCTGTAACCTTGGGTGTTGAATACAAGCCTGGAGTGGCCAGTATTAATTTTTAGAATCCTTGCGGGCCCCCATCTTCTGCATTCGAAGTGCCAGAGTGGGGAATCAGCCTTCACAGGGGTACTATGAAGTATCAAAACCTCCTTGGTGCTTTACAGACAGAGCAAGAGACAGTCCCTGCCTTGAACAAACTTGCAATGTAAAACTGAAAACAAAGGGTGCAAGAAAGATCAAATATACACAAAAAACCCATCACGTAAAATACTGCCCTTGCTGGTCTGACAGAACCTGAGTTTGCTTAGTTTCATGGCATATTGCAAGGTTCATTCAGTTGCTCTGACTTTTGCTGGCGGGGTAGGGGATACATATTGGAGGGAACTTCTCTGTGGAGATTTACTTGAAGCCTTTTAACTAGGTTTCATTCTCTTTACCTATCTACAGCATATGATTCCATTCATAAATTTATCAAGCTGTATCTTAAAACTAAATTAGGTTGTTTGCTCCCACAATTCCTACTGGGAGGCTGTTCCAAAACCTCATTCCTCTGATGGTTAGAAATATTTTTTCTAATTTCCATCTTAACTTTATTCCTGGGCAGACTTCAGATTAGAAACCCTATCCCTCACTATCATTTTTGGATTTCTACAGGATTCCTCCCATCCACCAGAACTTTCAGTGCTGAGTGACTTTTCCCTAAAAGCTGCAAGAATTGCCTCAACACATGCTGTATAGCAAGTCTTATTTTGATTGCAAAATGGAATACATCCCATTTGTTCACATACTCCCTGTGTTCTTTTCTCATTTTCACCTTCCTAACAACTTTCACTGGGACCTTTACACCACCTTTTTTCTTCTTGAAATCCTTCATTAAAACCCATTTCTTTCATGAGAAATATTAATCCCTGTCCATTCCTCACATCAGTAGAGTGATAAGTCTGCATAAGTGGAAGAATAAGTGAGGCAGTCAGTAGTAGTAAAGAAACATACCCAGGACCAATTGATTTGTAGAAATCTTTTGTATTTATTTTTATGTAGGCTAAAAAATATGAATTCTAATTAGATAAAAATTGAAGCTATTTCTGTCCTGAAAAAGTTAACAATCTGTCCAGAAATGTTAAGTCAGATGCACATTGCTTTAGTCCATTAAGGGAAAGACAGGCTCTTATATCAGTGCTTTTCAAAAAGCTACAATCAGAAAAATAGAGTGTTATTTACAACTGAAAATTAGAGAGAACTGGGCAAGTCTGTAAAATGTGTGAAGCTTCTGAAGGAAGTTCATCCTTTCCATCAGAAAGGTTGTTGCACAGGTATGTCAGAGTTTTAGGCACATGTTTAGTGCTAATATCATAAAGTTATCAATACAAAGAGACATAAAACACTATATTTACTAATAAAACAGACTACATTGAAAAACTAAAACCCGCACTCCCATATCACTGGAGTCTTAATATACACACACATATATACACACACACAGAGACTCATTTCTGACATTAGCTGACAAGTTCAGTCTTACACAGTTTAGTTTGTGTCAAAATGATAGAGAGAAGAAACTGGTAAACAAGATTACATACCTTCCTGCAGCAGATTCACTAGTGTTGGTGCAAGGAGGTAAATTCTTGCCGACTCAGCTCTCTACAATCATTAAGTAACATATTCAGCTCTGACTCCTGTGTGCTGTTTGTATCACAGTGGCTCTCCTCCAATAGTCAGTTATTTTACACCTTCTACAGAATGAACCCCTCAGTGATTCTAGTTGACAACAACTAGATAGTTTCTTTTCTTGCATATGGGTCCATCTACAGGTCTGGGGTATTAATTTAGATGGAATATATGGTCCCAGAGATCCAAAAGTGTTAACACCTGGATCACCTGGATCGATCCGTCTTCAGCTGTCGTTAAGACTGCGCCGATCACAACACGTCCGCCATTCTTCTCGCATTCTTGCCTTCCTTCTCCACGTTTGTCCGGAACGTTTAACAATGTCATCTTCCCATCTTCTTGGAGGCCGACCAGCTGGTCTTTTCTGTTCTCGCGGGTACCACTCAGTAATGATTGCGGTCCACCTATTGTCCATGAGCCGTGATATGTGGCTCGCCCATCGTATCTTATTATATCTGCTTTCCATGACAATATCTTTCACACTGCTGCATTCTCTAGTCATTTCATTTGGGATATGATCCAGAAGGGAAATTCCCAACATAGCTCGTTCGATTGCCCTTTCAGCTACCAACAGCCACTGTTCTTCTCTCGTCAGTGCCCACATTTCACTGCCATACAGCATGGCTGGCAGCACTGTTGAATTGAAGATATTTGTACGTGTGGTCTTGTCGATTTTTCCTTTGAGGACGTCCTTGATGGAATTAAATGCACACCCATCCTGCCCGAATCCTTCGCGAGAGTTCTCCGTTCATGTCTTGGCGCGTATTAACTTCTTGGCCCAAATATATGTACTGTTCCACTTCTTCAATTTCTTCTCCTATTACCACTATTTGGGCTTTTCGTAAGACGTCTGATCGCATGTATTTCGTTTTGTAGTGGCTCATTTTCAGACTGACCTGACTGCTTTTCTTGACGAGTCTTCGTAGCATGCTCTGTAGTTGTTTGGTGCTTTTGGCAATTAGTACGATGTTGTCCGCAAATCTGAGATGAGATAATAGTTCTCAATTTATATTAACACCACTCCTCCAATTGATCTTGTTCATAACCACTTTGAGGCAGGCTGTAAATAGTTTCGGTGAAATTGTATCTCCTTGCTTTACGCCTTTCTCGATTGGGATGTGGAAGGGAGTTTCGAGGAGAGTAATGTCTGTTGTACATCCAGTATTTGCTTCCTTCAACAGACTAATGTACTGTGTGTTAATGCCCTGCTCTGCGAGCGCCTTTAATATTGCATTGAACTCTACGCTATCGAAGGCCTTTTCATAGTCAACAAAAGTAATGCACAGCAGGAGTTTGTATTCCCTTGCTCTTTCTAGGAGCTAGCTAAGGGTAAATATATGGTCGATCATGCTCAAATTTCTTTGAAACCCTGCCTGCTCTCTCGGCTGTTGTTCATCCAGACTCTGTGAGAGTCTGTTCGTTATCACATTTGTAAAGAGTTTATAGATATGAGAGAGCAGGCATATAGGGCGATAGTTCTTAAGATTTTCTTAATCCCCCTTTTTGTACAGCAAAATGGTATTCGACTCCTTCCAGCTTGATGGAATTTTTCCTTCTTTGAGATATCGACTGAATCTTAAAGCGAGGGCCTTCCAAAGTTTTTCGCCACCTGCAGAAATAATTTCTGACATTATTCCATCTTTGCCTGGAGCTTTTCCCTTCTTCATCTGGTGTAGTGCACTTCAGACTTAGCTGATGATTATTGGGGGGGATGCGTTCTTCTGACTCTTGGAGCGTTGGGAGAGGGACGTTGATTCTTGATTTGAACAGTTCTGTACATCCTCCATCCCTGTTCTGTCAATTACTGTCTCTCCTTGTTCTTCAATGCTGTTACACTCAATCTATACTGCGCCAATTCCTGCTTGCATGTCCTCAGGCTCTTGCGTGATTCAGCTGTTTTAAGGAGCTTTTCTTTCCGGAAATTCTCAAAGTCATCCTTCAGTTTTCGCCATATAAGTTTGCACAGAATGGAGTACACAAGGTTGTTATCTGAGCTCCTTTTCATATTTCTCCACTTCTTTAACAAGCTTTTCGTTTCGTTCAAGATTCTTCCCTTTGCCTTCTTCATCTTTTCAATTTCAGCTGCTTTTATGCAACATCTCAGCTTGTCAGCAAAGATACTATAGTCCTCATCACACTTTTCCGTCTGGCTCCAGTCAAACCCATAAATCATTTTCTTCAGCTTTGCTTCATCGAATGTCTTCGGGCACTGTTTCCTGTTTGCCATCTGTAAAGCTTTCTTTTCCACTACTTCATCGAAAATCAACTTCGCTCTAAGCAGGCGATGGTCACTGCCGGTGTTGAAGGGCTGCACCTCAGAGACGTCTTGAACGATGCACCTTTTATTGACTAAAATATAGTCAATTTCATTTTTACTCTTCGCGTTTGGCGCGATCCATGTCCACCTTTTTGCGATCTTCTTTTTGTACCAGGTGTTTGCCACGTACTGTTCTTTCATTTCTGCCATTGTTACCAGCCTTTCTCCTCTTCCATTTTTTTCGCCGCTGCCGTATCTCCCTATGAACTTTTCGCCAGCTTTCCCTCGCCCTACCTTAGCGTTGAAATCTCCCATTGTGACAATGTAAGTGGATTTTTGCGTGAGGGTTCTTTCGAGCTCTTGGTAGAATTCTTCCACTTCTTCGTCCTCATTTGCACTTGTGGGAGTGTAGGCCTGGATGACCTTGAGGATAGCTTTTGACTCCATCTGAAGATGCAGCACACCAATACGTGATGATATTAGCTGGCATGATATGACTTTCGAAACCCAATCCTTACTGACGATAAATCCGACTCCTCCAATGTTTCTAGTGCCATCTCCCTTTCCGAGCCTCACAGCCCTTCCATCCTTCCAGTTGACTTCCAGCTCCTTCTTTTGTCAGGTTTCGCAGATACTGAGGATATCGCATCTTATCCTTTTCTTCTCCTCCATCAGATGGTTTAACGTTTCCTCCCTCACCAGTGACCTACAATTGTAAGTACACACAGTGAGGGTTGTCCTTTTCCATGTTGGTCTAGAACTTGACATTTTTAGCAACCTCTCGTTGCTCAATTTCCACTCTACCACCGAAGAATGGTTTAATGACACACAGGGAACTAAGACCCATTTACTCGTCTTGTTTTAGCCATTAACTTTAAGCCATCCCACTAGCTAGGTGGGCAGGCATAAGTGTTAACATGATTCTGAAACCATCCAACATGAAACAATTTTAACCAAGGGGTCTGGTATACAGATACCTCAGCCTGCTTAGTACAATGGCAAACAGACCAATAAAAAATCCATTTAACTTTTTATTAAGGACACAGAAAAGAAGAGAAACAGTTAAAGCATTTGAAATTTAAAGTATTAATTATGTTTTTCATTTTAACAACATCTCTTCCCTTTCCCTTTAGCTGGAGAGAGATTTTACAAGGGGAAAAAAAAAACACTTTGTTTTGAAAATCTTTTAGATGGTATTAAAGAACTATTAAAGAACTACTGTTATTTTGGAGAAAAGTGAAGAAGTTAGTTGAGATGGACTGGAGCTGTTGTAGTTGTTATTAAAGTCCAAATCTGTTTGCTAGAAGGCAAAACTAGACAAACATGCACAAAAGGGGAAAGGAAAGAGCAGCAAAAATAGAAAATGCAGCTTCTGTCTCTGATGTTGACTCTCACTTGCAATCTCATTGCTGGAAAAAATTCAGGCACAGCACAAGGTCTTATCAGCCACTCTGAAACCTGGCAAACTCATACCAGGATCGGGCTGTTTAGGGCACTACTTTTGTCTGCCTCTCTGGTCACAGGCTTACAGCAATGTTGCACAATATGCATTCTTGGCTGTCTAAACCAGACTATGATTAGATAGAAGTAAAAGGGAGAAAGAAAGGAAAGAGCAGAAATAAGGTGGGGGAAGGAAGAGTATGTATGCAGGGTGGAGAGGATGTGTGTGTGGATGGGTAGGTATGGGGGTGATGAAGTTTCACATCCCAGCTGGTATTTGGGATTCAGCTGGAGTTGGTGAAGGTAGCAATGTCATCTGGCTCACTCACTGGCCCAGTCTGGTGAGGACCTCTCTCAGGATTAGGATCAAGAAGATCTGGGGTCTCAGACGATGGTGGGAATGGCAGCCATGCTGGTGAATCTTGCTCCAGTAGCCAGTTTTTCTCCCCAAAGTCTCTTTGTTTAAGGATCCTAGAAGGGAGTGATGGGCAGAATAGCCCACCCCCTTATTATTTTGTTCACTAATTTGGTCTAATTTCTGACCCCAATTTTGTTTTGTTTTTTTGTTATTTTTAATTTTTGTTCTTAACTCAAGGACTGTATTATGATCATGCCTGGTAAATGAGAGGAGTTTTTAGTAGGCCTTTTTGTTTGGAATAATTCAGTCTGCCTCCATTTCATACCTTCCCTCTCCCTCAACATTTGTCACTCTAAGTGACATGTCATTGTGAGATGTCATTGTGACATCTCATGAACTTTCATTTACTTTTTACAGTTGACCTCACAATTAGAGTAAATTTGTAGGCCCAATTATTACAACAGATTTTATATCTTCCTGGCTTTGTATACTGCCAACTGTACAAGGGTGAAGCTACTATCTGAAACACGTGCACTGCCAGATCTGTTGCCTATCTCCATAGCCTGCTGTAATCTTTAGAGGCAGAAACAATTACACATTTTATAACCTACTGTATCAAATGCATTAGACCACAGATAAGACCATGTTAACAAGAGGCCAGATAAAGAACAAAAGCTTGCTAGCTACCATAAGAAAAGCTTCTTCCTTGAAGCTAATGTGTATGCTATAGTGTATGCCCAGTTGAACTCTTGGTATATAATATGTAGGAACAACCTACCCAAAAATTATCTGCTTCTGTGGCAACATAAAGTCTTGGGGGGCGAGGGGGTGACCTCATGGATGTCACCATAGATTCTATTCTGAACTCTCCACCTGTGCCTTACCTGCTTGGCTAATGGACATTTTTTCCTATGTAGCCATAATGAGATTTTTTATAAGCATATTAGAGAATGTTGTTTGAAAGATTAGTTATTTTCATCAAATATTGTGAATGATATCACCAATAAAAAGCTTTTTTTCTGAATTTAATGAGAAACATTTATTTATTTCAAAAAATGTACTGGCACCCATTACTAGGCACTTATGAACTATGTTTATATTAGTCAGCTATAAAATGACAAATATCAATTGTAATGAATTCTTACCTCTGTAGTGTCATTGATTCCATTTCTTCACCTCAATAGTACATAGTCTTAACGTCTCCACTGATAAAGTAGTTTGTCTCCTGGACACCATCTCTTCTGGCAGTAAGGTAGTTCATCCTTAGTTTCTCTTCTGATAAAGTAGTTTGACCCTCCCTCCCCCCAGCTAAGTCTCATTAAGAGCTCTCCTCTCTCAGTATAAAAAAAGCAGTATAAAGACACAACCAAGTAGTCTTTGTGTCCTTCCTCATGGCTCAACTCTTACTCTGTTGATGCAGATGTTGGAAGATCCAGTCTAGGTGCCCTAAAGTGACAACTAGTCCTTTTACTATTATGACTTTTTTCTACATTTCCATCCCCAGAATCAGGGCCGGCTCTGGCTTTTTTGCCGCCCCAGGCAAAAAAGCCTCCCGCCGCCCCCCCCCCCCCCGAGCGTGGCAGGGGAGGGCGCCGAGCCCGGCCGCGGGCCGCTCTCCCCGACCGGCCAGAGCGCCGGGGGAGGGCGGCGAGCCCACTGCGGCTCCACTCTCCCTGGCGGCCAGAGCCGGAGCGCTGCGCCGCGCCGCCCCCCTCTAGGTGCCGCCCCAAGCACAAGCTTGGTGGGCTGGTGCCTGGAGCCGGCCCTGCCCAGAATCCTACTAGAGCTGCCTCTTCAGGTCTTCAACAATGTATCCTTCCCGGCATCCTGTTTTTGTTTTAAACCATCCTTTAGAAAATAGGTCTAATCTCCTTGAAGGAAATTCCCAGCAAACAGCCAGAACCCCTTCCTTTCTGAGGAAAGGCTGCATTTTATATAGCCCTGTCCCCAGTCACATAGTTCCTTCTTGGTCAATGAGATCTCTGGGAATCCCCACAACCATCCTAAATGTCTGGCTTTAAAGGGCCAAGCCCCAGTAATAGGCAGTTGAGCAGCACCTGCTCCTCAAGGGACAAGCACATTCCGTTACACCAGCATTTCATCTTAAAAGTGAGCAATAAATTGCCCCTTTCCAAAACAACTTAAAACCCTCAGTCCCAATTATCATTATTAAACTAAACCAAAATTCTTTCTTGACCAGAAAAATAAGGGCTTGTCTATTTGGTGTGAATAGCAGTGCACACCAAAGTGCTGCTCTGTAACTCCCCCATGTGGATGCTGCAGGCACAAACTAAAAAGTCCCTAGCTTGAATTCATGTAATCCTGTAATGTAAACATTAATGCAAACTGGGAGCCTTTTAGGTCATGCCCACAGTACCCACATAAGAGAGTTACAACACTTTGGTGAGCACAGCTATTCACACCAGGTAGGCTGAACTGCAGGGTAGTGGAGACATAACCTACATCTTGCACTGTGCCCTGAAGCTCATTTGATTCAGACTCTGGCAGACCAGTGGAGGAAATGAATTCCGAATTGGCATTCTGCTAAGAATGCCAGGGTTTTGATATAAAGAGTTTAGTCCCTGGAACAGACAGTGAGAGTGATGCAGTGGATCTTATCTCCCACGCAAAACCAACAATTTAATCAATTCATTAAATTGATTTATTTCACAAATTATGCCAGAACAGTCTTCAATTCTTTTGCATTTGTTATTCAAAATTATTCCACAAACAGTTTGTGTGAATTATTTTAATACATGGATTCCAGCTGTTTTGACATTTAAACAAATGTGCCTTAGTCATGACTTGGGTTGCCAATTTTGGTTGGTTGTATTCCAGGAGATTTTATCACATGACAATCTTTAATTAAATATTAATCTTTAATTCCTGGAGACTCCAGGACAGTCCTGGAGGGTTGGCAACCCTTTCCCTGGCATCTTATGGTTCTTCTTGACCGCTATAAATTCTTTCATTCTACCAGAATCTTACAGTTTTTACAAACCATGAACATACTTTGTATGTTGAAGAAAACATCCCATTTTTATCTGGCTTTCTTGCTCTTTGTTTGGGTTCTAGTGCAACCTCTGCCTATTGGAAGCCTTGAAACACACTGAGCAAAATGGAAATGGAGAATGCCAGTTCCTGGAACTCTAGATTGAGCCTCTAGGGGGTATTACCCTATAGACTAAAACAATAATGGAGACCAGAGCCTTCTGACACCATTTACCAACATGCCTGGAGACAGGGGTGGGTGAAAAAATGAACTAGAAACTCCTGCTGAAGCCAAATGGTAGGCTTCTGCATGGGGTAATATGGTGAAGCAGTTTGCTTGATGAGCCCTGCCTGCTCATACAGCCCCCTCATTGGGAGGGAAAGCCTGATTCAGAGACAGAGACTCCTTTTAGGCCTGGTCTACACTACGGGGTAGGATCGATCTAAGTTACGCAACTTCAGCTACGTGAATAACATAGCTGAAGTCGACGTACTTGGATCTACTTACCGCGGTGTCTTCACTGCGGTAAGTCGACTGCTGACGGTCCTCCGTTGACTCCACCTGTGCCTCTTGCTCTGGTGGAGTACCGGAGTCGACGGGAGAGCACTCGGTGGTTGATTTATCGCATCTTCACTAGACTCAATAAATCGACCCCTGCTGGATCGATTGCTCTGGAGGTAAGTGTAGACCTGCCCTTAGTTTCAGTTTTGAGCTTAGCAGCTGAGAGAAGCAGAACAGTTCAGGGAATCTGTGATTAGCTTCCCCTCCCCACAAAGGGAGTCTTTGAACTGCTGTAGGATCCAGTGCATGGGTCAGGCATTTCCAGATCTAGAGAGATCAAATGCAGCACCAGTACCAAAAACCAGCCAAAACCACTGCATGGGCTATCCATAAATTACATAACACATTAGGGTCCTTAATTTTGCATTTGTGAGTTTCAATGTTACATGGTGCATGGGTCTTGAAAATCACCAAAAAATATTGATGTAATTTATGGACAGCCTCACAGAACTCCAGACCAGGAAGCCAGGAGAGGACCCTTCTCCACCCAGAGTGAAGACCCTGAAGGAGGACCTGTGACGGGTTGGATCACAGAAACCCCCTTGGGAGCTGCCACCTAATGTACCAAGACTACCTCTGCTCCTGTTTTCCCTGCCAGCTCAGGACTCCAGCACCCTGTCTTGCTGAGCCAGACACTCCCATCTGCTCCAACACAGACCCAGGGTCTGAATTACTTGCCCCAAAGCTGCAGGTTTACCTGAAAACAGCTCACAGAAGTGTGCTTGTCTTTAGCACTCAGATGCCCAACTCCCCATGGGGTCTAAACCCAAATAAATCCGTTTTACCCTGTATAAAGCTTATGCAGGGCAAACTCATAAATTGTTCGCCCTCTATAACACTGATAGAGAGAGATGCACAGTTGTTTGCTCCCCCAGGTATTAATACATACTCTGAGTTAATTAATAAGGAAAAAGTGATTTTATTAACTACAGAAAGTAGGATTTAAGTGGTTTCAAGTAGTAACAGACAGAACAAAGTAAGTCACCAAGCAAAATAAAATAAAATGTGCAAATCTATGTCTAATCAGACTGAATACAGATAATCTCACCCTCAGAGATGCTTCAGTAAGTTTTTTCTCAGACTGGACACCTTTCAGGCCTGGGCACAATTCTTTCCCCTGGTACAGCTCTTGTTCCATCTTAGGTAGTAGCTAGGGGATTCTTCATGATGGCTCTTCTCTCTCCTCTTTGTTCTGTTCCACCCCTTTATATATCTTTTGCATAAGGCGGGAACCCTTTGTCCCTCTGGGTTTCCACCCCCTCTCCCCACTGGAAAAGCACCAGGTTAAAGATGGATTCCAGTTCAGGTGACATGATCACATGTCACTGCAAGACTTCATTACCCACTTGCCAGCACACACATATACAGGAAGACTCACCGGTAAACACAGCCATCTGCGGATAATGGTCCTTGTTAATGGGAGTCATCGAGATTCCAAACCATCATTAATGGCCCACACTTTACATAATTACAATAGGCCCTCAGAGTTATATTTCATATTTCTAGTTTTAGATACAAGAGTGGTACATTTATACAAATAGGATGATCACACTCAGTAAGCTTTGTAATGATACCTTACAAGAGACCTTTTGCATGAAGCATATTCCAGTTACATTATATTCACTTATCATCTTTTTATAAAACCATATAGACTGCACAACGTCATAGGACCCCCCCCCCCTTTTTTTTTGCTTATGATAGCCAACATTCATAACCCCGCAGCACTTGTTTCTGGACTCATTCTCAGCCTACCATCTGCCTGGGAAGGGGCCTTGGAGGCACCTGGGGATTGGGAAGAACTGGGAGTATTGAGAGGTGGCAAATTTGTTAACTTGCTCGTATGTTAGTGCATCTCAGCTAATCCTAGCCCTTTCCTTCCCCAGAGCCCATTCCCAATAAAAAAACCCTTTTGCTGTACTGTTATTTTTGGATACATCATTTATTTGCTGGGGTTTGTGCTGATGTACTTTGTTTCTTGTGTTCTGGGTTTTATTCTCCTTGCCAGAAATTGTACCATTATTTCTTTTCCAAAGGAACAGCTCATGTCTGAGGCACAGTGAGGAGTCACCTTGGGTGGTTATAAGTTCAGGCACCATGAAAAAGAACCCAGGACTCAACCCACATCAGGAGAGGAAAGAAGCCACTCCAAGCAAGAAACAACAGGGAGCAGAATTGAGCCATACCTCAGGGGAGGTGCTACATGGAGTCAGCATTAGTAACTATACCAGCCAGTGTGGTAGGGACCTGCCTTAAACTGAACAAATTTGTTTGTTTCTAGGGGGTCTGATAGCTTAAAAAATTACAGCCAGACAAAAATGATTTACTTCATTTTAACTTAGAAAAGTGACAATCTGAAAGATCATGATTCAGAGCTTAAGTTATTATAGCTAGATTTAAGACACACCCCCCCTTCTGTTTTTGACAGGTATAGTATCTATAGCTGACAGTTTTTATATCATCTAGTAGGCAGAATGTCAAGTATCATGGAAGTGTCCAGCATTATTTTATGAGTGGATTGTCCAAGGCCTCAAAGCAGACATGTATTACTGTCAAGCAAATCACTATATGGGAACACAATTAGATAAAAATTGACAAAACACCCAAGATATGCTCATGACCAAAATGAGTTTCTGCATAGTTGTACTACAGCAATCCACATCCTTTCGCAAACCATCCCTTCCCCTTCTTACTGTTTGTCACACTTACTCAAGTGACTATATGAAATTTAGATGTCAATCTTTTGAAGGCAGGCACTCTCTCTCTTTGTCTTCTATGAAGAGCCTACAACACTGTTCAGTGCTATAGCATAACATTTTTTTTCATTCAGCTATACTGTGTTCTGTAATGGAAAAACAACCAGTATTTTTTCCTTTACAATATTTTCCATATAACTGAACTTATAACCACCAGAAGTAAGGACTAAATTATGATGACTTTAAGCAAGTGGGCTAGAGGGGGGAATAGGGCTTGTGGAGCTCCTTCTTCAACTAGCTCATCTTTGCAGGATGTATCCATAACTAGGACTTCTATGAAGTATGGTAATAACAATAATTTTATTACTAGAACTCCAGGAGCAGAAAAGTAGAGTCTGGCCATTACTGCCAGCATTTCAGCCTCAGAGGGAAAATGATGGATTGTGTAGGGAGCATGGCCTTATGGAAAAGTCCTGCAGTATTGAATAGGAATGAGCCCAAAAGGGTTCTATAGACATTCAATAGGATTCTATAAAAATGACTATAAAATCCTTCAGAATTTGCTGGAGAATGATGGAATCCCAATTGTGGCAGTTAGTCATGGCCCTGTGTTGGGGTGGGGTAGAACTCCACTGTCCTATGGGAACACTAGAAGGCTACTTCAGGGAGGCACAAAGTCTCCTGGTGCTCTAGTGGTACCAGGTAGGGTGCAATTTGTGATGTGCCTTTAAAAGTTCAACAAAACCCTCTGCGTAAAGTAAACTGTCTGATAGACAACAGACCCAACTCCTATCCCTTCTTGGGTGACTTACTGCTGTACCTTTCTGTTCCATTTCTCCAGAGGCAGGTTTCTTGGTAGTTGACTCACTGAGTATCTGATAACAATTCAATACTTCTGAGTTGAATGCTTCCTGGTTCTCTTTCCCTTCTTGGCCACAAATTGCCAATTTGCTTCTGTAGTTTGTTCTCTCCAGTTCCCTTATTGCCAATCCTTCCCCTTGTATCTGTGGCACACACACAGACAGACAGACTTCTCTCACTTGGCTTGTTCAGGAACCCCAAACTCCAGCCCCATAATCTTCATGGAGACAAACAAACCAAACACACCACTCATCAAGTCCCTTTGCCTCCTAGCACAGGATCCACAGTTGTTTGCAGCTCCTGTTTGCCTGCCTCCTGGTGTGTGCATAAATATTTGCAGGATTGATGCCTAATTCACCTATCAGCCTCATACGCTGAATGGGAGGGGTGATAAAGTTATCCCTAAGCAAACATGTGGTTTGCTTTCACGATTTAAAGGTACAATTAACTAACATACACAATACAGTTCACCACAAATCACAACTATTATTTTCAAAACCTTCCAAAAAAGTTAAGTGCCTTCCTTATTACTTTGACAGATAAGCTTTATGTGTAACCAATAGGTGCAATCCTGCTCCCATTTACATCAAAGTCAATCCTCACCCTCTAAATCCAGAGCAGGATCCAAACTTGGATCTGCTAAACAATCACTGCTGCAAAAAATTATTCTGGTACTTCTCACACCTATTCATGAACACAGCAACAATCAGACTGCTAAGAGGGAGAATTGACCCTTTGGATGCCTTAAATCTACTAAACAAATTACGGGGTCACAGCAGCATTGTTCAGATTTTGTAGGAAACTTATAATTACTAATGCAAACCACCAATTTTGAAGGTTCATATCACTTATTG
This sequence comes from Emys orbicularis, assembly GCF_028017835.1. Lineage (NCBI taxonomy): Eukaryota > Metazoa > Chordata > Testudines > Emydidae > Emys > Emys orbicularis. The sequence continues at coordinate 79,510,815 of NC_088687.1, read as the reverse complement.
ACATTTAAAATTACAAGCATAATACAAAAGTGGTCAACTCAGATGCTATTTTTTTTCACAAAAAGATTTAAATTAGAAAATGCAGTATAAGAGAGAATGGGATCTCAGCAGGATACAACAATATATGTGCTTCAATGCCCAGGAACAATGGAATTCAATCTCAAATGAAAGCTTTTATTTAGCTGGTTCTCTCTCATGTGTGTCCTCTCTCTTTCGTGTGCATATTTTTTAAAAAACTATATTTTAACATTTCTGACTGAAGGTGGGGGTTATGTACTTTTATAGTAGGCCAAATCCTGCACACCATATTCATTCAAGAACTCCTATTCCAATGGAAGCTGATGAAACTTTGTAAGGGTGTAAGGGAACATTTTAGCCCAGAATTAATTAATTTTATTTTTACAGCAGTCTTGAGAAACAAAAGGGATATATTACCAGGAAAATAAAGACAGTAGGTTGAATTCTGCTCTTTACATTACACTGTTATAAACCCAGAGAATTCCACTCATATCAGAAGAAATATTCTGAATTTACACTTGTGTAAGGGAGGTCAGACCCAGAGGGACAGACTCTCTGATGGTGAAAGAGTTGAGAGAGTGGAGAGTAGATGGAGAAAGCAACAGAAATGGTAGAAGGAGGAACAGAAGAAAGAGACTGAGAGTGGCTGAGCAGTCATTGATTTCAGTAGATTGGAAGTCATAGAAGGGAAAGTGGCAGTACATCCAGTAATGATGAGCCTGGGATTCCTTTATTAACCTCAGAACTATCAAGGTAACCTGGGCCTGAATGTGCAATTTTTTTCTTCATTTATTTGTATTGTGGTAGTGCCTAGGAGCTCCAGTCATGGACCAAGACCCCTTTGATAGGCGCTGTACAAGCACAGAACAAAGAGAGAGTCATTGCCCCAATGAGTTTATGGACATAAATGCAGTGAAAGGAGATTTCATGAGTCACAAATCTTTTATAAAATGTTAGTTCAGACTAGTATTAGTGCTGACAATCCTGATACTGCCTAATTAGTGGGACATTCAGTTGCTATGTCCAATATTCTGTATTAAGTTTACTCAAGAAGGGCTGGTCAAAAAATGCAATAAATAAAATATTTACAGCATTTTTAAAAAAAAACCTTTTTGTTAAAATTTTAAATCCCCCCCCCCCCCAAAAAAAATGTGAATACTGTGTAAACTAGTTAAAAACAGCAAAAAGTTTTTTAATACATTTTTGGGTCAAAATTTTGAAAATTCGTGATCAGCTGTATTTTCAGATCTCTAGGAGCTTGGGCCAAAGCCCATATAACAGAATAAAAAGAGATCCACTGGGCTTTACATCAGCCCCGGGGAGAAGTTTGACAATGAGAAGGATTGAAAGCAAGAGGGAAGAAATAGAGAATGAAAAGAAAGAAACAAGAGAAAAGAATATATCAGAAGAAATAAGAGGAAAAAATCTAGTGAAAAGAGGGAAATAGGAAACAAGAACAACATATTTTGTGTAGTGGGGGTTATATGGCCCCCATTACTGTAGTATACCTTACAATGTTTAATATATTTATCCTTACAACACCTTTGAGGGGTAATTAAGTGCAGTTATCCCCATAGGGAACAGTTATCCCCAAGGAAGTCCTTGGCAGAGCAGGAAGCCCAGGTTCCCATGTCATAAATTAGCACTGTAACCAATGGACCATCCTTTTAATATCTGTTTTCACCTGTGTCTGAAGCAAAGTGCACAACTGTTTTGGAGGCCCCTGTGTTTTGTTTGTTTATGATAGACAGTAACTTGTTATTGCAAATTACTGTAGAAGATAATCCCATATAAAAAGGGTAACAGTTTATAAAATATATTTTGAAATATCTTAAAATATTCTAAAATGCAGAAAATTCCATCTACTATTTAAAATTATTAAAAGAGAGAACCTCCCAGGTTCTGACTTGGGTTTTGTTCTTGCTAGCCCTCCCGCCAGTTGTGCCCCTGACCATGCAGAATTTATGTAGAGAGATACCCACTTGGGGCCAGGGACTTCCTGATTGATATATTCATGTTTGTGTTGCCCCCACTGCAGTTTTGTTCCACTCCTCAATATGCAGCAAGGAGACCTTAGGAATCTTTGCTATTTAAATACTGAGTAAGGCTTCTTCTGTAACTATTGTTCTTCTGTTTTTTTCCCTTGAGGGGAGAGATAAGAAAAGAAAGGGAGCAAGAGGCAGGTAAGAGAGATGTGAAAGGAGGCCTCATTAAGGAAGTGCAGCACAAAATTTTACAAAAGAGAAATACTATTCAGAAATCATGGGAATCAGCTAAAATCAGGAAAGGCAGTGCAAAATTTAAAACAATATTTAAAAAGTTTAGTATGAGATCAGTTTGTGCCTTTGGCTTTCAGTTAGGGATAAGTGAACCTCTTGCAGTTCAAGGATTTGTGAGCTTATTGAACTATTTTTTAAAAGGATACCTACAGTAGTGCACAGTCCAGTTACTCTGGCTCAGTGCTGAGAACAGACTAAGTGCTGAATGAACCTGATCCAAAGCCCACAGAAGTCAACAAATAGGCTTTAGATCAGGCACTGATGGCCCCAATTCAGCAAAATGTTTTAAGCAAATGATAATTGCATCCCCCTTCAGTAAAGCTCTTAAAAAGTGTGAGGGTTTTACTGAATAAGCATGTTTCACCCAAACGGGATGTAAGTATGTGCCTGAAGTTAACAACATGCTTCGATGCCTTTCTGAATAAGGATATACTGTAATTTGCAGCCTAAGTGAGGAAGAAAAGTAAAATTATCTCTTCAAACTACTATTACAAATCTATTAGGGAACTAAGTTAGGTTTTGAATTGCATATCATATCTTTGCTCAGACAGGAAATATCTAACATTCTCATTTATTTTACATCTTTTCTTTTCTCAATACTATATTTTAATTAATCTCAGAGCAGAGGTCAAAATTTAGCAAATGAATTCACAAAATAATCCATACAATCTTCGGTTAATACTAGTCTTCCCTGAGCATTCCTCATTTTTTATCAAATATATACTAATTAACCTACCTGTACTTCTTTATAATTACTCACGTAGAGGATAAGTTACTTAAAATGCTAATAGCTTTATTAAATACACAGAATTAATTTCTTCACACTTTGAGGTCATTCTGAAATAAGCATACTAAGAATTTATAGAACGTTTTATCTCTTCAAAGCACTTACAAACTTCAAGCTAATTAAAAGATACTTTAAAAAAGCTCTTTAAAGGAAATTTGAATTTATAAAACTAGTTGTAAAAATATTAGACTTTATCCTTTATGTTTATACACAGGTGACAACTTAATTGGATCTTGTGGGCCAGATCCTTACCTGCTATAAATTGATATAATGCCATTAACTTCCATGGAAGTATGCCAATTTACACCCTATGAGGATCTCGCCCTGTATTTGCAATATTTATATTATCTTATTTGCTTTGCATATGGGCCTATATACATTCAAATACAACTTTATTTTATATCACAGCATTCATATAAACAGTCTTGCAAAACAGGTAGTCTCCATTTGCTTGTAAGATTTATTCATGATTTTTTTTAAACTCCATGGATTAATTATGAGCAGTTCTCTGAGTACTGAGGATGTTTTTTATATTTTAATACTTGGTTGTGCTGAGCAGTGCCGGCTCCAGGGTTTTGGCCGCCCCAAGCAGCCAAACAAACAAACAAAAAAAGCCGCGATCGCGATCTGCGGTGGCAATTCGGCGGAAGGTCCTTCTCTCCGAGCAGGAGTGAGGGACCGTCCGCCGAATTGCCGCCGACCAGCTGGACATGCCGCCCCTCTCCGAAGTGGCCGCCCCAAGCACCTGCTTGGTAAGCTGGTGCCTGGAGCCGGCCCTGGTGCTGAGATTATTTTTCTACTCTGCCCTATCTAGTCCACATTTTAGCATTCAGTTGTGACAACTGCCTCACTGTGATGGCTACTTTAGAGTGGCTTAGAAGATTGAGATTGGAGTCTGGAGACTTGAAGAGAGAAAATCATTTGTGAACATTTCAATTCTGCAATCACTGTGGTAACAGGCAGATTCTCAAAAGTACTTTGGTGTCGCAATACCCAACCCCTAGGGCCCTCCTGCCAAGTGCAATCCTCTGTTATTTAGGCACCTAACACTTAAATATTCAGTGGAGCAGAAACTTGAACCTGGATCTCCCATGGGAGTGTCCCAACTACTGGCCATATGTCACTGTGCCTTAGTGGGTCACAGCAGAGAATGCCAGATTCAGGACAAACTGCTGAGAAATAGGGCAGACTCACCCCAAACTGGTGGCTATTTTATCATTAGATATACCAAGCCAGTAACAAAAGTAAACTTCTCTCTCACCACACTAGTTAACAAGAAGTCAAAAATGCAGTCTCCTTCGGCATTCCAGCCTTTGTCTCACCACTCAGTCATTGGACTCTATGATGAGTGGTTACTGAAAACCAATTTCATCAAATATAGAGTCCTTACAATCTCAAGAGATCAGCCACTTAGCCAGGTCAATATATAATTCAGATCTTACCCAATAATCATGCTGCTGCCAATCCTTTAGTAACTAAAATCTAAAGGTTTATTAATAAAAGAAAAATAATTAAAATGGTTAATAGATCATATACATACAATAATTGCAATGACTTTATATCAAGTTGTTATAGACTGCTATCTTGTAAAGTTTCTCTGGTAACTTACAAAAGATTGGAAGGTCCTCAGTCCATAGTTCAAAATGCTGTTTTTAGTTGTAAGTCCATAGTCCAGAGAATCAGGGCAGGAAAGAGGTAAAATGGATTTATTCCGGGGTCTTTTATACCCTTTGCAATGTGCCTGGAAATTTTCTGTTTCAAACAAAGCTCACAGCCCAGTTTGTGGAAGGTTACTGGCACAAGATGTCCAGAGTCACATGAGCATATCACATGTCTTTACATGGCTTGATGACTCACAGGGGCAGCCATTGCCCATATCCATGCTGAGGCATCCACATGAAGATCTATCTGGGCACAATGAGTTTCTTCTATGGCCCATTGTTAGAGTGAATTGTCCTTAATGGGCCATCAAACATTAATAGTCCATTTCCAATGTGCTGGCTAGACTGGATGTAAACTACCTTGTTGTTACCCCCAGAACAAGTGCATCTGAGATATAGGTATATAGCCAATATTCATAGCTTCCGATACAGTGATGAAACACGCATTTAAACAGGACAATCTTATTTAGCAAATCATAACTTTTCCATTGACACCTTACATGACATACTTTGTACAAGATTTGTTGCAGTTGTCTAACAGTAACAATATCAATGATGTACATTTCAATCATACAGGATCATCCCACAGATTCACTCAGTCTTTATCTGGCCCAATAACTATCTAATTATTTATACAAAGTGGAACAGCTCCATCAGGAGAGATTGAGACAGACCCACCCCAGTATAACCCAGTACATATGTATATTGTGGCAAATGGCCGATGCTACTGCGGTGGGTCCCGCACTTTTCCTTAATGTGGTGGGTCAGGGTGCTGCCCCTTGCCCCTATTCTTGGGCATTGTGGTCTCTGCTCGTGCCCTGGTGGGGGAGGGAGAGGAGTGGGGAAGGGTCCCCTCTCTACTCTGGGTCCCAGCCCCTTCAGCTTTGCGGGCTGCTTACCCTCTTTCTGCTTGGGCAGGGTTTCCCTTCCCCTGGTACTCTGGTCTTCTGGTTAACATTAATCCTCCAACTCTAGTCAACTCTCCTTCCCTTCCCCTGTCTGACTGAACCAGGGGGGTTTATTAGGTCTCAGGCAGGGCCTTAATTGGCTCCAGGTGCTCTAATTACCCTGTAGTAATCTCTCCTTAGTCCACAGGGAATAAGGCTCTGAACATGTTAGGGCTTATATACCTCCCATCTATGACTCTCCTGCTACCCTCTGGCCCTGTTGTATCACATATTTCTTCCCCCCCCCGACCCTGCCCCGCTCAACACCATCGGGTTGGACTACTTGGTATGAGAGACAGTGCTGTTAATAGAGGCCGTCAGTGTTACCGTGTTAGGTTCTGGCCCTATGCAGTACCCGGAAGTGGAAGGGTTGCAGGGACAGGAATCATCTAGTCACTCTAGCGTTCTTCTCCTTGTTTCTGTGCATCCACTGGAGTGGGGTGTGGTTGGTCCCGATAGTGAACCGCCGCCCCGATAGGTAGTATTGGAGTGTCTCTGTGGCCCATTTAACTGCCAGACATTCTTTTTCGATGATGGCGTACCACTGCTCCTTGGGGAGGAGTTTCGGCTGAGGTACAGGATCCTCCTCCCCCACCATCTGTGAGAGGATGGCCCCTACCCCTACCTCCGAGGCAACCGTCTGTAGGATGAATTTCTTCTCGAAGTCTGGGGCTATAAGCAGTGGATGACTGCAAAGGGCTGTCCTTAAGTCTGTGAATGCTTCTTCTACGACATCGGTCCACTTTACTATATCTGAGTCCTGAGCTTTTATCAGGTCTGTCAGCAGCCATGCCCTTGTGGCGAAGTGAGGAATGAACCTGCGTAGTACCTCACTATCCCTAAAAATGGTCTGATTTGCTTTTTTTGAACCGGTCAGGGCCAACTCTGTATTGCCTCTACTTTGTTCCATTGGGGTTTCACCAAGCCCCTTCCTACTACATACCCAATGTATCTGGCCTCAGCTAGCCCTATCACACACTTGGTAGGGTTGGTGATAAGACCAGCATATATGAGAGCATCTAGCACCACTTCTACTTTTCCTAGGTGTGTTTCCCAGTCAGGGATATGGATGACTACGTCCTCTAAATAGGCAGCGTCATACTTGGCATGGGGTCATAGTAATGTGTCCAGTAATTGTTGGAATGTTGAGGGAGCCCTATGGAGTCCGAAAGAGAGGTCAGTATATTGGAAGAGGCTGTCGGGAATAGAGAAGGTGGTCTTCTCCTTGGCATCCTCAGCCGGGGCGATTTGCCAGTAGCCTTTTGTCAGGTCCAGGGTAGTCAAGTATCGGGCCTTGCCTAATTGATCAACTAGCTCATCGATGTAGGTTTTGATGGTAGGCATCAAATTGAGCTATTTCGTTCAACTTCCGGAAGTCTTTACAAAACCTCAGAGTGCCATTGGGCTTGGGGACCAGAACAATAGGGCTGGACCACTGGCTGTGGGATTCTTCAATAACCCCGAGTTCCAGCATGCTCCTCAATTCCATCCTAATTTCTTCACTTTTTCTCTCTGGTATTTGGTACGGTTTTATCGTTGCCCTTGCCCCAGGACAGGTGACAATATGGTGTTGGACCAGTGTTACATGGCCTAGCTGCGTGGAGAACACATCTTGGTTCTGCTGGATCATATCAATGACCTCTTTCATTATTTCAGGGTTAATTTGGGGGAGATCCTCAGCTACCTCTATACACACACACATTAAGCATAAATATTGTAGCAGTAATATAGCCTAAACTGGCCCATACCATAATCCTGTTCACTTATGCCAACTATCCCATAACACCTTGCATTTGCTGAAGTAAGCATTTGGCACAAGTAGATAGGAAACTTTTAAAAATCAAGATACATTCATTCTATGTCTTAGTACAAGCTAGGGAATTACCTTCACGGATCACTACTTGGAATGCTAGTATCCACAAGAAAAATAAGGAAGGAACAGAACAACCAAGTTAGGGAACTGGAACAAACTGATGGGTTGGATTTTAGTGATGTGCAAAGAAATGTATAATGTCTAAAATATAAATAATACCAGCTGAAATATGTAACTTGGGCGCACACCTTCTGCTTAAAATGAATGTAACATTGTTGCACAGGATGACTCCTCAGAGACTGGTATTGTATAGAACCTTTTTCCTGTACTGTATTAATAAGCATGACTGACACTTGTTGTCTGGTCTCTTGAGTATATTTCATAATGAACCAAAGTGTGATCAAGCAGTTGACTATACAATTTATCGACACCCATAACCTGGTGTTTAGGGCACTCACTTAGGATGAGGAGACTTAGGCCTGGTCTACACTAGGCGTTTATGTCGAATTTAGCACCGTTAAATCGAATTAACCCTGCACCCGTCCACACCACGAGGCTATTTAGTTCGACATAGAGGGCTCTTAAATTCGACTTCTGTACTCCTCCCCAACGAGGGGAGTAGCGCTAAATTCGACATGGCCATATCGAATTAGGCTTGGTGTGGATGGAAATCGACGGTAATAGCTCCGGGAGCTATCCCACAGTGCACCACTCTGTTGACGCTCTGGACAGCAGTCTGAGCTCGGATGCTCTGACCAGCCACACAGGAAAAGCCCCGGGAAAATTTGAATTCCTTTTCCTGTCTGGGCAGTTTGAATCTCATTTCCTGTTTGGACAGCGTGGCGAGCTCAGCAGCAGTGGCAACGATGCAGAGCTCTCCAGCCGAGATGGCCGTGCAATCCCAGAATAGAAAGAGGGCCCCAGCATGGACTGATCGGGAAGTCTTGGATCTCATCGCTGTGTGGGGCGATGAGTCCGTGCTTTCCGAGCTGCGCTCCAAAAGACGGAACGCAAAGATCTATGAGAAGATCTCGAAAGCCATGGCAGAGAGAGGATACAGCCGGGATGCAACGCAGTGCCGCGTGAAAATCAAGGAGCTGAGACAAGGCTATCAGAAGACCAAATAGGCAAACGGACGCTCCGGATCCCAGCCCCACACATCCCGTTTCTACGAGGCACTGCATTCCATCCTTGGTGCGGCCGCCACCACTACCCCACCACTGACCGTGGACTCTGAGGATGGGATATTGTCCAGGGCCGGTTCCTCGGACATGTTAGCGGATGGGGAAGATGAGGAAGGAGATGAGGAGGACGAGGCAGTCGGCAGCGCTTACCAAGCTGATTTCCCCGACAGCCAGGAGCTCTTCATCACCCTTACAGAGATCCCCTACCAACCCTCCCCAGCATGTAACCCGGACACAGATTCAGGGGAAGGATCAAGCGGTAAGTGCTTTAAACATATAAACCTTTATTTTGTACAAAACTTGAATATTAATACTAATAACAATCTTTGATTCATAATTTCTTCCCCCTGGGCGCTTAAATAATCAGTAACAAGTATTTGTAAAAAAATCAAACAGTGTCCGGCTGTGCATGATTGTGCTGCCCAAGCTGCTCCACTCTTTTGTCGCTGCTACTGCAGCTATATGAAAAGCCGGTCTATATGTCCGGGGATAGAGCAGTAGTCCTCCACAGACATCTCAACAAAGCTCTCCTGCAGGTAAAGGGATAGCCTGTTCATCAGGTTCCTGGGGAGAGCGGCTTTACTTGGTCCTCCAAAGTAAGAGACGTTCCCGCGCCAGGAGACAAGCAGGTACTCTGGAATCAGTGCCTTGCAGATCATGGCGGCATAGGGCCCCGGTCTCTGCATGCTTTCTTGAAGCATCCTCCGGATCTCGGTGTCCGGGATCCTCATGAGGGTGATGTCGGTCATGACAACCTGCTTTGAATTAGGTAGGGGACTGTTAGTATTGGGACTGCTTGCAACAAGTTCCTTTACAGAACTGTGACCGCTGGTTTACAGCCATGCGGTGGGGGCAGGAGAGGGTCAGCATCCAGGGATCTTTCCCTGGCACATCCGCGAGGGGGTGGGACAGGGCCACAGTTCTTGCTTGGCCGACTGCTGGCAGTACAGACTGGCATTGCTTTCAATGTGAAAGGTGGCCAGTGGTACTCCTAAAGTTTTAATCTGCAACAAGTCTACGGCTTACCATCTTTGCCTGCTACAGAGAGTACCGTGTCCTGCCCCGGTTCCCAGATCGGCAGTGCAAAAGTCCAGGCACTGAAGGCGAGGTTCGAAAATTCAACCTTGTCCTCAGTGCGCATGTGATAGGTGTGGTTCATGGTCTTGTTCACGGAGAAAGACTATGTTCTTGTGAATCAAGGTTCCCCTTCCGCATGCAAAAGTTTCGCAGCCACTGGGATTCGTCCCAGACCTGCAGCACTATGCGGTCCCACCAGTCAGTGCTTGTTTCCCGTGCCCAGAATCGCCGTTCCACAACATCCAGATGACCCATTGTCACCGTGATGTCCTCGGAGCTGGGTCCCGTGCTTTGTGAGAGGTCTGTGCCCCTCTCAGAGTTCAGGCCCTCACCGCGGTGCCGTAGCCTCCTCGCCTGGTTCATCTGCATCTGCCTCTGGGAAAGGTGGATGATAACCTGTGAGGCGTTCACAAGTGCCACAACTGCAGCGATGGTCGCAGCGGGATCCATGCTCGCAGTGCTGTGGCGTCCGCGCTGTCGCTGACCCGAAAAGCGCGCGAACTGATTTCCCGCCGGTGCTTTCAGGGAGGGAGGGAGGGCGGTATTGACAGACGGATGACGACAATTACCCAAAAGCACCCTCGACCCTTTTTTTTTTACCCAGTAGGCATTGGCGGCTCGACCCAGAATTCCAATGGGCAGTGGGGACTGCGGGAACTGTGGGATAGCTGCCCACAGTGCACCGCTTCCAATGTTGACGCTTGCCCCGTTAGTGTGGACTCACAAAGTCGAATTACTGTCCTTAGTGTGGACACACAAGTTCGACTTTGCAATATCGATTCCACATATTCGATTTAAGTGAAATCGAAATACCCTCGTAGTGTAGACATACCCTTACTGAGGTAAGTATCTCATACGCAGTGCAAGTTAATTTTGGTGTCAGCTAAAGGAAAAATAGCTGATTTGAAAGATAATGGATTGGGTGAAGCAAAATTTATAAACCTGACCAATGTGTCACTTCAGCTCAGAATGGCAAGGGACAAATGTCTTCAACCAACTTTAATAAAATTGTTTCTCTGAGCCAATTTTTGATTGGGACAGAAGTATTACTCAATACTGGAGCTAATACCTGCATTATGTTTTGTAACTAAACCTATTTAGCTTATACTCTGTACATCTGAGAATTAGCTTATTAGGGAGCTCACTAAAGTTGAAAAATTGGGGGTGGTTTAAAAATAATTTATTAGATGGCCAAAAAAGCCACAGTTCCACAATTAAGAAAAAGGACAATTGTAGCTAAAATCCCATGCTGGTTCAGTGGCAAAGTGAAGGCAGTAGTTAGAAATAAAAAAAGCAATATATAACAAATGTGGGGGGGAGGGAAAACAGCACTTGATATAAATTAGAGTTTATGAAATGTAGAAAATTAATAAGGAGTGCTAAAGACAGAGAAAAATCCCTGGCTGGAAGGACTAAGGAGTTTTTAGAGTATATTAGGAACAGAAGAAATCCTAGAAATAATCTAGACCCATTGCTAAATAGAGAAGATAAAATTGTTAATAATAATGAAGAAAAGGCAAAAGTATTCAATAAAGTTTTGCTCTGTATTTGAAAAAAATCAGGATAAGATATTCATATCACATCAGGATGATGAAATACATTCCAGTCCATTATAACTGAGGAGGATGTTAGACAACATCTTCTAGGGTAAACATTTTTTAAATCAGCAGGCCTGGATAACTTTTACGCAAGTATCATCAAAGAGCTGGCTGAGATGACCTCTGGCCTGCTGATTTTAATTTTTAATAAATCTTGAAATATTGGGGAAGTTTCAGAAGAATGGAGGAGTGCTAATATTGTCCAATATTAGGCTGGTTAACCTGACATCAATCCCAGGGAAAATAATGGGGAAAAGCAGATATGGGATTCAGTTGATAAAGAATTAAAGGATAAGAATATAATTAATGCCAGTCAACATGGTTTTATAGAAAATAGGTCTTGTCAAAGAAACTTGATTTCATTCATTAATGAGGACAAGTTTTTTTGATAAAGGGAACTGTGTAGATGTAATACATTTTGTAAAGTGTTTGATTTAGCACCACATGACATTCTGATTAAGAAAATAGCACTATAATTATCAATAGAACATACATTAAATGGATTAAGAAATGACTGACAGATCTCAAACAAATGTCATCAGTGGGGAATCATCATTGAATGGGGCCCATGAGCTGGGTCCATTCAAACAAAATGTGTTTTAATACTGTGTAGCGAGGTCAATGACTCACTGGTGCAGCGCCTCGTGCTGGTCATCTTGGGAATTAGCTCAACTCCAGCTCCAGAGTGCCCTCTGCTGGCTGGTGTGTCACCTGCCTCAGGCCCCATATCCCTCCCAGACCTCAGTGCCCCTTTCCCTTGGGGTTCTGCCTCGCAGCAGTGCCCCCTTACTCTGGGTTTCTCCTCCCAGGGGAACCCCCAACCCTCTAAACCCACCTTGCCTCAGTGGCTCCTGCCAGTCATCATCTAGCCCCCGCTCACTGGGGCAGACTGCAATCTGTAATGGCCACTCATCATTGGCAAGGGGTTAGGACCAGCTGCCTCTGCCTATCCCCCGGCTGCACCTCTGTAGCCCCAATACCTTTGTAGGCCTTCACCAAGGCCAGCAGCCTGGGGGTTTATCAAGCTGGAGCACCCCGGTTCCTCCTGCCCTTCCCCGACACTGCTCTACTTCAGATATCTTGCTCTCAGGCAGCTAGCCCTTCCCACTCCAGGGCTAGAGTGAGACTCTTACAGCTCCTGACCCAGCCCTCTTATCAGGACCAGCTGGGCCCTGATTGAGCTGGCCACACCTGTGGTCAGCTACTCCCTCAGTTGCTTTCACTCCTTTTCCCAGCCGCAGCCCTCTCCAGGGCTGCTTTTAAACCCTGTTCTGCAGGAGTGGGGCAGCTGCCCCACTACATACTGCCAAATGCCAAGTTATACATCTAGGCACAATGAATGCAGGTCATACCTACAGAATTGGGGACTGTAACCTGGAAAACAGTGACTCTAAAAAGGATTGTGGGGTCACAGAGGACAAGCAGCTCAACAGTGCGAAAGCTGTTGCAAAAACTAATAGGATCCCAGGTTGTAAAAACAGGGGAATAGTAAGTAAGAGTAGTGAGGAGATTTTCACTCTGTATATGGCACAGATGAAACTGATACTCTTACACTGCATAACATTCAGGTGCACACATTTTAAAAAGGATGTTGAAAAAAAGTGGAGAGGGTGCAGATAGGAGCTACAAAAATTATTTGAGGGCTGGAGGAAATACCTTACAGTAGAGACTTAAAGAGCTCCATTTGTTTAGCTTATCAAAAAGAAGTTTGAGAGGTGATTTTATTACAGTTTAAGTATTGATAAATTAAAAAGTAAGAAGTCACCAGGACCAGCTCATATCCACCCAGGAGTTCTGAAGGAACTCAAATATAAAATTGCAGAACTACTGACTGTAGAATGTAACTATCACTTAAATCAACTTCTGTACAAGATGACTGGAGGGTAGCTAATGTGACACAATTTAAAAAAAAGGCTTCTGTCAATTAAAGCCTAACTTCAGTACCAGGCAAATTGGTGGAAACTATAATCAAAAACAAAATTATCAGACATAGAATCTCAGGGTTGGAAGGGACCTCAGGAGGTCATCTAGTCCAACCCCCTGCTCAAAGCAGGACCAATTCCCAACTAAATCATCCCAGCCAGGGCTTTGTCAAGCCGGGCCTTAAAAACCTCCAAGGAAGGAGATTCCACCACCTCCCTAGGTAAAGCATTCCAGTGCTTCACCACCCTCCTAGTGAAATAGTGTTTCCTAATATCCAACCTAGACCTCTCCCACTGCAACTTGAGACCATTGATTCTTGTTCTGTCATCTGCCACCACTGAGAACAGCCGAGCTCCATCCTCTTTGGAACCCCCCCTCAGATAGTTGAAAGCAGCTATCAAATGCCCCCTCATTCTTCTCTTCTGGAGACTAAACAATCCCAGTTCCCTCAGCCTCTCCTCATAAGTCATGTGCTCCAGACCCCTAATAATTTTTGTTGCCCTCCGCTGGACTCTTTCCAATATTTCCACATCCTTCTTGTAGTGTGGGGCCCAAAACTGGACACAGTACTCCAGATGAGGCCTCACCAATGTCGCATAGATGAACACGATTTGTTGGGGAAGAGTCAACCCGGCTTCTGTAAAGGGAAATCATGCCTCACCAATTTATTAAAATTATTTGAAGGGGTTAATAAACATGTGACATGGGGGATCCAGTGAACAGAGTGTACTTGGACTTTCAGAAAGCCTTTGTCAAGTTCCCTCACCAAAGGCTCTTAAACAAAGTAAGCTATCATGCGATAAGAGGGAAGCTCCTCCCATAGATTAGTAAGTGGTTAAAAGACAGGAAACAAAGAGTAGGAATAAATTGTCAGTTTTCAGAATGGACAAAGGAATCTGTACTGGAATCAGTGCTGTTCAATAGTCATAAATAATCTGGAAAAAGGGGTAAATGGCGAGGTGGCAAAATTTGCAGATGATGCAAAATTGCTCAAGACAGTAAAGTCCAAAGCAGACTGTGAAGGGTTACAATGGGATCTCACAAAACTGGGTGACTGGGCAACAAAATGGCAGATGAAATTCAATGTTGATAAATGTAAAGTAATGCACATTGGAAAACAATAATCCAAACTATACATACAAAATAATGGGATCTGCATTAGCTGTTACCACTCAAGAAAGAAATCTTATAGTCATGGATAATTCTCTGAAAATATCTGCTCAATGTGCAGTGGCAGTCAAAAAAGGATGTTAGGAACCATTAAGAAAAGGTTAGATTTGAAGACAGAAAATATCATAATGCCACTATATAAATCCATGGTATGCTCACACCTGGAATACTGTGTGCAGTTCTGGTCATCCCATCTCAAAAAAGATACATTAGAATTGAAAAATCTACAGAGAAGGGCAACAAAAATTATTTAGGATATGGAACAGTTTCCATATGAGGAGAGATTAAAAAAGACTGGGACTGTTCATCTTGGAAAAGAGACAACTAAGGGGGGATATGATAGAGATCTATAAATTCTTGAATAGTGTGGAGAAAGTGAATAAGGAAGTGTTTTTTACTCCTTCACTAAGCATAACAATCAGGGGTCACCCAATAAAATTAATAGGCAGTAGGTTTAGAACAAACATAAGGAAGTACTTCTTCACACTCAACCTGTGGAACTCTTTGCCAGGGGAAGTTGTGAACTAGCTGCCCCAATTCCCCAGATGCATTACTTCCAAGCAAGGGAGGAAGAGCACAGTCTGATGCTGTCCCTGCAGTGGCTCCACCAACTTGCCGTGCCCTGCACTCTCCCCCATGAGCCAAGGGCTGGTGTGGAGAGAACCCAGAATCTAGCTGTGTCCCAGCTGAACAGCTTCAGGAGTGGCTGTTTGAAATGCCCACCCTCTCCCGTGCCTCACCATCAGCAGCAGCTGCATGTGTCTCTCACCCTTTCCCTTGCAAATGGGGTTGGGGAGGGAGGCAGTGGCACCATGGATGGTCTTGGCAGCAGGACCCAGAGCGTGAGTTTCTCCCAGTGCTGCAGGAGCAGCCTCACACGTCCCTCACTCCACTCCCCTGTGAGTAGGGGATGGGGAGGGGCAGCAGTACCATAGACAGTTCGGGCAACAGGACCCAGTAGTCTGTCTCTCCTACACACCTCAGCTTGGCTCATCTCCCTATTCCACATTCTTGTTTACTTTAAAATCAATACAGTGGAGGGTCTTATTTATAAAGCTACTTCTCAATTGGGCTCCAGATAATGCAAAGAAGCTAATGCCTTTTTAAAATTCTGTCGTGTTATGTTTGGTTAATAAACTTGTTTGGTTTACAATCAATACAGCTGAGGGAGTGTTTGTGTGGAGCTTGCTAAGGTTATTAAAAAATGAAGCTGAGAGAGAGAGACTGAGGGATTTCGTATTTGCATGTTGAAGAAACAAAGTGCTGGGCCAAGTCTTTTGGCTCTCCAGAGACAAATGGCTTAATTCTCATTTGCAGTAAGGCTGGAACAATTTAAAGGGGCCTTGGTGTAAATCAGAATCATGCCTAAAAAGTTCTTAGATGAACTCCTATTAATTTCTCTGCAATACCCTTTCAGCTAAGGAAGCATTTGTGCAGAATTTGCAAAGAGCTAAGAAAAAGAGAAGGCTGGAGGAAGGGCAAGGAGATGGAGCTTCATTAAGCATTATGAATTTTTGGAATCTGGAAGAAATGAAACTGTGGATAGTGTTGCTTGAAGAAGATATGTCCTGCTCCTCCTCCTCCTCCTCCTCCATTTATCATCCATATCAAGACTCACGCATACCCAACACTTTGGTCACCAGTGTTGCCAACCAATTCTTGTGATTTTGAGTGAGAAAACTGACTGGATGTGTATAGAATGCTGTGCACCAACAGATATGCATTATTAACAAAAGCTATAACTACACATCATATGCTACAATAAGTATTGTAATTAAAATGACAAGTCAATGGAGTTTCTCCAGATCTACACCTATCTAAACGAAAGCAGTAATGAGAATAGAATTTGGCCTATTATCAATGGGATCATTCCTTAATGCAAAAGCATAAATTGCTAACACTGAATTATATTAATTAAACCAAATCTTATTAATCAATTGTAGACTTCCAAAAAGGCACTCCAAATGTCTCAGATATCATTTTGTACTCTTTAATAACCTCTTATTAACTGATATATTATCAATTTCTAGGCTGGCTGCTCCATTTCATTCTATATACCGGTGTTGTGAAAAATTCTTTATAACATCCACATGTTCAACAATGAAAGTCACTGGACCTTGAGGCATTTAATACATTTAAGATTGGGCTAATTACATTCAAGTGAGCCTATTTCAGCCTGCATTGTACCTCACTCTGCAGTGATCCCAAATGGAACCACTGGGACTGCTGGTGGACTATGGCAGTGGCTCTCAACCTTTCCAGACTACTGTGCCCCTTTCAGGAGTCTGATTTGTCTTGCATACCCCAAGTTTCACTTCCCACTTAAAAATTACTTGCTTACAAGTATAAAAATACAAACGTGTCACAGCACAATATTACTAAAAAAATGCTCACTTTCTGAGTTTTGCCATATAATTATAAAATAAATCAATTGGAATATAAATATTGTACTTACATTTCAGTGTATAGTATATAGCACAGTATAAACAAGTCATTGTCTGTATGAAATATTAGTTTGTACTGACTTTTCTAGTGCTTTTTATGTAGCTTTTTGTAAAACTAGGCAAATATCTAGATGAGTTGATGCATCCCCTGAAAGACCTTTTTGTACCCCCAGGGATACACATACCCCTAATTGAGAACCACTGGACTAAGGTATATGCGACATGAGTAATTGTGGCAGAATCAGACTTAATATTTTAAATGGAATGACACTATCTTAATATGTGCGACATTGTATCCCTCAGTGCCACACATCTTCAACACTTCTAAATAACTTTTATACTACTTCTGCCATTTTACTGGAGTGTGATTTTTTCCCCCTTTTCTGCATTAGACTCAGCCTTCAAAAGTAGAAGACTCTTCACCTCTGTCCTTTATTCTAGGAATTAATATTGAACTTTTAAAGGAATTACTATAACAAGACGCTTGCATAATAATCAGAACGTCATCTCCCAAAGACTACTGTTTTAATGCTCATCTTCTCTTATCCCTCCCCACCCTTTTAATACACATTTATTATAATCCCTTGTTGTTTCTAATTTAGAGCACAAGAACTGAATGACAAGACCGGTCATTTTTATTTATCTGTAAAGCTATAAATAATATAAGACTCACTATTAGCACATATCTAGTTTCAGATTTGCATGATATACATACTAGTTTCCTGTCCTTAAGCTATTCTCTGCTTATCCATGCCAGGGTCTTCACCAAAAGAAATTATATATTGAAATGACACTGTGAATGCATTTGGAAATTAACAATTATTGATATTACTTGCTTGATTATAACTATTAGTGAAAATTTTTTGATTTTTATTGGCAGATACCTCCATTTATGGAAATTACTCAATATGTACTTCTACTGAAAAGTAGTAGCTAGGGTTAAAGGTAGTGATAAAATGACTGAATGGAAAAAATAGATTAAAGATGAGGAAAGGGCCCAGAATAGAATCTTTTGAGACTTCACAGAGATGCAATGTGGTTCAAAAGAAACACCAGAATCAAAAACAGAGAAAAAGCAGTTTGAGATGTAGAACAGTAGGAAACAGTTGCTTGGATAGCTATGGTGGGGTCCAGGACTTCAAAGAGAATGAAGTTGCCTATTCTCCCTACTCATTATCAGAAAAGAGATGCCACTAATTACATGTGGTAGAACCATTTCTATGCTATGGGCTGGAGAGAAACCCAGAAGCAAAGAGCCCTAGCACAAAATATTCATAATTACTATTACTTTTAATTGAATCAAACAATTGAAAAGTAGGAAAAACAGATGAATAGTTAATAGTTAAGCTGAAAACTGCCTTTTGCAGAGACTGTGGAGCAAAGCCTTTGTACTGTACAGCATCTTCTATTTCCAGCATGGTCTGTGCCATAGTTTGCACTTAATTGTCCTTGGTGAATGCATATGGAATATTCATATTCATATAAAACAACAAAAGAGCAACAGAAAATATTTATATTTTCACATGGCTTATCTTACATGTACAGATGCATTGGGGAGACTGGCACTCTTGGAAATTATTTATTAAATTTTAAGGGGTATTCTGCTCTAGACATTCATAGATAATTTCCATTTGCATTAATAGCCACCTTTTCAGTATGAGTTTGTAATCATTCTATAGTCTTAGCAGGCTGTGGTCTCTTTAATGGAACTAGAAATCTAGAAGTCCACTCCCTCTGGTGATAGTGCAGGAAAAATGAGGCTGTATGGAAGTGGAGAAAGATATTTCAATTGAACAATCTTTCAGGGCACTCATCCTGCAGTTATACTTTGCATACATGAACCTAAAGATATGGTGTGACAGGAACAAATGTAAAGTTGTAATTTACAGAGGCCAGAGACCACAGTGATGAGTTGAAAATCTAGGAGAAATGCTGATACTTCTGTGTCATAATGAGACATTATTCCCACCTAGCCTGTTTCTACAGTCTACCAGTCACCTGACCTTCCAGATATGTTCTCCATGTTGAAGTGAACCTCCCTGTATCCTGAAAAGACAAGAAATAGAGAGCAACTAGATTGACTAACCTATACGACTTTCCACTGCTGTGGTGAAGTGAATTTCACCATACCTAACAACGCTTGAACATTGAAGAAATGGAGGTTATTTTCCTGGTATCTGTGGAATACATCATTGCCCTTCTCGACTTCACATTTCTTACTTTACACTTAATAGTCTTACAATAAGCCTCATGTACCCTTGACTCACAAGGAGGATTTGGTTCTGTTTTGTATTAATGCATGTTACATTAACAATTTCCTCAATCTCAAGGGAAGCAAAAAACAAAAACAAAAGAGCACTCCCCCAGTTCAGGAAATCATCTTATTGTCTATGTATAGGTACCTTTACTAACAAACAGAAAAAAGACTCAGCATTTCATAGAGCAACGAATATCTCCATCCAATACATGAAATAAGTAAGTAATTAAAAACAGATTTCATCTCATGAAGCTGAAAAGCAGAAGCTACTCTTACAAAATTGAGCCTCATATTAAAAGCAAGGAGTTATGTAATGCCAGATACAATTTAGAAAGGATGTGGAGTCTCTCAGAGAGAAATTGGTTTGGAGACTCCGGAGACTCCATTCAAATACTTTTATCTTAAGTTCTCACATTTCAAACTGCATGTTTCAAATAGATGAATGCACCTCTATCACACCCCAAAATAGCATTGAGAGATACTGCTAGGATTTAAGAATTACTCCAGAAGAGAACTAGATCAGTGGTGGCACTTTTATTTATCAGTAAAGGTTACTTTTTTGTTTGCAAGACTCTTACCAGGATATATTTATGATCAGAGTTAAGTCAATGGGAATTTTGCCATTGATTTCAATGGACCCAGGCTTTGGCCCTTCACAACAGAGACCACATGTCACAGAGAGGGCTAGCTTTTGTAAGGGAATTGGTCCAAGCCCCACTTATTATCTGACCCCAGGTGATGGATTTGAATTTGGGCAGGTAGATAGGTCAAATCACCAGGATTACCTGATAGTAGTGGGCACAGGCAAGGAGTTCTCATAAGAAGGAGCCTGTTCCTTCTCCAAAGAGAAGGAGAGAGAGCTGTAGGGAGGCTCCTACAGTGGAGCTAGATGGAACTCAGGGTCAGAGAGGACAGGGGAAGGGACTCTGTACTCCAGCCAGATGGAGCAACCTGCAATGAGAAGCAGGAAAAGAAGCCTAAAGAGGCTGGAGGAAATACGAAGCAGCAGGGCCTGGATTTTTGGGAAGGAACTGTTATGCCCTCGCTGTCCTGGCCTGAAGAAACTAGGGAGCTGGGGAAAAACTTGTGTTGGTTTACACTGACATTTGAGCTGTGATATTGTATTAATAAACTAGACTCCAAGAAGGGTGTCAGTTGACTCACATGAGAGCCTGGGTGCAATTATTGGGCAGCCCAAGAAGGGAAAGCCGAGGCAGCGGCAGGGTCTGACACTGAACTGGATAAATCCCTGTCACCTCCACACATCTAAAACCTTAGATAGAGAAACAGTATTACAAGCCAATTATGATTTATTTTGCCATCAACTACCAGCACTGAAACACTGGTATAAAGTTCTCTTATATTTGCTGACACATTAAACCTTTGAAAACAACTCCTGAAATTGGAGGGAATATTGCTTCCAGATGAAACTGTCCATGCTTGTTCTCAGGCCAGAGATAACTTTCTTCTATGGGGAAGACGAGGTTGGAGGAGTGTTTGGAAAGTTTCAGCAAAATTTTCCCCTCCCTCTCCCCCACTTTTTAAGGAATGCAAAATACTTAACTTATTTAAAAGAATGTTTTAAGGTGATTTTTGATTACCCATAGCTCTGAAATGGCAGAGATAGTCAAAAGTCCAGGGGTATGATCTAACAATCCTTACTGACAAGAGCAATCAGTTCTTGCTCACATAAGTAGCCTCACTGAACTCAAAGATTACCTAAATGAGTTAGGACTATTCATGAGACTAAGGGTTTGCAGGTCAGCCCCTAGCACCTTCTAGTTGGTTTTCTTTTTTTAAAAAAATGACAAAAACAACTAGTGTGTTTAAGAAAGTATAAATTTGCTGATGTGCTGTGGTAACATTTGTTAGTATTGGAATCTAACTACAGTGCAAAGAGTTTGACCCTGGTCAATCCAAGGTCAATGGAATCAGCTGTGGACCCTAATTTAAGTACTACAACTAGCAATCACAGAGAAAATTTTCAGTGTTGACATATTTCAGTGCAGAAACTTGTTCTGTTTTGAAATTCTATGTTTCTAACCTCAGTAGGCTGGTCCCTTTCCCTGAAATGTTTATAAATCACAGCAAGAGCAAGTTGTGGGGATTCCAGACACAGTGAACTCAAGACCTGTAGTTCAAGACATTGAAGCTTGTAGCTTGTAAGCCTCTGGTGAAGTTTGTAAGCCTCTTAAACCTAGTAGCTGCACAGGGCATGGAAGGTGAAGATGAAGTCAAGGAAGCTGAGAGGAGTAAGTGGTTTTCCTAAGTAATTTAACTAACCCAAACAGTCTTTATACTTTCTTCCCAGTCATTACCTATTTTCATCTTAGTAGGGGTTTGGGGTAGGCGTGCTTTTTGTTTGCTTTTATTTTAAAAGGAACTTTATTTTTGTCATGTGGGTTGGTTTGTTGTTGTTTTTTTTAAATGAGAAATTCCACATGATTGATCGAGCTTGCTATGGAAAATATATTTTTGAGCACTGGTGTAAGGTTTATTTGTTTATGATTACCATTTTGTTAAATCGCCATCTTGGATTCATACAAATTGTTGTGTGGACTCCATTTTGAGTGTCCTTCTTATTGAAATATTGGCACCTTTTCCCCAAACGGCGGGAAGAAAGGGCAGGAAAAGGGCACATGACTAGACTGTATAAATAGTCAGTGC
This sequence comes from Emys orbicularis, assembly GCF_028017835.1. Taxonomy (NCBI): domain Eukaryota; kingdom Metazoa; phylum Chordata; order Testudines; family Emydidae; genus Emys; species Emys orbicularis. The sequence goes on along the minus strand of NC_088687.1, from coordinate 79,488,990 downwards.
ACCCAGCACAGGGTGCTGTCCGTCTGAGAGGCAGCTTGTGTCCCATTTATTTGCACACACGTTGTGAGTCAAGATCCATCGCTGTTACTTACCTGGAAGACCATCTCCTATATCCAGATCCATGTTCCTTCTGTGTCCCACCAAAGCGCAGTTCAAGGTCCGGATTCGACTGGTAGCCATGGCAGATCTGAGACATGTCCAGCTGTCTGTTCATCTCCATCTGTGCGCCAGAAATCATCTACCTATAAGTAAAGTTCTGTCAATAAGCCCATAGTTTCTTAAGGGTTCATAGTGGAACCTTAGCTTCATTGCCTGTGAGAACAAACCTATGAGCTGTTTTATTAGTTTCCTGTTAATAAACCCCTTTTTGCTTTTGCACCTTAACATTGAGTTGGTATTGCTTACCTGCTACCAAAGTGATAGGGATACTATTCCTGAGTCCAGAACACAGCATTTCATTCAATTTACTTTCCCTTGATAACACTGGGGCTGACTTCCACAAGGCCTGGTGCATATATTGTTCATTTTATTAATTTTCATGTAGGATGCAGGTTTGTTTTAATTAACATTGCTAATGCTCCCAAATGTCAACAGCATGGAAAACTGAGGTGTTTTACAAAAATTATTGCATTAAATCAGTACAAATGAGGTTGCTTTTCAGTTTGGTGACATTTAGCACTTATTATTTAAACATGCTTCCTTCATACTCCACAGGGTGATTCAAATGGTAGAAATAATAGATGTCTGTGTAAGGTGGTTGCTTGGATCCCAACATTTTTGTGTTACAGTGAAGACGGTTATGCAGCACATGATTTTTACTAGAATTCAGTCTAACTGTAAGTCATTGTGAATTAATTTATATCATGTGGGCTGAGATGCTGTGCACTTTCTGGTAGTATTATAAGTAGAAAGGGATCTTAAAGGGACATTAGAGCACTTGGGCATAAGGGATATACACTTATTTTCCTACTGAGTGTTTAAGGCCTTCCATTCCTATATGAGTAGGAGTAGGGTCAGTGCAAAAAGCAAAACAAAAAATTTTGCAGGAGGAGGGACAAGTCAGGGTAACTTGCTCACTATGGAAAGGAAGGTCTCCTAAGAGGTACCAGCTGGACAAATCCCAACTGCTGCTTGCACCTATTTTAAATACCATGTACATAACAGCAAAGCACATGAACTTGTTGCTCTACAAATGCACATTAGGGCCTTGATCATGCAAATATTTATGCATTTGCTTAAATTTAAACATGTGAGTAGTTTTTGCAGAAGTGTTTGCAGAATTGGAGCCTATTTATTATAACAAAAAACTTCCACTAAGTGCTCAATATGCAAATTTCAAACAGTCATAACTTTGTTAAATCAGTACCAAATTTCCTTCACACTTAATGAAGCAAGCCCTTCTCACTGAGGGCTATTTATAAGCAAGGTTTCAAGCTTTGAACTGTAGACATTTTTTAGTTATTCCAATTAAAAAACTGTGCTGGAAAATAAAATAATCATAATCAAACCTGAATACTTTACTTAAAGCCAATTAGAAAATTTGAATACAGGGATAAGCTCTACGACAAAATGTGTCAACATCTGGGCAGAAACAGAGTAAATATTCTGTACTACCAACACTACCCAATTTTTGGAGATGGAGTGAATAACAACTTTGCTAATTGAAACTACAGGGGGAATTTAGTTAGGCAGAATGTAATTACTCACATTGGAATTTGGCCCAGAATCTGGATTTAACACTCCTTTGAAAAGTGGATAGAATCTTTAATGGCAAGTAAGGATCACAGTTTTACATCTCATCCAAAGGTGGCATTTCCAATGATACACAATCAATCTTTGGTGTTGTGTACTAATTCACTAGTACTACTTCCTGTTGCACGTGGTGGAGTGTTTTGAAGGTGTCCTAGCCAAATCCTGCTCAGACCCTACCCTCCAACCTTAGCTTTTTCATTATTATTGTTATAAGCAGTGCCTGAAGTGACGTCAATATTTAAAGTTGCCAAACAGTTTCCATTATAAATCCATGCTTTTAATTTCTTACAACATTGTTGGTTATTAATCATATGGGCTGACGTCCCCCCATACCTTCCCTTGCTTTCTGCCTCAGGCTGAATAATTTTGTAAAGTTTCAGCAAAAATGTTTCAGTTATTTTTGAGAATTAAATTAGAGAAAAATGGATTTCAGAAATGTTAAGAAATTTCCTATCATTCCTTTGAAGAGCTTCAGATCTTCCAAGGTTTGGAGCAGCAACTTGAAATTCAGTGTGGGAGTGGTCCTGGTCAGCAAGATTACTTTTGCTATCCTCATTTAAACACCTCCAGGTTTGACCAAATTATAAACCCCAGAAAACCATCATTTATACATACTCACTCCATCTGCACTGAGTACATTCCAGCCCTGGGAACTCCTTATAACATGGTGACCACAAACAGCAGGTTCTAGGAAGAGAGCCAGAACTCAGCAAGGGGGACACTGAACTAACCACAGCAGTAGCTGCTGCCCTAAGAGAAATCACGTGTTAGAGGAAGTGAGGGCAGGGAGGTTTAACTAAAATGTGCTGGTAGCCAGCAGGAGAACATACATTCTAGCTTTCTCTTTTCCACTGACTGGTGTTAAATCTGTACATGTCACAGACCTTAGCATTGAAGAGACAATAAGAGGCAGCCAAACATCATTTTACAGATGCGATAACTGAAAGCTTGCACAAGGTCATTTTTGGCAGCACTGGGGATAAAACCCAGGGGACAGAGTCTACACTGTGTCTCTCAGGAGGTGCAGCAAAGCCGATGCAGGCTGAAGGGGAAAAGGTAGTTTTCTGCATAAGCAGCTGATCTGCCTCTGCATGTCACTGGAGTGGGGACTGGAATCTGGCCCCAGGTCTCTAATATCCAGACTAAAGCCTCCCCTACTTAACCACAGTTTTTTTGAGACTGAGTATGTTAAATCTGTTTTGTCCCCATCACTATTGTATCTGAGCACTTCACAATTTTTAATGTACTTACCTTTACAGTACATATGTGAGAAAGAGAAATACTATTATCCCAATTTTATGGATAGGACACTGAGGCATTGAGACTTGGCTGAGGTCACACAGAACATTTCTGTCAGAAGATGGAATTTATTTTTTTTCTTCTGAGTCATAGGTTGGCATCCTAACCACTGGATGAGCCTTCCTCTCCACATCTATCTATTGGCTATACTGACTCCAATCACTTGACTACACTTCCCCACAGAACCAAAGAGAATTCAACATTCCTCTGCTGCTAACAAAATAGTTGTGTAAGTCACTGCTAAAGTGTGTGACACATTTCTCTTTATTGGATGGATAATAGAGGATAACAGACTACTATTTCTACCAGTTATTCATTTTGGGTAAGTGATAGACGTCTGTCCTATAAATTTATAGCCCGGCTGGTGACCTCTATAGAGAGTCAATATGGTTCTGTATGATGGCATATCTATTTTTTCAGTTTGTATTTTTTCTAAACTTGGTAACAAAAGTTAAGGTTGCACAGTCAAGTACTCAAAAATTAGGAAATGTAAGAATTAAAGTTGCCCATGAAACCTCAGTTTGTCCTATGTCTGTATGTGTTATGTACAGTCTTAAATGACATATCACAAATTGTTTGTTGTACAAGACCACTGCCTCATTCAGTGAACAGAATGAATAGTGAATGAACAGAGGGTTTCAAGAAGAGAAAGGTTGTTCACTTATGTCTGAGACATTGGACTGGAATATTGGAGAGCTGGATTCTATTCCTGCATTTGTCACAGCATTTCCTTGTGCTGTAGGCAAGGCTATCATATTGCATAGATACAAGGGGCTGAATTAAGGTTGCTTGGGTATAAAATATCTATATTATGGTTACACAGTTGGTGTGTTGTGACTGCTGCTTTTCATACTGATGAATGTGATGTCATGGGACTTGGTCTAACTGCAACAGTTAGTACATTTGAATTAATCCATTTGAGCTAATGTAGCCTAGCTGAAGTAGAGTGACCATTCTGCAAAACAACACTACCACTATGCAGAGTGATAGCATTAACATTTGAGGAGTTATTGTAACTTGAGAAACTTCATCCCCACTAGATTACTAGCTAGAGCAGCAGCAGCACTCGAGCTTTCATTGAAGCTGTCTTGAGTTTCAAGCACCATTTAAAGTGAGTTAGAGATATTTGTGTGTGGATATGAGTCAGGTTAAGGGCAAAAGTCAAGTTATAGCTCAAGTGAACAATGCAATGCTGCTTTCATCTGTTAATTGTATCCAACCTATGGCGTCATCTTATTCTTAGGGCTTGCCTACACTGTTACTTTAATATGGATTAAGATGGGGTGTGACTTCAAAGTGGAATAGCTATTCCTGATTAACTCCACATGTGGAAGGATTAAATCTAGAATAAGTGTACCCTATTCCAAATAAACTAATTGGGAATAAGGCTGTGCTGGATCCTGTGTTGTTTTTATTTGCCAGTATTTTGAATCCCAATCTATTTTTGGTTTCTCTTTTGGTGTAGTCCACAATGCTTTGCTTAGCTGCTCTTTTATTTGCTCAAGGTCTTTTATTTTTCTATTCCCGTTTCTACCCTGCTTTCCAATAGTAGGGTTGGGAGACATCACTTTGCCAAATTTTGAATGTTATCAAATATTACATGCAAAATTCATCCCTGGCATAACTGTATACACTGGAGATATGCCAGAGATTAATTTGGCCACGTGAGTTCACACTTTGGCAATAGAAAGAAAATATTAAGATTTGTGTTCATAGAAACTTGCAACTTCCTTAATTTCATTCTTTTTATTTTATAATGTTGAGGTAGCAGTTATATTGTGCCATACCATGCATTGACCACCATATGTCTTTCAGATACAACAATGGTAGTGTCCATACAATACTCAAAATACATTTCCCATTCTTATGCTTTCACAGTTCCTTGTCTTTCTGTCCCTATATTTACCTTTCCATTCTTTTACCCAGTGTCCTATACCCTTTATATTATCTTCCTGTCCACAGCAATCACAGACTTCCAGGGTATCATTGGAGCAGCCTACAATAAAGATAGATATGACATGCAACTGGGTTGTCTGGGATGTTTTGAATTAAGGACACAACTGTATCAAATTATCTTTCTCCACCTTCTTTAATGAGAGTGGATTGGGACTTTGAATCCATAACCAACTGTTTTTAAAACTTTTGTGAGTACCATCCATTGTTTTGTCTGTCTTTCTGGATTTTTGCTATTTGTTTAATCTCAGACTTCCCCATTGTTCTTAAAGGCAGTACATTGAAAACATACTTCAAAACTCTTGAAATCCCATGACTACATGGATTGATTTATAATAGAGTGACATCACTTACTATATATCCTTAAGTAAGCATACTGATTGCTGTTTCTGTCATAACCTTTGGCTTCATTTTTAATGTTTACATTTAATGAAGTAGCTAGAAAAAATAAGTATTTTGTAACAGTTGCTAACAAGATGTACTCATGTATATAATGATCTTTGAGGGAAAAAAACTTTCTATTGAGCATTTTGCACAACAAATAATGGAACCCTAATGAGTACAGTAAAATATATGTTTCTACTTTTTTTCTTGTAGACTAACCTTTAGCAAATAAAATGGCCCTAGGAAGATAGAAGATTTTTCTTAGCTATAGCTATGTTTTTTTCTTAGGTAAATACCAACACCAGCAGGTGGAATTAAATGGAATGTTTGTTTCTCCCCCCATTCATTTGATGCTAAAATTTCACCAGCTAAATACACTCATAAAATGGTAGCTTAAGCAGTCATAAAACTGTGTTTTTCAATCTCATCATAATCAATCAAATTTGAACTCTTGCTTAGCTAGAAAAATCTGCGTGGATCTGAGAATAAATTACTAATTTTTTCCCTTCTGAGTCCCACAGTGTTATTTACAAAGCACATTAATTTATGCCAATGTTAATATAATTAGTTCATAATAAACTAAATTTATCAGGAAGACTTTATGTGAATCCTAATGATGGGGGGAAATGGAAACTTGTGCTTGACCAATTATTTGTTTTTTAAAAGTTTACACTAAATTTGCATATAAAGTAAAGGTGCAGTAGTGTGGGTAGAACATCAAATGCTGTATATAGTGACAGTTTCTGGTATATTTGCTGTCTTAATTCATTTCAAAGTCACTGCTGTGCACCAATTAAGTGTATACTATGAGTCTTCCCATTTCAAAGTTCAAAGGGCATCAACGTGTAGTAATGTGCAGTTTTGGATTAATCACTCGTATTTTTATGCTGTATAAAAAACTGGTGTCAAATTCTATAACCTTGATCTTACAATCAATGTCATATCATCCTGCATTAAAGTACCAGATGTTGTCAATTTGCAATTTACACATTTAAATAATATACTAATTTAAAATACTACCTCATTAGAATTATAAAGGAAAGTATGTTTCTTTGGCATGTTACTGTTGAATAATAAAAAGCAACTGACAAGTTATTATGAAGATTTTTGACAGCATTTTAATTAAAATTGGTTACTCAGTGAATTCAATAGATCATGTACCTAAATGCTACTTGAGCACTACAGTTTAAATTTTATATTAAATCCAGTCAATTAATGCAAAAATGTAATATGCTATAAAAAGGACAAAAAATGTCTTTTGGTAGAAGTAGGCTAGATGTACAACAAACTATTCTTCCAGCTAGCAAGCTCAGAGTAAAGTACATAAAAATTTACAGTATCTTAAGCTTCACCTTATGTGCTTTCTTTTGTTTGCCTGGTAAGTTCCTTCTTCGTATTGTGCCCAAATGTGTCCACTTAGTTCATGATGAACACAACATCAGGAGAAAAATAATTTTCTATCATTGAGCTGACCAGAAATTTATACTTTTGGAGCTAATGGATATGCTTATACAAAAGGTCCCATTTTGGACAGGCAGGGATTGGACAGGAGGGGATTTTCTTGATTGAAAATGAGGAAAGGGTTCCATCAATATGCTTTTAGTGAAAATTCCCCCCCACTTCCAGAAAGTACCCAGGAGACAGAAAAATTATAATGTAGATTGACCAAATAGTTTTAACGTTGGAACATAATGTTCCTGTGACAGACATATGAGATCTGCCCCGAAGTGTGCCGGGGTTTTGAGATAATGAATTCGGTATGGACTTTAAACTGTTTCATAAAACTAATTTCATGTCTAGATTGGCTTGTGGGTTTTTTTTACTTTAGCTTTTTGGATTGTTTTTCTTTTTTAAGAATGGCTCACAAATATATTTGGTGGGTGAAGAAAACATTGCAGTTGACTGGATAGCAGATTTTCACCCACTATGGGGAATAAATGTTTAGCTGCACCTAAGGCAGATCCAGGCACCTGCAGCTGCCCCTGGAAAATACCCTGATGTGGTACTTCACAGCATGCAGCTGATTCCACAGGAAAGTGAATAAAGTCTCAGGCTCTTGAACCTGAGTGGTTCAACCTCAAGTGGCCATTTGTATCAGCTTTAGGGTTGTTTTGTGCTACCAGAGCAGCACACATCAGCCTTAACGCACTGGAGGATGTGACTTTCAGGCTGTAATAACTTCCCAAGTATTGCCTCCACAGGGTAGGCAGCGGGAAGGGGGATAAATGTGATGTGTGAGTTCATGCACATGGATCTTTGACCTTGTGGAGCTACCTTCACAAGGTCTGGATATGAGGGGGGGATGGTGGCATAGAGGAGTCTTATTCATTTTTCTGCACAGGCAGGGGCAGTTATGTGTGCGGTGGGGATCTGAAAGGCTCTATACAGACCTTAGGTTTTAAGTTATTTGGGACGGGAACCATGTTTACTTCTGGATCTTATACAGCAATAACAAAATGTACCCAATCGTTGGAAGCCTGTTGTCAAATGACAAAATCTTCCTGCACAGAAGGTGTCGTAGTTCAAAGCAGTGCAATTAAAAGGGGAAATTGTAAAGGCTTTGTACAATTGAAGAGAAATATGTAGTTTCCATCTATGTCTTCTCTACAAATATCTAAAATATTCAAAAATTCAGTTACAATCTCCCCCAAATACTTTCTTAAATATCTTACTTTTGTCAATTGCAGTACTTAACATGGCTGACATGTCAAAGGAGCATATAAAAAAACTGCTGACGCATATAATAAAATACATCACTTTTCTTATGATTATCTTTTCACTGGTGTGTTATATTTCATTATTTCCAATTTGGAATTAAACAGACAAAAAATTCCCTGGTGAAATTCAAATTAATATATATATTAATAAAATATATAAAAGCTGCAGGTTTTATAATTAAGTATTCCATAAGAACTAAACTATAATTGTCCTATGAAGTTCAATGCCATCCTAATTGATCAAGATTGTGTAACAGTTGGCAAGGCAAATTATAAGTTAAACTGTAAATAAAATCAGAAAATATTTTAGTAACAACTAATAAAGAAATACTTGCCAATTACATATCTTAGCTGTCAGTTTTAAGTCTGTTGCATATTTTTAACAACCATTCCCTTAAAGCAAAGCTATACAGCCTGATTGTTTAAAGAAGCTGAGAGTTCAAGGCTCCCTGCAAAGTGAATGGGAGCAGAAGGTACTCAGCACTTAGGAAAATCAGATCAGTGTTTTCCCCTTCTTCATATTGGTATTTGATATTTAAAAAACCTTCTTCATATTTCAAACCCTTCATGGCTGCAAGACTTCAGAAGAGTCCTAGGAATTTACAAAAGATGTATATGTATTTTTTTGGAATCATAAGATTGACAGCCTAGAAGAGTGAAAGTTTCCCATGTATCCAGAAAACAACATGGGTACTGCCCTTACAAATCTCTCCCTTTTCCCTTATGTATCTCAAACCAGAAATGGAAGAAATTTTTCTACAGGAGAAAGGCTAATTTTCATGACCTTTGACCTTTTTTGACTGCTCACAAGGGTTCCATTCACATTCTACTATGATGCGGAGAGTTTTTGTGTTGTGGAAAGCTGTAGACAAGGGACTGGACTTTGACCTCCAACCCATTTCACATCTGATCACTAACAGATAGCCCAGTTTCAATAGAACAAAAATACCTTTGTACCAGGTCTAGCATCAGTGGGGAGCTTGCCTGTGTTTAGTTCAGAATGTGAAATTCTTGGGGCACAGATCGTGGCCTTGGACAAGTCCCATTTGTGCTGTTTCAGCAGTGCAAAAAGGCTTGTAGAACTGGTCTAACAGTTTGGCTGGAATCTTGAGGTGGCATAGAGTAAGTGTGCTCAACTCCAAACCCCATCATGTGCCCTCCAGAGCATGTTAAGGGCATGGTCATTAAAAAAGGGAAAAGATCAGAGCACTGCTGGCAACCCCCAGCTGCCTTAAGAGTCCCTTGGGGGTTAATGCAGCCAGATATGAATTAGACCTCCTTATGCCAGGAACTGGATTGATCGAGTTCTCCAGGTGAAGGACAAATGATTACATGACCCTTGGGGTAAGTTTTTTGTCTGTAGTGTGTGTGTTTGTGTTGTGCTTGCGGCTTGACTGAAATATACCGTGTGGTCTGTTTGTTTGGGGGATCATGTGCTGAGCCTAGTGGCCTGCAAGGCAAGGCTGACAGCTTCTTAACGAGGCTTTGCTCTCTAAGCCCTTTAGCACCCATCAATCCTTAACAAGGGGGTGTGGCTACTCAGGAAGACCAGGGCTTTAAAAAGCCCACTCCTAAGCAACCAAAGGAGCTAGCGAAAAGGAGCAGCTAACAGGGGAGTTTTGTGAGGGAATTTAGAGGGAGAGTGGTGTGCTAATACACTTAACGTTCTTTAAACTTTTTTAAACTTAAGACCAAAACCACCCCCTGATAAAATCAAAACTTCAACAAAGGAACAAGCTGCAGGAGTAAAAAGACAATGCAAGCAGAAGTCCAACAACAGAGTGGGGGCTATCCAGTTCATTGCACTTCATGCAGCATGTAGGATTACTGCCCTATGGGCAAGTGGCATATGTGTGCATTCAGTGCAAGGAGCTCCTGGCCCTCAGAGACTGTGTATGGGCTTTGGAGACCAGAGTGGCTGAACTGGAGGAGCTAAGGGAGACAGAGAGGTACATAGATGAGACTTTCCGGGACACAGTAGAACTGTCCCAGCCCTGGTCTGAAAGCCTCTGTGCTATCTCAGGGAAGGAGAACATCCAACTGGAGCACAGGGAAATGATCCCATAGTTGGGACCCTCCTTCCAGATGATGTTGTGGTATCTTCCCACACTGAGGATACCTCTCTGGGGGAGGGAACACCAGTTATTAGGAAGAGACAGGTATAAGTAATGGGTGATTTGATCTTTAGAAACATAGATAGCTGGGTATGTGATGATTGGGAGAACCACTGGGTGACTTGCCTGCCTAGTGTGAAGGTTGCAGATCTTTCGAGACATCTAGATAGATTTATGTGTAGTGTTGGGGAGGAGCTGGTGGTTGTGGTGCATGTATGTACCAATGAGATAGGGAAGAATAGGAGAGAGGTCCTGGAGGCCAAATTTAGGCAGGTAGGTAAGAGATTGAAGTCCAGCACCTCCATGGTAGCATTCTCTGAAATGCTTCCAGTTCCATGCACAGGGCTAGTTAGACAGGCAGAATTGCAGGGTCTCAATGCATGGATGAGACAATGGTGTAGAGAGGAGGGGTTTAGATTTATTAGGAACTGGGGAAACTTTTGGGAAAGGGGGAGCCTATACAGGAAGGATGGACTCCACCTAAACCCAAATGGAACCAGGTTGCTGGCACCAGGGCCGGCTTTAGACCGGGGAATCGGGCCCCGCAGACTTGCCTACGAGGGCCCCGCGCCTTAGGCGCCTTTTTAATTTTCTTTACTCACCCGGCGGCGGTCTGCTCCAGGTCTTCGGCGGCATTTCAGTGGCGGGGAGTCCTTCAGTGCCGCGGAAGACCCGGAGCCGAGTGAAGGACCCCGTGCCGCTGAAGACTGGAGTGGATCCCCCGCCGCCAAAGTGCTGCCGAAGACCCGGAGCGCCGCCGGGTATTCGAATCGGGCCCCACAGTTCCTAAAGCCTGCCCTGGCTGGCACTTACAATTAAAAAAGGTTGTAGAGTAGTTTTTAACTTAAGGGTTGGGGGAAAGCTGACAGGTACAGAGGAGCACATGGTTCGGACAGAGATATCCCTTAGGGGAGGATCTCTTAATGGAGATTTTCTCTGTCTTAGTAAGGAGAAGAGGATGGAAGATGACAAAATACGGGTAGGATCTGATGAGAAACCGTCAAATGAAAAAGAGTCCCATTCAATTACATCATGTAATGGCAGACAGCTAAAATGTGACAATTTTTTTAAGTGCTTATATACCCTTGCTAGAAGTCTAAATAATAAGATGGGTGAACTAGGGTGCCTCGTATTAAATGAATCAAATGAAGTAAAAATCTTAAATAAACCAAACTGTACCATAGAATTTCTATGGATAGTAATGCCATGCTTGAATAACAAGACTATAGCAGTAGGGATATACTGCCAACCACCTGACCACGATGGTGATAGTGACTATGAAATGCTCAGGGAGATTAGAGAGGCTATAAAAATAAAAAAACCTCAATAATAATGGGGGATTTCAATGATTCCCATATTGATTGGGTACATGTCATCTCAAGATGGGCTGTAGAGATAAAGATTCTTGACACCTTATATGACTGCTTCTTGGAGCAGCTCATCCTAGAACCCACAAGAGGAGAGGCAATTCTTGATTTAGTCCTAAGTGGAGCACATGATCTGGTCCAAGAGGTGAATATAGCTGAACTGCTTGGTAATAGTGACCATAATATAATTAAATTTAATATCCCTGTGGTGGGGAAAACACCACAGCAGCCCAACATGGTAGCATTTAATTTCAGAAAGGGGAACTACCCAAAAATGAGGAAATTATTTAAACAGTGAAAAGTGAAATCCCTGCATGGAAACTTTTTAAAGACACCATAATAGAGGCTCAACTTAAATGTATACCCCAAATTAAAAAACATAGTAAGAGAACAAAAAAAGTGCCACTGTGGCTAAACAATAAAGTAAAAGAAGCAGTGAGAGGCAAAAAAGGCATCCTTTAAAAAGTGGAAATTAAATCCTAGTGAGAAAAATAGAAAGGAGCATAAATTCTGGCAAGTGAAGTGTAAAAATATAATTAGGATGGCCAAAAAAGAATTTGAAGAACAGCTAGCCAAAGACTCAAAAAGTAATAGCATTTTTTAAGTACATCAGAAGCAGGAACCCTGCTAAACAATCTGTGGGGCCACTGGACGATCGAGATGCTAAAGGAGCACTCAACGACGATAAGGCCATTGTGGAGAAACTAAATTAATTCTTTGCTCGGTCTTCACAGCTGAGGATGTGAGGGAGATTCCCAAACCTGAAGCATTCTTTTGAGGTGACAAATCTGAGGAACTGTCCCAGATTGAGGTGTCATTAGAGAAGGTTTTGGAACAAATTGATAAATTAAACAGTAATAAGTCACCAAGTCCAGATGGTATTCACCCAAGAGTTCTGAAGGAACTCAAATGTGAAATTGCAGAACTAACTACTAACTGTAGTTTGTAACCTATCATTTAAATCAGCTTCTGTACCAAATGACTGAAGGATAGCTAATGTGATGCCAATTTTTAAAAAGGGCTCCAGACATGATCCTGGCAATTACAGGCCAGTAACCTAACTTCAGTACCGGGCAAACTGGCTGAAACTATAGTAAAGAACAGAATTGTCAGACACATAGATGAACATAATTTATTGGGGAAGAGTCAACATGGTTTTTGTAAAGGGAAATCATGCCTCACCAATCTACTAGAGTTATGTTTTTATGTTCTTATCAGCTGGCTCCAGCACTGAAGAAGACAGAGCTGCTTTTTCATATCCTCAGGCACTGAACGAAGAAGAAGTTGGATGGACATGAAGAGAGGGGCAAATGTCTTCTCTGTTCAGTGCATCTCTGAAAACACTGTTGCTGCTCATCAAACAAAAATAAATAAAGAACCAGAAGTATTCTCCAATGTACCTGAACAAACTAGGATCGTGCTTTGCATTATAATGATTTAAATTCAGTCTTGATAAATGAATTAGCAGGATACAACCACCATCTTACAATGTTAAAGATCTGCCCATTCAAAGAACATTGCTGTAAAGCATAGGTGATGACTCTGTGGGTGCTCCAGGGCTGAAGTGCCCACCAAAAAAGAAAAAAAAATAGGGCGTGCTCAGCAGCAGGTAGCAGGAGCACATACATGGTACACAATGAAACTGGGAGGCAGAAAGGAACTGCTGGCAAAGACAAAAGTCAGCCCCGGTGCTGTAAAGGGTTGCTGTAGCATCACTTCTTTTCTTGCACTGGTATTGGCAAAGAAAATCTGTCCTAAACGGTATCAGGATTACTGAAGAAAACTGAGAGGCAACTAGGAGGACAACACAAAAAGAAATAAGATTTTATGTTTCTTTGGAAATATTAGTAATCAAGTCTCCAGATGCACTGTAACATCAAGGCAAAAAAACAACAACAGAGATACAGATTGCTAAAGACTGTTGAAAAGCATCAGAGGGTAACAGATCCACATTTGGCTTTATCAGCTAATAATGCAGCACCATTAGAATGTGGATTGTCTCCTGCAGAACTATTAATGGTAACTACCAAATGTTTACAGGAGGGTTTTTTTGCATCAATAAAGAGCAGTCCAACAATGAGGTCTTGCATACAAATGGAAGTGCAACAAAAACATTTTAAGAGAACAAACCATCTAGCTTAATTGCTAAAGAATATAGCAAGTATAAAGAGACTTTAATCCTGAAACAAAAGGGCTACAATTCTAAAGCAAGCTATAACTCCACTTATATTATGTAATAATTGAGAATTGACACATTTCCAGAAGAAATAGATTCTTAGAGCAGGAAACTTCTCTGCTGAAAGAGAATCCATAACAGTGTGCTGTGGCATAATCTAACAATGAGTTATACAGGTCATTCAAACAAGTGTCCCTGTAACACCAACAGACCCCAGTCATCGACAGGCAGAACTGAACCTGGGACCTCTGAAACTTAGTACATGAGTCTCCTGTATGAGCTAAAAGCCATATGTCTATTAGCTAAGGCTGTAGAGAAAACTCATTAATCTCTCTCTAAGTGGTCTCTGTGCCACTACATGGGACAGAACACCACATCCAGGAGCTGTGTGAGTTACATCCGCACATCTCAATGTAAGTGTGTAAGCCACTATTTTACAGAAAAAGGAGATGTTGTGTCTTACCTTGTCAAATGTTTTACCAAAGAAATCACCCCTTTGGAACCTGGGATGCTGCTTCTCATTATATTGTTGCAGGTGGCTCTGCCTCTTAGCTGTTGACTAGACTTTTGGTGTCCAGCAGTGCCCTTCCCGCACCCTCTTGCTCAACCCCTCAAAGCTTCCATAGACTGAAGTGTTAAAATTAAGAAGCTGAGAAAACTCAACAGATGATTTACAGCTGATTACTTTTTTTTAATCTTAACTTTTTAATGAAAAATAAGCGACTAAAACATTTTTGCAGAAAATGTTTTGGTCAAAATTTTCAAGGGTTTTTTTTTTTTTTTTTGGAAATGACAGAAAAGCAAAAACCGAAAAAATAAAATTGGTTAAAAAAGTAACAAATTTGGAATATTTTCCCCCTCCCGCTTTCCCCCCCCTATTACCAGTGGGGCAGGGGAGGAGAAAAACATGTACCAAACAAAAAAACCTAAAAACCGAAAATGTATTCAGTTTTTGAGAAAGGTTTTACTAGCACTCATCATGGATGACCTACATAATTCACTCCTGGCTCCTTCTCAAGAGTAATGAAGCCATTCAAAACATATGCTAATTGAACTTTATATTGCACCATACCATGATGTATCTGTTTATAGAATGATGTAGATATTATGGACCATATGAAGATGCTAACAAGTCAAATCTTTGCAGACTGACAAGAGACAATGTAATACATGGAAAACACCAAGTTATGACAAAGAAAAAAAAAGAAATGAGTGAATTAAAATCAATAAAATATAGATTTTTTGCTACGGGAAGCGTATTAGCCTAGAAATTCAATTTCAGATTTTGTATTTCAGTCAAGAAAAAAAAAAATCATTGCTTTAAATAGGATTCTCTCTCTTGCTAGTAGTGTAGAGTTCCTCCACCTTCCACTTATTCATTTATGACAGAACCAGTCTTTATAATCACCTTTTCCTTATGGTTTGCTACTGCTGATACTAGAGGTAAAATTCTGCTCTTGGTTTTCAGAGCTTCATGAGGATGGGGTAGGTAAGGAATTGGATGGTAGTGGCCTAGGGGATGGTCCCTGAACCAGCGGCGGCTCCAGGCACCAACGCTCCAAGCGTGTGCCTGGGGCGGCAAGCCACGAGGGGCGCCCTGCCGGTCCCTGCGAGGGCGGCAGTCAGGCAGCCTTCGGCGGCATGCCTGCGGGAGGTCTGCCGGTCCCGCGGATTCGGCGGCAATTCAGCAGTGGGTACGCCGAAGTCGCGGGACCGGCGGACCTCCCACAGGCACGCCGCCGAATCCGCAGGACTGGGGACCTCCCGCAGGCTGCCTCACTGCCGTGCTTGGGGCGGCAAAAAAGCTAGAGCCGCACCTGCCTTGAACAACATTGTTATTCCAGTCTGCAGAGCTACTAACTGCAGCATCGAAAGGAATTAGCATGCTTTCCCCAAGACTCTGTAGGTGGATGTTGGTAGTCACACAGGTGGCCATCAGATTAGCCATGCCTCCTGCACAACCAGGTAACACTGCCAGATGTGTGCAAGACAGGGAGGAGTGAGGGATGAGCATGGGGTTGGGCATCAGGAGACCCTGATATAATCAGGAGACCCTGAGTTCTAATCTAATAGTCTAATACCACAGACTATGTGCCATTGCAGAAGTTACTTTGCCTTTCTGTCTCAATTACTGTATCCATAAAACTGGTATAGTAATACTTACTTTCTTATCTCTCAAGAGTGTTTGTAAGGTTAATGGCTGTACAATGCCTTGAATATCTAATACAGTAGTTATCTATCATAAGGTAGGCTTGCACCCAGCTATAGTGTGCTCCATATACCCAGCAGTTAAGACAGGAAGAGGCTTCTTTCCTGCAGTGCACAAGCAGAAGACACATCAGAATTATGCTTTGTAGCCAGTATTTTTTCTTACTATATACAGATAAATAGTTTGATATATGGTATAATTCTCCAGGAATCCTCACCTAGTACTTATGGTACTCATCCACTCACAAATCTATTTACCTACTTGACAGGCAGTTCACATCCCTAATGGAAACTGAATATTGTTTGATTTTTTTTTCATTATTATGTCAATTGTGCTTTGGGACCACCTATGTTGCACAATAAATGTATTAGTGATTTGAGCATCTGGTTTCTGTCATTTGTTCTACTCAGTAGGCAAGAGCAGTGAAATATGTCATACATAATCACACACAAATTGAATGATCAGAAATATATTGATACCAACAGCTGAGAACATGCTTTGAAACACTGACAATGTGATTGTAACTAGGAGCTGATTTAAAGATTCTGAAGGTAATCTCAAAGAAGTGGTAACTGAGCGCTAAATCCACAGAGGGAGTTAGGCACTAACTGCCAAAGTCTAAAGTCCAAAAGTTAGATCCTCAAACTCCTTCATGCTCAGATGCCTGCTTAATGCTGTAGGCATCTAAATTTCCTAGCATGTTAGTTTCCAGGGGTAAGGTCCCCTAGATGTCTAATTTTTTTCCAGTTGGTGGCTTTGTACATGTGCCACTACTGATCTATGATGCCTAAGTCCCAGTGTAAGTGTTTCTTGCCTTAAGGCTCTGGTGTTTAGTTTATAGCTGAGGAAAATGTTCTTTTTTTTTTTCAAACAAAATTTAAGTTTCTGTAATGGAAAATTATTTGACGAACCACAGAAGTTAGAGATGGGAAAGGCCTCTGTAGGCCATCCAATCCATTTCCTCATCGATGTAGGATTGTTCCCTACAGCACATTCTTTAGCATTTTGTCTTGTCTGGTTTTAAAATGCCCAAACAATGAAGCTTCCACCACTTGGGAACATGGTGGATCAGAGCATGGGTCTATCTAGTCCAACATTCTGTTTCAGACAGCAGCCTGTACCAACTGCTATAGAGAAAGGTGGAAAAAACCCTGGAGTAAGTAGACAGGTAAGTAACTGGAGGTGTCAGGGAATGAATTGCTCCAAGGGAAAAGTAAAGTAAATTTATTGCAATCATTGATACAATGATAAGGTGCATCTTAATCTCCTCTCCATCCTCTGCACTGGCTCAGGTCTGTTTTCAATCTGATTGGCTGTCCACTATAGAAACTTTGAAAACAGCAATACTGACAGCTCTAGGATCTATAGTGCATATATTTATTTAAATTTTATTTTTCAGTGACTGTTATTTCCTGCTTGTGCTTCTTAGCTTTCTCATGTGCCTGCTATTATTGTACTCGCTCATGTTTGAAGTTCTTTCCAATTTAATATCATCTGTGAATTTTTATATTGCTGTTTAATTACATTTTAAATAATTAATGTAGATGCTAAATAAGACAAAACTTAATATTGAACCTGTCATAACCAGTACCTGGGAAGTTTCAAGCATCCATTCTTTATTTATTATCTAATTGCTAAAATTTCTGTTACTATTTTTGTCTAATTTAAGAAAATCTGTTGCAGTATAACATTGCACAGATGTGATCTAAATACTTACATTTAAGATACAGAGATATTGCTGCTTTGCTTCCGGATACTTTAAAAAAAACCCCAACTGCTTCTGGTTACTTAATTGAACTAGTAATTACTCTTGAACATGTGGGTTGGTTGTTTTCTGCTTGAAATAATTACCCAATGAAGCCTTCACCAGGGCTATCAGCAGGAAGCAAACAATCGGTGTATTGGTAAGAGTTTATAAAGCACTTGTGTGTTTTGCCAGATGGAGGAACAGATGGGTGTATAATACACACAAAAACTGACTACATGATCTCAGGTCTCAACCAGCAGCCACAGCTGAAATGTACAAGAATCAGTTGTAACCACTCCACAGCTACCTGCTTCCACGGAGATTGACTAAGTGATCTAAAAAACCAAATTCTTAAAGCACATACTCTGATTTTTACCTAAGCTTTCCTCTCCAAATTGTCAGCAGAAGGGGCTTATTCTTGCAAGGGAGGTTTATAACTACTATCAACATTCATTGAGTTATATTTGTAACTCCTCTGTGAATTAATGGGAAACTAGTTCCCCAAATCAGAGTTCTGTCATACTCACACATGGGCTTAGCTATTGTTTTGTTCTTTCAATATTTGTGCTTTTTTGATCCATTGCTTTTTTGATACCTGTTCTCTGTTTACATAATTGCTGTCTTTTAACCTATGTAAGGCTGGTGACATTCTTGTATGACTTTTTTCCCATAGTTTAGCATTGCTATAAATATCCAAACATCCAATCCTGTCTATGGTACTTCTGAAATATTCTGCATATTTTCCAGTTAGAATGTTGCAGTTTCTGATTCCTGTCATATGTGTCAATTTTTACCCACTTTTATGTCTCCTTCCCCAATATATCTGACATCTCAGTCTCACCATGTTAATGATAGAATAACAGTTGTATATGTAGAGTCAGAATGTGCTTTGGTCTGCCGAAAGATATTGCTGTATTAATTTGGGGTTCAGATTTAATGCTAGCAATATAAAATACCATTAATGTTACCTAAGGGCATGTCTATACTGCACCACATTTCAGAGTAATGGGGTACAAATAGCACTGTGCACCAAAGTGCCATGTTATAACTTGCTGTGGGTGCAAACATAAAGGTCACGAGATCACACTAACATACTCTTGTTTGAAGAGAACTATACTAGCTCATACTCACGACCTTTAAGTTTGTGCCTGCAGTATCCATGTAGGCGAATCACAATACTTCCCCCATTCTCACTGCTTAGCCCAAACTGTGGGACAGCGTAGACATACCTTAAGTCAAAGTGATTACTGGAGAGAAAAATTACAGTAGATAATCTTGATCATGTGATTAGCACAGTGTAGCAATTTACAACATTAGCACAACTTCAAGCTAATAAGAGGTTCCATTATTTCATATTTTGGCTTCTGGATAATAGGGTTTTTTGTTTTTTGTTTTTAAAAGAGGACTATAAGGGACGAATACAACTTCTGATGAAAAGGGTTGTGTTTTTCAGAAGCTCTGAAGAGATCAAATGAATAGACACCATTTACAATCCTTTTTCAAATGGAACACAAATCTTTATGCCTGTAGCAGGGAACTAATACACACAGCCATGAAGGAATGTCAGGGAACAAACAGAAGGTGAACCAGAAGGATGTTCCATGCAGAAAACATGGGGCCTTAGAGTCACCACATTCATCTGGAGAAACACTTTGAACAAGCACTTCAGGACATAATGAGAGTTTTAGGAGATTCTGTTTGAATTTGCAAGGTATTAGGTAGTGTTTAGTGTTTGTGCCACAACTTCAGTTTTAAAAGCAAACTAGGTTAATATATTTGCAGGAGTAATTAATTTAGAAAACATTTTGACAAAATGGAAGATAAAACAGAGAATTAACAATCCTATATTTAAAAAATAAAGGTTGGGGCCTTGAAAAAATAAACAGATCTTTGGCAAGCTTGCTAAAAGACAATATACTACTAAATTATTATAAGGTAGAGAACAGAGAGAACTCTAATAAAAGGGTTTGCAAATATTTGCTTGAATTTGTAAATGAATTTGCTTTGGTCCTTCTCATATATTTTTTATGTTTGTTTTCCAGGATCTATTCCATATTCCAAGAGATTAAGATCCATTACTGTTCATTGAAAACAAGTTTCCAAGTCAAATGCATGAGTACATATGGAAACAGAATTTGCACATATAAGTAAGTATTCCTGATAGCATGCTTACTTAATTGGGGGGGGGGGGACAATATTATTTGATTTATCTGATCACAATGGGACAACAGAGTTCATATTTTGAGTATTGAATGCTTCAAAGAGTTATTCATGATCAATCCACCTACATAAATATGAAAAATCTGAATAAATTAAAGGAAATTATTATCTGCTGGAAGATATTCCACAGGTAGAGGGCGAGGTTAATTTTTTCAGAAATTATTCAGTGTGAACTATTTACTCATTAATGGCAGATAGTTGGGAAAAAATCAAATCAAGGCAAGAATTTTAAGATGATTTGGCTGTATCTGGTTATAGAGGAAGAGGCTTCATAGTACTGGTTCTTGCTAAACACACTAGAAGGAAGCTTTTGATTGAAGCAATACTTTTGATACTGCTGAGGTGATGATACTGGGCCATTCAGTCCAACTCAGCTCCCTTGGTGCCACTCAGGCAGTGCAAAGTGAGAAGCAATTGCTTGTCACTTCCTTACTAATGTAGGAAAGTTATCAGCAGGTGTAAAGTCAGTGGACCTGGAGGTTCCATCACTATAGCTTTAGGTAGTGGGGGGTGTGACAGGAGCATGCCAAGGCTTGTCAGAGGGGGGGAGGAGCTGGAGTACATAATGCTTCTGCAACTCCAGCTGGCGAATGGTCTGTTGGGGACCACAGCCAGCTGGCACAGTCCCCTGGCTCTTTTAACCTGTACCTAGGGCTGGGGCTAGCCAGAGAATGGGGAAGGCAGAGCTGGCTCCCTGATAGCCCCTTTTCTCTTTTCTCACTGTGCAAATGAGAAGATGAGCAGAGTAGACAATCTGGCTCAATATTTCTAGCATGTTCTAGGGGAGACATCTGGGAATGGAATACTTTAGTTGGGGAGATGATCAGCTAAGTGCTTCCTGCATGAAACATACAAGACACCTCAAGCACAATTTCTTTATCCGGCCTCAGATAATTCAGATGTTTGAAATGCATTTGTAGTAAAACTAATGTAACTGATATAACCATTTTACAGGCTCTCATGGCTATTAAGGAATTTGTATGAAAATGATGTAAAAGATTATTTTTATTGTAATATAAATGTGAAATATTTAATCTCTTTTTAGTAATCTTGGGGAAAATGACACTGAAAAGTTGTCTTATTTTCTTTTTTGTATATTATTTTGGGAATTGAGAATTGTAGAGATTATAAAATGTATGCAGGAGACTGACCCCAGAAAATACCTCAATGAAAATAAACATTTTGGGTTATAACAAAAGGTTTAAACGTTTTACAACATTACAATAACTCTACAGAAGTCCAAATAAAGAGAGGCCAAACAAGCCAGCTAAAAGAATCATTTTCTTGAGATGGAACTTGCAGTTTCCCACTAGTAGCTCCACCAGTAATTTCTAAAATAAATTTCTGAGGAAGTAGAGGGACAAAGGTTGCCTCGCTAAACTGCTCATATTTCATTGAGAAAAAATAGTAATATAGATATGCATTTTCCTCTATACTCACTAGGGGACTCATTACAGGTCTCCCTTCATTTAATCATGTGGCCATTCCTGTCTGATTTCACACTCACCTTTCTCCTTTCTCATTCTTCTTTTAATCCACCAGAATACCAACATACTCAAATACAAATAACACCACATCCATTAAAATAATGTCCCAATATCTCAAATAATATCTATCAACTCTTCTTCTCCTACAGTCTTGTAAACCGTTTCTATTTCTTTAAATTTAGGGCCTGATTTTCAAAAGTCCTGGCTGTAATTTGCGTATCATCATGCCAACTGACAAACAGGGAGCTTATTTGCATGTGCAAATGATCAGTGATGGAGTTGGACATTTGAATGTGTAAATACTAATTTACACTCAGTGTTCAGTGGCTGCATGCTTAGCATTTTTAAAGTTTATGCTTAATCTTTGATACCTGCTGATAACATGGTCACAGGACAAATTAACATCAAATTCACAAAGGAACTTAGGAGCTGTAGCACCTAACTTTTAGGTGCCTAGCTTTCCAGTGGAATCCAGGAAGCCTGAGTTAGAGTCTAGACTCCCTATAAAAAGAATAAGGAGATTTAGGTGTCTAAGAATGGGATCCACAAAAGCCAGCATGTTAGGTGGGGTAGCTGCCTAAGCTAGCCAATAGCAGATGGCAAGGAGAAGATGGTGTCCTAAGCTCTGCCCATCTCAGGGAGTTAGGCATCAAAGTCTTTACTGGAGGGCGGTGCCTATCTCCATTTGTGATCCACATCTGGGAACTCCTCTCCTGCAGTCAGGTGCCTATGCCGTTTCTTGCAAAAACGGCAACGGTGCCTAACTCCATACAAAGTGGAGGCGGGGAGAAAGGGAAGGAGTGACTCCCTTAACAGGGCTTTGGAGATGTGCTCCAGCTCCGCTCCAGCTCCAGGTAAAAACCTGCAGCTCCACTGCTCCGGAGCTGCTCCGTTCCAAAGCCCTGCTTATAAACATTTATTCCAGTATTTAGGGGACTCAGACAAGATATGGGAGATCCCAGTTCAATGTCCCCCTGTGCCTGATGAGAAGAAAATATTTGAACATGGGTTTTCCACATCTCAGATGAGTTCTCTAACTGCTAACCTATAGAGTCATTCTCTCTCACTGGCCCAGTGCATACTTAATTATTTATACACAGTGGAACAACTTCAACATCTGAATATGCCATACTCCAGTAGTCCCTCCTCCCTGTTTTGTGTAGAGGTTGGTGCTACTGAATTGGACCTGGCAGGCAAAATAATTAGGACAATGCCTAATTTCACCTGGTTTGAGGATCCCACTCGGCCTTTGGCATGATATAGGCATCCGGGCACCTAGATTGAGGCATTGTATTAATGTTCAAAGGCAGAAATCAAGGTGGCGAGAGGAAATTTAGGCTATGTCTCCATGTATAGTGGTATGTAACATGGGTATAAGTAGCAGTGTAGACAATGAGGCATTGCTTAGATGAGTAGAGACTCCCCACAACCCTATGGTATTCACTCTACAGTGCCTCTCATGTCTCCAATGATACTTTTAGCAGTGTAGTGTCCCCCTGACTCCCTGCTGCCAAACCTTTCCTCCTGCCAGAGTCTTTCACGGATGCTCAAGCTAAACATCACAGGTGGATGTAGCTTCCCTTTCACTATGGTGCATACACATACCTTACATGCCACTGCAAGAATAGACAAAGTCTTAGGTGCTAAGGGATTTTATTCACCTCCAGGGTTAGGCAGCAGCTGAGCAGAGGTTTTGAGGATCTCAGTGGTGCCTACATTTTGGATTTAGTTGCTTAAGTTCCATTGTAGGCACCTAAGTCCTTTTGTGGATCTGGGCCTTATTCCCCAAAGTTCAATGTAGAGACACAGATCGGATGAGTCATTTGATTCAACGTCTTTTCCTCCCTCCACACCCTCTTAGTAAGTTGTGTTGAATGTAGGTTGCAAGGCATACATCAGGAAAAAAAGACACCGGAATTAAGAATCCAAAGGCTCATTCCAGCCAGATCATTGATCCATACAAAACCGCTACATTCACAGGAAGCCTGTTGCTATGTCCCAGTCTCTTGCTACACTCTGATCTGTCTGGTTCCTTGTTATGACAGGCAGTCTACATCAGGTTGGAATCAGCTCATTGTCAGTACCCAAGTCTCTCCTCTCCAACTGTTAGAAGAATTCAGAAGGTCCCATTGAGCTCTCTGCCTGGCACCACTATTCACCCAAGATTCCTGTAAGTCCAATAAATTGTTCCCTGGGTCAGGGCCCAGGTATCCACGCACATCATAGGTCAGTTCTCTAAATCACTTAATAATATGCATAATAGAGATTTCTCCACTGACCATTCTTGAGTGTGATGTGGCAAGACAAATGGACTGTGCCTAAGCTGTGGGCCCCAAAATTTGCAGTACCCAAAGATTCATGATTCCAAAAAAGATAGAAAATTAACATTAAAAATATCAGTTTCTTTTTAGCAGTGCTGATTTTGTCTAAACACAAAACAGCACATTTGTTTAAAAATAATTCAGTCAACTATGCAGCACCTGGCACACAGTATTTTTAGTGCACTGGGAGCTTGCTGGGATGCTTCAGGTTTCTGAGCTGTTCCTTGCCATAAGGCAGTCAAAGTGTTGCCTGGAATTTAACATCATCATTAAGAAAGCACCAATCTCTGGTTGAATGCTGCAACAGATGGAAAAGTTAATATGCAGACTGTTAGTATTGGGCTGGGTGTACCAAATATAATTGTCAAAAATGAAAATGTATCAATCTGAATCAGAGGCTTCCATATGAAAGAAAAAAGAAGACAAAAAGAAAAGGACAATGGCTTAAAATTGAGACAATTTCCCTGAAGCCTAAACAAGTGAAACTGTGACAAGGGATAAAGTTGTCAAAAACTCTTAAGACTCATTTTTCAAAATTTAGGCTAGTAAGAGACATATTTTAAAAAGACATGCAGAAAATCCCATAGTGAAAATCCCACTAAGCACCAATGTGCTTAAATCCCAGTGGGAGATAACTTGGACACCAGAAAACCATTGAGAGAGACCAGGAATAGTCCCTTAGTAACCTATGGGTATTCAGCTCGTGCTCCCCATGTTTAGCAGATGTTTCAGCCTTCCATTCTATTTTGATATGTATGCTTTCCAACTTTTCCTGGGCTGAGACAGCCATACTGAAAACTCCATTTCCTCTCAGGTTTTTTTCTGATCCTCCTCTAGAACTTTTTAAGCCCATTCTTCACTAAGCCTTCATAGTCTATTCATTTTGTCCTGGCTGTTTCCTCTATCCTTTTCAAAGAGGGAATTCTAAGACTGATTAGCACAGCCCTCAGGGTGATATATACCAGGATTTTTGCAGAAGCCAATTATTTGCTATATATGTACAGTAGGTAAGAATGTAGAAATATTTTGGACACTAGTTTTCAACCCCAGCACTAATGAATTAATCACAGAAAATGCCTATTACTTAACCTGTAGTATGGGCAAACTAATGTTTGTTCATGAAAATGGGCCATTGAGAGCACATATCAGATTAAGTGGCCACCTAAACACCACTTTGGGCATTCAGTTACTGGATTTATGTACACTAATATTAAAGTTTGCTCACAATAAGGGGTTCATGTGATGTGTGTGATTCTCCCGTTGTAAGAAGCATTGAGAATTGTGCCTTTAAAATTCAGAGGAATAACATGAGGTTCTAAAATCATTTAGACCTCTCTAGTTTCAATTTCTATTTCCATTTCATTTATGTAAAGGAGGTTTGACATAGTAGGCTTGTACCTTGTGTGAACAACTGTAGGTATATCAGGAAAAGAAAAAACACAATGTTAATTTGGTTGGTTTAAAGTGAAGAAGGAGGTTGTGATTCTCAGGAAATAGAGCCTTATCAACATGTACTTCTGTTGTTTTGGCCAAACATATAAAATATATAATTTAGCTATAGCTACAAAAATGGTTGGGCTATAAAAAGCAAATAAGTTCTGCTGAAAAGGTGGAGTGCATATTGGACAAAAGCAGGAGTTGGAAATCTTTGCTTATAGGATACTGGACTGAATTTAAGCCTGGATGATTCTGCTGAATGAAATATAAACCTGCTCTACAGCCAAAATGCTTCTGAAATAAATGGAGTCAAACTTTACTAATTCTGGGTCACTGAGAACGAAAATGATGCTTAAAATTGTTGATTGGCTCTAGTTTTCAAGATATGCTTTTGGGTCAGTATATAAAACCCTTGACTTGGGAATGGCGGAGGATAAGTGAGTTATAAAGGGAAGGGATCTCAATTTAAACCAGAAATGACTAAAATATATCTTTGACTGGATCTATGAATAAATCTATGACTGGGTTTGGACAGTACTTGCTTTTTAGGCAAAACAATGAATGATGCAATCTGAAGCTGGTATTGCGTCATACATGATATGAATTGCATCATGTTATTCCTAGAAGTCATGGATGATGCAATCATAACCAAGCTTACATCACTCTGCTGAACAAATTTCTCTATATCAGCTCTAGAAATCATACAGTGTCGTGCTCTCTTATTTGTCAGTGTTTGATTTTGTAAAGGGACACATTTCTGTTTAGCCAAAGTGAGCAGAGATGCCTCATACTTGTGTGACCAGTGCAGATAACTTCTGCTATATTTGTGGTGAAGTGACTTTTGCATCACAAAAGCGCAGTATAACCACTATGGTTAAGAAAGCCTATCACCTTTATTTTGGCTGCAAAATTGGAGATCAGGACAAGAGGTGGGCCCCACACATATGCTGCAACACTTGTGCAACAAATCTTCGCCAGTGGTTGAACAGGAAAAGGAAATCTATGCCTTTTGCAGTGCCAATGATTTGGAGAGAGCCAACAGATCATACCAGCAATTGTTACTTCTGCATGGTGCCTCCAGTTGGGAAAGGTGTGTCAAAGAAGAAAAAATGGACTGTGCATTATCCAAACATTCCATCAGCTATACGCCCAGTACCCCACGGAGAAGGACTGCCAGTTCCTGATGCACCAGAATCATTCTCACTTGAGTCAGACGAGGAAGAGGAAGAGGATGAAACTTCTGGTCCTGAACCATCAATGTCACAGGACCCACATTTTCTCCGATCCTCCTCCTCTGAACCACATCTCATAACACAAGGTGAACTGAATGACCTTGTCAGGGATTTGGAACTACCCAAGAGTAAGGCAGAGCTGTTGGGCTCCAGACTACAGCAGTGGAATCTCCTGGCAGGTGATGTTAGGGTTTCCATGTTCCGTGACCGTCAAAAGGATCTTGTCCCATTCTTCTTCATGGAAGGTGATCTTGTAGCCTGCAACAACATCGATGGTGTGATGGCAGCCCTCAACATCGTTCACCATCCAGATGAGAGGAGACTGTTCATTGATTCATCGAAGACGAGTCTTAAAGCTGTTTTAATGCATAATGGCAATGTTTTGCCATCAATTCCAGTTGGTCATGCAGTCCATATGAAGGAAACCTATGACAACATGAAACAACTTTTGAGGTGCATAAACTATGACCAACATCAGTAGCAGCTTTGTGGAGATTTGAAGGTTGTTGCTCTCTTGCTTGGTCTGCAGACTGGATACACAAAGTACTGCTGTTTTCTCTGCGAATGGGATAGTCGTGCAAGAGATTCCCACTACATCAAGAAAGATTGGCCACTCCGACAGTCATTGGAGCCTGGGAGGAAAAGTGTTCAGCATCCACCGCTTGTTGAATCAAGGAAGATTTTGTTACCACCCTTACACATCAAGCTGGGTCTAATGAAGAACTTTGTCAAGGCCATTGACAAAACACAAGCAGCTTTCAAGTACCTCCGTGGAAAATTTCCAAGGTTAAGTGAAGCTAAGATAAAGGAAGGTGTCTTTGTTGGTCCTCAGATTCGTGAACTTCTTCGAGATGATGCATTTGACCATGCACTGCGTGGCAAGGAAAAGACGGCATGGAAAGCCTTCCAGTTAGTGGCAATAAATTTTCTCGGAAACAACAAGGCAGACAACTACAGGTTGTTGGTGGAAAACCTCCTCAAGGCATACAAAAGCCTTGGTTGCAACATGTCACTAAAGATACATTTTTTGCACTCTAATCTAGATTTTTTTCCACCAAACTGCGGAGCAGTGAGCGACGAGCACGGCGAGCGATTTCACCAGGACATTGCAACATTGGAGAAACGCTATCAGGGCAAATGGAGCCCATCAATGCTTGCAGACTATTGCTGGACAGTGACAAGAGATGCTCCATTTAATGAATACAAGAGACAAGCCAAGAAGTGCCGAGCAGACACTGAATAGGACTAAACTATGTACATAATAGTTTTTTGCCTTTTGTTTCATAATAAATTTTATTTATATAACCCTTTTGCTGATTTTTAAAGTGTTACATAAACAGGACAGGTGAAATATTATCATGTAAAGCAATCATAAACACATGAAAAGACCTAGGTTTACAATTTATGATTAAAACTCTACTATCTACACAATATACATAGACATAAAATGTAAAAACTTAAATATCTTAGAAACAGTAGCCAATCAGTTGTTTTAATTGTCATATTTGAATTCAGCACATCAAAATACATAATAAATAGCACATTTTATCTCTGAAGCAGACGACTTCTCAAAAATTGTAGACCAGTGTAATTGTTCTAACTTTGTGGGAAATTGCCCAGTTAGCTAGTTAACTGACAGAACACAATTAACACTAACTCTTTTCAAAATGGCTGACTATATTGAAATAAACAAGCAGTCTAATGTTTGTTTCTTTGATAAAGGTGTTGATTTTTTGTAAAGGAAATAATATTGGTTTGGGGTGTTAGCTGGACTCCACTGATAAATATTTTTACCCTTTTTACCTTAAACAATTTTTTTGAATACATATATAAAAATCTTGGAAGATAACTGCATTAAGTGTGCCATATCATTCCTTTAACCCTGGATAAAGAAGTGGTTAAGGAGACAGAAAAATTGCAGAACACTGGCAAGAATCCAAAAATAAAATGCATTTCAAAATATAACATTATAAAGAAGTAAGTATCATAACATTCAAGAAAAAAAAAGAAAATAGGATAATTCTCGAGGAACTTTGCAATTATACATTTATAGAAAGAGACCACTGTACCTTTCCAAGTTATGGATAGCTTAATATTTTGAGCTTGTGCATTTTTCCCATCAGAAAGCAAGAAACCCAGAAATGTTTTAGTTCATCCTTTCAGTGGAAATTTTATACACAAGTGGTATTTTAGCAATAGATTTGAAGGAAGAGCCACGTTCTTGACAAGTAGTATATAAAAGTATTTAACAATAACTTATGGGGGAAACTGTGTATTAAGACATTTTATCTTGTAGAATTAGAACATTCTCTGATGTTTTTATAAAAAAAAAACTTTTTACACATGTATAGACTGATATACTATCAGGTCACATACTAAGAACCATTAAAAGGAATACAAATTCAAATTATGATATATGTATTCTCCTAAATTATGTCTGTACTATGAAAAATGCAGTCTGAGCAGTTTGTATGAAATAACCAACTTGGAATTAGAGTTAGAAATACACAGAAACTTCCAGACTATATTGCATTTCCTTTCACTCCTTTTACCCCAAAAAGAACAGGAAGACCTTGTCCTCAAACCTGTCTGATTGGCTGCTGTTGAATGCTAGCAATCAACTGTGGATTTGACAGAGTGAAAGTGATATATCAACTCAACAGCATGTTTTAAAACCCTGAGAGTGATTCTGAAATCCTTCTCTTTTAGTGGATCTGTGTAAAAACCAAATTTGATTAAGAAATTTATCCATTCCTCACATAAAACTGTCAAACGTTTACTAGCTGAATTGAGATTTTTATACATCCTCAGAAGAGATATTTCTATACTATATTTACCTTCATCTAGGATGAACAATAGGGGCTTCCGCATTTTGATTTAGATTCCTTCACCTTCAAAACCTGTTGCTTCAGGAAACTGTGTCGAAGCATCAGGAGAACAATATTGCCCAAAGTTGCTGAGGCAGGTCTAAAAGGCAAAATTACTCCAGTTACTGTACTTGCATAATCTTCTGTATTCAGCTAGCTCTGATATTCACCATATTATTTCTACAAGAGTTCTAAGCCTGCAAATCTCTAAATGAAGTACTGTGCTAAGTAATTGTAATAGGAAAATTCCCTTTATGTCTTTGGATCAAGAATTTAATAGCTTTCATAAATACTGCTATAGGAAGCATTGTCAGCCATTTTTAAAAGGATTTACAATCTTGGACAACTTCTGAAATGAATTAGAGAATTTTTTTTAGATTAAATGCTCTGGGCAACTTTAAAAGACATATATTCCTTTTTTATTACTCTTTGCAAAATTCAAACATTATTGGAAGGACATAATGTTTAGATGTAATAGGCACCAATCAATTGTTGAAAACGAAAAAAAACAATATTCATTTTAAAATAGGATTACTAGCCTTAACAGTTTGTCCCTCTTGAGCTTTGAATTGTGTGGGGGTTTTTTTTGTTTTTTTTTTGTTTTTTTTAATGCCTAAGACTAGGGGTAGATATTTCATGGCTTAACCCAAGAGATAGTCTGGTCTTCACTCTAACTCTAAGGCTATCAAAAGTGATACTCCCTATAAAAGATTATATATTAGTATTTAGAAACCACATAAAACATATGAAAAACCTTCAGTGTCAGTAAATATGTATTATCACTCCATATCAAACCATAAATGATGACAGTCTGAGAATGGTTGAGTTTATACTTCAGCTAGGTGTCTTGCAAATGAAAAGCTATTTAAGAGCTAAAATCAATTGGCTATATAATACCATGTTTTCTAATGGGAATAATATAGGAAAAGATGACTGGAAGTTGTTTGTTACAATGGTAAAATGAGATTTTACCTCTGGATATTATCAGCCCATACATTCATCATTATAAACCGCTTCATTTTTATTTTATTATATTGATTTACCTTAGCACCCAAGACAGTTTGTCCTCCTACAAAATTCAGAAAACATTGATTTACTTAAATAATTCAATGCTTTAGTTTATGGCCATTATGTCATTTAACACTTTAGACAAATCAATGCAACTTTTATAAATTGCCATCTGCATTCAGTAAGTTTTGCAGATGTATTTTGGTGGAATCATTAATTTGGTCTAAGCTGATGTTTTATAAATAACTTATTTTAAAACAATGAGAGTGTATATATAGTAAAAGATGCAAATGTTTATGGATAAAATGAATACTTTAACTTACCCTGAGACACCCTATGCATTAGAATGCAGTTTTAGGCTTGTAACAATATCATTCTCACTTAGCTGAAAGATATACTACTGTATGTTTGTATAAAGCTTTTCTTTCTTTACCTTTAAACAGTGATCATATATGAAGATTAAACACGTTTTTAGCAGTGTTGTCCATCCTGAGAAGTTTTGAGGAAAGAGATACCAGAAGGGACAATTCTTTAGATCAAATACAGTATTAGAAAGATTGTGGGAGTGCTACAGATAAGATTTTATTCAAATGTATCCAGTAGAAACATCACCTAGAGTATGATAACCCCCATGATGAAACAAGGCACCAGCACTATGTTCTTGTTGCAGCAGGGCAGGCTTGAGACAACTGAATTAATAGAAATTATGAGCCTGATCTTCCATTCTTTGTTCACCTTAATCTCCCCAACAAGGTGTGAATCAAATCCCATTAAATTCAATGAAAAAGAGTCTGACTAATATAAATAATCTTTGGATCAGGTCCTTACACATCAATGAAGGTTTGAGTGTAGAGGAAACTGGACCTTGCATTTATATATTTTACTACATTTATACTAAAGTTGGGAAATTGTTGAGCATTCAGATCTTGTAAATAAAATCATTTCTCTGAGCAGGAAGATTGTACTATTTGTTTAATGAGCTGTTCTTTCTGAAACAATGTAAACTAGTTCCTTGGGGGGAAAAAGCTTTAAGACCTTTACATCATCCCCATTACTACAGGTTATCAAAACACAGCAGTAAATACTGTTTTCTTCATTTTGCAAGAAAAATTCATATCTAGTTTCTACATTATATGCGCCCTTAGTGATAGTTTGTTCTGGGTTTAGGACTTTTTAGTAAACAGACTTACACAGTAGTGATGTTGTAGAGCTTGTCCACAAAATGCAGCAATGCACACTACGGGAGTATAATTTCTAAAGTGCACTAACTTTTGTTCACTAATTGGTTCACGTAGATTCTGCTGATGTGCACTAAAGGTTCCTAGTGTACTTTACTGTAAAACACTAGGGAAGTGCACATTGCTGTTCTGTGTAGACGTGCTCCGAGTATTCCAATTGCAAATGTAATGATCTAACTAATGTTCTAAAGGAGCAGCTTTACTAGCTTAGCTATAAGGAGCATACCATCTGACCAAGTTCACATCACCTCATTTGATAACAGTGGTACATCTCTGTAATGTACTGTAATACATGGCTGCAGATGATCCTTTAGCTCATAATTCAGTTCCTAAGAAGACAAAAAACACAGGCAACTTTTTGAGCAATGGACACAAGTAATGTGAATTGGAAGCCTTTTTCAGGTTAAGGGCAACATAATTCTTGATCATTTATAGCTTTTGCATAGTTTATTGTTTTACAGTATTGTTAATTAATCATTAACATTTTATATTATATTAAATGTATATTTTTACAAAGGGATGGAAACAATTAAACTAAAGCCAGTTACTATTTTAGTGGATGGCAGGATGCATTGTTCCAAATAGGTGAACTCCTGCTCCCTCTCCCATTTGCTGTGGTTCCAGTACATAGGTTGAGGGCTGTACGTGAAAAGGGTACACACAGATTCCCACCCCATGGTAGAGAGTCTGAGTTCTTTGGTAGCCTATTTTCCATGACTAAATGCGGGTATAACCAGTTGATCTACAAATTACCAATTCCACTTGCTACAGACCCCATGTGTAGAGACATAGTTCATAGCCTCTTGTAGCCACTATTCAACATTTAAATGAAAAAAATATTAACAAAAAAGAAATTATACATTATTCTAATGTGAGACCGTTATGTATCACAGAATCCTAATTACAGATGCAGCCTATAGTTTTGATTGAGTTGTTGCTTTGTTGTTACATATACCATTCCCATACCAAATAAACAGATTAAAAAAAAAAAAACACCTTACATTTAGGGTGTACTATTTGAAAGTAGTTATTTCCATCATCTTCCAAAAACATATCTCCATTACCATCCTTTATTACCAGGCAAGCAGCAGTTGTACAAAAACATTACCAACATGCCATTTTAGTTCATTCTCATCCTTCATTCTCACAAATACAGTTGCTATTATTTGCTTCTCCAAGTTAACTGTTCTTTTAGTTCTGCATTCTTGAAGCAAGAATATTGGTCATTAAATTAATCTTTAATGAGATTATTTCAGAATAATCTTATTAGAGATTATTTTATTTCTAGATAGCCTTACATAAAACACTTTCATTAACAGTTATCAAGATGTCACCTTAGATCAATTTTGTAACAGGATCTGAGACAAATTCATTATATGTTAATCTTCCTTAAACTGAGTTTTGGTTTATATATTGTGTATTAGACAATTAGTATTTTTGCTTCTGAAAACTGTAAATAAAGCCTTTTCCGGGTGAACTATTATGAATTTAGAGACAAGGTGAGTGAGGTAATATATTTTATTGGGGAGAGAGACAAGTTTTGAGCTACACAGAGCTCTTCTTCAGATCTGGAAAAGGTACAAAGAGTGTTGTTTAGCATAAGTAGTTAGTACATATTCTAAGAGACTATTCAAGGTGAGGTGCCCATTACCACCCGTATAATATTGGACAAAAAAGAGGGTTAGTGGGTTACAGATTGTTTAATAAGCCATACATCCAGTGTCTTTATTAAAACCATGATTTTTAGCGTCTAGCAAATTAAAGCTCCTAGGCTCATCTTTTGAAAGTGTTGTGCAGGTTTTGTTTAAGGATGAGGACTGATAGGTCAGATATAAGTGTTTGCTTTGTGAAAAGTGTTAGCGAGTTTTTGTCTTTTATCATTTTCCTGTGTGAGTTCACTCAAGACCGTAATGATTGTCTGGTTTCATCCACATAGTTGCTATTGGGGCACTTAGTGCACTGGATGAGGTACACCATATGTTGTGATAGGTTTGTGTAGGATCCATGGATTTTGAAAGGTGTTATGTGGGGTATTGATCACTGTAGTATGGAGATATGTCTGCAGGTCTTGCGTCTGATGTTTTAGCAGGGTCTGGTGCTGCTTTAGTTGATATGTCCTGGTCTGTGGGGAACATGCCTCTGATGATGAGCTTGGAGAGGTTGTGGGGTTGTTTGAAGGCCAGAAGATGGGTCCAGGAAAGATTTCTTTCAGGCTTGGTTCCTCATCAAGTATGGGTTCCAGTCTGATGCTACCCTCTATGGCAGGGGTCGGCAACGTTCGGCACGCGGCTCGCCAGGGTAAGCACCCTAGCGGGCCGGGCCAGTTTATTTACCTGCTGACGCGGCAGGTTCGGCCGATCGCGGCCCCCACTCGCCGCGGTTCACCATCCCGGACCAATGGGGGCGGCGGGAAGCGGCGCGGGCCAAGGGATTTGCTGGCCGTGGCTTCCCGCCGCCCCCATTGGCCCAGGACGGCGAACTGTGGCCAGTGGGGCCCGCGATCGGCCGAACCTGCCGCGTTAGCAGGTAAATAAACTGGCCCGGCCCGCTAGGGTGCTTACCCTGGCGAGCCGCGTGCCGAACGTTGCCAACCCCTGCTCTATGGTTTCCAGATTGGCGCGGAAGGTGACTATTAGGGGCGTCAGAGGGGGTTTATTTTTATATTGAACAAGGTTCTCTCAGGGTATTTGAGGGGCCTGTTCCATGTATTTAATAGTGACACTCTGAGTACCTTTCCCAGACCCGAGTAAGAGCTCTGTGTAGCTCAAAAGCTTCTCTCTCTTACCCACCTTGTCTCTCTAATATCCTGGGAATGACACACCTACAACAACACTGCTTATATTTTATGAACTTGAAATTCAAGCAAGGGAGCTAAAGCAGTGCATAACCATAAGGTTCAACTTTCAAAAAAATCTCATATTTCATATATATCTTCAAATGGCTTCAGTTTTTGCTAACCACATTCTTTCTCTCTTGCTCCCCTCACCCCATTCATTACTGTAGTAACTAGTAGGAGCCTCTCATAGTAATGTTTGAACGCATACAAAAACATTAAGCTTCCTGGCTCATTACTGGGTGTCCCTGCTCCTGAAAAGATGATTCAAAGTGCAAAGAGTCAGCCTCATCTAATAGCAGGATGAACAGGCACCCATGCTAGCACCTGGTCAAAAGAGGTCCACTGTGTAATCTATAATTAGTGACCAGTTACAGATGTTGATACTGCAGATCAGGAAAGGACAGCGCTATATGTAGCTACAGTTGTGTTTTCTGTACACTGCACCTTTAAATGCAAAATGCTGCTTGACTACCTGTCTGCTGGAGAAGGGTAGGGCTATGGTTAAATTCAAGATGGGGGAAAATGAAGGCTGATACAGAGAAGGTGAAATAAAGAATTCCTCTATGGCCGGAGTTCCCAAACTTGGTTCGCGGCTTGTTCAGGGTAAGCCCCTGGCGGGCCATGAGATGCTTTGTTTACCTGAGTGTCTGCAGGTACGGCCACTTGCAGCTCCCAGTGGCCACAGTTCGCAGTTCCCACCTTAGCCTCTTCAGGGGCTGGTGTGGGGGAACAGGACATCAGGGGAACCACCCTATCAGCAGTAGTTCTCTTTTGTACTGAGAGGAGGGCTCCAGCTCAGACATCTCAGCTGGCTTTAACCATGATAGTATCATTCAGGGAGAGAAGTAGAGCCTGAGGCAGGTAGTTCCCAAGCCAATTAGAATTTTATAGATCAAAAACAACATCCGATTTCCAGGTTGACTTTTTAATCGGCACACACTGTAGGTCACAGAACACTGGTGATATGTTCATAGTGAGAAACTGCTTAACAGGAGACCTGTTCTATTCTGCACCATTCAATTTCTGAATAGATTTACATGTAGCACCAGTAATCCTGATCCTTCGATAGCAGCAACAAGTTCCACATCAGAGAGGAAAAAATG
Organism: Emys orbicularis; assembly: GCF_028017835.1. Taxonomy (NCBI): domain Eukaryota; kingdom Metazoa; phylum Chordata; order Testudines; family Emydidae; genus Emys; species Emys orbicularis. The sequence continues at coordinate 79,453,523 of NC_088687.1, read as the reverse complement.
CTACATTTCTTATCCAGCTAGAAGGCCAATTCCATAACAATCATCTAAAAGCAGTTAAGGATCCAAGGACATTCATCCCCAAATTGCAAACACTGGTGACCAATGGCAGATAAACACCCCGTGAAAGCAGTTCCATTGAAATTAAGGGAAATGCTTATATGAATAAGTGTGGCTGGACTGGAACCTAAAATTGTAAAAAGAACTGCCTGCATGTGAATTATAATACCTTTCAATTTGAAAAGCAATTACACTGCTCTACAGCCAAAATCCTTTTGAAATAAATGTAGTCAAACTTTACTAATTCTGGGTCACTGAGAACGAAAATGATGGTTAAAATTGTTGATTGGCTCTAGTTTTCAAGATATGCTATTGGGTCAGTATATAAGACCCTTGACTTAGGAATGGCGGAGGATAAGTGAGTTATAAAGGGAAGGGATCTCAATTTAAACCAGAAATGACTAAAATACATCTTTGACTGGAACTATGAATAAATCTATGACTGGGTTTTGACAGTACTTGCTTTTTAAGCAAAACAATGAATGATGCAATCTGAAGCTGGTATTGCGTCATACATGATATGAATTGCATCATGTTATTCCTAGAAGTCATGGATGATGCAATCATAACAAAGCTTACATCACTCTGCTGAACAAATTGCCCTATATCAGCTCTAGAAATCATACAGTGTCTTGCTCTCTTATTTGTCAGTGTTTGATTTTGCAAAGGGACACATTTCTGTTTAGCCAAAGTGAGCAGAGATGCCTCGTACTTGTGTGAACAGTGCAGATAACTTCTGCTATGTTTGTGGTGAAGTGACTTTTGCATCACAAAAGCGCAGTATAACCACTATGGTTAAGAAAGCCTATCACCTTTATTTTGGCTGCAAAATTGGAGATCAGGACAAGAGGTGGGCCCCACACATATGCTGCAAAACTTGTGCAACACATCTTTGCCAGTGGTTGAACAGGAAAAGGAAATCTATGCCTTTTGCAGTGCCAATGATTTGGAGAGAGCCAACAGATCATACCAGCAATTGTTACTTCTGCATGGTGCCTCCAGTTGGGAAAGGTGTGTCAAAGAAGAAAAAGTGGACTGTGCATTATCCAAACATTCCATCAGCTATACGCCCAGTACCCCACGGAGAAGGACTGCCGGTTCCTGATGCACAGAATCATTCTCACTTGAGTCAGACGAGGAAGAGGATGAAACTTCTGGTCCTGAACCATCACTGTCACAGGACCCACATTTTCTCCGATCCTCCTCCTCTGAACCACATCTCATAACACAAGGTGAACTGAATGACCTTGTCAGGGATTTGGAACTACCCAAGAGTAAGGCAGAGCTGTTGGGCTCCAGACTACAGCAGTGGAATCTCCTGGCAGGTGATGTTAGGGTTTCCATGTTCCGTGACCGTCAAAAGGATCTTGTCCCATTCTTCTTCATGGAAGGTGATCTTGTAGCCTGCAACAACATCGATGGTGTGATGGCAGCCCTCAACATCGTTCACCATCCAGATGAGTGGAGACTGTTCATTGATTCATCGAAGACGAGTCTTAAAGCTGTTTTACTGCATAATGGCAATGTTTTGCCATCAATTCCAGTTGGTCATGCAGTCCATATGAAGGAAACCTATGACAACATGAAACAACTTTTGAGGTGCATAAACTATGACCAACATCAGTGGCAGCTTTGTGGCGATTTGAAGGTTGTTGCTCTCTTGCTTGTTCTGCAGACTGGATACACAAAGTACTGCTGTTTTCTCTGCGAATGGGATAGTCGTGCAAGAGATTCCCACTACATCAAGAAAGATTGGCCACTCCGACAGTCATTGGAGCCTGGGAGGAAAAGTGTTCAGCATCCACCACTTGTTGAATCAAGGAAGATTTTGTTACCACCCTTACACATCAAGCTGGGTCTGATGAAGAACTTTGTCAAGGCCATTGACAAAACACAAGCAGCTTTCAAGTACCTCCGTGGAAAATTTCCAAGGTTAAGTGAAGCTAAGATAAAGGAAGGTGTCTTTGTTGGTCCTCAGATTCGTGAACTTCTTCGAGATGATGCATTTGACCATGCACTGCGTGGCAAGGAAAAGACGGCATGGAAAGCCTTCCAGTTAGTGGTAATAAATTTTCTCGGAAACAACAAGGCAGACAACTACAGGTTGTTGGTGGAAAACCGCCTCAAGGCATACAAAAGCCTTGGTTGCAACATGTCACTAAAGATACATTTTTTGCACTCTCATCTAGATTTTTTTCCACCGAACTGCGGAGCAGTGAGCAACGAGCGATTTCACCAGGACATTGCAACAATGGAGAAACGCTATCAGGGCAAATGGAGTCCATCAATGCTTGCAGACTATTGCTGGACAGTGACAAGAGATGCTCCATTTAATGAATACAAGAGACAAGCCAAGAAGCGCCGAGTAGACACTGAATAGGACTAAACTATGTACAGAATAGTTTTTTGCCTTTTGTTTCATAATAAATTTTATTTATATAACCCTTTTGCTGATTTTTAAAGTGTTACATAAACAGGACAGGTGAAATATTATCATGTAAAGCAACCATAAACACATGAAAAGACCTAGCTTTACAATTTATGATTAAAACTCTACTATCTACACAATATACATAGACATAAAATGTAAAAACTTAAAAATCTTAGAAACAGTAGCCAATCGGTTGTTTTAATTGTCATATTTGAATTCAGCACATCAAAATACATAATAAATAGCACATTTTATCTCTGAAGCAGACGACTTCTCAAAAAATGTAGACCAGTGTTATACATAAAATACAAAAAACCATTAGTGAGGATTACAAGATTTGTTTTAAATAGTGTTCACCAAATTAGTTTCAGAAACATTTTGTAATGAAAATTACCTATCTGATTTCAGCATACTGCACTGAAATTTCACTTCAAAATATCTGTGAAATTTCAAATGTTAATTTGAACAGGCCAGAAAACCAAACTTGCCTTATTTTAGAGAAATAAGTATGGTAAATGGAGAGTTGCATAAAACTTTTGAAATAATGGTTAAAATGTAACTGAGCTTTACTTATAATATTGTTCATGAGCATAGTTATAGTAAAGGATTTAGGATAAGATTGCCACAAATCTTACTCAGCAGTGCAAGGGAGTGAAGGGGAGTTAGGTCCCCCTCTTTGGCCTGTCCAGATTGTGACTTGACTGTGGAAGGAGAACAGGGACTACTTGTCCAATGCTGTCTCTTGTGACTAAGTGGAGTAAAGACTGGGAAGAGCTATTATTTCCCTAGTCCCACTCGCCAGCCAGAATAACTGGTCAGGTGTACAGTGGGGAATAAAGCTGCCCCACAAAAATGGGGGGAAAAGAGATTAATTTACTTACCTCACACCCTGCACCACTGGGGAAGGAAGAAAGAAATTGGGATTCTGAGGGCAAGTCTACATTACAGGACTACATCGATGCAGCTGTGCCGCTGTAGCACATTTGGTGAAGAAGTGCTATGCCGACAGGAGAGTGCTCTCCTGTCGTCATAATTATTCCACCTTGGCGAGAAGCAGAAGCTATGTCACCGGGCAAGTATCTCCAGCTGAGAAACTCCGGCTGAGAAAGTGCTGGTGTGGACAGCGTCACTTGGGGGAAGGGGGGCTTTTTCCCACCCTTAGTGATGTAAGTTATATTGACTTTAGGCTTTATATTGACTTGCCCTGAGTCACTATTTATTTTCTGGACTACTCCTCGGATGGTGCAGCTGTGTGCACATAGCCATCCACATCCTTTACTCAGGGAAGACTATACAGTTACAATTTAAACGATTTCACTGGTTGGAAAATACAGGGGTAATGCTAGTGGCCTGTATAAAAAATCAAGAATCACAATACAAAAACTGTATTATCTGTACATCTACAGAATTTTCCTGCATATCCAAAATGGCAACAGGAAATAACTTTGCATTTATTCCTATTGCTTTTAGTAATTTAAACTTCAGAATTTTTTTTATAAATAAAACAAACTGTAGGAGTGCACTGAGACTTTAATGCTGTGTGTGCAGCCTAAAGTATCCTGTTTACTCTTCTCTGCAAGAACTGGCTCTGTATATTGTACTTTCAGCTGAATGGAAAGGAAGAAAGACGGCTAGTCTAAGGAGCTGGTTGTCTTGCACCAATCATTACAAAAATTAGTGTAAAACTTATGGGCTCAGCTGGTGTAAAGCAGCATAGCTCCACTGAAGTCAACACAGTGGATCTTAATGCCAGGCCCTTAAATAAAAAAGAAACAATTCTATGAGGGCACAAAAACCTCAGGATTTTTCTTAGCTTGTTTGATATCCATATAATCAGAGATGTTGAACACAGAAAAGTCTTTTTAGATCATCTACTCTATCCCCTTCTGAGCACCCTATTTCCTATAGTATGTTTTCTGGTGTTATATTAAACTTTTATTTTGGCTACAAAAATAGCACAAGTATGAAAGGATAATATGGCTCTTAGTTCAAACATTCATAAAAACTAAGTGCAATAATTTGTTATATTTTGTTTACCCAAGTACTTCTCATTTTCCTTCTGGCAATTCTGGTGTAAAAGCTATTTCCTGCATAAGAGTATGTGTGTAGATTACTGATATGAAGAAAAATACCAAAAACACCCATTTTGATTGCTGTAGAAACACTACTACTTGAGATTAGTTTATTGTTACTTTTTGTACAAGAAGGATGAATCACAGCATTTGTACTTTAAAAGTTTCTTCTATTCTGAAAATTTCTACCAATCTGAGAGATATCCCCTATGTGTCAAATGGGAAATACTGCTGGGATCAGTAATCTCTCTAAAAATGGATTACACTTCAAGTGCAACCATAGCTGCAGATGCTTTGGTATTCCCACCTCTTGTGCTATGCTGTAATACCATTTGAAGAGTGTTAAAGAATATGAGTAGGATTCTGATCTGCACAGAGTTGCACTGACACAGGCTACGGAGGGACTGCACAGCAGCTGGAGCTCCAATGTGGAATTCTAGATGAGTCAGCCATGATTCTTCATGTCATTTCCCAGGATGCATTAAATGGTAACTTAGCCAATTTGTAGAGGGTTCATTGTACTTCTCACTCTATTTCCAAACAGTTCTGCTTGTTGATGTAGTTGTGCAGGGCCACAGCCCCCTTTTACATAAAACAGTACCAAAGACTGTGCTAGCAGGAAATCACAGTATTCCCAATGGGATTCTGGTCTATATAGAGCCACAAGGTGGGAGGAATGAGGAACAGTTCTTTATGCACCCATATAAGGGCCAGCTGGAATCTATGCATTTAATAGTAACATATTCAAACAAATGTTTCAGATATTAAAAATAGCTAAATCCTACTTATTTCTAGAGAAGTCAATGGGACAATTCAGGCAATTAAGGCAAGTGGGGATAGCTCTACATTCCTTTCTATTCGTTCATTTCCTCCATATTTTGGATGCTATTTCAAATAATGTTTCGGTCTTAGATGGTTTCTCATGTATATATTCACTTTTCAGAGAATGTTTAAGCTCCTGTCTTACATTTGCCAAATCCTAATATATCAATCCCAGACATGCACAATTTTCTATCAGAATCAAAAGAAACACGTGCAAGACATTTTGTATGCTAAGAAATCCCAGGTTCACATAGGGTGGGGGAGGTAAAAAAAGCTCCTGGGGACCATGTTTGCAAATCAACTATGAGCTTACTAGGCCAATGCTTTATTTATTTCTCTTTTAAGTAGCTTTCACTACATTATTTTAATACTTCCCCTGACTAGTGGTGGGATACTATATATGGCTTGGTGTGGTTTATAATCATGTATATCATCATCTAATTTTTTTTTAAAATCACCATTTAAAAACAAACAAACAATAAATAGTGGAACCTACCAAGATAAAACCATACAGTACATCATCATTATGGTCCTTTTCCATGAAAATTTTAAAAAGGAGCAGTCTAAAAGGAGTTAACAGCAATGTGCCTAAGCCATTAAAACTGTTACTTTTGATTTATGTTTTAACACATTTACATGAGAACTAGAGAATGGATTGTTCTTTGTTTGAAGTATAAAGAAATTTAGAAAATTTTAGAAAGATATATTGTGCTCCGGGAAGAAACTTATGCCACTTCCTTTCACCTCTATTGTAATAATATTTAACTTGTCTTTTTTATTCAAGTGTAATCACTGTTACGTGAGTGAAAAATAACTTTGAACACATTTCCTTATGCTCATAGGAGAATTTAATTTATGAAATCAAGTACTGGAACATTTCTGTACCCTATACAGAAATGAAGGAATCTGTTACTGTAATGTATTTGAGTATTTCTTCTGATTTCTGATAATGGCCTGCCAATATCTTCCCATTGAAACAAAGATTTCCTTGAAGCATTTTCAAATTACTTCTAAAATCAAATTTCTTCTGTGATTCCGTTCCTGCAGAACACTTGATAATCACAGTCTGCAGACATCTCACAGGAATAAGTGCTCCAGTGGATTCATGGTACAAGTGTTTTTACTCCAGAGCTTGATTGTCAAAAATCAAAGATAAATCCTTACAGCAATATAGTAGATATAAGCCAATGAAGGCATGTACACTTAAATGTGATTTTCATATAGTTCTGTGTAATATTTAGGAAAGACTGCAATCTTATGTACATTAGGTTTACTAGTTCACATACACTTGTATATTCTGAATTTCCCAAATGATAACATGAACAGAAACATGATCCTGAAATCCATTTGCTCTCACAAGAGACTTTTTAATTAACAGTCACATCTGTGCAAAAATGCTATATTTTGCAAAGTTAGCAACAACTTAAACCACATTATTAAATTATGAAAAAAAAGCACAAGTCTCAATGGATCAGTTTAACGTTTCAAGAACTAGTGTACAACGATATTCCTTTCCTCCAGAGTCTGAGGCTGAAATGCCAAAAATTTATGTAATGATGTCATTAAATATTTAATAGTATAATATTTTGAGCACCTTTCCAACATAAATGACATTAAAAATTAACCTGTTTAAACTGTTAAAGGTTATCTGAACAAATTCCATTAGAATATGCTTTCAAAGCTAATTAAAGATGACACAATATTTGAAGATGCCTTTTCTGAGAAGACTAAATTAATGTATTGACTAAAAAAATTAAAAAATGAAGATCAAATGGAACAGCTCAATTCTGTCTGAAGTCTTTTGTTGGATTGTTGGCTAAGATTATGAAACATCATTTAGTTAGTAACATGATAATATTGACCCTGTAGAATCCTAATCAGAGTCTAGGTACAATCCCAGGCAAATTACAACCTTTACTTTGACTTAAAAATGTAAACAGCTGTAACAGCTGTCAAATGTATAATGGGACATTGCCAACTTGAAATAAGCCCCAAAATCAGCCTTTGGAAAGATTTTCCCTCCTAAAACTTTTTAATAAAAGTTTCCATGTATTTATTTTAAATAAATTCCACTAAAAACATTATGTCCCCCCCGCCCCAAAATCCTCCCTTTGTAGTGTATGTAACCAAAACACAAATATTGAAGAGGACTGTGTGCCTGCCACATGAGTCCACCTCGAATGCACAGGGCTGCCAGGGACAGAGTTCCCTTCCCCCTACATCAGTGTGCTTCATACCAGTGGGCCATGATGATGGGCACATATTTTCCTTTGGAAAGACAAACAGCAGCTCTAAGCACAATTCAGGAATCTCTTGCCTGGCTCCATGGGGCTGGCAATGGTGAGCAGGAGCCCATAAGACTAGGAAGCAACCCCCCCCCCCCCCAATCCTCTCTGCTGGATGGAGGAGGAGAAAGATGAGATGCCTCACCTCACCAGGAAGAAGGAATATAAGCACCCATGCTGGGAACTCTTCATAGGATATTAAAGGCAGATGGTGTTGCTGGTTGGTAGGGGATATCTTTCTGAGATATTTTAAAGGCCTATATCGTCCTGGTATCTAAGCAGTGACACTGGGGCCAATTAAAATAAATAAAACAAGAGATCTCAGATTTTCTCCTCTGCCAGAGCTGTGCTCAAATCAGGGGAAGGGGGCAGCTGGTTACTGATTCTGAGGATAGCCCCCAAACAACATAAAGCAGTTGTAGGGAAGCTCTAAATTACACCACTGGACTATGGTGCTTAGCTTCACCACACCCCCTCCCACCAGGTGATGTAGGAACCAGCAAGAGCACAGATGCCCCAGCAGAGAGTTCATCTTTGCCAGAGGATTTCTGTGATGGTGATTTATGTCTGTATGATGGCTCTTTAATGCCATCTGAGTGGCACATAGGTGCTGATAACCCACATTCTCTTTTTCAACTATTTTATTGCAATTGAAATAATCTAAATACATGAATATCAGCAAATCTTTAAATCAATTTAATCACAGTCGATTCCTAGGGGAGAGAGTGCATGTGGGTTCCACAGTGGTGTGATGTTACCATGCTAGTGCAAATAAGCAGCAAGTACCAGGATATACCCACAAGCTCCCTTAATCTGTACAGAAATAGCATATGAACACAACACTGTAGAAAGAAAAATCCAATTTGAAAACTAATTTCACTGCAAGCTTTCAAAGGTATTATTTGTACCATATAGGAATATGTATTATAAACTTGAGTTTTAAGATGACAGTGTTCTGCTCAGGGAAAAAATCTTTATGAGAACATTGTACCATGAACTTTCTCAAAAATTGCAAACTATGATTATCATTCTGATTGTGCTTAATTTTAAGCACAAAAGTAATCCTATTTACTTCAGACTATTCACACGTGCTTAACTTTAAGCATGAAATAGCTCTATTAAATTAAATAAGATTACTTAGGTAATTGAAGTTAGGTATGTGCATATATATTTTCAAGATGAGGTTCAATTATTATTTGCATAGTTATAGGACACATAAAGTGCCACATGCTATACAACATATTGAAAAGCATGATCACTAGCCCAAAGAACAAGACACAAAGATAGACAAATGGATGAAAGATGGGAGGAGTGGTCACAAAAACACAAGAGACCATTGGTTCTGCTCATCCTGTGTCCTACCCACAACAGTGGCCCATACTTGATGTTTTGTTTTTATGTAGCCAAACAAACCTGGCTTATTTTATCAGAAATTTGGTCACAGCTGAGGCTTGGTTAGGTAGACATGTGACTTGCTAAACTCCAATTCAGTGTTACATTGGGGAGATACAGATCCCTTAGCAAAAAGGAATTGTACTGAGCAATTGTGTTCAATCTGATTTCCTTACGTGGGGGGATTTAACAAGCCTCTGTTCTTTGAGAATTACTTATATCTGTAAAGGTGGCAGGAATAGTTTTGTTGAGCAGTCAGTCTGTGACTACTTATTCATTTTTGAAGTCACTGATGTCGTGAAGAACTGCATTGCTTCTGGATAGAATTGACTTGTAGTTTATGGTTGTTCTATTAGTGGAGACTGAGGGGCAAAGTTAAGGCTGGTGGGGTGGCAAGAAGTGATCATTTTATACTCTCAGTGATTTTCTTGTTTAATGTAATCTTCACTTTAAGTTTCCAGACATTTTAACATGCATTTTTTTAGTAAACCACTTTTCTTTTATTAGTTTTTTCACTTAAGTAAATGATAAATATTTACACCTTTAATGTTACCTGAGAATTCCTTGACTTAATACATGTTTAAGAACTGCTCACTGACAGGAAATCCTGTGCTGCTTGCAGGTTGCATGGCGACTCTGGTGGTCCTTGGAAGCTGTGTAGTAACAAATACGACTCTGTTGTTCTCCAGAGCACCCAGCACTTTCCCATCTCTCTTCTTTCCTTCTGGTCCTCAGCTACCTTTGTGCCCTGTTTGCTATGTGTCTCCCTGCTTCTCACTTTCCCCATCATGAAGGCCCACATGGAGAGGCGAAGATAAGAACTTGATTTAGCAGACTTATAGGAGGATCCATCTATAGACTGCTAGATGAGACCCATTTCCTCACCAGACCAGCTCCCGCTACGCACAATGTTTCTCTGTCTCTTTTCTCTTTCCTTCAAAGAGACGTTTTTTCCTCTTTGGGTCCCCAACCCCCTTTTTCCCATTCTCCTCAGACCATCTTCCCATCTGCCAGTATGGTTGTCTCTCTCCAATTCCTACATATCTCCCAAATGTCTTTTCTTATTTACTTCAAATAAGTTTCCAGAAAAATTCTCTCTTTCCATAAGTAAATTTTCAGGTGGACTTAAACTGCGGTGAAGTTGAGAGGGGGCAAGGCAGTCAAAATCAGGCTTTTAATTGAATTCAAACTTAAAGTAGTAGATATGGAGAGACCAGACTCGTCTAATACTGTTTTAATCATCATTTGAACTAATTATCTGCAGTTTTAGGACCCAGTCCTTCATATACTACTGATCATAGCACCACACTCAAGAGTAAGTGTTTCCAGGACTAGGCTATTATGTAGCACAAGAATCATCCCCCCTGTCTTTGTCTATATTTTTCTTGCCTTTCTTGCAGTTGTTCATATTTTATCTCCATATCTGATACCACCATATTCACATTTAAGATTTTAAGTATATTTCTTGTAAGTCATTCTCTACTATCAAATCTGGTCTTTCTAATATTTTTAAATAGAAAAGGCTTGTATTGTCCTATGTTAACATTTACCTAGGAGCTGCATTCTAGGCTGGTAAAGAACTCTCCTTTTATTAAGTAAACTCTTTTGTGTTTGTAACCATGTTATATTAATAATTTATTAGAAAACATGTCAAGTCTTAGTCCACCAGAAACATAATGAGCTTCACTTCAGGGATCAGTGTAGGTCTTGCCTAAGGGAAACTTGATTCTTTGAACAAGACAGCAGACCTATTGATTTCATGTTCAAGACTCCAAAAATTTCACTGCAATATGATGTTGAAACATTGTGTGAGGCTCAGCGTTTAATGGAACACTCAATTTAGGATTAATCAGAAGATCAAGGAAAGAAAAAATAGAACCTTAATTACCCCATAAATTACATGGGTGTGGCTCCCATTCACTTCAATGGGAGTAATGCACATAAAAAAGGTGGGATAAGAAGTGGTTTTCATTGCATGGCCTCTTTTCTTTTAAAATAGTTGTGTGGACTCTGGATAAAAAGGAGTTTTTATTTTGTGTGCTCTTTTAATATCAATGAATAGTAAAATATATTTACTGTGTGTTTTGCAATGATTTGCCAATTTTACAAAGATGTAGAATATTTGAAAACATATACATAATTCCTCTTTGATTGTTATTATTTGTAATACTCAAGCCGCACAGATTCTCTCCGTTATTACCTAATTCTCATCCTCCAATTGGAAGTCCAACAAACCAGCCTGGGCTCAAACAACACAGGACCACATCCCTGCCCAAATGTCTGCACATTGTGGGCCCAGTGGGGCAGAGGGCAATGAGGAGCTCTACAGAAGTGTCATGGAGCTGAAGAAATAAGCAAGCTCATGCAAACAAGGGCCCGACCTCCAAGGGACACTCAGTGGATCTTGCCTCTTTTCTCTCTCTTGCACTGCAGTAGCAATGTGGTTCAGCCATGAGGGAGAAAGACGGGTTTGGGAACTGATGACTAACCGGCCTCCAGTGGAGGGAGGGTCTGGGAGGCTTAGTAGTGAAGAAGCAATCATGCCCCCTCAACCTGATTCCTTTTCTTTGGGGGGAAAGGAGGGCTGGGATGGGGAGGGGGGAGAGTTTCAACTCTAATGTGCTTGCTTACCTGGGTGATTCTTCTCTCACTTTGTGGGCTGTACTGGTTAGCTCGAAGGCCATAGAAGATTAATCTGAATCCTAGAGAATAATAAAAGTATGTTAAATAAATAGCATGGAATTATAGAGCATACAGATTCCCAGGCAAACCTGATTGCTTTTTTTCCACATATTATAAAATTAGGAGACGAGGGGAGTGTGACCGGTTGGATCACAGAAATCTCCTTGGGGCTGCCAACTGATGTGCCAAGACTACTTCTGCCCCCATTTCCCTCCCAGCTTGGGACTCCAGCACCCTGTCTTGCTGAGCCAGACATGCCACTCTGCTCCAACACAGACCCAGGATCTGGACCACGTGCCCCAAAGCTGCAGACTTAACTGAAAGCAGTTTAAGAAGTGTTCCTGTCTTTAACACTCAGATGCCCAACTCCCAATGGGGTCCAAACCCCAAATAAATCCGTTTTACCCTGAATGAAGCTTATACAGGGTAAACTCATAAATTGTTCACCCTCTATAACACTGATAGAGAGATATGCACAGCTGTTCCCCCCCCCCCCCCCCGAGGTATTAATACCTACTCCGGGTTAATTAATAAGTAAAAAGTGATTGTATTAAATACAGAAAGTAGGATTTAAGTGGTTCCAAGTAATAGCAGACAGAACAAAGTGAATTACCAAGCAAAATAAAACAAAACACACAAGGCTAGTACAGTAATAAAACTGAATACAGATAAAATCTCACCCTCAGAGATGTTTCAATACGTTTCTTTCACAGACTGGATGCCTTCCTAGTCTGGGCCCAATCCTTTCCCCTGGTACAGTTCTTGTTAGTTCCAGCTCAGGTGGTAGCTAGGGGATTTCTCATGATGGCTGCCTCCCTTTGTTCTGTTCCACCCACTTATATATCTTTTGCATAAGGCGGGAATCCTTTGTCCCTCTCTGGGTTCCCACCCCACCTTCTCAATGGAAAAAACACCAGGTTAAAGATGGATTCCAGTTCAGGTGACATGATCACATGTCACTGTAAAACCCCAAGCCTTCATTCCTCCCAGACTGACTCACAGGAAGGCCTGCCTGCAAAGAAAGCCATCCACAGGCAATTGTCCTGGTTGATGGGAGCCATCAAGATTCCAAACCACCATTAATGGCCCACACTTCGCATAATTACAATAGGCCCTCAGAGTTATATTTCATATTTCTCGTTTCAGATACAAGAGTGATACATTTATACAAATAGGATGACCACACTCAGTAGATTATACGCTTTGTAATGATGCAAAAGTTCTCTTGTAAGGTATGAAGCATACTTTAGTTACATTATATTCACACTCATCAGAATACTTTCATAAAATCATATAGAGTGCAACTTCACAGGGAGAACACCAAGTAAGTAATATATTTGGATTTTAGAAAAGCAATTATAGGATAGGTGGGGTCATTGTAAACTTTCTTCTGTGCCAGTGAGGGGCTTGCATGTCTTCAGATTTTAGACCAAACAAACATTCTATTAAATATAAACTGAATCAGGAATTAACTGTATTTAGGACACCCTAAAATGGAGACCTCTTGAATATGCTGTCCTATGGGGATTTACCTCAGAACTGCCATGTAGATAACAGATATATTAGAAATGCGGTGACCTTCCTGCAGATTCACCAAAGGATGAGCATCTCACAGGGGATTCTTCTTCCCCCTCCCCCAGTACTTTAAGTGCTGTTATTCTTTTCTTAGATAACTTTTAACAGTATTGCAGGTTAAAAGTTCAGGTGCTACCAGAAACATCTAGAGTAAAATGTAAATACAACACACGCTATGAATGAAAAACGGAAATCAGCAGCAACGTTACATATTCTCTTTCCATTTGTGTAATGGTTTCAGAAACTATTTGGAGTTCAAATGTGTAGCCAAAACTTAGAACAAGAAAAAACTGACGAACACTAATAAGCCCCCATTCAATTTATGCAAAATCTAGAGGATGTTTATTTGCTTTTTGAATGCCACTTACATGACTCATCATGCCAACATTCGCTTCTTACTTTATTCTTGTATCCATGTGGTCTTTGGTGGATTTTGAAGGATAATTCTCAGATGTAAATAGCCAGGCTGCTATCTTCTTTTAGTTAAGTTCACCCTGCCATAATCCACCCTATATGAAATAAATTCTATATATGCACACCACATTTTTTAAAACATCAATTAACAAATGCTCTTATCATGGATTCATAGCTTCCAAGGTGAGAAGGGACCATTGTGATTTTCTAGTCTAAACTCCTGTATAACACAGGTCATAGAACTTCCCCAAAATTATTCTTAGATCATATTTTAATGTGTTTTTTCAAGTTGTAATTTGTTAATTTATAACTTGCTGTTAAGTCTGCTATGATAAAAAAATATGACACATGGCTATATCATCGTGACATAATCAGATATTGCCTAGTAGAATATGGTGATACACACCAGCACTTTCAAGACTAATTACTCCTCCTCTCTTGTTCAGATTCAGTACCTGCCAAGTACTTGTGTAACAATCATTCACATCTGTTTTAGAGATGCAAGTACCTTAGTTAGCATTACAGGCAGTAAATTACACAGTCTACTATCAGGCTGACTAATGGATGTTCTGCTAAACCATCTGGCATGTCTCAACTAAAAAGGATTCTTATTTTTTCAAATGGAAAAAGCCTTTCAGAAAGTCAATCCATCATAGTAGAGCTCACAGAGTCTCTGAGCTCCTAACTACTGTATCACCACTCTTCTCATATTCTCTGTATTTATTGCCCCCTAACATTCCCAGTAACTCTTAGCTTTTTATTTTTTTGTCTATGATCCCTTGATAGAAATTGTTGAAAGAAAGGAAAATTTGCTAGCACAGGCAAGGTATTTTTTTTTTACACGTTTTCTTCCTTTTAAATTGTGAACCAAGAATATAAGCTGATGTGGATTGCTGTCAAAGAACTTCAGTTAGTGTAATTGTCTTTTTCTATTTGTAAATAGTTTGTAAAAGTTAAATCAAATATCGCCCTAAAACATGAGCACTGTGATGCAGTCTGAAGAAGTATCACCCATATGTTCAACTATTTGGGCAAACCTATATTTTTTTTTAAATGTTTGCTACTAAAGTCACTAAGCAGTTCATAATATATTAATACATTTTTCTTTTTTGATTGGTTAGAAATAATTACACAAACATGGTTTTACATTAACAAATTTAACAATAAATAAAAATCCCCTCTTGTATATCTGAAAAGTTCTACCCCATATCTTTAAAACATGTCTATCTCTGTTTTCATTTCCTTTGTGAACGCTAGCTCTGCCATGACAGTTTCTGTATCTTTGAAAGGAGAAGGAAAAGGATTTCAGTACAGGGGAAGACACCAGATTGAGGGAAGTAGAGGAGGCAGAGCGAGAGAATCTGTCTCTGGCCTGGACTAGACTATGAGTTAAAGGTGTGATGTTAGAACACATTAACTAATATATTCTGATGTATTTGAAATGTCCAGTGTAGACAAGACAGTGCATACTTTAATAAGTTCTAAGCTAGTCACATTAAAGTCTAAGCTCCTCCCTAAGTTTTAACACATCTAAATACATGTTAAGGGCAATGTGCTTTGACTACATTACACTTTTCAAACAAACCTTTTATATTGTCTATATAAGAAGTATCTAGCTATATTTTCAGAGCAGCAAGAGGGAGTCCTCCAGCTGCTGAGGCTTTGTGTTTCAGGGCTTCTGGCCTGAAATGTACTGAAAGGGCACAGAGGTGATAGCATTTGGGATTTTAATTTTGGAGTCCCTCCTCCTTTAGAGTTGCATTTTTTTTCCCTATCCAGATCCAAAGATACAAACGCTAAAATTTTCATTGTGAGGATGGTGACAAATGGTTCTGATTCTTATTCATTTGTACTTTGAGTGAAGAGAATCAAAACTGGTTTGTAATCAAACAATGGTCTTCTAGGTGCCAGGATGTGTTTATCTAACACCCAAAATTCAGGGAAGAGGTTCTAAATAACTAGTTTCAAATTTTGCTTAATTTCATTTTTAACATTTTACATATCTTATCTGAGTCTATTTCTACCAGTTACATAATTAGTTTCCCCCACACACTGTAAATACTAAATATCAAACACATTTTAATGGCCTTACATTACTTTAGTGAATAATCATTCTAACAACTGACTGTGTTTTTCAGTCACCACCAAAGTAGTCCACAGTTTGGTGATCTTCACAGATTAATAATCATTGTGCTCCCTGAGGCCCAGACTATCTATGGCCAGAAATACCAGATCATCATGACCCCTACCTTCAGATGCAGAACTTACTTTAGTCAGCCAGGCCCATGTTATCTTTAGTTTTGCATATTAACTTCATTTTGGTTTATCTCTGCAAAGCAATGGGACGTTCTAGCCAGAGCTGATGGTAGCTGCCTACTCCTCCAAGTGGAGTAGGCTGGCAAGGACATATTATACCTGTGTTATGTTCTGGGCATTAGTTGTCAATTGATGACATAGGGTATCAGCTCTCATAGTAATATCATCATAATAGAGCCTGTATGGATGGAGAGATATTAGCTGAATTTCAAGATGCTCATTGCTAGCTACAAAGCCCCTTCATTTACAGCCTAGGCCCAACCTAATAAGACCACCATCCAAATCTGACATGCCATATGTTCAATGTTCATCCAGAATGAAAGAAATGACTGTCTCAAGGATGAGGAATAAATGTGATAGAGAGTCAGCTCTCTTAGGAGAGAGAGAACTTCAGGGTTTCCTCCACCTGACCACATTAGAAAGACATGCAAGTCTTGTCTCTTTGACCAAGCTTTGACTGCATGTGAAATCCTGGGCAGTCAGACATGCTCTTCAGGGCAAAGTTTATGTTTTGTTTTTAGTATATTTTACAGGGTGTAAAACTGTGTACTGTTATGGCACTATACTGTTATAAATAACAATGCATGAAAGTGTGGGTCATTGTACACAGTAAGGACCATTAAAATTGAACATTCACCACTGACAGTAGTTAAATTTATTGCAGCTTGAGTTATTCCCATTCTAAGTATATGGAATACCACAAATACTGCTGTAAAAGTAAATATTGAGCTAGATAAAAATCCATTAAAAAAAAAACCTCACTAAACACTCATTATATTGCCATGTGTTATAATACCAAATTGTTATAGCATTATGTTTTCAGTGGAATAGATTTTTCCCTAAAGGATTCTCACATTATGCCACCAAAATTCATTGTTCTGGCAGTGCCAACAAGACTTGGGCACTAATCCATGTCTACTCTTTCTGAATCACAAAAATACCACAGCATTTGGTGCATGTATGCATGAATGTGCTTGTTACAGATGCTTTAAAATTTGTCATTAGACGGCACTAGGCTATACATAGTGATGAAATACAGCTGTCTGACTTTCTTGTCTGTACCATAGTCATAACCATGGGATCTGAGTAACATTATCTTATCTTTTTCTTTCATTTTTTATTAATCTTGTTTTAGGATTAAATAGGATTAAAACATCAACTTTTACTGTCAGTTACCACATCATGGTACTACATGATTTCCTTGTACTCAGACTAGTGGTGTTTCAGAGGCCCCACTGTGGTAGCTGTTGGCCCAAACTGACTTTTTAAATGGAATTACTTGTTGTGAATAATAAGAATATGGACTAATGGAACTGCTGAATTTACTTAGTAAAGCACTCATCTGTACTCTATCACTCCATTTTCTTTTCCTCTTTTTCATAGATCTATTTATTGGCATTTTTACTTTTTTATATATGAATATTAAGGTGTGATCTTTTCTACCAGTAAGACAAAATACCTTTCAAATATGTGGAATATGTAGGAACCCCTCCTTCCAATAATTAATTACTTGATGGCAATAGATGTTCAGAGACTGATGCACAATAGGATTTCAAGCAATTGCTTGTATTTTTCTCTCTCTACAGTGTGCTTCTATCACAGATTCTTCCCTCGTAATGCTCTAATAATTTAACATAAGCTGCACCATATTCTGTGACCAAATTCACATTTTCATTTGAAAGTATAGCACCTAAATTATTAAATCAAAGATTTATTTTCCTCCTGCCTCTAATTTGATCATGGTGTTATATTGCCAGAAGAAATGGAGACTCCACTGGTACATTTTTTTTTAAACGTATTGTTACTAGACAAGATGCTGGACAGTACTACTTTATGTAAAGCAAAAATTATTTTAAATATAATTTTATTAAATATAGTGACAGTACAGGTTATAACAAACTCATTGTTTGTAATTAGGGCTGTCGACTAATCACAGTTAACTCACGGGATTAACTAAAAAAAATTGCAATTAAAAAAAATTAATGATGATGAATCGCAATTTTAATTGCATTGTTAAACAATAGAATACCAATTGAAATTTATTATATATTTTGGATGTTTTTCTACATTTTCAAATATATTGATTTCAATTACAACACAGAATACAAAGTGTACAGTGCTCACTATATATTATTTTTATTACAAATATTTGCACTGTAAAAATAAATTATTTTTCAATTCACTTCATACAAGTACTGTAGTGCAATTTCTTTATCGTGAACGTGCAACTTACAAATGTAAATTTTTTGTGTTACATAACTTCACTCAAAAACAAAACAATGCAGAAACTTTAAAGCCTTCAAGTCCACTCAGTCCTACTTCTTGTTCAGCTAATTGCTAAGACAAACAAGTTTGTTTACATTTATGGGAGATAATGCTGACCCCTTCTTATTTACAATGTCACCTGAAAGTGAGAATAGGCGTTCACATGGCATTTTTGTAGCTGCCATTGCAACGTATTTACATGCCAGATATGCTAAATATTCATATATTTTTTTAATTGCTTGACAGCCCTATTTGTAATTAATATTTTAGTTCCAGATTGTGCCTGGCTACTCTGTGGGGACCTGTCCCAAATCCCAGTGACTTCAAATCAGGCCTCAGGTATGCAGGAAGCTCCACTACTCATATGGCAATGCACATTCTCTGTACATAGGGGACAAGACCCTAGCACCCTAAAGAGGTATAGCAATGGGTGTATCTTGTGCACTGTGGAGTCCTGATTTTCTTCCTGATTTCCCCAGGGTGGTGCAGCTTCATGCCATACCAACATGGGACTGTCCCTTCAAGGTACAACTGAGCCTTTAGTTCATCATTTAACACCTGAGAGTTACTTTAAAGCTCTTGAGCTGCTACAAACAAAATCTATTACGAAATTAAGTAGGAACATTTTACTTCTATGAACCATGTATTTGATTCTGATTTGTCTTATTCCCCATGATGTTAGTATTCATTTTGACACCATTAATAGCTTTGGTCTTATGAATTTTAGCTGCATAACCAAAGAGTAGTAGCACAGATATAGCAACTGAGTGGTATTAGAAAAATAAGTGTGATGACATGTCATTTGTACAATATGGTTATACAATTCCAGTATAAAACTTACCTAAACGTTCTAACATAAGAAAAAGATGGTTGCTGAAGCAATTTAGAATTGTTCATGCTTATGGTCACAGTATTTAAACTTAGTTTTCTTTGTTATAGGCAATGAGATATATTATTTCTAATTTGGGGGAAGATGAGCCTATTTATGTTTCCACGAAAGTGGTCACTGAAAACTTAGCTGTTTAGCAGAAAAACAGACATGGTGATAGTTTTATATTTTATGTAGTGTGTCAATGGCCATAAGAGTATCTTTACATATGCTATGCCTGAAATGGAAGAAAGTTAACATTTATTGATTTTTCTGAGTAACACAATGTATATTCTTGCTGTAAGGCTTGGGTTCTGTGGTTACCATAAAAATGTCTGCATTTATAAAGTTAGCATACTGCAGTCCTTTAGATGCTGCAGTTATCAAATAAAAAGCAACAGAGGGTCCTGTGGCACCTTTAAGACTAACAGAAGTATTGGGAGCATAAGCTTTCGTGGGTAAGAACCTCACTTCTTCAGATGCAAGTAATGGAAATCTCCAGAGGCAGGTATAAATCAGTATGGAGATAACGAGGTTAGTTCAATCAGGGAGGGTGAGGTGCTCTGCTAGCAGTTGAGGTGTGAACACCAAGGGAGGAGAAACTGCTTCTGTAGTTGGATAGCCATTCACAGTCTTTGTTTAATCCTGATCTGATGGTGTCAAATTTGCAAATGAACTGGAGCTCAGCAGTTTCTCTTTGGAGTCTGGTCCTGAAGTTTTTTTGCTGTAAGATGGCTATCTTTACATCTGCTATTGTGTGGCCAGGGAGGTTGAAGTGTTCTCCTACAGGTTTTTGTATATTGCCATTCCTGATATCTGACTTGTGTCCATTTATCCTCTTGCGTAGTGACTGTCCAGTTTGGCCAATGTACATAGCAGAGGGGCATTGCTGGCATATGATGGCATATATAACATTGGTGGACATGCAGGTGAATGAGCCGGTGATGTTGTAGCTGATCTGGTTAGGTCCTGTGATGGTGTTGCTGGTGTAGATATGTGGGCAGAGTTGGCATCGAGGTTTGTTGCATGGGTTGGTTCCTGAGTTAGAGTTGTTATGGTGCGGTGCGTGGTTGCTGGTGAGAATATGCTTAAGGTTGGCGGGTTGTCTGTGGGCGAGGACTGGCCTGCCTCCCAAGGTCTGTGAAAGTGAGGGATCATTGTCCAGGATGGGTTGTAGATCACTGATGATGCGTTGGAGAGGTTTAAGCTGAGGACTGTAGGTGATGGCCAGTGGAGTTCTGTTGGTTTCTTTTTGGGGCCTGTCTTGTAGCAGGACAAGGCTTCTGGGTACACGTCTGGCTCTGTTGATTTGTTTCTTTATTTCCTTGTGTGGGTATCGTAGTTTTGAGAATGCTTGGTGAAGATCTTGTAGATGTTGGTCGCTGTCTGAGGGGTTGGAGC
This sequence comes from Emys orbicularis, assembly GCF_028017835.1. Classification (NCBI taxonomy): domain Eukaryota; kingdom Metazoa; phylum Chordata; order Testudines; family Emydidae; genus Emys; species Emys orbicularis. Next base: position 79,432,943 of record NC_088687.1, on the reverse strand, counting down.
AGATGCGATTGTACCTCAGTGCTTGGCTGTAGACGATGGATCATGTGGTGTGTCTGGGGTGGAAGCTGGAAGCATGAAGGTAGGCGTAGCGGTCGGTGGGTTTTCGGTATAGGGTGGTGTTAACGTGGCCATCGCTTATTTGTACGGTGGTGTCTAGGAAGTGGACCTCCCGTGTAGATTGGTCCAGGCTGAGGTTGATGGTGGAGTGGAAGCTGTTGAAATCATGGTGGAATTCTTCCAGGGTCTCCTTCCCATGGGTCCAGATGATGAAGATGTCATCAATGTAGTGTAGGTAGAGAAGGGGCGTGAGTGGACGAGAGCTGAGGAAGCGTTGTTCCAGGTCAGCCATAAAAATGTTGGCATATTGTGGGGCCATGCGGGTGCCCATAGCGGTGCCACTGGTCTGGAGGTATATATTGTCACCAAATTTGAAATAATTGTGCGTGAGGATAAAGTCACAGAGCTCAGCAATAAGTTGTGCTGTGTCATCATCAGGGATACTGTTCCTGACAGCTTGTATTCCATCTGTGTGTGGGATGTTTGTGTAGAGAGCCTCTACATCTATGGTGGCTAGGATGGTGTTTTCTGGGAGGTCACCAATGCATTGTAGTTTTCTCAGGAAATCTGTGGTGTCACGGAGATAGCTGGGAGTGCTGGTGGCGTAGGGTCTGAGTAGGGAGTCCACATATCCAGACAGTCCTTCAGTGAGAGTGCCAATGCCCGAGATGATGGGGCGTCCAGGTCTTCCAGGTTTGTGGATCTTGGGTAGTAGATAGAATAACCCCGGTCGGGGCTCTAAGGGTATGTTGATTTGTTCCTGTGTTAGTGTAGGGAGTGTCCTGAGTAGATGGTGCAGTTTCTTAGTGTATTCCTCAGTGGGATCTGAGGAAAGTGGCCTGTAGAATTTGGTATTGGAGAGTTGTCTGGCAGCCTCCTTCTGGTAGTCAGACCTGTTCATGATGACAACAGCACCTCCTTTATCAGCCTCTTTGATGATAATGTCAGGGTGGTTTCTGAGGCTGTGGATGGCATTGCGTTCTGCACGACTTAGGTTATGAGGCAAGCGATGTTGTTTTTCCACAATTTCTGCCTGTGCACGTCGGCGGAAGCATTCTATGTATAGGTCCAGACTGTCATTTCGACCCTCAGGAGGAGTCCATGTGGAGTTCTTCTTCCTGTGTTGTTGGTGGGAGGGTATCTTTGTATCAGTGCGCTGTTCAGTGTTATCTTGAAAGTATTCTTTGAGGCGGAGGCGGCAAAAGTAGGCTTCCAGATCACCGCAGAACTGTATCATGTCCGTGGGGGTGCTGGGGCAAAAAGAGAGTCCCCGAGATAGGACAGACTCTTCTGCTGGGTTGAGTGTGTAGCTGGATAAATTGACGATATTGCTGGGTGGGTTAGGGGTACCCCTGTTGTGGCCCCATGTGGCAGGTAGGATTTTAGACAGCTTACGGTCCTTTTTCCTTTGTAGAGAGGTGAAGTGTGTAATGTAGATCTCCTGTCTTATTATAGTAAAGTCCATTTGTGTGGAGGGTTGGTTATTTATGAAAGTCTCCAGGTTGGAGAGCTCTTTCTTGATGTTTTTCTGTTTGCTGTATAGGATGCTGATCAGGTGGTTCCTCAGTTTCTTTGATAGTGTATGGCATAATCTCTCACTGTGGTCTGTGCAGTATGTAGATAGCAATGGATTTTTCACCTTCAGTCCATTTGGTATGATGTCCATCCGTTTGCATTTGGAAAGGAAGATGATATCTGTCTGTATTTGTGCAAGTTTCTTCATGAGGTTGATAGATTTCCATTCCATACGGCTAAATGCAGTGCATTGCATGGTGTCAAGTATCAGAGGGGTAGCCGTGTTAGTCTGAATCTGTAAAAAGCAACAGAGGGTCCTGTGGCACCTTTAAGACTAACAGAAGTATTGGGAGCATAAGCTTTTGTGGGTAAGAACCTCACTTCTTCAGATGCAAGTAATGGAAATCTCCAGAGGCAGGTATAAATCAGTATGGAGATAACGAGGTTAGTTCAATCAGGGAGGGTGAGGTGCTCTGCTAGCAGTTGAGGTGTGAACACCAAGGGAGGAGAAACTGCTTCTGTTCTTCCAGGTCAGCCATAAAAATGTTGGCATATTGTGGGGCCATGTGGGTGCCCATAGCGGTGCCACTGGTCTGGAGGTATATATTGTCACCAAATTTGAAATAATTGTGTGTGAGGATAAAGTCACAGAGCTCAGCACTAAGTTGTGCTGTGTCATCATCAGGGATACTGTTCCTGACAGCTTGTATTCCATCTGTGTGTGGGATGGAATGCCAGCAATGCCCCTCTGCTATGTACATTGGCCAAACTGGACAGTCACTACGCAAGAGGATAAATGGACACAAGTCAGATATCAGGAATGGCAATATACAAAAACCTGTAGGAGAACACTTCAGCCTCCCTGGCCACACAATAGCAGATGTAAAGGTAGCCATCTTACAGCAAAAAAACTTCAGGACCAGACTCCAAAGAGAAACTGCTGAGCTCCAGTTCATTTGCAAATTTGACACCATCAGATCAGGATTAAACAAAGACTGTGAATGGCTATCCAACTACAGAAGCAGTTTCTCCTCCCTTGGTGTTCACACCTCAACTGCTAGCAGAGCACCTCACCCTCCCTGATTGAACTAACCTCGTTATCTCCATACTGATTTATACCTGCCTCTGGAGATTTCCATTACTTGCATCTGAAGAAGTGAGGTTCTTACCCACGAAAGCTTATGCTCCCCATACTTCTGTTAGTCTTAAAGGTGCCACAGGACCCTCTGTTGCTTTTTACAGATTCAGACTAACACGGCTACCCCTCTAATAGTTATCAAATCGTCTAAGTAGAGGAGGAAAATTAAATTTCTCAGAAACAACTGTGTAGTAACGTTTACCAAATGGTGATATTTTATGTATTTATCTACATTTAAACAACAACAACAGCCACATAGTAATCTCTAGTTGCCATAACCATTCATTAAGCTTTGACTAACAAAACATTTCCCTACCAAGTAGCAATAAATAATTGCAGACAGGTAACAGACTCGCTACTGCGAGCACCCAAAAATAAGCATTGAAGTTAATGGGAGTTAGGTGCCTAAACTGCTTCAGTGCTTTTGAAAATCCCATTAAACACTTACCTGTATCTTTAGGCGCCACATACCATTTAAAAAGCGGGGGGGTGGGAGGGTATGGCCTTCTTTGCTCCTCCCTCGGCCACCCCGTTTCAGCATCATTTAGTATAGATCTTGTAGATCTTATTTTTTACTTTGATAGGCAGTCTCCTATCACAGACTACTCCACTCACTTCTCTCCATTTAGTCCATGCCTTTCCTATTTGCTTATAAATTTGTCATTAAGTTCACCATTATTCTGTACTATCCAACCTAGGTACTTGAACGTCTATAATTTTGGTACAGAATCTAGCCCTTAGGCATTTTAGAAAATGCTGCTTTTGGTACTGAGAACTCAAATACACATGTCTGTCTCTCAAAGGGATTAATAATAGCTGACAAGGCCAGGATTTTCATAAGTAGCTAACAATTTGGAAGGCCTCCCTTTTTGTGTACACAATTTGAGACACTTAATTTTCAGAAAGTGCTGAGCACACCTGTATGATAATTGAACTCATTTAAGCTGTTTCCCCTAAAATACCCAAAGCCTCCTGTCATTTCTGGAAATGATGGCTAAACTCTAAAGCAGAGCAAGCTCTCTAAATATAGAAAAAAACATACAAAAAATAGCAGTGCTCTTTCAGAAATGTATTTGGATTTGTAAAAACTGAAGAAAAGTAAAGAGCTTACCCCTGTTCTCAGATGCCCTTGTCAGGGGTACGTCCACTCTACAATGTAAGTCTTGGCTTAAGCTTAGGCTTGAGCCCAACCCCCCATCTGTCTATCCACGTCTATCTGACTTGGGCCAGTAAGTCCTCTGGACCCAGCAAGGTGGCAGATCTGAGTTCGGATCCACAGTGTATCATTTTGCAATGTGGATCGAGCTTTGGCCCAAGTCTCCAGCCTTGTGTCCTGAGAATAGACTAGATACTCTCACATTCTTACAAAGATGTGTTGGGGTGTAAAAAACTAGTGCATTCTACTGCCTTCCTTTTTTTGGTACATCTCACTCTACAAATTGGCCACACCACAGGATTACAAACTTCCTGTAAACAGTAAACTGTATAGGAGAAGAGGGAATGTCATACATGGGTTGGGTGGGGGGGGAGAAAGAGGATGTCCAAACTGCAGCAGTGGGGTTGTATGCAGTCCAGAAATTTGGTGGGGTTGGGAGGCTGGCTGTGCAGTTCTCTGAGAGTCCAAATTACCATGTGTATCTTAAGTTATAGGGAAGCAGTAGTCTATGTAGATGCTAACACAGCATTCTGTTGATTCCACCATGAATTCTGACCCAATCCTGGGTGCTGTTAGCCACAAACATTTACCATAGTGGTAACCATATGTTTAGGGTGACCAGATGTCCCAATTTTATAGGGATAGTCCCAATTTGGGTCTTTTTCTCCTATTACCCCCCACCCCCGTCCCAATTTTTCACTCTTGCTGTCTGGTCACCCTACATATGTTTCTAATGTGCCAGGGTGCTCCCCCTGGCTCTGCCCCAGGCCCCACCCCTTCCTCCAAGACCCCACCCCTGCCCTGCCTCTTCCTCCCCGTTGTGCCTCCTCCCCAGAGTGCTCCCAGCCCTGACTCCTGTTCCCTCCTCCCCCCCCCCCCCCCGAGTGCCTCCTGCACGCTACAGAACAGCTGATTGCAGTGGGTGAAGGTGCTTGGGGGAGGGGGAGGCACTTTTCACTGAGGATGCACTGAACCTTTTCTTTAGTAGAGACAATATTCTGTTTGATGTCCGTTTTCAGGACCTTCCACCTCTGCAGCCCATCTACATTCCAGCAAGAGCCTGGGATTTCAAATTGTCTCAGAGTGGTCAAACAGGAAGCATTTCAGAGATTTACTTTATAGTGGATATCCTGGACAGGGCCAAAAAGCAGGCAACAGGATTCACGGCAAGTGGATAGGCAGGCAGCAGAGCCTGTAGTAGGTGAGGAGAGACTTGTAGTAGGTGAGGAGAGACTTGCAGCGCAGTTTTAAAGCGGGAGCATTATTTGAGGGAAGAAAAGAGAAGAGTGCAGCAGAAACATCTGCTTGAGAGGCTACTTGTTCTAATGGCCGCAAGATTCAGCCTCCTGCTCCAGTCACCCCATGTCCTAAGCCCCCTCAATGGTACCATGTCCTTCAGACCAGGAATGCATTGGACAATACGATGTTGGGTGGCCCATGCAACCGGGATTGAATACTAACTGGACAGGGCGAGTGTACTTCCAGCAATCCTCCAGTCTCCCACCGCAGCATCAAGTGTGTGGTAAAACTTGCTAGAAAGGGAAGGAAGAATTAGGGGTGGGGAAATGGCGGGGGGGGGGGGGGGGAAGAAGGTGCATGCAAAAGTAGGGAATTTATTTGTTTGCAGTGGTTTCACTGTTTTGCACTGTTCATTGGTTGTGTTTTGCACATCATTTTATTACTGGTGTTTTTGTGTTGTAATAACAGCTGGCAGTGCTATTAAATATAAATATAAATACAGCCAAGTTCACAAATAAAGGCTTTAAATTTTATTAAGAATGTTTATTACCACCACTGCATCACACTAATATATTTATTCTTTGAAATACTCATAAAGACAAGATAAGGCATAATTGGGAAGTTGTATCCAAACACAATTTCTCAATATATCTAATCAGATCAGTCCATAATGAAAATCCAAAATTCATGTCATACAAACCACCATCTCCCAACATTGTATGAGCAGTCATCTCATCCACAATTAATAATCCATGATAACACAACCGCCATTCATAGCATACAACAGTAATTCATTTCCTGTAAAAGTTGCTGTACAAATACATCCATAAACATACTAATCATTGGTCCATGTAAATCCATAATATAGGTGCTCCAGAAGCGCAAGTCTACATAGGGGGCATCAGTATCTATTCTAAGAGCAGCATCAGTGAGTTTGAGTTTGCCATGTCTGTATCCTCCTTCAACAGGTGCCTTTAGTAGGTCAGAAATCACAGCCAAAATGGCAACCATCTCATGATTACCTGGCCCATTTCCTGAAATAGGAGCGAAAGTAAGACAAGTTCTTGCCGATAAGTTAAAGAATTATGGGCTGGATGAATGGACTATATGGTGGATAGAAAGCTGGCTAGATTGTTGGGCTCAACAGGTAGTGATCAATGGCTCCATGTCTAGTTGCAGGCCATATCAAGTGGAGTGCCCCAAGGGTTGGTCCTTGGGCCGGTTTTGTTCAATATCTTCATTAATGATCTGGAGGATGGCGTGGACTACACTCAGCAAGTTTGCAGATGACACTAAACTGGGAGGAGTGGTAGATACGCTGGAGGGTAGGGATAGGATACAGAGGGACCTAGACAAATTAGAGGATTGGGCCAAAAGAAACCTGATGAGGTTCAACAAGGACAAGTGCAGAGTCCTGCACTTGGGATGGAAGAATTCCGTGCACTGCTACAGACTAGGGACTAGGGACTGGGTAGGCAGAAGTTCTTCAGAAAAGGACCTAGGGGTTACAGTGGACGAGAAGCTGGATATGAGTCTACAGTGTGCCCTTGTTGCCAAGAAGGCTAACAGCATTTTGGGCTGTATAAGTAGGGGCATTGCCAGCAGATCGAGGGATGTGATCATTCCCCTCTATTCAACATTGATGAGCCTCACCAATGTTTACTGTGTCCAGTTTTGGGCCCCACACTACAAGGAGGATGTGGAAAAATTGGAAAGAGTCCAGCGGAGGGCAACAAATTATTAGGGGGCTAGAACACATGATTTATGAGGAGAGGCTGAGGGAATTGGGATTGTTTAGTCTGCAGAAGAGAAGAATGAGAGGGGATTTGATAGCTGCTTTCAACTACCTGAAAAGGGGTTCCAAAGAGGATGGATCTAGACTGTTCTCTGTGATACCAGATGACAGAACAAGGAGTAATGGTCTCAAGTTGCAGTGGGGGAGGTTTAGGTTGGATATTAGGAAAAACTCTCACTAGGAGGGTGGTGAAGCACTGGAATGGGTTACCTAGGGAGGTGGTGGAATCTCCTTCCTTAAACATTTTTAAGGTCAGGCTTGACAAAGCCCTGGCTGGTATGATTTAGTTGGGAATTGGTCCTGCTTTGAGCAAGGGGTTGGACTAGATGACCTCCTGAGGTCCCTTCCAATCCCAATATTCTATGATTCTTCTAATGGTGACTTCTCCATGTTGTGGGCTCCAGTTGCCAGGAGTGTGCAGACTGAGAAAATGGCTTGGCTGGATGTGTCGGCAGGCTGTGAGAACTTCCTGCAAAGCACGGTGGGATGGACAGTCTAGTTTTCCCACAGTTTTCCATGAACAAAGGGCTAGAGTGGCTACAGCTGGGTGGTATTGATGTTTCAGTGAGGGTATGAGACTCCGATCCAGAAATTCTAAACCTGGGGCCATTATTCAGTGTGTATGCTCAAGGCCTCGCTTACAAACAACAAGCCTGCAGGCTCACGTCCCAAAGGTGTAGACATACCTTCTGTTATTTAAAAACACATCACAAGATCAAGACCAGTGATCAACAAATGCCACCATGTAGCAGCTGAAACTAACTCCATAACGATACCCCCAATATATACTCCATGTTTTCCAAGTCCTCCAAACATGGTTCTCACACTGATCCATCATATATGAATCATGAAAAGTGCAGTGAAATCTGTGAAATTACAATATGTAAAGAAGAACTTGTTTAAGTACATTGACTTAAAGGGTTCACTCTTACAATGCTAAAAGATAGCGTTTTCCAGCAGGTTCTGGGTATTTCTAGAATATTTATGGCTAGTACTAAAAACTAAATGTTCATTGCAGAAATTACTGACAATACAGTCATAGCTCTCACACCAAAAACAATGTAACCTTAAGTTGTAGACATCTCTTTTCTTCAGCTGTATGTAGTCATTTTCTGTGTGTCTCTCTCAAGAGATATTCCATAAACAAAATCATCTTATCTTTCTGAAAATGAGCTAGATTTTCAAAAATAGTGCCCTAAGTCTGCATAAGTTTGTTCATGTTTTTGAGTCTGAGCTCCACACGCATGAATAAATCTTGCATTAGTAATTGTGCTAATTTCATATGCAGCAATAGGAACTGAAATGTGTGCAAACTTCAGCCTCACTGTGTCACAATCTGATCTAATAAAAATTGTGGCCCTGTGGTGCTATGCGCTGTACAAACATAAAGTTAGAGGTAGCTCCTGCCCTGAACAATTTAACACCTAATTTAAGACAAAAGTTACAGATAAATAATTTTCTTTAAAGAAATTTAAAGCTTTGAAAAATAAGATTGTCAAAAACAATATTTTTTCAGAAATATCTAATTTTAAATTGAAAAATAAAAAAGTGATGAAAAATTCAAGGGAAAAAAAGTATTTTTGATTTTTTCATTTTGAGATTGGGTAAAAGTGCCCATCATCTCCCCCCCCCCCCCTTTTCCTCATTAGAAAAGTGGAAAAAGTAAAACAAAACATTTAACAAACAAAGTAACACTTTCACAAGTAACATCTTTTCTGTCACTTTTTAAACTTTTACTCTTTAAAAAGAGAAAAAAAAAAAAGGAGATAAAACACTTGGCCTCCTCCCCCATCCAGTCTCTACCCCCTTCCCCCCATTGGAGAACAGTTAGAAAGAGAGAGGGAGAACCCACTTTTCATAATTGTTTAACTGTTCAAGCAAAAGTTTGAAAAGAGTAAGAAAATGAGGAACAGTGTGTTTTCCCACACTTGCTTAACTCTTTGAATTTCCTACAGAAAGATCATTATTTATCTATAGGAAAGTTCCAAATAGAAAAAATCCCACCTTTTCGCTAGCTCTGCACCAAATGATGGAAAAAACAATTGGAAGGAATGGAAGAGAGAGGGCAATGGTAACAGTAACATTACATGTGATGACAAACTAGCGTTGGCACACCAGATAGCATCAGGTCATGCAAAGAATTTGTGGTTTGTTTGCTTGGTTTTTTAAACAAGATACGATATAAATGAAATAGCTGTCCGTGATCCCTTTATGCTATAGCATCTAGTTCTGGTTTGTGTTGGCTTTCAAACTCCTAGTTTGAGCAATAAATAAATAGAATCTGCAAAGATAGCATCAAAAATTCATATTGTCTGTGTTGTGCCTTATTATGGAAAGTGGAAGCTAACTGAACATGAAATATTTCAGTACTATGGACAGTTTGATTCCTCTCACCATCATGTAAAAATGAATATGCTTTAGACTGAATCAGAACAGAACACTATTTGCATACTTGGGTCCTGTGTGGATGAAAATTTTTAAATACATGAAACTTAGCTGGTTTTACCAAATCATGTTAATCTATAAATAGCTGCAACCATCAATATTTGACTTGGGACTGCTATACTTAATCCTCATGCATACTTTTCACGCATGTCAACAGAAGCTCCATATTTGGACTGAGTGTAGGATATGCCTCTTACAGTGGTACATTAGCTACTAAATATTAACCAGCAGGAAACAGGAGGTAATGCAGTGGCATTTGAGCGTGATTTGTTGTTTGCACATCTGAGATAGTCTTTGGGGGGTTGGGGTGGGGAAGGCAGATGTTTCCTGCTTGTTTCTGAATATGGTAACATGGGTTCAAACCACAGAATGCTGACCCCCTGAGAAGTGCTGAATGCCCTCTACTTCCATTGATTTAAATGGAGTGCAGCAACTCTCAGGATGAGGCCCTAGTTGATGTGGCTGATTTTAAGGGGGAATGCCTAAAGCGGTTTTAACATTTCCTTAGGAAATTATGCCCCCTCCTGAAGAAGTTATGTGATTAAATTTTAAAATTATATATTTGCAACATTTATCTTTATTGTATTCTTGACATTCTATATTCCCATGAGTGAGTAATGAATAGGAAGGGCTGCCTTTGTAAGACAAAAAAATTGCCTCAGTCTGCTTCTGCTATTCTCTTGATGCTTCCATTTATGATGCCTTAAACTGCTGCATTCACATCTTCTGATGTTGTATCCACTGCACTGTCTCAGGAGAGATATTTTGATCTTAATATGATTAAATTAATAAAATCAATTCCTATTTCCAGGAGATATAATTATTGGTGCAGAAGATCACTTAACACTGGAACATGCTCTTTAGTAGTAGAGTCTTAAAGGCGTATTAAAAGGAGCATGGATTGAAGTGTCACACCACTACTCTGATCATCTGTATAAGAGAATACAGAGAGGAACTCCTGCCACTATAAGAGTTTCCATCTAATGACCACTCTGAATAGATTTGTTCATGTATATGATACACAGAAAAAAAAACAACAACCTCTATTTGTGCTGTTGAAGGAAAAAAAAAAAACACAACAACTTCCTTTACACAGGAGAAGCTATTCAAGAACAGCTCACTCTAGTGAGCATATTACCAAGGTCAGTAAGAGCTTGTGCTATGTGCTACATAGGTACTGGACATGCAAGTTAAACCTTCCCATGGGTGACTGCAGTCAGCCAATTATCCTTTTTATTCCAATTCAATATTTTGATCCATAAGTTAGTATTCCTATTCTTTTGTGCTTGCTTTGCTCTTTTCCTTATTTGAGTCCTTTTAGACTTGCACCCCATCCCTTCAGTATTTTCTGCTGCATAATAAAAAAGTCCCAAAATAGTTATGTAAAGTGCAGAAGAGAATAGTTATGGAAACCTGTTGTGGAAGCTACATAAAAGCCAATGCATGAATGTGATGCAAGGTGTGGTGCAGAGTCCATTTTATTTAAAAAAAAAACAAAAAACAAAAAACAAAAAAAAACCCTGACAGATGGCCTCTCTCACCCCCGACTTCTGAAGAGAAAGAAGGTTTCTTCTCAAACTCAAACAGATAGTGCCTGGTTCTCTTTTCCTCTTTGTAAGACTCCAGGACATTGGTCTTTGATTACCAGTTCCTTGGAGATGAAAGAGGATACTCTTCAGCTCAGTTGGATCTCTTCTTTCTGGCTAAGAAGTAACCTAAAGAGCTCAAAAGCTTCTCTCTCACCAACAGAACTTGGTCCAATAAAAGATTGAACCTCATCCACCTTGTCTCTCTAATATCCTGGGACTGGCACAGCTACAACTACACTGCCGTTAACAAAGCTGTCAGCCAGACAGAAGAGATACCTTTAGGTCTCCCTGGTGTTCAATTAGATGTGAAATAGCCTGTCTCCCATGTTAGACAGAAATTGAAAATGTTTATCATACTTCTGAGACATATCTGGGAGGCATGGAATTCTGGATACATAAATGGGAATGTGTTGATCATAAACAGACAAGTACCTTATAAGAATTAGAGGTAGCCTTCTGGTGCCAGGGAGGTCCATGAAATTTTTGTGGGCTAGCTGTGACAGCATCTCTTTCTGACAGACAGGGCTCTATTGTATATGCAGAAGCTGACATTTTTATTGAGCTCAAACTTTACTCCACTCTGAACGTTATATAGGAATTTCTTCAGTTTGACATTAACACTTGCCTATGAAGGTCTACGGAGAGAGCACAATGAAGAGGACTCTCATTGAGAAGAGATATTAAATCACCATATGATACCTTTGCAAAACAATTGTAGCCAAGTGAAGACTTTCCCAGACAAAATAAGTGAAATCTAAATTGACATAGTAAAGCAGCATGATCAATTTGCATATCCCAAGTTTACACCAAAGAGTTTTATTTAAATGATCAAGCATACAATACTCACATAATTTTTTGAGGTTCTAGTTTTAGGTTTCTAAAAAAGTTCTACAGTTCAATGGAGGATAGAACATTCAAAATTGTTTCAGTTTTAATATCTGTCAAAGGGCATGCCTGCCCTCTAGCCTATAGAAATGATGTTTGCTTACGTTTATATAGAAATGCAAGTAGGCCCAGAAATCTATTTCCTAAAAATAGGCTTGACAGTAGTCAAGTGAGGCCGGGTAAAATGTGAGTAAAGTGAAGTGAGATTTTAAATAAAAAAAATAAAATAAAATATGGAGATATACCTATCTCATAGAATTGGAAGGGACCCTGGAAGGTCATTGACTCCAGCCCCCTGCCTTCACTAGCAGGACCAAGTACTGATTTTGCCCCAGACCCTTAAGTGGCCCCCTCAAGGATTGAACTCACAACTCTGGGTTTAGCAGGGTAATGCTTAAACCACTGAGCTATCCCTCCCTGAGATAATTCAGGGCATGTTTAGAGGTAAATTAGGGTGTAATCCCAGGTCATATTGTGACTAGGTTTTGGTTCTAATTTCCCCCCCCACACACACACACACACGTGTTTTAGATTAAAAAGTTGATGTTTTGAAAAATGCTATCTATATTGGTAGTTATTGCTATGGCATTTACACAGATGTATTTTAAAGAAGCTTCATGTTAAATAGTCAATGGTTAAAAAGGTGGATTTAATGTTAATTAATTAAGAGACATTATTATAACTGATTATGAAAAGGGTAGCATGCTAATTTTAGGTAGACATGCCCATCCATTAAGCTATTGTTAGAAAAAAGATTATACCCATTCTCCTCATGTAGGGACTAATCACCCCTAAATGCATCATTTAATCTTAGAATGCAGTGTATGGTTATATTGTAATGCCTGTTTAAAAAAAATTAATATAAAATCGTTAGTTAAGCAATTTTATCACTCATTGGGTCATTAACAGTCCTCCACTAAATTAAATTATCTGTAACTGCCCTGGAGGCACCAACTTTAAATAATTCAGTTTGGTTTTATTCCTTATTTTTAAATTACTAATTGCAAACACATAAATCAAAGGTTACAACACCCTTCTGACCAAGCATAGGGCAGCAGCACCCTGCCTCAGTTTACCCTTCACTCAAGGACCTTTAAAAAATCCACACAAGCCAGATAGTCAAAATATTCCCCCTTCTGGGAAGTCCCACACAGAGTCTTTCAAAAGAAAACAAACTTACAAAGTCTTCATGCCAGTTTCAGCTAGGTCCAAGCCCCTCCTCTCTGAGAGTTGTCTTCCTTCCCCCGTAGCCTCTCTAGCCTGGAATTTGGTTTTCCGCCGCTGGTGTAATCCCCCTGCTGACTCAGGAACCTTCTTACTCGATGCAGTGCCTGCAGGCATTTGCCAACAATCACTTGCAGCTGTCTCCCCCATTAAAGGATGAAGTGCCTTCCTTGAAGCCCTATTGGGCAATAGCCAGTCTAGCACTGGATCTACTACCTCTTAAATGGGCCAAACGCCTATGACATTTTCCGACTTGGTTCATTTATTCATTGTTCAGAATCATTCCCCTGTATACTGAGGTAATGCAAACAACAGATATTCAGTTTTGAAAATTTTGGCACACTGTTGTAGATTGAATGTTCATGTGAATCAAATAATTTAATGTGGTCTGTGAGCTTAATGTGAATGCAAACTGCAGTGCCATGGCATGTTTCTAATCAGTATTAGAGATGTGCCAAACTGTCAACAGCTCCTGAGCAATATGAACGCTATAGTTCTTCACACCCTTTTGAGTGCATATCAATCATTTGAAAATAACATTTTTTTCAGGATGAGCTGTCACTATCAATTTGAATAGTGGCTGTTCAACTGGAATTTATCCAATTTTCCAGCAAGCCATTTGGTTCATTGTATCATGAACCAAATGACTTGCAAAAGCAAATTCTTTTCAGACTGTTTGCAAGACAGACATGTATGAATAAAAGTTCCAGGCTTGCATTGCCCAGTTAAGATATTTAGCATTCAATTTAACAGTTGAAAGAAGCTTATTTATTAAAAAAGGAAATCCTGACACTTTACCCCAGTAGACTATGGTATCAAATAAAACCTTTATAACACCTTTTTTGGTGTGTAATATTTTGAATGCAGTAATTGACAATTTGAGAGTTACAAGCAGTCCCTCTGAATTGAATATTTTAATATTCCAGACCTATATAAGGAATAATCTTAACCATAAATTTGGCATATAAAAGTTTCTAAAAAGCAAAGTTAAAAAGAACTATAGCTTGCCAAATAAAAGAATATAGCTTGTCACAATATAGTTGGTCCAATAAAAATATTCTCACCTATGTTGTCTTTCTAATATAGCTTGGTGAAATTAGACATTTCTAAACAGACATTTAAATAAATTGAGTGATATTATAATCAACTTCTTTCTAAACAGGAGTTTTCTTCTACCATCATATCACAGATGCTATTTTACTTTCTGCTATATTACATTCCAGCATTTGATAACTGTTATTGCTTCAACACCTTCACTTCAGAAAAAAGCCAGTACTGGTATATTTTTGCTTACTGTTGAAATGTGCTAACAAAGGCCATTTTTTACCACCCTACCAAGAACAATCCCTCCCTTCTCTGCACTGCACTGCAACTCAGAAAGTAATGGAAAGACAATAAATAGAAATATATCCCCAGGAAATATATTGGCTATAGAAATCTCTCTCAGTATCTCCCAAGCAAATTCTAACTCAGATTCTTCTATTTGTTTCTGTCCCATTCTTCCATAGCCACATAATGTTTCATTTATAGACCACACCAGATATTCTGAAGTATCTTTAGCCTCCCAGTATCTAGGCTCTGGTATCCTGATCCAAAGTCCATTGAAGTAGATTTTGACTTGGCCTCTGGTATGATGGGACAGCAGGGATTGCGAGCATGGTACTTTCATTTGTCTCCTTACAGAGGTGTGTGGAGTAGGCAGAAAAAGAGAGAAGATGATATCAGCCTGTACAGCTGAGCTAACCCTGGGGAAAAGGAGAATTAATTTGCTTTTGGTCAGGGGATGTAACAAAATTATTTTCCCCTAGAAGAAAAGGGCAGGGAATTGTGACAATTCATTCCCTGGGTTCCTCTTGGGTGAGTAAACTCACTTCTTGCTGCAAGGATTCAGCTTACAAAGAGAGTCTTCAATTTCAAATTTGCTGCCAAATCTGGGTCTCACCTAACAATGTGAGCAGGTGCAGAACAACTGTAGCAATAAAGCTCCCCCCCCCAATCTAGTGGGGTTTTCTTAATTAAGAAAAACGAAGCCTATTTGAGTATCAAATCTCTAGCAGTAGAACTCTCTCAGATCAAGTCTTTTAGGTTGGGCGTTTAGCTATTACAGCAAAATTTATGGTATGGAAAGTGCAATAATAGGGATCAGTTGAAAAGGCCACTTTAAAGTGAGGCTGAATTTGCTATACAAGAATTGGGTATTATATTGTGTGATAAAGTTCCTCCTCTGCACTGGTGGGTTCTGCGCTTTCTGGCGGATTTGCTCGCCTCAGAGGTTCATGGTAGTCCTCAGTTTGGCTACTTTTGTTAGTGGCACAAACTTGCCATTCACTTAGCTAACCTCATCACTGGTCAGCATTGGGAAAAGGAGGAGAACAATCCCCGCAGTCTCTGCTGGCCCATCTAATGGGTCGGGGGACAGGCCAGAGACCTTCCCCTCTGGTGGGACCCACAGTCCATATCAATTCCTCTTATATCAAATAGGGAGTGGAGGGGATGGGGGAAACCCAGGCCCACCCTCTACTCCGGATTCCAGCCCAGGGCCCTGTGGATTGCAGCTGTCTATAGTGTCTCCTGTAACAGCTGTGTGACAACTACAACTCCCTGGACCACTTCCCCATGGCCTCCTCCCAACACCTTCTTTATCCTCACCACAGGACCTTCCACCTGATGTCTGGTAACACTTGTACTTCACAGTCCTCCAGCAGTACACCTACTCACTCTCAGCTTCTTGCACCTCTTGCTCCCAGCTCCTCACATGCACCTCACTAACTGAAGTGAGGTCCTTTTTAAAACCAGGTGCCCTGATTAGCCTGCCTGTCCTAATTGATTCTGGTAGCTTCTTAATTGGCTCCAGGTGTCCTAATTAGCCTACCTTAATTGGTTCCAGCAACTTCCTGATTGTTCTGGAACAGCCCATTATCTTACTCAGGGAAAAGGGACCCGCTTAATCTGGGGCTATTATATCTACCTTCTATTACTCTCCTGTAGCCATCTGGCCTGACACTGTCACAATTGTTATTAATAGTTATTTTCTTCAAACAAATTATCTAGGCTATAATCCTACATTCCTTGTAAACCTCATTCTCCCATTTACCTAATTGTTAATTTGAGGTATGCATGGAGCACAGGATCAGGCAAGTGCTATTAATTTTACTTCATCACTATCAAAATTTAGTTTTATTGTTGCCATGCTGGCCATAATGTCATGGTTTATGGTTCAATGGTTATGTTTCCCTATGAAAAGGCTCTCAAAATTAATAAACTCATATATAGAGGGGTAGGAAGGAAAGACAGGAAAAAAAGGTGGTGTTACATCAAGAATGCATACACTTGTTCTGAGGTCCAGAAAGACGTGAGAGGCAGACCAGTTGAAAGTCTCTGGGTAATGATAAAAGGGGAAAACCATGGGTGATGTTATGGTAGTGGTCTACTATAGACCACCAAGGAGGAGGTGGATGAGGTATTGCTAGTACAAATAACAGAAATATCCAAATCACAAGACCTGCAAACTTTAGTAATGGGAGAATTGGACTACACAGACATCTGTTGGAAGATTAATATTACAAAGCACAAAATGTCCAATAACTTCTTGGAATGTGTAAGGGACAATATTTTGTTTCAGAAACTGGAAGTAGTAACCAGGAAGATACCCATTTTAGTCTTGATTCTGATCAAGAGGGAGCAACTGGTTGTGAATCTGAAGGTTGAAGGCAATTTGGGTGAAAGTTATCCTGAAGTAATAGATTTCATGATTCTACAGAATGGAAGGACTGAGAGAAGCAGCATAAAGACAATGTTTCAGAGTGGTAGCTGTGTTAGTCTGTATCAGCAAAAACAATGAGGAGTCCTTGTGGCACCTTAGAGACTAACACATTTATCTGGGCATAAGCTTTCGTGGGCTAGAAGTTCTAGCCCATGAAAGCTTATGCCCAGATAAATGTGTTAGTCTCTAAGGTGCCACAAGGACTCCTCATTGTTTTTGCATAAAGACAATGGAACTCAAAAAAGCAGTCTTTTACAAACTCAGAACTGGTAACTAGGTTCCCATTGGAAGAAAACCTAAGGGATAAAGAAGTTCAGAAGAGCAGTCAGTTTCTCGAGGAGACAATATTAAAGGCACAGCTGCAATCTATCCCGATGCAAAGGAAAGGGAAGAAAAATAGTAAAAGGCTAATATTGCTCAATCAAGAACTCTTTAATGACCTGAATATCAAAAAGGAATCCTATAGAAAGTGTAAACCAGGACAGATTGCTAAGGATGAGTACAAAAGAATAGCACAAATATGTAGGGACAAAAATCAGAAAAGCTAAGGCACAAAATGATTACACCTAGCAAGGTACATAAAAGAAAAGAAGAAGAGGGTCTATACATACATTAGGAACAAGAGAAAGACAAAAGAAAGTGTAAGTCTTCTATTTTGCAGGAAGAAAAGCTAATAGAAGATGACATCAAGAAGGCTGAGGTGTTTAAAATCTATTTTGCTTCAGTCTTCACTAAAAAGGTAAATTGTAACCAGATACTTTATACCATTAACATTAACAACAAGGAGGAAGAAACACAAGTCAAAGTGGGGAAAGAACAGGTTAAAGAATACTAGCCAAGTTAGATAATTCTGCAGGGCCTGATGAAATGCTCCTGACTTCGCACTGGTGGGGCCTCAGCTGGAGTTTTGAATCCAGAACTGGGTGCCACACTCTAGAAAAAGATGGACAAATTGGTAAGATCCAGAGGACAACAACAAAATTGATAAAAGGTGACCTATGAGGAAAGGTTAAAAAAAACTGGGCATGTTTAGTCTTGAGAAAAGAAGACCGAGGAGGGACCTGCTAACAGTCTTCAATTATGTAAAGGGCTATTTATAAAGAGGACAATGATCAATTTTTCTCTATATCCACTGAAGGTAAGACAAGTAGTAATTGGCTAAATCTGCTGTAAAGATTTAGGTTAGATATTCAGAAAAATCTAACTATAAAGATCATTAAGAACTGAAACAGGCTTCCCAGGAAATCCCATCATTTGAGGTTTCTAAGAACAGGTTAAACCAGTGGTCATCAACCGGTCTATCACAATTGACTGGTCTATTCTAGAGGATCTCCCAGTCGATTGCAATCTCCAGTAGTGTAGCGTGGCTGCTATTAAGGCAGGCTCCTTGCCTTCCCCAGCCCCATGCCGCTCCCAGAAGCGTCTGCTTCGCACGCTGCTCCTGCCTGCAAGCACCATCCCCACAGCTCCCATTGGCCGGGAACAGGGAGCGGTGCTTGCAGAAAGGGGCAGTGCCACGTGCCTCCCTCCCCCTCCAGGGGCCGCAGCGATGCCTTGGCCCCTTCTGGGAGTGGCGTAGGGCCAGGGTAGGCAGGGAGCCTGCCTTAGCAGCAGCCATGCTGCACCATCAACCGAGAACTGCTGGACGTAAGTCTTGCCTGGTGGGAGGCCTCACCCCAAGCCTCAGCCCTGAGTCCCCTCCCGGAGCCAGCAACCCATACCCCCTCCTGTACCCCAAGCCCCAGCCCAGAGCCCCCACCCAGAGCCAGCACCCCAACTCCCTCCTACACTGCAACCCACAGCCTTGAGTCCCCTCCCGGAGTCAGCACCATGTACCCCCTCCTGCACCCCAACCTGCTGTGCCAGCCCTGACCCCCCCATCCCAGAGCTTGCACCCCTCACCCCCTCCTGCACCCCAACACCCTGCCCCAGGTTCAGCCCAGAGCCTCCTCCCACACTTCAAACCCCTCAGCCCCAGGCCAGAGCCTGCACCCCTCCCAAACCCCAACCCCCTACCCCAGCCTGGTGAAAGCGAGTGAGGATGGGGGACAGCAAGCAACCGGGGGGGGGGAGGGAAGGGGAAGGAGCAGTGTAGATCCTGGGTTGCCCTTAAATTCAAAAAGTGATCTCGGTCGTAAAAAGTTTGGAGACCACTGGGTTAGACAAACCCCTGTCAGGGATTGTCTAGGTATACTTGGTCTAGATGACCTCTCAAGGTCCCTTCCAGCCCTAAATTTTTATGATTCTATCATAGTAACAAGTTTTCCTAAAGCAAACTGTGAACAATATAAAATCTACTGAAAATAGAAATGCATAGACATATTGTTATTAAATATTTCACTAGACTATACACCAGTTGTGTGTGATAATTTGAAAAACGAAAGTGTCTTAAGGAAGCTGTAAATGCAAAGTATGTGATATGATGTCTTAGTTAGGCAATTTTTCAAAGAGTAAGAACCTTTATCCAAATACAAAACTAACGGTACCTGTTCTCCTCAAAGGTCTATTTTGTGTATTTATGAAAATGTCCTCATACATTCATGCCAATTTATTATTGGAATTATAGCATTTCACTCCTTTTTCAATAAATATTACAATGATTACTGAATGAGACACCTAAAGGCAAACTGCATTCCTGCTATTAGATCTGTCTTATATATCATCCATTATTGATTCAGTGTTACATCTAGATAGTGTAATAGTTGATCTGAAATCTAGGAACCATTATGAAATGTATTGCTGTCAAGAGAGCACAACAAGTAATAGGAAACAATTTAGTCAAATAAAAGAAATATAGCCTGTGCTTCTTCATCAAATGAAAATTCCTGTAACTGCTTTTAAGACAGCATTGAATCATGTGATGCTATAAGGTCTTATATGATAGCATCATCTAAAACATTTGAATGGCTATATGAGTAACCTATAATGGTCAAATGGCTTTTGCCATAGTATCTGAATTTAAACATATTGGGAAATTAATCAAAATGCAGATTATGACAAGTTGGGACTCACCACCTGTGCCTCCTGCTGGTTGTCTCCAGGAATTAGCTCTGTCCAGTGGAGCGCCCTCTCCTGGTGGTGTCCCTTGGTTGGCGTCTGAGCCTGTGTCGCTCTCCAGCTCGCGGCGTCCTCTTCTGGACCACTGCCCTCCGGCAGTGCCCCTTAGTCCATCCACACCCCCTTCTGGGGGAGGGGGAGTGGGTTGATCAGCAGTCTCTCTCCGCCCCAGCCACCACGTACAACCACACACCACAAAGTCTAATCCCTCTTGTCAGGGATCTGGCGTAGTCTATAATGGGCGCTCCCTACGGCTGATGGCTGGGTGTACTGCAAAGGGGGGGACCCAGGCCCGCCCTCTAATCTGGATCCCGACCCAGGGACCCTTTGGCGGCAGCCTCGCTGTCCTCCTTCTCTCCCCTCCGTCTGTCCACTTCCCTGGGCCGCTTCCCCTACGGCCCCTTGCACCCGCTAGGCCTTTCCCCTCAGGGCCTGCAGCCTGGCAGAACCACCAGGCTGGAGTTCCCTTCTGCTCCCCCGGGCCTGCCTAGCACTGCGCTGTCCCTGGTGCTAGTCTCCCTGCTCTGGAGACAGACTTTCCCCTCTCAAAGGCCTGGGACAGACTAACTGTGTTCTCCCTGAGCAGCCTTTTTATAGGGCTGAGCCAGGCCCTAATTGGCTGCCTCCAATCTGGGCCCCGATTGGCTCCCACTAAGCCCTTCTCTGATTGGCTGCCCATCTGCACAGGCGCACTGGCCTGCTGCAGCCCAAATTCTCCAGGAGTGGGGCAGCCGCCCCACTACACAGATATTCAATATAAATATGATAGGCATTAAAAATAAAATAGAAAATAATATGTTACATATTGATTAATACAGTGTAGCTATTTCATTCTGATTTGGGGTGAAAGTCTAAACTGTACTTGGGTGGAAGCAGAGCGAAACCACTCTAATGCTAGTGGTAGTAGCACTCTCATAGTAATGAGATGCAGTAGCCATCCTGTCAGCTCAGTTAAAGATTGCTCAAGGCAGGAAAGAAAAGTTTCACACAGTTTAAGGCCAGAAGGGACTATTAGATCATCTAGTCTGACCTCCTGTGTACAACAGATCATCACATTCCTGAATCATCATTGCTGAATTGAGCCCAATAGCTAAAGCATTTCAGTCACAAGGAGATTAAACTATAGCCTCATACAACAGGAGAGACATAGGTGCCATCAGTGCCCAAGGCATCAGCTATAGCAGGGAATTGGTTAGAAGTGATATGCCAAGATGATCTTAGAAAGTGATCCATGCCCCACGCTGCATAGGAAGGCAAAACAAAAACAAACTAAAGTCTATCCCAAACTAGCCTAGCCCCAGATCTGCTTTCTGACCCCAAATCTGGCAATTATTATGTCCCTGAGCATGTGAGTTGAACACACCACTCAAAGCACCTAAGAAAGAGGATTTGTACCATCTGGGGCCAATCACTAATGTTTCATAGGAAAGTGAAATAAAACCCTCAAAATGCATCTGGCCATTGGGGAAAAAATCCTTCCTGACCTTTTCAGGTGATTCACTGAAGCTCTGAAACATGACATTGGATTATATTCATTGCTTTAATGAAGAGTTGCAAGTGTTATGAGCATGTTGAGCCAAAAAGGAGCTTCCTGTTCTCTCCAGGGCCCATGAAGGGAAGGACTGGAGATTCACGGACTACAAGGTCAGAAAGTACCACCATGGCCAATGGACCTAGTCCCGATTTAGGGTTTTTGTTTGTTTTGTTTTTAATATGTTTCAAAATGCCTTATTATTTTCTTTAACTCTATGAGCCATTTGATATTTCATTGACAAGGGAAGCCAAAGGAATCAGTTACTTATTTTTTAAATGTGTAACTTATATTCATTGTCATTTACTTCCTTTTTCCCCCCCATTTCCTATATATTGACTGCTGATCAATAAGTATGTATTAGAGAGTTGGACTGTAGGTACACAAAGAGTTTACAAGAGACTAAAAAAAAGGGAAGAATGCAATGGAAATACTAACAGATTTTCAGGAGTTATTTTTTTCTCAAATAATCCAGTTTCGGTTGGAATGTTATCCATATGATCTGCAGGGTGTCTGTAAGAAACAGCAGCAGCTGAATAGGAAATTGCATCTATGGCTTGGGGAAAAACTTGGCAAGAAAAACTAACAAACAAACAAACAGGTTAAAACATGTTAACTGGCTATAAAATTGTAGTCTTCTGTGAAGCATGGGGGTAGTTTAATTTCTTAATTTTATTTTCTGGCTTTAAGTAAAGACTGCTAGATGAGGAGGGATTCATACAGCGAGAGGTACAAAAATACATTTCTGAAAGCTCTTTAAAAAGATGTCCAATAGGGAGTCAAGTTTCACTAGATGTCCATGTAGTGAGTAGATGCATCAGTGATCCAGCTCACTGGCCAGACACTCTCTTTGACAGAAATAATTAAAAAGATTTAAATTGACTTGATTGTGGCACCAGTTTCATTGCAGATGAGTCATTGAGAATGAAAAGAACAAAGTAAATGCTGAATTTAAAGATGGCAATGTGAAATAAAAGAAAAACTAAGCTGGTGCAGCAAACAGAGAGTACAAGACAGGCCAAGAGACATTGTCTTTTCAACCCACTACATCACCTGAAGAACACAATGAGAGCCCTAGGATAATCTTCTCAAGGAATTATAGACAGAAACAGTCCTTTTGGAAATATAAACCTAGGAGGATCAGCTAGATTCAACTGCAGAAATCTCAAGATCCACAAAAGCTGAGGAGGAAACAGATGATGTGGAAGGTAGCCTATACTAGTTCAAATGTGTCTGGTCTTACAACTGGATAGTTCTGTTATTTCTGTAGAACACAGCTGTCATGACCATATGCTGTGAGCCAGTCCACTCAGGTAACCTTACCCAGTCCTAGTAGCAGCATTTAGAATGGATAATATGGGTGCAATGTGGCTGGAGTCAAGGTGAGAGAGAAGGGGATTACAGGTATGAGATGAAGGACTGACCAACATCCTTAGCAGTCTGGACAGACAATAAAGGCAGAATCTTTTAAATATTATGTAGATGGATGCAGCAAGATATTCTAATCAAGAGTAAGCATGTGCAGTATTGTCAATGCCCATGTTAAGATTCTCCTATGCCTTCTGTCCAGGACCTAAATGTATATTTTAGTATACATCTTAGTCCCTTTCTGATAACCAGTCATTAAAATTATAAATAGGAGTGAGACACTGCTTTAATTCCCATAGCAACTAAACAGATTTTTTTTGTGAATGCTGCCCAAATTTTGGGACATATCCCCAGCAGAGAGACTATTCCCAAGATATGACTCTTAACAGTCCCAGCTAGAACAAAGCAAATACTCAGAATTACTGCATCAGTGACTATGGGCAATGTTAATGGGATGACAAAAAATGGAAGATAAAAATGCACTTTGTAGATATGTGAAACATTATTATATGAGATAGTTAACAGCAATTTCTTAACAGCTGTTGCGTTAAGACACTTAATGAGACAGATAGCATTGCATGAGCATTTTATGTCAATATTTATGTAAATAGCTAATAGATGACAGTTCTGATGTGACTGCACTCTTCTCAGTTAGGCCCCATAATGCACCTGTGACTACTCAGTTGTTTGTGACTGGCACCAGCTGGGGTGAATAGTGACAGAAAGTAAATGTAAAATACTGTTGTTTTGTCACTAATTAACACAACAGTGCCCCAACCCCCAGGTTCCTGGCAATGGGACAATTAACCAAACAGGCAAGGATAGGAGACCATTCCATTTACTAACAGGTAATATATACATATATGTGATCACTAACTACAGTGAATGATTATTTATAGCAAGGAAAAAATGGAGTCCAGTGAATTTGCTGTTGACAGACAAGCAATGTACATAGGATAGGGGAATCCACAACAGCTCCTTAACCACCTTGACCAGAGCCCTAGCATCTAGACAGTGAATAAGATGAGAGACAATAGTAGGTGACTGAATCCTGTACAAATAGGACAAATTCAGTTAACATATGTGAATCTGACAAGAGTTGTAAAGTCTCCTAAAGAGCCAGCAAATATGGCTTATCTACATATTTATTTATTTCTCCCTCAGTCTAGAAGTCCACATGAACAGTCATAAACAATGTGCTTCCTCATGCAAAGGAAGACATGAAATCCCATAGACCTGTTTCGTTCCTGCTAGCTTTATATCCTTACAGTGCTTCCTATATTTTTTCCTGAACAAAAAAAGATTCCAGGGAGATGTTCAGACATTCCTCCTCCATATTAGCCATCATTAATATTAATATGTGCTCCATCACTGTCTTAACCCAGTAATTCACAGTCTTCAAAGTATTTATTATCAACATATCCCTGTGAGGTAGTATTATCCCAGATTTACACATTATATCTGCAGAGAGGGTAAATGACTTGCTCAGGTTCACACAGGCAGTTTGTGAGGAGGAGAGATTTGAAACTTTGCCTTTTCAAATCCTAAACTAGTGCCCTAACTATTGGACCATCCAACCAACATTAACAGGTAACTTAGGTGACCAATGACACAGTTTGAAAAGCAAATTCAGCATATTAAATACTTGAATAAATGAGCTCCGGAAAGAGTTCATGAACAATCTATAGGTATAAATATGTTCACATAAAGAATCTATTAAACAATGTTGAATAATGAAATACATTAGTAAAAATCATGACCTGCCAACTGGCAATTTGTGAACAGGCTAAGAGGTCAAATTCCAGGCATAAATTGTTTGCAATCAATAATTCAATCTGCTTTTTATTAGTTTTTTAAATATAAATGTATTTTATGAATAAATTATAGCTTTACCTTGTAAAATTTAGATTAATCAGTTCCTTCTTATAAAATCAATAAGAAAGGCAAGAGAAACAACAAAGTTTCTACTCAGTTACACATTTTTATTAAACTGCATTATGTTCTAAACATCACTTTACAACTATAAACTTATTCCTTTGGGACAAGTATATACTCAGCCAAGTCCTTTTCACATGACTTAGGCTGTAATATCTTTTATTTGAATTGATTTTGTGAAGTTAACATAATACAGAAGTGTTAGAAACACGTAATTTCAGTTTTTGTATATAGAGAGTTGTGAGCTGTATTTTAAATTATAACCCTTTTTTATTTTTTTCAGAAGTCATTGTCTTTGATTTTCAGTATTTTACTTTCATCTTAAAAAACGTATATTTCCAACTCTACCATTACCTAGTAACATACAGAACACAATCTGTGGTAGTCTCCAACCTCTAGGAAGGAGAAATTCAGAGATTCCACTTTGGAAAAGGATAACCATGTATTTAATTCATGCTCATCTAGATTTCAGGCTCATGTGTATTTCAGTGTGCTTCATGTTTCTTTATGAACCAGTATAATTTGTCTTCACAGCATATTTCAAGAGGGGAGGAACTCAAAAGTTCATTGGGATTACTTGGATGTAATAACTTTTCATTCTCTGCTGTATATCATGTAAAGATCTGCAAACGAGAAATATCATAGATCTTCACAATCTTTGGCCAATTAACTGAATCTGTGAACCTGAAAATAAATTATCAGCCAGTGACATAAACAGCACAACAGATTGGACTGACAACATTGCTTTCTTTCATTCCTTCTTGATGCAGACATACTAAATCAAATGGTCCAGATCCTTAGACCCACTATGATACCTGTGCACTGATGCACAGGCATCAATCCCTACTGTAATGGGGCAGGTAGGGATCCTCTGGCATGACAGAATCTCAGGCTGGCATAAAGTCAGGATAGTCAGGTTTATGTTATGCCCCCTGTTCCCTCAGGCCTAGGGGCATCTGCCCAAAACAAACTGTGCTGGGGTGATCCTCAGCTACTTTTATGGCCTCTAAAGAGCTATTACTGCCCCCAAATTAGAGCAGCCTGGAGGCTTTTCTAATTTTTGCTGGGGCTGAAGCAACCCCTGACAAACCTGGCAATCAGGGAAATGACAAGATGGTGTACACAGTCATCTTTGCCTCCTGTAGCCCCCTAGCCGCTTGCTGACTGCAGCTCAGCCAGAATCCAGGATTGAGGTCCATTACTCCAGATGAATATGATATTTTTAAATTCACATTGATGGACGTTAGTATGGAGAAAATAAGGGCAACAAACTATAGTAAATATTGTTTATTTGGAAAAATGGCAAAAATATGTCTATATTTATGAATATTTGTGAAATATTCAGCCAACATTATGAGCAGGAAAAATGATTTAAAAAAATCAAAGAATTTATTTTAAAACAGAGTCATCAATTGAATAAATTATTCTACGGTTTCCCAAAACTTTGAAAGCTGAACCCTCCTCCCATGCCTCACCCCACCAACTCAGAAAAAAATTAAATCAGTCACATACCCTTTCAACCTTGTCATTTGTTGTTAAAAGTCTATGCATCAAAATGCATCATCTTCTGTTCTTAGATCCCACCTCCTGAGTAGTCCTGTATGCCCTCCAGGGAGTCACACCCCATATTTGGGGAAATGCTGAATTATTCGATTAATATAATAATAGCAGAAGCTGCGGTCAGAGTTATACTCATATCATCTTCAGAAGTTCTAAGGAAATCACTGTAGACCCATCTGCTCCCACTGAAATCAACGCCAAAAGTCTGACTTCAGATGGAACAGGAGCAGGTGCTAAATGAGCTAATCGTGTGAGTAGCTGAAACTTTGTTAAAATTCAAGTAGTTAACTAACTTTGGCATGCTGAAAATAAAGAAAAAGGGTAGCAAGTGAAGTAAAGTTTACAAATGAAGGGGTTGTGAAGAGGAGTCTGACAGATTCTATTGATATGTAAAAGTAAAAAATAATTCCATTTGTTTTCAAAGCAGGTTTTCAAAAACATTGAAGGTCATTTGGCAAGAAAATACTGTGACAATGACTATAAAATAGAGGTGTAATCTCTAATCTGAATTGTGAAGGAAGGCTACCCCAGGCCATCAGGGTACTCCCAGTATATTATTGCACTGTTTGTTCAATGTCCTTTTCAAATTGGTGCAAGCTCTTATTGATTAAAATGTATATCCAATTACTTAACTAATACTGTGGTTCAATATGGAACATGTTTAAGAGACCAAATGACCTAGTTTAGCCGAGTTTATTAACTAAAAACAAAGTAATACCATGCAGAAAAGAATTAATACAATAACCTACCTTCTGGGAAGCTTGTTTCTCGAAGCACGGAGTTCACCTTAAATAGAAGGGGTTCTTTAAAGATATACCCACAAAACTACTTGTAATTATATCATGGCTGTTTACAAGTTGTAAAGTACTGTATATATCACCTAAGATCCAATCCAAATTCCTTAACTTATTGTTCCGTACCATTCCTTATTTGTGTTTTGGACACTACATTCCAAAAGAGTTGGGTGTAAAGGCACATCCCAATATGTGCAAGGACACACCACTCATATCTTTTTCTTGACAGGCATACTAGTTTCTAATACCAAAGCCGATGTCAGAGTTGCAATGCATTGTGGGATACACATCTTGACATGAATAAACAAAGTGAATAGCGTTGTGGGAAAGACATAATATAATTTGGTTAACATAACTGTCTGCATGGTGGGTATAATACAATAGTAATGTGGAATACACTACGCCAAACATATACATATTAGCTAACATTCTAAATGTAGTGTACATACAGACACCCTTTTTAAAAAAAAAAAATTTCAGTATGCCAGTGTTAGTTACTACTTGAATTTAACAAAGGGCAATGTATTAAAGAAAGGGGGGTTACACAAGCAACACATCAGGTCCACAAAAGATCATAAACCAAACTAGAAGCCAGTACTTCCGGGATGTATTAATAAATGTACAACTGCACATGAGCAAAGTCTTCTCTGAATTATGCCAACTGTAATGATCCACAACAGGGAGGCAGCAATCTCTGGCCACATCTCCCCCCCCCCCACTCCCAAAGTAACTCTGGAAGAAAATGTGGTATACAGCCAGTTCTTCCACATCTATGATAGGTAAGATTTTTGTCCCCATTGCACTCTTTGGTCATGGCTACTGGTAATGATGGACTAATGGGGATACACTTCATTAAATCACCCTCCGTGCTTTGTTAAATACACAAAAACACTTTGTGGTACATGCCTTTTCCCCTCCTTCTCTCTAGCAGTATAATGGAGAGAGCAGCAGAATGTGGGTAGAAAGAGGGGCTAGTAGATTCTAGCATCTTCTATACAGAAACACCATAGAGTGCAATCAGGAGAGGGAGGAAGTCGACAAGGTTATTACAAAAGTTCTCTCTCTCTATTAGTTAAATCATAGTTAAAATGCCAGTCGATAATGCTCAAAATTTTGTAGCATAGTTATTAGGCTTTGCAGGATAAATAAAACTTCTTCTTTTGTGCACTTTGTGAAGCTCTTTACATTAACTAATAGCTAAAAATGCTGTTCTGTCAATCAGGTATAATTAATAAAGTCATGTGTAAAAAAAATACAAATGGCTGAGAACTTAGAAACTGGATGGTAGTTGATCATGAATCCCAGTGATGACTGATCCTGGTGATACTCTAAACAAAAAAGAACTCTCAGCCATGCTTGTAGCTGTTTCCATTGCTTAACTCTGACTCACCAGACTTTTAGGCTTTAGGGTGATGGCTAGGATTATTGTGTGTCTTGGTTGTGTTGATTTGTATGTGGATGGTTGTGTTGTGCTGGGAGAGTTGTGTGGATTTGTGTGGGTAGAGAATAAGAGATGTGTGCTGCAGTCAGGGGCTATGTGTGTTTGGGATTATTGTATGTGTTGGATATGTTATGTTGATTTGTGTCTGGGGGTGTTTTGTTGGGAGATTTGTGTTATTTGTACAGGTGGTAGTTGAGCAGACAGATGTGGCAGTGGGGCCATGTAATCCACCATCTGTGCAGTCTTCTGCATACAACCTATGAAATTGTTGCATGCAAATTAGATGTAGAGTAGAGTAAAGGAGCAGACTGGGTGAGATACCTCTGAATTTACAATGGGCTATTGGCATGACATAGATACATGCCTTAGTGTGGCTTACACTGCACAGGAGTCTTTGTAAAGTCAAAATGGCTGACAACATAAAACTTAGGCATAACAGACCATGAAACGTAATGATAATTCAACCTGGTGTAGACCATAGGCTTGCCTTTACTATATTCACTGTCTTGCCTTCATTATATTTAGTTGCCTTCATTATATTCAGCTGTAACATAAGAAACCTACAGTATCCTGCAACTTGTAAGACATTAGCTGACGCATAAGCTAGCATAAGTGTGGTTAAGTAGGCACAGATCAATGGTTACCTTTAGATTTTAGGAACTAAGGAGAACTTGCTCAATGGTAGGAGGTAGAATGTTCCAGTAAGTGCTACTACAAGGAACAGGGAAATAACCACATGCCCGCTTAAACAAAGGGTGACGGATATGCTCATAAGCTGAAATGGTAGTTAGACGTATCAATATACTAACTTATAGAAGACACCTCAACATTAGTAGGACAAGGAAATACAAACAAGGAAAAGGGGGAAACCCCTACTGAATATGTATTAGACATAATGGTGTCAGTGTAACGTATTATAAAAGTTGTATCCCAGCCCGTTGAGAGGCATGGGGGGTGAGAGAGATGTAGCCCTTGGAAGGTGCCAGAATGATGGCCACTGGTGATGAGGAATATCTCAGGTCATCCTGCAAGGGATGATGTGAAGATGTACATTGTGTAGTCTCTCTATTGACCTTACTGAGTTAGGGTGTTTGTGACTTTGCTAAATGTATTAATAAACTATTTGGAAATATAGAAGAGTTCCTATACTGTGAGTGTTGCAGCTGTACACATTGGGGTTCCCAACTATATAGTAATTTTAATACTGAGTCTGATCTTGGACAAGAACCTGTCAACCCTCAAAGTGATAAAAAGGAATTGTTAAGTAATCTATAGCACTGGTGATATTCTGAACAAAAAAGCCCTCATCCATCCTTGTGGCTGTTTCCATCACTTCTCACCAACTCAGCAGACACAGTAGGCTTCATAGTGACACAGAGTGACAATCCTGGAATCTTATTACATATATTACCAAGGATCTAGTGCTAAGTGAACTCTTCCTTCCATTGAAAAATAGGTTTACTGACTGCCTTTTCAGTTGTCTTTGGGGAAGAATCATGGATCCTAGACAGTCTTTGTGCAGAGTTCCACAGCAGCAGCATGAGAGAGCATAGGGAATAAGGAGCTGCCAGCCTGTGATTTCAAAGAAGCACTAGATAGGGATCTGTAAATGGGGATCCGTGTCCTAACTTCTAGAAGTGAGGGTAAAGTAGGGAAAATAATGGGCAGGTGGGGAGGTCTTCCTGCTAATTTTCAGGAGTAGTAGGGAAACAATGATGCGAATCAATGAGCTATAAGATGAGGATCTATTAGAAATCATATAGTGGGGAAGGGGAAAGTGTCCCAAATGGTTTATCTGGTTAGTTCATTTAATTGGCAGGTCAGAAAAAAATCTTGGAAATGTTTGGCAGTGGGGGGAGGGGACAAAGACAAGTATCTAATTGGCAGCTACAATTGCAAAACTTGGTTTGGACACCAGTTGACATTTCACTAAGGTACATTTCTCTGTCCCATTGTGGCAAAGTTTGGTTCAAGACCTAGCCCAAGAGCTATACATTAGCAAAAGTTAGGTCATTCGTCATGTGGATGAGTTCTCCAATCTAGAGCAATAAAGGTCATCTCAGGAAACCAATTCTATTAATCAGATTTTAATCAAGAAAACGGCCATAAATATATTTATAGTATTCCCAAACCCAAATGTTTAAAAATTATGAGTCAGAGCCCCCAACATAAGATGTCTTTCATAAAAATATTAAATCACATTGTTTTTCTCTTGCCTTCTGCTCTTTTCACCTTTAGGGGGAAGCCATGTGATAAAGCTAATCTGTGTGTGATCATCTCAGGCTCCAATCTTACACCCTAAATACCCACACAAAAATCCAGACTTTCCTTTTTACTACTTGGAGGGGAATTCTGCTTACCCTCTCTCATCCTCTAGGATGTGGGGAGCTGTCATTCTATCCCTCTCTATCCCACCCCACTAACTGAATAGGAAACCCATTACTTTTTCACTCTCCTACCCATCCCTTTTTCCACTCTCCACCATACCACATACCCTTTCTGCAACTCAATCTGCCTGTAGCTTCCCACATTGCCTGGGCTACTTTCCTTCCTAACGTATTTCTTCCTCCCTGCTGTCCACTCAGCCCCATTCTAGCACCTTCACATTCTCCTGTCTCTTGCCTGAAGTACCTAAAAGTACTATGAATTCAGTCCCACTGGAAACAATTGGAACTGGCAGACGTTTTTTGGGAACAGCCTCACTTCTACCTTCAAAAGATAAAGAGAAATGGTGGCCAACTTGCTGAAGGCAACATATGGCTTTAGGCTCATTGACAGTAATGGAAAATGGAAGCCTTTTAGGGTTAGGGCAAAACTTTGTGAGACTGAAGAGAGAAATCTGAAGTTCATGCGAACCCTTAAACATATTGTGAGACTTTAATAAAATTGAGTTTGTAATACCGCATTAATCAATGGATGTTTCTAAAACATCTGCATTTCAATTTCCAAGAGAGTCTGAATCTGATTCTCTGCTGTCATGCACCTTGCATAGCCATGCACACCAGTGCAAAGTGAAGGCAAAATGCTATCAGATCAAAATGGCAGGATTTTATACACACGTTGCACACCTCTACACAGAACACCACGAGCAGTACCATTTAGGGTATGCACAGCTATATACTGCAGTGAAAAGCAGGGTGTGTCCCACACTGTAACATGCTGCTACATTTATCAGTGAAAGGTTCTGGTAGCAGGAAGGGAGCAGGACACTATGCTAGTAAAATAGCATTTTAGACAGGGGTGGCACTACTTGGGCACACAGTGCCATGTAGAGTATATACCTAATGGTTAAGGTATGTCTTGACATTCCTAAGCAGTGCCTTACTGTTGATACTGCTATTTATACCTGTGCTAGGGGAGCATGCAGCATATGTACTCTGCACACTGCCATAACTAGTGTGCAATGTAGACTACTACATAACTACTTGATGGAGAATTAGGTATTTGCTCATGGGCATTTACATCTTGCACAAGGGAGTGTTTGATTACTAGCTGGTAAGAGATTATTAAAGGTGAAATATTGGTATAAGGTAAGTGCTTTCACCCACACATTGCCAATAGAAAGTGATATTTCAACATCTTTTAAACAGGCATAAGCAGTAATATATTCTTTGAACATTAATATAATCTGCCTATCAGTTTAACAGGGTTTTAGGGAGGGTAAAAAAAAAAAATCACTGAAAAATTGTAAGTAGTGTTACTAGGAGACCGGAAAGCTTCATATTTATAAATAAAGGGTCATAATTAAGATAAAAGCATTATTTTATTGATCATAGGCCACTCTCTTCTATTAAAACAATAAAACTAATTAATATCACAACATTAACAAGTCAGAGCTCACTGAGGACAAACAAATCCATTTCAAGCACTGACACTGGTTGCCACACCTGCCCAAAGGGTTACTGCTCTTAACTTGCATACACTGCATTTTGCATTGATTTATATTGTGGAAATCCATCAGAAATATTTATTATAATCAATATAAAAATTGTTCACATTTCTAACAATTAAAAATGTTTATACCCTTATCTTAAATAAGAATGTTGCCTTCATTTTAGACATGACCATTGATCCATTAATATCTTTATATTATATATCATTAAAAATTATCCTCATGATAATATTTTTAACTACATATATACATTATTATTTAGGAAATTAGCTATTTTAACTATGGAACAGCTGTGGAAATGATTAACATAAATCATACAAAAGTACATAATCTGTAGATGCCAGAAATGATTTAAAATTTCAAATTAGCCACATGAAAACTGGGTCATGCGGATTTCTTAACAGAAAGTGTTCACACTTTGCCTGAGTATCAGTTTCCATAACATATATTTGCTATAGTATTCATGGGGTGAAAGTGGTTTTTATCAACTGTAATTTTCTGTTGATTCCTTAATTCCATCTCTTTGTTTTGAGAGATAGAGATCTGAGAGATTTTCACAATTAGTCCAAACCAAGAATCTCATACTTAAAATGGCAAGGTACCACAACACACTCAAACACTGTTCAGTCTGGACACTGAAACATGGTAAAATAACTTCCTCTAGCGAATTAATGTAGACTTATGCACTTTCCAACAACTTTCCAAGACATCAAAATACAAGGGAGATGGCATCACATCCTTAAGAAAGTAGTAATGTGGGTAGCAAAATATTTGTCCTTCCAATGATTGATCAAATGTCCCCATATTTAGAAACTCCCAAATTTTCCTGGAACACTTACAATATTTTAAATTGTCAGTGCCAGAGATCTGGCCAATGGATTCTGACTTGTATAGTTGCACATTCAACATAAATAAGCAAGCAACATCAAAAATCACAAAATACGTTTACATCTATGTACATAATTGCTACTTAGTTAAAAGCAAACTAACATTTTTCTGATTTGTTTTCATTTTTTTTATTAAAGTATGTGCATTAAGATGTGGAGGTTCTCTTTAATATAACTTGTATATGACAACTATAGGCCAGAGTTGAGACTTATTATAGAGATATTTGCAAGACCAATTGCTGTAGAGCCCATATTAGTCCCAGTGTTCCAGCTAATCACTTCAACACCAGGCCTGTGGACTTCACAAAGTTCAAAAAGAGTCCAAGATGGGAAAGGGAGCAGGAATCAGAGTAAAGGAGATCAGGGAATAAGAGGGGGCTGAGTTACAGAGCCAGTGTGTATGAGAAAGAGGGAAAGAGGAAAGGAAATGTCTCCAGTAGTAACCTTCCTTCCCCTTACCATTTCCACCACCCTCTGCCCCATTCCTTTGGCCATAGGAGTGAGAAATCTACTTCTATAGCTGTCATGAGAGAGAGCCCACCATATGACTAAGAAGTTCCTATATAGTACTGTTATTATTCTGCTACGGTGACTACTGTAGGAGTACTTGTTCATTAGCATTTAAATCAGTCCATAAATATTTCACTTTAAATTCCAGTTTAAATAAGCCTTACATCTGGTCACTGTAATGCTATGGTTTAACATCTGTTGTAAGCCTTAATTTTAGCCTGATATAATGCTATTGTACAGTCTTACAGTTTCATAAGGGCACTTATACAATAAAACAGAGATTTAATGGAGCACTTTATTGTTTTGCAATTTTTAGTTTCAGCTGACCATGGCAAGTGAAAGTAAAGGTTGTATTATATAGCACCTCTTCCTCTGGCAGGAATTCTCCTTTACCTAAAAAGGGATTGCATTTTAAGAAACTGATGTATATATTTAAAAAGTGTCTTGTTAAAGATTTATCCTATGAAACTGGAATGTATTGTAATTGTCTTTTATGAATCTGTCTCATATTTCTTTCTATTCCCACTCCTTTCTCTCCCTCTCATGTAATCTCATAATGTTTTTAATTATAAGAATGGAGTTGAAGAAAATGTTATTTTCAAAGTACAATGGGTTTTAAGGAATAGCAGAGATAAGTAGGAAAGAGAGTTACAAGTGAGCACTCAAATGCAGAAACTGAATATACAGCTACAGAATATTCCACCTTTTATCATTAGTCTATATTTACCAATGGAAAATGTTTTTACAATAAATACTTTTCATCTCCATTATTATCTTCCTTGAATACGGACTCTGAAAGTAGCTTTCACAGAAAAATCCTGAGTTTTGCCAAATGTAGAAACTTTGCTATAAATACAGCATCCTTCTTCTCCATCAATGTGTACATGTGACTGGTTCCTAGAAAACACCAGAATAGGAAAAAAATTGTTTAGTACTTAAAGAGTAGTAGTTTTGTTACAATATGTAACCCCATAAATGACAATCACAGTTGTAAGATTATATTATCCTTCTCTCTATCCATAATAGCATATTAAAGAATCTCCAATTTAATAACTCCGTCCTGGGCAACTCCAACCTATTCATCATCATGAAATGTGCAGTGCAGTACATTACACTGATGCAAATTTAATACTACTACTACTGAACACTTAATTAACAATTTACATGCAAGGATCCCAGGTCACTTTACAAACATTAGTTCATTAAACTCCACAACAACCTTGCAAACAGTTGGGAAATTGAAGCCCAGACAAATTAAGTTATTTGCCCATAGGCACACAGCGAGTAAGTAGCAGAGATGGGGATAGAACCTAGAAAGTGTTGACTTCTAGTTTTCTTCTTCTCTGTCTAACCATTAGAGTAATCTTGAAAAGGAGAGTGGTTGTCTATATATGCCATGGTTTGCTTACATAGACTTTATAGAACATGACTTTATATGAACATGAAAACTAGAATTCAATGGCAGAGATTCATATTGGGCCAAATCTTTAAAAGAGCATAGGACTAGGTTTTCAAGTGTCCAACTCCCTCTAGTGTGGCCAGATTTTCAAAAGTTGAGGTCCTATGTAAGCTAGAATTTCACAGTGCTCAGTACCCAGGAGTTATCATTGTGACACTAATAGCCAGATTTTCAGAACTGCTCATAGTCCAATGTGCTGCACTCCTCTGAAAACCTGGGCACTTATTTTGATCCCACAATGAGAGCTGAGCTTTATGGAAAAATCTAGCCAGTGTTGTGGCTACTGAGTTCTTTTAAAAATTCTGACCACTAAGTGCAATAAGGAGGTTCATGTGACTAAAAGGGTGTGTGTGTGTGTGTGTGTGTGTGTGTGTGTGTGTGTGTGTGAGAGAGAGAGAGAGAGAGAGAGAGAGAGAGAGAATAAGTAGTGTTTCACACAAACACATTTGTAACAGTGCCTTTGGTGAAAGGTGAGGTCTTTTGTATTTTGTTTCCCTTATAAACACACATGCTGAAGTTTGCCATTTCCTCTTTTGGTAGGATTCCTTTTTCTTCTAAAGCCACTCTAGTCATGGCATGTTGACTTTCCAACTGAATATCTGGAATTTTGTGGTTTAACTGCCACTTGCTCTGTGGCTCTTAGCATCAGTTATTGTCTGTTGGAAGTGGCTCCAAAAATCTGTGGACACTTTGCCCCTTATTCAAAAGCCAAAACATACCCAGCTATGGTATAACAACAACCTGGCAAAATGTCACCTCAAGCAAACAGTTCCAAATAATTGAAATTCTGCTTACAATATGCTTGTGACTAGACTCTAACAACAAAAAAAACTACCGATAAATAATGGACAAGGATTGAATAAAGTATGAAAGGTAGAGGTTGTCTTTATCTTGCTCCATTAACTGGACTCCTTACAGACAGTTCAGTTACCATCCGCCGTATTCTGGGTAGAGCTATTGAGAAGAAATGAATGCTAAAGCTGAGCCTGTCTTGTCAGATATCAGGTACAGAATATGTACCTTATGCTTGAAGCAATTAAAATGACATGTGAAACTAAAGGAGACATGCAGAAACTGTAGCTACAGGAACTGTGACAGAACACACATCATTTTGGCTGTCTGCAGAACTGCCATATAGTGAGTGATACTTGTTAGAAAAGAAGATGCCAGCTTGGTCCAAATTCAAGGAGCAAAATGAACCCATATTTCAACTGAATACAGACTTAGAGAACTGGAAGAATTTTTTCATGAGCAAAGCAATAAAAAGTTTGTAAATTTTCATTTACCAAAAGGCACCAAAAATCACAGTAGTGAGACATCTGCTAAAACAGTAAAGAGCAAAGAAGGGAGCTGACCTATCACACTCTTTGCGGGTGCTGTAACAATGCCAGTAAGAGCTTCAGTAATATCCTTGTTTAATAAGCATAAAGAGAATTTATATGAGCTTCAAGTTGATTCTAGTAAATTTATGATACAGAAATTTTAAGGATTGTCTGCAAAAGACTCACATGAAGACCATAGAAGCCCAAATAAAAAAAAAGAATATTCCAGTTTATTGCTTAAAAGGTTGGCTAATAAAAACTCCCTGTACGAAACTCTAGTGACAAACAGAACAGTTTACTATTTCAGAAAAGCATAAATTCCAGTATTTGAGGTTCAAGACCTTGCAGATGGCATCTGTTATACCTCTGCTGCCAAATGCTTAATACAAGTTCCTCAGTTCAAGTGAGAGTTGTATACAAATAATGTAGAATCGTTTCCTTCTGAGGGGTAGAGTACAGTAGCAATATTTCTTTTCATTAAATCGGAAATAAAGTATGTGCCAGTGAACACAATCCTAAATAAAAGGAAAGGATCACGGGAAGAAAAACAAAATATAAGACATTTTCTGAAAGTAGTACAGGAAGAAAAGCTTTTCTGACTGACAGTTGCATAGAGTTTTATTTTATAAAGATAATATTATGTATGGTAAACCATAATCAGTGAAAGACCTGCTGATCACATCTTGGCTTTCTATCTGAAGAAATGTAAGGAATTATTTTTCATTTTATTTGTGAAACCTTAAAAAACAAGTCATATATGGGATGAAATTCTGGCCCTACTGAACTCAATGGCAAAACTTCCATTAACTTCAATGGGGACTGAATTTCACCTGTAGCATTTTCCACTAGGATGTAGACATTTACCATCAATAAGCAAACATCTTAATATGTTCCTGTACGCAGCATAAGAAATTACTGCAGTATCTCAGTTACTAGAGATACCTGCTTTCAAATGCAGACATTTACAAAATGACCACTATATCAGTCTTGTTACAATACTATTCAAAATTGATTTTCTCTTCTAGATAGTTATATCAACAATTAATAGGCCAAATTTCTGCCCGTGCTACTTCTGTGCAATTGGAATGAAAACAGTTAGGCTGAATTTGACCTGTAATATTTTAATCAGTTTGAAGCCATGCTTTAAGCAGGTTTCAGATCTTTACCAAGTTTTGTTTGGTTACTACAATTATCTGCAGCTCAATATAAATATTTCTGGGTCATTTCTGTACCTTATGACTGGTGTGAAAAATGGTACTTCAGTTATAAATGTACATTATGTCACATTGCAGTGGCTAATTACACTGAAAATAGTTGATTAGTTATCCTGCAAGCTTGCTGTATTGCAGGGATCGGCAACCTTTGACACACGGCTCGCCAGGGTAAGCACCCTGGCGGGCCAGGACGGTTTGTTTACCAGCCGTGTCCACAGGTTCGGCCAATCGCGGCTTCAACTGGCCGCGGTTCGCCGCTTCAGGCCAATGGGGGCCGTGGGAAGCAGTGCGGACGAGGGATCTGCTTCCCGCCGCTTCCCGCCGCCCCCATTGGCCTGTAGCGGCGAATTGCGGCCAGTGGGAGCCGCGATCGGCCGAACCTGCGGACTGTAAACAAATTGGCCCGGCCAGCCAGGGTGCTTACCCTGGTGAGCTGCATGCCAAAGGTTGCCTATCCCTGCTGTATTGTGATATTCTCAGAAGGTGATATCTGGAAATGCAGAAATTACAGTGGGCTGAGGGAAATGGCTTTAAGGAGTGACATAGGTAACAAAATACAAGCTGTCTGTGAGCAACATATGTCCTGAGTTACCTGAATCTTCTCAGAATCCAAATGCATCCATGTCAACTAAAACTGCTCTCCTTCATATTCTCCAAGATGAACAATTTGTAAATCCTTAGGGCCATACCTACCCAGATCCACCTGCACAACTCCAGTCAAGATCAGTGTTATGCAGAATGTGACTATCTGGACCTGTTTCAGGAAAGCCCTTAAGCATGTGCTTAACTTTCAGCACATAGCATCATAGGACTTGGAAGGGACCACAAGAGGTCATCTAGTCCAATCCCCTGCACTCATGCCAGGACTAAGTATTAACTAGACCATTCCTGACAGGTATTTGTCTAACCTGCTTTTAAAAATCTCCAATGATGGAGATTCCACAACCTCCCTAGGCAATTTATTCCAGTGTTTAACCACCAGGACAGTTAGGAAGTTTTTCCTAATGTCCAACCTAAACTGCCCTTGCTGCAATTTAAACCCATTGCTTCTTGCCCTATCCTCAGCGGTTAAGAACAACATTTTTTCTCCCTTCTCCTTGTAACAACCTTTTATGTACTTGAAAATGTTATCATATCCCCTCTCAGTCTTCTCTTTTCCAGATTAAACAACCCCCCCCCCCTTTTTTTTTTTTTTTACACTATCTTCCCTCATAGGTCATGTTTTCTAGACCTTTAATCATTTTTGTTGCTCCTCTGGACCTTCTCTTATTTGTCCATATCCTTCCTGAAATGTGGCACTCAGAACTGTACACAATATTCCAATTGAGGTCTAATCAGCGCCGAGTAGAGTGGAAGAATTACTTCTTGTGTCTTGCTTACAACACTCCTGCTAATACATCCCTGAATGATGTTTGCTTTTTTTGCAACAGTGTTACACGGTTGACTCATATTTAACTTGTTTTCCCACTATGACCTCCAGATCCCTTTTCTCAGTACTCCTTCCTAGGCAGTCATTTCCCATTTTGTATGTGTGGGACTGATTGTTCCTTCCTAAATATTGAATTTCATCCTATTTATTTCAAGCCATTTCTCCAGTTTGTCCAGATCATTTTGAATTTTAATCCTATCCTCCAAAGCACTTGCAACCCCTCCCAGCTTGGTAACATCCACAAACTTTATAAGTGTACTCTATCATTATCTAAATAATTGAAGATATTGAACAGAACGGAACCCAGAACTGATCCCTGCGGGATCCCACTCATGGCCTGCCAGCATGACTGTGAAGCACTGATAACTACTCTCGAGGAACTGTTTTCCAACCTGTTTTGCACCCAACTTATAATAGCTCCATCTAGGTTGCATTTTCCTAGTTTGTTTATGAGAAGGTCATGCAAGACAGTATCAAAAGCTTTACTAAAGTCAAGATATACCACCTCTCCTGCTTCTCTTCTATCCACAAGGCATGTTACCCAGTCAAAGAAAGCTATCAGGTTGGTTTGACATGATTTGTTCTTGACAAATCCATGATGACTGTTACTTATCACCTTACTATCTTCTAGATGTTTGCAAACTGATTGCTTAGTTATTTGCTCTATTATCTTTCCGGGTATAGAAGTTAAGCTGACTGGTCTATAATTCCCCAGGTTGTCCTTATTTCCCTTTTTATAGATTGGCACAATATTTTCCCTTTTCCAGTCTTCTGGAATCTCTCCTATCTTCCATGACTTTTCAAAGATACTCACTAATGTCTCATATCTCCTCAGTCAGCACCTTGAATATTCTAGAATGCATGTGTATTGA
Source organism: Emys orbicularis (assembly GCF_028017835.1). NCBI lineage: Eukaryota > Metazoa > Chordata > Testudines > Emydidae > Emys > Emys orbicularis. Next base: position 79,392,866 of record NC_088687.1, on the reverse strand, counting down.
GCATTCTAGCTTACATTCCAGTGATTTAGGGGTTTAAAGTTTAGCCTATGCTTAAGCACTTTGCTGAATTAGTGAAATAAATTAAAAACTGAAATTGGGTGTCCTAGTCCTCACTACTAGGTGTTTTGATCTCAGCAGGAGTAAAGGATTACATGAAAAAGGCCAAAAACACTTGCTAAATCTCTTTCCTTCAGGATATTCATAATGAATTGAACTAAAGATGATTTTAGACAACAAAGTCACAATATTTGTAATTGTTGGAACAACAGTTATTTCATAGAATGCATTGTTATTGAATGGAATATCTCCTCTTGGACAAATGGGAATGCATTCATTCAACTGGGATCACAACTCTAAAATAGTATCAGAGGGGTAGCCGTGTTAGTCGGAATCTGTAAAAAGCAACAGAGGGTCCTGAGGCACCTTTAAGACTAACAGAAGTATTGGGAGCATAAGCTTTCGTGGGTAAGAACCTCACTTCTTCAGATGCAAGAAGTGCATCTTGCATCTGAAGAAGTGAGGTTCTTACCCACGAAAGCTTATGCTCCCAATGTTTCTGTTAGTCTTAAAGGTGCCACAGGACCCTCTGTTGCTTTTTAACTCTAAAATAGTATTTCAAGACCAGATGTAAAAATTCTATTGATGAAACTGGATAAAAAAAATTATGCCGTGAAACAACAACAACAACAACCACCAACCCTTAGATGGATTAACATTAATTTACTGTGGTAACAATGTTTTGCTACATTACAAGTGTAGGAATCTTATATTTCTCATGCTACTAAAAGTAACAAATTAGTATATACTAATTAGTGAGATTGAAAAATCATAAAACCTTTTTACTGCTATTAGTTATATGAACAGGTATTCCTTATACTTATAATAGGAGAACATACATGCTCAAAGCAATACTATTTTATATACCATTCAAAAGATAAAATAAATATTGGTAATTTATGTTTTTAACTGCAGTCATTGTAATATATAATATATCTATCTGACCGAAACCTAAGTTCAAAGTAACCATTTTTGCAGCTCTCCAAAAATATTTAGAATGAAAAGAGGCTTTTAATATGATTTAAATTAAAATAAAAAATAATAAAAAATAAATAAATAAATAAATAAATAAAAAAAATAAAAAATAAAAAATAAAATAAAAAATTAAAATTAATGGAGATATCCTATCTCCTAGAACTGGAAGGAACCTTGAAAGGTCATCGAGTCCAGCCCCCTGCCTTCACTAGCAGGACCAAGTACTGATTTTGCCCCAGATCCCTAAGTGGCCCCCTCAAGGATTGAACTCACAACCCTGGGTTTAGCAGGCCAATGCTCAAACCACTGAGCTATCCCTCCCCCCAAAAGAGAAGGAAAAAACCTGAAGATGAGGAGGAACCAGAGGAAGTAGAAAACTAAAAACATTGATGGGGGGATATAGATGTTCTGTCATGGACACTAATGAAACTATCGTTACAGAAAGATGGCATCCTGTGAAGAGATGAATTGCTGTTGCTGTTACTTCACTGAAGGTGTTTTGAAATGGAAACAACATACTTGAATGTCCTGATCACACTAGGTTGTATGTGGAAATCAGACCTGTACTTGGCAAATAAAAAGAAGTACTACAATCAAAGCTGGGTCACAGAAGTGCAACTTGTATGTCCACAAAAGAATTAGAATGTGGCAAGGGATGATAAGTGAAGATGTTCAAAGCTGCTTAAAAAGCCACAAGTAAACTATTTTTGTTATGACGCTAAGGTTAGAATGCTGCTCTCACTTACACTGGGGTAAGCGTAGAATAACTCCTCTGAAATAATTTGAGTTTCTCCAGATTTACACCAGTGTACATGAAGGTAGCATTTTGGTCAAATTATTTTTAACTTAAAGATATATGTTCTTTCAACTGCATTTATGTAGAGAAACAGTTGCTACCATCAAGTGATAAGCATACAGTATCAGATTGTTTCCTGTTTTAGTCAAGATACTGCTTGTTTTGAAGAAGAAATATCCCAAATCTCATTAGTTAACCAGATAGCTTCCCTGTGTCTCCTTGAAATGGCTAGGTTTATAAACACAAAAACAGTATTCAGCTTTTTGATACAGGTACTACTGATGTATGTCATGTACCTATGCAATATCACTGCAAACAACTGATGTACATTTATGTTATAGATTTCTGGTAATATCTGTGTTTATATCTAACGTGCCAAATACCATCAAAGGATGAAGATTCTTTATAAATAAATTAAACTGCAGAGAAATGTCATTGTACTTGATTTTCCATTGTTTTGCTCCATATGTAATCATTTAATCCTGGAAGAGTGAGTGAGTGAGAGTGTGTGTGTATATATATATAAAATGGTCAGATTTTCCCCCCTTGTTAAATATGTTTTTAAATGTTTCTGTTTAAAGATATCCATTTGAGGAACCAGAGAAAGTTATCTAAGCAATTTACAAAGGATGCTATACATACCATATCTAAGATTTTCCCCTTCTCTGCTTCTTTTTTATCCGTGTCTGTATTTGCTTTTCTTTGTCCTGTTGTCTCCATTTTTTACTGATTTTTTTCTACCCTCTCAGCTCCTTTTTACAGTCTCTCCTAAATGGAAGGTGAACATGATATTCTTCTACCTAGTTTTTTGAATCTTTGATATTCAAATCATTTTGAAATTATGCAAAACAAGTTCATTCACCCTAATATCAACTGAAGTAAAATCATCAACAGGAAAAAATAAAAATGTGCCTATCTAACCATTAATAAAAAAAATCTGAGCATTTGTTAATATCAATCTTATTCTTATTAGAGAGTGGCAGAACACATTCTAAATAGAGCTGAAGAATGTGAAACATGGGTGAAGTATTCATTGCCTTGTGCATATATCGAAATGTTTGGATGCCTGTGGGTAAAGTGAATAATTTACTCCAAACTAACTCCAACTGCTTTTCAGGCAGTAGAGAAGTGCTTGTATAAAGTGACAACTTGTGTCCCCTTGTTTCTGAAGCCACTATCTCCATTACTTGATATGTGCTACCCCACTATTAATATTTTAGTTCCTCTCTGTATGAGTCAGGCACTGTTACAGAGTTGTTGGGAGGAAAAACAACTAGAAACTGGCAAAAGCAAGCAAGAATACTTAGAACTTTAAAATCTAATATGTTTCAGTAGTGTGGGGTTTGGGGCAACTCAGTGTGGGGGCAGGAATGCTCTTTCTGATAGTTTCATCAAGCAGATTCTTATGGGTGTCTCAGGCTGAGATAAAAGGAGTAAACATTAAAATAACTAAAATAGGCATTCTGGCAACCAGAAAAGAAATGGAGGAAACTGCAGAAAGATGCAAGTCTTCAGAGCTTATCAGAACACTGTGCTGTGAAAGGAGAGCTCCTGATAGTCCATTTTAGTCAGTAGGCACAAAACTGGAAGCTAAAGTTCATTATTAAAGTGTATTTCATAGACTAAAAAGCAACAAAGAGTCCTGTGGCACCTTATAGACTAACAGATGTATTGGAGCATAAGCTTTCATGAGTGAATACCCGCTTCGTCAGACGCATGTAATGGAAGTTTCCAGAGGCAGGTATAAATATGCAGGCAAGAATCAGTCTGGAGATAACGCGGTTAGTTCAATCAGGGAGGGTGAGGTCCTCTACTAGCAGTTGAGGTGTGAACACCAAGGGAGGAGAAACTGGTTTTGTAGTTGGCTAGCCATTCACAGTCTTTGTTTAATCCTGAGTTGATGGTGTCAAATTTGCAAATGAACTGAAGCTCAGCAGTTTCTCTTTGAAGTCTGGTCCTGAAGTTTTTTTGCTGTAGGATGGCTACCTTCACATCTGCTATTGTGTGGCCAGGAAGGTTGAAGTGTTCCCCTACAGGTTTTTGTATATTGTCATTCCGAATATCCGACTTGTGTCCATTTATCCTTTTACGTAGGGACTGTCCAGTTTGGCCGATGTACATAGCAGAGGGGCATTGCTGGCACATCTGTTAGTCTATAAGGTGCCACAGGACTCTTTGTTGCTTTTTACAGATCCAGACTAACACGGCTACTCCTCTGATACTTTCATAGACTAGGTATAATATACACAGTGGACAGTTTAGACTTCTCCTGCAACCCCCTTCAATATGCCATTCTACCTGACAATTTTAAAAATATAAAATAATTAATAAAAATAAAATAAAAAATAAAGAGAATTATTTCTGTGTATAATGTAAGACACTGAGGCCTGGTCTACACTAGGAGTTTATGTCGAATTTAGCACAGTTACATCGAATTAACTCTGCACATGTCCACATCAGGAAGCTATTTAGTTCGACATAGAGGTCTCTTAAATTCGACTTCTGTACTCCTCCCCAACGAGGAGAGTAGCACTAAATTCGACATGGCCATGTCGAATTAGGCTAGGTGTGGATGGAAATCGACGGTAATAGCTCCGGGAGCTATCCCACAGTACACCACTCTGACGCTCTGGACAGCAGTCCAAGCTCGGATGCTCTGACCAGCCACACAGGAAAAGCCCCGGGAAAATTTGAATTCCTTTTCCTGTCTGGGCAGTTTGAATCTCATTTCCTGTTTGGACATCGTGGCGAGCTCAGCAGCACTGGCAACGATGCAGAGCTCTCCAGCAGAGATGGCCATGCAATCTCAGAATAGAAAGAGGGCCCCAGCATGGACTGATCGGGAAGTCTTGGATCTGATTGCTGTGTGGGGCGATGAGTCCGTGCTTTCCGAGCTGCGATCGAAAAGACGGAATGCAAAGATCTACGAGAAGATCTCTAAAGCCATGGCAGAGAGAGGATACAGCCGGGATGCAACGCAGTGCCGCGTGAAAATCAAGGAGCTGAGACAAGGCTACCAGAAGACCAAAGAGGCAAACGGACGCTCCGGATCCCAGCCCCAGACATCCCGTTTCTACGAGGCACTGCATTCCATCCTAGGTGCGGCCGCCACCACTACCCCACCACTGACCGTGGACTCTGAGGATGGGATATTGTCGACGGCCGCTTCCTCAGACATGTTAGCGGACGGGGAAGATGAGGAGGACGAGGCAGTCGACAGCGCTTACAACGCTGATTTCCCCAACGGCCAGGATCTCTTCATCACCCTTACAGAGATCCCCTACCAACCGTCCCCAGGCGTTAACCCGGACACAGAATCAGGGGAAGGATCAGTAGGTAAGTGTTTTAAACATGTAAAAATTTATTTTTAACAGAACAGGAATATTAACAATATTAACAATGGGTTTAGTATGATTGTTTTGCCCTAGGCGCTCTACTGTTTAGTCCCTGCCAGTGCAGCTACAGTAAAATCCGGTCTATATGTCCGGGGATAGAGCAGAAATCCTCCTGGGACATCTCCACGAAGCTCTCCTGGAGGTAATTGGAAATCCTTTGCATCAGGTTCCTGGGGAGAGCGGCCTTATTGGGTCCTCCGTGGTACGAAACGTTTCCGCGCCAGGAGACAAGCAAGTACTCCGGGATCATTGCCTTGCAGAGCATGGCGGCATACGGCCCTGGTCTTTGCAGGCTTTCCTGAAGCATCCTTTCTTTCTCCGTCTCTGAAATCCTCATCAGAGTGATGTCGCTCATGGTGACCTGCTTTGAATTAGGTAGGGGACTGTTAGTATTGGGACTGCTTGCCTGTTCCTTTACAGAACTGTAACCGGCGGTTTACAGCCACGCGGTGGAGGCGGGAGAGGGGCAGCATACAGGGATCTTTCCCTGGGACAGCCGCGAGGGGGTGGGACAGGGGCAGAGTTCATGCTTGCCGGATTGCTGGCAGCAGGGACTGGCATTGCTTTGAACGTGAAAGGAGGCCAGTGCTATTATTAAAGTTTTAAGCAGCCACAAGTCTACGGCTTACCACGTCGGCCTGCTACACAAATTCCGCTGTCCTGCCCCGCTTCTCTGATCTGCACTGCAAGACCCCAGGCACTGAATGTGAAGGCCGAAAATTCGACCTTGTCCTGAGTGCGCATGTGATAGGTGCTGTGCATGGTCTTGTTCACAGAGAAAGACTATGTTCTTTGTTCACAACTAAATTTATCTTTCTGAGGAATTCACTCCCTTTTTCCCATCCCACAGCTGCGACTGTCTCCTGACCTAGCCTGGCATCACACTCCCAGAGGCTAGCGCAAATTAGGCGTAGGAAGAAGAGGACACGGGAGGACATGTTCTTGGAACTTATGGGCTGCTCCCGAGCCCAGGCAGCCCAGCAGACCCAGTGGAGGGAGAACTTGTCCCAAATGCACCGTTCACACATGGAACGGGAGGAGAGGTGGCGGCAGGAAGACCAGCAGGCGACTCAAACGCTGCTTGGACTAATGAGGGAGCAAATGGACACGCTCCGGTGCCTTGTGGATGTTCTGCAGGACCGGAGGCAGGAGGACAGAGCCCCGCTGCAGTCTATCTGTAACCGCCCTCCCCCGCCACCAAGTCCCATACCCCCCTCACCCAAAGTCCCAAGAAGGAGGGGCGGCAGAGTCCGTGAAAACTCTCACTCCACCCCTGCAGATTGCTCAAGTACCAGAAGGCTCTCATTCCCCAAAATTTGATAAGTCCTTTCCTTCCCGCCTCACCCAAGCCCCCGTCCCAGTTTCATCCCCCAGTTTCATGTGTAGTTGCTAATAAAAAATACGTTTCTGTTAATTACTGTTTCCATCATGTTCTTTTAGAGGAGAGTCTGTCTGAAGGGGGGGAAGGGGGTTGGTAATTGGACAGGACAGTCACCTTTACCAGGGTACAGAGGCGGGGGCAGGTTCAGCAGCAGGGCACACACACATTGCAGTCACTAGTTACCCTGGTCAGTCTGGGAGGTGGTTTTCATGTTCTGTGGGGGGGGGGGGGGGGCTATGTGACTTTGTGGCGGGGGAGGGCGGTTAGAGATCTTATGCAGCGGTCCTTATCCTGAATCACAGAGCCACGCAGCAGGGGATCTGTAACCGTCCTCCCCCTGCCACAAAGTCACATAGCCCCCACACACAGAGTCCCGAACAGGAAGGGTGGCAGGCTCCATTGAAACAACCAGTCCACCACTGCGGAGCCTGTCATTCCTGGAGTTTAGAAGCATCCTTTGCATCACTACACTACACCCGCTCCCCACAACAGTCTGCGTCCCAGGTTCAACACGTTACCGAGAAAACAGTAATAAAGAAAACGGTGTTCATTAACAAAATTCAAGTGATTTTATTTTTAAACGTGTGTTGGAAGGGGGGGGAACGGGGTGAACGGGGTATGTAACTGGAGAGGATAGTGAACATTTACTGGGTAAAGAAACGGGGGCAGGTTCAGCTTCTCTGTAAACAAACTTAATAGTCACAGGTTACCCTGCTCACTCAGGAACCTAGCTTTCAAAGCCTCCCGGATGCACAGCGCGTCCCGCTGGGCTCTTCTAATCGCCCGGCTGTCTGGCTGGGCGTAATCAGCAGCCAGGCTATTTGCTTCAACCTCCCACCCCGCCATAAAGGTCTCCCCCTTGCTCTCGCACAGATTGTGGAGCACACAGCAAGCTGCTATAACAATGGGGATATTGGTTTCGCTGAAATCACAGCGAGTCAGTAAGCTTCTCCATCTCCCCTTGAGACGTCCAAAAGCACACTCCACCACCATTCTGCACTTGCTCAGCCGGTAGTTGAAGAGTTCTTTTTCAGTGTCCAGGGCGCCTGTATAGGGCTTCATGAGCCAGGGCATTAGCGGGTAGGCTGGGTCCCCGAGGATGACTATAGGCATCTCCACATCCCCAAGACTTATTTTGTGGTCCGGGAAGTAAATACCTTCCTGCAGCTGTCTAAACAGACCAGAGTTCCTGAAAACACGAGCGTCATGAACCTTGCCCGGCCATCCGACGTTGATGTTTGTAAAACGTCCCCTATGGTCCACCAGTGCTTGCAGCACCATTGAAAAGTAGCCCTTTCGGTTAATGTACTGGCTGGCCTGGTGGTCCGGTCCCAGGATAGGGATGTGAGTTCCATCTATAGCCCCTCCGCAGTTTGGGAATCCCATCGCGGCGAAGCCATCTATGATGACCTGCACGTTTCCCAGGGTCGCTACCTTTGAGAGCAGTAGCTCAACGATTGCGTTGGCTACTTGCATGACAACAACCCCCACGGTAGATTTGCCCATGCCAAAGTGGTTCGCGACTGACCGGTAGCTGTCCGGCGTTGCAAGCTTCCAGAGGGCTATGGCCACTCGCTTCTGGACACTCAGGGCTGCTCACATCCGGGTGTCATTGTGCTTCAGGGCAGGGGACAGCAACTCACAAAGTTCCATGAAAGTCCCCTTCTGCATGCGAAAGTTTTGCAGCCACTGTGATTCATCCCAGACCTGCAGCACTATGCGGTCCCACCAGTCCGTGCTTGTTTCCCGGGCCCAGAATCGCTGTTCCACAACATCAACATGACCCATTGCCACCATGATGTCCTCGGCGCGGGGTCCCGTGCTTTGTGACAGGTCTGTGCCACTCTCAGACTTCAGGTCCTCACCGCGCTGCCGTAGCCTCCTCGCCCGATTTCTCAGCATCTGCCTCTGGGAAAGGTGGATGATAAGGTGCGAGGTGTTGACAACAGCCATAACTGCAGCGATGGTCGCAGCGGGCTCCATGCTCGCAGTGCTGTGGCATCCGCGCTGTCACTGACCAGAAAAGTGCGCGAACTGATTTCCCGCCGGCGCTGTCAGGGAGGGAGGGCGGGAGTGACGGTTGGATGACGACAGTTACCCAAAAGCACCCTCGACACATTTTTTTCCCCAGAAGGCATTGGCGGCTCGACCCAGAATTCCAATGGGCAACGGGGTCTGCGGGAACTGTGGGATAGCTGCCCACAGTGCACCGCTTCCAATGTCGACGCTTGCCCCGTTAGTGTGGACTCACAAAGTCGAATTACTATCCTTAGTGTGGACACACACGTTCGACTTTGTAATATCGATTCCACATATTCAATTTAAGTAAAATCGAACTACTCTCGTAGTGTAGACATACCCTGAGGGAATAAAGGAGCACATGGCAAGCCTGGACCTTGTGCTGAGGAACTGGCCTAAGCACCAACCTAACTATGAAACTGTATAACAGAATTTTAGAAGTACTGCACTCTTTGTGAAAATGAAATGTATGAGATGTGTTTAAAGACAGAGTACAAAAAAGAACATGAAACCATAGAAGAGCATATGGCTGATCTAAGGTAGAAAAACCAATCTTAAAATTTTGGGGGAACTAAGTCTGTGATATGAGTCTAGATCATGATTGGGATCTGGAACAAAAATATTCAGAGAAACTACTAGAAGACCCAGTATTAATCCTTGACAAAGAAATTAGAATTTGTCATTCAAAAGAAGTCACTCAGTCTAGAATAAAGCTTATGGAGGGTGGACAGTGCCAGGACACTAAACAAGGTAGAGAATCCAATATACTACAAAGAAAAGCGAACTAAGAGAGAAAGGCATGTATTGCTCAAAATGAAAGTCCAGCAAAAACAACACCTGGAGCTGCAAACACTGTGCCAGTCAACACAAACCAAGACAGTGCTTAGCATATGGGAAAAGATGGAAGAAACAGTGGTTTATAGCACTTTGAAAGAGTTTGCAAGTACTAGTAGAGTGGACAAAGAGGACTATGCCAGGACCACTAGCTCAGATGAATTCTTCATAGCAGCAATGGATAACATTGCAGAAGAAGATGATTGGCTTATTTACCTGAAAGCAAATGGGAAATTTATTAGTCTTAAATTAGACACTGATTCACAATCCAATGTGTTGCTAGAAACAGTTATTAGCACTAAAAGAAAAACCACTGGTAAAGGAGGGTAAATGGATGAAACTCAGGGCTTTCAGTGATGAGCTTATTCCCATTCAAAGTGCATGTGAACTAAATGTATGGATAAACAATATATTGGAAAAGCTAAAATGTGTAATAGTACCAGGGAAAAGAACACCCATTTTAACCCATTGGATTCAAAAGAGTATACTCTTTGGAAGGGCAAGAGACCAAACAAATTGTGGAAGAGATAGAGGATGTTTTCCCTGGATTGGGAAGCTCTCAATAGAGTACAGAATAGAGCTTAAAGAGCCAACTGCCCCACAATTTATGCCCCTAAGAAAGTTCCCCTCCCCTAAAACAGACACTAGAAGAGGCACTGGAATAGACTTATTGCTCTGGGATTCATAGACCAAGTAGATGAACCAGAGTTGGTACACTTGTTGGTCATTAAAAAAACAAAAACAAAAAACCACACACACACACCCCACAGAACCCCTCATTTATGTAAAAATAGAATATTTTCCACTACCTACAACAGGAAAAATGTTTGGGATCGATGATGTTGTTCATGCTACCAAGTGCTGCAGAGTTGTTAATGCTACTACTAGTCTCCTATTCTTGGAGCTCTGGAGTTAGCTGCACTAGCAGAGAGTGCAGCATGTTGATTCAGCAGACCCCAATGTTATTCATAAAGAAAGACCACAGGCTCGGTTCAGTGGCAAAGATGCTAGGCCAGGTTTATTGTCAGCAAGGCATGATACTAGTGCCCTGTCCAACGAGTCAGAGGGACACTAACACATGTATGCCCATGACATAGTAAAGGCTCAGTCAAAATTACAGGATTCTGTCCCCTCAGCTGACACAAAGATGCCCCTTCTATGACTTCTCCTTTTATATATTGATACAAACAAGTTACACGTATTTCACTCCAGATGTTTGTAACCCTTCTGCCAGGTGGAGCTGGCCACAACCAGGGCTAGGTTCAATATCTAGGGGTTTCTTTACAACAATACAACACAGAACTGGCTCAAGCCTCCACCCAGTAACCTTGGGAAAATTACACACCACTCCGGGCGCCTCGCCCGCCACTCGTTCCGCTGTGCTCTCGCCGGCGGACTGCTCACCACTCCCACCAGCCACCTGTTGGTCACCTTTTACTGCCAACTGCCTCTCTGCTGTGACCTCTGCAGGTCAGTCCTTGAGGTTCCACCCAGCTCTCAGTGATTGTCAGCTCTTAGTGATTTTCAGCTCCTAGTAGGCTGGGCTGAAATGCTGCCCTACCACAAATGGTTTCAGCTCTTATGGAGCACTCAAAATAAACTATTTAGCTGTATCTGTGAACAGTGGGGAGGAACAAGTTAAACTAGACGGGGACCCTTAGGGAGAGTCCATACCTTGGGGCTGGGACACCTGTCCCCACCCTCTCTTACTTTCACAGTGGCCTGGCATTCGAGTCCCTGCCTTAAGGAGTTCCTTTCAACTGAGGGTGACCCCTCAATCAGGACAGGCTCAACACAGTTCTGCCCCCCTTTACTCATAAAATAAAGATAATGACATGGATAACAACATTTCACTACCCCTGCAATCAGTCCTACAATGTTTTGTATCCCAACACCAGCTAAAGTTGATCACTTTTGAGCAACACACCTCCTGTCTGCTGGATACTGACTCAGAGTAGGTGTGTTCATATAAATACAGTTTGCTCCTGAAGCCTCGCCCCCTCCCAGCTAGCTATCAGACCCTGCTTACATCTTGTTAGTTACCAGCCTTATATATCTTGTACCTGCCAGTTCAAACAACACATCCTCATCCATTATCCTGTCATCTCATTCTTATCTTACGAAGAGTCAGTGTGTTCCTATATAATCTCTTGGGAATTTGTTTATGTAGTTACTTGAGAACTCTGGGTGTTCTTGTACCTTCCTCTCTGGTCAAGAATGTGCTTACTTGGTTAGCCAATATCTAGTGTGTTACTACACTGCAAGGCTTTTTCTAGTTCATACTCTTAGGGCTCTAGCAAGGCCTTCAGCTAATACCAAATATTTTTCTACACTTGATGTATCAGCAAATTTCTGGCAGATATTCTTAGAAAAACAGTGCTTGTTTTTGCATATTGAACACCCCTTTGGGAGATACTGTTTTTATAGACAGCTGTATGTATGCTGTTCAGCATCCAAGATGTTCCACAAGAAAAATAAAGAACAAATTTTTGATGGTATAATGTTTATATAGATGTCATTTTGAACAGAAGTAGAGCATGCCCAGGGGCTCTGAGCAGATTTGGAAAGACCCAGAGCTTCTAGGCTAAAGCTAAGCAAACAAAAATATACATTCTGTGTAATGCAAATAACATACCTGGGAGAGAGTCACACAGCAAGGTGCACATGTAGATCAAAGTAAGGTTGATGCCTGCCCCAACAGATAAGGATACAACAGGGAGGGCTGTCTGCCCCAACAGGGAGGGATACAACAATTCCTTGGAATGGATTACGATGTAGGTAAATTTGTGTGTAATCTAGCTGCCTGAACCAGGACCCCGAGAGTGCTACTTTGTAAAGATGTACAAAGACATGTGATGCAAATCTTAATAAAGTGTTAAAGAAACTGAAGGAGCTAATTAAAGAAACTCCTGTCCTGGGGTACTATGACAGTCAGTGAAAAACTAACTTGTCTATGAATGCCTCTAAACAGGGTGGTGTTGCAGTTCTCTTGCAGCAGTAACATCAAAACTGGAGACTGGTGGCTTATACATCATGCGCACTAACAAAAATAAGTGTCAATATGGTCAAATAGTCTTTAGTCCATTGATGTAAAAAGTTCAATGTCTTTATTCACGGGCAGCCTACATTTGCTGAAATTGACAATCAACCACTCATTACCAAAGGGGGCCTGGCAAGCACAACCTCAAAAATACAAGTTTTTTTTTAAAAAGATGCAAATGTAAGTGTGACAGGGTTGGGACTCACCACCATGGTGCCTCCTACCGATTACTCCAGGAATTAGCTCAGTCCAGTGGAGCGTCCCCTCTCGGTGGTATCCCGCCCGTTGTCTTGCCCTCGGTTGGCTTCTGAGCCCACGTCGCTCACCAACTCGCAGCGTCCTCTTCAGGACCACTGCCCTCCGGCATGCCCCTTAGTCCTTCTACACCCCCTTCCGGGGTGTGTGTGTGTGTGTGTGTGTGTCAATCAGCAGTCTCTATGTCCAGCCACCATGGTCAACCACACACCCCAAAGTCTAATCCCTCCTGTCAGGGATCTGGCGTGGTCTGTAGTGGCCGCTCCCTGCGGCCAATGGCTGGGTGTACTGCAAGGGGGGAAGGAGGGGACCCAGGCCCGCCCTCTACTCTGGGTCCCGACCCAGGGACCCTCTGGCAGCAGCCTCGCTGTCCTCCTTCTCTCCCCTCCGTCTGCCTACTTCCCTGGGCCGCTTCCCCTACGGCCCCTTGCACCCGCTAGGCCCTTCCCTTCAGGACCTGCAGCCTGGCAGGCCTCAGGTTAGAGCTCCTCTCTGCTCCCTGAGCCTGGCCAGCACTGCGCTGTCCGCTGTGCTAGTCTCCGTGTTCTGGAGATAGACCTTCCCCTGTCAAAAGCCTGGGACTGACTGACTACTCCCTTCCCTGAGCAGCCTTCTTATAGGGCTGAGCCTGGCCCTGATTGGCTGTCTCCAACCTGGGCCCTGATTGGCTCTCAATAAGCTCTTCTCCCATTGGCTGTGCATCTGTGTAGGCCCACTGGCCTGCCGCAGCCCATACTCTCAGGGAGTGGAGTAGCCGCCCCACTACCGTAAGTTTTTAAAATTGAATATAAATCTAGGAGATATTTGGTGGTTGCAGACACTACCTCTAGATGATTTGACAAAAGTGCTGTGGACATGTCACTCTGATAAAAAATAATCTGTCTGGTCTCTGATAAAATGTGGATTGTGATTGCCAGAGCTACTGCTCATTTTGAGACGCCTTAGAAAGTAATTAAGGCTATTAGCAAAAGTTGGCTGGGGCAAGATATTCTCAGCCCCTATTATCAATTTAAGAGGGAACTCTCAGTACTAGATGGGATTTTGTTTAAAGACACTAGGATGGTGACTCCTAAAATGTCACAAGTATTTTTATGAAAAAGAATACATGAAGGTCATTTGGGCATTGAACAATCTAAGCCAAGGGCCAAATATGTTTTATACTGTCCTTGGATTAACAGTGACATTGAGGAAGCTGTTAAAACTTGCTGCATATGCCAAAAATACTGGTTAAGTCAAACTAAACAGCCCATGAAAAATTAGCCTCTTGGAGCAAAATAGACATTGAATTGTCAACATAGTCTAAGATAGGCTGGAAAAAGCTATGCACTTATCAGTCTCATATCCCTGAGATAGCTGTAGTATGGTCTAGAAAGGCTAAGCAGTTGACTGTACATATCAAATCTACTTTTGCTAGGCATGGTATACCTGACATAGTGTTGTCTGATAATGGGCCACAGTTTAGTGGATATGAATTGAAGCAGTTTGTAGTGAAGCCTGCATTTAGACAGATCACAACTAATCCCTATTATTCCCAGTCTAATGGGTGGGTGGAAAACAGTGCCAGCATATTAAAACCTACTTAAAAAGGCTGCAGAGTCAGGCTCTGATCTGTATTTAGCACTATTAAATTACAGAATGGCACCCAATGAAGCATGGGTTGCCACCTGCTGACATTTTTGTTCAACAAAAAATTGAAAACAAGAATACCTGCCCTGTTAACAATTGATGCCAGAGTCACTGGGGACTTACAGATATATAAAGAGGCAGATAAGGCAAAACAAAAAAATCAATATGATTTGGGGTCATGGGAGCTACCACGACTTCATGAACAGGATCATGACAGGACAGGCTAACAAACAGCAGGAAAATGGAGGAAACCTGATCTGGCATGCGTATGCGCCTTTCACCAATTTCTTCCTTCCCCTTCTTTTAAAAGCAATTTGAATTGTCATTCCTCTGGGGAAGAAGCAGAAGTGTGACTTTCTCCATAACAATTCCCAAGAGCATCTTCCCCACTGATGGATTTGCATTGCCCTATGTAATTTGAAGGGCTGGATGAAAGCCAGAGGAACTTAATAATGTCTTCAACTTTAATTGGCATGTGACAGCTGAAATCAATGGTCATACTGAAGACACCACAGATTTTTGCCTCCACCACATATAAGCATTAAAATGATTAAAAATCTGAGTGCCGAGAACTGCAGACTTATTCGTCCAAGCATACTCTTAACAAAAGAGGAGTCAAATCTCTTACATAACAGTAACTGTATCTTTCCCTTATTTGAACATCTGTAAGCATTGGATACTATGTGAAATCTGACCATGGAAATTGCTTTTAAACTTTCTTGTGTGCTGCATATACCTCTCATAACATATAATCCCAGAGGGAGAAAAACAAACAAACAAACAAATGAAAATAATGCCACCAAACTACTATCCATTCAGGTTTTAGAACTTATCAGGAGAAAATACTTTCTAGATGCAATTCAAATAACTAGGAGGCACAGGGTTGTCTCTTGTCCATACAGATTTTCTTTTTTATGTATGATCTTGTATGCAGCCAAGAAATTATTACAATGAGGTATTACCAATGTAGCTGCTATTCTTTACATAAACTGTTCATAACCTTTTATATTTTCAGCAGCACAGCCCCATTCAAAGCACTTAGGCAGTCAATTCAGAGTCATCTTTACCATTTTTTATCATGAAAATAGCCCCGATTTCCTGTTTATGAGCCAACCTTTTATCAAACAATAAATATATATGCAGCTATTAAGAAATGATGATGATGAAGGATATAAAAGTCTATTATTGAAATGTATCCTACATTTAAGTAATAATAATATCTGATTGCATTCAACTAGTAGAGATCTGATTATGACAAAAAATTAAGGAACATGGCAGCAAAATTAATGAACTGTCATAGTAACAATGGGTTTTTGTGGGAAATTCATAAATCACAAAAAAAGTTATCTCTTTTCATATACTTTTTTTATCCCATGATACACTGCATTATAGAAAAATGTTACACAGTTTTTCACTTTCCATCTGATAATAGCTCACAATTGCTGCAAGTATTATTCTGTACAGACACTGTATTCTTTAAATATATTTCTCGGAACTACAGAAGTGTGCTGCATAAGTGCCTAGCCACCATGCATTTCCCCAAAACAATACCATCAAACTAATACAGCTTGCATGATTGATTTAGCCTGGCTTTTCAATGTGAAAAAGCTATCATCTCTAGGCAGGAAGACTAGAATATTTCTGATTCAGTTCACTCTCAGATGATATCAATCATGACTGTTTGAGTATATGTTATACTCTGGAAGGAATGTTCTTTATATATTGATTCTTACTCTTGTTCTTCCCTTCCTTCTGGATATTTTTGATGTGTTGGTAGTTTCACTTCTCACTAGCAGTGTTTCGTAATTTCATTGTACACTTTGTCACATGCTGCAATGCTCCTCCACTGTGGTAGCTGCATTTTTGTGATGAGTGACATTATTCATTAATGTAATTTTTCTCTCTCAGGACCCATTTTAGCAAGGAACTTAAGATCATGTGTATCATAAAGCACAAGTAGTCTTGATAAAGATAATGGAACTTCTAAAACTTACATTTCAGCTGAAGTACTTTGCTGAATCAGGGTCTCTATAGGAGAAAGCCATGCTGTTTCTTTTTTTGAATATTTGTACATTATTCAAAAGTATTTGGCAGATGCTTCAGACAAATTTTAGTCTATTTACTGCTAGCATTGTGTTGAGTATTTGATCTTTGAAATTTGCCATTGAAGATACAGGATAAGTCACCGAAGCCACATAGCGTTATTTCTGCTCCCTGAGTGGATGGCCTACCCTATATAAATGGGAACGGTGCCTGAACACCATATATTGGCTTTGATTATCTTAGGAATAGTGTGGGGAGGAACACTTTACCAC
This sequence comes from Emys orbicularis, assembly GCF_028017835.1. NCBI lineage: Eukaryota > Metazoa > Chordata > Testudines > Emydidae > Emys > Emys orbicularis. The sequence goes on along the minus strand of NC_088687.1, from coordinate 79,376,173 downwards.
AAGAGAATGAACAGGAGATAAACAGGCCTGAGGAATTCTGGAACATTTTAATCATTTTCCTTCCCATTTTCCACAAAACAAGCATTGTAATTGGCTATGCACATGAATCCCAAGTTAACCCATACTTGGGTTCCTGAATGAGGAAAAAACAAAACAAAACAATACACCTAGGGCTGCATTCTGCATTCTATTAGGTTCCCAGAATAAGCAGGAGGGGCCAATCCTGGTGTGGGCTGGAGGGTTTGATGCAACTGATCTCCAATATGCCATTACCAGAGCATAAACCAGCAGTCACAGCTGGTTCCCTGTAGTTGCTACTGTCCATTGTGTCCAAGCTCAGTTCAGAGGTAGAGAAGAACTGGGTCATAATCTGTTTATCTGGATCTGGAACATTGTCACTGAGATCATCATCTCACCTGTAATCTCTGTGGGTTGTAGTAAATCATTTCATATCTGTAAAAAAGAAAAAATCTCACTCTAGAATTCAGTCAAATTGGCTGTGAACAGAATGACATAAACAAGAAGCTGACTGAAGGACTGTACGGAAAGTAATGACAAATGACAACATGGCAAAAGATGGGGATTGGTCCTGCTTTGAGCAGGGGGTTGGACAGGATGACCTCCTGAGGTCCCTTCCAACCCTGATATTCTATGATTCTAAGAGGTGTCCACAGGAATCTTTGTTAGAAGCAGTTCCTCTGTAGCGCAGAGGATAAGGCTGGATTTTCTCCTTAATGACCCAGGTCAGACTGAACCAATTACACAAGTTAGGAGCAGAGAGGCAGGATGAGGCTAAATTTTTCCCTGGACTCCATGGAGCATAAGAGGGGTTTGTAAGCTGCACTATCCTTTGGAATGGAGCAGGTTGCCTTGTCTGTGTGCATCTGGCCAAGCCTATGGGCTGGGGCAGAAGGAAATAGGGTCATGGTCCTAATTTCCCACTTCCTTTGCCATGATTTTCACCACCTGGTTGCATGAAGGAAGAGTCCCTGTGGTTGAGGAATACACAGACTGTGGTAGTGTGAAATAGAAAAGGAGACAAAAGGTTGCTTGCATGCTTCTTACATGCTGTGCATGGACCAGAGATAATCTGCCTGTTATACCTCTTTTTTCTTTTTGTTATTTTTTTATTTATGTGCATCGAGGAAGAATAAAACTCAAGGAGGGAGCTGTGATAAGATGAATTCAGCACTAAGTGATGTCATTTACTCAGCAGAGTACTCGTTTCACCTGGCAGCAACTCTGCATTTGATTATCTGAGAAATTCCAGCTGTAGTAAAATCCACAATGTTTTATTTCAATACAATGTAAGAATCATCATACCACACTTTCTAATCCAATATTTGCAAAGACAATCCATTGTGAGTGAATAAAATAAGGAAAAAGTTAGGTAAAAATCAATAGAAAAAGTTCCTTAAAAAAATGCATTTTTGTGTGCGAACAAAAAGATAGATAACAGTGGTTTCTTGAAATGGATTCATCATGGCGTTACAAGAGCAGAAGCAGTACCAGTGGTTTCTGATGTGGAACTTCTTTTCATAATGTCATCATTTTTTCCACTGCAAGCAGGTTTAAAGAAACTATGAAAAAGTATCAGGGTCTTTCTATGGGGACACCATTATTTCTAGAGATGGGTAAATCAGAGAGGGACAATTTGGATTCGTAAGCATGGCATTCATTTTCAATTAGTTCCAACTGCTATTTTTCACTCGGAAGTAAAAGGAGAAATATAATGGAAATGTTCTGCCATACTTGGTGCATTGTTGTTTGCAAGGGGTAAAGTTTGGAAGTTGCACTTTTGAAAGGCTATCGTTAACATAATTAACCAAAAAGAAGTAGAGAAGGAAAGTAGAAGAATCTAAAATTTAAGGCCTAAGTACAAAACAAACAGTACTGTGTGGAATAAGATTTTCAAGAAACAATTATCTACAATCCAAATTGTAAACAGCTTTTCATCTACTCCCTCTCCCGATGCATTTGAAGCCTTCTCCTGCCATTGATTTATAATCTGGTATGAAACAGGCACAAAGAGCATTCAGTTGGACACAACCTAGATTGTATCACTAAGCATTTATACCATATAGAGGCTTTAATTGGAGAATCTCAAAGTGCTCTACAAATATGGTTATAATTGTCCCCATTTTACGATGGAGAAACTGAGAAACACAGAGGGACAGCGACTTGCACAAGGTCCCACATTGACTCATAGCAAGATCTTCACTGGGGTTTGGTTAGGCTATCATATCCTGCATACTACACAGTGTCAGTAATTAAATGTGCTAAATGAAACATACACGTATCACCCCCAGAATTGTCCATCTTCACATAGACAATTTTATAGCCATGGTATTAGTAATAACTCCTGAAGGGCTTGAAAATTCACTTTGTATTGATGTTTATCCTAACAGTACCTGAACTATCTTGAGCCTACAAAATTGGCTTGATATCTAATGAGAATGGCTTTCTTGTGAGATTAAGAATACACTCTATTTCCAGTTGGACCACAAACACTTTGAGAACAGATTTTCCAACTGTATTTTGACAATTCTGCTTCCTGTCCTGGATGGAATTAAGTAAAAGGCAGGGTTATATGAAAATCAAAAATAATATAAGAAAAAGTTAGGGAACCTTCCCTCCCCCATTTAATTCTGATTTTATCTGAACTGGATTGCCTATTCACCTATTGCTAGATACCATGTTATTGATATCAGTGCTTTCCCTGATTTACAAACATCACACAGAAGTAGCGATAAGAATTTGGTCCCCAATCAACACTAGCAATTTTCAGGGATTGCATATGGGTAAGTCATTAAATAGAGTTATTCAAATTATTATGTACAAGTTTCATTACTCTCTCTATATATGTGCACAGCACTTGACAGACAAAAACAAAAAAACAGAGGTCTCTGCTACAAGGAGCTCAAATTCAGGGAATCATGCTCAAATTTTGAAAGAGAGGCCGACAGGCAAAAATGCATGCACAGTGGGCACCTATGTTGGAGTAGTTACTGTGAATGCATACACAAATGGATATTAAGATGCCTATGTTATTGTGAATGACTAATTAGCTATTTGCTTGCTTAGTAGTTGGATGCAGGCACAGAATGTCTTGTACAACTTTGTTTAAAACAATAGCCCTTTTTTTAATATCAAACAGTTTGAATTAGGTGAGAGTGATTAGACAAACTGTATATATAGATCTGCAGCCTGGCAATGTTGTTACTTCAGGTCCAGGTGACAGGATGATAATTTCAATCATTATAAAGTTTCTCAACATTATGGGCTGATCAAAGATTATCATCTTATGATAATTCTTTATGGTGACAAATCTACCTAATCTCAGTGCACTATACGTTACAGCAATCCCAAGAGACAACTGATAAACTAAACAGGTCTTTACAGCTGATCTTGCACTGCAGCGCTCTGATGTGCTGGTAAGTCCCTTTGATAAACATAGTCCCTTAAAACCTCAGCAAAGCATCTCTGCTAAGCCTTAACCCAATGAAAGTAACAGTGACAATCTGCCAAAATAATAAATGTCACAACCAACTCAAACCTAACTGTTATACTGGGAAACACTGTAATTTTAGAGATATGATACTACAGGCTCTTTCTCCTTCCTGAAGATTGCTCACTCTTTCTGCTTGATAGGTTCTGAGGAACTCTTTCTTACCCCAGACCCTATGTCAAGGCTAATTCCCCACTCTGGCACTTCGAGTGAAGAATTCTAAAAGGGTTTTAAAAATTAATACTGGCCACTCCAGGCTTGTATTAAACTCCCAAGGTTACAGCTTTTCTCTGACCTTGGATTGGTAGATGCTGCCACCATGCAAGTGCTGAACCTCTTCGAGAGCCCAGGAAGGCGCACTTGACAATTCCTTCCTGTGGGGTATCCTCAAGCCCTTTCACCCCCCCCCTCCAGGGAAGAGCTGAGAAAGAAAAACAAAGGAAATCAGCTGTTGCCACCAGATAATTAAACAACATGTGCACAAACCTCTTAAGACACAGAAATCCAATCCTGTTCTTAAAAAAAGGCAAATTTTATTTAAAAAAAAAAAAGGAAGAAGAAGAACATACATCTGGAAACTCAGGCTATTAGAAGATTTTAAAAGAGCAACTACAAGGATTAAGCATCAAGAATAGTTTTCTTTAGGTCCAGCTTAAAGGTAACAAGCAAAACAAGAGCACCTGGGGTTAGCACAGAGGAGACCACAAGCCATAAAGAAATAAAAAGAGATAAACCTAATCACGTCTTCCTAGACATTTCCTGATCTACTTACATATCTGTGGGTCAAATGAGTACTTTCTAGGTATGATACCAAGGATTTTTCATACCTGGCCACAAGCTCTTATGGCCTAGCTGTTGCCCTGTCTGCCTCTCCCTTGGAGAACAACAGACAGACAGACAAAGGGGGAGCCTTTGTTCAAGTTTAAAAAGTTCTAGCCTTCCCATTGGCTCTTTTGGCCAGCTGCCCACTCACTTCCTTTTACCTATGCATAGCAGTGAGACTTTTTAACCCACAGATAGAGCAATTAGAGAACAGCTACTAAGAGGGATTTTATAGCTACTGGCTGGGTGGGTGTCCATAAAAGGGAGCTATCCCCCTTCATTTATCAAACCCTATTCTCTGTCCCATGCCTCTTTTTCAGTCTTCCTCAGCTTCTCTCTCTTCTCTCTTTTCCTTTCTCCTGTAGGCCTTTTCAATTTTCAGTACCTGATGTCACTTCCTGTCATTGTTACCAACCACAGCTACACTCTTTCCAACTACTACATTTCATATTGGTTCTTCCTGTGCCACAGCTTACCCATAACAGGTCTGAAACTGAAGCCATCAGCATGTCATTGCATTGATAGTTTCAGTACTGCTGGTGTGCATTTTAAGCAAGGCAATTTGAAGTACTGCTGCTGAAATGTCACAGGAGATGGATTCTTAGAACATGAAACATTTCAGTATTTTCCATGTTGTGAGTAAACTTTAAAGTCATGAATTAAGAGTTGGTTTGAATAACAGGCATGTTTTCACATCCCTAGAATGGTGGAAGTTTAATACCATCTATTTTTATTTTGATATCTTCAGGTTGAGATATGCATAGCCATATTTAAAATGTTAAAAACTTAATTCAGTGCTTGTGAAAGATAACAGATCAATAGCACTAAGACCTGAAGATCTTTATTTATCCATACAACAGATATTAAAAAGGTAGCTGCAGTACAGGTCTCCTTGAATCAACTCAGTGATGCGCCTGAACCCTGAGCTAGAGATATCTCATATAAGGTTGTTGAAAGATTTGTTTATTCTCCATTCTCAAATCTGGTTATTTCTGCCAAGAAGAATGTAAATGAGCAAAAACGGAATTGGTAGATTTTGTGGTAGATTTGAACATCTTTCTATTAAGAACTCAAAAGACCCATTACAAATCTCCTAGATCTTGCAGCCTTACTAGAGGTATTTTCTTTAAGAGGTAAAACCCTATAATTAAATTACATATCACATTAGTATAGAATTACAAAATGCAAGTAACAAAAAATTGAAGAAGAGAAACGTCATAATCCAGTAGTTTGCCTTCTCTTAATATTTTAATAACTTCCTTGGCATTTTCAGACATAGGACATTTTATATTGGATCTCCCCTGATATTTTTCTAAATATAAAGTTGCTAGCTGTTGAAACAAAATCAAATGGCATTATTAGACATGTTTTGGAGACCAGCTGGATGATAATAGGTGCTTTTGTAGGTGAGCCAAACCATATTTATTCAATGGTCATGCATACGCTAGACATACTATTTACTAATTTCTTCAAATTCTTGTTAAGAATTCATACATGAATTAATGGTATTAATTGAGACAACATGCAACAATAAAGCTAATCTGTATCAGTCAAAGTTGCATGAGGAATTATGGTCAAGCATTTGATAGCTGTCCCAGACTAGGAAGTAAAATTTTTGCCAGTGAAAATAAGGTAGTGTATCAGCAATATCACTAATCTTCCCAGAATCACAGCTAGTTCTGAAGTGTATATTTCTCAGCGGACAGTGAACCTGCTTGAATCAGTGCTGCTTGCACAAGTAAAAGAATATAAGTCCCTTCCTTTACTGGCAGTCAGAGAATATAGGAAATAGAAAAGAAAAAAAATAGTTGTGTGAATTGGTAGTGATTTTGTAGTTTCTAATAAATATGGTAATATGCTTGTTTTCTATTTCGAAGTTCAATTGATTCATTTGAAACTGTACAAAGCTTTCTTTAAAGTAACAATGCAGCTGGACCTAGTTCAAATGCGATTCGGGCATTCTGTACCAACAGAGGTGAGAAGAGGCACCCTAGCAGTGAAATAGAAAGAATATATTTCCATAACACAAACGGAAAATACAAAATTTGAATATTAGGCAAACAAGGATAAACAAAAAAGCATGGAAATTCAGAGTTAACATTGTCACTCTCTCCTCAACTTGCATGACTGAAGAAAAATGAAATATTGTAATGATATGGAAAGGAGGATGTTTTTGTGGTTAAGGAACGGGACTGAGATCTGAAATCCATTCCCAGTTTTGTCAGTTAGACTTCCCATGTGATATTAGCATATCACTTAAACTCTGTGTCTCAGTTTTCCCAACTTTAAAATTGAGATAAATATGATACTGTAGGGTTTTATAAGGTGAGGTGAATGGTTCAGAAAATTATTAATGCTGATGTATGTATTATTTAGCTCTATTAATTTAGTATTATTTATTTGCTTTATTGTAATGCCCAGGAATCCCAAGCAAGCACCATGGTCCCATTGCACCAGGAACTGTACAGACCAATAACAAAGACAGTCCCTAGCTCTGAGAATTACAGTCTCAGTGTCAGGATGCAATAGATAAACATTAAGCTGTTTGAAATCCACTTTAAGGGTCAAATTCAGATATGTAATTTAGATTCTTGCATCTTTATACTAACAGCCTCTCTTAATTAGATGCTCTCCCATCAAAATGGAACTGAGTGTAAAGGAAGTCTTAGTGTCAAACTAAAAAAAAAAAGAGTAGGATGGTGTACAGTAAAATTAAAGGAGTACCTTACCTCACCTCCTGTTATACACGTCTGCTTTGCTTTACTTTCTACAATCTTCTCTTAAGATATTTGACCACATGGGTTACACTACCTTAATCTTAGATTGTCCTGCACTCCATTACACTCAGAGTCCATGAGTCAAATTCAAAGGTGCTGTGTAAAGATCTGGGGCATACAATATTCAGACTCACACCCACGTCACCTCTGATTTTGATCTCAGATGTGTAGTAGCTAACTGAAGGACATAAATCCACACCGTGTAGAGGTCAAGCATAGGAGTTTATTACACACAGCGCTGGCGGAGTGTCACCTTGCTTATTAGGCTCAGAGACACTGTCAATCAATTGATTAAAATGTAATATATAGATTTTCCATGGGCGGGGGAAAGTGACTGGGCAGGCAGTTCCACACCCCGGGATAGGTTTTGCAGCAAGACAAGATAGCACAGTAGCCAATGGTTAAAAGGTTACATAATGTCTCCGCCCATGGTCTCAAGTTAGCAAGTTAACATTTAATTAATACTTTGATAAAATGTTATTAGTATAAAATATATATGTTGAATTCTGATTTGGGGTCCATAGGAATGGAGCAACTTCTTTGATTGTCCAACAGGTACATTCCTAGGGGTTAAAGCAAAGAAACAGTGAAAGCATATGGAAATAGAGATTGTCTCCTTTATGTCTTAAGGAATGGGCATTGGTCCCTTGGAAGAGAGGTGGAAGGATGTGAGGTTTTTACCCACGAAAGCTTATGCCCAAATAAATCTGTTAGTCTTTAAGGTGCCACCAGACTCCTTGTTGTTTTTATATCATTATACTGACGTGCCAATTTCTATAAACTCAAGTTTGGATCTGTGAGAAGGCTGTTTTCCCTTCAGGAGAAACACAATAGGAACAGGGATCCTTTGTTCAGTTTGAAACATTGGACGAAATATAATTATTCAGTTATTGCTTCAACATCTGGCATTTCTACTGACCAAGCATATCTTAGCAAAGGCAATGTTATCTTGTTTACCCCAGCTTTCTCTTAGCTGATCACTATTAGCTAGGCCTCTGGTCTCCAGACCAAACTCTGGACTTTGGGTCTGGAAAAGAGCTGGCACAATCCATATACCAGGTTGTTATATAAAATACACATGGATTTTAACCCTTCAATTATTAATGTATGACCTTCTTGTATTCTACAGTATGTGAAATGGGTCATTTTCTCAGTTCTAGCCAACAAACAGATGTCAGCATAACAAAAACTATCACCATAAAAGTGGAACTCCTTTTCAGTGGAGTGACTGAATGGGCACAGAAAATTAAATATAATTCTGGAGATGATCCCTCCTGCAAGGTTATGTGTGAAGCACATGGATGAGGACAGTCTGGGGAAGCGTGCATTGTGGTAGCCTACCCAAACAGTGGATTTTTTCTCCAGGTCTGTTATTAGCACTACAATTATAGGCCTAAATTATCTAATGTGACTAGTGGTTTTGGTTGACTAAGGTGTCTTAAGCAGTGTAGCAAAATCTAAAAGAGGCCTGATTTTCAAAAAAGGCTAAGCACTCTGTTAGTCAGGCTCCTGTCCAGTATCTCAAGTAGAGTATCCAAAAATTGAGTCACCAAAATCATTTTGAAAAATTTCATTAAAAAAAAAAATCTTATTTTGAAGAAAAAATCCTTTAAATTAACATTCTCACTTTCACTCAAAAGATTAGAGAAGATTGGAAAAAGCCTTTCCGATTTGTTAGATAATAATATATTTTAAACAAAAAGATGCTGTCCATAATTTTATAAAGTTGTGATTATTTACCCTAGACACTAGAATAGGTATTTTAAAAGATGTCTTTTAATTCAGAGTAACATAGCCAATTGGGTCTATTGGGTAACCCATTCATTTCTATACAGTGCCAGTCTTAAGAGTTTGATGCTCAAGGTAAACTGGAGACTGACTGGTCCCCAGTATCTACACACTCACACACCATAAAGAATCATTATTAATTTTGCTTTCCCCAATATTTTACTTCTCTAGATGACAATCTATTCTGCCTTTATGGCAGAGTCAGCCCTTCTTGGATACATATGATTAGTCTATTATTAGTCCATTTCTTTAAGGGAAAAAACTTGTTTGAAATTAATCTCTAAACCATGCTGACCAAAAGCTGCACTATTTGCATTCTTGCAAATCTGATACACATAAGCACATTAATTTTACTTGTTTCGCTTGCTGGGCACATTTTTTGCACTTAGTTTTTTAGGTGCTTGCAGTAAGGTTGTACCTTGCATGGCTTTTTTATCTACCATTCAGTTTTATAGGTATTTTTTCTTTCAGGAAAGATGGGGAGAAACTTATACTTAAAGAGAAACAGACAAAAATATTTTTTGCCATTTCTTCCACCTTACTATTTCTATGGTTCATCATTTTCTTTATAATGAGACAGACAAAAAAACCATTGAGGCCCTCATCAACTTCTGTCTTGACTATTATATCTTCTTCCTTTCCTGCCTCCCTGAAATCTACATCATCATACTTCAATCCATGCAAATTACCTCTATTAAGGTTATCGTCTTTGCCCACCATGCCACTCACCTTTGTGGGAATGTTTTTGGCACACCCCTCAAATTCCTCCTCAACCAGCTGTAAGAAATCAACCAAATAATGATAACTAGTTCAAGGTCATAATGAAACTTGATTTATAAGATTGTTTTAATGTGAAAAGTGTATATATAGCCAATTGTGTGTGTGTGTGAAAATTATATACTTGATTGTATCCCTCTCCCTTCAGTCTTCAGATGTTTTATCTTAGACTGAGATCCTGCAAATGGCTTTACTTGGGTGGACCCTGAGTCTACATGGAGACCACTGAAGTGGGAAAAAAAGATTGTAATAAATAAGACTGATTGGATTCAGTATTTTAAAACAAACCACCTTGGACTTGGGCTTAAGAGTTTAATTTGGGATTTAGAATAAATAGCATGAGGCTAGTGAGTTTAAGGATGAGTGATCTTAATATCAGTCATGCTAACGTTAATAAAAATTGAATCAGGTCCTTACAGCAAGACTACTTGCATTGACTTGAATGGGAGCTGGATCAGGTACTAAATATCTTCAGTGAAAAGACTGTTCATTTGTGATATGGACATAGAACTAGGGTAATAAATAATTCAGTTAAAAGGGGTAATATGGAACACTGTAACAGGTTTTTCTGGTACTTTTACAGACATGTCTCTAGCATTAGTGGGTCAGAGAAAAAAAATCCCAGAAAGAGTAGAAGGAAAAGAAAGAAATCATAAATGACAGTTTCCCAGATTTTCCTTGATAATAAAAATTAATATAAATGGAACTTTTGTATTTATTCTGGTTTTCTTGCTAATTTTAGTGGTTCTCTAGATTTCCTTCCACAACTACAACAAACAAATACTGCTTTTTGTGTGAATGCTATTTTTCTCAATCTGAAACTGGCACCTAAAGACTCAGTTAACTGAATTCTAAAGCTGTCCAGACTCCCAGATTTACCATCATGAGAGTAAAAATGTAAGGTTCTTCTGTTGCTAGAAAAGATTTGTTCTTTATAGTTATGTTGGATCATATTATTAAAGTGAGTGAAGACCCCACTTTTTCCTGAAAAATAATGCAAGATAGTATTTTTTTTATCACATCAGTGATGATAACTTAGTCATATTGCCATTTTCCTTGTAAGTAAAACTATATATTCATGTTATCAACTGGTGGATCCAGGTGTCTTCACAATTATGAAACTCAATTAAGTGAACTTCAAAATCAGCTTTGGTCTGACAAGAAACTTGGTAGTCACCCAGACAGTAGGCAAAAATATGTTTCATGTTGTCTCATTCTAAACAAAGTACCATGCACAAATAATAAAAGGGTATGTAAAAAAAACCCCTCTAGTATCGAATTACTTTGTGAGTGAAACAGTCCAAGTTTAACAAACCCTGAATTCAATGAATAAAAGGTGTTTTTAATATAGCTGCTTCATTTGCAAAGAGAGCTGTAATGATAATTACTAAAGGTTGGATAGTGAAAATTGCACACAGTCACATAGAAAAGGGCACAAATGCGGTCAGAGCTCCTCAGCTTACTGGGAAATATAGATGCTGCTACATTTCTTCATAGGGTGCAACATAATCTATCCATGCGCACTGGCCCCATTCTGATGGCCAAAGCTGAATGTATCGATATATCTTAGGTACCTCTATTGTTTTTGTTACCATAGTATCTGAGTGTTTCACAATCTTTTAATGTATTTATCCCCATGAGGTAATGAAAAATATAAGACACAGAGAGGCTAAGTGACTTGCCCAAGAGCACACGGGAAATTCATGATGGACAAGGGAATGCAACTCAGATCTCCTAAGTCCTGTACTAGTGCCCTAATCACTGGGGCATCCTCACTACTCCCAGCAATGCAAAGAGGGACTGCAATTATGGACGGCCCTTATGTAAGTTACTCAAATATGGTCTCATACCATAAATCCTCAAAAGGGTTAGCCCAGTCGAGTTTTAAATCTCTCTATTTACAAAAAAACTATATTTGGTCTTCTGACTTGTGTTATATCTGCATATATGCAAGTTTTCTGTAAGTAGGGAAATGTACTAATTATCATTAGATCTGATCATTACAATTTGGAAGTATGTAAATAAGGAACCGAGATTTTCTGTATACCTAGTCCCTAAAATTCAAAAATTGGAAATATGCAACATTCATACAGGTGAATCTAGCCTAAAAAAACACATTGTTTTCTGGAAAGATTTCTGTAAACAATTGCATTATTAAGCATACATATTACATCTGGCTGGCAAAATGGAGATGCTTGATTTGTGCCTATTTCACTATCAATTTGGCATGATGATGATTTCTCAGAAGGTCTGAAAAGATTCCCTTCTGTTTCTTTTCCAGATCTTTTGTAGATGTTTCCTTTCAAGCTTGAGTCTCATCTCTTATAAGGAATGTCTGTGCTTGATTTCTATGGAAATTGGCAGCGAATGATAGAAGCAGCTTGGCAATTGCTTGCTGCAAAACCCAGACTATATCTTTTAGCTGTAAAAACAAGGCAGTCTTTAACCTTGGAAATCAACTAATACTTTACAAGTATATGGCTCCAGAAAACCTTGATAGTGTTTTCTCTCTTTTTCTGAAACTTTTTCTGTACTTTACCTAAGCTCCCTCTCTAAGAAACATTTGATCTTCATCAAGTCTCATTCATCTTGATAGTTATTCCCTCATTTTGCAATATATTATAAGGCAACTTCTAAATAGCTTCCTCTTCTGAAAGAGGATTTTATTGTGTGTATCAACGAAACACTTAAAACCTCACTTGTGCTTTTTTTTAAAAAATGTCCCTCATTCACTTGTCACAGTTTGACAGCCCTGCTGATGCGGTGCTCTGTTTCTTGTAATGATATGTTGCAACATGCTCCAAAGACTTACTTTAGTAAAGCAACACAGCTTTGGATTATGAATAATGGTCAATTAGCAAAGAATGTTTCTGTTGCTATAGCTAAAATGGCTGTCCTGAGAGATTACTAGTCTACAAATCTTTGAAGTTCCTGGATTTTGAAATTGGTGATGGAGCATTTTGTATCTTGGTTTTGATCCTCTATTTTCAAATTGACTATATTGAGTTACATCTTGAAGCATGAACAAACAAATTAAAAACACAAGTATCTCAGATTTAGAGCAGATGTGAAGGGTGGGATGATAGCCTCAATGGTTTCTCTTTGTTGATGCTTGTTTTTTTTTTTTACTTTGTTTTTATGTTCAAGTCCCCTCTTCCTGCTTCCAGGCATTATTAAATTCATTTGGCAAAGAGAGACAACAACTTCGGAGTAATCAAGCAACATTAAAATCAAGAATCCCGGTTCAACAGCTTAAGTCGTACACTCTCCAGGTGTGTTCATGTCAATATCACCACCTAAAATGTGCATAAATTAAGTGCCAGACCTTGCCAGAGTGTTGAGAGCCTGCAACTCCTGCTGCCTGCAATAGGAGCTAGAGATATGCAGAATCTCACACGATTATAGGCCTTATACCAAATGCATTCAGACACATGCATGGAATTAAGAAGCAGGCCACACACTTTAACACAGGAGAATGGTATTACCCACTAGGGTTAGGGTTCCTATGAGTAGGTCTCCCCTCTCCGGGGTTAGGAGCCCTATGGAAAGGAGAGCATATTGGATAGAACTGTTGTTTTAACTTCACCTGTTTTACATAAACCAAAGCTAGGTTTAGGGTTCCTATGGGTAGGGGACTTGGGGCTAGGGACAGCATTCGAATGGGTAGGGTCTCCGCCCTAGGGTTAGGGTTCTTATGGGCAGGTCTCCCCACCCTAAAGTTAGGGTTCCTATGCGTAGGGGACTTGGGGCTGGGGTGAGGGTTCCTATGGATAGAGGTCCCCACCCTAGGGCTAGGGTTTCTATGAGTAGGTCACTCCACTCTAGGATTGGGATTCCTATGGGTAGGGGTCCCTGCCCTAGGGTTAGGATTCCTTTTCGTAGGTGCCCCCCGCATGGTTAGGGTTCCTTTGGGTAGAGGACTTGGGGGGCTAGGTTTAGGGGTTTGTATGGGTAGTGGTCCATGCTCTAAGGTTTGCCTCCTTTGAGTAGGTCTCCCCTTCCTAGGGTTAGGGTCCCTCTGGGTAGGGGTCCGCACCCTAACTTTAGGCTTCCTGTGATCTGGTCTCCCCACCCTAGCGTTATGGTTACTCAGGGTAGGGTACATGGGGCTAGGCTTACGATTCCTATTGGTAGAGATCCCAGCCCTAGAGCTACAGTTCCTATGAGTAGGGGACTTGGAGCTAGGGTTAGGATTCCTAAGGGTAGGGGTACCCATTCTAGGGTTAGGGTTCCTATGGGTAGCTTACTTCGGGCTAGGGACAGGATTCCTAAGGGTCGGGGACTTAGGGCTAGGGACAGGGTTCCCATGGATAGGTGACTTGGGGCTAGGTTAGGATTCCTATGGGTAGATCTCCAAGCCCTAGGCAGAGTGTTCCTATTGGTAGGCGAAATGGGGCAAGGGTTAGGGTTCCTATGTTTAGGGGTCCCCATCCTAGGATTAGTGTTCCTATGGGTATGAGACTTGGAGGTAGGGTTAGGGATCCTATGGGTATAGGGCTTGGGGCTAGCATTATGGTTCCTATGGGTAGGTCTTCCTGCTGTAGGGATAGAGTTCCTATAATGGGGTCCCCAGAGTAGGTTTAGGGTTCCTATGTGTAGGGATCCATGCCCTAGGGTTAGGGTTTCTATGGGTAGGTGTCACAGACCTAGAATGAGGGTTCCTACGGGTAGGTCTTCCTGCCCTAGGATTAGCATTCCTATGAGTGGGGGATATGCAGCTAGGGTTCGGGATCCTAAGGGTAGGGGACTTGGGGATAAGGTTAGGGTTCTGATGGATAGGTCTCCATGCCCTAGGGGTAAGGTTCCAGACCTAGGTTAAGGGTTCCTATTGGTAGGTCTCCCCATCCTAGGGTTAAAGTTCCTATGAGTTGGTCTCCACACCCTAGGATTAGGGGTACTATGGGTAGCAGACTTGGGGCTAGGAATACCATTCTATGGGTAGGGGACTTGGGGTAAGGGTTAGGGTTCCTTTGGGTTGGGGTCTCAGACCCAGGGTTCGGATTCCTATGGATAGGGCTCCCCAACCTAGGTTAAGGGTTCCTATGGCTTGGGATCCCAGACCTAAGGTTTGTGTTCCTTTGGTAGGGCTCCTCACCATAGGGAGAGGATTCCTATGGGTAGGGGTCTTGGGGCGAGGGTTAGCGTTCCTAAGTGCAGGGGACTGGGGGCTAGGGTTAGGGTTTCTATGCATAGGTCTCCCTGCCCTAGGGATAGGGTTCCTATTGGTAGGGGTCCCCGATCTAGGTTTAGAGTTTCTATGGGTAGCAGTCCCAACTTAGAGGTAAGTTTTCTGTGGGTAGGGGAGTTGGGTCTAGGGTTAGAGTTCCTATGTGTAGGGGGGTTGGGTTAGGGTACCTATGGGTAGGGGTCCCCACTCTAGGGTTAGGGTTCCTATGGATTGGGGTCTCTGACCTAGAGTTAGGCTTCCTATGGGTAGGGGTCTGTAACGGGGCAATGACTCACCACTGTGGCGCCTCCTGTCGGTCGCCCTGGGAATTAGCTCTTCGACCCAGGAGCGCCCTCTGCAGGCCGTTGTCTCGCCTTGCCGCTGGCCCCGTGTCCCTCCCAGACCCCAGTGCCCCTTCTGCCAGGGTTCTGCCCCCTGCAGTACCTCCCAGTCTCTCTGGGTCTTCCCAGGGGACCCCCAACCCCCTATCCCCACCTCGCCTCAGTCTTTGGCTACTGCCAGTCACCATCTAGCCCCCGTTCACTGGGGCAGACTGCAGTATAATTGCCACTCATCATTGGCAAGGAGGGTTTGGACCTGCTGCCTCTGCCTACCCTTGGGCTGCCCCATTGCAACCCCAGTACCTTTTCAGCCCTTAACAAGGCCTGCATCCTGGGGGTTTTCCAGGCTGCAGCTCCCCAGCTCGTTTGGCCTTTCCCCAACCCTGCTCCACTTTAGGTACCCTGCTCACTCCCAGCAGCCAGGCCCATCTCCCTCTAGAGACAGAGAGAGACTCTCTGCTCTTGGCCCACTGCCCTCTTATAGGGGCCAGCTGGGCCCTGATTGGGGCATGGCCCCAGCTGACGCTGCTTTCCCCCAATCAGCCCAGGCTTTTCCTTCCTGCCACAGCCCTCTCCCAGGGCTCGCTTTGACCCTTCCACGGCCAGAGCAGGTGACCACCCCGCTACAGGGTCCCTAGGTTTAGGGTTCCTGTGGATAGGGGTTCCAGACTCAGCTAGGGATTCCTTTGGGTGGGGTCCCTGACGTAGGTTTAGGTTTCCTATGAGAAAGTCTACTGGTCCTAGGGTTACGGTTCCTATGGGTAGGGGTCTCCGATCTAGGTTTAGCGTTCCTATGGGTAGCAGTTCCCAACCTAGGGATAAGGTTTCTGTGGGTAGGGGAGTTGGGGCTAGGGTTAGGGTTCCTATGTGTAAGGGATTTGGGGTTTGGGTTAGGGTATCTATGAGTAACAAGGAGTCTGGTGGCACCTTAAAGACTAACAGATGCATTTGGGCATAAGCTTTCATGGGTAAAAAATCTCACTTCTGATGCATGGAGTGAGTATCTATGAGTAGGAGTCCTCATTCTAGGGTTTGTCTAGGTCTGCCCACTCTAGGGTTAGGGTTCCTATGGGTAGATATCCCCACCCTAGGGTTAGGGTTCCTATGTGTAGGAGATTTGGGGCCAGAGTTAGGGTTCCTATGGGTAGGTCTCACCAATCTAGGGTTACAGTTCCTAGGCGTAGGTCTCCCCGCCCTAGGATTAGGGTTCCTATTAATAGGAGTCCCAACCTTAGGTTTAGGGATCCTATGGATAGTTCTTCCCACTGTACGGTTTGGGTTCCTATGGGTAGGTCTCCCCACCCTAGGGTTAGAGTTCTTATGGGTTCGGGTCTCTGACCTAGGTTTAGGGTTCCTATTGGTAGGGGACTTGGGGCTAGAGTTAGTGTTCCTATGGGTAAGGGCCCGGCCTTATGGTTGGACTCCTATGGGATGGTCTCCTGGCCCTAGGGTTAGCATTTCTAGGGTTAGGGTTCATATGGGTAGGCTAGGATTAGGGTGCCTATGGGTAGGGGGTCTCAGAACTAGCTTTAGAGTTCCTATAGGTAGGGGTTTCCAACCTCAGGTTAGGGTTCCTATGCATAGGGGAGTTGGGGCTAGGGTTAGGGTTCCTATGTGTAGGGGTCCCCAACTTAGGTTTTGGTTTCCTTTGGGTTAGGGTCAGATCCCTAGGGTTAGGGTTCCTATGGGTACGTCTCCTGTCCCTAGAGTTAGGGTTCCTATGGTTAGGGGATTTGTGGCTGTGGTTAGGGTTCCTATGGGTAGTTTTCCGCACCCTAGGGATAGGGTTCATATGTGTAGGGTCTCCGACCTATGGTTAGGATTCCTATGGCTAGGGGTCCCCGACCTAGGCTTAGGGTTCCTATGGGTAGCAGTCCCAGCCCTAGGGTTAGGGTTCCTATGGGTAGGGAAAAGATCCCTAGTGTTAGAGTTCCTGTGGGTAGGTCTCCCCACCCTAGGTTTAGGGTGCCTATGAGTAGGGATTCCCGACCTAGGTTTAGGGTTCCTATTAGTAGGGTACTTGGGTCTTGGCTAAGGGTACGTCTATACCCAGCCGCTAGTTCGGCGGCTGGCAATCGAAATTCTGGGTTCGACTTATCGCGTCTTGTCTGGGCGCGATAAGTCGAACCCGGAAGTGCTCGCCGTCGACTGCGGTACTCCTGCTTGGCGAGAGGAGTACTGCGGAGTCGACGGGGGAGCCTGCCTGCCGCGTGTGGACCGAGGTAAGATCGAACTAAGGTACTTCGAACTTCAGCTACGTTATTCACGTAGCTGAAGTTGCGTACCTTAGTTCGATTTGGGGGGTTAGTGTAGACCAAGCCTTAGTGTTCCTATAGGAGGGGTCTCCACCCTAGGGTTAAGATTCCTATGGGTATGGGACTTGTGGTTAGTGTCAGGGTTTCTAAGGGTAGGGGACTTGAGGCTAATGTAGGCATTCCTATATGTAGGTGACTTGGGGCTAGGGTTAAGGTTCTTAAGGGCAGGCAACCTGGGGTTACTGTTAAGGTTCCTACGGATTGGGATCGCTCACCTAAGGTTAGGATTCCTATGGGTAGGGGTCCCCGACCTAGGGTTAGGATTCCTATGGTTTCGGATCCATCCCTAGGGTTTGCATTCCTACGGTAGGTCTCCCCGCCATAGGGTTAGGGTTCCTTTGGGTAGGGATCCTTGCTCTAGGGTTTGGGTTCCTATGGATCAGTCTCCCTACCCTTGGCTTGTGATTCCTATGGGTAGGGATCCACGTCCTTGGGTTACGGTTCCCATGGGTAGGGGTTCCCGATCTAGTGTTTGGGTTCCTATGGGTAGGGGTCCCTGACTTAGGTTTAGGTTTCCTTTGGGTAGGGGTCCCATTCCTAGGGTTACGGTTCATACTGGTAAGTCTCCCCACCCTAGGGTTAGGGTTCCTATAGGTAGGTCTCCCCACTCTAAGTTTAGGGTTCCTATGCATAGGTCTTCCTGATGTAGGGTTTGGGTTCTTATGGATAGGAGACTTGGGACTAGGATCAGGGTTCCTATTGGTAGGGGACGTGGTTCCAGTGCAGGGGTTACAGGGCTCTTTGTCATATAACACATAATTAGTGCCACATAATTAGTTTCAAGGCTGCTTACCATATAACCCATAACTAAGCCTACGATTAGTCACAGGCATTTTTAGTAAGAGCCATGGACAGGTGATGGGCAATAAACAAAAATTTATGGCGTTTGACTTGTCCATGACTTATGCTAAAAATACCTGTGATTAAATCTTCATCCAGGGGGCTGCTGCTGGAGGGTGCTCCCGGGGCTAGTGGCACCAGCTGCCGGGGGCCACAGACCGCTGCCTGGGACTGTAGTATAGTTTTCAGAAACAAAGTTTTGTTGTTCCTTGAATCAGGCAGAAAGCCATAATTTGAGGTCTTGCAGGATTGTTTCCTTTTGCATGAGAATTTGGTGATAGACATCAGAGGTTTTGGTGTTATCCATTTATTCACAATATATTCAGAAATTGCCGTTTCTCTGAACAGCAGTAGGAATATACAGCACAAAGCCTTTTTGCAGAAATCTGAAGCCAAACACTCAAGCCCAGTGCCCAAAAAGCTATGGTCTCTTAGCTTCTCTTCCTTATAGGGTCATTCTGAAAAGCTTGACTAGCTCCCTGCAACTCCTGAACACACAGTACTGTCTCCAGGACCTGTATTTGCTGACTGGGAAAACCTCTTGCTCACCACATGTTTTACTCTTTCAAGGTGGCTTTGTGTGTCGCTGTTTTGTTTTGCTTATAACCAGCGTCTCAGTTGTTCCTACTGTCGGGTATAAAGAAGAATGCAAGCATGCCAATTCATCACAGTGAGGTCTGTGATTGTCCTGCACCCAAGGTCCCTGATGGTGGTCACTAGCACCTTTCAGAATTACAGAATAAATCTTCTCTGCATAAATACATAATAGAAATGTTTACTTACCAGATAGTGCTGCATGCTTCCTTAATTATAATAAGAAAGTGCTTTACTTTAAATGGGAAAACAAATGAATATATTCCTCAGCCCTTCATTCTTCCTCTCTCCAAACTCACACACTGCATAACACAGAATTTATCCCAGATGAGAGGGAAAGCTGTGGGACCTCCTTGTCAGAAGATTAGTAGAACATATATTTTATGTTTCATATTGTGGTATCTGAGAGCAAACTCTGAGATAAGCAGTATTTACAATACTGTAAATTCTGGACATTCATAACTACACTTCAAGAAAAAAAAAACAATTACAAGATAACAGTGTGTGTTTGTGTCTGTGTCCATGTCCATGTTCTAGTTAAGATAAGTGTGCATTCCACAGTCAAGCTTTATAACAGAATAACAGCATTTTATCCAAAATACTTAAGGTGAAAAGATGAAACAGTTAAAAAGCCAAAGCCACCTGGTCACAATGGAACAAATGCAATCAGAGTTCATAAAAGTACAAAAGACTTTGTCTATTCAGCACCTCGGAAAAAAACTCAATATTATGATCAACTTGAATTTCAGCTGTCAGTGGAAATGTGAGCCCTGTGAAAATTGGGTGGAATGCAATGTGAACCGCTATGCCCCTGTAACCACCCAGCTGGGTTGGCCCTTTTCTTACACTGCTTTGCTGGAGACAGCCAGCCTCACCATGCCTTGTTATCACCCAGCATGACAGCAGGTGGTGCCATACACCCAACTGAGTTACCTTAGTGTTTTACCTATGGCACTTAAGGACATACAGCCAACTTCCCAGCTCTCCCCGCTTTGCACCCCTGCACAGCTATAAACCCCAAATTATACCATCATACACTGCACAGGGATCTATACCAGGTAAGCTCATTAATAAATTTCACCTTCCCCTCGATGTGAGACGAATATGCAACAAGCCTGTGTTAACCAAGCTGAGATTTTTCCCCGGACACTTCACTCAAAGGCACACTGGTTTAGATAAAGCAAAAACAAGTTTATTAACTACAAATGATAGATTTTAAGTGATTATAAGTGATAGCAAACAGATCAAAGCAGATTACCTAGCAAATAAACAAAACACAAACTAAGCTTAATGTACTAGATAGATTGGATATGAACTAGCAATTTCTCACCCTGGCTGATAATACAAGCAGTCTACCAGGTTTCCATACACAGGCTAGAAATTCTGGGACCAGCATTTCCCCCAGTTCAGTCTATATTCCTCAGGTTTTCCCAGGAGTATCCTTGTGTGGGGAGTGAAGCCAGTAGATGATGTCACACCCCATCTTATATAGCTTTAACATATGGCAGGAACCCTTTGTTCCAAAAAACAGTTCCCAGCCCAGTTTGTGGGAAAAAATCAGGTACCTAAAATGAAGTTCAGTATCATATGGTTTGGTCACAGGCCCTTGCTGAGTCATAGCAGCTATTACTTACGGGCTGGCTGAAGCATTTACAGGAAGGCTAAACTCTTCTATAGCCTGCTGTCTTTGTTGATGAGCCATCCCTGTCTAGCTTCTTCATTGTTGTACCTGAAAGGCTAGCTGTCAGTATTTTTCAGAGTAACCACATTTGAAATATAGATTCATAGTCAATATTCATAGCCTCATAGTTAAAAACTCCACCTATGCCCTTTCCCCACTCAGCATATCTCCAATATGTCACCTATGCTGGTGGATTCCTTGGCTGCCTGTTCAGAGGAGCTTCCCATCCTCTTTGTAACACCAGAGCAGCACAAAGGGGCGTTAACATGGGCTATAAGATGGCCCCATGTAATTTTGAGGGAATTAATGAATTTTTTCTACTGGGGAAACAACCCACTTTTTCTCTTATCTACCTCTTACTGCTTCTGTTTTATTGTTTGACTGTTTTCTTTTAAATTAGGTTTTCCATCTGCCCTCTCTGCTCCTTCCTCACAGGATTTCTTCAGCGGAACATGAGCCTGATAACTTTTGTGCTTGAGTTAACCTTTCTCACAAGATGTTTGCCTGCATTTGAAATCAGGGCATATTATATAAGCCATAAACTTGTTCTCCTTTCTCACGCTAGCAGTCCCAATGAAATAACTAAAGCATTCATGAATAAGACAATCTGAGTTTCATCCTATGATGAGTTTGTAATCAGTATTTATACTATACATATATCACATTATATAGTAATATAATTATGCACATTCAGTGCATTTATGTCAACAAATGTTAAGTGTCAGTTTGAATTATTCATAAATGGGAATAGATTTCTTGTAGTAAAATATTACAAATAACAAAGGTACAGTAAAAGGGCAGCAAACTACAGTTTAAGCAGACAGAATAAAAGAGAACCAAACTATAAGAAAAAAACACCAAGGATTAAACAGCAGCCAGTTGGTGTTAGGCAGGTAGAATGAAACATTTACTATATGCGAATAATGCCAAATGTAGCTAAACTGATTTGAAACAGACAATATAAATCACATTTAAACCACAAGAAAATACCAGAAGTTAAAAAGCAGCAAACTTACTTTATACAAACAATAGATTTATACTGCAAGAAGATTTGTAAAAATCTTATAAAAATTCACAAGCTGAGCCATTCATAACCTTAGATTGACTTCAGAGAAATGTGAAACCTTTCCAAAATTGTAAAAGCCAAAATTGACATTACTTATGAATACATTAAATAATTGGTGAGTTTTAAAAAATCTATAATTACAAATACCCTGTATTTCTCTATATAGGGGAACATATTTCCTATCTTTTAAGTAGGATATGACCCACCTCCCCGCAGAAAGGTAATATTCAGGAGAAAAAAAGACATTAAAAACTAAAGGATTGGATTTTCAAAAGCACTCTGTGCTAACCATAAGAGAAGTGTAAAATTCCCATTGATTTCAATGGGACCAAAGTTAGGCCAATGCTGAGTGCTTTTGACAATCCCAACAGAAGTCCATAGTGATCACCATTAAAACGTTAAAGTACAGTCAAGGACTTTTAAATTCCTCTTGAAGTTCTTCCGGTACCTCAGCATGTAAGATCAACCAATTCTTGACTTTCTTACACACCACTGAATATATGTAGGTCTGGTAATCTGAGTTAGTGTAACAAAGCTCCAACACTACCTCTGAATTTGGCCCATAAATCGTCGCCAAAAGCACAATTTCTGCAGTTTAGCACATCCATACTGGAGTGCCTTTTCCTGGAGATTCTCATATGTCAAATATTAGCTACCCAGTGCGTCCAGAAGCATGTAAAGCATTTCATTTATAGTTTTAAGGAATGCTTGTGTCGTTTTGATGGAGTGACAGAGTGCTGGGAATCAGTAGCTGAACCAGCACTCTGGTCACTGTTTAACCAATTAGGCCCCATGGGAAGGCCTGATGAATGAGACTAAGGGCACATCTACACTGGCAAAGTTAGAGCGCAGGCAGTTACAGCACTGCTCAGAGAGCGCCGAAGGAAAACCGCTATCGAGTGTTCACACTGACAGCTGCCTGCGCAATAGCGTGTTAACACTTTTGGCACTTGTGGTGCTATTCGGAGTGGTGCACTCTGGGCAGCTATCCCACAGAGCATCTCTTCCTCTTTTGCCACTAAGACTTGTGGGAAGGTGGAAGGGGTTGCGGGGCATCCTGGCTCCTGTCCCAATGCCCCATGATGCATTGCTTCACAACCCAGCAATCCCGGTGCTTCCGTCCACATTTGGTGCCATCTTTCAATGGTTTATGTACTGTGCGCCTTGCCCTGCCTCTTTCGGGCTGCAGGAATGGATCCAGAGCTGTTGACCAGTATGCTGCTCGCACTGACCAACACGTCACAAGTGGCAGTGGAGTTATTCCTTAAACTACAAAGTCAAGAGGAGTGGGATGTTGATCTCACCACGTGTAGCAGCTACAACACGAGATTGCTTGTGGCATTCACGGAGGTGCTGACCACAGTGGAACGCCGCTTTTGGGCTTGGGAAACAAACACTGAGTGGTGGGATCACATTGTGATGCATATCTGGGATGACGAGCAGTAGCTGCAAAACTTTTGCATGAGGAAAGCTACATTCATGGGACTGTGTGATGAGTTCGCCTCAGCCCTGCGGCGCAAGGACACGAGAATGAGAGCTGCCCTGCCGTTGGAAAAGCACGTGGCGATTGCACTGAGGAAGCTGGCTACTCCAGACTGCTACCGATTGGTCGCTAACCAGTTCAGAGTGGAAAAGTCAACCATTGGACTTGTGTTGATGGAATTGTGGGCCATTAATGGCATCCTTCTCTGAAAGACCGTGACTGTGGGCAACGTGCGTGACATTGTGGATAGCTTTGCACAAATGGGCTTCCCAAACTGCAGAGGGGCGATAAATGGCATGCACATTCTAATTCTGGCACCAGACCACCTAGCCACCGAGTACATTAATCACAAGGGGTATTTCTCAATGGTTCTCCAGGCGCTTGTGGATAACTGTGGGCATTTCACAGACATTAATGCAGGCTGGTCGGGAAAGGTGCATGACACGCACATCTTTCGGAACACTGGCCTGTTCAAGAAGCTGCAAGCAAAGACTGTCTTCCCTGATCAGAAGATCTCCATAGGGGAAGTCGAAATGTCCACTGTGATCCTGAGAGACCCCACCTACCCCTTAATGCCATGGCTCAAGAAGCCCTATGTGTGGCACCTTGACAGCAGCAAGGAGCGGTTCAACAACAGGATGAGCAAGTGCAGAATGACTGTGGAGTGTGTATTTGGCCATTCAAAAGCCCACTGGTGATGCCTGTATAGGAAGCTGGACATGGCTGATGACAATATTCCTATGCTTATAGCCGTGTGCTGTACGCTCCATACTATTTGTGAAGAGAAGAGTGAAAGCTTCACTCAGGGCTGGACCACAGAGGCTCAGTGCCTGGAGGCTGAGTTTGAACAACCAGAGACCAGAGCTATTAGAGGGGAACAGTGCAGGGCCATAAGGATCAAGGATGCTTTGAGGCAGCAATTTGAAGCTGAAAGCCACTAATATTTGTTGCTATGCTCGGGATTGCAGTGCTTGTAATGCTAGGAGGTGATTGGTGCACATGATGCAAGAAGGGACCTTAACATAATTGTATGTTGCTTTGCAGTGCAACCAGAGGAAAGAGCCAAACGAAAAAAAATCATCTGCAGGGAGGGGGATGGGGGGAAGGGAAGGTCTCAAGAGGAGGCGGGGTCCCGGGACAGCTACAGATTTGTGTATGTCCAGGGATCATACCCAGCCTTCTCTTTTGGAGTACGATGGAGCAAGTGCTGGACTTCAGCAGGGCCAAACTGCAGAGTGATGGGTGTTGAGTGCAGTGGGTAGTGGGAGTCCACACTGATGGACTGTGAGGAGGGAGGAGTGGAAAGCTGTGGGTAGAAAGTGGAGTCAGGAGATTGATAACAGTGTGTGGGGCGGGGGGTCACATGGAAAAGAGTTTTGCGATAGAAGCTGCAGGGGAGGGCGGGCACAGAGCTGCTCGGTTTGAAGAGCTAGTATCACCTGGAGCATGTCCGCTTGGCGCACCATCATTGTTAAGAGCTGCTCCGTGGCTTCTTTCTGGTGTGCCGCGTTCTCCTTTCGATCTCTCTTCTCGCTGTCCTGCCACTCCTTCAATTCTTTGTTCTCGGTGGTGGAATGCATCATAACCTCACGCATAAAGTCCTCCTTAGTTCTTCTTGGACACTTTCTAATTCTGCGCAGCCATTCTGCCCCCGATAAGGGAGGCTGGCCTCCCAAGAGCATCTCTGTGAAGTTTAAATGCAACATTTTACAGAAGTAGTATTGTTTGCAACCCAGACAACACTGTTTCAGTGCTTTAAAACACAGTCAGTACTCACACACCTGTTACTAACTGGCTGACCACAGGCAAGCACACATTAGCCACAAGACCCCCAAAATGGTCTTCTTTCTGGTGTGCAAGTCTCATTGACATCAATTAAGACAATTCCAATTGTTCAAATGCAGTGGCTGCATAATCAGGTTCTTTTTGTATTTTTTTCCTGCTGACACTCTTTTTTGCTATTGGGGAGATGAAATGTAAGCCCCTCTGACCTTTCTATCTCATTCTTGCTTTCTTGCACTTCAGGTTCCTCTGGTGTGTTTTCTTCCCAATACCCTCCATTTTCCCCCCAACCACTGGCTTCCCATCTCTTTTTTCTCATTTATACACTTTCTAATCACTTCGTCTCTTGTTATCCTCAGTTTATGTTTTCCATTTTTCTTCTGTCATTTCTGCTCCATCACTCTCAATATTTCTTTCTATTATCTTTTCCTCTTGCCCTCCTAATGGCTGCTTTCCACAGTTTCCTAGCCATTTTCTTTAACCACTCTCATTGCTGCCTCCCTCCCCACCCTCTTTCCTCTCCAACATGCAATTTGTTATGCACTCCCTTTTAGAAAAGGAACACTTTGAGTTAATGGTACAACTTTCCCTGGGGAAAAGGAGGATTTCTGCTGATCATAGTACACAATCACAGCCTAGCATGTCAGGACATAGCTCTAGATGGAGGAGTCCCAGTTAGTTCAATAGGATTATTTGTGTGAGTGAATGCTCTTCAGTTTGTGTAAAAGTACACAGTCTGGCCCACAATGACTTGTGATAAATGAAGGGGGGGATAGCTCCCTTTTATGGACACCCAGCCAGCCAATTAGCTATAAAGTCCCTCTTGGTGGCTGTTCTCTGCTTGCTTTACCTGTAAACGGTTAAAAAAAGTCCCCCAGGTAAAGGAAAGGGAGTGGGCACCTGACCAAAATAGCCAATGGGAAGGCTAGAACTTTTTAAAATGGGGAAAAAAACTTCCCTTCTGTCTCTGGTTGTTCTCCGGGAAGGGGGGAACAGGGCAGCAGTTATGCTGTGAGAAGCTGAAGCCCAGGCATGAAAATCATCAGATCATATCTAGAACTACTTATTTAACAACCCAGATATGTAAGTAGATCAGGAATGTTTAGAAAAACACGATTAGGTTTATTTCTATTTATTTCTTATTGGCTTGTGGACTCCTCTGTGCTAACCCCAAATGCTTTTTTGTTTTGCTTGTAACCTGTAAGCTGGTTATTCTTGATATTTAATTTTTGTAAGTGGTTTTTTTTTTAATCTAGCAAAAGCCTAAGTTTCAGATGTATTTTCTTTCTTTTTGTTTTTAATAAAATTTACCTTTTTTAAGAACAGGATTGGATTTTTGGTGTCCTAAGAGGTTTGTGTATACTGATTGGGGTTTGGGCTGCTACTGTAATATAAATAAATGATGACAATGTGTTACTTTCCAAAGGGGATTAGGATATGTGGAGTCTTACTGTACAACCGTGTAGATACTAAACTGGCTAAATAACTTGCTGGCTATAGGTGGGAATTTCAGAGAAATATTAATAGATGGCAGTGAGCATCAGTAAGAGGAGGTATTTGTAGGTAGGTATGTTCAGAATAAACTCTTGCTCTTTTGGCTGCCTGGAGTGTGTCACACACTGGGGTATAGGTGGTGCAACCTAGTGATCAAAACAGGAGTCAGGCCTAGTGGTCAGAGCAGAGCCAGATGGTGAAACTGGAGTAGAAATCAAAACATAATTGGAGTCGTGCTCAGGAGATAAGCCAGAGGTCAGAGCTAGGGTGATCAGAGGAAGGTCAAGACCAGGGCTGGACCAGGAACAGGTGTTGGATCCGAGCAAGGACCAGTATAGGCAGCTGGTCTGGCACAGATGTGGGCATGCAACACATTGCACAGTTACTGTTACTACAAGGCTCAAATGATGATCTGCTGTCTCTTTTGTCCAACCTGGGAGTACAGTCATTTAGTGAGAGCTTATTGGGCCCAGTCAAGCTCATTGGGTTGTCAGGTGCCTGGATCCAGGTGAGTTCTTGATACAGTGGATTTTGTTAATGTAATATAAGGAGATGTTGTAGACATTAACCTCTTGCTGCCAATAGCTTCTGTGGGGTTCTGTTCTTTAAAATGTCCAGTGGTCACAAGCTGAGGTTCTGCTGACTTCAATTTACTGGTGCTCATTTTTATGATCTCTTCATATTGTTGAATGATATATTTCAGGACGGGACTGCAAAGTCTTTTTGTTCCAGATCTGATGTAATAAATATCATGTTGTACATGTGCTGGTTGGTTCAGTGACACATAGCAATATTTATCCTACTTCCATTTGTCCCCTCACTTTTTCATAGTGCCTTTCAAATCTGAAGTGTATTGAACTTTGCTCATTGTACTTCAGATGTCACAGGAGATGGATGACATTTCTCTAGGGTTGAGCATTGAAGTTGGCACTGCAAGGGTAGCTTTGATGCTGGACATACATTATTTTTTTGCAAATATGTTGGCATATCAATAGTTGTCACATAACTTTTATTTTTGCTATTCCTTGCACAAAATGTATTTGATGTCAATCTGTTTCAATGTCCATGAGTCAATGAAGTATTATTTCTTCCAAAGAAGTAAAACTAAATCCCTGGTCATCTTTAATGTTGCATGTAAATGGAAATACATTATGAAGTTGTCCAAAGGACAGCATAAATATCCAGGTTAAAATTATGGTTTTTTCTTTATTGCTGCTATAAAGATTCTGCCTTACATGTTTAAAAAATACCATGATCATAGAAACCTAAGCAAGTAAGTATTACATTTATGAATAGGACTCAAGCTTTTCTTCTTTTCATTCTCATTTCTATGGTTCATGGTTAATGACACATTTTAATCCTGAAGAATATATTAATGAAAAGCTATGTTTAAATAATGGAAACAACAACAATGGAACAGTATGTCATTTATAATAAGGGGCATATTTCAAAGTGCCTCCAATAAAAAAGGAGAAACAAATGGAAATTCTATGCTGCTATGTGGCAGCTGGATGGAAATATTGTGATATGCACACTTATAAAGTCCTCAGGATGAAAAAATATTGATGAAAAATGTGACAAAAGGATCATTTCAAAAATGCAATTAGTTGGATTTTAAGCACAAACAGCTATAAGCTATAAGGAAACAAGGGAAACAAGAAAACAGAATATTTTAAAAATATCTTTCAATAAACTGACATCTCACCAGGAATTAAAGGCCAGACCTAACTTGTCTAAATTAGATTGCAAATTCCTTGGGGCAGTGACCATTTCTTACTGTTACCCTCTCCCCTTCCTCTCACATTGTGTGTATGTGTCATCATGGGCACTGATTCTGCAAACACTTGCTCAACATGCTTGACTTTGCACATTCCAGTAGTCCTATTAAACTCAGTGGGACTCACAGAAGCCAAGTTTTGTGCATGTCTGACATTTTATGCACCCGAATGAGCAAATTTGCATATTTGCAAATAATTTTTATATAACCTCAGTTTATGGTCAACACACCATACTACATGACGGAGGATATGTGCGTGGGGAGGTAACAAAGAGACTTGCACAAAACTTGGCAGCTATAGCTAGGGCGGGAGGGGGGTCGTACAGGGAAAGGTGGAAGGGTGTTTGATGGTCCTTGAGTTGGTTAGTGTGTGGGTGCTGAAGGGTATCTAGGGGACCGAGGGTGTCAAAGATACAAAGGTTGCTGGGTGCTAGGGTATCTGGCTGGGAGGTTGGGCTGGAGTCACTGGAGTAAGTGGGAGTGAGGGTGTCTATCTAGAAGTGCTTGGATCTAGTTAGTGGGTACTGGAGAATGTCTGAGGTTTGGCTGAAATAGACTGAGATTGGAAGGTGGGAAGGGGAGCTTAGAGTGTCTGGGTGAAAAAGGTTGCTGGGTATTGGGGAGTTTGGAAGTCTGCATTCTCACAGACTATGGAGGGTATGTGGGATCTGCCCAAGTGGCTGGGGAACCAGGTTATCCATGGGCCAGTACTGAGACACCTTACCTTCTGTAGCCACCTGCCAGGTAGCCCCTATTGCTACGGCCACTGATCTCTTCTCACTGAGGTTTCCATCTGTTGCTCCCCAGGAGAACAGCCAGAGAGGCTGCTAGGCTGCTTGCTCAGCAGACATTGTAGTGTTCATGTGACAGAAAGTCTAATTGCAGGAAAATTGCTGCTGTCTTCACCCTTCTCAGCTGGATGCATGAGGTGAGATGAAGGAATATTTGACAGGGCCATCAAATACATGACTGTCATGTGAGACATGTGACTTTTGCCATCCCTGGCAACTACTCATGTGTAAATTTATTATGCCCATAAGGCTTTGCAGGAGTGAGGCCTTAGATTCTCTTACAACTCCTCCAAGCAGGCGCTGTCTTCATATTTACTTGAACAATGCCTACAACAATGGGGCCTTGTTCTTGATTTGGGCCTCTAGACACTCACATGATACAAATAATCAATGCTACTACTGATGATAGTAAATTCTGCAGCAAAACAGGCATGTATTTACATATATGAATTCCCATTCAAATGTGCAACTCTGGGTTTCGTATGTGCAACAAGTGGTCCAAGTTTTTA
Organism: Emys orbicularis; assembly: GCF_028017835.1. Classification (NCBI taxonomy): domain Eukaryota; kingdom Metazoa; phylum Chordata; order Testudines; family Emydidae; genus Emys; species Emys orbicularis. The sequence continues at coordinate 79,346,661 of NC_088687.1, read as the reverse complement.
AATTTTAGCCATAAATGCTTATGAAATACTTTACATTGTTAAAATTTTGAGATATACTAATGTAAATGCAGAATAACCATGCTGATATAAAAAAGAATTCAGTTAATATTTTATAGGTGAAAGTGTTCATAAGTAAAAGAGGCAAAAATTGAGTATTAAAGAGGGAGATTTTTAAAATTGAAATCATAGGAAAGAAAGGGATTAACTGTGATTGTTTTTTATTGTTTGGACAATAAATCAGTTGTAAAGAATTACATATACTATATTACATATTTTTAAAGCACGTCTTGTTTTTTTAATGTACTTGTGGGATAGAAAAAACACAACACTACTTGAACTTCGCAAGAATATAAATATAGAAGCTGATGCTCAAGTCTTGACTGTGTAGTCAAAATAGACACTGTACTTGAGAAAAATGACTTCCTTTATTACTTCAGATGTTTTGATTTGATGGACAGCTAATGGATTATTATTTGCATTAACCTCAGTTCAAATAAAGTGAATTCAAGTTAAAATGTTAAAATCCCACCAAAAAAAGAGTGATATAAAATATAATTATAATAGAGATGCTTCTTTGACCAAAGATAATTTCCTTTTACATGAAGGAATAGGAATCTTTGAAAACCATGTAGAAAAACTTCCAACATCCATATATTAGATTTCCCGCAACTTTCAGGTGTCTTTCTTATATATTGATGAAGTACCTAGTACAATGAAACCCCAGTCTTGACTGGGGATTTTGGATGCTACTGTAATATAGGGTAATAAATAAATAATAATCAGCATAATCTGTGATTATAATGTTTGCATCATCTCATGACCAGGAAAGGGTAATGAATCAAGTATTATTATATGTAGTAAGAAAGATTTATATCTTTTCAGATGTTTTAAAAACTCCTCATGTCTCAAGAACTACTACTTCTCCATGCTGAATTTTGTTCTTAGCTTTTCTTGCTTCTATACACTTTCCCACAAAATTGCAGTTGAATAAAGACCAGGAAAACTGTGTTTTGTGACCAGGGTGATGGTAAATCATTTTTGTTTCTCCAAGACTAAGAAATTTGCTCCTGAAAACAGTATAAGTGGACTTGATATAGACATGTCTGTTTCATTACTGTCTCATTTTGAATCAGTGCACTGTCAGATGATCTTATAATGTGATACCTAATGCCAATACTATTTAAGTTACATTTAATTATTTTAAAACCTCAATGTTTCTGTTTTATATTTTCATCTCCAAGACGATTTGAGGTCCACTTTTCCCTTGACAATAATTTGATGTTACTGTGATTTAAGATTAAACGTCCACCTTTGAACTTCTCTGTACTTTGTTATTGATACAGTTTCCCTTGAAGTAATAACATAACACAATTATAATTCAGCATCCAGAGCCAGAGAGGTGTGGATGAGAGTTGTGAGAAAGCACTCATGAACCACTTTTCGAGTACTAAACATGGTGCTGAGGTGAGCTGCTGCAGGATGAATTTCACCACTCTGTGGAAAAAACATAGGATTAAGTCCCACGTGAAACTTAAACTGGTTCTCTGCACAAGGATGGATTTCAGCCCTTCTGCCCAACATATGTTATGAGGCATTGAGCAGAGAAACTGTTTGCTCAGAACCTGCAGGCACATTTCTGTGTCAGTGGCTGACTTGTCTACTCCTAAGCAGTATTCTTTAGCACACTTGAATATGCCACTAATCCTGGTCAGTAGAAGTAGTAATTAAACATCTAAAATGTCTGCTATTAAAATATTTTGCATTCACCACACTGCAATTTAGTAGCTTTGGCATGTTATACATTATGGGCCTGATCCATAGCCCATTGAAATCAGATGCTGCTAATGCCTGCTGTAATGCCTACTTTTCCCTCTCCTCACCAATAACCAGTTCATAGCAAATATAGAGATTTGCTCATATTGCTGATCACTGTGAACATTTCTCTAAACTCTACTCCAGCCTTTCAGCACAGGTGCTGAGCAATGCTGAGTGCTGAGAGCTACTGCTTTAGATCTCTACTTCTTTCAGCACCATTCTGCAGCTTGAACAGCTGATCCCTAAGAGATTAAGAAGTTTATTTAATGAAAAATAATGTTTCTTTACCTTGTTATCAGAATGCTTCCAATGTCTCCAGCTGACCTAGGGATGATGAATGAGGTCAACTTGCTTAAGTCTATGTTATTTTACATTATGTTACTGTAGCTCAGTAAACATGCTTAAAGGAAAATATTGTTTTCATAATAGAAGAAAATTGAATACCTTTCCAATGACTTGCACCATTTCAGGTCACCTTCTTCTCCGTGTCATATTCTGAGAAGTATTAGCATCACCTTCAGAGAAAGTGGGTCATCCAACCTTTTATGTAAAGATACAAAATGGTAAACCAAAGGGCGGGGAGGGAAGGAGGCAGAAACAAAAATTACAATTAGTCTAAGTGAGAGCCCACTGCTACTTCTAGACTAATACAGTCAAAACTGGAAGTTGAAAGTAAGGAATTAGACATTTATTTTTAAGAATTAGTCCTATAATTTTAATGCCTAGGAAATTCAATGGTATGACCTGTATGAAATCATTCATCATCGACTATACCATCCAGGAAAACCCATATAGAAAAAATACCTTTGGAAGATTGTGTATGGTTTATCATCTTCCTTGTATAATTCATCTTCCTCCAGACAAATTACTATTCAATGAGTCAGTTACTTCTGTCTTGCACACTAAGAAAGTTTTGCCTTAAGAACAGCAGGCTCACACCCTATAAGCTGTTTTGTCTAAGTGAGCACCAGTAGAGTTTAAGATTATTATATTATGAGCTCTTCACTCCCTTACTGAAGAACATTCATATTCTGGAAGCTGTCTGTCTTCCATAAAAAAATAGAATTGTCTTCTGGGAACTCTTTTAGCACTACATTGTCCATTCAGATATGTGTAGAGCAGGTCCTATTGAAGTCCAAAAGAGCCACATGAACGCAGCTAAGGATTATGTTCGTATCTGTGTTAGGAGGAAACATGTTTGGATGAGCCACTATAACTGTTTTCCTATGTGGGAATGGGTTCTTTCTTCTCCCTTATTCCTATCTTTCGCTTTATTCCTCCTTCCTGCTTCCCTACTTTTTTCAGGCTCTCTCTCTCTCCTTCAGTTTATACCTAGAACTAACATGCTGAATTTGTTCTTCCACAGACAACATGCTAGTGACTGATTCAAACTGGCAAAAGCAATACAGCATATGGACAGTGAGGGTTACAGATCACTCAGCAGGGTAATGTGGGGCAACTTACAAAAACAGGTCAATTTTTATCTTTCGAAAAACCTGAATTATCAAGGTGGATTAGGCTATCTGATCACCTTACTTATTTTTTTCCCCACTGTGAAACTGCCATGTGTGTGTTTATCTTTGAAAATCAGCATTGCAGCAAGTCTATGAGTCACAACTGTGAGCAATGTATTCCTAACGTAGCAAAGCCATTTCTGTAGCAAACAGCAGAAAGTACTGGATAAAACTAGACTTTTTGAACAAAATGAAATGTTTATCCCGCAGTTTGAAGAGGCATGCAGATTTGTGAAGAGGTATCCTAGGCATTTCTAAGGATTTAGGAAGGGCTGCTTGTCTTCAGAATTAGTAGCAATGTAGTAAAGGCCGGGCCTTAGTGGACATTATTCATGAGATTTAATAGTATACACAAATATTTGACAATCAAAGTGCAAAATGTAAATTAAAAGGTCATTTGGAGAAGATAGCTCTTTTCTCAGACACTAAATGTTGTGCCTTTCTAAACCGGATACAAACAGAAATGTTCTTATTATTTTATTTCAGTATTGTTTATAGCTGTGCAGACACAAACACAGCAGCAATATATTAGTGTGTGGGTGCCTGTCTGTCCAAGGTGGATGAATTACAAGAAATAAACAAATGTCATAAATGGTGGAAATGAATTAGGTTCTTATTACATATAAAACTTCATGTAAGCTACATGGGGCTTCATTCAGCCAGGTCATCTCATGAGCAGCCTCTAACAGCAGGGCTCCGATGAAGCAGACTACAATTTAAAGCTGTCTTTTCCTGAATAAACTCTTTAGAGGGGGTAGCAAAGGCTACTACCCTCCTTTAGGAGGTGAATCCTTTCAGGGGTGCAGTAATAGCTGCCTGCGCCAGTGGGAATGAATCAGACCACAGTTTTACTTGGGAGTGGCCCTTTTGCACTTGCCATACCACCAAGACCTAGGGCCATCCAAATTCTTTCAGAAGCATATAGTGCATTCAAAATTCCATATGGCTTTTCCCTAACTGCAGCCCCTTACAGACATATTCCACTACATGACATATACAGGTATATTAAAACACTAGTATGATTGACTATAAAGAAACTTGAGGCCATGAAGCAAACTGTTGACAGATAAGACTATTTAAACTGCCTTAAATGCTATGAAGAGGGAATATTACTTTAACCTCAAAGCTGCCTGGGCAGCTACAGCCAGCAAAAGGTCATCAAAACTTTAATCAATAAACTAGCATCATGATCATCTAGAAAAAGAACACGGTAGTAAATCAAAGTGATTGATGTCCTAGAGTCTTGTTGAAAATCTGTGCCCTTTATGTCTGAACTACTAGATAAAAAATGAAAAATACTTAAAGTTTGTATTTCTTCAACAATACTCTGAGGCTACGTCTACACTTGGAGCTAGGTGTGCGATTCCTAGCTCTCATAGCCACACTTGAACTAGCTCTCATCAATCTAGTGTGCTAAAAATAGTAGCATAGCCACCATAGCCCAGGCTAGCAATCCTGAGTAGAAACCTGTCTGAAACCCATGCAAACATATGTGGAGCGGCTAGCCCATGATGCTGCTCGCTGCTGCCCACACCACGGCTAGGCTACTATTATTAGTGCGCTACCTTTTTGAGAGTTAATGCGACTATGTTTACTCAAACTGGGAAACACACCCACAGCTTCAAGTGTAGACATAGCCTGTGAGTCCTGGCTCTGAACAATCTAGGAATGCCTGGTATTCACCGATCTCTTAAAACTCTTACAGGCTCCACTGTCCTTGATCAGACAAGGAGAAAAAGAAATAATCACAATAACTCTAATCCTACATAATCCACATTTTTTTATATGCTGTACAAAGATATCTATCCACAGCATGATGATTCCACAGAATGATAAAGGAAAACCTGTGAAGGGAATTTTCTTGCGGTCAATATAAACAAAACTCTTAACTGGTTCTCAGAGTTACGCAGTCTCAAAAATTCTACTTAATGAGTAAGGATTATGAAGCCTTGACCAAAAAGTCACTATTCTGTTTCAAACAAAAATATGCCAGAATTTGGAAAGAAGAAATAATTTAAGGAAGATAAAATTAATAATGTAATATTAATTTCTATGAGGAATAATGGAAGGTTATAATAATATTTAAACATGCTTTTTCAGATTTTTAAAAGTTAATGGACGTTAGTGACTTTATTTTAAACTGTTTCAGAACAGGCATGCATATGTTGCAGTCAGCAAATAATATATTACTTAATTCTTGACTACTCCTTGCAAAACTTCAAGCTGGTTGGGATGCTATGTGTGTGTTTAGGGAGGCAGTGTCATCTGGTGGATAGGGCACTGGACTAAAATCAGGAAATTTGGGGTTTATTCCTATCTCTTCTGTTTAATTTTTGGTAATCTGTAATACAGTGATAATGATATTTGCATTCCTTTCTAAAATGTATTGAACTCTTCAGCCGAAAAGTGCTATGTGAGTTCCTGAATTGACAGCAATAATGCTATTGAAGGGATTTGATGAACACTGTATGTTAAACACTAAAGTGAAACCAATTGCTTTATAGAATTTTCAGTGTAGAATACTGTCAATGGTATGATTCTTTGACTCATATGTAGGTTGTACAGTTGTGTTTGCCCTTATTATAAACTGGCAGATAAATGCTTTTACATGAAAAAATGTGTTGATGACCTGAAGGAACCCAAGTGCCTTCTATATCATTTTGATTTTAAATAATTGACTAATCATGATGCTGAAGACTATTTGCTATACCAGTATTTTCTCTTAGTGTTTTAGGAAGATGTTTCTGTTCACAAGGGACAGGGATCAGAGAATAATACTCTAAATGTAAAATCCTCTCCCCAGTACACAGGGATTGTGAGCTGGGGTGATGCTTAGGATCTGAGGTAGGGAATGGGATTCTCTCACTGTCATTTTCTCTTTCTTGTCACCAGGTTGTGGTGCAGCACTTCAGCTGCTCCACAGCCACTACAATACATTCACAGCCCCTATACCTTTTGACACTGCTGTGTCCCCATCTCTGCTGCAGTGGTTCAGGTGGTGGGTACATATGCTCATGGACCAGCATCTGTACCTCCTGCATGCTGAGGCAGATGGAGCTCCCACAGAGCAGAACAGTGTGGCTTAGAGGGAATGCAGACATGCTGCATAGATTCCTCCCTTTCTCTCTCACACAGAACAGCAGTGGTTTTGTTGTGTTCAGAGTTTGCATCAGTTGCAGAAGGATTTGAGATTAGGATTTACCCCTGAAGTATGAAAGGAACTAATATTAAGTATTAACCATAATTACCAATATTCTACATTTCAGAGTGGACTTGTACTGCTTTGCATTCTGCTATTGTTTCCATATGTACTTGTTTTTCTGCAAATGCAGAAACACACAACAGGCAGAAGAAATCCCATTTTAACAATAGTAACCTTATTGAGTAGTTCCCCCCCACCAATTTATTTTAGTACTTGAATATTCAATGGGCATATCAGGAAGATGCCAATTAAGAGCTAGATCCTGAAACCCTTACTCACACAACTAATCCCACTGTAGTCAAGGGAGAGAATGGTTAATAAATGAAATATGAGGAACATCTTTCATTTATAAACTCCAGTAATCATAGGTACAAGGAAAACTGTGAAACCTCTATTATTGTTACCCTCAATAAAATATTATTTGGTATACCTTTAGACTTGTATTTTTCTAAAATATCTGGAGCTCTTTGTTGCTTCTTTTCAACCCAAGCCGCTATTCAAAGTTCAGGACGCTGATGATGTTCCAGCTGGAAGTAGAGATTGATGGATTTTGTTATTTTCTTTGATGCAATCTTGTTTATTTACAAGGAATGTACAAAGTCCTGCTTCTTCTCATGTAGGAGGAACCCAGAACAAAAGGAGCAGTTTCTTAACTTAAAGCCCCAAGCCTCTGTAGCCAACCAACTCAAAAGCTCACTCTCTCTAGCTTTTTTCAGGGCTATATTGTGCTCATTGGCTCCTGTTTTGCTTTTTGCCTTTTGCCTATACATCTCTCTCTGTTCTGTCTGTTCTCAATTTCTGTGTATTCTTACAACTATCTGAAGTGAAGGGTGCATTCACACACCAATTTTAATGAGGTTTTAACTCAACTAATAACAAGGTTTCACCCAGCACCCACACTCCTTTTCTGTCTGAACTACCCCTTTCTCTTTCCTCTAATACCTAACAACAGACCAAACAATGGGTACATTGGGAAACAGGAACTCAGAGGAAATTAAAATGGAACTGCAGAAGGAAAGAATGATAAAATTAGTCCACAGCTATCATATAAGAATTTATGTAACTCTGGCTTGTTATTTAAATCAAAACTTTAAAAGTATTAAAGACAAATTAATCAAGCTGTTAAATGAGAGTCTTAAGAGGAGGTCTTTGGGAACAAACTTCTATCCAGTGTAACAGGGCTTCTTCTCCACCTCGATGGGTCCCATGCTTCCTTCTAGCGGTGGGTCAGGATAGCATCTCGTCTCTCAGAATCCCCGAATCCCCCCTCCCCTTATAGTTCTCAGGGAAATTCTGTCTCCAAGCGGCCTTTCCATTTCTGGGCCTGCTAGGCCCTCACTGCTTCACTGGGGCTTCTGGCCTCCTCAGTGGACATCAGGTGAGAGGAAAAGGGGGTGGGGGGCCCAGTCCCACCCTCTACTCCAGGCCCCAACCCAGGGACCCTACAAGTAGCAGCCTCACACTGCCAGTTCCCAGGAAAAGCTGCTAGCTTCCCAGGATTACTTCCCCACACCCCTTGACTTATTGTCCCCACTTTGCTTGGGTGGGGTTCCTCCCAACCCTCCTGCCAGGGGATGGAGAACCCTAGTCTCTGGTAGCCCTTCCGGGCATGGCAGCACCACAGCAAATGCACGGCTCAGTCTCTCCCCTCTAGCAGGGTCCTTTACTTCAGGTCTTTGGACCTGGCAGGATCCCTAGCTCCTGTTCAGGGTAGGGTTTCTTCCCAATCTCTATACCTGTGGGGTTCTTCCCTGGTCCTTGTCAGCATCCACACCACTCAGATCTCCAACAGCTCACTTCCACTCTCACAACGCCAGTCACCCATCCTGACTGGCTGGGGGGAAGGCTTTTAACTTGTTCTGGCAGGTTCTTAATTGGCTCCAGGTATCCTAATTAACCTGGAGTAACCCCTGCTCAGTTACCACGGGATGAGGGACCTGCTTATTCTGAGGCTAATATACTTTCTTTCCTACACTCTCCTGTAGCCATCTGGCCTGACCCTGTCACACCAGCTACTTGCAGGAGCCTTCCAATGGGGTAGTGCACCTTTCCATTTCCATTGATAACCTTTATGGAGGGTCACAGGTACCCTACTCCCTATCGGCAGAAATCTTGGGGAGAAATGTTTGTTGGTGTTCTGTCTAGTAGCAGCAGATGGCAGTGCTCGGCCCATTGCTGCTGATTTTGGAACTCTTATTCGGCAGGGCTTCTTCCTTGGCTGCACAATGTAAAGTGCACAAGATTTGAGGCTGAATAGGCACCAATGAACAGAGGGAACTCCAGCGTCACTGCCAAGTTCCACACAGTTCCAGGTGTGGCATTTATGCAAACTACTGAATGAGCTAATTTGCATATGACCACAAACTTCATCTTATGATCAACACCCTTCTGCAAGCAACAATGGGGATAGGATGTGGAACGGCAAAAAGCAGGGAAGCTATAAGGCTGGCTGGGTGGGATGGAGTCCAGGGGAACTGGTACAAAGGATGTGATGGGTGTCTAAAATTGAAGGTGAATTTGTGGGGGATGCTTCACTTGATAGTGATGAAAGATATCTGCAGTGGCTTGATCCCATCAGGAGGCTGCTGCAGTGGGAGTGTTGGGTATGTGCTGGAATGTCTGAGAGTGTTGGGGTAAGTAGGTGGGTGTTGTCTGGAAGATTACCTGGATCCAACTGGAGGGGGAGCTTTCAGGGGGATGGCTACTGGATCCTACGGCTTGCACTCAACCCCCTAATCTTTTGTCCTCACCAGCCACTCCTGTCTCTGCCACTCCTACTGCTATTGCTGCTCCTCCTGCTCCTGCAACTGGGGGAGTAGACATGTGGTCTGGCTTCATTAAACCATGTGCCACAGCTCAAGTCAGTCTACCCTCAAGGAAGCTAATGGCCCTAGTCACCTTGTGAGGGCAAAGTTGGGTACATGGAGGTCTCCAGAATAAGACTGTGCAGGGTTGGGGGACAACAAGACAGAAAACTAGGAAGAGTCAGAGGTCTATGAGGAGCAAGAGAGGATTGGATGGATAATGGCCTGTGGGAGGAAGGGAAGAAAATATAAGGATTAAGTATATGTGGTGGGCAGGTGGGGACAGGAGACTATGAGGGAGAATGCAAAGAGGATGTGAGTGGGACAGTTGCTTATCCTGATTAAGGAGACACAAAGAAAAGGATAGAATAGCAGATCCCCACTGGATAGTAAAGGGCAAATAGAGTTCACTTTGTTCAGTGAACAAGAAGAGAGAGGAAAACACTGTGTGTGTCTGTGTGTGTCTGTGTGTGTGTGTGTGTGTGTGTGTCTGTGTGTGAGAGAGAGAGGCCTGGTCCACACTAACCCCCACTTCGAACTAAGATAAGCAACTTCAGCTACGTGAATAACGTAGCTGAAGTCGAAGTATCTTAGTTCGAACTTACCGCGGGTCCACACGCGGCAGGCAGGCTCCCCCGTCGACTCCGCGTACTCCTCTCGCGGAGCAGGAGTACCGGCGTCGACGGCGAGCACTTCCGGGATCGATCCCAGAAGATCGATTGTTACCACCGGACCCGGAGGTAAGTATAGACGTACCGAGAGAGAGAGAGAGAGAGAGAGAGAGAGAGAGACACTGACAGTTGACCCCAAACTGATCACACAAATTGAGGGTGGGTGACATACCCCTACAAATGGGTGGGTGCAAATAATCAAAAGGCAGGTGAAAAACAGTGTGATGTTGGTTTTTATTTTATTAAGTTTATGATTTTAAATCCTGAGGTTTTGTAGGTAAGAGGCATGGTTTTTGAAACATCTGAGGTTGGCTATACTATTTATAGCCTTATGATATTCCCCTAGTACAGCTATGCAAAACAGAAATCCCTGTTACCATACTTGAAATGGCTGATTTTTTTCTGCTAATTCTTAAAATCCTCTGCAATGTCAGAGGGGGCTTAATTGTCTGAGAGGTAGAAAGTCATGTGGATATCCATGCGGACACATGTGAGATAACAAAATGTACAGTACATGGAATAGTTCCTAGAATTGTTAATTGTGAAGGAGACAAAATTGTAATTAAAGTCAATGGGAGTTTCCCTGAGTTAGGAACAAATGTCTGATTAGCCCTCCCTCTGGAAATTCTAGGCCTGGTAGGAAGAAAACTATACGGTAATTCCCTGGAAGAGTTTCTTCTAAATTGCATCTTTAGAAGGAGGAATATGCTTCCCATGTAGCAATAGCGAGTCCAGACACAAACCCTATAAGAGCTACGAAGATCCCTTGGAGGGAGAGAGAGATTTGTGTGTGGTGTAGTGCTTCCTGGCTGTTTTTCCAAATTTCCCTAGTATTGCAGATTCATTGGACCTATGATTTCAGAGCTCAGGAACATAGGAATGTCATACTGGATCAGACCAGTGGACAATCTACTTTGGCATCTTGTCTCTGAAAGTGGCCAGTCCCAGCTACTTCAGAGGAAAGTACAAACAAATCCAGAGTGAACAATTATAGAATCATCAGCCAATAGGCAAAGATTCTTCCTAACCCCTGAGCTTCAGTTTATGCCCTGAAGCATGAAGGTTTACCTCCATTCTATTTTTCCCATGACCTGTGGATGTTCTCATTATTCATATATATTTAATCTTTTTTGGGGTTCCCAAGTGGTGACTGTGTGCCTGGGTATTTCCCTTAAATGAAGACTCATTGCTGTAGAGGAGACTCCACTAAAAAGTAAATACAGACTCAGGCAATATTACATTTTAAGATTCACTACATGATTCTGGAGCAGAACGTATGTTTACTGTGACTTCTCCCAAAATGCAAATTGTCAGACCTGAAGAGAGATCTCCAGGAGTCTGGAGGTGGGTGGTGCTGTGGATGCACCTGACTCATCTTCTCCATATGTCGATCTGGAATGGAAGGTAAACACTTGGGGTCTTGAGTCAGGACTTCAGAATTTGGTACCACCTGTATAAATATTAAAAAAATAAAAATTAATTCTGAACCCAAAGTAGTTGGAATCATTTACTTCATGTCTCTATGGAGACAGTTTTTGTTATAGTGGCTGTTATACTAGTTTCTACAAGCCATTTATGAGTGCTGAAATATTGTTCCACCTACCCTTTTAGTCCTATCCAACAAGTGACCAACAGACTCTCTTGATGGCATATTTTTTTTTAGAATAAGCAGCATGAAGGTAAATATATTCTTCAATGTTTTCAACAATACAACATAAATCCTGGACAAGGTCAATGGTGAGTATAATTGAACAAACAGAAAATCCCTTTCTCAATCTCAGTCTTTATGTCCAGTTCTTCGAGTTGATGAATTCTGTTCCTGTTGCAGCTGACATCCTCTTGATGAAGACTCTTTTTGAAACAGAAGCTTGCTTTTCTTTATCTGCCTTGTCAAGATTGTTTTCACTTTTACACTCATTGCTATTGGCTTCTAACTTGTCCAGGGGCTTATTGAGAAGTTGCTGTCTGTATTACCCTGGCAGACTCTATATGTTCTCTTATCTTCCTCTATTGCTTCTTTTAATTACTGCTACTCCTGAAGCTGACTGTTTATCCCCTATAAAACAGTTAAACTCATTTTTCTCACTGCATTGTTTACAAAGCTGTTAGAGGCAAATTGAGACATGGTTACATTTTTCTAAAAAGTCAATTAAAATGTACTCAAGAAAATTCAAGACATCTGGGGCCCATCTGAGTTTGGTAATAAGGTTCACAAAGTAATGAATACCTGCAAGTTCTCATTACAGACATAAACATATGTATACCACAGAAGTTGGAAATAACATCAGCACATAACTGCTGCTACTGTATGTTTAAACATTGCTGATATTAATTAATTTATACCAACACAATCACCCTAATTACCATTTTTTCACTCCAATTAAATCAGTGCATTATTACTTGATTTGTTTCCTAGCAAACCTTTCAAAGTTAATCTTAAATACTTAATATTTAATGTTGTTTCTTTCATCTCAGAAATAAACCACATAAACTGCCAAACCTTGGCTTATATTGTGACTCACGTGTATATGTCCACCACTGAAAACCCCTCTGACAGCTCTGACAATCATGGTAGCCTCAGTACACATCCAACCAAATTTGACTCCACCCACACAAAAGTGCTGTTGATATTTTTTGAAAGGGGCCCATAAAAATGTTTACCATAATCTGTGATGAACCACACATACAAGGGGACAGAAAGAGTGGGGCATTGTGGAATTCATTACTTTTTCCCCCCATTTAAATAAAACTCTTAAAAGCATAATCAAGAGAGGAAGCAGCACTGGGCAAACGAACATATTGTAATGCATCTGATGAAAGTGTTTATCCTGTAATCCTGAAACCTGACTATAATATTGCACAATTTTTTACTTGTATAATTTAATAAAATGGGGTCTGCATGAGAAGATCTTGTAAAGGACCTGGGAATATACTTCCGCAGGACATTTATTAAAAAGATCTGACACTTGGTGTAATCAGGTTCACCCCAAAGGCAAAATAATTCCTCTTTGAAAACCACAGGGACGTTATCTTTATCAGGTATGATACACCAGCATCTAGAGAGAGGATGAATTCCATCAAAGATGAGAAATGGCCACAACTTTTACTTCAGTTTGGAAGAAAACACTGGTGGGAGGCAAGCAAACGTTTCCAGGAGCCTCTTTTAAAAATGTTGCTACCAAATAGATGTAAAGGTAGCAATGATTTTTTTAAACTTTCATGGAACTCCTTTCTCTGGATACTGCTATATTATACCTGCTAGAGAGAACATCCCTGAGGTTTTCTGAAGAGGATTTTTTTTTAATATAAAACAAAAATACCATTTTATTGTTACAATATTTTCCTAGGTAACCAACATAGTGCACAAGCATTGAAAAGGACTAAGCATACCAGAGACTGGCCAAAATGAATACGTTCACATCCAGACACCAGAATTTAGAATATGAGGTTCAGATTTTTATCTGAAATTTACCCATCATCCAAATGAGAAACATCTTTTGAAGACAAGAAGAGATGTCTGCCTCCCCATCCCCAGCACCTCCCTCACCCTTATCTTTGACCCCTCTTCAACCCAACCATTCAACATCAGGGATCTTCAGGACTCTGAAGTCTCCACTTCTTGAGGTCTTCATGGGGCAATGTCTGGCCACTTCTCCCAGTGACACTAACAGTGGGCTTCCAGATCAGGACACAACTCCCACAAATACAATGGAGTCTTCTTGGAGTGGTAGCTGGCTTGACCCTCATATGGCCAACAGGTAATGGCTCAGTTTGCACACTGCTTCAGACTCCTCAGGTTGCAATGCTAATCTAAGCATGGTTCTCTAGACATTTGTTTCAATGTGCTGATTTAAATTTCCATACTGTTAAAAGTATTCAGCTAATTTTTGTCTAACTTTACTTGTTAATAGATCACACTGAGCCTTAAAAATCAACCTACTTTGAAAAGTGCACATATTGTTATTATTTTTGCTGAATAGGAGCAAATTTTAGAGGTTTGGTCCATTTCCAGATGGGAGAGTATTTCTTCCAAGAGTAATTTATCTATCTACAATAAGTACATGAGCCCTGTTTATCAGCAGCAGCAATGGTAAAAAGCAGCAAAACTGAACATAAGCAATTGCCCTTGCAGAAACCCCATATAAGGGATTATCTGAATTGTAAAATTGCATTGTGTTAACTAACAGTGTTAAAACACTCAGCATAGCCAGGGTTGGCCTATCATGGCTAACCAGAGCGTGGGCTATCAGAAAAATGGCTTCACTGGGACTTGATTATTGTCAAGTTTGTGTAAGACTTTCCCTTTGTGATGGAGAGCAGCTAAACAAAGTAAAAATAAGTGCCTAGATCCCCCACTAAAGTAATGCATGTTTCCTTAGTAATGAGAAGTCTGCCAAATCTTGGACCATGGTGTTTTCCAAGTAAGACCTGTGGGGGCAGGCTAGACAGAGTGTTGAAAGCAAGAAGGAGAGAAACGCTTTCTAGCTACAGGACAACATACAACAGTGTCTTTGGGCTATTCTACAATAGAGAATTTCATCATGTTTCATTGGGAATTGGCCCTGCTTTGAGCAGGGGGTTGGACTAGATGACCTCCTGAGGTCCCTTCCAACCCTGATATTCTATGATTCTATGTTAGAACACTCAATAACTAGCAGTATTAAACACAGCTGTGCACCCAGTGTACAGAGGAAGTGTCATGTTTAGCATTGTCTCGTGATCATGGTTAACCCTAGGGTCCATTATAATCAATCCCCAGAAGACTTTTTTTTCTTGGTAGTCCACCCTATGGTTAACTATGATCAGCTGACTTGATGTTACATATACTAGCCCTTACCCACACTGAGTTAGTAAATCTGAATCTTATATAGAGATGGGCCTTTATGAGGATCACAGGGTTATGTCCTCAATTTCCTGTGGCAATACTGAGATAAGTGTTGCTCATGAGCTTTCACTTCACAGTCCTGAAGTTAGAATTTGTGTGTGTGACCCCTGCACGGGTTTAAGTATGTTTACAGGAAGATTTTGTAGAAATCTATCCCATGCCTATCAGGTTCCAGAGTTTTGGAACCAGGGTTTTTCCTTGTGGCCACAGCCTCCTGGGCTTTGACTGGGATGGGAGGGGGCAAAGTAGCAGCCTTCCCTGGTCCCTGTTGCTCCTGGATGCACCGGCTTGACGTTGATTACTGGGGCCTCCAGCAGGGTTGGGTCCTGCCCACCTCTAGAGACACCTGCGGCACAATGCGGGAGGACCAAGCAGCCAGTGAGTTCCAACCTTCCCAGGGGCAGTGGGGCTCAGGCTTTGGGCTTCAGCCCTGGGTGGCAGGTTGGCAGGCTCAGGCCGAGGGGCTTCAGGCTCGATTCCCGGGCTGCAGCTGCGCAGTAGCAGGTCCCAGGCTCTGGATGCAGGGCTTTGGGCTCTGGATGTGGGGCCCCCCGCTGCCTCTCTCGATTCCCCCGTCCAGGAATTAATTTGTCCCCTGGCTTGGCAGGGCTGAGTAAGTCTGCTGTGAAAAAGTGATACCCTGTATGTTTGTTAATATGACTTTTCACAGCAGACTTACTAGCTAGCAGTAAATACATTATAATGATTTGGACATGGATATGTGCATATTTATTTGTTTTTTCCTAAAGCTAATTAGGAAAAAAGTGTGAGAGCGGCCACAAGCAAGAGTTGGTGGCTGCACTCCGAGGCCACCAAAATTTTCTCCTGAGAACTCCTGTAAGGTATTTAATAGTATCATCTAGTTCCTTTATTTCCAGTGATACTATGAGAGTTGCCAAGTGATTTCCAGTGAGGTTAGTTTGGATCTTCTCAGAAAATTCTGTAATTTGATTGCCTGAAACCTCACATTCTTTCACCTTGCTTTTAAATATCCCTATAATGATTATTAAAGGCTATAGTTAATTTTTCTGGTTTGTTAATTATTTTATTCTGTATTGGTTCAGAAATTTGGGGTATTGTTGCTTTAGCAGATTGCTGTTTCCTCAGTTGGAAAGCTAGCAGTCTATTTAATCTAAACTCATGCTCATAATAGTACTTTAATCCTGCCTGTATCACTAGTTTAATTTTACATTTAATGTGTTAGTTAATTCTGTCTTCTTGTGTTGCAGAGATTTTAACAACTTCTTCTGGCTGCGTCTTTCTGAGTTTTATTTCTAAGTGTGCAGGTATGGTGTGGAGGGATTTAAACTTTTTCTGAAAATTGTTTTCTCTTGACTGAAGTGAAGGCAATTATTTTGCCCTGAGGACTGTTTTAAGGGTTTCCCACAGCATTACCAGTGATATCTCTCCATTGTTATTAATTTGCAGGAAATCTTTTTTATTCCCATCTCTATGACATGTTTGAAAGGTGAATCTCGTAAAAGAGAGTTGCTAAGCTGCCATGAGCTCGTGTATGGTCAAGAGGCCGCTTGCAGTGATAGCAGGACGGGGGAGTGATATGACAGAAATGAGGGGAGGATTTTACATTCTTCAATTTCTGATAAAGTAAGTGTGCTCTAGGAATGAGAAAGAGGGCTATTTTGGAGTAAACTTTGTATACATTTGAATAGCAGGTATAATCCATAGGTCTGACATTGCTGTCTCCCTAGGCATCTGCCAGGCCTAGCGTATTTATTAGTTGGTTGTACTATTTTCAGGCTTTTCTTTGTTGAGTTTGGAGCTCAGTTAAAATCCCTCACCCAACTGACTTTCGACAGTGGTCTTTTTAGTAGATGTCTCTGTGTCCTTATTCTGGATATGTTAACCATTCTAATGGAGTAGGAAGATAATGTTGTTTAAAGTCAGATCTTTGCCCATTAGCAGAGTTATTGACTGAATGGGTGGAGGAAATGTACTTCCAGGAATCTTCTCTTATGTGCCATCTCTGGCCTGATGTTATATCTTCCTGTTTATTTTGGAGTGGCTGCACACTCCATATTACACATGGACTCCAACTACAAAATTAAGATTTGGATTTTAAAACTCCCAAAGAGAAATAGCATGGCAGGGTGCACCTTATCACTTGATGTATGGTTGATGTATGTATTACTTGATGTATTGATTCAAGCAGTGCTGCAGCATTTTCCACATAGCAAACAGATGAAAACATCAAGAATAATCTGAGGGTTAATAAAGGAGAATGTCAAACCAGGGGGGTTAATTGGGCCAACTATAGACCCAAGTTCAGGGTTTTGGGATGTGGGGTGATTTGTTTCAAACCTCTAGTACGCATGGTGGAAATGGAGGTAGCAGCAGAATTGTGTCTGCCACCATTGTAGCTGTTCATTAATTAAAAAAAGCATGGAAATTAGTACTTTTAGGGTGGTAGAGTTACATGAAGGACGTGCCTGAGACCCCCTCTTCCATCCCTTCTCCCTGCTGAATACTGTGAAAATCACAACTGAATTCAAGAACCTATCTGGCATCAAGTTCATTTGTCTGGTTATGCTTCAGTAGGTGGAATCAAGGCTTCCTGTGTAGGTCCTGTTTTATGATGTGTGAAAATGGTTCAATGGACATTTATTCAGTTTTTCTTTTAAAGCATCACCTTTCTCCCTGCTCATCATTGTGGTTATAAATTGAGTTAGTTTTATATTTCCAGTTTTCTTGGGCATCTTGGTGATCTCAGTGCAAGTATATCATACTAAGGCCTTTCAAGATGTGTCTGGCATTGGTATGCTTTCTATGGATGTCTTTTATGAACACTAAGTCCTTGCTTCTGCTCTCCATTTGTCTTTGCATGGACTCCTCATGACAGTTATGTTTTTGGAAATGGAGGGAGCATTGAGGAATCCTTTTTTTTCAGGTTTCAGAGTAGCAGCCATGTTAGTCTGTATCCGCAAAAAGAACAGGAGTACTTGTGGCACCTTAGAGACTAACAAATTTATTCGAGCATAAGCTTTCGTGGGCTACATCCCACTTCATTGGATGCATAGAATGGAACATATAGTAAGGAGATATATATACACATACAGAGAACATGAAAAGGTGGGAGTTGCCCTACCAACTCTAAGAGGCTAATTAATTATGATGAGCAATTATCAGCAGGAGAAAAAAAACTTGTGTAGTGATAATCAAGATGGCCCATTTCAGATAGTTTGACAAGAAGGTGTGAACTTCTTGTCAAACCGAACTTAACATGGGGAAACAGATTCAATGTGTGTAATGGCTCAGCCATTCCCAGTCTCTATTCAAGCCTAAATTGATGGTATCTAATTTGCATATTAATTCAAGTTCAGCAGTTTCTCGTTGGAGTCTGTTTTTGAAGCTTTTCTGTTGCAAGATTGCCACCTTTAAGTCTTTTACTGAGTGACCAGAAAGGTTGAAGTATTCTCCTACTGGTTTTTGAATGTTATGATTCCTGACATCAGATTTGTGTCCATTTATTCTTTTGCGTAGAGACTGTCCGGTTTGGTCAATGTACATGGCAGAGGGGCATTGCTGGCACAAAATGACATATATCACATTGGTAGATGTGCAGGTGAACGAGCCCTTGCTGGCGTGGCTGATGTGATTAGGTTCTATTATGATGTTACTTGAATAGATATGTGGACAAGGTTGGCCTCGGGCTTTGTTGCAAGGATAGGTTCCTGGGTTAGTGTTTTTGTTATGTGGTGTGTGGTTGCTGGTGAGTATTTGCTTCAGGTTGGGGGGCTGTCTGTAAGCGAGGACAGGTCTGTCTCCCAAGATCTGTGAGAGTGAGGGATCATCTTTCAGGATAGGTTGTAGATCTTTGATGATGCACTGGAGAGGTTTTAGATGGGGGCTGAAGATGATGGCTAGTGGCGTTCTGTTATTTTCTTTGTTGGGCCTGTCCTGTAGTAGGTGACTTCTGGGTACCCTTCTGGCTCTGCCAATCTGTTTGTTCACTTCAGCAGGTGGGTATTGTAGTTTTAAGAATGCTTGATAGAGATCTTGTAGGTGCTTGTCTCTGTCTGAGGGATTGGAGCAAATGAGGTTGTATCTTAGAGCTTGGCTGTTGACAATGGATCTTGTGGTGTGTCCTGAATGGAAGCTGGAGGCATGTAGGTAAGTATAGCGGTCAGTAGGTTACCGGTATAGGGTGGTATTTATGTGACCATCGCTTATTAGCACAGTCGTGTCCAGGAAATGGACCGCTTGTGTGGATTGGTCTAGGCTGAGGTTGATGGTGGGATAGAAATGGTTGAAATCATGGTGGAATTCCTCAAGGGCTTCTTTTCCATGGGTCCAGATGATGAAGATGTCATCAATGTAGCACAAGTAGAGTAGCGGTGTTAGGGGATGAGAACTAAGGAAGCGTTGTTCTAAGTCAGCCATAAAAATGTTGGGATACTGTGGGGCCATGCCGGGTACCCATAGCAGTGCTGCTGTCTTGAAGGTATATATTGTCCCCAAATGTGAAATAGTTGTGGGTGAGGACAAAGTCACAAAGTTCAGCCACCAGGTTTGCCGTGACATGATCGGGGATACTGTTCCTGATAGCTTGTAGTCCATCTTTGTATGGAATGTTGGTGTAGAGGGCTTCTACATCCATAGTGGCCAGGATGGTGTTTTCTGGAAGATCACCGATGCTATTTTTTTCAATAGCAATTATGTTCCCAACATAGTTCAATATAACCTTCTGTGTGAAGGACCTGATCCAAAGGCCACTGAAGTCAACAGAAAACTTTTTGTTGACTTCAGTGGACTTAGGATCAGGACCTAATTCTTCCATGAAATCCATTGAATGCAATAATTTCTGAGTTTCTAGAGCAAGACTTCCTTTGGAGAAATTAAATGACAAAGATGTTACTTCTTCAAAAGTGAAATGAGTCATTTTTTTAACCACATCTCTCAAGCAGCTGGCTTAAGACACATCAAATTTTGCATAATAATTCTTCACTTATAGGAGACCAATTATGTAAAATTACAGGCAGAAAGGAAACTTATTTTTGGAACTGAGTGGATGAGTCACAAGTGTCTTTATAATGGAAAGTTTCTTATAATCTTAACTGTGGAGCAGCTACCCCATCTCCAAAATGTACAGTATGCAGTGTATCAAACAGACTTTTCACGAGAGTATAAGCATGTTTTTTTCATTTTCATTGTTGATTTTGCCGGTATATTTAAAGCTTCCCTCTTCTTTAGAAAAAAAAATGTTTCTGAGTAAAGAGAAAACAATGACATGCTAGTTTATATAAAATTTCCTGGCTAATTCATCTAAAAGTAGAGAGCATCAAATGTCTGTGTACAGTTTCAGTGAATGACCCATATTTTGGCAACATTAATTTACAATAAAGTTTTTTTTATAGTAGATTGTGAGAAGGGAAAGATAATAAGCTAAAGATTTTGCTTGTACTCCCAAATTCAACTACTATTAATTTACAAGTAGTAATTGAATATAACATCCTGGAGTTCCATTTCTTAATCTTGCACTTACAGGAGGGTGAGACTAATCAGTTTCAACATAACCAACACAATTTATAAAATCATCATCATGCAAAATTTTCTTATTGAGATTAGTCCTTAACAAAACACTTTGAATGTCAATGTCTGTGTTACACAATAAAGGTTAGAAAAGTGTGACTTAACACACATTGAAAGGACAGGAATAAATGATAAAGAGTATTTGGTAGATTCAAAGAACCTGAATACATATGGTATTATTCATATCATATTAATGGACTTAGAGAGCTTAGTGCACTGGAACAGAGAAAGATGGTTTTAAGCTACTTTTCCACAGTCTTCCTGATCCTGGGTACAGTTTGGCTCTCTCCATAATATAGAGCAATGATAGCTAGATAATTTAATAAATAGGCAATCAGCCCAACTCAGAGAAAATTATTATGAAAATAAATAAGTTTAAACCATAAAACTTGATAGTCACAACTTCTCTTAAAGTCACATTTGGCATTTACCCATTCAAAGCATCTAAAAAGAAGCAGCAGGTAACAAGACCATCTTTTACTAGTTGCGTGACTTACATTTGAAAACTTAGAATTTTTTTTTTTTACTGTAACACACCATCTGGTATTAATGTAGTCAGCAGAAATCATGATGAGTATGGCATAGCCTTGCAGTTAGTATTCCCACATGCACCAATTGGAAGGTCAATGTATCTGTGTGCTTTCTTTTTCTGTGGATTTTGATCTTAACTTACAGTTTGTAAAGATTAAGGAAACGGGAAAGTCTACAACAGGAGTGATTTAAACAGCAATTTCTGAGGGTCATTTAGGCAGCAATAGAGTGACTGGTAGTAAAGGCAGATTCTGGTGTCCACCTCTTGATCCCCTACAATATTGCACAATATACAAAAGGACAAATATGAATGAAAGGTTCTCCTGTACAAGTGTGGAAGGTGCTTACTGTTCATTATTGTTCTTATGTTTAGCTATCAGAACAGAAATGACATAAAATAGAGTACCTGAGACCATAAGAACATAAGAATGGCCCTACTGGGTCAGACCAAAGGTCCATCTAGCCCAGTATCCTGTCTTCCAACAGTGGCCAACAATAAAGTCACCCAAAACAACAAAAAGAAATAATTGTGAATGATCTAAAACACCTAATAGTGAAGCTAGGAAGGTTTTCATTTTCTTATGTTATCATCATCACCCAACATAATACATTAAAAGTGAAAATGCTCTCCTATGGCTGCAGCAACAACTGACAGCATCTGACCAATAACTGGTTATTAATGATTACTAGCATAAAATGACCAGCAATCCTAATTCAAATAGCATGGAACATTTTCCCATTACTCACAGACATTTGGGTCAAGGCCAGACAGTTTCCATGTGCCTCACCACACAATAAGAAGATTATTCAGGAAGTGTAACCATTCAAGTAAAAGAGCTGTCATGGAAAGCAATATGTTCTTTTAGAACAACTAGCACAACAGGATCTTGAACAGCAGTCATAGCACTATTTGTATCAGTGTTAGTGGCCTCACAGCAGCTCTTTGACTCTAGAAACCTTACCCATAGGCCTGGTCTACAATATGAGTTTAATTCGAATTTAACAGCGTTAAATCGAATTAACCCTGCACCCGTCCACACAACGAAGCCATTTATTTCGAAATAAAGGGCTCTTAAAATCGATTTCTGTACTCCTCCCCGACGAGCGGAGTAGCGCCCAAATCGATATTGTCATTTCGAATTAGGGTTAGTGTGGCCGCAATTCGATGGTATTGGCCTCCGGGAGCTATCCCACAGTGCAGCATTGTGACCGCTCTGGACAGCAATCTGAACTCGGATGCACTGGCCAGGTAGACAGGAAAAGCCCTGCGAACATTTGAATTTCATTTCCTGTTTGCCCAGCACAGGAGAGCATAGGTGACCACAGAGAGCTCATCAGCACAGATAACCATGCAGGCCGATAATCGAAAAAGAGCACCAGCATGAACCATACGGGAGGTACTGGATCTGATCGCTATATGAGGAGAGGATTCAGTGCTAGCAGAACTTTGTTTGAAAAGACAAAATGCCAAAACTTTTGAAAAAATCTCCAAGGGCATGATGGAGAGAGGTCACAATAGGGACTCAGAGCAGTGCCGCGTGAAAGTCAAGGAGCTCAGACAAGCCTATCAGAAAACAAAGGAGGCAAACGGTCGCTCCGGGTCAGAGCCGCAGACATGCCGCTTCTACGCTAGGGGGGGCCGCCACCAGTACCCTACCTCTGACCGTGGATTCCGAGGCGGGGGTAATCTCATCAGCCACACCTGAGGATTCTGCGGATGGGGAAGAGGAGGAGGAGGAGGAGGACGACGAGCTTGCGGAGAGCACACAGCACTCCGTTCTCCCCAACAGCCAGGATCTTTTTCTCAGCCTGACTGAAGTACCCTCCCAAGCCTCCCAAGCCAGTACCCAAAACCATGACCCCATGGAAGGGACCTCAAGTGAGTTTACCTTTTAAAATATAAAACATGGTTTAAAAGCAAGCGTTTTTTAATGATTAATTTGCCCTGAGGACTTGGGATGCATTCACGGCCAGTACAGCTACTGGAAAAGTCTGTTAACGTGTCTGGGGATGGAGCGGAAATCCTCCAGGGACATCTCCATGAAGCTCTCCTGGAGGTACTCCAAAAGCCTTTGCAGAAGGTTTCTGGGCAGTGCAGCCTTATTCCATCCTCCATGGTAGGACACTTGACCACGCCATGCTAGTAGCAAGTAATCTGGTATCATTGCATGACAAAGCCTGGCAGCGTATGGTCCCGGTGTTTGCTGGCATACAAGCAACATCCGTTCTTTATCTCGCTGTGTAATCCTCAGGAGACTGATATCGCTCATGGTAACCTGGTTGAAATACAGGAATTTAATTAAGGGGACAGAGGTGGCCTTTCCTACTGGGCTGTTTGCCTGTGGCTGAAAAGAAATCCTTCCCTGCAGTTAGCCAAGCGCGGGGGGGGGGGGGGGGGAATTGGCCCTGAGCTTTTCGCCTTTGACTAGCAGGGATCTTCCCTGATACCAGCCACGCGGTGGGGGGAGGGGTACAGCGATCATCCCAGATAATTCATGGCGAGTGGGGGGGGGGGCGGAGGGTTAGTTTGGTTTCTGCAGGGATCTTCCCTGATACCAGCCACGCCGTGGGGGGAGGGATAAAGCGATCATCCCAGAGAATTGGATGGGGGGGGGTTAGTTTGTTTTCTGCTGCTGAAGGTTAACAGGAAAACCGCAGCAGTCAATGGGCTTTGCTTGGTATGTGAGAAAGGAGGGCGCAGAAGCCAAAAGACAATGGCTTACCATGGCCGCATGCAAGCCAAATTCTGTTGCCCGGACCTGCGTCTGTGATCTCTAACACCAAAGCCACAGGCACTCAATATTAAGATGGAAAATGCAACCTTGTACTGAAATCACATGTGCTATGTAATGTGAATAGTGTTGTTCACCGTGAAAGAGTATAAGCATTGTTCTGTAAAATGTATCTTTTTAAAAACTTCTCTCCTTTTTTCCATCCCTCCAGCAGCTGCAAATTTTTCAAGCCTCCCTCCTCCATCCCGAAGGCTATCTCAGATAAGGCAGCGGAGAAAGAGGACACGAGACGAGATGTTCTCGGAAATAATGGAATGCACCCGCAATGAAAGAGCTCATTTGAATGAGTGGAAGGACACGGTATCTAAGTACAGGAAAGATGCCAGTGAACGTGAGGTCATGAGGGACGCTCGAGATGAGAGGTGGCAGGCTGCAACGCTGGGGCTGCTGCGTGATCAAACGGACATGCTCCGGTATCTGGTGGAGCTTCAGGAACGGCAGCAGGATAACAGAGTGCCGCTGCAGCCGCTGTATAACCTCCCTCCCCCCTCACCATGTTCCATAGCCTCCTCACCCAGACGTGTAAGAACGCGGGGGGGGGGGGGGGAGGCTCCGTGCACCCTCCCACTCCACCCCAGTGGACAGCCCAACCAAAAGGCTGTCATTATATTGAATTTTTTCAGTGGCCTTTTACTTCCCTCCTATCCTCCTCCCAAACCTCACCCGGGTTACCTTGTCGGTTCTCTCCCTATGTTTATAATCAATTAATAAAGAATACATGATTTTTAAATGATAGTGACTTTATTTCCTTTAAAAGCAAGCTGTGATTTAAGGGGGGGGAGGGGGGGTTTGCTTACAGGGAATGAGTCAATCAAGGGGGCAGGTTTTCAACAAACAGAACTTTCACACCGTAGCCTGGCCAGTCATGAAACTGGTTTTCAAAGCTTCTCTGATGCGCAGCGCTTCCTGGTGTGATCTTCTAATTGCCTTGGTGTCTGGCTGCGCATAATCAGCAGCCAGGAAATTTGCCTCAGCCTCCCACCCCGCCATAAAGGCAGGGCCAGCTCTGGCTTTTTTGCCGCCCCAGGCTATTTTGCGGGGGGGGGAACCCCGGGGGGAGGGCGCCGGGGGGGAGGGCGGCCGGAGCCCTGGGAGGAGGGCGGCGAGCCCCAGCTGGGGCTCTCCCCCCGGCGGCCAGAGCGCAGGGGGCAGGGCGGCGAGAGGGCGGCGAGCCCCGGCTGGGGCTCTCCCCCCGCCGGCCAGAGCGCAGGGGGCAGGGCGGCGAGAGGGCGGCGAGCCCCGGCTGGGGCTCTCCCCCCGGCGGCCAGAGCGCAGGGGGCAGGGCGGCGAGAGGGCGGCGAGCCCCGGCTGGGGCTCGGCTCTCCCCCCGGCGGCCAGAGCGCAGGGGGCAGGGCGGCGAGAGGGCGGCGAGCCCCGGCTGGGGCTCGGCTCTCCCCCCGGCCGCCAGAGCGCAGGGGAGAGGGCGGCGAGCCCCGGCTGGGGCTCGGCTCTCCCCCCGGCGGCCAGAGCGCAGGGGGCAGGGCGGCGAGAGGGCGGCGAGCCCCGGCTGGGGCTCGGCTCTCCCCCCGGCAGCCAGAGCGCAGAGGGCAGGGCGGCGAGAGGGCGGCGAGCCCCGGCTGGGGCTCGGCTCTCCCCCCGGCGGCCAGAGCGCAGGGGGCAGGGCGGCAAGAGGGCGGCGAGCCCCGGCTGGGGCTCTCCCCCCGGCGGCCAGAGCGCAGGGGGCAGGGCGGCGAGAGGGCGGCGAGCCCCGGCTGGGGCTCGGCTCTCCCCCCGGCGGCCAGAGCGCAGGGGGCAGGGCGGCGAGAGGGCAGCGAGCCCCGCCTGGGGCTCGGCTCTCCCCCCGGCAGCCAGAGCGCAGGGGAGAGGGCGGCGAGAGGGCGGCGAGCCCCGGCTGGGGCTCGGCTCTCCCCCCGGCGGCCAGAGCGCAGGGCGGCGAGAGGGCGGCGAGCCCCGGCTGGGGCTCGGCTCTCCCCCCGGCGGCCAGGGGGCAGGGCGGCGAGAGGGCGGCGAGCCCCGGCTGGGGCTCGGCTCTCCCCCCGGCGGCCAGAGCGCCGGGGGCAGAGCGGCGAGAGGGCGGCGAGCCCCGGCTGGGGCTCGGCTCTCCCCCCGGCAGCCAGAGCGCAGGGGAGAGGGCGGCGAGCCCCGGCTGGGGCTCGGCTCTCCCCCCGGCAGCCAGAGCACAGAGGGCAGGGCGGCCAGAGGGCGGCCAGCCCCGGCTGGGGCTCGGCTCTCCCCCCGGCGGCCAGAGCGCAGGGGGCAGGGCGGCGAGAGGGCGGCGAGCCCCGGCTGGGGCTCTCCCCCCGGCGGCCAGAGCGCAGGGCGGCGAGAGGGCGGCGAGCCCCGGCTGGGGCTCGGCTCTCCCCCCGGCAGCCAGAGAGCAGGGTAGAGGGCGGCGAGCCCCGGCTGGGGCTCGGCTCTCCCCCCGGCGGCCAGAGCGCAGGGGGCAGGGCGGCGAGAGGGCGGCGAGCCCCGGCTGGGGCTCGGCTCTCCCCCCGGCGGCCAGAGCGCAGGGCGGCGAGAGGGCGGCGAGCCCCGGCTGGGGCTCGGCTCTCCCCCCGGCGGCCAGAGCGCAGGGGGCAGGGTGGCGAGAGGGCGGCGAGCCCCGGCTGGGGCTTGGCTCTCCCCCCGGCGGCCAGAGCGCCGGGGGCAGAGCGGCGAGAGGGCGACGAGCCCCGGCTGGGGCTCGGCTCTCCCCCCGGCAACCAGAGCGCAGGGGAGAGGGCGGCGAGCCCCGGCTGGGGCTCGGCTCTCCCCCCGGCGGCCAGAGCGCAGGGGGCAGGGCGGCGAGAGGGCGGTGAGCCCCGGCTGGGGCTCGGCTCTCCCCCCGGCAGCCAGAGCGCAGAGGGCAGGGCGGCGAGAGGGCGGCGAGCCCCGGCTGGGGCTCGGCTCTCCCCCCGGCGGCCAGAGCGCAGGGGGCAGGGCGGCGAGAGGGCGGCGAGCCCCGGCTGGGGCTCGGCTCTCCCCCCGGCGGCCAGAGCGCAGGGCGGCGAGAGGGCGGCGAGCCCCGGCTGGGGCTCGGCTCTCCCCCCGGCGGCCAGAGCGCAGGGGGCAGGGCGGCGAGAGGGCGGCGAGCCCCCGCTGGGGCTCGGCTCTCCCCCCGGCGGCCAGAGCGCAGGGGGCAGGGCGGCGAGAGGGCGGCGAGCCCCGGCTGGGGCTCGGCTCTCCCCCCGGCGGCCAGAGCGCAGGGCGGCGAGAGGGCGGCGAGCCCCGGCTGGGGCTCGGCTCTCCCCCCGGCGGCCAGAGCGCAGGGGGCAGGGCGGCGAGAGGGCGGCGAGCCCCGGCTGGGGCTCGGCTCTCCCCCCGGCGGCCAGAGCGCAGGGCGGCGAGAGGGCGGCGAGCCCCGGCTGGGGCTCGGCTCTCCCCCCGGCGGCTAGAGCGCAGGGGGCAGGGCGGCGAGAGGGCGGCGAGCCCCGGCTGGGGCTTGGCTCTCCCCCCGGCGGCCAGAGCGCCGGGGGCAGAGCGGCGAGAGGGCGGCGAGCCCCGGCTGGGGCTCGGCTCTCCCCCCGGCAGCCAGAGCGCAGGGGAGAGGGCGGCGAGCCCCGGCTGGGGCTCGGCTCTCCCCCCGGCGGCCAGAGCGCAGGGGGCAGGGCGGCGAGAGGGCGGCGAGCCCCGGCTGGGGCTCGGCTCTCCCCCCGGCGGCCAGAGCGCAGGGCGGCGAGAGGGCGGCGAGCCCCGGCTGGGGCTTGGCTCTCCCCCCGGCGGCCAGAGCGCCGGGGGCAGAGCGGCGAGAGGGCGGCGAGCCCCGGCTGGGGCTCGGCTCTCCCCCCGGCAACCAGAGCGCAGGGGAGAGGGCGGTTAGCCCCGGCTGGGGCTCGGCTCTCCCCCCGGCGGCCAGAGCGCAGGGGGCAGGGCGGCGAGAGGGCGGTGAGCCCCGGCTGGGGCTCGGCTCTCCCCCCGGCAGCCAGAGCGCAGAGGGCAGGGCGGCGAGAGGGCGGCGAGCCCCGGCTGGGGCTCGGTTCTCCCCCCGGCGGCCAGAGCGCAGGGGGCAGGGCGGCGAGAGGGCGGCGAGCCCCGACTACGGCTCGGCTCTCCCCCCGGCGGCCAGAGCGCAGGGGGCAGGGCGGCGAGAGGGCGGCGAACCCCGGCTGGGGCTCGGCTCTCCCCCCGGCGGCCAGAGCGCAGGGCGGCGAGAGGGCGGCGAGCCCCGGCTGGGGCTCGGCTCTCCCCCCGGCGGCCAGAGCGCAGGGGGCAGGGCGGCGAGAGGGCGGCGAGCCCCGGCTGGGGCTCGGCTCTCCCCCCGGCAACCAGAGCGCAGGGGAGAGGGCGGCGAGCCCCGGCTGGGGCTCGGCTCTCCCCCCGGCGGCCAGAGCGCAGGGGGCAGGGCGGCGAGAGGGCGGTGAGCCCCGGCTGGGGCTCGGCTCTCCCCCCGGCAGCCAGAGCGCAGAGGGCAGGGCGGCGAGAGGGCGGCGAGCCCCGGCTGGGGCTCGGCTCTCCCCCCGGCGGCCAGAGCGCAGGGGGCAGGGCGGCGAGAGGGCGGCGAGCCCCGGCTGGGGCTCTCCCCCCGGCGGCCAGAGCGCAGGGGGCAGGGCGGCGAGAGGGCGGCGAGCCCCGGCTGGGGCTCGGCTCTCCCCCCGGCGGCCAGAGCGCAGGGGGCAGGGCGGCGAGAGGGCGGCGAGCCCCGGCTGGGGCTCGGCTCTCCCCCCGGCGGCCAGAGCGCAGGGCGGCGAGAAGGCGGCGAGCCCCGACTACGGCTCGGCTCTCCCCCCGGCGGCCAGAGCGCAGGGGGCAGGGCGGCGAGAGGGCGGCGAGCCCCGGCTGGGGCTCGGCTCTCCCCCCGGCGGCCAGAGCGCAGGGCGGCGAGAGGGCGGCGAGCCCCGGCTGGGGCTCGGCTCTCCCCCCGGCGGCCAGAGCGCAGGGCGGCGAGAGGGCGGGGCTCGCCGCTCTTCCCCCGGCAGCCGGGGGGAGGGCGCGGGGGGGAGGGCGGCCAGAGCGCCAGGGGGAGGGCGGCGAGCCCGGCTGTGGCCCCGCTCTCCCCGGCGGCCGGAGCGCCGCGCCGCCCCCCTCCATGTGTCGCCCCAAGCACAAGCTTGGTGGGCTGGTGCCTGGAGCCGGCCCTGCATAAAGGTCTCCCCCTTACACTCACAGAGATTGTCGAGCACACAGCAAGCAGCAATAGCAATGGGGATATTGGTTTGGCTGAGGTCTGACCGAGTCAGTAACGAGCACCAGCGACCTTTTAAATGGCCAAATGCACATTCTACCACCATTCTGCACTTGCTCAGCCTGTAGTTGAACAGCTCCTGACTCCTGTCCAGGCTGCCTGTGTATGGCTTCATGCGCCATGGCATTAAGGGGTAGGCTGGGTCTCCAAGGATAACTATAGGCATTTCAACATCCCCAACGGTTATTTTCTGGTCCAGGAAGTAAGTCCCTTGCTGCAGCCGTTTAAACAGAGTAGTGTTCCTGAAGACGCAAGTGTCATGAACCCTTCCCGGCCAGCCCACGTTGATGTTGGTGAAACGTCCCTTGTGATCCACAAGTGCTTGCAGCACCATTGAAAAGTACCCCTTGTGGTTTATGTACTGGGTACCCTGGTGCTCCGGTGCCAAGATAGGGATATGGGTTCCATCTATCGCCCCACCACAGTTAGGGAATCCCATTGCAGCAAAGCCATCCACTATGACCTGCACATTTCCCAGAGTTACTACCTTTCGTAGCAGCAGCTCAGTGATTGCTTTGGCTACTTGCATCACAGCAGCCCCCACAGTAGATTTGCCCACTCCAAATTGATTCCCGACTGACGGGTAGCTGTCTGGCGTTGCAAGCTTCCACAGGGCTATCGCCACTCGCTTCTCAACTGTGAGGGCTGCTCTCATCTTGGTATTCTGGCGCTTCAGGGCAGGGGAAAGCAAGTCACAAAGTTCCATGAAAGTGCCCTTACGCATGCAAAAGTTTCGCAGCCACTGGGAATCGTCCCACACCTACAACACTATGCGGTCCCACCAGTCTGTGCTTGTTTCCCGGGCCCAGAATTGGCGTTCCACGGCTATAACCTGCCCCATTAACAGCATGATCTCCAAAGCACTGGGGCCCGCGGTTTGATAGAATTCCATGTCCATGTCCTCATCACTCTCCCCGCCGCGCTGCCGTAGCCTACTCCTCGCCGCCTGGTTTTGCAGGTTCTGGTTCAGCATAAACTGCATGATAACGCGCGAGGTGTTTACAATGTTCATGACTGCTGTCTTGAGCTGAGCAGGCTCCATGCTTGCCGTGGTATGGCGTCTGCTCTGTTCACCCAGGAAAAAGGCGTGAAACGGTTGTCTGCCGTTGCTTCCCTGGAGAGGGGGGAGGATGTACCCAGAACCACCAGTGACAATGTTTTTGGCCCCATCAGGCATTGGGATCTCAACCCAGAATTCCAATGGGTGGAGGAGACTGCAGGAACTATGGGATAGCTATGGGATAGCTACCCACAGTGCAACGCTCCGGAAATCTACGCTAGCCCCAGTACATGGACGCACACCGCCGAGTTAATGTGCTTAGTGTGGCCGCATACATTCGACTTTATACAATCTGTTTCCAAAATTCGAATTATATAAATTCGGATTAATCCCGTAGTGTAGACATACCCTGAGAGTAGGTTTCAACTTATTGTTGCTACATTAGTCCCTGAACGTAGTGATTAAGCATTTCCTGTAAAGGTATACTGTTATCAATGAATGCATATAAATACAAGCAGTTTCTATCACTGCAGATCAGAAAAGTCAAACTGAGTCTATCTAGCCTTTAAATATTTAAATTGCCTGAAAAGAAGGGTATCATCTTAATGAATATTGAAAATTGAAGTCATTGCTTGACATGTGAGATTCAGACTGTAACTGAAAACTGAATATAGTCCATTATAGAGCATTTAAAAGTTAACCTTGCAAGATTTACTACTGCATATGAGTACAGTACTGTAATGAAAATACTGCTGCTAATGAATCAGAGGATGACTAAGTAGTCTGTCACTTTACAGCAAAGCCATCTTTTAATAACATAATCTGAACTCTTTGAACCTTAGTCTGCACTCGTTACTCAACCAAAAGGAAACAAAGTTAATAAGAGTTTTACCTGAGTAAAGGATTGAAGGGTCAGGCCACTACTCATTTTTATGGAATTGGTTAGAAAAACAACTTTATATGGCCAGGTCAAGGAAATCATAACAGCTCTTCTACAAGCCATGAAACTTAATTAAGAATATTTTTTCTCTTGTACATTCATTTTCCCTGAATATTGCTATTGAGCTCCAGAACACTGTCTCTAAAGTAAATTGTCTGATTTCACCATATTATTTGACATTAAAAAGCACAGCAGTCACATGCCAAGAATTGTCAAAATGATGTCAAACCGTATGTCTCAGTGTTTGTTATACTTAAGAACAGTGCATGTATTTTTAAAGCCGGGTTATTTTTGTGTGCCTTCCATAAATGTTTCAGAAAGTCAAGATCTTTCCAGCTTCTCCTGTCCATTCTAATAAATTTAAAGTAAAACATATTTTAATATGAATCACATGAGAAAATGCTTTCTAGCAATCTCGTATATGTCTCAAAGGAATGGGTGAACTGTTTCAGTTAAAATAAGAACTAAGCACAAATCTTCAGCAATCCCTTCAACCAACTGTGAATCAACCTGAATATTGAATTGGGAAGATGGGACGTATCTCAGAAGAGTCTCTACTTTGCTTTCCACATGTTCTTCCAGCTAGTACAATGGGTCTCCTGTTCCCCCCCAAAACTTCTGGATTAGATATTATTGAATCCACATTTTGCAAGCAATATAGTTTGCCTCAGGGTGCAGAGAATTTGAAGTTAGCACTAGTGAGGCCTACCAGAAACAGTGATGAATGAAATACATCTTTGGTGAGGAGGAGAAAGCTTGATGTTTCCCCCAAGAAGAGGAACTTGTGAAAAGGGAGGAAAATCTTGACATAGAAGATACCAGAGAGAGAAGAGCACTTCAACTTTCCCTGCCAACGTCACCATAAAGAACTATGTGCTTCAGAGGCACTACATTTTATACAGTATTTCTCTGAACCATGTGCACTATGTTTTAATCTAAAAGATTTGCTATATCCATATACAAATGAAAGGAGAATTGGTTAATTGTCTTGGCTGCTGTTTGCAAGATTATTTCCTGGCTATGATTATTGCCTGTGACACATACGTCCTTGTCTTGTCTCTGGACAAAGAATTTTCTTTTCATTACTACATCAATCTCAGGATGTAATGCGGGGAAAACATTCTAAAATAGGCAGAGGTTTAAAAATTAAACAGTTTTGTATAGACAAATGTTAAAATAATTATACAGGATTCCCACCCGTCAGCTCAGCAGGAATGATGGGGCTGAAAGTAGTCTTTTTACCACTTTCTGTCTTGTACCAGCTTCATGGCATCATTCATCTTTAAACCTTTCTGTTCTATGTTATTCTTCACACCATGTCTAGTTCCTTGCACTAGGGTATGTATTGCCATGTATGGTACTCTTTCGAAGGCTATTCTTGACACAGGTCCAAATCACCACAGTCATCTTTCTTGAATCTTCTGTAACAGAATTATTTCTTGCCCTAGCTGTTTTATTCACAGGCACATGCCGTGAAGTAGATAAAAAAGAAAAGGATTAAAACAACTAATTAAAAAGCTGATTTCTGCAACCCTTATCTCCTTCACTCATTCCTCTCCTGTTGTTTGTTGCACCAATGTGTTGTGTTTTGTCTTTTATTAGGCTCCACTCCTATTTCCATTCTAATCCAAGGATTCTGTGCAAGTCTGCCCTAGCAGATCACATTGCCCTAAACTGTAGGAAATTTGGGGCAGGAACAATGTTTACTTACATGTTTCACAGAGCTTACCAAAATGAGGTTCTGAGCTTGACTTGGGCCTCTGGATGCTACTTCAATATGAACTGATGATATTCAAATCATACTATATGTAGCTTAATATTAATATTATGCTGTATATCTTTTTAAAGAGACTTGATTAGATGATTAGGAAAATGAGCTTTTACACCTGCATTTTTATTTCTCTAGACTATATAAAAGTGCCTACTGCCAACTATTCCAGTGATCTATAGCATCATATTATCCATATTCTTGGTGCAGAGGAAGTGGTCAGCAAGTTCAGTATGTTTCATTTCCCTAGGTCATCCAAAAGCAATTACTTGCCAGTACAACTTTTTAATTGAAATGTGCCAGATATTTTGAATGCTACCTCCTTGGCCTCCTTGGCATTGGTTACTAATACAGGATAATATTCCTATAAACCATGAAAAAGGAGAGATCCAGGAATCTGCAATCACTCAATAGGTTCCAATTACTGAGGTTGCCCTACATGTTTTAAAATATCCATTATAGCAACTGTACGTCAGAAGAGATGCTACCATTTCTAATGGCCAACGACCAGTAAAGTACCTGATGTTGAACTGGGTAGTGTTAATGCTGTTTATCAGCTGAGGTAAAAAACTGATTGCCCGGGGCCCATTTTGCCTTCCATTGCTTTTTTCATCATCACATAATAAACTGTTAAAAGAAGAAATATTCTAGAATTAGCAGTAGTTGTTATGTAGAAAGGGAATTTTCTTTTCACTGCTTTCAAATTCTCTTTTGTTTTGATGCTGGGGTAAGAAGTTACTTTGACTGGAGTTAAACGGACACGTGTAGAGCAACATTTGGTGCCTCTGTGCACCTAACTGTGCCTTGTTTAATTTGGTCATGTAAATGAAATGGCTAACCTTTTTCTAATATGACTGTTTCTCCCAGTTATAGTTTTTTTAAACTAGATCTCACTTCTTATAACTATTCTTTTCCTTATATAAGCACTGATACTCAGTGGTGTGACTAGGGGGCAGCGAGGAGCCACAATATGATAATGGGGGAGCATGAGGCAGGATTGTGCCCCTGAAAGGCAAAGGGAGTGTGACAGTGCTCCACTATCCAATAAGGAGGTGCAGCTTGTCTTCCTAGCTGATAAAAGATGGGGCCTTCCAGCCTCCACAGCTTTGGCAGCTCTAAACCTTCTCCGTTTCTGTGACTGCTCACTATCAGTTTGTCTCTAACACTTCTGGATGTCTTCTTGAACTGGCCAAACTGAACTCGATCTTCCCTCTGAAATCCTTTCCACTCTTTCAATTCACTGTTACTGTTCACCTCACCATGACGCTTCCTGTCACCTATGTCCTTAACCAGGGTATTTGTGACTTCTTCCTCTCTCTTACCCTACCCATCCAGGTATTGTCCAAAGCTTACTGCTTCTTTCCCAATAAGTATATCCAATATATGTCCATGCAGCTAAGATTTTCAATGAAGCCTTCATCAGTTCTGATCTTGATTATTGTAACTTCCATGTTTCTACATTCTTTAACATCCTCCTCCAACCACAATTCTACTCCTCCTTTCTTGCCCTTCAATCTTCTCATGTTATGTCCCCAGCCACCCCCACTGCCTTTTCTGCTCTGCTAACAATATCAGACATATCTATTTGTTTGCAATTGCAGTTGACTTTTATAAAGGCCATTCTAGGGAAAGGAGACTCACAACCTTTTCTCCTCCTGTGTACCTACATTAAGGCTAGGCTCATAAATAGACTATTTCTCTTTCCTCCAAACCTTAGCACATCACTTGTCATCTGGGACTGGAATTGTCTCTTGCTACGTGTTTGTACTTTGACTGGCACTATGGAGTTTGGATCCTGAAGGGAGCCCTGGATGCTACAGAAGTACAAATTAAAAAAAAAAAAAAAAAAGGCATGCACAGAGGGAGCTCTCCCTGCTCTCCTCTAAGGCAATTGTATCTCAAGGGAGAAGGGTCTCATACCCTTCACACAAAACAACAACACATGAAGTGTTTTGGATTAGATATAAGGACAAATTCTGTTCTCAATTACACCCACAAATAAAAAAAATGAATTTGACTGCTTAATGCTTTGAATAAATCAAATGATGATTCTTAATATCTATACAAATAACTGTTTCTCTAAGTTTTGTTCTCTAAGTGGCATGCATGGGATAATCAAATTACAGCGGTTCTCCCTCACAATGATATGTTTGCATTTTTTTGAGAGTGACATACAGCCTAAACTTTTAGTTTGAGGTATTAAGTTGTTTTCTAGATTTATAGGTTTTGTTCATAAATGTCATCAGAAATATTTATAATCAGGAAAAATGAAGAGAAAACATAATTTGAATTGAGTTTCTCTACAAATTAAGCATGTTTGCTTTTGCTGTTATGTACAGCACATTACCAGACATATGGCATTGTTATATGAACCATATGTCTTCATCGACTGAGGAGCATATGGTAAGAGTTTAAAATAAGTAACATCCTAAAAATATGAGGGATTTTAAAACTATAATATTTCTAACAAACGTTTTTTGTAAAAAATAGGTGTTTGTCACAACATCCTTGGCAAAATTTTCTCCTCCCACCCTATGCTGTTGTGCAATGTGTTGAGGATCAGTTGTTTGGCTGATTTCTCTCCGCTATACCAGAAGTGGCTGAAATTCATTTGTTTTGTAGCTGAAGAACATTGGGATTCTTCACGTTTGAAGATGCTGAAGTATTGTAATTACCTGAATATTGTGTATGTGTACCATTACCGTTTTACATTACCATTACTGAATTGAATTAAAATTACTTCGTTGGGTGTCACAGATCCTACACTTATTAACACTGTCCTTCTTGTGGACAAATAGGAAGGGCAGGATTATACAGTAATCTAACGGAGATTTGCCTTTAACTTCAATGGTGAAGATCCATTATTTGGGGAGGAGGAGGAGCATAAGGGGGGAAAAAAGCACAAGCCTTTTTTCCTCTTTGTAGGTCACCATTATGATGAAAATCACAATTCTATTCAGATTTATATAATATGCTCATCACCACGATACCCATGCAAGTATTAACTATTACTTTTACTATTTCTAGTTATATATACAGATATAGGATCTGTTTTGCTGTGATTAGGTTAGCTTAGTTCATAATTTATGATCATTTAAATTCCCTCACCTTTTTTCAAGCGATAGATGGTTATAATGCACAAAACAGACAAACAAACAGTATCTTGCCATATAGCCTAATAAGTTACCTGCCCTTTTTTACCCTTTTAGAAAATAAGCACTTTTAACTTCAGTGCTAATATGTAATTGTGTTGCCCCAACTTCTGCATAACATAAAAACAAAGAGTTTGCCAGTCTTTTCACTATCTTTTTCATATGCAAGATATTGGAGTACCACTGTAATAAAAAGAAAATATTGAAAAAATTGGTTTGCTGTTAAATGGGAGAAGCTTGGACCAGAATGAAAAGTTGTAACAGCGTACAAAAGTACTAGAAAAAGACTGTGATTCTTCTGAAATCTGTGTGTAATTATATGTAAGGATGACCAACTATTTTTATTTTGTTTTCATTTATTTTTGGTTGTCAAAGACAAGTATTTCTGATTCCTAATGTTACAGGCTTATCCAACCCTTTGTCTCTCTTTCCCCACATTTCAACTACTTTTTTCTCTGTTCTCCAAATCCATCCCTCCATTTCCCTGACTCTAAAATGTCTTCAAGTTTTGTCAAAGTTTGGGTTGAAACTTGGGATAGTTCTTTATATCTGTAATGGTTTGCCCATCTTTAATTGCTTCTGTCATTTCTCTACTCAACTTCACTGCTTCAATGTATTATTTAGCTCAAGTCAAATACTTTAAAGAATGTTGCTGGAGTGGTGACTAAAGTAAGGGCCCAATCCAAAGCCCATTAAAGTCAATGGGAAACTTTTCATTTACTTCCGTGGGCCTTGGACTGGTCTTAAATATGTATTTTGTCTGGGTAAAGATGTCCAAATTTGGCATAAAGGTTTTAGATTTTTTTTAAGAGGAGCATAACACAATATTTTTCCTAAACTAACTTATTGTAACTATAAAGGGCACATATATTTATGTTGCATTTGAAATAAAATTGTGTGAGCTTTTCTTCCTTCTTAGTGGACCTGAAGGAAGAAACTGAGTAGAATTAAGAGACAGTTTACTAGCAAAGGCTTGATTTGAAATTCAGAAGGTTCAAAGAGTTGCTCTTGATTTGTACAAATAAAAAAAGAAATGTTGTCAGAAACCTAATAAGAAAATGGGTAAATTTCTTAATCCTAATTTCCAGACAAACGTGTACTAATACATAATTGTAGGAACTGTTTTGACATTTCAGCATTTTTTCATTAGTACAAATAGCATTTGAGGCAACACAAGTGTCAGTTCAGAACTCTGGATACAACATAAAAGTGAGAGAATGCTCCTTCCATATTCATATGTTCAGTTGCTGTGTCTATTTACATAATGATCCAGTGACAAGCACCACATTATGACTGCACTTGCAATTGCAAACACAACATTGCCATGATGAATATTGATGAATGACAATGGAGTGAAGGTAGGAAGGTAGCTTATGTGTCATCTGGCAGGGATAAACATGGAAGGCTGACTTTGTGGAGAGGGTATTTTGGGCAAGGGCATCATGATTTATTCGTTCAATACAAGTTAGTCAAAAGGAACTTAGCTTCCTATCTGGTTAGATGAATACTTGTATGGGTATCCCACGTCATGCTTTGCCAACAACTTGAGAGAAAAAAAAGCAGCATATATAGCCCTAAAAGCCTTGATTGACTTAGCAAGGTAGGCTATAGATAGGTTTCTTTCATTGTGATTTTCAGAAAATAGCTTGCTTTAAAATTTTAAGTGTGATGCATTGCCCTATGCTGTGTTATGGCAGGTTGCATCTGATCAGTCACGCTGGATTACATTACACATCAGAGTGACTGTTATCATTCCAGTCACATCCCATTAGAAAATGACATATCATGTTGGAAATTGGA
This sequence comes from Emys orbicularis, assembly GCF_028017835.1. Classification (NCBI taxonomy): domain Eukaryota; kingdom Metazoa; phylum Chordata; order Testudines; family Emydidae; genus Emys; species Emys orbicularis. The sequence continues at coordinate 79,309,118 of NC_088687.1, read as the reverse complement.
AAGGGGAAAAAAAGCAGGTTTTAGAGGTTACAGTAAAGGGAGCTTAAGTGTCGAATCAGACTGCATTTTTTATTTGCAGGGCAGATATCACCATAAACCCTTTAGCCCTATCCACCTGCAGACTTACTAGTCCATAAAGGCCCACCCCAAGCCAGCCATATCTGGGAGAAAACCATCCACAAATCTTGGAGTCATATTTGGAAAGAATCAGGGCATTTACCATAAGAGAGAGAATTTTCCCTTTAACTCCTTCTCTGCCCCCTTACACTTATTGAGGATCATAGGGAACTGTTGTACAGTTTACATGGGATTGGTTACAATTTCTAATGGCTCCCTCACTAATACACACAGACACTGCTGTCAGAACAGAAATATTGCTTTCTTCACAGAATTTATTCTTCACTCCCCAAAACCAGCCACAGGTAGAGCAGACTAAAGCATTCTCCTAGAACTGAGAAAGTTGCTCCCAGTTTCCTCTTAACTTCTGCTGGTCAGGGAGCAAAATGTATACAAAATCTTGAAATTGGGATCCTGCCATAGAAATACAATACACTAACAGCTGATCACCATGTCGGGGAATTTTTATCTAAGATAATTCATAATTCACCCACACTCTCCTCAGTCAGATCTATTATATTTTCTTTGTGTAAAAGGAAAAGCATGTTTTTTTTTCCAGTCCATATTCCTAAAATTAAGGAAATCAAACAGGTCAGATAAAAAATTTCCATAAAAAAGAGATAGAAAGCCAAGTGTGACTCCCTGTAAAATCTTGTGTACTCCCCAGGGAGTGCATGTACTCATAAATGCTGTGGACTGGGCACAGAGGGGGACCTGGAACACACACTCACCAGTGGGTTACACTTGCACAGGCCTGCTCCACATCAAGGAGACAGGCTGGCCAATGCCTTACATTTAAACATGTAGTATACTGAAAACAGAATCACAGTTACTTTATACATCACCAGATCTTCCTGAAAATACATTTTTTTCAGAGATAATCTTTAAAAGAAAGTTATTTCTGTTGTATATTTATTCCATAAAAATCTGCCCAATAGACCTATGCATTTTTCCCTCCTCTGACCTTTAGTAAAATGACTCTTAGGCTTAGCCAAAGGGGCTCAGCTTTCTCCTGCACCATTCACACCAGTCATCTCCTCCCCTCTCCTCTGCATCACTCTCTGATTCCCTTTGCTGTAGAAATTAACATTTTTCTAAGGTTTATTTGGATTTGGTCAGAGTATTGTAGAATTGTGGCCAGGTTTATGTAGATCATAGTCTTTCTTTCTTCTGGATAGGTTGAGGCCTATTCTAGGTCATGCCTGGGAGACAGATGATGTCCCCTGGAGTGGGGAGAAACCACTGGAGGCCTGGTACCATGAATTAGAATCATAGAATCATAGAATATCAGGGTTGGAAGGGACCTCAGGAGGTCATCTAGTCCAACCCCCTGCTCAAAGCAGGACCAATTCCCAACTAAATCATCCCAGCCAGGGCTTTGTCAAGCCGGGCCTTAAAAACCTCCAAGGAAGGAGACTCCACCACCTCCCTAGGTAACGCATTCCAGTGCTTCACCACCCTCCTAGTGAAATAGTGTTTCCTAATATCCAACCTAGACCTCCCCTACTGCAACTTGAGACCATTGCTCCTTGTTCTGTCATCTGCCACCATTGAGAACAGCCAAGTTCCATCCTCTTTGGAACCCCCCTTTAGGTAGTTGAAGGCTGCTATCAAATCCCCCCTCATTCTTCTCTTCTGGAGACTAAACAATCCCAGTTCCCTCAGCCTCTCCTCATAAGTCATGCGCTCCAGACCCCTAATCATTTTTGTTGCCCTCCGCTGGACTCTTTCCAATTTTTCCACATCCTTCTTGTAGTGTGGGGCCCAAAACTGGACACAGTACTCCAGATGAGGCCTCACCAATGTCGAATAAAGGGGAACGATCACGTCCCTCGATCTGCTGGCAATGCCCCTACTTATACAGCCCAAAATGCCGTTAGCCTTCTTGGCAACAAGAGCACACTGTTGACTCATATCCAGCTTCTCATCCATTGTGACTCCTAGGTCCTTTTCTGCAGAACTGCTACCTAGCCATTCGGTCCCTAGGCTGTAGCCGTGCATGGGATTCTTCCGTCCTAAGTGCAGGACTCTGCACTTGTCCTTGTTGAACCTCATCAGGTTTCTTTTGGCCCAATCCTCTAATTTGTCTAGGTCCCTCTGTATCCGATCCCTACCCTCTAGTGTATCTACCACGCCTCCTAGTTTAGTGTCATCGGCAAACTTGCTGAGAGTGCAGTCCACACCATCCTCCAGATCATTAATAAAGATATTAAACAAAACCAGCCCCAGGACCGACCCTTGGGGCACTCTGCTTGAAATTGGATGTGTGAAGTGTCATCGTCTGAAAAAATGGAGCAGCAACATGAGCCTTGGCTGGACCTGCCTTCCTTGCTGCTGGGAAGCTTACTCAACTCCCATCACTGGCTATATCTCAAATAACTGCTGAAATGTGTTCTGCATTGATAATGGCAGCAGCTATTTCAATCAGTTACAGAAACACTGTGCTTTGGATATGCAAACCATCTTCTTTCCATGACACACATCTTAGTCAATATCTGATCCCGGGTTTAGGTGTTCTACAATATTTTAGAGTTTGGCCCTTTCTTTTGGCACAAAAATTAGCCAAAGAACAAGCATTGTCTTTATTGCCTGCACCTAAGTCACAAATATGGAGAAAAATAATTAAATAACTGCAAAACACGTCATCACAACTGGGTTAATTTTACTCTGAAAGACCTCATAACAACTGAGAGCCAGGCACGTTTATTTTACAGTGGATCCCAGAAAATAGCGTGCCTTTAATTTCTAAGTGTGATGCATTGCCCTGTGCTGTGTTATGGCAGGTTGCATCTGATCAGTCACACTGGATTACATTGCACATTAGAGTAAGTGTTATGATTCCAGTCACATCACATTAGACGACGACATATCATGTTGGCAATTTGAATTCAAGTCTTTTGAAGGGTAATTTGCAAGTGCAGGATTAAAATACCCATCCTAGTCAAAGGTCAATACGTACACTTCAAATATCTGTTGTAGTATTTGGCACATTTCCATTTCAGACATTTCAAATTGGGTTGATGTAGCCAGGTGCAATATAACCGAAGGTGAGAACTAAGCTAGGAGTCAAGATTTCATAGGACACTGATATATTAAAATTGTATCTAAACTAAAGCCAAGAAATATGTACAGCACACATAAAAACTTATAACTGATTGCCCCAAAGCACACACTGGTGTGTGGAAAATGTGTTATCTCCCAATAATGGCAAATAGTGTGCATGTGTGTGCAGTAACCCGTTTCATAAACATAATTTTGTGCCTTGCATACACCACAATCTGTTTTCATGTGTTCATGCAGGCACAGTGTATCTTATTGTCCTAATTCAGGTATCAGTTTTAGAAATGTGCCCCATTATGTGTCTAACAGTGAGTTAGAGATGCACATTTTAGAGATTATGGGTGAGAGGCACAACACAGAATGCACAGCCCAGGGGCAGGGTGTTATGGTGGCTTTAAGCCACATTTGCACCCTCCTGATCCTGGCCTCTGGCATTATTTAGACAGTCCTGGGAGCCTGTCTAAGTTCCAGCAGCCACTCATCACCTCCTTATGGGCTGCAGCTTTGCCCAAAATCTCCATAGAGCTGTGTGTTGCAGCCCCATCTCCTGCCTCTGGCATGCCCTCTATGTCAAGGCTTGTAACTTCCTCAGTTCTTGCCCCAGGGCAGTTCTCCCTCCACCAGATCCAGGACTTTTACCCAGCTTAAAGGGGCAACAGGAGAAGTGAGGATCTTGAATTTTGTCAACTTTTAAAAGTATCACTAATGCATTTAAGGCTTTCAGGCACTTCATCTTGAGCAAATTAAGTCTTCAATTCTGTGAGCTGCTGCACAGGTGGATCCTTCTGTAGTCTCAATGAAGTAACGAGGCCTTGCATGTGTGCAAGGGTCCACCCATATTGAGAAGGTTGCAGAATCAGGCCTTTAAACAACACACTTCGGGTTTTAGGTCTGCGGGGAGGGGGAATCACATGAAAAGCTCTTTATGAATGTCAGTAAAATTCATTCAGCCTCTGTCTTACTCAGCTTGTGGCAAGTATTATAGCTCTTCATAATAACTACAGCCTCACAGAGATATAACAACTCTAAAGTTTTGAAAAAGTAAAGAAAAGAAAGGGTACATTGGGCCAGATCCTCAGCTGGTGTAATTTGACACAGTTCCATTAAAGTGTATGTAGCTAAACCCATTTACACTAGCTGGCCCAAAGTTTCCACTTAAGATTTTGGCTTCATGCAAGTGCTGTTTTATTATTCATTTTCATTATTAAGTAGCACAAGCTGGGAAAGGAATTTGTTACTCTGGAAAGGGATTGCTTTGAGATTAGAATCTCTCTCTTTCTTGTACTCTCCTACTACAACTTTCCAACTGCACAGCTTGTATTTATTTTAATTTGTCCCTTTTGCCAATAGCTGTTACATAAAAAGCTCACTTTTTTTTTTTCACTTTTTGGTAGTTCAAAACAGATACATGACTTTCTTGAACTTGGAGCATTTTAACCAATTTATTTTATCACTGGTTTGATTAAATTCAATCACATTGGTAATGTATATCGTGTTTTCTTAATTGCTGCTTGGCAACAAGCCTGCTCACTCCTATTGTAATACCCTTTTTAGCTAATAAGCATTTTCATAAAAGAAATCTAATTTTAACAAGCTTCTCTTTATTGGAGATTTTCCTTGAGCTAAAACTGCCCAGCAAAGATTTTGAGCCACTTTCCACTCTTGGTTACACAAGTATAAATCCAGACTAAATCCAATTCCATGTAGTTACTATAGGACAGATCCTCAAGCCTACTGTGACTACTCTGCCACCTATCTAGCAAAATAGGAGGGAGCCCAGGATTTTGCACATTTTGGATAAATGTTATTCTGTTGGGGTTTTTTTTAATATGATAATTCTTTCCCACTTATGTTTTCTGATTTGGAATTGACGGCTCACTTTAGGGCATTCTTATCAATAGGAGCCAGAAATAAAAGAATGTCTAGACATTGTACCTTGTGTAGTGATTTACATCAGTGTAAAGTGGTGATAAAAGTCTACCATCTGATTTGGTAGCATTTTCCACCCATACTGCACTGGTGTAAATGATTACACAATATGCAGAGCTCAGAGAATCAGGCTCACAATGTGTAAAATGTCTATCACCTTTGTATCTAAGGATCCTAAAATGTAAGTGAAGGTCTATCGCAAAGTCTTCTGTGGGAACAGTGGCTGTCTTTTAAAGGCCTCAATTTAGAATTTTAAGGAAATAAATGGAACAAACCCTCAAAAACTAGAAAGGGTTTTAAACTTTAGCTATGGAATATCCTACCCCAAATTAAAAGACATTTTAAAATGTAATGGAGCTTTAGACTTCAAAAATGGCTTTTGTAATAATCTATATTTTCAAAATATTATTACTAGAATAACGTTGTACTGATGTTTTACCATGGTCCTGAAATCTAAGGAGTCATGGTCTCAATACTACCCTCTTTATTTATATGAGCAATCCCATTGCATGCAAGTAAGTCCAGCAGGATTTGGTCTAATATGTTTTTGTTTCAAAAAGTTTATACTTATCTATTGAAAAAATAAAGTATACAAGTACACACTTAAAAAAAAAAAAGGTGTGTGTGTCTGCCTGTCTCAATGCCTGGATGCATGTGATGCTCATTCTTCATGAGCCTGAAGTCAGATTGGTGTGAATTCTAATACCTATAGTACCTCAGTCAGATTCACTTGATTTAGTTTAAAAATGTTTGCTCAATTTTATTTTGCTTTTTCCTCCTCCTGTCCAACTGTCGCAGTGTATGGAATTTTTTTTTTTTTACTCTTTGTTTCTGGGGTTTGGAATGTTTGGGTTCAGAGTGAATTTTTATAGGAATGCAATATTTATTTTGGTTTTTGTTCCAACTATAATGTACTGTGAGATTTTCCTCTCACCGGGGATTACTCTGTGTTTGTTCAGGACACAGAGTCATCGTGTGGAATGGAGTTGTAATTTTTTTTAATCATTGGATTTCTTGCCATGCATGTATGCAAAGCTTCTTTTATTTCAAGTTCAAATATTTGTTTTCTTCTGGTGATTGGTTTTACTTTGCCAGTATTTATTCTCTGACCTGTGGCTAAGTCATGTTTTTTCTATTAGGGAGCTGACAAAAACCTTCTGTGATGCCAAGTGTGTGTTGTTTGGTACTTATATGCACTTCTATATTGTTTTCCAGTACATTTAGCATTATAATCCCATGTGGAAAGCATCAAGAAATAATCTTCATGATGACAGGTGCAAACTTCTTTGATTATTAGATTTCATGTTTTCAGTAACTGGGGAAGATACACAGGCATTACCATCAGTATGAATCTCTCACCAGAAAACAAATGCTTTATCTCATTGCTTTTGGCATGACAAATGATATCAGGGTTTAATATTAACTTATCTTTTCCAAACCTCAAGATATTGTGATCAGCCTCAGGTTTTTAGGCTGGGGTTTGTTTCACTTTTAAGTTTCAGTATTTTTTATTATTAAAAAACACTTGTACCATATATGTCTTTGGACAAAGGAATCTGGATTTTCAATGTCAAAGTGGCTTAAGGGAGTTAATGTATGACACATCAGCTCTGAGATTACCGACAAGCATTTAAGAATATATGTAAATTCACTTTTTTTTTGTAAATATGTTATATTATTATGTTGATGGATCTCTAATCATGTTAGGTATTTTTAATGTGTATACTGCTTTCATTCCTAGTTTATTTGAGTCACCTGAATATTGTTATTTAGGGCCATATACTGAAAGAACTGAAGTTTCCCTAATCTATTCAGAGACCAAAAAGAGTGCAGTCAGCTGTTTTGGGATGTAGATGTCCCTGGATCCTACCTCAAAGCTTTGAAAGTATATGCTCAGGGGATACTCAAGCTGCTCCTTTCTCAAGCAGCAGTAAAGAACCACTGCAGAGCAAGTTGTGCTCCAACCCCGATCATTATTCCAAACTCCTATTGACCACAATGAGTTCATGTAAAATGATGGCAGTATATAGTTGATCTGCTATTATTTGCTTATCTGAATAGATCATCAGAATTCAGTGCAGTAGTGATAGTAATTATAATAAAATACGTTTTAATTTCAGGTGTCTATGTCCCTAGATTTTTAGATGTTTTAACAAAAAAACAAAGCATAGTCAATGTAAATTGGCAGATTACCCAAACAAATACAAGAGCAGAAGCAAAACAGACACCCTTCAAACATCCACTTGAAAACATCAAACTTTATGCATCATATATTTATTGTATTTTATGTACTTATAAAAGAATCCTGAAATGAACATGATAAACTAGAAAAGAAGCAGAAAAGTTTTCAGTCTTGTTGGAAGGATGCCACAAATGTACTCTGGTGAATAGTGAGGATAAGAGTAGTAGTGAATCTTTTTTATGGTGCTGTTATCAGGACATAATGTGCTGGTTTTATGGCATATCACCACAGCCAGTGCCTGAATTGCCAGTGGAAATATAATTTAGGATCCAATGCAAGATCTTGTAGTGCATCAGTAATTTAATCCTATCTATCAGCACTCCCATCTCTGTCAGTTATTAGCTGATAATTGTTTTACTTTAAAAGAAGGGGGGGATGTACATATTTGAAATAGCTCAGCATGTGCTCTGAGATCCAAAAAGTACAACAAGCTGCATGATTGCTATACTGGGGAGAAAAGAAAGCTGTTTATTTAATTGATTTCAGAAATCAAGTGTTTTCCTAAACTTCTTATTTATGTATTTTTTTTATAAGCTGACAAGATTCTTTAAAGAACAGTTTGGGGTCCTTATTCAGGGCTCTGGTTAGTAACCAAATACATCTTCGCCCCTAACAAGCTGGTAAACAAGAGTGGGGAGACAGGGAGGGGGGCTCTAGTTAGAAACCAAATATACCCTTGCCCCTACCAAGATGGTCAGAAAAGTTGGGGAGGCAGGGAGGAGGACCGGGCATGTCAAACCAGATTTGCTCACTGGGGACAGGGGGTTATGTCCTTCGAACCCTGCTGAAGATACTACAGTGATGAGCACAGTACAAGAACCAGAACAGAATACACTAAACTAGAGTAGAATAGTCACATTTACAGACTAAAAGTTTTAGATATCATTTTACTTTCACGGTAAGTATTTGAGAAGTTTGAAGGTTCTTCTTCCATAGATGGAGATGGAGTGATGGACAGACCAAATCTGAATGGTTTTGTGCGCTCATGTGCTGGGTTGAAACACCAATCAATTTGACCGTCTGCCACTCCATCTCCATTGAGGTAGATGCACTAAAGCTGAGTGGCTCTGAGACTGCATGGACCAGGTTGCAATGCCTTAGGCCTTGTCTACAGTGCCACTTTACGGCACTGCAACTTTCTTGCTCAGGGGTGTGAAAAAACACTCCCCTGAGCGCTGCAAGTTTCAGCGCTGTAAAGTGGCAGTGTAGACAGTTCACCAGCGCTGGGAGCCGCGCTACCAGCATCACTAACTAGTCCCCTCATGGGGGTGGGTTTTTTTACAGCGCTGGGAGAGCACTCTCACGGTGCTGGTGCCATGACTACACAGCCACGTTAAAGCGCTGCCGAGGCAGCACTTTATCATTGCTAGTGAAGTCATATCCTTAGTGGACAGAAGCTGCCTCTGCAGGGTCACAGACTTTATTCAAATGGGCAATAACTCGAACACCATGACCTCCATGCCAAATTCATAGCCTTACTTATCCTCATATTTATGTATGAATCTGTGTTCCTGGGGAATTCTAAGTACTAAGAAATCTTTTAACAACAGCCGTTGTAGGGGAAGCAATCAGGAGAGATTGAAAGGAGGTACTCCCTATCATTTCCCCCATCGAGTACCAGAGAGCAGAGGAAATTTGTGATTGAGAAATGACAGATGCTTTTTGCAATATTTTAAGCAAAAAAGCTTGAGCAATGTGGGAAAACCTTGTAAATGAAATTCCTGATAAGCAGAAAGGTAAGGGAAATCTTGGAAAGGTTTAACACACAAATCAATTCTGTCTACCATATATTCTTATAGAGGGAATTGTCTAATAAATGTATGGTAACTCTGATAATTATTTTGCATGAATCACGGAGAACTGGAGTGGTGCAGGCAAACTAGCCATAAAAGCAAACAGAGTAATACCAAGAGTGACCCTTTACCCACCAGCCCATTCATCTAACCTTTATCACCAATGAAGTAATGAAACAATTTTTAAGAGCAAAATAATCTCTGAACATTCAGGTGATAATGGGAACATAATCAATAAACAGCAGGCTCTTGACAGAAAAAAAATCTCAATTGCTTTCTTTTTACATAATTATAAATTTAGTGGAAGAAGGGAAAATGGTAAATATCAATTGCATGATTCTCCTTTCAGACACTGTAAACGTTTTAGTTTGCTAAAGGCAGTCTCAAAACTCTTCTCTCAAAATTAATTAAAACTGGTTTGGATAGGAACACTGTCACATGGATTGAAGTGACTGAAGGACCATTAACAAAGGATAATGATACACAGCAATGTAACTAGTTAGGAGGTGGTGTCTAACAGGTACCAAAGGGACTGGTGTTAGTTCCAGGCTTATTTGACATCTTCATTAATGGTCTTGAAGTGGGAGTAAACAACAAGTTAATGAAATTCACATATTATACTAAATTGGGAGGTACTGCAAACACCAGTCAGGGCAGAAAAATAATAGAAAGGGACCAAGAGATATTAGAAACACGAGCATAACAACAAAATGAGATTCAATTTGGAGCAAGACAATCTAATACCAGCTGAGGAAAAATAATCCAAAACAAGCAATTGAGTGGGACAGAGAAACCTTGATGTTTAAAAAAGGCACAGAGATGGTAATGGATAGCAAATTAGACAATCTGTAGTATAACATGGCATTAAAAGAGGCCAATGTTCTTTTGGGCTACATACAAAGAGGTATCACAGACAGTCCCTCTCAATATAACACTGGGGCGACTATGCTTGGAATACTGTATTCAATTCAGGGCACCAATTTACTAGAAAAGTATTAGCAACATCGGGGCACTTCATAGCAGAGCAATAACAAGAGACTGGGGAAAGCAATTTATGAGAAGAAAATAAAGGAGCTAAATATCAGTATACTTTAGCTAAGCGACAACAAAAGGAAGACATGGAAACAATTGGACTATTTAAAGATTGTAAACACCAAAGAAGGAAAGGAGTTTAGTGTGGAACAAAACGGTAGCAGTGGAGGTAATAGGATGCAATTAAGAAAGGGGGGGAAAAGAGCTGAATATTAGGAAACTCCTTCGGCAATCAGGTGTTTGTTTGCTTTTTAGTAGAAGAATTATTCTGTAGAAATAACAATACATTTTCTGGGTGTTCGGTAGACTCCACTGACCCACACTTTTCCCATAACAAAAATGTTTTGTTTACTAGTATTTGGCTATAGAAAATTCTCTGAAGTAAAGTGGTCGGAGCTCCATTGTCTGGGACATTTGAAACAAGACTAGACAAAACATTAGCAATGGTTTAGCACTCCATGCAAGTATTAGCTAAAATCAATAGCTTGAGATACAAATGAAGGAGAAAAATCATAACACAAAGAATCTAGTGCACAATTCTGAGCAAAAATAAGCAGAAAGAATGAGGGAAAGAAGGAACATTGAATGGTTTCTGATAAAGAGAGTAGGAGAGTGTATGCAGCTTTATTCATTCCACTGGTATGCAGAGGACAGTGGAGATCCAAGAAGCATCCTTGAAAGGATCTTTGCCTTAAAATCTGTGAAGAAATAAAAGACTCTCTGTGCACAGATCTCCCCTACCCTATGTACAATGGCTTTTATGAGAGTCCTCCAGCATTTTTTCTAAAACCATATAGAATTTAGTAAAGAATGAGTTCCATTTCACAGGTTTTTGCAACCATCCTGCAGATTTCAACAGCAGGGATATAATTCTCTATTAAATTGAACATGGTGGAGTAAAATAAAAACATATACGAGATAGAGCATTTACCACTCCGGGTACGTCTTCACTACCCGCCATATCGGCGGGTAGCAATCAATTTATCCGGGATCGATATATCGCGTCTCGTTAAGACGCGATATAGCGATCCCAGAACGCGCTCATTGTCGACTCCGGAACTCCACCAGAGCAAGCGGCGGTAGCGCAGTCGACGGGGGAGCCGCGGCCATCGATCCCGCGCCGTGTGGACCCCAGGTAATTCGATCTAAGATACTTCGACTTCAGCTACGCTATTCGCGTAACTTAGATCGATCCCCCCCCCCCCCAGTGTAGACCAGCCCTAAGAGTGCTGAAGTGTCAGTGGGGCAATTAGGCCTGGCCCCTTCTCTGGTAAATAATGGGGGAATCCACTGACAAGTGAATGCACCATTAGGCTATATTATATTTTCTCCAGCTGCCCTCCACATTGTTGAACTGTGTTTAGGAGGATTAGGAAGTAATTAGCAGGACGGCAACAGTGGCAAAGGAGCCATGCTGCCTGGAAACCAGAAGAGCAGTGTGGGAATGAGGAGTATAGGAACCCGAATCCATAATGTATCTATGTTAAAAAGGAAATTTTATTATTAACTAGCAATTTTGCTGTCTGATACGATGTCCCCTACTAGACACTGATAGCAAGCATCTTTCATTGATGTCTGGCACATTAACTAGCTCTTTCTAGCATCAATGTTATTTTGCTTGGTGATAAATATCGTAAGCTGTTCTGAACAATTTGATCTGCTTGTGTATTTTGAGCATCTCCTTCAATTCTCATTTCCTGGAGATGCTCTTCTCTCCTTTCTCCATACTAATCAGTTCTGGCTTTATTTTGCTGTCTGTTTATACATTGCTTTAGGGTCATTCCATGTGAAATCACCTAATTTCTAATTTATGGCTTGCATGACTAAGTTTGATTAAAAACAAACAACAAACAAACAAACAAAAAACCCTTGTACACAAACAATACACAGAAAAATGAAGAAACCCAATATATTTAAACAAATAATTCATGGCATTTTTTCAGGCAAACATTTAGAAATGTGGTGAAATTTATTCAGTGTTAAATGATTGATACCTCTTAATTCTAATGTACAATCCAGTATAGCGTTTCTTTTTAGTATGCTAACATATCTGTGTGACATGTCTTTGCAGTAATACTGCCCGTTATGTAGTAGTTTCCATACATGAGAAATATTGCTATCTAAATATAACCATATTGTGACATTTAACCTTGTGTGGAAGATTGTAATGACACTCAAAGATGGTGAAAAATGGTTGAGGAATAGGACAGTGACGCTGTGACACGACATGATTTATTTTTTCTGTAACTTGCTTTTCCCCTTTTCCCCTCCTTATTTCTCAGGAGACTAAAACGTTGATTTGAAAGCAGAAATGACGGGGTGAATTTTTAACTGCTCAGAAAAGACAGGGCTGGGTAAAAGTTTTGGATAGGCAGTTTAAGTTTGAGTGATGTGAAGAATATCCTAGATTGGCCAGTGCCGGCATCTATTGCGGGACAGAGGGAGATATTAACACTCCTGGAGAGAAACCATCTTAGTGACTAATCTTGTACATACAGAGGAAAAGCTTGTGCATTAGGAGTTAGAAAGATATATGGCACTGTTGGTGAGCAAAACAGTTATTCAGGTGAGTAAAGCCACCCTGTGCCACTTTGTTTATGGGCTATCAGAACAATGCAAAACTGGAGCGGGTACAGGCTGCAAAAGTCACGAAAAGGTCAGTGAGTGGATAGACAGAGGGGATGGCCACCCAGAGCAACAGTTACTTTGTGTCCTCTACTTATAGCTAAGATTATGTTTTAATCATGGGTATTTTTAGTAAAAGTCATGGACAGGTCACAGGCAGTAACAAAAATTCACATCCCATGACCTGTCCATGACTTGTACTATACTCCTGACTAAAACTTGCACCAGGGGTGCTCTGGGGGGAGGGAGGGGGACAGGCAGTCCGGGGATGCCACAGATGCTGTGTGTGTGTGGGGGGGGAGGGGTGGCTCGGGGCCCCCGCTGGTGCTGCGGGGGACAGGCGGCGGCCCGTGGCCCAGGACTCCCGCTGGTGCTGGGGGTGTGTGGCCCGGGACCCCCGCTGGTGCTGGGGGAGAGGGTTGGTGGGGCTGGCAGGCTCCTTACCTGCCTCCTGCAGCTCCTGGGGGAGGGAAGGCCTGCCATGAGCTCCGGCTGTGCAGCTCCCATTGGCTGTGCAACTCCCATTGGCTGGGAACCCCAGCCAATGGGAGCTGCGGGGGTAGTGCCTCCTCTGCCTAGGAGCTAGAGGGACATGCTGGCCGATTTTGGGAGCCCCCTCCCAAGGTAAGCACCGCCCTACACCCCAACCCCCCAGCCAGGAGCCCCCTTCCACATCCAAACTGCCCCAGCAGTGGCCAGTGTGACATGCCCAGGGGCTGCCTGATCTGCTTGGGCAGCCCCAGAGCCAGCTGCACCAGCTGCTGCAGAAGTCACAGAGGTCACGGAAAATCATGGAATCTATGACCTCAATGACAGAAACTGAGCCTTACTTATAGCAAACCCCAGCAGTTCTATCACAAGTGGGATTTCTCTTTAGCACTCCCTGTTTGGCTAAGCGCAACACTGCAGGTGCTCCCTGACTTAGTCCATGAGTCGTGGCTGCCTTCTTGGAGCAGGGCAGTCTGTGCCATGAACTCAGTGTCAGTCTATAAACTGTTAAATTAACAAACTCAGAATTTGGCAGTCTGCCCTTGAAATAAACAAACAACTTCAAAGTTAAGCTCTGAGTTGCAGCACTTGAAGGCAGGGCCCTGACCTGCCCCTCAGGTTCTGAGCTAGAACTGTGGGGCGCCTCCTCTGTCCCACTCTCACCCACACAATCCCTGAGAAGAAGCAGGTAAGCCCTCTTAATTGATCTGCCAAGTCCTGATTGGTCAGCGTCTCTTCTAGGCATCTGGAGGACTAAATTTTGTTCGTAGCCCAGTCTGGGTGTTGTTGTTTTTTGAGCCAGAACACTCAAATGAGCCTGAAAATGGTCTCATGAGCATAGGGAGTGATTTATCATAAAAAAAAAAAAAAAAAACAGTTCATATAATCAATGAAAGGGTCTGAGCAGCAGAACTCTCTGATGGAAGGCAGTTCCTTCCACCGTTACAAAAGGCAAAATGATGTCCATATCCATATATACAAAAAACAGCAGTATATACAATAGAGTCATAAGAGTAACAAGTATAAAATCAGTGGGGAACCTCAACATCTTAGATGTCTATATACAAATGCAAAGAGTTTGGGGAATAAACAGGAAGAACTGGAACAATTAGTACATAAGCTTACACTATAACTTATTTGGCAGCACAGAGACTTGGTGGGATAAATCTATGACTTGAATATTGGTAGAGAAGGATATAGCTTTTAAAGAAACGACAGGCAGGGAAAAAGGGGAGGTGGTGTTACATTATGAATCAAGAATATATATACTTGTTCTGAGTCCAGAAGGAGGTGAGAGGCAAGCCAGTTGGGTAAAGATAATGAGCGAAAAATAGGTCATGGTAGGGGTCTATTATAGATGACCAAACCAGAAAGAAGAGGATGAGGCATTTCTAGAACAAATAACAGTTGTATTCAAAACACAAGACCTGGTAGTAATGGGGACTTTAACTACCCAAACATCTGTTGGGAAAGTAATATGGCAAAGCACAAAATGTACAATAAGTTCTTGGAATGTATTGGGGACAACTTTTTGTTTCACGAAGTGGAGGAAGTAACCAGGCAGACAGACATTTTTGACTTAATTCTGACCAGCAGGGCAGAATTGGTAGCAAATCTGAATGTTATGGCAATTTGAGTGAAAGTGATTATGAACTGAGAGATTTCATAATTCTAAGGAAAGGAAAGAGTGAAAGCAGCAGAATAAGGATATTGGTAGGTTTAAAAAAAACTGTAACAAACTCCAAAAACTGTTCCCATGGGATGAAAATCTAAGGAGTTTAAGAGAGCTGGCAGTTTCTGAAGGAGACAATATAAAAGGCATAACAGCAAACTATCTCAGTGCAAAGGAAAGATAGGAAGAATAATAAGAGACCAATATGGCTCCATCAGAAGCTCTTTAATAACCTCACAATTAAATAGGAATCCTACACAAAGTGGAAACATAAATGAATTGCTAAGGAGGAGTACTAAAGAACAGCACAAGCATATAAGGCCAAAATCAAAAAGACTAAGTAACAAAACGAGTTGCACCTAACAAGGGAAAAAAGGCAATAAGAGGAGAGGTTTTTAAAAAATATTTTAGAAGCAAGAGAAAGATGAAGAAAAATGCAAGTCCTCTATTTAGCAGGGAAGGAGAGCTCATAATTGAGAACATCAAGAAGGCTCAGGTGTTTAATACCTATTTTGCTTCAATTTTCACTAAAAAGGTTAATGGTGATTGTCACAGTTTCCACGCAACTACATCTGTTTAACTCCTTTCCCCACAACCCCCACCATAGTTCACCAAGGACACAAACTTTAGGCTTCTGGCTCCCAACCTAACCTCACTTCTCTTGAGCCAAGATCCACATCTCTCTTCCCCCAACCAGGGATTTTAAGGCTAGACTGCTGCCTACCTTACATTGTTATATTCCCAGCAAGCCATGCTATCTAGATAGGCCAGTGTCTTAACTTTGCTTTCTGTACCAGTTATGACCAGTCTATTGCCTGCAGTTATAAGTTTCTCCACAGCTCCGTCTAAGCAAGCACATTTATTTGTAAGGTAAAAGCATTACAGAGAAAACATGTAAACTTACTAAAACAATAAAAAACCCTATATGCATGCTAAAACAATTACCAGAAGTCACCCCCGACTCCAACCTAAGTCTCTGGTAGATTTTAGTCAATCAAAACCCAAAGCTGAGTTTTCCTTGGGGTTGCAAATTCATCCATTTTAGATCCAGAACCAGAACAGACACTGGACAGATTAATAATTTCTTTATGCAGCTTTGGGCTTTCTTTAACATGTAATCAACAGACGATGGCCCTCTCTTCAGGGAATAGCTTCAAAAAGCTATTTGCATTAACCTTTGCCTGGGGATTCTGCAGGATATCTTCTGAACACTTATTGTCCAGAAAGTCCACACTGTGATGTATTTGAATGTATTGAGCAGAGTGTTGAAACTGTTTATGTGAATTATAGTTTCTTAAGAAGTTGCTTATGTTAAATCTGCTGTTTTATAGTGGTTGCTATGATTTTCTTCTCTCTTTCTCTCTGCAGAATACAATCAGTCAGTCATAATGGCTCCAACAGTATGCATAAGCCTGTGTTTATAATCAGGGATTTGAGCTATGTCCACAAAACACAACACATACTTGTTTAGCACCTTTTCAATATAGCGTTTGGCACTCCCAGGTCTTAAGTCTCCCCCTTCGAGAGGTTACATCCCAGTGCACAATAATACATAAACTTAATACAATAAGGTCTTTCAACAATATTGCAGGAAATTGCCATATCTGTCACATTGACTGGACACTTAACACAATTAATATTAAGAACAAGGGGAAACGAAAGCATGCAAAATAGGAAAGATCAGGTTAAAGAATATTTAGATAAAATAGATGTATTCAGAGCCTGATGAAATTCATACTAGGGTACTTAAGGAACTAGCTGAAGCAATCTCTGAACCATTAGCAATTATCTTTGACAACTCATGGGAGAGAGATGAGGTCCCAGAGGACTGGGGAAGGGTAAACATAGTACCTGGGACTGGGAATTATAGACCAGTCAGCCTAACTTTGCTACCTGGAAAGATACAGGAATAAAACTTTAAACAATCGATTTGTAAGCACCTAGAATATAATAGGATAATAAGGAATACCCAGCATGGATTTGTCAGAAACAAATTATAACAAACCAACATAATCTAAATGCATGTATTACAAGTAATACAATTACTTTCTTGGGGAGGATGTTGTAGTTTTAAGGATCAGACATTATTTTCTAGTTTTGAAGGATTTGGTTATTTCCATATTATGTTATAGGGAGGCAAAGACACATTTCACAAATCCAGTTAATTTTCAAGAGTATTTTTTAAAACATTTTGGATGGACATTTTATTCCTGATAACACACCATGGAACGTATCTATAAATTTAATTTGGGTGTGTTTTTAAATGGTTACAGTATGGTGAGTTAATTCAACAGGAGTGATTGGAAGGTACTGGTGTTTAACTCACCTTTAGCTGGAAATCTGAATGAAACCTGAAAAGACTTACAACTTTAAATAAGTTGCAAACCTTGCTAACTGGCCCACTTTGGGAGGGATGGCATCTCCCTGAAGCACCAATACTACCTTAATGTTTCTTTTGGAGGTAGATTATGCACAGTGTCATGTAGCTGCACAAGAAGAGGGTGAGGGAGAAGATGCTAGGAGACCTCACTCCCCCTCCATTATCCCTGCACAGGAGAGCACATACTACACCTGTATAAAGGATGACAGAGCTACTGTTGCCCCACATGCTCACTTGACACTCCATATCAGGCAGGCTTCTCACTGGACTCCTGGGGCAGCCCCTGCCCTCAACGTCATGCCGGGCATGACTTACTAGCCAGAATTTTTCCTTCAAAATTCAGCTTGCAATTAACTGTATTAAACACGGGCATAACCCAAATTAGTTTGATCTGTTGGCTACAGATCAAATAGTCACTCTGCTAGTCAACAATATAAATATTGGCTGCAGCTCTCTTCAAAAATAATTAAGTTTTGCCAAAGAAAAACAAAACTCCAAACAAATAAACAAAAAATAAAATGTTGTTAACACAAAAACTAGCTTTGAATGGAACCAGCACTCTTAGTAGGCCAAACTATTCTCATCAACTTTGGGCTTCATTGAAAGTGTGCCCAAGCTGTAGACCTACCAAGACAGTGCATGTCTGAATTGATTTTGCCATACCTCTGCTTTTATTTCTTTTCTGTTACTTGTAAACTGTTTAACTGGAGAATTCAGGAGCACAAATTTTGCTTTCTTTTAGGAGATAGTTTACCTTTGTATACACCTCTCTGACAATGTGACCAGAATTTCAGAAGTTTCAGTAGCTCCACACTGGGTCTACAAAGAATATGGCAGTGAAATGTAAGCAGAGGGGACTAGGTAATTTCTTAAAGTTTGCTTCTAATAGGTAGCTTATTGCCACACACAGTAATGTTAGAAACTCTTAGGGAGGTTCCTTTGAAAATTTTATCATCTGCCTTTAAAGTTATGATTATGAAATTGATAAATTTCTTTCACAATTTATTCAACAAACTTCAAGTAAATGTCAGCTGATTTTTTTTTAAAAAAAACCCACCTCTCTATACACTGATTGTTTGTAATAGAGAATATGTAAGTTATTTCACTATTTGGTTAAAAGAAAGGCATTGTTGAATAGAAAGTCTGACAAACATCTTGAGCTTCTTGCTCTGAATGGAAATTATTGATACTGTGGGAACTTTCCAAGTTGTGTGAAAATTAACTGCGATATTACTGTATCACCAAACTGATGAATTTTCTAATCACAAAAAATGATAGGCTGGGTAGGACTACTGGCCGATATAGTTCTATATAGTATTTAAAGAAAAATCTCTTTTAGGAAATGAATTGTTACTTGCCACACCTCATTCTGTAAATGGAAATAACTATAAAAGTAGAGAAATTTTGTAACTGGTATCCTTTGAGCAGATGTGTTCCCGGACATCTTCTGTATAGCTTTTCTGAGGAGAGAAAACTTTGACTACTTAAAGAATGGTATGTCATCACAATGGGGTAGGCCCATTTTTACACAATTTTTGTAGAAAATTTTTATACAAAACTGGCAAGGGACTAAATATATGATGTCCTTTTTCATCTCCTTTGTGGGGACCTTATATTCAAATCAGTGCTCCACTCCTAAAAAATAGAAGTGCTGGAACACATTTCTGGTACTTCGGGTAAGTGATAGTACCGGAACTACTGGAACAGCAAAAAGTACTAGAATGGCGATCCAAAGCATTCCAGCATGACTCGAGCCCTGACTCAGACTGAGGACACACGACAGAGACAAATAACACGCTGTTGCTCTTTGAATTTTGTATACTACTTATAGTTTAGTTTATTTGGAGTGAATGATATAATTATACATAAGTATAAATAATAAAATGTAAAGCAAATTCCTCTTTTACCTCATTCATCCATTTCATTAAATGATTTTTTTTTGCCATCTGCCATTTGTTCCTCTTCTAGATTATTACCTACAGAGAGCACTAATATATATGTAATAAGGTATGTAAAAGACAAAGCCCTGCTTCTGAGGAACTCACAATGTAGCTCCCACAAATGTGATGCACAGAATATGGATTCAAGTATTGGAGGTATGGAAATTAGAGCTGGGCACAATTTTTCAGACAAATGGTTTAGTCACCAAAAAATGCACTTTGGGGCAATCTGAACCTATTCACTAATTCTGCACAAATTCACCAAATAGTTTTGGCCCCTACAAAATTTTCAAGCAAGATATAAGAGGAGCCATTCACAGAACTGCAGCAGGCGATAGTGTTGCCTCCTTTATACCCAATAGGCTTGTGGTTAGGGCATTCACACGGGAGACCCAGGTTTGAATAGAGGTCTTGCATCTCTCAGGTGAGTGCCTTAACCACCAGGCTATTGGTTATTCTGCAGGGGTGGGGAAAGGCTCTCTCAATCTCTCCTGTCAAAGCTGTTCCACTTTATATAAATACTCAAATAGTTATTGGTCATGAGACTGTGAGAATGACTCTACAGGCTGGTAGTTAGAGCAGATGGATGGGGGGCAACACAGGTTCCAGTCCTTCAAACCTGAGTCTCCTCCCAATGTAACCACTGGATTAGTGCTTACATTCCTCTGTACATTTCCTTTCATTTTAATAAAAGAGCAGGTTAAAGTGCCCTAAATCAAAATGAAATGTTTTGTTTAGTTTTTAACTGAGCTTTTCATACAACCAGAACAGACTTTTTTATTATTATTATTTTTCAGAACTGACAGTTATTTGTACAGCTCCAAGGGAAACTTCATTGAGGCATAAGGAGATCACCACTGGAAAGAAATACACTTTAGGAGCTATTAAAATTAGAAGAGGGAGGTTACCTGGCACATCAGGAGTGGGTGGGAGTAATTTGAATAATAGTCATTTTTCAGGGACAGGGAGACAAAGAGAACTGTTAGCAAACAGGATAATCCAGATGTTCCTATTATAGCCCACTACTTACAAATCTTGATCGTCACATTTTGGTATTACTCTAAATGGGTCTGGGCACCATACAGAGGACCAGGCCCCTCACTGGAAATTGAGACTCTTTTATGGTGTGTGAATTGACTTCAAATTTAGAGAAAATTCACACAGAAGCTTGTTTGAATTTAGATGAGTAGATGAAGCTTTAAGAACCAATGACTGGACCTATTTTCTTTTAAGAAATAAACCAATGCTGTCCCACCACCTTAGCAATAGAGGAAACTTCGTGAGTTTGACACTCCTGTATCAAAAGAGCTTGGGACTGAGGGTGCTGAAGAGTCAGTATGGAAAGGGAGTGTACTTTGCAGTAATAATTTGGCAAGTTTAAAAGTAGCATTGAGGGACTCTGAAAAGAGCCAGAGACAACAGTAGTGTTATGATTTAGAGCCTTGCGGGATGTGGAATAAGGTGAATAAGTAAATCTTAACTGCACTAAAAGGGGATTGAAGGGAAATATTTTTTTAGTTTAATTCTAGAACAGGAATTTTAGAAGTTTATTTTTGTGTCATTTTCACTAGGAACGGCCCTGATCCTGCACTGTGACCCCACATGAACGGATCCCCAACCCCAACCTCATAGATATTAGTGAAGCTTCATGCAGGTGCAGTGGTCTGTGAATGCAGATCACATTGTGGGATCAGGACTCAGATTTTTAAAATTCAAAAAAAAGTTAATCAATTTATCACATTGAGAACTTGTTTGCAAAGTATCAATAGAGTTGAAATTAGTATCTTGGAACTGATACAAATGACTGATTATTTGAGGGCTTATAAAAGCGTCAAACACAAGAACTACTATTTGCATCTATGATTACATAAAAAGCAACAGAGGGTCCTGTGGAACCTTTAAGACTAACAGAAAGGTGCCACAGGACCCTCTGTTGCTTTTTACAGATTCAGACTAACACGGCTACCCCTCTGATACTATGATTACATAGAATACTATACTATATGATTTCACATTTAAGATGCGTAAGAGAAAGACATTTAAGAACTGTGAAAGAAAAAAAAAAGCTAAGGGGAAAATGTTAAAAAATAACCTTGAAATAAAAAGTAAACAAATAAATATAGGCCATAAAATTTCTATTTAGAAAACTGTTTGAGGTAAGTGTATAGTAGAACCAACATATTTTTTAAGGTTTCAATAGAGCTTTTCTTCAGTCTCAGATAGTTAAATGCTCTCATTTTTCAGTTTGACCCATGATGCTTTATTTGCAGAACAGCAGAATCTAAATATTGAACAGCAACAATATAATATTGGCTGATTCTATATTAAGTAACATAGATATTTCAGATTTCTCCCAGTATAACACATGGCAGGCCTCCTCTTCCCTTCTTGCTTAATCATTGCATAATCCTTTTTTCTACAGTATTAAATATTCAGATAACTAGGCGCAGCATATACCACAGTGGCACAATTTAAATTTCACTACTGTAGTAAATTCTGTTCCCATGAGCCATTATATCCAATGGAAATAATATCTAGTGGGATTGCAACCTGTTCCGCCACTATACATCAGGATTCAAAGACCTTCATAATGAATCCCATCGTGTTCTTAGTACAAGTGCGCATTCATGCATAGCTGGAAATGAAGAAATATTTCTAATTTCAGGGAGTACATCTTACTGTATTTTGCATAATGACTGTGAACATAATATATCAGATAAATGTAGGGAAATAGCTTTTAGTGCAATGTTGTCTTGGGAAAATAATAAATCAACAACCTATGAACCCTAGGTCCATTTGAAGCATATTTAGAGCCCTCATTAACCTATGGGGGCCAATTTGAATAGAAACCATTTTAATGAAGACACAGAGGAGATTTTAATAATTTATTATGATGAGAGAAATGAAAACCCACTAGAAATGGTAAAGATTACCCAAATTCTAGTAATATCCAATGGTGGCAATATAACTGTCTGCACTCCGCTTCAAAGGCTATAGCCAAGACACAGACATTAGACTGCAGTGGGGCATTATACAATACAGAAGAGGCAGGACTTAAGGGAGGCAGCCCCCAGTAGCTGTAATAAGCTATCTGCTCATCTGAAGCGGGGATCCTAATTGTTTGTTTTACAGAAAATTTTAATCCTTTATTTTAAGAAGCCTCTTCACATGACATGTTCTGAAAATGTGACCATTTAGTGGTATTGCCAGCTATTTAAGGCTAGGTGCCATACATTATATTTATTTTGTACTGACATACCTTGCAGTAAGACTGCATGATTCTCTCTTTTCCTTCTCAGGACCATCACAAAAATGAGGTGTGGCTCTCACTAGGCTATCTTTGTGAGCAGCAGTGAAATTAGATACAATGGATATTGACTATGGTGGTGTACATAATTCTCCTCTTTAAGTCCTGATCTAAAAGCCTCTGTAGTCAACAGGAATCTTTCCATTAACGTCAACGGGTTTTGGACCAGACCCTTAATTAACATGTGTCTATCATTAAAAAATATAGCCTCAGCATTCAGGAACAGAGGTGAAGGCATATGATTAAAGGGTTTAATGCAAAATCTTACAGAAGTTGATCCAATAAAAGATATTACCTTACCCACCTCGTCTTTCTAATATGCTGAGACCAAGATGGCTACAACAACACTGCATACAAGAACCCTGTGACTTAGTATATAAAGAAATACAATCCCAGCACCCAATTTTGTGACACCTAATGGTGCTTTTAATCGTTCATTAAAATTATTGAGCAAATTAAAAAAAAAAAAAAGAGGCATCTGGAGATGCAATTTTTTTCTGGTCCTATTTAGTTTTTTTGGAGCTGGGTGAATTCTGCAATTTTAGGGGGGAACTTTTAAACAAATTAACCTTGGCTTGTTGTGAGAGAACTGGATTTGATATAATCCACAGCCATATTGTGCACTTAACCATCCTCCCCACAAGCTGGAAGCAAGGACACCATTGAGACAGGAGAAAAATCTGGCCTTTCTTACGAAGACAAATACAGCTGCAAGCTGCAGTTTTACCAACTTGGATAGATAAAGTAAATGGACAGATTCATGAGAAGGGGGGGGAGAGGGGGAATGTGGAAAACTGACTGATTTGGGTTGTGTTTGTAAGGGTTTTTTTTTTTTTTTTTTGCTGAAGCTGTTTTGTTGCTGAGGAGAATAATTAATTCTTACTGGCTGTTTCTAGGGAAATTGGAAATTGTTAGCCTATTAGGGGCTGTTATGAGTTATGTGCTTTGCCCACAGAGTTTAGTTAGAAAGTATGCTTTGGAGCAATCTGAGGAAATGTTTCTTTGGGCAAGGATCTGGCACCTAAACGCCCCAACAGCTGAAGCGAAGGAGGGCTCCCGGAAGGCTGGTTGGTGATTCTTCAAAACCATATTAGACTTTGGGTACATATAAATGTTTGGAATGCTTTGAACCTATTGTGTGTGTGTGTGTGTATGTGCTTGAGAACAAATAAAAAAGTAGTTTTAGGTAAGAGCATTCTTGTTTGTACCAATCATTTATCAGAGGAGCTGTGTCCTCACTGAATTTTTCCTGAACCGCTTGGAGAGAAACAGTTAAGTTACCACTGCTTTGGGTTCTGAAAACCCTGGGTAACAGGTTATGTTCATACCCATTTTGGTGTGCTGTTTGCATATAAACTAGTGAATGAGTTTAGTGGCAAGATTTTTCTCCATCACTGCACATTTTGTAGAATATTCACAGAAGTGAAATTTTAAATTTCTAAAACACAAATTTGAGAAGAGGCAAAATTGCTTGAATAAATTTGGTTATAAATTCTTTTCCAGCTTCTAGTTATATTTCTCTTATGAACCTTCCTAACATAAATAGTCCCATTTAAGACACTGGGATTACTTGTTTGTGAAAAAATTAATCTTATAAGTGTCACAGAATTGGTCCTGAGACTGCATACTAAAAAAAAAAAGACAAAAGAGTGGGAGAGCAACAAAAATGTGTATTAATTTCCTGTCTCAATTCCTCAATTTTTAGCTGTGATTTTTTTTTTATTTTAACTTTTTGTTTTTCCATTTTTTGTATCTCAACTAATGCCTGTTTCTATGTGAGTCAGTCATGGAGAAAGTAAAAAGGAAATGACCGAGTAGATCATCATGTCCATTCCCTACTGTAGGAATTTTTCCAGCAGTATATTATTGAGTGCCTTACCAAATGTACTTTTAAATGGCTATTAAGGGCAACTCTTATGACAGAAATGAGACAAATTCTAGACAGACAAGGTGGGTGAGGTAATATCTTTTATCATACCAACTTCTGTTGGTGCAGGAGACAAGTTTTTGAGCTTACACAGAGCTCTTCTGCAGGTTTGGGAATTGTTCCACCTTATATTTAGCTGTGACACTGGGGTAAATTTCCATGGCATGAAGAATAGCTCTGCATAAGCCCAAAAGCTTGTCTCCCTCACCTACAGAAGTTGGTCCAATACAAGATATTACCCCACCCCCCTTGTCTCTTTAATATGCTGGGACCAACACAGATACAACACCATTGCATACAACTTGTAGATCCAGTATGTCTTTACTTGAGTAATTTATCCTGAACAGTCAGTGCTGAGTACTGCCAGTTCCTTACAAGGTAAGCACTCCAATAATTAAAGCTAATGCAATTGCTTATCCAGATCCAACAGGTACTCACTCCCTAGCCTTTCCCCAAACAAAGAAAACCCAACTCAGCTCCATTTGAGGGAAACTTTAGCTCAAGCCATATGTCACCACCACTTGAAAACTATGCAGTGATCTAATGTTAAAAGGCAGGCAGGATGGAGCAGAAGTTTGGGAAAGTTAGCCAAGGAAATGCACAGATTTAAGGAAAATCTGCAGGGAGTGGTTGCATATCTTATGGGTAATACTTCTGCTAGCTGCCAATCTCAGCAATAAGAGCTGGGTTCAATCCATCTAGAGGTACTTTTCTAAAGGAAATAAAAGTATGACTTATGCTCCCATTCAGAGCTGTTTCTGAATCTGGAAAATTAAAATATAACTGGTCACCTTTCTAAGTTGTTCTTACCCACTCACAAGCACACAGGAGTCCTTGGGAATATGGAAGCGCACACACACACACACACACGCTTTATCTGTGGAAAAGAAAAAAACAAACCAATAAAGAAACAATATATTAGTTATTCTGTCAGAAAATGCCAATCCATCACACTCAATGGAACTCTGCCTGTCAGGCAAGTTTAAAAACTGCTGGTTTCCTGCCACTTTGCCCTCCTGTCTCCTCAACAGCTTGGCTGGTGGTCTCCCAGTGCTGCCAGGCTACAGGAACTTTGCCTGGTGGGCTTTCATGGAGCTTGAGGTCCCTGAGATCTGCAGCTCCCCAAGCCCCCATTTCTCTGGGAAGCTGGATGGCTGGTTCCCCACCTGGCTGGGTCCCCAGGTAGTTGGGTGGGCAAACATTTTGCAAAAAAATCGGAGATCCCCCCCTTCCCCTCACTAAGAACAAAATCAAAATCTTGTCATTTTTCATGGAACCAAAAATTCTGTTACTACTCCGCTCTAAAACAAACACACATGAACAAAATCCAGTTAGCGTATCAGGAGTACGGTTAACAGCACAGCTCCAAGTATTAATTTTTGGCTTGATTGTCTTTGGCTTCTAGTGAAGTCCAAAGCTGCTTCAATGTGCAGCTAGCTTGGTCTAGTTCTGAGACATCACTCTGCCACAGCTAGTCTATTCACTCCTTGCTGTGAAGTCAGATTTGTGCTGTTGTCACCACCTGCCAGGGTGAAGTGAACTTAGCTCTGAGCTGCTGCCACTGGTCTGTTTGGGTCTTGCTGCAAAGTCAGTTCTATGCCATCTTCACTGGTCCACCTGGGCCTCACTACAAAGACAGCTCTGAAGTGCTGCTCCCAGTTCAGCTTGCTTCAGACCACTGCAGTCTCACAGAAGCATTGCATGCAGGGTTTAGAATCTTCAAGTAGGGACCCAGAACAAAACAGAACCACTGGGGAGAGTCCCTGTTTCTTGAAATAGAGCTTGTGGTGTCTATGACATAGCCCTCTACTCTCTTTTGCTGAAACTGAATCCTTTTCCCAAACAAAAAGAACAGGAGTACTTGTGGCACCTTAGAGACTAACAAATTTATTTGAGCATAAGCTTTCGTGGGCTACAGCCTACTTCATCGAATGCATGTAGTGGAAAATACAGTAGGAAGAGATATATATACACAGAGAACATGAAACAATGGGTGTTACTATACTCACTATAAGGAGAGTGATCAGTTAAGGTGAGCTTTTATCAGCAGGAGAGAAAAAAAAGCTGTTTGTAGTGGTAATGAAAATGGCCCATTTCCAGCAATTGACAAAGAGATATGAGGAACTGTAGTGGGGGGGGGGGGGGGGATAAGCATGGGGAAATAGTTTTACTTTGTGTAATGGCACATCCACTCCCAGTCTTTGTTCAAGCCTAATTTAATGGTGTCCAAGTTGCAAATTAATTCCAATTCAGCAGTCTCTCATTGCAGTCTGTTTTTGAAGGGTTTTTTTTTTGTAATATTGCGACTTTTAGGTCTGTAATCAAGTGGCCAGGGAGATTGAAGTGTTCTCCAACTGGTTTTTGAATGTTATAATTCTTGACATCTGATTTGTGTCCATTTATTCTTTTATGTAGAAACTGTCTGGTTTGGCCAATGTACATGGCAGAGGGGCATACATTCCCAAACAAGAATCCACTCCCGGTACAGTCACAGTGACCCATTTGCTCCATGGCACATCTTACACAATCCCTATGCCCTTTTCTGAGAAAAGTCACAGTAACAATTGGAACATAGCCAAATTCCAATGAAAGTAGCAAAACAATATTTGGAACTATAAGTAAACAACTTTATAATGGATGTAAATGAGGCTTGGCAAAGCTAGTATTTTCCCTGTGGAGGGAGCAGAGAGTTCATTCCTCTCAGTCTTTTGAGTTCTAAGGCTTACATATGCATAAGCTTGGAAAGATTATCAACATTTACCCATAAAAATCTAAACATTGAATTCACTGCATACACACCAACCAATGATAAAATATTTCCATTGATAAAAATCAAAATATACAGACAGGCAAAGATAGGTGAGTAGAGGAAGGAGGCAGATATTTACTTAACTGCTCTGTCTCTTAACCTATGTTTTACTTTGGTTCAGTTCTAGGGATGGGTGAAGTTTTGGGTTGTTTGTATGTTTAATGTGACCTTTGCCTTTAATGTTACCTATACTGGTTTGCCTTTCACTGAGACCACATTTGGCACTGACACATCATTTCATGACAACAAAGGTGTCAGATGTGATAACTTTTGGTCAGGAACCTAGACCAGATTCAAACTAGTGACCTAATGGTGAGACCATCCCTATCTTATTACCAGTCTCCTGAGACCTCCAGCATCCTAGTATATAACATCTCACAATGTCAAAATTGTTTCCTTTGATTCGTATACCTCTCGTTTACCTTCATTTAGCAAATAGCCCTTTATGACCATCTAAGATCCCGGGTGCTTAGCCTGGGAATCATGATTTAGTGGGTACAGATAATAGAGTCTTGGTTCTAGGGAAATACTGTGGGCCATAGTCTACCCTCACTTTATACCTATAAAATCCCACTAACTTTAGTGAAATTAACTGTCAGTTGCATGTGTACAATTGATGGAATTATCTTGCCTCCGTAGTCAGAAGCTATAGGAGCACCTTGAGGAAGTTCTAGTTGAAATTCAAATTGAATTCCTTGACATTATTCAATATTTCAAAGGTTTACTGCTGTCAGCCACACTTAACGTTCAGTACAACAGAAACCCTGCAGGTTTGACAACTCACTTGTTTCTGTGACTGAATATTTGATTTGGGAGCTGGTGATACCAAAGTCAGTCCCAAAAGAAAGTGCTTTTTAAAGTATTTCAGTATCACCAAGCTACAGCAAGATGTAATGTGCATTGCTAATAGGCTTTATTAGTTTTCAAATACAAAACATTTAATATTAGAGAATTGATGCAATCTACTAGAACCTCTGCTTGAAAAGATATTAAATGTTACTAATCAATAATATTCATTTTGTTGCACAAACATGTATAAAATGGGCTTGTTATGAGTGCATAACATTTGTCATGGTGGAAAAAAACCTCACGGAGAGGTTTATCAAGTCACTCTGATTAGAGCCTGGCAATAGGAAGTTATAACATATGAGATGAATTTCAGTCATTCATACTCAGATGAAATCGGCATTACAACTTTCCAAACAACCATCTACATGACAATGCAATGAATATCTGGAGGAAGAAGCAAAGGGATAGTTATTCAGTAGCATGTGGTATGTTGCCAAGGGTGCTCGCCCTGTGATAAGAAGAGCACCTAAGCCACAGCTTTATTTAATGTGACAATGTGAATTAACACAATGAAAACAACAAATAATGTTTGCAGCGAAGCAGAAACAGATTACTTCTTAAATTTAGACCTCTTCTAGGGCTAATCGAAATAAAAGAGACCCCCCCCCCCCCAAATTCCTCTAGTGGAGGTCCTTGAACTTACTCGACCATAGCATTAACCCCGTGCCCAGCAATCTAATAAACCAGTCAACATTCTCTAGCTGTTTCTTCGAGTGAGTTTCCCTATCCTGAAGCGTCAGAACCTATACCAGGTCTCTGAGTTACTATACTGAGGGAAAAGATTGGCATCCCGCAAAATACAATCCCAGTTAGCTTGTAAATTTCCCTTGTTAGAAATATTCTGCAAATACGCAAAATAATTTGACTTCAAGATTTTAGAACACATCTCCTCCATGCATTTTTCTCAATCCTTTCAGAAGGCAGCATGTCAGAGAAAATAATCTCAGATTTCTTGGTTAGGTGTCTCTTCCTCTTTTACTATCTTGTTTTCTCTCAGTTATAGTCTGTGATCCCTTTGATCTAAAAGGTCCATTCTAACATCAGGAATTCTACATATAGGTTTTTATACAACTGTGCTGTCTGAGGAGCATTTTTAAATGTCAGTTGAACGATGCATCTTGTTCAGGCTTGTCTTGTTTGCTTTGACCAAACAGCTTGGTTCCAGTTTTTCCTGTGCCATTAAAAAAGTTATTTTGAAGCCATATACACACAATTGTGTTTTACAGACTAACTTAGTATCTTATTTCCAAATAAGACCTCTCAATCTCTTAAGGAGCCTTTATATATACCCATTGTCCTAGCCTAAAGAACGTGGGCCATATTCTCATCTGTTGTGATAAGCATTGCATCATGTATTTCAGTGGCGTGCTGGTGATTCACATCAACAAAAGTATCTGGTTCCATGTGTATGTATATTAATGGACTTGGCAGGTGGTACTAACTTGAAATCAGGTCATTCTGCTTTGAAAAAATATGAACAGATTAACATTGATTTTTCACCCTGACATGATATTTTTAATCCAAAGTTCTGTACAAAAGAGGCTAAGCACCACTGAACAATATGGAGGTACAGTCAAGGCTCAAACTAATTTATTTACTGGAAAATAAATACTGTGGTCTCTCAAATTACACTGCATGGAAACTGAATGTTTTTCTGGCAACAACTATACCGAGAAGGATCCATTGACAGAAAGTGACTGGGTCACAAATACACACCATTTTAATTGTGTACAGAAGCTATTGTATTATTATCCCTAGCTTGTTCTCTTAAAAGGGGTTTTACAAGTCTGATGCTTTCTAATTTATATTTCCTCACACTAGTAATGTTGGGGTGTCCTTCTTCTATAGGTTAGTATATTAATGATCTCAACTCTGGTACTCTTGTGGTTGGGTGTCTCTGGATGTTCTTTCCAAAAGTTTCCAAAAGCTGGTGTTAGCTGATATTTCTGTGGTTGGCTGGTGTGGTTATGGACAAACTTCCCCTCGCACTCTATTTTCAGTTCCTCAACAGTTAGGGATGACCGCTGCTCTGTTTATCTGTGCCCATGTTCATAGGCCTCAAACCTTATGCTACTGCTTAAACAAATGTTTTACATGATCTAGGGTGACCAGACAGCAAGTGTGAAACATCAGAACAGGGGTGGGGGGTAATAGGAGCCTATATATGAAAAAGACCCCAAAATCAGGACTGTCCCTATAAAATCGGGACATCTGGTCACCCTACATGATACAGGCCTGTAGGTTTCTTGCATTACTGCTGAATACAATAAAGGCAGAATATAATGAAGACAAGGCAGTGGACAAAATTTGATCTGAGAATCATCACTATTGAATACAAATTATGCTCAGTTTGCTATGCAATGTTAAAGAGTGTAATATCTTTTTTTCCACAGAAATACTTAATAGCAAGTCAAGTAATCCACTTGAATGAATGGATATCTTTAATATTACCTTAAATTTCTTCGAAAAACTGACTGAAATAGTTCTGTTCAAGTTCATACCTCCATTCTTAAATAGACAGATCATTCTGAAGGGTTGGCCCATATTTGGTGCATTACAACCTATGACTCATAGCCATTAAGAAGCATTTGATGAGATAAAACATACTTTTTTGAAAAAAGCAACAGAGGGTCCTGTGGCACCTTTGAGACTAACAGAAGTATTGGGAGCATAAGCTTTCGTGGGTAAGAACCTCACTTCTTCCTTACTTCTGTTAGTCTCAAAGGTGCCACAGGACCCTCTGTTGCTTTTTACAGATTCAGACTAACACGGCTACCCCTCTGATACTTTTTTGAGCAATTATGCAAATAATTATACACAATAGAAATGTATTATTTTAAAACATGATCTGCTGGCATGTAAAATTAAAAAGGTCATAGAGGAGTTTTTAAATTAAGGGCTGGGAGAAAGTCAAGAAGTGTGGAGAAGCACATGGTTCAGACAGAGACATCACTTAGGAGAGGATTTATTAAAGGGGATATGCTAAAAGGAAGAGGATAGAAGTTGATAAAACACAGAAAGGAAGTGAAGAAAAACAGTCAAATGAAAATGAGTCCCATTCAATTACATCACATGAAGGCAAACAACTAAATATTGACAAATTTCACAAATGCTTGTGTTCAAATGCTAGAATTCTAATTACTAAGATGGGTGAACTTGAGTGTGTGATATTAAATGAGGGCATTTATATAATAGGCTCCACAGAAACTTGGTGGAACAATGCTAATCGATGAGACACAGTAATACCAGAGTTCAAAATATATAGGAATGACAGCGTAGGTTGCGCTGGAAGAGAAGTGGCACCATGTGTGACAGAAAGCATAGAGTCAAATATAGTAAAAATCTTAAATGAATGAAATAGTGCCATAGAATCTCTATGGATAAAAAGTCCATGCTTGACTAATACGAGTATAGCAGTAGAAATATACTACTGACCACTTGACCAGGATGGTGATGTTGATTGTGCAATGCTCAGGGAGAGTAGAGAGTCTGCAAAAATAGAAAACCCAATAATAATGGGAGATTTCAACTATTCCCATGTTGACTGGGTATGTGCCACCTCAGGTCAGGATGCAGAGATGAAATTTCTAGACACTGTTAATGACTGCTTCTTGGAGCAGCTTGACCTGAAATCCACAAGGGGAGAGGCAATTCTTGATTTAGTCCTAAGTGGAGCACAGAATCTGGTCCAAGAGGTTAATATATCTGAACTGCTTGGCAATAGCAAACAGAATATAGCTAAAATTAACATCTGTATTGGGGAATAATACCAAAGAAACCCCCCACAGTAGCATTTAACTTTGAAAAGAAGAACTACAGAAAAATGAGGAAGCTAGCTGAACAAAAATTAAAAGGAACAGTCTCAAGAATGAAATGCCTTCAAGATGCATGGAAATTATCTAAAAGCACCATAATAGAGACTCAAACTAAGTGTATACCCCAAATAAATACTTTAATACTACTACCGCTAATAATAATAATTAATAAAACACTGAGAGGACCCAAAAAATACCACCATGGGTAAACAACAGAGTAAAAGAGGTGGCTAGAGGAAAAAGGTATCCTTTAAAAATTGGAAGTGAAATTCTACTTAGGAGAATAAACTTGGGCAAGTCAAGTGTAAATATAAAATTAGTCAGGCCAAAAAGGAATTTGAAGTGCAACTAATAAAAGATACAAAAACTGACAGCAATTTTTTTTAAGTACATTACAATCAGAAAACTCGCTAAACAATCAATGGGGCCAGGGGAAAATCAGCGTTCTAAAAGAGCATCCAAAGAAGACAAGGTTGTTGCAGAGAAGCTAAATGAATTCTTTTAATCTGTCTTCACTGCAGAGGATGTGAGGGAGATTCCCACACCTGAGCCATTCTTTTTAAAGACTAATCTGAGGATCAGTCTCAGATTGAGGTGTCAATAGAAGAAGTTTTGGAATAAATTGATAAATTAAACAGTAATGTCACCAGCACCAGATGATGTTCACCCAAGAGTTCTGAAGGAACTGAAATACGAAATTGAAGAATTAACTGGTATGAAACCTATCTCTATCATCAGCCTCTATACCAGATGACTGGAGGCTAAAGACCCCAAAGGCAATCCTGGCAATTATAGGCCAGTAGGGCTAACTTCAGTACCAGGCAAATAGTTTGAAACTATAGTAAAGGACAAAATTATCAGACACATAGATGAACACTTTATGTTGGGCAAGAGTCAACATGGCATTTGCAAAGGGAAATTATGCATCACCCAATCTATTAGAATTCTTCAAGGATGTCAACAGCATGTGGAAAAGGGTGATCCAGTTTTATATAGTGTACTTGGATTTTGACAAGCTCCCATACCAATGGCTCTTAAGAAAACTTAACAGTCATGGGGTAAGAGGGAAGGTCCTCTCATGGATCAAAAGCTGGTTAAAAGATAGGAAACAAAGAACATCCAGAGACACCCAACCACAATAGTGCCAGAGTTGAGTTCATTAATATACTACCCTAGAGAAGAAGGACACCCAACATTAGTAGGGTGAGGAAATATAAATAAGAAAGAGGGGAGATACTATATGTGTTCTGTGAGAATAACATTTGAAGTCTCTTTGCTTGGCGTTGTATCATTGCATATATATTAATGATTATGGTGCCTGGGTGTGTGATAAACACACACAGAGTGAATCCACTTTCATTGGCTGTTAGGTAAACAATAGTGGCTGCCTTCATGATCACTGGCTAGCCAATTATACTTTATTCTGATAATTTAATACTTGTATTGTGGGGAGCTTTGAAGATTGAATATCTGTGAAAACTAGCAAATGAAACTCACACAATGTTACTGCTTTTCTGTTGGTGCAGTTGAACTAAGGTCTGTAAATAAAGCAAGTTTTTTTTCTGTAATTTGCCTCTGGATTCTTATTAATAATTATTCCCAAAAGAACAAAGCCTGATATTAATTCAAATGATAAATATGCCTCTGGTTCTCCATTACGCACAGCGTTCAAAATGTCTTCATATACTGATGTGATTGAACAAAACATTTACATGAGAGAAGCTTGCTGTGTTTCACAAGAAACTGCAAACATAGTGATATGTTAGCATGGGTCAGCTAAGGATCCAAACTCTCACTGACATCAGTAGAAGCAGGATAGGCCCTTATGTCATGAGATCATAGAACTGTGCTATGTTGCCGCATTCCTAGAGGTCATTACATTTCAAGGTGGGTGAAGAGTGTGTTTATGTGGTGAGGGAATGAATTCTCTGAAGTAGGAGATGATGTGGAGTTACCACTCACACTCCTTCCTCCACAAACAGGAGATTCTAGAGGCACTGTACTTCAGGCAAGCACTACGCTACCTATGAATTTAAGTGGAGAGTAGCCACTTGGAAACCCTTTGAATAAAAAGTAACATATGCTCACCAAGACCGGGCCGGATCCACGGGCCAGTGAAGGACACAGGGCTTCTGGACCCTCTCCACTATTTTTGGCGAAGCTAAAGTAGTACCTGACAGTGATTGCCTTGCTAAGTCCTTGCAGCATCTTTTCCCTCCTGTTCACCAATGAAAGGATGGACACAATCTTGTCCATAGTTTATAAATCAGTTTATAATGTTTGTAGACCACTTTGAGCTCTGTGAATGGTAGGAGGTATATCAGTAATCATCTTCATCATCATCAAAAGGAAACAATGACAAATGATAATGAAACCTCTTTTGATTAAAACTTCATACACTAAGCATTTAAGATGTAAGAAAGCCTACTATATCGGCCCCTTTTTGCTGTGATTAATTCCATTTCTTGCTTTCCCTGTATCTCTTTTTCTCCTGGGGCCTGCTCCATCAGTCCTAATGCAGGCAAAACTCTGACTTGAGTGAAAGGGGTTTTTGCCTGCTTAAGGAATAAAGAAGAGTGTCCCTGGAAAGTAAGAATCTCATCTCATCAGCATTGATCTACATGAAATTTCAATGGCCTGATAAATGAACTTGTGTAGTTATGATTTCTACTAGGTCAAAAAGGTTTGCCTTAACTAGTTCAGGCCTTTCTCCCCTCAGTTTCTGAATTGAAGATTATGACTTCCTGTTCTGTGTTATTTTCCCTTAGAAAAGATTTAATCAATCAGTTTTAGCAAAAACCTTCATAATTTATAAAAGCCAGGTCACTGCAAAATATCCTTTTTTTCCTTATGAGAATAAGCTCATCCTCATCAGCCTTTTGTTCAGAATTTATAACACTGAGATTAGTGCTTCTACTCTTCTGAACCCCAAAGAGCAATTACAACTCCTCTTTTTGAAAGTATAACCAGTACCAGATACTAGATCTTTCCTGTGCCTTTATAGGAAATCAATCACTATGTATTTTAGGCATTTATAGAACATATATCTAGGCACTGAAAATAATACTTAGCAGTAGGAGGCAGTGTTGCCTAGTGGACAGAGAGCTTGAGTGAAAGCTGGAAGAGCTGGGTTTTATTCACTGGCCTGCTGGGTGACTTTGGGAAATCATGTCACCACCCTGTACCTCAGTTTCCCCATTCACACAATTTTAAGTGCTTTGAAATTTACTAATGAAAAGTGCTCTATGAGAGCTAGGTAGTAGTAGTAGTAGTAGTAGTAGTAGTAGTTCAAAGTAAGTTGCAGACATTCAATCACACTCACATTCATAACTCCTCCAGGAGGAAGGCCATTATTATTATGGTGGAATGAATGAGATACAGCAATTTACACTGGGTTCTCCAAAAATCACATAAAAAATTAGCGATGAGCCTAGATTGCAAATCTGGATTTCCTCACTCCGAACTCTCTGCTTATTCCTCCAGACCTTTCATTTTCTAACAAAACCATCACCTTGACTTATATTTCCATAGAATACAACCAGAACTTTGGCTTTCTGCCTCTATCTGTACATTATTTTGAATGCTGACGGCTTTAAAACTTGACACCAGTAACAAATAAATCTTTCTTGCTACAGTACTTTTCACTTGAGCATGTATTTACTTTATTTTTGTTCTCCAGGAGTCAAGATTTAATCTTGTATCAGACTTCATTGTTCCTCATTAGTTGCTCTTCTTCACAATAAGGTATCATCCAAATAATCAATGAAAAATATCCAGAAACTGTTAGGAAGTATTAAACAAAATATTGGGTTCCAGTACAAATTCTTGTACACTTACTAGTAACCTCATTCAAGCTCAGAAAGAATCCATTTACTATTACCTGTTTCTTGTCCATTAGCCACTTTCCAGAACTTCAACTCAACCTGCAAACTTTCCTCTCCTTATAAGTTCTTTGAAATCCAGACATTGCTCTCTTAAGCGACATATCAGATACGCCTTAAAAACCAAAGCTTAACTATATCCATTGCAGCCTTCTCTTCTGCCATGGCATAACTACACACAATTTATATTTATAATAATTTTTCATTTTCATTATGAAACAACCATTCCCTGCAAAAAATAGTCTGTTTCAATTGTAAATCAAAGTAAAAACAAAACAATTAAAAATACTAGATAAACCCTCTTCATGTTTAAAGAAAAACAGGCAAGTGAATGCAAATAAAAGGTCGAAGAAAGGAACTAAATAAATTCAGAGATTATAGTAGTCAGCATAAAAAGAAATCTGTTTTGGAATGAAAAGTTTTAATAATATTTGTTTAAATTTGTGAGAGCTGAAATGTAGCCTCAGACGGCCCAAGTTCTCCACCCTGGAACTTTCCAGAGGATAGGCACGATCACTTATTGATTTAAGGCCAGATTCTGCTATCCATATTCTTCTACAGGGTGAAATCCAAATCTATTGAAGTCAGTGGCCAAAGTCCCAGCCTTTTCAGTACTTGAGTAGTAGTTTGATGCCAATGGAAATACTTGCATAGTTAAGAGGAAACAATGACAGCTGGGCCTTTGAGGCATGGTGCTAGCGTCCTTAAGCAGTGGGTGGTATCTGGGTGCATACACCCATCAGCCTAGCTCAGAAGAAGCAGGTTGAAGTTTAGGTGATAACTGTACAGCCTTTCTGCACAAGGAGGTGGTTTCTTTAGGTGGCAGACCTCTGTATATTGTAGTTAAGGAAAGCTGGCAGCCTTCCTCTCATTAAGTGAGGCATTTTTAATGTCTGTAGCACAACAGCCAAACCACTTACCATGCTTCCTTTGTGCACTATTTGCATTCTAATAAATTGTATCACCAATATGCTATCTTAAATGTAATGAGAAACTGAAGCAGGAAGAATGGGATTGTTACCCAGGTTAATTACAACACACCTAATGCCCACATGCTTTCCATTCTTACTCTGAGCAAACTTGCTTGCATCTAGTCCCAGTTATTATTAGAGAAATGGATTTTGTATGTGGTGTCACTTGGAGCCACTTTCACTACAAGCAAAAGTTTGAGGCCAGTTCAGGGCTAGGATTTACTTTTGGATTTGGCAATGTAAGGGGTTTGAAGTGAAATCCATCCAAGACTTAAGGGACAGTCTCAAAGGTGGGAGGCTGTCTGTGAACGCTGAATCCCCCCCTAGGGCTAGGAGGTATGCTGGAAAACTGTTGAAAGGCAATAGTAACTTGTATTAGAAAAAAAGAATGTATCTAATACAGAAGTGTAAAGCCTGAGGTTTCGTCTTTACTTGTGTAACTTTTTTGTGTATTTTCTGTGTAACTTGTATGTTTTTGCTTTCCCTTACTATTTCATCTTTGAATCTGTGGGTTTTTTCTGTTAAATAAACCTTCTGTTTGTTTTTATCCCAAGCAGGTCTCTGTTGTGCAAACTATGTGAAGTTTGGGTGGTAAAGTAAACTTATAACTGGCAGGCTGGTTTCATGCTTTCAGGGGTGACAAATCAGAAGGGAATGGTCGAGTGTCTGATACTTAAGAAATCAGGGACTACAAATCTGGGGGAGTCTCATGGTTGGAAGGGCTCCTGGTGTTAGGGACCTGAGCCAAAGCAGCACAGCATAAAGGCAACCAAGGTTAAAGAGCAGGTGGTGACAGGACCCCTTACTGGTCTGGGTGATCCCCAAAATGTCACAATATTGCTGGTTGATATCCTTGAGACTGACAAGCCTCTACATTATAATCTTCAGAAAATCAGGAAAGGAAAACCTCTTAGGGACAGAACAATCATGCACAGGAAAGAGAGACATTGGGAAAGGAGAATAGGAGTCACCGGGGGAGGCAGGTGGAAAATCAAGCAGATTAGGAGGGAAGAATGGGAAGCAAATTTGAGATCAGTTAATGTGAGATATGGTGAAGAATTTGGTTTGATTAGAAAGAGATGAGTGGGAGTACAGAGAAAGATGGCAAAAAGAAAAATCCTCAAAGAGCTTTGATTAGTATTGTCTTAGTATTGTCTGGTCTCTTAGGGATTGTCTGGGCAGAATTGAGGGCATGATTCTCCTTTCACTTACACCAGTTTTATCTAGTGTAACTCTTTTGACTTCAGTGTAGTTACTCATGATTTACAGTAATGTGAGTGATAGGAGATTAACGCTATGAATTTCTAAGCCCACTTAGCTGCCTATAGGGAACAGACATTTTTTTTTAAATGCATTTACAGGCCCAATTCTAACATCCTTAATCATGCAGTACTAGGTCCCCGTAGTTCCCATTGATTCTTGTGGATTTAGGTTCCTATCTGAATAAAGGTGAAAGAATATGACTCTCAAGATTTTGGAAAGTCTTAATAAATATTAGTTTTCTTAACTTCACTCCTCCATCTTTTTATATAGATACTGTGGTTTCCGCTGTTGCATTACCATACATTTAAGTTTTGCAATCTGTCTCTCAAATCAATTTGATACAGCTTGAGAATGTGGGCAAGTTTGTATTTGTGCTATAAAGATGTTTCAGTGGGGGAAAAAAGAATGAGAACAGTATTGTTGCTGCAAACAAATCAATCGGACTGTATTAAAACTAAACACATGATGCCAAAGAAGAATGTAGAGACAGAAACAGGGACAGAGATTACCAAAGGGTCTAGACACATACAATGATTAATCATCACACACATCCTGAGCAGAAAAGCACAAAACAAAACAGGTTTTTCCTTCTTGGGTTGGACAGTCTAGAGAAAAAGAAAATCATATTATGCTCTCCATGGATGAAGAAAAAGAGGAAATAGAAATTAACTGTCCCTTTTTTATGTGGTACTAAAAATCTGTCATTCAACTACCCTGTGTTCCCTTTTTTTTTTTAAGTATTACCATAGCATATGTCTTAAGTTTGGACATAAGAAGAGTTTGTTTATTTTTATTACAAAAGAGGGGCTGTATGGAATTTAATCTTATATTAAATAATTAAGTTCTGTTCATTTTAGCCATAAAAAAATCTGTTTCACTAGTTTTAGCAAATAAGAAGACAGACTAGTGCTGCAACATTGTATAATGCATGAAAAAGAAACAATTACAGTATATCAATATTGAGACCTAAAGATTCAGTAGTAGGGTTCTAATTACTTTGCACATCACTCTCTGGCTCCCCAAGATATGTTAAAGTGGCAAAAAGCTATTTATATGCATTACTCTAACATATAGAACTGAAACAGCACTCTGTTACTCAAACTGATGAATTTCTAGATTCAGAGATAAATTCCACCATCAGACTGAGGCTGCTAAAACAAATTTGCTTGTAATACAATATGATAAAAGAGTCTATTAGTATAAAAAATTCATTCTGCAGAAATAGCTATGAGGACTAGGTCATAGGAGCATTAGCATGTCAGCTGGGGGCAATATATTAGTTTTATTTAAGATTATTAGTTACTAGGTTCATGGGATAAGAAAAATAGATATCTATTTATTTTTTTATTTTTTTCTATAGTTTTTTGGGCACCCACCGACTCATTGTATGAACTCTCCCAACCTCATTTTAAGCTGGCATTGCAAGGGACAACATATTTTGTTTAAGACATCAGATGCTCCTTTTCCTTTCTGAACAGCACATGGAATCTTTTGCAGTCATAATAAAATGCAGAACAATTTATTCATCATCTTGCCAATGGGGTACAACAATTGCAGTAATAGGGATCTATTATTGAAGTCAGCGTGAGCTCAGCACCTCAGAGGATTGTGCCTTTAATTCACTGCATAGCAAATCTTCCAGCAACCAGCTCTAGCTTCGGATTAAGTTCAGGACACAAGAAGAATTAGCTGTTGCACAGGATGAAAATACTGACGCAGGTTCTATTCTCCCCCTGATATTTATATATACCAACTAGAAGACAGGAAATATTTTATTTAAGATTGTGTTTTAATTTTTTAAACTTTTTTTTCTTGCCTTTCCCTCCACTCTCCCCAGGTAGCTTATGTCCTATTAAAGAAGAATATAATTTAAGGCTCATTTTAAAATGTCTCCAGAATGACATAGATTTTGAAAAAAATGGCCATATAGGCCAGGTGGAAAAAATAGATGGTAGAATGAAATACCTCAGAGGACAGTTTTGTTGTACAACATTTGGCCTTAAATAAATGTATGGGCCTGCTCCTGAAAATATATTACACATGTCAGAGGAACAGTAATTAAACTGATCCCTCTAAGCCTTTTTGATAGGCCATTTTCAGAATGAATGGCTGAAGCTGAGAAAGGGCACTTGGCATGTAAGAACCCTGCCTTTAGGGTATTATTCTCCTTGCTTTCTCCTGTTCAAATAATTTTTACTTTTTTCCACCAATTTACAACACTGTTAACGTCTGCTATTTTAGGTAAAGCTAACCTAAGACACAGATGTAAAATAAGAAAAATATTTGTAACATGAATGTAATTATTTTTGTCACTGAATAAAAATGATTAATAAGAAGTCTCCCATATAAATCCTGGGGAAGGATGACAGATTTAATGGGTTGATCATGATGGAAATGGCAAATTTTGCAGTTTTTCATTGATTAATGAAAACGGATATAAAACAAAGTCACTTGTACTAAATTGTTAAAAATAATTATTACCTACTTAAAATGGTTTTTATAGTGAACAAATATAAAAATGAATGTCAGTCTCTGACCAGGACCTATAATCTGTTCCTTAGAATGAAATAAACAACATGTAATGCTATTGATTCAAGCTCTTAATCTTCAAGGCAACTGGCAGCTCCCTGAATCTTGGTGCTAAAAATTGATTTAACACCATTTGTAGAAAAATGAATTATTTTTCACAACTGACGAAACATCTTTTTGTGTGTGTGTGACTTGTGTTTACTTTGAACACAGGCAAGTCTTATCTGTTATTAATTTGTGAAGTATTATAAAAATATTCAGTTGCAGAAATAAAATAATGTGTTTAAGATGGAATCTATAGTATTTTTTCTACATTTACTTTTTATCCTAAAATTCCAAGAACGTTATATCCAAATGAATCAGCTAAAAGCTTCTGTTATCTCTGGGAAGACTTCAAAATGTGGCAACATCAGTTGACCTCTTTATATTGTGGTTCAGGACATATTTCATATGAATTCAGACAGTCTCATTTCTATTGATATGGTTTTATACTTTTATACCATTTCTTTTTTTGATCTATGTATAAAATAGTGGCAATTCATTTCCATGGACTATAAAATCATATATTTTCAGCCTTGTTAACAACTGATATTTATACGTTTTATCTATTTACTGCTAGCAAAGTTTTAGGTTCTTTAACTGTTCTCAGTTTTCAGAATATATACTGAGATCAGCAGTGATATAAGATTTTTTTCATATTGCAAAGTTTTTTTCTAAAATACTCCATTTCATTTTATTAATCTCAATTTTCTTAACATGTCATTCTCAAGGTATCCAGTTTTCTCTATTCCTGTTAGAGCTTACATGCCTTAACTGGTAATGGAATGTCACAATTCTTGCATAGATAGGGCTCTGTTCATAGCCATGTTAGAAACTTTTGAGGTTCTGTGTTTGTGTTGACAGCTGTATGTTTTTGTGTATACTAGATTTGTTTTGTATTTGGATTATCTCTCATCAAACTGTGTGATCCCCAAAATAATAAAAGGCATAAGATAGGAACCGTAAACATTCAGAATCTACAATGTTCAGGAATATGCCATAGTAAAGAACCAAAGCAATCTCCATTTCCAAATTAAAACAAAGAATATATGAAGCAAACATATGAGCACTTAGAGACATGATAGAAATAACCAAAATGGAAAGTAATGCATGAAAGGAACAGCTGGAATGTCACTCAAGGAATCGAGAAAAAAAATATGGAGGCTATTCAAAATCCTTTTAAAATTGAGCGCAATACAAGATATTTAACATTTAATGGAAATCAGTATGACAGTGGAATTATAATACTATTGATGCTATTGATCAACTGAAGTTTATGCCTTTTGATAGAATTTAAACATTCTTACAGTTGAAACACAAGCCTAATGAGCTTAGATTTTTCTCCTTTCCTCCCACCCCCATACCCGCACCACCTACCTTTGTTTTAAAGCAAGCTTAAGTACATTACTGCTTTGCTTTAAAGGGGTCAGTTTACATCCCCCACATATACCAGTTCAGCTCTGCTAGTAGGTGTATTAGAAGGATGTTGAAGCCATGGCTCTTGTGACTTCCAACCCCCTACCTACATGATTATTTGTGGGAGGAGTTTATGGAACAAAGGGGTTATGTTTTGTACCTGATCCAATGCTAAAATCCAACTCCTAAACA
The DNA here is from genome assembly GCF_028017835.1 of Emys orbicularis. NCBI lineage: Eukaryota > Metazoa > Chordata > Testudines > Emydidae > Emys > Emys orbicularis. The sequence continues at coordinate 79,266,841 of NC_088687.1, read as the reverse complement.
ATTGTGCAGGGGGAGGATGAAGAGGAGGGGCATTCCTCCCCCTTCTTTCCTTTTGCAGCTGCATAAACCAAGGGAACAATCTAGCCCAAAGTTAGAAATGTGAGTTCTCTACAACCCAATAAAGTGCAACATGTCTTTTTGGTTATTTTACTGATCAGTAAATAAAAAAAAAACATTCTGGATTTTGCTGTATTAATCCTCTGACTGGATATATGCACTTGTAACACTGTTGCTGTTTGGCAAAAAGTCTCTTAATTTGAGGTATTATTAATTACATTAATTTTGTAGTGTTTATTGCTCTATAAAACATATGTCCGCTGATATTCTCTGGTCTTATTCCCAATATTAAAAAAAAATAACTGTAGACACCTGCTGAAGTCTCCCAGTGACTTCAATTTAATGATAAGCATACAAATTCAGGCTTCATTAGACCTAGAGGAGATGTGAATTCTAGAACCAAAGTTGAAACATGAGCTAGAGTTTCCCAGCTAATCTGAACTAATGGATGGACTCTAACACTGCCAAGATCCAAACTATATAGGACTTTGTTGAATAAAATATCAAGACCTTGAAATGTGTCAAAACTAAACTGGTAGTGCAGTCGATGGATCGCAGTGTCACATGTGGATCACTGAGAAACCAGGCTGATGAATTCTCAGGGTTTGTCTGAGGAAAGGAATAACCCTATTGGTGAGGAGTGGACTGGAGGACACATTTCATCTGCACATAAAGAATTCTCAGGCTCCTTTCATAATAAAAAATCTTCAATGTTCAGGCCCAGGATAGATTTTTCATCATCTCTCATTCACTAGTATTCTTAATCCTGAATATATTCAAATCTCCTTTGATATCTAAATTATAATTTTTACCTTCTTCATTCTCAAAGAAAATATATTGTATGACATTTTCCCAGAGAATTCATATCAGGGAATATATGCTGCTTTTAATACTCATTTCACCATAAAAGGTTCTCCTTTCTTTCAAAATTATACTGTTTTCTTAAACTGACTTTAGAGATTGAATCAACTGGGTCTTGATATTATTTAATAATTTTTAAAAGAAAATTTGATTAAATGGAGTTCTTTATGAAAGTGCATGCCAGGAGGATATTGATTTCTATTTGCTAATTATGTCCCATGAGACTACATGGCCTTGGCCTCTCATTCTTTGAACAAACAACAAAACAGGAGAAAAAAAATTACCAAACCACACTATAACCTGTTGTTATAAATATTTTTGAATAATACTGGTAATTTTTCTAATCCAAATCAGACCTTGTTAATTCAGTGCATAGGATAAATTTTATTTATTTTTTAATAAACTAGAAAAAGTAATTTTAATGCACAATTCTTAATTTTCTGGAGTAATTTCAATTTTTATGGTATAAGCTTAATATTCAAGAGGTTATTTTAGGAGTGTGTTTCATTACAACACACTGATTTGTAAATTGTAAAAAAAAAAGGGGGGGAATTAAGGACTTAGTGTAAATTCACAAAAGCCAAGAAATTCATAGTTGAAGCTTTTCATAGTCTCCTTCATGGACAAAACCATGCCTATAATTTGCAGCATGTTATGTGAAGCATGTAGTAATGCCTATATTAAATTGCCCAAACATTTTCACTCAAAATGGTAATTGTCAGAAATTTTAAAACTTTGACAAATTCTTACTTTTGCAATGAAAATTTGGAACTTTTTTCAGTCCAAAAATGATTGTTATGAGGAAGTTTTGAGCAGCAACAGTTTTGTTGTTTATGAGAAATAAGAAATTTAGCTGCTATATAAAAAATGCTTCAGAATAAGGGGTTGAAAAAAATGAAATTTGATAGGGGCATAGAACTGCCTTTTGGTGGACCGGTGAAAACTGGCGGAGAGTTAGCCAAGTTATAAAGGCTAAAAGGTGACTTTCAAAAGAAAAGAAACTGCTGCTGTTGCCTTTTTTGTTGTTGCTTTTTTGTGATGCTGAAGAAAGCCCTGAATATATGTTTCTTTTTACTGTTTTTTTGTATCACAAATTCACATAATCTGTGTGCTGGAAGACTCAGATGGCTGGAGAACTAGTGAACTGGTGACATCACAATCACAAGGGTATAGTAAGTGAGCCCTTAAGAAAGGAATTTTTTTTTTGTCAGACTGTTTAAAACTGGATTTTTGTTTTTCAGACCTACTGAACTTCAATTATTAATTAAAATTTTGGATGAAGGGAGACTTTGTTAAAGGCTTTACTTCCTCACCCTGAATACTAAACATGGGGTCAGGAAGTATCTGGATATATCTCATGTGATCATTTCCCTGCTATTGTGGGGGCCCCAAGCACTTGTGCACCTCAGTTCCTTCTATTATCTGCCTGTGGCACATTAAGCTTAGTTTCCTGTGGGTTGTAATACTTTGGTCTCATTTCAGTTGTTGGGTTTAGTGTGAGGGTGCTGGGTGGTCTTGTTGGCCTGTGATATACAGGAGGTGAGACTTAAAGATCCAGTGGTCCTTCCTTAACTTAAACTCAATGACTATGACCCTTCAATGAAAGTATTAAGAATTCACAAGAAATAGCCCTCATACGTCCTACTTGCTCTTCAATGAAACCAGAAACAAAAAAAATAGATTTTACATTCCTGATATTTCTAAGGTAAAAATAACCAGTAAAATGACTTTCCCCCAAAATAAATCTTTCAGGCCTTCTTTATATATCAAAGAGGCCAAACAAAATAAAAACAACATCAACACTATTTTTCTAAACCTCATTTGCAGGTCACCTTTAAATACTTTAGGTTGTGCATTCACATTGGATTTTGCTATACAATACAACTAACTGACTGCTAATGTGCCATTGGTCCCAAATATGCATGCATATACTCTATACAGTGGAAATTTCGATATCTCATTGTTCCAATGGGTTTGGCACATGTGCATAAAAAATAAGTGAAATTTCAATTTTAATAGGTAAACTCTCATGGAACAGGGTCTGCGAGAATGCATGTCTAGGGAAGCAGGGCTTGTATTTGATGTCTGCAGGTGCACAGGAAACAAGACATGACTCTGACATAGCCCTGGCTCATTACACTGTAGGACTTGTCTCGTTGTGGGTGTATATGTGTTTGAATGCTGTCTAGTAACTGTTGCACTAAGGTTTCTTCATTATGTCATTATTCTTTTATGAAACCAAGAAGATTCTATACAAACTCTATATTAGAAGAATGTAAGATTGCAAAGTAAAATTCTCAAAGATCTGAAATAGCTAAAGCTTTGGTTGCCTGTGCAAATTTAACTCTGGATTACACTACTCTCTTTAATTCCATAACCAGATACTACTTTTTCCCAGGACTCTTCCTGAGCAGTGAAAGAGACTGTATTGTATAGTCAATGAGGCTAGGGTCCAAAGGGGTGCTGCCTCATTCACTGTAGTGTTTGGATATTGTGTAGCAAATGAATCAGGGGTGCCAAGATGTAGAATATAATTACCAGTCTTTGACCTCTGTAACTGAAGCTTTCAGAATTCTGTCTTTCTGTAGTTTGGTGTCTACATAGAGAAACAAATGAATAACTAATTTTTATCTTTTTTCTCCTCTCTCTGGCTCAAATTCTGTTCTCAAATGAACTTGAATATGTGATTATTTACACAGATGTAAATAACTGCAGAAGGTATAAGGCAGGTATAAGGCAGCAGAGAACCAGAACTAAATGCAGCTTTGCTTTGGCTTTAGACTGTTGATTTAGGGTGTACAGCTGCTGTTTGCACAATCTTGAAAAGGGAGTATTTGCTCTCAAGGGAGGAAGAGGAACCCGTTGTATTAACTGACCTTCAAGCACCCAAACTCAGTAAAAAAAAATAAAATAAAAAAAAAGAGACACTATGCATAATGGTCCTACAACAAGTAGACTGAGGGGCTGGGTTGATAAAAAATGAATGCCTTGTCCTTGGCATAATAATCCCCATAACAGGTGAATATTGTAACCAGGTGTGATGTTTTGGGTAATTTGTTTATTCACAACTTCTGAATTCTGTTTCATATTGGGCACCATTTATATGTATCTGTGTCACACTGCAAACTTCATTTTGAAAGTGGGGCTTGACTGTCTTCTCTGTCTTTTTAATTTCATGTTGGACTGAAATTAGAATTGATTGTGATGCAAAGCTAACGATGGTGTGTGTGTGTGTGTGGGGGGGGGTCATTAAACTTTGTTGGTCCTCTATTTAAATTGAATCCCCCTTGGGCAAAGAGTTGTTTATTAACCAGGGCAAACCAGTTTTTCAAGTCTGAACTAAGAAAAGGCATGTTACCTGGTGGGAGATTTTTATCACCTAACAAGCTTGATCAGGGGGTCACATGAAAAAAGGACTCGAGGTTATAAAAGAAAGGACCTCTCACTAGACCTAGAGAGAGACCAGAAGCAGAAAACTGGCTGCAGGAGTGAGAGGAGGTTATTTGTTCTGGAGGAGAAGCCATGTGGCAGAAGAGAAGGGGTAGAGAAATGATCTGGACTCTTTAAAATACTCTGAGCTGAGCTCAAAGAATTCATAGATTCATAGATTCTAGGACTGGAAGGGACCTCGAGAGGTCATCGAGTCCAGTCCCCTGCCCGCATGGCAGGACCAAATACTGTCTAGACCATCCCTGATAGACATTTATCTAACCTACTCTTAAATATCTCCAGAGATGGAGATTCCACAACCTCCCTAGGCAATTTATTCCAGTGTTTAACCACCCTGACAGTTAGGAACTTTTTCCTAATGTCCAACCTAAACCTCCCTTGCTGCAGTTTAAGCCCATTGCTTCTTGTTCTATCCTTAGAGGCTAAGGTGAACAAGTTTTCTCCCTCCTCCTTATGACACCCTTTTAGATACCTGAAAACTGCTATCATGTCCCCTCTCAGTCTTCTCTTTTCCAATCTATACAAACCCAATTCTTTCAGCCTTCCTTCATAGGTCATGTTCTCAAGACCTTTCAGCATTCTTATTGCTCTTCTCTGGACCCTCTCCAATTTCTCCACATCTTTCTTGAAATGCGGTGCCCAGAACTGGACACAATACTCCAGTTGAGGCCTAACCAGTGCAGAGTAGAGCAGAAGAATGACTTCTCGTGTCTTGCTCACAACACACCTGTTAATGCATCCCAGAATCATGTTTGCTTTTTTTGCAACAGCATCACACTGTTGACTCATATTTAGCTTGTGGTCCACTATAATCCCTAGATCCCTTTCTGCTGTACTCCTTCCTAGACAGTCTCTTCCCATTCTGTATGTGTGAAACTGACTTTTTCTTCCTAAGTGGAGCACTTTGCATTTGTCTTTGTTAAACTTCATCCTGTTTACCTCAGACCATTTCTCCAATTTGTCCAGATCATTTTGAATTATGACCCTGTCCTCCAAAGCAGTTGCAATCCCTCCCAGTTTGGTATCATCCGCAAACTTAATAAGCGTACTTTCTATGCCAATATCTAAATCATTAATGAAGATATTGAACAGAGCTGGTCCCAAAACAGACCCCTGCGGAACCCCACTCGTTATGCCTTTCCAGCAGGATTGGGAACCATTAATAACAACTCTCTGAGTACAGTTATCCAGCCAGTTATGCACCCACCTTATAGTAGCCCCATCTAAATTGTATTTGCCTAGTTTATCGATAAGAATATCATGTGAGACTGTATCAAATGCCTTACTAAAGTCTAGGTACCACATCCACAGCTTCTCCCTTATCCACAAGACTCGTTATCCTATCAAAGAAAGCTATCAGATTGGTTTGACATGATTTGTTCTTTACAAATCCATGCTGGCTGTTCCCTATCACCTTACCACCTTCCAAGTGTTTGCAGATGATTTCCTTAATTACTTGCTCCATTATCTTCCCTGGCACAGAAGTTAAACTAACTGGTCTGTAGTTTCCTGGGTTGTTTTTATTTCCCTTTTTATAGATGGGCACTATATTTGCCCTTTTCCAGTCTTCTGGAATCTCTCCCGTCTCCCATGATTTTCCAAAGATAATAGCTAGAGGCTCAGATACCTCCTCTATTAGCTCCTTGAGTATTCTAGGATGCATTTCATCAGGCCCTGGTGACTTGCAGGCATCTAACTTTTCTAAGTGATTTTTAACTTGTTCTTTTTTTATTTTATCTGCTAAACCTACCCCCTTCCCATTAGCATTCACTATGTTAGGCATTCCTTCAGACTTCTCGGTGAAGACCGAAACAAAGAAGTCATTAAGCATCTCTGCCATTTCCAAGTTTCCTGTTACTGTTTCTACCTCTTCACTAAGCAGTGGGCCTACCCTGTCTTTGGTCTTCCTCTTGCTTCTAATGTATTGATAAAAAGTCTTCTTGTTTCCCTTTACTCCTGTAGCTAGTTTGAGCTCATTTTGTGCCTTTGCCTTTCTAATCTTGCCCCTGCATTCCTGTGTCGTTTGCCTATATTCATCCTTTGTAATCTGTCCTAGTTTCCATTTTTATGACTCCTTTTTATTTTTTAGATCATGCAAGATCTCGTGGTTAAGCCAAGGTGGCCTTTTGCCACATTTTCTATCTTTCCTAACCAGCAGAATAGCTTGCTTTTGGGCCCTTAATAGTGTCCCTTTGAAAAACTGCCAACTCTCCTCAGTTGTTTTTCCCCTCAGTCTTGATTCCCATGGGACCTTACCTATCAGCTCTCAGAGCTTACCAAAATCTGCCTTCCTGAAATCCATTGTCTCTATTTTGCTGTTCTCCCTTCTACCCTTCCTTAGAATTGCAAGCTCTATGATTTCATGATCACTTTCACCCAAGCTGCCTTCTACTTTCAAATTCTCAACGAGTTCCTCCCTATTTGTTAAAATCAAGTCTAGAACAGCTTCCCCCCAGTAGCTTTTTCAACCTTCTGAAATAAAAAGTTGTCTGCAATGCAGTCCAAGAATTTGTTGGATAGTCTGTGCCCCGCTGTGTTATTTTCCCAACATATATCCGGATAGTTAGTTGTTTAGGGTGGGGATCGATTGTGAAGGACCTCGAAAGTAAAGACAAGCAGCATATGTGATAAAGAAGGGGGAGCCAGTGGAGGAATTCAAAGATAGGGGTGACATGTTAAAGTGACCATGACCAAGTTACAGGCCCAAATGACAGGCAGAACAGTAGTATTGTCCACAGTGATCGAGAAAGAAGATAGTGGGGAGGGCTAGGCATTAAGAGATCTGTTTTAACTATTTGACTTGAGGTGGCTAGACATCCATGAGGAGATGAATGAGACACTGGCTGAGATTTTAGTTTGGACAGAAGGAGATGGATCTGGAGGAGAGAGAGAGAGAGAGAGAGAGAGAGAGAGAGATCAGAGCAAAGTGATGGTAGATGAATTTGTATTTGCAGATTACCCAGAGATAAGGTTCTTTCTACAGAACTTTTAAATCAAACTATAGATCTTTACAATTTTATAGATTTTCCTTCTTTTAACATTGTATAGAACAATTTTTAAAAGCGGATTCCAGTTTTTGTTTTAAAAAATGAAGAAAACCCTAGTTGGAACATGATGAGGGATTGAAGAGATAGGTAGGAATTTTGGCTCTACTTCTGATTTGGTTGTATTTCCACAATTCCCCTTGATGTGCAAGGAATGCAGGATTTGATCAATTGCCATTATATAAATCATTGGGATGCACCTTCCCTAAAATACTTCAGCCACCCTACCAGGCCACTTCAGGTCACATTTCAGACTGGAACAGCCCCAAACAGACAGATATCATTAGCTATTACTACAGCAATGAAGATGACTAGCTTCATGGAAGTGAATCACCATGGACTACCATGAACCAGGACCATGGTGTGTAGAGCAGAGGTCCAGAAAGGTGAATGAAGCAGCAGATAGACAAACTAAGCATTATGACAAATGACACAAATAGGTATAGAAGAAACTACAACAACTCAGCTGTCAGAATGAGGCTCAACAAAAAAAATATAGTCATCTTGTGCCTTCTTAAGGGCTAGATAGGCAAATCTATCAAGCATATTGCATGAAGGGTTTCAATACAGAGGCTTCTGTAGATTTGTCCCAACTTTTATAGTGCAACTGATGGATGAACTTCTTAAATAAATCCAGCCATTAGAAGGATACAAAATAAATCAGACAAAAATTAATCTGCAAGAAAGTATCTAGTAGTAGAAAGTATCTAGGGAGACCATCAATAAGTTGGTGCTGCTCATAAAATATATCTCCTTTTTTAAAAAAAAGTAACTATTTTACTGTAATTCTATGACACCAGTTCTCCCTCCTGCTCTCATGGTATCCAATGCAAGATAACCACAGAACCGTAACGTGTTTGTACCAAGTGTGCAAGCGTCTGTGGGGAAGTTGTATTAGCATGGTGGCCACTAGTTTTTTTTTTTACTTTTTTTTCCAAAACTAGTTAACAGTAGATGGGACTGATCTCCTCTTTATGTATCACCATAGGGAAGCAGGAGCCAGTTTACAGGGATAAGATGTATCAAAAGTGGAACTGTACAGGGAGACTTTGGCAAACCAGTAAAGTGCCTAAAACCACTATGGCTTATTGTTAAAAAGCAACCTAGTCAGCAAGCTGTAAATTGGCCATTCAGCAAACTCAACTTGACCAAGGCAGGAGGGGAGGGGGTTTTGGGGTGCCACGGAGGGGGCAGCTTGACCCCGCATCCTTCCTGATAAGAATTGTGTTGAAGTCGCTGATACATGCATTTTAAAAGAGCAGGAATATTTATTGGGGTCTCAGAGCTGCAGACACTGGAAAAACCCACACTTGGTTAATCAATAATCAGAAGGAACCTCTTGCTTGAAACTGCTTACTTAACAAGGTTTCTTTAAGGGACATGTCATTCTATTACTAGTGTATAAATAAGGAGAAAAAGCTTGAGATAGTTGGACTCGTTTGGACTCTTTTGGACTCTCCCTCTGGATACATCTTGCGGTCCCCATTGGCAGACAGAAGATTTGGCCACCGGAAGCCTGCCACTATGTCACTTGAAAGCCACACTCAGCTTTGGTAATTATCAAGGGTTGGGGGTGTTTTACTAATCTTGTTGTGGATGTGTGTAAGTGCTTGAGACTAGTAAAGTTTAGCTTTAAGTGAAAGCACTCTTGTGTTGTCCTGTTTGTACCAGCCATCTATCGGTCGGACGGCCGTGTCTCCCCTGATTTATTTCCTGACACCTCCTCGCACAGAGTAAAGTTACCAAGAGCTTTGGGTTGAAAGAACCCCGGGTAACAGAACCACGATACTAACACAGCGCTAACATCACAGACCCATAGTGATAAAAGATGCATCCAAAAATGTGCAACACAGAAAGGGTTTCATTTCTGGATTTACTCCTGTGTGTAATGGGAGAACTAGTTCATTGAACAGGTATGTGAGGGATGAGGAATGAAAGACATTGAGCTTGTATGTTTGATTATGTACTCTGTAGGCTAATTTTTACCCTTTGGAGTTGTGCACAGCTCAATGTGAAGTCAATAGGAGAACTTGGCTCTACATTTGGAATCTGGTGCAGGTGGCAGCTTTATTAAGCACTTTGATAGATACCCAATCTGGAGCAGTTTCAAAGCACTGCTCAGGATTTCAGCCCTACAATTCCCATTAAAATCAATGGGAATCTGATGGATGATCCCTCACATAAATGTTTGAAAATGTACCCTTGGTTAATAAATCAGGAAAGAGCGTATTGATGCAAATAAAACCTAATTAACAAAAATTCACATTGATAACTTAAAATAAAGTCACTGCTAACACTTTTGACTTTTAAGATTCAGTTGAAAGTATGTGTATATGAGGCTGAGAAAATTAAAGACAAAGAACAAAGTATAGTGTGAATCAGAAAGATGATGGAGGAACAGTAAATAATGAAGGGGAATGTAGCTAGATAAAAAAGACTGAGCACATTTAAAAGAGTAATAAATGACAAAGGCAGTTCAGTGCAGCTAAATGCAGAACAGTGGTGACTTTGATGAGTCTTTATTACACAACTGTGCATGCATTATAAAATAGGAGGACCAAAAATGTTCAAGAGTCGAAAGAAAAGTCTGTGTGTCACTGATGAAAAACAGAAAGCCACATACAAGTCTTAACACATGGAAGAATTATGACTTTGAGTGAATCTTGATGACCAAAGTCTGTTTTTTTTCCATAAAGTAGGGGAATGAAAGAATAAGAGCTAGAAAAGAAAAAGAAAAGAAAAGCAATAAATTCTACATGTACCATAAAGTATAAAAATACAATATTTTGTCAAGAAGAGAAAGTGAGCCAGATGAATCATTCACTATATTTCTGGCACTGATATGACCATGCCTGCTACACAAAAGTAACATTTACAGAAAGGATTGCCTTCTGTTTGGCCACCATGAGGTGATCCTTTTTCAAGTGTTGATTTTTCATGAGAAGGAAAAAATGCATCTGAAGAGATAACTTTGAAAAAAAGAAAGAGGAAAATATATATGATTTACAAAAAAAATGAAAGCGGGGAAGAAAAAAGAGAAAGTGGGACACACAGAAAAGAAAGTAAGAGGAGCAAAGAGAAGAGGTAAATAGCATGGATATAGCAGAGACACGATGAAGGTACAGAGATCCTTCTTATTTGTACTAAGAAAGAAAAAAAGATTAGAAGAAAAAAGGGTCCACACAGATAATCTAGTCTGTGGTGGATTGCACCATTTTGTTATGAACAGGGCCATATTAAGGTAAACCAGGATGCCTTATGTGTATTGCAATCTGGGGCTTCCGCCCCGGCACTGTGAACACACCTCTGATTGGCATGATTCATGCAAGGGCCATTCACATAGGTGTCCTCTGCTGGATTGGTGGGGGCCCATTAATAGTCCTTGTTGAGAAGGCTCTGGCCTCCCCGTCCTTGAACCACTGCTCCCTCTCTTTATGGGCCCTGGGCTCTGTACTGGAGGAGTGAGGACTAAAGCAGTTCCTACCATAGAGAACTATTATTTCAGGCTCTCTGCCGACTCAGGGAGACTTCACTGTCAGTTCACATCCAAATTCACAGTCAAACTTTTTCTTGCAACCATAAGAGCAGAAAAAAATTGTAATGAAAGATGCGCTTCTGGCATCATTACGTGAAACAGGCGTGACGTTCCTGGGCACCAATTTGTAATGCCTGTGCCTGAATCTAGCTCTGCTTGAGAAACAAAGCAAATTATTTTAATAAACTTTCCAGAAAGCAGCCTAAAATATTGGTCAATTTAACTCTGTTCTCTGTGTTTTCAGACTGGCTCAGTAGTGTTAAAAATTTTGGTGCCCTCTGTGTGTATTTTTCTAGGTTCTAAAAAATTTACTAGGAGCTCTGTGTGTTTAACTTGCTCTGGGGTATTGGTGGTATATGTTAGAGCCAATTTTTTAATGGTACCACTATTTGTGCCAGTAATTTTTTATACCAGCTGCACTGGACTAATTATCTGGTGCTCTCACATGTCTATTTTTGAATAATTATGGCCTTTGAGCATATAATAGACAGTATGCTTAGGGTAGACAGGAGTATGGAACCTTCTGTTTGAGTAGCTGGGATAAAAAAGTTGGCATCTCTTTGTTATATCCTCATTTTGGATGCATAAGCCATTATAACACCTCAAGGTGTCTGTATAGTAGAGAACCATTGTCACATACTTATGTCCCTGTTCTCTTAGTTATGTTTCTGGATAGCTTCCTGATTTATTTGTCACTAATTCCATTGTAAAAGCTTCTTAGTGACAAAGAAACCCAATTCTAACTTTTTAAATAGTGCTTAGACGTTTAAAATGATGTATCTGTTGCTTATGATTTATATTTAATGGCTTCCCCTCTGTCTCCTTCTTTATGTATAATTAATAAAAGGATGTAACTTCTGGCCATGTCTAACTATACTTGAGGTAATGTCCTATGCTCAAGAGGAAGGCTCTCTATTGTTCTTATAAAGTGTGTTAGGATAATCTGCTTAGTTGGTGGTTTCAGCTATTTCAGGAAAGTGAAATGAAATAGAGAAAAATTATATTATGGTATTTAGCAAGATTTGTTCTGAGACATTTATAGGGGTAAATTTTCAAAGCTTTAAGCTGGTCTCAGCAATATGACTCTTTTAAGTTAATGGGAAAGTCACAGCTAGAATGGCATGTGATAATTTCAAAATTTACCCCTTAATGCCTATTTAGATTTTTCTGTATCATATGTTATGGTAATAAAAGGTTCTCAGCATGAGGTTGATTACATGGGGTATTGCTTGAAACAAAAACTTGTTGTTTCTCCCCATGATCTCTCTCTGTAAAATAATCTCTGAATAATTTCATTACTATATTTAGGGTTAATCCTCAGCATCTACAAGCCCTGTGACCAGAGAGCCCTGAATTACCAAGGGACTATCACAAGAAGCTGAGCTTAGATGTATGTTCATAGTTCCTCTTTTTGATTAGTGGCTGTGGAAAAGAACTGGGCAAATATTTGCTCATTCTTTTGCAATACTAATTTTATTGTGATAGTGCCACAAGACTACCTCATCCGTGGGATTCCTATCATGAAAAGTACAGTAATAACCCATGGATAGATACAGTCTCTTGCCTTGTAGATTTTGCAGTCTAATTTCAAAGATACAACAAGTGAATATAACAAACAATAGGTGGGAAGGGAAGAAGGAGGGAAATGGTTGGGAATTTTTATTACATATGGTATTAGCGGTGCCAAATGGTTACTGTTACCTCCAACGTTATTTCCTAGGACCGTGGTTGTACAGGTCCGATATCCATGTTTGTCAGGTAAAGGTGTAATCCAAAGATTAATTTACATAACTTGTTGTATCAAAGGGTTATACAGTTTAAACAAGAGTACAGAAATTGCTGTTCTTTTAAAGAGGTATAATGTTGATACCTTTTTTTTTCCTCTACAGGAGTTGCACTTAACTGATAAGGAGCATGCTAAATTAATGAGGGAATGTTTTGATCACTTCTTTCATTTCCAGTTTAAGAAGGGCCCACTATTCTACTCTAAAGGAGGGAAGAGAAGAAATAACAGCAGGAAAATTGTGAGATGAATTCTGGTTAAATAGCTGTGCTTCTAGGTCAAGGGATTTTAAAATATTATTCTAGAAAATTTGGTAAACAAAATACCACAGATCACTAGAAATATACACAACTCTCCGATTCTTTGAAGTCTTCAGCTTAGTGCACAGTTTGTTAAATGTAAACAGCACAAATGTACTCTGAAGTATATTCAATATACAGAATAACCTGAGAGTTAGGAACAATAGAGTTACAAACTGACTAGTCAACCTCGCACATTTGAAACTGGAAGTACACAAATACACAATCAGTCAGCAACAGAGACACACAAAAAAAGGCAAATGCAGTACTACTAAAAAAAGGGAAAGATTTAAAAAAAAAGATTTGACGAGGTAAGGAAACTTTCTTTGCTTGTTTTGTTTAAATTAAGAGGGTTAAAAGCAGTATTTTTCTTCTGCATAGTAAAGTTTCAAAGCTGCATTAAGTCAATGTTCAGTTGTAAACTTTTGAAAGAACAACCATAACATTTTGTTCAGAATTATGAACATTTCAGAGTTACAAGCAACCTCCATTCCTGAGGTGTTCGTAACTCTGAGGTTCTACTGTATCCATTTTCTTTCATTTTACTTAAATCCTTCAGGAGTCTCCAGCTGGTGCAGAATTTTGTTGTCCATTTGTTAACTGGTATTTCTTTTCATGATCACATTAAACTGGTACTCTGTTATATTTTCTGGCTGCCTACTGATTTATGAGTGGATTTTAAGATGTTGTTTTGACTTACAAAGTCATAAATGGCCTGTTACACCTATTCAAAAGACCACCTCACTCTCTGTAAGATACTGCAACAGCTGTGAGATGAGCCCCCAGTGCTGGAACTCCATTGATAGAAAAAAGCAGGCTGGTGACAAGGTGCTTTCCATTAAGGTCCTGTGCTTTTGGAACTCATTTCCCTATCTGGTCCATGATGGACCGTCCATCACAACCTGAGTTTGTTAGCGCTTAGGGAAGCGCATCCTTTCTCCCTGTCCAAAAGCAGATATGTAAGGTTGGATAGTGGTATGGGGAGAACTCACATGTGGATTTAGTCAGGGAAATTAATTAAATTTAATTACATTTATGATGTTTTAAGGTGTTTGATCTGAAGTATTTGTCCAAGACTCTTTACTGTGATAGTGTATTTTTATGAGATTGTCAAATAAGCTTACAACCTGGGCACCAGAGCTCTGAGTTTTAGAGTAGGACTCACCTAAATAAATATTAATGCATTATAACAAATAAATTTAGAGCTAGATTCTAGTCTCTGATCTTAAATTTATACTATAAAGTATTGAAACAATAAAACTGGCAGCAGGCTGTCTCTGTTTCCAAGGGAATTGGATTTCTTGTAGCTATTGTTAGGGTTTCTCAGCATTTCCAGTATGAACATATTTTCAAGGATGTATTTCATAAAAAGTCTGCCTGATACCAAAAATGTGAATCCAGAGGAATTATCAGACAGGGAATGCCTGGAGCTAGACCAAATATTGTCTCGTCAGCAATCAACGCTAGTAGTGTGATTAAGAGGAGAAATTCCACAAAAATATGAGAGATTAACAACAGAGCACTGAGAGCAAAACCAAGGCTTTACAGATTCATAGATTATAAGGCCACTGTGATTAACTCGTCTGACCTAACATAGCCCATAGGACTTCTCCGAATTAATTCTTGTTTGAATTAGAGTATATCTTTAGAAAAGCACCCAACCTTAGTAGATCTGGTCAAAACTTAGAATTTCTGTTCAATGGAAAATTTTAACATTTTGAAATTTGTTTTCATTCCAAGTTGAAATGAAAAGCAAACAACCAACAATCAAAATTTCCTGTGAAATGAAATTCTGAAAAGAAAATATCATTGTGGGTTGATTGAAACATTCATTTCAGGTTGACCAAACATTACATTCCAATCTCAACTTTTATTCTACATGACATTATAATTGAGAATATAAAATAAAATTTAAAAACAAAAAGTTGTTTTCGAACAACAACAAAAATATCAAAGCATTTAGTTCCAATAAGCTTGAAATGCGTTTTTTAAAGCAAAATTTTGTCCAAATTGACATACTCCCAAGAAAAAAAATATTTCAGTGAAATGGCATTTTCTAACAGAAAACATTCCATCAGAAAATGTTCAAGTAGTTTCTAATTCTCAGTAAGAACTGTGAATTCTCCATCTTGTGCTCTCTTTCTGTCTTAAATTTAAGCAAATTACATGGATCAAGTTCAGAGTTTCTTTCCCTCAGCGACACTTCCAACTGCTAGGGCAGTGGTTCTCAGACTTTTGTACTGGTGATCCCTTTCACATAGCAAGCCTCTGAGTGCGCCCCCTCCCCCTTATAAATTAAAAACAGTTTCATATATTTAACACTAATATAAATGCTGGAGCCAAAGCAGGGTTTGCGGTGGAGGCTGACAGCTTGCGACCCCCTGAGGAGTCCTGACCCCCAGTTTGAGAACCCCTTTCTCTATCCCTCTGGTCCTTTCCCACTAACAGTCAGGATTTCCTTTTTGTCTGGCTGTGAAGAAGCAGTTGGCTCCTATCCTCATAATCACATTACGAGGATAGGTTCAAAGCCTTATTTACAAACGTCACTGTCAGTTTGAATAGTAAGATCTTGTGCTAATCATTACTCAACAGACTATATTGCTTACTTTAAATATGTAAAGGAGATACATAAATAATAATTGTGCATTACTTTAGGACCTTTTATCCAAGGCTTTAAAAGCTGTTTACAAACATTTACTAATTAATCACAACATTCCTACGAGATCAGTAATGATACTACAAGGGATATCCAGTCAACAGATGCAGCCATATCTGAGATAGAAAGTGGCAGTTGTTTAAGAACCCCAAATGTGCTGATAGATACTTGGAAGGGTAATTTAATTATGTGGTATCAACACACTTGAAGAAGAACTTGGTCTTGACAACTGAGATTACTATACTCTTAAGAAAACTGGCATGCTTTCGAAAAAGGGTAAAATAATTAAGATAAATAAAAATTGCTTTATAAGTTATGACACAAATACTTTGCAGTAGTGAAATCCCAAAAAATCAATATCATCACATAATGCAAGGAATTTTTTTTTAAATGATTGTCATGATTGCTCATTTTCCTGTTACTAAATTTGTTAGCACCCCCAGAGATCTACATATGGGAGCTGCTGCTTAGATGAATGGGTCAATATGATTTGCTGTATGGAAAAAAATAACACCCAGATTTACTACATTTTTTCTGATAGCAACTGCAGACACATGTCCAAAAAACTGTGCCTATCAGAGTTTGCAGCAGCTGCTAAGAGAATTTCCAGGCCATGGCGACATTTGAAAGTCAGAGCTGACTTACAACATGATTTTCCATAAACCCACCTTTTTATGCAAACTACAACCATGGAATTTTCTAGGGTCTTATGACATACATAAGACTGCAAAAGTTGCTATGTGGGTAAATCTTGGCATGACCTTATTAATTTGTTTGTATAAAATCTGCTGGAAATCATAGTAACTACTGTCAAGTTTTATAAGGATTGCAAAACAAAATGAGAATAACTGGTTTCTAATGCTGCTTTATGACTCTGTAGCTAAATTTGTTTTAGAGCATATTAAGTTCTGATGATATATTATTGTTCACTTTATTTAGAGGAGGATACAGTTCAGCAGTCTTGTACATAGATAGCCTGGTTCCGGCAACTGGTTTCATGTAGGTGAACCCTTGACAGAAAGTTGTAGAACCAGGAATAAAAAGCACTGTCAAAAAGTTTGTAAAGCCCTAACAGATCCTTCAGGGGAAAAAAAATAATTCATTTAAATTTTATTATAATGATCAAGTGATTTTAAATGCAATCATCGTTTCATAAGGATTATTAGCTCATGGATTTTAGTGAGCCTCCATGACTGTTGAATTAGCAATTCAAATCAAGAGTTTAATCAGAGCCATGATAGTATACAATAATGGGCTTTAAAAAAATCACTTTTTAAAATGGTTCCTAATTAACATTTTCAGGCTTTTGGATACTAAATGTGCTAATCAAAAATGTCTTTTTAAAATTAATTTAGGTACAGAAATGGTATTGGGAGTATTAGTCTACCAAATATATGATAAACAGTTTCAAAATTATTGCAATTAGCAAAATATGTACCTATTTATCTGGGCCGCTTAGAGAGACACTTGCCTCCCTGGAAAACAATGCACATTTTCTAGTCTTCTAATTTTTAATTATAATTTTTAAAGAAAGTTCACAGACAAAGAGTTCCAGTACAATTTCATTAAGTTTTTTTAATCCAAATTCAAGATGACAATTTTTATCTCAAAAGTGTTGCCTCTCTTTTGGTTTGTTTTAATGATGCATTGTTAGCATTAACTTTAATTAACTTTTGGCTTTTTGCACTGTCCCAATGTTTTGTTTAGAGATAACACTGACTTTCTCTCCTAACAGTGTATAGCACCCACTACTCAGTGCAACTGAGAATAAGATAAAATATTGTCCA
Source organism: Emys orbicularis (assembly GCF_028017835.1). Taxonomy (NCBI): domain Eukaryota; kingdom Metazoa; phylum Chordata; order Testudines; family Emydidae; genus Emys; species Emys orbicularis. The sequence goes on along the minus strand of NC_088687.1, from coordinate 79,249,369 downwards.
AAAGGTTCAGGAAAATAGGACATAACAATGACTTTTCTCCTGACTACTCTGACTAGAATAGGAAGAATAGAGAAACTGCCATTTTAAAATGCAGTCTTGTTTGGGGAGGGAAATCAAATCACATTTATTGTTCCCATCTTCGTCAACTTTAACTCCAAATAGAACAGTTATAGAAAGGTATGATTAGTTCACCAAGTACCGTAGAACCTCATAGTTATGAACACCTCAGGAATGGAGGTTGTTGGTAAATCTGAAATGTTCATAACTCTGAACAAAATGTTATGGTTGTTCTTTCAAAAGTTTAGAACTGAACTTTGACTTCATGCAGCTTTGAAATTTTACTATGGAGATGAAATAGTCCAATTGAGTGACCAGGGAGGTTGAAGTGTTCTCCGACGTCTGATATTCTGATTTATGTCCATTTATTCTTTTGCATAGAGAAAAAGGAATACGAATAAATGGACACAAATCAGACGTCAAGAATTATAACATTCAAAAACCAGTTGGAGAACACTTCAGCCTCCCTGGTCACTCAATTACAGACCTCAAAGTCACCATACTCAAACATAAAAAACTTCAAAAACAGACTCCAAAGAGAAACTGCAGAATTGGAATTAATTTGCAAACTGGACACCATTAAATTAGGCTTGACTAAAGACTAGGAGTGGATGGGTCATTACACAAAGTAAAAACTATTTCCCCATGCTAATTCCGCCCCCCCCTACAGTTACTCACACCTTCTTGTCAACTGTTGGAAATAGGCCTTCCTGATTATCACTACAAACGTTTTTTGTCTCCTGCTGATAATAGCCCACCTTAATTGATTACTCTTGTTATAGTTAGTATGGCAACACCCATTTTTTCACGTTCTCTGTGTATATATATCTTCCTACTGTATTTTCCACTGCATGCATCCGATGAAGTGGGTTTTAGCCCATGAAAGTTTATGCTCAAATAAATTTGTTAGTCTCTAAGGTGCCACAAGTGCTCGTCGTTCTTTTTGCTGATACAGACAACACGGCTACCACTCTGAAACTTGAATTATTCATTATTCAGAACATTCTTTTTGCCTTTTTTTTTGTCAATTCTATGGACTTGTTACAAATAGTTCCCAGAGAGTATTCAATACTCACTTCTTGAGCTGAATAGATTAGATACACTTGGTCAGGTAAGTGCTATGGCATTGCTTCTCTCCCCGGAGGATGAGCATGCAAACTGGGCTGATGCAAATATTCACACAATGCGCATTTTACAAGTACTCTCACATATACATTTGAAATTCATGTTCTTCAAACCTTCAAGCCAGCAAAATTCAAATCACTCAAATCCTTGCAAAAAACAAATACAAAAGAAAAGAAGTGCAGCCCAAACGAATACATTTGAAAACATTTTGCAGGGTTATTTCCCCCTCTCAGCTATTTACAACTCAAGAAGCTTAGAACTTATATTGTTTTAGCCAGAGGAAGTTTATTTTTTTGTCTCATCTGGCACAGTTGTTACCTCCAAACTATGAGGGTCCTGGCTGAAAGTCTCAGCAGTGGTAAAGCTCACACAGAACACTCAAATCAATGTCAGAATCTCTGGCTGCAGCAAGAACAGATGCAGGCTGGAGCAGGGGCTGGCTACCATGGAAACAGGCAGGAGATAGAGCAGAAGCAAGATTTGGCTGGAGAAGCAGCAGGAGCAAGGGCAGTCTTATTGAAACTACTGGTAATGGGAGTGTTCTCAGCAAGGTAGTGATGCTGAGAAGACTAGAGAGATTGCTTCACTTAGGAGCTTATATACCTGCCTTGTGATCACCTAGGTGGGTCCTCATCTGTGGATTGGCTGAACCCATGCTGGATGTGTGGGGCCTATTACAAGATCTGCACTTCTGAATCATCTCACACTCTGCCTCAGAGATGACTCATCAGGCTTAAGCAGGCACAGAGGTAACTCATTACCAGTCAAGCCACCAGATAGAGTTCAACTTGCTGAGTAATTGAGCTCTAGGATCCAGCCATGACTACCACCCAGAGTTGAGACTGCTACAAATTAAGCCATACTGCTTGATAATGGTGATGAGAAAATGAGTCACTTTTGTCTAATATTGAACAAGGAACTTTATTAGAATAAGTAAAATATTGTTTTCCTTAAAGCTACTCTCTCTCTCAGGGTTACTGTAAACCTTCAGGGACATTTTTTTTTTAAAGTGCCTAAGTCACTTAGGCACCTAAGCCTCATTGACTTTCAATGAGACATAGGATATGGTACACTGCATTTAAACACCCATGGCTGACCCATGTCAGCTGACTTGCGCTCTTGAGACCTAGACTATGAGCTGTTTAATTGCTGTGTAGATGTCCGGTCTTGGGCTAGAGGCCAGGCTCTGGGACCCTCCTCCCTTGCGAGATTTTAAAAGGTACTTTAGTGCCTTAAGATACAGATAGGTGCCTAATCAAATTTGAAAATTCCAATTGATCATAGAATCATAGAATATTAGGGATGAAAGAGACCTCAGGAGGTCATCTAGTCCAATTCCCTTCTCAAAGCAGGACCAACACCAACTAAATCATCCCAGCCAGGGCTTTGTCAAGCCAGGCCTTAAAAACCTCTAAGGATGGAGATTCCATCACCTCCCTAGGTAACCCATTCCAGTGCTTTACCACCCTCCTAGTAGAATAGTGTTTCCTAATATCCAACCTAGACCTCCCCCACTGCAACTTGAGACCATTGCTTCTTGTTCTGTCATCTGCCAACACTGAGAACAGTCCAGCTCCATCCTCTTTGGAACACCCCTTCAGGTAGTTGAAGGCTGCTATCAAATCCCCCCTCACTCTTCTCTTCTGCAGACTAAATAACCCCAGTTTCCTCAGCCTCTCCTCGTAAGTCATGTGCCCCAGCCCCCTAATCATTTTCGTTGCCCTCCACTGGACTCTCTCCAATTTGTCCACATCCCTTCTGTAGTGAGGGGACCAAAACTGGACACAATACTCCAGATGTGGCCTCACCAGTGCCGAATAGAGGAGAATAATCACTTCTCTTGATCTGCTGGCAATGCTCCTACTAATACAGCCCAATATCCCGTTGACCTTCTTGGAACCAAGGGCAGACTGCTGACTCATATCCAGCTTCTCGTCCACTGTAATCCCAAGGTCCTTTTCTGCAGAACTGCTGCTTAGCCAGTCGGTCCAAAACCTGTAGCGGTGCATGGGATTCTTCCTAAGTGTAGGACTCTGCACTTGTCCTTGTTGAACCTCATCAGATTTCTTTTGGCCCAATCCTCCTGTTTGTCTAGGTCACTCTGGACTCTATCCCTACCCTCCAGCATATCTAACTCTCCTCCCAGCTTAATGTCATCTGCGAACTTGCTGGGGTTGCAGTACCTATCAGCATCTTTAGGAACCTGAATCACTTCAAAAATCTTTCCCTAATTCACTTTTCCACCTATCTAGTATCTTGCTCAGCCTACTTACTTTGCCTAGCCACCTGCTTCAGATTTCAAGAAACAGTATACATATCCTCACACTATATAGGAAAAAATATACCCACAAATATCTTTACACTATAATATATCACATTATATGTATACATAACATAAGTGAAAGACTAAATGTGTGAATGAGAATAAAAGCAGATTAAGTATAGGTATGCATAACTATGGGTGATACACATGGGAACAGGTCAGTGGAAAAAGGAGTGGGAGTGTTATGTATTTTATGTGGTATAAGCCATTAGATTCTCAGGTCAGGGAAGAGAAACACAGAAGAGGACACAAAAGAATCAACAAAGTATCTCAAAATGTTTGTTCAGAACAAAAGTCATAGTATCCCAAGTCTGGGACGAGAGGATAATCTGTATAGGGAAAAGAGACAGTGTCTGGGTTCCCACGAGACTATGCCAGAATGTAATCCAGTTGTTTAACATTTAGAATGCATCAGCAACTAGAGAGGCCACAACCTGGTTCAGCCTATTGTTATTTTTTTCCCTCTTTTTTAACTGCAATGTGAAAATAATAGTCATCATAAGCCCAAGTCAAAGCCTTTGATATTTCATTATATTTAATTCACTTCCAGGAAAAGTTGACATTTATGCCTCCACCAAATTAATTTAACCCACTTTGGTCTTTCTACCACTCTTGTCACTTCCACCTTTTTCCTCCAGGATCTCTATGGCTGAAACTCCCTCCCCAACCTGCCATGTCTGCACCCTTTCCTTCTTCAAGTCTCTTTTTAATAAGTACATCTTCCAAAACACTTTTTAACCCTAATTCTAACCTCAGAGGAGTGCTAACAAACTGGACACTTTAAAATCTTTACCTAAAACCAAGTGCAATAGAAACCATAGAATTAACAAGATCCATGTTTAAATTCACTATTTGCTCACTCCTTGTGTTGTTCCTCACTAGCAACCCTGCAATTAACATCTCCATTATAGCACAGTCCCTCTATAAAGTTACTCATATTATTAGGGTATAGTTTGAAACACCCACTCCATATGCAAAGAGTACTGATCATAACATGCAGGTTTAAGTCTTTAGTCAGATTTAGGAAAAGATGGAAAAATAATTTCAAGCTAAATTTCACCACAATATAATCAACAGTAAATGCGTGAACTTCTACCCTAGATTTTTTTTTTTAAGATGATGCTTTTAATTGCATTTCTCCAGTGCTGCAGTTTCTGTTCCGTTTTCTTAATTGTCTGGTAAATGAAACTCACCACCGCAAAACAATATAAAAGCACCTACATTATTAATGATTTTTTAAATCGATGCTTGGGAATAAATCACTGGTTACACATAACAATACGTGCTTCTTTAGAAAGATCTTTCTGTCTGTTTTCCTTAAAGATTTAGAAAATCTTTTAAATGTATTTATTACTTAATGATTGGCATAAAGCCACTTATTTGCGCAGCTGGGATAATGTCTGCTCACATAGTCCCAGAGTGAAATATGTTGCAATTGCAACTAATCTATTTTGTCTAAATGTTTGTTCTCAGAGGCCAGTGTCTGTCTGGAAACTTCCTGTGTGTTAGAATGAACGTTATTTCTTTCAGTGATTTCTATTTATCACTGAGCTGTGGGACACTACTGGCAATTTAGAGAAGAATAATGCCCCGCAGGTTAGAGACCAACAGCAGGAGCTGCTCCCAGAAAGACAAATGTACTAAAGATTTATCTGTTTACCTATGTAATTTTTTCCTCTTTAAGATACCTAGGGATTTTTGTGCATCATTTGCTACTGATTTGTAAGAGGCTGTTGTCTAAAGTGAAGAAACATAGCACTGTAGACTTCTTTCACTAAAAAATTCTTCATTTTCTAGTCAGCTAGAAGATAACAGAAATTATTTTGTAGTGAAATATATTTGTGGGACTCTTAATGAAGCTGCTAAAACACTTAATTACCTTGATGAGCCAAAGTACAGTAATGGCTTCATTCTGAGTGGAATCCGGGGGGTGGGGGAAGAGCCAAAACCAGCTGTTATGATTCCGGTAACTATTCCCAATTATGAAACATAGGTTACACGTTTAGATCTTCCTTTAACAGAAAGGAACTATAAAATTGAGAAAACTGATTTCATGTTGAATTAATGTCAATTATTGGTTTAATTTGCTTTTGTACACCATATTGAATGCTCATGAAAATCAGTGGCAAATAATACTCACTATATTTAACATTAAAAAGAAAAATTCTACCTTTTCTTTAAGGAAAAATATTAAAAGTAAATTTTAAGAATCAAAATTCCAGAATGTCCTCAAAGACACTGTCTAGACCAAAATAAATAAAGAAATAAATAAATAAAAGGTTTGAAGAAATAGTATAATCTTTTAATTATAAACTTGTATTTCAAGGTATATATATATAATAATAGTAATTAAGGGCTATTGTTGGAATATGTTAAACTGGGGTATTTTTAGCCAAAAAATCTTCCCAGCTGATGTCTGTAACCCCAAAATTGCAGCCATGCATATGTTTCACTACAAGCAATGCTGCATGCAGTTTCCTTGGAACAATAACTTGAATACACACTCAATGAGACCTTGGGTTAGACTCTTGATCCTGCTTCTGGCTACTCAAGCAGTGCAAAGCAACTGAAAACTGCTTCAAAGGGGTAACAGGATATTCTCCCTACACAGACGAATTTAGGGTTGTATGGAGCCACGGTTGGGTGGTGGCTGGGGATAATATTGTTGCTTATTACTGTTTTTCTAGTGTCTGAACGAATCACATGGGACATGCCCTTTCTTCCAAAAGTCTGCTTGTGATAGGAGATGAAGAGCCTTAGATTGTCCCTTCCAAAGTCAGGTGAAAGGCTGGTGAACCACCCATAAAGGAAAGTTTGATCTGAGAGAACCTGAATGAGGTGGTTGGCTAGGGTTGGAGGAAAGGGAGAACTTGTCAGGTTACAGTTATCAGAAGGGTAGGGAGCGAAGAAACTGGCAATATACTACAATTACTGTAGTGGTAACTGGTTAAAGTCATGTACTTTCCAAGGGCTACTCCATGCAAGGAGTAAAAGAGAGCTACAAAAATGACTCCGAAAATAAAACCACAAATCTTCTCTTCTGCAGATAGCTGCAGGGAGAGTGGGACCTTACATATTACATGGCCAAATTTTGCTTTTCCTTATATCTGTGTGAACCAATGGAAATCATTTGAGTTGTATGGCTAGAACTGAGGGCTGAATTTGGTCCTAATCTCATATAACCATCACAAAAAGTGATTGCTTAGTTATTTACTTCAAATAGTTTAAACCAGAAGTATTTTATTTATCCAAAATCAAAGGCCTTCACCCAGGTAAATCTGTTACATTCTGTATTTGAATAACTGCATCAAGCCATCAAACAACAGATTTATAAAATTATTTCTTTGCATAGCTTGTTACATAATCCATGGACGTTAATGTGCTTTATTTTTGCAATGCAATAACTGAATTGACTTTATATCACTGTATTGTACTGAATGATTTATGTTTAATTTCTTGTTGTCTAAATAATAGTATACCTTGTAAACTATGAGCTAAGTCTTAAGCAATATTTCCTTTTCTCAAAGTGTGTGAGTTAGTTATTTATCATGGTAGCTTTAAGCAGATTTGTTCCCTGCAATTTTATTCCCCAGCTGCAAGACCCAATATTTCACATGCAATTTTCTTTCCACTCCTCCCTGCTCCAAATTTCTATGCCATGTGAAAATGGAGGTGGGGAGGAAGAATGTATGTCCAAAAATAGTGTGTGGGTTTACAGACAGAGTTAAGGGAAATAGAAAGTTCCCTATTCATAAGGGAAAGGATGGAATCTTTGATGTGCCCCAACCAGCCCTGTGATACAAGGGTAAGACATCTTAATTTTCCAGAGGACTTTCCTTCTTAAGTAGGACAGGGAAAGGAGGATCCTCTCTGTTCAGTCACTCCTCTTTCATAGCTGAGATTTCCAAAAGAAGAGCTGCCCTTTGCTGTCCTTCCCTACGTTTATCAAGGTGGGGGTTGTTTAGAATGAAATTGATGGGAGGCTTTTTTCATGGGATGTAGGAGGGAGTTTTTGATTGAAGTTAGATTGGAGCAGAGTTTAGTTATTAAGAATTAGATTGATTCTGTGTTGGGAGTGTTTCAAAACTTGATATTTTTGGAGGCGGGAGGAAGTGTCATAAAATGTTCTTTTAGGAAACCAGGTGGTTTAAAAATGAAATTGGAGAAGGTGTTTTTGGAATGAAATTTGTTTTGGGGGGAAGAAGGTATAAATTCTTTATTAGGGTATGTCTAAACTACAAAATTAGGTCGAATTTATAGAAGCCAGTTTTATAGAAATCGGTTTTATACAGTTAATTGTGTGTGTCCCCACATAAAATGCTCTAAGTGCATTAAGTCGGCAGACCGTGTCTACAGTACCGAGGCTAGCGTTGACTTCCGGAGCGTTGCACTGTGGGTAGCTATCCCACAGTTCCCGCAGTCTCCGCCGCCCATTGGAATTCTGGGTTGAGATCCCAATGCCTGATGATGCAAAAACAGTGTCGCGGGGGGTTCTGGGTACATGTCGTCAGGCCCCTCCCCCTCCATCAGAGCAACGGCAGACAATCGATTCGTGCCTTTTTATCTGGGATACCTGTACAGACAACATACCACGGCAAGCATGGAGCCCGCTCAGCTCAGCTCAGCTCACCGTCACCATATGTCATCTGGGTGCCGGCAGACGTGGTACTGCATTGCTACACAGCAGCAGCTAATTGCCTTTTGGCAGTAGACGGTGCAGTATGACTGGTAGCCATCATCGGCTATCTGGGTGCTGGCAGACGTGGGGCTGCATTGCAATACAGCAGCAGCTCCTTGCCTTTTGGCAGTAGATGGTGTATTATGATTGATATCCGTCATCGTCATATTCCTCAGTGAGTTCAGTCAGAGGCACCTGGGCAGATATGTTTTGTCTCCTGGAGACTCAGTCCTGCCGGCAGTTCTATTGAACCGTCTTGATGATGATGGCTAGCAGTCGTAGTACAGCATCTTCTGCCAACCACCCAGAAGCTGCCGATGGCTATCAGTCATGCTGCACCATCTGCTGCCAGCTTAAGATGTAAAAAATAGATGTACCAGATTTGTTCTGTATTCATTTGCTTCCCCCTCCCTCCGTGAAATCAATGGCCTGCTAAACCCAGGGTTTTGAGTTCAATCTTTGGGGGGGCCATTCTGTGTGACAGTTGTTTGTGTTTCTCCCTGATGCACAGCCACCTTTCTTGATTTTAATTCCCTGTACCTGTAAGCCATGTCGTCACTCACCCCTCCCTCCCTCCGTCAGACAATAGTTTTGCGCCTTTTTTCAGCCCAGATGCCATAGCACTGGGATCATGGAGCCCGCTCAGATCACCGCGGCAATTATGAGCACTATGAACACCACGCACATTGTCCTGGAGTATATGCAGAGCCAGAACATGCCAAAGCAAAACCAGGCGAGGAGGCGATTGCAGCGCGGCGACGAGAGTGATGAGGAAATTGACATGGATATAGACCTCTCACAAAGTACAGGCCCCAGCAATGTGCAAAACATGGTGTTACTGGGGCAGGTTCATGCCATGGAATGCAGATTCTGGGCCCGGGAAACAAGAACAGACTGGTGGGACCTCATCGTGTTGCAGGTGTGGGACGATTCCCAGTGGCTGCGAAACTTTCGCATGCGTAAGGGCACTTTCATGGAACTTTGTGACTTGCTTTCCCCTGCCCTGAAGCGCCAGAATACCAGGATGAGAGCAGCCCTCACAGTTGAGAAGCGAGTGGCGATAGCCCTGTGGAAGCTTGCAATGCCAGACAGCTACCGGTCAGTCGGGAATCAATTTGGAGTGGGCAAATCTACTGTGGGGGCTGCTGTGATCCAAGTAGCCAACACAATCAAAGACCTGCTGATATCAAGGGTAGTGACTCTGGGAAACGTGCAGGTCATAGTGGATGGCTTTGCTGCAATGGGATTCCCAAACTGTGGTGGGGCGATAGACGGAACCCATATCCCTATCTTGTCACCGGAGCACCAAGCCACCGAGTACATAAAACACAAGGGGTACTTTTCAATGCTGCTGCAAGCCCTGGTGGATCACAAGGGACGTTTCACTAACATCAACGTGGGATGGCCGGGAAAGGTACATGATGCTTGCGTCTTCAGGAACTCTGGTCTGTTTCAAAAGCTGGAGGAAGGGACTTTCTTCCCGGACCAGAAAATAACAGTTGGGGATGTTGAAATGCCTATAGTTATCCTTGGGGACCCAGCCTACCCCTTAATGCCATGGCTCATGAAGCCGTACATAGGCAGCCTGGACAGTAGTCAGGACCTGTTCAACTATAGGCTGAGCAAGTGCCGAATGGTGGTGGAATGTGCATTTGGATGTTTAAAAGCGCACTGGCGCAGCTTACTGACTCGCTCAGACCTTAGCGAAAAGAATATCCCCATTGTTATTGCTGCTTGCTGTGCGCTCCACAATATCTGTGAGAGTAAGGGGGAGACATTTATGGTGGGGTGGGAGGTTGAGGCAAATCACCTGGCCGCTGATTACATGCAGCCAGACACCAGGGAGGTTAGAAGAGTACAGCAGGGCGTGGTGCGCATCAGAGAAGCTTTGAAAACCAGTTTTGTGACTGGCCAGGCTATGGTGTGAAACTTCTGTTTGTTTCTCCTTGATGAACCCTCCGCCCCATCCCCCCCGTTCATTCTACTTCCCCATAAACTAACCACCCTCCCCTCCCCCCTTTGAGCACCGCTTGCAGAGGCAATAAAGTCATTGTTACTTCACATTCATGCATTCTTTATTAATTCATCACACAACTAGGGAGATAACTGCCAAGGTAGCCCGGGAGGGGTGGGGGAGGAGGGAAGGAAAAGGACACACTGCAGTTTAAAACTTTAAAACTTTAACACTTATTGAAGGCCAGCCTTCTGATGCTCGGGCAATCATCTGGGGTGGAGTGACTGGGTGGCTGGAGGCCCCCCCCACAGCGTTCTTGGGCATCTGGGTGAGGAGGCTATGGAACTTGGGGAGGAGGGCTGTTGGTTACACAGGGGCTGTAGCGGCGGTCTCTTCTCCTGCTGCCTTTCCTGCAGCTCAACCATACGCTGGAGCATATCAGTTTGATGCTCCAGCAGCCGGAGCATCGACTCTTGCCTTCTGTCAGCAAGCTGACGCCACCTATCCTCTTCAGCCCACCACTTGCTCTTTTCAGCCCGCGATTCAGCCCGCCACCTCTCCTCTCGTTCATATTGTGCTTTTTTGCACTCTGACATTGACTGCCTCCACGCATTCTGCTGTGCTCTGTCAGCGTGGGAGGACATCTGGAGCTCCGAGAACATATCATCCCGAGTCCTCCGTTTTCTCCTTCTAATCTTCACTAGCCTCTGTGAAGGAGAAACATTTGCAGCTGGTGGAGGAGAAGGGAGAGGTGGTTAAAAAAGACACATTTTAGAGAACAATGGGTACACCCTTTCACGTTAAATTTTGCTGTTCACATTACACAGCACATGTGCTTTCGTTACAAGGTCGCATTTTTCCTCTTATATTGAGGACCTGCCAGTTTGGTGTGAGAGATCACTCACGCAGTGCCAGGCAACAGATTTCGGCTTGCAGGCAGCCATGGTAAGCCACAGTCTTTTGGCTTTTTTAACCTTCTTAACATGTGGAAATGGTTTCAAACAGTAGCGCCCTCATTTCCCATACCAAGCACCTGTTGAGTTGGCCATTTAAAATGGGTTTGCAATGTAAAAGGAGGGGCTGTGGTTTCCGGGTTAACATGCAGCACAAACCCAACTACCCCCCCACACACACCCAATTCTCTTGGATGATCACTTCACCCCTCCCCCCTACCGCGTGGCTAACAGCGGGGAACATTTCTGTTCAGCCGAGCAGGAACGGGCACCTCTGAATGTCCCCTTAATAAAATCACCCCATTTCAACCAGGTGACCGTGAATGATATCACTCTCCTGAGGATAACAAAGGGAGATAAGGAATGGATGTTGTCTGCATGCCAGCAAACACCGGGACCATAAGCTGCCATGCTTTGTTATGCAATGATTCCAGACTACGTGCTACTGGCCTGGCGTGGTAAAGTGTCCTACCATGGCGGACGGGATAAGGCAGCCCTCCCCAGAAACCTTTTGCAAAGGCTTTGGGAGTACATGAAGGAGAGCTTTCTGGAGATGTCCCTGGAGGATTTCCGCTCCATCCCCATACACGTTAACAGACTTTTCCAGTAGCTGTACTGGCCGCGATTGCCAGGGCAAATTAATCATTAATCATTAAACACGCTTGCTTTTAAACCATGTGTAATATTTACAAAGATACACTCACCAGAGGTCCCTTGTGTGCCCTCAGGGTCTGGGAGCACGCCTTGGGTGAGTTCGGGGGTTACTGGTTCCAGGTCCAGGGTGATAAACATATCCTGGCTGTTGGGGAAACCGGTTTCTCCGCTTCCTTGCTGTGAGCTATCTTCATTGTCTTCATCATCATCTTCCTCGTACCCCGAACCTGCTTCCCTGTTGCGTGATTCTCCATTGATGGAGTCAAAGCACACGGTTGGGGTAGTGGTGGCTGCACTCCCTAGCATGACATTCAGCTCCGCGTAGAAGCGGCATATTTGCGGCTCTGCCCCGGACCTTCCGTTTGCCTCTCTGGCTTTGTGGTAGGCTTGCCGTAGCTCCTTAATTTTCACGCGGCACAGCTGTGCATCCCTGTTATGGCCTCTGTCCTTCATGGCCTTTGAGACTTTTTCTAATATTTTGCCATTTCGTTTACTGCTACGGAGTTCAGCTAGCACTGATTCATCTTCCCATATGGCGAGCAGATCCCGTACCTCCCGTTCTGTCCATGCTGGAGCTCTTTTGCGATCCTGGGACTCCATCATGGTTACCTGTGCTGATGAGCTCTGTGTGGTCACCTGTGCTCTCCACGCTGGGCAAACAGGAAATGAAATTCAAAAGTTCGCGGGGCTTTTCCTGTCTACCTGGTCAGTGCATCTGAGTTGAGAGTGCTGTCCAGAGCGGTCACAATGAAGCACTGTGGGATAGCTCCCGGAGGCCAATAACGTCGAATTCCGTCCACTCTACCCCAAATCCGACCCGCAAAGGCCTATTTTAGCGCTAATCCCCTCGTCGGAGGTGGAGTAAAGAAACCGGTTTAAAGGGCCCTTTAAGTCGGAAAAAAGGGCTTCGTCGTGTGGACGTGTCCAGGCTTAATTCGATTTAACGCTGCTAAATTCGACCTAAACTCGTAGTGTAGACCAGGCCTTATAGAGGGAAGGGAAGAGAACAAAATGCTAATATTCAGAGCAAGAATCAAAATGTTGGGATCCCTTTATCCCTTCCATCCACCTTGCGTCACTGCATCTTATTGCAGATCTATTTAAATGCATATAAATGTATGCAGATGTGCACAAATCTGAAATCTACCAGTTTTCACTCTGGGGACATTGGCTGCTATGTATATTTGCTTGTCAGTGGATGAAGTGAAAGGCATGGCATAGTCTGGGATCATTTTTTTTTTTTATTTCTGATGGTTGTCACTGCCTATAAGGCATTTCACAGATGAAAAGCCATTTTACAATATAGCTGTGTTTTTACTGAAAAGGATGGCACAGATCATAAAATATCTGGAAATTTTGAAATACATATTGTTGAGGAACAGAGCAATGCTAAGCTATGTATTTCTGAATATAACTTTTACAAATAGTACAAATAGAAGAAATCAAACAAATGTAATAAGTATGTATATAAATGATCAACACTTCTAAGTATCTCTAAGGATTCCATTTTTTAAAAAAAAATTTCAAGTACAACACCATCCCTCTCCTGGGTAGCTGATTTTTGCTAGTTTCTTAAGTGGCTGCTTAGAGATAAGCTTTAGTTTAGGTTGAGTATCTCTTCCTCAAAAACGTGCGTCATAGAAACATTTTCAGGAAAATATGGGTTGTTTCTCACATATTTCAGGTCAGTTACAATGTTGGTCTATGAGGTCTGGGGTTTAAAAGTATGGATTGGAAGAATGAGCAAATTTTAGGAAAATATAAAAGTAGAGATTCATTCAGGTACATAGGTTTTTCTTCAAGGTCAGAATTGAGGAATATTGGCAGGATAGAATGAGGAAGCTTGCACTGTCACTGACTGTCTGTGATTAGCTTCTTTCTAATGCTGACAAATATGACATCTTTCACAGGCTCTACATTTGTCTGTAAAACACTAATTCTCTCTTACTAAATAAAACCATGCATTATGTTTATAAAGTAATACGCAGAACACATTTTAAAGGATGTATGCGGTGCGTTTATGTATATTCACATAATGAAATAAGTATTTAAACTATACAGCGATCTAGACTCATTTTGGCTAGCAATCCTGTACATTTAAAAATGTTTACTACAATACACATTGTTTGTAAAAGCAAGTGTGGATGTATTACACCTGTTGATGGTTAGATTATTAACACTCAGCTATGGGAGAGATGGATGCAGCTTTCCTCAAATGAGCAATCATTGGGCCCTCGCTCAAGAAGCCATTTCTTGATGATGAGAATCTCACCAGTTATAGCTCTGCCTCTAAACATTACTTTTGGGAAGATTATAAAATGTGATGAAATCTGGCATTTATATTTCCATGATAGCTTTTAATATGGCTTTGGATAACGTGGGTACTTCTCCTCCTGGCAGTAGACAATAGGTATCATTTGTTGACTCATATATGTAACCTGCCTTCAATACCATTGAACAGAATGTTACCCACTGATCCTTTGGGAGAGGTTGTAAGGGAAGAATAAGACAATTTGTCTATATGGAGGGCTCTTAAAACCTCTATTTTGCTGCCCTGCTTATTCAACATATACATGAGACCAGAGAGAGACTGCAAGATGACTTGTTAAATTTTGTCCGTTTGTCAATTTTTACTTTCTCTTCCTCCTTCCAGTTCATCTCATCTAATTCACGTGCCTTCATTCGAGTCTTTCATCTTCTTCTTTGACACCTTAATTGCCCCCCCCCCTTTTTTTTATGACTAGAATCCAAACCAGAAAGTTGAGTCCTCTACCTGGTATCTGGAAGTGGCCACATTACACACACTAATCAAACTACAGTTATGTTCTCTAGTCAGCAGGAGTAGGTGAGGTAAAAGGGAACCACCCTCCCACACACAAATACATCTTTACCCGTGTGAGTTGCCAGATAAGACACTTTTACCCTGAGACCAGCATTTTAAGGTCTGCTGTGAAACAGCAGAGAAGAAAACAGACCAGAAGACCATGGTGCCCAGAAGGCTGCTGTCCATTGGTCTGCCATTTAAAGCACTCTTTAAGGTAAGGGGAAGGTTACCTCTAGGGAAGAGCACAGCAGAGTCAGAAGATGAATCAAAATTTGCTGATTTCATTCTGTTTACATAGTTCATAGTGATTCATATAGGTTTACTCTCAAGTTCTGTGTTCCACACAAAAGTGACTATTGAAGCATACATGAAGATCTGAAAGCACATCCCACTTGTTTTAGTTCATGAAACCCACATGAACTGAAACTAGCAGGTTATTCCCAGTGCTAGTAATTATCTAGAGCCTTAGCAATCCCAAGTTTAGGTGAAACTTTAGTGTTTTGATGAAAATAAAAGAAGATAAGAATTTTGGGGAGGAGGGAAGGAAATAATCCTGACTAAGGTTCTGCCAAGCAGCATGTTACCAAGAGCTCTTTAGAGAAAGGTAAAATTGCAGTGCTTTCACTGTTTTCAAAGAAGAAAGGAAAACTACTAGCCATTCATCATATTCTACGGGAGAATTTGAGCATTATTGTTTGAAAAAAATGGTCATTAATGCTTCCTAACTCCATGAAATTATTTTCCTCAGATATGTTATTTAATTCCAGCACCAGAATTTTTAAAATTACAGAAGAAAGCAGATTAAAAAGTTGATCCAGTTTAATTCCCAAGCAGCTTCAAGGTTGACAGAATGTATATTGCTCTGAATGTTTTAAAGAATTCACTTTGACCATCTCTGCACTTTTTTCAGTGAACATTTGAGTAATCTTTGTAGAAACTGTATTTCAAAGCCAGGTACATAAAAATTCACAGGAAATGAATTTTATGTTCAGATGTGCAGATATTTGAGTGAGAAATAAATGCTTGTTCACTCATCCTGGCAGGAAAAAGAAATAATATCTCTTCGATACTAGAGTACTGTAGTATGTAAGTACCAAGTACTTACAAAACTATGTAAGTACCAAGATAGATACTATGCACCAACTATGTAAGTACCAAGATAGATTTGACAGAATTTTATATCAACTCAAATAACCAATAAAAGAGAGGCAATCTCAATCCAATTGAGCAGAAAGCAAAATTAATTAATTGACTATATTATTTGGAATCAGCTTTATCCATGCAGCTCCATCATGAAGGCCCTTGAAATGGCTACAACCAAAATTTAAGAGAAAAAAAACTTTTGAAGTGATAATCAAGATAGCTCAGTACAGACAGATTGATAAGAAGTGTGAGAGTACTTACATGGGGAGATAGATTCAATGTTTGTAATGGCTCAGCCATTCCCAGTCTTTATTCAAACCTAAATTGATTGTGTCTAATTTGCATATCAATTCGAGTTCAGCAGTTTCTCGTTGGAGTCTGTTTTTGAAGCTTTTCTGTTGTAAAATAGCTACCCGCAGGTCTGTCATTGAATGACCAGACAGGTTAAAGTGTTCTCCCACTGGTTTTTGAGTATTATGATTCCTGATGTCAGATTTCTGTCCATTAATTCTTTTGCGTAGAGACTGTCCAGTTTGGCCAATGTACATGGCAGAGGGGCATTGCTGGCACATGATGGCATATATCACATTGGTAGATGTGCAGGTGAACGAGTCCCTGATGGTATGGCTGATGTGATTAGGTCCTATGATGATGTCACTTGAATAGATATGTGGACAGAGTTGGCATTGGGCTTTGTTGCAAGGATAGGTTCCTGGGTCAGTGTTTTTGTTCAGTCATGTGTGGTTGCTGGTGAGTATTTGCTTCAGGTTGGGGGTTGTTTGTAAGTGAGGACAGGTCTGTCTCCCAAGATCTGTGAGAGTGAGGGATCATCTTTCAGGATAGGTTGTAGATCTTTGATGATGCGCTGGAGAGGTTTTAGTTGGGGGCTGAAGGTGACAGCTAGTGATATTCTGTTATGGCCCCACAGTATGCCAACATTTTTATGGCTGACTTAGAACAACGCTTCCTTAGCTCTCGTCCCCTAACACCCCTACTCTACTTGCGCTACATTGATGACATCTTCATCATCTGGACCCATGGAAAGGAAGCCCTTGAGGAATTCTACCATGATTTCAATAATTTCCATCCCACCATTAACCTCAGCCTAGATCAATCCACACAAGCGGTCCATTTCCTGGACACTACTGTGCTAATAAGTGATGGTCACATAAATACCACCCTATACCAGAAACCTACTGACAGCTATACTTACCTACACGCCTCTAGCTTCCATCCAGGACACACCACAAGATCCATTGTCTACAGCCAAGCTCTAAGATACAACCGCATTTGCTCCAATCCCTCAGACAGAGACAAGCACCTACAAGATCTCTATCAAGCATTCTTAAAACTACAATACCCACCTGCTGAAGTGAAAAAAACAGATTGACAGAGCCAGACGAGTACCCAGAAGTCACCTCCTACAAGACAGGCCCAACAAAGAAAATAATAGAATACCACTAGCTGTCACCTTCAGCCCCCAACTAAAACCTCTCCAGCGCATCATCAAATATCTACAACCTATCCTGAAAGATGATCCCTCACTCTCACAGATCTTGGGAGACAGACCTGTCCTCGCTTACAGACAACCCCCCAATCTGAAGCAAATACTCACCAGCGGTTTAACCACACATCACTGAACAAAAACACTGACCCAGGAACTTATCCTTGCAACAAAGCCCGATGCCAACTCTGTCCACATATCTATTCAAGTGACATCATCATAGGACCTAATCGCATCAGCCATACCATCAGGGGCTCGTTCACCTGCACATCTACCAATGTGATATATGCCATCATATGCCAGCAATGCCCCTCTGCCATGTACATTGGCCAAACTGGACAGTCTCTACGCAAAAGAATTAATGGACAGAAATCTGACATCAGGAATCATAATACTCAAAAACCAGTGGGAGAAAACTTTAACCTGTCTGGTCATTCAATGACAGACCTGCGGGTAGCTATTTTACAACAGAAAAGCTTCAAAAACAGACTCCAACGAGAAACTGCTGAACTCGAATTGATATGCAAATTAGACACAATCAATTTAGGTTTGAATAAAGACTGGGAATGGCTGAGCCATTACAAACATTGAATCTATCTCCCCATGTAAGTACTCTCACACTTCTTATCAACCTGTCTGTACTGGGCTATCTTGATTATCACTTCAAAAGTTTTTTTTCTCTTACTTAATTGGCCTCTCAGAGTTGGTAAGACAACTCCCACATGTTCATGCTCTCTGTATGTGTGTGTATATATATCTCCTCAATATATGTTCCATTCTATGCATCCGAAGAAGTGGGATGTAGCCCACGAAAGCTTATGCTCAAATAAATTTGTTAGTCTCTAAGGTGCCACAAGTACTCCTGTTCTTTTTGTGGATACAGACTAACACGGCTGCTACTCTGAAACCTGTCAAAATTTAAGAGGTGTATATGAAAATGAGAACAACCTAAATCAAAATAATATTCTAACTCCTTAACGATTCCTCCATCATATTAACTTTCTAAATATTCAATGGTGTAAGATATTGGCCTGTAGAATTTCAGGTACAATTTTGTGCCTATATTATTTTCTACCCACAATTTTTCATCCAAAATCTTTGCACACATATAAACTTGCATTTCTGTACACAAGCTACATGTGACACTCAAAATGCATAGCCAACCAATCAATTTGTGCATTCAGTTGCAATATGCACACACAGACCTGACATTTTGCATGCAAAGCAGCTAGATCATGAAGAATTTCATGTGCAATAACACTTGCAGAAAGCTATACTCAACAGTTCAGTCTTTTTTTTTCATGTGTTATCTTGAATTTGAACCTGGGTCCTGCTCTCTCTCTTTTCAGGCCACGTCCTCTACACTATCTCAAACTCTGCCCTCAATTTTAGAGGACAATTTTAAAAATATGGACCTTGAGGCCTTTAGGATCACATCAGGAAATAAGTGGATCCTTCAGTTCAAAGCAGCAGTGCATTAGTAAGTTAATATAGCTAGGGAAGAGACAAATGGCAAGACACAGGAGGATTAGTAAAGAAACAATCAAAGTGGGTGCGAAGGAAGAAGAAAAGCAAAGGCAACAATGAGAACCACAAACAAATCTTTTTGCCTGCCTGCATGATGATAGGAGCTTGAATCGTGGGTGACATAAATTTTCCACTTGCTGTAGAAATGTAAACCATGTTCCATTCTATACACATTGACAGTTCATGGAGTTGACTGGCCTCCATTTGCTGTCACCCATCACAATTAACTACAGTCACTGTCACAGACGATTTAGTAGCTGCACGTGTGTGCTCACTTGGTCCCACCTGCAAAGTGCATGGTCCCATATGACTCATTTGATTAACCATCTCAAAAACAGGCATCTGGACATTGGATATAGAAACATTGTTGTGTGAAAAAACACAGTGCCCCATCCCAAATACAATAGTATTCCAATAATAGATAACTATATATCAAGTGTATTAATTGAATTTACAAGTTTCAGGTTTGCTATAACAACAACAGGCTTTAATCAGTGCCCTACCATTCTACTCTGTACATACATATGAATGGAAAAGATGGTCCTTGCCAAAAACAGTATAGCAGTCAGATTCTCAGAGGATGCATTGATATAAACAATATCATTACAAACTACTAGCAAAGTGAGACTGGTGTGATTAGGCTTCAAACATGATTGTGCCGGGAAAATATTGCTATATTGACGCACTGAACTGCGTAAATTGTTAACATGTCGGATGCACATGTCAGAACCTGGTTACATTTAACATGGTTCTATGTGTTCAATGACTGTAGCCATAGAGTTATTTTCCTTCAGCAGGAAAAAAATTGTAGGTGTAGTATGCTGGCAGCACCATTAAATTTCAACTATTCTATTAGCTAAATAGCTAGGAAATCAGATGCTATCTAGCAGTCAGTGTCTGGCATAGAGAAGTAGATTACAAACTGTCACCAGTGTGTTGGTAGTAGATTAAGAAAAGTTTTCAATTATAAACATTGCCCCCCAAGCCCTGCAAAAGCTGATATGTTGTATTATGAAGCTTTATGGGTTTGAAGGCTTATGGAGCACATTATTGCCTGACCTTGGAATTTTGTAACCATATTAACTGTCTTTCTCTCTTCTTCCCACTCTCTCCCAACTAACTCTGTGGGTGATGACCTCTCATAATCAGGCTTACTTACAAATTGTTCCTGCCATGAACAATTCACTCAGAAGCTGCTCTTTTGAGTTATAAATGCACTTAATGTATGCTATGTTGTTGTTCCAGCTATGTTGGTCCCAGGATATTAGAGAGACAAGGTGGGTGAGGTAATGTCTTTTATTGGACCAACTTCTGTTGGTGAGAGAGACAAGCTTTCAAGTTTACACAGATCTCTTCTTCAGGTCTGGGAAACTAATTTAGAGTGTCACTGCTAAATACAAGGTGGAACAGATTATTTAGCATAAGTAGTGAACACATATTTCAAGGGACCATGGAAGATGAATTGCCCCGTTAACATGCCTCCAGTCATAGGGAGGAAAGGAGGTGGGCGGGGAGCAGAGCAACTGGGGGAAGGGCTGTTGGTGGGTTGTAATAAGCCATAAATCAGTAAATGATTTTTAGTGTCTAGAAAAGTTATGAATTTAAACTCCCAGGCTCGTCTTTTGAAAGTGTTGTGCAGGTTTCCTTTGAGGGTGAGGACTGATAAGTCAGATAAAGTGATCACTTTGTGAAAAGTGTTTTCCTACAGATGATGTAGGATTTTTGTCTTTTATCATTTTCATCTGAGAGTTCATTGAAGAGCACAGTGATTGTCTAGTTTCACCCACAGAGTTGCTATTGGGACATTTAATGCCCGGGGTGAGGTACATCACATGTGGTCATAAGCATGTGTAGGATCCATGAATCTTGAAAGATATGTTGTTGGGTGGGGGTGGGGGATGACAATCATTGTAGCAGTGGATATTTGTCTTCAGGTTTTGCATCTGTGCTGCTTTGAGTTGATGAGTCCTGGTATGTAGGAGCTTGCTTTTGATGATGAGCTTGGAGAAGCTAGAAGTCACTTGAAGGCCAGAAGAGAGGGTTTAGGAAAGATTTATTTCAGGATGGGGTCCCCATCGATTATGGGTTTTAATTGTTTGATGATACCCTGTATGATTGCAGTGTGGGATGGTAGGTGACAACTAAGGTTGTGCGATCAACAGTGGTTTTATTTCTGTATTGAAGCAGGTTCTCGGGGGGTATTTGAGTGGCCCATTCCCTGATGTGATTCATAGATTCATAGATTCTAGGACTGGAAGGGACCTCGAGAGGTCATCGAGTCCAGTCCCCTGCCCTCATGGCAGGACCAAATACTGTATAGACTATCCCTGATACACATTTATCTAACCTACTCTTAAATATCTCCAGAGATGGAGATTCCACAACCTCCCTAGGCAATTTATTCCAGTGTTTAACCACCCTGACAGTTAGGAACTTTTTCCTAATGTCCAACCTAAAGCTCCCTTGCTGCAGTTTAAGCCCATTGCTTCTTGTTCTATCCTTAGAGGCTAAGGTGAACAAGTTTTCTCCCTCCTCCTTATGACACCCTTTTAGATACCTGAAAACTGCTATCATGTCCCCTCTCAGTCTTCTCTTTTCCAAACTAAACAAACCCAATTCTTTCAGCCTTCCTTCATAGGTCATGTTCTCAAGACCTTTCAGCATTCTTGTTGCTCTTCTCTGGACCCTCTCCAATTTCTCCACATCTTTCTTGAAATGCGGTGCCCAGAACTGGACACAATACTCCAGTTGAGGCCTAACCAGCGCAGAGTAGAGCGGAAGAATGACTTCTCATGTCTTGCTCACAACACACCTGTTAATGCATCCCAGAATCATGTTTGCTTTTTTTGCAACAGCATCACACTGTTGACTCATATTTAGCTTGTTGTCCACTATAATCCCTAGATCCCTTTCTGCTGTACTCCTTCCTAGACAGTCTCTTCCCATTCTGTATGTGTGAAACTGATTTTTCCTTCCTAAGTGGAGCACTTTGCATTTGTCTTTGTTAAACTTCATCCTGTTTACCTCAGACCATTTCTCCAATTTGTCCAGATCATTTTGAATTATGACCCTGTCCTCCAAAGCAGTTGCAATCCCTCCCAGTTTGGTATCTACTTCTCTGATGGAGTGGCTTTGTTTGGTAAAGGTATTTTTGAGTGTGTTGAGGTGTATATCCCGGACTTTCTCCTCTGAGCATATTCTGTGCTATCTGAGTGCCTGACTGCAGATAAAAGATTTATGGTGTATTTGGGGTAGTTACTGGATCTATGAAGGTAAGTATGGTGATTTTGGGGTTTCTTGTATATAGTTGTCTGTATTTTTGATGCTGATCATGATTGTCCAGGAAGTTGATGCTTGTGTAAGCTCGAAAGCTTATCTCTTTCACCAACAGAAGTTGGTCCAACAAATGCAATTAATGTAAAATAATCTAAGCCTGATTGTTCACTGCCTTGCATCTTGTGTAGTTATGCACATCTGTGCAAACTAGGTGTAAAACACTACCAAATAAGAATTGGGAATATTTTACACTCACTTGCACAGGTGTGCATTACTACACAAGATGTAAGGCAACAGACAATCGGGCCTTACGAGTATCCCTTTCTTGTTATTCACATGGGACAAGTGTCTGCTTAGATCAAAAAGCAAAATGCAATATTCAAACAGATTACATTTACATTTAATAAAAACTGTAGAACTTTTTAATTGAAAAACAATTATCATAAGAGTTTCAAAGTGCTCTGGGAATCTAATGTACGCTCTTGAGAGAAGTTTTCATAGTTGAGTTCCATTTTGATTGCCTACTTTCAGATACCATCTTTTAGCTCTTGCCAGATACCACACAATCTACTCATATTATATTTGGAACCGCCTTTGTGAAAGATATTGGGCCATCTTTTTTGTCCTGTGGCCATCAAGGTCCAGACTGGAAGCAAAATCGTCAGTCCCAAAAGGGAGACCAGTTAGCAACTGAAGCAGCATATAGGAAATAGAGCAACAGGCATAGCAATTACTTGGAAATGTGACCAGGGAAAATTGGATATATGAGAATGTCTGCTGGACAACTAATACATCTAATTGATCTTTCTCTCTCAGTCAGGAAGGAAGTTATATTCTAGAGTCCACATACATTCAGTATGTAGACAAATGTGTGCCAATGAGAATGATATTCCACAAATCAGAGCTAAATCTAAACACTGAGGAGTACATATCACAGCTACTGGCCAGCATGAAGAGACAGAGTCCACTGGTCCCTAAGTATAGTGAAGCAGTACCACTGCATACTTATAATCCAGTATTTGTTGTAACTTGCCTTTAGAAAGCAATTAGGATAACTAAAATAGTTAAGTGACCAGTTACTCCCAAATGATAGAGAGTGACCATTCAGACCTTCTATATAGTTTCTGGCATGCTTGAGGATGATGAATACTCAACAGGGTCTCCAGGTTTTCTACCAGAATGCTAGTTTAACAGGGGACAACCGTGGCCCCACCCTCCACTGAACTGTAGAGGAAGAGACTAAAAAGACCCTTGGATAGCTCATGCTAGCACGGACATGGTCAGGAGGTTGGGATCAAGTTTACATGGCAACTGACAGCAGAGAAACACAGTGAATCACTCTGGGTGAGGTGAAGGTCTTGGTTGGCACTGATGCTAATTAATAGGTTTTTATTTATATTCTAATTATAAAAAAGCAGGTAAAATTCACATGCTCTAAACATTCTAAATTTGCTTTTCTTGTGCTTTATCTAGCTTGATCCTAATTAGCATCACACACTACCTGAGACACTCAATGTACCAATGATTTCTTCTCTTTGGTCATCCAAGCACGGAAGAGAAACCATACCACATGACATAGGGAATCAGTCACAGATCTCAGAAGCAAATTCCAAATACTGAATACTTGAATGAGTACTTGCTATGAACACATATTGATTAATAGGCCCAAAGAGGTTTGTAAAATCTACTAGATGAACGATAACAATTTCATAAAAACATGTTAATCTGTTTGTAGAAAATTTGCAACAGAAAAAGAGGCCACAGTTCTTATATCGTGATAACATCTAGTTGGATCCTATATTATTACAAGACCTTTCATGTAGAAAGCTACTGGTAGGCAGATCACATGACATAACTCAATTATACAAATCGGATGGCTCCTTAAGCATCAGATACAGTACCAATAATAAACTGAAAGATAATGAGAATTCTGATATTCTGTCCCTTTAAATATTTGATCACTACCCCCTTCACAGTGCAAAGCTTCACTTTTGTGTTGTTTTCATTTTTTCCCTGTAAGAACAATTAAGCAAGAACAGCAGATGGCTGTTTTTCCATCAGCTTCCTCTGTGTCTGTCTCTATCTCCTTCTCTAATGGGTCCAAATATAACATTTGGCAACAGAGGATTTCTATCTCACATGTGTCCAGTGCTCCCATTGCCTGAGCAAGAAGAAGAAAAAGTAAGCAAATACTATGAAAAGAGGGAACAGTTCATCAAGAGGCACATAACCAGACCAAAGGATTAGGCTGCTACCCAGAGCTTCTGCAAACAAAGCAGTGAGGGGAAAGAAAACAGCCATATTGACTGATCATGTGCAAGCAGGCAGAGAAACAGCTTAGCCTCTACAGGGTGTCTATAGCTAGCACAGGGAGTCCATGTGCAGGTAAAGGAAGAATTCTGCATACATTCTGCGTACATGCCACCACAAGAGGCAGGTCGAGCACAAATAGTAACTATAAAGAGTTACCTTGCATTAGAGCAGATATCCAGGAGGTGTGAAGTCTAACAAGAAAACAGAGAAATGGCAATTTTTGTCAGCAGTGTTGGTGAGTTCGATGAAAACTGAATCACAGGTGATGTGCCTCAAATGTTTACAGCAATTTATAACAAGCAACACCATTACAGATGGACAGTGAGTTCCAAATCTTGCTGACTGTGATGGGTCCAAAGGCATAGGGACTGCTGTGTGAGCTATTGTCTCCTACTGTGCTTGGAAGTGTCATATAGCTGCAATTACTACAGAAATGCAGGAACAATTTTCTCCTATCCCACTGATGATAGCAGAATTATATTGGTTCCATCAGTGACATCAAGGAAGCGGAGAGTCAGTAGAACAGTTCATTGCTGCTCTAAGTTAGTTGTCACAGAATTGTCAGTTTGGACAGACATTAAGTGATTCCCTGCATGACAAATTAGTGTCTGGTTTATGCAATAACCAGATCAGGTAGGAGATATTGGAGGTGTTGTTTCACTGATTTCTGCTCCTATCTATCACCAGACTTTGTCACAAGTTTGTCTGGAAGAAATCTTCACAATTTTGAAGACTTATGCCAAGAAAATGTATTCCCAAAAGCGACACTCTAAATGAAAGTTCAATTTGATGGACAATCTGTTGTTTTGCTCTGTATGTGATTGAAGGAAAGTATCCATCATTATTTGGCAGATCTTGGCTTCAGAAGCTCAAGGTGAATTGTATCAAAATCAAGGCAATCATGAAAATACCTTAACATTATCAGGAAATACTGGGCAGACACTCCAAAGCTTTTGAAAAACAGCTTGAACAGATGAGTAATGTGTCAGTGAAGCTCACTGTTAAGTCTGAGAGCAAGCCAAAATATTGCAAGCCCAGAGTTGTGCCTTATGCTCTGAAGCCTCTGGTGGAAGATTATTTGGAAAAAGCTAGTGAACATTGGAGTTCTTGTCACAGGTTTCACATAGTGAGTGGGCTACACTCATCATACCAGTGATCAAGAAGGATAGCGCAAATTGAAATCTGCGGAGATTTTGAAATGACATTGAATCCAGTTTTATGTGCAAACCAGTATTCACTACCTTGTATTGAATATTTGTTTGCTACTCTTAGTGGAGAACAGTGTTTCAGTAAATTGGATTTGCTTAGCACATACCTACAAATGGAGATTGATCTGGCATCTCACAAATAGTTCATAGTCAATGCAAAAAAATGCTCATTTTGTTTCAACAGGTTTCCTTTTGGTATCACATGAGCACGTGCCATGTTCCAGAAAGCCATGGATGAGATTCTGAAGGGATTGAAAATAATTTAGTATTATTTGGATGACATCATTGTTACAGGAAAGGATCCAGAGGATCATCTTCAAAATTAGGGTGCTGTTTTGCAGTGTTTGGGAGACCATGGACTGAGAGTATGTCGACACAAATGTGAGATTTTCAAACTTTCACAGCTGAATACATTGGACATGTAATGAATGCCGGGAACTTAAGGAAATTGCCAGAGAAAGAAAACAGTTCTTCAAGCACCCCCACCAAAGAACATGTCACAGTTATGTTCATTCAAGGGCTGCTTAACTATTATGGCAAATTTCTGCCTGATCTGGTGACATTATTGGCAGCTTTACATGAACTGTTACAAGCAAAGAAAAAATGGAAATGGAGTAAAGAGTGTGAATAGGCATTTAAAGAAGCAAAGAAACTGCTGACATGAGCAACAGCTCTTATACACTTTGATGCTTCACTAAAATGGTCTTGTGATGCTTCACCATATAGAGTGGGTGCACTTCTTTCCCAAATTTTCTTGATGGCATGGAGAAACCAATTGCCATTGCTCGAAGAACACTCACCATACCTGAGAAGAACTATGTGCGAATAAAACAAGGAGGTCTCATCATTACAAGGGGGAGGGATAGCTCAGTGGTTTGAGCATTGGCCTGCTAAACCCAGGGTTGTGAGTTCAATCCTTGAAGGGGACCATTTGGGGATTTAGTTGGGGATTGGTCCTGCTTTGAGCAGGGGGTTGGATGACCGCCTGAAGTCCCTTCCAACCCTGATATTCTATGATTATCTTCAGAATATGTGAGATACATACCAATCTGTACAGTAGAAATGTTACCTTCCTGATGGTTAATTTAACTTGTTAATTTCAATTTTTGGACTGAAACATGGAATTCCATCGTTAGCTGCTGCTCAAATGCAGTGATGGGCGTTGCTACTTTCAGCTCATTTCTACACTATTCAACTCTGTAAAGGGACCCAGCATAGCTATGCTGATGGGCCGTCGTGCTCGCCATGCCCAAACTCTTCTCAATCCTTCTTCTCCATCACTAGCAAAGACATCAGCAAAAGAAACTGCTAAGGATGATGTGCTTTCTCTAGTGAAAAGAATGGTATTACAAGGTATAGAGCTGGATTATAAGACTCCCCAGTGTACACAATTAATGTGTCATCATTGTGAATTATCTGTGAATCACAGTTGCATCTTATGGAGACTACCAGTAATCATTCCAAAATCACTTCAATCTCAGGGTTTGGAAGTTATTAATGAAGGTCATTTTAGGATTATATGGATGAAGTCCATCGCCTGGAGTCATGTCTGGTGACTGAGGATCAACAAAGACACTGAGAGGAAGGCAAAGTGCTGTACTATGTGTCAGCAAATTCAGCATGATTCCAGCCCAGCTCATCTATACCCTTGATCGTGGCCTCAGACTCCTTTGACACATGTTCACACAGATTTTGCTGGACCAAGGTTATGTGTTTTTGATCATAGTCAAAACCCATTCCAAATGACCAGAAGTTTTCAGAATGATTTCTACTGTAGCTGCCAAGAACATTGGACATCTTCACCCCTTGTTTAGCCAATTTGGTTTACTGTTACAGTTGATGACAATGGACTTCAATTCTGTTCTTAAGAATTTCAGAGGTTCCTAGCTTCAAATGGAATTCAGCACATACACTCTGCTCCATGTCATCCTGCTACAAATGAACTAATGGAACATTTTGTACAACCACTTAAGCATGAAACTGGACAAGTACATGCTTGTCTACTGGAACACATCACATGCTACTACCGAGGAGTCACAGGCAACTCTTTTCTTAAAGTGATCTTTGCCTACTTTGTTGGGACCTGTTACGTCCTGATATACTCATGTATAAACAAATCACAATGCAAATTGATTGACAACATGATTGACAAACTTGTCATCGTTCTTTTCAAGTAAAATACTTAGTATTGACTCATATAACTATCATTGAGGAGTGAAATGGGTACCTGGAGAACCTGTAAAATGCACAAGACTGGATTAATTTGTGCTAAAACTATCCAATGGTACTTTATGGAGATGACATGGACAGGTTGCAGCCTCGAGAAATACCAGAGTCTGGGGATGTTCCAGTAGGACTTAATGTTCCTCTGATTGAACTTCCTTCTCCTAATTTCAACTACTTGTTGGGAGAAACTTTGGTACCAGATTCAGCTAATTCCTTACCACCAACAACTGTTTCTGTTGTTCAGGACACTGCTGCACCACCATCACCACATTATCCCAAACATATGTGAAAACCAGTTGTGCACCTGAATTTATAAGTTGTTTAGTTAGTGAGTTACTATTCCAGGGCATAATAATCCCTTGCAATTTGAGAGTCTGTGGTAGCCCATCCACAACTTTTAGTTAGGTCAGCTAGTGTTTTATGTTAGCTGGGTAAATAGTAATGTGTATATATGTATTTGGGAAGCTTTTTAAGTAGGTGGAGGAATGTGATGTCCTGTCCTTTTAAATATTTGAGCTCTCCCCCATGCCCTGCCCCCGGTGCAAAGCCTCACCTTTCTGTTGTTTTCAGTTTTGCTACAAGAACAAAAAAAGTTACCAACACAGCTGTGTTTCTATCAGCTCCCTCTGTGTCTAGTTTCCTTCTCTTTTGGGTCCAAATACAACTAAATTTGGTCAGACTTTAATATAAAGTGCAATTTATAAACAGTTTTCAAAGAGTTAATAAATTAATAGATGTTTTAATAAACAGCTAATAAATTGTTAGAGACTGTTAGAGTCCAACAGGTTGCTTATAAGTGTGACCTATAATCATCTAGAATGCCTTCTAATGGTTTGCTTATAATTATCTATCACACAAGCTATCTATATGTGCAGCATGCTTATAATATCTATCAATCATATATTAGCCCTTTATTCCACTGAACCTTAATATAAAGTGTGATAGACAAAGGTCTTCAGAGTAAAGCAATAGTTTCCTATGTGTTACATAGAGTGGCCCTCGTTATTATAGTGTTATGTAACTTCCCTATTGACTGTCAGATTCAAAGTAACTGAAGGATGGTTCAAGAGTCTCTGTACCACAGGGAGTCTCACAGGCAGGGCTGGTACCTATGGGGTGATTGTTCAGGGGGATCTCTGCACCCACTGTTTGCTGTGGAAAGTCCTTGATAGTCCCACATAAAGTGATGTGGTAGGTACATTAGGGCAAACCAGGGACAGGCAGCACATAGGAAGGGAGCCACAAGATAGGGTCATTAGATATGCATAATCACCTAACACTCCATTTAAAACAGGTGGGGGTTCTGCTGCTCTATTCCAACAACAGAAAGAAGCAGCAGCTAGGAGGGGACCATGCCACAGCCTCACTTCCTAGCTAGACTTTAGTAAGATTTCAAACAACTCTAGAATTTCACTCCCATAAATACCATTTCTTTGGCTTCAGGCAGGTGAAACGGATTTACTCCAACATAAGCAGCAATAAGTGAGTCCTTTCCCAAAAAGTATTTAACAAATAACTTGGAAAGCAAACAGCTTACTATTGCTTCCTTTTTAAGTTACGACTGTTACTTCAATATTAGAGCTGGTGAACATAGAAAAATAAAACTACAGCTTGAGTTTTCCAACCAGCTTTATCCTGCATGATCTAAGGAATATGAAGGGTAGAGACAGTCTACAGTATGGTTACTGTATACATGCCCACACAAGTCACACTTAAATCCATTGCAATGATATGTGAGCTACAGTATTTTTTGTTTTCTACTGAAAATGTATATTACTTTCATTCTTTAAGGATATATAATTCTGTAAATATATGTACATATTTTCCATTGGAGAAATCCTATGCAACAGTACTATTGATTTATTATATTTATACCCTATATTCTTTTTGTGAATTGGCAACATTTAAAAGGCTCAAAATAAATGCCTGAGAAAATGAATATACATATAATTAGCAGCCAGTAAAATACTTTTACCTCCTAAAGCACTTGTAGTCACTAAACTCATGACGCATAGGGAATGAACAACACAAATAAGTTCTATTGCTCACTGCATTCCTGGTGGTAACAAAAGCTCTTAGTGATAATGCACTTCTTTGGGTGCAATTTGGCATTAGCTAAGGACTTCAATAATTACAGTTCAGAGCAGTTTATCAACATGAGAAAACAATGCAAGTGCCCCACCTGCTCAACAAAGGACAGGAAACATGATCTTTCATTATTTTAAAATATAAGTACATACTAAAGCGACCAAATATCGTAACAATAGAAGACAATAATAATGATGGATGGTGCATTTGTGGAGATTATTGGAACTTGTGTTTGCATTCTGAGGCTTGAGGCCAAAGGGATTGGGACTTTAATCACCTGAAAAGTGCAATATATAGTGGATGGAGTGTCCTGTCGAAATGGAAAATATATTAAAAATAAGAATAAAAGGCCATACCCATGCATTTATTAGATATTATTGGCAAAGGCTGGGCATAGGTCATTGATAATCAAAAAGATCCACTGATGTCCACCAGAGTTTGAAAGCCGTTTTATGCTTTAAACTCATCTTTTTTTCATAGCATGCTGGCATTAAGGTACCATGAAAAGTAAATATCAAAAGGCAAGGCTGTACTGTCCCAAGGGTGTAACCCTATTATTGTTGGAAGTTATTTTAAAACTGCAAAACTCTGTCTATCAATTAAAAGTTTAGAAAGTCTGGAAGAAAATTTCTTCAGGATAGCATTTATTTATAATGTAAGCCTGGTGAGGTGAGGAAGCGGATTTGCATAGCTAGCTGTTAAAATTAAAATCAGGAATAGGTCATAAAACCTATTATCCTGACACTTACTGGAAAAATAATTGAAAAATGTTTTAAAACAAAAGCATGTTGTGTTATTGTAGACAACGCAGTAGATTGAGTATGAATTATACACCTTAGCATTCCTAGGGTGGTATTCAGGGTATAACATGTATATATTGCACATTGGTAACACCTAAAAGAATTAGAATCAGTTGTGAGTTCTTGGGGGAAACCTGCTTTTTCCATATTTTATGAGATTTGCATGAGAGGAAACGAACAAGAGTCATTCCCTAACCCTTTAAAGGATCCAAATGTATGTTTTTTACTTACTAGAATTCCCACCACTTTTAGTCATGTCACTTCCTAGCTTTTTGTGAACTTTTGCTCTTGTGTTCATTCAGGTGTAAATGCCGAGCTGCCTAAGACCTCTGGAATGCTTAAAAATAGAAGTGCTTCTAGGGACAAGACTGTCATCTCTATAATTCCTATAAACATTTGTATGTTCCCTCTAAAATGGTTGGAGACCTCACCTTTGGGGAGATGTTCATTTAGGCAAGGAACCAATTCAAAGTGAAGATTTTTGTAACAGATGTGCTGAGAGAGATAGAGGAGAAGACAAGAACATGGTTGATAGGAAATTAGCAGCACAATGTATAGATTTGGGGGAAGAAGATTATGAATTATTTCCCTTGCTAGAGTTTGTGGATATCTTTAAGTGGAGAGCTTTACTTGTATCACTTACTTTAGGAAAGAAAAATCTCAAATTTTATATTGTGGATATTTATAGGATGGTCTAACTCAATAATTAGAGAGAACACTGAATGGGCTATAGATAGGCCTCCAATGTGCCTTTTCTGGAAAAATAGAAAATATACTATTTTTATTTTTGAGTATGGTTATTTGACTAGGCCAGAGTATCTTCCCCTGACCCTTTAGTTTGGGTTCTCTCCAAGGTGAAGGAAGGGAAGTAAGGGCTCTGAAACTTCTGCTTCCTGAAAAGAAACAGAGCAATACTGAGTATGAAAACAAGAACAACGGGAGCTGATATGGGCCTTATAAACATCAATTTTGTTGTTGAGTGTTCAGAAAATTAGGTCCACATTTTCAAAGGTCAGTCATCTCCCAA
The DNA here is from genome assembly GCF_028017835.1 of Emys orbicularis. Lineage (NCBI taxonomy): Eukaryota > Metazoa > Chordata > Testudines > Emydidae > Emys > Emys orbicularis. The sequence goes on along the minus strand of NC_088687.1, from coordinate 79,217,689 downwards.
GCACATACATTTTATGTACACCCACTTGCAAATATGAGGCATGTTACTGGGCACATAAATAATCTAATACATTGATGGAAAATGCATATTTGTGCACAGTAGTGTAGTTTTGACACATCAAATGAGGTTCACACCCATTGTATGCTCATAGAGCAGAAGCAGTTTGAAAATTAGGTCCTTGCTTATCTACTGTACATCTATGCTTTATTTTACTGAAATACTTTTTTGATAGTGCACTACATGCACACTTTGAATATTATGGACATATAAAGAGTGTGTGTCTGTCTGTCTGTCCTGCATAGATCTCCACACCTAGACCTTGTATACTCTAGAACTTATTTGAGTATAACTTACGTTGCTCAGGCGTGTGAATAATTCACACCACTGAGTGATGTAAGTTATACCAACCTAAGCAGAGGCGTAGACAGGGCTATGTCGGTTGCAGAGCTTCTCCCACCGACATAGCTACCGTCTTTCATGGGAGGGGGGAGTAATTAAGGTGATGGGTGAGCTCTCTCCTGTCTTCTTAGAGCGTCTTTACCAGAAGTGTTGTGTAGATGTAATCTAACAGTTTTGGCAGTGTCCCCTCTAGTGTTAAAACCACACATCACATCCTGATGACAGGGTTATTTTATTAGCAAGTCTCAGTCTTGTAAGCAAGTTTGTAAGATAAGCAGGGAATTCATATTTTCCTCTTTCAAAGATATCCCAAGAGGTCTAATTTTGTTACAATAGCCCACTGAGTCTAGTTGTGTTTCTTAAATCATATATCAAATGCTACAATCTGCATCAGCTATGATGATTACAAACATTTTCATAATATAAAAAAGCTATTGTTATTGTAACTTTTGGGCACAGGTAAATAAAACACATCCAAAGATAAATGACAACAGTTTAATAGAGCTATAACATAGACTAAAGTGTTGGAAATTAATGTGCAAATTGTACAATTATTGAACAATTAACTTTTTGGACTGCATTGTGATCTACCCTCAGGGTAAAATAGACCAAAACACCTGTTAAATAGAGTAAAATCCAATTTTAGCAAATGGTCTTTATTTCCCTAATTTACTTAGTTCATGAGAAAAGCTGTGATCAGGAAAAATATTTTACTCCCACAGTGGAATGAACTGCCAATTTGTTTTGTTTCTCCTCAGAGTACATATTGTACTTCTTATCAAAATAGTGAAATGCATGTACAAATGAACTGTCCAGTTACAGGAACTTTTTACAGACACATTTATATGGCAAAAGGACCCTTCTAAAAAGGGAATTGGAAAGCACCCCTTTTTTTTTAATTAGGCTAGATTCTAATTTCAGTTAGACCAATGAAATTCAAGATTAATTACAGTGAAATGATTGAAGTTATTCTATGTATACACTGAGGTAACTCAAATCACTGCTAGACCCATTTTGTTTAAAATGCACAGCATGCCATAAAATGTGGAGTATAATCACATAAGGATTGATTCCATTTGACTTGTAGATTTGATTCAGCCCACAATATGAGCAAGTTGAATATAGATTCATTCTCAAAACTCTCACATTTTCCAGGACATTTGGGCCCATCTGCAATCAGGCAAAACTCTCACATGGTCACTGTGAATAATCCCTGAGTAAGCCTTGAAGGATTTGGATATATTATGTATTTAAACGTGTAATACTGCATTGTCAAGTCTGTGCATGCTTCCCGCACAAGAAGATTATGAGCTTGTATAATCTTTGGAACATCTACTTGTCCTGCAGTTGTCCAGAAAACCCATGGTTGTGTCCTTAAAAATAATATTGTATTAAGGAGAGAGAGAGAGTGAGTGAACACACTTCGGTTTTGAAAATAGTAAAGTATTTCATAGTGTGTTACTCCTTGTTACAGAAAAATTTAGGGAGACCCTGGAAAATACAAACCACCCCAAAAAGCAGGTGGAGTGAAGCCTACTGTGTATGAAAAAAAACAAAAATGAACTGATGATGCAAAGGATCTTTGTAAACTCCAAAAAGTTTGGTGAATGAGAAATTATATACAAGGGACAGGCTCTTGAAAGGAATACTGCCCCAGGGTAAAGTTTCTAAATGACAAAAAAAGAGTAGGTGAATATTATTACATAGCTTTGGGAGCCCACTAGTTACAGGGACATTTGGCAACCATCTATTTAATGGGATAAGAAAGGGATGGGCAGCATGCAAATGAAGTCATAACACCTGGACTCAAAAACATAACACAGGGGGTAATACATAACTACTAAAACAACAGAAATGTAAATTAGTCCCAAATTATTCATCTGTAATAACAATTAAGTTCAATTCAAGTTTTATATTTCCCCACCCACCCACAAAAACTGACAAAATTATTTTTATGTTTTTTCCCCACAAAATATCAAATGGTATATTAGCAGAATTACACTGTCATACAGAAACAAACACTTATGCTCCCTAGTGATGACAATACTAGGAGACAACAGTATTTTTTGTAAAATCCATATCTTTGTTCATAATAATCAGTAATTAGTTCTGGCAATGTCGCTGCTGCTCCCCTGCCAGCTGGAAGGAGTAACAATTATCTAGCTGGCACTTCTTCCCGGACAGCACTTTCGGAGGCTATATACATGAAACAATCTTCATGACGGTTCATTCTTCAGTTCTAAAGAGCTAGGACTGTTTTCCCGAGTTTGCCTCAGGAAATCGTTATCTGCCTTCGTCATTTGATTGGGACGCTCTAAGAAGAAAAGCTTGAGTGACACTCATTCAATATTAAAAAGATAAAGTTATGTTTTTACCAGAAAATAAGATAAAAGTTTGGAAGAGAGGTTTTTTTCCCCAAGATTACTTACGGAATTCACAAAAATCTGGAAAGTGATATACAAGGGAAGTGGGGGGAGAGTGGAATCCTCAGAAGTTTTATATTCTAGAACTTGAACTTGGGCTATGAATCTGAATGGTGTGGAAGGAACTGGAGCTTTTGTCAACAAATAAACAGAAAAATAAAATGGCAGAGTTGTACAAGTCAGGAATTCACATTCAGAGTGGCTAGGCAAGGCTTTATTTCTCTTCCTGAAACACCTACACAATGCACCCAACCCTCTTGTGCGTCAAACTTCCCCTGTGTTTATTATGCATAAACTCTGCCCTCAGTATCTCTTTATAGCATTGACATTTGACTGATTTCACAAACAAATGTCTGATATGCATACGGAATTCTGCATTTATGTTTTCAGCACTCCTTTTAACCCAACTGAACACATAAAGGAGTGAGGATGAGAGCTACTGATTAACATTTCTTGGACAGAGTATCTGCACAGGTGTATAAGTCTCTAGTTCCCCTCTCTATTTTATTACTTGGTTGATTGCACTTCCCTAGGGAGAGGCAGGAAACTTTAAAACACACAAGGTTTTTTCAATAAGGTTATGCTTTATTATTTCTTTGCCAGTAGCATTCACAATGTGCTAGGCAACATACTTTAAGTCAGGTGAATGAAAAATGATTTTTGCAGGAGAAGGGTATACTGGCTTTATGGAACAGTTCAGGCAGGGCATCCCAGGCAATGACCCGGAATGAAAGAAGGCATGAAGTTGATTGCTCGAGATGCAGAAAATGAGGGGTCAAGGCTGGCATCTTTGGAAAAACAAAGAGGTGGAGCTTAATACCCTAAGAAACAGAGGATATTAAGTAATAGGCCAGAGCAGAGTTGTGATGGGCCTTGAATATAAAGTCAAGTATAGTTATGCAGTAGAGACTAAGAAGCCAGTGGAGGAATTCAAATGGGGCCTGCTCCATCCCAGGCCTCCATAGCCCTGTCAGATTAGTGAGGAAACCATCCATAGGCTCCCTTGCAATTCTTCCTGGCCTTTTTGCAACCTGCTCTAGAAGTGATAGGCTCCTGGAAACTTCTCCCCACACTATGCCTCTGTATATAGACCATGCACAATATTGCCCAGAGTGCTTTGTTTTCAGAGTACTGTACAAGTATTAATTCATAGTTTTTCAATCAATAGAGCATGTTTTTCCCCCACAGTCCCAGACAAGTCAAAATTAGTAGTGGGATTCTCAAAGAGTTGAAGATTCAGTTCATTTTCAGTATCACTTATAAGTCTGAAAGCTTATCCACACATACTTAACAAAATTTCTTGGGTCTATAAAATTGAGCCAAAGATTATATGAGGAAAGGCTTTCCTGTACCTTCACTTACAGTCCTGTCTGTAATCAGGTTGCGGAGACTCCGGTAAACAAATGTTCTCTCCAATTTTTTTCCTCTGGTAGCTGAACAAATGATTGTCAGATCTCAAATTTAAAACTTAAGTTCAATGCAGTACCTCCACCTGTTATCTTACTTTCACCCTCATTCTGTTTTCACCATCATTCACTCATTCCCCCTCTCTCTCTACTTATTCTCTTTCTTCATTCATTCATTATTATTTCTTCTTCACCCCTCATCCTTCTTTTCATTTTCTTGCCTGCTCTCCCACTCCTCCTCTCCCCATGTCAGATGCGATCACCTTCATTTTCACTGTGTATGTATGTGAAAGAGACAAACTGAATTTTTAATCCAGTTTAATTATCAAATCAGTAAAGAAACGCAACAAGAAAAGTAACACATTAAAAAAAAATTCTCCATCCACAGTATAAAAGTGCATTAACAGCACATTTCACAATATATTTATCAAGATCATGAATTATTGTAAAATATCTAAATTTCAAACACATTTCTAAAACCACAAAAAATGGAAGAAATTAAGAAACTACAAAACTATACCTACTGCTTTTTAGACTAGTTAGTTTTGCCTGACGCAGTGAAAGATAGCAATGCATACTGCACTCCTTCTTCCAAACTGTTATCTAGTAGCAAAGAGGAGTAGAATCCTACTTTTACTCCACAGATATTCTTATACTGCCTTCATCCTCATCATAGTATCTCTGCGCATTCCAGTAGTGCATTAAACAATGCACAGTGAGAGAAAAATCAATAGAAAGTACATTAACATTTTTCTTAACCACTTTGAGAAGAGGCTGCAATTTAGGATGGCAATAAAACATGAAAATAAGAGTTTATTTTACTGGATAGAAAAAGAGGAGGAGGACATTGATATCTCAGCAGTTAGATTGGTGGCAACATTAGTAGGTTAAGCCACAGTGAAGATCACTCGGCTACTTTTGGATTAGAGGTTTATATACAGTTCTCTGTGCTAGCCTTTTAGAATCTTCCACCTCACAGTATCAAGAAAATCCTTGAGCTCATGAAAATGACTAACTTCTATAGTAATCAGGTATAATGTCTTCTGACTTGGCGTATCAAAAATAAAGATCACTGAAAATAAGTAAATTATGAGGTTTGTCCTGTAATCTGATCAACAGCAGGAACCACTGAAAATAAATTAAAAAAAAACAACAGAGTTTTTCAGGGGACACTTGTCCAAGAAACAATATTCCAATTATTCTATGGCACAGGAGAGGACAGATTTTACCTTTATCCAAATATTGGATGCACAATTAACAGAATTAATTAGTAAGAAGAACAGCATTATGAAAAAAGAGTTTTGCAAGAAGCCCTGGTAAAATCAAAAGATTACCTTATTTCCTAATCTTCAAAAGTTTCTAAGTAATTAAAACACTTACAAAATGTGGGTAAGGCAAATGGATCCGTTCAGTCAAGTTTTAACAAAAGCAGCACATGACCAAAATATAAACCCCCTCACCTAGGAAGGTAAAAGTCAATTGCGTCCAAGATAAAAGTTTGTCAAAAATAAAAATGAATTCCTGTGATTATAGCCAGTAACCACAGCATCAAGTTTCAAGTTCTCTTAGCTTTTGACCCCCTTTCACCATGGACAGCTATCAGAACATTGGGATTCTCTCTAAATAGAATGTAGGGAGTTGCAGAATGGTGAGTGTATGCCACAGAGTGCAAAAAAAAAAAAAGATTAATATTCATCTTCCAAAAGACAGTTGTGGCAAATACCACCTTCACCTTCATAATTTCCCCTCAAGTTTATCTTAAACTGTTACCCTTTTCTAACGAAGAACATAACTCCTCAGAAATATTCCCAAATATTTTAAAAGTATTTCAGCTTCAATGCATTATCCCCAGGAAATCTGGGATCAGCAAAAGTTCTCCCAGCCCCTGATGGAAGTGTGGCATTTCCTCCACTGCATTGATCCAAACAAAGATAACCCCTCAAAAATGATCCAGCAGTCTAAGGCCTATATATATTGAGGTCATGAACACTGCACATTGGGAGGTCATCAGCCTATAATGATACCCTCAAACATTCACAATCTGGATGAAGGAAGGAGAGGCCAAGAGACAAGTTCTCAGTTTATATAGGTGACCCTAAGTGTCACTTGTGTATATTTCTGGTATTTAATGTGAAACATTTAATACTCACCTCCTACCAGTGCCACCCAAAAAGAAAACAGTATCCTGGATTTAGCCCATTCTCCCCCAAACCGACCAAAACCATGCATTCTGTAACAGAGGAGTATTAAAGCATCATTACAAACTATAGTCATGGGGAACTAAAGCAAAACCAGTGTCAAATCAGAGATCCCATCTGGAAATGTACTGCCTGCATATCACTTTATTAAGTGATTTCTAAAAACATAAAACCAGTCTGGCCTCACAAAGAAAAAACAACAGCTGCTGGTGCTCAACCACGTATATTATCTCATGAGAGGTAAAATTCTGCCATGAATCAATTGAGTCACTGATAGCTGGTTAACAGATAATGTGTGAGATTCCAGATGATTTCAACTAGTATCTTCATCAACTGTACAGTTAAAATTATCCTCTAAAACATTATGTGCTGGATAATTTTCTAAATGAGCATCTAGATTTTTAAAGATACATATTGCTATATCACAAAGTAGGGGCATAAATATTAAATCAAACTGGTTGGCATTATACAAAATTAGTCAGAATGTTAATAACATACATTTAACACCTCTAACAACACATGGATCAATCCTCACATTGTCTGAAAACAAAATAGAAAATCCTACACTTTAATTAGATCCATGACAAAAAATCTCTCTCCCTTCTCTTTAGTTAGGTAATGAATCTGATTTATTTCATTTGTATACATTTCTTGTAAAAAAGAGATATTAACTCTTTGACAGTCAAATACAGCCTTTTTATTTGCTTGTATACATGTTAGTGAAGCCGTTTATCCATGTCTGTTACATATTCACCTCTGTGCCTAATTCACAGAGGGTGTTAGCCTAGGGCTCATTCTTCCAACTCTGAAGGTTTTCAGTTATTTCATGGCTGCCATCTTGACTGACACCAGGGATTGAATTCAGGTCTCTTAGAGCTGAAAGAATGAATCCCTACAGCTTCAGCTCCACTGAGAGGCTCTGTAGCTGGGGACTATTACAAATTCATATCTTCTGTGGATTGGGCACAGAGTGAATTGGGTACTGGTGCATGAATTACATTATCATTTAGGGTACTATACATCATACTATATCACCATACAGGTACTAATTATTAGCTAGATTGGGCAACCCTTATGCATATTGGTGAGCACTTGGCTCACAAGTAATTCTTTTGACATTATGTGATGTAGTACTAATGCATGGGAGTGAAAGTGGCCCAATATACCCAGTTACATGAAAGGGCATAACAAGGCAGAAAGAAGAAAGAACTTCAAGGACAAAGGAAATAAATAAAGGAGAGTAAAACTGTCTCTTGGCTACTAATCCCCAGAAGAAGACATTCATTTTAAAAAGAGGTTTCCAGAATCTGTGCCTTATTTCTTGCTACACTTATCTACAGAGGGTTTCTTCAGAATATGCTAAACAAGGAACAAAATCAGACTAAGCTCTGAAACTTTTCTTTCATATCAACTTCACATTTTCCTTAGGTTTCATTAAGAAGCAGCAGACAGACCAGAATTCAGGGGGTCAGTGATATCATCTTTATCATTTCACCCACTCTTGGCATCAGTTACAAGAGAAAGAACCACAGAAATTATCTATGTGAATGTATTTTATACTGAATGTGGTGCTTCCAATTCCACGCACAGGGCCAGGTAGGCAGGCAGAGCTTCAGAGTCTCAATGTGTGGATGAGACGATGGTGTAGTGAGGAGGGCTTTAGATTTATTAGGAACTAGGGAAACTTTTGGGATGGAGGAGCCTATACAGGAAGGATGGGCTCCACCTAAACCAAAGTGGATCCAGACTGCTGGCACTAAACATTAAAAAGGTTGCAGAGCAGTTTTTAAACTAAGAGATGGGGGAAAGCCGATTGCTGCAGAGGAACACATGGATCGGACAGAGACTTCTCTTAGAGGAGAGTCTATTGATAGAGATTGTCTAGGTTATAGTCAGGAGCAGAGGATGGAGGAGGATAATGTAAGGGCCAGATCAGACGAGAAACATTCACATAAAAAAAAGAATCTGACACATCATAAAAGGGCAGACAAATAAACAGTGACAAGTTTTTAAAGTGCTTGTACACAAATGCTAGAAGTCTAAATAATAAGATGGGTGAACTACAGTGCCTCATGTTAAAGGAGGATATTGATATAATAGGCATCACAGAAACCTGGTGGAGTGAGGACAATCAATGGGACACAATCATTCCGGGATACAAAATATATCGGAAGGACAGAACAGGTTGTGCGGAGGGAGAAGGGGAGAATGGCACTATATGGGAAAGAAAATGTAGAATCAAATGAAGTAAAAATCTTAAATGAATCCACATGTTCCATAGAATCTCTATGGATAGTAATTCCATGCTCTAATAGGAATATAACAGTAGGGATCTATTATCGACCAGGACAGTGATAGTGACTATGAAATGCTAAGGGAGATTAGAGAGGCTATCAAAATAAAGACCTCAATAGATTCATAGATTCATAGATTTTAGGACTGGAAGGGACCTCGAGAGGTCATCGAGTCCAGTCCCCTGCCCGCATGGCAGGACCAAATACTGTCTAGACCATCCCTGATAGACATTTATCTAATAATAGTGGGGGATTTCAATGATCCCCATATTGACTGGGTACATGTCACCTCAGGATGAAAGGCAGAGACAAAATTTCTCAATACTTTAAATGACTGCTTCTTGGAGCAGCTGGTACAGGAACCCACAAGGGGAGAGGCAATTCTCAATTTAGTCCTGAGGATCTGGTCCAAGAGGTAACTATAACAGGACCGTTTGGAAATAGTCACCATAATATAACAACATTGAACATTGTGGTGGGAAGAACACCTCAGCAGCTGAACACTGTGGCATTTAATTTCAGAAAGGGGGACTATGCAAAAATGAGGAAGTTAGTTAAACAGAAATTAAAAGGTACAGTGACTAGAGTGAAATCCCCGCAAGCTGCATGGACACTTTTCAAAGACACCATAATAGAGGCCCAACTTAAATGTATATCCCAAATTAAAAAAAACACAGTAAAAGAACTAAAAAAGAGCCACCGTGGCTTAATAACGATGTAAAAGAAGCACTGAGAGATAAAAAGGCATCTTTTAAAAAATGGAAGTCAAATCCTAGTGAGGTAAATAGAAAGGAGCATAAACACTGCCAAATTGAGTGTAAAAATGTAATAAGAAAAGCCAAAAAGGAGTCTGAAGAACAGCTTGCCAAAAACTTAAAAGGTAATAACAAAATGTTTTTTAAGTACATCAGAAGCAGGAAGCCTGCTAAACAACCAGTGGGGCCCCTGGACGATCGAGATACAAAGGAGCGCTTAAAGATGATAAAGTCATTGTGGAGAAACTAAATGAATTCTTTGCTTCAGTCTTCATGGCTGAGGATGTTAGAGAGATTCTCAAACGTGAGCCGTCCTTTGTAGGTGACAAATCTGAGGAATTGTCACAGATTGAAGTGTCATTAGAGGATGTTTTGGAATTAATTGATAAACTTAACAGTAACAAGTCACTGGGACCAGATGGCATTCACCCAAGAGTTCTGAAAGAACTCAAATGTTTAATTGTGGAACTATTAACTATGGTTTGTAACCTGTCCTTTAAATCAGCTTCTGTACCCAATGACTGGCTAATGTAACGCCAATATTTAAAAAGGGCTCTAGAGGTGATCCTGGCAATTATAGACCGGTAAGTCTAACGTCAGTACCGGGCAAATTAGTTGAAACAATAATAAAGGATAAAATTGTCAGACACATAGAAGAACATAAATTGTTGGGCAAAAGTCAACATGGTTTCTGTAAAGGGAAATTGTGTCTTACTAATCTATTAGAGTTCTTTGAAGGGGTCAACAAACATGTAGACAAGGGGGATCCAGTGGACATAGTGTACTTAGATTTCCAGAAACCTTTGACAACATCCCTCACCAAAGGCTCTTACGTAAATTAAGTTGTCATGGGATAAGAGGGCAGATCCTTTCATGGATTGAGAACTGGTTAAAAGACAGGGAACAAAGGGTAGGAATAAATGGTAAATTTTCAGAATGGAGAGGGGTAAGTAGTGGTGTCCCCCTAGGGTCAGTCTTAGGACCAATCCTATTCAACTTATTCATAAATGATCTGGAGAAAGTGGTAAACAGTGAGATGGCAAAGTTTGCAGACAATACTAAACTACTCAAGATAGTTAAGACCAAAGCAGACTGTGAAGATCTCACAAAACTAAGTGATTGGGCAACAAAATGGCAAATGAAATTTAATGTGGACAAATGTAAAGTAATGCATATTGGAAAAAATAACCCCAACTATACATGCAATATGATGGGGGCTAATTTAGCTACAACTAATCAGGAAAGAGATCTTGGAGTCACTGTGGATAGTTCTCTGAAGACGTCCATGCAATGTGCAGCAGCAGTCAAAAAAGCAAACAGGACGTTAGGAATCATTAAAAAAGGGATAGAGAATAAGACGGAGAATATCTTATTGCCCTTATATAAAACCATGGTATGCTCACATCTTGAATACTGCATACAGATGTGGTCTCCTCATCTCAAAAAAAGATATATTGGCATTAGAAAAGGTTCAGAGAAGGGCAACTAAAATGATTAGGGGTTGGAATGGGTCCCATATGAGGAGAGATTAAAGAGGCTAGGACTTTTCAGCTTGGAAAAGAGGAGACTAAGGGGGGATATGATAGAGGTAAAATCATGAGTGGTGTGGAGAATGTGAATAAGGAAAAGTTATTTACTTGTCCCCATAATATAAGAACTAGGGGCCACCAAATAAAATTAATAGGCAGCAGGTTTAAAACAAATAAAAGGAGGCTCTTCTTCACACAGCTCACAGTCAACCTGTGGAACTCCTTGCCTGAGGAGGTTGTGAAGGCTAGGACTATAACAGGGTTTAAAAGAGAACTGGATAAATTCATGGAGGTTAAGTCCATTAATGGCTATTAGCCAGGATGGGTAAGGAATGGTGTCCCTAGCCTCTGTTTGTCAGAGAGTGGAGATGGATGGCAGGAGAGAGATCACTTAATCATTGGGGCACCTGTCATTGGCCACTGTCGGCAGACAGGATACTGGGCTGGATGGACCTTTGGTCTGAGCCACTATGGCCATTCTTATGTTCTTATGTAATGTGTTCAGAATTCCGTTCTGAGGAAGTAAGAATCAGGGTCCTATATCCATGATAGACCTTGCTTATCACAGGTGATACATCTCTTAAGAATATGATTTTTGTTCCCTCTTTTTCAGATTATATTTATTATTGATTGAGAATACTACATTTACAACAAATAAACCAATCCAATACCAAAGTCAACAGCTGAAAACAGAATGAGTGTCTCAAAATTTTGGTCTAAAATTTTAAAATAATAACTACATTTCTGCAGCTGATAAGTGAAGATGGGCTGTTCAAATGTCAGACAATGAGCCAAGAATGAGAGTCCCAATAGAATTGTATGTGCACTACAGCCCTGTCCTATGAGCCTCCTTGTTTCACCTGGCATCCATAGCTCCTCTCTCTCTGGCCTGATCTACAATTAAAAATTAGATTGACCCAGCTACACTGCTTAGACCTGTCAAAAATTTCACAACCTGAGCTAAATAGTTAGCTTGACCTAATCCCTGATGTAGATTTGGCTAGGCTGACATAAAAATTCTCCCACTGATCTAGCTAATGCTTCTTAGAGAGGTGGATTAATGACATCAGCGGAAAAAACGATTATGTCAATATAGGACGGGTCTGCAAAATGGCACTACAGTGGCACAGTTCTACAACTGTAGCTGTGCCATGGTAGCAGTTGTAGTGTAGATATGGCCTCTGTCTCTTTCTTCTAATCCGAACCTTTGGTATACTTCCATAATTCTAGTGTCATTGTTCAAAACAGCCCTATTAAAAAGTTACAGTTTGGATAAAAAAATATATAGGATTTTGACTTCAGGAATTCGATCAGTACTGTTATCTTAATTCAGTGTCTGAGTTTCTTAAGCTTTCTATCACAGTGTTCCTTTGTCATTTGCAGTAATAGTATATTACTTTTTCATCAATTATTTTTAATTTTATTTTTGCTTCTGTCTAGCTTCCTGCAACATTTAATTTTATTATAAATATATATGTCACTATAGGTGTCAGTGGAGGTGAAAAAAAATGGCTTCCTCACATTATTTGCAGCCTTAATTACACATCAAAAATGACAAACCCATTTAGAAATTCTAATAAAAATACTGAATGCTGGTCTACATTTTATTGATGAAGAATGGGAAGTTGATCTTTACATTAAGCAGTTCTGCATTTAGCTGAACAGAAATAAATTTTTGGATTTCAAAATGTGCAAAGGTTTTCATAAAAGCTAAATATTACTAAGTTTAAAATTCCAGAGAGGAAAATAAAAACAAACAAAAAAAGCATACAGTAGTGGATTTATCTCATGTGGTGAACAGGATGCTATTGATGCACCTTGTTTGTTTTTATTCAAGCTACAGTTTTAAAAAAATCTGATGTTACTCTAACAATAATTATATTGGTATTTTACTCTTGTAGGAATGCTGTGGCAAACCAATCAAAGGCATGACAAGTGTAAAGACAAACAACTTGATATATGAGGGTGCAGTTTAGATACCTATATGTTGTAATATTTGCAAAAAATATTGTCTGCTATTTTTAGAGCCAAACAAGTGAAAATCTCTTTCCTCAGCTAAAGTTCAAAGCAATATTAAAAAAACCCAGTTGCTTGATTCATCAATGTCCCATTCTGATGCTACTATCACTGATGTGGCAGTTTTAGCCATTGATATCAGTGGAAACAAGACTGGATCCAGAGTTCAGCTTATTTGTCATCTACCTCTCTGCAGCTAAGATTCAATTTTGTTCAGAGGGCAGTACAAACCCTATTTTGAGAACTTAATAGTGTCATATTGGCCTTGTGATGGCCCTGTGCACAGAGGGGGAATTTCACTTTAAGAAAGGGATCACCCAAATGCCTGTTGTTACTCAGCTTCAGCTTTCTCACTGACATTTGTGCCTAAATCACTGACCAGACCTTGACAGTCCACAGCACCTTCCTTTCTTAAGCAGCCAATTAATTGCTTACAGCTGTCCCAACCCTGCATTTTGTGGATCCCTACACTGTGGCCACGTGTCTGGTTTTCTCCTCTTGATCAGGTTAACCCCTTCTATCCCAATTTCTGTCAGGGTCTGTAGCTTATATCACAAGCATAGTTGGATGAGATTCAAGATTTCTGTTTTGCAAAGAAATTTCAATATTTTAAAAAAGTCTCCTGTGACCTAGAAATTCTGGAGGGGGGGAGGGGGGGAAGAAATTCAGAAACATCAACACTTTGTGTTTCCTAAACAAAATCTGCTTCCCAGGATACAGTCATGTGCTGAGTGAAATTGACAGTCTTAGACAGACAATGTGGATGAGGTAATATCTTTTACTGGGCCAACCCACCCACTTTTTCTCTCTAATATCCTGAGACAAACAAGGCTACAATACTGCAACTACAGTCTTCGCAGTTTCACAAGTGCTATTCAGATAGCAGAAATAAAACTGAAGAATTTCAATTTAATATAGTAGCTGCGGTGCTTCCAAGACTACCAGCTTCCCAGATCCATGGTAAGAAGCCTGGAAGCCTTCAGAACCCAGGCTGGAGGGGTTCCAGGATTCCTGCTGCAGGTTCATTGAGCCAAGCCCCAACTGGCGAGCCCAGAACTTTCAGCTTCATAAATGTCAGGGACTGTGGCTCTTGATCTCTAGCCCACAGGGCTCTACGGGGCTAATAAGCTCCAACCAAGCGATCTGCTAACTGTTGTCAGAATACGAGCTGAACTCCAACACACTACTCCAATCCTGGCATCTGTTTGGCAGAATGCTGGGGGTCCTGATTGGTTCCCAGTTTCTATATAAACCCAGCACAAGAAGAGGAAGTTGTCCACCCAACTGGGTTCTCCCTGCTGCAGACTGCTTCCCCTGAGATACCTGCTCCTACTGCCTGCTGCTGATCTGGTAACCTGACCTCACCTGCCTCCTGACACCTGACCTTGGTTATCCATCTGAATCTGACCTCCTGATATCAAATCTGGCCTGACTTCTGCTCTGACCACTAAGTCGAGCTGCCCACATCCTGGTTATAACAGTAAAAGGAAATCGTGCGGATGTAAATTTTACCCAAGTCAATTTTTCCTAGTTCACATACACTGTGCAAAGGATCTGGAACAAATGGCATTGTTCAATGAATATTGAACACGTAACCCTTTTTGTTGGCGTTGGAATTTTTATTTCTCCTCTTGGCAGACGAAGATTTAGGAGATGTCAAAGCACTAGCTTCAGGTGATGTGAGAGCAGCAGAAAAAGCATCATCAGGACCATCATCATGAGTAATTGGTGCTAAAATAATTCAGTCACACCATAGATCTCATCCTGCTCCCATATAAATCATGACCAAAACTCCCATTCATATCCATGGAAACAAGATTGAGTCCTATATGGCAAGACCAACATGTTTGTGTACACTATTGACACATAGAGATTGCTTCTTTGCTCTCAAGGAGTGTACAAACTTAAGAAATGACTTTAAGACTTGTATATTTCCCAACCATATTGTATAAACGAAAAAGAATCTTTCTAAATCACATATAGTGAAATTTAGTTATCTATTTATCATTCCATTGTTTGGGAATAGAAGACATTTGCGAAAACTCAAATTTAATTTTGTATTTATACTCATGTTTTACTACTCATAACCATAGATGCTGGAACTAGGGGTGCAGGGGATGTTGCTGCAGCCCCCTGGCTTGAAGTGGTTTCCATTATATACAGGGTTTACAATTTGGTTCAATGACTTTCCACACCCCCACTACAAAAATTGTTCCAGCACCCCTGCCCATAACAGGTATATTACTAAACATACTGTATTTTTTGTCTATGTACTCAGATGGTAGATTCTATGGACGCTATAGGCCTAAGAGTGTTACAAGAAGCTATTTACAGAGGGCCTAGATGTACCACTCTTATTGAGTGGTACATTAATCTGAGATCAGTCGCCTTAAAACTAATGGGTCTACACATGGAATAAGGTGAAGTTGAATGTGATTAAGATTAGCAGAATCTGGCCCCAATAGAAGAGCATGATAAGTGGTAACAATAGTGCTATAAAAACAGATTTTAAATATACATAATTAATTGCTTGATACTAAGATTTTATCTTTTTTCCAATATTGCACTTATGTTAAGATAATGCATAGTCTTACTGAGTTTCAATTATGCACTTTTTTCTGAACTTTCATATTTAATTAATTTAATTTACTTAACTGCAGGGGAGGGGACACAACAGCCCCACTGAGGTTGTTTTTCTTTCTGAATCTGGCTACTCACTCCCCAGAATGGCTGTGCAAGTTGGGCCACAATCTTGAGAAATGACACTTATTTGACTGTGGAATGATTCTAGAAATATTGTTACTAATATGTTGCCATAATCTTAAATAACTGGAAATTCTACCCATGTTATGGTAAGTGTAAGAATAATTACCTGATAATCAGTAAGCATGTAACCGTCTAATTACAGTGTAAATACAATCAGATTATATCACAGGATTACTGTTTTATCTGCTTTTAAAACTGTTTGTGTGCCTCTAAACAAACATCCAATGTACAATCTGGTTATAAAATATACATTGCTCTGAAAGTGCTTCCTTGTTTAATCTGATTGGAGCTTGTGCCCTTGTAATGATCCAGTACATTAGTGGCATTTGGCATATTTCACTTCATGGGACGGTATTCTGGCTTCCTGAAATTGTCAGATGGGCTAAATATTGCATGGCTCAAGTACAACTCAAAATTATGATAACACAAAGAAGGGGAGAAACCATAGCAATGCCCTCCCAGCTCAGTTATTAAAAAAAACTGCAGAACACGGGGTACTAACTCTTCAGAAAACCCACTAGGGTTATTATTCCAGGCAAATAAGTTGTATTCTTTTAGTCATATTTTAGACTTTTTCATAAAAAGCAAAATAAGTTTTACATGTGAATATTTTGTTTCAATTTTGTAATTTCAAACAATTCCAACATTCTCTCTGCCATCTTCCCAAAAAAGTTCATCCTATTATCTGAAGATCAATCCAAGTTGTTGTTTTTTCCAGCCAATGTACACCAGTTCTTACATTATCATCATCTGTGAAAAGGATTCTTATTAAGTTAAGCTAGGTTGATTTTAATTCTACAGGAAAAGCATTTGACAGAGACTAAAATAGTTTTACTTAACAGGTGGGAGACTTATAAAGACTGCTTTCTGAGTCATGCTGGTTCATTGTTGGGCATAAAAGTTCAGGACGGTTTTTGTGGCAAAATTATGATAATAAGCAAGCCTATGAATAACTCACAGATGTGCAATTGTGAAAACCCAATGGATGAAGCTGTGTGGGTTATTTGTTTGGTCCACTTACATTTCAGCACATGTGAGTATTCGTGTCTGATGAACAGACACAAACATGGTAAGATAATATAAAACAAAACAGCGGATGACAGAATACACTTTCCATTTCTTCCTTGGACCAACATTAATGTACAAGCAGAGATCTCTTATATATCATGATAAACAAAATTTTAAAAAGAGATTTTAACTAACATAGTCTGCAGTCATTTCTTTTTGCAACTGACTGGTTTGTTGGTGTCATCAATGTCATTTCAAATTTATCTTCAGTCAGGATTATGCATGCTATCTACCATACAAAATTCACATTATCATTTAATTTCATCTATTTATCCATTTGTAAAGTGCCTATCAAAATGGAATCTGGATGCAGGAATACAAAGATCAATGCTGTTACAAACAGAATAACCCACATCTCAACAAATCTCTAAAAATCCATGTCTGTTTTCTATGTAAGGGGAAAATTTGTATCTTAAATTATAATTTTGCTAATGCTACAAAATGATGTGAGATTACTTTATTAAAGACTGCAAATATCTAGGATGGAAATATTTTTCTGAGACATCACAATAGAACAAGAAAATGACATAAATCTACACAATGATTTGAAGAAAATATGAGAATTAAGAAAATTAATAAAAACGATCTCCAGAATATTTGAATGTGATTATTTATGAACAATGATTGTCTTTACCAGAGTGAAACCAAATATCAACAAAGAGACACTATGGATTACCCCACTACTTACAGAAGGAGATCCAAGAAGTCATTGATCATGGACTGTATATACACTTCTCAGCTCTCTGATAGGGTGAATTCAATGGATGCACCATACTAAAGTGCAAAGGGAAACCAACTACCCACAATCACTCCCTCCATCCCAGCACCGCAACCCTAATCCCAGCCTGGTGCAGAGGGGAGGCCGGGGGAGGGTTGAGTGCAGGGTGGAGAGCAAGGCCACCCCACAGCCACAATGACTTTCCCATATGGCTGGACCCAGCTCCCTGGAACATGAGTGACGCTGAGACTCATTCAGAATTCATGATGGAGAGGCGGCTGGACCAAGCCCGAGTGGTACTAAGTTCCCACATGTACCAGGTCACAGTGCACAGAGCGGGGAGCTCAGCCCAGGCCCATGGGACAGAAACCACTGACACTGTGGGATAACTGCTCCCCTCCCCCCACCCCCTACCGCCCGGCACTTCCCTCTGCGGTGCAGGGCCAGCTCCAGGTTTTTTGCCGCCCCAAGCGGCGAAGAAAAAAAAAGCAAAAAAGAAAAACCTGATTGAGCTGCCGCTGAAGTGCCGCCGAAGAGGAAGAGATGGAGCGCTTGAGCTGCCGCCGAATACCCGGACGTGCCACCCCAATAACGGATGGCGTGCCGCCCCTTTCTATTGGCCGCCCCAGGCACCTGCGTCCTTTGCTGGTGCCTGGAGCCGGCTCTGCTGGGGTGGGATAATTGTATGTTGTTTGATTTTTTTTTATCTTCAGTTTAATTATTTCTAGGGTGCAATTAACCTTGTGACTCCCATTAAAGCTGCCTGCTCTTCAAATTGAAGGGGAGGCAGAGGAAGGGAAATTTTACCTCCAAGAATAAGCTCAAGTAAATGTATTGTGTCATAGAAATGGATCAGCTAATTTGCAAAGAACAATTTATTCATTGCTTATTGCCCCCTTTTCAGTTTGCAAGGTATCCATAAATATGCTTTGATTTTTATGAATTTGTTATTTATAATTATTCAATGAATGGTTTGTGCTAATATATGTCAGCCTATTTCAGCCTGTTTGCTGCAACAAAAGCATTCTGGGGACCAAAATTTCACTCTCAGAAATGTCAGAAGAAAGTGAATAAAAGAACCCCTCATAGCAAATAATTTTTATTTAAACAAATGCCATGTTCTTTGAGCTCTGCTAACAGAATACATTTGTAACTTCGAGTTCTACAAATATTAAAGTACTGTATCCTATCCCCTTCTCTACATACAGATGGGCTGCTGGCATACCATTCTATGAATGTGGTGCTTCTAGGAATATTTCTAGTTACTCTTGCCATATGCATGTCCAAGACCAGTAATGAGTCTAAAAGAACCCCACAATTACACACTTTCTTAATAATAAGGTGACAGATTTCTATTCAAAGTAAAGTCACAGCTGCTGCTAGCTCCTCAGATGATTTTCCATACCCTACCTACATCACCTCTGTTTTTCCTGTGCATGGGGCAACTGTCTTTCATACAGATCTGTAGTTCTTTGAGACTTCATGGCAACAGCTTAGGATGAAATTCACACCTGTAAACACAAAACAGGACTCACAAGACAGGCATCTGATGGCATAGCAATGGTCTCTTTGTGCAAGAGCACATTTCTCCATTAATGATGAGACAGGAAGCTAATGGTCATATGTATATGGATAGAATGTAGCCTAGTGTGCTGCAATTCTCCCAATAGACGTATGTGTATCTTATACCAGAAGTAATAAGGCCTGTGCAGCTCCACAAGGGAGGGTCCTCAAGAATGCCTCGAAGGATGACCCTGTGACTCCTACAATGTGTAGCCTATACCACTAACCTGCTTGCTTATTTTATATATATATATAAATATTTATTTGGTTTATTGTAATAGGTTTATAGATTTATATTAAAGTAAGTTTGGCTGCAATGCAAGAGACCTAGAGGTCATATCCTGTATGTTAAGCTAAAGCAAAGTTAGCATATTTATATTAAGACCTTTTACTCAGAAAGCAAGTTGACCTTTATCTTGTTACCTAAATAGATAAGTACCCATGCCTATGTCTAAGACCTTTACCTAGACCAATACACAATGGAGAATGGCATAGGGGGGTTTTCAGTGTTGTACCCACAGACTTAACAAGTACTCTGCACGTGCATACATACAGGTCATCCTTACGCACATACATACTAGCCTATGGGGTAAGCATACCCTAACATTTTGTGGGTGAGGAATGAAATTTGGGCATAGGAGGAAGGATTTCTGGCACTTTGCCCTATAAAAGAGGTGACCCGCCTCGACAGAGTACTCCATTTCTATTCTTACTTATTCTATTTTTACTCTATCTCTCTCTATCTATTCTATCTATCTATGATGACTGCTACTATTAGTGGGCTGTACTTGTTCTTCTTAAACTTTAAGTTTCAAGGGAACTAGGCTAAGTTTGGTTTCCCTGCGTTTTATTCTTAGTTTTGTTTATTAGGTTTTGCTTTTAAGTTTAAGTTAGTCAAGTAAACCCTAATTTAGTTTTAATAGCTCTTAGCATTAGATTTTTTCTAAGCACTGCATACCTCACTCAAGAATTGAGAAACCTGAACTGCAAGGCTGGTCCTGTGTCTCTTACCACCAGGTGTTCAAGGAAGGGTGTGAGTATATTAACCAAAGCTTTGTTGCATATAATACTATATTATCATATGTACCTTTTGAATAGCAGTAATGCAATTGTAACTTTGTAACTCTGAGTATTTTACCATGTATTTACTATTATTGATTTTAATAAAAAGTCTTGAAGGCTATATCTGTCTCTGTGTGAGCTTCCTGTCATACCCCCGAGGGTTCTTTGTAAATTCTGTGGAGCCTGACTCGGGACAAGACCTTTTATCTTCTGATCAAACAGATTGGTGAGCCTATAACCCATACTAATTAATCTTAATAAGTAATTATTATTAATATTATTAATAAATTAAATTAAAATAGAAATTAAATTGATAAATTAAATTCCCATATTATCAAAATTAATATTATCAGAACACCCTAAATCAGGCTACAAATGTTCCATAGTTTGCTTAGTACCACCTTATGACCAACAGAGCTCACAATAACGGCATGTAACTCATATCTGTACAAAACATTTTGGTGAGTATAGGTCTGAAACTAAAATGGAGGAGTCCTAAGAGGCTTTAAGTGAGAACTGCTGTTGCAGTTTATATTTCACCATCTTTTCTATTAACATATCCAAAAGGATAGAGTAAATACTGGTTGGCATCTGGAAAGATCTTTAGTACTAAATGGTACTTGCAGCTTCACAAGATTTAAGGTTGCTGGTAGTTAATTATTTACTGAAGGAAACAATCCCTGTCCATTCTGGGCCAAGGCACTTCCTACTGTTCTTTGCTGACCAAGAAGGCTAAGGGTCCAATATATGGTAGCATTGACTTCCCATGTTTAGAATTGGGCATCAAGTTTATTTAAGGTAAATATGAACTACTTTAACTTGTGTTTTCATTTTATAAACAAGAGGAATCATAGCTGATCACAGCCCAGCAAAAAAATTGACATTATCTCCTCATGAATGTCATTGAAATACTTATTGATTCTTGCCTTAAATTTGGAAGGAGTTTGCTTGATACTATTGCCAATGATAGTTGCACAGAGACGCCAGCAGATAGTGCTTTGGAAACACTAGGGGAGCAGTTACTGGCCCTTTAACTATTCTGGTCTTGCAAAATTCTATTCATCCAAGCACATTCTATTTTTATTGAAAATAATCATGTATAAGATCTGGTATACCTGATGTCTGACTAATTCATTTGTATAACTATTATGGAAGACCTAACTATTTATTTCTAAGTCTTGTTCTTGAAGTCTTATTCATCCTCACCCAATTCCCAATGTGACATCACTGAATGCACCAGTCTTTCATAGCTTCTTTTCTTCTGTTTATTGTTTTGGTTACTTGTAAGTTCTTTTATCTTTTCATAGAATAGGAATAATGTTCATGGCAATGGAATATATTTTCAATACATTGTTTTTGCATCTCTCACATACTTCAGCTTCATTTCAGCATTTAATCACCCATAAAAGACATTCGCTTTTTATGTGCTCCACAGGCATGAACATTATTCTTTAATTATAATCCTGTACTTCAAATTATTATTGTCCTTGGATCAAACTGTTCATGTAGCATTCATGCCTTATTTAAACAGTAACTCAGATGTTGATACAAGTGCTTCAGAAGATAAAATATCAAGGCTAACAATCAAATTAACAATAGAACTAAAATAATAGAAGGAAAGAAGCAGTAACTTAAAATGTAGCTCAAAAGTTGGTCTCTTTCACCAAGCAAAGTTGGTCCAATAAAAAATATTGCCTCACTCACCTTGGCTCTCTAGTAACTTAGCACGTAAGTTGTCTTTTCAGTGCTACTCACTGAAATGGCATATTGTTTTTCAAGTGATCCAGAAACAGCAGGCATATGAGACTAGTTAAAGACTATAAATCAATGCACTAAATAAATTACACCATAGCAGTTTACACATCCAAAACAGTAATTTATTTTTAAAAGTTACATCATAAAAAAATCAATATACCCCAAAACTAAAGTAATATCATTCACTTTAATCATAGTTATGTGTTGTGTTCAGACTGCTTTAAACAAATTAATAAATTATTTTTGAACTTCTGTTTGCCAGTTTCATGAATTTTATTTGAATTCAACTAGTGCAATCTCCACCCACAGTTGATCTGCTTCTATTTCTTATTTCCTAAATCCAGATGACCCATGTAGCAAATTCCATGTTCAAATTTCAGTGTGATGAGGGGCATATAAGTGGATGGATAGATAGATTATACAGGTACAGTAGATGGCCAGAATCAGACCCTTTCACTTTACTAGACTTTTAGTTCTGATGCTAAATATGAAAAAACAGAGTTCCTCTGTTAAGCATTTAGCAGGTAATTTTCTTCAATCACAAACTCAAGCAATATAGTTTTTCTATAAAGAACACAGTAATGGATTCTATAATGCCAGTGAAGTACAAAACATACAGATGCCGTTAGAAGACATCCAATTTAAGCAGAACTAATAAAGTAGCAATTAGATAGCTTACATCTGCATAAGCTAAAATAGGCGAGAACAGTTAATTACAAAATGTTTTGCTTGCATGTTAAGCAAATTACCTTACTGAATTCTTCCCTGGAATCCTCTTGTAGGGCATGAGAGTGTGTGTGGGGGAGAGGTGAGGAGAAGAGAGGAGAATTATATTAAATTTGGGTTACGATAACATTTTAAAACTGTTAGAAACCTACTCAGTGATCAAGCTTGCTTAAACAAATAGTGTCCAAGCCAAAAAAAGCTCTAATGCCCCAATATTCTTTAGTTAATGATACTCAAAAGTCTTAACACACACAATGTGGACTTAAGCCAGACCTGCCACCCACCTTTAATGTGTGACTATGAAGAAAAACATAAAAGTGCTGCATGATGTCACATTCCAATTTCCACTCTCTCTATCCCTGAAACCTAAGCTCATATCATAAAATGCCTGCCTCTTCCTTCCTTCCCTTCCTCCCTACTCAACAAGAGGATGACTTTGAGATTGCACTCTGCTGTTAATTCCATTTGGTAATTACCAATTTCCTGACAGTTTAGTAGATCAGTGGTACAGCTTTCAAGTCAGTTTTTATTAAAAGTGGAATAGTCAAGTGACAATGAGCTCATGGGATGAAGTCCACAAGGTTAGAGGAGTTCTTGGCTGTAATTTGAATCTCTATCAAATATATGTTATGCAGTTCCTCTCACTTCTCCATCTCTCTCTCTTTCCCTCTATTAGATAACAGATTAATATGAATATTGCCCTTTAGGGCCCCAATAATATAAATATTTACTACTAATAATAGTAACCACTTAAAAACACCCCCATGGAATTCAAATGATAGCATGTTCTGTTATTAACTGTGATTACACTATACAGATTATTGTTCTGATCTCATCCTTATGCACCTTCATCCTTACAAGCTATATTAAACATCGGGGTATATTTTGTGCGAGGTAATAAAGAACTAGGATTTTAAAGGGTTAAATATATTGACTGCTTTCAAAAGCATTGTGTCAAAATATATCTTTTAAGCGAGTCTAAACAAATAGTAGACCCATGATCATCAATATGTTTTAAATGAAATACATATATCAGGAGCTACATGAGAAGTCATTAAGTTCATTGGTGATCATTTTTCACAACTGCATCCTCTATATATGATATAAAAGCCAGTAGAGATTGACAGTCGAGACAGGTCCTCCACAAATAAGAAGAAACCATAACGATGACCCCCAAGATATTTCCAGTTCTGTTTTCCAAATGTTATTTATAGAGTTGATTCATGCCTTTTAAATATGAACTTGCCATAAGAACAAGAGAAGTGCAAAACTCTGGATTATTTTTGTTTTGGAAAGCCTTTCCAATCATATTTTGGTTTTCCCAAACCAAACCTGGGATGGTTCAGATCCAGAACTCATTTTATATGAACACCTGAGGTTCACAAGGATGGAGGTAATATGATGATCATCTCCTATTGTATGACATATTCTTGGTTCTTGCAGTGACTATCATTAGTTTCCCCAGGCCTCTCTCTATCACTGCTGTTTTACTTTTTTCCTCTATGCATTTTGTTCTGTTCTATTCCGTATCTTTTTGCATCCCCTATTTACTCATTTTTTTTTATGTACCACTTCTCTCCATTTTTCTTTGCTTAATTTTCCCAATTTGATTCTCTTCTTTTAAGTCTCTCTCTCACTCCAATATCTTATTTGCCTCTTTCCCCCCCACTCTTCTCTCACTCTAATATATCTTATTGTCCTGTGTTTTCCCCCACTCTTTTTTCTGTGTCCTCTCAGTTTGTTTTCTCCTCTCTCCAGCTCCTTTTGCTCCTCTTGCTGTCTTTGTGGCCAGACTTCAATTAGAACGCAGCATTTGAAAATCACTCTTCTTTTAGGGTGAAATTCTGCCCTCAAATGAGCATGCACAATTCCCAGTGTAGGTTGCAAGATGGAATCAGACACAGTACACTAACTATGAAGTCTACAGATTGATCTTTTTTAACACTAATGGAGGAGCTTTTATACCACCATGTCCCCAGCCATATCAAATAGTCTGCAGTGTTACATAACATCTATGAAAATCCATATGGGCACTCCTACTTATAAAACATTTCATTTTCCTTTTATCTGACCTAACATAACCCTTTGCTGTACATGGGTCTCTTTCAGACAGCTCATGCCAGCTTGTTTTAAAAGAACCTGGCTTTATTTTAAAAATAAAAACAAAAATTGCCAGCCAACTACCTAAAAGCAGTGAAGCAGATGACTATGGATTTATCTGTAATTCATAATATATTCTCTGAATTGTGTTTCATGCAATGAATTATGGGACAGATGGTCCTTCAGGGTGCTCCTAGACTTCCCATGATCCATGGAAGTATCTAAGGCAACTTGGGACATCTGCAAATTAGCAGGCACAGTTACATGTTAACCAGAGCCTCTCTATTGTGCATTACTACCCTGATTCCACTTGGTAGCTTGATTCCCTGGCAAGTCAAGATTGCCTTGCCTTCCTGCTGACAGCTGACCTAACCACTGCCTCCAGAGAAAAGGGGTGGGAGCTTCATTGCAGAAAGAGTGAGAGCATCCTCTCATTGTTGCCACTGTCTCTTATGAGGTAATCACTGAGGTTTTGAGACAACTTGATGCTGGAAAGAGGAGCCTTCCTTATTCCTCCAGATTCCTTTCTCCACTTATCATCATGGCAAATCCCAAAGGGACATGGCAGACTGAGCACCACCTGGATCGATTTCTGGCTAGGTTCTTACAGTGGTTTGTCTGGATATTCAGTTTATGTCCACCGCTGGCAATTTTAATCACACCACCAAAGCTCTTCGCACTCATGTGATTGCCAACCATATAGTGGCATTCATGCTTTGTAATTCATTGGTCTTCCATTCTAATAATATGCCCACACCAAGAAAGCAGCCAAAACTGAACAGCTATGGAGATAGTTGCTGGGTGTGGCTTAGAATATCCTCATTTCTGATCTTATCCTGCCACTTGATATGGAGCAGCTGATGGAGATGAGTAGAATAGAAAATGTAATCCAGTGATCTTCAGCCTTCCTCAGAGCCCAGGTTTCACTTCTGTATCACGGAGTTGGTAGAACCGTGATTCTACAGATCCACAGCTTTGTTGCAAGCTTGATGTCACGGCATCCTAACAGAGGTCACTGAAGGGCCTGAAACATGGCAGCTGATGCTGATATTTGAGGGTCCACATCCCCTCCACTTGCCTTAGTGGAGCACAGTACAAGGACCTATTTTCCAACTACTCAAAGACCTTAAATATATATTACTGAGCCCCATCCGCCTCCGAGAAAGGCAGATACATTTATTGAAACTAATCTTGGCAGTATTATCTCTTACGGGCTGCTCTGCATTTTAATGTGGTTTTGCAGAAGCCTCATAGCCTGAATTGCTTAACCATTCTAACATTAATTGGCAATTTCCTGTGGTCAGAATAATATGCTTAAATGCTGCGTTATGTTTGTACTGAGACAAAATACAGGACATTTTGTAGTGGCAATGAGGCAAAATCAGCAGGTGTGATTATCATGATAAGTATACCCCCGAGTGCTTGGAGGCACATGGCTGCATCTGGTACATAGTTATCTCTCCAGGGGTGAGATTATTTCATGATAACTATACCGCCCTAATGGCCTATTGCTTAAGTAGTATTCATGACCCTAACAGAATTCTCCTTGTAATGAACAGACTGGGTATTTTCCCCCCCAGCTGTCTACTCTTATGTTTTTAAAAAATGTTTCTTTGTTCATTTCTATTCATTAAAGAAGTGCATTTATAATGTAAAAGTAGAGAGTGTTATGCGTAGTGGCAGAGCTGTGGATAAACAAAATGAAAGCTTTGGAGTAAGTGAGAATTGTCATTATGATCCAGATTCTCAAGAATATTGCTACTCCTTTGAGCCACACAACTATGGCAAATTATGCTGGCCAGATTCCATCTGAAGTCTCACGCCAGGTTTAAGGAATCTTCAATCTTCAGTGGTATGGAAGTAGCATATGGTCTATCACCCTCTGCCATACTATCTGGAGGGGTGCAGCTAGAGAAAAAGGGGAAATTCCAGGACCTACCTATACCCTGCTGATCCCTTCCTGCAGTTTTGGCCCCTTGACACCTTTGGCAGCTGTTGTAACTTAGAGAAACCATCAGGCAATTCTAACTCATTATCTGGGATACTAGACCAGCTCTCAGGGACCCCAGGACTGAGAAGGGCAAAGATGAGCTTCACACCATCCTTGCACTGCTTCTCGAGTGTGATGTCTGCTCCTCAACTATAGCAGGGATCTGCTACTATATTTTTATGTCATGTTCTTAAATCCAAATGATTGTGTATGAGTTAACGCTGCACTAAAATCCTAGTATAGAATTTAAAAAATATTAGAGTTGAGGGAAAGAAATTTTATATTTTATTTAATAAATTATTTTGAAACCTTCTTTTAAAAGTTAATGTATTTTTCTAGCCATTTAAGCTAAGCATAGAAACTCAGAAAAAGACAAAATGACAGGCACGTGAGTGTTACCAACTACAATAAGCAAGTTTCTCCTCTTCTTAATGAGGCTGAAGATAACTGTTAATCTCTGCAGGTTCAGCTGATAAGTGAAGGTGAGATATGATAAGAAGAAGTTGAACAAGAAATATTTCTTTATTAAGCAGGTTCAACTTTAAAAATACTTTTGAACAGTGAAAATTATTATGTTTTCACAAGGTACTAACTATTCAGGTAGTTAAACCAACATTTTAAACCAACATTTTATTTTTAAAGTGAGTCACAGGATATTTCTTAATTAATTTCACAATTCCTAAGAGAAATTAAAGGGATTATTCTGTGTGCTGTAATTTCAATCAATTTTACTACATAAAGAAATTTTACCATGATATCTTATCTCTCTCCCTTGTCACATGGTTCAGGGTATGTGAGGAAAGTCAAACATGCCCACAAAGCCAAACATATTAAACAAAAATTGAAGTCTTTGATTGTCTGAGTCCCAAAATTGTCTTGATTTGGCCTTAAAAAAGTGGTTTTTCTTTTTGGGAACAGAGCTTCAGATTTTTATTTTCAGAACATTCAATAAATGATTTTGACTTGAAATTAAACATAGGATACTAACTAAAAACTGTATTTTAAATAAGTTTTCTTTTGATGAAGACTTTTAAAACAAAAAAAAAAATTATGCAAGAGAATTCTGGAATAACAGCAGGCAACAGTGAAAGATCTATGCTCAAGAAGCTTGGCATTATAAAATAAATATACAGTGACAGTAAGCGAGATATAAGATCATTCTTAATTTGTTTGACATTAATGATTAATAAAGAGTTTAAAAAACAAACATAGGCCTTTTAAATACAATTTATTTTTCATGCATCCTTCAGATCAGCAGGCAAGTTATTCCAGTCAAGAGGTAAGCAATAAAGAGCAATTTTCCATTTTCTTTTTTAACTTCAGGAACTCCAGCACACCAATCCCCAGAGATCTCAGTGAATAATTTAATTCTCTCTGTAAAGGGGAAAAATGTCAAAATCCACAGGCTTTTCCTCTTAGAACATCTAAACAAAATTGTCTTCCTATGCAAGTCAAAGCTCTGCTTCTCAGGCAGCCACTCAACCGCCTGTCTAGCATAGCAGTGTGTCACACACTATAGATGTAGAATAAACTTGAAATTACATTCAACCACACTCCAAATATTGCAAGCTACATCTCGTTAAAAAAATGGTCCATTTTGCTTTTATACCAGTTGTGTGAAAGAAGGGGTCGAGAGATTCAGTGTTTACCCTGTATCTTTTTCTGAATTTTACTAGTGAAAACTTGTTTTCCCCTAGTAGAACCTGAAACAGTGAGTGAAAGGGAAAGGAGTAGAGAATTAAATAAAATTAATTCAACTATATCAGTCATTCTTGCTACCTTAGCAATCAACAGCATTCAGCAGTAAAGGGGCTGCTTTTGAAGGAAAATTACTGTCTACACATAACTGCAAATGTAAATTAGAAGCACAAAGTATAATTTTGTTTTACAAAACACCTTAAAGGTTAGGATTTTTTCCACCATAATGTTCTTCACACATTGACTATATAGGTTGCTGGAGCAAACATAAGCCCCAATTCAATAAAGTGGTCTTATTCAGGAAAGCACTTAAGCATGACCTGTTCCATTGATGTCACCATGATTTCAATGGGACTACTTGTGTTCTTAAAGCTAAGCACCTTTTAAAAGTGTTTGCCTGGACCAGGGGCAAAGACCCCACTGTGGTGCAGGTCTGGGGCTCCAGTAGCTCAGACAATTTAGCTTATTGAATAAAAC
This sequence comes from Emys orbicularis, assembly GCF_028017835.1. NCBI lineage: Eukaryota > Metazoa > Chordata > Testudines > Emydidae > Emys > Emys orbicularis. The sequence goes on along the minus strand of NC_088687.1, from coordinate 79,188,746 downwards.
TTCTTGTAATTGAATAAGGGAATGTTGACCTTGCCCCTAGGATTCTTTCATGTCCTCAGACCCTCTATCTCTCCCAAAAGTGCAATCCAATCTTTAATTACTACCTGGAAGTCACCAGGAATTGGCAACAAGAAATTCGGTTTTCAATTTCATTTTACGAAGAGGTATTTCTAAGGGTCAAATTCTGCCTTCAGATTCAAACACAGGATCCCATTGACCCTAAAAATCTTTTTCTTTGTGTGTGTGTTTCAGTGAAAAAAAAATAAGGAAAGAAACTCTGATAATTGAGAAAACCCTTCCATTGTACAGACTGCACTCATTCAAAGAACAGGTATATTAAACATGCTCAGTTTATTGTGTTTCTAGGTCTCGTTGACCAAATTCAAGAGCATAGTTCACATATAAAGGAAAAACATTTTTCTGAATGACATACTACATGGAATAACCCTTAACTCCTAATAATCTATTAAAATCTTGAAAGATGAACATTTGTTCATATGGTACAATCAAAATTCCAAAGTTATGTTATAAAGTAGTGAGGATAATTGTTAACCTTTTCCACTAAGTTTGGAGCTGTTTCCCATACCAGTGGGTAGAACAAAATTAGACAAAGGAACCTAGAGAGGTTTGAAAATAGATAGATAGAGAACACAGAGTTAATTCATCTTGGCAAATCAATCTAAGCCATCCATACTGCATGGCAAAACTTGGAAAGTAGGACTGCCACTAAAAAGACCAAGAGGTGACAATAGACATAAAACTAGATACAAGTTTGCAATGGGATATGATGACAAGACACAACAGCAGCAACAAAACAAATGAAGCTTTGGGCTATATAAGAAGCATCATGTCATGGAGCAAACAGGTGGTGGCTTGTCACCTTCATATGGTTTTCAGGAATCACTTGTAGTAAGATTTCTATAGATTTTTACTCCCCTTGACAGGAGTCAGATATAAATTAATAAAGGGGAAAAAATCCCTGACTGGCACTTCTAATGGATCCATTCTTGGATATCCAATCCATAGTCAGTTTCTCTTTTACATTTACTTGATGTAGTAAAATTTGTGTCTGTCTGTCTGATATACCCACCCCACCTTCTTAAATGCAGAATACTGCATAAGTACATCATCAGACTTCTTCGCTGGCCCCCATGCTCACAGCAATTTGAAGATATTGGCAGTGCTATGGTACAATTTTTGTCTTGTTTTTCCATTAGCCTAATTAGAAATGTCAGGCTCATAATGGAAAGTAAAACCAGTGAGAAATACACTTTGAACCTATCATCATGAAGTTCCTTTTTCTAGTCAAAATGCTCATTGCATCTTGTGACACAGCAGAATGTGTGTATGTGACATCTGTATCATTCCTGCCTTGAATCTTATGCACTCACTTTTACTTTTGGAAAATGAGTGTCAAGTGGGTGTAAAACACTAACATTTCTGAATCTAACTGCCTACACTCATTTTGCACAGGGGCAAATGACTAGATAAGGTGCAAGGCAATGGAAGATCAGGCCCCAAAATCCAAATGTAGGACTGTGTGCTACCCTCAATCTTTGAAGAAAGCTTTTATGTACATCAATGGATGTTCTGTAGGATATGCCCCCCCAAAGGGTCTATTCCTTTATTTTTTTTCTTGTGTTTTAAAATATTTAAACTATTTACACATCATTAAACAAGATCTTTACAATAAAGTTACAAATGTTCTGGCTTAAACCCATTAAAATATAAACAGAGGAAGAAGTTAAGATTTGAAATTATACCTAGGTTGTAATATCTTTATGACTCTATTATATATCCTCTCATTAGCCTCTCAACAGTTCTCTCTATACACATGAACACAATAGGACTCTGGCCTCTAGGCACTACCAGAGTACAAATAATGAATATAATATTAATAACTCATTTTGATGTAATTAGGGTTTGCAGAGTCTCAAAACAATGAATGATTTTACATCGCATATGTGCTGCTATATTAAGGATGAATTAAGACTGAAGTGTCAGTCTAGAGCCACAACATTAGTTAAATTTTAATTTCCTCATGATGAAGTATATTGTTCTCAGACTGAAAATGTGGGTTCAAAATCATGAATTTTCCAGTCAACTAAGTACAGATAGAGGAAAAGCTTCATTCTAAATGTCTGAAGAGCAACACTGTTGCAAAACATATACTCGTCACAAAGAATCTTGTAACTGATTGTACAGACTTGAGTATGTACAATCATGCACCACTTCTAATTGTATTACTAATGATCCTGTAAATATAGATTGGTATTTATGCATTTTCTTTTGATTTTAATTGGGTTAATAGACATATTGTTTCCTTACAATAAAATGTCCTTATTGATATGAATGTCACATTTCAAATTAGGACTAGCAATGAAATTATTTTGGCAGTTCTCCAAAATTCTTCAAATGAATTCTTATTTCATATGGAAAGTAATAGGGAAACTTTCAAAATAATATTAAGTGTAAAAAACATTTTTAGAAGGGCAAACATATATTAAGTTCTATATGTGTGGAAAATCTAGCACAGACACTATCTGAGTCTAGTAAAATACAGGTTAAGACAGGGACATTCCAGAAGACAAGCATTTCTAGGCTGGTGTTGCAAAATTAACATAATCCTGCCAAAAGGGTTAGTTTGCTAAATCTATATTTGTGATTTTGGGGATTAGTTGGCCAATAGTGTCGGGGCTTATTCGAACAAACTTGGAAAACTTCAATTGCAGAAGGTAAAGCAAGTTACTGGTAAGCAGACACACTTTTTGCCTATATGCTATGGGTTTCAGATGGACATGTGGACTGGGCTGTGTTCCAAAAAACACTATTTGATTTCAATGGGAGCAGGATCAGAACTTCCCTCCTTTTCCAGCTTAATGGCTGATGATGCCCAAGTCTGATAGTACCTTAGCGTGTGAGGTGTTGGGAGCCCTTCACTCCATTGAGTTCAGAGGCAGATAAAATAATTCAACACATTATAGGAAGTCTTAAGGCCCAAGGTGAGATGACTTGACCCAAAGAAAATAAGTGACTTTCTTTCAATATCTCTGTTATTGTACTTTGTTGATAAAAAGGTTAAACAGAAAGGGAAAGAGTCAACACTCCTGTCTGATCCTTTTCTTTCAACCCTTACTCAGGCAAGCTAGAAGCGAAAAACAACCCACTTACCTGGACATTTTGCAACCTCAAAAAAGGTTTGGTACGAGTTCTAAAAATATGTGGAACCATCTACAGAATGGTCCAGCTCTGCCCTCTTATGTACAGAGGCAACTTCCAATGAATTCTCAATGGAATTATGCTTGGTTGTCTGGTATCAGACCAGACCCAAACAGTTTAACATATTTCTGTTCTTCTAAAAATGTCTTTTTTTCAATTCTGGACAACTACCAACTGCATTTCCCTGGCAATCCTAATTTGAAACATGACATTCATATCAATAAGAAAACTTTATTGTACAAAAAAGGGCCAATTAAGCACAGTAATGTAAAAAGAAACTTCAATATCCCTTAATAGCCTAAAGTTAAATAGGAATCAATACTCTTTTTCTACTAGTTGGCTAATATTATTAAATATTTATTTTATTTTGTAAATCCAGAGAAATGGGTTAAGAAGATGCCCTGTAGCTCCTGTCTGTTTTAGACACTGTATCCATGCTATCCACAGATTATATTCTCCTTTTTCTAGGTTTACCTCATTCTGAAATTTTTCAGGTAGTTCTCCTTAGGAAACTCTCTGGCTCCTCAGGCCTCTGAGAACTTCTTTGTTATCCTGTTAAATGTTTGGTGTGCTGGGAAATGCCTTTGATGCTGCGGCTGCGCTGTAATGTGGGCAGTGTAGACATACCAGGCACTATCTGATTATAAAGGACCTTAGCACCTCTTCTGAAACTGTTGACATTATTTCCCTTGAAAGTTTATCCAATGGCCTCCTGTCCTATCTGTTCTTGAGATATTCCAAATATGTTTGTTCTTGCTAAGCCATTCCTCTTTTCTTGTTTCCGGGGGAGGGGGGGGGGAGTGATTCAGGCAGCTTTTGACACAGGTAACTCAAAGGCGTTACTGATGTGTCCACATAGCTGGAACAGATGGCACTGCACTACAATGGCTCCAATACCTCTCCAAAAGGATGGAAAGGGTGGTGGTAGATAAATGCTCCTCTTCACCATCCTTAGCACAGTGGGCCACCATATGCCTATTAGCCAAGTATGCCAATTCCTCCCAATCCACATTAGTTATGTATGCCAGTTCCTCCCAGTCCACAGCCCGGGCCCTGGTCTTCAAAGCCAACTATCTCAGCAAATAAACTTCCATCTATGCCCCTCAGGACAGCTACACTCTTCTGAAACAATGCATCATAAAAAGCCCTACACAAGGACCTTGAGAAACAGACAAAATGTTCTGACTGCAGAGCACGCAGTGTGGAACAGCTTTCAGAGGAGATTAGATTAATCCATAGTCTAACCACTCGCATGGCATGTTGCAAGACTCTCCCTTTTTGAGAAAACACCACCCACCTCAGCCAGAAGACCCATAACCAGATGAGGAGTTAGAAGAATGGGGAGAGGGAAGAGAGAGAAAGATCGATAGAAAAGGTAATATTTGCTTATTTCTGAACTTTACGTGGGTTTTCCTTTATTAACAGATTCCACAGAAATTAGGCTCATCTTGGTAACAAATTTATTTTCTATGGTGTTGATTAGAGACAGGACTAGTACAACACATGCTGATTTTCCTATATTGGGTCTTTGTAGAAAGACATTGCAAATCTCGATTGGCTAGGTTTTATACCATAAAGAGGTTTCTTGGACTGCACCAATCAGAGTATCAGGTTGCATAGTTAACTTGCACATTCATTATTGAAATAAGAATCTTATAGATGGCACTGCTCAAAGGACCACAATCATTATTGCAGCAACTCTAAGATACTTTACTAGTAAATGTACGTGCAATAGGTTTTTCTCCTTTACATAGCTTTTTCTTCTCTCACACTTTCTTTTCCTGTTTTCTGATTTGTTTAAGTAAAATTCATCCATATTAGCCACGTGGAGGAGATGATGACAAAATTTATTCACTTCATTGGAGAACATTCAACTATTATCATCTAAACATCTAGGGCCTTGGCTACACTTGCGAGTTGCAGCGCTGTAAAGCCGCCCCCAGCGCTGTAACTCACTCCCCGTCCACACTGGCAAGGCATTTGCAGCGCTGTATCTCCGTGGTTGCAGCGCTGCATGTACTCCACATCCCCGAGAGGAATAGCGTGTATTGCACTGCCGCTGCAGCACTGCGGCGCCAGTGTGGGCGCCCAATGCGCTGTGACTGGCCTCCAGAAGTATTTTGCAGTATCCCACAATGCCTGTTCTTGCCACTCTGGTCATCAGTTCAAACTCTACTGCCCTGGCCTCAGGTAACCAACCATGTGACCCACCCTTTACATTCCCCGGGAATTTTAAAAATCCCCTTCCTGTTTGCTCAGCCCGGTGTGGTGTGGAGTGCTATCAGCGAATCTTTCCAGGTGACCATGCCTCCATGCGCCAAGCAAGCCCCAGCATGGAGCAATGGCGAGTTGCTGGACCTCATCAGTGTTTTGGGGGAGGAAGCTGTACAGTCCCAGCTGCACTCCAGCCGTAGGAATTACGATACCTTCGGGAAGGTATCAAAGGACATGATGGAAAGGGGCCATGACCGGGACATCCTGCAGTGCAGGATTAAAGTGAAGGAGCTGTGGAGTGCCTACCGCAAAGCCCGCGACGCAAACGGCTGCTCAGGTGCTCCCCCCGTGACCTGCCGATTCTACAAAGAGCTGGATGCAACACTTGGGGTTAACCCCACCTCCACTCCGAGCACCACCATGGACACTTCAGAGCCGGTGGGCGGGGGGGAGGAGGAGGAGGAAAATGGGAGTGAGGGTGGTGGGCCGGATGGAGACACCCCAGAATCCCTGGAGCCATGCAGCCAGGAGCTCTTCTCGAGCCAGGAGGAAGGTAGCCAGTCGCAGCAGCCGGTACTTAGTGGAGGACAAACAGAAGAGCAGGTTCCCGGTAAGCGTTTTTTTTTTTCGGGAAGGAATTTTTTCGGTGCGGGCTCTTTGGGAGAGGAGGGATAGGCATGCATGCCTTGATGCAGAATAGTGCATTGATGTGGTTTATCACATCGCGGTAATCGGCCTCGGTAATCTCCTCGAATGTCTCATCCAGAACATGTGCAATGCGCTTGCGCAGGTTTATCGGGAGAGCCACCGTGGTCCTTGTCCCAGCCAGGCTAACGTGTCCGCGCCACTGTGCCGCGAGGGGCGGGGGGACCATTGCAGCACACAGGCAAGCTGCATATGGGCCAGGGCGGAAGCCGCATTGCAGTAGAAGACCCTCCCTTGCTTCCCAGGTCACCCTCAGCAGCGAGATAGCGTCCAGGACGAACTCCTGTGGAAAATGTTGGGACAGTGTTCAGTGTAAGTGCCCCCTGAAGCTGTTGGCTCTCCCCAAGGCACAGAAACCCAGAGGACAGTGCAGCCCTGAAACAATCAGTCCCCCTTATTCACCATTTTGAGGCTCCCGTGGGATATGTGTGCTCTGTTTTGGACAGGAAAATTATGCTATTGTGTAGACCCTGTGTGTTTTCTACTCCTTAAGTGCGGGGGGAATCATTACTCTGTCTGGTATAAACAATGCTGCCTCTGTTAAATGTTGCATTTTGCCTATACAGCTGCATCAACCTTGAGACCTCAGCCGTCCCTCTTATCGCCTGCTCAGAGACTACAAAGACTCAGGAAGAGACCGCGAAAAAGCAAAGAAGACATGCTGCAAGAAGTGATGCGGCAATCTATTAAAGAGAATGAGAAAGCACAGAACTGGAGGGAGAGAGAAAGCAGGATCCGCCAGGAAAACGCAGCGCACCAGCGGCAAAGCATGGAGCACTGGCAGCAAAGCACGGATCGGCTCATAAGCATCCTGGAGCACCAAGCAGACGCTATCCAGGAGCTCGTAGCCATGCAGAAGGAGCAGTACCGCAAGCGCAAATGCCACCTCCCCCCCACAGCCCTTGTCCCAAAACTCTTTCCGTTGTGCCCCACTGTCACCTCCAACCCACTTTCCCCAACTTCCGTGTTCTTCTTCTTCACACCACCAGCTGCCTCCAACACCAGTATCTTCACCACCCAGCCCTGAAAACCACAACCCTTACCCTCTGCACTCAACCCCCATCACCATGCGGTATAGCTATCCTGAAGTGCAGCACTCACTGCACAGCACACCAGACAGGACATACGCGAATCTGTGATTGTACCGTTCCCCACTCCACCCCCTTGTTTCTTTTCAATAAATAAATTTGTTTTCTTTTCAATAAATGGATTTCTTGGCTTTGAAAACATTCTTTATTATTGCATAAAGTAAAAGACTCCTTAGCCCAGGAAATAAACAGGCACTGCAAGTCTGCTTGTCTGCTTAGCAAACACTGATTCCTAAAGATTGGAACTACTGCACTTCACTCCCGTGCAGGGCACCAGATATCACTGCTGGTTTTCACCCTCAAATTGCTCCCTCAAGGCATCCCTAATCCTTGCAGCCCCGGGCTGGGCCCCTGTAACAGCCCTGCTCTCTGGCTGTGCAAATTCAGCCTCCAGGTGTTCAACCTCGGAGGTCCATGTCTGAGTGAAGCTTTCACCCTTCCCTTCACAAATATTATGGAGGGCACAGCACGCGGATATAACCGCGGGGATGCTGTTTTCGGCCAAGTCCAGCTTCCCATACAGAGATCGCCAGCGGCCCTTTAAACGGCCAAAGGCACACTCCACAGTCATTCGGCACCGGCTCAGTCTGTAGTTGAACCGTTCCTTGCTGCTGTCAAGGCTCCCTATGTAGGGTTTCATGAGCCACGGCATTAACGGGTAAGCGGGGTCTCCAAGGATCACATTTCGACTTCCCCTACCATGATCTTCCGCTCTGGGAAAAAAGTCCCGGCCTGCATCTTCCTGAACAGCCAAGTGTTCCGAAAGATGCCTGTGTCATGCAGCTTTCCAGGCCAGCCTGTGTTAATGTCAATGAAATGCCCACGGTGATCCACAAGCGCCTGGAGAACCATAGAGAAATACCCCTTCCGATTAACGTACTCAGATCCTAGGTGGGGTGGTGCCAGAATAGGAATGTGCGTCCCATCTATCGCCCCTCCACAGTTAGGGAACCCCATTTGTGCAAAGCCATCCACTATTTCCTGCACATTACCCAGAGTCACGGTTCTTCTGAGTAAGATGCAATTAATGGCCCTGCAAACTTGCATCAACACGATTCCAACGGTCGACTTTCCCACTCCAAACTGGTTTGCGACTGACCGGTAGCTGTCTGGAGTTGCCAGCTTCCAGATTGCAATAGCCACCCGCTTCTCCACTGGCAGGGCAGCTCTCAATCTCGTGTCCTTGTGCCGCAGGGTGGGGGCGAGCTCCTTACACAGTCCCATGAAAGTGGCTTTTCTCATCCGAAAGTCCTGCAGCCACTGCTCGTCATCCCAGACTTCCATGACGATATGATCCCACCACTTGGTGCTTGTTTCCCGAGCCCAAAAGCGGCATTCCACGGTGCTGAACATGTCCGTGAATGCCACAAGCAATTTCGTGTCGTACGCGTTACGCAGCTCGATAGCATCGTCGGACTCCTCACTCTCACTGTCACTTTGGATATTAAGGAATAGTTCGACAGCCAAACGTGACGTGCTGGCGAGATAAGTCAGCATACGCCTCAGCAATTCAGACTCCATTTCCCGCAGACAACAGATCGCGCTGCACAGAAACCGTTGAAAGATGGCGCCAAAGTTGGACGGAAACAAAGGGATTTCTGGGATGCGAAGCGATGCATCACGGGTCGTTGGGACAGGACCCAGAATGCCCCACACCCACGTCCCTTTCCCACAACCCACGGAGCCAGAATGGGAAGAGCTGCTTTGTGGGATAGCTGCCCATAATGCACCGCTCCCAATGGCGCTGCAAATGTGGCCACGACAGTGCGCTGGGCAGCTGTCAGTGTGGACAGACTGCAGCGCTTTCCCTACTCAGCTGTACGAAGTCAGGTTTAACTCACAGCGCTGTACATCTGCAAGTGTAGCCAAGGCCTAAAAGAAGCATTCAGCCTCTGCAAAGTTGGTACTTTATTCTGAATTTTCCTGATTGTATAATTGTGGACACTGAATGTTGTCAGAACAAAGGAATAATCTATTTAAAATGACAACTTCTTTTTAATATTTGCAAGCAAATGCTTCCCTTGTCTCTGTCAATTCTTTTACCTCACCCAAAAGATTTTCTGTTACCAAAAGAAGCTGTCTGCTACTAATCTACCTTCTGCAGCAGAAATCCAGTCCCAAAAATGCAATTCTGCTTTCCGTGGTTAAGCCCCCTTCTTCTGGTCACATACATAAAAAGTGAAATTAGCTCTATGAAGAGGCCCCACATAAGTCTCTAAGCATCACCTAAACCACATGTAAACCATTAGAAGCACATCCAGCTGCCACCTCTGTGGCTGTGGAAGACATCTTTGCATTGGAACTGATGCACAAATATCCAACTAGGCTACCTCTTCAGCTGTCTTGTAATAACTTCTGCAAAGCAGTACGACAGCCTCTCCCTCCATGGCTTGATAGGGAGAAGTCTTCCCCCTCTACTTTGGCTGTAATTGCTCTGCACTGTGGGCTGAGTTTGCCCCTTAATTCCAGGATACAGTGACCTTCCATTCTTGGGCCATCTGTACTGCAATGAATGGCACCTGAAGTGCCTATGGAAAGTCTGGAAATACTGAGAAACTAACCAGTTTAGAAACTAAAAATATACAATTAGTATTGTTATGATTTTCCAGATTGTCCCAATCATGTGCTGAAATTATGTGATACAAGTGATAATAAATAAGCAAAGACTCATCTAGTGGACAGCTTGTAAAGATGATCACCAATACCATCATCATCTAAGGAATAAAATGTGCCATCTGCTTATCTATTTCACTTATAAGTGAAGTGGTAATCTATAAATGGAGGAAGAATTGAGTGTAAGAAAGAGGAGCATAAGTACATTGGAACTGAAACTGGTAATAACTGCAGGAGAAAAGAAAAGATGGTTAAATTGTGGAGAGGAAAGCGGAAGGGGAATTTAGTGTGTTAAACTTTAAAAAAAATAGAAAGAATAAAAACATTTAATTAAAACAACACATGCCTAGTATTACCGTTACATCCTTTCCCCCTATCCTTTGTTTGTCTTTGTCCCTTTAGATTGTAAACTCGTTGGGACAAAGACTGTAACCTGCTGTGTGTTTGGAAAGCATCTAATATATTTTAGTCACTATGACACATCACATAATAAACAAAATAATAAGATATGTTTGGTTTCATTTGTGATATGCTTTCTAGCAGCATTGGGTCAATATATTTATAGCTGGTAATTAGGCAGGTCAAAAACATTACCTAAATATACCTTTTTCCCCATCTTTAATTAAAATATACTTGCATGCACTGCAGGAACAGTTATCATCATCAAGTTAAATAGCTCTTTAATTTAACATTTATTAGTAGAAGGTCAGGACAACAGCCCTGCCTGCAACATGAGCATTTTTGGTCCTACCTCTCCCGTAAATGTTTGTTCTTTCTTTCTCTCATTTGTAGTCTGTCTAAGTTGTTTATTTGCCCAAGAACACAGTAGAGGCTGTTGAAAAGAAAATTAACCAACTGCCCTCTTGCTGCTTTTTATGAGACTGTGCAAGTCTTTATCATCATAGGCAGATACAGTGACACATTGTTGGTCAATAATGAGGGATATTAATTATGATTCTCTATCATATTCCTCATTAGCTAAGTAAATTAAAGAAACCTTACTCAGATTTTCTGTTTCTATCTTTGGGGTAAATTAGTGTTGTAGAAGGTTAAGAGACACACACAATACAAGGGCCAAATCTTGGTCTCATTAAAAGTCAACCAGAAATCTTCTAATGGCATCAGTAGGAAAAAGATTTGGCCCAACCATAAATGTACTCTTCAGTTGCATGCAGTGTAATTCTTTTCCCTAAGTCAGTTTAGAAGGGACATGTGTAGTCTTACACTCTTTGACAGGTTATGGTAACAGTATTTACAAAACAAACGCTTATGGTTGTAAAAGTTATGTGGTGTTCTGTTTAAGAGATAGACTGAAAAACAGGACAGTAACAGCTTTCTTTTTCCTGATTTAATGTCGTCTGGGAGTTATTCTTAAGGCTTTGTTAAACCGATTCATCAGAAGTAAGAACTGACCCAAATTTAAACTCAAAACCAAATACAAACCAAGAAAAAATTAAAACATTTTCTACCATTCTGATCAGTGTGGATGATAGAGCTGACCAGAAATTGGAAACACTTCCCTGTGAAAAATTTCACATTTTTCAAAACACCTTTGTTCCAAACCAGGGTGAAAATGTCAAAAATGTGAATTTATTTGCAAAAAGGGTTTTTTTTTAATTCCATTTCAGCAGAATTGAAACAGAATTTTTCAGCTTCCTGTCTGCCCGCCTGGAAGGCCCATGTCAATTTCATTTGTGAACTTGACAAAAGCCTTACAGCCCACCTGCTAGAGAAGCAGACAGTTGGGGTGCTCAGCACAGTTGCCAAATTTCACGTGATAAATAAGCACCTTGACTTTCACAATAAGCCAAAAATCAAGCTAATCCCATTTCAAAACAAGGCCAAAACAAGCCCATCCCAAAGAATCCCAACACTCTATGTGACTAGATCCCCCAGGGCATGCAGTCTGGGACTGGGAGGGGGAGGCAGCTGTGCACCCCTAACTCTCTCCCCCCTTGGCCCTGCTTGTCCCCCCTTGCCCCTGCTTGCTGGGAGCTGATCAAAAAGAAGCAACAAGCTACAGCAAGCTACAAGCAAAACACTAGTCAACAAGCAACTCACAAGACAATTAAGCCAAAAACAAGCCCAATTTCTGCATTTTTCGTGGGTTTGGCATGTCTGGTGCGGTGCTCATCCTCCCCTGCCCCAGATCTGGCAGTTGGAGAACTGAGTACTCCAGCTCTCTGTCTCTCAGAGCTAGTGGGAGGTGGGGAGGATGAGAGTTAGGACATTTAGCCTCAGTCGCTCTCCTGGAAAACTTGTCAGTTTTACTTGCGGAAAATGAAATTGACAAGAGCCTTCCAGGTGAGCAGCCAGGCAGCCATCATTTTGATTTTCCTGATGGAAAATCAAAAAATATTCCTACAGAACAAATTTACTCATGGGAAATTTTAGTTTTGTGAAAAGGGCATTTTTCATTAGAAAATCATCCCAATGAACAAGTGTTGACCAGCTCGAGTAGGTAAGTGAAATCACTTCCCTTTCACTATAAGCAACTCTTGCATTATCTTAAAACTTACAGCACGTGGCCATTATGAAGCTGTTCTGTCAGTCAGTCTTAGGTGCTTCTGTGCGCTGCAATTCTGTAGTATCTCAACACCTCTCTGATTTTTACAGATAGGGAACTGAAGCACAGAGAGACCAGGGCACACAGGAAGTCTGTGGTAGTGCAAGGGCTAGAACCTAGGTATCCCAAGTACTCTGGTAGGCTAGGATGCTAACAAATGGATAATCCTTCCACCCTGCTAGGCCCTAGCTACCACTAATCAGATACAGAAAAATGTATTTAAATATAACATGTAATTATTACTTATTAGCCAATATCTGAAGGGCAATGCACCAGTGTGTCTTGATAACAGAAGATTCCTTAGTTGTAATGAAGAGGATTACAGTACCAGTGTGTTCACCTCTTTTCTTTATTAAGAGCACACAGAAAGCTTCTTTCCCCCTTGCCTACAGAAGGACCAAATGTCAGTCTCATTAAAGTCAACCCTGCACTCTAACCAATCTTCCAAATTGCCAGGCACACTGGATAAAATTCACTACATTGGAATCACCATTAAAATTCCATATGATTCCATACTGCAGACAGGCTATTCTACACTTGTGAAATCGCAGTGGACATATTAAATAAAGCCGCAGCTGCTGAAAAGTGTTCTCTCTTGACCTCTGTGTCTCTTGATGTAAAGAAGATCAATATATAAAGTATCCATTAATCAGGAATATCATGCAAGGCAAGGCTGATGGTAAGAGTTTATAAAGTCATTGCGATCAAGATGTGGTCCATATACTGTTTGAGTTGTTGCTCAGTGAATTTTTTTGAATTTACATATACAGTTTATTGGATTAACTGATCAGATGCTGGAAGCAATAAAATTATAGATTAATTCTGGCAATATTATCCAATAATTTATTTGATAAATATTTTTCTTTCCAATGGTTGGCTGACTCTTTTGCAAGCCTATTTTAGAAGTTTTTGCACTGCACTAGTTCTCTGTGTGGGCTATAGAAAGCTGTCACTCATCTCCACTTCAGCTGTTTTGTTCTTCATTTTAATTGGGATACTATTATTCTCTCCCCTAACCCTTTTCCTTCTTCTCGCTATTGTTCTGCCTTACATATATTGCTTTGTTTTTTTAATTGGCAGATATCTTCATCATCATCATCATTTAATTACAGTAGATTAAATGTGGATGTACGGAGAGTAGACACTAAATACCAGGTATTATGTTTGAACTGTAAAAATGCCTTGCATGGCACTCACAAGCTGTCTCTTTGGGGATGTATGACTGCAAATATTGCAGGAAATTAGAACAGAGCTTTGAACACTTTCAGGTATCAGGGAAGATTTAAATTAATGTCCACGTTTCTTTGAGTTCATAGCCTATATGGAAAAGCACATTTTGGAAATATACATATAAACACATGCATTCTTTTATATATAAATACCTAATATATTTTCTGTGGCAAATGTTATATTTTCTGGCAATTTTGTATGTCTTCTACTGGGATTCCTTAGAGAATATGCAGTTTTTGTCCCGTAAGAATATTTGTGCAATACCATTGTTTTCTATTAGTGGTGAGTCAACCAGCCTCTTCAGGGAGGTTCAGATTGATTTTGGACTTAGTCATTCTAATCAATACAATGAACCTTATGAAGAAAACTTCCAGTTGTTCCTTAAAGTAAATAAAAATTCTAAAGGTGTTCAACAGCCTGTTAGAAACAGAACATGAGACTGAAGCCAAAGTCACAACGCTCACATAATTAAAAAAAAAAATCATTCTTTGTGGGATGGTTTGATTAATCTCATTGTAGCTTGGGTATTTTTTATTATTATTTATTAACTTGGCTCAGCAAAATTCTTATTAGGGTATGTGGAAAATGTCTTTAAACTTTTTGAAAATCATCATCTAGGGAGCATACTGTAGGTAAATCAACTCAACAATAGCCTAATGTATTGTGCTCTGTAGAGATGAATGTGATGTAGGTGTAGAGAGAATGTGTTACTTTTTCACTGCAGAAACTGTATTTGAAGAAAATGTAATTACTGAATACATAAAGATCTAGAACAATACACAACTAAAAGAAAAATGTACTTATCCCATGCCATGACAAGCTTACTGAGGCTTTAAATGAATATATATATATATTTATAAAAGTACCTTTGACAATTCACAAGATCTGATTATGTGGCAGGATGCTCTGACAAAGGATTTGATTACATGGTGCATTGAGCTGTGTCTAGTAAATAATAACCTTCCCCATTCATGCTTCTACTTGTTATTGTTAGAAAAGTGGCACAATATTAAGAATTAGTAAGTGACATAAACAAATTAATTTCGAATGCAGGACAGAATGTAGAATTATTAAACAGAATAGTAAAAGAACCCAACATCTCACTTCTGGTGCACCAATGAATTTTATGAATGGTTGCTAAAAATTCCTAGAAAGGAAAAAGTTGATGCTGCTTGAATTGAGTGAATGAGGGGAGGTGGAGGAATTGTTCAATATTATTTGGAAAATATTGCAAATTTTGTTGAATAAAGCATTCAATGAATATTATTTAATCGGTTCTAGTCACAAGTGAGAAGGAGCTTGATGGTCTGGAGCAGGGGTACCCAACGTGGTGCCTGTGGGCGCCATGGCACCCACCGAGGCATCTACGTGCGCCCGCCTACTGGCCACCGGACAAGCAGCTGCCGAAATGCCGCTGAGAAGTGGCAACGTCAAGAAGTGCCGCCACCGAAATGCCGCTGAGAATCCTGCCGGCAGCGACGCCTCTTGATGCTGCTGCTTCTCGGCGGCATTTCGGCAGCTGCTTGTCCGGGGGTCATGCTCCTCAGCGGCTAGTTGTCTGGCGCCTGCGACACAGAAAGGTTGGGGACCACTGGTCTGGAGCAAGGATCGGCAATCTTTGGCATGCGGCCCGCCAGGGTAAACACCCTGGCAGGCCAGGCTGCTTTGTTTACCTGCCGCGTCTGCAGGTTCAGCTGATCGCGGCTCCCACTGGCCGCGGTTCACCATCTGAGGCCAATGGGGGCTGCGGGAAGCGCCGTGGGCCAAGGGATGTGCTGGCCGCCACTTCCTGCCGCCCCTATTGGTCTGGTACGGCAAACTGTGGCCAGTGGGAGCTGCGATTGGCCGAACCTGCGGACACGGCATGTAAACAAACAAGCCCAGCCCACCAGGGTGCTTACCCTGGCAGGCTGCGTGCCAAAGGTTGCCGATCCCTGGTCTAGAGTAAACATTTTTAAAAGGCCTTAGTGATTTATGGGCCTAAATACCATATTCAAAAGTCACTTAGGCATTTAAGAGCTTAAGTCTCATTAAAAGTCAACAAGATTTAAGGTATGTCTACACTACGAAATTAGATCGAATTAATAGAAGCCAGTTTTATAGAAATCGGTTGTATACAGCCGATTTTGTGTGTCCCCACATAAAATGCTCTAAGTGCTCTAGTCAGCGGACCGCGTCCACAGTACCGAGGCTAGCGTCGACTTCCGGAGCATTGCACTATGGGTAGCTATCCCACAGTTCCCGCAGTCTCCGCCGCCCATTGGAATTCTGGGTTGAGATCCCAATGCCCGAATGATGCAAAACAGTGTCGCGGGGGGTTCTGGGTACATGTCGTCAGGCCCCTCCCCCTCCGTCAGAGCAACAGCAGACAATAGATTTGCGCCTTTTTACCTGGGTTACCTGTGCAGACAACATACCACGGCAAGCATGGAGCCCGCTCAGCTCAGCTCACCGTCACCATATGTCATCTGGGTGCCGGCAGACGTGGGACTGCATTGCTACACAGCAGCAGCAGCTAACTGCCTTTTGGCGGTAGACGGTGCAGCATGACATTGGCGATCTAGGTGCCGGCAGCCGTGGGGCTGCATTGCACCAGCCCCTTGCCTTTTGCCTTTTGGCAGTAGATGGTTTATTACGACTGGTAACCGTCCTCGTTGTACAGCAGTGGCTGTCGATCATGGGCACCTGGGCAGACATGCTCAGTCCTATGGAACTGTCTTGACGATGATGGTTATCAGTCGTAGTATGCCATTTTCTGCCAAGCGCCCTGTTGGCTCATCGCACGTTAGCAGAGTCTTCCCTGAGCAGCAGATCGTGCAATAGACCTGAAGGCTAACTGCCAAGCGCCCAGTATTTGCTGCCAAGCACCCAGAAAATGCCGAGGGCTATCAGTCATGTTGCACCATCATCTTAAGATGTAAAAAATAGATTTGTTCTGTATTCATTTCCTTCCCCCCTCCCTCCGTCAAATCAACGGCCTGCTAAACCCAGGCTTTTGAGTTAAATCTCTGGGGGGGGCCATTCTGTGTTTGTGTTTCTCCCTGATGCACAGCCACCTTTCTTGATTTTAATTCCCTGTACCTGTACGCCATGTCGTCACTCGCCCCTCCCTCCCTCCCTCCCTCCTTCCCCTGGTCCGTCAGATACTAGTTTCGTGCCTTTTTTCAGACCAGACGCCATAGCTAGCACTGGGATCATGGAGCCCGCTCAGATCACCACGGCAATTATGAGCACTATGAACACCACGCGCATTGTCCTGGAGTATATGCAGAGCCAGGACATGCCAAAGCAAAACCAGGACCAGCCGAGGAGGAGGCGATTGCAGCGCAGCGACGAGAGTGATGAGGAAATGGACATGGACCTAGACCTCTCACAAGGCACAGGCCCCAGCAATGTGGAAATCATGGTGTTCCTGGGGCAGGTTGATGCCGTGGAACGCCGATTCTGGGCCCGGGAAACAAGCACAGACTGGTGGGACCGCATCGTGCTGCAGGTGTGGGACGATTCCCAGTGGCTGCGAAACTTTCGCATGCGTAAGGGCACTTTCATGGAACTTTGTGACTTGCTTTCCCCTGCCCTGAAGCGCCAGAATACCAGGATGAGAGCAGCCCTCACAGTTGAGAAGCGAGTGGCGATAGCCCTGTGGAAGCTTTCAACGCTAGACAGCTACCGGTCAGTCGGGAATCAATTTGGAGTGGGCAAATCTACTGTGCGGGCTGCTGTGATCCAAGTTGCCAGAGCAATGAGAGACCTGGTGATATCAAGGGTAGTGACTCTGGGAAACGTGCAGGCCATAGTGGATGGCTTTGCTGCAATGGGATTCCCAAACTGTGGTGGGGCGATAGACGGAACCCATATCCCTATCTTGGCACCGGAGCACCAAGCCACCGAGTACATAAACCACAAGGGGTACTTTTCAATGCTGCTGCAAGCCCTGGTGGATCACAAGGGACGTTTCACCAACATCAACGTGGGCTGGCCGGGAAGGGTACATGATGCTCGCGTCTTCAGGCACTCTGTTCTGTTTCGAAAGCTGGAGGAAGGGACTTTCTTCCCGGACTAGAAAATAACCGTTGGGGATGTTGAAATGCCTATCGTGATCCTTGGGGACCCAGCCTACCCCTTAATGCCATGGCTCATGAAGCCGTACACAGGCAGCCTGGACAGGAGTCAGGACCTGTTCAACTACAGGCTGAGCAAGTGCCGAATGGTGGTAGAATGTGCATTTGGGCGTTTAAAAGCGCGCTGGTGCAGCTTACTGACTCGCTCAGACCTTAGCGAAAAGAATATCCCTATTGTTATTGCTGCTTGCTGTGCGCTCCACAATATCTGTGAGAGTAAGGGGGAGACATTTATGGCGGGGTGGGAGGTTGAGGCAAATCGCCTGGCCACTGATTACGCGCAGCCAGACACCAGAGCGGTTAGAGGAGCACAGCATGGCGCGGTGCGCATCAGAGAAGCTTTGAAAACGAGTTTTGTGACTGGCCAGGCTACGGTGTGAAACTTCTGTTTGTTTCTCCTTGATGAAATCTCCGCCCCCCCACCCACCCGGTTAACTCTACTTCCCTGTAAACCAACCACCCCACCCTCCCCTACCCTCCACCCTTCAAGCAATAAAGTCATTGTTACTTCACATTCATGCATTCTTTATTAATTCATCACAAAACTAGGGGGATAATTGCAAAGGTAGCCCGGGATGGGTGGGGGAGGAGGGAAGGAAAAGGACACACTGCAGTTTAAAACTTTAAAACTTTAACACTTATTGCTCGGGAAATCATCTGGGGTGGAGTGACTGGGTGGCCGGAGGCCCCCCCACCGTGTTCTTGGGCGTCTGGGTTAGGAGGCAATGGGACTTGGGGAGGAGGGCTGTTGGTTACACAGGGGCTGTAGCGGCGGTCTCTGCTCCTGCTGCCTTTCCTGCAGCTCAACCATACGCTGGAGCATATCAGTTTGATGCTCCAGCAGCCGGAGCATCGACTCTTGCCTTCTGTGTGCAAGCTGACGCCACCTCTCATCTTCAGCCCGCGATTCAGCACGCCACCTCTCCTCTCGCTCATATTGGGCTTTTCTATAATCAGTCATTGACTGCCTCCACGCATTCTGCTGTGCTCTGTCAGCGTGGGAGGCAGTCTGTAGTTCTGTAAACATTTCATCACGCGTCCTTCGCTTTCGCTTTCAAATATTCACTAGCCTCTGAGAAGGAGAAAGATTTGCAGCTGGTGGAGGAGAAGGGAGAGGTGGTTAAAAAAGACACATTTTAGAGAACAATGGGTACACTCTTTCTCGTTAAATTTTGCTGTTCACATTACACAGCACATGTGCTTTCGTTACAAGGTCGTATTTTTCCTCTTATATTGAGGGCCTGCTGGTTTCGTGTGAGAGATAACTCACACACTGCCAGGCCACAGATTTCAGCTTGCAGGCAGCCATGGTAAGACACAGTCTTTTGGCTTTTTTAACCTTCTTAACATGTGGGGATGGTTTCAAACAGTACTGCTCTCATTAACCATACCAAGCACCCGTTGGGTTGGCCATTTAAAATGGGTTTGCAATGTAAAAGGAGGGGCTGCGGTTTCAGGGTTAACATACAGCACAAACCCAACTAATTCCCCTCCCCCACACACCCAATTCTCTGGGATGATCACTTCACCCCTCCCCCCCCACCGCGTGGCTAACAGCGGGGAATATTTCTGTTCAGCAGAGCAGGAAGGGGCACCTCTGAATGTCCCCTTAATAAAATTGCCCCATTTCAACCAGGTGACCGTGAATGATATCACTCTCCTGAGGATAACAAAGAGCGATAAGGAATGGATGTTGTCTGCATGCCAGCAAACACCGGGACCATACGCTGCCATGCTTTGTTATGCAATGATTCCAGACTACGTGCTACTGGCCTGGCGTGGTAAAGTGTCCTACCATGGCGGACGGGATAAGGCAGCCCTCCCCAGAAACCTTTTGCAAAGGCTTTGGGAGTACATGAAGGAGAGCTTTCTGGAGATGTCCCTGGAGGATTTCCGCTCCATCCCCATACACGTTAACAGACTTTTCCAGTAGCTGTACTGGCCGCGATTGCCAGGGCAAATTAATCATTAATCATTAAACACGCTTGCTTTTAAACCATGTGTAATATTTACAAAGGTAAACTCACCAGAGGTCCCCTGTGTGCCCCCAGGGTCTTGGGTGAGTTCGGGGGTTACTGGTTCCAGGTCCAGGGTGATAAACATATCCTGGCTGTTGGGGAAACCAGTTTCTCCGCTTCCTTGCTGCTGTGAGCTATTTACATTATCTTCATCCTCATCTTCCTCGTACCCCAAACCCGCTTCCCTGTGTGTTTCTCCAGTGAGGGACTCATAGCACACGGTTGGGGTAGTGGTGGCTGCACCCCCTAGAATGGCATGCAGCTCCACGTAGAAGCGGCATGTTTGCGGTTCAGCCCCGGACCTTCTGTTTGCTTCTCTGGCTTTGTGATAGGCTTGCCTTAGCTCCTTAATTTTCACACGGCACTGCTGTGCGTCCCTGTTATGGCCGCTGTCCTTCATGGCCTTGGAGACCTTTTCTAATATTTTGCCATTTCGTTTACTGCTTCGGAGTTCGGCCAGCACTGATTCATCTCCCCATATGGCGAGCAGATCTCGTACCTCCCGTTCTGTCCATGCTGGAGCTCTTTTGCGATCCTGGGACTCCATCACGGTTACCTGTGCTGATGAGCTCTGCGTGGTCACCTGTGCTCTCCACGCTGGGCAAACAGGAAATGAAATTCAAAAGTTCGCGGGGCTTTTCCTGTCTACCTGGCCAGTGCATCTGAATTGAGAGTGCTGTCCAGAGCGGTCACAATGAAGCACTGTGGGATAGCTCCCGGAGGCCAATAACGTCGAATTCCGTCCACACTAACCCAATTCCGACCCACTAAGGCCGATTTTATCGCTAATCCCCTCGTCGGAGGTGGAGTAAAGAAACCGGTTTAAAGGGCCCTTTAATTCGAAAGAAAGGGCTTAGTCGTGTGAACGTATCCAGGCTTAATTCGATTTAACGCGGCTAAAGTCGACCTAAACTCGTAGTGTAGACCAGGCCTAAGACTATGTCTACACTGCCAAAAAGGGGAGGAGGGGGGCAGCGAGCCTCAGGCCCCAGGTCAACTAACTTGGGTTTGCTCTACGGGGTTAACAATAGCAGTGTAGACGTTCCTGCTCAGGTGGGGCCTGGGCTCTGAGAACATTCTCGCTGTGTCTCAATGTGCAGGTTCTAGCTTGAGCTGGAATGTTTACGCTGCTATTTTTAACCCCATAGTGTGAGCCCCTTGAGGCCAAGTAAATCACCCTTAGACTCCTAAGTCACTTTTGAAAATGGGAAATGGGAACCTAATTGTCTGACTATGCCGAAAGAAGAACAGGAGACATTTGACATGGGTTTAATCAGGCCACAACTTTATTATTAGATGTCTGGGATTACCCGGCAGATAACAGGGTACAGTGCAGGTAACCCTATGTTTATTCCATAATTACCCAGGGGCTTTTACCAGCTCCCCCTCTTTTTCCATCCATGTCCCTTCGGTAAATCCATTGCCGGGACCTTATCATACCTGGGGTGAGGGGCTTCTACCAGCTCCCCCTCTTTTTCCCTCCCGGTCCCTCCACCAAATCCATTGCCAGGACCTTACCATCCACCCCCACTTCCTAGGAGGGTTAAGGTAGGCTATAAGAATGGAGGGTTGGCTCCCTGCCGTACCAATCATAGGCATCCCCAACCGCCCCCCCCCCCGTTCGTTCCTTTAATTAACACCTCTTTTTAAGTCCTTTTCCAATCCATTTATCCAGTCACTGTATACCTTTCCTATGGAGTACCTGCACTGGACATCCGCCACAAGGAGGCTCTAGCAATTATCTTGGCTGCCCCCTCCCACACCCAGTCAGGTTCCCAGACATCTTCTAATGCCATCTTTTACATCAGTTAAAAACATGACAGCACCTGAGACGTACAGATGAACCCCATGCTCCCGAAACAACTCTGCTGTCCCATATACTATGCCAGGATGTGAAATTACTGTCCCTCCTATGGTCCCAAGGAATTTAGCTACCTCCTTGTTCACATACCTCCTTGCCTTGTCCACCCTGGGGGGGCTCACGGCTCCCCGCCAAACCCTGTGCTGAAGGATGTCTGACCAAATCATGTTAACTCCTGGAAAAAGTTCAAGGATCAGCCCCAAGTCCCTCCTTGCTCTGAGCATTAGTTCCACCCCTTTAAGCATTCCCAAATAATCTCCCCCAAGGTGCACCACAATTATATCTGGGGGCCACTGATGGGCCTGCACAGCATATAGCATCGGTATTAGTTGATCCCATAACATGCCCCTCCTTGCATGCCAACTGAGTATCCCCGAAACCCAGCTGCGAACCCTCGGGCAACCTGAACACGTGTCTATGGGCCCAAAAGACAATACGGTGCCTGTAGAGCCACACCACCATCTGCATGGCTGGTCATCCAAAATCTGTAATGAGATTACAACAAATTAATGCTGATTTACTGCCTGAGGTTTTACATACATTAGGTATGCATCCGAATGCCAATGCCCGATTACCTGGATTGCCTCTGCTCCAACACCTAGGCGTGCTGCCGCCCCGATTCTGAATAAGTGGGAACCAAATTCATGGGCTGGCAGCCCCAACCTCATCAGCCCCCGTCTTAACATGGTAACAAATTGATATGCTGTGAGGGGACTCCCATCACCATGCATAAAAAGGGGGCCTTTCCCCTTTAGCCATATAACCCTACAGGCCTTCAAAGCCTGAACTGGGCAGATCCCAGGCTCAACACCTCAACAGCCCTGGGACAGGTGTCTTGCTAAGGCTGCATTCCTTAGCTATGCTTATGTTACAGCTGAAGCTTACCCAGAGAGAAGCCTGGCCTTGTTAGATATATAAATATAATTGAGTGGGCATGCAATACATTCAATGGCATACCTCTAATCACAGCAGTTGCTGTTGCAGCATCGGGTGGGTATGCAATACATTCACGGGCATACATTTCTTTATAGCAGGGGCTTTTGCAGCATCTGTACATTCAGGCATGCATGCAAACATGTTTTGGGTCTCATACAACACATTCCTGCCACAATGGTGAGGGGAGGTACAGGACACAAGGTAGAACAAATGCTACCTGCATGTAAGCCCTGTTTGAACAGGGCATGGGTGACAGAAGGCAGGCCAGTGCAAGGGGCCAGCTTCAAGCATTGGAATGGGCTAAGGCCTCCTGTGGGACTACCCTAGCAAAGTCAATGGGTTGTTTAATGGGGGTTCTTATCCCCTTTATGTATAGTAATTAAAGTCAGGGGTGAGGTTTGACCACGTTGTCACCTCAGCCGACATGATCTGTCTTTGAACATCGCAAATGTAATATCATTGAATGCTCATGCCATTGTATATCCCACAGTTGCAAAGCCCTTCCTGTTGAGTCCCTACCAGACCCAGGTACTAGCTGACTGATCCTGAAAGCACCAAAACCCCCACCCTGGGGCCACCGGTACATGACCACCCAGCCAAAAACCTTTGAACTAAAAAACCACTGCAAGGATCAGGATAACCATTTAGCCTACTGATGAATGTAATGGCAGAAAGGCAATTCAAGATTGTGGAGGATGCCAGTTGATAGTTTGCCAACAGCAGCATGTACCGCAGCACCTGTTCCTCTATAATGGACCATATTGCTGATCGGCCTTCCTGATCCTGAAATTGCATGAAATCATTAAAACTTCTCTCATAGCCCTGCCATGTGCATGGAGCAACTGATCTCTGCACTATACTGACAACCATTCTACACCAAGGTTCCATAGCACTAGTGGCATCTGCCTGGGTTCCCACCTGGCTCCAACTCCAGAAATCTGTGGACCTGAAAATGAGACAAGGTTTGTGCTATGCCACTGTCAATCCCAGAGAGATTACACTGCTCTACAGCCAAAATGCTTCTGAAATAAATGTAGTCAAACTTTACTAATTCTGGGTCACTGAGAACGAAAATGATGCTTAAAATTGTTGATTGGCTCTAGTTTCCAAGATATGCTATTGGGTCAGTATATACGACCCTTGACTTAGGAATGGCGGAGGATAAGTGAGTTATAAAGGGAAGGGATCTCAATTTAAACCAGAAATGACTAAAATACATCTTTGACTGGATCTATTAATAAATCTATGACTGGGTTTGGACAGTACTTTGCTTTTTAGGCAAAACAATGAATGATGCAATCTGAAGCTGGTATTGCGTCATACATGATATGAATTGCATCATGTTATTCCTAGAAGTCATGGATGATGCAATCATAACAAAGCTTACATCACTCTGCTGAACAAATTGCCCTATATCAGCTCTAGAAATCATACAGTGTCGTGCTCTCTTATTTGTCAGTGTTTGATTTTGCAAAGGGACACATTTCTGTTTAGCCAAAGTGAGCAGAGATGCCTCGTACTTGTGTGAACAGTGCAGATAACTTCTGCTATGTTTGTGGTGAAGTGACTTTTGCATCACAAAAGCGCAGTAGAACCACTATGGTTAAGAAAGCCTATCACCTTTATTTTGGCTGCCAAATTGGAGATCAGGACAAGAGGTGGGCCCCACACATATGCTGCAACACTTGTGCAACCAATCTTCGCCAGTGGTTGAACAGGAAAAGGAAATCTATGCCTTTTGCAGTGCCAATGATTTGGAGAGAGCCAACAGATCATACCAGCAATTGTTACTTCTGCATTGTGCCTCCAGTTGGGAAAGGTGTGTCAAAGAAGAAAAAGTGGACTGTGCATTATCCAAACATTCCATCAGCTATACGCCCAGTACCCCACAGAGAAGGACTGCCGGTTCCTGATGCACCAGATTCATTCTCACTTGAGTCAGACGAGGAAGAGGAAGAGGATGAAACTTCTGGTCCTGAACCATCAATGTCACAGGACCCACATTTTCTCCCATCCTCCTCCTCTGAACCACACCTCATAACACAAGGTGAACTGAATGACCTTGTCAGGGATTTGGAACTACCCAAGAGTAAGGCAGAGCTGTTGGGCTCCAGACTACAGCAGTGGAATCTCCTGGCAGGTGACGTTAGGGTTTCCATGTTCCGTGACCGTCAAAAGGATCTTGTCCCATTCTTCTTCATGGAAGGTGATCTTGTAGCCTGCAACAACATCGATGGTGTGATGGCAGCCATCAACATCGTTCACGATCCGGATGAGTGGAGACTGTTCATTGATTCATCGAAGACGAGTCTTAAAGCTGTTTTACTGCATAATGGCAATGTTTTGCCATCAATTCCAGTTGGTCATGCAGTCCATATGAAGGAAACCTATGACAACATGAAACAACTTTTGAGGTGCATAAACTATGACCAACATCAGTGGCAGCTTTGTGGCGATTTGAAGGTTGTTGCTCTCTTGCTTGGTCTGCAGACTGGATACACAAAGTACTGCTGTTTTCTCTGCGAATGGGATAGTCGTGCAAGAGATTCCCACTACATCAAGAAAGATTGGCCACTCCGACAGTCATTGGAGCCCGGGAGGAAAAGTGTTCAGTATCCACCACTTGTTGAATCAAGGAAGATTTTGTTACCACCCTTACACATCAAGCTGGGTCTGATGAAGAACTTTGTCAAGGCCATTGACAAAACACAAGCAGCTTTCAAGTACCTCCGTGGAAAATTTCCAAGGTTAAGTGAAGCTAAGATAAAGGAAGGTGTCTTTGTTGGTCCTCAGATTTGTGAACTTCTTCAAGATGATGCATTTGACCATGCACTGCGTGGCAAGAAAAAGACGGCATGGAAAGCCTTCCAGTTAGTGGCAATAAATTTTCTCAGAAACAACAAGGCAGACAACTACAGGTTGTTGGTGGAAAACCTCCTCATGGCATACAAAAGCCTTGGTTGCAACATGTCACTAAAGATACATTTTTTGCACTCTCACCTAGATTTTTTTCCCACCGAACTGCGGAGCATTGAGCGACGAGCACAGCGAGCGATTTCACCAGGACATTGCAACAATGGAGAAACGCTATCAGGGCAAATGGAGCCCATCAACGCTTGCAGACTATTGCTGGACAGTGACAAGAGATGCTCCATTTAATGAATACAAGAGACAAGCCAAGAAGCGCCGAGTAGACACTGAATAGGACTAAACTATGTACAGAATAGTTTTTTGCCTTTTGTTTCAAAATAAATTTTATTTATATAACCCTTTTGCTGATTTTTAAAGTGTTACATAAACAGGACAGGTGAAATATTATCATGTAAAGCAACCATAAACACATGAAAAGACCTAGGTTTACAATTTATGATTAAAACTCTACTATCCACACAATATACATAGACATAAAATGTAAAAACTTAAATATCTTAGAAACAGTAGCCAATCAGTTGTTTTAATTGTCATATTTGAATACAGCACATCAAAATACATAATAAATAGCATATTTTATCTCTGAAGCAGACGACTTCTCAAAAATTGTAGACCAGTGTTATGAAGCAATGTAATTCCCTGAAGCCTTTCCAGGGGCCAAGCCTTGGGGCAAAACACACAAGTTGTGCACAGGCAATTGGTTGGATGGCCCTGCCACTGTACCACTGAATTCCTTCTTGTGGAATTATTGCCTTAACAACAAAAAGTCAGGGGTGAGATTTGACCATGTTGTTAAGACAGGTTTCAGAGTGGTAGCCGTGTTAGTCTGTATCAGCAAAAAGAATGAGGAGTACTTGTGGCACCTTAAAGACTAACAAATTTATTTGAGCATAAGCTTTCGTGGGCTAAAACCCACTTCATCGGATGCATGCAGTGGAAAATACAGTAGGAAGATATATATACACAGAGAACATGAAAAAATGGGTGTTGCCATACCAACTGTAACAAGAGTAATTCATTAAGGTGAGCTATTAGGTGAGCTATTATCAGCAGGAGAAAAAACCTTTTGCAGTGATAATCAGGATGGCCCATTTCCAACAGTTGACAAGAAGGTGTGAGTAACTGTAGGGGGGGGGGGGGAATTAGCATGGGGAAACAGTTTTTACTTTGTGAAATGACCCATCCATTCCCAATCTTTATTCAAGCCTAATTTAATGGTGTCTAGTTTGCAAATTAATTTGAATTCTGCAGTTTCTCGTTGGAGTCTGTTTTTGAAGATTTTTTGTTGGAGTATTGTGACTTTGAGATCTGTAATTGAATGACCAGGGAGGTTGAAGTGTTCTCCAACTGGTTTTTGAATGTTATAATTCTTGACGTCTGATTTGTGTCCATTTATTCTTTTTTTCCCCTACTGTTACTCACACTTTCTTGTCAACTGTTGGAAATGGGCCATCCTGATTATCACTGCAAAAGGTTTTTTCTCCTGCTGATAATAGCTCACCTAATAGCTCACCTTAACGAATTACTCTTGTTACAGTTGGTATGGCAACACCCATTTTTTTCATGTTCTCTGTGTATATATATATCTTCCCACTGTATTTTCCACTGCATGCATCCGATGAAGTGGGTTTTAGCCCACAAAAGCTTATGCTCAAATAAATTTGTTAGCCTCTAAGGTGCCACAAGTACTCATCATTCTTTTTGCTGATTCAGACTAATACGGCTACCACTCTGAAACCTGTCTTAACAACGTGGTCAAACCTCACCCCTGACTTTAATTACTATACATAAAGGGGATAAGAACCCCCATTAAACAACCCATTGACTTTGCTAGGGTAGTCCCACAGGAGGCCTTAGCCCATTCCAATGCTTGAAGCTGGCCCCTTGCACTGGCCTGCCTTCTGTCACCCATGCCCTGTTCAAACAGGGCTTACATGCAGGTAGCATTTGTTCTACCTTGTGTCCTGTACCTCCCCTCATCATTGTGGCAGGAATGTGTTGTATGAGACCCAAAACATGTTTGCATGCATGCCTGAATGTACAGATGCTGCAAAAGCCCCTGCTATAAAGAAATGTATGCCCGTGAATGTATTGCATACCCACCCGATGCTGCAACAGCAACTGCTGTGATTAGAGGTATGCCATTGAATGTATTGCATGCCCACTCAATTATATTTATATATCTAACAAGGCCAGGCTTCTCTCTGGGTAAGCTTCAGCTGTAACATAAGCATAGCTAAGGAATGCAGCCTTAGCAAGACACCTGTCCCAGGGCTGTCCCCATGTTGGAGGGGGACTTACAGTTAGCCTGTATCAGCCATGCAATACCCTGCATCTGCTTACAGGGATTAAGGACCCCACCTCCCTGACAAACTGAGACAGTTTCTGGCTGGCCCATATGATACCTCATCGTAGGGGGGTTTTTTTTGTTTGTTTTTTTGAGGGGGGGGGTAAAGCCTCAGAGGAACCACTAGTGCCCGAAATCCCCACCTTTGCCACATAATTTTTGTATGGGACCCTGAACTACCTCTAGTATCTCTCCCCAAAGCAGAACCAAACACCTCTGCAATTGGGAATCTTTACCCATTGTTGATTTAACTCACCCCTGCCCTCGGTGTCTGCCCAGGGCCAGCTCCAAGGTTTTTGCTGCCCCAAGCAGCCCCTCCTTCCCCCGCAAAAAAAAAAAAAAAAAAAAGCCGCAATCGCGATCTGCGGCACTTCGGCGGGAGGTCCTTCGCTCCAAGCGGGAGTGAGGGACCCACTGCCGAATTGCCGCCGAAGAGCCGGACTTGCCGCCCCTCTCCGGTGTGGCCGCCCCAAGCACCTGCTTGGTAAGCTGGTGCCTGGAGCCGGCCCTGTGTCTGCCTCGTCTCCTGCAATCCCTTGAGTGGAATGTCCTAGATCTTGGTGAACCATTACACCTTGTACAGCCTGCAAAGCTGTGGAAACAACCTCAGATGCAATAACCCTGATTACTTGTATGAAATCCCGGCTGACTGTCCCACCATCAAATGCAGCCAGCTCACTTGCCTGGGTGAGTGCTTCACCTTGAGCCCCCCTTTCCCAAGCCTGATAGGCTGCCCTTGGTAATGAAAGTCACTATCCCAGGCTCCCCCAGCCTCTCGACCTTGTTGCAAGGATACTGCCCATCCTATGCAGGGTTTGATTCCTCCCCAGTTCCCTGTCCCATGGACACTAACTGGGAGGGAGAAGCAAAATTCCACCCCCCTGCTGTCTTCCGCCCACAGCAGGTAAAACCAGAAACCCTGTTCCCTAAACCTCTGTGCATCGCACAGCTGCTGTGAGAGGGGGCCGCACTCCCCCTCCCTGTCCTTGTCTGTATACCTAGGGATAGAATCTGGCTCCAAGCTGCCTCGCTACTCATCTGCACCTCCCATTGTGAATTCACTCTGCTATGCATGCCTGGCCCGCCTGAACCAGGGGAAAGGGAGAAGTACGGTAATCCCTTCCCCCCCCCCCCCCCCCCCCCCCGCTCTCATTGTTCTGTGTCTGCCTGGAGCAGCCTTGGTCTGTGTAAAAAGGAAGGATCCAGGAACCTTGCTGCTCCTTTTTCAAACCCTGCATTCCCAGGGGATGAGTCAGCGACCACTCTGCCCCTTTTGCAGCAGTTTTCATCCTCTCTTCCCCCTGCCCCCCGCCCCAGCCAAAAAGCACTGTTCCCTTCACTCAGCAAGACCAGCCAAAAAAAATCACTGCTTAAAGGTGCAGGGCAGTCAATTGCTTATTCACCACTGAAAATTTTACCCTCACCTCAAACCTTCACGGGTATTTGTAGGGTTACCATAGGTCCGGATTTTCCCGGACATGTCCGGCTTTTTGGGACTCAAATCCCCGTCCGGGGGGAAATCCCAAAAAGCCGAACATGTCCGGGAAAATCCGGCGCCGCTGGGTGCTGGGCCGGAGGCCGGGACGGGCGCCGGCGGTGCTGGGCCGGGGGCCGGGCCGGGCGCCGGCGGTGCGGGGCCGGCGGTGCTTGGCCGGGGGCCGGCGGTGCGGGGCTGGCGGTGCTGGGCCGGGGGCCGGGCCGGGGGCCGGGGCCGGGGGTGCGCTGGGCCGGTGCTGGGCCGGGGGCGGCAGTGCTGGCCTGGGGGTGCTCGGCCGGGGGCTGCCCCGGGGCCAGCACCCCAGGGCCCGTCCCGAGCCAGGCTGGAGACGCTGGGGCCGGGGCCGGCTGCCGGAGGGGGCCAGACTGGGCCGCGCCTCCTCCCCCCACCCACCCCCAGCTTACCTGCTGCCTGCTTCAGGCTTCCCGCGAATCAAATGTTCGCGGGAAGCAGGGGAGGGGGCGGAGTTGGGGCGGGGACTTTGGGGAAGGGGTGGAGTTGGGGCGTGGGCGGGGCTGGGGGCGGGGCCGGGGCCCCGTGGAGTGTCCTCTTTTTGGACACTCAAAATATGGTAACCCTAGTATTTGGCCACATAAAAATAAATAAATAAATAAATAAATAAATAAATCCCCACCACCCAATTTGACCTGACTGATTTTCATCTTTAAAAAAAATAGCCAATAAGTGGAATAGCAGCAGTGTTTCATGTGAGGAGGATTGACAGATGCATTTGGGAAAACTGGCACAGTTTCTGATTAGACCAACGTTATTGGAATCTTGCCTTCCTAAAATATCTTAATCCACAAGTGGATTTAGTTGAATTGAACAATAAAACCACACATTTTGAATGACTGCAAAAATCTGTTTGGTATAAATACACTACAGTACTCCTAAGTATTATAGAATGGAAACCAATGTAAAATGAAATCCCAAGATTCAGGAAGCTGTCAGATTCAGGTGGAAACTAAATAAATTCACAAAACAATGATCTGACACAGGTGCTCAGATACTACAGTGATAATATAGGCTTGATCCAAAGCCCATGAAAGCTAGTGAAAAGATAGATACCTATTGACTTCAATGGGGTTTGAATCAGGAACTGTAAGAAAATAGATTTGATAGATGCTATATAAAAACATCTCACCACCATGCTACCTAAGCACTGACAATTGTGTTCAAAATCGTCGATTCATGCAGATAACACTAACTAGAAACTATTATTTATTATTTGTACTGTGGCAGCATACAGAGGGAGCAATCAGGGATCAGACAGTGACAAAAGTTTACAATCTCTTCAAAAGAGTTTACTACCTAAAATGCAACTTTAGCCGATAATGTTTTTTACTGGATTGACAAAAAATAAAAATGGCAAGCTACCAATAGTTACACATTCTACATCAAGGTAAAGCAACACAGTATTAAAACATAGTAAGGGGGCATTGGTTCAGGCTTCATAAATAAATTCAGAACTACGTAGAAAGTTAGAGGCATAGGTTTTTATGCTCTCTCTCTCTCTCACTAATAATTCTGTCTGGATTACAAAATAATAAATAATATTATTCACAAAAATAAAAGACTAGCAGGGTACAAGTAAAAGATCAATCAATACACAGGACAACTGAGAGGAAATCCGCTGAAGTTATATAGCCAACAGGACACTGACAGCTTCTTAGGTTTACTTGGTTGAATATCCTTAGTCTACCGGACAAATTTCATTACCTCTTCCAATTCCCATAGACAAGTATCTTAGAGAACTGTGATTTTCAGCTGCTTGTTGCTGTAGTGTGCAATTTTGTGAGGATTACTTATGAAAACATACCTTTCAAATGCAAAATTGCATACAATGAAGTGACAATTCATAAGTTGTTTTTACGTAGTGGAGAGGCCACATGTATTACTCTACGGAGGAAACAAGAACACAAATGATTCAAGCACTAGGGATACAAGTAATCCTTAAGGACACAGCAAAGATTTTAGTAAAACATTTTAGCCAATGAGAACTACAGCTGCCTCAAGCTGCTCAAGAGAATGAAAATTGCCAAACAAGCCTCTCTAGGCTTGCCTAGAAGAGCTTGTGAGTTCATTACTATTCTCCAGGTAGAACTGGATGAAAGTGAAAGCTGAACACTGCCAATTCAGTATTTATATAATTGATACATTTGTTTTCTCCGAGAGTGCGACCAGTCAAGAAATCATTTAGGAGCCCATAACAGCAATAGAAATTTAAAGTGGATTTTTTTAATTATTTTTTTTTGGTCTTTGAAATTTCTCAGTTGACTTTAACTGAGATCTCCCTATCTCATATGCTTGAGAATATTCAGCATGTATTTTACAAGAGAACTAGAACATAAGATTTTTTCCCATGGCTTCATGGTTCTACTGGGAACTAATTTACTTTTTAAAAATACAGAGAAAAAGGATACATAGAGTATGAACTGAATTAATAGGTGGATTCTGCTAACTCCAAAATGAGTCCCCCAAGTAAAGTAAGTATTTTGATATTCTGGTTTGTCTCCATTTTCAGAAATCTCCAACATTATGAATGATACAGGAGATTAGAGAATTTAAAGACAGTGGAAGGGAGAGAGAATATAACAAAGACAAAGAGAAGTAGAAGAGGGAAATGGGTGAAAAATGGAGAGGAGTGGAGGAGAAGAAAGCATTGATACCAGGAGCAGGAGTAGGAAAAGTAAGTAAAATTAGAAGGATAAAAAAGCAGATGAAACGGAGTTAAGGGGGGGAAAGGAAAAACTGAAGGAATAGAGGAAAGACAAAGAAGTTTGGCTCAATTATGAGTATGGGCATATGATGAAAAAAATGAGAAATAGTAAAATTATGAGAAACATACACACAGTGAGAGGGCAAAACCTGGAAAGCAGTATCACCAAATGAGATACAGGGAACAATGGCAGACATTACATTATTCCATGAGTTTGCAACCCAACATGGTCCTAAAAGAGGCCTATGTAATTTTCTGTTTCATATGTAGAATTTCCAACTTTTAAATTGTGCCACATTCTGGCTTGAGCCATCTTTTAAGAAAATATAGGAAACGTGCCTCTAGAGGCTCTGAATAAAACTCTAGAAAAAATAAGTTATAAAGTGGCCATATTCCACTATCAGAGGAATGGATTAGACTAGTTAATAGGGTTTCATCCTCTTCTCTCCTTATTTTATGAAAATGGGGGAAGGGTGTTAAGAAATTAATGAAAAACAGGAATTAAAGAAAAGTAAAAATGTCCTGAGCTAAAGAAAAAAAATAGTCAGAAAGATGGAGCACACAATAATAAAATTTAAAAAATGAAAAACAACTATTCAGAGCACCCAGAATGAGTACTAGTCTAACTCTGGTCCCATTCATATCAACAGCAAGACCTCCATGGACTTCAATTAGGCCAATGCTGAGTGGTTTTGAAAATCCTACCCTTATCTTTTCTCACACACCAATCCTTTCTATCCCTGTTCATTTTTGTTGCTGGTCCCTGGACTACTTCTAGTTAGTTAATAAACAACTAGTCTGACCTAAAAGGTGCTGAGGACTGGGTCAATGGATTACCAATCCCAGGATTGGGAGACTGCAAAAAGACTCCTCTCCACTTCCTTCTTCTCAGCTCCACTCATTCATTCCCCCATTCTACTATTCCAGAAAAAGAGTGTCAAGTTTTCCCTAATCCATGATGTCATGACACCTTTGTGTACGCAGTCCCAGATCAACACTTTAGTAGGTTAATACATACACGGTTGTTTCTACACATTATAGAAGGATACTGGTCCTAAGAATTCTATTGAGAACTGATTCCACTGGATTTAGACATAGTCATGTCACACTAGTCTCATGTTTAAAAGAGAGAAAATACGTACTTAGTTTGGGCTCACATTAAAACATATAGAGAAAGGTACCTGTCCCAGTTCTGACAAAGACATCGGGTGGAGGTGTTAATGGCAACTTTTGTACTTAGGTTACCCTTTTCCACCATTTGTAGAAGAGGAATATAGTTTGGGATTTGAAGCTATAAAGACAGATTAAGACTAGCATCAGACCATAACCCCCAGGTTCTACAGATGCTGGTCTCGCCCTATTTCGTGCAAGAACTATTTAGTTGGGAGTACTTCTCACAATATTTCTGTGTCCATGGCTTCAATAGCCTCTGACTGCATTGTGGATTTTTTTCCTTTGACCTTTTCTGTATGATTTTGAAAACCTAGAACAGATTTCTCCCTCAGAAAAAAGAAAGAAATATTTTTTAAAACTATTGCTGTCATATGGAAGTAAAAAAAAGAGTGAATGATACACAAAGACAAAAATGAATATTGAGTAGGGCAATTATTTTAACCTGGGTGTTTCCCTCCTTGTGAGTGCCCTAACCATCAAGCTATAGGGTCATTTTCTCTCTTGCCCAATGACTACTCAAGTATTTTATACAAAATGGAACATTATGGAGGTGGGGGATATCTCAGTGCTTTGAGCATTGGCCTGGTAAACCCAGGATTGTGAGTTCAATCCTTGAGGGGGGATCTGGGGTAAAATCAGTACTTGGTCCTGCTAGTGAAGGCAGGGGGCTGGATTCAATGATCTTTCAGGGTCCCTTCCAGCTCTATGAGATAGGTATATCTCCATATATTTATTAGGAAAAAGTGAGATAGCTCCACCCCAGAGTAGTCTATAGACTAGTAGTTATGCAACTCACATTGAAGGGGAAGATTCAAGATCAGAGACTCAAACCTGGATCTCCCACATCCCAGGTGAGTGTCCTAACCCCAGGGTTACTGGGTATAAGTGTCAAGGGCCTCCTTCTGCTCCATTTTGTGAATGGCACCTAAATTTCCCTATGGACCTAGTCTAAAAAATTGAAAGAGATGAACTTCCTTCTTTCCTAAGATATATCCAGTATTTGTGATAATTGTTGCTGACCACATAAATAATTATCTTGACAAAAAAATATGGCAGCAAACAGCCTTTTATCCTCCAGTTTTTTCCCTTCAAAGTGACACAAAGTTCTCTTTGACATATGTTTTTCAGTAGTAAAATCTTCCCTTGGCTTATTCCATAGCACAAACATAAAAACTTCTGTGCTGAAATTAGGCTCCCCCCACACAGACATTCTCAAAAATAGAAAAACTCTAAAATATTATATTTTTATTTAGCTTTATCCAATATTCCTCTAAACAGAATAATAATAATTAATGGAGATAGCCTATTGCCTAGACGGGACCTTGAAAGGTCATTGAGTCTAGCCCCCTGCCTTCACTAGCAGGACCAAGTACTGATTTTTGCCCCAGATCCCTAAGCGGCCCCTTCAAGGATTGAACTCACAACCCTGGGTTTAGCAGGCCAATGCTCAAACCACTGACCTATC
Organism: Emys orbicularis; assembly: GCF_028017835.1. Taxonomy (NCBI): domain Eukaryota; kingdom Metazoa; phylum Chordata; order Testudines; family Emydidae; genus Emys; species Emys orbicularis. The sequence continues at coordinate 79,154,042 of NC_088687.1, read as the reverse complement.
CCTTCCTGATACTTAACTAGAAAAGTATAGAATCATACAATTAATGGACAAGGGCCCAGTCTTGCTCTCACCAATTGAAAGAATCTCATCAACTTCCGGGGGAACAGGATCAGGCCTCAAGGTACACAGACATATATAGCTAAAAAGATTCCATTGTAAGGAAAATTTTCCTGATATTCATTAAAAATGTCTACTTTATGTTATTCAATCACTCCTAGTTACAGTCCCTTATATTACAGTGTATCACACGTGTGAGGATGCTCTAACTTAGAACACTGAGCAGCAAAAATTAGAACTGGTCAGAAATGTTTCAACTAAACACTTTGTCACTGAAAAATGCTGATTCATCAAAACCAAAACTTTTCACAGGAATGTATTCATTTAAATTAAACCTTTGTTGGGAAGATTTTTCAGATCCAGGAAATTTTCTGGTCAAAATAAGAGAAATAGCAAGAGATTCCAGAGCAAACAGCCGCCCAGCATTTAGGGCACTCATCTGAGATGTAGGAAATGCAGGTACTTGAACAAGGGGGGAGGGATAGCTCAGTGGTTTGAGCATGGGCCTGCTAAAGCCAGGGGGCCATTTAGGGATCTGGGGCAAAAATCTGTCTGGAGATTGGTCCTGCTTTGAGCAGGGGGCTGGACTAGATGAACTCCTGAGGTCCCTTCCAACCCTGATATTCTATGATTCTATTAATCAAAACCCTGAACATAAGTACCCCAACCAAGGGCCTTTAGAATCAGTCAGTCTCTCTTTGTCTCTGGTCCACTGACAGTTTAATTATTTATACAAAGTGGAACATCTCCCAGGGGAGACATTGAGAGAAACTGACTCTGGTGTTAGGGCACTCATCTAAAATGAGAGATAACAAGATTCAAGCTCCTATTCTGACTCATTTGGAGCAGGGACTTGAATCTTGTTCTCCTATATCCCAGGAGAGCACCCTAAATAGCTAGGCTACTTCCTGTTCTGGGGTGGGCTGGCTCTCTTTATCCCTCTTCCACCTAAAAACATGTTGGAAGGTTTCATCCTGACAGGGAACAGGATGAAATTTTGTCCTGGTGAGCTCTTGTAACAATACTGTCTTGCAAATAGGGGAAGTGCTTCCAGAGAGCTTTCCCCTTGCACACTCTGAGTACCAATGCTTGCTACTTGCAAATTATAGACATGTTTAAATAAGTGATGGTTTTAATCAGAAAATTTAAGCCTACTTATCTTTTACATGTTTACATATTCTGTGGCAGCTGTTGGGGAAGCACTTGAAAGAAAATAAAAAATTCTCCTTTTAACTCAATGACTCTCAGTACAGAGCAAGCCACACATGGACTTTTAATGATAATGCTTTCCTACAGTAAAACAATATAGTTGGTAAGTCCTAGTCTTATTTGGGGTGCATATTTATGATGTACATTTTACAAAATGTACAAACCTCCTGCCGAGCATGACCATGAATCAGAAAGCAAATTAGGGGATGAGGTTTCTGATCTTGCTACAAATCAGCAGTATTGTAACTTGCCAAGTTCAGCTTCTTCCCTATTTTTACAGAGGAGACATTTTTTTACTTTGGAAACTAAGACTTGAGCTATAAAGCCAAGGCATGCAGAGATTTTCAGTACAGTGTTTTAGCCATCATTTTCTTTATATTCAACTTTGTTGAGACGCATGGCATATCAAGTATTCTCCCTGCACCTGAAACAAAGAAAGGTTGTGGGGGAGGGTAGGGGGAGGGCTGAAAAAATTAATGACAAAATAGAATCTGACCATTTGCAAAAGTTTTGTAAATATTCCTCTTAGACTTGCAAAGGAAGTTGGGGAAGTAAATACACCATAAATTGCCAATTTGGGAGCACATCATATGTGGGGCTGCTCCATAGCACCTCTGTGGAGCCAAGCATGGTGCTGCAGGCACTAACTGCTTTAGTCCACAAGTTATGGCTGCCTACTTAGAGCAGGGTGGCCCAACCTGTAAGCTTGGTGTCAGTCTCTAATCATTTAACTAAGGATAGCAAAACTCAGAATTTGTCTGCCCATGCCTTTAGCAAACAAACAAACCTCAAAGACAAGAACTTAGTTGCAGCACTTGAAGGCAAGGCCCTGACCTGCCTCTGTCTTTCTGGACTAGCAGGGAGGCACTCCTTTTCTATCCAAGTCTCAACCCACACTGCCCTGCGAAGAAGCAGACAAGCCTTCTTAAAAGGCCTGCTGGCTCCCACTTGGGCAGTCTCTCCTCTAGGCCTCTGGAGGACTAAGTTTTGCTGTTAGCCTGGTCTGAGTGGGTTTTCCTTGGGCAGGGTATGTCAGGGCATTGATGCCATCAGTGTGTGTGGGGGGGACGACGACGACAGAGAAGGCCTGAAAGACCCTATCACGGGGCAAATCTGCCCTCTTCTCCATAGTACAAAGTGCCTCATACAATTATGAGCAAGTGAAATATAGAGAAATAGGATTTGGAGGCCATGCAGGCAACATATATCCCCTTATACAGTGTGCAGGGATGTTTGGGAGCACTGCATGGCAGGCCTGAGGAGGGGCGTCTGTTGGATCTACTTCTCTGCTCATCCAGCAACCACAGCTCTCTGCAAGAGGAGTGCAGGCAACATGAGGCTATTGCATTCTTGGGAGAACCATGTGTGATGTTACACTCCATATGGTTTAGTTTTATGGAAATATGCTAATGAGTGTGAATATAATGTAACTGGAATATGCTTTATGCAAAAGGTCTCTTATAAGGTATCATTACAAAGCTTATAATTTACGGAGTGTCTTCATCCTATTTGTATGGATGTATCATTCTTGTATCTGAAGCTAGAAATATGAAGTATTACTCTGAAGTCCTATGGTAACTACGCAAAGTGTAGGCCATTAACGGTGGCTTGGAATCTTGATGGGTCCCATTAACCAGGACAATTGGTTGTAAATGGCTCTGTTTATTTGTAAGCCTTCCTGTATACATGGGTGCCAGCCAGTGAGTAATGAAGTCTCACAAGACATGTGAACATGTCACACGATACTTGAATCTATCTTAAGCCTGCTTTTTATTTAGAAGGAAGGGTGGGAACCCAGAGAGAAACAAAGGATTCCCACCTTGTGCCAAAGATATAAAAGGGGGTGGAACAGAACAAAGGAGGCTGCAGTCATGAGAAAAACCCTAGTTACCACCTGAGCTGGAACTAACAAGAACTGTACCAGGGGAAAGGATTGGGCCCAGACTAGGAAGGAGTCTCGTCTGCGAAAGAAGCTTATTGGAACATCTCTGAGGGTGAGATTTTACCTGTATTCAGTTTCTTAATGCATTAGGCTTAGGCTTGCGTGTTTTGTTTTATTTTGCTTGGTAACTTACTTTGTTCTGTCTGTTATTATTTGAAACCACTTAAAGACTATTTTTATACTTAATAAAATCACTTTTGTTTATTAATTAATCCAGAGTAAGTGATTAATACCTGGGGGAGCAAACAGCTGTGCATCTCTCTCTATCAGTGTTATAGAGGGCGGACAATTTATGAGTTTACCCTGTATAAGCTTTATACAGAGTAAAACAGATTCATTGGGGTTTGGATCCCATTGGGAGCTGGGTGTCTGGGTGCTAGAGATAGGTAACCTGCTGTGTGGTTTTCAGTTAAAGCCTGCAGCTTTGGGGGCGTGGTTCAGACCTGGGTCCATGTTGCAGCAGACTAGCGTGTCTGGCTCAACAAGACAGGGTTCTGGAGTCCTAAGCCATAAGAGAAAATGGGCTCAGAGGTAATTTCAGCACATCAGGTGACAGTCCCAAGGGTTCTCTGTGACTGAACCTATCATACCATGGAATAGCTCTGCAGAAACTCTAAGGAGAAAATTGCTTCCCCCACACTCAGGCCCATGAATAGGAGATCATTAGCTTGAATAGGAGATCATTAATGCATATGCCACCGCTAAGGCTGTGTACTGAATCCCAGGATTTGGGCCTTAGCCTATTAGGCATTGACATCTATGGAGAAACTACTGCTCACATGTTTCATTTCAGATGATTTACTACTGGGCTGAAAATTAAATGTCACAATGATAATTCTAGAAGGGGTTCTAATGTCAGTCATCAAATGGCAAATGATACAACTTTGAAGCAGTCTGTTAGTCCACTGAGAGTCCCAGAACAACAGCATTTTACTATCTGAAACAAATGTTGGGGTAGGAGGCATATTGTGGGTCCTCAGCCCCTCTCAAAGTTACTCCCTTCTCTTCATAAAAATAAATGGAAGATATACCAGAAAGAAAACGGTAACTGAAATTCCTACTCTGCCTTAGCTGTTTTTCACTTTAAAGCAATTAAAATTATATCTCCATTGTGTTAGGCACTGTGTAAACACATGAGAAGTACCCATTACAAAGAGTTTCCCATCCAATTTAGAGCTTACAGTTTAGTTATGTCCAAGATTCCCGTACAATCATAGAACTGAAAGACCAGAAGAAACCTCAGGAGGTCATAATGTCCAGCCCAATGCACTGAGGCAGGGCCAAAGATACCTAGACCATCCTTGACATGTATTTGCCCATCCTGTTTTTAAAAACTTCCAATGGCAGGAATTCCCTTGGAAGCCTATTCCAGTGCTTAATAGTCATTGTAGTTAGAACTTTTTTCTTAATATCTAACCTAAATCTCCCTTGCTGCAGATTAAGCCCATTAGTGCTTGTCCTATCTTCAGTGACCATGGAGAAAAATTGATCACCATCCTATTTCTAATAGTTCTTAACATATTTGAAGTCTATGATCAGATCCTACTTCAGTCTTTTTTTCTGAAGACTAAAGGTGCCTAGTATTTTTAACCTTTCCTCAGAGATCAGGTTTACTAAACCTTTTTTTTTAGATAATTTTTGTTGATCTCCTCTGGACACTCCCTTATTTACCCACATTTTCCTAAAACATAGTGCCTAGAATTGGACACAGTACTCCATCAGAGGCCTCATCAGTGACAAGTAGAGTGGGACAACTACCTTCTGTGTCTTATGTACAATACTGATGTCAATACAGCCCAGAATATTCACCTTTTTCACAGCTGAATCACATTGTTGACTCATATTCAATTTGTGATCTTCTATAACCTTGAGATCTTTTTCAGCAGTACTACCACCTAGCCAATTATTCCCCATTTTGAAGTTGTGCATTTGATTTTTCCTTCCTAAATGAAATACTTTGCATTAGTCTTTATTGAATTTCATCTTGTTGATTTCAGACCGACTCTCCAATTTATCCACGTCATTTTGAATTCTAATCCTGTCCTCCAAAGTGCTTGCACTCCCCCCTGCTTGCTATCATCTGCAAATGTTATAAGCATACTCTCCACTCCATTATCCAATTCATTAATGAAAATATTAATATTAATATTAACCCATGTCTGATCGCTGCCAGATCCCACTTGGATATGTCCTCCCAGTGTGACAGCAAACCACTACTCTTTAAGTACAGTCTTTCAACCAGTTGTGCACCCACCTTGTAGTAAATTAATCTAGACCACATTTCACTCGTTTGCTTATGAGAATGTAATGTGGGACTGTGTCAAAAGCCTTATTAAAATGAAGATATATCATGTCTACTGCTTCCCTCAGATCCACTAGGCTAGCAAACCTACTAAAGAGGGAAATTAGGTTAGTTTGGCATGATTTGTTCTTGACAGATTCATGTTGGCTATTCCTTATAACCCTATTGTACTTAGCTCCTTGCAAACTGATGATTTAATAATTTGTTCCAGTAGCTTTCCAGGTATCAAAGTTAGGCTGACTGATCTATAGTTCTCCAGGTCCTCAGAAACCCCTTTCCTCAAAATGGGGCAGAATTCACATTCAGTCACCAACCAATACGCACTACAATTCAGTCTTCTTCTCAGAAGATTCTCTATACACAGTACCAGCCACCTCAAAGTAATTCTCTATTCATTGGAGACAGATGTGATTGCCTTGATTATGACAAATGATACCATGATGACTTCATGCCTAGAGAGTACTCCTCATAAGACAAGCTATCCATTTTATCATACTCAGAGAACCAGCAGTCCAGTCTGGCATTATCTTCAGGCATGTACAGAGGGATAGAGTCCCACTCAACAACATTTTTCTCATAGCCCTAAGCATCTCTTTAGGGAGTATAGTTATTTTCATTCTAACAAGCCCTGGTGTCAAGGAAATGACTACTAGCTGTTGCTGTGGTTGAGGCATTGAATTAGAGTGAGAGAGTAGCCCTGTAGGGAATGAATTTGTGAGTAGGTGTATCCTTCCTTAATTAAGACTTCACTTCACTCTGTTTCCTCATACTGCAATGTTTTGCTGTAATGATTTGTCCATAGTCATTGCAGGACCTTCAAAAACAAACTTGTGACAGACTCTGTGTCCAAATCACAACACAGAGAGAGCAGATTTTATTACATCCAGTAATAGCTGTGCTATGCGAAAACCAGGTCTACCTCCATCTTTCTGCTTTTTCCTGAAATGAAGGACGACTCACTTAACTATTCAGAAGATACCTGTTTTTAATAATAGTTTCTCAGTTCAGGGTTAGGTTTGCATTCTTCTGGAGCAATGAGTCTGTCTTGGGATATGTACTGGTAGTTAAGAGCTTTGAAAATTATCACCATAGACAACTATGGAGGAAGCTTAAATAATCCTGTGGTTTTTATTCATACATTTTTATTTGAATAAGAAAGGCTCGTTCTGCAGAACAGGCTGTTGAGCAGCTGATTCAGTTTGCTACAGAGCAATAATCTCAGATGCTATAAAACATGAGGAGTGGAGAGTTAGCATTCTATTTATTACTGACAGTTTTTTAGACCTTGACCATGGTTTTATTTTTGTAAAGTCTTTCAGTCCTACTTGTCTTGTCAGTGTGCAGATTGCCAGACCCTCACTCCCGTGATTCACTGCAGTACCTCCAAGAGGCACACTAGAAAAGTTCTCTTTGCCTCTTTACCATTAACTTTCTTGTCCCTTCCTCTATGTCAAACCCTGTAAGCCCAGCTTTCCAGTAAGTGGGTGCAAGGTAGCTGCTCTCCGAGATATGGACCTAATTAGTGAGAACTCAACTGACTATAGCTCCAGTTTAGATGGGAAAGATTTCTAGTCTCACCCCATATTGGGACAGAGAAGCATTGGCAGATGAGTAGCCTTGTAGTTGCTCCACTTTTCAACAGGACTACATGTAAATTCCAATGAAAATAGTTTTTGCTAAACAATCTTCCAAGTATTTTACTCCCCAAACATGAAAGCATTCAGCTGATGTGCAAGAACCAGAATGTGAAATTAATTACTTTATCTTGCCCTAACTCAATGTCATGTAAAAAAATACAGATAGTGGGGAAAAGTGAATTAGAATTTAAGTTATTTCAGCTTTATGACTATTTAAAAAAAGATACGGTGATTTCTGTGGTTTTTAAAATGCAGTGTACTTAACTTGAATGTCTCTCTTAAGTGACCATGAAAAGTGATGACATTTTCTATTATTGGATCATGGTAAAACATACTTAAGGATTCTAATACTTAAAAAGGTGTGCAGCATTGATGCCAACTTGCCAATAAGGAAAGTCATAGAGAAGAATATATGGTCATAGGTAATTCTTTCTTTCTAGATTTAGAACAAATTCTGAGTATTACACCTAGGTTGTTGGTGGTGCGTTTTGTTTATGCATCTTCCTTTTACAATGTGCATTAGTTTAAGAAGCTGTTAATCAGAACATTGGAGCGTACAGTGCTAAGTTTACAAAATTGTTAAAAAACCACGATCCCATATAGCACCTCAAGCAAACTATCCTTTGCCCTATTGCCTTTGGAACAGGTGCCGTTCACAGTAAATTTCAGCACGGGTCTCAAACACAAGCTACATTCCTGCACTGTTAAACACTGAAGTAATGACTTGCCAATTTGTTGAACATCTGCCATGCTCTTAGCCATGGCTCTAAACCTCCACAATATCCCACACTGTACTTGGGAAGACATGCAGACTTGCTTAGGAAAAATACTCTGTGTGATTCAGAGTCTCTGAGAAAAATGTGCAGTATGGGTGGAGCTGGCAGTGATGTATATAGTTAAATTTGCTACCAAAAATATTATAATTACCTGTCCATCATGAAATTTAAACACAAAACAAGTAAATATAACCAATATTCCAGAAATAATAAGATCCAGAAAAATAACCCTGAAAAATAAAGGGGAAGAAATGAAACTGTAATATTTAAATTTTCCATGTCATGGCTACATTCTCTTCTTCTCCATATCATAGTGATGTATTCTCTCACATATTGTTACTACTGTTTCTGTCAAATATGAAATAATGCTGATATATTCATGTAGAGGAGTCTTATAGATGTATAGTGGATTTTTGCTCAGCATTGGACTAATTCAATGCCCATTAAAGTCATTTGGAGTTTTACCATTGACTTCAGTTTGGGCAGTGGTAGGCTAATGTTACATTTATTTGAAAATCCTATCCATAGCTTTCACATTTTTATTTCTGGGCATGGTTTCACTTTTTAATTTCCCCCTTTTGAGCGGCTGTTACAGGACTCGATTAATAAAGAATTAAAAGGGGAGTAATGTAATTACTGTCAATCAACATGGGTTTATGGAAAATAAATCCTGTCAAACTAACCTGATTTTTAAAAAATGAGATTACAAGTTTTGTTCTACATATTGTCTATAAATCTGAGAGTAAGTTAGGGCTCCTGAAAAGGACAGTCTAACAGCAGTGTAGACAGTTGAGCATAGATGATGAAATGTATCCCTGTGCAACAGGCCACCATAAGATCTATGCTCCACTCAAGTTTCACTGAAGCCCTGTTTGGGATTTAAGTGGTTCACAGGCCTTGTGTGGCCCTTTACAAAGGGGTGAATTTTATCTAGAGGGCACTACACCTCTACCCCGATATAATGTGACCCGATATAACACGAATTCGGATATAACGCGGTAAAGCAGTGCTCCGGGGGGGGGGGGGGGGTGCGCACTCCGGTGGATCAAAGCAAGTTCAATATAACGCGGTTTCACCTATAACGCGGTAAGATTTTTTGGCTCCTGAGGACAGCGTTATATCGGGTTAGAGGTGTATTCGGTGTGATCAAGAGTATCAGAATCTGGCCCATTTTAAACTAGTGCTCTTTCAGGTTTTCTACATAGATCTTCAGATTTACCTTAGTCCTGGCCTATAGCAATGCACTTTCAATAGGTTCTCTTAAGTAAGGATGGCCAGCCATAACACATTTTGTCAAATTGTATGGTGTTTGTGACATGGCTTTGACTAGACTGTCAAATTAATCTTCACTTGTGAGCTAAACAAGGATTTCTAAGTTTCTGGACTACCATCATCACCTTCACCACAGTTTGCTTTTCTAATAATTTACTGGATTGTACATAGGCTTGGAAGAATTAGGTGGGGAGGGTGAAGGTAATTTTGACAGATAATATTGCTGTTTATTTTTAAGCTTTTTTATTTTCATCTACTTATATTTTCACATTGTTTAATGGCAGTAGATATTTAGATTCAAAAAGGTAATGCTTTATAAACCATGAAAACACAGATTGCCAACATCATATCCTAATACACAAAGTAAATATTTTAAAATCAAATTCTACCTGTTTTTACTATTCATTCACTAGTTCAGTTGTAAGAAGCCTTATTGAAAAGTCTAGCTCACTAGATTTTTGGCACTAATAAGTTTTCAAGCATCATTTTTCTTACTTTGCCTATCTGTAAATTTTTATTATCATCGATGGAAATATTTTTATTAGTTTGTATGTGTGCAGTGAAAAGGACATTTACCAATAAAAATTTAATCCTTCCAAGTCTAATTACACACACACCATCCACCTCCCTACTCCCACAATCGTAGTAGGAATGTGTGATTTCTGTGTTATGCTAAAAAAGCATAAGTCCAATAAAAAGAATGAGAAATATTAAAAGTATGAGAGAACTGAAAAAAGAGCTACAAATAAATCTCAAAGAACAGTTATAAAAATACTTTAACTTCCCCATAGATTGATAACCAGTCTAATAGAAATGACCTTAAGGGACATTTGCAAATACTTCTACTCTTCATTATCTATACTTGTTGAGAAATTTAAAGTGCATCTGTATCCTAAAGAGTGACTTTGGAAAAATGTCACAGTGCTGTTTCCATTCGTCTCATAAATTGCATGACAAATTGGATCAGTTTACTAAAAAAGAACTGTTTCTTCTTCCGCAAACACAGCCTAAGGTCTGAAAATCAAGGGATCCAACTCTCCATTGCCTTGCCCAATGTGTGGTCATCTACACCTCTGTAAAGTGAGTGTCAAAAGAGAAAAAGGTATAGAGGGAAATTGTCCAGACTTACACTGTGCCTTCTAAATGGATTGGTTCTATTTTCCCCAGATAGCTTATCTTTTCCTAACTGAACATGTTAGCCCAATCTTGCTTTGAAACCTCTGCATAATGTAAATGCTAACTGGATAGAACACTATGGAACCAGTGCACTCATCCTTAGGTTCCTAACAGTAGAGTTAAAATATTTTTATATATATTCCTTAACCTCAGCTTCTTTTTCCTATACACAATGCTACCTTTTCTCTCTAAGCGAGATGTGTGTGTGTGTGTGAGAGAGAGAGAGACAGACAGACACACACACACAGACATACACACACACATATCGGTCTTAGAGAGAAAGGGTAGCACTGTGTATAGGGAAAAAAGCTGCAGTTAAGGCACTTGTCTGGTATGTGGGACTCCTGGATTCTGTTGCTGGATTTTTCACAAACTTTCTCTGTGACAAAGGGCAAGTCACTATGCCTCAGTTCCCCATCCACCAAATAGAAATTCTTTCTTACCTTACAGGGTTGTTATGAATTTTATACATTCATTAATGTATATGAGGTGCTCTGATACTATGTAAATGAGGTGCTCTGATACTATAGTCATGGCTGCCATTGAGGAGAAAAGCAGCTATACATATACAATACAGTTTCTGAAAAGCTAGAATAGTCTTATGCCTGTGGATGCTCAAATTTCCACTTGAGCTTGGTTTTCAAATATCACAGTACGTATCCATGAACTGCTGATAATGTAGTTACCATCCACATTTGGTAAAGGGATCATTTGTCTTTGATTTGCATTCAAAGCGTCCTTTGAATATTGTGAAGCAAATTCTTATTAAAGTGATAAAATGAGCAGATGGCAAAACAAATGGTCTGATTTTCAAGTGCTGAGCATCCCAAAGATCATTTGAAATCAATGGGAACTCTGGGTGCTCAGCACCTCAAAAATCAGGCCCATTGACTGGTAGCACTGTATTTCACATTTGGAAAATAACTGAGTATTTCAGTATGCAAAACTCCTAAATAATCAAGCCTAAACTATTATCTTTAGGGGCTAAGGAACATCTAAACGTAAACATTTACAGAGTCTACAATTGATTGGAAATTTAGTATTTGAGACATTGCACTATATGTACTGGGCATTGGCAATGCATTGTTGTCATTTACATAGTTTTGTTGTTAGCAGCAAGAGAATTGAGATGTCTTGACAGGCCTGATGTACTTGAGAACAGAACAGGGACACTGGTCTAAAACAGCAGGGAATTGTCTGTCTTTTATACTTTCATGTGAATGCTTCTTAAATTCATGTCTCTTCTTGCAAGCTGCCAGTAAGAATTCTGCACTTCTAATAGTTGGAAAAGTCACAGTATATTCGCTTTAAATATCAGCAATCTTTTCTGATTGAGCGTTTTAAATACTACTTGTTCTCAGGTCACGACGGCACTTCTGGTTAACATTTTACATTTTGATATGGCTTTATTCTGGCATTTAGCACAGCTCAAGAATGCTGCACTTGTCAAAACAATAAAAGTCTGCAGCATACATGATTTTTTTAAAGCGGCTAAGTATTGTTAGCATCAACAGGAAAGCGAGTTACAGTGAAGCGTAAAATATAAGTACAATGTTTGCTGTTTATAGATAGCTGGCAGAAGTCATCTTAATTTACTACAGTAGTAGAACATAAAATGACAACGCTTTTCTTAAAATGAGGAAACATATTTCCAAATAGGGGATGGGCCGGAGTTGTAATATTTTAATCACAAATACCACTTAAACAGTGTGATCCCAGATAAATATATGTCTTTTACCATTTGAGTTACTGATTGTGCTTTTTTGGTAGGATACTGTAGTGAGAGCAGATGATCTGTTTATGCCCATTGTTCTTCACAGTTATTAAAGTAAATGTTACTATGAGAAAGTAAGTGGGCTATCTTTTGTCTATAATTGATATTTAATGGGTAATATTGAGGAAGCATAATGATTGGCTGACAAGGATTCCAATCCATCTAACCCTTACTAAAAAATCATACAAGTTGTAGCCAAATTATTCTCCATTATAGCTATGTGCACATAGAAAATAAATAGAAAAAAGAAATAGGGGGGAGAAAAATATTTCAAGTGTATTTGTGGTTAGAAACACACCACAGAGGGGAACAGAAAACACAGAGCCAGGGGTGCTAGAGCAATTTGTAGAGATGGGGTGCTGAAAGCCATTTAACCAAACTGTAAACCCTGTATATAATGGAAAGCACTTCAAGCCAGAGGGTGTGGCAGCACCCCCAGCACTCCTAGTTCCAGCACCTATGGATAGAGGCTGAGGTCTGCACATAAAACATCCACACATCCCTATATACAAATATTTAGATGCACAAATCCACATTTGCACATATTCTCCTCCCACTCACACCATTGACCTGCACTGAGTACTTGTGTATGAAAATACCTATTAGGGTTCACAAAATTAATCAATCTGTATATACATTTTGACTTGTGCAAGAGTCCATCCTTTCTAAATAGAAGCATCTTTGAATCACAGCTGCCCAAACAACTAACAAAAATAAGCTTTTACTACTGTTAGTGCTGCAGATATCTTGCAGCTATAAATTAAAGTGATAAAGCTAGATTAGCTCTGCTCTGTCTTGATGATCATCAGCAATATTATCTATTCTAGTTTCAGAATCATTGTTACTGGTGATGATGTCAAAGGTGGAAAAATCACAGTTTATCCCACAGTGAATGCTTGGAACTAGAAGTTAGAAATCATTTTTGATCTGTAAATTAAGGTAGTCTGATGTGGAAAATATTGACTGAGGAAAAACATGGTACTTCAATTTTAGGTTTTACAGCTTTAGGGTATAATTTAAATTTGATTTTCCCCCAAATTGGCCTCAGATCCTGCAATAGGACTACTCATGAGTACAGAGGTTAAGTGTGTGTGGAAGGGTTTGTAGGATCAGGGCCTTTGTTTTAACTTAACTTTAGTTTACCAGAGACTGTGCATAAACCACAAGATTTAGGATGCTGCGTGACCCACAACAATTTATGGCATATCATCTGTTTGAACTGGAACCACCCTGACTTTAGCAGCGTCTTATCTGAAATGCTCATGATGGGAAAAGCCAGGTTTGCCAGTGTGAAATCCTGGCCACATTAAAGTCAATAGGACTTTTGCTACTGATTCAATGAGCTAGGATTTCACGCCAATATTTAATACAGCTGATTTTTTTTTCTGTTGAAGAAGGAAAGAGAACAGTTCTAAGTTTTAAAACTCAGCTCTGCTGGAGAAAGTAGAAAGTCTTAAACACACACATTTTTGTTCAGGAAACTACATCTTCTCCATGGGTAATCTCAAATTCAAAGAGTCAGTGGACTGTTTGAGAGTGAACTCAGAGCAACTCAGGTTAAAGCACCAGTATATGCTGGAAGGTGCTGTGGACCTCAGATCCTGTTGGATTATATGGTCCTATAGACATGTTCTACCTGAGTTAATGAGAATTTAAAATACAGTATAAATAAAAACTCTTCAAATTATTTATATAGGGATTTTGAAGCATGGTCTAGGCACTAGAGTGTAAGACTGGGAATGAAAAGATCTGGGTTCTGTTTTTGGCTCTGCTAGAGATTATCCCTGTGGCTTTGGGCAAATTACTTAATCTCTCTCTGTACCTGTGAAAATGAGGAAAATTATACTTCTCTGTTTCACACATGGTCTTGTGAGGTCTAATTCAAAGCTGTTTAGAAAGGAATGTTCTATAGAAATAAAAGGTGCTATATTATTTTACTGATATATTTAATGTGTTCAGTTCAAACTATTTTAATGCAGTCACTTAAATGTAAGTACTACATATAGCACCATTTATTGCTTTTTGTTCCAGATCAAGCTTTGTGTATATAATAGCTAAAATTAAGAAAGGGCTTTAAATTATATATTATAGATGGCACTACATATTAAGATTGCCTGACACTCCCCATTATAAGATCTTAATTTCAGTTTCTTACAACTTTGCTAAAGTTTAAAAATGTGCACTTACATTTTTCATGTTAGATGTTTGCCTCAGGTTGAATGCTTTTGGAAAATGTCAGCCAAAATGGCTCAGCTGTTTCTGAGAACAAAGCTAGGGGAAAATTTGTTTTTCACATCAAAAAAAGACAACTTCTGAAGGCTTTTTCCTTCGACACCTAGTGCCTCTATGCTTTGAAGCATTTGGATTGAAATTTGGCAGAAAGGTGACATTTGTGTCAGGGATATGCCTTTTGCCATCCCTAGGAAAACCTGCCCAAATTTTGCCAGGTTATAAGCCTTTAATAAAAGTCCAGTTTGCAAATGTAGTAGAGGCTTGCAAGAGCTGAACAGCTCAAATCATTGAAGAGTCCATCCTCACTGAGCATGCTCGAGCCTCTTAGTGATGGCCAAACGGCATGTGTGCCATCCCCACAGAGCAACTGACCATGTTCCAGCCCAGGACTACTGTGGCTGGGCAAGAAAATTGGAAGTGACAGCGGGCAAGGAACATGGAGTCAGGAGGGGTGAGACTAGGACTTGCTGGAGAAGGAGATTGGGATCAGAAGCCTGAGAAGTGGAGCCCGGGACTGGTTAGGTGAGAAGACAATTGTGGGGTAGACAGAGGATCAGGACAGCGAGAGGTAGGATGGAGATGGGACAGAAGGGCTCCAAGCTTGGAGGCAATGGGCAGAAGAGTCCATACCCAGAGTCCAGACCACACTCCCCTCCAGAGCCTGGAATGGAACCCAGTATCTCTGAGGTTCACCAATCCACTGCTGTCAGCAAATATCTGTGAAACCCTCTGAAAATGTCTCATCCCCGTCTAGAGCTGTCCACATAGCGGTTAATCGCTTATTACTGCTATCAGTTTTTGTTAGCTCAAGTGGCAGAGGTCTGTATGGTGGACCTAAAAGTTCCAACCCTACCGATGACCCATGTGGTGTCAATGTGATGCCACATGATGAAATTTCTGTTTTTCCCCCCACTGTTTGCCCTTTTTTAAAGAACTAAGAAATTACTCCTCACCTCCCTTCCCCCAAAATAAAAGGGTACAAAGGATGAAGGGTACAAAGTCAAGCAATTAAATGTCAGAAAATACCAGAATTAAGTTTGCCTGTGCCACCTTAATTCAGTCCCCTGGTGCAAATGCATTATAGTGCAGTTTTTAATTGATCTCATACTGCCTTATTCAGAGTACCGTACAGGATGGATGGTGCTCAATTAATGAGCAACTATTCAATATTTTGTTTTCACTTCATTGTTCAATGAATGGCCTGAGGCCTTATTTACTGTAGACTATTCAAACCCTGCTCTGATGACAGAGCTATTGATTTCTTCATAGCTTTTTTGTGTGTATAATTAAATATAAGTGTAATAAAACACTCATTGGGCTGCAGATACTCAGAGACACAAGCAGCTGGAGGTACTTGGCTCTCACTTTCTCAAGACAGGTGTACATTTGCCTAATTCTTCAGGTCCTGTTTTGCATAATTACTTAACCGGTCATGTACATTTACATTTAAAGCTTTATCTTAAACCATATAAAGATATAAGATTTAAGAATGTAGGGCCAAATCCTCAGCTGGTGTAAATTGGCATAGCTCCAATGGCTGAGGATCTGGTCCTTTATCTTTGGAATTATAATTTATGTAGGAATATTGTAGGTGCTAATGATATATGGGTACTAAAAATACCTCACTGGACAAATAAAATAGACAGACAGACTAGTAGGATGCTAATGTATGATGATGAGTTATAATTTTCTATCTCCTAAAGAGAATTCTACTAAAAATGAGATCTCAGAATCAGTCAAACACCATTTACTTTGCTGTATGATATTTCTGGAATTATCAGTGTTAGGGGACAAATATGCCTATTAACGGAACTACAGTTTGGCCTTCACTGGATGTAGAATGTTTTACCTTGTCATTCCCATTACCCCTATGGCTCGTGATACATCCAAGTAGGAAAGTTTCAGGGGGGAGAAGGTGATATAGCCCTAAAGTCTTGTTTGACACATTTGTTTAAATGACTAAGTCCATTTCTAGCTGCTTTTGATTGGTAAAATCACCAGCTTTTCTTTTTCTAACTTGACTAAGTGGATTTTTGAAAATGTTAAGGTAAATTGTTATCTACTCCAGTGCTTCTCAAAGCCAGTCCGCCGCTGGTTCAGGGAAAGCCCCTGGCGGTCCAGGCTAGTTTGTGTACCTGCTGCGTCCGCAGGTTCGGCCCACATCGCTTCCCGCAGCCCCCATTGGCCTGGAGCGGCGAACCGCGGCCAGTGGGAGCCGCGATCGGCTGAACCTGCAGACGCAGCAGGTACACAAACCGGCCCGGACCACCAGGGGCTTTCCCTGCACAAGCAGCAGCCTGACTTTGAGAAGCACTGATCTAGTCAATACATTTGAGTTCAGTTCCAAACTAAATCTCTGTGGTAGGGTAGTGATACAAATCTGCCCTTGGATATGTAAGTGTGCAGTTCTCCTTGACTTTGGTGAGAGCTGCACATGTCACCCAAGGGCAGAATGACACAGGCTTACTGGTTCTCATTTTAAACAAGGATTTGTATAGTAAGTAATATTTATATGAGGGTGTTGAAAAATATCTCTTATCTGTGTTTTGAAGATACATTCTGGTTATTTAAAATCAATTTTCAGTTTAGTTATTATTTGGATATTACCAAGATTTTCTCTATTTCATGAAGAGATCACTGGATATTCAATTATTCTTGCATAGTATAATATCATACAGGTATACAGGTATGTCACCTGTTATTCCCAAAGAGGTTAAACTACTATTTTATTCAGTTTTAACTCAATAAAAATGGCAGGGAAGCTACCTTTCTGACTCAGTTTGTTAGAGGCAAAGAAAATAGATTTCAGAATATAACTTATAAAAGGAAAGGTTTTGATTAAATTTCAGTATGTTAAAAAATAGTTAGAATCATATAGGCAAACACTTCTATATCATAGGCAGAAAAAGAAAATCAACCAACTCCTCCCAAAAAAATCTTGGGTTTTAAGAAGAAGTGAGTGAGATGGTAGAATAAAATATTAATGTAGCAGAGTTTCCTCTTTCTATGGTGGTCTTCTGCAGCAATTCCAGTGGACATCAATAAGCAATGCTCATAAGACTGGCTAACCACAGAAATACAGCATATTCTTTATTCTCTCTTGCTTTAAAGGCTCTCTTACTTGCTTGAGTTCTTTTCTATTTTCAGTAGTATTATAAAAGTGAATCCTATCAATTATGTATCTCTAAGCAGCTTTTGCACATCTTTAACTGTTTTCTCCTGGGGTAAAGCAGAGGTATATCAAGTACCTATCAGGAAGGGTCAGCATCTCCATCACTTATAACTTTTTTGTGAAGAAAGGTGTTCATTATAATCAAACTTACTGTGTAATTGTTCAGTCAAGATTATTTTTTAAATTAAAAATTACCATCATATGTTAACATGTACTTTGAGCCATCTAGTATCTAATACTGGGACTTGCTTTAAAGAATATGGCCGCAAGGTCCCTTATTCTTATCTCTCAGTGGCATCAGTATGAGTCTCCAATCTCTAATGTCTATTTTTATTTCTTCTTTAAAAATAAATATTTGGATTAAGTCAAAATGGAATAATTTTTGTTGCAGATACAGTATATGTGCCATTTTTTTAGCCCATCCTTATGTATAAGAAAAAGAAATATACACAATAGATCTCCTCTCAAGGCCCTGGGTGATATCGGCTATTGTAGACTTCCAGGTTCCTTATGTGGCCCCACCATGGATGAAAAACAAAACAGGAATAGCCCCATCTCGTTGCCAAGCCTGTCCCTGGTCCATCTCCTCCTGCCTCTTGTGCACTGATGTGTAGGAAGCCAACACCGAGGAAGGCTTTGTGGTGCGCAGCAAGTGAACACACCCTTCCTGGTATAAAATAAGCAGTTAT
This sequence comes from Emys orbicularis, assembly GCF_028017835.1. NCBI lineage: Eukaryota > Metazoa > Chordata > Testudines > Emydidae > Emys > Emys orbicularis. Next base: position 79,135,804 of record NC_088687.1, on the reverse strand, counting down.
TTTATCCCCCACCCCCATATACCCAGTAGAAGTAGGTGTGTTCCAGTGCTTGGGGAACCTCTGAAGCCTTAAAGGTCGAGGGAGATTTTGTCCCTTAGTGCACAGAAATGTGTGAGTGTCAATTCTACTAAATGTATGCATCAGCTCTAGTGCACAAACAATTGTACGTGTAAGTGACTTGTGCCATAAAGTTTCTCTACAAATGGAGGCCAAGTTGAAATCCTTCTGAAAACTTGGTACAAAAAGACTAAACTAGTGATTATAACTCATTTATTTAGTAATTCTGATTTAAATTAAGTCATTGCTATCTGGTTAGAAGAGACCAAATGATCTTTCTCTGTAACAGATGCATTTTATTTCTCTCATTTATTTTTTAAACAGCCATGCTGCCCACCTGAGATTAGAATCTCACAGCTCAGAGATTTTTGCAACACCAATCCCTGGAGGAAAGATTCCTCTCTGCCATGTGAGGAAATTCCCTGTGGCTATGTCACATTCTTTAAAAAATATCATTCTAGGACTCAAATGCCTCTTTGACCACCAGTAACATTCAAAGAGGATTTAAAAAAATAAAACATTTTTTTTAAACTTGCAGATGCAGCTTTTACTATACCTTGAAAAAATGGAGGAAATTCCTGATAGAAGCACCTCTTTTGGATAACTATAGAACTGCATTTGACTGATTGTTTTGATGGGTATTCAATATTTTAGTTTGAGGATACATTAACTCTCTCTCTCTCTCTGAAGTGATAGCTAAAACTCCCATTTTGTTGATGCATCATACATCCTCTTTTCAAGGGACACATAGTGCTCCCAGTTCAGTGCACCACAAGTTATCAATGAATGAGCTAGTTTTAGACATGTAGGAGCTGATTTTTAGAGGCATCAAACAACTGCCCCAATGTATGAACTTTAGTTGGAATTGTGTACTCAGCCCTTTGGAAAATCAGATCTTTAGATTAGTTTCACCTCTGAACTATTTCAAATTAATTGTTCTACATTAAAACTGCCAAAAGTTAGTAAATATGAAAGTGGGAGGGGGGGAAGGTAACCATTTTCATTCCACACAGCAGTTCTGAGGTTCTCAATCAGAGGAGACTCCTACTGAACCATTGGTATGAAGATTGAAAGTATTATGTTTTTCCCCATAGATCATATTTACTGGCTTTCATCAGCTCTCATATAGAACAGTTCAAATGAAACAAATTAGTTCCAAACCCAAATAAATAAGTGTATTTTTATAGCTTGCTTATGGATATGTGCTAAACTGGGAGAACTATTCGTCCCTTGGCTCCAAAACAGAGACAGAGACCAGATATATCTTCCAGGTGAAATTTAGAATCTATGTATTTCTAATAGAACTGTACATAATGAATCTATGTATTGCACCATGGTATCTGGGAACTAGTAGAAAGCCATCAACAGAAGAGAGGCAGCAATGATGGCTTAGGAAGGCTCTCTAACAGTCTTTCATATGGTATCTAGGAGTGTCTCAATGCCTGAGATAAAACTTATTTTCTTCATGACTACATCTTAGGATACTGGCAGTTTATTCAAGGAACATTTATTACACTTCCATGGTCAACAACTAACCTGCTTCAGAATGTGCTTTCTCTCTCTCTCTCTTTCCTTTTTATAGTTAAGTCTGCAACCCAACTCCATATAAACTTCATTGTGTATTGGAGGCAACATAGAAATGAGCAGTTTGAGTGCATCTATACACAATTTGTACTGAAGTAGAAGGTTCGGTTTGCCCATAGCCTAAATACATCAGAGCCACTATGAACATTCCCAATGTCTACTGTTACTAAATAAAAGTAAAGCACAAATACATGCACAATGATACCCTTTCACAGTTTGTCTGTAGGTAGACATTTATAAGCAATTAGTGCTGCCTTCAACCCCCATTTCATCTTTTTCCAAAGACATACATGGTTGATATATATTTGTATTCTTTGAGTTAACTGACCCTCTTCAGCCATGCCACAAAAAGTAGCCCTGCTTTAACTCAAGTCATGCAGTGACTTCCATTAGTATTCCCATAACCATGTCCCCAATGATGCAGGCACAATGGCTCAGACTCTGGAGGAGTGGGGGAGAGAAATACACACATAGGATGCTATCACTTTAACAGTGTGTAGCATATGCCTCCAACAATGCTGGCTCAGTCGAAAGAATAGTGTGGTGTCATGGAATGGGATGGTGGTCCTGCTCCTCCCACATCTATGGTGTTTCTAGCATTGTTGTCAATGCTATAGTTTTCTAATCTTACAAACACAGGCTCATAGCATGCTTAGCTCGTGCACAGGGATAAAGGGGGCTAGAGGGTGAGAGAGAAAACAGGCTCCTTGTGCCCTCTTCTCTTCCCCTTTACCCACTTGTTCAGTGCTAGGTACAATCTAGAATAGGCAGAGTGTTAAAGCCAGGGTTTTATTTGTTGTATGAGTTTCAAGTTACTCTTAATGGTACTTTAAAGAAAGTTTCATAAGCTTTGGGATCTCCTGGTGGGATGTGTTACTCCTCAGTTATTATTCCCACCTCACAAACCATTGCTGTTGTGTTCAGTAAGAGGGGAACAGTGTGCTAAATGACATTGTTATTACCTCAGAGCAGTATCTCTCACATGCAGTATTTCACCTCTGTTTCATCTGACCCAGATAAAACCAAGAAATCCTCCTCTTTTAGGATTTACAGGACTGTAGGTCAAATCATATATTTTTAAATCCAGATGGAGTTGCTCTTCACTGGGAAAAAAAATGCTTCACTTGGTTGCATAATTTATTTCAGACAAATTATTGAAGGCATTGCTTGGGTAGTGACAGTGAACCTTTTACTTCAGTTTAGCATAAAAATAGAAGTGATTTGGCTTTTAAGGTTTTACTTGTATTTCCAGTCAAATTATCAGGCTCTGAAAACATGTCAGCCTTGATATAGCACTTCTGACAGATGAATGGTCTTTTCAGAGAACCACTATGCAATCACTCCAACTTCCTTTACTCCCCTGGTTTCCCAAAGGTGGCACACACTCAAACAGAGAAATAATATTCATAAAACATGCAATAGGACTGAAGCTGCAAAAATCTGAGGTTTCTAGATCTGACATATTAATGCTTTACTATGCCTTTTTATGCTTCCTATTACTGATCTGACTTACTTTATTAACATAACTTAAATGAAATTTTGAATGGACATATTTGCAGTAGTTCTCCAGAGCAAGCAACACAAAATCTGCCAAGTCATTTTGTAAATAGGCCACAGTTACATTTTGCACTTATTCCATATTCATACTCCTTTAAGAGACTTTACAGATGGCAAACTACATGCAGACTGGTGAGAAAACTCTGGAATTATCACTTGAAATATTCCCGTAGCCGGGCATCATCACAGATACCTATGCATATTCATAAGCCTTTGGGAATTTGTACTCAGCACTTACTGTATCTTTCACACACACACCAACCTGCACAGAGAATGGATTGTCATCCATTTCAGTTATGAGATGAACAGTTTTGTTGATTAAAAAATCTTTTTTTGTCTTCAGCATGTTCAAATTAAGTACTTAACAAAAATACTTACATTTCAATACGACACTTCTATAAGCATTATCTCCCCTTCTAAAGATACATTCACCATTTTGATATCTTGCAAGTTTGTACAAATGGAACTAGCCATGCATTTAAATGGAAGAAATGGCTGCATGAGAGAGAAAAATCTGATACTATTTCCACCCCCTCTCCCAGTAAAATGTTATTGACAAAAATGACTCAAAAGAAATAACAACATGGTAGGAAGTAGGAAAATATGAATACTCTGAGTTCTGTTGTGCTGGAAATATACAGTGTGCACCCTGTATTTTGTGATGTCCCATGTGCACTACTGTTCCGATTTAAAATAGGTATTCCATTTCACTGAATTTATTCAGCCTACTCAAATTTGCCATGGGTTGCAAGCAATGATGCTTGTCAAAGAGAGTCTAGGAAACATCAATTTTCTGTCTCCCTTTTCTTGAATTTTTTTTGGAAAATTTAAGTGTATATATGGGTGGTAAAAGTTTGGCAACTTGACACTTCTCACTGATCTTCCTCTCAGATTTTGTTTTTAAACATGAGAGCAAATTTAGTGCACAGGAAAAGGAAGGACTAATGCCACTTCCTAGGATTTAGGCAAATTGCAAAGGTTTTGCAAATTTCATGAACATAGTTCTGCCAAAGTAAAATTAATCTTGACTTTCAGTGTCATGTTCTTCCACACTTGAGCCTTATACCTTAGCATACTTGAGCCTTTTACCTTAGTTACACCAAGTTAGGTGTGGGGTTTCTTATGGTGAAGATCACAGAGTTTGCTTCCCTTGTGATTTAGGATATGCCTATACCACAATTATGGGACATGATTGTAGTTTATGTAGATAAAATAGCTTTAATCTAGCTAGATTAGTTACTAGAGCTGTGAAAGCACAGGAGCACAGCATTCAGAGAACTCTAGCTACCCAATTAATTACCCAGGGTTCCAGGTGGGTTTCTACAGGTGAAGCCAGTGCTCCTGAGGTTTCATAGTTCCTGTATCTGAGCTAGTGAGATTAAAGCAATTCAAATGATTGCAGTGTAGACATATGCTGAGGCTCAGCTTGTGCAAGCATTTACACACAAGTAATTTCATCCATGTGAACTTTCACAGTAGCATTGTTTACTTGAGTAAATTTACATACATGTGCAAGGGGCTGCAGGAATAGGGCCTTATGAAGAATGTATACACCCGTCCTTTTAAAAAATCCCATTACACTACAACACACTTTGTGGCCTAAAGTCTATGCTTGTTGACTTCTTGATTAAGTGTTTATTAAGCAGAGCATCATCATAGTGGAGCATGAATCTACTAGCACATTGCCTTGTTCAGCAGCTTTAGTCTGCTAATTGATATACACTTATGCTTCTGAAATGTAGGTTTAAAACTGCCAGTTGGGCTCATTTATTATAGAGTACCAACAGCCTGACTGACTAAGGACTTTTCAACAATATTTTTTCCGATATCCTATTGATTTTTCAATAATTATAGAGTTAACGGAACCAACATAGGAATATTACAAGATGTGTGTCTAACAAATCACAGTCTATTTGCCAATATGTAACATCACCAGTAAATATGGTCTGCTTTTAGTGACCTGCAGAAATATACAATCTCCTGTGCATAAAGGTTTAGTCTGTTTAGCAGTGAACAATACTGTAATAATAATAATTAACCTGAACTTCTACAGTTTCATCCAGAGACCACAGAATGCTTTCCAAACATTAAGGGCTAAATGGTGGGAAGGGTAGGATGAGCCAAAGTCCAGGAGTGAGGGCATTGACTCAATGGGAGCTCCCAAAGCGCTGTGGGTGACATAGGTACAATGCATTCAGGAACACCATGGCATCATAGCCAGAGACACTCTGCTACACCCTTTATAATGATGTGTCATGGTTCCCCTGGCTGCTTAGCCAGTTACATGGAGAGGAGAGAGGGAGGGAGGGCAGGGCTACAGCAGTACTAGAGCGGTTTAATTCTTATCTCTTGGAGAGATTCCCAGCGTAGTTTGGGTCGCCCTTTCATTCCAAAGGCTCTTTCAAATTCCCTTCCTGTCCCTGCTATTATTTAAACTTGACAGTGCTTAGGCAGCGGCGTACTGTAATCACTGCTTTTCACAGTGACCAGTATTGTCTCATTGTTTCTTTGTGCTCCTTCTGTTTGTTGTACCATCCTAATATGTCTTGTCTTAAATTTACCTTCTCAGGCGAGGAACTGTCATTTTTGTTTTGTTTTTTTAACAGTGCCTTGCACAATGGGGTCCTGGGCTGGGACTAGAGTCCATAGGTAGTATCACAACACAAATACCTAATGTGTGAGTCTGTTAGCAGGGTTAATAAGGAGGCATAAGCTGCAGTATTCTCAATATGCTGACACCCAACTCTAGCTATCTATTACACACACAAAAAATACATAAAATTTGTTAAGCTTGCAATGTCAAGGACTCCAAAGTTAATAAATTCCATGGTTAAGGTTTCCTGTACAACCTTAACTTTACCCCCTATTCATATGAATTGTAGTACAGTTTTAATTACATAATTACATACTTTTTATTTTATTTTTTTACCTCAGCCTCATTCAGTGCACAGAACGTTCTCAATGGGAGCTATTTAGAAAATCTGGTCCCATTTGTGGCTTCTGAATACTTTTGAAAATCTGGCCTATCTGACTATTTCTATTAATACAGGAATGTGTGTATGTGTATATTTCAGAACACAGTGAGAAGACCAAACCACACTCCAAAGTGAATTGTGGAGATCAGAGCTATGGAAGCGGTAGACAATGAGAGGAGATTCAATACTAATAAACCTTAAGTTCTACAGCCCAGAAATGGACACAAATAGTATAGCTACTACACAAAATCGGGGGGTGGGGGAGAAGTCACCAAGTAACACCACCATCATATAACACAGGACCAGAAGGGACCTCTTGGGTCATCGATTTCAGTGCCCTGCTAACACAGGCAACCCTGACATATATCCCCATTCATAAATGGATCAAGTTCCATTAAAACTTGTTAGGTTGTTTGTCCCCACTATTCCTATTGGAATTCTGTTCCGGAACCTCACTCCTCTGATGATTAGAAACCTCCTTCAAATTTCTAGCCTGAATTTATTTATGGCTAATGTATATCCATTTGAAATGTGTTTCCTGGTCTCCTTAATACTGTCCTAATAAAAGGTTTGCATGTAAGTTTATCTATAGAACAGATTGAATTAGGGCTAGGGAAACTGAGAGGAGAGATGTTTCACAAGTTTTAACTAATACATTTTGAGAACTTCCAGTTTCTGGAACTGTTTTTCCCCCTTAACAGAATGCATTTACTTTCCCCTAACAATAATAACCTTTATAACCTCAAATTCAGAAAGCCATTCAAATTGAAAGGGAACAATATTCTGACAAACAAAACATCTATCAGTTGACAATTGCAAGTATCCTTGGCTAATTTTAATAATATTTATGCTCCTTCCAATTTAGAAACATCAAAGGTCTCAAATGCTTTTAGATAGAAGCAATATATGAACCATACATTTTTAATGAGCTAAATTATAGGTACAAAGCAGCTTGCTATCCCTCCTAAAGTCCATTATGTGCACTCCATTCACAGTATGCTGTTATCAAAGACAATCAGAGCAGACAAAAACAGATTTAGCAAAACACTTTACATTGAACCTATTTTTCTCTGGATATAATGGAAAGAATTTGCTTATTATGGACAACCTATGGGCTTTTAGAAGCATTACCACTGCACAGAATATGCTTTTGTGTGTGTGGGAGATGGGGAAAGAGGATTGTGGAGAGAGATGGAAAGTGCTTTGATAATAGAGCTGGTATGTAGATTATATTTCATGAAAAATAGTTTTCCCTAACTGGTACAACTTATTATTTGCTAATCAATATTCCAAAAAGCAAAGGTTTTGTATTTTTGGATACCCTCTTCTCAACAAGTGCCTGATCAGAATTTTCAGCCAATAGCAATTAGAATTACCTTACTTTATGTCCTTCACTCATAAACCTGCCATGTTCTCTGCCATGTTCTCTAGAAGGAATGTAACTAAGCACATTAGACCACATTTTAAAAAAAATGGCCTCAACTTTTAAGCCATAGTTTTGTGACTGTGATCAGTAACTGGCACAAACTATACCATTTAAACATCAACCTGATTGTACCGAAAAATCAGGTACTTAAATTCTTTTCAAAATGCCATAATCTGGGTCCTCAGTTAATTGTAATTACGGTTTTACAGAATGGATTGCAGGTTTAGAAATAGAGGTCAAAGTGAGACCCCTCTTGAAAAAATGCAGCCCATATTATAAAACTAAAGACTTGCCAAGCAGTATTTTGACTAGTAAACTCTAAATTTTACAGCAGATTATCACATGATCTGAATCCTTGGTACATATGCTCTGCCCTCTGTATAAAAGGGTACTGGAAATAAGAGTGAGGAGTATAGATATGTTTGTGATATGTAACTAGGTAGGCACTGTCAAGCTAGCTTTGAAGAAATAAGGCAGAAGATTCTTCTGTTTGGTCAGGAGGGAATGCTGCAATTAGTTTGTTTATAGTGGTGGGGGCTGGGGGAGGAAACCACACACACAGTGGAACCCACTTACTGAATTTGGTTCAAAATAATTCTGCTTACAATTTAGGATGGACAATCATTTTCAATTGGGGAAAGAAAATAATTTCAGCCAATCACTGATTTTCTTCAATTGACCCTGAAACTGTTTATTTGGTAAACTTCTAGTCATGTCCCTGACAAAGCCTATGGAATCATTTAGACACTGTCATATAGTATTGTGTCCACAGATAACAAATGCACTTTGTGCTCCACTGGTATTGGTCACTTCTCACACTGTTCTTAATTATTGACTAGCTCTTGGTGCCTTTATTATTTATTTATTTGTAGAATAAATAAATGGAATGATTCATCTCTTCTCTGAAAAACAAGGTAAGGCACAGTGATTTTGACTGAGTTTTGCTATGAGCCAAAGCACATATCTGGGGGTGTGAGGCCATGTGAATTGAAATCAAAGGAAAATTTTCACATGAACCTCTGTTAAGCAGCCCACTGTGTTTTGCACAACTTGAGTTGTGATTAAGTAGGGGATTAGAGTCAGGGATGTGAGTTTGTACTAGGAGGGGGTTAGTGCGGTTTCACTACATATTGGTCCTTTAAGCTCCTCTGCACTGTTTCATAATGGGCACAATTCATCTTCTATTTAAGTTAATGGGAGTTTAAATAGTTACTTGAATGGGAACAGAAACAGATCCACAGACTTGCATTATAACAAACTGTCTTCTAAAATTGGTGTTATTGCACATGATGATGGAAGATTTTTAACTATTCCTCTTTACTTCAGTAGAATGTTGCTTGGGAGGCACTAAAATAGTCTAGTCATGGTTCAGAGGTACCCAGGGTTTGCTATACACTTCCATTGTCCCTGTATTGTTAGAAACAAACTTTCACATTGGATTATTAGAGCAGACTGGTCCATTAAACCATTCACTATGAAGTAACAAACTAGCATCTTATTTTCATATCAGCTAGGAACAGGAGCGAGCGCCGCCAGCTTTTTTGCCGCCCTAGGTGGCGGAAGGTCCCACCCCCGAAATGCTGCCCCCGACAGAGGCGGCGGAAGGTCCCCCCCCCCGAAATACCGACGACGACCGGGGCGGCCGAAGATCCGGATGCCGCGGTCGCCGCCCCCCAAATGTTAGTGCCCTAGGCGACCGCCTAGGTCGCCTAATGGGTTGCACCGGCCCTGGCTAGGAATACATTATAGAACTTCAGATCAAATTAAATTATTTCATCAAGTGACACCTTAAAATATGTAATTACACATTATTTTTATTATCAGAGATTCTTCAGTCTAAGACTTTTCTATGATTAAATGAGAAGTTTACAGGCTAAAGCATATTTAGTGCTTTGCTCTTTCTGTAACATCCTTTCTAAATAAGAACATCTGTTACTCAGTCACTTTCTACTTACAGAGTGAGCTGCTGTAATAAAAATTGCCAAATGTCAGGCTCCCTCAAGAATGCGGATACACTTATGAGTATCAACTAATGTTCCCAATCACCAGATCTCTAGGCTACAGGAATACCAGCCTCCCCCTGGATCTACCTCCGGGAGATTTTTTTCATCACCTCCTGTAGAACTGTATAGTACAACCATTAATAGCCATCTCCTCAAATCAACTGAATGTCTACAAACACTATTAAAAATCTAAAATTCACTCCTACATGCCTAAAAGTCAAACAATAGCTATGAAATTATGTGGTTAGCTTTACTGTCTACCATAGTGAGGCTGTGTTTTCCCCCCACTGAAAAATGTGCCATTTTCATGAAGCACAATTGCAAATTTCACACTGCAACATTAAACCACACATTTTACTGGCTACTATTAACCAAATAATGCCTTGTAAGTAGCTAGAAAAGTTTTCTCTCACACCTGAAGAAATAAATACATTTACATTACCTTGTGGGCACTGTATTTAAAACATGCCAAGAAATACATGATTAATGTGTGTAGAAACCATTCAGTAATGTGAAATTTCAATGATATTTCCAGAATTTCCACTGTAGGAGAGTCATTTTAGGTTTGCTTCCAGAAAACAATTTAGAGCTACCCAGAGTTCTGAGGGAATGAAGGGGGGCAAGTATCTTCAATATGGTGATAACATCCAGACCTGTGTCTCTATTTTGTCTGGCCCAGTAGGTGCTGCTGAGTGCTTTGGCTTCTTGTTGAGATAGAGAAATTGGAGTGTGGATAAGAGCTAGGTATCCAAGGCTCAATTCAGAAAGACAGAAGTAACACTGGTTGGTTGGGAAAAACAACCACAAAATGTGGCAGGGATTATATATGCTCCTCTAATTAATGGTGCATTTCTGATGTAGATGACATGCTCACGTCTTGAGGGGGGGAGGTGGCTTGTTAGATCTGTAGAGATCATTAAACTGGAACTCACCACATGAAATTGACAGGGAGCTACAGCGGGGTATTTTCAGTGAGGTGTCAATGCCTTTGGAATTCAAACTCTCCCTTCGGTCAGAAATACCCCAAATCTATTGACTGGGAGTTTTAGGCTGACAGAAAATTTCTGAGCTTCTGCATTCCACCTATTAATTTTCAGCGGGGCTTTATAGTGATAGGCTGCTGGATTTGTTTTAATTTTGTTACTTTTTTGTATGGTGTTTAGTTGTCCAGGGGAGAGAAGAACTGGACCATACAGTATCTCTGACCCAACACCATAATAATTCCTGCATTATGTGACTTATGTAGCAACAAATTGTCATTGCTGTAAGGATGAGTCATCTTTCTCAGACAACAGCTATGTTAGTGTAGTCAAAACAGACATCAAGGATAAAATGGTTATAACAGTGATTTTCTCAGTTCTGTGTGGCATATTATATGTTGGAGTATCAGAGAGAACTAGCAAATAATCACTTGTTTACATATTATCTCACAGCAGTCACAGCTTTTCATTAGATGTTTTACAAATCAAAGACATTTAAGGTGATACAATAATACATGTGGATGTTCAAAGGCCAAATGGTTAAGATGCTGTGCTGGACACGTCTGCCATCATCAACATCCATATCACTCATTAGGGATTTTTAATTTATATATTACCTCTCTCACCCATAGGTCTTAATGTGCTGTACAGACTTTGGCCCCAGGCTCTGTCATGTCCTGTTCAGTTGCACACAGAATACTTGCCATAAGCTTAGAAACCCCTGAAACTATGAGTTAATGAAAGTATTGACAGAATCTTAACTACAGCATCCTAAACAAGGTACTGTAACGATGACACTGTCTCCTAGCGAAAGGACAAGTCAAGAATTGGACACCACTCACCAGGAGATAGCTGGGGAAGTGCTGTAATTAATAATGAGAAACTGTCTTACTGCCAGAAAATGTGGCCTGAATTCAGGAGAATAACTCACAAGAGGTTTCAGTGCTCTTGGATTGGAAGTTGATGGTAGGGGGTAACAAGTAGTCAAATAAATTGATGTGAAATAGCTAGACCCTGGCTGTTTCTGTGTTGTTATGTTATTATTGGGCCTTTGTACATGCTAATCTGAATGTTTACTTTGTTCTTTCTTCTCAATTCACCGACTCATATTTTGCAGTTGCAAGTGAATTTTTTTGCCTTTTTTTCTTATTATGTTCAATTTTTAAAGGAAAGTTAATACTTCTGAAAGTTGTTGCATAGCCAATCCTAGAGAATGAAGTCTATCTAACATTGCCACAGGCTGTTGCCACAGGCTGGCTGTCCCCCCTCCCCCCCGCCCCACACACAAATCTCAATACTGGTCTGGAGGAATTAGTTAGGTATCAAAAGGGAAGGTTAGTTTACATACTTATTTGCTCTTTGGCCTCTGACACCTTTTCAGTTGTCTCTTAATACTCACTACTTTTTTATATTTCATATTAAACAGAAAAAACAAAGAAATCACATTATTTGATTACCTGACTCTCTTTCTATTTTTAATTTTCAATGAAACAGAAACCTGGCCAGCTAATTGTTTTATTTTCATGCTTCATTATAAATGTTACTTACTTTTCATCTTCTCTCATGTTTAACGACATAGATCTTAGCATTTCTCTGCTAGACAAAACTCTTGTCACTCTGAGTACTGAACATTTCCAAATATTGCATAAAACCAGGTCTATGTGTATTTTCTCAGTTGATAGTACTAACACTTTTCCATTGCATAAGCTCTTATATTTCTAGAGCACCTGTCATCCTGACTCATCCCACAGCTATTGAATGCATCACTAGAAAGTAAGTAGTTGTTTTATTTTATGTAGTCTGGAAAGGGTGAGAACCACTGCTCTATAACATTTGGTACTAACCAACATCAGAGACAGGACATTGGACTAGTGAGATCACAGGTCTGATGCTGTCTGGCAATTTGTACGTTCCCTGTTTTTGAAGAAAAATAAATAGGAATCCCCATTTACCTTTTTATGACCATTCTGTATACTTGAACACGTCCCCTCTTAGCTGTCTCCTCTTCACACTTAACAGCCCCAATCTTCCCAGGCAATTCTTTCTGTGCCTCTAATTATTTTCTTTGCCAATCTTGGGATACCCATCTATTTCTGTTATATCCTTTTTTGAAATAGTGACTGGTGATCAGAATTTAACATAGTAGTCCATGAGAGCCTAACACTGAGGTAGTAGCATTACTTTAGGTAGTTTCTATAGAATTCTGTATTTCTAACTTTTCCTTTTTGTTTGTTTGTTTTGAATGGTGCAGAGCAGAGAACTCCTGTGAGCTGTCACAATGATGCCAACATGTTGTTTATTGGGAATTTGTCTTCATTTCATTTTACTTAATACCCTAATGATTTATAGTCACCAATATGCTGTTTAATTCAAGTGAGAGTTGAGAATTTCACAGAATTCAAATACCAAGTTAAAGTTACATTTAGAATCAGTTGCAAAGTGTCTTTCATTATCTGTTTGACAGTAGCAAGTACTCTCCAAGATGCTGATTACTAATTATTAAAACACATTTAAGCAGAATTATTTGATCTTAAATAATGAAGGTGATAAAACTCTGGATCTCGTAATTTCTCTCTCTCTCTCTTTCTGCTATTATCTGTTTTTAGCTCAGTAAGTACATTATTAACTCTGTAAGATAACTTGGATACAGCACATGTGAAAAACATTGCACAAAGTAAGGGGCCAATATTGCTCATTTTACTCACGCTGGTAGTCCCTGTGATGTTCATGGGACTTTTTCGTTGAACTGAGTGATCAGAATTTGGTTTTAAAGTGTGGTGATTTTTATTCTGTGCAAACTGAAACCCCATGGGAAGTTTGGCAGGATTTGGCTCATATTGTCTTGTGTTTAGAGGCATGCCTTTGGTAGCAAAGCCTCCAAACCATGCATATCTCTGCCAAATTCATAGAAACAAAATCAGCTGAGTGTAACATTCTGCATTCTCAGGATAGGCACAAGTGTCTCGATGCCTAATGTCTTAGTTCCTTAAAACTATTGATAGCTGGTCACGTGGAAGGTCCTCTTGATCATACGCTAATGCTGGCAGCCTTCACAAAAGTGTACAAAACTCATACAGTCTGATATAATTCACAAGATTTTATTGTGAGTTTCCCTTCACCATATTAATTTAGGAATAAAAAAAATCTGGAACATAAGGATAAATTCATGCAAACTGTAATCAACAATAAGTTAGTTAAAACTTATGTTATCCAAAACTGGCCAGGTTTGCACAGCTTTAATTAGACTTTAGCAGTACCACATCTGTAAGCAATGGAATGACTGAGCAGGAAAAATAGCCTTGTTTGGAAACAGCAAGATCTTCTCCTCAATGGTTAGTGTTTATAACAAGCAAACAAAATATTTTAAACATGATAAGAGAGGGATCAGGAAACTCCCAAGTTGATGTCCAACGCCTAAACATGGAGTCCAACCCCCCAAGGTATGCTCCCCCATCCTCCACATCCAAATTAGAGACTGCTAGCCTTTCTCTTGGGCACTTATGCAAGGAGGAGGAGGAGGAAACTGAACTGAAGTTAATCTCTTGTTTACGAAGGATCAGTCTGTGCCATAAAAATTAACAAAAGCACCAAATCTGGATAGAGATGTTATTAAATCTGGCCAATAATTTGCTATTACATTTAAACCAATACAATAGGCACACTTAATTTTATTACTTCAATTCATTTGCTAATACAGACTTCAGAAATAGCATGTATAACTTTTGCTGTTCTCCCATTCTAATTGACACAACCCATCTTTCTGCAAATAGTAGGTGGGGATCAAATTTCCTTCTGCCCACTACAGGAATCCTCTGAAACATATTAGCCATCCTCTGTTGGTGCTCTTCAGCTAAACTATGACTTGGCTACTAAAGCAATCAAGGCATCTCTCAAAAGGTACAGTTTGTATTCCCAAAGACTCTATAGAAATCCTATCAGCTATGTGATTTTTAAAAATACTTTTCTTCCTGTGGAGCAAGTAACTCAGACACAATAACCCCATGCCAACCTAGAGTGATGAGGACATTTCCTAAGACACCAGGTACTAGGTTTTTTTTATAAGTTGAATACTGTTTATTTTTTACTATGTACTAAGCAGGCCATGAGAACTGAAACTGTTGTCATGGTCCCTGGGCAGGCTGCCCCCTCTCAGACCCTTTTCCAGTCCCCCAAATGCACCCCTTTCAAGTGGCAGGCTCCACTTTTCTTTGGAATAGGGTCCCATCCATTGATCCATCCACTCCCTGACTAGGTCTCTGCCTATTCGCCTGGTTGCCAACCCTGTTATCAAGCAGGCCCAATGGGCTTGGCACCTGCAAGAGTTTTCCTTTGGGAGCTCGTGGACTGTAACAGTATGCAGTGACACAGGAGCAACTTCTTCAAAACAAAGTATGATTTATTTTTCCAGAAGGTATACAGCACTTATGTCTACACTACGAGAGTAGTTCGATTTCACTTAAATCGAATATGTGGAATCGATATTGCAAAGTCGAACGTGTGTGTCCACACTAAGGACAGTAATTCAACTTTGTGAGTCCACACTAACGGGGAAAGCGTCGACATTGGAAGCGGTGCACTGTGGGCAGCTATCCCACAGTTCCCGCAGTCCCCGCTGCCCATTGGAATTCTGGGTCGAGCCGCCAATGCCTTCTGGGTAAAAAAATGTGTCGAGGGTGCTTTTGGGTAACTGTCGTCATCCGTCCGTCACAACCGCCCTCCCTCCCTCCCTCCCTCCCTGAAAGCGCCGGCGGGAAATCAGTTCGCGCACTTTTCTGGTCAGTGACAGCGCGGACGCCACAGCACTGCGAGCATGGATCCCGCTGCTACCATCGCTGCAGTTGTGGCCGTTGTCAACGCCTCGCAGCTTATCATCCACCTTTCCCAGAGGCAGATGCAGATAAATCAGGTGAGGAGGCTACGGCACCGCGGTGAGGGCCTGAAGTCTGAGAGTAGCACAGGCCTGTCAGAAAGCACGGGACCCAGCGCCGAGGACATGACGGTGACAATGGGTCATGTGGATGTTGTGGAACGGCGATTCTGGGCCCAGGAAACAAGCACGGACTGGTGGGACCGCATAGTGCTGCACGTCTGGGATGAATCCCAGTGGCTGCGAAACTTTCGCATGCGGAAGGGGACTTTCCTTGAACTTTGTGAGTTGCGGTCCCCTGCCCTGAAGCGCAATGACACCCGGATGCGAGCAGCCCTGACTGTCCAGAAGCGAGTGGCCATAGCCCTCTGGAAGCTTGCAACGCCGGACAGCTACCGGTCAGTCGCAAACCACTTTGGCGTGGGCAAATCTACCGTGGGGGCTGTTGTGATGCAAGTAGCCAATGCAATCGTTGAGGTACTGCTCTCAAAGGTAGTGACCCTGGGAAACACGCAGGCCATCATAGATGGCTTCGCCGCGATGGGATTCCCAAACTGCGGTGGGGCTATAGATGGAACTCACATCCCTATCCTGGGACCGGACCACCAGGCCAGCCAGTACATTAACAGAAAGGGCTACTTTTCAATGGTGCTGCAAGCACTGGTGGACCATCGGGGACGTTTTACAAACATCAACGTCGGATGGCCGGGCAAGGTTCATGACGCTCGCGTTTTCAGGAACTCTGGTCTGTTTAGACGGCTGCTGGAAGGTATTTACTTCCCGGACCAAAAAATAACTGTTGGGGATGTGGAGATGCCTACAGTGATCCTCGGGGACCCAGCCTACCCACTAATGCCCTGGCTCATGAAGCCCTATACTGGCGCCCTGGACACTGAAAAAGAACTGTTCGACTACCGGCTGAGCAAGTGCAGAATGGTGGTGGAGTGTGCTTTTGGCCGTCTCAAGGGGAGATGGAGAAGCTTACTGACTCGCTGTGATCTCAGCGAAACCAATATCCCCATTGTTATAGCAGCTTGCTGTGTGTTCCACAATCTCTGTGAGAGCAAGGGGGAGACCTTTATGGCAGGGTGGGAGGTTGAGGCAAATAGCCTGGCTTCTGATTACGCCCAGCCAGACAGCCGGGTGATTAGAAGAGCCCAGCGGGACGCGCTGTGCATCCAGGAGGCTTTGAAAGCTAGGTTCCAGAGTGAGCAGGGTAACCAGTGACTTTTAAGTTTCTGTACAGAGAAGCTGAACCTGCCCCCGTTTCTTTACCCAGTTAATGTTGACTATCCTCTCCAGTTACATACCCCCTTCACCCCCTTCCAAAAAAATAAAATCACTTCTATTTTGTTAATGAACACCGTTGTCTTTATTACTGTTTTCGCGGGAATGTTTTAAACCTGGGACGCAGACTGTGGTGGGGAGCGGGTGTAGTGTACTGATGCAAATGACGCTTCTAAACTCCAGGAATGACAGGCTCCGCAATGGTGGACTGGTTGTTTCAACGGAGCCTGCCAGCCCTCCTGATCGGGACTGCGTGTATGTGGGGGCTATGTGACTTTGTGGCAGGGGGAGGAGGGTTACAGATCCCCTGCGGCGTGGCTCTGTGATCCAGGATAAGGACCGCTGCATAAGATCTGTAACTGCCCTCCCCCGCCACAAAGTCACAGAGCAACCCCCCCCCACACACACACAGAACATGAAAACCACCTCCCAGACTGACCAGGGTAACTAGTCACTGCACTGTGTATGTGCCCTGCTGCTGGACCTGCCCCGCCTCTGTACCCTGCTAAAGGTGACTGTCCTGTCCAATTACCAACCCCCTTCCCCCCCTTCAGACAGACTCTCCTCCAAAAGAACATGATGGAAACAGTAATTAACAGAAACGTATATTTTATTAGCAACTACACATGAAACGGGGGGGGTGAAACTTGGACGGGGGCTTGTGTGAGGCGGGAAGGAAAGGACTTGTCAAATTTTGGGGAATGAGAGCCTTCTAGTAGTAGAGCAGTCTGCAGGGGTGGAGTGAGAGTTTTCACAGACTCTTCCGCCCCTCCTTCTTTGGACTTTGGGTGAGGGGGGTATGGGACTTGGTGGCGGGAGAGGGCGGTTACAGATAGACTGCAGCGGGGCTCTGTCCTCCTGCCTCTGTTCCTGCAGAACATCCACAAGGCGCCGGAGCGTGTCCGTTTGCTCCCTCATTAGTCCAAGCAGCGTTTGAGTCGCCTGCTGGTCTTCCTGCCACCACCTCTCCTCCCGTTCCATGTGTGAACGGTGCATTTGGGACAAGTTCTCCCTCCACTGGGTCTGCTGGGATGCCTGGGCTCGGGAGCAGCCCATGAGTTCCGAGAACATGTCTTCCCGTGTCCTCTTCTTCCTCCGCCTAATCTGCGCTAGCCTCTGGGAGTGTGATGCCAGGCTGGGTTGGGAGACAGTCGCAGATGTGGCTGTGGGAATGGGAAAAAGGGAGTGAATTCCTCAGAAAGATAAATGTAGTTGTGAACAAAGAACATAGTCTTTCTCTGTGAACAAGACCATGCACTGCACCTATCACATGCGCACTCAGGACAAGGTCGAATTTTCGGCCCTCGCATTCAGTGCCTGGGGTCTTGCACTGCCGATCTGAGAAGCGGGGCAGGACACCGGAATTTGTGAAGCAGGCAGACATGGTAAGCCGTAGACTTGTGGCTGCTTAAAACTTTAATAGTAGCACTGGCCTCCTTTCACATTGAAAGCAATGCCAGTCTCTGTTGCCAGCAATCCGGCAAGCATGAACTCTGCCCCTGTCCCACCCCCTCGCGGCTGTCCCAGGGAAAGATCCCTGTATGCCGCCCCTCTCCCGCCTCCACCGCGTGGCTGTAAGCCGGCGGTTACAGTTCTGTAAAGGAACGGGAAAGCAGTCCCAATACTAACATTCCCCTACCTAATTCAAAGCAGGTCACCATGAGCAACATCACCCTGATGAGGATCTCAGACAGT
Source organism: Emys orbicularis (assembly GCF_028017835.1). Taxonomy (NCBI): domain Eukaryota; kingdom Metazoa; phylum Chordata; order Testudines; family Emydidae; genus Emys; species Emys orbicularis. The sequence goes on along the minus strand of NC_088687.1, from coordinate 79,117,373 downwards.
GATAAAGAAAGAATGCTTCGGGAAAGCCTGCAAAAACCAGGGCCGTATGCCGCCATGCTCTGCAGGGCAATGATCCCGGAGTACCTGATTGTCTCCTGGTGCGGAAACATTTCCTACCACGGAGGACCCAATAAGGCCGCTCTCCCCAGGAACCTGATGCAAAGGCTTTCCAATTACCTCCAGGAGAGCTTCGTGGAGATGTCCCAGGAGGATTACTGCTCTATCCCCGGACATGTAGACCGCATTTTACTGTAGCTGCACTGGCAGGGACTAAACAGTAGAGCGGCTTGGGCAGAACAATCATGCAAAACCGGACATTGTTAGATTTTTTTTCAATAGTTGCACTGCCCAGGACTGAAACGTTAAGCGCCTAGGGCAAACTAATCATGAAAAACCCATTGTTGTTATTGTTAATATTCCAGTTCTGTTAAAAATAAATATTTAGATGTTTAAAACACTTACTGGTTGATCCTTCCCCTGATTCTGTGTCCGGGTTAAGGGCTGGGGACGGTTGGTAGGGGATCTCTGTAAGGGTGATGAAGAGATCCTGGCTGTCGGGGAAATCAGCGTTGCAAGCGCTGTCTTCTGCCTCGTCCTCCTCATCTCCTTCCTCATCTTCCCCGTCCGCTAACATGTCCGAGGAACCGGCCGTGGACAATATCCCATCCTCCGAGTCCACGGTCAGTGGTGGGGTAGTGGTGGCGGCCGCACCTAGGATGGAATGCAGTGCCTCGTAGAAACGGGATGTCTGGGGCTGGGATCCGGAGCATCCGTTTGCCTCTTTGGTCTTCTGGTAGCCTTGTCTCAGCTCCTTGATTTTCACGCGGCACTGCGTTGCATCCCGGCTGTATCCTCTCTCCGCCATGGCTTTAGAGATCTTCTCGTAGATCTTTGCATTCCGTCTTTTGGAGCGCAGCTCGGAAAGCACGGACTCATCGCCCCACACAGCGATCAGATCCAAGACTTCCCGATCAGTCCATGCTGGGGCCCTCTTTCTATTAGATTGCACGGCCATCTCTGCTGGAGAGCTCTGCATCGTTGCCAGTGCTGCTGAGCTCGCCACGCTGTCCAAACAGGACTCATAGACTCATAGACTTTAAGGTCAGAAGGGACCAATATGGTGATCTAGTCTGACCTCCCGCATGATGCAGGCCACAAAAGCTGACCCACCCACTTTCCCTTGAAGTCTTTAAATTAAGTCGCAGAGAATCCTCCAGCCTGCGACCCCTGCCCTATGCTGCGGAGGAAGGCGAAAAACCTCCAGGGCCTCTGCCAATCTACCCTGGAGGAAAATTCCTTCCCGACCCCAAATATGGTGATCAGTAGAACCCCGAGCATACAGGCAAGATTCTACAGCCGGACCCTTATTTTACCAGCGATGGCTCGTTAATGCCTAATTGACTAAAATCACGTTATCCCATCAAACCATTCCCTCCATAAACTTATCTAGCCTACTCTTGAAGCCAGAGAGCTCTTTCGCCCCCACCGTTTCCCTCGGAAGGCTGTTCCAAAATTTCACCCCTCTGACAGTTAGAAACCTTCGTCTAATTTCAAGCCTAAACTTCCCCACGGCCAGTTTATATCCATTTGTTCTCGTGTCCACATTAGTACTGAGCTGAAATAATTCCTCTCCCTCCTTGGTATTTATCCCTTTGATATATTTAAAGAGAGCAATCATATCCCCCCTCAGCCTTCTTTTGGTTAGGCTAAACAAACCGAGCTCCTCGAGTCTCCTTTCATAGGAAAGGTTTTCCATTCCTCGGATCATCCTAGTGGCCCTTCTCTGTACCCGTTCCAGTTTGAGTTCATCCTTTTTAAACATAGGAGACCAGAACTGCACACAGTACTCCAAATGAGGTCTCACCAGCACCTTGTATAACGGAAGCAGCACCTCCTTGTCCCTACTAGAAATACCTCGCCTAACGCATCCCAAGATCGCATTAGCTTTTTTCACAGCCACGTCACATTGCTGACTCATAGTCATCCTGCGATCAACCAGGACTCCGAGGTCCTTCTCCTCCTCCGTCACTTCCAACCGATGCGTCCCCAGCTTATAACTAAAATTCTTGTTAGTCATCCCTAAATGCATCACCTTACACTTCTCACTATTAAATCTCATCCTATTATTATTACTCCAATTTACAAGGTCATCCAAGTCTCCCTGCAGAATATCCCTATCCTTCTCCGAATTGGCAATACCTCCCAACTTTGTGTCATCCGCAAACTTTATCAGCCCACTCCTACATTCGGTTCCGAGGTCAGTAATGAATAGATTAAATAAAATCGGACCCAAAACCGAACCTTGAGGAACCCCACTGGTGACCTCCCAGGAAATGAGATTCAAACTGCCCAGACAGGAAAAGGAATTCAAATTTTCCCGGGGCTTTTCCTGTGTGGCTGGTCAAAGCATCCGAGCTCGGACTGCTGTCCAGAGCGTCAACAGAGTGGTGCACTGTGGGATAGCTCCCGGAGCTATTAGCGTCAATTTCCATCCACACCTAGCCTAATTCGATGGCCATTTCGAATTTACCGCTACTCCCCTCGTTGGGGAGGAGTACAGAAGTCGAATTAAAGAGACCTCTATGTCGAACTAAATAGCTTCGTGGTGTGGACGGGTGCAGGGTTAATTCGATGTAACGGCGCTAAATTCGACATAAACGCCTAGTGTAGACCAGGCCTCAGAGAAGTATAGAATAACAGAGACCTACGTGCATACTGTCTTATCTCTGTCTGGCATTATCCTCAAGCCACTAGGAAGACATGACTTATCCTTGGTGTGCCCTGTTCTCTTGGGGCCCAAGTTAAAGCCTTCTTGCTGCAGCCCCTGACTCACAGTCAGTCTCTCTGTGTCAGCCTGCAGCTGCTGAGAAATTCCACCCTTCCCTCTTTGCAGGGCATATTGTTTACCAGATCTATCTTTTGATCTCCCTTTCTTCTCAGCCTTTGCAAAACGGCCCTCCTGCTAGGCTGGGGGCTGTGTCCGTCTTCATGATTATAAACCAGGCTATTGTGTTTGAGGGGGTGCTCCTTATCTACGCCATTGTTTTACCTTTCCTGTCCGGTTTCTTTAACAATCCCTTTTACTTTCACTTTGCATTCAGGCATGGCAATATCAGACAGATATATTGAGGAGCATTTGTTTTTTTGTTGTTTTTTTAAATATCATATATTTTCCAATTCTCCACTACTGTATCTAACCATACTACATTACACACACCCTCCCCACCCAACCTGTTACTGCCCAAAGACAATTAGTGGAGTCTGATTTTAAAGTCTGTGAATATATATTCCTTTATTCTGCTTTGCAGTGCCATTACCCCACTACAGCAACATGTGCTTTGGGTGTTAACTGGGGAAAAAATTACTATACTTTTGCACTCTTCTTTTTAGGGAAGTAGTGATAATCCTGGCCTCCACACCCTGAAAAAGATTTAGTGTTGCCATCAGTGTTAATGTCAACATTCACAGCAGTGCTATGAAATACCAGGGGGTGCTTCACAGTACTCGCCACCCGTGCATTAGCATGATGCTAGCCCTCCCCATTGTACAGGAGTAGTTTACTGTGAATCCTCTCCATGAGGCTGAGCAATTTAATGAGACCAGAAGTAAAGCTGGTGTGTAAAGTCAGACTGAGGTGCTTTTGAAATTTTTAGATCAATGTCTCATATGGGGTAGGTTCATCCGATTACTTGCTCTGTTTGTTCATCCTGCCCAACCTGGCCTTCTGTTCTTTGGGTATTACTGGAACAACAGTGGATTGTTAGAGGAGAGGATACAATTTAAAGATGCCTGTTTAGGACCAGCAAAGCCTCTAAGACTGAATCTAAGTGACTGGGGAGACCAGCAAAGCCTCTAAGACTGAATCTAAGTGACTGGGGAGGGAGACACTTTTTAAATGGGGACCAGAAGGATATGTTCAAAATGTTACTGAAATAGAATCTTTGACACTTTGGAGAAACATCCAGCTTTTCAAATGTAAATGTCTTCAGTTAATAGCTTGAAAGGGAGCAAGAGAAGACTGAAAAAGCTGAACATAATGCCGAGCTATGTTCACGTCATACACACAGAGAAGTTAGATAAAAACCATAAAAGTACACTTGCTGGTACAGAAGCTGGTGTCATCAATACAGAATGATAACACACAAGAACCAAAAACAGATACATAAAGCAGGCTGCTCCCTAAAACAGAGAGGCACAACTCACCTATTTTACTGTAGGCTGGCTCTCTGAAGACTGCTACTAGACCCAAATCACACACTTCCCTACAGAGCCAACTAGCCTGCAAGCAGGACTAGGACAACCCACAAACATTTTAGAGTAATAGCTTACCATCTTAACAGTTTCCAATACACAACACTCAGGAAGGATGGCATTTGTGTTTGTACATTTAGGATATGTCTACACTGCAATTAGACTCCTGCAGCTAGCCCATGCCAGCTGATGTGGGCTCACGGGGCTTGGGCTAAAGAGCTGTTTAACAGCAGTATAGACCTTCGGACTTGGGCTGCAGCCCAGGCTCTAGGACCCTGTGAGGTGGAAGAGTCCCAGAGCTCAAGCTGCAGCCAAAGCCTGAATGTCTACACTGCAGTTAAATAGCCCCTTAGCCCAACCCCCACAAGCCTGAGTCAGCTGGCACTGGCCAGCTGTGGGTTTTTAATTGCAGTGTAGACATACCCTAATTGTACAAACACAAATACCATCCCTCCTGAGTGCTGACATATCCGAAGTGGCAGATCTCCATTCAAAACCAAAATGAGACAAAGAATACATGGCTCAGGAAGAGGAGGAAACTATTGGAGTGCCTAGTATGGAGAGCTGAACACAACAGTGAGAGGGTAGAAAATTAAATTCAGGATGCCTTCTCCAGGGAATTAAAGACTCAATCATTTAAACAAACACAACCCCTTTCTGGCTCAGCTCTGGTCTACCACGCATGTAGATATGTTGTTCCCTTCTCTACCAAAGTGATATACATACACAATCTTTTTATCTAGTCTATGGCCAAATTTGATTTAGGCACCAAGGTTGAAGGAGTACAGTCCCCACTGAGACAGTAGCATTCATAGTTGTGGTTGAAGAGAGGTTACATAAAACGGCAATAGTTCTGCCACATGTGCACAAAAGTGGAATGGCAGAGGAAAGAATAAGAGAGGAGTGTTTTTACTGCTTCTGTTCATTACAGCAATGTGTATGGTTTAAAGGGTAATAGTGAGATAGAAACCATCATGGAAATGGAACAACTTTTAAATTACATCCACTATACATAATATTTTACATGGTACTATATTAGATGCATGCCTCCTGCTAATAGGTGTTTGCTTACATAGGGCTTAATTCTGCTCCTATCAAAGACAACGGAAGGTTTGCCACTGACTTCAGTGAGAGCAGAATAAAGTCTCAGGTTTGTGAAAATAAAGGAGGACGTGTTGAGTCTAGAATTAATGATGTGCCTTATGATCAAATTCAGCTAAGAGATACATGGACAGAATGTGTGCTTTACCAGTGGCTTGTTATTAAACCACAACAATTTAACAAGACAATGGGCCTGATAAGGATCCTTTAAAATCAGTGATATTTTGCTATTTATTTTAATGGCATCAGCAATAGGCCCAGAACAATTAAAATGCACACAAACAAGACTGATAGAAAAACTATGATAAAATGAGATAATCCAATTAAATTTCATAAAAATGTATTGTAACAAATATATTGTACACAACACAATATTTTGCGAACACAAAGCAATAACATTGTTAAATAAAATCATTGGATTTCCTAAAGAAGCTAAGTTACAAATCTGTGGCATGCAACAGTTCAGTGCACTTCATTAGTCAACACAGAGATAAGGGAAGCAAACCAATTAATTATGCACCTAATTCAGAATAGCTCACAAAACAATACTTTCTGTCCAGTACATCTTTGAATTTTGCTATTTGGTGTCTACAAAGCTGTAAATTAATTTTAAATGAAGAAATTTTCCCTTTTCCCCCCACCCCCGAAAAAAACAACAAAAAAAGAGCTCATCTACTCTGACATGAACTGAAACACATATGTTTGTGCATATATCATTATTTAAAATGTTCTGGTTTTACTCTGATTACATCCAATTTAAAACAATTCTTTCACTTAAAAAGAAATTAAAAAGAGCAGATTGCTCAATGGGATATAAAAATGATTTCACTCAAGTTTGAAAACACATCAGGCTGAAAGTCAACAATCTCCCTTACTGAAAATTATTCTAAACAGCGCATGTCAAGTATTTTAGACATTATTGGAAATAGCTGTCACAGAAAACGTAAAAGGACTCTGCATACATTGTATGTGGCCTTATTGCCTGAATGTGAGAATCTGCACACTGACACAAAATTGCTACCCTGTCAGCACGTAAAAGGACAGATCATTTCATCTCTTTAGTGATGAAGTTTCAAATCCACAAAGCAGAAGCTATCAGTCCTTTGAGATGATTATGATGCCTCGAACCTGACAGCTTGCGTTGACAGCTTTCACAAATTCTGACAATCAGGAAGGCAAGTATGCACAAAACAGAAATGGATAAAGATAAACAGGAGGATAGTGTGATCTTTATGTTCATTGTAATTGTTAAAAGTAATACCATGGAAAATTATGGATTTTGATTTTAACTCTTTTCATGATATACACAGATGAGGGCACCAATAACCCATATGGGTGCAAAGCTTGCCAAGAAAGGACTATCAAGATAAACAGATGGCTGTACCATTGCCATATGGTTCTTCAGAAATTGGATCATATTATGACATTTTGCCATAAGATAGATCTAATGTTATTTCTGGGCCAATATTTTAAGCAGTGCAAATAAGGAATGCACAACTATCTCCAATTAGCCATGTAATATACATATAAAAGAATAATAAATGTTTTATGGGAAATTTTGTAGACTGACATTACTGCAATTTAGATATCAATTTATTGAAAAAGTATGTGCCTCGCCTCCATGCTTGTTTCTTACTCTTTACTCAGTTAACTGCATTCAATAAAATGTTGGTATGTGGGGGGAGTTTAATTTCAGAGCTTTTCCTCATGCACAGAGAGAAGAGGACCTCTAAGCTATTCACAGTAGCTTTGGAATTTGTGGTTCTAAGCAGGGAGGGGAAATCAGGGAAACAAATGAAAGGCTACTCAAGGATATTTCACTTTCTGTTTGACAGTCACACTGCAGTAATCAGAGCGATAGAGAGCTGACCATGTCCATTGGCACAAATGATAACAATCCTCCATAACTTCCTCCACTGCTAATTACATAATCCTCACTTTCCTCTTGATTAATTATTATTATTGTGAGTCACTGTAAAATTCTATTTCTGTCTTTTTTTTTTCTGTTCACTTACAGTGCAGATTAGTTTCGCTAGGATAGCTGTACAACAACTATTGGTCACAGTCTTTTAACTCTCTGTTCAGGAGAGGAGAAGTGGGAGGATGAGGAGGAAAGGCAGAAAATGAGAAGTGGAATCAGGAGGAAAGATGTAGGAGCGTTAAAGTGATTCAGTATTATGGTTTGCCTTACAATTGCAGCCAACCCGCTCAATAGATGTATGGCTTGTAGATATTCTGAAATGCAGATATGTGGTTCTAGGCTTGCCACATTTTACCTTCTACTTGCTAGAACATCCAAAAGACCAAAAATTGACTGGCTGATGTGTAGAGCTGTGCAGGAACCTGATATTTTTTTTCAGGGGAAATTTTATTATTTAAGATATTTTTCTGTTCTGGAGCTGAATGAAACCAAAAGATTTTAAAATTTTCCACAAACTAGACTTTCAAAAAATTATTGCTGGTTGATTGAAATGTTTTGTTTTGACAATACATTTAAACCTTTCATTTTATTAATATAAAATTTTAAGACTGGAAATTTAAAATGATTTCAAAATGGAAAATTGAAATATTCCTTTTTATGGAAACATCTTTTCAGTTTTTCATTCAAACTGAATGTAGGTAGTGACATGCTTCTGCAAAATGTTTAGCTTTCAACAGACTGGAATTTTCAAATGGAAAAACATTCCATCAGAAAATTTCCTACCAGATCTACTGATGTTCATGTGCACTAATACCTGCTGTGCTGTGAGGTAATGTCCTCTGCTGAATGTAGTCTAACCTTCTCAGAATGCAGTTTCCATTTTTCTTGCACTTTAATGATAGGAAAAATTAAAAGCCCTAGCATTAATATTGTTTGTGTGTTGGACCACTACATTTTTGGAGAAAGTGGTAATGAGTTATTTTACCCAGGATGCAAGTTTGTAAATTATTGCCAGTGATAACCAAAAGATTTCAGATCCCAGTTAGGCACCTCTAATAAGGAGGCCAGATTTTCAGAAGTGCTCAGCAACAAGTAGATTCCTGACCAAATAGTTCCAGTTGTAGCAAAGTATGAAAAAGATGCACAAATATGATTCTGGTGACTTCCTCCACTGCTAAGTACAAGTACTGTTTTATATTCTGGAGTATTGTAGCACCACACTTCACCTTTCTTTTTTCCCCCTCACCTCCCTTAATATTTAGTTCCTTGACTTCTCTTTGTTGCAAAATATATCTTTTCTAGTATCTTCTCAGATCTAGATGCTGGGATACATTATATTCAGGGGAATTCATGTGGCAAAGACCTGTTAATCAGGTCTGCTGTTTCTACAAATTCTGTAACTACTTTACTGAATTTTTTTATTAATTATTATTATTAGTAGTAGTATTTATTTGTATTGCAGTAGAGCCTATGAACCCTATCCACAGACCAAGACGCCATAGTGACAGGTGCTTACCAAGACAGAACAAAAAAACCCTGAAGAACTTATGTAGTTATTATAAGGTAGTCAACAGTTCCTCCCATGATTGCTTAATTCATGCCAGGACATGTACAGACATCTTTGTGGATAGTAAGCAGAATACACTTTTTTTAAAGTCAGTTTAGGAGCCAGAGAGACCCATAGGGTTTATTATGTCCAGAAATCTGAATCATCTTAATATTTATTTCAGCCAAATCCTGTCTTTTCTCCACCATGAGAGACACTACTGCACTATCTACTGTTTTATAATCTTTATTTTCAATACTACATAGCAAAATACATGAAAAATTTTGGGGACAGATTCAGCACTCAGTTGCACAAAGGTAAATATAGAGCAAATCTGTTCAACTCAGTAGAGGCAGTCTAGTTCTAGTTTCCATAATCAAAAGCAGATTTTATTAGTGCACAACAGAAACCAAAAGATTTAAAAGGATAAGCAAAATATGCACTTGTCTAAATAGATGCTAAGGATAATGCAAGTCTATGCCTTAACTTAAGAAGTATTGTGCAACATCCCTGAAAATTTCACATAAGAGAACAAAGTTTCTTTCCAGTGTAAAAGCTTTGTCAAGTTCTTGACTATGATTCACAAGTCCTAAGGATATGAAACTGTTCCCTTTCTAGGGAATATAGTTATTCATATTTCCCAAAAGCCCACAACACCTTTGTAATTAAGGCATCAGCCTATATATAACATCACTTTTTGAAGGCGGAGCAAAATGTATGTTTTTTTGTTTTAAAAGTTTGAATACAGCCGGAAGCTTTTATGATTCTTTGTCCTTTTAACTAACCATTTGTGATAGGAAGGCCTATCTACTTAACGTTTGGGGAGGAGGTTAGAAAGTGTATTTTAGTTTTAGTCTCCTTTGATTTGTTTGGGGAAAGAGACCTCAACACAAAACAAATATTCTTATCTGAAATCCTGTTTCTTGTTTAAGGACCCCTTAGTGTGGGAGCTCCAGGCTTAGCCCCCTCACAAACTCTGGGGATGGTTTGCGATCACTGATTAGTTCTTTTCCCATTTAGGAATTTCCTTTACATGTGTGTGTGTATCTCAGTGAGTGAATGTGATAGAGTTGGGATGCAAACGGGACTTAAGTATTCTTTTTCTTCCTAAATCATTGCATCTTTCTTAACATATCCCCAAATCATAAAAAGAACTATGTTCTATTTTTCTAATAAGGGGCTAACTGGTGCAGCAAAACTGAAGTTATAAGGAAACTTTAGACTCCCCCATCTAAAAAGGAGCTCCTATAGGGATTGAAAATTGGTTTAGATTTGTTTGCTTTTCATTATTTTCTTCTCTTACTTGAAATGGTGGTTGTAACCTCTATGTCTGCACCCAAGGAAGGAATGAAAATTGGAGTTATTTCCTAGCTACACCTAACCATTAGAACTTGACTAGCCCAGCTGTGGCTAACTGAAAGTCTGAGTTGAGGCAATACTAATCAGCTGAACCTGAGGCAGCATGGGGCTTCTAAAAGTTGGTTTTTTGTTTTGTTTTGTTTTGTTTTAAAAAGCATGCATAGTCAGGGTTTTCAGGGAGGGAGACAGGATATAGCACTAGAAAGATATTTTTAAGTGTAGGCTATGAAAAGGCTTGTCCAAATTTCCAATAATTAAAAGAAAATATTTGCATGTGTCTTTTGATGTTGGGGTTTATTTTCATCTTTGGTGGATGTTAGTAAGTTTTAGTTAATATCTGATTTCTATTCAATTTGAAGCACTTTTGTGTTTTTAGCCAACTGCATGGTCTGTGATATATCCTTCCTTCCTTCCTTCCTTCCTTCCATAAAAGGGTCTTTTTTGTCCTCTTTTTTGTCTAGCTTTAAGATTTTTACCAGTTTCCAAACAATACCTTTAAAGATGGGTCTTTGTGAATCTAATTATATAATTTCCCCAAAAATTTTCTAGTACACATTCATGTATCTGTCAGTGAACTTATTCGTCTCTATGGCTCATTATTGGTTACATTAATAATTAATATATTAGGTAGCATCTGGCAGATGTAACTTGCACATTCTCTATTGAAAAGTTTTGAAACTACTGAGACTGTGTTTAAAATCCCAACAACTATTGAAGCTATTGGTGTTAAAGAAAAAAGTTCTATAGAAATAAAACAGAAAATGATCTAGCTAGATTTTTTATTTAAAATCATTCTAGGAAATTTAACAGAGAATGATATCCTTCCTACAGGATTCTAGAATGTTTTAAAAAGCATAGAAATAGAATTTATTTTTCTCTGATATGCTGAACAATTACTTTCTTATCTTCCTTCAAATCCCTCCATAAGACACACCTTTTCCATCATGACTACAGAAACCAGTCTGCTGATCATGGCCAGGCAGCTGACACATTGTGATGTTCATCTTTCCCCTCTCCCAATCTCTAATCCCAGTTAAAAATGGACAAAATTGAGATGATAGCTGACTATATATGTAATGAACAAAGCTGGGCCAATTCTCCACCCTACTCATTTTCTGTATGTGGAATCCTTACCCTGTATGCTTCATCTGTTTGTCATAAGCTCTTTGGGACACAGATTGTCTCTCTTCTGTGTTCGTACAGCACTCAACAAAATGGGGCTGGAGGCCTTTGGGTACTATCAAAATATAAATATTTACCACTACTACTAATGCATTCTGCAGATTTTTAGAGATTTCGTGTAGAATCGGTTTCATTCTTATTTAAATTGTACCAGTCTTTTATTTTACAAGAGAGTAGGTGGTTAGGCTGAAAATTGGATAGTAAGTAGGAGATAGTACAAATGCAAATGGGATGTTTTCCTGCCTACTTTTATGCTCAGACTGTAGTGGTTTAACCATGCCTATTACTACTGGCCAGACTACATCTTCCACAGTGTACCAGTCTTCCTGAGTCTCTGTATCATCGTAGTTGTAGTCCAGCTGGACAAACCAATCCATAGAGGGTCCTGGAGCACCCAAACTACAACTCCCATGATGCATTATGGCATCACATAGTTAACAAAATTATTCCTATTGATTTTTTTTTTCAGATTTTGGATATTTGTTTATTTTAATGAAGTCAAAATTTTCCATACAGAGTCTTTTTGAAAAATATTTTGTTTTCCATTAAAAAAAAATTCCATTCCTAAACTGTTTTGATGGAAATTTTTCAACCGTTCCTAGCAGTGAGCATAGCTTGATCATACCAGGATGTCTGATCTAAACACAGTTTTCCCTAATATTTACTAGTCACTATGGGAAATATTCACAAGCAAGTTGGAATGCCACAAGATTTCTCATTTGGTCTCTGAAACCTACCCTTACCTTCTGTCATTGATTTTCCAACTTTCAACTGTGCCAATACACTAAATACTTTTGTCTGGAGGAGATTATGCTGAGTAGGCTTGGTGCATGAGATTTTCAAAAATGCTCATTGTTAGCTCAGCTCTGCTCCCACTGAGGTCTATCAGAATAATTTTGACAGAGGCCACCACTATGTGTTTTTACAATCTATTCCTCCACCACTGTGTACCCTTAGGATCACCACTCATGATTTAAACCAGAACTGCATCTTCTTAACTTATACCCTAACATTGATGGATGGACTCTCACAAGTTACATCCTCCCTGGGGGTCTAGTTAAAATGAGGTGGTGAACTGTAGTCACAGCTTAGATTCTGTGAACTAAATTTTATCCTGGCTGTCCCATTAGGCAAAGGATTTTCTTTACTCAGTCTGAGAGAAAGCACTTTTGTGTTCAACTTTCAAGGAGAATTACTAACTACTGTAAAGTAGACACAGTTTACTAGACAAGGTGTGAAGGCATAAGTCTCCAGCTCCAAAGCTTGGAATGAAGCCAGCATAGTTTTCAAAAGAATATCACCAACAGCGGGAACCTTATCTGACTCTGTAAACTGTTAACATGACAAGGCACTGCAAGCCAGCTCAGGAATGCCATGGCTGACAACTCCTTCCTCCAATCCTAGATTAATACAGTATTGTGTTTTTACTGGTTAGATTTGTCTGGATTCCTCCCAGTTTCTTAAGGAAAGTTTATGATATGTTTTTATGTCTAAAAGTGATGGCAGAAATAAGTAGAAGTAAACTAAAATAATATAAAGCTACTTGTAATAAAAAAAAACACCACAGTTCATATTTAAGCTACAGACTGCGAACTGGAAGCAGATAGATTTGGATTCCATTCCTGGCTGTGCCACAAACTGCTTTGCATAGATGCTACAATCTTCAAAAAAATTGGCAATGACCAAGAGTTAGAATAAGAAACAACTAACCAAAAACCAACCTAAGCTTAGAAGTCTTAGTTAGTAAGAAATCAAACAGTTGTATGTCAGTCATCTTGAAACTCCTGCCTGATTTATAAAGCTTCCTCCTACTTCAAAAGGAATATTTCATATTAACAGTAATATTCTGGAGCTGTTTGAAAGCATTTTGTATTGAGCTTTAGTTCTTTTTAGGCACACAAGTTCTTAAGGATGCTTTTGGATTGAAAGCACTTCATAAAATACACTCTCTGTGTATATTCATATATCGTGTATGCAAAACACATGTGACACAACTAGAAGTAATATTTCCTGAGGTAAAGTTGGCCAGTCCCTATTGTGCTCTTTGTCACACACTCCCTGATTCTGTAATATCAATCAAAACTGTGTCAGAGGGGCATGTGATTGCTGATATTGTCTCTGCTATTGCTGCTGCTGCTGTCAGCCTGTAGCCAATGTTACCAGGGTACTGTCTCTCAAAATTACATCTGTAAAGCTAAAGTAGATCTTGTCATGTGGTAAAAGGGGTAGGTATTTAGCAACTATAATCATTAAAACATTTCCTGACTATCTTCTAGCAAATTCCATCCATTATACTCAATTTGTGTTTATTATAGCAGAGGAAATGAAAAAGCAACTTTTATATTCCCAAAGTCAATACAAATTTTTGGCAAAACTTCCTTAATGTACAGGGGTCCAATCCTACACAGCTTTCTACCTGTCACTATTCATGTATCATTAAGTAATGGCTTGTCCCTCTGGTTATCTGGTAGTTTATCATACATTATCGCACCATGCCTGATATTAATTTGACCACATTTCTTGTTTATACCTCATGCTTTGATTAACAATACCACACATTCCTTACAGGGAAGACACACATCTTTAAACCATATTTATTCTCAACATTTTTAAACTTTCAGTAAAGTTCTGTCACTCTGCCTTCCATATACTCCATCTTTAAATGTAAGTTAGTTCCTATCTGCTGCAGGGCCAGTTGTGAGGCAGTTTCCTTTTAGGGTTCCAGTTCAGATGTAGAATGTTAAAGGGTGATTCACTGTGCTCTCTCTCTCTTAGCCCTGGTCTACACTACGAGTTTAGGTCGAATTTAGATCGATTTAACCCTGAACCCATCCATACAACGAAGCCATTTTTGTTGACTTAAAGGGCTCTTAAAATCGATTTCGGTACTCCTCCCCGATGAGGGGATTAGCTCTGAAATCGACCCTGCTGGGTCAAATTTGGGGTAGTGTGGATACAATTTGACGGTATTGGCCTCCGGGAGCTATCCCAGAGTGCTCCATTGTGACCGCTCTGGACAGCACTCTCAACTCAGATGCACTGGCCAGATAGACAGGAAAAGCCCCACAAACTTTTTGAATTTCATTTCCTGGTTTGACCAGCGTAGCGAGCTGATCAGCACAGGTGACCATGGAGTCCCAGAATCGCAAAAGAGCTCCAGCATGGACCGAACGGGAGGTACTGCATCTGATCTCTGTATGAGGAGATGAATCAGTGCTATCTGAACTCTGTTCCAAAAGATGAAATGCCGGAATATTTGAAAAAATCTCCAAGGACATGAAGGACAGAGGTTATAACAGGGACCCGCAGCAGTGCCACGTGAAGCCGAGGCTACCTTGGCAGTTACCCCCCCATTTGTGTGATGAATTAATAAAGAATGCATGAATTTGAAACAACAATGACTTTATTGCCTCTGCAAGCAAAGATCAAAGGGGAGAGGGGAGGGCAGTTGGGAAGTAGAGTGAACCAAAAGGGCGGGTTTTCATCAAGGAGAAACAAACAGAACGTTCACACTATAGCCTGGCCAGTCATGAAACTGGTTTTCAAAGCTTCTCTGATGCACAGCGCACCTCTTCTAACTGCCCTGGTGTCTGGCTGTGCATAATCAGCGGCCAGGCGATTTGCCTCAACCTCCCGCCCCGGCATAAACGTCTCTCCCTTAGTCTCACAGATATTGTGGAGCACACAGCAAGCAGTAATAAAGATGGGAATATTGGTTTCGCTGAGGTCTAGCTGAGTCAGTAAACTGAGCCAGCAAGCTTTTAAACGTCCAAAGGCACATTCTATCACCATTATGAACTTGCTCAGCCTATGGTTGAACTGCTCCTTACTACTGTCCAGGCTTCATGAGCCATGGGAGCAAGGGGTAGGTGCGACCGCATGGTGCTGCTGACTAGGAGAGCAGCCTGAGGCAGAAGCCTCCAACTGACATGATATTCCAGGCAGGACTGAATCTCCATGAGACAAAACTTAAAGAAGAGAATGACCTGGAGTCGTTCCCATTTTTGTCCAGGCGCCCCGTCCTACCTCACCGAGGCCGGCCAGGAGCACCCATGTCTGCCCAGGCGCCCCCGACCAACCTAACCGAGGCTGGCCAGGAGCACCCACGGGACGATGACGATGGCTTGCAGTTGTATTGTACCGTCTGCCGTCCGCTAGGCAAGGCAAGGCAAGGGGATGCTGCTGTGTAGCACTGCAGTACTGCGTCTGCCGGCAGCACCCAGGAGACATACGGTGACAGTGAGCTGAGCGGGCTCCATGCTTGCCGTGGTATGTCGTCTGCACGGGTAACCCAGGAAAAAAGGTGAGAAACGATTTTTTGCCATTGCTTTCAAAGAGGGAGGGAGGGTGGGGGCCTAACGACAAGTACGCAGAATCCCCTGCGACAATGTTTTTGCCCCATCAGGCATTGGGAGCTCATCCCAGAATTCCAATGGGTGGCGGAGACTGCAGGAACTGTGGGATAGCTACCACAATGCAATGCTCCGAAAGTTGATGCTAGCCTCAGTACTGTGGACGCACACCGCCGACTTAATGCGCTTAATGGGGACACACACAATCGACTGTATCAAATTGATTTCTAAAAAATCGACTTCTGTTAAATCGACCTAATTTCGTAGTGTAGACATAGCCATAGATACATTGTATTTTTTTTATTAATCTGGAATAAGTCATTCAGATGGAGAGAGACAAGTTCTGCTTTTTGTGTATGGGAAAAATATAACAAATAGTATTGCAAGGTGTGCATGACTATTTGCATACCATATATTGGTCGCTATAGCTCTATTGGAATGATGATTTCAATAACTCACTCTGGGCAGATACCCACTGGAAACAAATTGTCCATATTAACTGAGAGCTTGTGGAAATATATGGCATTTTAACATTTAAAACAATTACCTACAGAAGAATAAGTATTGTGTCACATTTGGGCCCTGGTCCATCAGTGAACTACATGCAATTGGACCAATGCACTCTCAATAAGTTCACTGAAAGATTGGTCTCTTGGTTTCCAACTTGATACTTCCAAACAGCACAGAGAGTTTGCTTTAATCTCCTCCATTCCATAAATTTGGACCTAAATCTAATTTTGTTAAACTCACAAGAATGCAAGAATTTGTAGCAATGTTAAAATATAGAAGCACTGAGAACTCATGACTATGTATTCCTAACTAAAACAATTTCCTACTCAGTTGTGGAACACGGTGGAGTACGTAACAGATGCTCAAAGTTGGCAGAGAATGGCAAAAAGTGGCGTGAGCACTAAGCTGGTGAGAAACAATTAATTCTCTCTTTCTCTGTCTCAAACAATTGTGTTGGACTCTTCAGAATCCTGGTGGTTTTTGAGTAGTTAGCAAATACAGAATTACACACCTATTGGCCAGATTTTTACAGCTGTACTTTTTCTGCTGCCACTGTTGTTCCATCTGCGACATGAGTTGTTTTAGATAGAGTATGTTAGGAGGAGGAACATAAGACAATGGGAGAATTTTATGTTTATCTCCTTTTCATATAGTTTTTTTTATTTCTTCTTTATCCAATTGAGCCAGTAAGATGATACTTGGTATAAATTCAGACAGATCTTTTCAGGGTAATTTAGGTATGTAGGAAGGAAAAACTATGATCGTTGCTCCGACTGCTGTGGCTTTGTGTCATTGCTGTGGGGTACAAGCACACTACAAGTTCAGTTGAGGCAACCAAGACTTGAATCACAAAGAAAACCAAGTATGCAATTAAAAATAGTAGAAATTTCTCCAATCTATTTTGTATTGCTTGGAAGTCTGAATTCAGTCTCACATATTTAGAATTATATATTAATTTTCCTTCATTAATATAGCATTTTAAATATTTAGTGGCAATTCTTTCAAACCAGGTAGAGGAGGAGGAATGTGCACAAATTCTGCTACTTCTTAATGGGATTTTTCTATGTGCACTCTGTATAATGCTAATACTTTGAAAATCTATCCTAAGTAATCCATGTAATCTTCCCTCACGAAAATGGAATATCTGGTTACAGATAAACAAACTCTTTAGTTTGGATAAATAGAGCCTTCTTGAAAACTGTGGATTCAAAGAAACCAAACTAAAAGATTGGCTTTATAAAGGGTTGATATAGTACCTTTGTAAATGACAAGGAATGCTGAGTGTGCACCATATTTTGCAGTCACTTCACAGTTTATTTTTTCACTATTCAATGGACAGATTCATTATAAAACAGGTTTGTTCACCAGCTCAGAGTTAAATCCTGGCTTTTTTGTTTGTTTGTCTTTTTGGCGCACATTAAAGCCTTCCCCTAAAACTGACATTCACAAAATGTGTACACAGGCAGAGTCATGCTCCTTAGCCCTGGAACAGAAAAAAAAAAAACCATCGTGTTTTAGGCTGCTGTGAACCATAATTTTGTGCAGCATTTGGATACTATGGTGAGTAGGTGCTTTATTAAAGTGATAGAGACAGAATTTTGAGAGGAGATGTGCCTCAGGGAGGCTAGGGAGCTCTGTATGGTGTGACCTTCCCTTTACAACTGGTGCAGCTGCATCTTCTGGTGCCAGGGACCAACTATTTCCTTACCCCTCCCTCTTTGGTTTTGGAGAGGCTAGTGCCTGCAAAAGCATTGTTCCAGAGCAGCCCTGGTGGTTGGGAGAGAAAGTAAATTCTGCAATTGTGGGTAGGCCTGGAGGAAAGGGTAGGAAGGCTCTTTCTTTGCAGCTTCTGCTTTGGGCACCCACACGGAGTCCACTGCAATTTGGACCTGATTTTGCTTAAATTAATTCTTACTGTATTTCAGTCTGTTGTTTTTCTAGAGAAACTATAGAGAAACTATGATATTTTATTTTTCTTATATTATGATTTTGACTTTCTGAGAGCCTTTTGTTGTATTTGGCTAGGTGCAGATAGCTACCCCAGTTTCTATTTATAAGTTTGTTCTTAGGTGTTTGCTGTAGCTTTGAGTTCAAGAACTACAATTCCCAATTCGCACTGGCAGAGGAGGGGGGAAGAAAGGAGAAGGAAAGGAAAACTGCCCTGTGTCAAAGCGTGAGGGGAATAAACCTTAACTTTGTTATCAAGCTCTCTGAGTGTTCCTCAAAGGAGTTCAGGTGCCAAAGTTTTTCTTCCAGAACGTGACCTATGCCCGCAGAGCCTCACATTCCACCCCAACCACCCTGTGTACATCATTACAGAGAATTTTAAAACTCATCTTCAATGAGACATCTAACATGTATTGGAATGAATGTTGGGAGTGTATATACTTGTGATTTAAAACTAAGAAAGAGCAATGTAAGACTGAGAATAAAAACTATCTTCAGTGCAGGTAGAACTCTAAAAGTGGCATATACAGTCTTAATATTAATGATTAGGAAGCACTTTTGATTAGTAAAATCTGGCTTTCCTACATGAAAATTCTTCAGGGTGTAATGAAAGTTAAATTTCAGAACACACTGCAGGAATTATCTCTTAGCTGATGTATCTCATAGCTTTTCAGAGGTTTATGTGATGCTCTGCACATGCAGGCTTATAACAAGGAAGATAACTCTTTAAGAGCTGGGATTAGCCAACCCTGATTACAGAATGACCCACACTTGGGAGAGATCATGGTGATTGCCCTATAAAGAGCAGCAGGAAGCTGCTATAAAGTGGGGGAATGTTCAGTGAATAGAGACTGCTAGGAGTGGGTGGGCTGTAATACAGAGTCAGGACTGAGACTGCAGCCAGATAGGGCTGGGGCATGCCTGCCAAAGCAGGCAGCCCTGGGAGAAGAAAGAAAACTTTGTTGTTCTGGACTTTTGGATGGTCTTGAAAACTTTATTTTGAATGCTTGTTAATTTAATAAAACACAACCCAAGAAGGGATGGGATTAGACAAAAGTGTTTTTATGAGTTTCTTGAACACTCCAAGAGAGGGAACTGAGGCAGAGTGCCTGTATTGTCACCCTAAGCCATGAGGGACATTCAGGAGGCAGCCAAGCTATTACTTTGACTCCTTGAAACCTGTTGATATGAGATACTGAAACAAAGATGACTACTCATCCCAGAAGGCACCTGTTTTTGACCTTGTATACAATTTATCAGAAGCTTTGATGAGTGATATTTCAGGTTGATGATAAGGTAGATGCAAGAACATAATGTATGTCCTGGGGCAGTTTAATGTCTCATAGCCGTACACATGAGAAATCTAGGATGCCATGAATGTAACATTATATAGATGATGCAGCAAATCTAAACAAAACACAGCTGTTCTGTAGGGATGCATGGGAGAGGAAAGACTGTCCGTTTAGACTTTCTCTATCAGGGAGAGGAGAGGAATTCTGGAAAGAAGGTGATTGAGGAGCTAAAGAAGAAGCTGAAGCAAGATTTAAGAAAAGAGACAAGAATGGATTAAATATGACTTTTTTCATAAAGCCTAAAAAGTTAGTGTAGTTTCTTACACTTGAGAATTTTATTTTAAAATTAAGATTTTCCAAAGTTTATATCCTCAAATTTGGAGAAATTGTTTTTGCAACAGTCTAAAATCAGGCCAACATTTTTAAACTGGGATCCCTAAAATTTGGAATCTAACAAATGTGGCCTACTTTCAGTGGATTCACCTCCGAAAAGTGGAGCATTGGTCTTTTAAATATTATCCCATTTGAATTGAAAGAGAAGAAGTAAAACATTAAATTAGTTAATATTCTCCATGAAAATCAGATAAGCCTCCTTCTCGTTAGAACTTCTGTTAATAATTCAGGAGACAGACTAGATCACACCTTGATGTGCTATAACTGTGGTACCCCCACCCCCTCCATCACTGATAATAGTAAAAGCCTTTTTTTAGCAGTAACTGAGCTGATAACTGAGGACACAGAGGTCTGATCTACACATTAACTGCATAGCTATGCTGGTTAGGAGTGTTTGTGGCTGCGGGGGGAATCACACCCCTAACTGATATAGTTGTGGAGGCAAAAGCCCTAGGGTAGATGCAGTTACACTGGCAAAAATGTCCTTTTGCTGGTATATTTTATATTGTTCTGGGTACTGCTGTAAGCTATACCAGCAGCTTTTTTCCTGTTATAAACAGCATCTACACTATGGATTTTTGCTAGTGTAGACAAGGCCAGAGAAAGAGGATTGACAAAGTAAAATACCTTTTACTTTTTTTTAATTGTGGTTACATTTTACCGGGCACTGCTCTTCAGAAATTCTGAGCCCACAAAGTAAGGTCCAGCTTCTGTTCTCATTGCAGCCAACTGGAGTTTTGCCATTGAGTTCAGTAGGAGCATGATTTTAAATTTAAATAAGAGGTCTATACATTTCCCAAACTAATGGTCCGATGCAAAATCCATTGAAATCAATGAGTCTTTCCTTTGATTTTGGATCATGCCCTAAATTTACCCAATTTTTGTGGGGTTTTTTTTTACATTTTGTTTATTAAGGACTAGATTGTGACTGTACCATTCAGGACAGTAACAGGTTGAAAGAACCCTCTTTGCCTTTGTGTGTGAGCTAATTGAACCTTGGGTAGAGGAGTGGGTGTGCAGTTGGCAGAGCCTTGGCTCTCTCACCCAATACAGAGAACTTCAAAATGATGTCAGGCCCCCAAAATGATGAGAATTTTTTAAAATATCATGATTTTCCAGACATGTTTGGGGTTTTTTTTTACTTCTGGCTTTTCAAGCCTTTAGGGTTTGCGTTTTCAGACTTTTCCTTGCAATCATGAGAGTTAGAAACTTTTTTTTGTAATGAAACCTGAAATTCTCTGAAAGTTGTGTAGTCACATGATTCCAGGAGATAGGGCTTTCAGAAAAATATTATATATGATGAGACTTGTGATCATATGAAGAGGGAGGGTAACATTATGCCCATGGCATCTCTTTTCTGGGGGAGTGTAATACCCTTATGCACTACCTTCTCCTAAGGGTTCTGCTTCTACATTTGAGTAACCTTATGGCACCACTTCTCTCTGTTGATTGTGCCACTATTACTTACTATATACCAAACCTCTAGCATTGGCCTTGAACTATAAATTTTTCCAAAGGTGCATGGTAAATTAATTTTGAAGATGAAATGGAGACTACTGTCTTCAAAAATTTTTACCACCGATTATTGTCTACACCAATAAAGACATTGATTCAATGATCCCTTAAAAGATTTATCTTGTGAAAATATTCTCTTTTCTGACAAATATTATTTTATAAATTTTAGTTCATTGTAGTCCCACAGTCATAAAAAGGACACCATCAAATACATCAGATACTGTAACTGGGCCCCAAAAACTGTAAAATGAATAGAATTGGTTTCAGGATTAACAGAAGGCTGTGAAAACAAGGTGTGTGTGTTGGGGAGGGGGAGAAGTTGCATTCTCAGATTTCCCTGTAATACTGGAAATGCATTTAATGGAATTGTGCTAGTGCACGAGAACTAGAAAGTGAAACTCACAGAAAACAAAAGTAAAATTGAACGCTCTCCCACCTCTCATTGAGATCCACAGGATCCTTTCCATTGACTTTATAGAAATAGTATTATGGCCAGAATTGTAAAGGCAGTTAGATGTCTAAAGATTCAGAAAGGCGCCTAACTCCTATTGATTTCAATTGATAGGAGTTCGGCCTTTTTGAAAATCTGTTACGTGTCTCTTTGCATCTTTAATACTAAATACCTTTAAAAATGCAACCAATTGTCCAAAAAGCATAAGTAATCAAACAGCTTAATAGGTGAAAAGTAAACTAGATATCTAATTTTATTTAGTATTAATAATCCAAGGTGTTGTTAGTATCACAAGTAGAGAAATATGTTTAAATGTATCATTTTCATTGTGATACTGTCCTTTTAATAAATATATTCATAAGTAGAAGGATGTGAATAAAAAATATGGAATCAACCTTTAAGTTTCACTTCAATCAACTTTATTTTCCACCCAAAAGAACATCTGACTAATGACAGCCCATATTTACATTCACTGTAACACATCCACAGAAATCGACAAACCCTTTAAAAAATTCACAACAGTGTTTGTTGAAGTGTGACAAAAATGAAACGTAGACGAATTAATTCTGAAATGGTAAATGCTCTTTGCATCCCCGATTAGCAGAATAAAGATGTTATTCTTTTTTTTATATTCCTAAGGCTACATTTCCAACAAGATTATATGAGTTGCTTGTGCAAAACGTGCACATGAGCATTATTATGATTGACAAAGAGGAGTTAGAGGGTAAAATGATCCCAAGCATACTTTGGTAGCTTTTCAGGGAGCATAATTAATTAATGGAAGCTAGAATGGAGGGAGGCCTATTAAGGTAATTCTGCACCTCTGTTCAGAGTTGAATTTTGTGAAACTTCTAAATGAAATAAAACCATTCTTATTTTATCTCTAGCAATAGGTGACATTAGGATTGCCACTTCTGATGTACAAAACACCAGAACATCAGGGATGATATAGACCCCATAAAGATGGACAGCTGGCAGTGTGTGCTAAACACCTTTACAGATTTCCCAGGACAGCTATCTCAAAAAAGGGAAAATCTTGGGAAAACCTGGACAGATGGCAACCCTAGGTAACCCTGCTTTTCTTTGAGGGACTCAGCCTCTGAGCTTTATAGTAAGCGACTAGATTTTTTTTTTTTAATTTGGTGCAGCATAACTAAGAGATACAGAATCTGGCACCATATCAATACCACAGATATGCACATGGATTCTCTTCCTGCATTTTTTTTAAAAAATCGGCCACAGCTCCTAGTTACATTTGTCATACAGGAATGTCTCACTGGGGCAGCACTTGCTTAGATCCAGTATACAACAGTACATTTTCTTGCACCTCAAAGTTTCTCCTTGGTTCTTATCTTTTTAGCATTAGGCATAGATTTTTTTCAAACGTGCAAAAGAGGTTTAGGAACACAAGTCTCACTGAAAGTCAATGAACTTGTGCTCGTAAATCACTCAGATTCATTTGAAAATCCCAGGCCAAATCCTGAGATTAGGTGTAGGCAATCTATCCAACACTGTAGAAGCAGGTCTATAAGTATCAGAACTTCAAAATAAGAGTTGCAAGACCAAACCATATGCTCAATTATAGTTACTTTCAATTCACATTTAAAAACCTATAGTGAAAATGTGACCTGAAAATATTTGGCAAATTCCAGTCTATATTTAATGGAAATAGAGATTCCTCTAAAATCTGGCCCTGGAACACCAGTGCATAGAAATTTTTCACTGACTTCAATGAGATCTATAGAAGTGCAGGGGCTGCAAAATTAGTCCTCTAGCTAGTGAGAGGGTCATGCAAGACATCTTTAAAGTTAAAGGCAGCATTCAGAATTGTTTTAAATAATTAATCTTGCCAAGAGATAATCTAGAAAAATGCAGGGTTTTTTTTTTTTCTTTTCTTGGAAGTGGGGAGAGCAGCTTTTTGTAGTCTGGGAGAGATTCCAAAACCCCTACTCTACTGAGTAGCATCTTACTCTGCAAGTGTCCTACTCCCCACTGATTTCAGTGAAGCTACTCACAGAGGTCTTGATCTTGATCCTAGGGTTGCTGCTGCCTACACCCCACAATGTTCCACGTGACACTACAGTGTACATCCTTTCCCCAGCACTCCATGCTGTGAGACAACAAGAAGAACTGTAGCTATACATATATCAACCTGTGAAAACCACATGTCAGTGGGTGTGTATGTAGACACAACAAACTGCATTGAGCTGCTGTTTATATTCATGGAAATAAATGTTTCCTGTTTTCTTTTTTTTCCCCTCTTGGGATTATGAAAAGTGGTTCAATCTCAATTTGTAGGTGTTTGTTTGCACTTTGATTTTGTTAACTGCTGATTTGCACACAAAGTTCTATTTTTGGAAAGTCAGAGTAGAATTATTAGTTCACACCAAGCACTTCAGAATACATAGAAGGCAAAGACCCAACCAGATTTATAAATGTACACCAAACATTACAGAATTCATAGCGATGTATGTTGCAAAGTAAACAAGACCGATACTATTTAATGAAATCGACAGAAAACTCTTTTGTGGCTGAGTGTTAATCTGCTCCTTTAAAACCTCCCTCAACAACATAGCTCCATGGTTGACTATTTCAACAGTCCTTGTATCAGTCTGTTCAAATTTAGCAGATTTAGCAGTCTTACTCCTCCATCCTGGTGGTAACTTGCATTGACCAAACTTCATCGTGTAGACATAGCTTTGGATTCAATGTTTCAATGTCCAGCATTTGTGGGTCCTGCTGTATATAAGAATCCACAGCCCTGAGTTAAGCACCCAGGCTCCCTATATAATGCATGGGGAGAGTTAGGCACCTAGGAATAGGATCCAGAGAAGCTGGCAAGCTGAATGGCAATTCTCTTAAGCCAGGCAATATGAAATGCTGAGGAAAAGGGTGGGACCTAACTCCAGTTCTGAAGGAGACACCTCACTCTGCTTGGGATTCACAGCTGTGAACTCTCTCATTGAAACAGAGACTTGAAATTGGGTCACCTTTATGTAAGGGGAGTATCTTAACATTGGGTGATAGAGTCATTCTCACTGTCTCTGCGTCTCACTGTCTCTGTGGCCCAATAAACTTTTTAAATATGTATACACAGTGGAGCAGCTTCAACAGGAGAGACTGAGACTGACCCATATCAGAATATCCCATAGGCCAATAGGTAGGGCACTTTTCTGAGAGGTGGGAACCAGGGGTTCAAATTCTTTCTTCAGATCAGACAAAGGTGGGAATTGAATGTAGGTCTCCCACATCTTCGTGAGTGCCCTAAATATCAAGCTACAAGTTATAAGGGAGGGTGTGGAAACAACCACCTCATCTTGTCATGTTTTGTATGGAGCCCAATCTCTTAGGCAGCCTCTGAGGCTATCGGATTTGGTCTCACAAGGATATGGAAGGGGTGGTCAAGGACCCAACCATGGGTTGCGCATGAGCTAGGCATCCAGGTGCCTGGACTGAGTCATCTGTGTAGATACCCAGCAGCAGATTTTAGGCACCTACAGAACTTCATCAGCAGAGATATAGGTGCCTAGGGAGTTTAGGTGCCACCATGCTTAAGCAGAAGCTGAGCACAGGTTTTGAGGATCTAATTTTTTTATTTAGGTTTCTAAATCCTTTTGTGGATCTAGCCTTTACTTCACAAGAAGGCACACTGGGACTATTTGTAGAGTAGGGTACTGCTCAGTGTAAGCAAGAACTGGCAGAATCTCGTAATTAATGCATATAACAGAGGATATTATCTGAAGAAGTGAGGTTCTTACCCACGAAAGCTTATGCTCCCAATACTTCTGTTAGTCTTAAAGGTGCCACAGGACCCTCTGTTGCTTTTTAGAGGATATTATGTTAGTCAACATTTGCCAACCATTAGACACAATTGCCTTAGAAATCTCCTATTCTAAGTACAGTATAGTCCCAGATACCACTATGTGTTAGAAAATACTTGACTCTCTAACAGTTACTACAGAATATGCATATAGTGAAAGGGTTTAAAAGAAAATAAATAGCCAATAATTATTCTGTGTGTTCCTGTCACAAGGGGGCTATGTGAACATTTAAATAATGTTGCTGTAAAATAAAGCACAGATGGATCATCCCCAAGATTAGCACACAAGATAAGAATTGTTATATGGAAGGCTAGGCATCATATTTTGTTTCCTTCTTGAAGAACTGTTTCATTTCTTATTGAGAGGAAATATGTCTAAAAAGGAAAAGAAATAAAAAGAGAAGAATGTAACTGGAGAAAACTTTGTAATGCACTGAAGTCAATGGAATTATACTGGGCTGGATCCAAGGCATATTTATTACAAAAATCTATAAGTTCCTTTAGGAAATGGGGTGTTTGAATCAAACATTCAGAAGGTTTTTCCTCCTTTTAAGCATCTGATATATAATCCTTCCTCCTCCTCTCCACTGTCAACATAAATTCTAAGAAACCTTTACCTGGAAAATATCATGTTTGACAAAAATGAGAAAATACTAGATAAAGCAACAGTCTTGATTGGAGATACAACTTTTATGTGCATTCAGGCACATTTCATGCTCTTGGAATATTTTAACACAAATACTTTAAAGGCATCTCAGTAGGAAAACAATATCTGCAGCTGTAAGAGGTAGGTAAAAGATGGGAGTGTCCAATTCAAAGAGGCATCCAATATTTTGAAGCTGATCCATTATCTACCCATCAAGGCTCCAATGCATCAACACACTCAAGCACATGTTTCAGACCATCTATATTCAATGAAGTACTGAAGCACAAGGTCTCCCCATGAATGGCAACCTGAGGTGACATTATGTTTGTGCCAGACTGTAAGAGCCGAGGAGTATGATATACTTCCCTGCCCCTTTCTAGGTCTTTCTTGAGTTCACTCACTGCTAACCACAGATCCACAGCAGTGCTGAGATGAACAGCACCCCACTCCATTTATATTGAGTATGGTCATATCCATGTGAAGAGTCCTCTCCACGATGTCCCAATTCAGGGAATGACAGAGCCCTAGGAAGTTAGGATTCTAATTTGTAGATATCCGGATTGTATATTGCTAAGAGCTCTGGGCCAAGAGTGACCAAAGGTAAATTTAAATTGCACACCAAGAGAAATCTTTTAACATTAGGTCTGACTGTGGAATAATCTCCCAAAGGGATAGTAGAAGTCCTATCAGATAAATCATTTAAATTATGTTGGACAAAGTACTGGAGGATATACATACTGCATATTTGCATGTGCCTTGGAAATCAACTAGATTACCTAACAGTTGTTTTCCATCTCTAACTTCTATGATACATAAGAGCTTCTCAGAACTTAAGTCAATGTAAATACAGCCCACAAAAAATATGTACAATAGCAAAAGAAATGTCCAACATACAGTATATAGTATTCTGATAAATGTTACCCAATTGCTGCCAAAATTCATCAATACATACTGGTAATTCATCCACCATGGCATAGGATGAACAAAGGAATAAAAATATACAATAAATTGACTGTTGCACATATAAAGATAGGGAGTGAAAAATAAAACAAAATAGAGAAGCCATTCAATCTCCAAATATACAGCTTGAAAAGACAGAGCCTTAAGCACATTTTAAATCAAATCCCAGATTTTTGTATTCAATAACACTGATTTATGTTTGTCATTTGGTTGGTAGCACAGCCCCTCCCCATCTGTGGTTTCACTGGGGACCTGTGCTCTCCATATTAAGTAACAAAATATTTACAAAAAACATAATCAAAACAATATACATGACTCTCAAACAGGAAATCACTCCCACTTCAAACAATTTTGAGGAACAGGTGCTGCAGGCATTGAGAGCACTCTTCCAATAAATCATGTATTGGCTGCCAAGTAACTAGTACACTGTCCATATAACAAAGATGAATAACGACCCATGCCAAGTTTATAAAAAATGTTTTTAGAAGCATCCTTAAATAAAAGACATGGCAAACGTAAATGTAGTACATAAATAACTCTGGGAGCACATTGGTGAAGTGTGCCCACAAGTGATATGCTGACACTGATGAAAGTAAACATGAAATATTGGACAAAGAACATGATGGGGAAGGTTGCTTCTTTCTGCCTTGACACTCTGGTCCAAAGTATCCCCTCTGTTGCTCACTTAATTCACTTCAGCTCAGTGCTATATAGATTATGAAAGGTCACTGTCTTTTCAGTGTGTAGGTGTGTGTATACAATACCTAGCCCAATGGGGCCTTGATTCTTGATTAGGATCTCTAACCACTATCACAATATGAACTTCTGTAAAGTCCATAGGCCTGTTTTGCTCTCTATTATACCTGTGTTAATCATGAGAACTCCACTGAATCCAGTGAAGTTACAGCACTATAAAACTGATATAAGACAGACCAGAAGAATTTGGGTCAGGCAAAGAAAATGCCACCGGGGAGGGGGGGGGGAAGGGAAAATGCAAAAGAATTATTTGGTCAATAGTCAAGTGGGGGAAGGTGGGGAGGGAAAAAGATGGAGTTGAAACATATCAAATCTTGTAACTTGGCCACATTTTTACTGGTTTCCCAATTTCCTCTCTTGCAATTCATATTGCTAAGTATGAGTATATTAAAAATGAGAAGTGCTATATAGTTATTTTTTAGTTTCTTGTAGTTCAGTTCAGGGTTTGGCCATAAATGGTTCACTAAATCGCAACTTCAGAAAGCATGGGGACAACCTATCCTAGATCTATCTATGTCTTTACAAATATTTTAACATATGCAATCCATGTAGCTGATATGGCATCAAAAGTGTCAGCAGCCAATTTCTTCTGTTGTTCATGGTGAGTAGGAGGGGACCATCGTTTTAGTTCCAATTGTATAACATTCTTCGCTAAATTTCAAAAAGTGTTATGTTTTAGTGCAACACAGAGAACCTGCATTCTTGCTTCTGGGAGAAGGCTTTGTTTTCTAACTTTTATCTTCTCAATGACGGATATATTTCCATCAGCTTTCAGCCTGTTGTCTGTACCATTGCTTACAAGAGGCCATTTCATGAAATTCTATATCTTAGTCAAGTTTTATGATGATTATAATAAGATCAAAGGAAGAGACATCTGGATTCTGGCATCAACATGTTTCACTCAAAGGTTTTCGTTTCAGCTGCAATTCCACCTGCCATACCCCCTGCTTCTTTCATTTCTCTTCCATGATGAGCCATACTGGTTTCTGAGCTCCCAAGTTATTCCACCCATCCACAGAAAAGAGTGTCGTTTTTGACCTTATCTTCTGGTAATAACACAAAGTTATATTAGGATATTCTTTACCTTTAGGAAAAAAACACCCACTTTTTATTTTCAGTGCCTAAAGAGACTCAGATTCTATTTTATTCCAATCCAGACATTTATACCACACTCATCACAGTGATAGTGTAAGATTGGAAGAAAATGTTGTTTTATAGTGTACAATTACAGTTGAAGACTTATCCACTCTTTAGTAGAGACACCTCAATTGCTCTCAAAGTTAAGAGAGAGTGGGCCTGACTCATCATTATATTGTTCCAGATTTACACCACTGTAACTCCATTGATTGCAATGAAATCGAACAAGTAAAAAAAATGTAGTAAAGCAGTAGTGAATCGGATCAAATGTTGTCTTTACAAAAACATAAACAAAAAACCTATAAATATTGGTCCTGAGTCTCCATTGCCCTGCACCTTGTGTAGTTATTTGCAGCAGTGCAAAGTGGACATCAGACACTACCAAATCAGAATGATGGCATTTAAACCCACTTTACACTTGCAGGGCATCAGAGAATCAGGTCTTTGATTTTCCAATGTAACAGTGAGGTGCTGGAAGTGGATGAGAAGACTCTCATGTTAATATTCTGAATATTCTGTCATCATAATGAAGGGAATGCTGGGTTCATATGCCTGTCTGATGGGCTTCCCCTTAAAATGCTAATCATTCCTACTGGCCATTGCTGGGGCTCATAAAAACCTTTGCCCCAATTTCCACTTCAAATTACAGATGCGCTATCCCCATGTGCATTTTATTTTATAATTTAAACATTTTGAAGTTTTTTGCTAAGTGGTATCACATTCTGTCTTGGCTATGGTTATGAGAAAGCATATTGTTGAAGTGGAAAACAAATTAGCAGATTCCCCCCACCTTTACCTCTTTTCCGTGCAAGGACATGTGACCTGGGATGTGGTGGATTTTTTTCCTGGCAGCCCAATTTTTAAAATGTTTACACACATAACTGCTAGTAGCTATGAAAATGTAACACCTCTTGTGTATGTGTGCTGCAGCTTTACATAGATTCATAGATTCATAGATTCTAGGACTGGAAGGGACCTCGAGAAGTCATCGAGTCCAGTCCCCTGCCCGGATGGCAGGACCAAATACTGTCTAGACCATCCCTGATAGACATTTATCTAACCTACTCTTAAATATCTCCAGAGATGGAGATTCCACAATCTCCCTAGGCAATCTATTCCGGTGTTTAACCACCCTGACAGTTAGGAACTTTTTCCTAATGTCCAACCTAGACCTCCCTTGCTGCAGTTTAAGCCCATTGCTTCTTGT
Organism: Emys orbicularis; assembly: GCF_028017835.1. Taxonomy (NCBI): domain Eukaryota; kingdom Metazoa; phylum Chordata; order Testudines; family Emydidae; genus Emys; species Emys orbicularis. The sequence continues at coordinate 79,087,027 of NC_088687.1, read as the reverse complement.
TCTATCCTTAGAGGCTAAGGTGAACAAGTTTTCTCCCTCCTCCTTATGACACCCTTTTAAATACCTGAAAACTGCTATCATGTCCCCTCTCAGTCTTCTCTTTTCCAAACTAAACAAACCCAATTCTTTCAGCCTTCCTTCATAGGTCATGTTCTCAAGACCTTTAATTATTCTTGTTGCTCTTCTCTGGACCCTTTCCAATTTCTCCACATCTTTTTTGAAATGCGGTGCCCAGAACTGGACACAATACTCCAGCTGAGGCCTAACCAGAGCAGAGTAGAGCGGAAGAATGACTTCTCGTGTCTTGCTCACAACACACCTGTTAATACATCCCAGAATCATGTTTGCTTTTTTTGCAACAGCATCACACTGTTGACTCATATTTAGCTTGTGGTCCACTATAACCCCTAGATCCCTTTCTGCCGAATCTAAGTCGTTGATGAAGATATTGAACAGAGCCGGTCCCAAAACAGACCCCTGCGGTACCCCACTCGTTATGCCTTTCCAGCAGGATTGGGAACCATTAATAACAGCTCTCTGAGTACGGTTATCCAGCCAGTTATGCACCCACCTTATAGTAGCCCCATCTAAATTGTATTTGCCTAGTTTATCGATAAGAATATCATGCGAGACCGTATCAAATGCCTTACTAAAGTCTAGGTATACCACATCCACAGCTTCACCCTTATCCACAAGGCTCGTTATCCTATCAAAGAAAGCTATCAGATTGGTTTGACATGATTTGTTCTTTACAAATCCATGCTGGCTGTTCCCTATCACCTTACCACCTTCCAAGTGTTTGCAGATGATTTCCTTAATTACTTGCTCCATTATCTTCCCTGGCACAGAGGTTAAACTAACTGGTCTGTAGTTTCCTGGGTTGTTTTTATTTCCCTTTTTATAGATGGGCACTATATTTGCCCTTTTCCAGTCTTCTGGAATCTCTCCCGTCTCCCATGATTTTCCAAAGATAATAGCTAGAGGCTCAGATACCTCCTCTATTAGCTCCTTGAGTATTCTAGGATGCATTTCATCAGGCCCTGGTGACTTGCAGGCATCTAACTTTCCTAAGTGATTTTTAACTTGTTCTTTTTTTATTTTATCTGCTAAACCTACCCCCTTCCCATTAGCATTCACTATGTTAGGCATTCCTTCAGACTTCTCGGTAAAGACCGAAACAAAGAAGTCATTAAGCATCTCTGCCATTTCCAAGTTTCCTGTTACTGTTTCTCCCTCTTCACTAAGCAGTGGGCCTACCCTGTCTTTGGTCTTCCTCTTGCTTCTAATGTATTGATAAAAAGTCTTCTTGTTTCCCTTTATTCCTGTAGCTAGTTTGAGCTCATTTTGTGCCTTTGCCTTTCTAATCTTGCCCCTGCATTCCTGTGTTGTTTGCCTATATTCATTCTTTGTAATCTGTCCTAGTTTCCATTTTTTATATGACTCCTTTTTATTTTTTAGATCATGCAAGATCTCGTGGTTAAGCCAAGGTGGTCTTTTGCCACATTTTCTATCTTTCCTAACCAGCGGAATAGCTTGCTTTTGGGCCCTTAATAGTGTCCCTTTGAAAAACTGCCAACTCTCCTCAGTTGTTTTTCCCCTCGGTCTTGATTCCCATGGGACCTTACCTATCAGCTCTCTGAGCTTACCAAAATCTGCCTTCCTGAAATCCATTGTCTCTATTTTGCTGTTCTCCCTTCTACCCTTCCTTAGAATTGCAAACTCTATGATTTCATGATCACTTTCACCCAGGCTGCCTTCTACTTTCAAATTCTCAACGAGTTCCTCCCTATTTGTTAAAATCAAGTCTAGAACAGCTTCCCCCCAGTAGCTTTTTCAACCTTCTGAAATAAAAAGTTGTCTGCAATGCAGTCCAAGAATTTGTTGGATAGTCTGTGCCCCGCTGTGTTATTTTCCCAACATATATCCGGATAGTTGAAGTCCCCCATCACCACCAAATCTTGGGCTTTGGATGATTTTGTTAGTTGCTTAAAAAAAGCCTCATCCACCTCTTCCACCTGGTTAGGTGGCCTGTAGTAGACTCCTAGCATGACATGTCCCTTGTTTTTTACCCCTTTTAGCCTAACCCAGAGACTCTCAACACTTCCATCTCCTATGTCCATCTCTACCTCAGTCCAAGTGTGTACATTTTTAATATATAAGGCAACACCTCCTCCCTTTTCCCCCTGTCTATCCTTCCTGAGCAAGCTGTACCCATCCACACCAACATTCCAATCATGTGTATTATCCCACCAAGTTTCAGTGATGCCAACAATGTCATAGTTGTATTTATTTATTAGCACTTCCAGTTCTTCCTGCTTATTACCCATACTTCTCGCATTTGTATATAGGCATCTAAGATACTGGTTTGATCTTTCCTCACAGTTTTGTCCTGACCCTCCTTTCTCTCTGCCAATATAGCCCACACTCCCTCTCGTTTCCAACCCATCTCCCAGGTCTCCATGTTCCCCACTTACGTGTGGGCTTTGCTCACCTGTCCCCTGTCATAACTATAAAGGGAAGGGTAACAGCTCTCCTGTGTACAGTACTATAAAATCCCTCCTGGCCAGAGACTCCACAATCCTTTTACCTGTAAAGGGTTAAGAAGCTCGGGTAACCTGGCTGACACCTGACACAAAGGACCAATAAGGGGACAAGATACTTTCAAATCTTGGGGGGGGAAAGGCTTTTGTTTGTGCTCTTTGTTTTGGTTGTTGTTCGCTCTTGGGACTGAGAGGGATCAGACATCAATCCAGGTTCTCCACATCTTTCTAAACAAGTCTCTCCTATTTCAAACTTGTAAGTAAATAGCCAGGCAAGGCGTGTTAGTTTTACTTTGTTTTCTCAACTTGTAAATGTACCTTTTACTAGAGTGTTTATCTTTGTTTGCTATACTTTGAACCCGAGACTAGAGGGGGGTCCTCTGAGCTCTTTAAGTTTGATTACCCTGTAAAGTTATTTTCCATCCTGATTTTACAGAGAGGATTTTTACCTTTTCTTTAATTAAAAGCCTTCTTTTTAAGAACCTGATTGATTTTTCCTTGTTTTTAGATCCAAGGGGGTTGGATCTGTATTCACCAGGAGTTGGTGGGAGAAAGGAGGGGGATGGTTAATTTCTCCTTGTTTTAAGATCCAAGGGGTTTGGATCTGTATTCACCAGGAGTTGGTGGGGGAAAGGAGGGGGATGGTTAATTTCTCCTTGTTTTAAGATCCAAGGGGTTTGGATCTGTATTCACCAGGAGTTGGTGAAAGGTTTCTCACGGCTTCCCAGGGAAGGGAATTAGCTTTGGGAATGGTGGCAGCGGACCAGATCTAAGCTGGTAGTTAAGCTTAGAAGTCTTCATGCAGGCCCCCACATTTGTACCCTAAAGTTCAAAGTGGGGAAGCAGCCTTGACATCCCCGTCGAACCTAGTTTAAAGCCCTCCTCACTAGGTTAGCCAGTCTGTGTCCAAATAGGGTCTTTCCCCTCCTTGAAAGGTGAACGCCATCTCTGCCTAGCAGTCCTTCCTCGAAAAGCATCCCGTGGTCTAGGAAGCCAAAGCCCTCCTGGCGACACCATCTTCGCAGCCAGGCATTCACCTCCATGATGCATCTGTCTCTGCCCGGGCCCCTACCTTTGACAGGAAGAATCGAAGAGAATACCACCTGCACTCCAAACTCCTTCACCCGTACTCCCAGAGCCCTGTAGTCACTCTTGATCCGCTCAGTGTCACACCGCGCAGTATCATTTGTGCCCACATGGATGAGTAGCATGGGGTAGTAGTCAGAGGGCTGGATAATCCTCGACAATGCCTCTGTAGCGTCTCAGATACGGGCTCCCGGCAGGCAGCATACCTCCCTAGATGAAATGTCAGGGCGACAGATGGGCGCCTCCGTCCCCCTCAGCAGAGAGTCTCCGACCACCACTACCCTACGTTTCCTACAACAACAGCAATTTTGTTTTCGGAGTCGCAGTGACTTATGGAGAGAAGTATCAGAGGGGTAGCCGTAGGGTGACCAGATAGCAACTGTGAAAAAATGGGACAGGGAGTGGGGGGTAATAGGCGCCTATATTAGAAAAAGTCCCCAAAAATGGGTCTGTCCCTATAAAAACGGGACGTCTGGTCACCATAGGTAGTTGTGTTAATCTGTATCCACAAAAACAACAAGGAGTCCGGTGGCACCTTAAAGACTAACAGATTTATTTGGGCATAAGCTTTCATGGGTAAAAAACCCACTTCTTCTCCATGCAGCTGGAAAAGTGGGTCTTTTTACCCACGAAAGCTTATGTCCAAATAAATCTGTTAGTCTTTAAGGTGCCACTGGACTCCTCGTTGTTTTTATGGAGAGAAGATACACACACTTCTCTGTAAGATTTTATATTTATTATTTTTTGTTTTTCATAATCTAAAATGAAAGTAATTCAGAGTGAAAAACCATGGTGCTCTTCGAGTATTTAAAAAAAAAGTTGTTGGCCCTTTGGCCTGGCTTGTTAGCTAATATTAGAGACCTTGCAGGGTTGTTTCTTTTAGGAGAAGAAATCACTTATACAAGTCAGGTATATTCCTAGTGAAAACTTGATTATTTGGATTATACTCAAAATGCTGTTTCCCTGAAATCCCCCCAATGCCATGCCTGCAAACCATGTGCTCTAGAAGCTCCATCTCTCTGCTTCTTCTTAGGATCCCCCTCACAACTGCGTCTCGCCTCTAGCATTGACAGCTTGCAAACTCAAACTTCTAGACCTTGCATTTGCCACCACACAAAGCCCTCAGATCATGTTGTTTAACCCTGACTTGTTCTGCACCCCATTGCCTTGGCCAGTCCCCTCCATTGTTTCCAGATGTCTAATATATAAAAGTCCTTAACTGCACCTTCCACTGACCCCAAAAGAGTGCTTGGCTCAACCACTGGCTCTAACAAGATCTATAGTAATCATTGGATCAAAGATGCATGTGATGGCAGCCATTGGCATCTTCCAGAATAACTATTATATATAAAATAAGACACCACATGGTAGGACTTTTCAAATAAGCCTCTTAAGCGGTTTGCAAAACTTATAAAAAACCCTCCCCTTTTAATGCATACACTATATTTTGCACAAAGGGCACATTAGCTATTTAGTTATTTAAATGACTTATGTCTGACTTATCTGGCCAGCTTTTAAATATTTACAGATTTATCCTCCCCACGTCTCTGAGTGCTAGGGACATTTTATTTCCATTTCACAAATGGAGAGCTGAGGCACAGAGGTTAAACGTCTTGTCCAAATTCACCCAGGAAGTCTGTTGCACAGCCAGAGAATGAACTCCCTTCTTGAGTCCCAGCCTCAAGCCTTGGTCCATCTTTCCTCCACAATTACTTGCTTTATGCACAAAAGCCAGTTTGTCTGAGCCACTTTTGGATACTTATAGTTTAGGAGGCTTCTCTGAAAATTTGTCAGCTTAGTATCAGTGATGGGGTAGTCTGCCCTTTAAGGGTAGTGGTGCCTAAGCGTCAACAACTCTGCATCATGTAGCACAGCCCGTCAAGATTTTGAAAGGTCCAGTATATATTTTATAGAGAAACACACACACACACACACACACACACACACACGCCTAGGAATAAGGAGAAGAGCCAAGGACTCCTATCTTAAGGAGAGAGATAACTGCTTCAATTACCCAGCTCCCAGAGGAGGGCTGGGGCTCTTTCATTAAGGAGAAAGAGAGAGAGAGAGAGACCGTTTACTAGAACCATGGAGGGCAGGAAGGCCCATGAGAGGTCATCTAATCCAGCCCTTGGCGTTAAGGAGGACCCAGTAAACTTACACCATCCCTGACCAGTAGGCTTACAGTTTTATGTGCCAGTTCCTTTAATGTTATTGAATTGAGTCTTTTCACCCCTGCCTTTCCCTCTCAATTTAGCCTCATTAAGCTATTTGAATTGGGCTTCCACCTCAGATGTGTTATTTTCATATCTTCATTCCCATTTTCCACCCTGCCATTGTCCCGAAGCATTTCATTCTCTTATTAAAAACTGAGGCAAAGGCTCAGGCAAAGTATTAGGCTATATGTAGATTACCTTTAATCTCCACCCCATTGTCAGTTCTTAGTGATCCCAATTCTTTTCTTTATAGGGCTAAATAACCTTTTACTATTGGTTTTTATTTCGTTTGCAAGGTCTAACTCTCACTTTTGGCATTTCTCACTTTTCCCCTACATTTTATGATCTCCAAGAGGTAGCCTTCCTTGCATCTAAATCTCTTCCTTGTGGGCTCTCTCTTAACTTCTTTGAGATGCTTGCTCATTCAATTTGGTCTGCAATCCTTCCCTATGATTTCTGCCCCTGTTTAGGATGCAAGCTTCAGATTAAGTCAAAGTTGCAGAAATTAAGTAACGCCAGGCCTCCTCTACATTCAAATCCTGGAGTTCTTCACTCCAGTCCACTTCCATAACTAATTCCCTTAGTTTGTTTGAAGTTTGGCCTTTTGAAATCAAGGATCCTAGTTGCAGACTGACTTTTATTTATCCTTCCATTTAGTTTAAACTGAATTAATTTGTGATCACTCAAACCCAGGTTGCCTTCTACAACCAGTTCCCTTCTATGAGGTCCTTGCTACTTACCTATAGTAAATCTAAAATGGCATCACCTCTTGTTATTTTTCTTCTTCACCAAATAGTCAGCAATCTATCAGTTATCACATCCAGGAATATCTTTGGATCTTACAATTATTAGAAGCACTTGGCCTCCAATCTAGATCTGGGAAATTTAAGTCTCCCCTAATCACACAAATCCCACTAGTATTTATTCCATTAAAGACATCTCTATCCATACCCAAATTGGATCCTGGGGATCTGTAGCAAACCCCAACCACTGTTGCAGTGGAATCTTTCTTCCCCAAAGTGATTTTGGCCCTGACGGGTTCCATTTTAGCTATTCCATTACTTCTAATTTCTTTACAGTCTACCTCATAATTCATATGCAATGCTACTCCACCATCTTTTCTTTTATTCCTGTCTTTCCTGACCAGCACTTATTCTTCACTATGTGTATTCCAGTCATGAGTCCTATTCCACCATATTTCCATTATCCCTATAATATCTTGTTTCACTTCCTGAATCAGTATTTGTAGTTCCTTGTAAACCTGCGGGACTCACCCCTGCAGCACCTCCTGCTGGTCGTCTCCGGGAATTAGCTCTCCAGCCGTTGGAGCACCCTCTGCAGGCCAGTGTCCTGCTACCACTTGGCCCCAGTGTCCCTCCCAGACCTGGTGCCCTGTTGTCTCGGTTGTTGCCCCCTGGCAATAACCCCTCACAGCTTTGGGTCTCCCCCTCCCAGGGGAACCCCCACCCACTATCCCCACTTCGCCTCAGTCTTGGCTACTGCCCAGTCTCCATCTAGCCCCTGTTCACTGGGGCAGACTGCAGTATAAGCCACTCATCACAGGCAAAGAGGTTTGGACCTGCTGCCTCTGGCTACCCGTGGGCTGCCTCCTGCAACCTAAGTGCCCCTTTGGCCTTACTCTAGACCTGCAGCCTGGGGCTTTCCTAGGCTGGAGCTCCCCAGCTCCCTTGGCCTTTCCCCAGCCCTGCTCCACTCTAGGCACTTGGTTAAGCTCCCTGCAATCAGGCCCTTCTCTCCCTGAACGCAGAGAGAGACTGCTGAGCTCCTGGCTCCCAGCCTTTTTATACAGGCCAGCTGTGGCCGCTTCCCCAATCAGCCAAGGCTTGCTGCTTTCCTAGCAGCAGCCCTCTCGCAGCCTCAGCCCTCTCCCAGGGCTGATTTCAAGCCCTTTAGGGCAGGAGCGGGTGACCACCCTGCTACATTCCTCCATTTTGTTACCCAGACTCCTTATATTAGTTCTTCCTGCTTGGTTTCACCCAGATTCCTCACCCAGTGCAATTATTTTACTGCCAATATTACCTACCTGACTAACGGTCATTAGTATTGGCACGGTCTTTCTTCTTGTTGTCCATTCTCGTATCCTCTGTTGTTCCTTTCTCCATTGCTATATCCTCTTACTTGGTTTTCCTCCTTCTCACTATTAGAATCAGGCATGGAGATTACATGAGCATCTCACAGTTGTCTCCCTGAATTTAGCTTTAAAGCTCTTTTAATCAGTTGTGCCAACCTCCATGCCAGGTGTCTATTTCCCTCCCTGCTCAGGTGGAGTCCATCCCATGAGACCACTCATCTACCTCTGAATGCCTTGCAGTGGTCAAATATCCCAAAGCCCTCATTATAGCAGCATTGCCTGATCATCATCAATTTTGTCTTGGTTTTGCACTCCTCCTCTAGGGACAGGTAGAATCACACTGAAAATCACCTGGGCCTCTATTTTGTTAAGCAACTTTCCCAGTCTGGCGTAGTCTTCCTTGATGCATTCCAGTGAGAATCGAGTAGTATCATTTGTTCCCACATGAAGGACAATCAGTGCATTCTTTCCTGCTCCAATTACGATCCTTTTCAGCCTAAGGTTCACACCCTGTGGCAGACAATACACCCTTCTGTTATCTGGATCAGCTCTGGTGACAGGCCTGTCTGTTCTCTTTAGTAGGGAGTCCCCAATCACATAGACTTGACACCAACCTGATGAAGAGGCATCTACACATTTTATAAGTACATTCTTCATTCCATTATTCAAGTCATTAATGAAAATATTCACTAGTACTGGACCCAGGACATATCCCTGCAGTGCTCCACTAAGTATGCCTTCCCACTGTGACAGCAAACCATTGATAACTCCTCTTTTAGTATGGTCTTTCAACCAGTTATGCACCCACCTTAAAGCAATGTCATCTAGACTACATTTAATTTATGTATACTCTGTTCCAGGAGACAAGTTGGGGAGTCATAGTTTAAGAGAGAAAGGGACTGGCTAATTTACAATCCAGCTCCAAGGATTACAATCGAGCTCTCACAACTCCTATTTTCAGACAGTGACCATTATGGAGTACCATTCCACTTCAGGAAGGCAGCTGCTGGTCCTCTGAACAGGGGTGAGAGTTGACCAGGACTTGTAGGGTCCCAGTGTAGGGTGAACGTAGGCAACTAACAAGATGAGTTGCACTTTGTGCAAAGACTTAATTAATCAGACACCATGTATTGAACACATTTATCTGGGTAACTGATTCAAAGAGGCTGAAGGGGTACTGAATGTAATGCACCTGCTGGGCCATAAGGGTGTGTGCTGGAGTGCAGCACTCCATCACAGTATCTATTTTTCACTACCTTGCTCTCTCCTCAGCAGTAGACATGAAGAATGGACTGCCTTTAGATGTGAAAGGGTACTGTGTCTCACTTAAAGATTCTTTTACAGATGCACCTATGTCTTCTGTTCTAATTACTTCATATTTGGTGTATAGGGGCACAGTCTCTCCTTTCCCCCCCACCCATAATCTTATTTTTGTGACTGTTTTATTTTAACAGTGATATTACATAAGTCATATAGTAAGAATATATGAAAGGAGCAAAAGCAAGCCCTTTTACTCCATCTGTCATTATGCAGACTTCAAAAGCATTTTTAAGTCTCAATAATATGTCACAGCTCACATCACATTATTTGGAGCCACACAATGCCACATGTTGACAGAAGCAGACATAAGAAGACACAATGCATCAAATCGTTTTACTCTTGCATTTGAGGTGCAAAGACAAATGCTGTCAAAAAGGCTTGTAGGGTTGCTTTATACACCCAATCACCAAAAAGCAGTGCACCCTGCTGCAGTGTTATGCCTTAAATGCTTCTGTAGAACACTAATATGTTTGACAGTGTAATGGCAATGCAGACTTACTGACATTGTGAAATGAAATGTTGCTATATATAACACAATATAGCAAATAAATTTAATGGCACAAGTTTGCTTTGAGGAGCAATATCAGTGATATACAATGCTTTGCTGATCACTTTACCTTACTAAAGATTTTCTTTGTTTAAACCTCTGTTAGCTAGGAAAGCATTTAGAGCACCGTCTTTGAGACCCTTCCCCATGGCACCCCCCTAACACAGGCCTCCACACTCACTCAGGCCTCTTCTCTGCCACATCCTGATCTGGCTAGTCCAGTTGTAAAAGCCTCAGCCCTCCAGCTGAGCCCCAGACAGTCCACCTCTTCTGGAGTTGGTAATAAACCAAAAAAAAGAGATGAACACAAAGGAATTGTCCCACAGGTGTGCTAAGGCTGTCTTCTTTCAGAGGTCTTCTGTTAAGCAATGATCCCAACTAGGCTCACAGGCTAAATATGGATAAATATCCCATCAAAGATGTATGAGCATCAGGCCCCTGCTTTCCTTCAGAGAGGGCCCTTCAGGCAGCAGTCATCCAAGGAGTTCATGCCAACTATACTGTGTTTCCCCTTTTTAAACTCCTGCCTCCAAGTCTGACATCTCTCACAGGTGTGGTGGGGCTGCGCCAACTAGGGTGACCAGACAGCAAATGTGAAAAATCGGGATGGGGGTGGGAGGGGTAATAGGAGCCTATATATGAAAAAGACCCCAAAATCGGGACTGTCCCTATAAAATCGGGAAATCTGGTCACCCTAAGGCCAACCGAGCCCACAATGTCTTGTTAACATTGTGTTGCCCAGTGTGAGGGTTGTATATCCCATCACACACCCTCCTCCTCAAGATGCTATCTGGGGGACTGAAGACAGCTGTCTGGTCCCTCACTTCCCTGGTTTAAAAAAAATAGCATTCTGATGAGCCTTTCCAGCCCTATGTTGTACTTGGAAAGTGTATGGCTAGAGCAGTGGCGCTCAAACTTTTGTACTGGTGATCCCTTTCACATAGCAAGCTTCTGAGTGTGGCCCCCCTTATAAATTAAAAACACTTGTTTATATATTTAATGCCATGTAATAACTCATGACCACCCATGTAATAACCTCACACACCCCTGAGGGGTCCCGACCACCAGTTTGAAAAGCCCTGGGCTAGAGATACAGGTACAATACATAAGCCAGGGGCTTGTCTTTTTTATGGCATTTAGCCTCCTCAAAAGGGTGTGATTGGTGACCCATTTGAACAAGTTTCTCAGGAGGTAACATCTGAGAGAATCCATAGTCCATTTCTCGACCAGGCCAACTCCCAAGGGAACAGCTTGCAGCTAAAATATAGCAGTCAATGTCTTTCTCCATTTACCTCCTGGGATAACACTACTCCCAGACCTGCTTCTGAAGCACTAGCCTGCAAAATAAATTCTTTTGAAAAGTATGGGCTGAACAGGACAGGCTTTTTGCACATGTGGTCTTTATACTCCTGGAATGTCTTATTGCAGGTTTTGGAGCAGCAATCTTTCCTGGGACTGCTGTCCTTAATCAGGTCTGTAAGGGGAACTATGACAGAAAACACTGGCAAAAACCATCAGTAATAACCCACTAGTCGCAAAGACCTCTACAGCTTTGCCGTCATCACTGGGGCTGGGCAGGCTTTTAAGGCCTGGACTTCATTCACTGGGCACCAGACCTGCCCTTTCACCAAAGTATATCCTAGCTGGTCTTTTCCTTTCCACTTTCACATTTTGCCAGATTTGTAGTTAGGTCAGCCTCCCATAGAGATCAGAGGACAGCTGTGACCTGTTTAGGTGAGCATTCCAGTCCTGGCTACATACAACCACATCATCCAAATAGGCGGCAGCATATGGGACATGTGGTGAGAGGACTTGGTCCAGGAGCTGTTGGGACATCACTAGCGCCCCATGGAGGCCAAAGTGCATAGTCCTAAATTGACATCAGTCAAATGGAGTGGTGATTCCAGTGTGAGTAGGATCTGCCAGTATCCCTTTGTAAGGTCTAATACTAGGCCTCACACAGATGGTCCCGTAGTTCATCCACTCAGGGCATAGGGTATGCATCAGATTTAGAGAGAGTATTAACCTTTCTAAAGTTTATGCAGAACCAGATACTGCCATCTAGTTTAGGGACTAATACAATTGGATTCTGCCAATCGCTGTGAGATTCTTCTATGAACTTTAACTCAAACCTGGTGTGGAGTTCCTCTTTTGTTACAGCATACATTTTTTAGAAGCAGATGAGTGGTCTCCTGTATGCATTGCCCCATCTCTATTTGGGCATGATGTTGAATTAGATGTGTTTGTCCCACCAGGATGAAAATACTGCAGAAATGTTATTCACTAATTGTCTTACCGGGGCCCTTTGCTTCAGTGAGAAGATCTCTTCCCAACTGTACAGGCTCATGGTCCTGGGAGGTGGACACTTGGGTCCCAATTCTGGCTTCAGCAAATCAGAAGAGATAAACAAGCCCTTACAATTCTTCCAGGAAGGAAATATGGTAGGCATGTATTGTCTTCCTTTGTCAGGTTGTCTTATTTCACAATTAACTAGCCCAACCCTGATTTACAATATACAATCCTTGTCACTTGACCAGTAAATTGAACTCTATACTGGGGAATAGGACAAGTTCTTAATCCCCAGGTTTAAATATGCACATGTGTGTCCCTTTGTTATAGGGGTCTATTGAGCACTAAAGGAGGTTTTCTTTGCAAACTCCCCCAGCATTTCAAACTTCTCCCAGAGCTTCAGTACATACTGTGTACTAGGAGTCTGTTCCTCCACACCTCATAGGCAAGGTCCAGCACACTCTGGGGTTGTCTCCAGTATAAAAGTTTGAACAGGGAAAATCCAGTAGATTATCAGGGGACCTCCCAAATGGCAAATAAAACAGGAGGGATCAGTTGATCCCAGTGGCTGGGATATGCAACAATAAACTTTAACATAATTTTCAGGGTCTGCTTGAACCATTGGACCAGACCATCAATCTGAAGATTATAGGACATTTGTGTGCTCTTCATTTTTAATTGATCAAATATGTCTTTCATCAGATGGGACATAAAGTTGGTGCCATGACTGGTTAGGGTCTCCTTAGGCACACTGACTATGACAAAGATCTTTAGCAGCTGTGCTGCAATGGCCTTTGCTTTGGGGAGTGCAGTGGGATTGCCTCCAGATATTGGGTGGTGTAATCATGTACGATTAATACACACCTGTATCTGGCTGCACTCTTTTCGAAGGATCTGTGCAGCTCCATGCCTATTCTTTCAAATTGAATGCCCACCACCAGAGGAGGGACTAGAGGAGCTCTGGCCACTCCTAAGTGACAGCTCATTGACCCTAAAGGCCAGGAGCAGCAAAAGTCTTTGACCTCTTAGTGGATCCTGGATCAGTAGAAGCAACCCAGAATCCTGTCTGGGGTCTTCTCATAGCTGAGGTTGCCTGAAGAGGGGACAGCATGTGCCAACTGCATAACCTCATGGTGATACCAACAATTAGTTGTAATTGAATTGTGTCCACCTATAAGTTTTTCTCCTGGCAGTAGAGTTGCTTTGCCTGGAACTCAAGTCAGCAACGCTGTTCTGTTCAGTGTTGGTCTATCACCTCCCTGTTGACCACTGACAATTGGTCATAGACCTGACTCAAGATTTCATCCTCCCTTTAATCTCTGACAAAGTTGGTTCCTCTAGTTAGTATGCCATCCTCTTGTAGAGGGCTCACTATCATTTCATCATTAGATAGAGCTTTTAGGGGAATTTCCCCTTAGCCAGATATCTTCTCTCCAAGGTTCAGCTCATTGCCTACACCTGCTTGTGGCCAGGGGTCTGAGCTGTCTCCCAGAGCATCCTGAGATTGCCTCTTGATGGGCTATGGATCAGTCTCAACCTCACTCAGTACTTCTGAGAAACACTCCCCCGCCCATCCCAAGAAAATGGGTAGACTAGACTTGAGCTGCTGCTAGGCTTAAGAGCTGGTCTGCTGCTTTCCAACCAATCAGGCAGCCTACTACAGGCCAACTGTGCTCATTAGGTTGCCTGGAGACTGGCTCTACTTCAGGTCCTGATTCCTGACACCTACAATCAATTTGATCAGCACACTAGGATAGGGCTTAATGCCCCTGTGAATACACTAAGAAAATAGTTTCCCCTGGGGCCTGACTACAACCAGGATCCATCAGGCCTATCACTTCTGTCCCATTCATACAGATGGAGACAGTTATTTTAGCCATTGTTAGCTTACAGGCTTAAATTTCTACCATTTACATTGTCCCTAACCATGCTCCATAGAGGGCCATTCTCAATAAAAGGTGTCCTGGGCACCGATATGAAAACCAAATGCTTACCAAGTGATTTCCAGCCCTGAGCCTTATGCTTGAGGTAGACTTTCCTTACATAGTCTGTCTGTTCCTGCTCCCTGGAGTGTTTGGGTTTTATCATGAGAACTAGCCCAGGTTTTCTGGTGCCTCTGAGACCAGAACAGTGTCATTAGGCCTCCAATCCTCCCAGGTAGGTTTTCTTTCAAACTCTAGAGACACTCCCCCACCCCCCTTTTGTCTCATGTAGGTTCTCATGCTACATCAACAAAACCATTTCTGCAACCACATAGTTCTCTATAAGCTGGACTGTGTTGACTAGGGTCTCTGGCCACAGTTCAAGTACCCAGTTACCATCCCCAGCCAGGAATATGTGGATGAACTTCTCGTCCAAGATGAGCTCAGAAACCTGGACTTCAGTCCAGGTCTCCCATTTTAATCATTGTAAACACAAGTCCCTCAATTTCTGGGCCACTGGGATATTTTTCCTCATGGAACTGCTGTTGAAGGGACTCTTCCATGGTATCAAGGTAGTGCAGTATAGCCACTTTCACCAGGATATAGTCTTGCACTGCCACTGCATCCAGTCCTTGGTTCGCAATCTGTGCAGGCCTGGTTAGGTAAGCTGCTAACAAGACATCCCACTGCTCAGTTGGTTACTAGGCTGCCATTGTGGTGTTTGAACAAGTGGCAATAAAAGCCTCTGTTGTCCTCAAGGCCACTTTCATGGAGTCTCCAGAGCTGGAAGGGAAACCCCAGGGATCCAACTATTGCTACTGTTCCTGCTGTTGCACCGCTACATCCCAGAGCAGCTGTTGCTGGTGAGAAGTTATCTTCTCCAGGAGCTGCTGCATCTGGAGCTGTTGGTTCTCGGTCATTCATTTTAGAAGACATTCCACATCCATGTTGTCATCTTATCGACCTATATCCTTAAACCTAGGATGTTCAGCAGTTCAGGTCACTCAAGCCTCCTCCTTCTTCAGGGATGGGCAGATCATGCCTGCATTCTCCAACACATTGTCACTGAGTTCCTTCCCCTGGCCTAGGCCTCTGCACTCACCTGGACATCTGCTTTGCAATGTCTGGGTTTTCCACCATGACAGCCCAGTTGTAAAAGGCTCAGCTCTCCAGCTGAGCCCCAGACAGTCCATCCCTTCTGGGGTTGGCAAGGAACATAAGAAATGAACACAAAGGAATCCTTAATTCTATTAATCTATGAGCCCATAGGCCAATATGGAGAAATAGTCCCACCAAGGGTGTATCAGGCCCTTCCTTCCTTCAGGGATGGTCTGTCAGGAAGTGGTTGTCTGAAGAGCTCTTGCCTTCAGCCAGCCCTCTCTCCAGGAACTGAAGCCTGGAAATCACTGTGTTCTGATTTCCCTTTTTAAGCTCACCTCTTCATCTCTCACATGTGTGGCAGGCAGGGCTGCCTAAACCCACAATACCTCCTTAAAACTGTGTTGCCCAGTATGCTGGTTGTATGACCTATCACAAGACCATGTTATCATTTGCACAGTACTTCCTCAGCTAGACACATCCAAGAGTTGGCCATCTGTTGAGTTTTGAAACCCATGTGAAAAGTGTAATTCCTGCTTGCCTAGAGCTCCAAAGTCCTATCCTAAAGATTTTCCCATATTAAAACTTGCATCCTCATTCTCAAAATTGTATGCAGTGTTATGCTAGGACTCATCCTCTTGGTGCATTCTGGTCTCTCAATGATAGATGGGAATGTGAGCTATGTGAATATTTTGATGAGAGTCTGGTCACAATTACTGCAAGATTTTCTGGTGAATCTAAAAGTACAATTTTAGATCATACAAATTAATTTTATTCCTGAATTATTGTTCAAATATTGTTTCCTGGACAATGTGTGCTGGCAGTGTGGGGATCAGGGTGATGATTTTCTAACAATTTGGTGAAATATTTTCAAATGCCATGGAAAGTTACCTGGATGTAAAGTTACCTACATAAGTAAGTGTTTGGAGAATTGTGGATCAGTATTTTCTATATTTTTCATTGGCACCAAGGTATCTTAAAAATGCATTGTGCAAAATAGTTACAAAAAGAGACTAATGCTTAGAAGGTTGGGGAAAATAAGTTTGGTTTATTGACGTGGCAGGGATTGTACCACAGAAGACAAATAAGAGAAGATTTTCTGTGATATAGGAAAACTCTCTCTTATTTAAAGGAAGATACAGATGTGCAAACAGGAGGTGTCTGAGAGCAATAGAGATGTGTTGTAGGGGTGATGTATAGTAGCAGTCCAGAACTTCATTTTGTATAGTCTTTGTTACATCCATAGTTATAGGTTATCCAGTTATATAAAATTGTACACGTGTATTCAATGAAGAGTTGATTATTAACTAATTAGTTGCCAAAGAGCACTAAAATGCAACTTCCTCAGAGCTAAATGCTTCCTTGGAGAAACATTCAAGTTATTTAAAGGCAATTTAACAGAAGAGCACTTTTCCAAAATGGGCCCTTGAGGTAAAATATGGTCCTGATGCTCCACTCTATTACCAGTTGTATCCATACAAGTTATGCAGTTATGCCAGTGTAAATCCACTGTAACAGAATAGAGAACCAGACCCTGGGCATCTGAGGGCAACTAATTTCACATCTGAGCACCCAAAACCCTTTTAGGTGCCCACAGTAAGCATCTACTGCATTAACTGCCCAAATGCAGAACAAGGTACTATTGTACACCCAAGGACAGCATATAAAAACTTAGATATCCTTCATTATTGTTTCCTTGTGTGAGACACTGATTAAAAAGTGGAACTTTTAAATAGCTTTAAACTAAAAGAAAGTTCAAAAATTGTACATTGATTCCATTTTTGACCACTGTTGAGGTTTTCTGAAAGCTTAGAAAGCTGTGGCAGTTTTAACAACTAAGCTTTACTTCTTGTCATCTACTTCAATTGTTCTTTTTCAGGGCTCTTTTTGTATGAATAAGAAATATTATTTGAGAGTTAAAATTCCTTGTGTACTTCTGGTGTCTTCTCATAAATAAAAACTGAAAGAGATAAGCTTCAGTGATCCTTAGTTCTTGGGACTTTGAGAACCAAAGGCCATGGCAAGTGGAGAAAGTGGGTAGGCCTGAGAGCATCTCATCATTCAGGTTCAGAGCTCTTGGTTCATCTAGTAGCAGCTGATGAGAATGAGATAGTGAGTCTGAGGATATCTTTACTCCAAGGTTTGCTCAGCTCTGCTCCTACAATGCGTTTTTTTCAGTTCACTGTCAATTCTAAAGATTTGTGTCAAATCTAATCCAATCCCCCTTTCCTGTATTTAAATTCCCTTCCTGATGTGGAGCAGCATAATGAACTTGGGTATCCTATCCTCCCAGGTGAGTGCCCTAACTACTAGGCTATACGCTATTCTGGGGTGGGCTTCTCAGTCTCTCTTGAAGCTGTTCTACTTTGTATAAATAATTAAATAATAATTGGAGGAGTTCTTAAATTTGGTCTTCCACATGTCAGGTGAGCACTGAGACTCTACCACCTACTGCTTAAATGGACTCACCTGGGAGGTGGTGAGACCCATGTTCAAATTCCCACTCTTTAGCAGATGGGGAACTGAACTCACAAGGCCCACATCCCAGGTGAGTTCCCTAGACAAAGTGTTGAAGGTGATGAGAAGGGTATTACCTCCTCCACCTCCAGCCATTTTGTGAATCTAGCCCTCCGCCCCCAGTTTGTTTGTTTTGCCCAAAGTTATTATGAGAATTATGTCATGAGAATTCTGTCAAATTCATTAACACTTCCAGGACAACCAAAAACTGACTAGTTCAGTGAATAAATTATGTCTGAAAAATTTTGCCTAGTTCTAGGTGGGAGATTTGGGCATATGGATTAGCAGCTGAGAGAGGGGTTGAGAAGGTTCAAACTGAAGATAAGGGACTTAGGAGACATCTTCACATTTGTGCGCTTATGAAAATCTCCCCTTCAGTGAAAGAGGGATCCACCGAGAAACCAACAATGACAGAAAGAGCTTTACATGATCTCTATAATGGGGAGTATTTTTTATTAATTTCTTCATACTTCTAAAAATATATCTTTAGACACCTATTCAGTGCACTATTGAATAAATTTTAAAAGGTCACACCCAAAGAAAAAAAAAAGCTCATAAATATACCCACCTCAGCCACACCCCCTCCTCAACAGCCCTAGAGAAAAGAGAAGTTGGTCTTAAGCAAGTTAACACATCTAGACTCTGGAGTCCAGGGTGTGGGACAACAAATTCCAAAACACAGGACCATTCACAAAGAACATCCTTCTAACAATTCCTTCTCATTTACTCAAAGCTCCAGCTTGAGTACCTCTACTGTTCTCAACTCTGGCAGTATGTCAAAGGGAGAGATATGAACTCTCAGGTAACCAGATCCCAGGCCACTTAGGTTAAAGCCAACACATGGAATTTTACCCTGAAGCTTATTAAAAGCTAATGTAGAATATGAAGCACTGATCCAATGTGCTTCCAGCATGCAACTCCACAATAAGGAAGGTGCAGCATTCTAGACTATCTTAAGCCTGAGTGATCCCAAATTGCAGTCCCACATTAAGCGTATTACAGTGATCTAAACTGAGGTGACAAACTGACAACTGAGGCAATATTTGCAGGAAAGCAAGATGTGTGGCCTGTTCTAAGTGCAGATGGAAAAAGGTGCTTGTGGCTGCAGCCGCTATTTGGACATCCAGGAGTAGCCCAGGACCTAACAGCATCCCCAAGTGTTAATCCTGCCTTAGAAATGGTGTTTGCATTCCATCACTAAGGGGCACCAGTATACATTTGTCAGGTTTTTTTGGTGGCTTCCCTAGCCCACCAACATTCTTGGTCTTGTCTACATTAAATCAAAGCCGGCTCCTATCCAAACCTGAAGTTCATCTAGACATCTATCATCACTACAACCACTTTTTTAGTATTTAAGAATCAAGCTGTCACTTCCCTGATTCAAAGCAGAATTTTTAAGCCCAGATGACCTGGAATTTGGCAGAGCAAAGACTTGAATCTAGGTCTCCCACATCACAAGTAAGTACTACAATAACTATGAAGCTACTGCGTATGACCAGAAACTACACACAACTGAAAAAGTTTCTCTAGAAAGATCCCTGGACCAAAAAGCCTCCTAATAAAATGGTCATCAAAACAGACACCTTCGCAAAGCATTTGTACTTCAGCTCTACTCAAGCAGCAAAGAGTCCTGTGGCACCTTATAGACTAACAGACGTATTGGAGCATGAGCTTTCGTGGGTGAATACCCACTTTGTTGGATGCATGTAGTGGAAATTTCCAGAGGCAGGTATAAATATGCAAGCAAGAGTGAGTCAGGCTAGAGATAACGAGGTTAGTACAATCAGGGAGGATGGGGCCCTCTAACAGTTGAGGTATGAACACCAAGGGAGGAGAAACTGCTTTTGTAGTTGGCTAGCCGTTCACAGTCTTTGTTTAATCCTGAGCTGATGGTGTCAAATTTGCAGATGAACTGAAGCTCAGCAGTTTCTCTTTGAAGTCTGGTCCTGAAGTTTTTTTGCTGCAGGATGACCACCTTTAAATCTGCTATTGTGTGTCCAGGGAGATTGAAGTGTTCACCTACGGGTTTTTGTATATTGCTATTCCTAATATCTGATTTGTGTCCATTTATCCTTTTACGTAGGGACTGTCCAGTTTGGCCGATGTACATAGCAGAGGGGCATTGCTGGCATATGATGGTGTATATTACATTGGTGGATGTGCAGGTGAATAAACCAGTGATGGTGTGGCTGATCTGGTTAGGTCCTGTGATGGTGTCGCTGGTATAGATGTGGGCAGAGTTGGCATCAAGGTTTGTTGCATGGATTGGTTCCTGAGTTAGAGTTACTATGGTGCGGTGTGTAGTTACTGGTGAGAATATGCTTCAGGTTGGCGGGTTGTCTGTGAGCGAGGGCTGGCCTGCCCCCCCCCTGTGAAAGTGAGGGATCGTTGTCAAGGATGGGTTGTAGATCACTGATGATGCGTTGGAGAGGTTTTAGCTGGGGACTGTATGTGATGACCAGTGGAGTTCTGTTGGTTTCTTTCTTGGGCTTGTCTTGCAGTAGGAGGCTTCTGGGTACACGTCTGGCTCTGTTGATCTATTTCCTCGTGCGGGTATCGTAGTTTTGAGAATGCTTGGTGAAGATTTTGTAGGTGTTGGTCTCTGTCTGAGGGGTTGGAGCAGATGCAGTTGTACCTCAGTGCTTGTCTGTAGACAATGGATTGTGTGGTGTGTCTGGGATGGAAGCTGGAGGCATGAAGGTAGGCATAGCTGTCGGTGGGTTTTCGGTATAGGATGGTGTTAACGTGACCGTCACTTATTTGCACCGTGGGTGTCTAGGAAGTGGACCTCCCGTGTAGATTGGTCCAGGCTGAGGTTGATGATGGGGTGAAAGCTGTTGAAATCGTGGTGGAATTTTTCCAGAGAGTCTCCTTCCCATGGGTCCAGATGATGAAGATGTCATCAATGTAGCATAGGTAGAGAAGGGGCGTGAGTGGACAAGAGCTGAGGAAGCGTTGTTCCAGGTCAGCCATAAAAATGTTGGCATATCGTGGGGCCATGCGGGTGCCCATAGCGGTGCCACTGGTCTGGAGGTATATATTGTCATCAAATTTGAAATAGTTGTGTGTGAGGATAAAGTCACAGAGCTCATCAACCAGTTGTGCTGTGGCATCATCAGGGATACTGTTCCTGACAGCTTGTATTCCATCTGTGTGTGGGATGTTTGTGTAGAGAGCCTCTACATCCATGGTGGCTAGGATGGTGATTTCTGGAAGGTCACCAATGCATTGTAGTTTTCTCAGGAAATCTGTGGTGTCACGGAGATAGCTGGGAGTGCTGGTGGTGTAGGGTCTGAGTCGAGAGTCCACATATCCAGACAGTCCTTCAGTGAGAGTGCCAATGCCCGAGATGATGGGGCATCCAGGATTTACAGGTTTGTGGATCTTGGGTAGTAGATAGAATAACCCCGGTCGGGGCTCTAAGGGTATGTTGATTTGTTCCTGTGTTAGTGTAGGGAGTGTCCTGAGTAGATGGTGCAGTTTCTTAGTGTATTCCTCAGTGGGATCTGAGGGAAGTGGCCTGTAGAATTTGGTATTGGAGAGTTGTCTGGCAGCCTCCTTTTGGTAGTCAGACCTGTTCATGATGACAACAGCACCTCCTTTAGCAGCCTCTTTGATTATAATATCAGGGTGGTTTCTGAGGCTGTGGATGTCATTGCGTTCTGCACGACTGAGGTTATGAGGCAAGCGATGTTGTTTTTTCCACAATTTCTGCCTGTGCACGTCGGCGGAAGCATTCTATGTATAGGTCCAGACTGTCATTTCGACCTTCAGAAGGAGTCCATGTGGAGTTCTTCTTCTTGTGCTGTTGGTGGGAGGGTATCTGTGTATCAGTGCGCTGTTCAGTGTTATCTTGAAAGTATTCTTTGAGTCGGAGACGGCGAAAGTAGGCTTCCAGATCGCCGCAGAACTGTATCATGTTTGTGGGGGTGGCAGGGCAGAAAGAGAGTCCCCGAGATAGGACAGACTCTTCTGCTGGGTTGAGTGTGTAGTTGGATAGATTGACGATATTGCTGGGTGGGTTAGGGATACCATTGTTGTGGCCCCATGTGGCAGGTAGGATTTTAGACAGCTTACAGTCCTTTTTCCTTTGTAGAGAGGTGAAGTGTGTAATGCAGATCTCCTCATAGAATCATAGAATATCAGGGTTGGAAGGGACCTCAGGAGGTCATCTAGTCCAATCCCCTGCTCAAAGCAGGACCAATTCCCAACTAAATCATCCCAGCCAGGGCTTTGTCAAGCTGGGCCTTAAAAACCTCCAAAGAAGGAGACTCCACCACCTCCCTAGGTAACGCATTCCAGTGCTTCACCACCCTCCTAGTGAAAAAGTTTTTCCTAATATCCAACCTAGACCTCCCCAATTGCAACTTGAGACCATTGCTCCTTGTTCTGTCATCTGCCAGCACTGAGAACAGCCGAGCTCCATCCTCTTTGGAACACCCCCTCAGGTAGTTGAAAGCAGCTATCAAATCCCCCCTCATTCTTCTCTTCTGGAGACTAAACAATCCCAGTTCCCTCAGCCTCTCCTCATAAGTCATGTGCTCCAGACCCCTAATCATTTTTGTTGCCCTCCGCTGGACTCTTTCCAATTTTTCCACATCCTTCTTGTAGTGTGGGGCCCAAAACTGGACACAGTATTCCAGATGAGGCTTCACCAATGTCGAATAAAGGGGAACGATCACGATCCTGTCTTATTTTAGTGAAGTCCGTTTGTATGGAAGTCTGATTATTTATGAGAGTCTCCAGGTTGGAGAGCTCTTTTTTGATGTTTTCCTGTAGCTCTACTCACAACGCTATATTCTGAAATTCTCACTAATTCCAGAATGGCACCAGTGAAGATACTGAATACAGAACAAAATGAAAGCAAAGTATTTAGTGATCTGATATTTAGAAGGTGTCTCAGTTATCTCTAACAGATTTTTCTTCCTTTCTTTATAGCCCTTATTCCCACTCAAATTCTTTTAAGAGGATAAAAACTTAATAGGTTGAGGAAGAACAGCAAATCAGTAGGCTCCTCAGGTCTTGATTATTCGGGGGGGAAACATGCTTTAGCTTTTTTGCCATTAAACCAAAAATAAAAACAGGATTCTAAAATTACAAGAGCTTGAACCAAGGAACTTTCTACAGAGCCTATCAAAATCTCAGACCTTTTCAAGGTTCTCATGAGTTACAATTACAGCGGCTGAAGTCTTGCATTTGGAGATTAAAAGGATTGCAAAGACCAACCAAAATTGCCTTTTTAATTATATTTCCTAAGCACTGACTTCTACTTTTCTTTCCATAAATCTCAAGATTTTAACTTAAAAGACAGACATTCATTCTTAACTTAATTATTTGATAAGATTAGAAATACATTATTAATCAGAATCTCAGAGAAATCTCCATTTTATACATCTAAAAAATAATTCTCCTCTACTTTTCGATGAAAAGCAGAGAATGCTAGCAGCCTACAAGTACATCATACGTGACAAGGAAAATCCATTCTCAGCGGTGGTTTTCCATGTTTGGTGCATTTTTTGCAGGAGTTTGCTACAATTCCTCATTTGCCTCTCCTTCACCCTAAAATACCACGTTGAGGTGGCTTTGCCTCACAGAGAAGGCCTGTATGAAAAAGGGAAGAACTAATTAATACTGCTTCTTCAGTTTGCAACAAAGTCATTGGAGATCATGATATCGATTATTCTACCCTTCCCTGAGCATGCTGCCTCCACAGAATACACAGTCCTTGCTCTTACATTTAACTGTGGATACTTCATCCCCATATCTAACAGTGGAATAATAGTATATTTTTCAAATATATTTAATCTATCCATCTCAAATATGTTACTCTGGGCTTCCCAACACATTCCTGACAACAATTCCCCCTCAGACTCTCCTATTCTGAAGTTACATCAATGGTCAATCTGTGGGGCCATAGCCTACCACTACATTTAAATCCAACAGTCTTTAGGGATTCCTGGGTTAGATGTCCCCCATGGTGTAGGCTCTTACTAGCTATTCCCAGAGTATTCCAGATGTAGAGTACAATAGGACTGGAAACTGGAGGAAGAAAACTGGTGCCAGAGAAAGGAGTAGGAGAAGATGGAATAAACATTAAAAAAAAAAAACGCAAATGGAAAAATACTCATCTTTATGAATAAGAGTTCAATAGTTGTGCTGCTGAAATTAATCTGTTTCAACCCCTGGCAGTGACTTTCAGAAACAAGCTGGACTTTCCATTATTTAGGTTAAGCATCACAAAGTAGCCAGCCCAGTATTAAGGATTGTAAGCCAAATACGTGTGTGTCTTATATATAAAAATAGTACCCCGGTTGTCATTTTTATTATATTTACTTAAATTTGTTAATTTATAACTCAGGACAAGGTCCACCCTGACAAATCCAGAAAGTTAGCTACTCAGAAGCTTAAACTCTGATAGAGGCTGAAAAAAGTAGATCTGGTCCATGCCTTTTCCACCCACTATAATTTGTGTGTCTACCAACCTTTTTTTTGGTCAGGAAAGGTGCTAAGTAGTGGTAGTTTGTAAGGGCAGCATTTATAATATAGATACAGTTATGGGGAATTGATTGACACCATTGACTGATTGGATAATAAGCTATCACATGGTAATTGTTATCCAGGGATTAATCCAAACCAACAGCCTAAAGTTGAAAAACACTGGATTGTTTTTCCATTTTCCTGAAGTATCCAGCCCCTTTTTTCTTGGGATTTATTGTCCTCAAAGGGAGCTCCTATTATAAGAATAGTGCTTGGTAGATGTGAATTTTGGAAGACAAGACTTTTGGGTGCAGAGGCATATAAAATTGAACTCATGCCTTTAGAATAGCTGCACAAGCAGGTGGATTCATCCATAGGAAAGCACAGATGTTGGTATCTCTGCTACCCTACGTTAAAACTCAGCTGAGGTTCTATGGAGTGAAGGTACAGAAATATGTTTTTCTTGATGGGCTGGTCCAATCCCTCAGAGCCAGGGTGTGCACTAGCTGGCTCTGGGCATCCCAGTGATACATGTATATTGCAGTACTGTCCCTTTAAAATTAGTCCTGTGTAATCACCACAGAGCCCCGCATTGTGAAGGATGTCTCACATGATGCAGGCACAATCAGCATCTGCATGCTCAGTCTGTAGAAGCCAATTTGTTATGTATCTAATAAAGAGTGGTGTGATTTAGACTTTATATCCCTAGACTCATTCTGGATTCCTGAAGTACAAGGGCTGCAGCATTTTCCAGAGACAACACACTCGACTCCCTGGCCATGCTGGAAATCAGGACAGGTGGTTAGAAGTAACCACGTTCTGCATGAAGGAAGAAATGGCTGTTTTCCATTAGGAGCACAGTGGATCAGTAAATGGTGCCAACTGTTTGACACAGTGGTGCTGGAACAATTTGTGTAGTGGGGGTGCAGAGAACCACTGAACCAAACTGTTAACCCTGTATATAATGGAAACCACTTCAAGGCAGGGGGTAACACCTACAGCACCTATGCAGAGAAGACAATCAGCAGAAACCAAACAGAAGGTACACAGCACTTTGACATAGTGAGTACACAGAAATGAAGCCACATGTGAAGCATTTAAACTAGGACATCACATTAAACATATCCAAATATGCAGGTTTGAAAACCACCCCCTGCGTTCATCTGTCCTTGGTAATGTTGCTGAAAATTGGGAACAATCCTTCCACATCTATATGAAAGCTCAGGAACAGATATAATAATGACTTAAAAGTAGTCATTTTTACTGTACACAGTGGAAGAAGAGACTCTGGAAGTTTATAAAACATTCTTACAGCAGAGATGCTTTTACTTTTTGTGTGGTCTTAACAATGCCTAGGAAAGTGTGTTTGAATGATATCCCTTCTGGTCTCACCCACACCTAGGGGGAAGAGCAGACAGACAAGTATGTCACAGAGCTGAGGCAAGAAACTGAGTTTGGATTTACTGAAAATGACATACTCAGATGCATTCAGTGTCACTGATAAAGGATGAAAGGAAAGGTTGAGAAATCCTGATTCGGACTTGCAAAAAGCAGTAGGGGCTCTGAAGATATCTGTAAGCCATGAAAACACAAACAACAATCGTGTCTGGGACACATATTGACAAGTTCGTACAGGCTGTTACACAAAAGATTACTCAGAGCAGCATGTGCAGGGCCCAACCACCTGAGAGCCAGAGCAAAGCAGGCATACCAGTAACTCAGACAAGACCTGTGCACGTTCTGTGGTAAGACACACCCACCAGGGTCTGCCCAGACTTTGAAGTAACAAACATGGAAAATTAAAGCACTAGTCTGTGTACAGAACAACAAACTTACTAAAAAGATAAAGCCGCAAATCTCTAGCTAAACTAGAGTGTGAGCAATCTCTTCTTGTAGATACAGTATCACAGGGTAATAGACATTGCACAGAGCACTCAGAAGAACCTTGGTAGTCTACACTTATATAAAGAATGTACCTAAAAAGTTCAAGCTTGATACTGGAACTAGAGCTAATGTGTTACCAATTCACTTTTTGAAAAGGATATAACCAGGTCCCATCCAGATAACCATCTGATGTTGTGCTTATAGCAGATGAACTTTCTAAAATGGACTTTGAAGGAGAACTCACACTAATAGCAGCAAGGACAAGGACTGTCTTCAGTTCTTCATCATTATCTACAACCATTATCTCCATCATTATCTACACTGGCCTGGGAAGTTTGCACACAGCTAAGCCTAATATGCAAAATAGGTTTGCTGCATACCAAGGCACACCGCAGTAAAGAAGAATTGATTGCATAATACCCAGACGTTTTCAGGAGACTAGCAGTGTTCCATGAAAAGCATCACATATATACATACTCAGTCACCTCTGCCATCTATGGCTGCAGAAATATAATCTTTGTAGTGACAGACCCAGAGATGCACTCAGACATTTAGAAAAGGAAAAGGTTGATAACCAAAGTGAATGCACCCAATCTATGGATTAACAGCTGGGTCATAACTGAAGAAAAGCAGCAAGATATGGATTTGTTTGCCTGCCAGGGATATTAAGGCTAATCTGAAGCAGCATTACTCTAGCACCAGTACTCATTGGGGCAGTTCCTCATCTGATGCCCAATGCCAACTAGCTGATAAAAGCATATTCACTATAATTGATTAAAAAGATGGATATTGGCAAGTAACATTACATAAGGAATCAAATGAACTGTGCACTTTCAATACTTCCTGGGGCAGGATCAAGTTTCTCTGTCTACCTTTTGGAATAAAGTCAACTAGGGAAGTGTTTCAACAAAAGAATTAGTGAAACATTTGGAGATATTACAGGTGTCTGTATAATAGCATTTGGTATGATAGCACCAACTAAGGGAGGATATGATCAAATACTGAAGAAAGTGATGACACGGGCTCAAGCACAGAATACCAACTTCAACCCGGATAAAATCCAATTCATGGTAAAACACCAAAATACACAAGCTAGTCTCATCACAGGGAATCTGGCCAGATGACAGTAAGGTTGAAGTCATAGCTAATATGAAACCTCTGCAGGACCTAAGCAGGGCCAGCTCCAGGCACCAGCTTGCCAAGCAGGTGCTTGGGGCGGCCACTCTGGAGAGGGGCGGCACGTCCAGCTGTTCGGCGGCAATTCGGCGGACGGTCCCTCACTCCCACTTGGAGCGAAGGACCTTCCGCCGAATTGCCGCCGCAGATCGCGATGCTTTTTTTTTTTTTTTTTTTTTTTTTTTTGGCCGCTTGGGGCGGCAAAAACCCTGGAGCCGGCCCTGGACCTAAGGCATTGCAAAAGATCCTGGGGATTACATTCCTAGTGTAGTACTGCCCAGATGAAGCAACTTTGACTGCTCCACTGAGACAATTGCTACTCAAGAGCATAGCTTGGCAGTGGTCATGGGAACATGACAGTGTTCTGTAACACATCAGTAGTCAGCTTCTATGATTGCAACAAGCTGGTCACCCTTCAAGCATATGCATCCAAAGGTTGTTTAGGAGCTGGTCTACTGCAAGGCAGAGGCCGTGTTTCCATATGCCAGAACTCATGATGCAAAACTACTTGCTATTGTGTTTGCCACAAAGAAATTTCATCGGTACATGTATGGAGTACAGGTTGAGGTACTGTCTGATCATAAACAACTGCAGGTGATATTCTCCAAGCTTCTTGGAAAAGCACTTGCAAGGCTATAGTGCATGCTACTTTAGTTACAGAAATACAATCCTGAAGTCCCATATACTCTTGAGAACTAATGTTATTGAGAGCAATAGCACACACGACAGTTCCAGATAACAAAAATCACTGATGAAAAAGTTATCTATACAGTTAAGGCCACCATTACACTCAGCACAGATTTGTAAAATAAACTTAAAAGGCACCTATGACTTGACCGTACAATGCCAACAGATATCTAAATTAGAAGAATCTCATAGCAGCAAGAATCACATAATTAGAATAGACACCAACATCTTTGGAGACACCGGTTATATCAGAATCAGAAAATAAAAATCACAAGAAGTGGATATCAGATGCACCTGATAGCATGATACAGAGACCTCTATGGAAATTTTATACAGAGACTATATGCAGAAACAGACAGAGCCAATGGTAAAGATTAATAATTAACTGGTTGGAGCTCAATCTCCAACCTGCACAGAGTAGATTAACCAGCAAGTAGTCAGCAGTGCTGTAATAGTCTTCTCATGCCTCAGGCCTGGTAAAAAGGGCATTGTGGGTTTGAGATTTTATTTACTGGGAGGAATTTTAAGAAAGCATCACAAGGAAAATACTCTAGAAATTACAACAGGGCCGGGGTTTCAGGCGGATTGCATTGCTGTCTCCCAGGATTTTTAAACAGCTTGAACATGCCAATGAAAGATGTAAAGAGAGAGTAGCTATGCATATTCTGACAATGCTAGTGATCAGGTAAATATCACAAGAAAAAAAAAACAGTAATTTGGTCTCGCTATCTGCTGACAGAAGCTCACAAAGTCCATCCTCATTTTAATCACTTAGGCCAAAATCCTCAAAAGGTATTTAGGCTCCTAACTTGCATTGAAATCAGTGGGAGCTGGGTGCCTAAATAGCACTGAGGATCTGTGCCTTGGTGAAGTTTAAACAAATTCTTTTAGATCTGCAGGGGGGAAAATAAGAGAACAGCCTGGCTCAAGAGAATGTTATGTGCTATTTTAACCATCGAGAGAGTAACCCTCAGAAATGTGTTAATTTCCAAACTAATGGGCTCATCATTTATGCTGCTAACACACACAGTAATATACTGTGTCTGTGTGACTGATTTTCAAATAGATCGAGTTCATGAGAAAAGTCTCTCAAATAGGAGACAGTTTCATACAACATATGAACATAGCTGAAACGCTCTTTATTATTCTGTTGGCTGCCATTTCCACTTTTGTTTATGTTACTATGTGTGACAGTGGATGGTTACTCTAATTCTAAAATGATCTTTTATTGGATTATTGGTTCTACAGAAATACTTTTATAAAGAGGGGCCCAAACTAAAGCTCTGCTTCCAAAAAAACAAAAAACAAAAAAACACCACACACCTCTCTCAAAACATGCATTTAATATTTAAATGTATTGAGGACATCATATAGATTAACTTATAAAATGTACAAAAATATGTACATTAACATTTAATGGAAAATTAAACATTTCATTGAACTCTTTTTCTTCCTTCCCATTTTAAGAAGCAAGAAAATCAGACATGTTGAAGCTACCTTTCAATGGAGAATTCTGGGATAATTTATGGATTCCCTTGTGATGTCAGTGGAATCATACCTTGTACATTCTGTCCTACTGTTGGCTTATAATTTCCCATTTGCAAATACATGTCAGGTGATCCCAGAAACAGACAGCGGATTTTTTGCAATATGCCTTCATGTGCTTGAGCTCTTTGCACATACCACTTTGGGCTAACATGTTTCAACCTATTATGATTTTTTTTAAATGGAAAAAAAAAATCAGTCTGTTCACAGATAATTCACAAACTGGGTCTGAAATTCCACAGATGAATTATCCCCTATGAATAGCTTACCCAGTTCTGCATAGGACCTAGGGTGGGAGGTGGGGGGAAGAAGGGGTTGATATTTTTTTATAAATTTGTGGGTGGCAGGGATTAGTGAACAATATAAAGTATGTAGCGAACAAGAAGATTAATATTTGCTATATTTTTGAACCTGAAAAGGAGTTTAATATCTGCTGATATTCAGTGTATTCTAGTATTTAGCTCACCCAACTTGAGCAGCAGCACCCCATATAACTTAAGAAAGATGCAGTGTTGTAGCTGTATTGGTCCCAGGTTACACTGCTCTACAGCCAAAATGCTTCTGAAATAAATGTAGTCAAACTTTACTAATTCTGGGTCACTGAGAACAAAAATGATGCTTAAAATTGTTGATTGGCTCTAGTTTTCAAGATATGCTATTGGGTCAGTATATACGACCCTTGACTTGGGAATGGCGGAGGATAAGTGAGTTCTAAAGGGAAGGGATCTCAATTTAAACCAGAAATGACTAAAATACATCTTTGACTGGATCTATGAATAAATCTATGAATAAATCTATGACTGGGTTTGGACAGTACTTGCTTTTTAGGCAAAACAATGAATGATGCAATCTGAAGCTGGTATTGCATCATACATGATATGAATTGCATCATGTTATTCCTAGAAGTCATGGATGATGCAATCATAACGAAGCTTACATCACTCTGCTGAACAAATTGCCCTATATCAGCTCTAGAAATCATACAGTGTCGTGCTCTCTTATTTGTCAGTGTTTGATTTTGCAAAGGGACACATTTCTGTTTAGCCAAAGTGAGCAGAGATGCCTCGTACTTGTGTGAACAGTGCAGATAACTTCTGCTATGTTTGTGGTGAAGTGACTTTTGCATCACAAAAGCGCAGTAGAACCACTATGGTTAAGAAAGCCTATCACCTTTATTTTGGCTGCCAAATTGGAGATCAGGACAAGAGGCGGGCCCCACACATATGCTGCAACATTTGTGCAACCAATCTTCGCCAGTGGTTGAACAGGAAAAGGAAATCTATGCCTTTTGCAGTGCCAATGATTTGGAGAGAGCCAACAGATCATACCAGCAATTGTTACTTCTGCATGGTGCCTCCAGTTGGGAAAGGTGTGTCAAAGAAGAAAGTGGACTGTGCATTATCCAAACATTCCATCAGCTATACGCCCAGTACCCCACGGAGAAGGACTGCCAGTTCCTGATGCACCAGAATCATTCTCACTTGAGTCAGACGAGGAAGAGGAAGAGGATGAAACTTCTGGTCCTGAACCATCAATGTCACAGGACCCACATTTTCTCCCATCCTCCTCCTCTGAACCACACCTCATAACACAAGGTGAACTGAATGACCTTGTCAGGGATTTGGAACTACCCAAGAGTAAGGCAGAGCTGTTGGGCTCCAGACTACAGCAGTGGAATCTCCTGGCAGGTGATGTTAGGGTTTCCATGTTCTGTGACCGTCAAAAGGATCTTGTCCCATTCTTCTTCATGGAAGGTGATCTTGAAGCCTGCACCAACATCGATGGTGTGATGGCAGCCCTCAACATCGTTCACGATCCAGATGAGTGGAGACTGTTCATTGATTCATCGAAGACGAGTCTTAAAGCTGTTTTACTGCATAATGGCAATGTTTTGCCATCAATTCCAGTTGGTCATGCAGTCCATATGAAGGAACCTATGACAACATGAAACCACTTTTGAGGTGCATAAACTATGACCAACATCAGTGGCAGCTTTGTGGCGATTTGAAGGTTGTTGCTCTCTTGCTTGGTCTGCAGACTGGATACACAAAGTACTGCTGTTTTCTCTGCGAATGGGATAGTCGTGCAAGAGATTCCCACTACATCAAGAAAGATTGGCCACTCCAACAGTCATTGTAGCCTGGGAGGAAAAGTGTTCAGCATCCACCACTTGTTGAATCAAGGAAGATTTTGTTACCACCCTTACACATCAAGCTGGGTCTGATGAAGAACTTTGTCAAGGCCATTGACAAAACACAAGCAGCTTTCAAGTACCTCCGTGGAAAATTTCCAAGGTTAAGTGAAGCTAAGATAAAGGAAGGTGTCTTTGTTGGTCCTCAGATTCGTGAACTTCTTCGAGATGATGCATTTGACCATGCACTGCGTGGCAAGGAAGAGACGGCATGGAAAGCCTTCCAGTTAGTGGCAATAAATTTTCTCGGAAACAACAAGGCAGCCAACTACAGGTTGTTGGTGGAAAACCTCCTCAAGGCATACAAAAGCCTTGGTTGCAACATGTCACTAAAGATACATTTTTTGCACTCTCATCTAGATTTTTTTCCACCGAACTGCGGAGCAGTGAGCGACGAGCACGGCGAGCAATTTCACTAGGACATTGCAACAATGGAGAAATGCTATCAGGGCAAATGGAGCCCATCAATGCTTGCAGACTATTGCTGGACAGTGACAAGAGATGCTCCATTTAATGAATACAAGAGACAAGCCAAGAAGCGCCGAGTAGACACTGAATAGGACTAATCTATGTACAGAATAGTTTTTTGCCTTTTGTTTCATAATAAATTTTATTTATATAACCCTTTTGCTGATTTTTAAAGTGTTACATAAACAGGACAGGTGAAATATTATCATGTAAAGCAACCATAAACATATGAAAAGACCTAGGTTTACAATTTATGATTAAAACTCTACTATCTACACAATATACATAGACTTAAAATGTAAAAACTTAAATATCTTAGAAACAGTAGCCAATCAGTTGTTTTAATTGTCATATTTGAATTCAGCACAACAAAATACATAATAAATAGCACATTTTATCTCTGAAGCAGACGACTTCTCAAAAATTGTAGACCAGTGTTATCAGAGAGACAAGTTGGGTGAGGTAATAACTTTTAATGGACCAACTTCTGTCTTACCGATGGAAGTTGGTCCAGTAAAAGATATTGTCCTCAACCACCTTGTCTCTCTAGGAAAAGGTAGTCGGTATCGGTTTGCATGATATTGGACATCATAGGGAAAGGGATGGGCACTGAGTTTTTGGCCACATTTTCCTCTGAATTGTAATCAGCACTTATGGGGATGAAATATCTAACTAAACATATCTAACTGTGGAATCGTAGTATGTTTTCAATTACATTTCATCCATCCATCTATCTCAAATACGCTGCTCTGGGCTCCCCTAGCCATTCTGGACATCTATGCAACACTTCCCCACAAGCTCTCCTAGTCTGAAGTCATGTCATGGGTCAAATCTGTGGGGCCATAGCCTATCACTACATTTAAATCCAACCAGTTTTAGGGCTTCCTTTTTAGATGTCCCCCACAGTGTAAGCTCTTACTAGCTATTCCCAGAGTATTACAGACAGTACAATAGAACTGGGAACTGGAGGAAGAAAGTTGGTGCCAGAGAAAACACTAGGAGAAGATGGAATTAACATCAAAAGCTTCATGAAAGCTCTGGATATTATTACATCCACACTTGCAAAGCTTTCCCCTTCCCACCTGCTACTAATACCCAGTAGCATATGTCCAAGCTGGCTTTACAGTGATGACCAATTTTCAACTTTTATGGAATGATTGCTTATTTGTCCACTTCTCACATATCGCTTCACTACATCCCCCATAAATATCGCTATTATTGATATATCCCATCCCTCTCATAAGTAACTGGCATAACATCAACCGGCTTCTCTTGAATTGCTTCTAACGTATCTGCTTCATATAAAATAAAACCTCATTTCCTACTGGCATAGAATTTTCTGTCACTTTAAAATTCTTTGTTGACTTTAAATCAGCTTTCCCTGTGTATATATGAAATTGGCAAGCAAGAGAGCAACTTACTTCTCAGGTAGACTTATCTCCAAGCTCATCCAGCTCTGGGTTTACATGTACTTGATTGATAAAAATTATTGTGAATCACGATTCTGAGTATTTGAACTTAGTGTCCTCTATAGCACCTTGTCAGAGAAGCTAACATTTCTCCTAGCTCCCAGATGAACAAAGAACGTGTAAAATTTCAGTCTTACTGTGTCTCTTCATGTCTTACTTTTGTGTTGCAAATGAAAATAAAATGGCTGTTTTATCCCTTTTTTTCCCCTTTATGTTGGAAGGGGAGATAAAGAAGCAGAATAGAGGCAGGAGATTACCACAGCAACAAAATGGAAACTGGAATAGGGGAACAAAGGAGCAGGGCATAGGGGGAACAGACACCCCACTTGTAAAATCACCAGCACAGCCCTGAAAAATATTGCTCACTTTAGGGGCCTAGTCTTTCAAGGTGCTGAGCAAAATGATACCCCACAAAATTCTACAGGAGAAAGAGGCACTCAGCAGCTCACAGATCTGAGTCTCTAAAGAAGGCAGAGCAAAAAGCATGCACACATGGTACAAGAGTAGCTGAATAGAGACCGAGGTAGTGGCAACTTATAGCCATCATTAGTAATTATGGGGTAATGGCAGGTGCATAGGAACAAGAGCCCAATTCAAAACCCATTAAGTCGATTTCCCTACTTTGATGGGCAGAAGAACTCCCATTGATTTCAGTGGGCATTGGATCAGGCCCAGATTGCTCAGATACTACCCTGATGAAGACAATAAATAGTAGAGCTCTATGAAAAAATATAAACAAATTTCTGCCAAAAAATCCACAGGAAGTTTTCCAACCAGTTCTAATAAGTAGGTAAGTGCTGCTATAATGGCAACAGCAGCATTTGCACTAAGCACTACATCTTCTCCTGTTCCTTCAATTAATCACAGCTACTGACATTCAATTTTCCCATAAGAGCACAATTTTCCCTTCAATAGGTCAACAGCTGCAGCTCTGCCTCTTTTAATAATTCTATGGTGTGTGTTGCTACATAGCGAAAAGATCTTAAATTGCTTATTAAGGCCACTTTTATCACTAACATCTATTTATGTAGGTGTACATCACTATACATCTTTTAGAACTCTGAGACAGACTCTGGCTCTATATGGTTTCCTACTACAGACTGTACAGTAAATTTAATATCAGCATAGACCGATGCAGACCAATGAGAAACCCAAGAAGAAGCAGTTGTAATATTGTACACATAAAAGTCTAACCATGTGAAATATCAGTTAAAGCCCTGGAATTTATTTTCTAAACAAATATGAAGCTTCCTGGGAAGCCACTGGTGATAGCTGATGGGAGCTGATAATTTCTGGGACTAATTAACTTCTGCCAGTGGAACCTAAGCTACAAGGAGATACAGCAGTGCCAGCAGCCTACAAACCCTAGTTGGACACAAGGCCTTAGATAGCACCCCCCTCCAAACCCCCCCCACAGAAAGTGGGAGAAGGCACAGGAAGCATGGGGAAGGATGGGGGGATGGCAAGGGCCTAGGCCCTCAGGAGATTTTCTGATTCAGCACAATGCATTTCCTGGGCAGGCTCCCTAGCATGGGATGCTATGCAGACCTAATAGAATGTTGAAAGGCTTCCTCCAGAACAACAACCAGTGAAAGAAAGTAGGGTTGCTCCAGTATAGTTTTCCTTTGTGAGTTCATAGGACCGTAATTTGCATAGCCTTATGTTCATTGCTGTTCAGTAATCCCTCTACAGTGAAGTGAGCCTGTGGCCTGTAGTTCTTGACGATGAAGAGCTCTCTGCTCCCATTTGTTAGTGAACAGGAGGAGTACAGTTCCAGCAAACCTGATTTGCATAAGCTTTCTGCCCTGGATTCTTCTAGTGATACTTTAGGAGTCACAAAATCTCAGAACTGGTTGTGTAGTGGAACTGATCTGTACTAGGAGAAAAGGGTTTTTACCGCATGGCAAGGATTTTTCCCCAAAGGTCATCTCTGCTATTGGTTCCTTTCCACTGAAGATCCTTTTAGTGAGGTGGCTTCTTGTTGTCTCTTGAGCACCCCTCTCCATGTTGCTCCATGGCACCCTGCCTCTGAGGCTATGCCAGTGGTGCTACTGCACCCCCGGGCTTGAAATAGTAATAAACACTAAATACATGGTTTCTATCATGAGCACCCCTGCTACGAAAATTGTTCCAGCACCCGTGGGTAATGCTGTCTCTTCAGGGCCCTTTAAAAGTAATTCAAAGAATTCCCAAAAGGGATCCTATTTATTGAGGCCTCTGGTGCATACTGGCCCTCCAGAGACCAACCCCAGTTCAGAGTCTCTCTCCTATTAGTCCAACACAAAATATATCAAAACAAAACACCAGCCCATGCAGACTTCTCTCCAGTTTCAACTGAACACAGTCCCCTACTCCCTAAGGGTCTGCGGTAAGTACCTCTCCTGTTTCTTGGACGGGGTCCCTCTCAGTGTCTGAAGAGTTTCCTCCTGCTTCTTGTGGTCTCTCTTTACCCCTTCCTGTTGCTTCCTGCTGCCTTATAACCTGAGATCACTTGATTCCCCTCAGGTGGGCTCATCATGTAATCAGGGCTTGCTTAGCCCCAGACTCTCCAGCCCAAGGGAAAGCCACCCTGTTTGTTTTAATCCCATACTGTTTTGAGGATTCTTCAATGGCAGGTGACACAGAGGCAGCTCCTCCTCAGTGGAGTGGAACACAGAGAGAGCTCTTCAGTGAAGCTGCAGAGTTCACCAACAGAGCTGAGTGAATTTCTGTGAGGTACTTTCTACCCAGCCACTAAAAGCTGAACTCATGATAGCTGGATTATGTGGTGGAGCCTCAGGACAGGACCAGGTAGCACTTCCCAAGGGACCAGAGACAAGCCTTCCTGAATGCACCTCAGGATGCTGGGAATATGCTACCACTGATACCAAACCATGAACAGGGCTTAGTGTATGAAGAAGTGACATGAACTTATTCGATGCTCATATGGGCATGTTGGGGACTGAGTTAAAGGACTACTGCAAGTGTTACCATGGGAGAGTGTTTTCCCAAGTTAACTCTATTCCTGTTCTCTCCCAAGCTTTTCTTGTTTCATACACAGACCCATTGCTTGCAAGAAGGACTCCTAACTACTTAACTCATCCCATTCCTCCCACCAATGCCTGGCAGAAGAGTTTCACTTATAGAATTACTTATACCTTGAAGGATCTCAAAGCACATTACATACTACAGCAACAGTACATATGATCTCTTGCCCACATCCAAAAGTGATATGCAAATATTTCTGGGGTAGAACACAGCTATTTAAGAGTATCAGGAATACTACAAAAAGATTAGGACTGAAAATGAAAAATAGTTCTGCATCTAATTTAAAATGGAGAAGAAATTTGGGCATACTGTTATATCCTCCTCTATTCATATATATGGAATAGTTCTCACACCTTGCATAATCCCATTGAAGTCATTGTGAGAAAGGGTATTAGTACATAACCCTCAGGAATATTACATCAGCACATATCTGTGAGGAAATGAATTTTACTTTAAGCAATGTAATACTGATTACCCAAGGTTATACAAACCGCACAATTTAAAAATGATTATTTATTCTCTTTTAGTGCACTAACTTCAGTCAAGTCGGTGTAACACCAATTTGAATGCACAAAACCATCCCTACTGAATAACAGTTTTGCATAGGATTCACAATGCTTTCTCATTCTGCTTTCATCATCAGTCACAGTTTCTGGTAGTTTGTTTGGTGTCTTTGGGGACTCTTTTGTATGGAACATGAGTCTAAATGAACTCCATTTACAGTGGCAGACAAGAGTTCTTAATTCATCTGAGCTCCCTGAAATGCAAATGTATTGAGCTTCAGTTAGTCATAAAACTGAGCAAATACTACCATGGAAAATAATTTTATAAGTGAATTTAAATATTAATGTTCAGTGTCTTATTAGAATTCTGAGAATTAAATAAAAATGAGTGATATTTCCCAAACACTGTTTGCAGAAGAGTGCTTAAAAGCAAACACTTTTTTTTTTCTGCATAAAAGGAAAAGATCCACACACATCAGCCAAAGGAAAAAAATGGTTCACTACAGATTGTCAAATTATGGAGTGTTCTATAAGAATACTAATATGATGTAAATCAGAAGCTCCAGAGTGGAAGAGATCTATTGGTGAAAATGGAAGAGGACCACCAAAGAGAGTTTAATTTGCTTAAGCTATCTATCCATAATTTCTCTAGTGACACTTCAAAAGTAATCATGGCTATACATAAACATGGATTTTGGGTGGTAGGAGGCTCCCAAAGAAAAGAAAGAGCTCTAATCTTTTGGAAATGAACTATTTAGCACATAGCCAAGACTGTACTCAAGGATCCTAAGTAGGCTTATTTCCTTTCCTCTGGGGACTCTGTGGCAAGATACAATGCAGACTGAAGGCTCTGCAGCAAGGGACTATTCAAAGGGCAGCAGCAGAATTAAGCAGACTCTTGTGAGGTCCTGCTTATCATAAGAATGGCATATTGGGTCAGACCAATGGTCTATGTAGTCCAATATCCTGCCTCTGACAGTGTCCAATGCTAGCTATTTCAGAAGGAATAAACAGAACAGGGTAATTTCAAGTGATCCATCCCCTGTTATCCAGTCCCAGTTTCTGGCAGATGTAGGTTTAGGGACACCCAGAACATGGAGTTGCATCTGTGACCATCTTGGCTAATAGCCATTGATGGACATATCCTCCATGAACTTATCTAATTCATTTTTGAACCCAGTTATACTTCTGGCCTTCACAACACCCCCATGACAATGAGTTCCACAGATTTGGTTTAAATCTACTCTCTTATTTTCATTGGTGACTCCTGGCTCTTGTGTGATGTGAAGGGGTAAATAACTTTTCCCTAGTCACTTTCTCCATACCATTCATGATTTTATAGACCTCCTCTTAGTTGTCTCTTTCTCTTCTCCCCTCATAGAGGTATTGCATAACCCTAGTTATTTTCATTGCCCCCTCTGCACCTTTTCTGATTCTAATATATATATATATATATATATATATATATATATATATATATATATATATATATATATATATATAATGGAGCAACCAGAACTGCATGCAGTATTCAAGATGGGGGCTTTCTGAAAATCCAAGTACACTATATCAACTGAAAAAAGCAGTGTTTCATTAGCTACCCTCCAGTCACCTAGTACAGAGACTAATTTAAGCAACAGATTACATGCCACAATTAGTAGTTCTGTAATTTGATATTTGAGTTCCTTCAAAACTTTTGGTTGAATACCATCTGCTTCTGATGACTTATTACTGTTTAAGTTATCAATTTGTTCCAAAACCTCCTTTATTTGACACCTCAGGCTAGGACAGTCCCTCAAATTTGTCACTTAACGAGATTCTCAGGTGTGCGGATTTCCCCCATATCCTCTCCAATACAGACTGATGCAAAGATTTCATTTAGCTTCTCTGAAATGGCCTTGTGTTTCTTGAATGCTCATGTAGTCCTGTGATTGTCCAGTAGTCCCATTGACTGTTTGGTAGCCTTCCTGATTCTAATGTACTGAAAAGGAAAAAAAAAGTTAATTTGTGTGTCCTTAGCTAGTTGCTTTTAAAATTCTTTTTTGGCTTGTTGTACTTTTATTCTTGACTTGCCAGAGTTTATGCTCCTTTATTTTCCTCACTAGAATGTGACTTCCAATTTTTAAAGGATGCTTTTTGCCTCTAGCCGCCTATATTGCTCTGCTGGTTAGCCGGGGTGGTATTTTTTTATTTTTGTTTTTGGTCTGCTAATTGTTGGGTTTTGTTTTTTGTTTTGGGTACACATTTAGTTTGAGCCTGCATATGGTGTGTTTAAATAGTCTTTATACAGTGTGCAGGAATTTTCCCCTTGTGACTGTTCATTTTAATTTCTGTTTAACTAGCTTCCTCATTTTTGCATAGTTCCCCTTTTTGAAGTTTATGCTACTGTGGTGGTTTCTTTGGCATTTTCCCCCATAAGGATGTTGAACATAGCTGAACCACTCAGTAACAGCAACCACAATGTAATAGATTTGTCTCCTGGAATGGATCCTACGGTCCCTTAGGACTAAATCAAGAATTTCCTCTCCCCTGTGGGTTCCAGAACAGGCTGCTCCAAGAAGCAATCATTTATTGTGTCTAGAAATTTTATCTCTCATGCTTTCCAGAGGCATATACCCAGCCAATATAAGGATAGTTGAAATCCCCCATTATTGTGTTTTCTGCCTTTCTCTCATCTCCCTGAGATTTCCCAGTCACCGTTGCCATTCTGATCAGGTGGTTGGTAGTATATTCCTACTTCTATACTCTTATTGTTCAAGCATGGAATTTCTATCCATAGAGATTCTATGGTACAGTTTGATTCATTTAAGATTTTTACGTTATTTAACTCATGCAGTTTTTTGCATGTCATGCCCCTCTCACACCAGCATGACCCTACTCTGTCATTCTCATATATTGTGTACCTTAAAATAAATTAATTAATTAAGATATCCTATCTCCTAGAACTGGAAGGGACCTTGAAAGGTCATTGAGTCCAGCCCCCTGCCTTCACTAGCAGGACTAAGTACTGATTTTTGCCCTAGATCCCTAAGTGGCCCCCTCAAGGATTGAACTCACAACCCTGGGTTTAGCAGGCCAATGCTCAAACCACTGAGCTATCCCTTCCCCCCTTGGTATTACTATGTCCTATTGATTAACCTCATTCCACCAAGTTTCCATGATGCCTAGCACATCAATACCATCATTTAATATGAGGCCCTCTAGTTCACCGATCTTAGTATTTAGACTTCTAGTATCTTAATAAATCTGAATCACAAGGTGGTGGTGCGACCAGGCAAGTGGCTCATTTGAGATTGTACTACTTTCTTTACTGGAATACTTCCTACCCAGGCCTCTTCAAGCTTCTTTTTTCTCAGCCTTCTGAGTCAGACTCATCTCTTTTAGGTCTACTACGTAAACCCTTCCCCCGGGTTCTAATCCCTTTTCTCCAGAGTTCCTATCTCCCCTACCTCAAGGAGAGGGACTGCAGGCTTCCTCACTGCCACCTCCTGGCCTTATAAAAGCTGTGCCTGTTCCCTCACAGTTGAGCTTCCTTCTGATTAGCATCCTCCAGTTAGCCTACATCTCCTCCATTTTCAGCTTAATTGGCTGATTGGGCCCAACTGGCCTAATTCAGTTCTTTCAGGGCCAGTGTGGGGAAGACACCCCATCACAGGTAGACATACATCTCTTTGAATGAATTAGGCTCCATTTCCTGCCTACACTTCCACTGGCAAAGAATTTTAGTAGCATGACAATTCTGTTTTCATTTCACTTACATAATACAAGCCTAAATCTACCATCACCATTCCACCCTTTATAAAACTAATGAATTCAATCCATAGTTGATAAATTTAAGTATCACAGCACTGTTTATCTATGATATACCTGTTATTCAGGGAGCACACAGTGTGTGCAACAACTCAGCCACCTGGATTTGCAGCAGGCTACAATACAACACTGGTCTCAGAAAAGCCACTGTAGAGTATAATATAGTGCAAAAAACAGAAAAATGATAGGCAGAACTCTGACTTCCCCCCAGGTGCCAGTGGTGCACTTCGGTGACAAGCAGCATGGTTATGTGTCCCTGGGCTATATACATCTTTTCCCCTCATCATGTTTTTGCATATCTATATATGAGCTGCTGAGTTACACTGAGAAATGGTCCCTAATTCACCTTATTCACCCATAAAAGAAGAGGCAGTGGAAGCAATCTAAAATGAGGCCATCCACTCTGGAAGACCATTAAGACTTTAATTCAATAAGGTACCAAGAGATTTAAGCATATACCTAACTTTAAGATCACAAGTAGCCCCATTGAAGTAATTGTTTAGGTTGTGATTTAGCAAAATACTAATTTATCTAAGAGCTTGTCTCCATGAACAGTTAAACTGGAATGTGAGGCTACTCCACACTAATTTGCCACAGATTAACTGTCAATATGGACCCTGCTGACACACATTAACATTTTGTTAGTTCTTTGAAAAAATATAAATCTCAGAAGAAATAAATAGGTTATTTTATCATTACAAAAACTAGCTGTATGAATTTAAGTATTTCTGGTTTGTAGATTTTCAATTATTTAAATCAAATTGGCATCATTGTTTAGAGATCTGAATAACTAGATAACCAATTAATCAAACAATTTACTA
This sequence comes from Emys orbicularis, assembly GCF_028017835.1. Lineage (NCBI taxonomy): Eukaryota > Metazoa > Chordata > Testudines > Emydidae > Emys > Emys orbicularis. Next base: position 79,045,342 of record NC_088687.1, on the reverse strand, counting down.
CAATAAAATATTACCTGCAGCAACACTGATTCGTATTCTTCTTTAAGAAAAAAAAGAAAAAGCTATTCACCGTTTTCCAATAAAATCTGTTCCCATCTGTGCAGCAATATCTGATTTCACAATACTGATCTGATGTATGATTTAAGTGCCATGTGTTTCATAGTTCATAATTGTTTATTATAAACAAAACAAACTACTATAATTTGATGCAGTTTAACATTTATGAGAAATGAACATTTCGAATGCAAAGCAGTTCTGAATATGCTGATATTGCTTAATTCAGATTTCTGTCACATAGCAGATGTAAATGTACTTAGAGCTACTGTATAGCAGAGGTAATCCAATAACTTCAGAAGATTCAACCAAGGAATACCCACCATACGCAAAAGGAAAATGCAAATCAAACATAAAAATGAAGAGGTAGGGGAGGGATAGCTCTGTGGTTTGAGCATTGACTTGCTAAACCCAGGGTTGTGAGTTCAATCGTTGAGGGGGCCACTTAGGGATCTGGGGCAAAATCAGTACTTGGTTCTGCTAGTGAAGGCAGGGGGCTGGACTTGATGACCTTTCAAGATCCATTCTAGGAGATAGGATACCTCCATTTATTTATTTATAACAGGTATTGGACAATGTGGTTTATAGTGGAATTATTTATGGAGGTAGAAATCACAAAGAACAATTCATTTAGAAAAACAGGACTTGCACTAGAAATCCATATTATATTCAACCATCTACACTTTAGACTGTGAGAAGAGATGGAAATTGTAAAACAACCATAAAAACCTGCATCAAAAATTAATTACATTACAACCACCAAGAGTAGACAGGTTTGTTTTCACAGAGAGCCAGAGTTTTAAATATTTAAGATAATTAAGGACCTCAGTATCATGGAAAGTGATGTGCAAGTACATGGGGCAAAGAAAGGTGAAGACGCCCCTGAACATCCATTCATGATGCTGTTCACCTGATTTCAAGTGGCCTGGATGATTATAACTATTGTCTATTGACTTTATGGATATATGAAAAGAAGTTTCCTAGTTTTAAAAGCCAGGGATAAATAACTAAATCTTGTATTTCCTGTTAAGAAGTATTTCTAAACCTGTCATCTATTAATAGATGTTATTAGGGATTGATTAAGGTTAAGGGGGCCCTAGACACCCCACCCATGTTTTGTGATCACATTCCCATGCTCTGGCCACACCCTTGAAACACCAAGGCACTCTCATTCAGGTGAGAATGGTACAGGCTACCCACATGAGAACTCTCTGCAAGGTTGGTGGTGGGGTCCTTTGGGCAGGCTGGGCTTCCCTACACCCTCAGCTACTGTTCCTTGTTTTCAGGCAAGCTGAAGTCTGTTCTGGAGGAGAGAGAATTCAGCCTCCATCCACTCCTTTCTGTGTGGGCAGCGCCTGCCAATACCACCTCAGGAGAAACACGATAGACTGGCTACAGGGAGGGCGCTTCAAATGGAGAGTCTATTATTATGTTGTTAGGATTGTGTCATCCCCATTCTGGAGCAGCAAGTTTCAGAGTCAACAACCCAGTTAGCTGAGTTCCCCTCTTTCAGAGTGGGTGGTTCAGGCTCTGAGCACACTTGGGCAGATGTCACGGAATTGGTTTATCTTCTGTTCACATTTTCAATATTTTTCTTCATAAAGATCTATGAGGTCTAAAGCCACATTTTAAAAAAAAAATAAAGCTGAGATTCTGACCTCATTGCATCCCTCTGGGAGCCAGGTCCTTAGCCATGGACCTACAGTGCTTATACCTTAATCCAGCCTTGAGTATTAGGTCAACTTAATTTCATTTTTTTCATATTTACAAGGTAAGTCCTCTCTATTTCAGTCTGCTATTGTCTGGGTATTCAAGGATTTTCTTTTTGTTAAATGGGACTTTTCTTCAAAAGACTCATTCAAAAACTTTCTAATAATTATAAACATGTTTTATTTCCTACCTCACATTGGTTTCTGATGACACTTAGATAGTTTGAAATGGAAGCCTTATTTCTTTATCAAATTCCACCACAATCCTACATTTCACATGTACAGTGGTTTGCTATTGAAGGATCTTATTTATGCTGGACTCCAGGCACTGATATTTCCCCCCCAGAATGAACACTGAAACATTTGTTTAGGGTGAAAGGTAAATTCAGAGAGCTAGATTTACCAAACTTGATGAAAGAAACTGTAAATTAATTTTTCACCCCAGAGAAGATTCACACTACGTGAGTACAGACAGTGGCATAGCCACCTGCCCTTCCTCTGAGTTTCTGCCAAGTAGGAGTAGCTTTCTATTGCTGCATGGTTAGGACTCCCATTCCAGGCAGAAGCACCTACATTAGTGGGAGGTCTGGCTCAAGTCCTCCAGCAGAGGGCTGGGTGGGTTGAGTTTGCTTGCTGACAGACAATCCACTGTTAGAGACACAAACCAGACACACAGCAAAAGGCACCATGGAGCCATGGTCTGAATCTGGCCAAAGAATTTCATGGGCTTTGAATGCAGATGTAAGGAAAGACAGGTCAAAGTTGGGGCTTATTAGTTTTGCCCTGTTCCTTTGCTTTTATTGTGACTTATATCTTCTGAAAATATTCCATAGTTCCTTTAGAGACTATGCTATTGAGGGAAGGTGCATAGTTTTTATTCGTAGCACCTATGTAGTATAGACATACCCTTAGACTAGCAGATCACTTGAGCTCAGTGATTCTGGGCTGCAGTGTGCTATGCCGATTGGGTGTCCGGTGCCACTGACAGCCTGGACAGTGGGTGGTTGAAGGACTGGCTAGAACAACACAAATGGCATGTTGTGATCAGCACTCTCTCTGTAAGGGCTGACAAACCGATCGATCAAGGTGACAAGATTACTATAGGGGAAAAGAATAGATATCCTGTATGGTTCTTCGGTGTATTTGTGTCCTGCCAGTATGTCTATAAGCTCTTCCAAAATAGGCACAGGCCTTAGTAACCCTGGAACACTATACAGTAACAGATCAACCATGATTTTTTTATTTTTATTTTTATTTCCTGAATTGCTCTACTATATAAATTCATTAGATAACTGTGGTGAAGAAATAAATTGAACATTGCTAGTTGATGAGTTTTTGATACCCTTGATTGAGAAGTTCCTATTAAAGACATAGAATCTGAATTGAGGGAATTAACTGTTTCAACAACAAGTACATATTCAGGCATGAATATTTAAGGGTTAAGTTGTATCTCACCCTTTCACTGGTGCACAATAAGGGAGAGCCCAGGTAGACTTCTTGGCTCAAAGCAAAAATCAGATAACTTCAACCTGAGAAAAAGGAATAGTCCTGGTCTGTGGAGTTGATCTGGCATCTAGAGGCATAGAGAGGATGGGGTATAGCAATGTGCACACTCCTGTGTGCTGTGGAGCTCTGCACTGCCTCCTAGGGCAACATAGCTTCCCACCATTCACAGGAAGGCTGTGCCTTTAAGGCCCAATTGAAGCCTACATTAGCATAAAAAATAACAATGCCAGTTGCTTTTCATGCATGTCCTCTCCTTTAAAGTTGTTTCTAATAGGATTGTCCCTCTTTAAATTCTGTTGAGATCTGCCTGTTTCCTGTAATACAACTATCATAACAGTTTCCAAATACGGGAAAATTCATTCTGAGAAAGTTTACTTTGTCCAGCTCACTTAGTTTTAATCTTGTTCATTTGTCACTGACATCATCACCTGCTGAGCTAAAATGTTTTTCAGACTCAAACTGGAGGACGGGCAACCAAGATTAATGGCCCTCGAATCACATGTTAGGAAATTATTTCCTTTGACTGGCACTGAATCCTCATTTATTCTATTGTTGGATTATGCTGGGGAACCGTATTTTAAAAGCAATGCACACTTTCCCCAGACAATGTTTCACTTTCAAATTAACTGACCCCCAAAAGTTGTCAGATTCATCACTTGTAGACACCATCTCCTGACCTGTCATCCAGCGTGGTCAGAACTATTGTACATGAAATATTTTCCTGCTGGATTTCTGTGTATAAAAGCAGCAGCAGCAGGAGAACAGAGATTTCTTAAAATACAGATCAAGAGCCATTTATTTTGTTCAGAGATTTCTGTACACACTGTGTACCAAAATGGTGGGCAGAGCTAAACAATAGCAGACAGAGAGAGAAGTTAATAGCTGTAAGCAGGGCCGGCGCTTCCACTAGGCGACCCTAGGCGGTTGCCTAGGGTGGCGGATTTGGGGGACGGCATTTTGCCGTCCTCGACGGAAATTTGGCGGCGGGTCCTTCACTCGCTCCGGGACCCGCCGCCGAAGTGCCCCAAAGACACAGAGCGGAAGGACCCCCCGCCGCCGAATGCTCAGAGGAGCGCTGCCACCTAGGGCGACAAAAACCCTGGCGCCCCTCCTGGCTGTAAGTTGCAGGGGAGAAGGCCTTCACATAAATTGTGTTTTTTTAACTGCTTCACTGCTGATCAGGTAAAGAGGTGTGCCAGCCAGCACTGCTAGATGTACAAAGCTTGTCCTTGCATTCCATTCGGACCTATTAATATACCGCAGCAGGACAGATAGTGGAGCAGATGATCAGCAGTGAAGTGCTTCATAGTAAAATTGTTTTCAAATCATCAGTTCATAATTGATGGTAGTCTTCCCTATGACTGTCAGTGTTGGTATTAGGAAGAAGTCTGACTTTGAAGATAGGGTAAAGCAGACAACAGCAGATCCAATGTAGATTTTTGTCCATTTTCATGGCTGACAGCTTTTCAGTCACACAGATAAGCAAAGTTTTCCTTATAAAATTGATTTTTGATTAAATATGTTCAAAGACAAGTTACATAACATCTTCTGCTAGATGTTGTTGGCAACAAGAAGGCCAGATTCAAATAGCTACTAGTCCTTCTTAAAATTAACAAATATCATCAGCTCGAGCCCCTCCTCTCCCCAACAGAATTTCTGGGCTCAGTAAGTACCACCCATGGGCATCTTTAATAGGCACTACTTTTCCCTTCACAAGCGGAGTCTGCCTATGAAACAAGGAGAACTTGATTAGGGGGAAATTGAAAACAGCATCAATTTGGGAAAACATAGCAATAATATGTCTATATGGATGATAAATAAAGCTCTCCCCCCCACAGTAACTTTGGCTGTAGTCTGTTAACTCAATTAACACCTGCTAGCGTGAAGCCCAACAGGCAACTGTCCATTTACCACATCACGGTCCTTGTCACCACTCCCAAACCCAAGTCATGGTTTGATGTCAGTGGGCAGCATAGCCACAGATTTCTGAAGTGCACTTAAGAAGGTCTGTCTCCAGTCTCTTAGGAATTGCTGCCTGGTCCTGTTCTGAGGCTCCAACACCTAACCCAGCAATAGTTTTATTTATTTTAGCTTTTGTAATAGTTGGGTAGGAGGGGCCTCAGAGTTCACTCATCTCTGCTACTGTCCTCTGTGACTTCAGCAAAGAGCCCTCTATTTTGTACCCCATTGCGGAACCACCTTTGGAAAAACCCTCCCAATAGTGCAGGTTCTTCAATGGAAAGGAACCAGTAACATATCAGCTATTGTGTGTTCAACTTTATTTAGTGGCTGGGTAGGAGTCGTCTCACCAGAGTTGGCTGAGCTCTTCTGGTGTCCTCTGTAGCTTCACAGAAAAGCCCTTTCTGTGTTTCCCCCATTGAAAGAGCTGCCTCTGTGTCGTCTCCCATTGAGGAATCCTCCCACAAGTACAGGACTTTCAATGGAAAGGAACCAGTTTATAGACAACCTTTGAAAAGAATCCTTACTACAAGGTAGGAGGCCTTTTTTTCTTTTCTTAGTTCATTTCTGCTACCCAACCAAGTGTGTGTTCATGTACAATTATGGTGACTTCCAAAGTGTCATTGGATGAGTTCCAGGTAGATAGCTTATGCAAACCAATCTTTCTCTGTGCCCATGCTTCCCTCCACCACCACCCCTTCAACAAATGGGAGCAGAGAGCTCCTTATCCCCAAGAACTTCAGGCCATAGGATTTATATAAACATAGAGCAAACTAAAACAGATTAGAGTAGGAGTAGTAAATGCAGTGTGGTATTTACAAATGATCTCAATTCTTGTACTCCAACCCTCAAAAAATCTTTCTCTACCTTTATTCTCCCTGAAGAGAGAAGAAAAAAAAGACTAGGAACTGAGGTTCATTTGCGATATAAAACACTTGCTATCACAAAGTTTGCACATGAACAATTGTGTGGAAATCTGAGAGAATCATAGAATCATAGAAGATTAGGGTTGGAAGAGACATCAGGAGGTCATCTAGTCCAATCCCCTGCTCAAAGCAGGACCAACACCAACTAAATCATCCCAGCCAGGGCTTTGTCAAGCCGGCCCTTAAAAACCTCTAAGGATGGAGATTCCACCACCTCCCTAGGTAACCCATTCCAGTGCTTCACCACCCTCCTAGTGAAATAGTGTTTCCTCATATCCAACCTAGACCTCCCCTACTGCAACTTGAGACCATTGCTTCTAGTTCTGTCATCTGCCACCACTGAGAACAGGCGAGCTCTATGCTCTTTGGAATCCCCCTTCAGGTAGTTGAAGGCTATCAAATCCCCCCTCACTCTTCTCTTCTGCAGACTAAACAAGCCCAGTTCCCTCAGCCTCTCCTCGTAAGCATAGGCGCAGACTCTGTGGGTGCTCCGGGGTTGGAGCACCCACGGGGAAAAGTTGGTGGGTGCTCTGCACCCACCAGCAGACAAGCTCCTCTCCCCTCCCTGACCCACCTCAGCTCAGCTCATCTCCGCCTCCACCTCCTCCCCTGAGCGCGCCGCGTCCCAGCTTCTCCTCCCAGTGCTTGCTGCCATGAAACAGCTGTTTCTCAGCATAACAAGCTGTGGGAGGGAGAGGGGAGGAGCAGGAAAGTGGTGGCTCAGTGAAGGAGGCGGGGAAGAGATGGGGCTGGGGCAGGGATTTGGGGAAGGGGTCCAATAGGGGCAGGAAGGGGGCAGAGTTGGGACAGGGACTTTGGGGAAGGGGTTTGAATGGGGGTGGGGCAGGTGTGGGAGGGGTAGGGGTTGGGGTGGGGTCGGGGCGGGACTGGGAGTGGGGGGGGTCGAGCACCCACCAGCGCCAGGAGAAGTTGGCGCCTATGCTTGTAAGTCATGTGCCGCAGAGCCCTGATCATTTTCTTGCCCTCCGCTGGACACTCTCCAATTTGTCCACATCCTTTCTGTAGTGGGGGGCCCCAAACTGGATGAAATACTCCAGATGTGGCCTCACCAGTGCTGAATAGAGGGGAATAGTCACTTCCCTTGATCTGCTGGCAATGCTCCTACTAATGCAGTCCAATATGCCGTTAGCCTTCTTGGCAACAAGGGCACACTGCTGACTCATATCCAGCTTCTCATCCACTGTAATCCCCGGGTCCTTTTCTGCAGAACTACTGCTTAGCCAGTCAGTCCCCAGCCTGTAATGATGCATGGGAGTCTTCCAACGTAAGTGCAGAACTCTGCACTTGTCCTTGTTGAACCTCATCAGATTTCTTTTGGCCCAATCCTCCAATTTGTCTAGGTCACTCTGTACCCTATCCCTACCCTCCAGCATATCTACCTTTCCCCCCAGCTTAGTGTCATCTGCAAACTTGCTGATGGTGCAATCCATTCCATCATCCAGATCATTAATAAAGATTTGAACAAAACCGGCCCTAGGACCGACCCCTGGGGCACTCCGCTTGATACCGGCTGCCAACTAGACATCGAGACGTTGATCACTACCCATTGAGCCCGACAATCTAGTCAGCTTTCTATCCACCTTATAGTCTTTTCATCCAATCCATACTTTTTTAACTTGCTATCAAGAATACTGTGGGAGACAGTATCAAAAGCTTTGCTAAAGTCAAGATATATCACATCCACCACTTTCCCCATATCCACAGAGCCAGTTATCTCATCATAGAAGACAATCAGGTTGGTCAGGCATGGTGAATCTTTGGTGAATCCATATTGATTGTTACTGATCACCTTCCTCTCTTCCAAGTGCTTCAAAATGGTTGCCTTGAGCCTAGGCGCTGACTTCCCCTCTTTCCCATGGGTGCTCAACCCCTCTCTGCCCCCGGCCCCGCCCCACTCCACCCCTTCCATGAGGCCCGACCCCTGCCCCGCCCCTTCCAACCCCTTCCCCAAAGTCCCCGCTGCAACTCCGCCCCCTCCCTGCCTCTATTCCAACTCCTTGCCCAAATCCCCGCCCTGGCCCCACCTCTTCCCTGCCTCCTCCGCTGAGCATGCCATGTTCCCGCTCCTTCCCCTCCCTCCCAGAGTGTGCTTATGCTACCAAACAGCTGTTTGGCGGTGGCCAGGTGGGAAGCGCTGGGAGATAGGCAGAGGAGTGGGCACACAGTGCACTCAGGGAAGGAGGAAGTGGGGCGGGGGGTGAGGGGAGCTTGGGTGCTGGTGGGTGCAGAGCACCCACTAATTTTTCCCTGTGGCTGCTCCAGCCCCAGGGCTCCTGCAGAGTCGACACCTTTGTCTTTGAGGACCTGCTCCATGATTTTTCCAGGGACTGAGGTGAGGCTGATCAGTCTGTAGTTCCCGAGTCCATATCAATCAGATTTTGTCCTTCAAAGAATTTACTTTGTTCCTTAAGACAGCTTACTCTTTTATATGAACTACTTAAATATTCATTGGGCCCCAGAGGGAATGACTCTATAGCCCAGTGACTAGGGCAGTCAGCTGGGAGATTCAGGTTCCAGTCCCTGATCCAATGACAATTTAGGTATTTCATACAAAGTGGAACAGCTTCAACAGGAGAGATTAAGGCCAGAATACCCTACAGCCCAGTGGTTAGGGCACTTAGCTAGGATGTGAGTCCTGGGTTCAAGTTTCTGCTTCATGTCAAGCAGAGTAGGGATCCAGATCTTCCACATGCTGAGTACTCTACCACTAAGCTATTGGGGGGCGGGGGGGAAGTATAGTGGCACCATCACTTCCTCCTACAGTTTTTTGCAAGAAAGGGCTGACCTGACTTAGGTACCTAACCGCTGAAGAGTGTTCATGGCTGTGAATCCGAAGTAGATAGAGGTGCCTAACTCCCTTTCAGAGGCAGGGTTTAAGGGCAATCTGTGCACCTAACACAGGGCTGTGGATGCCATTAAGTGCCAAGGCACCTATAAATTAGATGTTACAATCCCCTTTGTGGATTTAGCCCTTTATGTTTACAAGGGGAGATGGATAGTTGTGGCAATCCAGGGAAGGAATTACAACCTAAAGGCTCTCTAGTTCCTTCCCTGGTTCTCTCCTCACTCCAGAAGGAAAGAAATCTGCTGCTGCCGTAGCCCAGCAGCAGGTTGCAGCACCTCCTGTGACAGCTCAGCTGTTCTAGCCAGTGCGTTGGGTGGTAGAGACAAGACCGCTCACTAACCACTTACCTGTGTGAGGATTGGAAGGGAGCCCTGGGACTCAGTGGTGCAATGTGGGTAAATCAGCATACAACCCTATATGGATGTAACAATGTTTAATAAACCTTGCAAATGCCTACCACATCTTTCCAAATTTTGCAACATCTACTAAACTGGTGCATTTGGTAGCATGGGTTCTTTATACTGAGCAAGAAGTAATCTCTTGGTTTCAGTCATTGTCCTTAAACAAGTTTTTAATGGAATTTCAGGTCTAACTCAGTTCAGTATTTGCTTTCATTTTCTCCATTATTTTTCAGTAGATAGATGAGTGTGATCGCGATGGCTGTTTCAGAGCTAACTTCACTGATGGTAATCAAAAACTGTTTAAAGAAATCAAAAACATGTTTGTGTGATTCACTGAGCAGAACTGAAAACTGTTCCTCTCATTGTTAATATATATCATATTGTCAATAAATACTTAGAGATTTTTTAAAAACATCAGTAGGGCAGTTGAGAGATTTATATCTAAAAGATCACATCTGCATTAAAAAAGTGAGAAAAAAGTAACTTCTTTGAACATGCATAAAATTACAGTATATTTCACTGTCAATTATTTGGTTTTGTCATATTTTGCTTTCCTGTTTTTTGAGAGATTATTTTTAAACATACATAACTTTTTATTTAAAAATATTTAAATCTTTCTATACTTTTAGTTGTTTTCTCCTAGTAGTTTACATAGCCTTTTTATTGCCATGTAAATGTGCATGTATCTCTTGGGCATCATGTACGACAAATTATTCATGTTTCTGTACTTTAATAATGAGATGTCAGCACATAATCCTTCCAGCGGAGAGGACTGTCAGCAATGATTCAATCCCTTGTGAGATGACCTCCCTGGCATTTAAATCTGGCCTTCATAAGTGCACATGTTATTTTAGAAGCTCTTTTATTCTGAGGTTTCTTAGTTTAATACCCATTTTATTCTTTTCTAAGATGAGTCATGTATATGCATAATTCAAAATGCAAAATCTACTGAGGAACAGTATATATATATATATATATATATATATATATATATAAACTAGTTATTAGCCTCCATTTATTTTTAATACTTATTGTGAAAATGTATGATTTTAATCGTATTGCCACCATAAAAACCCAGAGTGAGTTGCTGGGTTGTTAATTCTCAGTTACTGAGTGGTGGCAGAATTCTAGTCACTGGGATTTTTAAGACAGTTCTCTTTATTCTGTTTAAAACAATAATGTATCCATCACAATGATTTTATATCCATCAGAAGCTTTCTTGACATTGTTACAGCTGCAGAAAAACATCTGGGATACTCTTCTGCAGCTGTAGCAATAAAATTCCTCATGATCTGAATCCAGAAATGAGTTCTGGACTTAATTGTCTTTGTGATCACATGCCACAAGGGGTAGTATTTGATTTTGCATAGGTACAGTATATGACATCAGAGAAAGAAGAGTCAACATTTTCAAACAATTCTGTGCATGTACGTACAGTAGAACTTGTAGGTGCATGGTCTGCTGTCTACTGGGCTGCGTCTGTTCTCAAAGCTCTCTGGGAGCCAGCGCAGCCTGAAAATTAGGGCGAAATGTGAACTAGACATAGATTTTGGCTATGGACATAGCAATAGGATTTTGTAAAGGGTCTTGTGTGTGATATCAAGTTATACTGCCCACTCCTTCCCCCTTTTCCAGGGCAGAGTGTCACTACTTAATAGGGAAGAAACAAATGGGTTATTAAAAACACTTTGACCAACCAGATGCATAAGCAAGTTTCCTTTAAGGGTATTTTTCCCTTAATTTTTTTTGTTTTCCAGTGTAAAATCCCTGATTTGGGGAGCTCATCAAAATATGTTTTTAATCATTTAAATAATCTTTGGGAATCATAACCAAGCATGGCTTTACAGACTATCCGTCATTCCAGGGAAATAATGGATACTCAGTCCTGAATGGACATCTATTGCCCTGCACCACAGTGCTAAATATCCTGTTTCCTGCATGCAATCCATAAATAGATTTGACTTTTTTTGCATTGGCTTAAATCTCTTATTACAAACATTCCTTAACTTTGCTGCACATAAAGTATTGTGTGAGTCAAACAACACTCAGCTGGTTCAGCCAATTATAAAGGATAAGAGCAGGCTCTGTCTGTCCTCAGTGGTGACTCATCACACAAGCTGACATGATGGCACCCAATAAGGCAGCTGTAGTGTTCAGTGATCACTTAGTGATTAAAGTGCTTTCAAGAGCTCTGCTTTATAATGTGTCCATTTCCAGCTAGCCGTGCATAGCAAACACTTCACCATACCCTGCCAGATTCTGTCTGGGAAGCTCAGGCCCCAAAACTACATCTTCCCTTCCAAGCCAAAACTTAACAATAACACTAAGGAAATCCTCACAATTACAAATACTTATAACCAACCTAATAACTACACTTACTATGTTCTATTAGTCCTGTGCTTGGACCTACAGGGTTTCCCTGGACCATAAGCACTACCAGTGACGGGAGGTGGCAAGTCCACTTGTTCTGGTTATTCCACATCCTGGGGCTCTCTTGTCACAACCTGCTGTGGTTGTTGCCTGTCTAAGACACTCTCAGACAAAACAGCAGACTCACAGTGCCTCTTATTTCTCTCCTTTCTGGGATATGGAAAAGTCTTGCCTATTGCTGCACAGGATGTGTCCGGCAGGGGTGACAAACTGATATGACCACATGTTAATCTCTTGTGAAATACTGCTGTTTGCAACCATTGTTTCCCATCATAAAGGCACACAGCACCATTTTCATGAAGTGGTAGCATTTCCCATGACCCAATATCATATTGAATTTTTGTTTTGCTTTATCTGTCTCTTTATACATCTGCAAGCCCCCAGTAAGGTGACCAGATGTCCTGATTTTACAGGGACAATCCTGATATTCAGGGTTTTGTCTTATAGAGGTGCCTATTACCCCCCACCCCGTCCCGATTTTTCACACTTGCTATCTGGTCACTCTAGCCCCAAGTGACTCTCACATCAGTTTCTTACACTGTAGGTATTGTTGGTTTAGGTTTTCTGTTGAATAAAATGTTTAAGAGGTGACAACCCATGCTTCATTGGTGACAGTCTGTAATTTCACAGTGCTAAATATGGATCAGAATCTGACTCCACAGTCTTTCTCAGGAGATGCTTTATTATTCTGACACAGTTTTCCACCAACCCATGGGATTGGGGATAATAGGGACCAACAGTTACATGTCTAATAGGGACCAACAGTTACATGTCTACATGTACTTCACCATGAACTGCTTGTACTCGGCCTACTAAACTGTGGTCCATTGTCAGACATTACTGAGCTGTAATCTGAGCTGACACATCCCTACTATTTCCCCTCAGCAGTAGAATAACAAGGGGGAAAACAGAATAAAACAATGAAATGGAAACATCTTTGACTCTAGTAATCCATTCCTCCTAGTATCAGAGGGGTAGCCGTGTTAGTCTGGTTCTGTAAAAAGCGACAAAGAGTCCTGTGGCACTTTACAGACTAACAGAAGTATTGGGTGAATACCCACTTCGTCAGACCATTCCTCCTAGGTGTTGTATAATGTAGATGGGGAAAATGATCTTGTCAAGCTTTTCACCATGTACAGTATTAGTTTTTGGTATCTTAGAGACAAGTTATTTTTAAACTTTGACGAAATTTATTAAAGAGTTAAGTTGCCTCCTGTGCTCTCAGGATTTGGAAACAGCAACGATGGGATCAGAGGAGCTGGGTTCTTGCTTTGGTCAGCATAATGTAAAGCTTTTACAGATTGATGGAATGAAGGAGAAAAGCAAGATGTTCCTCTCCTTTCTGCTTCTGGAAGACGGTTAAATGGCATATCCAATTAAAGTAAAGACACATCATTCCTGGAGGAAAGGGAGAATTTTAAGGCTCTGGGAATATACGGGTAAATGTGAAGTCAATGAACATTGCAGGATATATAAATTAATGTAGACCAGTTGAGGATCTGGCCTAAGATGTTGCTTTCAAAAATCAAGCCCTATTCCACTGAAATAGCAACTTTTGAAAAGAAAAGAAAAAAAGCAGAGTGGGCAACTCTAGCAGTAAATTTTTTTTATTTTAAAATTAGAAACTGAAAGTGGTTACTAAAATTAACTTCAAAGGTCATCAACCTCAATTCTATGCTAAAGTATAAACTGAGTACATAGTTTAATACCATTATAAAAAAACATGCTTTGCAAAAGAATGACTTTGGTGGAGTATATGAATCAGAATGGAAAACCTTTGGGAGATGATCTAATGGTAGCAATTATACAAGATGTAACAGGATAAAAGTTCAACGGCATAAATATTGATGGCAATTAGCTAAGAATTAAATGCACAGTTAAAAAGGTAAATGCCATATGAGAATTAAATACTTCAGCAGAAATCTTGTTTGGAAAATACAATGGGAGATTATTCTGCAAAGTGGTGCAATATCATAAATGCATCATTACTAAAGGACTTTGATTAGCTGGAAGATATTTCTCAAGAACAAAGAAGCCTTGAGTAAGGATACAAATATGAGAGAAACCAGGATTCTAATGGATTAAGGAGACAAAAGCGAAAAAGAAGTAGGTAAATTAGATAAAACTATAAATATGTGGAAAAATATGGGGAGAAGGAAGGGAGTAGGAAGATAATTATGAGAATTATGAAGCTATATTGTCAAGCTGTCCTGCAGTGGCTCAAGAGTATGAATTCCAACTGCAGGGCAGGTCATTAAGAAGCAGGGAACAAACCCCCCAAATTGATTGTGAGCTTTATACTTGATTTTCGCCAATCATTTTTAAAGTATAAACTCCTAAAGCACTATAAATGCCTTTATCATGGAGTCACAGACAGTACACTTGGGTATTCCAGTCTATCTATCCTCCCAAGTAAGCTTGCCTTTGTGACAGATGGTCTCTTAGACCAAAAACCACAGCAATATTCATGTTTCTCCCAGTCCCAAAAAACCAGTCACTTACCCCAGGTCAATTGCACCTTAGATCTCACACCAAAAACTATGCTTGTAGCCAATCCTGTCATAAACTATCTAAAGATTTCTTAACTAAGGGTATGTCTACACTACGAGAGTAGTTCGATTTCAGTTAAATCGAATATGTGGAACCGATATTGCAAAGTCGAACGTGTGTGTCCACACTAAGGACAGTAACTCGACTTTGTGAGTCCACACTAACGGGGCAAGCGTCGACATTGGAAGCGGTGCACTGTGGGCAGCTATCCCACAGTTCCCGCAGTCCCCGCTGCCCATTGGAATTCTGGGTCGAGCCGCCAATGCCTTCTGGGTAAAAAAATGTGTCGAGGGTGCTTTTGGGTAACTGTCGTCATCCGTCCGTCACTCCCGCCCTCCCTCCCTGAAAGCGCCGGCGGAAAATCAGATCGCGCACTTTTCTGGTCAGTGACAGCGCGGACGCCACAGCACTGCGAGCATGGATCCCGCTGCGACCATTGCTGCAGTTGTGGCCGTTGTCAACTCCTCGCAGCTTATCATCCACCTTTCCCAGAGGCAGATGCAGATAAATCAGGCGAGGAGGCTACGGCACCGCGGTGAGGGCCTGAAGTCTGAGAGTAGCACAGGCCTGTCAGAAAGCACGGGACCCAGTGCCGAGGACATCACGGTGGCAATGGGTCATGTGGATGTTGTGGAACGGCGATTCTGGGCCCGGGAAACAAGCACGGACTGGTGGGACCGCATAGTGCTGCAGGTCTCGGATGAATCCCAGTGGCTGCGAAACTTTCGCATGCGGAAGGGGACTTTCCTTGAACTTTGTGAGTTGCTGTCCCCTGCCCTGAAGCGCAATGACACCCGGATGCGAGCAGCCCTGACTGTCCAGAAGCGAGTGGCCATAGCCCTCTGGAAGCTTGCAACGCCAGACAGCTACCGGTCAGTCGCAAACCACTTTGGCGTGGGCAAATCTACCGTGGGGGTTGTTGTGATGCAAGTAGCCAACGCAATCGTTGAGGTACTGCTCTCAAAGGTAGTGACCCTGGGAAACGCGCAGGCCATCATAGATGTCTTCGCCGCGATGGGATTCCCAAACTGCGGTGGGGCTATAGATGGAACTCACATCCCTATCCTGGGACCGGACCACCAGGCCAGCCAGTACATCAACCAAAAGGGCTACTTTTCAATGGTGCTGCAAGCACTGGTGGACCATAGGGGACGTTTTACCAACATCAACGTTGGATGGCCGGGCAAGGTTCATGACGCTCGCGTTTTCAGGAACTCTGGTCTGTTTAGACAGCTGCAGGAAGGTATTTACTTCCCGGACCACAAAATAACTCTTGGGGATGTGGAGATGCCTACAGTGATCCTCGGGGACCCAGCCTACCCGCTAATGCCCTGGCTCATGAAGCCCTATACTGGCGCCCTGGACAGTGAAAAAGAACTCTTCAACTACCGGCTGAGCAAGTGCAGAATGGTGGTGGAGTGTTCTTTTGGCCGTCTCAAGGGGAGATGGAGAAGCTTACTGACTCGCTGTGATCTCAGCGATACCAATATCCCCATTGTTATAGCAGCTTGCTGTGTGCTCCACAATCTCTGTGAGAGCAAGGGGGAGACCTTTATGGCGGGGTGGGAGGTTGAGGCAAATAGCCTGGCTTCTGATTACGCCCAGCCAGACAGCCGGGCGATTAGAAGAGCCCAGCGGGACGCGCTGTGCATCCGGGAGGCTTTGAAAGCTAGGTTCCTGAGTGAGCAGGGTAACCAGTGACTTTTAAGTTTCTGTACAGAGAAGCTGAACCTGCCCCCGTTTCTTTACCCAGTTAATGTTGACTATCCTCTCCAGTTACATACCCCCTTCGCCCCCTTCCAAAAAAATAAAATCAGTTCTATTTTGTTAATGAACACCGTTGTCTTTATTACTGTTTTCGCGGGAATGTTTTAAACGTGGGACGCAGACTGTGGTGGGGAGCGGGTGTAGTGTAGTGATGCAAATGACACTTCTAAACTCCAGGAATGACAGGCTCCACAGTGGTGGACTGGTTGTTGCAACGGAGCCTGCCACCCCTCCTGATCGGGACTGTGTGTATGTGGGGGCTATGTGACTTTGTGGCAGGGGGAGGACGGTTACAGATCCCCTGCTGCGTGGCTCTTTGATCCAGGATAAGGACTGCTGCATAAGATCTCTAACTGCCCTCCCCCGCCACAAAGTCACAGAGCAACCCCCCCCCCCCCCCCCCACAGAACATGAAAACCACCTCCCATACTGACCAGGGTAACTAGTGACTGCAATGTGTATGTGCCTGCCGCTGGACCTGCCCCCGCCTCTGTACCCTGCTAAAGGTGACTGTCCTGTCCAATTACCAACCCCCTTACCCCCCTTCAGACAGACTCTTCTCCAAAAGAACATGATGGAAACAGTAATTAACAGAAACGTATTTTTTTATTAGCAACTACACATGAAACTGGGGGGTGAAACTTGGACGGGGGCTTGTGTGAGGCGGGAAGGAAGGGACTTGTCAAATTTTGGGGAATGAGAGCCTTCTAGTACTAGAGCAGTAAGCAGGGGTGGAGTGAGAGTTTTCACGGACTCTGCCGCCCCTCCTTCTTTGGACTTTGGGTGAGGGGGGTATGGGACTTGGTGGCGGGGGATGGCGGGGCTCTGTCCTCCTGCCTCCGTTCCTGCAGAACATCCACAAGGCACCGGAGTGTGTCCGTTTGCTCCCTCATTAGTCCAAGCAGCGTTTGAGTCGCCTGCTGGTCTTCCTGCCGCCACCTCTCCTCCCATTCCATGTGTGATCGGTGCATTTGGGACAAGTTCTCCCTCCACTGGGTCTGCTGTGCTGCCTGGACTCGGGAGCAGCCCATAAGTTCCGAGAACATGTCTTCCTGTGTCCTCTTCTTCCTCCGCCTAATCTGCGCTAGCCTCTGGGAGTGTGATGCCAGGCTGGGTTGGGAGACAGTCGCAGATGTGGCTGTGGGAATGGGAAAAAGGGAGTGAATTCCTCAGAAAGATAAATTTAGTTGTGAACAAAGAACATAGTCTTTCTCTGTGAACAAGACCATGCACAGCACCTATCACATGCGCACTCAGGACAAGGTCGAATTTTCGGCCCTCGCATTCAGTGCCTGGGGTCTTGCACTGCAGATCTGAGAAGCGGGGCAGGACACCGGAATTTGTGTAGCAGGCAGACATGGTAAGCCGTAGACTTGTGGCTGCTTAAAACTTTAATAGTAGCACTGGCCTCCTTTCACATTGAAAGCAATGACAGTCCCTGCTGCCAGCAATCCGGCAAGCATGAACTCTGCCCCGTCCCACCCCCTCGCGGCTGTCACAGGGAAAGATCCCTGTATGCTGCCCCTCTCCCGCCTCCACCGCGTGGCTGTAAACCGGCGGTTACAGTTCTGTAAAGGAACGGGCAAGCAGTCCCAATACTAACATTCCCCTACCTAATTCAAAGCAGGTCACCATGAGCGACATCACCCTCATGAGGATCTCAGACAGCGATAAAGAAAGAATGCTTCGGGAAAGCCTGCAAAGACCAGGGCCGTATGCCGCCATGCTCTGCAGGGCAATGATCCCGGAGTACTTGATTGTCTCCTGGCGCGGAAACGTTTCATACCACGGAGGACCCAATAAGGCCGCTCTCCCCAGGAACCTGATGCAAAGGCTTTCCAATTACCTCCAGGAGAGCTTCGTGGAGATGTCCCAGGAGGATTTCTGCTCTATCCCCGGTCATGTAGACCGCATTTTACTGTAGCTGCACTGGCAGGGACTAAACAGTAGAGCGGCTTGGGCAGAACAATCATGCAAAACCGGACATTGTTAGATTTTTTTTGAATAGTTGCACTGCCCAGGACTGAAACGTTAAGCGCCTAGGGCAAACTAATCATGAGAAACCCATTGTTGTTATTGTTAATATTCCTGTTCTGTTAAAAATAAATGTTTAGATGTTTAAAACACTTACTGGTTGATCCTTCCCCTGATTCTGTGTCCGGGTTAACGGCTGGGGACCGTTGGTAGGGGATCTCTGTAAGGGTGATGAAGAGATCCTGGCTGTCGGGGAAATCAGCGTTGTAAGCGCTGTCGACTGCCTCGTCCTCCTCATCTTCTTCCTCATCTTCCCCGTCCGCTAACATGTCCGAGGAAGCGGCCGTCGACAATATCCCATCCTCAGAGTCCACGGTCAGTGGTGGGGTAGTGGTGGCGGCCGCACCTAGGATGGAATGCAGTGTCTCGTAGAAACGGGATGTCTGGGGCTGGGATCCGGAGCGTCCGTTTGCCTCTTTGGTCTTCTGGTAGCCTTGTCTCAGCTCCTTGACTTTCACGCGGCACTGCGTTGCATCCCGGCTGTATCCTCTCTCTGCCATGGCTTTAGAGATCTTCTCGTAGATCTTTGCATTCCGTCTTTTGGAGCGCAGCTCGGAAAGCATGGACTCATCGCCCCACACAGCGATCAGATCCAAGACTTCCCGATCAGTCCATGCTGGGGCCCTCTTTCTATTAGATTGCATGGCCATCTCTGCTGGAGAGCTCTGCATCGTTGCCAGTGCTGCTGAGCTCGCCACGATGTCCAAACAGGAAATGAGATTCAAACTGGCCAGACAGGAAAAGGAATTCAAATTTTCCCGGGGCTTTTCCTGTGTGGCTGGTCAGAGTATCCGAGCTCGGACTGCTGTCCAGAGCGTCAACAGAGTGTTGCACTGTGGGATAGCTCCCGGAGCTATTAGCGTTGATTTCCATCCACACCTAGCCTAATTCGACATGGCCATGTCGAATTTAGCGCTACTCCCCTCGTTGTGGATGAGTACAGAATTCGAATTTAAGAGACCTCTATGTCGAACTAAATAGCTTCGTGGTGTGGACGGGTGCAGGGTTAATTCGATGTAACGGCGCTAAATTCGACATAAACGCCTAGTGTAGACCAGGCCTAAGAAAAATAAATAAGTGTTATTTACACAATACTAGCACACAGGTGAGCCAGGCTGGTTCCAGTTATGTATTTGTCAGTGTTCAGTTGAGACCTAGGGGCGTTGGCATGTGGTGGCACTTGGTCTGCCAGTGTAGCACATATTTTGAAGGAAACATGTCTCAGGGAGTGCTAATAACTAACATAGTATTTCAGTCATAAAATATGAAATTAAAATTAAAACAAGGCATATGTAGGGACATAGCAGGCCATTGATTCAAAGGACTACTTTGCATGAGTAATGCTTTCTGAATCTTGTCCTAAATTAATTGATTATATTAAACAATGTCTAATTTCAATTAGTCATTCAAATCGATATCAATACTACTGTTATTAAACCATTATTGATATATAATGCCCTTAAGCTGATCATGCTGCTGCAGTCAATTTATTGATCCTGATTCTCCACTGCTTTGCACTCATGCTAAATGAGTATACTACAACATTACCAAATCAGAAAAGGAGTATTTATCAATTACTTAACACTCACTTTGCATTAGAATAAATAACTATACAAGGTGCAAGACAATGGTGAATAAAGATCTACTGGGTTTATTTTCCCTCTTGTATGATTTACCAAGTTTTTGTCATAAGCAAAGGAAGCTTTCACTGGAAATATGTTTTTCCTCCATTGACATGGGTGGTTTTAACAGTGAACCAGTGACAGGGAGTGGTGGAAAGGATAAACTTGGCTCTCTCTGTCACTGGAGAATCTTTGTATTCAGCATCGTTCAAACACCCTGAGTGGAAAGAGTGGGAAAAGGAGGGTGGTTGTGCAAGTAATTTGAAGAAAATTCAACATATAGGACCAAGAACAAGTGAAAAAACTTTTCCTGTTTACATTTAGATTTTGTAGCTTGTGTTGTTTTGCATGATAGACTTGATTCAATTCATTTTCTTTTTAAAGAAGAAAAGTGGTTTCAGGGAAATGGGCCCCCAGCACAAGAGCTATTCTCAGTGCAGCATTTCTATTGCTTTTAAGGCCCCTTTATGTTGCCAAGGCCTCAGTGTGATTGAGACTCAGGACTCGAGTGTCTCTGTAAATGTATTGTATCTCACATATATGCAATTTAAACAGTATGGTACTGCTGTCAAAAATGTGCTCAAATAAGATTCTGAGAAACAGGGTCAAATATTTTACTAATTTCAAATATAGCACATACACTCCATACCCTGCATCCAATAAATTTGAAATTCTATCAAAACCAGAATCAAGTTTTTCTGGCAAGATTTTTAAACCCATGCTGTTTAATATTAATAATCTTGTTATCCTCCAGATGTTTAGTGATTTTTTCTCTTAATAGTAATTCAATAATTTTATGGAGAATGGAAGTTAGGCCTAAGGAATGCTAATGTCTGTATCACTGTCTTATTTTGAACCTCCCAACCTTCATTTGGTCATTTACAAATAATGGGGCACATGGGCTCAACCTGTACTTCTTTTGCAGGTATAACTTTGTTCCCACAGTTAATAGGGAAACAACCAGAATTTACTGAGGTATGGGGCCTACATTTAAACTCCTGAGTAGTTCCATTGAAATCAATTGATCCATTTCCTTCAATGGGGATACTCTTGTTCATGACATTAAACACATGTCTAAGTATTTGCAAGTTTGAGGATTTAGAAGTGTAGGCCCAGATTCACAAAGAGTTTTAGGTGTTGCAAAAACCAGCACACTAAGCAGGAAGCCACTTAAGCTAGCCAATGGGAGATACCAAAAGGACTGTGCGTGCTAAGCCCTGCCCCTCTCATGCAGATAGGCACCTAAATCCAAGATGCAGGGAGTGGTCATTTCTGCTTAATGATCCACAAACAGGAACCAGTATCCTGGAGTCAGGTGTCTTAGCACCTAAACAGTTTCTTGTTTAATAATTTAGGAACCTGTCTCTTTCCACACAAAATGGCCAAAAGATGTGGAGGTGTCTTCTACCTTATAACTTTTACTCCAGTGATTAGAGCACTCATTTTGGATGTGAGAGACACAGGTTCAATTCCTCCCCTCTGCCTGAAGGGGAGAAAGGAGACTCCTGTTCAAATCCTACCTCTCAGGAGAGCTTAGTGGTTAGAGCATTATGTGATATTCTGATGTGGAGCCCCCTCACACTCTCCTGTTGAAGCTGTTGCACTGTGGGTAAATAATGAAAGAGTGACTGGAGTAGGGGGATTGGAACCCAGGTCTCCCATCCCTCAAGCACCAGGCTATAGAGTCATTCTCTCTCTGGCCTCTATTTAAGTATTTATCCACAATGGTACAAACTGACACCAACCATGTTAGAGAGCACTTTTATAAATGTAAGCTACCATGTAAATTGCCAACTACAGGATTTACAAAAATTGAAAGTATAATTCTTGTTACTAGAGCAACTGATAGGTGACTTATCAAACAATGATTTATTTGAAACCTTTCATAGATGGTCTGTTGTTGAATGCCCAAATCCTCTTTAAGATTCAGTAGATCAATAATAAATAATGGAGTCTGTGTGCAAAACTCCTCCACACTGCTTTGAAAGTTTACCCAAAAGATTTTAAATGAATAACAATGAAATTTAACAAGTACTGATTCAAGCTTTTGTTGCTTTCTCTGCTAATAGATGCAGCAGCACAACGGTATCATATATTCAAAATTGAGAAATGTATAAGCAAACATGCCTTAAAAGTTATCTTAAAGACAATAAGAAAAGTTTCCAAAAAGTAGTTAAGAGTAAAGATATTTTAATTAGTGAACTTAATCCCCAGATTCTCACTGAGATGACATGAATGCCATTGATCAAAGGAAGATAATTCTTTGAGAATAGCATTTGACAATCCAGGAGTTCACATTATCTTCTCTCGCGTAAACCTAAGTAACAGATAAAAGGTGTTGGTGCAATTAATGTTCTCTTTCATGAGCAAACATAGAAAAGAATATTTAGCTAATAAATTGCTTAAATATTGAATCTAATTTAA
Organism: Emys orbicularis; assembly: GCF_028017835.1. NCBI lineage: Eukaryota > Metazoa > Chordata > Testudines > Emydidae > Emys > Emys orbicularis. Next base: position 79,023,094 of record NC_088687.1, on the reverse strand, counting down.
TCTTTCAATGCAACAGACAACAAAATGAAGACACCTGAATGAAGCTGAGGATATATCTACACTGGCAGAGTTACAGCATCGGCAGTTACAGCGCCACTCAGAGAATGCTGAAGGGAAACCGATGATGTCTGCCAGTTCATCTATTTGTGTGTTCACAGTCAGCTGCCTGCGCAATAGCGTGTTCACACTTGTGGCGGTATTCGGAGTGGTGCACTCTAGGCAGCTATCCCACAGAGCATCTCTTCCTCTTCTGCCGCTAAGAATTGTGGGAAGGCAGAGAGGGTCGCGGGGCATCCTGGGTCCTGTCCCAATGACCTGTGATGCATTGCCTCACACCCCAGCAATCCCTGTGCTTCCGTCCGCATTTGGTGCCATCTTTAAACGGTTTGTGTACTGCGCGCTCTGCCTCTTCGTTCTGAAGGAATGGATCCTGGACTGTTGACCAATATGCTGCTCACTCTCAATAACACATCACAAGTGGCAGTGGACTTATTCCTTAAACTACAAAGGCAAAAAAAGTTCGACATTTATCTCGCCACGCGTAGTAGCTACGACACGAGATTGCTTGTGGCATTCACGGAGGTGCTGACCACAGTGGAACGCTGCTTTTGGGCTCAGGAAACAAGCACTGAGTGGTGGGATCACATCGTCATCACGTCTGGGATGACGAGCAGTAGCTGCAGAACTTTCAGATGAGGAAAGCCACATTCATGGGACTGTGTGATGAGCTCACCCCAGCCCTGAGGCACACGGACACAAGAATGAGAACTGCCCTGCCGTTGAAGAAGCAGACTGCTACCGATCAGTCACTAACTAGTTCGGAGTGGAAAAGTTGACCATTGGACTTGTGTTGATGGAGGTGTGCAGGGCTATTAATCGCATTCTGCTCCGAAAGACCGTGACTCTGGGCAATGTGTGTGACATTGTGGATGACTTAGCACAAATGGGCCCCCTGGCGCTGCCTATATGGGAGGCTGGACATGGTCGATGACAATATTCCTATGCTTATAGCCGCGTGCTATACGCGCCATAATATTTGTGAAATGAAGGGTGAAAGCTTCACTCAGGGGTGTCTGAATTTGCAAATTCATCAACTTTTAAAAATCTTGTGGGAATGGTTCAATTTGGATGAACTTCTGACAGAACCCTTTGAAACCCTGCCTGCCAGCTCCTCCTTGCTTGGTTTCATAGAATCATAGGACTGGAAGGGTCCATGAGAGGTCATCTAGTCCAGTCCCCTGGACTCATGGCGGGACTAAGTATTATCTAGACCACTCCTGGAAGGTGTTTGTCTAACCTGCTCTTAAAAATCTCCAATGATGGAGATTCCACAGTCTCCCTAGGCAATTTATTTCAGTGCTTAACCACCCTGACAGTTAGGAAGTTTTTCCTAATGTCCAACCTAAACTTCCCTTGCTGCAATTTAAGGCCATTTCTTCTTGTCCTATCCTCAGAGGTTAAGAAGAACTATTCTTCTCCTTCCTCCTTGTAACAACCTTTTATGTACTTGAAAACTGTTATCATGCCCCCTCTCGGTCTTTTCCAGACTAAACAAAACCAATTTTTTCAATCTTCCCTCATAGGTCATGTTTTCTAGACCTTTAATCCTTTTTGTTGTTCTTCTCTGGACTTTCTCCAATTTGTCCTCGTCTTTCCTGAAATGTGGCGCCCAAAACTGGACACAATTCTCCAGTTGAGGCCTAATCAGCTCGGAGTAGAGCGGAAACATTACTTCTCTTGTCTTGATTACAATACTCCTGCTAATACATCCCAGAATGATGTTTGCTTTTTCGCAACAGTGTTACACTGTTGACTCATATTTAGCTTGTGATCCACTATGACCCCCATATCCCTTTCTGCAGTACCCCTTCCTAGGCAGTCATTTCCCATTTTGTATGTGTGCAACTGATTGTTCCTTCTTAAATGGAGTACTTTGCATTTGTCCTTATTGAACATTTGTCCAATTGTCCATTTCATCCTATTTACTTCAGACCATTTCTCCAGTTTATCCAGATCATTTTGAATTTTAATCCTATCCTCCAAAGTACTTGCAACACCTCCCAGTTTGGTATCATCCACAAACTTTATAAGTGTACTCTCTATGCCATTATCTAAATCATTGATGAAGCTATTGAACAGAACCGGACCCAGAAATGATCCCTGCAGGACCCCACTCATTATGCCCTCCCAGCATGACTGTAAACCACTGATAATTACTCTTTGGGAACAGTTTTTCAACCAGTTTTGCACCCACCTTATAGTAGCTCCATCTAGGTTGCATTTCACTCGTTTGTTTATGAGACGGTCATGTGAGACAATATCAAAAGCTTTTCTAAAGTCAAGATATACCACCTCACTACTTTCCCCCTATCCACAAAGCTTGTTACCCTGTCAAAGAAAGCTATCACGTTGGTTTGACACAATTTGTTCTTGACAAATCCATGCTGACTGTTACTTATCACCTTATTAGCTTCTAAATGTTTGCAAATTGATTGCTTAATTATTTGCTCCCTTATCTTTCCAGGTACAGAAGTTAAGCTGACTGGTCTGTAATTCCTCGGGTTGTCGTTATTTCCCTTTTTATAGATTGGAACAATATTTGCCCTTTTCCAGTCTTCTCCCATCTTCCATGACTTTTCAAAGGTAATCGCTAATGGCTCAGATATCTACTCAATCAGCTCCTTGAGTATTCTACGATGCATTTAATCATAGATTCATAGATTCATAGATTCTAGGACTGGAAGGGACCTCGAGAGGTCATCGAGTCCAGTCCCCTGCCCGCATGGCAGGACCAAATACTGTCTAGACCATCCCTGATAGACATTTATCTAACCTACTCTTAAATATCTCCAGAGATGGAGATTCCACAACCTCCCTAGGCAATTTATTCCAGTGTTTAACCACCCTGACAGTTAGGAACTTTTTCCTAATGTCCAACCTAGACCTCCCTTGCTGCAGTTTAAGCCCATTGCTTCTTGTTCTATCCTTAGAGGCTAAGGTGAACAAGTTTTCTCCCTCCTCCTTATGACACCCTTTTAGATACCTGAAAACTGCTATCATGTCCCCTCTCAGGCTTCTCTTTTCCAAACTAAACAAACCCAATTCTTTCAGCCTTCCTTCATAGGTCATGTTCTCAAGACCTTTAATTATTCTTGTTGCTCTTCTCTGGACCCTTTCCAATTTCTCCACTTCTTTTTTGAAATGCGGTGCCCAGAACTGGACACAATACTCCAGCTGAGGCCTAACCAGAGCAGAGTAGAGCGGAAGAATGACTTCTCGTGTCTTGCTCACAACACACCTGTTAATACATCCCAGAATCATGTTTGCTTTTTTTGCAACAGCATCACACTGTTGACTCCTATTTAGCTTGTGGTCCACTATAACCCTAGATCCCTTTCTGCCGTACTCCTTCCTAGACAGTCTCTTCCCATTTTGTATGTGTGAAACTGATTTTTTCTTCCTAAGTGGAGCACTTTGCATTTTTCTTTGTTAAACTTCATCCTGTTTAACTCAAACCATTTCTCCAATTTGTCCAGACCGAAACAAAGAAGTCATTAAGCATCTCTGCCATTTCCAAGTTTCCTGTTACTGTTTCTCCCTCTTCACTAAGCAGTGGGCCTACCCTGTCTTTGGTCTTCCTCTTGCTTCTAATGTATTGATAAAAAGTCTTCTTGTTTCCCTTTATTCCTGTAGCTAGTTTGAGCTCATTTTGTGCCTTTGCCTTTCTAATCTTGCCCCTGCATTCCTGTGTTGTTTGCCTATATTCATTCTTTGTAATCTGTCCTAGTTTCCATTTTTTATATGACTCCTTTTTATTTTTTAGATCATGCAAGATCTCGTGGTTAAGCCAAGGTGGTCTTTTGCCACATTTTCTATCTTTCCTAACCAGCGGAATAGCTTGCTTTTGGGCCCTTAATAGTGTCCCTTTGAAAAACTGCCAACTCTCCTCAGTTGTTTTTCCCCTCGGTCTTGATTCCCATGGGACCTTACCTATCAGCTCTCTGAGCTTACCAAAATCTGCCTTCCTGAAATCCATTGTCTCTATTTTGCTGTTCTCCCTTCTACCCTTCCTTAGAATTGCAAACTCTATGATTTCATGATCACTTTCACCCAAGCTGCCTTCTACTTTCAAATTCTCAACGAGTTCCTCCCTATTTGTTAAAATCAAGTCTAGAACAGCTTCCCCCCTAGTAGCTTTTTCAACCTTCTGAAATAAAAAGTTGTCTGCAATGCAGTCCAAGAATTTGTTGGATAGTCTGTGCCCCGCTGTGTTATTTTCCCAACATATATCTGGATAGTTGAATTCCCCCATCACCACCAAATCTTAGGCTTTGGATGATTTTGTTAGTTGTTTAAAAAAAGCCTCATCCACCTCTTCCACCTGGTTAGGTGGCCTGTAGTAGACTCCTAGCATGACACCACCCTTGTTTTTTACCCCTTTTAGCCTAACCAGAGACTCTCAACACTTCCATCTCCTATGTCCATCTCTACCTCAGTCCAAGTGTGTACATTTTTAATATATAAGGCAACACCTCCTCCCTTTTCCCCCTGTCTATCCTTCCTGAGCAAGCTGTACCCATCCACACCAACATTCCAATCATGTGTATTATCCCACCAAGTTTCAGTGATGCCAACAATGTCATAGTTGTATTTATTTATTAGCACTTCCAGTTCTTCCTGCTTATTACCCATACTTCTCGCATTTGTATATAGGCATCTAAGATACTGGTTTGATCTTTCCTCCCAGTTTTGTCCTGACCCTCCTTTTTCTCTGCCAATATAGCCCTCACTCCCTCTCGTTTCCGACCCATCTCCCAGGTCTCCATGTTCCCCACTTACCTGTGGGCTTTGCTCACCTGTCCCCGTCAAACCTAGTTTAAAGCCCTCCTCACTAGGTTAGCCAGTCTGTGTCCAAATAGGGTCTTTCCCCTCCTCGAAAGGTGAACGCCATCTCTGCCTAGCAGTCCTTCCTCGAATAGCATCCCGTGGTCTAGGAAGCCAAACCGTTCTGGCGACACCATCTTCGCAGCCAGGCATTCACCTCCATGATGCATCTGTCTCTGCCCGGGCCCCTACCTTTGACAGGAAGAATCGAAGAGAATACCACCTGCACTCCAAACTCCTTCACCCGTACTCCCAGAGCCCTGTAGTCACTCTTGATCCGCTCAGTGTCACACCGCGCAGTATCATTTGTGCCCACATGGATGAGTAGCATGGGGTAGTAGTCAGAGGGCTGGATAATCCTCGACAATGCCTCCGTAACATTTCGGATACGAGATCCCGGCAGGCAGCATACCTCCCGAGATGAAATGTCAGGGCAACAGATGGGCGCCTCCGTCCCCCTCAGCAGAGAGTCTCCGACCACCACTACCCTACGTTTCCTATTCGCAGTGGTGGCAGCAGACCTCCCAGCCTTAGGGGTACGAGGCTTCTCCTCCTCTACTGTAGGGGGTGATTCCTTCTTTCCTGTATCAAGAAGAGCATAACGGTTACCTATTACCATGGTGGGAGGGTTCGGAGCAGGGGTGGAGCACTGTCTGCTGCCAGAAGTAACCAGCTGCCAGTGTCCACCCTGAGCCATCTCCTCCTCCACCAGTGGTGTATCAGCAGTCCTGTGTACTGGGACAGCTACCTCAGCTGTCTCCACATGGACACTGTCCAGGAATTGCTCGTGGATTCGGATGCTCCTCAACCTAGCCACCTCCTCCTGTAGCTCTCCCACCTGCTGCCTGAGAGATTCCACCAGCAGGCACCTTTCACATTGGATGATCCCCCCAGCCTGGATATCAGTAAGTGGAAATTGCAAGTTACAGTCTCTGCAAAACCACACCAGGATCTGGGTAGAAGCATCCATGCTCAGGCGCTCTGTCTGGCTACAGGAGCAGGTGGCGGAGACAGAAGCAGTGCTGGCACAGGTGTTGCGGGTCTTCCTAACCATCGTAAGTCTCCCTCTGTCATACTCCCGTCTGCAGCCCCCTGTCCGCTGAAAGGGTTGTTTAAGCAAGAAGTTTAGGTTTTAAAGGGAATAAAGGGAAAACAGATAGAACTGGCAAGGGACCCTCGCCCCCTTCCCACTCCCCTTCCCAACTCCCTTGCGAAACTCCCTGTTAGCAGCCCCTGTTGGCAAAAGCCCTGGTGACTTAAACACATCTAATTTGTCTAAGTAATTTTTAACTTGTTCTGTTCCTATTTTAGCTTCTGATCCTACCTCATTTTGCTGATAAGCTGCCCAACCTGACTCCTCTATAGCTGCCTGGCAGGCTGCTGGGGACCCCAGGCTTCCAGAGTCCCTGATTCTGCTGCAGCCTGCCAGAAGGTCAAGCTGGGATTGCAGGGAGCATATTTTGTTTCAGAAACACCAAATTTCAGAGTTTCCAATTTTTGAGGTTATGGCCTTTTGTCCCAACTCAAGATGGAAAAAAATTCCAAAAATTCATATTTTCACAGAACTGAGATTTGGTTTCCTGGCCATCTGTAGTTAGAGAGTCTATATTACACTAGATTACCAGGGAGTAAGAGAAACAGCCACAAAGGGGAAGGCAAATGTCTTTTTTCCATCACTGTTCACTACACAGGATGATCAGGAGATAGACTCCCACCTTTAAAGCAATTCTTTTCAGGTAATAAAGATGACACTGTCAGAGACTGACCCGACAAAAGGGGAGATGTCAGAACAAAGTGATAATTTAAATTGTTATAGCTCACCAGAACTGAATGGTAAGAATGGGATGAATGAAGTAACTGTTAATAAAAATAGTTAATTTATCATTAAAATCTATATTGGAGGACTGGACAGTAGCCAGTATTGTGGTTCTCTTTACAAAAGGCGAGCCTGTGAATAGCAGACTTCATTACAAGGTAAATTAGAAACAAACAAACAAACAAACAAAAACCACCTCAGTGGTTGAGCATAATATAGTGTTAAATCAGCATGGATCTGCAAAGGGAAATTGTGCTTCTCCAACCTAATAAAACTCTTCAAGAAATTCAGAAATCAAATAGATAAACTGGCAGATACAATATACTGGATATTCACAAATGCCTGTCATGAAGTCTCTCAGATGAGGCAATTAAGAAAGCTAAATAGTTGCAGGGTGTAAGTAAAGTTCTATCATGGACTGGAAACTAGTTAAGATATAGGAAACAAAGAATAAAAATACACAGTTTCAACACACCAGGAAATTAATAATGTGTGTCCCAATGGCTCAGTGTTATTTAATATAAGGGGCCAGATCTTTGGGCCAGAAAGTGGTTCTCAATCTATTTACCACTGTGGGCTGCATATGCATCTACATAATATATATACTGCCTGTACATCTAAAAAAAAGTTTAGTATTTGTTATGTGACAGCAATGTAATTCAAACCAATATAGTGCCTTTCAGTTCAACATTGGCAAATGTCTACCAAGAGCATTTTAAATTAGCAAAATGAGTCAAAACATTAACTGTTAAAATTAATTTGGTCCCATGCTTACATTAGTGGGAGGTCTGGCAACTTCCTTTGCTCGAAGCAGTAATTGCTTCACAGTCGGGTTGAAGATGGGTGACAGCATATCACAGCTAGGCATGAAGGTTTGCATCAGTCAAGCGTGCACAATATCGAGACTTAATTCAGCACACGGCTGAGAATGTACATTCACAAATGTAAGTTGGTCCAAACAGAGACTCAAACTCTTTTGGCACTCAAAAGACACATATTTTGTCCAACAACACATTTCCATAATTCCTGAATAGAAGTTGCATGCTGTGCTGCGTAAATTGCTTCCTGTCCCTGCAAATCTGACAGCTCCTCTTCTAGTCCCTGCCTGGAACATTAAATGTTGCAGCAAGATCTTTAAATTTTAAAATAGGGAAGGTGTAAGGATCCCATAGAAAAGCACCAGCAGACTCTACTTTCACGAAATCTCCAAAATGTGATGAAAATTTTTCTATTGCCTGCTGTACCAAAGCAACAAATATTTCTCTTTTGTTACTTTCCAGAGCACCCTCACATGCTTTGTTTAACATCGGGAAATGTATGAGGTCTCCTTTAATTTGAGCAATGTCCATTTCAAGCTTGATCTTAAAACTGGCAACAGCGCACATTTACTCATCAATTACTTTTCCTTCAGACTGTAACTGTACATTCAGCTTGTTTAGATGCTCAGTGAGATCAGCAAAGAATGCCAAGTCTTTCTTCCAATTGCCATCTTTTAATTCGGGATATTTATCCTCCTCTTTGATTTCAGAAAGAAACCACACAATTTCTAGAAGTAATGCAGCAAATCTCTAAAGAACCTTATATCGACTTACCCATCTTACTTCTGTGTGTAACAGTTTATTGCCATATGAAGACTCAATTACTTAGAACATAAGATCTTAAGAACGGCCGTACTGGGTCAGACCAAAGGTCCATCTAGCCCAGTATCCTGTCTACTGACAGTGGCCAATGCCAGGTGCCCCAGAGGGAGTGAACGTAACAGGTAATGATCAAGTGATCTCTCTCCTGCCATCCATCTCCACCCTCTGACAGACAGGCTAGGGACACCATTCCTTACCCACCCTGGCTAATAGCCATTAATGGACTTAACCTCCATGAATTTATCCAGTTCTCTTTTAAACTCTGTTATAGTCCTAGCCTTCACAACCTCCTCAGGTAAGGAGTTCCACAAGTTGACTGTGCGCTGTGTGAAGAAGAACTTCCTTTTATTTGTTTTAAACCTGCTGCCCATTAATTTCATTTGGTGGACCCTAATTCTTGTATTATGGGAATAAGTAAATAACTTTTCCTTATCGACTTTCTCCACATCACTCATGATTTTATATACCTCTATCATATCCCCCCTTAGTCTCCTCTTTTCCAAGCTGAAAAGTCCTAGCCTCTTTAATCTCTCCTCATCTTGCAGCAAAGAAAGAAAATGGCAATGTAGTATAGGTATGTCATGAATGTAGTTTATTATTTTAACAACTATGTACATTATTCCCTTCATGAGGCCTTCTCCTAACTTGCTGCATAGAGTCTGTTGACGCACAATACAGTGAAATGCCAACAAATTTGCCTGATCCTTTGTCATTTCGGCAACTAGTCCCCGATGTTTACCAGTCAAACCCGGACTCCATCTGTAGTAACAGAAACAACTGAATTTAGCAGAACATTCATTTCATTGCAGGCTTTGCAAACAGCAATGTACATATCTCCCCACGAGTTTGATCATGTAGTGACTGGAGTAAAAGCAAGTCTTCTGTAATTTCAAAGTTGACAGTATCAATGCATTGAATCCAAATGCAAAGTCGTGCTATGTCTCCTATGTCTGTTGGTTCGTCAACTGCTAAACTTAAAACTGCAAGCATAGGCGATCTTTGGTTTAACTTGTATAGTAATTTTTTCTGAAAGTTCTGAGATCTGCCGACATACTGTTCCATTGCTTAACAGCAGATTTTTTATGCTTCTTATGACTTCGTTTTTGTTTTTCAAATCATTAAAGAGATACTCCACGGATTCTACAAAGCATTGTTTTATTAGCTCCTCGTCACTAAATGGTTGCCTGTGTTTGGAAAGCATCCAAGAAATTTTGTAAGATGCAAGTGTCACAGCATCTGCTCAGGTAAATATGGCACACAATACTTTCTGCTCATTGTTTAGCGATTTCTCAAGATGACTAATTTTCAACTTTCTATCTTCCTATTTTTCTGAGTATCTACTTTGAAAGTCTTGATGTTTTGTCTCAATGTTTTACATTGTACATTTTGCATGCAGTGAGGGCTGTGCATCATAATAAGCAAAATGGCTTCCCATCTTTTCTATAACTGCAAACATTTTTTTCCCAATCATCTTTTGCCTTCCTTCCTTCTACTACCAAACTCTGATGCTTCTTTCCTTCATGCTCCTTTTTGATTTCATCAGTTGCTGAAGCTACCAATGGTTACATGTCTCCGTGAACAATAAGGTGATCCATTTTCTCTCATGTGCCCTACTTAATTGCTGACATAACACTGATGTGACATTCAACTATACTTAACTGCTTGAATTCACCACTCAACAAACCTCACAGCAATCTTTAAATTTTTTTAGCAGGATGTCATGTGGGCCACAGCTGTGTGCTGATTGGGCCATAAGCAGCCCACGGGCCTCAGACTGAGACCCACTCAGTACCTAAAGCTGCTCTAACATGGCAGCTGGGGATCTTCCTACCACAGGGAATCCCCTGCTTGGCTACATACTTTCTTTATAGGGGTGTTTGGGGGCAAGGGTGAAAGGGAAGTAGCTGAAGCATATTGCACTCCAGCAATCCTTGGCCAGTACAATGGTTCCTAAGCAATCATTCCAGCACTCATAAATCAGAACAGCTATGTGGTTCCTCTAACTTTGGCAAGCAGCCAGTTCAGTTCTTCTCCAGCCTCCAGAACTGGGAGAAGCAGAAATTTGTCTTAGTTTGGCTCAGGCTGGAGCCTGGACTCTAGGACCTTGCAAGGTGGGATGGTCCTGGGCTCCAGCCTGAGCCCAAACATCTACATCACAATTAAACAGCCCCTTAGCCCAAACACCGCAAGGCTGAATCAGCTGTCATAGACCAGCTGTGGGTTTTTAATTGCAGTGTAGATACACACTCAGAGAGGACTGAGCCCATTGTGTACAGGTTATTCTTAGCCTTGGTCTACACTACGAGTTTAGGTCGAATTTAGCAGCACACGACGAAGCCATTTCCTTCGACTTAAAGGGCTCTTAAAATCGATTTCGGTACTCCTACCTGACAAGGGGATTAGCGCTGAAATCAACCTTGCCGGGTCGAATTTGGGGTAGTGTGGACACAATTTGACGGTATTGGCCTCTGGGAGCTATCCCAGAGTGCTCCATTGTGACCACTCTGGACAGTACTCTCAACACCGATGCACTGGCCAGGTAGACAGGAAAAGCCCTGCAAACTTTTGAATTTCATTTCCTGTTTGCCCAGCGTGGAGAGCCGATCAACACAGGCGACCATGCGGAGTTCCTCAGCAGAGGTGACCATGGAGTCCCAGAATCGCAAAAGAGCTCCAGCATGGACCGAACGGGAGGTACTGGATCTGATCACTGTATGGGGAGACGAATCTGTGCTATCAGAACTCAGTTCTAAAAGAAGAAATGCAGAATATTTGAAAAAAATCTCAAAGGGCATGAAGGACAGAGGCCAAAACAGGGACCCGCAGCAGTGCCGCGTGAAACTTAAGGAGCTGAGGCAAGCCTACCAAAAAAACAGAGAGGCAAACGGCCGCTCCAGGGCAGAGCCCCAGACATGCCGCTTCTATGATGAGCTGCATGCCATTCTAAGGGGTGCCCCTACAACTACCCCACCCCTGTGCTTTGACTCCGTCAATGGACTCTCATGCAACAGGAATGCAGATTTAGGGAACGAGGAAGAGGAGGAGGAGGAGGAGGACGTTGAATTTAGCGCACAGCAAGGAAGCGGAGAAAACGTTTTCCCCGAGAGCCAGGAACTGTTTATCGCCCTCCCAACCCACCCAAGGCAGGCTCACAGACCTTGAAGGCAGCGAAGGCACCTCTGGTGAGTGTACCTTTGTAAATATTGTACCATGGTTTAAAAGCAAGCGTGTTTAATGATTGATTTTCCCTGAAGACTTGGGATGCATTTGCGGCCAGTACAGCTACTGGAAAAGTCTGTTAATGTGTACGGGGCTGGAGCGGAAATCCTCCAGGGACATCTCAGTGAAGCTCTCCTGGATGTACTCCCAAAGCCTTTGCAAAAGGTTTCTGGGGAGGGCAGCCTTATTCCATTCTCCATTACCACACGAAACCAGTAGCACTTAGTCTGGAATCATTGCATAACAAAGCATGGCAGCGTATGGTCCCGGTGTTTGCTGGCATTCAAGCAACATCCGTTCTTTATCTCTCTGTATTTTCCTCAGGAGAGTGATATCATTCATGGTCACCTGGTTGAAATAGGGGAATTTTATTAAGGGGACATTCAGAAGTGGCCGTTCCTGCTGGGATGTTCGCCTGTGGCTGAACAGAAATCATCCCCGCTGTGCGCCACGCGGTGAGGGGAGGGGTGAAGCGATCATCCCTGAAAATAGGATGGGGTGGAGGGCTTTAGTTGGGTTTGTGCTGCACGTTAACGCAAAAACCACTGCCCCTCCTTTTAAATGGCCAACCCATTTTAAATGGCCAACCCAACAGGTGCTTGGTATGGGACATGAGGGCGCTGCTGTTTGAAACCATTCCCACATGTTATGAAGGTTAAAAAAGCCAAAAGACTGTGGCTTACCATGGCTGCCTGCAAGCTGAATTCTGTTGCCCGTCGGCCCTGCATGTGTGATCTCTCACACCAAACTGGTAGGCCCTCAATATAAGAGTCAAAATGCAACCTTGTAAAGAAAGCATACGTGCTATTTGATTTCACGTGCTATGTAATGTTAACAGCTTGGTTCACCATGGAAGAGTCTACCCATTGTTCTCTAAAATGTGTCTTTTTAAATACAACTCTCCCTTTTTTCCCCCTCCCACAGCTGCAAATGTTTCAATGCTCACTCTATCGTCTCCATCCCAGAGGCTACCGAAGATTAGAAGGCAAAAAAACCACACTCGCGATGACATGTTCTCTGAGCTCATGCAGTCCTCCCACACTGAAAGAGCCCAGCAGAATGCGTGGAGACAGACAATGTCAGAGTGCAGGAAAGCACAAAATGAATGCGAGGACAGGAGGGACCAGCGAGAGGAGATGTGGCGTCAGCGTGATGAAAGGAGGCAGGAAGCAATGCTCAGGCTACTCGAGGATCAAACTCATATTCTCCAGCGTATTGTTGAGCAGGACAGGCAGCAGGAGGAACACAGACCGCCGCTGCAGCCCCTGCATGACCAACCGCCCTCCTCCCCAAGTTCCATAGCCTCCTCACCCAGACACCCAAGAACGTGGGGGGGGGGGCCTCCAGCCACCCAACCACTCCACCCCAGAGGACTGCCCAAGCAACAGAAATCTGGCATTCAATAAGTTTTGAAGTGCAGTGTAGCCTTGTCCTTCCCTCCCCCCCTCCTCCACCACCCCACCTGGTGCTTCCCTCCTCCCCCACCCCTCCCGGGCTACCTTGGCAGTTATCCCCCCATTTGTGTGACAAAGTAATAAAGAATGCATGAATTTTGAACAACAATGACTTTATTGCCTCTGCAAGCGGTGATCAAAGGGGGGAGGGGAGGGCAGTTGGCTTACAGGCAAGTACAGTGAACCACCATTATGCACTTGCTCAGCCTATAGTTGGACTGCTCCTTACTACTATCCAGGCTTCATGAGCCACGGGAGCAAGGGGTAGGCTGGGGTAGGTGCAACCGCGCGGTGCTCCGACTGGAAGAGCAGCCTGAGGCAGAAGCCTCCAGCTTGCATGATATTCCAGGCAGGACTGAATCTCCATTACACAAAACATAAAGAGAGAATGACCTGAAGTCATTCCCATTTTTGTCCAGGTGCCCCCGACCGACCTCACCGAGGCTGGCCAGGAGCACCCATGGGACAACGATGACGGCTACCAGTCATACCGTACCGTCTGCCGTCCACAAGGCAAGGCAAGGGGATGCAGCTGTGTAGTGAAAAAAGACGAGAAATGATTTTTTGCTGTTGCTTTCACGGAGGGAGGGAGGGGGAAGGGCTGACGACATGTACCCAGGGTGGGGTAAAAGAACTACTAGAACCTCCCCTGGGATAGTGCTTGGGGTGTGCTATAGACCGCCGGGATCTAGCCTGGTTATGGACAGAGAACTCTTTAATGTTTTTAGGGAAGTAAATACTAATAGGAACTGTGTAATCATGGGAGACTTTAACTTCCCGGATATAGATTGGGGAACAAATGCTAGTAACAATAATAGGGCTCAGATGTTCCTAGACTTGATAGCTGATGAATTCCTTCATCAAGTAGTTGCTGAACCGACGAGGGGGGATGCCATTTTAGATTTGGTTTTGGTGAGTAGTGAGGACCCCATTGAGGAAATGGTTGTAGGGGACAACCTTGGCTCGAGTGATCATGAGCTAATTCGGTTTAAACTAAATGGAAGGATTAACAAAATTAAATCGGAGAGTAAGGTTTACGATTTCAAAAGGGCTAACTTTAATAAATTAAGGCGACTAGTTAGGGAAGTAGATTGGACTAACATATTTATGGATCTAAAGGCGGAAGGCGCCTGGGATTATTTCAAGTTGAAGTTGCAGGAGCTGTCGGAGCCCTGTATCCTGAGAAAGGGAAAATGGTTCGTAGGCAGGAGATTTAGAACGAGCTGGATGAGCGAGCGTCTCAGACGGGTGATTAAGAAAAAACGGAAAGCGTACAAGGAGTGGAAGATGGGAGGGATCAGAAAAGAAACCTACCTTATTGAGGTCAGAGCATGTAGAGATGGAGTGAGAAAGGCCAAAAGCCGTGTAGAGTTGAACCTTGCGAGGGGAATTAAAACCAGTAGGAATAGTGGCAGCGTGACGGATGGGAATAAAGGAGGGGGGGTTGACATTACCGTATCCGAGGTAGAATCCAAACTCGAACAGCTTAAGGGGACTAAATCGGGCGGACCGGATGATCTTCATCCGAGAATATTAAAGGAACTGGCACAACAAATTGCAAGCCCGTTAGCGATAATTTTTAATGAATCTGTAAACTCGGGGGTGGTACCGTTGGACTGGAGAATAGCTAATGTGGTTCCTATTTTCAAGAAGGGGAAAAAAAGTGACCCGGGTAACTACAGGCCTATTAGTTTAACATCTGTAATATGCAAGGTCTTGGAAAAATTTTTGAAGGAGAAAGTAGTTAAGGACCTTGAGGTCAATGGCAATTGGGACAAATTACAACACGGTTTTACGAAAGGTAGATCGTGCCAAACCAACCTGATCTCCTTCTTTGAGAAAGTAACAGATTTTTTAGATAAAGGAAATGCGGTGGATCTAATATACCTCGATTTCAGTAAAGCGTTTGATACGGTACCGCATGAGGAGTTATTGGTTAAATTGGAAAAGATGGGGATCGATATGAAAATCCAGAGGTGGATAAAGAACTGGTTAAAGGGGAGACTTCAGCGGGTCGTACTGAAAGGTGAACTGTCAGGTTGGAGGGAGGTTACCAGTGGAGTTCCTCAAGGTTCGGTTTTGGGTCTGATTTTATTTAATCTATTTATTACTGACCTCGGAACCGAATGTAGGAGTGGGCTGATAAAGTTTGCGGATGATACAAAGTTGGGAGGTATTGCCAATTCGGAGAAGGATCGGGATATTCTGCAGGGAGACTTGGATGACCTTGTAAATTGGAGTAATAATAATAGGATGAGATTTAATAATGAGAAGTGTAAGGTGATGCATTTAGGGATGACTAACAAGAATTTTAGTTATAAGCTGGGGACGCATAGGTTGGAAGTAACGGAAGAGGAGAAGGACCTCGGAGTCCTGGTTGATCGCAGGATGACTATGAGTCGGCAATGTGACGTGGCCGTGAAAAAAGCTAATGCGGTCTTGGGATGCATTAGGCGAGGTATTTCTAGTAGGGATAAGGAGGTGCTGGTTCCGTTATACAACGCACTGGTGAGACCTCATTTGGAGTACTGTGTGCAGTTCTGGTCTCCCATGTTTAAAAGGGATGAATACAAACTGGAACGGGTACAGAGAAGGGCCACTAGGATGATCCGAGGAATCGAAAACCTGTCGTATGAAAGGAGACTCGAGGAGCTCGGTTTGTTTACCTTAACCAAAAGAAGGCTGAGGGGGGATATGATTGCTCTCTTTAAATATATCAGAGGGATAAATACCAGGGAGGGAGAGGAATTATTTCAGCTCAGTACTAATGTGGACACGAGAACAAATGGATATAAACTGGCCATTGGGAAGTTTAGGCTTGAAATTAGATGAAGGTTTCTAACCGTCAGAGGGGTGAAGTTCTGGAACAGCCTTCCGAGGGAAATAGTGGGGGCGAAAGACCTCTCTGGCTTTAAGATTAAGCTTGATAAGTTTATGGAGGGGATGGTTTGATGGGATAACGTGATTTTAGTCAATAGGTCAATAACGTGCCATCGCAGGTAATTAGTAACAATGGTCAATGATGGGATATTAAAAGTTACTACAGATAACTTTTTTCTGTAGGGTCTGGCTGGAGAATCTTGCTCGCATGCTCGGGGTTCAGCTGATCGCCATATTTGGGGTCGGGAAGGAATTTTCCTCCAGGGTAGATTGGCAGAGGCCCTGGAGGTTTTTTGCCTTCCTCCGCAGCATGGGGCAGGGGTCGCTTGCTGGAGGATTCTCTGCGACTTGAAGTCTTTAAATCATGATTTGGGGACTTCAACAGCTGAGTCAAGGGAGAGAATTATTCCTAGAGTGGGTGGGTCAGCTTTTGTGGCCTGCATCATGCAGGAGGTCAGACTAGATGATCATAATGGTCCCTTCTGACCTTAAAGTCTATGAGTCTATGAGTTGTAGGGGCACCCCCTAGAATGGCATGCAGCTCATCATTTCTGTGGGATGTCTTGGGCTCTGACCCGGAGCGGCAGTTTGCCTCTCTGGTTCTTTAGTAGACTTGCCTGATATTCCAGGCAGGACTGAATCTCCATTAGACAAAACTTAAAGAAGAGAATGACCTGGGGAGTCATTCCCATTTTTGTCCAGGCGCCCCTGACTGACCTCACCGAGGCCAGCCAGGAGCAACCAGGAGATAGCAGCAGACGGTACAGTATGACTGGTAACCGTCTTTGCCAACTTGCAAAGGCAAGGAGCTGCTGCTTTGTAGCACTGCAGTACCACATCTGTCAGCAGCACCCAGGAGACGCACGGTGACAGTGAGCTGAACGGGCTCCATGCTTGCCGTGGTATGTCATCTGCACGGGTAACCCAGGAAATAAGACGAGAAACAATTTTTTTCTGTTGCTTTCACGGGGGGGGGGGGGGGGGCTGACAACATGTACCCAGAACCACCCGCGACAATGTTTTTGCCCCATCAGGCATGGAGCTCAACCCAGAATTCCAATGGGGGGCGGAGACTGCGGGAACTGTGGGATAGCTACCACAGTGCAACGCTCCGAAAGTCGACGCTAGCCTCGGTACTGTGGACGCACACTGCCGACTTAATGCGCTTAGTGGGGACACACACAAACAACAGTAACAAATTGATTTCTAAAAAATTGACTTCTATTAAATCGAACTAATTTCGTAGTGTAGATATACCCTTAGAAAGGACTGAGAGAAATTTCAGAACCAAAATGAGATGACTGGGAATAAAATGGCAGATGAAATTCAATGGAGACAAGTGCAAGGTAATTCACCATAGCAGGAAAATAATTAAGTACTACATGATGAATGTTCTAATCTCAATGTCACCCCTTGCTTAAAAAAAAAGAAGAAGAAGAACAACCACCAGGCATTCTTCTGGGCAACTGACTGAAACATATGAGGCATACTGCAATTGTCAAAACTGCAAACATGATATTAGTTTGTATTAAAAAAGGGCTAGTGAATAATACTGAACCATTGTAAAGTCGTTTAATAAATCACTGATATTCCTTCCCCTTGAATGGGGGGAGGTGCTGGTGGGTGGTTGACCCCCCCCCCGCCCCGGCCCCAGCCCCACCCCGACTCCACCCCTGCCCCGCCCCTGCCCCGCCCCCATTCCAACTCCTTCCCCAAAGTCCCCGCCCCATTTCTGCCCCCTCCTGGCCCCATTGGACCCTTTCCCCAAATCCCCCTCCCGGCCCCGCCTCTTCCCCTGAGCACGCCATGTTCCCACTTCTCCCTCCCTCCCACAGCTTGTTACACTGCGAAACAGCTGTTTTGTGACAGCAAGCGCTGGGAGGAGAAGCTAGGACGCAGCACGCTCAGGGATGAGGTGGAGGTGAGCTGAGCTGGGGCCGGGGCAGAGAGGGGAGCTTGGCTGCCAGTGGGTGTAGAGCACCCACCAATTTTTCCCTGTGGGTGCTCCAGCCCTGGAGCACCCATGGAGTCGGCGCCTATCCTTGAATACAATGTTCAGATTTGGTCATCACATTTCAAAAACAAATATTGGAGAAATAGTAAAGGTCAAGGGAAGGGTAATGGAAATGATCAGAGGTTTAGAAAGATTTCCAAATGAGGAAAGATTAGCTCTGTTCAGCTTGGAGAGGAGATGAATAGGAGATGGTATGAGAGAGGCATATACTGAATGTCACAAAGTGAAAGGCCTGTTGGCCTTTCCTAGATACCAACTCACAATACAAGAACCAGGGCCATCCAATTACATTAATGGGAAACACTCAGAACTGTTAAAAAGAAAATGTTTATTTTTATTATAGAGACAAGGTGGGTGAGATAATATCTTTTTGGACCAACTTCTGCTGCTGAAAGAGACAAGCTTTTGCATTTACACAGAGGTCTTCTTCAGGGACAGGGACTGGGCCTGGGAAAGATATTTAAAGTGTCACAGCTAAATACAAGGTGGAACAGATTGTTTAGCATAAGTAGTTAACTCATTCTGTATGTGGCCATTCAAAAAAGGGGAAGTAAGTGGGTTACAGATTGTTGTAATAAGCCTGCAGAGGTGTTAACTGGCCACTTCACCTTCAATGGTCTCTTACAATATGACAGGTTTCAGAGTAGCAGCCGTGTTAGTCTGTATCCGCAAAAATAACAGGAGTACTTGTGGCACCTTAGAGACTAACAAATTTATTAGAGCATAAGCTTTTGTGGGCTACAACCCACTTCTTCGGATGCATATAGCTATATGCATCCGAAGAAGTGGGTTGTAGCCCACGAAAGCTTATGCTCTAATAAATTTGTTAGTCTCTAAGGTGCCACAAGTACTCCTGTTATTCTTACAATATGTTAACTATTTATGCTAGTGGACCCATTGAATGTTGTGCAGCATCTTAGGTGGCATGTTGGGGGTGGCTGGAGAAGCTTGAAGGGCAGGGAATACATGACTCATTCTGGAGGGTCAGGGGAAGCACCTTCCCTGAGGATCTGCTTGAGGAAAAGGAGAGAAGCAGGAGGCAAGGCTGCCCTCAATTCCTGGAGTATACAATGGGGGATGCGCAGGGTGGACAGCCCTGTGTGCTGCCTAAGCACCACTGGGTCCACCCAATCGTAGTGAAGGAGGTCTCCAACTTTGGTGGCACCACTCAGGACCAACCTCCGGCACATCTGCAAACCAAGGAGTGGGGTGTGTAGCAGGGGTTCTGTGGGGAGTTCCTCAAAGGGGGCAGGCGGATAGAAATGCTGGCAGTTGTATCAGAGCCCTCAAAGGTAGCAAAGGAAGATGTGTGCCAGCACACTCCATGCCAGACTACCTGCACTCTGAAGTAGTATCTGCGGGGCATGAAGATGGAAGGCATAGAACTCTGCAGATACCGATCAGGTGCTGTTCACCCTCCTCCAGGGGAGGCTCAGGATCCTCGCAGAGACCCAGAGAAGCCCTGGGCAGAAAAACTCCCGGAATCTTCTTCTGGAGTCTGGCCAGGGTTCCCAGCAGTTGGCTCAGTGTGTTGATCTGGTGCCAGATCATAGACAGGACCAGATGGTCGAGCATCAGCATCTTCCCCACAAAAGGAAAAGAACTAGAGCAATCTCATCCACCTCCACAACTGGTAGAACTCCAATCTCATCCACCTCCACAACCACCCTGGTGTCTAGGTTGCTTCAATTATTCAGCAGGGAAGGATCAGTGGCAGAAAGGTAGATACCCACACCCCACCAGGTGGTCAAAGTGAGGGTGGGAGGGAGCCTGCTTGCCACATATCATCGGCCATTGGCTCCTGACAGTTGACCCAGGCAGAGGAGGCTGCCAAATAGATGACAGCTCTTGATGGTCTCCTGGGCCGGGCCATGCCAACATGACCATCTACAAGTCTGGCTCCATCATTCTCTTGTAGAGGAGATGGAGGGGCTCATTTGCAATGGAATAGAGCTGACTGGACAGCAGGCAGTCCTGACATGCCCTGCTACTATCGATGACAGGCTTGGTCAAGGGTCCGTTGAGCTTGACCAGACACTCCACAGAGACATACAGCACTTGGAGAAAGCCAGAAAAATGTGACTCAAAGCTAAATGTCTGAAGAGTGTCCAGGAGATATCCATGATCCATTCTGTCAAACTCCTTCTCCTGATCCAGGGGCAGGAGAGGAGGCTAAATACCATCCCTACCCATGAGAGGAAGTAGGTCCTAGACCAGATATAGGTTGTTGAAGATGGTCCAACCCAGGATGGATGGATGTCTGGTATATATAGTTCCTGTCTGAAAGCACGGGACCCAAGCCACAGTGAGATGGCTTGTAGTCCATGCTGAGGAGCAAGACTGGGTTTCAGTTCTTCAGGTGGCAGAGGTCCCCCTTCTTAGGCAGCAGGGTGAGCACAGCCCAAATGCATGACTGGGGGAACACCCTGATCCCCAGACAGTGGTGAGGTCTGTGTCAAGGATATCCCAGAACATGTGGTAGAAGTCCATAGTCAGCCTGTCGATGCCCAGAGATTGGTTGGTGGGCATCAGATAGAGGGCTTCAGAGAACTCAACCAAAGTTAGAGGCTGCTCTAACCAGTCTGAATTACACATGCCCACTGTAGGGAGCACATCTCATATGACCCCATTGGCACTGGGGAGAAAAGGCTGGTGTAGAAGGTCCTGGCCCTTCCTCGCATCTCCACTGACTCTCTGAGATGGGTGCCATATTCTGCCAGAGCGCTCTTTTTTTCCAGGGTGTAGAAGAAGCGGGAGCCATGATCCATCTCCCAAAGAAGCTGGATATAGGACTGAATGAAGGTGTACCAAACCCAATGGTCACTGAGGGCGCAGAGCTTGTTCTGCTTCTCCTGACACTCTGTGATCAATTCCTCCCACTCCCTCCCAGTGCCTCCCGCCTGCCACGATCAGCTGTTCCACAGTGTGCAGGAGGTGCTGGGGGGAGGGGGAGGAGCAAGGTCAGGGCATGCTCAGGGGAGGGGGTGGAATGGGGCAGGAAGAGGCAAGTGGGGGTGGGGGCTTGGAGGAGGGGATGGGGGGGGGCAGGGGTGGAGCGGAGGAAGCCAGCGCCTGTGCCTACCGATATAACTCAAGGACCATGCTAAGATCATGCCAGTAAACAAGAGAAGTGTGGGATCAGAAATGAGTGAACCAAAACTGGTGTGTTGGAAATTAAGCCTAATTGGTGGACAAAATAATGAGGGGACGGACTATTCTGCACATCACTCCCTTTTGGAGTCCTTTAAAGACTTTGGAAGAAAAGTTGTCCACTAGAGCTAGCTATGCCAGCATGGCTGCCCCCACCACTTCCTGGAAACCCAGACTTCCTTCATCCTAATCCTGAGAGATGTCCTGACCAGACTGGGCCAGAGAGAGGGAGCCAGATGACATCACCACCTCCAGCTAAATCCCAAATACCACCTGGGTTGTGAAACTTTGTCTCACCTCTGACACCCCATGTATTCTTTTCCTTCTCCAGCTTATTTCTTCTCTTTTCTATCTCCCTCCTTTTGCCTTCTAACTAATACAGTCATGGCTGGCTAAGAGAGACTCTTATGTTTTTCAACCCTGTTGCGAGCCTGTGACCAAAAAGCAGTAAAGCAATTGCTAAATGCAATGTCCTAAATAGTCTGACTGATAAGACTGAGGGCTGTGAATGTGCTTTTCCAGCAGTGAGCTTGAAGGTGAGAATCAACACCAGAGACAGAAGCTGCATTTTCTATCTTTGCTATTCTTTTCTATCCCTCTCTCTGTGTTTGTCTTGTCTTTTTAGGAAACAAGATCTGACTTTAACAACAGCAGCAGCAATAACAGCAGCTCCACCCCATCTCAACTAATTTATTTTCTTTCCCCCCAAAAGGACAGCAGTTACCATCTTTAATATCATCTAAAAGACTGTCAATGTCCCCCCCCCCTTCAAAAAACTCCCTCCTGCTGAAGGGAAAGGGAACAAGAGATGTTGTTAAAATGAAAGCTTTATTTCATACTTTAACTGCTTTTTATTATTTTCTGTGTCTTTAACAAAGGTTAAAAGGATTCTTAATGGTGTGTTTTTCCTGGCACTAAGCAGACTGAGGTACACCAAATCCCAAACTTTGTTTAAAACTGTTTAATGTTGGACAGTGACTTGGTTATGTTAACATCTCTAACTCTTTAGGCCAATATATCCCATCTAAATAAATACAACACCATGCACTGAATAACAAGGCAGAAGTGCAAGGGAAAAGGGAAGCATGTAAAGACTGTATCATAATGCAACTGTAAAGGGAAAAATGCACCATCAACATTAATTCTGGCATTTCCTAACTCTTTGAGTGTTTGACTCTGGAACTAGTGCACATGACTTCCAGCCCCTAGGGTGACCAGACAGCAAGTGTGAAAAATCGGGATGGGGGTGGGGGGTAATAGGAGCCTATATATGAAAAAGACCCAAACATCAGGACTGTCCCTATAAAATCGGGACATCTGGTCACCCTACCAGCCCCTTACTTTTCTGACCGGGCTCCTGAGTGTAGGCTGGGAATCTTCTGGCTTACACCCACATCTGGGTCTCAGCTCTTAAGGAGGTATGGTAGTGGGACCCAGGCCCTCTTGCTCCACAGGATCCCAGCCCAGGGACTTGTGAGAAGCAGCTCTGTCAGGGTCCTCCTAGGAGAGTGTCTAAGTCCACTGCTAGGCTACTTCCCACCTATGTCCTTCAGTTTGGGGTGTGGTTTTGATAGTTCAAACTGTCTATAGTGTCCTGCCTGGAGTAGCGCCCCATTGTGGACCTTTTGCGGTGTGCTGCAGCAGCCTCAGGTTCCTCTGGGTGGGGCTGATGTAAGGTTGGAGGGGCCTAGTCCCACAAGATCCTTACAATCAAATAGTAAAGTTCACTCTCTCCTGGGTACTCCCCAATCCACTTAGCGGTCTCTCTCTGTCAGGGACACCATGCTTCTCACCCAGTGGCTGTCAGGATTGTCATGATGCTCCCCACACATAGAGGCTGCAATACCTCATGCCTCTTCACCAGTCAGCTCTGAACTGACCCAAGTTCGCTCCTTTTCTTCCCCCTCCAGGCTGCGCATTGGCTGCAGCTACAGCAGGGCAGGGCTAGCTGCGCCCATAGGCTCTTTTTAACCCCTTTTCTGCTGATAGGAGGTTTCTCTGTTCCATCACAGTCCCTTTACTGTAGTTTTTACACAACACATAATTAACCTGTAGCAACCACAAAATATTGTCAAGACAATAAAATTTCAGGATTCATAAAAGAATTAGAAATACCTATGACTAGTAAGATTATCCATAGTTACCCTAGTAAAGATACAAACATACATGGGTTATCAATTCTCATGTTTTATAACATAAGCTATGTACTGAGCATCTAGGGTTAGAGAGAAATGTCCCTTCCATTATGAGGGTCTTATATACTCCATTGAAGTGTCTCATCAGGTACTGTCCACTATCCCAGATAGAATATCATGTTAGCTAGATTACATTAGTGTGATTCATTATGGCAGTCCCATGTTCTTATGTCTGTGTGCCATCTAGCCAAAGCAGACATGCAGTGCTACTATTACCTTAAATGGAAGTTCGTGGAAATCCAGACCTTTATTTAGTAATAATTGTATCTCAAAGGAGACTGGCCATGAAAGAAAGAGTGCATAGTAGGCTTTTGATTAATAACTCATACAAAGGCCTTGTAAGCCTTTATCCACTGCATTTGGCAGCTATGCATCATTATGCCAAAGCTGTTAAAATATGAGAAGCACATACTACTCTATACTTGGCACTACCCTGGACATAGGATATGGGAATTTAAAGATACAAGAGTATTATCTCAAAATCTGTTGCAAAAAGTAAAGCCTGGATAATTACAGGAAATATTTAGAAAATAACAAAGTAAGCTAAAAAAATCCAGATACCATTTTTTGTTAAATGAGAGAGAACCAAGCTTATTGATTCAATTGTATACAGAGAGATCAATAAAGATTTTCCAGAGTCAACCTCAAGCACTGTCAAGCAATTTAAAAAATTAATCGCAATTAATTGCGTAATTAATCGCACTGTTAAGCAATAATAAAATACCATTTATTTAAATTTTTGTTTTCTACATGTTCAAATATATTGATTTCAATTACAACACAGAATACAAAGTGTACAGTGCTCACTTTATATTATTATTTTTATTACAAATATTTGCACTGCAAAAAAGAAACAAAAGAAATAGTATTTTTCAATTCACCTAATACAAGTACTGTAGTGCAATCTCTTTATCATGAAAGTTGAATTACAAATGTAGAATTACGTGCAAAAAATAACTGCGTTCAAAAATAAAAAATGTAAAACTAGAGCCTACAAGTCCACTCAGTGCTACTTTTTGTTCAGCCAATCACTCAGACAAACAAGTTTATTTACATTTGCAGGAGATAATGCTGCCCGCTTCTTGTTTACAATATCACCTGAAAGTGAGAACAGGCATTCACATGGCACTATTGTAGCCGGCGTCACAAGATATTTATGTGCCAAATGCACTAAAGATTCCTTCATACTTCAACCTCCATTCCAGAGGACATGCTCATAACAGGTTCTACTCGATAACCATCCAAAGCAGTTCAGACTGAAGCAAGTTCATTTTCATCATCTGAGTCAGATGCCATCATGTGCTGGGTCATCATCTGAGACTGCTATAATATGAAATACATGACATA
Source organism: Emys orbicularis (assembly GCF_028017835.1). Lineage (NCBI taxonomy): Eukaryota > Metazoa > Chordata > Testudines > Emydidae > Emys > Emys orbicularis. The sequence goes on along the minus strand of NC_088687.1, from coordinate 78,998,495 downwards.
ATGCTGGTAAAACAGAGTAGGAGACATACAATTCTCCCCCAAGAAGTTCAGTCACAAATTTAATGAATGCATTTTTTTTTAACGAGCATCATCAGCATGGAAGCATATCCTCTGGAATGATGGCCGAAGCATGAAGGGGCATACGAATGTTTAGCATAACTGGCATGTAAATACCTTACAATGCTGGCTACAAAAGTGCCATGTGAATGCCTGTTCTCACTTTCTGGTGACATTGTAAAGAAGAAGCAGGCAGCATTATCTCCCATAAATGTAAACAAACTTGTTTGTCTTAGCGATTGGCTGAACAAGAAGTAGGACCGAGTGGACTTGTAGGCCCTAAAGTTTTACATTGTTTTGTTTTTGAGTGCAGTTATGTAACAAAAAAAGATTTACATTTGTAAGTTGCACGCAGGGCCGGCTCCAGGCAACAGCTTACCAAGCAGGTGCTTGGGGCGGCCACTTCGGAGAGGGGCGGCACGTCCAGCTGTTCGGCGGCAATTCGGTGGATGGTCCCTCACTCCTACTCGGAGTGAAGGACCTCCCGCCGAATTGCCGCCGCAGATCGCGATCACGGCGCTTTTTTTGTTTTTGTTTTTGTTTTGTTTGGCTGCTTGGGGCAGCCAAAACCCTGGAGCCCGCCCTGGTTGCACGTACACAATAAAGAGACTGCACTATAGTACTTGTGTGAGGTGCACTGAAAAATACTATTTCTTTTGTTTGCCATTTTTACAGTGCAAATATTTATAATAAAAATAACAATATAAAGTGAGCACTGTCAACTTGGTATACTGTGTTGTAATTGAAATTAGTAAATTTGAAAATGTAAAAAAAATCCAATAATATTTAATAAATTTCAGTTGGTATTTTATTGTTTAACAGTGCGATTAAAACTGCAATTAATCGCAATTAATATTTTTAATCATGATTCATTTTTTGAATTAATCGTGTGAGTTAACTGCAATTAATCGACAGCCCTAGTTATTATATGAATCTGATTCTTTGAATCAAATAATTCCTGAAATATTTTATTCTAGTATTATTAGTAAAAGTAGAGCAACCCATTTATAAGTCATAAGTAATGAAGACTCTCTCCTCCAAGTATCACATTGAATTCCAAAATAGTAAAACACATTACAGATCTGCTAGCTTTCAGTGGACACTTAAACCCATTCCCATATGAGCTCTGTAGTGTCACTGTGATTTGTTCAAAAATTGTATTAGCCATCTACTTCTCGCTTAATGTATATATTAATTTTATAAATTACTGGCAATTTTTCAGGTCCTCAAAAACAGTGAGTAAACAGACCATGCTATCTGAGACTTACATGGCATCCACCAACATAGTATCTGAGCACCTCACAATGTATTTATCCTCACAACATCCATGTGAGGTAAGGAAGCACTGTTATCCCTATTTTACAGATGGGTAATTGAGGAACAGAGACACTAAGTGACTTGCTTAAGTCAGACAGGATGTTTGTGGAAGAACAGGAATTGTTCCCTCAGCCCAAGCAATTGCAGTAACCACTGGATTATCCTTCCTACTGATGCCGCAGGCCTAATTTTGTTTCTAGAAGGTGCTCAGATACCACAGTGTTGGGTGTTTAAGAATCCATCTCCTTGCTTGTGCAGCCACAGAGAGACTGAGCAATCACAGGCCTTCTGTCAAGGATGGCACAAAGCTAGTGCTACTGGAAGCTTTAGCCACTTTCAACACAGAAGAAGGAGGAGGGGCCTATCTCTCCCTTAATTTTCAACATCGCTGACTGGCCAAAGAGGATCTCTTACTACACCCTCTTAATACTGGCACAGCAGCTGTGTTCTGTGGCCAGGGGATGTGGGAGGCATTATACCTCAGATTCACAGCTTCCTGATTTCATGCTAAGATGCTATGACTCCATACCACCCTGAACTCATAACAGTGCTCAGTACAATCCAGCGCTAAATGTATTTCATTTATTAAACAACAATTTAATGTTTTAGTTCAGATGAAATTATACTTCTATGTATTCTAGCTCAGTAGTCAAAATTGGATGAATTTTTTTGTCAAGGTTTTTGTGGAAAGTTTGTCTCATTTTTGTCAAAAATTTGTCAGGTGTTTTTTTTTTTTTTTTTTTAACCAGCTCAGAATCTAGACACACAGTATTCTTGCTCCACTGAGGTTTTGTGGACTTCTGCAGCTCAGAACTTTAGAAGCCTAATACATTTTCCTGGATGCAAAACTGTTTCCTTTGCATAGCCAGAGCTCATTTATCTTCTAGATGGATTCATAGAATCATAGAATATTATGGTTGGAAGAGACCTCAGGAGGTCATCTAGTCCAATCCCCTGTCCAAAAACCTCTAAGGATGGAGATTCGACCACCTCCCTAGGTAACCCATCCCAGTGATTCACCACCCTCCTAGTGAAATAGTGTTTCCTAATATCCAACCTAGACCTCCCCCACTGCAACTTGAGACCATTGCTTCTTGTTCTGTCATCGGCCACCATCCTCTATGGAACCCCTACCTCCATCCTCTATGGAACCCCCCTTCAGATAGTTGAAGGCTGCTATCAAATCCCCCCTCACTCTTCTCTTCTGCAGACTAAATAACCCCAATTCCCTCAGCCTCTCCTCATAAGTCATGTGCTCCAACCCCCTAATAATTTTTGTTGCCCTCCACTGGACTCTCTCCATTTTTTTCCACAGCCTTTCTGTAGTAGGGGCCCCAAAATTGGATGCAGTACTCCAGGTGTGGCCTTACCAGTGTTGAATAGACGGGAATAATCACTTCTCTCGATCTGCTGGCAATGCTCCTACTAATACAGCCCAATAAGCCGTTGGCCTTCTTGGCAACAAGGGCACACTGCTGACTCATATCCAGCTTCTCATTCACTGTAATCCCCAGGTCCTTTTCTGCAGAACTGCTGCTTAGCCAGTCAGTCCCCAGCCTGTAATGATGCATGGGAGTCTTCCTTCCTAAGTGTAGGACTCTGTACTTGTTTTTGTTGAACCTCATCAGATCTCTTTTGGCCTAATCCTCCAATTTGTCTAGGTCACTCTGGACCTATCCCTATCCTCCAGCATATCTACTTCTTCCCCCAGCTTAGTGTCATCTGCAAACTTGCTGAGGGTGCAATTCATCCCGTCATCCAGATCATTAATAAAGATATTGAACAAAACCGGCCCCAGGACCTACCCCTGGGTACTCCACTTGATACTGGCTGCCAACTAGACATCAAGCAGTTGATCTCTACCTGTTGAGCCCAACAATCTAGCCAGCTTTCTATCCACCTTATAGTCTTTTCATCCCCTCCATACTTTTTTAACTTGCTGGCAAGAATACTGTGGGAGACTGTGACAGGATTGGGGCTCACCACTGTGGCGCCTCCTACCAGTCGTCTTGGGGAATTGGTTCGATCCGGTAGAGCGCCCCCTTCTGGTGACGTCCCGCCTGTCGTCTCGCCTTCAGTTGGCACCCGGACTCGCGTTGCTCCCAACGCACAGCGTCCTCTTCTGGAACACGGTCCTCCGACAGTGTCCCCTCGTTCATTCAAAACCCCTTCCGGGGGACGTTGGATGACCCACAGTCTTACACCTTCAAGTCCGATCCCCTCGGTCAAGGATCTGGTGTAGTCTCGGCCGGCCGCTCCCTGCGGCCTATGGCTGAGGGTATGGCCCAATAGAACAATAAGGGGGGAAGGGGGGGACTCAGGCCCGCCTACCACTCTGAGTCCCGGTCCAGAGGCCCTCTGGCGACAGTCTTGCTGTCCTCCTTCTCCTTCCTTCTCCGACTACTCCTCTGGACCACTTCCCCAACGGCCCTTCTCCGTGCTAGGCCTTCTCCTTCCAGACCTGCCGCCTGCCAGGCTATGGAGTAGGGCCTTCTCCTACTCTCTGAGGCTAGGTCTACACTACAGCGGGGGTCCGACCTAAGATACGCAACTTCAGCTACGTGAATACCGTAGCTGAAGTTGCGTATTTTAGGTCGGCTTACCTAGCGGTGAGGACGCGGGAAAGTCGACCGCTGCCGCGCTGCCGCCGACTCCGCTGCCGCCTCCTGCCGAGGTGGATTTCCGGAGTCGACGGCAGAGCGATCAGGGATCGATTTTACCGCGTCTTCACTAGACGCGGTAAGCCGATCCCCGATAAACCGATTGCTACCCGCCGGATCGGCGGGTAGTGAAGACAAAGCCTAAGGCTGGCCTGCACTGCGCTGTCCGTGGTGCTGGCCTCCCAGCTCTGGAGACAGACCTTCCCCTCTGAAGGCCTGGGACAGACTGACTGCTCTCGCTCTGAGCAGTCTTTTATATGGCTGAGCTGGGCCCTGATTGGCTGGCCCCAATCTGTCCTCTGATTGGCTCCCAGTCAGCCCTTCTCGGATTGGCTGCGTGTCTACGCAGGCGCCCAGGCCTGCCGCAGCCCACCCTCTCTCTGGGCGTGGGGCAGCCGCCCCACCACAGAGACCATATCAAAAGCTTTGCTAAAGTCAAGATATGTCACATCCACCGCTTTCCTCATATCCACAGAGCCAGTTATCTCATTATAGAAGGCAATCAGGATGGTCAGGCATGACTTGCCCTTGGTGAATCCATGTTGACTGTTCCTGATCACCTTCCTCTCCTCCAAGTGCTTCAAAATGGATTCCTTGAAGACCTGCTCCATGATTTTTCCAGGGACTGAGGTGAGGCTGACTGGCCTGTAGTTCCCCAGGTTCTCTTTCTTCCCTTTTTAAAATAAGGGCACTATATTTGCCTTTTTCTAATCATCTGGAACCTCCCCCAATCACCACGAGTTTTCAAAGATAATGGCCAATGGCTCTGCAATCACATCAGCCATCTCCCTCAGCACCGTTGGATGCATTAGATCTGGACCTGTGGGCTTGTACATGTCCTGCTTTTCTAAATAGTCCTTAACCTGTTCTTTCACTACTAAGGGCTGCTCACCTCCTCCCCATACTGTGTTGCTCAGTGCAGCAGTCTGGGATCTGACCTTGTCTGTGAAGACCGAGGCAAAAAAGCATTCAGTACTTTAGCTTTTTCCACAACATCTGTCACTATGTTGCCTCCCCCATTCAGTAAGGGTCCCATACTTTCCCTGACCTTCTTCTTGTTGCTAACATACCTGTAGAAACCCTTCTAGTTACCCTTTCTTTATATCCCTTGCTAGCTGCAACTCCAATTGTGCTTTGGCTTTCCTGATTACACCCCTACATGCTCTAGCAATATTTTTATACTCCTCCCTATTCATCTGTCCAAATTTCCACTTATTGTAAGCTTCCTTTTTGAGTTTAAGCTCACCGAAGATTTCACTGTTAAGCCAAGCTGGTCGCCTGCCATATTTGCTATTCTTTCTGCACTTTGGGATGGTTTGTTCCTGCACTCTCAATGAGGCTTCTTTAAAATACAGCTAGCTCTCCTGGACTCCTTGCCCCCTCATATTAGCATCCCGGGGGATCCTGCCCATCAGTTCCCTAAAGGAGTTAAAGTCTGCTTTTCTGAAGTCCAGGATCCATATTTTGCTACTCTCCTTTCTTCCTTTTGTGAGGATCCTGAACTCAACTATCTCATGGTCACTGCTGACTAGGTTGCCACCCACTTCTACTTCTTCTACAATTCTTCCCTGATTGTAAGCAGCAGGTCAAGAGAAGCACGGTCCCTAATTGGTTCCTCCAGCACTTGTACCAGGAAGTTGTCCCCAACACTCTCCAAAAACTTCCTGGATTGTCTGTGCATTGCTGTATTGCTCTCCCAGCAGATGTTAGGGTTATTGAAGTCCCACATTAGAACAAGGGCCTGTGATCTGGAAACTTCAGCTAGTTGTCCGAAGAAAGCCTCATCTACCTCATCCTTCTGATCTGGTGGTCTATAGCACACGCCCACCACAACATCACCCTTGTTGCTTTTGTCTCTAAACTTAACCCAAAGACTCTCAACAGGCTTTTCTCCAGTTTCAAACTGGAGCTCTGAGCAATCATACCACTCTCTTACATACAATGCAACTCCTCCACCTTTCCTCCCATACCTGTGCTTCCCGAACAGTTTATAACCATCCATGACAGTGCTCCAGTCATATGAACTGTTACCAGATTTGCCCATTACTTTGGGGTATGCTCATTTATTCGGGTTACTCTTCTGGGGAAGGGGATTCTGTAATTCTATCAATGTACTGTTTGTGTCACTTGTGTTTTCATATGGAGCTCTACTTCTCCCTGCTGCAAGTCCCCTCCCAACGGAGCTACCCTGCAGGACCTAGGTTCCCTAGGGCTGGGTTTCTTCAGCCCCAAATCCGGATGAACACCCACACCCACACATACATTAACAGAGCAAGTCTGAGCAGACCGGGTCAATCAGCACTGTCAAGCTGACCCCTTATATGTCTCTGGACTCACTGGGCTGGATGAAGCAGCACTTTCAAGCTGCCTCTCCTTATATGCCCCTGGGCTCCATGGACTGGGTCAAGCAGCACTTTCAAGCTGTTACCCTTATGCGTCCCAGATTCAGCACGTCCCTATCCCCACTCACACATCACAATTGTACTGGCAGTAACCTACTTGATGAGCAAACCCCACAGTATTTTGGGCGCTGCAGAGATCTTTAGCTTAGGTAAAAGAAGCGTTGCTGTAGAGTGAATGGGGGAAGCTAAAAACACAGAAGAGTAAAGTTCAGCAAGAGAGAGAGAAGCAACCAACTTAACCATAAATGTTATTTATTGAATAATAGTGATAACTACACAAGAAGGGCTAAACCAACATAACATACATTATTAAAGGTTAATACCTAAGGTAGAAAGGAAAACAGAGAGAGAAAGAGGGGGGATCTCACCCACTCCATGAGGCTTGAACTGGTCAGGGTTCCCAGGTGATGGTGGTAGCGGAGGGTCCTAAGTGCTGGAGACAGGCAGAGTCCTCAGCACGATCAGTCAGGAGAAGATGGAGTTTCAGTGGAACTGATGCATAGTTTGGATCTAAGCATCAGAACCCTGACTAGAGGGTGAGTAGGGATTTTTGTAGAGAAAATACAATTGTTCAAGGGAGAACAATAGATTTGTTTATAGGTAAGCTGATGACAAGGGTTTTCTTTAGACTAGACAATAAAAGCTGATCACTCTTGGCTATGGGTGGTGTTTTCTTCCAGGGAGCTCACAATGCAACTAGGCTGCTTCAGTATTTGGATATCAATTAAGGATTCATTACTAGAATTGGTCTGATAATTGCTGAGCTGGGTGTATGCAGACATAGGTTCATTAGCATCTGGAGCAGAGATTCCCAGGATGCAGTGCTTCCCTGCTTTTTCTGGTCCCAGAATTCAGTGTGGTTCTCTGTTCTCCATTCTGTATGTAAATTGAGATGTCTTCCTGTCCCATCTTTCATGCAGATGAGGCTAGGGGAGTTGTCTCTACTCTCCATTCTGTATGCTAATGGAGATGTCTTAATCTTGTCACCCTTGTCAGGAGGAGTCTAGGTGTGTCTCCCAATGCCCCTCACTGCTCTCTGCAAGTTTTTTTCCCTCTGATGGGTTTTGGTTTAAGCAGAGGCGGGGGGGGAGGTGTCTTTCATGAGTCAGGCTGGATACTGCACCCTGGTTCCCCAAGAACACAGAGGTGTCTGGTATCAGAACTGCCCCACCAAGTTTCTGTTATTCCAATCACGTCATAGTTCCTTTATTGTGCCAGGACTTCCAATTCTTCCTGGATGTTTCCCAGGCTTCTTGCTTTCGTGTACATGCACCTAAGATAACCAGCCGATTGCCCTACTTTGTCAGTATGAATCAGGAGGCTTCCCATCTTGTACCCTCACCTTTGTCTTTCCTTCCGGTATCCCACTCCCCCACTTACCTCTGGGCTTAAGTCACAATCCTCCAGCGAACCTAGTTTAAAGCCCTCCTCACTAGGTTAGCAAGCCTGCCTGAGAAGATACTCTTCCCTCTCTTTGTTAGGTGGATCCCATCTCTTCCTAGCAATCCTTCTTCCTGGAACAGCATCCCATGGTCGAAGAATCCAAAGCCCTCTCTCTGACACCAACTGTGTAACCACACATTCACCTCCACAATTCGACGATCCCTACCTGGGCCTTTCCTTCAACAGGGAGGATGGACGAGAACACAACTTGCACCTCAAACTCCTTTATCCTTCTTCCCAGAGCCACGTAGTCTGCAGTGATCTGCTCAAGGTCATTCTTGGCAGTACTGTTGGTGCCCATGTTGAGAAGTAGGAGGGGGTAATGATCAGTATTGGCAAACACTCCGTCACATCCTGGATTCTAGTTCCAGGCAAGCAGCACACTTCTCGAGTCTCCCGGTCTGGTCGGCAGATGGACAATTGACTGGCTCCCAAAAATCTGATTCAACGGGTGTTCACTAGGCCTTATGAGATCCTCCTGAATTAGTTAAAGATTTGCCAGATGTTGAGGTATTTACTACTGTGAGTTTTCAGCCTTTGCACAGTTTTCTATGGGAGACATCAGCAGAATCATCCAAAAATGTTATTTACTGCTAAATAACTCAACCAAGCACAGAAGCCAAATATTCTGAATAAGACTGTAAAAAGAATGCAAGTTGAACAGGTATCTCTAATATAGACCCCTAATACCTGGACTCTCTTTTTAATATTGTACACTGTTTCAAAAGTGTTTAGAGTAAGATATGGGATTTATTTTACATTAGATTCAGAGCTTACAGTCACAGCAAGATTACTGCGTTATTAGCATGTTTAATTAGAATGTTCATATTGACTTCCATGAGGTTTGGATCAAGACCTTACCCACTTCAAAATATATTCCTTACATGAAAGTTTCTCTTTGACTTCTCCTACTTGGTCTCTTCTCTCACTTATTTGATTACATTCTACATTGTTCTTTAATACCATAAAGATGGATTTAATGCAGATATGCAAGATCTAGTGCTGATAGTCCGATTTACTATTACCACTATTATTATTTACTATCGTAATTGAAATGAACACACTCTAAAAATATTGTCACTTAAAAGGTAACTTGTGGAGTAACATCTACTGTACTAGTAAATATTTTTTTTGGATCATCCGCTGGGTTGGTATTTGAGTATTGTAATATCATTTCTTCCCAATATTCATCATGCATACAGGTGAACCAAGTGTTTTGGTGCAGAGATTGGATGTCCCCCTTTTAAAAAAAAAATGGCTCTGTCCTGCAATATAGTACATATGTAACTCTCCTCTGCAAAACATTTTACCATTGATAAAATTCTCTAGTGCCCATCTATGAATTTATTCTTCCTTTGATATTCAAATAGTAACTAGATATTTTGAGGGCCTTTATTTCTAGGTACCTAATCTGAGACTTTTCATAGGGATCTGAATTTCCAGAAAGCACTGAGGGACAGACTGTAAAGATATTTAGGCATCTAAAGATTCAGCTAGATGCTTAATGGGATTTTCAAAAGCACCTTTGTGCCTAACTCCCATTAACTGAAATTTATGGGAGTTAATGCTTATGCATTTTTGAAAATCTCCAAATCTGAATCCTTAGGTACGTACATTTCTTTATACATCTGGCCATCTGCACCCACCCTTCAAAAATCAGGCCCTTTTCAGGTGTCTCAAGTTGACCATCCAAAATTGCTAGACACTTGTGCAAATTTAAGCTTTCTTCCTCTCATTGGGGTGGGACAGGAGCAGTCTAGTTTCTTCTTGCTGTGTTAGCTACCAGTGGCTGCAGAAAGAATGCAAATGCATATTATCTTTTTGATTATCAATTTGTCATATGCTTCTTAACCTTCTGTAACATTTACATTGTGCTTGAGGATTAAGGCCATTAGTCTAATAACCATAATTAGTCATAATTATCCTGACTGGGGCTATCAGTTAATGATATCTCATGTTAGCATTCTTAATACATCTAATTAATGCAATTATGTCCACTTACAAAACATAGCTGTATGTTATACACCTAATACTTAATGACTTATTAAGAACTATTGGGTTAATGAAACTAATCCAAGTATAATTTTACACCACCTCTCAAACTACCATAAACTGTGACAATATCTTACAGCTCCCACAGTCAGCATGGGAAGAGAGCATTGCTTTATACTTCTATCCTCAGTGTATTGTGAGACAGGGAATTTCAGAAAAAATCCCAAATTGGGACCCTTCTAATCTTTCTTCCTTCTTTTCTACTCTTGTTATTGCCACTGTTCTGCCAATTAGCTCAAATCTAACTGTCAGCCTATCACCAGTGTGCAATTTTCAGTCATTCTTATAGTTCCTTTTCTTGAAAGAGGCCAGTACTCCCAAAGATGATGAAAAAGAAGAAGGCAGCTCTGGCTAATCTCAAAAGTAGGTCACAATTAAGAAATAATACCTATCTCACCCATGACCTCCAAACAACTCCATATTCTGAGAAATTCACATTTCCTTTTATTAAATTAGCACAAAGCATCTTGTCAAGCCTTTCACTAAATGTTCAGGTCAATTATACTTGTAGACACAGAAAAACACCACCTGTCTGAGAATATTTCTGTATATCAAGTTCACAGACCTCATGTTGTTTATATGCAGGTAGAAATGATGAATGTTCTTCTTCAAAACACAGAAATATACTTTCCATTACAAAAAAATAAATAGCACTCAGCCCTGAAGAGAAGTTCTCTAATAACTCCATTGCTTAATACATAAGACAGATATAAAATCAAACCACATGACATATAGGACTCAAACCATACCATCTTCTTTAAAAGCAAAACTTTTAAAAAAATGTAATATTTAGAGTCCTCGCTGCTCCAAAGCCTCCTGAGAGCTTTTGAGCTTTGAGAGTTTTTAAATGAGCTTTACAAGTTTTTGGATTGTTGTGCTTTTTCTTGTTTGTTTGCCAAATATCCTTTTGTTGAGTCTCCTTTCCTTGTTTACAAAATGAAAGAAGACAGGCACATACATAGGAAATATGCACTAGGAAACAAACAAATTATCTGGGCTTAATGGGGAATTCTATTTATTAAGTGGACTACACCTTTAAAAAAGAGGTCAGGTGGATACACAAATGTTTAAGATGACTTTTTTCTGAAATCTACTTTATCGACTTGTCTGTGAGAAGTCCATTTTTCCTTTTAAGTGGAAAAAGAGAATGATCCCTGAACCATAAAAATACTGAATTAAGATAGGGTAATGTTGAATGCTTCTGAAAAATCTAACTCACTTCACACTGAAGTCAGTGGCAAAACTCCCATTGACTTCAATGGGCGCAGAGCTAGTTCTCAGTGTTTTTGAAAATCTCATGCTAGATGGATCTCTCATAACAAGAAATTAATAGAATGAAGTAAACTTTTTTTCCTAGTGACAATCTTTTTCATGAAATAGTCATTTTTAAATGTATTTATTGTCAAATAATTCGACTCCTTGTTACTTGTGAGCAGTCAAAATTCAAGATTATTTTACTAGGCATAGAGGTGATATAGCACATTTTTGTTCCTTGACTGGATAAGTATAACTTTTGAATCAAGTTTTCAGTGAAAATACCTGCAATTAGTGCTGGTCAAATAATAATTTTAAAAAACCCACACCCATAACCCTAAAGAAATTGACAGTATTTGAACAGCTGTAGGCCCTGCCTAGATACTACAAAAATCTGTCAATCAAATTTTACATAAATATCAGCAATATGCATTGCTACAATGTATTTAATAGCTAGTAATAGACCAGTTCTACTTACAAGTACTAATTCAAAATTTGCTGTCTGCCAATATTTAGCAAAATGTCACTTAAAGATGCTGCTTCTAGGAATACCAGGAATTAGAATGCATATATTATAATACGTTAGAATATTAACAAATCAGTTAACAAACAGGGCTGCAAATGGTAAAGAAAATTAATTAAAGTACAAATCAGTATTCAAGGAATTTTTTTGTAGCATTGCCCAGCTCCAAATATAAACAGTTTTTAAAGATTTCCTCAATAAAGAACTACAATATTCAGGATAAATATAATTATGTTGAGCTAGATTCTGATACTGACTCTAGAAGAAAAGCAAAAACCAGGAAGCATACAAGTGCACTCTGACAAATGTGGACATCTCAGCAACCTGATATTTGGCAGGCAATTTTATTCATTTTTATACTCTAAAAACCTACAACAATCCAGAATATTGGCCATCTATTGTGGTCTATCATCTTCTATCCTCTACAGATGGACAGCACAAAGTGTTACTAACATTCTATTTTGAGACCTAAAGTGGCATTTAGGCCTCATGGTGCCCCCTTGCATGGGACAAATTTCACCCACTTGTCAATCATTATGTCAAGGGTAAAAGTTTCAAAGCAAGTTATTTTTTTAAACTTACTTAAGCATTTAAGAGTCTCATTGAAAATCAGTGGGAACTAAGCACCTATGTCACTTTTGAAAATGAGACTTCAGCTCTTAACTCAAGCATTTTTGAAAATTTTACATGAGTTCTTTCAAGTATACTGATTCCACAGATAAAATCTGAAAATGCAAAAGAACTAAACACTGCAGCCTGTGGTTTTGTAACTTTCCATGATTGATGAAATATTAAAAAATATATATAATGTCTTGACTTCTCTCTGAGGCTAACCTTCCGATTTAAATAGATCAGTTATATTCCTCCCTAAACCAAGACTGATTATCTGAAGACATTGCTATGCCAGAGCTGGGCAGGAAACTGATTTTCCATCCTGAGAGAAGTTTTGAGATTTTGAAAAAAATTCTAATCTCAAATTGGGATTAAAAAAAAAGTCAAAATCCCAAATTTTTGAAAATCAAAAATACAGAAACATTTTGAATCGGGTTAATTTAAACATTTTGTTTCAACGTTAACTTTTATTTTTAATTTAAAAAAAAAAAAATTATTATAAATTGATGTTAATTTCAAAACAGTCATTTCAACAATTTTTTAACGATTTCAATTTTTTTCTGTAACCTGACATTTGCTAAGACTAATGGGCATTATCTGACAAAAAGAGTTTCTATCAAAAAATTCCTAGCTAGCTGTTTTTAATGATTGATAGAAAGAACACAGTCCATTATACAACTAAAAAAAAAAGGATTATAATAGACATTCAGGGAACAAACTTAGATCAGAAATGAAGCAGTCTTCTTTATTTTTAAATCAGCAAAGACTTTTTTAAAACCAAATAAGATGTTCAAAATTCTGTTGGAAACTTGAGAACCGTTTGACAGAGAAGACAATCGGGGTAGGTCTACACTAGGATAAAAAAAAACCCACAGAACCGAGTCTCAGAACCTGGGATAGCTGACGTGGGCTCATGGTGCTCAGGCTGCAAGGCTCAAAATTGCAATTCAGGCTGGGGCTGGAGCCCAGGCTTTGAGACCTACAAGGGCTCCAGCCCGAGCCCAAACATCTACACTGCAGTTTTTAGCCCTGCAGCCCAACTCTCACGAGCCTGAGTCAGCTGACCCGAGCCAGCCACGGGTCTTCTCTATCAAATGATAAAGGAAATTAACATGGTTCTCAAGCTTCCAGCAGAATTTGAACATCTAATTTGGCTTTAAAAAAAGTTTGGCTGATTTTAAAAGAAAAGAAGACTGCTTCATTTCTGATCTAAGTTTGTCCCAAGTATGTCTATTATTATCCTTTTTTTAGTTGTATAATAGATTTGTTCTTTCTATCCCTCTTTAAGAACTTTCTTACTAAATCATGTTACATTATTTTCTTTTAAATGCTCTTTGTAACTGGTGCAAATGGATTGCAAATAACAGTTCAAGTTTTACAAGGATCTTCAAGAGCCCAATTTTCATTAGATATGAAATCTCACTAGAAAAGGAAGCATTATCTCCATATTATACTAGGGAGTATACTATTATCTAGGGAGATATTTTTGTAACTTAGTTGCACTATCTTCTATATTTGTTTTATTTTAGAATCATAGGGACAGAGCTTGCAGGTCTCAAATTCAGTGCGTGTTTTGTCTAAGTAGGGCTAGAGCCACAAAGGGACTTAGGCATTGCAGTGTCTAACATTTGGGTGCCCTGCCATCATGTGTGAAATCCTCTGCCCTGAATTAGGTACCGAGGTTCCTTGTACAATGCATGAGGAGAGTTTGGTGCCTAAGAATGGAACTCACAAAAGCCAGCAAGCTTTGTGGGGAACTATCTAAATTAGCCAGTAGGAAATGCTAAGAAGAGTGGGGTCCATCACCATTCTGGATTCAGAGCTGTTAACCCTCTCCTGGAGTTAGATGCCTAATCCAGACAGTCCTTTCTCGTGAAAAAGGAGAGGAGATAGAGATAGAGAGAAAGAGAGAGCTTATGTGTGAGTTAGGGTGCCAAGCTGCTCGGCAGTGACAGGCTTTAGCTGTTTTGCACATAATCACAGACAGAAATATAAGTGCCTGGGGCCTTTGAAAGTGCAAACCTAGGCACTTTTAGTCACCTACAGAGTCAGGCAGCAGCCGAGAAAAGATTTTGGGCATCTCTTTGGCCCCTGAATTTTGGGTTGGTGCCTAACGGACATTTTAGTTGCCTAAGTGCCTTTGTGGACCTAGCCCCAGTCTTGCAAGCCATCTGTGTGCAACTGCAGTGGAGGTGCAGAAGAATTGCTGCACTGAGCCACAAGTGAAAACTGCAGGAACTGGCCCTCTAATGTTATCAATAAAAAAAGAGCAACTAAGTCTCATGGGAAAATTCCCATGGATTTCAGTGAGACTCAGGTTTGCCCCAAATTTAACTAGTGACTTTTATTTTTTTCTTCTAGGTAATTTCTGAAGATGTTAAATTAAAGAGAAAAACACACTAACTACTGCAGGATCCAATAAGATATTTTACCCTGTAGGACTGTTGGCCTATTTCCCCAGCCCATGAAGGACTAACACCTTGGCCAAGTCTCTTTCAGGTCTTTCCCTGAGGGCACAGTTTATTAATTCAAATAAAACTCCCCAAATAACACAAAACAAAGCTATTCCCCTGACCAACACAGGTTGTGGGGGCCCAGAGGCCTTCCACTCTGTGCCTCTTGCTTCTCCAGGGCCAGTTACAGCAACCAGCTTCCTATGCAGAGCTCCTCACTCCAACTAAGCTCCTTTTGTAGGGACCACATTAATCCCCCTGTGATTGGTTGCCCCCAGGTGCCAACTGGAACTGGGGTACCACTGAGTCCCCCATGACCCACCAGCCTGGGCTCCCTTTATACTGTACTGCTGTGACCAGCCTGCCAAACCCTCCCCCAGGCTCCATCCTGCACTTTTACCAGCACATATTCAGGTAGGGACACACCCAACTGCAGTTACATTCACACAGATTCTTTAACCAGCCCCAGGAGCGGCGCCAGGGTTTTTGGCGCCCTAGGCGGGGGTCCTTCCACGCTCCCAGTCGTCGTCGGCAATTCTGCGGCGGGGGGGTACTTCCGCACTCCCGGTCTTCGGGACACTTCGGCGGCAGGTCCCGGAGCGAGTGAAGGACCCGCTGGAGAATTGCCGCTGAAGACCCGGAGCACGGAAGGACCCCTCACAGCCGAATTGCCGCCAACGGCGGAAAAATGCCGCCCCCCCCCCAAATCCTTGCGTCCTAGGTGACCACCTAGGTTGCCTAAATGGAAGCACCGGCCCTGACCAGCCCCTGCATGGGACGGCACATCTAGGGCACCTCCCAGTTCCTAAGGCACCATCCCCACCTTTGGAGGGTAAACCCAAAATTATATCATTTTGTGCAGAAAACTGTACAGCGTAAACTCATGAAATTCTCCCCCTCCCTCAACGTGGAGAGGAAATACACAACAGCTTTTTGCCCCAAGTTATGATTTCCACACACACTGGTTTTAGACAAAGCAAAACCAAGTTTATTAACAACAAAAGATAGATTTTAAGTGATTATAAGGGATAGCAAACAGATCAAAGCAGATTACCTAGCAAATAAACAAAACATGCAAACTGAGCTTAATATACTACATAGACCGGATATGAATAGCAAATGCTCACTCTAAATGATGATGCAAGCAGGCTGCAGGCTCTTAAGGGGCAAGCTGCACTAACTTACAGCTTGGAATCCCAAGGTAATTCATTCACAGGCTAAAAATCCCTTTAGCCTGGATCCAGCATTTCCCCCAGGTGAGTCTTTGTTCCTCAGGTGTTTCCAGGAGTCTCTTTGGGCGGGGAGTCGGTGAAGAACCACGATGATATCACTCCCCTGCCTTATATAGCTTTTGCATATGGCGGGAACCCTTTGTCTCAAAGCTTGGCTCCTATGCCAGTCAGTGGAAAAACACTGGTATTCCAAGATGGAGTCCACCACCAGGAGACCCTATCACATGTCCCTGTAGTGTTTCAGCAGCCATGAGTCAGAGGCTGTTTGTAGCATCCTCAGGAAGGCTCCCTGGTGGAAGATAAGCTGCTTCTAAGGCCTGTTGTTCTCCCTAATGGTTCATTAACTTGAATGGGCCCTTCTCAGCCAGCCATCTAGACTGAATGCATTCTGCATAGTGGGCATTTCCCACGTGTAAACACATTTGTAATACATAAATAGACAATATTCCTAATTTCAGATATAAAAATGATACATGCATACAAGTAGGATAATCATAATCATATACTTTTCAATGATATCTTACGCGACCTATCTTGCACAAAATACATAATAGTTGTGACGGTGCCCCCCATAAGCTCTTATGGAATATGCTTATGAATGTATATATGACATAACTAGAATATGTTTTATGCTACATATACCATGTAACGTATCTCTGTAAAGGTTATGATCTACTGAATCTATTAATCCTATTTGTATGCATGTATCATTTTGGTACTTGAAATTAGGAATATTGTCTGTATACTTGCTTGATTTTAACTAGCCTAGTAGAGCATTTGGTCACCTTCTTGAGAAATGTGCAAATTAAGTGTCCAATCAAAAACCACTTAAGCCAACAATGAACTTGAAGATGCCAATCCACATCTGAGCTTTCACAGGAATGTGGCTTGGCTGGTAAAAACTGAGTCATGCATGGACATGTGGCTTGGACATGTGACTCCAAAACTCCATCTTGGAGCTGGACTTTGCATAGGTGGGAGGAGGGGGTCTCCACCCACAAGAGAAAGTCTATTTAAACCCCTGGGAGACCCCTCCATTTTGTCTTCAGCTAGCTAAAGAGATAGCCTCTCCACCCCCAAGGATACCTGAAAGAGATTGGAACAAAGGACAGTAACTACAGGGGATGTGAGTGATTGCTGAACCCAGACTTGAAGGAGACTAGTCTGTAAAAGGAAGCTTACTGGAACTGATGAGGTTATATCTGTATTCAGTTTTCTTAGACATAGACTTGTGTGTTCTATTTTATTTTACTTGGTAATTCACTTTGTTCTGTTGTTACTACTTGGAACCACTTAGATCCTACTTTCTGAATTTAATAACATCACTTTTTACTTATTAATTAACCCAGAGTATGTGTGTGTGTGGGGGGGAACAGCTGTGCATATCTCTCTATCAGTGTTATGGAAGGTGAACAATTTATGAGTGAACAATTTATGGGTAACAATTTACCCAGTATAAGCTTTATACAGGGCAAAACTGATTTATTTATGGATTGGACCCCATTGGGAGTCGAGCATCTGAGTGTTAAAGACAGGAACACTTCTGTAAGCTGATTTCAGTTAAGTCTGCAGCTTTGGGGCACGTGGTTCAGATCCTGGGTCTGTGTTGGAGCAGACTGGTGTGTCTGGCTCAACAAGACAGGGTTCTGGAGTCTTAAGCTGCCAGGGCAGGAAAGCAGGGGCAGAAGTAGTCTTGGCACATCAGTTGGCAGTTCCCAAGGGGGTTTCTGTGATCCAAACCGTCACAATAGTTATGCCATAATCAGATCATAATACCTTTATGAAGACTATGGGGTGCAGTGTCACACCCTCCCACCCCCAAATTGCATCTCATAATCCAACAGGAGTGGCTGGCTGATTGGCTAAAGGAATCTTAAAGGAGTTGCCCACCTTGTTACACATCCCAAGCACATTCTGTCATTTAAAACCATCCTTCATTTACTGTCCAATATTGAGAGAATTCAGGCCCCGATTCAGAATGGCACAGTGGTGTGGGAAGAAAGGGATTGGGAAGGGAAGAAGTCAGGAGACGGAGCTCAAAGTTGGATTATATTTTACCTATCTCTGTAGTGGGCTGAAGTAAAGCTCCATGCCTACACAGTGACATTTTGAGGTATTCAACATCTGAATCCCAATCAACAAAGAAGTAGAACACTATTTGGGCTGTCTGATAGAAACTGTGTTAATAAATCGTTGGTGCTTTATGTATGTGATGATGTTATGCTCTCAGGAGGGAATTCACGGTGATACAGAGCCAGGCACAAGATCTATGTACCACCTAAGTCTCACTTATGCCCTCTAGTGTAAAGGTCTTATCTTTGCTAACAATGAATGTCCACATTGAAAAGGTAATTGTAAGAGAGTATAAATTGGTATAACTTACATGCTAAAGAACCTGAAGAATAGTTCAACTTTTTTGTACATTTGTTCATAGACTCCAAAGTCAGAAGGGACCACTATAATCATCTATTCTGACCTCCTGTATAGCACAGGCCATAGAACTTCCCCAAAATAATTCCTAGAGCAAAATCCCTACTGACTGAACAGTAAGATGTCCCCTGAAAGAAGATGCAGAGAATAATACATTGTAGTGTGGAATCACCTGATTTCCTATGAACTCTTATATATTCCAATGGGTTTTCAGCTTAAAGGTCTCCCCTGTACCATTTTGCCTCTTTGTGTGTGTGTGTGTGTGTGTGTGTGTGTGTGTGTGTGTGTGTGTGTGTGTGTGTGTTAATTACTGATGAAGTAGGCAGCTTTACTTGCAATTCACTCAGGCATTCTTGAGCTTGAGCATCCCTTTCAGGTCACATAGCTGTCTGAATTTCTAATTGTTGGGAAATTGGAAAAAAGGAGGTTTTCCTGTGTTACTTAGAAATGTATTTTCTCTGAGCTACTTATAGAATTCAGGCCTAAGGGTAAAATTCACCCCTTTGTGGAGGACAAGCCCAAGGCCACTGCACCATATAAAGCTCCCTATAGCCCTATTTTTGACATCTTAAGTGGGACTTCATACAATGCATAGCCTTGCATTAGTCCTCTGCAGATGTGAATTTTACCCCACAAGAGACTGTGCAATAATTGTCAGTTTAATAAAGGGAATTTACAAACAATTCAGATAATGTGAAGTTCAACACTTTAAAATATTGTCCTAATCATTATTAATTCCTTTGGTATTTATGGTAATAGTAATTATGATGAACTCATTTAGCACTAATGTGCTTCGGGAACTCAGCATCAATTTGTAACAGTATATTAAAATATTACCTAAGAATGTTATACCTTTCATTTTTAAAACACTTGCAACCATTTCTTAAAAGACATCCCAAATATACAGTGGTTTATAACTGTGGGGCTTTTTTTCCTTTCCTTTTTAAAAATAAACCTGTAGTTTTTGCCAAGGTTTATGATGATAAAAACTAACAAGGTTGAAGTGTGTATGCTGAGGTTCATGGGGGGAAAATCCTCTACTTTTCTTAGGCATTTCTTTAAATCATTTTATTTTTAGCTTTAATACTAGTGACTAGTTACTCCTTCTGATGGCAGATTAATGAAAGAATGAAAAGAGCAATGGGAATCATGGGTTGGGAATCATTAACCAAAATAGTGAGAGACTCATTGAATAGTGTATGGTGTCTGACCTAGTTCTTGCAAGCACTCTGTTCCTTCTTACATAAAGAAATATAGAATTCACCAGATGGCAAAACAAAAAAACCAAATCGATCACATCTGCTTCAGATACCGATCATCTGTCCAATACACCAGGGTATATCGAGCAGCAGATGTCAGCAGCAACCACAATCTTTGCATTGCCAAATTGAAATTAAAACTGAGAACGATCAACTTTAAACAGAAAGCAGCAAAGAAAAATCAACAGAACAGAGAACAAAATAGTACTGTGAGAAATTCCAACTTGAACCAACAAACAGATTTGAGAGACTGCCAGAGGCAGAGGAAGGTAAGGCACTGACTGGACCTGAAGAAAAATAGGCAGTGCTCAGAGACAATGTGATTCAAGCTGCAGCAGTTGCAGTTAGTTATCAGCATAGACAGAGCAAAAATTGGATAGGACAAAAGATGTGGCATCTTACTGAGGAAAAAAAAGGACTGAAAGGAAAACTCCTGAATGCTAAGACCAATGAAATATTGGAAAAAGTAAAGGAATACAAGAAAGCAGACAAAACAATGAAAAGCAGTACAAGGAAAGATAAACTGAGATATACTGAAAACCTAACAGCTGAAGCTGCTGCTATGACAGGAAAGCAAGAGTTATTCACCAAGTGACTAAAACTCTGTGTGGAAACTTCAAATCAGGAAATGGACCAATAAAAAGCAAAGATGGAAAAATGCTTAGAAGTGAGGTAGAACAGAATAACAGATGAGCAGAGAATTTCAAAGGAGTCCTCAATAGGCCCAGCCTACTTCAGTATCAGAGTTCAATGAAACGTGAATCTGATCAACTTGATATTAACACTGGCCAATAGAGATATCAGAAGTACAGGCTGCAATCGAGAAGCTGAAAAACAAAGATGCAGGAGATAAAATTGCAGTGGAAATGCTAAAAGCACTTACCATTACCACCTGCTCGAGGAGCTGGAGCCTTACTGTGGGTGGGGGCAGAGAAGTTGGTGTGGTATGCTATCCTCAAAACTCTCAACCAGGGGAAGCTGTGGAGACTGAGTGATGTATAGCAACCCTTCCTTTCTCCCTGCTTGCAGGAGATGGGGGTGAGGGATGTATAGGGCTGCCACAGGCGTGTCATGGCTCATGGGGGAGGGTGTCAGGGCCCACGTGCTGGTGGAGTCATTTCAGGGACACCATCAGGTCCTGGTTCCCTCCATCGTGGCAGAGGTTGGGGCAGTTGCCTCCTCCTCTGCCACCACAGCAGTGATTGGTTCTGCTGGTGAAAGGAGAGGCACAGGAGTAGCCAGGGGCTGACCCCTCTCATGCCCTGGAAGGCCCCAGTCCAGCCTTCATGGAGACACTGAGTAGTGGCCTCTGAGATGGGCAAGGTTTCCTTTGAGCAGATTTGCCAGGGAATTGTGGGATATTCAGTTTCCAAAGGACTTTGGAGTGGATGAGGACCGCTGGCAAAGCAATGATACTGAGGAGGGGAGCTGGAAGAGAGAGAGAACTCCCCTTCTCAATCCCAGATTGAGGAGCAGATTAGAACAGGGAGATCTCAGCAGACAGGAACCAGAACTTCAGCTGCAACCATTCACCTCGTGGCTTGGCAGACAACAGATTTCAGGAGCTCACCCCAGTCACTAACAAAGATTCACAGTTGATTCCCAACCATCTCAATTGCGGAACCTCAGCTTCTGACAGCCATAGGACTAGTTGAGAATGTGGTAATCCCAAGGATATTCAAGGCCTATAAATCCTGCTTTACTGAGTTCATGTAGCCCATTCTTAAGCATCAGATGGTAAGATATGTGGCAGCTTGGGTGAGCTGTGGGTTAGCTCTGGTAGGGATGGTCCAGAGGCAATAGGCATAGGAATGAGGACCGTAGACATCCTTATGGGATTATTAAATGCTCTACCCAGGATGGAGAGATGGAGGCCATTCATTGAGGCCTTCATTGACTCTTTCAGGATAAGTGAGCTGGTGCCTCAGGCAGCCACGGACAGGTCCAGGCAGGCATTTGAATGATCAGAAGTAAAGTTGCCACCTGGTGCAATGGTACTGCCCTTAAGGTACTCTAAAACAGACCAACTTGGGAAAAGGTTCTTGGTGGTCTTATGGGAATGTGCTGATGAACCCATGTGCCTCATAAGGGCAGTCAGAGCTGCCCAAGGTATATGGAATATGAAACCAGCCCTGCTGTTTATACAATGGGATGATAACTGTGTGTGGCAGTATTGAAAAAAGCTTTGGCCTACTGCAGTCTCAACCCAGCTAACTTTGGTACCCATTCTTTCAAGACTGGGGCAGCAACATTGGCAGCATCAGTATGGGAAGGTTTGGACTCTTGCAAGATTCAGGCTCCTGGCACTGGAAATGGAAGTGTTACAGGATTTAAATCCACCTTGGGGAAAGGTTATTGGGACTGACAGTAAGTGTAAGTCTGATTCTGCTTTGAAGGGATATTCAAAGAATGGCTGATTTTGGATTTGCAGGCACTCTATAGGGCCCTACAAGAAGCTGGTCAGGGCTTGAAGGCCAAATCTGTACGCATGCAGTGATTCAGCAGACATTCAGCTGGAGAGGCACACTGTGAAAGCAGCTCTTGGTATGGCAGACGTGGCATGAGCTGACCCCTGCACTCATTAATGTTGTTGATGTTGGGTTGATTAATCTATTAATTATGATGGGACATCAACTAGGCAACTGAGTTGCAAGGCTGACGCCATTTGCCTTTAATGGTATGGCAGATGGGGAATGAGCTGGTCCCAGCATTCACTGAGGGCTGAGCTACAGCCAGCTGATGTCCTGATGATTCACCTGAGCAAAAGTGATCTTGTTGACTGCAGAAAGACGTGGAGCTGATTATACTGCCATGGCCTCTCCCTCAATTGCTTTGGTTGCAGAAGTTCACAAGATGCATTTTACAGAAGGCCATCGAGCCAGCCTGCATCGACAGGGAAAGCAAAATGTGAACTGTGAGATAGCCAAGATAATTTGAGAGGCTGGGGACCGGGGGGTGGGGAGGGCGGGCGACAGTGCTAACACATGGAGATATCCGATAAAAGGCCTTGAGCTCTTTAAGGAGGTTGGAGTTCAACTGTCAGATGTTGGTGCTGACATTTGGCTCTATGACATTAAGTATCAGGTCAAGCAGAAGATGGGTGGCCAGACATGGTGGAAGTGGGATGTGTCCATGCTAATCTCCGGTGCTCCCAGTGGCCTGTGTCAAGTGTAGATAACGCTAAAATGGCCATCTTCGAGAGGTATATGAGACTTGGGATTGTGCAGTTGGACCCTGAGTTCATGGTGAGGGAGAATGAACTTGAGGTCTTTGCAGACTGAGTTCCCCCCCTCACTCAGCCATGTCACTCCACCCACCCCACTTTACATAGGTGGGGAAGAAGTTTTACAACTGAACTGACTCCATGGGATAGACCAGAGAGTGTCTACCCCAAAATTATTGTGCAGTTTGTGGTATAATCCCTGTAACCTGCACTAGAACCAGTTAAATGCCTGTTATGTGAGAGCTTGGGGAAAGCAATGTATCACCCCTTTCCAACGTATAATTAATAAAGTTATGGCTTGCCATTTAAAACCCTCCCATGTGTCTGTCAATCATTCACCTGCTTGTCCTGGTAAATTTTTTAGTCACCTTAGGAAGGGAACAAACTGTAGATGTTGAACAATTCACTGTAGAAGAACCTAAACTAAAATTCTAGAACTCAGAATCCCTGGGTTTTATCTTGCTACACATCACCATAGTATCTGAGTGCCTTCCACCTAAAATTAACAGCAACAGCAGAATCTGAATAATTAATGTAGATTTTTTTATCTGCATACTTTCTCCATGCTGCTCTACTCGGGATATCTAGCATCTAGCATCCTTCTCTGTCTATCCCAATATAGCTGGCAGTCTCTTGCTTTTTTCAAAGCTCTTACGCTTTGTAAGAGCCTAGAGCGTTGAGTAATAGCCACACCTGTGCAGACAGCCAGTGTAAAACCTATGCACCAGTAAAGTTCCACTTAAACCCACATGCTGTAAGTAAGTGGTACATGGGCTTTCTGCATAGGCGTGGATTTCACCCTGTGAGAGGTGATAGAAAAAAATAGGAGATATTGATTCAAATTCAAGAATGAATTTTGATTTCCCCATTTTATGACCTTTTCATGTTCACTTTCTGCAAACATTTGTACTCTAGAACTGTACTACCATGAATACTCACACAAAAAAAGAAAACAAGTTTTAAACTTGAGCTTTCTGCCATTCTAATGAAGCAAAGCAGCTGGAAATCTACTGAAGCTGATCTTGTGGGAATCACTCTGATGTCAAGGGAATCTTTGAATGGGTTAGAGCCACCATAATGATTCTGTACCACCACCACCCTTTCATAGCCCCTGGTGTAGGTTGCATGACTGGGGGGAAGGGGTATAGCTGGAAATCCACTGTGCTGCACTGATCCCTGGGTGCTGGAATGGCTCCTTTGAGCCATGGACAGCAAAGTATATCTCAAAGCAACCCCCATGTTATATTATGTTGGTGCTATTAGCAAGGTGCTGCAAAGGTGTCTTAAAGTCACCTTTGCCACCCCTTCCCATTCATTTCTTCATCTCTGTACCTTCAGCTGAAGAGCTGTATTCCCTGACTGAAAATAAGTGACTTTAAAAAATATACGAGGAGAAGAAATGGGAGATCTGAAAAAATAACATGCTTTATATATCTCAAATATATTCTATATAGTGTACATATTAGGAGAAGTTAAAATAATTTCTAATAGAGGAAAACCTTATATTGATCAGTGTATCATGTTTTGCTAGTAAAATCTTCAGTTACGATCTTTAATCTTCATTAGTCTGCTATCTAAAAAGAATCATACAAAACAAGCAAGCAAAAAATGGTAGGTTATCCTTGTGGGAGACAATGTTTGAAATGTTCAGTCTGTTTCCTATATGTTTGTGGCCGAACTATAAAGAAAATTTTTCAGTAAAAGGGAAGACCTTGCCCAAGGCAAAAGATATGAATGATTTCCTACCTGTGATTTTTTTTTTTGTATCAGTAACTCTACCATGATGGCAAATGACTTGCATTTTCCAGCAGATTCTTAAAGTATTCCTGTAAGGTACTGTGCTGCAAAGACAAAAAAATTACCTTCCCAGTTGCTATTGACACTTGACATTATTCTAGACATTATACGTGCAGTACATACATTGGACCAAATTCTTCTTTGATGTAAATCCAGTGAAGTTGGTGGAGTCACTCCAAGGATGAATTTTGCCCATTACCTCTATATTGAGCCAAAAATCTCAATTTACTCAAATAAATGATTCTATTAAATACTTAGGCCTGAACCTGTCCTATAAATCCTTGATTAATTTTTTTTTACAAATTCTCAAACCATATTTTATTTCATCCCCTATTGCCCAAATAACAGGAAACAGCAAAACTGACTGTACAGAGTGCTGTCAAATGCAAAATAATAAATAAACTGGGAAAAAACCGCTCAGTTAATTGTAGGTTTTATTTGGATCTTTAAATTGATGATGTTCCTTTAATATTATATAGTAGAACTAAGTACGTGGATCTACATGGCCACACAAGAGGAGGAATAGGGTACAGAGATGGAAAACTAAACTATAATTACCAAGGTTTTTTTTTCTACAGTACTTTTCTTTATCATGCTTCTATTTTGCTTTCTGAACGTCAGCTAAGAAAGAAGCTATTAACTGTTTCAATAGGCTGTTTATTATGTCTGTTTGTGGAGGCCAAGACATTTGCATCTGTTACTCCCAACCTGACTTTTAAATTGTTTTCTTCTAGCTATTTCATCTGTACTGCTATTTTTTTCCTTCAGCTTTTTACTCTGTTTTAGTGTAATTTGATTAGATTTCAGTTTCAGCACCCATTTAGCTACAGCATTTTGGACTCCTTTTTGTTTAAAATAACAAAAGCCTAAAGTGGCTTAGACAGTACATTTTGCATTTCATTTTAATGTTCTTCAACAGCCTATCAAACTTTTGAATTTGCTTTGAAAGTATACTCAAATTACGATTTGTATTTACCACTTCACTGTGTTGGTAATAATCAGGAGAATGAAATGGTAAATACAAGGTAATGCATCTTTTATAGTTGGATAATCCTATCAATAAGGAACAAAAATACCCTGTTCTCTTTTTTAAAAAATAGTTTACAAAATGCATCTGTCTTACAATAGACATCATACTTCACCAACCATGTAAAAATATATTTCTGTTGTCATGATTTAGTTTGTTGAAATATAGTTTTTAGGAGCCCATAAGTTACTTATTCTTCCTGTAGGAATTATCTGTTCTATACCCAATAGATTGCACTGGAAAGCAATTTAAATGGCAGGAATACAAAGAAAACTTTTGGTCATTACTCTTGTTGAAGCTGCTAAATATTGTCACCATAAAACTAGTTGGAAAAAATATCAGTGTGGGGAAAACTACATTGTGCAAATGGATTAAAATTCTTTAAGGATTTCTGAAATTAGAGCTGTCAAAAAACAATGTCTAGGGCCAACT
This sequence comes from Emys orbicularis, assembly GCF_028017835.1. Taxonomy (NCBI): domain Eukaryota; kingdom Metazoa; phylum Chordata; order Testudines; family Emydidae; genus Emys; species Emys orbicularis. The sequence continues at coordinate 78,972,322 of NC_088687.1, read as the reverse complement.
TCTGTTCTAGAAGCACAAACATATTACAATAGGGCCATGAGGCGCCAACAGAGATCAATGCTAGGCAATTGTTCAAACAGATAGCCAGAGGCAATCTCTTCCCTGAAGAGGCCCCAAGATTTCAAAGACTTTGGCCTTGGCTCCACTGAGAACTTACATCTACATGAATCAGGGGTGTGAAGAACACATAGTTGTCAGTGTAAATACAGCTATGTCAATGGAAGAGGGCTTCTGTTGACATAGCTAACTTTGTTGACTGAGATGGTGAATGTACACCAAAATAAACTGCCCTTCTGTCAGTCTAAACTGTCTACACAATAGGGGTCATGACGACATTATGCCAGTTTAGTCTCCATCGTGTAGACATGCCCTTCCATAGTCTTAACTTTATGTGTTAATTTCAGTGGGACTACTCGCAGAGCATAAAATTATGCATGTTTATAAATCTTTGCAAGAGTGGGGCCTCAGGACAAAGCCCCGATCTTGCAAATGGCTTCTTGCCACACAGAGGCTCAGTGAAGTCAATGGGGTTTCTCATGGATGCAATCATCCTCTCATATGTGGTCAATGGTAGGATCAGAGCCTACAGACAAAGGGTGAGGGAAAAGGCAGGATTTTTCTCCATTTCACAGATGGGGAACTGAGGCAGAGAGAAATTAAATGATTTAGCCCCATCACAGAACAATCTATGGCAGATATGGAGTAGGAATGGAAAAGAATTTAGATTATCTAGCCCATTTCCCTGACAATGCAGGATTGTTTATCTACTTTTAAAGCAGCCCAAGTGATGAAACTTTCCTTCCTTTCTCAGGAGATTATTTCACAGCCTCAAATCTTCTAGTCAGGAGGCTTTTCTTGACATTCAGCAAAAAGTTTCTCTTTTTAATATCATTGAGTTATATGTCTTTATACTAGCCTATACAATTCCTTTACCTCTTTGGTGTTTAAATCTTTGAAGTATTTGTAAGATCCTACCAATTCTTTCTTCAACCATTCTCTCACTGAATATCTTTGTTTAGAATTACTTCCCCCTGTATGTTTTATCTTGCATTTTCCAGTACACAGCTCATTGTTATTTTCTACCCACATTTCTAATTTCTCAAGACCCCTCCTACAATTCTTCCTCATTTAGCATTACCTTCCCCCCACCTACATTTTTAGTAGAGATATTCAATTTGTTCAGAACAAAGTTGGAGCTCTGAGCTACCCCTCCAGATGTATCACCCAAAGTTGAAACTTTGCATAGAGAAGAACGGCATTTCTTGTCAATCCCCTTGTTAGTGTTCTTATTTAGGGATTCAAAAAGGTAGAGTTTCTGCAGAGGGCAGGAAAGAGCTTATTAATCTTAAAATTTTGAGTATGTTTCCATTTAATTTTACATCGCTAATTGTGCACCATATGAAGGCATTCACATCAGTGCAAAATGAATGTAAGGTGCAATCAAATCTGAATGGGAATATTAACACCCACTTTGCACTGGCATAAATTACTACACGGGAGCAGGGCAATGGACACTGGTGTCTACAGTCTGTTAGGCTCTAAGTACTTTTTCTGGTGTGTATGTGTGTGATTCACATACGGGATCAATGGTAATTAGGTCTCCTCCATTTTCTCTAAATCACTACAACATTTTGTTTTTCCAATCTTTCCTCAGAGCGGCGATGCAACCTTCTATTTTCTCAGCTTTAAGGGACCCAGTGGAGGCAGCTTAGCTGAAGCGGGGAAAAGAGAATGATGCTACTGCAGAAATGCAAGCATCTTAACCTCCCACTTTCAACCCATGGCTCTAGAGGCTACATTCGCTGATGAATTGCAAGTGGCTTCCTCTCTCTACATTGCTGTTGAAAATTCAGCCAATGAGAATTGGTGACATGAGACAGCAGTCAGCCCAGCTGTGGTTAATTCAAGAGTCAGGTGCAGTAGACTTGTTTCTCAAGGACCGGTCTATGGATTGGCGGTGGTCCCTGAGATTACCCTGACACAGTTTAGGAAGGCAGCAAGCCGGTACCTGGTATCAAAAAGGTTGAGAAACACTACAGTAGACATCATCCTACAAGGTAGTATGTAAGAGTCTGCTGTATAGGAGACCTTAAACATAGCTTGCTTCTGCTGGGAGTTCCAAAGGATGTAGGACAGGCTTAGCAGCTAAGCCCTGGATTTTGGGGATCTCAAACACTATTTGTTAATTTTTACTTTTGTCAATAAAGCTTTAGTGTTATTCACCTTTAAACTCAGTTTGTTCTAATCATCTGTTTGCAAGCCTATTCCAGTCACTTGACTGACGACGAAGTGACTGACTGTGCAACAGTTTATTTTCTAAAGACAGCATGTTCCAAAGTGTTCTTTTGGGAACTAATGATTTTTAGCCCACCAGATGAGGAAAAAAGATAAAAGAACACCTCTCTGCAAAGGAGTTTATTACACACATCTTCAATATTTGTTTTGAAATATTAGATTTGATACAAAGTCCTCTATGAGGCTTTGTTGCTGCTGATCAAGAGAAATCCTTCTCTATTAAAGTATAGGTAAAAATAAATGAAAGCTTGGGGCTGTCTGTTGTATACCAAGAAAAAAATAGATTGCAGCTAAAATGAAGAATTCCAATTTGAATTGAGGGGGAAAACAAGTTCTTCTAACTTTCTTAATCTTATGAGGATCCAGGGAAATCAGATATGAAAATGCCACTAGCTGAAGTCTCCAACTAAGGTAATCGCATCAACTCTCAACTAGAGAAGGCTTAAAACTCTCTGAATGGTACTGTCTTCTTTCCAAGTTATAGCTGAGCACAGTCAATGATACAAAAAAGGGGGGCAGACTTGCATGCAGCTAGTCTTATAGGACTTTGCAGATCCTTTGCCAATCCACAAGCCTGAGAGGAAGCAATGAATGAACCAATGAAAATTTAGTCCAGCAGGCCAGCCAAGGACTGGATCTCAGTGTGCAGCTAATTTAAGGCCAGAGATGCCACATAAGCAAAACACGTCTGTTGCTCTATCAGATATTATGAATAATTTGAGTCTATGATTTGGAATGGATAGTTTTTATTTGTTTTTTAAATATAGGAGGAAGCTATGTTAACTGTGCATGCATTGTGGGGAACTGATTCCCAACTGGTTTATAGCCTAGTTAACCTCCACTGAGATATATACATGTTAAGCTAAGTGCTCAAAATAACTAATGATTTTGGCCACCCAACGTGAGCGCCACAAAGGGGCCTGATTTTCAGCAGGGGGTTGATCAGAACTTTCTTAAAATTGAGCTCCATTGAAGTGTTTGAATTTAGGCACCTAAAGATCACTGGTTACTTTGAAAAAATATTAACCATATGCCATGTTCTCAGGCTAAAGTGTCTATGATGTTGCAATCTATATGATTTTATGAAAGTATGCTGATGAATGTGAATACAATGTAACTAAAATATGCTTCATGCAAAAGGTCTCTTGTAAGGTATCATTACAAAGCTTATAATCTGCGGAGTGTGCTCATCCTAGTTGTATAAATGCATCACTCTTGTATCTGAAACTAGAAATATGAAATATAACTCTGGGGTCCTATTGTAGTTATGCAAAGTGTGGGCCATTAATGGTGGTTTGGAATTTTGATGGCTCCCATTGACCAGGACAACTGACTGTAGATGGCTCTGTTTTACTTGTAAGTCTTCCTGTATAACTGTGTGTTGGCAAGTGGGTAATGAAGTCTTACAATGACATGTGACCATGTCACCTGAACTGGAATCCATCTTTAACCTGGTGTTTTTCCATTGAGAAGGAGGGATGGGAACCCAGAGAGGGACAAAGGATTCCCGCCTTATGCAAAAGATATATAAGTGGGTGGAACAGAACAAAGGGGGCTGCAATCATGAGAAATCCCCTAGCTACCACCTGATCTGGAACAAGGGCTGTACCAGGGGAAAGTATTGTGCCCAGACTAGGAAATTAAAATTTTAAAAAAAGGTGTCCAGTCTGTGAAAGAAACTTATTGAAACATCTCTGAGGGTGAGATTTTATCTGCATTCAGTTTTATTATTGTATTAGGCTTAGACTTGCGTGTTTTATTTTATTTTACTTGGTAATTCACTTTGTTCTGTCTGTTACTACTTGGGACCACTTAAATCCTACTTTTTGTATTTAATAAAATCACTTTTTACTTATTAATTAACCCAGAGTATGTATTAATACCCGGGGGGGGGGGGCGGGGAACAGCTGTGCTCTCTCTCTATCAGTGTTGTAGAGGTAGAACAATTTATGAGTTTATCCTGTATAAGCTTTATACAGGGTAAAACGGATTTATTGGGGGTTTAGACCCCACTGGGAGTTGGGGAGCTGAGTGTTAAAGACAGGAACACTTCTTAACTGAAAGCAGCTTAAGTCTGCAGTTTTGGAGCATGTGGTTCAGACATGGGTCTGGTTTGCAGCAGGCTAGCGGGTCTGGTTCAAACCAGGCAGGGCACTGAAGTCCCAAGCTCCCCGGGCAGGAAAGAAGGGGCAGAAGTAGTCTTGGCACATCAGTTGGCAGTTTCCAAGGGGGGTTCTGTGATCCAACCCGTCACAGTGTCACCTTTACAAGCCCACCACCTCTGTGCTTTTCACAAATTCAGAGATGAGAAACTGCATAGCTATCTATCTATATATAGCTGATGATAGGTGATGTTAGGAAGGACTAGATCTTATGTTCCAAGTAATAAAGAGCCCTGAAATATGCACAGTTGCTGCCCTCAGGCATGAGGAAAACATAAGAAAACTTTTTGTGTTCTCTGCACCCTCTCTCAGGCACCCATGGAGAAGTTGAGCACAATCTAGTGCTTTATAAAATTCTCATTTGATCACGCATCTCACACCCAGAGCAAAGGTTAAAAACACCCATGCAAAAATGTGGTGTTAATGAGGCTGCTGACACAGTCATGGCTATAGTAGAACTAATCTGTGCCACTGATCAAGTTTATTGGGAAATGTGACTATTCATTAGCTAATCTGGTGGTAATTGTTTTTTACCCACAAGAAAACAGCAGTTAGTTTTAGTGCCATACTGACAAAATACAAAAGAAAACCATGCGGTGGGGAACAGGGGGGTGTTGGGCACTGTCAGTAAGATTAAATTTGGGCACATGGACCAATACTAGGATTTCACAAACACTAGGACAGTGTTTTTTGCAACAGTGTTACACTGTTGACTCATATTTAGCTTGTGATCTATTATGACCCCCAGGATCCCTTTCTGCAGTACTCCTTCCTAGTCAGTCATTTCCCATTTTACATGCATGCAATTGATGGTTCCTTCCTAAGTGCAGTACTTTGCATTTGTCCTTATTAAATTTCATCCTATTGACTTCAGGCCATTTCTTCAATTTGTCCAGATCATTTTGAATTTTAATCCTATCCTCCAAAACACTTGCAACCCCTCCCAGCTTAGTATCATCCGTAAACTTTATAAGTGTACTCTCTCTGCCATTATCTAAATCATTGATGAAGCTATTGAACAGAACCGGACCCACAGCTGATCCCTGCAGGACCCCACTTGTTATGTCCTTCCAGCTTGATTGTGAACCACTGATAACTACTCTCTGGGAATGGTTTTCTAACCAGTTATGCACCCACCTTATAGTAGCTCCATATAGGTTTATTTCTCTACTTTGTTTATGAGAAAGCCATGTGAGACAGTCTCAAAAGCCTTACTAAAGTCAAGATATACAACTTCTATTGCTTCCCCTCATCCAAAAGGTTTGTTACCATTTCAAAGAAAGCTATTGATTTGGCTTGACATGATTTGTTCTTGACAAATCCATGCTGACTGTTACTTATCGCCCTATTATCTTCTAGGTGTTTGCAAATTGATTGCTTAATTATCTTTTTGGGTACTGAAGTTAAGATGACCGGTCTGTAATTCTCCAGGTTGTTCTTATTTCCTTTTTTTATAGATGGGCACTATATTTGCCCTTCTCCAATCCTCTGGAATCTTTCATGTCTTCCATGGCTTTTTGAAGATAATCGATAATGGCTCAGATATCCCCTCCTTGAGCATCAAACTTGTCTAAGTAATTTTTAGCTTGTTCTTTCTCATGAGGAGCAATATAGTTGGAATCTTGGCCTTGTCCCCAAAAAGGACCCTACTATTTGTGTAAACATTAAGGAATAGGATTGTGAGACTTTAGGAAAATCAATCCCTGTTTGCCACAGTTTCTCTGTCTCTAATACAAGGATAATAATCTAATCTGTTCAATACACCAGATAGGTCTCTCCTTACTACTGCCAAATACTGCCAGTGATGACAGTAAAAAGCACAGAAAGAGCAACAGACCTACAGCCATATCAGCAGCAGTTAGCTGTATCAGCTGCTGCTCCTGCATGTACTTCTGAGTAATTGATGCAGTGACACAACACACTAAGAAAAAGCTGGTTTCTCTCCCCCTATAGCCACCTCTCGTTGACCACCAAGTTGCAGCATTCTCATCTAGTTTCAAAGGAACTGACATAGAAGAAGAATGTGTTTTCCTATCCAAATCCTTAATCAGCAACAGAAGCCTCATCCTTGAGCTGACAAATGGACAACTTGCACTCTGGGCTATGACAGGTGGAAAAAATGTGAACAGAACTTTTTTCCATCAGAACTGTTGTTTAGTCAAAACCAAAATGTTTTGCAGAAACATACTGCTTTTTACAGAAATTTCCTCTGGAAGGTTTCTCTGGTCCAGCATGGAATAGGGATAGGCAGAATGAGAACCTCCCAGCACAGGTCAATGGCCTGATGGGAAGGGTGCTCACTTGAAATGTGGGAGACAGGTTCAAGTGCCTGCTCTGAATCAGGCAGAGCAGAGACTTCTTGAACCTGGGGTGAATGGATCTCATTTTTTCATGAAATACTTCAAAATGTCTCAAAACGAGATTTCATTATTCATGAAATGGTAGTGTAACCCTTCTGTCAGGTAAAGCCAGCAGCAACAAGGGTCATGTTCAGTATCTAGGGGTTCCTTTTCAACAATACAACACAAAACTGGCTCGAGCCCCCACCCAGTGACCTGGGACAATTACACACCACCCTCTGGCACCTCTAAGAGGCAATACTTCCTCTCTCGCAAGCATAAAGTCTGAGTGTAGCAAAAACTTTTAATAAAAGGAGGGAAGTAACTCAGCATTAATTTGGGAAAACACCACAACTAGGGTTCATAAATATAAACCATGAGCAAAATACCCACCCCCAAGTAAGTTGGGCAGCATCCTTTTCCCCTCAGGTTCTTAAGTCCAGGTGTTCTGTCCCATGTAGTGGCACCAAGACCACTTAGAGAAATTGAATCTGCTCTACAGCCTTAGCTAATGGCCAGTTGGCTTTTATCTCATGTGATAGAGGCTCATGCACTAAGCTGCATAGGCCCCAGATTCGATCCCGCCCACTGATGACAGGGGTCTCTCAGTGTTACATGAAGAAACGCTTTCCCCCCCTCTTTTGTTGAAGTAAAACCCCTTTTTGCTACTGTTCCTGACTTACTTTACTTGGAGAGAATTGCCTCTTACCCCACAACAGAAGGGAAAAGATCTCAGATATTTCCCAGGTGCTTACGTTCCCTTTATAATATGATCTTATATTAGTAAAACATGTAAGGCTTATTTAAAATAAGCTACTGGAAAAGGAAAGAGAAGAAGCGCCAAACAGTTCCCCTGCTGAAAGTCAGAGGGAATTAAATTAAGGCAATAAACTCCATGAAAACAATTCTCTCAGGTCAAAGGGGATATTCACAAGGCAGAGGCTAATCAGGACTAAACTTCATAACAGATACACTAATGACCTGGTTTTCATGAAGCTAGGACTCTGCAGCTCCTACTGAAGTCTATATTACTGGCATAGACACAGCATAACAAGCATACACAGGTTTGTAGCCCTGTGTCTAGTGTATACTGGAATGCAAAGGACAAATATAAAACATTGTCAGATAATATTATGAAGCATAACTCATTCCCAATCTGTTTTGATTACAACATTTTGTTGTAATTGAACATTTTGTTGAACAAATATTTTTTATCAAACAGAGAAAGTCAAAATTGTGTGTGTGGGCTCAGCCAAACAACGATCCAAAATCAACGCCATGTGACTTACAAGTGAACAGGCTAAATTCCACAAATAAATTATTTGCTGTAAACAGTTTGCCCAGCCTTTGCTCTGTATATTCAATTCATTTTTCCCCCTATTCATTGCCATGAGACAGTAAATTCAGCAAGACATTTTTCATATTCATGGCATTTTGCAAAGAAAATAATTAAATGGAAATATTTAATATGGATTCATTTTGATTAAAGCATATGTATACAATTTTATTACTTATACAGAGAAGCCTGGCTTAGCTTATTGGGTACTTTTAAGCGGAAACTTGGTTAAAAATAAATGAAAGGCAATATTCAGATCAATTACATTGTTTAAGCTGTTTTGTTACAATTATTATAAGCAGCTAAGAATCTATTAAACCAAAATTCTGAGTTTCATCGGATTAATCTACAGAGATATGAATGCTTCCAAACTTAAGCTGCTGAAGAACACAGAAGTGCTTCAGGATAAAAATTCCCATCTCGGCTCATATAGGAAAAATGACATCTCAAACAAGCCCACCTACATTCCCCCAAGTTCATAGCCATTTACTTGTATTTTATCTGCACATGCTAGATAAATTTACATAAGCGCTTTCATTTGGAAAATAATAATTCTAGTTAAAGCAGAACCACATAAAGCAAATAATATTTAACATTATCAATCAACTATTTGTGGCGCTGTAGCATCCTGAGGCTCTAACCTGGATTAGAATCTCATTGTGCTAGTTGCTGTACTGTACACAAATTGAAAGACATAGCCCTGTCCCACTGAGCTGACAATCTATTTTAAGACAAGGCACACCAAGTGAGTGACAAACAAGAAGAAAAGGAGAGGGGAGATAGAAGAAATAAGTAAGCACTAAGTTCACGTGTTACAGAGCCTGGCTATGGAAGACAATGGGAGCCTTCCAATTACACATGACACAGCACTGTGAAACCTCTGTAGCAAAATATAGCTGGGGCACAATATTTGCTTGTGATACTCCTCCAATTGAACAAAGGTGCCAATTGTTTTTAAGAGGGCAATTTGTTTTTACATGTGTACCTACATGTATATAATATAGCTACCATATTATCCTAACTATAATATCTAATATATAGCAACTGATACTGAAGGAAGCAGTTTATAAATTGAGCCAAATGAAATATAACCTCTACAAAGGAAGCACCAAAGAAGTGGAGAGGATGGAAGGTGCCATTTACTCCCTTTTATCAGTGGGCCATACCACTGCTCCACAGGGCTGCTACTTTCTCCCCTCATGCAGGTAGCCGGGGAGGGGCAGGGACTGGGCAAACCCTTAACTGTCCCCTCAATACACTAGGCGGTATAGTTATGTCAGAGAGCCTACATTGTGTTATGTATAGACTGGTTACAGTTTTCTCTCTCCTGGAGCAGCAGGGAGTCTGAATCACAATCTTCCTCCCATTCTCTCTCCTGGGCTGTTCCAGAGGCAGCATAGCAAAACACTTCTCTGTGGTATGGGCTAGTTTACAAACTGACTCTAGTCATTTATCAACCACTGAAATGTAGCTGACTTTCTGAGCAAGGCCCATAGATCTGGTTAAAAAGCATTTGAGTAATTGTCACCATTACATGGTGAACTGAGCCTGAGATCGCTTTTAGTCTCTCTTGAATGAACACTTTAGGTGACAGGCTGGTGTCCTGCACCTCACTCTGGGTGTAACCAAATAGTCCAACCACTCTGGGGTGGGATCTCTGCAGTGCAACCCTCTGGCTCTCAACTATGTTAAGGACACAGACCCAACTTGACTTTTGCATCTGTGACAGCATAAATTTGCAGTGACACAGAAACAGTGACTTCAAAACCAGATATTATTAATTCCTCAAAAGGAACAAAGTATTGCCAAGCAATGGGTAAAAAACAATACAAGGGCCATGCATGTGGGTGTTTCTTACAGCTCACACTTTGCTTGCAAGACATTTTAAGTACCACCCAGCCCAACCAATCTCCAACTCTAGTTGGGAGAAGATTGACTGAATCACAACATCTGTGTTTCACAGTCAGTCTGAATGTCAGTCTCAGGCTGCTGACAACCCTTTCACCCCCTTCCTTTCTTCAGGCTAGCATTTGATCCTAGATTCAGCCTGGGAAAGCTAAAATTTGCCAGCCTAGCTGGGACCAGGCAGGGGATACTCCTCAATTGATAGCTCCCCACATTGTCTTATCTTTGCCATTGTTTCATTTCCTGTTGGCTTCCCCCTTTACAGCCTCATGTGATTTAATTCTTGGCAGTCAGACACAATAATGTCACCTAGATGAACTGAGGTGCATATGATATTTATAAGAAATAATACCAATTTCCCAGTTCTCTACCATTCTGCATTAATATCTGCTGAACAGGGTCAATCACATCAAACAGCCTTTATGAGGAAAGTGACAAGTGACATTTCCTCTGAAAGTAACATTACTTATGAACAGAGTCTTTAGTCAGTAAAATCTAAAAGCAACAAGACTGCAGATTGTTTTCTGTAGCTTATGAAACAGGGATACTAATACAGAAGAGTTCAGATTTTCATATTGTGAAGTATCCTTACAGACACCTCCAATTCAAATACTAACTTACTTTAAGTTATCCCATTGCTGCTAAAAATTCTTTGGAAGGGTACCAAATAGCATTAATTTCTGACAAGCATTTTTGTCAAGGAGAGATGCTGTCAAAATACATTAAGAAGCCAGAGGGGAAAAAAATATTGTAGTATCAGCATAAGAAAAAATACACAAAAGGAGATACTTACTAAAAAAACAAAAAAACCCACAAACAAACCCACAAACCACCTGATAATTTAACCGGTTTTAAAGCAAGAAAAAAGTTATTTGGGGAACAAACATTACCAGTTTCTTCCCCACTAAAAGCCTTCAGATTGATCTGACAATCTCTTACTCAAGCAAGTACTCTTAGTGAATCATCAAATTACTTGAAATTGGAAAGGCTACTCATCCAAATGTTGGTTTGAAGGATCAAGCCCCTTCTTTCTTTTTCTCCTGTACAGAAATGTAATTCATAGAGTTTCATATATAATGGATCTATTAGTGTGTCTAGGAGAAACCCAGATTTTCAGGGCTTTGTATGGGCTTGTCCACACGGGGCGGAGCAGGGGAAGGGGAGGAGTAGATTGCACTAACCCAAGTCAATGAATATTGAAAATGCCTGCAAACACCTGATACAAACTTTCAACATGCACTTATTCCCTATTTGCTGAAAATTCTGTACTCCACTTTTAAAGTGGAGTAAGTTCACTGATAACTGAGTTAGTGTGGACTACTGTATGTGTGGACTGTCGTAGGGTCGGTACACCCCATCACGGGGTGTTGGGTCACGTACGGTTAGATGAAAGGGCGGAGGTGATTCTGCAGCAGGTCAGGTCATACACCAATGACCCTTAGTGTAATATGGGATAGTATTACTTAGTGAATAGAGTCAGTGAGCGGCCCTTCCCATCAGGTAGCATGGCTCAATGGCCGGAGTCAGTGACAGGCCCTTCCCATCAGGGCAGTGTGGCCCAATGGCCGGAGTCAGTGAAGTAGTCCACTTCTGAGAGATTGCACGGTTGGTTGGCCCATTGAGAGAGTGGACCACCACTCAGGGGTGTGTGGCATCCCGGGTAAGGGGACTCAGGCCCTCCCTGCTCCTCCAAGCCCCAGCCCAGGGCCCTGTAATGGTGGGGGTGCTCACCACCGAGTCAGCGGGGATCCTCCCAAAACATGTATTGCTGACCAGTCCCCCGGTTCACTTACTGGAGAAAAGTTCAAGTCCCCAGGGCTGCTTCATACCCTTTCCCCCTCATCAAAACTCCCTAGGTCCCCCGGGTCTCTAGGATCCTCAAATGGCTGGGCTCCCACTGGTGCTGTCCTTTCTTGGGGATCGTCGGGAAGCCTGGAGTCTCCAGTCAGGAACTGTATGAGCCATAGTCCCTTAGTCGGGGTTTGTAGCAACTCCGTGCAGTCAGCCTGCATCCTTCCCCATCAGCAGCCTCTCCAGACTGAGCTGGGCTGCTACCTTTTATATCAGGGATCGGCAACCTTCGGCACGTGGCCCGCCAGGATAAGCCCTCTGGTGGGCCGGGCAAGTTTGTTTACCTGCCGTGTCTGCAGGTTCGGCCGATCGCAGCTCCCACTGGCTGCGGTTCGCCGTTCCAGGTCAATGGGGGCTGCGTGAAGCAGCAGCCAGCACATCCCTCGCCCCGTGCCGCTTCCCGCAGCCCCCATTGGCCTGGAGAGGTGAACCATGGCCAGTGGGAGCCGCGATTGGCCGAACCTGCGGATGCGGCAGGTAAACAAACCGGCCCGGCCCGCCAGGGTAAGCTCCCTGGCGGGCTGCAGGCCAAAGGTTGCCGATACCTGTTTTATATGCTGCCTCCAGATTGAGAATGCCCAGCAGGGCGGAGAGGCAGGGCTTCCTCAGCCTGAAAACCAGAGTTAACCCTTTCGGGGCTGGTGTGGGGTAGGTACACCCCATCACATGAACTTAATACTTCTATGCACTAGTTTGGGCAGTATAGGCCTATTTGTTCCTGAGTTTAAGTACATTATAGTAATATTACTCCAGCAGTGTTACACCATGCCTCGTGCAACCACTTGGAGCCATGCAGAGATCCTTGATCTCCTCAGTCTCCTCACCATCTGGGAGAAGTGACGGTGCAGGCAACTCTTGTGACCAACCACCACAATAAGAAATTTTACAGGACTAAGCAGATACCCTAGAAGCATCACATCCAGGATGATGATGAGTGCTGTATAAAGAGCAAAGAGCTCAGGAAAATTTACAAGAAAGCCAGGAGGGCTATAGACAAATCTGGCATTTGACCTATCTATTTTATGAGAAGTTGGACAGGTAGTTAAGCACTGGAAGAAATTGCCTATGGAGGTTGTGGAATCTCTGTCATTGTCAGTTTTTAAGAACAAGTTAGATAAACATCTGTCAGGAATGGTCTAGTTATTATGTAGTCCTGCCTTGAGTGCAGGGGACTGGATTAGACGACCTACTGAGGTCCCTTCCAGTCTTACACTTCTATGATTCTATGAATTTTTGCTGGCATGCCACTATAGAACCCAGAGCCTTTGGATATTACAGGGTAATGGGAACACCAACAGATGCTCCCTGCTATAGCGCCACAGCCTTGCTCCCACAGACCACTCCCCTCCACGGCCCCAGCATAGAGCAGCAAGAGTACATGGAAGCCAAGCTCATTCAAGGCATCCAAAGCAACTGGCAACTTTGAACTCTGACACAACAAAAGAAGGAGTAAAAGCAGAGACAAGACCTACACCCCTCTATGAATAGGAGCCTGCCCACCCTTACTGTTGTGTGCTGTCCCCTCCACCACCACACTGGGTGAATGTCATAATTTTTCCACTTTAAAACTGTGTTTTGTGTTCTTTTAACCACTATAACCAAAGTTTGTAATATTTTCAAAGTTTTGTGGGGGTTTTATTATAATTTGTGGGCATAATTTGTGCAAACAATTAAAAAATCCGAAAGCATCTGCAATGCATGATACACACAAGTCCCATCAACTTTCAACAAAATCGCAGTGTCATAGGTTTTTACAGAGGTATAAAAGCACACACAGAGCATAAAATAAAGAATCTACAACATGCCACTTCTAACACTAATATCAATGCCAAGGCTCAAAATGCAGTCCTCCCCAGGATGATGGCTGGGTATACAGCTGCACATTTTCAGAGACCTGCCTCAAAATAAGAACAAAAGGTATCCCTGACAGAATTTCCCTGCTAGTTTACACTTTGCAGCTGATGCCTTGCTGGCTGCTCATACTACTGAGCATGTCTCTGCAACTCAGTTTTACACACATTATTAAGACATCCTTCCTTACTCTCACAAATATTGTGCAAAATACAACAAGAAGCTATAACCCTAGGTAAGTAACATTCTGTAGCCTGTAATCTAAGCCATAAAATTGGACCACCTCACTTTCAGATGACCAAATTCCCACTCCATTGTCATTCTGCAACTGCTGAGGCAATAGTTAAACAATCTTTTCTTCTGTCCATGTTCCCTCTAAATGGTTTCATTAGCCAGGGAAGTACAGAATTAGCCACTGTCTCCCAGGACTGCCAAAGCAACCTCTACACCATAATGAATCATAAAGGCAAATTTTCCATTATTCATTAAAGTAAACAGGTGAGAGTTCTGAAAGATCCTAGCATTGTGAACCTTTTCAGACCAATCAACCAAGCCATAGATCACCATGGAGAAAATTAACTGAAGCTGTGGGGGCAAATGAGAAGCACATGGGTCCAATCAGTTGCCCCAGTACAATTTGAGAATTCCATGTGTGCAAAGCCATTAGTACTCTTCTGAGCACTACCAAGCTTTATAACCCAGTGCAATAGTACCTTCTACAGAGCAGCACACACCTGAATGACAGTGGTCCCAGCATTTAATCTTCCCATGCTGAATTGGTTGGCTATGAACAAGTAACAGTCAGGGATGGCCAGTTTTTTTATATGGTGACAGCAACCTGTTGCTCAACGGGTATAGAAGTCCACCTACTGGCACGCTGCTGCAGCAACTCCAACGCAAGTTCAGCACACATATTAAAAACAAAAAGTTGCCTTCACCGTCTAAAATTCTGTCATCATGTGGTCATCCCAGGTCTTCAGAACAATCCTTTCCTACCCATGAATGCTGGTTTTCTGAGACCAGAAAAACCACTGCGTGAAGCTGCTCCAGGAACCATTCAAGCAGCTGTTGCTCACTATTAGCCTCCCATTCCTTGTCATCCTCCTCCTCCTGTTGGAGGAGCTGCTGTTGTAGTTGCATCAACTGCTCAGCAGTGTAAGGGCTGAAATCCAAAGCCCAAGCCACCCAATGCCAATAGCTCAAATAAAGCCCCACTTGTCTCTGTGTATATGCGTTTGCCATCATTGAGGTGCTAGCTAACAGTAATTAAAAAAATGGGAGTAATCTACCCACAAACAGAAACCATGGGACAGAGGGAGTGGAATCACTGGACTTTTGGAGTTTGATCCCAAGTCTCAGAATCCATTGGCTTTCAATATATATCTCAGAATAATATGTAGTGGTTAAAGTCCCACAATGCACACAGCAAAGCAAAGGACCACGAAATACCAGACCAGAATACCACATGTTTAGTGTGCACTAAGCCCTGGCCATGTGTACACAATGATGCACAGGTATCTCGTGAGCATTACTGAGACTTATTTACTAGGCACCAACTAGTGCATGTCAACTCAATGTGTATTAACCTCCCTCTTTCCCCAGGTAGACAAGCCCTTACTCTGTCTTAAAAAATGTGATTTAAAAAGAGACGAGGAACACGGGGCCTATGCCTGGCAGATATTTTTTTTACAATCTTTTTAAGAGACTGACATTGGTTTGAGTGAGGTTTTTTTTTTTTTTTAATTTAGCGGAAAGGATTCATATCTCTTTATCTAGGTTGACTGATTTTGGATAGTATTTCTGTTCCAACTTAATTTTTAATGTAATTCTTCTGCAGGTGATTAATCCATCATGAGGATTAATTACTTCAGCTATTTTGAAGAAAACAAATTAGAAGAAAGAGTTGGCTGAAGCCATGAAGGACTTGCTTTGTGAGTTAATTGTAGGGAGATCATATGAAGGGTTTCTGAGGGACTATTTGACTTCTGCATGCTCATGTCCATGTCTGCAGTTCTCACTATACAGGATATTCCAACTTGGATCATTCCCCAGACTTCCTTACCTTTGAAATGGAGAGGATCCACTGGCAGAGAAAGGGGAGCTCAACACCTCTGCTGTATTGCCTTCCCCCTCCCACCATCTTCCTCAGTGTCAGTATTCAGTTTATCCAGGGTCCAAAGTGCAAGGGGAGGGAGTAGTCTGGGTAGGCTGCAGTCAGGGATGTACAACCCCCACCAGACCATGTAACATAAGCAGAAGAAATAGAGCCTGGGGCTGATTTACTTTTTCTGCAAATCTCCACTAAGTGTCCTTGGGTCAGCCAGAGGCAGGAGGCATATATGGTAGCATGGTTCCAACAAAGGTGAAGGAGCACTCAGGACTCAAACTGGAGCAGAGACACAGAATCTCTTCTCTGATGGCTTTGGCCTCTTGTGGATTCACAAATGGTCCTCCCCACCCTTAACTGAAGTGGAACCAAACTCCCTCCCTCTGACAGGACACCGTATCACCCCTTGAGAGGATCTTCACACAGATTCTCTGAGTCTCTTTCCATGTGTTTTACACAACAGGATGAATTCTTTGTTTTCAAGTAATTGTAATTTTACAACCAGAATCTCCTGTCCCAGAACCCTCTGGAGAGGTGATTCCAAATAGATACTGTCATGCACAACAGCAGGCAGGTGGCACTGCCCTTCCCTGCCCACCAGGAGGAATCTACTTGTTTCTAATCCTCTCCACTCACAGAGGCAGTGAGGCAACAGGACCCTTAAAAGCCTGGATGCAGATCTGTAGGTTCCATAACAGAACTCCACCACCACTTACCATTCCTCCATTAAAAAAACAACAACCAACTTTAGCCTTCTCTATCTATCTTGTTTATTTTAATTAAAACGTAGCCTGCACCAAAGTTATTGGCAGTAGCAAAACTAATCTGATGCATTTTTGCAGAAAATAAGAACAATTATTGCAAAATAATCATTATAAAACACCTCAGCAACCAAAACATTCTCTGTATAACTAAGACGTTTTAAAGAAACTCAGAGCAATATAAGGTAAATATACTGTAACTGAAGCAGAAAGAGCTACATGACCTCTCATTATTGCCATTAAGTTAGTAATAAAATTGCTTTGGATTGCCAGCTTGCTTTACTAAGCAGCCTAATATAATCTGAAAAGTGTGCTCCTGACCCACTCTAAGCTTTTCATTGCAAACATTCACATTGTTATTCATCGTACTGACTTATTGTGCGTATACAGCATCCACACTGACCACATGGACTGTCATGGTGAATTTCTATTCCATGAGTAGGCCACAAGAAACCAATGCTTTAAATAGGCCTCTCTAAAAGAGATTTTGAAGGCTGTTAAATAAACACACTTTTAAAAGCCCACTATTGCAAAATTTACATCACAGTGATTTTCTGACAGAAAATGCTGTTGTCACATCCAAATAAATAAAATAAAAATTAACGTTTTTCACTAAAACGTTTCAATTTTGATGAAAATTTGAATTTTCCATTGAGAAAATGAAATATATTTTGAATCAGTTTGACCTATGTTGGAATATTTTGTTTTATTGAATTGATCTGAGATGCTTCACATCAGTTCAAACACACATTCAAGTGCATTCTCTTTAGCACTTTGCCTTATAGGGGTCCAGTCAGTAAACCTGAACCCCTCATTATCTCCTGTGGACCACCTGGCTGTACTACCTCTCCCATGATGAACCCAGTCATATGACTCCCCAATGACCCAAGCTGCTCAGACAGCTGGGTCCACATTGCATTGTGGGAGATGTAGTCGTCTAGGGAGCCCAACCCACAAGAGACTTGGGAGCGTGAATTACAACTCCCATAAAGGCAAGAGAAATGCAAAAGTGTAATGTGGATCTTACTCCCAAAACAAAACAAAACCAACACAAAACTGTGACACTGGCTGACCAGGTCAGAGACTCAAAGTGCATTCCATACTCAAAGGAAAAGCCCATGTGGGTAGAGACACTGTCTGCTTGCTTTTTGTGTGAAGATACTATAAATATGGATTCAAAGAAAGACCCTGTGTCTTCGAACTGTTTGGATTCTAACAGGCCAGAATAACTGAACGAGAAGACGGAGATCCACAGAGTTTTCTAGGTAGCTCTGATAAACTTTTGGGAACCAGGCAAACTACATCTCCACTACCATTTGGAATTACAAACTGTGACTCACCTATCCATATATTTTACCTGCTTTAACCTCTCAATAGCTCTCACTCTTTTTTCTTAGGCTATGTCTACACTACGAAATTAGGTCGATTTTATAGAAGTCGATTTTTAGAAATCGATTTTATACAGTCAATTGCATATGTCCCCACTAAGAGCATTAAGTCGGTGGAATGCATCCTCACTACTGTGACTAGCATCAACTTACGGAGCATTGCACTGTGGGTAGCTATCCCACACTTCCCGCAGTCCCTGCTGCCGATTGGAATTCTGGGTTAAGCTCCCAATGCCTGACAGGGCAAAAACATTGTTGTGGGTGGTTTGGGTACATGTCGTCAGTCACCCCTCCCTCCATGAAAGCAACGGCAGACAATCATTTCGCGCCTTTTTTCCTGGGTTACCTGTGCAGACTCCATACCACGGCAAACATGGAACCTGCCTGATGTTTGGACGTGACTCTGTAGGAGACAATGATTGCAGGCCATCAGGAGAAGCCCTTGATCTTCCCCCACACAAGCTCCCCAATTCCAAAATCTTTCCCATCCTGGTATTCCACCACTTCCCCTGCAACTCTGCTCTCCTGCTCCCCAGCGATGAGCTCGGGGGATCCGCTCTGGTCCTCCTGGGTGCTGCTGGCAGACGTGGTACTGCTGCTCTGGGAGGACTTCTTGGAATCCTCCTCAGTGAGGTCGATCAGGGGCGCCTGGACAGACATGGCCATCCTCCTCTTAGAGCACCGAATGGGAGCCAGAGACTCCAGGTCATTCTCTTCTTTAAGTTTTGTCTCATGGAGATTCAGTCCTGCCTGGAATATCATGCGAGCTGGAGGCTTCTGCCTCAGGCTGCTTTCCCAGCCAGCAGCACTGCGCGGTCACACCTATTTCTTGCTCCCGTGGCTCATGAAGCCTGGATAGTAGTAAGGAGCAGTTCAACTATAGGCTGAGCAAGTGCAGAATGGAGATAGAATGTTCCTTTGGACGTTAAAAAGCTCGCTGGCGCTGTTTGCTGCCTAGGTCAGACCTCAGCGCAGCCAACATTCCCATTGTTATTGCTGCTTGCTGTGTGCTCCATAATATCTGTGAGAGTAAGGGGGAGACGTTTATGGCGGGGTGGGAGCCTGGCATCCGATTTTGAACAGCCAGACACCAGGGAGATTAGAAGAGCACAGCAAGGCACGCTGCATATCAGAGAAGCTTTGAAAACCAGTTTCATGACTGGCCAGGCTTTGGTGTGACAGTTGTGTGTGTTTCTTCTTGATGCAACCCCACCCCCTTTGTTGATTTTAATTCCCTGTAAGCCAACCACCCTCCCCCCTTAGAAATAAAGTAACTATTGTTTTGAAACCATGCATTCTTTCTTTATTAATTAAAAAAAATGAGATAACGGACAAGGTAGCCTGAGTGGGGTGGGGGAGGAGGGAAGGACAAGGCCACATTGCTTATTGTAGCCACACTAAAAATCAAACTGTTTGAATTACAGCCTTCTGTTGCTTGGGCCATCCTCTGGAGTGGAGTGGCTGGGTGCCTGGAGCCTCCCCCACCCTGCATTCTTGGGCGTCTGGGTGAGGAGGCTATGGAACATGGGGAGGAGGGTAGGCAGTTATACAGTGGATGCAGCGGGGGTCTCTGCTCTTGTTGGCTTTCCTGCAACTCCAACAGACGCTTCATCATGTCTGTTTGCTCCCCCATTAGCCTCAGCATCACATCCTGCCTCCGCTCTTCACGCTCACTTAATTCTTTCCTTGCCTCTACCACTGAATGCCTCCATGCAGTAAGCTGTGTCCTATCAGTGTAGGAGGTCTGCATGAGCTCGGAAAACATGTCATCGCGAGTGCGGGTTTTTTGCCTTCTAATCTGCGATAACCTCAGGGATGGAGATGATAGGGGGAGCATAGAAACATTCTACAAATCTGGGGGGACTGCATGGTCACCTGTGCTGCTGAGTGCTGCTGAGTTCGCCACGCTGACCAAACAGGAAATGAAATTCAAAAGTTCCTAGGGCTTTTCCTGTGTACCTGACTAGTGCATGGGAGTTCAAAGTGCTATCCAGAACAGTCACAATGGAGCATTCTGGGATAAGTCCCAGAGGCCAATACCATCGATTTGCGTCTGCACTACCCCAAATTCGACCCAGCAAGGTCGATTTTAGCGCTACTCCCCTCGTCGGGGAGGAGTACAGAAGTCAATTTTAAGATCCCTTTAGGTCGACAGAATGGGGTTGGTTGTATGCATGCAGTCATTTTTAAATCGACCTAACATGGCTAAATTCGACCTAACCCCGTAGTGTAGACTAGGGCTTAGCTAATAAACCTATAGTTAGTTTACTGTAGAATTGGCTGCCAACATTGTCTTTGGTATAAGATGTGGGATATCAATTGATCTGGGGTAAGTGACTGGTCTATTGGGACTGGTAGAAACCTGATGTGGTGAGATTTTATGTTTAAGAAACCTTTTATCACAAAATTCAGTTTGTCTGGGTGGAAGATAGGCTGGAAAGTTTAAGGGGACTGTCTGTGACTCCATGCTAAGACTGTTATAGTGATCCAGGAGTTCACATTTATCACTGGCTTGGTGAAATCTAATTATAGAACACACCATCAGCTTGGGGTATCTGACAGTCTGCTCTGGGGAAGGCACTCACAGTTGTGTCACTCCAGACAGTGTGACAAAAACAAAAAAACTGTTTCTGGTCAGCTCAAAACATTTCAGTTTTAGGAATGTCAAAATGTTATGTTTTGACCAAAGTAGGTGAATTGAAAAAATTCCGAACTGATTTTTTTTTCCAGATTTTCTGTTCCATGAACATTTTTGAATTTTCAACTTTTTGGAACAAAAAAAAAGTTTCAAAATGTTGGAATTCCCACAGGATGGAAATTTCAAATTTCTCTCAGCTCCAATACTCACCCAGCCCAATCTGTTCCTATTTTACTTTTTAACCAACTTAAAGGTTTTAACATGGAGAAGAGACCCTGCCTTTCCTTGTTCCCTTTCCATTTCCTCCTTCGTGCCCTCTGTTCCCTCCCCACTTCATTCCTCTCCATGTCCCAGTGGTCTCCTTACCCCTGAATGAACTTGCCTGTCCCAGAACCACTCCCTTTCCAAGACTAGTGAGCATGGCTCTAAACCATCTCTTCATGTGTCCGCAATCCCTGCCAACAAGGCTGTCCCTGTCAATCACTCCATACTTACTTGCAGACTCCCGCCTACATTTTCTTCTAGTCTCCCACCCTCTGCATCCATCACCTCCCCTCTCTGGCTCAGCGAAGTAGTTAAAACAGCATAGCCCAGAGTAAGCCACATATCAGTTTATATTTATAAGTATTTTCAGCTGTTACTTCTGCATACAGCTGAAGGCATTTGTGTATGATTGTGGCCTGGGACAGAGTCACAGGTAAAAGGAATATAAGTGGGTGGAGCAGGTGAATGGAAATACGGCAAAAAGCCTCATCTCAAGGCACATACATTTCCATACATATTCTTTCTCTACCTTGACTCACTCGATCAGGTCAGGAACTTGCTCAAAACAAAACAAAAAACAGATGGCGAACAAAAGCTGGCTTGCTTCAACTGGGGGAAATCAAGCAGTTTATAACTTATAAAGTCTCTTGTAAACAAAACAGTCCATTTCTTTTTGCTTCCTTGGCCTGACAGTAATGTCATCTGGCTGAGGCTGTGTATGTGTTCCTTCTCTTTATATATCTACTCTAATTATCCCCCATTTAACCAATTCCCTGTCAACCTCATTGTGAGGTACGTAAACACCCTTACAAGCAATGTTGTATAATTAAAATAAATAATGTTAAGGTTGCAAAATCAAGCACTCAAAGTTATGGAGTGCCAGAATTAAGGTTGCCTGTGCAATTTTAATTCAGCCCCTTGTAATTAAAGCTGTACATACACACAATTATGTACTATTTTCCCACAAGACCCCTATCAATGCACAGAATGGACAATGCTCGCTTATTGAGTAGCTATTCAATATTTTGTTTCATTCTCAAAGTTCAATGCGCCCCACACACACACACACACACCCAGCCTTATCTACTGCATACTCTTCAAACCCTTTTCTAGTATAGAATTATTAGTTTTTGTCATAGGCTTTTATATTGTGGTCATTATTATAATATCTGAGTGGTTCACACATTAATACATTTATTTCACAACACCCTGTGCAGAGAGGTGGCATTATCATCCCCATTTTACACATGGGGAACTGAAGTACAATCAAAAGTCTCCACTAATTTTGGGTGCCTGGTTTGAGATGCCTAAGAAACTGATTTTTCAGAGTGCTCAGCATTCTATGGCTCTTTATATACTTAAAGCACAGCTCCATTGACTTCAATTTCAGCTGTCTCTGTCCAGCACTTCTGCAAATCAGATCCCCGCAACTCAAATTGGGCACCCAGAGAATGAGTAACACAGCTAGTGACCACCTCTGAAAAGGTTGATGTAATGACTTGCCCAGCATCATAGGAACTCTGTGGCAGAGGCAGGGATAGAATCCAATTCTCCTGGGAACCATTTACCTGTGATCACGTAATTAAAGACTGTACCATAATGCATATGCACAAGAGGGATGAATTAAGATTACATAATTTTTTTCAAAGAAGTCAGTGGCAAGGAAATTTTTAAACACTTTGGGTGAAAACCTGGTCATACTAAGGTCAGTGAAAGTTTTGCCATGAATTGTAACAGAACCAGAATATTACTCTGTTACTTTAAAATGCCGTTTCTGATTTTCCTAGAAAATGCCTACCCTAAAATGAGTAATAGCATGTGACTTTTCATGGAAGTGGAGAGGAGCTGCTTAGTTCCGGGGATATTAGTAGAGAGTAAGGGGGGAAAATTCAGTTTTATAACAAAAAGTTAGCTTCAGCTTTACACATTGAGGCTACTACCATTCCAGAATAAACACATGTCCAAAAATCAGACTTGGTGTGAGTTGGTATAACTTTATTAGCTTTCCCCAGTTAGGAATCTGGCCCACAATCTCTCTCCATTCGCACTACAAAAAAGAACTCAGCCTGCAGTGTGGATTTTTCTTGTGCGCTTTAAAGTCAGGACAACCAATAAACCTGACTGTCAAAGTCACCCAGATCCTATAATTGACTTTATACACATCTACAAATTACTTTTCTTTCCAGCATGGAATATAATACTAATAGTTCTAATCTCCAGGCAAATAAGTATATATCAGAAACAGCCTGTTTCCTAAGGAAATCTGCCTTAATCTATGTAAGGTGATATGTGTGTACCCTCAAACTAACCTCTCCTTCTCAGCTTTCTTTTGTCAGAACAGGTTATTGACATTGTAGGAGATTGGCAATATTCAGAGAATATACAGTAATGTTTACTTTAAAAAATGAAACTGTTCAATCAAAGAGAGCAGATAGCTAGGACTTGCATCTAAGCCAAAGTCATCTCAATGGGAACTTTCCCGCAGTGCAATGCTCCATATTCTAAATTGTTACCATGCTGTGCCTGTCTTCTTATTTTTAGCTAACAGATGCAGCTCATTGCTTGGAATACAATTTACAGATTTTTATAATAGATGTATGAATTATTAATCTGCCTTTCAATTGTAACTTTGTGTGTTGTAATTCAGTAAATAATGATCAGCAAGAAGTCAACAACAAGCTATGGTATGTTTTTGAAAAACCAAACAGCCATGACAGTAACATTAGTAACAGTAACAATAATATGTGCCCATATGGTGTCGGCCTAAAGACAAATGCATAGTCACTTTCTCTTTCAGGAGCAAGTTGTTTTACTCAATGGAAATATGCCTGGTCCAAAACTATCAAACTCTGGTGTCTCTAAATCTTTCACATGCTGTCAGAATAATGTTGAACAATTTGTATGTAATGTTTTTTGTTGGTGTTGTTTTTGTGGGTGTGTTTTTTTATTTTGTTCTGTTTTGTTTTAGAAACGGCAAACAGTAATTTCATGTGATCTTTAGAAGAGATTTAGGTGGGAAAAGGCAGTTTAGAAAAAAATATTTTTAGTTCTTTGTATTCACTAGTAAGTAACAACAATCAAACTGTCAAAAACAACTCAAGTAGAGTATATATAAGTTCTGCAAGCAGCTTTCAGATAACATTATTTTGATTGAATATTACTGTTAGACATCATCATCAAAGTTTGCTTTTGAGATGCTATAAAGAATCACTCTGGTTAAGGCCCTGTTCCAGTGCCCAATTCAGGCAATGGAAGGACTCCCTTTGACTTCAGTAGGCTCTGAATCAGGTTCTTAGGTAGATCTAGTGGTTAAAGCAGATGACTGTCAGATATTCTGAGCTCTATTCCTATCTTTCCCACTGACTTGACTGTATAAATTTTTGGATTATTTTAGTTTACCTCTTTGTCCCTCAGTTTACCAATAATACCTGATACCTACCTGACAGCAGTGTTGGGAGAAGGGAAAGGCAGATGTTCCTTTAAAAAAATATTTGGGCAAGCATTAAATCATGTTGTGGGATTTTGGAAGAGGGAGAAGCCCCTAATAAATACAAATAACTTAAATAATACATTTTTTTCAGAATATCCAAGGGGTGGGATATTCTTAAAATGGAAAAACCCTGGATTATGAGAGACAAAGAGATGATAAAAATAGATCTGAAAAACTATTTCTCAAAAAAGAATAAAAGAGTAAGAAAGGAGACTAGGGAAATATTTTTTTAAAATGTTTTTTTCTGTAAACCATTTACAGTCTTTACTGTAAAATATTAAGTCTGTTATAGTTTTGAATTAGAACATTTGATGGTTAACCTTCTGCTTCTATGTCCGTTCGTGCTCTCAGAATAATCATGGTGCTGTATTGTAATTTGAAAGAAAACAATTTGTCCTTGTATTTGCTCAAACTTTATCAAAAACATATAACATTAAAAAAATCTTCCAGCAAGTTTATTGTCCATGGAAACAAAGTACTAGTAGCACTAGTTTTACCTATTAAAACACTAGAGTATTCCTCAATAATCTTCTAAAACACATTAGGGACACAACTTGTGGTATGTTTATAACTGTTGAGCTATATGTAGCATAGGCAGATAACGGGCAAATCCATCACACAACTCTGCCAGTACACCTGAGTCCTGACCCATAGCACCTGAACTACTGTAGACCAGAGCCTATTGTGCTGAATTGCACAGTGGTTTTGTGATAGAGACTAAGATGTGACCACTGAACTTGTGACCTATAAATAACCCCCCATTAAAATCAAGCTTTTTGTAGGTGAAAGTATAGTAAAGAGAAAATTGTTACATTTGACTATGGTCTTATTGCAGTCAGTCTCTGAATAGCTATTCTATAAAGGAATGAAAGGTTGTAAACTTATGTTTTCTTTATCAGCAGGACAGCAATAGTCTTGGTGACAAAATGGTATGACAGTATTATAGTAGAAGCTTTTGTAAATTAAGTTTTATAAGATATTACATCTCAAGCACTAAGCTGTAGTGGCCCTATAGCCCTTACAAAGCATCTCACCCTTTATTAGTCTTAGTGTTTCTGATGTTAATCACATTTACTGGTCAGATATGATTTTGAATGACCCTGAAAATATTTCAATATTTAGAGAACTAAAGCTTATATCTACCCAGGGGGAAATGTATACCTGTTCTTGAGATTCTGTCTTCAGGCAAGGACTTTCAAAGCTAGGCATCCTGTTTTGCATTTTATTCATTTCACACCAACTGCATCTGATAATCTCTTCCATTATTTGGGGTTAGGAGTGCTTGAACACTCCCAGGAGGTTAGACTTCAGATGTGCATGCATGAGTTTGGGCTGAAAGTTTGCATATAGTACTATCTGGGAACTTGTCTGAATTTCAGTCTGATAGGTAGATTCAGAACAAGATGAAGATTTTCTCCATTACACTTTCCTGCTTTCTCTAGCACACCTTCACATAATTTTGATATTGTCATTAAATACTATCAGTGATACACTGTAGGTATTGTATAAATTAAATACAATACTCATGGAAGATGACATATTGAAAGTCTTGGGAATTAAAGGGTCCCATAACCTTGTCTTAGCTGTGCTTAGCACAGTCCCCAAGAGCAAGTTAGAGCAGCCCTGAGGCTGCTCTAAATTAAGGGAGGCTGAAACATCTCTGAAGGGTATATCTACACTGCAGTTGGAAGCATGCCTCTCAGTCAGGGTAGACAGACTTGCACTAGCTTTGCTCCAGTTATCTTGCTAAAAACAATTCCAAGCCCACCCCACCACTTGAGCCCATGTGGCTAGCTCAAACTGCCACCCATACAGTAACATGCACACTTCTTCAGTGTGCTTGTGTGAGCAGAGCTAGCACGCGCGTGTCTATATAGCCTGGGAGGCACACTCCAAACTGCAGTGTAACAATACCCCAAGAACCTCAAGAAGCCTTTCTGATAACCAGACATCACTGGAGCACATCGGTGCTGTGACCACATCCACTCCCTTTACTGGTCCATGCTACACCCCTTGCCAGAGATTGCAGGGGGAGCAGGGTAATTATGTAGCACTGACTACACCAGTTCTATGCACTGGATGATTCTCTCTTTGCAATAGGACTCCTCAACTGGGCAGTTAGGTTAGTTTATAGTTTGCTCTGTGGCACTGGAGTGGCAAAACACAGATTTACCAGAGGTCAATGTCTGGCCCCAGTTCTCTATTTATTCACCAGACGTGCATAACATGCCCCACAAAGGTTCCTCAACCTGATTCCTAGAGACCGACTTTAGGGGTGAAATTACACACTGGGCCAAAAGGTGCTACACTTTCCTTTATGTCATAGGGTTAGTGCTGAACTAAATGAGTAGTGCTATTTAGGGAGGATAGGATCCACTCAACAGGCCCCATCACTTGTGCTCTTATGTTTTGGCTGTAGCTTTAAGCTGTTCCCCATGGCAGAAATCCCACAGAATGGCAGCAGCAATACTGCCTTCCCTACATCAGCATGAATCCTTCATGGGCACAGAACCACAGACTGACATCTCCATGGGCCAGCTTCAGTGATCATTAGATTTTACTGAAGTATATTACCCGTCATGAGATGTGGAAAATAATGATGGAGAGAGTAAATTCTACTAGGAGAAATCAGAATACAATATTTAGAAATCAAAATCCAAGAAGAATTAGTTTTAGCTGCTCTTCAAACAAACCAAAATATTCTAGGTTTCATTTATTAATATATAAACACCATATATGTGCAATAATGGTCCAGCCTAATTTTATCCCCATCATAAACTCTTGCAGTAGAAGTATTGCACGTTGCCACAGCCATTCCCAGCATCAAGATTTATGGCAAACTCTCATGAGATGTTGCATAAAATCTTGGGATTGACATGACATTAACTGTATAGAGTTTTTGTTTAAAAAAATACTTAGTCAAAAGGAAAAAGAGTATTTAAAACCAAGGCACAGAAAATGGTATTACTGTTGCACTGCAGCTTCTAATTATTGGTGCATTCAAAAGACTTCAGATAGAACAAGGCAGAGCTGGTTCATGATGCATAGCTACTCTGTTCCTTCCCTTTCCTCTGAGAAAAACTTAGCTCACAGAATAAAAACACAGAGCAACCAAACACCTACCAAATATTGCTTTGTAGACCAGCTTTTTTTTCTTGATTGTCCACAATATTTCACCTATCAATATCTTGCATTTCTTTAGAGGATAAAAAGAAACAATCCAGACAGTGTTTTTTTTCCCCAAAGTAAAAACAGAAACCGCACTATGCCATTATAGCAACCAGAGTTCTATTTATTCATTTCACACTTGGTTTCCGGAGGAGACTGGTTGTTTGTTTCGGTCCCTGGAGGAAGTGCCTGGTATGAGGTTTGAAACATCAGGGATAATTAAGACAAACTGTGCTTTTTACCCCATCCAAAAGAAATCTTTATCTTAAAATAATTCCCAACTGAAGACTCTGAACAAAAAGACAGCCCAGTACTGTTGAGACAGCTTACAATGCTACATCTATCATCAGCATTAGCATGGCTCTGAACTGGAGCATCTTACAATTTCATTGCAATCCAGCAGGTACAGTTCTATCAGTGGGCACAACTACAGATAAAATGCTGAACAGTCAAATATGAAAGAGCCAGTGTAGGGATCAAATAAAAGATACACAGTAAGTATGTCTGTGTCTCAGAAACAATCCTGGTTAGAAGCTACAAATGTATTATTGTAGGACAAAGTTTAGAGCTCAGCAGATTGCATGCTGATAAGCATTCAGTATCATTTTTCATTTACCCACAGTATTTAAGAAGCCTAGGAATTCATGTCCTCTTAAAATTTGTGTTAATCATTGTGGATTCCGTACATTCAGCTCCCCATTGCTCAGTAATGTGTGAACCTTTCCACAAAGCATTGGGGAAAATTATCTGCTGGTTTAAAGTGGGATAGCTCCATTGAAGTCAGAGAATTTGGTCCCTTTCCCCCGCTACACACTAGAAACCAGGAGGATGCCAACTTTCACTTCTATACTCTGTTCATCAATCCATCTCTGAATCTTCAACCAGCTTTCATTCTTTTTAAAACAATCTGCCACAAATATATTTCATTCGTTCCCCTCCAATGTGGAATTTCCTCCCAAAACTACACAGCTTGAGGTCTAAACTGGCTGTGCTGAGTCCTGCACCATTAACAGATCTAAGGCCCTATATCTTGAAACCCTTCAGGAATAGAAAAGTGATTTTCATATTGCTGGAAATGGGCTTTCTAGAGGCACAAATAATAATTAGGCTTTTCATTTGTAAATGTTGATTTTACCTTATACACACAAACTCATGAAAAAGTATTTCCACAAATAATAATCTAAATGTACAGATAGGCAAAGAAAGAAAAATACTGCTTGATTTAAGGATATTTACTTTTTTATGTTTTGACATGTGATGTTGACAATTTGTGTTTTAATGGCTATAAAGTTATAATTTTTTAATCTCGGTGTCTACAAAAAGATATTTTAGCCCAATTTCAGATTTATCTACAATTGTATTTGTGATAATGTTTATTTTGCCCTGAGGCCTGTATTGTTGGACTAATCGTAACCTGGTTGTAGAAGCAGAGGGACACAAATGTTAGTAATAACAATGCTTAAGATTTCTAAACGATTTCTAAAGTAGTTTTTTTTGTGTAATAGCAGACAATTTTTTATAACCTTGAGAGATTTGTTGTATATGAGACAACTACCCTTGCTCATTCTTTGTTCATCTTCTATAAAAATGACTTTCATGGACTCTGGTATACACAGAATGGGATGCTATAAATATATATCTATGAGGGTCAAAAATGTGTACGACTGTATTCTATTATTTGAGCAGGAGCATGCGTTCATGTAATAATCACTAGGTCTGATTCTCTGATGCCCTGAGCCTTATTTAGTCATTTACTCCAGTACAGAGTGACTGAAAGGGCTGCGTAAAATTCTACTATGTTATTATGGTGGCATTTTACATACATCTTGCACTGGTGTAAATGATTTCTTAAGGTGAGGGAGATGTATCTGGTCCTGTTTCATAGAAGATACACTCAAGCATGCAGAATTAAGATTACATGAGAATTTTATGACTTTTGAATGCTTAACCATGCAATCAAAACATTTTCTTAATGTAAGGGTTTTTTTTATGGAATAAGTCAATTAAATAAATGACTACAGTTTACTATGACATTTCAGGGTAGGTTCACAATATCACACTGCAGTTGATGATGAGCATTTATTTCAAGAAATATGGGCATCTATTTGGAGTTTGGTTTTTTTTGCAAGTATACAAGGATGCCTGGTGTGTTTGGTGATCACTTAGAGACAGAGTCTGTCACCATTGCCTTAGGCAAAGTCACTTAGTGTTTCTGTGCCTCAGTTCCTTCTGTAAAATGGGGATAATAGCACTGCCCTACCTCACAAGGATTTTGTGAGGATAAATACATTAAAGACTAGGAGGTGCTCAGTTATTACAGTAATGGGGGCCATCTAAATACCTAACAGAGAGAGAGAGAGAATATAGTAGTAGAATCTGACCTTAAATGCTCTTAAATTTCTTGAGGCTTTGCAATATTTATCCACTATTTTTCATACTAAGGAGCACTTTGAATTCATGTCACGTTTAAGAAATTGAACACAATAGCTCTACTAATTAATATTAACATAGCTTCTTGAAACATGCACAGGGACATTAGTGGGGAAAGTGGTAAACCCACATACATCACTGTCACTGCCATAGAATGGCCCAGATTGTGACAGATTTTTTCATGGTTAGAAAATAACTAGGAAAAATTCCAGTATATGAACTACATAGGAGCAGTTGCAGAAGCAGCCAAAGCAGGGACTACTGAATTGGTGGGAGGGAGTAAGATGGAACCCAGTTGGGGCTCCAATACCTTCCCCCCACTCCTCCCACAGACCTGGACTGTGCAGGGGAGACTCCCCACTCTGTGGGGAAACCAGGATCCAAGCGGTGCCTCCTCTGCCCAATCCCCACCATCTTGCCTTTGGGGAAAAAACTGCAGCGAGTAATCAGCCAGAGACTGGTAGGGGCACAAACAGCCAAAACAGGGACT
Organism: Emys orbicularis; assembly: GCF_028017835.1. Taxonomy (NCBI): domain Eukaryota; kingdom Metazoa; phylum Chordata; order Testudines; family Emydidae; genus Emys; species Emys orbicularis. The sequence goes on along the minus strand of NC_088687.1, from coordinate 78,941,847 downwards.
TCTGGACATTCACAGAACTTCTTACAATGCTTGGACCGGACTTTCTCTGCCCTATCCTGATTGGCTGTTTGCTCCAACCCTCTCCCTCCCTCCCTTTCCCCCAGGTCTCTTCACCACAGCTTCAACCCTCCATGCCTGCCGCTCTTACCCTCTTCTCCCCTTCTGTCTGCTTCAACCCCCCTACCCTTCACTTTCCATTTAGTTTATTCCCTCCTAACTAAACTTACAAAAATAAATTGTGGCACAATCATGACATTTGTTGCCATTAAATGGCTGACTCTGCTTGTGTGTTATCCCTTTTTCTCTCTACTGTGTTGGTTTTGTCTGTTTAGATTACAAGCACTTTGAGGATGGTGGGCGGGGGGAGGGGGGTGACTGTACAGTATGCTGTGTTTATATCGTAGCTAGCACATTTGGGCCCCATTCTTGGTTGGTCCTTAGACACTACTTTAATAAACATGATTATTAATAAATAATGTGATTATTTCTTTCATGTCTGACCATATTCATTTTTGCATGTGTAAGGCTCGACAAATGGTGCTGCAAAGAGAGATAATCTGGAACCAGGTTCTGCATGAAGAATCAGGATACCTATTCTCATCTGAGATATAAAGTCTGGCTGTACTGTTCATGTCAGCTTTAGTAATAAATAACCTTTCCAGAAATATGAAAAAAAAAAAAAAAAAGCATTAGTACAGTGCTGGGAATTGCAAGCAGTGGAACTATGACGAGGTCATTCCCCCTTGTTTGTTGCATACTGCACACAATTGCCAGTGGTGAGTACAATGAAAAAAATATTGCACATACAAAATAGCAATAAAACAAAGTTAGATATTCACAAGCATTTTTATAGTAGAAAAGCCTTATGCTGTTTTCATGCAAAAAATTGTGCATTTCATCCTGAAATACTCTAGAAATACTGCACCCACAAACATATTTGGCACAGCTATGTGCAAGCAATAGTTATGGACATTTTCAGAATTAGACAAGAGAAAGAAGTCTTAAATCTGAGCAGTGTGCAGCCATTCAGATTCTGTCTGTGCTGTCCTCCTATACTCCAAAAGATATCAGCCAACTTGTACCTGACACCGACAAATGGAATACTAATAAGGACTCTCTGTGACATCCGGAGGTCATTTGCTAATTCCACAAGGTGTATGTTGATATTAGCCAGGCAATTCCATTGATCTGCCTGATGAAAAAAACAAGGAAACTGACAAGAAAGGTCTTAGACTCACATAAAAGTGGTTTGATGCACTGAAGAGTAATGGCCACATCAGAGAAAAAAACAGTATTACATTCTGGCTATGCAGGTGGAACACAGATTCAAAACCAGAACAGGTTCTTTCCTTATAGAGAGACACGTAAACCAGTAGATGGAAAGACTAATTAACAGGGTGTTTGGATGCATTTGGAACGGCCATGATCCAAATAACATTGCTTTTCACAAAGCACAACAGCAGTAGGAGGAAAAGAACCATTCAGAGGGAGAGAGGTCTCTGTGGGGCAGCCTGCAACACATTGAACTAGTTAGCATCACTCCCATGTTTCAGGAGGTTTCAGATGAAGCTAGGACCGCACAGATATTTCCAGGATACTATTGTTGTTTGCTACTTCAGACCCTTTAATGTCTTGGCTGTTTGAGATGGATCTATAGCCAGTCCTGTTTCATATAGCTCAGCCTTGCAAAATTCTCATGAACGTTTACGGGCCAAGATACAAAAAACAACTCAGTCACTTTTTGCCATGGCTTAATTACAAATGTACAAATGAGGCTGGAGCTGCACCAATTTTTACCAGGAGAAAACATAGCTCCAAATATATTCTTGGACAAAAACTATGTTCACATGGAGTTAAGGTTGAAAGTATGTATCAGTAGTTTAGGTTAAAATACATTACAGGGATGTTACAATTTTCCCCAAACTCAGGAAATTCAGAATCAAGGTTAAACTTAAAAGAAATTCAAACACCCTAAGGTAAGAACTGCAGTTAAGACCCCAAAACTATCTTAACTTTTTTTCCTGTAGTGACACAAAACAATAATTATTAATGAGGCATTTTAGTGTTTGTAGTTGTATTTTGTGGGATTTCCATATGCAATTCCCACTAGTCCAAACTGATTTATCTTCTAAGAGATTAATTTAGCAATGTAAAACACTACTGTGAAGAAATGTTAGGTTCCAAATTGCCTACAATATCTTTTGAGAAACAAAGTTAACAAAGTTTAAGATTACTTAAACGCCTGCTTTTAACATAATATTTTAAAGTGGTTTTGCCTTTACAGTCATTTGTGTCTTGTGAACTAACAAAGAGATGTTATACACCATCATGATGCCAATGAGAAATGTCACTATGAGAATAAAGGACATGTTTTGCAAACTTCACCTATATGAAACAAACAGGTATTGACTTCCTCTTTGGGGGAATATTAAGACCTCTTGAATCTCCAAGCAAATTTGTCACAACATTAGTTACAGCTCTCATCACTGGTAAGCAAATCCTGACAGCTATTCATTATCTGCTTGATATGTTCTACGTGCATACGTTTGCACTTTTTTTTTTATTAGGAAAGATGAGGCACTTCAGCTTTGAATTGGCCTCCAGTTGTCTTCGTAGGGGAAATAATTTTGCTATTGGAAAGAAGTATCCAAATGTCTCATTCCAGAAGACAAGGTAGCTAAAAGCACAATAGAAGGTTAAAGAGGATTTGCATACTGAAGAGGTTAGCAGTATGACATACTGACCTTGCACATTAGTTATTAGACTATTTATGGTATTACAGTCAATGAAAATGGGGAGGGGGGGAAAGGCATCCTATTAAACTAAACATTCCCGTGGCTTATATATTTAAATTATTTCTTCATGAAACACCAGCTCTTTCAAGGAAAATTATTTTAGAAACATCAAGACTGGAGTTATCCTGAGCAGATGAAATCAGACCCCAGCACAGCATTTTGAATTTATTCTGGATTCAAATGGTCTTTAGTATGTGCAAATCATTGAAGTGCCAGTCTGTGCCTGAGGAACCTAAGGCTTTCTTCAATATTTTATAGGAAAGATTTTGATCTATGATTTATCAGACAGCACTAAGGGCAGAGGGTTTTTTGGGTTTGTTTCTTTTTTCATTCCAAATTAATCATTCTCCTGGTAAATAGATTTTTATACCAATCCCCATTTTTTCCTATTGAAAAAGTCTGCTTTGGGATATGCCTGACAATTTGAGTGACCAGCCATAGAAGTGATAAAAAATGCAGGTTCTCTTCAAGCTACACAAAATATTACAGTGTGGCACAAGCAGTTGGACATTTTCTGATTTGTAGGTGCTGTTGAACACAGGGACTAGTAAGTAGTCCCTTATCTTACTTCTCCCCTTTTTTATCTCCAACTTGCCACTATATGTTGCTTCTTTATCCTTCTTTTCTGCCAGGGTGTAGATCAGGGGTAGGCAATCTATGGCACGCGTGCCAAAGGCGGCACGTGAGCTGATTTTCAGTGGCACTCACACTGCCCAGGTCGTGGCCACCGGTCCAGGGGGCTCTGCATTTTAATTTAATTTTAAATGAAGCTTCTTAAACATTTTAAAAACCTTATTTACTTTACATATAACAATAGTTTAGTTATATATTAGACTTAGAGAAAGAGACCTACTAAAAACGTTCAAATGTATTACTGGCACGCGAAACCTTAAATTAAAGGGAATAAATGAAGACTCGGCGCACCACTTCTGAAATGTTGACGACCCCTGGTGTAGATTATTTAGGCAACAATTTGGTGGGCCCAAGAGCATCTGCAGCAAGCTCTTTAGATCATGTTATCTCTAGAACAGCTTTTCTAGTCTTTGGTGTTTTCACATCTGGAGATTTATAACAAGTCATCCCAGTATTTTTCCTTCTACAGCCATGTCTGACTGGAAAGCATTAGCAGAAGCAAAATGTGCTTCTATTGCTACTTGCTTGAAAAGCAAATAGGAAAAAAAGCAATATCTGAGTTTCAGGTTTTATAACAAGCCTCATGAGTTGGTGCTACTGTTTATTTCTGCAAACAAGTCTGAATGAAAATGCACTAGCAGGCATATAAAGCTGCTGCTGCTACTTAGCTGAATACCAAATATTTTGAAAAAAAGTATTACATGACTTTTTTTTAGATTTGATAAGAAATCATGCCAGTTGGTGAGACTTTTTATTTTCCCAAACTAGTGTCAATGAAATGATGCCAACTAACACCCTGAACTGTGCTGGTGCTGTTACTTGGCTGAAATGGAATAAGAGACTTATCTCCTCCTACTGAAGTTTCTAGAATAGCCTCTAAACTACTGTGGCATTTCTAAGGATACCTTGCTATTGAGCAGGGAAAGCCTAAATGTGCTTTGATTAACCAACACTAATATGAGCCAACAGTGTACCCTTGTTGCCAAGAAGGCTAATGGCACTGTGGGCTGTATGAGTAGGAGCATTGCCAGCAGATCGAGGGACGTGATCATTCCCCTCTATTCGGCATTGGTGAGGCCTCATCTGGAGTACTGTGTCCAGTTTTGGGCCCCACACTACAAGAATGATGTGGAAAAATTGGAAAGAGTCCAGTAGAGGGCAACAAAAATTATTAGAGGGCTGGAGCACATGACTTACGAGGAGAGGCTGAGGGAACTGGGATTATTTAGTCTGCAGAAGAGAAGAATGAGCTCTGTGAACAATGTAGGGAATGGGTTGGGACTGGATTTTAAAAAACAAAACAAAAACAATGTGCTTCTACCTCAGCTTGGGTTCCACTCATCTAGACCAGACCAAGGACAGAAAATTCTAAAGACAAATGAGAGATCTAGCCAAGAAAGAGCAGGTGAGAGCGCAAACCAAGCTCTCAGAATCCCTTCCCGTCACTTTTCCTGAACCAATGGGGCTCAGCTAACACTCCTTGTCCTAGCACAACATTCAGACGGCAACCTCTTACCAGGGAAAGAAGAAAAAAAGAGGATAAAACATTCTAGAGCCGTCTCTCTCAGCATAAACAGCCTGCTGTACCGGGAAGATGTTCCAAGCAGTGTTCCAAATTTCTAGATATTTTTCTCCACCCACTGAAAGAGAGGACAGCCACTGGAGTTGGGTACCATTTGCAATTCCTCTAACAGCTGACCTTGTAGTGATATTAGCATTTAGTTAGGTAAATTCAAACAAAAGGCTTGGGTTGGAAATGTATTTGTACATATCCAGGTATAGACCAAACACCGGCAATGTAGATTCTCTAGGGCAGATCTGATCTGATGATCTGCTCCCTTTGCACCACTCAGGCAGCACAAAAGGAGTGGAAACCTCCTGTAAGCCTTCTATAGGGAATGACTCTGACAGGGTGAAGTTACAAGCAGACATCAAAGAGACCAGCTCTTACACCACCTTCTCCCATAGCTCCTGATGAAGGGAAGGACTGCATGAGGTGCGTAGTCAGAGTGCAATGTTCTCAGCTGCCATGAGATCCCCTACAAGACCATCCACAGATGGAACAATTTATAACACCCCCAGAATGTTCTAGCTTGTGCTGGGACCAAAGCAGAGAATCAGGGAAACGTAACCAGTTCCCTGACAGTCCCTCTGCTCTGCAGCACCCAGCCTACTCTGGTTACAGGAGAGAATCTGCCCCTGTTTGGTGATCTCTCTGTGACACTGCACCCCATATTATTCATAGAGATATTATTATGATATTATTATGGCATAATTCTGATGCATTTTATAAAAAATAGGTCATATGAGATATCACTGAAAAGGTTATGATTTACTGAATATCATTATTCTATTTGTATGCATGTATCATTTTTGTATCTGAAGTTAGGAATATTGACTATATTTTAGGGCTGTCAAGCGATTAAAAAAATTAATCGCGATTAATCACACTGTTAAACAATAATAGAATGCCATTTATTTAAATATTTTTGGATGTTTTCTACATTTTTGAATATATTGATTTCAGTTACAACACAGAATACAAAGTGTACAGTGCTCACTTTATATTTATTTTTTATTACAAACATTTGGACTGTAAAAAGGCAACTTCAATTCACCTCATTGGAGTACTGTAGTGCAATCTCTTTATCATGAAAGTTGAACTTATCATAGAATATCAGGGTTGGAAGGGACCTTAGGTGGTCATCTAGTCCAACCCCTGCTCAAAGCAGGACCAATCCCCAGCTAAATCATCCCACCCAGGGCTTTGTCAAGCCTGACCTTAAAAATCTCTAAGGAGAGTCCACCACCTCCCTAGGTAGCCCATTCCAGTGCTTCACCACCCTCCTACTGAAAAAGTTTTTCCCGTTGAGCCCGACGATCTAGCCAGCTTTCTATCTACTTTATAATTCATTCATCCAGCCCATACTTCTTTAACTATGGCAGACCGAATCAAAAGCTTTGCTAAAGTCAAGGAATAATACGTCCCCCGCTTTCCCCTCATCCACAGAGCCAATTATCTCGTCATAGAAGGCAATTAGGTTAGTCAGGCATGACCTGCCCTTGGTGAATCCATGCTGACTGTTCCTGATTACTTTCCTCTCCTCTAAGTGCTTCAGAATTGAATTCTTGAGGACCTGCTCCATGATTTTTCCAGGGACTGAGGTGAGGCTGACTGGCCTGTAGTTTCCCGGATCCTCCTTCTTCCCTTTTGAAAAGATGGGCACTACATTAGCCTTTTTCCAGTCATCCGGGACCTCCCCCGATCACCATGAGTTTTCAAAGATAATGGCCAATGGCTCTGCAATCACATCCGCCAACTCCTTTAGCACCCTCGGATGCAGTGCATCCGGCCCCATGGCCTTGTGCTCGTCCAGCTTTTCTAAATAGTCCTGAACCACTTCTTTCTCCACAGAGTGCTGGTCACCTCCTCCCCATGCTGTGCAGCCCAGTCCAGCAGTCTGGGAGCTGACCTTGTTTGTGAAGACAGAGGCAAAAAAAGCATTGAGTACATTAGCTTTTTCAACATTCTTTGTCACTAGGTTGCCTCCCTCATTCAGTAAGGGGCCAACACTTTCCTTGACTTTCTTCTTGTTGCTAACATACCTGAAGAAACCCTTCTTGTTACTCTTAACATCTCTTGCTAGCTGCAACTCCAATTGTGATTTGGCCTTCCTGATTTCACTCCTGCATGCCTGAGCATTATTTGATACTCTTCCCTGGTCTTTTGTCCAATCCTCCACTTCTTGTAAGCTTCTTTTTTGTGTTTTTAAGATCAGCCAGGATTTCACTGTTAAGCCACAAATGTAGGCTTATGTAAAAAAGAATAACTGCATTTAACAATAAAACAATGTAAAACTTTAGAGCCTACAAGTCCACTCAGTCCTACTTCTTGTTCAGCCAATTGCTCAGACAAACAAGCATTCAGTGTTGGGGGAGGATAGGGGAGGGAGGGAAGTAAGCAATAACTTGTGCAGGAGGAGGGTGAGGAAGGCGTCTTGCTGCTGCTTCTGGAAGGGTGGTTTCTGGTACTGGCCTCGTGAGGCTCGCCTCCTTTTACTGGGGTAGGTGGGCTCCCTTCAGCTGAGTGAGCTCTTGTTTGCACGGGAGGGTGGATTTTACCTCAGAGACTCGTCATCCTGCAGGGGAGGAGAGGCTAGTGCAGGGAGGCGGAGCTCACTAGGCCATGTTCTCTATGGGGTACCCCTGGAGCAAGCGGCCGGCTTGGGGCAATGGGGCACGATGCAGCGGGGTTGGTTCTGGGAGTGAGGGGCCGGTCGGGTATAATAGGGCCCACCGTGGGCAGTGCCGAGCTTGGGGGAGGGAGCGGGTAACGGGGCGGGGGGGGGGGGTTAGCCCCAGGGCTGGCTCCAGGTTTTCTGCTGCCCCAAGGGGGGGAAAGGAAAAAAAAGCAGATCGGCGGCACTTCAGCAGCAGCTCAATTGTGCCGCTCCATTCTTCGGCGGCAATTCGGCGGTGAGTCCTTCACTCCCTCTCTTCCTTTTCAGCGGCACTTCAGCGGCAGCCCAAAGAGAAAGAGAGGGACTGAGGGACCCACTGCCGAATTCCCGCCGAAGACCTGGACGGGCCACCCCAATAGCGGACGGAGTGCTGCCCCTTTGTATTGGCCGCCCCAGCACCTGCTTCCTTAGCTGGTGCCTGGAACTGGCCCTGGTTAGCCCCAGCCCCAGGATGCATGGGGAGTGTGGCTCGGGTGAGCCCTGCAAGGCGGGGAGGGGGTCGGCTCCAGTGAGCCCCTGGCCATCCTGTTTTTACTTTAAAAATGTGGGGATAAAGCCTATGTTACTTTCTGTAGCCGCATCTCTTCCTGCCGTCTGGTGGCAGCTTGTGTTACTGTGCATGACCAGACAGGTTCTTTGGAGCAGCTCATGCTGCCCTCCCACCCAGACTGTCTGCGATTAATGCGGGTTAAAAAAATTGTGCTGTGCATTAAATTGCACCCCTTAACAGCAGTTAATTGATAGGCCTACCATATATCTCTATTACAAATGTGTTTACACCTGGGGAACGCCCACTAGGCAAAAGCCTCTCAGTCTAGATGACTGGCTGGGAAGGGCCTATTCAAGTTAATGAGCCATTAGAAAAAAAACAATAGGCCTTAGAAAAAAACTTATCTCCCACCAGGAAACCTTCCTGAGGACACTACAGATAGCCTCTTAGTTATGGCCGCTGGAACACTTTTGGGACATGTGACCAGGCCACTAGTCCTGGACTCCATCTTGGGATACCAGTGTTTTCCCACTGGCTGGCGTGGGAACCAAGCTTTGAAGCAAAGGGTTCCCACCATATGCAAAAGATATATAAGGCAGGGGAGTGACATCATCGTGTTTCTTCACTGATTCCCCGCCCAAAGAAACAGAGAGACTGAACTGAGGGAAGTGCTGGACCCAGGCTAAAAGGATTTTTAGCCTGTGAATGAAACACCTGGAGATTTTAAGCTGTAAGTTAGTGGCAGCTTGACCCTTAAGAATCTGCAGCTTGCTGGTATCATCACTTAGGATGAGGAATCTGCTATTCATATCCAATCTCTTTAGTATATTAAGCTTAGTTTATGTGTTTTGTTTATTTGCTAGGTTATCTGCTTTGGTTTCTTTACTATGCCTTATAATCACTTAAAATCTTGTTTTTACTTTGTCTAAAACCAGTGTGTGTGGAAATCATAACTTGGGGCAGAAAGCTGTTGTATATTTCCTCTCCACATTGAGGGAGGAGGCAAATTTCATGAGCTTACACTGTACCGTTCCCTGTGCAGTGCAAGATGGTATAATTTTGGGTTTACACTCCAGAGGGGGGTGCATGCCTGAGTAGCTGGGAAGTTCCGTAGCTGAAGCCTCCCCATGCAGAGCTGATCACAGTGCCTATAAGTATCTGCCACTGGGTGTGTCTCTACCTGTATGTGTGCTGGTAAAAGTGCAAGCTGGAGCCTGGCAGAGGGCTTGGCAGGCTGGTCACAGCAGTACAGTGTAAAGAGAGCCCAGGCTGGTGGATCGGGGGTATAAGTGGTACCCTAGTTCCAGGTGGCACCCTGGGGGGAACCTATCACACTTTCCTCTTGCTACTGCTCTGTTGTATCGATTTTTACTCTTCAGTGTTGTCAACTTGCTGCCAAAATCAGTAGGCACCTACATGCTACCAGTAGCAACACCAGTGTCCCAACTGTTCCCACCACCCACACTGTTATAAGCTCATTTGCCAGCATAACAAATCCAGACCTCCTTCTAATCAAAATCTTTGAACTATGTGATTCATAACTGTTTTGTTCCTATTATAACAAACTAAAGTTAACTTAGACTCCTGCTTACACATTGGATGGCATTAAACTAGCTGCAGACTAAGTGTAATATACATCTTTTTGTAGTTGTAGAAATGACACCAAAATATAACATATACACTTATCTTTAAAAACAGTTAAACATGATCAAATTTGTGGTCAGCCTAGTTAACCATACATGCTCATGCCATCCCATCAACACTGGCATATTAGTCCTGGTCCTTCAAATACTAATTGGAAAATATACACCAGAATGCTGGGTGTTGTAATAAAGTTCTGCTTGTCATTTACATTTTTGCGGTTGATTTTATTAGAGGCTAGATACAAGTATGGTAAATCAAAGTTTTCATATATACTTGACATATTGGTATTACTTTTTGTGCAAGGTGTTATATGTATATATGTTCTTTATTTTCCACCATGTGGATTTACACACCAGTTATGGAGACTAGTTCCTGGTTTGTAGGAATTTAATATCTATCTTATAGTAAGAGAGTACAAAGGGTAGTTAGAGGGTAAAAGGACAACACATAATGATCAGGATATGACTGAGCATACTCTGATATGTGTTTCTGTAATGTTCATGCTGACTTTGTGCAAAGTTGGTTTTGTGGGATATGTATTTTATAATGCTCCTCCTAGCTTTTGCACTTCTTAAGTTATTTTCCTTTGGTTCACATAGAACTGTCTTCCACTTAGTCCCAAAACCCTTTTTGCTCTTTTCAATTATTTTTCAATGAAATACTTGGATGTAAATGACAGGAAAATATTTTATGAAATGCAAAAGACATTTTGCACCAGCTAACTACAGAAGATATTTCACAAAATCCCCAAATGTACTAGTATTTCTCTACTGTGGAGGGGTGGGGGTCACACATCAATGCTGGGAGATACGTATCAGCTTTATCCTATTGTTATATATTTCTATTGTCTATAAGAACTTGTGAAAATGTGTTTTGGATTAGATTGAAATGATGACCCTTCACAAGAGCTTGATGAACAAACCCAGAACAAAATATATTAACAAAATCCAGAATTACACTAAAAAGGAATGCTTCGTTTATCCCTAATTAAAAGCAAGATAAATAAATTCCCAAAATTATGCAATGTTACCTCAGTCTGACTCTCACTGACTCAACTCCATTCCTTGACACAGGTAGCATAAAAACATTTGTTTACACATACGTACAAGAGGACTAAAAAGGGAACTATAGGAGAAAGTTAACATCTATTTCTTACCTAAAACATACATTTGTAATGGCTCCCCATCGGTTATATGTACACTGCTGCTGCAAAGATTCTAACAGGCCTCATAGGAACCTTAGAGCTTGAAGGGGCTTCTAAAGCTGCACCTGCTCATGCCTTTGATTATGTGTCACCAACAGTCCCAGTGCCTTTAGGCTGAGTCTTTCTGATTGCCTGAGCTGCACCCGGAAGCTCTTTGGTTAGAGTGAAATCTGTGATGTAGGGCTTGGTTGGTATTAGTTTTCTTATCCTCTTACTTGAGTTATCCTTTAACAGATTCATCCTTATGATGGTTCCCTGTCCCTTCTTATTCTCTTTCCCCTCCCGCACATCTATTATAATATTAGCTTCATCGTTATGATTCTGCTGATTATTATTTAATCACCAATTATATACTAAGCCCTATAGCACAGAAAAATACAGGGTAAAACTTTCGAGTGTGTATAGCTCCACAAAAGGCACTCAAGCACCTAACCCCAGATTTAGGCACATAAATCCCAGTTTTAGGCCTCATTGCAATTCACAGAATCCCTGCTCAGCTGCTGCTTAACCCCATAGGCACCTAAACCCACTCAGTGAGTATGTTTTTGCAGCAAAAGTTCCCTAGGTACGTATATTTCTGCATCCAAGCATGTGCACTGTTGCCTCACTCTCTAGACATCCAGAAAACCATCCCATGCCCCCAAACTAACTGCAATCCATTAACCCAGGGAAGATAAGCACCCAAACAACTATCGTGCCTATGCGGCCTAATCTATTAGGTGCACTCAGAGTCTGCCTAGTTCAGCAGAAAACAACCAAAGACGGGCTGAGGTGTAGAGAAAAACCTCCTTATAAACTTTAGCCTAGTGTTTAGGGTATTCACTGAAGTATAGTCATTCTAACTCTTTTTCTGGCTCAATTAATCTTAATTATTCAATTAGGTAGTTAAAGTGGAACAACTTCACCAGGAGAGATTGAGGAAGGCCCACAGCAGAATATCCTATAGCTGAGTGGTTAGAACACTCATTTGAGAGGTGGCTGATCACTGTTCAAATCCCTTCTCCTCATGAGGCAGGGCTTAAATAAGAGGTCTACTACATTCCTATTGAGAATCCTAACCACTAGGATAAAGGTTGTAAGGGAGTGCCTCTTCCACCCCCTGGCTGTTTTGTGTAGAACTAGGTGGCCTCTGAGCATGCCTACTAGATTGGGCTCCACAGGCAAGATAGGCAGGCAAACACCTATCCTACCCATAGTTTGTGGATGGGGGCTTAGGACACACCCTTCTCATTCGCATCTCCCACTGGCTAGTTTAGGCTGAAAGCCATCTAGCCTCTTGCCTTTTGTGAATAGCAGTCTAAGCACCTATCTCTCCCCATTCATCATATTGGGAGCCTATGCACCCAACTCAGGCTTTGTGGATAACAGTGTTGCTACTGTGATTTTCTAGACACCTGAAAGTTAGGCAGTATGACTCTCTGTGTTGCAGTACCTAAGTCCCTTTGAAGACCCGGGCCTAAATGCTGTAGGCAAAGTCAATGTGACTAAACCTTGGGACTTAGGTTCCCAAGTCACTTTGTTGCTTTTGAAGATTTTTATCCACAGTCCCTTCCCAGAGCAATTTGTATTCTAAGGCCTATGCTTCCCTCCATGTCTTCCTGAGAAGGGGAGCCTGCACCTGCAGGAGACAATTTAGTGAGTCACACAAGAGAAACTGATTGTCAGATACATTCAGCTGGCCACTAGATTTCAATGAAGGTTCTCATCTGAATATTCATTTTGCCAGAGAATGTATCTGACCTTCACTCCCCCACATCCTGTGATGCACTGATTTCCTTTCCACTAACAATTTTGTTGACAACAGCTGCTTTTTGCAGATGTAAAAATTACTTGATTAGAGCTAGATGAATAATTTTGAACAAGTCAATTATTAGATTAATTTTGTGTCTTTCTTTTCAGAAATCATCTATGAACAGATGAGATTTTCTTGCATTTGTTATGCCAAATTATTCATAGAATAATTTCTGCAAATATTTTTTTGTCTGTAGCTTGTTCATGAGCAGTTTTTTGTGAGTATTTAGAATTCTAAATTTGAAATTACAGTTACTTGAGCAGACACAAAGGTCATATTGTATGTTTCAGTTCCATGATTGGATGAGCGTAACTCTTAGGCTTGGTCTACACTAACCCCCCAAATCGAACTAAGGTACGCAACTTCAGCTATGTGAATAACGTAGCTGAAGTTCGAAGTACCTTAGTTCGAACTTACCTCGGTCCACACGCGGCAGGCAGGCTCCCCCGTCGACTCTGCGGTACTCCTATCGTCTAGCTGGAGTACCGCAGTCGACGGCGAGCACTTCCTGGTTCGACTTATCGCGTCCAGACAAGACGCGATAAGTCGAACCCAGAAGTTCGATCGCTCGCCGCCGAACTACCGGGTAAGTGTAGACATACCCTTAGAATCAAGTTTCAGAGGGGTAGCCATGTTAGTCTGTATCAGCAAAAACAACGGGGAGTCCTTGTGGCACCTTAGAGACTAACAAATGTATTTGGGCATAAGCTTTCGTGGGCTATAACCCACTTCATTAGTGGGTTATAGCCCACAAAAACTTATGCCCAAATAAATTTGTTAGTCTCTAAGATGCCACAAGGACTCCTCTTAAAATCAAGTTTCCAGTGTGCATACTTGTGATTGAGTTTGTGATCAGATTGAATTTGTGGTCAAATTCACCAGTAGACTCTGACTGCTTTGCACTATACTAGTGATGCAAAGCTGTTGTAAACCCAGTTTAATTTACCAGTTAAGCCAATCTAGGACTACTGAATGGCACTGGATTGTTGAGAGACAATCAAGGCATTCTGGTGAGTGAAATTCATTTACCATAAATATTCTGCAGTCTTTACTGTTTCTGGGAGTGATTGTGCTAGTAGACTTGTTCATTGTAATATTCACAAAACCGAAAAGGACACCAACACAAAGTGAATTTGTTTAAAAATTACTATGAATATTCATAGACTCTTTTTGCAATTTTGCTCAGCTCTAGTTCTGTTGATGCTACTTGAACAGCCAAATTGGTAGTTTTGATGTGCCTTATGCGTTCTTTGAAAATGAGGTTTAGACTTTCATAGAGACTATTGTGATGTGAAAAATTCAAATAAATCTATATCAGTGATGGCTCCAAAAATAGTTGAATAGCCTATATCTACAGACATTGACTCTTTCATATAACTCTAATTTCATTTGAAACTAGTATCTGACCCACATGAGTCCTACAGCCTATCTAAGTATCCATCCTACAAACATTTATTAGCAAGCAATGTATTTAGTACCATCAGTAATTCCGCTAGCACAATGCTTGACAGTAAGTGCTTGCGAAATAGGCCTACAGGCCCCAAACCTGCAAATGCTTATTCCTAACTTACTGATATATATATAGTAGGTGCACTGATTTCAGTTAAACACATGCACAAATGTGTGCATGATCAGGGCCTCGAATTCTAGTCTCTTCAGGGCAGAGCATTGTCTATAAATTATCACATATCTTTTAAGCACTCTTTAAATAATAAATAAATGATAATAGATTTAAATAAATTACACTGTGGCCTTTGAGTGCACAGTGCATTTAAAATATTCTTATTTTCCAGAAGTCTTTTCTTAACCCATCACTTTGCAAACTTTACTGAATGGAACCCACAAACAACATAAAAATTCAACTTTTTTTTCATGAATCATTGCTGATTTTTTTTATTGTTTTATTAAAGTACCATTTTGTATATTACAAAGCAAAAAAGCAGCAGTGCTCTAGGAGGAAAACAATCTTTCATGTATGAGAACAATTGTTCATAACATTGGATAGCTGGCTGATAAATACTCAAGTTATGTTAAATATGCTTATCCAGATGCTTCAGTCACAGATAGAAAGCTGTAGCCTTCAAATAAATAAGTGATGCTCCTAATGAATACTTGGTGACAGCTAGAGTTACTGACTGCTAAAAAATTTTATGGTTTCAGGAAACACCGTAAGTATATAATAGCAGTAATTCATGTTCAAACAGACATGAATGTGCTATCCTAATACCAGTTACAGTACAGTATATATTTATATGCCACTGTCTACTGCTCAAACTACTATTAATGGGGTACTTTAAAGGACAAAGGAAGGAAAGCTAAGGAAATATGTAATCAAGACACTAATACAGAAACAAAAGAAAAATTATCAAATTACAATTCAATGTTTAGGGTGTGACTATGAAAAAGTTTGCAGACAATACCTTTTTCAAAGGAAAAGTAGGACAGTATCTTTGCTTAGAACTACAGAACAAAAGCAAGAAATAAGCAGGAAAGTACAGATTCATTCAATACTGGCCCAGTAATTCATTGGGTAATGTAATATTCTGCTGAGCGGGATACATAGGTTTGAGGTTCACACAGTGAATCTGCAGGGCTTAGAAGCATTAAAGAGGATGTGGATATCGAGCACCATCATTGCTTTGGAGGAGAATAGCCTTTTTAGGAGTGAGATAGATTATTGTGCTACAAATGTGGGGTGTGCAGAGATAAGGGAAGTTAACAGGGATAAATGGCAGCCCAATGGAGAAGATATGATAATTAGATGAAGTGCATATCTTTTTCTACACACTATGATCAGGGTCAACAAAAATAATTAGAAGCCCACATTTAAATGATGGAGGGTCTATAACCATGTGAAATTGGTCACTTTTACTTTACAGGTTTTCATGTAGACATTTTTCTTTGTCTTTGTCTATTATGTTTTGTGTGCCAAATCCCATATTTCACTTCAGTTTCAAGTGAAACCCAAATGAATGCAAAATATCAGATGAAACATTGTTGAAAATTTCAAGTCTCTTCTGGTTTTATTTTGAGAAAGACAAAGAATATTTTCCCCTTTATTTTATATGGCCCCACCTTTGACATGAAACCATAAACCATGCTGTGTTCACTCAGAACTGAGCCTAGGTTCCCTCAAAGGGCTGTGATCCTTGAAAATCTTTAAACAGATATAGTCGGAGGTTTGAGTTTGTAAAGAAACCCAAAAGAAAGCATGTGTGAAGCTTGATCATGCTCCATCTGAAGTCAATGGCAACATTCCCAGCGAGAGTTTCAGAAAGCAGGGGAGGAAGAGGTGTTGTGGTGATGTGGATACATTCAACAAAGAAAGCGTAGGTTTCCATATCTTATTTGTACATTAAAACAAAAAACTCTTTATAAAATTATATTACCACAGATTACACCAAAGTGTCAATGCACTTCGATCTCCTGTTTTCAGTTCTTGTCTATTCAACTGTTCCACTTTGTGACTGGTAACTGATACTCCTCTACCACTAATCCTTTCCACTATGAATGACATCTTTATGATATATTGTAACCTAAACTGTATCCTTATATTTGCATACCATCTGTCTTCCAGAGTTTAGTCCTTGGCCCTCTTCCTCATTTATCTCATCTCCTTTCAACACGTCATTTCGGCATTCCACCTTAAATATCACTTTCATGCAGATGGTACCAAGATTAATATTCTCTTCACTGTTTGGTTCTTCACTCATTTTCTAGTTGTCTCAATCACATCAGTTCCCTTTTCCTCCATACTTTCTTCAGCTCAGTGTGCTTGTCAGGCACTAGGTGGACAGATTAAATAATAGGACTACACATTTACTAATTATGCATATGGCAAGAAGGCATCATTAGGATGGTTTTAAGAGATGAGATTAAAATTCAAAATAAAGAATTTATCCTTTTTCTGCCCATGGAATAGCCACAGACAGATAATGAATTCCTTGCATTAATCAATCATTTGATTAATTCTCTCTCAATTTTTAACTCTATGAATAGATTGCAAAGAGTTCTCTGCAATTTTAGATATATGTAATCATTTCTCTTTGAGAGGCGTTGGTCAGTTGTGATTGGTCAAATAATTCATATGGTGTCATTTCACTTTCCCAATTGGATGATTGTACAAGCAAATACTAATTTTCCTCCCAGCACTTAAGCACTTGACTCTGCCAACATTCATGCCAGTAAAACTTGATGACTGAGATGTTCCTGTCACATGACTCCAAATGCAGTGTGGCATGGCTCAAATGAATTTATGTTATTGGAGAAAGTATCAATGGAAGAAGAAATCAGCATTAGGTCCGTTCTTGATTTAGAAAATATAATGATGACTATTACATAGAAACCAGGGTAGGAGGGCCTCAGTAAAGTTCTTTATGACCAGGGCCGGCTCTAGGATTTTTGCCACCCCAAGCAAAAAAAATGTTGGCCCCCTCCCCTTTTTTTCGTGCCCCCCTGCCCTGGCCCCGCCCCAACTGAACCCCTTCCCCAAATCCCTAGCCCCGCCTCCTCCCCCGGGCGTGCCACATTTCTCCCCCCCATTGCTTCCTGCGGGCCTCCCGCGACCTCCCACCCTAGCTCACCTCCACACCACCTGCTCCCCCGGGTGCACCACCGCTCGGCTTCTCCCCCCTCCCCCTCAGGCGAGGGAGGGGGGAGAAGCGGAGCGGCAGCGCGTTCAGGGGAGCAGGCAGAGCGGAGGTGAGCTAGGGTGGGGGGCGCAGGAAGTAATGGGGGGTAGAGGAACCGATCCCCGCTCCAGCTCATCTCCGTTCCACCACCGCTGCCTCCCCCGAGCGCCAGCCACTCGGCTTCTCCTCCCTCCCAGCCTTGCTGCGCGAAACAGCAAGCCTGGGAGAGAGGGGAGAGAAGTGGAGCGGCGGCGCACTCAGGGGAGCAGGCGAAGGCGGAGCGGAGGCGAGCTGGGGCGGCAGGGGCACTTTTTCCCCATGCCCCGGAGTCGGCACCTATGATGGCCAGTGCCAGAATGCCGCCCCTAGAAATGTGCCGCCCCAAGCACCTGCTTCTTTTGCTGGTGCCTGGAGCCGGCCCTGCTTATGACTCTCCCAACTCTATATGCTTTTTAAAAAAAGAACAGTTTTGGCTTTACTATTAATTTTTTTCCCCATCTACTTCTTCTTGTGTCTCAGCCTTTCATTTGAGTTTGTTTCTGCAACACACTCTTTTAGCTCTGTTGCAGCACCCAGTCAAGCACTCCCTCTCAGCCACTCACTAGACTGCTCCAGCTACTGGATCCCTGAAGTTTTATATCTCCACAGCCTGCCCCAATATTGGGGTCCTAGGTCTGTGGCCTAAGAGCATGCCACTGGAAGTGCCTGCAGATGGTCAACATAAACAAACTATCTTGCAGCCCGTCAGATTACCCTGACAGGCTGTGTACCCATGCACCACAGGTTTCCCACCACTCCTTTAGAGTAATTCTCGCTCTCTTTCCTTAGCCCAATGACTATTCATTGTCATTAGGGATTATGAATTGCCACTATGAATGACAAGTGCCCCAATTTCAATTCCCTAATACACTTTTTGTAATAATTACCTAGTCACTGTAACACCTTCAACAGGAGAGATTGAGGTTTGCCTGCACCACAGTATCCTTTAGCCCAGCAACTAGGGTGCTGTCTTATAATACAGGAAGAGACATTAACTTGCCTCCCACATCCTATGTAAGAGCCCTAATCACTGGGCTAAAGTTATAAGGAGCACCTCCTTTTCTGGCCATATTGTGGTTCCAGGCTGAAAAATCAAAATGGTTCAGAAACATCAAAATGACTCATTTGAATCCAACATAAATGAAACATTTGATTTTTTCAGTTCAATCAAAATGATTCAGTGAACTTGACATGAATTTGTGCATAGCTTTGGGTCAACTGAAAGTGCATTTTTTTGGTGACATTTTGCTCAGCTCTACTCCAAACTAAAATCTGTTTTTCCTCCCCGCTGCTTCTTTCCCCCTCTTTGGATTAAAAAAGAAAAAAGTCACATGGTGCACTCTGTTCCATCCGGAATATATACACACAGACTGAGAGGCCATCCCTGCCCTGAAGAACATGCAGTCTAAAGCATTCTTCCCAATCAATGGGACCATCCACAAGCTTGGCACTAGCCTGATTGGGATTTAAATTGATTAAATTAAATTATTGAAATGACAAAGGATAGGAGAAAGTATTATTATTAGAGCTAGCCAGAAAATGGAAATCCCTTCTAGCAAACAAGTGAATACATAAAATAAATGGCATTGTTGTGTCTTAAATCAAAGTGAAATAGTGATTTTTTTCCTGGGAAGGGATTTAAAAAAAAATAACCAGTCCATTTGGGGAGAACCAGAACAGAGCTTTTTTGGCTTGCTGGCAGCCTGCTGGGAGTCAATTTTACTTTACAAGGCTACTGGAAAGGCTGAGAGCTGGGATCACTGGCTCCTCGGGTGCTGGGGTAAGCAAAGAGAAGGAGAGCTCCTGCTCTCTGCTTCTCTGACATCCAGGAGGGGAGGGAAGCTAAAGTGAAACTGACAGGAGACTTTCAGGCTGGGAGCAGGGGAGAGATGATTTTGGTTTTCCAAATGGGAAATTGAAATTTTTCAAAGTTGAAATTTTCCTGTGACAAATTTTGTTTTTACCAAAAGGGCATTTTCTGTTTGAAAAATCATTTTGGTGGAGAATTCCCAACCAGCTGTAATTATTATCCCTCTTTTACAGGTGGAGAATGGAGGCAGAGCACGACTAACTGATATGCCCATCTGCCTTAATTCTCTTTCTTTCCTGCCTTCTTTCAACTTCCTTCATCTCCTTCAAATCCTCCCTTAAGGCCCACTTGTACCATGATGCCTACAAGAAACCATCAACAAATATAACAGGTAGGTAGGTGGCCAGCATGGACTTCTGATATTTATCTTATATATTTGGCCTAGATAAATGCAAGTTCTATTACTGTTTCCCTCTTCCCTCCTACTCCTCCTCCCCAGTTCCTTCTGTTGTTTATCACATCTATTTGTTTAAATTAGATTAAGTTCTTTGGAGAATACACCATCTTTTATTTTCCATTTGTATAGTACCTAGTACAATGGGGCCCTGACTCTGTGGGAGGCCTCTAGGTCTATCAAAATAAATAGATATAAAGCCATCAAGGAATTCATGTGGTCCCCTGCCATTCCTTCCATTTTCTAAACTCTTCCTCATATACTATTCTCCTTTCTTCAGTTTCTTCCTCCTTTTTGTATTCATCAGCCTCTTGACTACTTCCTTCTTTATTTTATTCATGTTCACCTTATTTACTAATCTTCTTTTGCTCTTCCCCTTCAGTTCACAGTTTCCCTGTATAACAGAGTTCCCTTATCTATTACTTCATGCTTCTATGGTCCATTCTGGGTCTCTACAACTTTTCTTTATTCTCTAATGCCATTGGGGCATCCTAGCAAGAAAAACACATCAGACCCAAGTCAAGCTGATGTTCTAAGGACCCTTCCTGGGTGTATTTATTTTTGCTTAGTTTTCTTTAATGTCCTGAACAAATTTAAGTAAACAGATCTGTGTGGGTATAGCTGAGGGGCCTGATATAATTACCTGACTTAATACTGGGGTTCAAGCTTGATGGCATTGGAGTTCTTCTAAAGAAGCAGCACTCAGTCTTAAAGACAGTTTTCTAAAATTGCATGTTAGTCTGATGCCCTGAGCATATTGCACCAAGGGCACCTTGTTGGCTGAACCTTAAGGAACTAAAGTGATGTTCTCAGACATGATTAGAGTTGCATGGCCTTGGGGCTTCCTAAGGCTAAAATGGCTGCAGAAAAAATAAATAAAAGCTATTTTTCTGTTGGACAAATTAATGCTCTCATACCACAGACTTATACACGGACCTTGAATGATAGCAAGAGAAATTCTTTAATACTGGATGCTCTTGGAACCATATATCTTGTATAATGATGCCCCAAAGACATTTAAGTATATTATGTGCTAGACATTTATGACATAAAGTAAGAAAAAGAGCTTTTGTATATTTAGATGAGATATAGATATATCTTCTAAAATTGAAGTGTTCATTTTACATTTTTAAAAGATAACGGTTATTGCTCACTGTTCCCTTTATCTCTAGATTATTTTTTAAAATAATAACCATTCCTTTTATTCTTATCCATCATAGCTTTGAAGATAGAAGACATCATCTAAAGTCTGACCTTTGGGAGTTTAGGGGGTGTAAGGTATGGTGAGTTGTATTGCTGTACCCTGGTTCATCAAGAGTAGGAAACATGTCATGGAAACTTTAGGAAGGAATACATAATGCTCATTGAATCTGAGAGTCTCTTGGCAAACAGAAGTTGTTTCCCCAGTGTACTAGTGTGTTGTGATTTGGGTTAAAGATTTGTGCTTCATTTCCCCAGACCAGGAAATATTAGAAATACTGCATTGGTAGCATGCTTAGCATTTTGTTTTGCTCTACAGACCAATTCAAAATTTTAATTCATTTATGAAAACATCAGCCAATTTTCTATTACAATTTTCTTTGTGCCTGAGGCATTCATGGCAAATATAGGGTGTCTCCAGTACACAGCAGACATGGGCTCTGACCAGTCCATCCAAATAGAATGGTGAAATGGCTTTACCTGAAATATGACCTCTAAAAAGCAGAACTTTCAAAAGGACACAGGATTGCTGAAATGTCTTACCTGTAATTATTGTGTGGTACAAAATCCTTTCATGCCTGATTCTGGCCTCAAGTTGGTTTTAGACCGGCATAACCTCATTAACTTCAGTGGAGTAATTCCTTATTTGCATGGGTGTAAATAAGAGAAGAGTAAAGCCCTTCTGTATATAAGCGGCAAGGCAGATGTTACTACTTGTTCTAACACAATGGACATGGCTCATATGTACTTCTATATTTGTTTAATAGTCATAACAACTCCAGTTCAATTATAAAATGACTTCAGTGAGTTTATTGCATTCCGTTGGATAGTAGCTGATCGTGAGGTCCCACAGAATTAATTGACATCTTTTGTTAAGTATATGTAAGCAGTACTGGTGGGTTTCTAATCTTCTGTAATCTTTTATGTAACCAGCTATGAAGATTCATCTAGCTGTCTGGAAAATGAATCAGGAAAATGTCTCTAAAACCAATAGAGAGAGATGATGGGAAAAGATTATTATGCAAAAGCAGACTTTTGTCTTGGGATACATATATCATACTTAAATTATTGTCTGAATACTGTTAAAAAGAATTCACACATTACATAACATGTATACAATTAAACACACTATTTAAATGTAATGTTTTGTACATTGATTAGCCTGTTTTGGGGATTCAGTAGAATCACAAGGGTGTATAATCAGTTCCCTGTCAAATAATTATAACATACTATCTAATATTTTGAACTACCTATGCTACAAAGTGTAATTCATAAATCATATAGCAAATCATGTACATTCCATGTATTAGGACATTTTCTGAAATACTTAAATATCAGATATGTGCATTGTACAGCAAAGCTCACATGAAAAGTACATTCTGTAGACTACACCGCAGTCTGTCATCAGTCACATAAAATACATGTTCTGAGCCTCTGAATTTAAGGTTTATAAATGTAACAAATAGAGAGACTATTCTGCTCATTATAGCCCCTTTTATTAGATGTTTGTTTCATTATCTGACAACGAAAGTAAGAAGATTGGCAGAGCTGTTCGGGGAAGCCTGTGTCATGTCTGCATGTACTATGCCAGGATCAAGCCAGTGCTATTAGTTCCACAGCTTAATGAGCACAAAATTCACCCAAAATTGTATAAAGCACAAGTCTATGAGTTTAGTCTTTTTGCTATAAATTGATATGAGCCATGACAAAAAGTCAGTATTCCCACAGCAGCATGTAAGTGTATTAGAGTTGAAGACATCTGTGCTCTACATTTTGTTCCTATACATTGGAGCCATGTGAGCTAGAAAATACACTTGAGGAGAAACCCTCTGAATCTAGCAGGGCAGGGGTTTAATTAAAGACAGTGGTTTTGCATAGTTATTCACTTCCTTTCATTGTTCCCATCTCTTCATTGAACTCTTCTCCCCTCCCATCAGTTCACTTTTCCTTCTCAAGCCATTGCTTTTACTTTTTATTTCTGACCCCATCTTTATTTTTACATATTTAACTATGTTTATTTATAAAAAAAAAACAACAACAAAAAAACGGTGTCCGGCTTTACTCACAAAAGTGGCTTCAACACATTTTAAAAGCACCAGTCATAGATCAAAGAAAAATCCAGCAGCCAGTCTACTATATATCAAAATAAACCAGTCAAATAAATCCAAACAGAAAAGGTGACAGCACATCCCCCCACCTTACCCAGAAGCCAAACCTGTGACATCCCCCACTCTCTGCCTTAAAGCCCTGCACAAAAAGCATTTCAGCAGGGCCTGAAACAAAGGCCAACAGGTCTGGGCTACTATAGAAAGAGCAAATTCCAAAGTCAAAGGCCTTCACAAGTGCTGTCAAATGGAGGGGAGCTCATCAATATATGGTGTTTCATCAAAGCCGAAACATTTTACAGAGACTTATTTGTTTAGACAAAGTTTTTTAGTGGGGAGGTTTATGAGGTCCAGGGCTCAGAGAGCGAGAGAGTGAGAAAGAGAGAGAGCGAACCAAATCAAAAGTTAGAGCTCTTTGTTTCAGAAACATCCATTTTGAAACAATTCAATTTTGGGAAGACTTTCCAAAGGTATTGCTTTTATTCCGATGTGGATCAAAAACAACTTTTGAAAAGTTGAAAGTTGTCACAAAACAGAATTGTCATCCAATGGCCAGCTCCACTGAGGAGGGCTCAACTCAAGCATCTCCACAGATCACAGCTGCCATACTGTTGTACAAAAAAAGGAGATCTCTCATGTTGCTTGGTCCTAAACCCCTTAGGGCTTTATAGGTTAAAACAAACTCCTTAAACTCTATCCAGAAATGAACAGGTAGTCATAGGGCATCAGTATTATTTGCTTATGGCAAGATGCCACACTTAACAAGTTGGCTGCTGTTACATTAGCTTCAGTTTTCAAGAAGATTCCACCTTCCCCTTCATTTATCTTCTTCTTTCTATGTCATGCTTTCTTGTCTGTGTCTCCCTGTTCCTTCCCTCTTTAATTGTTTGTTCTCCACTCTCTACTTTCTCACCACCTTCCCCTTAATGTTTCCACCATTTTTTTCTTTTACTCTCTTCTTCTGCATTTTTACAGCCCTAATGTCTCGTTACCTCTTTCTAGCTACTAGTTCCCTATGTTTTTTTGTTTGGTTGGTTTTTTGCAATCCCCAAATCTCTATTTTACTGCCCTTTAAAATTCTTATCTCTTCCTGCAGAATAAGAGAGGTTCATGTGAACAGACCCAGAGATTATATGCAAATTGTTAGTACAGAAATTACTACTGCTTGTAGCTGCAGAATTTATGATATCTTCTGCTTAAAGGAAAAATTACTTATTTCTCTAGAACTATATTATATAATATATAAGGGTCTGAGCTAATGCTAAGAAACTAATGAACAAATCTGTCAAATAATTTGGGCAATTCTTTTGGGGAAGTTCCATGGACTGTGCTATACAGGTTAGATTAGATGATCATAATGGTCTTTTCTGGCCTTGGAATCTATTAATGGTGTATGTGACCATTTTAATTCATTTCCCTCCAAATATGTAGGCAAGAGAATTTTTGCTGTCACAAAAAGTTAGTAAGAAGGCTCATGAAGACTACCACAAACGTGTGCTAGAAGCATTCACACTGACATTGTGAAATCTCTTTGTGGAGTGTGGGTTGGAAGGAAAGGACGCTGTCTCTGGAAGATAAGCAGGAAAGATGAGGATATTTTTATAGCAAGCAGCAGCAACAAAAAGGCTATGCTAGTTTCTGTTCAGATGTTGAACCACCACTGCCGCCATGAGGAGAAGATAGTTACATGGCCCTGGAAACATGGTTGAGTGTATGGAGTTTTGCTAGTTAATAAGGCAGGAAGTTCAGTTATGGCCCAAGCCCTCTGCCACCACCTGGAATGATACTTTCAGAGGTGTCTGCCAGCTTGCATCCTGAGGCATCTCTACAAACATCTCGGGTCAGCTGAGCTCCCATATAGTAGCAATAAATTAAGAGATGGGGCAGGAGAGAAAACTAAGCAGATGTGGTAATGGAGTAGCTCCCAGCTACCAGTAATACCAGTTAAGGGCAGCTACTCAGCACTGTGGCTGTTCTTTTAACCTCAGGGAGGTACATCAGCTGCATACAGGAACCTTGAACAGTGTTTGCAGCTGCTTGATTATGCTACTGCACCACTATTTCAGATAGCAGTGATCAAGAGAACAGTGAATGGAAATTGTTCATGCTGATATGCTCAACAGCATGTGAAGAAATGCTTGGAACATGGTTGTGGAAATCATAATGATGAACATAACTTTTTGTTTAACTTTTTAATCACATCCACACGAGAATGATGGGTTTTTGTTTTGTTTTGATTTAATATATTTTTTAGCTTTTAAATTGAAAGAAAAAGATTACACAAATAATCAAGTACCCCTAAGCAATAATAATACTATATTTCTTTGTGTGTGTGTCATTGGAGAGTCACACATGCAGGCATCCAGTTACATTCATGATGGCATGTGTATTCATCTGGAGCTTTATCCCTGTGTTTATTGACATTTATTTCAATATATTCTGGTAGCTTCAAATGTATTTTTGTGTACAGATATATAAAACATACAGCTTGAATGTATTTCAGTGTGCATCAGAGCTTTACAGACTGAGTGGGAGAGCTCCAGAAATGTGTGTCAAAACTATGTATGATGCATAAGAGTGTGATTATTTTAAACACCTATAAATGGATTTCTAAACCAAATTTCTTCAAAACGAACACATACATATTTATTCCATTGAGGACTAAGGAGGTCCTGTTCCTCTATACATATACATATCAGTAACTTTAGGCACATAGTCATCCCATTGAAATCAACTGTTTGCAGGATTGGGACCGAAGGCCTTGTGTATATTCAAAATTCAACAAAAATGCACGTATTCAATATCAGTGGGAATCGTACTCCTGAGCGGCAAGTTTTTAAAGCTATTTAGGCATCTAAAGATGCAGGTAAGTGCATGGTGGGTGTCATGGAGTGTGGGGGAGTCAGGGCTCTGCCCCACCTCCCCCACTTCTTGTGATTCACCATGACTCTCAGCCAGCCAGTAAAACAGAAGGTTTATTAGACAACAGGAATACAGTCCAAAACAGAGCTTGTAGGTACAGAAAAGAGGACCTTTCAGTCAGGTCCATCTTGGGAATTAGGGAGCCCAGACCCCGGTGCTGTGCCTCCCTCTGTTTCTCCAGCCAGCTTCAAACTGAAACCCCCCTCCAGCAGTCTCCCCCAGCTCCTCCTCCAGCCTTTGTCCAGTTTTCCGGGAAGAAGGTGTCACCCGGCCCCAACTCCGTCCTGGGCTCAGGTTACGTGCTCAATTATCATCCCTCAAGTGAAGTAGTGAAGTCACACCCTGATATCCCACCACCATCAGCATTAATGCAGGGAGTAAACTAGGGAGACTCCTCTGCAACATTACCAGATTAATACTCCCTACTCCGTCACAGTGGGATTTTCAAAAGCATCTAATACCCACTGAAAACTTTAAAAATCTGGCCCTGACTGCCTAAATCACTTTTGAAAATGAGATTTAATCTCCTAAATCACTTAGTCATTTTTGAAAATTTTATCCAAATGAAGTGTCCCTACAGGGTTTTGCACTGATTTAACTAAATCAGATTTTAAACTTTCAATATAAACAAGGCCTATGTATACTGAAACACTGATGTTTAAAATTATGGTTTGGTTGGTTGGTTTTATTTGATTGTTTGAGGTATGTAAAGACATTTTCCAAACTGAAACACACATTTTTGTCCTATTCAAATTACTAAAAAAGAGCCATATATTACCAAACTTTCCACAACATTCAACTTTGGACTGTGAAAAAGCCAGTGAAACTTCACTCCAAAGAATTATAACTTTCTGAAAAATATAAGCACCTTAAAACAGACATCCAATGAAAGTGGCTTCTAAAGCATAACTATAACTTGCCCACAGAAAAGCTATAAAAAAGCCAAATAAATGTATGTTGGTATTAGTTTATTCAATTGTGTTGAAATATTTACAGATTGTTTATTAGTATAGCTATATTAATAGATATGCTTATTCCTATAATTGAACTTTATAAAAAAATATACTGCCACATGAGGTATAAAACGGGTAGTTTCATTAAACACTTCCCTAGTACATTTTCTTTCAAAAAAATCTAAATACATAAAACTGACAGTGCAGGAAGAAATAATGAATATATGCAGCATCTTCATCTCTATGCAGATGAAGTGCAAGCTCTTGTCCTTGATTTAATATTCACAGAAAACCAACCAACTTAAAGAGTAATATGAAAAAATATTTGTCAGCACTTTTAGTCTAATCGTGTATTTCAATATAGCAGTGTATTGTTTAATGAGAATCCCTTCAAAATAAATCAAAGTACTGGTGTACTTTTAGAAGGAGTAACTCATCAAAGAATGTTCAAAATAATTCCTGACTAACAACAGATAGACCTTCAAAGAACCATGAGATGTGAACATAAGAAGCTTTATCTAGTATTTCTATTTAATAATACATTTACAATTAGTGACATGTACACAGTTGATATTAGGTTGAAGTACGAGTTCAGATTCTGAAATCTGTAACAAAAAGCAGGTTTTCATATGCTACTCAGTAGAAACAGCTTGTGGTAAACAAAGTGTCCAAGGTTATTTATCTTATTTTCTTCATTTATTTGTAATTTTGTTTTTATATTTATGAAGCAGCCCAATTCTCAGTAAATAAAAATGAATTGAAAACAAATACTTCAAGATTCAACTGGGAATTGTGTGTTATCTTCATCTCCCAACTTTGTTCTCATCTTTATTTGTCTTTGGGGGGTTGCTGCTTGCTTATTTTCTTTAATATATGCATTGACTAGCGCAATTTTTCTACTTCTCATATGCAGTAGGAAATTTCCTGTTTTGATAATAAGTGAACAGACACCCAACCTCATATCCCCACAAGCTTATTTCTGACATTTTTTAATATGACAATGATTTATCAATGACTTCCACAGTTCCCCTGTGGCTCCCTTTGGGGTGTTTTAAATGGTTTTACAATAAATATGTTTAGTGACTGTCTAATTTGACATATATTTTGACAAAGTCAATCATTATGTGTGTTTAATACACCTTATCATAAGAAAGGAAGCCTACTAACTGGCAAAACTGCTGATTTTGTGAAAACTACAGTGTCAACCCTTTCTGGGGGAAGCTAGGATTGTAAATAAAGGTTAAACAGATCAGCAGATATTTAATTATATCTTTAAAAATGTTAAAATTATTCTCTGTGTCATAAAAGAACAATTTCTTATATTTCTTGCAGCATCTCTCTCTTATAGACTAAAGTTCCTGATATTACACACAATGTGCATTTTTAATTTAGTTGGAAGAAGAAATCAAACTTAAATGTAGTACTGAGAATATGCTGCTGTAAATGTAAATATAGCATGAAAAATGAATGAAGAATGCATTGGATACTTAGTATATCAAAAATATTAGGTACAAATAAAATATTTATAGAGTGTAGCTGTGTTTTCAATATATCTGGCAAGGTGTTACCTACTCACTTCATGCTCCACTGATCTGAATTTTAACTGGGAATTTTTAGTGTTGGGCTTAAATATTATCATTTAATGAGACTTTAAGAACTAATTTACATAATCCTCAAGCAAAATATTGTTCTATATTCAAAAGAGCAATCAGTATTCCTTTTCAAAGCTCATATTAATTCAATTTCAAAAAGAGGATGTTTATGACACCAAGATAAGAAAATACAAATACAGTTGTTAATCACTTTATAATTACAAAAAGTCTTTTTTAAAAGTCATAGCACAAATACCTTGCAGGTGTTTGTTTCACATTCATCTACTGACTTTAATTTCCCTTGTTTAACCTCTAAAGGAAAATTATATATATATAAAAAAATCTACAACAAATATACTTTAGATAATTGAAGAGAACTTTGTAACAACTAAGCCTGTGTACTGTTAAAGACATTTGACTACAAGTAGTATTTGTTTCTTCCTAAATGTATCCTATATTGGGACACATGATGATTTCCTGCTTCAGGGAGCTGTAGTATACATGGCAACACATATGGCCGTCATTCAGCAATGAGCTCTGTATAGAAAGGCCACTGTGCCCACATATAGTCCCATTGAGTATGTGCATGGGTGCATGCAGTCGTGGTATTTATGCATATAAATTAGGCACGCACAATTGCTTATTCTTAACTTTGTAAATCTAACATAAATTGTATAATTGTGCACCTAAATGTGATTTGAACATGTGGGATTTTTGTGTGTGTATGTGTGTTTCACTGAACCTTCCAATATGGGTTCTGATTCTGTCTCTGCGAGCCTCATTTTGCCATCCTACTCATGTTGAGTGCCATTTTACTCCACATGTAGACATACTAGGCTAGACTGAGTCTGTAGCTTCAGCCTGATTAAGGGGCAGTACAAAACTGATCTGCACTAGCAGCAGCTCTGTATGGGAACTGTGACTCTCAGTCAATTTCCTTCCCCGTTCACCCCTTGCTCTAGGGGACAGTAAGTTGCAGCAGCTCTTAGAAGCTTACTTCTCCCTTCACACCTGGACAGCTTCTCAAGTCAATGAGTAGGCATGGGTGAAGCCAAAGGTCTAAGCACTCTCTACCTCCTCCTGTCCCACCAGGAGGAAATTTTCAGAGATCAGAGACTATACTCTGCAACAAATCCTAAGCCAAGATATGCATAGAACAAGTAAAAGAATGGGTGGGAACCTTATCCTCCCTTTGTCCCCTGCTCAGCTGACTAAGTCAAGGACACAGTCTAGCTAACTGAAATCAATGGAATTAATTGTGGAGTAAAGTACTATTCGACTTGAGTAAAGGTGTCAGATATTAAGCTATAATAATATGTTACAAAATGAAACTGGAAGACTAGTCTCATCCTGATTTTAAAAAGAGTGGCTAGATTCAATTATATTTTTGCTCAAGAAAGTATGATTACTTTGAAACAGAGTGGAAAATAATTGAATTGTATATTTATTGAAAGAGCTGCTAGTTATACCTCTCATCCTTTATCATTTTCCCACATTAAAATTGTTTTTATCACACAAATTGTATCTCTTAATCTGAAATTGACATGTGTTCAAGTAGCACACTTAACTCCATGCATTGTTATCCTTTCATGAGAAAAAAGTGGAGTTTTAATATATGATGCATTATCATCCTTTAAAAATCAGTCAGCTTTAATAATACTTGTATTTATTTAAGTACATTAGTCATGTTTGAAATATTAAATGTTATCTACAATGGACAAGGAGGAATATATGCTTTTTTTTAAAAAAAATTCTCAGTTCTTTGTCAGTATAGCTAAAAACAGCTGGAGGTCATTGAGTCAGATTGTCATGGATTCAAGTAATACTTGTTTAACATGTTAAAGGACAAGAATTCTCAAAGCCTGGAGTGGTGGATCAGTCAGTGATGGGAAACATAGCCTACTGATGAAGTTTAAAATCATATTAGATGTTTGCTTTAGGACCTAGAGATGCAATCATTATGGACTGTCAAATAATATATCATGCACTGTAATGCCAAACCAGAGCCTCTTATTACTTCCACTTGGATGTGCTAGAACCAGACCTGAGGCCCCTGCTTTATTTGTATTTCTCTAATGAAAAAAATAATATATACATCTTGGGCTATACTTGATTTTAAAAAATGCTATTAATGAGTTTTATGTCTTTTGAAGATATTACACATGAAGTGTACTAAGTTATATTTACAATATATGTGGGATATGTTACACAGTTGTAGCCCCTTGAGTTCTATTTACTAAAGAGTTATGCACTAATTGCATGACTTTTCTAATAGGGGGTGTTCACTGAAAGCCCTGAAGATACCAGAGGTGACTAAATTCTTTAGGTTTAATATTCAGAGAAGCCAGTATCCCAAAGCACAACTAAATGTGTTATGCCCTAGAGGGGCAGCATCCCAAAGCACAACTAAATGTGTTATGCCATAGAGGGGCATATGCCCTAGAAGGGAACAGTCAGCAAAAATTAGCTCCAGATTTCCTCCCCTGTCCCACATCAGAAAATGTCTCCACATAATTGGCAATGGGAAAAAAAGAATAGAAATCCCAGATAGTTAGTCCAAATTAAACTCTGGCCATTTGCTATACATTGATTCACAAATAGATATTTAGCATGTTTCACACAACAAATACATGTAAAGATTAATGTTGTATATTGTCATATATTCCATATTCCATTGGCTCCATTAACATGGCTATTTTTGTCCATCTTGTATGAATCCAACTGATCTCTTTTATGATGTGTTCACACTGTGTTCTGATGGATAATTTGGTCCAGAATAAATTGCAAGTAGATGGTAAAGGGAGAAAAAAACAACACAGTTTTTTAGGCTAGGAAGATAAAAGGGAAAACGGGATAATGGTTGTCCTCGCTCAGATTTTTTTTTTTTAATCACCTGCTAGCAATAGCAAGACAGTAGCCTACCTTAGGTGCTAATTAACAAGAGAAGTACTTTGACAATAACAGAAATGTTGATAGCTGTCTGTGGAAATGTGAGCATAAACTGAGATGACAGAACTGAGTGGGCATGGACCACCTGTTTCATGTGTTTCAGTGTGTCATGGGAGAGTATGTATTAACCTGATTTTTAAAAAAAGAGTTTTTCTAACTACGTTGAAGTTATCTTTCTTTAAGTTGCTTGTTAATGCTGTCCTACACACAAAGAATACAACATTGTGATTGAACCTGTGATCCTGTTCAATTTTTGTTATGTATTTGAATTTGATATAGGTAACATTATTGTTTTTGACAAGGTAGTGAATTATTCTTTTTTTTTTTTTTTGGTGTGATCTGTGTGTGCACAGACACAATCATAGAAATGCAGGACTGGAAGGGACCTAGAGAGGTCAGCTAGTGCAGCCCCCATGCTGAGGCAGGACCAAGTAAACCTAGACCATTGCTGACAGGTGTTTGTCCAACCTGTTCTTAAAAACTTCCAGTCATGGGGATTCATCAACCTACCTTAGAGGCTTATTCCACTACCTTAGTATCCTAACATCTAATCTAAAATTCCTTTGCTCAAGATTAGCCCATTACTTCTTGTCCTAACTTCTGAGAACATGGACATGGAAAATAATTGATCATTCTCATCTTTATAACAATGTTCTTTTTATAAAATATTTGAAAACTGTTACTAGTTCCCCCCTCAGTCTTCATTTCTTAAGACTAAACATACACAAGATTTTTACTCTTTCCTCATAGGTCAGGTTTTCTAAACCTTTTATCATCTGTGTTGTTCTTCTCTGGACTCTCTCCAACTTGTCCACTTCTTTCTTGTAGAGTGGCAACCAAAACTGGACACAATACTCCAACTGAGGCCTCACCGGTGCTTAGTAGAGAGGGACAATTATTTACCATAGCACTCCTGTTAATGCACCCGGAATGATTTTAGCCATTTTCACAGCTGCTTCACACTGTTGGCTCATATTCAATTTATGATCCACTGAAACTCCCAGATCCTTTTCAATGGTACTACTGCATAGCTAGTTATTCCCCATTTTGTGTTTGTGCATTTGATTTTTTCTTACTAACTGCAGTACTTTTCATTTGTCTTCATTTAATTGAATTTCATTTTGTTGCTTTCAGACCTATTCGCCAATATGTCAAGATCATTTTGAATTCTAATCTTGTTCTTCCAGAGTGCATGAAACCCCTACCAGTTTGGTATCATCTTCAAATTTATAAGCATAAGCTCAACGTCATTATTTAAGTCATTGATTAAAATATGAAATAGTACCAGGACAGATGTCCATGTAGAACACACCACTTTTTTATGGCTTTCCCCCAATGGTTACTTCTAATGATGTTAAATTCTCTCCTCTCCTGAATGTACCAAGAAGAATAATGTCCCTAACTTGACAAGAAGATTAAGAGTTGGTTCTTTTCCAGATCTTTTTTAATAGCGAGTTTGAGTTCTCTTATGTGACATCATACTTGTATGAACTAACTGTACAGAAGGAAATCTTAATTTTATTGGAATAACAGATAAAGTACAAAGCTCATGTTTAGAACTTTATTCTAGTTCTATGCTGATATATTGGACTTTATGTTCTGAATTAGACCAGTGTTCCATCTAATCATTGTCTGACAGTAGACTATATCAGAAGCTTCAGCGGAGATGCAGGAAACTCCATCATATACAATTATGCAATACCCAGGCTATAGGGGAAGTTTCTTCCTTACCCTGTCAACTAATAGTTAACTGATGCCCTGAGAGTTTATATTCCACCTATTTTTCCTATGTAATATCAATTGCATGTTCTTATTCTCCATGTAATTCTTATTTTGTAAACATTATATTAAGCTCTTGGCCTCAGTGATATCTTGTGACATTGAGTTCCACTGGTTAATAATGTGTTATGGAATAAAGTATTTATTTTTGGCAATTTAAAGTGTGTCCTGTTTCAATGGATGTTCCCTTGAACTATTATGTGAAAGGGTAAATAGGACCACTTTCTCTACTTTTCATCATTCTTATTTGTATCCTGTCTAAAGAAAATCTGAATCATTATGATCTCTTTTCACATGGAAGTTTTGCTATGCCTCTAATAATTTGAGATCCGTCTCTGAATCCCCTCTAGTTCTCCCACATTATTTTACATAGGGAGATCCCAGCTTCATTAGCAATAAGGGATACAAAAGGCAGTTAGAGATTAGGAAAGATCTTTATTGAGTATCAAAGATGGCAGTGTAACATGCTCAAATGCCTTTTACATGGCAGCACCCTAGCCACCAGCTTGCAATCCTGAAAGCAGATCCTCTTCCTCCTTGCCCAGTCATCATACTACAGCCAGGACTGATCAGAGTCCCAGGACATCACTGACATTTTAACTAACATATCATCTAGTCTTGCTCAGAGCAGGTCTTTAACATGGTTAAAACACTGGTAGCTGCTGCCAACTCATCTAGGGATCCTTCATTGCTACCACCAGTGGATGCAATGATCTCTTGTATATCCAGTGCTGTCACAGTCACTAAACCAGCAGTGCATATATAAGAAAAATGCATGTCAGTCAAACGTAAATAGCTCCCGCCTGGTTTAAAAAACAACTTGGAAAGTCAGCCAGGCTGACGTTAGAGTGCATATCAACACAAGCATCCAGCCAAGTGGCAAAAACTGTTGTTTTGCTGCATCTATGAGCTTAGCAAAATAGTTATACATAGTGATTGCCAAATTTCACTCCACTACACACACTTCCTATTAGGTAAATTAATGTAAAGTATTTTTAGAGTCATATGGCCATATGTTTTCAATCCTTTTATATTTACATGAGCATCTCTCCTGGGTAGTGTGTCATCGCACTGTGTTCAATTTCTCTGTTGATATAGCTGTTTTTCTAGTACTTAACGTCTCTCCATTTTGGTCTCTTTAGCTATATCTATATATAATATGAAAAGATGTTCCAGTGATCTTTCAAGTAATTAGTACCTCTGTGTCTGCAGGGTAGAAAACAAAATTAAGACGGGTCTGCCTGTCAATGAATCACTTCAGTTTCTAGTTTAGTTAATGGCAAATTTATTTACATATATACATACTATATATTGACTCCTGGAAGATTTCCCATCAAACTAAATCTAGTGATTCTTCTAAAATAACTGACTGCAAATAGCAATGCTCTTAATGGGACTACCAGATTTTCTATTGTGGTAACAACAGCTTGCATTCTGACAATCTGAGTGGTGAGAGTATTAGATCTTGGGCTTTGGGACTACAGGGAGAATCTTCTTCAGCAACACACACAGCGCTAAATATTACTACCACCAATTTTGAAGCAAAAATGCATATTTTTTCCAAATCACCAAAAGCCATAGAGAATATCCTAGTATGTAGGAGAACTTAGAATGGCATATTAATAAAACTGAAGAGGTAAGATTGCACTAAACCCAGGCACTTAGTCTGTCATTCATTTTCCGATTAAGAATGTATCATGGCAGACAAAAATGAACACATGCAGGTATAAGCCTTTTTGACCCACAACACTTATGTGTAACACTATTACAAAAAGTTTAGAGATAGATGAACCTTTAGGAAAGCCTCAAGCAAGCCCAGAACCCATAATTAGGGTCTTGCAGTCCAAGTGAGTGATATAATCAGGCCTTTCAGAGTTCTGACATAAGGCAAACAAGCAAGCTGAAGTTTCTAGAGCCAGGACTTCAAATTAAGATTCCAAAAGTTTCAGCCTGGCTTTCATGTGTCCTTAATTAAAAGGATGCTTTCTGTGCAAACAAAAGTTGAATCTGTGTCTTTTAGTGTAAGATCAGAGAGATCAGGGTTTTTACAACTATCATTGTCCTTTCACTAAAAAAGATGTTGTTAGTAACAGCTAGCTCAAGATTTTTGGAGCATGCTACTTTTTTTGTTGTGCTGGGTGAATTCAGAATAGCTGTTCTAACCACACTTCCCCTCCCTCCGCCACCCCCTCCCCCCCCCCAACATTCCTCTATGTTAAGGTCATATAGAAGTGGTATTTTGAGTCTAAGTCGCTCCCTGCCAAACACACTCTTCATGAAGTTTATACACTACTTCTCAGGATAAAAGACAAGAAAAATTC
Organism: Emys orbicularis; assembly: GCF_028017835.1. Lineage (NCBI taxonomy): Eukaryota > Metazoa > Chordata > Testudines > Emydidae > Emys > Emys orbicularis. The sequence goes on along the minus strand of NC_088687.1, from coordinate 78,906,293 downwards.
ATTGTAGATCTGTGACTGATATGCTCAATGAGATGCAAGTGGAATTTTTCCAGATTGTTTTGTCGATTAAAATTGTTTATTGGTATAGATTGAATATATTCTGTCTTTTCATCAAAAAATCTGGTTTAGGTTATGCATGTTCTATTACTGTGTTTAAGGAACTGTGTGTGCAGATCAGAAGCCATATCAAACCCCTTAATTCTGCATTTGGAAAAATATGAGTGACACTAAAAAGATAATGCAATAACGCTTTTATAAAAATACAGTACATAAAACACATTAATAAACCTGCTACTATGTTATAATGGTAATCTAAGTCAAAACTTGAATTTGAACTAGTCCCCAATTCCAATTTGGATGTGTATTATGGGGATGACATGAAGATTGGGTATCTCCAATAATTGCAAAATGAAATTAAAAATGCCAAGTAAATACTGAAGTTGGAAATATAACCTGAGATTAATTTTCTGTTTTTCCCCCCTTGTAATTAAGATTTGGTATTTGAGAGAGCTACTATTATAAAGTAGCAACAGGAAATGGTCATTTTCTTAAGTTCATACTGTAGGAAATACCATTTCCCTTTAATAGAATTTGTTGAACACTGTATTTCTGTTAAAGTTCTACGTAAATAGAAAAGGCCCGGTTTTCTGTTATTCCTGTTCCTGGGACAGCAGTGGAGGGAAGATGAGGGTTTGAAAGAGGACGAGGTTGGCGTTAAGCCACCTGCACAGTCTCCATATTTCTGGGGCAGCCAGGGACCTGCCTACCTCAGGTGAAAGTTAGAGCAGCCTTAGGGTTACTTTAACTTATACTCTGCTTCGTGTGTTTCTTTGTGCATCTTGGGATGCAGAGAATACCCAGTGTGCAGTGTATTCCAGTCATACCACCTTCTCATCCTTGGTCTGCCTGCTCCCTAATCCTCCTTGCTCCCAGTGTGACCCCTACGCTGAAGACTAGAAGCAGGTCTGGCTCAGAGCCTTTATGCCTCCTGTGCACCAATGAAGGAGCTCCTTTGGAGGAAGGGACCATTTGCATACTCTTTAAGGCCTTTTTGCCCCTTCCCCTGCCCCAGAGTGGCATAAAGGAGCTTTAAGGTGAAAGAGAGAATGAGGCCTAGACCGTATTGTCAATTTGGCCCCCCAAAAACTGTGGGATCTTGATCAAGCTCTCTTGTAACTGAAGTCAGGCTCAACATATTATTATAAAATATCATATGGGCCTTGTGTAAAAGCTTTTCCACTTAAACTATTTTGGCACATAAACAGGCTTTTCCGGGGAGCACCCTTTGCATGGCTGCACTGGCTGCCACTGTATCCCAATTGTTTACCTCAAATTAAACATTAAACACAATTGCATTTAACCCCTGTAGTGTTATTACAAGTGTGCACTCACCAGAGGTGCCTTTCCCACCATCACAGTCCTGCACCAGTGGATCCTGGGAGGGGATTGGCTCCAAAGTTAGGAAAAGGTCCTGGCTGTCGGGGAGAATGGATCCTCCACTTGTCTGCTGCGCATTCTCCTCCTCCTCCTTTTCCTCATCAACAATGTCCTCCTCATTGTTGCCTGTGGCCCCCTGGATCCCCTGGGAGGTATCCACAGAGAGTGTTGGGGTACAGGTGGGGTCCCTACCTAGAATCACATGCAGATGCTCATAGAAGCGGCATGTCTATGGCTCAGCACCAGAGCGACTATTCACCTCCCTTGTCTTCTGGTACACTTGTCTGAGCTCCTTTATTTTGACACGGCACTGCTGTGCGTCCCTGGTGTAGCCTTTTTCTCCCATGCTCTGTGCAATTTTGGCAGATGTCAGCATTTCTTCTGCTGGTTCGGTGCTCTGCCTTCACAGACTCTTCTCCCCACACAGAAATCAGATCCTGTGTCTCCTATATGCTCCACGCTGGAGCACATTTGCGTACCTGGGCAGCCATGGTCAGCTGTGGTGGTCAGCTCTCCACGCTGATCAAACAGGAAATGAAATTCAAAAGTTTCCAGCGCTTTTCCTGTTTACCTGGCTGAAGTGAAGTAGAGTTGAAAATGCTGTCCAGAGCGGACACATTGGTGCACTCTGGGTCATCTCCCGGAGGCCAACAAGACAAAATACACTGTGCTGTGTCTACACTACCCCTAATTCCACCTGGGAAGGTTGAATCTAGCGCTACTCCTCTCGTTGAGATGGAGCACAGGCGTCTATTTTAAAAGCCCTTTAGGTCGTCGGGAAGGGCTCTGTAGTGTAGAAAAGCACATTATAAATTCTACCCAATGCGGGGAATGTCGATCTAATGACATAGTGTAGACCAGCCCTAGGATTCTTACTGGCATAACTATATAATTTAAAACAACACCTCTGAAACCAACATAGTTATGCTAGTAAAATTTTTAACTGTAGATTAGCCCCAATTTTATGTTTATAGACAAACATGGCAACAGATAAATTCAAACTGATGCTATGGTCAATAGAAAAATCTTACAAAGATGGGACTATCTTCTTCTTCCTATAGAGAAAGAAAGCCAAAACCCACAATGATGTTTGTTAACATTAATTCTTCATATATGTCCCTTTTTGATAATCTAGTTTGCAGTCCCACTGTGTTAAGTTATTTATCTCCACTGAAATCAAATTACAAAAATAACATATCACTCAGATCTTATCAAATTAAACATAACCACAGCTTTTATTTTTGCAAAACTCTGCTTACTCAGAATTTGTTTGCAAATCTAATTTGCATTGTTAATGGATGCTAACTGTAAATTAGAATTACTACTGTAATCACTTGGCCAAAAACAGGTGGAAGTTCTGCTGTTAGCAATCCATTCTTCCTCCAATCAAAGAGACTTGATCCACCTTTGATAAGAGAGAAGACAGGTTTTTGCTAGTTCAACATTTGAATTTTAGCCTTAAATTCTAAAATAATCATTAGAAAACCTAAATATAACTATCAATTTTAAAGAGTTCGTTTAAGTTAATTAATTCTTATATTTTAAAAAGCAACTTTATATACCTGCCCTAAATCAAGAGGGTAATTATGCTTCTTTAGGCCTAAGCATAGGCCTCACTACTAAAGTTGATGATTATAAAACCAAGATTATTTGATTTGATGGCTACTCTGTACATCTGTATAGGGCTAACGGCACTCAAAATAATGTTATCAGGGACAGGTGAAACCAGGCTGATTGGGGTAGCATACAGTAATGTAAATACACTGCTCTTGGTCGCAGACTGTTTTTGGGAGGAGGTCATTCTTCTTAATGTAATTACTTAAGCCCAGATCCTGGAATACATGACTTATTGGCAGACTGCTGGACTCACATGGAGCTGCTCTACAGGTACAGCAATTCACTCATGCCCAACAAGTTACGGGATTGGGGCCAAATTATTGTATTGTAAAAAGAGGAGTAAAAACAGAGATGGCTGTCATAGGGAAGCAGGCCTACATGAATGATAAAAGTCTTAATATACAGACACTGAGGGCACATTTAAAAAAATATAGCTTCTACTCATTCAGTTTCAGATGCAAAATTTCAAGCTCAGATGACAGAATATGAGCACCTTATACTTGATTGTACTAACAAATCATTTAGGGCTAGACTGTAGCCTTGTATGTACAGCCCTGGGCTAGGAGTGGTGCAGAACTGCACAACCAGTGGCTTCCCCAGGAATTGAAACTGGGGGGAGAGGGAGTGTTCGAATTTACAGGGGGGGTGTCAGGGCCGATGAGAGGTGAGACCGTGAGGGTGAAGGTGGGCTGTATGGCACCATAGTAAAAACTGAAAAATGTTTCATGACCATTTTATTAGATTTAATTCACGTTTTAAAATCATCACACAAATTAAATTTGGCTACTCAAGCCTTCTATGAAGCACTACGTCTACATCCTTCTTGGTTTCTTGTTATAATTTTGCACAACTCTGTTAATGAACTTCTTGAATGCAATGCGTTCATCTTTGGTGGCTTCTCGTGTGTCCGGTACTTCCATTCTTTCAGTTGATATGGTCATTAGTTCATTCACATGATCAGGCAGAAGGCGACTTCTTTCAGAACACAAAATTCTATTCAATGATGAAAAAGAATGCTCAACTGTAGCTGTTGTGACTGGGAGTAGCAAGAGATAAATTCCTACTTCTTTCATCCCAGGAAACAGAACACAAAGATCGGGTCGAGCCACTAGTGATGATAAAAAAGAAGTTGAAGTCAAATCTTCATTCATTCGTCGTATGATATTCCACTCTGTGTTCAAATTCTCATAGACTCATAGACTCATACACTTTAAGGTCAGAAGGGACCATTATGGTCATCTAGTCTGACCTCCCGCATGATGCAGGCCACAAAAGCTGACCCACCCACTTTCCCTTAACTCAGCTGTTGAAGTCTCCAGATCGTGATTTAAAGACTTCAAGTCGCAGAGAATCCTCCAGCTTGCGACCCCTGCCCTATGCTGCGGAGGAAGGCGAAAAACCTCCAGGGCCTCTGCCAATCTACCCTGGAGGAAAATTCCTTCCCGACCCCAAATATGGCGATCAGTAGAACCCCGAGCATACAGGCAAGAATCTCCAGCCGGACCCTCATTTTACCAGCGATGGCACGTTATTGCCTAATTGACTAAAATCACGTTATCCCATCAAACCATTCCCTCCATGAACTTATCTAGCCTAATCTTGAAGCCAGGGAGGTCTTTTGCCCCCACTGTTTCCCTCGGAAGGCTGTTCCAAAATTTCACCCCTCTGACGGTTAGAAACCTTCGTCTAATTTCAAGCCTAAACTTCCCCACGACCAGTTTATATCCATTTGTTCTCGTGTCCACATTAGTACTGAGCTGAAATAATTCCTCTCCCTCCCTGGTATTTATCCCTCTGATATATTTAAAGAGAGCAATCATATCCCCCCTCAGCCTTCTTTTGGTTAGGCTAAACAAACCGAGCTCCTCGAGTCTCCTTTCATAGGAAAGGTTTTCCATTCCTCGGATCATCCTAGTGGCCCTTCTCTGTACCCGTTCCAGTTTGAGTTCATCCTTTTTAAACATAGGAGACCAGAACTGCACACAGTACTCCAAATGAGGTCTCACCAGCGCCTTGTATAACGGAAGCAGCACCTCCTTGTCCCTACTAGAAATACCTCGCCTAATGCATCCCAAGATCGCATTAGCTTTTTTCACAGCCACGTCACATTGCCGACTCATAGTCATCCTGCGATCAACCAGGACTCCGAGGTCCTTCTCCTCCTCCGTCACTTCCAACCTATGCGTCCCCAGCTTATAACTAAAATTCTTGTTAGTCATCCCTAAATGCATCACCTTACACTTCTCACTATTAAATCTCATCCTATTATTATTACTCCAATTTACAAGGTCATCCAAGTCTCCCTGCAGAATATCCCGATCCTTCTCCGAATTGGCAATACCTCCCAACTTTGTGTCATCCGCAAACTTTATCAGCCCACTCCTACATTCGGTTCCGAGGTCAGTAATAAATAGATTAAATAAAATCAGACCCAAAACCGAAACTTGAGGAACCCCACTGGTGACCTCCCTCCAACCTGACAGTTCACCTTTCAGTACTACCCGCTGCAGTCTACCCTTTAACCAGTTCTTTATCCACCTCTGGATTTTCATGTTGATCCCCATTTTTTCCAATTTAACCAATAATTCCTCATGCGGTACCGTATCAAACGCTTTACTGAAATCGAGGTATATTAGATCCACCACATTTCCTTTATCTAGAAGGTCTGTTACTTTCTCAAAGAAGGAGATCAGGTTGGTTTGGCACGATCTGCCTTTCGTAAACCCATGTTGTAATTTGTCCCAATTGCCATTCACCTCAAGGTCCTTAACTACTTTCTCCTTCAAAATTTTTTCCAAGACCTTGCATACTACAGATGTTAAACTAACAGGCCTGTAGTTACCCGGGTCACTTTTTTTCCCCTTCTTGAAAATAGGAACCACATTAGCTATTTTCCAGTCCAACGGTACCACCCCCGAGTTTACAGATTCATTAAATATTATCGTTAAGGGGCTTGCAATTTCTTGTGCCAGTTCCTTCAATATTCTAGGATGAAGATCATCCGGTCCGCCCGATTTAGTCCCGCTTAGCTGGTCAAGTTTGGCTTCCACCTCTGATGCTGTAATGTCAATCCCCCCATCCCGTATCTTAGCGCCTGGCAGACAGCACACCCTTCTATTTTCTGGGTCTGCCCTGGTCACAGGCCTGTCTAACCTCCTCAGTAAGGAGTCTCCAATCACATAAACCTGCCTTTGCCTGGTGACAGTGCGATCTACTAATGTATCCCCTGTTCCCTGTAGTCGTAACTCCTGTGTGTTTCTATTTTCCCTTATAGTCCCCCTAGTGCCATCCTGTATCCTCCCGGGGCTGAATATTGATGCTGTCTCCATCAACTCCTCCCCTCTCTCTATTGGACTAGCTGCTCTTCTTTTCTTCCTTTGCCTCCCACCATCAGTTACCACCTGCTGTGTCCCCTCCTCGTTATCCAAACACCCAAACCTGTTCCTGAGTTCTATTTCCCCCTCACTAGCCCTCCTTTTCCTAGGCCTGCTTCTCACGGTCACATGCTTCCACTGGTCTTGTTCTCCCCCCGACATTCCCCCCTCACAGACCATAGCCCCCGCTTCCATCTGCACCCCTGAGCATTCCCCTTCCGCCACTCCCTGCCTTTACTCCAGTAGCTGCTCGAATCCCCTTCTAAATTCTACCAGGGTCTCTACCTGCATCTCCAACCCTCGGACCTTTTCCTCTAACAGGTCAATTAGGCGGCATTTCATACAGACATACCTCTGTTCAGGTACCCCTGCTAGGACCATATACATACCACAGCTGCCACATGCAATCATCTGCATTGTGTCCCCAGCTGCTAGGCTCATGGCTGCTGTAGTCTCCGCCCACTGCTTCTGGGGATACAGAGCACACCGCGCCCTCCTGCCTACCCTTCCACCTCCCCCTGTAAACTCCCACTTAAACTCCCCTGTTAGCAGCCCTGTTTGCCGGCTCCTGGGTGCCGCTGCTCTATTCTATCCTAATCACATGGCAGCCCCATTGCTGGTAGTGCCTCACTCCACTCAACTGTTGGTGTTTTATAGGACAGGCATCTGAAAAATTACGTAGAGGTTGAGTAGAATCTAGAAGTCGCTGTTGTCGATTTTAAAGAATCAAGTCTGTGTACTTTTTCAGTTGTCTTAACAAACACTTCTTGTCTTCTTCACTTAAGGATTCAATATAAATGCCTTCATTAGTCAACTTCTGGACTGAAGTCTTTGCTTCTTCCAGTACTTTTTCAATGGATAGATCTCTGATTGATCCAAATGTAGCTTCTATTCCTGGACAAAGATCTACTACTGTTGTAGCAGATGCCTGGATTGCATTGTTTAATGACCCAAGTGGTTTCAACAGTAGACTTACGAGAGAGAGAATGGCAATAGTCTTCTCTGAATGTAGTAGCAAAAGTAATCCACCAGCCTCACTACTTAGATCCATCCCATCTTGGTAGATACTTTCCAAAGCCAGTAATAACGGCTGGAGTAATTTTAAGATAACAGCCAAGGGTCGCTCATGAGAAAGCCAGCGGTTTTCCCAGGTTGGACTAATTTGAACTTCAGTCTCAGTGTATCTTCTATATTTTACAAGATATTCCGTTTTTTTGGACTCTTGCTGAAAAAATAATATAATGAAGACATTAAATTTATAGCTTTTTTAATGTCTTTTGAAGTTTCTGCAGCTCGTACTAGTTCTAGTTGGAGTAGATGGCCTCTGCAGTGTGTATAGGAGAGATTAGGGTTACACTTTTCTCTGAGAAAAGCTTGTACTCCACCATGTCTTCCAGAGAAGTTTGCAGGTCCATCAAATGCACAAGCAGCCATCTGTTTGGGGTCCAACTGACAAGCATTTAACTCTTCTAAGATGTGGGTTGTCACAGATGCAGCCGATGTGTCTTCTATAACTTGAACGTCTAGAAATGCATCTACTGGCCTACCCCTGACATCAAGATAACGTACATAATTACTTAATACTTGATGCCCATTTGCATCGGTGCATTCATCAGCCATGTATGCAAATTTTTTGAATGTGGTGAGAGAGTTCTTCACTTTTTCAACTGTTGAGTCTTTCACTGTCGCACCGCATGCGTCTAGCCAGTCAGTTGAGTTTCTTGCAGAAAGATAGTGAGCATTTACTGGTCTTGTTCAGAACCAGTGTTCAACTTCAGGATGAACAAGTGACAATGCACTTAACATTGGCCTCCAATTTGTAGTGTGTGATATCTCTTGCTTAAATAGAAAGTAGGATGCCACAGCCATGTTTGTTCGCATGAACTATGTTCTGTCTCCAGCATTCTTAACAGCCTCATTAAGTCTTCTAAAATTGGCTTTGAAAGTGGGCTTATAAGGCTTTCTGCATGTTGATACACTCCAGAGGCCTGGTGTTTTGCAGCCTTGTCACATAGTTTGTCATCATTGGCTTTGCTGATCGGTTTGACAAACCAAGCTCCTCCACTTTTACCAATTATAGCATTGGGAAGCTTTCCTTCTTCGTAAGCTTTTTTGCAAGAGGTGCACCAGTAGCCATCTTTTGTAACTTCAATAAATGGGAACACTTTGACCGACAAACATCGGGAACTGCCTTTAGGTTTTGGAGACACTGTTTCTTCAGTAGGTAGCTGTATTTGTGCTTCGGGCTGGTCGGATGTAGATATACTACTTGAACCTTCAGATGACATGTCGATATATTCTTGGTTCTTGATGTGTTCTTCACCTTGGTTAGTTTTTGAGGCCTTTGAGTGGAAAAACTATTGTATTGGTTTTTGTCTTTTCGTTTTCACTTTGACCTGCAACATATAAAAGAGATATGAAGAAAGTCAATGTTTTGTTAGGATAATGCAAATTTAACATAAGGATAATGCAAGTTACACCAAAACACATAACAGGTCTAGATTTCTAAAAAAAATATATTAAAAAAAAATGTATTTAATTTAAATTGACTTTTGAAAAGTAAGCCCTCATGGGATAAGAGGGAAGTCCTCTCATGGATCAGTAACTGGTTAAAAGATAGGAAACAAAGGGTAGGAATAAATTATCAGTTTTCAGAATGGAGAGAGATAAATAGTGGTATCCCAGAGGGGTCAGTACTGGGATCATTACTGTTCAACATATTCATAAATGATCTGGAAAAATGGGTAAACAGTGAGGTGGCAAAATTTGCAGATGATACAAAACTATTCAAGATAGTTACGTCCCAGGCAGACTGCGAAGAGTTACAAAGGGATCTCACAAAACTGGGTGACTGGGCAACAAAATGGCAGATGAAATTCAATGCTGATAAATACAAAGTAATGCACATTGGAAAACAATCTCAACTATACATACAAAATGATGGAGTCTGAATTAGCTGTTAACACTCAAGAAAGAGATCTTGGAGTCATTGTGGATAGTTCTCTGAAACCATCCACTTAATATGCAGCAGCAGTCAAAAAGAGCAAACAGAATGTTGGGAATCATTAAGAAAGGGATATATATAAGACAGAAAATATCATATTGCCTCTATGTAAATCCATGGTATGGGCACACCTTGAATACTGTGTGCAGATCTGTTCACCCCATCCCAAAAAAGATATATTGGAATTGAAAAAGGTACAGAGATGGGCAACTAAAATGATTAGGGGTATGAAACAGGAGGAGAGATTAAAATGACTGGGAATTTTCAGCTTAGAAAAGAGATGACTAAGGGGGAATATGATAGAAGTCTATAAAATCTTGACTTTTGTGAAGAAAGTGAATAAGGAAATGTTATTTAATCCTTCACATAAAACAAGAACTAGCAGTCACCCAATGAAATTAATAGGCAGCAGGTTTTAAAAAAACAAAAGGAAGTACTTCTTCACACAACTTCACACAACAAGTCAACCCGTGGAACTCTTTGCCAGGGGATGCTGTGAAGACCAAAACTATAACAGGATTAAAAAAAGAACTAGATCAATCCCTGGAGAATAGATCCATCAGTGACTATTAGCCAGGATGGGGAGGGATGCAACACCATGCTCTGAGTGTCCCTAGCCTGTTTGCCAGAAGCTGGGAATGGGCAACAGGGGATGGATCACTTGAGTCCCTGTTCTGTTCATTCCCTCTGAAGCACCTGGCCTTGACCATTGTCGAAAGACAGGATACTGGGCTATATGGACCATTGGTCTGACCCAGTATGACCATTCTTATGTAAAAATTAATTATAATAATAAAAATGTTTAGTACAGAAACTCCCCAACATAATGACCTCTCAAGATAGCAACAATGTGAGATAACAACCTTGGCAAATAATGCATTTTAAAAATCTTGGCCTACTAGGAAATATATTTATATAAGTTTCCATTCCCAGTCACAAATCTAGCATTCTGGAGCAAAGTCACTAAAATATAGTCCAACAAACAAATATTTATTTAACGTGCCCCTCACTTTTCCCTCCACTGCACCCCACTCACCGGTGTTGTCCTTGGTCAGTGGAGACTCAGAGTTCAGAGGTGCTTTTACGTGAGTACACCTCCCAGGTGGGGGGCAAGAAGGCGCCTTGCTCATTCCTCCAGCTGCTCACTGTTCGCTCTGGCCACTGCTGTTTGTTGTGCCACCATTCACTCCACCACTCTGTTGCCAATGGCCCTGCGCAGTCACCTTCTGCTGCCACCAGCCACTGTGACCTCTGCGAGTTGGTCTCTTGAGGTTCCACCAGCTCTCAGTGATTTCAGCTGAGCTCTCGGGGGGGGGGGGGGGAGGGGGGGAACCTCGCTGCTAGTGCAGTCTGGGCCGTCTCTTCCACAGGAACACTGTCCCCACAGCAGGACTAAGCACTTAGACCTGATTATCAATGATTTCAGCTGCAGTGGTCACTTAACAGAACAAAAGACTATCTATGGAGCCTAATCAGCTCTGTCTTTAAACAGTGGAGAGGGACAGGTCACCACCCTCTCTCTTGATGCCCTCAATCATCACAGGCTAAGTTCAGTTCTACTGCCCTTTACTCATACAATAAGAACAACAACATTTCATCCCCCTCTCCCCCTCCGCCCCCTCATTCAAGTGATTTGTAACCCAACCACAACCAAAATCTATCACTTGGGCAACACAGCTCTGTTTGCTGGATACCTAGGTAGATTAGGTGTGAATGTAAATACAATCTGGTCCTGAAGCCTTTCCCTCCAGGCCCAGCTCATCACTAGCTGTCAGGGAGAGCTCATTTAGACTTTGCTTACAAATCACCATGTGAAATTATTAGGTTGGCAACATCACCAAAATGAATGCACTGACATTGTCATAAAAAACAAGAGCTGTATAAGGAAGCTAGTCTATGTTCATACTTTTCAAATCTATGATACTTTTTCAGATACATGTATTTTATCATACACTGTATATGCTTTTAAAGTGTGTATTAATGTTTCAATTTAAATTTAAATTTCCAAACAGTCACTAAATTAGCATGTAACTAGTTCACAAAACTGGGGGTGGGGGTGTTGGGAAAATTCAGGAGGGGTGTAGGGAAATCACTGTGCACAACCCAAAGGGGAGCACCAGAAGCCACTCTTTTCAGAGTAGTAGCCGTGCTAGTCTGTATCCGCAAAAAGAACAGGAGTACTTGTGGCACCTTAGAGACTAACAAATTTATTTGAGCATAAGCTTTCATGGGCTACAGCCCACTTCATCGAATGCATCGGAAGCCACTCTGTCTCTCAGAAGCTGCCATGCACTTAGAGATTGCATACCAAGTAATATACCACTTTGGGGATGCCGCTTATTGCCCCCTGTGTAGCTGGCCAATATATTGAAATAAGGAGAAGCTTTGACTATGTACACTGCCAGTCACTCCACAACATACTTGGGATACCATGGATCAGATTTAGATGTTGCAACGCTGAGCCTAAATCCGAGTTTTAGGCACCTAATTACCTTTGTGGATCTGGGACCACATGCTCCAAGAGAAGAAGGAAGGGAGCAGCCACTGTACTCCTTACATAGCAGGGATTGCATTTCTGTTTGGCCCTTATAAAGATCAAGCAAGGTGGCGGCAGAAGGGAAAGCTTCTTATACCCACCCTTCAGAACATCATGTAAGGGCCATGAAAGATCTGGCTTATAGCTAGGTATCCAAATGCTATCATTTGAACCCCCAAATCTGTACCCACAATTCCCATTGATATAAGAAAAGGCATCCTTCATTAGATAAAAAATAAAGTATTTCAGGTAAATGAAATTCTGCCTTCTCACTGGTTTTTGTCCAATTGATTTATGTATGCAGATTTTATTTATATATTTTCATTTTTAATAAACATTTATCAGAAATGTTACAGAGTCTGAGAAGCAGCAATTCAAGATTAGTTTCTAATTTCAACCTGCTCTAGATTTCTTTAAGTAATGAAGACTGTCTTCTCTTACAATATGTCAACAGGAATTTTTATTCATATTATAATTTTGGCATTTCCAATTTAGAATTTTCTTCATGTCTCCATGTTTGCATTTTAATTGGGTTAGGCTATCCAGCAGATTAGCACAAAAATGTCAGCTTGTACTTCTCTTAACCCTTTTATTTAATAACTGTGAATGTACAGACAACTTCAGAATTAAACATTGAGCTATTCTTTCAGCGCAGAGCCAGGACAGTTAGATTAAATGTATGGCAATTAAAATGTTTGACAAATACAAGAGAAGTATTTGTACACAAGCACATTTTAAAATATGGTCAAACAATTTAGTGTTTATTCAAAACCCCCAATTTGATGAGAAAATGTTGACAAAATGAACTGAAAGTTTATGTTTCTACAAAGTACAGAACAGATTGGTGCTGTCACTTATTGTGAAAAGCAACTTTCCATGGATTTGACTTTAGTAAAGCAGTATTTCAGTTGTATGAGACTAACCTCTCTTGTGCAGGAGTTCTATCCAGCAACGTTTTACTTTCCCTCCTTGAACACCTGCTTATAAAGCAAATCTCTGAAGTACAGTCAAAGGGGAGAGAAAGATTCCTCAAGACATAGTGGAACAAAAAACCCATTCATTTGGCAGAAACTATAGTTGATTTGTTCTTGACAGAGCCGAGAGGATGTGAATTTAGATTTAAAGAGAAAACAAATCATCATGTTAGACTACATACACTAGAACTTTATATGAGAAACTCAGTAAAATATTTACTGAGCATCATTTCACTGCCTTCTGTTAATTAGGGCCCAATCCATTATTCCTCATATAGGTAATATGCCAACTGAAGTCACTGGGGCTCAGCCTTCTCACCTATCCTTAGTTTCCTTGAAAGTACACCGGCCTTTTAAGAGCATGGACTACCTGCCTAAGCCATTATCTTATGTGTGATTAGCAAAGCTATGGCTCCTTGTTTTTAAATCCATAAATCATTTTCCTGCCTTTGCCTCTCATTTGTGCTATGCTTGGCACCAAAATGACATCCTATCAAAAGCTTAACATTTCTCACATTCCAAGACCATTAGTGCTTGTGTCAGATTAAAATCTGGTGCCATATTTAGAATTATTTTGAACCATTTTATGAATTCATTGTGGCATGAAATAAATTATATTAAAAATGAAATGAAAGCATGCTATGTTTCATACTCTCTAATGCCCTTTGAACATGTTCACAAATACATTTTCCTATTCCTCTTGCATACTTCAACAGCTTAGAAATTAACCTTACAGAAAGCCTATGAGGTAAAATATATGAATGTTAAGAATCCCCTAAATACATATTTACATAAGCTGTTAAAGCTTCAGAAGAGCTGTCAGGCAAATTCTATTCACCCAAATATCTCACCCCCTGTCCATGCAGCATTCATTCATATGAGGCAAATTCTCAGACAGAAAGGACTCCAGATCGTGTGAGAGACACTGACGCAGGGAGCACAGGGGGGTTGGACCAATTTGGGGTTCCAGTCAGTATCTTTCTTTAATTTGAACCTTTTAACCTTAATATCGGCATTTAATCATAATCTTTTAAATTGATATTTTAAAAGGTACCGATTATATGATTAATATTAGTATTATTTATATTGCAAAAGTGCTCAGAGGTCCTACTCAGGACTGGAGCCTCATGTACACACTGGAAGACAATCTCTGCCCTTGTTTGACCATATTTTAAAATATGCTTGTGCACAAACACTCCTTTTGTATTTGTCAAACACATTCACTTGTCATGCATGTAATCTAACTCTGCACAGAGAGAGTTTACAATCTAATTTAAATCAAGAGGCAACAAGGGAGTGTAACAAATTGTAGGAAAGAAGGCAGGAGGAGCTATGAGGACTACAGTAATAAGGTGTGCTTACACAGGCTTGCTAGCTATGTGCCCAACCTGATTCCAAATTGTTTGCCCAATTCAACTATGTACATAAATATCAGCAATGCTCACTGGCCCACTACCTTGCGATTTTCAGTGGATAATTTCCTGCAGGCATCACAGTAGGAATAACAAAAAGAATGAGGAGTCCTTGTGGCACCTTAGAGACTAACAAATTTATTTGGGCATATGCTTTTGTGGGCTAAAGCCCACTTCATCAGATACATGCAGTGGAAAATACAGTAGGAAGATATATATACACAGAGAACATGAAAAAATGGGTGTTGCCATACCAACTCTAATGAGACTAATCAATTAAGGTGGGCCATTATCAGCAGGAGAAAAAAAAACTTTCGTAGTGATAATCAGGGTGGCCCATTTCAAACAGTTGACAAGAAGGTGTGAGTAACAGTAGGGGGAAAATTAGCCTGGGGAAATAGTTTTTACTTTGTGTAATGACCCATCCACTCCCAGTCCTTATTCAAGCATAATTTAATGGTGTCCAGTTTGCAAATTAATTCCAGTTCTGCAGTTTCTCGTTGGAGTCTGTTTTTGAAGTTTTGTTGTTGAAGAATTGCGACTTTTAGGTCTGTAATTGAATGACCAGGGAGGTAGAAGTGTTCTCCTACTGGTTTTTGAATGTTATAATTCTTGATGTCTGATGTGTGTCCATTTATTCTTTTGCATAGAGACTGTCTGGTTTGGCCAATATACATGGCAGAGGGGCGTTGCTGGCACATGATGGCATATATCACATTGGTAGGTGTACAGGTGAATGAGCCCCTGATGGTGTGGCTGACGTAATTAGGTCCTATGATGGTGTCCCTTGAATAGATATGTGGAAAGAGTTGGCAACAGGCTTTGTTGCAAGGATAGGTTCCTGGGTTAGTGTTTTTGTTACGTAGTGTGTGGTTGCTGGTGAGTATTTATTTCAGGTCTGTAAGCGAGGACTGGCCTGTCTCCCAAGATCTGTGAGAGTGAGGGATCATCCTTTAGGATAGGATGTAGATCCTTGATGATGCGCTGGAGAGGTTTTAGTTGGGGGCTGAAGGTGACGGCTAGTGGTGTTCTGTTACTTTCTTTGTTGGGCCTGTCCTGTAGTAGGTGACTTCTGGGTATTCTTCTGGTTTTGTCAATCTGTTTCTTCACTTCAGCAGGTGGGTATTATAGTTTTAAGAACACTTGATAGAGAACGTGTAGGTGTTTGTCTCTGTCTGAGGGATTGGAGCAAATGCGGTTGTATCTTAGAGCTTGGCTGTAGACAATGTATAGTGTGATGTGGTCTGGATGAAAGCTGGAGGCATGTAGGTAAGTATAGCGGTCAGTAGGTTTCTGATATAGGGTGGTGTTCACATTACTCTCTTTAAACCAGCCTCCTTGAAGTCCACTACTCACATTGTTTCACCCCCAGCCTTGTGGCAATCAGGGCAGAAAAGGAATACAAGAATATAGTACTCCTGTGGCAGTGCCCTTCAAGGTCATGGTAGTGGCTTCACTGGACCTTCATTGCAAACAAGTGGGACCAATGCTTAGAAGAGCTGAGGCTGCCGCAGAGGCAGAGTCTCTGCATGGATGACCTGGATTTCCTTCAGATCTGCTGGGATCTGTTCAGATCCCAGGGAATCCACAGGATGTGGATGCCAGTTTCACGGCATGTTCAGAAGGGAGAAATGAGGGCAGGAAAAGTATTAGGAGAACCTCACTGAGATTTCCTCCGTTTTGTCTCTTTCCCTTGAGTTCTCACACAGGACTCAACAGGAGTTGATCACACATATTTCCTCTACCTTAAAGTAAGAAATATGTACTAATTCACTATTAAAAGGTTGTTCAGACTAAAAATGAACCAGAAATCCAGAGATAAAGCTAACTTATCCTTAATGTAACTCTACTGGATGTTAACTTGCATAACACGGTTTAAGTGTTCCAAAATCTATTGAGTGAACAACAGATTTTTTGGATCTCTAGGATTTCCTCCCATCTCCCCCTACCCCATCCCCCACCCAAAATAGGACAAAAATAAAATACATCTGACCTGGATTGAAATTTGTTGGTATTTTTGGCAAATTGAAAAGTCAACAAAAAATTGTTTCTCATCTACTTAGATATAACTTTTTTTCTCCCAGGCTTTAACGTTTTTAAAGTGAAAGCAAAGGAAATGAATGGCTACATTCACAGAACCAGAGAACTGTGAGCAGGAGCACCATCCCCACTTATGTCCAAAAACTGTCTCATTAGGACACTCACCTGGGAGAGACAGGTTTGAACTGGGGACTCCACCATCTTACACAAGTGTCCTAATCACTATGCTATAGCATCATTTTCTCACAAAGTGAAATGGGGAAGAGGGGAAATCTCTCAGCTAAGAATACCCAATAGCCTGATGGTTATGGTACTCACTTGGCAGAAGAGTGACCTGGGTTCAGGTCCCCTTGCTCAGAGGAGGGCTTCAAACTGGGGTCTTCCCCATCATCCCAGGTGAGTGCTCTAACCACTAGACTTTTGCACATAAGGCAGGGGACACCACTACCAGCAGTTGTTTTGTAAATAGGACCTAATTCTCCATGTCCATCTAGCCCTTCAATTTTCTCTTCTGACCGTAAGCATATCATATCATGTGAATAGAGATAAAGATTAACGGAATCAGCTTTAGACTCGTCTAACTCACACTCCCTAGTAAAAATACTTTAGTGACAAACTTGGATGTAATTCAGGTATGGCAAAACCTACTGAAAATATAAAGTCACTTTTAAAGTGCCTTATTGTTTATTCTGAATCAAGTTCACCAGAAATAAGGCAGTTGCAATTTCAGCATAAGTAAAAGTTAGTATGGTTGGATGATGATTATAAAATATCAAACCAGCCTGTTCTCTTTTGATCTCTAATTTCATTGCAAACATCATCTCATAAAACTTCCAGCACTTCAAGCATTTTTTAGAGTCTAGCTGTGACGAGTACACACTTAGATTTGAATTGTGTTTGCTATGGGCAAGTCTCATAGTAGTGGATTAGCATAACTATGCTAAAATTCCTGAAGAAATTAAAATAATATGATAATTATTTTAAAGGGTAATTGTGTTACTGAAAAATATGTAGACTGTTAATTTAATATTGTGACTTAATATGTGTTTGTAGGGGACAAAAGACTGATCTGCTTTCAAATAATCAGAAACAAATGTGGTAAATAAATTTGTGACACCATCGGTGGCATGGAAGTGTGATTATTTTTGAGAGACGATTTCTGTGCTATGAATTGTGAAATAACATTTCTTGTCCTTTACAACTTGTTTTAGCAGTTTCCAGTCAGCAATTGCTGAGACAGATTTAGTTTCCTGAAGTTAAAAAGGAAGATTGCTTTTTTGTTTCTGAGTGATAACAATTTCATTACAACCTTTGGATGTAAGACTTATGTTACTTTTAGTTGAGATGGAATATTTTATTGAAAATAAGTGATAGACAAGCTGAAATATCATTTGGGAAATGAAAACAGCAAAGGAAGTTCAAGAGCAATAAAGGTTCTAAAAGTGAGACGCAGGGACTATGACAGCAAACAACGCTGAATTGCAAACAGTTTTGAATAAAAAGAATCAGTATTGTGTATTCTGCAGTCGAATATCAAAGAAAAATCTTGGGCTATTAAGATAGCTATCTGATGTATGACTTTGCTTGACTACTGAATTAGAAGAAAAAAATGGATGTTTTTTTAGAATGAGCAGAAGCAACTGTCCTATGATATTTGAGTTTATTGATCGTCATTCTTTTCATAGGACACTGCACTACATTACAATGAATGAGTGCCTTTGATGGGGATTCATTGGTAATAGTTTACTAGCAACAAATATAGTGATTCTAGTGTTCTTTTGCACTCCCAACTCATTTCGCCATTTCTGTGAGGGGTTCTTAATTCAGCATAGTTCCCAAAAGGATGCTGTCATCATTCTACATTTATATTATCAGTAGTATATGTTATTCATCAGATTCCAGGCATGGTCCTTCCCATTACCAATGGTTCTTGGGTTTGAAAAGTACTCTGAGGTCAATAAGCCCTACATTGTGTCAATGAGGCATTCTAGTACATATTTGATGGGTAGCTTAAGTACTGTTTGTCATCATTTTGTGGTAGAATGTGCCGTCTGAGTTCTGAATGCTTAAATTCCCCAATTCCTTCTGAAGCAGCCATTCCCACTGGGAATGAGGCTGTAATATTTGTTTTTATTCAAGTGTTAAAACTAGAGGTATAATATCAGAACTCCTGTAAAGTATGCAGACAAGATGAGGTTATCTTCACCCAGAGCCATAATCGTTCAGTTAGAGGGGCAAATACAGCACTGATAATGATTAGGACACTATCAAATGCACAGTCCATTTTGGTCAAATTCACAGTCAAATGATTTTTTAAAAAATCATAAATTTCATGATTTCAGCTCTTTAAATCTGAAATTTCACAGTGTTGAAATTGCAAGGGTCCTGACCCAAAAAGGAGTTGTGCGGGGGGTCGAAAGCTTATTGTAGGCAGGGTTGTGATACTGCTGCCCTTATTTCTGTGCTGCTACTGGTGGCGGCTCTGCCTTCAGAGCTGAGCAGCTGGAGAGCGGCGGCTGCTGGCTGGGAGCAGCACAGAATTAAGGATGGCATGGTATAGTATTGTCACCCTCCTGCGCTGCTGCCTGCAGAGCTGGGCCCTCAGTCAGAAGCTGCCACTCTCCGGCTGCCCAGCTCTGAAGGGAGCAGCACAGAAGAAAGGATGACATGGTCTGGTATTGTCACCCTTACTTCTGCTAGCAGGGGTGCTGCCTTCAGAGCTGGGTGTACAGCTGCTGCTCTCCAGCCCCCCAGCTCTGAAGGCAGCACAGAAGTAAGGGTGGCAATGCTATGACTCCCCTAAAATAACCTTGTGACCCTCCTGCAACTCCCTTTTGGTTAGGACCCCCAATTTGAGAAACACTGGTCTCTCCTGTGAAAGCTGTATAGCATAGGGTAAAAGCACACTAAACACCAGATTTCACGGGGGGGGGGGGGGGGATGGGGGGACGGGACAGGGAGAGCAGATTTCACAGTCCTTGATGCATTTTTCATGGCTGTGAATTTGGCAGGGGCCTAATAATGATGAAATAGTCCGGGGTGTAGTGTGCTGAGTGGATGGAAAAGAGAGTCAGGTTTCAGGAGGGATGTAATTTGGGGCACAGGAATGCAAGCTGGGGACCGGGTGTCATCACACAAATTAGAGCGCCTCAGCACATAACACTGGACTCTCAGCATGTGTAATAAAGAACTTTTCCCTACAACTCTACCTTATATTACTTATCACTATTGAAACACATGGAACACTTGGTGCTGGTTCAGAGGGCTGGCCAGTCACATGGAGACATTTTTCCAATATGACTTTTCCATGTAAGCAATTATTGTAGTTGTCACAAGGAAGTTATGGGCTCACGAAAGGGAAGGGAGGTAATCTGTGTAATTGGGGATGGCAAGGGAGACAGTTTATCTAACAAATTGTGGTCCACAGTATGAAAAATATTGAGAACATGGCTGTAATTACTGGGTAAAACTACAAGGAGATAGAATGTGCAAGTTAACACACTGGACTCTTCATTGTTTTTTCAAGTTAACACATGTAATCACTGTTTTTGTTTCCCTAAACTGTAGTGCAAAACGTTCCTTCACTGGGACTTGAGTTCACTGAGATAGTATGCAGCTCAGTGCTTTTGAAGAGAACACATAGCATGGTAGAAAGAATGATTATTTCAAAAGCTCCTGAGCCATACAAAAGTATTTGCTACTAGCCCTGACAGGTCCTGAGATTTTGGACCTTAAATTCATGTGCACAGAAGTAACTATTAGGGCTTTCTAAAATCTATTAAGCCTCCTTTCCCACTCCATTACACTGCTTTTGAAACAATGTAGTTCCTTGGAAGTCACCACTCTAATGAGTGGAGAATCAATTCCAATTTTATAATTTCTTCTCCCTCCAAGTCATTTGTAGTTGAACTCTAAAAACAAAGGCAGCTGAAGTTACAGGCTGAGAGATGTTAAAAATAATAATATCAATATATATTTATCAAATATTTCTACAAGGGCTTCGTTCTGTTCAGAGTATGCACAATATATGAGGCCGTGGGGAGTATAAAATATAAAGGTTTTAGCCAACATATTTTTTTAAAACATGCCTAAAGTTAGACTCTTATGATGCCATTTAGGTTTTGAAATAAATGTTCCCTGGTTTTCAAAAGTGCCAAGTACCCTCAGCTCTAAATGATTTCAGTGAGTGATCCTATATGAATCTCTAAAAGTTCTAAGCTTCCCTTTCTCATTCCAAATCATATTTGACTCTTTGGTACTCAGAACCAGACAGAGATGATTGCCTACCATCTCTTTGTTTCCTTCTATTTCCACTCTGTCCCGTCTTATATTTAGATTGTAAGCTTTTGGGGCAGGGACCATCCTTTTGTACTGTATTTATACTGTGCCTAGCAACAATGGGGCCCTGTTCCATGGTGGATTTTCCTAGGCACTATGTTAATGCAAATAAGAAAATCTCATATCAATAGGATCTGATGATGATATTTCCAGTATTTTTTTTATTTCATTCAGGCTAGAGTCTCTCCCGTTAATTTGGTACTTCCACTTGTGATGCTGGCAGGACTCAGGAAATGGACATGTGTAAAAAAGGAAAAACAGTAAGTGAAAATAAATTATATATATATATATATTGGGTTTGAGTTTGGATTGACTCATTTGTTCCAAACTGATACAACCCTCCCTACTGGTAACATGTCAGATATCCTGTACTGTGGAACAACTTAATATCCTACCACTGACATTGCTCTGAGCAGAGTTCCAGCAGGTACATGGCTTCCATAGTTATTTGTGCATTAGCATGTGTTTATATGTTCCTTGTTTGATCCATTATTTATACAGATTAAATCTCTTTACTGGCTCAAGAGACTGTTTAATATTAAAGCATATTAGCTGTCAAAATCAGGTATTATTTCTGAAAAGAAATAATTTCTACTGCTCTTTATAAATAAAATGTACAATAATGGTCCAAAAACAGTTTCGAACAGTGCTATAGAAGAATTGGGAGTCATCATGACAGCATACTGGAAAAAAGTTTAGGGTGGGTCAGACTTCAAGACTCTGTTATAAACAAATTTACACCCTGAAAAATTATGGAGGGAATAGTGTTATAAGAATTTCAGGAATTTGTGGCATATCTTATCTCCACTGGAAAAGAGATGGGAAGGGGAAATAAACTTGATACACTAGTGTTTTAACTTGATTTTGGCAGACATCCAGTTAAGCATTGCTCTGAGGAAGCAAAATGCCCAAAGACAATAAATGCTCATCTGACCTTCATGGGGAGAAAAGACTTTGATGTAGCATAGAAAGGTATAACAAGAACCAATGGCTGGAATCTGAAGCCAAGCGCATTCAGATTAAAAATATGGCAAATATTATAAGTGAGGGTGATAAAACCATTGGAATAAACTACCAAGAGAAATAGTGGATTCTTTTTGTTGTCTTCAAATGATCATTGGATGCCTATCTGAAAAATATGGTTTAGCCAAACACAGTACATACTTTAGTCAAACACGTTATTGGGCTCAATATGGGGGTAACTGGGTGAGATTAAGTGACCTATGATCAAAGGAAGGACAGATTAGATTATTTAAGGATCTCTTCTGACTCTAAACTGTGAATCTGTGAAATTCAATACTTGGAGTTTTATCGCAAGTCATACATATGGTGTTTTTCTTAAAGCCCCAGCTCCCAGCCAAAAGTGATGACATGAGAATCTCAGATTTCATTTAAGTGAAAAAGTGTAAGGGTGAAATCCTTCTCCGACTGAAGTCAATGGGAGCTTTGCCATTGATTTCACTAGGAGGAGGATTTCACTCCAACTTTCTAGACTGAATAGTTGAAGAAAATATAAACCTTAAAAGTTCCAAATCCCAAAGTCAAGAAAAACCCAAACTTTACTTTTAAAACAGTCTTATGAATGATGGGGAGAGGGACTGAGTTTTTTGTATTCTTGGATTTGGCAGTAATGAATATGTCTGCTTCTGCATTGGTTCCATGCATCGAATGCATGATTCATAGTTTCCTTTCTCTCTTTGTTCAAATTCCAAATGAACATTGCCCACAAGAAGTCAGCCAATATTACATTAAAAAACAACAACAAAGACAAACAAATACAACTTGGTCACATTTCTGAGCTTCCCAGTGTGTCTGCCTTTCAAGCATGTAGGCTCTCTCAGCAGGAACCATTTTCATTTTGCGTGGTGTGAAATAGCAAGCCCACTCTGAGTTTTGTAATACTACATTACTACATTGAACATGTCTTCTGAAGTTTGCAAGCAGGATGCTTCTGCTCGGTTCTGCTGTTTGAAAGCTGATTAGAACCTCTCTGATGCAAGGAAATTTTTAATTGCTGCTTCCTCATTGACAGTATAAATCTTCACAAATCTTTAATCTGCACTCACTCCAAGTCAGAACAAGACTTTAAGCTATTTGTATTCAATACTCTCATGAGTTGGCTCAAGCAGAGCCTAGATTTGGTCCATAATATAAAGCAAAAATTCACAAGATGTAAGACCCTGATCCTGCATACACTTAACTTTCTTCTTGGGAGTGTCCCATTTATTTTAATGGTACTATTCCATGTATAAAGAGAAGAAAGTGCATAAGTGTCCACAGGTTTGGGGTATAAGGGCCAGATCCAAGGTCCACTGAATTGAATAGGAGTGTTTACATTGACTTCAGTGGTTATTGGATCAGGCCCCAGGTCAACACCTAGAATAACCCAATTCATCATAAAGTTACAGTAAATAAGGACTCTGTCACATGAAGTCCTGCTGCCTTTAATCTCATGTAGAACAGGATATTCCCTTGGCTTGCAAACTCATTTGTGAGCAAGTAACATTTTGTTTTCTTCAACTTGTAAGTAGTTTTCTAGTTCTTAAATATATTTATATTTAGCAAATGCAGATGCTGTTAATACCAGATGGTTCTGTGAAGTAAATCTGAGATATTGCTTAGATCCTGCAGTATAATAGTGTCGATCACCTGGGATATCTCACCCAGAATCCTATTCAATCGATACCTAACCTCTTCCCAATACTGTTTTAGGACAAAGTCAGACAAGGTGAAAATAAAACTACCTTCACCTTTACTCGGGTCCAACAACTTCCATTATTCTTACAGTAATCCTAGCCTCCTGCATTCTACTCAGCATCTGATATATATGTACTAAAGATTATTCTTTGTTAGATTAAATTTAAATTACTATTTAATGAAGTGTATTATTATTAAAGTGTTATAGGAACATACATTGTGGTTTTGCTTCTAAAAAAGCCAGTTTTGTCAGTGTTTTTAGATTCAGCTTTGTTGCCAAACTTGTTCTTTTCCTATCTTTTCATTTCCACCAGAGATAATTAACCTGAGTGTGGTGACAGATTTGAGAAATGCTAAAGTTATTAGTGACCATCACAATTCCATAAGAAATGCAAAAGATCACATTCAGTAAGAAATTTCAATCAAAATAGAAAGGGTAAGATGCTAAGTCTGATTTGGGGGTATTTTCTCATACAGTTAAATAGATGAATAAACTAGATATATGGGCAAAGTGGAAGAACAATAGCATAACCTTGCTGAAGATTCTGCCAAAATCTTACTAACTCTGATCTTAGAACACATTGGAAAGTTGAAACTTAGAAATAAATGTGACTGATCTGCTTACGTATGCTATGTAATACGTGCATTTGTTTGCTACTCCTTGTTCTGCAATATATACCATTCAGATACCCAAAGAAAATATTTAAAAAAAAAAAGTTAGTTATTTGATATGCAGGATTACAATCAGAGTGCTCACTATAGTTTAATGTTGAAAGGTTATAGATCTTAGTATGAAAGTCATTGGTTGCTAACAAGCAACACAGTTGCATCAAGTATATATCCATCTTGAGAAGCAATGTCTCTGTTTTTTGGTGAACTTCACCTCTCTCTACATGAAGGCCAAGTAATCTGACTTGCTGCAGGAAACTCCTCAGGAGTGGAGGGGAGGGGATGGAATTCACTCCAGCAACCCATGGGTGGCTTGCAAAGCTACAATGGTCTGCTCCTCAATGACTATACTAACCTATGGACTGGGATAGTGACTGCTGCCTCTCAGAGGGGTATTTTGATCTACTAGATCAGTGCTTTCATTAGTTCTGAGGCCCACGTCTCCTACCTAACCTTACCTTTCCTGGAATATTCAAAACTGATCTAGAGCTCCCTTCCCTTGTCAGTGCAGGCTCCTCCGCATATCACTTCCCCCACACAACCCTCTTGCTACTACACAATGAGTCTCTGCCCTGAAGTGAATTTCACCTTTTGAGAGTTTGATCTTAGAAACAGTTCCTGGCCTGCCTGGATTAATTGCTTTATAAATGTCCATTAGCATTTCAGAATCCACCAAATTGGAAGTGGCTTTATAGCTTGCCCACACCTATATAAAGAACTGGTTTTGTTCAGTATACAGTTTGAGTGCTTACCAGTTTTTATTGTTTATGATAAAAAAAAACTCCAAGTTCTTTGATTCCATAGTAACAAGGTACAGTGGATGTAACATGTAGCAGTTAGAATATTTTTCATTTGTGAGCAACAAGAAAAATATAGAAAAATGCAGTCATTTTAGAAGTTGCTAATTTTTATTAATTATCAAAGAAACCCTCAAGCTAATCTATGAAAGCATACAGCAGACAAAGATGTAAATTGTTGGTTATAAATATAGATGCATAAATTGTATTAACCATGATTATACAGATAATCATAATGATTTCAATTCAAAGGGGAAGGGCATCTTGTGTTTCCAGAGCTATTTCTTTTGTAAGTGGTGCTATCTTTGGTAGACTAAAGTCAGCTTTCACCATATCATCATTTGGCTTGGAAGAATTAGATTTTCATTGGTAAATGTCATTTTCATCATCAGATACACACAAACCAATGAACAAATATTTCCATCTATAATAAAGATAGGCAACGTAAGAAAAATGCTGGTTGAGAATATATTTGAGTTTAAGAATATTTACTTTGTATATTTTGACATGTGATGTTGACAATTTGTATTTTAACAGTTATAAATCTTTTAACTTTTTGAATCGTCATTAAATAGTTGTCTGACCCTCAATAATTTCCCACAACTGAAATGTTAAAAATCAATAAAAATAAAAAAGCTTTGCACTAAACATTGATATTATCAATTAAAATGAATTCTGCAAGCCTAATTATCATTAAATCTTTTTCACAGATCATTTGGTGTGGGTTTACATGTCAATCAGCTTTGATCATTACATTTTATGACCAACATTTCTGAGTCCTATCAATGTTCTTAAAACAGACTGACCTGTCAAAGGAAGTATATAAATGATTGCAAAGCAAATGAGGCTGGATTTCAAATATAATGAGACCACTTAAACTTTGTATTTATTTTTTTGTTTGGTTTAGCGAGTAAGTTGTTAATTAGAAAAATATTCTCTATTTTGTGTAAGCTATAGAAAAGAAAACTTGTTTACAAAAACTTCAAATACTGCACCATCTGTCTACAAGTTAAGTTTAGTTGGCTTTCAAAAGGACAACTTTAGATATCAGACTTTTTTTTCAATTTTAACCAGAATGTTTCCAGAGAGTTATATCGTACACTGGCTCCAACAGTCACACTCATACACAATGCGAAATGTTTCTAACATGCATCTACTTGCAAAACAGTTGTGTACACATGCTGTCTTTATGCTACTTTGATGAAATGTACAACCAGGTCATGCCGATCAAGGTCATGCTGATTGCTCCAGTTTGGTCATTGTTTTCCAGTTTTAGTTTAGTATAACTGTAGTTGGCAAAACATTGCAAAAGGATATTTGCAAACATTCATATTTTATATTCCATTCAACAGTAGTCATACCCTCCTTTTATTTGCTATTTGCAAACATTTCGGTAAGTGAGGTTTTGTTCCCATTAATGTTCTGGGAAAGCTCATATTTGCATGAATACTGGTGTTTGTCAAAAGACATATATTCATGTCAGTGTGATGGTTTGGACCCCTTGGGAAGTCACCTGATGTGCTGAGATACCACTGAGTCTACCTGTTCTGCCAGCATGGGCCTCGTTTTACCTGTCTTGCTGAGCCAAGCTCTTAAAACCTCCTCTAACACACACACAGGCAGGGCCACATCCAGCTGATCAACTCTGGGAAGACTCAGCTTAAGGGACTTGCTCCAGCACTCAGATGTCCACCTCCCTTGGAGTACGGACCCAAAGATATATTATATTCACCTCTTCCCTCAATGTGGAAGAGGGTATGCACAATTTCTCACCCTCCCCCCTACCCCCCAGTTAGAAATCACATAAACTGGGTTATATTATAAACCAGAAATATTTTTTTTTACTATAACAGGTGAATTTTAAGTAGTTAAGGTGGTAGCAGACAGAACAAAGCAGATTAGTAAGAAAATAAAACAGAGTACACAAATTAAACTTAATACACTAAAGAAACTGGTTACATGTAAATTCTCACCCTAGATGTGGTTTTAATAATCTTCTTCACAGGCCAGACACCCTTCCAGCCTGGGCCCAGTTCTTTCCCCCAGTTCAGTCTTAGTTGCTTCCAGCAGTCATCTTGGGTGGGGTAGCAGGGGAGAACTGATGACCAGGATTACCTCACTCCCCACACTTAAATAGGATTTGCATAAGGCGGGAGTCCTTTGTTTCCCTAGTTTAACCCTCCTTCCCTTACAGTGGAAAGTTACAATGAAGTCACAGGTAATGTTTTAGTATCAGGTGACAAGACCACTTGACTCTGTAGGATTACAGTGACCATGAGTCAGTGGCAGCAGTATGGAGCGCCCACAGGAAGGCCAAGCCTTTTCACAGTCCATTGTCTTTGCTGATGGGCCATGAGCCCTGTCTGGCTTTTCTATTGTTGTACCTGAATTGTCAGCAGTGGGCGTCACCCAAAGTAGCATAGTTGAAATACAGATACATAGTCAATATTCCTAATTTCAGATACAGAAATGATACATGCATACAAATAGGATAATTACATTCAGTAAATTATAACCTTTCCAATAATATCTCACATTAGCCATCTTGCATAAAGTACATCTCAGTTATGTCATGTTTATATCATAAGCATATTTTCATAAAGAATATGGAACGACACATCACAGTCAGGTACTAGGAAAAGAGTTTGTTTACCAAGTCAGGGAGCAGAAATAATACCATGTGACTTTAGTGACCAACCCCACAGCTCAGCTCGTGAATACTGAATGAATACTCACATTCATGAGCTGCTCATAGGATGAAGTTTGTTCACATTTGTACATTACCAAGTACAATGAGGCTGCAATGTCAGCTGGGGACTTTAGGCACTACCCCATCACCACTACTAAAGGCTTTGTATACACTAGGAAAGTTTCACAAGTTTTCCTCCATATCTACTATAGGTATTAGCAGTGTTGTGATACCTCATGTAAATATGCTGCTGGCCAAATTAATACTACTCTGAGCAGTATTATGGTACTTAAAATGGTGACTGGGCGGAAACCCTGCCTGCAAGAGTGATTCTAATATTACTAATATGGATGTAACTGAATCAGTGTTAGTAAAAGGCGGAAATATTTTAAACATTTCCCTACTGTAGAGATGGCAAAAATGTTTCTCAAAGTCAGTGAGTGAGCAACTAATAACTGGAAAGAAAGGGCTAATTCTGTTTACTAAATTGTTCAAAGCAAATTATTCAAATAGCTCCAGGTGATCATAAAGGCCTCCGTTCAGTAGGATTCTTGAGCAGATTGCTTATTTTAAAATCATCTATACCCCCCATCTGACCTGAGCCCAACTGACCAGCTAGCAGGTGATGTTCTCCCCTCCCCAGTTATGCTCCACTGTCCCATGGGGGAAGATTTTTAAGGAGCCACTACCCCTCCCTCTGCCGCAATCCAGAGAAAGGTCTTTGAGGTTGCCCAGAGGTGGGGGAGGGGTGCATCTTCACAGCCAAGATAACAGTTCCAGTAGCAGGTTCTTCCTGTGCACAGGATATAGGTAATTGGAAATGTGACCCATAGCCCCTAAAACTCCATGTGTAAGAGGAGAGTTTGAAGAGGGGGGGAAAGGTTCTGTTATTTCTAAAGTTGCCACTATGGTTTAGATTATGCTTGTAACCTCCTGTAGCCCAACTAAGATACTACAACACTTCGTGCATGTAGCCCTTTCTATATGATATTTCAGCTATCATGAACTGGGTTACTGTAAAGTTAATGTAATCAGGGATGCAGTGGTGTTGTATTTCATACAGGACAGTGAATAAATAGTGCCATAAAATGTTTGTGATATCAAGTGCTATTAGAGAAATGGTTCATTGTATTTTTGCAGACAGTGACCCAAAGCCCACTGTGACTGTAGTACTCAATGAAGCTGATGGAATAAATTTAGATGTGGTCACCTCAGTCTCACTGTTAATAGGGGACATTAGTTCAGAAAATCCTTCTCATTCGTCTAAAAATGGCACTTTGATCAAAGACATTTGATCAAATGTCAAATTTGATCATGGGGGGGGAGGGATAGCTCAGTGGTTTGAGCATTGGCCTGCTAAACCCAGGGTTGTGAGTTCAATCCTTGAGGGGGCCACTTAGGGATCTGGGGCAAAATCAGTACTTGGTCCTGCTAGTGAAGGCAGGGGGCTGGACTCGATGACCTTTCAAAGTCCCTTCCAGTTCTAGGAGATGGGATATCTCCATTAATAAAAAAAAAAAAAACCAAAAAAAACAAAAACATGATCTGCAGTGCACTGTTTAACATTCAACTCTCAGGCCAGATCCTCACCTATTTGGTGGCACTCCAATTTATACCAGATGAGAATTGGCTCTTTCTACTCCACAAGTCACTGGCTACAAACTCGATAGAAATGAAAGCATTTAAAATGCAAAGTTACATATTGTCTAAAGCAAACATATACAGGAATGTTTAGTGAGAATGTGAAATAAAAATAAAAGTAATTTTAAAAAGGAGCTAATATTTGCCCTCTTGCATTTCTAGAACAAAATCCTTTCCTGGATAAAAGTGCAATTAATAATTGATCAGCTCAAGAAATTGCTGCCTTTTATGTTTGATCCAAAAGCAACAAGCAGCTGCTGGCATGCTGCCTGATAAACCATGTACAGTGTTCTGATCTAGTGACTCTTTGTCTGCCTATTCAGACCCAAGAAGGAATTGTTCTGATTTTCTCCCACTTACATATGGGATTTTATTAGATTCAAAAATTGCGTCTCTCAGAAGTGAGGACATTCAGAATTAGATTTTCTTGTAGTTTTCACTCAAGGTTGACAACACAATATATTATTAATATACTAAATACATGATATCCTACCATTTCACATTTCATCTGTGTTTTTCTTGTAAGCAGCAGTTGGGAGAAAGGCTGCAAAAGGTATTTGTCATCCAATCAAGCAGAAATTCTAAAGCACCTTAGGCAGCTAGCTAGCTGGTGAGAAGGAGGGGAAAGTAATAAGGGCCTGCCACTCATCTGCTGTGTTTGTCTCTCCAGTGATCAAAAACACAGCTACTGCAGGGCTAATAACTAACTTCTGTGGAATGTAAAGCAGGCCAGACAACGTATTACAATATTTACAAATACAACTATATTGTCCCCATCTTGAGTCCAAGTACTCCTAAGCTCTAGAATAAAATCAATATAACGTTCTGAGACCATGGCTTTGGTCTTTATTCTGAGTATGAAGAACTCAAGCCGCAGTTTGTAACTGCACATGCCAGCACCAAACCTAGTAAATGAAAAGCAAATATAATGACCATGGTTTAAATTTAAATAAATTAATGGAGATATCCTATCTCCTAGAACTGGAAGGGACCTTGAAAGGTCATCACATCCAGCCCCCTGCCTTCACTAGCAGGACCAAGTACTGATTTTGCCCCAGATCCTTAAGTGGCCCCCTCAAGGATTGAACTCACAACCCTAGGTTTAGTAGGCCAATGCTCAAACCACTGAGCTATCCCCCCCTCCATTAGTTTTGAAAGGATCCTGCAAAAAAGTTTGCATGTGTGGTATGGAGAGAAAGGGGCAAGGAAAGGGCTGGGGCAATATTTGCTGTCATCAGGCAGAAGCTTTTTGTCTTTACTGCGTGGCGTGCTTAGCTATTAATGCTTTGTGTTTGCTTCTGGGGTGCGTGTGTGTCGGGGGGGAGGGGCATTAAAATTCCTAGTAGTAATTTTTTTAAAAATGGCATGGATTTGTTATTTTGTACCCATCATGCTGTCCTCTGGTGCTTTTACACAGAATGGCAAAGAATATCAGATATGGATTTTCCCCTTGAAATACAGTACATAACAAAGAGTATGGATAGACAACTAACTGATGTTATATGGTACACCTGCATTCCTCCCATATCGATACTGTGCTACCACAAGTTTCAGGTGTAACCAAATACAATACAATCCAGTCTGTGTTTTGGGAATGTGTCCATTCAAAGCTTTTCAGTGCATGTTTCTTAATTTCTGGATTGAAGAGTGAGCTTAAGTACTGACGAAAAGGACTGGCTTGACAGCCCTGGAGAGATTACCCCCCACCCCACATACACACACAGAAAAGTGATCATGTCAATGCTGATTTCTGTACACTAATGCACCAGGATAGGTCAATCCTCATGACCATTCAGTTCTTGGCCTCTTTGTTGAAACTACCAACTTGCCAATTAGTTCCAGATGTTCTTGTTAGGTCTATGAATTACTTTCCAGTATGAGTGGCACAGATACACCAACCCATTTCACATAGGCAACCAAAAAGCTATTGGATTGTAACAATTTTAACTCACTTCCAGCCATGGAAATGGCAATAAACGTGAAAAGCTTTAAATCGCACACACAGTTGGTGCATTTATAGTTCATTTTAGTGTTAGATATACTATAAGTTACAGTGGCAGCACATATTTTATATATGGAATATTTCTGACAACTTAATATCTCTAAAACTAAAATGACCTTTAAGTGGACTCCGTCTGTCTATATAACGAGTGATATTGGCATGATATGATAATAGATTGAGATTCAAATGCATATTTTAGTGCTTCAAAGGGATAAAGGCTTGTCCCTTGCCATTTTACTGGCACGTTACACACAGTATCTGGGGCACAAAAATTTAACTCGTAGGCCTGGAGATGCTCACGTAGGCTAGGTCTACACTGGGGGGGATCGATTTAAGATACGCAAATTCAGCTACGTGAATAGCGAAGCTGAATTCAACGTATCCGATCCGACTTACCCTGCTGTGAGGACGGCGGCAAATCGACCGCCGCGGCTCCCCCGTCGACGGCGCTTACTCCTACCTGGGCTGGTGGAGTACGCGCGTCAATTCGGGGATCGATTGTCGTGTCCCGACGAGACGCGATAATTCGATCCGAGAGATCGATTTCTACCTGCCAATCCAGGCGGGTAGTGAAGACAAGCCCATATACTCCCTTTAACATCAGTGGGAAGTAAGCGTGGGCATCACAGAGCAGGACCATAGAATCATAGAAGATTAGGATTGGAAGAGACCTCAGGAGGTCATCTAGTCCAATCTCCTGCTCTAAGCAGGACCAATACCAACTAAATCATCCCAGCCAGGGCTTTGTCAAGATGGGCCTTAAAAACCTCTAAGGATGGAGATTCCACACCTCCCTAGGTAACCCATTCTTGTGCTTCACAACCCTCCTAGTGAAATAGTGTTTCCTAATATCCAACCTAGACATCCCCCACTGCAACTTGAGACCATTGCTCCCTGCTCTGTCATCTGCCAACACTGAGAACAGCCGAGCTCCATCCTCTTTGGAACCCCCCGCCCCTTCAGGTAGTTGAAGGCTGCTATCAAATCCCCCCTCACTCTTCTCTTCTGCAGACTAAATAAGCCCAGTTCCCTCAGCCTCTCCTCGTAAGTCATGTGCCTCAGCCCCCTGGTCATTTTCATTGCCCTCCAATGGACTCTCTCCAATTTGTCCACATCCTTTCTGTAGTGGGGGCCCCAAAACTGAACTCAATACTCCAGGTGTGGCTTCACTAGTGCCAAACAGAGGGGAATAATCACTTCCCTCGATCTGCTGGCAATGCTCCTACTGATGCAGCCCAATATGCCATTAGCCTTCTTGGCAACAAGGGTGCACTGCTGACTCATATCCAGCTTTTCACCCACTGTAATCCCCAGGTCCTTTTCTGCAGAACTGCTGCTTAGCCAGTCAGTCCCCAGCCTGTAGCAGTGCATGGGATTCTTCCACCCTAAGTGCAGGACTCTGCACTTGTCCTTGTT
The DNA here is from genome assembly GCF_028017835.1 of Emys orbicularis. Lineage (NCBI taxonomy): Eukaryota > Metazoa > Chordata > Testudines > Emydidae > Emys > Emys orbicularis. The sequence continues at coordinate 78,873,650 of NC_088687.1, read as the reverse complement.
TAACCTCAGCAGATTTCTTTTGGCCCAATCCTCCAATTTGTCTAGGTCACTCTGGACCCTATCCCTACCATCCAGTGTATCTACCTCTCCCCACAGCTTAGTGTCATCCGCGAACTTGCTGAGGGTGCAATCTATCCCATCTTCCAGATGATAAATAAAGATGTTGAACAAAACCGGCCCCAGGACCAACCCCTGTCGGATCTGGACTTTAAAATTGCAAGACTGACTTTCATGGATTATAAGGAAGTACATGAATTACATCTATGGAATTGAAATGTTTCATTAAGAAATGGAATACCAATGCAGTGGGTTGACTGTAAAGTATTATTTGGGGGGACTCTCAAGGTTGCTAGGAGTGTCTTGGATTTAAATATTCCATTTGCTATCTGGCTGAGATAACAGTAGGAATAAAGCCAATGTGCATAATCTGATTATTATCTCTTTGCTGTTGTGTAAATCATGGAAACAGATAAAGATACCAAAAATGTTATGTACACAAAATGAAAGGTGGCATGGAAGAGGAAATAAGATTCTAAGCATACCAAGATGTGCTGTTCAACGTTCCCCGTGCTGCACAGGTGGTGTACCAATAAAGCTTTAAGTATCACTTTTTACAATTTTATTTATAAATACTTCCATGTGCCAATTCATACCACCCTTTAAGGCCTGAAAAATAAACCTGAAGATCCTAACATTCTTAAAACAAACAGTGTAGAGCCAGACACCTCTGTTTACTAATGACATAGAGCTTCAATTGTGGTAAAGCAGCCCAGAAAGGAGAGCTCACCTGCATCCTTAATTATACAGTAGTTTGTGCAGAAGCCTAGAAGTATTCTTTGGCATAACTGAAAGAACTATTATTTAAGCCATCCAATTAACTAGGATTTACTAGCTAAACTCATTGAAACTCCACTGAGTTATGAATATAAATTTACAAACTAAATACCAATCTAGATAGTTAGACTAGGTCTTGGACGGAATATTGGCTTTAAAAGATTAAAACCACTTAATCTATCAATGTACCAGAGTTCAAAAAACTAGTGATGCCCAAGCTGTTTAGCTACCTCTGAAAATAAGGATGTTAGTACATTCCATCTGTGAGGTGGGTATTATATACAAAAATTGTTCCAATGTGCATCATTGTACAGGGGAGCTTGGACCACTTGCTGAACCTATTCTGACAAAAAAAAAAGTGTTAATAAAAGTTTCATTTCACCTCAGAAGTCTTTTCTTTTCTGCTGTGATGTTAGTGACTTCTTTACCCTGCATGGAATCTATTACAGTTTGTCTCTCACTGTGAGGCAGGAAACATCACCAGTGTGGTACACGATGGAAAAGGAACAAAATAAAAAAAAATAATAAAAAAACCCTTTATTAACCTGGGCAACTTGTTAAAAACTTCAGGAACTTTTTTTTTTTTTTAAATGAAAACTTTGAATGACTTTTGAAGGAGGTCTGCTTTCTCCTGAAGTCCAACCAGCTGGCTGCCCAAAGTGAGAATAAGTTGTGTTAAGGTAGAGGGAAACAATACTAATATGAGTTTTGTGAATGTTAATGGTCTTTTTTCCTGAAGACAATTTAGGTTTAGTTTCCTACTCTATCTGGATTCCAGTAGGAATTCTGTTTGCACAGAATGGGCCTGAACTGCAAGAACTAAATGGCTGCTCCTACTCCTATTTTAATCAGTGGAAAAACTCAACTTGATTTCAGTTACTGCAGGATCAGCCCCTAATTTAGCTATGTGAATTACAGGAATGTCAAAAATACCCTCTTACCACTTTTATTGGTGGAGGTTCTTTGAACAGCAGGAAATGAGAGAAGTCCAAAATGATTGCATGCAGGGGAGGGGGGTTCTCTCCCACCTTTGGTTCTCTGCTTGGCCACAAACTGGGCAAAGAGGGATGGGGCACACTGATTGGCTGCTGTGCCCACCTCCACTTGGCTATTTAAATTAATCCGGATTTTTCAATAGCCTCTTACTCTCCAGTTGGGTTTCCCATCCTCCTTATCCTTAATGGTAGATTGGGAACCATGCCATTTAGGATGCTGTGTGTCTGACCAATCATGAGTTTTAGAGGCCAGGAAGGAAGTGTTTCCCACTGGGCCAGACTGACTTGTAGCCCAGTAGAGGGTTTTTTTGCCTTCTTCACACCCTCCTAGAGGTACAGTTGGGTTACAAATAATAGGATTTGAGGTTCAGCAAATGTTATGATTAGTGACTTGTTGCAACTTGTGGCTAGTTTGGAGAAAGGCAAAAAAGGCCAGCTCACAGAGGTAAAATGGCACCTAGCATTGTACAGTTGGACCTTGCACTCATAATGGGAGATGAGCTGAAGTAACTAAGGACTGAAGTTCCCCTCAACCACACTTGTGGCTCTGTCACCTGCACTGGAACCAACTAAATGCCTGGTGCATGAGAGCTGGCGTGGGGGAAGTGGGGGACAGGAGTACACTTTCCCCATTTATAATTAATAAAGTTGCAGCTTGACCTTTAAACCTTTCCATGTGTCTGTCAATCATTTGCCTGCTTGTCCTGGTCAACAGGCCTGTGTTTGTAAGTGAATAAAGTGTTTCTCACAATTTTTATATATATATATATATATATATATATATATATACGCACACACACACACATATTTCTGCTGAAGTTTTATACAAAATCCAACCAATTAAACAGAAAGACTACCAGTCCAAGCATGTCATTTTGGTTTTTCACACTGATCACCGGCTTCGGGGGGGGGGGGGGGGGGGAGGGGGGAGAAGGTGTGTGTGTTTGTGAGTGAGGTGTGTGTGTGTGTGAGAGAGAGAGAGAATGAGAGTGAGAGAGAGAGAGAGAGAAAGACAAATATTCCATTGAGCTCTACAGTCCCTAGTTTTTCTACAATACCAAACTTGGCTCTCAAATATAATTTAAGAGATAAAAGTCATAAATGGAAAATTGGCTAGAATCACTGTTCTATACCAGGTTCCTCTGGTTTCTCAGCCATGACTCAGTTATACGGGTACATTATGACTAACTCTGCTGCTGCAGCTCCTATATCAAGTGTCACCAGGGTGCTATTCATAAACAGAAAAGTCTTTTGAATATCGTAGTGCAAGATCTGGCTATGAGTTTCAGAAAAGAAAACAGTTTAAACAGTCCACTCCAAGGATCCACAATCATTCCTCACCCCCCCCCCAGCACTAATGACTGACAAGACCAAGGCCCACCACTGAGAAATAGGAATAAAAAGGAATTGCAGACATTGCATATAAATTATGATAAAGTTATATCTACTAATCAATAACCAATAAATAAATAAAACCCAACTTCCTATTGCCTATATTGTGTCCCGCTGAACACTTCACTCTGACAATAATACTAGTCCCCCAGGGGTCTGTACTGGGATCAGTCCCATTCAACATATTCATAAATGATCTGGAAAAAGGAGTAAGTAGTTAAGTCCCAGGCAGACTGCGAAGAGCTACAAAAGGATCTCTCAAAACTGGATGACTGGGCAACAAAATGGCAGATAAAATTAATATTGATAAATGCAAAATAATGCACATTTTAAAACACAATCCCAACTATACATATAAAATGATGGGGTCTATACAGGGCCGGCTCTGGCTTTTTGGCCGCCCCAAACAAACAAACAAAAAAAAACCCGGGGCAGCCAGAACGGCAAAGCGAAAAGAAAAAAAAACCTGCGGCGCAGCCGGAGCCAGGGTGCAGGGGGACTCCCTGCACTGCAGACGTGCCCCGGCTAGCGGGGGGGAGGGGAAGGGAGCGGGGGGGAGAGAGAGAAGGGGGGTGGCCAGGGCTTCAGCGGGGCGCTACCACGCGGCCCCGACCGCTGTGCTGCCTGCCGGGAGGGCTCCGCACCGCTCCGGTCGGCTGGGAGGGAAGGACGCGGGCTGCCCTGCTGGGCTTGCTGCAGGGCGCTCCCGTCCTCCGCGCCACCACCCCCTACAGGGCGGCCGGAGTGGAACACCACAAAAAAAAAAAAGAGCTGCCGTGCCGCCCTAGGATTGGGCGGAATGCCCCCTCCTACAAGCTGCCGCCCCAAGCACCAGCTTGCTCGGCTGGTACCTGGAGCCGGCCCTGGGTCTATATTAGCTGTTACCATTCAAGAGAGATCTTGGAGTCATTGTGGATAGTTCTCTGAAAACATTCACTCAATGTGCAGTCAAAAAAAGAAAACAGAATTATGGGAATCATTAAGAAAGGGATAGATAATAAGACAAAAAATATCATATTACCTCTATATAAATCCATGGCATGCCCACATCGTGAATACTGCATGCAGATGTGATTGTCCCATCTCAAAAAAAGATACATTGGAATCGGAAAAAGGTTCAAAAAAGGGCAACAAAAATTATTAGGGGTATGGAATGGCATCCATATGAGGAGAGATTAATAAGGGATTTTCAGCTTGCAAAAGAGACGCCTACGGGGGGATATGATTGAAGTCAATAAAATCATGACTGATGTGGAGAAAGTAAATAAGGAAGTGTTATTTACTCCTTCTCATAACATAAGAACTAGGAGTAACCAAATGAAAATAATAGGCAGCAGATTTAAAACAAACAAAAGGAAGTATTTCTTCACACAATGCACAGTCAACCTGTGAAACTCTTTGCCAAAGGATGTTGTGAAGCCCAAGACTATAACAGGGTTCAAAAGAGAACTAGATAAATTCATGGAGGATAGGTCCATTAATGACTATTAGCCAGGACGGGCAGAGAAGTTGTCCCTAGCCTCTGTTTGCCAGAAACTGGGGATAGATGACAGGAAATGGATCACTTGATGATTACCTGTTCTGTTCATGCCTTCTGGGGCACCTGGCATTTGCAGAAGACAGGATACTGGGCTAGATGGATCTTTGGTCTGACCCAGTATGGCTATTCTTATGTAACCTAAGTCGGTATTATTGAAACCTAGTGGTGATTTGCATGTTCTTATGTTCTTAGTCTTTATAGATTCATACATTTTAAAACCCAGAAGGGACCAATATGTTCATCCCAGCTGACATCCTGCATAACACAGGCCATACAATTTCACCCAGTGATTTCTGCATAAAGTGCATAACGTCTATCTGAGCTATAACATTCTTTAGAAAGGTAGCCAGTCTTGATGCCCCATTCTTCTCCTTCACACACTCCCTTACCCATGAATTTTATCATGCTGCTGCCTGTGTGGACCACCCCATTTCCACCCCACCCTCTCCTACTTAATCTCTCCCCTCCATGAGACACAAATAGGAAGTTTACATTTTACAACATTAAATCATCCTCACCTTTGGAACACATACTGTACATCTTCACCTTTGGATTAACCAGTATATCCCATTTTCTATATTTTTTTAGACGCTCTGGGACTATTTCAAAGAAGTGTTCACTAATCACATGACTAAGGGTGGCATAATTTTGCCCATAATTCTTGTTCTAGGTTGTCTTAGACAGCTCTCTTTGTGGCTTTAAAGGCTAAAAATTTAGGGCCTGATCCAAAGCCCACAGAAGTCAATGGGAAACTGTTGAGTTCAATGGCCACAGGATCTGACCCTCCCCCCCCCCCCCTTTTTTTTTTTTAAAGTAAAGTTTTCATTCTGCAGGATCAGAATCTATTCTGAGGGGCAGATAAAAAGATCTAATGAGTCAGATTCAGCCTAAATTAGGGCAGATGTGTGATTCGCTAGTACTAGCAAAACTCCATGCTAATGATGCTGTGTCCATTTGTATTAGCAGAGAATTTGTTTAAAAGAACATATTATTCTGGAAGCAAAAATTTTGGTTCAAAAAAGGATAAAGGTTTGTTAGTCAAATTATTCCTCCAATGCAGAAAATAAAAATCAAGGCTACTAGACACCCCTTAACCAGACCTTAATGTCCACACAACCGACAGTGACAGACTCTACAGCGTCACAGGGAACTTCCTTCTGCCAGCAGCTGAAAAAGGAAGCAGTTCACACACAGCATATTAATCTCCCTCACAGTGTAATGCAAAACCTTATTCATGACCTCAGCAACAGAGTGTTAACGTATGTGTGCAGTGAGTCAGGTGTCTAGTTGGGGTAGGGAGGAAGCATTAGGTCAAAACAGAAGTTTTGCATTATACTGTATTTACCTTTTAGTTCCCTAACAAGTAGTGGCCAGCATTTGCCAATCAAGGAGATGTGAACTTTAAAATAGAAGTGTGAGCAGCCTGAGAGCGAGAGATGAGCTGGAGTATGATTGCATAATGGTTAGAGGGAGTGATAGCAGATAAGACTGTTTTCCACTAGGCCACCACAGTGTACACAAAGCATTTCTGGTCCTTCTAGTCTACACAACATGATACAAGGGAACAACCCCACCCTTTTTGGCACCTTTAGTAGAGTGATTGCTTTTTTCTGGTATCTTTCTGGGGCCACAAGGCCTGGCCACTATCTCCTAAAATCCTGGAATGTCATTGGTGAGAGTGGATGTAACCCAACAAACACTACAGCAGGGCACAGAACAGAGCCAATCTCTGCTGCTGTTACCACAAACACTATTTATTTAGCTGTGTTTATGAAACACTCAACTGTAACAAGGTACTTTAAGTTTTAAATCCTGCACATTTATAGTGGTGCCAGCAGATATTCAAAAATCTTAATTTTAAGTATTCACTGATTTTTAGTCCAAGTCATGTAGAGAAGCTTCGGACCAGATCCTCAGGTGGTATAAATAAATGATAACTCTGTTGATGTTAATGGAGCTATATGCCAATTTACAACAGCTGGGAATAACTAATCAAAAAGGCTGATGAAAAATGGCTTTTTGACCAGAGTGAAAATGTTTGCAAAAAATTGCCAGAATTTATTAAATATAAATAACTAAAAAAACAAATCTTTGCAAACTTTTAGTGAAAAAAAAACCACCATCCATTTTTGAAGCCATGTTACCAAAAACTGATTTTTATAAAAACTTTTCAAAAAGACAAGCATGTTTAATTCTTATTGAAAAACTGATTTGAGAAATTAAAAAAAATAAAACCTTTTCAGAAGTTTCCTACAAGAACTAAATTGGCTTTATTTTACCCTTTAGAGCTATGAATTACTTTTTGAAATTAAAAGTAAATGCAGTCTCAGAGCATGGTTAATATGCCAGAAATAAAATATTTTAATACAAGAATCCTTTAGCCTTTCATTCCAAAGATTCTTGTAACCCTTTGAGACAGATCTTTAGCTGGTGTGAGCTGTAATAGATCCATTAAAGCCAATAGAGCTAGGACAGTTTACACCAGCTGAGACTCTGCCCTTCTTTATTCTGCACTACGGATACATCTCTGCAGAACAACATAACATTTCTAGTTTTGCCCCACCTTTGAAACCTCTTCAAAACCCTCCTTTACACACATGGCACATAACTTCTCTGGTGTCTCACTTCCTAATTTAGGGCCTGATCCAAAGCCCTACCTTGAAGATAGGGGTTTTTGTTTTTCTTGAAAATCATCAAATTCTGCAGCTGCTTACAATTCCTTTGCAGGTGTCACTAATAGATAATTATTCCCTAGGGGGTTTGGCTGTAATTGCACAGCCTCATTTATCACATACAATTACATACATTGTACATTAAGCGTGAATGGTTTGTTTCTAGTAGATGACAAGTAACACTCTCATAATACTAAAAGGAATTTCTACAGGCAGACCTGGATTATAGTGGAGCATAACGTAGTGACGTCTCATTCTGTGGGCAAGTTAGTAACAGAAGAGTAAGGGAGGTGTCATTTAGATAGATATTTGATAAGATGTTTTAAAAAGATACAGGCATGTCAAACATGCATCTCTCAAAGTTAAATTGTGGCCCTTGACTCTTCATACGGTGTTATAGTCAGTACATGATACCCGACTAATTTTTTTAATGTTACAGATTACTATAAATTGAAGGAGTGCTTTCAACTGGTTTGCCATCATCAGTAAAAAAAAGAAGTGGTTTAGTGGTATTGATCAACTTTGTTTATTATGTCAAAAGGGGTGTAATGAGGCAACTGGTTAAGATATCAGCATCCAGAAGTTACTGGAATCCATCCTCAAATGACATGTACATAATTAGGCATAATCCCAAAGTAATTTATTACAAAATCCTTGTTTTTACTTTGATCTTGATCATTCTTAGGCATCAGTGGGGAGATGAAGAGTACCAAATAATAGCTGAATCTTGGGAGAATATCATCTCAGATGGCCTGGTTAAATACAATGCCTGGTGGCATCTACATGCTATGTCAGGGACCCACAGCTGAACCCAGACACATTGCCCTTATTTGATTCAGCTAATGAACCTGGCCTCCTAATTGGCTGAAAACTCCAGCAGGCACTCTTAAATTTCTGCAGCAGGCCTATATGTCTACCCAATAACATTCCACAGCTGCAGCTTTGTTTCTGGTCCTGCTTCCTGCTCGAAGCAACTTCTTTGCTCTGGGCCCTCACTCCTGACCCCTGCTATGTTCCTGGCTCTCAGTTCCAGCTCCTGGCAATACACAGGCTCTTACCCTTGGCTCCGTTTCATTCCCTGGACTTGGAATTCTGCTTCTGACCATGGCTCCAAGCCTCAGCTCCAACTGATTCCCTGGACTTGTAAACTCTGCTCCTGATATGGGCTCTAGCCACTAGGCCCTAATCACCTCTTCTCCAGCCTCCCATCCTGACTGTTGGCAAGACTGCCCATGGGTCAGTCCTTAACACTAAGGCACGTACCCATCAACTGAATTTGGCAAGGTTGGAAAGGAAGTACAAATGCAACAGGAAAAAGTTAAAGATGTCAGGATAATCACCAGCTGAGGGGGAGTCTCATCTTATACTAGATCCCCTGGCGCGCATTTAGAGAATACCTGCTGCTTCTTCAGTAAGCCGGAAGCCCAAAGGCATCAATTAAGCACAGTTTTAAAATGAGAGACAGGTGATCAACTTGTATAAAGCTGCAGAGGGTCCTGTGGCACCTTTAAGACTAACAGTTAGTCTTAAAGGTGCCACAGGACCCTCTTTTGCTTTTTACATATTCAGACTAACACGGCTACCCCTCTGATATTGGATAAAGCTGTTTCCCTGCAATGTTCTCGCCAAAAGTAAGTTGAGTGAGTGCATTGACCCGGAAGATGCCCACACATTACACTGTGCATCACAGAGGGCTACACCAGGAATGTGACTAATGTGTTGTGGTGAAAAGTAAAAGCAACAGAAACAAATACTGATTTTACTACTGCAAACTGTGTGACTCAGCTGGAGTTCAAAAATTACCTTGCAGAGGCTCTGATAGACATGAAAGAAATGGTGATAGCCAATGCAGAGGTTATGTACAGGGAAATATGTGCTTTGAATAGAATTGAAAAACAAATGTTTAGTAGAAATGCTTAGCATCTGATTGAAGATGAACTGTGGGATATGGATGCAGTTTTTAGCAATTTGATCTGCAGAAATGAATCACAATGCATATCTTTAAGCTGCAAAAGACATGGTGCTATCAAATGCAGAAGAAAGTGCTGATGTCAACAGTAATATGAAGACTGTTTGCAGCTGCTAAGTTTTTATGGAAAAGCATTTTGTCATGTAGTATGCGGGAGTTTTAGGGATACAAAGCCAAAAACATGTGACTGGTACTTCTTGAAGCAGTGCATTGGTGGTCTCAGTGACTTCAGCACCAGCAAGTATTACAGTAAACAAGAGGTGCACAAGGCTGCCATTTTATTGCAAAGCCTCATGTATGAGTGCTTGAGTGAAAGGCAGGTTTCCAACATGCACACACACCAATTGTGAGGCATATACATAATCTACCACTACTAGTGGCTGTTGGAATGACCAAGTATCTTATTGGAAGACCTTTGATTCAGCTTCTGTAGACTCTCTTCTCCCTCTGAAGGTGCTCGGAAAGGCTGAGACAGCAACTGATGAAGTCATAAATGCACTAGAGGCATTGATATGCAGACTTCCACTTGAAGTCACTCTGCAAGTGTTGGTCATTGATGGATATTTTTCAAGACGCAGACAAATAGATTAAAATTGCCACCAACAAGGGATGCATTTATACCTGTTATCAAGAAGGCAAATTATTAAGCAATGGAATAGCTCTGGAATGATTGAGTACACCCAAAGCTATCCTCTCTTGGAGGATGGATTGTTCACACCAGTAGTGTGAGAAATACCATCTGGTCCCGAATCAATCCTTCAGCCAGTCAAATACTTATGTGCAGAGACCAGAACCTCACAACCTTACAAGTGGTTGGCCAACAGCCTGCCTTGTACAGAGATGTGTGATTGCAGTACAGATGAGGACCAGTGTGACAACCTGCATAGCAGTGTCCCCTTGATGGAGACAATGCTGATGACTTTGCTGAAAAATGGTTTCAGTCCTACATGTCCAGAACAACTTCCTTAGGATTACCAAAGATCAATGTCTTTTTATAGAAGCAATGCATCACTGTGTTAAACTATAATTAAATAATGTTATTTTTAACAGTTTTCTCAAATATGTATCTATATAATTGTTCTAGGTTTGTCACAGAATCGTAGAAATATAGGTTATCTCGTCGAGACCCCTGCACTGGGTTAGGATTAACTACTATCTAAACCATCCCTGACAGGTATTTTTAAAAGCTTCCACTGAAGGAGAGTCCATAACCTCCCAAGATAATTTGTTCCAGTGCTTCAAGGATGAAAAGACAGGAGGCTAGAGCCTTGCTAGTGCACACTCAGCTAGAAGGCCTCTGGCCCCCACTCCCACACAGGCCCCAAACACAATCCCTAAATGCCCACACTGTAAACATTAAGCAAGCCAAAAGATAAACCAAACAGACAAACACAAGCTCGCTCACCTCAAGAATTAGTGCTCAGTCCTTCAGCAGGGGATCTTCCTCTCCCATTCTCACACTCCCCTTTGTGCTGTCCTCTGTTGGCTCAACTATCCTTACAGTTGAGAAGATTTTCGTAATGTCTAACCTATGTCTACCTTGCTAAAATTTAAGCCCTTTACTTCTTGTCCTGTCCTCAGCGGATAAGGAGTACAATTTATCACCCTCCTTTATAACAACCTTTTATGTACTTGAAAACTTGTGTCCCCCCTCCCTCAGTCTTCTCTTCTCTAGACTAAACAAACCCAATTGTTGTGAATCTTTCCCCATATGTCATGTTTTCTAGACCTTTAATCATTTTTATTGCCCTCCTATGGACTTAGGTACTATGTTTGGTACCATTGTGTTTGTGGGACAAAGGGCTTTCAAATGATACTCAACTCGACCCATTTCTGATGGCCATGGATTATCAAAATTTCCACCAACCAGAGGACCTAGATCTGGGAGGGCAGAAAGTCTCCCTGCTACACTGCAGATGGTGAGAATTGAAATCCTGATTCTGTGGAGTTTTACAACTCCATGATACCTCCCTTATTTTACTATCATTAACTTGTCCATGGAATCACACATGCTCCCAGACTATTATGTTCCAGTGTTTATACTAAACCAGTCTCAGTCTATTCTCTGAATTCTTTTAAAAAAGAAGAGACAAGTTAGTTATTTTAAAAAGAGGATTTGAGACAATGGTCAAATTTTTCTCTTCTCACTCACATTGTATTCAATGGGGCTGATCACATGGGGCTAAATGGAGTCTTTGCTTTAAGCTCTGCCTATGTGGTAGCATGTAGCTCCATGAAAGGAATCAAGTCTCAGATAGTTGCAATTCCTTCCCTGATACACTCTGCAGTAAGTTACTTTCCTCGGGAGCAAGAGGGCATCTTAATTCCTACCTCTCTCCAGCTAAATTCTGTTGGCTGATGCCTCGAAGCAAGGAGGCATTGCTAAGGATCCTTTCACTTCCCACCTCAATCTCTGCTCCTGAGCAGAGAATAGCAGCTCAAGGGAACCTGTTCTTCTCCCCTTCCGCCCATGCCAGATGCAAAATTCCAGTAGGCCATATACAGGGTTGAAGCGACTTGTATCTCCTTACTCCTGTGTGGCTTTATAAATTCAAGTGACAGTCTTGTCACTAAGATGAGCAGGAGTTGGCCTAGTTTTGTCATCATGGCTCTCTTTGCCATGAACAAGGGGAAAAAATAGATTTCAAAGTAAAAGCACTACACTAAAAAATAAATTCTGTTTACAGCTTGCCTTTAAATCTTTTTCTATTGGAAAATGATTTGTCCTCTGGAAAGTGCTGACTGAGAATTTGTCAGTTTTCTGATGAAAGAATCAAAATTTAAAATAATGACTTGAAACATTTTTCAACAAAATTATTTTTCTTTATTTCAAACTGAAAATTCAAAGTAAAATACCATTTTGAAGTGTCAAATATTGTTTTTGATCAAAATTTCAAAGCTTTTCATTTAAATATTTCAGATTCAAAACTTGAATTTTTCTCAGTTTGTGAAAATTTTCTATAAAGTTTGCTTTTTGTTCCATTTTAGAATGGAAAGTAATTTTAAGGTGTCAGTATTTCCCATGAAAGGAAAATTCCAAAAAAAGTTTTGAATGTTCAAATGGTAAATTGATCCTCAATCATAAACAATTAGGGTGTCTTAAGATATCCGATGCAACTGTATGGAAACTTTTGATAAACATTGCTTTTTAATGGTGATCATTGTAACTAGTAACAGGAAAACTTTAAAAAGTTTAGTGAGAACACATGTTCAGAAAAAAAAATGTATGGATTCAGCTGAGAAGCAACCAGTTGTCCAACTTCTTTGGTTAAGAAATCAGGCTACAGAATAAAATATAGCTATTTTTACCAGATTTCCATTACTTCCTGTTTTCAGATGGGTCACATTTTAAGGTTCTAAGAACACATCATATTTTTAAACAAAGGTTCTATGGATCATCCCATTTCCACAATACTTGTCATTAATCCCAGTCAAAACCAAGAAGGACAGAGGTGAGAGAAAGTTACAACAAACCAAAAGTTTGTTCTTTTCAAATCTCAAATATTTGGTTGAATTTTTGGCAGAGATTCTTGGTGTATCTGAGTTTATTTGAACTGGCTTACTCATATCTAATATGAGTTAATAACCTGAGTTTTATACACCAAAAACAAGTCACTAGTTTTAATGTCCTATAAGCCTGTGTTTGCTTAGATTATCAAGTTATTTGGAAGACAGTGTTGTACCTTCCCCATGAAAACATGTCTGAACAAGTCCAGATTCTACTGCAACTTCAGGCCAAGATGCAATTATCCTGACACAAAACTCATATTGATTTCAGAGGATGTTCTACTTAAGAACTGGCCAAAGACTACACTGTTTACTTCTATATTCTACTACTTTTTATCTATACAATTTCCATTAATGAAGCAAGATTTTTTCCTGTCATTTTAAATATACGTTTTAATCTCATGTACATCTATTGCTAGTGGTGCAGAAATACAAGACAGTGGGGATAGAGGCATGGAAGTAGGTAAAGAGAGATGGAAAGAAAATACAAAAAACTATTATTATAAGGTTATCCAACTATTGCCTTCTGTTTCACAGTGTCTCTGAAACATATGTAAATTTAAGGAAACTAAGAGGCAAATTAAAGAACAAATAGGCAAATGTATCAATGAGATGAAGCCCATGACAAGATAGTGGGTCTTCTAGTACACCAAGAAGAGGATGAGAAATCTGCTGAGAAGCTAAATGATTTATTGGCATTGGTCTTCACCAGAGGATACCATCTTCAGACTACTCTTCACAGGTAATGGAAGTAAATTTCTACATAGATAAAGGGATCAAAAAGAGGTGATGGAACAACTCGAGAAATATAATTGCAAACCAATCATAATGTTCAGATGGTGTCATTTGAGTAGCTAGTTGGAGGTACAGAATGAAGTAGCTAACACAGTAAAAATACATGTGCCTTTAATTATCCTTCCAAAGAACTACAATATTGAAGAATGGCCAACAATGAGCATTTTTAACAAAGATGCTAATGATCCCAAGAACTATAGAGCAAGCCATGTGTCATTTCTGGGCTAATTATATTAGAGGCGCAGTAATTTGTATTATTGGTTGGAAGTCATATTACAGATTGCCAAATGTTCTACATCAGCAAATAAAGCTAGTAGGAAAATGGGGAACAATTTTGCGAAATATTTTATAACGACATTGTCCCCTTTCTTAGTCAAAAGTGTAGAAATTCCAAAGTTTTTGACCATCTCTATTAGTGAGTAAGTGAAAAGACATGGTTAAACAGATACCGGTACTGCATCACACAATATGTTTTGTTTAGTTTTGTTTGATTATACTGTACTGATTCATAGAATTCTAGAGTATGTGTGAAAACTGAAACCAACCTTATAGAGGCACTACCTCATCTGTTCAATGTTTTGTAAAAGTAAGGATATCTTTGTAATAAGACACTTCACTTATACCTCTCTACTATTAAAACTTTTCTGAGGAGAAGAGATGAGGTCGGTGGAATCTTTAAAGAGATCAGTGTTGTGCATTAGTAAAATGACACTTACTGAGCGTCTACTGTATCTGAAAAAGTTATTGTAGTCTGAGTAATGTAAGATGATGTAAGAGCCATCTAATATTTTTGATACTTGATCATGTTTTCTTGTTTGATTGAAAAGGCACATTGTATAGTGCAACTATGCACCAAGGCAATTATTTATCAGACCGTCAAAGGTAGTGAACAAGCTTTTGATTGTATACGCAACAGCTTCCTTAAGTACAACCACATTTTTCCCTACAAGATCTAACTGCCTAGACATACAATTAAACAGAACTTGTAAGCCTATAAGTGTGCTATCTGGCAACTTGAGTTTCCAGAGACACCGGGAAAAGGTTTTTTTTTAAGGTTCTGTAATCTGTTAGAATTGCTTACAAAAAATGTTGGATAAAATAATTGAAGAGCATTAATTTATTTTGATTTTCAAAGTCCATTCACAAAAGGAAACATTATAAACAAAGGGCTACATTTCTTTCATAATTTGAAATTTGAGAGAGGAAGCAAAGTCCAGAAGGGATAATAATGGGGTATCAGCACTACAGAACAAGTAAGTTCTGCTGTGATTCACTGTGGTACAAAAGAGCACGGTGAAGCCTATTAAGATTGATCTGCACTTACAGGAATAGATATGTCAGCCAGTATTGGTCTCCCAAACCCACCACAGGAGTGACCTAACAAGGAACTCTACACAAAACCTTTCACATCACACAGGGATTGATTCAATGAGATGATGCTTTCTATCACACATAGTCCTAGTGTTTATGTGGTGAAGGTTTATTTATGTACAATGTCCCTGCAAGAGAGAATTTCCCTGTTTCTGAGGAGATTATGTAATTTCAACAGCATTTGAATGTCAGCTAGTTCTCTCAACAGCTGTCAGTTGCCATTTTCAGACATTAACTGATCTGATACTTATGAGACCTAAATACAAATCAGTTATCCTTATCCTGGAACAAGAAAACCATTTTGCTGACCTGCAGCTACTTTGAACCACAGTCATTCAACCAGGAGCACACTACAGCAGGATAGGAAGGCATGCTAAGAGGAATGTTTATATCCAACCCCCCCCACACACACAAAAAAAACAACAACTATGGAACGGTTTTCATAGTGGAGGATCAAGTGTTAAAACTGAGCTTTTTTGCTGTATGGGTATCTCATCAGCGATAAGCACCGGAAATGTGCGAACATTACATTTCTAGACTATGGGGTGAATTATTGCTTAGATCCACTTCTAGTGCTTTCCTGTAACATATATGGGGCTAGTATGGTAATGGAGGTACTACATACAGAAAGAGCTTGTAGTACAATTCCTTCCCCGCATTGCTCCTGGAACAACTGAGCTACACACCACTCATTTTACAGGGCAGGTTATATAGCCACAATCCAGCCTGTAGGGCTGAATTCTGAGAGGAGCTGAGAACCTATAACTTTTTTCAGTGGGACAGGCAGATGCTTAGCACTTCTCAGGATCAAACCTTTTGTACTGAATGCTCAAGTAGCATGAGTGATGCGGGTGTTTGTGTGTGAAACTAGATATGATCTCTCTCCCACCCCGAGGCAAAACAGTGCCATTTCCAGGTTTTTTTTGGAAGGGGTGCACAAAATGTATTTTTAAGGTAAGTTTAATAACTGCTGTCAATATATTTTCCAGTTAAATCCTTTAGGGCTTTTTTGGCTACATTAAGATAAAACATTAAAACTACTATTGATTGGGTACTATTTTTTTATCTGAGTAAGGCCTGCCAGATCAAGCCAATAGACACAGAAATTATATGCATTATTTGCAACATGTTAAAAATGTCACAATATTCAGTATGAAAACAGTGATGCAGACCTTTTACCTGTGACCACCTTGTGCTGAAGAGCAGTTTGCCTGATAAGAAATCTGCTATTTTTCTCTCTCCAAAAATTTCAGGCTAACCCACAAATGGCTAGAACCACAAAGGGATTTAACTGCCACCTATCACCTTTGGCATAAATGCAAAATGTTTCCT
Organism: Emys orbicularis; assembly: GCF_028017835.1. Classification (NCBI taxonomy): domain Eukaryota; kingdom Metazoa; phylum Chordata; order Testudines; family Emydidae; genus Emys; species Emys orbicularis. Next base: position 78,857,243 of record NC_088687.1, on the reverse strand, counting down.
AAATGCAAAATGTAAAAGTTCAAAACCTCCACTCAGGTGCCAACTAACTTTGTAGGCATCCAAAGCACTTATACACCTACATTTTCACTGCTAAAGTCCACTAGATGCCTAAAATCTATTGGTGAGCATGCCATAGCCACCTAAGTCTAAGCATTGAGGTGCCTAGCTCATGTCTGAGCCCTGGCAGGATACTCAAACTAGGTACTTTTAGACCAATAGTTAGAGCACTCATCCAGGATGTGGAAGACCTAGGTTCAGTTCCTCCCTCTGCCTGATGTAGAGCAGAGACTTGACCTGGGGTCCGCCTGTTTCCCAAAGAGGAAAGGAGAGGAACAGGATATAATGAGAGACGCCTGACCCAGAATAACCCATAGCCCAATACGTAGGGGACTTTTAAGAGGGAGGGAGGGCCGGCCAAATTCAAATCTGTTCTCCCGATCAGGCAGAGAGGGGAATTGAACCTGGGTGAGTGCTCTACCCACTGGGCTAAAGGTTGTAAGAGGGATTGGGGGTGAGACGGGTTGGATCACAGAAAACTCCTTGGGAACGGCCAACTGATGTGTTGAGACTACCTCTGCCCCTGCTTTCTTTGAGCAAGACACGCCAACCTGCTGCAAACCCAGACCCAGGTCTGAACCACATCCCCTAACAGCTGCAGGCTTAACTGAAAGTGGCTTAAGAAGTGTTCCTGTCTTTAACACTCAGATGCCCAACTCCCAATGGGGTCCAAACCCCAAATAAATCTGTTTTACCCTGTATAAGCTTTAAACACATAAATTGTTTGCCCTCTATAACACTGATAGAGAGGTATGCACAGCTGTGTGCTCTCCCCCCTCCCCAGGTATTAATACATACTCTGGGTTAATTAAGAAGTAAAAAGTGATTTTATTAAATACAGAAAGTAATAGCAGACAGAACAAAGTTAATCACCAAGCAAAATAAAACAAAAAACGCAAGTCTATGCCTAATACAGTAAGAAAACTGAATACAGATAAAACCTCACCCTCAGAGATGTTCCAGTAAGCTTCCTTTTACAGACTAGTCTCCTTCTAGTCTGGGTCCAGCAATCACTCACACCCCCTGTGGTTACTGACCTTTGTTCCAGTTTCTTTCAGGTATCCTTGGGGGTGGAGAAGCTAATCTCTTGAGCCAGCTGAAGACCAAATGGAGGGGTCTCCCAGGGGTTTAAATAGACCTTCTCTTGTGAGTGAGAGACCCTCTCCTCTCTCCTATGCAATGTCCAGCTCCAAGATGGAGTTTTGGAGTCACATGTCCATGCATGACTCTGAACTTACAGGTAGCAGCCATGGTTCACATGCTGCCTTGAACGTCCTCAAGTAGACTTCTTATGTGGATTGGAGCCTTCCAAGATCCATTGTCCGTTAAGTGCTTCTTGATTCAGCACTTAACTTGCACATTCCTTTCTCAAGAAGCTGACCAAATGCTTTACTAAGGCTACTTAGAAATCCAGCAAGTACACAGCCAATATTCATAACTTCGAACACAAAAATGATACATGCATACAAATAGGAGGAATAGCTTCAGCAGATCATAACCTTTACAGAGATATGTTACATGACATATGTAGCATAAAACATATTCCAGTTATGTCATATATACATGTATAAGCATATTTCCATAAAGCCTTATGGGGTGCAACGTCACAGGGGGCTCTTCATTTTTTGAGAGAAAGGGCTTAGGCACCTGATTCACAGGCACTGTGAATACCGAGCAGAGAGAGATGCCCTCTTCTGGCGCAGACTTAGGTGCCCTTTTAAAAGAAAGCCAAAACCCTGTCATCAGCATTTCCTGTTGGCTAGCTTAGGTAGCTTGCTTTTCAGCACACTGGCTTTTATGAATCCTTTTTACGTTCCTAACTCCCCATATATTCTACAGGGAGCCTAGGCTCCTAATTCCAGGCTGTGAATTCAATTAGGCAGCAGAGTGCCTACAACTATCCCCATGTTGTAGAGTCTAGCCCAGAATGTTTGGAGATTTTACATAAATATGATTTGTCAGTTTTACCACTAGCAAAATTTTTCTCTTTGTGCATCCTTATGATACAACCTAAAATATAATGTATATTTAGTAGGCCAAGTTGTCCCTAGGAGCTGATTATTTTGTTATCTTCTCTGCAGGGATAAAATGCTAGCTGTAAATACAATAATTTACTCTCCATACAATTCTCTCCTTTTTCTCTTTTACCACTACCTAATGAAGGTCTCACAGCTCAGATATTGCCTATTTTCTTTTATCTACAGCAGTATACATTTTATTAGTTTCATTTTTTAGGTAACAGTTTTATACCTTAAATATTACTTCAGGATGGTTCTAGCAGAGTAAAAGTATGTAGCCCCAGTTTCCTTTTAGCTATAGGACCATCTGCAATTGTTAGGAGAGCTGTCAATCTCTAAATACATTCAAGTCCTTTGGAGGAAAGCACAGGCCAGAAGAGAAAACTCAGAATGGAATACTTCTGAAGTGGATTATAGAGAAGGCTGAGTGCTAGTCAAAGGTACAGCTCTGACAGGGTCTGATTAACATTCGCCTATAAAAGAAGGACTAGAGAGTAAGCCATTAATTTTATGGCTATGTTTTTTCCTCTGGCTTGGTTTCTCATAAGTTGGACTTCCTTCCAGGCTAATTAACCACTAAACATTTTACAAGCAATCCAAGTACGGAAGCAGTAAAAGATGAATTGCACTTATGAAGTAATTGACAGAGGGTATATTGGGCTTTTTAAGCAATGATATTCTGCATTTTAACAGGAAGAAAGGATCCTTTGTACTGCAGTTTGATAGGTCATTAGTAAATTCTCAGAACTCAGCACCTGATAATAATGACTCAAGGCTAAAGTGAATTTGCTGAGAATGGAGTAGGGAACCCCACCACAAGACATCTCCTGAGAAAACACTTAATATTTGTGCCTTGGCATTATCAAAATATCCTCTTATCTCAGATAAATTCCCTGGCTATTTCCTTTTCTTTTGACAGCAAAGTCAGAGCTGACAAACCAAGGCAGTTCTCAAGGAAATTCAATTACCGAAATGTCTGACAGCTTGCTTTGCTGCTTCTAACTAAAGTTTTGAAAGTTACATACTGCATGTATAATATGGTTTTCACTACAAAGAAATTTATTTGCATTTTTAGGGGGGAAATCATTTTAAAGCTGTAGGTTTCTAATGATAAAAGGTAAGAAATGAAATATTGAAGTTCCTATTTTGCAACGAAATAAAATAAGTCAAGTGGCTGCCACATGAAACTAGGAAAACACTGTTAACTTAAAAGCATGATTTACTTTCCTTCACATATAAGCAGGGGGCAATGTCATTCATTCTGAAATGTTACTTGACAAATATTACTCTCTAATTAGTGCAGACCATGCAGGATGCAAAGAATTGTAACTTTTCAGTGATGAGAAACAACTTATGTTAGTCCTGCCTCTATCTTAGGGTATGTCTACACTACGAGAGTAGTTCGATTTTACTTAAATCGAATATGTGGAATCGATATTACAAAGTCGAACGTGTGTGTCCACACTAAGGACAGTAATTCGACTTTGTGAGTCCACACTAACGGGGAAAGCGTCGACATTGGAAGCGGTGCACTGTGGGCAGCTATCCCACAGTTCCCGCTGCCCACTGGAATTCTGGGTCGAGCCCCCAATGCCTTCTGGGGAAAAAAATGTGTCGAGGGTGCTTTTGGGTAACTGTCGTCATACAACCGTCACTCCCGCCCTCCCTCCCTGAAAGCGCCAGCGGGAAATCAGTTCGCGCACTTTTCTGGTCAGTGAAAGCGCGGACGCCACAGCACTGCGAGCATGGAGCCCGCTGCGACCATCACTGCAGTTATGGCCGTTGTCAACACCTCGCACCTTATCATCCACCTTTCCCAGAGGCAGATGCTGAGAAATCGGGCGAGGAGGCTACGGCAGCGCGGTGAGGACCTGAAGTCTGAGAGTGGCACAGACCTGTCACAAAGCACGGGACCCCACGCTGAGGACATCATGGTGGCAATGGGTCATGTTGATGTTGTGGAACGGCAATTCTGGGCCCGGGAAACAAGCACGGACTGGTGGGACCGCATAGTGCTGCAGGTCTGGGATGAATCACAGTGGCTGCGAAACTTTTGCATGCGGAAGGGGACTTTCATGGAACTTTGTGAGTTGCTGTCCCGTGCCCTGAAGCGCAAGGACACCCGGATGTGAGCAGCCCTGACTGTCCAGAAGCGAGTGGCCATAGCCCTCTGGAAGCTTGCAACGCCAGACAGCTACCGGTCAGTCGCGAACCACTTTGGCGTGGGCAAATCTACCGTGGGGGTTGTTGTCATGCAAGTAGCCAACGCAATCATTGAGCTACTGCTCTCAAAGGTAGTGACCCTGGGAAACGTGCAGGTCATCATAGATGGCTTCGCCGCGATGGGATTCCCAAACTGCGGTGGGGCTATAGATGGAACTCACATCCCTATCCTGGGACCGGACCACCAGGCCAGCCAGTACATTAACCGAAAGGGCTACTTTTCAATGGTGCTGCAAGCACTGGTGGACCATAGGGGACGTTTTACAAACATCAACGTTGGATGGCCGGGCAAGGTTCATGACGCTCGTGTTTTCAGGAACTCTGGTCTGTTTAGATGGCTGCAGGAAGGTATTTACTTCCCGGACCACAAAATAACTCTTGGGGATGTGGAGATGCCTATAGTCATCCTCGGGGACCCAGCCTACCCGCTAATGCCCTGGCTCATGAAGCCCTCTACTGGTGCCCTGGACACTGAAAAAGAACTCTTCAACTACCGGCTGAGCAAATGCAGAATGGTGGTGGAGTGTGCTTTTGGACGTCTCAAGGGGAGATGGAGAACCTTACTGACTCGCTGTGATCTCAGCGAAACCTATATCCCCATTGTTATTGCAGCTTGCTGTGTGCTCCACAATCTGTGCGAGAGCAAGGGGGAGACCTTTATGGCGGGGTGGGAGGTTGAGGCAAATAGCCTGGCTGCTGATTACGCCCAGCCAGACAGCCGGGCGATTAGAAGAGCCCAGCGGGACGCGCTGTGCATCCGGGAGGCTTTGAAAGCTAGGTTCCTGAGTGAGCAGGGTAACCTGTGACTATTAAGTTTGTTTACAGAGAAGCTGAACCTGCCCCCGTTTCTTTACCCAGTAAATGTTCACTATCCTCTCCAGTTACATACCCCGTTCACCCCGTTCCCCCCCTTCCAACCCACGTTTAAAAATAAAATCACTTGAATTTTGTTAAGGAACACCGTTTTCTTTATTACTGTTTTCTCGGTAAAGTGTTGAACCTGGGACGCAGACTGTGGTGGGGAGCAGGTGTAGTGTAGTGATGCAAAGGACGCTTCTAAACTCCAGGAATGACAGTCTCCGCAGTGGTGGACTGGTTGTTTCAACGGAGCCTGCCACCCCTCCTGTTCGGGACTCTGTGTGTGGGGGCTATGTGACTTTGTGGCAGGGGGAGGACGGTTACAGATCCCCTGCTGCGTGGCTCTGTGATCCAGGATAAGGACCGCTGCATAAGATCTCTAATCGCCCCCCCCCCCACACAGAACATGAAAACCACCTCCCAGACTGACCAGGGTAACTAGTGACTGCAATGTGTGTGTGCCCTGCTGCTGAACCTGCCCCCGCCTCTGTACCCTGGTAAAGGTGACTGTCCTGTCCAATTACCAACCCCCTTCCCCCCCTTCAGACAGACTCTCCTCTAAAAGAACATGATGGAAACAGTAATTAACAGAAACATATTTTTTATTAGCAACTACACATGAAACTGGGGGATGAAACTGGGACGGGGGCTTGGGTGAGGCGGGAAGGAAAGGACTTATCAAATTTTGGGGAATGAGAGCCTTCTGGTACTTGAGCAGTCTGCAGGGGTGGAGTGAGAGTTTTCACGGACTCTGCCGCCCCTCCTTCTTGGGACTTTGGGTGAGGGGGGTATGGGACTTTGTGGCGGGGGAGGGCGGTTAGAGATAGACTGCAGCGGGGCTCTGTCCTCCTGCCTCCGGTCCTGCAGAACATCCACAAGGTGCCGGAGCGTGTCCGTTTGCTCCCTCATTAGTCCAAGCAGCGTTTGAGTCGCCTGCTGGTCTTCCTGCCGCCACCTCTCCTCCCGTTCCATGTGTGATTGGTGCATTTGGGACAAGTTCTCCCTCCGCTGGGTCTGCTGGGCTGCCTGGGCTCGGGAGCAGCCCATAAGTTCCGAGAACATGTCCTCCCATGTCCTCTTCTTCCTACGCCTAATCTGTACTAGCCTCTGGGAGTGTGATGCCAGGCTAGGTCGGGAGACAGTCGCAGCTGTGGGATGGGAAAAAGGGAGGGAATTCCTCAGAAAGATAAATTTAGTTGTGAACAAAGAACATAGTCTTTCTCTGTGAACAAGACCATGCACAGCACCTATCACACGCGCACTCAGGACAAGGTCGAATTTTCGGCCTTCGCATTCAGTGCCTGGGGTCTTGCAGTGCAGATCAGAGAAGCGGGGCAGGACAGCGGAATTTGTGTAGCAGGCCGACATGGTAAGCCGTAGACTTGTGGCTGCTTAAAACTTTAATAATAGCACTGACCTCCTTTCACGTTCAAAGCAATGCCAGTCCCTGCTGCCAGCAATCCGGCAAGCATGAACTCTGCCCCTGTCCCACCCCCTCGCGGCTGTCCCAGGGAAAGATCCCTGTATGCTGCCCCTCTCCCGCCTCCACCGTGTGGCTGTAAACCGCCGGTTACAGTTCTGTAAAGGAACAGGCAAGCAGTCCCAATACTAACATTCCCCTACCTAATTCAAAGCAGGTCACCATGAGCGACATCACTCTGATGAGGATTTCAGAGACCGAGAAAGAAAGGATGCTTCGTGAAAGCCTGCAAAGACCAGGGCCGTATGCCGCCATGCTCTGCAAGGCAATGATCCCCGAGTACTTGCTTGTCTCCTGGCGCGGAAACGTTTCCTACCATGGAGGACCCAATAAGGCCGCTCTCCCCAGGAACCTGATGCAAAGGCTTTCCAATTACCTCCAGGAGAGCTTCGTGGAGATGTCCCAGGAGGATTTCTGCTCTATCCCCAGACATATAGACCGAATTTTACTGTAGCTGCACTGGCAGGGACTAAACAGTAGAGCGCCTAGGGCAAAACAATCATGCTAAACCGGACATTGTTAGATTTTTTTTTCAGTAGTTGCACTGCCAAGGACTGAAACGTTAAGTGCCTAGGGCAAACTAATCATGAAAAACCCATTGTTAATATTGTTAATATTCCTGTTCTGTTAAAAATAAATGTGTACATGTTTAAAACACTTACTGACTGATCCTTCCCCTGATTCTGTGTCCGGGTTAACGCCTGGGGACGGTTGGTAGGGGATCTCTGTAAGGGTGATGAAGAGATGCTGGCTGTCGGGGAAATCAGCGTTTTAAGTGCTGTCGACTGCCTCGTCCTCCTCATCTCCTTCCTCATCTTCCCCGTCCGCTAACATGTCCGAGGAAGTGTCCGTCGACAATATCCCATCCTCAGAGTCCACGGTCAGTGGTGGGGTAGTGGTGGCGGCCGCACCTAGGATGGAATGCAGTGCCTCGTAGAAACGGGATGTCTGGGGCTGGGATCCGGAGCGTCCGTTTGCCTCTTTGGTCTTCTGGTAGCTTTGTCTCAGCTCCTTGATTTTCACACGGCACTGCGTTGCATCCCGGCTGTATCCTCTCTCTGCCATGGCTTTAGAGATCTTCTCATAGATCTTTGCATTCCGTCTTTTCGATCGCAGCTCGGAAAGCACGGACTCATCGCCCCACACAGCGATCAGATCCAAGACTTCCCGATCAGTCCATGCTGGGGCCCTCTTTCTATTCTGAGATTGCATGGCCATCTCTGCTGGAGAGCTCTGCATCGTTGCCAGTGCTGCTGAGCTCGCCACGATGTCTAAACAGGAAATGAGATTCAAACTGCCCAGACAGGAAAAGGAATTCAAATTTTCCCGGGCTTTTCCTGTGTGGCTGGTCAGAGCATCCGAGCTCGGACTGCTGTCCAGAGCGTCAACAGAGTGGTGCACTGTGGGATAGCTCCCGGAGCTATTACCGTCAATTTCCATCCACACCTAGTCTAATTCGACATGGCCATGTCGAATTTAGCGCTACTCCCCTCGTTGGGGAGGAGTACAGAAGTCGAATTTAAGAGACCTCTATGTCGAACTAAATAGCTTTGTGGTGTGGACGGGTGCAGAGTTAATTCGATGTAACGGTGCTAAATTCGACATAAACTCCTAGTGTAGACCAGGCCTTACCTAGAAAACAACATTTTTGCAATTTTTAGAAATGAGAAAACTAGGAAAAATCATTGGCAAACATGTTTCCTAACTCCAACTCTAAAGTCAGTCTGACCACGTTCACAGCCTCGTTCATTCACTTTTCTGCCCTGATGATTTCTTCAGACAATTTTTTTTCAGTTTGTCCAAAACCAGAAAAATATTTCCAGTGTCTCATGCCCTCATCAGAAGTGTCCACCTCAAAGTCTTCCCAAACTAAAGAATACAGAGCAAATACAGAAACATGGGTTTGTTTGCACATAATTTTCAGAAGAGATATCAGCACCTCTGCTTCCTTCTAGATCTTTCCCCCTCCCCCCCCCCCCCAAGTATGGAAAGGGCACATATTCCCTGATCTTCCAACAAGCCCTGCCTCCAGCCATGGCTACAACATGGCCACCGCAAAGAACACTGTTTTCATGGCTTTCCAAAGAGAGACCACCTTGGAAGAACCAAGCCCACCCTCTTCATGGAATTGTGACCTTGAGCCCTGCACGCAGGGCCAGTAGCACGGGCTTGCCAGATGGTTCCCCAATACCACTTTCTCCCTTCAGTAACTGCATACCAAATCCCATAGAAATTGTACCAGAGAAATCTGGACTAGGGTAACCCTCACCCAACTTGCCTGATTCTGTGGGATTAATTGTGCAGTATAAATTACATCTCACCTTAAGGACAGAAGTATCTGGCCCCTTATAATGACAAATAATGATCAAATTCAGGGAAACTATACATTTGCAGAAAGTTTGCCAACCGCTATAAAATGAATAAGTTATTCATAAATCATCATTGTTATCGTAAAGGAGATGCCAGTGTTTGAGTAACTTCCTGTGTTATTAAACAGTTAACAAAACACCAAGCACATATGAAAGAAAACAGTTCTGAAGCAGTAACTACAAAATATAAAATTAAGACCCAATCCTGTGGGACTTTTGACTAAGTGCATATTGCGGGACCAAACCTTAATTTCATGCAACAATTTAAATAAATCTTAAATTATGAATTGCGTTTTGATAATATTAAGACAAATATTGTAAAATAAAGATCATGGCTAAGATATAGGCTAGTGATTTTTTCCCCTGATTTCTGTTTAACTTATTTATTAGCATGCTAGAAATCTGCTACTAAGTATTCAGGCATTTGTAAAATTTGGGCTAGTTACTTTTACTGTTCAGTATATGTTAGTTCTCCCCTTTTGGCAGTTACTTGCATAATATTTTCAGGCAATGAACACTCACTGCAAATATATTCATTCATAAATTGATTATGAGTATTAATATAAAAAATCATACAATTACTATGAAATATTAAATGGTTTCCCCCTGCTCTTTCTTTCAATATGATGACTTATATGAAGCTTAGTGCATGCTGACATGGGTCACCTTGACTGTGATTAGTAAGTATGATGCATCATTGCAAAGATACATGAGCACAGGTCTTTTCAGCTGAACTATCTTAAAGATTCAGGGCCTGATTCAACACTGCATTACTCCAGTTTTATGCCAGTGCAATTCTATGGATGCAAACAGATACACTGGCATAAAACTGGAGTAATGCAGTTATAAATCAGGCCCTTAGTTTTAAGCAGACACAGTTTTCAAAAACTAAAGTGGTCATCTTTTTTCAGTATTTTTTTTTAAAGCCTCTAAAGCTTTGTTTAAATTATTTCCACAACGAATGTGATCCAAATTCAGATTTATAGTTATTGGTTTGCTTAGGTGTCTGGTTACTTGCTGCCCAGTACAGCCTTAACCTGTTAATTGTTAATGTAGGTCAGCTAAAGTTGTCCAACTCTTTCAGCTAGGTCAATTTTTTTTTTTTTATTTCATTGTAACACATGACCAACTTTGTCAAAAAACAATACTAACCAAAGCCCAATAAATAGAGACATTTAAATAGTGATATTTTAAAAATATTCAGTACCTGGTGGTTACATAAGCAGTATTGCTAATGCTACCCCCAAGAGTTCAAAAATCATGAGTCAAGCCCCCTCCCAAACCATGGCATTTTAACAAAAAATGTATATTCAGTGTTTGTTTTATTTGCCTTTTGATTTTTCAAGTCTTTAGGCTGCACCCATGTCATATGTCCAAGTTTTTTCCCCACCGCCATTAGGGCAAAACACTTTATATAAAAAATTAAAAACAGATTCTCATGTAATCCAATGATTTCAGGAGCTGGAGCTTGAAAAGATTTCATGAACTATCGGAGACTCTCAATCTAATTATGAAAGCTGGCAACATGTCTATGGATCATGCGACAAGAAACAACTAAAATAGGAAGTGTTTTGAAGATCACAGATAACATTTGTCCTGTTTATGAAACGCCAAAATGTAAATGGTGCTTTACAAACATAAAATGCATCGTCCCCATTTACAGATATTTACAGTCTAAGGGCCCAACACTGCAACTCTGCCGGACATGTATATTCCTATTGAAATCAATGAATGAGGCTTCTTTGGTGAGTTAGAAAACAGGACTCCTTGTGTAAGTAAGGGTAGCTGGATTGTTTTATAATAATGCAGACAGACAAATGCTAAACACAGACAAACAGAATAATCATAGGACATTAGCAAGGAGAAAAACCTAGAGACTGATCAAAAAAGCATGGACTAAGTTACAGAACTGAGAAAGACACAAAGGAAGCAGGTAGAGAGAAGACAAAATCAAGGGTGTCAGTAGACACTACTCATTAGATTCTGCCCAGGTGAGCGAATGGACAAGGGCTAAAATTCTCAAAAGCACCTTAGTGATTTGGGAGCCGAAGTTCCATTTTCAAAAGTAATTTTTGATTTTCAAGGAGATTTAGGCTTTTATGTGGTTATGTCTCTTTAGAAAATGGAGACTAGGGTTTCCACTGCTATTATTAGTATCCTGTTACCCTTCCTTGGGAAAAGATTCCCCCAGCAGGAAAAGATTAGCAGCTCCCTACCAGTGGAGCCCGTCCTCGCTGCACACTTCAGTAGCGAGGAAAAGGCTCTGCTAGCTCCGCACTGCACTGTATCATATAGCTATACTTATACTACACGCCATCGCCAGTGGTGTGTCATGTATATGTAGGCTATATTATACAATTTGGACACCCAAGCTAGTAATATAATTTTAAGTTTTCTTTTCAGAAGCTAGGTGTGGTGAAGTCTCCGGGGATTTGGCTAGTTTATACTAATTCAATATATTGTTTGGGGGTTTGTACCAACAATTGTAATGTATTGTTACACACAATCAGTGTGTTTGCATATAACAGGGATTACATAAATTGTGGTTTAAGGATTTAAGGTTCAGAGAAAAGGATTTGGTTATGTAAATTGACATCTAGGTGTCTTGGGGTCATTACAAAATGTATTTTGGGTTTTGTAGCGCCTTCATTCTTTGAAAATGCTATACATAAGAGTATTCTCTGATCTGCTCTGTAATCCTGCCTAACCCTTACAGATTTATTAAAGTAATTAGTTTTACAATTAAATAAAAAAATAAACGTATGTTTGGGGAGTTTAGGCTAGCAAATTACATAAATAGAAAAAGAAAGGATTTAAAATGGATTTAGTTAACCCCTTGGCACGAATAATTGGATTTTCCTGATGTGAACTCCTCTGCTGATAATGGACATGCCAAGAAGCACCAGAGCAAAAGGATTAAAAACTAGATTAACATATAAAAGAATAAACACAAGTATAAACATATATTTACTCTTAAATCTTCTTGGCTCAAAAGAATACCAACTTGGCCTCTGATGAGGTCCATTTTGACAGTTTTGTTTATGTTTAGAAGATTAAATTCAAAAACCTACATCAAATATTTTAGAAATCTAAAACTGGATGGAGTATGTTATTGCCTTTATTAATAATTTTAATCACAGCAGAGTTGTTAGTATTAATGAACGTTGTTTCCTTCTGATCCCATAAATTCCCCCAAATGATTATGAGAGCAACAGCTGGTAAAATTCACAAGAGGAGATGAGACCAGAATTAGTCTAGGTATTGATTAGAATGTGAAAGTCAGAAATTAGTGAACTGTTTCCCTTGGTAGCAGCCAGTAAAACCACAACATAGAAAGGTATCAGTGAGAAGGTTGGTGTTCAGAAGTGATGTAGATAAACTTTGATAGTAGAAATCAAGGCAAGTACAATTTTCAGAAATAACTACTGATTTTCTCTTTAACTGTTGAAAAAGGAACTTGACACCCCCTAAACCTTGATTTTCTATAGGTACTCAGAATCCACCATTCTCATGGAGTTCAGTTATATTTATAGTTGTTCCAAACATCTGAAAATCCAGTTTGATATCTCATGGTGGATATACAAACGTTAAGGCATCCATAATTCATGGACATTTTTGGAACTGTTGGTCAGCACACATGACAGAGTTTGATCAGCCTAACAGAGAAAGAAGGCCATATTTAATGCAAAAATTCAAAATCAAGGAAAGTAACTGGCATGCAGGAGATATAGGCAAATACACACATCAGCATGCCCCAAGTATAGACATTGGCATATTAGTCAGGCTAAACCAGCCCTTAATGCACTGTGAGCCACATTTTCCCTCTGTTATGCACACTGAGTATTACCTAACTACCTCAGTAGTTCTTTGAAATCAATAAGACAGGACCCCCTGTCAGGAGTCATGCCTAGTGGCCAGAAGAGGAATAAGCACCAGAGTCAGAATCAAAATGCCAGAACCCAGGGTTAACACAGAGAGCTAGAAATTGGGTCAGAACTAGACTACCTGGAGTCAGGGAAGGCAGGAGCAAGAATAGGACACAGCTGGAACAAAGCCAGGTGCAGGGCAAGGTCACATGCTTGGAATGGGGCACACACAGAAAGGTAGAGAATCCACAGGTATGTGTATTGAACAGCCATCACTCCTCTGCCACTGCTGAGTTTAGGGGCTAGCCACTTGACTGCCTTGGTCAATCAGGTGGTTCTGCTATCTGAACTCTTTGGCTGCCTGGCAATTGGGTAGGCACAGCTGCAGGCCCTCAGCCTGACAGCCCCTAACAAGGGGCAACATGTAGCTGCCCTGCCTTGGCAACAAATCAGAGAAGGAATTGTGACTCTCATATCTTAACTATGGGCCAGATAATGACATTCTGACTTATGTTAATTAGCATCTTACTCCACTAGCAGTCCCATTTGCTTAATTGGGACTATTCAAGTAATTTGATACTACTCAAAGCAAGAGGGTGGATAGTTTTATGGTTAAGGTGCAGTCTGTGACTCAGAAGATAGAGGTTCATTTCTTGGTTTTGGCACAGATTCTTTGTGACCTTGGGCAGGTCACCTGATCTCTCAGTTCCTCACATCTGCAATATGGAAATAATGTTTCCCTTCCTCATAAGAGTGTTGGCAAGATAAAGGGGTATATTGTCACCTGATGTAAATCAGAGTAGTGCTCATGTAGCCATGCCAAGGAACTTCAGCTGAAGATCTGGCCCATCTTCAAGGTTGTGAGAAGCTATGGTGATGGGGCAGAGAGATAGTACTGCTTCATGGCAATTCTCTTTTTAAAAATGCCTATGATCTGCAATATTAATTTCCCCTGCATATTGTAGACTTTTTTTGACCTGGCTTTGCTTCTTGGAAGTATGGATCCCACAGTTTTCACAACATTGGCACTAAGCACCTGATCAGTATTTAAAATTACCGTAATAAGCAGATGTTTGCCAGTAAAGCAGGGTGTTTCTTCCTGGCACGTACAAGGCTCCATAAGAGCACTTTTCAATATTTGAGTATCTTGGCTGTAAACACAAACCTCATCTCTTTTAAAGAAAGGTCACAATTTTACATTCACAGCTGTACATATAGTTTTAATGCTTCCAAAGAGGTTCACAAATTTGCATTGATATGGAGTGGAAAAACTACAAATATGAGAAAGGGAACTGAAATTAATAGCAGGGGAAGCTCCAGATCTGGAATTAATGTCTTAAGTACTTTAAAGTGTGAGTAAATCTGCAGGTAAGTCCTTCATGTAAGGGGAGGAAATGCCACCTTAGAGACATACCCTGGGCCAGGGTGCCAGGTTCCTCTGCTGGAGGGACTGCAGAAGAGCTTCAGGCTACCTGGGGAGGATGATGGATCGCTGGTTCCTTCCCCAGCCCAGCTTATGATTGGCAGTGTCCTGAGCAAGGAGTCTCTGCGAACAGAAAGGTGTGGTCACCAGGGTTTGTTTGTTTGGTTTGGTTTGAATTAAAAGTGAAGACCAGGTGCCACTGCATAGAGTGCAAAAACTATCCTCAGGGAATGTCACTCCAACAGCATCACAGCGGCACATCCAGGTCCAAGACGATGATAATGACTACAGACTTGTACATTTGTTGTAGCCGTAAAGTTTATTGCACTTTAGGGACTGCTGCATTGAACCCAAGTCATTTCCTCACAGTACTTACACCGGGATGTGTTCTTTAATCCCTAAAGACATGGTTTGGGTGTAAATAAATTGTATATATGTTTAAGTGAACTGCAATGATATTGTATTAAAAGGGTAACTGAGAGACTGAGGTAAACATTCAGGAACTTCTGAGCTCAAACCTCCCTGTGTGGTGCAAGCCCTGCTCATATGGGGCCAGGAGGGAAAGTACAGGTGGACAGATACTGGGGTGAAGTGAATTGGGGTGGGGACTCAGATCCTTTCAGCACTTGGTTGAGATGGGGTACTGTATACATAGAGAAATTCCCATGCAATGATGTGACAAATCCCCTGCTCATATTAAATATGCATCCACTAGACTGCTGTGAGAGAGCCCCACCATTAGGCCACAGGTGTTTTAAGCTGCTGAAACCTTAAGGGAGCCGAGCCACTGCCCCAGTCTTGGGGGTTCCAAGACACACTCTTGACAAACATACCTTCGGTCTAACATCCCCTCCTGAGAGCTGGAACATGCTGTCCAGTTACCTAGCCCTTGGGCTTATGCTGACTCCCCCATAGCTTAAACACACTCTCTTCCAGAACTTCATTCCAAAGTGTGGGTCTTATGGCTTACAGTTTAACTGTCAAGAGTCACGTGATAAGTCTAGAGCATATAGCTCACTCAGACACTTTGCCCGGAAGTCTAACACATTATTGCTATTTTATATAATAGATAAAGCACAAGATAGTACATATCATTTAGAAAACAACCACCATCCTAACCATAATGCCTCTCAATAGCTCACTCATCCCTCTGTGTTCATGAAGGCAGACAGGTCAAAAGACAATAGGAAAGTAAAGACCTCTATATGGAAGTCAAAAGACAATAGGAAAGTAAAGACCAGCCTTACAATGAAAATGGATTTTGAAGCTTGGTAAAGACACATACAGAGAGTTCATAATTTCACACATAATTCATAAATTGTTCAGACAGATTCTCCAAATCATCACACATTCATCTTTTCTCCATGAGTGAACTCTGTAATGGAACTTTGTCAAGGAGACATTTTCCTTGGGCCACATGGCTCCTTTAACGCTTTTTCCTCGGCTAACTAAACACACTGATTATTATTCTCTAAAGCCCAAGTGTCGCAGAGAATGTACTCTGTGCCTTCCCTGATCTTCCCAAGAGGTAAGCCTGAATGGACACATAATGCTAAAACTAGCATTCCATGGCTGCAAATAAGTGGAAATTACCTCTCTGGAAGGGTGTGCAGTCTCCCTACAGACTGCTGTGGGAAGCAGCTGGAAAGAAATTTGGGCTGGAGAGAACTCAGAGAGGATAATAGCTCTGATAATCTTATCTTTGAGATTCTCTTTAAAAAAGTGAAAAAGAAAGAGCATAGAGTGGGTCTAACTAGTGATTATTCTTGGATATTTGTTCTGTGATGGGACTACAGACTCTTTATTAAGGGGTCTCAAAAGATTTCCAGATCACAAACCTGTCCATGAAATCACTGTTCCACTGCTATGTCCCCAGTCCTCAAAGTCTGAGATGTGTCTCAAGCCTACTACTCCAAGGGAGACATCAGGCATTTAATGAACTTTAACAGACCCCAGAAGTCATGAACTTTCCGCCACAAATAAATCCAATCACTAGAGTTTCCAGTTCCCTCCCTTTCCTTTGATTTTTCAGTGATAGCAAATGTGGTCAGTAGTTTTTGACAAAAAAACACATTGACAGGTTCTACTTAGTTTCTGCTCCACTCCTGCCTCGCTTAGTGAGGAAAAATGTTCATAATTCAAAGCATCTTTATTTAAAGGCTTCCATTTAAGCATTTCCTTAAAGACAAATGAATTATACAGATGTTACTTTGTGGAAAGAACTCCCATTTAACTCAATGGGAGTAGCTACTGAATAGAGTCCTTAATTAGTGCTTCGGCAGAACAATTTGGCTCCAGCACCTCATCCCCCATTGGCATTACTGAGACCCCCTCATGTGATGGCATCAACCTAGGGCAGGCTTTGCTCAACAATATTTCAATAACAACCATGCATTCACCATTTATTTGATAATTATTATTATATTCTGTTGCTGGATTTATTAACAGACATTTATAGAGCATGGTGCTTTACAGAAATTAATAAATTAGCATGATCCTTGACTCAGAGAGCTTTTAGTCAAAATTAGACATTCAGAATGTGTAGAAGGCAGTGGAAAGAGGCAGGGAAAGAAGTGGTGAATGTTAGAAATAAAAATAATGTGGATTATATTATACATTGAGTGTACTGTATATGTTCTGACAGTGATAAGCAGTGACTGAGGTTGGGTAAATGTGGAGGAGCAGACTTCTTCAATATGATGAACCCTTGCAGAAGGATGGATTTCTTCACTGCAGAGTTAATGTGAGTTCATACTCGTATGTTGGCCCTAACCCAGCTCCAATCTGCTCACCTAAGCACGGTGTTGCTTTACACCTAAGCTAGCTGGCCCATTAGGGACTATAGGCTAAAGCTCAAGTGCTGCTTACACTTACTTACTGCAGCATCAAGAATCATGGAATGCACTCCCAAAAGTCCTAGCACCTCACATGGTGCAACACAGTGGGCACATCTGAATATGCTTTGCAGTGCGGCTGCTCATACCTTGGTGTAACTCTGCAATCTTACTCTGAAGAAAATAATCTCTTTCTACTAAACTGGGCTGGTTATGGAATTCACTCTCTAACCCACAGTCACTCTCTGGTGCTGGAGTGAAATTCTCTGTAGTTGCTTTCCTAGTCCCAGGTATTCAGGGATTCCAATCCATTGGTCCCATATAAGCACAGAATCAGTGGCCTTTCCGCTCTGCTCAGCCAAATCATAGTGAGCATGTAGTCTCCCTCTATGATGCAAGAGTTCTATGAACCCCCCCTTCCTGGTGACACCACCCATGCCCCCCATCCAAATTCAGCTGTAACATTGGGCTTAAGTAGAGTGGCATTGTATGGCACATCTCACTGGGTTAATTTCACCATTTATGATTAATTCAGGCCCTAGGGTTGCACTCATATGTATAATCTAGTCAATATCTATAGTAATCATTTTTATCAATATTAAAGGACATGTGAAGCCATAAATAGTTGTAACTGTTACAAATAAGAAAGGGAACTCTTCCTGCCAATGAATAGCACCTTGCTTTTTGAGCAGCTCCATCAAAGTTAATATGACTATATGAGAGGCAAGGTACCACTCAATGTGAGGAAGCATCTCACAACATTACCCGTCCTAGAATACAAGACTCTTATTAGAGAGTCTTTCATTTTCATTTTGGACAACCAGTCCCATAAATAGTGTTACATTTCAGAATAACGGTAGTAGTAGGTAGTGCCATATTGCCCATGACTGAGACTTCTGTCCATCACTCACATTGTTCAGGGTCAGATTGTGAGTGGGCATTGCCTGGCTGCACAAGGGCTCTGGAGTGCAAAGGGACTGTTTGCTTTTGCTCCTTCCATGGGGCAAGAAACTAAAAAAGGCTAGAGAAGAAGTCATGCTCCCCAGCCACCCTTACACAAGCCTGTAGAGTGTGGCAAGCACACAAGAAGGAGTCATCTGCTCCATCCTAACATGCCCTGTCCTCCTCCTATGGAGGGAAAGAGGTATGCTTTTTTCATATGGACAGCTACAGCAAAAAGGCCATCAGTGCCCCAGCTCCCAAGTTCAGGATTCCTATCCCTTGATCAATTTCAAATTATGCGTATAATTCTAATACTGTTAAACTGTCACTTACCCTCATTGTCAAATAATGAACTCTGACAAACAATTGTGTCTCAGGTCTCAAAAATACCAAAAGAAATACAGAACAAATTAGTGACAATATGGATAACTCATATAATAAATCCAAACAAATCAGAGTTCCCGTCCTATCCACTCTTCAACTTAGCTAGCAATATCTGATATTACTCATCGTTGAGCTAAATCAAGTACAATTCTCATTTAGAAGGTAGCAGAAGACAACATCAGTTTCCTCAGGTATTAGAAAAGGATCCATAAGCTTTAAAATTCATATTAATAGATTTCTTTTACCACCTTGTCAGATTTTCTGCTTTTTTTCCATTCCCATAGAGCTAATATTTGATAGGAATTCTGCCCCATATATCTGGCTAAGTGGATATAAATTTCCTCCTCTGGTAAAACTTTAGAATCATAGAATCATGGAAGATTAGGGTTGGAAGAGACCTCAGAAGGTCATCTAGTCCAATCCCCTGCTCAAAGCAGGCCCAACACTAACTATGGTAAATCATCCCAGCCAAGGCTTTGTCAAGCCGGGCCTTAAAAACCTCTAAAAATATGCTCTAAGGATAGAGATTCTACCGCCTGCCTAGGTAATCCATTCCAGTGCTTCACCACCCTCCTACTGAAATAGTGTTTCCTAGTATCCAACCTAGACCTCCCCCACTGCAACTTGAGACCATTGCTTCTTGTTCTGTCATCTGCCAACACTGAGAACAGCCAAGCTCCATCCTCTTTGGAACCCCCCTTCAGGTAACTGAAGGCTGATATCAAATCCCCCCTCACTCTTCTCTTCTGCAGACTAAATAAGCCCAGTTCCCTCTGCCTCTCCTCGTAAGTCATGTGCCCCAGCCACCTGATCATTTTCATTGCCCTCCGTTGGACGTTCTCCAATTTGTCCACATCCCTTCTGTAGTGGGGGGCCCAAAACTGGACGCAATACTCCAGATGTGGCCTCACCAGTGTCGAATAGAGGGGAATAAGCACTTCCCTCAGTCTGCTGGCAGTGCTCCTACTAGTGCAGCTCAATATGCCGTGTAGGGTGATGTCCCGATTTTATAGGGACAGTCCCGATATTTGGGGCTTTGTGTTATATAGGCGTCTATTACCCCCCACCCCCTGTCCCGATTTTTCATACTTGCTGTCTGGTCACCCTAATGCCGTTTGCCTTCTTGGCAACAAGGGCACACTGCTGACTCATATCCAGCTTCTCATCTACTGTAATCCCCAGGTCTTTTTCTGCAGAACTGCTGCTTAGCCAGTCAGTCCCCAGCCTGTAGTGGTGGATGGGATTCTTCCTTCCTAAGAGCAGGACTCTGCACTTGTCCTTGTTGAACCTCATCAGATTTCTTTTGGCCCAATCCTCCAATTTGTCTAGGTCACTCTGGACCCTATCCCTACCGTCCAGGATATCTACCTCTCCCCCCAGCTTAGTGTCTGCAAACTTGCTGAGGGTGCAATCTATCCCATCATCCAGATCATTAATAAAGATGTTGAACAAAACCAGCCCCAGGACCTACCCCTGGGGTACTCCGCTTGATACTGGCTGCCAGCTAGACATCGAGCCGTTGATCACTACCCATTGAGCCTGACAATCTAAATATATATGTTTCCTGATTCTCATGTTCAGTATTCTAGCAGATTCACCCACAAGGGATTCTCCACAAGGGCATTTTATGATATAGTCTTCATAATTTCTATTTGAGAAGTGATCCTGATCCTACATCACTTGCTTTGTTGTGGGTGATAAAAAGAAAAACCCAACAGCACATTGTAAAGATAATGGGCCTGCTTCTCCATAGGATTGAACCTCATGTAGTGAGTTATACTTGTGCACAGTGAAACATTCTGTTGGTTCACGATTTCACTCTCAAATTGTACTCAGTTTACATGGGTGTAAATGACTACATAAGCTGCAAGGCAATGGAAAAATGAGGCCTAAGGAAAACATCTTTCTGAAATCCAAGCCATGAAGTTTTTTTTTTCTTCACACATCAGTGTATAAAGCCCCATTCGTCGTTTGTCATCTATTTAGACAATTACAATAGAAAATAAAGGGCTGAGTAAAGCAGGTAAGAAATTTTCCAACAAAACAAACATTTCTTTAGAAAACGCCAGTCCATTGAACCCAAAAATTCTCACAAAAAGGAGTTGGGTACAATTAACTTTTGCTGAATCACAGGCAGGGTTCTGCGGAGCAAGCTGGTCTGGGAGTATGGAAGCCCTGGGGTCTCTGTCTTAGGGGAAGTCTGCATGGCAGGACAGCCATGGAGCCCAGCACCCTGGACGCTCCAGCTGTTTGAAATTGACATTCTTGTTTCACCAGTGCAAGAATGTCGATTTCACTCCACAGCTGCCAGTCCAAGGAGCATATATTTTTCAGAAACACCATGGGTCAGTGTTGCAAAATGTCATTTTTTCAGGATTTCTGGTTTGAGAGAAATTTTTTGGGGGAAAATTGTTCCATTTTCAATCAAATTTCAAAATTCCAAAATTTCTCATGAACCAGAAATCCCAATTTTTGGCACACACTAGGGCTAAAGGTGAATAATTATATTTCTTGTTTTGTTAAGTATATATGTAAGATTGAGGCCTTTAAACACGTATACACACACATATCTTTACATACATGAGTAGTCTGATGGAGATCAAAGGGACTTGTTCATGTAAAGTTTCTTGTGCATACATGTCTGCAGGATCAGGGCCTAAATGTGGTAACATAGGGCACCATCAATTCCTTTTTTCTTACTTGTTTAATTATTCAAGTCTGAAACATTCCCTTTCTTTTCGTCTAAAGTATTATTACTTTTTTATAACCCCTCTTTTTCAGAGTTTTGCTCTGTTGCCATTTTATATGAACTATTCTTCATGACTTAGTGTTTTATGGTCCCTGAGCCCTTGTCTTTCATCCCTAGAATCACTGAATCCTGTTAGTCTGAAGGGACCTCTAGTAGGTCATTCAATCTATCCCCATGTCATGTTTCTTCTTTTCATTTGTTTTGTCCCAAATCATCCCTCACAGCTGAGTTTCCAGTTCACCTTGAATATCTCTAGTCATAATGATTCCAGAAAACCCCTTTGCAGCTTGCTTAATTGCCTAGCACGTCTCATCGTTATAAAGTTTTCCATAATATTTAACCTACGTTTTCCTTGCAGCAGTTTAAATATGTTATTCCTTCTTCTGTCCTGGTTGACTAATGAGAATAATTTCCCTTGTCCCTTTACATATTTGTAGACAGTCATCATGCTTCCTTTGAGTCTTCTTTTCTTTAGATTGAACATGCCCGTTTCTCATATTAACATTTTATTTTCCTCCTAGGTCTTATTTTTCAAACTTTCTTTCTTTCTTTAATTTTATGTCCCTTTGCTTGAATGATAAAAGGAGCAGACAACCCCCCCGGAAAGGTATAACGAAGCTTTTGGGGGGGAAAAAGCAAAAATAAAAAATATGTTAATTTACACTCAAAAAGAAAAGAGAGTACAAAGAATAAAAACAAAAAAGACCTGCAAATCACAGGGGGAGGGGTGCTAAGGTGTGTGCACATTGGGGTTTTGCGTATGTATGTGTTTGAATGTTCATGTCCTTTAGAAAATACTATTGCTGAATATCAAGAGCTAAAGGGAAAGTAGAGAGATTTCAAATAAAACTGTAAACTCAAACAATCCCTTGTCTATTAAAATATTTTGTCCTTGTCTCTGTGGTAGGTCTCTCTTGTTTTTTAAGCTAGAATTTTAATGCTCTTCTTCACCACTCTTCTAAACACAACAAAAAGACTATTAAAATGTAGTGAAAAACACAGAAGTCAAACAAGTGAAAGATGGGGAGGGAGCAAAACAAACCTATAATAAATAAAAACTAAATTAATCAGGGGACAAAAAGGTGAGAGAGTCTGGATTGGCTATTGAGCTACTTCATCTGGAACAGTTTAGTTAAATTTAAAATCTATTCAGAAACATCCCAAAATATTATTACTTGCCATTCTTATGCTAGATTGTATGCCATTCTTGCCATTCTTATGCTAGATTTTATGCTAGATACTTCTCCTGTGGGATGAGTGAGGATATAGGGTCATTGCTACTGGAATCACAAGGATATACTAATTTGTTATAATATCCTAGTACCTTTCCTATCAATTAAGAACATAAGAACGGCCATACTGGGTCAGACCAAAGATCCGTCTAGCCCAGTACCCTGTCTTCCGACAGTGGCCAATGCCAGGTGCCCCAGAGAGAATGAACAGAACAGGTAATCATCAAGTGATCCATTCCCTGTCACTCATTCCCAGCTTCTGGCAAACAGAGGCTAGGGACACCATCCCTGCCCATCCGGGCTAATAGCCATTGATGGAGCTATCCTCCATGAATTTATCTAGTTCTTTTTTGAACCCTGTTAGAGTCTTGGCCTTCACAACATCTTCTGGCAAAGAGTTCCACAGGTGGACTGTGCATTGTGTGAAAAAAATACTTCCTTTTGTTTGTTTTAAACCTACTGCCTATCAATTTCATTTGGTGACCCATAGTTCTTGTAAAAAGCAACAGAGGGTCCTGTGGCACCTTTAAGACTAACAGAAGTATTGGGAGCATATATACTGGTCTGGAGGTATATATTGTCACTAAATTATTTCAAATTTATACCTCCAGACCAGTGGCACTGCTATGGGCACCCGCATGGCCCCACAATATGCCAACATTTTTACGGCTGACCTGGAACAACGCTTCTTCAGCTCTCGTCCACTCACGCCCCTTCTCTACCTACGCTACATTGATGACATCTTCATCATCTGAACCCATGGGAAGGAGACCCTGGAAGAATTCCACCATGATTTCAACAGCTTCCACCCCACCATCAACCTCAGCCTGGACCAATCTACACGGGAAGTCCACTTCCTAGACACCACAGTACAAATAAGCGATGGCCACGTTAACACCACCCTATACCGAAAACCCACCGACCGCTACGCCTACCTTCATGCCTCCAGCTTGCACCCCGGACACACCACACGATCCATCGTCTACAGCCAAGTGCTGAGGTACAACCGCATCTGCTCCAACCCCTCAGACAGAGACCAACACCTACAAGATCTTCACCAAGCATTCTCAAAACTACGATACCCACACAAGGAAATAGAGAAACAAATCAACAGAGCCAGATGTGTACCCAGAAGCCTCCTGCTACAAGACAGGCCCAAAAAAGAAACCAACAGAACTCCACTGGCCATCACCAACAGTCCTCTGCTTAAACCTCTCCAACACATCATCATCAACGCAACATCACCATCAGCATCTACAACCCATCCTGGACAATGATCCCTCACTTTCACAGACCTTGGGAGGCAGGCCAGTCCTTGCCCACAGACAACCCGCCAACCTTAAGCATATTCTCACCAGCAACTACGCACCGCACCATACCAACTCTAACTCAGGAACCAACCCATGCAACAAACCTCGATGCCAACTCTGCCCACATATGTACACCAGCAACACCATCACAGGACCTAACCAGATCAGCTACAACATCACCGTCTCATTCACCTGCACGTCCACCAATGTTATATATGCCATCATGTGCCAGCAATGCCCCTCTGCTATGTACATTGACCAAACTGGACAGTCACTACGCAAGAGGATAAATGGACACAAGTCAGATATCAGGAATGGCAATATACAAAAACCTGTAGGAGAACACTTCAACCTCCCTGGCCACACAATAGCAGATGTAAAGGTAGCCATCTTACAGCAAAAAAACTTCAGGACCAGACTCCAAAGAGAAACTGCTGAGCTCCAGTTCATTTGCAAATTTGACACCATCAGATCAGGATTAAACAAAGACTGTGAATGGCTATCCAACTACAGAAGCAGTTTCTCCTCCCTTGGTGTTCACACCTCAACTGCTAGCAGAGCACCTCACCCTCCCTGATTGAACTAACCTCGTTATCTCCATACTGATTTATACCTGCCTCTGGACATTTCCATTACTTGCATATGAAGAAGTGAGGTTCTTACCCACGAAAGCTTATGCTCCCAATACTTCTGTTAGTCTTAAAGGTGCCACAGGACCCTCTGTTGCTTTTTATAGATTTAGACTAACACGGCTACCCCTCTGATACTTGACATAGTTCTTGTGTTATGACAAGGAGGAAATAACACTTCCTTATTTACTTTCTCCACTCCAGTCATGATTTTATAGACCACTATCATATCCCCACTTAGTTGTCTCTTTTCCAGTCTTATTAATCTCTCCTCATATGGAAGCCGTTTCATACCCCTAATAATTTTTGTTGCCATTTTCTGAATCTTTTCCAATTCCAATGTATCTTTTTTTAGATGGGGCGACCACATCTGCACGCAGTATTCAAGCACCATGGATTTATATCTATTATCTTTTATTTTTTATCTATCCCTTCTTAATGATTCCCAACATTCTGTTTACTTTTCTTGACTGCCGGTGCACAGAGATTGGATGTTGTCAGAGAACTATCCACAATGACTCCAAGATCTCTTTCTTGAGCCGTAACAGCTAATTTAGACCCCATCATTTTATATGTATAGTTGGGAATTTTTTTCCCCAATGTGCATTACTTTGCATTTATCAACATTGAATTTCATATGCCATTTTGTTGCCCACTCACCCAGTTTTGTGATATCCTTTTGTAACTGTTCACTAGTTCAGGGCCAAATTCACTGATGGCATAAGCATGTGCAATTGAGTCTCAGCTGTGGCCCACCATCAATGCCCTACATCATTGGCAGGTCTGATTCCTAGAGGGATCCAGAGAATGTGTTCCATACTTGGATGGTGTAGTGCCAGACTGTGAACACCTTACTCACTAAAGTCAATGGAACTTGGTGTGTAAGGAGTTCATTATCTGGCATGTAATTGTTAGAGACATACATTCTGATGGCAAGTTTTTTTAAATAAAAATGCATGGCCCACTAAAATACTTTAATAGAATTCATTGATTTGATGAAGAAAATCTGATCTGGGTTATTAATGAAAAGATTCAATTTCCAAAATGTAGTTTCTACCTCTATAGTGGTAAGTGTTTGTTCAGAAACATTTCTGTCACCTTATTACCCCCAAGAGCTATCTGCTAAAATGAGCACTGAGATAGAATAGCAGTGATGATCTGATAGTGTTTTGAGTGCTCTCATTTTAAATATTTAAACAGTTTCAGGCTTTGTTATTCTGTGTTAAGGAATATTAGAATTGTCATTTCCTTTTCCATTTGTAGTAGACTCATAGGAAAACAGCATCTCCTGTTTCCATCGCCAACCCTTGTTATCAAGTCTCCTTCCTTCCAGTCCCCTACACATCACAGATGCCCTGGTTGCACTCAGGGAAAGGAGTAATTTGCTGCAGGCCTCTTCAGGATTCCTCATCATGTGCCCAGCAGCATATGAGTTCTGCCTACTCCCCTCCTATCCTGGGGACAATGTCTACTGTGCAGTCCCTGAACTTCTCCAGAACCTGTTGCTGAAATCTGGGTAGCCCTAGTAAGGCTGCGCAGGGGTGGGGAAATTATTACCCAGTCTTTACTCCCCTACAAGGTTGTGCTAAAGCTAATCACACTCATGTGCTTAATCCTCTTTACATGAAATTTACCAGATTTACTGGGGTCCTTCACACCACTGGAAGAGGGCCTGGGAGAGAGGGAAGGTAGAGCAAGTGTAACCCTACACACCACACAGAGACAGTCCCAGCTCTAAATAGGCTGGTGTGACAGTGACCATTGGCTACTATCTGAGGAAGGAGCAATAGTGTGAATGAATAATTTTTCAGATTATTTGTTGGTAAACTATTCATTTGGGCCTAGATTCTCACTTACACTAAGGTCCCTTTACATCACTCTGGCAATATAAAGGGGCCTCAAAATGGACATAAATTATGTTTATTTTAAGGCTTTTTTACATTGCCAGAGTGGTCTAAAGGGGGGCCTAAATTTAAGTGAAAATAAAGGCCTATGTCTCTTTGTTATTCACCATCACTATTCATTATTTGTATGATGTGATTTGTCACCTAAGGCACTGTTTCTCCTCCCTGAATGCAGAATTAGAACATTTTAAGCAGGAGAAATAGCAAAGGTAAACAGTTAATAAAGCATGTCTGGATTGTCACTCACCATAAACTAGAGGTAGAAATGGCACGTTATATCTAAATCCACAATGGAGTAATTGTGTAGCCATTGTGACAAAGGAGAGACTGAGATAGACAGATACTGTGTCGCAACAGCAGGCACACCAGAGACAGCAAACAGAATGTACATGTGATCTGAAATGGCTGCATAGAAGCCTCTATTCCCTGCTCTGTGTTTCTTCCTACTGCTGGAGGCCACGGGAAGCATGTGGCTACAACCCTGTAATCTACCTATGTAGGGTTAATCTCAATTAAACCAATATTTTCTGTTGCATGCTTCTTCCTTATGTATTCTATGTTCTGTAGTGTCAGAAGTCATGTGGTGCAGTTAGGAATACGGTAGCCTGCAAGAGTTTGAGGAGGATGTCAGTCAAACATCATAAGTGTATTTGTGATGTTTTTAATGGGGCTTAGCCCCTTTGGCTCCTAATAGCCAACTGCCCCTGAACATCACACTACATCACCATGTG
Organism: Emys orbicularis; assembly: GCF_028017835.1. Lineage (NCBI taxonomy): Eukaryota > Metazoa > Chordata > Testudines > Emydidae > Emys > Emys orbicularis. The sequence goes on along the minus strand of NC_088687.1, from coordinate 78,830,234 downwards.
CAACCGGATCAAAAATGCCTAAAGGAGGCAGGGAATCAAACACCAAATGAAGTGGTAAATACTATCCAGATGAATCTTACCTACTTCTGTTGTGGTGGATTCTCCATCACTGACCATTTTTAAATCTAGATTGTATTTTTTTTTCTAAATGATCTGCTCTAGAAATTATTTTGGGGAAGTTCTATGCCCAGGATGTCAGACTAGCTTATCACAATGATCCCTTCTATCCTTGAAATCTATGAATCTATTACAGACAATTGGGGGGAGCTGTCTTTTTTTTATCCCTGGCACTATCTGTATAGCTCGTTAAGTGTACAAAGTACTGAGTTGAACTGAAGTGTTAAAAACATTTGAATGAATAATTATTCATGATAAAATGTATGAAACATTTGGGATTCACAAACAATTCCATCAATAACCAGCAACTGTCAGAACATTTCTGAATAAAGACTATGATCCCATGAATCAGAGTGAATTGAACTTAGCCAATTAGCTTTTTATTATTTGATAAGATGTGCTAACAATTATTATAAGTAAGCTATTTTTATTTTCCCTCTTATTGGACTCAAATCCATAAAGTAGAAGCTTAAACTCAAAACTGTAAACTAGACGCTTAAACAAACTTTCATCACCAATTTTAGCTAAAACCATTTTACAAGATACAATGCATCTGACATTTTGTGAAACAAAAAGATGTTATAAAGACTTCCAACAAAAATGGATTAGCAATGATTCCAACTATTAAAACTCTTTTTTTGTGTGTGTGGTTGTTTAAAGAAAGCCAATTTTGTATTAAATAGTATTCAAAGGGCCTGTAATTTTATCAATAGCTGAAGAAGCTATACTTGAGATAGTTTTCACTGATTCGGTATAGTTGTTTAATAGGGTTATATAAGAATTTCATGTTGTAATGACACAGTAAACAGCTTTGTTGGCTGGTGCAAATTACAGCACTGGAAAGCACATGGGTTGTGATGGTGTTGGAGGCAATCATTGGTTGTGTCCCCACCTAAATCCTATGTTACTAATGGCTTGTCTACAGCGGGACACTCAGGAACATTAATCCAAATTAAGTAAAAGTGTGAATTTAAAGTGGGTTAATTAAACTACATTAAAACCTTATGTGCACACTCTCATTCAGGATAAATGTGGCTACAGTAAATTAAACTAAACTGAATTAAGGCTACTTTAGGTCTCTACAAGCATGTCCACACAAGGGTTTTCTTCAATCTAAATAAATCACTGTAAATTCACACCTTTAGTTCATTCAGATTATTTTCCTCAGTGTTCCCAGATAGACAAGCCCTACTTTGCAACTGAATATTTCGAGACTTTTCTTTGAAGATAATCAATCCATTTCTATAAAATACCAACTGTAATGTATTATAGTATTCCTTGAAGACATCGAAGAGCAGTATTAGACCTAGCCCATAGCCATTTGTTCAGGGGACACTTAGGGGTGGATAAAACCCTAAATAGAATCCTACAAAGTTTTGTGTTTTTTTGGCCAGGTGTGTGTATGGAGCACCAGTGCTGCTCCGGCTCCTGCCCAGAATGTCAAGTTCACAGCCCATGACCTCACTTAAGGGCCCCCTAGTACCCCTATTGATTATTGAAGTCCTGGTCAAGAGGATAGCAATAGACCTGATAGGCTCACTTGAGAAGTCAGCATGAGTTCAATGTGTAGTTGTGGTTGTGAACTATGCAACCCAGTACCCAGAGGCCATACCCTTGAGAAACATGATGTGCAAGGTGATAGCAAAGGAGTTAATCCAAATATTCTCCAGGGTAGGAATACCCAAGGAGAATGACAGATCAATGACCCCTCCCCTGATTTGTGTCATAATTGATGAAGAACCTGTGTGTGATGCTCCGAATACAGGCCCTGCAAACCTTGGTCTGCCAACCTCAGACTGATGGCCTTGACGAATGCTTTAACAGAATGTTGAAGAGCACATACAGAAAGTAGTAAGTAAAGATGGGAAAAATTAGGATGGTTTACCAGAAGGGGAACACTGATATCGGTAAGGTGAAGGAGGTGCTTTGCCACACTAGTTTTGGCATCTCCCTGCTTAGCATGCTGGCTTCTGTGGATCACATTCTAAGGTGCCTATCTGTTCCCAGTCATTGTATAGGGAGCGCAGGTGTCTAACTCAAGCTTTGTGAACCATAGTGTTATCCCTGTGCTTTTTTAAGTGCCTAAGATAGACGTTACAATGGTGAACATTGCAACATCTAAGTCCCTTTGTGAACCAAGGCATGAGTCCATACCAACAATCAGAGGCATTGCTTTAAAAATACCCATTGCAAAAAGAAGCTTCAAAGTCATCTTTCTTCTGCTCCCAGCTTCATGCCTTCTTCCATTACTTGAATCTGTTTGTTTTTTTGGTAGAGAACAGCCTCACATTCAAACCACTCTTCCATCAATAAGCCATTCAATGTGGACCTCCTCTCACTATTTGCAGCCCTTTTCATTTGAACAGAACATACATGAACCATGTGGTCATGTCCTGAATTAAATTGTAAGATTCTTAGGTCAAAGATCTTGTCTGCAGTTTGGTGGGTCTTTTTTTTCTTTTCGGGTAGGTAGTGCTCTGTTCTATAAATATAAAATAATTATATAGAAATTCTCAATTTAGTCCTGCCATGTGTGATTAAGAAAAACAAAATGTACCTAGTATCAGAGGGGTAGCCGTGTTAAATGGACCACCCTTTCACATTTAAACCTTGGGTGCTAGAGACAAACCAGGTCAAACTCCTCTGCTCCAACCCCTCAGACAGAGACCAACACCTACAAGATCTTCACCAAGCATTCTCAAAACTACGATACCCACACAAGGAAATAAAGAAACAAATCAACAGAGCCAGACGTGTACCCAGAAGCCTCCTGCTACAAGACAGGCCCAAAAAAGAAACCAACAGAACTCCACTGGCCATCACCTACAGTCCTCAGCTTAAACCTCTCCAACGCACCATCAGTGATCTACAACCCATCCTGGACAATGATCCCTCACTTTCACAGACCTTGGGAGGCAGGCCAGTCCTCGCCCACAGACAACCCGCCAACCTTAAGCATATTCTCACCAGCAACCACGCACCGCACCATACCAACTCTAACTCAGGAACCAACCCATGCAACAAACCTCGATGCCAGCTCTGCCCACATATCTACACCAGCAACACCATCACAGGACCTAACCAGATCAGCTACAACATCACTGGCTCATTCACCTGCATGTCCACCAATGTTATATAGGCCATCATGTGCCAGCAATGCCCCTCTGCTATGTACATTGGCCAAACTGGACAGTCACTACGCAAGAGGATAAATGGACACAAGTCAGATATCAGGAATGGCAATATACAAAAACCTGTAGAAGAACACTTCAGCCTCCCTGGCCACACAATAGCAGATGTAAAGGTAGCCATCTTACAGCAAAAAAACTTCAGGACCAGACTCCAAAGAGAAACTGCTGAGCTCCAGTTCATTTGCAAATTTGACACCATCAGATCAGGATTAAACAAAGACTGTGAATGGCTATCCAACTACAGAAGCAGTTTCTCCTCCCTTGGTGTTCACACCTCAACTGCTAGCAGAGCACCTCACCCTCCCTGATTGAACTAACCTCGTTATCTCCATACTGATTTATACCTGCCTCTGGACATTTCCATTACTTGCATCTGACAAAATATACCTAGGACATTCATACAATATCCACTTTAAATTATTTGTTTTAATATACAAAAAGCAATTACAGTTGTGACTCCAACTAAATGCAAATTTTCAGCTTTAAAAAATCCCAGACAGTCTTTGACTACACTGTACAATGAACCCAAATCAGATGTCTCTTGTGCTATTCCCTAAAGGCTACTCTACTCTACACAGACTTTTCCTACCAGTACAGCTATATACTAGCAAAGCCCTCTAGTGGAGATGACATATACTTGCAAAAAGAGTTCAGTATAGTTAAAGCACCTCTGCAATCATCATAAGCACCCTTTTTACTGGTATTTAAAAAACAAAAACAAACAAAAACAAAAAAAACTATCCAGGGGGTTTGTTCGTTCCTATACAGAATAGCTGTCAGTTAGGGGTGTAATTTTTTTTTCCATACTCATAACTAATAGCTATTCTGGCAAAACTATAGTGTAGACCTGGTTTGTCTCTAGCACCCAAGGTTTAAATGTGAAAGGGTAGTCCATTTAGGAATTTGCCAGGGTACCATTTAAATTTTAAAGCTTAAATCTAACACGCTAGGTTTTCCAGTATACAATAGAATCCAATAGGATAGCCTTTTTATTGATTCCAGGGAGCATTAGCTTACTAGTTTTAAAGCTGGGCTCTATTCAGGTCAACGTTTAACTTGAACAGTATTTCTCAAGTCAGGTATTCTCAAGTCAGGACACTTACTTATTCTTAACAGACCAACAATTTATTATTTCACCCAGAACAACATTAACATACCATCAACAGTTTACCACTCAAATGTAGACACAACCAATAGTGTGTACTATACACACAATACTATTTTGCAAGCAATTCTCACAGTTTGGAGCTGAGACTCAGTTATATCAAAGAACAATGCAAATTGCCAAGATTTCTTATTACTTTTACTTATGATCATCAGTTCTCAATTCTTTAGTACCTAACATTTATCACACTTTCAAGAGTGCACTTGCCTTTAAGGCACTTTGAAGTGTGGTTACTTCTGTATGACTAGATTGATCCAAAAGGGACAAGTTTAGATTTAAAACAATTGCTTACACTTTTTGTTTTCAATCTCTTAGCCAATTTGCTTGGATTTATAAAGGAGTTAAAATCTAAAATATAGTTACTTGAGGTCTCTCTAGAGAGTGTAGACTCAGCAAGATAACCTTTAATTATGTATATTACAGAAGGGAAGGAGAAATACAATCTTTGAAATTAGTTCTCACCACTTCTTATCCTGATAATCCTGGGATGGGGGCGAGTCCTTTCCATTTGGCTGGTCTGGGCATGGGTCACACTTAGGTTTCTGCAGCTTCTTGTTGGGTTCAGTCAATGGTTTTGAGCACGTGATGACTTCAGTTTATATACTCTCATTTCAGGACTCATTGGAGGGGGACGCCCTCTGTTTCCTATTGGACACATGCCATGTAGGTGCTCAAATTTCAGCACTTTGTTTCTCTACTGCTTCCACTGGAATCCAGTAGATGGTGTTGGATTGAAATTCCTTTGATTCTTTTTTTATCGGAGGCTTTTTAAGTTTGATACATTTCAAGGATTGCATTTCATTATTAGCCCCACTATTAATTTTGATCTCCCCTTTTAAGCAATTTTTCTTAATATTTCAAATTTACGCACTGGTTTATATAGCTTTCCCTGTGCCACACTATTCCTATTACTTCTAGAGTGCACCAATTATTTACAATGAAAACCAACAAAATCCTTTATAATCTTCTAAATTTGGAGGACATTCTCCATACATTCTTTGACTGTACATAATCATTTCATATTATTTAGTACTTACAATAGAACAAGAGATATTTTACACATATTGAAAGATGTAGATCTGACTCACAAGGTAAGCAAATGTGTAGCTTCTAATTTGGGGTGAAAGACAGACTATCCATGGTATATGTGATTTACATGGAAAACACTGTATAATTTATACTGCGGGATGAAAACATGTGACTTGGATTTCTTGAGGTAATATTTTGTCTCTTCAATCTTATAGCCACATTTCTGGTTTGCTTAAATTGCATCTTCCCCACCCAACAGTTGATCCACTCACAGTGTGCAATGGATCACGTTCCATTAGAATTCAGGTGACAACTTTACTTGGTAACTTAGCGTTCTTTTGAGCTAGGTTGGAAGGGAGAAACAAGTTTTATCCATGTGCAAATTATGAGAGATTCTTGTCTAGGTAATTAACATTACAAACATTAACATTGCAAACTCTATCTTGGGAGAGGGAGGAAGGGACTTTCTGTTTGTGAACATTTTCAAGATTTCAGCTTCTCATTTTGATGTGGGGCATAACATTTTTTCAATATTACAAAAAAAAATGTATAGGACAGGAAAACTGTTTCTTGACCAGCTCTCATGATAATCCCTGATATATTCCTAACTCTTGTGGATAAGAGGCTTTGTAGGGAGCATAAGGATAAGATATTAAAATTAATTATTACATTCATGGTGGTTTTTTCCTAGTCACCTGTATAAGTAAAGGAGTGTCAAGAGTCAGACTGAAAATGAGTAACCCTCATTTCAGAAACAAATGTAAACTCACTTCTGTAACTTTGGCATGGGGTCAAAAGAACTGTAATGTGTTGTCTTCAGATTAAAGGAAATTCCTTCCCAGTGTTAAAGAAGGAGTTAGAGTCTTACTTCAGCAGATGGAACACTGAGCAAAACAGTCCTCAGGGCTGAGGTGACACAGTGACAATGGGGAATAAAAGAGAATAAAAAACAGGTACTCATCAAATGAAACAAAAGCCCTTAGGCTAAATGCATTTAAAATGGCTGATTGAAAAGAGTGGTCGCAGTTGGTACAGAAATGCCACCTCCAAAGAATTAACACTTGTTCTTTTTAAAGTGAGTAAGTGGTGGGATCACCACTCATGCACTCTCAGGTATGCTGACAAGAACACTTTTTAAGTCAAACGTGCTTTCTTTTGATCTAAACCCCTACTTTCCCCCCCCAATACCAAGTATAGTATATATAAAAAAATCTAGTTTCAGTGACACTGAATGAAGGAGTAGCTCGGTTCCATTTGTTAAAGCAATTATTTGTAAAGGAATTTAGTGCTCATTAAAAGTGTTAGCATGCCAGTGCCAGAGAAGAGACGAACAGGCAGCAGCAGAGTGAGCATTTCCACCACTTGTCCCACTGTGCCTAGGTGCTGACCTGGAGGGTAGTTGAGTCTCCGTGTTGATTTGGTCTTTGGCCTCTCTGTTGCAATTGCCAGTTGGGGCACCAATTACAGTAAACTTCATGACAGTGCTTTCCTGTGACTCACATCTACCTACCGGGTTTAATAAATACAGAAAAACAAGCTGAATGGAATGAGAGTTCCTCTGTTTAACTGTATACCACTCAGCCAGTAACAACCTTCACATGAATACCAACAATAATTTGTCAATATTTTTACTAGCCTGCTGATCATTACCGAAACAGGGATTTTTGCCTTTTTCTGGTTCTAGATTATAAACATTGATTTTCATCCCTCCCCCTACATATCTTACTGCTTCAAACTAACAACCAGAGTGAGACACTCTGTCTTTCTCTCTCACTCTGTTTGTCTCACCTCCAAGCCACCCTCATCTTCTTTCTTCGAAAGGGCAGGAGGCTGATTTCTACAGAAATTGAATTCAGTGGCTCCTTCATTGCACAATTTAATTATTATTCACATGATTTAATGGAGACAGTCCTCATAAAAATGATTTATTATATTATTATTCTGTTGTGATTACAAAAGCTGTGGGTATTTTCTTGAGTCTGAACATTTAAGATAAGTTTTGATATCAACTCCTTTAACTGAGCATGACAAATGCAGACAGTCTTTGTTTCAGCAATGAAATGCTGTTCCTTGATAATACCTTCTTCCTTAATGCTTTACACAGCCTGAGATATTTTGCCAAAATCATTTTATTACGAGCCTGTTATTTATAGCACAGTGTTCTTGGAATAAAAGCCAGTACAAGCCCTGTACATTTCACTCTTGACTCATGAGGAAAACACAGTGCACACAAAAACTAATATAAGTATAGGGCGACTGTGCAACTAGGTGGTGGTCTTAGTCAAACTACCGGTGAACAGGTTTCTATATATAAATAATAATTTTAAAAAAATCAGGAACAGCAACTTTGTTGTAAATCCTGGCTGGGAGGTCGAAGATTTAATCAGAATGGAGGTGTTTACTCTGGGACCAGGATAAGGCACAATTTGAGGGAATTATGGGGAAAAGCTCACACTGCTGCTGTTGTTTTGTAGATAAATACAGTACTACATTTGAAAAAGGCTGTTGATACAGCACCTTTCATGAGCCTCAAATTTAGGCTTTTTTTTTTTAAATGAAGAATTATTCCTGCATATCTACGGGACAAAGGCTGGTCCAGATTTTTTGCAGAGTCAGGGATGTTTTTGTAAAATTTGTGAAGAGAAAGAAAAGGCTGTGTTATGATCTCACGCTCACTGGTGGAAATTGAGGACAATTCAACTCAGTGTGTTAGGAATGAGAGTTAGGCCCCACATATCTAGGGAGGAGATGTTTCTGAGAAATGGGAATTAATCAAGAAGTGGGTAGCAGTTAGGATAGCTTTCACAGCAGAAGTATAGTGAAAAGAGAGGAAAAGAAAAAGAACAGAAAATTAACTATAGGACTAGATTAGTGGTTCAGTTTAATGTCTGAGGAGTCCAAACAAAAGATTTAAGAGACATGTAATTGATTCAGCAGAGCAACTAAGGAATCCTTTACCGTTATTTGTATTATTATTTTGTAATTAGGGAGGGATCCAGGTCCAGCAAAACCATCTCCACAAAGCTAGGAACATGTGTAGTGCAAATGATAGTAAAGGAGAAATTCTTGCTTAAGAAGAACTGGATGAATATACAGCACATGTTTTGTTTTACCTAGCTAGAGTACTTGGGATATTGCAAATGAGCAAACCAAAAGAGAGTATCACTTAGCTGTTAAGAAGAGATGTGCTCCTTGCAGCTACACAACCTACACTGAAGACTTTAGAATATTTAAGAAGAGTGTCACAAAAATTCTGAATTGAGATGGAGTTCCTTTCTGGGAAAAGACAGAAAGATAGCTCAGGATGAGAATGGATACAGAGAATTATTAGATTCACAAATTAAGGACAAAGAGCATCACTGTGATCATCTAGTATGACCTCCTGCATAATGCAGGTCATGGGACTTCCCTGTATTAATTCCTGCTTCAAGCCCAGTATCTGTGCTTGAACTAGAGCATTTCTATTACAAAAACATCCAGTCTTGATTTACAAAATTCCAGAAATGGAGAATCCACCACAACCCTTAATAAGTTATTCCAATAGTTCTTTTAACCTCACTGTTAAAAATCATTACTAGTCTGAATTTGTCTATCATCAGCTTCCAGCTATTGGTTCTTGTTATACCTTTGTCTGCTAGAATGAAGAGCCCCCTAGATTAGGGGTTCCCAAACTTGGTTCGCGGCTTGTTCAGGGTAAGCCCCTGGCGGGCCATGAGACACTTTGTTTACCTGAGCATCCGCAGGTACAGCCACGCGCAGCTCCCAGTGGCTGCGGTTCACCATTCCTGGCTAATGGGAGCTGCAGGAAGCGGCACGGCTTATCCTGAACAAGCCGCGAACCAAGTTTGGGAACCCCTGCTCTAGATCAAAATTTCTGTTCTCCATGAAGGTACTTATAGACTGATCAATTTACTGCTTAATGTTCCCTTTGATAAGCTATAGATAGATTCAAAGAGTTCAATCACTTTAACGCAAGATTTTTAATCCTTTAATCATTCTTAGGGCTGGTCTCCACTACTGGGGAGATTGACACTGCTGCAATCGATGCAGCAGGGATCAATTTACCAGGTCTAGTGAAGACCCGCTAAATCGATGGAAGAGCGCTGTCCGGTTCACCCCGGTACGCCAAGTCTCCGAGAAGAGTAAGGGAAGTTAACCAGAGAGCATCTCCCATTGACTCAGCACCGTGAAGACACCGAGGTAAATCGACCTAAGCTATGTCGACTCTAGCTATGTTATTCACGTAGCTGGAGTAGCATAACTTAGGTCAACTTACCCCGGTAGTGAAGGCAAGCCCTTATAGCTCTGCTCTGAACCCTCTCCAATTTATCAACATCCTTCTTCTTGGACTGGACACAATATTCTTGTAGTGGTCACATCAGTGCCAAAAAACACAGAGGACACATTGCATCCCCATGCTGCTCAACATTCCACTGTTTATGCATCCATAGTTGCACTAGCCCTTTTGGCCACAGCATCGAACTGGGAGATCATCTTCAGCTGATTACCCACCATGACCCCCAAGTCTTCTTCAGAGTCACTGCTTCCCAAGATTAGGCTGACCAGAATCCTGATATTAGGAGCTTTGTCTTATTTATGCAACTATACCCCAACCCCTGCGGGGAAAAAAAAAAAAAAAGAGTGTCCTGATTTTTCATACTTGCTATCAGATCACCCTAACCAGGATTGAGACCCCACACCCAGTAAATATAACCTACATTCTTTGTTCCTACATTTATGACTTTACATTTGGCCACACTAAAACACATATTGTTTGCTTGAGCCCAGGTTACCAAGCGATCGAACCTGCACTTGGAAGGTTACATTGTAGGACTACTCATGGAAGTAATCTGCACTCATTTTCAGTGAGTATTGGTCCATTTTTCCTATCTACAGTACCTCTGACAAAGAGCTGATATTTAAAGGGATCCTCAACCCTGGTTCTCTTTTTGGGTGCCCATAACTGTGCATATAAACATTTTCAAATATACTTTGTTGTGGGCTGTGGGAGGGCAGGGCTCCCTGGACACACACACACACACACACACACATATACACACACATTCACGCACACACACACACGTCCCACTGTACATCATTTAATCTCCCTTCTCCCGCCAGTTGGCAGACCTTGGTGAAGCACTCTGAGGGCTACTACCCGCAAGCAGGGGGTTGGCTCCTCTTCCTCCCTACCCCTTGCAAGAGAGAAGGATCTGGCTAGAACAAGGACCAGTCTCTCAGGCAGCCCCCAGAGAGTCAGTTTTAAGGGCTCATTCTCTCAGAGTCTATTGCCCCTTCATGGGGTTAACCTTCTACCCCTCTTCCTGGGTCATATTGCTTTACCATGTGTCAGGGGAGCTTCAGGAGCTGTGTCTTGCTGTTGTCTCCTCTCAACTGGACTACCTTTGTTACCAACAGTCTCTGAGTGGAACAGCTTTCTTCTTGTTCACCACCCCATCCCATGGTAAGCTGTCCCCTTTTAAGTTTCTTGCAGGTGCATCTCATAGCGTAGAACAGGCCCAGAGGAGCTCATTAGCCTTCTCCACACCAGGGTGAGGGCGTGTCCTTTCACATTTGCCATTACTGTTTGATCACCACCAATGGGTTTGCACACATATACATTTTATCAATAGCGCAAACAAATGACAATGCTCAAAAACTGTAGATAACCCACCCTTTATCTCACTCCAATAGGTGGCCCACATCAGAAATTTAGAGTTGGCTACTGTTTCCAGTTAAAAGACTTAGGCCTGGTCCACACTAACCCCCCACTTCGAACTAAGGTACGCAAATTCAGCTACATTAATAACGTAGCTGAATTCGAAGTACCTTAGTTCGAACTTACCGCGGGTCCAGACGCGGCAGGCAGGCTCCCCCGTCGATGCCGCGTACTCCTCTCGCCGAGCTGGAGTACCGGCATCGACGGCGAGCACTTCCGGGATCGATCCCAGAAGATCGATTGCTTACGGCCGGACCAGGAAGTAAGTGTAGACCTGCCCTTAGAGTGAGGTTTTCAAAAGTGCTCAGCATTGACCTGTTCCAGTTGAAGGTAATGGCATTTGTACCACTGAAGTCAATTGTGAGCACTTTTGAAAATCCCACTGTTAGTACTTTAGTTCAAGCAATAGCTTTTAGCTTTGCAAATCTCAGGCTCAAACACCGCTGTCAGCTCAAGGAGGGGTTGGCTACATGCAAAATTATGAACACTAACAAAAGGCCACAGGCATCAGATATGAATATTGCCAAAAGCTTAATTGACAGGGAAATGTGTTTTCCTTTGAAAAGGAAACCGCACTTTAGCTTTTTGGTTCCTAGGCTTGATATATGTTATGTAGTGAACTAGGTTATTAAGTTATCCTCTAAAAACATATCTGTTCTCCTTTGCTTATTTATTTCCTCCTATTATTGATTTTATGGCTGCATCCTTTAATTTATTGCTCACAGAAATATATTAAAGTCACCATGATCTGAACTTTGTGCCACACATTCTTTGTTGTCTTGTACTTTGCTAATTCTGTAATACGTGTTGGGATATAATTTGCACATAAGACGCTATTCAATATAAAACCGTACAGTGTGCTACGTCCTTTAATTGTGGTACAGTCTAAGTCATTGAAAATATTGTAAGTCAAAATTCCTTCTCTGTCTCCCTGTTTAAGGCACCTTTTATTATGACCTATCATTCTGATATGTAAGTGTTTGTATCTATGTTTAGAGTCTCAGTTTCTCTCCTCAGATTCTTTTGTAAGTGTATAGTGATCATCTATAGAATATATCATAGGAACATAAGATATGTCTATAAATAACTAATCATAAATAATTGCTTAGGGAAAAATCAAAATGGTTCTGAGGCTCTGTTGGATTATAAATGGCCCTGCATGAAGCTTGAATTGACATCAAGGCCATGGTGTTACACCATGGAATTTTTTTAGTGTCAGTCTTCAGAATCAGTGCAGATCCCCAACAACTAGGCTGTGCACTGAAGTTCTCTTCAAGGTCAGGAGGGAAGGCATCCCCCTTACCCATCCATTGAGTGGCAAAGAGCTCCAGCTGTGTGCTGGCTCTTCCTTCATCTGCCCTAGTATCCCCCATGTACAGCACACAGATCCTGCTGAGCTGCGCTCTTTATAGGGAACATGAACCTCTTGTGCAGTCTCTCCAACTTCTTCCTTTCCTTTGTAGGAAAACTATACACGTTTGACTGCGTATGTGGAAGGGGGAAAAGATTTGCCCCTTAGTGATGCTTCACTGACAGACAGATTATAATAAAATGCTCACTTGCAGCATCTGCCATTATAGATTGCATCATGACTTTCTCAAAGTTATAAAATAATTCAGTGGCACAGCCAGGAAGAAAAACAAGGAAGCCTAACACCCAGTCCTTGGTTCTCACCCACAGACTTCTAACAGATTAAAAAATAAGCAAAGCAGAGTTTGTATTCCAAAGGGGACCATATAAGCAGTTTCTTTCATATAATGTTTATGCTCCAAACATTGACTTGTCCTCATTCTCTTGAGACATAATTTGCACACCTTGCTCAGTGTATAACAGCTAATACAACAATAGGAGGGAAATTGTTGTTTAGATGAAAGCCTTAATAAGCCAAACTCCCCAGGGAGATGGTCTCCCTGTGTTATTTTAGCTCTGAAAAACAATTATTGGGGCATACATCCCAAGATAGGGGATGGGGGGGGGGGGTGCCATGCTTCTCCTAATAGGAATAAAATGTCCTTCATACAGCATATAGTCATCCTGTGGAATTCACTGATACAAGAGATTCTATGACTAATTTCTAAAAGGGCAAGGCAATGTTATGACCAATAAAAAGAGTTATAATTAGGCAGGTGACTATAAGATTAATCTAATCACATACTTCAGGGAATAGCTGATCCCCACAGAGGCCAGGAAAGGATCTCCTTTCCATGTCCAGCATTGCATAATTTACTAGGTGCATTATGAACTTTCTGTTGTTGTTCATATTGGGGTTCTGTTAGGGTGGAGGGAATTGCCTTCTGCTACAGCAGCAAGTATAGGCTAATGCCCAAGGCAGGATGCTGGATTTGATGGAGAAATCTGGTAAAGAAAAATCTATGTTCTTAAAAGAACATAATGATGTTTTTTCTTCATCTAGCCATACAAGGTTTATTAGACTATTTTCTGATAGTGCCTGAGTTACTTATCTAAATAGATAGCTGTACAACTGGCAACATTACATTATTCTCCAGTTTCACTGAGCACAAGTTGCTGGAGGGAAGCTAAAAATTCCTTTAATTAGAGACTAAACTATGGGTTGCTTTAAAGAGACAATGATTTTCCAGCAAACAGAGAATGATCTATCTAAAACTGTATCCGTGTAAAGAGCTCTCATGATGCATCTCTTCACTGTATTTGTATGGAACTCTTTAAAAGCTGGGATCAGTATCACAGTGGCATCAGTGAATAAAAGGAGATGTATTGGCACTAGACAAGAAGTAAAGAATTAAATTAAAATGGTAGAGAAACAAATTAACTCATGTATAGAGGTTCCCAGGGACCTGACTGCTGCTTGAAACAGCATAAAGTCTTGCATCCAGAGACGGACACTTCACCTTTCATTTGCAAAGAACCTGCTACCCAAAATGTATAACTGCTAAGGAGACTCAGTCTTTGCTTTGGGGGAATTCCCTTCAGGGAGAACCTAGAATTGTTGCGGGAGGAGTTAAACTAAAAATGACAAAATATCAAGAGAGCTTGCTCAGCCCATTCACTGTGGTGAGTCAGAAGGCTATTAGAACCCAAAGAGTTATTATAGGTACAATAATTATAATAGGTTGGGTAGTTATGCACATATTAATGCTCTCTCTGATGTTATAAAGAGAGTCATAAGTACAGTACCAATCTCCTAATCAAATAGAGCTATAACATAAGAACGGCCATGTAAGGTCAGACCAATTGTCCATCTAGCCCACTATCCTCTCTTCCGACTGTGGCCATTACCAGATGCTTCAGAGGGAATGAACAGAATAGGGCAATTATCAGGTGATCCATCCCCTGTCAGCCAGTCCCAGCTTCTGGCAGTCAGAGGCTTAAGGACACAGAGAACATGGGGTTGCATCCCTGACCATCTTGGCTAATAGTCATTAATGGATTCAACCTCCATGAAGTTACTTAATTCTTTTTTGAGCCCAGTTATAGTTTTGGCCTTCACAACATCCCCTGACAAAAAGTTTAATAGGTTGACTGTGTGTTGTGTGGAGAAGTACTTCCTTATGTTTCTTTTAAATCTATTACCTATTCATTTCATTGATCCCTAGTTCATGTGTTAACTCATTCTGTGCCACATCATTGTTCCCACCCACTGCTAATGCCTTTTAAGGCATTCAGTTTATTTCCAGGTGAAGAAACTGTTGATATACAAATTAAGCCAACAAGGTCATATGTGTCATTTTGCTCAATTTATATTGTATGCAATGAAACATTCAAAGGGTTAAGATGTATTTGTGTAGATCATCAGTGACATCCAGTGGCTAGTAAGTTAATCACAGGTGTGTAGTGCCAATCCAGAATCCTACTGTAATAGAGCAGTGTGAAAGGAAGAGGCCATTAATTACCTGCCTAAAATTTGCACTTCTAGTTTTAATCTTTCACACCGTATGTAAGAGGTTTAGGCATTTATTTAGCAACATTTTAAAATTTTATTTTATTTTTTTCCCAAAGAGCCCAATTCTGCAAAGCATCAAATGTCCATCACCTAACCAGGTGTACTAAAAGGTATGAGGCAAAGAGACTATTGCCTCCTCAGGGGAATATATTGAAGCTGGAAGGACCGTCTAATTGAAAAGGTCAGATTTCAGCCATTTTACAACTCTGAATCACAATTTTCTATTGTGAAATTTCATCATGTGAATGGCGACACCAATACTGCAGCTGAAATGGTTGACATTTCCAGTTATGCTCTGTGGTACTTATATTTTGTATGTATCTCACATGTCTTGTCTTGGCCAAAAGCAAGCCATTTCATCACAAAGTCCTAAAAAATGGAAATGAAAAAAGCCTTTTATGTCACCCAGACTGTCTCACTACCAATGTAGGGTGGGTTTTTTTCCCTCTTCTAAACCGTATGTAGAATTTTGACCTGTTTAATTGAAAAATCAGCTATTTCACGGTCATTGTCTGTCTGCTCCTAGTAGTATTGTGGCCTCTTGGCACCTACTATGTTGCTTCCTCATAGCTACATGTTATCTACTTGCATTGTAATCCACGGTCTGCTCTTATTGAATTTGTTGTTGTTATTTATAGCCATGGTCCCCTGTGCTCTCTTTGATGACTGGTTGTATTCTACAATGCCCCAGTTCTAATTTGCTTGCTTCAGTTGCCTGTACTGCATGTGTGATCCACATTAAATTTAGAGTCTCCATCCCTCTCTAGTGGCTACCATGAGCAGAGAGGTTTATGAGCCTTTGAGCTCTGGAGTCTGGCGTCTTTAGATGCTTCACCTGGGTTCTTTAGAGGCTCGTGCTTTTATATTCAGAGGTTCTGAATTGAATCCCAGTCAATGACTCATGCAAGGGCATTGTGGTATACACGTACAATACAGGAGGAAGATACTTCCCTAGCAGCTTATCCTGTGAAATATACCATCTTCTACTTTTAATCCTAATCATACTTCCTCTTATGTTTGTAGCGATCATGGACATTCTCATTCACTTGTCCCCACATGGACAAGGAATGATGTGGAGGGACGTGTCTTTTGTGCAACAAATTCACTGTCTGTGTTATTTTCACAACTCTTCCCCATGCATGCAAGGGCAGACTTAAGTCCAAAATGTAAGGTGGTTTTCTAAACCTTAATATTTTTCCCCATGGATTCACTGGAAATAGACTTACAGGACAGTAATTGTCAGGATCATCCTTCTTTCCTTTCCTTTTTTGAAAATTGGCACTATCTTTGCTTTTCTCCTTTCCTTTGCTACTTCCTCAGTTGTCTGTGATTTAAAACAAAAAAACAAATGTTGGTAGTACAGTTAGTTCATTAGCTAATTCCCTTAATATTTTTATGACTACTACTTCTATGACTCTACCAAAGGTATGGCAGCTCAGAAAGAATGTTAGAAATTTTCATTTTGGTGCATATAAAGTTATTCAACTAATATTATTTTTATCTTATTCCCTGTTCAACCATCAAAGACAAAAACATCAAAACTAGGGCTCTCGAATAATCACAGTTAACTCATCCGATTAACTAAAAAAAAATTAATTGTGATTAATCACAGTTTTAAATCGCACTGCTAAACAATAGAATACAAACTGAAATGTATTAAATATTTTTGGATGTTTTTCTACATTTTCAAACATATTGATTTCAATTACAACACAGAATACAAAGTGTACACTGCTCAATTTATATTTTATTACAAATATTTGCACTGTAAAAATGATGAAAAAAATAGTATTTTTCAGTTCACCTCAGAGAAGTACCGTAGTGGACTCTCTTTATCGTGAAAGCGCAATTTACAAATGTAGATTTTTTTTTTTACATAACTACACTCAAAAACAAAACAATGTAAAACTTTGGAGCCTACAAGTCCACTCAGTCCTACTTCTTGTGCAGCCAATCGCCAATCTTTACATTTATGGGAGTTAATACTGCCTGCTTCTTATTTACAATGTCACCTGAAAGTGAGAACAGACGTCTGCATGGCACTTTTGTAGCCAGTGTTGCAAGGTACTTATGTGCCAGATATGCTAAACATTCGTATGCCCCTTCATGTTTTGGCCACCATTCCAGAGGACATGCTTCCATACGGACATCGCTCGTTAAAAAAAAATGTGTTAATTAAAATTTGTGACACAATTCTCCCCCAAAGAATTCAATGTCTCTGGCTCTGTGTTTTACCCGCAGTCTGCCTTATATTTCATGTTATAGCAGTCTCGGATGATGACCCATCACATGTTGTTCATTTTAAGAACACTTTCACTGCAGATCTGACAAAACACAAAGAAGGTATCAGTGTGAGATTTCTAAAGATAGATACAGCACTCGTTATTGAAATCAATATATTTGAAAATGTGGAAAACATCCCAAAATATTTAGATAATTGTATTATTATTGTTTAACAGATTATTTTTAATTACACGATTAATCACGATTAATATTTTTAATTGCTTTACAGCCCTAATCAAGACATGAACATTTTACATACTCATGTTGCGGGGTTGCAGTAGTAAAGGCCAGATGGCCAAAATATCGGTGTTTTGATTTTTGGCCAATAGGCAATGAAACACGAATTCTCAGTATCATTTTAAGGTGTGAACCATTATTTCTATAAAAACAGCAAAACAAAGTACAGAAAGCCTTCTAATACTGACATAAAACAGATTGTTTTCTTTAAGCATCATATACAAACTACCCTGAACATTTACAGTGAACAAAGCATTTATACAAATTATAGCAGATATGTACAAAGAACACAAGAATGGCCATCAGAAAACAAAATTCCAAAGCACTGATTTAGTACATTTATTTTATTTTGTATGAGCAAATACAGTATCCTGGAAAGACTTATTCACAAGCTTAACTTCAGACACACAATTAGTCCCATTGAAGTAATTGAAACATACTTCCTTGCTAGGATCAGGCCTATAGGGAAGCAGTGAAAAGGTAGCACCGCTGATAAATGTTGTTGCATGATCAGTGGGCCATGGTAGTCTCCCTATTGAGTGAAGTGGTTATACCAGAGATGAGTTTAGCCCCTTGGTTACTGTCATTTATTTCCACATTGCACACATAACAGCATAGCATAATGGAATTGATTTCCATTTGCCATGGTGCGTAGAGATTCTCTCTAAATGAAATTATATAAATTAAAAACATCTGTACTGCTTGGAATAAACAAATTAATAATGCAGGTTTAATAAAACTGAAGAATTTGACTTAGCATCTTTTTTTTTTACAAAGCTATCCTCCTAATCTCCCTGTGGTGGGGCAGCTGTGGAGGGGAGTGGCCAGTGAATGGACTGCAGTTTGTCAATGAGTCGAGTGGCTGAACTGAGGACTAGTGGGTCCTCCGGAAGGGGGAAAAGAACTGAGTGGGGTACAGTTGGAGGGCTGTGTCCAGAAGATGATGCTGCGGTGCAGGGAGCGACATGGGTCCTAGAGGTGGAGGCAAAAGTTACGACGGGCGAGACACTACTAGACAAGGGCGCTCTGGTGAAATGAGAGCTAATTCCCAGGATGGCCAGCAGGAGATGCCACGGTGGTGAGTCCGGCCCCATTACACTCCCAATGAAGTCAATGAGGACTGATGGGTGCTCAGCACCTTTGATAATCAGTGCACTTCTTTGGGTGCCTAAATACAGATATAGGTGCCTAACTTTAAGTACCCATTTTTTAAAGCATTGGCTTTAAATTAAATGTAGCAGCCATGAGCTCCTTAATAAATCATTCTTGCAGAAGCAAGAAATGAAGTGTGTTGGTAAGTGTCAGCACAAAGGGTCAGCACTAATTTTTTTTTATGTTCTGCTCCCTATGCTGCATAGTGAAGTTATTAAAATAGTCTCCCTTTACAGCTGTTCAGATTCCCCCATGCAACTCACCTTTGGTCAGCCCGCCCCAGCGCTGCTTAGGAGGGACTTCCTCTCAAGCTTTGTTCTCACCTCCAGGTGTGAACAAAGCAGCAAGGTGAAATTAACAAAATAGATACTTCAGGCTCTTGGGTGCTGGGTTTTCATGCTGACTGATATGTGAACGCACACTTACATCATCTGTGTAAACTTGACTTTGGGGCCTAATGCTGCTCCCAAGATAGTTTTGTCATTGACTTCAGTGGGAGCAAGATTGAGCCCATAGTCCTATAGGCTAAGGTGGTATATGCTGAAATCACCTCAACTCCTTAATTCTGCATATATACTTTTTTTTTAAATGGAAGTCTGATAGATTTACTGCTTTCTGTGTGTAATACATCTATTTATATAACAAGTGAAATGAACAATAAGAAATGATTACTTTAAATTGATATAACAAGTGAAATGCATATGCATCCGAAGAAGTGGGTTGTAGCCCACGAAAGCTTATGGTCTAATAAATTTGTTAGTCTCTAAGGTGCCACAAGTACTCCTGTTATTTTTAAATTGATAGGTTAGAATATCTACCAGAAGAGAGAGAAATCTGAAAGATACACAGAAAAATACTACTTTTTTGTTAACTTACTACATGATCATGTTATATATGGTACTGAGAGATAATTTACTTTAGTAGTAGTAACTAGTTAATCAGGCCAAAAGTAGGTCTGCAGAAAAACTGAACTGTAAAGGGTAATAAAAATGTTGACACAGCTTTTAAAACATAAAGGTTCACATTTTGGATTATATTCAGGTTTGGAAATCAAAGTGAATCATATATAAAATCATCTGTAAAGCATAACAGTCTGAAGAAAAAAGAACACACATGGATCATTAAAAACAGACATACATTTTTAAATTCTTGCTCTCGGGCATTTGTATCTTTTCACTCAAGTTCTCTTAAGTATCTGCTGTGAATTGGTTCTGAAACTAAACAGCACCACCACCACAGAAAGAGACAAAAACAAAAATT
This sequence comes from Emys orbicularis, assembly GCF_028017835.1. Lineage (NCBI taxonomy): Eukaryota > Metazoa > Chordata > Testudines > Emydidae > Emys > Emys orbicularis. The sequence continues at coordinate 78,810,159 of NC_088687.1, read as the reverse complement.
GTCATGTAAAATAGATGGTATAACTTCAAACCACAATTGAAAAGTGTCTCAAAAGGCTTGCTGTGGATAAAACGGGCCCAGATGAGGGAACATCAAGGATAGTTTACAAAGATGTCTGTTCTTCAATCATTCTTTTGCTCCAGTAAAGAGGAAATTTGGTTCTTTTGCCAAATGTGAAATACCTATCATCGTAACAAACGCAAGACAAAATTCCCTTTTGTATCTTCTTTTTTCCCCTTTTAAATACATAAAATAAGGTTTTTTTGCTACAACAAAAGCAGTTCAAAACATTTACATGGTTAGATGAAGTTTTCCTTAAAAATGGTGCATCAACAATAAAAAGTAGTTATTTAAGCAGCAGATTATGCCTAAAGTAGACTTTATAATTAACGTTTTTCACATTATCCTTATCTTATCTAGGAATGAGGAGCATTGATGTCATCTGTTCTAAACTTTTCTAAAAGTTTTGAAAAGTTTGAATGTTTAACAAGAAGTTTGTATTCAAGTTTTGCTTTCAGTAGGATACAGAATATTTTGCCATAGTAAATTTGTAGATTTATCAATTTTAAGGCTAATTATGATAATTTAGTCTGACCTCCTGCATAACACAAGCCATAGAAATCACCCAATGATTCCTGCATTTATGACAAAACATGTTTTTTGTTTCTTAAGGCCCAGATTCTGCCACCTTGATCAAGTTGACTAATACCATACTCTGCAAGTGGTCCCACTGACTTCAAGAAATCTGGAGGGACTGTAGCGTACTACTCAGTGGGCTTGGTTCACCACAACATTACTCCAGTTTTATATCTCCCATCATTAAGCCCAATAGGAATGAAGATGGCAAAATTTGCCACTGATAATTTATGGGTAAAACAAACTCTAATATGGCTCCTGTGCCAGACCCACTGCTAAGATCTGTATCTTTTTCAATCTATATTTCAACTTAAAGTGTAACTTCACATACCATTGTCAGTGTCCAATATGAAACATGCAGTTTATTGTAAAGTAACGCTGGGGGAATATTATTTTTCTTTAGGCTGGGGAATGAGCACAGTTTCCTTTGGGTTTTTTTTTATTATTTATTTCTCCATTATGACAAATGAAGATTTTTTACTCTGGACACAGTGTTAAAATGATGGTTCTTTATTATATTGGTTTATTTATAGGTATAGAGATCTGTGATAGATGGCTCTAGGCCATATTCTGCCATTCTTATTTCATAATGAGTAGTACCTTACTCTGTGAGTAGTCCCATTGGCGTCAGTGCCATTTACTCAATGTGAAAAAGGGCAGCAGTATTGCACCTTTATTAATTAATCAGTCATCAGAATGACATTAGAAAGTCAGAAACATGTTAACTGGTCAATCAGTTTTAATTACATTTACAAATTAGAAGAGTAGTGTGTAGTCCTCACTCTTCCTCTGTGTCCTTCTTTTGACATTTTTTGTTCATTTCCTTTAGTCTTCATTTTACACACTACATCCTGGTCAGACTTGTGTATATTATCCTTGATATAATTAGGGGAGAAGGTGAAGGTTCAATCTATTCTCTGGCTGATTCTTTTTATAAAGAGTATTCTTTGATACACAATGGAATAACCCAGATAGAAGCAATTATCTCTAGGATTCAGACAAACTGAATATGAAAATGTACTATTTTGGTCATGTTTTGCACACTGAATGCTATCGCTAATGCCTGTTGAAAATCTAGTTAAAATATATTTTACAATTAATCAAGATGTTATTCCACTGTCAAACTTGAGGCTTCTTAAGAATTAAGTAAGAGAGATTTCCAAAGGTATGAATGGCAGTTTAGCACCTATCCCCTATTAACTTTCACTGAAAGTTAGGTGCCTATTTACTATTAGTGCCTTTTGAGAATCTCCTCTAGAATTAATATAATCTTTAGCACATCTGACCAGAGATCCAATAACTTTTATTTGGGGGATTTAGATTTAGATAAACGGAAGGTGCTATACTACACAGTTTAACATGAGTGTTAACCAGTGCTAACTCCACAGAAGTCAATAGAGTGACAGACTTGTGAAATCACTGTGAGAAAAGAATTTAGCCATGGTTCCTTAAAAATGACACAAGTCCTTCCCAAAGGTATTTGGAACAAAACTAAGTTATTTTTTATTAAAATTATAACTGGCATGTTGCAGGGTATCCCTTGAAATAAACATGTCAATTTAGGGTGCAAAATCATATTTATGCATGCAATAATTTCTACTCTAGAGAGCAACAGAGGAAACAATTGCAATCTGGTAAAATGATTCAATTATTTAACCAACTAGCATGATGTAATCACCCCATTTGTTTGTTCACGAGAAAACAGCAGAGGATCAACCATGGTTTAACTTTTCCTACTATATTTGTTCTCCTTATATTCTATCCTTTAGTCCTGGGAGGATGCTTCTTGATCTGTTACTTACACTACATGTTGAATACTATGGTATCTATGCCCATTTAGACTTATTGCCACATACATATAATGATGGGACTCTCAGTAGTATTTCTACACTCTTCATTTTTTCCACTGTTTTTGCCCCCCAAACTGACTGAAAGTTAGAGAAACACAACAATGAAAGCAGCATTATCATAACGTCCATTAAGATAACTGATTTTCTTATCCAGTGAGAAACAGGCGTGTCTATGGAAATGAATGGGCTCATCTCACTGACAACCTCGCCCATAGAGAGAAATTAAGGACACAGCTTCAGGTACAATGGACAAAGATATATTCAAAATATTTTAGCCAGAATGGAAAGGATAGACACTGCTGTAGTGGCCCTGGAGAGTAAAGTGAAGCAATTTCTCATAAACTCACAAAACTGGTCTCTAGACAGGCGCTAAGAAACCCTGGCGTAAACAGTGACGGAAACAAGGGCAAACACAAGAAACTGCAGTTCAAATTAAGGACTAGATTGTGGCTAGCTTTCTGAAGCTACATGGGGAACAGTAAGGAACCTCCTCTTTTGCATGATCCATGTAAGGGCTACCTAAAATCACAGCCCTTGTACTTAGATGTCACAGGGACTTCTACCACATAGTTCCCCTATGGGGGGGGAACACAGTGGAAAAGGGGCAGGGAGTAGGCAGAACTGTAGCTCCACTCCCCCATGTCAGCAGAGCGGAGCTGACTGGCTGCACTTATGGCAATAAGCTACACCCTTTAAAAATCTGTAGCAAAAGTGGAATGCCTCCAGGTGTTCCTAGTTGGGCATTGCAGCTCTGTTCCACCTTATAGAACAGGCCATGCCCAACAGGTACAATTTTGTTTAAGGCATTAGTTAATATGAACATCATAATATAAAGATGCATAGAACAATTTGAAAATCAAATAGGGGTCTGGAATGTAAGGAATGTGAAGGCTGCAATTGAAAAAGAGATGTTAAATACGAAGATAGATATGCTATATCCTGAGAAATGCTACAGAATTCCATGGTCTCCGGGTGTTTTAAACCCAATCTCTACATACATAACCAACCTATAATATCCTGTAAATAGGCTTAAAATATCCTAACATTTCCCAGGTTTGCTTACCTCCTGCTCGTCAACCTATCCTTAGATAGCTTCCTCCTTCTTCCCCTTCCTATTTTAGGCTCTCCTGTTTATAAAAGTCATAGTCATAAAAGCCAGGGAATGGAAGCAATATCATGTTACCTAGTAGACCAATCACATATCTCAAATATTAGATTGTGAACCATCGAGTACTTGACACAATACTTGCAAAAAAACTGCTAGTGAGTGATCCATCAGCTGAAATGTATTTGCACAAAATATTTGGCCAAATCTAAAGCTATTGGTATCAATGGGAATCTTTCTGTTGAGTTAGTGGGTTGTGGATCAGGCCTTCTTCAAATAAATTTTAAAATAATGCATGAATTATTTTAAAATGCAGTCTATTCATGGATTCATGAACACATGAAGGACTATATTTAATGAATAAATTGTTTGCTATGAATAGTTCACCCAGCTCTAGTGAAGGTACATCTGTGAAAAGAGTATTGCGTTTAGCCATATTTCAATGAGATTTCTTTCCATTCTGGATTTATAATTATTGTTCATATTTTGTTGTCTGAGTGGTAAGACTACTGAGAAGTGAAATGGTTCAATCCAGGTTAGCAACAAAATAGCACAGAGCTCATGTGCTGTGCTCGGTAGGAAGTATTAAAAAATGCTATGTAAGAAAATGAATAGATTGTTGCTAAGCTACCTTTGTGCCATTTAGTGCAGTAATTATTTGTTGTTTTAAAGAAAAAACATTGACATTTCCCCCTTTGCCCAAGCCATATGGAGAAAAGGCTTTCAGGATCCACTTAAGAAAGGCAGACATTCATAATGTATACTTTTCTGTTCTCAAAGTACAGGAATCAACATACAGTGGGAAAATCAGAAAATCATAGCATTTTAAAAAAAATCTATGGTGCCATTCTGAGAAATGTCTATAATGTTATTGACAAGGTTTTTTTAAAAGCTGCCATAATTCCTAACACCCTTTTAAATACAATGTTTCAATTTAAAAAAAAAAATCAATCAAGAGATGCACAGGAGTGGAATTACCTGTCAGCCACTTTAATCTCTATGTTAAAATGTTATTCCCTTCCGGTGGGTTAACAGAACAGATGGCATGGGAGAAAGGGCTCATATTTCAATTTCACTCATATTCAAATTCAGAGGTCTTATTTGGGCAGATATTGAAATATTTACAATTGAAATAACAGGATAAAACATAAAATACTAGTGAGGGCAAAAGCAAATATAATCTTGAATGGACTTAAGCACATTTGTTACAAAACAGAATAAGATCTAGACCAGTTTTTTACACACACATACACACACACACACACAGCCCTTTAAAAGGTCAGTTTCACAAAGCTGAAAACAATTATGAGCAAAATCAGTTGGGAGAAAGAATTAAAACAGAGAAATGTGAATGACAACTTAGAATTATTTAAGAACATTTTAGTAGATGCCCAAAAAGCCACAATCAAGAAATAAGGGGGGAAATGAACATGGGTTAGAGAGGAACTGAACATGCTTATAAAAAATAATTAAAATAATATATAACAAATGAAAAAAAGGGAAGTTTATAGTAATGAATATAAATGGGAAGAAAGGAACTGTAGAAAATTGATAGGAGAAGCAAAGAGATAAAAGGAAAAATCTATGGAAAAATCTATCTATGTTAAGGACAATAAGAAGGAAGGAAATTTTAAGAATATTAGAAAGAAAAAGAATTCTAACAATGGTATTGGTCCATTACTAAATGGAAATGGTAGAAATATCAATAATGTAGAAAATGCAGATGTATTCAATAAATATTTGTATTCTATATTTGGGGAGAAAGAGATGATGTAATCATATCCCATGATGATGAAACACTTTCCTTTCCAATAATAACTCAGGAGGATGTTAAACAGCTGCTGCTAAAATCAGAAATTTTAAATTAGCTGGTCTGGATAACTTTCATCTAAGAGTTTTAAAAGAGTTGGACAAGGAGCCTGTTGGGCCATTAATGGTGTTTTTCAATAATTGTTAGAACACTGGGGAAGTTCCAGAAGGTTGGAAAAGCACAATGTTGTGTCAATGTTTTAATAAGGTAAAAACAGAATGATCCAGTTAATTGTAGGCCAATCAGTTTGACATTGATCCTGAGCTAAATAATGGAATGGCTGACACACAACTTAATAAATAATTAAAAGACAAATATAATTAATGCCAATCAATGTGGGTTTATGACAAATAGATCCTGTCAAACAAACTTGATAGTTATTCTTAGTGAGATTACAAGTTTGGGTGATAAAGGTAATAGTATTGATATAATACAGTTAGCCTTCTGTTAGGCATTTCACTTGGTACAGCAAAACATTTTGATTAAAAAACTAGAACCATACAAAATTTACATGGTACATATTAAACAGATTAAAAACTGGTTGACGGGTCTCACAATGTAATTGTAAATGGGGATTCATCATTAAACAGGTCCCAAAGGGATCAGTTCTAGGTCCTATGCTATTTAACAATTTTATCAATGACCTAGAAGACAACATACAATCAGTACCAATAAAGTGTACAGATAATATAAAGATTAGGGGAGTGATAAGTAATGAAAAGGACAGGACAGGTCACTGACATAGCGCAGGCTGGATCAGTTGGTAAACTGGGCACGAGCAAACGATGTGTTTTAATACAGTCAAATGTAAGGTCATATATTTAGGAACAAAGAGTGTAGGCCATACTTACTGGATGGGGTACTCAATCCTGGGAAGCAGCAACTTTAAAAAAGATTTGGGGGTCATGGTGGATAATCAGCACATGAGCTGCCAATGTGCCACTATGGCCAAACAAGTTAATGCAATCCTTGGATGCAAACACAGGGGAATCTTGAGTAGGAGTAGAGAGGTTATTTTATCTCTGTATCTGACACTTGTGCAACCACTGCTGGAACATTGTGTCCAGTTCTGATGGCCCCAATTCCAGAAGGATGTTGGTAAATTAGAGAAGGTTCAAAGAAGAGGCACAAGAATGATTAAAGGATTAGAAAACATGCCTTTATAGAGATAGACACAAATAACTCTATTCAGTTCAACAAAGAAAAAACTAAAGGCTAACTTGATCTCAGTCTAAGTACCTCAGAACAGACATTTGATAATATAGGCTCTTCAATTTATCAGACCAAGGTTTAAAAGATCCAATGGCTGGAAGTTGAAGCTAAACAAATTCAGATTAGAAATAATAATAAATTAATTAATACCTATCTCTTGGATAGCAAATTATATAGCACTTTTCATCAGTAGATCAGGAACACATTTTTAAAAGTGAGGTTAATTAACCAATGGCAGTACTAACTAAGGGTTATGGTGGATTCTCCATCACTGAACATTTTATTATTAAGATTGGATTTTTTTAAGATATGCTGTGGTTCAACAAGGAATTAATTCAGGGAAGTTCTATGTCCGGTGTCAGGTCAAACTAGATGACCACAGTGGTCTCTTCTGTCTTTATAATCTATTAATCTAATCCAAATCCTGGTCTACATCTAAAATTTAGATCAATCTAGATACTTTGCTCAGGGCTGTGAAAAATGTCATTCCTTGTGTGATGTAGTTAGTTTGACCTAACCCCCACAGTAGACACAGCTAGGTAGATGGAAGAATTCTTCCATTAATCTACCTATCACCTCTCGAAGAGGTGGATTTACTGCAGTGATGGACAAACCCCTTCTATTGTTATAGTTAGTGTCTACAGTGCTACAGCTGCAGCAGTGCCTCAGTATTGCTTACAGTATAAACATACATTATGTGTTTCAGTGTTTTCCTGAATTGGGAACTCGCTTCTTTCCTCTGAAGATCTCAAAGCACTTGACAAACATTAAATGTCAAGACTCTTGTGAGGGAAAAGTGTTAATATCCCCATTTTACAGATGAAGAAACTGAGTCACAGAGCGATTAAAGGTCTTTACCAAAGTCACAAATGAGTAAATACCAGAGCTGGGAGTAGAACCCAGAACTCCTGACTCTAAATCCTTTGTTATAAACAATTGCCTAGAACAGGAGATATGAGACCCTTTTCTTTTTTATTTAATCAAAATATTTAATTTTAATGTGGGTACATTTACATTTAATGTGGGGTGCAGATGTTGGCAGCAACCACCACCTTGTGACAGCCTCCATCAAGCTAAAACTGAGAAGTGTGGGTCCACCAAACAAGGGACATAGACGTTATGATATTGACAAGCTAAAGTCCCTTGAAATACAGAAAGCCTTCGTTCTGCAGTTAAAGAACAGGTTTCAAGACTTGCAGACCCTGATGAAGAGGAGGGGAATGCAGAAGAGGAGATCAACAAGAAGTGGGACAAAGTAACAGCAATTTATAAATAGAGCAGTGAAGCCTGTCTAGGCTATAGGCAGAAGAGAAGGAAGGAGTGGATTACACCCAGCACATGGAACACCATAGAAACAAGACAAGCCCTGAAGAAAAAAGTTTTAGACAAAAAACCCAGAAGCTAAAGGACAAATACCACGAGCAGTATAGCAAGGCACTCCGGGAGGTCAAATGCCTTGTGAGAGCAGACAAATGGCATTATATTGATAATCTAGCAACACAAGCAGAGGATGCAGCTGCTCGTGGTGAACAAGGAACCATCTACAAAATGATGCGGCTTATCAGTGGTAAACAGCAGACACCAACAAACACTCTCATCAGGAACAAACAAGGACACCTACTAACAACCGAAAAAGAACAAGAAATGTGCTGGACAGAGCATTTCAAAGAATTGCTGAACAGGGAGCTACCAAAAGAGGAAGCAAACATCCAGGAGGTAGAAGAAGATCTTGATATCAACACAGACACCCCAACTAAGGAAGAGATCATTCAAGCCATCAAATCCTTAAAAAATGGGAAAGCTCCTGGCAAGCATAACTTGAATGCAGAATTGTTCAAGGTAAATCCTAAATTAGCAGCATCTATCCTGGCCCCTCTATTTACATCAGTCTGGGAAAGGGAAAAAGTGCCAGATACACCTATCACATAGAACTGGAAGGGACCCTGAAAGGTCATCAAGTCCAGCCCCCTACCTTCACTAGCAGGACCAAGTACTGATTTTGCCCCGATCCCTAATTGGCCCCCTCAAGGATTGAATTTACAACCCTGGATTTAGCAGGCCAATTCTCAAACCACTAAGCTATCCCTCCCCTGGTTGATGAGTGGACCAGTGGGGTTATAGTGAAGATACCAAAGAAAGGAACTCAGTGATTGATACCACACTAGTTATTACACACATTTATCTGTGCTAAGCAAAGTATTGTGTAAGATCATAGTCCAGCGTATATCAGAGGCAGTTGATAGTGTTCTCAGAAAAGAGAAAGCTGGTTTTCGGAAAGGGAGTGGATGCACAAACCAGATCTTCATTCTACGAAACATAATAGAACAGTGCTTAGAATGGCAATGGCAACGCTACATACATTTCATAGACTTTGAGAAGGCTTTTGATAGCATTCACAGGACCAGCCTATGACGCATTCTGCAGGCATATGGAATTCCTTTCCGTATAATCAACATTATCAAAAGCTTCTATTTCAACTTTACATGCAGTGTTGATCACAGTGAGCTCAGTTGTGAAGTCAAAACAGGAGTACGTCAGGGGTGTGTCATGTCTGCAATCTTCTTCAACATTGCCATCAACTGGGTAATACAGCGTACAACAGAAGACATGCCAAGAGGCATTAAATGGACGCTTTTCTCATCCCTTGAAGACCTGGACTTCACAGATGATGTTGCTCTCCTATCACATACCCAACACCATATATAAGAAAAAACAACTCGACTCAACGCATTCAGCAAATTGGACTGAAAATCAACCGCAATAAGACAGATATGATAACCTTTAATATTGCCTCACGATCACCAGTACGGATAGAGGATTATGTTCTCACCAATGTAGAAACATTCACATACTTGGGCAGCACCATCAGCCAGGATAGTGGAACAAGCCAAGACATCTGGAACAAAAATCAATAAAGCCAGGAACAGCTTCAGGAGCTTAAATACAGTCTGGAAATCATCAAAATACAACACCAAAACCAAACTCAAGATTTATCAGAGCTGTGTACTTTCAACACTACTTTATAGTGCAGAATGCTGGGAATGAGAATGTATGACATGTCCAAACAGTCTTCATTCCATACAACCTGCATCAGAAAAATCCTCCATATCTTTTGGCCCAGAACAATCTCAAACCAAGAACTATTGACTGTGCAGCCAAGAGGATCTGAGCACCATCATTGCCAGGAGGCATTGGAGATGGATCGGTCATGTGCTTCAGATAGAAACTGATTCCATCACCAGAGTAGCAATAAGATGGACACCTGAAGGCAAGAGAAAACGAGGACACCCAAAAACAGCATGGCAAAGAGCTGTGGAAGCCAACCTGAAAAACCTGGGGCACAGCTAGGGAACCATTGAAAGATTTGCCAGAAACAGACAGGAGTGGAGGAGTAATAGGAACATGATGATGATGATGATGACGACATGACTTTCATGAGATAGGCACTCACAGCCAACAGTCCACAAGCTACAGGAGTAACAAAGAAGTATGGTTTGTGGAATGCAGCAGTGCATTGATAGTACAGCTGTGTGGACACTGAAGGAGAGTCTGCTATAGTTGTCAGCGTGAAGATTTGCTATATCTGTTCAGCACTTATATACTCAGTAACGGGAGCTACAAAAAGATGCAAGATAGACAGACAGTTGCAGAGGGAGAAATGACTGCATAAATGGTACCTTTATACTCAGTGTACTCTTTCCCTATCTATCTTCAACTCATGCCACAATTTACTGGCAAAGCAAGAGTTTTACTACTGTTAATAGTACAGAACTAACACAGCTATGCAAGAGAGACGTAGATTGAGTTCTGTCTTGTGTAGTACCAATACAGCTACAATCTTAATCCTGCAAACATTTACACACATAGAATCAGAGATCAACAGGGTTAGAAGGGACCACAAAGGTCATCTAGTCTAACTCCCTGCCAAGATGCAGGATTTGTCATGTCTAAACCATCCATGACAGATGGCTATCCAGCCTCCTTTTGAAAACCTCCAGCAAAGAAGCTTCCACAACCTCCGGAGGCTGTCCTTTCCATTGCCCTACTGTTCTGACAGTTAGGAAATATTTCCTAAGATTTAGTCTAAATCCGCTATGCCGTAGTTTGAACCCATTGCCTCTTATCCTGCTCTCTGTGGCAAAAGAGAACAATTTTTCTCCATCTTTTTATGGAACCCTTTAAAGTATTTGAAGACAACTATCATGTCCACCCTAAATCTCCTCTTTCCCAAACCAAACATACTGCTTAACTTCATGTATGTAAGGAGTCCCATTCATTTCAAAAGGACAATAGCTGTACATAAAGCTACGCATGCATTGTTTTCAGGATCAGGATTCTCACTGCAAACCCTTATTTACTGCTGCTGATATAAGAAGCAGGAAGAGCACAGCTAGATTACCAGACATTGTCCTGAATTTGCAATTCTGGCACTTAGAAAAATCACCTTTTCAATTGTAAACTGAGCCTATTCAATATGCAAGTCACTGTTATACTAGCATCTCTATGCTGACGACTCAGATTTGTGTCTCTATTCTGTCCAAGATCTGTCTCCTTCTGTACAAACTAAAATCTCAGGCTGACCCTTTCTCATCTCCTTATGGATGTCTAGCCATCAGCTCAAGCTATACATGGCTTAAACAAAGCTCTTAATCTTGCTCCCCAAAAAACTTAACAGTTTATCTCCACTCTACCTATCTATGAACTCTACTAGGTCTTACTTACAGTCACTTTCCTAACTAAAACCACTCTCTAAGTACACATATATGGTCCAATTCCGGCCATGCACATACCTCATTCTAAAGCCTTGTGTGTGCACCTCAGAGCAGAAGTTGGCCAATAATATATTTCAAAACAATCCAAAATATAACTGACATATGCTGCTTGTTGGCAGTTTCTTCTCTTGGAGTCAAAGATGGAATCATATCCCTCTTCTTCATTCTGGTTCCTGGCTAGGCAGAACAAAAGTTAACTACATGAATTAAAATAAACAAAAGGTAAGGATTAACACACCACCATAAAGAATGTCACCTCCTTGGTCTATTCAGTCAAAGAAAGTAGTAATGTTTTATCCTTAATGAAGTCCTCCCTTACATAATAAAACAGTTTATTTCCTAACTCTCTTGTCGGTAAACGTTTCATTGTTAGTTAGCAATAGACATGGCCTCAGTATTTTACAGCCACTGAGGAAGAGAGACATACCCTTGAAACACAAGCAGTGTGTTGGCATGTAAATAATCATCACAGATTTAAAAAAAAAAAATCCTTGTGTTTATTTAACCATTCTGTTGACAGTGTTATTGGATCAAAGTGAAGTTCATAATTTCTTTCACCTTGCCGTCATTGACTACCATGCCACAATAAAGGGGATATTGTTTACCTATTTAAGGATCCACTGAGGAATATGTTCACATATTTTTACTCATTTATCTTTGTCACTTGTAATTACCACAATGGACATTTCTTGCTTCTGCTTATTCCCCTCTTCCTTTCTTTCCTCCTCACAGGAGGAATGTGGGTCTCTCTATCCCAGCCACCCCTGGCTGTACCATCTGCAAGAAGATCAAAAACAGGGTCATATCCATCTAATAACGAGAGGAAACAATGCTGTAGGTGAACACTCTATTAGCCTCCTTTTTCATTTTATTCAGGTCAGTGCTCAGGGACTTTCAGATGCCTTTGAACAGATGGATGTAAAAATGAAAGACAAGCTACAAAGAAATAAGTTTCTTTTCTTATGCAAGATAGGCTGATGGGCTGAACCAGCCTATTGTTCTAATAGCCTTTTCCCTGGACTGTTCAGGGAGTATCTTTTCTCAATAATCCTAACCCTTCAGAACAAAGCACAAAATTATGTTTCTGTCTTGAGACATACAGCTATTAAAAATGTCCAGAAGGTGTAAACTGACATATGTAGGATACAGAGGATATTTATTACTGAGAGGAAACTAGTTGTAGTATCCTGTGATACTATCTCTCTAAAATTAGAGAAGTGTAATCACTAAAGGGCCTCCCCCTATTGTAAGATGTTTCTCACATGATGCAGGAATCTGAGAGTCTGCATGCTCATAGTCTACAGAGAGTTCTGGTTTAAACTTTATGTCCATGGTCTCACCCTGGGTTCCTAAAGTACCAAGGCTGCAGCATATTGACGAGAGACACTCTTGGCTGTTTCACTGTGCTAGAATACATGACATTCAACCTCCATGATAGCTGAACTACAGAGAGAGGGAGGGAATCAAATCCTTTGATGGCGTAAGTGGGCCTACCTCTATTGATTTTGGTGCTGCAACCATTTACACCAGATTTTGGACTGGAATCTTGAATTCATGTTGGATGATGCCTGGAACTAAACATTTGTGCCAGTGCACTGTGAAAGCACATTTACCACGTGGCTGCAACATCGATCATGGATTTTATTGGGCCCACAGAGCTTGAATTTTATACAGGCAACTCTATTCCATAATAATGTGGCAATAAAAACAGCAGAAGCATCAGCTGCTTAGTTTCCATTGTAAAGACAGTTGTGAAATACTGAAGTCACTGTTTGTATAGTTGTGATATTTCTCTGGGGAATCTGTTGTTCACTACCCATGGTTTAGCCTCTCTGCTTCAGATCCCATCTGTATCTGATCTCAAGAGATATGCAGAGATGGAAAAGAATGTGAAAAATAATGTGTGAATATTTTAAAACCTAAACTGACTCAGTTCATGTTGCAAATAAAAGTTTTAGTTTATTTTAGTCAAACAATTTGTCCATCAATAATCTTACTTTTTTCCCCAAAAACATTGATTAGACTAAGGTGAATTTCTTCCTGGAATATACCTGAATTAGACTTTTTATGGATGCAAAAAGATTATTCCATTTGCAATGTATGGTTAACATCAGAACTGTTCAGGATACAAGATGGTAACCAATTCTAAATATTCAATTTTCCAGCTATACTGAAAGAAGGACAGGAGACATTTGATATATATTTAATCAGGCTGAAACTTTATTATTAGATGTCTGGGACTACCTGGCAGATAAAAGTGTACAGTCCAGGTAACCCCCTGTTTATTCCATAATTACCTGGGGGGCTTCCACCAGCTCCCCATCTTTTTTTCTATCCAGGTCCCTGCAGCCCATCTATTGCTGTGACCTTACCATCCACCCCCCTTGTAGGAAGGTTAAGGTGGGCTATAAGAATGTGGGGTGGACTCCCTGCCATGCCAATCATAGGAGTCCCCACCCCCACCCCCATTCCATTCCTTTAACTAACACCTCCTTTTAAAGTCCATTTCCAATGCATTTATCCAGTCACTGTGTACCTTCTGTATTGGAGTACTTGCACTGGACATCTGCCACAAGGAGGTTCCAGCAATTAGCTTGGCTCGCCCACCCAGACTGCTCTGTGTAAAAGGGGGCTTCACACACAAGGCTGCCCCTTTTATACCCTTCCACCCATCCAGTTCCCAGGGGATGAGTCTGTGTCACCAGGCCTGCCCTTTGTCTCCTTTTGCAGCAGTTTTCCTCTCCCACCCCCCATCCCGTAGCCATAAAACACCATTTCCTTCATTTAGCCAGCCAAACAAATCCCCACCCCCACCGAAGGTGTGGTGTGGTCAATCTTTACATAGGTTTTTAACCATGTAACTTCCATTAAATTTAATAGAAGACATGTAGCTAAATCTTGCACATAGCTTGGAAAGCAGATCACCAAGATTTCTTGTAGTACATGTCTAAAAATAACAAATATACACTACTGACATGCTCTGTAAATCGAACAAGTTGTATTGATACAGTATGTTAACTTCTATAAATTTAAAAGAACTTACCTTAAAACAATTGTGACAGTTTCTGGCCTTTTTCATATTTTCCTTTGCTGAACAGCAGTAACTACCACAATCCAAGGACCCTATCTTGCAACCCTTATTCACATGAATAGTTCTATGGAATCAAATAATTCTCACTGGTTAATTATACTGGCTGATAGCAATACCACACTCTGTTGTGAGGTACACCAGTGTAGATTGAAAGTTACTCCAGATTTTCACCAGTGTGGTTTGTGAGCAAAATTTGGCCCACTAATGTCAGCGGGATTATTCATGTAAGTAAGGAATGCAGGACCGTGGCCCATATCAGTACAAAGACTTCTTGTTTCAATATTATAAGTTGTCGTCATATGTAAGGCAAAATGGAAATTAGTAATGATTTAAGCCCAGATTCTCAGCAGGTATAAATTGGAACAGCTTGACTGTCTTCCGTGGAACAACATTGATTTACACCAGCTGAGGATCTGACTTTATCTCCTTAGTAGTTAGATGAAGTGATTCCCAGTTCTCTTCTATTAAGTTCGTTTTGCTTGTATGCAGGACTCTGTGAAGGGCTTGTATTAGCTAGTAGTAGAAGGAGGAAAATGTGTTTTCATATACTACTTTTTTTGTTTTTGTTTTGCAGAACACCATCCAAACTACCATGGTGCCTCAAAATTAAAAACAGCAGTAACTTCAACCACCACAGCTAAAGTACAATAACATGGCTAAAAACTATTTGCTACAACAGTATGCAACTCATTGTAATATCATTCATACATAACAAAATATGGATTTCATTAGGATATCTTTCATGACTGGTGAATTTATTCAAAAAGGAAGTGAGATAACCAGTGTGACAATCTCTAACTTGATATTTGTCTGCCTCTTTGTAATGAAGATGCAGTATTCCCTGAAGAACATCTTTCAAATTGTGCATTGAACAGTCTCTCCCTCTTTTTATCTCTCTGTGCAATATGTACATAAACAAGTGGGATGACTGAGCAGGAACAAAACTTAGTAACAGGCAGAAAGGTCTGCTCAGCAGGAGAAAATCTTTGTCAACACAAACGGAACAAGGTACCATGAGCAAAAAAGGGTACAAACTTCTCCAGCCTGGGGATAAATCCAAAGTTCAGAGCCTAGGTAGGGAGCCCTGCTTTTATCCAGCTATTCTCCTGTTTGCACTCCAGCAGCCTTTTTAATAGCTCTTTCCTTTGCACAGATGCTCAGGGAAGGGGAAAAAGAATCTGATGGGTCCAAGTGCTGTGCTTTTATGCTTTCTTCCCTGATCCCAAAAACCATGGCATCCAGCACACATGGGGGCGGGGGGGGGGAAATCAATCAAGCGTGCTACCCCTGACTTATGGCACACTCTGAAGGAATAGGGCTTCAAAGCCAGCTTCTGGACCCTTAGGTAGTATCTTTCATGGCTGGAACCCATGTAGTAGAGGCAGTGACCAGGATAAAAGGAAGTAATATTGCAAGGAATCTATTGTCTATGTTATGGCTAGGCACTCATTTTCTATCCTGGAATAACCTTTCTTCAAAAGAAATTTTTTTCTCCCCATCAGATACAGCCTGGTGTTCTCAACACTGGTTGTCGCAATGCCCACCTCAAAGATATCCATTTACAAGGGGAAGGGATAGCTCAGTGGTTTGAGCATTGGCCTGCTAAACCCAGGGTTGTGAGCTCAATCTTTGAGGGGGCCACTTAGGGATCTGGGGCAAAATCAGTACTTGGTCCTGCTAGTGAAGGCAGGGGGCTAGACTTGATGACCCTTCGGGGTTCCTTCCAGCTTTATGAGATAGGTATATCTCCATATAACAGAATACATTCTTTGCAGAAGCCAGGACTGTACAAGTATAGGTTTACTGCATTGAATCCATTCGGTTTTCCACAAAGGCATCTGAGCATACTGCTGCCTGTATGCTTCCTGGGGACTTTTCTTTTCATGAGGTCCATCACAGGAGCAGTCAGGATTTGAAAAAAACAAACAAACCAGGCAGAAATCATCATTAGCAATCACCTAAGCCTAAGAAGGATCTCATTTGTTTCTTTAGTATAACAGCAGACACTCCAGCAAGGACCAAAAGGTTAATATATCCATTACCTAGGGTAAATTCAACATATTGCATCACCTCAAAGTCAGTATAAAACATGGTTGCATTTGTGGTTAAACCATTCTCCCTAAAGACCAAATATTACAATAGTGATTCTTAAGATGTTTGAGTCCTGGTAGTGGAATAAACAATCACCATCACCACGGCAAGGTCCACCATTGAAATAGACCACAATCATCACAGCCTACCTGTGGTGCACTCAGAGTACCCTGTCCATTGGGTGGTGAAAAGTGGCTGGGGCATCACATAGGTGAACCCCAAAAGTGGGATCCATATAGAGAAATACATTAAGAGAAGTACGTGCATTTCAAATGATTATATGCTAGTACAGGGGTGGGCAAACTTTTTGGGCCAAGGGCCACATCTGGGTGGGGAAATTGTATGCAGGGCCGGAGGAGGGGTTTGGGGTGCGTGAGGGAGTGCGGGATGTGAGAGGGGGTGTGGTGTGCAGGAAGGGGCTCAGGGCAAGGGATTGGGGCAGAGGAGGGGTGCAGGGTGTATGAGGGGGCTCAGGGCAGGGGTGCAGGAGGGGTGTGGACTGCGGGAGGAGGCTCAGGGCAGGGAGTGGGGATGCAGGAGGGGTGCAGGGTGCGGCAGGGGGCTCAGGGCAGGGGTTTGGGGTGCACAGGGATGCAGGGTGCAGCAAGGGGCTCAGGGCAGGGGGTTGGGGTGCGGGAGGGGTGCGGGGTGTACAAGGGGGCTCAGGGCAGGGAGCTGGGGTGCAGGAGGGGTGCAAGGTGCAGGCAGGGGGCTTAGGGTGCAGGAGGGGTGCGGGGTGTACGAGAGGGCTCAGGGCTGGGAGTTGGGGTGCAGGATGCGGCAGGGGCTCAGGGCAAGGGGTTGGGGTGCAGGAGGGGTGCGAGGTGCAAGCAGGGGGCTTAGGGCAGGGAGTTGGGGGGCAGGGTACAGGAGGGGTTCTGGCTCCAGCCCAGCGCCGCTTACCTCAAGCGGCTCCAGGGTGGCAGTGATGCGCACCAGGGCCAGGGCAGGCTCCCTGCATGCCTGTCCTGTCCCCGGCCCTGTGCCGCTCCAGGAAGCGGTGCAACCCCTGGGGGAGGAGGGGCGGAGGGCTCCACGTGCACTGCCCTTGCCGCGCCTCCAGGTATCTCCCCCCTAAGCTCCCATTGGTCACCATTCCCAGCCAATGGGAGCTGCGGGGGGCGGTGCCTGGAGGCAATGCACGGAGCCCTCTGCCCCCCGCCACCCGGGGGCTGCAGGGACGTAGTGCCGGCGGCGCGGGCCAGATCCAAAGCCCGAAAGGGCCGGATTCGGCCCGTGGGCCGTAGTTTGCCCACCCCTGTGCTAGTATAAAGAAACTGAGGCAAGTAACGTTATTATGGGCCAAACTCTGATATGTTTTCCTCAGTTTTTCCTAAGTCCTACCTCGGGAAATCTCAAAATATGCCTGAAATGTTAATGAAGTCAATGGGTAAGGGTGCGTAAGGAATTCAAAATTTGGATCAATGTCTATGGCACTTAATAAAATCATTAAAAAAATCACAAGTAAAGAAAACAGTAGCTAAATACAAACAGCAATATACCAACATGTTTGCCTTTCTTTGTTTAATGGTGGTGCTGCATTAATGTATATGATTTGCTCATTTTCTGTTACTGTTTGTTTTTGTATTACTTTGAGAAATTAACAAAGAATAAAATTTAAAAGCAAAATTTAGTGTGTTTTGTATCTTACTTTACAAATTCCGGGACAAATTCTCAGCTAGTGTAAACTGTCATAGCTTCATTGATTTAAATTCTCTCAAATTTTTCCATAAATGGAACAACAAACTGACATAATGCCTTCACGGGTGAAATGGAGTAGAGTGGACATAGAGGAGCAGAATTCTCAGCAAGTGTAAATTGTCAAACTGTCATTGTCATTTATTTCAATGTAACTATGACAATTTACACCAGCTGAAAATCTGCTGCTTTATGGGGTTATTTTCCTCAGAGGAGATTATGTGAGGTTGACCTTTCATTTATGGAAAAGTCAAGGAGAATTTAAAAGAAAACATTCATGTTACACTTCTAAAGAATGGTTCAAGGCATCTCGTCATAGGATCTCATTCTCTATCAAATTCAAGAAGTTTTTAAAGAAGTTTCAATGCTACTACTAATTTATGCCTCAGTTCAGCAAGGCCTAACTTCAAGCATGTGAATAGTTCAGTTTGAAGTCAATGGAACTACTTAAGCACATGGCTAACTATAAGCACATAAAAAAACTTGCTGAATTGGGGCCTATGTTCCTAGTAAATTGAATAAGATTTTTCCAAATGAGCTATCTTAATCTAGTCCAATTTAATGTATAGTTCTACTGAAACATTCAAAATATATAGTGAAACTAGTTTGTTTATTCAAAGTGGGAGAACTAGAGGGTTATAATATTTAATTCTAGTCCTTGCTTACTTCTTTGGGTTGTTGTTCCTGTTTATTTTCCTTTCTTTTTAAAAAGGAAAGTGGGATAAGTCACTCCCTTGAGATCAATCTGATGGCAACATACACTGTGCTAGTGGGAGGTATGGATCGCATTCACGTTGCGCACCCCATCACTACTCGGCCCGAACCAGGGAAGCTAATCACCCAACCAGCCGAACAAATTTTGTGATGAATCCTGGTCACATGCCACCGTAGGCACCTTGCATATACGCTAACATGACGAATGTGCCAGTACCAGCCGACTGAATGGAGGTAGTGTATGAAAAGCCAAAATATCACATACTTTGCTTCTGTTTTTAATATATAAAATTTCAAATAGCCACTGCTACCATGACATATGTATTATGTTACCATGTTGTACCAGAACTTTCTGGAAGCAAGAGTGGCACAATCAATCTAAGGCATTGTGATTATAGTTCTGAGCTGTTTTAGAGGACCAGATGTCTCATTTTTGTATATACAAATTTTGACAGAGTTGATATCAGAGATGAATACCTGCTGGGGCTATTTTTTTAAAAAAAACAAAGCCTGTATCCCTTGAAATAATCAACTGACATCTGGACACAAACTGTAAAGTAAGTGCCAGCACTTCAGACTAACTGAAGTCATGTGGCTACATTACCTCAACAAGCTTTCTTGGAAAATAGCCATATGCAGAAGCATATTACTCTAGACTATTTTTGTAGCATAAAAGAAATAAGACAAGAAAGGTGTAAATCAATATATAAAAGAATAAACAGGCCAATCACAAAACAATGACCCTTACCACTGAGAATGGACTGTTGTTGGAATAATTATTATTTATGCATGTATTATTATTACCACCACACTAATTTAAGCATAAATAACTTTATTAAATCCAAAAACTGAATAGTATTTATATAATTGCTCTACACATGTCTAAAAAGCCTAAATAATAAGCAATTTACTACATCCAAAACTGTAGCAAAACACATAAAATTAGATAAAGAAACTTACAAACGGGCTAAGCTCAGCGGTGCTTAGACCCATATTGGTCAGGCAGGTATTAGCAATGAACCTTTTAAGAGTTTACTCTTTATACCCTTTAGCAAAACAAATGATGTCATTGCCAGTTACTGACTTCAGCAAAAAAACAGTTTGAAACGTTTCACCTATTTCTAGTCTTAATCCAGGTAAGATTTAGAACCTTTTTTCTCCCCAAGGCCTTTCCTCCCTCTTTCTTCTGCTCCTTCTTGTTGACCAACAGTTTTTACTTTGCACCTGGGTTGACACCAGCCCTAATTTTTAAAACAACACTGGTATGTGGGGTGGGAACTTTCACATTGGCTCTTTTAAAAACAAATATTCTTTATTTTATTTAAAACCATCTGTAGTCACCTCTATAGATCAGAGGCCTTCTTTTTAGAAACTTCCCCTTATTTCATTAGTTATTCTTTGAACCAGACATCCTCCCTACTTCATTCCTTCTGGCCTTATAATTCATTACTTTCAACGCCTTCCTTTACAACACATACATTTCCTTAACCAACTTCATATTTATTCTACAGCTGTATTACACCTACAAGATGAAAGAGGGGGAGAGGGTAGAAATGTGAATCCCGATTGCTGCTGATGTGACATATTACTTTCAGAACTGGGATTTTTTTTTGAACCAAGTGACAAAAGTCCATTATTTTCAGGACAGTTCATTAAAATGTATGAAGGTATTACCAGTCCTAGAAAGTACCACTTACAATAAAGTCAATAAATTACAAAGAAGGTCATACCAAAGATCCTACATCAGGTGTAAAATACCTATATGGTATTATAAGTTGGACGTAAGAATGGGTTGGCAGAAGCTCAAGTTTCATAGGTCACCTGTCATCATAACAGCAAATGTAGGATCTAGGACCGAGATTAATGTGTTTAAGAGAGCCTTCTGTGTATTCAGCAGTTGTCTTCAGCTGCATTTTGTCAGAGTCCTCATGTATCCCTAAACAGATTTGGATCAGTAGCACAAAAATACTTTGCCAAGTGCTGTGGACCATGCAATTCTGTGGACAATTAAATCAGGTGGCCAGAGGCTGTTACTGTGTAGAAATGACTCCTCTGATAGTCTGGTGCTCAAGAGTCTGTATTTATGGTCAAGTTGTAAGCGTTTGTAGAATTTCTTTTGCATTGTCTTGGAAAAGTGTTTCTGTAACCTTTGATTAGGTTAGAGTTTACTTCATTGTCCCTCTTCTAGTGCTTAAACATAACTCCCAGAGAAAAGCACACGGAGACCCAGAATTCAGTCATTGAGGATTTTCAGCAAGGATTGTACATGGTCATCCTCCTTACAATGACATCCAAAAAGAACAATAAGGAATTAACTTAATTTTAAGTACCAACTTTACAAAATGTTATAATAATAATAACAAATAATAATAACTTAATTTCTGCCATATGAGGCTACTTCATAATCCACATTATATTCAGTTATTTATAAATATAAACAAAAGAAACAAATTAAATCTAAACAGTTCTGTCCCCACAGAAACACAGTGAGAAGTAACTCAGAGCTCCAAGAGCATAAGCTGAGTTCACAAGTTTCAGTCTTTCTCCAGTCTTCTGAAGTAAAAGCAGTTCAGTAATATCCTCCCTGCCCTTGCTTTCAGAAATCTCCAACTGGAACCCACACAGACTCTTTCACCTCCTCTGCTGGAATTTGCTAGTCAGATAATTAACCAACCAATCAGTATTAAGTGTAACAGGGCATTTCATTTATATAACAAAAATAC
Source organism: Emys orbicularis (assembly GCF_028017835.1). Taxonomy (NCBI): domain Eukaryota; kingdom Metazoa; phylum Chordata; order Testudines; family Emydidae; genus Emys; species Emys orbicularis. The sequence continues at coordinate 78,788,457 of NC_088687.1, read as the reverse complement.
AAAACTGAGACTAGCCAAACATAGAGGTCTCTATCCCCACAGTCACATTTCAATAAGAAAAGAGTTGGTGACCCAGACTGGTTAAGACAATTTAATTAAAAAGAGTTTGGCTAGAATGAAAGAACATTCAAGGTATACACTTAAAATGAGAGAAGTTAGTTTTCCCTCTCAATTTTCTCAGTCTATAACTAATGCTCCCAGTGCTTCCCTGTGTTGGAAAGTTAACAGCAGTACTAACCTGCGGCAAAATGCTTCACAGTTAGGGGAAACCAGCCTGTCTTCTGCTCAGTAGCTGAGCTTCTCTCAACCCATGCAGGTCACGTTCTTTTGCAAACAGCTGACCTGACTACTTGCCCTAATGGAATCTATGAGTCCAGTTACAGGTAACCTACTGAGATGCCCAAAGCTACCACAACCACTTCCAGAAATTTCTGGACATGGAATGCTAATTGTACATCTACCTAGCAACGAAGACCCAGACACAACTCATTCCTCTCTACTTCTCCCCTCTAGATCTCTTAAAGAGATATTTCCCTGTTAGGTATGTGGGTTACATTGTTATGATTAATTAGTATGATTTTACTTTGACACTTTACAGACAATTTCCTAAATTGTCACAAATCACAGGCAGATTCTTTGGGGCCAGGACTGTCATATAGTATGTGCTCACTTGCTGTCTAATTTGAAAGTTTGCCTCTTGGTGCTACCACAGTATAAATGCTAAATAAAAACATCATATTTCTGCTAACCTCTGTAAAACGCAAAACATAAAATTGTATGATGGTAATACCATTAGAAATGTGTACATATTCTCCAGCTGTGTCACACAGACTTAACACCTACATGACATATAAAATGGATGACCAGGAAGTATAGGTTTCCGGGGAAGAATCTTTTTGTAGGATAGAGCAGCACTTATGGCCCTTGAATGCAATGTGTCCTCAGTTATACTCTCATGGGTAATTTTTTATTTTAATTGAAATAAGGTCCATGTTATTGGACTTCCTATATAGCTCTGGCAAAAAATGAGCCAGCATAGTGTTTGATTGTTAAACTTTAACATCATATTTTTTTCTGGGGTTAACTTTTCTTTCCTTCTGATTGTTATGTAAGTAATCAAGAAAGGTGCTTTATTCTTAAAATGCATATTCAAAATATGCACTGAATGATGAACCTCTTCATAAAAGTTATGGGGACTAAAGTAGGGTGACCAGATGTCCCGATTTTATAGGGACAGTCCCGATTTTGGGGTCTTTTTCTTATATTGGCTCCTATTACCACCCACTCCCTGTCCCGATTTTTCACACTTGCTGTCTGGTCGCCCTAGACTAAAGAGAATTACTAGCCCAAATTTGTAAACTCTTGTTTAAATTCTCGAGTGTAACAATTTTACACAATTAGAAGCAGTTCATAAAAAATTAAATACTTCAAATTCCCTGTGAAAGCCAAGGGGACCATTATCTATCCTGGAACTATTCTCATTTCCAGTCCAACCTAACTTTCAAGGTCTTAGCATCCAGCCAGTTCAATGATTCGAGCTGTCTTGTGCAGTGCTACAATCCTCAGAATCATAAAGGTAACTTGCTGCTCAGCACTGAGCATGTCCAGGAAGCTTAACCAATCCAAGGCCCAGGGTTAAAGATTCTTCCAGAGACCTTGACCAGAAGGAGAAAGATTTCCATTAAATCCTTTAGCAAAGAGTGTTTACTAAGTATAGTAGCTGGAAGGCAGACCCTGATCTCAGTTAATAATCTTCTGGGGAGGATATTAATTGAAGTAGTTTTTGTTACCATGAAATCTTTTTTAGAAACAAATATTTTGTCTAACAAAATACCAGAAAGATCCAGGCTGCAGAATTAAATAAATGTTATTGAGCAGCTATTATCTTTGACTGAAATTAAAAGCCCAGTTCCACGGTCCTGAAATGGGCAAAACTCCCACTGACTTCAAAACACCTGTTTGCCTACATAAGACTGGGCCCTTATGGCTATGCCTAGACTGCAGCTGGCAGCATGCCTCCCAGCACAGGTAGATAGACTCCCACTATCTCGGTTTCAGCTACCACACTAAAAATAGCTGTGTGGACATTGTGGCACAGGCAGAGGCTTGGGTTAGCCACCCAAGCACAGACCCAAGGGATTCTGTGAGCTGGAGAGACCAATCTGCTGCCTGAGCTGCAACTTCCACATTGCTATTTTTAGCACGCTAACTCAAACTGAGCTAGTGCAAGTCTGTGTACCCAGGCTGGGAGGCATGCTGCCAGCTGTACTGTAGACATACCCATATTGTCTCAGTGGAAAACTGTTTTCAATCCTTGCCTGTTTTTAGTATAGAAATGCAAACAAGTGTATTATCTAACTTATACTTAGGATTTTATATAGTGCTTTATCTGAATATAAATGGTAAGCTTATGTACTTCTGTCTATGGATAATTTCTTGCTTTTTGTTGATTGGGTGGTCGATGATCAATGTTTAGTCACTGGTTTGATGACATTAGTTGTGATTTCCTACTTAATAGGGTGGACTGCGTGAAGGCCATCATCTTCCACTGCATGGTGGCATAGGCACTTACAACTCAGGCCCATAGCTTTAAAGAACTTGAAGTGACCCTTACATCTGACCTTAAGATCATGAAAGAGTATTTTCAAAAATGGTGGCTAAGACCAAATCTGAGCAAATCAGCAGTCTATACTTCCCACCTTGGCAACAGAATCTCATAAAACACTTTAGCTGTTGAATTTTGTGGTGAACCAATGTGTTATGTCCCAAAGTCAACATATCTTGGTGTCACTTATGACCACACACTGACCTTTCATGACCACCTCAAGAAAGTAGTCTCTAGAACAAAGATTCACATCAACATTATTCGAAAGTAAGCGGGAACAAGTTGGAGATCAATTGCCCCAGTAGTATGAACATCAGCCTTGGCTCTGGTGTGCTCAGTTGCAGAGTACTGTGCACCTCTGTGGACAAGAAGATGCTGTTGGGATATGTATGGGTTCAGTAGAGACCTGGGAAGCTGCTAATGTGCTGACATGGCTTTAGGGGACAAAGGCATAAGAAGTTCTATAGTTCTTTGTTTAATAAATAAGTTGCCATATTTTGCCCTTCCCTGTTGCTTGTAAGAATTGATAAGTGTTGCAGCTGCATAAGAAATGTGGGGATCTAAAGGATACCTTTTGGGTAAAGCTGTGTTATCTCCTCCTCCCTTCCTTTCCCAGCTACATAAACAAACCCTGGCTTATGGCCCCTTCCTACCTCCCCTGAGAATTACTCATGGCCCCTTCCTCCCTCCCCTAAGAATTACTGACCAGGGAGATATGTGGCACCAAATTGTTGCAAAGAAATATATTTTCAAGGTAAAATGCCTGTGTAATATGTGTAATGCTGTGCATAATAGATAGGGTGGGTTTACTAACAAAATGGGTGTTTTTATTACTTAAAAAGGGTTTTTGGGGTGTTGTAACAGATGTAGGCATGTACATACTAACAAACAAAAAGAATGTGCTGTAACAGCTATTTGATATTTATTCAGTGCTTACTGGACAATTGGGTCCAAGGGAACAAGTATCATAATAAAGAAACCTGTACTCATATCTGCCTCTGGGTCAATCTGCTCTTTCTTCTAACAGATGCCATATCCAACTTGTGGATAGGCAGCTGAATCAGACCATGCAAATCAACACTTCAGCAAGGCTTTCTGTATTAGCAAACACTGAACCTCCAGCTCTCTGTCGAGATATAGCCACAGCACAAGAACTTAAATGCGCTGAATAAAACCCAGAACTTCCCACCTGACAAGCTATGAATAAAATACCCCAACAATTCCTGAAATTGCAAAAACCACAATTGACCACCTTATGTTTCTGGATCTGTCTAGGGAATGGCAAAGTGTCTGGACCTCATCTACCATTCCAAACCAGCACACTATTACTGACTCAACAAGCTGCCATCCCAGTTTTGACCTACCACACAGACTGTGGATCTCATTAAACTGCATCCGAACAAACCATGGAAGCCACGGCCACTTGATGCACAAATGGAAAATAAAAGACTCCCCTTTGTGCGACTGGTGGCAGTGAGTGGCTGTATGTATTATTTGTAGGTGTAACCCCTCCGCCAATGTGTCACTTGGAGGATTTCTAAGTAGAAAGCTTATGCAAATAAACTGTAGTCATACTTTCCCTTTTGCACCAATGGTGGCAAAGAATGCCTTCCCCTATGAAGCTTCTGTCTGCTCTTTCACCTGTTCACCAACAGAAGGTAATAGCGAGTAGCAGAGCTTCAGGCCACAAAGCTGACACACAATACAAGAGTTGTTGGATATTTGAGGGTATGTTTGCCACAGGGCTGAAGCGTAGCCTTCCTGTCTGAGGCGGTACAAACGGGACCTGCAAAGCTGAGCATCCATGGTAGTTATAGTTACTAGTACCCAGAATTATAGGTCTCTATGAACAATTGATGCCAATGAAAACTGGGCAACAGAAAAATACAGTGCATAACAGCAAAGCCTCAGCTATTTGATATTTATAAATGTACTGAGATATCTAAAAAAATACCTAGCAAAAATGTGCAATTTTCCCACATGCTGGGTAACTATATAAATAATTTACCAGAAAAAAAATCAGATAGGACTAATGTCTATATTAAAACCCTTATGATCCACTTAAACTAAAATTCTCCTTCCACCCTCTCACTCTACTCACTCCAGAAAGCCTGGGAAATCAGATGAGCTTTTAAACATGCCCTGTAGTTCGATAAATTCAGACTCTGTCACACCAAACCTGGAAGTGAATATCAGAGTCAAAGACACTGAAAACAACCCTGACACCAATCCCCTCCCTTGTAATATCAGAGGCTATTAGGTTGTGTGCCTCTGACGATCTCAACTGTTGCAATGTAACATGAGGGAAGAGATCATCTCTTAGCGTATGTTTACACTACAACTTGGAGTGAGCCTCCCAGGCCAGGTAGATAGACTCATGCTAGAGGGGCCTGAGCTAGCATGCTAAAAATAGCAGTGTGGACATTGCAGTTATAGTTGCAGCTCAGGCTTGTAAGACCACCTGACCTGATAGGCTTGAGAGCCCAAGCTGCAGCATCCACACTGCTACTTTTAGCTTGCTAGCTCAAGCACTACTAGCAGGAGTATGTCTAGCTGGGTGGGGAGGCTCATTCTCAGCTGCAGTTTAGATGGACCTTTAGTGGTAGGAATTATGGGCCTGCCCTTACTCCCACTTAAGTCAAGTGGAGTTTGGCCATTGACTTAATTGGGAGTGGGAGTGGACCTCAAGTTGGTTTAACAGTAATGGAACATTAGGTTAGAATTGTATTCTTTGATTTAGATTTAGGGGAAAGGGGCAAATGACTCACGTTTAAGGGAAAAGGATGATTCTAAAGCCTGTGTGCCTTCCTATGCAAGATATAATGTAACCATGTCTTTTTGTTGTTGTTGTTGTTGTTGTAGATATGAAAATCTAAAAATACAGGAGACCTGTTTTCCTTCTATTTTTGCTTAATAAAAAAATCTTTGTTCTACTGGAAACAGTTTTTTCTGAGTCAATCACCATCATCATCAGGTAATCATATTCCATCAGCACAACAATATTTTAAGTTAATTTTTGCAAATCTCTAGTGTTATCATGGATTTCAATAACAGCAAATGAAAAAAGAAAACTTCATTTCGTGGCTTATTTGCATTCAATTTCCAAAAAGACTGCACTTAAAAAGCGGGGGGGAGGGCAGACAATGAAGTGTTTCTAACTCTGAGAGATCTCATGTAATTAAGCCTCCAGCTGCATATATTTTTAATACCACAGACAACATAGTAATTGACATATGTGATTCTGGATCACACTTCAGATTTTAAATTATTTCACTCCACTGAAATGTGTTTAAGTGCCCTACCCAGACACTTTCAGTAATTCAGCTTTTAATGACTATCCTTCACTTCAGTGCTACCTTTGATGTTAAAGTAGTCTAAGAAATAATGTAATTTTCCCACATGCTGGTTGGGTTATAGTCAGATGTTTCTTAAATATTTCATGTAAGAACTCTCCCTGACCCCAACCACTGCAAAAATGTGAGAAGATTTTTACTTATAACAATTTTATATCTTGTAGTTCACTAAATCCACTCAGATGATCAGGACCGCAAAACCCACGTTCATTGCTGAACCTGAAATAAGATCAAAGGAACAAATCAAGGGGCTATCACAGATGTAGAAATACAAGATGTAGCAATAAGTTCAGCATAATTAATGTCCCAAAGATAGCACTGCATTAGACTTTAAAAGGTGCCATCATAGTACTGTGTATCACAATGGATAATTTTAAGGAGTACTCTGACTTAGTATTTTAAGGAGTACTCTGTGTTCATAGGCCACTGAACCAATAGTAGGCAAGTGATGATACCAGAAAATATACAATTCACTATTAGTTACCAATTGGGTAATTGAATGCATCTGCCTCTATCATATTTTTTCCATAAAAATCTCTGATCTCTGTACATAAATATATAAAGTAAAAAGAACATCAAGGGGCATTGTTATAAGAGACAAACCCATGCTCTCACTTTGTTTCTATTATATCCAGTGTCCATGTAACAGGATGGCTTGCCCTTGGGATGGAGACATTGAGACTAAGCCATCCCTGATTACAGGATGAGCTCAGGGCGCCGGAACAGGGGGCCATGCCCCACCCTCCCCACACAAACTTTTTACTGGCCATAAGGACAAGCAACAGGCGGGAGGGGCGGAGAGGAGCGAGTGCGGGAGCTCGTTTTGGGGGAGAAGTGGTGCTGTGAGGGTGGGGGCTCAGAGGAAGGGGTGGCACGAGGGTGGGGCCTCAGGGAGAAGAGTCAGCATGAGGGCGGGGCCTCAGGGCAAAAAGGTGGTGCGGGGGTGGGACCTCAGGGGGGCAGTGCCGGGTGGGGGCTCAGGGTTCTGGCGCTTGTGGCCCCACCACTTTTAGGGCACTTCCGACGCTCCTGGATGAGCTCGACCTGTGAGAAATCAGATGATTCTTCTATAAAAGGAACCAGGCTAAAGTGCTGACAGGGCCCAGCTAGAGGAAAGAGATTTCAGGGAGCAAGAAGGCTCCTGCAGGGCCCTGAATCAGAAAGAGTCAGAGCAGGAAAGAAAGCTCAGAGCGTGGAGGAAAGCTTTCAAGCCAGGGAGAGACCCTGATCAAGACAGAAAAGATACCCAGAGGGGAAGTAAAGAGGTGAGATAGGAAATAACACAGGGAAAACTGCAACATGGGTAAAGGAGCTGACCTAGCTGTGCAGTACAGGGCCCTGGGCCAGATCCTAGAGTAAAGGGTAGCACTAGGTTCCCCTACTAGCCCAAAAGAGGGGGCATACAACTCCTCCACCACAGTTGTTGAGCCCAGCAAGAGGCAGTAGGCTGAACTAAGAACTGGCTGAGGAAGGACCGCAGAAAGGTCAGAAGGATTTGTTTTGTGTTAAAGACATATTGGGGATTTTTATGTTGGACAACTGTGACCCTGGACTAAACTCCAAAGTGGACTACACTCCAAAACCAATGCTGGAGTCACCATCAGCAGGGGGCACTAGCCCCACAAGAAAACTGCAATGCTATGCCTGGCCACGAAGGGGCACCTAGTGATGAGTGGACTTATGGAAAAGGTTTAATGTACAAAAAGCTTCTTAGTGTTTACTACTTACCCTTATTTAACTAACACACACACACACAAATTTTCAGTAATGGTCCGAACACTCCAGCATAAATGCTGCATCTAATGGAGAGTGTCTGGAACCATAGCTATAATACCCTGGTTTTATTTTTTTTCATTAGGAGGTTGGGGGAGCAGAAGGAATATCTGGTAGAACACAGATTAATCACAATCATCTGCAGCACCTCCAGGTTATTTTTTTAAACACATTATAATAAATTCACCTTGCAGTCAGGGAAAAATTTTTAAAAATGAAGTTTACTTTTGCAAACTTCTGAATAGGATAGTTGTCATTAAAACATTTGCCACCTTTTGTTAACACTCTCAGACAACAAGGACCCCAGTAATTGTTGTGAGGCTTCCACTGACAAATGCAGAATTATTATCTTTTGAAAAGGCTGGTTCAATATGAGAAACAGATTTGTATAGGATCTGGACAATTATTTTGTAGGGAAAGAACTCTCTTATCTCATTTCGGTAACTGTCATCACTGCATTTCAGGTCCCCAGTCCAGTTTAGAGCATTACTGAAGTCCACAATCTCCTGAAAATTCCATTATATCAGCAACTTATCTATTTCCATTAACTAACTAAAATATATTTGCTTTGGAAAATCTAATGGCTTGTTACATGATATTTTTTAATTGAAGGAGCTTGAGATCACTTTACTGATTTGTCCCTGCAGATTTTTTTAGTCATGGACTGGGATGCACAACCTTCTGCAAGCTTCGGGCTACATTTTAATTACTCACTGGTAGTAGGGATAATCTGGACAACATATACTTCATTCAATGTATTTATTAATGTCTTTTATGTTTGTTTGTTTTTAGATGGGTTTCTAAGGCGCCTTTAAGGCTCTCTAGGTGTGCATACTCAGCTAAGTGTCCCTCCTATCCTCCTTGCTAAAAAACGAGAAAACCCATGTCTTTCCCCCTTAGGCAAAGGGATAGCTCTGGCATAAATAGACAGACTTTGCAAAATACTCTGAAGGTCAACTAACTCAGGCTCACAGACTGAACCCAAAGTTTCCCAAACACCACCAGAATTTCAGTGAGCAAAGTGACTGAAATTCAATATGAGAAGATGTCATGTGTCCTGCTCCACTGTCAAACATGGGCATGCAACCACAGATGTAACCAATCCAGTCTATGTCCAATCAGTTTCATCTGCAAAGTACATGGAAAACTCTACTGAGAAATAATCAGTTCGGTATTTATTTATTATTTCTATAACTGTAGCACCTAGGTTCCTTGTCATAGACCAAGATCCCTTATTCTAGGTGCCGTACAACCCAGAACAAAAAGACTGTGCCTGCCCCAGATAGCTTATGGTTTAAGGCAAGAGACTTCAGATGGATACAGACAGATGAGGTATACAAGGAAACAGTACGGCAATATTGGTCGGTGTGATAGGCAGTGGCAGGGCCGCCCAGAGGGGGGGGGGGCAAGTGGGGCAATTTGCCCCAGGCCCCGGGCTCCGCATGGGCCCCGTGAGCCCTGGCCCGGCGGCGGTCCGGGTCTTCGGCGGCATTTCGGCGGCGGGGGGTCCTTCAGTGCTGCCGAAAACGCGGAGCAACTGAAGGGGCCCCCACCACCGAAATGCCGCCGAAGACCCGGACCGCCGCCGGGTGAGTACAAGCGCCGCAGCCAAGGCCGGAATCAGGCCCCAAGCCCCTAAGAGGGCCCCGCAACGTCCTGAAGGAGCTGCCGCCGAAGTCCCGCCACGGTCTTCGGCGGCAGCATCCTCCACCAAAGTGCCGCTGAAGGCACCGGCAGCCAATTGAGCTGCCGCCGAAGTCCCGGCACCATCGGCAGCGGCAGCTCAATCGTTGCCGCTGTCTTCGGTGGCATTTCGGCAGAGGGACCTTCCTCCGCAGCAGCGATTGAGCTGCCTCCGAAGACAGCGGCGGGACTTCGGCGGCAGCTCCTTCGAATCGGGCCCCGCAGTGCCTAAAGCCGGCCCTGGCCATAGCTCCCCCACTTTGCCCCAGGCCCCCTAAATCCTCTGGGTGGCCCTGGGCAGTGGTCTCAGCACACCAGTGTACTAATAGTTGCCAACTTTTTTGTAGTCATCACAGCAAAGTAGAGTTTTCAGGAGGAATTTGAAGGAGAATAATGAGGAAGCTTGTGGATGATTGCAGGGAGTTTCTCCCAAGCATGAGGGGCAGCATGGGAGAAATCACAAAGGTGCTTGTTTGAAAACTTAACAAATAGGCAATAAAGGCTGGAGGTAACATTTGATAGTGAGTGAGAAATGAAAGTGGGGTGAGGAATAGCCTGTGAAGGGCCTTGAAAGTAAAGACAAGCAGCTTATGTTTGATGTGATGGAAAAGGGGGAACCAGTAGAGGGGTGACATGTCCAACTGATGGGCTAGGAAAATGATCGATCCAAGCTTGACTTCAGCACCAGCACTCTAGCCACCACTGTTCATGCAGTATGCTTCATCTGTCACAAGCCATCTGAACAGACCTGTGAGAAAATTTCAGATAGAGGAACATTTAGGAGTCACTATCAATGACCAAAGACAAGAATTTTTTTTTAAGTGACCTTCAAAGCCAACAATACAGTGATCCATTGGTTGTGCAGATTTCTCCCTCAGAGTTCCTACACCTGAGGGGAAAAGAGTGAGCCCAGACTCCAAACCAGAGACATTATTCATCTGACCATTACAATGGTGTAATCCTCATCAACTCTATATTCCATGCTTAGAATAATGACAGGGTGAAGACCATATCCACATATAGACAATGTCAAAATCCATGGAGTATAATCCCATGACTGTCAGGGTGGCCATGAGAGCCTGAGTAAACCTAGAAAAAGTAGTTACCTACCTGCAACTGTTATTCTTCAAGATGCGATGTAGTCATGTATTCTATGTGGGTATGTGAGGCTCATGCCCCAGAGCCAGAGAACTTTTCCTAGCACTACCCATAGGGGCGGCACTCATGCTCTGTAGCCATATCCCTTCCCCTGGCTGTATAAGGGTGATACCGCCCTGATCCCCTCAATTCCTGCACACCGAAGTCAGAAGTGCAGACTGCAGTGCAGAGGGGATGGAGGGCAGGTTGTGCAATATATCTGCATCACATCTCAAAGAACAATAATTCCAGGTACAGTAGTTAACCATTTTTTCTTCATCGAGTAGATGCAGCCATGCATTCTATGTGGGTGACTTGCAAGCAGTACTCATAGGAGGTGGGCTCAGAGTCTATTTAAAAAAAGACTGCAGGATGGCTTTTCCACAGTTTGCATCTGATCTGGATGCAGCTGTAATGCCATAGGGGTTTGCAAAAGAATGCACAACGGACCAAGTGGATGCCCTGCAAATGTCCAATATAGGAATGTCATTTAGAAATGCCATTAATGTTGCCTGAGCTCTTGTGAAATGAGCTCTTACTCACTGAGGAGGCAAAGCCTTGACTACTTTGTATGCTGTCATGATATAGGAAGTTATCCACCTGGAGATTTTCTGTGAAGAGACGGCTTGACCCTTCATTCAGTCTGCATATGAAACAAACAGAGGAATGGAAAGGTTTAATTCTGTCCAGATAAAATGATAACCATTGCCTGACATCCAAAGTGTGGAGATGCTGCTTCTCTGGGGTTGAAAACCAGGGACATACACTTTAGGGAAGAACACCAGTTACAACTAATTTCAAATGAAACTGGGGAACCACAGGGTCACTTTGTCTTTGGGAAATTGCATGTAAGAGGCTCTACCATCGAAGCCTGCAACTTGCACACTCTCTGGAAATGTTATAGCCACAGGGAAGGCAGAAAGTTAAGAAGAAGTTGCCAGAGCCTTGAATGGCAGTACCATAAGAACTGCTAAAACAATATTATGGTCTCACAAAGGAACCAGCTCAAAAACCTCACTGTCGTGGAGTTTGAAAACACTGACTTCCCATGGACAGGCAGATGAAATGCTGAAATTGCCTCCAGGTGGACTTTTAGTGGACTAACTACAAGGCTAGAAGACTGACGGAATAGCATGTACTCCAAGATGTTCGGGATACAAGTCCATGTTTGTTGAACTCCCTGGTCTAATGAAAATACAGAGAACGGTTTCCACATGGCCCTATAGGCCATGCTAGTGGAGGGCTTCCTACTGTTAAGCAAAACCTGTCAGATATCATTCCTCCTTCTCATCTAACCATGCAGCATCAATGCTGCAAGATGCAGGGAGCTGAGCACTGGATTCAGAACCTGACCATAATGCTGAGACATGAAGTCAGGGTGAAGAGGAAGAGGTATGGGAGGCCGTTCTGATAATGTGAGGAGGTCAGAGAACCAACATTGTCTTGACCATGCTGAAGCAATGAGAATGAGACTGGCATGGTCCAATACCAGTTTGAGAATGACCTGTGGGATGAACGTAATTGGAGGCAGGGCATACAAGAGTGCAAATTTCCAGCTCAGGTGAGAAGCATTGATCAAGAAGCCTGGACTGAGAACAAAACAGCTTTGGGAATAAAACAGCTGGCATTTCTTATTTTCTCTCATTGCAAACAAGATGGATTGCAGGATACTGGGCTTCAGAGATCACTTGTGATTCAGGGAGAAATTCCTGCTGGGGTGATCTGCCAGGTGTTTGTGGATCCCAGGCAAGTGATTGGCCATGGGATAATGTTTTTCCCGATGTAAAACTACCAGAATCTGATTGCCTTCTAACCAATCATGCTGGAGTGTGCTCCCGAAGCCTGTTCACATACTTACCAGTGTTCCCTCTAATTTTTCCCACACATATGCAGAATGAATTTTGTTATGTGCACCAATATGGAGTTGATGTATGACACACCACCTCCATATTGGTGCACATAACAAAATTAATGTGGTAGGAGTGGGGGCGAGGGGTTTGGAGTGTGGGAGTGGGCTCAGGGCTGGGGCAGAGGGTTGGGGTGAGGGGGTCAGAGCTCTGGCCAGAGGTGCGGGCTCTGGAGTGGGGCTGGGGATGAGAGGGTTGGGGTGCAGGCTGCCCTGGGGCTACAATGGGAAGAGAGGACTCCGCCCATCTCTCTCTCCCCACAGCAGCACCTGGGCTGGGGGAGGGAGAGGCACCTCTCCCCTCCGCGGCAAGTCCAGAGCTGGGTTCGGGCCAGGGGACGGGTGCCCCGGCCGTGGCAGGTCTGGGCCGGGGGAGGGGCACCCCGGACGCAGCAGGTCCAGGCTAGGGCTGGGTTCAGACCGGTGGAGGGGCGCCCCTCCCCTGACTACAGCAGGTCTGGAGCTGAGTTGGAGCCAGGGGTGGGGCACCCCTCACTCGGCCGCAGCAGGTCCCAGCCGGGCGGGTTCCCTGAGCACCTGTGCAATGCTCAATAGGCTGCTGCGTGGTCACATGGCCACACAGCTTACAAGGAACTTAGATACTCACCAACAATATCACCGCAATGTAGTATGAGAACCACTGAACCCCTGATGTGATCCTGAAAGGTTTGACAAGTACTTTAGATGGCACAAATCTCCAGGACATTGATATGTAAAGAACCTTCCTTTTCCAACTCTAGGCCTTGAAGCTTCAGTAACTCCAAATGCACTCCCCAACCTGTTAAGGAGGCATTGTTGACAATAGTTCTCATCAGTGGAGACTGAGCAGAGGAAATGCCCACGCACACAATCCTGAACTGTCCACCACTATAAGGAATATAGGATCAGCAGAGAAAGATGGACTATGCTGTGCAGATGATAGACTGACTTCAGCCACATTTTAAGAGGAAAAAGGCGCGGCCTGGCATATCGGTCTCCCTGTGTGTATGAAGCCATATGACAGCATATTCAGGCTATGGTTGAGGGTTGGAACTGCAGATCGAAATGTAAGCATCAAATCACCTGTAATAATTTAGTCAGCAGAAATGCTCTTGAATTCACAGAGTCTAACAGGGCCTCAGTGAACTCAGTTCTTTGAATTGGAACCAATGTTTTCTTCCCGCCGTTTAGGAGACCCAGATGATCGAATAAGCATAGCGTGAACTGTACATAACAGAGGAGGTCCTCTCTGGACTTGCGCCCCCAGTAACCAATCATCCAGATCCAGGAAGATATGCATTCCCCTCTTCCTGAGATATGCTGTCATCACAGCCATGCATTTGGTAAAGAGCCGGGCGCGTGGAGGGGCCGAAGGGCAGAACAGTGCTGGTCCACCCTGATAAACCAGAGAAACCTCCTGTGGCTCAGGAGAATTGCTACATGAGGTTGAGAACAGGTCTCATCCCTCCCTTGGACTTGGTAGCCAGGAAATACCAGGAGTAGAATCTGCATCCTCAGTGCTGCAGGAGGACCTCCTCTACAGGCCCCATGGTCAGTAGAGACTGAACCTACAGGAGAAGCAGAATTTCATGAGACGAGTCCCTCTCATGAAGAGGGACAGAGTAGGAGGGGTAGGTAGTGGGGGGAGGGGGGGAGGATGAAGAGGAACTTGATGGCACAACCCAATCTGACTGTGTTTAGGACTCAGTTGTTTGTTGTGATCAAGTCCCAAACACTGTAAAAGCCCAATCAACAAAGTCAAATTTGAAGAGCAATGCCTGCTGGTTGGTGATGTGCATCTGCAGGGAAGAGGAGGTATAAATCTTTATCCCTCTCAAGTCCATCCTCTTGGACTCTCTCTCTCTCTCTTTGGGTGTAGATATATACCTTCAGTCACTACCGGGGAGTTAGGAGCTGGTGGGAATAGAAAACCTCAAACCCCTGTGCAGGAATGAGGTATTGTTTCTCTGAATGCTTTGCTGTAGGAGGTAAAGAAGCTGGAGTATTCCAGGGGGCCTTTCCAGGCTCCAGGAGTGCCTCATTTATCATAAGGGCTACTTTCCTTGGAGTTAATGGTTGGAGAATATCCAGGAGCTCATACATTTTCTCTTGGAGGTAGCAGCCATGTGCCTCCGGAGCTCCCAGTACACCTTAAAGTCCTCTGGCACTGAGAGAGAGAGAAATATTCCAGAATGGTAGAATCATCCAGGAAGGAGGCAGTTTGCTGCGTCAGTGACAGATCTTGTTCTCATACCACAGGATCCATTCAGAGGAGCCACACAGCACCAGAGGGAACAGACTCATCGGTCACGGGGGCCACTGTCAGGATGGGTGATCTTGCTCTGAAGCAGGTCAAAGAGCAGGACCAAGGAGTATCCCAGGGATTCCAAGGAGGCCACTGGGCATATGGATAAGGCACAGGTGGCCAGTGTCCCAACTGCACAACAGACGCCGATCTCAGTGCTGATAATGATCTGAAGGCAATTTCTGGTGACTACCCAGTGAGGAGGTGGACGACAACCCCGACCTGGATCTTGAAGAATCCCAGAAGTTCTGTGGTGACAATGGGGAAGCCAGTCCCAATAGGGCAAACAATCTGTCAGACTCATTGGAAGTGCAATAAGGAGATGGCATTGGTGCTGAAGAGGATGGGGAATCATAACCAGCAGCACCGAATGAGACACATTCCCACCTGGTTCTGGGAGAGGCATTTGCACCAAGGCCTGAACAGAAATTGATTATGGGATCTGATGCCAAGACAATGATGGTGCCAAAGGATGCCCCAGTACTGAGGGTACCAGGCCCAGCCTTGACTCTGTAGGCTGTGACCCAGGCAGTGTAAGTTGTGGTGCCGATGGACTCGGAAGCTCTGTGACATGGCCAGGAGGTGCCAAAGGCACAATGGAGGACAAGCCAGTAGACACCATTATGACGTTGCACCTCATAATGCTTTATGGGAATATGCTTATGAATGTATATATGACATAACTGGAATATGTTTTATGCTACATATGCCATGTAACATATCTCTGTAAAGGTTACGAGCTACTGAATATATTCATCCTATTTGTATGCATGTATCATTTTTGTATTCGAAGTTATGAATATTGGCTGTGTACTTGTTTGAGTTTAAGTAGCCTTAGTAAAGCATTTGGTCAGCTTCTTGAGAAAGGAATGTGCAAATTAAGTGCCCAATCAAGAAACACTTAACTCACAATGGATCTTGGTAAACTCTAATCCACCTAAGAAGTCTTCCTGGAGACATTCAAGCTAGCACGTGGACAATGACTGCTGCCTGTAAAAACGGAGTCATTCATGGACATGTGACTTGCCCATGTGACTCCAAAACTCCATCTTGGAGCTGGATTTTGCACAGGAGAGAGGAGGGGGTCTCCACCCACAAGAGAGTCTATTTAAGCCCCTGGGAGACCCCTCCATTTTGTCTTCACCTGGCTCAAGAGATAGCCTCTCCACCCCCAAGGGATACCTGAAAGAAACTGGAACAAAGGACAGTAACCACAGGGGTGTGAGTGATTGCTGGACCCAGACTAGATGGAGGCTAGTCTGTAAAAGAAGCTTACTAGAACATCTCTGAGGGTGAGATTTCAGCTGTAATCACTTTCTTACTGTATTAGGTTTAGACTTGCATGTTTTATTTTATTTGGTATTTTACTTTGTTCTGTCTGTTATTACTTTGAAACACTTTAATCCTACTTTTTGTAGTTAATAAAATCACTTTTTACTTATTAATTAACTCAGAGTATGTATTAATACCTGAGGGGGGGGAGGCAAACAGCTGTGCATATCTCTCTATCAGTGTTATAGAGGGTGAACAATTTATGATTTTACCCTGTATAAGCTTTATACAGGGTAAAATTGATTTATTTGGGGTTTGGACCCGATTGGGAGCTGGACATCTGAGTTTTAGAGACAGGAACACTTCTTAAGCTGTTTTCAGTTAAGCCTGCAGTTGTTGGGGGATGTGGTTCAGACCTGGGTCTGGGTTTGTAACTGGCTAGCGTGTCTGGCTCAAACTGGCAAGGTTCTGGAGTCCCAAGCTAGCAGGGAAAACGGGTTAGAAGTAGTCTCAGCACATCAGTTGGCAGTTCCCAAGGGGTTTTCTGTGGCCAGGAGGTGCCAAAGGCACAATGGAGAATAAGCCAGGAGACACCATAGCACCAAAGAATTCATGAACCAATGGAGAGTCTGGAATTGAGAGGCAAAGCAGATCTCATGTCACCTGGTATGCCATTGGCATGGAGACCGTCGGAGCTGGTGTTGACATCATTGACACCAGGCTCAACGGATTCCCCATGGCCAGAACCAGAGTTGATAGTACAGGTCCTCCCTGCTTTTGGAGACATACCAGGAAGTGGTTTGATGGACCTTCTCCATAGCATGTGCCAGAGGGTGTACGGTGCTGGTCAGCACTCCTCTTGGAAGAGGAGTCTCTCTGATCCCTAGAATGCTTCTGGTTCATTTGATGAGACCTTTTCCTCACACTCCAGAGGAGGGTGAATGATCACTCTTCCTTTTGAGGGAAACACCAGAACCTGAACAAAGAGTGGCATCATTTGCCAGGTCTGAAGGTGACCACCGATCAGATGAGGGCCTCAGTTCCAAAGTGGGCCCCATGACCTGCTCCACAAGGTGCTGCTTCATCTTCAAGTATCTCACCAACTGGGTCCTCTTTGTGACAAATTTTCAGATGGAACACCTCTCTTTAATGTGTCCCTCACTGAGGCACATCAAGCACCTTGTGAGGGGGTTGCTGTTTGGGATGCACCACCTACATAACGAACAATGCTTGAACCCTGGGTGAGGGCAGCCAAGTACTTTAGCTAACACTAAACCTACACTTAACTAAAGCTGAGGTACTACTAGTATTATATACAAGGAAAAAGTTCTCAGAAACAGACAAAAATGTGAGGTGAAGTCCCCATACAGAGCTCCAACTCTAGGCCACTGGTGGTGAGAAGAAACTCAGGGACTGAGGGTGGTGGTACCCTTATATGGCAGGGGGTGAGGATCATCCCTATGGGAATGGCTAGGTAAAGTTCTCCAGCTCTCGCTCACACACCCAGATAGAATACATGGCTGCATCTACCCAAAGAAGATGATTAATTATCCACATAAGCCTATGCACATTTAAAAGCAGGTCATATACAAATTCAGTCAACCCAACCAGGAACACCCAGGTGGGGTGTAATAAATTGTGTATAAACACAGTTCTGGAGTGGGTGGAAGTCTATCCTTAAGATCTGATGCAACTGGCATAGACCATTACACTCTTCAACCTTACCAAGGCTCATACTGAAGTGAAGGTTCTTCTGGATGCAAATAGGATTCTAACGGTCTTGCAGTGATCTACCAGTCAGCTCTGAATTGTACAGACTAGTAAAATCATGGATTATGATAACTGTATTACCCAGGTCACCTTTGTTAAGCACCTGAGTTAATGGGAAGATGTGGGTTTTGTCAACAGTGACAGAGAACATTGGAAGAGGGGAGGACTTGAGTTGAAAATTAAGAATAAACATTCTTCAAAGTTTCGGTGCCTAATCGTCTTCTTAGTTCTGCCTTATGGTTTTCTGTCAGGTGATATTTATTTACACATTCTTGTTTCTTTCTCTTTCTTACTTGTAAAACCTAATCTGAACTCCTAACTCTGCCAACCAACTTTAGAAAGATAGGAAGTACCAAATAATTAGATAGTTCTCTTAGGAAGAACGCAGAGCTGTGCACTTTTTCTACAGGGCCTGAAAACTGTAACTCATTTCTACCTTGTTGATGGAGAGAAAATCTGAATTCATAGCCCACACAACATTTGATTCAGCAAGTTGAGTAAATGGACCAAAGGAGAATGAATATATGGAATATACTGTGACGAGAGAAGAAGTTCTCTATATTCGTGGCGCTTTCTCCATTTTCTTCCTTTTGGTTAGCTTAAACATGCTTGCCAAAAAAAATCTCAAAGTGAGTGGTGCTACTTTCCTTATTCAGAAAGAGGAAAAAATTAGACCTGAGAGAACAAACACAGGAACCTCCAGTAAGACCAGGGGCAATAGGGATCTCAACTTTGGAATGTACCTGTTTTCCGAAGAGTAGGTGACTTAGTAGAACTTTTCCATATCTGACAACTGTGATTCTACAGTTGCTGGACCCTGTCACTAGCAGAAAAGAGAGGAATTACCCATCAGTTCCAGATTGGTGGATAGTTTGAGGGTGCAGAACAGATCTTACAGTATGACTTCAGCTTGCTTTTGTCATAGGTTGAGGTAACATGAAGAAATTAGTGTCATATTGAACACACTGAAAGCAATTCCAGAGAAACAGAAGAATTCGACAGAGCTTGATCCATGATATCTGACTGGCTTTATTTCATTGAAATAATGTGCACTGCTGACTTCCAAGTTACTGGTAAGAGGAAAAGATGAGTTTAAAGAACCTTGAGGATAAGTAGGACAGACAACACCTTGTACGTGCTGAATTCATATAGCTCCACCAGGCAGTAAGCAGGCTATTACAACTTTATTGTTTCAGGATATAAGCCTATTATACTCTGCAAATGAATACACTGACATTTTACTGTATTGGTTGAAAAGATTAACAGTTCACAAAGCAAACTGCCAAGTGTGGCAAATTAAATATATTAAAATGTGCAAGTTAAAAATTCTATACTTCTTGCACTATAAACTTACATACAATACAGCTTAAAAGGTCACAGGGGCTCAGTTAATAATGCACTGGCCTGTCAACTTCGTAGATGGAATTTAAATCTGTTAGATTGCAGTAAGCCATGACAGGGTGTGGTTTCTAGACCATTTAGAAATGCTATAGATGCATTGTGCAGTAAGAAGGGGCCCTGAAGTATACTAGTGTCACTAGTATACTAGTAAACGTGGCAGGATTATTTTAACACTATTATTAAAAGAATCCTTGGGGTGAAGCTCAAAATGTTTGAAAGTTCAGTCAGGCGAAAGACTGGCTAATTGATTCCGGCATCTGAATCAATCAAAGCTTTGGAAGAGTCCTCATCATGTGACCCTTTGCCCCCTTTTGTCTTTGCTTTAGGGAAACAGGAGCAGGACTAGGCCCAAGCAGAAGTACAGAGGCTGTGAGAAACTGAAGGAGGTGAAAGCAAGTTGGAGAAATAGGAGGGGGAGGGTTTTTGGAAATCCTCACCTGTAATATTGCGAAATGTTAAGAACAACTTCCTGCATTTTAAGAGAGACACAAATATTTCTGCAAAGAGGGACAAATTCTCAAATGTACACTAGCATTAACGTCACCAGAACTCTGCCAAATACTGCCAAACACCAGCTGAGTATCTAGCCCCAAAAATGTATGCCAAAAAAGTGATCATCCACTCAGTACTTAATTGGGATTCTAGAATAAAATAGTATGGCAAGACAGGCCCTGTTTAAATACCTATAAATGTGCACTCAACACATAGACTCCCATCTTATCTCCTGTATCTTATATTTCCCATTAGATACATACAGAAGCGTATACATGGCTTGATTTTAAAAAGGAGCTTCAGCCTTTGCATATGTATGTTGGCATCTATGTGTTTAGTTATCAAGTACTAACAGGCAGTGGACTGATTCTGTCAAATGATTTGCAGGGATTAGTGCTTGAAAACGTAGCATGCAAGTATTTGCACTCACAGATTTGCACACACAGTTTCTTCAGTCCTCACTTTAGCTGTGGTATTGGGCCTACTGCTTTCCTCCACTAAAATGTGTGCCTCTTCTACTAATGTAAGAAAGTGGTGTCCCTGACAGCATTTGGGACATTCCACCTGGCAACTGTAGAGAGGTTAAGGGGGAGATTGTACTGAACTTTCTCAAACCTCAAAGAAAGGTCAGGTTTTGTGACAATCCCTAGTTTTTACATTTCCCACCCAAACTGATTGAATATATCTTTTAATATAGTGCTAGGGATTCACTCTTTCCTGCACCACTCCCTTTGTTCCACACAGTCCCAGTATGGAGTAGTCTTCAACAAGACTACACCATCTCTGCAGCCCCTGGTGTAGGTGCTTACTTCTTAACCCAGATAATACAGCCAATACTTCACGGTGGAAGAACTAGACTAACACTTTTTTATCAGCTATTTTTAATGCAATTTTTTTATTTTGCTAACTCTTTTGTGTACACTTTTTGGTTATATAAACTCTGCTCTTTCATGGCTGGTGACACAGCCACCAGACCAATTAAGGCTGTTTTTAGTGCTCCTTCTTTTGAAATGTGCTGGGCCAGCCTCTCTGCTTCATAGCACTTCTTTCCAAATAGGAGGCTTTCAACTTTTACTTTCTATTCAAAAGTCTCTATCAAGAGAATTCAATAACTTATTTTAACTAAAAGACTAAGGCTCAGATGCCAGTGATGATCTACTAAAAGTGGCTGAGAGAAGGCTGGTTTAGTTTAGATAAAAGATAAAGGAGATAAAAGAAACCTACAAGTTTTAATTTGAGTTAGATGCCCAAAGAACATTAAGTATACACCTTGACATTTTTTTAGTTCTGCTTCACATGCTGTTGTCACACACCTAACAAACATATTGGTAGCCAGAATGCAAAGGAGATGGTTTGTGTACTGATTGAAATTCTTGATCATTGCTTTGCAAAAAATTCCGAAACAAAGATTTTCACAAAAAATAAGAAAATAGTAATAGTTCACATGAGTAATCCCACTGAAATCAGTGGCATTACTCACAATTCATAAATTTAAGGGCATAAGTAAGTTTTTGCAGGATCAGGACCTTAACATCTATAGCAGTGGCTCTCAAACTTTTTTTTTTTTCACGGACCACTGAGGGTCTCAGTGAACCACTTAATGATCTTTCCAAATGTTGTTTGTACCATTAGCTAGCTGTTGTAAAGTGCTTTGGATAAAAGAGCTATAAATAAAAAAAATACCTTAATAATAATAAACTTTTTTTGTTCTACAAATAAAAGCACACAACTCATATTTTAATATCAGTAGTCTTACCTTTCTAATCCTATGGATGTGCCCTCTCTCTCTCACCACTGCAGCCCCCAAGCTGGGGCTGGGAAGGAGGGGGTCTCTCCCTCTCTCCCCCGCCATGGCAACCCCCGAGCTGGGGCTGGGAAGGAGGGGGGGTTTCTCCATCACCACAGCAGCCACAGAGCTGCCTGGGAAGGAGGCCATCTCTCCCCGGCAGCCGCAGCCCTGGAGCTGGGGAAAGTTGCCTCTTTCTCTGGCCGCCAGAGCCCTGCACATCCCAAATTCCCCCACCCCCTCTTCTCACCCCACTTTCCCCTCCCACCTACCTCCTTTTCCCCGCAAGGCCACCATCTCACCTTACATGTGCGTCTTCTCCAGGGTCCAGGCACCTAATTAGTGGAGCCACGCCTGCGGTGGATGGGTGGCCCTTCATTCTCTTGTGCGTGGCCACCCAGGCGCGCACCTTAGAGGGAACTATCCGCGGACCACCTGAATAGAGCTCACAGACCACTGGTGGTCCACGGACCACAGTTTGAGAAGCTCTGATCTATAGAATACCATTAGTTTCATCCTATTAAATTTCTTAGAAAGAGATCCTGTAAAGTCCACAGAGTTTAATAGAGAATGAGATACATTCTACAGAATTTTTAAAACACATAGAATTATTATTTATTAATTTTGAGCACCCAAAATATGTTGGGAATTATTTTTCTGCTGTAGAATTGTACGGTTTGGTTTAAAATTTCTGTAGAAAGGAAACTGTACTCTATTACATTCTGTAGGTCTTTTCCATAAGAGGATGCTTGGAATCTGACCTTGCATTGCCTTACTTAATGCTCAGCTTCGTTACACATGTATGTTAGTGTAGAGATGCACAGTGACATTTTTTAAACATTCGTGACTTTTAGGAGAAACCACAGTGAATATTAAACCCAAGTTTCCACTGCAGCTTCCTAGAACCAACACTGCCTTCTCTATTATATGCAATGACTCTCTTTGAATTTTTTATGTACTGCTTTTCATAATTCATAACTAGGAGTAATATGATGAAATTCAGAAAATGAAAATTTAGGCTGAATATCAGGGAAAACCTTATGATATTGAGTTCTAGACTTATTATCGTTATCATTTATTACCATTATTTTGTATTTGTTATAGAAAGTCTAAAGTATGGGGCACTGCAGAGCGAAGACAGTGCCTGCCCCAAAGAGATTTCACTCTAACTTTAAACACACGTTAGCTAGGTATCTAGCCTTTTAAATCAGCATAGAAGCTCTGCTGAAATCAAAAGAGATACATCAGGCGTTCTCAAACTGGGGGTCAGGGAGTCACCAGATTATTACATGGGGATCGCGAGCTGTCATCCTCCACCCTCAAACCCCACTTTGCCTCCAGCATTTATAATAGCGTTAAATATAAAAAAAGAGGTTTTTAATGTATATGGGGGGGGGGTGTCGCACTTAAAGGTTTGCTGTGTGAAAGGGGTCACCGGTACAAAAGTCTGAGAACCACTGAGCTACATCAATTACACCAGCTGAGGATGTGACTCAACATTTAGACCTAAGATCAGATCAAGGGACTTGGGAGGAACAAAGAATTAGGCCTTGTCTACGCTACAGGGACTACAGAGGCATAGTTATGGCACCAAAGCTGTGCTGGTATAACCCTGTTGTGTAGATGAAGCCTATAACAATGGAAGGGGTTTCTCCATTGCTGTAGGAACTCCACTTCCCTGAGCAATGGTAGCTAGGTCGATAGAAGTATTCTTACATCAGCCTACCTGTGTCTACACCAGGGGATTAGGTCAGCATAGCTAAGGCGCTCAGGGATGCAGGTTTTTCACACCCCTGTGAACCATAGCTCTATCGACCTAAGTTTTAAGTGTAGACCACACTTAAGGCAGCTGTAGCTGAAGGAGGATGGGGTTAGATGGGAGGGGAAATGAGTGGAGATCAGAATCCCAATGAAGGGCAGAGAAAGCTTGGTGGGAGCTGAGCATTAATGCAATAGCAGTAGGCAGTGATAAGAGGTAGCTGTGGTAAAGTAAAAATGTACTGGTAATCAGTGAAATTGGTACACACAAGTACTATAAGCCATTTACAGTAAATGAGAAGTATAAGAAAATTAGACGAGAGATGTAAATAAAATGAAGTCACAGGTAAAACCAAAAATGACAAGTGTTAATGATGTCATTGTCTTTATGAGGTAGCAAATGGCCCACGGGGCGTCCTCATAGGTAACTGCAGACAAGGTGACTGTGCAGGGTGAGGGATAACTTAATTCTCAATAGTGATAAGCAAAGTAAGCAGAGGGATTAATATGATAATATATACTTCCTTAAAAATTATTTCCCAGAACTGTGTTTTGGGCTATATCCCAACATCTTGGAAACTCTCCAATTCACTGAAAGCTTGGTTCTCTACAACAGTGCTTGTAGCCTCAAGTGGAGAGACCTTAGCCAAACAACTCATATTGCTTGGATGGGATAGAAGCTTGGCTCAGTGACTTGGCTGACCTGTCAGCTAAAGAGTGGGTACCATTTCGGAGACCAGGGACCTCAGACAAATTTGAAAAGATTTGAGCTAACTTTTTAGAAACCTTTGATTAATTCCTAGCAGATGGGAAGTGAAATGTTGCTCTCCTCCCCTGCCCACCTTCCTTCCTTTCCCTTTTCATTCCTTTTTGTTCTTCTGTCTTTTTTTCCTGTTTCTTCCCTTATTTGGGGGGGGGGAGGGGGAGAGAGAATATAAATACAAAGCGATAAGAAAACCTCATGCATTTTGTTTTACGGAAGAACACAGATATCTGGAGCCTTATCACAAGCCTATCAAAACTATCCAGACCTTGTCAGGGACACAAAAGTGAGCTGGAAATCTCACAAAAACGTATTTCATCACAACATTCCTAACATGTCCTTTCAATATTTCTCTGAGCCAGAATTTTTTTATACTAGTGTTAAACTATCGCCAAGGCAAAAGAACATTTTTAAAGAGAGGAAGGAACATGGCTAAAAGAATAATATTTCAAAAATGGAAAACATATGTATTATTGACTACTCTAGATTGACCCTGGGCTGATTTGAAAGACTTCTCACTTCAAAGACCTTGTTCCTTTACTGAATAATTTGTTCATATAGATAATTTACTTTCTTTGAACAAAATATATTTCACAGAGATATTTCTCAATTAACATTTTATTCACTGATAGTCTAACTCTCTAGTCATAACAGAGTAATCTCTTTCACTTTGTATGGTTCACCTCTGAAGTCAACACAACCAATTTTTTCATGTACTTTTCTTTGATTTTTTAAAAAAAGTTATTTTAAAATATTCCACTTGTTTCTCATTTATACTGCATACTGGGATTCATCTTGAAAAGTGCTGTATAAAGCAAAATCACGGTTACTGGTTTTATTGTGAAGGACGAAAGCATGTATTTTTCCCTTTGTTTTTGAGATAGACAAGAATACAACATGAATTCCAGTAGCCTGCAAGAACCCCAAGAAAATGAATTTTAGTGGGCAAAAAAGTTTAAGGCTGTTTTTTACAACTTATTTATTAGAAATTATTATTTTTAAAGTTTTGAACCTATTATAGAAAAAGAAAACTTTGAAGAATTGAAATCCAACTTGATTAAGGAAAAATATTAATTGAGATGTCTCTGAACGGTTAACTCTATTCAGGATGTTACTACCGGAACCAGCTAGGCACAAACTCATTCCTGTTAACAAAAGATATACAGAATTATCTGTTTCTAGGACCTGAACCAAAAAATGTCAATGGGATCTTTTCATGTTAATTATTAATATTTTTATTACAGAAGTGTCTAGAGGTCCACCCGAGATCAAGGCCCCACTGAAGGCTCTGTAAAAGCTCAGAAGATAGTGCCCTTACTAAAAGACCTTACAGTGTGAATAGACAAGACAGACAAAGACTTGGAGGAAAAATAAAGACAGAGAGGCATAGCAAATCCATAGCAGAGCTGTGATTAGGACCCAGATTACCTGATTCCCAGTCCAGTGCCTTATCTATTAGACCAGTGTTTCCCAAAGGCAGGGAGGGGCATACTTTTCCTGATGAGTGGGAATAACTACTTGGAGAGAGGGCAAGGACAGACCTCTAAATTGTTCTCCAGAGTAGAGGTGGCCAAAATTCAGGAATTTCAATTTGCAGGGGATTTTGGTATTTACAAATTTGCATTTTTTCGGAATGAAAGCAAATTTACTGAAATTTCCTGGTGAACCGGAGAGAACAGAAAATTTCATTTCAGGAACACCAGATGTGGTGTTCCTGAAATGAAGTGTGAAACTGACATTCTTGTCAATGTCCTGGCTGCTATTCACTGAGTAACAGCTGTGAAATTGAAAAGATTGTCAGTTTTACTTAGCTTCTCCATGGCAGGGAGCCTGCATGCCCTGGGAGCTTGAGCTGAAGCCAGGGGTCTCAGGGTTGCTAGACTTCCCACTCTAGCCAGGTCTCTGGGGAATGGCAGGCTCTCTGACATAGTTCAGGGAGCCTGCCAGCCCCCAGAGCCCTGCCTGGAGTGGGAAGTCTAGCAACCCTGAGAGCCCTGACTCCACCTGGGGGCCCAGGGACTGGTAGACTCCCTGCTGCAGAGCCTAGCAGCTCCAACAATCCCAGCTCTAGCTGGAGCTCCCATGGTTGCAACAGGGAGACTCAAGCCAGGGCTCTGGGGGCTGGCAGGCTCCCTGCTGGAGCTGTAGGCCCTGGAATGCAGGCAGGTCTCTAATGGAAACCTACCTGTGTTTCCTTGAAAGATTAGTCAAATCTCTTGGTCCAGCAAATCAACATTCTACTTGACATTCATATTTCATGGTAAGGAGTAAGGAAGGTGATATGGTGTGTATTGTGTTTGTGTTATGGTAATGTCAGCCAGGGAACAGATAACATCATCCATTGTAAAACTAATTTCTAAAGCATCTCAACCTTCATCCGTTTAAAGGACAATCAACTAAACACTGGGCTACAAATTATTAGCCTGGATGCAATTATGGGGCTGTCATGGGGCTGTTCACTCACCATGCGGTGCCTCCTTGTGGCTGCATCTGGGGATTAGCTCCATTTAAGTCTGATGCCCCCTGCTCACTCTTCAGGATGGACAGTGGTCCCTCTTCGTGACTCAGCCCTGCAACCAGATCAATGTATAGACCTCCCCTTCTGGGGTATCAAAGTCTCACAGGATCAGCTGTCCGCATGGCATTCCAGAGAGTCTTCCAGTCTTGGCCAGGTCCCATGTCACTTCCCCAGTGGTTCCTAGGGGATCCTGAGCCCACCTACTACTCCAGGTTCCAGTCCAGGGACCCTATGTCTGGTAGCTATGGTTTGCTTGATCGCAGACCCTCTTGCTATTTCCTTAGTCTCCTTCTTACTTCCCTACTCTATCCTCTGCCCCCCATTTCCTCACATTTACCAGCCCAAACTCCCTACTCCCAGGGAATACCTACAAACTACTAATTTCTTCAGCTTCTTGCCAGACTCTTTAGCTCAAAACACACCTCCCTTCTTATAATGGAATGCTAAACTGTATTATACTGTTTATTCACAAGGTGGCACTGTGTGTAAAGTACCCTTATTGAAACTAAGGTCCCAGCTATTTAAAGGAACCTCGGTCATACCTGGCAGAGCATTAAAGGATCTTATGACGAACACATCTGGTGTGTATAAGCAAGCTGTGTAGCCAGTCTGTACCTGGTACAGGAACATGACATGGGGTAAGGAGTAAATTAAGAACAGAAACAGAAAGAAACAGCAACAAAGGTTGCAAACAGAAGGAACAAAGCAGCAGAGGTTGCAGGATATCATCAACATTCCTCTCTTCAATGCCCCAGAGAACATCAGCTTTGACAAAGCTTCCCAATGGGCAAACTGGAAGCAATATTTTACACAATTTCAAATTGCAAACGAACTCCACAGAGAAATTGGAAATATACCAGTATCTTCTCTAATTTACGCTATGGGGAAGCAGAGAATATTTTTGGATCCTTTGACATTACTGAAGATAGCTACAAATATGACCATGAAAGGGTTCTGGCTATGCTTGATGCACACACTATACCTCAGAGAAATGTGGTTTACAAAAGAGCATGTTTTCACCAGAGAATTCAAGAACCAGAGGGAAGCATTCAATTCAATGGTTCATAAGAGCTCTGCATACATTGGCTGAAAACTGTGATTTTGGGAATGCAACGCATGAAAATATCAGAGACAGGTTTTTATCTGTTAATGTAATAACCAGCCTTTCGCAGCAGCTACAACTGAAGAGACATTTAACCCTAGCCTCAGCTATATAGATAGCAAACCAGTCAGAATTAGTCAAACAACAGAACAAAAGGCAGGAGCAACTGGAGAAGTCTGAAACTATCTTAAAAGCTATAAACAGACCCTTGACTGTTAAAAGTCATTATCATAAAGCTCCAGAGTCAAGGAGAGAGTACTCCCATGCTAAGCAGGACAAATTCCAACCTATATGCGTAAGGTGTGGGAAAAGTCATATCCCAAGAGATGATACATGTTCAGCCAGAGGCACAGGTTGTAGTACATGTATAAAAGATGGACAGTTTGTAGTTGTTTGCCAAACCAAAGCAGTCAGGGAGTTTACTCATATTACAGACAATCAAAAGGCATTGTTTCTGGGATCTAGCACTTGTGGTGACATAGAACCCTCCTGGAGAGTGAAACTGAATGTTCATGGCAAGTAGGGTGACCAGACAGGAAGTGTGAAAAATCAGGACGGGGGTGGGGGGTAATAGGCATCTATATAAGACAAAGTCCCAAATATCGGGACTGTCCCTATAAAATCGGGACATCTGGTCACCCTAATGGCAAGACTATTGACTTTAAAATTGACTCAGGAGCTAATATCAGAGACATCTCACTAGGAACTTACAATCACCTTCAACCCCTCCCAGAGCCGAAGTCACCTGACACAGCTCTGACTAACCCTGAAGGTATTCTGAACTGCATGGGCCAGGTCACAATAGAAACAACTTATATAGACAAAAGCTATATTCAGAGTTTATGTGATCAAAGGACCACAGACAAATGTGGCAGCCCTGATGGGCACAATTTGGTGATATTGGACTTTTGAAAGAAGATCTAATACAAATAACTTAAGAGACAATGCTGAACCAAATAGTGAACATACACCTCTCAGGATTCCTATCCTATTACTTCATAAAGTGAAGTTAAAGAGAATGGAGTGGATTGGCATAATTGAGAAAATTTCTGAGCCAACAGTATGGTGTGTCCCAATGCTTCCAGTTATAAAGAAAAATGGACAAATCTGAGTCTGCGTGAATCTTAAAAGACTTAATGAAGCTATTGTGAGAGAAAATACATATCCTTCCAACACTGGATGACTTCCTCCCCAAAGTGAAAGGAGCTACAGTATTCCCGAAGCTGGATGCCTCGAGTGGATTCTGGCAAATTTCTTTAGCCAAAGAAAGTGCTAAATTGACTACATTTATCACAAACTTTGGGAGATTTTGCTTTCAAAGATTATCTTTTGGGAATGCCAGTGCACCTGAAATTTTTCAGAGAAAGATGGCATAATGTTAATGAACACAAATGGAATTCTAGTTTTCATGGACAATATTCTGATGTAAGGTTTTTCAATGAAAGAACAAAATGTTCAAAGTCCAAAGCCTAATCAGCCAATCTGGACTGAAGTCAAATAAGGAAAAATGCATTTTCCACCTACCCCAGATCTAGTTTTTGAGAAAGACAATAACCAAAAATGGAATCACTCCTAGCCCTGGCAAAGAAAAAGCAATTCAAAAATTATATGCACCAACTAATGTACCACAGCTGAGACGTATAATGGGGGTGGTCACTTACCTTGATCGATACCTACAAGAACTTTCTACAATAACAAAACCAATGAATGAACTGTTAAAGTCCAACATATGTTGGCTATGGGGCCAAGTTAAGAAATTGCTTTCAAAAAGGTAAAAGAAATTATCTAAACAGCTCCACTTCTCAAGTACTATGATGTGAACAAATACACACTGGACATTGTAGATGCACGCAGCTGTGGCCTATGTGGTGTATAGTTGCAACAACATGGGTCTGAGTGGAAGTCAGTTGCATTTTGCTCTCATATACTCACAGAAGCAGAAAAATGATGCACACCGTTTGAAAAGGAGTGCCTGGCAAGCGTTTGGGCATGTGAGAATTTTTGCGGATGGGATTCGTTTACACTGATAACAAGCCAGAAACCGCTTGCAGACAATTAAGCGAGTCAAATGGACTCATGATTAAAGGCAATTGCATCGTAATTCCAAATGAAATGAGGGGAGAAATCCTAAACCTTATCCATGAGAGACATTCCTTGAAAGGGCCAATCAGTCAGTCAGTCGGTGTGGTGGCTGTGCATCAGCAAGGACATAAAGAATAAAGTATCCGCATGTGACCATTGCAGAAATAAACAGACCAACACAACACAAAGAAACTTAAATAACAACACCTCTATTCAACAGATCTTGGAAGAGACTAGCTACAGATTTATATGAAATCAGAGGACATCATTACCTGGTCGTCATGGGCTATTTTTTCTAGGTATATAGAAATAATGTACTTAAAAGATATAACATGCTGTAGCGTTATCCAGAAATTGAAATACACTTTTGATCACGTCAGTATTCCAGAACAACCAGTGATGGAGAACGGACCACAATTCACGGCAGCAGAATTTAAGACATTCTGAATGAAATATGATTTTGATCATATTACTAGAAGCCCACATTACCCACAAGCGAATGGAGGGCTAGAAAACCAGTATGAATCAGAGACACTTAGACTGATATGTATTCAACTTAAAAGACAGTGTGATAGTGTAAATATTATAAATAGTAGGAGCACAGAACTTAAAGGGGAAGATAGAATGGAATGCTAAACTGTATTATGCTTATGCTGTTTATTATGCTGCTTAGCCACTAGGTGGCCCTGTGTGTAAAACACCTTATTTAAACAAACCTCAACCATACCTGCAGAGCAACAAGGATCTTATGATGAACACATCCGGTGTATATAAGAAAGCTCTGTAGTCAATCCGTATCTGGACAAGTAACATGACATTTCTCCCAAAGAGTGACTGCAGATTATTTCCCCTGCAGCCCTCTTCTGTTCTCAGCTTGCTGGCTATGTACAAGCTTAGCCTGCCCCTTCCCAGCTGGGCTTCATTGTCAATTACCCTTTCAGTCCCTGGCTCTCCGACAGGTGCAGCCTATGCAGTCCTAAGAACCTGCTCTGCTTTTGTGGGATGTACATCCCATCACCTGGGCCCAATTTTGTTCAATCTTATTGACTTCAAGGATGCAGAATTGGGACCCAAACCCATAACTGCTCCAGTCATTTCAGCTGGACTACTCCAAATTTTCACCAATGTAAACGAGAGATGAAGTATTGGTTCTACCTCTTCACTGAGTAATGGGATTGATCCTATACTGTGCTAGTTGGACTGCTGTAGTCTCCCATCTGGCCTAACACCTTCTCTTTTACTGACTGTGAAATAAAATAATTCGTACTATCAACAATTCTCTTGATTTAAAAATCTGTCATTAAACATCTGCAGGCATTTTCTCCTTGGCGATCAATCTCTGCACTAGGTACTTCTAGATTTGATAGAAATTTAAGAAATATTGAATCAGACAGCTATCTTGCATTTGAATTCAGCTGGTTTTGGAATCACATTTTTGTACATGTAAAGGGGCTGCCACTGAACTGATACAAATGGACTGAATAGAAGGGGAAAATGGGTAGAAACTGCAAGCAATTAGGAGCTTTCTGAAGAACAAGATCAATATAGGAGATTTCCCATTATGATGCAGCTTGTGAAACATGGTTACTGAATTGCTTCATGATGTGTGACTTTGTGCCATTTAATATCTAAGGTCATAAGCCTACATACCTTGTTTTTTGAGAATAGTAGCATGGTAAAATTACTATATACTTTCCAGATCAAATTCAGAATTCATAAAATCTGGCATTTTACATCAGCTTTAGAAGATAACTTCACAAGTGAAGATCCTACCTTTTACCAGGTTTTCTTACAGAAGAATAATATTTCAAATCCAAGTTGTATAAGCTTTTTAACTGTAGCTGTAACTCTGAAGAAAATGGAAATGAGTGGTTTTATTAGCTTGAGTTTAAAAACATCTTAACTTCAAGAAAAAGGCTATTTATTC
Organism: Emys orbicularis; assembly: GCF_028017835.1. Lineage (NCBI taxonomy): Eukaryota > Metazoa > Chordata > Testudines > Emydidae > Emys > Emys orbicularis. Next base: position 78,756,845 of record NC_088687.1, on the reverse strand, counting down.
ATCTATGTGACACTGCAAATGCTTTCGATTAAAGTACTTTCATTACAAAAGTGGTGGGAAGGTAAAATACAATTAGGCTCAGCTAGATCATTTTAATGTTTGATTATAACCAACTGAGCTGGTACAGATTTTTGTGCTAGCACTATGGTCTTGGTGATAAGAGAGTTACATTCCTTTGTACAATAAAATGTGAAATTTACATGCAAAGTGGTATGTTCTCTTGATGCACACATATAACTCCCATTAGCTTTCATGGGAAATATATGTGCCCATCAAGAGGAAAATATACCCTATTAAATTCCCAAATATCATGTCAGTTCTTGATGTCTCATATTACACAACTCTCTCCCCATACAGTGGAAAAACTAATAACACTTAGCTCAGATATACTGCTTTTCATCTGAACATCTCAAAGGATTTTCAGAAGGAGAGTATCATTAACTCCATGTTACTGATGGGGAAACTGATATATATAGGGTTGGCTTGACTTAACTCACAAATCAGGTCAATGGCAGAGCTAGGAATAGAATCAAATTCCTAAAGTGCTTAAGGGAGTTGGACACCTATTCCCTCAGGCCCACTGAAAATCCCACACAGAATCTATGTCTCCAGACTCCCACTGCTCTATCCACTGGACCAGGCTGCCTCCCCAAGGATCCTGGCTTCTTGACCTGCACGGGGCTCATCATATAATTCTTCTCTTCCTACCACAACTGTTCATTTGTAGAACCAAAGGCATAGGAAATAGTGTAAAGATGACACAGTGAATTATTAGCTCTTTAGACTGAATAGTCTGCCCAACATGAAGAAGAAACTGTTTGTTTTACTTTGGGGGAAAGAGAGGAAGATTGTGTTCTTAGTTACAGTAGTTTAAATCTGGAATAACTCCATTGACTTCAGTCAAGTCATTCTGTATTCTACATTTAAAGATGTAGAATTAAGATTAGAATCTGGCCCAGACATTGGGGGGGAAAGGGAAAATTGTGATCAGAGAGGCTAAGAAAGAGGATAGTAAAATTACTTACAGCTATTTATGCGTCATGATGGCAAAATGGTAAATTATACATTTGTGTCACTACATATACGGGTATTGTACACAGGAATCTATCCATAAGGTGCCAATAATACTGTAATTTTTTTCTGTTAATTTCTGGCACAGAATCTGTTAGGACTACTGCCAACCCAACTTTGCTTAATGCCAAAGAGCAGCATTAATTAAACATTAGCCTCATATACTTTTATTTTCTTATCTTACAGTTTATCTGTTCACCTCAAGAATGCTTAAAATAGTCCAGATTGGAAGACAAAACCCACCGACTTTTAATTTTAAGATGTCACATTTTATTATGGATTTCACTTTTTATAGCACCTTCATTTTTCATGTGAAATAAAGTAGTTATTAATTAGCATTTATGTTGTGGTAGTGCCCAAAGGCCCCAATCTGGATCAGTGCCCATTGTGCGAGGTGCTTTCTGTGATGCTTCCTTGGGGTGGCCAGTACTGTAGGTCACCGTGGTATCCACTGCCTCAATGAGAGAGAGACATCCTGGTACTATTTGTTTCTACCACGCAGAGTCAGTTAGCCACCCAAACAAGCTCCTCAGGGCTCTGCCAGCGTTCACTTTGCCTTACAGGTTAAAACTCGGTGTATTCCAGCCCCCGAACTGCCTTTGAAGCATTCCCCTGTAGCCTCCAGCCCCTGTTGTTGTTCACTCGCAGAAATTACCAGGTAAGTGTCCCCAAAGAGACAGCGCACACAGCTGGAATATTACAACTCAGTATCATGCCCTTTATAACACAGCACTGTAGTCTGTTTATAGTGACAACAAATATAAGAATATTAAAGAACACAGATTCAAATAAGTATTGAGTAAGAATAATGAAAACAGATATGGTTACAAATAAAACAAAAAGTACCAAACACTTTCTAGAGACTAAATCTTAGCAGGCAACAACCCTTGTCTAAAGTACCTTCGCACCCTCAAAGACTTTCTGCAGAGTTTGCTGGTTTTCAGTCAATCCAGAATCCATTCCTTCATGAATCACTCCCCCCCACCCCCCACTCCCAAGCCCACCAAAAGTGTTTCTCAGTTAAATGGATAATGGTGTGTTGTCCTTGCACCCATTATAGTCCAGTAAACCTTTGAAATACATTCCTGTTTGTCCCCTCATGCACTACTAGCTCCATGTTGAGTTCACATCCCTGCTTCCCCCAAGTCAACCTTGTTTTTCCTGTTGACTTTACATGCAAATGAGGTTTTCATTGTGTCTGCTTAATCTACGTGTGAGAGAGATATACATCTTATCTCCTGTGTGGCAAAAACTCTGTTTGTCAACTCTTCCCAGTTACATAGTTTAAAACCTATTTGTAGTAGGTACACAACTTCTCATTTAGTTTCAATACATACACAAGACAATTATATTAATGACCAGTTTGCCAGCAGCTGTCATTTGATATATCAAATGATATTCTCTATAGATAAATACTAAGACAGTAATGCATTAGGTGTGGTGAGTTTGTCAGGGCTGATAGGAGTTGCTGACAGAACAGTGAACCCTTTGCCAGCAGACATTGAGGGGTCCTTAGGATCATACTATCCTAACAGGTAAGAAGAGCCAATACCTTTCCTAAAGAGCTTAGAGTTTAAGGCACTGATCCTTGACATATCAAAAATAGTAATAAAACTTAGAAATTAGGGACAGGACCTGTGCTGGTTCAATTCACTGGGGCAATGCCAATTTGCACCAGCTGCGGGTCTGGCACATAAGTCTAAAACAAATTGGAGACTATATCTGATCAGGTACTATCCTTTTCATTGTATTTAGAAATAGACATTTTGATCTATTAAAAGCTTGGTTGACACTTTCTCCATCAGCAACCCTTGCAGTAGTTACACAAATTCAGGATTGATATTGTTTCATAATGAATTTTTATACCATCACACAAGTCACATGGAATTTTTCTTCTTTAGCTGCAGAGGCATACACTTACAAATGAGCCACTGGCCTGTCTTGAGCTACAGCAGAATCTACAAAAAACATCGGTCTTGTCTTCCAAAAGCATCAGGGAAAATGGCAGCAGCACATACTGTGGAATGCTGCCAGATAGTCCAGTTTTGCTGGATCTTCTGATTTCTAGAATTTTTTTTAGCCCTTTGATTAATATAGTTAATAATAGTTTTATACATCTCTCCCATACTGTGCCCCCCACCCTCCCACCCCTTCAGAGTGATCAGAGCACCATGCTAAGCTTCATAACTCATATAATGAAAACGCAGCCAAAAAGTGTGATATAAAACTGCCCCCTAAACTAAAGCACCACAGAAATAAATCGATGTTATATTATGAGGTCAGAGAGGGGGGAAGAGAAGAGTTCTTTGAAATATTGAAAATCCCCCAGACAAATGCCTTCCAGTATTGAAATAATGGTTTTGCGTTAAATTCATATCTATTTTCTTTGAAAAGATGCTCATTAGCCTTAATTCATTAGCCTTAAATCCCCTATGGCCATATCATGCCCTTTTGACAAAAGTGCTCAAGCCAAAAATGTCAATAAATGTCTGTGTGCTATGAAATCTGCCAAACTTCTACTGATTAGTGGCCTTCAGATTGTGCAGGTTTGAAATGGCGGATTTGCCTGTAAGGGGTGGTTTGCAGGTCCTCTTCTCTGTTGAATAAGGCTACGGTTCAAGAAGTTTATCAGGGTCTGCATATATTCACTCTTCTTAAAGTAACTTGCAGTTCACACAGCCCTTCTCATCATAACTATATAGATTCCTATCTGTGACAATCCCTGGTAGAGTCTTGGGCCAAATTGGAACCAAAAAGCACAGATATAAATAGAATGTTCCCAGATCTTGTTCAATCCCAATAATGAGCCTGACCATAATGTAAAGAATATACATACATGTAAAGACTATACCACATCAAAATGGATAGATACATACATTTTGACCCCAATCCTGCAAACACATGTGAACATGAGTAAATTTACTCATGGGAAAAATCAAATTAAGCTGCCAAAAGAGGAGATGCTGAAACAAATTGTTCCTAGTCCAAAGCAGCTATAAATCCAGAGGAGGTTTCTATTCGCTTGATAAGGGAATACTCCAGTGGCAAAGAGGCTGCCTAGCAGCCCCTATATATATATATTATCTCCTTGTGGGCAGTGAGCAGCCAGAGTAAGGTGGTTCCCCAGGATCAGGACGAGCATAAAGGTTGCTTAAAATGAACTTAATTCACCTTTTTGAGCTATACTGAGCAAAGGTCAGCTGCAGCCCAGGATCTGGCCCCAAATGTCCTCTGACTTGCAATCTGTATTTTTTATATCCAATCTGCTGCTACTCTCTAATTTTCATTGATTGAGACTAAACTAATATTCCACAACACTGAAGCCAAGAATAACAATACTGGAGCCTTTGCAATTCACCATACGAATGAACTAAATGTAATTAATGGCAAGTATGAATCAAAAGAGACATGGTCGAATAGCTCAAGTCACTATGATATCAATAACTCCATTTAGTGAAAGGGAGCGGAAGTGAAATTACAGGCTTCAGAAGCCTGAGAATTCATGGGATTGAACAGGAACAGACACAAAATGCTGTGAATGAAGAAATAGGAAAGTTTTTTGGGAAAAGCTAACATGCAGTAGTAGCATTTATAAGGCAAAGTGTGACAAGGTAAAAAGCCAGAAAGGAATTCTAGTATCATAAATAATATAACAGGTGGGCCAGATTCAAATGCAGTGTTTCACTAAGCAGATATTTATTATCCTGTGGCAACTAGAATTACTATAAGATTACAATTTTATATGGTAAGAGATCAAATCCCCATTCTCATTTCAATAATGGTCAAAAGGAAGGATTGAAGTTGTGCCATTTAGCATTTTAATTGCTGGCTTTGTTTTGAGTGTGGATTAATTTTATGCCATATTATGTTCTTGTAGTAATTTTGTCCTGAGAATGAAGTATCAGAGAATGAAGAATGTATTGCCCCAAGTACAATATTCTGCGAACTAGAATAATGTACACTACCTTGACCTTTTCTATATTCTGTGATTATACTGAATGGTCACTGCACTTCTCCCTCATTAACAACCTGACTAAACAAGAGCTGAATTGATTGCCTGGGCACAAAGTTAAGATACAAAATAATGAAATGGTCAAAGCAATGCACTATAGGAGACCACTATATTTAAGGAGACACATTAACTATTAAAACTCCAAATCCTCTAATTCAGTGGCAGAGACTGGAATGAGAACAGAAAATGGCATAAGAACAGTCTCATGACAATGGGACAATGGTACCAGCTTAATCCATTCTCATTAAACCCTTATAAAATTGTATTCCCATGCAAGAGCATTACAGCAAGTTAAATATTAAGACTTAATTTAGATAATAAACATATCACTACAGTGACAAGGCTTAACGTTTACTTGACAATGAATTTCAAATAAAATATTTATAAGCTGATTTAAATTCTAATGACCTGACAGTCTTATCATATCCATACAATAGCAAACTGATAGCAATGCTACAAATTAGCAGTTCTAGGCTGTTCTCTGGGTCTTGTATTTCACATAGGCTTTATCCACAATAGCACTTTCATAGAATTAACCTAGAGATATAATGACAGAATAGTAGGTATAATAGAGTAGCAAGAATTGAACCATTTTTAAAAAATAAAATCATTGCTTTACAGCAGAGATTTACCAGTTTACCGGTTACTTCTAACAAGATTTTTTCCTTTGATTCTAAAACCAAACTGTACTTGTTGGATATCGAAAGATTCATGGGATCAATAATAATTGTATACTGAGCTTTTCACTGTTTGGTTGAGCACAGCTAGGGATAATTGCCTATAACACTCCTAAACAATATTAGAGTGGAGAGTGACACCTATAGTTAATGTTGCGTATTGATTTATGTTATGAGGGTCTTTCTTTAGAATGCTATAACTTTGCGAATATGTCCTAATTTTTTGTCAAATCTAGCAAGGTAGAGACTGGGATTAGAAATCGTAAACCAGACCTAAAAAATGGTTGCTTGAAAATAATGTTGTTTCCCAATTTTTTTTTTTTTTTTTTTTTTTTTAAATCTTGCAGCCATTTCTTTGGAAAGCTCTAGCACTTAGGCCTAAAAAGATTTAGGTGATCAGATCTGGCAGATATTCACTGGGTCAGGGAAATGCCTTTCGATGATTTGGGAAGTTTTGTATGTTTATTTGTTTAGTTATCAAACAGAGCAAAAAATTGCATATGTTCACTGAGTTCAATCTGTCACTTATCCAGGGGTGAAAGTGAGCCGGTACAGGCCGGAATGGCGTACTGGTAAGAAGCCAGTACCGGCCCGTACTCAGTCCACTTTAAAGCACTGCCACGGCAAAGGACCCTCCTTAAAGCTTTTATCGTTGCTGCCCCTTCCCCACCCCGTCGGCAGCCCTGCCAGTATGGACCCTACTGGCAGGGCCACCGACGGGAAAGGCAAAAGGGACAATGATGTTAAAGTGCTGCTGCAGTGCTTTAATGTTGTTGCCTCTTTTGCCTCCCCCCCCCCCCCCCCAGGCCTCTGACAGGGGAGGGCAAAAGGGCAGCTGCCCTGGGGCCGGTGATTTAAACGGGCCTCGGGCTCCCGGCTGCTGCTACCGCAGCAGCAGCCAGAGCCTCAAGCCCTTTTAAATTGCCGCCAGAGCCCTGGGCAGTGGGAGCCAGGCAGTGTGGATAGGCTGGCTGGGGGAGGCTGACCCCCCCAGCCCCACCCCTTCCGCTCGAGGTCCCGCCCCTTCCAGCCCTTATACCGGTAAGTGTTTATTATTACTTTCACCCCTGCCCTTATCAACTACAAAACCTCAATATTCCATAGTAGGGTAAAGAGCTCTGCACAGGCATTTCTATTACATTCTAGAGTAGCAGCCGTGTTAGTCTGTATCCGCAAAAAGAACAGGAGTACTTGTGGCACCTTAGAGACTAACAAATTTATTAGAGCATAAGCTTTCGTGGAAGTGGGTTGTAGCCCACGAAAGCTTATGCTCTAATAAATTTGTTAGTCTCTAAGGTGCCACAAGTACTCCTGTTCCCATTACATTCTAAGCACCCTAAGGAAAAAAAGTAGGAGGAGGGCAAGGCCTCAGACATATTTGTGTAGTGTGCAGACAATGAGTTAAACTTAATGTGAAATATTTTAAATAGCATATAAATGCTTCCTGTCTAATAAATATTCGGATACAATGTCAAGTTTTAAATTTAAAAAATGTGAGGTGGGATTTTCCAGATTACTCAAGTGGTACTTCAGGATAGGAATATGAATGTTATGTGCTTAAATAAATACTTCTGATTTGAACTTCTCTTTGAACAAATTCTACTACCTCACCACAGTACAACCTTACCATGGTGACCTAGCCCTAATGTACATGTGCCCCACTTCCCCAGGTGACAAATATTGCCTATTCACTCCAGTAGTGCAGCTAAACACAGAGGCCAAGGAGAGCTACAATCATACCCACAAAGGCACAAAGTCAGTAAAAGAGAGTCTTTGGCATCTTTAAGATGTGATTGAGGTGTCTCCATGTCTCCAGTGGAATTCTGCAATACAGCCCAAGAAAGGACAATAGGATATTCCTGGAATGCAGCATAAGCTAGCAGTGTAACATAGAATACCTCAACCTGAGGGGCAAGATAGAGATGAAAGGGAAGAGGAGGAGGGTGATGAGAATGAGGTGGTGGCAGCCAATGAGGAGCCATACAGTGTCCCCCAAGGGCATCAGCTCCCACACCATCTCCTGGAGTTGCCCATGGTCAGAAAGTCTGAGATCAATTTCTTTGACAAGTTCTAGAACAGGTCAGTAATGGTCAGTAATGTTAAAGTAGGACAGACTAATAACTGTACATTCAAAACTGGTTTAAACATATGTTTCACGAGCGGTGGAGGGAGGCATATAGAAAAAAGAAATAGCATATACATAATGCAAACTGTGCTTAGAAATCAAAAGGTGCTCATAATTCACATGTATCATGTAAATGTGGTCATATCAAAATGCTCATTACATAAAACATATGTACAGTATTAGATGCCTATAAACAGATTTGTGCAATGGGAAGTGAGGCTGCCACTAAGGCTGTGAAGCTTGTGTGTGTGGGGGGGAAGGGGGATACAGCAGCACTCATCTTCTCCTACGTTTTAGGAGTCAGGTGGATGGTGGCTCCAAGTCAGGTGGTGGCCAGCACTTCATGACTCGGGCACTCCTAGTGGTCTGGGTTTAGCCAAGGGTATGGGGATGGGTTTGGGGGCCAATTGACAGAGGGAGACAAGGAAAATGTGGGACAAAGTAGGTTGGGATGTGGGTAAGGGTTTGGGAGACAAGTGTGCTGGGGACAGGAAGGAGGTTGGGGTGGCACAAACACCATTATAACTGGAAATGACGGGGGTGTGGACAGCTCCCCATGGGTGAGGGCTCAGTAGAGGACCTTGGGAGCCAAAGAAGTGGTTGTCAAACGGGGAGAACCTAAATATTAAACATGAAGTAATATCTTTAATCTTTAGGAATACAAAATCCTCCCTCCCCCCTCCCCGCACTATGTATAAAGTTCTATGCATGTGTCCTTAAGGTAGTATAAAAATGGTCTGATTCGGATATTAAATTGTATTACTTAAGAGTAACAAGAAGGGTTTCTTCAGGTATGTTAGCAACAAGAAGAAAGTCAAGGAAAGTGTGGGACCCTTACTGAATGAGGGAGGCAACCTAGTGACTGAGGATGTGGAAAAAGCTAATGTACTCAATGATTTTTTTGCCTCTGTCTTCACAAACAAGGTCAGCTCCCAGACTGCTGCACTGGGCAGCACAATATGGGGAGAAGGTGACCAGCCGTCTGTGGAGAAAGAAGTGGTTCGGGACTATTTAGAAAAACTGGACGTGCACAAGTCCATGGGGCCGGATGCATCCGAGGGTGCTAAAGGAGTTGGCGGATGAGATTGCAGAGCCATTAGCCATTATTTTTGAAAACTCATGGCGATCAGGGGAGGTCCCGGATGACTGGAAAAAGGCTAATGTAGTGCCCATCTTTAAAAAAGGGAAGAAGGAGGATCCGGGGAACTACAGGCCAGTCAGCCTCACCTCAGTCCCTGGAAAAATCATGGAGCAGGTCCTCAAGGAATCAATTATGAAACACTTAGAGGAAAGGAAAGTGATCAGGAACAGGCAGCATGGATTCACCAAGGGGAAGTCGTGCCTGACTAACCTAATTGCCTTCGATGATGAGATAACTGGCTCTGTGGATGAGGGGAAAGCAGTGGATGTGTTATTCCTTGACTTTAGCAAAGCTTTGATACGGTCTCCCACAGTATTCTTGCTGCCAAGTTAAAGAAGTATGGGCTGCATGAATGGACTGTAAGGTGGATAGAAAGCTGGCTAGATCGTTGGGCTCAACGGGTAGTGATCAATGGCTCCATGTCTAGTTGGCAGCCAGTTTCAAGCGGAGTGCCCCAAGGGTCGGTCCTGGGGCCGGTTTTGTTTAATATCTTTATTAATGATCTGGAGGATGGAGTGGACTGCACTCTCAGGAAGTTTGCCGATGACACTAAACTAGGAGGCGTGGTAGATACACTAGAGGGTAGGGATCGGATACAGAGGGACCTAGACAAATTAGAGGATTGGGCCAAAAGAAACCTGATGAGGTTCAACAAGGACAAGTGCAGAGTCCTGCACGTAGGACGGAAGAATCCCATGCACAGCTACAGTCTAGGGACCGAATGGCTAGGTAGCAGTTCTGCAGAAAAGGACCTAGGGGTCACAGTGGACGAGAAGCTGGATATGAGTCAACCGTGTGTTCTTGTTGCCAAGAAGGCTAACGGCATTTTGGGCTGTATAAGTAGGGGCATTGCCAGCAGATCGAGGGACGTGATCGTTCCCCTTTATTCGACATTGGTGAGGCCTCATCTTGAGTACTGTGTCCAGTTTTGGGCCCCACACTACAAGAAGGATGTGGAAAAATTGGAAAGAGTCCAGCGGAGGGCAACAAAAATGATTAGGGGTCTGGAGTGGATGACTTATGAGGAGAGGCTGAGGGAACTGGGATTGTTTAGTCTGCAGAAGAGAAGAATGAGGGGGGATTTGATAGCAGCCTACAACTACCTGAAGGGGGGTTCCAAAGAGGATGGAACTCGGCTGTTCTCAATGGTGGCAGATGACAGAACAAGGAGCAATGGTCTCAAGTTGCAGTGGAGGAGGTCTAGGTTGGATATTAGGAAACACTATTTCACTAGGAGGGTGGTGAAGCACTGGAATGCGTTACCTAGGGAGGTGGTGGAGTCTCCTTCCTTGGAGGTTTTTAAGGCCCGGCTTGACAAAGCCCTGGCTGGGATGATTTAGTTGGGAATTGGTCCTGCTTTGAGCAGGGGGTTGGACTAGATGACCTCCTGAGGTCCCTTCCAACCCTGATATTCTATGATTTCTACGATACTTGAGAAACAGTATGTGATCATGTAAAAAATACTGCTTCCTAATGCATATGTAAAAAAGGGTGCAGTTCAGGTGCTATTTCCAAAATTTTGAGTACTTCACTTTGCAACCTGATCATTCTTTTAACATAGTTTTCCCATGAGAATATATACTTAAAGTACTTTCAGTAGGGTGAGCAGATAGAAAGTGTGAAAAATCAGGATAGGAGGCTAGGGGGCAATAGGTATCTATATAAGACAAAGCCCCGAATAGCAGGACTGTCCCTATAAAATCAGAACATCTGGTTACTCTAACTTTCAGTGATTTGGAATGCTTAATTTATTTGGGCCTGATCCAAAGTCCAGATAAGTCAGTTGCCATGCCCCCTTTTCCTCAGTGAGCCCCTGACATGCCTTCAGCTTTGCCAGGGTGTTATGCCACTGCATACCATCAGAGGTCATAAAATGCGGAAAACCTATCCTGCTGCAACAACTTCACAAGTTGCTCTGCCTGTACTGGAAAGAAGGCGAAGTACCACAAGAAATGAGAGATGCCAACATCATCACTCTTGATAAAAACAAGGGTGAGAGGAGCGACTGTAACAACTATCATGGCACTTTCCTTCTTAGTATCATAGGAAAAGCCTTTGCCCAAGTCGTCCTGAATAGACTTCAGACCATGCAGACAGAATCTATCCTGAATCACAGTGCGACTTCAGAGTTGAAAGGTCTGCTATCAACATGATCTGCTTACTGAGACAACTATAAGAGAAATGCAGAGAACAAAAAAAGCCCTCTACATAGCCTTCATCAATCTCACAAAGGCTTTTGACCTTGTCAGTAGAAGCGGACTATTTACACTTTTAGAAAAGATTGGATATCCCCCAAGTTCTTAAGCATGATCTGGTCCTTCCATGAAAACATGTACAGTACCGTCCAATATGATGTCTCAGTCTCCAAAGCTCCAGATTTGTAGCGGGGTCAAGCAAGGCTGTGCACTTGCCCCAATTCCATTTGGGATCTTCTTCTCCTTGCTACTGAAACAAGCATTTGGTTCCTCAACTGAGGGAATCTACTTGCACACAAGATCTGATGGAAAGCTGTTCAATCTTGCAAAACTCAGATCTAAAACCAAGACTCGGGAGGTCCTCATCCAACACCTCCTCTTCACGGATGACACAGCAGTGACAACCCACACAGAAGCCCAACTCCAAAACCTCATGGACAGTTTTCCTAAAGCCTGCCAAGACTTTCGGCTTACCATAAGTCTAAAACACACTAACAAAATGCACCGAAGAATTGAAGACACACCCTCCATTAAGATCAACAGCTATGAACTTGAAGTGGTAAATGAGTTCACATATCTGGGTTCACTATCGCAGTTAACCTCTCACTTGAAACAGAATTCAACATCGGCAGGGCCGGCTTTAGGCACCGCGGGGCCCGATTTGAAGGAGCTGCCGCCGAAGTCCCACAGTTGTCTTTGGTGGCAGCTCAATCGCTGCCGCGGAGGAAGGACCCTCCGCCGAAATGCCGCCGAAGACAGTGGCAACGATTAAGCTGCAGACGGCGACAGTGGCAGGACTTCGGCGGCAGCTCAATCGGCTGCTGGTGCCTTCGGCGGAGGGACCTTCCTCCGCAGCAGTGATTGAGCTGCCGCCGAAGACAGTGGCGGGACTTCGGCGGCAGCTCCTTTGGGACATTGTGGGGCCCTCTTAGGGGAGTTGGGCCCGATTCCGGGGAAATCGGCTGCATCGCCCTAAAGCCGGCCTTGAACATCGGCATCAGAAAAGCCTCCACAATAATATCTAGACTAAGCAAGAAGGTCTAAGTAAACAACAAGCTGACAGAACACACAAAGATGCATGTGTTATCAGCATACTTGTACGAAAGCAACACGTGTACCTTATACTCTCATCAGAAAATGAGGTTCAACAGCTTTCATATGCATTGCCTTCATAGAATCTTTGGAATCTCCTAGAGGGACAAAGTCACCAACACTGAGGTGCTCAAGCAGGCCAGCATACCCAGCATGCAAACACTCCTCAAACAGAGATGCCTCCCACTGGCTTGGGGATGTGTGCCAAATGAATGATGGCTGCATCCCAAAGGACATCCTCTACGGAGAATTGGCATTTGGAAAAAGACCCAAAGGACACCCAAAATTGCATTTCAAGGATGTGTGCAAGGAAGACCCCAAAGAAATGGACATGGATGTGAACAACTGGGAAGATCACACACAGGACCACAGTCTTTGGAAACAAGAGCTCAATAAATGTCTCCCAAGTTCTGAGAGGAAGCAATCCAGAGAAAAGAGCTTACAGAAGGCAGAGCCCAAAGGGTCAAAACACCACTTTTAAATGTGACAGATGCAGCAGAGATTGTCTCTCTCAAGTGGGTCTCTTCAGCCACAGCTTCCATAAAACCAATTGAGTAAATTCTTTACCTCTCAGGGGCGCATACCCATGGTCTCTTGAGACTGAAGGATGCCTACTAACAGAGGCAGCTATGCCAGCTCTATGCTTCCATAACTCCATCTCAGCAAAATCCCTAGGAAGCTGGTTAAGATAGCTTTAATGTTGGTTTGGGCCACCAGAGAGGTGCAAAGCAGCCTTAGTGGGGTTCCAGATCTGACCTTTTATATATTCTGCAGTAAAAATGATTAATTTTATTGAAGTCACCATTGGTTAGTGGTGCAAATTCCTAACCAGAAATGAAATCTTGTTGCAGTAATGCTATTTTTAGGCTGCTACACTTTGACTAGAGTACATCTAAAATTAGCTGCACCATTTCACATGGGGATGTTTCAAGATTGTAATTTCATGGTCCTTCTTGACAATGAAAAACTGATTGTTTGTAATCATTTACACACTCCCTGGGAAAGAGGAGGATGTAAAGTAGTGTTTCAAATGTAACATTTTCAGATTGCTATCCACAAACCCTGTTTAAAGTGGATTAGAACAAGAAATTTTACAGTCCTTCCCCTACTTTATATAAAACAGCTGCAAATTCAGTTTGTTGACTTCATCTTTCATTTTGATGTGCTTTCTTTTGATCCCTAGGAAGAAATATATTTATAATTTCCAGAAGAACTGCCTCAGCGGTAAGCGGTATCCAAATATTGTTCTGTAGAGATAAAAAGTGTACAGTGTCAGTGGTATTTGGTTGTGAATTGATGATGCATTGCACAAGGATACAGAGACATCATTCCTATAAAACTTGTAATATTGTGGTTTAGGGAATATTTAACCTTTAATACAAATCATTTTTATTTTCCCACTGGAATTCAAAGCACTTTATTCTTTTATATTATATTTCACTTTTCCCCCTCCTTGCCTATACTGTGACCGCTGCAATTTTTGGTTTTGGCAAGGTGGGCCTGGAAAAGAAGAATAGGGAGGTTGATTGCATAGCACAAGAAGCTGAGAAAAGTAATAAAGAACACCAAAAACACCAACTGTAATCTAGAGTAGATTTTTAGTGTAAATGAGTATGAAATTGGGTTTTCAGCAGAGTGGAACTGTTAGGAACTTTGAACTGGTAAAATTCTTTTTTTTTTTACCAATATTGAAACTCTAATACTGCTCAGTTTAGAAACTAAATTAAAGGAATGCTGAGACTGATTTAAACCCACAAAAAAAACAGGAAACAAAGTGCTAAGGATGCTACACTGTATCTTCTTTTTGGTCTCTCTTTGTTCTTCAACCTTTTTCTTTCTGCCCTCCCTTCTTTTGCCATGGCTCCTTGCACTATACAAAGTCTTTCAACACTGCTTGGCTGCTCACGACATTGTGTGCACAGCAATATTGTCAGCAGTTCTGTTGTTATGCACGATTGGTCACTCAGGCCTCAGTTCAGCAAAGCACCTAAGCATCCTTTATTGAAATCAGCTAGATTTAAGTCCATGCCTAGGTGCTTTGCTGAATAAGGATAAGACTTAAGCACATACCTAAGTGCTTTGCTGATTCAGGCTCCAATCCTGCAATGAGCTCTGTGCAGATAGACCCTTTGGTCCTCAAAATCAGTGGGGCTCTGCACAGGCCCTGTGATCTGCCCACCAGGAGTTTATTGTAGAGCCAGGGCTTTACATAGTAGAGTATCCTGTGTAACTCTGCAAGAGCTATAGTATATATCTTCAATCCATTTCTGTCTCACTTTTATGTATAAAAACCAATAAACAGATTAAATATATAGGATCTTTTATTACAAGATCATATAGTAATTGTGATTAGACACAAAATAAGCAGAACTATAGAGTTTTATGTAGGGATATTTTACTATTATTTAACTCTAAAGAAATAAAATAAATATAGCACATACCACTAGATGAATATTTAAGTTACACAGAAAGAACACAGAGAAAGGTTTCATGCATCAACTGCAGTTATCAGATTAAGGGTTTCCCATTAGTTCCCCCCACCCCACCCCATCATCATCATCAAGGAATGGAGAGAATAAAAATGAGGTGGAGGATGTGGAAGGCCCCTGGCCTCCAAGAGAGTCTTGAAAGAGAGAAAAAAATATTTTATATCCTGTACATTTTCTTTCCCATAATGGAGGGTATCCACTGGACTCAACATTGCTCACAGGCCAGACCTCAATCTTTAGGACTTGGCTCACTTGTTTCAGTTTGGTTTTTTTCTTTTCCTTCCACTTAAGTTCTGACTCCATTTGCTAAACTGCTGCAGCACTGCACTCTTACTCCAGGAAATGACTTCCAAAGCTGAAACTAGTAAAAAAAAATATTTATCAAATTACTGGAGATTAAAGCATTCACATCAACAATGTTGACTGTATCAGGAACCATTCTGCGAAACAGAGAGGTTCTCTCCAGGCTAGTGGACGTTCTTATGCTCTAAGCACTAGACAACAACTGGCTCTGCCCCAAATTCCTGTGGGACCTTGGATAAGATACTTGATCTCTCTGTGCCTCAATTCCTGATCTGTAAAACGAAGATGATAGTATTTCCTTTCCACCACCCTTTGTCTGTCTTACCAAGTTAGATTGTAAGTAGAGATGAGTGGATTTTTTTTCAGCAAACAGTAAATTTGCCAGAAAATGTATTTTTGAGTACTAAAACTATTCACAAATGTGGGTCAAACTTGGCAAATAGCTTCATCCTAAACAAAGCAGAAAACAAAAATTTCAGAACTGCCAAAACAAACTGCTTTGACATTTTTTCGAAACAATTTTTGAAACAAAATGTCACTTTGAAATGGCATTTTCTAAATGAAACGTTGATTTGAAACAGCATTTTGTTTTGAAAACATCATTTCAACTTAACAGTTCATTTTGAAATGTCATATTTGAATCAACATTCAAAACATTTCACTTAATCCAACAATTTTTTTCAGGAGCTTGGGGATTTTGTTTGTTTGTTTCATCAAGAAAAAACTGGAGAAAAAAAATCAGTTTTGGTTCCATGACCAACATGAACTGAAATATAATTTATTTGATAAGCATTAATTGTAAGCTTTTAGCAATAGAGATTGTCTTTCATTGTGTATTTGAAACACTCTTAGCACAATGGGGTCCTGATCTCGGTGGGGGTGTCTCAGTGCTACTGTAATCAAAATAATTATAATAGAGATTAGGAAACTAATTTTTTCTTTCTTATATGCTGGGCATCCCCTAGTCCAGATATTGCTCATGGGAAGTAGAATGCAGTAAGAGCCAGGTCGAAGGGAGGGAAGAAATATCAAACACAAAGCAATAGAAATCCCTCCAGGAGAAATGGAAATTTATTTTATTTATTTACTTCTGGAAATTGTATTTTCTTGTTTAGTTGAAATTGAGTGAAAAAAATCAAAGAATGCATCATTTGAGGAGAATGTCAGTTCTGTAGATTTAGGTGAAGGAATTGCAAATCTCATATGGCTGCTTTGTAAATCTCACTGTACAAATCTCTGTTCTCCTCAGTCCAAGGATTTGAGGAGCCCCTTGCAGAAAATACCTTAATGGCTTGAGGGGAGGACTTATTGGATACAGTCTACATGTATTATCTGTTTCATTAGATTTACTGAGAGGCTGAGTATTGACACCTTCAAGGATTTTATAATATCCCTATAAAGAAACAATAAGTTATCGGACTTCTTCCACTCCCTGGTGAAGAATGTATGAGCTTTACAGCACATTTCACATCTCACAGTATGAAAATATTTCTTTAACAATATTTGAGCTTAGAACAGAAAGCTGATGGAAAGCTGCATCTGTACCATCTGTGTCTTCCAAATGATCTTCAAGGGTAACCCCATGTAGAACACATTTGCAATAATATAATCCGGAGGTCACCAAGGCATGAATAACTGTGGCATGTTCACATCTTAAATGAAGTTGGAAAAGATGCTTTTGGTCACCAATGCTACCTGAAACAACAAGAGCAATCAGAGACCTAAATGAACCCCAAGTTGCAAACTTACACTACGGAGCAGGATCATATTTCCTCAATAATGAGTGTCACCACACTACAATAATCTTTAGCGTGCGTGTTACAGAGATTCAATCAAATACATGGTCACATCAGATAAAGCTCTCAGAATGCCTTTCTGTACTTTATCTTTTTAATCAGTTACATAAGTCCCTCACTTTAAAAACAACTACATCTATCACTGTTTAAAAAAAAGCAAATCTTTAAAAAAAATGGGCCCAGATTTTCAATGCTATACCCTCAACAGTAGATCTGGCAGGGAAATTGAAATCCCTTTCTGTGAAAAGTTTTGTGGATTTGCGGGGCAAAAAGTCAAAAATGCAAAAAAGAGTATGCTTGAATGGATTTCCAGAAAAATTCTGTTTTGGGAGAACTAAAACAGAATTTTTTGACTTGACAGTTGATTGCCTGGGGAGGTCTTATTAATTTCACTTTTGGAATTCAGGGAGAAAATTAAATTAACAAGAGCCTTCCAGGCAGGCAACAGGGGAGCTATCATTTCTATAGTCCTGATAGAATCTCTTTTCTATTTGGAAAATAAATAAAAATTCCATAGAAAATTTCTATTTTCAGAAAAGGGCATTTCCCATCAGAGAATCATACTGATGGAAAATTCCCCACCAGCTCTATTGAATAGGGCAAATGGGTGTATGTGCACATCCAACTTCCATGTGTGCAATAACATCTGATATACACACAAATCAGGAATTCTGCATACCTATACACACTCGCACCTTCTATCTTCTACACACATTGGATGTAGTATATATACAAGTCAGGTGCATTGAAACATGTGCACGGGATTGAAATTTTGGGTTTTAAGTTTGCATTTTTCCGGCCAGAATCTATGGCAATAAACAAACACCCTAGAGTTACAGTTTTCTTTTGATTTAATTCTTGTTGCAGAACTATAGGCAAGGGAACACTGCCGCTCATCAAAGGAGAAAAGGAAATTGCTGCCTCCTGGGACAGGATATCACAGGCTTCTATCGGAGAAGTGGGGAAAGTATAAGTTCAACTGGAGCATGCTGCCTGGTCTCATGAAGCAAATGCAACTTTTCTCTATGTGTTGAAAAGAAAAGGAGTATGAGGTAATGCCATAATAAATAATTGCTTAAAGCACTTTGGTATTATGGAAGTTGAAATTTCAAAAAAAGGAGAAAGGTCTGTAAAAGTAAAAGCATAGTGAAGGCTAGCTCTTAAAGTAATTGAGAATTTTTCATTGGGCAGTAGCTTTCTACAGTACATTACTTTAAATCCAAGTGTGGAGTACCCTCTAGCTGATATCAGAAGATCAAAGCCACCATTAGATTTTTTTTTTAAACTGATGATAGAGCTTCAGCTATTATAAAAGGAATTAAGGGTGTTTTGTTACAAATAGCCCAAAAGCTTTTAAGTGCATTTTTGGTCTTAAAAAAAAAAAAAATAAAAAAAAAATCAAATTTCATGTGGACTTGATAAAAAAAAAAAATCAAACATCGATTTTAATGAGTGCTATTAAAGATTCATCATTGTTATTGGAAGGATTTATTCTCTCCTCTCTCTGGAAACTAAATTTAAAGCTGAAATGTAAAGGAAACAAGCTACTACACACTGGACAAAAGCTCTTTGATCACAGAGACAAACTACAAAGTGGCTTATTAATGATCACTGCTCAGTGCTCTGTCTGACCTCAGTGAGCTTTCTTAGTGCAACACAAAATTATATATTTTAACTCTTGCTAGAGAATGCTGTGTTGGTCATCTCGTACACCCAGATCTTGCAATTCACTGTGCAGGGGTACAGTGATGTACAGTGAGTTACAGAATGGGGGTTGTACTGAGTATGAATGTTGTGAAGTACAGAATTATAGTTGCTGGCTCTACTTTTGGGATGGAGAAAGTTTGGCTGTCATTGCATACTAGATTGTATGTTAGAGGACAGGGAAGGGGCTCTCTGGTGTACTGCACATGGAGGATGTAAACAAGAAAGCAGTGTAGTGCCCATGCCTGGAGAGTCAGACTTTGAGTCCTGAATCTAATGTTCAAAATTCTCCAGTGTTGTAGTAGGAAAAATGTATTAAAGATAAACCTTCAGGCTACAAGTTAGTGGGGCCAAGGCTCAGACACCTGAGGGAGGGCAGATGGCAGAGTCAGTGCCCAGACCACTACAATCTGAGTAACCTCCTCACCAGAAGTGCTCAGGTGCTGCTCAGGGGTCAGTTCTTTCAGAGAGGCTCCCCACTGTGGTCCATTTGCCACTGTAGCAGTCTACCTCCCCCAACTGTTGTGGGCCTCAGAACTTGGTTGTGGAGGAGACACTGTAGAGTTCCAGCTTGGGGTTGCCAGGACATGAAGAATATCTACAGGTGGAACTTTGGAAGCTTCTTCTGAGTCTGCCAGGGTGCCCCAGGAGTAATGTCAGTGTTGCAGCAGAATCCCGAAGACAGTGTGTTTTTGAAGGCCAAGGACAATAAAGAGGATTAGGAGGGTCTCTCTTCTGCCTCTAGTATTTCAGACAATCCCTGTATGGAAGGGGTGACTGCTGTGTAGAGAGAACGAGTAATGTTTTAGATTAAAGCATGAAATAGAAGTAGAGCACTGAGATTTTCTTCCCTGATCTACAGCACAGTTTACATTCTGCTTCCTTTATTCTGAGGGATGTCTCGATTGACAATTTTGAAAGAAGATAATGCTGTCATTTAAAGAGGCTAGTTTGCAAGGTTAAACGTGTAAAAACTCTAAGCATAAGCTTTTTAATGGCTTACTTCACTTTGAGTGCTCTTACTTTCTCTTATCTCTCTTGCTCTCCTTTTGGCCTCTCTAAATCTGAGTTCTGCAGTGTTTCTTCATATTTCTCTCCTTAGATAGAGATGGAAAAGGGTGCCATTATTTGAATTTTTAAAACAAAGCAGGCCAAAGTTGCTTCCTGGAAGAAAACCAGTTACCTAATCTGAATGGGTTAAGAAACTGGGAAGAAGTATCGTTTTTGCCTCTGACACTAATATGAGTTCTGGGGTGCTATTATTTTCTCCCATTGCAAGGATTCAGCTCCTTTTCTTATAACAGATTGTTCAAGGCTGACTTCTAGGTGTTGAAGTTCATATGAATAGGGTTCTGAGCTTTATTTATTGAATGTGTAAAATCCTAATCTGAGATGGGACTGTGTTGTGTTTCTCTACAACCTTTGCTGAGGACTAACCTAGCTGTGACTCTGAAAGCACCATTGTCCTAGAGAAAGACTATATCTGCACTGATTGATGATGATGATGATAGAAATCATAAAGAGGCTCGGCCACATCGAAGCCAGAGAACCACTTGCTATTCTATATGCTTTTCATTTGGTTGACGTTTGGAGGTTCTCTCACCCAACTGTAAAGCAGAACTCCCGGCTCAAGGTTAATTCAAAAATCAGATAGCAGGGGGCTAAATTAGATGGGTTCTGTGCTGCCAAAATAGCATTAACATGTTTGTTAAATCAGCAGTGCTTCCAAATAATTTGTCTCTTTGTTTTCTTTCATCTTGCTCTCTGTTGTCTTCAAATTCTTCATTGTTTTTCTCTCTGTTTTCCGTTTAACTGAGTCTCTCTCTTTTGCCCACACAGAGTGTGAGTATCAGGGAGAGAGTACTTACTGTAACATATCTTCATCTAATGACTTCATAGTAAAGGTTTGGTGTTTGAGGAAGCTTTGAGAAATTGGACATGTGAGTTAGAATTGTATATATTAGGAGGGAACTTTGTGGTGAAGCCCCAAATGGTCTGATTTGCAGAGGTGCTGAATACCCACAAGTCTCAATGAAGCCAGTTGTTGCTGCTGGGGCTCAATAACTTTGAAATAATCAGGCTATAAGTGTGTTATGTAGAGAGATACCTGAGCTAAGGTCAGTGTGGATTTGGTTTAATTGGTGCCTTCCTTGAATTTTAGCAGCAGTAGTAATAATTATATATACACACACACACACACACACACACACACATTAGTGACTAACGCCCAGACCCTCAAGGGAAGTTAGGTACCTAGCTCCCATGGGTTAGGCATCTAAATAACTTTTAGGAGCTAGACCTAAGGGCTCAAATCAGGATAAGGGACAGTGTGGGAGAAATTGCAGAAGTATTTAAGAGAGAAGCTCAACAGAGGGAGGTAAAGGCTGAGAACATTAGCAGAATGAAGGCAGGGGTTGATGTCACAATAGGTTACTATATCAGGTAGGGAAGGAGTAGCCAAGTTATGAAGAGCCTTAAAAGGTAAAGATAAGCTTGTATTTGATGTGGAGGTGAAGGGGGAGCTAGTGGAGACACTCAAAGAGGGGGGTGATGTGATCAAAGCAACAAGCCAAGATGATGATCTTAGCAGCAGCATTTTGAATGGACTTGAGAGGAGCATGATTGCCGCAGTCAAGCTTTAGTGATTGCTTTGGAGAGATTTGCACTGGAGCAGCCGTGACTCTAAGTTAATTATGTTGTTTGTTTGGGGTTTAAATATTGTTGAACTGTGAGACAGAAAAAGAATAAATGGAAAATATATCAGTTACAGACTTGCTGAGCTACAAACCTTAAATAGCATGGGGAGAAAAATCTGACACGCTACACAGATTGGAGCATCACCAAACAAATAAAACAATCTGGGATGGAACTGTGTCCCAGCCAGACAGATCACACTCTATTTTTTGTGATGAGAGTAACGTGGTATTGATTTTTCCAGTTCACTTTTTAAAAGGAAAATCTTCTTAAGCACTAGCTGTTTCAGTCATATTTCAAATAGCTGTTGTTGATGCACTCTATTTTAAGGCTTTTTCCATTATGTGGGGGGGGGAGGAATTCATGAGCTCAAGAGAGATTCAGAGACAGTTCCAATAAGAGGGTTAAGGGCAAAATTTTAATAATGGTCTCTAAATACATGCCTTCAAAATTGCATAGGCACCCACTTATTTTTATTATTACTGTAGTGCCTAGGAACCCTAGTCATGAAGCAGGACTCCACTGTGCTAGGAGATGTTCCAACACTGGGGGAAAGGAAGATGATTCCCACCCAATGAGCTTTTAGCATGCTCAGAAATGGATTGTTTTATGCAAGCAAACAAACATGTACAAAATTTTGTGGGTGATTATTAGTTTCTTGATGCCAGTGGAATAATTTTGGACACAAAGCTGACATACTTTTAAGGCCATTTGGAAGGGAATTGCCTTTAATGCCTCTTGTTTGGCATCCAGTGTGCCGCAGAAATCTTCAAAAGGGAAATGAATGAAATTCTGCAAGGGCTGGAGGGAGTGGAATTTTAGGTGGATAACGCTTTAGTTTATGGGAAGTCAGAGAAAGGTCATAACATAAGGCTAAAATAAGTTCCAAAGGCAATTAAGGCTTCTGCACTAAAGGTAAAGAAAGAAAAACCAAGTTCAGCAACAAAACCAACTGCAGCTCTTATGGCATGTGTTTGCTAAAGAGCTAAGAGCTGACTGAGAAACATCAAAACTATAGCTGAAACACCCCTACCTAAATATGGATCACAACTGATGAGGTTCTTCAGTATAGGAAAATTTCACAACAATTGTATATCTAACCTATACTCAAAAGCCAAACTCTTCATGAACTGCTCTGGCTACACCTACAGTATGAGCTAGAGGCATGATTTCCAGTTCATGTATACTTATTCATGCTAGCTCTCCGACTGAGCTGCAATAGCCCAGGCAGTGGCTGCATGGGTTAGTCATGCCAAATACGTACCCACAGGGTTCAGGCAGGTTTGTACTCAGCCCAGCTAAATGATGCTGCACTGCCTATGCTACATTACTCGTGCTAGCTTGTAGTGTAGGCATAACGCAGATTGGGCAGTAATTATAGCCAGAGCCTTTACATAGATCTTCTAGCAATAATTTTCTTCCTTTCTTTCTTCTTTCCTTCCCATGGCTTCCAATTGACTGACAATTTATCTTTTCCCTCTTTCCCCAATTTCAATGGCTACCAAGCCTTCAGGAATCACTCCAGATCTCTTTAACATTATTTACTCATTGGCAGTCTCTACTAAAACCAAGTCCTATTTACAGCATTTTTTGTATTGTTTGTCCCCAGCAGTTAACTTTCCGTCTACTCCTCCCATGCTGCCACCCAGCTGCAGACGGATTGCTGGCTGTACTCCTGGAGTCAGTCACCGCTCTCCTCTCAGAAATCAGCTGTTACTGACAGAGTTCTATTAAACAAAAAAAGAGTTCACTCTGGCTCATCTGTACCAACCTCTAGATGATCTCAATAAGACAAAAGCACTAGAGACTTTTTTCCCCTTCAAATACTTATCAAATCATATATACACAGAAATAGAGTACTGCATCATTTATAGTTGTAATATAATTTCCAGTTTTACATTTATCATATGGGGTTAATGGGTGTACCATAAGTGTCAAGGGGGATGGATGACCGGGGTAGCAGGTTACAAGGTGATGTAAAACAGAGAGCACTGCATTCACTTCACATGCTGGGCAAATGGATGAAACAGTGTATTGTCTACAGAATGAAGCATACACAGCAGCTTCCAGAGTCCTCCAGCAGAGCCTGGGCTCAAAGGCAAGTAATCTGATGATAGCAAAAAAGAAAAAAAAGTGACCAAATCCTTGGCAATAACCCCTATATACATAAATGGGAGTATCTTGTCTGAACTTTCAGATCTTTCACAAATTGGAAGAAATCCAGGTTCTTCAATCCTGAATGAACACATGTAGCCTGCCAAATAGGACTTTTTTTCTTGTGAATAACAGAAAAAGGTATTAAATGCTGTAGAATTGCCTAGTCCTTATCTCTTGCTATGACTTTCTCATACCTTAAAGTGTTCCTACTTCATGAGAGAATCGAAGCATCAATGGTTCCTTCAGGCACTCCTGTTTATGGAAGGCTAGGGAATAGAAAAAGCACTGTTGACCAACCACCCAGCATGAACAGTGAATTCTAAATACCATTAGTGTCAAGAAACATTCAAGAAAACAATTTTCTATTCTATCCAAATTCTTATGACACCCAGCACTGCAGTATCTCAGTGCTCACTCTGAATAATCCATAGGAAGAAATATGTTCTCGTAAAGTATTCAGACAATTTCAAATAATGGACACAGTCTTCAAAATCCTGATCTACACACAGGATGTTTGCAAACAGAAGAGAGAGCTAAATTCAACAGTTAAAGTGTTCACAACAAACGATCTGACCAGCTCTATCCAAACACTTTTTTGCTCTAAGCGCTCTCAGCAGTTGCCAGAGTTATTCATTAGATGGAGCACCCAGTCAATACATGCTATTTTTAAGATTCTTTCTCCAGCTTTGGTTGGGTGGGTTCTTGATAATATACCTGGCAGTGCACTAAGAATGTGCCAAGTTTGGCTGCATATTAAGAATCAGCACAATATTCTGGGGTGAGTTGTAAATCTCGGCTGGGAATTTTGTTCACTCTTTCTAGGTAAATGGTTTGTTGTAAACTCCAGGGCTGCTGTCATGCTTCACTGATGTGTTTGGAATGAGTTTGCAAGAAGTTAAAAAAAATAAAAGAAGTGAGTAAAAACAGGGAAGAGAAATCAAGTTTCTTCAGCAAACCCTTCACTTTTATTCTTTACTGTAACTTTACTGAGATGCTGAGCTAAACAGAGAGCAAAAGAATGCAACACTGGTTCCCAGAAAACCAATACAGCATCACAATACAGTATGTGCTCACTAAACTATCAGTATGATATAATACCATCATAAACACTTTTAAAATAAATCATAACTTCCCAATCCTTTTGCTATTTTCATTTGCCAACCTTAGCTGCAGAAACTTCTATACCTGCATTATAATTTGTAGAATGCATTCACTGTTACTGAAAATAGCAATGATTTATATCACTTCCAACCACTACTAATAAATTCAGATTGAGTACTTGCTATCTGTTTTAGCTGGACTACATCACCCACTCCCATTGAAAACAAAATGGGATTTGGAATAGGATCAGGGCAAATGATGTAAGGCTCTGTTTGCAGAGGATTTGGGTTCCAGGACCCGATGATGCCCCCCAGGGCCAGCTGTATGTTTTTTGCCACCCCAAGCAAAAAAAAAAAAAAAAAGGCCGGAATGCCACCCCTGGAATTGTGCCTCCCCAAGCACGCGCTTGTTTTGCTGGTGCCTAGAGCTGGTCCTGATGCCCCCAATATGCACCAGAAACCAAGTTTGTCTATGCAAAGGCCCTTTGCCTCTTCATAAGTCCTAGTTTCATACAGGTCTACCCAATTCCTTATAATAATAATAATAATTAATGGAGATATCCCATCTCCTAGAACTGGAAGGGACCTTGAAAGGTCATCGAGTCCAGCCCCCTGCCTTCACTAGCAGGACCAAGTACTGATTTTGCCCCAGATCCCCAAGTGGCCCCCTCAAGGATTGAACTCACAACCCTGGGTTTAGCAGGCCAATGCTCAAACCACTGAGCTATCCCTCCCCCGAGGGATAGACCTGTGCTAGACCTGTACAGACCTTAACTGTACAGGTCTAGCACAGTCATGATGCAGGGTTTACCATGGTAGCTACTGACCCACCACCACCTTCTGCTAGGGGTTGTGGTGATGGTTCTATGACTTGAAGAGACTCCACACAAAAGGTAATAGAGCCACAGACTGTATTACCTTGTCAACATTTTATAAACTGGGGTACCAAGGATGAGTGGGTATGGTGCCTCGGAGACAAAGCCTCAGAGACAAAGTAAGATGTCTGAGCAGATCCTGATGGGACACTCACCCAATGAAACTAATTAATTCCCTAAAGTGTCTTTTACTAGATTCCATAATACAAATAAAGTGTCAGAGATTAAGGTTTTATTTTACAGAAAGTGTGTTAGTATTCCAACAAATACTGTAACAGTTAGTAGCACAATAGTCATATGCTTGAGCTAGTTCTCTCTGCAGTGCCTCAGTTACAGTGTGACAGAGGGTGTTGTATAAATCATTCAGATCCTACAG
The DNA here is from genome assembly GCF_028017835.1 of Emys orbicularis. Classification (NCBI taxonomy): domain Eukaryota; kingdom Metazoa; phylum Chordata; order Testudines; family Emydidae; genus Emys; species Emys orbicularis. The sequence goes on along the minus strand of NC_088687.1, from coordinate 78,731,038 downwards.
GAGATAAACCACCATTATGGTAAATATCTACAAGTCAGTCAGCAAAAAACAAATCTTTGTTAGGAATGGGGTCTGGATCCAGGGCTCCAGCCTGGCAGGGGGTCAGAAAAAAGATAAAAACCATTTCATTTAAATGTCTGAGCTGTCGTCGTTAACAACCTGTCAGTCAAGACAGGAATTATGCAGACTGCCCCTGGTAGGGACATTTCCAGTAATTTGAACAACAAATTAACTGTATCTTTTATTTATAACAGTCTGAATTGAAATGCTGTTGGTGATACTAACTATAAATGATGGTTGTGAGGTTGCTCTGCAATTTCTAAGATGCCAACTTTCCACTTCATACAGTGGATGTAATTAAAAAGGTTCTCTTTTCCCCTTTTCTGGAAGGTAAGAGATTATCAGTCTAGTGGTATATCCCATTCTAGTTATGGGAAATAGCTGCTAAACCAGAAAACTTCTTTATTCTTTCTAGGTTCCCCCCCCCCTCCTGTTCAGATTAAAACTTCTGATTTTGTGATGTGGGTAATGAAAGCATGAAACCCGACCAAACTACTTTGGATTCTTTTGAAAATGTAAATCCTGAAAGTGAAAGGAATAGACGTACATTTTATACAGCAATATTGAAAAAGGAACAGGCAGTGGAATTTCTATAATTAAAAAAATTGTTGTTAACTTGCAGGTTAACAAAAAAAAAAAAATCAGTTTGATAATAAATGTCAAACACAGAGATTGCCTCCCCATCTCTGACTCACCACATCACTGTGCTCATCAGGAATGGGTCAGCTGACTATGGCCACATATAGAATGCTTTACAAAATTCCTCTGTTCAAGTTTCACACACACCCCGCCCCCCACTAACTCTGGGTTCCAAGAGCCAGGACACTTCACCTATCAAGGAGGTTTTCTCCATCTTGTGTGTGTGAAAAATCTGCAAGGGGCCTGTCAAGGCTGTATCCCTACTTTGAACTTTAGGGTACAAATGTAGGGGCCTGCATGAAGACTTCTAAGCTTAACTACCAGCTTAGTTCTGGTCCGCTGCCACCATCCCAAAGCTAATTCCCTTTCCTGGGTAGCCTTGAGAGACCTTCACCAATTCCCTGGTGAATACAGATCCAAACTCCTTGGATCTTAAATAAGGAGAAATTGACCCTTCCCCCCCCCCCCCCCTTTCCTTTCACCAACTCCTGGTGAATACAGATCCAAACCCCCTTTGGATCTTAAAAGAAGGAGAAATTAATCAGGTTCTTAAAAAGAAGGCTTTTAATTAAAGAAAAAGGTAAAAATTATCTCTGTAAAATCAGTATGGAAAATAACTTTACAGGGTAATCAAACTTAAAGAGCTCAGAGGACTCCCCTCTGTTTTAGGTTCAGAGTACAGCAAACAAAAATAAACACTCTGGTAAAAGGTACATTTACAAGTTGAGAAAACAAAGTAAATCTAAGACGCCTTGCCTGGCTTTTACTTACAATTTTGAAATAAGAGAGACTTGTTTAGAAAGATGGGGAGAACCTGGATTGATGTCTGGTCCCTCTCAGTCCCAAGAGCGAACCACCCCTTAAACAAAGGACACACACAAAAGCCTTTCCCCCCCCCCCCCCAAGATTTGAAAGTATCTTGTCCCCTTATTGGTCCTTGGGGTCAGGTGTCAGCCAGGTTACCCGAGCTTCTTAACCCCTTACAGGTAAAAGGATTTGGAGTCTCTGGCTAGGAGGGATTCCATAGCACTGTACACAGGAGAGCTGTCACCCTTCCCTCCATAGTTATGACAGGGCCACTCTTTGTTGTTCCTTATACACCAGGATTTCTCTGGATCCCAATTTAAACCATGCATGCAGTACCCAGATATCACAGGGATGGATGCCTTGCTAAAGCATGCAAAAAAGCACCAGAAGTAATCAGTGAAAATCAAATGAAATTCATACCTCAAAGGGGGAAAAAAATCCAACATTTTTTCCACAGGCAGGAAACTGAGGAGAGTTCTTGGCTGGAAATATACAAGATGCAAGCTTATGAGGTTGGGCTCCAACCTAAGACAACCAATTGTATCAAAGCCTGTGTCAAAGACATAAGTTGTGTCTTCTCTTCTGAATATTTTGTATACTAAAAAAAATTTACAAGGAGTTGATAAAAATATTGTGGATTAATACAATTAGTTAATTTTTTTTAAAAGCACTATGTCTCCTTGATTGATCATTGCTGTACTTAGCTGGTTATATGCTATACATTAGCTGGGTTCAGATGTTATTGGCAGAGCTCTGGAAAAGATGACTAGTTCTACTGTAGCAGTGTTTGTTCTCCCAGCACCCCATATATACCAACATATTTTCATTGCCATCCTTAGTAGCTGATCCTGAAACTTTTAATCTAAGGCCAACAATCAGGATGTCACAGACACTTCACTTCAGCCTTTCCCTCTAGAAAGAGAAGGACAGCATCATCTCTCTGGATATGGACCAGACAGTACCATACCTTAAATTCTATTACAATAATGTTGTTGACTGTATGAAAAAGCCATTACATTGAAAGATGCCTTAATATTATCTTAGACATTAGGAAAGCAAAGGAAAGACAAAATAGACAAACACACTATTACTCTACAGAGCGAATAGCAACACTGCCTGCTTCAGATGGATACACCTCTCCACTGCTGTCCTTTTTGAACTTCTCCTCTCAGCTTGTCTCAGGGTTTGCCTGAGAAATACATTTTCATTTTGTTATGATCACTTTCCTGGAGTCTTCAGGATTATTGAAATTGAATGATCTTGAGATGATTGAAATGATATTTTCTCCAGAATCCAAATGTCTCAAAAGAGAATAATTAAATTCTGACAAAGACAAAAGGTTTTACCTGCACATGTTATCCAGGGGTTGAGCTTACACAGGAGATAAACACCTTGAGACACATGTAGTAACTCTTACTCTGCAGCTAATACAGAAAATTTAATAATTTTATTTCAGTGTCTTTCAAAAAGCTAGACAACTTCTGTCGAACACTAGATTTCTATATAAATTTAAAAAAATCTGGAAAGATTATCAGATTAGAGTAGTGGATATTACATGCATAAGCCAGTGTGGGTGCAGGGCACACCAGCCTTTTTTTGCACTATCTGGATGTCTGAAACATTTTAAAATGGCTTTTATGGTGTAGTTTGAGTTTCGAGATAGACAGCTCACTGGGAGAAATTACATGGTTAAAGTTTCATGAGATTTTTCTTGTTCCCTGATTGACTGTGCCTACCACGAGTGCCTGGGAGGGCTATAGAATCTATTTTCATTTAGTCAGAGGAATAGATTGCAATTAGTATGCAACCTATTTAAAAAAATAGGATAGACCCAAATTCCTCTCCTCACTCCTCCATCCTATGTGCCTGGTAGATGTTACAATAGTATATTTTCAATGGGGTTGTCACATTCTAACATTGTTGTGATGTTCTCAAGGCACCCAGGACTAAGAGTAACTTTTGTTACCTGCCTCCTCCAGCATGAGAGAGCCTTGACCTGTGGTGACTGAGTGTTAGCTTTCTAATACCACTAGCCTTTCAGCCACTCCATCACTCACCTCTGGACTATGCCACACCTGTCTATGCCTTGCAGGTTAACAAGAGGCACACTCTAGTCCTTGAATCCCCCTTGAAGCATTCCCCTGTGCTATCCAGCCCCTGACAGTGGCTACTCTCAGAAATCCCAGATCCTCTGTCCCCAAAGGAACAGTGTATCCAAGTTTACCAGTGTCACCGTAAACCATTGCTCCTGCATAACACACAGCACTTGTGATGAAACAAAATAAGGTTTATTTAACCAAGAACAGAGATTCCACTAGAAAGAAGAGAGAATGATGGAAACAAGTGTTTACAATACAAAAACAAACAAACAAAAAATCACGAAACATGAATTAGGGCCTACAGTTTATTAAGAGTTACCTTTTGTAACTAATAAAGTATGCTCCCCCCCACAAAAATAGTTCAGTCTCTTGCAGAGCTGACTGGCTTTACAGGAACCAGGATTCAATTCTTCATGAAAAACACTTTCACTCAACAAGATGTCTCCTCAATGAACGGATCCACAGTGCCTTTCCCCGCTCTGTTATACTGAAACAGTTTTCTGTCTCTATTCAAGGCAGGGTGATCCCCCATCTGTCAAAATGTCCCTTTTTTACCTCCCAGTGGTTTTGATTGTTTGCAGTTGTCTTTGATAGGTTTCCACTGAATGTTCTGGGATGGATAGTAGTAGATAACTTAGCGTTGCTTTACATCACCGGCTAGCCTGGGAGGGTTGACAACTCTTTCCTGCATGAGTAGGTCGTCACCTAGTAATATTACTCCCTGATGACACCTTTTAACCTTAAGGCCACAAGGGCGTAAGCTTCAATATAGTTACATTATTCCTTAAATATTAGTTGAGCACACATCATGCCATGATTATGAACATCTATAACTTGCAAGTTTTCAATAGACACCTTATTTGTTACCCTTCATGAACAAATACCCTGTAAGCAACTGAGACAAGAGTTGTTTGCAAAGAACCGGGGGCCCTTTGCCAAGAGGCCTATGTGTCACAGTGATCTTCCCTCCTTAATAATTGTTGCTTCTGAACAGCAGGCATAGACCCCAATTCAGCACATTCTTATTTGAACAGGAATGGATTTAACCCTGTGCTTAAATTGAATCGGGGCCAACATGAGGAAATGTTTAAAAAAAATAAAGTTTTTTTTTCATAAAGAAACACTGTTGCATCAAATTTGACCCACATTTTAGGTTTTGTAAAGAGAAGCTTTTACAAAGTAGACCATTAGAAATGTTGGAGATTCAAAAAAAAAAAAAAAAAAAAAAGCATTTGGCATCATTATTAATTTTGTGTATAACAGATGTTCCACTGCAGCACATGAATGTGAAGTGTTATATTAACATTTTAGGTCAGATTAAATTTCATTTTGAAGAGCTTCATACTGTTCTCTATACTCTCCCTTCAAAACCATCATCTCAAGCATTTTTTATCCTTCACTTGTGCTGCTTCTGGATACGGATTCTCCAGACAAGTCCTTTACAGGATTTTTTTTATTTTTTAAATGTCATGAATAATCTAGCCCTTTATGTACAATAGTGCTCCTATAAAATGTAAAAGTAATTGCATAGGTTGTGGTATATATTTAATATACTAAAAGCAAAATATTACTGGCTTGTCATTCTCTTGAAAGAACTCATATTTGCAATCCTGTGTGTAAGAAAGTCTATAGAAAAGGATATGTCTCTAATACATTGTTTTTAATGAGTGAATGTACTGGAATTTAAAATGCTGGCAAAGTTTGTTTGAACCATTTTCACAGGAAGCAAGCTTCACCCAGGACTCTAAGTAAAGATGTTTTAAAAAAAATGTATCCTGTTGGTAAATATCTTTGAATTTCTCAAATTTTACTGATATTTTTAAATGACTGTTCAAATTGGGGGATATAGGTGGGCTTGCCAAATCCCCATTTCTGAATATTGCCAATTTTTTTTTAAAAAGTTGTAGAATAGGAATAAGACCCAATTCCAGCACTAATTTAAGTAATTATATAGTTTTATCTCAAGTTGAGCAATTAATGTTAGTAAGATGAATTACCCGCCACTAGTTCTTTCTTCTATGCCAAATTCCACAACGATCAACAATGAAAAATTTGAAAAATTTGTATAGCTCTCTCTGCGGGAATTAGAGTCAAACTAGTTAATTCAGTACTATACAGATTAGTGTACTTCCTAGCATATTCTTGATTTGATAAGAGATTAAATCACCAGCAAAACTGAAAACGTGCCAACAGGGGGAAGAAGCATTGTAGTGGTACATGAGAGGAGAACTAAGAGCTAAAGAGAAATCAATTAATGGTCATTGTAAGTGAGATAGAATAGTAACTGGAGATGCACCCTGGAAGTTAATGAGCTGAAGAATGTGTCATTTAATGTCTTCAGGGACATTTTCACACTGATTAAAATGATAAATATTCAAAAAAAAAAGGGGGGGGGGGAGAAATCGGTAAAAATGTTGACATGGATATTAAAGTCTCCATAAAGGCCTGTTTTTGTTATTCACAGAATAAAAGATAGAAAAAGTCATTCAGTCTCCCTGCCCATTCAGAATTAGCCGTTTTCTAATATTTTCTAGTTGATTTTCTAGGGTTTTTTTATTTTTTTTGTTTTTAAACTGTGTGGTTTTAAGTACCCCAACCCATGAGATTTTCACAACTTGCCTTTGGAAATTATTCCACACCTTAATACATCTCACTGACAGGGAATACTTCCTAATAGTCTAAATTTCATCCCATTAATCCTATTCCTCCATGTACTATCTTCCCTTCTGGGTGTTCACACGACTCAGATATTTAAAAGTATTCCCATAACTCTACCACATCCGAATTTTGTCCCATAGCCAAATAACACATATTTGTCACTCTCCATAAGCCAGTGATTTTAGCCATGCTGTCCTGAATTAAGTGTGTTGCTCTTTTCTCCAATTTGTCAATATCTTTTTGGTAAAGTGCTGTCCAGGATTGAGTATAGTATCCCAGGTATGTTTGTACTAGATCTGTAGGACTGGATAAGTAAACAATATGTCCCCAGGATAAGGAGAATGAAATCCTGTCTCAGTCTTTAGGGCATCAAATTACTAAAGGAGTGTTGCCTGAGTAAGGACTGCAGGGTTGGGCACCAAATAGAAAATGTTTTATTACATAGATGGGAAGAAGATTTCCAGAAACATAAATGAAAAGAAATTAAAAAGAAAAAAAAAAGTTCAAAAAGAAAAAGAGGAACTGCAGAACCCAAAAGAGAACTATATATTTTAAGAGGTGCAAAATGGCTGGCAGTCAGTGCATAAAAGCTTCTATAAAAATTTAAAATAAAAATAATGATGATATTTCATGGGAAGCTGTTGAGTTTGAAAGCTAGTTCAAGCACAAATAAAGATAGCATCAATGAAAAAAAAAAAAAGTCCGAAAGAAAAATATTTTCACTTCAGTTCAAGAGATAACAGCATGGTTTGGATAAGGTTTCTATCCCACAGCATTGTCCTCCTAGCTGAGTCAAAAGTATTAGTGTAAATACACACGATTGCTGGAGCTACAGTGAGATGGGTTAATCAAAGTTTTTCTCATGCTTATACTAATTTTTGCTTGCATTTTTTTATAAAACATTTAAAATATCTTTCCTGTACCAATGAAAGCTCTCTCAGAACTGAATATCTTTATATAGAGCTAAAGAAACTAAGAACAGAAAGAACTGGAGAGCCCTTCAAGACTGAGGAAAATTAAGAAAGAGCAATGAAGTACCCTTGACAAAGCTAAGTAATATTCTGAGGGCCAGAGGTTGATAACATATCTTAAAAAAAACCCACAACTACAGCTATTTCAAAACTATAGAAATTAAACTACTGTCTGTGGGGGGGTGGGGGGGGGAGAGAAAGCATAAATTAGTGTGTATGGGGTGAAGATCTTCCAGCTGAAAAATATACTTTAATTAAATTTAAAGACTCTCACCCACTTAAAGTCAAAGAAAATAAATTAATTAAAATAGCAGTAGACATCTTTCCAAAGCCATAGGAAATACTCCAAGGGAAAAACCCTTAAGATGGAATTAAGTTTGTAATATACTTTATTATAAGGTTGTAATAATATAAACAAGAAAACAAAATACCTGGAGTCACAGAAATCAAAGTGAAGCTTACACTATTTAAAACAATCTAACTATTTGAGTATGGAAATTCATAAGTATAACACACCAAATAGCCTTAACTCTGACACTGAAACATTGCTCATTATACTACCATTGGATTCAATAGGACTACTTAACTTGCTTTCAGTTAAGTGTGTGCTTAACTGTTTGCCATTTCAGAGCTGAGTGTTCAACACAGTGCAGGACAGAGCCCTATGATGTATATCTAGGATTAAATCCTGGCCCCACTGAAGTAAACAAAACAAAAAACAAAAAAAAGTTTTGCCATCTAGTCCAATGGGGCCAGGATTTCATGGCCCTTGTTTACCTAAGGTTATAGGACTGAAGGATGGGTAATTTACAAATACTGCATGTGACTGTTATTGAGGTAGTTACTGTACGGCTATATTGAGTTTTTCGAATATTTACTGTATGCACATGTTTGGGAAATAAGCAGAAAGGCAACCCAATGACTCCAGATAAACAACTTCCTGGAGTTCATTAAGAGACAATATCTGAGCAATTAGCTGTGAACATCTGACTTCTAAGCTCCAGCATTATTACAAGATTTGTTTGCCCAGACTGCAAACCCAAAGTTCAAAAGGACTACATACAGTTCCAATCCATGGCCAGAGGTAAGAGTCAGGGAACTGAGGAATAGACTAACACAAAAACAGATTGACCCTGCTGGGGGGGTCTGATGCAGTGAAGAATTCCTAATCTTCCAACACAGGATGATAAACCATAGGTACAATAGACATGCATGTAGCCCGTCTATTGTTTTAAAAGCCTTTTCTTTTATGTTAACAGTGGGAACAAAGCATAAGATTACTCTGGTTTACAAAGGTTATTTTGGGTCATTGTATTTACCACTGGTCACAACTCTTGAAGGAAAATGGTATGTACCTGAATCCAGTCAGACCTATTGGGTAGAGCTGATGGAGAATTTATTTTTTTGTTGGAAAATGATTTCTTGAAACTGAAACTTATCAGTTTTGACAAAACTTTTGTAGGGAAGGTTTCTCAGGTCCAGGGTAGTATTTTTGGTCAGTGAGTGAGAGAACCCAGAACAGCCAAGAGCCTGGTGGTCAAGGCACTCATCTGGGATGAGCGAGACCTATGTTAGAGACCTTTCTCTGAATCAGGCAAAGCATGGACTTAACCTGGGTTTTTCACCTCCCAACTAGGTGCCCTAATCACCAAACCATAGAGTCAATCTCTTGTTCAGTCCCAATGAATATTTAGTTATTGATACAAGGTGAAACAGTTCCAGTCTGGGTCTCCCACATCCCAGATGAATACCCTAGCCACCGAAAAACTGGCTGTTGGGTCTCTCTTTTGTGAAAAAAATTGAAGCATCTCTGTTTTGTACTAATGCAAAATGGAACCAAATTTCAAAACTAAAATTTTTCCATAAAGCAGAATTCTTTTTTTTTTATATGCCCAGGCCTATTGTTAGGGTAAGCACAATTGTAAGTACTATAGCCTAGAACCCAGTATAAGAATGGGATAATTGAGGGATTACACCCCAGAAAAGCTAAGGTCACAAGGCCTCATATCTGTGGGGTGCCAAAAGAGAGGCCCCAAAAGGGGTCTGAGGTGCAGCTACCACTGTAACTATTACAATAGAGCTAAGAAAACTGATTTTCTAAACACTACATATACATTTGTAAAATTGGGATTTACTTTTATATAAAAATGTATATGATAATTATCTTATGTTGCAGCTTCTCCATCCTTCTAGAGGTTATTCAAACATAGGATAAGTTCTGTCAGATGGTTCAGGTGAATAAGGGTAGTATTGTGCAGTATTACAATAATTGGATAGTGAATGATAAAGGAGTGGAGTGCCTCATTCTTATTGAATGGTAGATCTGAAAGAGTGATGTCTCTGGAATGTATATGAAAAAAGAAATGAGATGTCAGTGTTTCTCATGCTTAGTGTATGGGCAGGTTGATATGTACATGGTTTTCCTTCCATTACTGTTCTGCATATGAATGGTGACTGGCACTTTGTAGATGTGTATTTATAATACAGGAGCTAAGGTTTTGTGGATGTGATATCACAGTAAGGCAGCACAAAAGCTGAGTGTAAAAAGCATGTTGCCAAATATGTAAAAGATGTGCACTGAATTAAGCTCAAAGTTAGAGATATTGCTTCCCAAATAACCTTAAGTTTCCAGACCTTCCTGCCTTTCAATTTTTTATTTTATTTTTAAAGTAACTAAATATTTCTAATAAGGTATTTTAAGAAATAGCTAAGAATTTATCATTTTAACAAGATCTTAGATTTTGTCTATTAATTTCCTAAGATTTTTGATAAGGAAGGAAAACTAGTGGTAAAATTTCATATAGAGCTATTTATTCTTAACCAAATATTTAAATTATATGACAATTACTTTAAGTAGCATCTCTTCCCCCCCATCTGGACTGTAGCAAACTGTCTTCAAAACTTGTGCACTTCTTAAATTTCTTCAAGACTTTAAGAGTAGTTTCAGAGTATATACACACCACAAATAGTTAGTACAATAAAACACAAGAAAGGAGACTTTTGAAAGCAAAAAAGTCTTCTCTTTTTTTTCCAAAAAGGTTTGTCCAATTAACTTCAAACTCCTGCTCAAAATTCCCCTTTGGCAGGAGACTATCACTGAGACATACGCAAAAAGATTTCACTTTATGGAAATTAGGTAAGAGCAGATAGGTCAAAATTAGGCTAGTATTATAAAGCTAATTATAGTCTTACCAATGGAGTCTCTGCCACAGCTCCATGATATTAGAACAATTCTCACGGCTGAAGAACACAAAGTAAAAGCTGGAATGAAGGTTAAAGAAATTAGATTTAAAAACTGCTTTTGGCAGAAGGAAATAAACAATAATAATCATGAACCCTCTAAAGGTTAAAGGAAAGATGATAAAATGTGAACCCTTTGCATTCATATCTGAAAAGAGAAAATACAGAGACTTTTTTACAAAGACAAAATAAAATAAGTCTCATCACTCAGGGCTAAGCCCTTTGATGTAAATTTATATATAGAACAAGACACTGTGTTAGGTTAAAAGATGTTGCTCATGCAAGACTGCAGAGAACTAATTAAACAGCCTTCAGGTCTGAAAGAAAAGGGAAAAAAAACACAAACAAAGAAACTATTAGGCTCCTAAAGAGCTGGAGATCAAAATCTAGACAACCACCTTGATAATGATGATGAAAAAACCCTAATGATATTTTGCTCACCAGCCTAAACAATTCCTTACACTGTATTTTTCATGGCTCTACTAAAGATCATAAGCTTGATTTCCCAAGTATTGGGGGAACAGAAGAGCAGAAATTATGTGCAATATTCAGGAAACAGCATATAGAGTTGCAGACATTTTATAATCTAAAAAAAAAGTTTAAGCTGCCTCCAGTGTCGCTCCATTTACACCTGCCTGCACCTGCTAAGAGGGATGTGGAATTCAGTGCTCTGGATGCAGCACACACCTTGGTGCAGCAGGGATGACATTATGCACCACAGTTCCTGAATCAGGGGCTGCAGCACAGATGTTCAGTCTAGCCAGTTTAATCCACATGTCTAAGTAATTATAAGGCCACTAACACTATACTATATGATCTCAAATATTAGTTAATTCATCCTCCTCACAATACCCCATGGGGCTAGTACTAGGAGCTCTATTTTAAAGATGGGCTTTAATGCTTCAGAGGCCTATTCCATCTCCTACTGAAGGCAGTTTGATATTTGCCATTTACTTCAATGGGTGTAGCACCAGGCTACAGGTGCCTAGCTATTGGCTAACCACAGAGATTCAATGGAAGTGTGCCCTTAGCATTGTATCTGAGCAAGTTAGCCATGTGCATTTCAATGTGGTGTGTTGTCTGTATCAACTGTGTATATATTCATCTCCTGTTTTCCATTAAGTTCCTGATTTCAACCAGTGCACATTCATTTCCCTCTTTGAGTATGGGTATGTCTGCAATTGGGAGGCTAATTGGTTGATTGCAACACATACATATATACACACACACACACACACACACACACACACAAGCTAGTTAGATCAAAGCTAGCTCAAGTAACAATAGCAGTAGAACTGCAGCACCATGTGAGGCTGTACAAGCTAGTCCTGCCTACCCAGGAACCTGAGTACATACTCAAAACGGCCACCCCACTTGCTGCCACAGCTTCACTATTGTTATTCAAGCTGGCTTTAATTGACACATGTGGCTATCACACCTCCCAGTTGCAGTGTAGACATACCCTTTGAGTCTACAGCAGTCCAGCGTACGAGCTATATTTTGCTGAGTACCCACGTAGGAGAATCTCAAAACATTGACTCAGTTGCTGAGACCAAACATGCCCCTTTCTGCCTTTTGACAACATCTGTGTTGTTTTGGCCACTGGCCTCAATGTCTCACCCTGACACTTTTCACTCCAAGCCTAATCATTCAGCAAATAACAAATAAAACCACGTGCTGAGTTGTGCATGTTTGGTAGCATAACCTAGTGATGTCCCCCATAGCAGATTCCTCTGAACACTGGTTGCCTGTTTGACTACCAAATGGAAGTGCACACCTCTTTACCCTGTTTTTTCTGACCTTTGCCATGCAGCTATTACTGCTCTATGCAGCTCAATTTTCAACAGTCTGAATCTAACTTTTATAGCTGGCTTCAGTTGTGTCTTATTTGCCTGTGACACTCCTTCGGTGCTATGCAGGCCTAGGCTTTGATTTTGCTTTTACACTGTCCAATTGGTGTCTCAAGACAAAGCAGGAATTGCATTTTTGAGACTATTCAAAACCTGCTTTTGTGCGTGTGTGGTTTAGAGACTCAGTCTCCTCCCATTCTTTGTGCTACTTGATGTGGGATGTAAGTGCATGATAACTTTGCATTCTTCACAGGGAATGTAGAACTGCCATATTTCCATCCAGCCCTGTCCCAGGCCCTTTCATTTAGGCATGTTCTTTTCCCACACATGTCCAGCCCTTCCAGCACCATCCCCTTCTCACATCAGTTACATCTGCTAAGCCAGCTCCAAATCCCATAAAGGCACATTCTATCCCTCAGCCCCATCTGCTCAGTATTTTACATCACCCAGACAATGGCATGGTGACTCACACCCCAGATATGCTAGCTCTGAATTTTCTGCTCTCTCTCTTTCTCTCTGTGTGGAAGTATAAAGAGCTAAATTCAATGTCTACAGAAAGCTGAGCAAAAAATGAAAAGGTCATCTTTATATTATATTTCTCCCCTTCCTCTCCACTCCCTAAAGCCCAATTTATCACAGAGGGGAAAAAAAAAAAAACAACTAAACTTATGACTGCCAAAGAGATTTTGTTGAATTAACCCCAGTTTCATATGGCGGAGCAATCATGTCTCTTTAACCTTCACCATTACAACTCTGTGAAAGTGTACATTTCTGCATTCTTTGGGTGAATTTTGACTCACCTCCATAGCTGCAGATGGTCCACTTTGGTGCTTTTGTTACATCAGTGATGAGTAGGAGTTAGTGAAGTTGTACTCTGCAGCTCCTTCTGGTGTTCTGGATGGGCTCGGAAGTGGCAGGGACACAGGCAGCATGTTCACAAACTACAGGGATCTACTGGCCACAAACCCTGCATAAGAGGCACAGCAGACCACAAGCCCATGGACAGCAGTAGCTGGAGACAAGCTATACAAATGCTCTGCATTGTGGGGAGAGAGTTCAGTCCCTGACTTTGGTGCTGTGTGCAAAACCCCATTTATTTGGACTTTGCAGGGATAACATGAACTTACCTGTACACCAGAGTTCAAACTCTTTATATTCAGTTTTGATATACATAACTTACTATCTGCCATGCTTAAATTCAACATATAATATGGATGGTCATGGTAAAATAGAATAGGGGCCTTTCATGTATCTCACCTTGTTAGTTTTGTAGATTCCAGATTGCTTGCTGGGATGTCCTGATGGAAGGGTTATAATGAAATACACAATACTACAGCTTCCACTGATACAATCCTACAATGTGACAAACTTTATTTAAACCACATTTAAATGAAGTTTTATGAGACTTGAAGTAACCCCAGTAGCTTCTGGGACTGAAATTCTCAAATGGTTTTCCCCCATTATTGTGAACAAGGCCATACATGGTTACCTGCTATTAACTCATTTCCACCCGTATTGCCAGCTTTTGCGTACAGTTCTGTTTTCTTTGCTTCTCTATGTGCAGAAAGCACTGCAGGTTCTCTCTCTAGTTCCCTGTCTGGGGAAGAAAAATAACTGGATACTGACTGAGGCAGTGATAGTTCTGGGACTGGATCATTCTGCTGAGAAACAGAACATGGAGATTAAAATCCTGTTCCTGCAAAGTGCAGAACACCTGCTGCTAGATTCTAGTTGTCTTCATTGAACGCTGAAGGTGCACTGCACTTTACAAGAGAAGGGCCTAAATTTAAATTCCTTCTTACACAGTGGGAATTAAAGATGTAGCAGGTCAGACCACGGCTTCACCAATCTTCTCTCTTACTTCAAGGACAGTTTCCTTAATCAGTTTATAAACATACACATGAGAGAGAATCTGCCTAGGAACTTGTATGCTCCCATATCACCATGAGAATCCATTAAGTACTTAAAAATAGCAATAACAATCTTTCTCTCTGTCTGTTCTGAACCTGTAAAAGAAATAGCTTCATCAATTTTGGTTTTAATTGGTGTGAGAGTGGCTATGTGTCTGTGCAAAGCCTTACTGAAAGCCAAGTCAGAGAGGTGAGTTTCACTTTTCTTTCTTAATGTTCCCAACATACTGAGGCTTGGGGTTGTTATGGACCTGTGGGAGCTCCATAATCTAAATCCAGCTCCTGTGAAAGCTGACTCTCATCAACTCATTTGTTCACAGTCTCCTGGCTCTGGCAGAACACAGCTGTTCAATATCAGGACAGAGACCTTTCCCAGGCTCTGTATTCAATGAGGAACCAGAACAGAGAGTGGAGTAATGTGATGAGGTGCTCATGGTGTATTGTGTTGCTCTGACGGAGGAGCTGTTATTTGTACCACTTTTTCAGGCTGTGTGGCTTTGTTCCATATATATGAGGAGTCAATAATGAAGCCTGGAGGTCACAAATGCAAGGATCACTGCGGACCAGTTCAGAGTTCACTAAGATGACATGCAATGTTCCAGCCAGTTGCAGAAAGAAGTGGGTGGTTTTTTGCTTCTGGGGCTGTTTGGGCATCCAGTAGCACTAAGGCGCCCAATGGAACCACATGGCTCCAGACTGACTTAACAACCTAAGGTCAAGTATCAGAGGGGTAGCCGTGTTAGTCTGAATCTGTAAAAAGCAACAGAGGGTCCTGTGGCACCTTTAAGACTAACAGAAGTATTGGAGCATAAGCTTTCGTGGGTGAATGCCCACTTCATCAGATGCAAGACTTGCATCTGATGAAGTGGGCATTCACCCACGAAAGCTTATGCTCCAATACTTCTGTTAACCTAAGGTCAGACATTCTGGCTAGTGGAGGATATTATGGAAAACCCAAGGTCTTCCCTGCTCCTATCAACACCACTCTATTTTTTCCTGGATTCAGTGCTAGCTGGCAGTGGGGCACAGTTACATACTGGAAAGGACTCATCTTATTAAAAATATTAGTATAGCAATGTGGCCACTGATAGTCTCTCAACTACCCCCTAGTGAACAGAGGTCACTCTACCAGACCCTGCTTCTCCGAGCATTCCATCTCTTCAGGGCCCCTTTAAGAACTCACAGTTTACAAAGTAATTCAAACAATCCCTAGAAGTAATCCCATTCATTTAGTCCTCAGGTGCACACTGGCCCTCCGGGGCCAACCCTAGTTCAGGGTCTCTCTCCCATTAGTCCAACACAAAGTCTTTCAAAACAAAAACACTCACTCATGAAGCCTTCATCTCAGTTTCAGCTGGACACAGCTCCTTACTCCCTGAAAGTCAGTCAGTCTCTGCACTGCTTCTTGGGTAGAGTCTCTCCTATGCCTTCCTGCAGAGAGAGCTTTCTCAGCTGGTGCCTTCCCCCTGTTGATTCAGAGCCATGGAGGAGTCATCTTACTACTCCCTGTACTATCTCCCAAAATAGCTGTACTTTCCTTATCTTTCCCAATTCACTGTTAACTTCCTGCTAATTTTATCCTGGGATCACCTGATTGAATCCAGGTGTGGCTCATCCTGTAACCAGGGCTGGCTTAGCCCACGGCTCTCCAGCCTAGGGGCAAGCAACCTGTTACAATCAATCATAACAAAAATATGTAGAAGTAAAGCAAACAAAAACCTGGAAGGCATTTCTTCAGAAAATATCTTCCCATGCTCTCACATAACAAAATGAAAACACCATTATTCATGGGTGAAAGGGGAAAACGGAAGATAAAAACTTATTATTGCTAAGAAAAATATAGTATGCATGTATAATATATATTACATAAAATAATTCAGAGAATAAAAGGAACTGTATCAATCATGGAGAACAATTTACATTTAATGCTGGAGCCAGCATACATCAATAACAGTAAAGTACATAAAAACACTTAAAGGAAAAGAAAGAAATTAATTGGAATTAAGAAGAAAAACAAAAGCACCAAATCCTGAATTCCTTATGTGAGCAAAACTCTCCATGAAATCCATGGGGAGTTTTGCTTAAGCAAGACCTGAAGGATTTAACCCACATATTTCACTTCAGAGGGGAAGAAAACATGAGAAGTTAATAGTATAAATAAAAGCTAAAAAATATGGATACGCCTAGAGAAGAAAAAATCCTGAAATAATAATAATAAAGAAAAACTGAAGGACCTTTCTCAGGAATGAAGGAAATAAATCAAAGCTAATTAAGACCCTTGCTCGGGGCTAGATAATATAAATCACAAAAGCCCTAGGATGTAAAGAAAATTTAATTTAAAAAAGCCCTTTTTGTGCCAAAGATTTATCATTTTTAAAGCCCAATGGGACTAGAATATTTCCCCCCATCCTCCACCCCCACAACTCCAAATAGGCACATTTTTATTTCTATTGATAAAGACATTTGACTCATGAGTTAACTAAGCCTTCTGAAAATTCATGACATCTTTGTACTTGTCTGGATAGCTTCTCTTTCCTTTCTTCTTTTAAAAAACAAATAATTACCCTAATTTCTGAACATCTTGGATCCGCTTGTTTGCTTTGCAGGGCAATTTGAATCACAGAAGTAAATCTGAAGTTGCTTGTTCCAAGGATATTTTTAGTTGTTCTCCCTGGTGGTTATTACCCACTAAGCTCTCCCTTCTGTAAAACTATTGTGATATGCTGTTATGAAACAGAGTCTTGCAATCAGGCAGAAATCCCAGCTGCCATGGAAAATTCTGTTCTTATTATGCCTTTTGATAGTTTTATGTTAAAAATCCTATGTGACTTTTGAAATAGGATGGAAGACATAAACAGAAGATTCACAACTTTAAGTCTCCATCCTGCAAGAAGATCCATATGGCGGCAACCCATGCAGAGCTTTACGTAAGCCAGTAGGACTCTGCCTGGGAGCAGGGTCTGCCTGGTCAAAGCAACTTGAAAAAAAACAGGGCCTTTGGGAGGAGTGGGATTAGTGAGAATGATATTATTTTGATATTTGTCCCTTTAAAGCTGTTTTTTTGGGTAGTAAGCTTGACTGAAATTTCCCCAAGCCAGGCTGCCAATTAAATTATAGCAAGAGGGCTAAAACTAGAGGCACAAAGTGAAGAGGCAGCAAAAGGATGCCACAAGTGACATTCAAAAGAGCATATCACAATGTGAAATGGAATGAGGACAGTACATGGTAGGAAATATAGTGGAGGGGTGGAAAGTAGGGCCTGGTCCTTCAGCCCTTACTTCTGAGAGGATATTAAAAATATTCAGTAGGACGGGGGGTAGCTGCAGGCGTATGGAGCAGAAAAGATAGCCATAATATAGAGAAGGGGATGGAGCTGAGGGAGAAGAGAACTGCAGATTTGGGTGTATATTGTGTTTGCAGGGAGGAGGGGAAGAGATTATGAGTCCTATTAGCTGAGGTACAATCTGGAAGCTGAAAGAGACGGCAAACAAAGCAGAGAAAGAGAACAACTTGATCATTCTTTAGGATGAAGCGTTTGAATTATGAGAACTGTTAGTGTGAGAAAACAATGAACAACTCAGTATGTCTGAGTTCAGAATAAATCCCATAGTCCCTGAATACAAACACATATCTCCCCCATTGTCAGACAACTCCACTGGCTCCTCATTAATTTCAGAATACAGTGCACAATGAACTTCATGATTATAAAACCCTCAGTGGGCTTGCTCCAGCCCCTCTCCACCTCCTGTGCACATCTAGCACTGGCCTCCTCTCATTCCCTCCAGACAACACTGTTGGTGTGATTAAAAGCTCTTGTTTGTACTGTGCCACCACATCACTTATTTTCTTGGTTAGCCGGTGGCTGTGTGAGCACAGGTTATTAATAGAACAGCTCGTGCTGTCACTACAGGAAAACAATCCACTACCAAGATACTGTATTGTGTGGGATACTAAACAAAGAACAAATCATACCCAAAGATGCTTTTCAGTCCCACAGCCAGATATCTAACAAATTAAAAAATAAAAATGTTTATGGCCAGAATCACACTATCACTGCACTATGGCGCTAGATACTCACAGCCTTGGAAACATGCCTCTCCTCTTACTTTAATCACCCCTACAGTATGACAGGGCTGCTCCTGCCCAAGTCTAGGGCTGATGTAGCTCCTATGGAAGCATACTAATGGCTTCACTGGGATTTGAATCAGACCCTCCTTCAGTGTAAAAGCTAAATCAGGATTTCAAAAATATTACATTTTTAAAGAATTATTTAAGGGAACACCATTTTTTACTTTGAGAAATGCTGTCAGCTCTCTGTTGCTTTCCTTTGCTGCTTAACTTCTCTTTTGTTTTTCTTAAATATTATGAAAAATTTAACTGACTTAAGCAGAGTCCTTTTTTGGGTGTGCATATTTAAGATATTGGTTTTCTTTTGACATTATAAGCAGCACAGTTTTCTCTGTTTAATTTCCCCAAAACACACTAATAAAAATAAAACAAAAATAGAGTCCTACAAGTCTCTCTAAAAACAGAGAAATAAAGCCCTTTTATTGAAAAAAAAAATTAAAAAAGTGTCCAAACTCCTCATCTCTCTCCATAAAATGATGGTGCACCAGACATCATGCCATGGTCAAGGCCAAATTTAGGAAATAGGCATTAAAGTCCTGTGCCTAGTGCCCCAGCTCCTGGAATCTTGTAATCACATCAGGCTCTAAGCTTTGACTTAAAAAAAAAAAAAAAAAAAGGAAGTTCCTAGCCTTCCTGGTTGCACAAAGAAACCCTTTAAATGTTACTAGAGAGGAATTAATGCAGTTAGCTATCTACCTAAGGTGTATGTCCCCCATCCTCATATGATTTGAGCTCCTCACAATCTTTAACATATTTATCCTTGCAAAACCCCTGTGAGATAGAATATTATCTCCATTTTATACATGGGAAACTGAAGCACAAAGAGATTAAGTGAACAGCCCAAGATCACACAGAAAATCTGTGGAAGACCAGGGGGAACTGAACCTAGGTGTCCCAAGTCCTAGGATATTGCCCTAAGCACTGGACCATCCTTCCTCTGAAGGAATTCAGTAATGCCTGCTGAAGACTGCAGAGAGTCTGAAGCAATGGCTCAGAGAGGTGTGGCCTCCCCCATGTAGATCCACTGCTCTGGGAGTCTGACAACACTACCTCAACCAATGACTGTGTATTGTAGGAGGAGAGGAGAGAATTAGGTGTGGCTCAAGCAGATACCTCCCAGCAGCTGGGATAAGTATTGGGGGCCCCTTTGCTTCCACCCCTACTGCCTTTCCTTGAGGGGCTTCAATGTCACTGCCCCTCCCTATCTGGGAGAGGAAGGGCCTCTGCCAAGTGAGTTCAGAACCATGGCATTGGGTCTGTGTCATCTTAATCCAGCCCTAGCTGTGGTGCTATTGTTAATGCAGTCCCTGGGGCAGGAACAGGCGTATGATATCGTTGTCATTGAGTTCACTGAATTCAAGGTGCTGAGAGTGACAGATGGGGGGGCAGTGGGCTATGTCAGTGCCCGGTTATGAATTCCATTTTGTTTTGTGAACTCTGTGTTGTATTTCAAACTACATTCACTGTGGCTTACAGCATCCATTTTGTAGCAGGGACTTGACACCTAGTGGAAAGATTATGAGTGGGAAGCTGTGACAGGGCAATCAAAGGCCATCAATAGTGACTGGCTCTACCCTGGTGGAACAGCAGGTTTGCTACCAGTAGGGCAAGGGGGGAGGGATAGCTCAGTGGTTTGAGCATTGGCCTGCTAAACCCCAGGTGGTGAGTTCAGTCCTTGACGGGGCCATTTAGGGATCTGGGGCAAAAATCTGTCTGGGGATTGGTTCCCCCTTTGAGGAAGGGGCTGAACTAGATGAGGTCCCTTCCAACCCTGATGTTGTATGACTCTGAATTGTTCCTACCCAGAAGCCAAAAAGGGGTTCTGGGAAATTCCCAGTGGGATCAGCATGTTTTAAAAGGAAAGTGTTCTCTGTGAGGTGATTACATTGCCACATGCAGAGGACCAGGCCAAATAGGCAGAAAGAGCTACCTGGCATAAGAATTCAGACCAAACCCAAAATTCACAGGGTGGTGTGAGGTCACACTGAGAGGGATTGCATTCAGGATTTTTGTTTTCCTAAGATCTGTAACTGTAATGTTGTTTAAAAGTGAGTGTGTTTAAGAAATTCCTTTGTTTAACCTGTGTTTTCTTGCTTTACTAATACATAATCCCTGCACAACTTAATGAAGATACCAGAGTTCCTACAGCCAGGGACACTCTGAGGGAATTTGTCTAAGCAACTGGAGCTTGGAAGGGCTGTAACACTGATTCCGGGATTTAGGACAGATGGACTACGGGGTCCCCACCATCCAACTAGGGTGTTAGACATGTGGTCTGCACCTTGGCGTATGCCATGTTCCTAGCTCTGAGTGACCCAGAGCTAGGAACATTGACCAGTTACTGCTTAAACATGTGGGTGGGGGGCTTTGAAGCCCATGGGATTCAAAGGTTGGATCCAATCATAGCACTCTGGTGTCTGTCCCAAGAGGAGGACTGGGGCCAGGTTGTGACACTGATCACTCTCAATTCCCATTCACTTCAATGAGAGCTGAGAGTGCCTAGCATCTTGCAGAATCCAGCCATCACTGTTAGTATCAGAATATGCCTGGGACATCATGGAGATGCCCAAAGCTAAGTTCCTGGAGCTACCTTGGTACAGAACATAGACCATGATCCTATATGTAGATCCATGCAAACAGACTCTCACACTTATATTGAAGCCCTTCAATATGATTGAAGCATATTGTCCTTATATACTATGGTGATAAATACTATGGGCCAGATTCTAGCACCTTGTTCATGCTGAGTAGTACATTACCCTGGGCTCAGTCATAAGCCCTGCTGTGTACCCGTATATGGAGTATGAGGAAATAAAATGCTATGTTATATCCTTGTGCAGGCTACCATTATCACTGGACTCTTCTGGGTGGGGGGGCCCCTCTAAGGCCTCTACTCCCATTCCCAGGCAAGTGGGCAAAGACTGGGTAGATACTTGGCTCTGGCCCCTCCAGCACACACCAGTTCAAATAGTGGAGCGACCTCAGATGGGGACGCAGGCGCTGGTTGTGACTCTGATGGTATGTGTACTCTAGAGTTTTTAACTTGTGTCAAGATCGCCAAAACACTTGAGTTAAAATCTAGTGTAGACATGCCCCCCAGAGTCACAAGACAATCCCTGCACTGCTCCTGGGGCAGCACAGCTATATGCTGTGCCGTAGACAGGCAGGATTGCAGGGTTACAATACAGCTCTGTTGGTGTCACTAGGCATCACCCTAGGTAACTCGGGGGGGTTGGAAGACCACGAGAGTCAATGAAGCCCCCCCGCTCTAGGCCAAAGTAAACCAAAGCCCCTGCATGTTAAACTTTACTAACCTCACAGGCCAGCAGCTGGAAAGCGGTAGTAATAAGGGAAACCTACATGCTTCTAGCTGAAAAACAAAATAACTTGCAAAAAAACCCAGTGCAAACAAGCTGCACTGCCAAGGTCGTTTAATATAACTACTGCAAAAAAACAAACAAACAAAAAAAAAAACCTGCTTGTCTCAGTGCGCTTAATTTAAAACATGCTGGTCTCCTAGTGCCTATTCAAAGCTCTTAAATAAACTTTGTCTGCTTCTCCACCCTGGTGTGTTCATTGGCGCGAAGCACACCGGGCAACAAACCCCGCTGTTGCCCCCTCGGGCCCTCTGTGCCGGCAACAGCTCTTTGCTAGTACTCCCACTTGCTTCAGTGAAAGTACACTCAGAGAAAGGTACTACCCAATGCGAACAAAGGTGGCAGAATCTGGCCCTATAGGAATACCTAAATAGATAGGTTAGTCAGCTTCTCATCGTTACCAAAAAAACCCCACAAGGCTTCAAAGAGAGGGCAGAGCTACGAGGCAATCTCTGCAGTTATGAAGAAAGGAAAAAGAATTAGACTGCTAGGGTCAAGAGGAAGAGACAGATCAAAATGCCACAGGTATGGTCCGATGACTGGAGTCTGATACTCTAAAGGTGACATTTTGCCATTTCTTCAGTTGTTGGGAGACTAGAGAGTTCTGGTCTCAACATAAAAATGTTCTGGGAAAATTAAAACTTGTTAAACAGAAATGGAACTGTACACATATTAAGAAAAAAAGGAAAGTTAGAGTAGAAATGCAAATATGATCATATACAATGAAAACACAAATAGGGACATATGCCATGCTCCATCAGTATTTATCCATGTCCAGAGTATTCATGGATTCATAAAGTTTTTTCCTTTTATCTTGCTACACAGAAATGTTAGTAACAGATAATGAAATGTGGTCACTTCTGTTGACAAACAAAAATCATGTACATGCCATCCAAGAGTGAGAATATTTGGAGATAAACAATCTTCAAGGAAAGGAACAATATAGGAAACAAATAGCCAACCAGGAGAGAAATCTTTTGGAGATAAAAGAGACACAAAGATACAAGATAAACAGTCACCCAGGAGACAGATAGATGATTTGCAGATAAATTGAATACCCTCCCGGGAGAGACCAAGTATTGGTACATATTTGTCAGTAGCCATTCAGAAGCTATATGGAACTCTCGCGGGCTATTTGTAAATGGGTTTAGTTTGTCCGGTCTGTTTGATTTTATTAGCTTTAAATGGCTTATTTCTATTCAATTGTTTTGCGTTTGTGTGTGTGATGGGGGCAGGAGACTTATTTTCAACAGTTGTCTCTGTTCTCTCCCCTGGACTTCAGCCTCTCCTTGTATTCCAAATCAATACCAAAGGTTTTTTGTTTTAGTTTTTTGTTTGGCTGGTTGATTAGTTTTTACACAATGCTTTTATTATCTATTTTTAGTCCCATCCTTGGAACAAAGATTTTTTTTTTTAACTATTCAATTTTAAAATAAACAGGGAGACTCTATGTTTCTCCTGAGATTCTAGAAGTGAAAGGTATTCTTAGTATGCAGTGACCTGAGACTTTGAATCCTATGATCTTCCTTTTCCAAGTTATCTGAACCTCCAGTCCCCTAACTTCATCAGTTTATTGCACTGCAGAGTTTTTCCTGTACCCAAATTTATCCTACCATGGCTCAAGTATTTATTTCTACCTAGAAAGACTATTACTTTAATATGCCTCTTTGTGTGACACAGGATTTGGCATTTAATGAAAAGTCAGAGGTGAAAACTACTCTTCAGCATCAAGGGAGAAAAATTTGTACTTGGATACATTTTTGAAAAGGGAAACTTCACACGGCCCCTGAATTTAATTAGGACTCTAAAATTCCATAAATCCTTTATTTTGTAGACTCCCTTTAGCAACATAATTCCAAGACATATATACACCATGGAGTGTTGTATATAACTTAATCAGATTTGCATCCCTGTCCTTGTAACAATAAACCATGAAGTGTGCATCTGAATTTATTGGTTAGAGTTACTAATCCTGCCTGGAGAAGGAAGGAAGGAAGGAAGGAAGGAAGGAAGGAAGGGGAAATAGATGAATAAGTTAGCTAGTTTTATTTTTTATTATCATTTTGTTTCAGTAAAACAGATGCATGTAGGAGTAATCAGTGGGGATATGCACAAATTAAAGAGGCAGTAAACTTACAGGACAAAAGAACAGTATATGACACATTTAAGCTTTACAGAAATAAGTATTTGGAAAGCCATATCCTGAGCAGGAATATTTAAAACATTAATTTTCAGATTGGTTTTATTATATGAGTGACTATTAGGTCATGTTAGAGTCAAAACTACTGGCATAGATAGTTAGAATATCTTTCTGGATTGTTTGGAAAATGAAGCACCTGGTGGAAGGGAACTAAAAACACCAAAGGACAGTAGTGAAAGTTGGAAGTACATTATCTAGCTAGATAGGTACTCAATATTGCAGTATTTGAGCACCTCCGAGTGGTTATAGCAACGTTAGGAAAATGTACATCCCGCTGAGATGAAAGTCAGTAATACAGCTAGTCAAATAGGTAAAAGCCCATTGCAAGCAGTTTGTTGTTTTCAGATGAAGTCAATGGGACCTGCTGGATGCTCAGTGCTTCTGACAATTAGGCCATTTATTTAGGTACACCGGCATCTACACACTTTTGAAAAGGGACTATGGGAAGGTGGCTTGTGTCAGTCTCTAACTAGGTTGCTCTGGGGGCTGGTTTGAATCCCATTGCAGGGCAGCATCAGGGAATACTTGGGTGGCTCTTATACCAACCTCTCCTGGGCCCCGCTTACCAGACTATCCTTGAGTCCTAGTGATTCCCAGCTGCCAGAATGGCCCCTTCCAAGTAATAGGCAGCTGGACATACCCTGCAGGTCAGTAGGAGTCACAGGAGCTCACTATCTGTGAAAATCAAACCATTTGTACTTAGGAGCCTAAATGTGGATTTAGAAGCCTAACTTTAGGAACCCTGGTATGACATGGCCCTTAAAGCTTTCTAAGGGCCTGACCCAATTTCAGTGATGTCAAATCAATCATGAATATGCTTAATTATGGACCTTAAATCAGTTCTGAGTATGTTTTATTATTATTTTATTTGTGCTAAAGTACTAGAATCATAGAGTTGGAAGAGACCTCAGGAGGTCAACTAGTCCAATCTCCTGCTCAAAGCAGGACCAACATCAACTAAATCATCCCAGCCAAGGCTTCATCAAGCTGGGCCTTAAAAAACCTCTAAGGATGGAGATTCCACCACCTCCCTAGGTAACCCATTCCAGTGCTTCATCCTCCTCCCAGTGAAATAGTGTTTCCTAATATCCAATTTAGACCTCCCCCACTGCAATTTGAGACCATTGCTTCTTGTTCTGTCATCTGCCACCACTGAGAACAGCCTAGCTCCATCCTCTTTGGAACCCCCTTTCAGATAGTTGAAGGCTGCTATCAAATCCCCCCTCACTCTTCTCTTCTCCAGACTAAATAACCCCAGTTCCCTCAGCCTCTCCTCGTTAGTCATGTGCCTCAGCCACCTAATCATTTTCATTGCCCTCCACTGGACTCTCTCCAATTTGTCCACATCCCTTCTGTAGTGGGGGGACCAAACCTGGACACAGTACTCCAGGTGTGGCCTCACCAGTGCCAAATAGAGGGGAATAATCACTTTTCTCGATCTGCTCGCAATGCTCCTACTAATACAGCCCAATATGCCACGAGGGCATACTGCTGACTCATATCCAGCTTCTCGTCCACTGTAATCTCCAGGTCCTTTTTTGCAGAACTGCTGTTTAGCCAGTCGGTCCCCAGCCTGTAGCAGTGCATGGGATTCTTCCTTCCTAAGTGCAGGACTCTGCACTTCTCCTTTTTGAACCTCATCAGATTTCTTTTGGCCTAATCCTCCAATTTGGCTAGGTCACTCTGGACCCTATCCCTACCCTCCAGCGTATCTCCCTCTCCCCCCAGCTTAGTGTCATCTGTGAACTTGTTGAGCGTGCAATTAATCCCATCATCCACATCATTAATAAAGATGTTGAACAAAATCGGCCCCAGGACCTACTCCGCTTGATACTGGCTGCCAACTAGACATCGAGCCGTTGATCACTACCCATTGAGCCTGACAATCTAGCCAGCTTTCTATCCACCTTATAGTCCATTCATCCAATCCATACTTTTTTAACTTGCTGGCAAGAATACTGTAAAAAGCTTTGCTAAAGTCAAGATATATCACATTCATCTCTTTCCCCATATCCACACAGCCAGTTATCTCATCATAGAAGGCAATCAGGTTGGTCAGGCATGACTTGCCCTTGATGAAGCCATGTTGACTGTCCCTCATCATCTTCCTTTTCTCCAAGTGCTTCAAAAT
The DNA here is from genome assembly GCF_028017835.1 of Emys orbicularis. Classification (NCBI taxonomy): domain Eukaryota; kingdom Metazoa; phylum Chordata; order Testudines; family Emydidae; genus Emys; species Emys orbicularis. The sequence goes on along the minus strand of NC_088687.1, from coordinate 78,704,968 downwards.
GGATTCCTTGAGGACCTGCTCCATTGTTTTTTTTAGGGCAATTTTAAACTACATATTTATTCTTTCTTGGCTTATGTTCCAGAAACATTGAAGATTCAACATAACTTACTATTTCTGTTTCTAGAAATAAAATGAACAGTGCCTAGTTCTTTTATCTTCTGATACAACACAAGGAATTCCAATACGTTTTGTTGGCATGCTGCAACTAGTTTTTAAGTATGTATCTTTGCAAACAACTTTATAGAATCTTTACTTACATCAATTTATAAGAATGATGCTAAGATATTTCTATTCACAGCAGAAGTCTGTGTTTCAGATTTTAATGAAATGTGGAAAACACTGATTGTTTGAACTTCTTTTGATTATACAACTGGTTTAGCCAAGCATCTCCATCAAAAAGGTGGGTTTTTTTAATATGAATATAGAATTTCGGCTGACTGTGACATGTGTGTTTGGGAAGTTTAAAGCTATATTATAGTGACTTTTGCCCTTTTGACAATGATCACCACTTTATTTTTCTTCATCATTGTCCCTAAAACCCGCAGCCCTGTTCAGCTTCAAAGACTCACCATAAGATTCTTTAGGAATGAAAGTCATCTTAGGCACACTGCACAACATTTTGGCTTTAATTTACTTGGTGTTTTTTTCTATCTTCTTCCATTAATAATTAAGGATGGGCAAATAAGTTCAAATAAAATAAGGAATGAATTTCCCCCCCCCCCCAAAAAAAACCCAACAACAACTGGAAATGCATTATCTAATAGATATATTATTTATTTAAATGCAATATGTAATAAATGTATTATTATTTATTCATTTTCATACCCTAAGCTTCTCTTTCAGTTTTCTGCTGAGACCAGAACAAGTACTGGAAAAGTGGTGGGATTTTATGGCCTCAGCATTGGACTGAAAAAAGGAATTTTATCCAGGTTTTTATCCTGGCTCTGACACTTGCTCACTTTGTAGTCTTGAGCAAATTATGTGTAACCTTCATGCTTCTAATTCCTAATTTGTAAAATTAGGATAATATTGGTTATCTACCTGACAGGATTATTGTGAGGATTAATTAGTTGTAATGTGCTTTGAAGATGAAGGGCTAAGTCCTGCTTCCTTTACATTTGGGAGTAGTCTCACTAGCAAAAATTTGGTTACAGGAAACAGAATTGGATGCCCAAATTGCAATGCTAATTATTACAACGGGTGGTTCTCACAGTATTTTCTGCCCAACAATAAGTGGTAGTATTAGAAAAAGAGAAGGGACACTCAGGGGTCAAAGTTTCCCAACTCTGATTTATAGAGGGCATTTGAATCCAGAATTGCTTGACAACAGCAAGCTCACCACAAACTTCGGCTCAGAGAAACTTCCAATACCTTATTGTCCAGAGCAACCTGAACTTTGCTGGACCAGTACAATATTGACAGCCCTAGAGACTGAAGTCATCTATTTACACCAAGGACAGTAATAGTACAAACGTCTTCCACATTGCTAGACTAATGTGCTTTCTCACTTGGAATAAAATGTTAGTTCAATCTCTGTGCCTATTCACTTCTTGGTCTCTCTTCTGATACTACTACCAATCAGCAGGCCAATTAGTCACAAAGGCAATGATTTTTTTTTCTTTTTTTTTGCGACCTGGGCATAAGGAATAGGAAACAACTTTGGGGAAAGGATGTCTAGCCTTTAGGAAAAATAAAGGGAATGTTCTAACACTCACACAAAGACAAGCAGAGCTTCCTAGAGTCTGTAAAAGGTTCTTTCTGTAACCTGAAGCGCTGAACCCACTATCAAGACTGCTGTGGAAAACAACTTGCCAGGGCTATTTTATGGTATTCAGAATTTAGGCCCAGTATTTAGACACTTAAATTCTTTTGAGGATCTGGGCCTTACTCATTAGGAACAACCAGAGACAACCTACTCATTTGCATGCAGGCTATCAAACAGCCATCAAATAGTAATGACTTTTGGTTACTATTGAGTTAGGTTAAATTTGAAGCTGTGCATTAGAGCTGAACGTTTCCATTACTTATTAACAACACCCTGAGCTATCCAGTGCCTGCTTCATTACTATTGGGCCCCGATTCTGTCTATTAGGGCCACTTTGTATTAAACAACTTAGGCAAAGCAGCCCTAAATCTGGCTAAGAGAGTCCCCAACAGGCATAGAGCCAGCAGAAGCTGGACACAGCAGAGAATTTGCCTCATAGTCTTTAAAGCTATTTATATTCTTCAAAAGGACTTTTGTGCTATATCTTGTGCTTTCCAACTGTTTTATAATTCTTATAATTTTGAGTCTAGTTTAAAAAAATTAATTGCACTCCTTTCAGCTGCTCTCTTCATTTTAGCACATCATAATACTCTTTAGAGTAAAGTACACCAGCAATTATAGAAACATTTAAATTTAATTCTCAATGAATTTATGAGTGAACTTCTCTCTATCCCTTCTTCTGCCCCATTTATTCTTTGTTTTAACATGCCACTTTTTCAAACAAAAGTTATTCTCTTAAATCATATTATATTTAATGTAGTTGTCGTTAATATTACAAAATAAAAAGTCCCCTTACACCTCGTTCTTCTGCCATCCCCTTATGCTTCCTCTGAGCCTTCTTAATGCTGTTAAATGTTTATCTGAAACCACTAAAATAAAAGATTTCATGGAAAAAGCTGCAATATCCTGAATACAATTTTGAATAGACTTTAAGGCACAAACAATTTCAAATACTGTGGGTATTAAAGTTTAAAGAAACAACAATGCAGAAAAAGAACATACAGCCACATGAAATCTTGTAATTTAAAGACATGGGCAAGACTGGATGGTTCAGGAAAATGGCAGTGGTGTATTTCAGCTACAGGTCATCAGAATAAATAAGGCTACAGTCAGAGGTAACCAAAAATAACACTATCAGACGAGAACCCATCATTGTCAATTGGTATTTGTTTGGCAGTCTCAGAAGATGCTTCTGTGTTGTGCTAGTACTATAGTCAGAGGCTTTGCACCGTTACATTAAGGTGCTCTGCGAATTAATTGGATGTCCTTGGGTGACATTGTAAATTCAAGGCAGCCAGAGCAATAGTGATTCAGAGCAATAATTTTATAAGAGTTTCATTAAAGGCAGGGAGCTAGAGAAGGAACTTTGAATATGAAGAGGCAGGGGACAATAGATTAGGTAGACAAGAAAAGACCATTAATTAAGGAATATTATGGCAACAGTATTTCCCAGAGAGCAGATGCAAAGAGTTAGAACCAATTGCTCATTAATCCCTAAATATGCCCTGCATCATGGCCATTATTGCTACTAGAAGAATATTTAAAGAAACATGAACATTTGACTTTTGTAACAGATGTAATCTCTACGTTCCGATTTGAAACCCAGGACACCATATCAGCACACATCAATTAAAGTGATCTTAGGAGGTATTGCTCTTTCTCTTCTTGTCCTATTCTATGGGGAGTCTTTTTTTTTTTAAGTTATTTTGATGATGTTATTCAGGGAAGTTTAGGTCAATGAAGTGGATCTTGCTTTAGTTTACTGAGGCATTTTTAGAGACTTTATGTCCTGTCCATGAACTCATCAGCTTCCTGAAGCATCCTTTGACATTTTATTAATTTAATAATGAACAATATATTGATTATCTTATCTGATCCTTTAACAGTTTTGGTTTGACTAAGCTAGGAAGAAAAATGTTTGATGACTGAAATATTTTTCCAAACTAGTTTAAACATCTCTAGATAAGTGTTGTCAACTGTTCGATATATTTTCAAAATAGGGTGCAACAGGTGTGACAGAAAAAAAAGTGCATGCTTGTCCATTGCACACACAACCAAGGATTTACCTATGCAAGCTTAGCCTTTTCACTTATAGGTCATTGCATAATGTTTTCACATGCAAATGTACTTTGTCAGCTAAAATATCATAGCTATCTTTTCATAATTGAGTCATACGTGTAGGTTTACTAGATGCTGGTTCTTACAGATTATAAATAATGAAATATACCCAAACTGCATATTATAAAACTATTTTTGTTACAGGGTTCTCACATCATATGCAAACTACATATGATAAATCTGGTGATGTATATTACACCAAAAATCCTTGATAGAGATACAGCCTTATAGCATTCTGTTGTATATGGTAAATTTATAGAGAAGTGGCATTAAAACCTATGACTAGATTTCAGCTGCAATCCATTATTTCAACTGGATGTGGGAATGATACTAATAGATAAAGACACTAATATTATCTGCTGGAAACTAACTTCTTATTAAATCAGTAATGTTTGTTGCCACCACTATGTTGTATGGTGTGATAGGCTGATTGTATTTCAGAAATGGAGCATAGTAGAGCTGGTTGTTAATTTTTCCACAAAACATTTTTTGTCAGAAAATGCTGATTTGCCTACACTGAAACTTTCCTTGGAAACATATTGGTTTTGACCAAAACTGCATCAGGAAAGTTTCTCAGGTCCAGGATAGAACTTCTGATAGAGAAGAAATTAGAGAAATCCATAACATCTAACAGATAAGGTAAGTGTATTCTCCCACACCCCAGCTGTCTCAGCCCTCCCATTCTGGGCACAACTAGGCAAATGTGAGGGTCCCACATGCTGGATCAGTGTGCTTTCAAGCTTCCCTTGGTCTGAGTATGAGTAGGCTCCAACACTGCCTCTTTTTTTGGTCTCTCCGGCACATTTCCTGAGCACAGACTCTTATCTGTTATCTCTAGAAGTTGGACCTCATGGTCCAGTTGATTCAGTTGCTTATCACTTGAGGTTCAGCCCCCATTTGTATAGGCCAGTAAACCTTTGTAACATATTCTTTGAAAGCTTCTCTTTCCTGCCAGGTGTAGATGCCATGACATCGTCTCTCCCACTTGTTAGTGTGAGGTTTGCCTCCACCCCTTATTACCTCTATGAATGTGTTTACACAATATGCAAATACATTCTCCTTGTCTTTCAAAGACTATTGGAAGTTACTCCCTACTGAATAAGGACTGCAAGCTTTGGCCCATTTTATCTCCAGGTTCCTAACACATCTGTTAATATTTCCTTGAGCGTGGCAACTCATTGACCTTGGCAGCCTCTTAGATTGATTCACCTAGTTCAAGGATCACTTAGCTTCTGTGGTGAGTGATGGTTGCTTGGCTAACAGTAATCTTTTTATTTCAAGTTGATTTAATAGTGTTTCTTATTTTATAGATTACTATAGTACTGAATTATAAATGTGGTTCCTACCTTCATTCCCTCCCTTTTCAAGTTCCTCTTTAAAACACATTTAATTCCAGGGGACTTAAAAACCCTAGTCCATTCCCCACACACCCTCGTAAACGCAGTGTTAAAAAAAAAGACATTATTTATTTTAACCCCTATTTACCATCTTCCATCCCTACATTGTCTACTCAACTCTGTGGGGAAGGGAATTTTCTCCTTCTGAAAACACCCAGAACACTTGAGCATTATATAAATCATACAATAAAAAGGAATACAAGATCCCTACAGCCAAAATTAAAAGCAGACACAAAACTAAAAGGTCTCAGATCTCTTTTGTAAATACAATCAGGTTAGTAAGTAGAGAGACAAAATTAGCCAAAAATAAAACTACAGAAAGCCTTGCAAAATTAATTGCCAGTCTATTTCCTGTGTTTTTTTCATGCCGTTATTTTTGTGAAATCTCAGGGATTGAAAAATATTAACATTGAAGCATAAATTTTTTTGAAAAGTGCTGTACAAACCGAAGTGAAGAGTTAACAATCTAATTCCAGGTACAATACACATGTAAATTCTAACAATGTGGCAGGCACAGGAAGGAAGATAGGGAAATAGTGAGAGATCATCTGGTTCCTAAGCTAAAGAATTTTTAACCACTTACAAACTTGGTAGGCTCTATACATGGACTTGTGTCTGCAAACAACAGGCAAAACACAATTAAAACTCAGTTAATCATGGTCAACTAACAGTGTTTCACCCAGGGGTCTAACACATGGCTTTCTTCTTGTAATCAGTTCAACACACCTTTGCAGTGTGGACAGGACAATCCTAAGCATGTTTGTGTAACTGATTTGGGAGATTCTCTTTCCATCCAGAGCTGCATGGTCAGTCACATTGCTTAGCACTATCTCTGTGAACAGCCTGTGGGCACAATATCCCTTGCTGTGAGCAGGACCAGATTTAGGGGAAGACAACCCAGGTGACTGCTTGGGGTGATGAGCTTGGGGTGCACTGGATTTGGGGTGCTGTTTTTGTTGTTAGTGACAAAAGGGAAAATAGAATATTTGAAGTAAAATGTTTCAGGTATTCCATATGTGGATTCAGTTTTCACTAAACCTCCTAGAATGTCGTGGACCTTTGTAGAATCTCATGGAACCTTCCAGACTTTCTGAGAACTATATTTTCCTTGGACCTCATAGAATGTTGTCAGCCATGCCCTCGTGAGTATATAAGGGGTGGGGTGTCACCAGACAGTCAGTGAGATATAAGAATTAAGTGAGAGCCCAGCTGCGATATTGTAAACCTTGTTTTATTGTGTAATTGTGAAAGTGTTTTTAAGACTTGAAGAATGTAAGTAGCGACTAATAAAGGATGTGTTTACTGAGACTCCAGAGATATCTATCGAACCCCTATCTACGCAACAATATAAAAGAAATACTGTTACTTCTTTTGCCATGCTGAACACGTAATGTTTGACTTTCTAAGACTGCAGAACATAGACTTTGGCTCTCCCAAATACTGTTTGTTTTCCCCCATAGAAAATAAAAGATGCCCCCTTCAGGAGTTCAGTATAGGAAATTAAAAGCTCAATTGCAATCTAGTTTGCAGCAAGGGGCAAATTTGATGGGAAAATATCTGAAACACAACAACATAGACCAGGCATTAGGTAGTAGCAATTGTCCCAGTGCAGAAGAAATTGAGGAGCGAAGCATAAATGACGGAAATCCTATTACTGTTCCTATTAAGGAATTAGCAGATTTGCCTGAAGATAAGGAATGGAAATGTGAGGAAAGTCATGGAGATTTGTCCAGTTTTCCTGGCGGCATAAAGGAAAGTGATGACAAAGAAGAATGTGGCTCACATGTAAAGGAAAGTAATGACAAAGAAAATCTGATTTACATGAAAAGGAAAGAACCTATAAAGAAGAATCAGCCTCGCATAATGACAGAAATAGCAGTGAGAAAAATTGCTCACCACAAATTGATATACCAGATCCTGCTTTAAAGACGGTGATCCTAAACTCTGCTGATTTTGATCTTACAATTTTGAACAGGGCAGGCAAAATCAAGGATATGACGTTTCCACTAAATGAGCCGAAGCAACACTTCTCAAAGTCACACTGTGAAAGAGTGCTTAAGAATGGTGAGAAACTGAATTGGCATTGGCTAGTTTACTCAAAATCAACTGACAAAGTATTCTGTTTTTGTTGCAAAATATTTGACGAGGCTGCCAAATCATTGCTTGCACTTTCTGGGTACAATTACTGGCATAATTCAGCGATGCGCTGAAGCAACATGAAAAGTCACCTGCCTATTTTGTGGCCTACTCCAAATGGATGGAGGTCAAGTCCAGGCTCAAGCTGATTAAATGGATAGATGCAGAAACTTAGCTCATTATTAATGTAGAAACCCAACATTGGAGGAATGTGCTCGAGCATCTGATCTCAATTATCTCTTCCTTGCAAAAAATAATTTGGCTTTCTGGGGTCCATTGGATAAGTTGTTCACTGAACATAATGGTAATTTCCTCGGTTTTGTAGAGTTCCTTGGAAAATATGATGATATCATGCATGAGCAGCTACATCAAGTAGTTCGTAAAGAAGCTATGGACCACTACTGCAGCAAAACGATTCAAAACAAATTGATTGACCTTATGGCAAGGAAGGTGCTTGATAACATAGTGATGCGTCTCGGCAAAGCAAAATACTACACCGTAATAATGGACTGCACTCCCAACATTAGTCACAGTGAAAAGATGTCATTTACAGTAAGATTTGTTGATGACAAGAATGGCTGTATCCAAGTAAAAGGAAAACTTTATCTGTTTCCGGCCTGTGGATGTCTCTACTGGAAAAGGCTTAACAGAACTGTTTATGAACATTTTGAGAATAAAATAAAGCTTCAGGACTGCTGCGGCCAAGGCTACGACAACAGCGTGAACGTGAAGGGCAGAAACAGTGACATCCAGGCAAGGATCCCTGCGCTGAATCCAAGAGCTTCCTTCATGTCTGGTGACTGGCATTCCCTCAACCTAGTTGTGTCAGATGCATCATCATCTTCTTTAGATTCAGTATCTCTCTTTGGAGTACTGAAAAAGATATACATCCTGTGGTCATCATCAACTATCAGATGGAAGATCCTCACGGACAATGTTACAAATCTGACCGTAAAGCCGCTAAGTGACATGCACTGGGAGAGTCACATTGACTGCATAAGGCCAGTGAGCTACCAAGTGACTGAAGTTTACGATGCCCTTATGGAACTGGTGCAATCAAGTAAAGCTGAGGCCGGAATCCAATACAAGGTGCAAAACCTGGCAAACCAGATCACTGACTTCAAATTTCTGGTCTCAATTGTGATTTGGCATGATATCCTGTTCCAAGAAAACATTAATAGCAAGGCATTAGAAACTCAGTTGATGAACAATTGCGACCACTACTACTTTGATGAGAAGCTGTCTTGATTTCATTGTGGCCTACAGAGACAATGGATTTGAAGATACCATCACTGCTGCCAAAGAAATGGTGGAAAACTTAGGAGTTGAGCCTGTCTTCAAGGAAACTCATATTCATCAGAAGAAGAGACAGTTTGGTTATGAAGGCAGAGATGAGGTGATGGGAAGCTCGGGAAAAAAAATTAAATTGGGAATTTTATTGCTCATTTGTTGACAGTGCTTGAGTGTTCATAGAAGAAAAGTTTGGAAAATGAAGAACCACAAAAGACCTGGGGTTTTTTGTATGACCTTCGTAAGCTGCCGACGGATAGGAAAACACTCTTGAACAATTATACAGAGCTTCACCAGATGCTGACACGTGAGGAATGTTCAGATGTCAATGATAAAGACAGGTTTCAGAGTAGCAGCCGTGTTAGTCTGTATGATAAAGACCTCTATGTTGAATTGGACATCACATTTTGCAACATGGGAAGCACTCTCCACTTCAAGTTCTCCAATTCATTCATGATGCAGAGCTGAAAGACACTTTTCCTAATGTGTGGATAGCTTTAAGGATTCTGCTCACATTGCCAGTCACAGTCGCGAATGGTGAGTGCAGCTTTTTGAAGCTCAGGCTCATTAAAACATATCTTCGATCAACAATGGCCAACAAGAGACTGACCTTGCTTGCTATTTTATCCCTTGAAATTGCTGTTGGCCAATCTTTGGATCTCTCTGACACTGTGCTTCAGTTCGCAAGGGCAAAGGTGAGAAAAGTGATCTTTTGAAGTAAAGGACTAGGATTAACATTTTAAGGCTGTCACCTATTGTAACACTATTTAATACTGGTCCACCCAATGATGATACACAATTCAATTTTTTGATGTTAGTATAGTTATTTTTAAAATTAAAAAGTTTCTATCCATTTAGAGGAAATGATTTTTTATTTGCTTATGTATGGCATGAATAAACACAGATTCATGCAAATGCAAATTTATCATCTTATATGACAGGGATAAATCATGCATCAAAGTCATGAAATGGGCTACAAATGCAATAAAATAAGGTATTCAAAAGTTTAACAAATGGAGGGGGGCACTGAAGACGTTCCTCACCTGGGGCACCATTTGTTCTAGGGCTAGCCCTGGCTGTGAGCTGTCCAGATTTTCATCTACAACTCTTCTTCAGTAAAGTGTGCACTTGCACCCCTGAAAAACTGCTGGGGTGGTGTTGGTGGGGAAATGACCTACATGATAAGGGTGGGGAGGGGGATGAAAGGGAGATAGGGTCAGGCTGCTTGGATCACTGTCCCTGATGAAGACGCTACTAAATTCCATTGTTCTTGGTTACCTGTTGGCTGGTCTGTGGCAATTCAGGAAAGCAAGGGCTATTCAGGAAAGCAAGGGCAGATGTGTGGGGGCCTTGTTTTGGGAAGTAAGACTCTGGGGCCCAGTGTCACTTCACCACCTCCCCCTCTAGGCTGAAGGGAGGTGAGGTGAATCATCCTCCCTTCCCTTCTCTCTGGTTGGCTGGTGTTGCAGATGGGCAAGCAGTGCCAACATACTACAGCCATCTTATGACCACAAAAAAAGGATAGGTAGCATCACATGCAAATCTACTAAAGCACCAAGTTTAACCAGGGGTGAAAGTAAGTTAGGTCACTTACCGGTATGGGCCGGGGGGAGGGCTCCAGCCCCCAGATGGGGCAGGGCCTCGGGTGAAAGGGGCGGGGCTGGGGTTCAGCATCCCCCAACCAGCCCTTTCAGGCCACCTGGCCCGCGCTGCCCGGGGCTCCTGTGTTGATTTAAAGGGCCCCGGGCCCTTTTAAATCGCCGGCCCCAGGCAACTGCTCCCTTTGCGCACCCCCCCCCTCCGCCCGTCGGAGGCTGCAGGGAAGGGGGGGGGCAACAGGGCAGGGACATTAAAGTGCTGCAGGGCCCTTTGCCATGGCAGCGCTTTAACGTTGCTGCGTCCCCCGCCGACCAGGGAGGAGGCGCAGGAACATTAAAGCACTGCCGCAGCAAAGGACAGTCCTTAAAGCACTACCGCAGCAGTATTTTAATGTCCCTGCCCCTTTTGCCTCACCTGTCGGAGGCCCTGCCAGTACCGACCCTACCGGCAGGGCCGCCGACGGGGGGAAGGGGCAGTGAGGTTAAAGTATTGCCGTGGCAGCACTTTAAGGACGGTCCTTTGCCACGGCAGCGCTTTGAGGATCCTTAAAGCGCCGCCGCAGCAAAGGACCGTCCTTAAAGTGCTGCCGCGGCAGCGCTTTAACTTCTCTGCCCATCTCCACACACACACACACACACCGTTGGTGGCCCTGCTGATATGGATCCTACTGGCAGGGCTGCCGACAGGGGAGGCAAAAGGGGCAGGGACATTAAAGCGCTGCCGCAGCAGCGCTTTAATGTGGGCTGGGTATGGGCTGGTGCAGGTTCTTACCGGTACAGAGTACCGGCCCGTACAGGCTAACTTTCATCCCTGAGTTTAACCCATTTGATGTATATCTTTCTGTTAGCCTAATATCCAGCATGGCTTGTTGTGGTTTGCACACACGAGAGCAAAAAGTCTGCCATTTGAAAGAGTATCATCACCTCAGCTCTGCACACTGATATCACTAACAAAAACAGAGTAGGATTTTCTATCCCCAATCTGGCATCTCCAGCTCTGATGCAGCAAGTGTATTCTGGCCTCCTGGCTAATTTGAATGGTATTTACGTTTCAAAGTTTACTTTAGTTGACCCACTCAGGGGCAGAGAAATTGTTGAGCTCTACTAATCGAGCTTATGGAAAGATCACCTGGTATCATACACCAGTGATTTCGAGCAGTTGCTTCTGTTCCAATGGTCAACCACTTGTAGCTTTTTTTTCTGACAGACGCTATCTACCAGTTCCCTCAAACCAGCCATTTTACAGATTCTTCTCCTATATTGGCCATCCATCCGTCTGTCTTTCTCTAGTAATTTTCATTCTACAGTACTTTAGTCACATTTTCCAGCATATCATTGTTCCCTGGAGCCTCTTAGGCTGTGTCATAAAACTGTCTTCCTTATGTCCCACACCAGTGCCTCCAGCTTCATGCCATGCATCAATGGCAGCTTATTGCTCTGCCTCACTAGCCTTTTAGCCTGTGTCCATGGATACAGGCCCATGCCTTAATTAGGATAACACTGAAACTAAACAACAAATTTATTAAGTAAAAATGTAAATTAGGTTTAGCTCGTTGCAGGTGCTATCATTTTCACTGAATGAGCTTTCGGTGAAAAGATGGCTAAAAAAGGAGAAACAATTCTGAATCACGGATTCTTGCTTTTATATTAAAAATGTGACAAAAGCTTCACTTTGGAATTGAAGGGAATAGGTGTTTCCTGAGTCGTAATTGATTTTCCTTAATACTACAGTCCTGCTCTGAATGATATCTAAGCGCCATACCAGCTTTCCTCACCATCTCCTTACCCATCCCCACCATCCAGGTCACTATCAAATATTATCATGAACTGGGAAATACATAGAAAGGATGTTTTCTGTATCTCTGATGATGAAGTTAGTAAGTTGTTACTGACAGAGGGTATGGATAGTAGTGTGGTGGTAGCAACATGAGTTATTAGAAACGAGTTAGAAGTAAAAATTGATTTTAAACTTTTAAAATTCCACTAGAAAAAATAACTTCAGTAAAACCAGAAGGACAAGTTACTTTACCTAGACTGGGCCAAATCTCACTAACATTAGGCTGTATGTTCCCTGGAGCTACTATGAATGTTTGTTTCTGAGGGCACACATTCCCAATCTACATTTTATTTCATTTTGTTATCAGTTTTGTCTGCACCAGTAAAGCTCCCCAACTGCATGTTCCTTTTTTCTGATTTATGGAAGGCCTATGTAGCAGTATATTTCAAAAAACAAAACAAAAATGATGCTGACAATTATTATTGTTTAGTTTTAGATTAGTCTTTAGGTAAGAGAGGGAAATGCTTTTTTTTTTTTTTTCATTTCATACTGCCAAGCAATTTGATTGCAGAGAGATCTCTGTACAGCCAGAGGCTGATTCGCCTCTCACTCACTTACACTGGTATAAAACAGAAATAACTCCACTGAAATCATTAGTTACATCAGAGTAAAATAGGTGTCAGTGAGAGAAAAGGCCCTCCTTATTCAGAATTAAAACACTAATATAAGTTAATATTTAACAAATTGTTGTAATATTTCAAATCTGTCCCTGTCTGATGCACTGAATAGACAGCTAGAACACTTACCAGTTAGTAGAGTTCCCCAACGGGCTTGTCTTCTTTGTAAAGTTAACAGGAGTTGTAACTTGAGTGTTCCTCTAATGCAAGCCTGGTCCACAAACATTAACCCTTAACTTAATTGTAGTGGTGCTTTTAACTCAATTTGCATGGCTCATAAGGGAGTGCAAACTAAAGCTTGAGTTAGCACAACTTGTCAGCTGCTAACATGACCACTCTGAAGTGTGGGGACAGGTTAACTCCACTCAATTGCCACTAGTCCCCCAACGGCTTCCCACAATTCACCCCTTCTGCCCAGAAAGGAGAGATGTTTTTTCCCATAATGCACGTGGAAAGACTTCATAGACCAACTCATCTTATTGCAGTACAAAGTACTGTGGGATATGCCCCCAAAAGTCTAGGTGCCACACACAAGTGAGTGCAGCTGCAGTGAGGACAGAGCAGTCTAAGTGTTATTTTGCAGTGTGACTGCTTTCACTCAGGCTAGGCTAACTCAAGAGAAGTAACTTGAAGGTGGATAATTTGAGTTAACTCTGCAGTGAAGACCTACACAAAGTTATTCCCATGCACTGTGCTTCCCAACACCATTCCAGGGCAGAATGGTGTAGTCCAGCAGAAGGATGCTAGGTTAGCTAGTGGGAGAGCTAGGATCTTTTCCCAAATCTGCCAGTGATTCATTGTATGATCTTGGAAAAATCACTTAATCTCTCAATGCTTCAGTTTACCCACTTGTATCATGGGAACAGTAATGCCTACCAACTTTTGTAAAGCCCTTTGGACTAGACCCACTGAGGAGTTACTTGCACAAGTAGTCAATGGGACTATTATGTGAATAACTGCCTACTAATGGGTATATGGGGTTCACAATCTCAAGCTCTGAAGTCTATGGATGCATTATTTATGATTCATAAAAACCTACCTTGCTATAAAAATGTTCTTCATACACAGAAGAAATTATATTCCTTTAAAATACAGAAAGCCAGATCCTCCACTGTATAAAATGGCATAGCCACATTGACTACAGTGAATTGTATGGGACTTCAAATGATGGGGAGGGAAACTGTGCTAACGAAAATGTTATGATTTTATTACAGGTATATTTGGGTTTTTTTTTCATTATTTAAAAAAATTAAAGGAATCAGACTGCACTGGCAGGGTCCATGTATATGGAGAGAATGTCCTCATATTAACTAAGCTAGAAGACCAATTTAGGGTAAAAATCTGTATGCAGGCAAGCCCTAAGGAGTAATATCCATTGGTCCCATTAAAAAAAATGAGAAACATAGGAATTTGATTTAAATTTCCCCAGAATGTGCTGACATGTTGCTTCTTTAAAAACCCAGAAATATTTGTTGTTGTTGTTGTTGCTGAAAAATAGGTAATATTAATCTCCCTCTCTCACTTAAATGGCTGCATTTGAAATGAGAACTGAACTCGTTAAGCTCACTATAAAACTCAGTAAAAATCTGAGGTATCCCACAATTCCGTTGTCATCTATTCATTAAGCCACAGTGGAACAAAAACAAAATGACATCACCTGCTCCATACCAAAGCAAAACAGAACTTTACACCCAGCATGCAGGTTGATATTCACTTAGATTACATATTACAGCGCTGGACATGCAGGTTACATCCACAGCATCTGAGGTACTAAAAGATATTAATGATGTGGGGTATATTTCCTTGGAGTAAGCCTAGTCTATCTTTGGTTGTACCTTTTAGGAGGCAGCAGGGTAGGTAGTGTCTATGGAATCTGGCTGTATTATGGCTCAGAAGTATGGTGTGCTGCAGCCACTATTTATATGCTAACCAGTATTGTTTCATTGTTCCCTTATCCTCTCCCAGGCTGTTGGTTACATTCACCTGTTGCCTTTTGTGTTATACTTGGATAGTAAGCTCTTCAGAGCAGGGACCATCTCTTTGTTATATGTTTGTATACGTCCTAGTACAATGGGGCCCTGGGCACTACCATATTACAATCAAATAACAAACAGATAACGATAATAATATATAATTGGCGCTTTCTGTTTGAAGGAATCTGTGTCCAGCCTACGTGAAGATCTATTATTTGTTATATATTTCTAATAACACCATAACTTTATATGGCACTTTAAAATGATGAAAAAACTTGTCCAGCTTTGAAGAGTTTACAGTCTAATGCTTCAACTGGATTTCCTTGAGTGGACCTGTGTGCCTATGCAGAGCCCATTAATTTAATTTCACAAACATAGAGCACGGAATAGTGAATGCGTACAATGAGCTGTTAAAATCTACAGACCACAAATTATTTGCAGGGAGTATTTGAGACCACATCCTGTCACCCTAGCCCTCAGTGAGTAGTGCTTCCATGAAGAGTCCCATTAAAACCAATCTGATTTACTTGTCTGAGTAAGTATGACAGAATCATGACTAGAGCACTTCAACTGAATTTGCACCTGACAGGAAGTTCCAATATTTCAACATTTGTATTCATCCCAAAAGAGGATGAAAAGTCAAAAAGTTGAACATTTTTGAAAACAAAGCGTTCAATTTCATTTCACATTTTTCTGTCAAAAATCAGAAAACTGTATTGAAATCGACATTTTCCCATGAAAATTTTGATTTTGCCAAAAACCCATATTTCACTGGGAATTTATTTCAATCAAATAATGACAATCAGCCCTAAATGTAACATTCATAAACAAAAGAAGCAAAATTGGTCAAATTACTATTTGCTAATTCTCTACAACTTGCTCAGCTCTCACCAAGACAGCACTGACTGCAATGGGCATTAAAAACAGATTGGCCATACCACACTGGAGGCCAAACAGTTTTTAATCCCACTTGAGGAGGAGTACAGAGGGATATATGTGTGGAAGCAGAGAAAGAACTGACAGGAAGGGGATTGCAATGCATGACAGTTCATTAGCAAGAGTCAGGCTAACTGTAACCCTAATAACGCGAGATTTGTAGAAGCGAGGAATGTGTGAGGCGAGAGGGAAAGAACTGTGTGAGAAGTTGTTGCGACCTTGTGTAGATAATATGGAATGTAGACTAAGAGTCTACATTAGTGAGCAAAACAAGATATCAGAATGACCTATGTATAAACAAAATGCAGCTGTTGCTCATTATTGTCTGTAACAAAAGGTATAAATGCTTGCTGTAATTGTTTACCTGTTGAGAGACCTGTTTAGCTCTCTCCCTCTACGCAATTGCTTGAGAAAATAAAGTATCTGACTTGCTGTACCCAAACAAAAAGTGAGAACTCTGTTATTCTCCGACATATGGTTGACATAATTGTGCAAACACCAGTCATTTTCCTGACATACACAGGAAATGTACTTGTTTGATTCCTGGTTCCAGACCACATCATGTTGTATGAGGTTGCTGGATTTTACTTGCTAAAGAAATAAGGATCTGAAGGAAAAATTTGAAAGGAATAAAACTTTAAACTTAAGAAAAGTCAGGGAAAGAGCAGAATAGACTTGGCAAAATGGAGTTCTAGAAGGCATTCATATAGTGAAATAAATGGCACATGTACTTTACTTTTTCTTCACCTCTTTTCATTCAGAAAAGCATAGGAATGAGAAAAGGAAAAATACAGAAAAATAAAAGTAGAAAAAAACTTCCTGTAATGAGAGAGTGATGTGTTTGAGAGCTGTCAGCCACTAATTTTTATATTCTGCCTTCAGTCACACCACATGGGACAGTTACAAAAGGTTATATCCTTGTCTTGGCAGGGGATAGTGTCAACAGATTGAAGCACCTATTACATTTAAACAAATAACACAAGGGACAGAATTAAAGGTATATGTGAAACCTTCATTTTGTCACTTCCTGACCTTTGAGAGAAAAAAGTTCTAACTGCCTGAAAAACCAAAATCAGCTAGTATGAGAAAGGATGAAAAAATGAAAATGCATGTGAAAGAAAGAGAAAGTCTTAGAAGACAACAAACATCTGAGTTATCTGGATTCAGCAATCTAGAAGAGACTACCCACTGAATTAACATACTCATATACAGCCATCAATTCCCAAAACAAAGGGAAGCCATTGTTAAAGCAAGTGCGGTCATAAAAGTGATTGTAAAAATGCCTCCTTAACATACTTAACAGTATGTTAATATCAGTATTAACGCATACTTAACAGATCAGTATGCGTACCACTAGTATTCAGTGTCAGTTTGATTACTTTTCAACTGCTTACTCCTGACAGACTTGCAGAACCAACACAGCATAGGAGTGTGAGCTGGATTCTGCTCTACTCCCCTATAATCAGACTTGTCAACTAAGTTCCAATGGCAAAATGTTTATTGTTGGTGATGAGGCATGAGCTGATACAGTTTGATTGATGGGGGACTTTGGAAGTTACCCTAATATATAAGTCCATAATGTTCATTATGGATAACATAGAAGTGATAGAGAATTGATTCGAATTTGTTTGCAAAATCCATTTTCTTCTTATTGTTAAATTGTATGACATCTGAAGATGGGATTTTCAGAGATACCTAGGGGATTTGGGGGCCCAGTGTCTATTAGTTTCTTCTTAGGTCAAAAATTTTTAAGTGTCTTTGAAAATCTGAGCCTGAATGTATATAAAAATTGGCCATATAGTTTAGTGGGGAGAGGTAAGAAATTGAAATTGTTTAACAATGTTTTGGAGTTGCCACTGTCCATGTAAACTGGAATGCCAAACAAAAGCATATGGATCACCTTAGATACTGCATATATCATTCATAATTCAGTAACAGAAAATAATATAGCAAGGCTTTTCTACCATTCTATTAAAGCAGAAAAGTATCATAAATAAAAGCATGTTAAAGTCAGGCAAAGCTCAAATCCCCTCTTACCTGAAGTAATTGTTAGGAACAAGTATTGCCAGTGATCCATGTCACCTCTCTTTCTTTTTAAAAAAAAAACTTTTGTTCTCCTTCATGTTTTTCCAATTTTTCTTTCTGACCTTCTTTGATTCTCTCGCTTTCTCGTTTGCTTCTCAAGTTTCCTTTTTTGCAGCCTGCATTGAATAGCACATTATTCTCCGTCAGTATCTACTCTGACCTCCTGCCAAGTCTATCACACTCCCCAATCATCCTATATTGAGGGAACAGACTCCCTCCTGCTTTAATGGTCTCCAGTATCATTAACCAGGCATCGTTCATTACTCAAGGCCAGCCTTATTTTCTGCTTCAGTGATCTTAGTTCTCAATTAATTTTGCAGATTTTAGACAATATAGATGATATTTTAATGTTTGTTAATTTTCCTGGATAAACTAGTGTCTATCTTAAGGGAAATCACAGAGAAAAATATACATTTCAGGAGTAAAAATGGAAACTTTGATATAAAAAACTAATTCCAGAAGTCACATTCAGTTGCAAAAATTCTATGGAAGCTCACACATATCCCTTAACTTTCAAAACAAAAGAGAATGATAAATAAACCTTCACCTACTTGCATTGCCACCAAGTGGTATTTAACACAATATAACACTAGGGATGAGAATGACCTTCACACTGAATGTCATGTACTACAATCTTATACATAATGTACTATAGAGTCAGATACTCAGGACTATCTACTTGGCATCTAGCACAAGTCAATGGGTGAGCCCAAGGGTTGAAGCTCTTTGGTCATTAGGCTGCCCATCCCATCCTGAAGACCTCTAAGTTGTGCCAGGTATAAAGGCATCCAGAGTAAGCACATGCCTTCTGTGCCATGTGGGTGACAAGGAATGGAAGTATTATTTATAGAGGTGGCTCTATGCCATTGAAGGATTTCCCTATGAGGAATTCTCAACTGGTTACTTAAATTGGCTTTATGTCAGCTTTCTGCTGTCAGAGCAGTGCAAAGAACACAGAGTGGGGTCTAGGATCAGGCACACAATGCTTACCTCTTTAGTGACATGTTACATTCAATACATGTAGTAAATTGTACAGTAAATCAGTTACTCTATATGTTTAAAATGTGCATTTAACAGTATAAACAGAGAGAGTACACCTCCATCAAAACCATTATGCACATGCTTAAGTGCTTTGTTGGATGAGGACTAATACTGAAAATAACATTGCTTTATATTCCATCCCCATAATGACAGGGAATGTTAAGATGTATAGTTAAGCACTCAACAGTCAGGAAGTGACAAAATGAAGGTTTCATAGATACCCTTAATTCTGTCCCTTGTGCGTATACCTTATGACACAGTCTGACTTACATGAACACATACTATTTATCTCATAATAGAACATACAATCATGCATATAATCCTATACTGGAAATTGTTATTCAACCTTAAAGGTATTGGTTACTATGGCACCCAGTATAACAACACTCTGAGGAAATATAAAAAGGAAAAATGTCAACAAATAATCTGAAAGATATAAAATACACCTGCTCTACATAAAAAGAGTCAACAATATTAAATGAAATACAAAAGCCCATTAATATGTAACCTGTATTTATTAGTCTAAGTTTCAGGGCACCTGTACTGGTATAAATATAAAAACAATGTATTGGCCAGTGTCAGATAAGATGAACTCCTTTGGTACCACCAGCAACCTCATTAAACAAAAACCTTATAAATAGCAGAGTCTTATAGTTAATCATGTCCTGAACATCAACAAAGTGAGGCTTTTTGGAAAAACCAATAGAGTGATTTTCCAGAGTTGAGGACTCCACCAAAACTACTCTGTTCCCCAGTCCCTGCAGAGTTATCATCCAGTCGCTATTAACCAAAACACCTCAGATGATTTTGTGATGGGTTTGGTCACAGAGACCCCCTTGGGACTGTCACCTGATATGCTAAGATTACCTCTGAGCCTGTTTTCCCTGCCAGTTTGGGATTCCAGAACCCTGTCTTATTGAGCCAGACACGCTAGCCTGCTGCAACACAGACTCAAGGTCCAGGCCACGCCCCCAAAGCTGCAGGCTTTAAGTGAAAACAGCTCTGCAAGTTACCTGACTCCAGCACCCAGTCACCCAGCTCCCAATGGGATCCAAACCCCAAATAAATTCATTTTACTCTGTATAAAGCTTATACGTGGTAAACTCATAAATTGTCTTCCCTCTATAACACTGATAGAAAGATATTCACAGCTGTTTACTCCCCCAGGTATTAATCACTTACTCTGGGTTCATTAATAAACAAAAGTGATTTTATTAAGTATAAAAAGTAGGATTTAAGTGGTTTCAGGTAATAACAGTGTAATAGAGTGAGTCGGGGCTCTACCCTGCCGGAGGCGGAGCCACGCCGACTCACTGCGGCCGAAATCAATAGCCGGTTAGCTCAGGGCTCAGGCCCTCTGGTGTGGGGGCTGAGGAAAAAACAACAGTTAAAGGAGCCCAGGCCCTCTGTAGCAGGGGCTGGGCAAATAGCAGTTAAAGGAGCCTAGGCCCTCTGTAGCAGGGGCTAGGCAAACAGCAGTAGCTCAAGGAGCCTAGGCCCTCTGTAGCAGGGGCTAGGCAAACAGCAGTTCCAGGAGCCTAGGCCCTCTGTAGCAGGGGCTAGGCAAACAGCAGTTCCAGGAGCCTAGGCCCTCTGTAGCAGGGGCTAGGCAAACAGTAGTTCCAGGAGCCTAGGCCCTCTGTAGCAGGGGCTGGGCAAACAGCAGTCTAAGAGCCCAGGCCCTCTGTAGCAGGGGCTAGGCACACAGCAGTTCTAGGAGCCTAGGCCCTCTGTAGCAGGGGCTAGGCAAACAGCAGTTCCAGGAGCCTAGGCCCTCTGTAGCAGGGGCTAGGCACACAGTAGTTAAAGGAGCCTAGGCCCTCTGTAGCAGGGGCTAGGCACACAGCAGTAGCTCAAGCCCCTTTGGAGCTGGGGCTGAGCAGGTAAGTAGGCAAAGGGGGCCCAGGTTCCTACCTGAGCCTTGGGTGAGGGGGAAGCCTGCCACCCGTGTGTAGGGGTGGCAGGGGGGGACGCAGGCCCACCCACTCCACTGCGTCCCAGCCCGGGGCCCTAGCAGCGATGACTCTCGCTGCCAGTCAGTGGGGTGTCCTGACCGAAACACACTGACATGGTCTCACAGGCCTCTGCAGCCTGACCGGGGTCAGCTACCCCCAGGCTACTTCCTTGATCCCCCTCAGGGCCTACCTCGTCCGTGGGGCTGGGTTCAGGCCAGTCCACCAGCATCGGCTCCTCGGTGGCGGGGCTGGGGGGCTGGTTCGGTAGCTCCTCCGCGGGATAGCTGGCACGGGGCAGACTTGACTCCTCCTCGGGGCCGCTGGTCCGGGGCCGGCTGGGCCAGTCCTCTTCTGGGTACCGGGTCCGGGGCAGGCTGGGCCAGTCCTCCTCGGGGTAACGGGTCCGGGGCAGGCTGGGCCAGTCCTCCTCGGGGTACCTGGCGAGAGGGAGGCTAGACCGGCGCGGGGCGTTAGCAGGCGGTTCGCGGTCTGCCGGTGTCTCCCAGGCAGGAGCTCGGTCCGGGACGTCTGCTCTCTCCGGCCGGCTGGCTCCTACTGAGCTTTGGTGGCGGGTTTTTATACTTCCGGGTCGGGGCCGTGACCTCGGAGGGGCGGGCCCCAGACCCGGAAGCTCCGCCCACGCTGGGATGGAAGCTGCTCTACCCTGCCGGAGGCGGAGGGGAGCCACGCCTCACTACAAACAGACAGAACAAAGTAAGTCACCAAGCAAAATAAAGCAAAAATATGCAAGTCTAAGCCTGATACATTAAGAAACTGATTACAGGTAATATCTCACCCTCAGAGATGTTTCAATAAGCTTCTTTCACAGACTAGACTCCTTCCTAGTCTGGGCCCAATCCTTTCCCTGTGTACAGTCTTTGTTAGTTTCAGCAGACATCTCAGGCGGTAATCAGGGTCTTTCTCATGACTGGCAGCCACTTTTGTCCTGCTTCACCCCCTTTTATAGCTTTGGCACAAAGCGGGAATCTTTTGTCTCTCTGGCTCCCCACCCCTCCTTCTAAATGGAAAAGTACCAGATTTAAGATGGATTCCAGTATCAGGTAACATGGTCACATGTCACTGTAAGACCTCATTCTTCATTACCCATGGGCTGGCCCACACGTACACAGGAAGGCTTGCAGGTAAATAGACCCATTCACAGTTAATTGATTGTGAAGCACCCTTAATGACTTCCACTTAATATGTTTACATCAGTAATACAAGTTTATATCTTATTTTTCTAACTTCAGATATAGAAATAATACATGCAAACAAATAGGATGAACACACTTAGCAGATTACAAGCTTTCTAATGACACCATACAAGGAGTACTAGCGTAAAGAATATTCCAGTTATGTCATATTCATAAGCATATTTCCATAAGGCATATGGAGTGCAACATCACATATCTCACCTGTTGTGATAATACAGAGAGGGAGCAAGAGACAGATGGCTTCTGAGGTAACCAAGTTCCTAATATATAAATCTTTATAAATCAAAATCCACATCTTCAAACCAGGGCATACTTTGGCTAAAAGGTTTAATTTGTTCTTTATGTCTTACACTGCTAGGTAAGGGCTCACCTTAAGGCCCAGCTCTGCACTGGGAGTGGTGCAAATATGCACTGCCAGGAAGCAATCTGCATTAAGGCTGGAAAATGCTTATTGGAGCTCCCAGAGGCAGGACAATCATTTCTTGGGGTGCAGCTTACTCTTCTCCATGCAGTTAGCTAGCTTTGCTAGCTAGTGCATAGGGAGAGCAGAATCACACCAACCCCAGACATCTCCAACATCCTTTGAGAGGGACTGTAGCTGTACCTTCTCCTAACCAAGAGAAACTGTGCCATCAGGGTCTGACAAAAGAGACACGGAAGCTGGGTTCCATCTGCCTACTGACAGGATGGAAGTTGCCTCAGTAGAACAGAAGAGCAATTTTTCCAACACTGCTCTCTGGGAGCTGTCAGAGAAAAAATTACAGAAAAGCAGTGCCTCCCACCTCATTATTCCAGAAGCTACAGGGAAGTTTAAAACAAAAACAGCCTCTTGGTCAAGGTATAGAAAGCTGTTTATGGTCCTGAAAGATTCAGCATGGAAAAATGACCTATGTTAATCACCATGAGGAGATCAAATACCAACACAACAGTACATCCTCTATACCATAGCCAAATTCCAAGCCAGATGGAATTGCGTCAAGGAAGTTTAACTGAAAATGGCCATCACACAACATAATTTCAAAGAGATGGTCTTTAATTTTTTATTATACACTATTCATTTCCACAGCCTCTGGTTTTTAGCATATCTTCTTGCTCCCTGAGAAAATATAGGAATAGGTTTGCTCATAAGAAGTGACTTAACAGTCCTAGTATTAATTACATACTTAGTCTCTAAACTAAGACAATGTAATTTTTACACATGGATACAGTGTTTATTACATACACTTGAGAGCCCTAATCCAGAAGATATACCTCCTTTTGTAAATCTTTTCAACCATTATAATTAAAATGTTCTGAAATTTAATGCCAGACTAAATACCTGTTTTCAGTTGTAAAACTTGTGATCATCCAATTTAGTTAGTTGGTGAAATATGAAAGCTCAGTGCTTTATTCTTTCATATCATTCAGCAGAAGTCACAGGTTTATATTATCCTTCCTATATTGTGTATCTCAGAGTACGTAGCACAGATATGAATCTAGGGCATGTCTTTCTTCTTTGAAGGTGATCGATGTGTGACTCTTAAGTCATGCCTATTAGGCTGTCTGCACAAATTTACATAAAATGATCTTAGATGTATTTTTTTCAATAAAAAAATCACAAATATCTCCTGGGGCATATATCAGGTTTGTTTGCCTATCCACTTTTCAGATATCAACAGCTCTTTACTTTTCTGGCTACATTAACTTAGGCATTTTGCGGTACAGTCAGAAACTGGCCTCTACACTGAGCTTTTGAAACACATGAAATCTTTTGAGCATGTTAAATTTTGAGAGTCTATTGGAGTCACTCTTATCCTGTGGCAGGATTCCTCACATATTGACAGTAAAATGGATTACTTTCCCTTGCCAGAGTAGGTATCATATTAATCAATAAACTACCATAAATACAGTGCAACTAATGCATGGTGGAGAGGTATTTTCCAGTTAGGAGAAAGTGGTATGGTCGGATAGCCTAGGGAAACCAATTGCTCGCCTAAAGAAAAGAACAATTGGTTGTGCTAATTTCTGGTTTGCATTTAGAGTGATTGAATGCTTTTGAAAAATCTTGTATAAGTACATTGTCTTTTCTTCTTGATTGTTAAGCTCTTCACTGGTAGTCTATAAAATGTTGGCAAAATAGTTGTAATTTATGTTGTTACATGATGCCCTTGAAAGAAGAGAAATCTTCTGCAACTGTGATGAATGGGACCCAAGTCAGGAAGGCTCTGTAACATATAATTAATCATACAATAAAATCCTAATAGCATTAAAGTAATCATTTCATCAAGAGCATGTGTATTTTGTATACCCAGTATGTATATTTTGATTCTTCTCTCTTTCATTTCTGAAGATCCTTTCTTTCCCCACCTCTTTGTGTATCATCATGTTTGCTGATGCACTCATCCTTTGGCTCCCAAATAAAAAAGAGCCCCAAGAAATGAGCCTGCAGACGTTATGCTGATAAAATACAACTTCCCCTCCCCAAAATTATATATTTTTGGAGGTGTTTGGAGGAGAGTGAGAGAGGAGAGCAGAGGTTGTGATTTTTTTTCCCAGCACTTCTGCTTTCAACCCTGGCCAAAACCAGGCAGCACAGAGATTTGCTAAGTGAAAAACAAATGAGTGACCTGAGTAGCTTCAGACCTTCAAAATGATTTGGTTCTGATTCAGTTTGAGAGAAGTTGTAAAACATATTGACAATGCAAGCAAAATAGACTAGCAACATGCACTGTGTCAAACAAACAACAATTAACTTTTGGAATAAATGATTATGTAAGTAGGAGGAGTTTCAGTTCAGTTGAAAATGCAATGTGTTCATTGAGTCCCTGCAGGTTCACAACAGTATAGACATACGTAAGTAGAGAAAAGGCACATTTAATAAACTAGTGAATGTTACACATTTATCCTCTTGCCCCAGCCCCTCTTTAAAGACAAAGATGCTTCTAAGAAGTGGAGAAAGGGTAGTCATTAAATACCTTATTAAAAATACACAAGAATGTTTATTCTCTGCGTTTTAAATGGAAGTGCAGACTCCCAGATTGTACATTATATGAAATTTTCATCCACTCACATATATTTCATCTGTTCTGAGAAGCAGATGGAAAAATAGTTATCACTTTTTAAAAAAAAATCTGCAAAGAACCCCAGGTGAATTGCATATTTACAGTATATGATTATCAATTCTGTCATTTTCAGAAGATTGACTCTCTGCAGTCATCCTGTCCTTTTATCATTCCAGGTGTGCAGACACATTGTTTCATGATTACTACCACATTCAAAGTATTTCAGTAAATCTTATTATTATAGTCACTCCTCAAAGTCTAGAGAAATGGGAAGGTAGGGCTAAAAAAAGTTTCATTCTCTATAACCAATTTTCAGAAACAAAGAAAATAAGAGCTGCTTCAAACATATTTTATTTCTAACAACTCCATTTTAAAAACACCCTTTTTCCACAGACAATAATTAGAATTTCATTATAGAATACCTCTGTAAAAACTATTTAATTTTCCACTACATGGAGGGAGGATTTGATCTCTTATTAAACATTTTATGGAAAAGTCTAAAAGTGCTTTCAATTATTCATCTGAATTGAAATCTAGGCCTTGGAAACTGCTGGCATTACACACACACATAATATTATCAGCCCACTGAGTACTATTAGGTCATAAAATGCTGCTGTAGCAACATCTCTGTTACAGCTGCTGGTGCTCAGGCAACTTTTACTACAGTTATAAAGCCATTTATTACATTTTCTTTATGATGCTAATGCATTGTGGTCTGTTATTTTATTTTCCCCACTGTGATAAAGACTGAAATGTATGATATTGTGCAAAAAATACAAGCCTAATAACATACCCCGCTGCATTAAGATATGCTTAAGAGGCTCATAAAAATATTAACAGGGGATACCAAAAGGGAAATATTTGGTGGGACATTTTCTTTCATTTATTTTATTGCTCCCAGCAGAAAGTTTTTTAATTGTGCTTTGTCAAAACATACAAAAGATAATATGAATATGTGACTTTTTTCTTAATTATAATGTCATCAATGTGGTAGAACATAATTTGCAATTCACTACTAGGAAAGATGACAAGATAATATCCAAATAATCATTTGAAAAGGAGAAAAGTCATTAAAAATAATCATGTCCATATACCCAGAGGTATGCAGTAATAGATAATTACAATTTGTTCAAATTGCCTATATTTAACTTTCCCTCTAACATAAATCTGTATTAAGATAATGCAGGAAAAAATCAATTCACTTAATTAACTGATACCTGGCGCGGTGGCTCACTTAGAGACTCACTCACCACCACTACTACAACTCAAATAAAAATTCATGACTGTTTAACTAAGATGGGATCTCAGAGTTATGACTTGGATACTCTTCTGAATATGGATTGTGGCCTGGTTGCTTTTCTTAAAAAAAAGAATAAAGAAAGGGTGGAGGAGGGAGAGTGAGTCGGATGTTTCAAAAGTGCTGAGAAGATCTAAGGAAGATAATACATAGAAGTGCTCTCTGACAACGAAGAGTCCAGTCTTTTTCCCCTGAAGGAGCTATTTGAAACAGAGATATAACATCTGAGAAGTCCAAGATTATGGTTAAGATTTTCAAATCCACGTGGGGATTAATTTTACTGGGAATTGGGCATGCAAATCCTTAAAGTGGCTTTGAAAATAGCCTACATTTTTAAGAATGTAAGGAAAATTGGTTAATTTGTGCCATTTCCCATTCTTTTTATCATCTTATTAAAAGGCATGAATGGTTTTTCCATTGGCTCCTTGCCTTACAACTTTGTCACAACGAGTTATTAGATTTTTAAATAACCATGTCACACAACTTGAACCTTATCAATACTTTATGTTTTCAGAAGCTGTACTATGATTTTTTTTCTCATTCATCTCTCTGAGGTTGCAAATAAGAGATCAGAGCCAAAATATAGATTTAAAAACTGAAAACTGCAAAAATATTAACTTATCTGATATCTATTTCACTTGAGAAAGGACAAAATCTTGAGATGCACTGAACACCTGCAAGTCACTGGTTCTACAAACAGAATAAGTGGAGCCAAGAATGTAGGACATCTTCTGGAAGACAGTGTGATATAAACAGGGTCATCAGAGGCATAAGCAACTAGAGCTGAGGAGCCAGCCACCTGATATAATGTGGATGAGGCAAAATTATCTATCACAACTAGTACACTTCTGTTTCCTCCACCTCAGCTTTACTCCTCGCTGAAGCAAAAGCTGGAGTTCCATCTTCTCAGGAATTTCCAGAAAACATTGTTAGAATTGGCCACAAAAACCAAACATTTTGAAAGTTTTCACAAAATGGGATTTTGTTGAAACCTCAGTTTTTTTAGGGTCTCTCTCATTCCCTCTCTTTAGTCAGAAGAGGACAGAAAGCCCTGGATCTCTGAAACCTTACACAAGAACATAAGGCCATACTGGGTCAGACCAAAGGTCCATCTAGCCCAGTATTCTGTCTTCCGATAGTGGCCAATGCCAGGTGCCCCAGAGGAAATGAACAGAACAGGTAACACTGCTCTACAACCAAAATGCTTCTGAAATAAATGTAGTCAAACTTTACTAATTCTGGGTCACTGAGAATGAAAATGATGCTTAAAATTGTTGATTGGCTCTAGTTTTCAAGATATGCTATTGGGTCAGTATATACGACCCTTGACTTGTCTTGGGAATGGCGGAGGATAAGTGAGTTATAAAGGGAAGGGATCTCAATTTAAACCAGAAATGACTAAAATACATATTTGACTGGATCTATGAATAAATCTATGACTGGGTTTGGACAGTACTTGCTTTTTAGGCAAAACAATGAATGATGCAATCTGAAGCTGGTATTGCATCATACATGATATGAATTGCATCATGTTATTCCTAGAAGTCATGGATGATGCAATCATAACGAAGCTTACATCACTCTGCTGAACAAATTGCCCTATATCAGCTCTAGAAATCATACAGTGTCATGCTTTCTTATTTGTCAGTGTTTGATTTTGCAAAGGGACACATTTCTGTTTAGCCAGAGTGAGCAGAGATGCCTCGTACTTGTGTGAACAGTGCAGATAACTTCTGCTATGTTTGTGGTGAAGTGACTTTTGCATCACAAAAGCGCAGTATAACCACTATGGTTAAGAAAGCCTATCACCTTTATTTTGGCTGCAAAATTGGAGATCAGGACAAGAGGTGGGCCCCACACATATGCTGCAACACTTGTGCAACAAATCTTCGCCAGTGGTTGAACAGGAAAAGGAAATCTATGCCTTTTGCAGTGCCAATGATTTGGAGAGAGCCAACAGATCATACCAGCAATTGTTACTTCTGCATGGTGCCTCCAGTTGGGAAAGGTGTGTCAAAGAAGAAAAAGTGGACTGTGCATTATCCAAACATTCCATCAGCTATATGCCCAGTACCCCACGGAGAAGGACTGCCGGTTCCTGATGCACCAGAATCATTCTCACTTGAGTCAGACGAGGAAGAGGAAGAGGATGAAACTTCTGGTCCTGAACCATCAATGTCACAGGACCCACATTTCCTCCCATCCTCCTCCTCTGAACCACACCTCATAACACAAGGTGAACTGAATGACCTTGTCAGGGATTTGGAACTACCCAAGAGTAAGGCAGAGCTGTTGGGCTCCAGACTACAGCAGTGGAATCTCCTGGCAGGTGATGTTAGGGTTTCCATGTTCCGTGACCGTCAAAAGGATCTTGTCCCATTCTTCTTCATGGAAGGTGATCTTGTAGCCTGCACATCGATGGTGTGATGGCAGCCCTCAACATCGTTCACAATCCAGATGAGTGGAGACTGTTCATTGATTCATCGAAGACGAGTCTTAAAGCTGTTTTACTGCATAATGGCAATGTTTTGCCATCAATTCCAGTTGGTCATGCAGTCCATATGAAGGAAACCTATGACAACATGAAACAACTTTTGAGGTGCATAAACTATGACCAACATCAGTGGCAGCTTTGTGGTGATTTGAAGGTTGTTGCTCTCTTGCTTGGTCTGCAGACTGGATACACAAAGTACTGCTGTTTTCTCTGCGAATGGGATAGTCGTGCAAGAGATTCCCACTACATCAAGAAAGTTTGGCCACTCCGACAGTCATTGGAGCCTGGGAGGAAAAGTGTTCAGCATCCACCACTTGTTGAATCAAGGAAGATTTTGTTACCACCCTTACACATCAAGCTGGGTCTGATGAAGAACTTTGTCAAGGCCATTGACAAAACACAAGCAGCTTTCAAGTACCTCCGTGGAAAATTTCCAAGGTTAAGTGAAGCTAAGATAAAGGAAGGTGTCTTTG
Source organism: Emys orbicularis (assembly GCF_028017835.1). Lineage (NCBI taxonomy): Eukaryota > Metazoa > Chordata > Testudines > Emydidae > Emys > Emys orbicularis. The sequence goes on along the minus strand of NC_088687.1, from coordinate 78,675,701 downwards.
TTGGTCCTCAGATTCGTGAACTTCTTCCAGATGATGCATTTGACCATGCACTGCGTGGCAAGGAAAAGAGGGCATGGAAAGCCTTCCAGTTAGTGGCAATAAATTTTCTCGGAAACAACAAGGCAGACAACTACAGGTTGGTGGTGGAAAACCTCCTCAAGGCATGCAAAAGCCTTGGTTGCAACATGTCACTAAAGATACATTTTTTGCACTCTCATCTAGATTTTTTTCCACCGAACTGCGGAGCAGTGAGCGACGAGCACAGCGAGCGATTTCACCAGGACATTGCAACAATGGAGAAACGCTATCAGGGCAAATGGAGCCCATCAATGCTTGCAGACTATTGCTGGACAGTGACAAGAGATGCTCCATTTAATGAATACAAGAGACAAGCCAAGAAGCGCCGAGTAGACACTGAATAGGACTAAACTATGTACATAATAGTTTTTTGCCTTTTGTTTCATAATAAATTTTATTTATATAACCCTTTTGCTGAACCTGCCACATGCTCCTCCTGTGAACTCCTGGGGTAGTTTACTGAGAGAAGGCTGGCTTCAATGATGCAGCTGTTCAAATCGGCACAGTGCAATTTGCACCCACAGTGGTAAATTAAGCCATTGACCTTCCTAAAATTTGTGTGTGCACAGCAGGTGCTGAACACTTCTCAGGATTTGGACTAAAGGTAGTAATATAATATATCAGAATAATGCAAATCATCCCCATGACAGAAGTTATAAAGTTAATGGCAATAGAGGAAATGAAGCGAGGACTCAGATTGTAAGAGTGACACTGTCAGGCCAGGTGCCATCTCTTGCCAAGGCTGCAGGGAACTTACAAACTCATAACTGGAGACCAGATCAGTTCACGTATGTGTTAGTGGTGCTCAAAATAGGTACTAGTCTTATAAGAATGTATTTAGTGTTTAAACTCTATAGACTGCTTGTAAGTTACTGCATGCACTAATCTTGTTTGTAATGTCTGTATTCCATGCTCTAAGGACATATGTACATGTTTGCTCTAAACTTGTGAACTCAGATGGGAAGAGTGTTTCCCCCTGCCCATCCAGAAGAACTATCAAAAAGATATGGGCCACCAAGGAACATTGCAATACAAAGGATTGTGGAATGGCCCTCATCTTATTGCTAGAGGTGGGTCCCACCTAGCCCAGGTTGAAGCACATCTGTGGTCCCAAGTAGGGAAACTTTTGCTGTTGCTATTCTTCTTCTGTGTATAGCAGGCTGTCAGTCTCTAGGGCTATCTGCCCCGCTTTGTCCCGGACACTCAGAAAGACAAGATGCAAGGGATATGGTTTAAATAATCTTAAGTTTATTAACTCATCTAGGAACAAACTGCAGTACAGGTCAGCATTCCTTCTGTCAAGGTTCCTTCCCCACTCTGAACTTTAGGGTACAGATGTGGGGACCTGCATGAAAACTTCTAAGCTTAACTACCAGCTTAGATCTGGTTTTGCTGCCACCACTCCCAAGTGCTAACTCCCTTCCCTCGGTAGCCTTGAGAGACTCCTCCACCAATTCCCTGGTGAACACCGATCCAAACCCCTTGGATCTTAAAACAAGGAGGAATTAATCATTCCCCTCTTCCCTTTCCCCCCACCAATTCCTGGTGAGTCCAGATCCAATCCCTTTGGATCTTAAAACAAGGAAAAATCAACCAGGTTCTTAAAAAGAAGGCTTTTAATTAAAGAAAGAAAGGTAAAAATCATCTCTGTAAAATCAGGATGGAAAATAACTTTACAGGGTAATCAAATTCAAAGAGCCCAGAGGAACTCCCACTAGCCTTAGGTTCAAAGTTACAGCAAACAGAGGTAAACACTCTAGCAAAAGAAACATTTACAAGTTGAGAAAACAAAGATAAACCTAACATGCCTTGCCTGGCTGTTACTTACAAGTTTGAAATATGAGAGACTTGTTCAGAAGATTTGGAGAGCATGGATTGATGTCTGGTCCCTCTTAGTCCCAAGAGCAAACAACCCCCAAAACAAAGAGCACAAACAAAAGCCTTCCCCCCACCAAGATTTGAAAGTATCTTGTCCCCTTATTGGTCCTTTGGGTCAGGTGTCAGCCAGGTTACCTGAGCTTCTTAACCCTTTACAAGTAAAAGGATTTTGGTGTCTCTGGCCAGGAGGGATTTTATAGTATTATACACAGGAGGGCTGTTACCCTTCCCTTTATAGTTATGACACCTTCCTTAACCATTTCTACCAGCCATCATTCCTTCACTCCTCCACAATTGGTTTCAGCCCATCGCTAAGACCCTACTACTCTCCCCTCACAAGAGGGGGAGGGGTAGAGAAAAGGGAATGTGTTCTTGCTCTTTCAGACATTAGGCGCCCTAACCCCGTTCCCCAGCTTCTTTAGGGGATGCCTTCCCCATCGTCCACTTCCAATTCCAGTTTATCAGGAAGCCAGACTTCCTATGGAATTAGTGTAAACAAATACAAAACAGACCATGATTTTGAAAAATGTTGCTATATCCTAGGCCTTCTTATTGTTTACCTCATATGCATTTCTGTGCACACAGAAATTTTGAAAATGTGTCAGAGGCTCAAGGTTACTCATGAGAAGCAGAAGCATGTTCCCACATGTAAGAAAAATAATGAAAATTCAACTGCAAAGGGAAAATTAGATAGAGGAGGAAGCTATGCTCTTCCAGGACTAAATATATGTGAATCTGCTCATTACAAAACTACACTATAAAAGCAGGTTCCTGTGTTTTACAAGATTCTGCAGGTACAGAGTTTGCCACATAACCAACTACTGTCACAGAAGTGTGCTGCACAATCTAAACTGTCATTTGATTAAAAATGAAGCTTCTAGCTCTTATGCTTAAAAATAAAATCCTAAAAATATAAACCAATGTGGCATCTTCAATTTTATTTCAGTGGCAGAGTTAGACCAGTGCAAACTGCTTCTGAAAAATTCTACCTGAAATATAATCTGATGCAAGATTGCCTTCTTGAATCTGCAAGCAGCCTGAAACCAAAGTGCGGAGAGGAGTGAGCTCAATGCGGTGTTAGCAGAAGACCAATTAAAATGTTATCTATGCCACTGCTCTTCCCTGTAGCAGAAATATCAAGCTAATCTGATTATCCCTCATTGATGAATGTAGTGGCAGAAACTGGAGGAGGGACAATGGGGCAGTTAGCTGATGTCAAGGGTTGTTGGGGTTCAAACTGCTAAAAAAAAGAGATGTTTCCTGAAGGCTAATAGCTTCATGCCCAAGTATACTGTATTGCTGTAGTCCAGACAGAAGGTGATGGAGTTGTGAATAACTGATGCTAGGTCATTGTCCAGAAGGATGGGACAGAGTCTCCTAGCCAACCAGATATGGTAGTGAGTGTTACTCCCAGATATTGCTCTATGAGAGGTTAGTTTCAGAGAAGAATTCAGGAGTACTCCTAAACTTTTCTGCATGCAGTCACATGATCCCCATACCACATGACTTCTGATGATGATGTCTTCCCCCCGGTTCCTGTTCTTAAAAAGTGGCAAGCCTTAGAACAGGATTGTCTGAACCCAGGCCACAACTACCCCTGAAAGTGACAGATTGCCCTCTAACAGGTGCTAAAAACCCAACCTGAAGTCCACACTTTTCCAGGAGCCAAAGTCTCCAAAACTCCACTACTGTGTTGTCAAAGCCTCCAGCACCCACTCTGAAAACTTCAACAATGTTGTTAAGGTCTGTCCATACAAAAATCTGTGCCATACTGAAATCTTGGGGCAGCGTTAATTAAATTGAAATTAATATTAGCATAAGTTCAAGGAATGGTGTACCAAAGGCATAATTCATTTTCATATTTCATTGAATTAAAATCTCAGATTTCCAGCTTGCCAAAGAAACCAAGGGCCTTGTCATATAATTTAGGTCCAATTTGCCACTTAGCTTGAACAGGGCCCTTAGACGCGCCCCTAGACACAGCATCTTCAGAGCCTCCCGCCACTCTGCCTACAGCTGATCTTCATGTTTTCTGTAAAAAAAGAAACAAAAAAAATATAAACACAGCCTCCCCGGGAAGGCATGAGACCCTCCGCCACGCATGTCACTCCCAGCCCGAGCCAGGGCGCAGCCCACCCATCCACTGTACCTCTCTCTAGGTGAGTGGTCCCCAGGTGTCTTCCATTCCTCCCGCAGCCCGGCGCAGCAGCTGTGCTCCGGCTCTGCCCGTGCAAGTGAATGTCCCTCCCTACCCCCGCCGGCACAGGGAGGAGGCAGCGGAGCGGCTGAGATTGGGAAGGGGCTGGGACACCCCCAGCACTATCAGCAGCCGCCCAGCCCGACCAGGGCTCACAGTGCCCCCAGGCGGGCTGACTCAGATACACACCCTGCACCAGCACCACACACTGGGCGGCCACCAACCTGCGCCAGGAGCCCGGCTGCCCGCAGGGGAGCTGAATGTCTTAACTTGTTAACTTTTAACCCACTTTTAACTTTTAGGCGCCTCTAGAATGCCGGCGCCCCTAGGCACATGCCTATTATTATCCACCATTCACAGTTTTAGGCCTGGTCTGCACTAGGAGTTTATGTCGAATTTAGCAGCATTACATCGAATTAACTCTGCACCCGTCCACACCACGAAGCTATTTAGTTCGACATAGAGGTCTCTTAAATTCGACTTCTGTACTCCTCCCCAACGAGGGGAGTAGTGCTAAATTTGACATGGCCATGTCGAATTAGGCTAGGTGTGAATGGAAATCGACGGTAATAGCTCCGGGAGCTATCCCACAGTGCACCACTCTGTTGACGCTCTGGACAGCAGTCCGAGCTCGGATGCTCTGACCAGCCACACAGGAAAAGCCCCGGGAAAATTTGAATTCCTTTTCCTGTCTGGGCAGTTTGAATCTCATTTCCTGTTTGGACATCGTGGCGAGCTCAGCAGCACTGGCAACGATGCAGAGCTCTCCAGCAGAGATGGCCATGCAATCTCAGAATAGAAAGAGGGCCCCAGCATGGACTGATCGGAAAGTTTTGGATCTGATCGCTGTGTGGGGCGATGAGTCCGTGCTTTCTGAGCTGCGATCGAAAAAACGGAATGCAAAGATCTACGAGAAGATCTCAAAAGCCATGGCAGAGAGAGGATACAGCCGGGATGCAACGCAGTGCCGCGTGAAAATCAAGGAGCTGAGACAAGGCTACCAGAAGACCAAAGAGGCAAACGGACGCTCCGGATCCCAGCCCCAGACATCCCGTTTCTACGAGGCACTGCATTCCATCCTAGGTGCGGCCGCCACCACTACCCCACCACTGACCGTGGACTCTGAGGATGGGATATTGTCGACGGCCGGTTCCTCGGAGATGTTAGCGGATGGGGAAGATGAGGAAGGAGATGAGGAGGACGAGGCAGTCGACAGCGCTTACAACGCTGATTTCCCCAACAGCCAGGATCTCTTCATCACCCTTACAGAGATCCCCTACCAACCGTCCCCAAGCGTTAACCCAGACACAGAATCAGGGGAAGGATCAGTCAGTAAGTGTTTTAAACATGTACACATTTATTTTTAACAGAACAGGAATATTAACAATATTAACAATGGGTTTTTCATGATTAGTTTGCCCTAGTTGCTTAACGTTTCAGTCCTTGGCAGTGCAACTACTGAAAAAAAATTTAACAATGTCCGGTTTAGCATGATTGTTTTGCCCTAGGCGCTCTACTGTTTAGTCCCTGCCAGTGCAGCTACAGTAAAATCCGGTCTATATGTCCGGGGATAGAGCAGAAATCCTCCTGGGACATGTCCACGAAGCTCTCCTGGAGGTAATTGGAAAGCCTTTGCATCAGGTTCCTGGGGAGAGCGGCCTTATTGGGTCCTCCGTGGTAGGAAACATTTCCGCGCCAGGAGACAAGCAAGTACTCGGGGATCATTGCCTTGCAGAGCATGGCGGCATACGGCCCTGGTCTTTGCAGGCTTTCACGAAGCATCCTTTCTTTCTCGGTCTCTGAAATCCTCATCAGAGTGATGTCGCTCATGGTGACCTGCTTTGAATTAGGTAGGGGAATGTTAGTATTGGGACTGCTTGCCTGTTCCTTTACAGAATTGTAACCGGCGGTTTACAGCCACGCGGTGGAGGCGGGAGAGGAGCAGCATACAGGGATCTTTCCCTGGGACAGCCGCGAGGGGGTGGGACAGGGGCAGAGTTCATGCTTGCCGGATTGTTGGCAGCAGGGACTGGCATTGCTTTGAACGTGAAAGGAGGCCAGTGCTATTATTAAAGTTTTAAGCAGCCACAAGTCTACGGCTTACCATGTCAGCCTGCTACCCAAATTCCGCTGTCCTGCCCCGCTTCTCTGATCTGCACTGCAAGACCCCAGGCACTGAATGTGAAGGCCGAAAATTCGACCTTGTCCTGAGTGCGCATGTGATAGGTGCTGTGCATGGTCTTGTTTACAGAGAAAGACTATGTTCTTTGTTCACAAAAAAATTTATCTTTCTGAGGAATTCACTCCCTTTTTCCCATCCCACAGCTGCGACTGTCTCCCGACCTACCCTGGCATCACACTCCCAGAGGCTAGCGCAGATTAGGCGTAGGAAGAAGAGGACACGGAAGGACATGTTCTCGGAACTTATGGGATGCTCCCGAGCCCAGGCAGCCCAGCAGACCCAGTGGAGGGAGAACTTGTCCCAAATCCACCGATCACACATTGAACGGGAGGAGAGGTGGTGGCAGGAAGACCAGCAAGCGACTCAAACGCTGCTTGGACTAATGAGGGAGCAAACGGACACGCTCCGGCACCTTGTGGATGTTCTGCAGGACCGGAGGCAGGAGGACAGAGCCCCGCTGCAGTCTATCTCTAACCGCCCTCCCCCGCCACAAAGTCCCATACCCCCCTCACCCAAAGTCCCAAGAAGGAGCGGCGGCAGAGTCCGTGAAAACTCTCACTCCACCCCTGCAGACTGCTCAAGTACCAGAAGGCTCTCATTCCCCAAAATTTGATAAGTCCTTTCCTTCCCGCCTCACCCAAGCCCCCGTCCCAGTTTCATCCCCCAGTTTCATGTGTAGTTGCTAATAAAAAATACGTTTCTGTTAATTACTGTTTCCATCATGTTCTTTTAGAGGAGAGTCTGTTTGAAGGGGGGGAAGGGGGTTGGTAATTGGACAGGACAGTCACCTTTACCAGGGTACAGACGCGGGGGCAGGTTCAGCAGCAGGGCACACACACATTGCAGTCACTAGTTACCCTCGTCAGTCTGGGAGGTGGTTTTCATGTTCTCTGTGTGTGGGGGGGGGCTATGTGACTTTGTGGCGGGGGAGGGCGGTTAGAGATCTTATGCAGCGGTCCTTATCCTGGATCACAGAGCCACGCAGTAGGGGATCTGTAACCGTCCTCCCCCTGCCACAAAGTCACATAGCCCCCACACACAGAGTCCCGAACAGGAGGGGTGGCAGGCTCCATTGAAACAACCAGTCCACCAGTGCAGAGCCTGTCATTCCTCAAGTTTAGAAGCGTCCTTTGCATCACTACACTACACCCGCTCCCCACCACAGTCTGCGTCCCAGGTTCAACACTTTACCGCGAAAACAGTAATAAAGAAAACGGTGTTCATTAACAAATTTCAAGTGATTTTATTTTTAAACGTGTGTTGGAAGGGGGGGAACGGGGGGAACGGGGTATGTAACTGGAGAGGATAGTGAACATTCACTGGGTAAAGAAACGGGGCCAGGTTCAGCTTCTCTGTAAACAAACTTAATAGTCACAGGTTACCCTGCTCACTCAGGAACCTAGCTTTCAAAGCCTCCCGGATGCACAGCGCGTCCCGCTGGGCTCTTCTAATCGCACGGCTGTCTGGCTGGGCGAATCAGCAGCCAGGCTATTTGCCTCAACCTCCCACCCCGCAATAAAGGTCTCCCCCTTGCTCTCACACAGATTGTGGAGCACACAGCAAGCTGCAATAACAATGGGGATATTGGTTTCGCTGAGATCAGAGCGAGTCAGTAAGCTTCTCCATCTCCCCTTGAGACGTCCAAAAGCACACTCCACCACCATTCTGCATTTGCTCAGCCGGTAGTTGAAGAGTTCTTTTTCACTGTCCAGGGCGCCTGTATAGGGCTTCATGAGCCAGGGCATTAGCGGGTAGGCTGGGTCCCCGAGGATCACTGTAGGCATCTCCACATCCCCAAGAGTTATTTTGTGGTCCGGGAAGTAAATACCTTCCTGCAGCCGTCTAAACAGACCAGAGTTCCTGAAAACACGAGTGTCATGAACCTTGCCCGGCCATCCGACGTTGATGTTTGTAAAACGTCCCCTATGGTCCACCAGTGCTTGCAGCACCATTGAAAAGTAGCCCTTTCGGTTAATGTACTGGCTGGCCTGGTGGTCCGGTCCCAGGATAGGGATGTGAGTTCCATCTGTAGCCCCACCGCAGTTTGGGAATCCCATCGCGGCGAAGCCATCTATGTTGACCTCCACGTTTCCCAGGGTCACTACCTTTGAGAGCAGTAGCTCAACGATTGCATTGGCTACTTGCATCACAACAACCCCCACGGTAGATTTGCCCACACCAAAGTGGTTCGCGACTGACCGGTAGCTGTCTGGCGTTGCAAGCTTCCAGAGGGCTATGGCCACTCGCTTCTGGACAGTCAGGGCTGCTCACATCCGGGTGTCCTTGCGCTTCAGGGCAGGGGACAGCAACTCACAAAGTTCCAGGAAAGTCCCCTTCTGCATGCGAAAGTTTCGCAGCCACTGTGATTCATCCCAGACCTGCAGCACTATGCGGTCCCACCAGTCCGTGCTTGTTTCCCGTGCCCAGAATCGCCGTTCCACAACATCAGCATGACCCATTGCCACCATGATGTCCTCAGCGCAAGGTCCCGTGCTTTGTGACAGGTCTGTGCCACTCTCAGACTTCAGGTCCTCACCGCGCTGCCGTAGCCTCCTCGCCCGATTTCTCAGCATCTGCCTCTGGGAAAGGTGGATGATAAGGTGCGAGGTGTTGATAACAGCCATAACTGCAGCGATGGTCGCAGCGGGCTCCATGCTCGCAGTGCTGTGGCATCCGCGCTGTCACTGACCAGAAAAGTGCGCAAACTGATTTCCCGCCGGCGCTTTCAGGGAGGGAGGGTGGGAGTGACGGTTGGATGACGACAGTTACCCAAAACCACCCTCGACACATTTTTTTCCCCAGAAGGCATTGGGGGCTCGACCCAGAATTCCAATGGGCAGCGGGGACTGCGGGAACTGTGGGATAGCTGCCCACAGTGCACCGCTTCCAATGTCGACGCTTGCCCCGTTAGTGTGGACTCACAAAGTCGAATTACTGTCCTTAGTGTGGATACACACGTTCGACTTTGTAATATCGATTCCACATATTCGATTTAAGTAAAATCGAACTACTCTCGTAGTGTAGACATACCCTTAGACTTCTTGAAAGGTAGGGTGACCAGACATCCCAAAAAAAAAGCCAAATGTTCAAAAGTCATGAGACATGGTGGGTGAGGTAATATCTTTTATTGGACCAACTTCTGTTGGTGAAAGAGATAAGCTTCTGCACTTACACAGAGCGTGACTCTGAGTAAGTTTCCCATACCTGAAGAAGAGCTCTGTGTAAGCTTGGCTCTCTCACCAACAGAAGTTGGGCCAATAAAAGCTATTACTTCACCCACCTTGTCTCTCTAATATCCTGGGACCCACAAGGCTACAATAACACTGCATACAAACGTCTTGAGTCTGTTATCAAAAATTCATGAGATTGACTTAGAAATCATGATTTTTTTAAAAATTGGGTGTTTTTTACTTGCTTTCAGGTTTCATAACCTTTCAGGGTGCCCTTGTCTCGCATTTCCATGCTTTGTTCTGCAATCACAAGGCTAGAAGCTTACTTTTAAAAACATGAAAGCTGAGATTCTCTTATAAATATTTGACTCCAGGAGCTGGGACTTTAAGACAAAACACCAAATATCACAAGACTTGCAATAAAATCCGCAACAACTGTGAGAAGTCCCACTGGCTTCCATAGGACATGCTTAAGTGCTCTACTGGACAGGCTCTAACTGGTTTTCCTACTGGTCTAACAAGCTGGACCTGGTACCCCAGCATTAATATCTTGGTATCAGATACCACAACTGGCTCCACACACTTACAGATTTTTATAAAGCCTGATCTCTCTTGTGTTTCAAAGAACACCCATCACCTCTTAACTACAATCATTTTAAGCCACATTTTTATCACCTGTGCTACATCATGTTGAACAATCAGCTTCTTTTGACAGTAAACAGGAAGCCAACAGTCTTCAGAGCAGTGATATGATTTATTTTCATGCATAAGTCCTGAGTTATTTTGATAGCAGTGCCATTTGGGAAATTGGTACTTGCAAAGTTGATATGAGGAGACATAGAAGAGTAAGATATGTGCAGTTAACAAACTAATCACATTCAGCTATATACTTAAAAAAAACACAGAGGATTTTCAGTACCATAAATAGTAGAGCATTACCCAGGCTTAAATCCCCTGTATGAAACTAATTTCAGAAGCAGATGGCTGTACACAACGTTGATGGCACTTCAGTTTCTTTATTGCAAATAAAATACTTGCTAGGTTTCGTAAAACAAAAGTAGAGCACAGCTGTCTTATTTGTATATATTTTGACTAAGGACATATAATCAGTCTTTAAATGGTGTGACACAGATAAAAATAAAAAAATTATTTTCATTGCATTTGTTATTCAAAGTCATTACTGAACATATGTGTCCAAATGAGTGGGCACCAGTTACCCATACCTAGGGGCAATTCATCATAGGCAAATCAATGTGAACTACAGTATATTTTCTAATAAAGGGGGAGGGATACTCTTGTCAGATAAAGAAGGCTTGGTCTACACTACAGAGTTAGCTCGACATAAGGCAGCTTACGGTGACCTAATTATGTCAGTGTCTACACTACAGCTTTTCTCCCACCGATGTATGTGCCCTACTACACCAACATAATAACTCCACCTCCATGAGAGCCATAGGGCTTGTGTCAGTGTAGTTAGGGTAATGCAGTGTCCATGTAGACACTGCATTACTTATATTGGCTGTTGACTGTCATTCTTCTCAATTTCATGGCTTCAGTCTGGAGCCGAGAAATTGACAAGAAAGCCGGACTGTCACCCTGGGGCAGGTGAGGGGCTCCAGCTAGAGCACGTCTGTCCCCAGGCACCCCGCTCCCACCTGGGCTGCACCGACCCCACTCAGAGCTGGGCTGCCCTCTGAGTCCCGGCTCCCCCAACCTGGCTGCTGCCTGGGCTCCCCACTCCTGCTCCCAGCTGGGCTGTGCTTGCCTAGCTGCCCGCTCCCAGCCGTGGTGCACGCTGTGCTCCCAGTTGGGAGCCCAGGTGCTTCCAGAAGGCTCCCAGCTCCCCCCGGGGAGCCCAGCAGCTGCACCAAGGCTCCCTGCTCCCCACTGGGAGCCTTGCTGTGCTAGGCAGTGGGGAGCCAAGAGCCTGGGAGGAAAGCTGGGCTCCTGGCAGTGGGAAGCCAAGAGCCTGGGGGAGCAGCTGGGCTCTTGGCAGCTGAGTGTGGGGAATCCAGAGCCAGGGGGGCAGCCAGGCTCCCGGTGGCAGGGAGCAGGGAGCTGAGGTGGGGAACTGCATGTGGAGATGAGAGCCCGGGCTATCACTTTTCCCACTGCCCCTCTTAAGTCACTGGAAGTGCTTCTGGTGAGGATGCACACCACTGACAGAAGAAGGGCAGTGTGGACCTGAACCACCACAGTAATTTCTGCTGTGGTTGTAAATCGACCTAACATAGATCAAGTAAATTTTCTCATGTAGACATGCCCGAAGTCTAAAGCCCTAAGGTGTAATCAAAATTATAACCAACTGCCACCAGCTTACAGGAAACATAAAGCACTAACGGTTACATGAAACTTTGATCAGACCATGATCAGATTATTTTTAGTGATATGCAGAATATGTCAGATCACAATTATCCACAGCTCTGTTACCTGAAGGTAATTCTGTGTGTTCACTGCCTGCAACCTTTTCTGCATGGAATGCTGCTACGAAGTGCACTTTTTTTTCTGGTTTTTGCAGGGTGTAGCATTTTGACATTTCATGTGTTAGGATGTTTTGGTCTCACCTTTTTAGTTGTTACTGGAGATGTGTTAAAGATGAAACCAACCAAATGTATATTTTCCTGCTGATTTTCTGAAAAAAATATTTTGTTTTAGATCAAATTCCATAGGTTCTCAACCTGGAGGTTGCAGTCATCCTGTCCTTCCCATATTATATTATTGTATGGGAAGGGGCATCTTAGCTACATTGCAGGGAGTCCTGCGGGGTGGGTGCCTGATATTGAAAGGGGGTTGTAGAATGGCAAAGGCTGAGAACCACTGAATTAGTTTAACAAATATAGGCTTTGTGACACCTCTCCCTATCAATACTGCTAGACCCAGGCCTATAGACATTTAAAAAAATTAATAAACCATCCAGAGATCGCCTCACACCTATTTAGACATCTTCCTGCTGTTTCACTATGTGTTCTACATAGTTGTACTGCTGACTTTTACATATAATAGTGGTAAATCTCCTCTGGCTACCATGCCACTCCTGGCCTCACGCATTACAGCTTTGCTCTGGTACTAAATTCTGCTGATCACAATCTCACTAAAAATTGCTTTGAATGGTCAGAAAAGAAGACTAACTTGTGGGAACAGTCACATAGGCAGCTGCTGTTTTAACAAGAGTCACCATGAAGACAGTATATGTCACTTTGGTTCAACATGGTAAAGATTTTAAATGGTTGTGTTTGTAGATAAACATTCTTAGCTTTTTAATTTTAAAAGCAACATTTTTCCAAATGGTTTGCAAAAATCTAATGTATTTTGGAAAGTTCTCGTTATGAATGTTTTGGGGGACTCACACTCCTCAAGTTAGACTTACACAGTATATTAAGCATAGCCATATGAGAACAGACCTATAGTTTCACCTATAGCGTTTCAATGGCCCTGTCTCCAACAATAGTCAATGCTAGCTACTTCTGAGGAAGAGAATCTAACTGTGTAATAATATATCATTGGTGAACATTTTTCCCTAGCCCCATCTGGTAATCAGTTTGTGGTATTTGTAAGGAGTAATGAAGAGGGACACTCTTTGACTATGGGAAAGTGCAGAGTTTGTCTTACTTTCGGGATCCTTTACCAGCTTCAAGCCCAAGGTAAATGTAATGCGTGCAGCCCTACTGTATGAAAAATGCTAGAGAGCATCAAAGTGGCTGATACATCAACCCATCCTGAAAGGAGAGATGACAAAGTCTTGACCATTTCTCTTAAAGAAAAGAAATTTTGTTTCCCTTTCAGTTAGAACAAATATTTCATTTGACTTCAGCACAGTCCCCAACAGAAAGCCCAAGTACCAATATATTAAGTACCAACATATTTTAAAATTCTCAGATAATGGGTTTTATTCAAAGCACATGATTGCAAAGCTGTTCTGCATTATCCAGAAAATAATTTTATTTCCTCCAGACAAGTTTATTTTATCTTCTCAGCATACAATGGGAGCACTTATAAAGTTTTCTTTTACATTTTTACCAGTAAGATGTTATCAGTTCTAGTGCTATCCTCCATTCTAAGTAGGGGAAATACCAGCTCAAACCAGCAATTGCTTACTTATTAGTAAAAAGTTAAAGAAAAAATGTAATTGTATCTACTCTATATTATTTACCTCCCTGACCTCTGGCTTCTCTTTCCTGCACTCTGTCTCTTCTTTACTTACTCTTCTTCTGTTGACTTCTGAATCTACGATTTCTTCTTTTCTCGTAGCTTGATGCCCTCCTCTATTTTCTCTTCTCCCGTACAATTTTTCTCTGTTTTTCATCTGTCATGACTGTTCCCCTTTCAGTGTACACTGCTCAGATCCCAGAAAACACAAAGACAACCATCAGCAAGGCTACCTCCTTACCATCACTAACTCCTCACCTTCTTCTCCAAGAAACAATTTGTGAGGTCAGTAAAAGCTTAGAGATTCTGTGATGTGCCTCACGACACTCTTTGCCCTTTTTACTTGTTTATCAGCCCTTAGCTTTTGGAAGTTTTAAAACCACATTTTCTTTACGGGCAGCTCCATTCTTTTTGAGGTGAAGGAATCATTTATTAATTAAAAGGAACTGCCTTCCTCACCTTTTTATTCATAATAGATGTGATGGATCGCAATATTACAAACTCATAATAATGTCAAGATTAGATTAATATCATCTTTGAAATCTAAGAGGCCAATAAAAGTTCAGCAGTTGAAGAGCAAGGAAGAAACAGGGAGTTTTAATTTTAAAAAAAGGAGATTCATCTGTTTGTGAGTTACTGTAGAGACTGAGTGAGGGCACGATTGTCAGAGCTACAATCTGTGTTCCAGTTTTCCTCTGTTCTGGGGTGAAAGTTATGTACCCAACACTACCATGTGTCTCCTGGCACAGTGACATAGTTGCACTGACCAGTGGGTTGGAGGTCACAGAGCTAAGGCTCCACCTGTACTCTGCCCCTTCTCAATCACTCCCTGACTAAGGGCAGGTCTACACTAGAAGCGCTACAAACTGTCCTCAATGATTTTCCATACAGCCAATACCATCCTGTCATTATGCATATTAGTCTCCAAGTTCCCTTATTCACACTGCTACCAATGCCACATTGTAACTTTAGGAAAATCGATTGGAACAGCTTCGCAGAAACCACAGAAAAAGTGGTTAGCCAAATACATACGAACATAGCCAACTACAACAGGGTCAACCACCTCCTTAAAGTTGCTACTAAAAGGAAAATCCCCATGGCTACAGGAAAGTCTATACTCCCTGCCAGTTGGCAGCCAGAGAGGGACTCTGAAAGGAGTACAGGACAACAAGTAATACTGTTGCTGCAACCACACTCCTGGAATCATTGAACTCTGTTAGACAAGAGCAGTGGACAAAAGCTAAGCAAACCCTAGATTTCACCCACTCAATCAGGGGAACCTGGAGGCTTCTCCATAATCTTGGCTGGGGTAACCCTCTTCAAAGCAGCATGCCACATGTCACAGCCAATGCTGTCACCACCCAAACATTCCTGAATTCCAGAGATTAAATGGATCATCATCACAAAAGGACAGTAAAGAAAGAGCTTCATTCATCTCCCTACCTAACTGCCCAGCAACATCAAATCTGTGAAAGCCATTCACTAGAGAAGAAGTGGACTAGGCCATAACACTAAACAAACTTGGCAAGGCAGCAGGACAAGATGGCATCTTCCCAGAATTTCTGAAAAACCTAGGTCATCCTGGCCACAACTGGCTGAAGTGCTTCTTTACCACCATGTATTCTCTTGGTCAAACACCCAAGATATGGCAACAGTCAAAGGTCACTACCATCCTGAAACCAGAGAAAGCAGCCAATGTTCCAGAAATGTACTGTCCAATATCCTTACTATGCATAATGTACAAGTTCTTGGAAAGGATGTTTCTCCCGAGACATACACTGGGGACTACATCTCTAAAGATTAATCCAGGTGCAGACTGTGAAAAGCCATGTGCAATAAGGTAATTGTGATGATGACCTACATGGAAGCCATGTAGTAACACAGGCTCAAAACAGCAGCAGCATGTCCTTGGCATACATAAGTTTTGGAGTACGGCCTGCTTCTGAATGTGTCAAAAATAGTGCATTGCAGACCACTATTGTGCATACAGACAATTACCTTCACCAATAACAAGTTTCATGTACATCTAAGAGAACGGACCAGAAGACCTCATCTACTAAACAAGAAGTTCCCACCGGGATCCATCCTGGCACCATCACTCTTTAATATGTATATCAGTGATATGCCATCGTCCCAATCATGGAAATTTGGATACATGGATGATCTCATGTTCTTCATCCAAGCAAGCATGTTCACCCAAATAGAATGCAACCTCGCAGAAGTTATGAAAAAAAAAAAAAAAACTGGAGGAGTACTATTGGTTATGGCAACTCTGGCTGAATCCTCAAAAAAAGAGCCATCTCCATGTTCCACCTGAGTAACCATCATGCAAAGAAGTGTCTGAATGTCACATGGGACACCAAATTCAGGCACGAGGATGTCCCAAAATATCTCAGAGTAGTTCTGAATTATAGCCTCATGTGCCACCAACATCTGACAAGATGACTGCCAACATAAAGGCTAGGAATAATATAATCTACAAACTACCCAGGACCAGTTGGGGACCATATGCTCCCATCTTGTGGACAGCCATCTTGGCCCTGGTCTTCTCAGAAGCTGAATATAGCACACCAGTAGGTGCGATGTGGAGAAGACATCCAAACCATTGAACATCTAGTGAATTGCTTCCCTCTAAGATCCTTCTCCAGAAGGACAGCCCTGATTCATTCCATGTCACTGGTAGCCATAGAGTGAATGACAACCTTAGGCATCATTTGATGTTGCTTTTCAAATAGTCATAGAAAAGAAAAGAAAAGAAAAGAAAAGAAAAGAAAAGAAAAGAAAAGAAAAGAAAAGAAAAGAAAAGCATCATCTACTTGTGCCTATAAGAGAACACATTGGAGATAAGTGTACTGGATATGTCAAAGAATATAACTAAGTATTATAAACTCCAGTGTGTGTTCCCCAAATTCCAGCACTCCTCCCTGCATTTGTAGATGGGCAACTAAAGCACCAATAATTTCCCAAAGATTTTAATAGTGATTTATCACTCCATTTCTCCCCGAAAAATGCACCTCTCATGCTGCCATCTATTCTAGTGATGGATGTACAGTAACTACAGAAAAGGGACTCAGTGCTTTTCAAAAGGAAGCACTGAAGTGTTTAGCCTTTTAGCAATGGATTTGAGCTCCATTTCAAAGATATTTTAATAGAAAGCGAGATGTTCTGTCATGCCACCTGCCCTGTAGTTTTACAGCACTTATAGAGGGATGGATGCTCCGATATCTAGTATCACTTGTAAATAGTTAAGCATATATCTTAAGCATAAACACTTTTGTTGATTAGATAATTATTTATTATATGCACTTCACTGTGTGAACTGTTAACAGTATAAGCACTTTTAACAATTGCATCCTGTGATTTTTTTTAATAATATGTGTATTTATGCATAACACTGCATGAACTGTTAATGTAATAAGCACTTTTAAGGACTGTAACCTGTGACATTTTAGTAATGTGTGTATTTATGCACATCACAGTGAATTGTTAATGTAACAAGCAGTTTTAAGGATTGTTTCCTAAGATGTTTTTACCATTGTTTGTATTAACATTTCATAGTGGACTATGAATGACTCTTTTTGCCTGGTTTATTATAATAGAGCTGTTTTGCAATGGTACATAATGGATAGTGCTTTTATGTCCCAATTTAATCCTTTTTGGAAAATGACTTTATATTGGTAAATTTGGAGAAATCTGTGATGTTGTCTTGTTTAGTTGTGTTGTTTCACCCTCAAAGTGTAGTTTTTGATGTGCAGGCCAAATGATAATTGATATATATGCTTACAGTTAAAGTTGCCTAAGACTTTCCATTCGAAAATACTATTTTCAGTTGCTTATACCTTTGCCAAACTTTAAACATTCAGGCTGTAATTTTCCATGCCAGGTGCCAGCCTCAGGCTGAAATTTTGGGAAACATTTCAGCCAATTCCAAAACAAGTTTAGGGAAATATATTGTGTTTTGCCCATAGTAAAAAATTTTTTACAGCCATTTAACTGAGAAGCTGTATAAACTCCATATTTTGGAGTAAGGACTTTAAATTCAGCCAGGGGTTTGCCCTCATGTCATGCATGTGCTTTTTTTTTCTTACTGTGTAAATCCACCCAAATTTGGCCAAGTTATAAGGCTCTGAAAATCACGAATTTGACAACTAAATTCACCAAAGATTCCAACTGCACCGAGTATGCTCCATTCCCACATGGCTCCTACATGCCGACAAGGCTGTGCACGCACCATCCTAACTGGGAACTCATGTAACTCAAGACTATATCATAATCCATAGACACAAGGAGGCTGAATTAAGGTTGAAAGGGCAACCTTAATTCGGGCATTGCCTAACATTTGAGTACTTGACTTTGCAATGTTTTTTTTAATGTAGCTATTTTGTAGGTCATATCTAGATGCATGTGTACATTATGTACTTGGTGCTGAAATCAGTCCCTTATTTCTTTCAATGAGATTTTTATTTTGCATTTTCAATCCTGCCTCAGACCAGGAGGATGGACCACATGACCTTTTGAGGTCCCTTCCAGCTCTACATTTCTCTGGGTCTGTTGTTTCATCCATCATAATATTCTGTGACTGAGCTAATTATGACTTGATTGTAAGTAATGCAATACTGTCAGAGCTAAAATGACTGCTCATTAATGTCCAAAATTAAGGCCCAATCATTAAAGGTTCTGAGCATCCTCATCTCCCATTGACTTCAAAGAGAAACTATCAGTAGCGTAAGGGTTGAAAGATGAGATCCTTAATGTATATGTCAAGTCTGCCAGCTGAGAATATCGTGATACAGAATCTGCTGACATTTTTCTTTATAGGCCAGACACCCAGAAGTTAGGCAATCAAGCTGCTCTTCAGTTAATATTGTTATTTATTTGTTATGTGCTAATAATGGACAGAAAGAACATAGAAACAAATGATCACCTTTTCTGAACCAACCATAGTACTTGGGGAGCGAAGGCAAAGATAGCTTTGGGCCACTTTCATGGCTCTCAATTATGGTGCCAATTTGGGGATAGGGCTGGGTCAGGCATAAACTGCTGCTCAAATGTACTGCCAGCTTCTCATGGCCCCAAAGGGATATTCTGGTCCTTGGAAATAGCTGGAATGCACCTTGGCTATGTCTCTTTCCTCCAGAAATGCCCCCAGTGCCCAGGGCTTTGAAGGTTTACATAGGATCAATCACTGTGAATAGTCATGTGAGGAAAGTTACCTGTGTACATAGGTGCTGAAGGGTTTGGGTCAAAGTTTGGCTAACTATCCAATACGATGTGTTATATGCCTTATATGTATTAAATACTTCAAATTCTCAGTTTCAAAGGCTGAACTAGTATTCACTAATAGTATTCCATAATTCATGCTGTAAGTAGTTATTACATTAACTATCACAATGCCCATTTCAAATTGTTTATGCAGTTGTACTATTCGAAGTTTACAATTTGCAATTCTCACTGCGTTGGTTAGTTCCAGAAGTTACCAGGGAACAACCACAAAACCAAGCTATAATCAGGGAATGTGAACATAAAATGTTGCAAACACAGTCAAGAAAAAAAATTAAAAAAACACCTTTTTGCAGTCAAAGATTAGTGGAATTTTCTTCTCACTCTTTGATCATCTCTAATCCATATGTACCTCATACACATTCTGGCCAGCATCCGAATTTTCTATACCATGCATTTCTACTCTTTATCCAGGCAGATATCAGACACAGCATTTAACACCAGCATTTAAACCACAAACAAATCCTAGGTAGCTGATTAGAGGCTCCCAAGCTTCATCTAAAACAATTGATATGCCTCTTATATCTTCAGTGATGCTGTTGCTATGGATTGAAACATGGCATTGTAGGGATATTAAGACATCTATAAATAGCAGGTTTGAAGGTTATTTTATGAAAGGAAGTATAATTAATTAACGTTACTGTGTGTGAAAGTAAGATGTAACACACTGGCATGTACTAATTGTAGTGCAGACACATGCTGAGCAAGATTCCACACAACTTTGCTAATTCATCTGAATCTTGACCCATGTCTATTCTGGTCTTGGGATCAGAGACTGACATTTGTGCCAAATTGTGCATTGATTTGTGATATAAATATCTATAGTAGCTGAAATTTAATGAAGACCATGAAACTCATTTTACTTTGTTGTGATCAAAACTAGACTTCTGAGGTAAAAGCAGAGAGCATCAATTCAGTGTGTGTGATAGGTCTTTTGTGACAGTAGTCTCAAAGCAGTAGGAAAACCAAATTTGTATTAAAATTAATAAAATACAACAGACAGATTTTAAACAATCTGAAGTAAATTAAATGTATTAAAAATAAAAACTGGCCGAGACTGGAAACACACCACAAGAAATGTTCTCACCTGGAGTTTTTACATAGCAAAATTCCAGTTGAGGTCTCCTAAGCCCCAAACATATTCCTGTCCCAGATGAGACCAAGAAATTTTGTAAACCTCACAAGAAAAACCTGTTCTTATAAGATTGCTAATCTTGATTTCCAGGCCAAATAAGCTTGGATACATTTGGATAAGCATGCAAATATTCATATGTTTATCCAAATGAAGCCCAACTTCCAAATACTTCGAAGTTATATCCCAGCACAGCTGTAAAATAAATAAATAAAATAATAATAAATAAATAACTACAAAGCCTTTGAGGAGTTGTGGGTAACAACAAACTGTAAACACTCCATGCTGAGACACTGGAAGTATTCTCCCAAATTGTCTACATTATACTTACTGTATTTTATATAATAAACTGACTCCTTGATCAGCTCATTCTAATTCAGGCCATCTTTCTCACTACATTGACATACAGTCTCTCTCTCTTTGTGTGTGGGTGTGTGTGCGTGCGCGCCACCTACATTTGTTATCAGTACGATCAAATCCTGATTAAGTAATTATTACAGTAACACTGTACCAATCAACCCAGACGAGGGCCCCATTGTGCAAGATATTTTATACACACATAGTAAGTCTTTGACCCAAAGAGCTTACAATCTAAATGAATAATGAAATACTCCCACATCTCTATTGCTGTGGTATAGCATCTTCTTCATAACGTACATATATAGAGGGGTTCTCTGTCCCACGTTAGTGGCTGGACGATGAGTCTGCTATGACTGTGAGTGAACTGAAGTGGGTCTTTTAGCTCAGGCAGTACAGGCTCATGCTTTTAGATCCAGAGATCCCAGGTTCAATCTCTGCTGTCAGTGGCCCACCCAAGCATGACTCATTACAAATAGAGGTCTCTACAGATACCAAATCATAGAAATGTAGCATAGGAAGGGACCTTCATAGGTCATCTAGTCCAATCCCCTGTACTGAGGCAGAACTAGGTATTACCTAGACAATCCCTGACAGGTGTCTGTGTAACCTGAGGTAATTTGTTCCAGTGCTTAACTAATTTAGGGAAAACTGTAAATCTCCCTTGCTGCAATTTAAGCCCGTTACTTCTTGTCCTATCCTCAGTGGTTAAGGAGAACAATTTATCACCCTCCTCTTTTTATCAACCTTTTATGTACTTGAAGACTATTATGCCCCCCCCCCCCAATCTTCTCTTCTCCAGACTAAACAAACCTATTTTTTTCAATATTCTTCATAGCTCATGTTTTCTAGACCTTTAATCATTTTTGTTGCTCTTTCCAGG
Organism: Emys orbicularis; assembly: GCF_028017835.1. Taxonomy (NCBI): domain Eukaryota; kingdom Metazoa; phylum Chordata; order Testudines; family Emydidae; genus Emys; species Emys orbicularis. The sequence goes on along the minus strand of NC_088687.1, from coordinate 78,654,398 downwards.
ATTTTCTCCAATTTGTCTGCCTCTTTACCAAAGTGTGATGCCTAGAACTGCATGCAGTATTTCAGCTGAGGCCTTATCAATGCTGAGCAGAGTGGAAGAATTACTTCTCGCATCTTGCTTACAACATTCCTGCTAATACATCCCAAAATTATCACTTTTTTGCAACAGGATTTCATAATTGACTCATTTAGTTTGTGATCCATTAGAACCCACAGATCCTTTTCTGCTAAACTCCTTCCTAGGCAGTCATTTCCCATTTTGATTATTCCATCCAACGTGTAGTACTTTGCATTTGTCCCTATTGAATTTCATCCTATTTACTTCAGATCATTTTTCCAGTTTGTCAGAATCATTTTGAATTCTAACCCTGTCCTCACAAGTGCTTGCAACCTCTTCCAGCTTGGTATCACCTGCAAACTTTATAAGGATATTCTCTTTGCCATTATCCAAAACATTTATGAGGATATTGAATAGAACTGGACCCAGGAATGATCCCTGTGGGACCCCACTCACTATGCCCTTCCAGCTCAGTTGTGAACCATTGATAACTACTCTCTGAGTATGGTTTTCCAGCCAGTTGTGCACCCACCTTACAGTAGGTTTTTCGAGGCTATATTACTCTAGTTTGTTTATGAGAAGGTCATGTGACACAATATCAAAAGCCTTACTAAAGTCGAGATATATCACATCTACTGCCCCCCCCCCCCCAATCTGCAAGCAAGGAGTCATTACAATGGGCAAAAAACCAAAGTGACAACTATAATTTAAGAAAATATTCTAAGTTATATACTGGCAAATGCATAAAGTACCAAAAGGGTATATTCCATTGTACTATGCATAGCTGTATTTTTATAAGAGTTACTGGTGATGAAAATAGAGACAACCATAGGGAATCTCAAGTATTTTGTTCATGCCAGCAGAACTGTGAAATAAAAATGCAGTTATAATGTGTGCCATTTGGGAGTGTACATTTTAATGTTTTACAATACTTGGGAATCAAGAAAACATAGAACCTGAATGTCAACATCACAATATTTATCCAACAATTTAAAATACTTACTGCCTCTCAATTCTTCTGTGTTTGATTTATCTCCTCTATACTTATCTGATACACTTCCCTCTATGAGTACTTTAGAAAACACTTTGCTGCAGCATAGTAATTGTTTGTGACATCTTCTGTCTGAACCAGATGACTGAGCTCAGGCAAAGCAGCTGAAGAAAGCAGTGGTTATACCATATGGGCCATGCCCTCAGCTAGTGTAAACCAGCATAGCTTCATTGACTTACAAAACGTATACAACATGTGATTCATTAATACTTTCATGCATAGAGCTGGGGAGTTCACTCCACTGTTATCTGTAGGGAGTCAAACTATTGTTTGTGAATTCCAAACATTTAATAGATTTTAGCACAAATTATTATGCATCCAAAAATTTGTGCTGCATGTAGATTATTCAATATTTGCTAATACTATTATTCTCTTGTTTCAAAAATACTGGGGATAAAAAACAACATCATGTGACTTAAATGATCCATCACACACCACAAAAAATGAACAACAAATTGGCAGTCTGGAAAAAAAAACAGGCTGAAATTTGTTTATATAAACTATTTGGCAGATGCTTACTAATAATAATTTCATGCAAAGAGTTTTGGATTCGCAAACTAAAAAAAGGGTATGAAATTCATCAAATAATTTATTTACAGTGAATAAACTGACCAGTTCTAAACAACAGCACTGCCAGCTATGTTCTGACTCCAGCATTTTTATTAATGGTGATTATATGAGAAGCTAAAAGAACACAAGTTGATTTTTATTTTGAACACCATGGCTGAATTTGCAGTGCTGACAGTTATAAACAAAATCTTGGCCCAGATCTTCAGCTGGTGTAAATCAGTGAAGTTGCACTGACTTCAAGAGTGCCTCCACCAGCTGAGGATCTGGGGGTCTTGTTTTAACTTATTAAGTGAGCAAGTTTCTTATGGAAAGCATGGAGGGATAATCATGATGAAGCACTGGCATGTCATTACAGAGTTTCTCTTCACATAACCACACTTCAAAATGTCATGCTAACAGAATAGTGCAGCTTGCAAATTTTTCATAATTGAGCTACATATTTTCCTTAATATTCATTATTCAATTTCTCATAATACTCCTTTGCACAAATGCACACAATCCAGTTGCCCAAATCCAGATTATCCTAGGGAAGGCATAAAAAGACAGAGCCCACAGAGCAACTCTGCAGCATCATTTATAATCCCTTAGATTAAAAGTGGGTGTTTTTTTAATGTCCCTTGAAAGTATTATTGGCTTCCTTCTTTCCAACGTATGCATGGTCTATTACACCAGTAAGCACTTTGCAGCAAACAAGGTTAGTTCTACAGTAATCTACTCTCAGAAAAATCCTAATGCCAAAAAGTGTGCTTTGCAAATAGTATATAAAAACCTTACCAGGTGTATTTGAGTGCTCTATAATCAAGGATTGCTTAAAATTTAAATCCAAAGTGATAGTACCAAAGATCTTGACACAGAAGCAATTACCAATTATGCAAAAAAGAAATTAAGAATAAACAGTACAGTAAATGACTTTCTCTTGTGTTAAAGATAAAATGTGATATACTAGGTGTTCAGAGACTACCTAACAAATGGTGTTTAAAAAGGAAAATCAAATCTTTAATTGGCTTGGTTTCAAACAATGCTTCAGAGTTGTCAGATCATGAGAAGATATTGTAGAATTTGGGGGAAAAATATGTTTTTAGAGGATGTTAAAATTGGGGATATCAGTATCTTGGGATAGCCACCCAAGAAGTCAGAGGAGAATCTTATTAAGTTCAGGAGGTGATTACTAAATAGGCAAAAAAATATTTAACATGTGAACAATGGACCCACAAAACAAAGGAAGAAATAATATTTTGTCCCAACTGAAAAATCACAAATACACCTAGAGATACTAGTAAATGTAGGCATATCCTGGGGACCAGATGGTCAAAAGATATACATTTGAGAAGGTAACATATCACCATCAGCTCTCATGAGTGTGATATTGTTTTAATAATATCCACTGACAGTGGATGTAACTGGTTAATTTAAAATGGGAAGGATGAAGAAGGAAAATATACAGTTGGCCACTGATTTCAGAATACGCTTTTAGGGCCTAATCTAAAGCCCACCAAATTCTCTGGAAGGACTTCTATTGGCATAAACAGGCATTAGATCAGACCCTGAGAGCAGGAAACCCTGGCTGTTTATCCTGCATTCCAAGACAGAGGGATTTGAAATTTTTATTTATTTATTTTTTGTAAAATGAACTCTACATTTTCTGTTTTAGATTTGTTTTCAGAGAATACAATGTTACATGCACTCCTGTTAAGTACTAATTTATTTCTGTATTATTTTGCACCCTATATCTGTTTACCTGTAAAAATTAAATATTATTTTTAAGTTACTCACTAATTTGATATTGTGGTTCAATTCGTGCAATAGTAAAATTTCAGAGAAATCAATTAATGAGAATCTTTACAATATAAAAGATGGTAAGCCTTTTTTCAAAGGAATCTTTGTAGCAAAGTTAACACAGAAGCTCTTTCCAACTTATCTCCCACAGACAGCACAAAAGAAATTCATGAGGAATGTATTCTTTAAAACAAAATAATTTTCTAATAGCATTACTGGGGGGAAATGTGCAATTTATCACACTGGTCACACACAAGCTTATTCATGGGGCTCTCAAACCCATTCTGGGCATCGCAACCTCAACATGAGTCAACAATGTGATGTCGCTACAAAAGAAGCAAATGCAATTGTGGGTTGCATTAGCAGAGGCATAGCATGCAAGTCATGGGAGGCGATAGTACTGCTCTACTTGGCATTGGTTAGGCCTCAGCTGGAGTACTGTGTCCAATTTTGGTCACTGCTACATAGAAAGCCTGAATAGAAACTGAAAAGGATCCAGAGGCAAGCAACAAAGATGATCAATGAGATGGAATGCAAGCATATGAGTGGGTCCCGGGGTGTTGGAGAGGAGGGAATATCTGTTACTGAACCAAAATTTTTTTGGGGGGAGGGATAGCTCAATGGTTTGCGCATTAGCCTGTTAAACCCCAGGTTGTAAGTTCAATCCTTGAGGGGGCCATTTAGGGATCTGGGGCAAAAATCTCTCTGGGGATTGGTCCTGCTTTGAGCAGGGGGTTAAACTAGATGATCTCCTGAAGTCCCTTCCAACCCTGATATTCTATGAAAGGCCATAGAAACTGGTTATGTTTACTCTGGAAAAGAGGAGATTAAGGGGGAGTATGATAGTGGTCTTCAAATACTGGAAAGGCTGCCATAAGATTCTATGGAGAAAAGTTATCTCTTGCTACAGAGGGCAGGACAAGAGGCAATGGGTTCAAACTACAGCATAGCAGATTTAGATTACATCTCAGGAAAAACTTCCTAACTGTAAGAACAGTAGGAAAGTTGTGGAATCTCCTTCACTGGAGGTTTTCAAAAAGAAGCTGGATAGCTATCTGTCTTGGATGGTTTAGACACAACAAATTCTGCATCTTGGCAGGGGGGTAGACTAGATGACCCTTACGGTCCCTTTTAACCCTATGCTTCTATGATTCTTTGTTACAGAATGCTTACATGCATCTTTACTATTCTTAAAAATTCAGCTCTTTTCTGACACGTCTACCCTTCTTTCAGTAGTTTTCTATTTCTCTTTATTTGAGCCTTTGCACCAAGCTCAGTAAAGCTCTGCTCCATCTCTCTTTAAAGTGTATTTAGGCTGGAATTTTCAACGAGGTCCAGAGGAGGCAGGTGCCCAACTCTCAGACATAATGATTGTTTGCAAAAAAGAGGTTGTCTAAAATCAATTCTTATTGTATTACAAGGCATGTTTGTTTCATGTTGCCAGAAAGTTCATTCACCCAAAATATCACCTTGTGTATTCAGTACTTCCAGACACAAAACTGTACTGGGCTGGGTGTAATATCAATAATGGCTGAAGCACACCATTTTATTAATTGCACATATCTTTATTATATGTGCACACATATATTAGTTATTAGGGGACACCTATAGTGGTGTAAAAATCTTTATAGACAGAGATTTTAGATGTTTCAAGGAGCAAACTATTGTAGTTACAGAAATATGTTATAAGGTGCTTGACAACATAAGAGCAACTAGACTATAAACTGATAGAGCAAACCAAAAAGTATAAAAAGGCCATAGTGGTAGTAAGAAAAGGGAAATTTTTTACTACTTAGGCAAAGCCTGGAGTACATTAACATGTGCTAATGAGACTGGAAGTATGGGAAATGTACAAATACAACACCAAATAGCATTCAATTTCAACTATGTAATTCCACAAACAAATAAAAGAGCAACAGATTACTTGGTAAGGAGTAATAGAGAGAATATTTTGGAAGCGAAAGATAAAAAGAATCTGAGGAATGGAGTTACTCTTGTTAGGTTTGTAAAAATACATCAGGAATGCAACTTAATATGGAGATAAAAAAAGCATTTCACAGTGTGTGTAGAGAAAAATATATGCTTTATTGAACATCTGAGGGTCCAGGAAGAAAGACAACGAAAAGTATGTGGACAAACATTAAAGAGGTGTTATAAATTAATAAGGAAGGCTAAAGGAGCTAATAAAGATAGCATATAAGCCAAGATATACAGGAAGAAGTTCTTTTATTATTTAACTGTAGGAAGCAAACAGGCAAAGAGATAGAATAGGGAATAGGCCGTCCAGGAACAAGCATGAAGACTCAGAAACTGAGATACCTAAGTACATTTGCCCCCTCAATCAGAGCCGGCTCCAGGTACCAGCCTACCAAGCATGTGCTTGGAGCGGCACCTGGAGGGGGGCGGCGCTCAGGGTTGTTTTTTTTTTTTTTTTTTTTTTTAAACATACTGGGGCTGTTGGGGCGCCCGGCGGCGCTCCGGCCCGAGAGCGGGGCCACGACTGGGCTCGCCGCCCTCTCCGCGGCGCTCCGGCTGCCGGGGAGAGTGGAGCCACAGCGGGCTCGCCGCCCTCCTCCCGGCGCTCCAGCCGGTCGGGGAGAGCGGGGCCGCCCTCCCCCGGCGCTCTGGCCGGCCGGGGAGAGCGGGGCCCCGGCCGGGCTCGCTGCCCTCCTCCCGGCGCTCCGGCTGGTCAGGGAGAGTGGGGCCCTGGCCGGGCTCGCCGCCCTCCCCTGCCACACTCCCCGCCGGGGGGCGGGAGGCGGCGGGAGGCTTTTTTGCCTGGGGCAGCAAAAAAGCCAGAGCTGGCCCTGCCCTCAATAACATGACCCTGAAGAGACTGAGATATACAGTTTGGGAGAAGCCGGTGAAACTTTAAAAGTCTTTCCCATTGGGCACTGAACAGGGAATTAGGCAATTAGAACTATACAAAGCAGTGAAAGCTCCAGGCTCAGAGGAATTCCATTTTAGAGTTCTGTGTGAAGCAGTAAGAGAAATAGGAACCCGTTGGCAAAGTTTAATAGCATACTCAGGGTAGGAAGTACCAAAGGGCTGTTAATGCCATATCAGTGTTTAAGAATGGAACTAAGGAGGACACATATCGAAGATATTGGACAAATGGAGACACTGAACACAGTTAGATTATAAAAACATTAATGTGCAATTGAGAAGGGGACAGTCAGCATAGTTTTATCCAGTGAAGTTCATGACTGAATTCTTAAACAAGGGTAAAACAGTGATATCAAGTCTCCAGATTTCAGGAAAGTATTTGCTATATCACAAAAGAGATTGAGTAACAATTATACTTTAAAATGTGGCTTATCTTTCTCTATGTACTACTTTGTACGCTTTTTTTCTTTTCAGAATCAGTTTTACATGCAAATAACAGAATTTTCAGGCATGAATCTCACTTAAACGCAAAGAGAGGTTTTGTATTAGTAAATCGATTATTAGAGGAGCTGTTGTAGCTAAGGCACAAGTGTGGAACTCCTAAACAAGACTCTGCCACAGACGTCCTATGTGATGTTGAACAAGTCATGTATGCCCTCATTCAGCAAAATGCTTAAGGATGTGCTCACCTTTGAGCACGAGTAATCCCAACCATATTTAATAAAGAGCATGGGGGTGAATTCTTCACTGTGGCCTAGATCCTGCAAAACATCCCATCAACTCCAATGAAATTTACACAGCATATGCTTGAGTGCTTTGCTGAATAAGGATGGGATTAATCATGCACTTAAAATTAAGCATGTGCTTAATTAAGTGCTTTGCTGAATTGGGCCATAATCTGCCTCATTTCCCCATTTATACAAGGTAAATAATAATACTTTATTTCTCTTCTGTTCCCTTTAAAAAAAACCTGAATATACCATATGGGCCGCATAAATGCATCAGGCAGGCTGGATCCAGCATATGGGCCATATGTTTGTCACCCCTACCATACATTGTAACTTCACTGGAGCAGGGACAGTCTGTTACAATGTGTATGCAACTTCTAGCGTAATGGGCCCCCTCCCAGCTCATTTGGGGCCTCTAGGTCCTATTGTGACAGCAAGCAATAATTTCCATGCACAAATTATCGTGCATGTCAATTTGGTCACACACAATTGGAGACTGGGCCATGAAGTCATAAAATATGTTTAGGTGGGGAAAATAACTAATTAAACTAATACAAAACTGACTCTGAGTCATGAAAGAAAATGACAGTTAAACAAAACAGTAGAGGATGATCAAAGGTGACAATCAGGCATCACTTTTGGACACACAGTAAATGTAAGCATGAGCTGTTTGTAATTTAAAAGCTGTCTAAATTTAATGGCAACACAAAATTATGCTGGTGAGATAATACATGGAAACAGAACAAATTAATTATTTTAATAGATTTAGTTTATGGGCTGATAAATTGTTCTTGTGATTTAATTCACAAAAGTATAAGGTAATGATGAGACCAGAGAGAAAATATTATCACAAAGACCAAACTAAAAAGAATCACAAAGTGAAGTACAGGCCAAAAAAAAAAAAAAAAGATATTTCATGTCATTATGGATAATTCAGTAAAACATTAAAAGCATCTGTTTAATGTTTTAACACCAGTTTTGTTTACTCTATGTAGATATATCCTGCAGGCAATAGCAGAACTTAAGAAATGACTCCATCAGACAGACTGTTGTAGTAAATAGACTTGTGTAAACATGCAGCTTCTAAAAAATTCGGTCACAACTGACAACCAGCATTTTTCCAAGATTTAATTGTTTTAACATAAAAACAGAACAAGCAAGAGAACTGTCAGTAAGAGAGCCATTTGGTGATGCTCAGTAATTTTGCATTCTGTAATTTAGCTGCACAATCAGAAAAGCAAACAATGGAAACCCTCAACACTTTGCCTGCAGTCTTGGAAGTGAGAAGGCTTTATCTGGACCAGTAGGGAACAGAAAACCCTGGGGAACCTTTGTGCTTTACTTCCCCACAACTAAGGTTCAAATGTACCTTCCCATGTACTGTTGTGTACTCCTTGGATATGACTCCTCTTCAGTGCGGTTCAGATACACTGCTGGGCTCTGGCTTGGCTCCTTTTTGACTGGGGGAAAAGGAAGTAGAGGTGGTGTCTCACAAGTACCCGCCAACTCATGGCACAAAAATCAGATATCACTCAAGTAGATTGTGCAGATTTTCTTCTCCTTATGCTACTTTTCTTTCCAACATACTTTGATCAGCAAACAGTTAACAATATTGACATTTAAAGGACCATCAACAAGCATCTAAGTTAGCATCTAACAGATAAACAGGAACAGCTCACACCTCTCAGAGCTATTGATTTAGTCCATCTGCTGGTTTAGGCAGACATCACCATATCAGTTATGCTCCCTCCATTTTTTGAAGGTTATCCTCACAACCATGAGGCTAAAAACTTTTTTTAAATGAAAACTTTGATTCTGAAGTACAAGATGGCAACTTGAAAGAGGTGCTAGCAATATGTTCTTCCTTCCTTGAGGGAAGCAATAAAAATAATAGCCTTGACACTTACAACTAAACAAATGGTACACGTGTTTTAGACAGAGTGATCCATAGCAATAAAATAAGCCAATAAAGGAGATGAGAGGAATGTGCAATACTTGAGAAGAAATCTTAAAGTAGTACAGGGTCTAATTCAAGCATCACTAAGGAAGATGGGTTGGGAGATAAATTGCTCTTGATGCAGCATTTGAGACTTGATGACCCATGAGACTTGATGACCCTTTCTAACCCTAACCTCTATTGTATACTTAGGCTCCGGAAAACATTGTATACAGTACTGATAAATAAAGGAAGAGATTTATTAAAACTTTGTCCCTCTTGCCTACCATTAAGTCTTTTTTTAATTTCTAGTGCTACATGAAGCCGTGTTGCCAAAAGAGACCTTCAGTTAAAAAAAAAAGAAACTTTAATTTTCATTTAAAAATATTTTAGGAGTAGGAGTAATTGCCCCACCAAAGTGGAATGCAACCTTGAACCTTTCATTTCCTGGTCTCTGATTCCCTAAAAAGGCCATGTAATTAGAACCAAAAGATTTTCCCACCCTCCCAGCCCCCATTTGATGGGTATTTGGAGGCCAATATGAAATGAGTTGATAGACCAGCTCCCAAAGGATGGGTGTCCATATCACAATAAGTACCACCATATTTGCAACTAATTAGCACCCTTATTGACAGTGTCAGCAGAGACCACAAGGACTAAAACAGCATGAAAACTGAACTAAGCTATTACTCGCCAGATATGGTCCCTCCAGAGTAGGGTTCAAGCACATTAGAGGGGCAGGGTTGCAAAGTTTGTCTACCTGTTTTGTAGATATATGGAAGGCTTCATTCTCAGGGTCTGTCAATTTGACACTTTTCATTAACTCTATAAATACACTAAAATATGTATGTAGTGTTTATTTTGTTTTGTTTTTGGAAGAGTGTTACCTGCAGTTCTTTGTCTTTCATTTAAGCATATTATATGTTGACTGATATTGTTACTGGTACTAGAGACAAAGAGGGAATAGACTTCTTGAAAACTTGTATGTGAATTCCCAAAACTTGCTGACAATTGTGTACACACGGGGAGACCACTAAATGTATAATTAGTACACCTTTGTTTAGTGATCCAGCTTCTCTTGCTAGAGGATGAGTTGAGGAGGCCACCCAGAATGAGAGGCCTCATTTTCTTGGCTTTGTTGTTCTTGTCCTTCTCTCCATTTATGTCTTATATCCTTTCCCCCACTCATCAGCTGTTTGCATGGTACATACTAATTGAACATAAGAGCTGCCATACTGGGTCAGACCAAAGGTCCATCTAGCCCAGTATGCTGTCTGCGTATAGTGGCCAATGCCAGGTGCCCCAGAGGGAATGAACAGAACATCCCCTGTTGCCCATTCCCAGCTTCTGACATTGATAAGAACAGCTGAACGGGATATACTACAAAGTACTTTTTAGCCAGTATTTTTAATATGTTAATATATACACCCTACCTGAAAGCCTGTCAATAATACTTTTAATAGAAACTCATATTGGTACCAAAATAGGATTTTAAAGGTTTAAGTTAGCTGAAAGAAGCAGATGTTTACATTGGTGCCCAAGGGTACCTTATCACTTCAGTATTATGTTATTATTGCCTGCAATCTACTTCAGTCTCTTATATAAAACTGAGGAATTCCCTGATGGTTGGAATAGTCAGCAACATTGTTTGATAACATAACCAAGTGCAGTCACATTTCTGATCTGTAGCCCTAAAATATGTAGAGCTGTTATTTCATTTTGTTACACTACTTCTGAATTGTCAAGCCTAATATAAAGGGAGATCAAATTAACAGATATTGTTCTTGACATCATCATTACACATGGGTTAAGACTGTCAGTAAAGATGATAAAATCTGTGACATGTTTCTTTGACTCATAATCTTAGTTCTTTCTAGCTTTTCCCCCCATTACATGTTTTATTTAACTGTACAAATGTAAATGTCGGTTTTCCAGGAGGAAGCTTATGGCAAGGTCATTAGCTCATTAGACTGTTGCATGGAGCTAATGTGAGCCTTTAGGAAATAAATAAACCTCATATGTATCTGAGCAATAAAACTTCACCTTAAGCAAATTGCTTGTTACATATAGATCTCTCCAAGTAAAACCTCAGGTTGCCAAAGCTTATATTATCAGAGCAGAATATGCTTCCATAAATTATAGCACTTCAGATTATTTCTTAGATATATTTAAAGTGACTTCTAGCATTTTATATAAAAAAATTTACTCTGAGGGGAATTAATCCATTTTTAAGATGTTTTAATAATTGCTTTGTTGGAAAGAAAAGTCACTGTTTCTAACAGGCTGATTCAAAGGAAAGTGCAGTTTCCTTAAGGGAGAGCATGGTCATTTAATTTAATTATCTTATTTCAGTTGGTGATGATATCCAAAAGGAAACTCTTTGTCATTTCTGAATTCAGTTTTTATTGAAACTGAACTGAAGTATGACTAGCGATATTTACATCTATAGCAAATATATTGTGACTTCAGCGCTGTGAACATGGACTCATTACCTAACATAGCAGCAACTGAGTAAAGACAAAGGGCTGTTATTCTAAAACACTAAAAATGACACATATGCAAAATGCTGGTTCTATGAGGAGTAGGTGGCCTCTCAATATTTATCATGAAACAAAGTGACATGAAGTACTCTGGGGGCAGGTGTAGGAATCAGAGCTTGCTCTAAGTTCCTTGACACTTAGGTATTTATTGATACATTCAAAATAGGAATTGATTATAAATTAGAGTAGCCCATGTAGTCTTTTTTTCAGTTTCCAGTGCAATATTAAATTGTCAAAGGCAATTTACTTCAGTATTTTCAAATCTAAGCCTCAGTTGTGAGTAATTGTTGTATAGCAGTGATCTCCTAAGAGACATGATTGTACAGGTTTGAAGATAAAATCCCCTTCAAGGACTATTAGGAGCACATTTCAGGGCAAGATCAGATTGTTATACAGTATTGTATTGCTTTTACTATACTGTTTTTGCTCCTGACCCTGAATTGAAAGCAATGTTAATTATAAATAATATCCATTTGAGATTGAGGATACTCACTTCAGCAAACATTTAAAAATAAAAGTGAGCAAGGTCTTCAGGAAGCTGCAGGAACAGACCATTGGAAAGTTCTGAAGCTATAATGACACTATTCTTAGTCAGAGAACACCTGCTCTCTGCAGTTACACAAAAGAGTATTTCTTGTTCTTCTATACAGCAAATAGCTGTTTTCCCCCTGCCTTCAAGGTGACATCTCGCACAGCATAGAGCAGGTTTAAGATAAGAGATATTTTTAACACTCCTTATAGCTAACTTAATGCAGTTATGGCCATTACACAGCACATTAGTTTCTTGCAGGGTTGTTCTTAGCTATAACGCACGCTTGAGGCCTATCACACTTTATGATTTTAATGTAAAATTCCTTGAGTCAGAGGAGTCTCTTCTTTTCGGTTACATCTCTATTCCACCACACCATCCCATTCTTTTCTTTTACATATAGCCAGTTGCCTTCTTGTTTTGTTTTATTTTTAGTCAGTTTTCCTCTAGTTCCTGCTCGTTTATATCAAACATTTTAGGAACTATTTGCAGTAGCTTCATTATTTTACTAAAAAAAAAAAAAAAAAAAAAACCAAGGCGTTCATGGCATCTTAAAGACTAACAAACAGATTTATTTGGGCGTAAGCTTTCATGGGTAAAAAACCCACTTCTTCAGATGCATGGAGTGAAAATTACAGATGCAGGCATAAATATAATGACACATGAAGAGAAGGGAGTTACCTTACAAGTGGAGAACCAGTGTTGACAAGGCCAATTCAGTCAGAGTGGATGTGGTCCACTCCCAATAATTGATGAGGAGGTGTCAATACCAAGGAAAAGGGAAAATTGCTTCTGTAGTGAGCTGGCCATTCCCAGTCACTATTCAAACCCAAATTAATTGTGTTACATTTGCAAATGAATTGTAGCTCTTCAGTTTCTCTTTGAAGTCTGTTTTTCAAGTTTTTTTGTTGAAGGATGGCTACTTTTAAATCTGTTATTGAATGTCCAGGGAGACTGAAGTGTTTTCCTACTGGCTTTTGTATGTTATCATTCCCGATGTCTGATTTGTGTCCATTTATTCTTTTATGTTATTTTACTGACTCTGTAGAGCTAGGATCATATTTCCAGAAGAGTGAAAGCTGAGAACAGATGCACAAAGGTGCATATGCACGCACAAAGCCATGTAAGTGTCTGCAAAATATTTACAGATGTATAGAGTTTAAGGCCAGAAAAGACCATTAGATCATCTGGTCTTGCATTCTGTATGTCATGGCCCTTAAATTTCATTTAATTACCCAATAACTTGTGTTTGACTACAGCATATCTTCCAAAAAAGCATCTAGTCTTGATTTGAAGACATCAAGAGTTGGAAAATCCACCACTTCCCTTGGTAGTTTGTCCAGGGATTAATCATCTTCCTGGTTAAAAATAAGTGTGTTATTTCCAATTTGAATTTGTCTGGTTTCACAGCTTCCAGCCATTGGTTCTTGATATGCCTTTTTCTGCTAGATAAAAGAGCCCTATACTACCCAGTATTTTCTCCCTACATATTGTAATCATATCACCTCTAAATATTCTTTTTGATAAGCTAAACAGATTGAGCTCTTTAAGTCTCTCACAGTAAGGCATTTTTACCAACCCTCAAATAATATTTTTGGCTCTTTTCTGCATCCTGTTCAATTTTTCAAAATCCTTCTTAAAATGTTGACACCAGAACTGGATACAGTATTTCAGTGCCAGTCTAACCAATGCCCTATACAAAGTGAAAAATCACCTCCCTATTCCTGCTCACTTCTTTCTTTATACATTCAAGGATCCCATTAATCCTTTTTGTCACAGCATTGTCCTAGGAGCTCACGTTCAGCTACTTCTCCACTATGAATACTAAATCCTTTTTCAGAGTCACAGGTGTCCAGGATTCCTGCATTCCTTGGCTGTGGACAGTAGAATGCCTGTGACAGTTTTCCCTGAAAGACTTTGATACTCTGGAAGTGGAGGACCATAATGACCTAGCCGGAGGGCCAAGTCATGAAGAGGAAGCTGCAGCTCCTGGAGAGAGAGAGGGGCTGAAGGGGGACAGCAGGATGATGGGTGGAGAGACTGGCAGAGGAGGGCACAACATCTGTAAGGAGCTAATTCCCCTACACATGCCCAATAACACCCCAAGACTCACCTTTTTTATTCAGCCTTTGCATGGTAAATCAGAATTGAAATTTTATTTAAAAGGGCTCAAGCCACATAATTGGACCTAGATTTTGAGCATTTAAAGCATGGGAGTTTTTAGCTGGGGCTTCTTGGTGCAGGGCCATTTCTTTTAAAAATTATTACTTAGTAGGAAATGAACTTGAATTGATGGTAACAAATGTTTAAACTACACAAACTCAGAGCAAATGGATTAATGTGTAAATAACAAAAATGGAGTTTGCATGGGGAAAAAAAAGCTCTCCAATTACCAGGTTGTCTAAATTCCATTATCAAAAAGACTATAGCAGTCATTTAAGAACACAAATCACATATTTGCAAAGGATAAAGAATGCAAATTACTAAAGGTCAGTGAGCCCTGGCAATACCAAAAAAAAGGCGCTAAATCTAATAAAACAAAGTTTATAAAGCATTAACAGGAAAAAAAAAACCACAGATGAAAATGAAAAGAATTCACAGCCAGAAATGCTAAGATCCAGGGGCTGAAGACTGCAGTAAAGATGCATGTGCACCTTTGAAACAGCATTTATGCATGCAAATATGTTTTTGCACACAAAATGGCTGTTTATGTATGAGTAACCATTGTGCACATAATTAGTTTTCTAACACAAAAGGCATTGCAAGAGATATTTTGAATTGCATTTATGATGGATAAAGATTAATTAATTACTGGATTGGCATTAATCACTGCAAGTTGGTGGTTGCCTAGGGACCAGTGATCATGACCTGATTACAGTCAATATGGGCAAACACTGGGAAGTCCCAACCAGTAATATATATTCATGGTGCTTCTAAAGAGTTAATTTCCCAAAGCTCAGGAAAATTCTGAGTGAAATTGATTGGGAGGAAAAGTTCAGACATAAAAATAGGAATAAAAATCAGGAGTTCTTTAAGTATTGTTCTTCAGATGCCCCAAAAGCCACGATCCCACAATCAAGAAAGAGAACAACTTTCTCTGGTTCATCCTGGTTCAGTGGGAAAATAAAGGCAGCAGTTAGAAATAAAAAGCAATATATGACAGGAAAAAAGGTAAAATAGATAGCAATCACTATAAATTATAGGTTATGAAGTACGGAAGACAGATAAGGGAAGCTCAAGACACCAGGGAAAGAGCTATGGCTGGCAGGGCTAACGACAATAAGAAGGATTATTTTAAGTCTACTGGAACAACAAGAAATCTTAGCAGTGGTTTAGGCCCATTACTAGATGGAGATAGTAAAATAGTTGTTAATGATGCAAAAGAGGCAGAAGTATTTAGTGTGACGTTGCATTCCATATGATTTTATGAAAATATGCTAATGAGTGTGAATATAATGTAACTGGAATATGCTTCATGCAAAAGGTCTCTTGTAAGGTATCATTACAAAGCTTATAATCTACTGAATGTGGTCATCCAATTTGTATAAATGTATCATTCTTGTATCTTAAATTAGAAATATGAAATATAACTCTGAGTTCCTATTGTAATTATGCAGAGTTTGGGCCATTAATGGTGGTTTGGAATCTTGATGGCTCCCATCAACTAGGATAATTAGTTGTAAATAGCTCTGTTTACTTGCAAGCCTTCCTGTGAGTTAGGCCAGGAAGAATGAAGGCTTGGGGTCTCCCAGGACATGTGACCATGTCACCTGATACAGGAATCCAACTTAAACCTGGTGCTTTTCCATTTAGAAGGAGGGGTGGGGACCCAAAGAGACAAAAATGTTCCCACCTTGTGCCAAAGCTATATAAGGGGGTGGAACAGAACAAAGGTGCTGCAGTCATGAGAAATCCCCTAGCTAACACCTGAGCTGGAATAAGGACTGTACCAGGGGAAAGGATTGGGCCCAAACTAGGAAGGAGTCTAGTCTGTGAAAGAAGCTTATTGGAACATCTCTGAGGGTGAGATTTATCTGTAATCAGTTTCTTAATGTATTAGGCTTAGACTTGTGTGGTTTTGTTTTATTTTGCTTGGTAACTTACTTTGTTCTGTCTGTTATTACTTGGAACCACTTAAATCCTACTTGTTATACTTAATAAAATCACTTTTGTTTATTAATTAACCCAGAGTAAGCAATTAATTCCTGGGGGAGCAAACAGCTCTGCACATCTCTCCATCAGTATTATAGAGGGTGGACAGATTATGAGTTTACCCTGTTTAAGCTTTATACAGAGTAAAATGGATTTATTTGGGGTTTGGATCCCATTGGGAGCTGGGTGTCTGGGTGCTAGACTGATTGGTAGCAGTCCGGAGTTGCCAGCTTCCACACAACGCTCGCCCTCGCTTCTTCACTATGAGGGCAGCTCTCATTTTGGTATCCTTGTGTCACAGGACAGGGGGGAGCTCTACACACAATTTCAGGAAGGTGGCTTTGCACATCCGAAAGTTCTGCAGCCATTGCTAGTCATCCCAGACCTGCACCAGAATGTGATCCCACCACTCAGTGCTTGTTTCCCAAGCCCAGTAGCAATGGTCCACCATGTGCAGCTGCTCCATGAATGCCAGCAGCAATCTTGAATTGTTTCTTTCTACAGCACACAGCAGGGCAGGCACCACGGATTCTTGTTCAGATTTGCAGTTCATGAAATACTGCAGGACCAGCTGCATTGTGTTCATAACACTCATCACAAGACTGGAGAGCAATGCAGGATCCATGCTTTCAAACAGAGATGGTGGGCGCACACTTTACAGGCTGTTGAAAAGCGGCGTGAAACATAGTTGGAAGCCCATGGAATGATGGGACAGACTAAAATACATCATAGGATGCTGAGCCCGCCCCCAGGAGGCACTGTTATCCATTCCCAGAACATGCAGCCGTAGATAGTGGTAAGTTGCAAAGTGGGATAGCTACCCACAGTGCACTGCTATCTCTGTCCATGCAAGAGCACAAACTGTGGACGCTCACTGCCATCAAAAGGAGTTTTGTGGATGTGCAAAAGTGGTTTAATTACAGCACTGGATGATCATTGACATAACTTAAGTCTACTTACCTTTGTAGTGTAGACATAGCCTAATTCATTAATATGCTGAGGATAGTTGACTTGCCAAAGGTCACAGAGTGAATCAATGTCCCAATTTAGAACAAAAATACAGTACATAAAATATATATAGCAACTTCTATACAAGGATCTCAAATATATAACAAAGTAAATATATCATAATCTTCCTTTTACTTATCCTCTGTCCCCCAGTTTTCATAAGTGACTTTCCCAAGGTTATATCGCAAGTCAAAGTAAGAAATAGGAGCCAGGGGTTCTGACTCCCAATCATCTGCTCTGTGATGAGAGCACACTCCTCTGCATAATTCAGCGATACGTATTCATAGAAAAAATGTTTACAAGGAAAGCTCTCAGGCACATCAATGCAGCCCTATTATCTTCAGATCATCCCCTCAGTAAAGCTTGCGCTACCCCATTTACAACAATGGATTTGCACATTGGAACTTAGTAAACAACTCTAAGGCACAAGAAAGAATAGAAACCAGCACAGTCTTTTTTGATTGTGCTGGCTCTGCAGTTTTAACCTGACTAAAAAGCAGTAAAACTTATATTTACCACTAAAGAAAGCAGATGAGATTCTGAATATACACAGAAAGCAGATCTGCTGAGCTACCTGGTGCCATACACAGCCATTTTTCAAAACAGAATAGCATTTTAAGCTGATTAAACTAGGACAGGTCCTGAAGATACTCCTCAAGACATCACAGTTCTGTATCTAACACAGAAATTACTTTGGTCTCTCAACCCCATAAATAAATGATTTTCTACAGGAACCACTGGTGCACCAGTGGCTTTGCAGGTTTTGTTTGTTTATACAGGATACCGTATCCAGTTCTGGAACTCTTCCATTCATTTAGATGCATTTGTTCTGGAATATGGTAGAGGAAATATTAGAAAATGATTCAGGTCTCAATCTTGCATTCATGGTGCACTCAAAATTCTCATTGACATCAGTGTGAGTCATAGTAGGTGCACAAGGAATGCAGGATTATGCCCATACTTTCCTTTAAGCAAATAAGTGGTAGGGCTGTGCTTTGTATTTTGGGGCTAAATACAAATAGGCCTTCAAATTTGTGAGGAATGAGAACAAAGGGGATAAAACAGGAAAATAAATATTGCATTCCAAATCCATACATGAGTCTGAAAAATTGCTTTACTCTCCACTGTCAATAAACTACATGAAAGCAGATCCTATCACATTAAGGGGCTTGCAAGTCCATGAAATACATGTGAGGGACCTTTTCCAAGTCATGCATAACCCTATGTCCCCCTGCGAAGCACACACAGGCTAGGACTCTCATCTCACTCAAAGAATGAAATCAAAAAATCATTTGTGAGAGCCATGATTCCACCCCTCATATTCCTACCTTAGTCCTCAATGTTGCATCTTACTCACATTACCTTAAGCAGGAGGATGTTACTATGATTACCAGGCAGCCACTGCAGCAGACTTCAACTACAATCAGTTTTATTTAAAGAGATTGTCACCTTCAAATTATATATTTCCGCCTCTCCCTATTCATGCATGTCTTCTATTTTATTACTGTTACCCCCACCTTCTCATATTACATCTATGTCATAGTCTCTGGTCTTGTATTATTGTCTGGTCTTGCAGCTTTGACATGGTAAAATTGCATAATTCTATTGCCAATCCTGTGAAGCGTGCAGTATTCAAAAGTGTATACAAGCTGTAAGTCATTTACCTTTTTGTACTTTTGGCTCTTTATGAAAATAAATACAAAATTAATCACAAAAAACCCTTATTTGCTATATTACTGATCTCACACTAAAATATTAAAACTCACTGAATTTTTAAAGTCCAGTTTATATTTCTCTAGGTTGTTTATTTATTCATTGCTTTTATCTCAACTTCAGCAATGAAAAGTAACTAATCCATTTGTGTGTGTGTGAGTGTGTGTGTGTGTGTGTGTTCAGATTCACTTTCAAGCTCTCTGTGATACTGCACAAACTGAACAAATGTTCAGACTGCACAAACTGCATGAGGAATGTGTATTCATTTTTCAGAACAACTGTTTTAGCTGGATTGTTTGGTGTTTTTTTTGTTCGTTTTTAATATTGGATACATTTTATTTGACCTAAGGTTTTGTAAATACTTATTTTTACCCAGTCTAAAATGTGGCCAAATTTGTATTGATGCTGTCTCTTTAAACATGTGCAATTGAATTATTAATGGTTAAGTGGCTGAAAGGCTTTATTTAAACATTTTTCCACACTTCTGTGAATTAACTGTGTTATGATTGGTTAATGTTTACTTAATTTAACTGTTATTATTATATAATAGCCATCTAATCAGCACTCTGATTAACTGGCTTACATTCTGTTTTGTATGATAGCAAGTAATTTAATATACATTTTATGTTAACTATGAATATATGACCATTTATTATTCTAATACTGAAACAATTGCCATTTATGATTTGACTGTTCTCTTGCAATTTTAGCAATTATGTGGTACTTAGTTTTAATTGTCATCTCTCTGTAAATGTAGGTTGAACTATATCAGCATTACCACAATGATAGTAAGTGCCTTAAGATTTCAAATAAATTTAGTAAGTTCATTGTAAGTACTATCCAATTACCTCTGGGTTTTCTATACTCTCCATCAATGTAGTGTCTGAAGGCCTGATCCAAAACTGAAGTCAATGGGAATCTTTCCACTGACGTCAATGATCCTTGGATCAGGCCCTAAGAACTTCTCAGATATGTAAGAGTCCCTGCTGGACTTCACGAGTTTTGAGAGTCTTCTGCATGTATGTTATGCATATTAGGTACATCAATAATAGCACTCTCCATGTTCTCAAACATTTTACAACCAATTGTTACATACTTTTATTTAACATTTATATTCATAAATTCAGAGATTCCAAGGCCAGAAGGGACCATTGTGATCACCTAGTCTGACCTCTTGTATAGCACAGGCCCCAGAACTTCCCCAGAATAATTCCTAGAGCAGATCTTTTAGAAAAGCATCCAATCTTGATTTAAAAATTGCCAGTGATGAAGAATCCACCACAACCCTTAATAAATAATTCCAATGATTAATCACTCTCACTTGTTAAAAATGTACACCTTATTTCCAGTCTGAATTTGTCTAGCTTCAATCAGAGGCAGTTTAATAAATCTCAATAGATAGCTATAGTGGATATCTGTAAATATATAGCGTAATATTTGGCTGAAAGGGGGCTGACTTGCATACTGGTTGTTTGATTATTTCCAAATAACCACAAAGTGATTATATCTTTACTCTGGTTATAAATCCCACCTTTGCTCTGCTTGACCCTGGATATTGGATTATAATTTTGTTTTTAAAGAAATCACTACTATTTGGGGTGGTAGAGCTAAGCCTTTCTGAACAAGGTAAAGAAAAGGAGGGGAGATATCCAGAAAATTGGGGTTAGGTAGGATGATGGTGTTGGGAGGGGCTCTGAAATTGAAAAAGCCATATCTGTTGTAGGCGTATGGATAAGGCACTCTAAGGCAGAAGCTAATCAGAACAGAAGGATTTTTAGTAGGCAAACAGAATTCAGGAAGCATTTGCGTATAAATTATCCTAGCATACCAATAACTCCAGAGTTCTTCCTTTATACTCAATAACAGTCATTTTTCTTTAGCTCAGGAATATACTGCTACTCTGCCCTATAAACAGGAAGTACTCTCAAATTATTTAAATAATTACATAATAGTTACACTGCTATTGTAACTGGCAGACTTCAAGTATGCTTTCAGCAATCCACAGGTAAAGTAAAACGTAAGTAATTACTGTCACTAGGTTAATCTGAAAAAAATCAAATACATTTTACTATATGCTACTATATGTCAGTTGACTATACTGTTATGCTGAAAGATGCATCAGTGCAGGAGGTCTGGGCTTCACAGACCCCACTGAAGCTAATAGGGATTCCAAGAACTCTCAAGCTCAAGTGAAGGAGCAATCAAGCCCCTTTATATGATAAAGTCAGATGCAGACAATGAGAGCAACTGCCCAAGGTGCATGGCCAGGGCAAAAGTAAGCCAGAAGTTTCCCTGGTCACAAACACAGGGGCCAGGAGGATACTATTTGCAGGCTATGTTTGTTGGAGGGAGGAAGCTGGCAAAAGGAGTTGTGAGCATGGCTGGAAAGGAAGCAGAGAGACAGACCTTCTTTGGTACAGAGCTCGCTGAAGCAGGATACTTGGGGATTTCTGAACAAGTAAGTGCCTGTTCTGCAGTTGCTACTGCTTTCAATTTGTGTGTGTGTAAACAAGATTACACCAAAAATATACTTGACATGTGTCACAGATTTTTCATCCAAACAGAAATAATGTGGCAAGACCGCAAATTTTTGGCTAACTTCTCGCACCAAAAAGGGGCAAAAATATGTGGGTGAAGTTTAACAAATATCTACTAAGTAAAATATTTTTTAAACCACAAATATATTTTAAATAGGTGATTGTATATTACAAATGAAACAACAAAGCTTATAAAATTGAAATTTGTCACATGGAAAAAAATCTCATTTTCTTCACAATGGTCAAATCATAATCTGTCACTTTACCTCTGTCACTGGAGTCCTTTTCCCTTTTTTCCTCAGAACAATAATAGTGTTAACTAAAGTCTATGTAATCTTATTGAAATCATTGTTACGTCTGTCTGTCTGTCAGGCTGTCACATTAAGGCATCCCTATGAACAGGAAACAGTCTATTCTTGAATAAATATTTGACAATTTCCAGTGAATACCAATCCTACACTATGTATTACAAAAGATTTACAAAGGTTTCATACCTTTTCTATCAAAACTTTAATTGCATGAAATTATCACACATTTTCAGAGCAAGCATTAGAAATGCCTCCCTTGTCAAAAATTTTCTGCTAATAGTTATCTGCAGCATGCTATAATAGGGGAAATGTGGGCCTTGAATAATACTTCAGTGAGAATTACTGTACTTAGACTTTTTTTAAAAAACATGCCTATTATTTTCTGCAATAGTGTACTCGAGTGGTTGACAGTGGTTAAAAAAAAAATCAGTCTAAATCAATAAATGTGTCTGCCACCTGCCTGTCTTAATATCTACTACTGTGATGGTGGTGAATATATTATTTTATGACAAAAATTCTGAAATCCAGCTGTATCAAGCAACCTTGGTCAGACCTAGTTCACTATTATAATGCAAACAAATCTTACCTTTTTATTTAATTTTGTTTTATCCCCGCTGCCCCACATTTAAATCACTATGTGGGAACGTAGATAGAAAAATTAGGAAACAAAACTTATCACTTTCTGCTACGAATTCTCTCTCCTATAACTTAACAGAACATCTGTGCAAATGTTTTTTTTTCCTGTGTGGTTGTTTTGTGTTTGTGTGTGTGCATGTATGTATGTATGCATGCTCATGCTTGGCCCTTGAAGGGAAAGGGTAGCCTCTGCATTGTTAAATGTTGCTCCCTATGAATAAAGAACAGAGCTGATAAGCTCGGTGGCAGATCTTTTTCAATACTGCTTACTTCAAAAGTAAAGGTTTGAATAAGGTAAAGGTTTGAATAAGTTAAGAAAAACAATACGCACCACTTTTTGAAGTAAGCAGTATTGAAAAAGATCTGCCACCGAGCTTATCAGCTCTGTTCTTTATTGATAGGGAGCAACATTTAACAATGCAGAGGCTACCCTTTCCCTTCAAGGGCCAAGCATGAGCATGCATACATACATACATACATGCACACACACAAACACAAAACAACCACACAGGGAAAAAAAACATTTGCACAGATGTTCTGTTAAGTTATAGGAGAGAGAATTCGTAGCAGAAAGTGATAAGTTTTGTTTCCTAATTTTTCTATCTACGTTCCCACATAGTGATTTAAATGTGGGGCAGCGGGGATAAAACAAAATTAAATAAAAAGGTAAGATTTGTTTGCATTATAATTCAGGCTTAATCGTTTTTAGAACTGAGTTCTAAATCCTTGAAAATAGGGAGTCAGCAATAGAAATGCTGACAAACTTAATTATAATGATATAAGCAAGTGCCTCTATCCTTAGGTGTATGCAAACTGATGCTTTTAAAAGCACTCCTCTCCCACTGTGGGACCAATGTGTCACTGGTTCACATTAAGCCGAAGAAATCAAAACTTTGGTGACTCAGCTCTCATTACTGATGTACAGAGCCCTGATTTTCCTGTTTCTTTTGCTACATATTTATAGCACTACCGGCTATGTGGTGACACTCAAACCCAGAATAAATATATATATATATTTTTTTTTTTTATCCTGAGCTGAATGGCAAACAGCACAGGCAGAAAATAATACAGTGTTGCTCAAATCTAGTGTGAAAATGAACAAGTCACAAGCAAGCATTTCTTTCAAGCTTAGCTTCTGATGTGTTTGTGTTTTCTGCTGAAAGCTGACAAGGCATAGTTTGCTTTTTAGGAGACTGGTGGAGCCTCAGCAAGATAGGTGACAGGAGCAAAGGCAAACAACAGAAACCCCAGTGGTGTTTGGCCTGTTTTTGTGAGTTTTGTCCTGGTACATGATGGTCCTTTTTTGTGTCTGGGAGGAGGGGAGGGTGAGGGGTTGTGTGCTCATTTTTCCTGTTTCTGTTTTGACTGGCTGTGTTCCTTAAGTAAAGACCTGTGTGTTCTTTTCTGAAGTTAATGTCATGTTTGGAGGTGAGGGGGTTGTGTGTAATAACATATATTACACATACATGTGAAGGGGAGGGAGAGGTTAAACCCCATACACCCAGAGAGCAGGAAAGAGGGGAATGCAGGCCTAGGAAGAGGTAGGAAATGGATCGGCTAGATTCAGTTACCACTTCACTATGAAGGGACTTTGTTTTCATCACATAGAGGCTCTGACAGCAGGGAGAAAGAATCTCTTCCTGAAAGCCCTGTGTGAACCACCTGCTAATAGCTAGGGGAGAGAACAAAGACTCCCCTTTAAACACAAACTGGGAATGTTGAGTGATTTTCTTATTTAAGATACAGAATCTATTGAGGGAGACACCTGTGAGAGGGAATCCTCCCCAATGTGTGTGATAGCAGTATTGCCAACCGCAAGTATTCAAACATCATGAGTCAGGCTCCAAAAATCATGAGAGTGGTTTAAAAATTACAAAAATATTATTTAAAAATAATAAAATAGCAAGAGTTGGCAATGCTGAACATGAATATGTATTTCTGTGAACACACATGTGCACACACACAAATTGTCCAGAATGCAACAGACTGTTTAGACAAGGGCATGGTTGAAGGGTGGGAAATCATACAAAGAATCCAGCCTCTGTGTGAGGTTTTGTCAAAGACCTGTAACAATTACAATCCCTGCATTCAGGAGAGTACAGGATATGCCCGCTCAATGTACCCCTGTGGTATGCACATAGCACTCCAAAGTGCATAGGTAGGACAGGAGGAGGGAAAAAAATTAACAGAAAGGACGCCAGATGTCCCATTACTGGGTGTGTTTAAGAAAATGCTATTTAATCAGATGCAAGAAATTAAAGTACTGATGCAGTACTTTAATTATTCAGATCCAGAAAATAGTTGTATAATTGTCAGCTTCTGTGTTTGCCCGAAATGGGTAAAAAAAAAAAAAATTGGTGGGGAAGAAAGGAGTGGGGAACCAGGGCCGGCTCTGGCTTTTTTGCCGCCCCAGGCAAAAAAGCCTCCCACCGCCTCCTGCCCCCCGGCGGGGAGCGCCGGGGGGGAGGGCGGCGAGCCTGGCCGGGGCCCCGCTCTCTCCGACCGGCCGGACCGCCAGGAGGAGGGCGGCGAGCCCGGCCGCGGCCCCGCTCTCCCCGAACGGCCGGAGTGCCAGGAGGAGGGCAGAGAGCCCAGCCGCGGCCCCGCTCTCCCCGGCCGGCCGGAGCGCCGGGGGAGGGCGGTCCCGCTCTCCCTGACCAGCCGGAGTGCCGGGAGGAGGGTGGCGAGCCCGGCCGGGGCCCCGCTCTCCCCGACCGGCCGGAGCGCTGGGAGGAGGGCGGCGAGCCCGGCCGCAGCCCCGCTCTCCCCGGCCGGCCGGAGCGCCGGGGGAGGGCGGTGAGCCCGCTGCGGCTTCGCTCTCCCCGGCAGCCGGAGCACCGCGGAGAGGACGGCAAGCCCAGTCGCGGCCCCGCTCTCGGGCCGGAGCGCTGCCAGGAGCCCCAACAGCCCCAGTATGTTTTAAAACAAAAACAAAAAAACCCCAACCCTGAGCGCCGCCCCCCTCCAGGTGCCGCCCCAAGCACATGCTTGGTAGGCTGGTGCCTGGACCCGGCCTTGTGGGGAACATCTTTTAACACTTGAGCATTATCACAACAACATGCCCAATAATGTGCCCTTGAAATATCAGATAATTCATATAAAGGTTGGGTTTCTTGAGGAGGTTGAGAGTAGGTGGGTTTTTTTGGTTTTTGTTTTGTTTTGCCTAAAGATCATAATTTCCTAATTTTGGGGGGTGGAAGGAGAGATCCCTGGGCATGATTCACTGACAGATACGTTTATCATTTGGTATTTGTACTAAATCAGCATTCAGAAGGTATCAGATCAGTCAAACTCTTCTGGCAAAGTTTCATTTGGGGGGGGGTTGCTAACCTGATCCTGCAACAACATGTGGGCATATTTAATTTTTAGCATGTGTGCATATAAATGTTTGCAGGACCAAGGTCTATATTTGCAACAACATTGTCATTATAAACACAAATCACCCATACCTCCACAATACACAAAAAAGAGGAATGCTGCCCTCAAAACTGTTAAGTTAAATTGGCAATGTTAACTTCACAATAGCTCGTTGTTGTCGGGGTCCAAGCCTGCTTTGAACTCAATAGCAAAAATTTGCATGAGCAGGCTAACTCTAAATAATGCCTTAAATGTATGTACAGTTTGGGACACCGCTAATGGTGATATTTTCCATCTGAAAGTCATCATGGCAGTATTATTAAGTACAGGCAATATCTGTAATATCATGGTACCAGTATTACATTACTAATATGGTGGCATGATGCTGACCATGGTAACTGTGCCCTTAATAAGTCTATCAAAGATTAATCATCACCTGACTGGCTTGGATATTTGCATACTTTTTCCCCCATTACATTTTGTACCTATTCCCATTAAGATTTTGAATGCGGTTCTGCAATCTACATTTTGCAGCTCAATTTTTTCCATTTTTGAGGAAATCCCAAGGAATAATGGAGAACTGAGAAGGAGAAAATAGAAGTGAAGGGAAATAATCAAAATTGGCCATATCCCTCTGTTTTTCACATCAGTCAGTATTCACAAGAAGAAAAAATACGGTAGTTGTTAAGACCAAATTTGCTGGGAATATGAGTTGGTCCAGTATAGAATCACCAAACAAGATAGCTACATAATCTATTTTGCATTTTGGTATGTGAGTGCAAGTTAGAAATAGGATCTTCCTAAAGTTAAATGAGAGTAGAACTGGGCTCCAAAAGAGAAGATTCTTAAAAGCAGATAGAGTTTACTTATGAGTGAGCAGGAGTGGAGTCTAGTCTGAGAGGTCATTATAATTTTTTTTAATGGAGAACTCATCAAAAGCTGAGTGTACGATTTGCAAAACATATTTTTCCCTTGCTATGGTGCTTGCTGATTGTGCTATAATAGGATGAATCACTTTAAAAAGAGGTAAACAAAGTAAAGTGGATGAGATAAACAGACTCCAGAAGAAGAATGTGCCAGAATGAATAATCAAAATACATATGTGATAGGTAGGATGGGAGTTATGAATTTTGCTCAGCTCTAGCAGAGGGTTGCTCACTACTAAATACAGCAGTGAAATATTGAGGCCTCAATGTTTCTTTGAAAATGGTGCATTCTTTGTTGACTGACAGGGGTGAAAATAATTCAGTATATCTTCCCCTTCTTCGTTTTATAGCAAAGTTTTACTGGGCAGTACCAATCAATCGTTTTCCAACTGAATTAGTTCTCCACAACTACGTTATCCATATAAATCATAAGCAAAGACCACTAACTAAGATCAGAAAACAGATTATGGTCTTTAAATTACTATGCGAGTTTGTAAACATTATTTAATAATAGTTGCACAAATATGCATTTTTTTAGCGGAAATGAGCTGAGTAATCGTAAAGTTACTATTCATATACAACTTTTCTAGATGAAAAGTGCAATAAAAGTGTTAATTATTGTGACAAAGACAGGCTCCGAAGCACCTCACAAATTTGCCAACTAATTATATAAAGTATGTGAGGAACTCAGTCCTCAAGCATGAGGATTCCTTATGTGAAAGAACAAAAAGGATTCATAAATACCCCGGAGGAATAATCTCCTTCCACAAATCCTTATGTCCACAAGTAAAGGGTTTTCCTTTGTCTTTATTGCATGAACCACACTTGGGGCTCAACAATATCTATACTGTCCTAGGTTCACTTGTTATCACTTCAATCCACTTTTTAAGGGCTGAATTGTGGCTAGTTCTCTTTAAGGAAGGGCGGGGGAAGCAGCGGAGGGAGTTAGAAGGGAAGGAAGGTGAAAAAAACCTTCTCCCTCCTCCACAACTAACTGTTCCCTTGCTCAGAGGCTAACTTTCAAGGAATGTATAAGAATGCATGTGAGTCAGTATCCAGAGAGTTCCCACAGGGGTTGGGCACCTACACACTCCACCTACCCCGGGCACTGGCTGAAGAGCCACACTTCAGACCTACTTTTAGGTCCAGAATCTGATTTGGATGATCCTTTTTAACATCTAATGAAGAGTCTTTTTCATAAAGTTATAAATGATGTAAGCTATACCTCAGTCTTATTTAATAGCTTCACTGGATCAGGATTAGAAGAATATTTTCATTATTAATAGCAGCTCCTGTTTACAAAGAACAGGAGTACTTGTGGCACCTTAGAGACTAACAAATTTATTTGAGCATAAGCTTTCGTGGGCTACAGCCCACTTCATCAGATGCATAGAATAGAACATATAGTAAGAAGATATAGATACATACAGAGAACATGAAAAGGTGGCAGTAGCCTTACCAACTGTAAGAGGCTAATTAATTAAGATGAGCTATTATCAGCAGGAGAAAAAAAAACTTTTGTAGTGATAATCAAGATGGCCCATTTTAGACAGTTGACAAGAAGGTGTGAGGATACTTAACATGAGGAAATAGATTCAATATGTGTAATGACCCAGCCACTCCCAGTCTCTATTCAAACCCAAGTTAATGGTATCTAGTTTGCATATTAATTCAAGCACAGCAGTTTCTCGTTGGAGTCTGTTTTTGAAGCTTTTCTGTTGCAAAATTGCCACCTTTAAGTCTATTACTGAGTGACCAGAGAGGTTGAAGTGTTCTCCTACTGGTTTTTGAATGTTATGATTCCTGATGTCAGATTTGTGTCCATTTATTCTTTTGCGTAGACACTGTCCAGTTTGGCCAATGTACATGGCAGAGGGGCATTGCTGGCACATGATGGCATATACCACATGGCATATATTACAAAGAGATTTCCTTGTTTCAGTACAAGAGAAACGAGCTCTAGTTTGTAAGTCTACTTAGTCGGCAGGCACCCACTGTACTTCAAACTTTACTTCATTGTACTTTACTAAATGAAATGTAAAACTATAAAACCTTTCTTGCATTCCATGACTTCAGCTGGGAAATCTAGCCCTAGGTAAGGCACCACAGGCATGTAATTGAAGCCTATAATAAAAATCTGAACAACTGAGAAAGCTTCAAGTCTTTTTTTAAAAACATATTTACCTCCTTTAGTGAAGGGAACAGCTTCAACTACTGAAGAGAGAAACTACTCAGAGGGAAAAAAATCTCATGAAGGAATTAATTTGGGGCCAAATTCTATTTGCCTTACTCAGGCTAAACTCCCATTGAACTCTGTGGGTGTTTTGTAGTATAAAGGATTTCGGATTTGACCTATAATCAGACCAGACATAGGCCATGCATCTCATATAACATGGAAGCTGCCCCTCACCCAGTCCATGCTCGATGCCATGCATTCAGCTGTACTCTGGTCAGGCTGGAGACCTGATTTAGGCTGCAATTCAGCCTGAATGCCCCCAGAGGCACCTGTGGCACCTACTGAGGCAGGGGGGCTTTCTGGCTCCTTCTTTGCTATTCTTTACTCCCCTGTTGTGCCCAGTCTCATGGAAGCACAGGCTGTGGAAGCTTGGAGCTGCTGGGGAAGGAGGGTACTGGGAGGGACAGGGGACCAACCCGGGAGATGGGACTAGTATATAGGAAAGACAGGGGGTGGGTAGAGGCTGCAGGAGAACAGCAGCTAAGGAAGCAGCAGGTGGTGTTGTGGAAAGTCTGAGCTAATGAGGAAATAGAATATGGACAGAGGCTAATGGAGTTAGTGCCACACTGGAGTAAACCACCCTCAAAAATCCCTGCTGACTTCCAGCTCCCGACACGACCTCTCTTCCCATCTCTTCTGAGGGGTGCAAAGAATAAGGTCCTGCTCCCATTGTCCAAGGAGCCCTGCAAGAAAAATTTAGTGGCAATCCAATCTTTCACCAGCATTAAAACCACACACTATTTTAAAAACTGCTCTCTATACAGATATGCAAATTATTTATAATTATGTAAATTTTCTATTTTGCATATAATGTCACACATGGTGTTGGCCTAAATTTGGCAACTGTGCCTACCGAATGAGTAGAGGTACAAGGGGTCAGGCAAGGATTCTTCAGGGAGCCTCATTGAGGACTCAGTCATGCCATCTAGGCACAGCCTGCATTGGAGAGAGCACAGAGCCATCTGTCCAGGAACAATTCTGGAAGGAATTCTGTCTTCATAAGGAGAATTCTTCTTGCTCTCAAGATGACAGACTTCCTCTCTAAGCTCCCTGGTATTTTCCCCCCATGTGTCCCACACTGGGGCATATGATATATAGGGGGTAGAGCCATGTCCTCCTTGCCCGCTTTGAATTGTCTTACTCCTTAGTGGATGCATAAAAGGAACAGTCCCCCATGCAGGGACTGTAATAGTGAGCATTCCATGTACTTTCTCCATTCCTTTGGCCTTTAATCTTCACTGATCACATGTATAATTACAATCACTACTGAGTGTAATGGAGCTATTGTTATAGACTGTGTTGTTTTGTTAAATATTTTTTCTCTAAGTTACAGTATACAGCTCTCTGCACAGGATTTGAATAGCATTCATAAAAACACGTAGAGGCCAAAACCACGTAGTCAGTAAGAAGTGATGTGGAACACAGTGTTAATTAAAATGCATTTGCAAGAACTTTAAATGCAAATTAAACTAAGGGATTTTTGCAGAATCACCATTTTTCATTTCATCTAACAATAACCGATATGATGCAAACACTATGCTTGGAATGTATATGATTAAATTTAACAATCTGTTGAGAGCTGAAATTGTGAAGTTTGGATTTTTACCAAATTACTCCAGTAGAGTTTATTACACTCCACTACTTTGTTTCTCAAACTCCTACAGAAATTATGCTTGGTACTATTATATAATAAATAGATGACAATCATTTATTTTGAATTTGATTCTCTATTCTGAGGAGGATGTTGCATACTTTGGAATGTTTTCAAACATAGGAACATTATAGGTTAAATAAAAAAGGCTCATTGGGACTATGTCAACTCTAACAAAAGGCAATTTGGTGAAGCTAGCACTGCTGCTGCCCAAGACACAGTTGTTCTGTGGATAAACAGAGTATATCAGTCTCGACAGTTGTCAATATAGTACCCTTCATAAACAGTGAATTCATTAAAACAACATAAAAAAATCAATTTTCAAACAAGGCCACAGGTTTTTCACATGGACCAATTAAAAACAGAATGATGTTTGTACATTATGTATGCTGTGGAAAAAAACTGATTTGTTATCGCTTTTGCATTCTTGCCCAAGCAATTTCACAATGCAGAAGCTAGACACATTTTTTATTGAAAGGACTCACCAGTAGGTGGGTAGTTTGTGTATCTTTTTTTATTATTATTCCCTTTCTATTTCCTCTTAACAGTCACATGAAAATGCTTGCATAGTAACTTTTTATCACTTTAAAAAATAGTCTACTAACTTGCAGTTATGCATCTTCTAGAAGGCTTTCATAAAAACTATTGGGCATGTACATTCTCAGAAATTTAAAAATACAATTCATTTCATTATGATAGCTAAAATTATTTTAATGGATTCATTCCATTTCCCCCACTGCTTTCCCCACTCACTTAGTGCATAGCCTCATATTTCAGAATTGATTGGATTTTCATTAATTCCACTCATGAGTGGTTATTACTTTAAAGAAACAATAATTTGGAAATAAAAAACATGCTAACTTCCCTTTCAGAAGTAAATTCCTGCATTAACTAATATTACTGTTAACAGGTTCTCTGCAAAGATGATATTTGGGAGATCCCCAAGTCCCACTGAAGGTATTTTTTAAAAAGATAAGTAACCCCACATCCTACACACATACACTCAAATGCATCCATGGGCATATGCATACTTGTACACACAGAGAGAGATTTATAGACCTGCACCGAACACATTTAATCTAACACATAGAGAAGCTGTGGTCTGCATTAGCTCAGCTGTGTGGAGAGGACTGAAACTAGCATATGAACACAATTTAGCCACAAAATCTATATCTTAATTTTGAATGTCACAGTCTGGAGAAGTCTGGATTTGCACTGCATATATGTAAATATAGGGGACATATTATGATTCTATTTCTGTGTACTGTACCTTTATCTGTAATCAGACTCCCTGCCCTTTGCCCTTCACCATTGCCCTTCACCTCTGCCCTTCACCTCATATAAACATTTATTCCAGTGAAAAGTGCATATGAAATGCTGCCCTTTAGATTTGGTAGAATTCTACATTTGCTTTGCATGGTGTAAATGGTTAGACAAGGTGCGGGACAATAATAAATTAACATTCTTTCTTCCTGCTTGGGAGCAGATGAGTCAATTTAAGCTGCCTGCTACAGGATGACTAACTATAGTGATATCTCACTCTCTCATGGAAAATATTATATTTGATCTGTCTTCATTGTTTTATTTATTCTGAAATACAAGTTATCCAGACTGAAAATACATGTTTTGCACTGGGTGCATGGGAAGGCAAACACAACAATTTAGGTGACTTTGCTTATTAAGCAATGGTAACTTTTTAGATGTTTGCACTAAAATGAAGAGATGGTCCTTAATGGAGATTCATTAACATATCACTGCTCTACAGCCAAAATGCTTCTGAAATAAATGTAGTCAAACTTTACTAATTCTGGGTCACTGAGAACGAAAATGATGCTTAACATTGTTGATTGACTCTAGTTTTCAAGATATGCTATTGGGTCAGTATATACAACCCTTGACTTGTCTTGGGAATGGCGGAGGATAAGTGAGTTATAAAGGGAAGGGATCTCAATTTAAACCAGAAATGACTATAATACACCTTAGACTGGATCTATGAATAAATCTATGACTGGGTTTGGACAGTACTTGCTTTTTAGGCAAAACAATGAATGATGCAATCTGAAGCTGGTATTGCGTCATACATGATATGAATTGCATCATGTTATTCCTAGAAGTCATGGATGATGCAATCATAACGAAGCTTACATCACTCTGCTGAACAAATTGCCCTATATCAGCTCTAGAAATCATACAGTGTCGTGCTCTCTTATTTGTCAGTGTTTGATTTTGCAAAGGGACACATTTCTGTTTAGCCAAAGTGAGCAGAGATGCCTCGTACTTGTGTGAATAGTGCAGATAACTTCTGCTATGTTTGTGGTGAAGTGACTTTTGCATCACAAAAGCGCAGTATAACCACTATGGTTAAGAAAGCCTATCACCTTTATTTTGGCTGCAAAATTGGAGATCAGGACAAGAGGTGGGCCCCACACATATGCTGCAACACTTGTGCAACAAATCTTCGCCAGTGGTTGAACAGGAAAAGGAAATCTATGCCTTTTGCAGTGCCAATGATTTGGAGAGAGCCAACAGATCATACCAGCAATTGTTACTTCTGCATGGTGCCTCCAGTTGGGAAAGGTGTGTCAAAGAAGAAAAAGTGGACTGTGCATTATCCAAACATTCCATCAGCTATATGCCCAGTACCCCACGGAGAAGGACTGCCGGTTCCTGATGCACCAGAATCATTCTCACTTGAGTCAGACGAGGAAGAGGAAGAGGATGAAACTTCTGGTCCTGAACCATCAATGACACAGGACCCACATTTTCTCCCATCCTCCTCCTCTGAACCACACCTCATAACTCAAGGTGAACTGAATGACCTTGTCATGGATTTGGCACTACCCAAGAGTAAGGCAGAGCTGTTGGGCTCCAGACTACAGCAGTGGAATCTCCTGGCAGGTGATGTTAGGGTTTCCATGTTCCGTGACCGTCAAAAGGATCTTGTCCATTCTTCTTCATGGAAGGTGATCTTGTAGCCTGCAACAACATCGATGGTGTGATGGCAGCCCTCAACATCGTTCACGATCCAGATGAGTGGAGCTGTTCATTGATTCATCGAAGACGAGTCTTAAAGCTGTTTTACTGCATAATGGCAATGTTTTGCCATCAATTCCAGTTGGTCATGCAGTCCATATGAAGGAAACCTATGACAACATGAAACAACTTTTGAGGTGCATAAACTATGACCAACATCAGTGGCAGCTTTGTGGCGATTTGAAGGTTGTTGCTCTCTTGCTTGGTCTGCAGACTGGATACACAAAGTACTGCTGTTTTCTCTGCAAATGGGATAGTCGTGCAAGAGATTCCCACTACGTCAAGAAAGATTGGCCACTCTGACAGTCATTGGAGCCTGGGAGGAAAAGTGTTCAGCATCCACCACTTGTTGAATCAAGGAAGATTTTGTTACCACCCTTACACATCAAGCTGGGTCTGATGAAGAACTTTGTCAAGGCCATTGACAAAACACAAGCAGCTTTCAAGTACCTCCGTGGAAAATTTCCAAGGTTAAGTGAAGCTAAGATAAAGGAAGGTGTCTTTGTTGGTCCTCAGATTCGTGAACTTCTTCCAGATGATGCATTTGACCATGCACTGCGTGGCAAGGAAAAGAGGGCATGGAAAGCCTTCCAGTTAGTGGCAATAAATTTTCTCGGAAACAACAAGGCAGCCAACTACAGGTTGTTGGTGGAAAACCTCCTCAAGCCATACAAAAGCCTTGGTTGCAACATGTCACTAAAGATACATTTTTTGCACTCTCATCTAGATTTTTTTTCCACCGAACTGCGGAGCAGTGAGCAACGAGCACGGCGAGCGATTTCACCAGGACATTGCAACAACGGAGAAACGCTATCAGGGCAAATGGAGCCCATCAATGCTTGCAGACTATTGCTGGACAGTGACAAGAGATGCTCCATTTAATGAATACAAGAGACAAGCCAAGAAGCGCCGAGTAGACACTGAATAGGACTAAACTATGTACAGAATAGTTTTTTGCCTTTTGTTTCATAATAAATTTTATTTATATAACCCTTTTGCTGATTTTTAAAGTGTTACATAAACAGGACAGGTGAAATATTATCATGTAAAGCAACCATAAACACATGAAAAGACCTAGGTTTACAATTTATGATTAAAACTCTATCTACACAATATACATAGACATAAAATGTAAAAACTTAAATATCTTAGAAACAGTAGCCAATCAGTTGTTTTAATTGTCATATTTGAATACAGCACATCAAAATACATAATAAATAGCACATTTTATCTCTGAAGCAGACAACTTCTCAAAAATTGTAGACCAGTGTATTCAGGGAAATAAGTTTAATTTGATTTTATATAAAAATTTGAAAACCAGTAAAAGCAAATGTCCCATTATAATTTTGTACCTATTTTAATGTGCTGACTATTATTATATTCTGCTGCTTTAGAATGAGGTTAACTATTTAAAAGTTGCTTAAATGTTACTGACTATTTCTGTTACGTTTTCATACAATTAACATAAACTTGATATATGTTAGTAATTTACAAAAAACACAAAGGATCTTAGGCAGCATTAAAATTGCTGATTTGCAATTTGTTCCAAGGGATGCAAAAGCTCATTCTTACATACCCCTCAGAGGAGCAAGTTTAGGATGATTCAATAAATTCACCACTTAAAATCTGTAAAAGGAAACCATTAGCAATTAATGTTAATGTCTAAATGGAGTTAGATGTGCTGTACTGTTTCATAAGTGAAATGCAAAAAAAAAAAATTATTCTCATGGGACAAAAAGGCTAGTGTAGTTCATATAACTCATTTCAACCCTTTATGTCCCTGCCAAGGTTTAAAGAGACTGCTCTTCTGCAAAGCATATGGTATACTTCACTCTTCAGTCCTATCTGTAATGGGGGAGGAAATTATGTTTGAAAACCATTGTCTTCATGATAAAATACAAGATTCTCAAAGCTTTATATTTCTATAGTTCTTTTCACCCAAGGATCTCAAACTACTTTCCAAACTAGTGAATTAGCTCGCAAAACACTCCTATAAGGTATGGAAATATTATCTCTTACTATATAGATGGGTAAACTGTGGAACAAAAGAGGTTAACCTGAGCATGAAGTCCAAGAAGCCATGACTGCCAGTCCTGTGCTTTGACACCAAGACCATCTATAATAAAATGAAGGGCTGGTGAGGGTGGGCCAAAAATCACGTCAAACAATTTTTAAAACGATTTTCTAGCCTAGACCTCTGTCTGGTCTAAAAATCAGTTTTTAAAAAACAGTTTTGTCACAGTTTCAGCCCTTTTTTTCTTTTTTTACAGACCCCGGAGATATTGTTAGAAGTCATATTATGATAGTTCTGTTTAAACAGTTTTCAAATAAGTTCCCTTTCAGATGTCTACACTGCAATAAAACAGGTGCTGCCGGGCTATAAAATTGGAATGTAGATGTCCAGGCTTAGGCTGGACCCTGGGCTTTGGGACCCTGCAAGGCAGGAGGGTCCCAGAACCCAAACCTCAGCCCAAACGCGGATGTTTATACTGCAATTTTAAAACATCTCAGCCTGAGTCCTGCAAACTCTAGTCAGCTGACACGGGCCAGCCATGGGTGTTTTATTGCAGTGTAGACATACCCTCTGACACAAATGTTCTAGAAATATCTCCAAGCCACAGTGCAGTCTTTCTGCCTAGGCAACACTAAAGATTTTAATTCTCAATACTTCACTGACCCTTTCAATTAGCCCTGGCTACTACAGAAAACAAAACTAAACTTTGTGCATCAGCAGAAAGTGCTGTCCCCATGTTACTTCTGACAGTGGAATAATAGCCTTTATTATATAGCGTCAGTGTCCTAAAAAGATATGCAAGTGGATCTCATTGGCTTTAATATGACCTATACATACATTCAAGGAGAAAAATTATTAATAAATAAAATGAAAAATAAAAATCTACCTATATTTATATTATTTTAAACCTCTTTAAAATATACATATAGGATAGCAATAATACACACCAAAGTGTATGTTCACTAGAGCAGGTCAGAGAATTGAATAGTAGCTTTACAAGTAGTTTCCCTAATAAACCTCTCCAATTCAAATTACTGCTGTAAATGGGGGTTATAACATTATTCATTTATGAATATTTGTATGACTGCTGGTATTCACAGAAACATTTGAAGATCTTGAAAGATACTCTAAGAAAGTACATTAGTTTTCATTTGCTAGTTGTTATGTGAATGATAATTGGGAATCATTTAAGAACAACTTTACTAGATACTCAAAAAGCCATAATCCCACCATCAAAGAAGGCCATACTGGTTAAAAAAATTACCTAATTCAGAGGGGAAGTGAAGGAAGCTATAATATATATATATAACAAAAGGAATAAAGGGGAAGTTAACAGTAATGAATATATATCAGAAATTAGGAATTGTAGAAAAGTGATAAGTGAAGCAAAGGGACGCCAGGAGAAATCTATGGCCAGCAGAATTAAAGACAATAAGTAGATTTTTATAAAATGTATTAGGAACAAAAAGAATCTTGACAATGGTATTAGTCCACTACTAGATGGAATGGTAGAATTATCAAAAATAATGCAGAAAAGGCAGAAGTATTCAGTACATATTTCTGTTCTGGTTTTTGGGGAGGAAAAGATGATGTAGTCTCAATCCTGGTGATAATACTCTTTCCATTCCACTAATATCTCTGGAGGCTGTTAAAGAGAAGCTACTAAATTTAGACATTTTTAAATCAGCAGGTCCAGATAACTTGCATCCAAGAGTTTTAAAAAAGAGGTGGCTGAGGAGTTCACTGGACTGTTAATAGTGATTTTCAATAAGTCTTCAAGCACCAGGGAAATTCCAGAAAACTGGAAGAAAGCTAATGTTGTGCCAGTTTTTCAAAAGGGTAAATAGGATGACCTGGGTAATTATAGGCTGTAAGCCTGACATTGATCCTGGGCAAGATAATGAAGTGGCTGATGCAGGACTCAATTAATAATTAAAGGAGGCAATGTAATTAATGTAAATCAGTGTGGGTTTATGAAAAAATAGGCCCCGTCAAACTAACTTGATATCTATTTTTGATGAGATTACAAGTTTGGCTGATAAAGGTAATAGTGTTGACATAATATATTTTGACTTCTCTAAGGGGCTTGACTTGGTACCACATTACATTTTGATTAAAAACTAGAATGATATACCATTAACATGGCACACATTCAATGGGTTAAAAACTGGCTAACGGAGAGGTCTCAAAATGTAATTGTAAATGGCTAATTATCATTGAGCAGATCTTTTTCCATTAGGATCGGTTCTTGGCCCTATGCTATTTAACATCTTTCTCAGTGATCTGGAAGAAAACATAAAATCATCATTGATAAAGTTCTCAGAGGACACAAAAATTAGGGGAGTGGTAAATAATGAAGAGGACAGGTCATTGATTCAGAGCAATCTAGATCACTTGGTAAACTGGGTGCAAGCAAACAATATGTGTTTTAATATGGTTACATGTAAATGTAGGCCCATGGGTCTGTGTTGGATGTAAACCTGTTTTACCACTCCCCCTGTCTTTTCCCCCTGTTGTTTTCCTCCATTCATCCCTCTGAAAATAAATAATTTCCCTTTCCTATATTTGTTGTATGCTTCTGGTGCATCTATGTATGTTTGGGTGTTGTCTCTTTTAACTCCTGAGGGTATGGAACAGGTGTCCCTGAGGTGGAAGGGAGCTTCCCTGCTGTCCTGCATGTGCCTTTTCTAATCTACAGCTACCCTGCAGAGCAGACTCCATATTGACCAGAAGGGTGCTATAGTTACATACAGATAATAGAGTCTTTAAAAGTTATTTGTATTAATCAAAAATAGAAGCAGAAAGACCACGTTAGATTTTCCTTCCTCCTTTTCTAATTGCCTTCATTGTATATGCAGATACAAATTATCCTTAGATCATATTTGTAAAATATTAAAACTCCACTGGGATTACCAATGGGCTAACTCTTAGTCTGGTGTTTTCACATTGGATCTATTTTATTAACATATTTCAGATTATAACAACCACAATTCAGGTCAAATTTATCCTTTGAATTTTTAATGGATGATATAGTTTTCTGATGGTCACTTGCCCATATTTGTAGCAAACCGGCAAAGACTGAACACCTTTCTAGGCGTCTGAAGACAATAGATGTCATTATGTCCTCTGAACCATCCATCCGCCAGTGCAAGATATAATAAATAATAATATCCTTTTTTCTGTTGAAGTGACCTCAGATAGGGATCAGGACCTCACTGTATGAGTTACTGTACAAATAATGTCTAAAACTTCACAATCTAGAATTTAGAAAATGCACAAGAGGCAACTAAACAGAAACAATGGTAAGGACAAGATAACAGTAGAAACACGTGTGATTAGATAAGGCAGTGGCTCTCAACCTTTCCAGACTACTGTATCCCTTGCATACCCCAAGTTTCACTTCACTTATAAACTACTTGCTTACAAAATCAGACATAAAAATACAAAAGTGTCACAGCCACACTATTACTGAAAAAATGCTCACTGTCTCATTTTTACTATAGAATTATAGAATAAATCAATTGGAATATAAATATTGCACTTACATTTGAGGGCATAGTATGTAGAGCAGTATAAACAAGTCACTGTCCGTATGAAATTGTAATTTGTACTGACTTCGCTAGGTCTTTCTGCGTAGGCTCTTGTAAAATTATACAAACATCTAGATGAATTGATGTAACCCCTGGGAGACATCTGTGTACCCCGGGTTGAGAATCACTGACGTAAGGTAATAGTAACAAGTGATCATCAGCCTAACCATTTTTGTAT
This sequence comes from Emys orbicularis, assembly GCF_028017835.1. Lineage (NCBI taxonomy): Eukaryota > Metazoa > Chordata > Testudines > Emydidae > Emys > Emys orbicularis. Next base: position 78,614,986 of record NC_088687.1, on the reverse strand, counting down.
CACCTACTGTTTTGTACAATCAAGTTTTAAAAGTAAAAGCTTCTTTTTATGTTACATATACTGCCATACAAAGGCCAGTGAGAGTGAATTAATAGTGTGCATGCAACTCACAGTTCAACATTAATACTTGGTCTTTGTAGACGTATGTCAATACAGTAACCATGGACACAATACAGCACTTCGGTGTGAACTACTTCACTCCGACCACAATTCAGAAAAGCACTTAAGCATATTCTTAACTTTAAAGCATGAGGAGTCTTACTGATTTTAATGAGACTACTCATGTGTTTAAGGTTAAGTACATGCTTAAGCACTTTGCTGGATTGGGACCTCTGATACTATTAACATTGATTTATTCAGGAGGTGGGGGATGTTAACTATACTACTTTTGACTCTTTATAGTTTAATTACTCCCTGGGATGAAATAAATATTTGAATTGTGGTCGAAAGGTCTGGATATTTTTGATCAATGCCTCAGAAGTCCCAATGAATGTGTGATTGGGCAGACAGATTTTACATACAGCATCATTCCATTTCATTAGAAAGCCACAAGTACTGCATTTTCTTCCAAAGAATTATTATTTCTGTTTGATTTATCAATAATGTTCTTGCCATAATTATGGCAGGAATAATGAATGGATCTTCTTTCTGTCATGAATTATGCTCTCTTGCATGCAGCCAGCCTGGTGGGGCTTAATGATAATTCAGACAAATGAAACATATTAAAGTTTGTTATGCACAGTCATTTTCAGTGTAAGAGAACTATAGCTCCATTTCCATGCCAGAGCTCTAATAATAAATTGACATTTTAAGAAAAATAAAAATGATGTTTTCTGATTTTTGTTCTTACAAAAATAATGTAGTTTAAGAAGATGATCCATTACTGGCAGAAATGGGTAATAGTGTTCATACTTCAGGCCTAAACTTGCTCTTGGGTAAATCAGTAATGGTCATATTCTGCCACCCTTCCTCATGTTGAGTAGCCTTTTACTGCTCAACTGGTCTCACTGACATCAGAGGAACTATTAGTGGGGAAAGGTGCTATTCAATGGGAATAAGGGGATCAGAATCTGATGTGGAGAGGTGTTTTTTTTTCTAATGAGAACGGGATCAGGCCCTCATTAGTGTTAAAATATAGAACCAATCTCTGCTTAGAACACAAAGAATGTTCCACAGCTTTAACCAGAGCAAGACATAACCTTCAAAGAACCTTACTGTTAATTTTAGAATCATTTCTTGTAAAAACTTTATGGTGGAAAAACAATTTGGCTATGTTGATGGAATTCAGCTAAAGGATTTCCCAGCCTCACTTAGCATCTTGCCTGGCCATTTGGAGTGGTTACGCTTGTCACCTCATCACTAAATCCAGTAATGAAAATGGACCTTTTAATGAGTTACATACAATGCATAATTGCTATAGAACTCTAACATCCTTTATGCAAATGATTCTTGGGAGATCATTAATTAGTTTTTGAGGAATATTAATTTCTCTAAACCAAAAATATATAGATATATATTACTACTGGGAAATTGGCTTGAATTAGTTTTAACTATGATAAAATTACACTCTGTGACAATTAATCAAGTGGGGCATAGAGAGCCTGGCTTAAAATAAAAAGTATACTGTTAATACTGCTTCTCGTGGTTACTTCTAATTAATATGCATAAATAGTATTTTAAGACGAATATGTGCTATTTGTAGTCTAACTCCTTTTGCTTGATCCTTCATTTGAAAATAATGTATTTGCTGGAAGAGTCTGATTATTCAGAAGTATCTTTTGTGCCAATATCTTTATCAGAACTGTGTTACTATAAAAACAAGAAATGTAATCAATGGCCCAAGGGTACATCTATTTGGATTGTAGGGTAGCTACAAAGCAGCTTGAGTTCAGGCTATAAAAAACAGGAAGTAAGGCTGAGTGGTTTTAGCCTAACTAAACTGTGAATGAGATATTTTAATACAAATAAAAGTGCCCTAGGGGCATCATATAAACTTATTATAAAGCACTGAAATAACACTATAAAGTTAATTTTATTAAAATTAACTTCCTCTCCATCATTCTAACATTAATGGAGCACTAAGAAAAAGCACAGTTTATTCCAGTTTGCAGGATTATAAATTCAATCTGATTGGTTGGTTGCAGAGTACTTTCTAAATACTTAGCAAATATAGTTAGATGCAACAAAATGCCATAGAATGTTAGTGTTAAAAGTAAACCCTTTAATTTAAGAGTGATAAGATGCCACTACCTGGGACTCAGACATATAAGTGCTGCCCAGGACTTGGCCAAAATGTATACTTAAAAAAAAAAATTAGACTCATAAGTTGTACGTTTGTATATTTACATGACCTTATGTGAAGTGTTAAATAACGCCTATAACAATGATATGTTTGCTAGTGTCATTTTAAGTGAAATGGATGATAATAATAATAAAATAATAATCATAGAATCATAGGACTGGAAGGGACCTCGAGAGGTCATCTAGTCCACTCCCTGCACTCAAGGCAGGACTAAATATTATCTAGATGATAATACATCATCCCTGACAGGTGTTTGTCTAACCTGCTCTTAAAAATCTCCAATGATGGAGATTCTACAACCTCCCTAGGCAATTTATTCCAGTGCTTAACCACCCTGACAGCTAGGAAGTTTTTCCTAATGTCCAACCTAAACCTCCGTTGCTGCAATTTAAGACCATTGTTTCTTGTCTTATCCTCAGAGGTTAAGAAGAACAATTCTTCTCCCTCCTCCTTGTAACAACATTTTATGTACTTAGGGTGACCAGATAGCAAGTGTGAAAAATTGGGACAGGAGGTGGGGGGTAATAGGCTCCTGTATAAGAAAAAGGCCCAAATATCGGGACTGGCCCTATAAAATTGGGACATCTGGTCACCCTATATGTACTTGAGAACTGTTCTCATGTTCCCTCTCAGTTTTCTTTTTCCAGACTAAAGAAACCCAATTTTTTCAATATTCCCTCATAGATCATGTTTTCTAGACCTTTAATCATTTTTGTTGCTCTTCTCTGGGCTTTCTCCAATTTGTCCACATCTTTCCTGAAATGGCACCCAGAACGGGACACAATACTCCAGTTGAGGCCTAATCAGCGCAGAGTAGAGCACAAGAATTGCTTCTCATGTCTTGCTTACCACACTCCCGCTAATACATCCCAGAATGATGTTTGCTTTTTTTGCAACAGTGTTACACTGTTGACTCATATTTAGCTTGTGATCCACTATGACACCCAGATCCCTTTCCTCAGTACTCTTTCCTAGGCAGTCATTTCCCATTTTGTATCTGTGCAACTGATTGTTCCTTCCTAAATGGAGTACTTTGCCTTTGTCCTTATTGAATTTCATCCTATTTACTTCAGACCATTTCTCCAGTTTGTCCAGATCATTTTGAATTTTAATCCTATCCTCCAAAGCACTTGCAACCCCTCCCAGCTTGATATGGTCCGAAAACTTTATAAGTTTACTCTCTATGCGGTTATCTAAATCATTGATGAAGATATTTAACAGAACCAGACCCAGAACTGATCCTTGCAGGACTCCATTCATTATGCCCTTCCAGCACGACTGTGAACTACTGATAACTACTCTCTGGGAACAGTTTTCCAACCAGTTAGGCACCCACCTTATAGTAGCTCCATCTAGGTTGCATTTCCCTAGTTTGTTTATGATAATAATAATATTATAATAATTTCATTATTTAAAAATTGGTGCGATAACTAGTAGGACGTAATTTCTGGAACTAAGAAGATAAATACCAAGGCTACTGCAGAAAGAGGCAATAGATTCATAGATTCATAGATTCTAGGACTGGAAGGGACCTCGAGAGGTCATCGAGTCCAGTCCCCTGCCCGCATGGCAGGACCAAATACTGTCTAGACCATCCCTGATAGACATTTATCTAACCTACTCTTAAATATCTCCAGAGATGGAGATTCCACAACCTCCCTAGGCAATTTATTCCAGTGTTTAACCACCCTGACAGTTAGGAACTTTTTCCTAATGTCCAACCTAGACCTCCCTTGCGGCAGTTTAAACCCATTGCTTCTTGTTCTATCCTTAGAGGCTAAGGTGAACAAGTTTTCTCCCTCCTCCTTATGACACCCTTTTAAATACCTGAAAACTGCTATCATGTCCCCTCTCAGTCTCCTCTTTTCCAAACTAAACAAACCCAATTCTTTCAGCCTTCCTTCATAGGTCATGTTCTCAAGACCTTTAATCATTCTTGTTGCTCTTCTCTGGACCCTTTCCAATTTCTCCACATCTTTTTTGAAATGCGGTGCCCAGAACTGGACACAATACTCCAGCTGAGGCCTAACCAGAGCAGAGTAGAGCGGAAGAATGACTTCTCGTGTCTTGCTCACAACACACCTGTTAATGCATCCCAGAATCATGTTTGCTTTTTTTGCAACAGCATCACACTGTTGACTCATATTTAGCTTGTGGTCCACTATAACCCCTAGATCCCTTTCTACCATACTCCTTCCTAGACAGTCTCTTCCCATTCTGTATGTGTGAAACTGATTTTTTCTTCCTAAGTGGAGCACTTTGCATTTGTCGTTGTTAAACTTCATCCTGTTTAACTCAGACCATTTCTCCAATTTGTCCAGATCATTTTGAATTATGACCCTGTCCTCCAAAGCAGTTGCAATCCCTCCCAGTTTGGTATCATCCACAAACTTAATAAGCGTACTTTCTATGCCAATATCTAAGTCATTGATGAAGATATTGAACAGAGCCGGTCCCAAAACAGACCCCTGCGGTACCCCACTCGTTATGCCTTTCCAACAGGATTGGGAACCATTAATAACAACTCTCTGAGTACGGTTATCCAGCCATTATGCACCCACCTTATAGTAGCCCCATCTAAATTGTATTTGCCTAGTTTATCGATAAGAATATCACGCGAGACCATATCAAATGCCTTACTAAAGTCTAGGTATACCACATCCACAGCTTCACCCTTATCCACAAGGCTCGTTATCCTATCAAAGAAAGCTATCAGATTGGTTTGACATGATTTGTTCTTTACAAATCCATGCTGGCTGTTCCCTATCACCTTATCACCTTCCAAGTGTTTGCAGATGATTTCCTTAATTACTTGCTCCATTATCTTCCCTGGCACAGAAGTTAAACTAACTGGTCTGTAGTTTCCTGTTTTTATTTCCCTTTTTATAGATGGGCACTATATTTGCCCTTTTCCAGTCTTCTGGAATCTCTCCCGTCTCCCATGATTTTCCAAAGATAATAGCTAGAGGCTCAGATACCTCCTCTATTAGCTCCTTGAGTATTCTAGGATGCATTTCATCAGGCCCTGGTGACTTGCAGGCATCTAACTTTTCTAAGTGATTTTTAACTTGTTCTTTTTTTATTTTATCTGCTAAACCTACCCCCTTCCCATTAGCATTCACTATGTTAGGCATTCCTTCAGACTTCTCGGTGAAGACTGAAACAAAGAAGTCATTAAGCATCTCTGCCATTTCCAAGTTTCCTGTTACTGTTTCTCCCTCTTCACTAAGCAGTGGGCCTACCCTGTCTTTGGTCTTCCTCTTGCTTCTAATGTACTGATAAAAAGTCTTCTTGTTTCCCTTTATTCCCGTAGCTAGTTTGAGCTCATTTTGTGCCTTTGCCTTTCTAATCTTGCCCCTGCATTCCTGTGTTGTTTGCCTATATTCATCCTTTGTAATCTGTCCTAGTTTCCATTTTTTATATGACTCCTTTTTATTTTTTAGATCATGCAAGATCTCGTGGTTAAGCCAAGGTGGTCTTTTGCCACATTTTCTATTTTTCCTAACCAGCAGAATAGCTTGCTTTTGGGCCCTTAATAGTGTCCCTTTGAAAAACTGCCAACTCTCCTCAGTTGTTTTTCCCCTCAGTCTTGATTCCCATGGGACCTTACCTATCAGCTCTCTGAGCTTACCAAAATCTGCCTTCCTGAAATCCATTGTCTCTATTTTGCTGTTCTCCCTTCTACCCTTCCTTAGAATTGCAAACTCTATGATTTCATGATCACTTTCACCCAGGCTGCCTTCTACTTTCAAATTCTCAACGAGTTCCTCCCTATTTGTTAAAATCAAGTCTAGAACAGCTTCCCCCCTAGTAGCTTTTTCAACCTTCTGAAATAAAAAGTTGTCTGCAATGCAGTCCAAGAATTTGTTGGATAGTCTGTGCCCCGCTGTGTTATTTTCCCAACATATATCCGGATAGTTGAAGTCCCCCATCACCACCAAATCTTGGGCTTTGAATGATTTTGTTAGTTGCTTAAAAAAAGCCTCATCCACCTCTTCCACCTGGTTAGGTAGCCTGTAGTAGACTCCTAGCATGACATCTCCCTTGTTTTTTACCCCTTTTAGCCTAACCCAGAGACTCTCAACACTTCCATCTCCTATGTCCATCTCAACCTCAGTCCAAGTGTGTACATTTTTAATATATAAGGCAACACCTCCTCCCTTTCCCCCTGTCTATCCTTCCTGAGCAAGCTGTACCCATCCACACCAACATTCCAATCATGTGTATTATCCCACCAAGTTTCAGTGATGCCAACAATGTCATAGTTGTATTTATTTATTAGCACTTCCAGTTCTTCCTGCTTATTACCCATACTTCTCGCATTTGTATATAGGCATCTAAGATACTGGTTTGATCTTTCCTCCCAGTTTTGTCCTGACCCGCCTTTCTCTCTGCCAATATAGCCCACACTCCCTCTTGTTTCCGACCCATATCCCAGGTCTCCATGTTCCCCACTTACCTGTGGGCTTTGCTCACCTGTCCCCGTCGAACCTAGTTTAAAGCCCTTCTCACTAGGTTAGCTAGTCTGTGTCCAAATAGGGTCTTTCCCCTCCTCGAAAGGTGAACGCCATCTCTGCCTAGCAGTCCTTCCTCGAATAGCATCCCGTGGTCTAGGAAGCCAAAGCCCTCCTGGCGACACCATCTTCGCAGCCAGGCATTCACCTCCATGATGCATCTGTCTCTGCCCGGGCCCCTAGATATAAAGGTATAAGAATTAATACAACTGTGCAGTTTAAAACCAATGGCTCTTCCTCTTTGGTTCTCTCTCTTTTGTTTTTTGAGAAGCTTTGTTTTACTCAAAACATTCTGGTTGGGTCTACTTTAGCCACAGAACTCTCACTGTGATAGTGACTTTACCAAAAATTCTCATAAGAAGAAAAGGCATATGAAGAAATAATGGAATTGTCAAGCACTTTTTTCTCTGTAGTTTTCTTGTAGTAGGGAAAAATCAGAAGGCTTACCTCTTCTAGTCCTGGACTAGTTTCTGATATTAAACAAAGCAAGTTAAAAAAATAAAATTAAATAAATGCAGGGCTTGACTGCACATGGACAATCAGGAAAATTAATCCAAACTAACTGAATATGTGAATGTAAAGTGGATTAATTAAACTGCATTAAACCCCTGTGAGGAGACACTCATTCAGAATTAAATTGGCTTTAATTCATTTAAGCTTGTTTAACTAACCCACTTTAAATTCATATCTTTAGTTAATTCAGATTGTGTCCCAAAATATACTAGCCCTAAGTGTCCTGTTTTGGAAGTCATGCCAAATTATTCCACTTTACTCGGTCTCCACAGCCCCAATCTTGCAATGGGCTACTTCAAGATGGACAGTGACAGCAATGCAGAGTCTCACTTGCATCAAATGGATTTTGTGTGGGTGTAAAGACTCACATGCCTACCTGTCAAGGCCTCACGTTATTAGGGCTTAAAAATTTTATTAAAGCTAATGCTAAAAAAAATATATAATATATACGTTGGGAAGAGAGTTCTGTACATCTGGGTATAGTGCTTAGATTATCCACAAATATAAAGTAGTTTTTAAAAGTCATATGATACATAGAGTACATAAATAACACAATAACACAAATTTAGGTGAATAGATTTAACAATAGAGTTTAGATATTAGAATCTGAATACTCGGGTACATCACTCATGAAAAGTTGTACAGAGATTTGGTTGTGGAAAGCAAAGTATATTGTCCCTCAGTAATTGAGAATTAGGTTGGTTGTCCATTTAGAAAATACAGTCCATGAGGAAAGTATTTGTTACTTTCCTGACTGCTCTTCTCATTGGCACTCCAGCTCATCCTTCCTGGTATGCCGATGTCCAGTGATGTGTTCTATGTACATGTCCCTTGACCACCTGATGGTGTCCGATACCATGAGTTGCTGCACCAGATGAGCATAGCGTTGACCGATTCCATGTGTGTCTGGACCTGGTAATCCTTAGCTCTCAAGGTTTAGGCCAGGGGGCATATTTCTCTATCTTTCAAGCTCGGGCATCGTGGAAGGCCAAGGTCCTGTTCTCGAACAGCACTGTGACATCCACCATGATGATCTTCTTCCGGTCCTTGTTGGTGATGACGATGTCTGGTCACAGTTGGCTGTTGGTTCCGGGGATGGCAGAATTTACGGCAATCTTTCCCATGGGTGGCGGGATGGCTCTGGCCAGGCGATCTTGGATGGCTTTGTGTCGCAGCTGCCAAGCTCTCAAATGGGGCTTGCAGCTACACAGGACGTGGGGTAGCGTTTTGTTGGCATAGCCGCACTTCTGCATCGCTTGTCCCGATTCCTGTGGCGGACGGCTCCATTCAGTGGCATGCAGTTGAACCGGGCCCTGTGGATGAACCTCCAGTTGGCAAATCGGGTGAAGCTGCCCCCGTTCTACACTTAAAACACTGCAGCTGTGCAGCTGCACCACTGTAGCACTTCAATGAAGACATAACCTATGCCAATGGGAGGAATTTTCCTGTTGGTGTAGGTACTCCACTTCCCTGGGAGGCAATAGCTAGGTCAATGGGAGAATTTTTCTGTCGACCTAGTGCTATCTACACTGGGGTTAGGTTGATTTAACTGCAGCACTCAGAGGTGTGGATTTTTATACCCCTGAGCAATGGAGTTATACCAACCTAATTTCTTAGTGTAGACTAGGCCTTTGTCTCCCATCAACCTAGCTACCATCTCTGGGAGAGGTGAAGTACCTATGCCGATGAGGGAATCCTTCCCATCGGCATAGTATCTTCACTGAAGCATTACAGTGGCACCACTGCAGCATTTTAAGTGTAGACAAATAAGTGAGTGCAAATACAACTTAAATATGGTCTGCTTTTTTCATTGAGAGAAATAACCCCACCACCAAGGAATCCTCTGAATCCAGACTTCTTATGGCATCCAGTTCTAGGGACTTTGCAGCTGTACTTCCTTCCCTCTTCCCTCCCCCTGATTACAATGGGAAATTAAAAGGCAGAGATTTTTCTTTCAAGTTGACTTTTGCTTTCACAGCCCCTGTTTTTGTTGCATTTGGAAAAATATTGTGTAAATTAGCAAAATAAAATATCTTGTATTTCAAAAGGATCTCAACAACTGTGGGGCTCAAGAATTCAAAATATGCTCTTTGCACCTGCCTGGGTAGGGGCCAGGTATTTTCATGTAACTATATGGTTGTGGTATTTGTGGGCATGGTACCAGTGCCACCCATTGCAAGGTAGACCTAAGAAATTTAAAAAACAAAACAACACTCTGAGTGTAGGTGAAATTGCCAGCAGGTCTTCAATTCTGTTATAGCTCAGTCACACTGTAACACACAAAAATCCAAGATTCATGCAGCACCATATATGCCTGGAGCTGCTCCTCCTGCCCATGAATCTTGCTGATCTCAGTGGTGTGCTGCACCAGGAGTTCAGTAATCATATCAAATATTGTGATGCAGTATTTTCCCTCCTGCTTGCCATAGGATATATGGCCCTTTATACTGCTAAGCATTTGATGATATCCTATAAGGGTTCTCCACTCTGATACTACAATCCTCCCTGCTACATGCTGTTGTCATAAACCTTGACGCTTCATTACTTCTAGAAACATATTACTATTTTCCCTGTAGTTCCAATTTTGGTGCAAGACTTCTCTATGTTATTGGGCTCTTCTGAGAGGGCAGGCTGAGGGATTTGATTATGGTGCATAATTATTTATAATGGCGTTTTAACTGTTAACAAGGCTATGTGTGATAGTGATATGCTGTGAAGTGGTCTTGGGCTTTTTCTATTAAGAATATTTAGCTTTGTGTGGTTCTTTTAATAGTCATGCACGCTCCAACAGACTGGATAGGTATTTTTAATAAATCACTCTAAATAAGTAAATAAATAAATGGACTTTGTTCTATTGTTTGCACCTAGCCGCAGTCCCTTCCCTTCCAAATGAACACAAAACACATATTTATATGTGGCAGGGCTTGCTTTTTCTCTAGTCAAATGTAATACGTTTCCATTTGGTTTCAGATTTCCCAAGGGAATGAAAGAGGTGTTCCCTTCCCCCCACTTCGTTCCAATGATTATTTATTTTTACCCATGAAGATTTTTAAATAAAAAAAAACAGGTGATGTCAGATACTAAATGAATAAATGCCTCAGTTGTGTTCCAGATCTTGCTGTGAATACATGTGCAGTGGGAAAATTAAAAGGATCTCCACATGTATACAATTGCATACACATTATATGTATACAATTATTTTGTTATGTTTTAAATGTAATTAAAGAGCCCTAAAAACTTTTAATCAAAAAATACAATGGTAAATTTAATTTGTTTGGGACAAAGTATACATGTTCTCTGGTGCTGAATACAGCTGGGTTACCAGGGAAAGCAAAAAGTGCAGGAAACTACATAACAATTCAGAATGAATAATTAGAATAGTTCTAGTCTCCAATAAAACAGTCAGACAAAATCCAATAAACTATTCAACAAAGGCAGAACCAAGAAAAAGCAACAGTCATGAAAATGAATGGGTGATAATAGGTGGTGTTTTAAGTTTGACTACCACTGCATACATTGACAACTTACATAAATATTGTGGAAATAATTACAATTAGAGAAAGTTCCAAATCAGAAACTGAAATTTGAAAAAAAAATCCATTCTCCAAATTTCAGGGATGCTGAAATTAAAAACACAGACTCTAAACCCACCACTATGGTTTTCTGTCCAACAGCCTATTTATCAGATCTGGTTTGGATGTGATGCAAGATGAAGGAAATACCACAAGACTGATTAATTCTGAGCAAATGTTTTGCAAAAACAACTACAAATGTTCAGTGCCACTGCATTCAAACCTCTAACAAAGTTCAGTGGCGTGCCCCTGCTTACACTGAGGCTCAATAAGGTTCAAGTGGCATAGGCTGACATCTAATGTCTTTAGTTTCATCTTTGGATACATATAAACAAATGCTATTAATTTTTACTGGAATATGAACATCTTGAAAAGCTGGATGAAGTTGTTACATGACCCTAAGTCCCACATTCTGAGTTTAAAGGGATCAGCAAGCAGAGCTAAAGTTTGTTCTCATCATTCTACTATAGTTATGTCAAACTGTTTCTTTTGCGATGGCAATTTAGAGGAGAGGAATAATTTACTCACCAAAAAGCGCAGTTACAGATTGAGTGAAACTATTTGTGAATTTGGCAGAAATTCACAGAATAGTTTTGGTCCAAAAGAATATTTCAAGCTAAATTCACAGGGGCATGAGGTACTATTCACAAAACCAGATGAGGAAGACGTGGTGCTCCCATTTACATTCTGTACCCCCACGGATAGAGCATTCACCATGATGTGCAAGACCCCAGGTTCAAGTCTGCCAGATTCAGAGCAGGGACTTAGGTCACCCACATTGAAGGTGAGTGCCCTAACCACTGGGCTATATGGTATTCTGGAGAGGGTCTCTCTCAATCTCTCTTGTTGAAGCTGTTCCACTTTGTATAAATACGTCTATATTCATTGGGCCTCAGAGAGAGAGAGAGAGAGAGAGAGAGAGAGAGCATGAGATGACTCTATAGCTTGGTGGTCATGCCACTTATCTGTGCACTCCCTACTCCAATTCAGGCAGACTGCCAACTTGAACCCAAATCTTCCACATCCCAAATGACAATAACCACAGCGCTATAGGGTATACGGAGAGCACCTCCTCCTCCAGTTTTGTGAATGGCATTTTCAAATGTCCTTTGCTTTTGATAAAAACGTGGTTAATAATGGCCAAAATCAAAACAAAATATTTCACTCAACTCAAAACAAAAATATTTTTGGAGGGATGGTGGGAGTTGATTTCCTTAGCAAACAATTGTTTCTGGTGGATCTGAAGCAATTTTTTTTTCAGTTTATCCAGCGAACCAAAACAATCAATTATTTGCTCAGCTGTACTTTAGAAAACCTTCTCCATACACATCTTTCACAATTTTGTGGGCACCTGCACTTTTAAGATGACATCAAGTCAAGATGATCTCTTGTACCAGAAGTTTGAACCCTCTCCCTCTATATATAGGGGCTCATCTCAACCTAGTTCTGACTTTTAACACCTGATAGTCAATATTCAGTCAGAGCATAAGTATCTCTATTTCATCGCCCCTCTCTTTGACATTTGTCTCTTCTTTCATTGTGGGCAGTGGTTCCTTATGTTTTGATGTTTGTCTTCTTTACTTCCATCCTCTGGCTTTTGCTGAGTTATATAATATAAAAACACTTCAGTAGACATGTGATTTGCAATTGCTTCTAAGGCTAGGTCAACACTAATGACTGTACACATATCCATGTTTATTCCTGTGCCTTAACCTCCCTAAAACCTAAAGTCCACACCACATCTGTTCCATGGGACCAGAATGGATTATCAGTCACCCCCTCAGTCAGCTCTCTTCAGCATTTCAAAAAGTTCTGGCCCAATTCAATCCAGTACCTCAATGACTGATGAGTGCACTGCAGAAACATTTGTCCAAAGACACAGGAACAGAACCACAATGTCAGTCACTTGCTCCATGTCTTCCATTAAGTTTGGCGGAAGGGAGAGGTGAGCAGGGACTGCCATCAACAAATGCTGAAGGCAGCAGACAGTACTAACACACTGCAAAGCATTTCCTAGAGTGTCTCCAGTGACACACAGAACCCTGGGATACCACACTTGAAGCAATAGCACTAACGTCACATACCAAAAAAAAGGCAGCGTGGATGCAGGTACGCAATGTACCCATGCCTCAGCACAGGATACGTAGTCGTGTTCAGTACAGCATAGGTGGACACTTGGCACTAGTTCATGTACCCCACATCCACATGTACACAGTCCACAAAGTGAGACATAACCTTAGAGTAAGTCTACATTGCACACTTCTTATGGCAGCATGAAGAGTATATACACAAGGCACACACCCCTAGCATAGGTATAAATAGCAGTGTAGACTGTGAGGCACTGCTTAGGCAATTAAAAACATGCCTGAACCCATAGTATATGTACACAACGTGGCTCTCTGAATGCCCAAGCAGTGCCTACCACATCTTTACTGCTATTCTTAGCAGTGGAGTGTCCTGCTGCCTCCCCACTGCCAGAGCCTTCACTGCCCTGTGTAGCTACACAAGGTAATGTAGACACAGCCTGCTATTCACTGCAGTGTGTAGCTACGTATACCTTACATGCCGCCGCCAGTGGTGTGCAATGCAGACTTACCTTAATAGTATCATCTTCTTCTCCTCGTCCTCTTGGCTCCTATTTGCAAATCTCGACAAAGCACTTCATTCTCTCCTGAGATTGGCATGATCAGCCCTTGAAAGTCTCAGTTCTGAATCTTAAATGCTCCTCAGAGCTGCATTGTGTGATAAGTGGGCTCTTAAAATCAGCAATTTTGCAAATTAGGTGGCAGATTTTTTTTTTTCATTTTTAGCACAGTGAGTGAAGATATAGCCAGACAACTGCTATTGATTTGAATCATGCAACTAAACCTCCTGCACAAGATTTTAGAAATTTACTCCTTCCATCAAACAGACATTGTTTCAGATGCATTTTTTCTGGATATCTCCTGCATTTTTTGGTTTGTATTCATTCAAGCTTATCCTTCGTACAAGCAAACAGGGAAGAAAGTTTGCCATTATTCAGTACTATGGGTCAGATATCCAAAGGTATTTAAGAACCTAAAGATGCACGTAGCCATCTAGTGGGATTTTCAAAAGTGCATAACAAGTTACATGCCTAACTCCCTTTGAAATCAAATAAGAATAAGTGACATGCACATCCAAGAATTTAACTAAAAAACAAAGCACAAGTAGTTTATTAGAATATACACAGTAAAGTGTGTAAACTCTATTATGTATTTCTTCAGCTCTTAGAACAGTAAAATAATGTAATAACTTCACAAAAGTTCCCTCCACCTTATTCCCGGCTCTGCCACAGACTGCCTGTGTGATCTTGGGCAAGTCTCAAGTTGGGCACCCATATTAGTGGGCACTTTTGAAAATGGTGCCTCTATTTTCCCTATTTTTAAAATGGAAAAAAATAATGCTTCATATCTCACGGATGTGTTCAGAAACAAAAATTATTGTTCCACTCTTTGGGACCCTTTGAGTATAGAAGTGCCAACTTCAATTATTAATTACGGGTTAGACTGAGCCTTTATGCTCAGCCGCTGTATAAGAGATAGCACACAGCCACACCACTCCAGGAGGAGCCCTGGTAAACGGTTGCATCGTTATAGGAGGAATTGTAACTCTTCTCTCAAAGGAAACTAACTTACAGTAGCCATTTACTGGTTACAGCTTATTCCCCTCTCCCCCCCCAAAACATACACTACCCTTGCATTGACTCAGCTCAATTGGCCAGTGCACGCCTGTGAAGGGTCCTCATCCATCTGCTTGGTGGGATGAGTTCCTGGGACTGCTATGATGCAAGGAGCACGAACAACCACACAGGAGGTTGAAGGGGTTTTACTCCTCTGCACAAGCACATGGGCTGGGACACAATCCTATTCCAAGTGTCAAGAACCAAGATTTCTTAGAAACTTTAAGCTCTTCTGAAGCATTTTTTGATTTGACAAGTCAGTCTGTCAAATCACTTTGATTCAAAATTGCTAGAATGTTTCAGCTTGAAAAATAAAGCAATCATTTCTGTGCAGCTGGGTTTTTGAATTGGGTTTTTGGTGGTATTTGAATTGTAAAAAGGGAGATATTCCTCACAAGATGAGTAAAAGAAAATTAAAAATAGAATCTGCAAATTAGTGAGGATGGTGGGTAAATAAAATACCATTTTAAAACCTGAGCGATCACAAAAAAAGTCGATATATGCAGTACTTACCCTGTGAATTCTACCTATGAGAATTGGGGTTTTCATGTGGGGGGGGGGCGGGGGGAGGTTGCCTTTTGTTTGTATTTTTGTGATGCACCGGGTACAATTGTTAGGAGGGCATGTAAAGTTAATAACCAACAAGCTTACTTATGTTTTTTAAAAAGTGTACATAGTTCATATGGGTGCTCAGTCTTCTCTGCACAATGCTAGTTAAGAGTATATGGAAAACACTTTAAGTACCAGTACATCACATTAATAGGGAAGAAGAAAACAGATGAACCAAAGGAAAATTGCTGAGGCATGGTTGTTCATGCCTGGTTAAAATCAAAAGTGTGATATGTTACCAAATCATCCACGAAAGTCAGTAATAGCAAAAGACTCAACAAGATCCAGATTCCTGTCTGATTCCTTTAACAAATTATCAAGCTCTTCCTCCTATTTGAATGTCTATCTAGAGTTACCTTCTGCACTAGCACCATTCCTCTATCATCTAAAAGGAGGTGGGCTCCAATACTTTGTGCCAGGTGAAGAAGTCTTCCTTGGTTTTAAGTTGTGGTAAGTGTAGTGTAGGATTTCCTCCTTAAGTCACATGGATTTTTTCAAGATAATAGAAGCAGTGTTAGAAAACAAAGATCTACATTTAAAAACTTATTGTCCCAAATCCTGCATAAACTAATTTTAATTGCTCAGCTATAAATCCAATAGCCATTTATTGTATGGTAACAAACTTAGGAAATACATTTTAAAAGTAATTTTTCATATTTTTATCAAATATTCCTATAATTCTAAGCACTACTAACTGAAGTCCAGGATTCCTGTAGGAATGTTCGAGCCTGACATCAATAAAATGTTCATTTTTCAGAACAGGCTGTCAATATGTCATTAATATTAAGAGAAATAAGGTTAGTAAAGTTCAATATATGTTGGGAAGTTTTCTTGACATTTAACACATCATATTAAAGCTTCTTCAAAAAGAAAGAAATATCAGCTTGTCACTTGGAGATTGAAATTGAACTGCGCTGAGACAAACTGCTGTTTCTTCCCCATGATGAAATTCACAGGATGGGCAAAATGTCAAGATAAAAATAAACCACCCAGGGAAAAATACTAAAAATCAAAAGATGAAGTATAACCATTGTTACAGTTACTGCTTTAAAAAAAAAAATCTAAAAAATCCAGTTCTTCCCCATAACACGATAGAAATACCCAGAACTTCAACTACACTGATGAAATGTGATGAAAAATATCTTATTGGAAAGGTTATACTTGTTTTATGTAGTTTAATAAACTAAATGTGAATGGGTAACTTTAGTATAGAACAAACTTTGAAAACCTTATATAAAATTTATTTATGTACATTTTGAAATTTCACTATAAAGGAGAACCACACATCCATATGAAATACTATCTAGTGAAGTCAGCTGCCAAAGCACATGTAATCTTAGGACACTTTTACATTGAAGGAACACTGTATAATTTTACTGAGCATCAACAACTGCTATCAATGTACATCAAAATATTCCTTAATGAGCAACATCAAGCACAAAAACCTTAGTCAGGAAATCCTATGCACAGATGACAAAGATATTGACGGGAAGTCTACAATCACATCTGTTATTTCTGAAACAGACCTTTATGAAAGGATGAAAACTACTTGCTTGATTAACTACTGCTCAGAGCCCTTATTTTCTGTACTCATGACGGAGTCAGATTTGACTGCCCTTAACTTTAACTCTTCTCTCCAGGAGTGAATAAAACAGTGGCCTTGTTTGCCTGCAATTTGTAAAGTAAATGTAAATGTTGGTTGCCAGTTAGTACTATATATAAGCACTATTAAAGGTTATGTGGTGAGCAATAAGTTATATTTAAAGCCTTTCACTAATGTAAAAAGCTTCTATGATGGACACTTTATGATATATGAAATTATGAGGCACTTCCTAATGGTTACTTTGAGCAGTCTATAGAGATTCTAGCTGCATACAGCCTTTTTCCTCAATACTTCAACTTATGCTTTAGAGGCAGCCTTTTAATATAAAGACTGGGCAAGCAAAACAGTTATTTGAAAAACATTTCCTTTTCCTAGTCCCTTTTAGTACTCCAATTTTTAGTTTACCCAATATTTTATTAGTATCCTTAGAAGCAGATCAAATAGCGAAATAATGCAAAAGTAGCATTCACAAACTTTAGTCTAAATTTCAAATGTTTTAGGACACGCAGCTGAATGAAAAACAGATACTGCGATGGATTTTAAGTTAATAACATTGTGTCTCAACAATGGTTAAGGGCAGTATATTGCCATCTCATTTCACATACCAGGCATTTAACTTGGTCCAGTGCAGGGTTACAGGACTCCCACTATAAAACCAATAACTTAGGGTAGACTCCTTATCCTACCAATGGAACTCAGCTCACTCTGTTTCCAACTTCCTTTTTCAACTGCCATTTTCAACTATAGATTAGAAAGATTCTCTTCTCAGGATTTATCTATTCTATATGAACACTTAGTTTGTGGCAAGGAGGTGTATATCTACCGTGCACTAGCCTGTGGCTCACTAAGGAGAGATCTACACATGCACCAGCATATAGAGTACAGACACTGCACGCCATAGACACTGTAGACAGTGAGGCACTTCTTAAGCAAGTAGAGACACCCCAGAACTCTGGGGTATATGCCCTACATGGTCTCTCTACAGGCTCAAGCAATGCCTCCTTTGTCTACACTGCTATTTTTAGTCTCTCACTGCCTGAGCCTTTCCCCACTGCAGTGAGAGACTCCAGCAGTCAGGAAAGGTTCTGGCAGGAGGACGACAGCAGAGAAAGACCCTGGCAGCTCCCCACTGCCAGATGTTTTCCCTGATGCCTCCCTCTGATGGACCAAATATGGCTACACACTACAGCCCAGACACAGCCTGCCACTACAGCGTGTAGCTACACATACCCTACTTTCCACCACGAGTGCAGGAAAAGCCTAGTGTCCATGTGGACCTTGTTGCCATGCCCTAAATTCCCTAGTGAGCTTTAATCTACTCATGTTGCAGAGCAGGGTTGCTAGGGAACTTTTAGTGCACAGCAGAAGGGTCCACATAGACACAGAGTGTGCAGCAGGCTACTGAAAGGTAGATTTGCACCCCAGCTTGCTACGAAGTATACCCAAGTCCTCATAGGTTTCAGAGTAGCAGCCGTGTTAGTCTGTATGCGCAAAAAGAACAGGAGTACTTGTGGCACCTTAGAGACTAACAAATTTATTTGAGCATAAGCTTTCGTGGGCTACATCTCACTTCTTCGGATGCATAGAATGGAACATATATTGAGGAGATATATATACACACACATACAGAGAGCATGAACAGGTGGGAGTTGTCTTACCAATTACAAACATTGAATCTATCTCCCCATGTGAGTACTCTCACACTTCTTATCAACCTGTCTGTACTGGGCTATCTTGCTTATCACTTCAAAAGTTTTTTTTCTCTTACTTAATTGGCCTCTCAGAGTTAGTAAGACAACTCCCACCTGTTCATGCTCTCTGTATGTGTGTGTATATATATCTCCTCAATATATGTTCCATTCTATGCATCCGAAGAAGTGGGATGTAGCCCACGAAAGCTTATGCTCAAATAAATTTGTTAGTCTCTAAGGTGCCACAAGTACTCCTGTTCTTTTTTCAAGTCCTCATAGGCTTTCTGATTAAACTCTTCCCTATGCAAGATGGCCGGTGGGCTTTAAAGTGTTTAAAAGGCACATACCCTCTTTTCCATGTAATGGCCTATGCTTCCTTCAATTTATTGAGAAGCTGTTAGGTTGCATACATAACTGGGTGTGCTCAGGTGTATACGTAACTGGGCGTCACAAATCCTGAAAAATCTATGTTATTTATAGTAAACATTTTTTTTTATTGCACCTAAACATTTGTTTGAAAGGCAATCTTTGGGCGGGGGGGAAGTAGCATTATTGATTTGGGATTTTCAGAACATGTTCAGGTAAACTAAACCAAAAAGGGAAGCAGCAGAAAAATTATTGCCCAAAACCTTTACTCATTTTCTTGCACATAGCTGCGAAATTCCTAATGACAAAGTTATAGTCCAGAACTATTTTGAAATGCACTGGATTTTTTACCCCACCTTGACTTCATTCTCATAGTCTCCTTGAAAAGACTAAATGATACAGAGACCAAAAATATAATTTTCATTCAGAAAGGATCAGCTCATACATTTCTACAGAAAAGGGAAATGTACACACAAAAAGCATCTATGCTAAAAGATTGTAAAAGTTGCAAAGTCAAGCACACAAATCTGGAAGTGCCAGAATTAAGGTTCCTGTACTACCTTAATTCAGCCCCCTTGTGTATATATAGCATGATGCAATCTTCAATTACATGATCACATCTTTGTTTTTCCACAGGAGCCCTGCTTTATTCAGTGCACAGAATAGATGGTGGTCCCTTAACAAGCAGCTATTCAATATTTTGTTTTCTACTTGTTCTTCAATATGTGGCCTCACACCTTATTTGCTGCTTATGATTCAAATTTTGCTCTGATGACAGAATTATTAATTTCATCGTGGGCTTTTCTATGGTGCTCATCACTCTAATATGAGTACTTCACAAATAATACTGCCATCAGTCTAGCAGATAAATGTGGTTTAAAGAGCTTTAAGATCTGTGTGACTATGTCTGGTTGCTTTGTTAACGTCTAGAACATTGGGGGATGTGGAGTTTCAGTTCAGTTTTAGGAAACTCTCATTGGTCTTTAAGTGTCAACAGGCATCTCAAACAGTGGCAATTTATGCACTTCTGCAGGATGCAGAGCAAATATAAACTTCCTGATGAAGCTTAACCCTTTATAGCACAGGAACTGTATTTTGTAAATGGCAAGGAACAGCTTTATGTGTCACTGAGGATGGTTAGGGCAATCCGTTTTCATCAGTTATGTCAATGACGTAATGTTAGTTTCCCAAGTGCCCTGTTTTCTCTAGCTGGCTGAGACTCTGGTGATGCTTGTTGCTCTAAATTCCTATCTTGCCATAATACACCTTGTAGCACATTTCCCTTTGAAATTCTGTGACTATTTGTGGATTAAGGTGCTACTATGCCAGAGCAAGGTATTCGAATCTGGCCTGTTCTGTGCGGCTTCATCTTTTATTTCAGACAAGAACATAGATCTTATTTTATTAAAGGAGTAACTTTTCTCAGCCAAGCCTTTTCACATATACAGTCACCTGAGTGCTTGACCATAGTACATACCCAGTTAATAGAACCCCTGTTCTATGCTCTGGGAATGGAGATACAGAAAAATCTAAACTGCACACAAAAATGGAAGTTGGGTTGGGTCCCCTTTGAAATTATTTTCATTAGTGATTTCTACTGGTCAGGACCCTGGTTTATTTCAGATTATATTTTCATCTGACAGTCAACATTTACAAATGTATGGTATGGTCAGCCATGATTGTTTTCAGATCTTTTTTTAAAAAGTAGTTGCATATAGAACGTTTCTATCAAAGAAGTGTCATTAGTTATTGTCTATTACTTGAAACATTGTCAAGATTCCACTTTTACAGTTACAATTATAGGGCTTAGTCTTTGTTACCTGCACTAATTTCAAGCAACAGCTAGTTAATGGACTGCTACTACACCATTCATGGAATATAAACTTCAAAATTTAAGTCAGGGAAAGGGTTATGTATTGTTAGTACTTTATCTACACGTTAGAGAATAAAATTAACTTTTTAATGTGCATTTACTGAAATGTGTATTACCTAACATTTCATATCTCTTATTACAGAACCAAAGAAAAGGTGATTTATGCAAAATCAAACACTGATACACTAACTGATCCACAGGAGGCTTGCATTTCATTTAATGCATTTCAGATAAGAAAAATGGAGAATCTGGTTCCTAGTAAATACTATATTAGAGCAAAAAAAAACCTATTCACAGGAAACAGTTTTTCTTGATTAATATATCCCTCTTTTCTGTTTATTAGTTATCCATGATCAGACTGATTTTTCTGAGCTCAGAGCAGATGGAAGCATTAGTAATATTTTTCTTAATCTATTATTTCTAACAATGCCAACAAGTGTGCTTAACTCCTCCTGAAACAGAAGATATTACCTCTACCCCCAGGAGCTTACAAACATCAGACATGATGTAATAATGGGGTACCAATACAGCATGGAATGGTAGAGGTAACATCAATTAGATTAAAGTTATTCAGCAAAGGTTAGGGTGTTGCATTAATATAGTGGGGATTTTGACTGTGTTTTGTGGGGCTGTGTTTTATTTAGAATAAATAGATGTCCAAGGCAGAAAAGTGAATGAGGAGAAGGTGGTGGCCTTGCAAATTAGATAAGGAAGGGCATTTCAAGAAAAAAAGTGATCATGGAAAAAAGAGTGTAAAGAGTTTTTGGAGAAGAGGACAAAAAATATACAGGCTGCCAGCATGGGTGGAGTGGAGGAGGCCGTAGGAACAACACTCTAAAGAGCACAAGACCATAAAGGTGAGGGGCAGAACTATGGAGGACCTTGTAAGTCAGGACAAGAAATTTGAACCTAATGTAATGGAGAAGGTTAAGTAGAGGGATTCAAAGAGGGGTGTGATATGATCATCTGAATGGACAAGGAATACAGATCTTAACAGCAATGCTCACAATGGAATGAAGTTTGGGTGGAGGAGACAATGTGGTGTGAGGGCAGCCAAAGAGGAAGGAAACTATTAAAGATGGTCCGGGATTGGACAAAATTTTTGCTGTCTGGACAGGAAGAAAAGGTTGATTTTTAGAGGTGTTCTGAAAGGAGGATCTGGATCTGAATATGAGGGATGAAGGAAAGAGGAAGAAGCTGAAGAAGACACCAAAGGTAAGGCCGTGGCTGACAAGAAGCATAGTATCAACAGTGATAGAGAATGAGGAAAGTATGGAGAGCATTGAAGGAAAGAGCAGCAGTTAATTTTTGACCTTGTTATGTTTAACTTACCAGCAACACATCCAAGAGGAGGTGAATCAGGCTGAAATAAAAATATAGATGGAAAGAAATGGGTCAAATGTGGAGAGGTTGATTTGTTAAGTCATCAACATAGACGATATCTGGCTGTATGTGAGCAGATGAGATTGGCAGGGAAAAGATATACAAAGAAAAAAAGGAGAGGGACACGAACAGATATGCAGGCAGATATAAGAGGAAGCACAAAAATAAAGCAGTGAAGGATAAAGATATAGTCAAAGGGATAGAAGAACAACCAGGAGAGGCCAACGCTGAGAAACCCAAGAGAAAACAAGACGTTAAAAGGTAGGGTATGATCACAGCGGACGAGAGATTAATTAAGATGAGCTTCTCTCACTGCAAACTGGAAATTAAAAGGTTGTGGTTTAGTTTTTATAAACCTACAATCTAATATAGCTCAGAATGTTCAGTTAATTAAGGACAACTGTTGAACTAACAGGAGGAAACTGGAAGCAAAGACAAGGGCCAAACTCTTGAAGCACCTAAAGCACTGAGACTGAAGTAGCTTTTCATATCATTTGAAAGTGATGTAATTTTGATTTATTTTGATAAAAAAAGATAAACTATGAAAATGGCTTTAAAATGGCTATGAAAAAGCATGGTGTTTTAAAGACAATGGAGTGTAGTGGGAAAAGCACTGGAAGAAAGTGGCTAATAATCCGTTCTTATCCATCCATCAACTAGATGGTGCAGAAAAGCAAAACACAAAAGAGGGAATTGGAAATGATGTTTCTGTAACTCAGCGGTTTGGACTTAGTGAAGTAGTGAAGTAGGTCTAAAACTCCATTACTTTCTTAATTTTATAGCAAAGCAATTATTTACTGCAGTATGTTGGCTTGAAAATGTTATGTAATTTAAGTAATAGGAGCATAAATACCGTAAATTACACTGATGGCTAGTTTGAGTTCAAATTTTGTAATATTTACATTCTACAAAGTCTGCTTGCCACATAATTAGTGTAACTATATTTTCACCACACTTTGATATACATGATATGGGAATGGAAAAAAACCCATACTGGGGAACTCAAAAAGGTTGATAAATACCAAAAATGGAGATGAACCAATCTACATTTAAAAATTTAGGCTGTTGATTAAACAATGGGTTAGGGCCTTGGCCCTAATTAAATGCCCTTTGTGATGTTACAGTTGTACAAAGGGCACTTCAAGGTGCCTCAAACAGGCAGCTGGAGATTTCCAGTGCAGGGTGTTTCTAGGACAGCATAAAGCTAGCTTTACATCACCTACTCCAACCCCCTTGGTGTGGAGGGTAGAGAGGAGAAACAACATTCCAGGGGCTGCAGAGGCAGAGGCAGAGAACATAACCATCCTCACTGGAGTGGCCTCTATGGAACAGGTCCATCCAGCATAATTTAGATTGCTCACATGGGTAAGTAGGGGCAATCCCTGACATCACTTACTACCTTGATCAATTTTCTACAATTCCTAGCTTCTGCTTTATATTCATTATTATCAACTTCCCCTTTCTTCCATTTGTTATGTACTTGCTCTGGGTAGCTACAGGAGATGTGAGGAATTGCCTGTACAAGTCCGTTTGCATTTCTTATGTTTCCTGGTTCTGTGTTGATTCTTCATATTGCCATATAGGCTCTTCATGACTGCTGGCTGAATGGTTGGGGACCAGAACAGGAGTGGGGCACTGTGACATTTGGCCGCCATTGGGTACAAAAGTGGCTTGGTTTCATAACCCAATATGACAGCTGGATTCTGACAAGCCCAGTGATTAAGCATGCAGGTATAGCCTCATCGCCCTGTCAGCTTGCACACCCAGAGCAGGGTCCAAATTTTCAAGCCTCCCATCCAGAAATTCCCAACGGTTCTGGAGCCCCCAAAACAGAGCATTCAAATACCCTGCTGCACACCATAATCACACCTTTGAGAATGCACCTGTAACTCTCTTGGCACTTCTGTTTCCCCATCTGTCAAATGTGGATAAAAATACTTAAAATGACAGTGTCACTGTGAGGCTTCATTTATTAATGCTTATGCTTTGAGATTCTGACATGAAAGACATTATATGCATGAATTATTACTGCATCATTTCAAAAATATTTGGAAACACTAATAGGACCAGGTCCAGAAGAAGATGTTTTAAAAATACCATCAGTCATTAGATCCCTTTGTATATTATTGTTCTGAAGGTACCAGCCAAATCCATGTTACCATATTGGATGTAATATGTATAATAATTACAGCAGATGCTTTAGTTAAAATGAACTAAGTACTGCTTTCCAGACGCACATAAGCCATTTCTATAAACAACTGTATGTTTTTCTTTCCAAAAGTGGAAACTTTATCCAGTAAATGAGCACAAGGATACCATGATTTCTCTTGAGAATCCTTGCTACTACAGTTTACATTCATGACAGTTTGGGGTCTCAGCATTTACATTATAAGCCTCTTTTTATGAACTTTTGTAAGTTGGCTAACTAATTCACTTTGGACAGAAAAGTGACATATGGAAACAGAGTAGGAATACAATTTTAAACAATTTCTAAATGAAACAATTTGATTCTGTTCCATAATAATTATTATTCTTTTATTTACGAATTGGATGCTAAAGAAAATGAGGGGCTGATTAGAATGACAAAGCCAGGCATAGTGCAGTGACATGGCAACTTTAACTGTTCCCCTGCATCTATCTGCACCTTCCATATGACTGGTTTTCTGCTTTGGAACAGCCCTTCAGCATAAACTGCCAGTCTCATCCCAAAAAGAGCAGTGATTTTATGAAGTGCACATATGACTGGAACTGAGATGAGAACCATCAAATGAATTTGGATTCAAAGAAATCAAACTGATGAATTATGGTACTTTAGATACTTGGGCCAAACTTAGGCACTTAAAGTTAGACATCTATGGCAAGATTTAGTCACCTAAATAAGTGGCCTTATTTTTAGATGTTCAGCATCCATAGTTCTCATTAAATGGAACTTGGGGTACTCAGAATCTCTGGGGGGGGAAACAAGTTAATTGTTAAAGTGGCTAAATACAGATTTTGTACCAAAACTTTCCAACTTTGGTGCCTCATTGTGTCTTAATATTTCTTCAGTGCCCAGAATGCAGAAGGCTCTGTAAAAACACTAAAAGAGCATGTAAACTAAAAAGCTAAGTAAGACAAATAATGAGGGAAAGATAGTCATTATCATGGATTGCACACGCAATGCAGTCTGCGTGATAACTGGCATAACTGTTAGTTTTCTGTTTTGTTTTGAATACAGAATATATGAACTAGCTCAGTATTGTCAACCCCAGATGTTCAAAAACCATACATCAGGCAGCCAAAATTATGAAGTTGGCTTTAAAATAATGTGGTTTTTTAAATTAAGGTTTTGACTCAATTTGACTCAATCCTGGTGTTTGAGTCTTTAGGATTCACTGGGATAATGTTTTGCAGTTTTTCTCTGAAACGAGGAGGGCTAGAAACTTTTTTCTTTTAAATAAAAGCTGGGATTCTAATGTAATCACATGCCTCCGGGATCCACTAGTGTCAGGGTGTGGGATCCTCAAAAGAGGTCCCCACTACCCATGAAGGAACAGGCCCTGACCTCAGCCTGAAGGTGAGATGGTCATAATCTCATCATGACAACAGTGTAACCAACACATATCTTATATCCTATATTTGCATGCTGTGGGCCTTATTCTCGGTAGCCTTGTATCTTGTGTAGTCACTTATGCCTGTGCAAAGTAGCTATAAAATTCTATCAAAGCAGAATGGTAGCTTTACCTTCACTTTGTACAGTGTAAATGAATACATAAGGGGCAAGACAGGAGAGAATTAGGCCCACTAGTACCTCAGTATTGACTTTTTGGTCCTTTAATTTAGGCTAGAAGAAAGAACAGAGTATTGTGTCACACCTAAAATTCTGTTTCATATTTTTTAAACAAAATAATTTAGCAAGTAGTTAGTCCATAGCACAGTCTAATTAGGTATATAAAATGAACAAGATTGAAGGTTACTAGCACACATGCCGTAAATCTTTTCAGTAAACATTTCAGTAGACAGTTTGGCATGTGGCTTTAGCATGCCTACATGGCAGTAAGAACTATATCATAAATCTTAATAACTCCACTAATAGCTCTAATTTTTCTTAATATTTTGTTTTCCCTTTTTGAACTCATGATAGAAGTTCTCTCAAGCAGGGGTGACTACAATGGGGACCCTTAAATATTTGCCAATTTTGTTTACAGTAATACTAAGTTACCTCAGAATCTAGAGTATTCCTTTATGCTTCCCAATGCTTAGAATAGGAAATACCCTGAATATTGCAAATACTGCAGTTAGCTTACTGCAAATCCTTAGTTACAACAACTGATAATCTTTTAAAGGCCCACCACTGTGTACTAAGGACTTAAGCAGAGGAAGGGAGACTTGTCTGGCGTTATGACTACCAGCAGCAGCTGAACCACTGTTAATAAAGTGAAATGTTATGGTACCTGCTAATAATAATCATATCTCATGAATGAAACAAACTTCCATGGTTAACATAATTATATTGCACTTGAGTTGGGATGCATCAGAACCATGGGCATAATGGACCAAGGTAGATTTGATTTATATATTCTACTATGCCAGTGCCAAATACATTAGGTGCACACAATCCTTTAGAATGGGCCAGAGAAAAGAGTACTGATCCTTTTGTCCTTTTATTCCTGCAGTAGTCAGAAGAGCAAACTGTATTTGCAAGAATGGTTCAGCTTGCATACACTCCAGCACATTGGACAGTTTGGGGAAGAACTGTCTTGAAGGGACAATTTCCCCACCACTACCAAGCTCTCCTTGGGGTGGTAAGGCATTACATTGCCCTTAACACAGGCAGTCTCTAAATGGCATAGTAAAATTATGAGCCACCAAGGGATTAAAAATATATAGTGCCTACAACATTTTTTTTAAAAACAACTACCTAAAATACTTTTTCTCTAAAACACATTGGTGTATGTGTAAGTGCACATATATTATATATAAAGACATGTCAGTATGGTATAAAGGTTTTATCATATAGCGTACCCTTACCTCTGCCTTTGTGTGGCATACAAAGCTATGTGCTTAATGTTCTTTTCTATGTATTGCACCTTTAAGAGAAAAGTTAGCCCCTCTAGCCTGTATGTCACAGAATGTCACACACACTGTCCTCATGCTTAGGCTATGTCTACACTAGAGACCTTACAACAGCACAACTGTACTAGTGCAGCTGCACAGCTGTAAGGTCTCTTGTGTAGCTGCTCTATGCTGACGGGAGAAAGCTCTGCCATCAACATAATTAAACCACCTCCAATGAGCAGCGGAAGCTATGTTGGCGGGAGAAGCTCTCCTGCCAGCATAGCTCTGTGCACAATACTCCTGAGTGACATAAGTTTTGCTGACATAAGTGGTAGTGTAGACATGGCCTTAGAGACTTTATTTGTTCTTTCTTTCCTTGTTTCTTTCCCCTAAAATAAGTTATCTGGACTCAAAGTAAAAGTTTGTTTTCTGGCTAGAGAAACACATAGCCCCTAGTGAATGATTCAGCCATCACAAACTCATGTCAATATAACCTAAATATTAGAATACACCATAATGTAGTCCACCCTAATGTGGTTTAATATATATATATGTATAATGTAGTCCACTCAAAACTGTGGACACAGATTTGAGTGGACTACATTATATAATATAGTATATAGTATATATATATATTATATATAATATATATATATAATATATATATTAAACCAAACTACATTATATATATATATATTAAACCAAACAGCTGTGCCCCATATAGTTCTCTCCTTGTGAAAATAAATGCATGTAGAGGGATGAATTAGTGCACAAGTCATGAAGTCTCAAGGACCAGCAGGGGTATAGAGGGGACAGGATCTGGTTAACAAAAAGTAGCAGAGGTACCAAGCCTATAACCTTCAGGTAGCTGCATGGCAGGGATGGGGGCAGCACCAGTAGCTGTGGTGCTGTTGGCTGCAGGCCTCTTGCTCAAGGTACAGCATAAAGGTAGTGCTCTCTCAGGCCTCATTATTCTCTGAAAACTTTACCCGTGAACCAGCCATAGTCACTGTGGGGGAAGCATACCATTTAGAGTAGCATCACTCTAGCTCCTTCCCTCCAACTCACACCTCCCTAGCTGAGTCACTTTATCCTTCTGCAGAGGCTCACCACAGCTAGCAGGTTTGCTTCTTCACCACTTTCACAGGGCAGGATCAGGCTATGTGATGACACTGTTGCCTTTGTTATCTTTCCCTAACATTTACGCATATAAAAATCACTCATAGAAGTGGTTTGAAAAAGCAATCAAAGTATCCAAACATTTGCCCCTTTTCAGCTATACTGGAAATAGTGATAGGTACTGAATGTGCCAGTTACATGAATGAGGATTTATATGAAGAAAGTTAAAAATGGATAGATGGAACCTCCCCTTTGAATTGGTCTAAAGACCTGATCCTGCAAGATATTGAATGCCTCCTATAAAATGCTGCTGGTTCTCCTCAGGTTCCATTTACTTTATTAGAGGTTGATAGCATGCAGCACTGTGGTTGATGTAGCTCTGGCATCTTCATGAAACTACTCACAGTATTTATAAACCATGTATCTACAGGTGTGCCACAGATGTTTGGGGGAGCATGGCTATTGTTACCTTGGGTATAATATTAATTCATTAATGCAACCTGACACTCGGTATTTTCTTTTTATTACAGAAGTCCCCTAATATTTTTATATTTTAATAAAATAGAGATTTTGCAAGTATTTTTTTCTTTCCCATACTCATAATGCACCTAACAAAAAGTGGCATTTGCCTGTAGTTTATATGTTATGCTGGAGATAAGGTTATCTACTGTTTTACAATTCCAAAGGAAATGTATTGATAAAAAAATGAACTAAATTGACTCTTGCCAGCAACATCTGACTGTGAGAGGTCTAGGACTGTCTACCTGTTTATACCTAATCTTTTAGGCAGCATAAAATTAACAGACTGTGTCCCTTGTAAAATAGTTTTAGTGATAGAATATGCTTTAAAAGTTCAAAAATTCCCTTTTGCTTATACTTTAGAAGGGCTTGTTTACAGAAGTTATATTTTAGCAAGAAAAATTTCAGTTTACAGGATGACCTAAAACAAATCCTGCATCTGGATGTGACTATTGTGCCATCTTCAGGACAGTCCAGAAATATAGTTATATTGGATTTTCCACTCTTTCAGTACTCCATCATGAGAATTGTCTTTGTTATATACATTCCACTTCTGGGATGAATTGGAAAGTTAAAAATAAATAAATAAATAAATAAATAATCAGAAACTACCTTTTACTACAGCACAGGAATAATGACTGGCTTCTTATTTTTTAGAGAATGACAAAAGGCTACAATGTGTTTATTTTTATTAATTTAACACTTATTCTGTTACCCCAAAGAGATGAGCAATTATTTCAGCTGTATAAATATTATATAACCAGTGAGTATTATGCCAGCACCCTGTGCTGGGTTCCCATATGCAAAATCCCCAAAGTGATAAGGGAATAGAAAACTGGAGTCTCCCATAGAGAGCTACATTAATCTGCTTGGATTGGGGTTTATGTGTGTCCCACTCCCAATTAATTTTACATTAACTAAATAAAAATACTACTTAATTTCCAGGACCACCTTGATACTACATGCACTAGCATCCTGCTTGTCTACCATCCCCTACACATTGGGGGGTAACACACACACACACACACACTTCCAGTGCCAGTTAAGTATGTCCAAACTAATAACTGAAAGAGGAACTCTTTTTATTCATGAATTATGCCTGTGTACTGCCAGACTGTTCTTCATTTCCCAATTAATATTAAAGAAAAATCTGTCCACAGCCACCAGGTTGTTGGCCCCTCTCCCAACATGCCATGATAGCAGGACTTACCACACCAAGGAAATAAACAGAATATTTACCCAATCCCATAGGGGTGCATCCAACCAAGTCATTCTCCCTCAAGTGAGAAACAATTCAATGGCAAAAAAAAAAAAAAAAAGTACCTATGTTAACATAGAGTTAATGTTGCTGTGTGGTATGTCATCCCCTTGTAGTTTTGGCTGCCAATGCAACTTTAACTCTGCCCTGTTTCAGCAATGCCCCCATAAACCCCATTAACACACATACCTTCGTTCTGGAAACCTTTCGGTTGCTGAAGGGACAAGCGTTTCACCTCCTTTTACAACCCATTCACACTCACCCACAGGTTTCCATCTACCACTATTAAAGGACAAAAGAAAAATGTTGCTCACACCACATTCCCTCTATTGCCCTAGAGCTGGCCACAGCAATGGGAATTATTTGCATACACTCCAGGTGTAGTCAGCATGTTAGGTGTGCCTACTCTAAGTGGTGGAGGCAATAGTTGGACCTGCGTGTTTGTGATATGAGAACACATACTTTGAAGTGTGGGACAGAGCTGTGGTTGGGATATGGGGAACTCTATTTTTTGCACCTTCTCATGTATGTGAGCAAAGGGAAGAGGTGCATGTGTACCTTCAGGATGCAGTATGCTTCATTTTGATGCAAAACTGAGTCTTATGTCGGTTGCAGGGCATAGGACTTTTATTGCCAAGGAGATTGTCAGCAGCGAGGTGGCATATGAGAGGATTCTAATGCTTTAATGAGGATTACGTGAAAGTGTAGGTTGAGATGGTATCCTGTAAGGGAGTTGTAAAAGGCTGTGAAGTGGTTCTTAAATTGTATTTGTTGGGGGCACTAGCAGATCTGTGGGGTGCCACATCTCCTTACCTGAGCCTCCAACCTCTCTCCTACCAGCTATCCCTATTCATCCCCCTCCCTGCAGCTCCAAAACCCTCTCCCTTATTCCCCTACTGCTCTGCCCCCGGAACCCCCCTTCCAGGAAGCATTCACATGTTTATTTTCCCCCCAAATACTTGAATTACATTTCCCCCAAAATAGAATTGACAGTCAGAAACTCCATGTGTCTTTGGTGGGGGCTTGTGATTAACTTCTCCTTAGTTATGTTAATTGAAGGATGAGTTCACAGCCATCAGTTTTAATGAAGTCTGTGATTAATCCAGTCATTAGTACCTCTCAGTTTAACAGTACAAAGCAGCAGAAGGAAACTGGTTTTTTGGGGGGGGCTATAACTCAGGAATCCCTGGGTCAGTTGACCCCAAATATGGCTCACTAATGATACCCCATATCCTTATGAACCACACCAAATTTAAAAGCAATTCAAGTAACCATCTGGATTATAGCACATTTTCAAGAGTTGAACTTTAAAGCATAGAAAATGGCCGAAATGGAAACTCTGTAAGCTGTTTTTCTGCATTGGCACATGCACAGTGTAAAAATGTACATTGTATTAAATGCCATTCTCAGTTTGGGTCCCCCAATGATTTAGTGGGTGCCATGCACTGCCTTGGGTAAAACTCAGACAGACCATGTTGACCCACATCACATCAATAGTTAGATCTCTAGCTCTGTGTAAAAAATACCTAAAACTCTTTGGAAAATGTCTATTTTTTTCCAGAGCTTCTCTCCCTGATCCCCTAGTTAAAAATACTTCAAATTTGGGTCACTAACAATGTTCCCTCTAATTTTTGACAGGCCATGTGCGCAAAACTTTTCTTCTGTGCAAATTTTTGAAGCAGAGTTCAAATTTGTGCACCATGAGGCAAATGCGCCCAATCGAGTAAAGTGCTTATACATTTAAAAAGTTTTAATTTGCAATTTGTGATAATAATAGTTTTACACCATGTTATTTTATAAAAGTCATTTTTAAATACTTAGAAAAAGGAAATTTAACCATTCTTCATGAAGCAGAAGTTAGTTTTAAGCATTACGCTTTATGATCTTTTTTATAGACAATTACGAGCATATATCAAGCACATATTAATCATGATCATTATCAGTCCATAGGCTTCTGCCCGTTGCTGTCCACTTTCACCTTTCGTTCTATACACATGTCCGAAAAGATTTTGATAAACATATAATAAAGACAAATTAATAAGTATGCCATTGTGTCAATTTATATGGGTTTTCAGATAGAGACATCATACGTGAAAAAAGAAAAACAAGAGTTTGTGGTTTAAATTTAAAATTTTCCTAAAAAATATCAGTAAATGATTATCAGCCAAGAATAAGATATGTAATTACAAATGCATTTTAATTTCCTTATTGGTCAAAATGTCAAAGACTGCTAAACTAACCTTACTGTTTTCCCCTGTGATCTTTTTCATTTGCCCATTCAATATAAACTCTGTCCAGATCTATCAGTCCTCCATCCAGCTGGTAACTCTTAACACACATCAGCATGTCCAAATGATCTACTTGTAAACGATTCCGTAGTTTGTTTTTCAGAGTGTTCACTAAGCTAAAGCCACGCTCACAGTTTGCACTTGATGCTAGGAATGTTCCTCCAATATCCATCAACTTTGCAAGATCCTGAAACTGTTTGTTCTGGTGAGCAAATGTCACCATATCCAAGAAATTTAAAACCAATTGGCTTTTGATTCTTTCGGCTACTGCAAACTTGAAGTCATTGTACTGACTGACTATAACAATCTCTTCAGCAAGAAAGCCTTTGTATTTTGAACATAGGGATTTGACCTGATGAATTCCAAAATTGAAGTCACACTTAACAATTGCTGCACAATCAAAAGGGGACCACTCCTGGACTTCATCCTCTGGAAACCTGTCTGCCAAATGTGCACACAAGATGTTTATGAAAGTTATTATGGAACTGGTATCAATTTCATTATTTTCTTGAGAGCTCATATCTAAGAAAGCCTTAACTTTGTCACTCCATAAGACTGAATCTCCAAGGTACTGTCTTCTGATCTTGTTCAGTTTACCTCGGGCAAGGTGAAATGCTTCAAGAGGTGTAAGGCTCCGTTTCTGGAGCAGTGTGGATAGCGAAGCCAGCTCTGACAAAACATCATTCAAAACTTCTAATGTTATTCGGTATTCCATGGCATTCAGCTTTTTGTGGCAGTATTTAGAAACTGGATCAGTATCTTTGTCTTGCTCAAAATATTCCAGAAGAGGATTATAGTTGTGAATAACTCCTCCAAGTGCAAAGTGCCTAGATAACCAATGCACTTCATTGAGTGGCCTGAAAGCCACTGACTCACATTCAGAAGCATCCACTATTTCCTGAAATTTTCATTTTCTCCTGGATGACCGACAGAACACCGTGTAGACAGTTCTCATTAAGGTTTCGATGTCTGTTATCAGCTTGACCTCTTTCTATGCATCGGAAATCCCCAAGTCTTCCCGGTGTGCAACGCAATGTTGATGGACTAAGTGTGGAATATCACATTTCAGCTGAGCCGCCACGCCATTGAGTTTGCCCAACATCACGGAGGCACCATCAGATGTGAACATCACCATTTTCATTAGATCAAGTTGGTGTTTTTTATAAAACTCTTTGATTGCAGACACTATTGAAACAGCATCACATTCTTGCAATCGTAATAGTCCACCAAATGAAGTTTTATAGTCTGGAGAATTTATGGATCTATATTTAAAGTAGAGTATCAAGTATCTGTTAATGGATATATCAGTGCTTTCATCAACAGCTAGAGTATGAAATATTGCCAATGTTATTACATGCATGAGGTCATTTTGGACAATGCAGTTGATAATTTCAAGAAATTCAAAAGCATAATTTTTACTTCTTCAGCTCGCTGGTATGCGCACATACTTTTTCATATGGTCATTAATATCCTGAACAGAAAACATTGAGCTGTTCATTTTAATAGCCAACAACACACTGTCAATAAGAACCTTGATTTCTTCTGGGTTTGAGTGCTTGCGTTCAAGATTAATTTGCCTCCTCTGCTTTTCAGCTGGACTTTCAAGAATCATGCTAAGCAATCCGCTCTGTAAGGAAGGGTTTTTGTTTCTAAGTCTTGTTACATCATCTATATGAGACTTACTTGACAGATGACGCTTTAAGAAATCCAACTTCCATACATCGTTCCACATTCTTCCTGTTGAAAATTCTCCCGAAGCTCTGGCAACTTGACAATATACACAAACCACTCAGTTGTCCTCATCACATGTGAATATTTCACGAAGTTTAACAAGCATTACACTATGTGACTTCAGTGTAACCGTCTCTATAGTGTCATCCAGCCATCCAGATTTAAATGAAGTCGCTGTTCTTTTACGCATTAGACCTCTAGACAGTGACATTTTGGGATTGATTTTTTACCAGACTGGGTTTATTTAAAATTAATACTTTTATTATATGGCTACTATTTCAATGCGCTTAACAGCGTGACTCGACAAAAGGGCAAATGGGAGATCATTCGGATCAGGATACCGGAAGTTTGTGCATATCAAAAAAACGTGGCAAAAAAAGTGGGAAAATGGTAAAACATCACGAGTAAATGTATGAAGTGCTATGCCTTTGAAAGATTTCAATCACGAAAAGAACACTTACCTTTGTTCGTTTCTGGGAAATCTTTGCAGTTCCTTAGCAACTACAGCCAGGCATTTTGACTTGAGTTTGTACACAGCCAAAATGAACAGACTACAAGGAGATGTGTGGGTCCCGACCATCCGACATGATCAACGTTCCACGTTCGAAATGCTGGTGGGGAGGGGTACGAATGATTCATTGCCCTCCTTTCCCTTTCCCCCCCTTGCCAGCTAGTAGAATCTGGCTGTGTTGATAGATGGCGGGCGAACAATGTCAAAAGTCGCCTATAAATGATATTTCAGCCTGGCTCCGATGTAGTATTTCATTTTCTGTGCACACGATGTTTCACAATGTGCGCAGGGTTTACGATCTGTGTGCGCATGCACACGCGCACAGCTTAGAGGGAACAGTAGTCACTAACCTTAACTTCTCCTTCTGAGACACACACAGAATTTCAAAGGAATCTGACTTAGCATGTCCATTTTACAGGACTCAGAAAGGTTGACCTTTAAACAGAAGTCATGATGCAATCCTAACTATACTGGTGCTGCTGTGCTATAATAATCACATCTGGTGCCAGCTTTTCATATAGTGCCGTAGAGCAGTGGTTCTCAAAGCCGGTCTGCCGCTTGTTCAGGGAAAGCCCCTGGTGAGCTGGGCCAGTTTGTTTACCTGCCGCGTCTGCAAATTAGGCCGATCGCGACTCCCACTGGCCGCGGTTCACCGCTCCAGGCCAATGGGGGCTGCGGAAAGGGCGGCCAGCACATCCCTCGGCCCGCGCCGCTTCCCACAGCCCTCAATGGCCTGGAGCCGCGAAACGCGGCCAGTGGGAGCTGCGATCGGCCAAACTTGTGGATGCGGCAGGTAAAGAAACCTGCCTGGCCCGCCAGAGGCTTTCTCTGAACAAGTGGTGGACCGGCTTTGAGAACCACTGCCATAGAGGAGGAACCAGATGTTCTGCTTCCTTCAAGGTGCTCCAAGATTAGTTATATGAAC
Source organism: Emys orbicularis (assembly GCF_028017835.1). Classification (NCBI taxonomy): domain Eukaryota; kingdom Metazoa; phylum Chordata; order Testudines; family Emydidae; genus Emys; species Emys orbicularis. The sequence goes on along the minus strand of NC_088687.1, from coordinate 78,579,472 downwards.
CCAACAACACTGCAGCACTCTTCTTCACCTACAAGAGGACACTCTGACCACAGAGCCACACTCTGGGAAGAAAAGCTTTGCACCAAACTTGTAACTAATTCATCAGAAGATAAAGCAGTACAGAAGAATGAATAGTCACCACTGACTACACTATAACCAGCATGATACCCTCTTTTTAATGCAAGTATTGAAAGTCAGAGCACCACCTAACAACTTCTTTAAATATTACCAACCTTAAACCCATCCTATATTGGGAAGGAAACCATCCTAATTCCAGAAAGCAGGTACCATAGACAAGACAATGTATGTCAAAAAGCACCTGCCATGAGACAAAGAGGTATCTATTCAGGACTTACCAGCTACACAAATTAAATGAACAGAGTAAGTGCTAATGAGGGTGAGAATTTTTCTTCACAACTTACGGTTAGAGACCAAAAATGGACTCCCAAATGGTGGTCACTTGGCAGCAGTGCCCTGGCCTGCCCAACACCTCAGCACCTATCACCAAATCCCCCTCTAGTTTCTTCCCTCCACACCCCAAAATAAAGCTACTGTCTAGACTGCTTGAAACAAGAAACGTTCTATGTCAGAGTGAAAGGCCTTCCCCTAACTAGCACTCTGTTGACCTCAGTAGCTCAATGGTGATCATGTAGTGCTTGTCTTGTGAAATGATGAAAGGATGATCTAAATTCCACCACCACTTTACATGTGACAAACCCTTGCAAGGGGAAAAACAGTTATTTTCAAATATTTTCTAGGTATAACAAAAAAGGACACAATCAAGCAAACAAGGACTCCAAACGTACTTAAAGGAGTCTGCTGTGAGATTCTGAATTAGGCCAGACATCCAGTAAACTCACTCAGCCTTCATACTATGGTGATGGGCTCTACACATTAATTAGAGTAGAAATAAGCTGAGGCAGGCTGTCCCCAATATTTAGAGTATCAACTGGAGAAGCTGCATGTAATGTGGGTGTCGGCGCATCTCTGAAAGGAACATGACAACTATTTGCCTGAACACCTATTTATGTAGACTGCTGACCATTTTGAGCTGATGCATTGGAATAGGGTATCATCCAACTAAGTTACAGGTCATTATTTTTCTGGTACCAACCAACTGATGGTTCCTCTGTGATGGGCATTTCCTTCTCACGAACTCTGCTCGGCCAACATGCACAACTCCCCAATTGGACTTGATTAATAATTTCTATGTATTTCAAGAGCAACAAATGGAGTAAAATAGAAATGGATATAGAAGGGTGGGGTTTCAAAATTTTAAGAGGTTCTGAATATCTGGAGTAACTCCACTGAAGCAATGGAGTTACATCACTAAAACTGGTGTGAAAGCAGAGTCGGGCCCTATAGTTTTAAGCAAATCTTAAGTCTCAGGTTTGAATAACTATTACTCTAATTCAGCAAATGAAAGGCTTTGCTAAGAGATATTTTATCCTGTTTTCTTTAGATGTGAACACTACCAATAACTTATCAGACACAAAAATCTACATATTACAAAAAAAATGGTACCATCTTGTATTTAAAGCAGTGTATATTTCAAAACATTGTTGATTTGTATTTAACTTGCTGACAGAACATCTAGTGGCTGCTTAATTGTTTAAACTGAAGTCTACAGGCAAACTAAATGAATCTTACCAATTCATTACAAGTGTAAAATTAAGAGATGATACACTAGCTGTTAGATGTATTACAAATCCAAAGTGCCTCAAAAAAGCTGCATGAAAACAATAGCCTATCTTTCAGGTACTAAAACAAATTTAGATTTTAAAAGTCTGGAAGATTTGATTATATACATGTATAATAAATAACTTCATCTGCATAATAGATGCAATCAGGCATAGTTAAAACACCTCATCCACTCTAACCTTAAAAGAAGGACTCACCACTTTATTACCTAGATTCATAATGTTCATGAACTCTATTGATGGGAGTGTAAAAATAAATGACTGTCTAACATATGTACAATGGTGCAGGCTGAGACTGAAGGTAGGAAAGCATTTCTCATGCCAGACACATGTCAGGAGTGTGCGTAAGTGCATGCGTACACAGAGTGAAACTCTATAAATCAAAATATCTATAGATTAGTCTCTGCCATCATTCACCAACCACTGTTTTTGATTTATTACAGAAATTTGTGTGGTTTTTTTCAACTCTGGGAACATTGACAGCTTACATTTGTAGAGCTCCCATACAACTCTGTTCTATATTCATTATGTCCTTTATACACCAAAGGTAACTTGCCTCATAGATATTTGAAGTTAAGGAAAAAAAGATCTTATTCCACTAAGCTGAACTTAATTTGTTCCATTCATACTCTACCCTCCAAGCCCACTTACACTGTTTATGAGTCTGTATACAGCATACGAGAAATACTTACCATCTGGAAGGGAAGGAAATATAGTAAGAAACCAGATACTCACTAAGGCTGCAGCTGCTAATCTCCGCCAAGTTTAAAAAGCCACCTATCAGAAAAGCATGAACGGAATTGTTCTTATTAAACTGTGACCTTAGAGCCAGACAGTTCAGTTTTAGCTAGGGAACTGTAAAGGAGCTTAGGAGTAAGGGACTGATATTTGGGGAGATGTGGGTGAGGGAGCAGCTGGTTGAAAAATGTCCCCAGATTGGAGCTTTCTGTTTGAAATAGCTACTGTGTGTCAGTACATAATGATCTATTGCTTTATCATGATATTTTACAATGGAATACATCTGATCTTTTCTAGCTATCACCACACATCAGGCTAATATAATCAAATAAGATTCTTATAAACAAGTATAATAACCTTTAAGAATTACAAAAGGATAGTTTTGCTTTTAGTGAACATGTAATCATGCAGTGCTACCTAGTGATAGAATATTTATACTGCACACTCTTGGTGGTGGTGTGTAGTGTATGTGTAGCAAGAGTCAAAAGCAAGCTGCATCCACACTGCGATGTGTGGCTATACACAGGAGTGAAAGGCTCTGGCAGGAGTGGAGGCAGTGGGGAAAAGCTTCAGAAGTTCCCTGCTGCTGGAGCCTTTTCCTGCCTGAGGAACATGTCAGATCCTTTCCCCACCACTACAGCCACCCCTTTCGGTGGGGAAAGGCTCCAGCAACTCCCTGAGACAGGGAAAGGCTCCAGCAGTGGGGAAGCAGCAGGACTCTACACTGCTAAAAATAGCAGTATAGATGGGGGAGGTACCACTTGGGTGCACAGAGAGCAGTGTAGGGTACATACCCTAAGGGTTCAGGATGTCTTTACTCTACTTGCCTAAGCAGTGTATCACTTTCTACACTATTTATACTCATGCTAGGGGATGTGCAGTGTCTGTACTCTACATGCTGCCGTATGGAGTCTGCAGTGTAGACATACCCGGAGAGGTGCACATTAGAACTACACTGCCATTGTTGCCACAGTAACTCCATGTAACTCACACCTAACGATGTGGATGGGAGTGAATGATAACTATGAACTCAGTTGGTGCGTCACACTAACGTACAGTCAGGTTCTGAGAGATTAAATATATCTCCTTAAAATAGTGGGACCAGACAGACAATCACCGCCTTTGATCAGAGATCAAACATACAAAAATCAAGTAAACTGGCTTGTCCATTGGACCAAGAGTTTGCAAATTAGAGATCACAAGCCCTAGAACAGGTTGCTAACAGTCAAGGCAGCTTCTCAGTCGTCCCTTATTCCAGGCTTGTATGTGCTATGCGCCAGAGAAATTCTGCTTAATGGTGGAGAAGAGCCAACTGCCTTAACCTCACCCTATCTCTACTGCTCACAGTACTCTGCCAGCTCTTCAGCACGTTAAACAGTGCTTCCCTTGAGCAGAGTACAGCACTAGATCCCTGCTAACAACACTCACCTTCTTCCTGCACTCACCCACCCAACCCAAAACTAGCCATGACCCCAGAAGGATTTTGGGATGTGACCATAAACAATTGTAGGGCTAGAACAACAAGAAAACAAAATAGGAGTGGGGATCTTACACAGAGAAAGTTTGAGATTCCTCCACCCACCCCACCAATTACATAATGACCTTGAGCCTTTTCTTGAAGGAATTAAATGATTTGGTGCCTTGCTTTTCCAAAGGTATCTGGCAATTTATACAAGGTGCAGTAACTGCTGAATATCCAGAATGCTATACCTGAACAATGTGGGTATCCAAAAATACATTGCTGGAACTTCTGGTGCTGTCTGCTTTAAACAAGTGATTTTACGATCTACAGGCAGGGCATAGGATAAAAGCCACTTCCTCTCTCTTGATAAGAGGGCCACTTTGTTTGGTTTATTTAGAAGGTAAAGCATTGGGAAGGCAGAAATATCACAGTACAGTCCTCTGGCAAGCAAATCACAACTTGGAACCAGAATTGTGTTGTAGGGGACAATCCCAGAGATAATGAATGAAAGTCCTTATCTGGGCTTTGCATTTAGGTCTATACATGTTTTAGAAATACCGGTATGTTTTGGGAAAAGGAACAAAGTATACAAATTAAGGAAGAGAAAGTGAGCCAGTTTTTCCACTGCCTTGAACCTGCTGTAGTCATTTACTGCCGGGTGCCAGTAAAGAGTTACCATTTTGATTTGGTAGCATTTAACAGCTAGCTTGCACAGGTGAAAATGACTATTCCAAGCAGGGCCGACGAGAGCGGGGGGAAGCCGGTACAAATTACCAGGGCCAGGCGGTCCGGAAGGGGACCCGGGGCCCAGCTTCCCCGGATTCCCCCCGCCTCTCGTCAGCCCTGTTTAGCACGTCCGCCCTTGCTGGGGGGCCCGAAATGTTTTTTTCACCAGGGCCTGAACCTGCTCTCGGCGGCCCTGATTCCAAGTGTAAGGCAGCAGACCCCTGAGTTCCATTCTCAGCTATGCCACTGATTCACGCTATGACTGTGGGCCAGTCACATATGAACTGGCTCTGGAAGTCAGTTTTCCTGTTTGTAAATAACATGTTTGATCATACTTAATTACTTCACAGAAGTGTTGAGAGGCTTCATTAGTATGTAAAGCATTTTTTTAGAATCTTGTGCAAAAGCATTACTACATATCTATTGTTATAATGTAAATTAGGTGATTTGTGTCATTTTTTCCTCAATTTCAGCAAATGTTTTCCAGGATATCCCAACAGTGCTCTATACAGCAACTCTCTGAACTCCCTGCCCCTTTAAATGCAGTGAGTCAATGATGCTGACCATTTGGGTAATTCTAGCCCTGCAAATGAACAGCACAGCAAGCAGAATTTATCACCACCACATAAGGGCTACTACATAAAGCTCAAGGTTAGTTCTGGTTAAATGAAGACACACCAAACAGCCCGATATACATCATTATACTTTTGGCTGTGAGGTCACTGGCACAGCAGCTAATTTCTGACAATGGATTTAAATAAATCTAGTTCTCACTAAGCATTTTACTTATTCCATGTTCTGTCAATTATACATTTGCCTCAACTTAACTTTTCTGCAACAGTAAAAAAAATTATGAAAAACTGTCTTTAAAAAAAGAAAAATCTCACACTCAGTGAGTGATTTCTTTGAAAGGACCTCATCTGAGCATTCTGCCAAAGTGATTGCAGCTCGTTTCATTCCAATATTATAAAAAAGAGACATTTCTCAAGGAGATGCTTCTTTATCCAATGTAGTATTTGTGTTTATAGCTATAGACCCACTCTACAAATATGCTTTTCCTGGAGGCTTGAACTTCACACTGAGACCCTTTGGAACATATAATGAAGGTTACGGCTAGATCCCAACAATTCTTCTTTGGATGCTCCAAGGTATGTGTTCATTAGCTCTCACCACATCTCCCTTGTATCCATGTATTGAGTCTGTCTAGAATCCCAATGGAAGAGCAGCCCTTGCTTGTTCCTAGTGTAATGCCCTTCCAGCACTCCAAGATGGCACCAAGGGAAGAGCCTAATCCTTGCTGAGGATGTGTGATTTAGGGTGGGATTTTCAAAAGCATTTAAGTGATTTATGAGCACAGTTTCAATCCCATCACTCAAGGATAAATAGCAGGTATGGAGAAAAGCTGCCTTCTCTTAATTAGTTAGAAATTAACTAGCGCTACATCTGGGAGTCTATTTGCTCAATGTTTTGTTACATCTGATGAAAGATGGTGACTCAAGATATTTTTATTAACTTCAAGAAGATCCAGTTGAAGGATCATTTGTTCTCAGACAGGACTAGCCTTCTTACATCGGGTCCGTACAATGGCACTGTTTGTGGATCTGCAAGGCAGCGGCTTAAATAAGTAGTAAATGTCTGTTGTAAGATCAAATGTATACAAGTTTTCCTTTGCTTCTGGGAGGGTATAGATGTATTATGTGTTTCTTCAATTTTTGTATTTGCTTTTATACAGAAGAAACTACAGTACTTCCTGCACATTCTGTGTCTCTAGGTCTACCCAGAAGTTAGATCCAAATATTCCTTGACTACTTTTCAGGGAGCTCATTAGGGACATTACTCAGACATCTGTCAGACGTCTGACGAAGTGGGTATTCACCCATGAAAGCTTATGCTCCAATACTTCTGTTAGTCTATAAGGTGCCACAGGACTCTTTGTTGCTTGTTAGGTAAATGATAGATATAGACTTTAGAGGAGATTCCTACATTCTTTAGGATAATCTCATAATTCAGAAAGCAGAAAATCCACCCAGGAGAAAAGCCATCCTGGATGTATTTCTTACCAACTGGGAGAAGTTGATTGAGAACATCTGCGTAAAAGGGATGAAATGTGATGAACTTACAAGTATGCAAATTTTTGGTTAATGAAAATGCCATGAGAAGCCAAGACATCAATTTCAGCCCCATTTATGGCTTCATATAATATTAAAACAAGTTGTGAAAATCATACTAAGATATTTGTCTTTTTTCAGGTGGACTCAAATATCACTTTTGCAGCTTTAAATCCAGCATGTGCAAACCTATAATGAACTCAATCCATTGGTTACTGCAACTGCAGTGCTGCTAGTATAATTAGTTATATTAGTTGCATACCATAGTCTGTTTTGGTGTTTTAGACATGTTGCTTTAAGTGGAGTAGGACATTCAGGCCTACCTGAGCAATAAGAAAGGGGACCTTCTGAGTGGAGAGAGAAATAAGAATCTAGAAATTAGGACAGCTGTACTATTTAAGGGAGGCAGTGTGTGTGAACAAAACAACATCAGCTATTTATGAAAGGGAAATTCACCCCAAGGTGGTGGGCCTGCACAAGGTTCTATGGACCAGCATAGCTTACCCAATGCATAGAATTTGTGCAGACACATTGCAAAAGGGTGGATTTCAACTTGATTGTAACATGGAAAGTTATTGTACATGTCTCAGGAAGAGGACAACACAATTGCTTTTTTCCACTTTCCATTTTCTTCTGAAGGTTAAGGGTTTTTGGTGTTTTCTTCCTACCCATAGGCAACATACAATTCTTTTCAGATTGTATCATACATTCCTGAGGGTGTTGAAATCTGTCTTAATCTTGAGGAAAGACCTTTCAACAAACCCTCAGTGACTCAGTTATCAGTCTTATCTTGCTCAAATAACATTTTATCCCTCAGGAGCTCAGTCTAAATCTTTATTTTTAATTAGATTAGTAAAGGTTTGTGTGTCCGCCTGTAAATTGAGCTGAAATAGCATCTTAAGAATCATTTCAATCATAGTGATATTTCACATATGTAAACTCCTTTCTTATAGAATGGTCTATAATTTAATTAGTGGCATGTTTACAGTGTACTTATATACATATTAAAAGCTTTATAAATGCAGTCAATAACTATTATAAAAATGGCAGGACAGCCAAATCACTAAAAAAATTTCATCTGATTTAGTTTAACTTTTTAAGCTAACTTTGTGCTTTAACAAGCTCCTCTTACAGTTTTCCCACTTACACAGAGCTGACAGCAAGGTATGTAGAAATTAACTAACGCTACACCTGGGAGTCTATTTGCTCAATGTTTTGTTACATCTGATGAAAGACAGTGACTCAAGATATTTTTATTAACTTCAAGAAGTGTCACTTTTCCCAACAAAAACACCAGCAGAATCTCCAATTAGTTCTTCCCAATACAGTCAATGTGCTACAAGGGATTCTATATGTATGTAAGCAATGATGATGGTAAACAGTGTAAAGTCATTAAGAAGCCTTCCTGGGAATACTTTTTAGCCAGGTATCCAGCATTTAAGGGGTTGGAGCCAGGATAACAAGGCTGATAGAATAGTAGATCATGACTATAGATTATTTACTCAGCATGTGATCCACTACCTTCAGCAAAGAGAAGGAAAGCAAATAGAGTGAGTTTTAGCTAAAACATAGAGAGAAAAGTGGACCAAAGAGATGAATCTCACAAAAAAAAGCAGGACATACTACTAGGTGTTAGCAAAGGCTGTTAGTACAGCATAGTTATGAGAACTAACATCTCTTGAAAAGCAAAAGGAATCATACATTGTTCCATGTATTCATTTCACCTCTTGAACCAGTTCAGAATCATTCATGCACATTCTTCCACAAAGGCAATACTTTTACAAATTTCATATTCCTAAGTCAAGAAAATTTTGGAATGAAACTTGGAAATAGAAAGCACTAAATGCAATACTAGCAAACAATTAACAGTGTAATATGTTGAGCTAAGAAACAAAGGAGAAAAACAACAACGCTTTTCATGAGACTAGTGAAAAAAGCCTGTGTCTCCAGGTGCCCTTGTCTTTCTTTATCAGCACAAAAGATGCCCCTGTAGAGGCAAAGTTGGTTCAAAGGAGCCATTCAAGTAATTTCTAATACACATATCATTATTTTGGTAACCATGTGTGGTGGTCTCTTTTTGCATACCTAATATGTTAAGTGAATTTGCCAATATTCAGAAAACAGCTTGCCAATATCAATAACTGGAGGCAGGTTGTAAGTTATTAAAATATTAAATTATTGCTTTATGGTTCTTCCCTCCTAAAGGTCTCAAAGGGATATTATCAACCTTTTTTTAAGTAACTAATTAAAATCCAGTTGATAGAGACTCTTTAAGTAGGACATCTGGGTTTTTTTAATCCTTTTTTTTTAAGTGTTTTTTTCTGTTCCTCTGTTGATGTTCATAAAAAAGTCTTTTCAGGAAGGAAAAATCGACTGACTACAGAGGAAGCAGTGAAACTGTTTATACACAAAGCAAAACTGAATCTACATTTCTAAGAGATAAGGTGGGTAAGATATCTTTCATTGGATCCACTTCTGCTGGTGGAAGGGACAGGCTGTCAACTTTATGGAGCTCTTTCTTGTGTCTGGGGAAAGTAACCAGAGTGTCCAATACAAGGTGGGACAGATTGTTAAACAGAAGGGGTTCACATGTGACACAATTAACACCTCAGCAGCTGTAGACAAAGGAGGGTAATAGTCAAGAGGGTGTGTTACAAATTGTTATAATCAGCCATAAAACCAGTGTCTGTTGAGTTAAGAATTTAAATTCCCATCCTTTGAATTTAAATGGAGGTTTCTTTTGAGGATGAGGACCAAGAGGTCAGATATGGAGTGATGGCTTTGTGAAAAGTGTTCGCCCACAGTCGATTGGATGTTTTTTTAATGTGTGAGTTCATTCGAGAGTGTAATGAATGTCTGGTTTCACCCATGTAGTTGTTGTTGGGGCATTTGACTCACTGGATGAGGTACACCACATATTGTGACAGGCATATGTAAAACCCATGGAATTTGAAAGGTGTATTGTGGGGGGTGTTGATCATCGTAGCAATGGAGATATGTCTGCCAGTTTTGCATCATTTCTGGGAGGGTCTGGTGCTATTTTGAGTTGTTGTGTCCTGGTCTGTACATTTGTAAAGCTCTTTGAGATCTACTAATGAAAAGGTCTATATTCAAGATAGGTCTCACTAATTAATTTGTTATTAGAGCTGTCCAATGCACAAAGTAAACCAATCAAGAACTAGAGGGTTTTTTTTCACTAGTTTTTCAGTTATAATAATCTTAGGTGTTACTTATAATTATAGTAGGCACACATTTTTCAGACAGCGTCCCTTTAAATAAGTCCCATCATGCAGCTAAATCAACCACATGACTGAGCTGAAGCAGATATTTAAAACCCCATGTACTCCGCAGTTTTTGTATTTGTGAACTTTTCAACCATGTTCCCAGTGCTATATTTTCATGATATGGAGGCATTAACTAATTCCCCATAGTAGTGTTGTTAAATGTACATAGCATATATTTCCCTAGATTCTTCTGACACTGCAGTTCTTAAGGTCATAGTACTCCCCTTGATATGCGATGACAGAGTACATTCACTTCAGTCACGAAAACTGATTGGTAAAAATATATGTATAAAATCTAATATAAAAGCAGTGTGGGAAAAGAATCAGAATTAAACTTATGATTACATTCCTGCGACATTCTATAGTAATGAATATGCTTTCTCAAACTAAATAGATTTTAGCAATAATTTAAATAACCAGACACTCTGTATTACAGTGTGAAAAGGAGGTCAAACAGCACTAGAGGGAAGGTGATTAAAGCAAAGAACAAAGCAAACTAGAACTGTAAAAGAAAAGAAATGAGAGCTATCATACTGTAGCTAGAAATGAGTGATGTAGACACAAACTATATATCCTGAAGAACAATGCTGCCTGTATACACCATTGAGCATACAAAGTTATCACTATCTTTATAATCTCCTGTCACACAGGTTGGATTTTTTTCCTGTCACCACATTAGTTGCTTGTAAAAAAGAGATTTAGAAACATATTCTCTGTCCATTATAATTTCACAACTTCTGAAAGTTCCTGGGAATTAAGTTTTATCACATCACAATTTTCTGTCTTTTCTATTTTTGACTGCTATTCAGTGATGAAACATTCTCCTCCCTTACCTCACCTCCCCCCCAATTTGCTATCACAGAAATCTATTTGGAGTTCACATGAATGAATGGCTAACCACATTCTTCAGGAATTGCACTGATTTCCACTTTCTCAAACACATTTGATTATGATCCTAGATAATAAAAGTATCAGAGGTACTGTAGCAACTTTCTTGTGCACTTATGGGATTATCAGCAAGGCCACAGGCCTATGTTTAACTTTGGTATTGTTTTCCTTTATCGCTTCAGTTGTACATATAACAACTTGCCTGTTCTCCTTTGTGTGTCAAGAACAGGCCGTCAGGGCAGAAGAGCCACATCTATGCAGTGAAGAGAGGAACTGGACTGCAGGAGAAGTAATCAGGCATTCAGGAGAGAGATAAGGCAGCAAGAGGCAAACACAAAGCAGTATTCAGTTGTTCCTCAAACTTATGGATAACAGTAAGGGACACAGCTCTGCACCTTATGAACAGAAATTCTGCTGTAAGAGACCATGTAACCCATCACACCCAGAAACAGGGGCTTTTGTAAGTCTTAAGCACTCCCACTAATTAAAATAGCCACTTATAGGTCATTCCACACCTACACAAACACAGTCAAATAAAAAAAGAAGAGACAGAGTAAAATAGACTGAGGGGAGACAGAGAATTTAGAATCTGGGTGTCCACCCTCTTATGACACAGGGTGACTCAGTACTAGAGATTTATCTCTGACAGATCTCAAGCCAGGAGATCACTCTAATTTGTGGCATTGATTGCAATCAGGGAAGTGGCCACTGTATATAATTGCCACTCTTCTGTATGGTACATTTTATACTGTACTTGGCTGCTGCGAGCCAGGTTATAAAAGGCTAGGTACCGATCCTCAAAAGGATGGTACTTTTAAAGACCTTCCTGTGAGGTGAGCTTTTACTTCTCCCCACTCATGCTCCGTTTCAGTCCCATTTGTAAGTTCTAGCCAAACATTCTGCTGTTCTATTCTAGTGCAATAATACAGGTTACTGAGGTGACATTCACAAATGCAAGCAGGGCCTGATCCAAAGCCCACTGAAGTCAATAGAAAAAGACTTGGCTTTGGATCAGGCTTCAGATTGGGACTGAGGGTCAGAGGGAATTTATGGTTAGGAAAGGTGGGTGGGTGAAGGACCCTTTAGTTATCATTTCAGTTTCCCAGATATTAACCAGTGTTAACAGGAAGAGCAAGCAGAAGGGACATTGATTTTCCTCCTCTTCTTTCTCTGCTCATTTGCCTGTTTTACTCAGTGTTTGACAGGTCTGTAGCTATATATGAAATACAGTAGATGAATTCACTTAATACTGGAGTTCAGGCATTTTACATTAACAACAGAGTGGAAGTTATAATGGCTTGTCAATCAGTCTCAAACTCTAGCAAAAGAGAAAATAGGATATGGCAAGATGCTTTCAGAAAAGTTTCACACTAAAAATAGCTCTGCAGTATTTTTTAAAAAAAACATTGCTTGACTTTTTCAGATTCAAGAAAGATGTTTAATAGAGTAAGGCCTAAAGAGATCTCTGATCATCTGCTCATGATCTTTACATAACACAGCCATAGAATTTCACCCAGTAATTTCTCTGTTTAGCTCATAACTTATAGTTTAGTTAGAACATATCTTTCACTTGATCAGAAATTAATAATATCCCTAAAATTATTTTAATAGTTTTAGTTCTCATGTGTCACCACACAAACAGGCAATCCATTGGCATCAACAGAGTGTAAATCCAGTAGAGTTTGGCCCAATATGTTTTCTTCTGACAGATTATTCAAATGTATTGCACACTAACACAGTGTGACTCTTTGTCTGGTTCAGTTTCGGGGCCACATGGGTTTATGAGTCTATTACATCCTTTGAGCATGCAGAGCTGCCTTTTTCAGCTCACGTAATAGAGGCTCATGCATAAAGATCCATAGGGGCTGCTGAGTTCAAACCCTGGGCACCCCCAAAATGCAACCATTCTACTAAGCATCACTAGCAGTAAGAAGGGCTCAGATATCTAGGGGTTCTGTAAAAATAATTGGCTGGAGACTCCACCTAAAACCTCATCCATTCCCAGGTTTTAGGAACAAAACATGTAACCCCCTTGACCATGTTTCCAGATATATCTTCCCCACTCTCATATACTCAGGATTTCTTCAGAAGGTGAAGACATAAATATTTGTTATTTAGGGAAAACATCTATTGAGATAGCAAATTAAATTAGCAAAACCCAAACAGTATGACAGGGTTATGGCTGCCCCCCACTGTCTCAGCTATTAAGCTATGTGCTTTAATGGGGCCCAGAATTTCATCCACAAAACATTTCCAACCCACTTAAACCTCACTCATGAATCCAAGCAGATTGGGGCATTTGGATGCCAATAGGTGGCTCTCCTCAGTCTGTTCACTCTCATCCCATGAAAGTTTGCATCACATGGTCCTGCTCTGATATGCAGCTGTACCTGTTTCTAGTTCCATTTAGTCAGCTCTGTAAGATTAGCTACTGCCAGGCCTTGGTTCAGAGAAGTCAGCTCCACCAGCTCGGCTACTGCCAGGTTATATTCTGCAAAATAATGCTATGGTTAGCAGTGACACCTAGCAGACAAGTTAGACAAGGTGGAGTTCATCTAGGACACTCGACATCTGGATCTAAAAGCATAAGGCACTATAGCCCAAGCTAAAAGACCTAGCTATGTTAGCTCAAAGGTGGTAATAGACTCATACAGCACCATCCAGGCTCTAGAAGGGCATAGAGAGAGTTACATGAATGTCTACATACCCTTGAACAACATCATGAGCAACAGTACAATTTCCCATCAAATCTTGGAAATTTATCCTAAACCATATTCAGAACAACCAAAGAGAATAGCTACCAATGTGCCCATGAGCCTCAGTGTTCTTGACAGAAAGAGTAGGGTGCACATAGTGGATCTTTGAATGCCTGCTATTTAAAGGCCTTTACTGTGCTACTCTAGTTCTGCTCTGATTCTTCCAAGCCTTCCTATGCGTTTTGCCATTAAGATCTCATTCCCTTCCCTAGGTAATAACACTATTCCAAATTACCTTAACACCTCTAATCTTGCACCACAAATCTAAATCCTCCTTAGTACCAAATCCTCCTTACTGCCAAATAGCAATAATCTGTGGAGACCCCACTCCACATATTAACAGTGGGGAAGGGGCAGGATGGGGATTCCATTTGAAAATGGACTGCAGGACAGGGCATGTGCTGCTGTGCAGAAACCCAGGAGGCTGAGATCGGAGTTCAGAGCTGGGGGACAGACCCAGAAAGCAGCCTGGATGCATGGCTACTATGAGCTTGCATTGCGTGTGAGAATCAGCCAGGGCCCAAAAAAGGTTATTTTCTTTGTTGGGCCTGTCAATTGTCAGACAGAGATAAACACCTACAAGATCTCTATCAAGCATTCTTAAAACTACAATACCCACCTGCTGAAGTGAAAAAACAGATTGACAGAGCCAGAAGAGTACCCAGAAGCCACCTACTACAGGACAGGCCCAACAAAGAAAATAACAGAACGCCACTAGCCGCCACCTTCAGCCCCCAACTGAAACCTCTCCAGCGCATCATCAAAGATCTACAACCTATCCTGAAAGATGATCCCTCACTCTCACAGATCTTGGGAGACAGACCAGTCCTCGCTTACAGACAGCCTCCCAACCTTAAGCAAATACTCACCAGCAACCGCACACCATACAACAAAAACACTAACCCAGGAACCTATCCTTGCAACAAAGCCCAATGCCAGCTCTGTCCACATATCTATTCAAGTGACACCATCATAGGACCTAACCACGTCAGCCACACCATCAGGGGCTCGTTCACCTGCACATCTACCAACGTGATATATGCCATCATGTGCCAGCAATGCCCCTCTGCCATGTACATTGGCCAAACTGGACAGTCTCTACGCAAAAGAATAAATGGACACAAATCTGACATCAGGAATCATAACATTCAAAAGCCAGTGGGAGAACACTTCAACCTCTCTAATCACTCAATGACAGACTTGAAGGTGTCAGTTTTGCAACAGAAAAACTTCAAAAACAGACTCCAAAGAGAGACTGCTGAACTCGAATTAATATGCAAATTAGACACAATTAACTTAGGCCTAAACAGAGACTGGGAATGGTTGGGTCATTACATTAAATTGAATTTTTTTTCCCCCATGTTAAGTTCTCCTCACACCTTCTATGGGTCATCTCGATTATCACTTCAAAGTTTTTTCTTCTGCTGCTACTGATAGCTCATCTCAATTGATTGGCCTCTTACAATTGGTATGCATACTTCCACCTTTTCATGTTCTCTGTATGTATAAATATTTTCTGTCTGTGTGTTCCACTCTATGCATCTGAAGAAATGAGCTGTAGCCCGCGAAAGCTTATGCTGAAATAAATGTGTTAGTCTCTAAGGTGCCACAAGTACTCCTGTTCTTTTTGCGGATACAGACTAATACGGCTGCTACCTTGTAAACTGATAATAGTGTTAGTTCAATTTCTGCGTAAATTCCTGTCTCCCCAAAGGCAGGGATTGGAGTTTAAAATAAACAACCAGGAAAGGGAGCCCACAACACACATCCCAATCTGCACGTAGAGATGTTTAGCACCCCCCAGTTCCCATTGGCCACAATTTTCAAATGTAGGTGCCTAAAGTTAGGCTTCTAAATCCCTAAATAAGAGGTCTGATTGTCAGTAATTCTGGACACCCATAGCTCCCATTGAGGCATGGGTACATCAAGCTAATTATTTAGGAGTCTGAATACGAATTTGAGCCTAACTAATCTCACCACACTCCTGTCAAAAGGGACAGTCCCATCTTACAGACAGGAAAACAGACTACAGAGCTACTAAGTGGCTTACCCTAGGTTACAAAACAAGTTTGCCATAGAATCAGGAACACAATCCAGGTCTTTTTAGATTCTGATTTGTGCCTTAGCAATAAGACCACCCTTTCTTTCAATTTCTACTAATCTAATTCTTCCTCCCAGCTCCTCATTTTCAATTACTGCATCATACCCTTGATGCCAGCCTCAGCCCCCCCTTATTAATATGAGGGGACTAAAAGTTCATTTTCCTCTCTTTGTAGGGTTCCCAGAATCTTCAATGATGGAAGTTTGTATGAATAGTTGAATTGCTTGCTTATGCTGCCTCCTGGTGGCAGCATGAAATATAGCCATGTATAACTTCATTATTACTTACACTGGGTTGCTCTATCCATTAAAGCTGCTTCTTGTTGTAAGCTCCATCATGCTTAGACTAAACTGTATGCTTTTGTAACATGGTGCTAAAATTGAAAACTCATGGCATAATGCTAAAATCAACCCAAAAGGATTTAGTACTGCTAGACTACAAGGAAGAAAAATAATTGATTTTTCCAGACTTAAAAAATAAACTAAATGTAAGAGGACTCTAAGAGAAGGAAATAGGTATACTACTCTATGAACATAGATGGAAACAAGACCCATTGTTATTTCTGATTTTTCATGGTTGAACAAAATGCAGAAGTACAATATTACAAAGGTACAAGTATAATATTCCTGAATTATTTGGATATACATATGATAGATCTACCACTAGCTAAATTAGATGTAAGGTTTATCCTGGAAAGTTTTCTTAATAAAGGATCACAACTGCTATCTGGAAAAGGTTACTACAAACACCAAAATAAGAACACGTTCTACACTAAGATAAAATGTAGCAGCAGCTTGATGTGTTCACACACTACTACAACGATATTTGTACAAAATATGCCTTGTGAGGTATTATTTGAAAACTACCACCACACCAGACAATAATATCATTGTGAAATGTATGTAACAATGCTGCATGTGGACTTAAAAGCATAATATCAGAGTGTATCCATGAAGTCTGTGACTAAAAGGTGTTTAAACCAGGCATGTCAGGGGGAATTGATAAACAGGTTCTCATGACAAAGGAAAGAGGGGAACACCTCAAACCATGTTTAGCTAAATTCAATGGGCTATTCATTTGTTTTTGGGGGTTTCAGGAAGAGAACATGTACATTATAAAACTGCAGCAGGAAGCATCACACTGAAACACACCAGGGGACACCTTAATGAAGATGGTGTCATCCTCTCTCCCCCAAGAGGAGACAGAAGTCCAAGAGATAAGTTTGACCCTTGAAACAAAGGAAAATTTTCAGAAAAGGACACACAGAAAGACTTTGGATTATCCTTCACCTGAGGAGACAAGGAAAACCAGCACCTTGGACTCTGTGGGGATCCTGGCTAAGAGTTAGCCAACTATTGCTGGAAAACGAAGATTGATAAAACTACTTTGAACAAAGACTAAGTTGTTAAGTTAGGTCTTAGCCATTAGAAAGCATATTTTTACTTTTGTTTGTTTGTAATAATTTCTATCTTTATTCCTTCTACTCAGTATCATTTATCCTATTTCCTTTAGTTAATAAATTTGTTTTACTTTTACTATAAACCAACTCGGTGCTGTGTTTGAAGGGTGGGTGTGTTTATCCCAGTTAAGTTTATAAACTGTGATGTACTAACTCTATAAGAGAGCAGCAGACATAATATCTTCTGTGAATGTACAATTATAGTGGCTGTGCATTATAGAGAAACATATGAGGAGCTCAGGAGCTGGAATTCACTGATTGTTACCTGCCAGGCAAGTTTTGAGCCTTAACTAATTAGATTGTGATGAAGACAGACTCATGTTGCAGGGAGCTGACACAGTCTAATCTCCAGCAAAGGTCACTGTTGAGGCAGAGCAGTAACAGTGACTCAGAGCTCTGGGTGTCCCCAGCAGAGTGACAACATCCTATGCTAAGATAAAGTGTAACAGCAATTTGATATCTTGTTCACTTTATTGTGAGATTATTACTGTACCTGCAGGGGGATTGACTCACTAATACAGAAGTTTTATTAATCATAAGCATCAGCAGGCATTTTCCATCTCTAACTTCTATGAGCCTTTTATATCTTCTCTCTTTTACTCATTCTCTCACCTTATCATAAGGCAAAAGCAATGCACTTATTAAAAAATAACTGCCTATAGTACTTTTTATTTTCCTATAATTTTCTACTATAGAAGATTTATTCAGCTCTAGATTCTTTTGACATATGCAATAAAGTCTCCACTAGTAAATACAATTAATACTGTACAGTACCCTATTAAAGCATACTAACATAGTAAGGCTCATTAGTATCTAATTATGCTCAACTGCTCTTAAATTCAGCATATCCCTTTGGGAAACAACATGTCATAGGCCAGTAACAACAATCATCTCAATCAAAGCAATGTTTATGAAAAAATACTGTATTTGTGATGGTAGCTTGGAAAAATATTGATAATAAAAAGATACATAGTCAATAAGCATATTTGTCCATTCAACAGTAGACTAATACAGAATATATTCAGGCTCATTAGTTCAACATGTCTGTTCATATAAGAGAACTGCAGCAGTATCACTCTTTTTATGATGTATCTGTGCATATGTTTTGCCTGCAGAAGACAGTTCTCAAGTTCTATTTATTCTTATGTAACTATGACATTGCAAATATGATATACAAGTTAACAATCTTTTAATGTAAACAGGATTCTTACAATAAAACTGCTAACATCACTTGGCAACTAGACTAACAAGCCTCTATTCTGACTGCGTTATTGTTCTACGTTGAAAATTCCAGCCATATTTTTAAAGTGGTTTGTGCACCCGAAGAGGCAGGGAGCCAAGATTGTGTGATTAATGATTTTGTGTGACCAAGAAGAGATCCCTTAAAGGGCCTGACTTTTCAGGGTGGAGGGGGCTTAATATTGAAGAACCGGCACGTTAGGTGTCTCAAACTTCAGAACTAATGTATGCAGTGTAGCCATGTTGGTCCCAGGATGTTAGAGAAACAAGGGAGTGAGGGAACATCTTTTACTGGACCAACTTCTGTTGGTGAGAGACAAGATGTGTGGCTCAAAAGCTTGTCTCTCTCATCAACAG
Source organism: Emys orbicularis (assembly GCF_028017835.1). Taxonomy (NCBI): domain Eukaryota; kingdom Metazoa; phylum Chordata; order Testudines; family Emydidae; genus Emys; species Emys orbicularis. The sequence continues at coordinate 78,560,654 of NC_088687.1, read as the reverse complement.
AACTTGGGCCAATAAAAGATATTACCTCACCCACCTTATCTCTCTACTTCAGAATTGAGGCATTCAGCATTACTAGTCACTTTGGAAATTTTAACCTAATAAGGTGCATGTGATGTAAGTGGCATAGGTGCCCTTAGTATTTGTGTATTGTGTGCCTGGTCAAGTGGTTAAGCACCCAACTGGGATTTTCAGAATAGGTAGGTGTGTTGGGTGCAGGAGGAGTAGGGAAAGGGCACTTTGCCAGAGTTAGGCACTGGAATTAGATCAATCTAGTATATGTCTATATGGGCAAGCGCTGGTTCACGTTCCTGCCCTGCAAGTGATACTGCTTATGGGAACATTAGAAAGTATCTGCTGAGGAAGGAAAAGGGTTAGTGCAAGAAACACAAAGACAAACATCTGGGTCAGTGGGGCAGCTGAATTAGGGGTTGTGGTGCCACCACCAGAGGTGGTCACTGAACTACTCATGCATGAATGGTTTTCCAGGTAGCCTGCATGCATCTAGAGACTAGGTGAAGAGCCAGCTGATTTGCAGACTCCCTCAGGTAAACTTGTCAGGGTCTCCGCTGCAGTATGCAGAAGCCAACCACACTACACTGATGTTCTGTACACATCCAGGCCCACTTTACCAATTCTGTGAGTACCATCTATTCTTTATCCTTTGCTGAGCTTCTGCCTAGGCACCTAAGTTAGTGCAAGACACCAGCATTTCATTCATTAGAGGCAAAACTACTTGAGCAGGTAGTGCTGTGCCCAGCCTGGCACGTTCTACAGGACCAGAGGCTGAACACGGTCCCGGTGTTGTAGCAGAGAGACCTGTTGCTCTTCCTTGAGGATGGAGGTGACTGCCGCAGAATGCTGTGATGAGGTGTTGACAGTATGTTCCCCCTACACATACCCCCTCAGGTCCAAAGGGAGCTGGGACTACTTTTCTTTTGGGGGCTGAAGGGTTGGTGAGGGTAGAGTCAGCCCATAAAGAGCCCCCAAGAAACTGGGTTCCATGTGGCATAGAACTGCACAGTACCCACACAAGCTTCCCAAATCTTGCTCCTTCCCCACCCCATGCAGACTTGGAACCACAGCAGTTCTGCTGCTGGATAGTCCTTCACACCAGAGGAAGGAGGATTAGGATTTACCATCTAAATAGGCTCTAGACAATAAACAGTTCAGTCATGTCAATAGGCATATATGGGATAATCCACTATTGCATTCTGGATACAGTATGTGCAAAATGCATCCAGGGCCGGCTTTAGGAAGTGCGGGGCCCAATTCGAACATTTTTGGCGGGGCCCTGGCAGGGATGACTAAAAAAAAAAAAAACATGTAAAAAAAAGCCTTTCATTTCTTAGCAACCAGTTCCCTATAAAAAGTTCTGATTTAAGGGATGTGCCACAGTATATATTTTTTGTACCAATAGGGTTAACATACGTCCGTATTTTCCCGGGAGAAATTTTTAAATTTTTAAAATTCCTCCCGGACGGCGATTTAAAAACCAAAAAGCCTGACATGTCCGGGAAAATACGGATGTATGTTAACCCTACCTAAAGTTCTTTTTTAAAAAGATGGGCTTGAACTAGAAATGAGCTCCGTTTCACATGTGTGGGTCCCCGCCACTCCCTGGGGGTGTGCTAGGGTGACCAGATGTCCCGATTTTATAGGGACAGTCCCGATTTTGGGGTCTTTTTCTTATATAGGCTCCTATTACCCCCCACCCCCTGTCCTGATTTTTCACACTTGCGGTCTGGTCACCCTAGTGGTGTGCACATGTGTGGGTCCCAGCTGCTCCCTGCCTCCCTCATTGAAGCAGGTGTGCAGGGTTACTGCCCTGGGAACTGCAGGGCACCACTGGACATGGGGCTGGCTGGAGGCAGGGCAGGGGGTGCGGGTCTGGCTGGAGACAGGGGTGTGTGGGGTGGGCTGGCTGGCTTCAGGCAGGGCCGCAGCGGGGTGCGGCATGGGTTGGCAGGGCTGGAGACAGAAGAGTGCGGGACTGGCTGGCTTCAGGCAGGGGGGTGCAGCAGGGGTTGGCTGGAGACAGGGCAGGGAGTGCGGGGCTGGCTACAGGCAGGGTAGGGGGTGCAGGGCTGGTGCGGACGGGGGGTGGGTGGGGCTGGCTGGCTTCGGGCAGGGCCGCACGGGTGTGTGGCAGGGGTTGGTTGGAGACAGGGCAGGGGGTGCAGCAGGAGCTGGCTGTGGGCAGGGGGTGCAGGGCTGGCTACAGGCAGCAGCAGGGCGGGGGGGCGGGGCTGGCTGCGGGCAGGGCAGGGGGTGCGGGGCTGGCTGGAGATGGGCTGGCTGTGGACAGGGCAGGGCAGGGCAGGGCAGGGCAGGGCAGGGGGTGCGGGGTTGGTGTGGGCAGAGGGTGCGGGTACAGCCCACCCTGTACGGTAAGTGCCCCCTCCTCCCTCCCCCACTGGGGTAGCAGCAGCAGCCCGGGGCTATTTAAAGGGTCCGGGGCTCCCCTGCTTCTACCGCCCCGGCCCTTTAAATAGCCGCGGGAGCCCTGGGGAAGCGGCGGGGCTCCGGCGGCTATTTAAAGGACCGGGGTGGCAGAGGCAGCTGGAGCCCCGGCCCTTTAAATAGCCCCCAGAGCCCCCCATTATCCCCGGGCTCTGGGGGCTATTTAAAGGGCCCGGGGCTCCCCTGCTTCTACCGCCCCTGCCCTTTAAATAGCCACGGGAACCCTGGGGAAGCGGCGGGGCTCCAGTGGCTATTTAAAGGGCGGGGGCGGTAGAAGCAACGGGAGCCCCGGACATTTAAAATAGCCCCTAGAGCCCCGCAGCCCTTCCCCAGGGCTCCAGCAGTGGGGCTCTGGTGGCAATTTAAAGCCCCTGCTGGGAGCCCCAGGCCCTTTAAATTGCCCCCTGGGGAAGCCGGGCCACCCCGGTACCAGGGCTTGGGTGCGGGGCCCTCTTAGGGGCGGGGCCCGATTCAGGGGAATTGGTTGAATTGGCCTAAAGCCGGCCCTGAATGCATCAGCATATTCAAGACAGACTGATCTCTAAAATGTGGAATTTTTTAAAATGTAAAAAAACCACACCTTGACGGAGAAGAGGTGTGGGAGACATTTGCTCTGGGAGCTACTTGTGCCAGCCAGAATTTTCACAGAAAAATTAACTCCTGTTCATGTTGGATAGAATGTTGCCAGACTTAACATTTTCACAAACTCTTCAAAAACTGACAATGATAACTTTTAAAATGCCACTGATCTCTCAAAAAAACCCAAACCCTAGTGTGGCAGAAGCACCCCCTCATGGCATGGTGATCCACTGCAGCAGCTCTCCTCCCTTCTTTCAGGTGGACCCCAGCTGCCTTAATGCCCACCAACATGTGCCTGGTAATAAACCAAACTAGCAATTTATGTCAGGTCTATCCTCCCACAGTTAGACTCTGCCCCTGTCTTCAGTCTTGCCAGCATAGCTGGGCAGGGTTGATTGAGCCTACAGCAGTTTTACCCTTCTTAGCCGGTGTGGGTTTCCTGTAGCCCATCATACTGAAATTAATAAGGAATTTCAGAAGGAGATTAAGAGATCTGTATACAAATTCAAAAAGCATTAAAAGATGGAACCATAATATGTAGGGAGATGGAATGTTGAGGTAATGGGCTAGGCCAAGCTTGATGAGACAGAATTAATGGGGGAGAAATACTGAGCAATTTAGATGGGAGAAAATAAACGGGGAGTAGTTGTATGTAATGACAGAGAGCCAAGTCCTGCTCACCTCACTCAAATAAAACTCCTATAGATTGAATGGAAATTGTGAATAAATGAAGTAAGCAGGATTTGATCCACAATGTTGGCCTGATCTTCCTCCCATTGTATTCAGCGGGGTTTCATTAGAATCGGGATTGGAGCCTTCCATGAGTAATTGAAATGATCTTCTGGGAGAAGTTCAAGTGAGGGAGAACAAAAGCAGGGTCTGAAATTCAGAATTATAAAGGGAACAGAATATTAGACAAGCAATAAAATGTTAAGATATAAAATACATGTAAGAGGGTTGTGAAAAAGAAAAATCCCCTCAAGGCAATGATAGATTTCAAGTAGCTACCCATGCAGTGAAGTGAGAAACATTAAGTGGAAGGAATAAATCAGGCAGTAATATACCTTACACAGAATGTGAAAGGAAAATTGGAAAAGGAGCAAGGCTTGGTTTAATTTTGAGTAACACAGAAGACATGCTTGGAGAGTACACTGGAGGTGGAGGAGTAGTTAAGCAACAGAAACCATAAACAAGTAATGTTTGTAATTAGGACCAAAATTACATTAAATAGGTGGAAATAAAGGGACTAAACTGAGCAGAGCAAATTTTGTAGGAATAGAGAAAATGCTGGGTGGAACTGGATGGGATAAAGCAATGAAGTGAAAGGATACAGAAGGGAAATGAGAAGTACTCAAGGATAATTAATATATGCCCAAGAGTTATGTGGCTCATCTAGCAATGAATAAACTACAAGCTAAAATAGACTAGCTGATGAACAAGGAAGCACAAAAGTAATCAAGAGTAAGGAAATGGCATTAGGGAGGTCTGGAAAGATTATAGAGTTAAACTGAGAGCACGCGTGCACACACACAGGGGGAGTCAGATGATGGGAATAAAAAGAAGATCACACAAAAGGTTAACACAAAGCCTTTTAAAGTTAATAACAGGCTGACAATGTTTGCCTATTATGCCACACCCTGTTCCAGGTGTTGAGCCTGATGAGAAAGGATTCAGTGGGTTGTACTGACTCTGCAGCAGGTGACTCATTACCCCACACAGATAGAAAGAGAAGGATTTTTCTAGGGTGTGAGCTAAGTAGTTCTGAGGTAGGAACTATTAAAATGTAATGGTACAAAAAGAAAAAAAATATTTTCCTACTTTTTCATTTGTTTACTTTGTGCATTGGACAGCACTTGAATAATCCAGTTCACTGATTTGTTAACAGTAAACACTCTTCCCCGGGCTCTGCAAAAAAGGTATTTATCAACAATAGCATCAGCAAAGATGAAACTGAAGAGGTAGCAGGCAAAATGCATAATGTAGAGAAGTTTAAATGATATATGCTGAGAAAGTTAGGCACAGAGTAAATACAAGTTATCCTCCAAATTGAGCACCATGAAGTTACTAAGTGAAATATCATGACATCACTTAGATGTAAGATGGTCAGATCCCACTAAGTCACCAGCCATAAAGCTGAAAAGTTGTCACTTGTGAAGAGTTGGAAGTGAGAAAGCTAATGCCACTGAAAAAATGTTGATAAACTCAAGAAAGGCCTGAACTGGCTGGTTTAGGGAATGGGGAGAAAAGTCTGCCCTGCAAGGTTGGAGGGTCCCAGAACCTAGGCTCTAGAACAAGCCTGAATGTCTATACTGCAATTAAACAGCCTGTTACCCCGAGCCCCAGTCAGCTGGCATAGGCCAGCCACAGGGTGTCTAATTGCAGTGTAGACATACCTTACGTGGTTGCTTCTTACATTAATTTTGCTCCAGTTTTCAAATATAGAACACCATGATGGTCATTTAAGAAGGGAGAGACTCATTCCCTACCCAAGAGGATGCTAATTCTTCTCCCTTCCCTAGTCCATCCAATAATGGCCCTTTTCTTAGTGAGGACATGAGATTTTCAGCTTACAGCTTCAAGAATTGTAACATTTCAGCCTTTTGAACATATGGCTGTTTACGCTAAGGGCCACTGATTTAACAGGATCTGACTATGCACAGAGCCCCATGGCACAGGATGATATATCATGCAGTAATTTGCAAGTTAACTCACTAATGTAAAAAGACTGAGGTAAAAAGCAAGAAGATAGTCAGTGATCTAGGGCAAAACCCCTAAAACCACTGGCACAGAGCTTAATAGATTTGAAAATATGTAATACATAAGCCAAGAAATCAAATATAAACTGGAGAAAACAGCTCTAGTGTAAATAAGGTCATATTTTGACTAATGGGCAGAGTTCTGGTCACCTTATTTATAGAGGTGGACAAACCCCATTGGCTGACATCGGTCACTAGGTGTTTTTGGATGTCCGCCTGTTTCTTCCATTATTAATTCTGTGCCTGAGGGCAAATGCCAGTAGTGCTCATTTTAGTTTTTGCCTCCTGCTGCCATTTCAGCTGTCAGAGAGGCAGCAAGAGTCAAAAATGAAAGGAGCCACCTTAAAGAAATGTGGTGCCACTATGTCATTTTTAAACTGACAGCTCAGAGAAAGAAAAAAGGACTTTCATTTTCACCTCCCACTGCTGCTTTGACAGAGAAAGACATTCACCCATGTTTGAATGCTGGTGGGAGGCAAAAATGTAAAACTGTGGCAGTGTTTGTAAGTCAGCTTTTCCTGCCCTAAGGAAGTATAAGCTGATTTGAGACAACTAGAAATCTAACCTTTGCTTACCATGTGGCAAAAAAAGAAAAATGTGTCCACCTGACCTTAATGCAACAGAAGTAGATTATGCTGTAGAATATAAGTGAATGCAGTGATACAGGAATTCAAAGATTTTAGTTCATCAGAAGTAAGAAACGCTACTAGAGCAGATCTATGTTCCATAAGAAAATGGTAGTTAAGAAGAAATTTCACTATGTGTCTATAATAAATTGATGAAAGGGGTGGGGGGAAGAGATACTCATTTTGCTAGTGCAAATACAAAAAAAAAAAAAAAATCCCCAAAACATGGCCTCAGAAATTAAGCTAAAAAAGAATAAGCACAAAAGAGCATGAGGAGCATTTCTTCCACATAGTGTAGATAATATAATAGGATATAAAAGACAAAATATTTATGCTAGTGGAAGGAAAAGTACTATGGGATGAAGAGACTAATTGAAAGGTAGGAGTGTATCTATGAAAGATCCTCCTGCCATACCAAACAGTCTTGCTCCTATGTAATATTTACAAGAGACAGAAATTATCCATCACCCTATTCCTTTATCCAGTTCTTCATTTAGAGATTATCCCTTATATAAAGCTATGGTGCCCTGACTCCAAATTAATTGGAAGCAATAACATTATTCATGCTGATGAAGTTAATCCAATATCATTTAAAACTTTTTACACTATTGCTAATCTTGTATTCTTGTTTTGCGTCTTCACTTCCAATTGCGTCCATGACCTTGTATGCACCTGACTAGTACATGTAAAATGTTTGGCTTCCAAGGACAGCATTGTAGAGTGGGGAAAATATTGCCAAATGTACTGTTAATTGAGACTAGACAGCCAACAAAGCAGTCCTCTGAGAAACATGCATATTTACAAAAGGAAAAAAGGAAGGAGGTTGGGAGGTTTTGTGTGAGAGTCCAGAAAGCTGTGTCTTATAATGAAAGTGCCTCTTCAGCTATAATTTTAGTACCGAGTCCCTGCCATGAAGTTTAATTAATATCAGAGCCTGCCTCTGAGTGTTTTTTTTTTTTTTCATTTATAGGGTAGCAGGCTATCCCTCTTGAATTGAGCATCTGATTCAGGTTTTATTTTGTTTGCTTATAGCAGGGGTGGGCAAACTTTTTGGCCGAGAGCCACATCGGGGTTGCAAAACGGTATGGAGGGACGGGTAGGGAATGCTGTGCCTCCCCAAACAGCCTGCCCCCCGCCCCTATCTGCCCCCTCCCACATCCCTCCCCCTGGCTGCCCCCTTCATAACCTCCAACCCATCCAAATCCCTCTGCTCCTTGTCCCCTGACCGCCCCCTCCTGGGACCCCTCACTCCTGACCGCTCCTGGGACGCCACCCCCATCCAACACCCCCTCCCTGTCCCCTAACCGCCCCCTCCCGAGACCCCCTGCCTAGGGTTACCATACATCCATATTTTCCCAGACACGTCCGGCTTTTTGGTTCTCAAATCGCTGTCTGGGAGGAATTTCCAAAAAGCCGAACATGTCCGGGAAAATAGGGAGGCATGGTAAGTCTACAGTTACCTGCAGGAGCTGCGTGTCTGGGATGCACGCCCAGCCCCACCTAAACGTGTAACCCGCTGTGCAAGGGGGCGCTGCGGCTTTGATGGGCTCCGGCCGGCCAGGAAGTGATGTCATTCCTCTTCCCGCCCCACCCCGGCCGGGGGCGTGGCGCTGTGGGAGCGGGAGCCATGCGGGCCACCGCCTGGCCCTGGGCATGGGCCCTGTTGCTGTGCTGCTCCCCTGGCCCTGGGGCTCCCGCAGCTGCTGCTGCCCGGCGGGTCCCCGGCTGCTCTGCTGGCCTGGGCTGAGTCCTGCTGCTCAGCTCGGGCTGCTCCGTGCACTGCTGCCCCGAGCCGCTCTCCCCGTAAGTACCCGCCACCCTGCCCGCAGCCAGCCCCTGTCTCCAGCCCCTGCCGCACCCCCTGCCCTCAGCCAGCCATCCCCACACACCCCCTGCCCTGCCTCCAGCCATCCCCACACCCCCTGCCCAGCCCCTGCCTCCACCCATCCCTGCATCCCCTGCCCGCAGCCAGCCCCTTCCGCACCTCCTGCCCTGCCCGCACCAGCCCCGCACCCTCTGCCCTGCCTGCAGCCAGCCCCTGTCTCCAGCCCCTGCCGCACCCCCTGCCCTGTCTCCAGCCAGCTCCGCACTCCCGGCCCTGCCTCCAGCCAGCCCCACACACGTCTGTCTCCAGCCAGCCCCTGCCGCACCCCCTGCCCTGCCTGCAGCCAGTCCCTACTGCCAGTCAACCCATGCCCTGCCTCCAGCCAGTCCCGCACCCCCCTGCCTCCAGCCAACCCCGCACCCCATCTCCAGCCAGCCCTGCACCCCCTGCCTCCAGCTAGCCCTGCCCCATGCCCCTGTCTGCAGCTGGCCCCACATCCACTGGTGCCCTGCAGTTCCCAGGGCAGTAATCCTGCACACCTGCTTCAATGAGGGGGACAGGGAGCAGTTGGGACCCACACATGTGAAACGGAGCTCATTTCTAGTTCAGGCCCATCTTTTTAAAAAAGAACTTTAGGTAGGGTTACCATACGTCCGTATTTTCCTGGACGGGAAAATAAGGACGTATGGTAACCCTATTTAAATATCTAAAAATGTCCAGGAGGGCAGCTGCAACATAAAGGTTACTCCCCCACCCCCGTGGAGTGTCCTCTTTTTTGAATGTTGAAATATGGTAACCCTAGCCCTGCCCCTAACCATCACCCTGGGACCCCCCCGCATCCACCCCCCCCCAGCCCCTTTCGAAATGTGGCCCTGCGAACATGGGCGGAGGACTCAGGAGGAGCAGGGACAGCTGCGCAGTCGGAGAGAAGCGGCGGTTTCCCCTTCAAAGCGCCGCTTCTCTCCGGCTGGCTGCACCGACGCCCGGTGCTCCTCCTGAGTCCACTGGCCGCGCTCCCACCACCCGCACCTCCGCCTGCTCCCCTGCAGTGCAGCCCCTCCCCCCCTGTGGGGGATGCGACAGTGCTGAGCTGCCCGAGTGCCCGGCCCTGAGGCCCCCTGTTGTTGGGGGGTGGTGCCAGGGCACCCTGTGTTCACCCCTGAGCCATGCCGCCTGGCTGGAGCCAGCCACGCCATCTCACTGCTGGCATGGTGAGCTGAGGCTGCGGGGGTGGGGGGGACAGCAGGGGAGGGGCCAGGAGCTCAGGGGCCGGGCAGGACCGTCCCGCGGGCCGGATGTGGCCCACGGGCCATAGTTTGCCTACCTCTGGCTTATAGCGATTCTGAAAGGCCAGTTCCTTTAAGAATGTTTTATTTCCTGTTTTTTTTTATTCCTTACATTTGATAACTTCACATGCAAAGTTCCTACAAGCTGAACTCTCCCTGCTATTCCCCAAAACACTCAACTGCTGCCATGAGGCCAATCATCCTAAAACAATACCCCAAGGTCAGTCCTTTGCACTGGTCTGTCTTTCAAGTCTCATTTCTACCCAGTATCCCAAGACAAATGGCCGTTCCACAACTTTATCCTACTGTGCTGGCTTTCTGCCTGGATAGTCTCTTGCTTTTAGTGCTACTGGGCAAGGAACTGATCCAACCTCCATTGAAATTAATAGAAGATTTTCCATGGATAAGGCCTCAAAGGTCTATTTATCGCAACTGTTCATTATCACCACATTTAACCTACAATTAGGCATCTTTGATTCCTTGTTTGATCCCCGATGCATAAAGCTAGTGCCCTAAGTATTCCACAGTTGCAGAATTTGCTATAGAATTCATCCCTTGCTGCAGAATTGTGCTCCAAAAACCTCAGCTTTCATTATATATATATATATATATATATATATATATATATATATATATATATATATATATATATATATATATATATATATGTAAATATATGTAATATATATATATATATATATATATATTTCTAGCCCTTGCTGTTGCAAGGAAAAGCCTGGTGACACAAACCAAGCATAAACAGATGTAATGGTTTCTTTAGAGGTTTGCTGACAGTGTGAAACAATAGCAATTTCTTTCATACCAACGGGCTATTGACTCAAGCCTTACGATGACAATATGGGGCATATGAAAACTAAAACATGTAGGACCCTGTTAAATAAACTTTAATGTAACAATAAGTTATATGGTGGCTATTGTATTGATTGCACTATTCATTTTCATATTTCATTCAACCACCTCATTTAAGAACATTTATCTGAAGCTGGTGCATAACTTCCAAAATTTCTACCAGAATGCAACAGCATCTAAGAGCCTTGTGCAGCAGAATTTGAGTCCAGCTTGCTGAGTGTATAGAGCATACGGTAAAGAATGCTACTGCAGGGCTTGTATTCAGCCAGTATGCACCAGTTACAGCATACCAGTACCTCCTTCATGATGCCTTCTTATTCTCCAGAATCTAAGCTTTCATTAAAAAAAGTCTATGGTTGCAGAGATAGCCTTGAATCTCAGATAGTAACTCAGAGGTGTTAGCTGTCCCATTAATCTCAATGGGAACCAAAGCTCAGATACTTTAAATGGTAACAGTGTCATTGGGTATCAACTATTTCACTGTTCAAAGCATGTGAGAAAGGAGAGGGAGGATTATATTATGAATATCTGCACAATCTGTGAGTGATAGCTCATTTTAGCAGCACTGACCAGCTGGAGTACTGTGTCCAATTCTGGGTGCCATGCTTTAGGAAAGATGTGGATAAATTGAAGAGAGTCCAGAGGAGAGCAACAAAAATGACCAAAGGTTTAGAAAACTTGACCTATGAAGAAAGGTTAAAAAATTGGGCATGTTTAGTCTTGAGAAAAAACTGAGGGGGGACCTGATAACAGTCTTCAGATATGTTAAGGACTGTTTTAAAGAGGACTGTGACCAACTGTTTTGGATTCTTTGACCATGGGATAGTGTTCCAAAAAGAAGGAGTGCTAGGCAGAGATGGGCTCCCCCTAACGAAGAGAGGGAAGAGCATATTCACAAGCAGGCTGGCTAACCTAGTGAGGAGGGCTTTAAACTAGGTTCACCGGGGAAAGGAGACCAAAGCACTGAGGTAAGTGGGAAGTGGGATACCGGGAGGACGCATGAGCAGGAGAGCGCAAGAGGGGAGGACTCCTGACTCATACTGAGAAAGCAGGACGATCAGCGAACTATCTTAAGTGCCTATACACAAATGCAAGAAGCCTTGGAAACAAGCAGGGAAAACTGGAAGTCCTGGCACAGTCAAGGAATTATGATGTGATTGGAATAACAGAGACTTCGTGGGATAACTCACATGACTGGAGTACTGTCATGGATGGATATAAACTGTTCAGGAAGGACAGGCAGGGCAGAAAAGGTGGGGGAGTTGCATTGTATGTAAGAGAGCATTATGACTGCTCAGAGCTCCGGTATGAAACTGCAGAAAAACCTGAGAGTCTCTGGATTAAGTTTAGAAGTGTGAGCAAAAAGGGTGATGTCGTGGTGGGAGTCTGCTATAGACCACCAGACCAGGGGGATGAGGTGGACGAGGCTTTCTTCCAGCAACTAACAGAAGTTACTAGATCACAAGCCTTGGTTCTCATGGGGGACTTCAATCACCCCAATATCTGCTGGGAGAGCAATACAGCGGTGCACAGACAATCCAGGAAGTTTTTGGAAAATGTAGTGGACAATTCCCTGGTGCGAGTGCTAGAGGAACCAACTAAGGGCAGAGCTCTTCTTGACCTGCTGCTCACGAACCGGGAAGAATTAGTAGGGGAAGCAAAAGTGGATGGGAACCTAGGAGGCAGTGACCATGAGATGGTGAGTTCAGGATCCTGACACAAGGAAGAAAGGAGAGCAGCAGAATACTGACCCTGGACTTCAGAAAAGCAGACTTTGACTCCCTCAGGGAACTGATGGGCAGGATCCCCTGGGAGAATAACATGAGGGGGAAAGGAGTCCAGGAGAGCTGGCTGTATTTTAAAGAATACTTATTGAGGTTGCAGGAACAAACCATCCCAATGTGTAGAAAGAATAGTAAATATGGCAGGCGACCAGCTTGGCTTAACAGTGAAATCCTTGCTGATCTTAAACACACACAAAAAACACAATCTTCCACTTACAAGAAGTGGAAGATTGGACAAATGACCAGGGAGGAGTATAAAAATATTGCTCAGGCATGCAGGAGTGAAATCAGGAAGGCCAAATCACACTTGGAATTGCAGCTAGCAAGAGATGTTAAGAGTAACAAGAAGGGTTTATTCTGGTATGTTAGCAACAAGAAGAAAGTCAAGGAAAGTGTGGGGCCCTTACTGAATGAGGGAGGCAACCTAGTGACAGAGGATGTGGAGAAAGCTAATGTACTCAATGCTTTTTTTGCCTCTGTCTTCACAAACAAGGTCAGCTCCCAGACTGCCACACTGGGCAGCACAGCATGGGGAGGAGGTGACCAGCCCTCTGTGGAGAAAGAAGTGATTCAGGACTATTTAGAAAAGCTGGACAAGCACAAGTCCATGGGGCCAGATGCACTGCATCCGAGGGTGCTAAAGGAGTTGGCAGATGTGATTGCAGAGCCATTGGCCGTTATCTTTGAAAACTCATGGCGATCAGGGGAGGTCCTGGATGACTGGAAAAAGGTTAATGTAGTGCCCATCTTTAAAAAAGGGCAAAAGGAGGATCCGGGGAACTACAGGCTAGTCAGCCTCACCTCAGTCCCTGGAAAAATCATGGAGCAGGTCCTCAAGGAATCAATTCTGAAGCACTTAGAGGAGAGGAAAGTGATCAGGAACAGTCAGCATGGATTCACCAAGGACAAGTCATGCCTGACTAACCTAATTGCCTTCTATGATGAGATAACTGGCTCTGTGGATGAGGGGAAAGCAGTGGATGTGTTATTCCTTGACTTTAGCAAAGCTTTTAATATGGTCTCCCACAGTATTCTTGCCAGCAAGTTAAAGAACTATGAGCTGGATGAATGGACTATAAGGTGGATAGAAAGCTGGCTCCATGTCTAGTTGGCAGCTGGTATCAAGCAGAGTGCCCCAAGGGTCGGTCCTGGGGCCGGTTTTGCTCAATATCTTCATTAATGATCTGGAGGATGGCATGGACTGCACCCTCAGCAAGTTTGCAGATGACACTAAACTGAGAGGAGTGGTAGATACGCTGGAGGGTAGAGATAGGATACAGGGGGACCTAGACAAATTAGAGGATTGGGCCAAAAGAAATCGGATGAGGTTCAATAAGGACACATGCACAGTCCTGCACTTAGGATGGAAGAATCCCATGCACTACTACAGACTAGGGACTGAATGGCTAGGCAGCAGTTCTTCAGAAAAGGACCTAGGGGTTACAGTGGACGAGAAGCTGAATATGAGTCAACAGTGAGCCATTGTTGCCAAGAAGGCTAATGGCATTTTGGGCTGTATAAGTAGGGGCATTGCCAACAGATCGAGGGACGTGATCATTCCCCTCTATTCTGCATTGGTGAGCCCTCATCTGGAGTACTGTGTCCAGTTTTGGGCCCCACACTACAAGAAGGATGTGGAAAAATTGGAAAGAGTCCAGCGGAGGCCAATAAAAATGATTAGGGGGCTGGAGCACATGACGTATGAGGAGAGGCTGAGGGAACTGGGATTGTTTAGTCTGCAGAAGAGAAGAATGAGGGGGATCTGATAGCTGCTTTCAACTACCTGAAAGGGGGTTCCAAAGAGGATGGATCTAGACTGTTCTCAGTGGTACCAGATGACAGAACAAGGAGTAATGATCTCAAGTTGCAGTGGGGGAGGTTTAGGTTGGATATTAGGAAAAACTTTTTTACTAGGAGGGTAGTGAAGCACTGGAATGGGTTACCTAGGGAGGTGGTGGAATCTCCTTCCTTAGAGGTTTTTAAGGTCAGGCTTGACAAAGCCCTGGCTGGGATGATTTAGTTAGGGATTGGTCCTGCTTTGAGCAGTGAGTTGGACTAGATGACCTCCTGAGGTCCCTTCCAATCCTGATACTCTATGATTCTATGATTCTATGTTCTCCGTGTCCTCTCAAGGGAGGACAAGAAGCAATGGGCTTAATCTCCAGCAAGGGAGATTTAGGTTTGATATTAAAAAAAAACTATCCTTACAGCTAGAAAGTTAAGTACTGGAATAGGTTTCCAAGGGATATTGTGGAATCCCCATCATTGGAGGTTTTTAAGAACAGGTTGGACAATCACCCGTCATGGTTTAGGCTTACTTGGTCCTGGCTCAGCACAGGGGGCTGGACCATGACCTCTCAAGGTCCCTTCCAACCCTACATTTCTGTAGTTTTAAGATTGGGAGATATGCCTGTGAAGAATGTAGGAATTATCTGCATTAATTTTATGATTATGTGATTATACATGGGTTTGATGAATAAAGTTTGTTAAGTATTAAAGTGAGATCTGGTTACTTTTTAGGTTGCAAGAATCAAGTTAATGATTGTAGACAACCTTAACAGGCTGGTGCTCAATTGGACATTACCAGGAATCCACCACATGAAACTTACCCCCAACCCCACTGCAGAATGCATAAGCCAATCTGGTCAGATGGGTACCTTGTTCCAAACCCCAGGATATCCTAAAGTGGGGATTTTGAAGGGCATCTGGTCACGTAGAACCTATTTCAACTGGCAAGGAAAGGCTAATTTTAGGTGAGACGATATGCATATAGGCTTGTTATTTTTAACCCTGTTCTCTCTGCTTCTTAAATTTCTATGAACAAATACATCACTTATGGTATGTCTTCACTACCCGCCAGATCGACGGGTAGTAATCGATCTATCGGGGATCGATATATCGCGTCTCGTTAAGATGCGATATATCGATCCCCGAACGCGCTCCCCGTCAACTCCGGAACTCCACCAGAGCGAGCGACGGTAGCGCAGTCGACGGGGGAGCCGCGGTCATCGATCCCGCGCCGTGTGGACCCCCAGGTAATTCGATCTTAGATACTTCGACTTCAGCTACGCGTTGCGTATCTTAGATCGATCCCCCCCCAGTGTAGACCAGCCCTTATTTTTGAAAAAGCCGTTCTCAGTCACTTCAATTCCATGATTGTAACAAGCTCCCAAAGAAAATGCTAGAGCAAGGGCCAAACCCCTGGGACCTACTGGAGGTTAAAATGGTTGGTAAGCAAGGGGTGTTGTAACCTGGTTATCCAGTCTAAAGTGGGGTAAACTGTACAGTTCCACCCAGAGAAGTAAATGTAGAGAATTTTCAATTGATTCAAGTGCCCATAGAGACTGACAGTTGCAGCTCACCCTTGGGACTGTAATATTGCCACTTTTCCCCAACCCCAGTCAAGAAAAAAACAAACCCAAGAAACCAAGAAAAGCATGAGAGTCCCCCGCAAAGAGGGGTCAATTTCAAGAAGCCCAGAGCAGAATAAACATCTCCAAGGTGAACACAAACACATGGAGCCAGCAGAGCCCATGGGTGTTGTCACACTCTGTTCCCCAAAGCAACACCCTGGCATCCTCATATTTACCACTGTCAGATAAATATGATATGTTTTGTACAAAATATGCATTGTGGGGTATTGTTCTAAATGTCTTGATCTGTTAAACATTAATGTCTCATTGGATTGTATGTGCTATCATTGTATGCAGATTTATGAATATTAACTATGTATCTGTATTTCAAATGTGGTTACACCTGGGTGATACCCAGTAGTCAAGATGCTTCCAGTCTAAACAGCTGATTGTGAAGGGTCAATTAAAGGTAATTGGACATTAAGGGAAACAATAGGCCTTAGAAGAAGCTTATCCCCCACCTGGTGACCCTTCCTGGGAACACTTCAGACAGCCTCTGGATAATGGCTGCTATGACTCAGCAAGGTATGCAAGGGCATGTTACCAGACCACATGACACTGAACTCCATGTTGGTACCTTTATTTTTCCACAAACTGGGCTGGGGACTTAGCTTGAAACAGAGTCTCACCATACAGCAGGAACCCTTCATAAGGTGGGGAGTGACATGATGATTTGTCTTCACTCCCCCACAATTCAACAGCTGAAAGAACCTCTGGAAGACAAAGGACTTGGAATGTGGGAGGGGAACCCAAGCTACAAAGCAGATACAACTTGTGCCTCAAGAATCTGTAAGCCTGCTTGTATCATCAGGGTGAGATATTGTATTTCACGGTGAGATATTGCTAATTCAGATCTTATCTATGTTAGTTTGCCGTTTTGTTCAGGAGCGGCTCTATGGTTTTTGCCACCCCAAGCACAGCAGTCAGGCGGCTTTCGGCGGCACGCCTGCGGGAGGTCTGCCGGTGCCGTGCCTTCAGTGTCCCCGCTGCCAAATTACCGCCAAAGCCGCGGGACTGGCAGACCTCCTGCAGGCATGCTGCCAAAGGCTGCCTGACTGCCACCCTCACAGCGACCAGCAGGCCGCCCCCTGCGGCTTGCCGCCCCAGGCACGCACTTGCTGCGCTGGTGCCTGGAGCCGCCCCTGGTTTTGTTTATTTACTAGGTAATCTGCTTTGATCTGTTTGCTATAACTTATAATCACTTAAAATCTATCTTTCTGTAGTTAATAAACTTGTTTTATGTTTTATCTTAACCAGTGTGCTTTAAGTAAAGTGGTTGGGAAAATTTCAGCTCAGCTAGCAAAGTCTTGATGCATATCTTTCCCACATTGAGGGGGAAGTGAACTATATTAATGAGCTTGCATTGTACAGATCCCTGTGCAGTGCAAGATGGTTTCATTCTGGGTTTATACTCCAGAAGGGGTGCAAGGCTGGGGAGCTGGGAAATTGGCTGGTGCTCTATTATTGATCTATGAGTGGTTTAGGTAAATCATTCAGATTCCTCAGTTGGGTGTGTGGCGCCACCTGCTGTCATGTTGGGTGATAACAGACCCTGAAGACAGTGGCTGTGTATCATTAGCAGAGCAGCATGAGAAAGGCCAACCCAGCTGAATTGTTAGGGGGCACAGTGGTTCCAATGGCTCCCAGACTGCACCCCGGGGGTACAACCAGCCACAGGTGTATTTGGGGGAAGCCGAGCTCAAGGAGTCCAGAGAATATGCATGATCATATTTTGAACATTTTCACAATCTACTGTTAATATTGTCTTCTGTGAGCAAAGCTTATTTTATGACTGGTGCTTGCAAGAGTACCACCACTTTCCCTCACCCTCCCCCCACCCACCCCTGCAATCTGGCCTCTGGATGCCAGTACTCCAGAGAAACAGAGAGGTTTATAGAAAGCTGGATCAGATATGGAAGGATTTTCTGGGGTCACAGAAGGGGGAGTAATCAGGTTTGGAGGAACAATTGTTTCAGAAGTGGATCTCAGAAAGGGCTAGTGAAGAACTTAGGTATCTTCAGATGCAGTTGGGTGGGGGGAAATGGAAATAGGTTGGTCTTAAGTAATAGCCTTAGGAAAGATTCTTACTATTGTGAAGTAGTGAAAGCTAGGTGTGAAAGTTAACTTTTTAATCCTCAAATTTCTAATCCAAACTCTTGGAAATTTCTGATTGGGTTCAGTCTGGCTTGTCCCACCCATGCCACCATCTTACTCATTTACCCTGAATTTTGTACTTGTATTGTTGTTCCATTGACATTCAATGAGATTTTAGCTCATAAGGGCTAGATCTACAAAGGGACTTAGCACCTAAGTCCAGCAGTTAGGCACCACTGGCATTTACAAAACCTCTGGTGAGCTGCCACCAAGCCCTGCAGGCACCTATATTTCCATCAGAGTCCAGACAGCAGGTTGCTCAGTGCCCTAGTTCAAGCCTAAGCTCCTGAGAGATTTTCAAACTAGACATTTGCCTATCTTGCCGCGGAGCCCTTAGCATTTTTCACTAGCTAGCTTAGGTGGCTTCCTCCTCAGCTTGCTGGCTTCTGTAAATCCCTTCTTAGGCACCTTATTCTCCCCATGCATTGTATGGGAGCCTGGGTGCCTAACTCAGAGACGAGGATACCATTGGGCAGCAGGGTGCCGAGGGGGTAGGCATTGCAATGCCTAATTACTTTTGTAACTTTAGGCCTAAGTGCCTAAATCACTTTGGAATTAGGATTTAGCCATCTAACTCACTTAGGACCAGATTTTTAAAGATATTTCTAAACCTAATATGCAGATGGGTGCTTTTGAAAACCCCAGGAGATACCTATCTGCATATTTAGGTGCTGAAATGCCTTTAAAAATCCAGCCCCAACATCTTGCCATGCTGAGTGGAGCAATACCTAAATTTGTTTAAAGATCTGGGCCCAAGTCAATAGTCAGTCTGTGCTCTGCTGCTAGTAATAGCAAAAAAGAGGAAGAAAATATTGACACAATATTGTTTGCTGACCTTGCATAGACATGATAAGAACTTTAACTCATATGATGCAAAAATTTCATAGTATTACTGATGCCTAGCAGCATTTTTCTGATTGACTAGAAGTTGGCTCATGATCTATATACTCTATATACTGTTTTACAGGAACAGCATGAATCTCTGGTAGCAAACCTCCAGTAAATTCTATCTCTTTGTTTTCTTCATCCTTGATTGTTGAAACCCTAATTCATTATTTTAAATCTTATTTCTATAGTTCTTTCTTAAAATATAAACACCTTCACTTTCCACTTAATCTCAGGTGATTTCATCATGATTTCCACTTATTAATAACAAATTTGCCAGCTCTGGACCTCATCTTGTAAACTCTCCTGCACAGAAGTAATCCTACTAGTTTTAAGGGGACTATCCCTGGAAGTAAGAATTACTTACTTGAGTGAGGTTTGCGAGATCAGGCTTATGTCTGGCAAATTGGTCAGATTCTGTTATTAAAAATAAGTGACATATCAACTGGCAGATCAGTAGTATGAAATAACTTCAGTAATATTGAGCCCAATCCATCCATGGTATAACTCCTGTGATTAAACTGCTGAGCAGTAATAGGGCCGCAGAAACCACTGACACAACAGTTAAAGGTCAATCAGCTGCTGATCTTTTCCGCTGGCTGAAGAGGGCAATAGCTGGAGCCAGAAGGGGGCAGTTTGTGGCAGCTAGGAGTGGGTTACAGTGGTGTCCAGGACCCTGGGAGGAGCACTGTGCTGAAGGCAGTTGGGGAGTGCATATTGGGATGTAACAGATGTTAGAGCCCATATAACCTTACCAGTTGAGTGCCTATAACACTTGCCTAAGGTTGGTATATCTAGAGCTTTAGAGGGTAACCAAGGTCTTCCATACACCATAAGGAGTCAATGATTACCCTCCATATTTCTTCAAGAGCAGGGCAATCCTTCCACAGCACAGACTGGGCCCATAGAATGCCATCTTGTGAGGGGGGATAGCCATGCCACAGAAGCAGCTTAGTCCCTCTTTTTTGGGTAGAGATCCAAATGCAGAGGGTTCCTCATGTGTATGGATATTGGAGGGATATTTGGTCTTGCTATGGATGAATTAGGTCACATAAAAGAATCCTCTGCTTCCCTGAACTTTATCCAAAACTGGAACTGAACTAAACACCTTTGAGTGATTGTTAAACATTTCCCCATTAGTCTTCCTTTCAATGTATTGCTCTTTTTCTGGGTTTCAGCCAGACCTCAAAGTGTAAGCTGCAAACTATGGAGGGGGGAGGGAATAACTAAAAATACAACATGTCACAGGGTTTTCAGGGGTTGTTTGAGAATGTGGAACGAACTCCCCCAGGAACTAAGTATCACAAACCTCACCTCTTTCCACTCCAAGTACAAGGCATATTTCTTTGACCTAGCCCTCTAACATGAACACATAGCAACAGGTATATTTAGCTAACAAACAAACAAACAAACAAAAAAACCAGTAAAAAACAAGATGATACAGTACTCCACTCCACACACTTCTGCCTCTGGGGAGAGGCTGAGAAAACAAACATGTGACAGAGGGTCAGTCACGTTGCTGAATGCAGCACTGGAAGGCGCTCAGATAGTATGGTGATAAACACAGTATAAAACCCTATATAGAATAGATTGGACCTTACTGAGGTCAGCGTAATACTGGTATGTTTGAAACAGCAGTACTTGAATATATTGTAATAATAAATGTTTCTATAGCACCCTTCATCCCAAATGATCCCAGTTTTAGAAGTCTTGTTCAGGCACACACTAAAATAAAGCCACTTAAGGCTGGAACACAAACACATTTCACAACAGTTTACAATATGGTGATGAGTACAATATCAATCTGATATTGCAGGGAACTTATTTAAAAAAAAAGGTGGGGAGAATTGGGCCAGGTCTAGAAGTTCCTGTGAGAAGTCTTATATCTTTAATGACCAAATAAGGATCTCAATTCAAAGACTTCAGTTTTGTACATCTTTCTTTCATATATGTACAAGAGATTCCAGCAACAAAGCAATTAATGTTACTTCCATATTAATAGTTAATTTCTAATTAAGCCAGAAAAAAGCCCATATTAAAACTAATCTGCAATTTTGTAGCATTTACTGGTCAATGTATGCCACAATTTACTGAGAAATTATACCAGACACATTGTCTACTGAGGCATTTTTCTTTGTACGGAAGTCTGGAGTCTGCATAAGTGCTGAAAGCCTTCTAAAAATGTTCTTGGTCTCAGAATATTTAAAGTCCATTGTATCTTTATTATCCCAGAAAGAAGAACCTTGGGAACACGTGATTGTTTATTTAGTATACTCATACTTGACTAATACATATAGAAAAACATACACATTCTTTGAGCAATCCAAATGAAGATAGTATTTTTTTGGAATCATATGTTATAAGTAATATTTCTAGGAACTAAAGATATAATTGATATGCTTATTTTTAGTCAGTTTTAAATATGTGAGGACATAAAACTGTTGCACAATTTAGTTGCTATCTTTCTCTGTAAGCTTCCAGGCAGTAAGACAAAGATAGCATTAGCAAAGTTTTACTATTTTAAATCAGTTGGAAGCTTCTGTGGTAAGTTTCAACTGCTGTGATGGGTTTGATGAAAATCTTAAAAGCAATTGAGTACTCTTTCATGCATTGTTGACTTTCATGCATTTGTATCACACATTTCACTTTGAAGGCTCTTTACTTGGGAGGCTTTGAACTGCCATTGTTATGCTAAACCTCCTGTATTTTCAGATAACAAATTAACTTTTCAAGGATTCAGTGGTCTGGAAATTAGAAAGTTACTTAAGAGGTTTAGTTCCAGGAATACATTAAGACCCCCAACCCTTAATTATTGGGAGCAATCTTTATTTGCTAATTGTCCATCTAAACACAGTTCTGTTCATTAGTGTTCTTCAAACAGATAGTCTAAGCTACTTGTGTGGATTAGTTTGACATTTGTTTTCATGGAATTTTATGGATAATTTGATTTTGGTTTTGAAAGTTGGTGGTGAAAGCTAAGGCCTTTGCTGTATTTACCTCTGTGGATCTGTGTCTTGTAGCTACTCTTGTGCTGTTAATGACATGGTGTGCTTATCCCTTTTAGATTTGTTGTTAGTCTCTTCAGTGGTAAAATGTTTTCTTTTAATAGACTCACAGACTTTAAAGTCAGAAGGGTCCATCATAATCATCTAGTCTGACCTGCACATTTCAGGCCACAGAACCTCATCCACCCACTCCCACAAATTAAGGATCCAAAATCCTGTGAGGTGGTGATTGTTTTCAACTCCCATCAAAGTCAATGGGAGTTGAGGGGGCATAGCACATTGCAGGAGGCACCAAACTCAGGACTGGGCTCTGACTCACTTAGGAAGATATTGAGGGCTTACTTCACACAAACCAGTTTTTACATAGGTGATTTACACCAACATAACTCAGAGGAGACAGACTCACAATTTCAGTTTCTTTTATATGACATGGATTTAATAAATTCACAGGGTTCATTGTTTAATTAATTGCAGCAAAACTGCTGTTGCAATGTTCAATTAGCCTGGTAACGAATTACTGTAGATGCTGGATAATAACTTTTGGTTAATAGAAACATTTTGCATGGAACCTATAATGTCCTACTGATTTTAATTGTAATTGGTCTGGATATTCACAACTTTTTTATTGAAAACCCCAGCCAAAGGCAGGCATGCAGGGCTACAACCAGGAAGGAAGCTCTGGGATGTGTTGAGCAGCAGCTGCAGGCAG
The DNA here is from genome assembly GCF_028017835.1 of Emys orbicularis. Classification (NCBI taxonomy): domain Eukaryota; kingdom Metazoa; phylum Chordata; order Testudines; family Emydidae; genus Emys; species Emys orbicularis. The sequence goes on along the minus strand of NC_088687.1, from coordinate 78,538,302 downwards.
GTTTGCGGGACCGCAGCAAGGGAAGAAAGTGCTCGGGCTGCACGGTACCTCTCCCTGCACTCTCGAGGCTGTACCCTGCCATGGCATTGGGGCCCAGGCTTGGTACGTCCCAGCACCTCTTTCCCTGTCTGCAGCCTCGCAAACCTACCTGTGGCCACACCCTCCAAGGGGAGCAAGCCGCTGGGACATGCCCAGCCCAAGCCAACAGTGCCTGGGCAGGACACAGCCTGGAGAGAGGTACAGTGCAGCACCACAGACCCCCAGTGCCCACGGTCCTTGTTGAAAGCCCCAGCACTTGGGCAGCAGCCTCCCTTGTGGCTGTTGCCCTGCTTGGGGCTGCAGCCTACCCTAGGGTCCAGGATCAGCATGTCCCAGAGCTTCTATTCCTGGCTGCAGCCCCAAAACCTGCATTTCACTTATTGGCAACTGTCAGGTAATGACATTTTGCTGTCCACTCAGGAGTTGCCAGTAAGCAGAATCTACTGTACTTACATGTTAATTACAACTAGGAGAACTGGGGAAAGCTTAGCTGGAGGCTCACTGGGTTCTGCTCAGAAGGAAAGATGAAGACCATAACACAAAGGTAGGTGGGTGGGTTGGTTGGTGTCACAGGGTGGTCTCCCAACAGTGCTCAGGGAAGAAGGAAACTCCATCCTCCCACTCAGGTAAAACTATGTCTCTTCTTCTTTTCATCTCTTTGGGGTAGGACGAAGGCGGGGGCGGGGGGAGGTAGAAAACTCCCATTAGACTAAAAAACATTTTCTGGAACCTTTTCTACTTCAGAACAAGGAAGCACAAAAGCCTTAAAATAGGCTGCAAAAAAGTTCTTTAAAGTTCTTCTCCTCTGATCAAGGAGATAATAAAACGTTTCCAGGCTCATGGGAAGCAGAGGTTTTGGATCCCTTTACTTTTAAGAGCATAGAAAAAGTCAAGCCTTTTATAAAGCTGGTAAAAAAGGTCTCAAAACAGTCTTTAAACAAAGCAGGCTTATACTGAAGTTAGAATATTTGATGAAACTTTGTCAGAAATCAAGACCAATGGTCCATCTAGCCCAGTATCCTGTCTTCTAACAGTGGCTAGTGCCAGATGTTTCAGAGAAAGCAAGTGGAAGAGGACAATTTTTCCAGTGATCCACCCCCTATCATCCAGTCCCAGCTTCTGGAGGTCAGAGGTTTAGGGACAGCCAAAGCATAGGGTTGCATCTCTAAACATCTTGGCTAATAGCCATTGATGGACCTATCTCCATGAACTTATCTAATTTTTTTTAACCCAGTTCTACTTTTTCCCATCACAACATCCCTGGCAACAAGTTCCACAGGTTGACTGTGCATTGTGTGAAGAACTACTTCCTTATGCTTGTTTTAAACCTGCTGCCCATTAATTTGAATGGGGATAAATAACACTTCCCTATTCACTTTCGCCACGATTCATGATTTTTAGACCTCAGTTGTCTCTTTTCCAAGCTGAACAGTCCCAGTCTTTTTAATTTCTCTCCTCAGAGTCTAGTCAGAACAGTGACTTGAATTTGGGTCTCCCACATCCCAGGCAAGTGACTGGCAAGTGCCAGGCTAGCGGCTATTCCAGGGTGGACCACTTTTGAAATATTTCCAAAGATCTCATTTTCATTCTGCATCAGAACAAAGCCATTTCTGAAGTCTCAACATATTTTGTGGAATAGAAATGTTTTCCCGACAGCCCTATCAATGATGGAGTCAGCCATTCCTAGCCCTTTGCTGTTAGCTGGCACTTCTATTTATGTGCTTCAGGCCAGCATTCAGGGAGGCTAATTGGTGCTTCTTGTTTCATGACCTCATTTATTAACTCTATGACCCCACAGAGAACCCTGGTCTTGTTCCCTAGAGCTTTTTAACCCAATCATAGCCCTGCCTCTCCCAGGACCCAGCTGTGGGTCTGCACGGAATTCTCAGGTTTCATCAGAGAAGAAACTACTTTCCCTAGAGCAGCTGTGATGCTGGCAGACCAGATGTCAGCACATGCCAGGGCCCCCAGACCTCACTGAACTCTGAAAAATGCATAGCTGGAAACCAGTCTAGCGTGCCTGTGTGTTAGTACAGTTAAAATAGATATTAGAGTTAAAAGACTGTGTTTAGGCTTGAATGCTTCTAGGATGCTGCATGTATTCATCCAACTTATAATATCTGTATCCAGTGTTATAAGGTAATGTTTAAATATTTGCTCTGTAATTATAAATGTTTGCTAAGACTGTAAATCCCCCACAGTGGAGGGCAGGGGGAGCATTACCAAGTATGATATACTAGTTCACCCCAACAAGAGAAGGTCTACAGATATCCAACAAGCCTTTGTGGACAAAATACTTAGTTGATTGCTTCCCCCACAGCCCTGAAAAGGGTAATAGCCCAAATCCTTGTCCCATCACAGGTTGAATGCTGAAGAAAGGAAATAAAAATGCCTGCTAAGGAGAAATTATTCCTAGGCTGTTTGAACTCTGAGGGATGAGGATTTCCAAGCATAAGCAAGGAGTCCCCAACTGTTTTGCCTGGGTTAACTCTAAAGGATATACAATCTGCTTACTACAGAAGTTTCTAATACCTTTTGAAACCTAACTAACTCATTTGTGTGCGTATGCTTATCTGCTTTAACCTTGTAAATAATTCATTACCTTTTCCTAGTTAATAAAATTTAGTTAGTTTGTTACAGGATTGGCTACAAGCATTGTCTTTGGTTTGAGATCTGAATACAAGTGACCTGGGGTAGGAGACTGGTCCTTTGGGATTGGAAGTAACCTGAATATTGTGATTTTTGGCATAAAGCAACCATCTATCACAAATTCAAGCTTGCCTGAGGGATTTTCAGTGACTCCATTGTAAGACTGTCATGGTGCTTTAGGAGTTCACACTTGTTACTGGGTTGGTGAAATCTAATTACAGAACATACAACCCAGTTTGGGGTTTTTGCCCTGTTTCTTAACAGTCTGCTCTGAGGTTGGCATTCACAGTCATGAGCCACTCCAGACAGCGTGATAGTAGCAACTAAGAAATAATTCTAGCTCTTGCTGTAATGTGTCCAGGGAAATGAGAGGAACCTAAGTCATCACTGATTTGTCATAACATGGAAGAGAAGTCATCACCATACTCATAGCCATATGTATTGTCTGTGTTCCTATAAAAGTCCACTCCCAGGACAACAAAGAGTGGTGCAACATAACAATTTCAGGTAAGTTCTTGATGAAGAATGCAAAGTCAGCCATTAATAAAACCAGCACCACTTATGGTCACACTTTGATTATACTATATTTCTGCAATTTCCAATGCCATTCTAGACTTGATCTCCAGAGGCTATTCCATACAATACAAGCTAAGAAGAATCCAAGAACTAGTCAAAAAATTTTTTAAAAAAGGGAAATAGATATAAATCCTATTCCGCTCCTATCTCCAGTGCAAAAAGGTGTCTTATCCCAGAAGGAAGTGATTTGAACAAATCCACGTGTTCTGTGAGATGAAGAAAAGAAAGAACATAGGACTCCTATTGGTCTACAGGAATCTCATCGAGAACCACAAAGACTTAGACAAATGAACAAATCTGTTGCTCAGCATGCTGATAGAATCCTGCAAGTTTATCTTTCTTGGAAATTTCAACATCCATGTTCACAATGCCAGGGAAATCAGAGCACCTCATCTTTCATTCCGCATGGAAGCCATTGAGCTTTTACCAGGACTAACACAGTGTCCAACCAAACTGTGGCTACATGCCGCATCCTAACTTTAGCTAAGGATTGGACATTAGGAATGTAACATATGCTTCACTCCTCTGATCCAGCCTTTACCTTATCTAAGTGATCATGGCCTTCCCTCCATCCCAAAAAGTAGAAAAGGCTGGTTCACATGCAGAGACTTTTGAATCCATCTAGCTTTCAGCATACCCTGAAACAGCAAATTCTCCAGCTACAAGGCTTCATTGCTGACAAGCTGGATCAGGACTGTAACACTTGTCACCACATACAGTGACACCTTGACCCCAAGCCTTCTGCTTCCCTCACATTAGAAATCATAGAGATCTTCAGAGTCCATAAGCTACATCAGATAGAAGAATGGAATGGAGATGGCACAAAATCCACTCTATCTTCACACCACATAAAGACTTCTTCTGGAGCAATGCCACCATAGTCAAGGAAACAAGATATCCTTCTTTTCCCCTAAAATCACAGCTTTAAAATTACAACAAGAAGTTCTATTTGTCCTAGTGATCAGCACCTGTTTCATCCAGACTCATGCTAAATCTTGCCAAGACTAAAGTGGGACACTCTTTTCTTCTTCCTTTGGAAGCATCTGACCTATGTTCATCAAAGCATAAGAGAGTCAGCATTGGTGTCACTTATATATCATGAGCTGTGGAAAGGTGTAAACTAAAAATAACATGGGGCTTCTTAACTTACACCTTCTGCCCGTTCCTTGGTATGTAAGTTACATTGATAGACTCCCTTACACATTAATAAAGATGGTCTAAGCGGATCTAGCAGAGTCTGAGTATAAGGGGGGCAGTGTACTGGGCTCTAAGTTAGTGGAATTGGTTGTAACACCTTATATATCAGACCATAGATCCAATGCAGTAGAGGACAAAGTGGAAGAACTCTGGATATGTATTGACAGGACAAAAAAGAGAAGAAGCAGAACCAAGAAGATAATCCATCCTACCTTGCATTCAGGATCACACTATATAAGAAAAAAACATTAAGCTCTTTATGGAAGAAATCCAATAGGACTGTTGATGATAAAGTGCCTCCAAATCACAGCAAGCCACTAAAAACCTTTGAAACACAGACCTTCTTAACACAATTGCAGATAAGAGGACAAGGAGCAGTGAGATGTTGAAGAAAGTCGACAAAGCTAATGGTGACATTGATTTTTTATGAGAAGAGGTCTACAGAACTAGGTTTCTTAGCCTTTAGTACACTTGTAAGACATTGGGGAAGGGATATATTGGTAGGCTCCCTTAAGACCAATCTGCAGTTTTGAGATGCCCAGCCACTGCTAGTACTAGTATTTAGAATGCACAAGTAGCATGTTGCTTCAGCTCAGTTAATAACAGTATTAAACCTGTACCTGTGTATATACCTGTGTTTACCTTCTGTCATACATCAAATACAGGAACTGAAGTCAAATGACAGAATGACAATTTCTCTCTATTGCAAATAATACTCCAGAATTGCAACTGCCCAGAAATAACTAGAAAGTGGATTAAATGACAGATACATGGCATAATCTCTGCCTGGAAAAAGTCATTATATATGTTTAACTGAATATCAACTGTTGTCAAATGCCAACAGCTGTATATCCAAAGTAAAATGGCAGAGAACAGCAACAAAGAAATATAGTGTCCCTAATCAGGCTAAAAACTAATGCAAGTGCACGTCACATGCACTTGGATTTCATGTTTTCAAAACCTGTTAGAACAATAGATTTCTGAGATACCATTCTGAAATAAAACTACTATGGGTTACCATTATGGTGACACACCAAGTACCTGAGGTCACTAAGCAATGCATCCACAAGTATCTCCATTAATTTGCAAAGTGTTGAATCAAGAAATGTAGTGAGGAATATTGAAACTAAAAAGGAATGGGGAAAGAGACTGTCACAAAAACCTGGGACTGAATCAGGTCTTCAATTGTAATCATGCAAGAGTAAAGAGTTTAATGAGTTTTAATTTTGCAGAAAAAAAGTTTAATTACGTGTTTTAACTTAACAGATGTCCACTTACATTTGCACTGAAAATTATACAGCCATTGACACAGAGTGCACCATTTGCACAGTGAGAGTCAGACTGCACCCAGCACTGCATGGGAGCACGACTTACAAATTCCCCTGAATCACTGTAAGCTTCCTAATAATATGCAACTGCACATGAAAATTGGACACAACTTCCTCCTACACACCTTTGACATATTAAGAAACTGGTGTATAATATTTGGCTCTCTTTAAAATGTCCATTTGTATACCATTTGTTGTCTTATTACCCCGGGATTCTTAGATACCCTGGCATGCCAAGTAAAGAGTTCACGTAGCCTTATTGCTAGCATTGAAAGTCCCTTTTGAAGTATTGGGATGCTATAATACTGAAAAGGTTAAAAAAAACCTTAGAACATTTCATTAAATGTGTCCTGACAGAGGCAAAGAGCTGGGGTTGAGAGAAAGCAAAGTTAAACAACCTACTTTAGTCTTGACCTCAAGTCAATGATAGGACTGACATTCTGTATCTCTGTTGGCAAAGTGTATTTCATAGCTGCATGAAAAAAAGCTATGGGACACTGTGATTTATAATCATAGATCTGAACAAATGGAAGCCCAACATTTTTACACTTGAGTAAAATTGGGCCTGGACAATAGGGAACCAAAAACTCATTTGGATACATGCGGTGTTTTAAAACACAATCACCAGGATCTTAAAAATCGATCTAGTACCTAAATGGCAGCCAGTGCTGAGATCTCAGAACAAAGACGTATGATGCCCAGCTACTGTGCATGTTTAAAATCTCAGTGGTTGAATTATTGTACAAGTTATGTTTTGTGAAAGGAAGGCAAGCAGGGAATTATAGCAATCCAGCTTGGGTGTCACAAAAGTATGAATTAACATTTCAGTATCTCTATGTAACACTCTCAAACTTGCTATATTTTTAAGCTGATAATAGGAATTGTGTGTCCCCAGAAGGCATGTGATCCCCAAAGAAAAGCCCTCAATTAAAGTTCACCTCTACATTTTGCACAGATGAAGACCAAGCAGTATTTATGTGAGGTATGGGGAAGGAACAAATCTTCAGGCACAGTGTTAACACCATTATTAAGCACAGTGGTCTCATCTTTATGTTTTAGGCAATTTTGAGGCATCCATAGCTAGACTGCACAAGAAAAAGGGACCGGAAGCTCCTGTTGAGTTTGTAGTGAAATAATCCAAACATCATCTCTAATAGTTGTGCTAACTTCTCAGTTCTACTGCCCTTATCTTTCCCTGGATCTTATCTGTTCTGTCCATAGTGCTCAGTGACATGCAATTTAATCTGCTAAAACCTTTCCAAAAAGATGGCCTCATCACCTATACATTTTTACAACAGGAATGAGTGACAGCTAAATTACATAAGAAAGGCTAGACAGTGATCTGGGTGGGTAATGTCCAATCCTGAAGTCATTACTCCAGTTTTCCAGGCAAAATCTCAGCATCTGACTGAGACACTTATGGCCGGATTTTAAATGAACCCACCTCCCAGTTTGCTGAACTCTTTTGAAAATCTGACTCATTATTGCCCTTAGGAGGTGGGGTTTACCACTTCCTAATTTGGGGCTAAATTGTGCCATTAAGACAGAGGCCTGCAGTCATCTCAGAGAGCTCCACAGTGTGCTAGGTAGGAAACCATCTGCAACCCATTTAGTTTGCTCATCAGTGTGGAAGGAAGGCATGGCACTGTGTCCTCCCACCTTTGAGGTGATTTGAATTTCAAGAGTTTCTAGAAAACAGTAATCTCGTGGCTAGGAGAGGGCCTGACATTATTGGGGCTCCTCATTGCTAGAGTACCACAAACCCATAGGGTACCAGAGTGTGTCAGGTATACTGCAACCTGGAGGCAAGCACTGTTGGTGCTTCTGCAGCTAGACCCTGGTAGGTCCCCACAACAACTCAGACACATGGCTAAGGAAAAGGTTATTTTATTAGGACTTGCAGGAAAGGGAAAAGTTTATTGGCGGCAGGTATAATAGGTCAGGGCTATACTTACCTACATGCCTCCAGCTTCCATCCAGGACACACCACACAATCCATTGTCTACAGCCAAGCTCTACGATACAACCGCATTTGCTCCAATCCCTCAGACAGAGACAAGCACCTACAAGATCTCTATCAAGCACTCTTAAAACTACAATACCCACCTGCTGAAGTGAAAAAAACAGATTGACAGAGCCAGACGAGTACCCAGAAGTCACCTCCTACAAGACAGGCCCAACAAAGAAAATAACAGAACACCACTAGCTGTCACCTTCAGACCCCAACTAAAACCTCTCCAGAGCATCATCAAAGATCTTCAACCTATCCTGAAAGATGATCCCTCACTCTCACAAATCTTGGGAGACAGACCTGTCCTCGCTTACAGACAACCCCCCAACCTGAAGCAAATACTCACCAGCAACTACACATCACTGAACAAAAACACTGACCCAGGAACCTATCCTTGCAACAAAGCCCGATGCCAACTCTGCCCACATATCTATTCAAGTGACATCGTCATAGGACCTAATCACATCAACCATGCCATCAGGGGCTCGTTCACCTGAACATCTACCAATGTGATATATGCCATCATGTGCCAGCAATGCCCCTCTGCCATGTACATTGGCCAAACCAGACAGTCTCTATGCAAAAGAATTAATGGACACAAATCTGGCATCAGGAATCATAACATTCAAAAACCAGTAGGAGAACACTTTAACCTGTCTGGTCATTCAATGACAGACCTGCGGGTGGCAATTTTGCAACAGAAAAGCTTCAAAAACAGACTCCAACGAGAAACTGCTGAGCTTGAATTGATATGAAAATTAGATACAATCAATTTAGGCTTAAATAGAGACTGGGAATGGCTGAGCCATTACAAACATTGAATCTATCTCCCCATGTAAGTACTCTCACACTTCTTATCAAACTGTCTGTACTGGGCTATCTTGATTATCACTTCAAAAGTTTTTTTTCCTCTTACTTAATTGGCCTCTCAGAGTTGGTAAGACAACTCCCACCTTTTCATGCTCTCTGTATGTGTATATATATCTCCTCAATATATGTTCCATTCTATGCATCCGAAGAAGTGGGCTGTAGCCCATGAAAGCTTATGCTCAAATAAATTTGTTAGTCTCTAAGGTGCCACAAGTACTCCTGTTCTTTTTGCGGATACAGACTAACACGGCTGCTACTCTGAAATCTGCCTCCACTGCCACTGAACGCCCGATTGTGGGTTTGGCAGAGGAAGTTTTTGCTTTATTATGCCCCATGCAGGTTCTGGGGTGGCTGAGGAGGCAGTTCAGCTTCCCAGGTTCTCAGTAATCTCTCTGGACTCCAGAGAGATTACTGATGAATCCAGGAAGCTGAATAGCCGATACCACCTCCTTAGCCGCCCTGGAACCTGCATAGGGAATGACAATAGCTCAGGTTTGTCTTCAGGAAGAGATGCTGCGGCTTTTCCTGGGTGGCTTGGAATCTGGGGAAGAGAGGTGCGGCTGCAGCTGGCTCAGGGCTCATCCAGGCAAGTGGCAGGGCTCAGGACTCCTCCGGGCAGGCGGGGAGGGCTTGTGGCTCCTTCAGGAAGGTGGGGAGGGGGACTCAGGGCTTTGACCAGCCTGTGGCTCTTCCGGCCAAAGGGGAGGCACTCAGGGCTCCTCTGGGCAGGGGGAGGGCTTGTTGCTCTGGCTGTGGGGGGGCAGGGGATCTCAGGGCTCTGGCCATGGCGGGGGGGGGGGGGTCATGGGCAGAAGGGGCGAAGCCGGGGGCTAGTCTCCCCAAAGGGGGGCTCCACCCGCCACCCATGGAAAAGTTGCAAATACCCTACGTTCAGAGGCCTAAACAGTTGCATATTTCATTCACTACTGTTTATCTGTAGTATAAGGCATATTTGGACTTTCTATGTTATTTTTCAGCCACGATATTGCAGTAGCACCTAGAAGCCAACAAGGTCAGGGCCCCATTGTACTCAACACTGTACATAGGGCACCACATGCTAGCCTTCAGGTAGGGCACCACATGCTAGTCTTACCCAGAAGCAACAAGCAAGGCACAGTTAGCAAACAGTACTTTAACATCCAGCCTATCTTCCCTCAGAGAGGCTATGACAAGCAGCAGCTTCTCCAAGAGATCCTGATCCCTTCCCAGTAAAGCTTCTGTTACCGAGTGCAAGCTGGAGGTCTGCTCTCCTTTCCAGTCAGCCCCCCACTGAGCTGGGCTTTTCTGCTTAACACCTCCCTCCAAGTCTCACACCTATTGTAGGTGTAGCAGGGTGGTGCTGATTGACCCCAGAGTGGCTTATTGACCCTTTCGTGGCCAACATGGAGTTTGTATACCCTATCACAAGGGTCAGTACAAATATTTAGAACTATAGTCACCATGAGTCACCACACCTCAGATCATAGCTAAAAATGACCAGATGTCACTTCTCATTTCTCTTAATCTTTATACATTTTTGCTTTTGGTTCATCATATACTGTAATTTTTTCAATTTAATATATCCATATAACCTTAATGCGGGCATGTTGCATATTTAGGAACACTTACAAAGTTAAAAAAAAAAAAATCTTAAAACACCGTGAATTATTCCTTATTCAAACACCATTGCACCTTTGTAAAATATATTAAAAACTGCAAATTTTAGCTGCTTTTATCATCTTGTATCTTTCACACAAGAACAAGGTCCCAATCCTGCAAACACATATGCACATGCTAAAAGAAATCCCACTGACTTCAGTAGAACTACTCATAAACAACATTGTTAACTCCAAGCATTCCAAATTCATAAATCAGCCAGCCCAAAAAAATCATTAGATTAGCTTAAAAATCATGAAGCTTTAAAAATAATAGATTTGGGGTTGTTTTTACTTGCTGTTTGGCTTTTGAACCTTTAGGTTATACTCAAGTCACATTTTCAAGCTTTTTCTCTACAACCATGAGGGCTAGAAAGTTACATTTTTCTTGAAATGAAAGCAGAGATTATTTCATGATCACATGACTCCATGAGCCAGAGCTTTAGGAACACCACCAAATATCCTGATACTCATGAGAAAATCATGACAGCTGGCAACACTGTTAAAAATTAAGCACATGCATGTATTTTTGAAGGGTTGGGGCCATAGTTGGTTCATTTGATATATCTGGACTCACGTTTCTTAGTACCCATCACAGTCATGTAAAGCAAAGATGTCAATAGATAGTAGACCTCATATATGTCACATGTAGGCATTAGATAAAAATAGGGGATTGCAGGCATCCTAAAGGATATGCAATTCTCAACTCATCTGTATTTTAATTTTCAAAATTTTGATGTACTAGTCAAGTAGTTACAGCAAATCACAACTCTATTTTTTGGATATTATTATGAAAGGGTCGCACACTTGGTGGTTCTGTAGGCAGAGCATTTGGCACCCACTAGGGGCACCTTGCATTCTTCCATTCATCACACACACACACACACACACACACCTCTGTCTGCCACCCTCCCTTGCTCCTCTATTTCAGTGATTCCCCACAAGTCCATGCACCCCTTGTCTTGTGCCAGGGGCTCTGTAGGTCTTTCATGTACCCCTCCCCACACATGGTAGGGTGTCCCATTGGCCCCCTCCCCCATGCTCGGGTCTCTATATGCCCACCCCGACCCTTCCCCATTTCTTCACCCCTCCAGGGCCAAATTCTCCCTTCCCCATCTCCCCTTTCCCTACTTCCAGGTCTCTGCTGCCACATGTGTAGGAGTAGGATTTTATGTTTGTATTTTGTATAATTTAGAATAAAGGATAAAGAATAATAATATAGCATGTATTACATGCATTGATGTATAATTTGACCATATCCTGCCAGCCATCCTTTTTGAATACCAGAAAGGAATGGCCTAAGGGGCCATGGTAGAGATGAATCAGCCAGAATCTATGTGTGGGCTGATTTCAAGGCAGTAACAGACCTTTTAGGGTCACCACTTTGTTGTAGGTTTAGCATTTTAAAATAAGTAAAAGAATGCAATGATTGTTTTTCTGTTGCATTGCAATTTGATGTTCCTGTTCAAATGTTCTGTGTAAATCAATTCTGTTCTGTGTGTGAATGAGGAATGTGTGTGTTAAGAGATAAGTGTGAAGGCCATCACCGAACTAGATGTTCTAGGGAGGAACCGAAGACAGATGTAAGGGCGCCAGGAGGTTGCAACACACCCCTATTGAAATGTCAGAGGAGAGCAGATTGACGACTCTAAAGATGAGACAGGCACCTATCAATGGGGACAAGATAGCTGAGATCAAAACCAGCATGGGGTAACTCCCTGAGAGACTTAATGAAAGAACAAGATAAAGAATAAAAAGGACAATTTAAGAAAACAAGCGTTCAAACAACAATTAATTACAGCATGATGGTGCAAAACTCATTGGTCCCAATGAAGGAAAATCACTATATAAACAGGGTGCCTTGCCATGTAACTTTGGGTTCGTCCTGCCAAGACTTCCCTGGAGCATCATGTCACGACCGACAGAAATTGTTCACCATCTACTAAGCAAGAAAAGCTTTGAGCAAACTTCTTATTCTTCCTGAACAAAAGGTTCTTCACTTTTAATTACAAATATAAAATCAACAGTTAACACTACAGAACTCCAGTTATTACTTTGTGGCTTCAATTTATACAAGATTAATTCATTTGTATATCTACAAGCCATGCAAAGAAGCACTATACCACAAAAGAAATTTCTTTAAGATCAGAGTGCAAACCTTTTACTCATACTGGAGAGCAAGTGGTCTCACTGTGTTAATGGGATTACACATATGATTTTAGCAATAAGGTGGTTACAATCTGGCCCTTAGTGATCAAGTTATAAATAAATAAATAATAACAATAATAATAATTATTATTATTAATAATAAATTAATATATAATTATAAATCCACCCAGAAGATTCAGACTATGAAATGTTAGCTACATAATCACACAGATTAATAGTTCATGCTTTTAATCAGTTTTCCAAATGAGCTAGTTTTGATTATGTGATTGAAATTTGATGTGATACTGAGCATAAGACTACCAAGAATAGTTACATGACATCCTACCTTTAGTTTTGACCATATGTTCAAATTATTTTGTAATTATTTTATTGGGCAACTCATAGAAACTCTCAGCTAATTTACACCAAAACTAAGGCCAGGAGAATTTTGCACAAAATACTGGCATGATTTGAGATGTTATCATACTAACTGGCATATTGCAAGAAAGATGGCATTTTGTAACCATGTGCGCTCTTCTGTGTCAGTAGCTCAACCCCTTTGAAGAGATTTGGATAGGATAATGTGTCATATTAACAAGGACTCAAATAAGAATGTCAAAACACTGCTTTATATATGTTGTAAGAGTCTTTTAAAGTGATTTTTTTTAACTTTTAGTATATAACAGTAAAACCTAAAGAGAATGAAAGCACAAAACACTCAGCAAATTCTGCTGAGTTATAATATACATTTTAAGGATTATCTATAGGTAGTTCCAAGCCAACACAAACCAAATAACAAACAGTAGAAACTTGAACATGTACTACAGACTGAGTCTTCCCATAATTAATGTACCTGATATATTAGGGTCACTAAGGAATTAGGAATCCATCTGACAATTACAGCAGAGGCACAATCCACCAAAGTAATAGAGGAATAATGGAGGCAATTTGACAGAATGTGCTCAATCCAAGCTGACACAAGGTCAGGCAGAATAAAACACCAGTATTATTTGAAGCACCAAACTGGCTTCTAAACATAAACGTTGTATATTGTCTGAAAGTAATACAATGAACAATTTAAAACACAGCAAATTAACCAATGAAATTTATATAGTGAAACTTAAGAAAGCAGAAGGCTGCTCACAAAGAAATGAACAGGCGTTTAGCCTCACTTGAGATCACTCTAAAAAAGCAGGAATATTGCATCTATCTGATCCAGAACATTTAACTTGTATACAAAGCAAATTAGAAAAAGAACAGTTTGGCCATATAAAATGTGATATCTATCTTTCCACTCTATAAAAATGTGATATTAATTAAAGAAGGGTTTAATATTCAAATGATCAAATTATATAAGGAATAGGTATAGTTGAGGTTTCCTCTATCCATTACAGAGCAACCGTTTGTCAGTTTATAAACCTTAGGATAGGAGTGGAAATTTACCCTATATACTTTTTTTTCTTCATGGGAAAAAATTAAGCTTTCCTTTTTGAGGTTAGCATTTAAATACGACATGAGTTGTGGTGTTTGACCAAGTGGGTTTCAAAGCAAAAAATATGATAATGGATTAATCAGCATTTCTTCATTACAATGCAGTATCTTGATGTGGCTGCCTGTCCCAAACCCAAATAACATGGGTAAGGTTGAGCACAAGTCTAGCCCCTACCCTTGTAAAAAAAAAAACCCTCACTGGTTATAGAAATGGAACCAGGATAGCAACCCAGTAAAAAAGACAGAGAACTGAAAGAGACTGGGTTCTTCTTTATCCACCAACACTGGCACAGAAAGTATGTAAAATATATTTATTTAAATGTGGCAATTACAGAATTCTCTAACCAGAACTTCCCCACTACAAATTATATGGTTTTGTGCCACCTACTGACCAAACTTGGAAGATAAAATTAGAGGCTGTGCAGCTATATTTTAAGAATGAGACATACATGCAAAAGGTTTCCAAGCTCCATGGTTATACTATATCTATCTATATATCTACATATGCCAGTAATATTTATATTGATCCAATTCTGCAACTATTACAGGAGTGATATTCACACAAGCAAGTAATCCCACTAAAGTGGTAAGGGTTGAAAAATAATGTTAATTACTGTGCGCCAGATGCTGAAGTCCTTATTTAAATCCCAACTGTTACATTTAGCCATTGGGGGTGGGGCAGAGCTCCATCATCTCAGGAGGACCTTTAGATGGGACTGTGCCTCCCCAAGGCAGAATTCCTCCACAAGTGGCCTGGTATCTAGGGGTAGTTTGTGAGAGCACCATCCCCGAAGATGTTGCTGCCTGCTCCCCTAGATGGCCCTGACCTCTGCTTTTTCCTGCCTTTGGCACAAAGGCCACTCACAGTTGCAATACCAGCACTCAGGTAAGTGTAGGGGACTGCTCAGAAGGAGTCTCCTTGAGCATGCTCCTCCTTCCCCCCTCACTCCTTTCCACTCCTCACATAGTCACATGAAAGCCAGCCACAATCTAGCCTTCAGTTTGTACTCAAGTACAACTCACTGCAGTTGTATGATATTGTCAAGGCTGTATCCCCACTTTGAACTTTAGGGTACAAATGTAGGGGCCTGCATGAGGACTTCTAAGCTTAACTACCAGCTTAGTTCTGGTCCGCTGCCACCATTCCCTACCCTGGGAAGCTTTTAGAAACCTCTCACCAATTCCCTGGTGAATACAGATCCAAACACCTTGGATCTTAAACAAGGAGAAATTGACCCTTCCCCCCTCCTTCCTTTCACCAACTCCTGGTGAATACAGATCCAAACCCCCTTGGATCTTAAAACAAGGAGAAATTGACCCTTCCCCCCTCCTTCCTTTCACCAACTCCTGGTGAATACAGATCCAAACCCCCTTGGATCTTAAAACAAGGAGAAATCAATCAGGTTCTTAAAAAGAAGGCTTTTAATTAAAGAAAAAGGTAAAAATCATCTCTGTAAAATCAGTATGGAAAATAACTTTACAGGGTAATCAAACTTAAAGAGCTCAGAGGACCCCCCTCTGTCTTAGGTTCAAAGTATAGCAAACAAAGATAAACACTCTGGTAAAAGGTACATTTACAAGTTGAGAAAACAAAGTAAAACTAAGACGCCTTGCCTGGCTTTTTTACTTACAAGTTTGAAATATGAGAGACTTGTTTAGAAAGATGGGGAGAACCTGGATTGATGTCTGGTCCCTCTCAGTCCCAGCGAACAACAACTTAAAACAAAGAGCACAAACAAAAGCCTTTCCCCCCCCAAGATTTGAAAGTATCTTGTCCCCTTATTGGTCCTTTGGATCAGGTGTCAGCCAGGTTACCCGAGCTTCTTAACCCTTTACAGGTAAAAGGATTTGGAGTCTCTGGCCAGGAGGGATTCCACAGCACTGTACACAGGAGAGCTGCCACCCTTCCCTTTATAGTTATGACAGATATACTTTCAGTTCCACTGTTGCTGAGGTTGTAATTAGAGCTGTGCATTATACTGTGTGGGAAAAGTTCCCTGTGATGATGTGGAGTCTGTCATTGTTGGTGGAAACATACTGTATATGCAGTAGGATATGGTTAAGAGGTGTCACATAACTTATTTTCTTGTTCTTTAGAGTTTAGAATTGGGGAACACTACACTTAACCAACCTTAATCTCTTTTATATTAAATTTTAGTTTATGTAATCTATGCATATTTTAAATCTCAAGAATAGTAGTGGACAGCAGGGCCAAAGGCAGGTCTTTCAGTTGGGCATATTGTTATTAAGTTATCTGTTGATCAGTGATCATTCTGAATGGTGTAATTCCATGGTTGAGTAGACTCTTATTGGTCTGAAAATTGTCAGAGAAGCACTACAATTGAATGTATATGGTGTATTGCACCAGCTGCTCCTTATGTTCCACAAGTTCAAATAATGACAAACTCTACTTAAGAATCTACACACATCTTCTAATGTGAAATGTGAAGGAAGTTCCACATCCCGTCTGGTTTTCAAGTGAATTTGATTACTTCTCTTAGCTGCCTTTTTTTTTAGCTTCTGAAGATTATGTTTATTGCATGGATTAAGTTGTAACCCCCTGTTTCCCCTACTGGAACCTATTTTAGTGAGTTACACACTGAAACATATGCTATTTCATTTGCCAATCCTTATGTACTGTATATGGGTTCATAATTTGATCATTTTAATAGCCTGGCACAGACTCTGTACTACTACTCCAAAAATAAACAAAAATATGCAAAGTTAATGAATTCAAGTTCATTGACATAAGCAGAAGTATTACTTATAATCAGTCCCTGCATATTTCTAGGGTTATAACCCTATCACAGAAGACACCTTTGCTGGAATAACTTTTTTGCTACAGAAAAAAATGGATAAAAATGGGCATACCAAACTTTAAAAACAATTCTTTAACTTATTTAAAATATAATGACTTTTCTAGCACAATCAAAATAATTTCCATTTTTACACTGTTTACAAAACTTCCTAGTTTACTGAAACACTACTGTGTTATTTTCCAGATAGTATAAATTTCCCTACCATGCTTTGGATTTTGCATTTTATTTGCCTTCTGTTATGCATGCCACATACCCATTCTCTAACTTACTTCAGTAGAATTTCTGTCTTTAGAGTCAAAGTAAAACCTAGCATCTGTTGTTACCAAATGTCTTCTAAAAACAATGATACAAATTAAACATGAAGATCTCACTCCTGAATCACTCTCATGGAACATATAGCTGAGATTTCCATGTACATTATGTAACTTAGGCAAGATCTCTGTTTCTTAAATGTACAGTAACATATTTTACAATTTTTCTTTTTGGAAAGAATTGCCATCGTAATTTCCCTTAATTACACCACAAAATATGTACACCCCTAAAATAATGGTGGGAATCACACAATATGTGGCTTAATCCAAAACGAAAACTTTATTTGCCTTTTTTTCCTCATTGTCTAACATATGGGTGAGAAAAACCCTCACATCTATTCATATATTATTTTTATGTGTAGAATAATAAACGTCCCTTTAATTATTATTATTTTTGTATTGTGGTAGCACTGAGAATCTCCAGTTAGAATTGGTTGAACAATTGGAGGGTGGGGGGAGGGGAAGGAAGGGAATTGCAAATATTTTTGCAAAAGATTATTCCTTTTTTGTTGTAAAAATCAAAATTCAGAAAATTTCATACAACTTCAGCCTCAGTCATGGAATGGGTTCCAAGGTACTAAGTGCTGTACATACATTAAGAAAAAGGCAGTCCCAAGGTGCTTACAATTGTGGCTATTTGTTAACAGCCTGTTGCTGCAGAAACATTCATCCTCCAGCTTCTGGAAATTGCAGATTATAAACAGAGCAGAAATGTTAAAGCACACAAAAGGAGATGCCTGAAGAAAAGAAAAAAGCAAATAGTGAGGTTTAACTTTGTATCCATGAACTGCCACAATGAAAGTTATAGTGGAACAGTTGAGGTGCCTGTCCACAAAACAAAATAATGGTGCATCTAACTACCTACAGAATGGGGATTAAAGGGATGGTTAAAATCCATGTCCAATCAGTCAGAAGCACTGTATAAAGTTGCTACATGTGCAGGGCCTAATTCTAACACCTGGGTGGGGGCGAAGGGGGGAGATCTTGTGTCAAGATTTATCAACATGTATATTTTAGCAAGTTAACATGGGGAAATGCCTTGGAGGATGCTGAACACTTCATAAAACCTCATAGTGTAGCTGATCATCTAGAAGAAAAAAATGAAACACTGTTTCAGAACACCTACCGACTCAAGTCTTGGCTACAGTTTCCTTTTTCCTTTCTCTCAAAATCAACGGGGAATATTAGCACATTTTCAGTGCTGTAGATTTGACTTAAATTTGACACTTAGTTGGGCTTTAATCTATTGTCAGGTAATATTTGAAATCTTGGCAACCATATATGTTCTCTAAGGAGTTTTACCACGTAAGTAGCCGCTATTCAGTCCTCAATATTACCATGAGCGTCCTACGGCCTCCAAGTTAAGGTTGATTAGAACTGACTAGCAGTGGTTACATAAGATCTCTAGACAATACAATTTCCTTCTAAACAACATCATAACATCCATCTTGATTCTAATCTCCTGAATTCTATCATATGAAATTTTATCTCAAAAAGGTACTTGTTATGGGTTTTTGAAATTTCATTCAATATGATATTACCGATTATTATTGCTATTATAATTTGTGTAGCATTATAAATATACATGGCAATTTATGAAACATGGAGTTACGCAACACTTCCTGCCTTGAAGAAGTCTAATATAGATCAAACAAAGACCCACCATAAAACACAGAGCAAGTAAGGAAAGGTATGAAGATATTATTGATGTGGACAAAAGGGAAGGAAGAATTTTGGAAAGCAATTAATTTTAAGATGGTTTCTGTAGGAGGAAAGAAAGGGTACTAAGCTTATGATATCAGGGATCAGTGTTGTGGTACCAAAAGTGCTCTTGAAGTAGTATAGGCCCATTCCTGAAGTTCTTAGACAAAATTCCAACTAACTTTGGCCCATAGAAGGCTGCAAGCCGCTAGACTTACTCCACAGTAGTAACATGCTACTTAATATGAGTAGTTGGCTAAATCTGACCATTAGTGTATAAAGCCATTGGTGCAGTGGCTGTGTCTTCTTTGTATGTATTGTAAAGCACCAAGTTCACTACTGGTGGTCAACAAGTAGTACATGACAATAGTAATAGTAATAATTAATAACATTACAATTTGTCAAGCATTTTTAAATGTTTTATATGAAAAATATTTTCCCCCTTTAGTGGGAAAATACTCAGAATTCAGGAAAAGGAGAGAATTTACAATAAACTGAAACAATAATCTTGATTTTGATTAGAAAGTCTGAAGATATACTTAAAAAATGCTTAAGATGCAGTAAGGGAAAAGGGGAGTTTATTTAAAACAAATGAATTTCTACCACATTTATCCCAGTATTTGTTTCAGACAATTTTTTACCCCTTATTTTGATATTTTATCCCTCCCTTCCCCAAAGCTCAATCTGAAAATATGTTTCTCACTAGTTATTAAATCATCTTCATGAAATCTGCCAGGGCTAAAATTTAGCCTAGGCCATTAAACTAAAAAGATCTTCTCAATGCATTTTTTCACTAAGAAGGATGGGGAAAATACAAAGAATAAACATGGATATTGAAGATTAAACTACAAACTATAGACAATAATAGAGAGAGAGCTGATGGCTGCCTCTCCATAATTAACTGTAATTCCATCACACTCTTAACAGGGGCATGAATAGGAAAGAAATGGTGTGTCTTCTTTAGATACTTACATGTTAGTCCTTTTATTCTTATTTTCCCCAGTAAAATATGGTTCATCTACTGTGCATTAAATCTTTTATTCCAAAGAATAAGTCACCTAATGAACTTTTTTAGCTGCCTTCTGTGTAATATTCATGGATTTTGTATGTTCTTGAAACAAACAAACCTGGAAGGGGAATTCTGAAGGAAAAGAATTATTTGGACCTAGCACTACAATGCCACATTCTACGCTTCAGAAATAGCAATAGCAGTATAAATATGCTCATTGTTGAAGCTCTTCCGAATACAGTATATCATAATCAAGAAATAGACGGCCCAGTCCTTTAGCACCCTCAACCCTATAAACTGAAGGTTCTGTACACTTTGAAAGAATTACTCTGAATGTTGCAGAATCAAGGATTTACGCATTGTAATTTCATGTGTCATGATATCTAACTTTTAGGCAGCTAGAAAATCACAGCATTGAGTTAGGCACCTAGTCTCCTATACATTAATGAGGAGAGATAGGTATGGTGATTTGGGTGTTCTGAATTGTGGCTGATTTTATGAAACTGTATCATGAACCTACTGGGTCATAGAAAGCCTATAGGTATGTGAATCCACAATGAGTTAACGGGATAGTATTATGTCTCTTTAAGGCCAGAGACAATGGTGAGTGATCATCACTCAAAAATCATCTATTCAAAATAAAACAACTTGAGACAACAGATTTGCTCAAGCTGGGAGAAAACACTTCCTTCTCTTATCTGAAGGGAGGAGGTTTTTTTGAGCATATTGGAAAGTTACCAGAAGGAGACCTGAAGAGAGCTCTGTAGAGCTCAAAAGCTTGTCTCTTTCACCAACAGAAGTTGGTCCAATAAAATATATTACCTCACCCAACTTTTCTTTCTCTTATCCTGGGACCAATAATGGCTACAACAACACTGCAAACAACAAAAGAAGCATGTGACTCAGCAGGAGTCTATAAAAGGATTCACAGGGGTGGGTGTGTAACTGGGTGGAGAGACATTTTGCACCAAATTAATATGATAGGAGCTGCTGCAAGGGCAGGGTAGGGAAGAGGGAGAAGGACCTTGCCTGACTGATGGAATGAATAGGAGATGATCCTGCCAGGAAAGAATGAGCTAGTTAGGGAGATTGTGTTTAGGATGTATTATTGATTTGTATGATCTGTACTCTCCTGTGCTTTATATGATTAAATATAAAGAGCATAAAGATGTTAGCCTGTACTAAGTGTATGTGTATTGACTGTTTCACAAATGCTGTTTGCCCCTGAAATCAGTGAGTATGTACATGGCATGGTTCAGCTGTGCCTCCACTACTGCTACTCATGTTACCATGGCTACACTGCTGTTTATACATGCCTAGTTTAATGAGAGCTAGCAGGACTAAATGTATAGAAACAGGGGAATCACACCCTAAGTGTAGATGTAGCCTAAGGCAGCTTTTACTCTGACAGAATGGTCTAACATAGAGCTGGGTGAAGAATGGATTTTTTTGGGTTCACTAGAAAATCCAAAAAATTGGTAAAAAAAAAAATCATGTTGAATAAAAAATGAACTTTTTCAGAAGTTTTGATTAATTGAAAATTTTTAAAAAATCATTTTAGGGAAAAAGAAACATTTTGTTTGACCCAAAAGGAGACACTTTGTTTCAACTTTGAGTATTTTTAAACATTTAAAAAAAATAAATTAAAGGTAATTTTGACATGAAAAGCAGTTCAAAAATATTGAAACAAAATTTTGGTGGGGTAAATTGTTTTAGGTTTTTGGGGTTTTTTTACTGGAAAAATTTGTTGAAATCCTGATGAATTCATGAAACATTTTGATGTTGCTGAATCTGCCTTTTTCACTGAAAAATAATTTTGAATCTTATCTTAATTATCTTAATAATTATGAAACATATTTCTCAGCTTTAGTCTAGTGTAACTGAGAATCTGGCCCAAGCTGTTCTTGATACAAGGCCTTTCAGGGTACCTCTGCATTGGCCCGGGTCAGCTGACTGGAGCTAGTGGGGCTGAAAACTGCAGTGTAGACATTTGGGATCAGGCTGGATGGACCCTGGGCTCTGAGACCCTGTGAGCCTGAATCTATTGACCAGAGTCTAAGACTCTGTGCCATGGATTTTTTATTGCAGTGTAGATGTACCCTTAGTCTGGAATTCACACCCCCTGTTGACCGGAGAGAGCCCTAATTTGTTGACCTTCTAGGAAAAGTATAAACCATAGTCATTTGTACTGGCTTTTGGTTTTGGTAAATCTAGGAGGGACAGACGTGAAGTTTTAGAGGGAGTTCATTTGATTTGACATTTACCTCCATGTTGTTTTTGTGATGGTGTATTCTAACATTTGTTCCCATGATGGGTGACTTTTAGAAATCTCAGAATAAATAGAAATGAGTAATTGGTTCTCACAAGTTTATAAAGCGTGATATGTTCAATTATCTTAAAATAATCACCTGCTGGTTCTCCTTTCCAAAGGATATGTTGTTGTGTTATGGTGTTAAAATACTGAGCCAACTGCAAACTGATTATAGGGATTTGTCATTTGAGTATCTCTAGAATGTTTGAGCCTTAGTATCAGGTTTTACTCTCCCTAAATTTAAAATGTGTTTTAAATAGGATCAAATTCATACCTGTAACTCTAACTTGAGCAGAGTCACACAAGTGATGCATTGGTGCCAATATGTGCAATGACTAGAGAAGGCAGATTCATGATGTTCTATCAATGAACATCTTTCGGTGAAAGCATTAATCCAAGCAGCATTGCACAATCTATTCTTGTTAAAATGCATCTCAATGAAACACCCCAATGGGATAATTCCTGTGGAATAATATGCACCCCTCAATTTCTGGTGTCACTGCTGGATATGAATTTAAATCTCCAGCTGGAATTCAATCAACGAGAACCAGGCACCAGATGTGTATCTCCACTATCACCCAACATATGTGCCCCGAGCTGCACAGCTGCTCTTCCATATTTGAATGACAAATATTTAAATGATAAAAATATGTAATATAGAAAATCTAGTTGGACATTCAGTGTAGTGAAGACTGAATTATATAGTCCTTCTCAATAATAAATATGTAGTATAAGTACTGATTCTAAATACTAATATTTGTGTTTATTGGCTTTGGCTGGAAAATGCAGGTTAACATATGGACCGTATCTAGTGTCAGTCACATTGTACATCTTCCTGTTTCTAATAGCTGCTTTGGGTAATCATCACGGTAGGTTTTCCTTTATATAAGAATAAGAACAACACAGTTTCTATTCTGAAGCTGGATCATGTTAAAAATGAGTCATAATGAATAGATTTTTCTACCAGACCAGCAGGAAATTAAGAGTCATTTGGAAGGAGGCATTATAGTAACTTCAGCAGTTCCGGTGTGATATTATTCATTTTTAAATCAAGTCTCAGAATATTCCTACTGTTATGCTGAACAAAACAAAGTGTTTAATAGATTCCTGGCTTTTCTGTAATATGATCTCAAAAAACATATAAAAGGCAATTTCTACAAGGCAAAATCTGTTTGTATTTTCCTTCAGACACAAATAAAACATTTGCCATATTTCTAATAGCAGATGGTTAATTGTGTTGTGTGCAGCGCTACAACTAGTAAAATAGTAAATAGCAGTGCATTTTCTATTCACAATTTTTATGAAGCTACTGAAACCTGATAAACAAACTCTCAGCAATTGTGTGCAAATTCTCTAAGCATATCTAGGAAAACCTCTTTTTAATCGCAAAACACATGAAAACTAGAGAACAAAGGTCTGATTCTCCAGTCCATTGCACCAGTTTTACACCAGTGTAAATCACCTTAATTAGTGAAGTTAAGATGGTGTAAAGCTGGGGTAACAGAATGAAGAATCAAACTATGTGGAGGAAGCAAGGGTCAATGTAAAACATACAGACAATATTTAGGGTAATAAGTATATAATAAAAATACACTTAGATTATAAAAAAATAAAAAAATAAACAGGAAATATCAAGAATGAGAGGCAACCCTTTTAAATAAAAAATAAGTGAAAAAGCCATCACAGTGTGCTTTTAATAAGCATACCAATGCTACATTTCAAAAGGAATTGACAAAGTTACTGCATTCAGGTTCAGGATTTCTTTCTAAACAAAGAGAAAATAGGTTATTGGATAAATAGGTATTTTGTATGCCAAACAGGTATCTTTGGCAAAGTGACATTTTTGTTAATTTTATAGAATTCTTTTCTGAAAATGTGTACAAATATTGATATATGGAAGACTGAAACTAAAAATTATTTCCAGACAACTAGGATTCTGAAAGTGTTCAGAAGTTGTGCCTAATCCTGCTAATTCCTACCGATGGGAGTACTGTAACAGATTTCTGTGAATAATCTAAATGAAGCCAATGGGACCAACCACAGGAGTAAGGGCTTGCTGAATCAGGTCCATTATTGTTCATTTGCAATCTGAATTCATGTGTCTGATACTGAAGCAACATAACTCCCACTGTTGTTGCACTCTAAAATCAAAGTCAGAGGTGAGGAAAATATTCTGCCTGAGACTTATGATGATTTTAATTCAACAAATTATTTCATAGGATAAATATCAAAGATAATCAGCAAATGTGTAAAATAATTACATTTATAGTCTGAATGCTGCCAAAGCTTCAGAAGAAATTAGACGTTATTAAAACACACAAAAATACTGAGCAGAATTCTGCTTTGTTACACCCAGGCAATTCCCATTGACTTCAGTGAAGCTGCACAGATTGACTGAGCAGAATGTAGCTTAATGTGTTCAAAGACTCAGACTAAATCCTCACAAAGCAAGGAATTCAGATCTGCAGCTGCTATTTAATCCTTAATTTATCCCATTTAGTGCAAGCATTGTAACCTTTTTCTAATCATTTTACTGGTGGGAAATATGTATGTTCAAGAGTGTAAATTAAAGATGTAGTGGCAGCCTTAAAGTAGGATTGCCATGGTCTGTGTTTGTCATCTCAATTTAAAATATATCTTGCCACCCCCAGTCTAGATGGAATCAGAAACTCTTGTTTGGAAGAAGCAGCACAGAATGCCTAATTGCCATTCTGCAGCCAAAGAAAAGGATGTATTTTTCCCCCATTTGGAATCAGGGTAACCTCCACAGCTGCATAGCTCTGGAGTTCTACATAGCTTCCACAGGGCAATAATTAGAATGGAAAATAACTACTGAATTAGATACTTTGATCTGACCCCTATACACTGTTGATGGTACAAAGAAGCTTGCCCGCTGCCAGATATCCCCAGCCGGTGTGTAGTGTGTAGACCGCATAGCTGATTTCTTTGCTACATATTTTCAGAAAATAATTCAATAAAATTAACAAAAATGTCACTTTGCTATGATTTCCTACAGTATTCTATTTTGTGGGCATGAGCAGGCACATCTATAGCACTACTGCATTCCAGCTGTACTAATGGGCTTTGAAGGCTATAGCCAATGGGAGTTCAATTAGAGTACACCCCAGCTGCTCTAAATTATATTGGGGTTGGCATAGAACTCGCTCCAGAATCAGGGAGCTGTAATTGGCTCTTTTGCAGCCCACCAACCCATGGCTAAAATCTGGGCCTAAATCTCTTGGCAGCTACAAAAGCATTTTCCAAATAAGCTAAAACTCACTAGTTAATAGACAACTCTAAAATATATTTTTATTACTATTCATGAGAAATGAATCCTGAGAAAATAGCACTGTTTGCCTTTTTCTCAATCAAATAGCCTACACAGAACAGTTTTGGGGGGTCTAAGGAGAACATTTTTAAATTAAAAAAAGCACTTGTTCAAAAGTAGCATTTTTTCCAAAATACAAAAAGGCACCAGTCTGCAATAAGAACAAAGAATTGCTAAGGCCCCTATCCTGCAAAGAGAAGCATGTGGGCAGAACCCATTGATTTCAACACACGTACATTTCCAAGATCAGGGCCTAAATGTTGTATGTTAACCCCCAGAGTAATTGTATATTGCATTTGGATACCAGGTACACAAAAATGTCAATGGAGCATATCATCCGATGTATGTTTGTTTTCAGTATTGAATGCATTCCTAATTCAGTGAAGTCCACATTTAAATTTACTGATACCAAATCATAACAAAGTTATATAAAATGGATGTAGATCTCATAAACTGCCACATTTATTCAATAATATGATTATAGTAGCCATATTTCTGGTTACCTCAACATGAACATTGAAATAGAAAGTAAACTGAACTGCCAAAGCCAAAGTAACTTTCAGGGTTGGGGGTAGAAAACAGTAAGTTGCAGGAGATGTCCGACAACTTTATTATTGCAATGGATCACATTAATGAAGACATAAAGTTACAAACAGTTGTAATAAAAAAGGCAGTGCTAACAATGTAAAGTGGTCCATTACATGTTCAGTATGACAACTTTATTACTGCAGTGGACCAGTATTGAAAATACAAATGGGATATATATTACACATACTGTAGCTTCTTTTGAGACAAAAGAGCACAACAGGCCAACTTATTACTGTAAGAACATATAAGACACAATAATTACTTTGAACAGCTACAAAAACAAGAAAGTGAGCCATCATAATCTGGGAATCTGGTACAACTTTTTATTTTTTTAAAAATGAAACAGAATTTTTACAACAGTAACAGGAAGGAAGGAAAACATGATTTCCTCCAATAGATTTTATTACGGACTAATGGAGGACATCTACTTCCACAAAACTACTCTAAATAGATCAAGATAATATAATAAGGTAATAAAAAATCTATTCAATTAGTAGCAAGATGGATTTAATTTAAAAATGGCTTATGTATCACAAATCTTCAGTGTTAGCAAAAATGTACAGCTATGCAAATTTCAACAACAACTGCTAATCAAATAATAATTACCTCTTTTGGTTCACTCAAGGAAAATATTCTCTAGTTTGGTGTTTTTGTCTCTGTATGGGTGTATTCATTTCAGAAAGTCATAAAGCCTAATCAAGGTTAAAAATGTCAAGTTACAAACTACAAATACAGAAATCAATTGGATTTCATGGCATCAAAATGTGAAACATTAGACAAACAAAGCATGGCTAGACGTGCAGTTTTTGAACAGATGGTCCCAAATGAGACTGCACAGTTGTAACTTGCGGCAGAATCTGGCCACTGTAGGAAGAGATGCTCTTAGTAGGAGAGGTGAGTTTCTCCCTGTTTTTATTATTTACTCAGTACCAATCAACCAAGGAGCTGACTGGTGCACATCTTATAGTGAACTGTGGATTTTTGCAAAGAAAGTCTTTCTCTAGAATATTGTCTCTTCTTATAATTTACTAACAGGATTCAATCTCTGGATCATCACTTTGTTCACTAGATGTGGCATCTCCTACCTCTACCAGCATTCTAATTTAGCTATGGTCTGTAGAGTGCAATTAACACTCAAGATAGTGGCAGACTGCGATGAGGTTCCATTAATCCAGAAAGAAAATCAGAATCAGAATACAGTCAACATCTGTGTAGGTACAAACAACTTTCAAAGGCAACAATATTTTTTAAAACTGTTTACAACAAAGGCAGAATTAAAATCAAGTGTTCAATAACTTACAGTAGATGGATGTAGCACCAATAGTTGGCTTTGAGTGATGCTAACCAAATGCTGCTTTCAGTTTTACTGGTGTAAATCCAGAGTAACTCTACTGACTTTACTATTAGTTTTACACTGGTATTAGTTAGGCCAGAATTTGACCCTATGTGTTTGTACAGTGCCTAGCACAAAGGAGCTCTGCAATACAAGTAATAAATAATAACATTCTTCTATATGAGATAGATTAATAATTTGACTCCATGCATCGGAAGAAGTGATTTTTTTAGCCACGGAAGCTTTTGCCCAAATAAATCTGTTAGTCTTTAAGGTACCACCGGACTCCTCATTGTTTTTGTGGATACAGACTAACACAGCTACTCCTCTGATACTTAATCATTTGTGTTACTAAATTTTGACTACCACTTACAAAGAACTGTCAGAGAGAGAAAACCAACCAAATCTACATTTAAACAAGCATCATGTCCCAATGCCATGCTGTCATGTGTCCTACCAAACATTCAGGTTCCTTAAATGTCCTGCCCTCTAGGCTTGCATGATGCAGATGCATTCATCATTATCTGTATTTTCCT
Organism: Emys orbicularis; assembly: GCF_028017835.1. Taxonomy (NCBI): domain Eukaryota; kingdom Metazoa; phylum Chordata; order Testudines; family Emydidae; genus Emys; species Emys orbicularis. The sequence continues at coordinate 78,510,423 of NC_088687.1, read as the reverse complement.
GTGCACAAAAGCTATGTAGGTAAGTTCTTCATTACTTCATAATGGTCCATACTCCTTTTTTATTTATCTTCTTAAAAGATGAACTATACAAGCTGTTCAGTAACATAGCTAATTTAGAATAGTGGTTAATTTTGTCTTCCTTTTCATTTATTAACAGGCCTACTTTCTTGGTAGTAATTCTTTCTCCTTATTCCCTTAAGCTAGCAGTAACTCATACTTTTTTTGCCCTTATCTTTTCCCTGCAAGTCTTATAAAGAGATATATAGCAGAAATAAGAACTTTAATATCAGAAATGAATTAGCTAACAGGGTATTTACCTGAATAAGGTTTCTTGCAGTTTTACTCTCGGGAAATCTTGGAAGCTAAAGTCGAGTTATTCTTGTGTTCAGGCCCAATATTTTAAGTGTGTTTTATTATGTTGTTGACTTTTGTAATAAAGGATAATACTGTTGCTTGGTGACTACAGCAGCCTTCCAAAGTTTGTGGATTATTTTGTCATAATAATAATAATATAGCTGCAGGCTTTTTAAACCAACTTGGGTGTACTGACAATTTATGCATGCCTACAAACTTGACCTTGCCATATGTAAGACCCAGACATCTCATCTTCCTTCTTTCTGATGAATTGTCTAACTATATGAGGCCAAATACATTCTTGGTACAATTTCATTGAATTTGGCCCATGATGTATTCCAGAAGACCAATGATATTGAATGGAAAAGTATTTCTGCAATACCTTTATAACATCCCAGTTCTGAGAGCAGCAGTTGGTTTTTCTTGTTGTTCATAAGTATTAACTGGTTGCTTGTATGCAATTATTCTGAACACAATCAGTGTCTTGTATTGACTGTATCTGAGGTGCTAACATCATGTGAGCCTGGGGCTTTAAAATAATTCAAGCTGCTAATTCAAGTAACATGTTAAACACTTTTAAACTATTTGTTGCAGGTGTTTTTTAATCAGTAAATTTTTAGCACAGTTGGCAGGATTATGAAAATATGTGATATACATTGTGATTGTTTTTCTTTTAAAAAGAGAAACTTTATAAAGTCAGCTTCAATAAATGATTTGCCACAACAGTGAAAGATCATGAAAACTAGTTAAAGCCCATCACAGAAACACTCCCCTCTAGAAGATACACTCATACAAGAGCAGAATGGCACTTAGAAGCTGATGCATGAATCTTATGATCATACATAGAAAAAGCCTACTTTTTTTCCCCAAGAGCATGGGAACCTGATTTATTGTGTTCATTCTTAATCACTGACAAACTTCAGTTTAATTGTCAGGCCTCCCAAAATCATGACACTGGCTTAAAAATCATAAGATTTAAAAAAAAAAAAAACTTTTTATTTGCCTTCTGGTTTGTGAGCCTTTAGGGTTCCCCTTTTCAAGCTTTTGGAAGTTGCGGTTTTCAGACAAAAATCAAATATTATGAGAGGTGGCAACAACAGCAGTGCCCCAAGACCAATAATAATAATTGAAACATAATGAAATAAACAACACACATTCACATCTCAGGTGGGGGTGGCCTGCTCTGTGCATTGCAAGAGTCATCCAAGTTGCACAGGTGCTTTCCTGGCTGGCAACGGTGCCTGCCCTGAGTTAGGGTGAGGTGACTGCTCACACCTTAACCTAGCCTCAGAGCATGGGTCCCAATGCCTGGGACATAAGGCATCACCTGGAGGCCAGCTCCCCCTCTCCTGTGCCATGGCACCAGCTCTAACTCACAGAACTCAGGTGAGAGACCCTGGGTAGCCCCACCCCAGGGTGAGTCAGAGCTGGCACCTGGGCACAGAACAAGGGGTGGTCCAGCTCACACCTCAGCCTGGTGCAGGTGGGGGGCAGCCCCGCGGCCGCCCCAGCTCTGCCCTCTTGGCACCAGCCGCCTACACTGAGTGCGCTGGGCGCGAAGAACCTGAGCCCAGTCCACAGCTCAGCAGCACATGAGCTCTGCCGGGGGAGGAGGGGGTTGGGGGTGGTAACAGCGGAGGGAGGGAGCGCGGAACGGCGAGGGGGCGGGGCCATTCGCTCAGCCGTGGCAGCTCCTTCCCCTCCCTGGCGGTCGGGCGCGTCTTCCGGGTGGGATTGTGAAATTGTGGCCGCGTGATTAGTCACGAGCTCAGGCGCGCGCTTCCCGGATGATGTGTGAGTGCAGCCGGCGCGCGGCTATGGGGTTCGGCGCGCGTCGGGCGCTCCGCTTCCTTCTCCTGCTGCTGCCTGTGTCCGGGGCGGCGGGCGCGGGTCTGGCTGCGCTGCCGCTAGTCGTCAACACCTGGGCATTTAGGAAAGCAACGGAAACAGGTGTCGCTGGCTCCGGGCTTTGCCTCATGCTGGTCCGGCAGGGCTGGCCGGCTCCTGCGGGCCGGGAGCTGGGGTGGGGGTTGTTGGGGGCGCGGCCACTCTTGCTCTCCTTCGCACCTGTACAGCGCCCGGACCGGTGCAGCCCGGGGCATTCCCCGCAGCGCCTGGAGTGCAGTGGGGTGGCGTGGCTGTGACTCAGTCTTGCACTGCTGTCCTTGATCGCGTGGGGGAGGCTGGGCAGCAGGGGGAGATGCTGTTCTCGGGGGTATTGCTAGTTCAGGTATTCAGAAAACCTTTGGCCCTGGTCGTGCACGCCGGTGTACTGATAGAGCTAGAGATGGGATTTGTTTTTTCCTCCCAGTGCTGGTTTACCTAAATGGCTACAGTTGCTGTGGATAGACTATACCAAAGAAGTCCCTAAGCCAACTTCTCTACGTTTCGTGGGCCAAACTAGTAATGGTAGCGTTCAAGCAATAGGAAGTGAAACTATAAATGCCTCAGTTAAACACGGGGGATGGGATGTTTCCCTATGGCATCTGGCCCAAAATTTAAATTTTATTAAAAGCTTTGCAAACCAAAGAGTAACAGGAGTGTTTCTATGTTGTTGTCTGTAACTATAATAATAATAATTAATAAAAAACAACAACACCATTCACCCAAATAGCACACGATTAGGAACCTACACATAAAGGTAATTTGTTTATTTTCCTTTTTGCATTTTCTCAGTTTGGACCATAAAACACCATAAATTGGCAAAAACTTGAGTTTTTACATTACTTTCACTTCTAATAATCTGAATAGATATTAAAAAGTGTGCTTAAAATATATATTCAGAATCCATCCCACATACTTCTTTAGACAGCAGCATTTCTGACCATTATCAAATTTTTCTTTACTCCATTTTACCTCTTTTAGGAGGCATATATGGCAATTTACAGATAAGATGTGTATTGTTGACTCCTACTGTCACCCACAAAGATAGGAATAGCTTGTAGAGACACATTTAGAAAATGCACCTAAGCTAGACTACCGTAGTTTTGATATGAATTCTTTCTTGTTAGTTAACAGAGTTAAAACCTAATTTTGTCAGCAATGAAAGATCTCACTTGCAATATACGGCTCTGTTTCTGCCAACACTTACCCATATGCTTAAATTGATTACTTTTGAGTAGTCTCACAGAAACAATGGGGGAATTACTCAGAATAGTAAAGGTTGGGTATGCTGTCACCCGTGTCTAGTGGAGGTCAAAATTAGGGTGACCAGATGTCCTGATTTTATAGGGACAGTCCCGATTTTTCACAATTGCTGTCTGGTCACCCTAGTCACAATGGAGAGTGCCAGTATTAGGTCAGACTGTCGAAACTTGGCAAACACTTCCAAATTGGTGGTATATCCTATAGTTAGATTTGGCCAAACCAGCAAGGTAAATGTGCTCCTGGGTCACTTTACTAGCTCACCATAAAACCACTGACAGTCTAGCTCAGTGGTGGGCAAACTTTTTGGCCTGAGGGCCACATTTGGTATGGAAATTGTATGGTGGGCCATGAATGCTCACAAAATTGAGGGTTGGGGTGAGGGCTCTCCTGGGGGTGTGGGCTCTGGGGTAGGGCTAGAAATGAGTGCAGGAGGGGCTGTGGGCTGGGAGTGGAGCAGAGGGGTTCGGAGTATGGGAGAGGGCTCTGGGCTGGGGCAGGGGGTTGGGATGCAGGGCAGGTGAGGTCTCCGGCAGGGGTGTGGGCTCTGGGCTGGGGCTGGGGATGAGGGATTTGGGGTGCAGGAAGGTGCTCCAGGCTGGGACTGAGGGACCTGGAGGGCAGGAGGGGGATCAGGGCTGGGGTAGGGGGTTGGGGATGCAGGAAGGTGCTCTGGGTTGGGGCTGAGGGGTTCAGAGGGCGGGCAGGGGGTTAGGGCACAAGAGAAGATCAGGGGTGCAGGATCTGGGCGGCGCTTACCTCAAGCAGCTCCCGGAAGCAGCAGCATGTCCCCGCTCTGGCTCCTACGCGGAGGCGCAGCCAGGCTGCCCCGTCCACAGGCACTGTCCCTTCAGCTCCCATTGGCCATGGTTCCTGACCAGTGGGAGCTGCAGAGCCTGCATTTGGGGCGGGGGTAGCATGCGGAGCCCCCTGGCTGCCTCTACGTGTAGGAGCCAGAGGGGGAACAAGCCACTGCTTCCAGGAGCCGCATGGAGCCACGGTATGTGCGGAGTGGGGCAAGCACCCAATCCTGCTCCCCAGCCAGAGCTCAAGGTCCGGATTAAAAGATCTGACGGGCCAGATGCGGCCAGTGGGTCGTAGTTTGCCCACCCCTGCTTTAGCTAGTCTTCTTAGTGCTGCAGTCACATTTACTACCCAGACAAACTGGACTATTGTGCTGAAAGGTTATTAAAACCAAAAATCACCACACGCTGAGTTTTTACAGCCCCCAAAGCCAGTCACTTACCACCAGGTCAAGGTACACTTCAGATCTCACCAAATACAACGCTGCAGCCAATCCTTTAGTAAACGAACTAAAGATTTATTAACTAAGAAAATAAATGAGTTATGCAGTGGTGTAAAGCAGGTAAATTTAAATTCCGGATGAATTAAAGCGTGTAAATCCAAAATGCTAGTAGGTATGTTATATCAGATAATTTTTTATAAGTCTCTCTGGTTTGCCCAAATAGTATCGGGGACCTCAATCCTTTGTTCAAAATTTTCCGTTGTCAAAGTTCAGTAGTCCAGAGGTGTAGTAGGAAAGAAGAAAGAGGTAAAAGGTGCTTTTTGTTCTTGCCTTTTATATCTTGACCTCCCTTCTGGAAAAATTCTAGCTGTTTCCTAGCTTCATTTCGTAGTTGCAGGCTCAGCAGTTCTTCATATGAATTGTAAATTTTGCTTGCACCTTTTGTGTGCTATTGCTAGGGTGTCTTCACAGCTCCTTTTGTTATTCCTGAAGGGCTAACCTGTGGGTGCTTCTAAGACTCACAAGAAGTTTGAGTTACAAACACATAGCAAAATGTCATAACTCCATATCCAATATTGATACACACATTATAACAAGATAACAATACACAGCAGATTATAAGTTTTTCAATGATACCGTACAAGGTATATTTTATACAAGATTTATCACAATTTTGCAAAAGTGGTGGTGACCATATTAGTGTAGTCGATCACCTTCCCCATTATACAACATCACATATGCACATAAATATTTGCAGGATCTGGGCCCATCTCCTAATCCTGCCATTTGTTCCAGAGGGGAGGATCTCTGCACCCATGTGGGAATCCATTAACTTCATTGTGGCTTCACATACACTCAGGGCTCTGACCCCATGAAGCAGTTTGCATGATCAAGGTCTGTGGGCCAAGTTCAGCAGAGCCATTTGTGTTGACTCACATAAAAGGCTTTTTTCAAGCCACACACTAGATCTCAAAGGATAGATGACAGAGAGGGAGCAGGGAAAGAGATGGTTATTTTTAGTGCTGCATAAATATTGTTTTTAGTTAGTTTGTTTTTTTATATATACTTTAAACACTGTTAGGTTTAATTTTGTGCCTGGCACATTTTAACTATGGTTAATTCTCTCTGAAATGGCTCTTAAGAAATGCTTTCAATATAACATTTTCCTATTGTATATTAAAAAAAATCGTTAAATATGCCATGATCCTGCATAGCTACACAGACTTAATTTAGACTCCATGTAGGCTTGGATATACCTGTGTGAAAGAGTTTGTATGTGTTTCCTTAGTGCCCTTCACGCCTTGGAGAGAAGGAGTGCTTTAATTACACAACAATAAATTATTGGGTTTTTTTTACTTAGTATATGAAATACACTATAATTGTGGACACTATAGCAACAACTCCTCATTCACACAAATATCCCATCACTTCCCATTCAGAAACATTAGCCAATTATGCAAAAAATGATGACTTTTTATATCCTGAATAACACTTTCTCTAGATTTCACCTAAGAATAACAACATATTATACAGTTTACTTTTACCTGCCATACTTGGTGTAGTTTCTTGTGTATTTGTTTTTATAATTTTAAATGAAATATTAGACAGTAATTATTTTAACTTACCAGGTGTTTGTGTTGCTTACAGCATGGTATACCTTACAGTCAGGAGGCTCTGAGCTGGATGCAGTAGAGAGAGGCTGTGGTCAGTGTGAGACTGATCAGTGTGATGGAAGTGTGGGGTTTGGAGGAAGTCCAGATGAACATGGAGAAACAACATTGGATGCCATGATTATGGATGGGTAAGAAAGTTACTTAAAGAAGAGAATAATCCTAAGGATTTTTAGTACAATTCAATATGATGTAAGCATTGTTATATGTACCATGCCATCGTGTTGATGTGTTCAATAAACATTACAGTGCACTCAAACTCTAATATTGATGTGTTCATGGGTACAGTAGAAAGAGGGAAATATCCAGTCAAGCAGGGACTAGATTGCCGTGGCACCAGGATGTTTGGAAGCTAACTAAGCATTTTTGTTGCAATCCGACATTAATTTCCAATAGCTCCCATATCTAGCAATCAGGCTAAGGGATGCGTATGGAGTTCCTGGGAGTAGAGTAGAGATTCTCCCTGAAAATGAAGCATAATGTACAGCACCTATACGACTGTTTGCCTGAAGAGGCAGAGAAAGGCTTACTTCTGCAGGATTGGGATATCTGAAGGTTTAAGCATAATCTTAATAGAGGACCATTTGCTCTTTAATTTCCATACAAATTTTACTTTCATGACAATTTTGTGTTATGTCTTTTAGACCTTATTCATTGTTTAGGTCTGGCCTACACTTGAAAGTCTTACTAGAGTAACTGGTTTGCTTAGGGGTGCAATTATTTATACCTGAAATACTTACACTAGTAAAACTCGAATATGGATGCATTTATATCAGTACAAAGATGATTTCAACCAGTACAGTATAATGTACCTCTATACTGATATAACTGCTTTCAGGGATGTTGTACTACTTTAACTATACCAGTATAGATAAAATGGTACAACTTCTTACTGTAGACAAGCACAAAGTGTATATAGCAAAAGATATGTAATTGTTTTATTATCCTCTGTTACTGTTTAATATATGCACACCTTAAATATTTCTCACTTCCATATTCTTCTTGTTTCAGCAACACCATAGAAGTTGGGGCAGTAGCAGATCTCAGACGTATAAAAAATGCTATTGGTGTAGCACGGAAAGTGATTAAGCATACTAAGCACACATTATTAGTGGGGGAGTCAGGTAATTATGTACTTTATTCAGTTATTTCCAATTCTTACCCTTGTCTCAATTATCACTATACAATAAGGAGACTTACGATAGATGAATCTTGATGGTAGAGGAATCCCCCACATATATATTCAAATGAATGCTATTAAGTAATTGAAAAGCATTTATCCTTCTTTAAGTTTATTAAATATCTACAATTATCAGGGTTTTTTATTCTGCTATTTCTACTTGAACTAAAACAAAGGGTTTTGTATTCCCTCTACAGATTCAACTGCAACTGTTAACTTTTAATGCCAGAGCTGTTTTAATATCACTGAAAATACAGATACTAAGTGAAGATGTTTTGACATAAGACACTATATAAATGGAAGCTGGTATATGCCAATATTTCACTTAAAATACAAGGGAAGCTTTACTAAAAAATTGAATGGCAGAATTTGGTACCTAATTTTATTTCAAAATTCATTTTCATATTTATTGAGCACTGTCGCTGTACTTTGCAATTTAAAAACATACATGAAGACTTTCTGCCTCAAAGAGCTTTTAAATAAATCAGGTACTGTACAGCTTGGCACAACACACCACATGGTGATAAATTCTATAAACAGTGGAGGTTTCATCTTCTTAAGGTAACCTAATACTTTATTGGTGGATTAATATCTTTAAACTTTATGGAAAAAATGTTTCTAGGAAGACTTTGAATAGGGAATGGAAGATTAGTTGTCTTAAGGGTTTTTTAAGTGTAGGGGGCTGCATGGAGGAAGTCATGAAGGCAAAGATGATATTTAAAAAGAGGTGACGTGGTCATTGATAGGAGAGGACGATGGATTTGGCAGCAGCATTTTGGATGGAATAAAGAAAATGAGACAAGACAGAGATGACAGTTGCTGTAGTTGATGCGAAGACTTCTCTAGGTCTGGAAAGGGAGGGCTGGAGTTTGAGATGCTTTACAGACCCTTTTGATTTGACCAGGAGGCGGTCACTAGTGGCTGTGGTAAGAGGAGTATCAGTAGCATACAAGGGATCCAGGAGGGAATGAGTAGAGTGGGAAGTAAAGAAAGTCACAATAGACTTTGTGCTTCAAGGCGAAAGAGAGGTTTGGGATGGGGTAAACTAAAAGATGTTTGGGAATAGCAGAGCAAGCTAGAATACCAGGAATGAAGTCTGAGAATGACTGAGAATAAGGGAGGTAGGTTTGAAGAGCAAGTCAGAGGGGGTGACAAACTTCAGTGCTATGTGTTAGAAGGGTATAGAAGATGGAAGGGGGGAAAAACAAATTCTTTGTGAAGGAAGTTGGAATGGTCATACAATTTTCTCTGGAAGTGCTCAGCGGGATGAGAGCAGGGATGTTGGAAGCCAATATGAGGAGTGACACTGGGAACTGGTAAAGCAAACACTGATGGGAGAGGATAGCAGACTCACTAGAGTGTGGACTTGAACATTAAAATCAGTGGAGGAGAGGAAGGCAAATTTCTGTTCTACACAAAGTATTAGAAACAATTTTAAAAAATTTGTCCTTAAAATGTGCTTAGATTGAATGACTTCTTGTAAGAGTTTTTCTACAGGATTGTTTCTGCTTTTTATCAAGCTATATAGTCAGATACCCGCATTCTACATATTTCTGCTCTTGTTTGGAGAGTAAAAGATAAAAACATTTGAAACTAGGATAATCTCCTTAATTTTTCTGTCCGCACAGGGTTTTTTGTTTTTTGTTTGGAATGATTGACAGAAAAAAGAACACAACCATGCCCTTAACTGTTAAGCATTATATAAAATTTACTGTAATTGATGGTATTTGAATGTGTGGAAAGTACAGTATATTGTTTCTGGCACTAAAATTTTAATGGGAATTCATGTTACTTTTGGTTTTCATTATTGAAAATAATTGAATCTTATATTTCTGACTTCCTAAACAGTCCTCAGAGTCCTTTTCAGTTTAAGTGACTCCAAATTATCTCAGCTAGGGAGTATGAAAGATGCTTTTTTTTACAAAACCATGCTACCTTAGTGCACATTGCCCAACAGCTCCACTTCCTGGAATAAAAACAGGCTACAGAAGTCATAAAAGGAGGATCAATAAACATGAACAATCAGACTTTTCTGAGCTCACTTGCTCTCTTATTAGGTTACTCTAGATACTGAAACGTTGGTAAACATTCAGTAACTTAACTATCGCTCATGAAACTCCCAATACATGTGTAGCTTTAGAAAAGCAATTCAAAATTAACTACTAAATCAATTGAAAGTGTTTTTTGTAATATTTGGATAAGCGGAAACTCCTAAGAATCTTATAAAACTATGTATTATGTTCACATAAATATCTAAGGATTCAAGCATGGAAGGGATTGGTAACTTACAAATTTGTAAACAATTGTATCTGAATTTGATTTCTTCCAGACTGATGATGCCAAAGATTACTGTAACTAAAAGATGAATGAATAGAGTTTTTTCTGGGTTTTTTTTTTTTTCCAGTTCATTTACTTTGCATTTGGTTGTGCTTTGTGGCAATTGTTTTCATTTCTTCTCCTGTATAGACAGTCAGTTTCCCCTGCTATTGATGTTTGTTTTTCACACAGTAACAATTATTAAAAAAAAATTAAGAAATAAATAATCAAATTTATATTTTAGGAAAGTGTGATAGTAAAGCCACATAAATTGTCAGAGGTATTCAGGGGCAGGTATTGATATCTGAGTCTTTCTCTGCTTACCTCATATTTTAAAAATGTCTAGATATCAAATTGATAGTGTTTTTGTAATTAATTTGCTATTTACAAATTTTTGCTTGCTTAAATTAAAATTTTCCTGTTACACATAGCACAATCTTGGATTTGAATGGTATTTGTCCTGTTTGAAAAGTTTTGCTCCTTTTGTACAGCAACATGTCTGAAGAGAAAGCTCTCTCATCATAGTCATAGAGAACATATTTAAATGAAGAGACAAAAAGACATACTAGAAGTGTGGGATATAGTGCCCTCAGTAAAGGAGGAATTGGATATTGATGATATATCAGAGATTACACTGATATACCGTTTGTCTGAGGGACTATATTCTATAGTTTCAGGGGGATGAGCTATATATAAACTAATATATCATCTTGATCATAACATATATTGTATGATAAATCTAATGTACTCATGCTACAATATTGTTGAATTTGTCTTTTTGCCTGTTAAAGCCTCACTGTTTGCAGAAAGCATGGGATTTCCATGTGAAGATTTAACCACACAGAATTCTCTTTCAATATATTTAAAGTGGCTTAATCAAAACTGTCAGCCAAACTACTGGAAGGTACAGTATAATTGTTTTATTTTAGAAATTTGATCACACAACATTGCTTGTTACTCTTGACTTGTTAAAGAAAGAAATACTTCATATTAAAGGAACAAAGAATGTTCCATTAAACATTTAAAAAAAAATCCTGGAATTCTCGCTCACTTGATATACTTGGGGATCGGAAGCCTGTTTGCTGCCTGATTTGTAGAATTCTGTTAACGTTGATGTTAGTACAGTAATTTTTCATTTCTGAATTTGGGAGAAAATCCTAACCCTTAACAACAGAGGATGATTTCTCAGTGAGGCATGAGTGCAGAAACTTAAAATTGAGTCTCTAAATGAAATCCCTTACTGGGAATTAAGGCCTTGGTTTTGCAGGTATTTAAGCACATGAGTGACTTTTACGTATGGAAGTAGTCCCATTAAAATTATAGGGACCATTCATAGGCTTAAGTCTTTCCAAAATTGAAGCCTAAATTGGCAGCTGTAGATGATGATAAACATAAATTAGCATGTTTATCTCTGTGCACAGACTGTTACATACTTGCAGAGCCCACGCATCTGTAGATTGTGTTGTCTTTTTTGTATCTGAAATGTGGTGGAATTGAGACAGTTTAATTTGGTACATACTCTCTTGCCTGTTCATTTACTTGAAAAAGTGTCCTGCCTAAAGTATTACTTTTTAACCAACTTTAGTCATCCTAAATACAGGAGTCTTACTTTATCTCTTAGTGTGGTACTAACAGCAACTTTGTTTTTGTGGGTTCTTTTTCTTGCTGAAGAATGCAAACTTGTTTTGACCAAAGAATGAGTCTTGTGATTGTTCTGCTACTTTTCTCTAATAGGCACTATCAGATTAACAGACCCTGTATCACACATTATTGAAAGCCAATCAATGCATCTCTTAATAAGAATATCCATAGCTTTTGTAACTTCAGTACAACTGCACATTAGATATCTTAAAATATTGTACAGCGGTAGTTATATAGTGGAATTTAGATTTTTGTTGTAGTCGTTTGTTTAAAATGCATCTTTATTGAAACATTAAAGACTCATGTGAATAAAATATTGATTACAGAATGTAATACCAGATGCTTCAAAATCCTGTGGACCATACAAACAGGCTAAACAATTAAATAGTGAAGAATGGATCAACTCACAGAAAAGAATAAATATTCATAATCATGATACAATTGGTAACTCTCTTTGGTTATTTTATGCTAAAAGATGTATTCATTTTTTTGCTTCATGATCAACTCAATCTTACTGAGTTCAAATAAAAAAATATTTCAAACTGGTAGTATACCAGATGTACAGCACCATTTTCAAGTGTGTACTACTTACACACATGTTCTGAAGGAGTTGGTTGCAACTCCTCAGTCAATTTAGGGTTTGTAAGTCTAGAATCTATTTTAATCTTTCCTCTACTTTTTAACTTCTGATTTGAGCAACAGTATTGTTTGCAAATTGGTATGCTTAAAATAGGTTAGGAGTAATATTCTTGTAAAGACTTTCATACTTTACTGGTAAAGCTTTTTTGTTGTTGTTGGGTCGTAGGCAATTTTGTATGTTTATTAAATTATTTCTCGTATTTCATGATTAATTTTTCACATGTTGTTGGCATAGCAGACATTCCAGAACTGCAGACTTCAGAGATACATTTCCAAACTCCTCAGTACAGATTATCTATATTTTGTCAGTTAAATTTTGTCTTCTGCATTTTGGACTGGATCTTTGCCAACTTGGTGATTGATTGTCATGCAAAAAATCTTCAAAATTTTCATTACCAAAGAATTACCACTTAAGTGCTGAGACACACACACAAATTCATCAAAGTACTTAAGAACATGCCTAATTGACTTCAGTGGGACTACTTACTGCTTTAAGAATCTTTCTGAATTGAGGCCTGAATTACATAACTGCTTGAAGTAAGGGGGTGCCAAGATTGGTGGGTCATATGTTGAATGGTATGTCACCTCTTCATTTGTACTTGGTTAAGGTAGTTAGACTTCATTAATGTATTTTAGAGTGTTTATGTTTGTACTAGAGGCTTTTTGGACTCTTTGAAATTTGGATAAAATAAACACTCACTAGAGAATTTAAATTATACTTATAATTGTTTTACCAAGAATGATTATATATGGCCCAATTTTCAAATGTTTTAAAATACCAATATTTAGGTCCCTCTGGAAATGGCAATTCAGGTGTAAAACTTCATTTTAAAAGTAGGGCCCTTACAAGGGCTATAAAAATATGATCAGTTTTCATGCTGCTGAATTGTAACACTGATGTTTTAACAAATATATGAGAAATTATTCTTGTTAAGCTTCACCATTATTTAAATCTATAGGCATGATTGTAATTGGTGGTTCCGGAAACGTTGCAGTGGGGACATCTACAAATGGTGCAGTCCACAAAATCCAGGGGTTAGTATTTGTAGTTTGAGAAAAAGGCATCTGGTATTTGTAATCCTTGATTTCATGTAAGTATCTGTGTAGGTGAGGTGATATTTTGCTTATCTGAATGATCGTGTTTATACAGGGACTAGCACAACAGGGCCCCATTTTTTGGTGGGTCTTTAAAGTGCTGCTGCAATTACAATTTTTAGTGGGCTTGTTTGTTCAACTTTGTGTATAAATATAGTAGAAGTTACTTTAGGCCTGCTTTTTTCATTTTTAAATGGGAGCAAGAATAGGTTTTTTATGAGCATTGTCTAAAGAATTTGTGGATCTAGGATTACCCCCTGTATATTTGATGTTGAATTGAGTTTGTTGCTTTATGCTTGTAATAGCCTTTAAAAGCTTTTTTTTAAAAAAAATATGATAAACGACACACGTTTTCACTCTTTAAAGTTAAAGAAACTTTAAAAAACTCATGTCAGTGATAAGTTTGATTTGGTCTGACCCAATAAGCATCTCCAAAACTTTAGGAGTCACAACAGGATCAAGGAATGAGGGCTTGTTTACACATGGACCTATTCAGGACCTATTCCTGAATAACTCTGTATGAACTCTCTTATTCAAGAATGAGTGCCTTTTCCCAAATTTGCCTAATCCACCGTGGAAGTGGACTAGGCTGAACCAGAAACCTTCTGGATCTTGAAGGAAGAATACTCTGGAAGGCTGAAACTGTGGAACAGTCACTATTTCACCAGGTGGTTTTGCTTTTTTTTCTTGGCAGTGTGTCAGAGTGTCTAAGTGTCAGTCCTTGTTACTGAGAGTAGAGTGCTCTCGTTGCCACGATGTAAGATTAGGAGTTCCTGGAGTATGAAACTGTAAAATCCTGGTGTGTTCTCATTGCTGCTATATATTTATTTATTTTATTTATTGAAACAAGAACCCTGTCTAAGAATTTGCCTGTAAATATTGGGTCTAGCTCTGCTCTGGTACACTGATTCAACCCCACTGGCTTCAGCTAGGTTGCACAGTAGTGTAACTGGGACCAGAATTTGGCCCATTATAACTAACTGTCTTCATTTTAACTTGATGGGTTTCTTTTCCTTCCTCTATATAGTCGTGTAGGGGACTCGCCAATAGCTGGAGCTGGAGCCTATGCTGATAGTACAACTGGAGGAGCGGCAGCCACCGGAGATGGTGATATCATGATGCGCTTTTTGCCCAGGTTTGTCCTTTTGGGGAAGATTGCTTACATTTTTGCCAGAGAATTCCTGTGAAACAAATAAAAAAATAAAGTGTTGAATTAATAAAATTATCAGTTTTATTGGTTGCTTAACATATTTGGCCATCGCTTGCTTTTTTATTCATGCCAATCAACATGGCCATAAAAACCAGACTAGTCCCACATCCTCTGTTACAGACAACAAATCACTTAACAGTTCTTTAACATGTTTTCTGTTACCTCATTGCAAATCCTGTGAATGTTGCCAAACCTGGGCTTTGACCGAAGGAATGAGTGGATTCTGGATGTAAATGCACCCCACCAAAAATGCCTTGTGTCCTACACTCAAGTTTCAGTAGTGGGAACAAAACACTTCTTAAGTGTTAGGAAGAAGAGAAAGTGGTCTCAGAAGTGGCTGTTTTCTTCACCATTGGAATTGTATATTGTCAGCATCTTAATTTGCCTGCGCCTTTTCATTTCCAAAAATGGTGTAGTCTGTTTTAAAATCTGGGTGTCTGAATTTTGCAAATGGTCTTCATGGATAGCCTCAAATAGAATACATTACAGTACTCCATTCTGAAGGTTACAGAGACATTCATATTTACAATATAATTCACAGCAGTGATCCAAACTATTCGGGCAACTGAACTGCCCACTCTAAAACTCTGACAACACAAATTAGTGCCTGCCACCTCGTATTCACTTGTAAGTGGTGTAGACCTCAGTGGATCTTGAGCTACTCCAAATCAGTCTTGAAATAAGAGTGGACATTGGCATAGTTCATTGAGTTATTTTGAATTTTGAGAAGCTAGCTATAGCGCTACATTGATTTCATCTCACAAGCTAATAGTTAAGATGCTAAGTCATCTCTTTGGCAGCCTGAAGAACTGGTTGCAAAAGCTTGAAAAAGCAGTGCTTATACATACCAGTTTTGGTAAATGATTGGACTAGAAGACTCTGTCTGTGTCCTTTCTGTTTATGTCAGTATGCTTGTTCTTGTGCAGATTGACAAGGGTATATAGTCTACAGTGGAATAGCTCTGAATTGTCAAAAGTCCAGAAAACAGTAATTATTTTGCCCCTTGTTTTTTCACTTCTGAAATGTTGATGTATGGTATAAGTTAATGTCTCAAAATATCAGAGGGGTAGTCGTGTTAGTCTGGATCTGTAAAAAGCAACAAAGAGTCCTGTGGCATCTTATAGACTAACAGAAGTATTGGAGCATAAGCTCTCGTGGGTGAATATCCACTTCGTCAGACGCATGGGAAGTGGGTATTCACACACGAAAGCTTATGCTCCAATACTTCTGTTAGTCTATAAGGTGCCACAGAACTCTTTGTCTCAAAATAATTGACTTATGACGAAACAAACTATGGATATAGCTCTACATTCAAATTTTTATCCAGCTCAGGTGAATAGATAGGTTTTTTTGGTAACTTGTATCTCTGTGACAGAAGATATGGAGTCCAGAGATAAGGAACTTCCCAAAATGTGATAGTAGTCTCCTCCAAAGTGCCAGATTTGAAGCTCATTCCCTCCTTAGTTGAGTTTTTCTTATTGTAGCAAGACATAGTGGCTTGATATGTTCATGTTTCCTGAAAACAAAACAGAATACTCTTTTAGGCCCATGTTGTACTGTTACTCAAAATTGTTGACTGAGATTTTGCATTGTGGAAATGTAGAACTGGTCAGCAGTATCGTTAGTCTAATGATATTATTATGTGTTATGTATTGTTACTATTTATATGAAGGTATTTAAGTTTGGTTTTGCATTTAAAATAAAACACCTTTAAAAAAGAAAATGCCTTTGATGGCTCCCTGGTAAATCTGAGACAACTTTAAAAAAAAAAAAATCATTAATGAGGAAAAACAACAATTCAACAGTTCTTGGAGACTTCAAGCAGGAAGGAGTTGATCAGTAGCTTAGTCTCCAATTTTGTATTTGTGTTCCAAAGTAAATTATTTTGCTGTGTTCATATTAAGCGGACATGCAATTGATTGAGTTCTGATCTATCGTATTTTAGAATGTCTGTTCTGATTATATTCAGTCACAATGAGTAACACTTCTGATTTGTTTCCTAAATCAGCTATCAAGCAGTGGAATATATGAGGACAGGAACAGATCCAACTACAGCTTGCCAGAAAGTTATTTCCAGGATCCAGAAGTATGTTCCATACTTCTTTGGTGCTGTTATCTGTGCCAACACAACTGGAAGTTATGGTATATCTTACTGTTATATTTTGTTCAACACAAAGAACTTTGACACAAACGAGTGAAACATAGAGGTGGATTTTAAAGGCGCAGACTGCAACTTTTTTTAACTTTAACCAATGTTGGGGGCTGGAGGGAGCAAGGGGACTGTCCACTCTCACTATCAAATACCAAGCATTTTATTAGGTCCAGAGGTATATGATTAAATGGTATCCTACCAAATACCCAGTGAATCAGGTTGGCCCTCTTCAGCCTAATATCTAAGATTTGCACAGAACTTTCCTGGAGGAGTTAGTAAATACTTGAAACCATTTACAACCTCAATTTCTCATATTTTTATAGGTATGATTAATTTGAAGGTTGTTTAAAAAAAAAAAAAAAAAAGCCCAAACTTCTTTGGGACATGGCATAAGGCAGTCAGAATGTGTACACACCTTCAAATCAATCCAAGATCAGCCATTATGATGGGCATCTCATTAGTGAACCCTTAGATCAGTAGAAAGTAAAATTTGCTGATCAATATGGCTTATTGGGTAGACTGCTTGTTGTATATCTTTGATCTTACTTCCCACAGTTCTGTGTTTGAGAGATTAGAGTTGTAGGAACACATTACACTCATCAGTATTAAGATATATTTTTTCTAATTTACATTACTAAATTTATTAAGTGCACTACACTCGTAATGAGAACACTGTTTCCACCTGAAAAGTAAAATGCTTTTGAGAAATCTCAATGTTGGGTTAAACAGATTGTAAAAGGAAATTACACCATTGTAGCAGAATTAATAATTGAATCTTTAGAAGATGAAATATGACAGACATACTAATCCTATAGGGAATAGGCAAGTCACTTTTGTTTCTATTTTCCTTTCCCAGGTGCTGCCTGCAATAAAGTTCCAGGATTCACTCAGTTTCACTTCATGGTTTTTAGTCCTTTGCTAAATCAGCCATCTGAGCAAGTAGTAGACTGCATTTAATTTTTATTGTACCGACTGCATTTACAGTTAAACACGAAGGAGGAAAAGAAGGCGGAAAAGGCTCACTGACTGCCATTTTACAAAGTGTTTGCAGTTTCCTTTTGCACAGATATTTGAGGAAGAGTAATGTATGTGGAGATAGCACATATCTCTCTCCTTTTTTTAATGTATTTTGTTTTATTACCATGTCACCAATATGTTAGTAAACTTGATTTGTAGTTTCTCAAGCTAGCAAACTAATTTATTAATCTGGCAGGTTATTTCTAAATTCTGGTGGGCAAATTGGCTTCATCTACAGGATGAACAAATTTGATTTTTTTTTTTAGATACTGTGTAGAGATCCAAAATATCTACTAATGATAAAGTGGGATTTCAAAATACTCTGCTGGTATATGTTGATGACTATAGTTTAAAATGGGAAATGCCTTTTGGAACCAGTCTCAAAAACAGATGAAAGTTTGTATGACTGTTGTACCAAGAAGAACTGGAGAACAATTTCATGACTGAATGGAGAAGCAAAAGCTTCTGCTTTTGTGGTGATGCTTCATCGTTCCATGATGTTCAGTCACAGTGATGCACTATTACATTGCAAATGTTATCCTGCAGTGTCAGGAAATTACTCTATTTTGTGGCTTTTTGTGACTCAGGTACATTATATCTTCACTCCCTCCTTTCTTCTTTTATTTCTGGGAACAAGTGGAGATGTTTCTTACTCCCCTTCCAATCCCAAAGTGTTGGGTAGGATCCCAGCAACTGACTCATTTTCAGAAGATGGTTTCCATACTGTGCTTCCCTTTTCACTTCACATGTTGTGTTCTGTCAGTGTGGGCAGTGCTTCTGTGATCAGCATTCCATTGCTGCCTAAGCTCAGGTAAAGCATCCATCAGATGTACAGATTCCGAGCCCACAGGAGAACTGTGGATGGAATAAGACTGATTTTTCTGTATTAAATCTTTCACTGGCCATAATTTATTTTTGTAAATCTTTTCATTTTAACAGACCTTTTTGGCAGCTGAACCCCAGATTAATAAATTAGAGGTGATAAGTAACAGCATGGATTTGTCAAGAATAAATCATATCAAACCAACCTGATAGCTTTCTTTGACAGAGTAACAAGCCTTGTGGATGGGGGGAAGTGGTAGATGTGCTATGTCTTGACTTTAGTAAGGTTTTTGTTACTGTCTCGCATGACCTTCTCATAAACAAACTAGGGAAAAACAACCTAGATGGAGCTACTATAATGTGGGTGCATAACTGGTTGGAAAATTGTTCCCAGAGAGTAATCATCCGTGGTTCACAATCATGCTGGAAGGGCATAACGAGTGGGGTCCCACAGGTATCAGTTCTGGGTCCGGTTCTGTTCAATATCTTCATCAATTATTTAGATAATGGCATAGAGAGTACACTTATAAAGTTTGCGGATGATATGAAGCTGGGAGGGGTTGCAGGTGCTTTGGAGGATAGGATTAAAATTCAAAATGATCTGGACAAACCAGAGAAATGGTCTGAAGTAAATAGGATGAAATTCAATATGCAAAGTACTCCACTTAGGAAGGAAATATCAGTTGCACACACACAAAATGGGAAATGACTGCCTAGGAAGGAGTACTGTGGAAAGGGATCTGGGGGTCATAGTGGATCACAAGCTAAATGAGTCAACAGTGTAACACTGTTGCAAAAAAAGCAAATATCATTCTGGGATGTATTAGCAAGAGTATTGTAAGCAAGACAAGAGAAGTAATTCTTCTGCTCTACTTCGCGCTGATTAGGCCTCAACTGGAAAATTCTGGGCACCACATTTCAGGAAAGATGCGGACAAATTGGAGAGAGTTCAGAGAAGAGCAACAAAACTTATTAAAGGTCTAGAAAACATGACCTATGAGGGAAGATTGAAAACATTGGGTTTGTTTAGTCCTGGAGAAGAGAAGACTGAGAGGGGACAGGATAACAGTTTTCCAGTACATAAAAGGTTGTAACAAGGAGGAGGGAGAAAAATTGTTCTTCTTAACCTCTGAGGATAGGACAAGAAGCAATGGGCTTAAATTGCAGCACGGGCGGTTTAGGTTGGACATTAGGAAAAACTTCCTGTCAGGGTAGTTAAGCACTGGACTAAATTGCCTAGGGAGGTTGTGGAATCTCCATCATTGGGGATTTTTAAGAGCAGGATGGACAAACACCTGTCAGGGACTGTCCTAGATAATACTTAGTCCTGCCTTCAGTGCAGGGGACTGAACTAGATGACTTCTCGAGGTCCTTTCCAGTTCTGATTCTATGAAATTCTTGGAATTGTCCTTCTGATGCCTATGTATGGAAATACAGTACTTTCTCCCATATTTCCCCACTAGTCTTTATGTAAAAACTTATACTGATAGGTCTCTTGTCTGTGGTCTTTGGATATAGACAGTACTGCTTGAGATGTATAGATTTGTTTTCTTTCTTTAATTTACTAATCATCAGTAATCTGTCACAATTTAGGATGCACTACAATAATGCTTATAAAAATACTTCTCTTTATACTGGCAACAAAATTTTAGCTTGGGGTTTTTCAGCTGCTATTTATTTGTTCAGTAGTGTAATAAACTGTACCGTTTTCTGTAAACTTTTCCTAGCCACAAGCAGGCTGCCACTTCAAATATATCACTCCCTTAGTAACTTGTTACTTTTCTTGTGGTTACTTCAATTTTTTATAAATCAGTTTCTTCTCCCTGCTTTCTCAGGTTGTGATAATACCTTTACCCATAGACGGCGCTCAACTATGCCCATTTGCACAAGGTTTTAAATATTTGTTGGTTCTTGCAGCATCGGTTTTCTCCATTTAATTAGAATTTTCGTATCCTCAGCCTGCCACTGTATTGTATTGAAAATTGAATTATGAAGTTCAGTCAGTTCTCTCTGCCAGGATGCTTAGTAAAGGGAAATGCTTCCTTCGTCCTTGTTCTGCTCTGTGCATGCCCTGCCCCCCACCCCTCCTCCACACACACACCCTTTGTAGGTTACACCTCTAAAGGAGCAATTGCATGTATACAATGGAATTTATCTTTAGGGAACAAAATTATTTGAGTGCCTAGCACCCTGAGAAAGTGCTATTTCTCATTTCTTCTCCTATTACATCTCATTTGCAGATACCAAATCTTATTTATAATGTACTGCCACATACTGTGGTTCTTTTGAAGATCAGTTTTAAAGGATCTTTGATCTTCCTTCTAACTTGGCAGGCTTGCTGATCAATTTATTAAATCAAGAGCTTGAGATTGATAAGGAAATGTAAAAGGGAAAAAAGTTAAAATGACCATATCATACCATAAATATTTTAATCAGCTCTGTTTACTTGAATAAAACCACTGGGTAATGCAAGCTTACTTTAATGTATCTTAATAATTAGTTTTTTGGAGTCCTTGTATACTCTGCATTAAAATGGTCGTTGCCTTATGTTCTGAGTTTCTATGTTTTTAAAAGCTGGAAAAGCTTCCAGACAAGAATGGCTGTTGTTTTTAATGACATGCTATTAACTGTTCTGTTGATGAAGTTCAATTTGGAGGATTCATTTCCTTCACTAGCTGTTGAATGTGGATGAAAAGATGCTTTAAGAACACTTGTGGAAGGTTTTCATGTGTTTGAATTAACTCTACTCAGAATGCTTTTCCTCTGTAAAAGTGTCAGTTCTCTGTACAACTTGTTAATTTTTATGCAAACAAGTAGTCAAAGGGCTAGATAAACAATAGGACATAAGCAGGTAAGGCCAACATTTAAGCACAACTTTGATCTGGAAAACCCCTGCTCAGCTGCTGCTTAACTCTGTAAGTACCTAAATTCCCTAAGTGCCTAAGTTGCCACCAGTGTGCATGCACAAAACCCTCAGTTCTGATGACACCGAGCTGCTTGGAGTTCTAACTCAAGCCTAAGTCTCAGTGGAATTCTCAGACTAGGTTTTCTCCCGTCTGTCTTGTGTGATCCAGTGGGCATGCTCAGAGCTTTCTTAACTGCACAAAAGGCAGCTAGATTTGGGTGGAGAATGTCCAGAATATGTGACAGCTCAGCTGTGATGTGAGAGACTTGTCTTCAGATCCCCACTCTGGCTGATTTGGAGCAGGGACTTGAACTTGGGTCTCCTGTATCCCATGTGAATGACCTACTCACTGGACTTTGGGGTATTCTCCTATTAGAACTGTTCCACTTTCTATAAATTAAATATTCCTTGGGCCGCAGAGGGGAGAGTGACTGTACAGCCCCCAAGGAGCAGGATTCAGCTATTGGGGTTTGAGCTCAACATAGTAGAGAACAAAGGAACTGATATAAAATTGGGTTGGGGGAAAAGGGGAGCAATGCAATGGGAACTCTTCCAAGTTCTTCCCATTTGGAATGTTATGAGGAGGCTTGAATATGCCAGGGAGCATATTCTTCTGAGCACCTTGGGTTTGGCCCTCCCTTGGCAGAACTTGGCTGCCTCTCAGTGAGACATGGATACCAGTTATGTGGGATTGTTTGTGCTTTGGCATGGCTGTAATGCACCTTGGGGCCTGAATAATATTGCTTCCATTTAAATTAAACCTGTAACCTAAACATAATCAAATGTATACCATTTAGGAACAAGTTATTGTGAGTATACAAGAACTTAGTCCCTCGGGGCGATGGGGGGGTATTAAATATGTAATCTTATCTGTGGAGTTCCTAATAATGCCTCCATAACAAGAATTAGCCATTTCTGAAACTTTGTCATGAGAGAGTGAGGGTATGACATTTGGTGATGAACTATCTGTTGCAAAATAACTCCTGAGATAGTTATAATCCAATCATATTTTGATTATTAAAAGGAAAACATACATTCATAAAAACATTTCCCAAATGAATGGGGATCACTTTTCCATATGGAATTGAGGGTCATCAAATCAAGAACTTTTATAGTTCACTGTTGATTTGTTTTCCTGGGAAGAATGTGTTAAAATATTAAAACAAAAGATATTAATAGAGGCAAAAAAACAGAATTGAATTTATTTTATTACTGCTTCAAGACTAGTATTTAGAAAAGTTTACTTGTCCCAGAAACTTTTGTACTGGTCTGCCACAATGTTTCCAACCTTGGCAGTTCACCAGCTAGTGAACCTTAAAATGACAGTCTGACTTTCTATTTATCACTGTGGCTGCAATAGGGTTTTTGCATTCACTAATTGGACAGCTTGCTAGACAGCTTCATTCCACTCAAAGCTGGGAATCCACATATGGGTCATAGAAACCATTTGTTTCATTGATATTCCAGTTCGTAAAATAACTGCTAAAAATTACAGAGAAATTTAAATGGGAGTGAAGGGGGAAAGCGAGATGGTAATTGGCATGATGTGATGTCATAGTTCAATAACTTGTTGCTCATCAGTTCTAAATAAACATGTTCTATTATAGTAGTATTGAAAATGTGTGCTATATGTACATGTACGCATCATGGAACTAATAATTGATGTCTCATAACCTTGATCACTGCTTAAAAGTTGTATCAGTATTGCATTTAATACTTTAATTTGCTTATTAAGCACGCTGAAGGGTTTATGATCTAGAAAGACAAAACTTAAAAGAATAGTATGCACGAAACAGGTGAATGTACATTCAACACTGGGATCCTTCAGGCGTAGTAAGTGTATTGGGTCCCATTGGGGCACCTATTTGTGTCCTGCTTGCTGAATCGTGTGTGTGTGTGTGTACACACTCTGCAATAAAAGACCTGGCTGTCCTGGATTAGCTGACTTGGGCTCAAGGTGCAGGGCTATAAAATTTCAGTGTAGCTGTTCCAAGCCTGGGCTCTGGGACCCTCCCCCTTCGCAGGGTCTCAGAGCCTGGGCTCCAGCCCAAGCCTGAACCTTTAAGCCAGGTCTACACTACCGCGGTAGTTCGACGGCTGGCAATCGAAGTTCCGGGTTCGATTTATCGCGTCTGGTCTGGACGCGATAAATCGATCCCGGAAGCGCTCGCCGTCGACTGCGGTACTCCAGCTCGGCGAGAGGAGTACCGCGGAGTCGACGGGGAGCCTGCCTGCCGCGTGTGGACCGCGTCTGAACCGCGGTAAGTTCGAACTAAGGAATGTTGACTTCAGCTACGTTATTCACGTAGCTGAAGTTGCGTACCTTAGTTCAAATTTGGGGGTTAGTGTAGACCAGGCCTTCCACTGCAGTTTTATAGCTCCTGAGTTCCAGCCTCATGAGCCCAAGTCAGCTGTGCCGCAAGTCTTTTATCACCCTCTAGATATATCCTTTGAGTCCTACTTTGTAAATTAGCTTTTGAATTTAGAACGCTATCTATTTTTGCATCTTGGTTCCCTAGTAATCCTTACTGAATTAGTGATTTGGCAGATTTATACAGACACAAATTGCATACTTCAGCTGTCTGGGTCTAACTGATGGAAAAACATGGTGCAGCTTGCTTTTACATGGCATTGAACTGCTATTTAGTTAGTTCCCTGTTAGTCCTTGGAAATATTTATAATAACTGTGCTTCATTGTGGCTGCCTATGTATCTTTAAGATATTTTCTTCCATCAGTCATAGTCTTCTTTCTTATGGCTGGTGTAAAGCAACAACTACAATTTCACCTGAAGTTGATTGAGCCAAATGGCTACCTCAGGAGTAGCAGAATTTATTGCAGTAATGCCTCCTTCATATTTATAAATTGGGCAGTAGGTAGTGATATGTTCGATGGTCTGTCGTGGGGAGCCACACTTGCACACCCGGGGGTCCTTGATTTTCCATTTCTGCATTAGATATCCATATCTACTATGGTTTGGTTTGAATTCGGTTCAGAGTTGACCAAGATGACTGTGGAAGTCAAACCCAAGAACCTTCTGTGTGGGATCTGGCACAAGGTACTTATATTTTAAGTCTCGTTTAGCCCAATCTGCTTTCCAAGCCTCCTTCTGATCATAGCCTGATTGCATGAGGCTAAACAAATGTTCCCAGAAAGGCTTGCGGGACTTAAGACATTGTGTGTGCGGGGGGGGGGGGTGTTGTCAAGGTCTTGGTGAATAGGAAGACATCAGTTTTCCTGGATTCGCTGAGCTTTGCGGAATGTTGCAGCAGTTTGGCGTATCAGCGGGGGAGCAATGTTAGGACAGGTAGCCATGGTGTTGTGATGCATCGTATCACTGTATTTAGCTGGGTATCTTCCATCAGGAGGGTGACCAGATAGCAAGTGTGAAAAATCAGGGTTGGGAGTGTGTGTGTGGGGGGGCGGGCGGGGGGGGTTAATAGGCACCTTTATAAGACACAATTCCAAATATTGGGATTGTCCCTATAAAATTGGGACATCTGATCACCCTAACTCAAGGACACTGCGTTAGGGAGAACCAGTTCAGATCCTCAGAATGTTTTGAAGGTTACTCTGTAAAATAGAAATTGAGTAATGGTAATTTTGTTTAAATCTGTGATTCTTTTCAATAGAAAAATCCATGCTGCTGCCTGAAAAGCCCAAATTTCTGAATTATCTATAAACACTTAATCTAGCTGATACTAGTGATTACGTGTACATAGGTATTGTCTCAGCTTACCAGGTTTTTTACCTCCATCTCAAAACAAGTAGCAAGCAGGGAGTAGGCACTGCATTGGATTTAATTACTAACAATTAGAGCTAGTGGGACAGAAACGTCAGTGACACGGTTAACTTTACTCTGACTAACTAGAGTGTACGAGGGTATGTTTGTAAATTAAGCACTGCATCACAAATGTCCTCACTAGGGGGTCTGTTCTCTCCTCCATGTAACTCCCATTAAATTTACAGTGAAAGAACATTATGGAAATGTCCATACAGCAGATGTGGCAGAATCTCTGATTTTTATGAACTAGTTTTGCCATTATTGTTTGTGATGCTGAGTCAGGTGGTGAACATTTTAGATGTTTGTGCATTTAAGAGTATTTGCTGGGTTTTCATCTGCCCCCCGGACAGATGGAATCAACATAGCTAAATACACCTGCTGCTGCAACACTCTCTTGTAGTGTATAGCTACAGTATTATGTTTACAATGACAGGTGGTGTTATGTGAAATAAAAGCTATGGCAACTTGTAAGTATGCCACTTGTTCAGGTAATTCCTGTGAGATGTTACTGATGATTCTTAATGGGTTGTTTGAAACAACATAGGGAGAAAGCTTTTGAAAAAAAAATTTCCTCCCCAGGTAGACATTTTTTCGCCCTGCCCCGGTAGACTTTTGCAAATACGTTACTGTGAAATGTCAAGTTTTGTTTGTTAGAAATGATCCATGTAAGATTCTGCATGAATAATTTTTTTTTATGTATGATTTGAACTGGAAGTTTTTCTTTTTGACACTTGAATGGTGTTCTTTTCCAGGCTGGCAAATTACATTTCATTGAGTGTTTGTATTTTGTTCAATTATATTATTGAAGAAGCTTCTTTGAAAAATGGATTTTTATTGGTTATGCATTGATAAAGCATAAAAAATGAAATTGTAAATGGCCACTTTAATGTAGTTTGAAAGTTTTATTGTATTTTATGGTTACACTTTGCATTTACCTATCACCTTCCATCTGAAGATATCAGACCTCTACAAGCATTAAGAAATTTAATCTCACAAGAAACTCTGTGACATAGATAACTTTTATTATTCCCTTGTTGATGGAATAGTCGGCACTGATCAAGCTTCCTAGGTACAATATTTTACTTGTTCTACAACTTCACTGCTGCTGTGTTTCAAAACTTTATCTGTTGTTCCTTTTCCAAGATGTAACTACTTCATCTTCTTGACATTTATTATAAGTCCAAGTCGTCTACACCAATTTTTCAAGGTATCAAAGAGTAGCATCATTAAACATATCTGCTAGTTGTACAATATCTGCATACGCTAAGGCCCAGATATGGCATTGTGTAACATGCAAGCAGACTGCTGTACCTAGCTAGAGCCCCATTGAAGTCAGTGGAAATTTCTGTGGGTGCAGCAGGCTGCCCTGTACATTACTCAGTACAAAATTTGGGCATGAATGATAGTCTCATAGGGCAAAACCAGATTTGTCAAACCTTCCCCATTCTAGAATTTCATCGCATACTGTTGCCTTTAATTCTAACTTTGCACATTCTTCAGAGTTTCCTGAAAATGATTTTCTTCATGTTAGGACTGTAGCTAATACGAAGTGAGCTATGTCATCCTTGATAGAGTTCCTACTATATTCTGTATTTACTTTGCTTTTAGTGTTGATCATTCTGCTTGGATTGAATGGGTGGTGTAAATTGGGTGTAAAACTGTTAATTGGTGAAGGTCTACGTTGGGATCTGGTTGACTTCCTTACATGGTCCCAGTAACATTGCTGACCAAATTATCAGGTCAGGATCCACTCCTAAAGTCCAACAGCTGTTTCTTTTATCTTCTACTCCTGGGGGAATTGTGTGCCACTGCATGTGTGCAGAATTCATGGCCTCTGCAGATTTCTTTGTTTCCACGCAGAAAAATGACTTCTGATGGGGAAGCAAAGGGAAGCCACAAGAGCAGTCATGCACCTCTCCCCGGCAGTGCAGGCAGATCAGTTTGGGTGCCCAGAACAGCCGGTAGAGAGACAAATCACCAACGGAGGAGTGGGCTGGGCAGTTGAGTGTGTGAGAAAGACACTCTGCCCCTCTTGCTCGCTATTGCAACACGCTCAATGTGGAGGGGCAGGGCTTTTGGGGGGGGGAGGGTTCTAAGGAGGTATGCGTGAGGCAGGCTCTGTCCCCTCAGGCAGAGCAGAACGTAGCAGCCTGCCTGCTTAGTGAAGTGTTCCCATTGTTCTTAGTGAATTCTCCCAGGAGTATAAAACAGGTGTAAAAATTTTAAGGCTCCTATACGTTGCCAGAGTCATGTAAAGGAGTTTTTTTGTAAAGGACAGTATGGTCTTATAATTGCTTATGGTGCTTTACTGATTAGAACTGCTCTAAATTTTTGGACTGAAAATATTTCCTATCAAAATGTGCTCCATGAGCTGTTTGCCGCTGACCTTTCTGGAGATGGTCAATAGCCAATATAAATTGTGAGTTTGAGTTCCCAGCCCTCGCTTGCTCTTCAGTTGCCTATGATGTAACATTGAGCATATGGCTGCATATATTTGTTGAATAATAACTAGAAGTAAAGGGTCAATACTAGCTACATTGCTGTTAGACAGAGGGGGTTGGGGGATTTCCTCCAATGCTCCCCACTCCCATTCTCCCATCCATTGTATTGTAGTTTAAATAAATTACCAAAATAATTGAAACCAGTGTGATTGTATTGCATTATTTTATCAAATAAAATATGCAACATTTTGCAGAATTTTTAATTTTTTGGTGCAGAATTCCCCCAGAAGTAATCTTCTTAAGTGAGAGAGATGGATAGGGAGAGAGAACTTAGAGTGTTTTCCCTCATTTTTATAGTTGTCCCCTTTTGAAATGCATTTTTTTCCTGGGAGTTACCCCTAGATAACCTTCATTCCCACTGTGAGGATAGAGACAAGGAGTTCTTGTTTGCTAAGTTACTTGCCAAAGAATGGCCACTTGATAGATGATAGCCCATCAACTTTGAAAGTTGGCTAGAGGCAGCAGCTTATCCTTTTGTACAAAGATTATTACAATAGTGTGTAGCATATGAATACAAGGGTGCAACTGGTCATACAGCTACATTGTTCTGGTGTATATTTTAACTTGTTAGAAGCAATACTATACTTGCCTATATAGATTTACTTTAACTTGGCAATGTCATGCGTATTGTTTATAACACATGCTTTGTTGGTATGGTGGTTGTTACAGTGTGTGGTATGCTACTTGAAAACAAAATGGCTGTTCTAGTTTCAAATAATTGTGCTGTCATCCCAAAAAATAGACCGACAAGAAGATGCTATTTTAAACTACAACAGTACACTGCTGGCTTAGTCTTGTTCCTGGATATTCACTCTAATGGGAAAAATTCCAAAGCAAATTATCATATATGGCCTCTGAGAAATGAGTCTAAGCTTGGCAGGTGGATATATACTGTAGCTTGAACAGACAAAAACTTTCCCTAACTAAACACTTCTATCTGCAACAGTCATTTTTGTAACACCGAGGAGCAATATAGAATTGACAGTTTCTTTTTGTCACATATTTTCTGCCAAGAATGCCATGTCTCTAGCAGAGTTTCCTACTGCTCTGCCAGCCATTGTTACAATTAAATAGAGCAATCCTGCAGTGATGCAATAAAAAAAAGATACAGCCTGGGGAACAATCAGAGGTCAGCTGTACAGAAAACAAATACCTATCTCATTAAACAACAGTAAAATGGCAGTCTTGATGATCACCAAAGAATTGTACAATCTGACACTTTCTAAAGAAAATGATTATTTTTTTTGTTTTAGTAGAACGGTGTGAAAATAAGACAATCCTTTCTCCATATGCTGTTAGTAGAAGTTTTCCTTGTGTAATGGCTGGATGATCAGTCTCTAAAGAAATACTCGTAATAAAGGTTCACAATAAAGAACAACATAAAATTTAAGTATTAAAAGTCAATACTGAGCAACACACTGGTATAACTATAACTGGGTGACATCTGCTTTACTCATGAAAATAACCTGAAATGTTATGGTAGAATTCAGCTTTTGTAATTATGAAAGTTTGGAGTAATTCTTAGGAGCATGAAGTGAAGTCTGAGATTTGTTAATACACAGTGGTGTCAATGAACTATAATGCTATTTGAATTTAATTATTTGTAATTAATATGAACTTGTCAGCATGGAAAGTCTTAAATTTTCTGTTTCGAACAAGTCTTGTGACAATTTGTATTATTTCTATAGTTTATAGCACTCATTGCTTTTCAGTTAGGTTTCTGTAGTGTTTCATACTCGTAAGAATGAAATCCTTTTCAAAATGGAGACTGAAAGTTAAACTTTGATGTTATAAAAATCCTAGATGCATAAATGTTCAGTGTTGGACGTTCAAATCTATAGAATTGCTTAATGGGACAGTGATCATGAACTACAAATAGGAAAGATTAACTTAAAGTTGATGAAAAAGATGGGTGCAAATGGAGTCAAATTCGATCTTGATAAGTTCAGGTATAGCTGTGTGAGGGAGGCATGCAAGGTGACACTTGGAGAGTGTTCAGGCCTTTAATTTGTGGTGATGAAGAAGTATCACTAAAGACCAGAAGGGAAATATTCAAGGAAGTGATACAAAACATAGTGGAGGAAATTAGTGGGAAGCATAAACAATCAAGGAAAAGCAGGACAAACAACACTACAGAAAAAGTGTAAACAAACTAAGACTGCTGGGATAGCTTAAGAAGTAAAAGCATTATGCAAAGCAGTGAAGAAATCACAAAGACTAGATGAGCAAAAGTTTTGGAAAGGAAAGGCTCAACACCTTTAATAATAATAATAAAAAAAAAAAAAGTCAGAAAATTATATACCAAAAGATTAAGTTGTGTCGAAACAATATCAGGTCAATGATGCAAGTGGTAAAGTATAGAAGGAATATGTTGACAAAGTGTTGAATCCTGTATTTGTCCAAATGCAAGCATTTTAGACATGGTAGATAAATAGGGCAGCTTGCAAGGCAGAATGGGTATGAGCACTGAACCACCATCAAAAGAGACTGAAAGAGCAGTGAAGCAGTTTAAAAAATAGGAAAGCTGCAGGAACAGACACTGTAACAGCTGAGCTGCTAAACACCAGCAGACCAACCTCTATCAAAGTATTATAAAATATATATATAAGAAGGTATGGGAGCAACAGGAGGTACCAGATGACTGGCTAAAGGCAATAGTTGTACCAATCTTGAAGAAAGGAAATCCTGCTGATCTAAATAATAATAGAGGCATAAGCTTTTTGCCAGTACTGGGAAAAATCATGATGAAAGTAATTAACAGATTAAGGCCAGTTTTAAAGGAAGTAGTAGGCAAGGAACAGTGCAGCTTTAGAGCAAGCTGAAGTTGCATTGGTCAGATATTTACACTTTGATGGTTGATTTGGGGGCGGGGGGTAGGGGTCGGGAGAAAACAAGAATGGAGAGTAAAGATGTTGGCTGTTTCCATAATGCTTCCCTCCAAACTGAATCAAATGCCTTCATGAAGCCAATGAAAAATAGCAAAATCATATGGAGTTCCAGATAAGATAACTGCAATTACAAAAGCTATGTAGACTCCTGCAGTGCTTGTAAGAAGTGTTGGAAAATTAAGCAACTGTTTCAAGTCTAAGTTTGGTATAAAACACAGAAAGAAACTATTTGAATGCTCATCCCTGGGTAGATGGAGCACCAGAGCGGAGGGCTACCCTTTCCATGGGGAAGAGGCTGGCAGGTACACAGGCCCAGATTCCCAAAGGTAAATTAAGCTTACTAAATTCCATTAAATAAATGGAATTTAGGAGCCTAAGTACCTTTTTGAGGCTCTGGGCTACAGTCTTTATTTTAGGTGACGCCCATATTGGTGGCATTTCAGTTGAGGTGTAACTACTACACATCTCAAAGCTAGTGTAGTTAGTGGACCTATATTGTGTCTGATCCAGAATTCACCATTGCTGTCTACTCTTAGCCAGAATCACTGTTTTTTGAAGTAAACTATAGTAAAGACAATATTTGCTGAGGGTCAGAGGCTGCGTCTGCTGTGGGCTGGAGGAAAGTGGTGAGGGGCTAGAGAGAGTGGGAGATTTGTAGCTGTCATGATGTATTTTTTCCCCCTAGCAGAGGTAGATTCACTAACCTCTACCGTAGGGAACAAATGTCCTTTAAATGTTTTTATCTATTTACTTCCCCTCTTGTAATCTTTGAATAAATACTTTCTTTGCATTGTTAATGTGATTTAAATCTGGTGAGCCAAGAACACCACAAATCCCTCACTAGTACTGGGGGACGCTATCAATAAAATATATTAAGTAAAAAAGCCTTTCATATCTCCAGTTCAGGAAGAAGATAACAGAGGAAAAATAGCTTGACTTAATTGCTCCTTTGTCAGAGCAGGGCTTTAGGACCAGCTGGTAGTTCTTCTGCTCCCTTCTCTGCTCCCCCCCCCCACCCCCCCACCCATGAAATTGTCCTGGAACAAGGTTGGCAAATGTTGGGGTCTATAAAAGGCCACAAGCAGGTTCATCCTTTCAACTGAGGTGTATGGTCTCTCCCTTTAATCTCCTCTACATAAACTATATATTTCATATGCAAATGAGAGAGAAATATTTCCCTTAAGAATGGTATGTTTTACATGCAAATAATTCTCATGTTTCCTACAGGGTTGGGGAAGGAGAATAAGCCTGCTGTCTAGAGCTGGATTTTCCACTAATTGTGAGAGACCAAACCCATGCTAATATGTTTTAATGTGACTTTATATCACAGGCACCAGCTTCCTCCTTTTTCCCGGGGGTGCTCAACCCCAGCTCTGCTCCAGGCCCCTACTCCACCCCTTCCCCCACGGCCCCTGCTCTGCCCCACCTCTTCCCACCCAGATCCATCCCTCACCCAGAGTGCACCCCAACCCAGCTTCTCTCCCTCCCCCCAGCACCTGCAGCACACCATGGAACAGCTGATCGTGGTGGACGGGAGGTCCTGGGGGGAGGGGGAGGAGCTAAGCACCCCCTAATTTTTTTCCATGAGTGCTCCAGTATGTATGCTATTTTCAAAAACAGGGTAAGGGCACTAGGTATACCTGGAGATTTCTGGATACACAAAAATTTTAGGTGTTCCAGCTGTGGCCAAGGGTTTATGCAGCAAATGGGATTTTCAAAAGAGGTGAGGCTAAACCTACCATTTAGGCACCTGAACATTGAGTATGGTCAGGCTCTGCCTAACTCATTAAATACAGTGTGCTCACAATCAGTTTCCATTGGTTGCTAAGGCTATAGCACACTACAAAATGGGCAGCAGGGGGGAAGGAACCCTGAGGACAGTGAGCTATTTGAGGCTGTTGGCATTACCATTCCCAGTGAAGAATCTCACCTTTAGCTGCAAGTTCCTCATCAAAAATTCTTCAGTCCATTGGTTTACACTGTCAGTAAACAGGGATTATACTCACTCACCTAAACTGTCATTCAAAGATTCTTCCCTATCAAAGCCTGCTTGATGGTGGTCACTGAAACATTGCCATGAACCCCGTGATTACTATTTTGATCAAAGCAACTTAGCTTTGCTTGATTAATAGTAACCTCGCAGGGACTGATCTCTGATGATAAGAAATCTCTATCAGAAAAGCTGTCAATGCTGCATTCTCCATTATTGTTAAGAGAGTTTCCCTGAAGGTAGTTACGGCAAAAATGGATGTGTGTAAAATATGCCTTTTAATTGATTTAATGTGGTATGTGTAAAAATACCAATTGATATAAAAATAAGTGAAGAATCTCATGAAAGCAATTAAAAAGAAGGTAAGCTACCACATGCAATGCACCACAGGATTTATATTGGATTAATATGTATATAAAGGTCAAAAGACTTTCAGTGGAGAATTTGAAAAGAAAAGAAAATTGCATGTCTTTTAGAGCTCTACTGCTGCAAAGGAATGACAGCCTTCTAAAGTCAGGGTACACTGACATAAGCAGAACAATGAAAATACAAACATGTCATGTCTAATTTTAAAAGTTCCAAGTTCTTCCTATATGCTTATCGGAACCACCAACACCTGAGCACCTCATAACCTTCTAGGTTTTACATTCTTAGTTTCTTTTTGACTTATGGTAATTGTGTGTAAAATATCACACATGGATAAACTTTTAAAATGACATTTTTCTGAAAGCTGAATGAGCCTATGTTTCCCACTGCTGTTTATCCACAAAACATAGAAGTAGACAAACAATTTGTTTTTTGTTTTTGTTTTTTGGGTTTTTTTGGATTAGCAACTTTTACCTTTCTGCATGATTCTTTTCACTAGAAAATTAAGTTGTGGTAGCACACAACCATGAGATGTCATGTTAACTGCACATGACTTGTTCCTGTCTATTCTGATGGCAGTCATATTAAGTAACAGTATTAAAAAAAACCAAACTCCTTGAGGTTACGTTTTACCCCAACCTAATTTTCTAGTGAAGACAAGCCTATTCATACAAAAGTGCAGTGCTTGATACAAGTGCTTCTATGGTGAAGAGCTGCAGTGTCAAAACACTGGATCTTGACCAAGTGATTTGGAAAAAGAGAAGAGGGAAATGTAGGCAGGTGGAGAATAGAAGGGAAAAGATACTGTTTACACATGAATATACTGTAATAAACGTTCACAAGTTTGCCTAAGTGTAGCTGTGTTCCTTCCTATTTCCAGTAAGCTTCAGTTCTCTCTCTGAACTCTATACTTTCTTTTGAAGTATTTCAAGTAACATGAATACAACTTAAAAACAGCCTTGCAATAACACAACCCATATGAGGGTGGATGTCAAACTTCTGTTCATGGGGATATTTAAAATAGTTCAATGAACTATTGGTTTCTCATTCAGTTCTTTCAGCTTCCTTTCCTATTGAGCATACAGCATTTTAAAATCACTTTTATACTGTTCATAGACTAAGCACAGAACATGCGTAAGGAGTTTTTTATGGTTCTGATCAGAGTAAATTATACCTTTGCATTCAAGACTGTTTCAGCTGGAAGTACTCTAAGAAGTTGAAACCCACCACCTTTACCTTCAAAATTCCATTTGAAATAATTAGTTTTTCAGTGTCTATAGAATGACTAAAGCATAATGTTAAAGTAATGTAACTTAAATTGCAAGGTTGTATTTTACAGCTTACGTTGCTTGAATATTTATTGTAAAGCACAGTGAGCAATCATTTCCATTTGTATGTGTGAGATCATGTAAAAGTAAGTACTAATATGTAATAGCAAAAGATTTAGTCCTGTCTTATTAAAAAAACTGTGTTTGAATTTACATCATAGTTTTCCTAATTCAGTTCTTTTAAAATAACTTAATGACATTATTTGATGGTGGAAAAGTACTCATTATGTACAAGGTACAGTGAACTGAATTACTCTATATGCAAGGTGGTTTTGTTGTTCATCCCTTTTCTCCAGTTGTACCTGGCAACTTCCTATGCAGGAAATACAGCATCATCTGTTAGGGAGCAGGAGGCAAAGATATACCAGTCATAGATCGTGTATAACTTGCAGTTTGCCTCCTTCCTCCCAGTTCTTTACCTTAGGCTCAGTTAAAGCAGACCTTCCATGAGGTATTACAGCCTTGGGTTCTTTTTTCCACACAGCTTCCTCCTACCCTCATCTTACCACTGAGCATAGAGCTCCCTCCATTTCATCGTCTAGACAACAAAAGCTCTTCATCTTCAGTGCTCTGGCCAACTCTTGAAGATGAAGACAACTTAGCTGTAGACTCTTACCCACTGAAGCCTAGCATTGCCGGGTAGTGACTTAAATATTTGCCTAGGGAGATGGAGTCTTCTAAAAGACCTTCTCAAACTCAACCTCCCTTATCTCCCACCCACCCACTGTCTAAAAAAACCTCAACAGACCCTCAGGTAAGTTACTTCCTTTGCACTTGGCCATTCTGGATGTGAATCTTAAGGAGTGGGCCCAGGTTGATTGCAGATCTCATGACTCTGATCCTGTGGTGCAAGGATAGCTAGGAGCTTTGATACAAAAACCCTGGGGAAGAGGTGCCTTCTCCTGAGATTGAAGTTAGGCACTAAGAGATTGCTTTTCTGCTTTGTACTTGAATCCCAGAATATTGAAGAAAATCACATAGAACAGAGTGGAAATATTCTTACAAACTCTCATCCTTCCTGGTGATTGCCTTAAACACAGCATTGTGGCTCTGCCAAGAAGTGGGAAGCAAAGATCTGTCAATGATAGGTAGTATATAAATTCATCTATCCTTTCCTTCCCAGTTAGAAAATGTTTAAAACAATTGTAGGTGCCCACTAAGTGACTGTATGCTGCCTTCTTATGACCAAGATAAGATATTTTAAACTAGAATTATAGTGTAGCCTTCTCAAAGTATGGCAACATCTAAAACTTGGTAGGCTGAGATATCCATTTCCTATTTCCAAGACAGTTTTCTAGTTTAGCCCTGCCTTTTTACTGCAGATTTAGAGCTCTTTGTCAGTGTTCTATTGTACAGATTTATACTCAAAACTTCCTGTAGGGTAATGTTGCTTGCAACATCTACTAATAATAAACACTGGTGGATTACAACAGAAGAGGGTCATAGCTAAAACAAGGGAATATTATTTACCATGAATTTTTCATCCTGTTCTCCCATTTTCCCATCTCTTTGGTTTCCCTGCTTAAGAAGTGCCACTATCCTTACCTATCACTTTCCTTCTACAGTTTTGTTTCTTGCTTTGAAAGTTCTAAAATGGGGCAAATTGGGGCTAGTGTTCCACCTATGACTGACTGATCTTTGCCTCTTGTTTTGAGATAGATGAAGGTGTGTTAAGGTTCACACGAGGAGAATGGGAGAAGAGAAGACTACAATACACAATTACTAGTGACTAATCACTCTTCGTATAACAGGATGTCATAGTAGGATATTACACTATATATCAGGCTAAATTGTAAGCCACGAGAGGTTGAGAATATATAACATGTTTTATTATTATTAGGAAATCAAGCTAACCTTTGAATGAATCCTTCACTTATGAAAAATAAGTAATTGTAGAAGGCTAACTAAAAACAGGGAAGAGGAAAACTGAAACACTATAATCTTACATTCTTAAACACAACTTTTGTCTTGTTTTTAATCTAGTTTAATATTTAGAACTATGTTTGAGTCTAAGTCCTATTTTGGTTTATCTTTCTGAACCTGTTTTTCTGTCCTATGCACCAAGCATTGAGTTGTGCATGTCTGTCACTAGCTTCTTTGGAAACTGCTTTTAACTTTGGTTTTCAATTAAAATTATTACATTGGAAGTTTAGTTACTACTTTTTCAATTTAAAATTAAATATAAAGCACACTTAACATCAATGTTTTTACCAGGGTTCACTATGGTAAGTCACACTACTTTGAAGTATACTTTTTACATAGAGAAGATTTCACGGTATGGGAAAATATTGCAGTGCAGTAAGTGTAAAAGTTAAGCACAACTACCACATGTATTTGCATTTCTCTTCTGAATTTTAATTGAAGGCCAAAATATTATGTAGTTCTTCGCTTTGGAAATACCTGTTATTTATATAGAGAACTCCTAGTAGAGTGGTGTAACATTTACATCAGCATGAATAGCAGATGGTTGCATTACTCAGTAATTGCAAAGCCATTAATCAATTATGTGGGTTATCTCACATTAGGGTAAATAAAATCTGCCACCATACACATTGTCATACATTTGACAAAGTATTTAAGAAATGTCAAATACAAAAATAAGCTAAGTGTATTCCTTCGCTTCTGACCCTCTGTAGTAACAATGGTCCCAACTGTAAGGAACCAAGGGAGAGCAAACTTAACTAAATTTAAATAAAGCCACTAAAAACTTTTTTTTAGCTAAATGTCATGACACTAAAGTCCAATATCTCAGAATTTACAGTATTTGCTTCTAGCCCAGGATGGACCAATGGATGTGGTGCCTGTCTTTTAACACTGCAAGTCTGCTAGCTATCAACCATAACTCTGGCACTGGATTAGGACTGACTATTTCCTGAACCAGTGGATTTCTGGTGGAAGAAATGCTACATTGGGAGGAAAGGAAACGTTTTAAATGGCCACTGTCTGAATGGTACTGGAATTCTAGAATAGATGCCAGTGGAGATGGCTTAATGGACAAAGTGCACGTGGGGAATTAAATGAGCATGATTGTCATGTTCTAAGGCCTGGGTGATGTGAGAAAACAGAGTTGATTATCATATTTGGCAGTTTAATCTCAGAATAAATTATCTTTAATACATGGATATCATTTACCAAAAGTGTGCCAACTAGAAATCTGATTTCTTGATTAAAATAATTTTCAGATACATGTTTGAATCTGGAGGAGACACCTTGCTACTTCATATTTTTCTTGTCTCATTCTTTTTCCCATGAATCTTATCTATCTGGATTCTGTCAGCTTTTGGGTGCATTCTGATTTTCTTCTTCTAAATTCTTAGGAGTGAAGACATTATCCAAGGTAAAGAGTCCTCTTTGTTTGGTACGTATCTCTGCTGTCATTCTTCTTAATATCAGACTTCAAATTTTTCCTAAGTCCAAAAATCTTGGTCATCCTTAATGTTGAACACTTTTCCACCTCAATCCTATGTAGAAGTCTGTTACCATCTTGATATCATTCCTTGATTCTTCCTCTGCTGCAGTTCTTTTCCATGCTTTAATCACATTCCTTATAAAGTAGTGCAAGTCTGTTTACTAATTTGTATTTGTGAAGCAAAAAAGCTTGCAAAATGCTGCAGTCAGATGTCACTCAAAGAGCAGGGCCATATCACTTCCACCGTCATTGGTGTGTTAACCATATCCAAATATAACTAGGAACAATCCTCTTGTTTTTTAAAACTTTCCCTCACTCTTATCCACTTAGACTTTCATTTTGCACTTCTAATCTTGGCTTCTTTTGTCTCTTTCCTTGTCTCTCAATAGCTGGGGCCTTACTTTCAATTGTACACCCAGCTATCTGCGCCAAGGTGTCATTCATCTTAAGCCTTCCTACTAAAAACAAATACTAAATTACTGGCTCACACCCACAACCCTAAGAGCTAGAAAATGGCTACGTTATTTGAACCTGCTTTCACAGTGAAAATGATAAAATCTGGGGTCCAAGGAGATTTGCACATCATGGAGAAGTGACTATTGGCCGCCAAGAGACTAGGTCGTCTTGCAGCCAAGTAAAACAACCAAAGCACCAGTTACATTTAGATGTCTGTACATTTCCAAGTTCCATCAACTCATAACTTTGCAGAGGTAGAACTGAGCAGGGAGCTTGTGTGTCCATGGAATTTTAAATTAGGTTTTTATTTAAGTGTGAGGATCTATTCTTACCCATTTATTTCCTTGAATGTCTGCTCTTATCTCCTTCTGTTCCAACTATAATAAAAAAAACTTCAGCCTTCTCTTTCTACTTTTGATTGGATTTTTATACATTTTGTTATGCTGCATGCTACAAAAAATTGGTTATACTGTATTTCTACAATGGTCTGACTGGATTTTTAGTTTATATCCTGAATGTTCAAGTGAAAAAAAAATGGAAATAAGCTTTGAGGTATTAGAGGAATGAAAGGGAAGGCAGGTACAATGTGTAAATTCAAACTGGATGCTGAACATTGATTGCTGGCATCAAGAGCACAGGCCAAATGTCAGTTTAAATGCATAAAAGTGTAGGTGAGTACAGGTAAGATCCAGAATAGAAGGCAAAATGGTGATGACTATAAGCCACCTAGAAGCCTATTAGCTACCATTATATAGTAATTCTTGTTAGGGATAGTGTTTTGGAGGTTATAGGAGAGGTCATAAGCAAAAATATGGCAGCAGTCAATTACTTTTGTTTTTTTAGAGCAAAGTAAATATATTTCCAACAGTGGAAAATATTAAAATTGCTTTTGATTTAGTGTTGTTGGGTTTATAGTTTTTTAATCTCTTGCTTCCCACAGAACAAGTTACACAAAGGTTTTATTTAGAACCTTTGTGTAACTCTAATTGTAAGGCAAGTGACTGACAAAATCTACGAAATCAAAATCCTTACCCCAGGCAGAGTTTTCACCTGAAAAAGGGAGATGGGCCAGAGACTCCATGAAGTGAAACAGGGACTTAGCTCCCACTTTTGATTTTAATTGAAAGGTGCTTGGATGTTATGGGGATGGGCAGCCAACAGATAGATAAAAGCATGCCCTCTTTCAAGGGTCTTAAGCCTAGCCTTGAAACTTCACCCACAATTTTTCTCATACTAGGGTTTACATGCTGAGTTCTCATGTACATTTTTTATAGCTACAGGAAAACATTACGAGCAACTTGCATTTTGCATGCAAAGGCATTTTTTTTTTAATATATAGCTCAAACTTGAATCTCTCTGCAGTAGAATGGGAAAAAACCTTTTGTCACAATTATGCCTTAATAGTTTCTTAAATTTTGAATATATACTGTGGGTATCTTATGAGTTGCCTCTTTTTTCTCTAGTGAATTATGAACTTAAAGGCCATTGACTACCCTCGATCCAGCTGTGGAATGCCTATTAACATCAAATGGGAGTTATGTGTATGGTCTGAGAACAGTACATGGCCCTTAGAAAATAAATGGTAATAAAATCAATCCAAATAAAGAGGATAAAGGCCTGAGGCTAAAGTATAAAATGTGTTGACTATAACCAGTATGTCATACACTGGAAAACAAGTATTCCTTTCAAAGCCAAAGATTTACTCCCTTGTACATTCAACATGAAATAATAGAGAACGTGCTAACATAAAACTGACTGGGTATGACATTACCATTTTCTGGATTTAAATATTCTACTTCTTGCTCCAATTTCTAAATTGCTTTCTGCAATTTATAGCAAGAGACTTTTTTCAAATGTTGCCCAAATAGCAGTAACAGTGTATGTGTGTTAAATGCCTAATCCAAAACCTACTGAAATCATTAGGAGTCTATTCATTGACTTCACTGGGTGTTGGATCAGATCCTAAAAGCAGACATTTTAAAGAGTAGAAGCCCCTTTTCTGATCTGCTGATGTTATGCATGGTGCATACCATGCCTTCAGTTTACGCAGGACTGACCACTTGTTTCAATGGGGAATTCTGATTAAAAAGCAAATTAATATTTGATTGCCTTCTATAGCTCACTGCTCTTTGATCAGATTGTTAGCCTTTCATTTTTATATATTTTTCTATATGGATTCCCAAATTGCTGGAATAGGGCACGAGAAAAATCTGCAATAAGGTACAAACAGCTATAATCCTTTAACCTAAAAATAGTGAGATGCATTTGTTTCAATTTGTATAGCATAGCATTTAACAACTTGTTTTGCTTTAACAACTGGCTAAAAAGAATTCAAGAGTTTGCCCTTTTGTCAATATTCAAGAATTCGTCATTTTTTGAATTGTCAAAATTTGAAAAGTTTCATCCAGTTCTAGTTTCAAGGTTGACCCTGTTAGCAAGATGGACAGTGCCAAAAATTACTGTTTTTTTTTTTTTAAGGAATTTAATATAAGCTAGTGTTAAGCTACTATTTAAAAAAAAATCTGAAAAATGTGTATTTTGAATTTAGTCATTTCTTTGAAGTGTTTACAACTCAAGCATTGCAGAATTATGCCTGTGCAGGAGAACCAAGAAAGTGACAAATGACTTGTTTTCATTTTGCACTTCAGTCAGGTTGCACAAAGTAAAAATTGACAACAAAGGTGGAACAAAATTTAAAGGCTTTAATTTTTACAATCTGAGTGTTGTAAGGGAGACTCTGTAAAATGAAGGCATTGTCCCTTTAGTAGTCTGTCACCTAAATAAACCTTGTACTCGTGTTCTTATTTTCTATGTAATTTAATATTTTCATTGTATTATAAAGATGCATTAGTGCTTTGTGGAACAAAGATCACAGGGTTTTATAATTGAGGCTTTAGTTAGATTTTAGTTTGCTTACTACTTTGAGCAGATTATATTTTAGTGAGGAAGTGTAAGGTTTTTTGATTACTCCCTCCCCCCTCCATTTCTTCCTCTTTTCCATGATCCTGAACAACAGCCACACAGACATGACATATGCAAACATAAATTTCCAGAAGCTGTTAAGAATAAATAGCACTGCTGCTTAACGGATTTACACTGATTGTGAATCACAACAGAATTAGGGTCTTTAGTATTGTTATACAATAGCACACTAGTAACATCCTTTCAGGGGTCTATTAAGTGGCACTAGAGTCATTAAGACAGATTAAAATATGCATTAGAGAGATTTGTAAAATTATAAAACAAATGTTAGTGTCTTCTATTACAAGTCTAGCCAACAATAGTGAACTCATTAAGTATGACAAGATTTGAGTGTACAAATACAGTGATCCTCATAACGAACTATTAAACATGGATCTGTATAAATAAAATTTAAAGAGTGATTTTTTTCTTAAATTTTATTGAACACCAAATTTTCATCTTCCATTATATGAGAAGTTCACATATAACAATAAATATTTGAACACCTGCAATGCTGAGGAACTAACGCGACACCTATATAAGGAACAGACAGACTCCAATCAAAACCAAAAATATTGCACTGACAGAATATTACAATACATCATAAACTACAAGTGACAGCTACATTTTAATGACAGATACATTATTCCCCCTTCAGACTAGGTCTTCTCCCAGGAAACTAGCATGCTAATGATATGTTACCATTGTTTAACTTTCAGAATGCCAGATACGTTAACTGCTAATTCTGAAAGATGCTATAGTTAGATAAAACAGCTACAATGACAAGGAATGAACAAAAAATAAAATTTTCTCTAACCCCTACCTCACACTTTTCCTTTCCAAACACAATCTAGGCAAAAATATTATTGTGAAATGTCACCTGAGAATGAATCTCCTAAAATAATATCCTTTGGAGCAGAGAACTATAGTACACATAGTATGAAAAGTACGATGTCACTATAGATGAAAATCTCAACATCCTGGAATAATCTTCATTCCTGGTCCATTTTCTGTCCACTTGAAGAAATCACACTGTTTATCCTTCCCAAGGGGACACACAAAAAAGTTCTTTCCATTATTAGGCCCAATCTTCAATACTGTCCTCATAATGCAGCGTTTCCCATGATTGCAGAATGGAAACTGTAAGTCTGCCCACTGTAAAGAGAAATTATTAATTTACCGTGGGTGTTACTGTGTCTAATGGTCAAATTCGTTTTTATGGACCAATGACAAAAATTCAGACCTACAGGATAAGCCCTCCCACTCGATTCAGCCATGCAAGTGGCAATCAAAAAAAAAGCTCCCCTTAAAACTGCTTGTTTCATTTCTTAGAGTCAGGTAGTTTGACTTCCATAGCTATAACTGAAGTTACAGTAAATAACTTCAACTTGGTATTAAAATGCACCTTTCTTCTGAATGATGTGTTACAAATGAATTATTGTGTTATAAGTTCTTCTCAGTGGCCTGACAGTCACATGCGTAGATCAATAGGTCTAAGTTGCAATTTCCTCATTTTACTAAGAATAACGAAGGGAAGCAACTGCTGTTACTAATTAGACTTATGGCATTTGAGGGGGATCTTTCTTGGTCACATGGTCCTAAAGCCACTGACTTGAATGCACCAGTCCGCCCCACCCCATGTACAAACTGCAATAGAACAATGGGTCTAAATTCACCACACTCCGGAGGTGGTACACACATTTTCTTTACCCGAGTGATAGCCTCAAGTAACTGAGCATGTGAACTGGGAGTTATGTGCC
Source organism: Emys orbicularis (assembly GCF_028017835.1). Classification (NCBI taxonomy): domain Eukaryota; kingdom Metazoa; phylum Chordata; order Testudines; family Emydidae; genus Emys; species Emys orbicularis. The sequence goes on along the minus strand of NC_088687.1, from coordinate 78,467,591 downwards.
TACCCTGCTAAGGCACTTTTGAAAATCCCATTAGGTAACTATCTGCACCTCACCTAAATACTTTTGAAATTCTGGCTCTTAGGAGCCTACGTCATGCTGAAAGTTAGTGGGACTTGGGTACTTTTGAAATTGTATCTAAGATAAAATTTCATTTTCCTATAGTGCTCAGATATAGAAGATTGCAAATATGCATACACAGTTATACTCTGATTCTTCACTACTACTACAAAGGAATTTTTTTTAATAGTTCAGTAGTAATTGAAATGTGTACAGGCAAGGTTTACACTCCAAGCTAGGGGTGTGATTCCCCTGCTCTCATTGAGCCATCACAAATATAAATAGCAGTGTAGCTGTGATGGTATGGGTGGTGGCTGCAGAGATATGGCTAAACCAGACCGAGCACATACCCTCTGCTGCCACCGCGGCTACACTGCTATTTATACTTGCACTAACTTGATGAGAGCCAGCATGAGTATATGTATGCGAGCAGGAGAAAGACACCTAGCAGATAGCATAGATGTAGCCAAAGTGGGATCTCCCTCAGACATTACTTTTGAATAATAGTAATTTTAAAACCTACAACAATCCAACCTTCCTCAGGTACAAAACAAAACAATTGGCCAGAATCGCATCCATTTTCCATGGCGTTTTTTTCTATTTAATAAATAGGAAAGTATATGAACTTGTGAACATTAGATATTAATGTAAGTATTATTCATACTTTCTAAAACATAAAAATATTTGAGAAAAAAGGACTTAGTTAAAGCAAAAAAGGGGGTTTTGACTGATGAATAATAGTTTTATTTGTTTCATTGGGAAGCTTAAAACTAAGGCCCGAGATCTTGTACTTACTTTGAAATAGTCACACTGAGTCCCTCTGGGTAGAGGACAAGTATAAAATTGTCTGCCCCTGTTTTCTCCCTCCTTTCTCACAACTCTGAGACTGCAGAGGCGGTTGTGTTTACTGCAGCGAGGACTGACCGCATTTAAGGTACAAATACCATCTGTCATGTTAACTCGATGTTCACTGTAATGACAGGTTACAAAATAACTCCTGCATAATATTAAAGGGATTACACCACCAACCCCCCCCCCCCCCAGACACTCCTGCTTGTAAAACAGGATTGTCAATAATGTACCTTTGCACAGAGTGACAGCTGGATAGAATTTTTCTAATCCACCCCTTTGGTTCTTTATATATAAAATGGATGGATTTCACTGACATTGAATGCTAAATTTAAACTTCTAAAAAAAAAAAAATGTAGTAAATTCCAATCTACATCTAGAAGCTGTCTTACCTCAGGGCTTTTACATATATACCAGTTTTCCCACTATGGATCGGATTTTATCTAGTTTAAGACATCCTGAATTTCAGCAGCAAGAAAGGTTACAGTTACCATCTTCTCTCAGTCTCTCATGCAATGGAAAACCATCACAAATAGCTTAGACAAGGATCTTTACCTACTTGTTCACTTTAGAGAAAATTTTCCACGCTCTTTGATCAAATCTACTGTAATGATCCCAATCATATTCCAACAAGGAACTGTCTAGCTGACTGAGCGGAAACTTCTCTTATAAAGCTGGTAGGGAAGCTTTGTTCTCCCCTACTGTTATTAAGAATAGTTGGAGATTGTATCTGAATTCAACACAGAAGGGCATATTTCTTAGTTACCTACAATTTAAATTAGGTGAGTTTTCTTTAACAGTGTTTTAGAGAAAAAAGGAATCTGTTTTTACAGGTACAGGTTACATGTCATGTTTGCGGAGTGGAACAGCCTTCCACTGGGGTGAAAATGTAAGAGATTCATTCATCTCTACCTTAAAGAACAAAAATCTGACCAGGAAATTTCAAGCATTTTATGCACAACACAAGTTATCTGCGTAACCTTGTGTTCCCATTACTTTTACCATGTCTCCCTTCTCTCCCTTGACCACCTCAGTTGCTTCCAATCTGGTTGCATTTTGTCCTATCAGGGTATGTGTTTGTTCAGAGCTCAGCCCACCATGTTTATTTTTAAATGGGTACATGTGAGGAACATCTACAAACATTCACTTTCCAACAGAGGTTCATGTTGGAACCTCTGGTTTGGAAGACTGGTGAAGATCACTGGTGAGCCTAATGGTCTCTTTGGATACAGTCACAGTAGTACAGAAGAACCTCTGACCTAACCCCATTTAAAATATGATTGTTGGCCAATTACTTTGCAATATTAAGGTAATGGGAATATACATATTTAAGCAAAAGGCAGAATTTACCTTTGGTATTTGGTCTATAACTCATTGTCATTTGCTCAATTTTTTAACGAGCTCTCAAGAAAAATTTCTTCCCCCTCCCTTTAGGAGGTGATAAGCCCCGTGTACTAAGTGCACATGTACTTGCAAATAGGAGAAGTCTGAGGCTAACAAATTCATTAACTTGTTTTCCCATTTTAAAAAAATAGTCAAAGATAACCCAGGAAGGAGGAAACACCACCTGGCAAACAAATAAGTTAAAAGGCGCTCTATCAACTTGACTTTTCATAATGAATTTTCTGCCTTCTGATGATGTGTTATAGATCTTTCAGCAAGGTAAAGTGAATGAAGTAAATTGCTAGTGCAGAAGATCATGGGACTGATCCTCAGCTGGGGTAAATCAGCATAGCTCCACTGACTCATCCATGCTGATTTACCACAGCTGAGTTCAGATAATTATCAGGCTGCATTGAAACTGACCAGATGCTAAAAGCTTGATTTTTTCCCCCCAGTGGGAATCTGGGTTGCTCTGCTCCTCTGAAGTCTGGACATAAGTGCTGTCAAATGCATAAAGTAAACAAACTGGAAGAGAAATATTTTCCCCATTCATTCATTTCCATTTTAGTAATCGTAGATATTTCTTTTAACTAGAGTAGGTCACAAATTTTCAAACAAGTGTGATTTTCAAATTGACTGCATCCCTTGAAGCTGTTCTGAAAAGTATTTATTATATGCTGTCCAGGAAAAATTAAACTGAATATGTGTGACAGAACAGGCCAATGTTTAACTTGTGCAATTTGAAGCAGGGTTTATGACCTTGTAGAACCATATTTATTTTTTTTTGGCAAGTGAATGTAATATAAAATACAATATAATATATAATATAATAATTTTGTCCATTCCCAAGGTAGCGGCAGCAGCAACAGCAGCCAAAAAACAAAATGAAAAAAAGAGGTCTTCAGAAGTAGTGTTTTTTGTTTTTTCCACAAGAATAAGTCACCCCCGGCAGGGATCAAAGATGGAATAACTCCATGGGAAGAAGAACTATCACTCCAACCTTCTCTTAAATTTGGTAGTGAATTTTAACAAAGGAGCTCAAAAGGCCCTTTCATGCCCATCACCGGATGGATTTCTCTAACCAGTTAGAACTGAGAATCTGGCTTTTAAATGTGCAAAATATAACGAAATAACTGCTGTGGCCTGATAATCTTTGCTATAAAATTAGTTCTCGTTTTAAAACAAAACATTGCCTAAATGATCATTTTAGGTTTTTTTAACCTAAGTAATATTGGAACCATTATACTTTTTAAATCATCCAGAATGAATGAATTCCTGCACTCCAAGGCAATTAAAGATATTTTCATTTTAGACAAAAGTCAGGTCCAAGGCCCAGTGGATGTTTGCACTGAATAATATAATTACAATCCAATTAACCAGAGATTACCAGGGAAAAATAGCACTGGTGGCTAGTTTTGTGACTGGTTCCAGTGTTTCTAGAGTAGCTCGTTTTCAGTTGCTGTTCAGGATACATTACTGCCACTAGTCAAAGGAAAATGAAACAAACCAAACCAAAGGAGTTTGAAATTTATACAATTCATTGAGTGGAAGTGCCACTGGAAGTATGTATTTTATTGGATGAATGTGTTCTGATTGTGCCCAATAGAATGCTGATGCTAATCAGAATGGGGCTGCACTGAAGTTATGTTCCTTAAACTGACGGTCTAGCAGCACTATGTAGTGTACCTAACCTGAAAATTAGAAAGAGAATATGATTTTTTTTTTTTAAGTCACAGTGTTTGTAAGCTACATTCATTTTTACCTGTGTGGGTCCTTTTATATAATATCCAAGTGCCAGAAACACTCTTGTGAGATACGGAGATTTCTTCCCAATTTTACTGGGAAGAAATCTCCCTATTTTACTGGACTATATAGTGATTACTTTTCTTTCTGGCCCACTTAGTGTTTAATTATTTAATTGTTCTGGAATGGCTCTCACGAGAGAGAGAGACCTACATAATAATAACCCATAGTCTGGTCCCCAAAAACGTGAAGATATTTCATCCCATCTCTTTCAACTACTATCACTATCATTTCTGGAAATGTCAGTGGAACGGAAGCAATACTTAAGTAAATACTGTTCAAAGTTCTCTCATTACAGTGTGATCACATACTGGGCTCTTGGATGTGGGAAGCACTGGTTCATCCACCAAGGCACCCAATCACATTGTTCCTGCAATGCTCGCCCACTAATTCCTGTCTCTTTGGAGACAAGGTTGCAGACAGTGAAACATGTTTGTGTCAGGCTTTGACATAAATGTATCAGAATCCGCAAACTCAGTGGTTCCCAGCCTTTAATGGTAATAGATTGGCACACTTTCATCATACCCTAATCCCCTTTTGCTGTCTCCTTTTTGTTTTTTTAATCTGTTCTTATTTTCTTCCTTTTCTGTGAATTTTTCCATTTTGGCTTTGTTCTCTCCCTCCCCAATCCCCCGACTCTCACTCAACTCTCTGACTTGCCTCATTTCCACGGAACACATTGTTCCATCTCCAGGCCAATGTCTCCCCCCGGGCTTTCCTCCCTTCTTCCCCTGAGCCTTCTGAAGTTACAGCAAGCACTTTTGATGTTGCTCAATCACACCAGCACAAGAGAAATAAGTGAACTGGCTTAGGTTCCTAAAGTAAAACATCAAAGGCCAAAACCAAATTTCCCCCCAAACACAGACTTACATTAATTTCCAGTTAGCAAATTTATTTTTATAGAAGGCTGATGGCACTTTATATGAAAAGCTTGTTTAAGTTTTGGAAAATAACATACCTATTTGACAAACTCACGTTACTTTTGAAATCTGAGGATGAATGATCAATCTTCTGTTTCTTCCTCACTGGATTAGAAGAATCAGCCTGATGGTGGGAGGGTGATGCTGTATTTACTGCAGTGAGTGAGTTTGCTGAATGAAATTCATACTTTTTCCCACTCCTCTGGCGGGTGTTATTCTGGCAATAGTTGTAGTTTCTTGGAGAGTCACAGTGAGAATTTCCATCTGGCGTTTGGCTATCACTTCTGTCATTTTTTAAGGGAGTGACTTTACTGCTGAGATCTGTCAAAACTAGAGTTGTCATTCCAAATGTGGTTTTCCTATTGACCTTTATTTCTGTGTTTGGCTTTCCAAAGCAGTTACAAGGGTACTTGACTAAGCTGCTATTAGAGGCTGTAGAATCTTTATCATTCTCTACCTTTGAAACTTGGAGAAAAAAATCTTGGTTATCCATTTGTGTGAAAGTTTGCCTATAGTTCATATATAAACTGCATGTATTAACATCCGCCATACATTTATATAGACTACTTCACAGATTAGATATACACAGGATTCATTCTCCTCCATCATAGAAGTTTAGCCATTTTTGGAGTCAAACATGGCAGCTGTTTAACAGCAGGTAACAGTACTACACAAGTGTAGAATACTGTTCACAACTGAAACTTCAGGGGAAAATTAATTATATAAAATTGAACAAAGGGGGGAAAAAAAGGACCAAGAATCTCAATGTCTATAAAGACAGGTGAATGATAAAGCCCTACATTGGAAAAGAAAACCCACTTTACATACTACTTTCTGCAACATGAAGAAAATTTGATTTAAACAGAAAATATGTAATTGAAATTTTGTAGATAAAGATGTTTCACTGAATTAACCAAATCCTCAAGTTCCAGACCTCAGTCTTTGATAACAGCTTAAGTGCTACATGATTGGAATGGGGAAGAGGTGGAGAAAAAGAAACAGAATAATCAGGATTTTGTTCTAAAGCCTTAGGCTACAATGCCTTTGTTGTACAGAGACTGCTGTAAGTTTTAGAAAATCAGGTGGGTGTATAAATAAAAAAAAAAAAGTTAATTGGCAAATCTGAGTTTGCAGACAGGTTTCAGGTTTCTCACACTGGGATTCTGGAGGAAAAGAACCAGCAAGCTCAGCCTCTGCTGGCAACAGAAATCTATGCTAGCTGCAGAGATAAACACTTTTCTTCCTTCCTGGCCTGGGGAAAGACATCTGTGCCAGCTAAACATGACATAGGAGTCAACGCATCTCACTCCCCAGTACAAAAAGACACCCTGAAGTAATAGCCTCCGTTAAAAAAAATAAATAAAAAGTATAGTAGAAACAAACATCAGCACTATGATTGAGATTTTCAAATCGACTAGGGAATTGTGTGTTAAAGTGCCCTAGTTGGTTTTGACAATCTATATGATCCTTTACACTTCTTGCACATATACATAGGAAGCATAAGCATAGTGTAGAGTAACAGATGCAAGTGTTTTTGAGGTAAAAAGGCACATGTGCCTGTGGTGTAAGCAGTCTTCCTTAAAAACACATTTGGTCTTATGATGCAGATTCTTAGAATACATGTAGCAACCAAAGGATTTTTGAGCTGGGTTCTTAACGTAGGCTGTTTTTCAGAGTTCCCTTTGTACACAGATCTCTTTTTCACCTGGAAGAATTGGGAAGGGCTCCTCGCCCCTGCCCCACTTAATGTCTCTATGCAGGCCTATGCAGTAGAGTTGGACTTGGGAAATGATGGAGCCCAGGGATATCTGCTCTCCACCTCACCATTCCCTGCCTGGTACACAGATTTCCAGACAAATCCAAGCAGGAGGTATTACAGTTCAGAGCTCTTTTCCCACACTCTCTTGGTCCCATCCACAGTTGCTACTGAGCAGTGTCAGGGAGATCTAGTCAAAAGCAGCATGGCCTAGTAGGAGGCACCCTGGCTGCAAGAGGGAGCTGGCAGAGCCAAGAGTCATCCCTACTCTGAACACAGTGGAGTTAAGCATGCACAGCACTTTGTAAAATTAGGCTATTAGTGAGCAAATATTACAGGATTCAAAGGGTCAAATAAGTTACCTCTTGGTGTTCTTGTGCAAAATCTATACCCGTGCACACAAGGTAATAATCGGATATGCAGTTAGTCATGTAAAAATAACCTGCAAGGTTATATTCTGGGTTGAAATTCACTGAAAATCTGGCCGTAAAGTTTGGTTTTAAAATTAAAACTAAGACTGGAGTTTGCAACAAAAACAAACAAACAAACAACAGATTCTCAATACCATTTTCTACAACATGACAATACTATAAACAGACTACAAAAGCAGCACACAAAAGCCATCATTACCTTCAGGCCTTGAAGTCAAACAAACATCACAGATCTTAGCAGAAGGTTTGTTTATTAGAGTGCAGATAGTACATGTCCACTCTTCTTCAGATTTCTGAGCTACATGTTCATTAGAACATGACCCCCTGCCATATGCCCAGCCAATTAGGCTATTTCTAGTTGGCAGTTTGCTGTGAAACAAAACAAAACGGAGTTAACCTTTTGTGAAGTTTCTTCCACAAATTGCCTTGAATCCAGCATGTATTGGGAGATGCAGGCCTGGAGAACAAGTGGTACCCAGGGCAACAGCTGCATATCATAGTTTGGATTAGTTAGACGATTCCTTTACCCAAAGGACAAATCCTCCTCAATGCTGAATAGGCCAATAAAAAAAAAAAAATAGTTCAAACTAAAATGGCATCTCAGAGGATCTCAAAGTGCTTTAACAGAGGTTAATTATTATATGCTATGTTATATATCATCATGCTATAGCCTTTTGCACCAGCAGCAATAAGCAATAGAGTATAGGGAGGCAGTATCCAGTAGTCCAATTGTTTTCCTTCCCCCCCACAGTATTCATCAACAATGAACCAAATGGGGAAATTAAAGCACAGAGAAGCTGACTTGAACAAGATCAATAGTGAACCAGTACTAGCATAGGGAATACAACCTTGATTTCACACTGAAATGGGAATCTAACACTTACAAATAATAAGCATAAGCATCTACTTACCTTTCATTGAAAAGGAAACAAAAATATTAAATATATAAATCAGTCTCGTACAATATCAGTTTTATGCATACGGCTGAAACAGGTTTGGTATTTAGGAACCTGTTCAGAATCAGAGCATTAAACAATCAAATCCACCATTTTTTTTGTCATAGCTGTAAATCCAGATACCACATTCCTGACTCCTGATTGACCTGCCAAGTTGTACAGGGATCTTAATTCATCTCCAGAAATCTGACATGCAACTGTTTTCATGATACATTACTATACTCTTTTGTTGGCACACTTCAGCACTATAGTGGTGGATGTGAAACAGTAACATGATTTCAAGGATTGGTATCCGTGATGGGATCCCCGGGGTGCAGCCTGGGACTGTGGGATCGCTCTATCCCCTTAACTGTCCAACCTGGGCTGTCTCTCACGATGTTTTGCTAGTGGCAAGCAGCAAGGCCCGCTGAGCTCTGCTACCATATTAAGCATGCCTAGGATTGTATTTTATAAATTTATCAATTTTGTGAGAGGTAAGAATTATTTACTTTTTAAAAGTTTCACCCTCTCTTTTTAAAGGTTTTATTAATGCTGGTTAAAAAAAATTCCATCAAAACTGACAAAAAAAACCTGGGTTTTTGGCTAAAAGTTTTTTGCAAAAGTGTCTTTCCAGAAAAAAAAACATAGGTTGATCAGAAAACAAATATTTAATCTAAAAATAATTTTTTTTAAATTTGGAAATGTTGCTGAGATGCCACTTGGAAGTTTTCGTTAGCTACTTCATGCCCCTTTCCACTGTGTTAGCCCAGCTCCCTGGACAGACTATATTTTCCATGATGCACCACGGCCAGGAACTTCCCTGATGCATCACCTCTCCTCTCCAAGAGGAGAGACCATATTGCATCATGGGACATGTAGTCAGACCAAGGAGCCTGGTTCATAGAGGAAAATGAAAGCATGAGGCACCCTAACTATGTATTGTATGGCGGGCCATGAATGCTCACTAAATTGGGGGCTGGGGTGTTGGAGGGGGGTGAGAGCTCTGGGGTGGGGCCAGAAATAATGAGTTCAGGGTGTGGGAGGGGGCTCTGGGCTGGGGCAGGGAGTTGGGGTGTGGGATCTCCAGCTGGGGGTACGGGCTCTGGGGTGGGGATGGGGATGAGGGGTTGGGAGTGCAGGAGGGTGCTCCGGGCTAGGACCAAGGGGTTCGGAGGGAGGGAGGGGGGTCAGGGGTGCAGACTCCAGGTGGCGCTTATTTCAAGCAGCTCCCGGAAGCAGCGGCACGTCCCCCCTCCGGCTCCAACATGGAGGCACAGCCAGGTGGCTCGGCGTGCTGCCCCATCCACAGGTGCTGCCCCTGTAGCTCCCACTGGTTGTGGTTCCCAGCCAATGGGAGCTGTGGGACAACACCTGGGGTGGGGGCAGCGTGTGGAGCCCCCTGGCTGCCCCTATGCGTAGGAGCCGGAGGGCGGATATGCCGCTGCTCCCGGGAGCCATGCAGAGCGGGGCAAGACCCCGGCTGGAGCGCTAGATCAGGGCAAGCCCCCAGACCTCGCTCCCTGGCAGGAGCTCGAGGGCTGGATTAAAATGTCTGATGGGCCGGATGCGGCCCCCGGGCTGTTGTTTGCCCATCCCTGCTCAAAGGGCTAGATCCAAAAAGGGGATTTAGACTCGACATTGCAATATTTAACATTTAGGCACCCTGCTGCCTAGCGGAATCCACGGCCTCGAGGCAGGCATGCTCCCTGTACCATGCATTGAGAGAGTCATGCACCTAAGAATGGCATCCACAAAAACCAGCCAGATGAGTGGGGAGCTGCCTAACCTAGCCAATAGGAAATGCCAAGGAAAGGGGTGGGTATTAAGTCCCACCCCTCAAAGAGTTTTATGTACCTATGTCTGGGTTGGAGGGAGGTGCCTATCTCTTCATGGAATTTACAGCCATGAACCCTCTCCTGGAGTTAGGTACCTAATTGCTTTCTCGCAAAAAACAACGGTGCTGGTAGTGGTGGTGGCTTATTATTTTTGCACAGAACTGTGTATTTCTTGTGCAATTAGGTAAAGAGCAATGATTTTAGAATCCTGGGCAAAGGGTGTTATGTGTTACACTATTCATGTGTCCCTTGAAGAGGTAAACTGTGGGCCCAGAACACCCACACAGTTTGAGCTCTGGAAGAAGATGTGTTTAAGCTACAGGGGGAAGTCTGAAGGGTCAGCACCCTTCCAGGGGTGGGCAGCTGGCTGTATGATTGTGGCTCTCATAAGCGGGTGCTGGACACAGGGTCTGCATCCCAAGAGTGTGTCTAAGGACCCCAAGACAAGAGCAGTGCCTGGACTCTGTTCAGACTACTGAGGCTTAAAACACCCAGGGATTCAGCAGTTGGATCCCCTCACAGCAGTCTGGTGAGTGGCCAAGACGGGTGCTTGACTGGATCTGTGACAGCTCTAGGTATGAAGACTGCTTAGTAATCTAAAATATTTTTATTCTTAGTTGACTGGAATTTTGTCATTTCATTATCTTAAAGATTGAAGACTTGCTTGGATTTGATAACATAAAGAACATTTAATAGAATTCCTTTAAGTCTTTAGGATACTTTAATCAGACTGTCACCTGCAACAAGTCACAATGCTCCCTTCTGGCCTTAAAAATCAGAGCATCTTGAAGCAGTAAATCAGCCTTTTCATAAAATCCTTGACACTTGAAATAAGTGCGTTTTCATTCTGGGAAAGGTATTGTCTAATAGAAAACACAAAGCAATGGAACATACTGTGCTCTGACACTTGAATAACAATAGTGCTGGGAGAAAAGGGAGATTATTTTGGTCTATGGCTACCTTTACCAGATAGCTTTTTCAAATGAGAAATTATATTGTTTCTTTTACTGTTTCCTTAAAAGCACAATATTGTACAGCTTCACTTTTACTGTTGTCTGTGAGTTCTAGCATACCAGTCTGTTCTAGGAGGGGGTGAGAAAAAAGCAGATTTTTTTCTGTATCATTCTCTGTTTACTTGACAACACAGAACACCACTCTCACCCCAGCCTGCTGCTAGTGACTTCTCATTATAACCCTCTTCCCCCATATTTTCAGAAAGTTATCAGCATGTGAAAAATATTTATCCTATAGGCTGAAATTTTCTTTGTTTGATCTGTGATCAAAGGTTTAAAAAAACCCAAACAAACCTTTAGCAAAATTCCTTCAGCTATTTGAGTTATAATTGCCTGAGAAGAAGATGATGGTGGAGGGGATTTAAATGTTCTCTAATCTTAGCTACAATTTTTATTTTAATGAAGTCTTGGGTAAAATTTTCAAAAGTTTCTTAGGCACTAAGGAACTGAAGGCTCAATGAAAATGAGGCACTTGAAAATTGTATCCCTTGCTCCTCTGTGATATCAATGTATTTTCTCCCTTCCCAACTTTCCAAGCAGAAAGACTGAGGCTAGCACAATTGTCTAAGCCTGAAAATGTCTCAATGGCACACACAGAGTAAAATCCTCCCAAAACTTGTGAGGAGAAAATCAAAAGTTTGATTAAAATAATAAGTAGATTCCCATGATTTGACAAGGACTGCAAAATTTTGTTCCATTATAATATGTTGCAAATTCAATTTTCATTTAAAATATAAGTTTCTATAATTTTATTCATTATAACTATAAAGCCAAAACAAATTACGTAGACATGCTGTTGCCCGGTTCATTCACTTTTATACATCACAGCCAACCAATAGCAACATCAATGATGTGAATTAATTCCCTTTCTATCCTGTTCAACTCAACAGCGTGTAAATCGCAAAGGCTAACTAGGAACATTTAGCTGGTAACAGTAAGAAGATGGACCAGGATTTTCAAAATTGAGGAGTAACTTTGGGTGCCCAACTCGATTCACTTTAAAAATGGCCCGAATTGCAGAAATGTAGATGCTCAGCATTTCCTAGAAATCCAGCCTCTGTAAAATGTCAAGTTTGGCAAGAAGAGTTTATGATCTAAAATCCTGATCCTCAAAGACTTACAGAAGTGCTTAGCTTTACACAAGTAACCCCAGTGGGATCAACAGGACTGATATGTATAAAGTTAAGCACCTGCTTATGTATTTGCAGGATCTGGATCTAATTTAAGACAAGATGACACAAATGAGTAAAAGATGATTGATGGACAATTAGAGCGAGAGTAAGGAAAACTTATAAATTCACATAGTTATGTAAATCCACATTATGTAGGCTAACAATTGATGGTTCAAATAATTTTAAAAGGTTTGAATAGGGTATTTTGAATTGGAATTTAGCCAATAATTGAAACGGTGTGGAATTTAGTCAACAACTATGTTGACATACAAATAGGAATTGAATTCAGCTCACTCTCTTAGCTGAGCTAGTGCTGCAGTGCTCACAAGAAAAAAAACAATAAAAGCTCCTTTTTGTCAGTAAAGGCAGCATACAGAGTTTTGAATACACACAGGGAGCAGTTCTATTCAGCACTTTTCAGAGTAGGGCCACACTTTAAAGGGTTATAAAGCAAATGCCATACCTAACATCAACAAGCTGAGGTTTATCCTTTTGACACTGAGGACAGAAGTATGTCATCCTGTTATTCTCTCCTAAACGACAAACCGTGATCTTTCCACTGCACTGACCACAGTTAGGGCGTTTGTACACCTTGTAATGTTTGTAGAGTGCTGATCCTGTTTTGCGGCACTGAAATAGAACATTTTTATAATGCGATTAGAAAGAGATTTGATCCAATGCAAGACATCTGCATATAAAGAGAGAGAGCACACACACAAACTGACAACTTTGCAGCTAAATAAATTACACAGATAATTAAGAATGGCCATGTCAAGGTTGTATCCCCACTTTGAACTTTAGGGTACAAGTGTGGGGGCCTGCATGAGGACTTCTAAGCTTAATTACCAGCTTAGTTCTGGTCCGCTGCCACCATTCCCTTCCCTGGGAAGCTTTGAGAAACTTTTCACCAATTCCCTGGTGAATACAGATCCAAACTCCTTGGATCTTAAAACAAGGAGAAATTGACCCTTCCCCCCTCCTTCCTTTCACCAACTCCTGGTGAATACAGATCCAAACTCCTTGGATCTAAAAACAAGGAAAAATCAATCAGGTTCTTAAAAAGAAGGCTTTTAATTAAAGAAAAAGGTAAAAATCATCTCTGTAAAATCAGTATGGAAAATAACTTTACAGGGTAATCAAACTTAAAGAGCTCAGAGGACCCCCCCTCTGTCTTAGGTTCAAAGTACAGCAAACAAAGATAAACACTCTAGTAAAAGGTACATTTACAAGTTGAGAAAACAAAGTAAAACTAAGACGCCTTGCCTGGCTTTTTACTTACAAGTTTGAAATATGAGAGACTTGTTTAGAAAGATGGGGAGAACCTGGATTGATGTCTGGTCCCTCTCAGTCCCAAGAGCGAACAACCCCTTAAACAAAGAGCACACCAAAGCCTCCCCCCCCCCCCCAAGATTTGAAAGTATCTTGTCCCCTTATTGGTCCTTTGGGTCAGGTGTCAGCCAGGTTACCCGAGCTTCTTAACCCTTTACAGGTAAAAGGATTTTGGAGTCTCTGGCCAGGAGGGATTTTATAGTACTGTACACAGGAGAGCTGTTACCCTTCCCTTTATAGTTATGACAGGCCATATTCATCTATTGTCTTTGCATCCGATTCAAACATGAATACCACTTCATTCAAATATTCATAATTCAATTCTTCTTGGATTTCTGTTCTACATTTAGAATTATGTTCTCATTACCAGCCAGTTCCCACTCCTGACATGTACTTTGGGGTGTATGGGGTGGCTAGGGAGGGGTAGTACCTCTGATGGGGGGACTTGTCGTACCCCTTCAGGGGTAGTCCATCCACTTTGGTCCCCACCTGTCACTCAGCTCTCACCTGTGGCTCCAAGTAGCTGCAGCATGCGCAGCAGCCACACGCCGGGCAATGGCTTCGACAGGCCGGCCAAACCAGGTGAGTGTAACTGATGGGATTCAAACCCTCAGTGAATTAGGGATATGCCTACCCCGCATGCAACATCAGCTCCGGCGGACTGGGCGAAAGAGATCACTAAGATCCAATGGCCAAGAAGGCGGTTTTGCAATGCTTTGTGGAAAGCGAGGGGCTTGACAAGGCACAAAAGACGTCAAGGCCATCCACTGCAACCAAAGAAGTTACCAGTTGTGACGATTTTTCGTACCATTGGTGTCTGGCTTCTAAGGTCGAGAGAGTGGGATTGCTCCTGTGCGACGGCTCTACCACTTAAAAAGCTTCACGCACAGGTCCTGTGCAAATCATCAAACATTATCATCATACCACCCAAGTCCTGCGGCAATGGGGGAGGGGCAAAGCGACAGGTGGAGGTTACCACTGGGAGTCGTAGTCCCAATCCTGCACGCAGGAGGTCTGTGGATAGGTGGCCGTCCAGCTCTGTACTTGGGGCAGCAGAGTTGCCCGGCAGCATCCCAGGCGTCTGAGCAGCCCTCTTCAGGACAGCACTGCTCACCCTAGTAAGGGAGGGGCCTAGAAAAGGTGGCCTAAAAATTGCCTGCCCTACAATAACAACTGGCCAGCAAGCCGCGGCTGGCAGTTCAACCCAATCTGCGGCCGAAACCAAAAGAAAAATTTGAGAAAACTTACCATTGGTGTATGAAATGTTCGTACCCTCATGGATCGAGAAGCTGTTGCAAGACCTGAGAGAAGGACAGCTCTCATTGCTCGAGAACTAGTCCGGTATAACATCGATATAGCGGCATTAAGTGAAACAAGATTGCCTGGGGAAGGTTTCTTGAGTAAACCAGGAGGTGGTTACACCTTCTTCTGGAAGGGTAAGACTGAGACAGAGGATGGAATACATGGAGTTAGTCTGGCAATAAAAACCTTATTGATGCATCAACTCCCAGACCTTCCAGTGGGTATCAATGAAAGATTGCTGAAGCTACGCTTCCCACTAAATGCCAAACGTCATGTCACCATCATCAGTGCACATGCACCCACTTTAACATGCTCTGACAACTCAAAGGAACAATTCTATGAAGATCTCGACAGATTGATCAAAGCCACACCTGTAACAGACAAACTACTCCTACTTGGAGATTTCAATGCCCGAGTCGGGGCTGACAGCGAGAACTGGAAAGGAGTAATCGGGCCACATGGTGTAGGCAAAATGAACAGCAATGGACTACTCCTTTTGAGTCTTTGTTCTGAAAATGACCTACCATTACTAACTCTGTTCCGACAAGCGGACAAATACAAAACGACGTGGATGCACCCTAGGTCCAAACAGTGGCATCTGATAGATTATGCCATTGTTAGAAGGCGAGACATCCGAGACGTACTGATTACTAGAGTAATGCGAGGTGCAGAGTGCTGGACAGATCACAGATTAGTCAGGACGTCTCTTCAACTCTACATCGTTCCTTCTCGGCACAGACGCCCTAAGCATGTGCGACCTGCTTTCAATATAGCCAAACTGAAGGATGCTCAATGTTTCAACAAATTCCAGAAGAGTCTTGATGACAAACTGACATCCCACGGACAATTGATCGGTACTGTAACCGAAAAGTGGGACCAGTTCAAGCAGATAGTGACTGACACAGCAATAACATCTCTTGGACCAAAGAAAAGAACACATCAGGATTGGTTTGATGAGAACCAAGAAGAAATATGCTCAGCACTGGAAGTAAAGAGAAAAGCTTTTATCGAATGGCAGAATGATCCCTCCTCAGTCTCTAAACGGGGCCATTTCAAGTACCTTCAGAGCAAAACACAGAAAGACCTCCGTCAGATACAAGACAACTGGTGGGAGAGCAAAGCCAAAGAAATTGAGCACTATGCTGAGACCCACAACTTAAAGATGTTCTTCAGTGCTATTAAGACTGTCTATGGACCTTCTAAACCAAGGACCACCCCATTGCTCTCAGACAACACAACGATGATTAAAGATAAAGAAGGCATCAACGAAAGATGGTGAGAACACTTTAGCAACCTTCTCAATAGACCATCAACCGTGAATAATATTGTCCTCAATGAAATTCCACAACAACCTGCTCTGACAGATCTTGACTTTCCGCCTACTATAGATGAGATTAAGAAAGCTATTAGCCAGAAGAGTTCAGGGAAAGCTCCTGGAAAAGATGGGATTCCAGCAGAGATATACAAAGCAGCAGGTCCAGCAGCACTAGCAGCGTTCCACAGTGTGATCATCAACATCTGGGAGGATGAAAACATACCACAGGACCTCCGCGATGCTACTATTGTCTCTCTTTTCAAGAACAAAGGCAGCAAAGCAGAATGTGGAAACTATAGAGGCATATCCCTCCTCTCCGTTGGAGGGAAGATCATCGCCTGCATCATCTTGAACCGCCTAATAGCCAGTATTTCTGAGGCAAATCTACTTGAAAGTCAATGTGGTTTTCGACCTGGCCGGAGCACAGTCGACATGGTGTTTGCTGTCAGACAAATACAAGAGAAGTGCATTGAACAGAACATGCACCTGCATGCTGTCTTCATAGATCTGACAAAGGCGTTTGATACTGTCAACAGGGAAGCCCTTTGGACCATTCTAACACGACTTGGCTGCCCAAGAAAATTTGCCCAGATTATTCACCTTTTTCATGACAGCATGACAGGCGAAGTATTGTCTGATGTAGCCACATCAGCCCCCTTTAACATCACCAACGGCGTGAAACAAGGATGTATTCTCGCTCCTGTCCTATTTAACCTGTTCTTTGCATGTGTCCTTAACCATGCAACGAAAGATATGGACCGAGGTATATACTTGAAATACCAACATGATGGTTCACTTTTTGACCTCCGTCGCCTGAATGCAAAGACTAAGACAGTGCAGAAACTCCTTCTTGAGGCACTAT
Source organism: Emys orbicularis (assembly GCF_028017835.1). Lineage (NCBI taxonomy): Eukaryota > Metazoa > Chordata > Testudines > Emydidae > Emys > Emys orbicularis. The sequence goes on along the minus strand of NC_088687.1, from coordinate 78,450,629 downwards.
TTGCTGACAACTGTGCCCTCATGGCTCACACTGAAAATGATCTTCAGCACATTGTCAACAAGTTTGCTGAGGCCTCGCAACTTTTCGGACTAACTATCAGCCTCAGAAAGACAGAAGTTCTCCATCATCTTGCACCTGGATCAAATGCTTCTGTCCCGAGTATCTCCATTGACGGCACTCAGCTGAAAGTAGTGGAGAACTTTAAATACCTGAGTAGTGCCATATCCAGTGATGGATCACTGGATAATGAGATCAACGCACGAATATCCAAAGCAAGCCAGGCACTTGGCTGTGTGCGTGTCAAAATTTTAAATCACCACAACATCCGGATGTCAACAAAACTGCTTGTGTACAGAGCTGTTGTTCTTTCATCTCTTTTGTACGGGTGCGAAACATGGACACTATATAGGCGTCACATCAAGCAGCTCGAAGCATTTCACATGCACTGCCTCCGCAACATCATGAAGATCCGCTGGCAAGACAAAGTGCCCAATCTCAAGGTCCTCGAGAGAGCCCAGATGACAAGCATCGAAATGATGATCATGAAGTCACAGCTATGTTGGACCGGTCATGTCAGCTGCATGGATGCCAACAGAATCCCCCGCCAGCTTCTGTATGGTGAGCTCTCCCAGGGCATCCGGCATATAGGTCGTCCACGGAAACGTTACAAGGACATCATCAAAGCTAATCTGCACTACAGCAGTATCAAACCTAGGGACCTTGAGGACGCTGCCAGCGACAGAACACAGTGGCGTGCAACAGTCAGAAATACCTGCATCGCCTCTGAGGAAGACCGCTGCCGGCGTCTACAAGAGGCACGCGAACGACGTCACAGAGCATCAGCAGCGCACAATCCATTGACCGCGAACTTCCCATGCACCATCTGCAGCAAAATGTGCACCTCTAGAATTGGCTTGTACAGTCATCAGAGGGCACACCATGACACCAATTGATGACCTGCACAGATTTTGTCATCATCGGATCAATGGACTACCAAGAAGACCGACCAGCCAGTTCTTTCTGTAATTTGTAGCATTTGTTTAAATACTTGCGCTCCTTCCTATTTTAGTAATGTTTTTAAGAATACCCAACAATGTTTGTGTACACAAATCAGGACCCAAAATATTTGCATCATAGATTCATAGACTCTAGGACTGGAAGGGACCTTGAGAGGTCATCGAGTCCAGTCCCCTGCCCTCATGGAAGGACCAAATACTGTCTAGACCATTCCTGATAGACATTTATCTAACCTACTCTTAAATATCTCCAGAGATGGAGATTCCACAACCTCCCGAGGCAGTTTATTCCAGTGTTTAACCACCCCGACAGTTAGTTTTTCCTAATGTCCAACCTAAACCTCCCTTGCTGCAGTTTAAGCCCATTGCTTCTTGTTCTATCCTTAGAGGCTAAGATGAACAAGTTTTCTCCCTCCTCCTTATGACACCCTTTTAGATACCTGAAAACTGCTATCATGTCCCCTCTCGGTCTTCTCTTTTCCAAACTAAACAAACCCAGTTCTTTCAGCCTTCCTTCATAGGTCATGTTCTCTAGACCTTTAATCATTCTTGTTGCACTTCTCTAGACCCTCTCCAATTTCTCCACGTCTTTCTTGAAATGCGGTGCCCAGAACTGGACACAATACTCCAGCTGAGGCCTAACCAGCGCAGAGTAGAGCAGAAGAATGACTTCTCGTGTCTTGCTCACAACACACCTGTTAATGCATCCCAGAATCACGTTTGCTTTTTTTGCAAAAGCATCACACTGTTGACTCATATTTAGCTTGTGGTCCACAATAACCCCTAGATCCCTTTCTGCCATACTCCTTCCTAGATAGTCTCCTCCCATTCTGTATGTGTGAAACTGATTGTTCCTTCCTAAGTGGAGCACTTTGCATTTGTCTTTATTAAACTTCATCCTGTTTACCTCAGACCATTTCACCAATTTGTCCAGATCATTTTGAATTTTGACCCTATCCTCCAAAGCACTTGCAATCCCTCCCAGTTTGGTATCATCTGCTAACGTAGTAAGCATACTTTCTATGCCAATATCATGTAAAGTTTAACTGGAATTTGTGTACACCACAGTATTTAACATTTTAGAAACAATGATAAGATGTTACCACTCTTACTAATAACACTGCAAAATGGGTTAGCTAAGGAGCTATCTTAGAGAGGATTTAGGGGCTTACTTCATTCTTTAAAAGCACTTTGAGGTCCTTCAACGCAAATACTGTATAAATGCAGAATATTACATCTATTTTAAAGATTGGGAAACCAAGCCACAGAAAGGGTAAGCTACTTAGCCAATGTCATGCTAAAAATCATTGGCACAGCCAAGAACAGAATCCACATCTCTTAGCTCCCAGTTCTGTGTCTTAACCACAAGACTCTCTCTCTCTCTCGTGCTGACTTCAATGGATTCAGGGTTTTAAAGCCCCACTCATCCCTGGTGAATGAGAAGATTGTCTTGGTGAATTTCTACAAAATTTAAGTTCAAAATCTAAAAAGCTAGGTCAAAACTACTCTTTGTATTTAAATAACCCCACACATCTTATATCAAACTTTATGAACAAAGCAGTGAGGATCCAATTACCCTCAAATATCTCGCATTATTTGCTTGCTTTTTCTCAAACAGTTAGTAGTGCCTGAACCAAAAAGTCCTTCCCACTTCAAGCATGTTGACTTATTGCCTCTTTTTATTGTTTCCACTAGATGGCTACATACAGCTTACACATTTTGGTGCAAAATTTCAGTGGATTTTTCTCTCTTAGAAGTTATTGCCCTCACCTTATAAAAGAGAAGAGTAAAATCACGGGTCATTTTCACCAAGTGATGTGTCTGTTCATCTGTCAATTGACAAGCCTGTGAAAAAGGCAAAAATGCTTTAAAAAAAAATAGGTTTATACAACTATAATACACTAGAGCAACTACAGTAAAGAGATTTATAATTAAAATGTCTCTATGGATACCTCCAACAAACATGGTATTACATAGCTACGTGATCTCATATATTCTCATACTTTTTTGCCTCCTCTGCTGTATATTTACACACACAAATATGCTTACTTACTAATCCACAGTGTCTGACTTTGTGCTGCTTCCCCCAAAACAGCTACACATTTTCAGTGTTTTACTTCAATGTTGACCTAATGGTCCCCAGTAGTACAGTTGAATGGGTTTTAGTTTCATGTAGTAATCTGCACTAGCTGCCTCTTGGTTTCTTGATGGAGTTTATAGGTTAACACCAACACCTCCATGATTTAGAATCTCGTATTAGAGAATTTAATTCTCTTGTGTGTGACATCTCCACCACCTGCTTCAATATGGAAATAAAACCCCTTCCGACCGCATACCTCTAGTTATCACTAGGGCTCCGGGTCTTTGACGGAGGTCATGGAAGTCACAGATTCCATGACTTTTCATGACCTCCATGACTTCTGCAGCAGCCAGTGTGGCTGACCCCAGGGCTGCCCAAGCAGCTGGCTCCAGGGCCAGCTGCTCTGGTGGCTCCCGTAACAGCCACACCGGCTGCTGCTGGAGCCGCCCCGCAACCAGCCGCACCGGCCACTGCTCGGGTGGGCAGCAGTCCCCGGAGCGGCTGGAGCAGCCACTGGCCCCGGCCCCCCCAGCAGCAGCCCCCCCCAGGATGCTGAGCCCCACAACAGCAGCCCTCCAATGCACACACACTCCTGCAGCAGCAGCCCCCAAGATTTAGTCAGGGGTATTTATACTAAAGTCATGCATACGCCACAACCATGAATTTTGGTTTATTGCCCATGACCTGTCCATGACTTTTACTAAAAATACCCATGACTAAATCATAATCTTAGTTATCACCTACCACCCCACACTGGAACCCATATGGGGTATCATCAAACAATTACAAGCCATCATTGATGGGGACCCCATTTTCAGAGAAATATTTCCTGAACTCCCACTTCTGGCCTTCAAACAACCCCCCAACCTCATAATTAGAAGCAAGCTCCCTACAGACCAGGACACACCAACCGAAGTGGCACCAGAACAAATGCAAAACCTGTAGATCTATCTCCATTGCTATGATGATTAACACCCCCACAACACACACTTCAAGATCCATGGGTCCTACTTGTGCCTATCACTACATGTGGGTATCTCATCCAATACACTAAATGCCCCAATAACAACTATGTGGTGAGACAATCACTGTGCTCTCACATGAACTCACACAGAAAAATGATGAAAGACAAACACAATGTATCACCTGTGGGTGAACACTTTTCATAAGGCGATTACTCTATGTATGTCCTCTCAGTCCTCATCTTCAAAGGAAACCCACACAACAACTTCAAAAGACGAGCCTGGGACCTTAAATTCATAACTTGATACTCAAAATCATGGACTGAATAGAGACACTGGATTTATGGCTTATTACAACGATCTATAACCCATTTAACCCATCCCCCACTCCTATAAGCTCCCTCCCCCCCCCCCCCCTTTCTCGTCTATGACTAGGAGAAGTGTTATCAGGCCACTTCACTTTGAATGGTGCCTTGAATTGTGTGTTAACTACTTATGCTAAACAATCTGTTCACCTTGTATTCCACTGTGACACTGAGTACATTTCCCAGACCTGAAGAAGAGCTCTGTGTAAGCTTGAAAACTTCTCTCTCACCAACAGAAGTTGGTTCAATAAAAGATATTATCTCACCCACTTTGTCTCTCTAATATCCCGGGACCAACACAGCTACAAGAACAGTGCATACCTCTAGTTAAAGGCTCCTCAGTTTAATCAGGAGAGTGTCTAGAGCCACACATTTTCTATTATGGGTCGCTGAACTTTGAAATGAACTTCTCCCCCAGAGCCCAGATTTATTAACTACCAGGACACACCCCACAGCACTTCTGTTTCTCCTGTAATTTAGGATAGGTCTACAGAGAGATAAAAAAAAAATAACCCACGGCAGGCCTGGGTCAGCTGACTGAGGCTAACGGGGCTCCGGCTCCAGAGCTGAAAAAAATCGCTATGTAGACTTTCTGGCTTGGCCTGGATCCTGTGGGGGTGGAGGGTCTCAGAGCTCAGGCTCCAACCCAAGCCTGAACATCTACACAGCAATTTTTAGCCCTGCAGCCCAAGCCCTGCAAGCCTGAGTCAGCTGACCCAGGCCAGCCACAGACGTGCCACGGGTCTTTTATCCCTGTAAAGTCATACCCATAGGGAGCAAGTGAAGAGAGGGTCAAAGGGTTTCCATTTCTGAGCGTGACTATCATTAGCTGGTGAACATAGTTATCATGTGGAAGCTGCATGGGCACTAAGGTTCAAACCATGAGCAAAACTAACAATGGAGTGAACAAAAATACCTGAGGAATGGACAGGAATACCTGAACTCTAGAGCTGTGTCTACACTGGGGAAGCATATGAAAAGATTCCCGCCACCAATTCAGTTGAATCACTGTTAAAACCAACGAGAGATAGAGTGTAGACAAGACTCTGGCAACTAAACAGTTTTTAAACCACCACTTTACTTAAATTTGCTCTAACCGAAACAGTGGTAAAATTGATTCCAACTGCTGGAGACTTATCCAAGCTATGGTTCCCACTGGTTTTAACCTTGGTTGCGATGAGCCAGTGACAGAACCAGTGGGAATTTTGGGGTAACATTTCCCAGTGTAGACAAGGCCTAAAGCCCATTCCTACAGGAATACTTAAGTTTTTAACCTAAAAGCCCTCAATACTGCAAAGAGAATGAGAGGTCCCCTCACTAGCTTCAGGAGTTCATTTTGTAGGATTAGGGCCTAAATTTCTAACTCACCTAGATTAGCTTTCGTACAGTCAAAGGCTAGATATGTTTTCATTCCATTGACTTATCATGATTTTCTCTCACTCACTCGGATCAACCTTGTTTTAGTTAAGAATCCAAGTGATCTTAAATTGTTTCGAGGATATTTATTCATACCTGTCATGAAAGACAAGGCGTACACACTCTGAGGAAGGTCTGGAGCCTCAAATCAGATAGAGCAGGGGTCGGCAACGTTTGGCACGCGGCTCGCCAGGGTAAGCACCCTGGCGGGCCGGGCCAGTTTATTTACCTGCTGACATGGCAGGTTCGGCCAATCGCGGCCCCCACTGGCCGCGGTTCACCGTCCCGGGCCAATGGGGGCGGCGGGAAGCGGCGCCCCCATTGGCCCGGGACGGTGAACCGCGGCCAGTGGGGGCTGCGATCGGCTGAACCTGCCGCGTCAGCAGGTAAATAAACTGGCCCGGCCCGCCAGGGTGCTTACCCTGGCGAGCCGCGTGCCAGAGGTTGCCGACCCCTGAGATAGAGTCTCATGAGGTTTGGTGAATGCACTGTATGGGAAAAGCTTGAGAGCAGAGTCTGAAGGACTAAAGTAACTGAATATGATGAAGAAAATATGTTGTAATTTAAACTATCTAGAGCCCACAGAGATTTTTGTGTAGGAATTTTAGCAAGCAAAATCAGAACATTCTGTTACATGCTTATTCATTATTTTATAATGGCTGGCATGGCAATTTCATGGTAGCACAACATGATTCAAGACAGCAGGTCAAAGTCTGAAAATTAAATTAATTTCTGGTCAAGAAGGGATGTGAATTGAAGAGAAAGCATGCCTCTCCTTATGGGGAACGAAATGCTGCAGCAACTCTCCCATCCAACCCATGAGCAGTATTGACATGCTCCAGAGAGTGCCACACTAACCCTCCTAGGGCAGGATGGTCAAGCATGACAGTAGAGTCTGGGAGATCACCAGAATCCAGGGTGGCATCAATTAGGGAAAGTGGAGGGAGCAGAAGATTATTCAGACGTTACAAGCTCCTCCCTACAAAAATCTAAACTAGACCAAAATATCTTGTAGATATATGTTTATGTTCTTAATAGCTGCTTGCAATAAATACAGAAGGGAATCCCTGGAAATATTTCACTTACTTTAACAGTTGGATGGAGACCACTGTCAAAGAGTGCTTCATTTTTTATGATATTTCCCACTCCAGGTAACACTGCCTGATCCAACAACACATCACATAACATGCGACCTTTCTGCTGCTTAATCTCACTTTCTGCTCTTAAGAAACTAAATTTTGGAGAGCATACATCTAAGTCTTCCATCATTCTTACTTTCTGCTCACTTTCAGCAGCATTCCTGCAAGACAAGATAGATTATTTTGTATTTTAACTTGCATTGTAACTAGACACTACTTACACAATGTGTATTATTTATGAGTGCCATAGCACATTACACACAGATCAAAAAGCCACGCAGATACTCATGACATGCATAGAAAAACACAGAAGTCTTACCCTTTTTTAAAAATATGGTGGTTTAATGACACATACATAGAATACACTAGTGCCAGGCCATGTGCATAGGCAAGCATCCCATCCTTGTTCAGGTCAGCTCTAAGAATAAATTATCAGTCCGTGCCTAGCATTTACAGTGTTAAAGGCATTTCCTAAGCAGAGACTCTCAATTGTAACTAACCATAGGGGAGGATGGTCCAGTGGGTAGGCCACTAGCCTGGGACTTGATTTCAATCCCTTTCTACACCACAAACTTCCTGTGTGGCAAAACCCTTTAAGCAAGATTCATAAAGATGCTAGGTGCCTAACCCCCAGACTTAGACACCTAAATCCCATTTTTAGGCACCACTAGAATTCACAAAATTCTTTCTCAGTCGCAACCTAACCCTGGGGAAGCCTGAACTCGCTCGGCACCTAAGCTTTTGCAGTAAAAAGTTCCCTAAGTACCTAAGCTTTTGTCTCTGAGCATATATACTGCTGTCTCCAAGCATCCAGGCACCTATCCCCTGCCTGACCCCCAAATGATTCACAAACTAGGGGAAGACAGGTTGTTCATCTACCTAACAGACACGTGGGCCCCCGATCCAGTAGGCATGTTCAGAGGCCACCTAACTCTTCACAAAACATGGAGGGAAGAGAGAGGAGGAAGAGAGGTGGTGCTCTCTCATAACTTTTGGCCCAGTGATTAGAGTGCTCACCTAACTGACTCAACACTGGGATGTGGGAGACACCAGTTCAAGTCCCACTCTGCCTGAAGAGGATTTGAACAGGGATCTGCCACCTTTCAGGGGCATTGCACGATGGGATATTCTGAAATAGGGCTCCCTCAGTCTTTCCCAGTGAAGCTGTTCTGCGGTGGATAAATCATAAAAGAAAGAGTCACTAGAGCAAGAGGACTAGACCCCGGCTCTCTCACCTCCTAGGCGAGTGTCCTAAGCAACAGAGTCACTCTCACTCGCTCTCTAGCCCAATTAATATTTATTTATCCATAAGTGAAACAGCACCTCCAGGCAAGACTGAGGGAGACACCTTAACCTCTGATTATGAGGGAGCTGCTCCTCCTCCCCCAGCTTCTTGCAAGAAATGTCTTAGGCACTGTGACGGGTTGGATCACAGAAACCCCCTTGGGAGCTGCCACCTAATGTACCAAGACTACCCCTGCTCCTGTTTTCCCTGCCAGCTCAGGACTCCAGCACCCTGTCTTGCTGAGCCAGACACTCCCGTCTGCTCCAATACAGACCCAGGGTCTGAATTACTTGCCACAAAGCTGTAGGTTTACCTGAAAACAGCTCACAGAAGTGTGCTTGTCTATAGCACTCAGATGCCCAACTCCCAATGGGGTCTAAATCCGTTTTAACCTGTATAAAGCTTATGCAGAGTAAACTCATAAATTGTTCGCCCTCTATAACACTGATAGAGAGATATGCACAGTTGTTTGCTCCCCCAGGTATCAATACACACTCTGAGTTAATTACTAAGTAAAAAGTGATTTTATTAAATACAGAAAGTAGGATTTAAGTGGTTCCAAGTAGTAACAGACAGAACAAAGTAAGTCACCAAGCAAAATAAAATAAAATGCGCAAATCTATGTCTAATCAAACTAAATACAGATAAGATCCTCACCAGTTCCAGAATGCTCCCTTTTACAGGCTAATCTCCTTTTAGCCTGAGTCCAGCAATCACTCACACCCCCTGTAGTTACTGGTTACAAAGTAGCAGCCGTGTTAGTCTGTATCCGCAAAAAGAACAGGAGTACTTGTGGCACCTTAGAGACTAACAATTTTATTTCAGCATAAGCTTTCGTGGGCTACAGCTCACTTCTTCAGATGCACAGAGTGGAACACACAGACAGAAGATATTTATACATACAGAGAACATGAAAAGGTGGAAGTACGCATACCAATTGTAAGAGGCCAATCAATTGAGATGAGCTATCAGTAGCAGCAGAAGAAAAAACTTTGAAGTGATAATCGAGATGATCCATAGAAGGTGTGAGGAGAAGTTAACATGGGGAAAAAAAAATTCAATTAGTGTAATGACCCAACCATTCCCAGTCTCCGTTTAGGCCTAAGTTAATTGTGTCTAATTTGCATATTAATTCGAGTTCAGCAGTCTCTCTTTGGAGTCTGTTTTTGAAGTTTTTTTGTTGCAAAACTGACACCTTCAAGTCTGTCACTGAGTGATTAGAGAGGTTGAAGTGTTCTCCCACTGGTTTTTGAATGTTATGATTCCTGATGTCAGATTTGTGTCCATTTATTCTTTTGCGTAGAGACTGTCCAGTTTGGCCAATGTACATGGCAGAGGGGCATTGCTGGCACATGATGGCATATATCACGTTGGTAGATGTGCAGGTGAACGAGCCCCTGATGGTGTGGCTGACGTGGTTAAGTCCTATGATGGTGTCACTTGAATAGATATGTGAACAGAGCTGGCATCGGGCTTTGTTGCAAGGATAGGTTCCTGGGTTAGTGTTTTTGTTGTATGGTGTGCGGTTGCTGGTGAATATTTGCTTAAGGTTGGGAGGCTGTCTGTAAGCGAGGACAGGTCTGTCTCCCAAGATCTGTGAGAGTGAGGGATCATCTTTCAGGATAGGTTGTAGATCTTTGATGATGCGCTGGAGAGGTTTCAGTTGGGGGCTGAAGGTGGCGGCTAGTGGCATTCTGTTATTTTCTTTGTTGGGCCTGTCCTGTAGTAGGTGGCTTCTGGGTACTCTTCTGGCTCTGTCAATCTGTTTTTTCATTTCAGCAGGTGGGTATTGTAGTTTTAAGAATGCTTGATAGAGATCTTGTAGGTGTTTATCTCTGTCTGAGGGATTGGAGCAAATGCGGTTGTATCTTAGAGCTTGGCTGTAGACAATGGATTGTCTGGTGTGTCCTGGATGGAAGCTGGAGGCATGTAGGTAAGTATAGCGGTCAGTGGGTTTCCAGTATAGGGTGGTGTTTATGTGACCATCGCTTATTAGCACAGTAGTGTCTAGGAAACGGACCACTTGTGTGGATTGGTCTAGGCTGAGGTTGATGGTGGGATGGAAATTGTTAAAATCATGATGGAATTCATTGCGGGCTTCTTTTCCATGGGTCCAGATGATAAAGATATCATCAATGTAGCGCAAGGGCGTTAGGGAACGAGAGCTAAGGAAGCGTTGTTCTAAGTCAGCCATAAAGATGTTGGCATACTGTGGGGCCATGCGGGTAACCTGTAGTTACTGTCCTTTGTTCCAGTTTCCTTCAAGTATCCTGGGGGGGGAGGGGGAGGGAGGCTCCTTCTTTAGCCAGCTGAAGACAAAATGGAGGGGTCTCCCACAGGTTTAAATAGACTTTCTCTTGTGGGTGGAGACTCCCCCTCCTCACTCCTATGCAAAGTCCAGCTCCAAGATGGAGTTCTGGAGTCACCTGGGCAAGTCACATGTCCATGCATAACTCAGTCTTTACAGGCAGAAGCCATTGTCCACATGGTATCTTGTATGTCTCCAGGAAGACTTCTTATGTGGATTGCAGCATTCCAAGATGCATTGTTCCCCAAATGCTTCCTGATCGGGTACTTAACCTTGCGAATTCCTTCCTAAAGAAGCTGACCAAATGCCTCACAAAGCTTACTTAGAAATCAAGCAAGTATACATAACTTTGAACACACGAATGGTGTCTGAATACAACTAGGATGAACATAACCAGTAGATCATAACCCTTACATAGATATGTTACATGGCATATGTAGCAAAACCCTATTCCAGTTATATCATACATACATTTATAAGCACCTCCCCCCCATAAAGCCTTATGGGGTACACTGTCACAGGCACCTAACTCTAGGAGAGGCTTCATAACTGAGAATCACAAGCAGAGATAGTGCTCTTCTGCAGGTTGTATTTAGGTGCCTATCTCTGTGAGAAGGGTGAGACTTAGGACACACCCATGTCAATGGCATCTCCCATTCACTAGCTTAGGCAGGAAGTCCCTTAGAGTACTGTTTTTTTGTCAATGGCAGTCTAAGGTGCCTCTCTCTCCTCATTCATTTTATAGAGAGCCCAAGCACTTAACTCAGGCTTTGTGAATGGCAGTGTTATTCCTGTGATTTGCTAGGCACCTAAAAGTTAGGCACTGCAACACTCAGCGTCAGAATGCTCAACTCCCTTTGTGAATCTAGCCCTTATTTTCTGGGTGTCTCAGTTCCCCATCTGTAGAACTACTAGTGCTGCCCCACATCACAGAGTGTTGTGATGATCAATAAATTAAAGACTGAGTTTCTATGCTCAGATACTATGGTGACAAGGGAGAAATATGAATGAGATTAGATATCTGCATTAGGGAAATTTGCCCCAAATCTCTCATGAAAACATGCAGCTCCAGCACAAAACACAGTTTGCAGAAGTGCAATTTATTTCATTAGCAGGTCCTCAAAAACAGTTTGGGGATATAGAGGAACCATCAGATTCATTTCATTCATGACCTAAATCAGATTCATGACCTAAATCAGATTTGAATGCCCACCATTCTTATGCATAAACATATCTGTATGGCATCATTTAAAAAGTGTGTGTGTCATTCCAAATGCAAATATTCCTGATGTTCTGAGACAGCATTTTTGTTTTTCATTCTAGCCAAAGTGTAAAAAAATAAAATAAAAATACCTATTTACAGTTTAACTTACAAAGAGGGCAGCTGATACTGAATGGAATTAATAAATAAAACAATAAATAAAAAAATTCAGTGTCCAGAAGTGAAAGCTATTGGATTAAGATATCAACACCACATTGCACTGTGAATGCTCAGGAGATCAGCACCTTATTGTGATAAATATTTACATGTTAAAATAAAGCTTAGCCATAAATTAAAAGAACCCCCCCCCCCCACAAAAAGTAATAACAGATGCAAGAAAGCCCAGATTTACACATATTTATATTTCATGCCTATTCTAGAATAGAAAATACATATATTAAAATCACCTTGAATTTATACAGCCCCTTTCATCTGAAGGCTTCACAGTGCTTTACAGAAAAACTTCACCAAGATGCTATTCCTCACCAGCTTCCATACAGTTGAGAAGAACAGTGCCAATGGCTGGGAATATGCCCCAAAAAATGTGTCACAAGCACTGCTAAAAAAATACCTGCCTACATTTTTTGGGACAGATTCTGAAATATTGAAGCACAAGATAGAAGTACATGGTATGTTTTAAGTATAGGAACTATACAGTAACCATTAAAGGCTTAGACCCTCACCCTGCAATCAGATCCATGCAGAAGCAGAAGTCCATCTGCCTAGATTTGATTGCAGAAGCGGGAGTGTAAAGGGCAAAATACAGGCGGCACATTCAGTTGTTAGAGCAGGGAGCAGAATCAAGAGTCATGGGTTTGAATCCCAATCTGCTGTTGACTCTCTGCTGTTGACTCTCTAGATGTCTTTAAGCAAGTCACTTTCTGTACCTAAGTTATGTATACACAAAGTAAATAGGATGTTGGAAGATTTAATGAGTTAATGAGTTATACTTATCTACCCTAAATCTGGGAGGCATATTTAATTAATTTTTATGAAGTGCTTTGAAATTCTCAGATGAAAACCACTATATAAATGCAAAATAATATTTCCTCAACTGTATGGTGAAAACCTTATTTTTATAAAAAACACAGATTGAACACTGAAGAAATGCTTTAATTTTTACTTTACCTAAGCTCTACTGTTGCATCAAAGAAACAAACCATATCATCAGTAAGGTGTATTTCCAGAATTGGTGGTGCTCCATTTCGGTCTTTGCTTGTAGTTGGATTAATACACATGGAACCATTCATGCCAAAGTGAACCCTAGGCGAGAAACACATTTCTGAAAAAAAATCTGCATCTTAACAACACTCCCAGGCATGTTAGTAGTCTATTTTCTAGCTTGGCAATTAAATTCACTAAGTATATATAATAATTCTTATCATTAGCAGCAACAGGGTGACATGACGTGCTTGTTTACATGGTCTCTCTTTCCTCCCACAAAGGACTGTGTTTAGTAGCAACTAAGAAGCACTCAAGTATATAGTGACTTTATTAGATCTTTATATAATCAATCATTCAGTTAATGATTTAAATTTGAAACATGTTTGTGCAGCCATAATACATGCAACATCCTGGGAGTTTCTTCACCTGTACTGCTGCCCTCCTAGAGCCCCTGCCAGGCTCCTCCAGGGAAGTTCAAGCAAGTCCAGGGACAATGGCAAAAAAAATACACTTGTTTTCTTTCTTGCTGACTCATTTTAAAATTAAGACTCACTAAAACAAGAACAGTGTTCTTCTCAAAGAATATTCTATCATCAGCTCTTCTTCTGCCAAGTGGAAATGATCCAATATAGAAGACAAAATTGCCAGCTGTTTCACTACCACAACTTTCACCATGGTATCGAGCATCTTCCAGTTGTCCTCAAAACAATATGACTAGCATCTGCCGTATGGTAGCTGGTTCTTTCTTTTTCCGACCTCTCTTCAGGAGAAAGATTGTGTAGGTTTTTAAAATTCTTAAAAATTATTATTTAAATATAAGTGCTGGTGTATATTAGTTAAGGTGAGGTTGAAAACTAAAGGCACAAAAAATATAAAGTGATGACGTTTGAGGTGGTTGTTAGATACTGCAGAAATTCCAGTCTTAAGCCTGCCCATAGAAAGATCTGCCTCCTTCACTGATGAGCTTTACTCTTGAGGCAACATGCCAAAGGAGTGGAGTTGTCCAGAGCTTGATATATCTTTTAGGTACCCCAAGTGCAGATCTTTCAATGCTTTTAAGATGAGGACAGAGATCTTGAATTTGATGCAATATTCTACCTGATATCAGTGTAGTGAGCAAAGGACAAGTAAATCTGATTTGCAGCCCTGATTAAAGTATTCTTTCACAAGTTAATCCAAACATACCTTATATACCCCACGTCCTCAAAGGGAAGTCTTATTTCTAAGCTTCTCCTTTAAAAAATATTTTATATCAGAGGAAGGTTAATTATTTTGTGGTTTGGGAGATGAACAACAAAAAGGCCTGGCACATGACAGAACACAAAGACAGCACCTCAAACATTTATTTGTTTTTAATCCATCCCCTGTAATGCCACATATCTGTTTACTCTTATTTTTCCGTAAGTACTGGAAGGATGGTTTTTAAAAAATATTTACAGTTAACTTAAAAGCTACAGTGTATCAATTAATAAATACTGACAAACTACATTGTTAGTAATTGATTACAAATCCCAAAGAAGAGAAGTATTGTAAACTGATTCTCAAGAAATATATTGTACCTTTCAGAAGCTTTTTCTTATCGTTCAGTTGAGTTAAGTTAATAAATATAACTATTTTGGCAGTAGTTGTTATTGCTATATTCTTCCAATTCTCCGGTGCGATATTAAAGCATTGCACAAGATTAAGCAGTTTTGGTTTTTTTTTAAATGTAGGCTTTAAACTCTGTGTCGTGCTATCAATCGTAAATGCATTTAAGATTCCCCAAAAGTTCTTGATAAGAAAAAAAATAATGTGCATGTTTGTAATGGTCTCAGTTATGGAGGTTCAGTGCCCTGTTTAAAGGTGCACTACTGTCACAACGATTAGCTGTCATAACTACTTCTCAGTTCATGGCTACAGTAATAGAATATTTCACAATCACTTCTATGCATAAATTCCTTTTATATTAAAAGCCTAAAGAACTTTACAAATTCCACTCCAGTGTACCTCATTATCCCTGATGTGCTGAAACAATGAAAAATAGCATTCTTGTCATTTTAATTAAGGAGAAAGTAGGATGGAAGCTACTTTAATTGAAATCTTGGTTCTGCTGTCTGATGACAGCTTGTGTTAAAAAGCTCAATATTTTTTAACAGAAAAAAACTGAGCTGTTGTAACTGTTCAGTTGTGTACAAGACGTAAGTTCTTGGGGATTTTGTTTGTTTTTTAATTGCAAAGCTCTCATTAGTTCCTAGAAAATAGTTGCTCAGTAACAGCACAAACTATGTTATAGGCACAAGAAAAAAAGTTGGTAACAGAATTTTATTAGAAGGGTGCATTAAAGTCCTGGATCTAACTCCCAATGAAATCAATGGGAATCTTTCCACTACTTTTAATAGCATTTTATTTGGGCTCTACAAATGAGAATCCTTTCCACATGGAATGTGTCTAAGTTTTGCCTTTTTTAAAGAAAATAAAAATATATGTATTGTTATAGGTTCTTGAAGATTTCCAGATGGAATTATTCAGCCGAGGTCCAAGGGTACATTTATAGTTATTCTGAAGAAAACAGATTGTCGGAACATCTTCTATATAGTATCTCTCACATCCCTAATTGTCATTTCCTTCACTCTAGAGCAAATTATTCACTAGTCACTGGTAAAATGCATCTACAAACTGTGCTAATTTACAAGATTCCCCACCACTCACCTCTTCAGGTTTTAACTGATTCATTTTTTTTCTTAGTTTTAAGAGACTACCATAAACACAAAGATATCTAGTGGTAATCCTCAAAAATCAACTAAGAGGAAATACAAAAATCAAGGAAAACGTAGGAGATAAGTTCAAATTCTCCATGCCGCTGCTTACACTGTGGCCTTTGGTGAATTCACTGCACCTGTTCTATTACTACTACTATTGGATGCTTGTTCTCAGATGAAAGAAATTCCTCAAAAGAATTATTCCCTGACATTATTGTTCATTAATCAGAAAGTGGATCATACTGTCCCATTTATCAATGATAGGTGGATCTCAAATTCAGCAAAAAATGGGATTTCCCTCATGTGCTAATTGTTATCCATGATGAACCACATTCATCTATAAGTCATTCAATCAGCATAGAGGATTTCCAGGATGGCCAGATCTTCCTTTTCCCTGAAGTGATGCTAGCCAGGGGGACAGAAATCTATAGTGTTTGGCTCTTTGGCCAAAGAGCAAGTGTTTCCTTGGGCCCTTTCCCAGCTCCTCCCTTGCACACTCACTTGTGTTAGAGCTGTACACAGTCCAGCTTTAAGAGAACAATTTTAAGGTCATTTTTCCATGGTAATAAGGAACTACTGCCTGCTAGCTACAGGATGAATTTCATAGGTGCAATTTATAAAGGCATTCCAGAGCAGTTAGTGATGTGATTGAGTGGACCAACATTAAAAAAAAACAACAACAACAAGGGACATCAGTTTCCAGTGTTAGACATCCTTTAATTTTCAGATCAGGATTCAAAAGTAACAGATGGGGTTAAATGAAGCATCTACATAATTTTAATTGTTGTTATACTTACAGCTTTGATCACATACTTTCAGTAACTAATTTTAAAAGGTAGTTTAAAAATGAAGATTACTTAAAATCCTGCAGTGCCATATGATTGTAGTCTAATACTACAATGAGGGCACATACCCTCTCTTTTTTAATGGACATACAATGAAAATAACTTTTGCAAAATGGTATAGTTGACAAAGAAAATTTTAGTTAATGCATGTTTCATATTCATGTTAAATATCTGAGAACTCTACTTGTTTATATTACACTACAGACCATATAAACTAGGTTTTCTGTTTGTTTTTCAAATGAGTCACCCCAAACGTTTTAGTTTAGGTTTGACACATTTCACTTGCATTGCAGTAGACATCTGCAATACACATACCGCATGCTACATTGGAAAAAGGAAGTATAATTAGATCCTTAGACAGTATGAGCCCAAGTTTCAGAGGTGCTGAGTAGCCACTATTTGAATGGAAATCATTGGGAGTTATCTACATAAGGTATTTTTAGACTCTTCAGTATATTGATTATGAACAAACCATTTAAGTTTAGAAAATTACAACAAATGTCATGTATGTGTTACCAATTTTAGAGGTCTCACTTTTGTGCTGTGAAGTCTGTGGAAGACTTTTTATTAAAAATTGGGTGGGCTCATTTTGGTTACCATCCCATGGGACTACTATAATGTATTTGGTTATTACACAAAAAAGGAATGTTAAGAATGCAAAGCCAAACACGCATCATTTAAGAAGTACCAGAATTAACATTGACTATGCAAGCTTGATTTGACCCCCTTGTGCATATGTAATATCATCCAGTCTTGCCTAACGTCAAATAGAAAGTCTGGAGCAAAGCAAGGAATAGAACCCAGCTCTGCCAACTCTCAGACTTTGCAACAAGAAAATATTCTTTCTCGTCTTACAACCCTCTGCCTCAATTCTGGAATTTATTTCCTAACTTTTGAGTGCTTTACTCTACCACCTAAGTATTCTTTTAAGGTTTTTGTATGTGATTTTCTAAGTTTTTTTTTTTTTAAGCAAACAGAAAGTCTATCAGTGTGGGTGGAACCCAAGACTTTTAGATCCACAACACAGAACTCAACTACTTGAGCTAAGAGAACTGGATGCAACAGTATGCTGTTGCCTTGTATGTGGACCAGCCACTAGAAGGGAATCTGACACGCTTTGCCAATGACTAGAAGTGTTGGATAGCTAATGTGATGCCAAGTTTTAAAAAAGGGCTCCAGGGGTGATCCCGGCAATTACAAGTTGGTAAGCCTGACTTCAGTTCCGGGTAAACTAGTTGAAACTATAGTAAAGAACAAAATTGTCAGACACATAGATGAACATAATTTGTTGGGGACGAGTCAACATGATTTTTGTAAAGGGAAATCATGCCTCACCAATCTACTAGAATTCTTTGAGGGAGTCAACAAGCATCTGGACAAGGTCAAGTGGATATAGAATACTTAGATTTTCAGAAAGCCTTTGACAAGGTCCCTCACCAAAGGCTCTTAAGCAAAGTAAGCTGTCATGGGATAAAAGCGAAGGATTGGTAACTGGTTAAAAACATAGGGTCACGAGGTTATGACCTGGGGGGGTCGTGAGCTGTCAGCCTCCACCCCAAAACCTCGCTTCACCTCCAGCATTTATAATAGTGTTAAATATTTTAAAAGTGTTTTTAATTTATAAGGGGGGGGGGGGTCACACTCAGAGGCTTACTGTGTGAAAGGAGTCACCACTACAAAAGTTTGAGAACCACTGGTCTAGTATATACAGCACCTAGATGCAAACTGCACAGAGAAACTTCTCTACAATACTAATTAACTTTCACATAATTGAAAATGATAGTACTGAGAGAGAAAAAAAACTGAAAATGGATAGAGAATACATACGGAGGGAATACTGAAATTTCTCTTACCTCAATGCTTTCTGTCCAAAATACATAAAAAGCTCCTTCCCCAAAGTTTCTACACCAGTGTACACACATCCTTTCAGCAATCTCAGGAAATCCTGACAGGAGGTTTTTTTCCCAGTCACAGCATTCTGAAAATAAATTCACACACACACACACACACACACACCTGTTTAGAAAAGAAACAGTCCTAAAACCAATATCAAAATCTCGCAGTCATCAGTTAATACGCAACTATACAGACAAAATCTGCCACCCTTAATCATATTGAGTACAGCCTTATTCCTCCAACCATCCCACTGAAATCAATGGGACTACTTGCAAAGTAAGCTGCTATTCAGTGTAACCAAGGCCATCAGACACTCGCCCATTTTACTCTGCCCTGTTGGTTTCCAGAAAATATTATCCTAGAAAAAAAGATAAGTAATTCATCATTTATGTAAAAACATAATTTGACAGATAAGATGTCACCTTAAATCTCTAACAGACACTTACAGAGTGTCCTGCCAGATCACCAACTCCATTCAGGAGTTCTGAGAAGAGTATTTTGTAGGAGAAAGTGTGTGATACCATTTTTTGTTATTTTAAAAGCAAAAACCTTTTCAAAATGCCTCTGTTTGGAGCCACTGACAGTGCTGATATATGTTCTATGTACTAGATGAGACTTGTGTCCAGCAAAAATCTGCATACAGCCCCACAGGAGTACCTTTCCTTTCAAAGATCAGATTTTCAACAGCAAGACACAAAGGTGTTGGGGTGGGGACACTGGTGAAGGAATGAAGGGAATGGATCATTTTAAAGGTCTGAGTCAAAATTCACTACTCACATAGTAAGTGTTACTCCATTTATTCAAATAGAGACGTAAGTACTTACACTAAGGATTAATTTGGCCCAGGGAACTACTTTCATTTCAGAGCTTATGTTTTGGTATATGGATCAAGCATTAGCATAATCAGACTAGTTTCAAAGCCACATTTGTAATTCACAAGTATCCAGGACTTCTATCATCATTGTTGCAAAACCTCTAAAGCCAGTGCAACTATGAGAAAAATAACATTTTTCCATTCGTAACAGGCAGAAGCCCAAGTGAACAGTTATGACACAGGTCTGAGGCAAAACTTCAAGTCTGTATAAAGAATACACAATTAGACCTACATTTTGTGCCTTAGATGACTAGCTGTTTTGTCAGTATGGTACAATTGCTCCTTATTAACAAAAAAAATTCTGTTAAAACCATGCTGACATTTTTAGTTAATTCATTTGCCATACTATTTTAAAATCCTCTCTCTATTTTTGAGATATGTACAGAAGTGTCAAAATTATGAGTAATTAACAGAACCAAGACTGTTATTTATCACTATCTTTTCTTTTTAAATAGCTTTGTGAAATAACTAAGTTATATATAGATTATCCTGTAACTTAGTATTCCTAACTATAATTATAAAAGTACCTATTCAATCAAAATAAGTTGGATAGCCCATTGTTTATTATATTCAATATCACTTTGCCTGTTGACAAAGAGAAAAGAAAATGTATGAGCTTTTGCCTATATAAGACTGTCGAACCAGTCTCAAGGTGTGATTTTTGAAACAATATATTTAAACCTGTGCAAATCCCTGTATAGACACTTATTTTGGGATAAGCAAAGTTTATTATAGTTTATCTTAAGCCAATTAGCAATCAGTTTAACCAGA
This sequence comes from Emys orbicularis, assembly GCF_028017835.1. Lineage (NCBI taxonomy): Eukaryota > Metazoa > Chordata > Testudines > Emydidae > Emys > Emys orbicularis. Next base: position 78,430,509 of record NC_088687.1, on the reverse strand, counting down.
ACAAGAGTTTCCACACAAAAAAAGGTTCAATTAAATGGTTTTTTTAAAGGATTTAAATTAAACATTTCAACTTCTGTGCTTAGATAAGGTCTTGCATTCTTCCAAAGCAGAGGCCCTTTATGCCCCACTTAAGTCCTTACATGGGCCATGATGCAGAGGACCATCACAAGGACTAAGTGGAGCACAGACCTTGTCATGGTCCTCTGTCCAGAGAGAAAATTCATCTTGGGATGAATTTCACCAGCTGAGAATATGATTCTTACTATCTTTTCCCCTTTGCTAAATTCATGAGAGCATAAAAAGTAAAAATACTATTTAAGTCCTGAAACCAGAAGGTTATGAGAATTAATTTATGACACGATCTCTTGCACTACATTCTTTTTAAAGTTGTGGGCAAGAGCACTGCTGTAGAACCTTTTACAGACTTATGGCAAAACATTAATCTGTGTCTAGGCTTACATATCAAACATAAGAAAAAATCCTTCTGTGACTTTCCTATTGCTTAGAACATAAGGTATGCACCAAGTTTCCCACACTTGTGCAGAAACTGACCAAAAAAAAAGCCAATTCAACAATCAGGAATGGAGTACTGAATCTTCACAGCTCATTAACCAGACCTGCTCATGTATATTTTAACTTTTTCTACAAAAAGGTCCCACAAGCCCCAAAAGTTGTACGCTGTTGAATAGTTTTATATTGGCAACAAAAATGGGTAAAAATTAGCCAAGACATTACATACTGAGTACGTGGAAAGCAGATACCCCAATCTTTATTTGGTTAAATAATTTGTCTGGTTAATGTGTTTTTTTTTAAAAAACAAAGTAATTCTGGAAGTAAAAATTCCTTTTCTGTGGGCTAATGTGTATCATTCTCCTTCTAGGCTTTGTATTGTACACTTCTGAACCCTATATAATTAAAAAGCAACTAATGCCAGCAACAACTTCTATGATTTTCCTTACAGGGTTCCTGAACTCAAATGATATTAAAAAAAATTACCATCTTTTTGATTAGACAAAAAAATGACTTGAAAAGATTTCCTTCATTATTTCCTACATGGGTGCATGTTTCTCCAGCTCTATCTCTTCAAATTCATCAGATTTGCTATGGCTGATTTATTATGTTGATGACAAGAATATGTTATGGTACACTGATTTAAAAAAAAAAATGTGAAAAATCTCAAACTGCCAGAAACCTCTGCTGTAGTTAACTCTACCATGATTTTTGCAGAAACAAATTATGTCAGTCACATTGATGATCTTGTTTGAAGTTCAGATCAGTCAGGCACATTTTATCATCCCCAAAACTACAACAGAATTTTTACAAATCTAGTAAAGCTTTCTTGCATTCTTTCAAAACTTAAAAGGAGTGTCAACTGCATCACTTGTACTGGTGTAAAACCTTTATATCAGATACAGCACACTAGTGCAACAAATGCCTTCTCAACATTTATTTAAAATTAAGTCCACTTAATCCGGTTTCCTAGCATTAAACAGAGAAGTAAAGTTTTCAAAAGTACTAAGTGGCTAAGGAGCCTGAATGTCATTTTAAAAATATTTAGGGCAAGATTTTAAAAAAGTATTTAGGTACCTAAAGATGCATAGGCACCTGGTGGGATTTTCAAAAAAACACACCTAGGAATGTAATTCCCACTGAAATAATTTTGATGGGCCATCAGGGTCTAGGCACTTTTTAAAACCCCACTAGATGCCTCTCTGCATCTCTAGATACCAGAATTCTTTTAAGAATCTGGCCCTCTAAGTGCCTACATCTCTTTTGAAAATGAACATGTACTTTTGAAAACTTTACCTGAATGTAATTAGTGGGGAAGCAGCGAAATAATTAGTCCTTGTATCGGCCTTCTTGAAAGATTACAGTGCAATAATCCTTTTCTTCTCTGTGCCCAAAGACAGATGGAGGGCGCTATCAAAAGAATGCCTGTTTTGAGGAGACAGAAAATATTTACACTTGGGGGAATGAAGTCAGGCTATCTGCACAGTAGGAGAGTGGCTTTCTTGCATAAGCACCAAAGGAGATTGTGCACATCCCGCCAGATTTTCCTCAACTGCCAGGAAGCAGCAGGTCCTGACACCTTGCAACAGGGCTCAGCGTTTCATGACAAAATTCAGAAACTTGTGTAACGCTCTCTCTTGTAAGTGTCCTAAAATGCCCAGCGCTTGGGCTCGGCGCTTGAAAGAGTCAAAGGAAATGAATGACGACACTGAAAAGCGCCAGAGCCAGGCAGGAGTGCAGCAAGGGACAGGCTCTCCCCCTGCACTTTATTTACATGGGGGGCCGGAGGGATTGGCAGGAGCTCCCCCCACCCCGCACGTGTCTATAAACATCGCGTCGTTCCCCTTTCAGCTACTCCCACGCTGCGGGGCTCAGCCGGGGGTCGCCCCTACGCCAGCGCCCTTTGCAACCTGGGGATACCAGCAGCGTGTCGCTGCCGCCCCCCGTGGCCCCGGAAGGGCCCGAGCAACTGTCCTGTCCCGCCGGCCATGGGGCGGCTGTTGCCGCCCGAGCTGCTCCCGCCGCAGTCGCTGCTCACCCCGGTGCAGACAGCGAGCCCCGGGCCCCCAGATCGGGCTGGCAGCAGCGCGCTGCCCCGCACTCCCCGCACCGCCTGGCCCCGGCGCACCCGGGCCCGGATCCTCTCCCCGTGCAGGGCGCAGCCGGGACCTTCCACCATCCCGGAGCCGCTCAAGTCTCCCGCTCGGTGGCTGCCCCGCCCCTGTCTCCGCAGCGCCCTGCAGGAGGAGGAGGCCCGTAGCCTAGGTCTGGGGTGGGGCAAATTGGAGGCCCGCCCGATCTCTCTGTGTCCAGGATCTAGATAGGACTCCCCCATCTGTGTTAGGGAACTTGCCAACTTTCTACTGCCCCTAAACCAAACACCCTTGCCCCGTCCCTCCTCCCAGGCCCCACCCCCTGCTCACTCCATTCCCCCCCCCCCCATGGTTCTGGCAGGGTGTTGGGGTGCGAGGGCTCCAGCTGGGGGTGCGGGCTCGAGGGTGCCACTGGGGATGAGGGATTTGGGATGCAGGGGATGAGGGGTTCAGAGGGGGATCAGGGTTGGGGCACAGGAGGGGTGCAGGCTCCAGGCAGTGATTACCTCAAGCAGTTCCCAGAAGCAGCAGCATGTCCCCTTCTGGCTCCTACATGGAGGCATGGTCAGGGTTCTGAACGCTGCCCCATCCGCAGGTGCTGCCCCCGCAGCTCCCGTTGGCCATGGTTCCCAGCCAATGGGAGCTGCAGAGGTGGCACTTGGGGAGGGGCAGCGTGCGGAGTCCCCTGGTTACTCCTATGCGTAGAAGCCAGAGGGGGGACATGCTGCCGCTTCCGGGAGCCACGTGGAGCAATGGCAGGCAGGGAGCCTGCTTTAGCTGCTGCACCACCGACCAGACTTTTAATGGCCCGGTCATTGGTGTTGACCAGAGCCGCCAGGATCCCTTTTCAACCAGGTATTCCAGTCCAAAACTGGACACCTGGAAACCCTAATCTTTGTGCAACGGTCAATGGTGGCTTCCTGCCCTGGATCTGTGGACAGGGACCAAATGGGATCCCTTACCCTCCATCCCTATCACCCATGAAGTGGCCTAATGGGCTTCAACCCCAAACCTGAGCCTAACCCAGTCTGCACACCCTCAGCCTCAGCTGGAATCTAGGCCAGCGTTCAAATGTCATAAATGGTCCGTCTCTGTAAAGGAACAAACCAAAATGCAGGATCTGAATTTCCCACCACCAGAACTTCGTGTCAGCCAGCATCCAGCTTTTGGGTCTTGGGCCCATCAGCATGAGAAAAGGTGGAAACTGTAGTGGGACATGGTGAGGAAGGCACATCCATACAGGCATTTTGCTGATCTGTCACAATGAAAGGTTCCAGAAAAAAGGACTGGAGCTACTGTCCTAACACATCATTCCCCCCCCCCCCCCCCCCCCAGGTCCTGTGGCTCTCTCATGAATTCTTTCCTATTTTCATTGTAATGCTGTATCCTAGATAATTATTCCCAGATATTATCATATGAATCCCTGAATGGTGACATAAGCACTGCTATTGCACGCGTTTATCCACACAATCTCAGGGCCCTCTGAAAAGAAGAGACACCTGCGTGGAACGGCGAATTTCATAGCCAAATCAAGAGTGTTGACATGCAAACTTTAAATGTGTATTTAAAAAAAAAAATCCCTGGCAATCTCAGGAGCATCCCCATATATGTTTTAATAATCACTAAGGGAAAATATACTTTAGAAATTATTAACATGATTTGGACTGTATGTGACCTGGCACAAGAACTGGGAACAACAGAACCAAAGAATTCTGACTTCTAGTCCCCTATGCTAAACACAGGGCAACACTGCTCGTGCATTTGTGCATACCTTAGGAGACTTGTTGACCCTCTCCATACCCCTGCATATACCTATAATTTTCAAGGATGTGTGAATAAATTGCTAAATACAGTACTTTCCAAAAGAAGCAGGTCAGAAAAGATAGCATATGGATAACTTTGCTTATGCTGTCTGTTTTCTTTTACTTCAAGGTTATGTAGCCATTGTAGGCAGCATTATATCGTAGTCAGATATTATACAAAGCCCAACTGAAGATGCAAAATATTCCCTATAAATAAAGCATACAACATGTTGCCCAGAAAATTAAAAAGTGTATAATGTGGTGTACATCACTATGTATATCTATAGCTGGTTGTTTAATAAACATGCTGATTCAGAAGCTATTGAGATTAATTAGTACTTGAAAAAACAAGGTTTGACAAATTGACAATTATTGGCCAAAGAATTAAACTCACTAGTCAGAGGAAGCAACCACCAATGTTCAGGGGCAATGTGTGAATCTCAGCCCTCTCTCTCTCTCTCTCTCTCTCTCTGCTTTCCCTGCACCCTACTTTGGGGCTCCAGCCAAGATTTACAAAAAAATGGGTGCCTAAAGTTAGGCTCATAAATTCATATTTAAGCATCTTAAGAAGTATTGAGACCAGCAGCTCCCATTTACTTGCTAATCAAAATGTAACCCCCCCCCCCGAAAAAATAGTTTATTATTGGACATTTTATAAATGGCAATAACTGTCCTGTTATGACATGTTACAACAGATCAGGTTTTAACAGTCACATCCAATTACAGGGAAGGAGGTGTATCCATGGCTTCAATAAGAACCATTTAATAAGGATATCTTTACTTTCTTACTCTTCTCACATACACTAATTAATTTTATTTTAACAAGGTGATCTGTAGTGACCCTCCCTTCACATACACTTTCATTCCCTTTCTGATTGAACTCTAGTTGTATCCAAACCATTATTAGTGAGCATTATATTATTTGGTGATACTTTGTAAACAGTCTGGAGTTTGTTCTCATTAAGAGAAACATTTAAGGATACAAATACCTTAAAGGGAAAGGATGCAATGAAAAGCACTGCAACAGACACACTGGGTTGACACTTTTATACTTTAAAACAAATGCCAAATATTGAACTTTGTAAATCTCTGTTTTTGTTCCACGGTGAAAAGTACAAGTACATCAATGACAGCAGTTTTATAAACAACAGCAGCTGAGTGAAAATAGTGGTCATACAGTTTTCTAATTACATTGGAGGTGTAGTGAAGATCAAACATGTAAAACCGTTTGTGTTTTACAGGGTGATAAGTAGAATCATCCTAGCTGCTGTGATAACTGCAATACTTTTGAATGTTAGGAAATTCAAAATTGTGGTCCTCAAGTTTTAACCATGTACTTGGCATTTACTTGGGCTACGGGGGGGGGGGGGGGGTATTTTTCAACTTTTTCTGTGGTCCATTGTTAAAATGTAGATTATTGTTGTGAACAGAGATAGGGCACTGTATTTTGGCTCTGCAAAATCCAGTGGCAAAGAGAAACAGCCCTTCCCAAGGGTAAGTCTACTTGCAGAATTTAAAGAACAAGTTTAATTGTTTGGCCATTTCACATAATGCTATCCTTCCTTTCTGCTGTTACATCAGCAGGACCACATCATTCAGAGGTATTGTGATAACAGATGTGGAAACTGGTGGCAAACCTAAATGTTTACTATTTCAGTAAACATTTAGGACCTACTTTTTTAAATCTGCAAGTGAGGAATTCCACAAATGTGCATACAGTTCCACACAATTATTGTAACTGTGTGTGAAAATTGTGCAACTGTGCAAATACTCATGTATGTATCTAACTGGAAATTGGATGCAGTTACCTAATTTGTGTAGGCATTTGTAATAATTGCATGCCAAAATTAGGCATACACTGCACAAACATTTTTGTACACACAATTGCATGCATATGGTTTTTGAAAACAAACCTTGAATATGTTATCCCATTTATGAGCTCACTGGGAAAAAACACAATAGAATGACATTTTTTCTTTTTGAAAATCAAGTTTCCCAGGGTTATATAGAAAATGTATGTATCCCTTTTTGTTGTCTGTTTCCCAAGATTTGTATATGAGGCCTGATTCTCCACTCTATTGTACAAGTTTTATGTTGGTGTAGCACGGGCATAGAACTCGTGTAACATAGTGGAGAATAAAGCCAGCTAATTCCTCTAACCTTGAAATCATTTCCACTGCTTTACTTTGATTTTCTCTAGTTCATCAATGTCCTAAGAACAAAACAATTAAAAATCCATAAAAAGTACAATTTATCAAAAGTTTAAAAAGAAGTAGTGAGAAGCAAAGGGACATGTTGAAACAGAGAAATCTAAATTAATATAATTTTAAAATAATGTATAATCTCTTCTATTTCTCTGAAAACAACACACACAGAATTGACTTTTCCAAACCTAATAGTCATAAAGGCAATTTTAACAGTGAGATCCTTCATATGGCCATAACCTTTTTTCTTCTGGGATGGTGAAAGTATATAGTCAGAGCAGGCATTCATGTGGGTGAAAAAAATGTTAGATAAGAATGCATAAGCAAGGCTGACATGATCCATTACATGGTTGCCTAGGGAGCTTATGAGAGGGGTGAAACACACACAAAATTGCATACCATGTAATCCTAATGAAATCCTTTCTAAACCTTGTAAAAACATTCCCAAATCCTTCTAAATGAAGTCTGTTAATGCAATTAATCCAAAGTTGTGGTGTTAAAGCAGTTTACCCTGTTCATGGAGTCATGAACCTGCCCGTCTAGGCTGAAGGTTATGTACAGTCCACAGAGATGCAAAGTTAAATCACTCTTTGGTTATTAGCCCATAATATAAATGACAACATGTCTGGTATGAACCTCTGTTTGTGGAAAGCCAATTTATTCTATTACACAAACTATACTATTCCGACTTACTCTGTTGAAGGATAATACAGTAGTTATTGTAAAGTAAATTTTAAAAAAAGTGGAGATAGGAGGTTCTGAGTAAACCACAGTAAAATCTCTATGGCTGAAATAGATTTTCAAGCTGAGTGAGGGCTAGTTTGTATTTTTTAAATGTTGCAGTCAAGATAAAATGTAATTGTAACTGATATGATATCATCAATATGATTTTACACTGATAGTAATAAAACTCATTTGCATCAATGGATTATAAACAACAGCGATAATTTAAAGTCACTGGAGTTATCACAATTTACACCTGCTGAAGATCTGGCCCCAGATTAACATAATTTTAGGATTCTAATTGATATATTAAAGACAAGAACTTTCTCATTTAATTTTAAAAGTCATGGTTTATATATCCACCTTGATCAAGGGCCCACAGGGAAACCCATACAATATAAATAAGCATTCAGTTATGTAATACAAAGTTACTCCTATTTTGAGGTTCTCATAACCACCTCCTTGAGCTATGGGCTCATGATTAACAATATAACACTTGAGATGCAGTGCAGGACTAATCTCTGCTGACAGTGATTCCCTGTGTGGCCTTGATCAAGTCACTTATTGCTCTTTAGGTAAAATCTTTCCCCCATAGAAGTCCCCATGTGTAACATAGGGATAATATTTATTTACCTTCCTTAAAGAGTATTAATTAGTTTATGTTTTACAGTGTTTTGAGGAAGTAAAGCAGTATATGTAAGGGTTTTAGATTATTACTAAATATCTAGGGTGAAATCCTGGCTCCATTGAAGTCTACAGGAGTTTTGTTATTGAATTCAATGAAGCCAGGATTTCACCCAAAGAGTTTTAACAAAACCTACTTTTGGTCTTGCTGTAGCTGACAGGATACCTCATTTGCACAGTGCCTAGCACAATATTCAAAAGATGTGGACAGTGGTTTAGCAGCAGCCAGCACCATGTTCTGGGCCCTTCAGCAGGCTCTGTGGAGGCATCAGGACATCAAGCTTACTACAAAGCTAGATTACAGTTATAACAGCTCTATTGTATGGCAGTGAAATGTGGACACTGAGGAAGGCTAAAGAGCACTGGATTGACCTTTTCAATTCTTGTCATCTTCAGCAGCTGCTTCATATTTAGTATAATATCAACAATGAGGATATTTGTAGCTGAACCCACCAGCAACCTCCATCAGCAGTGGTTTGGTTTTGGTGGCTTTCTTGATTTGAATATATTATTAGGATGGAAGATGAACTAATTATGAAAGAGCATTTACCAAGGAATGTGACCATATAGTTGGCGATCACATACCTTTGGTGACATAATAAGATTGCCGATGACAGACATACAGATAAAGATCAAACTGGATGGCACTTGAACTGCAAGGAAGCTACATCCCTTTGTCATTTGCCATGATGATGATAGCACAATAGCATCCTGGTCCACAGCTGGCATTCATGGGCACTACGGTAAAAGAAATAATAAACAATAGCTCATATCATAATGTCTTGTTTTGGAGCCAATGGCTCAAGGTTCTAGTCACAACCGAACAGGGCTGTATGGTTTATTTAGTAATAGTGCTGATTTTCTTTTAATTTTTAGCACTGATTAATTACAGAAAGGCACCTACTGTTCCTTTACATATGTAGAAAACTAGTCAAACTGTTGCTGAATTACAGGTGACTAAAAATTACCCTGATTATGGAACCACTCAGTAATGGCTCCATAATTCATATTGCGGCTGCAGTTTTATGATAGAGTCTGTCTTCAAACCCCTGACAGGTGCACTGAAAAAATGTTTTTAACTAAACTATTTTCTGAATACATTTATTATAGTTCAGAAGAATTTTTAGTTTTTTTAACCCTCCAGGCAAATTTTATTCAAATTATTTGATGCTTAAAAATGAAAGTTTAAAAAAAATTCTCACTAACTATATTTTTACATCTTTTAAAAAAGCTTGATTGCAACATATCAAACTTTACATGTTAAATAATACCAAAATCCAATGGGTCCACTAAAACACTTTGAAAAGATTTATTTATAAAAATTGTGTGTATTGTCTTCTATAGTGATATATACTATTTTAGGAAAAAATGAAGGAGAAGAAGAGATGCGGATGAGTAGGGTCCTACCAAATTCAGGGTCCATTTTGGTCAATTTCACGGTCATAGGATTTAAAAAATCATAAATTCCATTATTTCAGCTATTTAAATTTGAAATTTCACGATGTTGTAATTGTAGGTGTCCTGACCCAAAAAGGAGTTTTTTGGGGGTTACACGGTTATTGTAGGGGGGGTTGCAGTACTGCTACTCTTACTTCTGCACTGTTGCTGGTGACGGCGCTACCTTCAGAGCAGGGCAGCTGGAGAGTGGTGACTGCTGGCCGGGAACCCAGCTCTGAAGGCAGAGTTGCTGCCAGCAGCAGCGCAGAAATAAGGATGGTATGGTATGGTATTGCCAGTGTTACTTCTGCACTGCTGCCTGCAGAGTGGGCCCTCACTTAGCAACCGCTACTCTCCGGCCACCCAACTCTGAAGGTAGCAGTGCAAAAGTAAGGGTGGCAATACCAAGACCCCCCCTAAAATAACCTTGCAACCTCCCCCCCCCCATTTGGGTCAGGATCCCCAATTTGAGAAACGCTGGTCTCACCCATGAAATTGGTATAGTATAGGGTAAAAGCACACAAAAGATCAGATTTCATGGCGGGGGGGGGGGGGGAGGGGGACACGACCAGATTTCACAGTCCGTGATGTGTTTTTCCTGGACATGAATTTGGTAGGGCCCTATGGATGAGTCAATTATGAGAACCAGGAACTTTTTTTTAAAAGTGTGATCTTAAACTTTGTGAAAATTTTGCAGGGATAACGATACTGCACTTGGAATGAAAAATCTTCTTATTCACCAGTAGTGAGTACATTGTTCAAACCCCTAAATATTGACATGTCAGTAATGTAATGTTAATTTATTATATTAAGTAAAGGGTTAATCATATTTATAGCTATAAGTCATGTCTCTACCTCAGCTTCTGTCTTTTCTTTACTAAATCAATAATCATCCCTGGCAATCCTTATCAATGCTTGTTTCACAAGTTAGTTCTCAGTATGGTAACCTTAGCATATAAAACTGGCATAGTAAATTAGCAGTGAATTATCTTTCAAACACTAAGAATCATATTTATTTCCTAAAGAACCTCTGTGCTATGTAAACCTCCTTTTGTCCCCTTGCTGAACTAGGATATCTGAACCAATGTTCATTCAGTCTGGCACACTTTGGTTATGTGTGAACCCCAAGAGATTGAGTGCTTTTCAGATATTAGATCTGAAACCTGTCTTGATTGTATCCTTACCATTTTGTATTTCATTAGGAAAACACTCAGATAGAATATCTGTATCCATCTTGTTTGAAACTGATAATTGACAAGACTTGTTCATTCAGAAATAAACTTAAAACTTGCTTGTGTATAAGTAAGGGCCTCATAAACCACCTTTCATAAATATGATCAAATCTTATGCCAACTTAGTTTTATTTGAATCAGGATATTGGCACTTCCCTATTTAAACCACACTAGAAGAGTCTCTCTGTACCAGGGTTACAATTCTCAATATAGCTCTTTCAATAGCTAAATCATCTGGCGCCAGGGTCTTCCAGGAGCTTTATTGGAATAGGTCAGTTGACCTGGTTAATCCCACTTTTATCCAGACTACATAATATGCTATTTCTCTAGTATAAACAAAATAAGTGTTCCTATATTACCTGGGAAATTCTAAAAATAAACATTGTACAGCACTACCACTTGTTGCTGGAGGCATTTGGATATTAATTTTCTTTCAACACGGGGTTGTAATCCTGAGATCAAAATAAAGTATTCCCGACCTACCCTCCCAGCCTTTTCTGGTTGTTTCAATTGCTTTTGTGGTAACTTTTGTCTTTTTAAAATAATATTTTACACTTTTATTAAAGATTACTCCTAAACTGTTTTATTTTCTGATTAGAAAGAGCAGCATGAGAGTCAATCTGGGAGAATTGTCAGGTAAGAATAACAAACACTGTTTCTGGACAAAATTTTAAGAGATATATAAACATTCCTAATTCTTAATGTTTGACTGGATGGATCCCAGTGTCTCAGGTCATTATTAATTGACTCATGCCCTTTGTTACTCTAAAGGTAGTTTTCCTAGGATTAGAAAGCAGAGCTGGAGAAAAGGGAATATCTCAACACATGAATTCCCTGAGAAATGTCTGAAAATGTTCATTTATGGGGACAAAGACCTTCTTAAATTGCATAGTCATATTAAGCAAGATCATGTGTGCTTCCAAAATTATTCTTGTAAATGTGTTAGGCCTCAAAGGACTGTTTCTTTTGTTCTAATATTATAAATGAAGTATTAGAGATGGGTGGTCATGAGCTGAATTAGATTTAGAATAAAATAATTCAAAACTCAGAACAAACACATATTAAAAAAAAAATAGTGACAAAGGCCCCATGTTCCCCTCCCAAATAAATTCTCAATCCTGCATTTAGATACTTGGATCCTGTAGTACACTATACCTCTCTAACACACCTTTGGGGAGAGGGTGGGCACTGCTCCAGTCTCAGAGGGCACAGACTTCCAGCTGTGATGGTCAGGGCATCCGTCCCCTTACACAGGGCCCACAAAAAAGCAGAGTCCTAGGATTTCAGGAGCTAAAGGGGGGGGGGAAGAGAAGTACAAGCTCTTCTCCTTTCTGAGAGGGCCAAGGCCTTCCAGCCATTTCCCTAATCTACAGGCTCATCTTCTAGAGGGCAGGAAGCTCTGAGTTACAGTCTTGCTCCGTTAGCGTATCACGTGCAATTGCGCAGGACCTCCCTTTTAAGGACCTGGCCTCTTCCAGGCTTGACAGGCCTCACAGGTGCCCAGGGGTTGGTGCTCACTGTGCCCAAAGGATCTCATTAACTCCTTTCTGACTGGGATGGGGATCTGACTCACCACAGGCCCATTAGCACAGATCCCTCCACCTGTTCACAGTGCCATAGTCTAATTCAGAGTCACAATGTAAATTCATTTGGAGAAGGAAAGCTGACATTGATGAGCAACTGCCTCAGGGCGCAATCAGCAGAATTATTGAAACTGAGGATCCACAGGATACAAACGGACAAACCACACAGAATAGCTTTGTGAGCAGCGTCCTGACTTTCTGCTGCATCCTGAGGCCCAATCCAGTGCCGTATGTCAACAAATCAGGGATGCAGCCAATAGCACCACCCAAATTAACTAAGAGTTATACCCTGTGTTTGGAAAAAAAGCCCATCACCTAAAATCAACACAGGAATAATTTAATTCAGAGGATAAAATAGTAAGCCATTTAAGAAACAAGCAGCTCCTCCAGGCTATCTGCATGCTGAAAGAGACAGTATATAGAAAAATGAGTCTTTGCTAACTGGAGAGATGCAGAAACAGAGAGCAACCACTCTATGCAGCATACTTGCATACTATTCAAACCATTCCAGGTGAATGATAGTGCTGTTCTGAGCTGGGTTCACTTATCCTGAATGTTCTATGTCAGAGGGTTAACATCCTCCAGAGAAAATACAAAGATTTGGGAGAAGGAGAACTTTGGATGAAGAATCTGCTGTTTCTACTTGGAATAGAAAGGTTGGGCTTTCAGACTCACCAGAAAAACCATGGGGGAAAAGCATATATTGAAAGTAACAGCACAAATATATCATAAGATCCAAAAAACTTTAATAATAGAGCTTTATTACAGTTCAACTGGGGACTGTATTGCAAAATACAAACAAGGAGGTCCATCATGGGTGGGGGGTGAAGCTTCTCTTGGGGGAGGCTAGCTCCCAATCCCACCTTTTCTGCCCGCGGCCCCACCCACACTCCCCCCACACTCTGCCCCAGGCCCTGGTCCCTCCCCTGCCCCCCCCCCCACACCGCTCGCTGCGTGTGTCCCTCCTTTCCTCTTGTTCTGGTGACAGCAGGGGGTCTTGCTTTCCAACTGGGCAGCTGGGCACTGGGACTGGATTTCTGAGGGGCTTGATACTGGCGGAGGCTTGTTGCCCAGCTCTGCAAGCCAGGGCCATTGACTGATGCCTCTCTCTGGGGGCAGGAGCCTGGCTTAGGCCTAACATTTGGACCCAGTAATGGAGGAAGTGAAGCTGCTGAGCCTGCTGTGAGTCTGGGTTGAGGGAAAGCTGACAGGATTCACTCCAGATCCACCAGAGCTGTGACTCCTGCAATACCCTCCAATGCACTACCAGGGCATGTCTCTGACTGGCCAGCCCAGGGACCCTGCTGCCCCAGAGCCCCATCACTCAGAAATGCGCTTCCTGAACAACTTTGGGCAAGGCCCATCATAGCCATCTCTGGCCCCATAGCTGGCACCAGGAGCTGCCATTACGGGATGCAAGCAGTGAGCGGCGGCAGGGTGGTCGAGTGAGGGGGGGGGAGGAGAGGAGGGACAGGGCGAGTGGCAGCAAGGGGATTGAGCAGAGAGGGAGGGGGAAAAGAGGATGGATGCAGCAAATGGCTGCAGCGGGGGACAAGCAGGGAGGGTGTGGAGCAGGGTGGGGAGAGGAGGGAAGCAGCAAGGGGCAGTGGGAACCTCTGGAGAGGGGGGTGGAGTGGAGGAGAGCTGGATAGGAGCAGCCAGGCAGCAGCAACCGTTGGGGACCTTCGGGAAGGGGAGGAGCAAGGAGGAGAAAAGGCAGAGCCACCATGGCCCAGGCATCTCCCCTGGCCTGTTATACCCGCTGCCCATAAGGCCCATAGCAATTTCTGGGTTAGCATATACACCTTCTTTTTGCCTCTCTGTTATACGAATACTCTGGTTCTCAGTCCTTGCTACAAGCCTTTATCAGCTGCCTGCATGTGTGCAGCACTCTATTTTAATTAGCCTCAAGATTCAAGGCTTAGATGGAATAGCAGGGGTCCATAATTATCTTCACGAACTAGTGATCTGCCCAGAAAATGAGGAATGAATAAGGTAATAGGCAGTCAGAGGGCACTGTTCAATCACAGAGAGGAGCTAGAAGAATGGAAGATAAGCAAGCAGGTTTTTCACTGACTTTTTGGATCTCAAATTACTAAAAACAAAAAACCCAAACAAACAAACAAAAAGACCCCCCTAAAACAACCACCACTCATTTTTACTAACAAATTGCACCAATTTTAGACATACACATATTTCTTGTCAGAGGATTTGGAATAGATGGTTTAGGTTAAAATTGCCTGGTGCCTATGGAGTGTTTGGTTTTTTATTTTTACTGAATTTATTTAGGCATCCGTAGTATTTTTTTGAGGTCTCATATACAAGAAATATGCCTCCTAGCCATTATTTATAATTATGCTCTCCATATGGGGGGGGGGGAAACCTACTTTTTTTTCCATTTCAAGAGATTTAAGACACTAGGATTTAAATAATCGCTATTCACAAGATGGCCTTGACAAAAGGGCCCAGGATTATCTCTTTAGCAACTTTAGAATCAAAGCGGCATTATTGATATGAAGCTAAAAGGGCTTTGCAGTTCTTTATGTAATTAAAAGCAACTGTTATTATGGAAATTTCTCAGTGCAGCTGTTGTATCAGAAGAAAGGTTGCACTCTTTTCTGTCAGTAATCCCTTTAAATCTCTGACATGATTCATAGCTCCTTATACACTGTCTGTAAATTAAACACAACTGGCTGCCTTCCATAGGTAAATGTTATTTATTTTTTACCTTCATTTTCACCTCCATAAGCAAGTTATACAAGAGCATGGTAGCAGAACTTGAATTCAGTAGATGAAACAATGACAGAATTTCCTTTAATCAATTTAATTTTGGTTTTCTTTTTTTCAGATCACTCATTATTTCATGTGCCAGGAAGTGTGATGGACACTCAAAGAAGCCATAGGAAGACACAAACCCTGTCCCTAACAGCTTACAAATTTTGTACTTGACACAGCAATCAAGGATGACAGATATGAGGGACGGGATACAGTGTTGCTGAGTTTGGCCAAGGTTGGAGCCAGTCTCACAATGACACTAGAAGTTTCAACCCTGCGTGGGGGAAAAAGATCCTTCTGATTGGCTGCCTGCCATATCTGTTCAGCACCTGGGGCATAGCAGCCAATCAGGCTGCTGCAGCAGGTAGGCTGAGCTTTCCCCATCCCCTCAGGAGCCAAAAGAAGTTTTGGGTTAGGGGAAGGGAGAAGCCCACACCATTCTCATGGTGGTGGTTAGGAGGGAGCAGAAAGAATCTAGCAGCTCCAAGTGGCTCTGCTCCCTCCACTGTACTCCCCTCATGTGAACAGTGGATCATTCTGCTCTTTGTTCCTCTCCATTCCCTCTACAAGCACCAGGATGGCTCCTTTGCTTCTCCCCTCCCTGTCTGTCCTGGCAACAACCGGCATGGAGAGGAGAAGAGGGGAGTGAAGAACCCCAGAAGTTGCTGCCCCCAGGCCTGGGAGAGCAAAGGACCAGAGGGGAAGCTGGGGGAAGTGCAGATATAGGGACTGAGGGGGTGCATAATTAATGTGGGAACTGGAGGGTGAATAATTAATTGGAGGGCTGAGGGGAAAAAATTAATTAATTAGAATTTGGGGGTTTGTGGAGAAGCTTGGAACTCCTTACCATCTGGTGGGCTCAGGCAGGCAGGGAGAGCTCCTGCAGATTTGGGGACCAAAATCACCTTGCTCCATACATTTGGGAGAGTGGGCGACACTAAATGTCACATCCGTTGGGGATGGGTAGAGGGGGAGTTCAAAAATCAAATGTCAGCTGCCAAAACACCATGTGATGTCTTTAAAAAAAAACCACTCATGGTTTTGGGGCCAATCTCATGATTTTTGAATGTTTGGGATTGTCAGCCCTGGAGATGGGATGAGGGTTACAGCAATAGGATCACATGGTTACTGAGGTTAGGCATATTCATGTTTGGGCACTTGTACGTTTTTTGTATTGGTTTTGTTTATTTTGTTTTCCTTGAGAATATGCTTACAGTTTGAACAGTTTGCTGTGCTTGTCCCTTTAACTTTGTCTCTTTTGGACTCTATGTATTGTGCCCCATCCCCCCACCGCCTTGTGTGGTTTGTAAAATCTTTACATTTTGTACTAGTACATATTGTGGGTTGTCACAGGCTGAGCATGTTTTTCTAAGGGTCCTAGGCCTAACTCATAACCCATCTCCCTCCCCTCTTGGATTGTATGACTGAGAGAGCAAGTGACTGAGAGGCAGGCTGCTGTTAGTAGGAAGGAGAGCTGGCACAAGGATTGGCACTGTGTTTGGAGGCTTTCCAGAAACTGGAGAAGGATCAATGGTGGTTTCCTCTGAGAGGGAGCCCAGGAAGGGCCCTTTGTAAGAAGCCAGAAAAGACCAGAGAGGAGGCTTAGGGCTGTGCTACAGAAGGATATTAGGGGATGTAATAGGGTGGCCTGCCCCTTTAAGGGCCAGAGGCCTTGGGCCAGTCAGCACTGGTCTATTAGCCCCTGCCCTACCAGTGCAGAGTTGGCCATAAGAGGAAGGAAGTCCAGAAATAGAGTGCTGTCTGGAGAGGGAAGCAGAAGGCAGTGAGGAGCTAGTGGCTCATAGAAGATTCCAGACTTGGGAATCCAGAGGAGCCAGGGAAGGGCTGAGGGGAGGGAGGAAGAGGAGCCTGGGAAGGTTGAAAGTGGAGTCCAGAGACTGGGCAGAAGAGCGTGTGAACTTGAGAAGGGAAGACAGAGCCCTTGGTAAGATGGGGCTGGGCCCAGTTTGAGACTGGGGCAAAGACTCTGTGTCTTGTGCTTATTTTGGACTTGTAAGGACTGGAAGGGATGGACTTCTTGTTAATGGAATGGCTGAAGGGTTAAGTCTAGGAGAGGAAACTGAGGCAGAACTGCTGCAGAGTCCACCCCTGGCCATGAGGGGGCACAGTGGAAGTGGCAACCCTGTAACAGGGAGAGATTTCTATACTGGGGAGTCAGGGGAAAAGGTCTGACCTATGGACAGGCACTGTAGGAAGTGGCACTGAGAAACAGGGAAATAGGGTAGTCTTGGGTTTAACATAAACTCCTGCCTCCAGTTTAGTGTTGAAGTCTGGTGTAGTAGGAGGCCCCCATACATGGCCCTACAGAAGTGGTATGGGAAATCGCTACACAAAGAGGCTAAGGAGTGCTGAGCCTGGGGAGGGCCAAATAAAAGTCTGTTTTGTTTTTGTTTGAATTTTGTTTGATTTCCAGAAGGGAGGACCCTTGCTTTGACCAGAAAGCCAATGCAACCGAGACCATATCAAACTATCCTACAGCAAGGAAAACAGAAGCACCAGATTATGACACAGGGAAATCGTGTACTGGAAGTGATACAGAGCAATGATGGGGAAATGAAGGCAGTGATTCCATATAGGTAAGAACCCCTTTGTATGGACCATTATCTGAAAAACCTTGAGTTATGAGACTCTGTAGATCTCTGATGAACTAAATTTCTGATAATTACTCTGTTTCACTTGCGATATCTATAGATGACTCAATCCAAGCTAACTTGAATATGTGTCAACTGAAGGTAAATAGACTTTGCCCTCAAACTAAAAGAAAATAATTTATACATTTTTTCTAAGGTGTTCTTGATACTTACTGAGGATGTAATTGTTCTTTAGACTTTTGTGATGGCTATTTTATTAACCAATGTCAGCAATTATCTCAGACACACAGAATAAACCATATAAAACCAGCCAGCCCCTCTTTCCTCCTAACAGAAAGCCACAAGAATAGATAGGTTTGAAACTACACCCATGAAATTAACATATTTTGGTTCTGACCAATGAGAAATGTAAGTTCCACATCTGTTGCTCTCCACTATGAACCACCTACCTTCATCTTCCAGAAGTGCAGATCTATGGGCCAGATTGCCAGCTGGTGTAAATCTGTGGCTCTCCAAGGAAGAGAGTGGAAGGATGCTGATTTACACCAGCTGAGAATCTGGTTCTATGGATTGCTAGCAAGAGTATCTGTGCCGATTTTTAACTGTTGAAGCAGTTGCAGTCTCTCAGGTGGTCAGGCCAACTTTATAGATCAATGTCAACAACACTCAGAATTGCTGCCAGAAGCAAATAAAAAGGCAGTGACGTTTTAAAATAATTGGTGTAATATGCTCCCTGTGGTTAACACAGCCAAGCAGGTGGGCAGCCTCATTTTGCATCAGCTGTATCTCCCAAGCAATCCACAAACAAAGGGTTGTGATAAATTGAGTTGGGAGGGAGGTGTCTGAGATACCATGGGGACTAGTGTTAGAATTGGTCTTATTTAACATCTTCATTAATGATCTGGAAGAGGGATTAAGCAGCACATTAATTAAATTGGCAGATGTTACACAGAAGTAATTCCAAGGGTCCTCGATAGATTACGAATGTGAACAGATATTAACAAAACACAATTCAGTTTGGGGAAAATGTAATCTCATTGCCTGCAGCTATCTGAGTCACTTTGCTATTTGGATCTGTTTTCCTGTGGGTTTGCCACCCTTTCTAATTTGTATATCCAGTATGTTTGAACACTGTTGAATTTATAACCAACATTAATGAGAAAAGAGAAGCAGCAGCCACACAGGATACAAGAAAAGTGCTTGTTTTGGGTATAGAGGGATAATGGGGTAAGAAGGTTTCTTGCTTTTGAGAGGGAGTTATTTGTTCAAAAAAGCCTCTGGAAACCCTAAAAGTGACCTGACCTAGGCTACAACTATCAGGAAAAATCACTGCAGATGTTTCACTACTGTGACAAAGCAGTTCCACGGACCAACTGGAAACATTATGGACATATGTCCACCGATGATCCAGGATTCACAGATGCAGAATTACTGCTTTACTTTCTCAGCCTATCTGTGTCACCTCACTATCACCTGAATCTAGCTTGAGCCAGATCAACTTCAAAGTCCCTAATGGCAGTGGGAAAATAAAAAATCTGTACTCTCAAAGATTGATTAAATTTAATCATATATTCCTTTATGTCCCTGAGATGGGGTGGACACCCCACACTAGCCCTGCAAGAGCTGAATTAGGCCAGGTGGGCCCAATCAGCTAATTAGGCTGCAAACCGGGGAGATTTAGGCTGGAGACAGCTAAATAAGGACAGGCTCACCCATCCATGAACAGCCAGGGCCTGTATTAATTGAGGTAGCTGGCAGTAGAGCGGGGCTGCTGCTGGGAAAGACTGCAGGAAAGTAGGTTGTAGTCACTTCTTCAGTGGAGGAGACTTGGAGGCTGGCAAACAGAGAGAGGAGGGAAGCCTAGGGAAACAGCTGCAAGAGAAGGACTGTATAGGGACTGTGGCTGCTTGTTATAGGGTCCCTGGATTGGAACCCACTGTAGAGGGCAGGCCTGGGTTCCTCTACCAGCCAGTGGGAAATGGCAAGGGTGTTGGAGGCACCAGTCAGACAGCAGGTCTGGAAAGACTGTGAATTCCCTGAAGGGGGAGGACTTTGTTGACCTTGCTGGTGGGCTAAGGCACAGAGAGGAAGCTGCAGACCCAGGAGTGAGTGAGGCGTAGAGCAAGACAAGACTGGAGAAGACCACGCTGGAGGGAGAGCCCAACCTGCCAGAGCTAATCCCCAGGAAAGCCAGCAGGAGGTGCTGCTTGTGGTGAGTAGACCCCATGACATCCCTATACTACCATAATAGTTGAGAATTTCACAATGTTTAATGAGCTTGAAATGAAAGTGTCTTAAGGCTTTCTCTTATCCTCAAAATGGACAAAACCACAACCCAAGAAATCTCACTTTGTCCTGTAGCTGCCTCACAGGCTGGCTAATCAGGTCCAGTGGTGTGGTACGAAAGGAAAGAACAGAAACACTGACGAGCTCATCCACCCTAGATGAAGTCCGCGGGAGTCTCAACAACCCCTTGTTGCCAACAGTATGATGGATGGTGATAGATCTAAAAGTAGAAGCATTGACAACTGACCTCTGTCGTCCTCCCCATCATTAACTAACAAAACAAATGTTGTCTCCATGTCTTACCCACACTGAAAGACTGATTGAAAGTAATTAAGAAAATCTGAGATCTCTAAATGGAGCCAAAGTTGCTCTTCTACAATCTTTTCAGTAATCTGGTTTTGTATTTTCAGCCCAGATGGGAAAGAGAGCCTCCATCAACTGCATAAATTCTAGTTAAGTTAAAGCATATCTTTTTAGGAAGACTATCAAAGTTTATTTAAGGACTTCAAGTGATGGTGAATACATCACTTCTTTCTTTGGTAAGTTGTTCCAGTGGTTAATTATCCTTGATTCAGTTTGATTTTTGTCTCTCTTCAACTTCCAGGCAATGGATCTTGTTAGCTCTTTGCTAAATTAAAGAGCTCTCTACTGTCATCTTCTCCCATGCAACTATTCTTAAATCATGATCTTGTCACATCTTAATCTTTCCTTTTGAGAAGCTGAATAGAGTGAGCTTCTTAAATGTCTCACCATTAATCAGGTTTTTTTTAGACCCGAGATCATTTGTGTGGCTCTCTTGAAAGACTGGAAAGAGTTCAGAACATCCTCTTTGAAGTAAGGATACCAGAACTGGACACAATATTCCCGCGAGGTTCTCACCAATGCCATTCCACCTCCGTACTTCCACTCAATATTCTCATGTTTTTCTGTGGCGCTGAGCATGTGCGGGTCCCACTTACTTCAATTTGAGGTATGTCTGCTCAGCAGCTCTGAAAATCAAGCCCATGGACTCAAAAATCACAGAATACAAAGCTTCCTGACTCCTCAAAAGTCACAAATACATGAAATGTGTGACTGCTATGTAAAGATTGACAGTGTGAAGGGCTTAATACAAATCAAATGTGTTCTCTGCAAAAATCAGGTAGGCACTGAATGTGTATATCCTATTTATAGTGTGCACTATAGGCATTTCACTCAGAAACCAGTTGTCTTTGTGAATCAAAGATAACTCACCCCAGAGTGTGTTGATTTTAACAGTAAAGAATGTATCTGTAGGACACAATTTTCTGTTTTTGTGGTGCTCGAAAATATACAGTGGCTCTCCTCATGACTATAGAAAACAGGCTCATGATACAGCAGCGCACTCAGGAGGAAGTTGGAATTATAGCAGAGTCTGAGCAAGCTAAAGGCAGAGTTTTCTGCAAGTGCATCTGTCACACAGGAGAAAGCTGGAGAAAACAAGAAGGTGACAGGCTGGGAAGAAAGAAAAATAGCATAATATAAAGTGAGTTAATGATGCTAGCAATTTTTAGCCATTGAGAAGGCAAGGACTGCAAGACAAGCTGGCACATTGTGATTTATGTGTATGAAGTAGGCAATGTGACTGTCTCTTTTTGTGTGTGTATTAAACTCACAGGATAAGCTCAAATGTTCAGGTTCTCTGATGCTGAGCATCAATACAATAGTTATAAAGAATGTTACTGGAGTTTTCTAGTTAAAAGATTTGCTACTTGTCTAATGTTGTGAATACAAGCTAAAGGGGATAACTTACTATTGCCAACACAGTAAAATCAAAAACAAAGTATGTTTCCCATCTCATGCCAGTTCCAGACAAGTGCTGCTCCATTACCTTCAGCAAGGTTGCTCCTGATTTATCCTAGTTTGGACCCGATTCTCCTACGCTATTTATTGCTAATACCTTTTTACCTACTTTGGAGGGATTACTAGCAATGATTTGAGCCAGGCTTGGTATGGGGTCATTTCTTTGTAAGATTTTAATCCACACAACTTTGCTACTGCTCCTCTCACCTGCCTCACAACCCCCTAGTTATTTCGGTATTGAGCTTCTTCAAGGAAAAATTGCCATTCATGACACAGCATGTAGTGGTTTTAAAATGTCATTAAATCTGACCACTAAACACATGAGGATTTGGACTCCGCTCACTAAAGCTGAAAAGTCCGCATACTAAAACTATATCCCCTATACATATGAAAAACCTTAAACAGAATAATTGAATCATTATTTCTATGCTACTTATTGTTCATAATTTCCCTTTAGTGTTTCTTAAAGTTTTTTAGTGGATTTCCTTCACAGTATCAAGTAATATACAAATAATTCTGATTTTTAAAGGGTTCCTTTCCAGCTGATGTTGAATTCTAGTTAGCAAACTTTTTTTTTTTTTTTTTTTTTTACAAGTTACAGAAAAGCTGGAAATGATGACGTAAAAGAAAAATCAGCCTAGAACTGATTTCCCCCCCCCCCCTTAGAAGTTTAGTAATTCCTTTGTGTCTCAATACTGTCTGTGTTAGAACTGGGAAGCAAGGGCTGGCTTGAACTGAACTGTGGAAAAGAGGAATGATTATTTCATAATCAAAGTAAACTAACGTTAGGTGGGGATAAGGACATAGGTGTTCTTGCTGTTACTATGTCCTATTTAGATTGTGGTAGGTAGTACTCTAAGCAAGTAAAGTGCTTTCTAAATATTGAGGAAAACACAGTTCCTGCAGGATTGGAGCCTCAGTTAAGTTATTTTAGTAGTTCAGAGGGATTTAAATGAAAAGAAGGTAAGTGGTGGCTTTTTCAAATATGGATTGGCTCTGGAAGGGAGTTCCTTGCATAAGGGGTAGTATGAAAGAACTTGTTTGTGCTTGAACATTAAGGAACAAATTGTGACTGCCTGTATGAGTAAACCAGGAAGAAAGCCCCTGCTCACCTACTACAATTAAGCAGGTAGCAGATATAATCTGGCTGCCCTCATCAAGGTGCTCAAAGATATGTGTATGCTGGCTAGTATCAGCTGGAGCACTTGAAATTGGAAAGAGGTCAAATATAGTTAATGCAAGCCTGAGTCCGAAGTCCTGTCTCCTGCTCTCCACTCAAGACAGCACTAGCAGGGAATTGCTGGGAGAGTGCTCATTTTCAAAGTGCACTCCAGTCCCTCCGTGCCCAGAAGAGGCACAGTCCTTCTTTACATATGCTTCAGGCAGTGCACCTCCATCCCCCCTCCTTTCTAGCCTTGTACAAAGAGACATAATTTAACTCTAAAGATCCCACGATTCTCCAAAATTAATGGCCAAAGCTTTCCCTCCTCAGTGTTTGTGCAGTGTCCTGTGTACTAGCTGGTTACAGCCATCCATACAAGAAGTGGCTGTACTTCGTTGGTACTACATGTACACTGTATGCTTTGTGAATGCTCTTAGTGGTGTTGGGATCAAAGGTGTGTTATGAACATTACCTACAATTGGCACAGTACTAGATTTCAAGAATCCTGAACTAATTTGACAGAAAAAATTGTGGGTATTATGTTAAAAACAATCTATCCAATCTTGAAACTATGCCCTGTTTCAAGTTTTAGCTCCCATCTCCTTAAACTACTCTCTCTCTACTCTCCTGGGGCCAACATAGCTCTGGTGTAAATAGCTGTAGCTCTCATTGCTCCAGGGATGAATTTAGTACCTGCTACCTACTCCTTAATAAAAAATGCCTCAGTGATGCTTTTAACATTGAAACAAGAATCTGAAGGAGTAAATTATCTAACAGGAATGATGTTTGATGCTTAGCCTGTCAAAGGAAACTTGTCTCAGTACTTTGTTAAATAATGCTAAATCAGCATAGGCACAGCAGTTGACATTTTCAATGAGAAGTAAATGCATGGTCAGGTCATCTTATAGTGGTTACTGCAATGATGGTAGCTTTCAAAGTGACAGGAAAAAAATGACTTTCATTCATCAGTTTGACTGAAGATAACTTTTAATTTTGTCATTAGCACAGGGATGCTGTAATATAACTTCACCATAAAGGAGTCAAGGCCATAAATTTGTTACGTTAGCTGTTGTTTGTAAAGGAAAACTCAGAATTTACCTGTTTCAAGAACTTGTTTTTTATGTGAGTATTGAAGTGCTGAATTAATTCTCAAGATCATCATAATCAGAGCAGGCAAAGTATATATTTGCTCAGGGAAACATCTGTTAACGAATCTCTCCTGAGTCTCATCAGTAGTTGAGAAACTTTACTGCTTTAGCAATGTTTTCATTACTGCTGTGTCTATAGACTAGTGCAAAATGTTCTGCACTATTGCCCTTTTATCATTAGTTTGCATTGAGAGTAGATAAACATTTTAACTGCCTCTTTGTGCAATGTTGGAAGCAAAACCTAAAGTAAAATAACTATATAATCTTAACTTCATGTTTGTATACTGGAAATTTTCTATGCCATGCAAATACAAACTACTCTAGTGAATATAATCTGGGCTGTGAATCTGGCTCTGTTTAAGATTGATGTAGTAGCTGTGCCATTACTGAAATTCACATAATAGGCACATTGTCATTTTTTCCCATGAAGGCTCATTAGGGAATCATTTATTCAATTGCCACAGACTGGATATTTTGTTGTAGTAGTAGTAGGAGTAAGTGGAAGAGGTTAGGGTGATAATCATTCCCTTAGCTGCAGTAATCTTAGGGTTTGTCTACATGCGGTGTAGATCAAAGCACACTAGGGAATTTGTAGTGCATGGCAGCAGGGCCCACATGGAAACCTAAGGTATATTCAAACATACTAAAGGTGTAAATCTATCTTGCACTAGCCTGCTGTGCACTAAGGATATGTCTACACTTGGAGCTGGTGATTTACAGCTCATGTAGATATAATTTTGCTAGCTGTAAAAATAATGGTGCAGCCGGGGTAGCAAGAGCAATGGCATGGGCTAGCCAAGCTGAATATGTGCCCATGGGGTTGAGGGAGGTTTCTACTCAGCACAGCTAGCCCATGCCGCAGCTCACTGCTGGCTATGCTACTATTTTTAGCACACTAGCCCCATGAGTATATCTATGGGAGCTGTGAACCACCAGTTCATCACCAGACATAGCCTTAGTACACAGCAGGCTCCTGTGGGGTAAATTTACATCCTGGTTGCTGCAAACTCAGAGTTCATCTACCTTGGCCCTTGGATGATGATGTGGTCTGGGAATTGTCATGCCAAATCAAACAAGTGGTCCCTTTAGTTCAGTATTTTGTCTCTAAGAGTGGCCTTTAACAGAAGTAGAGAGGGAGTTACAATGAACTGACTGTGGACCATTATGGAACAACTTGCCCGTAAGGAAAATCATCAGGGTTTGTATACCTTTATTTAAATGTGCATAGTATGGAGATAGAGACTCCGTAGTTGGGATTGCATTCTAAAATGGGACACGCATTCCTGTTTTTCTCTAAATAGGTTAACTTTTCTGTCCTTTGAATTTTCTATGTAACTTTTGGTTTTTGTTTCCTATGGGTAACTTTTTAATAGGAAATGTCTGACTCTGGGCTATGGCTGAAATTTGTCCTTGTCAGTTCTACTTGTCATTGTTAACTGATATCTCTTAAATAAAGTTGTCTTTCTACTAGGGTTGTCGATTAATTGCCATTAACTCACATGACTAACTCAAATATTAATTGCAATACAAAAAATTAATTAATCACACGGTTAAACAATAGAATACCAATTGAAATTTGTTAAATATTTTTGGATGTTTTTCTACATTTTTCAAATTACAACACAGATTATGAAGTATACAGTGCTCACTTTATATTTTTATTACAAATATTTGCACTGTAAAAATGATAAACAAAATAAATAGTATTTATCAGTTCACCTCATACGCTTTAATGATAAAGATTGCACTAAAGTACATGTAACTTACAAATGTAGATTTTTTGTTTGTTTGTTTTGTTTTTGAGTGCAGTTATGTAACAATGTGAGACTTCAGAGCCTACAACTCCACTCAGTCCTACTTCTCATTCAGCCAATCATTGAGACAAACAAGTTTTTGTTTACATTTACAGGAGATACTGCTGCCTGCTTCTTATTTACAATGTCACCTGAAAGTGAGAGCAGGCATTCACATGGCACTGTTGTAGCCAGCGTTGCAAGGTATTTACGTGCTAGATATGCTAAACATTCATGCTTCAGTCACCAGTCCAGAGGATATGCTTCCGTGCTGATGATGCTCATTTAAAAAAAACAAAAAAGTGTTAATTAAATTTGTGACTGAATTTCTTGGGGGAAACTTATACATCTCCTGCTCTGTTTTACCCGCATTCAGCCATATATTTCATGTTATAGCAGTCTTGCAGGATGAGCCAGCACATGGTGGTTGTTTTTTAAGAACACTTTCACAGCAGATTTGACAAAACGCAAAGAAGATACCAATGTGAGATTCTAAAAATAGCTGCAGCATTCAATCCAAGGTTTAAGAATCTGATGTGCCATCCAAAATCTGAGAGGGATGAGGTGTGGAGTATGTTTTCGGAAATCTTAAAAGAGCAATACTCCGATGCAGAAACTACAGAACCTGAACCACAAAAAAGGAAAATCAACCTTCTGCTGGTGGCATCTAACTCGGATGATGAAAATGAACATGCGTCACTCTGCTTTGGATTGTTATAACGCGTTCTGCTCGATCAGCATGCATGCATGTCCTCTGGAATGGTGGTTGAAGCATGAAGGGACATATGAATCTTTAGCGCATCTGGCACATCAATATCTTATGGCACTGGCTACAACAGTGCCAAATGAACGCCTGTTCTCACTTTCCGGTAACAACATAAACAAGAAGCGGGCAGCATTATCTCTTGCAAATTGTAACCAAACTTGTTACAATCTTCCACATGGATTTTTAACTGCAAAATTTCCCCTCATTTCACTTTTGGCTCACAAGTGTCAATGTGGTCTAGAATTTCACTTGGGTACGTGCTGTTATTTGCATAAGTAAATACAGTATTTCAGAGCGAGTTCATAATCAACACCTTGCTACCCTACTGTTTCTGACAGGATAGGTGAAGGATGTTTCTTTTGTATATAAACAATATTGCCTAATGTGTAAAGAAAACACACACCTTCAATGTGTTCTGTACACAAACTAATAGAATATGGTCATGCTTATAAAAATGAACATAAACAGGAAAGGGCCAAACATATTTACAAATGCCAAAAAAATAGACAGATCCCTGGTCTAACTCCTTTGACTTCATTGGATTTATCCAAAGGCAAACTTGGCCCAGGCTCTCTGTGGTTGATGCTAATCTGCAGTTGCTGCTGCCATTATTAAGTTAATTGTTAGGGTCATCAATCTGTGTCAAAGAAGCTTTGAGTGCTTGATGAGATTTCAAGCATCAAGCTGTGCAGCATTAAAAATGATGAATTTACACCCAGGTAAAACTCTGCCCTTCAGCAATAATAATTAATCACCATTTTGTTTACAAATGGGTATTCACATGAGACATTGCATGCAGAGACACTTTTTAAAGGGGAAAATCCATTAATGCAGTAAACTATCTTTGGAACTAACACAATACACAAGTATGAGAGAGATCACGTCAAATTACATTTGATAAAAGGCATTATGGATGCAAATTCAAACTGATATGGTCTGATCCATATTTAAATATTAATAAAGGATATGTTTGAACAGTCAAATGTCCTTCAGTGGAAACATGTCAACACCAGTGTATTTCATCTACACGTGTTCGGTGTTGCACAGAATCTAACAAGGAACACCTTTAGCTCCTTTAGTTAATACTAAACCATATTCAAGGAATGAAAGAGTGCTTATGCTGAGCTGTGCCAGCTGCCTGTTGTCCACTGGCAGCCAGACAGTGCCAGGGCATGGGAAACCCCCACCTACCTCTCCTTTCCCTAACCACGCCACTTCTACTGTGGACCAGGAGAATGGTTGGGCATAATATTGTCTCAGGAAATACAAAGAAACCATAAATGTCTGTATCCATCTTTTGTTTCTTGTCTTAGATCATAATCTCTTTGGGGCAGAGACTGTATTTTTGTTCTGTGGTTATAGAGCACCTAGCACAATGTGGTCTGGTCTCTGACTAGGGCTCCTAGGTGCTATGGTAATAACTAATAATGGAGCCACTCTGCCACCTGTGGGCTGCTGGAGAAATCCCCTAAGCAAAGAAAAGCCTCAAGTGGCTTGAGGAATGGATTTCAGGCAGCTTTGTGCCATCAATGACAAAATTGCTCCATCATGGCTGAGGATCCAGTCCTTGAATCTAATAGGATAGATAGCTGAAGGAAGAGCAGATGAACTAAATAATCTGCTTCTCTTCTCTCCCCCCCCCCCTTCTTAAACTATTTTTCTTAAACTGTTTATGAATATGGCCTTGATCCTGTACACCCTCATTAACATGCTTTACTTAACACTGACCTTAACGTGAATGGGTGTTTGCAGGGTCAGGACCATAATGGTGGGTTGGCATACTCATTTGGATAAAATTAAAACCAATGCAAAACCTAAACCAACACAATAGACTCTCTCTGGGATGAAAATCCTTCAAACCACTGTAGTTTCTCTTTAGGTGGAAAGCAGAAATACCACAATAGCAAGAAAGGCTGTACTTATGGAAGCCAAATTTGGGAGGTGATGCATCTCCTTTCTCGCCCCTCCTGAAAAGCTTTGTTTTGTTAACATAACATTAATTGATTAGTTGAACAATAGCCAGTTGGCAGGGGATAGAAACACCACAAAACTGGCCCAAGGGATCTCTCATGAGGGTGTGGCATGGAAATAACTCTGCCTGCCAGAGAATACCTTTACAATGTGGGAATTTCTTTGGGGGATAAATATGTTATCCTAAGAAAATAAACCGGAGGAGCCCCATAGCAACACTTATAGTAATTTCTGTTCCTCTTTGAAATGTCTTCTGTGCTTTATTGTATTTGCCTCAGTATGTTTTAGTGAAATATTGGTATGATTTGCTGATATAGCAAATAAAATTTTTAAAAGGATAATTAAGCAAATATATTCCAGCTATAAAGAAGTCTTAATAGGTCATTACAAGTCTACTGCTCTTTTGGAGTAATAAATGCTATAATAAACAGAAGGGTTCATTAGAAGAGTGACTATGCACAGAGATTTACTATAGCCTATTCAGAACGTGTATAGTTTTAGAACCAAATGGACCAGCAAAAGTTTCCTTTCTGGAAGGGAAGGAGGGGTAAAGAATGACTTTGGTCTATTAGGATGTCAGAGTGAAAGCTATGATGCACTTTACAAAACTTCCAACTGGTAAATAACATCTGTAACTCCACACTTTAACTGTACTAAGTATCTTTATGCAGTAATTATTTGTGGTTGGATTTTTTTTGTGTTTTAAGAACAGGAGTACTTGTGGCACCTTAGAGACTAACAAATTTATTAGAGCATAAGCTTTCTTGGGCTACAACCCACTTCTTCGGATGCATAAAGGGGATCCTCTGGTGATGTAGAGCAGATTTATGCCTCATCTCCTTGCTGTTGCCATGTAGCATAAGCATCCGAAGAAGTGGGTTGTAGCCCAAGAAAGCTTATGCTCTAATAAATTTGTTAGTCTCTAAGGTGCCACAAGTACTCCTGTTCTTTTTGCGGATACAGACTAACACGACTGCTACTCTGAAACCTGTTTTTGTGTTTTGTTTTTTGAGAGAGAAGATATTTGGTTTTCTCCCTTTAGTTGCACAGGTGTCTAACTTTGAAACCCTGTTGGAAACATACAAATGGCCCATAGGGGCTGGAAATGCACTTGTGGGTTGCCAGGTATCCAGACCATGCCACTTTCCTCCAGCAATGCCCCTTTCCTCTTGCTACATGGCAACAGCAAGGAGATAAGGCATAAATCTGCTCTACATCACCAGAGGATCCCCTTTACACTAAGATGATACTTCTTAGGATGGTTAAGTGTCCTTAGGGTTGATCTACTCTAATACTGCAAGTGGCCACGCCACACGAGAGAATCTGGTCCAATATTTTCAATGTGGCTTCACTAGTGCCTCATTCACCACAACTAGATTAGCTTTTCTTAGCTTATATTTCATCTCTCTTTCCCCAAATATACTGAACCATTTTACTGTCCAATGCTGGGCAACTGGCTTTAATCAATTTTACATGATCATCAGAAAATGATTTGACTTTCTTACCTAGAAAACAAACACAAAGCAAGGACAAGTAATGTGCCCAGAGTTGCACAGAGGGAGCTCCTGCTTCGTATTTGCAAAGCAACTGCACAGTAAATATCTCTGAGCAAACAGAAAATATTAAGGCAGCATGGAAATCATTCATAGATGCAGCAGTAATAGCATACCACAGTACTCTAGCACCCACCTTCCCTTCTGACACATAATTCAATAACCTCAAATAGGGTGACCAGATGTCCCGATTTTATAGGGACAGTCCCGATTTTTGGTCTTTTTCTTATATAGGCTCCAATTACCCCTCCCCCCCCCGATTTTTCACACTTGCTGTCTGGTCACCCTAACCTCAAAATATACTCTTGCAGCCAGTTTACTGCATGTGCCATTTACAAAAGTATATAATAACTGGGTCTAACTAAACCCAGGTTACAATTAAACCACATAATCCACATTACTGAAATTAGAAACTTATTATTTTAGGTAACATGTTTATAAAATAAGAATAATAAAAGTAGAAAATCAGTGGTGGAATACAGTAGTCCCTTCTCATTTATATTTGCCATTAACCTCAGGTAACTTGGCCCAGCTTTCATTTGGGGTTTGAGTGCTAGATGAAGGAGTCCTACGCCTACTACCTCTAAAATCTGCAATTAAAATCTTTTAATCAATTCAGTAATGCTTGCTGTGTTCCCATTTTCCTTTCCTGGAGTTGTTTGGTTTTCACAGATTGATTGTTGTTGAACTACTAAACACAATAACAAGAATGAGTTTTCCTTCTCTTCTGTCTAGATGTTTACTGGAGGATTAGTGTTCACCAGTGTCCCAAAAGAATAACATTCTCTTCTATGGGGAAACTGAGGGGAGCACACAACACTTATGGACTGCAGTAGCAGGCACAATACTGTGCACAAGAGGATCAAAACCTGCCCAAAAATCTGTAGGGACAGGAAATAATGCAACTGCAACAGATACACTTAACATGGCTTTATAAATGTGGTTAACCCCATATATAGCTGAACTTTTCTGTCCATCATTCTAATAATGTCTACGCTACAGGTGAGAGAGAATAAATACATGACAATGACACAACCTTTTTTCTTAAAATGTTACCTAGCCAATAAACTGCTACCAAATACAGAAGCAGAGCAGGTCAAATAGCATTCCTTATATAATCTATACAAATTGTTTTCTTTGCAATCCAACATGTTCATTTTTTCTAGGAGATAAGGTAAATTGTTTACATGTAGGGACAATCAATGAATCATGGAAAATCTAGACAATGTAACTATCCAGACTGGAAGCTTAAATTAGTGCACATGCAGATGTATATGCTCATTCAATCATCTCTTCCTGTCTGAACCATTCTGATAAAGACCATTTTGAATTGTACAGGATAAAGGACTAAATACTGAGCTGGTGCAAACTGGCATATACCAATTTTAAACCAGATGACCTATGGTTTTTTAAGGATTCTTACATATTTCAGTACGTTTTAGACTTGTGAGAAGTAGATCAGACAGGTACATCTGTGCCTTATAAAAATGCATACCTGCAGCTGAAAGAAATCTAGGCCCTTGGTTTGTTGATGTTAGGGTGGCCACCTCAGTTTGGAGAACTGATTGTCCATAATCAGGAGTTTAGCCTGACAAGAAGGAGTCACTCCAGATTTTCCCTTGTGTAACAGAGAACAAAGTCTTGCTGCCCTAGCTTGCTCAATTGACTACTGGGGCTAAGTAATTTATACCATCTAAGAAGCTGGCCAAGTATATTTTGGGACAGTAAACTCTGGGAGTGTCTCCTTAAAAGGTCACAGCCAACTTGAAATTCAGATTCCTGTTGGTAAATTGTGAACCTGCAACTGTTACAACTAAGTCCTAAAATAAGTACATCTGAAAGAGATTAGAGGGAAACACTCTTCTCTATATTTCAGCTTCCTTTGTATATTTGACAGTGCTTTGTATGTATCTGTTCTTGCTATTTTGTGGATAGCCGGTTCTGTTACAATCTTGGATTGCTTTGAGAGAAGTTAATGCATTATTCTTCCTTTGCCCCTGCAAGAGTGTGTTTACTATTAACAGCAGCAACAAGCTGAAACTGAGAAGTCAGCAGGCAGATGGAGGCAAAGAGAGAAAAGGGAGTAGGGAGCAGGAGAGTGCTGTGGTATATTTAATGATGTTTCTCTCAGGCATGCTCTTGTAAACACAGTTGGGGAACAGAAAATCAATAATTTTACTAAATAAAACAAAACAATTCAGGACTCACTATTTCAAAGGTTCACCTGATGGACATTAATGCAGAAGATGTGGATAGGCACCTGCTGGGATTTTCAAAAGTGTCTCAGCATGTTAGGTGTATAACTTTATTGATTTCAATGAGACTTAGAAGCTAACCTATTTAGGCACCTACTGGGATGTACAAAAGCACCTAAGTGGGTTAGCTCCTAACTCTCATTGAAATCAATAGGAGTTAAGCACCTCACCTGCCAAGGTTTTCAAAATCCCAGTCCATGACTATCTGCATCTTGAGGTGCCTACATACCTTTGAAAAGTCTTGCCCTGAGTCCCTTTCTGAAGGGAAAAAACAAAAATTGAAATTTCCTGCAATCAAAGTAGTGTAGCTGTGCAGCAGTTGTAGCTAGTCCAAGATTTGTTTTCCCCAAATCTGGATTAACACTAGTGTAACTAAGATTAAAATCTGTCCCTTGATATTGTTTTACAGTTGATAGGTGGTCTTGTTTCTAGCATTAATGTTACATAGTGGTGCTTTAAATCGAATAGAATACCTTAAACTAAACGCAATTTTTAACCTATTTTGCAGTTATCACTATAAGATGAATAAACCACTTGGGGGGGGGGATAATGAATTTATGATTGGGATTTGACATAAAAAGCAGTACAATTTAAAGGCAGAGATTTATACTTCATATATGTGTGTGTATATGGTTTTTGAAGTTTTACAAATAAGAATGAAGAGAAGCTCCATCAAAGAAAAGGTATGACTTTTTTTTCCCTGTTGCACAGAATATTTACCCACTTATAATTTAAAGGGATAAATAGTACATACTTTACATAACTGTTGCATTTTTCTTCTTAATCTGTAAGGGTCACTAGATTCTCTCTTATTAGGTTAAATAAATAGAAAAATCTCTTATTCATACAAAACTTTGACCTTGGAGGGTGGAGGGGGTCGCATCAGAGAACTAAATTTAGCATTACCACCTCACATTTCCAGACATAACTTTCTCCAACTATTTATTTATTTATATATATAAATTTACTTTTTTCATTCTTTTATGTACACATCTGTAACCAATCACTGCATTTTCTGTAGTTATATACTCAGTGACAGAAAAGTTGGGTTTCTTAGTTGTTTTTTTGTTTTTTAAAGCCCATTAGCTTGTATCATGACACACAAATAGAAGGAAAAATAAAGGTGATCTAATTAGACCTGGTTGAAATATGTATTTTATTTTGCATGAAAAAATTAAACTGAACTTTTTGATTTTTCATGGCAGCTTTTGGGCATTTTGTTGAACTGAAAATCAGAAAAATGAAAATGGAATCTTTCCTATAAAAATTTCCATTTTTGTCAATTTTTTTCATTTGGAAAACTGTTTTGCCAGACAGTTTTTGACCTGCCCCAAATAAAATGTATTACATTTAGTAGTATCACCTATATTAGCCAACCCTTCGAAACCAAATGGTAACTTATCATACAATAACTGTTTCTTCTAGATGTGTTGTCCACTTGGAGTTCACTTGGAGAGCATTTAGAGATTAGCTTCATTTGGCCAGCATTGTGATATACATGAGGTCAGATTAGATTATCTAATGGTCTTGTTGTGCCTGAAACAGTCTGGACTAGTCTACACTATAAACGCTGCATCGTCACAGCCGTACTAATGCTGTTGCACCCCGTAGCATGTTTGGTGAAGATGCTCTGTGCCGACAGGAGAGAGCTCTCCCATTAGCATAATTACTCCACCTCTGAATCTATGCTGTAATTGCAAAACGCAACTCTGCCTTAACTATGTAGCTGAGATCTGCGCTTTCTTAGTAAGAGCGGTTGTTAACTGGTAGTTATTCAGGCCAGTAGAAACCATTATTACTGAAGCAATACAGTTTTTTGGGAAGAGCAGGGGGTGAAAACCAGGAGGTCTAGTTCTGGTTCTGACAATAAAACACTACGTAATCTTGGGCAGCTGATTTAAACTTGCCACCAGAGTTTTCCCATTTGCATAATATTTACAATACCTGCATCACATAGGTGTGATAAACCTTCATTCAAATAATGTTTATAAAAGGAATATTTGGAATATTGAATGGAAGACAAAGATGGCACTATGTGTTAATAATTTATTATTATTATTATTTTAGTGTCCATAACCATGTACAAAATGCAGGAGAAAAGCATGACTCGTTTCCCAAGGAGTTTACAACTAATTTAGGAACATTCTACCCTAGCTGACGGACAGACTTTTTCTTATTTGAGGCAACTGTTTGATATCGCATTTATGACTTTACAACAAAAAGCATTTGTGAAACACTGTATAGGTGGTTACTGCATAAAAATATTACCTTCTGGGTGATAACATCAAATATGTGAAACCACTCTCATGAGGCCAGCTATATAACTACAAAATAAATTCCAAAGTCCAATAACCCACCAATGTTTAATATCCATTACTGAGTGCTTTATGCAGCTTGCTGGCTCTATAGAATGATACGTTGTTATATAGCACAATATGTTGACTTTAAATTTAGCAACAACCTTACGAATGGGTTGCATCTCTCCTGCTGCATAAAAAATACTGTGGTGTGATGAATATTTGTTTTTTCCTGTTCAAAATAATAAAATTCAAAACAGATTCAATTTTAGTTTTTAAAGCACATGTTGAGCAGATATTCCAAAACCGGTTACAATGAATGCATTTTAGTGATTCATGAAATCTAGGTGAGTTTGTAACGTGAGCAATAATAAATGATTTCAGTGGATGGGGAAGCCTCAAATAGGGAAAAGGCAATATGTCACTGCAGTAAAAGTGTCTGTATCTATACCTCTAGCAACTAGTTCTGGTGTGAGATCCCTCTTATGCTATTTAAGCAAAGAGATTTAAGGAAGGCAGCAGATACTATAAATTTAGGCGTGCATACAGACCTCACTAGGGTAGAAGAATATTGGATACTACTAGCCGACAGCCCAGGCTGTCACATGGGTTTGGCAGTTGGGCCCAGCAATCCACCATCTGTGCAGTCTCCCTCATACAACCAATGAAATTATTGCATGCAGATTAGCTATAGAGTAAAAGGGGTGACTGAAATAACTCTGATATCACAATGATCTAGAACTCTTGCCATGGCATAGATACATGGCTGGTTATCACTGTACAGCGCACAGTTATAATTTGTATGTTGTGTGTAAATCAAAATGGCTGAGAATGTACAAATTGGATAACAAATCCCAGTGATTGAGTCTGGTGATATTCTAAACAAAACGTTCTCAGCCATGCTTGTAGCTGTTTTCATTGCTTCATACTGACGCAATAGACATTCTAGGCTTCAGCATGACAGTGACAATCCTGGTATCAATCATATATTAATGTGACAGGTCGTTATGGCTAGACTCTTTTTCATAATTTTGTTAATTCTGAATGTATTTATCTCTACAGAAATAACATGTATTTATGTTCCTCGGCAAACAGTTAATAAAGGATTGTCAAAGAAACTGAGTGCCTACTTGCCCCATTATATAAGCGTATTGGGTGTCATTTGAGAATCCATAAGCAGTACTGAAGGATCATTAACACTAGTGGCAATATATGCAGGGTTGAAAGGAAGCCACTTAAGAGGAAATGGTTTATTTCTTCAGGCCAGATGGAGAAACATGAGTTTGAAAATGATCTGAGATATAACTAAGCTGCTTTGGGATACGAAGGTAGCAACTTTAGGGACCAGAAAAACAAAATTTAACGGGCTTTCCTATAAGGTCTGGTTACTTCATGGAATGCCCACACATGCTGGAGCTGAGATGTGACCCTGAATTAACAAGGGGCATGGAAATTAAAGGGAGATAGTCTTTGACCTGTGAAGGAGTGAGAAAGCTGTTCAGTAATGTGCCACAACTTCTGATGTAATGTTCTTGTCTGCCTAACAATGTTTTAAAATTATTAGTCTGAGGAGTGTTTGTGTTTAACCATCTCTTAGTCTGAGCATCTCTAGTTTCCATAATAAATTTGCTCTTAAATAAGATGACCTGAATTGAACTTAGCAATTGTTAATGGGAGGGATGGGACATATTAAGTCCCTGGAAATAAATAAACCTGACATTTGACCTCAAGGGATGCAGGATAAGAGAAATGGTGATGGGCTAAATATACTATCCAAGGTGCGGGGACTGAAGAATCTCAGTCCAAAATGTTTTGTGAGGTAGAAGGTGGAAGTCTTGTATCCCATTGGAAAGAATAACCTGTATTCAGTAGTGATCACATATGAGTCCTCAAGAAAATATTGGATTTAATACTTAGATTTTAAGTGTAAAAGGATCCAACTGTATGAATATTTCATAGAATCATAGAATATTAGGGTTGGAAGAGACCTCAGGAGGTCATCTAGTCCAACCTCCTGCTCAAAGCAGGACCAACACCAACTAAATCATCCCAGCCAGGGCTTTGTCAAGCCGGGCCTTAAGAACCTCTAAGAATGGAGATTCCACTACCTCCCTAGGTAACCCATTCCAGTGCTTGCCACCCTCCTAGTGGAAAAAGTGTTTCCTAATATCCAACCGAGACTTCCCCCATTGCAACTTGAGACCATTACTTCTTGTTTTATCATCTGCCACCACTGAGAACAGCCTAGCTCCATCCTCTTTGGAACCCCCCTTCAGGTAGTTGAAGGCTGCTATCAAATCCTCCCCTCACTCTTCTCTTCTGCAGATTAAATAAGTCCAGTTCCCTCAGCCACTCCTTGTAAGTCATCTGCCCCAGCCCCCTAATCATTTTCTTTGCCCCCCTCTTTGCCCTCTCCAATTTGTCCACATCCCTTCTGTAGTGTGGGGACCAGAACTGGACACACTACTCCAGGTGTGGCCTCACCAGTGCCGAATAGAGGGGAATAATCACTTCCCTCAATCTGTTGGCAATGATCTGACTAATACAGCCCAATATGCCGTTGGCCTTCTTGGCAACAAGAGCACACTGCTGACTCATATCCAGCTTCTTGTCCACTGTAATCCCCAGGTCCTTTTCTGCCCAACTGCTGCTTAGCCAGTCGGTCCCCAGCCTGTAGCGGTGCATGGGATTCTTCCTTCCTAAGTGCAGGACTCTGCACTTGTCCTTGTCGAACCTCATCAGATTTTCCTTCAATTTCTGTACTTGAATATATTTTATATTGATTTGTTTTTATAATTGTATGCTACATTTGTATTCTGCACAAAAAATACTGGAACCAAAAAAGGAATACTTATATCCATAAGAGACATACTGCTCTTTATGAAAATAATCCATCACAGACCCAGTGCCCCAACACTTACTTATTCAAAACTGAACAATGACTGGCACCCATCCAAATGCAAACAAACTCAAAATACATGCATATTGTCAATATGAAACCAGTCTTTCTTGCAAGTACACACTGTCCCTGAAGTAGCAGTGACCCCACTTTGCCATCAGTACTGACTGCTTTCTTATGTGTGGAGGTGAAAAAAGAATGTTTTAAAAGTCACCTTGAGTAGAATGGATTGCTCCTTGCTCATATTGTTTTATTTATGTCCCATGAAAGATGTCTGTTTATAGCCCACTGTCTTGCCACTTGTGGAAGCAGAGGTAGAAACAGAAGAGTGAGTCGAGGTAAGGGATAACGCTATATATATATATATATATATAATAAATTCAGCTGTTTTGCTGGGAAGTTCTAATTGTACTTGCCCTTTCTGTCCAGCAGTGAGTTTCTCACCTTTCATTTTTCTTTTACTCCTGTTTTGTCAACCTGCCTCTGAACTCTATTTGAAGTTGCTGTGGTTGAGCCCTGAGCAACACTGAAAAGTGAGAGCTCTTGCTGATACTCCTATCAGGGGAGACAAGCCTCACAGGTTCTAAAACTGCATGTGGGGGATAAAGTGGGGACATTTGCCTACTCGGAGGCCTAGGAAAAAGCAGGCAAGAGAGAGGCTCCCAGCACTGTAGGGTGTTTCTTGTAGAAATGGTCTGATTCAGACAAGTTCTTCCAGAAGGATAAGCAGCATCACTGATTATGCCACTATTCTTCCACACCAACACAACATCCACTTTTGCTCCAGAGATTATGACTATGGGAAAGGAAGCAGGAATGTTCCTAAAGTTTTTGGACCAGGCAGACAGAATCTGAGAACTTCTTAAACCCTGCACAGATGTCTCTTAACTCATCAAGTTAAGAAGATGGCTATAATGTGTCTAGGAAAATTCAAGTATTCAAGAAAGGATTCAGGGACTCTGAGACCCACAACAGACAGGTAAGCTCCCTTATACTAGCCCTACCTTGGTTACTTTATTCTGCTGCTTCCCAGAACAGGGGTGAACTATCAGAGTCTGCTTCAGAAGAACAGGAGGAAGATGCCCATGATTTGCTTTTCCTCCTGATTTGGTGTTTTTTAAACCATGCTCAAATAAGTCTTCACTTCCCTGGGTCTGCAGCCAAAGCATGTGGAATGTGAGCATCCAAAGGGTGATCCTGGAAATAAGAACCATAAAAGCGAAATGGGCAACAGCAAGTACTTTCCCAAAAAGGAAATGAGAGAATGAATCCTTCCTCTGCATTCTCTCCCCTTCCCCCCCTTCTTGGAATTTTTAAAATCTGAGTGTCGGCGAAAACAGGTCTGATAGTTCCACTAATCTCCTGAGATCAAATAGGAATCATGTTTGGTATCATAAGGGTATTATGGTTCACTCCACAATATCCATATCCACTTTGCTATGTTGAAAGGGGCCAGGCATCAGGTCAGGCATATAGTGCCTGGGTTGCTATATCACTGAATAATCATGTGTTCACCAGGCATTATAAACTCAATCTGACTGCCTCCTCCAGTGCAGCATTTGGTAGGTGGTTCCTGCAGGTTGTGTCAGGCTAGTATGTGAGTAAGCAAACTAGCAGAAAGAAAAATCACTTAAATGAAGAGGAGTTAATTTGATGTGAGTGGAAGGATGATTTTGCAGGCTTGTCTAACAGAGCTCTTTCAGCTTAGGCAGGAGTGAATTATGCATTAAAATCAAGAGGTCCCAGGTTTGATCCCTGCTGCTGATGTACTGGTATTATATTTACACTATTTTCTCCCTTCCTTTATCAGTCTTGTCTACTTTTATATTGTAAGCTCTTCAGGGTGGGCTGTCTCTTCTCTGGTATTTGTACAGAGACTAGCACAATAGGGCCCAAACCTGTTTGGGATCTCTAGGCACTACCATAAAAAAAAAAACATATATAGTTGGGGTTAAACAGAGGTTGGGTTTGGTGTTGACTTTTTTTGTTTGTTTGTTACTTCCTAGATATTGATTTATTTTTTACTGCTGGCTACTTCCATCTTTTAAGGATTTATGGACAGGTCTATCATCCAAGAATAAGATTTCTTCTTACCTATGAAAACAACAAGGAGTCTGGTGGCACCTTATTGTTTTTGTGGATACAAACTAACACGGCTACCCCCTGATACTTGACACCATTTCTTGCCTATGAGTTTCTCTTCCCTTAGAAAGCCCATCCTGAAATCTGATTGGTCCTCTTTGATATGATAAATTATTAAAAGGAGATAATACTTGTTGTTACCTTTTCCAGCTGTTACGCTCCCTACCTTTTTTCCCATGTGACTTATTAGTAAGCTTAATGTCCTCAACTTCCATTGACTTCAAAGGCTCAGTCCCTTGCAGGATCAAGCCCTCTCTAAATGGCATGTAGGAGATCTGAATTGAAGATGGAAATGCAGTAGACAGATGAGCTATTGAGGAATCAATAAAACTGCAATTCTCAAGGTCTCGAGCAATATAAGTTTCTAGAATCTTTCAGGTTGAATCATTATTAACATAGACCACAGTACTGTAATGACATAACTTCTTAATCTGCACTATGAGATTGCTCTGTCTTTGTCAATATCCGTTATTCTTTATAAGGAGCAAAATGAATTATAAAATGTTTATCTTAATGGTGAGAAACATGGATTGAAGACAGCATAAGGACCTGCCAGTTCATTATGGTGAGAAATAGTGGAGAACTGGGGCAAGAAAATATTTCCATGGGTACCCAAAAGGAAAACTTTGGTCATATCAGCTCTATTAGCAGAGTTAATTGTTAAGTATGACCCAGAATCCCTTCAGTCTAATTATACCAACATCTGAATTCTGTGAAAAAGCAGCCACTGAGCAATGCACAGCTAGAAGGAAGGAGTTTTCACATACACCTTACTTGACTGCTTTAACAGAGGATTTTAAACATGTTGTTTTAAGAAATCTTTATGATAAACAGAAGTCTTCCCCTTATGTAAACTGCTGGGATGATCTGCTTATTATCTGCTTTCTCATGAATGTTTTGAGATAATGAGAATATGTAAATCTCTTCTCCAAAAGCAAATGTAAGAAAATAAGCTGCCTTGTTACTGGGATAGTGACTTTGAGCGTCCATTCGCAGTTTTACCAGAATAAATCCAGACTAGCTCCAGTGATGCTAAATGAGAGCAGAATTTGACTCTTAGTCTTTAGAACTATTCTATTCTTAGGTTCATTTTGTTTGAAAATATCTGTTCATTTGCCTTTTTTTCATAGATTCATAGATTCTAGGACTGGAAGGGACCTCGAGAGGTCATCGAGTCCAGTCCCCTGCCCTCAAGGCAGGACCAAATACTGTCTAGACCATCCCTGACAGACATTTATCTAACCTACTCTTAAATATCTCCAGGGATGGAGATTCCACAACCTCCCTAGGCAATTTATTCCAGTGTTTAACCACCCTGACAGTTAGGAACTTTTTCCTAATGTCCAACCTAAACCTCCCTTGCTGCAGTTTAAGCCTATTGCTTCTTGTTCTATCCTTAGAGGCTAAGGTGAACAAGTTTTCTCCCTCCTCCTTATGACACCCTTTTAGATACCTGAAAACTGCTATCATGTCCCCTCTCAGTCTTCTCTTTTCCAAACTAAACAAACCCAATTCTTTCAGCCTTCCTTCATAGGTCATGTTCTCAAGACCTTTAATCATTCTTGTTGCTCTTCTCTGGATCCTCTCCAATTTCTCCACATCTTTCTTGAAATGCGGTGCCCAGAACTGGACACAATACTCCAGTTGAGGCCTAACCAGCGCAGAGTAGAGAGGAAGAATGACTTCTCGTGTCTTGCTCACAACACACCTGTTAATGCATCCCAGAATCATGTTTGCTTTTTTTGCAACAGCATCACACTGTTGACTCATATTTAGCTTGTGGTCTACTCTAACCTCTAGATCCCTTTCTGCTGTACTCCTTCCTAGACAGTCTCTTCCCATTCTGTATGTGTGAAACTGATTGTTCCTTCCTAAGTGGAGCACTTTGCATTTGTCTTTGTTAAACTTCATCCTGTTTACCTCAGACCATTTCTCCAATTTGTCCAGATCATTTTGAATTATGACCCTATCCTCCAAAG
Organism: Emys orbicularis; assembly: GCF_028017835.1. NCBI lineage: Eukaryota > Metazoa > Chordata > Testudines > Emydidae > Emys > Emys orbicularis. Next base: position 78,388,782 of record NC_088687.1, on the reverse strand, counting down.
CAGTTGCAATCCCTCTGTTTGGTATCATCTGCAAACTTAATAAGCATACTTTCTATGCCAATATCTAAGTCGTTGATGAAGATATTGAACAGAGCCGGTCCCAAAACCAACCCCTGCGGAACCCCACTTGTTATACCTTTCCAGCAGGATTGGGAACCATTAATAACTACTCTCTGACTACGGTTATCCAGCCAGTTATGCACCCACCTTATAGTAGCCCCATCTAAGTTGTATTTGCCTAGTTTATCAATAAGAATATCATGCAAGACCGTATCAAATGCCTTACTAAAGTCTAGGTATACCACATCCACCACTTCTCCCTTATCCACAACTCGTTATCCTATCAAAGAAAGCTATCAGATTGTTTTGGCATGATTTGTTCTTTAAAATGGTTCAAAAATTGGAAATTTTTGAAATTACCTCTTTTTTTTTTTTTTTTTTTTTTCCCTTTCAAAAATTCCATTTCAAAAAGGCCAAATTTCAAGTGATTTGTGTAAAAATACAAAGGAGCAAGTTCTATAACTTGTTTGTGATTGGACTGGAACAATTGTGGTAGTTAAGTGCAGAAGTTCAGACAGGTCAGCTTAAGAAATGGGGAACAAACTTCATTACTTGTAGTTGCATCAAGGATGAATTTGTCTCTAGAGTCTGAATGCTATTACTAGAGCTGTACAAAACTCCCAACTTCCACTTCATGGTTATCATAATGCAGAATGACTTATTTCTGCTTATGGAAACTAGTTTCCCCCGCCCCACACACAGAAAATGAACTGAATATTTTAAAAAGGATTTCATTCACATTAATCAGCTAAAGTGTTTTTCACCAGACAGGATAATTATTTCATGAATCTTTAGCAGCAATCACCATTTCTTTGTTTTATTTCTCTTCTTAGAATTTATGTACTGTGCATATTGTACAGACACAATATTGCAGTAAAAATGGTAGCACAATCTAAAAAAGGCTGAGTTAAATTCTATTACTAACTCAGATTTGGAGAGATTAATAGACAACCACAAGATGTCATATTCAGCCAAAACTTGGTATAATAACTAAGTTATTAGGTCAATGCAATTACATGTCTAAAAACAGCCTCATTTTTTAAAATCCACAAGCCAAACAATGGGTTGCATCTGATTCACAGAGCAAAATTTGGCCCCAAAGGTTGTAGGTAGTGATCCATTAACACAGGCTGGTCTCTTTGCTTTAAAAGAGCCAAGATGTGTTAATTTGGCAAGTACTGAGAATAACAACACTTGACATTGTGGTGAGGAAACAGCATGACAGTCTGTCATGGAATGTATGTGCAATACACAATGGAGAATGCAGGAGAATCCTGGAATTTCTTTGTTCAGATAAGTACGTGACAGCCCAGTCCTGCACAGGAATATGCAAGGCTTCTCCTTATTGTCCCAGACTTGATTCATGACATGGTAGCATGGACCTCACTGGCCACTGTTTCATTGACTTCCACTTCCACTAGAATATCCTAATACAGAATAAGGGAGTATGTGTCCCCTTGGACAAACTTTTGGTTTGGCCTCTGCTTCATGGGGGGTCTCAAAACTACTGATAATGGCCCTGGAACTCATTTGTAGCTTTGAAAATGATAATGGCTTTAAATACAAAGATAACTACTTTTGAAGATGGAAAACCACCCCATCTCTGGCTCCCTGGCAACCACAGATTACAAGTCTTTCTTGATGTGCCCTGATTTTTCTTAACATTGCTATCTTGTTTTAGGTTGTGAGGCTTTCAGATGTGACAGCCAGCTGCAAAACAACCAGTGTAGCAATATTTTAAAAAAAGCATGTGAACTAACCCTCTTATAATTCTTGAGCTGGTAGGAGAGCACACATCTTTTCCTGCTTGGAAAGCCATCTCTTTTCTATCTGATAGCTGGATACTCAAATGTGTGTCTGGTTTATTTCAACATTAGGATAGGATACAGTAAAGGTTATTCACATATACTAGAATAAATACAATAATATTACTAATGTAGTTTTGGAGAATTCTACCACATTAATGTTGAGTTTTCAATATAATTCTGCTTTCGATATGATACAGTATTTAATACTGCTTTACCAGTCAAACCATTCTAACTTACTCGCCACACAGTAATTGCATTGAAGGGAATGTCAGTCCCCTTTAACTAACCTTCCTGCTCTCCCCTTCTTCCTAATTTTCTACATAGGTTTCATACAGAACCTGAAAAGATCACAATGGGTGGGTATTCTCCCTTGGAAAATGGTAAAGGTTGACGCTCTGAGACTTAACCCTCTCCTTTCCTTTTAAAAAAGAATGGCTCACAAGAAGCAAATAAATGGAAGTAGATAGCCTTTGACCTCTATCTAATTTGTTTTATCCATGTGACCCACTGTTAGTCCTGGAGTTATCTAGTTGACCCGACAGACAACATCTTTTGTTAGAAAAGTACCAGTCACTGATGCAGTGTTGCAGCAGCTAAGAAGTAACTGGGATAAAAGAAAACCTAGTTTAAATAGGTAGAGCTGTGGGAAGAAAGTTAATTCAGTTTCATGGACAATTTTGATATTTCTAAATTTGGTTTCATTCTAATTTGGAAAGAAAACCAAAAAGTTCAAAAATCTCCTTGAAAAGGGACCTGCCAGGTGGACTGCCTCACAGTCAGGGACCCCAGGGTTTATAGAGTCCCAAACTCCAAGGCAGTCCACCTGGCGGATTGCCCCAGAGCTGCATACCCTTGGAGCACTAGTGTCTCTGTCTCCGTGGCAGCCCACCTGCAGAGTGCCTCAGAACCATGGGTGCTGAAAGCCTTGGCTCCAAGGCAGTCTGCATGGTTGACTGCTGAGGAGCCAGGTGGGCCCTGACTGGATTAATGGGAAGAAGAGTGTCCTGCATCAGCATAGACCATGCAAAATCTTTAGAAAGTTTTATTAGAATTATCATATTATCTTGAACTAGATAAGTGGCTTCTTATTAGAGCATTTTGTTTTACCCAAAATGAAAGGGTTTTTTTGTTTTCCTGAGAGAAACTGAAGAATTGTCACTTCTGGTCGACCTGAAGCAAATGTATGTTTGTTGGGTTTTTTTGTTATGGATCTTTTTTTGGTTCAGCCACCTGTACACATGACAGGAAGTGGAAGAATAATCTGATCAGATAGCAGGTTGCCATGACTTTATTCACACACACTTCTTTTCCATGCCCAGATCTGAAGAAGAGCGCTCTGTAGCTTGAAAGCCTGTCTCTTTCACCAACAAATGTTGGTCTCATAAAAATATTACCTCACCCACCTTGTTTCTCTATTATTAACACAAGCATAGTCACTGAAAAGTCATGTCATGTTTTCAGGTAATATGGCAATCTGAAAAAATAGGTTTTTTGTTTTGTTTTTTTTAAGAAACCATAAGTACAATAAAAAAAGGGTGAATTTTAGAGACAACTGGGTTTTAAACCACTATAGCAGTTGTGTTGCCAACTCAATGTAAAAGTTATGACAATAATTTCAAAGAAAAACAGATTGCTATATCAATTCTGTTTCAAAATATAGTGAAACTAGATAGTTGTCTTGTTTGTTTTATTGCACACTGAAAGTTAAGCCAGTGTAAACATTGGCAGAAGTTTAACCACCACCATGTGTGCTCCATTGCACTGAGTTTGAGATTTGCACTTGATCCTGGAAAATATCTTAAAGAAAACATCTGATTCCTGATGGACTTTTTAAAATAAATTTCCCATGAATCTGTTTTTTTTTTTTTTTTTTTTTTTTAAATCTCACAAAAAAAAAAATTGGGGCTAATAGAATAGTTTCCCTTGCTAATTAGTAAATGTATTAAAATTGCATGTAAGGCCTGCAGGGATTGAATTTTGTATTAGTATCAAAGCTGGCCGGACTCTCTTTCACACTCTCGCGCGCTCTCTCTCTCTCTCTCTCTGAAAATTAGAAAACCGATTTGTAAAGTTTGTTTTTCTAAACCATTCTAATCACTCTTGAAAGATATAATGCATATATTGTACAGGGTCTATGTACCCTTATTTCCACATTTTGTGTAAAGACACAAAGCTAAATTCTCTTCTCAGCTACAATGGTAGAGAACTGTGCCACTGTATGTATGACTCAGACAAATAAATTCATGGTTTATGGGGCAAATTCTGCTCTGTGTGACACTGATGTCTCAGATCAACATCAATGTTACTGAGAGCAGTTTGGTCCTCTTCTTATGAAATAGGTGTAGGTGTGCACGCAACTATCTTTTAATAGGTACATATATAAAAAACTACTTTACTTTGAAAAGGATTTTGAGGAATACCTAGCAAGTCCTAGTTTTATGTTAATTCCCAATGCATGGGTAATGCTTGACAAACTAACCAATGCAACATGTACACTAGTCTATGGCTGTGCAGGGTATTTAACTACTAGCTAGTGTAGAATATATGGACACACACTGATGCATCAGCCTCTTTCCCTTTTCAATAATTAAGTGCAATTGGGCTTTCATTTTTTTTTTTTTTTGGTAATACATTAACTTATGCAAATCCAGTCTTTATTAAAAGCCAGGTGCAGTGTCAATTAGCTGTTGATTTTTAGTAAAGCTTTATTAGTTTTAGTCAATGGAGTCTTTTTATTGACTTTGCCAGGACTGGGAAAGGAACTTTGTCACATCCATCACAGTTAAAATGAAGAAAGAGAGATCATTATCTCTTTGGACACAGCTTGCTTCTGGCTTTTTTTTTTTTTCTTGTTTCCTAAACCTTAGTTTTAAACAAAGATGGAAGAAGAGAATTAAATTAATTAGACAAGGGGAGGCCAGTATTAAGTGTAGAGGAGTGTAAGGTTGCCAAAGTTCCAATAAGCTTGAGGTGGTTGTCCAGTAATGTTCTCATCACCTACTTCTCTGTGGGAGTTGCCACTTAGTGAACAGTAAATTCTCAGTTTTCAGTACTTTGTTTTACATTCTTCCCTTGGATGGAAGGGGTTTTGAGAAGAAACGGGGGGAGGGGGGTGTTCTTTCTAGGTCTTGGGAGAACCACGAGACTACTGGAGTGGAGGGCCTGTACCTCAACACTCCCTTCTGACTCCCCAAGTTCCCTCTTCCTCCTTGGCAGTACAGCTTCTGAAGCAGACATGTTGCTAGGGACTCCAGTACAGGACATTGCCCCTTGAAGTCTTCCTCTGAGAGGGATGCTCATATTATGGAGGTCATCTTTTGCAGTACATAAAGTGATTTAAACTAATGCTGACAGGTCAACTCAATTCACCTAATAAAGTCCCATGGGATTGGTGAGAGGATGATGCCATTGATGCACTTTCTTCCCACCTCACGTCCACTTGGATCCACCGCATGTGGTGGTGAAAGAGATAACACCATCCTTAATCAACATTACCACCAATCAGAAGACATTCCCTGTATTATTTCTAGATTAAGTAAGAATGGTTCAGCAGGAATAATTTATGGCAGACTGCAGACAGAAAGAAGAGAGGAAGAATGACTGGTGAAGGGACAATTACAGTAATATTCACCTTTCCTTTTTTAGAATGTGAAAAAACAATAGAAAGCTCCTAATATTGCTCTGGTAATCATCGTATTGAAGTATGCTTTGGAATATTTACAGCTACAATGGGATAATTATTCTCAGTTCATGATGGACTGGGTGGCACAGTGTCTTGTGGGCTGTCTTCCACTATTCCACAAAGGCATCTGAAGATTATCTGAAACCTTACAGTGAAACAAGATATTTGTCTCCATTCAGTATACCTTGTTCCATAAACTGTTTTTTTTTAAATGACTTTCATTGGTAATTCATGCATAATAATCAAATTAGCAATCTAGACCAGTACAGGTGGATGGCATTCATTTATTTAAAGTGGCAGATTTTTGTAGTAAGTTGTTACACTTTTGGCATGCAAGCCCTGGGAGCATATGGCCCCTAGCAGTTTGGGACTAGATGACACTGACATTGTTAATGGTGTACAGAGCCTTTCATTTTAGGTTACAGTGATAAATTTGTGTAAATTAGGCATGAGGAGGAAATCTTTTGGGTCACATAGCCCATTGTGGTGGTCAGTAGTCACTTAAGAGATCCTCTTTATGCAGTGAACCAGTTTCCCCAATTGCCTCTGCATAACAGAACATGGGCTTCTGCAGCATCCTTGTCCTCTTCTTCCCTCTCCCCCCACCCCCACTTCTTGTCTAGGAAACGAAACAATTTAAAGATAGAGTTCCCAATACCACCTCATCTCTCTGTTTAGGTAGGCTTAGGCCAGTTGAGTTTTACATGATCTAAATGATGGGCTTTCACCACTTTCCTGCTCAGATATCTGCATTTAAATTTGCCCTCCTTGCCCCTTTTAAAAAAGATAGGGAAAATCATCCTTTGCTTTAGAAAAAAAAAATGTAGATCTCATGAGAAAGCTGTACTTATGTGACCAATTGTTCACAACGAATGTTTCAAAAGGTAGCTTATTTTATTTCTTGTGTTGTATCCACAAGCAGATTGATTTCACATTTATTTATTATTTAAAAGTGTTTGGGTTTTTTTTTATTTTTTGTTTTTTTTTAAGTATAATGCAATAGGTTGATCATGAACAATGCTCTAAAAGTATTCAGTAGTCCATATACTCCATTTGTGCTAAGTTGGTTAGTTGTAATAAGTTTTGTTTTCCAAAAAATATGGTTGCATAAAATTATGAAATTTGCTTTCTTCAAATATGAATTCTAGTAAAACTTGATCAGCTGAATCTTCACACAAAGTGATCACAAAAGGGGCATGATCATGGCTGAAGTAAATTATAAAAAATTAAAGCAAGTACTTTTAGAAATGTTTTTGCTGTATTACTGCAGCTATAGTGTTAGTAGTCTCTGCTCCCAAAAAGATTCACTGACTGATCTCATGATGCTAGGGGAAGAGAGGGCCAGTTCAGCCCTGATGTCTCAGTAGAAATCACAGAATGGTTCTGTTGCTGCCCCAATGTTTGGAGGGAGGATTTTGTCACTCCCCTAACCTCTCTGGCTTGGTGCAGTAACCAACATTTGGCTTATAAATTCATTCCAAAGCCCATTGAAGTCAATGAGAGTCTTTCCTTTGACTATAATGAGCTTGGGATCAGGCCTATAATGAGTATAATTCCTTCCTTAAGTTTTCTGCTGCAGTTTATAGTGTCCCTGAAAATGGTGTGTGGGTGTTTACAGAACTATCTCAATTTTAGAATAGTATTTCTCTTCCTCCCCGCCCCCTTTTTTTAACATCAATAAATGAGCTCTTCAAACAAAGAAAATGACTGTAATCCAGATGCACATTCTAAAATAAGTAACAAAATCAAGTAGTAATATTACTTGTTTTACTTAAATCCAGTTTGCTTGTCAAAAAGCATTTTCTGCCCCAACATATTTCATTTCAAGTTGGCTAATTTACAGTCTGGTAATTAATTTTTGGTTAGCATCTGTGTTTTTCATCTAGGAGCTGTAAAGTGAGTAGACAACTATTAATCATCATTATTAATCATTCAAAAAAGATTGTTGCTTTTATTGTTTTAATAGTAATTAAAAATAAAATGGCTTAGATTTTAGTTACTATATTTTAATTAGAGAAATTGAATTTTTGACAATGCAGATTATTTTTTTTTAATGTAAGTATTAAGAGAGGATGACAAATACAAATGATGAGGGAATACATCAGGGTTGAGGTACATAGGTTCTGGCCGTGCAAATTGCTGCAATCCAAGTTATATCAACAATATTTTTTTTAAATTAGTTCATTCTATTCATCCTGCAATTTAAATATTGTTTAGAAAAGGGGGGGAGGGGGGAAATGGCCTAAAGGTCAAGTTCTACCATCATTGACTTGAGCTTTTTGGTTGTGGGTGTTTTCATTTTTTTTTTTTTCCAGGAACACTTCATGATGTTTTATATTTTCTTAAATCTAGAAATATTTATATCTCCCCCTCATCCTGGGAAGTTGGAAGCTCCAACTTGATTACAGAAATCTAGAACATAAATAGGTGGAATTCACCCTGTGCAGAGGGCCAGCATAAGGCCTATTCAAGTCCCACTTACGTCTTATTTTGTGGGCCATAAGTAGCATATAGGCCTTGTACTAGCCTTCTGCGTGGGATGAATTTCACCGTATTGTGACCACTGAGTAACAAAGAAATAACAGGAAAATAAATACTATCCTGGCCCAAGAAGAACATTCTGCCTTTTCTACATTTGACATATGTAAGGAAACATGCTCTTAGCATACCATCTTGAATCCACTGATAAAAACTTCTGTCTCTTCAGGCTTCAGTCCATACAAAATAAAATGAACGATCTTGCTAGACTGAATGTTATACCATGTATGATGTCTTTGACACTTTCATACAATACTTGAAACAGCGGAGGCAAATAATTGTAAGACACACATTCAAAAACTGCGAAAGTATTCCTTTCCAAAGAAAAATACTGAGAATGAAACTTTCCTTGGGCCAGACAAATGAGTTAAGAAATTTTAGATTCATATCAAAGGAGACTCCACCATCTAGCAGACGTGTGTGCTTTTGCTAATGTGGACAAGGAGATAAAATTACATATTATTGTAAGCTGTACATCAACACTTTCAATATTGGGAACTCTGGGATGCTAAAATGACCCTGTGGGAATTGTTAGCCATAAGTCATAAAACATTAATGTCTCAGGCAACAACACGGATGAGTTGTGGAAACTGCATACAACTATTTCTGTAAGAGCAATTTACTATGGAAAGGTGAATCCTAAGGGGTCTCTTAAACCGATGCACAGAGATTTACTTGGTCAACTCCCATTGGCTGATATAACAAAAAAAAAAAAAAAATCAGTTAATTTGAAGCAGTCTCACTTGGCAATAATAGACCTAAGGAAAGACATGGCTGAACAATTTAAAATGCTTATTTTTGTATCAATAGAAGGTTAAGTAAGATTTGAAGGTAGTGGGTGGAAAGTTGTTTCTTCCTAATTTCTTTAGACCCTTGTATATTTTCCTTGGTGGGAAATTTCTGGTTTGGAAAGTCTGCCAAATCCAAACTTTTGTGGTCTAGCTGAATCCAAACTTGAATTCTCTAAGTTTTTATCTACCTTTTTTGGTGATGCAATATATTGGCATGGGTGCCACATGAGCTATGGGGAGATTTAGCACACAACCTCTTAATAACATAATTTCTTCCCATTGAATGAAATAAAGTTAGAGAGATGTACCAATAAATCTTATAACTGTGATAAATTTTGGCCACATACTCATACTATGGTCATACCCACAATGGTCATCAACAAGGATAAAATTGGAGAACCATCAGTCCTAAAAATACCTCTATTACTTGAACTAAAGGAGAACTTTATTTATTTTGTTTTTATCCTAGTTTAAAAAAGAAAAGAAAACAGTAATTAGAAACCATCCAGGGGTGCATGTAACAAATCTCACTGTTCCCTTCGTTCATCCATCCTTTTCCCTCCATTTATTTCTTTCCCTTCATCTCTTGCCCTTCTTATCTTGAATCTTGTAAGCTCTTTGGAAGAGGGACTGTCCCTTACTACATTTTATTGTGTTCCTAGAACAATGGACTCCCTATCTTGATTGAGGCTTCTGTGTGCTACTATAATACAAATAATAATTGTTGGGGTAAGGCACTAGAGGGAGACATGAGCACATGAACTAAACCACAAACTAAACATAATTGTGATGCTTAATTATTATTGTGTATGATCATTATGTAGACTAGATGAAATTGTACTTGTTCCAGGATGTTTAGGGATATAATTATTCATACAAGTTAAAGGAATATATATTAATATAATTATTTTGCATGAAACAATATTTTAAGATTATTTTTCCATGTTTAAAATAATGGAATACATTAAAGCCAAACATTACCAATTGCTTTACAATTCCCCCTAGAACATCAACAGTCAGAAGCAACCTTTCAAATACAGATTTGATTTAGAAAGTCTAACACTTATGAAAGCGTAGAGTAAGACATAGTGAAATATTACCACATAGTTTGCAACCGTCCCCAAATAATTTCACCCACATATAAGATTTTTGCTTATTCCACTGAAGACTTAATCTGAGGGGAGACACAAATTTTCCTTGGACAAACAACTGAAATTAATTTTGTGATCATATCACTCAAGCAAGAAACAAAACTTTTTTATTGTCTATATGAGAAGGTTATATTTGGGAGAAAACAAAATAAGGACACATAGGCCTGGTCCCCACTAAGCCCCCACTTCGGACTAAGGTACGCAAATTCAGCTACGTTAATAACGTAGCTGAATTCGAAGTACCTTAGTCCGAACTTACCGCGGGTCCAGACACGGCAGGCAGGCTCCCCCGTCGATGCCGCGTACTCCTCTCGCCGAGCTGGAGTACCGGCGTCGACGGCGAGCACTTCCGGGATCGATCCCAGAACATCGATTGCCTGCCGCCGGACCCTCCGGTAAGTGTAGACGTACCGCAAGAAAGAGAAAAATGAGTAGACTTTGAGTGCATCTAGATTTTCAGTATCATTTTGATATATATATATATATATTTTTAAACAAACTTTTATCTTTACTGTTTTACCACTGCCAAAAACTTACTAAATGTTTGGCCACTCACTTCCTTTTGCAAGCTTACTTTTCCCTTCAAGAGAGGGTATAAATCTTCTATTATTATAATTACTATTATCATCATCATCATCATCATCATTAGGAAGATGTGATTTTTAGATGTAAAGTTCTTGACATTTGAGTCACATGGGAATCGTATAGTTTATAAGAACTTAACCTTTATCCTGCAGAGCAATCAATTAAGATCAAGATATTTGTGACCTGTAACAGAATCCTGGTAAAATACATACTTTGTTTACAAGTCCTGGGTAGTATTTTTGCAAGCCACCCCATGTAATAAGCCAAAACATCTGCTCAAGTCAGGAGCCATGTTCAACAATTTAAGTGTAACATATTGCTCTTGCTCTGCATGTGCTAGTTCCACTGACGCTAGTGGGATTTGCAAACATGGATCAAGGATAGTATATGACCCAGTAAGAGGGTAATTTATTTTCTTTGCCATCATTGGTAATTGTTACTATAGTCACTATTTTTTTCAGTGTTATAGAAGAACAAATATACTTTGCAAACACTATTGAATTAATGAACATTGTTTATCTATGTTAAATTTCGGTATGAAACTATTCTGGTAGGCAGTATGGCCTAGCAGACCAACCATGCCTTGGGAGCAGTGCACTCTAGAGTTTAGTTCAAGCTCTAATACCAACTCTGTGCATAACTTTGGACAAGTTGCTTAGACTCTCTCTTTCAATGGTATGCTGCAGGTGAGCTTGGGAACTCACAGATGGTCCCTTGTTAAAATTACAGCTCCATTTTCAATAGGGGTTTAGGGTGATTTGATTTTTTTTTTTTTTTTTTTGGTCTTTAGAATTGTGCCCTTTTGCTGGAGAATGCTAAATTATCCATTCCAAGGATAACATCTTGGAGCTAATAAAAATATTATTGAAGAGCAAATTGTTTGCCTTTGCTGTGTACCTCACAGCACCAAATGTCAGATATTTACACCCACTCCCCAAAAAGAAATCACCACTCTCCTCTCTCCCATGGAAGAGTTTCCCCATTCCTATCCACAAGGTCTATGCATGTCCATACATATGCATACACTTTTCTGAATTGCATCATAGTCTATCAATATACTTATTTGAGGAAGTGCACATAAATTTGTTTGTGAAGGGGTGTTACTGCCATCCGTTATGGTTGTAACAAAGTGTCTTTATTTAAATGGGGAAAATAAATTCCCTTGTTGCCTTGATCCTTATAATCATACTCCCCTCAGGTGTGCAGAGTTTATCATCAGCTGAAAGGAAATTGTTGTGGGACCCTCTTGTTAAAAGATTGGCAGCTCATCTTCACTTTGCTTCTGCATGTGTAAACTGGGGATAACATTTAGATACACTACTTGGGAGGATGCATTAGATAATGCTATACCGCATTTTGCACATGTGAAACAGTATATAAGTGCTGAGTATTAATAATCATAAAACAGTGGCAATAAGGTATGTAGTATAAAATGTTACGGCAGATTGCTCTGACTTATTTTACTACAACATTAATGAACCTGTAAATATATACAGAAACCTAAATTCAGTCTAATTCCTACACTTGAACTGACTTACCATAAACTTCAGAGGGAGGTATGACATGCATAAAATAATGATTCACTTGTCCCCTGAGAAATACCTATTTAAATATATAATTTACTGAACAGATTTGCTGTACAAGTTTTGATAGATACTAGTCATCTAGGAACATAGAAAGTTGACTCTTATTAGTTGTCAGCTGTGTGTAGAAAAATTTGGAACTGTTCCTAATTCCTCCTCACTAGAGCATACAGACTCTGAATTGCATGCAACGCTGTCCCAGGCAGACCAGTGGGTAGGAGGGTGCTGTGGGACACTTCCCTTGCCCACCAAGCAGATCACTGTATCATCTAGTATGACCTGATAGCTGCTGATCTGGCAGAGGGGTTTACTGAGGGTTACAAGTCTCCCTCCCACCTCAGAATTGTACACAATTATTTGGCCCAGCCTAGGAGGTCTCCAGGGAGCGTGCCTTCCACTCTTGCAAAATTTCACAAACATGAAAATAAAAGTCTGCCTTGCTGTACTACGGACTTCATTTTCCCCTTTGAATTTATGCAGTTGAAATAAACTTTGTATTTATACTGAACTTGATGTTTTTTTCATGTATCCTTAGACACGAACAAAACTGAATCCAGCTTTAGATGGATCAGCAGTAACCTATTCATACAGCTTACATTTCTATATATCCCATTACTCTGTGTGCTGGATACTGTGAAATCTGATTAATTTTATTTTCTTTTTTAATGATTCAGCTGTCATAGAAAGCAACTCATTCAGAAAATTACTTTTACTAAAATTCTGTTGTTATGCAATAAAATGAAGTAATTAGGAATGCGGTTGAGAGACACAATAACCCTTAAGAACACAATTTCCTGTGCTAGGTTGGAACCAACTAAGATCCTTGCACTTAATCTTTCAAAGAGTAGCTCTTTGCTGTTTGTTAAGGCTGGAATTCTGTGTGGCTGAAAGTACCACAAGGTTATAGTTGGGTTTGTTGGCTTTTTTTCCCTCCAAGGGCTATGAAAAATGTGAAGCTTCTTCAGTACATACACACTACACATAACATAAAAACTTACTCTGTACAGGAAATTTTTTTGAAGTATCAACCATTCTGCCAGTGAGATTTTTTGCATTAGGATAAGGAAGTTTGACCGTAAATCAATCTAGGAAAATATTTATTTTAAGATTAACAAGGGCCTAAATCTTGCTCCTTCCCATTTGGTCACCTCCAAGCCTCCTCTCCTCCCTCACCCTAACTCATGGCCCCTAAGTGAGCCCACAGGTCTTGAAAGGCAATGCAAGCAATGGGATTATCCTGCAGATGGAACAAGAAGCAAGTGCAGGGTGGATTCTCACATACCCTGCACATGACAGAGCTATGCTGGGCAGGATATACATTAACAGCAGCACAGAAGTTTTGGGAGCTTAGCCAGGGATGTGGCCAGTAGATCTGCATTTTTGCCCAGGGGCTGTACTAGTAGCCATAGAGTGTGAATGTCCATGGTCTGTGGTAGCAACTGTGGGGAAACTACTCTAGCACTCAGCAGCCCAAATATTCTGCCCGATCCCCGTGGAGCACCCCTTTCCTCTCCAGTTTACTTCAGGTTGGGTCCTAAATTAACCAATTGAGCCATAATATATTACTTATGTAGTCATCAAATATCTCCTGCTGGGAAAGATGTTCCACAGTGTTTTCTCCATTACAAACTCTGTACAGTAAACAACTTTTACAGCATTAAACACCCCTATTACTGTTGATGGGAGCTCCATGCTAAGTATGGCCTATAGTCTACAGACTCCTGAGTAATTCCTCTTTTATTGTGGATGTGTAAAACGTATTGTACAATACCTTTTATACACTGGGTCAATATCAGGAAACCTCTGCACTTAACATACTTTAGCATAGCGCTCTGTAGGGTCGACATTAAGTCAGAAAGACTGACCCAATTAGATAAACTCCTGGAAGGATTACATGGATATCCTGGAAACTTATTAGCCAGAAAAAGACCACTTTGAAGTTTGAGATCTGTAAAGCTGAAGAAATGCCAAGTACAGGCTCTCGTGTGTATCAGTCATGTTGGATAGATTAGTTTAACTAATACACTTTACTCTGTAGCTTTACAGAGCCATTTTGGAACAGCTTTTTTAAATGTAACAACCAATCAGCTTGGAGTTGCCTAAGCTTTTTTTATTTGAGGCTTTCAGTTTTATTCTAAAGTTGGTTATCAAGTGAGGCAAAGTACAAGGAGAATCGTGTCCATTTGCCCATATGTACAGCACAAAGGCATTTCAGATAATAGCACAAAGAATGAACTGTTTAGAAACTGACTCCCATCATGATTTTTTGAATATAACAGACATTGTCTTCACTTTTTGATACAGTATCTTGCACTAAATAGCAAATTAGTAAATTCAGAGTAAATTCTTACCATCAGGGAGATATACAGACTATAAGAATGATCACTTTTCATGTCAGTTTTGTTTTCCACATATTCCTTAAACAAGTACTTTGAATTAATATTTAAAGCTCATCTTTCTGAGGAAAAATCCTAGACTGAAGATGGATTTTTTACAAGCAATTGAAAGAGAAGGGTTTAGCTTTCCAAAGTTGGATTTGTAATATTTTCAATCTAAACAGACATGGGGGAAAAAAAAGCAGAGGAGGGGAGAGACCCAAGACAAAGAGATATGTGACAAAAAGTTGTTTGTTAAAATGGGGATGTTAAGCTTTAATAGGTTGTGGGGCATTTTCCCACACCCCGCCATTCTTCTTCTCAACGAGGAGTTAATTGGGTTAATACATTTGAGATCTCCCTTTCATAAGAGAAACCTAGTAACATGAAAGAGAGACAAAATGGCACTTGCTCTTACCTTGCGTGATTCGGTGCCAAATCTAACCTGTTAAAAACCTGTTTGAGAAAATAAAGTTTCATGAATGTTGTACAGAAAAGTGGCAGAGAGGACAAATTCAGGATTATGAATAGTCAACATAAAAATACTCAAAAGGAACAGGAGTACTTGTGGTACCTTAGAAACTAACAAATGTATTTGAGCATAAGCTTTCGTGGGCTACAGCTATGCATCTGATGAAGTGGGCTGTAGCCCACGAAAGCTTATGCTCAAATACATTTGTTAGTCTCTAAGGTGCCAAAAGTACTCCTGTTCTTTTTGCAGACACAGACTAACACGGCTGCTACTCTGAAACCTGTCATAAAAATACTAGACTTCTCAAATTACATAGGCATGATTGCATAGATGTTATCTAAGGGACAATAACTCCTTGTTGGAGATGTGAAAGAGCAAATGGAGACATTTGATATACAATAATTGATCAACTTCATTTAGAGCAATCAGCTAGCTTGAAAACATCAGCTAATTTATTTTGTTTGACAGCTCACTATATCTTGAGCTACTATTTCGATACTATGGTGATGTGTGCTCTATGGTAATAGCCACTCTACAAAAAACAATAGATACATAAGGGATTTTACATTTGTTCTTAGAAGTAGCTCATGTCAAAAGACTCTAGGGAGTCCAGTTCAGCTGGCCTGTCCAGGAGGGATAGTTCCATAGTCCTGCTGTCACCTAAACTACTTTGAGGAATCAAGTGCTGTTGCCAGTGCACGGCTGGCATTACCTGTCCCACCATTGTCACTCTTTTTAACCATTCCAAGGGGCTTGTGCTGTGTCTCCTTTTTTTTCTCAGGTTGGATTGCCAAAAGGTAGTAGAAATTTTTCTCTCCTGAGGTGGGGGGCAGGGATCCCTGTGAAAGAGGGGAATGGAGCAAACCCAGTATAGTCCTTCACTCCTTCCTTCCGAGACTGTGGATGCTCTTCTCTGTGACTACCATGTGACTAGAGCTCCTTAGATTTTGAAAGAAAACATGGTGGTCTGGAGAATAGTGGCAACCAGTGGTCCCTCCCACTTGTCAGGGCATTGTACCCTGGCAAATGATCACATTTTTCTAAATGAAATTCTACCAGAAGTTAATACTGCCAGAGTTGAGCCACCAGTGGCGGCCTGGCTATGAGTGAGCTGTGCAGGCTAGCTCTTAACCCAGCAACAGCTGCTCCTCACTGGTTGCTCAGT
Organism: Emys orbicularis; assembly: GCF_028017835.1. Taxonomy (NCBI): domain Eukaryota; kingdom Metazoa; phylum Chordata; order Testudines; family Emydidae; genus Emys; species Emys orbicularis. Next base: position 78,372,572 of record NC_088687.1, on the reverse strand, counting down.
GCTTATGCCCACTACAGTTTCTGCTCCTGTGTTGCCTTGTTCCTGCTGCTCCTGCCTTGCACCCAGACTTGCTTCTTTCCTGCCCATGCCTTGACCCCCCTCCTTGCCTGATACCCTGTTCACTCCAGTTCCTGACCTCCAGCTTGACATGTGGCTTTGGCTTCTGACTACCAATTCTGGGTTGACCCTCGGCTCTGATTTCTGGCTCTTGAACTCCAGCTTGACCCTTTGCTCCAGCTTCTCACCACTGGGTATCTCATCTCACCCAAGAGTGTGGCAATGGACTCTGGAAGGTGACACCCATCACTGATTGGGTGGCACCTAAGGATGACTGTGGAATCCAATGCTTCTTGGGTCTGCTAATTTTTATAGATGACTTAGCCCAGTATTCTTTGCTCTGGCCAGTCCTCACACAGCTTTGCTGCAAAAGGGAGTCCAGTTTTCATGGTTCCCAGAAGCACAGCCTGCCTTTGATAATTTTTGAAACAGAGATCCATCACAGCTCATATCTTGATCCACTCAGACCCTGCCAGATGATTTACAGTGGAGGTGAACATTTCAAACTTTGCACTGGGGCAGTCCTTTCCCAACCCACTGATGAAATGATCAACTTCACATGTGTGCTTTTTATTTGCAAAAACGCACTCCTGCTGAGATGAATTATGACATCCTGGACAAGAACTGCGGGCCATCAAAACAGCCTTTGAAGAAAGGTGCTATCTTCTGGAAAGGGCTATACTCCCAGTCCAAGTTCTGATGGATCATAAAAACTTGCAATACCTAAAAATGGCCAGGCATCTGATCCAACAGCAGGCATGCTGATCCATCTTCTTTGTGTGCTTCGAGTTCGTGATCTCCTCCGGGCCGGGGACAAAGAGGGGGAAGGCGGATGCATTGTCATGAAAGAGTGAGTACTACAAACTTGGTGAGGAGACTATGTCCATGATTCTCAAGCCCTCAAACTTCATTTCTAGCACCAGAGCCTCCAACCTGTTATCCTCAAACTGTTGTCAGTTACCTAGCATTCAGTTTGCCATCCAAACCTATCAAACCTTAGACCACGACCCAAACAAGACCTCCACAGTCTTCACGTTACAGGATGGGATTCTATACTATGAGGGACTTGTCTGTGTGCCTGAAGTAGCCACTCAGCTTTGAGTCCTACAACTCTGCCATGACACTCCCCTAGCAGGCTGCTTTGGCCGTTCAGAGACTCAAGACCTGGTTTCTAGGAACTTTTGGTTGCCTGCCATACATATCTCTGTTGCATCCTACGTAGATTCCTGCAATCTTTCCACCCAGACCAAGATCTCTGTTCAAGACCCCTCAGTTTCCTCCAGCCCTTACCCACTCCGCCTTGCTCTTGGACCATCATTTCCGTGGTCTTTATCATGGAACTATGAACCTTCAAAGGCCACGCTACCATTCTAGTGGTGGCTGAACTCTTAACCAAGGTGCCAGGTGCTTCCCTCTGCTCAGAAAACTGCCTGCTTGTTTGTGAGCAACATCTTTTTTTCTCCACAGCTTGCCTATTGGTGTGGTATCTGTTGTGGATTCCAGTTTATTTCCAATTTCTGGTGAAAATTTTTATGCCATCTGAGTATTGATGCTCTAATCTCTACAGCTTATCACCCCAGCACCAATTAGCAGGCAGAGCAGGTCAATATGGTCCCTGAACAGTACCTACATAGTTTAGGAAGCAATCATGAAGATGATTGGCTGTCCCTAATCCCTCACACGGAATTCACTTACAATACCACAAATATCTCCACCAAGTAGACTCCTTTCTTTGCTAACTGTGGTTTCCATCTTCGTGCTCATTCAGAGATCCTCTCTGAATCATCGATGCCTGCTATAACTGAACTCATGGACCACATTCAGCAGGTATACCAAGAACTCCAGAGGCATTTAGTAGTCATCAAGGCAACCTACAAATGGTATGCTGCCAACTGGTCCCACCAACCAACACCTGGCTTCAGGTTAGGGGAGAAGGTATGGTTGTCTGCCTGGAATCTGAGATTGACTCACCCTTCCATGAAGCTGGACCATAAGTAGCTGAGGACTTTCCAGATCATACAAAAGACTGACCCGGTTACATTCCAGTTACAGCTACCAGATTACTTAAAGATTCGTCCCATCTTCTATGTCTCTCTTCTAAAACCTTTAGTCAAGAATTCCTTCCCACTTGATACTACTTCCCCACCCTCCACCCTCTTCCTCCTATAACCATTCAGAGCCAAGAAAAATATGTGGGTCGTCAGATTCTAGATTCTTGTCGGGTCTGAGAAAAACTATATCTAATTCAGTGGTTCTCAACTTTCCAGACTACTGTACCCCTTTCAGCAGTCCGATTTGTTTTGCATGCCCCAAGTTTCACCTCTTAATCAGATATAAAAGTATAAAAAGTGTCACAGCACAGTATATTACTGAAGCTCGAGCCCCCCTGCCTGGGAACCTGCAGAACATGTCCATGCCCTGGATCTCCTGTATGCCTTTCACTATACTTACCCTGAGAAACCAGGTCCCAAGGCCCCTAGACAACACCCTCGGTGCAGGGGAGGACACTGTCGGGAATCAGGGCCTGCAGCACAGCTAGTCTCCAAGCAGCCTCATCAGTACTGTTGACCTGGAGCAGGACAACTGACTGGCCATGCCACCTGTCTTAAATTAGCAACAGCTCACTGACTGCCCAATGCTCATATGCACCACTTTGCCTGCTTTTATGTTACCTTGTTCCTTCTGCTCCTGCCTTGAACCAAAACTTGCCTCTGTCTCGAATCCCTCCTTGCCTGATACCCTGTTTTCTCCAGTTCATGACCTCTGGCTTCTGACTATAGCTATTGATGCTGGCTTGACCCTCAGCTCTGGTATCTAGCTTCTGACCTCTGGCTTGACCCTTGGCACCCATTTCCAACTACTGACTCCAGCTTTGCTCCTAGTCCTTGGTTCCCAATGCCTGCTCTGACTACTAGGCATGACACCTGCTCCAACCACTAAGTCTGACACCACTCTGACCACTAAGCTATACCATCAGCTGACAAAAAATTACAGGAGATTCCTGATAATTCTAAAATATAATCTCAATTCTGGCCCTGCCACCCTTTAGCATCTACCATTTTCCTATATCAGTTTTCAGAACTCTTACCTGTATTGGACTTCCAGTTCCATCATCTCTTACACTCACTTCCAGTGGGCTTTGCCTGCAATCTTGTCAGTCTCTGTTAGACTGACCACACACACCTCTTGAGGTAGAAGTGGATAGTAAGCTAGAATTGGAAATGCCAGCATCAAAAGAAACTCTCACAGCTGGGGTTGGAGGATTCAGCTAGAGGTTGTGGGAAATCAAAGAGAGAAGATGAGGCTGTGAATTGGGACATTTTAAAAAATAACAGTTTATGTTGTTTCCATGACTTTTGCAAGAAGAGATAAAAGTTAGTATTAATTAAGCATGGAAATAATATAAGTAATTGAAATCATGGAATCTGTGGCTGCCATGCAATCCATGACAGACTTGCTAGCCTAGTCATGACAATATGCAGTTCTCTGTCACCACAAACATATAAGGTGATGTAGGATTAGAAAGCTTTCTGATCATTTGGATGAAATGTAAAGTGAAGAGATTTTTGCCAGTGAGATGAGTCTGTGTTTCAATGGGTTTGGCACTACAAGTGGTTTGGTCTATGTTTTTATTATTTTTCAGTATGGATTTGCAGTGAAATACAATACAGATTATAACATCTATTCCATCCTTAAGATTCATAGGATATACATTGCCAAATTTATCTTTACAAAATTCTGTGCAAAAAGAGTGGGACTTTTGTGGCAATCTTCCTTTAATGACATCAACTTTTCAGTGATGGTCTCACATTCAGTAGTCTGGTACTTACCCTTTGTTATTGGCCTGATCTAGTAAATCAATGAATAGACTCCCCTTGAGTTTGGCAGGCTTTGGATCATGCCCTATGAGCTTGTCAAACAAAACAAAAAACCCCAACCAGCAATAACCAGTTAATATCCTCATGTATTAGTATTTTAAAATGATTGAAAAACAACTCAAACCAAAATGAATAAACAAAAATGGAAAAAAAGGTTTTCTGATAACTTCTGTTAAAATTGGATAAAATTGATCTAAAATGTTCAGAGTTGGAAAGTCAGTAAAAAAAAAGTCTCTTGTATTTTACTACAGCAAAGACATTATATTTTTGTGAATATGAATAGGAAACAGTTCACAGTAAATTAATTCATTGCAGAGCACTACATGGTAACCAAATTTCTGTGTTTTTCCTCATGAATTCAAACTGCTATACACAAATAGTACAAGATTTCCCCCCACAGATTCAATATGGCACCTAATTATGATTGTTTTTTGTAAACTGGTTTTTATCCCAAAACCAATCAAAAAGACACACAACCAAATACTGGCAAAACTATCATCAGATATCTTCATATGCTCTGAAGAGGTCACATTTGAAAGACTTCTAATCTGTGGTCAGAACATTTAAATAAAATATTTTACAGTCATATTCTCTAAATCCCTATTACTACAGTGTTACGGAAATGCTCTAATTTTGTTGAAATTAAATAAAGACAGATATTTGTTTAGAATCCTTGTTACCGAGGCCAGTAAATATATTTCATTGCTATGGTTGCAAAAACAAATATGCACTATTGGAATGTGGTTAACAAACATATAAGAATAAAGCAACGTGGAAGGACTTACTGTCTGGATAAGGTTAATTGAACTTTTGGAGGATAGATGAAGCAAATAGGACTAACTGATTAAAACCAAATCATTATTACAACATTATAATAACAGTATGTAGACTTGTATTTCTTCAATTCTGCCATATTCTCTAAGGAGCAAATTCCAATCCCACAGTGCAGCCCAAGTAACTGATCTGCTGGGGATCAGATCTTGGGGAATGGCAGTGGAAATGCTCCATGGTGTCTGTTTCATCTACATCCATTACTCCATTGGGGGAAAGGTCTATTCTGTGGATCTAAAGGTTACGACCCTGCTGCAGAACGATGTGGGTGTCAATATGATGCCACACAATGGAGTTTCTATTTTTTTTTTCAGTTGGCTTTTTAAAAAACATAGCATTAAAATGATAAAGTTGCTAAATCAAGTACTCAAAAGATAGGAAATGCCAGAATTAAGGTTGCCTGTGCAACCTAAATCAGCCCTTTTGTGTATATGTATTATGGTACAGTCCTTAATTACATGAAACACATTCTACTTTTTCCATGGGAACCCAGCCTCATTCTGTTCAAAGGATGGACCTTCTCTGGGGGTGAATCAGAGTTATGTAGTGAAGGAGGCTATTGTCTGTAAGACCTCTATCTCATTTGTTGGATTCTAGTTCCTCTGCCAAAGAGTTTCCATGTATTGCTAGGCAAATTACTTAAATCAAAATTTTCCCAGTTGGACACTAATTGCGTGTCCCTCATGTTCTGGGTGCCTGATTTGAGACCTTGGAGTCTGTTATCAATTTTAGTAAGGTTTGAACTTACTTAGTAATTAAAGAAACCTTAGAGTAGCCAGTCAATTTGACCCATAGGTCAACAAGTATGATTTGCAGAAGTGCTGAGTACTCACAGTTGCAACTGAAGTCAATAGAAGCTCTGATTTGAACATATAAAGTGCTGTATAATGTTAAAAACACTGAAAAATCAAGTCCTATTCAAACAGGACTACATCCGTTCACCTTAGCAGAGTCTATATGGAGGAGTTAGAGCGCAACACACTGGTACATTCTACAAATCACATCCCATAGTGCAAACTCCAGAGCCGTGTAGACAAGCCTGACAATTCATGGGAAATCTCTGGGTCAGGTGAAACTGTTCTACAGGCTCATAGGCTGTACTTTTGACACCCATATTAAATATATCTAGAGAGAGGGAAAGAACTTGGAAAATAAAGATGTAAAATAGCAGACGATGTTGAATTACTCATGTACACAATAAGCCAAAAAATCCATCTCTTTTCTATTCTTTTATGTGGTTTTTTTTTTTCTTTCAGAATTAGTGTCATGGCTGTATATATAATATATAGAAAGACCATAAAAATATAATGCAAAGAATTTATGTAAACTTCAGCCAAATTTACTTCTGCTTATTTGTTTCAAATTAAACTGGCACAAAATGAAAAAAACTTTCATATTTTAACAATTGTTGCTAGGCTGATTACTTTTAAAGAAACTGAAACTTAGTTTTGACTGCACTTTTACTCTGTACCAAGGGAAATGGGTACAAAGGTGTAATTGTTATATTAGACCCAGCCTGATTTATTCACATGCTTTCCTCTAGTTCTGCATGATTATTTCTACATGCTAATCCTTATAAATAAATTAACTAGTTCCCTTTCATTTTTCATGTGAGAACAACGTAACATTCAGCTTGGGTCTTTCTTTCTCTTTATATCATACTTTGTTAATAATAAATGGTTTTCTGACTACTACATTTTTCTTTTTAAGAGAAGGAGAACATGAATAATGTAACTTCTCTCCCTTTTAGAAGTAAAAACAGAATAAGGCCAAGGTTAAAACACTGCAAACATTTTCTTGGTCATGAAATAGGAAGAACATATTTTCCATATTAAGTGCATTGAGAAAACTCTTACCTAGAAGAAGTGTTTGCATTTTTCTTGGGTTGGTATGGGAGTCATTCTCCCTCACTATTGACTTCTAAATAAAGGTTTCCCTTCAATCACTACTTTGCCTCCAAAATCAATACTGTCATTATTAGATTATGTTCAAAGTGTCATGCAGCCCTAACAGAGATATTGTCAGGCTTGGTTACCTCCTCTCTTTTGTTTTGCCCCTCTTCTTTCGTGAGCTGGTGACCTTGCAGGCAGCAAACATCTGCCTGGTGATTAATATGTCTGTCTGAAAATTCAAGTCATGGTTTATATCAGTGGGCCCTAGCAGGGCGCTAGGCAAAACTCAGCTACATGTGGATTTAAATTCTGTCGATTTCTATCAGAACAAACCAAATAGAGGCATCCGTTTTTGCTTAATTCATAATAATTTGTTCATTCAATTAAACTGCTAAATTTTAAGCATTCCCTGTATTTGATTGTTTAGGTAGTTTTCTACAAGTTTTTCCAGAGAACATTTTGAAATAGACTTCCTTCATTCTTACAATACGTGAAATATTTTTGGGGGGTTTTGTTCCACATATGGTGATACATAAACCATATGCAGTGCTCAAAGAAAGATTTGTGTGGACTGTTCCCCCACATTCCGACTCTCGATTGCGATGAAGAAAAAGATATTTCTGCTAATGTGGAAAGAAGAAATAATGTGGAAATGTGAATAGGACTATATTAAATACATAGATCTTAGTGCAAGATCAAAACTCTCTTTGCTTCAGAAACATTGTCCAGATTCTCCTCCCATACCAGGATAAATTTGGAGTAGCTTTTGAAGTCAATAGTTATACTGGTATAAAACTGAAATGGGAGGAGAAGCAATGTGGAAAAAGTTGATTTCCTTTCAGTCACATTTACTTCAGACAACCTTAGCCTAGGAGCAGATGTAAATTGTCATAGCTCCTTTGAAATCAGCGGAGGATCTGCCCCTAAAAGATTTAAAAGTGCTCATGACTGGTTAGACTAATGGTAGCTTTACCATTGACTTCAATGAGAGCAGAGTTAGGCCAATGCAGAGTGCTTTTGAAAATTCTACTCTTAGAATTCTTTTGAGCAACTTCTGTTTGCTCAAATTTGAAATGTAAATCACCTAAAAAACAAATAAACACACACTGAAATGCAATTTTTTTTTAAGTCTTCTTAAAAGACTGGGAGAGAGAGTGAGCTTTTAAAATGTCCAAGTGTTTTACTACCAGTCAAATTTTGTTGGCTTCCCCCCACCCTATTTTTGAGGGGTGGGGGTTGAGCAAGGGGGACTGATAACAGATTTTTCATTTTGGTCTGGCGGTAAAGCTGTTGGGCATTGTCTAGACAGCATAGGCTGGTGGGGACTGTGACAAGGAGAAGTGAAGTTATTAGAGACACTGAGATTTCCATGTACTGGAAAATAGAAAGAGAGTAAGAAAGACGAAGAATAATGGACAATGAGAATGTTGAATTAGTTAAAGAATGGGAAGACAAAATAATAATAGGACTTTACAAATAGAGGTCATGTTTTGCTCTCAGGGCCCAATCTCACAACCCTTACTCATACAAGTAATACCATCTTAGTCCCACTATGTGAGTAAAGGTTGCAGGTTCACACCCTTAAAAGCAAATGTAAAGGACTGACACCACAGGAATGTGATAATTTGCTATTAATTTGTAGTCAACTAATCACCCAAGTGATCAATGTAGTTTTCCATTCCATCCCCTCTCTGTGTACTTAGTAGCGGTTTGTGTATGCACACATCACCTACCTCAATTTCCAGCCATGCCAGAAGAAAAACTGGAGGCAATGGGTGTGATTTAATTAGGCCACAACTTTAGTCACTTAAAATATCTGGAGTACCTGGCAATAAATTGTATAGTGCAGGTTACTGTCATTTCACATCACTGGAAGGGCTGCTGTCAGCCTTCCCTGGCCTCAGCCATCTTGCTGCCAGGACCTCACTACCCTCCCCTCGTATGAGGATTATGAGGACTAGAGAAGGAGGGGTTGGGTCGGCTACCCACTCTACTGGGTGTAAGAGCCTTGAACCCCCCCTGCCCCTTCTTCAGCTCCCTTAAGAGATGCTTTCCTTTAAAATAGATTGGAAAGGGATTTATCTGATAACTGTATCTCTTCCATAATGAGTACTGGAGTACCTGCACTGGATATCCTGATCTGGCACAAGTTTTACGTACTAAGTTGCAACATTATAACCTAACCCCTTGTTCTGCCCCAACAGGTCCTAAAATTGCTGTGGGAAAGGCAAAAATACCTACTTTGCCTTGGCCAATCTATCAGTGAGGAAAAAAATTCCTTCCCAGATCCCCAAGGAGAAAGAGGCAATTAGTGTGATGCCCACAGCGGATTATGAAGAAAACCAGCCCTCTTTTAGATTCCCTGGGTGGGAAGGTGGGGCTGCCAAGTATAAGTACTACCTCCCCTTTCTGGTCAGCTGAAAGAGCAGTGCCCTCCCCACCATTTTGGTATTGATCCAGCCACTTCCTGCTCCATCCATGTAAACTTTCCCCTTCCTCCCCCTTTGCTACCAGTTGCAGATAGAGCCCTTAAAGGGGCAACAGTTCCTTCTTGTGGCCAACCGGACAAGAATTCATTGCATACAGCTGTGGAGAGCACATTATTGAGGAATCCAAAAGCCATCATCCCTCTCAGCAAGTTCTTATTGTCATCCTTTGTGTTAATTGAGCCACACTTCACACTAAAAAATAAAGTGACAAAGGAGTTCCTCCTTCTTGAAGAGATTAAAAAGACAGACTTTTCATCTTAGAAAAAGAGACAACTAACTTGGGGTATGATAGAGATCTATAACATCATGAATGGTATGGAGCTTACATCACTCTGCTGAACAAATTGCCCTATATCAGCTCTAGAAATCATACAGTGTCTTGCTCTCTTATTTATGAGTGTTTGATTTTGCAAAGGGACACATTTCTGTTTAGCCAAAGTGAGCAGAGATGCCTCGTACTTGTGTGAATAGTGCAGATAACTTCTGCTATGTTTGTGGTGAAGTGACTTTTGCATCACAAAAGCGCAGTATAACCACTATGGTTAAGAAAGCCTATCACCTTTATTTTGGCTGCAAAATTGAAGATCAGGACAAGAGGTGGGCCCCACACATATGCTGCAACACTTGTGCAACAAATCTTCGCCAGTGGTTGAACAGGAAAAGGAAATCTATGCCAGCAATTGTTACTTCTGCATGGTGCCTCCAGTTGGGAAAGGTGTGTCAAAGAGGAAAAAGTGGACTGTGCATTATCCAAACATTCCATCAGCTATACGCCCAGTACCCCACGGAGAAGGACTGCCGGTTCCTGATGCACCAGAATCATTCTCACTTGAGTCAGACAAGGAAGAGGAAGAGGATGAAACTTCTGGTCCTGAACCATCAATGTCACAGGACCCACATTTTCTCCCATCCTCCTCCTCTGAACCACACCTCATAACACAAGGTGAACTGAATGACCTTGTCAGGGATTTGGAACTACCCAAGAGTAAGGCAGAGCTGTTGGGCTCCAGACTACAGCAGTGGAATCTCCTGGCAGGTGATGTTAGGGTTTCCATGTTCCGTGACCGTCAAAAGGATCTTGTCCCATTCTTCTTCATGGAAGGTGATCTTGTAGCCTGCAACGACATCGATGGTGTGATGGCAGCCCTCAACATCGTTCACGATCCAGATGAGTGGAGACTGTTCATTGATTCATCGAAGATGAGTCTTAAAGCTGTTTTACTGCATAATGGCAATGTTTTGCCATCAATTCCAGTTGGTCATGCAGTCCATATGAAGGAAACCTATGACAACATGAAACAACTTTTGAGGTGCATAAACTATGACCAACATCAGTGGCAGCTTTGTGGCGACTTGAAGGTTGTTGCTCTCTTGCTTGGTCTGCAGACTGGATACACAAAGTACTGCTGTTTTCTCTGCGAATGGGATAGTCATGCAAGAGATTCCCACTACATCAAGAAAGATTGGCCACTCCGACAGTCATTGGAGCCTGGGAGGAAAAGTATTCAGCATCCACCACTTGTTGAATCAAGGAAGATTTTGTTACCACCCTTACACATCAAGCTGGGTCTGATGAAGAACTTTGTCAAGGCCATTGACAAAACACAAGCAGCTTTCAAGTACCTCCGTGGAAAATTTCCAAGGTTAAGTGAAGCTAAGATAAAGGAAGGTGTCTTTGTTGGTCCTCAGATTCGTGAACTTCTTCGAGATGATGCATTTGACCATGCACTGCGTGGCAAGAAAAAGACGGTATGGAAAGCCTTCCAGTTAGTGGCAATAAATTTTCTCAGAAACAACAAGGCAGACAACTACAGGTTGTTGGTGGAAAACCTCCTCAAGGCATACAAAAGCCTTGGTTGCAACATGTCACTAAAGATACATTTTTTGCACTCTCATATAGATTTTTTTCCACCGAACTGCGGAGCAGTGAGCGACGAGCACGGCGAGCGATTTCACCAGGACATTGCAACAATGGAGAAACGCTATCAGGGCAAATGGAGCCCATCAATGCTTGCAGACTATTGCTGGACAGTGACAAGAGATGCTCCATTTAATGAATACAAGAGACAAGCCAAGAAGCGCCGAGTAGACACTGAATAGGACTAAACTATGTACAGAATAGTTTTTTGCCTTTTGTTTCATAATAAATTTTATTTATATAACCCTTTTGCTGATTTTTAAAGTGTTACATAAACAGGACAGGTGAAATATTATCATGTAAAGCAACCATAAACACATGAAAAGACCTAGGTTTCCAATTTATGATTAAAACTCTACTATCTACACAATATACATAGACATAAAATGTAAAAACTTAAATATCTTAGAAACAGTAGCCAATCAGTTGTTTTAATTGTCATATTTGAATTCAGCACATCAAAATACATAATAAATAGCACATTTTATCTCTGAAGCAGACGACTTCTCAAAAATTGTAGACCAGTGTAATTGCCCTTTTGTTGTCATTCCCTTTGTAACATCTTGCACTGGACAGGATACTGGGCTAGATGGACCATTGGTCTGACCCAATATGTCCGTTCTTATAATTTTTAGGGTTTTTTTAGATATACATTCTAAATTGTCTCCTTCAAGAGAAATGTTGGTTCCCCTCTCTGGATATGGAAAAAGAATGATAAGTTTCTGTACTTATTTATTTGCTCTGTGCACTATGGAACAAGATAAAAATTAGTGCTGAAATTTTGAAACCGTTAAGGCCTAAATGTTGAAAGGGGACTAGTGATTTTGAATGCCTTCATTTTTGGGTACCCAACTTGAGATAATTTAAAGGGCCTGATATTTGAGAATAAGTGCTCAGCACTTTCTGAAAGTAGACCCCCTCTAAGATGTCTCAAGTTGGGCACTGAAAAATGGAGACACCCAAAATCACTAGTTATGTTTTGAGATTTGAGGCCTAAATTTATATATATTTCGATGCAATAGTTGTTTTGGTAGAAAGACTAAGGAAACATGTAAATGAAATTATTATTTTATTCCTTGGTACTTGTAGTTCTATATCTAAATCTTTTGATTTTTCTTTGACATGCAGAAAATTGTTTATATCTATGCATTTTTGACAGGGTGGATAGGGGGGAAGTGGTAGATGTGGTATATCTTGATTTAGTAAGACTTTTGATACTGTCTCGCATGACCTTCTCATAAACAAACTAGGGAAATACAACCTAGATGGAACTACTATAAGATGGGTGCACAACTGGTTGGAAAATCGTTCCCAGAGAGTAATCCATAGTGGTTCACAATCATGCTGGAAGGGCATAATGAGTGGGGTCCCACAGGATCCGGTTCTGGGTCCGGTTCTGTTCAATATCTTCATCAATGATTTAGATAATGGCATAGAGAGTACACTTGTAAAGTCTGCAGACGATACCAAGCTGGGAGGGGTTGCAAGTGTTTTGGAGGACAGGATTAAAATTCAAAATGATCTGGACAAACTGGAGAAATGGTCTGAAGTAAATAGGATGTAATTCAATAAGGACAAATGCAAAGTACTCCACTTAGGAAGGAACAATCAGTTGCACACATACAAAATGGGAAATGACTGTCTAGGAAGGAGTACTGCAGAAAGGGGTCATAGTGGATCACAAGCTACATATGAGGCAACAGTGTAACGCTGTTGCAAAAAAGCAAACATCATTCTGGGATGTATTAGCAGGAGTGTTGTAAGCAAGACGAAAAGTAATTCTTCCACTCTACTCTGCTAGAGTATTGTGTCCAGTTCTGAGCGCTACATTTCAGGAAAGATATGGAGAAATTGGAAAAAGTTCAGAGGAGAGCAACAAAACTGATTAAAGGTCTAGAAAACATGACCTATGAGGGAAGATTGAAAAAACTGGGTTTGTTTAATCTGGAAAAGAGAAGACTGAGGGGACATGATAACAGTTTTCAAGTACATAAAAGGTTGTTACAAGGAGGTGGGAGAAAAATTGTTCTTCTTAACCTCTGAGGATTGGACAAGAAGCAATGGGCTTAAATTGCAGCAAGGGAAGTTTAGGTTGGACATTAGGAAAAACTTCCTAACTTTCAAAGTGGTTAAGCACAGGAATAAATTGCCTAGGGAGGTTGTGGAATCTCCGTCATTGGGGATTTTTAAGAGCAGGTCGGACAAACACCTGTCCGGGATGGTCTAGATAATTTAGTCCTGCCTTGAGTGCAGGGGACTGGACTGGATGACATCTCGAGGTCCCTCCCAGTTCTATGATTCTATATGTTAATAAATCCACTGATATAAGTGTTTCTGCAGAGATAAATTGAATTTTTTTTTCTTCATTAAAGATTCCAAATGTCTCATTTGGATATTGCTCTGTTGTCTCCACAAATATGGTTTTAATAGTGCTGCATTGATTGAAAACAGAGATAAGAAATATAATATGCTGCAAGATGAGCATCAAACATGTATGTAAACAATGTATTATTAATTCAAGTCAGATAGTAAAGGAAAGTGAGGATAATGCATGTGGCATATATAATGAGCTCTAAAAAAGAAGTAAACTTCCAAACATTGTAAAAACTGCTTATAAATTTAAGGTAAAGTCCATGTTATTTTAGACAGAAAGCAGAAGCAGTCCTCAAAACACTAAACCTAGATTGTGTAGCCATGTAAGGCTGGACACAGTGGTTTGGGGAACAGGGTATGAAGACCTCCTGTAACAATCAAGGCATAGGTGGTTGGGCTGATAGCATCTGCTGGGCTGGGGTCAAAGGCAAGAGTTCAGATTAGTTACCAAGCCAAGTAAGGAGACAGATACCAAGGTCAAGCCAGGCCAGGATCAAAGTCAGGAGCAAGACAGAGCCCTGGTCTACACTACGAGTTTAGGTCGAATTTAGCAGCATTAGATCGATTTAACCTTGCACCCGTCCACACAGCGAAGCCATTTTTGTCGACTTAAAGGGCTCTTAAAATTGATTTCTGTAGTCCTCCCTGACGAGGAGATTAGCGCTGAAATTGACATCGCCGGGTCGAATTTGGGATAGTGTGGACACAATTCGACAGTATTGGCCTCCAGGAGCTATCCCAGAGTGCTCCATTGTGACCGCTCTGGACAGCACTCTCAACTCAGATGCACTGGCCAGGTAGACAGGAAAAGCCCCGCAAACTTTTGAATTTCATTTCCTGTTTGGCCAGCGTGGCAAGCTGATCAGCACAGGTGACCGTGCAGAGCTCCTCAGCAGAGGTGACCATGGAGTCCCAGAATCACAAAAGAGCTCCAGCATGGACTGAACAGGAGGTACGGCATCTGATCGCTGTACTGGGAGACGAATCCTTGCTATCCAAACTCCGTTCCAAAAGACAAAATGCCGGAATATTTGAAAAAATCTCCAAGGGCATGAAGGACAGAGGCTATAACAGGGACCCGTAGCAGTGCTGCGTGAAACTTAAGGAGCTCAGGCAAGCCTACCAAAGAGGCAAACGGCCGCTCCGGGTCAGACTCCCAGACATGCTGCTTCTATGATGAGCTGCATGCAGGGCTGGCACCAGCCCAGCAAGCAAGTGCTTGGGGCGGCCAAGGGGAAGGGGCGGCACATCGGGCTGTTCCGCGGCAATTCGGTGGTGGGTCCCTCTTGGAGGGAAGCACCTGCCGCCGAAGAAGAAAGCGGCGTGGTGGAACTGCTGCTGGAGTGCCGCCGATCGCGATTGCGATCGTGGCTTTTTTTTTTTTTCCCCGCCGCTTGGGGCGACAAAAACCCTGGAGCCGGTCCTGGCTGCATGCAATTCTAGGGAGTGCCCCCACCACTACCCCATCCCTGTTCGTGGACTCCTGCAAGTGGGGAGTCTCACACAACAGGGATGAGGATTTTGGGGACGAGGAAGATGATGATGAGGAGGAAGGTAGCACACAAGTGGAGAAAGTGTTCTCCCCGACAGCCAGGAACTGTTTATCACCCTGGAGACAATACTCTCCCAACCCTCCCAGGGCGGGATCCCAGACCTTGAAGGCAGAGAAGGCACCTCTGGTGAGTGTACCTTTGTAAATATAATACATGGTTTAAAAGCAAGCGTGTTTAATGATTAATTTGCCCTGAAAACTTGGAATGCATTCAAGCAACATCCATTCTTTATCTCTCTGTGTTATCCTCAGGAGAGTGATGTCATTCATGGTCACCTGGTTGAAATAGGGGAATTTTATTAAGGGAACATTCAGAGGCAAAATGCGACCTTGTACCGAAAGCACATGTGCTATGTAATGTTAACAGCTTGGTTCACCGTGAAAGAGTCTACCCATTGTTCTCTAAAAAATGTGTCATTTTAAATACTACTCTCCCTTTTTTTTCCCTCCCACAGCTGCAAATGTTTCAACGCTCCCCTTATCATCTCCGTCCCAGAGGCTAGCGCAGATAAGAAGGCGAAAAAAACGCACTCGCGATGAAATGTTCTCTGAACTCATGCAGTCCTCCCACACTGAAAGAGCTCAGCAAAATGCGTGGAGGCAGACAAGGTCAGAGTCCAGGAAAGCACAAAATGAACGCGAGGACAAGAGGGACACGTGAGAGGAGAGGTGGCGGGAGCATGATGAGAGGAGGCAGGATGCAATGCTGAGGCTACTGGAGGATCAAACTGATATGCGTATGGTTGAGCTGCAGGAAAGGCAACAGGAGCACAGACTGCCGCTGCAGCCCCTGTGTAACCAACCGCCCTCCTCCCCAAGTTCCATAGCCTCCTTACCCAGACACCCAAGAACGCGGGGGGACGGGAGGGGGCTCCGAGCACCAACCACTCCACCCCAGAGGACTGCCCAAGCAACAGAAGGCTGTCATTCAATAAGTTTTGAAGTGCAGTGTGGGCTTGTCCTTCCTTCCTGCCCCACCCCACCCGGTGCTTCCCTCCTCCCCCACCCGTCCCAGGCTACCTTGGCAGTTATCCCCCTATTTGTGTGATCAATTAATAAAGAATGCATGAATTTGAAACAACAATGACTTTATTGCCTCTGCAAGTGGTGATCAAAGGGGGCAGGTCTCGGTTGGCTTACAGGGAAGGAGAGTGAACCAAGGAGGCGGGTTTTCATCAAGGAGAAACAAACAAAACTTTCACACCATAGCCTGGCCAGTCATGAAACTGGTTTTCAAAGCTTCTCTGATGAGCAGCGCGCCCTGCTGTGCTCTTCTATCCACCCTGGTGTCTGGCTGCGCGTAATCAGTGGCCAGGCGATTTGCCTCAACCTCCCACCCTGCCATAAACATCTCCCCCTTGGTCTCACAGATATTGTGGAGCACACAGCAAGCAGTAATAACAATGGGAATATTGGTTTCGCTGATGTCTAACCGAGTTAGTAAACTGTGCCAGCGCGCTTTTAAATGTCCAAATGCACATTCTACCACCATTCTGCACTTGCTCAGCCTATAGTTGAACAGCTCCTGGCTACTGTCCAGGGTGCCTGTGTATGGCTTCATGAGCCATGGCATTAAGGGGTAGGCTGGGTCCCCAAGGATAACTATAGGCATTTCTACATCCCCAACGGTTATTTTCTGGTCTGAAAAGTAAGTCCCTTGCTGCAGCTGTTCAGACAGACCAGAGTTCCTGAAGATGCGAGAGTCATGTACCTTTCCCAGCCATCCCATGTTGATGTTGGTGAAACGTCCCTTGTGATCCACCAGTGTTTACAGCACCATTGAAAAGTACCCCTTTCAGTTTATGTACTGGCTGCCAAGGTGCTCCGGTCCCAAGATAGGGATATGCGTTCCGTCTATCGCCCCACCACAGTTAGTGGATGGCTTTGCTGCAATGGGATTCCCTATGACCTGCACATTTCCCAGAGTCACTACCCTTGATAGCAGCAGCTCAGTGATTGCATTGGCTACTTGGATCACAGCAGCCCCCACAGTAGATTTACCCACTCCAAATTGATTCCCGACTGACCGGTAGCTGTCTGGCGTTGCAAGCTTCCAGAGGGCTATCGCCACTTGCTTGTGAACTGTGAGGGCTGCTCTCACCTTGGTATTCTTGCGCTTCATGGCAGGGGAAAGCAAGTCACAAAGTTCCATGAAAGTGCCCTTACGGATGCGAAAGTTTCGCAGCCACTGGGAATCATCCCAGATCTGCAACACTATGTGGTCCCACCAGTCTGTGCTTGTTTCCCGGGCCCAGAATCAGCGTTCCATGGCATGAGCCTGCCCCATTGCCACCAGGATGTCCAAATTGCCGGGGCCCGTACTTTGAGAGAAGTCTGTGTCCACGTCCTCATCACTCTCGTCACCGCGCTGCTGTCGCTTCCTCGCCTGCTTTTGCAGGTTCTGGGTCTGCACATACTGCAGGATAATGTTCAAGGTGTTTACAATGGTCATAACTGCCACAGTGATCTGAGCGGGCTCCATGCTTGCCGTGGTATGGCGTCTGCAGGAGATCAGAGTTGCAGCGGAAGCGGTGGATCACGGAATAGATATTTATAGAGAACGACGAGAGGACCTGCAAGATGGATTCATGAGAGCAGGAAAGCAGAGTTGCAGCAGAAGCGGGAGCCCATGACAGCCAACATGGAGAAATTCACTATCGATCGAGACAAGAGCAGGAGAGCAGAGTGGCAGCGGAAGCGGTGGTTGGAAGACCAGTTTTGCAGACCTACTGCACCGTCTGCTGCCAGGACACAATAGCGGCGGTGTCTGTTAGCTGAGCTGAACGGGCTGCATGCTTGCCGTGGTATGGCGAGACAAGAGCAGGAGAGCAGAGTGACAGTGGAAGCGGTGGTTGGAAGACCAGTTTTGCAGACCTACTGCACCGTCTGCTGCCAGGACACAATAGCGGCGGTGTCTGTTAGCTGAGCTGAACGGGCTGCATGCTTGCCGTGGTATGGCGAGACAAGAGCAGGAGAGCAGAGTGACAGTGGAAGCGGTGGTTGGATGGCCAATTTTGCCGACCTATTGCACCGTCTGCTGCCAGCAGCACCAGGACACAACAGCGGCGGTGTCCCTTAGCTGAGCTGAGTGGGCTGCACGCTTGCCGTGGTATGGCGAGGCAAGAGCAGGAGAGCAGAGTTGCAGCAGATGCCACAAGAATAGATATTTATTCAGGATGACAAGAGGACCTGCGAGTTGGATTCATGGCACCAGGAGAGCAGAGTTGCAGCGGAAGCGGTCATTCAATGACAATGGTTAGCAGTCCTACTGCACCGTCTGCTGAAAGCAGTATGGTGCCCGCACGGAAAAAAGGTATGAAACGATTGTCTTCCAATGCTTTCACGGAGGGAGGGGCGACTGATGACATGTACCCAAAACCACCCGCGACAATGTTTTTGCCCCATCAGGCATTGGGAACTCAACCCAGAATTCCAATGGGTTGCGGAGACTGCAGGAACTGTGGGATAGCTACCCACAATGTAACGCTCCAAAAGTCGACTCTAGCCTCGGTACTGTGGACGCACTCCGCCGACTTAATGCGCTTAGTGGGGGGGACACACAATCGACTGTATAAAATCGCTTCCTAAAAAATTGACTTCTATAAATTCGACCTAATTTCGTAGTGTAGACATACCCAGAGCAAAAGACAAAATCTGTAGCAGTAGCAAACCAGAGTCTGCATTGTTATTCGGACAGCTTCTTGGACTACTTCCTGGCTTAAATAGTTTGTGTGGACTAATCAGGCAGCCCCAGGGTTTTGTCGCTTTTGCATTTTTGGATAGCACTTGCTGCAGTGCCAGACTCTCCAGTAATTGTTGAGTGCTGCTTTACCTGTCTCCCTAATGGTAGATCTGTGACTCCTTACACCTTCCTTCTAGCTTGTAGTGGTGTGCTGGTGCCAAATATAATAATAGTTCTTAAACTCAGGGAGCAAAAGATTACATGAGTTTAGTACCACTGGCAGCTCTGGATCCCCCAAAGTGGATGTGGCTTTTGCCCTACCCCAGTATATCTTTGCAAAGGGAGAGCACAGCCATTGCTACACCCTGCATGTCAGAGGCATTGTGTTTACTCATGTGACCTTTGCATGTTCCATACTGAGTGCTGAGCCTGAAGAGAAATAATCTGATCTTTATATATGCAATTTAGTCAATTTTTAAATGCTTCCTAATTTCATCTTTTTTTACAACATATAGTTTGGGAAAGATGGAGGTGGAGAAAATGTCAATTCCAATATCTGACAGGGTCTGTTTATAGTGAAAATAGCAGAGGCAGGCGGGGTTAGTAACAGAAATGCATAGTCTGAGGTATAAAGGCAGCATTTAGCTGGCAGACAGGTATAAAGAAGCCATAGAACAATGGCAGTTCTCCAGGACCGACCCTTTCCTCCACTACTGTAGAGGGTGCAAGTACCTGATATGAAGATGCCTTAAGAAAGAAACCTGCACCCCTGTGCTGCATCTGAGAATCTGCCACACCAGCTCCTCTGCTACATGCTCTTTTCTTTCTCAGCCAGATCCACCCTTGTTCTTGAACAGAAGCTTAAAAATAATATAAAGTACTGACAGCCACCTCAAGCCTCCAGATTTTGGAAAAAATTCTCTCCCTCACTACACATCCTACATGCTAGAAAATCCCCACAATCAACTGGGAGAGAATTTCCCTGGCTCAGGCACTGAGTAGGGCTTCAATAGTCCCCCAACCTCCATCTACCCAGAATCTGAAGGGCATAAAGAGGGCTTAATGCTTCACTTTCATCCTGGCTGCAACTGTGTGTTCCACTCCCTTGGAGATGCAGCACAGAATCTCACCCTTTGTGTCTCCACTTTCCTCACCTGAGAAGTGTGAATAGTTTTGTTCAGTGCGAACCACCTTTAGCTTTAATCCGTCTATTGTATAATACAAATAAATAATGAATGTCACAGTGTAAAAGGACACTGGCCAGAGTCGGTGGGGACAAAGACTGGGACAATGAGACTAAAGTCAGTTCACAAAAGCACAACACATAGATTAAAGAGCTATAACAAAATACTAAGTTTCTGAGAAACAAAAATACCAACATCCCACTAGCTGCAAGAAAATACGGTCAGTGGATATACATTTACATTGCATTACTCATTACCTGTTAAAATATCCATTTAGGAGCAAATGTTGCCATTGTCCTGGCTGGAGAAACAAGGGTCAAGTAACAGACCTTTTACATTTAGATGGTCAAACTCCTGTAGTGAATTGGGATGGGTTGGGAGTCTAAAATTTGGAATAAATAGGCCACTTGACTGTTACTAATCAGAGATGATTAACCTCTGGGAATGTTTTTTCTTTTGAAATTGTGACTGCAACTGCTGAGAAGTTCATTTTGGATGAAAGCAAGTAGGTCTCCAGTTAAGGACATAGCCTTCAAGGGAAGGTGAATAACTAGACAAACATTCATAATGTACAGTCAATTGTGCAGCAGTCTTTAGAAAATCAGGCCCCAAGTGTCTAATTAAAACAGTCTATGAAAGCCCCCTAGCTCAGAGTACATGGAATTCTATGAAAGAAATCCAAATTAGTTATCAAAGTATTCAGCCACTACTAGACACTTGCTACAAATCATAAATTATTAACAGCTGCCTTAGGCATTGCTTTTAGTGATAGCACCCAAGCAGAAATCAAACTTCAGTATTTTTAGAAATGTTCTTTCTATTTGTTTTATAACAACCCTAAGTATTTCAGTTCAGTGTTCTCTACAGCAATCTTGCAAAATGCTGGGGTCAGGGTGGAGTTGCTTTTTAAAGGTTGAATAGGTTTTGGTGATTGTGGGAGGCATTGGCCTGAGGTCCCTAAATATGCAGTTTATTTATCCACAGATGAGGCACAGTACAAGCATACAAGTGCAAGCTTCACTATTGTGCTGTACCAATGTGACTCCTCCTTGACTGACAAGCATTGCCTCTAGGTGTGAGAGGGTAGTTTGATCTCAATGCCTTCTCAGTCTGTGTCTTCCCCTTGGCAGGTAACAGAGGTGTCAATTAGTGCCAGTTGGGATTGTGTTTTTTGCCATGTGGGATGTCATTTGGCCTAGCAGCTAGACTGAGACCACCATCTCCTTTCATGTAGGCCACTAACCAGACTTTTGGCCGCTACCAGGGTGAGTCAGCTTTGTACTGATGACTTAGAGGTGAAAAGTTCTGTTTCCTGTCACTAATTTCCTGGCCATACAGATCCCCTCAAATTTTGTTTTAATCAGAAGTGACTAAACCTTGCCTCTGCCTCCTGCTGAGAAAGCATGCATCATCTTGTCTGATAATTTAGATCAGAGTGAAGGCAATACAGCTCATCATTCATACATGAGACTTGCAGAATCAAAGTTGAAACCTGGGAAGTTCCAGGGCCACAAGACATAGCATACATGGATATTATTGGTGTACACCTCCCTTTGGAGGCACGCCACCAACCTGCCACCTTTGAAGTGCCACCGCTGAAAGGGCACCCAAGCCATAGCCCCACCCATGCTCTGCCCCGAGGCCCTGCTCCAGCATTCCACTCTTCCCCCATGGCCCTGCCCATGCTGCTGCTCCTCCAGTCCGCCTCTTCCCCCAAGGCTCCTGCTGATCATGCTTCTCCGCTCCTTTCCCCCACCTGCCTCTCATGCTTCTCCTCCACTTCCCCCGCAGCCCCCTCTGCCCGCCTCTCACACCTCTTCATCCTCTCCCCCATAGCCTCCTCCCTTCGCTGCTCATACCCTTCAGCACCTAAAAGGCAGAAAGGTGTGGGCAGGGAGACCCTTTAGGAGAGGGGGCAGAGAGGCATGGGTGGCAGGGCCTCCAGGGAGAGGCAGAGAGGCACAAGTAGTGGGTGGCGGGCCTTAAGGGAGGGGTCAAGTGGGTGGGTGCCTGGGGTGGAATGGGGGTGGAGTGTGGGCAGAGTCTTAGGGAGAGGAGGCCAAGTGGGGCAGGCCTCAGTGTGGAGCAGGGGACAGAGCCATGGTCCGGCTGTTAATGCCCTCCCACCCCTTCTAGGGAGCTTCCAGCGCTCAGGCCCAGCCTCCCCAAATGCAGGACTCACACGCCACCCATGATAACATGCCTATATTTGCACCTACACAATTATCCCAACTGTTTAAAGCAATTAGATGAATGTTTGTTAATCAATATTTATGTATCTAAAGGCACTTTTAAATATTAAATCCCTCAGTTTGCTTACATGACACAGGAATTGTGCACAAAATTTAGGTGGTTGGACCTCTCTCCTGTGTCATTCAAAGATGTCTCCTCAGTCCTGTTCGGGGCCTGTACAGCTGTAGGACAGGGCTGGGGGGGCAAGGCTGGGGGCGGTACAGCTGCGCCGGAGGAGCTGCTGGAAGGGGGCTTCGTTGCCAGCGTGTCTGAAAAAAAAAATTCTCTGCTGTCAGAGAGAGCTGGTTTGAAGGTCTTCTGCTGGCAATTCCCAAAGCAGGTGTGACCATGACTGGCCAGGCTCACCAACAGAAATTCTGGGCCCCAGGGCCAGGACCATCTATAAGTGTGTGTGACATTCCCCTCTGGTGTTATCTGGACTGGTGATCTGCTAGGTCACTTCAATCCTCGACTCTGGGATCTAGCCTTACCCTGATCTGCTGTGAGAACCCCCACTCCTGGGCTGTTCACACACAGCCTCTGGCATGTAAGCTGCTCCTTGGATTGTGCAACCAAATGATGCTAGCCAATATCTCCGGTCCCAGACACAACCCTAGGAACCTCCATCTTGCAGTGTCCAGTTATGCCTGCTGGACACTGCAAGCTTATATGAGTTTGTCAATTTAATAAAGAAATTGATATGCACCAGGCTTGTTATCCCAAGGGAAGTCTCTGACACACTTCAACCAAACACACTGCTTCAGGTAGAATAAACAAAAGTTTATTAACAAAGATAGATTTGTAAGTGATTATAAATCAAAGCATAACAAGTCAGATTTGGTGAAATGAAATAAAAGCAAAATGCATTCTAAGCTGCTCTTAACACTTTCAATGCCCTTACAAACTTAGATGCTTCTCACCACAGGCTGGCTAGTTGCCCTTCAGCCAGACTCTCCCCTTTGATCAGCGTTTCAGTCACTGGGTGTGGTGATGTCTGTAGATGGAGGTGGAAGGGAAAGGAAGAGCATGGCAAATGTCTCTCACTTTGATCATGTCCTTTCTTTCCTCTTAACTTTGCCCCCCCCCTTCAGAGTCAGGTGAGCATTACCTCATCGCAGTGCCAAACTGACCAAAGGAAGGGGGGTGACTCACTTGAGAGTCCAACATATCCTTTGTTGTTGCCTAGGCCAGAGTCCTTTGTTCCTATGAGGCTTGGTTTGTCCCATGCGTGCCCTGATGAGGTGTGAACTGCCCCTCTGCTTCTGGGAGAGTTTTTGCCTGGGCTTGCTTTAAGCCATGAAGACACATTTTCAGCCTCCTAACTATATACATGAAATTACAACCTATAACATTACTATAGCAACATTTACTATAACATTACCATAACAACAATGCTCAGTACATCATAAGCCTTCCGAAGAAACCCGACATAACAAACTTTGCATTAGATACCACACAATCCTATTATAAGGATGAACATGGGGTGTAGGGTGTTCCCACGAGATACAGAATGTCACAGGGGGCAGGGCTTGGGGTGGAAGTGACGAATATGTCACTTCCGGGACCACCCATGCTGGCCTCCGGGGCCCTCCAAAGCGCGGGGCCCAGAGTGGTCTCACGCGCCTAGGCGCCTGCAACCCGCCCGGGCTATTTAAAAGGGCATGGGGCCCTTTTAAATTGCCTGGGTCCCTGGGCAATTGCACCCTTTTGCCCGCCCCATCAGCAGGCCTGCAACTGGCTATTGTTTCAGAGAGTAACTTAGCAGCCAACACAACAGCTGTGCCGTGTCCACCCACTGGAAGTGCTCCCCACCCTGCCCAGGTAATGTGGGATGGATCATGGGGAACAGAGAGGGGAGAGCATGGGGCCCTGGGCTGGGGGTGGAATAGGGTCATGAGAGGACTCATGTGGGGGGTGGGGTCACGTGGGAAGGTCCTGTTCCCCCCCCCCCACCCTTTAGCTGGTGCAGCATACAGGTAAGAAATGAATTCTACTTGCACCACTGCCTACACTGAAAGACTTCTCCTTTTACTCAACATGTAAATTCTGAGCTGGATTCCCCGAGTTCTACTCTACATCAGTAAATTGTCAAAACAACATATTACATTGCTATATAATTATGAAGTTTCATAATGTCAAATACTTTCAGTTGTGCAACTGTATAGACACAAACTAAAATCTATAAAGAGATTTGAGGAGCCTTCTATTTATTTCAAATTTTTAGTGCTTTACTCTTACTTGTGATAAGAATCTCTTATATATATTTTTGTACAGTTTTCCTTGAAAGACAGAATGGCAGTTTACACCCTCATATTCTATTCTTTGTCTGAAGTCATACCCTTAATATAATTTGATGGTTTTGTTTTAATATTGTGTCAGGTAAATTATTACATTTGCATTCTCTTATTTCATTAATTGATAATTACATTTCTAATATATACATCTACCTGGTTAGTAAACCAAGTTCAATGGGGTTTCATATTCTTAGTATTGAAGCCATTTCTCTTCATCTTTATCATCACTTCCACACACACACATTAATGATGAATTGTCAAGTGTTTGCCTCTTCTCCAAAGAAGAGGCATAGCTCAAACAATGAGTCGGATGCTGAAGTCCTTGGTCAAAAAACACCCTTTCATTAACTTCCCCAAGGACGGCAGAAATAGATCTACAAAACCCAATATATTAAGTTGATTAGTTATAATAGATGAAAAAGTGCAGCAAGGTCCTGGAATCATCATGTGAGAATAAAATGGCCCAGATGAGCAATGACTGCTCTAATGTAATGATTGTGCTTCATCAGAAAACCCAAATCTTTTTGCCAATAAAACTCTGCCATATCTTTTTGTTTTGAAAACACTACAAAAACCATGAAAATAATGGTTGCTGTTTATGAACTTACTTTATCACAACAGTGAATTCCAACATTTAGTCTCTCTTTAAAGGTACAGCTACAAAGTGCTGTATTATTTGTAGGTAACTGAGTACAAATACTTGTGACTTGGCATATAATGATTTTGGACATGGGTCATTTGCACTGGAACCACAGAATAGCATAAGAGAGAGTCAGCAGTAATTTCAATGAAAACCTCTTGAGTTCTATGTGCACTTTTGTTACTTAGCAAAGAAGACTGTTTTCATACTGAATATCTATGCAGCATCACATAGGGTGAAACCCTGTGTTTTCCTCAAACTTTTCTATTTTCCAGAGAATTTTCTCTCTCTCTGCTTGTTTATGTTTCTTCAGCTACTTTGGAAACAAAATACATAAAGCATTCTTTTGACAACATGAAAAAAATTGTTGACAGTCTCTGGTGATTTTCTTAAAACAAATGATATGTAGCTTGGTTTCCTAGATGTTATAAAATTCTGTGGATCTGGGCCAGTTTAGTACAATCCATATGCAGATTACACACAAATTGATAAGAATCACTGGGTGAACAGTTCTTCGCTGACATAGTGTAAATGTTTGCAGCTGTCTTTAATAATAGCATCTAAATGCATCCAACGCATGTGATTTGGTTAATAGTTTATTTTACATGCATATTGTTTTTCAGTCGGTACTAATCTGACATTTTTAGATGTGTGAGAATCGCCAGGAGAGGATACAAGTCTATTCAAGCACCTCACTCCCATTCCCATCAGGAGATTCTAGCCACTTGTACCTCTGCCCTGTTCTTACTTTTTTTTTTTTTTTTAAGAAATAGAAACCTTTATTCTTCAATTCTAAGTCTACTTTTTTTTGGGGGGGGGGGGGGCAACTGACAGTCACAGTTAAAGGGATACCATTTGGCAGTCTCATACCAGGGTGATGGGCTCTGTATAAGAATCTTAAATAGTTAAATGTGTGAGCATGGTGTCTGCATGATGCTCCTAGGATCAGTTGTGTTTCCAGTGTATATCTTGAGTTACAAAGTTCATGGTGGAGAAAAATAATTTCCTCTCTTTTTTCTTATAAACACACACATTAATGTAGCATTAAAGTTATAATTTTAATACCCAATCCTGCAAATAGATTTAACTCCTTTACCCATTAGAAGCCCTACTGACTTCAGTAGAGATCTGCACAGGTGCAAGGGTACACCTTCATGAATCTTTTTTTCTGGATTTAAGCATTCAGAAGTCAGGAAATGGAAAAGTTAAAGTTCACAAAGTAACCCTAACTCACTCACGTTATGCAATTGAGGCCTGAATCTCCTTTACACTAAGGCCCCTTTATACCTTACAGTGGGTGTAAATAGTTTTATACCCAACTGAAGGCTTTTTTACACTGCCAGAATTGTGTAAAGGGGGCTTAATGTCAATGTGAATCAGGGCCCTGGAGTTTTTTGAATTACTAGTTACATTGTTAAGTTTGTGCCTTAAAATAGGTGCATTGTGGGAAAGTTGATGTCACTATGATAAACTTCACGTTTTCAGCTTCTTGTCATAAGGCGTTTACAATCTACACAATATAGATTGTGGTCTGTCCTTCATTTATGGTGGCAGATAAAATTCTTCCACTGTTCTTGCTGAACAGTGAGGAATTGAGGGGCAGCACTCAGAAGCATGGGCTTCAATAGGAAATGGGAAACATTGCTGTTTGTTTTAGATTTGAGTTATAAAGTATAAATATACGTAGTGCCTTGAGAAGTTAAAACTACTTCAAACCAAACTTTGACAAAAGGCCTTTGTGTGTTTTCACAATAAATCACAAGTCAAAAGAAGCACCTTGAATGCTATTTGAAACCTTATTACAGCTCACCATTTCCCCTTTAATGTCTTAGAACATCTTGGAAAAAAAACAACATGGTGTCACTACATGTATGTGGGCTGCATAGTTTTTTATCCAACTAATTAGTTTATGATGGAAGCCAATGTTCATGTGTTTAAACCCCAGCCGACACTCGAGCTAGCTGGATAGAAACTGGCATGACTAAACAGTGTAATGAATTCCAAGATTTTGAATCATATAAGCCAGGAAATAATTACAGGCATGATCCAGCTCCAATTAAAGTAAATAGAAAGTCTCCCAACGATTCCAGTGGGAGTTGGTTCCGGCCCTGAATTAGGTTCTGCTGGCTTCTTTAAAGATTCATCTCTTAACTGATAATATGGGAGCACTTACAAGAATCCAATTCTTGAAATTTTAAATTGTAAACTCCTCATGGCAGGGACTGCGTTTTTACTCCCTGTAAAGCACCATATGCAGCAATGGTTCTCTTTGCAAAAGTAAATAATAATAATAATAATGATAATGTCTTACTTTAGTCACTTAACCATACTTAACTCGCAATTGCACATTGTCAGTTAGGTGCGGAGTCTGCAAACTATTGCCTACTAATATGTATTTTCTCATCTCTGTGTGGGTGAAATTCACACTTGGTTAGTGGGCCAGGACAAGGCCTGTGCACTATTTAAGTCCCACTTAAATGTTATTTTGACTGATTGATACACCTTTATGGGAATATGTTTTGTGGATGAACAACATTAACACTGTCTTTCACAACTTTTCTGTTTGCAACTGCATCTGATGTAAGTGAGCTATGGCAATATTCCATATTGCTATTAGAATCCAGTTCCTATAAAATCAATGGAGGGATGTCCATTGTCTTCAGTGGGAGGTGAATTGGACCTTAATTGCTTTTTGATGTATTCTGTTGTATGACTTTAGATAATAAATTACATGTAAAAACACTTCACACTATATTTCAGAAAATAATCTCTTAAATACCATCCCAGAGACAGGCTAATCTAAGGGCACCACCCATCAAGCGCTTATCTGTCTCTGTCCTGTGTACAGCAGGCTAGCCGAGTATGTGAAGCAGAAGTCACTGTGCTTAAGCAAAATTTTCACTCAGACTACATGAGGTGCTACAAACCAAGAGTCCTGAGAGCTTAAGGAACTGAATCAACACTGAACTGATGGTCCTGTGACAGTATCGTATTGGACTTCATAAATATTACAGCTTTTCTTGCAGACACAGTGAAATTTGCACTACCACTAAGAAGTTTTGACTATCCGAGGTTAAGTCTCAGCAGTGTAGGCAGCAACTTCAGCAATATACCACCTTTCCTCCTCCCCCTCCCAGGGGAATGTAGGCCCAGTACTGATTCAAAAGGAAGAGTTCTGCTTTCTGAATTACTTACAGAACTTCCTGTAGCACACCTGAAGGTGTCTCCTATCCAAATACCAATCTCATCCTTGGAGATTTCCTAACCAAGTGCTAGAGAGCATACCTCTCAGACTACGTGCTATGGCTGCAGCTCAGAATGAGCTCCAGTCAAAATCACCCTGGAAGCATTTCCTCTTGTAAACTTCCCTTTCATTGTAACCTTTTCAAAACAAAATAAGATAATGATCTCCTCAAGACAGTATCATAAGTGTTCAGACACTTATTACAACAGTTGAGGAATGGACTATGTTTTTAAAACATTAGTATTAGAACATTTAATAGCAAACAGTCATCCCTACTCCATTTTATAAAACATCCGTGAGAATAGGTGCTATCGACTCCTGTTAAGCTTAACCTTTACTGCAATTATATAAATTGTCTGTTTCAGAAAGGAGAAAGTTTATCACAGGCAGCAGGGGTAGAGAAAACAGTAAATGGGCACTACACAGAAGAATAATCATGCCGAGAATAGATTTCAAATTGAAGATTCAGCCTTCTTAATTAAAGGGAGCTAGTCGGTTCTAACAGCTAACATATTGTCCCTGAGCCAAGTTCAAGGAAGGGATTTAGCGAGCAATAGGACACTAGGAAGGCGAGGTTCATTATAGTGGTGCCATTTGTGAGAACACCACTGTGAAAGTATCAGTGGTAGAACTGCAGGGCATTAGAAAAATATGGCTGCAGAGAATGTAGTTATTCTTCATTTATAATTTGTTTCTGATATGAGCCAGGATAGTGTACAGAAGTAAATCAGACTGCATCCCAGAAATCTCTGAAGTTATGGACTGAGAGAAGTGCAGACCTGCTTGCCCTATCACCTGTTCTACAACAGGAACAGTCTGTCTGTCAGGCATACCATTAAAATATGATAGATTATGGGGGGCTGCAAGTAGCCTTTCCCCAACTTACATGCGTCTGACGAAGTGAGTATTCACCCATGAAAGCTTATGCTCCAATACATCTGGGGTAGGTCTACACTTACCCGGTAGTTCGGCGGCGAGCGATCGAACTTCTGGGTTCGACTTATCGCGTCTTGTCTGGACGCGATAAGTCGAACCAGGAAGTGTTCGCCATCGACTGCGGTACTCCAGCTAGACGAGAGGAGTACCGCAGAGTCGACGGGGGAGCCTGCCTGCTGCGTGTGGACCGAGGTAAGTTCGAACTGAGGTACTTCGAACTTCAGCTACGTTATTCACGTAGCTGAAGTTGCGTACCTTAGTTCGAATTAGGGGGTTAGTGTAGACCTGGCCTTAGTCTTAAAGGTGCCACAGGACTCTGTTGCTTTTTACAGATCCAGACTAACACGGCTACCCCTCTGATACTTTTCCCCAACTTGTGACTCCTTTCACTGAGGACAGGCACAATGGTCATCTTTATTGGGTCATAAAAGCTACCCCAGAAAGACAGAAGAGACAAAACTATACCCCCTGCACCCGTTATCTGAGCTGGCTAGCTGGTGAGGGGACAATGTACTGCACCTCTTTAAAAGGGCACTCCCCCTTGAGCATGAGGGAACAATGAAAGTCATTCTTGCTTTCCTGATGCACAATAACAACAAGTTTACACACACACACACACACACACACACACACACAATTCTGTGGCATTGTGCCCAGTGAATAAAATTAATCAGTGCCTAATTGGTCCAATGAAGCCAATATTTCTAAGCATAAAAAGTACTATGTATATGTAAGGTATGATTAGAAATATCTTGGACCAAATCCTGACACCCTTACTCATTTCTTACTCAGTCAGTGAGAATCCTGCTGGAGTGAATACTTTGAAATTTGGTCCATTATTGGTAACTACACCTCTGTAGTGCACATGCTGACCTTTCATCTGAGGTTTTATAGTGGGAGAAGAGTTTCATTGGAAAACATTGTAATCCCCAATCCACAAATGTCATAAAAGTGGGTTTGTTAGCCGAGTTCTCTCTTTAGAGGGGACATCTTCAGAACCTTCCCAAATTTTGCCCAAAGCATATAAATCTAAAGGTTAATGAATCGTGGTACCAGTAGTCCTTTACTTTGAATCTCAGGGGCTCTTTATCTCTTACAAAAATGGCTCTGAGCTTTTCCTCTCAAATATAATTAAGTTTTCTAAATAAAATTTGGGGTATGAAGGGGACATGTAGGGTAAACAGTATATGTTTACTGTTCACAAGAAGTATCTGTTGCTAATGCACTATACTCCTTATCTATCATTTTGAAAGATCAAATGAAGCACTTGGGTTACAGGTCTGTTTGGCTAAGCAAGGTCAAATGACTCTTGTTTCTGTGCTTTCACCTTACAGCTCTCAAATAAATGTGATAAATTAGGTGCTGACAGAGGTCAGTCTTACTGAAAGCATAATTTGAAGTCCTGCAAAATTACCTACATTGGAACAGTAAAGGTGCTCCTGCTAAAGATGAGCCATAGTAGAAATGAACAACAATACATATTTTGTTACAACTACCCATTTGGAATTGTACCTGTATTTGGCTCACAGGGTTTTATATACAGTGTGGAATCAATTAAGCACATTTTTTCTTTCCCTAACAATGTACAATACTGTAGGAATTCCATTGCACGTCTTTTATATTTTTAACCTTAATGAAAAATAGTATTGAGAAATATTATTTGTTAAGCCCCCATCTAGGGCCTTACCTGGCAAACTTTCTCATGTGAGTAATTCAAGTGAGTGATCCCATTGACTCCAGTGGGACTATTCATGGGAGTAAGGACTGCTCTTTTAAATTTAGCTATACTTAGTAAACATACCAAACAAGTGATTAACATAATGGAAATAATCCCTGGATATTTAAAGTAAAGGAACTGAAAGGTGTTGGGTGAGGGGGGAAAGGAACCTTTAATATGAAGCAAAGACAAATAGGGGCAAATTTAGATAGACCACCTCCTATACAAAGGAATGGCTTGCTTCTTTTAACCATTTCCATAACATTTCTATAACCATCTTTTCCCATCATTTGTATTGTGGTAGTAGTCTTTACCATAGCCCATAAAGTCACTGCTAGGAGAATTAACATTCAAAAACCATTGACCATGATTTCTGTGTATGTATACTAGAGACAAGGTTAGTAGCATTGTCTAGTATTAAGGTTGCCTGAGTCTTCCCTTTATAAGTATTAGCAACCAGATCATGGCCAGTCAGGTCTACTGGTCGGAGTTGCAGCAGCCAGATACCAGGAACAGCACCAAGCATCAGAGCCAGAGTCAGGAACCGAGCAGGGCTGGAGAAGACTAGATTGGAGCTCGAACAAGGAGCAGGTCTGGATCAAGGCAGGCACAAGAGTGGTCTCATCCACTGTGTGTATAAGCATTGAACAGCCAGCAACCTGCTGTTACTAATTGGGCTAATGAGCATGCTTGGTAGTTCCTCCCAGCCAAGCAGGTGGTTCTGCTGTAGCTCACCTGTGTTTGTTAGTGTGCCTGGAGACTGAGCTAGCTAGTCCCAAGATCAGCTGCAGGCCTTTGTTCCCGACAGAACTTCCCTCCCCTTTGAAGGGCTTCTTTTAGATGACACCAGGCTTTGCTTCTCGGGATGAGCTCATTGGAAGTTTCACAGCAGGTCTGGCACATGGATACTCTCCTCCAGTTCCCAGGTTTGGTCATCTGGACCAAAGCCTTCCCAGTTCAGCGGGTATTGGAGTTTTCCCTGAACTCACCAGGAATCAAGGATTTGCTGAACCAGGTATTCCTCTTGTCTTTGGATGGTTATAGGTGATGCTGGATGGTTGGAATGAGCTGGTAATGGGTTCCCTGTGTGTGTTTTTAGGAGGAAGACACAGAATACTGGATGAAT
This sequence comes from Emys orbicularis, assembly GCF_028017835.1. Taxonomy (NCBI): domain Eukaryota; kingdom Metazoa; phylum Chordata; order Testudines; family Emydidae; genus Emys; species Emys orbicularis. The sequence continues at coordinate 78,340,527 of NC_088687.1, read as the reverse complement.
CTTCAGCAACTCTGGTAGCTTCAACATAAATGTTACTGGTTTGATTTATTGCAGGTTTGGGAATGGGACCAAGTATAGGTGATCCAACTTGGCTGATGGGTAGACTGATTTGAGGTTCCAGATTGATAACTGACCTTGTCCCCTACGGAGAACTCCTGGATGGCCTGCTGCCCGAGATCAGCATAGTGTTTATATGGTCCTTTAGCAGCCTTTAAATATTTCCCAAGTTCTTGTTGCACTTGGTATAGGATGGAACCAGATCCACCACTGCAGGTACTGGGGAACCTCTGGGCATGGCTGAGTAAAAGCATGTGTGGAAGCCATAGTTGGCACAGAATGGTCTCTGTGTGGAGGCATGAGCTGAATTATTGCAGGCAAACTTTGTATAGAGTAGCAGAGAGACCCAGATATTGTGCCAGGATCTGATTGACCTGGTCCATCAATGTTCATCAGTCTGCCTGGAGATTGAGCTAACTAGTTCCAAGCTCAGCTGCAGGCCTTCATTGCTGAGAATAAGATCCTTTTTCAGTTGCTTTTATCTTTTCCAATTGTAACCATTTGGGCCAAAATTATCCATGTCAGTTGTCTGTGGTATTGCCAGCTCTTGTGATTTTTTTTTTCCATGAGTGATGGGATTTCAAATGGTACTGGAGCTTGTCTTATGACGACATGAGAAGCTCCAGACCCCTTGTGAAGTTCATCCCTGCCAGAAGCCAGTAGAGTCTCTCCAATCTGCTCGCCATTCTCATAGGAGGGGAGCAGTGTGCAAAGAGCACAGCAGCTTAGCATAGATCCTCTCATTCCTCCCCCTGCCCTCCTCTGAGAACCTTGGACAGGACAGGACCTCTGCTCCTCCCTCCTGCAGCACCCAGCCTGGGAAGGGGCAGAGGAGGGCAAAGATCCCCTGCAGCTACTCCCCTGCCAGCCTGGGAAGTGGGATAGGGGACCCCAGTGCAGCCCCCCCAGGTCTGGGGAGGGTGAAGAACCCTAAGAGGAGCAGAGGTAAAGCTGGCAGGGCTGAACTATGGCCTGGGGACTGCAGGGGGGGGACTGAAATGAGGATAGTGGGGGCTGTGAGGTGGGGCAGCTGTATTGATGATGGGTTCTGAGCACGTAGGATGAGTGCTAGGAGGGTGAACTGTGGGTAGGCTGAACTGATTGGGTGGTGATGATGGGGGCTGGTGGACTGAACTGAGGGGGGCTGAATTGAGGGAGGTTGGGTGGGGACAGAACTAATGGGGGTTGGGGGACAGGATTAATTGCTGGGCAATTGTCTTTTTAGTGTGTAATTCTATAGATAGATATAGACATGATACAAAAACTACTCAAGATAGTTTAGTCCCAGGCAGACTGCGAAGAGCTACAAAAGGATCTCTCAAAACTGGGTGACTGGGCAACAAAATGGCAGATAAAATTCAATATTGATAAATGCAAAGTAATGCACTTTAGAAAACATCCCATCTATACATATAAAATGCTGGGGTCTGTTACCACTCAAGAAAGAGATCGTGGAGTCATCGTGGATAGTTCTCTGAAAACATCGACACAATGTGCAGTGGCAGTCAAAAAAGCGAACAGAACGTTGGGAATCATTAAGAAAGGGATAAGAACATAAGAATAGCCATACTGGGTCAGACCAAAGGTCCATCTAGCCATCTTCCGACAGTGGACAGTGCCAGGTGCCCCAGAGGGAATGAACACAACAGGTAATCATCAAGTGATCCATCCCCTTGTCGCTCATTTCTTGCTTCTGGCAAACAGAGGCTAGGGACACCATTCCTGCCCATCCTGGCAAACATCCATTGATGGACCTATCCTCCATGAATTTATCTAGTTCTTTTTTGAGCCCTATTATAGATAATAAGACAGAAAATATCATATTGCCTCTATATAAATCCATGGTATGCCCATATCTTGAATACTACGTGCAGATGTGATCGCCTCATCTCAAAAAAGATGTATTGGAATTGGAAAGGGTTCAGAAAAGGGCAACAAAAATGATTAGGGGTATGGAACAGCGCTTGTATAAGGAGAGATTAATAAGGCTGGGACTTTTCAGCTTGGAAAGGCGACAACTCAGGGGGGACATGATAAAGGTCTATAAAATCACGACTGGTGAGAAAGTAAATAAGGAAGTGCTATTTACTCCTTCTCATAACACAAGAACTAGGGGTAACCAAATGAAATTAATAGACAGCAGGTTTAAAACAAACAAAAGGAAGTATTTCTTCACACAGCACAGTCAACCTGTGGAACTTTTTGCCATAGGATGTTATGAAGGCCAAGACTATAACAGGGTTCAAAAAAGAACTAGATAAATTCATGGAGGATAGTCCATCAAAGGCTTTTAGCCAGGATGGGTAAGGATGGTGTCCCTAGCCTCTGTTTGCCAGAATCTGGGAATCAGCGACAGGGAATGGATCACTTAATGATTACCTGTTGTGTTCATTCCCTCTGGGGGACCTGGCATTGGCTGCTGTCGGAAGACAGGATACTGGCCTAGATGGACCTTTGGTCTGACCTAGCATGGCCGTTCTTATAGTCTTATGTTCATCTAGTGCACTGTGTGTATATATATACATATACATATATATACATACATATATATACATATACACACAGTGGACCTAGAACATAAGTAGCATGGTTCAGTCTGAAGACTTTTTCCAGCCTGAAAACATCACCCATCACTGAATTAAAGTGCCAATCCACATAATCCATATAATTCCTAAAGCTAGTAAAAAATAGTTTGTGAATAGTTGTAAATAAAGTAGTAAATTTGGTTTTTGGGGTATTACTATTTGTTATTTACAAACATTAAAATATGTACTGTGACTGGCTGACCAAAGAAACGGGCTATAAACCAGGGAGAGGGAATTTAATTGTTTTTTTGTTTGTTTGTTTTTCCACAAATCATTATCCATCCGACAAGTCATACTGGAAGCTTTTTATTCATGATTCTTGAATCACCCGAATGAATAATGAATACCACATAGACAAAGCCAACAGTTCACAAACAGCCAATAGACCCAAAAAAAAAAATTCCTTGAAATAATTTGATAGATGCATATGAACAACATATACAATCACATAAATGGGACTCAGTTTCTGAAGGTGTCACCAAAAAAGGTTAATTTGTAATGTTTATAATACAAAATTAACTGTTGGTCAGCTCTAATGATTCTTACTTTTTCAACAGTAAGGAATTACTATGTTTTCTCAGTTTAAAAGAGTCTGGATTTTTACAGAATGCAAACACTGAAGAAACTGGAGGAGAGGGGAAGAGAGTAGAATCCCAAGAAGGAATGCCAAATGCATATATTGAAAAATATACAAGATTAAATTGCAAACCATAAATTGCAGCTCATGTTTTAGCTCTGAAATACATACTGCTCTCATTCCATTTAGTTCAAAAAGCAATTAAAATGACTCCATAATGTTTCAAATCTAGTTTTTGTGATTGTTTGACTATCATACATATAGTATGTATCCAGTGATCAATATTTCCCCGAGAAAGATATCTTTCCAGTGCTACAGACAATTCATAAAGCAGCTGTGATCAAGATGTGTTTTAGGCTTGTTTGTGTGTTTGATTATTTAATTATTCTACAATACTTATTGCTTAAAAATTAGTCAAAGTACATTTGGTGTTAATCTTGGCTTGTGTGTTAATTTATTATTTTTCTCCAAATCAGTGTATTAACAGGCAGCATAGGAAAAACACCTCTCAGCTTAATAGTAACTGACCCCTTTATACAGTGCTCAGCAGTAAGAAATTTAGTGCTCACTTCCTTGAGATCTTGATGGGTTTCATAATCCAAGGTGGGAGAACTCTTCCTTTACTCATCATGCTGCCACTTCTGATACACTGAAAGCAGCCGATTTGCTCCATTCTTGGTGCTGCTGTACACGATCATGTAAACCTCAGGATCTTTAAATACCACAGTGAGGAAAATTTCAATGGGCAAGAGCCACAAAAAGACTTAAGCACCTGAGTCCAATATCTAGGTACCAATGAAATCCTCAAAACCCGCTGCTCAGCTGCTGCCTAACTCTGCAAGCACCTAAGTTTCTGCCAGTGAGTGTGAGCACAGTCACCTCACTCTAGGTGCCAGGGCACCTAGCTCACACTTAAACCCCAGGGAAATCCTTAAACTTCTTAATCCTATTTTGCCCACAGAGCCTGATCTGGGAGGTGTGTTCAAAGCAGACAAACTGTCTAGAGGAAGAGGTAGTGCCCCCTCCCCATAACATTTTTAGGCCAGTGATTTTAGGCCAGGATGTGGGAGACTGAGGTTCAATTCCCCCTCTGCCTGATGTGGAGAGGGGATTTGAACTTGGGTATCCCACGTTCCAGGAGAGTGTTCTAACCCCGGGCTAAAAGTTATAAAGGGTGGGGAGGCACCCCACTGCCTCTTCATCCCTTTCTTGCAAAAAAGTGTTTAGGTGCATAATTCCAGAAGGGGTTTATGGCTGAGAATCCCGAGTGGAGACAGGTGCCTCCCTTTGACCCGGAGTTAGGCAACCAAGTTCCTTTGAAGGGTGTACCCCTCTCCTTAGGATTTCCGACTGGCTAGCTTAGGCAGCTCCCCATTCTATATGTGGGCTTTTGTGGATCCCATTTTTAAGGTGTCTAATGCTCCCCATGCATTGTATACGAAGCCTAGGCATCAAAGTCAGGACTGTGGATTCCACTGGGTGGTAAGGTGCTTAAAAGTTAGGCATTAAATCACTGAGCATCACAGCATACCTCTATGCAGGGATAAGACCCCCATGGCACGACTGCGGCCGCAGGACTAAAAATTGCTGTCTAGACATTTGGGTTCAGGCTGGAGCCCAAGCTCTGGGACCCTCCACCCTAATAGGGTCCCAGAGAATGGTCTCCAGCCTGAGTCTGAACCTCTACACAGCAGTTTTTCAGCCCTAGAGCCTAAGCCTTGTGAGCCTGAGACAGCTGATTCAACAGCGGGGTGGGGGGGGTTATCCCCATGTAGACATACTCACAGTGTCAAATTCCATTTGTGTATCTAGCCCAACCTCCCTCCTCTACTATTTTAGAAGTGCATTCAACTTCCAACCTGGTAACTAGAAGAAAAGTATCCTGTTAGGCTGGTGGGGGAGGATTATTAATACACTCAGTGCAAGTACATACCTCACTTGCATTACATGGAACAGATTTTTGCCTGGAACAAATGGCTAAATCTCACTTTTGAAATCAGTTATTGGCCAAACTTAGCTTTGAGGTTTATATGTAATTTCCACATAATTTTTGTATTACTGTTGTTCTAGGCAGACCCTATAATCTTATTGCACTCCAGATCTGGTTCTTAAATTGTACTTCATAATGTTCAGTAGCATAATGTTTAGTTCTTATATGACTAAAACGCTTGTCTCATGCTCTAAACTATTACCTCTATGTCATTTTTAAAAAATCAAATACTATAGTTTTATATATATCTCCTGCCTATTTTTAATATTTATTCCTTTTGTTTCTGGATATAAATAAAGATAGTTTTCTATCAAAAACATAAATGACCTGATTCTGATCTCACAGCTGTTTAACTCCTTTGACATCAGTGGCGTTGCTGCTGATTTACACCAGTGTGAGGTCATACTAAAGCTCAAAGAGTCTGCATGGCCTGAACATAACCACTCTGGGCTTGCTCTTACTAGAAAATGTTATCGCGCTTGAACAGGATTGTGAAAAGTCAAGTTAGCTGACACAAAGCTGACGGACTAGGAGGATGAATCGTGGTGAGCATCACATCAGCTAACTCGACTTTTTGTAATGTGTTGAAACAAGATAATATTTTCTAGGCAAGACTTTTAGGAGAAAAATGCATTGCAGTGCAGAGGACTCACACTATGTTAAGCACCACCTAAGCCTTACTTAAGCCCTTAGGACCCAGTTTAGTAAAGTTGTTAAACATGTGCTTAAATGCTTTATTAAATCAAGGTGTGAATGATGCATGCAGCCTTGTACAGATCCTCTACACTAGGGTAAATCTCACTTTAAGGAAGTACTCTGTGTGTAGTTCCTAGCTTGGTAGACATACTATCTTGAGCAGAGCTAGCACGTGTATCTAAAAATAGCAGTGTGGCTACAGTGGCACAGGCAACAGCTCCCAGTTTTTTTATATGGTCACATAAAAAAATGCATCTGACATTTCTTCACAAATGGTTCCATTCCAACATATTTGGACTTGTTTTCTTCAGAACAGGACTGATAAATCTAAGATTCCTTGGTACTTTAGATAGAGTGACATAAATGGGAAATAACATTTATTTTCCTATCAGTGCTACACTCTTTCCACTTAATAGATGAAGAATCATCAGAAATGCTATACTTTTTTCAATGCAGATGCAAAATTGTCACTTATGAAAATATATAGCAGTTGGAGGATTCCTTTAAGGAGAATTTATAATCAAATGGAAATTTAATAGAACTGTAAAAACTATAATAAAAAAAGAAAACCGCAGTGAAGATGGAAGTTGACGAGATTATTTTGGAAAAGAGTTCAATTTTTAGCCAGCAAGGGAAGATGAATCATTCTAAGAAGGCTCACCTTTGAGGCATTTGAAGCAGTTAATTGTAAGACTTTTGGAGTATGTTGCTGGGTCAGAGCACACATGTCCTCAGGAGCCATTTTAGGATTTCGGTCCACTGTTCTTCTCATGGAAGGCCCATGGAGAGGACTCCTCACGGTTTTTGAGCTGGCAAAAGATCAGCAAACATTGATATGTACAAAACATGCATATTGGGTCAGAATAATCCTAATCTTAATAGAAATAATAATAAAAAAAATAAACAAATCACTTCAGACTGTTTTCCACACAGCTGCTCAGGATTATTGCTTTGCAGGGTACAAACACTATTGTTGTCTTCGTTTGTGTCACTATGTGGCAACTTTTAAACAGGTTCATTTAAGGTGTGTTCAAAATGGGAGCGTGGACACGGTCCTAAAGAGAAAGATGAAGTCCAGATCTAAGCATGTTATTCCCCTTTTGTTGCTGCAGGGAATTAAACAGAAACTCCTAACTGTTTTGCTTTACTGTGATATTTTTGCCCAAATGTACCAGTTTGTGCTATTTTAAAGAGACAGTGACTCGATTTAGATAAACAAGTGCAATCTTGCATGTGAACAACCAGCACAAAATGTACAAGAAAAATCCATCAAAACGCAGAGCTGGGGTTTCCAAAAGAGCCTAGGGGAGGCAGGAATCCAACTCTATAGATTTTTAATGAGAGTTGGGTACTTAATTTCATTGGGCTCCTTTGAATATCCAAATGCTGTCTGCATTTTTCTCCTGTTCCTGATTATCTGTGCTATTATAAGACATGAGGCCCCATTACTCTTACTGAAGTTAGTGTCAAAGTGCACATGTAATGCGATGGAAACAAAATCCACTGTCCTCTTTTCTTCATAACTAGACAACATTATCATAGAAAAGAGGTCATCTTATTTTCATCTCAGATTCTCTGATTTCATCCCTTTTTGCTTATAAAAAACATTAAGCAATTTTGTGGCAGTTTTGATTTAAGATGCTTTGATTTAAGTAGCCAAATGCCACATTAGCAATATTTAATGTGTTTTTGTAGATTTGAACTAAATTAAAGAGAAGAGATCAGAAAAAATGAAAAATACTGTAACTCAAGCCAACACCTCTCAAATCAAAAACATGCAGTGAAGAGGGTTCATTATAAAATCAAGCTGCAATAAGATTACAAGCTGATGTTCCTTCAGACATTTGTCATTTCATTTTACATGTTTTGTTTCTGGCTTTCCCTTGTGATGAAAGCTGTCCATTATTTGGGGCATTTTTCAAGACTTTATTCAGTCTGTTACAATGAGGACACAGGAATGACACTATAAATGTGTAAATTCTGGAGTTAAATGGGAGAGGAAATGCTACTGAACTGATGAAAACCACTCTATAAAATAACTTATTAAAACAAGAAGAAAGGTGAAGACAGGAAAACTACATCTCACCTCAATGGTGGTCTAAGAACAGACCAGTATAAGTAACATGGCAAAGATCATTAAGAGAAATGAGCCATTCAATGAAGAGCTTCACACTAACTGGCACTTCTAGTACTTACAAAATGGAGAAACACCTGCAGCAAAAGTTATCTTGTCTTCCATCTTTCTTCTTGTTTTCAATCAGCAATTTTCTAGCATGCTTTAGCTCAGTGAGATCTACAAATGAGCCAAGTTTCTTCAAATATGGCTTAGCAGTATGGTATAGCGAGCGCATGAGGCATCTGAACTAAATCTCTCATGAGGCAACAAAACACCTCAGGAAGATGCAGTTTCTTTCACTTTCTCTCTCTTCATAGTTGAGTGGGCTCCAGGGTCTATGCAGTACCAGGGAAGCTTATGCCAAAGTTCCCTATCTTCAAGCCCTGGGTGTTATAAACCAATGTCTGAAAGTGATCCTCACTCTCACTGTTTGAAGTGCTTAGGTGAGTGGTGGCAATAAATGAATGCTAATGTGAAGGTAGAGCAAAAAAATTGACCTCTTTGGTAGGCAGGTTTATTCTACTGCTGGGTTACATGTCCATGTAACTACCATCAGACCCTCTTGGTTCATTAGGTTAATTTGAATTAGAATGCTATGTCCAAATTCCTCATTGAGCTGCCTGAGGACTCTAGAGCAGTGCTTCTCAAAGTCGGGCCACCGCTTGTTCAGGGAAAGCCCCTGGCAGTCCGGGCCGGTTTGTTTACCTGCCGCGTCCTCAGGTTTGGCTGATCGCGGCTCCCACTGGCCGCAGTTCGCAGCTTCAGGCCAATGGGGGCTGTGGGAAGGGCGGCCAGCACATCCCTCAGCCTGCGCCACTTCTCGCAGCCCCCATTGGCCTGGGATGGTGAACCGCAGCCAGGGGGAGGCGTGATCGGCTGAACCTGCGGACACGGCAGGTAAACAAACTGGCCCAGACTGCCAGGGGCTTTCCCTGAACAAACGGCAGACCGGCTTTGATAAGCACTGCTCTATAGGCGAGTGTCAGTCTCTTCTGTTGGAGTGTTGTTTGGTCTCCTGGTTGGCTCTGCAGGCTTCCCTGTATTCATGGTGATGTCCGTAATCGTGCGCCTCTCCTCGTGGCTCCAGTCATTGGGGATTCCTGTAGAGGTACAGCAGACTATTGAAGACCTTCCCTTTGAAGGCTGTGCTCTGTTTTCCTCAAAGACTGATGAGGCACTAAAAGATTCCAGGACAGTGTGAAAGTCAGTGCAGCAGTGGGAAGAACAAGATTGCTACCTCCGTTTCAGTTGGATCTTTCAGCATGGCTATTCCAAGATCAACGTTTCAAGTAAGTGTAGGTCCCAACAGTGGATTTGCTTGCAACTTGCCAAAATAGAAAGATGTCCCATTTCTATTCGAGAGCTGGTCACAACCCTGGGTCCATTTTGGGTGCATTCTGCTTCGCATGGGTCAGGGACCTGCTGTATGTGTACTGGTGCCACTAATCCTCTGCATCATTGTCAAATTGAAACAAGAGAGAGGAAAATTATCCTCATTGCTCCAGCCTGGCCAAAGCAACTATGGTACTCCAATCTGAACAAGCTATCAGTCTGATAACTCTTATTCCTGCCTATAGTCAAGCACCTGATAGCCCAGAATCAAGAGCAGGTGTTGAACCTGAATCCTTAGTCGCTACACCTCATGGCCTGGACCCTCAGTGAGTAAACGCAGAGGAGGCACACTGTTCAGCAGCAACCCAGAATGTCCTGCTCAAATAGTAGGAAATCATCCATGAGAGCTACTTACTTTAGTAAATGGAACTGTTTCTCTACCTTGGTGACTAGTCACAGTGTATCTCCTACACAATCTACAATTCAAAAGATTTTGGACTATTTTATATTCCTTCAAGGGCTGGGTCTGACAGCTCCATCAAAGTGCATCTAGCTGCAATTTCAGTGTTTCACTCCCATATTACGGGCAGGATTATATTTTCTAGCCTCATGACTACCAGGTTCCTAAAAAGCCTAGAGAGGTTGTTCCTACTTATCAAAGACTTACTCCACCTTGGGACTTGAATTTAGTATTATTAGCTTTTGTGGGGCCTCCTTTCAAGCCTTTAGCCACCGGCTCATTGTTACATCTCTCTGCAAAGGTCACCTTCCTTACAGGTGAAGGACGATCCCTCACTCTCACAGACCTTGGGAGACAGGCCAGTCCTCACTTACAGACAGCCCCCCAACCTGAAGCAAATACCAGCAACTACACACCACACAACAAAAACACTAATCCAGGAACCAATCCCTGCAACAAACCCCGTTGCCAACTCTGTCCGCATATCTGTTCAAGGGACACCATCATAGGACCTAACTACATCATCCACACCATCAGAGGCTCGTTCACCTGCACATCTACCAATGTGATGTATGCCATCATGTTCCAACAATGCCTCTCGGCCATGTACATTGGCCAAAATGGACAGTCTCTACGCAAAAGAATAAATGGACACAAATCAGACATCAAGGATAGAGTAGGAGAGCCCTTCAATCTCCCTGGACACTCAGTAATAGACTTAAAAGTGGCAATTCTTCAACAAAAAACTTCAAAAACAGACTCCAACAAGAAACTGCAGAACTGGAATTAATTTGTAAACTGAACACCATCAAATTAGGCCTGAATAAAGACTGGGAGTGGATGGGTCACTACAAAAAGTAATTTTCCCTCTGCTGATACTCTCACATTCTTGTCAACTGTTGGAAATGGGCCACCTTGATTGCATTAGCCTTGTTAGCACTACAAAAATAATTTTCCCTCCCTTGGTATTCACCCCTTCTTGTCAACTATTGAGAAGGCCACTTCCACCTTAATTGAATTGGCTCATTAGTACTGACCCCCCCCCCCCACTTGGTAAGGCAACTCCCATCTTTTCATGTGCTAGAATATATATTCTGCTTATTGTATTTTTCACTCCATGCATCTGATGAAGTGGGTTTTAGCCCACAAAAGCTTATGCCCAAATAAATTTGTTAGTCTCTAAGGTGCCACAAGGACTCCTCGTTGTTCTTCCTTACAGCAATCACCTTTGTGAGGAGAGAGGGAGAACTGCAACAGATCCTTCATATACCATTTTTTACAAGGACAAGGTATAGCTTAGGTCAAACCTTATGTTTCTTTCCAAAATTGTATCTGATTTCCACCTCAATCAGTAAATATACTTACCAGTCTTCTTTCCAAAGCCACATGCTCACAAAGATGAACAAAAGATCCACACTTTAGATGTATGCCGAGCTCTGGCTCTTTACCCAGTGTGACAAAGCTCTGTCCTTGTCTCCAGGGGTCCTGCGTTTCCTGACGGATTTTGCTAGTCTCAGAGGCTCACTGTGACCCTCCACTTAACCCTTCTCTCTCTAGAGACAAGGGTCACAGTCTACTGAGCCATTTTCATCATAAGCCAGCGAGGGAGGTGAAGAGAAGCTATCCTCCCTTGCACAGTCTCTGTTGTCTCCCAGTCTCAGTGATTAATCAGGGGGGCGAAGGGGGGGGAGCCTGGGCCCACCCTCTACTCCGGGCTCCAGCACTGGGACCCTAATAGTATCAGCTATGGTAGCTGACCTTTTAGGAACAGGACACATACAATTCCCTGGGCTACTTCCCCACAGCAGCCCCCCACTTCCTCAAGCTCCACTTCACCCTTACCTCAGGGCCTCCTTCCTTGTGCCTGATATGGTGTGTACAGCTCAGTCTCTCCAACAGCACAACTTCTCACAGCTCCTGACATGCACACCCACCTAACTAACTGGGAGACTTTTAACTAGTTTCAGCCAACCCCTGATTGGCTTCAGGTGTCCCAATCAACCTAGCATCCTCCTTGCCTTCTGGAAAGCTCTTAATTGGCCCCGGGTGTCTTAATTGACTTGGAGCAGCTGCCATTTACTTATCCTGGTACCAGGGATTTGTTTAACCTGGGGCTAATCTATCTATCTCCCACTACTTTTCAATAGTCATCTGGCCTTGCCCTATCACACCAGATAGAACAAAGTACTTCTGGGTCCCTTCCCAATTTTTAGTGTCCTGCGCAGAACGAATGAGAGAACATCCTGTCACAGGGCAATGGCTCTCCAGATGGATCACCAGCTGAATTGGTATATGCTATGCTGCCAAGAGTATTGTGTCTCTGAGAAGCTGCCAACTCATTCACTCAGAGCACACTCAGTCTCCACGGCATTTGTGGGAAACATCCTGACTGTAGACATCTGCAGAGCAGACATGGTGTTTTATCCACACATTTGCAAGACATTATGCAATTATGCATTACTACTGCATCAAGGGAAAATACACATGTGGCGAAAGCAGACATGCAGTCCCTATTTCACTGAGACTCCTAGAGTATGTCTACACTGCAATGTAAGCCCAGGGTTAGTGGGACTCGAGTCAACTGACGCTACCTTAGAGAACCTAGGGCTTGAGCATCTACACTGATTGTTAACTCTACATTATTAATTTTCTATCCTGGACTCAAACCAGGGGCCTGGCATCCACACTGCAGCACACAGATCCAAGGTAAACCAACCATATCCCAGACTTATGCAATCATGCAAAGAAGAAGAAATGGTTACTCACCTTCTTATAATGTTTGTTCTTATGAGATGTGTTTTATATGTCCACAACATGACCCTTCCTCCTTCTCCAACACATTGTAATCTATCATCTAACATTCTTGTATGAAGAACCAGAAGGATCGGTGGGGTGGCTCCACCCTTGATACCTGGGATTGAAGCATGAGGGACAACAGGCCCTGTCTGTGGCAGTCCCTAGAGATACCCCTAGGGCAAACTCTTTGCACTGGTGCATGAGATGCCCACACATCTAAATGAAACGGACATGTGCAACACACCTTGAAGAGCAACAGTTATGAGGTGTGTAACCATTTCATATGCTTAATTGTAAGAATGAGTTTAAGTCTATCTCTGTTGAGCAAAGCACATATGTAACTCCCCTTGAAGTTAGGGGAGAAAGACTTCATAAGAACTGTAGGATCAAGTCTTCAGAAATTTGATTTGCTTCATGCATTCATCAGAATGAGGTGGGGGAGCGGGGGTTAAGATCCTCTAAGGGCATCTCAACAAAAAGTATCCACTGGACCAAAACATACTGATGTGTGTAGCCTTAAGGGGCCTGGAATGTAATGACAAGTGATAATTAATATCCTTTTCAGTAACCCATATTTACAATCCTTCAGGTATATTGCATCTTGGGTTATAGTGTTAGATATTTTTTTCTCTTTTTACAGTCCATTATTTTCTAATTAAGAATCAAATTCTGCTATCATATACAATATGTATATACAACTTCCTCTGAATATCTTAGAGCAAAACTTGACCTGTAGAATTCAAATAAAACATAGTATAACAAGCACAAAAACATCTTCAGGTATATGTCAAATGTCACCTTCAGGAGTATGGTGCATAAATCAGGCGCAGTTCACAATGAAAAGAAGATCAGTCCCCTGCCTGCTATTTTTTCAGTGTCAGTTTTGATTGGGTACACACTAGTTCAAAATCTCAGTCGTGAACTGAACCATATTGAACTGATCAAGAGCACTTCAGCACACAGTGCAGCACATAGTTGGTATATTATTTCCAGATGATTAGTCACTCAGTGTTTTCCCAGAGCTGCTTTAATGTACAATCATTTCCTACATTACCTTTTCCCTTCTGGCTATACAAAGAAGATATACAAGTACAAGTGTCAGATACAGTATATAAAGTTAAATCTGTGGCTTTTCTGTATGTTCCATTTCCAAAGCAGGGATCTTCTTACCCAGAAGTTGTCCTTACTTTTAATTCTGCCATTGTCTGGATTACTGCTCTCTGTATGTAACTACTTCAAGCAGCTTGTATGCAGTATTTATGGTAGTCTCTCAATAAGTTAACAACCGATCTGGAATATAAGGCCCAGTACATTCAGGTCTCCCTTCATTCATCTGTATTTTTCTCGAGCAGCTTCCAGGTTCTACAGCAGAGAACTACTGCCTCCTTTTATTCCTGACTCAAATATGTGTGCTTGTGCATGGATTTGCACATGTAGAGTAAGGCCATAACAACTGAGAGAGATGAAAATTAAATTTTCCTGTAATTCATAAAAGCCTCGGTGTCTGAGCTCGGAGGGGAAATCTAACCTAGCCACTAGGCAACACCATTTCTGATTCATGGGGCAAGATGCATGCCAAGTAAAGCTCTCTTCATCCCAGAGCTCTCACAAAGACCACATTTGCAGTCATCTCTCTTCTAGCCCCTTACACATTCCACCATCAGAATCCATGTCATATGGCAAAACTGAACTCCTCAACTTCCCCATAACCCCCCTCCCCCCCCTCCAGCCTCTCTTTGCCATCAGGATAAATAACACCACTATCCTCCCTGTTCTTTGGAACTGCAATCTCAGAATCATCCTTGATTCCTCGTTTCTTTTTGTCCTTCAGAGAGAGGCTGTTGCCAGATCATATTACTTCTTCCCATAGACCGTCTCTATAACTCATCTGTCAAATTCTATCCCTACTGCCAAAATTCTTGTTCATGCCCTGATGATTTCCCACTGCAGTTCCTTCTCTGGCTTGCCCAGTACCCACCTGGCTCCTTTCCAGCCAATGCGAATAAAAACACTGTCAAACTCAGATTCCCTGCATGCTTCTATGACCCTGGCACCTCCTTTTTAAGGCCCTTCACTGCATCCAAATACCCTCCCAACTGAAATCCATATTTCTTATCATGTTAACGCTCTACACAGGAGTTTCTGCATCACTGTTTGCCTGCTACTCTCCAGTACTCCAAACTTACATCAGCAACTGTCTCTCTTACAGCTTCTCATACATGTCCCACCATCAGCATTGGCTTGGTTCTGATCCTGCACTCTGCCAGCTCCATTTTCCTCCAAGTACACTTTGTTTCCTTCCCACACTCCATGTATATACAGCAAAGGGAGACTAATCCAGTGCTGCTATACAGCAATGAAAAATGATGTTAGTATCACTTTGGCTTTCTGCCATTCACATTCAGAAGACAGGGCCTGATTCAAAGCCACTGAAATCAATGGACTTCAATGGGTTTGACTCAGACTCACATTCCTCAGCACTGGTTTCCTTGAAGTATTTTTTTTTAATTCTGTTAGAGTGAAGGCCTCTTCATTCATAAAAAATGAAAAATCTAGTAGAGTGTATTAAACAGCTTAAACAGAAAAGCAGTGATGCATTACATTTGTATTAAAGTGGTAGAGCACCATCTGCGATATATTGAATTTTACAAGTGAACCTACAAAGGTGAGTACACTCTCTGATATTTCACAGAGCTACTCATCTAAATGCTAGCATAATGTCTAGTAATGATGAGCCAAATCCATCCCTAATGTAACTAGCCCATCTGTGTAGCAGTGTATATATTCCCATGTGTGAACGCACACAGAGATGCCTGGGAGCCCTGTTTGTTTCTCTTAAAAAAAAACAACAACCCCAAAACAAAATAAAAAAAAGTTAGCTGACACAAATGACCATTACACAGGACCATTTTTAATTTGCTTTTCTGGTCTCTAAGAACCAATGCCCCAATCCAGTAAAGCAATTACACACGTGCTTAACTATGAGCACATGATTAGACACACTGAAGTCAATAGTATTATTCATACTTAAAGCTTAGCATGTTTTTAAGGCCCAGATCCTCAGAGATATTTAGGGACCTAACTCCCATTGACATTAATAGTAGTTAGCTATCTCAATACCTTTGAGGATCTGGGTCTAAGTACTTTGCTGGATCAGGATCCAAATTCTGCATTAATGTGCACCAGAACCAATCGAAGCCAAATGAAATTGCACACAAGAATCAAGGGCATAGTTTGGCACTAAAGGAGTTGGATGTCTAAGATTTTTTGGCTTTGTAATTTTCTTGGGATTTCAACGGTAAGAAAAGGAATGAACAAAGGCTAAGCTAGAAACTTTCTATTAATAATTATCACAACAGAAAATAACAGCCTGTCTGTTTGTGTTAGAATAAAGCATATATTAGACTCTGCTGCTTGAACTACCCCTGCAATTAGCCCACTGTACATGGAGAGAGACATAGAAGGGTTACATTTAATCTCTGTTACTTTGTTTAGGTGACCCAGTTTCCAGGGCCTTGTGTCTGAAGCTGGTAGATATATGTCTACAGTTTCCTTTTTTTGAAATTGTGTCTTAAGCAATGTCGCCAATGCTATGTTTATTGTTTAATTTGTAGTCTGCAGAGAATGTGGGAGCCAAGTCTGCTGCCAGTGTCACCAAAGAATTTGGGAACGTGTCATCTTTGTTACAGAAATCACTCTGCCAAGAGTTTGCTTAAAGAAGTCTGCTGGTTTATTTACAAAAATCAGAGATTTTTAGAATTACAACTGCAGCTGAATGCCCCAGACAAGGAAGGTAAAAGGGGCATTCAGCACATTTGTCACTCAGAACTTTCCTTCTTGTTCCTATGGAGGTGCTGAAAGTCCATTTTCCCCAAAACACTAGTTTCTGCTCATTGTGACACCCCAACCTGCTGTCTCCTGCTGATAGCTTCCCACCATTTCTGGACAATGCCTATAAGGGTATGGTAAATCCTGCCTGGTTGGGGCTTGTACATTGTTATCTGATATTCTAAGGTTTATATTTCATTCATGTCCTGTATGGAATACAAAGTAGGGACATTATAGACTTTGGAAACTGACATTTTAATAAAAGAAAAAATAATTCCTCAGGACTTAACATAGTAGCCAGTCCCCAACCAGATTTGATGCTGGAATTGATAACATCCACAAAATGCCATGCTGGGATGTGACAATGAATGGGAACCAGACGTCATGTTGGACTCAACAGACTTGCAAAAGAATTAAGATTCAAATGATCAACATGCTGATTGTTCCTCTTATCCTGGTTATTGAGGGCGATCCGATTCTGCACAAGATTCCACTTTCAATTTTTGAATTAAAGATGGATCTAAATGGTTAAGTTCAGATTCAGATTGGGATCTCATTTGAGCTTCTCTTAAGTTCAAGAGGGTTTATATCTGGTGTTCCAGTTCAGTCCTATCCTCGTTTTTTAACATTTTCTGCATGGTGCTGAGCACTCTCAACTACTATTGAATTAATATATTGGGAGCTGAATGCACTCAACACAGGAGATGCTCAATACCATAAATATATTTACCACTGTTAAGATTGCTTTACCACAACCATCCACTTCCCATTGAGCAACCAAGCAAAATTCTAGTGAGGGAACGCTCCACACCTGGCACCAGTGTCTTTGGAAAATTTAATAAAGATGAAACACAGAGAGAGAGAGAGAGAGGGCGAGGGCGAGGCTGTGAAAGGCTTCTGTTGTCCAGCCAAGTGTAGAATCTGACCTTGTCCTCACCTTAATATGACATGTTAAAGAAAGCGTCAGTGATGGCTCACTGAAGAAAGAAGTGTTTTCTATTCATTCACGTGAGTGTGGAAGCCATTTGGCAGAACATAAAACAGGTCAGGATCAGAGCTAGCCTTGTAAAACCTATCTGTCCCCTTTTTAAAATGAGTCTCTTAATCCCTTTAGAAATGCAGCAACAAAGAAACACAGCCAGTGTAAGAAAAAATCATGTAGCAAGTCTTGAACCAGCCAGTGTTTGTTTTACATGCTTGATATTTCAGCCTAGTGTATGAGTACAGGGTTGCCACACCACTTGTGGCTTTGGAAGCTTTTGATGGAAATGCCTTGACCTAAGTAACTTTCTGCTGTGAAAATTACTTTTTAATTGCCCTCATCATTTATTCATTTCTGACTTGTGGTGGGGATGACTTTGTGGTTGTTCTCTGAGAAGTCTTCTACAACTGGTACAGACTTGGGTTAGGGATTTCATTAATTTAAGAGATTTGCAGACCAGCCTTATTGTCACGGGTGTGTGTTACATTAATGGACAGACCGACTGTATGCTACAGAATAATAAGGGCTCTGTTGTACTGAAATGACAAGTAAACAATCTTTTCCTGTAGCATGGACACTCAAGGCCTGATATTTTGAATTTTTTGTGGTGTATGAGCCAGTTGTAGGTATTGATTTTTTTTTTTTTTTTTTTTGGATACACCCTTCAGCTATTTATATTTCTGACCATTTGTTCAACAATAAAAATATTTCAACATGTTAAATGTTGATTTCTAATTTCCTTTGTAGCACACCAGTCTAATTAAATCTATTTCCTTTAGTTTAGAGTTGCAACAAGTGTGGGTGATAGGTATGGCTGCCTGCTTTCATTTATTTTAAAGTGACAGCAAGTATGGGTTGATTGCATTTTCCTGCAGCAATTTGAGTTTGAAACATCAGCCAATCACCCTGTTCACTGCAAGATTCCTGACATTCTATTTCAGCCAGCTTCATTCAATCAAAAATATCCCTGTGTATTAGCTCCAAAAACTCTGTCATGTTTTTCCTATCTATCTATCTATCTATCTATCTATCCATCCCCGTGTTTTAGGCAGCTTATTTCTTAGATGTATTGGCAGAGTCACGTGTGAGTTGTGCAGGTCATCCCCAATGAGTGCCAATAAAACTGTTATGTCTGTCTATTTTAGGTGTTTATAGAAAGTGCAATGACTGGCTATCTAGTTGATTTATACACTGTAGTGCCTCATGGGAATAGTAGTTCAAGTGCCTCATGCCACCACTCTCCTCTATGGACCAGGCTTCCTGGCTGGACTATATGTCTCCTTATGCACCATGGTCTTCCCTCTTGCTGAGCCACCATAGTGCTTCATGAGCGTCTCTGCCAGTAGATGATGTAATCTGGCTGGGAAACCTCACCTACAGAAGAGAATGGGGACATGAGGCACACGAACGACCGAGGCACCATGTTGGCATTTCCAAATAGAAATGTTGGGGTTTAGGCTGAAATTTTTCAGGTTTTGGTGTTCCGTTTTTCAATGAAAAGTTGAAATTTTCTGGGGGAAAGCAGATAATATTTTGCACAACAACAACAAAATTATTTGAAAACCCAATTTTCCATCAAAAAACACTTTTGATGGAAAAATTTCAACCAGCCCTACTGAAAAGTTATTTAAGAATTTTTTAGCAGTTTTTACAATTTATTATTTATTTTTTTCTTCTCAGGGGGAGGGATAGCTCAGTGGTTTGAGCATTGGCCTGCTAAACCCAGGGTTGTGAGTTCAATCCTTGAGGGGGCCACTTAGGGATCTGGGGCAAAATCAGTACTTGGTTCTGCTAGTGAAGGCAGGGGGCTGGACTCAATGACCTTGTAAGGTCCCTTCCAGTTCTAGGAGATAGGATATCTTTATTTATTTATGGAGTCTCAGCTTTATATGAAAAAAGTGCAAGATTTCTAAAGTATTTTTTCCTGCTAAATATGTGGAATATACAGAATATTAGGTGATGTGGTTTAAGTGGTTTATTTACACACATTTGGGATGGCTCAATAAACAAGAGTTTATTGCTCTCCGAAGCCCTGACAAACCAGCCATGAAGTAAATGGGGTTGGACTAGATGACTTCCTGAGGTCTCTTCCAACCCTAATCTTCTATGATTCTATTATTCTAAATATGGAACAATTTATTTACTTTTACAAATGAACTCTCTGAAGTCTATGCATTCATAATATACCATTTATTTAGAATTTTAGACACTGATCTTGCAAATGACCCTGTGGGAGGAGCCCTGCACCCGCTCAGAGCCCCTCTCACTGCACTGGAGCTCTGAGCAGGTGGTGAGACATGCCTGCACTCTGTCACTTGCAGCATCCCGGCCTGATTCTCAACCTGGTTCACAATTTTTTTTAAATGGAAGTCTTGCAAATACCCTAAACCCTGCACACTCTTCCAATGTGATCATACTTTACATGAAAATTAATTTCAAAACTGATTTTGAGTAATCTCTTCATATTCTTTACTGTTTAGACTTTGAATGAAGACATCTACCTGAATTAGTAATGGTGAGCCCACCCACACGGTTTACAATCCATAATTTTGTTGACAGGTAATGATTTGACTTAATGCAAAATGTATAATAACCTCTATGCTTTGTTTAACATGAATGTAAAAAAGGGACACATTCTCTTCTCATTAAAATCAATGAGATTGCTCTGGTATAAATGAGCACAGAATCTTACACTTTTATATTCAAGTTAAAAGCAGCAATCTCCTTTATCTGAACATGTAAAATAATCCCAGAATGTATTTAAAGAAATGCAAGAGATGGCATTGTTAACTGGGGCACTGAGCATAAGTTACTGAAATTTAGTGTTTCATAGGTAATTACACGGGCTTGTACCTGGCCAGTAGTTCCAGAGATTAGACTAATTATTTCAGATATGGAAAGATGCCTAATGTTAGTCAGGGAGTAATTATACAGCACCAACCTTTATTTATTCTGCATGGTTTCCAAAACTAATCATCTCTTCAAAGCTCTTCCATATATTTTTAGAAGCTCTGCTATTTCCAGAACATGGTGGTGTGCAAAAGAAATTAAAGGACTGAATAGATAAGCATAGAGTTTCATACTGTTCCTGGGAAACAGTGGCACAGATTTATTTGTATGCATTGTAATGAGTTGAGATCAGTTTTCTAGCTTATAATCATAAAGATTTGGCTAAGAGTAGCTGGTTTGGCTTATACGATTGTGTTTGATGACAGGTAATCAAAACAACTTTATCTTTTCCCAGAGTGCTAAGCAATTTACAAGTATTTTGGTAAATGTTAAAGTTTGGCATCTGTTATCCCAAAGGAATATTTAAAAAATTACTAATAAAATAACAAAATCTGAGGGAATAAAAATAATGTTTTAAAAACAACAAAAGAAGTCCAAGGCACGAGTTTTCACAGCCAGGTAAAGCCCTGTAGAACTAGCTGGAGTAGAACATTAGTGCTGGGGAAATGAATTGACACCACAAATATGTTTCTAGAGTATTGTTTTGCTCTAGTGTCATGTAAATATTCCAAATCTAAAACAGAAAGTTTATGTAAAAAATGCCAAATCAGTCTCTGTACGTACTCCATTCCCAGTTCTTTGGGAAATGATGTGCTTTCTACTTAATGACACTGAAAATTGGTCCAAGAGCAGAAAGCCAAATATGCAGCATGCACAAATGCTATGGTGTAATTTGTGGGCAATTATTTCTTTCTGTCATCTGATATAAACATTATTTGAGTGAGTGGTAACACTGTGTAAAGCTATTACAATAATATGTTAGAAAGCGCAGTTTTACAGATGTAAAGAGAATTAAAAGTAATTGTACTTTTAAATGGAATCTCTCTCTTTAGCCCCTAGTTTTAATACATTTCACAGTGAATAAATTAATATTCTTTCAAAACGTAACAGTCATGACAAACAATGAATCCAGGAATATTGATGAAGTGTGGGCATTGATTTTTAGATGCTTCTTAATTTAATTTATTGTAATTATTTCTTCTTTGTTATACCCCCATCACACTAACTGAAACATTGCACTGTTTTAATATTACTAATTAATTTAAATGCAGACAACTAGGATAAAACAACAATATTAAGCTCTGATATGATGCACTTGTGCCTACTTTTATTAGTTGGTAAGCCTGTCTCTTGTGTTGCAAGTTCAAAGTAGCAATAACACCCAGCCCTAGGTAGAGTAAGATACAAAAGTCTAATCTCTGGGAACAAACTCCTGGGATCGCAACACAAAGTTCTTACCTGAAAAGATGAGACTTAATCTTCTAGGCAGTTGGAGACAGTAAAAAGAGTTCTTCACCACTCATATGGACTATGTGTCCAGGAGCAGTAAGAAGTTCAGCATCTCAGGCTTCATACTGTTTTGACAATTAGGCTATGTCTTCACTGTAATGTGAACCCAGGGTTAGTAGAACTTGAGTTAGCAGACCCTGGGTTTGTTAACCTAGGGTTTCAATGTCTACATTCACTTGTAATCCCAGGTTAGGAACTGTTGAATGCTGGGTCCTAACCTGAAGCTCCAGCATCTACACTGTATTATGGGGGCGTGAGTCCAGCCACTCATATCCCAGACATCCTAGCATTCTCCCAAAATGTGGCCACTCTAGCCCTTTGTTCCTGGTGCAGTGGGAAAACTTGACTGCCCACCAAACTTGACTGTCCGAGAATGTTGGCCTGTGGGATTGTGGGATACTTTTGGCAGACTCCCAGGGCTCAAGTCCAGTGGGGCTGCATCTACACTTCAGAGCAATAGAGCTTCCTTCAACCCTGGATCCCAGCTTGACTCAGGCTTGGGCCCTCCCCGCAATGGGGTCCTGGGACTCTGGGTCCAAGCCCTAGGCTACTGCAATTTGTGTGTAGACAGAAGTTCAAACCCTGGGTTTATATTGCAGTGTAGACACATCCTTTAGCAGTCATCTGCCCTCAATGGAAGCAAGGGTCAGTAAATTTGTCCATTTTTTCCCACTGAGCACCAACACTTCTATTTTCCCTGGATTAAGTTTGAACCAGCTGTTGTGTCTGTTTGCTTATTTCTTCCATGCGCTAAGCCATCTCTAGTAGAGAGTGCATCAGTGAGGAAGAAGATATACAGTGATGTACATGTGTAACCCATGCCTGCTTCGTGTGGTACTCTGTCCCTCTCCAGTGGCACCTAGCCCAGCTAGAGACAGATGAGCCTGCTACAGCCATAGCTAAGGGCCACGTGGCTTTTAGCTCATGCAGTAAAGACTCATGCATTTAGCTCCAGAGTTCCCGCGGACAACCAGTGTCTGTTGGTGTTACACATGCAGACCACATCTTGATATGCCACTTTTATTTCATGAAGTAGTTTCCTATGCATTAGAAATGAATTCCTCCTAGGAGAGTATTTGTGACTTATTTTTAATATATAACTTCAAGTAAAATCAATAAAAACTATTAAATTAAATCCACAATGTTTAATTTAGATTTGGCTTTTGGTTACATATTTTAACTGATGGCTGGTGGTTGTTGTTTTTGTTTTGTTTTGTTTTTTTGTTTTTGTTTTTTGGAGTGTGTTTGTGTGTTTAAAAGGGGGAATAAAACATTGTGACAAGGTTGGAGTTTCAAACTAATCTTTAGATGCAAAACAAAATAATCTGAAACATTTTTACAAGAATACAAAAAATGTTAAATGTATGCTACATGTCTGATTTAAGCCCACAAAAAAGAACAGTAAATGAAACTGCACTTTTAACTCAAGCAGTTGTTTCTAGGTATTGTAGCACATACGGTATGTTAAAAGACCACTGTTATGTGGTGTGGGGTAGAAATAAAATTAGAAATAACATTATAACCTTACTTCTGAATTTCTTAATTTATATTTATTTTAGTGCGTGTGGAGGTGTGCCAGATAGAGCATTTCAGTCTCCAGGGCTGTCAATGTACAGAACAAGTACAGCACAGACCACACCACAGTACAAGTTCCCCAGTGTTGTCCCACGACATACCTCGTCCCTGATCTGTAATGACCATTTCTTAATGTGAGAGGGGAGTTCATTTTCCTTGTCCATTCATTGCTTGGACTCTCCACTGAGACTCATGATGTTTCCTCTGAAACTCTTTCCACAGCATCCATTCTCTGACAGTGCATTAAATACCCCAAAGCAACTATGTGGGCGAAACCAGACAATCACTATGCTCTCCCATGAGCTCATGCAGGAAAATGATAAAAGACAAAAACACCACATCACCTGTGGGTGAACACTTTTCAATAAGCCAAGCACTCTATATCTGACTTATCAGTCCTTATCCTCAAAGGAAACCTACACAACACTTTCAAAAGACAAGCCTTGGAGCTTAAATTCATATATTTGCTAGACAATAAAAATCATGGACTGAACAGAGACACTGAATTTATGGCTTATTATAATCCATTACCCACAAACAACCCTCTCCTTTCTTTCCTCCCTGTGTCTAGAGGGGTGTTAACAGGCCACTTCACTTTGAATGGTCCCTAGAAATATGTGTTAACTAGTTATGCTAAACAATCTGTTCCTCCTTGTGTTTAGCCATGACACTCTGAGTTAGTTTCCCAGACCTGAACAGGAGTTCTGTGTTAGAACAGCATGACTGACTTCATGTGAACTGAAAAAGCGCTATTACAGTTTATTAAGTCATCATCCAGGATTAAGTTAATTTATGACTCTGAAAGTTTGGGTAGAAAACTCTCTTAAACATGCCGCTATTTGATTTGTAATAGAGTACATAACAGTAGAGAGGGTGGTGATAGAAAAACTGCTCAGAGCTGCATGTTATTGCAGGATTACACTTCAGCAGCTACATGTAGGGATATTATAATTGCTTATAGGTACATATTAGGTTAGAAAAGAAAAGATCAGGGCCATTAACTAAATACTGTGGATAGTCTGTGGATGACTCACTTATATCCAAGGGGCAAATTGTGCTTGCCTTTCCGACTTGAAAAATCCCTCTGAAGTCAAGGTGAACTGGGTTTTGCCCCATTTCCCTGCCACTTGGCATTTGGCTTAGATCAGTATCATATAGAGTAGAAGCAAGGCAACCATTACATACAACTTCCCATCTCAACTGTTTATCTTTAGTGCTCAAAACATGCTTGTTAAAGTTCAGTTCTAAAAATGTGAAATGTACTGATTATTTTATTTATTTGGATTTATCAAAACTAAAATAAAAGAGTATACACCAATAAGTAAACAGACTCCTGATCAAATCAGATAACCCAGCAACAAGCATAACAAGAATGGATGCCGCGCACAATCCCTATGAGGACCACATCACCTCTACCCACTTTTACCCAGCCCCTATCTCCTCATATGCAACAGCCGTATGTTAAATGCAATAAAAAAGCTCTCCTGATAAAAGGAAACCTATAGGATTGTTTTATATGCATACCTGAATTTTCATTTACATAAATATTATGTATGTTTTTCCATGAGGGGAATCATGCCAAAGGGCATTGTGCTAAAAATCAGATCACAAATGTAAATGCTAAGTTCTGAATGGGAAAAATCTGGAGATGCATGGTGATGTTTTCGATGCTTTCTAATTGCACAGAGACGATTAAGTCTTAAACTTTAAACGCCAAATGAGTTTTTGATTTTGAACATTTGTAAGTATTTTTCAATATGTGAGCTCAGTTAAAGTGAGCTATGGTCTGTGGAGTACCATATGACTGTAAATATCAATATTTCTGGATTGCTGAATGAAAACTTGGAAATATTAATAGCTCTCAGGTTATTCTAGTATTTCAACTTTCAATGCTGTAAATTCATTTTTATTTTTTTTGCCAACCTGATTCCCCTATGAATTAACACTAAAATACTGCATTTGCAGCATTTATGTTACTTTCTATAGGAGCAGAGACATTCACTAGTTTGCAAGCTTTATTGGGATATATTGTATTTTTGTACGGGTAAGACCATCACAGTCTTTAATGTTAAAACAAAGCTTTAAATGCACACAGATGGAAGGGAGCTACTTATGTTTAAGAATGAATTCAGCAAAAATATTTCCAGTGTATATTCTATGGGGGCTATTTCTGCCTTGAAATTCCATTACAGTCAATGCACACTCAGAGCAGAATTTGGCCGTATATATTTATAATCCATTTCATTTACATTTATATAATCAAAAATAAAAATTTATGTATTACGTGGTGGTGTTGAATATTTATACCTTGATGTCTAATAAGCCTTTTAAAACCGCCCCATATGACTTTCTTATAAGCAAACTAGAGAAATGCGATCTAGATGAATTGATTATAAGGTGGGTGCACAACTGGTTGAAATAAGTACTCAAAGAGCAGTTATCAGTGGTTGACTGTCAAACTGGAAGGGCATATGCATTAGGTTCTACTCGGGTCAATCTTGGGTCAGGTACTATTCAGTATTTTCATTAATGACTTGGATAATGAGTGGAGAGTATGTTTATAAAAGTTGGAGATGGCATTAACTGGGAAGACTTCCAAACACTTTGGAGAACAGCATTAGAATTCAAAATTATCTTGACAAATTAGAGAATTGATCTGAATTCAACAAGATAAAACCCACTAAAGACAATTGCAAAGTACTTACAAATTAAAAATTAAATCCACAACTACAAAATGGTGACTAACTGGCTAGGTTGGAGTACTGCTGAAGAGGATCTGGGGATTTTAGTAGATCGCAAATTTAATGAGAGTCAACAATGTGATGCATTTGCAAAAAAGGCTAATATCATTCTGGGCTGTAATAACAGGAGTGTTATATGTAAGACACGGGAGGTAATTGTACCACTCCACTCTGCACTGGTGAGGTCTCACCTGGAGTATTGTGTCCAGGTCTGGGTGCCACATTTTAGGAAAGATGTGGACAAATTGGAGAGAATCCAGAGGAGAGTAATAAAAATGATCAAAGGTTTAGAAAACCTGACCTCTGAGGAAAGGTTAATAAACTGAGCATGTTTAGTTTTGAGAAAAGAAGACTGAGGGGGAAACTGATAACAGTCTTCAAATATGTTAAGGATTGTTATACAGATTCCTTCTATCAAGAGAACTTGTAGGTAGAATAATAAGTAATGGGCTTAATCTGCAGCACAGGAGATTTAGATTAGATATTAAAAAAACCTTTCTAATGATAAGGGCAGTTAAGCACTTGAATAGGCTTCCCAGGGAGGTTGTGGAATCACCATCATTGGAGGTTTGGTTTCAGAAGAGGGTGGACAACACCTGTCAGGAATGGGCTAGGTCCTGCCACACCAATGGTGGTTGGACATGATGACTTCTCAAGGTCCCTTACAGCCCTATATTTCTATTATTCTATGTTATTTAAAAACACAGATGTTGTAGAGTTGACACCTGGTTCAACCAACATGTCATATTACAAGGTGAGAGAGTATGTTGGGGGGGGGGGGGAATTATAGGAAGCTGGTTACTCTGAGGAGCACTCCTGGATTTACTTGGAAAGCATATATGATAGAATCAACTCCTTCTACTAAAAGGGAATAATTATAAGGATTTGGTGAGACAAAATCATAAAAGAATTGACATTGTGATAGGTTTAGAAATAGACATTGGTGATCTGGATTCTATTCCCAACTCCACCATTCATTCACTGTTTGACTGTCACCGTCTCCAGGGGTGGTCTTTCGAGGGGATCTCTGCTTCTCCTGCCTGACTGGCCCTCCTTAGTTTGTTCTTAGGTCAGTTCCTGGACTCTGCCCTCTAAGTCTATCAACCCTTCAATTTCACTCTGCTTCAGTCTCCTGGCTATTTTCATGGAGGCAGGCTGGTGTAGAGCTGTTACCCTTTGGTACCACATGCCTTTCTACCACCTCTTCCTTCTCTGTACTCTCCCCTTTATAGCAGGTCATGCTTTCTCTATTAGTTGCAGCTGTGGGTGCCTGCCTCCATGATTGGCAGCACTGACTCTGTGTGTGTGTGTGTGTGTGTGTGTGTGTGTGTGTGTGTGTGTGTGTGTGTGTGTGTGTGTGTGTGTGTGTGTGTGTGATCAAGTTGCTTGCTTGTAAACAAGAAAGACACTCCTCCCCTCTCTGTCTATGCTCAGTATGGGGTTTGCCAACCCCCTTAAAGTAACCTTGGACAAATCACTTAACCTCTTTATGCCTCAGTTTCCCAATCTTCCTAATGAAGATAAGGATATTGTAAAGTTCTTTGAGTTCTACTGATGGAAAATTCTATAAAAGCGATAAGTATCATCACTATTATTTATTTCATGTTACATAACAAAACTTAAATTTTAAATTTTTATTTTATTATATATGTACCATTAAACCTTGAGATAGCTAGGGTGTGCCAATAGGTAGCAAAGTAGTCTGCACCATAATTGTCTATAAAAGCATTTGGGTAACAGAATTCAGAGCACTAGGTGAGGGGGAAATTTTTTTAAATCATTTGTTTCTTAAAAATAAAAAAACATTGTCTTTGTAACAATGGTTTGTTAGAAAATCACATTTCCCCCCTATTGTCGCCCCCCTTGCTAGGTCTTTGAGCCCAGGCTCCAGCCCAAGTGGGAATGTCTATGCTGTATTTTTAGACTTGTAGCATGAGCCTGAGTCAGTGGACCTTGGCTCCAAGACTGACTGCCATGGTTTGTTTTTTTGTTTTTGGTTATTTTTCTTTTTTTTTTTTTTTTTTTTTCTTTTCTATTTTCAGTGTAAACATGCCCTGTGTTAATTCTTTTCTTGTCACAGCACATCAGACAGCATCATATTGAATCCAATGATTTGGCTGAGAATTTATTTATTGTTTAAGAATGGCTGAGGGGCTATATCCTTATCTGGTGTAAATCAGCATAGTTCCATTGATTTCAATGGAGTTGTGCCAGTTTGCATTAGTGGAGGTTTTCATCCAAGAGCTGTCATTGTACACACTTTAACTTCGCGTATTTATCAGTAGATGTAACTGTAAAGTTATTCTCCTTTGGCAAGTGAAATGATAAGTAGGTAAAAGCATTTGTTATATTTCAAAGGCAGCCTTTAAAAAAAAAAAAAGAAAGAAACAGCCCCAATTTACACATTCCCCAGCCTTCTATATACATTAAAAAATGTTAATTAAGTAGTCCCCATTGAATTAAATGGGAGTCAAACTGAAACCATACAGCTGATGAGTATGCTTCCTTTTCATTAATTCGTACAGGACTGGGGATGTGCACAGCCTGCAGGGTGAGGTTTGTGAAGCGGCTCACAAACTGAACCCTACAGTCTAGTTTTTGGGGATAGATGTAAATCGCCCCCAGCAACATCTCTTAGAGGTACAAGCTCAGTGAAGACTAACCTTTTGTACACTTTCCAAGCTGCCTTTTCTGCACCCAACAAACATTGGAACCTCCCTTCTTGGATGACTTCAGGAAGGTCCCTTGCTATAGGAAAACAGAAAGTGTCTGAGGGAACTAGGATGGGTGGATGGATAGAAGGAAATTTCAACAGCTTCCCATTTTGGCAAATAACCTCAGTGCATGTTTGTCAAACTTTTGTGAGTATGGGCTGATATTTGCAATTGCAAATGCTGGTTTCAAGTACTTCTGAGGTAGGGTGACCAGATGTCCCAATTTTATAGGAACTGTCCTGATAGTCAGGGCTTTGTCTTATATAGTTGCCTATTACCCTCCACGTCCTGTCCTGATTTTTCATACTTGCTACCTGGTCACCCTGTTCTGAGGTTAAAGACAAATGTTTCACATAGTTGCCACAACATATCTAAATAATCTGAAAAGGACTAAGGAAAAGGAAGAGCTTTGGCTGTGTGGGCCTTTTGTTTTTACCTTAGGAAGCTAACACACTTATTTCACTCTTTAAAGAGATCATTTGAATTTTTTGGTTCAGACCAGAGTGGCAAAACAATCCCAATAGCACTTGTAGGTTTAAACTAGAGTAAACAGCAGATTCTCTGTAACTTGAAGTCTTTAAATCATAATTTGAGGACTTCCATAACTCAGCCAGAGGTTATGGGTCTATCACATGAGTGTGTGGTTGAGGTTCTGTGGCCTGCAATGTGCAGGAAGTCAGACTAGAGAGCGTGATGGTCCCTTCTGGCCTTAAATGTCTATGAATGTAAGTGAGGAAATGGTCTGTTCCTCCAGTCTGAAAAGCAAATATTGGTGTTAACTATCCCAAACAACTAGAGAATGGTTCTACGATCCTTATAAACAGACTGGGTGTTCGTTATTGTTGAACAATAATGAAAAAGTAGGGATCATGGACATAAATGCCATTTTGTGCCTGAACATGAAAGGACACTGAAGTGTAGGAAAGTGAAAAGAGGTAACTGGGTAATTCATAGATGGAACTCCTAGTAATAAAAAAGGACTAAAAGAGAATAAATGACTGCCCTGCTGTACATACTCTGTCACCAAGGTTGCCTAAAAGTTATGAACTCTTTGCCTTGTTGCTGGTTTGTTTTCATGCCACCAGTACAGCAATAAAGAAATTAATGACAGCTGTACAGTAATTTTAATGTCGACTCTCACAAAACATGCTGAGGTATGTGTATTTCCTGCCAGGTACCTGGGGAACCACAGTATTAAAACACCATTAAGTGGGAAACTCTGTCTTTATTGTGAGAAGACAATGGATGTCAGGAGTTTAGGACAGAGAAGGATTGGGAATGGTTCGGAGGAGCACTTCACTGCAGAAAAATCATGAATTGTTAAAAAGCAACTGGCTCTGTCTGAAGCTCTAGTTTTGAAAACACTGACTCTGTTTGGGATACATTTCAAAGCTTGTCTGTGGACTGTTCTGAATAAAACTTTGAAAACATAAAAAAAAATTAAAGATGGAATAGAAGGAAAATGTGAGATATGAAAACCCCCAAAAGTTCAGAAAGTGTGGATCTAAATGAGAAACCAAACTTAACAGCTGAGCCCAACCTCTGATGGTATAAATCAACCTTCCCTGAATCCAGACTTGGGAAAGTTTGAGTCTGGGTCCACATCCAAATTTTGCAGCTCTGTTGCCCTCTCATTATTATGTGTCCCTTGCCACACATATTTCACCTTGATAATATTCAACAGCTATGTGGACAAGAATCAGGAATATGGTTTAAAAAACAGTGAGCTGTATGGGCTTATGGGCAAACAGTTAAGTATATATATGTATAATAAGTGTTCTAGTCAAAGATCTGTGCTACTTACTTGCACATGGTATCAGGAAATATCCAGACATATATCTCAGAATTTCTGAGGGTTTGTAAAAAAACACATTTCAGTCAGGAGTTGTATTGATAGTTTAGTTTAGTCCTAGATCATTTTTATTTCTGTCAGGGGACAACAATATTGTACCAGGTATAAATACAAAAAAAATATGCTAAAAGAACGTTAAGGTTGCAAAATCAAGTACTCAGAAGTTAGGAAATGCCAGAATTAGGATTGCCTATACACCATTCACTCAGACCCCTTGAGCATATGTTTTAGGATAGTGTTGTCCAATATCCTATAGGAAATCTATGGATAATGGGCTGGGAATATAAATTTAACAGTAGCATCTTTAATGGATATGAGGCAAGATTAGAGGTATCAGGGTGATAGAAGAGAAGATTACAGTAATCAGAGTATGAGATAAGGGCCTGGACAAGAGTTTTGCTAAGCTGTACAAACAAAACTGCCTGGATCATAAAGATATTCTAGAGGAGGAGGTGGAACATTTAGCTGTGACCCAGATTTGTGAGGTTAGGGTGACAGCTGAATGAAGATGACACCCAGAGTACAAGGCTTAGTGACAGGAAAGATTGTAGTATTGTCTATGATGATAAAGTGGGAGATACTGGAGACTTGGGGGGGAAATGATCAAGGGTTCATTGTGGTCATGATCAATTTTTAATTTGAAGGCAGGATATCAGAATGATCTGAGATGTCAGAAAGGAAGGTTGTGATTCAAGTTTGGATGACAGGTCTGGGTAGATCTGTGAGTCATCAGCATAAAGATGGTAATTGAAGCAGCGTTTTCAGAAAAGATCATCCAGAGACAGGGTATAGAGTAATATTTTGAATGAAGTATTGTTACTAGCATACTATGAATGATAAAAAAAATTGTCTAGCACAATTCAGAATCTATTCTATCAAAATGAATGCTAGAAATATAGCATAGAGAATATTGTTTTTGATGTTGTCTATAGTTATTATATAGATGGATCAAGGCTTGGAATGTTAATCATGTAACTTTTTTCTGTTTCTAAGATATGACATATTCCTCCTACTCTAAACAGGATAGCCTATTTTATAGTCTCATCATGTTTTTACAATTCCGCTGTTATTTTGTAACCTTCACAGATTACAGAACAGCTTAAATTCTCTCTCACATAAATGGCTGGATTTTTGGTTGATTTATTAAATGGGCCTAATGGGAGTTTTGCTTGAGTACCATCGATGAATGTGTGGTATAAGTCCCCCTCTGTGCCAGTCCACAGAGGCTATGAGTTGTTCCAGCTGCAGTCTTGGCTCTTTAAGCCAAGTTGTAGCAGCTCATGGTTTTAGCTCTGGAGATCCCCAGTTCTTTCCTTGGTGTGTCAGCCATGAGGGCAGGAGTCATATAAGGACTGCAAGACTGATTCTCAAATCCTTTAACTGTAGGGTGATATATTCTAGATTAGTATGTAGATTTCAGAGAACAGGAGCAAAGGTTTTACTATCTCACATCAGACATTAACCTGTGTCTGGGTCACATTCTGCTATTGATTTAAGGAAGAACTCTTAATTGGTTACTTTGGGAGTTTCTGCTTAAAGATTGATAATATGATACTGCCTTCTAGCAGCAGTCAGTACAGCATGAGGTTTCTGTAATCGGAGGAAGAAGAAACTCCTGCAAAATACAACTCACCAATTATGAAGTGAAATATTCAGGTCACAAATTCTTTCCTGACCCCCACTGTTTAAGCCCTGCAGCATGATATTTGATTACCATTTTTATTTCCTTAGTTTACATTGCTAACATATTACAGGTAAATATTATTTGGTAGGTAATTTGACATTTACATCTTTTTAACTTATTTATTTGAATTTTTTAAAAATAAACAAAAAAGGAACTGAGCCCAAGGTCTAGACACCTTTAATGATGATTTAGAGAGTATGTCTACATGGCAAAGAAAAACCTGCAGTGCTGAGTCTCAGCACCCAGGTCAAGTGACTCGGGCTGCAGGACTAAAAATAGCAGTGTAGACATTCAGTTTCTGGCTGGAGTCCAGGCTCTCAAACCCATCTGGGGGCAGGGTCAATTGACCTGGCCTTTGAGACTCAGTGCCATGGGTTTTTCTTTGAAGTGTAGACATGCTTTTAATCTATTAGTATTCTTTATGGAAACAAC
The DNA here is from genome assembly GCF_028017835.1 of Emys orbicularis. NCBI lineage: Eukaryota > Metazoa > Chordata > Testudines > Emydidae > Emys > Emys orbicularis. Next base: position 78,307,811 of record NC_088687.1, on the reverse strand, counting down.
TAGCAAAACATTACAGAAGAAGAAAAAGTTAAGAAAAATACCCCACACTCCTTCCTTAGCTATTGGTCCTTAAGCAACACCTTCTTCCCTAAATGCTTGTGCAAAAAAATTAACTGAAATTAGGCACCTAATATTTCATCACCTAAACAGAGTAAACTTTTAGTTAGGATTTGTGTGACTAACCTTAGGCATCCAAGTTTACAAATATTGACCTTATTTCTTTATAAATCTGGCCCAGATTTGAGTGCAAATCTTTCAAACTATGTCCTGTCATAGTAGTTTTTCATTCAAATTGTCCTGCATCTTTACTCAGTTATGTCCATCCAGCTTCTTACTCAAGTGTGCTGGTGGAGTGGTGGGGCAATAGGGCTTTCTTGTGTCAGGGACCTTCTCAAGCATATTCCCCATCCCTAAGGATGTCTGTCTTAGTGCCTCGCTAGCTATACTCAAATATTGATGCATGGCCCTTCAGTTCAAGTCAGCTATGGTGCTCTGATGCCAAGGTTATAATCTGAATAGAACAGAATTAAACCTTGACCATTCTGGCCTCACCTTTAGCTTAGCTCACCATTTGGGGTTTGTTAAATTACTGATGTGTTTAATTTTTATTTTAATTACTGCTTTAGGGTAGTATTTTCAGAAGCTCTCGGCATTGTCTTAACTCTCTTGATATTAAAGTCAATGAGAGTTTAACCATTTACTTCAGTGGGAGCAGCATTAGACAAACTGAGTATTTTTGAAATTCTACCCTTTATTTTCTATTTTACTCTTTTACAATGGCTGCTGTAGAAACACGAACTAAATAGGAGGAACTACATAACCGGCGGGAATTTTCATTGTAACTACAGGTATGTTGTAAAAGATGGTAAGGATTTTTGGAATATAGTTGATTCTGAATTGTAGCTAGGGAAACCAATTACACTCTCTTGCAACCAGGAACTACCTTAGGCTTTAAGCACAAAGTTTCTGAAAGCAATTGGAGAAAGTGCATTTCTATTTATACAATGTTTAAATATAATTTTAGAAATGTCAGTTTGGTAAGCTTTGATAATCCATATTTAATTTGAGTGATGTGTGAATGCTAAATTAATTCTGTCTTCCTTGTCACCCAAGAGACAGCAGTTAATAATATACAAAATTGAAAAAGAATCCCACAGAAAATATTGTTATAAAAAGGAATGCTTACTATATTTATATCCCTTTCTTTCGAAAGCTCAGAGAGCGGATCAAACCAAATGCTTACACATTTTTTGCTACTGTGAAAGACAGAAAGAGGACTTGTAATATATTTACTGAAAACAGTCTATTTTTATAATCCACTTTAATTGAGAGTAGGCTGAAAACAGTAAAATTAATATTAATTTTATTTGTATTGTTTATTCCACCATCTAGGTATTACATAAAGTCTCCTTTACACCAACAACTGTAACATAACACACTGTTGATTTTCAGACTAAGATCCCACTACAAGATACATTCCTGGCCGATGTATTGCTGAAATCGTTAACGGCACTCCAAAGGAAATAGGTAAATCACAACTGAGGTTCGCCCACCCCCACCCCTTACTATCTTCCTTAACAAAGCTTGAGAGATGGATGTTCTAGTCTGTAAATGCTACTTTGTGCCCCAATGGCAGTAAAATGAACCCTAAAACCGGGTTAGCTGGACAAAGGAGGATTCCCCTGTGGGTATCCTCTGACAACCCCATTTCAATGCAAACCTGTTGTAGGTCCATATCTGGCTGCCATGACCATTAATAGCTGAGTGCCTCACAGACAATGTATTTATCCTCACAACACTCCCATCAGCTAAGGAAATACTATTATCCCCATTTTTCAGATGGGAAACTAAGCACAGAGAGGCTAAACAAGTTGCCCAAGGTCATTACAGAAAATCTGTGCTGGAGCAGAAAATTAAACCCGGCTCTGCTTGGGTAAATGTGATTTAAACCATCTTTGTGCCTTCCCCCTCTGATCTGGACCTCGTTCAAAATGAAAGTGTAGAGTCAAAAGTTAGGGGACTCCAGCTGATTATGTATAATATATATAACCAACATAATTCAGAGAAGACAGATGGTCGTATGGTTAAGGTACTAGGCTCAGGTTTTTCCTCTTCTTCTGTGATCTTAGACAAGGCACTTAATTGCCCTGTGCTTCAATTCCCCATCTATAAAATAGGGATGATAATTTCTCTCACCTTTTGTCTGTTGTCTCTTTATACTCTAAGTTCTTTAGGGCAAGGACTCTCTTTTACTATGTGTTTGTGCAGTGTCTAGCACAATTGGGCCCAAGTCTTGGATAGTGTCTCTAGGTACTACCATCATATAAATTATAATAATTCAATATTTTAGTACATTTAGTACTTATCAAAGATGACATCTGGAAACTAAATTCCTGTATTTATTCACAAAACTTTGCATAGGCTAAGGCTCTCTAAGTTTTCTCCCATCACCCTGTCAGTACGTCTTGCTCATGACTGAGCCTTCACTAAGGGTGAGAAGTTACTTCGGTCTACATATTAATTCAGTCCTAACAATCCTCTCTAGTCATTAATCCTTCACTCAGTAACAGAAATGCCAATATCCAGCTCTGTGTGTGTTATTGTTAAACCCACTGTGTCTACCACAACTGCCTGTATGGTCATTACATTACTGGTATTTGATTTATTACTTGCAAACGTTTACAGTATGAAATTTGCCAGATTAAACTAAATTCTATTATATTCTGTTATATTCAGGGGATTATAACTGAAATCTGTACAAAACTAAGTGTCTCTAATTCACAAGGGTTCATGCAGACCTCTTCTTCAGTTTCAGTTTTCATAGGTTCTCAATCCATAAATTTTATTTTATGTATTTGTTTATTGATATAACTTTCTGTGGTTTGGGATTCAAATGTCCAATTGTTTCTGGTCCTCTTATTTATATTGTAATCCCACAAATACAGAAAACTGTCATCTGGAAAATTAAACCAAGCTCTCAGTTTAATAATAATGAGGAACAGAAAGTTTTCTGTTTCTAAGGTACTGAAATAGTGACCTAATGCTGCAACTATTAGGTGAAAAATATTTAGGTATAACAATGTTTCTTTACTTGGCAATTTCAGTAAGCTTGAAACTGCTTGCATCTTAAATCAAACCAATTTTCTCAAGTTCTCCTGTCTGTGGTGTGCACAGGTCTGCAGAAAATAATTTTTCATTGACTTACTAAAGGATGACATTTCACTTGAAAAACAAATGACATGGCATATAGGATTAGAGTGATTGATATCCTGGGAAAAGCTGGATAGACAATTGTTCAATTTTTTAAATTTTTATTTATTCATTTATTTATTTATTTACTCTAATACTATGTCTACGCTGCAATTAGACACCCGCAGCTGGCCTGGCCTGTGCCAGCTGACTCGAGCTCATGGGGCTAAGGCTAAGGGACTGTTTAATTGCAGTGTAGACTTTCAGGCTTGGGCTGGAGCCTGGGTTCTAGGACCCTGCGAGGTAGGAAGGTCCCAGAGTTTGGGCTGCAGCCAGAGCCCAAACATCTACACTACAATTAAACAGCCGCTTAGCCTGAGCCCCACAAGCCTGAGTCAGCTGGCTCGAGCCTGCTGTGGGTGTCTAATTGCAATGTAGACATGCCCTAAGAGCCATGGTTGTTGGATTACATTGGCTCAGCTGGCATTTATACTTTTTTCACAAGTTTTAGGAGGCATAAAGGGCCTGATCCAAAGCTCATAGAAGTCAGTGGAAAAACTCCCATTGACTTCAGTGGGGTTTGGATTAGGCCCAAAACAATTTAGACTGAGGGCCAGCCAGTGGTCTGGCTTTCCTGTACTGCCAGGGGAAGCGGGCTCAGCAGACCTTCTAAGTCCCGCTCCCATGCAAGCAGGAAAGAAACGGTGGGGAATGAGTGGAGCCTTAGCTCCATCTTCCAATGCTGCATTGACCAGTGCATCAAGAGAGATATGCTGTGCTGTGTACAGACCCAGTGCAGCTTACTCCCTTCCTGGAGCAGCAGGGAGATCAGCAATATTATTTCCTTCAGCCCCTTTTTATTGTGGTGGTGGTGTTGAATTGATGTGTTGGCATCAATGGAGTTATAATTAACAGTGTTTTAATGGTTACTTTTGTGAAAAACCTGATAAGACTGCCAAGACCATGCGCATTTGCATTTTGAAGGTTACATGGGAAGGATTGTCAAGGAAACAGATAATAATGACTTATGGCAGAAAATGTTCTGTCTTAAGAAGGAGCCAGTGATCTTCCAAACTAATTTGTAATTGCCATGACTTATACAATAGAACAAAACACTGCATGGAGGCTCTAGGTTTTGCTGCTGAACATTTATTTGTAAAATGTCTTTAATGAGTTTTCAAGAAACACAAAATTGATAGGTGGCTAAGATTTGTTTTGACATCACGATTAAAGGAATAGCATAATGTCCTCAGACATGTTCCAGTTAATTGGCTAGGTCTCTTCTACATATGTTAAAGATTTTTTTTAAAAGCAGTAATGTCATATTGTAAAATATATTTTTTTGCAGTCTGAGTTGGAATCTGACATTGTCATCTGGAAATTCAACAGAGACCAAGCAAATTAACTCAATAAGAAGCTGACTGTTTTGTTGCTGCATATGTTTTATGCACTTATTGATGGATATTTTCCAAAAGTCCATTAGTTTCCTGGAGTAGGACATTGTTAATGCAATTGAACTTTATGATGTGATTGTACCACCCATCAGGATTCAATGGAGTAAAAGAGCAAATAATTCATTCTCAGAACTAAGTGAACTTTGCACTATCTCCATCCTCTTTCCATCTGAACAAGAAATGTTCATTTTGAGGCATAAATTGTATGAGAAAATATGGTTTTTATTTAAATATTCATTAATTTTGTGGTCTTCTATCTGAAGAGAATGGGACCTGATTTCATTTGTATAGGGGGACCTGTGGTTAAAGGAAATTGTGAGTGTTCTAGCTCCTGGTAACAAACTGAACATACTTAGCATCTGCAAGCACCCTAACTCAGTATCAGGAGACTCTGTATTAAGTGTCACCCTAACAGAAGAGCACTTTTTAAAAAAAAATCAAAGCCTATTTAAAGACAAAGTGCTGGCAGAAGATGGCAAAGGCAAATACATTGGCCAACAAGGATGCTTGCTCATTCCATGCACAGGTTACAAGCTTAGAAAACAAGCTCCATTATGGACTCCAGTTGCAGTCATTTGGGGAGAATCAACAAGCCAATTCAGATACCAGCTTACTGGAGCCTAAACCTCCTGAGTGGCAGCTGTAATAAAAAAACTGAACCACCAATGCCATGCAAATGAAAGTTCTTTGCATCCCATGAAGGGCAGCAGTAAAACCATAGTCTTTCTCCAAATAGTTTCAGTTCCCATATTGCCCCAGAGAGCAGTGTTTTATAGACGGAAGCACTGTCTCCCCTCTGCTTCTTTTCACCTCTTTGTACTTGTTATGACAGGACACATCCTGAATTTTTAAAAAAAGTTGGAAGGAACAGAAGCTAGAATGGGGCCTTGAGAAGGATATGATTTAGTCCAACCCATATGCATTACTCTTGCTCAGTCCATATGTGAGAAATCATCAACCAAATTTTGATTGTGTAGTGGTTACCGCATATTTGTCTTACTATGTAAGAACCCAAGTTCAATGCAGGGAGTAAGCGCTGCTGTAATGGAATATTAGAGCCAGTTGTCACCTCAGCTGAGCCACAGAGAGGTGCAATCTCCACTCCTTTCACCAGCATTGACTTTGTATCCCTTAGCACCATTCAACAAAGGATACTCAGGCCAGGTGAAGAGACTGATTTCTGCCCTGTTGCTGTTGCCTCAGGCATCCCACATCTGAAAGGCTCCCAATCCTTATCCCAGCAGTAGTCACCTTTCCATGCTGCTCAACAAGGGATTCAAGTTTCTATGGCATACAGGGCAAATAAATACAAATGAGGCCAGCTTCAAATGGGTGAGGCTTTGGCATTAGCTCAGCAATCTGGAGGTAATGAACCAGCAAATTTCACAGAGACCTACACCTTGACATTAACTCACCAAGCTAAATGTGCTGAGTCAGTAAAGTCAGAGGCCTATAGCTTCATATCATCCCAAGGAGTTAGAATGGATAGGTATTAATGATCCAGTAAAGGCTTGTACATTGACATCAGCCTAGAGCTACTGACTCAGCAAACCTCATAGCTGCTTTTGCTTGAATATCAATCCAGCAAGCTAGTGGTTCAGTGCCAGTAACTTTACACAGGTCTGGCCCTTGACACCTGCCCAACGTGCTGCAAGTGCTGAAACCCAGGCTTTGACAACAGACTTTTATTTAAATTTTCTCACATTTCAAGGAGAAATCTTTAAGACAGACTGCAGCAAAGATGAAAATCTCAGACTTTTCAGGCTTCCACTCTAGGTAAGTATCTTTTCACAACTTTATTTACCTCAACCACGGAGGAACATGCAAAATGGATGCTAGAGGGTAGGGAGATTCCCTCATCACATCCCTCATCTTTTTCCCAACATTGCAGCTGGGGGATCAAACTTGGTACTACAGCTACCTCATCAACTCCTTTCCTCCTCCTGTGCTTCACATAGCAAGAAGGGTGAAGAGGAGCCTCCAGGCAGTGAGAGTGTGAGAAGTGACTTTGGGCCAAATCCCTCTGACAGTAGGAATTGCAGATTTGAAGAAGAGTTGCCCTTCCTTGCACTGCCCAAATACCTGCCACTTTTAAAGAATGAAAGCTGGCAGAAGCAGCTACAGTATCTAGGCTATAACCATGTTAAACTAGGCTGTGCTTGAATAGGCTTAACAGCTTTGCAGTTACCTTGTGTCATGGGAGACTGGGGATTATCAGAGCCTTTTGCTTCTCCTTCCTTTGACTGATGGACTTGGAGGCACTGTAGAGGTGTGCTTGTGTACATATTTCATGGAAATATTGCCGTCCTCACTCTGTTAGCCAAAAAGCCACTTTACCTTTATTTTTAAAAAAAGCTCAAAAATGGATTAGTGATGACACCGCTCCTTAACAAGAAGGATATAAACTCAGGATGAACAGCTGTTGGGACAATCTTGGATGAGAACCCTTCCCTAGACAAATACTTATGATGCACAGCCACATACAGGGCTGCACTGCTGCCAGTACTGGTGCCCATCTGTTAGACTGGCATGGTGCCCACTCAGAAGTTGGTCAGACTTTGCTTTAGGACACAGAAGTCTTCATGATGCTGAGAGTGCCATACTGTCCCTCCTCTATGACTGTACTGCCCCCTGGGTGCCAAATGACTCTTTGCAATTTTTTTTTAATTCAGACATAAATCTAAATAAATAAAATGTTCATTAATTATTTGCCTATACTATTTGGCGTTCTCTTGCAAACTCTCCTGTTTTGGATATCAAGAAAAACTTTGTGTTTAAATGTAATGACTTAAAAGAGAACATCACATTTTTATTTCCTTTCTTGGTAGGTGTCAGAATTTATTCATTTCCATGAAGGAACGATTGAACATCAGCATCACGTGCAGGCAAGTGATACACGGTGCACACCTTGGCACAGTGCAAAGAACATTTCAGAATGTTCAACACCCATCAGTGGGACCAGAGTCTTTAAAGAGCTCAGTTCCCATTTAGGCACCTACATGAAGTAGGCAGATTTTCAAAAGTTCTCAGCTCCCACTGAGCCAGTTATTTAGGTGCCCAGATGGAAGCTGGTGGGCACTGAGCTGTTTTGAAAATCTGATCCTTTACTTCTACAAAAAATCATACAATAGTAATAATATGGTTTATGACTATATAGTCAATGTCACCAACAGCCCAGCAGTGTTGGTTGCAGTCAGCCAGTTAGTTGAACTCAAAGTAATTAATTCCCACCCCAGGCCATTTAAATGACCTTGACAATTGTATGCATAATGAAGCTATAGTTAATGCTTCAGCATTTAATTTCTTTGCCAGAGTTCAATCAGTGTTTTATACAGACCATTTAATTTGATTTTATTTTCTTCTATGTTAGTGCTATTTATTCCAGTGCTGATTTTCTATTTTACAGTCTGGTGGTCCAGTGTGAGAGTCTTTGAATTCTGTCCCACATGCAATAGTGTTATATCAAAATAGGAGTGGGTTTAAAATGTGTTTCTGACGTAAACTTATTATCTTTTGAGTGTTTGGCCTGCTGTTAATGTACTATCAAATCCCACTGATTTCCAAATGACTTGAAATAGGGCTAGCTAACGTGCTTACAAACTGTAGAGATTTTGTCTGTTTATATGCATGCAAACTTATTAATACTAATGGGGATTTTGTGTATTCCTCATGGAGTCTTGTTATGGTAGTGCCTGGAGGATAACATTTGTTACAGATTTTGGAGGTCAGTTTTTGGATATGAATATTGTTATGACAGATATCACCAGGGTGATCTTACACAAAGTCTTCCCAAGACTGACCATTTGCTTGCACACTAAGAAAAAGCATGTGGAAGACTGTGTTGTCATTAGTTTTTTGGTTATTTAAGGTTCTGTGTAGAGGCAGTGGTCCTTGAACATGGAGCTGTGTGACCAGGAGGAGAGTATGCTTTATGCCTTCACCTCTGATTAGAGTCAATTCTTGAGGCAGAGTTGCTCTCTGGGAACCAGGCACTGATGGAGATATGGAAACAATGAGATGTGTGCCACAGTGGGGTTAAATGCAGAGGCTGCAACTTTATTAAAACTATTAGCTAATGAGGAAACACTCCCCAATGTACCTGGCAGAGTTGCACCAGTGCCAATTTCAACTGGGAAACAAAAGTCCTGGGTTCTACAAATCTGAAGGTGGGTCTGAGGGTAATAGCCCCTCTTCACCCTCAAGCCTGCCCAGGGATCTGGCTGGAAGCCAGAGTCCCAACCCACTCCCCTCCTCCATGACTGAGGTAGAAGAAATGAGATGAAAGCAGCCCCCAGTGGCACTGGAACCCACCAAAGTTGCAACAATGTAATTTCAAAACGCAAAACAGGACTCCTGTAATGATAGATGGAATGTGAAAAATCTCACAGAGCAATTTGCTAATTTTACAGTATGGAAAAATCCCTTCCAGACTGCAAGCAGAGTGTGGCAATCAGCCTTGCTCCTGCCATCATAAGACGCTAGATACCGTCTCACTAGATAAAGGTGGTGGGGAGGAGGCTGGAACAGAGCCAAACCGGCTACTCAGCAGGCAGAAGCAATCCTCCTTCCCCACCCTGGTGCTCCAGCAAGCTCAAGCAAATTTGCTGGCTCATCATGACCCCCTGCTGTCCAATGGCAGCAGGAGTGGGTGGGAAAAGCTCCAGGATGCAGACTCTGTGTGAGAAACTCCACCACAACCATACCTCTGCACAGCAAAAGCGGGGAAAGGAGGGAGGGAGGGAACAAGAAAGAAGTAGCGCTTTCCCCCATCTCGCACACACACTGCAGGCCATCGGGGGGGGGGGGGCACATATAACCTGACGCATCCACTCCAGCTTGATATCTCCCCCTCCCTGCCCTACTCAGAGTGGGGTGGGAATGTCCCCATTGCTCCTAGACTCATCAAAGTCTAGCGAGGTAAGTACTGGTATAGGGCTGAGTTTCTTGTACTGCAGATTCAAAATATATTAGCCCTGTAAATAAATGCGGGAAAACACCTTTACACTCCCTTGTGACACCTAGATAGAAACATGTTTGTGAAAAGTTGCTCTCTTTGACACATGTGGCTTCAGATGGCCTGCACCAGTGGGACAGAAAGCTTATTAAAAGAACCCTTTCCTCTTGGCAACACTCTGAATGACCCAACATTCATAGTTTATTTCCCATTGACACATTTAGTACATAAATATTTCAAAAGTGTGATAAGTGATGATCATAGCTTCAAAATACCCTAGATGATGATAAATAACTCATGATATCCACACCCATTGTTTCTGCCACACTCTTTACAGCTGCGATAATTGTTTTTACACTCATAAATATTGTTTAACCACCAGATTCTACACTGAAGTGACAGTGGGATTCTGGTTTTTAGACAAAAATCAAGGAAATTCAGGCATATGACTAGAGATTGGGTAAATATTTAGAGCTCAATCCTGCAAAATTCTCCATACCCGTTATTCTGAAGACCCTCAGCCATTTGTTGTGACAAGAGTCTAGGCACCTTCTATCTTCAACTAGCCAGGAGATTTCTTCAACTGGCCAGGAGATCCACTCTTTAACCATGTAAGATGCACTGGCAGTCTTTAAGATGTGTTTTGATATATTCTTAAAAGAGATGCTTTAGCTCAAACTGAAATTATGGGCTTGATGCAAAAATTACTGACAGGGCTCTATGGCCTGTGTTATGTAGCAGACTAGGTGATCATAATGGTGCTGCTGGTCTTAAAAATCTATGAAAACAGGTACCTGGCGACTTGGCAAAGACATGCTGGTGAATAGACACATAGGCTAGGTCTACACTACAGCGGGGGTCCGACCTAAGATACGCAACTTCAGCTACGTGAATACCGTAGCTGAAGTTGCGTATTTTAGGTCGGCTTACCTAGCGGTGAGGACGCGGGAAAGTCGACCGCTGCCGCGCTGCCGCCGACTCCGCTGCCGCCTCCTGCCGAGGTGGATTTCCGGAGTCGACGGCAGAGCGATCAGGGATCGATTTTACCGCGTCTTCACTAGACGCGGTAAGTCGATCCCCGATAAACCGATTGCTACCCGCCGGATCGGCGGGTAGTGAAGACAAAGCCATAGTGGCTGAGTACTTACTGACTTACCTGTAGGTTGATACTGACATATAGCTTGAGTGAGTCAGGGAGAGTAGTAGGAACTCAGCATTTAAAATTGGGGGAAGGGATAGCTCAGTGGTTTGAGCATTGGCCTGCTAAACCCACAGTTGTGAGTTCAGTCCTTGAGAGGGGCCATTTAGGGATCTGGGGCAAAAATCTGTCTGGGGATTGGTTCCCCCTTTGACTAGGGGTTTGGACTACATGACCTCCTGAGGTCTCTTCCAACCTGATATTCTATAATTTTGCCCATTCCTCTAGATGAGGACACAACCAGCATGATTCACCCTTTAGTCATTACCAGGATAGCCTGCTATAGTACATTTCCCCTGCAATACTTATTAAGACCATGTAGCAGCCAGGTGGTTCAATATGCAGTAGCCCATGTTTTAGGTGAAAAATGCCAAAAACACATTACATTGGATTCCCATCACTCTGCTCCATGCACTGGCTCCTTTTTCCTGTCCCTCATATCCATATCAATATCTTGAATGTAATTTTTAAAACACTGGCTTGGAGTCTAGCTGTCTTAGAGACTGTCTCTACTTCTGCAATCTATTGCAGCAGCTGGAATTCATGGGGACACAATGGCTGCTGGCGAATGGAACTTTCGGAAGATTACAAGACGGCATTCTCAGTGCATGTAATACATGTTATATAACCAAATTTAAATATACTGTATGCAAATGCTTTGTAATGATTTATAAATGGATTGGTAGGTAACAAATTATTTTCTTTGAAAAAGTTCCTTGTTAACCTCTGTGAAAACCACATTCTCAGAAAACTAGTTAAAATGAAAAAACTGACTTGAAATGAAAATTCTCCTTTCAGAGACAGCAGATCATTGGCTTTTATGTGCCAAGATGTTTATTTTAATATAATGCACAATTATGTCAAAATACACTGGGAAGAGAACTGTTCAGAAGCTACATGGCTTTTCAATAAAAATCTTCAATATTTTAAACAAAATTAAGATAAACATAGACAGGAAACAAACCTTGAGTTTCAGTACTCTAATTTTAAGTGTAGAAATGTCTCTTTGCTTTTGACACAAATGTGGAAGTCACCTTAGCAAGGAAAGGAATATGTTATGCTCAGGCTTACACTAGCGGAAAAGTAGAAAGTTAGAATCCAGACATAACAAAATGCTCTACCATATTACTACAATGAGGAAAAATAAAACAACTGAGTTTGAAGATAGAATATCCTTGTGAGGGGGGACAGCAAATGGAGACGAGAGGATTCATTACAGTATTTATCTGCAAATACAGTATACTAAAACATAGCTGTAAGAATGTAATGGAAATTAATAGCAGAAAATACAGTCCAGTGTGGAGGAAAACACACAACCTGCTTTTAATTTCCTTTGTTCTTTTGTTGGGCCTGCAGGTGGTGTACGTACCTTTTGTAACATTTGGAATAGCAAACCAGAGGCTATCTTGCTCTGCTGCACTGACATTTTATAGAAAATATATTGTGTCTTTTGAGGGGTTTGTCCTTTTTTATATCAGCAAAATAGTATAAGATTTCCTGGATAAATGAGTGATGGGCTCATGTCAGATAGTTCAGATCATGACAGGGGTCTGGCTCACACAACAGCACTGGGTCATACAAGAAAAGAGGGCAGTACAGATTTTAGAATCTATCAGCCACACAATGCTTCAGAGAAGTTTTATTACAGAAAATAAATAAAACTAGAGTTACTGGTGTAGAAATCCCCTGGGCTGCTAAAATTTTCAGCTGGTGACTTTCCTGGAAGGATAAAAATATCACACCCTAATATCTATCCTACAGGCTTTTGTGGAAGAAACTGTTACATTTAAAAGATACATTTCTAAAGATAACCCATGAAAGGTACAACAACTTATCCACTATTCAATACAACAAACATAGGAAATAAGGTAGCTCTCTCATCTGTGATAATCAAAGTAATTTGTCATGGTAACGCAGTTTGGACTTACAACAACAGTCCATAGTTTCGGAGTTCTCCTAGATTTCTCGCTGATGCTAAGCTCACACATAGCACCATCCACAAGTAACATTTTCCGTCATCTCTGGTTGACTAGGAGAATCCACTGCATCCTGATGGATAATGACCTGGTCTCAGTTACGTATCTCTTTGTCATCTCCTGTCTGGACTATAGCAATGCAATGTACTTGGGCATAAAGTCATCTGGCCTTTGGAGATTTCAACTAGTACGGAACACTGCAGCATGTCTCCTCAGCAACATGGGCTACTGTGAGCACATCACACCTGTCCTCCACTCTTTATACTGGCTTTCCACAGAATATCGTCAAGTTCAAAGTCTCTGTCCTTATCTTCAAGGTGCAGTGGTTTGGGTGCAGCATATCTCCTCAGACTCTGGGATGAAAACTGTGGTTGACAACTCCACCCCTCTGGCACAATGAACTTTTGACAATAAGGGTCAAGCTTGTCTGTGTAGGAGACAGTTTTCTAGGGGGCCAACCCACATGGTTTTCCCAGGTTTCTCATTCTCTTGAGTAAATTAAAATGAAAGATTGTGGTTGGAAAGCATTTTTTTGCATTCTTCTTGTTCTGATTTTGGCTATTATAATAGGGTTTCTAATTTTTATTATCTTAAATGTGTCAATCATGTGGTCTTAAATGTTTTAGTTTTACTCACTTTAGTATAAATTAAAATGTCACTTTCTCCACCACATTTAGACTGAATCAGAACTGAGACTCTACAATCATTTATTTAAAATTCAAGTAAAAATATACTAAATATTATTATGGATAATATAAATCTGGTTTGAAATCTGGATATCACCTTACTAAATAATCAACTTCTTCCCTAGCACTGCCTGCTGTTGCTGCTACAGCTTTAAGTATGTATGTACACTGTCATTTATTGTGGATTTGATGGCACTCAAGTGTGATTTCAGAGGCAACCTCTTAAATAGGGCATTCTTCTTTTCCTCCTTAATCAATACCTGTGTAAAGGGATTTAGCAGATTGTCCCTTCTTATAATTGGCTAATTCTTTATTACTAGGTTGCTGTGAGGAGTCAAAGAATTGAAGTCATCTGAATGCTGGTTGCTATAGCTTGGTGAAAGTGGCCCTTGGAAGTTAAATAGAAGCTTCAGGGAGATAACTTTGATTTTCTGTGGTTTTATTTTAAAAAATACATAAATATTTACTCCTACAAATGTGCCATCAGTAAGGATAAGTTTTTGGATGTAAAGGCCAGGATTGACTTTCATTGCTATGAGTTCTAGCCTAAATCTTTTTAGCTTTTGCAAAGTCTCGTATAGCAAAAGATCATCTTCTCCAAAATTGAGAGACTTCAACCATAATAGTGAATGTCCATGAAATACATTTTGCCCAAAAATTTGTCTATCCTGATCTCCTTAAGAATGATCCTCATATTGATAGTATCAGCCCTTCACTCTGTTTCTGTAACATATTCCAAAGGGTGACACCAGGATTATGGTGGTAATTTCCTTCAGTGTACGAAGTAGACACCTTCAAAGTAGTTCACGGTTGCTCAAAGGCATCAGCAAGAATTTAAAGTTGCCATTGTCTTCTGGGATTTAAGTAGGAATATTTTGAAAAACATTTTCAAATTAAGTCAAACCTTTTCAGCACAGGGATAATCTTTCATGAGATACAGAACAGCAGACCCACATTTGTGGTTGTTGCAGTGTACAACAACAAGAAGAGGAATATCTTGTCTAAACTTGGCCATATTCCTGAACAACCCATATTCAATTCTGCTTAATCTAAATCCACACCACCCAGTTTTGGTTTGAGCTCTTCTGCTTTCATCTTCACAACTTCAAAAGCTATTTTATTTCTTTCCCATCTGATACCATCAGTTGTCCAAGAATCCAAGTCTGATATGTCAGCAAAGGGAGTGCAAGGTTTCCCATGCTGTTCAAATCTGATGTACCCTGCCTCTTGCTTCACTACAGACCTGTCACTGCATCCATCAACAAGCACAGTAACACTTCTAGCTCTTTGTATGTGTTTCTGAGATGCTTCCTTGAGTGGTTTTGCTATTACTTCTACAAAGGCTTTTACTGACTCACATACCACACTTCTGCTTGCCTCAGGCTTCTGAGCCTTAGAGCTTTTTCCAGCCTGATGCACAGTTCCAGGTATTAATAATCATAATAATTACTTGGTTTTATTGCTTGAATGTGCATGGAGCTTTATCTGTACTTTAAAGACTGAAGAGTTTATAATCTGAATTCAAACAAGAAAAAGCAGGAGACAACAATGCAGGGAGGGATCTGAGAGGGAAAAGGCAAATGTGATTATTTGCTCACGTGGGTGGCTAATACTTGTGTCTTGAAAGTAATGAAGAAGCTATTTAAGTTGGTTTAATTTGTTACTATTTATTTTATTATTGAATAATGTAAATGTATTTGTGATATTCATCATGCGTCTGCTGGCTACTAACAAATTCCAAACTGCTAGAGCCACATAGCTGCAGTAGCCAACGCATCTAATAAACGGGCAGTGTGACACTTGCTTGGTTTTTAACATGGCCTTGGCGAATAACAGAAGCTACTAAATACCTACTGTGTTGGATTCTAATTAAACAATACCAAACTCTTTTTCTATTAATTTCATCTGTAAATTACATGGCTTACATGCAATACATGTCACAGCTCTGCAGCGCAAACCATGAGGATTACTGTGGCTTTTGCTTTATTTACATTGGAAAGCCACAGGATCTCTGCTGCTTACATAGTGAATCAATTAATGTCACAAATGTCACTTTACATGTGAGATTAGATTACTACAGTACCCTGGATTTAGTTATGTTATGATTAGCACCCATTTGTGAAATAGAAAATAATTTGCTTCAAAGAGCAGGACAGCTTTGTTTTAAGTACAATTCCCCTTATGATTACTCCCTATATAGTACTTAAGTAAACTTGTAATGTGCTACTTATTCATGGGGGTATTCATTCTCTTTGTCCACAATACAGCAAAGGGAAAACAAATTTTAGGTTTTAAGATGTACTTGTTAAAAGGAAAGTCATTATATTGGATTGCTATAAACAGAAGCAAAGAAGAGTTGCTGTGCAAAACTTCTACAGTATGTGAAGATGATGTTTTTGAGGAAAGCGTGTGCCTCTAACCCTCACAGGGGAGGGGAAGTCTGACATATGTAGAGCAAAATCTTGGCTCCATTGAAATCAACGGGAGTTTTGCCATGTATTTCACTGAGGCCATTATTTCACCCTTAATATAGAAATTTGAACTAAATTCAAATGTATTACTCCAAGATCATTTTGCAAAAAAATCACTTGTGGCTGTATAATATTTTTATCTGAGAAAAATGTCCTTGCACTGAATATTCTATTAACATAGAAACAGAACTCTAGTCCTTTCTATGAGTAGAAAGGAGCACATCCTCCATTGTGCTGTGCTGAAACTCTGTGGGGTGGTTTGCTGTCCATTCTCATACTTTATTTGGGACTAGTTCTTAGAATAATGTACCTTAGGGATAGTTGTGATATGGTATCTTAGTATAGCTGGTCACTGAGGGGGTCAGGAACCCAGCCTACCTGTGGCATGGCTCTGCTAAGTAGAATGAGCCAACCCAGATCCATAGGTGGTGGGATAGCAGCTAATTGCCCAAGGAATACCTGGACCTAAAAACAGGTTATGAGGGTTCAGTCAGGAGGCATTCAGAACACAGAGAAGAAGCTCCTGAAGCAAGGGACTTCTCAAGGGAGCTGGTTAGAAAGCTCACCAGAAAAGGGAACCTAGATAATGTGCCGCTGGAGGGAACAGGTTCCAAAAGAGCTATGAGTCCTAGTGAAAGGACCTTACCAGGCAGCAGCAAGAAGTTCAGGTCACTGGAGAACTACATGCTGCTCCATAGACGATCTGCAGCAATTTGACACCTGCAGGGACCCTGAGTCTAGAGAAGGAACTCATCTCTAGGTGACAGCAGAAGGCCTGACTCCAGAAGAGAGTTCCAGGTCAAGAGGGCCTTACTAGAAAAGAGCCTGGATGGAAGAGACGGATGGCATCAAGTTGGGGTAGACAAACTAAGTTTAACTTCTCCCCCACACACACCCAGCTAGGGCATTGAGGAAAGGCTTGCTTGCATACCACATTTAGCCTTTGGTTAATAAATTAAACCATGAAGGGAAACTGTTTGCTATAAAAAAGCCTCATAGAATTCACTGAAAACCCATTAAGGAAAACTGAGTCTGGGATGTACCTACAGCTCCACAGTGGGCTGCCAGGAGGTGCTCCAGAGATGAGTGCCCACTTAAAACACAGTCTGAAAAAAACACAGTGACATAAGTGGATCATAGAACTATAAACTGTTACTTCACTGGAACATGTATAAGGAAAAGCTTCTAAATACTCCAAATATTTTGCCAGAAAAAGCTGCATGTGGAAGGCATTTGGTGGCAACATTACATTAATATTTTTTTAAAGGGCAAAAAAAAAATCCCCCTGATAATTCGTTTCTTGCGTAACCTCTTTTTCTATCTTTTTTTTAGCAATTACAGCCCATTACCTTTTTGTTAAATGGCAAAGCTGCTAAGTAAACAAAAAGTATAACTGATTATCTTCAGTTCTGTCTGCTAAATGTTAGCAATTAAACATCAAGCACAGTTATAACAGCTCTGTGGAGTGTAAAGCCATCACCGAACACATTATTTTTCTTAGCATCACACTAAATGGCATAGTGATAAGCAAGAGAACAGCTGTGAACAAGAAGTTATGTGCGGCATCGTGTGCTCTCCTTCACAAACAAAACCCTTGTGCCTAAAAGCAATGGATCATCTACAGCTACAGTGACTTTCAAAGGAACTACGATTGATACCAGTAGAAGCTCCGGGTTGCTTAGCAGCTTGGAAAAATCAAGCCTTTAAAATCAATTATTTATGTGCCTAAATATGGCTTTAGAGACCAAATTTTAACTACCTCCCTTTGAAAATGTTATCTTTATTCATTTTGGACACAGCTCACCAAAGGTTCAGCCACAGTCTCATATTTTGTAATTACAAACTTATATGTACACCAGAGCATACTATCAATAGTCTGCATTAACATAGATTGTAACAAATGTGGCGAGTATGTACTGTGCCTAAATCCACATCATACATGCAAATGAAGGAGTGGCATGTGTAACTGCATGGACACATTTGGAGGATAATTGGAGGCTGAGTGAAAATTTAATATCACACTCCAAAACAATAAATTGTTGGACTGTAAACTTCTCAAGGCAAGAATTGTATTATCTTATGTGTTTGTGCAGCATCTAGCATAATGTGCCCTTTCAGGGAATACTGCAATTTAGACGTTTAATAATAATACCACAGGTTGCTCAGAGTATTAGTATTGTGACAAGCTATATTTCTTCTCTAAATCAGTGCTTAAATCTGGCTAGGTTATTAGTGACTAAATATTGGCAGTTTGGCCTCTAAAATATGTTGATCTTGCAAATTTATAATGGAAAAGGGTGCACATAACAAAACACAATAACTGAGTTATCACTATATTTATTAGAGCTTGTTGGGAATTCTCCTCCTAAATATTTTTCGGAGAGAGTGCAGTTTCTGCAAAATTAATATTTTCCAAAGGAAAATGTTCGTTTTGCTGAAAATTTTCCATTTTCACATTTCCCTTTGGAAAAATAAAATAAAACATTTCATTTTGATTCAGGTTGACCTGACCAAAACCATTCTGGTTTCAGGTCAGTTTAAGATTAATCTGTGTCCGTGTGAGCTGGGAGCCTGTACTGCTTCTGTCCATGATTTACTTTATATGGCTAAATGTAGGATTCATTTTCTAGTGCTGCCCGTCTTACATGTTTCACTAGCACTAAAGTCCTGATCCAGCTAAGCCCTTCAGCAAATGCTGAACTCCAAGCAGACAAGTAGTATCACTAACTGCAGTAGGGCTCTAACTCAAAATTTAAGCGTATAAAAGAACTGATGGCAATAACTTAGGAGAAATATCTCTCTTGACATGTTAAATTTAAGAATTGGTACTAAAGCTGCACAACTCCATAAAGGGGGAATATGAAGAGGCTATATGATAATCTAATTTAAAAAAACATAGTAAACAAAGCAGGCCTGATTTTCACTGCTTGGTATGTGCAAAGTGGGTGTTAGGTATGGCCTTGTGGGTAAGTCTTGGTGCTGGAGATCTGGGCTCAGTTCCTGGCTTTGCCACAGACTTTGTATATGCTCTTGGACAAATCACTTAATCTCACTGTGCCTCATTCCCTCCATATTCCCCCACCCTTTGTCTGTTTTGTCTATTTATTGTAAGCCCTTTAGGCTGAGATCCATCTCTTTCTATGTGTGTGCACAATGGGGTGCTGATCTTAGTTCAGGGCTGTAAGTGCTCCTACAATACATACATAAATATAGAGTGAAATCCTGGCCCCATTGTGGTCAGTGGGAATCTTACTACTAACTCAGTGAAGTTGAGAGTTTACCTATTACATATTGTAATTATAGTATTTTGGATTCAATTTACACAGGGATAAATGATTAGAAAAGGTGCAAGGTAGTGGAGAATCAGGCCCAACTTTTTTTTCCCACCCAGTTTAAAATTGTTTTCCCTTTGAAATATTCACTATATATAATATATAACTGGAAACTGAATTTTGTACATTTGCAAGTTATAAACAGAATACATGCAAACTGTAATATTCAGTATCCAATACATAGGGCCCTACCAAATTCACGGCCATGAAAAATGCATCACAGACCATGAAATCTGGTCTCCCCCTGTGATATCTGGTCTTTTTTTATGCTTTTACCCTATACTATACAGATATCATGGGGGAAACCAGCATTTCTCAAATTGGGCATCCTGACCCAAAAGGGAGTTGCCGGTGAGGTCACAGTATTGCCACCCTCATTTCTGTGCTGCCTTCAGAGCTGGGCGGCCAGAGAGTGGTGGCTGTTGGCCAGGCACCCAGCTCTGAAGCCGGCGCCCTGCCAGCAGCAGTGCAGAAGTAAGGGTGACAATACAATAGCATGCCACCCTTACTTCTGTGCTGCTGCCTTCAGAGCTGAGTGGCCCAAGAGCGGCATCTGTTGCCCAGATGCCCATCTCTGAAGCCAGCGGCAGCACAGAAGTAAGGATGGCAGTACCATACCATGCCATACTTCCCGCTGTGCTGCTGTTGGCAGGGGCACTGCCTTCAGAACTGGGCTCCCACCCAGCAGTCGCCACTCTCCAGCTGCCCTGCTCTGAAGGTAGCTTTGTCACCAGCAGCAGTTCAGAAGTAAGGGTAACAGTACCACAACACCTCCTACAATAACCTTGTGATCCCCCCAAAACTCCTTTTTGGGTCAGGATCCCTTCAATTACAACACTGTGAAATTTCAAATTTAAATAGCTGAAATCATGGAATTTATGATTTTTTAAATCCTATGACTGTGAAATTGACCAAAATGGACTGTGAATTTGGTAGAGCTCTACCAATACACTTCTGTTTGTGTATTGCATAAAGTAATACAGATTGAGCTTGAAAAGTATTTCATTTAATTATTGTTGCATTTCCCTGCAAACCCAACTTCACAAACATTCTTGGATGCTGAGCACGTTATTCAGAGGTAAAGAAGTCAGAGGAACAGTTAACTGTATGTCTTTGCCTCTTGGCATAAAGCAGGAGTTAAAGTGCATATTTATCACAATGTATAAAAATCATGCACTCCAGTTTTGAAAGATGGTAGAAAGGAAGACTTCTGCCAAGAAAGCAATGATAGATATAGCACTACAATGGCACAGATCCCAAGGTCAAGCCACCAGATGTAGGTTATATGATTAAACGAAGAATACTGTGAGGAAAGATGTCCAATGTGACCACAGCATACTCAGTGCAAAACAAAACGTGAACAAATCAATTGTTTTCTCAAGTGTGGAACTATGAAATGTTAACTTCAGAGATATACATGTTGTGGATAGTATTTGTTACAGTCTGGTCTGAAATGAGTGAATTTAAAACAAATGCCAGTCTCTGATGAAATGCTGTATACACTCTCAAAACTCCGAGGATCACAGAGCTGATTCTTCTGTAATGTGTCTAGAACTTATTTAAATTGTATGTGAATACACGTTCTGTTTTCTAGCAGCGGAATACAGCTGAAAATGAGAGATAGACTATAACAGGAGAAGTCTTTTGCCAAGTAACCCATTCCCTGTAATCCTAGTGTTGGATGGAGCCAAGAAGTAAACATTTATATCTCCTGTTTATAAAGTATAAAATCAATATTTTGTGAAAAATGAGCAAAAATAGTCAAAAGCTTGATTATATTAATCTGTCAACTGCGTTTCTGCCTCACTTTCTTTTCCTGTTCAGTTCAATTTCCTATGTAGTTACATTGTATTTGGGAGATTTCTAAAACAGTTAACATATTGCAATTGGACAAGCAGTCATGACTTTAGCGGTCTCACTTTAAACGAATTAGTTAAACATATACAGTGTCTAGTTTCCTGCAACAAGCTGATGGAAGTTTAACAGGTAGCATAACATTACAGAATATTTGTATATAATGTCAATGAAAATATTTTATGAATGTGCACATGAGGCACAGAATTAACTAGAGAGAAACTTGTAGGGTAAAATTCACTCTGTGCAGAGGGCCAGCACAGATCAGTTCTCCCCGAATTATAGTAAATTTTCCAAAACTGGGCTAAATTTCACACTCAGTACCAAGTCCTTTACCAGAAAAAGAATTAGATAGATATTTTATGTACCAATGGCTAAGGAATTATTTAAATCAATAATAAAACCTGTTTTAAATATATATCTACACACACACACAAAAACATATAAAACTGAATCTGTCAGACAACCTGGTGGAAGGCTACATTCCTATTATTTGCTAGTAACTCAAATTCTATAATAAGGCCTAACCTTGCAATGCTTGCAGAACTGTGCCTGACCAGCATACATTGCAGAATCAAGGCCTGACTGCAGCACACACTAGGTCTGGGGGTTTTATGCATATCGTTGTGTTTATTGTTCTTTAGAAACAAATCAAGGTGCAACAGAATAAATAAGCATTTCCTCACTAATTGAAGACAAATCCCTTTATACAATTTGTATATTAAATCTGCAGATAGAATAGTCCAGAGATGTCAATCAAGCAAAATGAATAAAACATGTTTCTAATCCAAAAAGGCCAGATTACATTGCTAGGAGAGCTTTTCACCAAATATGTTACTGACGAATGAAACTTGTAAAGTTGTCTTATTTTTACTGTACACACTCCATTTTTCATAGTTGTATATAACCTCCTAGTAAAACAAAAATGGTTCTTTAGCAATTAGGTCTCTAATGGTCTGTTCAAGTTGTCTCAAAACATTCACGCCACTTTTCATTTCAATCTTTGGAAATGACATGTCCATAAAAAGTTTTCAACCAATTTGCCTAACTCACCCAATGTCAATCTCCATCTAATGGTAGAAGTACTATATCTATTGCATATGATTCTGTGGGATGTTGCTAATTGTTCATGGAAGTGTTGAAGGGGTTCATCAGCTTTTTCAGAGCCATGAAAGAGAAAAGAATAGGGTTTTTTTTCTATTTACAACTATATGGACACATCTCTTTATTCTCCACAATCTACACACAAAGAAATTTAGTGTGCATATGAGCCCATGCCTGCAAAGTTTGGAGAGGGACTGGACCAGATTCTTAGCTGGTGTAAGCAGATATAGTTCCACTGACTACCAAGGCTCTATGCTTATTATCACCAGCTGACAATCTGGTCTGGACTGTTCATAAAGGTATAATTTTCTGTGGAATGTGACTTGTAAACCCACTATTGATGGGAAGTTGTGATCATGCGTGTTTTCAGCTTTTTGACGTAGAATGAGATTTACGATGACTGTTTAAATATTAAATAGCTTTTTTCTGAAATTATAGTTTGGAAAAGAGTGCTTATTTTAAACCTTTTTTTTTTTTTTTTTTGCTATTGTTACTGATGCCTGAGCTTGCAGAAGGAGGCATTCATGGTTAATCACAATAAAATATAGCATAGTGATCTAGCAACTGCAAATATGCATTATAAGTGCTGTTATTGTTTTATATGTCAGCTCCCTTCAGCAGCCCATCATTTGATTCAATCTTCTTTTTTACACTTGTAGAACTCATAGAAGGCAATGGGCAATAGAAAGTTTTTCAAGAAAGTAAACAGATACTGTATTTTGACTGTATGGCCTTTAGCATCCTATGAAATTCTAATTTTTCGACTATGAAAAAAGACTGAAGATGTAAGGGCTACAAATCTGTTATCAAATTCATAATATTTTTGGCATATGTGAGTTGAAAGAAAAGGCATTCCAAATTTTAAAAAATATTGTCTTATTTCTTACTTAGCATACATAGATGAAAGCAGTAACCTATATCAGCGAACACTGGGCTTTCACTGTATCTCATACAGCTCTTAAGCATTTAATTTGAGCCTCCATTTCTTTAATTTATTCATCACTTTTCACTCCTCCACCTATGAGGAGACTGTAAGTATTTTGTCTAAATCACCAAGGAATTTAGACTGCAGATCTTGAAGTAGTCTGTCCATTAAAAACTGTTTTGCCTGCTTTTGCTGCCTTGTTTTGGCAATACATTGCATACAGATGTAGGCCAAAATTTCAAGTGGCTATTGATTTTGGGTGCCCAACTTGAAAGACCTTAATGGGGCACAATTTTCAGAAGGAGGTGCACATCACAATCACTAGTCACTCTAAAATTTTGGCTATAAGTACTCTTCAGCATTGATTACAAACCTATTGCCCATTTACTAAAATGATCACTTAATCATATAAAATGGAATTTTGTCAGAGAAAGGTGAGTAAGTAGCACAATAGTAGGAGAAGGAGTGAATAATATTCACAAAAAGAGAAGGAGTGAATAATATTGATGTCACCTTTTTCTGGACTCACCATTGTAATTTGGACTTTGCACTTAAAAAAGGAGTTCAGAAAGTTTGCGGGTAAATCTGCTTGGTAAATCGTACAGTGTGGATTGGGCCATATCTGTGATATTCCCTATGCTAAGAACAAAGCATAGGGGATGTAATGCTAGTGTTATCTCTTTTGAAAGGCAAAATATCATGATTGTAATGGTGTAAGCTGTCAAAAGAGCAGCAATGGTAGCTACAGTACTTATAGGCCAGACATACATTAAGGAAAACACAAAGGAGATGGATAGCATGTGAGTCCCTGCTTATGCTTTCAGAGGCAGCAATTTGTAAGGAAGAAAGCCAATATGTTTTTTAGTGTTGTTGTAACTTTGTTGGTCACTGGATATGAGAGAAACAAATTAGGCAAGGTAATATCTTTTATTGGGACAACTTCTGTTGGTAGAAGGGACACGCTTTTGAGTGTCACAGAGCTCTTCTTCAGGTGAGCCAAAAGAGTTATCCCTTTCACCAACAGGATTTGGTCCAGTAAGTGACGTTACTTCACCTGCCTGATCTCTTTCAATACGTTTTTACACGTTTTTCTGATCCAACAGCCACAGAGCCACTGTATCCTTCTCCATTTTTTTTGTTCTCTGAGGACACAGACTGTAGATGCAGAGGAAAATCTTCAGATATAGTTCAAGGCAGTCTTAGATTATGTTGCCATTACTCTTGGATATAGTTCTAAACTGTTGGATTAGATACACTGGCTCATGCTTATACCAAATAGGAGATAATCTTTTATGAGAATTACTTGTCTTTTACCTTGGCGCCTCAATTGCACTTTTAATAAATTGTATACAATACTTCTAGTTGATTACATGAACATGACCAGATAGAGGATACATCTACACTAGAAAAATTAGTACCAGTATTCCAGCATGCTACTGGTACTAACCTGCTGAAGGTTTCCATGATACAGTCATAAATACACTAATGCAACTGCATGGTTGTTGCCCATTATTGGAATATTAAGTTTTCTGGTGTAGATAAGACCACAGTGAACTGCTCTCCCTCATAGGGGTACAGCCTTATGGGGTGTACTCATCAATTACATACAATATAAAAAGCTACAATTACTACTGACCACCCAGGCTGGGAGGTAAAACTCTGCAGATAAACTTTTGAACTCTGGGGCTGCACCAACCAGGGGCAGAGACTTTGGGTTGTTGGACTTTTGGGTGATTTTTGGGTTGCTGGACTCAAGAGACTTTTGGGGTGTTGGACTTTTGGGTTGCTGGCCTTAAGACCCTCAGGGGAAAAGGACACTGCCAAACTTACTTGGGGAGTGGGTCTTTTGCTCATGGTCTGTGTTATGAATCCTGTTTGTGGTGTTTGCCCAACATAATACCGCATTGTTTCCCTCCTTTATTAAAAGGATTTTGCTACACTCAAACTCCGTGCTTGCGAGAGGGGAAGTATTGCCTCTTAGAGGCACCCGGGGGGGTGGTATGTAATTGTCCCAGGTCACTGGGTAGGGGCTTGAGGCGGTTTTGCATTGCGTTATTGAAACTGAACCCCTAGATACTGAACCCAGCCCTTGTTGCTGCCAACTCAGACAGGCAGAAGGGTTACATGAGTATTTAGATATTTGAAATCAAGCTGGTTTGTATTGATTGGATGTGCAGGTCAAATGGTATGTTTCTGTTCTCTGATTGGATGAGCATAACTCATAGACTCAGACTTCCAGCATGAATATTCCTGTTTACAAGTTCATAATTAGACCTAGTTTTAAACTTTCTGACTAAACATTTTTTTCATTTAAAATGCCTCCGTGAAAACCAAAACTGCCTGTGGAAAAGGATTGGCTTTGATGTTTGTTTGTTTATTTGTGGGGAGAGGGGAGGAAGGTTAACTGAAAAAAGTTTTTGGGAAAAATTCTCTAAATAAAAAAAATCTGTTTTTCCAGTTTGAAATGACTTTTCATTTCAATATTTAAGCTACAGTTTTAAAAAAAATTAAAATGATCACAATGAAAAGTTTATAAATTATTGAAACAAAATGTTTCAAGTGATCCAAACTGAATTTATTTTTTCAGATTTTCTGCTTGCAAAAAATTGAGATTTCAATTTTTTGTCCCAATTTGGGATGGGCAATTTTTTTTGAAATCTCAGGCTGTATTCATATACTCATGAAAAAAACCCTCACAGCCATCTTGTTCCGCATCTCTCTGAGAAAGCTCTGTGCTTTTAAAGTCAGTACATGTACCAAAACAGGAAGACTTTAAGCAGATTTCTTCTTTTTTGAAATACAAACTTGAGACTTTACCTACAATAACACATTCTCTGGATGGATGTGTAACCAAGTGAAGCAGCAGCTGGATAAAGTGGAAAGTTATGCCTTCCCAATGAATGGAAAGAATTTAAACTGGCATTTGTAAAATATAATGCAGTATCAGGCAGGCTGATAGGTATGATGGAAAACCAAATTCAAGCTAAAAATATCTAGATATTCAGAGTCATTATAGGAAGCGAATAATCTGATTCCACAGCTTTCCTGTAGTAAATGATTTCCTCCATATTAGATTTAGAAGTAGATGATAACCCCTGTACATGTGAATAAATGCAGCAGGAGTCCTGCCAAAGAGTCAGCTAGAATGAACAAAATAGGAAATACAAATATTGCTACAGCATTAGATCACAGAAAGAGATTCTTAGCAGTAGACACCGTGGGGGGAAAAAGACAACATTTGAAGGAAACAAAATCCTGATTTTCCCAGATCTTAGCCGAACCACATAGCCCCACAGGAGATAGTTGGTGGAAGTGAAGAGAGCTTTCCAATAAGACAAATTTGATGCTGCAATTCTCTGTCTTGCAAATGCCAGAATATGTTATAAAATTGAATTCACATTCGGGGCAGGAGTAGGGCAGAAAGGGGACTCAAAATCAGCTAATAGGCTTAACTAAAATCAAAGAGGAAAATGATTCATAGGTCTCTAAGAAAGAAGAATTCTGGAGTAAAAGCAGGAGTTCTGTTAGAGTTCTCCTTATAAAACTGTGTTGTGTTATGCAATTAGGCTGAAATCCTCTCCACCTGCACAGGTTCTGTAAGGGAAGTAAAATGCACGCAAATCCCAACCACAGGTTAGTGAACCTGTGGGCTGGAATAGTAGCCTCGCCCATTCCATGACAGTTATGTCAGGTGTTGGAGGTTGCTGGTTCTATAACTCATCTCCTAGCCCACCCTTAGCCCTATTTTGTTGGTTCTATGTAGGCTGGTGCCGAGACCTTTTCTGTGACACCTCATCAATCTGTAGACGGATCTGTAAGGTAAGTGGAGGCTACAGAATGGGAGGCTATATAAAAGTGAATTATACTCACTGATACTTGTGAAACATATTCTTTGTATAAAAGTTATGTAATAGAACATAGGAACTGCTGCACTGGATCAGACCCAAGGTCTGTCTAGTCCTCTATCCTGTCTCTGACAGTGCTCAGTTCCAGATGCTTCAGAGAACTATGTAAGAACTGCACAGTAGTCAGATATTGGAAAATCTGCTCTCCCCCCTGCCACCCCGAATAGTTAGAAATTGGATTAAACCCTGAAGCATGAGGCTTAATATCCCTTCCCAAAATTTTATCAGATATATAACTCTTGATATCCATAGAAATATCTAGCCCTTTTCTGAATCTTGCTAAGTGCTTGGGTTCAATTTCACTTGGCAGTCAGTTCCACAGTCTAATTACTCAGTTTTCACATTGCTACCTTTCAGCTTCATTGACTGTTCCCTTCTTCTTCTATGCATCGCTGAAGTTCTTCAGTCCTCTTTGGTCCTGACCTACATAACTTGTCATCTGCAAAATTTGCCAACATTCTAGTCACCCTCTCTTTCCAAATCATTAATAAATGTTAATATTGGACCTAGTACAGAACCTTGGGGAACCTGCTTTTAACCTTTCGCCATGAAAATGAACCATTTAATCCTACTCTTTGCTTTCAATGTCTTAGCCATATTTTGATCAATGATAATACTTTAACTTGCACCCCTTGACTACTTAGCCTCTTGTGTGGGACATTTGTCAAAGTCCTTTTAAAAATCTAGATAAATTAGGTCTACTGTTTCTCCTTTATCCGCTATTTTGTTGAGTGCTCAAAGAATTCTGAGAGATTAGTGTGACACAATTTTGCTTTGCAGAAACGATGCTGATTAGACCCTATCAGATCATGATCTTGCAGATGTTTTATTATTCTATTTTTAATTATCATTTCAACCAATTTCCCAAGTACAGATTTTTACAGGTCTGAATCACCTTGAGAGGCTTTTGAAAATATAGGTACAATATTTGTTAACCTCTAACCAACCAGAAGCACAGCCGTTTTTAATGAGATTGTATGTTTTTGTTTCAGAGTAGCAGCCATGTTAGTCTGTATCTGCAAAAAGAACAGGAGTACTTGTGGCACCTTAGAGACTAACAAATTTATTTGAGCATAAGCTTTTGTGGGTTACAGCCCACTTCATTGGATGCATAGAGAACTCTAGGCCTGATAACTTACTGAATTTTAAATTATCACTTTGCTCCAACACCTCTTCATCTGGCATCTCAATCTCTAAGAATACCTCATTATTACTAGAAAGAGAAGGTCCAGAGTAGGAATTTTTCCAGCATCCTTGGAGTTGAAGACTGATGCAAAGAAAGCATTTAGCTTCTCATCAATGCCTTCCTTAATAGCTCCTTTCAACCAATAGTGATCCAGTAGACCCATTTAGTCTTTCAAACACTTTCTGCTTCATATATACTTAAAGAATCTCGTATTTGTTTTTACACCTTTAGTCATTTGTTTTTTTAAATCCATTTTGGCCCTTCTAATTTTCCTCTTACCTATTGCCTGTTGTAATTAATGCTGTTTTCCAAATTTTGAAGGATTTTTGTTTGGCTTGGAAGTCTCTCAAGCCTTGCCATGTAGGTGTATTGGTTTATTCTTTGCCTTCCTGGTTCTTTTTTAAATCAGTGATATGTATAGCTTCAGAGACACTACTTAAATAAAACCAATAATATGATCCATACCACTTCTAACAATTTTACTTCTGTTGCTTTTAACTTTAGGGCATTTTTGACTAACCTCATTTTATTGAAAGCTTCCCCTTCTAAGGTTTAATGTAACTGTCATGGTTTGGTACCCTACTTTGATACCCTACTTAGGATGTTGAACCTAATGGCATCTTTGGTCGTCACCTTAATCCTAAATTATAGATGTGTATCTTGGTGCTTAGTTTCCATCTGCATTGAGATATTAAAGCTATAATCCTTGTAGCTGATAGGTGTGCTGGCCTCTATGCCTCCTTCCATCCCCATTACCAGAAGTGATAGGGAAACAGGGAGTGAAATTCCCCCATCCCTGTAGCTGCTGGTGGTACTTAATTGTAGGTGAGAGTAATAATAAAGGGATGGGGGGGGGAGAACTGTTCTTCCAACATTCAGCCTGGGGATAACAAGTATCTTTGTCCCACCACATCCAACTTTTAGCTGATTGGATGATAGAAAGGGGAGACACTACGCAGTCTGAGGCTGCTTCTTGGTGCAGCAGGGCTCAGAACTCCCCTTCCACTTCCCCAGCCAGTCATCATTTAGTTGTTGAGCTGATGGACTGGGCAGGCAGGCAACAGCAGCAGTTGAGTCTCTTGCCTCTAGGGACTGCTCTGACTCCTTGCTGCTATAGTGATAGACCTTTCTGTAGCTAGGAGCTCAGGTCCCTCCCAGTCTGAACCTCTCCTCCCACTTTGAGTTTACCAGATCGGTGAAAGGGACAGGAGTTGGTTTTGGAGAAAGAGGTGTGGCTGAGAACTGGAAAAGATTTGGGGGGGTGGAAACATAGAGCAGGGCTATCAGTGTTTTCTGAATGGAAAGGGCAAAATCAGTTTGGGAAAAATGGTTTTCAGTCATCTAAGAGAATATTCAAAACACCATAACTCTTTGACCTTTGTATTTGCAGTACTTTAACTTTTAAAAATATTTCTTCCTCAGACTGGAATGGCAGCCATGTGCTTCAGCTCTCTGGTGCATAACAGACTTCTAATGAGCGTGTCTGAAGATGTCTGAGAAATAGAGCTAGAGTTATAGTACATAAAGTACATAAAGAAAGACTGATAGTAATGCCAATAGGGACCAATTAGGGTTGGCAATGAGGAAAATTACTCCAATTTTTTTTATACATTAATATGTTTCTGAGGTTTAAGGTACACAGTCCAGTGTGATGCTCACAACTTTTAGTTTGGCATAAAAACAGATTTATTTGAATTGGTAACAATTTATTGTGATATTTGTGGTGAAACTACAGCATATTTTGGGACTGAGAAGCAAGCATAAATGAACTAAACATAGTTGCATTTTGCCAAAACTCCTAAGAAGTGATACAAGCTTTAAAAGAATTTTGTTCTTCTTAGTACACTAGATCATAATTTTCCAATAGCGAGTATTTCCTTCCTATTGAAGTCTTGGAAACTTTTAAAAGTGATTGCTTACAGGCACTCTATTTGTAAAATAATCCTATATAAAAATATGGAGATTTGGAAGTCTGAGTGCATAGTTAGAAAGCTTTATTTTTAATAAAAGCAGTGAGAGGTTCTAAATGAAATGTAAGACGATGGTTTCTGGACAACTCTGGGAGAGTATATCTAAATATTTTAAAGCAGCACCTTGAGTTATTTAAATGTGGAACAATATCTAGTGCACCCATGGACACAATCCTGCTATTTCCTTATTTGGATTAGCAATCTTTTTGGCTGGTCAAAACCACACATGCATGTTTGCTTTTCAAAAAGCCAGCTGCCTAGATTTTAACTGTTCAGCAGACACTAAATATTAAATAAATGTTCAACAGTAGTCAGCTGGAACATCATTGGCTGTGGGATAAGGGATACGTTCTGTTCCCCTCCAATTTTCATAGGTCTATATGCTCCATTATGTCTTCTCCTTGTTCCCTCCCCGCCCCCCGACATTGCAGGACATAGAGCATTATACGTGATTGTACTATCTGCTAACACAACCCCTCCCCCCCATTTTTTTCTTAAATGATGTCACTGATTGTCAGAATACAAAAATTGTCTATTCATTTGTTGAAGAGTGACTCTGATCCCTAAAAATTACACAGAATCTCCATGTGAGAGCAGGGATTTGCCCACATTGAACTAGTTGCAGGATCAATGCCAGATAAGCACTGATCCAGCTAAGCACTTAGGTATATGATTAACTTAAAGCATGTAGGTAGCCCCATGGATTACAGGAAGCCTACTCATATGCTTAAAGTAAAACACATGCTGAAGTGCTTTGCTGGACTGGCACCATAGAGAATAAATGGAAATGTCTATACGTTTATCAGAGAATTTGTGCCTGCACATAGGGCTGCTTCCTTTCCCAAGAAATAGCACAAAGAAATTAAGATATAATTTATTTTATAATTTGCTTGCACAGTCCATAACTGAAGCTGAATAAATTATATTATCTGCTCTGGCATATTGATCAATATTAAAACATGAAAAAAATTGCTTTGTTAGATTCTGGAGGACAGTAACACACTCTCATACATGTTATAAATATTAAGCATTTCAACATTCATTTTAATCCATGTATGTCCAGCATCACTTTTGGCAGGAGGGGAGAGGTTTCTACTGTGTCACTTGGGATTAAGATACCTTTCATGGGACAGAAGTGAATACATCAGCTTTCTTCCAGCTTTGAAGAATGACTTTAATAGGCTTTGGATCTGGCTTCTAATCTAGATGACCTGGTCTGGGGCCTGGTTGCTTGAAGGCTACTTTGTCCCTGTACTGTACTGCCACAGCTGCAGTCAATGGAGGTACTTGAGCTGGAGCTTTCTTGTAATAACGGAGAGGAGGTTGCAGGCAGGATGTTCTTCATGAGGATCCCTCAACTTCAGAACTCCCTCTTATGCCTTGCAGTGTGCTCTCAAGGGCAACACATTCAGTTTATTCAGGACCAATCTATATGCTGGGTGTTTGGGGAAATATGGGTGCATAGAGCAGTTGAGAAAGGGTCTGAAGCAGAATAGGGTAGTTGCTTGCTTATTTATTACTTGAATTGTACAGCTGAGTGAGATTCTTTAAGGTACTACATACATTATAAGTGATGACAGAGCAATGAGGGCCAGATTTCTAAAGGTTTTTAGGTGCCTAAAGGTGCAGCTAGGTGCCTAGTAGGACTTTCAAAAGTGCCTAGGCACCTAACTCCCAATGAGCTTTGAAGATCCCAATAAGAACCAATCTACATCTTTAGGCACCTAAATATCTTTTAAAACCTGGCACCTAGAGTTTTGAATACATTCTCTTTTGTTTTTAGCTTAAAGCTTTAAAGAAATAAATACAGATAATTAATCTGCAGTTTGGTGGCTAAAAGCATTAAGCGAATGATGACCATACTCTCACTAAAGTCAAGTTGGTGAAATATCCATTTACTTAGAGAGAGACAGAGGAAACCCTTGCTTTCTACTGTACCAGGATTCTATACAACTCCAGTTTTTTCAGTCAAGCACCATTTCACTATCTAGAAAACATCTTTGTAGCATACAGACATTTTTAAGGGTATGTTTTCATTGTACAGTTAACTTGGGCTCTTACCTGGATTTTAGCCCCAACCTCCTTATCATCCACACAGAAAAATCTCTGACCCAGATCTGGAAGGGCTAGATTACAAAGATGGTCTGTGGGTTTGTCATAACTATAAAGGGAAGGGTAACAGCTCTCCTGTGTACAGTACTATAAAACCCCTCCTGGCCAGAGACTCCAAAATCCTTTTACCTGTAAAGGGTTAAGAAGCTCGGGTAACCTGGCTGACACCTGACCCAAAGGACCAATAAGGGGACAAGATACTTTCAAATCTTGGGGGGGGGGAAAGGCTTTTGTGTGTGCTCTTTGTTTTAAGTTGTTGTTCGCTCTTGGGACTGAGAGGGACCAGACATCAATCCAGGTTCTCCCCATCTTTCTAAACAAGTCTCTCATATTTCAAACTTGTAAGTAAAAAGCCAGGCAAGGCGTCTTAGTTTTACTTTGTTTTCTCAACTTGTAAATGTACCTTTTACTAGAGTGTTTATCTTTGTTTGCTATACTTTGAACCTGGGCTAGAGGGGGGTCCTCTGAGCTCTTTAAGTTTGATTACCCTTAAAGTTATTTTACATACTGATTTTACAGAGATGATTTTTACCTTTTTCTTTAATTAAAAGCCTTATTTTTAAGAACCTGATTGATTTTTCCTTGTTTTTAGATCCAAGGGAGTTGTCTCTGTATTCACCAGGAGTTGGTGAAAGGAAGGAGGAGGGGGGAAGGGTCAATTTCTCCTTGTTTTAAGATCCAAGGGATTTGGATCTGTATTCACCAGGGAATTGGTGAAAGGTTTCTCAAAGCTTCCCAGGGAAGGGAATGGTGGCAGCGGACCAGAACTAAGCTGGTAGTTAAGCTTAGAAGTCCTCATGCAGGCCCCCACACTTGTACCCTAAAGTTCAAAGTGGGGATACAGCCTTGACATGGTGGCAGAGCGGTGGAGATCGTTTTAAACCCAAAAGCCAGTAAGATTTTTTCTTTCCTTCTAGCTGCTTGCAAAGCAGAGCTGAAGGTAGATGCATATCTTATCTCTCCTTGCCTGAAGGCAGAGGTGTTAAGTTTTTTTAACAAGGGCCTTTGTTAAGAGAAGGGTTCAATCAATGAGCAAACTTTGACTGGTAAAAGGAATTTACAAGCTGAATTGTTTTTTTCTTTTTACATCCTCGGGAGTAGCTAGTTAGAAAGTCTCTGTTAACTCAGCAGCAGCCTGAGCTAAGTGCATCCCAGTTTCAGTCAACTGCAGAGGGGTGTGACCCAGCACAAGAAAACAGGAAAATGACTACCAAAGAAGTAGCTAACAAAATAGAACTGGCCAGACTAGAATCAGAAGAAAATGAGAAAAAACATCAGAGACTGCTTCAAATTAAAAAACTCGAGAAAGAATCTGATGAGAGGGCTAGGGAGCAGAAAGAAAGAGAAGAAAAAGCCAAAGAGGAGGCCCACAAGAGAGAGATGGAGCTGGAAAAAGCCAAAGAGGAGGCAAGAGAAAAAGAAAGGAAGCATGAACTGGAAGTAGCAAGGGCTAGGCAGGATGCACCAGCCCACCCTAGCAACTCCTCTCCAGGCACCACTTCCCATCCCAGAAAATTCCCCACCTACAAGGCAGGCGATGATACTGAGGCCTTCTTAGAAAATTTTGAAAGGGCCTGCCTTGGATACAGCATCACTCCAAACCAGTACATGGTAGAGCTGAGGCCACAGCTCAGTGGACCCTTAGCAGAGGTGGCGGCTGAAATGCCTAAGGAACACATGAACAGTTATGAACTTTTTAAAAACAAGGCCAGACTCAGAATGGGGCTAACACCTGAGCATGCCCGTTGGCGGTTCAGAGCCCTAAGGTGGAAACCCGATGTGTCATTTACCCGACATGCCTACCACATTGGGAAAAATTGGGATGCCTGGATATCAGGAGCAAATGTTAAATCTACGGAAGAGTTGCCCTTCCTAATGCAAATGGAGCAGTTTCTAGAGGGTGTTCCTGAGGAAATAGAAAGGTACATCCTAGATGGGAAGCCCAAAACTGTAACCGAGGCGGGGGAGATTGGAGCCAAATGGGTGGAGGTGACAGAAAAGAAAAAAGCTAGTAGCAGTTGGAGCGAATATCAGAAGGGGCAAGCCGAAACAAAACCTTATCACCGGGGACAACCCAAGGCCCCACCCACATCCCAAGGGAAACCCCAGACGCCTTCTCACCCCACCACACCAGTCTCCATCAACCAACATCGCCCCGGTGATACCTTAGCAGGGCGATGTTTTAAATGTAATGAACTGGAGCATATAAAGGCTCACTGCTCCAAGAACCCCAACCGATTACAGTTCATTACACCCCAATCACACCAAAGATCCCCAGACCCAGATGTCTCTCTCATACCCTCGGAGTGAAGGGAAACCTTGAGAGTGGGCGGAAAGAAGGTTATCGCTTGGAGGGACACTGGGGCACAAGTGTCAACTATCCACCAATCCCTAGTGGACCCCAAACTCATCAACCCGGAGGCTACAGTGACAATTCAACCCTTTGTGTCACAGTCTGTAACCTTGCCTACAGCCAAGTTGCATGTCCAGTACAAGGGCTGGTCAGGAATGTGGACTTTTGCAGTCTATGACAATTATCCCATCCCCATGCTGCTGGGGGAAGACTTGGCGAACCATGTGAAGCTAGCCAAGAGGGTGGGAATAGTCACCCGCAGCCAGGCTAAGCAAGCTTTCACCCCCATCCCTGTTCCTGAGCCGTCCACCAGGGCCCCGTCTGTGTTACCAGAGACCCAAACAAAGGTGGTGAAACCGGATCCCCTGCCAACGACTGCAACAGCCGTAGTGGATCCAATCCCAGAGGCCCAGCCAAAGCCAGTCCCAGAACCGAAACTGGCAATGCAGCCAGCACCAGAACCATTGCCAGCACTGAGTCCGGTGCTTGCAAACCCGTCTACAACTCCAACGCCAGAGGGCACCAGCGAGCCTGAACTGGTGGAAGCAGCAGATAACCCTACCCAAGAGGCTCAGCCAGAGCCTGAAATACCACATAGTGCACCAGCGGACAGCGGTTCACAGTCAATGGAAACAGCCCCAGCACCTGCATCGCTTCCAGAGGGACCAAGCCCCAGTCCACAGTCCAAGGAGGAACTGATGTCTCCAGCATCAAGGGAACAGTTCCAGGCCGAGCAGGAAGCAGATGACAGCCTTCAGAAAGCTTGGGCGGCGGCGCGGAGCACCCTACCGCCTCTCAGCTCTTCTAACCGATCCCGGTTTGTTGTAGAACAAGGACTTTTATACAAGGAGATTCTTTCTGGTGGGCACCAGGAAGACTGGCATCCTCAAAGACAGTTGGTAGTTCCCACTAAGTATCGGGTAAAGCTCTTGAGCTTACCCCATGATCATCCCAGTGGCCATTCTGGGGTGAACAGAACCAAAGACCGGTTGGGGAAGTCCTTCCACTGGGAGGGAATGGGCAAGGACGTTGCTAATTATGTCCGGTCTTGTGAGGTGTGCCAACGAGTGGGAAAGCCCCAAGACCAGGTTAAAGCCCCTCTCCAGCCACTACCCATAATTGAGGTCCCATTTCAGCGAGTAGCTGTGGATATTCTGGGTCCTTTCCCAAAGAAGACACCCAGAGGAAAGCAGTACGTACTGACTTTCATGGATTTTGCTACCCGATGGCCGGAAGCTGTACCCTTAAGCAACACCAGGGCTAAAAGTGTGTGCCAGGCATTAGCAGACATTTTTGCCAGGGTAGGGTGGCCCTTCGACATCCTTACAGATTCGGGAACTAATTTCCTGGCAGGGACCATGAAAAACCTGTGGGAATCTCATGGGGTGAATCACTTGGTTGCCACCCCTCATCACCATCAAACCAATGGTCTGGTGGAGAGGTTTAATGGAACTTTGGGGGCCATGATACGTAAATTCGTAAATGAACACTCCAATGATTGGGACCTAGTGTTGCAGCAGTTGCTTTTTGCCTACAGGGCTGTACCACATCCCAGTTTAGGGTTTTCACCATTTGAACTTGTGTATGGCCACGAGGTTAAGGGGCCATTACAGTTGGTGAAGCAGCAATGGGAGGGGTTTACGCCTTCTCCAGGAACTAACATTCTAGACTTTGTAAGCAACCTACAAAGCACCCTCCGACACTCTTTAGCCCTTGCTAAAGAAAACCTAAAGGATGCTCAGGAAGAGCAAAAGGCCTGGTATGATAAACATTCCAGAGAACAGTCCTTCAAAGTAGGAGACCAAGTCATGGTCTTAAAGGCGCTCCAGGCCCATAAAATGGAAGCGTCGTGGGAAGGACCATTCACGGTCCAGGAGCGCCTAGGAGCTGTTAACTATCTCATAGCCTCCCCCACCTCCAACATAAAGCCTAAGGTATACCATGTTAATTCTCTTAAGCCCTTTTATTCCAGAGAATTAAACGTTTGCCAGTTTACAGTCCAGGAAACAGATGACGCGGAGTGGCCTGAAGGTGTCTACTACGAAGGAAAAAGGAATGGTGGCGTGGAAGAGGTGAACCTCTCCACCACCCTTGGACGTCTGCAGCAACAGCAGATCAAGGAGCTGTGCACAAGCTTTGCACCGATTTTCTCAGCCACTCCAGGATGGACCGAATGGGCATACCACTCCATTGACACAGGTAATGCTCACCCAATTAGAACCCCACCCTACCGGGAGTCACCTCATGCCCAAACTGCTATACAAAGGGAGATCCAGGACATGCTACAGATGGGTATAATCCACCCCTCTAACAGTGCATGGGCATCTCCAGTGGTTCTAGTTCCCAAACCAGATGGGGAAATACGCTTTTGCGTGGACTACCATAAGCTAAATGCTGTAACTCGTCCTGACAACTATCCAATGCCACGCACAGATGAGCTATTGGAAAAATTGGGACATGCCCAATTCATCTCTACTTTAGACTTAACAAAAGGGTACTGGCAAGTACCACTAGATGAACCCGCTAAGGAAAGGTCAGCCTTCGTCACCCAGGCAGGGGTGTATGAATTCAATGTACTCCCTTTCGGGTTGCGAAATGCACCCGCCACCTTCCAAAGACTTGTAGATGGTCTCCTAGCGGGATTGGGAGAATCTGCAGTTGCCTACCTCGATGATGTGGCCATTTTTTCTGATTCATGGACAGAACACCTGGAGCACCTGGAAAAAGTCTTCGAGCGCATCCGACAGGCAGGACTAACTGTTAAGGCTAAAAAGTGTCAAATAGGCCAAAACAAAGTGACGTACCTGGGGCACCAGGTGGGTCAAGGAACTATAAATCCCCTACAGGCCGAAGTGGATGCTATCCAAAAGTGGCCGGTTCCAAAGTCAAAGAAACGGGTCCAATCCTTCTTAGGCTTGGCCGGATATTATAGGCGATTTGTACCACACTACAGCCAAATCGCCGCCCCACTGACAGACCTAACCAGAAAGAAACAGCCAAATGCAGTTCAGTGGACTAATGAGTGTCAAAAGGCCTTTAACCAGCTTAAGGCGACACTCATGTCTGACCCTGTGCTAAGGGCCCCAGACTTTGACCAACCGTTCCTAGTAACCACAGATGCGTCCGAGCGAGGCGGGGGAGCAGTTTTAATGCAGGAAGGACCGGATCAAGAATTCCATCCTGTCGTTTTTCTCAGCAAGAAACTGTCTGAGAGGGAAAGCCACTGGTCAATCAGCGAAAAGGAATGCTACGCCATTGTGTACGCGCTGGAAAAGCTACGCCCATATGTTTGGGGACGGCGTTTCCAACTACAAACGGACCATGCTGCGCTACAGTGGCTTCATACCGCCAAGGGAAATAACAAAAAACTTCTTCGGTGGAGTTTAGCTCTCCAAGATTTTGATTTTGAAATACAACACATTTCAGGAGCTTCTAACAAAGTGGCTGATGCACTCTCCCGGGAAAGTTTCCCAGAGTCAACTGGTTAAAAATTGTTCTTGGACTGGAACATATTGTAAGTTTTTTAATAATCAGTAGTATGTCTAAAGGTACATGTGTCTTATTAACTCTGTTTTCTCCTAGAGCTCCAGGAAGAAATCACAGCCAGTGTGGAACCGAACGTCCAACACTATCTGTGATTTGGGGGGCGTGTCATAACTATAAAGGGAAGGGTAACAGCTCTCCTGTGTACAGTACTATAAAACCCCTCCTGGCCAGAGACTCCAAAATCCTTTTACCTGTAAAGGGTTAAGAAGCTTGGGTAACCTGGCTGATACCTGACCCAAAGGACCAATAAGGGGACAAGATACTTTCAAATCTTGGGGGGGGAAAGGCTTTTGTTTGTGCTCTTTGTTTAGGGGGTTGTTCGCTCTTGGGACTGAGAGGGACCAGACATCAATCCAGGTTCTCCCCATCTTTCTAAACAAGTCTCTCATATTTCAAACTTGTAAGTAAAAAGCCAGGCAAGGCGTCTTAGTTTTGCTTTGTTTTCTCAACTTGTAAATGTACCTTTTACTAGAGTGTTTATCTTTGTTTGCTATACTTTGAACCTGGGCTAGAGGGGGGTCCTCTGAGCTCTTTAAGTTTGATTACCCTGTAAAGTTATTTTCCATACTGATTTTACAGAGATGATTTTTACCTTTTTCTTTAATTAAAAGCCTTATTTTTAAGAACCTGATTGATTTTTCCTTGTTTTTAGATCCAAGGGAGTTGGCTCTGTATTCACCAGGAGTTGGTGAAAGGAAGGAGGAAGGGGGAAGGGTCAATTTCTCCTTGTTTTAAGATCCAAGGGATTTGGATCTGTATTCACCAGGGAATTGGTGAAAGGTTTCTCAAAGCTTCCCAGGGAAGGGAATGGTGGCAGCGGACCAGAACTAAGCTGGTAGTTAAGCTTAGAAGTCCTCATGCAGGCCCCCACACTTGTACCCTAAAGTTCAAAGTGGGGATACAGCCTTGACAGGGTTAGAGCCTGGGTTCTGCTTTAACTCAGGCTAGAACCTGTTAACTTAGCAGTGAAGATGCAGGAAAAATCACTTGAGTGTTGATTGTTCCCTGGTGCCTTTCCCACAATTCCCCTGAAGGATGGACAAATTCTCCCCAGCTGACTGGGGAAAATATCCTAGAGCATCTCAGCACAAAGAACCATGTGATATGTCCCAAGACACACACAGGCAGAAGTGCAGAAACAGTGAGGACACAATAGTGGAGGTAGGGCTTTGCAAATCTCAGCTAAGCTAACCTGAATCCTCAGGTTGACAATCTGGATGACAATCAGCAAGGACAACTGTAGAGCTGACATAGCTTAAGGGCCATAAAGTTTTCCTATAGCCTCACTCTTTCAGTCTCTGCATAAAACTTCCCTTGACATCAAGTAAAGATGCATCTCCATTTGAGCTGTGAGGTGTGATTCCCAGATTATGTAGACATACCCACACTAGCTCTGCTTGGGCTAGTGTGCTAAAAATAGCAGTGTGGCCAGCGTAGTGCAGGCAGGAGCTTGGGCTAGCTGCCTGAGTACATTCCCTCTAGGTTCATACTCAGGTAGCTACCCCAAGCCACAGCCCATGCGACCCCAGCTACTCTGCTATTTTTAGTATGCTAACTCAAGCAGAGCTAGTGCAGGTACTTCTATGTGAGCTGGAAATCACACCTCCCAGCTCAAATGTCAACGTACTCTAAGGCCTGGTCTACGCTGTGGGGGGGATCAATCCAAGTTATGCAACTTCAGCTACGTGAATAACGTAGCTGAAGTCAACATACTTAGACCTACTCACCGCGGTGTCTTCACTGCGGTGAGTCGACTGCTGCCGCTCCCCCGTCGACTCTGCCTGAGCCTCTCGCGGCGGTGGAGTACAGGAGTCGACGGGAGAGCGCTCGGGGGTTGATTTATCACGTCTAGACTAGACGCTATAAATCGATCCCCACTGGATCAATTGCTTCCTGCCAATCCGGTGGGTAGTGTAGACATGCCCTTAGTGTGGCATATGTAACATGAAGAATATGGCCCCTACAGTCCTGTTAGATTCTTTGCTGAAATACTGCAGAGCACAGGTATGTACAGAATATTGTGGGACATAAATCATGGTAGATGGAAATAGGCTGCAGTAGCTGGAACTAGAGACAGATAAATGCCCAAATAAGAACCCATGTGTTTTGTTTGTAAAATGTTTCTGTTACACAGACATGCCAAGGCAGGTATGCTGCCCCTGTGTCTGACCATCTTCTCAATATTTCACCAAAGGGGTCATCTGCCAAAAGCTGAGAACTAGCTGATTGTCATAATAATTGTGAAATGTTTGTAAGGGAAACAATTTTAGAATTATCTACCATGTAGGATACTGTGTTTCAAAACTGTTGGAAGTGAAATTTGTCACCTGAAGCAGGGCGTCTCTGAGCCGACTCAATCAATATTGAGAACAATCAATATCTGGAGAGGCAGCCTGTGATGGGGTGTACAAACCTCACACTGGGCAACAAGGGGTTATGGGATTATTTTGGGCTCAGCCCCCCCCCCCCACCCTGCCCCGCCATACCTGCAGCAAATGCTCCATCTGTTGGAGGAATTAAAAGGCAGGGAATTAGTTCATTTGGGGGCAAAACTGGAGGTGAGCAGACCTGCAGCCCACAGCTCCAGCTATGTAGGACTGAGGGAAGCCTAAGGGCTCTGACACAGCTGCCCAAGGGGGCTCTCCCCAAAAGAAGGGAGGACCCACCCCAGAGACAATCAGAGAGGGAAGTATTCCCCTTCCCCCAGCCTGTGGACCCTGGACCTTGGTAACCCCCTCTTACTTGGTTTGGACTTCCCCAACAGGGGAAAGCCTTGGATTAAGCTGACCTGAGAGGGGAGGGGGGGGGTGGACAATGAGAGGAAGAGGCCCAGGGAGGACAGCCTTAAGCAGCCTTGGTTGTCAAACCACTGGTAGCCCAAAGGGCCCTGGGTGAGAGCCCAGTGGAATGGGAGGGCCCAGGCTCCCCTCCCCACAACCCCCTGGGCAGTCAGGGATCGCGGCCATGACCAATAGGTCATGCTCCCCAAGTGAGGACCATTACACAGCCTAAGCCCTGTGTTTACAGTCTGGACCACACACACGCTTGAGCATTTACAAAGATAAAATGACCCCAGGAAAAGTCTCTGAACAGGGGACCTGTTGGTCTGAGAGACACTCTATAACTGTATAAGAGAGGCCACAAGATGTTATCTATTATGGAGTGTCTCTTGAAAGGTGGATTCCAGCTTTCTTTACTGGACAAGCACTGTAAAGATTGTCCATTGGGAGAAATATCTCATCTGATAGGGAAGTAACTTGTTAATAAGTATAGCCTATAAAAAATTTTTGTTTTTCTTTTACCTGTAACTTTGTTTCAAAATCCTTATATGTGCTTTTATTTGAATCATGGTAGATGGAATCACACAAAGAAAGGCACCAGCCAAATCCCCCAGCTCCCAGCCTTGTACCTCAGGAATATACCGTCTTGCACGGCTCAAGACGAGCAGTGCACATTTATTTGAATCTTTATCTCAAGGTCTGTTAAATAAACTTCAATTCAGTTTTACTGTAGACACATCTAAGTGCATTGTGCTAAGGAGACGTTGAACAGAGGCGCAACTAGTAAAGTGAGGTGCACTGCTTCTTTGGTGTACATTGCAGGTATCCAGAAGATAAGAAACTGGGCTCTGATGTGTATCAAAGTGGGATGTGTGAAGTGTGATGCTGCACTGGGAAAGAGTGGGGCTCGTACAGCCCAGAGCAGAGCAAATGTGCTGCCAGCAACTGATAGTTGGGAGAGGGGTCCCTTTGTATGCACAAACAAGAGGGTCCCTCCTGTTGTGAGCAGGTGGTAGCGATTCATTGTGGACACCTCAGTTAACTCTGAAAAGTGTCAGTTTCTACCTGATCAGATCAATCCAGTTAAAAGGTATTTATCTTCCTGTCATTTTGAGAAATATTACACACATTAACTCCCTTATAGTATGATATACTGGATTACTGTGCTAACAGAACATGGAAAACTGCATTATCTTATGATGTGATAGTTTTTTTTATATTAATGTGCATTACAGAATGATTTGTCAGATTATTTATCAAATGTTACTAAGATCTTTGAAATGGCTTTGTGAGCTATATGTTTTTCTCCTTCCTCTCCAGAGGTCCTTTTCATGTTTAAGTTTCCACATGTCCCTCCTATTCAGAATTACAGTGTACAATCTAATTCTTCTCTTTATGCAGTGCTTAAAATTGTGCTACATAATTCCAGTTTCAAGCAAAAAAATGGATTATTGGAGTAACTGATGATATGAAACAGTTGCCACGGCAAGTGGCAGTGTAAACAGCTCATTGTCGGCAGGAGCGCTTTCCTATCGACAACGCAAACCCTGCTCGTAGGGGGTGGAAGTATTTTGTCAGCAAAAGTGCCGACAAACAGCATTTACACGGCCGTGTCGCTAAAAGCTGTGTAGTCTAGACAAACCCACACTTGTATAACTGCATGGGGGGAGGGATGGGACTCAGTGGTCCTTTGTATATGTTATATAAATTATTCACTAGAGCAGGGATCACTTACATTTTAACTAATGCTCCCTATTTAAAATACTGCACCAAATTTTGGCTTGATGGGAGGGTCCCTTTGCATCACTCCCATGATGGGGGAATTCCTACCTGGTGTAGTGTGGGTTGGGGGTATGCCTGGAGGAAGGTATGTAGCCAGAGTGCCTTCAATCCTCAGTTGTAGTGATGGCTCCATAGCTAGTTCAAATAAGAGCAGCCAGGAAAGATAGAATCTTTGTTTAGAAAATACAGGACTTCTGGTTTTAAGGTCTCATGCCATAGACACATAGAATTAATTGCATGGCCCTTGTTTTATCTAATTTAGAAAGATGAAGGGAGAAGGCAGCCCAGTCAAGATTTCAATGTGATTTTCCAGGGATTCTGGGTTTTCCAAAATTGACACAAAACTATTAAGCCACCCTGTGACTGGATCCCCAGGGTGCAGCCTGGGACTGTGGTACTGCTGTGCCCCCTTAACTCTCCAGACTGGACTGTCTTTCACAAAGCTTTGCTAGTGACAAGCAGCAAACTCCTCCAAGAGCTGTTCTCACTCAGCACAACTGCATGTGGAGCGCCACCCCCAGCTAGATTGCATAAATGCTCCCAAAGCCATTCATGAATCACACAAAGAAAGGCACCAGCCAAATCCCCCAGCTCCCAGCCTTGTACCTCAGGAATATACCGTCTTGCACGGCTCAACACAAGCAGTGCACATTTATTAATTGGTTCACCACTTCATCAATGGAAAGTGGATATACACTAGCCTTTGTAAACCTGAGCAGATTTACCACATACTTCAGGCAAACTCATTGGTAAAGATAAACTGTTAAACAAATGTATTGACTACAAAAGATAGATTTTAAGTGATAGGCAAAAAGTCAGAGTGGTTACCAAAAGAAAAGAAAATATAAGCGCACAGTCTAAACTTTCAACCCTATTAGACTAAGCAACATGTAGATTAAGCAGTTTTCCTCACCCCACTGGATATTGCAGTTCATAGTATACAGGTTTCACCCTTGAAACCTGGACCAGTCTCCTCTGTTGGAGTCTTCAGTCTTCTCAGTGTCCTTGTTGCTTGTGGCATAGGTGGGAGAAGGAGAAAGGCTGTGCATTAGGCCTCTGTGTTCTGTTTTATACCCCTAGTCCATGTGCTTGGAGAACACAAGTCCAGGCATGTCTGGTGGGCATTGCTGAGTCCCCAGACAAGGTTGAGCAATTCCCTTGGTGTGGCCTTGTGCAAGTGAGTCATTGCATTGTAGCTCCCTTGCTGGATAATGGCTGT
The DNA here is from genome assembly GCF_028017835.1 of Emys orbicularis. Lineage (NCBI taxonomy): Eukaryota > Metazoa > Chordata > Testudines > Emydidae > Emys > Emys orbicularis. The sequence continues at coordinate 78,263,815 of NC_088687.1, read as the reverse complement.
TGATGATGGTTTGACACCCACTGGAGCATTGGTTAGCTCTCTTGTCCTTGTCTCTGGGATCTAATATCTGGGCAATTCCCCAACTCACAGCAGATTTTAGTGACAATCGTACAACACAATCTCATAACTTCATACGCACCAATAATATACATATTTAGATAGAACCATAGCTTTCAGTGGATCAAACCTTTCCCCTGATACCTCACATGGCCTGTTTTATATGAAATATCACAATTATATATATAAATTATGAATATGGGGGTTACAGGGTACTCCCCCTGAGATATAGAGTGTCACACATCCTCACTTTTCTGACCTGTACAACCAAGTAGTAAACAACTAAAATCAGTTATTTGTACATTTTTTTGAAGGTTCTGAAACTGAAATATGAAAAAATGTAATTAAATGATGCTATGTATTTTGAAATTCACTTCTGAAAGAACTCAGGGGGAAGAGATAAAGGAGAAATGGTGAAATGGGCTAGATCTTTGCCAGGTGTAAACTAACATAGCTCAGTTGACTTCAATGGAGTTCTACTTATTTAATGGCCATCTACCCCAAAGTTTCTTAAATCAAAGTTTTTCTCAGACAGCCCATCTTTAGCAATTCTTTGCTTTCACAACTCGTAAATTTAATGGCCTTTTCTCAGATTTCACAATATCAGCATGGCTTTCAATTCAGACGTCACACTCAAGCCCATCATAGCAAGGGACAATGTGACAATAAAAGAACTAGAAAAAGTTGTATTGTAATTGTGCTTGAAAAATTGAGTTTAAAAATGTATTTGTACTCTTCACCTTTAACATATGTGCTATTCCAGGAACAAAGGGAGGGCAGAATATGTATGAGCAGGATAATGACAGGCCTGGTCACATCACTGGTTGTTTTGTCCGTGACAAATGCATTACCGGTTGTCCCCCTCGTCACAGAAGATTGCAAGCTAATTATAGCAGCTGCAGATCACAAGTTATACAGCTTTTATTTATAATTATGTAAATCAGAGTTTAGATTCTACATCCCTTATGTAAATGTTTGTATGAACTGGTCTGTTAGAGAGAAATCCTGGGCCTGCTGAAGTCAATGCCATTGACCTCATTGGGACCAAACGTCCCTCCCCCCCCAGCATCAAGTACTTTATTAAGTTGTACAAACATTTGTCTTGATGCCAAAAGGAAATGCTTTGGAGGATTCTGTGTGTTGTAAAGATTCATGGCAAGTGATTTAGTGAACAGTGCTAAATTAACAGCTCCGTTTAGATAACCTAACTCCCATTCAATTCCCTACCCCTCCTCCCACCCACCCCAGGCTCAGGAAAGTCATTTTAAGAACCAACCATTGTGTACACGTTGGCTCATGATTTTGAGTATTACTGGCATCTATTTGAGTGCAGTCCAGTACTCTTTAAAATGTGATTCTGACTGTTAGGTTCAATCACAGTACAAAGCACACCTGAGTGAGTGGTTGTAGCAGTTAGTTGCCTCTTGTTTTTTGAAAGTTAATGTAAATGCACTTTGCCACAAATGGGTCAAATTCTACTTTAATTAATACCATTCTAAATCCAAAAGAAACTCCATTGACTTAAATGGACACTATTGTCATTCTGCTCACACCGTGCCTTCCATTACTCCTCATTGTCCATCATATCTAATTTAAACTTCCTGTCTTCATCTTCCATAACTCTTCTCCTGTCTAATAATCTAACCTATTCTCTTATCATGTTGTCACCCTCGCCTAGTTCTGTCAATGATGCCAGCCCTAATGCCCCAGGCATCTCTTTCTCACATAAGTATTTGGTACTTCTTCCATGCTGCCCTCTATAGTTGCAACACCCTCCTTTCTCTAATTTGCCAAATCACTACACTCATTCAGATCTCTTGTTAAGCGTTTCCTCTTCTATGATGTCCACACTAAAAGTCAATTTCTAATATTAACCATTGCTTTAAAAAAATACAATATTAATGTGTTAATTGAGCCATTAAATCATTCGGCCTGAGAAAGACCTTGGGAACCATTCCCTCGACTGGTGGTTCAGGCAGTGAGTTGGGATGTAGGATACCCAAGTTCAAATCCCTGTTGCAGTGAATGGTTAATTATTTATACAAAGAGGAAAAGCATCAACAGGAAAGACCAAGCGAGAGACACCCCAGTATAGTCTGATAGTAAGGGCATTCACTTTGGAAGCAGATGAGTTGGGTTCAGATCCCTGCTCCAGACTGGGGATTTGAACCTAGGTCTTCCACATCCCACGTAAGTGCCCTACCAACTCAGCTAAAAGTTATGAGTGGTTCCTCCAACTAGTTTGTGACTCTAGCCCTTCACAAATGCCCAGACACAAAATGTATTTGGTTGAACCACATGTTTTGGGTTGAACTCAACATTTTTTCAGTTCACCAAAATTTTTCCAATCTGATTCAACCCAAATTGAAGCTTTGCTGATTTTTTAAAATTGATAGTGAATAGAAAATCAGTTATACATCTTCTGTAGTACCACCACTGAATGTGGTTCATGATCTGTACCAGGAAATTTACTTATACTGAATCTGCTTTCAGTGACTATGGGATTCAAGAACATTTGTTTCCCCATTCATTAAAATATTTTAACTAGGTTACTTTCTGTTTTCCACCTAATTAAAATGGCCACTCAAGATGGGAATTCACATGCTACTCTGTCCTAGTGCTTTACATTTTTAAAGTTTAGACATAAATACAGTAGCAGAAGGCTAAGTTAAGATTAGATATGCAGTATCATGCTGCTGTAAATGTTTTAGTTAATCAGTGGGAAGAGCATAACAGCAATTTATTCTGTTAATTAGTTTTTGGCAAAGTCATAGTATATTTTTCAACTTTGTCTATCTGGCTCTACTTTTTGCTTGTTTAATAACATGTACTGATTCTGGTTTTCCATGTATTAAATTCACTGTTGTCATAGTCCATATAATTCATAGTCATGACCAAGTGCATATTAGAACAATCCAGATGAAAGGCACAGTCTGATGTTGTTAGTGAAGTTTAATTTAAAATTGATTCAAGATGGGGAAGAAATATTGTCTCAGTCTATCAGTGTAGTCTATTTAATGATCTTCAGCCTTCTGTCCACTACTTCAGCTGTAGTGTTCATAGAGAGAAAGCATGGAAACATTTAAATCATTTTTCTATTACATCCAAAGAGAAAACAGCAGTCCCCACAATGTTAGCTTGGATAGAAAAGATTTATAGAGATTTTGCTTCTAATTCTGCAAAAATTATGGCCCGAAAGTTTACAGATTCCTAGAATCTTAGATGTTAGAGGTGGAGACAGCCCATTGGATAATGAACTGATAATGTTCCCTACAATGCATTTGCTAGTATTTTGTTTAGTGCCGTATAATTTTCAAAGTCCTAAGTGATGGGACTTCCATCACCCTGTTGGAAGACTATCCCAGAGTTTAATACATCTTGTCAGGAAGATTTGCCTGATATTCAACCTAAAGATTTTGAGATGTTCCTATTTTGTGTCTATGCAGAAGTATAATTTAGAACCACATTTATTAGTAAACAGAATGGACAAAATTTCACTAAAGGACTCAATAACTTACCTAAAATACAATTCCCACCAGCCTCTCTTCTCGTAGGCCTTGAAGAGAAACTCAGGGTTTCAGACTATTCTGGAAGCAATTTCAGGCAGTAGGCTCCTCCCTCATAGTGCCCTGCATCCAGCCCCCAGACTCTTAAATATCACAGATAGTTGTTTAAGCATCTCATTTGATATTAAACACCAGATTGGAACCAAAGTACAGAAGTAGTTTCTGAGATAACCAATAGCTAATCCACAATCCCAACACCTTGAATTTCATCTGAAAGCAAATTGTAAGATAGGTTATACTGTAGTGCACTAATGTAATGATATCCAGCAAGAAACACTGCTACAAAGTAAGCATGAAACAGTGTTCTCCACTAGTGCAGATTGTACTGCAGTATTCTACTCTGCAATAACTTAGGCAGGGATAATTATTGCAAGGTCTGCATCGGAGCTGGTTGAATTAATCATTGCAAATTTGAGAGACCGTGTTGAAGTTTGTAGGTGCATTAGCTATGGAGCTCTTTTGTTTGATTAATTGTCTTTTTAATTCATGCCAAAAGCACCTATGGCATGAGATAAGTGACTTTTTTGTAATGATTTAATCTAAATAAATGATCAATTGTGCAGTTAGATTTTATTTTTGCCAATAATTTGTGAACCCATCATTAGGTCTATTAATGTAATCATTATTCATAAAAAGATTGAGTGAACTTTGACTTCTCTATTTGTTATTCATTATTCATGGTGTGTGATTGGTCACCTAAATTACATGATATTTTTTATGCTTTCTGATTGGATAACAAACTTTTTAAACAAAAGCAATGACTAAGAATGACTGCACATCTGTAGTGGGGCGGCTGCCCCACTCCCTGAGAGTATGGGCTGCGGCAGGCCAGTGGGCCTGCGCAGACAGGGAGCCAATGGGAGAAGGGCATAGTGGGAGCCAATCAGGGCCCAGATTGGAGGCAGTCAATCAGGGCCAGGCTCAGCCCTATAAAAAGGCTGCCCAGGAAGTGCGCAGTCAGTCTGTCCCAGGCCTTTGACAGGGGAAGGTCTGTCTCCAGAGCAGGGAGACTAGCACCGCGGACAGCGCAGTGCTGGCTAGGCTTGGGGAGCAAAGAGGAGCTCTAGCCTGAGGCCTGCCAGGCTGCAGGCCCTGAAGGGAAGGGCCTAGCGGGTGCAAGGGGCCGTAGGGGAAGCGGCCCAGGGAAGTAGGCAGACGGAGGGGAGAGAAGGAGGACAGCGAGGCTGCCGCCAGAGGGTCCCTGGGTCAGGACCCAGAGTAGAGGGCGGGCCTGGGTCCCCCCCCGTCCCCCCTTGCAGTACACCCAGCCATTGGCCGTAGGGAGCAGCCATTAAGGATCACGCCAGATCCCTGACAGGAGGGATTAGACTTTGGGGTGTGTGGTTGACCAAGATGGCTGGACATAGAGACTGCTGATTGACACCCCCGCGGAAGGGGGTGTGGAAGGACTAAGGGGCACTGCCGGAGGGCAGTGGTCCTGAAGAGGACGCCACGAGTTGGTGAGTGACGTGGGCTCAGAAGCCAACTGAGGGCAAGACAACGGGCGGGATACCACCGAGAGGGGACACTCCACTGGACTGAGTAATTCCCGGACTAACCAGTAGGAGGTGCCACGGTGGTGAGTCCCAACCCTGTTACAACATCCCAGTGAGTTTCCCCAGAATATAATGGTTTGTGCTAAAGTTCATGTAGCTTTTGGAGCCCATGGACATTTTCACAAATTCACCAGTGGTTTTCCAAGTACTTTCAAATACTGAACAAAATGACTTCATGAATAGTAGCAAGACAAAGTCTCCGTGTTTGTTCATTAAAATATGTATGGATAATTGTGTATTATTCATCCCGCTCTGTGAATCTCCAAGAGGGAAGTTGCACCCTCTTTGCCAAGCATAGATAAAAAAAAAAGCACACTTGGCTGCTGATCCTATTTAGATAGCTGAACATCAAATCAGAGCCCTAGATTGTGAATGTTGTCATCCAGATGGTTTCTCCAACCAAACAGAATCACCTCCATTTTGTCAGAATTGAGCTTTAGCCAATTAGTCCTCAGCCAAGCCCTAGTGTCAATGATACACTGAGTAAAATGAGACTGCACCATCTGGGTCTGATGAAAAATGTTGATGGTACTACAATCAAAATATGGCCTTAAATATATAAAAATTTTAAAAACTACTATTCAAACTTAGGCAGCTACATCACTAACAATATCAATCATAAAACATATTCCTAACTAGAACTGGTAGAAAAAATGGGCTTTTTTTGCCCTGTGGAAAACTTAAATGTAAGCAAAGTGGACTTCAACTTTTTGGCAAAAAAATTATGAAACACTGGGTGGCTCATGGGAGTTGTACTTCAGGTGTCTAATTCCCCCCCTAGGAGAAATTACCTTGTCTGATTACATCTCCCATGATTCAACATGGTCTCTCTTTATGGAGAGGGAAGGCAATTGCATCATGGAAGTGCCCAGCTGTGGTGCATCATGGAAGATGTAGTCAGACCAGGAAACCTGGCTTATAAAAGAGAATGGGAGAATTAGGCACCTAAACTACCACTATCAAAAGCCAACATGGCAATATATCCAAATAAAAATACTTACACTTTTGGCCAAAATATTTGGTTTTTACGCATTTGGTTTTTCAACAAATCTAAATTTTCTATGGAAAGCAGACACTCTTTGAAGACCTTTGTTTAGTTGAAGACTCAGTATTCACTGAAAAATCATTTGAATGGAAACTTTTCAACTATTCCTACTCCTTAATTTATGCCAATATTTTGTAAAGTTGTATATCTCCCTTTGATACAGCCTTGGGAAGGAAGCACTTGTTCAGTGATTTAGAGGCTCTTAGTTGAGAGCCCAGATAAAGCTAAAAAATTTCAAAACAAAAAGCCTCTAGTTTCCAGCAGCAGCGCCTTCTTCTGTAAGGCCTCAGACTTCTCCACTGCCTGAAGAGCTCTGCGGTCTTTCCTCTGTTTGCTCTGGGTATTTCCCAGGCCTCCCTGGGAGCTCCCATCCTCTGGAGCTTCTTTCCTCCTCAGGAATATTTCCTAAGCCTTTTATTAGGCCCAGGTATTCCTTATGTAAGGAATTCCTTCTGCTGTCTGGCTATGTAGGCAGTTAAATATCCTCAAGTGGACCTGGGTTGTCTTACTCCCTTCAGAGGAGCCTGTCACAGGTAGGCTGGACACTATTGAGTCTAGTGTCAAAAAATTGGGAGTTAGTTATATCTTTCTTTAACACTGCAGCTGACCCAGTGAATGGAGATCTCCTTAGATCTCCTTGAGACACACAAACAGACTGACAGTCTTAGTTTTTTTCTATAGCACCTATCCCCATAATAACTTATATTGTTGTGTGTCAATAATATTGCCATGTTTCTTCAGTCTTTTCACTTGATGAATTAGTTTTCATAATTCTTTACTATTTGGTCTCTCAAATTATGTATTTAAGAAAAGTTGAGCAAGGTCAATCAGGTCAAACTGTTATGAACACATATGCTCATCCTCATTCATCTTCATTCACCTGATTGGCTCTCTATAAACTTTCTATACCAGCGGTTCTCAAAATGTGGGTTGGGTTCCCAAAGTGGGTCGTGAGCAGTGGGCTCAGGCTTCAGCTTCGGCCCTGGGCAAGGGGCTCAGTTTACAGGCCCCCCACACGGGGTTGAAGCCCTTGGGCTTCGGCTTTGCCCCACCTGGGGTGGTGGGGTTCAGGCAGGCTCAGGCTTCAGGCCCCCCTCCTGGGGTTGTATAGTAATTTTTGTTGTCAGAATGGGGTTGCGGTGCAATGAAGTTTGAGAACCTCTGTACTATACTAATTAACAAGGTCTTCCGTGGCCTTGCTCCTTTTTATTTGCCCTATCACCTTTATTATTATATTCCAGCTGGTATGTAAGTGGTCCTCAAACTTTTTCATGGCATGGACCACATCTTAATAGAAATATTTGCTTGTGAACCTCATATTCATAATTGCACAAACCACTTCCCTCCTGACTGCAACTGAATAGCATCCCTATGGTAAATACAGCAATTGCTTGTATGGAAAAATGATATCAGGTAAGTATTATATGCCAAAAAATTCAAAAACAGATGCATACAATTAGGCTCTTAAATCTATATTTAGGCATCTAAATAAATGGCCTTATTTTCAAAAATGCTGAGTACCCAGCAGCTTCCACTAAAATCAATGGGACAGATTGTCTTTTGTAGAAAGGTCCCTTTACTCCACCTTTGCACTGTGAAGCTATTCTGTAATAGCTATTTAGGAATAGCTATTATGGTAACACTATCCCTGAATAACTCTTTCTGTGGACACAATTATTCTAGAAAAAAAGTGTCCACCTATAGGGTTATTCAGGAATAGCTATTGTGTTTTAAATTCACACTCTACCTGAATCTGAATTAACTTTCAAGTGTAGACAAGCCACTAGTGTAAATGACAATTGGTCCCAATGAGTCTAATTTTAGACACCCATTTAATAACATATGAAATCAGAAAGGAATCCTGCAAAAAGTAGAAACATGGACAGATTTCCAAGCTAAAAAAATCCCAGTCTTATTAATCTCTCTTCATACGGAAGCCGTTCCATGCCCTTAATCATTTTTGTTGCCCTTTTCTGAACCTGTTCCAATTCCAATATATCTTTTTTGAGATGGGGCAACCACCTCTGCACACAATATTCAAGATGTGGGCATACCGTGGATTTGTATAGAGGCAATACGATATTTTCTGTTTTATTATCTATCCCTTTCTTAATGATTCCCAACATTCTGTTCGCTTTTTTTGACTGTCGCTGCACATTGAGTGGATGTTTTCAGAGAACTAGCCACAATGACTCCACGATCACTTTCTTGAGTGCCAACAGCTAATTTAGATCCCATCATTTTATATGTATAGTTGGGATTATGTTTTCCAATGTGCATTACTTTACATTTATCAACATTGAATTTCATCTGCCATTTTGTTGCCCAGTCACCTAGTTTTGAGAGATCCTTTTGTAGCTCTTCGCAGTCAACCTGGGACTTAACTATCTTGAGTAGTTTTGTATCATCTGCAAATTTTGCCACCTCACTGTTTACCCCTTTTTCCAGATCATTTATGAATATGTAGAATAGGACTGGTCCCAGTACAGACCCCTGGGGGACACCACTATTTACCTCTCTCCATTCTGAAAACTGACCATTTATTCCTACCCTTTGTTTCCTATCTTTTATCCAGTTACCAACCCATGAGAGGACCTTCTCATCCCATGACAGCTTACTTTGCTTAAGATTATTTGGTGAGGGACCTGGTCAAAGGCTTTCTGAAAAACTAAGTACACTATATCCACTGTATCCCTCTTGCCCACATGCTTGTTGACCCTGTCAAAGAATTCTAGTAGATTGGTGAGGCATGATTTTCCTTTACAAAAACCATGTTGACTCTTCCCCAACAAATTATGTTCATCTAGGTGTCTGACAATTTTGTTCTTTACTATAGTTTCAACCAGTTTGCCCGGTACTGAAGTCAGGCTTACCGGCCTGTAATTGCCAGGATCACCTCTGGAGCCCTTTTAAAAAATTGGCGTCACATTAGCTATCCTCCAGTCATTTGGTACAGAAGCTGATTTTACTTCTGTATTTGGCACTGCTACTGGAATATTATGTTCAGTTCTGGTGTCCACAATGCAAGAAGGATGTTGATACGTTGAAGAGGGTTCAGAGAAGAGCCACAAGAATGACTAAAGCATTAGAAAACATGCCTTATAGTGATATACTCAAGGAGCTCAATCGATTTAGCTTAACACAGAAAAGATTATGGGTGACTTGACTTGATTACAGTCTTTAAGTACAGAAAACCCTTGCTATAATGAACCCCTCAGAATCCAAGCCATTTGTTCATTATAGCCAGCAGTTCGTGATAGCAAAAGAGACCCACCGTGGGGACAATGCAGGAGAGAGGGGAGCTGTCAGGCTCCGACACAGCTGCAGGGCATGATGTGGGATCCAGCGACTGGGTTCATTATATCAGAAAGTTAGTTATTATGAAGAGTGTTATAGCGAGGGTGTACTGTATTTACATGGGGAACAGATATTTAATAATGGTCTCTTCAATCTATAAAAGAAAGGTATAATCTGATTCAATGGCTAGAAGTTGAAGCTAGACAAATTCAGACTGGAAATAAAGTGTATATTTTTTTTAAAGGGAGGGTAATTAAGCATTGGAATAATTTACCTAGGGTCATGGTGGATTCTAAATCACTGGAAACTTTAAAATCAAGATTAGATGTTTTACTAAAAGATATGCTGTAGGAATTATTTCAGGGAAGTTCTATGGCCTGTGTTATACAGGAAGTCGGACTAGATGACCACAATGGCCCCTTCTGTCCTTGGAATCTATGAATCAATGATATTTAGTAAGGCTTTTTATACTGTCTTGCTTGACTTTCTTGTAAACAAACTAGGAAAATATAACCTAGATGGAGCTACTATAAGGTGGTTGCATAACTCGTTGGAAAACTATTCCCAGAGAGTAGTTATTGGTGGTTCACAGTCAAGTGGAAGGGCATATCAAGTGGGATCCCACAGGGATCAGTTCTGGGTCCGGTTCTGTTCAATATCTTCATCAATTATTTAGATAATGGCATAGAGAGTACACCTATAAAGTTTGTGGGCAATACCAAGCTGGGTGGGGTTGCAAGTGCTTTGGAGAATAGGATTAAAATTCAAAATGATCTGGACAAACTGGAGAAATGGTCTGAAGTAAATAGGATGAAATTCAATAAAGACAAATGCAAAGTACTCCACTTAGGAAGGAAAAATCAGTTGCACACATACAAAATTGGAAATGACTGCCTAGGAAGGAGTACTAAAGAAAGGGATCTGGGGGTTATTGTGGATCGCAAGCTAAATATGAGTCAATGGTGTAACACTGTTGCAAAAAAAAAAGTGAACATCATTCTGGAATGTATTAGCAGGAATGTTGTATGCAAGACACGAGAAGTAATTCTTCTACTCTACTCAGCACTGATTAGGCCTCAACTGGAGTATTGTGTTGAGTTCTGGGCACCACATTTCTGGAAAGATGTGGACAAATTGGAGAAAGTCCAGAGACCAACAAAAATGATTAAAGGTCTAGAAAACACAACCTATGAGGAAAGATTGAAAACACTGGGTTTGTTTAGTCTGGAGAAGAGAAGACTGAAGGGGGGGAATAAGAACAGTTCTCAAGTACATAAAAAGTTGTTACAAGGAGGAGGGAGAAAAATTGTTCTCCCTAACCTCTGACAATAGGAAAAGAAGCAATGGGCTTGAATTGCAGCAAGGGAGATTTAGGTTGGACATTAGGAAAAACTTCCTGTCTGGGTAGTTAAGCACTGGAAGAAATTGCCTAGGGAGGCTATGGAATCTCCATCATTGAAGGTTTTTAAGAATAGGTTAGATAAATACCTGTCAGAAATTGTCTAGTTATTATGTAGTCCTGGCTTGAGAGCAGCGGATTGGACTAGATGACCTCTCGAGGTCTCATCCAATCCTACACTTCTATGATTTTCATAAGCAAACCCAGGAAATGTGGTCTACATGAAATTACTATAAAGTAGGTGCCCAACTGGTTGAGAAACCATAATCAAAGAGTAGTTATCAATGGTTCATTCTCAAACAAGGTGGGCGTATCTAGTTGGGTCCAGCAGAGGTCTGTCCTGGGTCCAATACTATACAACTCTTTAATAAATGACTTGAAGGAGTGGGGAGTATATTTATAAAATTTTCCAGAAGAGTTGTTAGCACTTTGAAGGACAGGATTCAAATTCAAAGTGACCTTGAACAATTCTCCAATTTATCTGAAATCAATAAGTTGAAATTCAATAAAGGCAAGTGTAAAGTACTACACTTAGGAAGGAAACCAATTCCAGAAATACAAAATGGGGAATAACTAACTAGGCAGTAGTACTGCAGAAAAGGATATGGAGGTTATCATAGAATCATAGAATATCAGGGTTGGAAGGGACCTCAGGAGGTCATCTAGTCCAACCCCCTGCTCAAAGCAGGACCAATTCCCAACTAAATCATCCCAGCCAGGGCTTTGTCAAGCCTGACCTTAAAAACCTCTAAGGAAGGAGATTCCACCACCTCCCTAGGTAACCCATTCCAGTGCTTCACCACCCTCCTAGTGAAAAAGTTTTTCCTAATATCCAACCTAAACCTCCCCAACTGCAACTTGAGACCATTACTCCTTGTTCTGTCATCAGGTACCACTGAGAACAGTCTAGATCCAGCCTCTTTGGAACCCCCTTTCAGGTAGTTGAAAACAGCTATCAAATCCCCCCTCATTCTTCTCTTCTGCAGACTAAACAATCCCAGTTCCCTCAGCCTCTCCTCATAAGTCATGTGTTCCAGCCCCCTAATCATTTTGGTTGCCCTCCGCTGGACTCTTTCCAATTTTTCCACATCCTTCTTGTAGTGTGGGGCCCAAAACTGGACACAGTACTCCAGATGAGGCCTCACCAATGTCGAATAGAGGGGAATGATCACGTCCCTCGATCTGCTGGCAATGCCCCTACTTATACAGCCCAAAATGCCATTAGCCTTCTTGGCAACAAGGGCACACTGTTGACTCATATCCAGCTTCTCGTCCACTGTAACCCCTAGGTCCTTTTCTGCAGAACTGCTTCCTAGCCATTCGGTCCCCAGTCTGTAACAGTGCATGGGATTCTTCCGTCCTAAGTGCAGGACTCTGCACTTGTCCTTGTTGAACCTCATCAGGTTTCTTTTGGCCCAATCCTCTAATTTGTCTAGGTCCCTCTGTATCCTATCCCTACCCTCCAGCGTATCTACCACTCCTCCCAGTTTAGTGTCATCTGCAAACTTGCTGAGGGTGCAGTCCATGCCATCCTCCAGATCATTAATGAAGATATTGAACAAAACCGGCCCCAGGACCAACCCCTGGGGCACTCCACTTGAAACCGGCTGCCAACTAGACATGGAGCCATTGATCACTACCCGTTGAGCCCGACGATCTAGCCAGCTTTCTATCCACCTTATAGTCCATTCATCCAGCCCATATTTCTTTAACTTGCTGGCAAGAATACTGTGGGAGACTGTATCAAAAGCTTTGCTAAAGTCAAGGAATAACACATCCACTGCTTTCCCCTCATCCACAGAGTCAGTTATCTCCTCATAGAAGGCAATTAGGTTAGTCAGGCATGACTTGTCCTTGGTGAATCCATGCTGACTGTTCCTGATCACTTTCCTCTCCTCTAAGTGCTTCAGAATTGATACCTTGAGGACCTGCTCCATGATTTTTCCAGGGACTGAGGTGAGGCTGACTGGCCTGTAGTTCCCCGGATCCTCCTCCTTCCCTTTTTTAAAGATGGGCACTACATTAGCCTTTTTCCAGTCATCCGGGACCTCCCCCGATCACCATGAGTTTTCAAAGATAATGGCTAATGGCTCTGCAATCACACCTGCCAACTCCTTTAGCACCCTCAGATGCAGCGCATCCGGCCCCATGGACTTGTGCTCGTCCAGTTTTTCTAAATAGTCCTGAACCACTTCTTTCTCTACAGAGGGCTGGTCACCTTCTCCCCATACTGTGCTGCCCAGTGCAGCAGTTTGGGAGCTGACCTTGTTCGTGAAGACAGAGGCAAAAAAAAAGCGGATCACAAATTGAATATGAGCCAATAATGTAATGCAGTTGCAGAAAAGGATAATATTTGGGATGTATTAAGAGAACTGTCATATTGTTCTGCTCTGGTTAGGCCTCAGCTGGAGTATTGTGTCCAGTTCTGGGCACCGCATTTCAAGAAAGATGTGGAGAAATTGGAAAGGGTCCAGAGAAGAGCAACAAGAATGATTAAAGGTCTTGAGAACATGACCTATGAAGGAAGGCTGAAAGAATTGGGTTTGTTTAGTTTGGAAAAGAGAAGACTGAGAGGGGACATGATAGCAGTTTTCAGGTATCTAAAAGGGTGTCATAAGGAGGAGGGAGAAAACTTGTTCACCGTAGCCTCTGAGGATAGAACACGAAGCAATGGGCTTAAACTGCAGCAAGGGAGGTCTAGGTTGGACATTAGGAAAAAGTTCCTAACTGTCAGGGTGGTTAAACACTGGAATAAATTGCCTAGGGAGGTTGTGGAATCTCCATCTCTGGAGATATTTAAGAGTAGGTTAGATAAATGTCTATCAGGGATGGTCTAGACAGTATTTGGTCCTGCCATGCGGGCAGGGGACTGGACTCGATGACCTCTCGAGGTCCCTTCCAGTCCTAGAATCTATGAATCTATTAATCTACTTGTCACTGGTGAGGCCCCAGTTGGAGTATTGAGTCCAGTTTTGTGTGCCACACTTTGAGATGTAGACAAATTGGAGAGAGTCCAGAGGAGAGGAACAAAAACGATCAAAGTTTTAGAAAACCAGACCTCTGTGGAAATGTTAAAAAAAAATGGGCATGTTTAGTTTTGAGAAAAGAAGAATGAGGAGGTGGATCTGTTAATCGTCTTCCAATATGTTAAGGGCTGTTATAAAGGGGATGGTGATCAATTATTCTCCATGTCCACTGAAAGCAGAACAAGAAGTAATGGGCTTAATCTGTAGCAAGAGAGATTTTGATTTGACATTCGGAAAATCTTTCTAACTATAAGCATAGTCACACGCTGAAACAGACTTCCAAGGGAGTTATGGAATTCCCATCATTGGAGGTTTTTAAGAACAAGTTAGACAAGCCCTGTCAAGGATGGTCTAGGTATACTTGGACCTGCCTCAACAGAGGGGGCTACAGTAGATGACCTTTCAAGATCCCTTCTAGCCCTACATATCTATGATTCTTTGATTTTATTATTTTTTAAAAATTCCTGGCTGAAGTGAGCCAGCACTAGGTGATTTGCGAACTCTATATGCACAGTCAATGATCTGTGGATCAATTTGGGAACAATTATTTTTATCTTATAATTCTCAGAAACAGGAAAATATTACATGTCTGAATGTCATGAGGTGACAGTTGCTAATGCCATTGTTCAATGTACCAGGGGGCTTTAGAATTCTCTAACTTGTGATTTAAGATCAAAGATTTGTGTTTCAAGGGTTGGACTTCTGCATTCTTCAAAATTTCTTAAATGGTTTACTTTAGCTAAATAATTATTTCAGATACTTATTATTGCAATGCACCCTGGTGTGAATTTTAGGGAAGGTGTTTCAAGATCCATTTTGTCTTTTATTTATTGTATTATATTCCTAGAATTTCGCAAGTCACATGTATCAGATGATGATACAAACACCCAACAACAAAATTGTAAATAGGTTTGTGAATAAATTACATATATCTTGAGATGAGAAATTGTCTCTCTATAAGTCCCTCTAGAAGTGTGCAAAAAGATCCTCACTACTGTTGAAACTGGGAAAACTACATTTGCATATGATTTAGGACCCAATCCTACAAACACTCACTGCCAGCGCTAGTACCTAGATTTTGATTTCTGTTCACAGATGTAGTGCTTGCACTATTCAGGAAGTGCTGGGATGTTTTCAGGGGAGTAAGCACTACTCCCAGCAATGTTTGCAGTACTGAGCCTTTAAGTTGATACAGATAACACAGTCCAGTCCAAAGAGTCAAATCCTCATCTCATTGAATTCAGGTGTAAAATTCCCTTTGACTTCAATGTGATCAAAGTGGGGCAAAAATTAAATGGGAGCATTGGGGGAATAAACATTATCCCCAGCAGTATGTGGAGGACAGAGCTCTTTTCTTGAAAGCTTAACTCTCTGTACAATAAGCATTCTATCAGGGTACAGTAAATACTATATCCCCTCTGTGTGACTTTTATCTTTACTGGCACTCTTATCAAGGCTTCTCTCAAATGTCTCACTTGACCTCTCTCTCATTCCAGTTATCAAACTGTAATTTAGAATTGCTTAAGGTTACACTTAGCAGTGGGCAGGAAGGGATCACTGCTATTTTCCAGTGTGCACTGGGGGAAATCATATATATAAATATGTGAAGAGGCCAATATAAAATGTACCAACAAAATAAATAAATAAACTTGAGTTGTCATGGGCAACCCTTTTTGCTCATGAGGGAGAGATGACAATGAGAAACATATGGAACAAAAGATACAAGATTTGAAAGGAGGTGCAGAAAGAAATGTAAGAAAAACGTGACAAAATGTATTCCATTCAGCTAATCAAGTGAATTGCCAGACAGACAAATCTCTTTTGCTTTTTGTCCTTCAATGAAATCTCATTTGTTTTTGAGAGCAAGTAGTTTTGTAGCACCGTTTTCCATCCAACTGGCAGCAAAACCAACTGCGAGTGAAAACCTCTATAAATGAAGAAGTATGCAAGGAAGGTTCAATTTTACTAATTCCAGCCAGGGTCCATCATTGCCAACTTTTTCCCTTTAGTCTCACTCTTTGACTTTCCATCTTAGCCAGAGAGAAAGACAACATGAATTGTTGGTTTTGGGGTTTTTTAATTCTCTCTGAGTCATGCTGCTGCAAAGCATCTGAGTCTTTTGGAGGCATTTCAGGACTGTCTCTTTCGCTTAGAATTAGATGTTGTATTTGTATGGATTAAAGTTGTGGAATCCTATCTCATAGAACTGGAAGGGACCCTGAAGGGTCATCAAGTCCAGCCCCCACCTTCACTAGCAGGACCAAGTACAGATTTTTGCCCCAGATCCCTAAGTGGCCTCCTCAAGGATTGAACTCACAAGCCTGGGTTTAGCAGGCCAATGCTCAAACCACTGAGCTCTCCCTTCCCCTCCAAGAAGCCAAGTATCTTGATTTTCCAGTTAATACATGCTGCAAAAGATCTTAGGAAGTAATCTTAAATTAATTATGAGGTGTCTTTCAAATGTCCTTTCTTGTAGATAAGAGTGAATGTTCTCTCACTGGGCAGAAATTAAACAAATACTTACAACTGAATGATAAGGTGTATTTTTATAATAATTAAAAGCATTTTTAAAACATGAGGATTTGTGTCAAAATAAGAAAAATACATTCCCCCTTTTTTAAAACTGAGGAAAATTTACCAATCAACATATTTTAAAAGAATGAAGGGCTTGTGGTTCAAGTGTCATAACAGCCCTAATCTACAACTTTTAAAATATTTCACAATATCTGAAAGTAAGGAAATCTTCAAGACAAAATGGTTTTGTGGTCAACCTACTATGTGACCTTCCACCAGTCACTCAGAGCTTGATCCAAAGGCCTTGAAGTCAATTGGATCTTTTCTGTTGACTGCAATGGCCATTGGATCAGGCTCCTAATCTATATGCCTCAGTCCCAAATTTGCACACAGAAAAAAGGAGAAAGAGCATAACAATATTTTGCCTATCACATCTAACACTGATCCCTGCAGTACTCCCCCAGATGCTTTCCCCCAACTCATGTCAATTAGTATTAACCTTTTCACAGTTCATGACTGTTTCTATCCAGTCCAATTTGAAATTAATTTTTCAAGCAATTGCAGTTCTGATGTCCCCTTTGCAGCAGTTAGCCCGTTTTATAGAGGAGAGTACTGTGCAGTCTACCGTAGTGAGTGAATAAATAGCAGGGAGCCATGCCACTAGGGAAAAGAGGGCCCAGTGAGCAGCACAGAGGCCTTGATATCCTCAGAATTAAACCCAGATTTTCATATGGATCATTGAATTTGCACAGTTTGAAGGTGATGTACTTTGCCCTCTATGCACAACCACAGAATCCTCATCCTATGGGACTGAACTGTGGAATTTAACCACTGGCTAGAGAGTGGGTTGGAGGGTGCAGAACTGTATAGCCCCATGAGTAGCTCAGTTGGGATTGTGCCTCAAGAAGGCACAATATTGCTGGGTTATCCAGAGTGAGCGGTAACTGCGCAAGCTGCTCTCGTTGATTTACAGACCCCATGCTTCTATGACCCCAACTGTTATAAGCAGTTATTTAGGTTACACTGGCAGCCTCCTTATGAGCTCTCCAAGCCCCACTTCTACCTCATCATACCAGTCTCTCACTACCTGGTCCAGAGTGGGAAATGTTTCTGAAATTCTGAGAATTCTAACTTGCAGAGTTTTTTGATTAATCTTTCTACATTAGGGAGAATTTACATTAGCCCTAAATCTCTACTAACCTTGAAAATCATGGGCATAGTCAGACATTTTTTTTTTTTTTATGTTTCCCATGTTATTTTTCAGGAAATCCCTACCCTGCAGTATAATTGTAACATCTTAGAATAATGCAGTTAATTGCATGTTCTTTCCATCACTGTTAATACATTAAGCACATTACTACATTTTAATCTTTTATAACTACTTTCAAAGGACAGGATTATCACTTGCTCATATGACAGTGGCTGCTATGTCACCATCAAGTCCACATTTTGGGTAAAATCTAATGGTGGTGATTATTTATATTTTATTTTTAAGTCCTTCTCATCTCTTGAAAGATTCCTCCAGAATATGAAAACACTTGAGAGAAAAATAGGAGCTTTGCAGGATGCCTCAATATGCTTGGCTAGCACTTGACAATACAGAGCTGACTGCCAGGAATTCAATGTTATTAGACCTTTAAGGCAGTATCAGTTTACACTATGCAGAATAGGCACTGAGGTCAGCACAACTGCAGCCATGATTACTGAAATAAAATTATGTCTAATTGATTCAACAGTTAGAAGGCAGGTGCATGAAAAAAAATTAAGCAAAGTAAATTCTTCAGCACTCACAGAAAAGATATTATGAGAAGGTTGTATCATGGGTACGCATGTTTTGTAGACTAAAGCCTCAAATACTACCTTCTAATGAAAAGGCTTATCTGAGCAAAAAAAATCACAATAGAAGAAATCCAAGAACACATGCTTAAAGAAGATTAAAAAGGTAAAATGAGATGTGGATGCTGGCAAAAAAATAAAATAAAATAAACTCAGAACTGCAGAGAATAGAGGTTATCCATCAAAGATTCAATCGTGTGTCAGATTCCAGATACATCTCCATTTTATTACCATAAGAGGAATGAAAAGTTCTGTAGCATTCTGAAAGGTACCTTTGTTCTAATTTCACCTTTTGATGTTACCATTTAACACTGTTCTAACCACTTGAACAAGAAGATCACTTTGCTTGGTTTTTCTGTGGTGTATCTTTGGGCACCTACATTAGTTACATTATAGAGAAAAGGTAACTGGCGGGTCAACTTCTATAAACAGTTCCTAGGAAAAGCGCTCCACAGGCTGTATTAGCTTTCATGTAGTTAAGGTGTAATACATATTAAACCTTCTTTTGTAAGCATGCCTGGATGTTAGCTGGTTTGAGTTGATCAGCTCTTAAGGCCTGATCCTGGAAGGTGCTAAGTGTTCAGTGAAGTAAGTGGCCCTTGATAGTGTCCAATCAGTACCCCACAAAAGCGCTCAGGCTGGGATTTTGAAAAGCACCTAAGTGAATTAGGTACGTAATCCCCATTTAAAGTCCAGGGAAGTTAAGTGCCTATCTTATTTAGGCACTTTTGAGAACTCCAAGCTCAGCACCTTGCAGGATGAGACCCTAAGAATACTCTGAGAAGCACAGATTTTTTTTTTTTACATTACAGCTGCTTCATTCACACCCCCATGGTAGTAGTGCTCATTCAATTTTTTATTACAAGCTGGTATGTTTGATTATGTGTTTTCAAACCAAATCCTATTTCATGCATTCCAGGTTTTGTTTTGTTTTTGTGTGCTGCATACCAACTATACTGCTGTTAGCAGTTAAACTTGTGAGTCAAGTATAAAGAAGTCACTGCTGGCTTGAACTAGTGGAACTGTTTCTTTAGCTCTTAACTAATCCCTTGTCTGGAAAGCTGGAAACCTAAATTTTAATCTCCACTATTCATAACCTCTCCCTTTCAATGCATTTTTATAAACAGTGTAGTTTATTTCAGAGCTGTGTGTAACACTTGCCAGTTGTCTAGAGTCCAGCTGGATATGGGAAGCATTATGTAGGTAATTAGAGATATGGAATGTAGTGGTGACATGAGCTAATTGCATAATTATTGGTAACTAGGATGATACAATAATGTGAGTTGCCATGTAGTTACATCTTTGTCAGTGGAGTTATCATGTATAACCCAGGCTTTCATGTTGTTATCCCAAAATAGTACGCATAATTCTGCAAAACATTTATAACTGATTTGTCATCATGGCGTTCCAAATATCGAAGGGTAGTGGGGAAACACACACATAAGAAAAATCCAAACTCATTATGGCAACATGCTCAGTGGGGTTTCTCTGTGATGCTGGCCAGTAGTGCAGATTACAGAGGAAATGCAGGCCAGACCTACAAAATGGGGGGCTGAATCCTGGAAAGCAGTGACTCAGGAAAGGGTTTAGGGGTCATAATGGGGAAACAACTCAACATGAGGTGCAATGTTGTAGCAAAAAAGGGCTAATGCAATTGTTGGATGTATGAGAAGGAGTAGGCAATTCAGGGATAACAAGATGAAATGCAATGACCTGTGATATACAGGAGGTCAGACAATGGTCTAATCATCCCTTTTGGCCTGGAGCTTTATGAAGCTATGAAACACTTACTCTCCACTTTCCTCTTCCAGCAGAGCAGCAACCCAGAGACAGAGAGCAGGGCAGCCTTTTGGTGCTATTTTTTGATGGACAGTTTCTTTTCCTTCTTTGGCTTTATTTTTATTACTGGACACAAGCACCCTGTGCACCCTTATGTAGTGTACAAATAGACATAATTATTTCATCATCAGTTAGGCACCTAACTTGGGTGAGCACTTTAGAAGTGCCACAGCAGAGATTAGGTTTGAACTCTGGAGAACTGGGTTCAATTTCTTCCTCTGCTATGGACTTTATGTGATCTTAGGCAAGTCATTTAAGCCCAGATCCACAATGGCATTTAGGATCCTAACTTCCAACGATTTCAATGAAGTTAGCAGCCTAAATAAGTTTGTGGATCTGGCATTAGGGTATGTCTACACTGCAAAAAATACCCCATGACAGTGAGGCTCAGAGTGCAGGTCTTCAGGCTCATGGGACTCGTGCTAAAAATAGCAGTGTAGACACCCCTGCTTGGGCCTGAAAATCTACAGAACTATTTTTAGTACCATAGTACAAGCCTTGCAAGCCAGAGTCTGTAGACCCGGTCTCAGTCTCTCTGGACCTCACTTCTCCATCTGTCAAATGAAGATAACACTTCTTACCTCCCAGGCCTGTTGTGAGGATGACTACGCTAAGGATTGTGAGGCACTCAGATGTTACAGTAATGGGAGCCATAGATTGTTTGAAAATCTTACCATAAACCTGGTTAGCACTGAATTGCTTTTGTTTAAAGACTTCAGTACACAACTAAGTGCAATGAGGGACAGGGCAGGATGGGCAATTTCATGGCTGATGTGGGCAGACATGAGATCTGATCAATTATTTTCCAGATACTTTGCTAAAGTTTCCTAAATTATATATCCCTTTTTAGTTTCCTGATTCATTTAGTGAGAGGGAGGTGGGGAAATGCTCTTCAGATTGATGGTACCAGTGACAGGTTAAACTTAGTCAAAACTGCAGACCCATTATTATTAAACAATAAAAAAGTTGTAAACTGTTGACCTCCTCCAGAGTCTCTGCTACGTTTTTTTTTTCTTCTCCTTAATGTCAAAAAGCTCAAGAGAAATGCCAGAAACCAAGAATTCATAATCCTGTACTCAAGTAGTGCAAAGTGTAACAGCACTGTTGGAACATGATTAAGACAGAAATAGAAGTTGCATAAACATCACATTGTGGCCTTTTTTTTATCAAAGTTTACTAGAACAAATACTGTGCCTGAGGGGAAAATAGTAGATAAAGCCAAAATATGACCAAAATTAAACTGTCATGAAAAATGTATTGTTCCAAAGATACCTAGAGATAGATGTGGATCTGGACTTTCAAAACAGAAGCTGCCCTAGGCTAGACTCACAAAGAGCCTTAGGTGCCTAACAGCCTCTTTAGGCGCCTAACTGTCTCTTTAGTTGCCCAAGTCCAACAGTTAGGCACCACTGACATTCACAAAACCCCTGATCAGCTGCTGCCTAACTCTGTAGGCACCTAAATTCCCACTGATGGGCATGCATAAAACAGTGCTGAGCTACATGGTGTCCTGGCTCCTGCTTAAGCCCTGGTGGGATTCCAAAAGTAGGCATTTCCCCACCTCATTGGGGACCAAGGTGGCAAGTGAGCTCTGAACCTACTCTCTATACCTGTGAGGGCCAGAACCAGGAGAGTTACCACAGGAGGCTTTGCCAGTGCTCCGGCAGAAGGACTCTGTGAGGCTGGGCCCAGGAGGAAGTCCCGCCCAGCAGTACCTGAGTGGCAGCTCCTCACAGCCCATTGATTGGCTGGCACTGGCACGTAAGCCAGGAAGCCATGATAGGGAGTTGTCTGAGCAACAATACAGACTGCCTGCCTGGCTTCAGACTTGTATGTGTTCCCAAACCCCAGTTTCTGACCCTGCCTCCTGATGTCTGACTCTTGGTTTATACTCTGGTCTGTCTTGGACTCTGACCCTGTGGTACCTGACTCGGCCTAACTACTACTCTGACCACTAGGTCTGACTGTCCATGACCAGCTTGTAAAAGTGTCTAAACTGTAGCTAAGCATAGAGCATAGTTTGGGGAAGGAATTTTAAAGGTAATGTTTAGAGTCTATTATGAAAATCTGATCACTGAGTATGTGTACAGATGCTGGGGATTATGTGGGCAGATGCTGAGTGGATATGAGATAGAGAAAGTGCCCTGAACTGGGTTACACAAGTTTAATATGCCACTATTACTTTGTGACCCATGATTTGGGGTTGAAATAGCTCCCTGTGTATATTTTGAAGTAAAGTTTTTTAGGCTCTTCTGATGGACACTTGAAAACATAATATTGCTTTCTATTTAGCAATATGCTTATTACTAACACTGATTTGAGGCTACACAATTGTTTTACCATTTTATTTGATGCTACCAATGACACTTTTCAGCAAAAATTCTTAGGATGCCTTCCCCAAATAATTGTTTCAAAAATTCTGAGGAAGAGCTGCAGGCTGGAGCTCAGATTCCCCTCCAGAATCCAACTTTGCCAAACAGTAGTGAGAATCTAGTTTGTTGTTCATGCGTAGTGTAGAATGAATGTATTAGGAGATGGGAATTGGAAAGCATGGTTAATATGGGATGCTGTTTATAAGGCAGGTCTTGTTTTACCATACTGCATGTTTCCCACTTTAATCCCACATCTTGGTTTCTTTCCTGATATCACCTTGTAGGTGTTCAGTTAGTAATTTAAGATTAACATTGCCAAAACTGAATGTCTTGTTTTCTCTGGTCCCAAAGGCTTCCCTTCTCCCCTATTTCTCTGTCACTTTAGGTAACAAATGCTATCTTCCCAGTCTTTCAGTCCATATTCTGGGGGTTACCTTAAACTCGTCTCTTTAGATCCACATGCCAAAACTGTGGCCAAGTCTTTCTGCTTCTACCTACATAACATTGCTATGATCTGACCTGTTCAGACTGCCAAGGTTCTCCTTCAGGCTCTCATCTCACGCTTTATCTCCTCAGCTCTTGTCTTGATACCAGCCACACTTCCCCCATCAAGTGCTGCTGCTCTTGAATCGTCATTCTGACCGCATCATCTCCTTTTGGGGATCCTTCCACTGGCTCCCTCTACTCCAGCACCACATCACACACCACGTTCGCTGTCTTTGCTTTTAAGGCCCTTCACCATTTAACCTCACCTTCTGCATCCATGTACTGGGATTGCTCATCTGTCTGTTTTTCCCTCTGCTACCTCAGTGCTTTTTCCCAGGCCAACCCCATGCATGGTGAAGACTCCCAACGAAATTCATAAAGCTGCCATCTTATCCTCTTTTAAATTCCTCCTTAAAACTACTTCTGCCATGATCACTGCTTAGTATTGGTTAGACAAGTGGCAAGCTGAGACTTGTATTTTTCCGGCTAAATGCTCTTCATTTTGTTAACTCATCCTTCCCACACACATCATTTGTCTGTTTTGTCCACTTATTGTCTCTTTTCTGACACCTAAACTGAAAATTCCTGCTCCATAGAGCTATGTCTTTATTTGTATGTATAGCGCTTAGCACAAAGGGCCCAGAGCCTTGACTGGGTTTTTCAGGTGCTAGTATTAATTAATAATTAATCAATTACTGGGCAGTCATCCATGTTCCCCTCCTGTAACCAAAGTTGTTCTTCAATTCATTATGTAGTAATCCTGTAAAATTCACTCTGGAGCTGTTCAAGAGAATAAATCCAGATATTGTCACTGATTATAAAAGGACAGACAACAGCAGTCACTGCCAGGGAATGTCAGCACTCCTGAAGGATTAGCTCACAGCAAAGTTTGAAATCTCTGAAATTGCCAACAAAGTGGTTCGCTCTGCACATCAACTTCTTTTCACCTTTTTCTGTGCCCTTACCCTTTCCTAGGAATCATGGAAAACTCACAGCTTGTTTGAGACAGCTGACTGAGACTGCTGTACACAGATACTTCTACTGGACTTGCCCACATGTCAGTATTGATTGTTTTTTACTGGACTTATATAAAGTGCTTGGCCAGGAGAAGGGCTCTGCTAGGGAACTCTGCTGGGAAAGATTCCCTCAACATAGGATTGAGTACTGGAGAAAATCTGGTTCTGCAGATACAAGCCAGATTGTACATAAACTTCACGCAGAACAACATTCTGGGTACATAATGTAAGGGTCACACATTTCTGCTCTTGCTGTCTCTTTTCTAACAGTCTTAGGCTAACAGTATGCAAAGTAACTCCTAGAACAGATCCAATTTAGCAAATCTACATTTCTCAGCTGATAACTGAATTCCACACAGTATACTGGTGAGAGTCAGATATGCATGACAGGAAATGACTGTCTCTGAAAGGATCTCATTTTAGAAGTAATTTATGCTCTGAAGGGAGCATGAATACAGCCCTGGGAAGGCCATGGGAAGGGAATCTTGTGGAGAATTACTAATCTTACAGATAAATTAGGGGCAATGGAGAGTTTTCATCCCATATATAGTTTAAAATCACTCACTGAATTGAGATTCCCAGGGACTACTTGTAGTATGCAAATATGTCCAGACATAACAGCAGCCATGGCTATCCCATGAGGAAACAGAGCAAGGCATCCATCAATGCTAGTTGAAGCTGGACAGTGAGGTGTGCAGAGGAGTGTGTGGAACCACAGTCTGCTTGATGCCCGAATGTTAATAGGATTTTAAAAGTGAGATGCACAGTTGGCTATCTGTTTAGTACAGGGGTCGGCAACCTTTCAGGAGTGGTGTGCCAAGTCTTCATTTATTCACTCTAATATAAGGTTTCACGTGCCAGTAATACATTTTAACGTTTTTAGAAGGTCTCTTTCTATAAGTCTATAATATATAACTAAACAATTGTTGTATGTAAAGTAAATAAGGTTTATAAAATGTTTAAGAAGCTTCATTTAAAATGAAATTAAAATGCAGAGCCCCCCCCGACCAGTGGCCAGGACCCGGGAAGTGTGAGTGCCACTGAAAATCAGCTTGCGTGCCGCCTTCGGCACGCGTGCCATAGGTTGCCTACCGCTGGTTTAGCACTTAGATGTTGCTATTTATATGTTACAATGTTGCATAGATCATAGGTGTGGTTCTCATCCATTATGTCACATGTGCTAATGAGCATCTGTTAATGGCATTTCTGTGTTCAACCCAGGATTTTTAATAGCAATGACAATCAGTGGATATGTTTGCTATTTGCTAGAGATCAGCACCATGTTTGGGGCATCAAGCTCACCAGGCGGTAACTTCTCCTGGTTTTGGTTTACTTGGCAAGCATCCTAAACTAATTATTTTCTGTAAGAAGTAGCTCTATAAGTTCTCAGCATCCCTGAAAAACACATCCACACACTGCTGGTGCCTGATATTCACTGAGTTTTTAAGAGTTCAAGGCTTGCTTTATGCACAGAGAGAGCCTGTATTCTAAGGAAACAAAATGCCCAGGAGAGAAATGTGTATAGAAATTAAAATCCCTGTGGAAACAATCATCAGGCAAATATTTTAAATTAGTCAGGATTATAAACTATTTACTTTGTTCATTTATCCACAATCTCCCAGTCAATATTTTCAGATCAAATTTACTACTGCAAAATGCTGCCAAACACTACACATGGCAGAAATTTCTTAGATATTAAAAGCAGGAAATGAGATGAGAAACCTTTTAAAAACATATAAGCCACTAACATAACAAGTTGTATTAGTGAAACTTAAACTGCAAATACTGATGAATGAGAGTTAGTAAAGTCAAGGAAATGAAGAGAGGGTTTGGGATCTGACTTTAAAATGTCTGAACTATATTTGTCCTACCAGCATCATTTCAGATTCTCTTCAGGAGAAGTGGCATCACCTGAGTGTTATGGGGAAATGGAGTATTGTTTGTGTGACTGGTGACTAGTTAATGAGCTACACATAATAAATGTAGAATTTGGGAAATATTTTACTTCTCTCAGAGTAGAATTTAACCACTAATAATTTTGATTTCTGTTTATTAGAGTTGGTTGAAACTTATAGTGAAGAAAGTTATCCTGCCATAAAATGCTTATGTATAATTACAATTTTTCCATAGGATACTTTGAAACAATTTTCATTTCACATAGACTTAATATCATTTTGCTTCACTTAAAAAAAGAGAACAATTTATGTCAAAACAATGATTCAAAACAATTTTCATTTTGACTTTTTCAGTTATAAAAAAACATTTTAAATTGAAATTGTCCGTTTAATTTTGAATCATTTGCAAATTTCCCACAAAAAAACAAAATGTTTCAATCGAAAAATTTTGAACCAAGATTTTTTTTATTAGAAATTTCTCCAAGGAAAACTGTTTTTCACATCCGCTATCCTGTTCATTTGTCTCTTAGGATTTTGTACAGTGCCCATCATTCTGCTATCTAACATCTGACATCTTGCTGTCCAGCATGGATAATTATTATACTGGAGTTGGGGAACCACAATGACCAACCCCAAACAATACATTTTTAGAATTCCAGAATAGACTGTCTATTATACTGCTCCCATAAATGTAATGATTAAATCAGCGCATCTCGCCTATGAGCATGTTCTCATGGAAAATCAAAATACGACTGTCCTAGCATAATAGATTCATAGAAAACCTTGAGGTTATCTAAGCCATCCTCCTCCATTGAGGAAGGACCAAGTACTATATTCCTAGACCATCCCTGAGAGGTGACTGTGTAACTGTTCTTAAAATCTCCAATGACAGGAATTCTTTGGAAGCCTATTCCAGTGCTGAACTATCCCCAGTATCTAACTTAAATCTCCCTTGCTGCAGATTAAGCTGATTACATCTTGTCCTATCTTTAGTGAACAGGGGGAACAATTGATCACTGACCTCTTTGTAACAGCCTTTATCACAGGAGTAGTCTATTTTTTATCAAGGTCCACTTTTCTTGCTCAAGGTATAGTCAAGGTCCAGATGCCACAGAAAATAATAAACAACAACAACAATAATGATAATAAGTAAATAAAAAGATTTCAGGGTCTATTCAAAAGTGTCTGGCAGTCCGGATTTGGCCCACAGTCGGCCTACTGACTACACCTGCCTTAACATATCTGAAGACTGCTATCAGGACTTCTTTTCTCAAGATTAAACATGCCCAGGTTTTTTTTACTTTTCATCAGAGGTCAGGTATTCCAAAACTTTTAGCATTTTTGTTGATCTCCTCGGGACTCTCTCGAATTTGTGCACATCCACCCACAACTGGACACAGTACTCCAGCTGAGGATTCACCAGTGCCGAGTAGAGTTAGACAATTATGTTCTGTTAGGGTTGCCAGGCGTTCAGTTTTCAACCGGAATGCCTGGTTGAAAAGGGACCCTGGCGGCTCCAGTCAGCACTGCTGACTGGGCTGTTAAAAGTCCAGTTGGCTGCCCGCAGTGGGGCAGGCAGGGTGTCTGCCCAACTCTGCACAGCTCCCAGAAAGCTGCCAGCATCTCCCTCTGGCTCCTAAGTGTAGGTAGGCCACAGGGGCTCTGTGCATTGCTCCCCCACCCAGCGCTGGCTCTGCAGCTCCCATTGGATGGGTACTGCGGCCAATGGGAGCTGCGAGGGCGGCGCCTGCAGGCAGAGGCAGCACACAGAGCCGCCTGGCTGCACCTCTGCATAGAAGACAGGGGGAGATGCTGGCAGCTATCTGGGAGCTGCCTGAGGTAAGGGCTACCCAGAGAACGCATCCCATGCCCAAACCCCCTGCCCCAGCCTGGAGCCCTCTCCCACGCTCCAAATCCCTTGGCCCCAGCCTGTACCCCAAACCTCTAATTTCTTGCCCCACCCCAGAGCCCACACCCCCACCCCAGAGCCTGCACCCCCTCCCACACACCAACCCCCTGCTCCAGGCCTGAGCCCCCTCCTGCACTCTGAATCCCTTGGCCCCAGCCCAGCACCCCCTCCTGCACCCCAAGCCTCTCATCTCCAGCCCCATTTCAGAGCCCACATCCCCAGCTGAAGCCCTCACCCCTTCTCGCACCCCAACCCCCTGCCCCAGCCCGCTGAAAATGAGTGAATGAGTGAGAACGAGCGACGGAGGAAGGGGGATGGAGTGAGTGGGGGCGGGGCCTCGGAGAAGGGGTGGGACCAAGCGCGGGGCAAGGGTTTCGGTTTTCTGCAAATAGAAAGTTAGCAACTCTGTTCTGTGTCTTACCTATAACACTGCTGTAAATAGAACCCCAGAATATTAGTCTTTTTATAACTTCGTCACATTGTTGATACATTCAATTTGCAATCCACTATAACCCCAGAAACTCTTCAGCAGTACTACTACATAGCCACTTAGCCCCATTTTGTAGTTGTGTAACTGATATTTTCTTTATAAATGAGTGCTTTGCACTTGCTTTTACTGAATTTCATCTTGCTCAATTCAGTCCAGTTCTCCAGTTTGACAAGGTCATTTTGAATTCTAATCCTGACCTCCAAAGTGCTAGCAACCCCTGTCCTCCCATCTTGGAGTTGTCCAAAATTTTACAAGCATACTCTCCACTCCATTATCCAATAGTACGGAACCAGGACAGACTCTGGCAGACACCACTAGATACATCCTCCCAGTGTGACAGCAAACCATTGACAACTACTCTTGAATATGTCTGTGATGAAGCAGAGAAATTGCCCACCAGCATAGCAAGGGTTAAAGGGAGCCTTTGGGCCTAGCTAGCCCTGCCCTGTTATACTTGCATCCAATGCCAGGCCTGAACAGGGGGAGAAAAGGAGAGAGCCTGGCTCATTTGAGGGCTGACTGGCTAAGAGGCAGGAGCTAGATGCCTCACTACCTGAGAGGAAGGGTCACTAGCCTGCTAGCCAAGGCAGCCACCAGGGAGTAAGTGTTTTCCTCTGTCAGCCAAGGGAGACTGGCAAGAGATCTAGGAGCCTCCAGCAACTGAATTAACTGGGTGTCTGAAACACAGAGACATTGTGGGGTTTGGCCTCACCAAACTTATGGCTGCCCTACCCAAAGTAGCCTGGGACTGTGGCAGGGTGCCCCCTCAAGGTCCATGAGGGGGTGCTACTGGAGGTAAGCTACCCCAAACTGAAGGGACAGTGGTAGGAAGTATCCTGGGGCAGTGGATTTAATCTTCCTGCTGAGGGGGTCCCCCCTGTTCAGGGATTGACTCACACAGGGCCCTGGCTGGGACCCAGTGGAGCGAGAGGGCCCATGGTCACCTACCCCACCTCCTAAAAGACTGAGGCACCTCAACCAAAGAAACAAGGGGCTGGAATTCAGGCACACCAACCACTAGGCTGCCTGGCTCTCCAAGCACCTGTTGCATGGTCTTTCAACCAGTTGTGCACCAACCGTATAGTGATTTCATCTAGACCATACTTCCCTAGTTTGCTTATGAAAATGTCATGTAGAATCTGTCAAAAGCCTTGCTAAAGTCATGATATCATATCTATGGCTTCCCACATCCACTAGGCCAGTAATCCTGTCAACGAAGGAAATTGGGTTGGTTTGACATGACTTCTTGACAAATCCACGTTGTTTCTTACTTATAAACCTATTATACTATAGATGTATACAAATTGATTGTTTAAAAATTTGCTTTGATACCTGGAAAGATACTGTAGTTAGGCTGACCGGGCTATAATTCCTGGGTGTTCTATGTTTACCCTTCTCCCGTCTTCTGAGACCTCATCCATCCAGGAGTTCTCATAGATAATTGCTAATGGTTACGAAATTGCTTCCTTAAGTATTGTAGGATGAGTTTCATAAGCCCCTGTCAACTTGAATACATCTGACTTATATAAACATCTTTAACCTGTTCTTTCCCTATTATGGCTTGTGTTCCTTCACCCTTGTTAATATGGATTGTCTTAAGTATCTGGTCACAATCAACATTTTTAATGAAGACTGAAGCAAAACAGGCAGTAAACACCTCAGCCTTCTGTATGTCATCTGTTGGCTCTCCTTCCCTGCTAAGTAGAGAACCTACACATTCTTTCATTAAAATGCATTTAGAGAACCTCTTCTTATTGCCTTTTATGTCCCTTGCTAGGTATAACTAATTTTGTGCCTTAGTCTTTATGATTTTTGTCCCTACATATTTGTGCTATTCTTTAGTACTCATCCTTAGCAATTTTTTCAGGTTTCCACATTTTGTCGGATTCCATCTTTATTTTTAGGTAATTTTAAAAGCTCCTGATTGAACCATATTGGCCTCTTGCTGTTCTACTCTTTCCTTTGCACTGGTATAGTTTGTTTGCCTTTAATACTGCCTCTGTGAGAAATTGCCACCTCTTGTGACTTCCTTTTTCCCTAAGATTTTTTTCCCTCTGGAATCTTAGCTGCCAGTTCTCTGAGTTTGTTAAAGTCACTACTTTTTTGAGGTCCGCTTTCCTTATTCTCCCTCCTTTCCTCAGCATCCTGAAGTCTATTTCATGATCACTTTCATCCAAATTGCCTTCAACCTTTAGATTCTCAACCAATTCCTCCGTTAGTCAGAATGAAGTCTAAAACGATTGTCTCCCTGGTTACTTCCTCAACTTTCTGAAACAAGTTGTCCCCCATACATTCCAAAAACTTAATGGAGACTTTGATTTGCCATATTACTTTTCCATAGATATCTGTGAAGTTAATTTTCCCCATTACTACCAGGTTTGTGTTTTGGATACTTTTGTGTGTTCTAGAAATGCCACATCTATCTCCTCCTGATTGGTGGTCTGTAGTAGACCCCTACTATGACATTGCCCATATTTTCCTCACTTTTTGTTTTTGTTTTTACCCAGAGACTTTCAACTTGTCTGCCTCTCACATCCTGCTACACCTCAGAACAAGTGTATATATTCCTGATGTATAATGTAACACCACCTTCCTTTTTTCACCTGGTTATCCTTCCTGAACAAGCTATACCCCTCTCTACTAATATTCAAATCATTAGATTTATTCCATCAAGTTTGTGATGCCAATTAAGTCATAATGTAGCTTAACACTGGTTAGAAGAAATGGGGTGAGGTCTCTCTCTATAGCAGAGGTGGGCAAACTGCAGCGCGTGGGACCCTCCTGCCCAGCCCCTGAGCCTCTGGCCCAGGAGGCTAGCCCCCGGCCCCTCCCCACGCAATGCTCTGGGCGGCGGGGCTGGGAGCTCCTGCTGGGCGGCCTGACCCGGTGCTCTGTTCTGCGTGGTGGCGTGGCTGGCTCCAGCCGAGCAGCACAGGAGCCTGTCCAGGTGCTCTGGGCGGTGCAGCTGTAGCGCCGCCAGCCACCAGCGCTCCAGGCAGCGTAGTAACGGAGCAGGGAGCAGAGGGGGTTGGATAGAGGGCAGGGGAGTTTGGGGTGGTGGTCAGGGAGCGGGGGTGTGGATAGGGGTTGGGGTGGTCAGAGGACAGGGAACAGGGGGGTTGAATGGGGGCAGGGGTCCTGGGGAGGCAGTCAGGAAGGGGGGGGGATTGGATGGGGCAGCGGGGGGCAGTCAGGGGCAGGGGTTCTGGAGGCAGTCAGGGGACAGGGAGAAGGGGTGGTTGGATGGGGAAGGGATCCCGGGGGGGGGGCATTCAGGAATGAGAGGAGGGGTTGGATGGGGCGGTGGGGGTGCTGGGGGCGGTCAGAGGACAAGGAGGGGTGGATATGGTAGGGGTCCCGGGGGGACCGTCAGGGGACAGGGAGGGGCTGTCAGGGGGTGAGAAGCAGAGGGGATTGGACGAGGGCAGGAGCCGGGCCACACCTGGCTGTTTGGGGAGGTACAGCCTCCCCTAACCAGCCCGCCATACAATTTCAAAAACCTGATGTGGCCCTCAGGCCAAAAAGTTTTCCCGCCCCTGCTCTATAGGTACTCTATGTTCAAATATTAATGTTTTTCAGACATGTCATAAGGTGAGCAGAGTCCAGTGCACCTGGACTGACTACCTGCTGCCCCACATGGCTTAAGAGGAGGCACCTGGGCCTTATAAAGGGGAAGAAAGCTGCAGGTTATTGTTAGCAGATGCCTGCAGACACTGCAGAAAGTAGGAAGGCTCCTGCAGGGCCCTTAGTCAGTGGGGGAAAGGTCTGTGGAGAAGGCCAAACTCCAGGCAAGAGGTGCTGGGAGAGCAGAAATACAGACCCTCAGGGAGGAAGGGCTATGCCTGGCTTGAAACTGGAGCAGAAAAGTATTGGCACTCTGAAGGGAAGACAGACCCTCAGAAAGAGGAAGTTGAAACTGAACACTGTATAAGACTTTTTTTCTTTTGAAAGTTTTGTGCAGTACTTAATTGGACCCCAGAAGAGGGAATGTTTTGAATATCTGGACTGTGTGGACTTTTAAAGGGATCCTGAGTGAAGGGGAAACTGAGGCAGGCCTCAGTAGAGCCATACTTGGCCAGAAGGTTGTGCTACCTGGCTGGCACATCTTTTAACAAGGTATACATTTTCCTTCTACACCATTTTTTTAACACTGAGATCTTAATCTGATAAATTGATGCACTTGTCCAAAATGACTACTCAATTAACAAATGGATGCTTTATTTCTACAACTATCTTCCATTTGTCTATGGTCCTTGGAAATAGCTGATCATATTTCATTAATCTAAATGTTAGTCAAATTACAAAAAAATACATTTAAAAATCACCTTCCATAAAAAAAACCCATATCTCTGCACATCCAGCATTACCCGCTATCAAAATACGGCCACCTCTTGGGTAAAAGGATGGAGTTGTGTAGACCATTGGTGTACAGTACATAGCCAAAATTCCTCCATTCTGCCAAGGGCACCCAAGAAAACACTTATTCTTATTAAAAGTGCTGTAGAATCTTCAATATCAATGCAGAGCAGATAGGATAGACAAGAGTTAAGAGAAGGGAAAAGCCAGACATGCAGGTAAATAGTATCAAAAGTATACTTTCTCAAAAAGTCTGCATTCTTTTTTCCTAGCACTTTTTTGAAAGATTTAAGTATAACCGTTAACAGGTCAGAAGACACCCAAGTATGTGAATGCCAATTGTACTTTCCTTCAGTGTATTCTGGAGTTTATTTGCTTAAGTTGCAATTACACAGACATTTGTTACACAATGTTAGGTGAGTGTGACGAGGTGTGCATGCCCCACACTGGGACTGCGGGGGTTAACCCTTCACTGTGGGCTGAGGAAGCCACGCCCCCATGGCCCTACTGGGCATACTCAAAGTGCAACACCAGTATAAGAGGGAGCAGCCTGGCTCAGTCTGGGTGGACTGCTGTAGGGAAAGGAGGTGTGCCGCTGGCTCCTGCTAAAGGGCCATTGGCACTTCACGATGCGGAGGTCAGCCAGCTGACAGCAACCCTCAACCCCCAGGCGCTGGACGCGACTGAGGGAGAAGGAACTGGGGGAACTAGGAAGCCATGAAATGCAGAGAAGCGGGTAGGAAGTAACCCAGGGAGTCTGCAGCGAGTTGGTTGGACAACCAGAGGCTAGCTCGGCGTGTTTCAACCAGATCCCCACCGACCTGGTGACCTGCAACCCCACCACCAACAGGGACCTGGGTTGGGACCCAGTGGAGAGGGAGGGCCCAGGTCCCCCTATCCTGGTCGCCACCCACCCTGAGTGGTGGGCCATCCTGACAGTCACTGACTCTGGCCGCTAGGCCGCATAGCCCTGAGCGTGGGGGTAGTTATTGACTCTGGCTGCTAGGCCGCACAGCCCTGAGCGTGGGGGCAGTTATTGACTCTGGCTACTAGGCTGCATGGTGCAGTTATTGACTCCGATCACTGGAATGCGCAGCTATGGTTAGGGGTGCACAGGCGTGACCATGGGCCTGACCCGCGACAGTGAGCAATATGTAACTTCATTGTATTAGTGTTTTGTGCAGAACCCCAACTCTCAATAAGCAATGAGAAACTTGAGGAATGAGAAAAAAATACACAAATTACTGCCCCGCAACTAAAGTAAGCTAAAAATAAATTGTAGTGCCTACTTATTTTAATTTCTGCTAATACCAGTAAGAGAACATGAATTATAGTTAAGAAAGGTACACCAACCTTGTTCCTGAGATAACAGCAATGTAAACAATCAGACATTTATACAACCTTGGGAATCAAAACAAGTGCCAACTTCCCACTGAATGTCTGGCATAGGCTCCTGGTAGTAATGTCACTGGGGCTTTCAAAGTGTGCAGCTATAAAAACATTTATTTCAGAAATGCTACAGTCTGAAGAGATTTTAGTGATGATTTAGAATGCTAAAGTTTAAGTCGTAGTCTCCACCTGATGGTTTATTAAAACATATTTTATGGGTCCTATTATGCCACAGGATCACTTAAGCCCCAGTTCAGCAAGATAATTATTTAAGTACATGCAAAACTTCATACTCCACTGAATGTTGAAGAAGGAGACTTCATAAATCACCTTTATCCATCCACACTGGAGGTAAGACAGGAGGCCACAGATGTGGTTTAATTAGTCTTCAACTTTATTCACTTAAAATATCTGGGAGTAGCCAGCAACAAATTTGTACAGTGCAAGAAGGAAGGGAGTTGGTTCTGCACTCTATGAGATGTAGGATTCCCAACCATCTCCCCCTTATTCATCTCTCTTAAGGGATGCTTTCTTTCAAATCCTCTTCCAACCCATTTTACCTGATAACTGTATTCCTTGTATACTGCGCATCTGCACTGGCCATCCACCACAACAGCATCATCGAGTCCCTCAGCGCCATCGAGTCCCAGACCACCCATGGAGAACATGAAAAACCCACCTGCCTTGGCTAGTGTTGTGGTGAGGGGAAAATTCCTTCCCAGCCCCCTAAGGAAAATGGTAACTGGCATAATGGCCAGAGACGGTCAAGAGGGAACCTGGTCCTTTTGCCACACTCAGGGGTGGGTGCTGCCAATCCCAATCATGGGAAGAGGGTCGCTACAGAGGTGCATGGGGTATAAATACCTCTCCACTCTTCTGGTCAGCAGGAAGGGCAATGCAGTGACTTTCTCTAAACCTGGCCCCAAGTGCTTCCTGCCCTTCCTGTCCATCCCTGTACACTTCCCCTTTTGCCCCACCTGTTGTAAGCAAACCCTTAAAGGAACAATTACCATCTTCTTTCAGCTATCTGGACAAAGACGCACTCGCATGAAGGTTGCAGTGAGCTTATTCTCTTGCATTGAAACCATCTTGTTTTGAGAATTATTGAGTTTGTGGATGTATTATTGATGTGTGAATTAGTGAGATTATCTCTTCTACCTTCATTGGGAATCATTAAAGATGTATGAAGTGGTGAAGCACTGGAATGCGTTACCTAGGGAGGTGGTGGAGTCTCCTTCCTGGGAGGTGGTGGAGTCTCCTTCCTGGGAGGTTTTTAAGGCCCGGCTTGACAAAGCCCTGGCTGGGATGATTTAGTTGGGAATTGGTCCTGCTTTGAGCAGGTGGTTGGACTAGATGACCTCCTGAGGGCCCTTCCAACCCTGATATTCTATGATTCTATGATTCATTGAGGAAGTACCTAGTGCTTCCATATAAATAAAGAACATACTATAAATATTTTTTCCAACTGCTTTCACAATTCATTTGAAAGATTTATTTGTGGGTTTAAACTCATCATTTTTCTTGGTCATCTAAGTGAACAATCCTCTCTGACTCAGTGTATATATATCATCTCTAAATGGTTAATGCATGCCAGATTGTGTGAAATTATTCCTTCTATCTAAAGTTCCCAGTGGACGCTTCATCTTAGAAGATTCACAGATTTAGTGTGGCTGGGATGTTGTCTTATGTCAGGAGTCTAACCCTAACGGTAGGAGACGGTAAGGTGCAGTCTAAGGTCTACTGTAGTTCTAATTAGCCTTTTCTTGTGTTCTTAACATTTTGTTGATGCTTAGTATTCACATATATAACAAAGTAATGCAACCAGGAGGTTTGATTTCAGTACAGCTACTGTTTAAGATGATTTCAAGCACAGGGCCTTAGAAATTATGTTTTTCTTCTCTTGGAATATTCCCTTTGATCATCCCTCTCTGGTAAAACTACATGAAAAATTACTAGTACGTAGTTTTCACTGTTCATGAAAGTTCTTGGTTTATTATACAATTTGTAAATATATATAAACCAAGATTTTATTCCAGTTTAAGAACAGTTCTGCACAAACTTTGGAGGAGGAGCCACGTCTTATTTTATCCATCTGGTTCACCTATCCCTAAGATGTAATATGATGTGCAAAATCAGCCAAGAAAATCCTGTGTGCTCACTGTATTTACAGATACTGCGATGGGTAATTAAATTATGATAGTAAGAAAATAATTAGTCTAATTATTGCAGAAGTTAAAGAAGCTCACTTTTCCCAGGGGATTTTCTTAAACACCAAGATGATTGCCAGCTATCTAGGAAAAGCTGATTCTTCAGATCATCTTGCCCAATCCTATCTTTTCATGGATCAAGATCATGAGACAAGCTGTCAAACTTGATAACTACACTTACATCACAGTAAGAATCAAAAGGCCTTGTACTTGGTCATTAAAATGTCTTGAGTGAAAAACATATTGAGGCAATGTAGGAAGCAATTAAAATATCTGATCAATACCAACACCCCTCAAGTACAACTTGCCTGCCACAGGTGCTGCCTCCCGCAGCTCCCATTGGTCACAGTTCCTGGCCAATGGAGCTGCGGACCCAGCCCTTGGGGCGGTGGCAGCGCACGGAGCCTCTCTGGCTGCCCATGCATCTAGGGGCTGCAAGGACCTGGTGGCCACTTCTGGGAGGTGCGCGGAGCTAGGGCAGGCAGGGAGCCTGCCTTAGACCCGGGCCCCCGCTGTGCCGCTGACCAAACTTTTAACGACCGGTCAGCGGTGCCGACTGGAGCCACCAGGGTCCCTTTTCGACCAGGTGTTCCCATCGAAAACTGGATGCCTGGCAACCCTAATTGAGGTTTATATTTCCAAGAATGGTGACCAATCTGGCAGCCCCCAAAACTTCAGGCAGTTTGTCAGATCATTATCTGAGCAGGTACACATGTATTTTCTGAAATTGTTCTGACAGTCTGAGTATGAGTCATGACTTACGATAGGGTAGTGCTTTGTTTTTTACATGATTCTAAGTACAAAGTAAAGTTCTCCAAATTTGGGAGGAGTCGCTTTTATACATAGTTACCAGTTTAGATAAAAGCAATTCATTTTGCAAGCTCAAAGGCATTTCCAAGCAGAAACCAGCAGATTGTATTGAATCTCTCTTTTTAAAAAAGCTTTGAAAAAGAGAAGGTCAGAGATCAGGCATATGAAGAATTTGATTTTTCAATAAAACATGCATTCAAAATGAGGGCAATTGAGGTGACCAGGTGCCAGCTCATGCCAAGGCCCTTAGGCCTCTCTGAACACTGACAAACCAGTCTGGCTCACCTATGTGTTAGTATGGTTAAAATAGACCTTAAGTTTATAAGAATGTATTTAGTGTTTAAATTGTAGGAGATGCTGCATGTATTAATCTGATAACATTTCTACCCCATGGTATAAGGGTATAGTAAGTGTTTGCATTGCAATCCTCTGTAATTGTGTAAGTCAAACAGGAAAGGAGTCGAAATGCTGGCTTCCTACACAAGGTGTTAGGTCCTGCCCATGAAGAAGGCCCATTGAAACAGTGAACCATTGTGAAACATGAAACAACAAATGCTTTATTGATTGCTCCCCCATACCCATGAAGAGACACGCAGGTGGACTCATCCCATCAGCTTGAGCTCTGGGGGAAGGGAATAAAAGTCCCTGACAAGAAGGAATAATTTTTCTATTCTGCTTGAACTCTGAGACTTGGAAGCATAAGCAAGGGATTCCCCTGCAGTCTCGTGTGGGTTAGTCCTAGAGGACTTACAGAGCTTGCATATTACAGCAGCTTTTTTTTTTTTTTTTTTTTTTGCAACCTAAGACTAACTCATTTGTGTGTGTTTATCTGATCTAACCTTGTAAATAACTCATTTCTTTTCCTTAATTAACAAACCTTTAGACAGTTTATTATAGGATTGGCTACAAGCATTATCTATGGTTTTAAGATCTGAGGTGCAATTAACCTGGGATAAATGACTGGCCCTTTGAGACTAGGAGTAATTTGAATTGTGTTGTGATTTTTGGTGTAAGGGGCCATCCATCCCAAAGGCAAGTTTGCCGAGGTGGCAAGATAGACTGGAGTGCCCAAGGGGACTGGCTGACTCAATATTAAGCCTGTTATAGCACTTGAGAGGTTCATACTTGATACTTGGTGAAATCTAATTCTAGAACTCACAACCAATTTGAGGTTTGTGCCCTGCTTCTTCACAGTCTGCCCTGAGTTTGGTACTCATGCTGCTGAGCCACTGCAGACTGCATGACAGTAACTATGTGCACAAATCCTGAGCCTGATACAAAGCCCATTGAGCTCAGACTTTTCATTGGCTTCAGTGGGGCTGTGGATCAGGCCTCCAGTGCACAACTGCACATGCACATTTTTTAAAATCAGACTCTAAACCTAATCTTAATCTGTGAAACATTATTTTGGATTCCTCTAGCAGCTCTGTCTCCTATCAATTTTCTAGTTTTTAGAAGAAGCTTGATTTCCTTTAGGAAGAATCTGCTTATTTGAGTGGGTGAAGTGAAGAACATACTGAGACAGAGTCACTGAGATGATACATACTTAACCACTTATCAAAATATTTGAACTTGTAGCACAAACACAAATTCTTGATTTCTCCCACTGCCAAACAGTAAATAGCTGAGATGTCAAGTCTGGTGTCACCACAGGCCAGAAATTCTTTCTAAGAAAGAGTAATAATTTCTTAGAATTTGCAGTGACACTTGTTAAAAAGCCATGCTTGAAATTTAATGGAACAGTCAAATACTTTTCCACCTGAAGATAACAATCTAGATAGTGCAAAGAAGAGCACTAAGTCTAGAGTAACACTATTGAAATTTGGATTTACATTTACATCAGAGCAGAATTTAATGTAAATAGTTTATCTTCCTTAATAATTCTGAGATTATTGGCCTTCCTCTCATAAACAGAAACTAAACTAAATTTTAAAAGGGTCATAGGAGCATTCGTGTACACAGGAAAACTTGAAGTTTCATAAATCATCCAACTTCAGTTTGGAATTTAGACTTAAATTAGGTCCGATTTCCTTTCGCATTCTGATAAATAGTTCTTCTCCTACCAGGATAAATCTAGGAGTTGTAGAAAGTATAAAATACAAACTCCATATAAAAAGCATAGCCCAATATGAGATGCAGAGGTCCAGGAAACTCTCTCATCAGACTACTGAGAAGTGTAAACATCTGTTAACAGTGCAAAGACTATCAGAACTGTCTCTAAGCTCAAAATAGAAATATCTAAGACTCAGAAGAATATATTGCTTTAAAAGCAATGTTATCAGTTGTATTAAGACAGACCTTTCTCTAAAGAATGTATTACATTTAAAATTTAATTGGATTTTTTGTTTGGCCAAGACAAAATGAACATCTTGTCTTACTTAATCAGATGACAGTCTGTCAGGAAGACTAGTGAGAAACTAGACACAGACAAAACTTTGTAGAGGGTTCCAAGAAACTTGTATTTTGGGAAGATTTAAAATGCTCAAGGCTGTCCTAAGGATTTTGGGGAAGGTTACTGAAATTTTTGGCTACATCTCAAACTTAACAGATACATCTTGCATAACAAATCTATGTGTGGGTGGGATCTTCAGGTCCCCACATCTCCTGAAGTGGAAACCAGTTGCTTGATCCTTTCCATTGTACAAAGGAGTTAATATCAGTTCAGTTATCTTCATAGGCAAAAGAGCTAGAAACTCAATTTTTCAATGAAAGCTAATATTTTTACTTCACAAGGCCCAAATATTAGCTGTATTAAGAAGGGCATTGCACAAGCCACCTAAGTGATGGATAAAAATGCAGATTAAGGAAATAGGTGATTATATCTTGAATGACATAGAATTGACATGTTCATCTCTTGCTCATCCGTAAGCATTTATATACTGTGTATTAATAACTGGATGACCCTGTTCTAATTTCACTTCTCATTGAATGGAAAAATAAGTCCCCCAAATTATTTCTCTTCCATTAGTCAACAAGCAGACCATCACTGTCCCCTATGCAACAGATGACAAGACATTATGGTAGATAATCTAAGATTCTTTTAAATCAAGTTAAACATAGATATACAACAAAATATCAATGCCACATATGAATTCATCTCTTCAAATTTGGATGTTGGGGAAGAAACACAGATTCATAACACTGGATTTAAACCTGCAATTAGTATTCTTATTTTGATGCACTTGAACTATCATAAACAGTAGACGTTCCTGTGAAAATCTCTCAAAAATGGCTCAAATCTTACAAGAACAGCTGATTTCATGGAATTTCCACTATTCAATACTGTAGAAATCTCAGATTTCTGAAATTTGGGATCAAAACCTTCTTGCAAGAATGATTAGCATTATGTCAGCACCACCAAATCTGAATCATCTTCAGCCTTAAATCCATTCCGTGACCTGACCATGATTTTCTCCGCTTATATTCCCTTCCTCCTCTTTTTTCTTTATCTCACTTACTAACAATATATTATCAGCCCTCAGTCACATCTTTTCTAACAAAGTACATTACTTTCTATAACTACTTAAATTCAGTGGCATGAGCAGATCATGTGTCATATGTATAAAACTTGACTTTGTTTCTCAAACCCATTCATGCTGCAATATCAGGATATAACAAGCCAGATTAAATAGGGCCTAATCATAGGGCAGTTTTACACACCTGTAACTTCATTGTTCTCAGCAGAGTTCATCCTGACTTTTACGACAGTGTTAGAAAAGAATTAGGGCCACATTTTCTTACTTCTGTTGGTTTATTTTATAATTGGTGCATTATAATGTGCAGTTTTTTATTGTGTGATCTTATAAAGTAAAATACCTAGGAGAAGGATAATTACCTAGCTTCGACACTATTTGTGACAGAAGTGTTCTTGACAGACATATATTGAAATAGTCATGTTTAATTAAGGTTCTAATCCAGCAAAGCAACTAAGCACATGCTTAAATTTAAATAAACAAATAGCCCCACTGAAGACTGAGTGCAGGGTGTTCAAGAGTTCAGATAACATTCCTAAGAACCTAGAAATACTTCTCTGCTGGTCTAAACGTTGGTCTGAGCCTATGATTTGTAAAGTTATTTGGGATCCTTCAGCAGAAAAGGCAATTAAGAAATTAAGTGAATGAAATCCTTGTAGGATGAGGCCTAATCAAGACTGTAGTTTAACCACTTCAGTACTTTTTTTAAATTCTGCTGCTAAGGGGTTCCTTTGACTGTGACACATATATGTATTTGGTCTATATGTGGACAGCTGGATTCATGGATGGTCAAACAGCAAATCCTTATGCTCTTGAGCAGAGTGCTCTACTGGGAGTTCCCATTTTTCAAGAAAAAAATCCTCATTGCTATCCTTCCTTCTATGATATAAAAATCCTTATAAAATAGACAAGTGAATAGGTATAACTAATTACATCTAATATTAGTCCATTTTTCCTTCAGCCATTAATACATGCTGTGATTAGGCTGTACTATGAATTATTACCTCCTCCATCCCCCTTGCCACAAACCCACCACACTTGGCACCATATAACTGAGCTTATAAAAGAGGCCCTTTAAAATATATATATCAGCACTTCTTCAATTTCACTTTAAGAACTGTCTGTAATATAGATGCTATTTGAACTAGTGACCTTATCCCATAACAATGAGTGCAATGTTTCATGTCAGTGTTTCACAGAGTTTGAATTCCTTCTCCCAACAATAATTCTGAGTTTTCATTTTAAACATCTTTCAAAATCTAAACTTCATGTTCCTACTTCAAAATGCAGGTAATGTGAACAAATATCTTCCTACTCTGTGGGGACTGGGATTTATGATAAAAGGAAGGCAAACACCGACTAAGAGCAATGTACTCTATGCATAAAGCAGAAGCACAATCTGCTACACCATAAGTATAGATCAGTGATGGAAAACAGAGTAGTCTTTAATAGACTGTAAGCATGTATTTCTTCATCATGAGAAAAACACATTCTGGAGTTATAGGAAGTGCCGTAAGCTACAGCATTAAAACTCATTTCAGTTCAGTAAATAACAGGAATGAGGTGTGCTAATAAACTGTAAAGAGATGGAAGAATGAGCAAAAGAAAGTTCAGGGTCTACGTTTAATTCCAATGGATCTGGCCTAGTTTCATTTAAACTCTAAACTATACCTCTCAGCTTGACAGTGTTCAAATGTGGGACACAATGTGTTACAAAGACCTAAAATGAGGAACACAAAAAGTTGTTTCTACAGCAAATTTAAAATGACACAGGATTTATTCCTTTTCTTTTCATAACCTAACATTCATGATTTTTTATTTCTGGCAAATCATTTTCAACAAAAGAAGTGAGGGGACACCAAATTTATGTGGGACATAGTTAATTTTGGAGCTAAAATGAATAATAAAAGATATTTGAAGGTATGCTGCAAGTATAAGCCTGAAATTTCACCAATTCATTGGCAACTACAGATCCTCCATTTTAAGTTAATTAGGTGGCCAGCAAAGACAACTTTTTCAGATGTTCTAATATCTGGTCAAGGAAGACAACATTTATAAAGATTAGAAAAGTATGTCTTTACTGAGGGAGATATTGAAGAATTCAGCTGGTAGTCATAGAGTTTTACAAGACAACTGCTTCATTTCAAAGCATGCCAGCCAAAGCTGTACAAATGTTTCATATGCGAAATCTCATTTATGTCAACTGGAATTCAGTGTACAGTGAGGGTATTGAAAATAGCTTATAATTAACGGCAAAGGTAGAATTCAGATAATTCATATTTCCCCATGTTAGTCAATTCCCATTTCTTATTAGTAAGGTGTCATTAGATACGTTTTAGAATGATCATTTAGAGCGTCTTTTTTAGGAGACTAGCTTAAAAAGACAGGATCTCATATTAACTGGGGAGGATTTTCTATGTACAATTCTTATTGTAAGGGACCTCTTCCCTTTTACATGTCTCGTTACATGGAAATAGAAGCTTCACCTTAACTTCTCTAGCAGCCAACAAATCCTAGACCCGTTATTAAAAATCTCATTTCTCTGTTGATATATCAGCCAAAATGATGAGTCCATAAAGAAACCTTGTGGGATGTATAAATTAAAAAAACACAACCCCCCTCCACAACACCAACGGTAAACCCACTTTAAATGAAGATACGCTGAGAAGGTCATGAGACTTCCATGGGTTGAGAATGGATGATTTTCTCAGACTTCCATGGGAAGAGACAATATGGGGAGAGGGGAGAAACAGTGGGAAGGAAAGCAGATGTGTCTGAAAATACAGTGGTAAGTGAATCACAGAGTCTCCAGTATGTTAAATCACAACCTTTGTCTCAGTAATGTTAAAGGCCACAAAACTAGTACATTCAGAGATAAGAGTGAGGTTTAGCTTTTTAACTCATCCCACTCCTCCTGGGAACATTGAGTGATTTCTTATACTGTGTTTTAAATGCTATGATATCAGGCTCAAATAGCATATCCAAATTAGATGCTTTTTCACTTGCAGTTTTCTTTTCCTTGTTATTGCTGTCGTAAAGAAAGAACAAATGGTCTCACATCTCAAATGACGTTCTCAAATTATTCCTTACAATTTTTATTTTAATCCTGTTTCATGAGGCATCAGTTCCAAAGGAACACTTATTTATTGAATGAATGACCTAGTCTGTTGGTCAGGGTGTTAGCATAGACCTGAGTCATTTAAATCAGTTTCTGTACCAAATGACTGGAGGATAGCTAATGTGACACCAATTTTTAAAAAGGGAAATTACAGGCCAGTAAGCTTGACTGCAGCACTGGGTAAATTGCTTGAAACTATAGTAAAGAACAAAATTGTCAGACACATAGATGAACATAATTTGTTGGAGAAGAGTAAACGTGGTTTTTGTAAAGCAAAA
Source organism: Emys orbicularis (assembly GCF_028017835.1). Taxonomy (NCBI): domain Eukaryota; kingdom Metazoa; phylum Chordata; order Testudines; family Emydidae; genus Emys; species Emys orbicularis. The sequence goes on along the minus strand of NC_088687.1, from coordinate 78,219,881 downwards.
TCATGCCTCACCAATCTACTAGAATTCTTTGAGTGGAGCAACAAGCATGTGGACAAGGGGAATCCAGTGAATATAGTGTACTTAGATTTTCAGAAAGCCTTTGACAAGGTCCCTCATAAAAGGCTCTTAAGCAAAGTAAGCAGTCATGGCATAAGAGAGACGGTCCTTCCATGGATAGGTAACTTGTTAAAAGATAAGATACAAAGGATGGGAATAAATGGCGGGTTTTCAGAATGGGGAGAGGTAAATAGTGGAGTCCCCCAGGGGTCTGTACTGGGCCCAGTCCTATTCAACATATTCATAAATGATCTGGAAAAGGGGGTAAACAGTGAAATGGCAAAATTTACAGATGATACAATGCTACTCAAGATATTCAGGTCCCAGGCAGACTCTGAAGAGCTACAAAGGGATTTCTCCAAACTGGGCAATTAAATGGCGGATGAAATTCAATGTTGATAAATGCAAAGTAATGCACATTGGAAAACATTATCCCAACTATACATATAAAATAATGGGGTCTAAATTAGCTGTTACCATTCAAGAGAAAGATCCTGGAGTCATTGGGGATAGTTCTTTGAAAACATTCACTCAATGTGCAGCGTCAGTCAAAAAAGCGAACAGAATGTTGGGAATCGTTAAGAAAGGGATAGATAATAAGACAGAAAATATCGTATTGCCTCTATATAAATCCATGATATGCGCACATTTGGAATACTGCATGCAGATGAGGTCGCCCCATCTCAAAAAAGATATATTGGAATTGGAAAAGGTTCAGAAAAGGGCAACAAAAATGATTAGAGGTATGAAACAGCTTCCGTAAGAAGAGAGATTAAAAAGACTGGGACTTTTCAGCTTGGAAAAGAGACAACTGGGGCAGGGGGAGATATGATAGAGATCTATAAAATCATTACTGGTGTGGAGAAAGTAAATAAGGAAGTGTTATTTATTTCTTCTCATAACACAAGAACTAGGAGTCACCAAATGAAATTAATAGGCAGCCAGTTTAAAACAAAAAGAAGGAAATATTTCTTCACACAGCACACAGACAACCTGTGTAACTCTTTGCCAGAGGATGTTGTGAAGGCCAAGATTATAACAGGGTTCAAAAAAGAACTAGATAAATTCATCGAGGATAGGTCCATCAATCGCTATTAGCCAGGATGAGCAGGGATGATGTCCCTAGCCTCTGTTTGCCAGAAGCTGGGAATGGGTGACTGAGGATGGATCACTTGATTACTTGTGCTGTTCATTCCCTCTGGAGCCCCTGGCATTAGCAACTGGACACTGGGCTAGATGGACCTTTGGTCAGACTCAGTATGGCCATTTTTATGTTCTTATGAGTCCAAGTATCTGTTTTGCCATTTACTTTGCATGACCTTGGCCAATTCACTGAGGGCCAGATTTTTAAAGGTATGTAGGTACCTAAAATGCAGGTGGACAACTAAGTGGGCTGTTCAAAAACACCTAGACACATAACTTGATTGATTTCAATGGGAAGTAGGTGCTTAGGTACTTTTGCAAATCCCACTAGGGACCTATCTGGATCTTTAGACACTTAGATACCTTTAAAAATCTGACACTTAGCCTCTCTGTGCCTCAGCTCCCTAACTGTAAAATGGGAATAATAATTCCCTATCCCACAGGGGTGTAGAGGATAAATATATTAAATATTATGAGGTGCTCAGATACTACAGTGGTGGTGGGGGCCTATAAGTACCTTAGAATGTTTATTAGCACAGTTCAGGCCAAAGAGAGTATATCAGGTGACAGTTGCTCAAATTTAAAGTATTTTCATTCTCCAGTACAACACGTTCAGCAGCATGAGCTAGCCTTTCACTTACTCAGTAGTTAGCATTGCTTTACTGTTTTTTGATGTGCTAAAGAAACATCTCAAGAGAAAGCTAAGTCCAGACAAAACAGCTGGTTCTCAGTGCGGTCCTTCTCATCTAGTTAAACTGCTGAATTAATTTCGGCACATAGAGGTCAAATTACTTGCCTAACGTCAAACACTGACACAATGGCTTAGCCAGGAATAGACCCTTGGATTCTTATGGAGTCTAGATTTTACTTTCACTACTTGACCATCTTATCTCAGAACTGATTGAGATTGAGCAAGGATTTTTGTAGCAAAATTATAAAATTATAGAATAAGCTCTCTTCATCTGACTCCTCTTGCATATTACAAATTCGAATAGTCTTCTCTTCTAGAGATATATTTACTTCATTATCCTAATGGTCCACTATAACTTATTCAATGGAGCCAAAACTTCCAAATGTGCTCTCTCCTGCCAACAAACAGTGGCTACACTGCATGCCTTTTAGCAGTACGGTTGTAGCGGCGCAGCCATGTCACTAAAAGCTGCATAGTATAGATATAGCCTAAATGTTACCTGATTTTTCAGAGGCCTCGAATTCTTATTAACTTCAATGGGAGCTAAGCATTTTTTTAAGTATCAGAGGGGTAGCCGTGTTAGTCTGGATCTGTAAAAAGCGACAAATAGTCCTGTGGCACCTTATAGACTAACAGACGTTTTGGAGCATAAGCTTTCGTGGGTGAATACTCACTTTGTCAGATGCATGTAGTGAAAATTTCCAGAGGCAGGTATAAATATGCAGGCAAGAATCAGTCTAGAGATAACGAGGTTAGTTCAGCTCAGGATTAAACAAAGACTGAATGGCTAGCCAACTACAAAAGCAATTTCTCCTCCCTTGGTGTTCACACCTCAACTACTAGAAGAGGGCCTCATCTTCCCTGATTGAACTAACCTCGTTATCTGTAGACTGATTCTTCCCGCATATTTATACCTGCCTCTGGAAATTTTCACTACATGCATCTGACGAAGTGAGTATTCACCCACGAAAGCTTATGCTCCAAAACGTCTGTTAGTCTATAAGGTGCCACAGGACTCTTTGTTGCATTTTTTTAAAGCTCCTTTAGTGTCTAGATTTAATATAACCATTATGTAGGATAGCTATTATATAGGTTAACTGCGTCTAAATTCCTATATGAGTGATTGCTTTTCACGATTGTGCAGGACAAACATTAGAACAGCAATTGTTGGTTTATATTTAGTTCCTTGCTCCAGCTGTCAGGAATAAGGGAGCCCACTGTAGTTTATCTGATAGAGTATTAAGCAAGTTTCTATCTTGAAAGATTGAGTTATTTTGCATATCTAAGGGGATACTTTCAAAGACTGCTGAACTGCCATTTGTGCCTTTGAAAAATTTCCCTATAGGTGCTATTCTGATTCTCATTGAACTCACTGGAATTTTGTTCCTTAACTTTACTGGGAGTTGAATCAGGCCCTTAACTAATCAGACTATTTTTCTACACTCTTTTTGTCAGACAATTAAAACTTAACTTGCATATTAAATACTCTTTTGCCTCATACTTGTTACATTTTTGAAAAGTGATAATGCATTAGGTGTGATAGTATATTAATTTCTCTAGTTTTGTGTCTGTCAACAATATATCAGGGAACTGACTTAGAGTTGTCATCTAATGGGAGAAAGATATTTGATACTGTACTGTACAGAGTCATAATATTCTTTCAAGAGCTGAGATTTATATTATATTACCATATGAAATTATGCAGTCATTTAATTTTGATTGATTACTTGGAAACTATAAATTAATTAATTTTAGCATCAACAGAAACAAGAAAGTATTATAATTACTACAAAGGTCCAAGTTGTTAGTTGCCATAACCTTAAGATTAATGTCACTGTGTTCCCAGCTTACTGTAAATTGAAAGATTATCCTTTGCATTCTTAAGTACATTATAAAAATTTAACCCTGCCGGTTAGACCTTGCAACACAGGACTTTTCAATTTTAGGCTCACACTCTTTTCTTTGGTTTACTTTGAAAAGCATTTTTTAATGCTTTCTCAGCAGCCTCATCCTATTTTACATTCTCATTTTTCATCACAACCTCATTCTACTGATCTTTTAAATTGATATTTCTGGTTCATTCATTTCAAATGGATCTGTAAAATGGCATGAAATTTAATTAGACCTACCTAAAAGTATTCAATTTTTTTTTTTTAACAATGCTTTACATTTTACTTGTTCTGCCATTTGTAATCTTCAAAACAGGTTACTTTATGAAGAACATATAAACGCACTGATTGTGCTGGCTTTTGAGCAGGTGGGAATGCTCAGAGGCACATTGTCAGTGCCTAGGCAAGGCCATTAAGGTCCTGATCCTAAACCTGTTACAATCAATGGGGTCTTTCCATTGACTTGAATGGGCTTTGGAGCAGACCCTAAGAGCAACTCCTGTTGTTCTTTACCCATCTGGTTTCCTATACGTCATGCTGAACATTTCCCTGCTAGTTGCTTCCCAGCAATATATTGTAAAGTGTTTCAGATTCAATTTAAAAAAGTCCATTTCTATGGAAGTAATAAATGAGTGTTGGGGACACACATGACTTGCAATGATCATTGGAAGTCTCAGAGAGAGAGAGCAAGATTTGCTAATGATATGCTGTTGTATGGAGATATTGATATATGATATTCCAGTAGTTACTGTACAATGAACTTACATTGTTTGAAAGGTTACAAGCAATTCAGTTATTTTTCCACAATTAACTGCCACATTTCTGATATTTAAGCAATGCACCAGTAGTCACAACTATGTTGTAAATTGTTCACTATACAGTATTAGGGCTTGATCCTGCAGCTTTACTGAAAGAGAACTTCTTTATGTCAATGGGAGCTTTTCCTAAAGGCAGCAGGACTGGATCTTCATTGTCCTTTTCATTCCTGTCACTTGGAAGTAGCTGCTTGTCCGTACTGGACGAGAGCGAGAGAGAGCAAGAGAGAGAGCTTTACAGCCTTAGCTAACAGCCAGTTGGCCATTAGCTCATGCAGTAGAGTCTCATGCACTGAGGTCCCAGGTTTGATCCCACCTGACTATGACGGGGGTCTCTTGGTGTTACAACAGCAATGCCTCTTGGATCTCCTAGGTTCATCCAACTAGCAGCACCACTGTGGCCAGTCTGATTATCCCTGAGAACAAGCCTCTTTTGTTCAGTACTGCTGCCCAACAACAGTAAAATAGATATTGCACCTGGAATAGTAGTTCTCACATACATGGTTTATTTCTAGGAGGATATTATAAAAATATTTATAGTTAAGTCTCTATTCAGCCAGCTGTTTGTATCCCAGCCCTTAGCAATAATAAAATTACAACTGAGGACTACCCTGTGCAGAAACTGTCATATTAACCCATAAAAAATTTATACCAATTATACTCTATACTATGGCATCCAAAGAGCTTATTGCAGTTTTCTGCTCCTAAGGGTATGAGAGAATTCATAAAACCTCCAAACAACGTATTTTGTACTTGGAATGTACTGGAGACCATTTTTTATTTCAGAAGGTGGAGAAAGCTTCAAGGGGAGAGGCTGTTCTAGATTTGATTTTTGACATATAAGAAGGAACTGGTTGAGAGTTTGAAAGTGGAAGGCAGCTTAGGTAAAAGTGATCATGAAATGGTAGAGTTCATGATTCTAAGGAATGGTAGGAGGGAAAACAGCTAATTGATAATGGATTTCAAGAAGGCAGACTGTAGCAAACTCAAGGAGTTGGTAGGTAAGATCTCATGGGAAGCAAGTCTAAGGGGAAAAACAGTTTGAGAGAGGTGGCAGTTTCTCAAAGAGATCTTATTAATGGCACAAGAACAAACTATATCACTGTGTAGGAAAGATAGGAAGTATATCAGGAGACCACCCTGGCTTAACCAAGAGATCTTCAATTATCTGAAACTCAAAAAAGAGTCCAACAAAAATGGAAACTGGGTCAAAAGACAAAGGTTGAATATAAACAAATAACATGAGTATGTAGGAATAAAATTTGAAAGGCCAAGGCACAAAACAAGATTAAATTAGCTAGAGACATAAAGGGTAACAAGAAAACATTCTACAATTACATTAGGAGCAAGAGGAAGACCAAGAACAGGGTAGGCCCATTATCCTTAGGAATAAAGGGGGAAAAAACACAAACAGAAAATGGGGAAATGGCAGAAGTGCTAAATGACTTTTTTGTTTCGGTTTTCACGAAAAAGGTTACTGGCTATTGGATGTCTAACATAGTGAATGCCAGTGAAAATGAGAGAGGCTCAGAGGGAAAGAACAAGTTAAAAATTACTTAGACAAGTTAGATGTCTTCAAGTCACCAGGGCCTGATGAAATACATCCTAGAATACTTAAGGAACTGACTGAGGAGATATCTGAGCCATTAGAGCAGGGGTCAGCAACCTTTCAGAAGTAGTGTGCCAAGTCTTCATTTATACACTCTAATTTAAGGCTTCGCGTGCCGGTAATACATTTTAACGCTTTTTAGAAGGTCCGTCTAAGTCTATATATATATATATAAGTTTAACAGGCCAATGCTCAAACCACTGAGCTATCCCTCCCCCTTGCTTGGTTTGGTTATATTTATATATATATATATATAACCAAACTACTGTTATATGTAAAGTAAACAAGGTTTTCAAAATGTTTCAGAAGCTTTATTTAAAATTAAATTAAAATGCAGATCTTATCAGTTTAGTGTGATTAAATAAATTAATTAATGGAGATATCCTATCTCCTAGAACTGGAAGGGACCTTGAAAGGTCATCGAGTCGAGTCCAGCCCCCTGCCTTCACTAGCAGGACCAAGTACTGATTTTGCCCCAGATCCCTAAGTGGCCCCCTCAAGGATTGAGCTCACAACAACCCTGGGTTTAACAGGCCAATGCTCAAACCACTGAGCTATCCCTCCCCCTTGCTTTTCCTATCCTCCTTGCCCTTGCTTTTCCTTGCTGAGTTTTCCAATGTCTGGCACATATTTGGATACTTCAAGCTGCACACAGGCTTCTGAGTGATCAGTTGTTAACCGGCTCCGAGAGGGACAGAGGACAGATTTCATGTGTGAAAATACCTGTTCACACAGGTATGTGGATCCAAATGCTGAAAGCATTGCAAATGCAATTTTCTTCAAACAGTTAAATTTCACTGGCAGGGACGTCCAGCAGGTCAGAATAGAGGCCCCATGATCTCTCTTGGTAGCTTCAAGTGCACTCCGCAGATCCACAAACTTTGATGTCCACAATTCTGAGCTTTTTAACTGAATGAGTTGCATTTCGAAATCTTCGACACCCATCCACTGAAATACAGACAAATCCAAGTCACTTTTGTTGAACTTTTCAGGTTTAATTAGAAAAGAAAGCATTGGGCCAAATCACTGGAAATCTTGAAATCTGTCAGAAAATTCTGATTCCAGTTCTTGCATGTACGTTCCAATCTCATCGACACTGACAGTGCAACATGTTGATAGCTCTTTTATGTGTTGGAAGTAGCGGAAAATAGAAGTTTGAATATCCCTGGAAAAAACTGCTAGTTTCACAACAAATGCTTTCCAGGCTTCATAAAGATCCAGAACTGTTTGCCCTGCACCCTGGAGACAGAGGTTGAGTTCGTTTAGGTGAGCAGTGATATCAGTTAGAAACATGAGCTTACACATCCAGTTCAGGGTAGTTTTGTTCTTTTTCCGACAAAAAGGCCTTGGTTGCCTCAAAACAGTTTACAAAGCGCACCAAAACCTTGCCACGACTTAGCCACCGAATGTTGCTGTGAAGTGGGATGTCATTATAAGCACTGTCCATCTCTTCTAGCAGTGCTTGAAATTGTCTGTGAGTCAAAGCAGATCGAGCAACAAGGAAATTCACAATTCGCACCTCTGTATTCACCACATTATTAAGCTCTGAATTAGAAATTTTTGCACAAAGGTTTTCTTGATGGATGATACAGTGAAATTTGACTGTCAGATAGCCAATTTGATCTTCAAGTAACTTTACAAATCCCTTCTGTTTTCCGACCATGGCAGATGGTGCATCTGTTGTGACACAAAATATTTTTCTGATGTCAACTCCTCATTCTTCAAAGTGGTTTACAAAACTTTCCACTATATCTTCCCCCTTTGTTGTGCCATGCAGGGGTGTAGCGGGATGGACACCCGCTCCTGCCCTGAGGGGTTGGAAAAGCCCTGCAGAGGGCTTGGGCTGGGCAAGGTAAAACCCTGGCTGATTGGGGGAAGTGGCTGCAGCTGGGCCACACCCTAATCAGAGCCCAGATGGCCTGTATAAGAAGGCTGGGAGCCAAGAGCTCAGCAGTCTCTCTCTGCACTCAGAGAGAGAAGGGCCTGGCTGCAGGGAACTAGAGCAGGGTACCTGTAGTGGGGCAGGGCTGGGGAAAGGCTGAGGAGCTGGGGAGCTCCAACCTGGAAAGCCCCAGGCTGCGGCCTAGTGTTAGGCCAGGAGGTACTAGGGGTTGCAGAGGGCAGCCCAGGGCTAGGCCAAGGCAGCAGGTCCAAACCCTCCTTGCCAGTGATGAGTGGCCTATACTGCAGTCTGCCCCAGGGAGCGGGGGCTAGTTGGTGACTGGCAGTGGCCTTATTCTGAGGTGAGGTGGGGATAGTGGGTGGGGGTTCCCCAGGGAGGGGAGACCTAGTGTGTGGGTACTGCCTGCCAGGGGGCAGCACCCAGAGCAAAGGGCACTGGGGTCCTGGGAGGGACACGGGAGCCGAGAAGGAGAGAATGAGTCGGATCACCGGCCTGCAGAGGGCGCTCCAGAGACTGGTGAGCTAATTCCCTGGACGACCAGCAGGAGGTGCCGCAGGGGTGAGTCTGCTCCTCTACAAGGGGTTTTAGGCAACAAAGTTCCTCTTGGATTTCATCAGAAACACAATAGCTTGCAACAATTGCCAAACGTGGAACGTCATTTATATCCATGCTCTCATCAACTGCACAACTCATCATCTGCTTTTCCTTAATGTTTTCTGCCATTTCACTTATGCGTTTCTCAACTGTTCTGGCAGAGATGGGCAGTTCTTTTATTCTAGACAGGATTGTATCTTTATTTGGCAAATCATTGAACAAAATCTCTGAACTGCTGAGAAACTTTTTTTATATATTCCCCATCTGTAAACAGCTTTCCGTTTTTTGCAATGCACTGCAATCTTGTAACTTCCTTCTGTAGCTTGATTTTTACTTACACTTAAGTTTTTAAAAACACTGCTTTGCTTCTCATAGGCTGCTACTGCCTTTTTGATTGATTCAGACTTGTCTGCTTCGTCAAGAAAGGTTTTCTCGTGCTTAGTTTCAAAATGTCGTCCAACACTTGATGTGCAACAAACAACACTTTCATAACAGAAAGCACAAATATTTATTTTCAATAAATCCAAAATGCATCTGTCCAAGCAGGCTGAAATGATTGGACATCTAGCTTCGCTTTCTTAGGAGCTGCCATTTTGTCAAATGTTCCCTTCAACTCTCAGTGGGGGAAAAAAAATGGTGATAGAAGGCAGGAACAAGGTCAAACGCAGTGTGGTCTGAGCCTGGGGGAAGGAACCCTAGGCCAGCAGCGGGCACTGAGCTGCACCGGCGGTGCGATCCCGGCTGGCAGGAGCCGGTAGCAGGAACCCCAGAGCGGGGCCGGCTGAGCGGCTCAGCCCACAGCCGCTCTGGAGTTTCCACCACCGGCTCCTGCCAGCCAGGGTCTCAGCCCGCTGCCAGCCTGGGGTTCCTTCCCCCAGGCCAGCAGCGGGTGCTGAGCTGCACCGGCGGTGGGACCCCGGCTGGCAGGAGCCAGCAGTGGGAACCCCAGAGCGGTGGCGGGCTGAGCGGCTCAACCCGTGCTGCGTGCCATGAAACATCAGCTCACATGCCACCTTTGGCACGGGTACCGTGGGTTGCTGACCCCTGCATTAGAGATTATCTTCAAAAAGTCACGGAAGATGGGAGAGGTGCAAGAGGGACTGGAAAAGGGCAAAAATAGTGCCAATCTAAAGAAAGGGGAAATAAGGACAACCTGGGGAATTACAGAATAGTCAGTTTAACTTCACGATCCGGAAAGATAATGAAGCAAATAATTAAGCAATCAATTTGCAAACACCTAAAATAAGGTGATAAGTAACAGTCAGCATGGATTTGTCAAGATAAAATTGTCAGACCAATGTAATAGCTTTCTTTGACAGGGTAACAAGACTTGTGGATAGTTTATGTGGTATATCTTGACTTTAGTAAAGCTTTTGATACTGTCTCGCATGACCGTCTCATAAACAAACTATGGAAATACAACCTACTATACAAGCTACTACTATAAGGTGGGTGAATAACTGGTTAGAAAACCATTCCCAGAGAGTAGTTATCAGTGGTTCACAGTCAAGCTCTAAGTGGGGTCTTACAGGGATCAGTTCTGGGTCCGGTTCTGTTTAATATCTTCATCAATGATTTAGATAATGGCATAGAGAGTACACTTATAAAGTTTGCGGACAATACCAAGCTGGGAGGGGTTGCAAGTGCTTTGGAGAATGATTAAAATTCAAAATGATCTGGACAAACTGGAGAAATGGTCTGAAGTAAATAAGATGAAATTCAATAAGGACAAATACAAAGTACTACACTTCCAAAGGAACAATCAGTTGCACACATTCAAAATGGGAAATGACTGCCTAGGAAGGAGTACTGCAGCAACAGATATGGTGGTCATGGTAGATCACAAGATAAATGAGTCAACAGTGTAACTGTTGCGCAAAAAAAAAAAAGGCAAAAAAAAAAGCAAACATCATTCTGGGATGTATTAGCAGAAATGTTGTAAGCAAGATACAAGAAATAATTCTTCCACTCTATGCCTTGCTGATTAGGCCTCAGCTGGAGTATTGTGTTCAGTTGTGAGCACCACATATCAGGAAAGATGTGGACAAATTGGAGAAACTCATTTTTGTTGCTCTCCTCTGGACTAAGAGTCTAGAAAACATGACCTATGAGGGAAAAGTGGAAAAAAAAAATGGGTTTGTTTAGTCTAAAGAAGAGAAGACTGAGAAGGGACATAACCGTTTTCACATACATAAAAGGTTGTTACAAGGAGAAGGGAGAAAAATTGTTCTCCCTAACCTCTGACGATAGGACAAGAAGCAATGGGCTTAAACTGCAGCCAGGGTAGATTAGGTTGGACATTAGAAAAAACTTCCTGTCAGGGTGGTTTAGCACTGGAATAAATTGCCAGGGAGGTTGTGGAACCTCCGTCAGTGGAGATCTTTAAGAGCAGGTTAGACAGACACCTGTCAGGGATGGACTAGATAATACTTAGTCCTGCCATGAGTGCAGGAGTGAGACAGGGACCTCTCTAGGTCCCTTCCAGTTCTATGATTGTGTATTTTTTTTCCAGTGAGTACTGTAGCTACAGTCCTGTGCCTCTAGTCTTCAGTGAAGATCTGTAGTTGGCGGGTGGGCAAAAAAATCCTGTTGAAATATTATTTTAAATGTGCTCTTGTTAGTATTGATGTAGTGACTCCAGGAACATTTACGTTGGACACCAATGTTGACCAAATAGTTGCTGACTTGGTACCAAGGACTGTCACTAGATATAGAGTAACATTTTCAGAAGCCCCTAAATCCCATAAAGAGCCAGCAAAATTTAAGGCCTGGTCTATAATACCAAGGTTTGCCTATAATTATAACAGTATAGTTAAACCAGCACAACCCTCTAGTGTGGATGCTGCTATATCAGTATAAATGCTTATATTGGTACAGCTTAGGCTGGTTCTACATCTACCAGCATAGCTATGTCAATTAAAAAAAAAAAAATCACACTGCCTTCCCCAACTGCTCTAGCTATGCCAATAAAATTTAAGGGTAGACCTGACATTTGGTTCTGAAGTCACTTAAGCACTATTAAAATTACCCACAGATGATATCATCTCCCATAGTCAATACTACAATATGGATAATGAGCCAAATCCAGCAGTCTTTACTCCAATTATTACAATGAAATTAAGAACAGAGAAATATTCACTTCTCCCATTCCCAAGAAAGTATTCTGAAATACTATTTAAAGTAAAAAGGGTCAAGGTTTCATGCACTGAATGTTTGATTAGTACTTACTTTAGTATCCTGTCCTAAAATAACTTTTCCTTTCATGACACTTATCTTCAAATATTTTTATTTTGTCTGGTATATGATCAACACTTCAGTGTTAACAGGTCAATATATTGAATGGCAGTGAAAAATAGGCCGTAAATGCCTAATGAATGTTTAGAAAACTTCCGGTGACAATGCTAATTATGGATCAAAACAATGTATTTAATATTGAGATGTCCCATATAAAGTGACCTGGGCAGATGTCCTCCACAGCCCCAAAAATACTGCTTTCTTGACACATTTGCTTTGAAAACCTTCTACAATTGGTTGTACAAATAAAAATATTCATACTGTTAAGAGCTTTGACAGTACCTATATGATAAGATGCATCTTAAAAGTGCAGTTGCTAAGAAATAAATGACGGATCTATTGTACACAACATCCAAAAGGGTGATACATTTAACTTAGTGTTAAAAAGATATCCCTCACGTGTTAGGAGAGGCTTGAATTCATAAGTGCAAGGGACAGTTTTATAACTGACAAACAGCAGAAATGTAACAGACTTATATGAGCATCCCGGACAGACACCATTCTTCACTGCAATCTCTACAGTGATTTAATCAGTTGGTGACATGTAGTGTAACAATATTCTGCTACATTTGTTTATTGAATATATTTTATTCAAGAGTAAACACAATATACTGTCCACTAAACCCAGGATGACAGAATCTAAACGAATGATAGCCATGATATTAGCACTTGCAGCTAACGACTAGGATTTATTACCAATTCTTCCTCAGAAGATATAACCTTTTGGTTATTGCCCTATGTTTAACAATAATATATGATCTATAAAAAAGGTTATGCTACTCTAGCACTTGAGTTGCATGATTGTCTGGTGCTGATTTGGGGCTCTTTCCAGGCGGAGCCAAAGGGAGCCAGTACTCAGTGAGATCCCATAAGTCACATTTCTCTGCTGGCCTCCTCATCAGTTTAAACGTTCATTAAAAAACAAAATACAACAAAAATAATTTTGTGTTGATGCACATTCCAAATGTGAACTGATATACTGCTGGCTTCCTGAGACTTCAGCTGCCATTCATCTCTCTCAGTGGCAGCTGGTAATGAGGGGCTACAGGAACTAAGCCCTGTCTTTTAAGTCCCTTCCCCTTTAAACAAATGATATCCATCTCTCTCTCTTTTATACCACTTTTCAGCAGTAGATTTCAAATCACTTTACAAAGAAGATTAGTATCATTATCCCAGTTTTACAGATAGAGAAACTAAGGCATGGGAAAGCAACATGTCTAAGGCCACACAGCAAACCTGTAGCAGAGCTGGGCTAAGAACCTAGGTCTTGCAAATCCTAGGCTAATGTATGAACCACTGAGCCACACTGCCTTCCAACAAGTCAGTACATTGTGCCAGATCTTTCTTTTATGACTTCTCTCCAGCACCACAAAGAAGCGAGACCAGCACCGGGTGTATGGGGACAATCAGATGCTAGCTTCTACAGGGCAACACCAGTGAGCCCAGTCAAGGGAGGGATGGGCACACAGTGCTGGTAGGTCCCCAGCCCCTAAGGGAGTTTGTTCCTCTGCTGAAAGTATGAAAGAGCACTGAGAGCAGAGCATGCTCACAAGCTGCCTTTTTAGTCCCCTACGGGACTAACGCAGATTTGTCCCAAAAGATGGGATTGAACGCAGGTGCAATCTTATTTCAGGGCTCCAACTCAGGAGCAGCACTAAGGTCCCAAACTAAGGTAGAGGAGCTGGTCATAGTGTGGTTTCAAGGAGGCAGCAGGTAGGGGCTGGTGACCTGGAGGAGAGGTTTGAAAGGCAGAACTTGTGATCCAGGGAAAAAGCAGAGCAGCTTGTTCATTTTGAAAAGCAATGGTGGGATTGAAAGCAGAGGAGTTACTGGGGGAGTCAGAATACAGGGAGAGCCCCAAATTGCTAGACGGTTTGTTTAGGAGATCAGAAATGACTCTGTGTGTGTTTGGGGGATCTAACTGCTAGCTCCAGTCCCACTGTTTATTTTGGGCACCAGGAATCAGTGCTCCCTTGGTTTTTATCTCTGAAGCCCAGTGAAGATAATTTAAATGTAAACATTAAGTATTTTACTGCTGATCAGTTTAGCAGAAACAACTACCTATTCTGTGACTATGAGCAGAGTTTGAATACTGCTACCTTTTCTTTTCCAGTCTGACTTTTGACTGACAACGTATGTCCCTAATTTGTTTTGTTACTGTAGTGTAGATCCTTTTTCATGGCTTTATACCTTCCCATTTGCACTATAGTTTAATGCCATTTTTGCTCATCTATGTACATACGCAGTACACAGAATCCATTGCTGCTGCTTGGATTTTGAGTACCAGCAATAAACGGAACACAGAAAACTCCAGTTAGGGTTCCATTCTGTTGCTGGCCAATCAGAGCCCATATTAATTTTGGAGTGCTATTCTTAACCTTTAAAGCCGTTCTCATGATCTTTTATTTATAAGTGCTAACTAAGGGCCCCTGTTATTTCATTAATGGCTTGATTCAAAGCCCCTTAAAGAACATTTCAATAAGCTTTGGATCAGGCCCTAGTACCTGAATATGCATTTAGCTTCAAAGGTTTACTTACACAATATGCCCTAATGGTGCATCTGTTCCACTTACTAAAAATATATAAAGTTACCATATGCAGCTGTTCAGCTGGGAAAAACCACTTCACTATGTCATAGTTTTCACAGCTGAATTAATGAGACAGACTGTTGTAACATATAAACTTCCTCCTACTTTTTGTGAAATATACACAAACATGAACTATAGGTCAGCCCATCTAGCTTAGATGTGTCAGAATGTGACATGATATGAAGTGACATTATCACGTAATCTGAGGCTTGGTCATGCCATGTGCTACATTATCTTGTTACATGAAATGAAAAATTACAAATATATTTGTAAAGAAAATGCATGTTCAGATGAAGCAAGCACAATTAATTCAACGGACTATGATCCAATCCAAATTCTTTTGCATTTAGTGCAGAGTCAAACATTTTTACACTGAAATATGTAGATTATCTTTGGGGAGGCTAGAGTTTAATTTAGAATGCAGTACTGGTCACTCAGAAGTTTTCTTTTACCACTGTATATTGCAGCATAACCACTGAACTATAAACAGATAACATAATGAATTGTAAACCAGATTGCCTGTTCTCATGTCTCCTAAAGAAGGAAAGCATTTGAGGGCTTGGAATGTGTGGGATTTTGACTTGATACACTTTTTTGTGCAGTGTTGGCCTTTGTGATATTCTGTGACCTTTAATAATCAATTAGTAGGGTTCTGGTTTATTATCTTTTTGTATAATACAGAAGCATAATACTAAGTAAACATTATAATAAAATAGTATGTTAACAAGGAATTAGGATGGAGGGGAAAAAATCTATCTGAAGGCAAAATAAGAGAAAAAATGTTCAGAAACAGTAAAAAGAGTGATATTGAAAAAATTCAGGGAGCCCATCTTATGGAAGAGATGTGGCTCATATGGCCTGTATTTAATTTTATAATACATTTCCATGGGCTATGACATTGTACAAAATATTTTTTTCAGAGCTGATACCACAATTTTACTACCATACAACCTTTAAACTCTCAGGTAAACACTTCCATAGTTAGATTGACGTAAGCTGCCTTGCATTGACCTAACTCTGTAGTGTAGATCAGACTATGGATACTGACATTTTCCCTCTGTGTAGTAATTTGGTAAATGTAGACTTTTAAGGCCTAGCACATCATTTATCCAATTCAGTTGTCTAAATATTAAACTGATTAAATATTAAATAAAGGAATCAAAGATGTATCTTTGGTTTCAACTGTTTAATATTGAACACATTGGTCCATGGATTTTCCCAATGTAATGCTACTGAATAGTTTTGCTATCACCCTTAATAAAGAAGTACAAATGAGAGATACTATATGTTCTAACTTGGCTTCTTGGATCAAGATAAAGCATTGCATGTTAGTCCCTATAGACTCTGTAGGATGAAAAATTGTATTAATGGTGATAGTGGCTACAGTCTTCTCTACTTTAAACAACTAGGTACAGTCTTCACAAGTTGCAAATGCAGTCCTCATTTTGCCAGTGTTTGGATATCTCAAGGCTATTCACTATTTCCTTCATTATATTCAGTTGAAGAAATGCATCTTTAATTAACGTTCTTCCTATGTATTTGCTTTCATGTTTTCTTTTTCTTTCTTTGAAATGGTTTGCAATAATTGATATGTACCTGAAATAACGGTTATAAACAAAATTATATCAAAAACATAAGCAATAATCATGGGATCATAAAATTGTTGTGTGTAAATACTTGTAAATATGGTTCTAATATAAATAGCTGATCTTTCATAATAAGCTGGGAGGCCAATGTAAGCAATGTTGAACAGGAAACTGCATTGTGTGCTTATGGAATTTTTTATTTCATATATTAGTTCTTCAGAACAAGTTCTTTATATAAATAATTTCTTTTGAATTACTGATGATTTAGCAAATTCCCTTAAGCACATGATGTAGGGGAGGAATCATGAGCCAAAAATAACACATTATTCCCAAGTACAAATTAAAATGAATATAATGTGACAAATTAGAAGTAAAATATTACCTGTGCAAAACCACAATCCGAGTGACTCACATCTGCTGGAGTTCTTCGTGAGGAAGGTTGGCCTTATGGTTATGGAAGTGAACTAAGACTCCGCAGATGGGTTCAATATCTGGGTCTACTATAGATTTCCTGTGTAACGTTGTGTCATAATCTCTGTGTGTCAATTCTCTATCTCTAAAATAAGTATAATTCCTTCTTTCTTTCTTTTGTCTATTATGCTAGTAAAGAATAGCCCCTGACACACAGAATTTGTAAGATGTGTGGACAGTGTTTACTTGGATGGTGCATTAGGAAAAAAAATAATCCTTGGTAAGGTCTTTCTTAATGGATTTTTATGTAAAATAGTAGAAGGATACTGTCATCCCATCAGTTTGCAAACAGAATTCCCCATTCTTGTTGCTGTCATTTTTGTTTGTTATTTTTTTGCTTAACAACTACTGACATGAATCCTCCATGAGTCATTCCTGATATTGCCTTCTTCAAAAATCCTGTAATGTTTCTGTTATCCGGGTTTTTTGAGCTAACTAGAATTGTTGTATATTTCAAAGCATACACGTGCATTTATTTTAAACTTGTACAGAATTTATATTCCTATGGCAACTACTTACAGAATTGATTGTGTACACTGTATATGTAGCACTGGAAGGTATTAACATTTTGAAATGTGTATGTTGGTCACTGACTGCTGAATAATATCCTTCTTACTCAAACTTGAGCAATTTTACAAAAATATATGGCATTTTAGTCAATATGATATACTTTGAAGCAGCCTTTGGAAGAGCATTCCTTCACCGATTTCATTAAACTCAACATTCTCTATTAATTACAGGCACTACTATGGATAACATTATGGCTACAGAATCCACAGCTGTGGGAACCAGATTGTATAGAGAGGTACTGTAAGAATGGTAGTTCCCAAGGGCATTTGGGGTCTTGTTCTTAACAGTCTTGCACCTTGCGCAGCCATTTAACACCAGTGAAAAGTATTTTAAAGCAGCAAAAGACCACAGTGCTAGTGTTTTACATTCACAGGTATAAATGATTGCACAAAGTGCAAGGCAGTGGAGAATCAGACCCATAGCCTGCAAAATACCCTTTCTTCTTTATTCCAAGGTGAAGGTGCACTGAAAAAGACTCCTCTATTTTGGAAGTGCAGTGTGTGCTCCCTCCCAAATGGTCTCCCTCCCCCCCAGTCCCAGAAGATAGGTTTAAGGAAGAGGGGAGGCCTGCCCTTATGGTGTCCAGTCCTACTCTAATCTCCTTGGTGCTTAGACTCAGAGGTCCAGTAGAGACACCATTCTACAGACACCCAGTAGAGTCACTGGGAATTTTTCCATTAATTTCAATGGGAATTGGATCACATCCATAAATTAGTCCATCGACATTGTTGTCCCTGCACGAGGGCTCCCCTGTGGCCTTCCCACTAGGGTGACCAGACATCCGAATATTATCAGGCCCGTGCCAATAGTATGTGACTTTGTCTTGTATATTCAATTATACCCTCTGCCCCCCCTCGCCAAAATGTCCTGATTTTGCACACTTGCTATCTGGTCACCCTATTTCCCATTCTGCATCTACATTAAGGGATTCAAAATCTGATCTTTCATACTAATTCAAGGAGAGAATTTCAGGATTGGGATTATCTTTTTGACTTGTTTGTACTATAATTGCTGGTGATCCTAAATAACATTGGAAATTAATGCATAAGCAATGCTATTTTACACTCCAAGAATGGGCCTGCCCTAAGTTTAATGGAATTAGGTGTTTAATTAAAGCTAGCTGTTTAACTTTTCAGTCTCAAGCATGCTATCTAGAAAGTCCCAAGCATAACTTTGAGAAATAGAAACTAGATTTGTGATAACAACTTGAAAAGAGGTGACAGTTTGTAAACCTTATTGGAACAAAACTCTTCTGACAGGCTTCTGTCTGAATGCTTACCAAAAAGTTATTGCTGGCTTAAATGTATGCTACACAAAGGGATGGCATACACACCAATATTCTTTCAAGGAGAGGGGGGGAAAAACAGGAAGAGGTAGAGAAAAGTATAAATGAAATTGTACAGGCATATTTAAAGACCAAAAGGTGTGAGTTTTACCAATTGTTGAATAGAAAAAAAATGTCCTTTGATTTCAGAAACAGGGTATTTCTTACTATAAATCACCCACAATTGCTTGCAAAAGATTGTCTTAATCACATTACACTGCTTCATGCTGCTCCAGCTAAACACCACTGTGCTTTTCAACTATTGCTACTACTGATATTGTTCAATCAGTGCTCATTCACATAGTGTTGGTAACTAATATGTTCCAGTAGGTCAAAGCTTTGTAGCTGCAAACAGCTGACTAATCTGACAGTTAAACAGTATGATATTATTAATGCTTCATTAGGAGCATGGGAGTAGTCTTAAGTTTATGTAAAATGCTGAAAATTTTGGCAACTATTTCTGGGAAAGTGCCTGATGATTCTTCCTTTAGAAGCCTAATTTGAGAATTTAATTTTGAATTACAAAGGATGCGCCACAGTATTGAACTCTGTGTATTTGTTCCATAAAACTACAAATTATACTAGTAATTCATTGACACATCTGAGAGCTTCTTATTGAGTGTCATGCTAAGTTAGAATAATGAACAATGTGGAATGTCAAAAGCAAGTTATTTTATCCTCCATATTTTCCCTTTGCCCTAGGGTTGGGTCCTGCAAGTTCTCAGCACCTTGTAAGCAGCATTGTTTAGTTTGCTTATTTGTTTTCAGTATTTATTACATTCAAAATAAGGACCAACTAGAATGGAACACAGAAGAACGTACATACCCAATATATGTGTTTAGAAGCCTTATCTTCTCTTTCTAACTTTAAATCAAGAATGGCTACAAATAACAGGGCTCCATTCTTGACCCCCTCATTTCATCTCTCTTGGTGACCTAATTCATAAAATTGGCTTTAATTATCAGATTTATGCTGATGACTCCAGCCCTCTCTTCTTACATCCAAACCAATATCTTGGCCTGCCTTTGCAGAATCTCCTCATGGATGTCCAGTTGTCAACTCAAGCTCAACATGTCTATAGCTGAGCTCTTGAGCTTCTCCATAATTCCTCCCTTGTCCCCCTTTCTCAGTCACTGTGGACAACATCACTATCCTCCATATCATCCAGGACATCATCTTTGACTTCTTCCCTGGACCTACACATTCAGGTTGTGTCTATATCTTGCCAGAATCATCTCCAAGCTCTGGAATTTCCTCTTCGCCAGCACAGCTAAAACTCTCATCTAGATACTAATCATCTCATTCTCCTCCCTTCTGGCCTTGACAAATCCCCTATTTATCCCCATGGTATCCATTCAGAACATTGCTGCATCACATCTTCCATGTCTCCCTACTCTTTGTATCCCACCCTGATTGTCTCCCGGTTCTCCACCACATCAAGCACACACTACTTGTTTTCATTCTAGTTGCTCTTAATGGCCTATTTCCACCCCTATCATGGCTATGCTATCAAGATGCACAGCGGAGGTGGGATTCTATCAGTGTTGCTGCCCTTGACTGACCCATTTACTCTGGCATTGTTGCAAGAAGGGGTGAATTTTACTCTATTTTTACTTTGCTCTGCACATACACAAAGGTGTGGGAGGTCACAATAACCCTATCCGCTCCTTTGTGACAGCCACATACATTAATACTTTCTGTGCTCCTGGGAGTGTAGGGGTTGCTCCCTTTGTGTGCAGGACATACCTTCAGATGATAGAGATGGAGAGGAAGAAGGAGGTGGGAACCTGGCTCCAGTCCCCACCCTTTCACACCAAGTGCACTGGGTGAGCATGCTGCACCCAGGAAGGGACATGGCCATGGATGAGTGCCCCTCTTCTGCCCCTAACCAGGAGACCTCCCAGCTAGGAGAAATCCTACTTCCCTGATCAACTCCACCCTGCTCCCAACCCAGGCCAGTGACTATAAGGCACAAAGAAGCCCCAGATAAATACCATATCAAAGTATACTGTAGAAGATTGAATAATACCAACCTATATTAAATAGCCTACATTTTCTATATTCCTAGAAATATAAAAACTACCACTTTGTAGAAAAATTTTCTGAATTCTATGTCTGCTACACCAAATGAAATTTGTATGTTGTCAGAAACTACCCCCAGCAAGCCTTTATATGATTTTGTTTTCATTTGTATTTTGCTTTTTTTTTTTTTACTCTTATGCACCGCGCATAGCATTTACCATCTTTACATGAAGTTGGTATGTGGCATGTTTGAAAACTGAATGTCAAAAAGTTCCTGAAAGGCTTGAAGGTTAATGGCATTAGTCTGCCCCTTGACTATAGGAACCTGTCAATCTAATTTAAACTGACAGATGTGCTTTTACAGCTGGAACTGCATTGAGGATCTTTAAGTTTTGGCCTTCTGGGAGGAAAATAATGTATAAAACAGCAAGGAATTCCAATGCGTAGCTTTTCTAACACAGAATGACAGAAGTTAGGGCAGTGTGTTTTCCTAAGAAGCCTCAAGAATTCAGAGGAGTTTCTCCAAAGCAGCAATACTTTTATGCATTACCAAAAAAGCTAAACTTCTCCCAAAAAACCATATTACGCCAAAGAGTAAAACCTTGTGGGTAGCGGTTGTTCTGATACATGATCCCACCAATAAGTGATATTAATTTGATAGACTTTCTAGATTAAATAGACACATTGAATGAAATTCCTTTTCTAGGGAGCCTTTTCAGAATTTATTTTTGTTACAGCTTTGAATGGATTATTTTGACTAATAAACATACAGATCATTTTTTCCCCTCAGATCCATGCATGATACTCCCATAGAAGTCAATAAGCGATATATGTACGTATGTACAGGCAGAATTTGAAATCTCAGAAATACGTTTCCTGACACACTAAAAAGTGCGTTTTTCCTATAATTTTGTTTACATAAAGATCAATAACAGCAGTAGATTCTAGCAAAAAGTTTAGTCTATGGTATTCTTACTGTATTTTGATAAATTGCTGCATAGCTACATGTGTAGAAGAAACATTGATGATAGTCTGAAATTATTCAAATTTTAAAGATGTATCGTAACACTTATGTGACTGCACTTCATGCTGCACAATTTAAGTTTGCAGACCTATTTTGCAATGGAAATATTTTGTACAGTCAGTTGCAGCTCTAAACAGCTCAATAAATTACAATGTTTAAAAAAAGATTAGATTTAAGGGTCACTTCCTTATAAATGCCACTCTTTATAGAAAGTGGTACAAAAAGTGCTACTGTTGATCTTCAAGGGTTAGCACTGAAGTCCCTTAAGACAATACATAGATAACATCTGAAAGGTTGTTTGGAGTAGAACAGCACTGAGGTCACTTTTCAAGACAACAAACTGTCTGCTGCATTCTCTGACCCTGAAAGGTTAGAGTTTAGGAATTTCCTGAAGAGTTTCTGTTTGGTCTAACATTTTATGAAAGTATCAAGGGAATAATCAGAGCAATAGTGGGATTATTTTCACCAGAGTTGTAAAACTCTGTTATCTTGCCAAAATACTTTCAGGATGATGCCTGCTAAAGTTATATGAATGAAATGGGGAAACTGCAATTCTTTGTGAACCTACAGACAAAATGTTTTACTTTTCTTGGATACTTCTCTCTATGTATGTAGCCACATATAAGCAATAGTCAATGTTCCATATAAGAAAAGAGTAGCATAAATAAAATGTTACTCATTTGTTCTATGTACCAAAACACTTTTAGGTGACTGCATTTCATGCTATGTGATGCTCTCCCTCATTGAATTTGCTGTTGTCTTTCTTATCTGAAATAGACATAATTAAAAAAAAAAAAAAAAAAAAATACACCAAGTCATTTTCTGAGGTAATAGGATTTGCTAATGACATGCCACAAATCACGTGGGCATGCATGATTGACTGGAAAAAACAAAGTTGCAATTTCATTTTTAAATTTTGCATTATAATCCGTAGGAGGTGACAGGTCATATCTAATAATTTTTCCCATATAGTGGGGCGGCTGCTCCACTCCAGGAGAAAATGTGTTAAAGTAGGCCAGAGAGGCTGTGCAGATGGGCAGCCAATCAGGGCCAGGCTGAGCCCTATATAAAGGCTGCAGCACAAAGGAGAGATGAGTCTTCCCCTGACCAGTAAGGGAGGAGTACTGGATTCTTGTAGAAGGAGCGGCACCCTGGACAGAGCAGTGCTGGGCAGGGTAGCAGGGCAGTGGGAGCTCTGGCTGACCCTGCCAGACTGCAGGCCTTGAAACAAGGGTTGAGTGGGTGGTAGGGCTACGGGGAAGTGGCCCAGGGAAGGCAGGCAGAGACGGGGAGTGGAGGAAAGCAGCAAGCAACTGCCACTCAAGGGTCCCTGGGCTGGAGCCCAGAGTAGTGGGTGGGCCTGGGTCTTCCCCCCCCCCCCTTGCACCGCACCTTGCCACAAGGGAGCATGGCCCATGGATTGCACCTTGTCCTTGAGGTAAGGGACTAGACTTTGGAGTGGCAGGTGGCCATGAAGGCAGGTGTGGACTAGGACTGCTGATATACCTCTGGAAGGGGGGAGACTGGGGTAGTGGGCACTGCCAGAGGGCAGTGTCCTGAAAAGGACACTGCGGTCCAGAGAGCGACGGGTGTCCCACTGGTAAAGACCACACAAGTCGAGCAGATAATGGGCAAGACATCACCTGCAGTCCCAGAGTCTAGGGTTATTCAGTACTGGAGGTTTGGTTCAGGCCCATTTCTGAATTAAACTAAGTATTGCTTTTGGCTGAAAGGAAAGTTTGGTCTATGTGACCTGACATCCACAAGATACAGCACAAAATTGCTCCTGTAGTTTGTACTCTGTTCTGAAAACTCAATCCTTTAATATTCATGTCTGAACATTTCTGTCAGCTGAGCTTTAGAGTAGAAGGCAAAAGTACAACAATTCATAACGTATCCAAAAAAATCTACAAGTGCTTTAGTTCTCATTCTCTTCTATAGGCTTGTCCTTTAATAATTTTTCTGTTGTAACAAGGAGAGGAAGAAAGCAATTTTCCAACCAACATAAAAGGTCTGTTTTTCAGGGTTGGTAGCTAATACTGACAGTAATTCAGGGAGTGGTGAATAATACCTGCGTGACAGTGGGTGTATGTGCTACAGCATGGGTCTTTAACTCAGTAATACTGCAGCTTGTCTTGTTGATGAGCATCTCCATCAAAGATGCTATGGGCCTATCAAGTGGATATAAAACAACCTTCCAAACTTGGAGGCATAGGACCAACCCCCCTTATTTGGAAATGCCAAGGTTTTTTTTTATATAATGACGTTACATTTATAAAGCAGCTTTTAGTCACAAATGGTTTTACAAACTTAAAATAATATCAGCAAGAGTATAAAACAGTTCAGGACAGGAAGTGAAGAATTCCTTTTCCACTTGAAACTACATGGCAGAATGAAAAAGCACTCAGTATCTCTTCATAACTATTATTGCCCATTGCTAATTTAAACAATTAAATATGGGATACTTTGTAAGGGGAGGGTAGTGAGAAAAGAAACAAAATTACTATGGGAATGATTGCATGTGGACTGTCAGATGAAGTTACCCCAAAGAGTTTTTGTTTCTTAATTCTTCATAATCTGTTCTTTTTTTAGCTAACATGTTACTCTATAAACACTAAAAAAAATTCTGCATAGCTACCAAAGGCTAACAGTTGGATCCAAAATTATGTGATTCAAAGCCATAAATCAGAGTATAAAATAATATTTTTAATGCAAAAGAAGTAAAATTAAAAACATTGTGGAGCTGAAAATCTGAAACAAATAAGCAAATTATCTCCGTACTGTACATGTAATGAGAATGTAATGTCAATGAAATACATTGCTTTTCTGTTACAAGCATGAAATGTATTTTTAAAATGTCATGAATTTTAAAAAGGAAATACTTTGTCTAATTATAAATTTGAGGCAAAGCACACATACAAGATATATCTTTGCTGTCCTGATGCTGGTTAACAGCCATTTAATGGGCAATAAA
Organism: Emys orbicularis; assembly: GCF_028017835.1. NCBI lineage: Eukaryota > Metazoa > Chordata > Testudines > Emydidae > Emys > Emys orbicularis. The sequence continues at coordinate 78,195,326 of NC_088687.1, read as the reverse complement.
GTAGGTACACTAATGCAGTAAACTGTGTGGTCTGTCCTTGAACTGTCAAGCCATGCGTTGAACTCCAGCTAATAACAGTGCACCTCAATGATCTTAGCAAGGTTTCTTTGGGGCTTCTAATAGAATGCAGAGCACTAAAAAATGTGAAAAGGAAATTATTTGCGTTTCTATGGTCTGGGACTAAACAGGCAATGTTGTGTTCATCCTTCTGTTCAATACTCTTTCTCTCCACCCCCACCCCTTGGATCCTTTCTCTTTTAATGGCCACAAGTAGTTGAAGAGAAGCTCCTCCATCTTTGGCCTTTACTCAAACACAGCAGCTAAACATAGCAGCTCCACAAAAGCAAGACCTAAGGGATCATTCAAAAAGGGCCCAAATTCTGAAGCCTTTACTTAGTCCTTCTTCAGGGGAAAAAAATCCTCTTGAAATACTGAGTAAACACTGATAAATGACTTCACAATTTGGCCTAAGGGATACAGTGATTATATTCACAACTTGTATCAACAAAACCCTCAGAAGTTCTATTAAAGTGGATCTTTCTCTTCTCTACCCCATAAAGAGTAGAGGGATGATGGTGGAGTTTGGCTATGCATTTATTTCGATACCTCCCCCACACTGTATTCACCAAGCAAATTGTTCCAGCACTGCTTGCCCAAAATAGGAGACTATGGCCAAAATAGGGAATAAAAAGTAAAACTGTAAATTTTGCTTTGCCCCTAGAAGAACACTAATTTGCAGACCTCTTCCTGACTTTCCAGTAAACATTAACATACTTGAACAAACCCCTTCCACAATGTCTTAATATAAACACAAAACTAGTCAACAATTTGAAATTATATTTAAAATCAAAGTAACATATTAAAACAAAGATTGAGGGTAACATATGCTGCCCAGTGTAACAGCAGGATTTAGGATATAAACCCTCCATAGCAGTCTTCAAGAAAGAAGCATAGCAGAAGATCAGGGGTGTTAGTGCTTCTGTCAGTGTGACTGGGCAGGTATATATAATTCGAAAAGATAAGTGATATACAGTACATGTATTCTTTGTTATAGGTCATAGAGCCACCAAGTATAATAAAATATGACACATGCTGAAAGGCAAAAATATAAAGGTAATATATCAAAACAGTCTTTTCAAATCAAAACAGGTTATTGGATCTGGATTATAGCTTGAAAATATTTTTAATGGAATGACAGTTTTGTAGCATTTCTATGTAAAAGGATGCAGAAGGGCCTGAGGGAAAGCATTTCAGTAATCATCAAAATTAGTCCTTTGTTCAGATACTGTACAACAGGGAATGCTTTCAGCAGATACTGAATTTTCATATAAAGGAAGTGCTGGTGAGTAAAAGTAGAAAAATGGCTTTACATTTTGAAAAAAAGGTTTGTTTCAATAAACACCTCCTTGCAGTGTATAACCTCACCCTTAGCAAGTTCTGGTTATTAAATGAAAATTATAGTACTAGGTCTGCTTTCACTGTTCCCATCAACGTAGCATGACTGAAAACTTCAGGATGAAAGAAGCCATGAATTAAAAGTCTCACATTCCAGAGCAGGGATATACTTAAGTAGGGGGGAAAGAAAAGCTAAGGCTTTGTTTTCTGATGCATAGCAGTAATGTTTATAATGCTAAAAAACACATACCCTTTTAAAACTCACTTGATTGGCTAAAAGTTATTTCTTCCACCAACTACTGAAATCCCCAAGCACATGCTGTTTTGCTTAATGGGAACCGATTTACAAAGCATTTATGGAATGTATGGAAGGAACAAGTCTAAAAACATATACACCAGCGATGCATACCAGCTGCAGTTATTCCCTCCTTCCTCATTGACTTTAGCAATTTAGGGCTTGATCAAGCACAAAATACTCATGACCTTCTGAGCCATGTAAGACCCATAAGACTGCAGATCCTAACTCCACAGCAGGCTCAGCTATTCAAAAGAGATCATTTTTCCACAGAATCCTAAAATAAATCTGCCTCATTTCTGAGAACTGTGGAGCAGCCGAGGAGGAGGAAAGCTCATATAAATTAGTCTCCCATTCCCCATGTTGCAGTGTCCCCATTTCCCAAGAACTTCAGATCTCTATCTTTGATGACAAAGAAAGCAGGAAAGCAAGTTATATGTCTAGGTTGCCAGTGATAGCAGAAGACTGGACTTGGTGACCCAGGCTGTCCCTTTCTTATGTTGCTCAATGAGCTGAGGCGCAACTAGACTATGGGAACTCCCTAAGCCTCAGTTACTCACAGGACCCTGTTTGCCATTTAAGAAAAAAGCAACATAAATGGCCAAAGCAAATTAATTAATGGCCCTAATTCGCCTCTCAGTTGCACTATTGCACATTATATGCTTCATTCATTATTTACTTTGGCCATTTGGCTGAAAGTTCTGCAGAAAAGGACCTGGGGATTACAGTGGACAAGAAGCTGGATATGAGTCAGCCCGCGTTGCCAAGAAGGCCAACGGCATATTGGGCTGTATTAGTAGAAGCATTGCCAGCAGATCGAGAGAGAGGATTATTCCCCTCTATTCGGCACTGGTGAGGCCACACCTGGAGTATTGTGTGGGGCTAGGTCTACACTACAGCGGGGGGTCGACCTAAGATACGCAACTTCAGCTACGTGAATAGCGTAGCTGCAGTTGCATATTTTAGGTCGACTTACCTTGCTGTGAGGACGGCGGCAAGTCGACCGCTGCCGCGCCGCCGTCGACTCCGCTGCCGCCTCTTGCCACGTTGGATTTCCGGAGTCGACGGCAGAGCGATCAGGGATCAATTTTATCGCGCCTTCACTAGACGTGATAAGTCGATCCCCAATAGATCGATTGCGACCCGGCGGGTAGTGAAGACGTGCCCTCAGGTTTGGTCCCTCCACTACAGAAGGGATGTGGACAAATTGGAGAGAGTCCAGCAGAGGGCAACGAAAATTATTAGGGGGCTGGGGCACATGATTTACGAGGAGTGGCTGATGGAACTGGGGTTATTTAGTCTGCAGAAGAGAAGAGTGAGGGGGGATTTGATAGCAGCCTTCAACTACCTGAAGGGGGGTTACAAAGAGGATGGAGCTAGGCTGTTCTCAGTGATGGCAGATGACAGAATAAGAAGCAATGGTCTCAAGGTGCAGTGGGGGAGGTCTAGGTTAGATATTAGGAAACACTATTTCACTAGGAGGGTGGTGAAGCACTGGAATGGATTACGTAGGGAGGTAGTAGAGTCTCCATCCTTAGAGGTTCTTAAGGCCCGGCTTGACAAAGCCCCTGGCTGGGATGATTTAGTTGGTGTTGTCCTGCTTTGAGCAGGGGATTGAACTAAATGACCTCCTGAGGTCTCTTCTAACCCTAATATTCTATGAAAGCAAATGTAGGATATAAATTTATTATTCTGTATATTCTTTGTCTAGGATACTAAATATTGCATTTGCAGAGGGATGGCTTCAATGTTTTTTTTTCCATCTACTTATTTCTATGACCCTATGATTTGCCATTTTCAAAGATACCCTTAATGATGGGCAATCTGGGTGGCAGACAAGAATTAGGGTGCACCATTGGAGACAGATGAATATAGATTCCTGATTTGGGGATGTGCCAAATTCTGGTTCTGAGTCTATCCAAAGGCTGGCCATGTATATTTTACATTTTGTAAAGATCAGACAAGTTAATTGGGATACAAGTTAAGAGTAACTGTTTGCAAAATAGTTGCCAATGAAGTACACATAGTCTCCAGCAGACTTTATAATGTCTTAAATTTTTGTAAAATATCAGTATAACAAAATATATTTTGTCTTTCCAGCAAGCAAATGAAACTGACTTTCATAAACATAATCACATTGCTTTCTTTACTATCAATACTGATAGGCTTCCATTGAGTTTCCTGGACTTCAGATAGGCTTTGGATGAGGCCCTAAATCTCTGGTTCAGTTCTAGTTCTCAGACTTGCTCTTGATCACTTTGTGAATGTCTGTAATGTAAATCTATCCACTTCCTATGCTTGACATTATAAGGCATATTTAATAGTTTTTATGATAATTCTTTAGACATAAGGCTAAGTTGATGAACATATTTGTATCTACTTTCCAATTTTTACTTAATTCAATGCACAGAATTCAATCTGTGGAAGCCAGTGGAGAAAGGAATCCTCCATCCCAGTCAGTGGAGTGGAAACAGAGCCATTCCATAATTTTCCCCCAGTGAACCCTGAGTGTCTGCTTTGTAGGGAGGACTGGCTAGTGGATCCATGGGGTAGCATGTTCACCTGATTACACCTCCTTCCTCAACACCTGCCAGGACACCAGGTGCACTAGCGTGAAGTAAGAGCCCCTACAGAGCACAACATCCTGCCTCCCACACCCCATTTGTAATGGAATCACAGTAGTTCCGTTGGGGCAGGAGCCATGATCTTCAGCCATGATGGATATGCCCAAGGACATCTATATTTAAACAGAAAAACAACAAGAAAGAATGAAGGAAGTAAAAAACAATAGGATTTAGATATAAACCTAGTTGGTTTGATTTATACTGTCATGGGTGATCATAGAATCATAAAATATCAGGGTTGGAAGGGACCTCAGGAGGTCATCTAGTCCAACCCCCTGCTCAAAGCAGGACCAATCCCCAACTAAATCATCCCAGGCAGGACTTTGTCAAGCCTGACCTTAAAAACCTCTAAGGAAGGAGATTCCACCACCTCTCTAGGTGACCCATTCCAGTGTTTCACCACCCTCCTAATCTGTGCATCCTCTAGATAACTGCACATTGCTATTTTCTGTGACAAAAGTATCTGAATAAAATATAAGCATTCTGTTTAGGCTTTCAAATTATCCAGAGTTAAAATACTTCAGTCATACTTGCATCTAGGTCCTGTTAATAATCTCAAAGAAGAAAAACACTGTGTCATTACAACTGTAATTAGGCAAGCCATATTTTCTCAAAGGAGTTGTCTAGTCAGGACCAGAAATCTTTCTTCTGCTGAGAGGGCCTTTATCAATTTTCTTCCCTTCAAGAACTATCCTCAAACTTGGTGCAGAGAGTATTCTTCTTGTCACACACAACTTATAATATAACTATTAAATTAATGTCTTAGTTTAAATGTAGATGTTACAACTCTATTTTCAATTTTTATTTATAATAAAGTCAGCAGGATACTCTTTGATTGTATTTCTGGATCCAAATTGAAACCAAAAGGATTGGGCAGGGTGGTGTGAAAAAGGAGCCCTGGCTGTGTTGCATGAGCACCTGTGTGTCCTTTCCCTGAACATCTGCAACCCTTTCCATAGACATAGATGGGTTGGGCCGTATGGGTAGAGAGAAAACTTATGGGGGAGGAAGACACTGTGGAACTGGGCAAATGCCATTATATGTGCCATGCTTCTCTCTTAATTCAGAAGATTTAAAAATGGAAGTTGCCCAGTGGTTAATGTCATTCTAAACAGCATAAATTTCCTCTCTGCGCCTTCTAATCCCTTCAGTGGGAATATGGTACAAACTTGGGAAGAGAACTGTGATGGAGCAGAGAAACCCCATGCCAGCAGAAAAGGGGTTACAGAGATCTCTACCCTGCTATAGCTGCAGCCAATGCCAGGCCTGGAGGGGGGAGAAAAGGAGAGAACCTGGCTCAGTTCAGGGCTGACTGGCAAAGAGGCAAGAGGTAGCCTGCCTTTATGTGCAGGGAGTATCGTGACAAGCCTGAGCACTGGGACAGCTGCTGGGGAGAAGAACAGTGTGGCCGACAGAGATGGGGAGCACCCAGGAATGAGTGAACTTTATTATTTGACTGTAAGGACATTGTGGGGTTAGGCTTCTCCAGTTTTACATCTGCCCTGCCCAGAGGGACCTGAGGCCGCAGCAGGACACTGCAAAACGTCCACAAGGGTGCACTACCCCAGGCAGGACATTATAGACTGTTTGGACTATCAGGCCTATGCCCCAAACTGAAGGGACATCGGTAGGAAGTAGCCCAAGGTAGCATATTTGAATTTGCTGCAGGGAGGCCTCTGCCAGAGTTGCTTCCCATAGGGCCCTGGGCTGAGACTGGGTAGAGAGGGAGGACCTGGGTCCCAGTATTATACCCCCTCAAAAACTGAGACCCAAAGGTGGGTGGAGGCCTATGCTGTGTGCTCAGCACCTCTGCCACCCCAGCAGAGAAGCAAGGGGCCAGAAGTCAGGGGCACTAACTTCTAAGCCACCTGGCCCTCCAAGCATCTTTATCACAAGAATCAATGGCCTTAGGGAACCAGTCCGCTAGGGCTAGGCTGACTCTTTGTTACAGCTCCTGGCTCTGTGAAAACCTAGGGCTCTGCAGGATTTCCAGTCAGCATCTCTTTCGTACAGAGGTTAGAATACCCCTTGAGAAAAGAATACGGAGGAAACTCTGCCAGGTGAACCTCATGAGTTTCCAACATGTTTTTTTCCCTCCTCCCACAGGAAAAACGATGAGAGGGCGTGATTGGCCCTAGTGTTTCTTTGAGCTTTCATTCCTGGAAACATTAAAAAATATTAATCAGTTGAGTTCATAACTCTAAATAATACTGCATTAAATGCAGTCAGTTAATGGTATGCATAATGTCATAAAACTTATGAACATATTACTGAAAACTCAAAAAGTACCCAAGGCACATTAAGAGAAGCACTAGGAATTAAGTAGTAATTTTTCACTGTTGTCTTAAATAGGGCAAGTTCACCCTCTAATAAAAATGTGTTGCTAATGAATAACGAAAAGCTCTTGCTTGCCAGTATTATCAATGCATTCTTCACAGAGAGAGCTAGTACCAGTAGGGGTGAAGAGTGCTCTCTTAAAAAAAAAAAATGAATAGATTCTTCTACTGCAGACCTATCATCAGTGTTTGACACAGTTGACCATGGGGTACTACTAAATTATCTGAGAAACCTACCGGGGAGTTGGAGGGACCTGGTGTGTACTTTCTTCAGTCCTTCCAGTTACTTAGATTTCAGAGGGTCATATTGGGCACCTGCTCTTCTGACTTGGGAACATTCACAGGTGGAGTCCTACAAGCTGAATTTTATCCTCTGTTGCATTCAACATATATGTTAAATCCCTTGGGGATAATGTAATATGCCATGAACTTCAGTGCCAGAAAAATGTAGTCAAACCCTAATATATTTCCTTCACATCAAACAGAGATAATACCACCAAGCAATTCTCCTGAGCAAGAAAAGCTCCTGGAGAAAGTAGCTGGATGAAAAATAATTCAATGGAGACAGAAGTGATGCTGGTGGTGGAGAAAACTGTTCTGAAGAACTATTATTATTAGTTATTTATATGTATTAGCATAATGGCTAGAGCAAAACAGGAAGACAGTCAATGCTCCCAAGAACTTATGACCTAAGGATAAGACAAGAGACAGGTGAATACAGACAGACAGGCAGGGGAGTACAAGGAAACAGTGAGGATAATATTAATCAGTATGATAGGCATTGGTCTTGGCACACCAGTGACCTAGCAATTGCCCAGTTTTTGTAGGCAACATGGCAAAGGATAGTTTTCAGGAGAAATCTGAAGGATAATGAGGTAGCGTTGAGGATGTTTATGGGGAGCTCTTCCCAAGTGTGAGGGGCAGCATGGGAGAAAGCACAAAGGAATTTGTCTCAAAATTTAACAAGTGGGCAGTGGAGGTGGGCATCCTGGGTCGATCTAAAGGTGGAAGTCGACCTTTCAATAGTGAATGAGAGATGATAGGTAGGATGGATATAGGTCATATAGGGCCTTGAAACTGAAGATAAATATTTTGTTTGATGTGACAGAAGAAGGGGGAGCCAATGGAGGAATGCAAAGAGAGGGGTGACATGGTCAAAGCAACAAGCTAGGAAACGATCTTTGTAGCAACATTCTGAATGGATGTGAGTGGACGAGATTGCATATGTCAAGGCCAAACCATAGCTTCACCATTGAATGGGGGTATCTGTCCTCCAATCATCAGTTTGTTATGCACTCTAGGGATTGTCCTAGATTATACAACTCCTGGACACTCATGATCTCATCAGCTGGAACTGTTTTCTGCCATCTCCTCTAAGGCAGGAGGCCATGTCAGCGTCTATCAGATGCAAAGGCGAGTCGTGGTGATCAATGTATTCCTCATCTGTTGGCTCAAATTCTGCAATTCACTGTGTCTGGGATAGAAAGAAACTCCAGATGGTGCTATAAGTTTCTAAGCCCTGGTCTACAATACGAGTTTAGGTCGAATTTAGCAGCATTATATCGACTTATCCCTCCACCTGTCCACATGACGATGCCATTTTTGTCAACTTAAAGGGCTCTTAAAATAGATTTTGGTACTCCTCCCTGACGAGGGGATTAGTGCTGAAATTGACCCTGCTGGGTCGAATTTGGGGTAGTGTGGACGCAATTCGACGGCATTGGCCTCCGGGAACTATCCCAGAGTGCTCCATTGTGACCGCTCTGGACAGCACTCTCAACTTAGATGCACTGGCCAGGTAGAAAGGAAAAGACCCACAAAATATTGAATTTCATTTCCTGTTTGCCCAGCGTCGCGAGCTGATCAGCACAGGTGACCATGGAGTCCCAGAATTGCAAAAGAGCTCCATTGACCGAACAGGAGATACTGCATCTGATCGCTGTATGGGGAGACGAATCCGTGCTATCCGAACTCCGTTCCAAAAGACGAAATGCCGGAATATGTGAAAAAATCTCCAGGGCATGAAGGACAGAGGTTATAACAGGGACCTGCAGCAGTGCCGTGTGAAGCCTACCAAAGAACCAGAGAGGCAAATGGCTGTTCCGGGTCAGAGCCCCAGACATGCCGCTTTTATGATGAGCTGCATGCCATTCTAGGGGGTGTCCCTACAACTACCCCACCCCTGTGCTTCCCTCCTCCTCCACCCCTCCCGGGCTACCGTGGCAGTTATCCACCCATTTGTGTGATGAATTAATAAAGAATGCATGAATCTGAAACAACAATGACTTTATTGCCTCTGCAAGCGGAGATCAAAGGGAGGAGGGGAGGGGAGGGCGGTTGGCTTACAGGGAAGTAGAGTGAACCAAGGGGGTGGGTTTTCATTAAGGAGAAACAAACAGAACTTTCACACGGTAGCCTGGCCAGTCATGAAACTGGTTTTCAAAGCTTCTCTGATGCACAGCGCACTCTGCTGTGCTCTTCTAACCACCCTGGTGTCTGGCTGCGCATAATCAGTGGCCAGGCGATTTGCCTCAACCTCCCGCCCCGCCATAAACGTCTCCCCTTTACTCTCACAGATATTGTGGAGCACACAGCAAGCAGTAATAACGATGGGAATATTGGTTTCGCTGAGGTCTAACCGAGTCAATAAACTGCGCCAGCAAGCTTTTAAACGTCTAAAGGCACATTCTACCACCATTCTGCACTTGCTCAGCCTATAGTTGAACTGCTCCTTACTACTGTCCAGGCTTCATGAGCCATGGGAGCAAGGGGTAGGCTGGGGTAGGTGCGACCACGCTATGCTGCCGACTGGGAGGGCAGCCTGAGGCAGAAGCGTCCAGCTGGCATGATATTCCAGGCAGGACTGAATCTCCATTAGACAAAACTTAAAAAAGAGAATGACCTGGAGTCATTCCCATTTTTGTCCAGGCGCCCCCTGACTGACCTCACCGAGGCTGGCCAGGAGCACCCATGTCTGCCCAGGCGTCCCCGACCAACCTAACCGAGGTCAGCCAGGAACACCCACGGGACGACGACGACGGGTAGCAGTCGTATTGTACCGTCTGCCGTCCGCAAGGCAAGGGGATGCTGCTGTGTAGCACTGCAGTACCGCATCTGCCAGCAGCACCCAGGAGACATATGGGGACAGTGAGCTGAGTGGGCTCCATCCTTGCCACGGTATGTCGTCTGCACGGGTAACCCAGAAAAAAAGGCAAGAAATTATTTTTTGCCGTTGCTTTCACGGAGGGAGGGAGGAAGGGGGGCCTGACGACATGTACCCAGAACCACCCGTGACAATGTTTTTGCCCCATCAGGCACTGGGAGCTCAACCCAGAATTCCAATGGGCGGCGGAGATTGCGGGAACTGTGGGATAGCTATCACAGTGCAATGCTCCGAAAGTCGACGCTAACCTCGGTACTGTACACGCACACTGCCGACTTAATGCGCTTAATGGGGACACACACAATCGACTGTATAAAACAGATTTCTAAAAAATCAACTTCTATTAAATAGACCTAATTTCATAGTGTAGACATACCCTAAGCAACATATCTCCTCAGTGCTCTGCACAGTTCTCTGATTCCCTGTCCAATACCAGACCCAATTTAAAGTCCTCTTCTTAGCCTTCAACATTCTAAATGATCTGAGTAGAGACTACCTTACCATGACCATGACCTGTCTCAATAACTGTGCTCCTCAAGGATACAGACAGAGTTGGCATTACCAAGGGTCAAACACCTTTATAAAAGACATCTTGGCATCTGGCAAGTAGCTACAGAAAATCCTTTCACAAGATACTAGATTGACTACAGCTTTTACCATCTCCAGAACAGAATGAAAGATCTGCCTGTTCTCATTAATCTTCCCAAACATGGCCTAAAAATACTTTACTACGTGCACCTTCTTAGTGTCTTAGAAGGATAACAGGAGAGCACAGTCCTTCGACTAATCACATTTTTATACTTTGTAACTCAGCGCAGTGATGAGTGAGTCTCGATAGCTAAAACCTCCCTCTTGTTATTCTGCCACACCAATTTGCAGCACTTGCCCCACACACATCTTCAAAAATATCCCTGTAAACACCTCAAAGGGGAGTATGGTCTGAAAAAAATATGGGAAGTGTCAGGGCAATGCTTAAGTACTATGTGTGCTATCCTGCAAAAAAAAAAACCCTCTAACTTATTACAGAAAACTGATAGTAAACTAATGCTGCCTTAACTTTTAAACTCTTAACTCTGTAAAGTAGTTTTATACATAAAAGATACAGTACAAAACTGAGGATTTTTATTTCATTATCAGACTATAATATTCCTTTTATAAAAACAGTAGTGACTGTCACATTTTTATCAGCTCTAAAGATAACATGTTATATCCTTTACTTGTTAATATTTTATTACCAGATTTATAGAGTTTTTCTGTAGGTTAGGATCTTTTTCATTAGACATCCTTTCACAAGGAAGTGGTAATTCAAGTTTTCATCCTGGGGAAATCTAGTAATTCAGCTTTATGAAAATAAGCTAGTACAAGGAAGCTACAACTGTAGATTTATGAAGACTGGGACATATGTTAATATTGCTAGTAAACAGCATGGTTGAGAAATTTGCATTATTAAAATATGGTTTGAAATAAGTTAAAGTGATCATAATTATTTACTAATGACTTCAACCATCATTAGCCAGATTTTCAAAGATGCTGCACACTAGCAGCTCCCTTTGTGTTTAATGGGATTTGCCAGCTCTTGGGTCCTCTGAAAATCAGGGAGTTCAGGAAATCTCAAATTAATTAAAGTCACTCCCAAGGTATTACAGTTGGTTTTGTAGCAGGATGAAGGCCATCAGTAAATGTGAAAAGCAGAACAGCTAGAGATTTTTGGAGGAGGTCGTATGTGCAGCCACTACATTTCATAGGACTTACCAAATCATTAAATCAGCCTCACTATTGCTACGAGCCAGAGGCTTTGCAATGGTGAGCTACTGGGGGCAGTGCCTATAGCACACATATTTAGGGCCAGTGATCTTACCATACATTTTAATAATGAATTAACTTTGAGTTTTATTTATTTACTTTTTGGGAGTCATTACAGTATCAGTAATACTCTAGCTGCCTACATCATCTGACAGTATATTTGCAGCCTTCTCAACTAGGAAGACATATGCTAGATAGCAGCAGCAAAGAAAAGCAAACTACCTTTCTAGTGATGTCAGAATATGTGCTGGCAGCCTTATAAACAACATCATTTGACATATTCCGTTCCCTAGGACATTCTAGTAGCACTCTGCACTCCTGTATGCCAAACTAGAATGCCTTCTGACAGATCCTGCATGCAATGCCTTTCTATACTCTTTTCCTCCTTGTGAAACAGTACAAACAATGGCAGAATTTAGCAAGAAGCAGTACTGGGAGCTGATTACAATTCTGTAATTCTCTGTGTAGCCCCAGTCCCACAGGCAGGTTAGAGCAGCCCCCAGGGACAAACTGACAGCTGAGATTAGCTGGAATACAGCATGGTCAGGTCACATCTCCTGTCCCTATCATACTCTGTTAACCATGAACTGGTGGTTTGGCAGTCGGCCACAGCAGATGTATGCCCACTGGGGGACTCCCTCACACCTGCAAAATTTGCAGCTAAGGGGATAGTAACACAGAGAACCTACTCCTCTGCATTGATCACATGCCATTTCTAATGAGACAAAATATTTACTCAAAAAAGAGATCATTCCTGTATGCCAATCCTCACAGTTAGTACAAGCAGAAATGGGAAAGCATATCCAGAGGTGGCATTTCTCTTTTATTTTTTGTTCCAGAGAATTAGGAATGAATCACTGCAATGACCTTTTCCAGATGCCTGAGCAACATATGGGTATATCCTTCATTTCTTCTTCATTCTCTTATGAAGATCCATTCATTCGAACTTGAATATTTCACATTGTATTTTGCTCCAGAGCACAGCTCCTTTTTTCATAATTACCTTATGTAATACATGACAGAGGAGTTAACAAATTAATAGATCTGCTATTGACTCGGATGTGTAAATATTTCACACCACGGTTGTAGCATGGAGGATTCTATGTCATTCATTATTTTATATGAATATAATTCATTATTTTATATCAGCCCTCCCCCCCCCCCAACTGATCTCTTCTCCAAACAAAACAAACACACTCTTTCAATCTCTTCCACTATGGAAGTTTCTCCATGCTTCTAATCCCTTTTTTCAACTGAAGCTGAAACACTAGCTATTTCTGCAGTAGCTATTTTAGAGATGGGATAATGTCAATTTACCCCATCCCAATATCGAGACATCCATTTTACCCTTTTGTTCTGCAATGAATTACATGCACACCCCATGTTGCATATAAAGTTCACGCATTATCCAGGCTATTTTTTTTTCCTTTTGGAACATGAAACACAAACTTTCAGCTGCCCCTCCTAGGGGCAAACAGTTTCTCCTTGAGTCAGAAGGAGAATCTGTCCTCTGGCCCAGCTCTAAAGGGACTTAAAAGTTAGATGTTGTAACACGTAGGAGCCTAGAAAATTACTGGCAAAACAATGGGGTCAACAGAGGCTGAGTTAGTCACCTAAGGATCCTATACTGAAAGAGAGGCTCCTAAGAATGATGCACACAAAAATCAGCATGCTAGGTGTGGAGCCACTTAAGTTAGCCAATAGGAGATGCTGATGAGAGGGGTGTGTTTTAAGCTCTGCCACTCTCATGGAGGTAGGCACCTAAGTCTGGGCAGCAGGGAGGCATCAATCTCTGCTTGTGATCTAAAATTGGGAACCCCTTTCTTGGAGTCAAGAAGCTTAGGTGCCTCAGCTGTTTCTTGTGCCTAAATCTATACAAAACTGCTGGGGGATAGGAAGACAAAGTAGTCTTCCATTATAAACTTTAACCCAGTGTTTAGCGTACTCACCTGGGATATAGATGACCATGGTTCAATTCCCTTCTCTGCCTGATAAGGAGAGGGAATTTGAACAGGAGTTTCCTATCTCTCAACTGAATGTCCTAACCACTAGACTATACAGTGATTCTCTTTCTGGCCCAATTATTATTAAATTAAAGTGGAATGGATTCAACATGAGTGCTGGAGAAAGAGCCACATGAAAATATCCCATAGTGTAATAGAACATTCACCAGAGAGATGGAATACCTCTACTGAAATCTCTTCCCCCCATCAGGAAGAAGGGGGAATTGACCATGGTCTCACACACTGGAGGTGAATACCCTAACCACTGAGCTAAAGGTTACAGTGGAGGCCTTTTTCCTACAGCTGTTTTGTCTGGAGTCAGGTATGCTGTGAGCATGCCTACCAGGTTGGGCCCTGCAGGGAAGACAGACATTCCTCTGTGTATCTTCACCTGGTCTGGGAATTGCACTGGCGCTTAGGCGTGAGTTAGGCATCTGGACGTCTAGAGTGAGGCAACAGTGCATATGCTCAGAGGCAGACACATAGGCATCTAGGGACCTTTTACAATGAAAAATGTAGATGCTGAGTTAGTTTAGGTGTCTATAGGGTTAGGTTACAGCTGACCAGGGGTTTTGTGTTTTAAGTTCCTAAAACTGGAACTTAGGCACCTAAGGCTCTTTCTGGATCTGGCCTCTGAGCTTAGTCCTTCCTGTTTCAAGCACACAGGGGGTCAATTTGCAAGTTCCTTCCCCTGTTTGCTGTCACCAATTGGATCTCCCCAAGCCCCCATCCAGCATTACGTACTCCTTGCTGGCCTCTCCCACTGTGAGAAAAGCACTGCTTTCATGCTGCCATCACATGACCTTGGGTCCACTGATTCAGGCACAAGCCAGAGCTGTGCCTTAAGCCCTTGCAGGCCCAGCTCACCCCTGTGATCATAACAGAACACAGTATTCCTGATTAGGGTGTAACACCAATTTGTTGAATGCCAAAATTATGTGTTCACTATTTGCTTTTTGGTGGCCACTCTGCATTGAACAGATGTTTGGATCGAATCATCCACAATGACCTCTGGCCTTTTTCATGAAGGGTTCATTAATTTAGAACCCATGTGTATGTGTAGTTCAGATTATTCCACCCAAAATGCATTCATCATATATAATTTCATCTGCCATCACGCTGTCAATTTGCCTACCTATATTAGATCCCTCTTAAGTTCCTCATAGTTTTCGCTAGTCTTGACCGATCTAAATAATTTTGCATGATATGCAAATTTTGCCACCTCACTATTCACCCCTTTTTCCAAATCATTAATAAATATATTAAATAATACTGACTATATAGTCAACCTTGGTATACCCCTCTGCTTAACCTTTTGAACATTAAAAATTATTCCTCTAGTAAGACTAGATGCATAAAAAGACAAAGTCACTACCCTGAAGAGCATATAATTCATATTAGATATAAGACAGATAAACAAGAGGGAATGGATGCAACAGAAGAAAAAAAAATCATACTGTTTGGTTTGGTTTTGTATGGTTCATACCTTGTTAGTTCTGATTTTTTTTAAATGTGACTTAAATTTTTAGGAGTATGTGGTCAAGCACAAGAGCAGGATTAGATGATACCAGAGAGTAGTTTAGCACGATGGGAATAACTGAAGGAAGTGAGTTTAAAGGGAGTACATAAAAGGTAAATGGGGTTCAAAGGCACATTTTAAAAAGTACCATGCAAGTTAAATGCTGCATTTTATAGAATTGTAGGATTTCTCATTGAAAACAGTCAGGTATGTTTGTATTGCTACTTTAAGCAAACTATTCAAGTTTTCTGCTGGATGCTTTTTATGGTTTATTCATCTCTTGTACCTCTTTACTCCCAGAAAAATGTGCGTTGTTTAAATAAGTAACTAACCTTTTATTCATCTCTTTTTTCTTAGCACATTCTGATTTCTCCTGAACAAATAAGTAGTTTCTAAACTTCCCATGAAATAAATTCACAAGTGTATTTCATAAAACTGTAAATAAAAGTCACATTTAAATGTAATGGTAATTTCAATGAGCAGAGGGGTTTTGGTTTGGTTTGGTTTTTTTAGTTATATTGCTTCCGCATTTAATTGACTTTCTCCACCAATGAACTCAGTTCTTAAAGTACAGTGGGGAAAAAAACTCCTCGAGTGTTTTCTATAAATCCATGTAACCAATTCACTGCTTAATGAATCTTTGCCAGAGGAACTATGCCTCGCATTTCTATTATACTTCAGAAGCAAACTAGGCCAAAAGTCTAAATAGTTAAAGGTCACTAATATGTCAGGTCTTGAGGCTTGAATGGGTTTTCTATCTTTTTGTTAGGTGCATATAATTTTATGCACAGGCATGTGCAGATGGTGTAGCTGCAAAGAGACCCATGCTTTGCAAAAAGAGAGTGGCGTGCCACATCAGAAAATCAGGTATGAAGACACCCATATGGAATAAGGATGGGGTAATCTGCTTACATAAAACTCAATCCCAAAAGAACGCCATTTCTTTCCTCTTCCTCAGGCTCCACCAATTTTAGCTGTTTATACTAAGCTCCTGACCTGCTGCTTGTCTGTAAAGAACACGGGGAATGCTCCTTGTTCATGTAAGCACAGTAAACAGAACTCTTATCATAGAAGCTTCCCTACTCACTCTGACTGACTGAGCAGGGATCTATCATGTCTGCACTAATCTCTGCTCCTTCTGCCAGCTACCCATGCTGTGAGCCTGTCAAAAGTGCAGAAGATTCTCAGACTTTTTTGATAGGCACGTGCACACCTACTACATCCAAACACAGAGCTAAAAGCTTCATTTAAGGAAACTCATTAAAAATAACATGTCAATTATCACTGGCAAATAGGATTTTCTCCATTTCTCTTCTACAACTGGGCAAGAGATCTAAAATACCTTTCAAACTGAGTTCAACAAGCCTTGTTGAAAGCTATACAAGATTATGGGCTTAATTTAACTAGGCTTTCTTGCTACTAGATGTTCTCTCTACAATACTCACACACGTTTTTTTCCAAAACAAAACAAAACAAAATTGCACCTCCATACCATCAAAAGAAAGGGGACACATAGATGATGGAAAATATATTATAAAGATTCTATCACTTGCTTATCAAAAAGAAGATCAAGAGGTAACCTGACTATGATGTATAACTATCTTCACAGGGAGAAAATACTGGGTACTAAAAGGGTCTTTAATCTAATGGAGAAAGGCATAACAATAAACAATGGCTGGAAGTTAAAGCCAGACAAATTCCAATTAAAAATAAGGCACACATTTTAAACAGTTTGAACAGTGAAAGTGGTTAAGCACTATAACAAATTACTAAGAGAAGTGGTTGATTTTTCAGCTCTTGAATTCTTCAAATTGAGATTAGATGCTTTCTGAAAGATATGCTTTAGGCAGTCATCAGTTATTGGGTTTAGTATAAGAGGAGCTGGATGAGATTCTTACCCTGAGTTATACAGGAGGTCAGATTAGACGGCCTAATGGTCTTTTGTGTCCTTTAAATCTATGACTCATTTTAGAAATGCTCAGAATTTTTTCCAGTAAAAGAACAGTTGGAACAAGTTTGCTAAATATCTACTAGTATATATGAGACTGTTTATATATGATTATGAGATGGTTTCAACAAAATCTTCTGCCTTGAAAAACATTTCAAAACTGTCAATGTTTCAACATTTTCTAAATGAAAACAATTTGTTTTTCCATTTTGAAACTACTTTGTTTCAAAATTTAAGCTAATTAAACTGAAAAAAGATTACAAGAAAAAAAAGGTTGAAATAAAAATTCAAAATATTTAAATGAAATGTTTCAACCCAAACCAAAATTGTTTTCAGTTTTGCAATTCATGAACATTTTTTGAGATTTTTACTTTTTGAGATGGTAAAAAATTTCAAACTCTCATAAATATTTGTGGGATGAGGAAACCATTTCCCACCCAGCTCTAGATGTGAATTGAATATGTTGGGTTGTGTTCCTATTTACCAAATAAGTGGTCTACTCTGAACAAAATGGCTATTACTTAGCAGCCTACATATAGATGGGAATTTTGAGGCATTAGAAGAAGATTAATGTTGCACTCAAAAGAAATACAGTCTATTTGTATAATCTTAAGAAATAGACAGGCAAGCATGTGAAAAAAGCATGCAATTCTGAACAGGGAAATGTAATGTATCAGAACTGGATGAGCATATTCAGAAATAATCAAGTGCCCAGTCCTGCAAAACTCTTATGCACATGCATAATTTTAAACTTTGGAGTACTCCCTTTAAAATACATAGGATTAATCATGTGTTTAGTTACATACATGCCGAGGTGTCTTGCTGGATCAGAGCCCTATTGCAGCAGTTGTATCTGGCTGGCTAGAAGAGGTATAGTTAGATCAGTTTGAGAGGCAGTCTCTTTTTGAAAATGTATCCATGTCAAGTTCTGTCATATGGCAGAAAAAACAATTTTGTCACATTATCCAAATCATGATTTTTTTTTTAACCTAAGTGGAATGGATTAAAACTGCTGCTAAAAATATGTTGAAAAATTGGCAATTAAGAAGTATTTCAGTTCACATCTGAACAGAGGGAAATATTTCCTTCAGTTTCTGGGGAGATGGAGGTTGAAAATAACATAAAACATACTTGGATTCTGGCTTACAAAGTCATTTCTGCAATTTGGAAACTAAGAAACACAGAAAAACAATGGAAAAAAACCTTATTTTCTCAGAATGCTAGTTTGAATTGCCAAAATTTCTACCAAAACTAACAATTGAGAAAATTAAGCAAAGCTGTGTGGGTTTTTATAATACAGTCCCAATTACACAGAAAATCTATTAAAGTAGGACTAATGACTGCTGTGTATTTTAACACTGTTCTGAATACCTGTGAATAATGAACAGTATTAACTTATGAACTATAGTGATATAGCTTTTATTTATGAATCATTTTTCTACTATTCGGCCAATTCTACTGCCAGGGTCCATCTTAGCTAGCTTTCATTGCACTGGGAAAACCTTTTATATGAATAATAAAGATATTTGATATTAGTGCCTGAACAAGTCAATGAAGGAACAAATATTGTAAAGCAAAAAGGTGAAATGTTTACCTTAAACAGAACAGATCTCTTAACATTGTGAAGGACACACTTGAATGCTGATACTGATTAATTGTGAAGTTAACTCCAGCAGGTGCCATAGAATGTTTAACTGGTGTCTGGCGTTGTCATAGCAACCAAGGATACAAGCATGGAATGTATCTTTTGATTTTAATTATGAAGTGGAAGGCCAGTCTGGGGATAGAATCTGACTTGTATAGAGAGAGGTTACTCAGGCTTAGGAACTCTGGGAGTTGGATTACGTTTTCAAAAGAGAGTAGTGCACCTCAGTTAAAGGATGAATTGGGTCTAAGGCTGGATAATCCAACTGTTTGAACCCAGCGAGATAAGAGATGAAGACTGTATGCCTTTGGCTCACTAGACTACAGAGGTAGTTGAAGCAAGTGGCGCTGGTAAAAATATCCCCTAACATAGTTAGGGAAATAAGCATTCATCTAGGCTTGACTGAGGCTCCCTTGGAAATCCCAGCTATACTGTCGATAAGATTGTTTTACTTTTCCTGCATTTAATTTTTTTTTAAATCCTGTTTCTTTATCTTATGAGAATTATTTTTGAAAGCCTGGTTCATTTTTACTCTTTCCACAACTGTGTATATTTAGCTGAAAATTTTGCTAGACTTGTAATTTATCTTTATTTTTTCCTGCAGCTTGTGATTGCTGTTTTCAATCGCTAAGAATGTAATTATGATGGGTGTGGGAATCTAAGTCTTATCTGACCAGCTTCAAAAGAAACTAATAAATATCTTAGATGGAGCTCCATGAGATGTATAGCCTTACGAATGCAGGAAAAGGAAGGATGAATGTCAGGAACTCTACAAAAAAAAAATAATAATAATAAAAAAAAAAAATCCAGTTACCTTATTTTCATCAAGTGGGTCTGTACTATAGGCTGTGACATCCCCTTATTTTGTTTGTTTGTTTATTTGTTTTTGCTTGAAATAGCAGAACAGGCCATATCTTTATTACAGTAAAATGAAAAAAAAAATTAAACCTTAGGGGAAAAGTCATAGCAATTTTGAAGGAGAGAAGCACTGATCTTGCCTATACTGACTGATTCCCTCTTTTTTTTTTTTTATTCTGTATTGTTGTACCTGTTGGAAAGGTTTGCCTGGTCTCACTGGTGGTATAAAGATTTTATGAGAACCTAGATTCATAAGAAGGCCTCACATGCTGGCTCTAGGTACCAGTATCAGCCAACCTCCTATTCTGTCCTAGCAAGATAAGGTCCCAGAAGTCACTGGGTTTATTCAGCCTTCAGTGGAACTACAAAATGGCTGCTAACCGTTAATGTGGTTCACTCTTCCTGTCCATGAAAGTTTACTCCGACTTAGGGATAGAGGAGCATTCATTGTATAAACACTGAGCACTGTTTGAACTCCTGTGAGGTACTGAAGTGGACTGCTTGCTCTAGTCTGACCAGCAGGCTCCTGTTTGTGAGACACTTCTATTTGAGTTGCATAGTTGACCCCCAGGTGTGATGCGGTTACATTGGCTGGTATCCCAGGCAATTCAGCACACCCTGAGCTTCCTAATGCACCTGGGCTGCAGGACTAGCCCACACAAGTTGGGGGGGAAGGTTCCTTATTATGTCCCCCCCCTGCACACCAAAGTAAGAACCAAGCAGGTCCTTAGTGGTAAATTAAGGAATTAAACCTTTGTATAACATGTTACCATCATTTTACTCAACAATACTGGCTAAATTGGTTTTGCATTTATACAGTAGGAAATAATATTTTTCAAGTTTAACAGGGTCTATATCAGTATGCCTGAGTCTACATATGTAATGTGTGAAAATATTCCCATAGATGATGCCTTACTTAGACACAGAGCACTGACACAAAGATACACTAAAAGTAATTAAGATTTACAAGTTTACTCAAACTTGATGACCTATTTTCATGTACTATGATTTGTGTTTATCTATAGAAGTTAACAGGACAATCAGGTTTGCTGTAATCAGCTCATATTTCAGTGGTTTAATATCTTGGCAGTTTTAAAATGCATCAAGTTAATATGCAACTTCTCAGCCTGTTGGGGAAATTTTGTTACCAAATATGGCTTAAATCTGTTAAGTCATTTGTCAGAGTGCTGCCAAAAATATGGATTCAAAAATATGGATAATAAAAAGTCAATTTTTCAAAAATAAAATTTGTAACCAGTTATTCCATAAAACAGACTACATCCATTTGGTATTTAAAGATTTTTTTTAAACAGCTGAGAGATTTAACTGTGAAATGTGGGGGTTTTAAGCATACTCAACAATATTTTGATAACATTTCTTCTGATGAGAACTCCAGTTGCAATCAATAGGACAAAAGTTTAGGGACACTTTAATGGGAATTTGTGTAGCTATATGTTGTTGAATAGGCATGTCTTCACACACGTATATACCATCTGCCCAGGTGATGCACGTGTGGAGCCTGATCTGATTACAGCCAATGGCAAAACTCCCATTTATTTCAATGGAAAAGGATCAGGCTCCAGGATGCATGGCAGGCTGATGTTCAAAATTAGCTTTGTTCTCTCATCTGAAAATTTTGTACATTTCTCTTAATCTTGAGCTGGACTGTGTGTTATTACAATTTTTTTGCAAGCCATAAGATCAGTTACCTTGCTCCATTCTTCATAATTGTTCAGTATAAACTCAAACAAAAACCACAGCGGGACAAATAGGGAGCATTACATCACACTGCAAGCAATAATGTTTTTTTGGGGGGGGGGGGGGGGGAACTGTGCCAATAGAACAATGGACAGTCCTACATCTAATACCTAAATTATCTGTACTATGACAATTTGGGAGAAAAAAGGTCTAAATCGGCATAGCTCAAATAAGGTTAGTACAGTTATGCCAATTTATGCCAGCTGAGGAACTGGCCCAAATTTTTTAGACACCTGCAGTTTGACCCAAAGCTGATTGAAGTAAATGAATAGACTCTCATTTAGGTCAGGGGGCTTTGGGTTAGACTGCTAGTCCTTGCATTGCTGTGCAGGCGACTTCCTGGGGTTTTTTTTGTTTGTTTGTTTGTACCTCTAATACACTGCAGAAGTGAATTATTACAGAGTTGCAAGCATTGCTTTGGAAATGTGATGTCACAGAAAGTTAGCTGGAGAATGAACTAAAATAGATGTAATCTATAGCCACAGGGACTGACTTGCATTTCAGGAAAACTCTATCAATGGGCATATTGCCTGAGTGAGGTGTTCAGGATCTGTTGCACAATCATTTAAAACAACAACAACATCATGTAATGTCCTATTAGTGCCTCCCTCACTAGTCAGTGTTGTGGTAAACATGCAGACATGCATAGTACTTTGCTATGGTTTCCATCATAGAGTTTTTAAACAGTTGCATCAGATGTTGCTGCTGCAATCTGAGAAACCGTTCACGTGGGAAAAAAATACAGGTCACAGAAATTGGATGGAAAATAAGAGAAACTGTACCTGAACTGACAATCTGTAACTGGAGAAAAACTAACAGAAATCAAATGGAAGAGATTAAAAGAAATTAGATCTTCCTGTGAAACAACTCCTCCCTAATGAGATAAAAGAGTAGTCTTTAAAGCAGACCTTGTTTTAGACTTCAGCTTCTAGTATTGATCAATCTGCTTACATGTACTATCTTCTTACATCTTATCATATCCTTGGTAAACAAATACCTAAGAAACCACTGCCTTGTACCTGTGCCAAGCTAAGTTTCTTGCTACAAAAAGATGACTTTACAAATAAAAATCTGTCAATCAGTATTCTGCAATTCAGAACCCCCCACCCCATTTCATGAACCAACAGCTGAACAAGCACTCTGATCACTTAAATACCAATTAAGTCCCTGTGGGCCTGACTATGCCCAATTAGCAGATTAGAACATGCTGGGGAAGACTTAAGAACTAATAAGACTATCAATGCAGAGGATAGATGGTACAGGAAGGAAGAGCTGGGGAGAGAAGACAACTAGTGCAGCTATAACCAGGTAGAGAGATCCCTTCTCTTCAGCAGAGGGCTGAAGAGAAACTGATGCTGTAAATGTTGTAGTGTATTGATCAGTCAAGTTTGTGGAAGAGCAATGTAAATAGACTATATAGTGGTGTGTAGCAACAGAAGATCTCTGAACAGTCTCTTTAGGCAGAGCACAAGGAGCAGGATTTTGCCCTGACACAGCCCCTTTAAAATGAACAATTTTTTTTTTTAAATCCATGAAAAGTGGGAGTTTGCTCCTGTGCTCAAGTCTCCACATTTGACTAGCTGGCGTCTAACAAAAATCCTTGTTTATGAAACTTCTCTAAACCAAATTTTTGCTAACTTTTGAAGTTAGATAAGTTCAAAGTATATTCATGCTTGAGGAAATCTAATGATAAATAAACTATTCTAGAGAAGCCTAGTGAAAGATACCAAACACTTTTAATTTTAGAAATAAAAGGAGAAGTGAAGCCTGCCAGAATATACTGATGCACCACCAATAAGAGAGAACTTATGTTAGCTGTCTGCTTGTAAGCAGTTTTGATAACTTATTCATCCTTCTTTAGATCACCTGATTAGCTTAAATCAGAGATACTGGATATGGGATGCATAAGACAGAAAAAGAATGGTAATCCCCCCCCCCCCCTCCCCTCCCATTCACCATCCCAGTATGAGATTGCTCAAGATAGGGTAAGTCTGCCTTGTGGCTTTTTTGAGAGAAAAGTTGGGTGAGGTAATATCTTTTATTGGACCAACTTCTGTTGGCAAGAGAAAGAAGCTTTCAAGCTACTCAGAGCTTTTCTTCCAGTCTGGGAAAGCTACTACATGGTTTTTTTTTAGGCAGCTTTGGGGGCTGGCCTGAGGTGCCTCAATGTGCTCTGTGTTGTGTACCAGCTTGTATTCACCTCAGACCAGACCCACTCAGACAAACTACCAGGAACAAAGTTTTATTCTGTAAGGATATATAGAACAGGATTACAGTCCAGTGGTATCCTCTCTGCTTGCCTCTACCCTCCCAGCAGGAAATTTTAACACTGAAGCTGGGAGGGTAGAGGATACTTCCTGGCAGAAGCCAGGAAGTTCTCCCCACATGCACCTAGTGTAGGTCTGGGGTAAAACAGTGGGCCTAGGCCTACCCATAGCTAAAGGCCCTCTCCCTAGCCAGGGGGAAGGGGCCAGTGAACCTGGGATACAAGATATTATGGGGACACAAATGGAAAAAAAAAAAAACACCAGGGACATAAATGTAGGTCATAGAGTAAACATCAGGTGACTGGAGGGGGACTTCAAGCACAGAGCCCCCAGCAATGCACACTGCTCCTCAAAGGCATCTAAGAAATCAGTGGACACTACCCAGAGGAACTCTGCCTGGAGACATGATCTGAGAAGGGAACAGAAATAGGCCATACAGTTGTAGAGACCCCCCCCCACACACACACACACCCTGTTCAGCTTCCTCCTCCTGGTATGATGGATGGCCATGTTGGCCAGTACCAGGAGGAGGTTGACAAGGAGGTCTCGTGACTTTGGGGCCACAGATGAGGTGTGCATGAATCAGCAGGTGCAGAGAAAAGTGAAGACAGAATCTTACTGAGAGGTTCTGGAGGCGCTGGAAGAGAGGCTATAACCGGACACACCCTATGTAGATGTGCACCAGGGTCTCCCTCTTGCTTCAGATGGGACAGGTGTCGGGAGAGTTTGTGAACTGTGTCAGGTACACGCCCATGCTCAGGGCTCCATGAAGGAGCATCCAGCTTATATCCCAGGCGGGCCATGACACCAGATTGGAGTACAGACTGGCCTACTGGAGTTCCTTGCCCTCTTTGGGTGTCAGCATGTCCTGCCACTTGGTGGCAGGGTGGGACATGAGCGAGAGGAACTGAGTGATGTGAAGCACAAGTGCATACAGGTGTTTTCTGGGTACGGTTTGGAGGTGGACTGGCTGGATATTGTGCAGCTGCTTTAGCTTGCGTGTCAGAGGCGGGCAGGGGTGAAATGTGCCAGGGAGCCCCTTCCTGCAGGACTTGCTCAAGGAAAGCTTCTCCCAACATGCAACAGCTTGTAGTTCCCACTGCTGCTGATGCATACTGGACCTTGGGTTACAGAATGAACATTTGGGAAGAGCTTCTCTGAGAATTTTCTCATGGAACCTACTGTATAGATACTTTCTTTGTCACAACATACTGCAAAAGAATAATTGTCTGGTGTTAGTCAGTATTTCCAAATATCAGTTCCAACTCATGGAAAACAGAATGTACCACAGCACTGGATGTGGGAGGGGAAGATGATTTACCAATGGAAAGCTTGACGAAAAATATTAAAATAGCCTAGATTTGATAAACAAATTACTGATAAACTAAATATGTTGAGATGCTTCTTCAGTATTTTAGTACCCATGGCAGCTCTTTCTTGCATTTAAAAATATTTTCAAATTTGTGATGTAGCATAACATTCAACTAGGCAAAATCACTGAAAGCCAGACTATGTCAACAAGTCTTCTCTTTTATGTTTTCATGCTTTCTTGTGTGGGAGAAGAGAACTAGAAAGGGAAGATAAGATACAAAATAATTCAGCCCCTCAATTAAAGAGAGACATTCCTCAGTGAACTGCATAGGATACTGAATCAATTCAACCAAGGGGGAATGCTTTTGAACTTGGCTTTTAGCGTATTTGTGCCTTTTCTGTAACTTCCTCTCATAGGCTGGCTTGCCCTTTGAGGCAAGCTGGGATCAGCATTGACCATGACTTAGGAGCTATCCCTCAAACTCACTAACCTGGTAACACAAAGACTAATTAGTGATCCCAGCTAGCTGTAATGGGGCTTAATTAGAAAGACTGGCCCCCGTTGTGATGGTGAAGCTGGGAAAGCACTACTTATGTAGTAGTAGGATTTTATGTTTAAATAGAACTGGGAACTCAGAGGGAGGAAACTTAGTGAAAAATAGCATAGTACTTCTAAAAATAGAAGTAAAGGGAAAATAAAATAAAGCCTGCCAGAATGTACTGAGACGGCTTCTTCATCCATCCTTAGGTCACAAGGGTTAGCTTAAATCAGAGATACTAACATAAGAGAAGAACTAAACAGAAAGGGGAGTTCTCCTCTGAAGAGCCTAGGAAAGTCAGGTTGAGTCACTCACAGAGAGCAGGATCGGGACCTGTGTGGGGAGCTCTGAATTACAGCCTACAAAAAGCAGGGAGGTACTTAGAGGTAAACTGTTGGAGTTCCTGGTGAAAGGTTGAATTCTGTGGAAGAAGAAGTGGTTCAAGAGAATCTCTGCGGGGCCAAGAAACAGGATTTGAGTTGAAGCAGAGAAAGGCAGAACTATTATAAGTTAGGACATTATGTGTGAACTTTAAGATGGGCCTTTAGTTATCCTTGTAGGGGAAGGGAAACTATTATGTGACTTGGCTGAGCCACAGAAGACCTAGTGAGGAAGTTGAAAGAAGATGCTGGCTGGGACAGCTGACCGTGGGGCCATCTAAGTGATCACAGCGGTAGGGGTGTGCAAGAGGCGAAGTCCCCTGTAATTCTGGATTCAGGCATGAGGAGGGTTCCCATGAGGTAAGGACACACTTACATTCCCTTAAAGTTGGCCTTCCAGATGTCCATTTCATCTTTTCTTTTGATTCATTATTTTACTAAATATTCTAGCACTTTTAGACCTCAAGCAGGTGAAGGCTCTGTTGTGTTAATATTCGGGGGGGGGGGGGGTGAGTGATCCTTATCTGTACTTCAAACAAGGAATAAAAATATGGGTGTTCAATAAAAATCCCGCACGAAGGACTAAATTCTGAGTGGCTTTGAGCCAGTGATTAAAGCAATCAAATTGTACAAATTCCACCAGAAATATTGCAACCACAAAAAGTAGTAGATTTGCAGTTCTGCTTGTCTGTAGCTCTGACTCATAAGGATAACCATGAGAATTGGGACATGTTGCACATCAGGTACCTGCTGCACATAGCAACTTCCTCTTGTCTCTTATACCCCATCCTAAACTTACCATGACATCTTTGCTAATTCTAAGCTGAAATATGTTTTATGCACAATAGGTGTGGCTCACTGAATAGAAAGACTCCAATTGATTTTGATGGGCATTGGATCACTGAAGCAATTCATGATTATGCAGCATTGTACATCCATCTAGCCTTCCATGGTAGGCCTGGCCTGCAGTTGATAGTGAGGGGATGAGTGAGGAAATGTTGTTCTATTCATCCCATAAAGCTTGTCCAGGCGTTTCAAAAAGCCTCTTAAGGTATATATGCACTACAATTAAAAACCCACAGCTGACTCAGGCTCATGGGACTCGAGTTAAAGGGCTGTTTGATTGCGCTGTAGACATTTGGGCTCAGGCTGGAGCCTGTGCTCTAGGACCCTGCAAGGTGGTAGGGTTCCAGAGCTCAGACTGCAGCCCAAGCCCAAATGTCAACACCACAATTAAACAGCCCCTTAGCCTGAGCCCTGGAAGCCAGAGTCAGCTGACATGGGCCAGTTTGCTACTTGCACTAGAGATACCAAACAATTCTGCTTAAACACAGCACTGGCCTGGTTTCGATTAAAAAAAATAAAATAAAACAAGATTATTAACAAAAGAAGATAGAATTGTAAGTGAATTCAAGTATAAGAGAGAAAGTTAGAAATGGTTACTAGCAAATAAGAGAAAACACGCATCTAAATGTCTAAAACTTAAATCTAGCAAGTTTTGGTTTACTGCTTTGTTTAAAATGGCCTTTCTCACCCACAGTCTTCCAGCAATATAGTGATTGACCCTTTCCTTGGTAAGGATCACCCCCAGCGGCCCAACAGTGCTGGTGCCTTTGTCTCCTTAGGTGAAAGAGAGAGAACTTGGGGTTCTCTACCCCTCCTTTTATAGTCCAGGAACCTGTGCAGTAGATTCTTCTGAGCTTATTCAGGCAGTAAAGAAAACCACATAGGGTCTGATGGTAAAGGAGGCTCCAGGCTCTTTCTCCTCACCTGTGTTTGCTGAAATGCAAATTTGCTTTGTCTTCTGAAATTTCCTCCCCCTACTGTCTGGAGGACCCTGTTTACTACTTATATGTAAATTGAGGTAAAACACGCATTTCTTTTTTTAGGATAGACCTGTTTGACAACTTTGCCTATGTAAGGCTGTATGGTTTTGAATATGTGCTAATACCATTGTACAGGGAGATTGAATAACTTTACATATAATGTTGCTACATGCATTTCTCCATGATATTATTGACCAGCGAGTTACTAGTTTTCAAATGATACCACACAAGGCATATTTTGTACAAAGGTTATTACAATGATGTGTAAGGTGTGAATACTGGGGTGCATTCAGTCACAGTGGTAGTTTTATTTTATAAGACCTTGTTAAAGCTCATCTGGAATACTGCACACAGCACCGGTCACTGTACCAGAGCAAGGAGGGTTAATATTTTGGATAGGCGCACAGAGCAAGAAAGAGTTTAAAAATCTGTTTTATAAGGAAAAGTTAAGGGAGCTGAGATCTCCCTTGATGGTGGGCGGGGGAAGTACTCTTTGAAGTGACATAGTAGAGGCTTTTAAAGTTGTTAAACTGGTTTGAAGATAATGAAAGGGACACTTTTTACACTAGCATGTATTGAGATAAAAAAATTAGTGACCATAATTTAGAAAGTCCCAATCTTGAAGTCCTGATTCAGTTTTAGTTAGTGCTTACTCACTGATTTTGGAATTTTGCCAGTATAAGGGTACTCTATCGGCTACCTTTAAGCAAAAATCCCCTTTGAAATGAATGACATCTGCCAAAAAAAATCTGTGTAAAGATTTCAGAATTTGACCCAATGCTAAGAATGAATAAGGGAACTCTAGAAAATGTTCTTTATTCGAAAAGTGATAAACAGATTAAGTTAACATGGGAATGCAATTGAAGCACTGTTTGTATATGAATTCAAAGAACAATTAAACTTATTTTTGAAAAAGGGCATTGTAGTGTATGATGAAAAAGAAGACCAGTTTGGACAAAAATATTTTTATAAGAACCTGTCTGAGTTGCTCTGTGTTAGAGATTATGTGTACTGTTGAAAGCTGTGGCAGGACAGGGAGGGCTAGAACTAGGAAGAAACTCAGCATAAAACAGAGATAGGGAAGGGATAATTTTATGGATAATACTGTTTTCCTTATTCTAATATAGGTCTTTGTTCAGTCTTGGAATAAAGTCTTCCTGTGATATTTTACCAGTGTTACATGATAGATGACATTATCTTGTTTTTAAATTTTCTTATGTGCTTATCTTGACTATGTAAAACTGAATAAATGAAGCAGAATCATGTAAGTAAAATTATGCAGAATGCAACAAAATCTCATTTACCTTAAGAAACACACTTTTGTATTACTGATCAGTAAGACATCTAATTTTGCTATATCTATGTAGTTGTCTTTTCTAGCATGTTGCCAGTGAGCCTAATGTAATATGTATTCAATGAAAAGTCAGGCTTGGAGACTGAATATAATTTGAAAGTAAGAAACTTAAAAGTGTGAGAATTTCTTTTACTCTGAAAATGCCACAGACATAAGCTGGTGTTAAATATCTGAAAATATTAATATTAAAAATATTATTCTAACCTTGTGTCTTTTCCCCTTTTATGCCACAAACTTGTGTTACTTGTTGATGGTCCATGCTGTTGAATGCTTGTTAATTTTTGGCTTCAAATATTTACTTCAGACCAAAACATTATTATAATTTCCACACATATACATACACAGAAATATGTATATTGACTGTTAAAGACTGTAGTTGCAGATTAACAGATTTTATATGAAATCAGAGGGAGTTTTGTTAGCTAAAACCCTGCAGCTACATGCTATACTATTTTCAAAGGGCATAATAAATGCCATTGAACATTTTCACAAATCCTTCCTGTTTTACTTAGGCTTGTGGCTTTGTATTCATCAAATATTTCTATCAGCTTATTGGATCTGTTTGAAATCAGGGCTAAGCAGCAAATTATAGGTCAGTGTTTAATAACTGAGTTTAGATAATACAAAGCAAAAAAGTACCAGGCACCCAAGACATGAAATGTCAAAGGACTAATTTAAGATGCTTGTGCAAATTACCTTATGATCTTCTGTGATCATTAACAGATTTAGAAAGATTACATAAAATGGGATTTTCCTCTCTGTTGCTGGAATTCCAGTATATCTGCCCATTGTCCATTTGGGAAGTTTATTCAAAGCCTTTAAGATAAATTTTGCATACCTCTATGCCTGATGCAGAATGAAAAGATTGTTTTCTAAAAGGAAAATAAAAACATGTTTCTCACACTGTTGTAATGTTATGATACTAACATGCAGCATATATAATTATGATAGGCTCCTGAAAGTACTGACGCTAAACTTTGGGTGAGTAAGTGGAGTAGTAGGGCAAATAGGTACCTAACTCTATATTGCTTTCCCATTGAAGAGGCCTGGTCTTGTGGTTAAAATACAAGAGGTTCTAAGTTTTATTCCTGGGTTTGCTATAGGTTTCCTGTGTGAAGGTAAGTCTGTGTACCTCAGTTTCCCATTTACAAAAGGCAAGTAATAATCTTTCCCTACCTCACAACCAGGGTCAAAATCAGCCATTATGAGGTGATATGGAATACACCTCCACCTCGATATAACGCTGTCCTCGGGAGCCAGAAAATCTTACTGCATTATAGGTGAAACCGCGTTATATTGAACTTGGTTTGATCCACCAGAGTGCGCAGCCCCCCCCCCCCCCCCCCCGGAGCGCTGCTTTACTGCGTTATATCCGAATTCGTGTTATATCAGGGTAGCGGTGTATGAGCACCTCTCAAAGCTGCTGTGGGGTTTTTTTCCCTCAAAAAACCTCAGTTTTCATTTATAAGGCTCTAGCTGTCATGGTTGTAAAGAAAATATCACAAATATGAAGTGATGAAGACATGAGTCTGCAGAAAGCCAGGAACAATAGTTCAGAGGATTATAAGCTATCCCATTCACCCTGGGAAGGGGTTGACTCAGATGTCCAGTGATGGATAATTTAAATGTCAATATTGATAAATCATTCCTTATGTAAGAAAGGAGAGGGAAGTTCACAGATGTGCCCAACTTACTGTGAGTAACATTTCACTTCAAGGGGGTGAGGTTTGGAAGACATTTCTCCCTCCTCCTCCCCCCCGCCCCCCCAAATCTAGAGGATGCCATGCTCAGGATGGCTAGGAGTATGTCTGCACTGCAATTGGGTAAGCACACACAGACATACCCAAGCTAGCGTTGATTGAGTTAGCTCACTGAAAATAGTGTAGCTATAGCGGCACAGGCTAGCCACCCGAGTATGTAGCTAGGGTCCTGGAAGGGATTGTATTTGGGCAGCTAGCCTGTGCTACTGCTAGAGCCATTGCGGCTACAATGCTATTTTTAGAGAGCTAGCTCAATCAAAATTGGCTTGGGTGTCCCTTCCCATGCTACAAACACACTTCCTGATTGCCGCATAGATATACACTAGCAGATCTCATGAAGGGGATCCAAATTCAAGGAGCCCAGTTAGAAAAACACATTTTAACTTAGCAACCGTGTTAGTCTGTATCCGCAAAAAGAACAGGAGTACTTGTGGCACCTTAGAGACTAACAAATTTATTAGAGCATAAGCTTTCGTGGGCTACAACCCACTTCTTCGGATGCATATAGAGTGAAACATATATTGAGGAGATGTGTATATACACACATACAGAGAGCATGAACAGGTGGGAGTTGTCTTACCAACTCTGAGAGGCCAATTAAGTAAGAGAAAAAAAAAACTTTTGACGTGATAATCAAGATAGCTCAGTACAGACAGTTTGATAAGAAGCAAGTGTGAAAATACTTACAAGGGGAGATAGATTCAATGTTTGCAATGGCTCAGCCATTCCCAGTCTTTATTTAATCCTGAGTTGATTGTGTCTAGTTTGCATATCAATTCCAGCTCAGCAGTCTCTCGTTGGAGTCTGTTTTTGAAGTTTTTCTGTTTTAAGATAGCCACCCGCAGGTCTGTCATAGAATGGCCAATTGTGCCAGCAATGCCCCTCTGCCATGTACATTGGCCAACCGGACAGTCTCTACGCAAAAGAATTAATGGACACAAATATGACATCAGGAATCATAATACTCAAAAACCAGTGGGAGAACACTTTAACCTGTCTGGCCATTCTATGACAGACCTGCGGGTGGCTATCTTAAAACAGAAAAACTTCAAAAACAGACTCCAACGAGAGACTGCTGAGCTGGAATTGATATGCAAACTAGACACAATCAACTCAGGATTAAATAAAGACTGGGAATGGCTGAGCCATTACAAACATTGAATCTATCTCCCCTTGTAAGTATTTTCACACTTGCTTCTTATCAAACTGTCTGTACTGAGCTATCTTGATTATCACGTCAAAAGTTTTTTTTTCTCTTACTTAATTGGCCTCTCAGAGTTGGTAAGACAACTCCCACCTGTTCATGCTCTCTGTATGTGTGTATATATATCTCCTCAATATATGTTTCACTCTATATGCATCCGAAGAAGTGGGTTGTAGCCCACGAAAGCTTATGCTCTAATAAATTTGTTAGTCTCTAAGGTGCCACAAGTACTCCTGTTCTTTTTACATTTTAACTTCTGATCTACTGAGCATGGCATCTCATTGTGATTATTTACGTGAGTGGAGCTTGGAAGTATTCCATCACCTCTTTTGCCCCAATTTGACCCCTACTCACAATGCTTCTGTGAGGCTTGATTTGTAAAGCATTTAGGCCCTGATGCAGCAAAGCAGTTATGCACATGTCTAGCTTTAAGCACCTGCAGCTTCAATGGGGCTACACAGATACTTAAAGTTAATCACCCATCTGAGCACTTTGATTAACTGGGGCTGTACTGATTCTCAAATGGAAGGTGCTCTAAAAATGTAATGTGTTTTTTTATATATATATATAAACAAAGTATTATTTGTATGACTTTTTGCATATATTTTAAACAAGTATTTCCTTTTTATATTCCTGACACTACTCTTCCTAGGAATAGCTACTAAGAATATTATCAATCTTTATGTCAAGTTTTCATCAGATACATCTTGTGAGAATTTCTGTATGTTACAAGATTTATCACTACTACCACACACACACACACACACACACACACACATATATATAAAAAAATGGATTACTTTCTTTGAGAATTAGGAGAATAATTATAATTCTCTGATTAATCTGATGCATGTTTGATGGACTTTCCAAACAAATGTAAAGTCTCTTTTCAATAGAGAAGGCAAGGAATCCTTCACCTGACATGAATTCTCAGATAACAAGCTTAGATTTTTTGTTAACCATAGAGAAGCAAGGATGTAAATTTTTTCTAAGTATTTATGCACATACCTTTAATTGCTTGAGCCTTATAAGGTATTGCTCAGAGAGATCTCAGAAGAATTTCATCTGCTTAATGGTGGTAATTTAAGATAAAACCTGCATTTACTTATACCCATTTGACTCCACTGAACCCTCACTGAATCCTGCTTTTCTGTCTTCATTTCTTCACTGAAGTCAAAGTGGCAAGTAGTATAAATGAGGGCAAAATATGGCCTTTCTTGACTTATTGTAAACTACTGGAAGAACTGGAGATTCAGGCATGGTCTCCAGTCAGTATCTCATGTTAGATTTGTGTAGAGACAAAGTGACACTTGTGGAGAGAGTTTGAAAATATACCTCAAACTTGCCAAACTCCTTATTTAATCCTATAAACAATAAAATAAATCAGATTTAAACTTGTTTGTGGTTTTGGCTGAAGTCTTCATGTTTTGTTTATCTTAAAACCTAAAAAGGGGGGGCATTTTATACAATGAAGCATTACATTCTTTATTAATTGAAATAAATAACAAAGAAACTGAGTCTTAAAAGGCATGGATAGCAGGAGTGTCAAGTTAAAGCCAATTAAAATCTGGTGGATTTAGATGGGTCTAATTATAAATTTCCAAATATTTTCTTCATTAATGTCTTTCAACAATTCAAAGTATTTATAGTTTTTAAAAGCCATGTTTGGTCTGTTTTACCTCTTCTTGATGATCACCAATGGTCTGAATCTTTCATGCAATACATTGCTACCTTTTAAAATAATGAATGAGCTGCCTGAGGATCCCAAATTTGTACATCTGTGATGGCAGCAAGCAGCTGTGGGAAGAAGACAACAAATGAGTGATAATGTCTAAAAGGGGAAGGCGATCAAGAGTAGCGGGGGAAAAGGGGGGGGAGGAAGTGACAGTGAAGATTCACTGAGTCATATGACTGACCTCTTTTTATGTAGCTAACATGGTTCTTTATCCTCCTTCTTGATCTGTCTCCAGTGTTTGACAGTCTTGCCTTTTATACTTTTTCTTTTCTCTTGACCCCTCTTGCTCTGCATTTTCATGTTTCTCCTCCTGCCTTGCTGATATCTCCTCCAATATCTGTTTTAAATGGGCTCATCTTCCTCTCTTCATATATGTGTAAGGCCTTGTCTACATGAAAAAGCTTTATACCAGTTTAAACTAAGGTGTGAATTTAAACCAATATCATTTATATTGGTATAATTCCCCTTTTTGGTTTGTTAGTTTATACCCCTTCCACAGCATCCTAAGCCAAAAATAGCCACTCCTATTCTGGTATAAAAGTGTCTACCTGGGGAATTATACAGGTATCACTATATCAGTTTATCAATATAATTATACCAGTATAATTGGTAAAATATTTCCAGGTAGATAAGCCCTTCATTTCCCTGAGAATTCTCTTCTTGATTCCCCCCGCCCCCTCTCGTTAATCTTAGAGGAGATTAAGAAAGAGGGAGGAGAAGAAGGAATGTTTGTAGAATTTTGTTGTAAAGAAGTTGGCAACATCCTGGACAAAGAGGAATGCCATGGAGGAGAAGGGGGCTAGGAAGATGGCTGATCAGGGTGTTTAAGGTAGAGAAAGGTCAAGGGCATTGGATCTGAGGAAAGTTTTTTAGTTACAGCTTTTATGTTGATAATTCCAAAATCTACCTATCTTCCCCTGACATCCATTTGTTCATCCAGTCTTGCATCACTAATGCTTTTCTGATATTTTTTCTCAATTGTCTAGCCGCCATCTCAAATTTAACTCCTCCAAAATCTAATTTCTGCTAATCCGACTAAATGTGTCTTTTTTCTTTTTCCCACTTCTCTGTCTCTTTTTGGCAATTCTACTACCTTCCTGTCCTTCTGACCCATACGCTCCCAGACATGTACGGTGAACTTCTGGGCTTATTGAAGTGAATGGCAAAACTGTTGCTAACTTCAATAAAACCAGGATTTCGCCTATAATTTTGACTCTTCTCTCCATTTATCCTGATCGTGTCTTATAGCATGTTCTGGTTTAAATATCTCAAAAATTTACCCTTTTTTATTGTCTTCACTGCTAAAATCCTCCCCCCCCACACACATCTCCTGACTCACTCGAGTCTTGTCTCCCTGCCTCTCAATTATCCCCATTTTAATATGAATAAATAATTTTCTTTTCCCATCTCTCACCCTTCTTCTGGAAATCTTTTTGTCCCTTCTCTCTCATTCTTAGTAGCCCATAGACCCAGTGGTGGATTAATGATTTTGCCGCCCCTAAGCCCTGAAATAATTGCCACCCCCAGCCCCATATGAACTTATTAAACATCAATATTTTCAATATCAACACCAATATTTTCACTTTTTACTTCACTACTACTTTCAACTATTTTTTCTGTGTCACTGTCGGCACTAACTGATACAACAAAGGAATCTATTTTGCACATTTTTGCTATCATTTCATTTTCCCTTTCTTTCCTTTGTATAGCATTTTTTTAAAACTGAGAACCACTTAATTTCTTCCTTCGGGTCATATTATTAACGTTTAGGATTCTCACGAGTATGTTTACTAAATGGCATCGCGCCGTCATTGGTGGTTTCAATACGTGCTATGATTGGTAGAATCGCGGCATCACTGATGCCGCGATTACAAAAATGCTGCTATTATAAATTTGCCGCCCCTGCAAATTTGCTGCCCTAGGCCTAGGCCTTGTCAGCCTACACGATAATACGTCGCTCCTCTTGCTCCTCACTAGTTGTCTTTATTTAAATTAGACTATACACTGTTCTATGTTCTCTAAATCTCTGTGTATATGGTGCTATCAAAATGGTTCATAATAATAATTGAGATTGTTGGAGAAATAATAAAGGAGACTATATAATTTATTGCAAACATCCATGTTAAATCTTACTGTAACATCTGGAGATATATAAACCATTATCATTTTAAGTATCAGATTATAATAGCTGGAGTAAAATGAAGAAATTTAGGAGACCATTCTTTGATGAACATGCAAACTTCTAGATGGCGTTTAAAATAACTGCTATCTTCTTCTAGGCTGTTTAGTAAATAACACTTGTAAAATTCTTCAGAACACAGTGGGGATGTAAATAAAGGAGACCTAGCAGAGTGAAATTCTAACCAGCTTTTATTTCATTCAGTGATTCTCTTGCTTCAGCATCAGACTTCACAGACCTTTAATTGTGACTATAGAGATGGAATAAAAAACCTCCAAAAAACACAGAACTCAGCTAAAATGAAAATCACTTAATACTATGTGACAGATGCAGGACTGACAGGCTGCCCCATTTCATCCAGCAAGTAATATTTGTTAAAGTTGAAATACAGAGAGCTGCAACTGGTTGAATAAAATTTTAATGATGCCTTGAGCCAGTTAAGTGCTGGCATTAAGAGGAGTTTCATTAGGTGAAGTTATAGACAAATAACACTTGGAACCGTTCCTTCTCATCACAAATTAAATACAGTTGTTGTAAAGTCACTACTCAAGCATTATTTAAAAGGTTTAAGTAGACTTCCCAGGAAGGCTCATTTCCATCCAAATAAAATCCAGCAATGGATAACTCCACCCTATTTGTAATGCCTGGTGGGACACTTAAAGCTTCTGTTGTTTATGAAGTAGTCCAGTGTAAGTAATTTGCCGGGTAAGAGATCTATAGCTTGTAGGTCAAAGGTCTTGATAGCCTGTGACCCAGAAACAAGAAATGTTCAATCTTTTTGTGTACATA
Organism: Emys orbicularis; assembly: GCF_028017835.1. Lineage (NCBI taxonomy): Eukaryota > Metazoa > Chordata > Testudines > Emydidae > Emys > Emys orbicularis. The sequence continues at coordinate 78,158,635 of NC_088687.1, read as the reverse complement.
AAGTTTGGCCACTTCAAATCCTTTTGAATAATTATTTGAGCGCCTGTGCCATGCCTCGGCAGCTTTGTGTGAATCTTCTCCAACTGAATAATTGTTTTAAAAATTCTTTTTAAAAATAGCCCCTATCAGAGATAGTTAGGCTGTCCAGAGTTCCTTATGAGGATCATAAATATCACATTCACCTTACCAATCAAGCTCTAAGAGGTGAAAAATATACTTAATTAATTATTCAATGGGTTAGGTTATCATGTAAACAGTACTCAAATCCATGCTGACTTCACCGGCAGTATTTATCTTGAAAATTTTAATGTCCTAAAAAGCATGATGGTTTATAATGAGTTTCACAGACTATTTCTTGATTTCAGAAGATCTCTTCCTACCTTATGCAGTAGAAATATTTATATATATTACTAGAGAACAGAAAACTGGTTTGGTTAATTGTTACCTCTTGCAGGAAAGGACTTTGCCAACTCTGCCGTTTATCAATTCACTGCAGCTGCTTGGACAGGCAGCAAAGGATACCAGTACAAAAACATGTCAGTATTTTGAGCACACGCCTCAACATTGTGTCCTGTATGGTGCTGAGCAACTTCTGAGCACCATTTTAATTCCAACTGGCTGTAATTAAAGCTTGCTCAACATCTTGCAGCACCTTGCAGGACTGGGCCCTTTGTTGTTTAGGTGGAGTCTTTGCCTTGCTTCAGATGTCATTCTACATATCTCTATTGGTCAGATCCTATGACTAGTTTAAGCATCATTATGGTGCTCAGTAGCTCTTCAGTGTCATGTATACTGGCTCCATCCAGGGCCAAGCAATTCTGAGGATGATGATGTGAATGTGTATAAGGATCCCGTGTCATCAGCTGGTTCTATACAGTTGCTAAAGATAGGGACTATCATAAGTGGCTAGTATAGAAAAGCAGAGCATGGCCCCAATGGGAGCAACTCGTAAATTATTTTGCTGAAATAGCTAATTTTGAGTTGCTGAAGGATCATCTTCTCCCTCCACTGCTTCACCAGCCTCCTGGAATGGGGGAAATGTTTGGCTGAACAGCAACTCCTTTAATAGAGTTGTTATCTAGGATTGTTCCCCTTGGACTACTCAGCCCATTCAGTCTTCCTATCTGTCACTCAGGTGGTAGTGATCCAGCCTTCTCTTTGGGTTCTGAAAGGAAACTCCGTCTGACCCTATATGCATGCTGAAGATGCAGGTGTGACCGGTTAGACCCTCTGTCTGGGATGCTACCTGATGTACTGACCCTGCCTTCTCCACTAGCCTGGGCTCCCTCTCCCAGTTTTGCTGAATTAGGCTCTCCAGCCTCTGGATGCACATTCACACAGGTAGGGACGCACCAGCTGTCGAATCACACAGAGTCTGCAAACAGCTCTCTATGAGAAGACTCAGCTAGGAAATTGCCCAGCACTCAAGTGCAGATCCCCTCTGGAAAATACACCCAAAATAATATTGTCTTGTACTGTAGATAAATCTATACAATGTAAGCTCATAAATTTTCCCCCTCCCTCAATGTGGAGGAAGATATGCACAACTTCTTGCCCACCCAGTTAAAAATTGCACAAACTGGGTTTAATAATAAACAAAAACAAGTTTATTAACTATAAAAGGCAGATTTTAAGTGATTATAAGGGATAGCAAACAGAACAAAGCAGATTACCAAGTAAATAAAACAAAACATGCATATTAAGCTTAAGATCTTCAAGAGACTGGTTTCAAGAAATAATTTCTCATCCTAAATGTTGTTTTAGGCAAGTTGCAGAGTTTCTGTAGCTTACAGTTCCAGTTATTTCTCTTTACAGATTGACTCCTGTCTTAGTCTGGACTCCGCCCTTGCCTTTCCCTCAGCTCAATTCCTTTGTCTCCTCAGGTACTTTCAACAGTCTTTCTTCTTGGGCACGAAGGCAATGGAGAAGAGTCCCATTTGCCTTACTCCCCAGCCTTAAATAAGATTTACATAAGGGGGGAATCTTTTGTTTCCCAGTCTTGACCTCCCCCTCCTTTTAGTGGAAAATTACTAGAAGTCCAAGATGGTGTTTAGTACCAGGTGACAGGACCCCCTGACCTAGTAGTGTCGCAGCTACATCCCAAGATGCCTCTCAGGAAGGAGAGAGATTAGTATCTTCAAAGTCTTATTGTTTCTTCCTAATGGCCCATTAAGGCTAATGGCCTGTTGTCTGGTGGGTGTCTCCCAAATACATACACAGTTGTAATTGTTACATAGTCAATATGCCTAACTTTAGATACAGAAATGATACATGCATACAATTTGAATAATCACATTCAGTAAATTATAACCTTTCCAATGATACCTTACAAAACCCATCTTGCATAAAATATATCTGTTATGCCATATCCATGTCATAAGCATATTTCCATAAAGAATATGGGCTGTAACGTCACAGCAGGTAGGGAAAGAAAGTGGCCCTGTGACATCACAGCACTCACAAAAGTCATTCTAAGTTGTCGTTGATGGAGATATTGTAGGTAACATCACATCTGTGTTACTCTATGGAAACCAAATAAAAATCCACTCAGGTGCTTTAAAATTATTTAGATTATTTCTTTTAAAGTTTACTAAAGGTGTCTTGTAGGCTAACTCTGCCTGTAATGTAGGATCTTTCTCTTCTCCACCTGTTACCTTGTCCCTCATTTGACTGCTGTGAGAGGGGAACAAGAGAAAGAAGAGTCAAGGCACAAGAAGAAAAAGTTGTGTGGATTTTGTTGTTTTGCTCTAACTACTAAAACCATTGTTTTCTACAGTTTAGTTTTTATCCTCAGTGTAAAACAAAATAGGATCTCAGTGACTATAAGGTCCTGTCAGTTCTTCCTTTTAAGAGAGCAAGTAATTTTGAATGTAATGAATAATTTACATCTAGACATAATGTCTTAATCCTTAGCTGACACTCCAGTTACCCCCATAATCTTTTACAATAAGATTATTTTTGTTATGGATTTCATTTAACCACAGTATCTTTATTAGTTGTTGTTAGGGTTATCAAGTGATTTAAAAAATTAATCGTGATTAATCGCGCTGTTAAATAATAATAGAATGCCATTTATTTAATTTATATAATTTACACCTCTACTCCGATATAACGCGACCCGATATAACACGAATTCGAATATAACGCGGTAAATCAGTGCTCCGGGAGGTTGGGGCTGTGCACTCCGGAGGATCAAAGCAAGTTCGATATAACGCGGTTTCACCTATAACGTGGTAAGATTTTTTGGATCCCGAGGACAGCATTATATCGGGGTAGAGGTGTATAGTGATTTCAATTACAACACAGTATACAAAGTGTACAGTGCTTGCTTTATATTTATTTTTATTACAAATATTTGCACTGTAAAAAACAAAAGAAATAGCATTTTTCAATTCATCTAATAGAAGTACTGTAGTGCTATCTCTTTATCATGAAAGTTGAACTTACAAATGTAGAATTATGTACAAAAAAACCTGTGTTGAAAAATAAAACAATGTAAAACTTTAGAGCCTACAAGTCCAATCAGTCCTACTTCTTGTTCAGCCAATCGCTCAGACAAACAAGTTTGTTTACATTTGCAGAAGAATGCTGCCTGCTTCTTGTTTACAGTGTCACTTGAAAGTGAGAACAGGCATTTGCATGGCACTGTTGTAGCTGGCGTCACGAGTTATTTACATGCCAGATGTGCTAAAGATTCATATGTCCCTTCATGCTTCAACCATCATTCTAAAGGACATTTGTCCATGCTGATGACGGGTTCTGCTTGATAACGACCCAAAGCAGTGCGGACCGACACATGCTCATTTTCATCATCTGAGCCAGATGCCACCAGCAGAAGGTTGATTTTCTTTTTTGGTGGTTTGGATTCTGTAGCTTCCGCATCAGAGTGTTGCTCTTTTAAGACTTCTGAAAGCATGCTCCACACCTCATCCCTCTCAGATTTTGGAAGGCACTTCAGATTCTTAAACCTTGGGTTGAGTGCTGTAGCTATCTTTAGAAATCTCACATCAGTATCTTCTTTGCATTTTGTCAAATTTGCAGTGAAAGTGTTCTTAAAATGAACATGTGCTAGGTCATCATCTGAGACTGCTATACGGTGAAATATATGGCAGAATGCAGGTAAAACAGAGCAGCTCTCCCCCAAGGAGTTCAGACACAAATTTAATTAACGCTCTTTTTTTAATGAGTGTCGTCAGCATGGAAGCATGTCCTCTGGAAAAATGGCCGAAGCATGAAGAGGCATACGAATCTTTAGCGCATCTGGCACATAAATATCTTGCGACGCCAGCTACAACAGTGCCAGGTGAACACCTGTGCTCACTTTCAGGTGACATTGTAATTAAGAAGTGGGCAGCATTATCTCCCATAAATGTAAACAAACTTGTTTCTCTTAGCGATTGGCTGAACAAGAAGTAGGACTGAGTGGACTTATAGGCGCTAAAGTTTTACATTGTTTTGTTTTTGAGTGCAGTTATGTAATTAAAAAAAACTACATTTGTAAGTTGCACTTTCACAATAAAGAGATTGCACTACAGTACTCATATGAGGTGATTTGAAAAATATTTCTTTTGTTTATCATTTTTACAATGCAAATATTTGTAATATTTGTAATAAAAAAATAACAAAGTGCGCACTGTACACTTTGTATTCTGTGTTGTAATTGAAATTGATATATTTGAAAATGTAGAAAAACATCCAAAAATATTTAATAAATTTCAATTGGTATTCTATTGTTTAACATTGTGATTAATCGGGATTAAGTTTTTTTGAGTTAATTGCGTGAGTTAACTGCAATTAATCGACAGCCCTAGTTATGATATAAGGTCCCAATCCTACAAAGATGTGCATGGGCTTAGGCTCTCTGAATTCAGTGGAACTACTCAGAGTGCATACATTCTTGCACAACGAGGGCCTAAAGTTGTATATAGTGCTAAAGGTATACATAGTGCTTTAAGAAAACAAGATGACACTGTTCCTTCCCCAAAGACTTTAGTATCTAAACTAGACAAAGAAAAGGATAACAACTAACAAAAGTAGTTGGAGGGAAAGGTCAGGCAAGGATTACAAGTAGTATATTTTGTGACTTTTGTTGTGTACACAGCTTGTAAATTCATACTCATTGTTATTTTTTTAAAATGGCTACAATGGTATCAGTTTCATATCCTTAATTTAAAAACTAGTATGTATTCTATGTGGGGCTGTGTAGCAGGGCAGTCGCCCCACTCTGGCTCAGCAAGGGTTAAAAGCCAGCTCTTGAGAGGGCTGGGGCAGAGCCAACAAGAAAAGGCTGGGAGGCAGCCAATCAGGGCCAGGTCGGGCCCTATAAAAGAGCTGCCAGGCCAGGAGGCAGGCAGCCTCTCTCTAGATTTGGAGAGAGAAGGAGCTAGCTCCTGGGAGCACAGGGTACCTTGGGCAGAGCAGAGCAGTGCTGGGGAAGGGCAAGAGCAAGAGGAGCTGGGGAGCTCCAGCCTGGCAACTCCCCAGCCTGAGGCCTTGTTAAAGACCAGGGGAGGTACTGAGGCTGCAGGGAAAGGCAGCAGGTCCAACCCCCTTGCCAATGATGAGTGGCCATTACAGACTGCAGTTTGCCCCAGTGAGAGGGGGCTAGATGATGACTGGCAGTAGCCACTGAGGCAAGGTGAGCATAGGGGGAGGAGGTTCCCCTGGGAGAGGAGACCCAAAGTGTGGAGGTACTGCTGTAGAGTAGAACCCCAAGGTAAGGGGCACCGGGGTCCAGGAGGGACATGGGGGCCCAAGGTAGGAGAGACACTGGCCAGTAGGAGACGCTCTGAGACTGGAAAGAGCTAATTCCTGGACTGACCAGCAGGAGGCGCCGTGACGGTGAGTCCACGGTCTGCTACAGGCTGGTAGTACTGCCTGACACTTCCCATTATGAGATCCCACTTTCAGTTGCTCATAGCTCTGCCAGACTTTTAACCATTTGGATTGAAATTTTCCATAGCGGCAGTGTGCCATAGGCCGATTGATTTTTTTTCAGGGGGGATTTCAGCAAAAATGGTTCGGTCATTCCTGAGAACAAGACCCAGTGACCCCTTAGTGCCAACTGGCAGGGGGCATGAGGAGGTCTTAGGGGATTACAGGGATCCCCTGAGTCTGATGTCTGCATAATAGTGCATAGGGTGGTATGGGAGGTCTCTACCAAAAGCCAGTAACACACTGGTCATCATAGTAATTGTGAAATATATGTACAGGTAATATTTAAGGAATTATTTATCTATATTGGAAATTATGTTCTTAAAGCCTTGAAGTTAAAAGTAGGTCACCAGGGAGTGACAGGCTTTGGACAGATTCTGTTCAGGCTGGGGTTTGAAGATGCTTATCTGTATCTGGTCAGGTATGTATTATGCATTGTATGCATCACAATCAAAGCCTGTCAGCATGAGAAACCAGATGCTGATTAAAATATTGCAAGGTCCATGAGAGAGGAAGGCTATGGGGTAGGGGAAGGGAAGCTGGGGGTGGCCTGTTTAGGAACAAGAACCAAGGACTGTCCTGATATATCTAAGAGTACCAAGATAATCCTTCACCAGTTCAATATGTCAAGAAGTGGAGAATTATAGGGACAGCTCTTATTATCTATTTAATTAGCTACCATTTGTAATGGTCATTTCAGAAGACATGCTAGGCCCTGACCCTGCATTGTAGCCTAAAATCTTGATCCCTGAAGTTGTGCAAAGACTCATGGGTGTCAAACCAGCAGCATTTAAAATGTGCTTTGACTACTTGTATGATGAACTGCTCAAAAAAGAGAAGAGGCAACAGAGCCAGAGTGGGAAGCCACAACTGATATCTCAATAACTAATTCAGCCAAAGGTCTTATCTAACACATGCAGACTGTCTAGCATGAACACAGTCTTCAAGTAAATTCAATTTACTGAAATGATTCAGCAGTGCATGCTGCTAATAAGACAAAGCTTGTAAGTATGATTGTGTTCAAATCTATTAAAGCAGTGTTAAAACCACTATTGCTGTTTGCTGTCTCCAGTCTCCTTTTCTTTGCATTCGAAAGCATACTGCTGTGCACAGTAAGCGTGGTGGTGAGGGAAGAGGAGGATGTAGGACTTGTGGTGGGATGTTAACCCCCATGCTAGCCTGGAAAGTGTTAACGTGGCTCAGAAGGGGTTAAGTAACCTGATAAGCCACACCTGAAGGACAGTTAGGCTTGATAGGTAAGCACTGATGGAGAATGGAGTCCAGCCGGGCTGGAGCAGGAAGGGCTGGTATATGAGCAGGAAGTGAGGGCAGAAGGGGGCTGCAGCATGGAAGCCTGCAGTCATTCTCTAGGCTTAGAGAGGGAAAGGGGAAAACCCCGGGGGCAAGTAGTAGTCCTGCGATCCTAGCCCTGAAGAAAGAGCTTACCTAGAGGTGTGGTAGAGCAGAAGTCTGATAAAGGTGGAGTAGGAAAAGGCTCTGTGAAATGGCAGCAAAGTTTGGGACACTGCAGATTGTTGCTGATTCGAGGGTCCCTGAGCTGGAACCCAGGGTAGTGCGTGAACTGGAGGACTGTTAGGAACAATACCTGGTCAGATGGTCCACTATGACTTTGATAGCCTGGAAGGCAGGGCCGGCACTTCCACTAGGCAACCCTAGGCGGTCGCTTAGGGCGTCAGGATTTGGGGGGTGGCATTTTGCCGCCCTCGGCGGAAATTCGGCGGCGGGAGGTCCTTCTGCTCCGGGTTTTCGGCAGAAATTCGGCAGTGGGTCCTTCACTCGCTCCGGGACCCGCCGCCGAAGTGCCCCGAAGACGCGGCGCGGAAGGACCCTTGCCGTCGAATGCTCAGAGGAGGAGCGCTGCCGCGTAGGGCGGCAAAAACCCTGGCGCCGCTCCTACTGGAAGGGGACAACAATAATGAACTGGCCCTAGAGGAAGAGGAAGCACTGCAACTCTCTGGAGAGTGAGAGGGGCTGCAGCATGAACAAGACAGAAAGGGGCGTCAGACCAGACGGTGCTATTCCCCAGATGCAGCCCCAAGGAGGTACCCCAGCACTGAGTAGAGAACATTGTGACAGGCCTCCAGTCCCTTATGAGAATATTCTTTATTTCAGTAGCCATGAATAAAGCAATATTACAAACACACATTCGTACTGTGCAAACATTCCACTTGTTCTGGAACCTTAAAATGACTTGTGTATCCAGGTTAAAAGATTAATAAATTTTAAGGCCAGCAGGGACCATTAGATCATCTAGATTGATCTCCCATTTAACACGGACCATAGAATTTCATCCAGATATTGAGCCGAATGAATAGTGTTTTGACTAAAACATATCTTCCAAAAAGACATCAGGAGATGGAGAATCCATCACATCTCTTTATAGTTTGTGCCTATGGTTAATTACCCTCACTGTTTTAAAAAAAAAAAAAAAAAAAAAGTGACTTGTTTCTAATTTGAATTTGTCTGTCTTCAGCTTCCAGACATTGGTTCATGTTGTGCCTTTTTCTGGGTTGACTATAGATTACATTCTCCACTTGAGTAACTAAAGTATTTCTTTTGGTTTTCAAATTCATTGTGGAGCTCTCTCCAACTAGTGATATAAATGCCTGGAGTAACATTTACAACAGACATGCAGCAAAACTGAAGTCCCTATCCTGCATCAGGCTCTGCTAGTGCAGCCTTCCTGTTTCATGTTAAGAACCCCTGAAGTCAATATACCAGTCATACTTAAGATGAGCTTTGAGTGTTCACTGTATATTGGACAGCTCAAAATGAAAGGAGGAAATGTTGCCAGAACTGGCAGTCGCAACTGTCATCTCAATAACAAATGCAACTGAATGTCTTATCTGACACATGCAAGCCTTCACTTATGAACTTAATCTTCCAGATAAGATCACCAGTTGAATAAGTTATTTAGATGTCAGTTATGGTTGCCTCCCCTGGCAACACTTCCTCGTACATGCTGAAGGTCACATCATCTCTTTTTACCCTAGCATCTCTAGCAGGTGAATGCATGTCACTGTAACACATCACAAAGCAGAATGCTTTCAGTCCAGTCAGGAAGTGTAGGGAAAAAAAGAAACTGTAAGCCACATTGACTCTAACAGCACTAGTAGTGTTAGTCTCTAAAGGCTTTTGAATGCAATTAAATTTATGAGCCTTGTCTCATGAGTGGAATTGGGTGTTGAATTATGTCCCAAGTCCCTCTAGATCACCAGAAGATTGTTAATCATAGAAGGTCTGCATGAATCAGATAAGGCTGTCAACTGAATGAGTCACTGGGATGTCAGTTGTGGCTCAAAGCACCTCTTAGGTACTGCTGGTCTGGCGATCTACCAAAGAACAATTCTTACAGCAGTCAGTCAGGTGCCTAACTTTTATTCTTAAGAATTCATTTGAAAATCTGCTCTGATTACACAACTGTACTGTTGAGTTCTGAAGTCTAAGTGGCAGATTTGACCAGAAACATCTGTGAGTTTATACTGGAATTGTAGACTTGCCACACACTTTAGATGCAGTAGGAGTACGTATCAAACGCATGGGTTTTTGTGGTGTTTTTTGTTGATTTGTTTTTGGGTAGAGGGTGGCAGAGAATGGCTTTATTGGAAAGCAATTCCATACTACAATTAATAAAGAACCTTTTTATATCCTTTTTATTTCCGGTATGGTACTGAAAACTGATCAGATGAAACTTTATTTAAGCTCACTAAGTCATTCTAAGGTATTTAATATGAATTCCAGACACCTAGACTGCAATTCTGGAGTCATGTTATCAGTGGGTGTTTTGGCAATATCCAAGAGTATCAAGTATTTTAAATTTAGGCCATCTCTGCATCCCACCATCATTAAGATGTATTACAGTCTAACATTATTTCTGATGATTTTTCCCTAGCACCCACATTGTAAAATCATCGTTTTCTTTGTAATACTTTTTGAACCATGAACTTCATATATGATAAGCCATTCTGAGGTTGGTTAATTCACGACATCGTTTATTCAGAATAAGGCATAGCTGGAGTGTGAGGTCTAATTAGACATAGTATGTAATCTTACAAAACCAAAGCTAATTTCCTCCCCCTTTGACACATACAAACTTAGGGATCTAATTCACAAAACATACATTCTCCATCTCAAAGTGAAGTGGACACTTTTTTTAAAACTTCTTTCAGGATTAGTTGTATATTACCATTTTTTATTATTCAAATAGTCCTGAAATTACTAGGGTCAAGTTACATGACTTCTGTTTTGTTCCTCAGACATGTATAGGGTAAGAATCAGAAACAGCCCAAAATTAAAGGTTTCTTGAGTTCCTTTTGCTGCTTGACTTGTGTTCTTCCTGCCTTCTCCCCCTCAAAAATAGCAGAAATCAATTAATACAATACTACAAAAAATTAATGTTTTATCAACACATTTTCCAGGACAATATTTTTAATGGTAATGGAACAATGTCTGAAATCCCAGCATTGAATTTTCAGATGCTATAAACCTCCTTTCCTGCAGACTCATAGTTACAGGCTCCACTTCCACTTTCCCGTCCCTCTCCTCCCAGAAAAGCAGCCTGGAAATAGGTATTGAATAGTAAGAAGATAATTGATTTCTTACTCTTGCTACACCATAGAACCTCAAGAGACTTCAGTGCTCCAAAGATAAGGAATTCTTGCCATTCCCCTGCCCTTCCAACAAAATTAACAAGCTCTGCCTACTAGAAGAAATAAGCACAGAGGTTCTTTCTTATTTTGAAGCCCTTGGTGCCTACCGCCCTGATGGTTTGTACCTTCTCTAAATTTATACAAGAAGCAATAGATTCACAGATGCCACAAACATCTCATCGCCACAGTTTAATATTGCACATACATATGATTATGGCTACATTAAACTATATTTATACGTAGGTATATTGTTCGGTACTATGCAAATGTTGGGGCACTCTGTGATGGCTGATGTGAATGTGTAGAAATAAACAGGTCTAAGTTCAGGGAGAATGAAAGTAATCACAGCAATGAGACAAGTTTTTACTTATGTCCAAGAAAAGCATGTAAATTATAATATTTTTATTAGAGGATGGTAAAACAAATATTAATTAAAAAAAGCAAAACGTAAGCCTCAACCTTTCCCCCAAATGGAAATAATGCATCCTACTCCTGATGGTCTATTCTGTACCCTGCTAACTCTACTTTTAACCTGTACAATCAGCTGTTTCTCAGGCCCACACCTCATTTGAAGACTGACACTGTGGCAGTCAAGGGTGGTATACATCAAGGTGCAGAGACATTCTACATATGGCCTTCCACAGCATTTAGGAACCATGCTGGGCCTATGTAGTGGGGCTGGAGGTGGAGGGGTAAGCAGAGTGGACGCTGTATCCCCTTCCCATTGTAGAGGCAACCTCTGCATCAGCTACAAATGGGCTGGTCCAGAGGGAGACACTGGGGACAAGCCAGAGTGAGCAGGAAGAGGTAATTATGGGATTTTTTGGTTTACAAATCCACTCACCCAAGAACCTGCATAAACGGAGTAGAGGTTCTTGCTCATAGGGTGGGACCTCCCACACCACTGCTTTTGTCCCTGTAAAAGGCTTGAGTAACTGGACTTTGTGGAGAGAGGGATGATTTATGTTATGTTGATGGATTCACAGCTTCTGCGCACATTATTTTTACACTCCTTACGCTTACTCTCAGTTGTCTTGCTTGATTTGTCAAGCATATTTACTGCTTCTTATAAACTTGTAGTGCACCTCTAAATTTATTTAAACCTTTTCTGCAGATACTACAGTAAATTGTGGAAATCATCATTGATATCATATTCTAGAATCATACATTTTAAGGTCAGAAGGGACCATTATGATCGTCTAGTCTGACCTCCTGCACAACACAGGCCACAGAATCTCACCCACCCACTCCTGTAACAAACCCCTAACCTATGGGTATGTCTACACTACGAAATTAGGTCGCATTTATAGAAGTCGATTTTTTTAGGAAGCGACTTTGTACAGTTGATTGTGTGTGTCCCCTCTAAGCGCATTAAGTCGGCGGAGTGCGTCCACACTACCGAGAATAGCGTCGACTTTTGGAGTGTTGCAGTGTGGGTAGCTATCCCACAGTTCCCGCAGTCTCTATCACCCATTGGAATTCTGGGTTGAGCTCCCAATGCCTGATGGGGCAAAAACATTGTCGCGGGTGGTTTTGTGTACGTGTCATCAGTCGCCCTCCCTCCGTGAAAGCAACAGCAGACAATCATTTCGCGCCTTTTTTCCATGCGGGCACCATACTGCTTTCAGCAGACGGTGCAGTAGGACTGCTAACCATTGTCATTGAACAACTGCTTCCGCTGCCAGTCTGCTCTGGCCGCGGATGGTGCAATGGGTCGGAAAAATTGGTCTTCCAACCACTGCTTCCGCTGCCACTCTGCTCTCCTGGTGGTCTCGCAGGTCCTCTATAAGACCGTCGTCATCCACCACTTCCGCTGCAACTCTGCTCTCCTGCTCTTGTCTCACCATACCACGGCAAGCGTGCAGCCAGCTCAGCTCAGCTAATGGACACCGCTGCTGTTGTGACCTGGCAGAAGACAGTGCAGTAGGTCTGCAAAACTGGTCTTCCAACCATCGCTTCCGCTGCCACTCTGCTCTCCTGCAGACGCCATACCACGGCAAGCATGGAGCCCGCTCAGATCACCGCGGCAGTTATGAGAATTGTAAACTCCTCATGCATTATCCTGCAGTATGTGCAGAACCAGAACCTGCAAAAGCAGGCCAGGAGGTGACGACAGCGCAGTGATGAGGACATGGACACAGACTTCTCTCAAAGTACAGGCCCCAGCAGTTTGGACATCCTGGTGGCAATGGGGCAGGCTCATGCCATGGAACGCTGATTCTGGGCCCGGGAAACAAGCACAGACTGGTGGGACCACATAGTGTTGCGGGTCTGGGATGATTCCCAATGGCTGCGAAACTTGCGCATGCGTAAGGGCACTTTCATGGAACTTTGTGACTTGCTTTTCCCTGCCCTGAAGCTCAAGAATACCAAGATGAGAGCAGCCCTCACAGTTCACAAGCAAGTGGCGATAGCCCTCTCGAAGCTTGCAATGCCAGACAGCTACCGGTCAGTCGGGAATCAATTTGGAGTGGGCAAATCTACTGTGGGGGCTGCTGTGATCCAAGTAGCCAGCACATTCACTGAACTGCTGCTATCAAGGGTAGTGACTCTGGGAAATGTGCAGGTCATAGTGGATGGCTTTGCTGCAGTGGGATTCCCTAACTGTGGTGGGGCGATAGACGGAACGCATATCCCTATCTTGGGACCGGACTACCTTGGCAGCCAGTACATAAACCAAAAGGGGTACTTTTCAATGGTGCTGCAAGCACTGGTGGATCACAACATCAATGTGGGATGGCCGAGAAAGGTACATGACGCTAGCATCTTCAAGAACTCTGGTCTGCCTGAACAGCTGCAGCAAGGGACTTACTTTCCAGACCAGAAAATAACCATTGGGGATGTTGAAATGCCTATAGTTATCATTGGGGACCCAGCCTATCCTTTAATGCCATGGCTCATGAAGCCATACACAGGCACCCTGGACAGTAGTTAGCAGCTGTTCAACTATAGGCCAAGCAAGTGCAGAATGGTGGTAGACTGTGCATTTGGACGTTTAAAAGCACGCTGGCGCAGTTTACTGACTTGCTTAGACCTCAGCGAAACCAATATTCCCATTGTTATTACTGCTTGCTGTGTGCTCCACAATATCTGTGAGAGTAAGGGGGAGACATTTATGGCGGGGTGGGAGGTTGAGGCAAATCGCCTGGCCACTGATTACATGCAGCCAGACACCGGGGCGGTTAGAAGAGCACAGCAAGGCGCACTGCGCATCAGAGAAGCTTTGAAAACCAGTTTCATGACTGGCCAGGCTATGGTGTGAAAGTTCTGTTTGTTTCTCCTTCGTGAAAACCCGCCCCCTTGGTTCACTCTACTTCCCTGTAAGCCAACCGAGACCTCCCCCCTTCGATCACTGCTTGCAGAGGCAATAAAGTCATTGTTGTTTCAAATTCATGCATTCTTTATTAATTCATCACACAAATAGGGGGATAACTGCCAAAGTAGCCCGGGAGGGGTGGGGGAGGAGGGAAGCACCGGGTGGGGTGATGGAGGAGGGAATGACAAGGCCACACTGCACTTCAAAACTTATTGAATGCCAGCCTTCTATTGCTTGGGCAGCCCTCTGGGGTGGAGTGGCCCCCGGAGGGGCCCCCCTGCGTTCTTCAGCGTCTGGGTGAGGAGGATATGGAACTTGGGGAGGAGGGTGGGTGGTTACACAGGGGATACAGCAGCGGTCTGTGCTCCTACTACCTTTCCTGCAGCTCAACCATACGCCAGAGCATATCAGTTTGATCCTCCAGTAGCCTCAGCATTGCATCCTGCCTCCTCTCCTCTTGCTCCCGCCACCTCTCCTCTTGCTCCCGCCACTTCTCCTCTTGTGTGTCCTTTCTGTCCTCGCGTTCATTTTGTGCTTTCTTGGACTCTGACATTGTCTGCCTCCATGCATTTTGCTGAGCTCTTTCAGTGCAGGAGGACTGCATGAGCTCAGAGAACATTTCATTGTGAGTGCGGTTTTTTTCACCTTCTTATCTGCACTAGCCTCTGGGATGGAGATGATAGGGGGAGCGTTGAAACATTTGCAGCAGCGGGAGGAAAAAAAGGGAGAGTAGTATTTAAAAAGACACATTTTTTAGAGAACAATAGGTAGGCTCTTTCACGGTGAACCAAGCTGTTAACATTACATAGCACATGTGCTTTCGGTACAAGGTCGCATTTTGCCTCTGAATGTCCCCTTAATAAAATTCCCCTATTTCAACCAGGTGACCATGAATGATATCACTCTTCTGAGGATAACACAGAGAGATAAAGAATGGATGTTGCTTGAATGCATTCCAGTAGCTGGACTGGCCGCGAATGCATCTCAAGTCTTCAGGACAAATTAATCATTAAACATGCTTGCTTTTATACCATGTATTATATTTACAAAGGTACACTCACCAGAGGTGGCTTTTCTGCCTTCAAGGTCCGGGAGCCCGCCTTGGGAGGGTTGGGAGGGTATTGTCTCCAGGGTGATAAACAGTTCCTGGCTGTCAGGGAGAACGCTTTCTCCGCTTGCCTGCTGTGCGCTACCCTCCTCCTCCTCCTCATCATCATCATCTTCCTCATCCCCAAAATCCTCATCCCTAGTGTGTGAGACTCCCCCCTTGCAGAAGTCCACGAACAGGGGTGGGGTAGTGGTGGGGGCACCCCCTAGAATTGCATGCAGCTCATCATAGAAGCGGCATGTCTGGGGGTCTGACCCAGAGCGGCCGTTTCCCTCTTTGGTTTTTTGGTAGGTTTGCCTGAGCTTGCCTGAGCTCCTTAAGTTTCACGCGGCACTGCTGCAGGTCCCTGTTATAGCTTCTGTCCTTCATGCCCTTGGAGATTTTTTTCAAATATTTTGGCATTTCGTCTTTTGGAATGGAGTTCTGATAGCACGGATTCATCTCCCCGTACATCGATCAGATGCAGTACCTCCTGTTCGGTCTATACTGGAGCTCTTTTGTGATTCTGGGACTCCATGGTCATGTCTGCTGATGAGCTCTGCATGGTCACCTGTGCTGATCACCTTGCCATGCTGGCCAAACAGGAAATGAAATTCAAAAGTTCGCGGGGCTTTTCCTGTCTACCTGGCCAGTGCATCTGAGTTGAGAATGCTGTCCAGAGCGGTCACAATGGAGCACTCTGGGATAGCTCCTGGAGGCCTATACCGTTGAATTGCGTCCACACTATCCCAAATTCGACCCGGCAATGTTGATTTCAGCGCTAATCCCCTCGTGGGGGAGGAGTACAGAAATCGATTTTAAGAGCCCTTTAAGCCGACAAAAATGGCTTCGTCGTGTGGACGGGTGCCGGGTTAAATCGATCTAACGCTGCTAAATTCTACCTAAACTTGTAGTGTAGACCAGGGCTATGTCTGAGCTATTGAAGTCCTCAAATCATTGTTTAAAGACTTCAAGGTGCTGAGAATCCTCCAGCAAGTGACCCGTGCCCCACGATGTAGAGGAAGGCAAAAAAACCCCAAGGCCTCTGCCAATCTGCCCTGGAGGAAAATTCCTTCCCGACCCCAAATATGGCGATCAGCTAAATCCTGAGCATGTGGGCAAGACTCACCAGCCAGACACCCAGGAAAGAATTCTCTGTAGTAACTCAGATCCCACCCCATCTAACATCCATCACAGGCCATTGGGCATATTTACCGCTAATAGTCAAAGATCAATTAATTGCCAAAATTAGGCTATCCCATCATACCATCTCCTCCATAAACTTATCCAGCTTAGTCTTGAAGCCAGATATGTCTTTTGCCCCCACTTCTCCCCTTGGAAGGCTGGTCCAGGACTTCACTCCTCTGATGGTTAGAAACCTTCATCTAATTTCAAGTCTAAACTTCCTGATGGCCTGTTTATATCCATTTGTTCTTGTGTCCACATTGGTACTGAGCTTAAATAATTTCTCTCCCTCCCTAGTATTTATCCCTCTGATATATTTATAGAGAGCAATCATATCTCCCCTCAGCCTTCGTTTGGTTAGGCTAAACAAGCCAAGCTCTTTGAGTCTCCTTTCATAAGACAGGTTTTCCATTCCTCGGATCATCCTAGTAGCCCTTCTCTGTACTTGTTCCAGTTTGAATTCTTAAACCTGGGAGACCAGAACTGCACACAGTATTCCAGATGAGGTCTCACCAGTGCCTTGTACAACGGTACTGACACCACCTTATCTCTACTGGAAATACCTCGCCTGATGCATCCCAAGACCGCATTAGCTTTTTTCACGGCCATATCACATTGACGACTCATAGTCATCCTGTGATCAACCAATACTCCGAGATCCTTCTCCTCCTCTGTTACTTCCAACTGATGAGTCTCCAGCTTATAACAAAAATTCTTGTTATTAATGCCTAAATGCATGACCTTGCACTTTTCACTATTAAATTTCATCCTATTACTATTACTCCAGTTTACAAGGTTATCCAGATCTTCCTGTATGATATCCCAGTCCTTCTCTGTATTGGCAATACCTCCCAGCTTTGTGTCATCCACAAACTTTATTAGCACATTCCCACTTTTTGTGCCAAGGTTAGTAATAAAAAGATTGGTCCCAAAACTGATCCCTGAGGAACTCCACTAGTAACCTCCTTCCAGCCTGACAGTTCACCTTTCAGTGTGACCCGTTGTAGTCTGCCCTTTAACCAGTTCCTTATCCACCTTTCAATTTTCATGTTGATCCCCATCTTTTCCAATTTAGCTAATAATGAATTTTCCCCCCTTTCTTGGGATGCAGAGTTCTGATAGTTTCTACAACTTTGACTTGAAGTAATTCCAGGCCTCCTCCGCCTTTATATCCACAAGTTCTTCAGCTCAATCCACTTCCCTAACTAATTTCCTTAACTTTTTAAAGTTAGCCCTTTTGAAATCAAAAACCCAAGTCACAGATCTATTTTTGTTTATCCTTCCATTTAGTTTGAACTGAATTAGCTCATGATCGCTCGAACCAAGGTTGTCCCCTACAACCATTTCTTCTATGAGGGCCTCACTACTCACCAAAACCAAATCTAAACCTCTTGTTGGTTCAGCAACTACTTGGTGAAGGAATCCAGCAGCTATCGCATCCAGGAAAATCTGAGCCCTATTATTATTACTAGCACTTGTCCTCCAGTCTATATTTGGGAAGTTAAAGTCTCCCATGATCACACAATTACCATTAGTATTTACCTCATTAAAAACATTAAAGAGGTCTCTATCCATATCCAAATCGGATCCTGGTGGTCTATAGCATACCTCAAGCACTATCCCAGGGGAGGCTCTAGTAGCTTTCTTCCCCAATGTGATTTTTGCCCAGACAGACTCTCTGTCTTATTCATTCCATCCCTTCTTATTTCTTTACAGTCTACCTCATCATTGAGAGACAATTCTACTCCACCACCTTTGCCTTTATTTCGGTCTTTCCTAAACAGCACATACCCTTCAATACCTGTACTCCAGTCATGACTACTATTCCACTATGTTTCTGTTATCCCTATAATAACTGGTTTCACTTCCTGCACCAGTAGCTCTAGTTCCTCCATTTTGTTGTCTAGGCTCCTTGCATTAGTGTACAAACATCTTAATTTTTGCTGTTTGGCTTTTCTCACATTCTTTACCCGATTAGGCACAGACATTCTAGCACCAGTATCACCTATTAGACTGGTATCTACACTACCCTTCCTCCTTATGTCCATTATACCCACTGCTGTATCCTTTCTTCGTTTTCTTCCCTCTCAATGTTAAAATCCGGTGTGGAGATTACCTGGACATCTCCCAACCATCTCCCCCAAATTCCTAGTTTACAGCTCTCTTAATCAGTTGTGCCAGCCTCCATCCTAGAAGTCTATTTCCCTCCCTACTCAGGTGAAGTCCATCCCAAGAGAACAGTCCTCTGTCCATGAATGCTTCCTAGTGGCCATATATCCCTTATAGCAGCACTGCCTGAGCCATCTGTTGATCATCATAATCTTGTCACACCTTTGTTGCCCTTCTCTAGGAACAGGCAGAATACCACTGAAGATCATCTGAGCCTTGATTTCCTTAAGCGTCTTCCCCAGCCTGGCATAATCTCCCTTGATACGTTCCAGCGAGAATCTAGCCGTATCATTTGTTCCCACATGAAGGACAATCAGTGGATTCTTTCCCGCTCCCGTTAGGATCCTCTTCAGCCTCAGGTCCACATCCCGTATCTTAGCACCCGGCAGACAGCACACCCTTCTGTTCTCTGGATCAGCTCTGGTTACAGGCATGTCTATTCTTCTCAGTAAGACGTCCCCAATCACGTAGACCTGCCTTTTCCTGGTGATGGTGCGATTCTCCGGTCTATCCCCTCTGGCTGCAAGTCCTCTCGACTATAACATGAATAATTGAATCATTACTATATTATGGCTATTTGCTTAACATATATTACAGAACTTATTGTAGGCCAACTTTAAGAATATGGGAGCCATAAATCATGGTGGCCCACAATTCAGTTTAACAGCATCAAAAATCTCTCATCATGCTAAATAGACATCTTTTTAGCATTAATTATCTGGAGGTTTTCTACTTAGAAAACTGTCTGTTTCACCTAATAAATGAAGGCCCTACAAAATATCATTTTTATAAGTATTGTGTTTGAGTTATGAAAGAACAAAAAAAGTTGAAATACTTATATTATACACACACACACATGTACTCTAGTCCTGCAAATAAACACGAGCTTAACTTTTAGCACTTGAGTAGTCCCATTGACTTCACTGAAACTAGTAATATGATTTAAAGGAAGTGCATGCATAACTATAAGGGCCTTATTTTGTAATTCAGTAGCATTTTTAAGCTAAAAAACAGGTGTTCCTGAGCTGAATCCTTTTCAGCTTTGGCAGGTTTATTGTTAAAAGTGGAAAATACAGGAATTTGGGCCCAATCAAAGACAATGGATACTCTGGTTCCAAATGGAGTGGATCTAGCCCACATGAAGGTGCTGACGCAAACTTAACTATTGTGCTGCTATAACACTGTCTGCAACAATTTTCCAAGACCTTCTCACAACAGATATTGACAGTTGAAAAATAACAGGATTATGCTCTTGGAAGATCTATCCTAAAAGCGCTATTTCTATTAAGCTTAATATGACATAGACTTGGAAGACAATCACCCCACCCTTTCCTATCTTACTTGTACATTTTAAAGAAAAAGATTATCTCTTATAAATTAACCAAAGTAATCAGATAGCTGAAGCTTCCCATACAGTTTGTGTATTTATTGAATCATCATTTACAGTGCATGGGTTGGTCTTGTTGAAGCTGGAAACTAAAGCAGGCCAAATTGTAATCTTTTTTAGATAAAAACAAAATATGCTTGTGTAACTTACATATCTCTTTAGTAGTAGTAAGGCACAAATCAAATATATTATCACTTCAATATTTTGGATCCTCAGCAGGTCTAAATCAATGTAGTGCCATGGATGTCAGTGGGGCTAAGCTGATTTATACGAGCTGAGAATCTTGTCTTATATTTATTGGAAGCTACTTCCAGCTTTGCAGGGAGATGGATTTTATGCTCTATTGAATCTTTTCCATCTCTAAATACCATGATTTTATGTGTTCCCCTATATGATACCATAAAGGGGAATAAAATGCAGCACCACAGATCACCCCACCAGAAGAGTTTTCAAATGTTCAACCTCATATATTTCAGTCACCCCTTTATGATGTCATCTTACAGATGTTACAGGAGAAATTAAATAAACTGCTTGTTGCTAGTAGTTAACCCATCTCTAGTCAGCACTGAGGTAAGTAAGCTACAGCTTATTTACCACCATGGCTCTCTAGTAGTCTCCTTTTATAAAATGAATAAGTTTGGTTAAAGAAAGAGTCAGTTTTATAGAAGATAACAAGGTCTCAAATGTTGTCAGATTAAGACCTTTAACCCTTTTTTCTCTAAGTCCTTCCCCCCTCCCCCCGCCAAAAAAATTACATGTCTGATCAGAGTCTACAGATATTACTCAGGTGAAATTCCCTTTTAAGTCAATGTAAGTTTTGCCTGACTAAGGAATGCAGGATTGGTTCCATAAACATTTTGGTTTTGGCATTTTAATTTCCGCAATGAAATACTTGGAATAAATTAAAACTGCAAGGGACAAAAAATTACACTTTTCCTAGTGACTTCACTGAAAGAATCTCTATATAAAAAGCTACATTAAAAGAACACGCGAGGTTGCAAATCAAGTGCTCAAAAATTAGGAAATGCAAGAATGAAGGTTGCCTGTGAAACCTTAATTTGGCCTCTATGTGTGTATGCATTATGATACAGTCTTTCATCACATTATTACATACTATTTTCCCCCACAAAACTCATCTCATTTGGTGTACAGGATAGATCTGCTCTGGGTTCTATAGTAAAGATGGCTGTGATCTGTAGGATCCCTGCCTCATTTATTGCAGAAGTTGGAAAGTGTGTAGCGAATGAGGCAGGGGACTGCAGGAAGACAGAAGATGACTCATGGTTGTCAGCTGAGTTGGTTATCAGCTGGAAAGTTGGATTTTATCCCTGCCCTTTGTCACAGTTTCTTTGTGATGCTGGTCAAGTCCCTGAAACCAGCATTGTCACAGGTGGCCACTTTGCTTGACTTTGCATCCTTAATGTTCCTTTAATGTTGTTGCTCATCAAACTTGTACCAGTATTGAGCTGTTTAGAGCTTGTATTTGGCTGCCTCTTTCTGGCCACTGGCTTACAGAAGGATAGAAAAGAGAAGAAATAAGTGAGGATGGAAAAGACAAAAAATAAGTGGGGATGGAAAGAACACACAAGGGCCAGGGGATAACAATGTCTCACATCTCAGGTGGTGGCCTGGATTTAGCCAAAGTTGGTAGGGGTGGCAACATCATCAGCATCCTTCCTCTGGACTGATCTCATCAGAACATCTCTCAGGATCAGGATGACAAAGGTCTGGGGTCTCAGGAAATGGTGGGTGTGTCAGCATGATGGTGAAACTAGCTCTAGTAGCCCATTTCCCCCCCAAAGTATGTTCCCTTAAGGACCCCAAAAGGGAGTGATTGGTGGAATAGCCTGTCCATTGATTATTCTGTCCACCAATTTGGCCTAGTTTCTGATACACCAATTCTGATTTCCAGTTCCACATATTTCTTGTTTAATAGGCATGATCTTAACACAGTCCTTAAGTTATATCTGTAGGCCTTTTTGTTTGTACTGATTCAGTCTGTCTAACTCACTTTGGAAAAGGTACACATCAATATTTGTTGTTTTAGGTTATTGTGACATCTTATGGACTTATACTCACTTTCTACAGTTGAGCTCACAGTCAGGGTAAATTTGTAGGCCCAATTATTACAACAGGTTCCCCAGGTAGAGAAGTCTCAGGATAGCAGGAGGCAGAGAAATGTTGCTGCTGGGTAAAGACAGTAATAGGAAATGGATGGCAGTTCTCCTATCTTAGAGGTGAAGAAAAAAATAAGTGAAGTCTGGGTCTGAGCAGGCAGGGAGAGAATTTGCATTTAAGGTTGACTTTTCAATATGAAATGATCATAAATACATTCACAGAGGGAAATTAAAAAGTCCAAAGACAGACTCTGGTGAAAACCTACTTTAGCAATGAGTATGTTATCGGTACAGTGGTATACAGAGATTGGTGAAATGTGCCTTGGAAATAAATAAGGTTCGTATTCAAAACAAAAAGAAGTGTCAGGAACTCAAGCTGTTGAGTTCTGTCTGCCACAAAATGAAAATAGCTATATGCTTTCAAGCTTAATGAAATGTGTGGTTCAAAATTTTGTGAAAACATGGACAAATGTCTCAAGTAATCTAACAAACAACTGGGAGGAAAATGAGTATGTTAAGTTAGGGTGGTATGAGCTAAAGCTGACATGCATAGGTTGCAATTTAACAATGTGCTTGTTTTGCATTTGTTCTCTTTTTATGCTAGTTGCTTAATATTTTCTTCCAGCCGTTACTATTGCTCCATATGACTTTACAGATTATACCCAGGCAATAGTACAGGCTTGCAGATAGTACTCAATATATTCTTTTCAGGAACCGGGTATAAATTTCCAGCAACGTGCAGCTTTATATTAGTTGGTTTGCCCAGAGCCTAGCCTCTTCCCTTGGTTGTGGTTATGAAACACTAATTTTCTTTTAGTAGGAAAACAAATGACTAATTAGCCACTCTTACTGCCTGAGCAAACACACCCGGGGTTTTTCACAGTTTAAGAGAAATATTTTTGTGGGAGCCATTTGTTGAATTACTGGCAGCATCTCACTCAATTCTTGGCTCTGTTTGTCCTGATCCAAATAAAGAATACAAATTCTTTATAAAAGAGAGCATTTTTGGTAACAATAGAGCAAACCTCCAATGTGCCTCATCATGTGTAACCTTACATTAAACTTCCATTCCTATAGAATGAAGAATTTTAAAGTCATAGTGTTGAGTTGTGTCATCTTGAAAATAAAAAAGCATTACCATTACTCTCCATACAGGATTGAACTTGATGGAGAATCAGGAGTACTCCCTTGGCAATACGAGAGATAGAACTTTGTTGCTGTTTTGCATGGGCCATTTACAATTTAATCTAAAAAAAATCACATGCAAAACAGAAATCCTTTATATAAATTCTATATCCAAAGTGTAAGAAAATTCTTGATTATCTCACTTTTTGCTTAAGAAGCAAAACACATATGGTGAAATCCTGGCCTTACTGAAGTCAGTGGGAGTTTTGCCATTGACTTTCAATACAGCCAGGATTTCACCAATTGTAATTTTTAAAAATCTGATTTTGATTAAACCATAAAAACCTCAGTATGTGTAGCTGTCTTCAGATTACACCCCAAGTGGAAAATGTGCAATCTCCTTGACTTCAGTAGATTTACACAAGTGTAACTGATTGATTGAGACTTAGCAAATATTTCTCTTGATAAAGCATAACATAGAAGGTAGTCCTAACAGTAATGCACAATGTGGATTCTCATTCACCCTCAGCTGTTTAGTTCTGAAGTGAAAGCAGTAATATCTCATTTTGGTTACTAAAGGAATCAGATAAAACTCAATTACACAAAGAGCAGATCTGTTGAGTAGCATGGTGCCATTTTTGCCTAGTTATTTCAGACTACTTTCACTGCATTTTAAATATCTGAACACTATTGATTATTGCAAATGATATTTCAGCTTTAACACAAAAAGAACCTTATCTCTTCCAGTATTTTTGGAAAGATAATATTTCTCATATTTTTGTAGCTAGTTCCACAATTTAAAAAGAATAATCTCTTTTGACAACTAAACTAATTGTAACCATAAGGTTTGCTTATTTAAGCTTTAGTATTCTGGTAGCATGCCTATGACTGATTGAGCAGCAGGACACCATTTGTATACAAGTTAAAATGTTCACCAGACATTAATGAAACCGCAGCCCTGCCAATCTTATATTTAAACATGAGCCAAACTTAGTTGGCTACAATAACTTGTAGACCCTCACAACATACTTCCAAATAAAGGGCTGTTGCTTTTTTCCCCCTTTCAGGATATGTAGTTAATATGTAGCCATTTAAATGTCTGTAAAGGGTCAGAAACTGAAAATTTCTAAAATTAAAATGAGTAAAAATGTTCATAAAGTGTAAGTATCCTGTAAGGGTATTAATGACACCCTCTGGGATTTCAATAGATGTCTTACGGTCTCTTTTTTTTAATCTAACTTTTGGAAACAATAACTATGACACTGATTTATTCAGTTCTATTGTGCCTGTCACACTTCAAAAAAAGACACTTTAGAATAAGATATTCTATTTAAGATACATTTAAACAAACCAGGGGGTAAAGCTGCCTGGGAAAATGGGATTTAAGTGTCTAGAAAACAAGATTAGCCTTCTCCACTTGATCTTTGGTGAAATAAAGTTGAACTGAGATGTTTCAAAGCTGACAGGTCCTAGTGCATTCCACTTTTTCTTTGCATTACTGAATCGGAGAGCAGAGGCCATAGGCTTTTGCTGCCCTTTTATTGTTGCTTGGTTCCGTTGAGTTGATTCCCATGTGAGAACTTCTATTACGTAGATCTATAGAGCAGCTAAGGCTTCACTAATAGCTCTGCACTTTATAATGGCTCTCTAGCCAATCCTATAGACTCCTTGTAGTTGTTGGATAGACTCAAATCTCTATGATGGATAGTATGTGGCATTTGATACATTTTTTAAAAGGTTCAGTGAAGTAGGACAAACACTGTCACAAAACAGTTTAAGTACGTACCATTTCAGTTGTTTGGACATCTTACAGTACTACATCGTGTAAAAGTTATAAAATGTGCAGGAAAAAATGGTAGACATAAATGTTGTTTTTACTGATTTTCATTATTGTCTTAAATTAAAACTTAGTGTGCCTTTATAGCAGATAATAAAAAAAGCAGACTGGGGTGTGTTAGTGTCTAGTCATTTTTGTAATGCAAAGGACCTCAATTAAACACAGTATAGTAGATGAAAATATCACTGCGGTTACTGAATTCACTGCAAGATTTTATAACTAAATTCAGAAAAAATACCTCTCCAATGAAATTTTGCTTCCTATGATTTAGTGACCAAAAGTACTTCAGCATTCCAAATGTATCCTGTAAATGTACAGTACTTCAGGTGTACAATATCACGGTATCATTATCACCTTCATTTTTCTACTCTGCTTTTATTTCAGCCTATCATCTTGTTTTCCTCTTTTTTTACAGTTGTGTACTGAAAGCATATTTTTTCACCTTCCCCCCACAAAAGTCTCCTAATGGATGGGTGTAGCCTTTGGTTTTCCAGTTGCACAAACTGATTGAGACAAAAACTCAATGTTTGCAATAAGTCTGTATGTAGAAGCAAATATAACATAACATAACCTAACCAACATTTTCAAAGTTGAATGTCAAAAGTTAGGCACCTAAATTCATATTTAGGCAGCTAAGTACCCTGACTTTTTTTCAAATGTGCTTTTCAAATTTGAACTGTGGCACCTCTGAAAAATCAGGTCACTTATTTGCAAATATAGTTGCAAATGCCTAAATTTTAGATTTAGATTGGAAACTGTTTTGGACAGACAAGCTGTCTACATGTTTTTGTGTGCTCAATAAATAATAATTAAAAAAAAAAAGTACTCGTGTTTGAAAATTGGTCTATAGCTATATTTTTTGGCAGTGATGGAATATTGTGTTTTAGTGATGAGCAAATAAATAATAATAATAATCATGTGTGTAAGTGTTTGCAGAATCTGGACCAAAGATGACCACCAGTTTTCATATTTAAAAACTAATTTTGCAATGAAACAGATGTATATGAACATTATGCTCATATCAGAGGGGTAGCCGTGTTAGTCTGGATCTGTAAAAAGCAACAGAGAGTCCTGTGGCACCTTTAAGACTAACAGATGTATTGGCGCACAAGCTTTCGTGGGTGAATGCCCACTTCGTCGGATGCATGTCCCACATGCATCCGACGAAGTGGGCATTCACCCACGAAAGCTTATGCGCCAATACATCTGTTAGTCTTAAAGGTGCCACAGGACTCTCTGTTGCATTATGCTCATAGTTATCTTTCAGTGAAAAAAAAGGTCTGTTATCTTCATAAATTCATGGGTAGAATACATCCTGCTCCACAGATCTTCAAATATCACTACCATAACTTCAGTGAGGTGAGATTAGCAGCTCCCAGATCTTTAAAGAGGACAGTACTCTAAATGTCATCTGTCGGGGGAAAATGATGTGGTTTTGGTGTCAGCTATTTTTAACAGCTCTGGTGTTATCTTATTGAAATACTAGTCTTATTGAAATACTCTTCATATCTGCAATGAAATCATAGTTATGAAATGTAGCTTTTTCTCTTTTCTATCTGACAAGGGTTTTGGCCATGTACATTAAATGTAATCTAATACAGCATATTGTATGTTCTACTGTAAATATGATATTATAAAAAGATGTTTGTTTGGCAAACATATACAAATTCCAGGAATTTTAAATGCTGCATAAAATGTTTATGTAGTTCTATAGAAATCCCACTCAAAAATCTTTCAAGACCCTTATGATTCCACAGACTCCAATAAGCCAGACACCCACATTAGAAGTATTGTAAACTGATGTTCTAAACATTGTGTATCTGTAGGTTGGGCTTGTAGCAGGCAGTGAAACCATAAAATGAGATAGAAAAGGGGGACTAATTGTTTCTTTGCCTGACATAAAAAAAAGACATGTAAAAATGTCATCTTTTTCCTTGACAGAACTTCTCCTTACGTGTATTGCAAGTCATATCTGCTCACTTTGACAAAAATACCTTTTTACTGTGTTTTACTCATGTTAGTCCTGCAGAAGATAGAGTCATGGGAGAATGGGCTGGTCTTTTATGAGAGTCATGAATCAACAACAGAATTGTAGCAAAGTTCCACTTGCAAAATCTTTAGCAGGAATGATTCTTGGACTAGAAGGAGCCCAGCTTGACTTTTAGATTCCAGACTAAAGAAAAGGCATATATTTTTCTTGTAAAATGAGAAACTTTGATCTGGAGTAACTGAGAAACAATAAACATGGGGTCAAGGATGACATTTTTAAAGAGACTTTTTGGAGCATAATTATACTTTAAGGCCACTTTCTGTAGCATGAACTGTTGGATTCCCTAGGAGAAATTACTACACGATGCTCAACCCTTATCCATGTTCCACGGCAAAAAAAAAAAAAAAAAAAAAAAATCAGCATTTTGGATAATACTTCTTTAAATTATAAATCATTGAGACCAAATACATTATAACAGAGAGGTTTTTTAAAAAGTTTTTTTAAAAATCCAGTCAAAGGTCAGTGTCCTTTCTTTCCTTTATTTTTTTTTGTACTGTATCCCTCATTCTTCCTCATCCCATCACCTTCTGACTCTAGATCAGCACCATGTCATATCTAAAATTTAACTTTGAGAGCTCTGTAAACCAGTTGTCACAGAGTGCAGGGAGTGAACTGGTGAGCCTGCACTCTGATCACTTAGATGTTATTTAGTTCCCCAGAGGAAGCTGATTGGGGTAATTATCTAATCAGGGTGGTGGGCATAAAGATCTAATTAGCCCATGAGCCCATATCTGATAAAGAGGCACAAAAAAGGAAGTGCCGGAGGGGGGCAGATGCCTCAGACAAGGGAGAGTTCTATTCCCCTCAGGTCCTGATGAGAGAGCAAAAAGCACTGTAGATATTGTAAATAGACTGTTGCACGAGGACTGTAGTGATATTGATATTGGAGAGAACTTGAAATAAAAGGTCAGTGGGTGCACACCGGGTGGAGTTGGTGCAGTTTCTGAAGGGAAGAAGACAGGAGTGACACCATGCCCTGTTAGACCAGGTGACTTGTTCTTTGGTTTATCACACAAAGCACTTGCACTCTTTGGGCATTGTAAAATATGTATTAATTTACTAATAAATGTTAAACTGATCAGAATGAAGTCATTTCCTACTGGTGAGTGTACTGGTTATTAACCGCTAGGAAAATACAGTGCTGTAAACAGAATGCTGTATCCATAACAATGACCACTATTTAACTTTCCAGCCCATTAAAAGGTAATTATTTAATTTTCTTCTTTATTATTCTTTGACACTTCCAAAGGTTTATAATAACAGACTCCACCTCAGGACCTCATCTCTGCCAATTCATCATTAACTGCCAAAAATGCCCTCCCTGTCAGTCATTGTTCCTTAAACAGATGATATTATTGTTAAAAAGAAGTAATACATCCAGCTGAGCTTCAAAATATCTGACAATATGTTGTTTACATTCCTACTTTTATTTACTGTCCGGGAGCTTTAACGTCCTACCTATCCTGTAGGAAGGATGTGATTCTTTTAGTAGAACTCAGTGCAATTTAACGGAATTCACCCTACAGACTGGAAATTCTCTGGAGGAAAACTGGAAGTGCAGACTTCAGGATTGAATGTTTGACGCAGCAAGTGGATATGCTATCTGGAACTCTCCCCTGTTTGGGACTAGATCAGAACATTCTCACGTGATACAATACCCAGTGACCTAGTGGAAGCTTCTACTACTGCGATGTTCATCGGTGCTAGCAGTGTTAGGCTCTAGTAGTAGTCAGATCTCCCCTTGGATATACATTTGTAACTGCCCTGTTTACAATGATCTAGACTTTGTACATACTTTATTCCCAGGATTTTCTCTGAATTCAGATACACAAGAAGAATGTACACCCAAGGTGAAATCTGGATCTATTGAAATCAATGGCAAAACTCCCTTTAATTTCAGTAGGGCCAGGATTTCACTCTCTCTTGTCATCCACTCTAAAAACTGGTGCAATTGCTCCCTCATGGACTGAGTGAGTACAGTTTCCTCTTTACTTTTCAGTGGAAAGCCATATTACCATTTGTTGCAGTTGGCTTGATGTAAAGGATGCCCATCTTTGAGGTTTTGGCCCTTTAATGCCTCCAGAAATTTTAAATGTAAGGAAAAAACAACAAAACATACTGTTGCAGCCTGGAAAAACTGTGGGAAATGATCAAGGAGGCAGGAAATATCAGTGAAGTCCCTCCTGCAGAATTTTCTCCCAATCTTCACCTCAAAAAGAGGGATTTGGGGGACTGCAGAGTAGGGAAAGGATAAGACCCCCTTCCAAGTCCGTATATCCAGGGGATTTACAGGGTAGGAAGCCCAAGAGATCCATAAATGTAGGAACCACCACATGGACCACTCCTGCCTCCCCATTGGTCTGCTTCCTGTGCCCCATCTGTGGCACCAAAGCTCCTGCCCTTGACTGGGTTGCCTTGAAACTGCTTATTAGTATTCAAAATGAGTTATATTTGTACAATGCCCAGCTGTATTTACCTGCAAGTTTTGGGGATTTGGAGAAATGGAGTACAATGATGATGCCAATAAGGAAAGATCCACTCTGTGTCCCTTCTGTGCATATTCATGGCAAGCATGCTTCAGACCAGGATAAGGTACTGAGAGCTGGTTCCTGGTTAATATAGCTTTTAATGTAAACATAAATTATTCGAAAAAAAGGACATTTATAATTTTGAATGCTTTCTTTTGGACTATATTTTTTGTTGCTGCTATAATTGTCATGTTCTATGGGAGGTAGCAGATCATGTAGACAAGGAGTGATTCAGTGACTTTTTCCAGTCACAGAATGAAGGAGGATTAGTGAATCACAGAAATTAATCCATTCACTGGTCAGTGCATATTTGGTCTCTTGATTGCATTTTTATTGCTTTGTCCAGACTAGTTTAATTGTCCCATTCTGCAGCCTACTGCATCTCTCTCTTTCAGGAATTTTTTCCTTTTCTTCATTTGATCCTGTTACTTCCCATGAAATCTTCTTATACCACCATAAGGAACTCTTCTCTGTCCTTAGCGTGTTTCTAATCTACAAATAATGTAGATGATTATTAGTCCCCCAGAATGATCAGAAATAGGCCCCTTTGTATTTCTCTGTTCTCATTGAATCTCAAATCCTCTGTTTAATATTAATCTTTCAAACTTTAGAGTTAATCAACATGTTGTTTACTTTAATTGCATAGCACTGATTAAGACAGTAAATAAAACTAGAACGTAGCCAGAACCCTGCAGCAACTCACTAGATATCTCCCAGGTTGATAACTTGCAATATATCATAACCCTTTATTTATGATCTATTGACCAGTTTTCAACTTCGTATAGTATATTTGCTGCATTATCTTCATCCACTGATTTGGTCATTCCTTCACTAAAATCTATCAAGTTTCTCTTTTAGTCTTTTTCATAGGAATTGTAGTTTATTGTGCCTTTATTGCCAGGTTTGTTTGGGTTTTTTAGGTAAATGCCTATCTAAAAAGAATGGAGTAAGAGAAAAATGTAAGATATAAAAAGGCAAGTAACTCAACCAGCAATTTCCAAAATTCGCTATCTTTGATTGACTGCTACAATCAGACATTCCTGTTGTTTGACCGGTAAGGGAATGACTAGCATAAGTGAACCTGGATAAAAATGTAGCGTCTAATACCAAGTTACCTGCTACCTTCCACTGTGTGGAGCAAATGGTGGCAAAATGCACCAAACTAGGGCCCAATCCCATGGCTCTGCTGCATTCTTTCCCTGACCTCCACATTTCATGACCACTCCTTCACAGCATTGAGACTCCATGGCTGGGAGTAAGTGGAACGGAGAGAAGTCTAGATGCAGACACTGGATTTGGCTTGCTTTCCTTGGGTGTGGCAGATAATCTATTTGAAAACCTGCCCCACATGTCACCGCTGCTTAGAACAATACTTAATTCTTTCTGGCTGCAACCCTCAGGTTCTCTGAGAGGCACTGCATGCAGACATGGGTTTGGAAGGGTATCAAGGCAACTGCCCTCTGGAAGCATCCTGACATTTGTGGGATTTCCATAGATTTCAGAGCCTGTACTCGTCATTTCCATGGGTGGAACAAATACTGCTCCAACTGCTGAACTGGGGGAGAAATTCAATGGCCAGAAACTTTCTGAATTTCCAAATCCACGCATGGTAAAACCCAGGTAATTGTAGCCCTTTGTTTGTTTTTAACACAAGCTGCCCTACTCCTTCAATGAAGGGTAAAGGTTAAATATGCCCTGAAATATTTAATTGCCAGCTCTTTGTTTTGTCATGGTTGATAAACCAAAAGCTGATTTAGCTAAAATTACAATGTTTAGCTTTTCACCTTAGGAAAGGAGTTTACATCTAAGGTCAAGTGTTCAAGTCAACCTGAAAGAATGAGCAGTGTTATAATACTCCTTGTGCTGTGAAAACATGAAGCTGACTAACTACTGAAATGCTGAAACTTTCACCTCAAGTATGCGCCGCAGTTGTGTGTGTGCGGGGAGGGACTTTAAAAAAAGTAAGGAGTTGGACTTGCAGCTCTCTGTTTGACCTTGACTGCGAATGAACTGAAGTCATGATGTTTTTTTCCCCCTCTCCACTGGCATTCAGCAGGTTTTTTAATGAGGCATCTGCAACACGGTTTTACCAGACAATGTGTCATAGAATCATAGAATATCAGGGTTGGAAGGGACCTCAGGAGGTCATCTAGTCCAACCCCCTGCTCAAAGCAGGACCAATTCCCAACTAAATCATCCCAGCCAGGGCTTTGTCAAGCCTGACCTTAAAAACCTCTAGGGTGTCATGTGAAAGACACCCTAATAAGCACAAAACCTGATCTACTTTAAATTCTGTTCTGTAGCCTTGTATGCATTTTTATATCCAAAATGTAAATCCTGTCTGGCAGGAAAGAGAATAGACTCCTTCATCCCATTCTTGTAACCTAAGTAACTAATTTTCAAAGTATATTCCTAGGTAATGAGAGAGACTCCATTGTCGCCTTTTGGGGAAAATTTTCCAAATACAGGTATACACCTAAGTAAGGAAAGAAAATGAGCAGTCTGGCATAAATTTCACTTTAAAATAATCTTTTCTTTAATTTAAAGGGCTTTGATTAGTACTTAGGCTGGGATTTTCAAAGGAGCCTAAGAAAGCTAGGTGTTCAGATCCTATTGAAATTCAATGGGATTTAGGTGCCTAGCTCCCTTGGGCTGCTTCGAAGATCCTAGACTAAAATGGTGGACTATAACAGTCTGGAAGAAACAGTAGTCTGTCACATTAAACAACACCCATTACAGAATGGTCTGTACACAAGACCGTTGGACAAATTTGTTAGAGGTGTCTTATTACTATGTATTTTAAAATTTGTGCATGTCTATAATTTATCAGGTGGCAAATAATGGTTCCAAAGAGCTGTACAGTAAATAATGTATGTATAACTTCAAAGACATGTTCGGGGTGAGCTGGGGGAAGGTGCAGCACAGCAGCGCTCTATTCTGCCTAATCCTTCACTGGCATAAGACCAGTGGTATAAGTTCAAACTGCTCTCTTCTAGCTTTAGCTTGCATCTGGGCCACACGATTCAGGATCAGTGAACCTCAACCAGCTCCATAACAGCCTCACCACCACCACTGTGCTTGAGTGCAGCTCAGATGCAGCTGAGAATCCAACCCATATGCAGTATCCATATTATAAACCTGTCACACTGAGTCAATAACTTGTAAATAGATATTTATGCACATTTATACTAAGGGTCTGATTTAACCCATCCCAAAAGAGAGGGAAATTTGGATTTAAGGCTGAAATTCTATCTTGAATGTGTTTTGCATAAGTACAGCGGGGGAGGGAATCCTATAACTGATTTAACATATGATGAACATGAGTTGTGCCCTTGCATTGTGACATTGCCCAGATATACCTCTGCAGTAGGAACTCCAGAAGGCATTGTGCCTACTCCAAAGAAGCATAGAAACTATGCCGTTTTTTTTAGTGAATGCAGCATACACTCCTCTGTGACTGCAGGGCTAGATTTGTCAGTCATTGTACCTGGGTTGCATCACTCAAAGGGGATAGGAGGGCAGAGTGGAGCTACAGACCCATCTCCTCTCTATCCCATTTGGGTGGTACAAGCCAGAAGCAATCATTGCACTCACACAACTGCAAGAACTGCAATTGTGCCTGGTTCCTAAATAGGCATTGAAGGAGGAAAGGCACAGTTTGGCCCTGTATAATTTGGTGAATTTAAGGATGTCTTTCACGACCCCCCCAATTTTTAAATATAAAAAAGTAAGTAAAATTCAACTATGATACCTTTTGAAAACTCACTTTAGCATTGTCTAAACTATAGTTACCTATTACCATATCTAGGTATATTTTACAACAAATAAAGATAGCACCGAATGGGTCTCAGTCAATTCTATTCATTGCATTCAATAATAAATAGAGGTGTGAGGATAATAAAATGCCCACTACCATTTCGACCCACTGCCCCCCAAGACTAGTGCACATCTGCCTTTGACAATAATAAATAAAACTGAAAATAATTTTCACATATAGTAATGTTTACATCTTATCCCTCTGATGTATGTGGCAAAGTCATAGGGAGAACTTACTGCATTCTGATTTTCGAAAATTATGCCAAATTATTAAACAGAAATCTTAAGCTAAGGAAAAACCAGTATTGGAGAAACCAACAGTTAAAACAAGCACCATGACACACAGTAAAAGGAAAGTGGAATGAAAAAACAAAGGTAATCGGAGTTGCACCTACTCACATCAGGACTGAATTTGGCCATCTGTTGAACAATTATACAGGAATTTGTTTTCAATTATTTTGGGGCTTGTTTTCCTCTGTTACATTCCAAATACATTTTATAAACGCTAGCAGGAAAAAAAGATTCTGAATGCATTCTGTCTCTCTCAGTAAATTGTCAGTTTGAAGAGTAACACACTGTTGGATATGTAATGTGATGTGTGTGGTAGTCATGTGCTATTGACTACTAATATTTTTCTGTTGATTTTGAAGTTATTTATATAACAACATGGCTTTGATTATACACAGACTGTACACATAGACTGTACAGAATGTTCAGCTAAGGAGCAGTACAAACTCAAGAGCAGTAATTTTTATTGCTTAGATTTAAGGTTATGACTACGAACAGCATTATTACATGCAGAGATAGTCAGTTTATAGGAAATCAAACCAATATTGCCCACATACCAATGCTTGTGCAAGGCTTATGACACCACTAGAGAGAAGCTACGTTAAAGAGAAGCCTCTACCCCTATTGTGGGACAACTGAACCCAAGGCCAAAGCCACAGCTCTGGGAAAAGATGGGTGTCAGTGTCTGCATTGCTGCCCTCCCCCAGGGATTCCAGCTCAGGAACAACTTTAAAGATTTGTAGTGGCCCCATGAGTGGAGACTACCCAAGTGCTCTGTTGAACAAGCACTTCCCTTGAGCATGCTGGCCAGTGCTGCCTATTTGTGGGTTGCACCAGCTGGCTCCAGTCCTTTAGTTCAGCAAGGATTCAGGTGCCTTTAGTCCTCTGACCCTCACCATTCACTGGGAATTTCCACTGCAAGAGGCGTTTTGACAGCTTCAGAAAGAGGAAAACTAGGACTGAATTGAATCTAAAGAGAATGATGTAATTCAAAGCATGATCCTGCAAGCCTTTGAATGCAGAACTCACATCAAGGGCTTGCAGGATCAGGACCTTACTGATCATCACTGTGGTGATTTTAAACAAGTACAAGTTTCCAAAACAAAAATAAATAAAAGTCCCAGATATTATAGACCAAGTTATCAGTCTAAATATCTTAGATACCACTTCTGCAAAATAATTTTCTTTCTCATTGAATTAAAAGGCTCATTCATCATGGCAATTTCTTCTTTAGAGGAGGAATGGATAAATCTACATGCTAGAGTCCATGACTAGCACAGATGCATAGTGCACTTTCTCCTTGGGCATGATTTACTTCACACCATCCTGATCCAAAGCCCACTGAAGTCAGTGGAAAGACTCCCAGTGACTTCAAAGGGTTTTAGATCAGGTCTCAAATGACTAGGCTCAGGATCCTAACTTGGATCAGACAAGGCAACACTAAATACTGAGCCAGCCAAAATAACTACCCTTTTAAATCAGAGAGCGTGAAGAAGGAAAGAGAGTGCATTAAGCACACAAGCAGTAAAATGGTGCGGTACGTTTAAATACTTCCTTTCTATAAAATACACAAAAGAGATAATGGGGGGGGGGGGGGAGAAGTACAGACTGAACATCAGACTGCACCTTTAACTTTGCTGTTGCAACTGGTATGTGACAGCATCTCAGGTGTTTTCCACTGTGTGATAGGTATGTTTCTCAAAGTGGCAAAGAAGCACAGAGAAACATGAAAGGAAAGAATTTCATGTTTCTCTGTGATTCTTTGCCCACTTTGGGGCATTAAAACACAAAGGGACAGATACTGTGAAACGACCAGTAATTTTCAGTGTCTTGATTTTTGGGTGCCCAACTTAAGGTGCCTTTTAAAAAGGTCTTCCCCCCCCCCCCCGAAGTTGGGTGCTCAGCACTTTCTGAAAATCAGGCTTCTTTCAGGCATCTCAAGATGGGCCTCTGAGAAAGGAGGCACTCAAAAT
The DNA here is from genome assembly GCF_028017835.1 of Emys orbicularis. NCBI lineage: Eukaryota > Metazoa > Chordata > Testudines > Emydidae > Emys > Emys orbicularis. The sequence goes on along the minus strand of NC_088687.1, from coordinate 78,123,153 downwards.
CACTAATGACTTATGAAAATCTTGGCTAGCATCCAGATTTTTTTTTAAATCCTTTGCATAGACACAAAGAAAAAGAGTGGTTGGAGGGCAGGGGAGGAGAAGTGAGTCTTACAACAACACTTTCACCTTTTGGAACAACTCCAAAAAAACACCCCAAGGTTCTTTTGATTTGCAGAGCTCAGGAATTGGGCTGTCTGTTTTTCGTTGAGACTTACATTATATATAAACTAAATGAAACCTGCTAGTGAGAAATAAAGATCTTGTGTGTTAGAACAAAAGCAAAACAGCACCATTTCTCTTTTTTATCTCTTGGAAATACCTCTTAATTTATAAAATATGCGAGTCTATTTAGAGACAGAATGCAATTTAATTTTGAATCTAAATGAAAACTCAGTGACTAGTTGAAACTTAAACACAAGGAAAAATGAAAATCATAAAAGAAAATTTGACCACATAAGATTCTTAGTTCTATAACTTCCACAAGCATAAAACCAAGTTATAATAACAAGCTACTGACTTTACTGCTACTGTTGTAGATAAACTTCCTCAAATCCCACCCTTTCAGCTCATGTTTCCTTATTGCAGTTCCCATATGACATTTCCTATCATTGAGGCATCCTGCTTCTGAAATGTGCATATGTTTCCACAACTGTTTTCTATCTCCATTCATTCAGATGGAACATGTGGACATATCAGGTATGTCTAGACACAGTAAGGGAATGTGCTTGACAGATGTACCTGGTATATTAAAACACCAAGATGGTTGACATTTGGATTTTTTTAACACTTCTTAAAATAATACATTGAGAAAATTGCTTGAAATTGGGTCATATAAGATTCTGTTTGTTTGCTAATCACAGTTAGTATTGCAGCTACAGAGTAGTGGTGGGCAGACTGAAAAATGGCCATGTATGCCTTCACTTATATCTTATTATATATTATATGAAACTCACTTCTGTATGGAAGGCCAGTACAAGGCCTATGCGCTATTAAGTCCCACTGAAGTCCTTAAAATGTCAGCTACTGGCCTTCCATTGGTCCACTCCATAGGAGTGAAATTCATCCTTCCTTACTATGCACATATCTATATAACATTATTTTGCTTGATTGAGGGTGAGGGGAGGGTAAATACTTTTAAGTACTCAATAGCAACAAAAAAAAATTCAAAATAAGCAATTCTATATTTTCAGATTTTGTGAGTTTTCACGGCAGATTTAATGCCAGGGAAAATTAGGGTTATTCTGTTGTTTACTAGACATCAATATCTGTTGCCAGGTTTGGGCAAAAAGCCCATAGCCAAGATCCAAGTTTGACTTTCTTGACCAGCTCAAAGTAAACGGCATTTTGGGCTGTATAAGTAGGGGCATTGCCAGCAGATCGAGGGACGTGATCGTTCCCCTTTATTCGACATTGGTGAGGCCTCATCTGGAGTACTGTGTCCAGTTTTGGGCCCCACACTACAAGAAGGATGTGGAAAAATTGGAAAGAGTCCAGCGGAGGGCAACAAAAATGATATGGGGTCTGGAGCGCATGACTTATGAGGAGAGGCTGAGGGAACTGGGATTGTTTAGTCTCCAGAAGAGAAGAATGAGGGGGGATTTGATAGCAGCCTTCAACTACCTGAAGGGGGGTTCCAAAGAGGATGGAACTCGGCTGTTCTCAATGGTGGCAGATGACAGAACAAGGAGCAATGGTCTCAAGTTGCAGTGAGGGAGGTCTAGGTTGGATATTAGGAAACACTATTTCACTAGGAGGGTGGTGAAGCACTGGAATGCGTTACCTAGGGAGGTGGTGGAGTCTCCTTCCTTGGAGGTTTTTAAGGCCCGGCTTGACAAAGCCCTGGCTGGGATGATTTAGTTGGGAATTGGTCCTGCTTTGAGCAGGGGGTTGGACTAGATGACCTCCTGAGGTCCCTTCCAACCCTGATATTCTATGATTCTATGATTAGATGAAAAGATTTCATTGGGTTTGCTGAAAATGTAACTTTTTAATGGTTTTTGGTTATTTTATTCATGCTATAGCATGATATATGATTGTACATAATACTGTACATAATTGTTAGCTAAAAAGGATAGTATTTTAAGATTCTTATTAATTTAGCTGTTTAAAAGTTTGTATGTTAGCTTACAAATAACAGAAAATGGTCTCTAGTTCAGCTGAAAAAAATACAGCGTGAATTGAAAAAAGGTCTTGAGAAAGAACGGTTCAGCAGCCAGTCCAAATCACCAGTGGCATATCTCATTATCTGCATAGAGAAGATACAAAGCAGGGGTTCTCAAACTGGGGGTCAGAACCCCTCAGGGGGTCACGAGGCTATTACATGTGGGGTTGCGAGCTGTCAGCCTCCACCCCAAACCCTGCTTTGCATCCAGCATTTATAATGGTGTTATAAATGAAAAACACTTTTTAATATATTTAAGGGGGGGTCACACTCAGAGGCTTGCTGTGTGAAAGGGGTCATCAGTACAAAAGTTTGAGAACCACTGATACAAAGCATCTACAGTTGGGGATGAGAAGATGTGTAAGATTTAGTACTGGTGGACTCTGCAAGGTTCAGGAATTTTGGCCTCTATCTTGCAGAGTTAAGCATGTGATTAACTTTACACTCTGGAGTCATCCCATTTAACTTAAATGTACTACTCACATGCATTAATTTAAGCACAAGTGTATGTCTTTAGAGGATTGGAGTCCTGATTGCAAAGTCAAAGTACAGACCGAATGAGACTGTAAAAGGAGCTGGGAAAATTCTAAAGCTGGGAACTTAGAATAACATGGGTTGTGTTGTGTCCTGATTTAGTTTTAGGGAATTAAGAGTTGGTCCTTGCCTGAGACTCAGAGATTGGAATAGCTGGATCTAAATATATGTCAACAAAGTAAATTTATGGTAACTATGGAAGGCCTGGTCTGTTCCCACATAAGTTATCATGATTTGGAACTCTGGAATTTTTAACTGTGTAAATTTCAGCTCTTTCCAATTAAAGCTCAAGTTTAAGGTACAGCATTGGGGGGGGAGGGCATTTGCTTTTATTAACAAAGGATGCTAGAGCACTACTAGAAAATCCTTTACCTACAGATGGATTATATTTACATAAACATATTCCCACACAGAGACCAATGACTGTAATTAGAAACCATGTAGGTTTTAAAAAATCCTACTTATAAAGTAGGAAATCTTACCATTTAAAAAATGTTTTCTACAATAGGCCGCCATTATGATAACGGGCCCTGCGATGTTTAAATTCAAACCAGTATGGTTTGTACAGTGCTGCATTCCTAGAGTACACTCTTTTTCCCCCCCCCCCCCTCAGTCCTGTAGTTGGACTGCACAGGCACAAAGGTCTATTTGCTTAGATCCCGGTGCACAACTGAAAACTTTGTAAAGTAATAGCTGAAGAACATTACATAATTATTCCCATTTTTGTTTCATTCAACTCCCACCATGGTTCCCAGTATGCCGCTATGTTGGTTTCTGTGAAGAAACTAAAGATTTACCAGAAAGACAAGGTGGGTAAGTTAATATCTTTTATTGGACCAACTTCTGTGGGTGGAAAGAGACAAGGTTCAAGCAACAACACAGGGCTGCTTCTTCAAGATCAAAATAAGAACTCTGTGTTGCTCAGAAGTTAGTTCAATAAAAGATATTACCTAACTCATCTTGTCTCTCTAATAACCTGGTACCAACAGGGCTACACTGCTACAGATTTATGGCTTCTGATTTTAGGTCTTAACCGATAAACCCCAATAAAAAACCCCCAATAAAAAAAATGAAATTCGTGTTTATCCAATAGTTACTGGAAAAACACTGGAAATGGTTGCTTCTAAGGGCATGTCCACATAAAGCAGTAATGCGGTGAATGGGGGTGTGATTTCTAAAGTGCGCTAATATGTTGCACATTAATTAGAGCGAACTAAAGGTCCCTAGTGTGCTTTAACATAGCACTGTTTGAAACAGTACTACGTGAAAGTGCACTATGGAACATTACAAAGAGATTACTAATTACAGTATGCACTGATGTATGTTGTATACATTACTCATTACAGTATATACTGTAAAGAGAGAGCCAAGAAACCCCCAATTTTTGGACATCCACACAAAAGTCAAATTGCTAAAAAATAACCCTGAAAAATGACACTAATAAACTTGAAAACAGAAGCCCTACTTATAGAGAACTGTGAAAAATGTTTTAATCCCCTGCAGTTCTGCTTCAGCACTATATTTTTTCTGTATTTCTTTTCCATTATTTCTTTTAACCTTTATGAAAACTGGATCTTTGTATCTTAAAAGTGTATAATTCTTTGTGGCATCAAAATTTCCACAGCATCCAATTGTGATGCTATCAATGATTATGATTTAAGATGAGGAATAAAACAGATGCACAGAAACTCTTAGGGCCTGAAACTGCCACCCTTACTTATGCTGAATAGTTTGTTGTTCTTAAGTAATCATAATGGAATTACTGAAGAAGTAAGGTACCATAACAGTATGGTGGCAGAATCCAGCCCATAGGAACCAAGCCCTCCCTCCCCCATACCCTTATCAGGGGGAAGAAAGAAATACAAAACATTTGATACATAAGCAAATTCCTTTCAATTATTTTCAAAAGTTTTCATATGGCAGTAGCTCTTCAATAACACTGTTGATATCATGGGAAAAGTAGTATGTAGGGAATACAACCCCTTCCTTTCATGCACCTAAGACTTAAGCAAAGTATGTATCACCTTACTTTCATTAGAAATGTGTGGTTTTAAAAAGGCTTTATATTTTAACCACAGCTTCAGTGAAATACAGTACCAATACACTTCCGATTGAAGACCGCTTCAATTCGAGGATTGCTCCAATTCTATTTGAAGCCCAGCACAGAAGTAAGATATTGGTGAGTGCCTCTTCTCAAGGTGGCAAAATCTTGCTCTGGCCATCGGTTAAAAAAAAGAAAAACAAACAAACAACGCTCTCAATCCTCATCTTACTTAGGCAAAAACGCCCAGTAACTCCTTTCCAATAATCGATCTGAAGTCAATGGGAATTTTGCCTAAGGCCTTCGGGATTTGTCCATTTGTGATGTACGCAACTCTATGCACTGACATCGCTGCTGCTGAAGGCTGAATAAAATACAATACATAAACTTCCTAAGAGTTTGATCCTGCAGCCAGTGGTAGTTTGGCCTATGAAGAAAGGGAGTGCAGGGTTGAGGCTACAGTACTGTGGGTTGTTTAATAGGTGTTTGCAAAGCGCTTTGAGATCCTGGCACGGGGCTTAGTACCTGGCATCAGTTTGAGACTTAGCACCACTTGCCCCCATGCAATTAGCTTGGTCTGCAGCCTCCTTGCACCTTTCGGGGCTGCAAATCGGAGGTGCGACGCTGCCAGCCGCGGGAGGCAGGTCCCGGCTCTAGGGAGAGGCCGGCGCAGCGTGTGGCCCCATCTCGCCGGCTTGCCCGGAGCAGGCGCGCGTCTCCCGTCTCACATTTCCTCAGCCCCGGGAAAGGCGTTGCACGGCGAGTGGCTGCTTGTGGGAAGCGCAGGAGCGGGGGGGGGCTCACACCCTTTCCTCCCCGCCCTCCCGCCGCCAGCCAGTCGCTCAGCCTCAGAGGCACAGGCAGAGGGCGCCTGAGCCATGTCCGCCCCCTGCGGCCGCTGCTGCCGCTCAGCTCCACGCGTTGAGGAGGCTCCTGCACCCCGGACCCCGCAGCCGCTGACAGCGTCCTGCGAGCCAAGGCAGGAGACTGAGTAGAGCCGCTCTGTCTCCCCCGCGCCTGCTTCGCCTAGTCCATGGGGCTGCGCTGCGTGTGTGCAGGCAGGGGGCTGCTGCTGCAGAAGGAGGAAGCCCCATTGGTGTGAGCAGCTGCGCTCTCCCTCGCCTCTCTGCCCTGCCTCACCTCCCTGCTCCTGAGCGAGCCCGGCTCGGATGTCCGGTTTCCTGGTGGCTTTTCACCTGGCAAACTCCAGCTAACTTCGGTGAGCAATTGCAAAGCGTCCGGGCACGTTGCGAGCTCCCTTGCAGGCAGCTGGTGCTGCTGCATCTTCTCCATCCCAGGGATTCTGCCGCCTTGGATATTGGGGGGAGGCAATCAACAAAGCCAAGGAGCCTCACGATTCCCCGTACACTCCTCAAGCTCCCCCCGCCCCGCCACGCATCCACCCTGCCATCCTTGCACAATGCACTTGCTGGGATTATTCTCTCTGGTTTGCTATCTGGCTGCTGCTGCTCTGCTGCTGGGACCCAGGGAGCCGGCCACCGCCGCTGCCTATGAATCCGGGCAGGGCTACTACGAGGAGGAGCCCGATTTGGGGGAAGCAAAGGTAGGTGCAACTTCCATGCCCTTGCCGCAGATGGGACACCCCTTTCTGAGGCATGTGACTCCTGGATCACTTTGTTTGCAAGTCCTTTCATGGGAGGGGAAAATATTTGAGGAAAATCTTCTAATGTTGTGGTTCTTCACGAGGCTTTTTTGGGGGCGAGGGAGGGTTTGAAAGTTACAAGTTGGTGGATTGTTGCAGGTGATACAAATCGGTTTAAAATAAATGGAGACACCTGATATTAAGAATTAAGCCCAGAGGCTCAGCTCACATAATAAGTGAATGTAGCGATCACCCTTTTTATTGTTGCTCTTATATATGGGTTGTACAGTGTCCTCAGTGCTGTACAGCGGAGAAGTAGCCCCACTTCTTGCCCCCAAGGAATTGACAACCTAGTTCAGTCACTAGCAAACCAAAATCTTCTGTTATGCAATTGGCTTGGTGTTGACAGTGAGGTGGATCACTGATATATTTGAGGTTTCTTCGTCAAGGGCAAAGCTGCAGGGTGCCATGTGGGTTTGTGTCCTTGGAGTGGATGCGTGTGGATTCTTGAAACTTTCCGATTTGGATCTGAGTAAGTTTTTTGGGTGCATTTCGAGAAGCTGGTGTATTTGGGAATGATATGATGGGAGGCAAATACACAGGCATAATAACAAAAACTCATATTGTTTCTATCTTCTGGAGGTCTGTTTTGGAGTTTCTGAAATCTGTAATGATTTACTGAAGGACAACATGGTTTGCGAGGGTGTAACTTGACCCTTGAATATGAAAGTGCTGCCCAGACATACAGTTAAGATTTCAGAGAAATTCTTGGTTTCCACAGGCAGAAGATTCTTAAATTTGTATTAATTTGTATTAGTATCTTCAGATTTAGAATGTAAGTACCTTGGAACTAGCATTATATCTTCTATGTCTTGTGCAGCTAGCTCCCAGCACTCTGTCAATGCAGAAAAAGGACATACAGTATATGATTGTGTAAGCATGTGACATTGCTATGAAGGCTTCAGTTTCTAAACTCTTTATTAGATTACCTTTAAGTAGTGCAGTGTTAAAGTTGTGACACACATATTGATAGCAATAATGACACTATATCTTTAATTCGTTACCGTATGGAAAACTAGACCAAAATATATTAGTTAACATACAGACTATATACCTTCACTTTGAAGTTTGCTGTTGTTTTTGATCTGTTTGACACAATTAGCTTTATTGAACATATACTCTAATACTGTTTATACAGGTTTAATAAAAAGTCATATCAGGCTTATAAAACATGTTACAGCGTTGACATAGAAAAAACATGGTTATGTATATTTGGTTTATAATGCATATTAGTTACACTAATATTATGTTCAAGCTGTAGACTCCATGTATTGCATGCATTCTTTGTTTTGCATTTCTAAATATATACTAAAATTCTGTATGAAAGAAGTTACTGTGCATGCTGTACCACTTTAACAAAGTCTGGACGTTTTTATAACCCCTCGGAATTTAGAAATTTATTTTCCTTTAATTGTAAATCCTAAAAATTAGTCAAACTGTAATATGAGCTAAATGCTTGTCAAATATTTTTTAATCCAAGTAATTTAAATCCAAGTAATATGAACACAAAATCAATCAACTGATTTTATCACTAATACTATTTCTAAAACTTTTTAATATTTGATACAGGGGAAATCCAATCCTTCCTAGTTAAACGGTATAAACCAGTTATTAACTCAGAGTGGCATTGATGACTGAGTTATAAACCCATGAAAGTACTTTATCATAGTTATATTGAAAATGCTGAAATAAGCATGGTGGTTTCTAAAAGTGCTGGAGCAACATATATCTGGTAGAACAGTGAGGAAATGCTCCTGAAAGTTGAATATTGCTATGTGTATACATGCCCATGTTATAGATTATCCATTCTATTTCTTACAAATTTTAAAGTGATTTCAGAATCTTAAATAGCCACCATTGTGCTGCAGTTTGCAAAAGTACCAGGGTTTAGTGGAAAACTTGGAGCAATGAGGAAACTGAAGAAAGAAAGAATCAGAAATGGGAAGCGGGTAGGAAAGCAGGTGTCAGGTTGATCATATTAACAGAAAAGATTTTTGTATCTGACTAGAGGTGAGGGGTATAGGGATAGATGCTGTGTTTGTGCCTGGATCTTTAGGGTTTACTCTGGCAAGTTTTAGGCACCTTAGACGTTCTTACTCATGAGTAATCCTGTTCATTTCAGTTGGACTACTCTGGTGAGGAAAATCTGCAGGATTGGGTCCCCATTAACTGTTTCTCCCTGTGAGATGAGAGAAGGTTTCAGTGAATTTCTGAAGGAATTAAAAAAGATTAGATAAGTAAACTGTACATAATTATTTCAAAGAAAATGTGATTAAGTTGTGATCATATAAGTTATTTACTTGAACTTTCTCAACTCATGGAAAATGAGTGCCTCTTGTCTTCATAGGTAATACTTAGTCCTGCCATGAGTGCAGGGGACTGGACTAGATGACCTCTCGAGATCTTTTCCAGTCCTACGATTCTATGATTTGTGTGAAATCTGAAATTATTTTAACTTTACATTACATATCCTTTACTTTACATAGGAAGTTGAGATGAGCACATATAACTACACTGTCTTTTTCAAAAACGTTTACTATGATAGTTTTGTTCCCATTGGTATAAAAGTATACAGCGGTCTATCCTGTTTTCAATGTAGATGACTCAGTGAAAGTTGGAATTTGTCCTAGACATTTGCAGTTAACTGAATGTCAGTTATAGATAAATAATAGTTATTTTTCATATATTGCTGCCTCAAGCACATGTGGTGCAGCAAGTGGACACTGATAAGCTAGAGCAATAGTGTCCAACCTTTTCAGCCTGAGGGGACTGTACTTTTGAGACAGATTCTCTTAGCATCACAAAAACAACAGAATCAACCTGCAAGTCCCCTGCTACGGACTTCCCCCCGAAGGTGTAGAGCTAGTGTAACTAGCCTCTGTGCTTCCCTCTCCACAGCCCTGGCATAGGGGGAGTGACTGAGGCATGTTATGCTTCAAATAAAGCACAGCTGACTCACGGTCCCTTGGGAACCACTGCCAGCTGGGATAAGCTAGAACAGCCACTAGACTACTCTAGTGGCAGAAAATCAGGGAACTATAACTGGTGGTTGGTTCTCAGCTTCTCCACTTTCCCTCTTTTGTGGGGCTGTGTGGGAAAGGCAAACCCTTCTTTGCTAAGTGCTCCCCTAGGTTAAGGCAGAACAAGTTTTGCTCCTATCCTGCTCCTCCTGAGGCTCCCACACTCCTTTAAAGAAGCAGACAGTGGAGCAGCCTGCGCGCCACTCCTCACACCCCTGTGATCCAGCAGGCTGTCAACGGGGGAGCTGCTGAGCATTGGTAGCAAGAAAGGGACAGCTATTGCTCAGAGCACTTTCAGGTTACATCAGAATTGATCCTGAAATGTCAAAAAAAGGTGGTGGGAGGCTGCTGGGAAGTTAGAACCCCTTACTAGTTTCCAAGCTGATTCAAGTACTTCAGATTAAAATCACAGGCTGTGGCTCAGGAAACATATTTTCATTTCATAATCAAATAATTTTCTTTCTAACACAGCTGCACTCATGGGCCACAATTTAGAGTTTTGATATTCAAAAGTGGCCCTGGCCTACAGGTGACACACCATGGAGCTAAAGAGAGTTTAAAAAAAGAGAGAAAAAGAAAAGTCTCTTGGTGAAAAATATGATCTAAAACTGTAGAGAAAGAGGGATTGATAGAACTGAACTCTAAGGGTATGTCTACACTACGAAATTAGGTCGATTTTTTTAGAAATCGATTTCATACAGTCGATTGTGTGTGTCCCCACTATGCGCATTAAGTCACGGTGTGCGTCCTCAGTACCGAGGCTAGCGTCGACTTTCGGAGTGTTGCACTGTGGTAGCTATCCCACAGTTCCCACAGTCTCTGCCGCCCATTGGAATTCTGGGTTGAGCTCCCAATGCCTGATGGGGCAAAAACATTGTAGCTGGTGGTTCTGGATACATGTCATCAGGCCCCCCTCCCTCCCTCCGTGAAAGCAACGGCAACAAATCGTTTTTCGCCTTTTTTCCTGGGTTACCCATGCAGACGACATACCACGGCAAGCATGGAGCCCACTCAGCTCACTGTCACCGTATGTCTCCTGGGTGCTGATGGCAGATGCGGTACTGCAGTGCTACACAGCAGCATCCCCTTGCCTTGCCTTGCGGACAGCAGACGGTGCAATATGATTGCTAACCGTCGTTGTTGTCCCGTGGGTGCTCCTGGCTGACCTTGATTAGGTTGGTCGGGGGCGCCTGGGAAGACATGGGTGCTCCTGGCCGGCCTTGGTGAGGTTGGTCGGGGTTGCCTTGACAAAAATGGGAATGACTCCAGGTCATTCTCTTCTTTAAGTTTCGTCTAATGGAGATTCAGTCCTGCCTGGAATATCATGCCAGCTGGAGGCTTCTGCCTCAGGCTGCTCTCCTAGTTGGCAGCTCCATGCGGTCGCACCTACCCCAGCCTACTCCTTGCTCCCATGGCTCATGAAGCCTGGACAGTAGTAAGGAGCAGTTCAACTATAGGCTGAGCAAGTGCAGAATGGTGGTAGAATGTGCCTTTGGACGTTAAAAAGCTCGCTGGCGCAGTTTACTGACTCGGTTAGATCTCAGCGAAACCGATATTCCCATCGTTATTACTGCTTGCTGTGTGCTCCACAATATCTGTGACAGTAAGGGGGAGACGTTTATGTCAGGGTGGGAGGTTGAGGCAAATTGCCTGGCCGCTGATTATGCACAGCCAGACACCAGGGCTGTTAGAAGAGCACAGCAGGGCGTGCTGTGCATCAGAGAAGCTTTGAAAACCAGTTTCATGACTGGCCAGGCTATGGTGTGAAAGTTCTGTTTGTTTCTCCTTGATGAAAACCCGCCCCCTTGGTTCACTCTCCTTCCCTGTAAGCCAACCGAGACCTCCCCCCTTTGATCTCCACTTGCAGAGGCAATAAATAAATAAATTGAGATATCCTATCTCCTAGAACTGGAAGGGACCTTGAAAGGTCATCGAGTCCAGCCCCCTGCCTTCACTAGCAGGACCAAGTACTGATTTTGCCCCAGATCCCTAAGTGGCCCCCTCAAGGATTGAACTCACAACCCTGGGTTTAGCAGGCCAATGCTCAAACCACTGAGCTATGCCTCTCCCCCCCCCCACCCCCCAACAATAAAGTCATTGTTGTTTCAAATTCATGCATTCTTTATTAATTCGTCACACAAATAGGGGGATAACTGCCAAGGTAGCCCGGGAGGGGTAGGGAAGGAGGGAAGCACAGGGGTGGGGTAGTTGTAGGGGCACCTCCTAGAATGGTATGCAGCTCATCATAGAAGCGGCATGTCTAGGGCTCTGACCCGGAGCGGCCGTTTGCCTCTCTGGTTCTCTGGTAGGCTTGCCTGAGCTCCTTAAGTTTCACGTGGCACTGCTGCGGGTCCCTGTTATAACCTCTGTCCTTCATGCCCTGGAGATTTTTTCAAATATTCCGGCATTTCGTCTTTTGGAACGGAGTTCGGATAGCACGGATTCATCTCCCCATACAGCGAACAGATGCAGTACCTCCCGTTTGGTCCATGCTGGAGCTCTTTTGCGATTCTGGGACTCCATGGTCACCTGTGCTGATCAGCTCGCCATGCTGGCCAAACAGGAAATGAAATTCAAAAGTTTGCGGGGCTTTTCCTGTCTACCTGGCCAGTGCATCTGAGTTGAGAGTGCCGTCCAGAGTGGTCACAATGGAGCACTCTGGGATAGCTCCCGGAGGCCAATACCGTCGAATTGCATCCACACTACCCCAAATTCGACCCAGCAGGGTCCATTTCAGCGCTAATCCCCTCGTCAGGGAGGAGTACAGAAATCGATTTTAAGAGCCCTTTAAGTCAACAAAAATGGCTTCGTCGTGTGGATGGGTGCAGGGTTAAATCGACCTAATGCTGCTAAATTCGACCTAAACTCAGGCCTGGTCTACACTTACCCCCCAAGTCGAAGTAAGGTACGCAAATTCAGCTACGTGAATAACGTAGCTGAATTCGACATACCTTACTTCGAATTTACCGCGGTCCACACGCGGCAGGCAGGCTCCCCCGTCGACTTCGCGGTACTCCTCTCGCCGAGCTGGAGTACCGCAGTCGACGGGGATCACTTCCTGGTTCGATTTATCGCGTCCACACCAGACGCGATAAATCGAACTCAGAACTTCGATCCGCAGCCGTCGAACTACCGGGTAAGTGTAGACTAGCCCTCATAGTATAGACCAGGGCTCAGAGTATGTCTATACTGGCAGAGTTACATCACTGGCAGTTACATCACTGCTCAGAGAGCGCTGAAGGGAAACCGCTGTTGTGTGTTCACACTGTCAGCTGCCTACGCAATAGCGTATTCACACTTGTACTTGCATTGGTATTTGGAGCGGTGCGCTCTGGGCAGCTATCCCACAGAGCATCTCTTCCTCTTCTGCCGCTAAGAGTTGTGGGAAGGCGGGGGGGTCGTGGGGCATCCTGGGTCCAGTCCCAATGCCCTGTGATGCATTGCTTCACATCCCAGCAATCCCTGTGCTTCCGTCCGCATTTGGCTCCACCTTTCAACTGTTTGTGTACTGCGCTCTCTGCCTCTTTGTTCTGCAGGAATGGTTCCCGCACTGTTGACCAATATGCTGCTTGCTCTCACTAACACATCACAAATGGCAGTGGAGTTATTCCTTAAACTACAAAGGCAAGAGGAGTTCGGCATTGATCTTGCCACGCGTAGTAGCTATGACACGAGATTGTTTGTGGCATTCATGGAGGTGCTGACCATAGTGGAACGCCGCTTTTGGGCTCTGGAAACAAGTACTGAGTGGTGGGATCACATCATGATGCACATCTGGGATGATGAGTAGTGGCTGCAGAACTTTTGGATGAGGAAAGTCACACTCATGGGACTGTGTGATGAGCTCGCCCCAGCCCTGTGGCATAAGGACACAAGAATGAGAGCTGCCCTGTCGTTGGAGAAGTACGTGGCAATTGCACTGTGGAAGCTGGCTATCCCAGACTGCTACCGATCAGTTGCTAACCAGTTTGGAGTGGGAAAGTCGACCGTTGGACTCATGTTGACAGAAGTCTGCAGGGCCATTAATCGCATCCTGCTCCAGAATCACGGTCTTTCGAGCAATGTGCCTGTATTTGCACAAATGGGCTTTCCTAACTGCGGAGGGGCGATAGATGGCACGTATATTCCAATTCTGGCACCAGACCACCTAGCCACCGAGTATATTAATCAGAAGGGGTATTTCTCTATGGTTCTTCAGGTGCTTGTGGATCACTGTGGGCGTTTCATGGACATTAACACAGGCTGGTCCGGAAAGGGGCATGACGCACGTATCTTTTGGAACCCTGGCCTGTTCAGGAAGCTGCAAGCAGGGACTTTCTTCCCAGATCAGAAGATCACTGTAGGGGAAGTCGAAATGCCCATTGTGATCCTGGGAAACCCTGCCTACTCCTTAATGCCGTGGCTTATGAAGCCATACACGGGGAACCATGACAGCAGCAAGGAGAGGTTCAACAGGATGAGCAAGTGCAAAATGACTGCTGAGTGTGCTTTTAGCCATTTAAATGCCTGCTGGCACTGCCTATAAGGGGGGCTGAACCTGACCGATGACAGTATTCCTATGCTTATCACTGAGTGCTGTACGCTCCATAATATTTGTGAAGGGAAGGGTGAAAGCTTCACTCAGGGCTGGACCGCTAAGGCTCAACGCCTAGAGGCTGAATTTGAACAGCTGGAGACCAGGGCTATTAGAGGGGTGCAGCGCGGGGCCATAAGGTTCAGGGAAGCCTTGAGGCAGCAATTGGAAGCTGAAAGCCACTAATATTTGTTGCTATGCTTGGGAATGCAGTGCTTGTAATGCTCGGAGGTGATTGTGATTGGTGCAGACGATACAATGTGAAGGTTTAAGAAAATTGCCTGTTGCTTTGCTGGGCTCTGTTTGCTTTCAATTAATGGAATAAAGATTGCTTTCAAACCAAAACAATTCTTTTATTTAAAAACAACAACTGGAGGAGAGAGACAAACAAAAAAACACATCTGCACTGTGGGAGATAGGAGAAGGGAGCGTCCCAGGAGGAGGTGGGGTCCGAGGACGGTTAAAGATTTGTGTATGTGCAGGTATCATATGCAACCTTGTCCTTTGGAGTACAGTGCAGCGGGTACTGTACTTCAGCATGGCTAAACTGCAGAGGGACAGGTGTTGAGGGCAGTGGGTACTGGGAGGTGGACTGTGATGGGGCAGGAGTGGAACGTAGCGGGTACAGACTGGAGCCAGGAGGTTGATAAGAGTCTGTTGGCGGTGTTTGTAGGGCGCATGGGAAACGTTTAAGAGCCGCTCCGTGGCTTCGTTCTGGCGTGCCGCATTCTCTTTTTGGTCCCTCTTCTCGCTGTCCTGTCACTCCTTGTTTTTCGGCCGCAGAGTGCATCATGACATCGTGCAGAAAGTCCTCTTTTGTTTTTCATGGCCGCTTTCTAATTCTGTGCAGCTGTTCAGCCGGCAATAGCAAAGAGGGAGGCTGGGCTCCCAAGGTCATATCTGTGAAGCCAAAATGCAACATTTTACAGAAGCAGTATTGTTTGCAACACACAGACCACTGATTCAGTGATTTAAAACACAGCCACTATTCACATACCTATCACTAACTGGCTGACCCCAAGGAAGCACATACGAGCCACAAGACCCCCAAAATGGTGAGTAACAGCAGGGGCAGTGGAAATCAGTGTTCCAGGACCATACTGTACACTGGGCATGTGGTTCTTGGGGAAAGCCAGCGCTGTGTGTGGGGTGGGAGCTTATAATCATTACTGTCCCCACATTTTCCCCAGGCTGTGTTCATTATGGAAGATATCTTGCTGCTGAGGCTGAGCAGGGAATCAAGAGAGGGTCTTCTCCAAGATTGCAGCTTCCACCCTGACCCATATGCGGCTTGCCTGTGTGCAGCAATGGTCGCCCCTCCCCTCCCTTGCCCCCTCCCCCCCATGATGGCAGAGTGGCTCAGGAAAGTTACCCTTAATGGGGCAAGAAAGAAAGCAGCTCTGCCGAAGAACCTGCTGCAGCAGATTGCCCAGTATCTCCATGAGAGTTTCGTGGAGATCTCTGAGGTAGATTCCCGTGAAGTGAGGGAGTCAATCAACACCCTGTTCTGCCGCTCAGACTAGGCATGTGGTGGTATGTACATCATACAGACACAAGCCTCCTTTCTGCAACCCCCTGTCCCCAACAACTCGCTTCAGCGATTCCCAAAATCAAAGCCACTTACTAGGGGCCTCCTCTCCTGTTTGTGCTTCACCAAGCTCCGCCAGCTGTGACTGGCTAGCCTCCTCTGGGATATAGAAGAGTTCTGGGCTGCATGCATCTCTGACCTCCGAGTTGTCCTCTGCCTCTGGGTCCCCCTCCACATCCTCGTCCAAGATTTCCTCCTCCTGGCTCGGTCCACTCTCGACTGGCACGCAAGCCACCTAAGTATCCACAGTGGAGTATTCTCAGTGGAGGTGGGGTCACCACCGAGTATCACGTCCAGCTCTTTGTAGAACCACCAGCTCATGGGCACAGCACCAGAGCAGCAGTTTGCCTCTCATGCCTTGTGACAGGCATTCCGTAGCTCCTTCACTTTGACCCTGTACTGCAGTGTAGTCCGGTCATGGCCCCTTTCTGTCATGCATCGTGAAATCTGTCCGTAGGTATCATAATTCTTATGGCTGGAGCGCAGCTGGGACTGGAAAGCCTCCTCCCCAAATGCTGATGAGGTCCAGCAGCTCGGCATTGCTCCAAGCGGGGGATCGCCTGCTCCATGGAGCAGGAATGGTCACCTGGAAAGATGCACTGAGACCACTGCACACGTCACCGAGCAAACAGGAAGGGGACTTTCAAAATTCCCAAGGAATTTAAGGGGTGGTGCTCACGGTTGATCCCCTTAGGGCAGGGCAGTAGAGTTCAAACCGATGACCAGAGAGGCGAGAACAGGCGAGAACGGGACACCTCCCAGAGGCCAATTGCAGCTCTGTAATCGACTAGGGTGTCTACACTGACACTGCAGCGTTGTAGCCCTGGCATAGAAAGCTGTATGCTTCTCATTGGGGTGGGGTTTTTTTCGGTGCTGCAACTACGCAGTTTCTGCGCACAAAGTGGCTTGGCAGTGTGTACACCTCAGGAGTTACACTGCAGAAAGCTGCTTTACTGCACAGAAACTTGCCAGTGTAGACAAGGCCTAAGAAAATAATACTTAGTTTATTGCAAATCCCATGAGACCAGATTCTCTTTACATTAGAGCAACCCCATTGAAGCCACTGGAGTTGCAGTGGTGTAACTGAGAGGAAAAGTTGACCCATGTATATTAACGTTACTTTCATCAAGGCAAATTTTGAAAACTTTGCCCTTGATTTTACTAGAACGCTTTTTGTAATGTTTTCCGATTTCTGTGTATGTTACACCTGCTTTTGTTATTTTATGGCTTTTAGTTTTATCTGACAAAATTATTCCCATATGTTCTCTGAAACCTACAGTAAACTCCATTCACTGAAACAAAACCTATTGATACATACAGATTTGTTCTCCATCAACCATGCACTCATGGAATCCAGCAGATATTGCTAGAGATTTTCTTTTTCAAAGAAATATAAGCATTCCTTTTCCCATAGGAGTGAAGTAAACAAATGTGAGCTTTAGCAATTGACCTCTTCTTAGCAGAGGGGGAAACAGTTGACTAGCATCAAATGTTTTGAAACTTTGGCTTCCTAGGGGAAGGAATACAATAGCACCTGTCAAGAAGATCTTGTGATTTTAATTTTATTATGGAATTACTCCTGTTCAGTACATAGCAAAAGAATCCATAATGTACAGTGAATCTATACTATACATGCAAGAAGAAGGATAGAGAACCAAATTCTTCTTTAAAATTATACCTATTCAAATCCATTTCTATGTGCAAAATAAACAGGAAATACTACAATTTCAGAGCAAGGACACTATGAATATGTGTTCTATGAGCATAAATACATAAAACTACACTATAACATTTGGTAACAGATTCTGTGAAGGTGGTGAAATCAGTCTGTGAGTGTTTCCTTTGTATAAGAAAAGGTTTAAAAAGGCTTTTTAAAACTCTGTCCATTCTTGCAGTGTCATAATACAGTATGTTTCTGGCAATCAGCCAATGATGAGAACATCCCAAATCTAGTAATGCTGGTCTTGAGATACTTTCTGCAAATATGATGTAGATTGACGTAATTTGAATTTATCTGGTAGCAAGTTAAAATGAATATGTACTATGCCTGTCGATTAATCGCAGTTAACTCACACGATTAACTAAAAAAAATTAATTAATTGCAGTTTTAATCTCACTGTTAAACAATAGAATGCCATTTGAAATTTAGTAAATATCTTGGATGTTTTTCTACATTTTCAAATGTATTGATTTGACTTACAACACAGAATACAAAGTGTACAGTGCTCACTTAATATTTGTAATAAAAATATATGCACTGTAAAAATGATGAAAGAAATAATATTATTTCTATCTCTTTATCGTGAAAGCATAACTTACAAATGTAGGTTTTTTTTTTTTTTGTTTTTTTTTTTTTTTTACATAACTGCACTCAAAAACAAAACAATGTAAAACTTCAGAGCCTACAAGTCCACTCAGTCCTACTTCTTGTGCAGCCAATCGCTATTACAGGAGATAATGCTGCCCACTTTTTATTTACAATCTCACCTGAAAGTGAGAACAGGCATTCACATGGCACTTTCGTAGCCGGAATTGCAAGGTACAGTATTTACATGTCAGATATGCTAAACATTCATATGCCCCTTCATGCTTTGGTCACCATTCCAGAGGACATGCTTCCATGCTGATGACGCTTGTTTAAAAAAATAATGCATTAATTAAATTTGTGACTGAAATCGTTGGGGGAGAATTGTATGTCTCCTGCTCTGTGTTTTACCCGCATTCTAACATATATTTCATGTTAGAGCAGTCTTGGGCAGGAGCGGCGCCAGGGTTTTTGCCGCCCTAGGCGGCAGCGCTCCTCCTCTGAGCATTCAGGGGGCCTGGGTCTTCGGCGGCGGGGGTCCTTCCGCTCCGCGTCTTCGGGGCACTTCGGTGGCGGGTCTCGGAGCAAGTGAAGGACCCGCCGCCGAATTTCCGCCGAAGATCCGGAGTGGCAGGACCCCCTGCTGCCGAAGACCCCAGGCCCCCTGAATGCTCAGAGGAGGAGCGCTGCCGCCAAGGGCGGCAAAAACCCTGGCGCCGCTCCAGCCCAAGACTGCTCTAACAGATTTGACAAAACGCAAAAAAGGTACCACCAAAAAAGGTGAGATTTCTAAAGATAGTTACAGCACTCGACCCAAGATTTAAGAACCGGAAGTGCCTTCCAAAATCTGAGAGGGACTGAGCGTGGAGCATGCTTTCAGAAGTCTTAAAAGAGCAACACTCCGATGTGGAAACTACAGAACCCGAACCACCAAAAAAGGAAATCAACCTTCTGCTCGTGACATCTGACTCAGATGATGAAAATGAACATGCGTTGGTCTGCACTGCTTTGAATCGTTATCGAGCAGAGAACCCATCATCAGCATGGACACGTCCTCTGGAATGGTGGTTGAAGCATGAAGGGACATATGAATCTTTAGCACATCTGGCATGTAAATATCTTGCAATGCCGGCTACAACAGTGCCACGTGAATACTTGTTCTCACTTTCAGGTGACATTGTAAACAAGAAGCAGGCAGCATTATTTCCTGCAAATGTAAACAAACTTGTTTGTGTGAGCGATTGGCTGAAAAAGAAGTAGGACTGAGTGGACTTGTAGGCTCTAAAGTTTTACTTTTTTTAAAGTTTTGAATGTAGTTATTTTTTGTACATAACGCTACGTTTGTAAATTCAAGTTTAATGATAAAGAGAGTGCACTACAGTACTTGCATTAAGTGAACTGAAAAATACTATTTCTTTTTACAGTGCAAATATTTTTTTATTTTTATTTATGAGCACTGTACACTTTGTAGTCTATGTTGTAATTGAAGTCAATATATTTTAAAATGTGGAAAACATCCAAAATATTTATATAAATGGTATTCTATTATTGTTTAACAGTGCAATAATCCCAATTAATGCTTTTAATCACATGATTAATCACGATTAATGTTTTTAATCACTTGACAACCCTAATATGTACCATGCACACCTTAACCATCCACACTTTTGAAGCATGTAACTAAGAAGCCCTACCTTTTACCTATGAATATTTAGCTCCCTTTGATTGTAACCACTTCTAGAAACTTTTAGGTCATGTCTTCCTCTGTTTACACATATTCCCTTATGCATGAATGAAAGCTCTTACAAAAGGGTGTGCAGCCACAACAACCACCATATTAGTTGACAGTTCCAAAATGGCGATATGACCGTTCCCCTTTCTTCGAAGAAGTCTGACTTGGGAGGGATGATGGTACATTCTCTCTTATTAGTCCCAGGTCCCCCACATCCACTCACAGGGAAACGTTCTCTCATCCTATCTCTGGTTAAACCTCTTTCCAGTGTGGCAGCTCCACATGATGTAACCTCATCATTGCTATAGTTCTCTGTGGAGCTTTCACAGGGAAGAATCTAGAAAAGGATATGTGGAGGCCTGAGCTGTCCTCTCCCTCACCTGCCTCTCCCCCTTCTCACTCCCATGACACATGAGCTTCCCACTGCCATCCTCAGATCCACAGGATGTAACCATGGAGGTACTGCATACTATTTTGCACTCCTTCCACTCTGGCCTAATCGTCCTTACTACTGAATTGGTCAGGTTGTGAAGAAGGGTTATCTATATGGCACTAAGGGCCTGTACATACCTTACTCCTGCGTATAACGAGGGCAGCATTTGGCTCTATAGTGCCTCAGCTCTGAGATGAATTTTGCCCTTTTAAATGTTTACAAAAAGTTTCACAACGGTTATGCAACAATTCTTAGCTTCATCCTTAGAGTGGAAATAAATAAATTCAATTTGCCACTTGTTGCCAATTCTAAAGTTCATACTGAAAGGTAGCAATATGATCTCTTTACCCAGACAGGATTAGATTGATAAAGTACAGAACATTCTCCCCCCCTCCCCCCCATAAGTCTCTTTTTGCAATGGAAAACTTGAGTTCCCTTTCTCTTGTCCTAGTTTTAATCCCAGCTGAGACAGATCTTTCTTAATAACAGCTTATCCTAAAGAGCTGCCAATTTATATATAATGCAAAGTGGCTTTAACTACTTCTAGTGCACGGTCAGGATTAAAAATAGTGTGGACAATGTGGATTTCAATTGCTCTCCCCACTCCAGCTTTCTCTAGGTTTCTAATCTATGGGAAAAAATATAGATTTGGTGGCAAAATATGCTATGCTACTTCTTTTTGTAAACAGTGCTTTATTGTTTATCTTGACACTTCAAAAGATCTAGCCAGGTTTCTTGGTCCAGACTGTAGTCATCAGACTCAAACCAGTGCTACTTCAGGCAGATAGAGGTAACTATATTTTCCCATGATTTTATTTTATTTTTGTCAGCTGCATCTTGTCTTTGTTTATATTATTTTTTAATTTATCTTAACTTGTGCTTTGTGTCAGGCATGATCTGATCAGCATTAGGGATGCATTGTATAAGGTACGTTTTGAAGGCCCAATTCAATGCCCTTATTCAAGCAAAACTTAGTCCAACATTTTGTTTGAGTAAAGATTGCAGTTCATGGCTCTGTCCAGGTCTTGGTATGAGACTGTGTTCCTGTAGATCTTCTGAAACATAATTGCAATGCATATTGAGTAGCTCATTTCACAGGAGAATCAATGATGAACACCTGTATTTCTGAGGGCAGAATTAAGCTTTCTGAGGGGTATTTAACTAAATGCAGTATTTAGGGGCATTCACTGAAATAACCCTTCCAGAACACCATTTTAAAATGTGTTAAATGCTTGCATGTCCTAAAGGTGTGACTCCTCCAGGATCATGTTTTATAAAAAAGACTGCTGCTTTGTTGGATCTATAGTCAGTGGCTCATTAAGGCAATATCTTTGGATCATAGAAATTGTCATATTGGATCAGACCAGTGTCCACCTAGTCCAATAGCTTGGCATTGAAAGTAGCCCGTACCATGAAGTTAGGACAAGTCTTTTGCTTTACAATTCATTAGTTGTCTGTTTTTGCTGTCTTTTTTTTCTTTACTCATTTTCTTTTGTAGATGTGTTTTTCAGCTTGCTTGCACACTGTTAGGGCCCTACCAAATTCACGCTCCATTTTGGTCAATTTCACAGTCATAGGATTTTAAAAATGATAAATTTCATGACTTCAGCTATTTAAATCTGAAATTTCACGGTGTTGTAATTGTAGGGGTCCTGACCCAAGAAGGAGTTGTGTATGCGGGGGTGTCACAAAGTTATTGTAGGGGAGGTTGCAGTACTGCTACCCTTGGTATGGTATTGCTACCCTAACTTCTGCGCTTCTGCTGGCGGGGTGCTGCCTTCAGGGCTGGGTTCCTGGTCAACAGCCACCGCTCTCCGGCCGCCCAGCTCTGAAGGCAGCGCAGATGTAAGGGTGACAATACCGTGCCCCTCCCCCCCTTAAAATAACTCCCTGCAACTCCCTTTTGGGTCATGACTCCCAATTTAAGAAATGCTGGTCTCCCCCTGAAATCTGTATAGTATAGGGTAAAAGCACATAAAAGACCAGATTTCATGGAGGGAGACCAGATTTCATGGTCTGTGACGTGTTTTTCATGGCCATGAATTTGGTAGGACCCTACATACAGTGTAAGTAAAATTATTATTTTTCTTTGTTCATCTCTGTCTCTGCTGGTTCATCTGGTGATTTAACATGGCGTCTATGAAATGTTTTTTCTATCATATTTATATTGTAACTTGAAAACAGATACAGACAAATTGCCTCCAGTTTTGAGCAGAGTACCCAAAAGGACTAAGGAACTGGCACTTCAAAATATTTCTGTTAATTGCCATGGAGCACCTGTTTCTTAGAGGTAAATTCCTTATTCCTCTCTAGCCTACTCACCACATACATCATGGCAACTCAAATCATGGGCATGATATCAAAAGGCTCAGAATGAGTCCTCCGGTGTCCTGACATGGGTTGGGTTCTTTCCCACCTGGCTATTTAAAAAGGAGGAACTCCAAAGGTGCCACATCCCAAAGATACTGGAATTATCCTATTTGGGTTTTTTGTTTGTTTTTTGTTTTGTCTTTTAAATTAAGAAGAAATGTAAGACAAGATACGTGGTCATTCTTTCTCTCTGAAAAGTTCCACATGATCCTTTTTATTCCATCCTTGACTGGAGATTGGCAGAAGGACTTTAGATCAACATATTTTTAAAATATAGATTTATTGTTATAATTACCATTATAATGTTTATAATGTTAGTGGTAACTAAGGTAAAAAGTGATCATGACATGATCACATTTATAACATGCAATCACAATAAAGTCCAGACCATTGATATGTATACTTGGTGCTTTAAAAGGGCCAACTTCACAAAGCTGAAAACAGTTATGAGTCAAAACAGCTGGGAGGAAGAACTTAATCAGAAAAATGTTTAAGAACACTTAGATGCTCAAAAAGCAACAATCCCAAAATCAAGAAAGAGGCTATATTGGTTAATAAGCCAACCTGATTAGAGGGGAAGTGAAGGCAGCTATAAAAAAATTAAATTTAAATAAAAATAAAAGGAAGAAAGGGGAAGTTGATAGTTCCCAATATAAATCAGAAGATAGGAATTATAGAAAACTGATAAGGGAAGCAAAAGGATACAAAGAGAAATCTATGACCAGCAGACTTAAGGACAGTAAGACTTTTTAAAGTATATTAGGAATGAAAAGAATCCTAACAATTGTACTGGTCCATTCCTAGATATAAATGAATTATCAAAAACAATGCAGAAAAGGCCAATGTGTTCGATAAATATATTTGTTCTGTATTTGGGGAAAAAAACAGATGATGTAGTCAGCTGTTCTCAAACAGGATTGTGACCCCGCAGGGGGTTGCGAGGTTATTACGTGGGGGGTTGCGAACTGTCAGCCTCCACCCCAAATCCCATTTTACCTCCAGCATTTATAATAGTGTTAAATATTTTTTTTAATTTATAAGGGGGGTCGCACTCAGAGGCTTGCTGTGTGAAAGGGGCCACCAGTACAAAAGTTTGAGAACCACTGATATAGTCATGTCATATAACACTCTTTCCATTCCACTAGTATCTTAAGAGGATCTTAAACAACAGCTACTAAAGTTAACTTGCATCCAGGCATTTTAAAAGAGATGTCTCAGGAGCTCACTGGCCTGTCAATGTTGATTCTCAATAAGACTTGGAACCATGGAGAAGTTCCAGAAGACTTAAATTTAATAAAAACCCACTAATATTATGCCAATATTTTAAAAGGGTAAAAACAGAATAATCCAGGTTATTATAGACCTGTCAATCCCGAACAAGATAATGGAATGGCTGATACAGGACTTGAGTCCTAAATAATTAAAGGAGGGTAATATAATTAATCCCAATCAACATGAATTAATGGAAAATAGATCCTGTCAAATGAACTTGATATATCTTTTTGATGTGATTACAAGTTTTGTTGATAAAGATAATAGTGTTGATGTAATATACTTCTGTAAAACATTTCACTTGGTACTGCATGACATTTTGATAGAAAAACTAGAAAGATATAAAATTAATATGGAACATATTAAATGAATTAAAAGCTGGCTAACTGATAGTTCTCAAAATGTAATTGTTAATGGAATAGGTGTGTTTCTAGTGGAGTCCTGCAGGGACTGGTTTTTGGCCCTACGCCATTTACTATTTTTATTAAAGACCTGGAAGAAAATATAAAATTATCACTGATAAAATTTTCAGATGACACAAAAATTGGGAGCGTGGTAGATAATGAAGAAGACAGGTCACTGATACAGAGCAATCTGGATTGCTTGCTAAACTAGGGTCAAGCAAACGATATATAGCTAAACATATGCATGTAGGAACAAAGAATGTAGACCAGGGGTCGGCAACGTTCGGCACGCGGCTCGCCAGGTTAAGCACCCTGGCGGGCCGGGCCAGTTTTATTTACCTGCTGACGCGGCAGGTTCGGCCGATCGCGGCCCCCACTGGCCGCAGTTCGCCGTCCCGGGCCAATGGGGGTGGCGAGAAGCCGCGGCCAGCACATCGCTCGCCCGCGCCGCTTCTCGCCGCCCCCACTGGCCCGGGACGGCGAACCGCGGCCAGTGGGGGCCGCGATCGGCCGAACCTGCCGCGTCAGCAGGTAATTAAAACTGGCCCGGCCCGCCAGGGTGCTTACCCTGGCGAGCCGCGTGCCGAACGTTGCCGACCCCTGATGTAGACAATACTTACAGGATGGGAGACTCTATCCTGGAAAGCAGTAACAATGTGGGGAACATGGTGGATAATCCGCTCCCAGCGTGATGCTGTGGCCAAAAGGGCTAATACGATCCTTGGATGTATAAACAGGGGAATCTCGAGTAGGAGTAGAGAGGGTATTTTACTTCTGTATTTGGCATTGGTATGGCAGTGGCTGGAATACTGTGTCTGGTTCTGGTGTCCAAAATTCAAGAAGGATGTTGATAAATTGGAGAGGGTTCAGAGAAGAGTCACAAAAATTGAAAGATTAGAAAACATGCCATATAGTGATAGACTCAAGGAGCTCAATTTATTTAGCGTAAAAAGAGAATGCTAAAGGGTGACTTGATTACAGTCTATAAGGACTTACATGGGAAACAAATATTTAATGGGCTCTTCAGAGTAGCAGAGAAAGGTATAACATGATCCAATGGCTGGAAGTTGAAGCTAGACAAATTCAGACTGGAAATAAAGTGTAAATTTTTAACAGTGGAAAATATTAACCATTGGAACAACTTACCAAGGGTCATGGTGGCTTCTCCATCACTGACCACTTTTAAATCAAGATTGGATGCTTTTCGAAAAGATCTGCTCTAGGAATTATTTTTGGGAAGTTCAATGACCTGTGTTATACAGGAGGTCAGACTAGATGATCACAATGGTCCCTTCTGGCCTTGGAATCTGTTAATCGATAAATAATGTTCAAGTGATTTTACATATATAAAGAGAAAGAGAGAGTGTGTTTGATTAGCCCATTCATAGTGCAAGAAAACTGAAATACTTCTGCAGAACTCTAGATATTTCTCTGCAAAATTTAGAATAAAAGTTGCTGTAGGATTGTTGTTAAATGTTCCACAGATATTTTGCCCTTCTCACACAGCTTTTCTTTCCATTTCATTATTATATGTTTTAGATTTTGTAATCGTGAGAAAATTATTAAATGTATATTGTTCTGTATTTGCATATATAGGTGACTGAAGAACAAACTCCACCACTAAAGCTTACATTTGTTTACAGTCTTAAACGTTTCTATGGAATGTGTAAAATGTAACAGAACATAGCTTTCTAAAAACTGTTGACACAAAGTCTGTTTACTACATTATTCTGACTTATCTAGAAAGTTAATGAAATGTATATTTTTTATAGCTGCTTTTCAAATAATAGACAGTAAAGAAGCCTTTAGAAATTCTTGTATTTATCCAAAATTGCCCATGCAGACTGTAATGGAGTGATACAGAAAATAGTCTACAGATATGTCACCTTAGGCCTTTGTGTACGTGAGAACATGCAGGAAGATTAATTCGAATGAACTTTTAAAGTGGATTCATTAAGCCACATTAAATCCCTGTGTGGATGCTCTTATTTAGAATTAAAGTGGCCTTAATTCAGTTTAGTTTAATTCACTTCGGAAGTTTAATATGATTTAAGTAATGCATGTTAAATTCACACCTTTAGTTAATTTTGTATTAGTTTTCCTGAGTGTGTGTAGACCAGCCCTTGGATACTAACAGTGTCCACGTTTTAAAAAAAAAATGAATTGGGTGCCATAATATGAAACTTTTTCTAAACTATGAACACAAAATATTTCTGTTGGGGGAAAAATAAGTTTAGGTAAAATAGATTTGCTTGATTTTTTTTCAGAATTTTGTTTAGATACTTTGCAGTTGAGAAATTGAATGCTTCTATTTTCTAAAGTGAATAGTGATTTTGTTTGCCTCAATTTTTGGGCATCCATGTTGAGAAACCTTAATGTTTTTTTTCAGAAGGTGTGTAGTCAGTACTTTCTGAGAGCCTGGCTACACACTTCAGGGCGTGATTTCTAAAGCACACTAATTTGTTGCACATTAATTGGTCCGTGTAGACCCTGTTGATGCATACTAAAAGTTCCCTAGTGCACTTCTACTTAGTGCTGAAACTGGTTGGGAATAATTATGGAATATTCTTTAGATATCACTTTACAAAGCCTTCACTCCTACAACTTGATCTAAGCAAATCGATCTTTGCGCTATGTACACATGACCTCTAGATCAGTGCTTCTCAAAGTCGGGCCGCCGCTTGTTCAGGGAAAGCTCGTGGTGGTCCAGGCTGGTTTGTTTACCTGCCGCGTCCGCAGGTTCGGCCGATTGCGGCTCCCACTGGCCGCGGTTCGCTGCTCCGGGCCAGTGGGGGCTGCAGGAAGCGGCGCGGGCCGAGGGATGTGCTGGCCGCCCTTCCCGCAGCCCCCATTGGCCTGGAGCGGCGAACCGCGGCCAGTGGGAGCCGCGATCGGCCGAACCTGCGGACGCGGCAGGTAAACAAACCGGCTCGGATCGCCAGGGGCTTTCCCTGAACAAGCAGCAGACCAGCTTTGAGAAGCACTGCTCTAAATCACACCTCTTTATGGTGTGTCATTCTGAAACCCAGAATTAACTAGTAATTCTTTAAAATTTAGCCTGACATCTTTGTGAATTAGCTACTGGTGAATGTGTAGCATGTATATGAACCAGTTATATTTAGGAGATGCTGTGCAAATTTCCTCAGACAGAAAATTCACCCCAGCCTTGACCTATAGCACACTTCTATTCTAGACATTGGCCTCTCTTGATTAAAGGCTACCAATTGTACAAAACTGTGTGTTAGTTTGGTGTTGTGGGCCGCTGTCCACTAGGGACTAGGATGGATACCATCGAAGTAGGTTTCACTGGAACTCTAAGAAAACATTTGGTCTCTGGAGGTTAAAGGCAAGTTAATTAACCCACTATTCCATGTAACTCGCATGAAATCTGTTTGATTGCATGCTCACTTATTATTTGGATATCACTACTTTGAATATTTCTTGCTAATATGTACCTTTTTTGGAATTGTTCATATCGATAGTGATATAACACATAAGAAAAGAGATATTTCAGCAAAACCAAAGTAACAGGTATTTTGCAATGATAGAAACATGTATCTGTTGGCCCAAATGTTCTATATAAATTCAAACTTCTTAAAGTTATAGTTCTAAGTTTCTTCGTAGAACTGTGCATTTTTTGTAGATTCACTATTTATATTCTAGTCTACAGAGTGGTAATTTCCTAAGGAAGCTAAAAAAGAAACGTGCTAAGCAGTTCCATTCTGTCTCATTGATATCTCTGTCTCTTTAGGGCATGCCTATACTACAGACATAAATCGACCTATGTTAGGTCTACTTACAGCCATTGCAGTAATTACTGTGATGGTTCATGCCCACATTGCCCTTCTTCTATTGGTGGTGCACGTCCTCATCGGGAGCACTTCCACTGACTTAAGAAGAGGCCTGGCTGCCCCCTCTCGGTCCCCACAGGGAGCATCACTGCCCACCCCCGGGCTCTCAGCCTGCCAGAAGCCCAGCTCCGTGCAGCCGGGCCCCCAGCGGGGAGTGGGGAGCCCGAGCAGCAGGCCCGTGGGTATTTGGGACCCGGGGGCAGTCTGGCTCAGAGCGGGGAATGGAAACCCTGGTGGACACCGCCCAGCTGGGAGTGGGGAGCCTGGGCAGCAGCCCAGCAGGGAGCCTGGAAGCAGCCGGGCTCTAGCTGGAGCCCAGCCCTTGGGTGACAGCCAAGCTTTCTTGTCAATTCTGGAGCTGTGAAATTGACAAGAATGACAGCCAACAGCTGATGTAAGTAATGCAGTGTCTACACAGACACTGTGTCGCCCTAACTACACTGACACAAGTCCTATGCCTCTTGTGGAGATGGAGTTATGTCAGTGTAGTAAGGCACTTATGTCGGTGGGAGCAAGGCTGTAGTGTAGACACTGACATAATTAGGTCAACATAAGCTGCCTTACATCAACCTAACTCTGTAGTGTAGACTATGCCTAAGAGTGGATGTTTTCAAATTACCACAAAACCTACAGTCATTTCCCAGAAAAGGCAAATTTTCCATACTAGAGCCAATCTCAACCAATATACCACTGTAACTTGAACATGATTGTTCACATAACC
Organism: Emys orbicularis; assembly: GCF_028017835.1. NCBI lineage: Eukaryota > Metazoa > Chordata > Testudines > Emydidae > Emys > Emys orbicularis. Next base: position 78,094,485 of record NC_088687.1, on the reverse strand, counting down.
TGTCATTTTGAACTACAGTCACGCTTGACAAGATTTCTACGTCACTTTGTAGAAAGGCATTAGTTTAAAGTCATTGTATATTTTCATTTGCAGTCGTCGTCTTTTGTATGGCAACTTGAAAAGCCACATTAAAGGTCAATATTCACTTTCGTCATCCACTCTATGGCTTCCGGTGACATGGAATGAATCAGGGCTGTCCCACCAGTGAAGCATCTTAGAGGGCAGCAGTTCTTCAGATGCTTCATGGTTTAGATGTTCATTTGCAGTATTATTTCTATAGTACTTCATTTGCAGTATTATCCTATTACTTTTATATTAAATATATCCTTTTAATATTTTAATATTCATGATTTGGAAAAAATGCAGAAACAAAACCCCAAGCCTAGAAAGAAAATCCTTTTGACAGGAGCCGTTTTAAAGAAGAAATAAGTTTATGGAAGCAGAGTTTTTGTAAAAGCTATCTGAAGAGAATTGTTTCTCCTGAAAGGAGGGTAATTTCTTAATTTATCCATGAGAAGGTTGTGTCTGTGCTTGAGCAGCTCAGTTTATATCTGGTTACTGTGCAGCCAAATCTTTGTTTATTTTAAAGTAACGTGAAGAGCCAGGTTGTAGCTGCCCCTGAATGGGCACAGGGGTGGGAGGGATAAGCAGTTCCTAACCACCCCCCCCCCCCCCCGGCCACTGCTGAGTGGCTGGGGGATGTAGGCCTTGCTCCTTCCTAGCACTTTTTTTGGATGCTAGCTGTCAAAAAGGGGATGGGAAGAGGTGGATTGAGAGATGGGACCATGGCTTTGCTTTCCGTATGCACCACCCAGCGACAGCAGCCTGTATCGTTCTGATCAGCAGCCATAGAAATGATCCGGGTCTTTATTACAACTAATAAGAATCTTGTCAGTTTCACTCTGCTGCTGATTTGACCAGCAATAAAGGCACTTATGATCCAGGAGAGAGGAGGAGCTAAAAAAACAGGTGAAAGGAGGAAAAGGGATAGCGTGAAATAGCGAATACCTTTCTTTTTCCAAGCATCCAGGAACAGAGTAGTAGGATGGTAAGAGAGTATTCCCTTGACCCTCACAACAGCCTCTCAGGAACAGCAGGGCCGCCCACAACATTTTGGCACCTGAGGCGGGGAGCTCAAATTACGCCCCCCATACCTCCTTGCTTGGGCCAAAACTTTGAAAGGTCTCAATTCTGCCTTCTTCCTGTTCTATTCCTCTCATGGTACTGCTCTGCTACCTACCCCAATAAAGGATAACTAACAACTTAAAATGCCTTGTTCAAAAATTTTAAGTAACACTTAACTTTCAAATGCCTGAACAGCAAATGTAACTTTTCTTGTCTGCATAGTAAACACTGGCATTTTTATCTGTTTGACTAATCAAAGTGTTGCTTTCCATGCCTTCTTGGCTGCAAAGATTTGAACTGCTTCCTGAAGGTCCACGGTTTGGGCCAGCTCATGCTCTATTGAGATGGTTGCAAGGCGAACCAGCCTCTCCTGTGTCATTGTGGAGCGTAGATGTGTTTTTATTAACTTCAGCTTGGAGAAGCTGCGTTCTCCACTGGCAACTGTTGCAGAAAGTGTTAGAAGTATGCGCAGAGCAACAAAAGCATTTGGAAAGAGTGTGGTCATCTTATTTGTGCACATATATTCCAGAACAGCCTTTGAAGTTGATCCTGCTGAAATGTATCTTGAAAGGGCTTTCAGTTCATCACCTAAATCACTCACATCAATATCACGCATGTGTCAACACTGTCTCTAGTGCTCTGCATTGCTGGTGTAGGTCTTCTTCAGGTATAGTGAGGAGTTTTGGAATATCATACAACATCCCAAATATACTGCTGTGTTCCTTGAGTTGCATGAAACGTTCTTTAACTGACTGTATTGCACAATCTAGCACCGGGTTAAAGAATTCAACTTTGAATTGTTGTTTGGGGTCTCTTATGGGATTATCCCATGCCTCGTAATCAAAATGTCATCTTCTTTGGTGACTCTTGTATTCTTGAATGGGTGGGAAAATAGCTTCAGTGTGAAGTTCCTCTGCCAACTTCTGTGCACTCTTCAGAACGTTTTGAAATCCCTCATCTGACCAGTAAGACTGTAGGTATGACTTTGCTTTGTCCAGTTGTTCCATTGCTCCAGATATATCAAGGTCAACAGCTTAGAGTCTCTTGCTTACAACATTTATTTCAAACAGTATGTCATGCCATAACACTAAGCCACACAGAAATTTGAAGTTATGTATGTTTCTGGTGATTCCATTTCCCTCTGCCACTGTTCTCCCACGAACAGTTCCTGTCATAGTATTATCCTCCATAATGGCAACTATGGCATATCTATCTTCCCAATTTGGTGTTTGATAGGCTTTATCGCCTCCACTCAACTTTCCCATCGTGTGGCACTCAGTGGTTTCAGTGTCAGAGAGGATGTTCCCAGATGTTGCTTCAAAATTTGCCATCGATGAGTTTATGCAGAGAAAAATACATAGATGCTTTGAATTACATTAAAAAATTCAGCAGCCTCACTAGAAGCTTATGCTGCATCACTGACCACCAAGTTCAATGAATGAGAACTGCAAGGGACAAAAAAAAGCTGGAGGGTTTAACTCTCGGATCCATGTCTGCACTCCTCTGTTCTTTCCTCTCATGTTGGCACCATTACGTTGGCCCTGACCTCTCATGTCGGCTATCGCAATTCCCGTATTTTCCAGCTTTTTAAAAAGCACATTTGTCATACCAGCTTCTTAGTATCATCAGTGTCAATAAATTCTAGAAAATGCTCTCTGACAGTCACCATTGCAGGGACATTTTCACTAGGTTCTGTTGTTGTTACAAAACGCATTTGTTCCCTATGGCTGATGTCAGGTGTGCAGTCCAGAATAACAAAGTAATATCTTGCTGACTTCAGATCTGCCACAATCTTCTGTTTGACTTTTGTTGCCAATAACTGTATGATCTCATTTTGAATTGTTTTTCCAAGGTAGTGGTTTGTGTACATTTCTTGGTTAGTGAGTCTTCTTAGATGCTCCTGGAGTACAGCATCAAATTCAGCCATCAGCGCCACAATTTTAAGGAAGTTTCCATTGTTTGTCACATACAGCTGATCTGAAGTGCCACGCAGTGCTAGGTTTTGGGTAGCAAGCATTCTCACAATGGCAATGAGCCTTTTCAGAACATTTTGCCAGTAAAGAGACTCTGATGCAATCTTCTCTTGATGCTGATCATCTATGGTGGCCTTTAACCTTAGTCTCATCTCAAGCTCTTTCCATCTATGGAATGCCCTTGGTGATTTGCTGCCTTCTCATGGCATGCCAGATTTTTCCAGTCCTTTGTTCCTGTAGAACCCAGTGTGACTGGAACATTAGACTGGAAGAGTTTGCAACAAAAACAATATGCAGCATTCTGGGTTTTTGAGTACATAAGCCATGGCCTCTGTCACCATTGGGGATTTCATGCCAGTAATGTGTTGGATGGAAACTTCTATTTTCATTGTCTTTGGGGAACATGAAGTTTTTCACTTGCTGTGGCCCATGCAGTACAATGACCTCCCTCAGGCTACTGCTCAAGTGGGTCCACAGTCCTGGATCATCTAGACTTAAGGAACTAAACTCAGCAGCAGCTGTTTCTTGCGTTTCCACCACACTCTTCTCTGATCTACACTTTTCTTCGGAAATGTGCATGGTTACATCCATTTGAGATGGAGATATGAATGCTGCAGTAGCTCCCAGCTCACCTGCACTCTGACTAACTGGAAGATCAGGCATCTCCTCACCACTCACGTCCTCACTGAGGCCGGAAGGCTCACCGTGAGCATTTGTGTCTATGTATCTCAGGAGAGCTCCTTCCTGCTTAGATAGAAAAGCTTCCTTTGCTTTCTTTCTTTTTTCTGAATGCTGCCCCAGGGGGCGTTTTCTTCTTTCACTCATGACTGCTGTTCTGTGCCAGCTATAGTGGCTCTCAACACTCAATTGAAGGGGACAAATAAGGAGGCTGGTAGCAGGGCCTGAGTGAGGGAAGATATCAGCATCTTAAGGGCCTAACTGGCTCCTACTACTTCAGTTGATTGCCTCTTCTCCTGAAGTGGGTTCAGGGAAGCAGCAGGAAACAGGAAGCTCCCTGAGAAGCTGGTGTTAATCAGTCCAGGCTCCTGGGGGTGCTAGAGAGGTACATAAGAGCTGCTCCTCCTCTCTCTCCCTGCAGCTCCTGCTGCTTTCTATTATTCCCTCTCACCTTTTCTCCTGCCTGCCTGTTATGTCTCTTGTGCCCTCCTTCCTCCAGCACAGCACTCTACCATCTCTGTGTATCTAGAGTAGAGAGAATACATATGCACCAGCAGCAGACACAATTTTCTACACTCTAGGTCCTAGTGGCACCTCCCTCCCCCCCCCACACACACACAGAGTCTGGCACCTGAGGTGGCCACATCAGTTCGCCTCATGGTAAGGCCAGCCCTGAGGAACAGGGTTGGAGGAGGGAGAGAGGAGTCCCCTCGCTCACATTAGAAAGGGATTTGTGGAGGCAGGACCATTCCTAGGAAGGGAAGGAAGAGAGAAGCTATCTCTTACAGCAGCCAGGAGGTAAGGCGTGGAGAGAGAGTCCCACATTGATTGGACAGTATTAATAATAGCACAGAAGGTGGTGTCCTTGAGCAGGTACGAAGGAAAGCAACCTATTAGAAATACCAGAGGACATGGGTTATGACAGTGAGTGTATTTCTCATCAGGTCACTGCTCTTATCCTAAACTCTGGTGGCAGAAAGAAGATACATGTTTTTCATATAAGCCTTTAGAGAGTTGGTTTAGTACCTTCACTAGTTGGTGTCTGGTATTTGTTTCAAGCCCTGAAGTACTTTATTTGGGTGACAAAAATGTTCATGTGCTGAGTGAACTATACTTTTCAAAAATGTATTTAGAAATTATCAAAATGATCATCCTTTCAAGATTATTGCAGTTCGCTGATAGAGAAGTTGACCAGATCAGTTTGACAGACCGCAGAGTGAAATGGTGGGATTAATACCCAAATATAACACAATTCATCCTAATTTCAAAGTGCATTTATGACTAGGTTAAGTCAGCACCTTGTTTACCGTATTACAGTCCTTTCAATTATATTCATTTTAGCATATTACATCCTTCATTCTTTAAGAAATGCCCATGTTTTATTGAAAAGTTGGAAATACTACTTTAGACCTGTGTTTACTTAGAGATCATTATTTGGTGAATGGATGACTCTTATTACTTCCTTAGAATACGTATGAATGCTGTTCTTTCAGAGGCACATCTGAGGATGATATCATTCAGCCTTCATGCTCATCAAGTTTTGGATATTTTTTTCTGTCTGGCATCTGTGCAAAATGATATTTTTATGAGTCGTTATTTTCTGAGTCATGAACTATCACCCATATATTTAATGTTTTTGTGACTTTTTAAGGGTCAAAATTATGTCTTCACAGTAGTCTATGAAATGTACAACCAGTTTTAAAACAAACTGCATCATCTTTACAAGTTTTAACATGCGATAAATGTCCAGTAAGATTCATGACAATTTAATTGTAGTTCATTACACATTTTTAATCACATGTCTATACACAGCATATTCAGTATTATAAAATCTTCAAGAAGATATACATCATACCTGGTCCAAAACAATGTCATCATTGATGATTGTTCAGATTCTGACCTGATTTATGCCATGCAGGATGCTACCAGCTTGAATATGCCTGATCTTGTCTAGTGCCAATGTGGCTTCCAAGAGTAATAAAATTGTTCCAATGGTTCATGTTCTTTTTTGCATCTCTCTGCAGTTTCTATCTATAATGCAGGTTCAGAAATAACTTTCAGCATTTAGAAAACAAATAAAACTAATTGTTTCAAGATTTGTGATGTAGCTTCTGAGAGTTTAATGTAAATTCCTGTCAGACTATCATTTAAATTTGACACATGAAAAGCAAATTGGAAGAGTAAAATACATGAGACATATATTTGTTTTGTTCTATTCATTGCTTTACTTTCACCCTGTGTGTTTTAATTAACCAAGTATAAAAGTATTGTTGCATTGTGGTCAGATCCATGCGGACACTAGGTGTGCATTTTTTTTCTGGATGTGACTTAGGCATTAAAGAACCAACCAGATGAGACGATTTTCATGCCCATCCTTTCACCTCTCTATTACCTGGATGTCCTGTTCCCTCCCTCTTCCCCTTTCCCAATAGTTATGGCCTCAACAAACAGAAGAGGAAAGGTAGGAGTTATAGGGGGAGTTTGAGGACGAGAAGACAATGTAGTAATAGAGGTAGAGGGTGTCTCTGACCTCCCTTTTTTTCCTCTGATGGGGAAACTCTCCACCTACAGTCTGGATACATTACTTCTACTGCCTCCTTACGTTTTTCCCCTTAGTGCACTCTGTGTCCTCCCACAAAGAAGATTCTCTAAAAGTCCTCTAGGCTTCTTCCTCATCTCCCCTGTTCCTTCCTTCTTTTTTCTTCCCCTCAGGAGAAATATCAGGTGCCTCTCAAACCTCTATTTCAGAGATCTGTGGCTTCCACTAGGGCCCAAAAATGTGTTCAGACAGATGACTGATCTTTTAGATTTCGACTAACTATCTAAATGAAAAATACATTTTTGACTAATCTCCAAGACAGATAATTATCTGACATTGTATTTTAGCTCTTAAACTCTGTTTTGTGATGGGCACTTGTTTCTGCTGTTTTTTCTATAGATCAGTATCAACTGTTTCTTGAACATTATCAAAGCAGTGCAGATAGCCATTGGGCTTATGACTTGGGTAGAGTGGCTAGTGTCATAGGAAGAGTGGGATAGGATCTTTAGCTTTGGAAGTAAACTACTGGAGAGACAACAAGCATAAGTGAGTGAGAGATAAGAGGTATGAACAACTTTTTGTGATTGGAAGCTTCTTGCCTGGGTGACAACCAGGGAGATACATACCCAAAGGTCTGAACTGCTCTGGCCACATACGGTAACTCTTCACTTAGTCGTCCTGGTTATCGTTGTTTCATTGTTACGTTGCTGATCAATTAGGGAACATGCTCGTTTAAAGTTGTGCAATGCTCCCTTACAACGTTGTTTGGCAGCCGCCTGCTTTGTCCACTGCTTGCAGAAAGAGCAGTCTGTTGGAGCTAGCTGGTGGGGGCTTGGAACCAGGGTGGACCAGCAGCCCCCTTCCCCCCCCCCCCCCCCCGTATCAATTGCCGGGCAATTCAGCTGTCCCCCGCCCCATTGCAGTGTGCTGCTCCTGCCCTCTGCCTTGGAGCTGCTCCCGGGAGCCTCCTGCTTCCACCCTCTGACTCCACCACCTCAACCAACCTACACAATCATCATTGCTGTGAACAGTATAAAATTGTTTAAAAAAAAATTCCCTAATCCCTGCTATTTACATTAATTCTTATGGGGAAATTGGATTCGCTTAACATCGTTTCACTTAAAGTAGCATTTTTCAGGAACATAATTACAATGTTAAGCGAGGAGTTACTGTACCAGAAAACAATTGCCAGGTTAAAAAAAAAGTTCAGATTCTGAACATTTTGATTTTTGCTTTTGTTTTTATCCAGCACAGCTACTACTGTATAGTAGATACTGAAGCAAATGGTGCTTCAGCTTGGCTTTGCTTGTTTTGAACTAGTCACGTTCCTTTTACACTGAAAAGGTCTATACTCTGTGTGTAATAAAATTAACATGATATGGTGGTAATCTTATTCTCGCAAGGTACAGTATCCCATAATTTCTTAAGATCAACAAAACAAATTGGTTTTGTTTTAACTCAGTCTTTGTGGCAATGTATTCATTTGTGCCACTATTTAGAATATTCTGTACTAGAGTTTTGTAAATTGTACATAAAACAAGGATTTTGGATCCAAACATTTTTTCTGTGAACATCATGTCTCCAATTAATTCCGCGCAACTGCCATTTTATTCCTAATCTTTATTCCATACATACATTGCTGATAAATTCTCATGCTATTCATTCAGCAGTTGCTCATGCAAAGGTTTATCATGCTTTTAGAAAATCTGTTCAAATTTTTTAACTTAACTGCCTCACAAGGGAGCTATAAAAAAGACTTTAATATGGTGATGCCTAGTAAGGTGTGTTCATTAACTGTCTGGTATAATTTGGTTGGGGATTTCCCTTTCTCAGTTTATAAATTATGATACAGTGTTGAGGGATTTAATATGTGAAAATGAAGTCTTATTACCGTGTTGATTTGATGGCTGATCTTATGGCAGAAATTCTAAAGCCAATGGCTGAATGCTGTGCAGGAATCTTTGAAGGAGAGAAAAATAACAAACTAGCATATTTTTATAATCATTAACTTGTGCGCAGTGGCAGTATCATAGCCAATGAGGTTAATCCGAGGCGTGATTATTGCTAGTTGAAAACTTTTCCCAATACCCCACTGTGTTGATTTGAAATATAGTTAAAACTGGCAATTTTTGACAGTCTCATGTGAGAGGGGGGGGAAAAAAACTTGCCAAAGTTGATTTTAAACCCCTTACTTTTAGCCAGAGCTAGTAATATGCCAAATCCGTTAAAAATCCAAATTTTGTGATGGCCATTCTGAAACTGAAAAGCATTCCTATTAGCAGAACCACCACATTGGCTGCACAGACTTCTAGGGGTTGGATCCTGGTTGTCTCCATTAAGTGACAGAGTTGAATGTTTTACACCTGTGAGAAATTTTTAGTCTACTTTTTGGATAAGATTACTCTGCTTAAGACCAGATTGTTGGCCCTTGTGGTCGCATAACTGTGTCTGGGAAGAACAAATGCAACATTTTCTCTGGTTGAGTTTCAGCCAGTTTTACTTAGGGGCTGTCTGCATATGGAAATTTACCAACATAATTATACTTCCATAGTTATACTGGCATAACTCCCCATGTGGACACCCTTATTCCAGCATAAGTGTGCCTTTGTCTAGTTTAGCTTGTCACTTTGAAAGTAGTATAAACTAAACTGGAAAAAGGCACTTATTCTGGAATAAGACTGGGGACTTGTATACACTTAAAACACTACAGCGTAGACGCTGCCTACGCCAATGAGAGGGATTCTCCTTTCAGTGTAGGTAATCCACCTCCTTGAAGAACGGTAGCTAGGTCGATGGAAGAATTCTTCCGATGGCCTAGTGCTATCTACACAGGGACTTAGGTTGACTTAATTACACTGCTCAGGTGTGTGGATTTTTTTTTTTTTTAGTATAATGGCTGGTCTACACTAGTATAACTATAGTGAAATAAGTATGCCAGTAAATTTCCCTCTGCAGACAAGCCCTTACTAGATTATGTTGTGTTTGGGAATCTTTGGGTGCTTTAGCGTTTTCTCCAATAGAATTTTCTCTATTCTCTCACCTATTTAATATGTATACATAGGATTTATTGAGAAAATAGGGGTTGCGTGTTGAATAAAATATGTCTTTGTAGCCTCCAAAGAAATGAAATCAAATATGCCTTGGGAATTATCATTGTTTATGGTCTCTGCAAGGTGCCACAATGGATAAAAATAGAGAGAGGGGGAGAGAAAGAAGGCTTACATATAAATATACACTTACTTCCTATTTCAGTGTAATGGGCCATTCCCTTTATACTTTACCCTTTGTCCTCTTATATACGGATAAAATTTGGTGTTAATAAATCACAGGATCCTAGTAACTGCCATACTAGATCATACCATCGGTTTAGCTAATCAGGTATCCTGCTTCCAGGAGTGATTCATGATAATTTATTAAGCTTCATGTTGGCTTTCTTTGTAGTCAGTATTACTGTATGTGTGTGTGATTTGATTAATGGCATACTTTTATTAAACAAGGATAATGACTGTAACAAAATCCATGCATAGTTTGTAAACACCTAAAAATAAGCTGACAATTACACACCCTTCCTTTGAGCAATTATTGCTAATTATTTTAACATATGGGATGGGAGGTAATTGGCCAAAAAGTGTTTGTTTTATGTAAGAGTATTGGTGCATGAAAAGAATTCTAAAATGGATGTGATCTACATTAAATTATTAAAATAATAATTATTGGTTACTTCTTATTTTCATCTCTGTTCATGCTGTTTGAATTAAGCTTGTTCTCAATTAAGTGAATTCAGTAGCTGAGAATCCCCTCAACACTGTTCAGATCTATGAACCGTGTTGTGTCCTCATTTTACATGGATGATGTGGTCCCAAGGGCTAAGTTCTCCCTTGCACAAAAATACCTTGCGTGAGCATGAAGAAGGTCCATAAGTTTCAACATGCAGAGATTGAGGTTTTTTCCTCAGCATTCCACCATCAGGATGAATAGGGCAGATTTTTCCATATTAAACTAATTGCTGGTGCTAGTATATATTAAACCAGTTTCTGGTTCTGAGGATATCTCCACCATGCATCAGATGCCTGTAACTCTCTGTCCTGCCACAATAGCAGCTGCAGAGGAGGAGATCCCTGGTGAGCTAATTTTCTTGGAGCAACTTTAATGTTTGGGGTTTGTCTTCACTTGAAATGCTTACAGCGGCACAGCTGCAGCCCTGCAGCTCACCACTGTAGCGCTTCAGTATAGACACTACCTACACTGACAAGAGGGGTCAGGATAGGTAATCCACCTCCCCAAGAGGTGGTAGCTAGGTTGACAGAAAAATTTGTCCGTTGACCTAACGCTGCCTACACTGGCTCGGCCTAACCTTTTAGTGCAGACCAGGACTTGATCAGTATCTGTAGTGTCTGGAAGGGATCAGCCCACAGGAAAGGCAACTCATTGACTACACCCACCCTGTAATCTTTGCAGAGTCTGATACGATAGAGTACTTACCAAGAGGGTTTTATGAAGGATTTGGGGGCAGAGTGGAAGCATGCTGTGGCAGGACAGGCCTAATCCAGGCCTAGAAGGTCAGGTGGGGGTGGGGGATATTGTCTACATGTAGGGCTTTGGAGCTGTGCTCCGGCTCCGCTCCAGCTCCAAGCAAAAACCTGCAGCTCCAGTGCTCCAGAGCTGCTCCACGCTCCAGCTCTGGGCTCCGCTCCAAAGCCCTGGATAACGTCAGATTTGATTGTCCAACAACAAAAAGTGGTTGTCTAAATTTTCATACTGTGGGGTCATTCTTCTGTGGAGCAATTCTTTCAGATAAATTAGAATTCAAAATTGTTGCTGTTGTGATGGTCTAAGGCATTTCTCTGTATTCTGCTTGTTCTGTTTTGGACGTTTGTGAGAGGTTGTTTATTTTTATTCACTTGTTTTTTAGTTTGTCTGATGACTCTCATTTGGATTTATATGTTTTATTTTGTCCTCTCTTGCCATAAGTCTGAACTGAGAATTTATCTCAAATTCAAGCAAAAATTCTAATTCTAATATCGGTAATGCCGATCTAGTATACATATATATCTGATCATATGGAATAGCATTAGCCTCATCCTCCATTATTGCTGTCTGTTGCTGCTGTTGAGTGACCATGTCTGTGAACATTGCTTTGTTCCTATCCGTCTTTTAACATAGGGCTTTTTGTGTGTAATTTTCAGAATTTTTATAAAAGCAAACTGAAACAGTATTTCTATCATGTGGTGGCATATTGACACCCACATGGGTCAGTAGCAGGGTTGGAACATTTAGATCCACCACACTGATATCTGCCACTTGAGCTGACAAAGTAACCAATAACAATAGTAGGTTGTCATCTTCTGTGTGGACCAGCGGGGGATGAGATACACACTTTGCCAGTGGGTTTCACAGATATTTGCTGACAGCAGAAGAATGGTGAGACTCTGGGATCTTAGGTTCAATTCCAGGCTCTAGTGGGCACAGACAGTTGTACACATTCCCTCTAAGTGTGACCCCTTCTGCCTTGTCCACTACAACTTGTCCCAGTCCTGTCTCTTCTCCACACTTTTTAAAATTCCAGTCCCATTCTCCTCATTTAGCCAGACCCAGTCTCCGCTCCTGTGGCTTTTCATCCCAGTCCCATTCTCCTTGCCCAGCCAGTCCTATTTACACCACTCTGGATTCCCAGTACCAGTTTCCTCCCCTTCCAGTTCCTCATCTTATTTGTCTGTCTCCACTCTGGCCTCCAGTTAGATGCCTAGACCTGATACAGCCTGCAGCATCCCAGAGATGCAATTGCAGAGAAAATCTTGCTTAGTCCCAGGCTTGAGCATGTTTATTGTGAATGAAGTCTTCAGGGAATTTAATTGCTAAAATCTAGGTCAAACCTTAATTCAGCTCCCTTCTATGTATGTATTATGATAGCCTCCAAACATATGATCACATGCTAAGTTTTCCAAAGGACCCTGCCTCATTCAGGAAATGTTCTGCTCCCCTGCTGTTTGGACATTTCCTAAACTAAAACCTGATTTTGCAACTTTTAATTAGTGGGTTTTTAAAATGTACTATTACACCTCTATATAACGCGACCCGATATAACACGAATTCGGATATAACACGGTAAAGCAGCACTCCGGTGGATCAAAGCAAGTTCGCTATAACGCGGTTTCACCTATAACGCGGTAAGATTTTTTGGCTCCCGAGGACAGTGTTATATCGGGGTAGAGGTGTGTATATATATTACTTCAACAACTATGTTCAGTTGCAGTCACCACTGCTGAACTAGAAATTGCTGAAAAGACTGTGCTTAACATAAAAAATGTGCCTGTGTCCTCAGACCAAGGATGAGAAGTTAGATGTTACAGTCCTGCATGAAGTTACAGCCCCATTACTTAGTGATGAGTTATAAATAAAACAATTTGAGGGAGGAGATGGAAAGGATAAGGAAAAGAGTGAGGAAAAAGAAAGTGAAAGGACAGGAAATCAGTGTATCTCTTGTCCTGCTATGCTGGAAGGAGGATAGGAGCCACAGGATGAGGTATAATTAAAGGTCACAACTTTATTCCTAAATGTCTGGGAGTACCTGGCAGATACAATTGTACAGTGCAGATAATATATAATATTGGCCAAAAACATATCAACTCCCAAGTCTGACAAGTGGACTGCCCCGGATGAGAAATTACAAGCCCCCCTGTGCCATCTATGAATTTGGCCACCTCCCTATTCACATACCTCCTAGTTTTGTCGACCCATGGGTGATCAGCTGGTTTGGATGGATAGAAGATTGAACTGACATTGCCTGAAATTAATGTGGCTGTTCTTGTTTAATAATTTTAGCATATATAGTGTTAGCTTACCTTTAGAAAACATCCTTGTATGTGTACTATCAGAAGAGTTGATAACAATACACCATCCTTCCTGTCATCGAGGCTCATAACTTGGTTGTCAACTTCGTCTCCTCCCTCTCATTCCCCACAGGCATTGAGACCTTTTTCTAGTCCTTTGTGCCATGATCCTGCAAAGACTGTAGCACGTACATAATTTTACAAACATGACTAGTCCCATAGACTTCAATGGGATTACTCTTATATGTAACATTATGCACATGCTTAATTCTTTGCAGGATGGAGGCCCTATTGGATAAAGTTCCTAATCCATTTGCCCCAGCAGTGTTACCAGCCTTGACGCTACCTTTGTCTTATTTTTTTTTTTTTTTTATATTAACAGCTCCACTCTTTTTAATGAGAGGGAGACCCTTTTGCATAGAATGCCTGCCCTACCTCATTTAAATCCCCATAATAACTCAATCAAGAGCATCAAATGTTGCATGTCTTTATCTTTCAGTTTTTATATTCGTTTAATAACTTCAAAACATTAACTGAGCTCATTTAATTGACTCTATTAAATAGAAAAGTTACATTTAACTTGCCCAAGATTACACATTAAGTGGTAGACCTGTGATTTGAAACGAAGTCTTCTGACTGCTAGTCCCGGGCTCAATTTACTAGTTGTCCCTGCAGTAAAAAATTATTTGCAAAAAACCCCGACATGGTCTGTCTTCTGATTCTGTGAGGTAAATCAGTTATCACAAACTCATCAAATCACTAGAAGTAACATTTCTTAGTTAATTTCCATTTCAGAGCAAGTAGGGAGTCAGAACATATTGGGCCATCTTCTCTTCTCTTTGGTCTAATATGTTTTTTTGGTTCTAAAAACTAGTGACTATGAAATTAATATCAAATTTTATGGTGATAGAATAGCAGATATTTTAAAAAATAAAAATATTTTTAAAGGATCCAGGAAACTTTCCCCATTAGATTATAAGGACTTTAAGATAGATTGATTTTTGACCTTCAAACATTGACTGTGTTCCTCTTAATTGCTTGTGGAATCTGCACTGCAGTATAAGTAAAGAACACATTAGAGATCTTCTCACTAATTTGAATGAATTGAAATCAGCGGGGCCTGATAGTATTCACCCTTCACTGAAAGAATTAGCCACTCAGAGCCACTTGCAATATACTTGCACACTTATGAATAACAGGAGAGGTCCTGGAAGACTGGAGAAGAGCTAACATAGTGCCCATCTTTAAAAAGGGGAAAAAAGAGGAGCTGTGGAACTATAGACCAGCCAGCCTGACTTGGATACCTGGGAACAGGAGCGGCAGAGCCTCCCCAAAAGTTGGGGGGCCAGGGGCCCTGCCCCTCCTCTTCCCCCTGAAGCCCCGGCCAAGCCCCCTGCCCATGTCCTTGCCCCTCAGCCCCCCTGCCAGGGAAGGTGGAGGGACCCAGGATCCCCACAGCTGCCCATGCAGCTCTTACCATAGCCGGGCTGTGGCTCTGAGGTCCTGCCCCTCAGCTGGAGCCAATTCAGGGTAAGAGCTACGTGGGCAGCTGTGGGCAGCCGGTGCAGACCCTCCATCTCCATCTGCCCTGGGGGAAGGGGGGGGGTCTGCCATGGGCAAAAAGTGGATGGGCCAGGTCTGTCCACTTTCAAAAAGTGGGAGGCCATGACCCCTGACCTCTCCCTCCCCCCCAGTTCCGGCACCACTGTCTGGGAAGACATGATAGGGGTCTTCAAGTACTGGAAAGACTACCATAAAAAAGATGGAGAAAAGTTGTTCTCTCTTGCCATACAGGGCAGGACAAGAGACAATGTGTTCAAACCACGGCATAGCAGATTTAGATTAAATCTCAGGAAAAACTTCCTAACTGTAGTAACAGTAGGACAATGGAACAGACAGCCTAGGGAGGTTTTGGAATCTCTTCCACTGGAAGTTTTCAAAAGGAAGCTGAATAGCCATCTCTTTTGGATTGTTTAGACGTGACTAAGGCTGTGAGTCTGTCACAGAGGTCATGGATTCCGTTACTTTCCATGACATCAGTAACTTCTGCAGCGGCCAGCAGCAGCAGTTTGGGTGTGTGGGAGGGGGCTCAGGGCTAGGGGTTGAGGGGCGTGAGGGGTGTTTACTTTGGGGTGGGGGGCTCCCACTGGCCTGGCCCTGCAGCTCCTAAGCAGCAGAGGGCCCCGCCCCTGCAGCTCCCATTGGTTGCGGTTCCCGGCCAATGGGAGCTGTGGCAGCTGGCGCTTGTGCCCCTCTACTGCCGTGGAGCTGGATAGGGAACCCCTCCCCGCCCTGCCAACCCTCCCCCTGGCCACACCAGCGGGAGTCGCGGACTGCATGCCATGGCCCAGCCCTCCCCACCCCCCCCAGCACTAGCGGGGTCCCAGGCCACCTCTCCCAGCACCCACAATGCCTCTGGACCGCGCCCTCCCCCCCCCCCCCCAGCACCCACGGCCCCCGCCAAGTTTTAGTCACAGGTATTTTTTGTAAAGGTCAAGGACAGGTCACGGGCCGTGAATTTTTGTTTACTGCTGGTGATCTGTCCATGACTTTTACTAAAAATACCTGTGACTAAAACATAGTCTTACACATGACAAATCCTGCATCTTGGCAGGGGTTAGAGTAGATGACCCTTGAGATCCTGTCTAGCCCCATGAATCTATAAAGATATTTTAAGTATTCAAAATACCATATTTTAATGTAAAATGTTCACATTTCTGTTGTCTGTTTTGTTTTCATCCTGTATGTGTGCATGTTTAATATTAAAACTGAACTGCACACATTATAGTTTATTAACCTTACTTTTTATTACTGGTCCAGTCCTGCCCCTGAAACTCCTGGAACTTAAACATCTGGTATATGTCCTTCATTGTCTACATTCTCTCAGGATATTCTTTCAAAATGCTTCATTAAATGAAATATCAATTACAGGCATTTAGATTCAGCAAATGTAATTATCAAGAACAATACACAGAGGTTAACTAAGAAATTAGTGGCAGTTGATGGTAGATGTTTAAATGACGAATCAACATCCTACTTATTTTAACTCTTCCTGCTGTTAGGATTTCTATCAGTGTCAGAACACAGAAAAAAGTCTGGGTGGCTTTCTAGTTCCTCTTATTAGGAGAGAACCCCAAGGAATGTTAAACCCTGTCACTACCTGTGTACTGTACAAAGAAAATTGTTGATAGTTTGCTATAGTTACTTGCTAAGTATAGGGGATAGTTGTCCATGTGTGGTCAAACTTCATCTGTTACATGTTTCATAAAATATTGTCTACATCTCATAGATCAGTGTTTTTCAAATGTGGGTCATGAGCCAGTACTGGGTCGCGGCATGTAAGGCACTGGGTCGCCTTGCTCTGGTCAGCACTGCCAACCGGGACATTAAAAGTCCCGTCGGCGGTAATGCCCAGCTAAGGCAGCCTAGTGCCTACCTTTTCCGACACCGCGCTGTGCCCCGGAAGCGGCCAGCAGCGGGTCTGATTTTTCTAGGCGGGGGGGCTGCGGGGCTCTGCGTGCTGCCCCCGCCCCGAGCTCTGCTCTCCCATTGGCCAGTTTCCGTCCAATGGGAGCTGGGGGGGCAGTGCCTGCGGGCGAGAGTCGCGCAAAGCCACTTGTGTGCCTCCGCCTAGGAGCCAGACCTGTTGCTGGCCACTTCGAGGCGCAGCGTGGTCCGCAGTACCAGGACAGGCGGGAAGCCTGCCCCTGCGCCGCTGACTGGGAGCCGCCGGAGGAAAGTCCACGCCCCAATGCCCTGCTCTAGCCCTGAGCCCCCCCCCCAAATCTGGAACCCCTTCCTGCACTGCAAACCCCCTCATCCCCGGCCCCACCCCTGAGCCTGCACCCAGAGCCCTGACCCCCTCCGGCACCCCAATCTCCTGCCCCAGCCCTGAGCCCCCCCAAACTCAGAGCTCCTCCTGCACTCCAGACCCCTCATCCCCAGCTCCGTTGAGTCGTGGGCATCAACAATTTTCTTCAACTGGGTCCCCAGAAAAAAAGGTTGAAAACCACTGTCATAGATGATTCCATGGGGGAGAGGGATAGCTCAGTGGTTTGAGCATTGGCCTGCTAAACCCAGGGTTGTGAGTTCAATCCTTGAGGGGGCCACTTGGGGATCTGGGACAAAATCGGTACTTGGTCCTGCTAGTGAAGGCAGGGGGCTGGACTCGATGACCTTTCAAGGTCCCTTCCAGTTCTAGGAGATGGGATATCTCCATTAATTTCTAATTTCATAATATTTACTTTCAGATAATATTTTTGAACATTATTTAGCGCACACTGTATATAGCATTTTTCCTTTCCAAATTACTTTAAAAACCAATGCTCTGGGAAGTAGGTAAGCAAATCTTCTTCTTAATCCATAGGTGCATGCAAACTGCCTTTCTGAAATCATTCCTAGATACTCTGGTACAGAGGAAACATCATTCCCTGGGCAAGAGGAAAAGTTAGGTGGCTATGTACCTTTTGAGGTGGTGTGGAACCACCTATGCCACATGTACAACAGGAGTGGACCCTATTTGAATAATTTCCATAAGGATTTAGGAGTATTTAGGATCAAGAGTTTCTAGGAGAAATTAATGAAAAGTCTTGTTTTTATAGAAAATATGGAACATTCAGTTGTTTTTGCTGGGAAAAGGCTGCAGCTTTATTAGGAGACAAGACTGAAATGAGGTAATGAAAATACTTATTGATTTACAATCCTTAAATCCAGACAAGTGTCATTATCCAGATCAAGGATGAAAATTTTGCTTCTGTAAAGCCACACATTTCCCATCCTCATTGGGCATTGGAGGAAATCAGACTGGGTAGAATGTCTTCTTAGAACCCTGGGTATGATGATGATAATAATAATAATAATAATTAATGGAGATATCCCATCTCCTAGAACTGGAAGGGACCTTGAAAGGTCATCGAGTCCAGCCCCCTGCCTTCACTAGCAGGACCAAGTACTGATTTTGCCCCAGATCCCCAAGTGGCCCCCTCAAGGATTGAACTCACAACCCTGGGTTTAGCAGGCCAATGCTCAAACCACTGAGCTCCTCTTTAAAAGATGGTTACCTTTTAAAGAGACTAACCCAAGTATCAGAGCATGCTAACTTTTATGGCCTCTGTAATTAAGTACATTAGTATTTAATATGGCCTAATAATGGCAACACTTAAAAGTACAGAGAACAGGAACTTTGCATATAAGATAAAAATTGGATTTTGTTTGCCTGCCTTCTCATTTTGAATGTGCTTCGTGCTACACAATGGGGAACAGTATCTTGGAAAGCCATGACTGAAAAAGATTTAGGAGTCATAGTGAACAACTCAGCATGAACTTCCAATGTGCTGCTGTGGATGTATGAAGAGCGGAGTAGTGAGTAGGAACAGGGAAGTGATTTTACCTCTATGTATGGCACTGATAAGACTGATACTGGAATACTGTGTCCAGTTCTGGTGCGTGCATTTTTAAAAGGCTGTTGGAAAAATTAGAGAGACTACCAGAACTCATCCCAAAGATCAAGAGGTGACTTGATATCAGTGTATAACTATCTTCATGGGAAGAAAATACCAGCTAAAAGGTCTCTTAAATATAGCAGAGAAAGGTGCATAACAAAACAAATGGCCGGATGTTAAAGCCAGATACATTCAAATTACAAATACGGTATACATTTTTAATAATGAGGGTGATTGTTTCAGTGGTTAATCTGCCAAGGAAAATGGTGGATTCTCCATCTCTTGAAGTCTTCAACTTAAGACGGGATGCCTTTCAGAAGATGTGTGTAGTAGGAAGAGAGTCTGAGACATAAGTCTTTGTATTAGAAGCCTGGTATGAGGCAGGACCTGCTCACAGAATCTGGCAAGAACAGGGCTAATATTGCAAAAATACACATTCCTAAAAAGTGCTAGTTACAGAGTACTCATGCAAACACATTCCAATATCAAGTGGGTACGAGAACATTACAATATCAAGGATGGTACAAAAACATTCCCCAAGGATAACAGGAACACTCTAACCCTTCCTAAATGATAAGGTCAGAATAACAGTACATAATAGAGATGTTTTGATCAAACCAACATGTACAAGGTAATGAGTAATAACTAGCCATGTCAAGGGGCAGTAATTACAGTAACTATGCCAGAGGGGCAGTACTAACTTGTTTGTATCAGGGTATAAAGATGTATCTCAGAGAGAGTATCTTTGTCCAGCCTAGGGAGGAATGGAAAGTCCCACCATTCACTGAGCTGATCCATTGTTGTGGGCATACATGTATTAGTGGTCCGGTAGAGTCTGCGGGATACTAGTACCATGCTTCGTCGACATTAAACATGCCTTGGGTGCCTTCGTCCCTTAACAGATCTTGTGGGTCATTGGGTGGTTCGCTCGAGGTATGCTGTACCAGCTGTCTGCGCAGGGCTGGGGTGGCACACAGAGGGAACACACACACCCAGCCAAACATCTATCAACATCTAACCACAATGTGCTGTAGTCCAAACACAAGTTATTAGGCTCAATACAAGGGTATCTGAGTGAAATCCTATGACCTGTGGTGTGCAGGAGGTCAGACTAGATGATATAATTATCCTTTATGGACTTGGAACATATAACTCTAACTTAGTTACTATTTTAAAGCTTTTCTCTGCAAATGTAAGGGTTAGAAACATACATTGTTCTTGTTTTTTAAAAAGGAAAGCTGAGATTCTTACAAAATCAGTTGTCTCCAGGAGCTGGGGCTTTAAGTAAAATAACTACTGTTTTGAGACTTGAGATAAAATCGCAAGAGTTGGCAACATTAATAACAGTAAAATGAGTCGTTCAGTTATATTTGCAGCGAAGTCCAGAATACAAGAGCATAAAAGACATAGTATACTATACTTTAGTTTTTAAAATTATAAAAGTAAGATGTTTTCTGAATCTAAATGTTCTTCTCAAATTCAGAACAATCCAGAATATAATTTGCATATTAAAAATACATCATCCATTATTTTTGTGATTTGTTCTAACAGTATTAAGACACATAAAGACACACACAACTCTGAAAAACATAGCTTTCTAGTCAGCTAGGGCCAAATTCTCTTCTCACTCAGTTGTACATCCAGATTAATTCCATTGAAGTCAATAGTCACTTCATATTTACATTAGAGTGAAAACAGAATTTGGTCCTTAATGTCTACATATAGGTTTCACACTCTGTTAACTTAGAGTGTTGAATGTGTAGCAGACACTCACAACACATATCAGAAAGGAAACTGTTGCTCTTTATTTTAGGGTAAGGATCAAGGGCCTGATCCTGCTGGAACAGGGAATGGGTCTAAATATAGTAAACGCAGTTGGGGTTCCAAGCTTGGGTTTCCAATTAAAGTTTTCAAACTGGTTTGCCCATCTTTAAGGTTACCAGGCACTCCAGTAGCATAGGAACACTCAATTAACCATGATGGGCACTGTATAAAAAACACAGATAAAGTTCATTTTACCTTGTCACATAGATTAAAAATTTCCAGATGTGTACACATTTGCACATAATGCAGACATATAAGGCTAGGAATATCCCTAAATTGTATCAGCTTTTTCCTCTGTAGGTCAGGAACAGACCCCTGGTGGCAGAAAGTCTGGGATAGATTCAGTGTTAAGTTTCTCAGGAGAGACAGAACAGAAGATTCAGCCTGTGGAAAGGTGACTTTAAACTATTGTACTGTGCCTGCTTTGGATGTTTTGACCTACAGCATAAGTTAGAGCACCAGAATAGCTGAAGCTGTTATGGCCACTGCTCCTCCCATCTTTGGCATGCGCCTAAACTGTGAGGGGCGGGGGGAGATAGAGGGAGGGAAGGAACGTGCAGAAGTGCAGGCATCAGCCCTATGTGCTGCTAGGCCAGGAGAATTCTCCCTAGCGCCATTGTGGCTCCTTTATGGCTTCTATGTCTATATACTGCTGCTAGGCTAGGGGAATTCTCCTAGGGTCATTGTGACTCCTTTATGGTACCTGTACCCCACTGGAGCAGCCTATAGAAGAGGCCAGAGCAGGGCCCAGAATCTAACCTTCCAGATGGAGGGGGTTGCAGCAGCCACAACTTCCTCTGCAAAGGATATTCACTTAGAGACTGAGAAGTTGGCATTGCTGGCCAGGAGAAAACATGAGCAGACTGCTGTGATTCAGCACAAACTTTTTTTTATTCAATTAATTCAATTTAAATATTTTTCTTTTGTTTAGTTATTTTGTGTGCATGCAGCACTGTTAATGACCACAGAAATTTGGCTCACAAAAACATTTTTTATTTGCCTGAGTAGTAATCAACAAGATGTCAATGTTCCTTACACTTTTTTGTAAAAATATATAAACCGTACAGTATGTTTTATATGCAGAATATTTTGAAGTATGAAATTGTAATAGAGACATCATAAAAAAAATTTATGGTTTTATGTATAGCCATATATCTTATAGGCTAAAATAGAGTAATATTGTCTTCACTTTGTAGATATTTTTAACCTTTAAATTAATATTTAGGTTAAAAATTTCAGAATGGCCTAGGTGTCTTGGGATCCTAAATCCTCACTGACTTTCCTTTCTGAAAATTTTATTCCTAATTCTTTAATAATATGTACCAGCCAGCTGCAGCTGGATTAATATCGCATAAGTAAATTTAAATACTGTACAAATTAATGTCCATTTAGAATAGTACTTAACTGCCTGGGCATGACTTCAGTGTAATACCGTGTTAATAAATGAATATATGTTTGAATGTGTAGCCATAGATTGACAAATGAAAAGAGCAAAAATACTTGGTAATGTACAGTTAGAAAAATTGAGGAAAAGGGAGTTTCTCTTAAGCTGTTTGGAGCTATAGACTCAAATGGGATTCACAGACTCAAAGGAAAGAACATAGAAATATGTGGTTTGAATCTATGATTCTGATCATGTAAGGAAGGGTATTTTCAAGACCTCAGAAATTCATTCATTGGCCTATTCTGTATATATGAAAAATTGGTTTTAAACAGAAACCACAATGCATCTTGAACTATGGAGTTGCTTCCTGTCCTCTATAATTAACCAATTCTGTAAATTTTGGGAAAGTTCAATACAGCTGCCTGGACAAGGATCACAATGTGGAAATCAGCTTAAGGCACTTAGATGCCATGATCATGGGTGCCATATGAGGACCTAGATCAGGGATTGGCAACCTTTGGCACGCGGCTCGCCAGGGTAAGCACATTGGCGGGCCGGGCCGGTTTGTTTACCTGCCGCGTCCGCTGATTCGGCCAGTCACAGCTCCCACTGACCACAGTTTGCCGCTCCAGGCCAATGGGGGATGCGGGAAGCAGCGGCCAGCACGTCCCTTGGCCCGCGCCACTTCCCACAGCCCCCATTGGCCTGGAGCGGCGAACCATGGTCAGTGGGAGCTGTGACTGGCCGAACCTGCGGACGCGGCAGGTAAACAAACCGGCCGGGCCTGCCAGGGTGCTTACCCTGGTGAGCCGCGTGCCAAAGGTTGCCGATCCCTGACCTAGAAGATAAACTGAAGAAATATGCTCATATGCCCTGATCCTGCAATTGCCAATGAAAGTCACAAATCTGTGAATATAAGGCCACTAATGGTGCCTAATGTTAAGCATGCAGGTTTGAATGTTTTGGCTTTGGGTCACAGCTAATGTATACTTTCAGAATTACAGTAAAAAGGTTTATGTAAATACGCAGTATGTCTAAATGTACATCTTTTGATCTCTATATGTTGGTGTAGTACATAGCGATTGTTGAATTTTTGGCCTGATACAAAACCTACTTAAGTTAGTGGAAACCTACCGTTGACTTCAATGGGCTTTGTGTTAGCTGCTGTGTGCGTGTGTAACTCTGATTAACTTTAATGGGAGATACATATGTTCTTCAAGAGAATATAAAAATCACAAATTAAAATTAAAAATTTCTGCCAGCAAATTCTTTTATCATGACATCTGAGAGAAAATAAAAGATTAAAACACAATAAAATTGTTAGAGATTGCACACATACACAGAGAGATGTGACCATGAAGGTTTGGGGGGAGGGGGGATTTGTTTGTTTTAGCAGCCAGTATAATGTCTGCCTACAAGGGATGCCAAAACATAGAGATGGAGATGCATCTTCCTAATGTCTTAGGAAATCTCTGGAAAGTGGAGGGTGTGTAAAATTCAGGGAACATGATAAAACCTTTGTTCCCCTAATATCCCAGTACGCAGGTCATTCGGACAAACTGATTTGTATATGTTCAACTTTACAAAGCTGATTTTGTTACAGAATCTGCCTTCTTTATTCAACTCCAAATTATTTTCCGTACTTTTCTTATTGAAGATAGGTTTTTAAAAGATGTTCAATATTGTGGCCTTTTTTTCAGTCATGACTTTAATCTGTTTTCTCATTCATTAATGGACCTACTTTCTGTCCAGTACAACTTTTTCTCTTGATATACTTCATTTGTAAAAGCTCCTCTTAACTCCATTGGTTAGCCAAAAAGCAAAATAATGTTATCTTAATCTTATCCCTGCAAACCTTGAGTATTGCCATCCACAAGTGTTCAAAAATCATGAGCCAGGCCCCAAAAATCATGATTGGTGTGAAAATGAGATTTTATAAATGATGAGATTTTAAAATAATAAATGTTGAGTTCTTTTTATTTGCCTTCTGTTATTGGAGCCTTTAGGGTTCAAGTTATCAAGTTTTTCTCTGCGACCATGAGGGTTAGAAACTTACTTTTTTGTTTAGTGAAAGCTGAAATTCTCATGTAATAACAAGACCCTAAAAATTGGAGCATCCTACTATCACAAAACTTGCAATAAAATGGGGAGAATTGGATACACTGATTATGATTCTGAGTGTTCTTGCTTGCCCTTCTCTCTCTTTTTCTATTTCTGGTATAGATTTTCTTGTATCCTCAGATCTTTGAGCACCCCTTTGTGAGTCAGTCTATTTTGTCTCATCTTATCTACATACAGTAGAACCTCCGAGTTATGGACACCTCGGGAATGGAGGTTATCCGTATCTCTGAAATGTTCCGTAACTCTGAACAAGAGGTTATGGACTTCAGCCGTGGCGGGAGGGGTGTTTGCAGCTTCCGGGGGTGGGGGGTTCAGCGCGTGGGGCTCAGGGCTTCTGCCCCTCGGGAGCACCTGGGCTCAGGGCTTTAGATCTGGGGGAGCGCTGGGGCTCAGGGTTTCAGCTCTGCTCCTGGTTTCAGCCTCGCAGGGGGCAACGGGGCTCGGGAATGGGGCCATGGGACTAAAGCCCTGAGACCCGGTGTTTCTGAGGGTCAGAAGCCCCAAGGGTAGCCCCACCCCCCTATGGCTGAAGCCCTGAGTTCCAGGGCTAAAGCCTCGAGGCAGTACAATATTTGCTGAGGGGGGCTGTGTGGTTTTTTGTGTGTGTGTGTGCTCTGCTGTCTAATTGATTACAGGTGAGTCTCATCTTACACGCATTTAACATGCGCGAATTCAGCTTTGCGCGGTCAGCAAAAACAAAAAACAAAAAAACAAAAAAGAGAAAAATAACAATTTAAATACTTGTGGCACCTTAGAGACTAACAAATTTGGTGCCACAAGTACTCCTGTTCTTTTTGCGGATACAGACTAACACGGCTGCTACTCTGAAATTTAAATACTGTACTTGTAGTACGGGCGATTCCGCCCGCCATTACACTCAATGTAATTTTGACTATACGCGATTTTCGCTTTACGCGCTGACAGCGGAACGTAACCCCAGCGTAAGATGAGACTCGCCTGTACTTCCAGTTCCACAGGGTGTCTGGTTGGCCAGTAAGTCTGTAACTCTGGTGTTTGTATCTTTCAGGTTCTATTGTACTTATTTATATGGCTCCCATCACCATAGTATCTGAGTGCTTTGTTGTTTTGCATTTGTCTTTTTCAGATTAACTGTATTTTGTATCTAATGTGCTGTGCAGATGCATTTTACATGTCTTCAAACATTCTGACAACTTTACATCTTCTAAAGAATTTTTGTACTATGATCATATAAAGATTATTCATTAAAGGCTTGATCAAACTTCTGAGCTAGGTGCTGAGCATTTTCAACTCTTACAGACATCAGTGGAATTTGAACCTAGGGGGACACCAAGAGCCCTCAAGTTCTAGATTTGTACTGAAACAGTGAAAACGTGTGAAAATATTTTTCATGCATTTTTTGGACTTTTACACCAATACAAACAAGTGTGTAAGCTTTTTAAAATAATTCATACTAAGGATATCCCTAGAAGCAAAAGTATTTCCACAGAATTTGATGTGCTGATCTGACTTGTGGAGGAGTACTAAAACGGCATCAAGGTTTTCAGCTTAATGGAATGATATTAGCTAAAATCTAAAAGTCATCACTTATGCCAAGCAAATGGCAGCAAAGAGGTGGCATAAATCATACTCTGGTTGACTCAAATTTGTTTTCTTGGTAATAGAGATTTCCTTGCTTTGCAGTCAAAATTATTGAGTTATGTCTTTATTTGAGTGCAATAAAAAGAAAGATGAATACACGTCAATCAGCAGGTTATGGATAAAGATCTTTAAAGAGAAATATTTTCAGTGTGGAAATTTTTTTATTTTGGCAAATGTTTAAAGCTTCTCACTGTATATGTTTTTGTATGTGTGTTTTATTCAGCACACACAGTATCAGAAAGCGCAGTAACTGCCAAGAACTAATAAGTCTAACCCTTTTAAAATTTGTATTTTTGTTATATGATTGCAAGATCTCTTTGTTACTTTATCAGTGGTGTAAATGTTGACTATTAAAATGAAAAAATATTATTGATATGTGTATTACAGTAGAGCTTAGAGACCCCAATAGAGATTGTGCTACACACTGTACCAACATATAGTAAGAAACAGTCCCTGCCCCAAAGGGTTTACAGTCTAAATAGACCAGATAGACAAAGGTGGGGGGTAAAACAGAGACAGAGAGGCAATGTGTGTGTTTCTCAAGATCACGCAGCAGTTCAGTTTCAGAGCTGAGAATGGAATTCAAGTCTCCTGAGTCTTCTCCAGTACATTATCTACCGAACTAGTATCTCTTAAACAAAATAATTTATATTCTATAAAAAGATTATGTAAATAGGATTCAAATAAGCTTATTGATTATTATTATTATTTTTGGTACTGGCTAAAGCCCCAAAACTGCACACTTAGATGGTTGCTTATTTTTACACACTGAGTATTCCCTTAAAAATACTTCTCGAGAGGTACCACCGCCTGGAAAGGCTCACATATACTAGATGTGGATTGTCTAAAGACCAACGGAAAAAGAAAGGACATTGTGGGTAAGTAGCCTGAGTTTAAACTGACTCGGGGCCAGCTTTCTGATCTAGAATGGATATGACCTTCTGTCCAAGGCAGGGTTTCAATCCTTCCTGGGAAGGATTGGAAGGACTTCAACCTGTTGAGGCCTTGTAAAGCTGATGGGTGACTTTTGGTAAGCTTTTAGCACTCACATAGGACCTTTTTATTGTGTTTTATATGTTTTCTCTGCAATGCTTTCACCTTAAGAGTAAATGTGCTTGCTTATAAAGAGCTGCGTGGTAACTGCTGGCAATTACACTATTCATAAATAAGGCTAAGATTTTGTCACGGTTATTTTTAGTAAAAGTCACGGACAGGTCACGGGCACTAAACAGAAATTCACAGAAGCCAGTGACCTGTCCCCGACTTTTACTAAAAATAACTGTGACAAATAACTGTGGCTCCAGGGGCCCTTGCTGCCCATGGTGGCTGAGAATGCCAAGGTCCCCCCCTCCCGCATTGCCCGCAGCTGTTTGAAGCTGCGGGGCCTGCCTATGGTGGCTGGGAGCTATGGAGCTCCCGCTGGCTGACAGCTCCAGTCCCAATGTCCTGGGGTTGAAGCGGAAAATATAACGAAGGTCTCTGAAAGTCATGGTTTCCGTGACTTCCATGACATAGTCTTAGCACGTGCTGACTGGCTGGGAATATCACAGCATAGGCAGGAACTGTGAAGCCTGGAAAAATCACTCAGGAAGGGGAGAGATCTCAGTCTCCACCCACGGGAGGTGACAGTTGAGGAACCAGGAGTCTACAGTGGGTGCCCTTGGTGGACCATAGAGGGGAAGTACAGATGTAGTTGCCTTGAACTATGACATAACTAACAGTGCATAAAATTAGGCATGTATGTAATTAGGCAGTATTGGAGCCTGTTTCTTTTCATGCATTTAAAATATTAACATTTGAATTCATTATGGCTCTAATTCAGCCAAGCATGTAAGTATGTGCTTAAGAGCTTTACTGAAGTTCACCCCCTTTCAGTAAGTGCCTTAAGTTAAGCATGCGCTTAAGTGCTTTGTGGTATTAGGGTCTATGGTTTAGTCCGAATGAAAGGAAAATAATTTATTTTTATAAAATTTAAGTCAAATGCTTTACCTTATTAATCTCAACCAGAACTGCAAAGATGCTCTGTCCTTATTATAAGGACGAATTATCTTCAGAAGCCAAGTGTTTCTAAGCTTTATGTTAATTCTTATTAAAGAAGATGTTTATTATAAGGTTAAAGTGTGATGGAGCTCAAATAGAATATAATGACTTAGTTCAGGAATCATCTTACAGATCAAAGACTTAACATGAAGCTGAGGTATTTCAGAATGTTTTGTTATAATAGGTCATAATAATAATAGAAAAATGTTAATGCATTTTGCTTACTATAAAATTAAACTTCACAGGGATATTGTAATTAAATATTTAAATTCCAATTTGACTCATGTGTCTCACTCTTGAAACACCTTTGATGTGGTTCAGACACTATGATTTAAAACGCTAATTCAATCCTTTTTTTTTTTTTTTTAAATTATGAATTTATGTTGGAGGGGAAGGAGAGCTGCTGAGTCCAGACTTTTTTCTCCTGTTTTAATCTACTAATCTGGAATAAGCAGTTAATTTGTTAATTTAAATGCCTGATGGTGAGTCTCGCTTTCAGTGATTGACTACTTCTTTCCCCCCCCCCCCATGCTCCATCATTTGTATGTGCTGGAACATTGA
Organism: Emys orbicularis; assembly: GCF_028017835.1. Classification (NCBI taxonomy): domain Eukaryota; kingdom Metazoa; phylum Chordata; order Testudines; family Emydidae; genus Emys; species Emys orbicularis. The sequence continues at coordinate 78,066,349 of NC_088687.1, read as the reverse complement.
TGTTGTATAATAAAAAAGAGAGAGAGTGGATGGGAATATTTATTAGCTATTTAATGGGCCTTTCCCAACAACATTCCTCCCCACCCAAAAATTAATTAAACAAATAAATAAATCTTTGCCTAAGGCTCCCCAACTACTCCCATTCAAGACGATGATTCCAAACTGTGGAGTGGCAATACCGTAAGTTGCTGTAGATAGCACTGAATCTGCTGGAGCTTGGTTGGTGCCTCCACCACCAGCCTGCCACTTCAATATCCACAGAACTGGGACACATGCAGGTTTTGGGGGAAGGGACCTCATGCCACAAAGGCAGCACTCACCTATACCATGCCCGCTTCATTTTGTGGGTGCAGGCTCCTCTGTACACAGAGATGCAGTGGGAAGCTTTGGACCACAGTCAGGGGTGAAAGTAACTTACAGGACTTACTGGTACTGCTGGAGTCCTGAGGGGGCGTGGCCTCAACCGGAAGAGGTGGGGCATCTCAAGATTTAAAGGCCCTGGGGCACCGGCTGTGGCTGGGAGCCCCCAGGGCTCAGGGGCAAATTAAAGGGCCCGGGGCTCCGGCCGCCGCGGAGCTCCAGGCCCTTTAAATCCCGGCCCCAGCCCGGCAGCCGGGCTCGGGCGTGGATTTAAAGGGCCCAGAGCTCCCGCAGCTGCGGGGAACCCCGAGCCTTGCCGGGCTGGGGCCGGGATTTAAAGGGCCCGGAGCTCCGAGCCCTTTAAATCCCCGCCGCGGAAGCTGGTGCGGTCCGGCACGGTGTACTGGCTCTTGCTGGTACGCCGTACCGGACCGTACTGGCTTACTTTCACCTCTGGCCACAGTGCATAATTTGTTAAAATTCCCTTTTGGTATAGACCTGATAGAACTTCCATAGAAGTCAGTGGGAATTTTTCAGTTGATTTCAATGCGAGTTAGATCAGTCCCTAAATTCTGTTTGTTTGGTTTTCTTTTTTTGTCAACCTTTTTAACTAGAAGCATTTTCAAAATTAGTGATGGGATTCTTCTGTTGATGGTAAGGTCTGTGTTAAAAAGAGACGTGACTTAAAGCTGACAGCAAGAGAGTTGTGGCATTATTTCATACATACACACAGAATTTCTATAATAAAACAAAAGAGAGGCGTGGGCACTGGCTTTTAATAATTTAAACTTGATGGGACACAAATTTGGATCCTCTGTGATCTCTCTTCTGCAGTTTCTGTACTTAATTTAAATAGATATTCAGATTTGAAGATTTCTTATCAATGGTTTTGTTTTTTCCCTTTGAAAAAAATACAGAGAGATAATCTGCGGTAACATGCTGTTAGCATTTCATAGTTAAATTTCCTGAACAAGTACCAACAACAATTGCAAATATGCTTATAATATTTTGTATGCCCACATCCTCTGAGCTTTAAACAAACTCAGGTTAACGTCCTTTAACATTTTAAGGAAGCCCTAAGGTTGTTTTACTGATTTTTAGCATATGTCAATAATTGTAATGGGCTTTCTTTTTTAGAAACCTAGACCAAACAGCTGTAGAAAGTAGTTGTCATGCAACAAACTAAAGGATTTTTCAGTTTTGATGTATGTATTATTATATAAAATGCATTATGTATACGTAATTATATATGCTGAAAATCTAATACCTTTTTCTTCAATTGTTAACTGACCTCTTCTACTACAAGTCCTTCTCTAATCCATATAGGACTACATAGCTCCCCAGCTGTATTGCTGTTCTTGGTGCAGGGACCTCCAGATATAAAACGTAGAGGTAGCTGAGAAAGGATATCTGTGCTTAAATTGCACTGTGTACGCTTCCATATATAGATTTGGCATGTTCACAGCCTTCAGTTGATTTAAATGAGCTATTGGCCTCCTCCAGAACTTTGCTTCTCATCAGCTATCATGTTGGCCAGCATGAAACTCATCTTTTTCTATAGTCCAATACTGTTTCATTTTATGTAGTAAAATGAGCTTTGTTCTGTCTTCTGATTTGTCTCAGAAGCTTTAATGACATTAAAATATAGATGAAAAATATGGGAAGAAGTGTGGGTTTTTACTCTGTGTGATACTTTCGACACTTACGTATTTTTGTACAGCATCATTGTAATGGGGCCAGCACCCACTTCTTGTGAGCGCCCCCTCTGGTTGGATGTGTCTGTGGTTTTTAAACCAGTCCAGCCCTGGTATGGGGCCGTATCTCCAGGGCTTCCTCCCTGGAGACACTATCTTCCTGCAGCCCTCCTCAGGCTCAGTCCCTACTAGGGATGTAAAACATTAAACGGTTAACCGGTAAGCATTAGTCTTAGCGGTTAACCCACCCTAACCGTTAACCCCCAGCCAGAGCAGCAGCCTTCTCCCTTTCATTGGTAACCTGTTAAACGATATAATTTTAATAGTTTAAACCGTTAACTTTTTAAACACTATTTACATCCCCAATCCCTACTCAGAGTCTGCAGCCAGCTAGGAGCTCCTTCATTGCTCCCCCGGTCCCTGCTAGCAAACTGTCTTTGGCTCAGTCCTAGCAGCCAGCCAGGAGCCTCTCCCTCCTCTGGTCCCTGCCTCCACTTAGCTGTCCGTTGTGCTGCAGTTCCCTCAGCCAGCCAGGCATGGGAGCCTTTCTTATCGAGCTCCACACAGCAACTGCCTGCTGCTCTGTTCTGCAGCTCCTTTTATGTGGCCCTCTTGGGCCCTGATTGGCTGCTTCCCCTGCAGCCACTCTAGCCTGCTTGGAGGATCTCTCTACTGCTCCTTTCCTGGGATGGGTGTGGCAGAACCCTGAGACCTCTGGGGGGGCTTTGGGCCTAGTCCACCCCATCACAGTCATTCATACAGAAATCACATATTGGATTTTAATAGATTAGCATATGCAAGCAAATACAAATAAGCTGTTTTGGTCATAATATATCTGGTAGCATCTGTCCATGAGGAGTCAGGTTGCAAAGGGCTACAGTGGCCAAGTTTCATGGAAAATAATTGAATGCTGGGAAAGGCATGAGGAAGAGAATGTGATTATTTTATTAGAAATTTGTTTATTGATCATCATAGATCAGGAAAAAGAGAAGCCATATCTATGAGATAAAGACTCAGGTGATTAGAAGCAAAGATGTTTGTGTGAGCTATCTCCCTTTGTGGACATATATACTGGGGAAAGAATGAAGTCTAAGACTGAGAAACCTCAGAAATATTGTTGAGGTATTGGAGATGAGACGGCTAAGAGTCCACAGAGAATATTGATTCCTAAGAGGCACTTCTTATACCAGCTTTCTGGTATGGACAGGATGTGGATGAAGATGCTGGAAAATGGGTGAGATGTATTTAGTTTTTTTTATTTCCAGTATGTAAGAAAGTAAGCAACTGCATGTTGGACCAATTGAAATTTGAGAGCACAAACAAGGGAATATTTTGGGAGATGTATAGTTGAAACAGGATTTGATGTAGGCTGTGTTGTGGAGATATTAGGAATTGGGACATGTAGGAAGCAAAAGCGAGTTCAGAGTCAATGTGAACACTTAAGTTCCTGCCAGTTGTGATAAATCAAAAAGGGAGGCCAAAATAGTGGATGAATTATATTATCCTGGTGAAGCCAGGCAAAAAGAAGGTAAAATGGATGTAGATTTTCATGTCATCTGCATAGCAGTGAGCAGATTGAATTCAGACAGGAAATGGCCACTGGGGATGACACAGAGGAGAGTGCCAGGGACTGAACTCTGAAGGACATTATAATGGTGGTCACTGATGGAAGAGGAATATTGCTATTGTAAATTGTGAGATTCTGTTGTTCTCCCACCCCACATATGTATAGCAATTATATACGACACACTGTACAGATGTACAGTAGTAGACAATACGGAGGAGGACCGGAATGTCATACAAGATGATCTTGTAAACTGGAGTAATAGAAATGGGATGAAATTTTGATAGCACAAAGTGCAAGGTCATGCATTTAGGGACTAACAACAAGAATTTTTGCTATAAGATGGGGATGTATCAGTTGGAAGTGACAGAGGAGCAGAAAGACCTGACTGTATTGGTTGATCATAGGATGTCTATGAGCTGCCAGTGTAATGAGGTTGTGAAAAAAGGCTAATGCAGTCCTAGGAGGCAGATAAGGTATTTCCAGCAGAGAGAACCATTGGTACCATTATACAAAGCACTGGTGAGACTTCATCTGAAATACTGTGCACAATTCTGGTCTCCCATGTTTAAAAAAGATTAATTCAAATGAACAGGTGCAAAGGGCTACTAGGATGATCAGAGGAATGGAAAACTGACTATATGAGAGAAGACTCAAGGAGCTTGGCTTATATAACCAAAAGATATGATTGCTCTCTAAAAATACATCAGGGAGAAATATCAGGGAGGGAGAGGAGTTAGTTAAGTGCCAGTGTGGACATAAGAACATCAGAGGAGTGAAGTTCTGGAACAGCCTTCCAAGGGGAGCAGTGGGGGCAAGAAACCTAACTGGCTTCAAGACTGAGCTTGATAAGTTTATGGAGGGGATCATATGATGAGACTGCCTATAATGGCATGTAGCCGATCTGCAACTGCTAGCAGCAAATATCTCCGTGGCTGGTGATGGAACACTAGTTGGGGAGGGCTCTGAATTACTACAGAGAATTCTTTCCCAGGTATCTGCCTAGTGGATCTTGCCCACATGCTCAGGGTCTAACTTATTATTTGGGGTCAGGAAGGAATTTTTACCACAGGTCAGATTGGCAGAGACCCTGCGGGTTTTTGCCTTCCTCTGCAGCCTGGGGCATGGTTTAAACTTGTAGGTTTAAACTAGTGTAAATGATGGATTCTCTGTAACTTGAAGTCTTTAAATGATGATGATTTGAGGACTTCAGTAACTCAGCCAGAGGTTATGGGTCTATTACATGAGTGGGTGGTTGAGGTTCTGTGGCCTGCAATGTGCAGGAGGTCAGACTAGATGATCATGATGGAGTCTGAGTCTATGAGTACCTGCCACTATGATCTTACAATCAGAAAGGACAAGATCGGCAAAAACTGGCAGATAGAAACTGGTAGGAAACTGAGGTAGAGAGAAGTCAAATGACTTTGTAAGTCACACAAAGTCTGTAGAGGAGCCCGGAACTGGAACAGCTCTCGAGTTGAACACTAGTGCTTTACCCTGAGATCATCCTTTCTGTGTCATTTGTATGTTAAATATGGTAAACATTGATTTCATGAAACATGCACAAACCAACTAAAATGCTTTCCATTGATAATGACTGAAATGTACAGATAGGGAAACTAAGAAAAATGCTGCTCAAGAACTTCTTAGAGTTTGATTTAAGGATATTTACTTCTTATGTTTTGAGATGTGATGTTTACAATTTGTGTTTTAACAGTTAAAGCTTTAACTTTTTATATCTCAATGTCTATTTTCCTCAACTGTGAACATTTTAATAGATAAAAACGTAAAAGATGCTTAAAATAAATATCAATATTATCCATCAAAATTATTTTTAAAATTGAATTCTGCCAAGCCTATGCGCAAGACACACACAAAAAGGAACACAGAATATCAGAAAGAAAAAAGGAAATTTTATTGTATAAATGTCTATAATCCCTAGACCTACCTGTAAGAAAATATTTACATATGTTGTCTTTCCCAAATGTTTCTGCTAATAGATTTGAATGAACATATTAATATTCTACACACACTGAAAGTAGAAACTCAAAGTTTAAATTTTTCGGTGGTGGTGTTCATGTTGTTTGTGAGAACCAGCTACTTCTAAACCCCCAGTGGTGTTCCCCAAGGGTCAGTCCTAGGACCAATCCTATTCAATTTATTCATAAATGATCTGGAGAAAGGGGTAAACAGTGAGGTGGCAAAGTTTGCAGATGATACTAAACTACTCAAGATAGTTAAGACCAAAGCAGATTGTGAAGAACTTCAAAAAGATCTCACAAAACTAAGTGATTGGGCAGCAAAATGGCAAATGAAATTTAATGTGGATAAATGTAAAGTAATGCACATTGGAAAAAATAACCCCAACTATACATACAACATGATGGGGGCTAATTTAGCTACAACGAGTCAGGAAAAAGATCTTGGCGTCATCGTGGATAGTTCTCTAAAGATGTCCACGCAGTGTGCAGAGGCGGTCAAAAAAGCAAACAGGATGTTAGGAATCATTAAAAAGGGGATAGAGAATAAGACTGAGAATATATTATTGCCCTTATATAAATCCATGGTACGCCCACATCTCGAATACTGTGTACAGATGTGGTCTCCTCACCTCAAAAAAGATATTCTAGCACTAGAAAAGGTTCAGAAAAGAGCAACTAAAATGATTAAGGGTTTAGAGAGGGTCCCATATGAGGAAAGATTAAAGAGGCTAGGACTCTTCAGTTTGGAAAAGAGAAGACTAAGGGGGGACATGATAGAGGTATATAAAATCATGAGTGATGTTGAGAAAGTGGATAAGGAAAAGTTATTTACTTATTCCCATTATACAAGAACTAGGGGTCACCAAATGAAATTAATAGGCAGCAGGTTTAAAACAAATAAAAGGAAGTTCTTCTTCACGCAGCGCACAGTCAACTTTAGGAACTCCTTACCTGAGGAGGTTGTGAAGGCTAGGACTATAACAATGTTTAAAAGGGGACTGGATAAATTCATGGTGGCTAAGTCCATAAATGGCTATTAGCCAGGATGGGTAAGAATGGTGTCCCTAGCCTCTGTTCGTCAGAGGATGGAGATGGATGGCAGGAGAGAGATCACTTGATCATTGCCTGTTAGGTTCACTCCCTCTGGGGCACCTGGCATTGGCCACTGTCGGTAGACAGATACTGGGCTAGATGGACCTTTGGTCTGACCCAGTACGGCCTTTCTTATGTTCTTATGTTCTTATATTTTAGTGAGATTTCAGTTTTATTAAGCTGATCGAAGTCCAAGGTTTTCAGTGCACACATACCACATTATCATAAAATAATATAGCTCAGTACAGAAAATAAAGAAATTATAGCCAATCTTTGTCACATTTTGTAGAACAAATGTTTGTTTTTCCTCAGGAAATGCTTAAATATCATTTTAAATGAGAAATTTTTCTTTAAGAAAGATCACTAAACATTATTTAGCTTATCCTTTGACAGAAATGCTTATCTCAGGGTGTACATATGACATGAAGATACCCTGTTTGGGGACAGTTTTCATCCCTGATGTGGAGCGTTGCCACACATGGGCTGTGCTCTGGGTCAGCTCGTTGAGCTGCTGCACAGGGAACTGGTAGCTCTGCACCAGTCTAGGTGGTGCCAGCCAGCATGCAAGATAATTTAGGGAGAAGCTGCAGGTCTGCATTTGTGCAGACTCAGGGCACCCATGCAGTCAGTGCTAAGGTGTTGTGACTGCTCTTTCAGCCCATGATCAGGAAAATAAACCACTGGATGTGAAGATGGGATTATGCAGCAGCTCCTCACTTTGATTCTGAGCTTAGACATTGTTCTCCATCTGCTTAGATTCTAAATACATTTATGCTTCTTCTTCAACCGCTTATCCATATGGGTGGTCCACTTCAAATGTGCATCCTCGTATACATGCTTATACATATTGCTTTATGTGTGTGGAGTGGATTTCATTCCTTGGGCTCTAATAATGAACTCTGCAAACTTAATTTTTATGATGTTACAAAGTTTGTAATTTATATAAATATCCATTATGAGGGTGATCTATAATTAAGGATCTTAGACTACCTCTGTTAATTGAGTTTATAACAGAGCTGTAAAAAATAATGTACCAAGTTGTAATATGATATACATAGAGTCACAATCTTGAACCAACCTACAAGCATCTTTGTTAGACTGACTTTTTACTGGAATACAAAACAAACAAAAGTTTGGTGGTTTAGAGAATATTTATGGACTGCTATAGATTACAAATACTCATTATTAAAAAAGGAGATTATGCTGGCTAGCCATATCTAATGTGGATTTAATGAAAAATCAGTCTATTGTATCTATTCTCATACATATCAAATTCAGTTTCATTTTCCTTTTGGTCTCTTTTTAATAAAACTGTTACACCTAACACATCTAAGTAAATTAAATGACAAAAAGTAGGAATTGTTTGAAATATTTATCCAGTTATGGTAGCAGGTGCCACACGCCATCCAGTTAGTTGGAGTTGTCTGCATATTTCAAAGCAGAATTGGGTCCAATGAATCTGGTTTAAGCCTCAAAATCAAGGAAATTTAGAGTTAAAAGCCATATACCATATGTGATCGAAACAGTTTTTGGACAGCAGATCCAGGGCGATGGCTATGCTACAGAGCGTGTAGTGGTACAGCTGAACTGATGCAGCTCTGCCGCTGTAGCGCTGCTAGTGCAGACGCTCTAAGCCGAAGGGAGAGGACTCTCCCATCGACTTAATTATTCCAGCCCCCATGAGTAGAGGTAGCTATGTCGGTGAGAGAAGCTCTCCTGCCACATAGCGCTGTCCACACCAGCGTTTAGGTCGGTGTAAGTTACATCGCTCAGGGGGGTTGCTTAGTCACATAACTTATACCAGCGTAAGTGTAGTGTGTACATAGCCTTCAAGTTTGTCAGTTGAGAGAACAAAGAACTTTGCTGGATTGAAAAGGGTTTCCTCAAGGACAACTGTCTGAGAGACTTCAGGGAAATAGATTGAGATCAAGATTCCCACAGGTTTGGGTTCTGGTGTACGATAGTCAAGCATGAGGACCTATTATTAGTATTATAAAAAACCTTTTCTCTTAAATTATCCTTTTTCCTACTGTTAAAATTAAACAATACTTTGTTTTAAGAGGCTGTTTTGGGTCACTGTATTCACTGTTTGTCAAAAGCCCTGATGGGGAAGTATCACAGTATCATACCCAGTCAGACCTGCTGGGCAAGCACAAGATGACACACAGGGTACTGGAGCCTTGAACCCAGTCTAAGAATGGGAAAATTACAGGATTCCACCCAATAAAAGGTAAGGGCACAAGGACTACACCTGTGCAGATACACTCAGAGGGACCAGAGAAAGGGTCGGAAGTACAGCTAGCTCTGGGACACTTTATTCAATATGCCTAGGTTTCCCTCTGGCACGCATCATTAGAGGTGGTTTGGGATTTTCCATCAGAATGATTTTCTGACAGAAAATGCAGTTAGCAAAATCAAAATCTTATGCAGGAAAAATTTCAATTTTGCTAAATGTTTCTCTCCAGAAAATCAAAAAGCTATTTTTTATTTAGGGTCAGTTTGATCCAAATCAGAATATTTTGTTTGTTAAATTGGCAAACGTTTTGTTTCATATCAGTTCCACAAAACATTAAACCACACTTCTCTATTAGCATGTTGTTGCCTCATGTGATTTCTAGTTCGGACCCCCATGCTTTCTTATGGGCTAGGCTGTTTGGAGAACTACATCTCCCAGAATGGAACATGAAGTTCTCTCTGACCAAGCTGTGTGGTGCATCAGGGAAAATGGGAGTCTGGTGCATAGGAGAGAGTTGGGGTATCAGGCTCTTAAACTACAACTGTTATGAGTCAATGTGCCACAGTTGGGAAATGCAGTTTAATGATGAACTGATTCTAAAGAAAGCATTTAGGTTCAGTTCAGCAAACGGAAACAAAACCTTTTGATTTTGGGGATATAAAAATGTTTAATTTCAATCAAAAATGTCTAACCAAAACTTTTTGCCATTTCCAAATTGAAATTTGTTTCATGAAGAATTGCAACTTCTCATCCCAATTCACAACAAGAACAGATGTTGAAACATCAGAATTTCTCACCGGATGGAAATTCCAAATTTCACTCAGCTCTACTCATCACCATAATATCTGAGCATATTAAACAACTGAGAGTTAGGAAAGTATTACTCCTATTTTATAGATGGCGGTATTAAAGTATAGAGAGGTTAGCTGATTCCCCAAAATCACATAAGATGTCTGTGGCAGATCCATGGATATAACATGGATCTTGTGAGTCCCAGGTTAGCACCTTAATCACAACAGTACCTTTCCTACTATATGCATATTTCCATTTCAAAGGAGTAAACAATCACACAGTTTATAGAACTTCCTCATTTTTATGGTATTATGTCAAGTATTTAATGTTATTTCAGTGCATACATTTTGTGCTCTGTTTTAAAAAATAAATTTGGCATTAGTCCATGGTAAAGTATTGTTTTTCCTCTTTATCCAAATTGTAGTAGGTTAACTTTAGCTATAAACTCATACTATGTTTGAGTAGCACCTAGTTATTCACAAATTGGAGTTTATTATTATTATTATATCTGCAATGATCAACATATATAATTATTGCTAATATTAGTAAAGACAATATTTTGTTGTAACATAGCTATTTCCCTGTAAGGATAACTAGTTTAGAACTCCATAATTAGAAAAAGGAAATACAGTTTAAAGGTAAAGATGGATGTATTTCTGGGATATAAATTGGTTCAGCTGATCAGAAGAAAGTAGGCCATATCTGGAGCCACACCAATTTGCATCCATTTGAAAAACTGGACTAACAATAAGGTTTTTTTTATTATAGGAATCCAAGGTAGATTTATAACAATTTCTTTCCAAAATGATTGTTGTAATATCTTGAACATAGTATGTGCCAGATGCTTCTCCCATTGAAATTAACAACAAAATTCCCATTTGATTTCAGTGCTAGCAGGATTACAGCCTGTGTCTTTTTGAAGAGAGAACTTTTTTAACAATTATTATGACGTAATAAAAATATATGGATTATGTCCACATTGAGACAACATCACAATAATTATATGGTGCCAAAGTTTACTACAATCTGACACAGTAACATCGGCTTTATTTGAGCTAATATCAGTAAATGTTTGCTTATTTATGTTCCCAGTTTAGAAATGCATAATTCTATACTTTTAAGGTTCTTTATTCATGGCTTCACACTACAGCTGCTACTGAGATAGACTGCAGATATGCAAGTACAGCAACTTCTACTATGTTATTATCGGTATTTAACTCTGTTGAATGGATCAAAGACCAATTTGTTCTTCCTTTCTGCTCTCTCCCTGTTTTCGGGGCTCCTTGTTTGACTCCAGCTCTCAAATAAGGGATTTATGTTTCTAGCACAGAAAAGCAGTGATGTGATGGTAGTAGCTTATAAATCTAATGAGCTGCATGCTAGAAACATTTCCGTCTCATAATCATGATTTATATCTGTCTTGTTTAGCCCTTAAACGTATCTCATTTCCTTATTGTCTTTTCGCTTTCAGTACCTAAATAACTATGCTGTTAAATTTCATGCATGGCTTAACAGGATCTAAAACCTTGTTATGTATTTGCATGATGTAAGTAGTTTGGATTATGTAACATGGAGGGAAAGTAAAGCAGAATTGAACCACTTATTCAGTATGCATGGTCATGCAGAGCAACAAGCATATTTCTGCATCTGGTTAATAAATTCAGTAAGTGAGAATTTATCAACATCTGGTATCTGCCTTTTTTGTTCCTCCAAATGAACAACTGGTGCATGGTGACCTTTGGTATTTTTTTTCCTGTGGTTGTTTGGAATTCTCACAGTGGTTTTATGCTTAGTTAGGATAAAATGCTGTTGCTGGCATAGTCTTGTACACGTTTATATCTTAATTTGCTTCTTGAACTTGTTTTTTTTATGCATACTACAAAACTGTACACATTGCTGTTCATAAAGGAAGACAAGGCTGCTCTGTTCATGCATCGCAAAGCAACTTACTTAATACAGCACTTCAGTGAGGTTAGGCCCCAATCCTGTAAATGCTTATTGCCTTATCTTTACACATGAGTAGTCCCACTGAAGTCTCAACTGCAGAATCAACTGTGGGCCGCAAAGAATATACAAAACATAGGCTTTGTGTAATGAAAGGTTGTCTTTGCCTGAAAATGTGGAGATTTAATGGTTTATTTAAATATCGCTCCCTTCACAGTTCTTTAAGTTTACAATGAACATTTTTTCTTTTAAATATGGAAAAATAAATGAATGTTCTTTCTTTTGTAGCTGGTAGAGTGTGTTTTGAAGTTCCTAGAAATAAGCAGTTAAAATATTTTTGGATTTGAGGGAACATAGTTAGCTTAAACTGTGTCTTCAAGCATAGTACACTGTCTCTGTTCAGCTACTGATTTATTTTTTCAAATAGAATACATCTTTTTGCTCATTATAAAAGACTACTACTGGTGACAAGGCAGAGATATAGGCAATTCACAACGTCTGGAAGTGAGCTAAAGCTTCATCGTTGCATTTCCAAATTTGTGGCTTACCGGAAATGTGCCTGTGGATTTTGCCCTGAAAACCATTGAAAGACCTTATGAAACAATGCGCCAAGTGCTTTACAGCACTTCATCAGACATTAGTTATTTATAAATTACTGTGATAAATTTGTAAATACATTTTAGGCTACAGTGGCCTCTGGGTCCAATTTACACCCCATGTAATCCCATTGATGTCAACGGAATTGCACAGGACAAAGTCAGAGCAATTGCACAGGACAAAGTCGAATTGGAGGACCAGATCTCAGCTGCTACAAATGGTCATAGCTCTGTTAAAATCAACAAAATTATATTCACAACAACTGTCAGTGCAGAATTTTTCCTTGCAGTATGTTCTCCATTGCGTTTTCTGGTCCCCAAATGTCTCCAGTAAGGGAGCTTTTGACACTTCTCTAGGGAGGTTACAGGTCAGTAGATCTCTTGTTAGAAATGTTGTCCTAATATTAGGGTACGTCTATACTTACTTCCTGGTCCGGATGTAAGCGATCGATCTTCTGGGATTGATTTATCGCGTCTTGTGTAGACACGATAAATCGATCCCGGATCGATCCCAGAAGTGCTTGCCGTCGACGCCGGTACTCCAGCTCAGCGAGAGGAGTACGCGGCATCGACGGGGGAGCCTGCCTACAGCGTCTGGACCCGCGGTAAGTTCGGACTAAGGTACTTCGAATTCAGCTACGTTAATAACGTAGCTGAATTTGCGTACCTTAGTCCGAAGTGGGGGGTTAGTGTGGACCAGGCCTTTTATTAGTCTTATTGTAATGTTCAGCGTGATATGACCTAGTGTCTGAATATTGAAAGACAGATTGATGATAACTCAATAATGGAACGATTTGTATACTAAAACACACATTAAAAAAATAGAGCCAACCTGGACCCCCAGCCTGCTACCATGGATGTGCTTAACTATAAGCACGTGAATCTAATGCTTAAAGTTAGGCACCTCTCCTCAGAGTCACTGCATCTTCCCCTCACCTCCCTCCCCCATGTCTTCCTTGAGGGCACCCTTAGTTGTCACCTTTCCAGGCAGAGACCCGTATCTCTCTCCCATTCCAGACCACGGGTTTAGGTTTACTGTCCCGCTGCATCTGACTCTCCTCAGCAGGTGTGACCGGGATTCAGTACCTGTGATTATCCTCTGTCCAGGGGCTCAAATAGTGTACACCAGTTAGCAACTAGCCTTCACAAAGCAAGCTGCATTTATTCTTAGGGTAAAAGCATGACAGAGAAAACCTATAAAAACAAAATAACCTACATGCATGCTGTAAGCTTACCAGAGGTCACCCCAACTCCAACCTAGGGCTCTGGTAGGTATCAGACTTTCAAACCTCCCAACTGGGTTTACCCTGTTGGTACAAATCCATGTCAATTTTCAGATCAGAAACGAGAACCCAGACTGGATAGTTCAGGCATTTCTTTATATGGCGTGAGCCTTTGATCTTCAGTCTCTGCGGACAGGTAATAATCACCAGTCAAGGTCCCTTTCCTCGGGGTTGGGGTTTTGGGTTTTTTTGTTTTATTTTGCATAACCAGAGTTGTGGAATTTGCATTAACCACTCCCCAGGGATTCCCCCACTTAACACTTACTGTCCCAAAAATTCATGTTTGTCTGGCACATCTCAATATAGTCTTTTGAATTCCTCACACTTCCCAGGACTCACATCTATCACTGTCCTCACGCAGAGCTAACCCGAGTGGAACCGGAGGTCAGGATGTAGGGCAGGCAGCTCGGTGTAGATGGCAGCTCTCGTGTCCAGCTGGATGGTGTCCACAGCAGAATCAAGCCCTGGCTTGCAGTTGAGGGGGCCTAGGTTTCTACAAGTTTTCAGCTCCCATGTGTGCCACATTTTTTTGGAGCTTGGACTGTCTATAGAGGAGCAGGGGGCTCTGGATCTGTGTCAGGCCCACTTGACTGGGAAAAAATTGCTGTTCCTCCTGTTCTCCCACAAAGTGAGTCAAAACAGCTGCTCCTCCCAAAGCTGCAGAGATCAACCCAGTTGGTATAGTCGAGGGCAAAAGTGAGTAAATGGAGTTTTCCCATTTCTCATTTAGGGAATATGGAGTTTAGTTTCTTAATTTACCCACTTTTTTTTTTTTTTAAGCCTAGAACACCATTCTTATACAGTTCATGTGCAGGTAATAGTTCTATTGGTTTTAATCCGTCAGTGGTACGAGGGAGACTGGAGACGTGTCAAGAGTTCTCATTGGTAGATTTCCTAGTAAACAATATTTACTACAGAAAATAAAAAAGCCCACTGTGGGCTATTGTCAAAGTCCATTCACCTTCTGATTAAATTACCATATGATTTTTTTGTTTTAACTGATAAACTCTGATAAAACTCCCAGATCGGGAAAAACAGTGAAATTGGTGTTCATCTGGAAAACACCTGAAAAACATGGGAGATAGGTTACCTGTATCTAAGGCCTTGTCTACATGCAGAATAATGTATGTTATGGGTGAGGGGAAGAGGATTTCTGAAACTCACTATTATGTTGCACATTAAGTGGTCTGTGTAGACCCTGCTTGGTTTGCACTAAAAGTTCTCTAGTGTGCCTAATGTAGTGCTGTTTGAGAAAGCCCTGAAAATGACCAAGTTGTGGACAACTACATAAAACTCAAAAATTGCTAAAAAAAATAAACTCAGAAAATGAAATTAATAAACCCCTAGAAATTTTGCATATGATACAAATCAAGTACAGAATCTTTTTTTGTAATCAGGATGCCTCTTTTGAGCTCTATGGGTTTAAACTTACTGATCAGTGCTATCTCATGTACATTGATATCAGTGTCTCTGATCACTATTTGAATACTATCTTGCTGCCTGAAGCACGGATATGGAAACATTTTTCACAGCCAGATTTTCACACTGCCAAAACAAACAAACCAGCAGAATACTGAATAGGTTGCACAGACATTATAGCATACTGAGATACACATACTCCATAGAGAGAAAGATAGGAATAGTATACTTTTATCTATTGATAGATTATGGTCAATTTTATATGATATTTCTCTGCTGCTTTTCATAATATATAACATGCAAAATCACATTTGAAGAGACATCGTTCATAAAAGCATTTTACAGTTTTAGGATCTCAAAAGATAAAAATCCTAATCAGTATTCAGGTGTAAATTTTTTCTCTTGATAAATGACTGAGTCATTCACAAAACTCTTTCAGTATGAACTGATATAATAATTAAGGCCAGGACCCTGCAACTGTGTTCTTTAGCAGGGGAATTCTTATACAGTTGCACTCTGTATGAACGATCGGGTGCGTGTGAATGGCTCATGTTACAGAAACCGCATAAGTCATGATATGGTACATTAACTTTGAAATGACGATTTAAAGCAATTTGTAGTTAAAGAACAGTTTTACTGATCTACATTTTTAATATAACTTTTTTAAAACACTGCATTGTACAGATGAAGTATGTGGAAGCTTGTCTAACTTACATAATTTTCTATAAAATCAAACTAATTTTGTGGTGGTAAATAAAAAAATATACTTTTTTTTAAACAATCACATTTTCACTTTTGAAAATCAGTTTTCAAGCTTTAAATCCTTGCAGTGGCAAAAGGCTAACTTTCTTACTGTAAACTATTTCACCTTGTTAACACTCTTCCATATCACCCAGCAGAAAAAAATAATTAAAGCCCATTCAGGATTGCCCTGGAGCAGGGGTCGGCAACCTTTCAGAAGTGGTGTGCCGAGTCTTCATTTATTCACTCTAATTTTAAGGTTTTGTGTGCCAGTAATACATTTTAACGTTTTTAGAAGGGCTCTTTCTATAAGACGCCAGGGCCAGAGACGCCAGGGCCAGAGACGCTCGGCCGGGGGGGCCGGACTGGGCCGCGCCTCCTCGCGCCGCCCCAGCCCCAGCCCTAGCCCCAGCTTCAGCTTACCTGCTGCCTGTCTGTTTCAGGCTTCCCACGAACATTTGATTCGCAGGAAGCAGGGGAGGGGGAGGAGCAGGGGGCGGAGCGTTCAGGGGAGGGGGCGGAGAAAGGGCGGAGTGGGGGCGGGGCCGGGGCCCTGTGGAGTGTCCTCTTTTTGTTTTTTTTAAAATATGGTAACCCTAGACTGAACCCTGCCTATTTTTTGCTGGAAGTTCATCAAAACCTGTATGTTTCCGAGAAACATCTCAGTTTCAACGAATTGGCACTTTCCAGTGAAAACTTGTTTCATCACAAACTTCTTGACCAGCTTTACTGAAAATGGATCATAGAGGCACAAGCAGAGGTGAAAGTAAGCCGGTACGCCCCGGTACGTCATACTGGCAAGAGCCGGTGCGCCGTACCGGGGTGGCCCGGCTTCCCCAGGCGGCAATTTAAAGGGCCTGGGGCTCCCAGCAGTGGCTGGAGCCCTGGGCCCTTGAAATTGCCGCCAGAGCCCCGCTGCTGGAGCCCTGGGGTAGCTGCCTCTACTGCCCTGGGCCCTTTAAATAGCCCCCAGAGCCCCGCCGCTGCTACCCCAGGGCTCTGGGGGCTATTTAAAGGGCCCAGGGCTCCCACTGCCTCTACAGCCCCGGCCCTTTAAAAATAGACCCCGGAGCCCTGCTGCCGGAGCCCTGGGGTAGCAGCGGCAGCCGGGGGCTCCGGCAGCGGTTTAAAGGGCCCGAGGTGGTAGCAGCGGCCGAGCCCTGGGCCCTGTAAACTGCTGCCAGAGCCCCCAGCTGCCGCTGCTACCCCGGCGGGGCAGGGGGAGGGCACTTATCGGTACAGGGCAGGCCGGGGCTGGCTCTGACCCCCCCCGATCCCCGTCCCTTCTGCCCGAGGCCCTGCCCCTTCTGGGGGCCAAAGCTGGCCCCAACCCAACCCCGTACCGGCAAGTCCCTATTTTTACTTTCACCCCTGGGCACAAGGGGCCAGGCTCACTGAAAGAAATTTTGGGCCCTCGTATATCATGGTCACTGGGGCCCTACCCTTTCTCATTTCACTTTATTTGGGATATTTTGGCATCCTACCCCCACAAGCTCAGGGCCCTGGTACAGTTGTCCCTCCTTTCCTTCCCCACTCATCAGCCCAGATTCATAAAGGAACTTCGGTGCTCAGAAAATCACTGTGATTCACAAAACCTTTGAAGCTGTTCCACTTTGGAAAAATAGTTAGAGTCATTGGGTCAGAGCGAAAGAGACAGAGAGAGAGTGCGCAAGTATGAGAGTGACTGTAGCCTGTTGGCTAGAGCAGGGGTTCTCAACCTTTTTCTTGCTGAGGCCCCCCTCAACATGCTATAAAAACTTCAGGGCTTAGCAGGGGGGAGGGGGAAGGGGACTCGGGACTCCAGGCTGGGGGGGTACGACCCTTGGGCATAGGCATAGTTTTACTTTTATTTGGGGGGGGCAAGAGCTGGCGGGGCTCAAGCCACCTCCGCACAGCGGGTCCAGAGAGGGAGCGCCACCTCCACCCCCGACTCACTCAGGAGGCCACCCAGCCTGTCTGGGCTGTGGGGGGCTGTAACCAAAAAATATAACTCTCAAAGGGGGGACTCAGTTCAGAAAGTTTGAAAACTGCTCCGGGTGCAAGGAGGGGGTAGCTAGGACTGTGTGCAGGCAGCGGGTAGCTAAGGGCTGTGTATGGGGGGGCTACCAGTGTGACTCCCAGCTTCACCAGAGCAGGGGGCGGCACTGGGGCTCCCAGCTTCAGCAGGGGGCGGCACTGGGGCTCCTGGCTTCAGCACCCCCGCTGCACCTGGCTTCGGGGGGAGGTTTGCTGGTTTCAGCCCCCCCACACCGCTCCCAGCTTTAGGGGGGAAGAAGGGTGAACACCACCTTCAGCCCCGCGCCACTTCTGGCTTCGGGGGGGGGGGCCACCTTCCCCTTTGCACCACTCCCAGCTTCGGAGGGGGTGATGAGGGGGGACACCGCCTTCAGCCCCGTGCCGCTCCCGGCTTCGGAGGGGGTGATGAGGGGGGACACCGCCTTCAGCCCCGTGCCGCTCCCGGCTTCGGGAGGGGATGGGGGACACTGCCTTCAGCCCCGCGCTGCTCCCGGCTTCAGATGGAGGTGAGGGGGGACGCCGTCTTCAGTCCCGCGCTGCTCCCGGCTTCAGCGCCAGGGCTCGTGGCACCGGCTTTCAGCTTCCAGGGGCCGCAGCCCCCCTGAAAGGGCTCATGGACCCCCAGTTGAGAACCGCTGGGCTAGAGCACTCACCCAGCATCCAGTCCACCTGCTCCAGTGACTCTAATTATTTATCCAAAGTGGAACAGCTTCAACAGGAGAGATGGAGAGAGACCCAACTTAGACTATCCTATAGCCCAATGGTTAGAGCACTCGCCTGAGAGATGGCAGATCCCTGTTCAAATCCTTTCTCCTTATCAGTAAGAAGGGGACTTTATCTGGGGATCTCCTGCATCCCAAGTGAGTACACTAGCCACTTGGCTAAAAGTTATAAGAGAGATCTCCCCTAGCCTCACCTGTTTTGTGTGGAGTTAGATGTGCTTGGAGCACACCTACCAGATTGGGCCTTACAGGTGAGTTAGGTGGAGGAATGCCTATCTTTCTCCAGATCATGACTCACACTGGGACTTAGGTGGGAGATAGGCATCCGGACATCTAGAGGGAGGCAGCAGTGTTCATGCCCAGAGGCCAAAACATAGGCACTTAGGGAACTTCTACTGTGAAAATGTAAGTGCTGAGTGATTTAGGAGCTTACAGGGTTTGACAGCAGGGGTTTTGTGAATATCAGTGGCAACTAAATCTGGAATTTAGGCACCAAAAGTAGGTCCCTTTGTAAATCTAGCACAAGGTACCAGACAAAATGGAACTAAGGGATGATCGAAGAATTTTATGGGTATCACAGCTCATATGATAGGCCACGTCATCCAGGAATCTCCAGGCTGCTTTGATCTGGAGCTGAAATTTTCAGTAGATAAATTAAAGAAAAATTGCATGGAAACCAAAAATATATATTAATTATTACAGTTAATTGTAAAGAAAAAAGTGCCAAAAGTGAAATCCCTGCAACCTGCATGGAAACTTTTTAAAGACACCATAATAGAGGCTCAACTTAAATGTGTACCCCAAATTAAAAAACATAGTAAGAGAACCAGAGAAGTGCCACCGTGGCTAAACGAAGTAAAAGAAGCAGTGAGTGGCAAAAAGGCGTCCTCTAAAAAGTGGAAGATAAATCTCAGTGAGGAAAATAGAAAGGAGCATAAACTCTGGCAAATGAAGTGTAAAAATATAATTAGGAAGGCCAAAAAAGAATTTGAAGAACAGCTAGCCAAAGACTCAAAGTAATAGCAAAAAAAAATTAAGTACATCAGAATCAGGAAGCCTGCTAAGCAACCAGTGGGGCCACTGGACGATAGAGTTGTTAAAGGAGCACTCAAGGATGATAAGGCCATTGCGGAGAAACTAAATGAATTCTTTGCATCAGTCTTCAAGGCTGAGGATGTGAGGGAGATTCCCAAACCTGAGCCATTCTTTTTAGGTGTCAAATCTGAGCAACTGACCCAGATTGAGGTGTCATTAGAGGAGGTTTTGGAACAAATTGATAAAATAAACAGTAATAAGTCACCAGGACCCGATGGTATTCACCCAAGAGTTCTGAAGGAACTCAAATGTGAAATTGCAGAATTACTAACTGTAGCTTGTAACCTATTATTTAATTCATCTTCTGTACCAAATTACTGGAGGATAGCTAATGTGAGGCCAATTTTTAAAAAGGGCTCTAGAGGTAATCCCGGCAATTACAGGCTGGTAAACCTGACTTCAGTACCGGGCAAACTGGTTGAAACTATAGTAAAGAACAAAATTGTCAGACAAATAGATTAACACAATTTGTTGGGGGAAGAGTCAACATGGTTTTTGTAAAGAGAAATCATGCCTCACCAATCTACTAAAATTCTTTGAGGGGGTCAACAAGCATGTGGACAAGGGGAATCCAGTGGATATAGTGTACTTGAGATTTTCAGAAAGCCTTTGACAAGGTCCCTCAACCAAGGGTCTTAAGCAAAGTAAGCTGTCATGGGATAAGAGGGAAAGTCCTCTCATGGATAGGTAACTGGTTAAAAGATAGGAAACAAAGGATAGGAATAAATGATCAGTTTTCAGAATGGAGAGAAGTAAGTAGTGGTGTCCCCCAGAGGTCTGTACTGGGCCCAATCCTATTCAACATATCCATAAATGATCTGGAAAACAGTGAGGTGGCAAAATTTGCAGATGATACAAAACTACTCAAGATAGTTAAGTCCCAGACAGACTGTGAAGAGCTACAAAAGGATCTCTCAAAACTAGGTGACTGGGCAACAAAATGGCAGATGAAATTCAATATTGATAAATGCAAAGTAATGCACATTGGAAAACATAATCCCAACTATACATATAAAATGATGGGGTCTAAATTAGCTGTTACCACTCAAGAAAGAGATTGTGGAGTCATTGTGGATAATTCTTTGAAAACATCCACTCAATGTGCAGCGGCAGTCAAAAAAGCAAACAGAATGTTTAAGTGGGAATCATTAAGAAAGGGATAGATAATAAGACAGAAAATATCATATTGACAATATATAAATCCATGATATGCCCGCATCTTGAATACTGCGTGCAGATGAGGTCACCCCCATCTCAAAAAAGATGTATTGGAATTGGAAACGGTTTGGAAAAGGGCAACAAAAATTATTAGGGATATGGAACGGCTTCCATATGAGAAGAGATTAATAAGACTGGGACTTTTCAGCTTGGAAAAGAGATGACTAATGGGGGGATATGATAGAAGTAAATAAAATCATGTCTGGTGTGGAGAAAGTAAATAAGGAAGTGTTATTTACTCCTTCTTGTAACATAAGAACTAGGGATCACCAAATGAAATGAATAGGCAGCAGGTTTAAAACAAACAAAAGGAAGTATTTCTTTACAGAACACACAGTCAACCTGTGGAACTCTTTGCCAGAGGATGTTGTGAAGGCCAAGACTATAATAGAGTTCAAAAAAGAACTAGATAAATTCATGGACGATAGGTCCATGAATGGCAACTAGCCAGGATGGGCAGGGATGGTGTCCCTACCCTCTGTTTGCCAGAAGCTGGGAATGGGCGACAGGGAATGGATCACTTGATAATTACCTGTTTTGTTCATTCCCTCTGGGGCATCTGGCATTGGCTACTGTTGGAAGACAGGATACTGGGCTAGATGGACCTTTGGTCTGACGCAGTATGGACATTCTTATGTTCTTAAAGTCTAAATTGTTAAAAGCAAAAATAAAATGTCTTGCATTAAAAAAAGAAAGTTACTAGTTAAATAATATGCTACCATTTGTAACAGTCCTATAATGTAGATTAGGGAACAGGAAAAGAAAGTCCCATATGAATGTATGGCAGAGAGAGACTTCAAACATTGTTCTAAGACTCTTTTTGGGATGAAGTAATTAGAAAGCTTAACATTATGTTTGGGGCTAATAATAAAACATCCAGATATATTCAACTTGGGGACTTCAACATGCTACATATAATGGTGTATAAATGCAACATTTAAAAAAAAAAATCATCCTAGGCCAAATACAAAAAAAAATATCTATTTTAGTCAGTGGAAGTTTTGGGTGTAAAAGGAATGCAGAATTGGGCCATTAGGGCCAAATTTCAGCCTGGCTTTAACTGAGCCTTTGATTGTCCCTGTAAATAAATCCATCCACAAAACCTGTTGGCACATTTGTTTAAGATACAATCATTGTCATTGAGACAGTGAAATAACTAATTGTGCCTGCGAATTGTGTAGTTAAATATCTAAATAATTCAAATGGCAAATGCTAATAATTGCAAGCACATAAGATGAGGCATTTTAAAATCTGACTCTTATTGACTTATATCAAATTCTATATTCTTTGCTCAGTTCTTACTCAGGCAGAACTCCCATTGAAATAAATAGGAGTTTAGTGGAAATTAATGGATGTTTTGCATACCGAGAAAGAAGAGTAAGATTTGGTCCTAACAGCTTGATTTTCCAAAAATAGAAATCAATGATGGATCTTATTGTAGAGGACTGGTATGTGGGCTTGAGTGATCTCACCAGTCTTGAAAAATATTTCAGGTAAGTGAACACAAAAATGTAATAGCACATGGTATGAATTTCTAGAGCTATATAAATGATTGCTTTCATAATTCTATTTTCTGAAACAATTTTAGAATCAAAGCTACAATATTTGATGTGTGTAAAAACTGGTCAAGGTTCATTTATTTATATTGCTTATTTGTCTCTCCTCCCCAATCCTATTCACATCTATTAAAACAATAAAGTTGAAAACAAGTGATAAATTCTACTTTAAAATAAAATCTAATTTACTTTACCAGAAAAGTGAAAGTCTTTTACTGTGTCATCTATTCCAATGGGAGCAGCATTCACTATATTAAAATCTACATTATCAGACTGGACATTCTGCTAGGAAGTGTGAGTGAAATTACAGGTCTCAGTAACAAAAATACCAGAATCAACCACATTAATCGAGATTGTGTTTTATGGCCCAGTCCTGCAAATTGTTACTGCCACATGTAGCCTCATTTATTTCAAAGAGACTCTTCATGGGAGTAAATAGACACCAAGAGTAACTGTTCGCAGGATTGTAGTCCTAAAAAGATTTATGAATGTGCTTAATTTTATGCACAAGTAATTCCACTGAAACATAAAGACAAAACAATGCCTCTATCACTCTTTTTGTGCCTGTGTATAAGGGACAGTCATGTTCTAGTCCTAAATTGTTATAAATAATCACTTCTGGTTTGCTTTAAGGGATAAGTTAAGATCACTTTTTTTTTTTTAAGACTAGAAAAGCCCTGTTTTGGGGGCACAATCCTGCAGCCCTTGACCAGCTCTATTATTGACAGTGTTAAAACTCAAACTTTCCATTCCATGCAAAATGCTAACATTTCAAAATTTCATTTTGTCACAGATCTGAACAAAAAGTCAAACTTTTGAGATTCCCCTCAAAATGAAATTCTGAGCAATTTTGTTTCAAAAATATCTAAACAATCTTATCAAAGTGCTTCATTTTGATAAGGTTGAAGTACTTCATTTTATTAAGGTTGAAGAGCTTTGTTTCAATTTTTATAATATATCATATATGTGATGTTTACAGTGTTTATGCTCGTGCCTTTGCTTTCCTAGAAATCTGCTATTCTCCCGTTCTTAGACCAGGTGCTAAAATACAGCACCTAGTGTACCAACCAGGCTTACCCCAACAGGACTGACTGGGTTTAGATACCTGCAGTTCTTCCCATTGGGAGCTTGTGACCAGTGGTGAATCACAAGACAACCTTCTTAAAACAAAGTATTGTTTAATCATAACAGCACGAACAAAGCATGACATAAAAGCTTTTGAACACAACAAAAGGCCTACACACAAGTCTATCTTATCTGGAGTTTAACCTTCCTCTCAATAGGTCTAACTTGCCCCAGAACTTCAACCTCTAGAGTCTGGGTTCCCATTCTCTGACCCTGTTTATCCAGTCTTATTGTTCTGTGTTTTCTGAGTCTAGTTAAACCAGTTTGGGGAGCTCAGCATGATCTTGGATGTGTCACTTCAAAAGAGAAGGCTCTTGAGTTATGAGTTAAGTGTTTGCTAGGAAATGCATAGCAGGAGCCACCCTCCTTTCTGGGTGCATTTCCTGACAACCCTCTGACAAGTTAACTCAGTATATGCATACAGTAAACATCCTTTCAACAATCAGACAAATAGATATAATATATAATATTAACAAATTATTATAGGCAGCTCAAAACTCATCATAATAAGACATACTACAATAGTTGAACCAATAAAGTGGAAGCAAAGTGCCTTGACTTTATCAAAACAAAGTGCTTTGTTGAAGTTTTGAATGATAAATTATCAAAATTGATACAAAAATGATGATGGACTAGATTCAGCTCTGGGTTCTGCCAGTGTAACTCAGGAGCCAAGGATTCCCTAATAGATTCCATTCACAATTTCTCCTGGCTTCTAGTCAGCAGAAAGTCATCTTATATCTGATACCACTGATGCACTAGTCTATTCCAAACCACTTTTCAAAAATTAACATTATAGTAATGAATGCTAATTATGAGCTAGCTTGTGGAGTTACCATGAGTTCTGAGTAAGGTGCAGCATATAGCTGTGCTGACTCAGGTGCACAGCACAATTTGGTCCCTGGATCCCCCGTGCTCCAAGAGTCTTCCTTTACATCCAGTAAGTTGTGCCAGCCCTTTACATGGCACAAGTTATTTCTTTCTTTGTACTGGCTAAGCTGTATTGGTGATATATTGGGGAGGCAGCGAAGGTTCTTCCAAGTTCTCATTCACACGTGCAGAAAGGGGATAGCAGCCCCGTGGCAGCTTCTGTCTCCTTCACGTTGTGAATTGCAAGGTGGATAGCCTACACAAATGGAGTAAGGGGGTGGTGCTTTAAATCCACTTACTTCCCTGTGCAGGTGCATAGTATGAACCGCTGATTGACCCTCTGAATGTGTACAGATGATATAGACTAATCCAAGAGTGGGCAAACTATGGCCCGGGGGCTGTATCCTGCCCTCCAGACATTTTAATCCGGCCCTCGAGCTCCCGCCAGGCAGTGGGATCCAGGGCTTGCCCCACTCTGGCACTCCAGCTGGGGAGCGGGGTCTGGGGCTTGTCCCACTCTGCGTGGCTCCCAGAAGCAGCGGCATGTCCCCCCTCCAGCTCTTACACATAGGGGAAGCCAGGGGGCTCCGCACGCTGCCCCCGCAGCTCCCATTGGCTGGGAACTGTGGCCAATGGGAGCTGCAGGGGTGGTGCCTGCAGACAAGACAGCGTGTAGAGTCACCTGGCCGCGCCTCCATGTAGGAGCCGGAGGGGGGACATGCAGCTGCTTCTGGGAACTGCTTGAGGTAAGTGCCGCCTGAAGCCTGCACCCCTGACCCCTTCCCACACCCCAACCCCTTTCCCCAGCCCTGATCCCCCTCCCACCCTCCAAACCCCTCCATCCCTGCCTGGAGCAACCTCCTGCACCCCCAACCCCTCATCCCCAGCCCAGAGCCTGCACCTCCAGCCGGAGCCCTCCCCCCCACCCCGCACCCCAACCCCCTGCCCCAGCCCAGAGCCCCCTCCCACACCCTGAAATCCTCATTTCTGGCCCCACCCCAGAGTCCGCACCCCCAGCCAGAGCCCACACCCCTCCCGCACCCCAACACCCAATTTCGTGAGCATTCATGGCCCGCCATACAATTTCCATACCCAGACGTGGCCCTCGGGCCAAAAAGTTTGCCCACCCCTGGACTAATCAAACAACCAAGAGAGAAATTGAAATATATCATTCCAACTCAGACTTTTCCACTGTGTTTAGAACGTTAGTTTAATGCAATTAGTTACATTTAATAATTTGCCTTTAATCGAATTTCTTCTGCTTTTGTTTTGTGTTCCCTTCATTTGCACTATTCTCCTTAGATGCTTGAAATTAAAACTTCTTTTCCTATTGCGGCACTGTATATGTAAAACTTACTTTTTTTTTCTTTTGCTTCAGTACATAGCTTATATTATTCACTTTCTTCTTGTCATCCACTTTAGTCTAGTTTGGGGTTTATGGTTAGATAGTTAACTTGTGTTTTTCCTCTACTGACTGGCTGTCTTTGCAGCATCAAAGCAAAAATATTGTAGGGTCAAGGTATAAACAATGGTCTTTATTTTTTGTTTAATTTCTTTGCAACAGATGGTAGATTTACAAAGTCAAAGGAGATCCAAATAATGTTCCTCATCATAACAATTTAGGGCAGGCCAAATTACCACACACACCCCCCACACCACAATTTTTTTTTTTTTTTTTTTAAAACCAAGAAAAAACGACACTGCTTTAGGATGGCAAGTACCCTGCTCTCTGTGTCCACCACATTCTGTCTACATTCAAAATATCTTTTAATTTTACCTATTTTAAACTAATGAAGAAGCTTTTTATAAAGTGTTTGGGTAAGATCCCAATTTTTGACATCACAAATACTAAAGATTTTCTAGCTTTTTATTTCTTAATGGAATCTTCAGAGTCAGAAGTAAAAAGTTGAGGTATCAGTGATATAGTCATGTGATTTGTTATTCAGTCCAGTGTGCTTCTTAAGAATACAATAGAGATGTTTTTTTAAGAAGACTTTTAGCAAGTAGACTCAATCTTAGGCATTTGTATAAAAAAAAAATATCAGAGAATAACATTTTTTACTGGAATATCCATAGACACTCTTGAGATTTTAATAAGTCTTTACATTTCCATTCTCAATTATCATTTGTGGAAAACAGTGCCTAGAATTATTTAAAGCAACTGTTTTGTTAATAAATTCACTGTGTTATATTGGACCATTAACTTATTCTTTAGCTTTTTATGAGATTTTTTTCTATTCGTGAATAATGTTTATAGTTGAAATATTTGTTAGAATAGGCAATGTGACAAGGTAGGTGGTCTTCTAATTAATATTACAGTTCAGATCTGTAAACTATACAAGGATTGTTTAACAGTTCAGAATTCATGCCCTATTATGTTCAGACATTTGTTTAGGAATAAAGTTCAACATTTGCCTTGAAACACAATTGCTGTCATTTCATGGTCTATGGAAATGATTTTTTTTTTCAAGAACTGCTTTAAATGTATAATTAGTTGAAGTAATTTCTGTGACCTGTTGCTAAATATTTAGACTGTACCTTACTTCTGTTTGCGCAGAATTTTATAACTAGTACCGTAATTCTTAAACAGTTGCCAAAAAAGAAGGTTTCTTAGCAATATGAAGGACACTATAAACAGTAATAAGAGATGAGATGTGTTTAAATAATAACTTCCATCATAAAAACATCCGAGTTGTCAAAAATGCAACAACTGAATTGAGTATAAAACTAAATGCTGTCTAAAACCAGGATTGATTTTTTCTTATGATAAACCTGTGAGTTTTTTTCTTCAAGTCTCAACCAAATTTCCTTTAGTTGCAGAATCACGTAAATAGTTATACGGTACATAGGGTTATCAAGTTGTTTAAAGTAGAATATTTCAGTGTAGTTTTTCAGATTAAGCTAAAAGTCCTAATTTTGATTTATTGTTTTTGACCAAAGAGACACATTTCAGGAATATTTTTTTTCAGAATATGCAACTACTAATTAATTTAATCCAACTGTTACATAAACTTTTATGTAATGTTTTTGCAACATTGACTGACTATAGATATAACACTGTAAAGTTTCAACTTTGGAGAGGTACCAGCTAAACTATGGGTCGTGCTCTATCATAATCCATCTTTTGATGGATGGCCCAAACTCTTATTTTTAACCCTACTAATAACAGTCTGGCATATCTTCCCATAGTACGTAGTCTGTCCTGAAACAATGTCCAAGAGTGAGCTGGCATGCAGATTGAAATAACAGAATTATCTCTTACATTTAGAGATTGCAAACACTTGAGTTCACTATTGAGAACTTTGATGGGAGAATATGAAGAAGCTTCTTGCATTGTGGTCACCTGTATTGCAGCTGGCCAAATGATAATAGGTGACTCCAGTTTTCAGCATATTAATGGTTCACTTCATGAGTATAGCTATTCACAACATAAATTTGTCTCAGTATTTGTTTGCTTTTAGCTGTGGAGCAGTTGGCAATTGCTAACAGAAATAATGATAGTATCAAGGGAATTCAGCTAGGGATGGTAATAAAGCAACATGAATATAAATGAATGATAGTTTACTCTTGTATACTGATTCTAATTAGTCATTTCTGACAGTCGTAAAGAAAATACAAGCTGGATAACATTGCATGTTATTGAAAAAGTGTTCAGAATTTAAACTAATAAAAGGAAATCCTAATTACTAACTAAGGTTCTCTTAGGGCTTATCTACACAGCACTGGCAATGCACACTAGAGGGGTGTGATTTGTAAAGTGTTCTAATGTGCTGCACTCTAACTGCCCTGTGTGTAGACCCTACTGGCGTGCTCTAAAGGCATTTAGTTCACAATAACATAGTCCTAGCTGTACTATGTTAGGACTGCATTAACACAAACTAGGTATCTTTTAGAGCATACCAGCAGAGTCTACCCAGGTTAGAGTGCAGCATGTTAGTTAGCATGGCACACCACGTAGACAAACCCTTAATTTCCAAGAGAATAAGATCTTATAAGCAAACCTCTTAATCAAACTCCAGTTTTTACTCCTGTAAGTCTTCTTCCTCAGAAGTTTGAGATTCATGTTAGTTAATAATTGATTATCTGAGTTTGAGTACCAAAAACCGCAGGTTTTACTTTTATAACATATATTGAGCTCTGCAGGGTACAGAATTGCCATATGACAATCCAACATCCCGGATGCCTCATTATCAGGGTTCAATCCAGGGCACAGCATAAAGAGAACCCTAGAGATTGCACTATAAAAGTCCTTCTTCGAGTAGTGTCCCATATGGGTGCTCCACTGTAGGTGTGTCTGCGTTGCTGCATCTCTGATTGGAGATTTTAGATAGCTGTGTCCGCTAAGCCAACACATATGCTCTCCCCGTCTCGTGCTTTGCCTCGAGGCTATCTAGCACTGCTTGGGTGAACCACCCTTGGCCTGAGACGGAGCGATCAGCAGTCCAATTCAAATTTCAGTTTGTTGTATTTTTGTAGTTGACAGTAGAGTTTCCTTTCTTTATAGTTTCTAAGTAGAGTTTCCGTTTGTTCTCCTTTCCCCATTTTATTTTTCTCAAAGAAAAAAAACAAAAAAACTTTTATACCTTCGTTTTTCTCCCTGTCATTGTTGACACATTTTTTTTCTCCCCTTCACGGGGGACCACTCCCTATTATGGGGTATGCCTGGCTTCCTGGGTTCAAACATTGCCTCTCCTGCAGAGAGGCAGTACCAATTAGCAACTAACACTCGCTCTGTATTCGGTGCCTCGGAGAGGCTCACCATACGCAGAAGTGCACCTTCTCCCAAAAGGCCAGGACAAGGAAGAGCCGCGAGCTAAAACTTAAACTCATAATGATGGATAGTTCCCTCAGACTGGCCTGTGATCCTGTCCTGGGTCTCCTCCTTAACAATGGTCACCCCAGAGATATCTCCCTGGGTACTGACTTGCTGCCAGCAGCAGCAAACCCTAGTGGTACCGACCATCACTGTGATACTGCAGGAGTTTTATTTTTCCAGGGACCTATTGGTAACAGAGATGCCAGAATTTCCGCTACTCAGTACCAGTGCTCCAATTCCAACTACATCCTGGTCCCCAGGATCACACTTGGCACCAGGACACTCACCACCAGCTTCCCTGTCAGTCCCATTCTTCTCCAGTGAAGAGGCAGACCGTGAGGAGGATGACAACCTCTCCTTAGCCTCACACCACAGCGCATCTGAGCAACACCCGGGGATATCCAATGTGCACCCACATTTGGAGTTTCAACCCACCTGGTATGAACACCTGTGAGTGCCACTACCCATGCAGTTTCCTCCGCCCCAGTGGCGCCAGGACAGCTTACAGGCATCATCCATCTAGGGCCTCCAGTATCTCCTAGAGAGAGAGAGCGCAAAGCAATCTCCCTCGGCCTCTCTCTCCAGAGCCCCAGAACTGCAGGAGCAAACTTTTGAGGAGGAGGAGCAGGAGCCTAGATTAAAAAGGGATGTTACCCCACCAGCAAATATCTCATCATCCTCACCATCAGAAGGTGGATGGTTTTAAATTCTTTCAAGACCTCACTAAGACGGTCACTGATGCACTCCAGATTCCTCTCAAGGAGATAAGTCTCATCACAAACTATTAGACATCCTGCATATAGCCTCCTCATCACAAAACGCCCTTCCAGTCAACAAGGTGATTTTTGATCCTGCCAGGGTTATTTGGCAAACACCAGACTCCATAAGACCTAATTGCAAGAGGCCAATAAAAGATATTACATGCTGTCCAAGGATGTAGACTTTCTCTTTTTTGTACCCCTCACTAAATTCTATAGTTGTGGATGCTGTGAATGCTCATGGAAGACAGTACCACATTAAATCTACCCCTTATGATAAAGACTGGAAGAGACTTGATCTATTCAGGAGAAAAGCATACTCTTCTGCAACTTTAAAATTTCAGATTGCAAACTACCAGGCCCTAATCTCAAAGTATG
The DNA here is from genome assembly GCF_028017835.1 of Emys orbicularis. Lineage (NCBI taxonomy): Eukaryota > Metazoa > Chordata > Testudines > Emydidae > Emys > Emys orbicularis. The sequence goes on along the minus strand of NC_088687.1, from coordinate 78,036,092 downwards.
ACCACATGAATTATGGCAAACTTAATGCTTTTATTGAACACCTGCCAGACAAACAAAGAACAATTTCAAACCATCCTTAATGGGGGCCAGCTGGTAGTGTGCACGGCACTGCAGACTACTCTAGATCCCGCAGACACAGCAGCCTGCTCGGTGTCGACAACGGTGGTAATGAGAAAAGCTACCTGGTTACTCCTCTCAGGACTACTAAAGGAAGTACAGACAACAGTAGAAGACCTCCCATTTGAGGGCTCCAAGCTCTTTGCCAACAAGACTGATGCCTCATTTCACACACTCAAAGACTCGAGCCATGCTCTGCTTGTTAGGGATCTACACACCGGTTAGAAAATAAAATTTAGTACACAATCGTCCTATAGATCCCGTCCGGCCCAGTTCCCTCCGTCCCAAAAGTACTTTGATCCTCAACGCATGAGACCAAGAATCCAAGAAAGAAGGCCATCAGCCCACCAAACTTCAACATCACAACCCTTGACCTCCAAACACCAGTTTTGACACATTGGTTGAGGCCCGCAGCAATCGCTCTCATCAACAATTGCTGCCATATACAACTCTTACAACATCCTTTTGGACACCGCCTTGCTCTGTTCAGATAGAACTGGGAAAACATAACTTCAGACAAATGGGTTCTGGAGATCATTTCCAAAGGTTACTCCCATCCACTTCACCTCCCTCCTTCCCTGTCCCTCTCCAGGGACCTTTCTAACAAAAGCTTTCTGCAGTAGGACATAGATCACCTGCTATGCATATGGGCTACTCAAAGGAAAAGGCTTTTATTCCAGATATTTCCTGATTCCCAAGAAAAAAGGAGGTTGGAGACCTATATTATATCTAAAAGCACTAAACAAATACATAAAGGCGCAAAAATTCAAGATGGTTACACTAGTAACTAGGAGTTATTCCATCTCTAGACCAGGGAGACTGGTTCTCAGCCCTTGACCTCCAAGATGCCTATTTCTACATATCAATTCAACTATCCCACAGAAGATTCCTCTGCTTCACCTTTGGCCAAGACCACTACCAATACAGAATGCTTCCATTTGGCCTATTGTCTGTACCCAGAGTATTTTCCAAAATTCTATCTGTGGTAGCAGCTCATCTACGCAAATTGGGAATCATAATCTACGCATATTTAGACGATTGCCTTCTCAGTGCTTGTTCATTTGACGACACCCTACGAGCAACTCGAAAGATTATGGACATATTTGCACAGTTGGGTTTACAACTCGATACCCAGAAATTGACCTTAACACCAGTGCAACACTTGGAGTTGATAGTGGCTTATCTTGACGCGGTGGAGGCCAGAGCATTCCTCCCACTACACAGATATAACACCCTGACCACCCTAATAGACACAGTCAAGGCCAGCCCACAAATGTCAATCAGAAATTGCCTTCAGTTTCTTGGGCACATGGCAGCGGGCACATTCATGATATCTCATGTGAGACTACACATGCGGTGCCTACAAGCATGCCTTAGATTGGTATACATGCCAAACAAGGACAGATTAAACAAGCCACTGTCGATGCCATTCCTGGTCAAAGGCTCCCTAGAATGGTGGAAAAGATCCAAGGAATGTCTGAAGGGATCCCATTCATGCACCTCCACTAGCATTGATACTGACAAGACACATCTCTAATAGGCTGGGGAGCTCACCTGAACAACCACAAGGTTCAGGGCAAATGGTCCCCCATGGAATCCGCACTCCATAACAACCTTTTGGAACTCAGAGCAGTCAGGAATGCTTGTGCGTTTTTTCTACCAGTAATCAAGGGTATGCATACGAAAAATTATGACAGACAACATAGCATGCATGTTTTACATAAATTGACAAGGGGGTGCCTGATCACCCTCCCTCTGCACAGAAGCAGTAAAACTATGGAATTGGTGCATTCACCACAAAGTTCTCATATCAGCCACTTACCTTCCAGGATTACAGAATTATCATGGCAGACAGTCTGTCGCAAGTTCTCACATGATCATGAATGGGAAATGGACCCGACATATTCAGTCGCTGAGGGCCTCCAACAATAGACTTGTTTGCTACTTACCTGAACAAGAAATGCTCCTGTTATTGCACCAGAGCCGGAATGGGGAAACAGTCACTAGGTGATTCTTTCCTTTTTCAATGGAACGAAGAGCTTCTGTATGCCTTTCCTCCATTCCCTCTTATATAAAAGGTCTTACTAAAAATAAAGAGGGAAAAAGCAAAAGTTATACTCATAGTTCTCACCTGGCCAAGACAAATGTGGTACCCCTAGCACAGCTTTCAAGGAACCCACACCAACTTCTCTTCAACCAATTCCTCACCTCCTCTCCCAGAATGCTGGACAGACCTTTCATCCCAATTTACAGGTTCTCTGACTCAAGGCTTGGCTCCTCCATGGTTCCAATGCATAGAGAATTTCTGCTCTGAGGAGGTCAAAGAAGTGCTACTACACATCAGAAAATCAATGACTCATCACACTTAAGTGCAAAAGTGGAAAAGATTCCAAATCTGTTGTAATTCCAAACAAATTACCCCAGCATCTTCCACCCTTCCCCTAATTCTAGACTACATACTAGATCCTAAGAAGGGACTGTCTCTTTGCTCACTAAAAGTACACCTTGCAGCTATAACGGCCTTCAATGAGCAGACAGATGGATATTCAATATTCGCCCATGCAACAACAAAGAGATTCCTCAAGGGCATGGGAAACCTCTTCCCACAAACCAGATGCTCCATGCCAACATGGGACCTTAATCTAGTTCTCAGAAGCCTAACAAGGGCACCTTTCGGACCCACGGCTATGTACTCGCGTACATAGTGGCCATCACCTCCTCATGGAAAATAGGTGAAATAGCTGCACTAATGGCACACTCCCCCTTCACAATTTTCTTTAAAGACAAAGCCACACTGAGGCCACGCCCAAAGTTCCTCCCCAAAGTAGCCTCGTCCTTCCATATTAACCAATTCCTTCACTTCTCACCTTCTTCCCAAAGCCTCACCATGACAACAGGGAGGCAATATTACATATTCTTGATGTTAGAAGAGCTTTGGCATTTTATTTGAACAGGACAAAGGACTTTAGGAAATCTCCTAAACTGTTCCTATCTATTGCAGACAGATCCAAGGGCTCTGCAATATCTCTCAAAATGGGTCTCAACTGTATTAACTGTTGTTATCATGCCCGTAATCTGCAACCTCCATCCGGAGTCCACACATATTCCATGAGATCTGTTTCCACCTCTGTCTCATTCGTTAGAAATATCCCCATCTCAGAAATATGCAGAGCAGCAACTTGGGCGTCTACTCATACCTTCACAGAACACTATGCACTTACACAACACTCAGCTTCCGATGCCATCTTCGTCTGTACAGTGCTGACATCATTAATAGACTCGACTCTGAAGCCCCAGTCCTCCCCAGTCCTCCATCATACTGCTGTGGGTTGTGGAGCAACCATAGGGACAATACTCGAAGAAGAAGAAGAAGAAGAAGAAGAGGGAGTTACTCACCTTGTGCAGTAACAATGGTTCTTCGAGATGTGTGTCCCTATGGGTGCTCCACAACCCACCCTCTTCCCTCTATTTTGGAGTTCTCAATATGGGGCTCTGCAATAGAGAAGGAACTGAGGGCGATTTGCCCATTTAGCGATTGATAGCCTCAAGGCAAGGCATGAGACAGGAAGAGTGCATGTGCGAGCCAAACAGATGCTGCTATCTAAAATCTCCGATCAGAGGCGTAGGGACGCAGACACACCTATAGTGGAGCACCCATAGGGGGACACAACTTGAAGAACCATCGTTACTGCAAAAGGTGAATAACTCCCTCCATCCTCCTAGAACTCTCCGGAGCTTTTGACATAGTGGACCACAAGGCACGGTTAGCCACCCATGTGACATAGCAGGAGTAGATAGCACAGCACTACAGTGATTCCCATCTTTCCTGTCTAGCAGAACTCTGAGAATGGTGATGGAATGTCCCTGACAGTTGCATTGCTTTAGAACAATGCAGATCACAAAGACCAGACAGAAGTGCCCGAGAGCTGGGACAAAACAGCCTCAGTCAAGGGGGGTCAATATGGAAAGAACTTCCAGAGAGGTGAATTGACCATCTTTAGGAAATGCTGCAGAACCTACCTTTTTAATGAAGGCTTTCCCGCATGCCCAGAATGACACTCACAACACTGATATTCCTTCCACCTCCATCCCATAGACCCGGTCAACGAAACAGAAACTAAGAACAGTAACAAAAAATTACCCCAAGCAGAGTTTTTACCCTGAAAAGGGAGAAGAGACAGAAATTCTGTGAAGTCCACTAGGGACTTCACTGCTGCTAATCAATTTTACGTGAGAGATGGTCAGATACTACACTAATGGAGAGACGATATAAAACCATGAAATCTTAGGATTGTACCATCATTGCTTTCTTATTGGAAATCCCTTCTCATAGCCTCCAGCTCTCTCCTGTGAGAATGTATGGTTTAGCTAAGATCTAGGAAAATTAAAGTTTTGTTTCCTTGAAATGTTTGGTCTCCTTTTTTCCCCTAGCTGTAACAAAGAGTTTCTCTGTCTCTGTAATCTAAAATTGTAGCAATACTGTAATTGTATTTTCTTGTGTAGCAGACCATTTGGCAGGACTACTATAGAATTTAGCTACTTCAGTTCATCTTGTGCTTCCAAATCAATATGGAAGGAATTTGCTTCAGGACTTTTCTTTTTTGTAGGAATTCCAAGGGTTTAGGTCTTTTCCACACACACAGATTTGGTTTCCCATCTTTTTTTATAAGCCTGTCACATACTGTGCTGTATTTTACAAGAGTGGATTAAATTCTTCCACTCACTGTTTGCTCACATTGTTCACATTATCCAGTCACCCTTCTATCTTGGTAACATATTCATCTAGAGAATTTATTCTTATAAATAAAATATCAAGTTTGTCTCCCATAAAAGACTTTGTGTGAGTCCATCTGTATTGGTAACTAATGATTCTCAAAGTTCTCAGATATAACTTTTCTTGTTTACTGAAGTAGGGGAGGGAAAAGATGGCTGCTGCAATGAATCCTACATTGAAAAAAAATGAAATACATAGATTTCAAAGTGATTCACAAAGGAGGGGGGAAACTGAAGTATTGAGAAGTTACGTTGCTTGCCCAAGATTACTTAACTCACCTGCATGTGGGATATATACATACTTCTCTGTCAAAGTTATTTGATCCAAACATTCACCCTTAAGGCACTGTTGGATAATTAGAATAACATGAAGCAACAGAAAGCTATAACTTCAGACAGTACCTAAATTAAAATATTATAGGTGATAAAATGATTTATTGGTAAATATTGACAGAAAGCATTACTGTCAATAATAGATTAATAAACAAAAAAAGCTTACAATATGTCATTTTCAAAGCCGTATTTTAAATATGATTTAAATAAATCTAGTTTTGGTAAAATCTCAACCTACAATGTTGCATACAGGAGTACAAATTCAGTTCTCATTTAGTCAGTCTTAACTACACAGTAAATTTAGATCAGATTTACGCTGATGTAAATAGGAGTAGAATTTGTCTCAGGGTCATAAACTGGGGGTCAGTGTTCTGAGGAGAACTGAGATCAGTCTGGATTCAAGCACTGTGACAACACTTCTTCAGTTTGTTAATACTTCTTTATATCACTTATATAGCTAAATTTAAAACAGATTCTGGTTTTGGTGATTGATAATTTCCTATCCTCAGAATCAGACTACATCTAGACTGTGATGAAAACAGCACCTTATGAAAAAATAATATATAACTATAAAATAAACCAGATATCTTTCAAGAGCATTTGGATGCCATTATTGATTACATTCACAGACTGATAACTCTTCAGTAGAATTGGCTTAAAGTTTTCCAGTGGAACAGTTTGCTTTCAGGAAATGCCAATTTGAAATATTTAATGGGAACGTATCTATTTTGTCAAAATTTTTGATGGGAAATTATTGAAATGTTTTGTTTTGATAAGGTCAAAACATTTTGTTTTGATTTTTATCATTTTGACGTGTGTGTATGTGTATGACAAAATTATTAAATTTAAACAAAACATTTTGACCTTATTGAAACAAAATGTTTAGGTCATTTCAGTGTTGCCAAAACAAAATATTTCAGAACTTTCATTTTGCAGTAAATTAAAAAATTTCTAATATTTGTTGTTCTTAGGGACTAAAGAAATTTCAAAATATCCTATTTCCTGTGGAAGGGAAATTCTATTTCTCAACCAGCTGTATTCTTCAGATACTTAATTATGTAGAATAGGTAAACCATGCAGATAAATTCAATAACTGAGGATAGGATTAGTTTCATGCAGGATTATCAACTATCTCCTTTTTTGTTTTGTTTTAAATTAAAGAATTTGTGTACTTTTTCATTTAGAAATAAAACTTTTGCAGCCCTTTACATTTTGTTTCATCCTCTCTTTACCTGATGTTATATCCTTCTTCCTGTGCGTCAGACTTTCACTCTCTCTTTCTTCAGATCCCTTCTCAAATTCATTTATTTTGCTTTTCTTTCCACCTTTAACCTCTATTCATTTCCCTTTTCTCTACCTCATTCTCAGTGTTAAAAATATCAGAATATATAAAGCTTATTTGCAGTATAATCTAAATCATATCGTATTTATTTTATCCTTTTTTCACTTCCTTTTCTATCATTTCTTTTGTCTGTTTTCTATGTTTTCTTGTTTGTCTGGTGTGGTTTTAAGCTTTTTGGTTTAGGGACAGTGGGTCTGGTACTGATCTCACTCATATCAGCTGTACATTGTCCAGTTGACTTCAGTAGTGTTATTCCTGATTTAAATTAGCATGAGACCAGAATCAGGGTCAGTGTCATCTTCTGATTTCTATAAAGAACCATGCAAAATTACAGTGCTCTATAAATATTTAAAATTAATAAAAAGGAGTTTTACAATTTTGGAAATCAGTTAAATTATATTAGTGCTAAACAGATGTGAGATCAAAATCAGGCATATCATATTCAGCTTGAATGTAAGTGGCATATAGCAAAGTTGATGTTTAATCATACTATATGGTTCAGATTTTTCTTCAGTTGGAATTATTATATTTTCATTTAATTGACATTAATCACATCAATATTCTAAAGGAAAATACATATAAATTGCAATAATTCTAAAAGATTATGCAAGAGAAATGTTTACGCACAGCTTTCTTTAGCAATATTTCCATGTATTTGCACACTACCTATGTTTGCTTCCCTATGCTAAATTAATGACATGATTTTTTAATATATTTAAATTGGTCAATAAATGGGGTATACAAGTACATTAAAATGGATTGCTTTAGAGCCAGAATTTTCCTATGAAGAAAATCCTTGAAAATCTAATGTGCTGACAACTATAATCACAGCAGATGCATTAATTACTGTTATTGCATATTGCACCATCAATTGTGTCATAGTCTCTGCCAAATATTAAGTATTTTGACCTTTGATATTAATAGAGAAGGATATAAGGGATACATAAAATAAACTGTAAATGTAAAGAATAGGGAAACATGTTATAAACTTCATTTTGTTCATAGATGTTTTTTAACCTTCCAGATATTGTTTTTCTGTTAACTATAATTTTATGAAATATTTAACATACTATAGAGTTGGAATACCACATTATGAAATACATCTATTTTACAGAACAAAGTTTTCCAAAATGTAGGTAATTATATAATAGCTTTGGAATAAGAAAATCAAGCCATATACTTTCTTGTTTCACAATGCCACTAAGATACCAGAGTGATAAGAACTATAGAAATATAGATAGGTAGGTCTATAAGAAATTTACTGTGTGGGATAGTTTATTTACTAGGCCTTGTTACTTTGTTTAGAAGGAGAGGATTTGTCACTTGGTTCATTTAGGGCCCTTTTCTCCCCTGCTCCTCAATAAACTATGTAGATGAAAAGAAATGAAGTGAGCGTCTTCTTGTGGGATTTCCTGCTCACACTTCTGTCTTTTGAGGAATTGTTCCACTCCACACAGTCACTCCTAACCTTGTAAAGATTGGTCAGTGAAAGAATTTTTCAGGCTTTTCCTCCAAAATGTAACCAGCTCCTACTCAGCGTGATATCACAACTATGCCCAGGGTTGGCCTGAGTATTTTAGGACGGGTCAGTGAAATGTTTCCTTGGACTTAACTGACTCATTTACATAATAGAAAGAGAAAGGAAAGCATGGTGGGTATAGGTAGCACTCTTCCCTCCCATCAAGAAGCTAGGGCTGGGCTCTACCCTCTGTTGCATGCAAGTGGCTCCCATTGAAATCAGCAGACTGTTAATTAATCAGAAGTCACAGTCTGGCCCTCACTGTTTTAGAATTGCTATTATCTAAATAGCTTGATAATGTTTGTTATTTTATGGCAAAATAACAGTTGTCATGATTAATACAATGGTTTTATTTTAAATTTAGGATTACATCTAAAAGTTCATTTGAGAATAACTAGCATGGTGTAAGTAATCAAATATTCAAACCTTAATCACTTCCAAACCTTGTTAATCTGATCTAGCATAACACTGTTAAACATAAGGGCTCTATTCATTAATTTACAGTACATTTCTGTTCTTGTTTGGTTTCTTTTTGGTTTTGGTTTTTTCATGTTATGCTTTTCTGAACAGTTATTATGATGTTGATTTTCATGAAGCCAAACTACTTAAAGATTTAAAAGTATCATTTCTGGTATGCACTATGCTACAACCAAAAGCAGAACAAAGAGCCTAGATAAAAAAAGAGTTAGCTAGTTTGATTAGATTAATTAACCAAAACCACTATATGTAGATTTTTTGCAAATGTCCAGACATCAGTAAGAACTGCTTTTATAGTTCTGGTTCTAAAGAATTCATTTATTTAATTTTTTATACTGAATACTTTTTCCTTTATCAAATGTTGCTGGCAGTTAATTCCAGCTCAAGGTTCCTTGGCCAACTCAATTACTGTTAGAAATGCAGTTCACGCCCTCATTTAATCAAGTGGAAATTAAGATTTAGTTGTGTGTACAATTTGGCAGTACTGTCTGTTTGATTGCTGGGCCAGAATTAAATTTCTACATAGGTCATTAATGCCTCTAATTATCTCATTCAACATGAACCAGTTATAAATACTTGCCTAATTTGCCGCAGTTCAAAATTCATGCCTACAGGTTAATGATGACTACAGCAAGGAGAGGTCAACACACATTTTGAAATACATTTGCAGACACATACCGGCAATAAATAGACAACCTTCCTTTTCTTTCTCCTCTAAATCGTTAATGGTGCTTCGGAGGGCTCTGGTTACAATACTTAGTACAGTATGTGTACCTTGCTATTCACTCTTGCTTCCATGCTTCCTTCCCTTGTCAGGCTGAAGAGAAGAAATAGCAAAAGCCCTCTAGTGACTGAATAGGTTCCCTACATTGTACTTGTAAACCTGACTTAAAACATCAGTTGCTTTTAAGGGAAGTGTGTTCATTAATTAAGCTCAATAGCGAGTGATTCTTAAGAACAAAAATTGTGATTTTGTGATCATTCTAATTACTCACTTGTAACTAGGACAATTATAGGTCCAGTTTCATGGGTCATTTATAGAATAAACAAGGTATAGTGCATTAGAAAACTTCCCTCTGCTATACTGAAAATGCTTCAATACTCCCTGTGAATCTATTTTAATCAGTCTCCTAGAATTTGAGCAGGTATAATGGAATAATCTTGCTGCACTTTCTCAGCAGACATCAAAATAGTATTCGTCTTCTCCACCAAGACTTCATTTTGCAGAAAATATGTACTGTATCTTATAAATATATTGTGTTTTCCTTTTGCCCACATTTGAAAAATGTGTGCATGCTTCATTATGTTCTCCTTTAAATGAACCCTTTAAATTGTAAACACTATTACATTAACAGTACACATGGCCTTCTGGAAAATCCATGAGGAAATGCATTTTTAAAACAATATTTCACAACATTATCTTAGATCAGGACTTGAAAATTATACTTATCAGGAGTGAATATGCAACTTTCTCTGGCAAGTGGAGCTGGAATATTAAGCCATCCATTTCTGTAGATATTAAGCTTCAGACACACATGGCATTTCGAGCTCTTGACAGAATCATAGAAATGTAGGGCTGGAAGGGACCTCAAGAGGTCATCTAGTCCAGCTACCTGTGCTGCTGCAGGACCAAGTTACCTAGAACATCCCTGACAGGTGTTTGTCATGCCTGTTCTTAAAAACAATTAAGAGGATTTCGTAGCAGCTCTTGGAAGCCTATTCTAGCGTTTAACTACCCCTGTAGTTAGAAAGTTTCTCAAATATCTAACGTAAATTCCCTTGCCACAGATTAAGTCCATTACTTGTTGTCCTACCTTCAGTGGATTTGGAGAACAGTTGGTTACCATCCTCTTTATAAGAGTCTTGAAATATGTTAAAGGCTGTTTTCAGGTTCCCCCTCAGTCTTCTTTTCTCAGTAGTATGGGTATACAGAGATAAACTTCTGAATGTGAGTGAACCAAGGTGACTTCCTCAGGGTATGTCTATACTACAATCCTAAGTCAACTTACATTTGGTCAACTTACAACCACCACAGTAATTACTGCAGTGGTGCATGTCTACACTACCCTCCTTGAGTCATTTGTGCGTGTTCTCACCAGGAGCACTTGCACTGACTTAAGAGGGGCACTGCGGGGAGCTGAGAGCCCAGTCTCTCAGCTCCACTGGCAGCTCTATTACAAGAAGAGAACAATAGAGTAGATTTGCAAATGAAGAAATAATGTAATGACAATATGTTTGACTTTTTAACTGTTTTTAGTACTATTGCTTTTTTGTAAATGCTTCTGATCTTATCACAAATAAATAAAACTTCAGCACTTTAAAATTATGACCAAACACTTGTTTCTAAAGCCACCTCCTCAATTGTGTTGAATAGCTGAAATTGCATATAATATCTCCAATCCAATTTGAAGATGAAGCTTTTTACTAAGTGGTATGGCCATGAAAAAATTCAATTTGCAACATAGATCTAAAATGCTATACAAGTGCCTAATTTATGACTTAGCTCATAAGCAAAACGGTTTTGTAGAGTTTAAGGAAATCCGCTTGTCTAGGTTACCAGAGGACTAAACATACTAGCTTGAGATCAGTACTAAAGATGAGGGATGGGGAACCTTATCAACATAGTCCAGGATCAACTTGCTGATGAGCAGCATTTTTGGTGGGAAGGGCAAGAATTCCTATTGAGATGCTTGGCCTTGCACCCTAATTTCTGGATATAACTTTCATATCAACCTCAGGCTGGTAGGTGTCTGGTAAATTTGAAGCCCCCACCCTTTCACAACAAGGTTTTACTTAGCTCCTTTTTGAATCCGTTGGTCTTTGGTGGTCTGTAAATGAACAAAAAAATCTGTTTGTTTTTTTTTTGGCTCTGGTTTCTGCTGCTAGACATGGGGTGGGCAAACTATGGCCCGGGGGCCGCATCCGGCCCTTCAGACATTTTAATCTGGCCCTCGAGCTCTTGCCAGGAAGCGGAGTCTGGGGCTTGCCCCGCTCCGGTGCTGCAGCCAGGGAGCGGGGTTGGGGGCTAGTCCCGCTCTGCGCATGCCACGGCTCTGCGTGGCTCCTGGAAGCAGCGGCATGTCCCCCCTCCAGCTCCTACGTGTAGGGGCAGCCAGGGGGCTCTGCATGCTGCTCCTGCCCCAAGTGCCACCCCCACATCTCCCATTGGCCATGATAGACCTGTCCATGAACTTATCTCATTCTTTTTTGAACCTCACTATAGTTTTGGCCTTCACAACATCCCCTGGCAACAAATTCCACAAATTGACTATGTGTTGTGTGATGAAGTACTTCCTTTTGTTTTAAACCTTCTGCCTATTAATTTCAGTGGCCCCTGGTTCTGGTGTTATCGTGAAGGAGTGAATAACACTTCCTTATTCACTTGCTCCACACCATTCATGATTTTATGGACTGCTATCATATCCCTTCTTAGTTGTCTCTCTTCCAAGCTGAAAAGTTCCAGTCTTTTTAATCTCTCCTCATACTGAGCTGTTCCATACCCTTAATCATTTTTGTTGCCTTTTTGTGTACCTTTTCCATGCTAATATTTATTTTCAGATGGGGTGAACAGAACTGCACACAGGTGTGGGCATACCATGAATTTATATAGTGGCATTATGATATTTTCTGTCGTCTTATCTATCCTTTTCCTAATGGTTCTCAACATTGTTAGCTTTTTTGATTGCTTCTGTACACTGAGTGGATGTTTTCAGACAACTATCCACAATGAATCCAAGATCACTTTCTTGAGTGCTAACAGCTAATTTAGACGCCATCATTTTGTATGTATTGTTGGGATTATATTTTCCAATGTGCATTACTTTGCATTTATCAACATTGAATTTCATCTGCCATTTTGTTTCCCAGTCACGCAGTTTTGCAAGATCCCTTTGTAACTCTTCACAGTCTGCTTTGGATTAAACTATCTTGAATAATTTTGTATTGTCTGCAAATTTTGCCACCTCACTGTTTATCCCTCTTTCCAGATCATTTATGAATATGTTGAATAGCACTGGTCCCAGTACAGATCTCTGGAGGACACCACTATTTACCTCTGTCCATTCTGAAAACTGACCATTTATTCTTATCCTTTTTTTCCCTGTCTTTTAAAAAGTTTCTGATCCATGAGAGGACCTCTCCTCTTATCCCATGACTGTTTACTTTGGTTTAAGAGCCTTTGGTGAAGGACCTTGTCAAAGGGAAATCCAAGTACACTATATCCACTGGATCACCCTTGTCCACATATTTGTTGACCCCCTCAAAGAATTCTAATGGATTTGAGAGGCATGATTTCCCTTTACAAAGCCTCGTTGACTCTTTCTTCCCCAACAAATTGTATTAATCTATGTGTCTGTTAATTCTGTTCTTTACTGTAGTTTCAACCAATTTGCCTGGTACTGAAGTTAGGCTTACCGGCCTTTAGTTGCTAGGATTGCCTCTGGACACTTCTTTAAAAATTGGTGTCACATTGTCCAGTGATCTGGATATCATCCAGATATCCTCCAGTCATCTGGTACAGAAGCTGATTGAAATGATAAGTTACATATCACTCACTGTTAGTAGTTCTACAGTTTCATACTTGAGTTCCTTCAGAACAGCATCAATTTTATTTCAGGTAACTTTGGGTATGTCTATACTGCAGATATCCGAGGCTGGCCCACATCAGCTGACTTGGGCTCATGCTAAGGGATGTTTAATTGCTATGTAAACGTTTGGGCTCAGTCTAGGATCCTGCGAGGTCCAGAATGTCTACATTATAAGAGAAGCAGGGTCCCAGCCCCTTTAAGGGCACTCAGGCTTCTCTGCTGCTCCTATGAGGCTGGTGGCATGCGTAGCAATTAGAGCTGGTCCCAGGGCCGTAGCAACAAAGAACGTGGCCCCCTCCGAACATATGTCCGGGCGGGGCCCCTTACAATGCAGAAACTGGAATGCGGTATTTATTTTATACAATATACAAGGTTCATATTATGTATACATAGGCCTACAGTGTACATGTATTCCGTATTTACGCAAAGCACTTCTTTCGAGCCTTGTTCTCTGCAAATTGGTTAATCAATGCATCATAGTCCAGAGATCTGGCAATCTTGTTTTCGATTGAGATAACTGCAAGCGCAGAAAGCCGGTCATCTGTCATGGTTGAGTGCAGGATATTCTTGATCAGTTTCATTCTGCTGAAGCTCCTTTCAGCACCAGCGACAGTAACTGGTGTGGTCAGAAGAATTCTGATGCAAATGCAAAGATTCGGATATATCTCCTGAAGGCTGTTCTTGTATATGTACGTTAAAAAATTGTTTGCCGTGACAAGTCCTCTCTCTTTCTCGATGACATAAATAAAACGATTCAATTCCATTATGAGTTCGTTGGCATCAATGTCTCCCATTTTTCTTTCAAAATTTTTGCTGTGAGTCTCCAGTTCATTTTCTCTGTGACACTGCTTCAGGCTGTTAGCGTTGTACAGAAATCCAAACAACTTATACCACTCCACGAGTTGGTCAAATCGCGACGAAACAGAAGATATGGCCTGATCAGTGAGAACAAGAAAGAACTGCGATTTGAATTTTTCTTCGGCAGAAAGACGACTCGAATCATCAGCACATTCGTAATCAAACATTCTCTTCTTACGTCGCACCCTGGTTTCTGGAAACACCTGCTCAATACCCATATGCTCTGCTATTTCACGTGCATTTGTGACCACAGAGATATATCCTGTATTTCGATAGTCTTCCAAAAACGTCTTTGTAGCACCGACTTCTGCCTGCAGTACGTCAAATGACACATCTGGTGACTGAATTAATTTGCTGGTTTTATTGACGTGAAATAGTATATCGTACCACGTGTACACAGTCAGAACAAAAGGCCACGTCGTAACATGGTCTAAAAGCGCACCGGCTTCTGTTGCTGTATTGCCATCTTTCTTTTCGAGCGCATATTCTCGCAAAGATGACAAAGCATTGCACAATTCTTCAAGGTGATAACGCAATGGCTTCACAGCATCAATTCTCGACTCCCAACGAGTGTCCGATAACCCTTTAACAGATATTGGCATATGTTCTTGAAGTATATCCCAACGTGAAGGTGAAGAAGAAAAGATAACGTATATTCTGTTAATCAGACCGAAAAAGTCAACGGCATATTTCGATGACTTTGCCGCGTCTGAGATCACAAGATTCCAAGTGTGAGCTCCACATGGTACATACAAGGCACGGTCATTTATTTCTAGCATGCGGGCTTGAACTCCTTTATTCTTTCCTCTCATATTTGCGCCATTATCATAAGCTTGGCCTCTCATGTCAGCAATGTCTATTCCTAAGTTGTTTACCTTTTCAAGAAATGCTTCCAATAAGCCCTCGCCAGTTGTATCATGAACATTAAGAAAACCAACAAACGCTTCACGAATATTGACACCATCTTCACCGTTGCATTCAACAAAGCGTAACACCACAGACATCTGTTCTTCATGTGACATGTCGGGAATACAGTCCAAAATAACTGAATAATATTTTGCTTTTTTAAGCTGCACTATGTTGGCCTCTTGAATGTTACTGGCAACAAGTTGAATCAGCTCGTTTTGGATCTGTGGACTGAGGTACTGAACATGTGTCTCTGCCTTCTTAATCCTCTGTAAAAGTTCGCTGAGGACAGTATCATACTTTGCAAGCAATTCAAACAGTCCAAAAAAGTTGCCATTCGAAGGATCGCCGAGCTTTTCATTACTTCCTCGAAATGCCAAGTTTCTTTTGGACAAGAAAATAATGACATCAACCATGCGTTTGACAACATTTCTCCAGAAATCTCTTTCTTTCAGAAAAGCCTGCAATTCGAGTTGGTCAATAGATGTACGGTTTACTATGCCTGACCGAAGGTCAAACCATTTCACCATACAGTCTTGATGACCTTTGCCTGTTTCATGCTGCTGAAGTCTTTTTGACAGTGCTTTCCAAGCAGATGTTCCACGACGTAGCGGTATGTCGCCAGTGCCAAATAATTTACAACAAAAACAAAAAATGGCATCTTTCTGAACTGAGTACATTAACCATGAACATCTTATTTTCTCGCCATTTGCCATGGTTCGATAGAAATGAGTACTTGTGAACCTTCGTCTTTCCTCGTTAAATGGAAATTCGTAACTTTCATTCTGCTGCGGTGGGCCACGTGCAACAATGTCACACACTTGCCTGTCCGATATTATAGACGGCCAATCTCCTGGATCATCAGTCAGTGGTTCAGATTCAGATACTTCTTTCCCGGCAGCAGCTGGAATATCTGTCACAGTTTGTTTGGTAGAACAACTGGCTTCACCTTCGACCTCACTTGAAGCACTTCTGGATACTTCTGGATACGATTCGTCGCTGCTAGCGCTGTCCGTTTCATGTGCCTGTACCTGTACGTTGGATTGCAGCGCAAAATACGTTGACAACTTTGGAATTTTCTCAAGTTCCTTCTCGGCATCTTTTGCTGCCTTTCGTTTACTAGCTCCGCTCTTATACGTTCTCTTAGACATCACAAAGCACGCTTCTGCATTGGAAACAAATCGCTTCAAACGATAAAAAATTAAACAACTAAATTAATAACATTTATCCGCCGACCGCCATTATGAACGCAAATACACATTCTTTGAATGGGTCCAACTAAAATTCGAAACTGACCGACAGACAACTGATGTAGCCAATAGCATTATGACGTATCATAATGACTTCACGGTTTTGTCAGTAAAACCGACATGGATTGTGCAATAGCGTCAATAAATGTCACTTACCTAGTTATACCTTACATTTTTTTTGCCACTTTTAGGGGCCCCCTTCCTTGCGGGGCCCACTCCGGTCGGAGGGTACGGAGGGCGCTCGCTACGCCTCTGGCTGGTCCCTGCTGCTGTGTCCCCGATGGAGGGAAGAAAGGGGGAGAATACTTCATATCTCTTGTAATGAAGAATAAATAAGATGAACATGTTATAGTTCATTCAGCTACAAAGTGTTTTTCAGTATATATGAAATCTTTGTATCATTTCTATTTTTCCTGGTAGTAATTGTACAGGACAGTCTTGCCAACTCCAGTCATTCAAAAATCATGAGTCAGGCCTCCAAAAAAATCGTAAGATTTAGAAAAGGGTTCTTTTATTTGACTTCTTGATTTCTGAGCCTTTAGATTGTGCTCATTTCAGGGTTTTCTCTGCTGCCTGGAAGGCTAGAAGGTTCTGTTTTGTTTTATAATGGAAGATGAGTTTGTCAGCTCCAGGAACTGGGGTTTTAAGTAAAGCAATAAATATTGCAAGACTGACAATAAAATCACAAGAGTTGGCAACATTGAGAGCAATATTTTGCAACTGTGCAGGGAATAAAATATTTCTTATTATGTAATAGTCTTTATTTTGTTTACATATAGAAATTAATTCATGACTAAATCTTGCAACCAATTTATGTAAGCCATATTCATTGCTAAAATTAATACTACTTCTTGTCACAGACACCTAAAAGCATCCATATCAAAATATTTGAAAATTTAGAAATACACTATTGTGCAGGTTAGGATAAAAAATAAATGTGACCTGCTTAAAATTGTTAGACTCTGATAAGGCTATATTATTTTTAAACCACCTGTTTTGTCACCAATATTTTTTTAATGTGGCCATTTCTTTCTGGGATGCAGAAGACAATAGTTAGTGTATGTGTATGTATTTATATGTACAGAAACAGTAGTTAATGAACACTGCTTACGTTGTCTCTAATGTTGCCATCGAAGGGCCACACTGTGTCCATTCCTGCATGCACATGCATGAGGACTTGTAAGGCATCCCTTCTTCTTCTGCACTGGATATCCATACTGTGGGTAGTTGCATCTGGGGAGACAGCAACTTCCAGAGAACCATTGTGTGTGGTTTTCTCCACCATCATTGTGCATGTGGGTAAGAGTGGGCAGGGAATGGATGGAGTGTTAACCAGGTACATTTTCTGTGTAATGTATGGTGGTGGGGTGCATGTTCCACCGGCAACACAGGGGAATCACAAGGCAGAATGTAATTCATAGTCATCATCTCTTTCACAAGCTGCATTTGAGGCAATGGAAAACTTGTGCAAAGCTTGTGGCAGAGTCATGATTGACTCTAAACAAGATTTTTTTTAAAATACCTATGTTCATATCTCATTTATATTTGAGATGGGAGAAACTGATATTTATCAAATAAAGAACTACAAGATAGGGCTGATCCTACAATAACTTATTACCAAATATAGTGCTTACTACTATGAATAGTTTCATTGGCTTCAATTGAACTATTCATAGTAGTAAACACTATGCTCTATAGCGAGTGTCTGCAGGATTGATCCCTAACAATGTACAAAATTATAAAAAAACAATTTTCAAAAATTCTCTAATTTCATTTTCACCCATTTTTGCACTTTCATCATTTTTTGCTTTCATGAAATTTTGGGAAAACATGCAAAATTTTCCTTGATCTCATCCTTTTTAATGTTACATGATGCTAGGCAATATGAATATAATTATAAAATCTTTCTGATTTTGTTTGAAAAAGTAAAAATGTTATTTAAAAATCATTCGGTTATCCATAATACAAAATGTAATACATTGCCTTAACCTCCAAATTGTATCGTGCAAGGGTTTACTTCTGCAACCCTTTTCTCACATGAATAATACTTATCTTGAACAACATGTTTGAGTAAGAATTAGTGATGAGAGAAAGGCATTGCAGTATCAGACGTTACAGAACAACATCAGTGTAGACTTTTTTGCAAGAAGATTCTTAAGGGGGAGACTTGATTTTACAAAAGCTTAGCTGTTCAACAAACTAATTTACAGCAAAACTTGTGCAATGCAGAAAGTAATTAATCTTGCATGTTTCTTTAACAGGCTCATGCAAGCAAAGAGCTGGAAGAGCAGTTGCGGTCTGTGTCCAGTGTGGATGAACTCATGACAGTACTTTACCCAGAGTACTGGAAAATGTTCAAATGTCAGTTGAGGAAAGGGGGCTGGCAACACAACAGGGAACACTCCAGCTTCGACACAAGATCAGATGATTCAATAAAATTTGCAGCAGCACATTATAATGCAGAGATCTTGAAAAGTAAGTTCAGGAAATAAAAGATGTACCAAATACTGTAAATCAAAATCTGAAGAAATGTCAATTGTGTCAAAAACACTTTAAAATCTAAGCACTGAAAATAAAAACGGCTAAGGCCTTTGATTTGTATTAATGCATCAGTTAGGACCTTTAAACCAGTGCTTAATTTGTAATTAAAGAGGTGCCAGGGCTCAGCAATTTTTCTTATTTTCATAACTGACGTGGCAAGGCCAGAGGTGCCGGGGCTATGAACTGCCAAGCCTACAGGTGCCAGGACTCAGCCCTGGCAAGCTCTGGCACAAATTAAGCACTGCTTTAGACACTTCCATAATGAAAGAAACTAATCCTTATGGCTATTTTTTTCTGATATACGTTTTGTGAACTCAGTGGGATGCATGAGGTGTACACTGATGCAGAAGGAAGTGTTTGCACCATTTTCAGATGGCACATTACAGCAGATATTTGAAATTAAATCCAGAAGTCCTCAGCTGGAAAGAATCTCTGCTATGCTGGGACTTTGAAGACTTTGCAGGAAGTAAGAAGGCAGTAATAGGTGACTCCCAAAGAATGTCCCCACTGGGGGGAGGGGGAGGGAGGAGAAAATATTTGTCTTTTTCCTCCTGATTTTCTTCAATTAAGCAATAACCCAGAATAATGCATGCATTATTCAGCTATTGATGCATGCCTCAGATGCACTGGGAGGCTCATGGCAAAGGATCTTCAACCACCTGGAGTAGCCAAGTACTGCACACCTTGGTGTGACTTTACACAATCAAAATAAGCATGTTTATAATATTACAACAGACCAGTTGAAGCATTAATGGACATTAACATAATTCTTTTTTTTTTTAATCATTCTGCCTGAAAATAAATTACTTTATGGTAGGGCTGTCAAAAAATTTTAAAAAAAAATCGCGCTGTGAAGCAATAATAGAATACCATTTATTTAAATATTTTTGGATGTTTTCTATACTTTCAAATATGTTGACTTCAATTACAACACAGAGTACAAAATGCACAGTGCTCACTTTATATTTAATTTTGATTACAAGTATTTGCACTGTAAAAAAAAACAAAATAAATAGTATTTTTCAATTCACCTAATACAAGTACTGTAGTGCAATCTCTTTATCATGAAAGTTGAACTTACAAATGCAGAATTATGTAAAAAAAAAACTGCATTCAGAAATAAAACAATGTAAAATTTTAGAGCCTGCAAGTCCACTCAGTCCTACTTCTTGTTCAGCCAATCGCTCAGACAAACAAGTTTGTTTACATTTGTAGGAGGTAATGCTGCCCGCATCTTGTTTACAATGTCACCTGAAAGTGAGAACAGGCATTTGCATGGCACTTTTGTAGCATGGCACTTCTGCAAGGTATTTTACGTGCCAGATATGCTAAACATTCATATGCCCTTTCATGCTTCAGCCATCATTCCAGAGGACATGCTTCCATGCCGATGACGGTCATTAAAAAAAATGAGTAAATTAAATTTGTGACTGAACTCGTTGGGGGAGAATTGTACGTCCCCTGCTCTGTTTTACCTGCATTCTTCCATATATTTCATGTTATAGCAGTTTTGGATGATGACCCAGCACGTTGTTCATTTTAAGAACACTTTCACTGCAGATTTGACAAAACGCAAAAAAGGTACCAATGTGAGATTTCTAAAGATAGCTTCAGCACTCGACCCAACGTTTAAGAATCTGAAGTGCCTTCCAAAATCTGAGAGGGACAAAGTATGGAGCATGTTTTTAGAAGTCTTAAAAGCAACACTCTGATGCAGAAACTACAGAACCTGAACCACCAAAAAAGAAAATCTGCAGGTGGCATCTGACTCAGATGATGAAATGAACATGCGTCGGTCCACTCTGCTTTGGATTGTTATCAAGCAGAACCAGTCATCAGCATGGACGCATGTCCCCTGGAATGATGGTTGAAGCATGAAGGGATATATGAATCTTTAGTGCATCTGGCATGTAAATATCTTGCAACGCCAACTACAACAGTGCCACGAGAAAGCCTGTTCTCACTTTCAGGTGACATTGTAAATAAGAAGCGGGCAGCATTATCTCCTACAAATGTAAACAAACTTGTTTGTCTGAGCGATTGGCTGAACAAGAAGTAGGACTGAGTGGACTTGCAGGCTCTAAAATTTTATTTTATTTTTTAGTGCAGTTATGTAACAAATGTACATTTGTAAGTTGCTCTTGTATGAGGTGAATTGAAAAATACTATTTATTTTGTTTGTCATTTTTACAGTGCAAATATTTATAATAAAAAATAATATACACTTTGATTTCAGTTACAACACAGAATACAACATAGATGAAAATGTAGAAAAACATCCAAAATATTTAATAAATTTCAGTTGGTATTCTATTGTTTAACAGTGCAATTAAAACTGCGATTAATTGCGATTAATTTTTTTAATTGTGATTCATTTTTTTTTACTTAATCGCATGAGTTAACTGCGATTAATCGACAGCCCTACTTTATAGATTTTTTTTGGTGGGAAGATGTAGAACTTATAAGAGGAAGAGTAAAATTTACAATAGAGTAGGTGGGTTTGAATTGAATTGTTATAGGAGGAATTGATTAGATAACAGGTGTAATGTTAGTTCTTCTTTGAGCCAGAAAGCAACCTAACAGAAGTTGGCTCCAAGACAGAGGAACGGGGCTGTAGTGAGGCAAGTTGCATCACTTTTTAGTAATGAGGTCTGAGCTGTGCACAATTGCAATTTGGCAGAAATGCCCAGCCAGAAAATCCCATCACTGTCTAAGGGCCTAGCCTAATTAGAATTTAAGTTTAATGAAGAAGGTATAAAATATTGCCCTGTAACTTGTTTTTGTTTTTTGCATTGGAAAAGCATAGATAGAGCACTCTGTAGTTAGCAAAAGTAAATGAACATCCAATTACCTTAATACCATCTTAATAGTACAAGACACAAATCAAACATGCTTTTTAACATACGGTATGGTCCAAATCCTGAAGTGTTTGTTACCCAGGCCAGATGATTCTCCTCTGCAGAAATTGCCACATAGGGATAGGAAACTCTACATGGAAATCTCTCTGAAATCTTTGGCTATCCTGAGATCTGCCTAGACTTTGGAGATGTTTACTAGGATCCCAGTGGTTCCACTACAGCTCTGTCCCCACTGCGGCTCTGCTCCCTGGCAGCACTGCCATGGGATTCTGGAAAGTTACTGCAGAGAGAATTCAGTTTCTCTAAAGAAATGTGTATTTAATTGAATCAAGAATCTAAATATACGAAGTCACATGCTAGTCTGATTCCAAACATAAGCAAGTTGCTGTTAATCTATGGTGGGATATTTGTTCTTATTTTAACTAGCTGCATTATAACGTATGAACTTCCCTATAACTTGGCAGGTATTGATAATGAATGGAGGAAAACTCAGTGCATGCCACGTGAGGTGTGTGTAGATGTGGGGAAAGAGTTTGGAGCAACAACAAACACCTTCTTTAAACCCCCATGTGTATCCATCTACAGATGTGGAGGTTGCTGCAATAGTGAGGGGCTGCAATGTATGAATATCAGCACAAGTTACATCAGCAAAACGGTAGGTTCTTATTCCAGTTATATTCTGAGTTGTCTTTACATTTCAAGTAAATGGATAGTTATGCATTTTAATGTATTGCTACATGGAAAAACCTATCCCAGAATCTAATTTTATTTCAATTTATTATTCATTTGAACACACATTGTTTCCAGAACTGTTACCTTTATAAACCGTGCAGCTAACAATAATTAATGACATAAGGAGGGGGGAGAAACTATGTTAAAAGAAATT
This sequence comes from Emys orbicularis, assembly GCF_028017835.1. Taxonomy (NCBI): domain Eukaryota; kingdom Metazoa; phylum Chordata; order Testudines; family Emydidae; genus Emys; species Emys orbicularis. The sequence goes on along the minus strand of NC_088687.1, from coordinate 78,013,646 downwards.
TAGGTTGCAAAGTCAAGCACTTGAAAGTTATGAAATGCCAGATTTGCGATTGCCTATGCAACTTTAATCCTACCCCCAGAGTGTCCCACTATGCACTGTATGAGATAGGAGTGCTGTAGAAAAAATAGTATGTGATCATCTCAATACAGACTGTTTCATACGGTACATGCAAATGGGCAGAATTGAGATTGCATGGACACAACTTTCAACTGCTTGACTTTCCAACTGAAATGACATTTGTTTAACATAGTTGGGTTTTTACTGTAATTTCTAGGGTTTTTTAAAGGAAAAAAAGCTAAAATTAAATACTGTTATGTGCAACTATAACAATTACACATTCTGTCATTGAGCAGCATAGTTAAGCAGCCTCCCAAATAGCCATTCACTATTGTCATCTTCTCAGATCAGCTGTCTGTGTTTTTCCTTTGGTAGTCTCTATTTTTTCCTCTCTCTCTCTTCTTGCTGGATGCTCTAAATGAGGATGATCTAATTTTAGTGTTAATATAATCTCCTTTATCACCTCGTTCCCTGTTTAGTGAAATACTGCTCAATTGGAGCCCCAACACAGCAGAAGCAGCTGTGCAGTGGCAGCTCATGCGAGTAGGATCCCTTACCATGAAACTGCTTAGTGTACCACCCAGCTAAGGAAAGGGTTAGGGAAGGGGAGAGAAGAGTCAGTGAAGAAAAGATAAATGTTCATAATCTTATCCAGTCGTGAAAGCCTTTTTTCAAACATATTCGTCTGTAATTGTGCATTCTACCAAGGATTTCCAGTGCAGAATGTGAGCTACTCTAGCGTTCTAGACAGCCACACAGGGATGGTACAAGTCAAACAGTTTAAAAAAAGAAAACAACTGTTATTTCAAAGCCACAGTTCTTCTAGCTGGTTGAGAGATACAAATGATATATCTTCACATTGCTATAACTTCAGAAACATGTGCTTCACTCTTTTAGTAGCTACTGTCTCAAATATGTACTTTTGCCAAGTCCTGCTTACCTGAATAAGAGATCGCCTAATGCAGATGTAGTCATAGCATATACACCTCTACCCCGATATAATGCTGTCCTCAGGAGCCAAAAAATCTTACCGTGTTATAGGTGAAACCGCGTTATATCGAACTTGCTTTGATCCACCGGAGTGCGCAGCCCCGCCCCCCTGGAGCACTGCTTTACCGCATTATATCCGAATTCATGTTATATTGGGTCGCGTTATATCGAGGTAGAGGTGTAGCTCAGATTTCCAGATTCAGGGCCAGATTCTCAGCTGCAATACATAGGCACCAGTCCATTGATGTCAGTGGAGCAACATCAGTTTATGGCATAATTTATATTTCTGATACTGGTAGTGACGTCATTTTTCAAGATCTTAAGAAAGTAGCCTTTTAAGAGGTGATAAATGTCTTTGGAGGGACCTGACATGAACAGTTAAGAAAATATCAGAACTAAAGACAGAAGGCTCATGGGGGGTGGGCTCACCAGAACTAAACAAAGCCTTGCTTAGACAAAAAAAGGTAGCACTATGTGGTGGTGGGTGGGGTTGGTTTCTTGGGGGGGGGGGGTAATTTATTTTATTTTATTTATTTATTTTGGTTACCTATTCCACAAAGCCAAGGAACTTCATCATTTAGGTTCCTATCCTCCTCCTATTGAATGAAGTCATTGGCAAAATTCCTTAGAAATGGTACTGTGACTTCCAGGACCCACGAGTTTCAGAAGACTTCCTTTTAAAGGGAGAGACCTTAGCACAGCCTTATTTTTTTTCATTTTTGCTCACCTGAAAATGATCGTATTGAAGCTATGCAACAGTGGTTCAACATTGTTATAGTGCAATGAAATGAGCAAAGAGCACATCAGACAAAAGGATATCGGGTCTAATTTCAAAGGGACCACACTGTAAAATTTCAGATGTCAGTCACATTTTTTTCACTCCTTCTTCTCTTATATTTCCCAAATGAAATAAGAAAAATTGTTCTATTTGCTATACATTGTTTGATTTCCATAAAAGCCATCACACCAGTTGCCATAGTAGATCCCCACTGGTATTCCCGAGGATAAACTACCATTGCCACTCAGGAAAAGCATGAGAAAATATATTAGTCTTACAGACCAATGCGAAATGAATTCCAGTGTTTAGGGCCAATAACTGGACACTGGAGACTAAAAGACAGCTAAAGATACAGATATGCTTTCCTGATATCACTTTTCCCACAAAAGTAATTGATGTAGTTGGCACAGGGAGCTTATACAAATGGGAGGGGAGATGGTCCACAAGACAATTTTTTTTATTCAGATGTGGTCCACAACATGAAAATGTGTGAGAACCCCTGGACTAGGTAACTTAATACAGCAGACCTTTTCCTTCTCTAATTTCTGTCATTCAGTAACATCTTAAGTTTGTTGGTGGTGGCTTGTCCAGTGAAGAAACTGACTTTTTATTAATTTACGCATTTTATAAAGTATTTATTTCCATAGCATCTCGGTGATGCAACAGCAATTCAATTGCTGTACTCCCTAGACTGAGATAGCAGAATCTGGTGGAAAAGCAACCAGTCCCCAGTTCTACGCTGCCTACATCTCAGCCACAATGTCCACAAAGGCACTTCTTCAAGGAAGGTTGAGACCATGCCTTACTGACATCTTTCCCCATTTTGTACCTTTGCTGGTAAGACCCACATTTCTTGGTTTCTCTCTGATCATTGAAGTGGAAGTGAGCATAAAGTTCTAAATCGTTTAGTTTCATGACTACAGTAATAATCTCTCAAGGGAAAACATTTCTCAAAATAGTTTGAAATATGTTTTAGAGGAACTATTCTCACAGGAAACATGCTACCAGCTTGAAATTGCTTGCAATATTTGAGACTTACATTATGTTCATATGCACAGTTTGGAGATGTATGCATCAGAAGAATGCTTGAGTCATTTATGAACTATGGGCCTCTTTTTCCCATGTATTTTTTTCTGTTTAGTCTGACAAAAATAATAAGTAATGTTAATATTGGCTGTTGTATCAATACAGAGTCAATAAGTTTTGACATTCTGATAATGTTAGTTTACAGTGTAAGCTGTTTTAAATCGCAGAAGGTGGCATAATGAAAGCTAATATATTAACAGAAGTTAAATGCATCATTTGACTTGATTTTTTTCACTGTTATCAGTTTATATATTACACACAAAATTCAATGTAATTTTATCAAAAGAGAGGGATGTGACCTAAAGGCAATTTAGGTAATCATAAAAGGAAGAACTATATTTCAGCAGCTATCAGATTACAATTTATTTTCCTCATTTGTAGTATAGAAAGGTGTTTTTTTTTCTTTTTTTTGAACCAAACAAACTTTTGTCCTCTTGCTGGAAAGCTTTCTAGCCAAATTCTACTCTCAGTTACACTGGAATACTTGGCCTGTACTTTAGCCTATAGTGTCAATTTAGGAAGTGTACAGATCACAAGTCATGGAAACCAAGAGTGAATTACTTGGCAGGAAAGCTGCCAAAATAAACCACAGTCCATCAGAAAAACATAGTACCGTTAATACAAATTGGGATGTGGGGAGGCGAATTACATAAATACAGTGCTTCATACAAGAGGGAAAGGATAAGTTTACACAAAGCATTGCCTTAAGGTGAGGTCCTCAATTGTGATTGTATCAGAAATTACTGGTCATAATGTTAATTTGTACGTACCAGAAAAAATGGCATTATCTCAAGGTAGTCTGTATATAAAGAATTGACCAGACAGTGACTCAGAAATACAATATTTAAATAAAGATGGATGTGTGAAAAAATATATTAATCGTTGCCTCTATTTGGATTTTGATAGCTTTTCTGGAGATGCAGTTTGGGATTCTTTTTATTAATGTACTTTACCCTGCCCTACCTCGGCTGCACCTTCTTAAGAGGTGCAGGTACAGAATCAACTCCCTTGTTTTCAAGGATTTCAAAAACTATACAAATAGAGGTAAAACCTGTGTTCCTTGAAAAGCATTTGAAAAGCATTTCTGTTACAATCACATAGATGGTTATACAGACTCTCTGATCATAGTCTTACCCTTGTTCTCATCCAAAAGTTCTTTAATGTAATTTCAGACCTGCAAGAATTAAGTATTATTAAAAATAGTGTGTCATTTGGTGACTCTGGACATGTGTGTGTTGTAGCTTGATGTTGTACTTTTCATAGCTCTCCACACACTTTACAAAAGAGACCAGTGTCGTCATCCCAGTTTAACAGATGGGGAAACTGAGGCACAGAGCGGTGACGTGACTTGTCTAAGGTCACCAGGGGTATGTCTACACTGTAGCTGGGAGTGATCCTCCCAGCTTGGGTAGATAGACTCACACTAGCAGGGCTTGATCTATTGTTAGCAGGGCTCAAGCGATCATGCTAAAAATAGCAGTGTGGACATTGCAGTTTAGGCTGGAGCTTGGGCTCTGAAGCCCACCTGATTCCCAAGATTAGAGAGCTCAAGCTACAACATCACACTGCTAATTTTAGCATGCTAGCGTGTGTATAGGATGGGAGGCCTGTGTCTGCTGCAGTGTAGACATACCCTAGCAGGCAAATAGCAGAGCTGGGAATAGAAATTAGGTCTCCCGAATCCCAGTTCAGTGCTCTATCCACTAAGCCATACTAACTTGAATGATTGATAAGATGATGGTTTAAAAAGAGAAAAGTGTTTCAATTTATTTATATCAGATAGCTACAGGATCATGGACAGGATTTGAGAATTCTGGAGGGTAAAACTTTAGAGTATATAGTAAAGTTTTTACTTTCATGTGTAAATTTATACTTTGGATAAGTTTCTTCAGAGTCTTTTTGTACAGGATCATTCAGCCACACCTTGGTTTTGAACTTGTTTGAGCTTTTAAATTAAATTGAACCATCCTTTTTAGGAAATGTTGGGCAATATTCTTATGTTTGTATCTTTTAAAGTTATAGGCCAAATTATGGCTTCTCCAGTGCAAATGTGCAGGAAAGGAGAAGATGCAAGAATCCTCTTTCCAACTGTAAAACACACAGAGGAATCTGCCATAATTTGACTGCTTGCACTCTAGGAGTGCAAGGGTTAGGTGAAGGCAAGCCAGTGCTGCCAGCGCTGGCTGTGAGGATTGCATTTGGGTTATGGCACAGAATACACGTTACTGATTATGCTTGAGGTAAATATACTTGCTATTTAAATTAGAGCTATCTCCAAATTCTTTGAAAGAAATCTCTGATTTGTTTATCTAGCTGTTATGCTTTGGAAGTAAAGTGTAGTTTGACATATTCAACTATTCTGTTTACCTTCTTTACATATGTAAATAAGATAACAGAAGTTAAAGATGGAAGAGACTATCAAATCTATCCACTGCCATTGCAGGATATAGCAGATGTATCAAATATTAAACTTATTCTTCACTTGATCTCAATCAAAAAGACCAGTGTCTAGAGAACACCTACCATTCACAGGAGGTGATTTCAATCAGTTGAATATACGCTGCTATGATAATATATTCTTTAATTGTAGGCTATAAAATAAGCATATGAGAATATAATATAATGAAAGACAAACATTGAAAATTAAGCCAGATATTTTTTATCCAACTGTTCATAAAGTACCAGCCTATCAAAAATACCAGAATAAATAATAATATGTTGAACCATCTATTAACTTTGAAGTGCTTTTATACATATGCTTTGATCCCAGATATTAAATATTACAAAAATAGAGAAATATGGAAAATGGATAATATTATGAAATAGAGGATCCATTCTGTGATATCCGCTTTTGTTTTATTAGCAATGATGTGGGTAGTATTTCAAAAGTGAGAGAACTCGCATTCCAAGGCTTCCTGAAGCATGTCATAGGGCAAACCTCTCAAAACTGAAATGGTTCCTTTATGAATTTACATAAAATGTCTAACAGCGCCTCATAGCAACCCTGGGTGGCTTTTTATGAGCTTTGACATGAGTGCTGTTCAGTCCTTTCTGCTGCATGTAGTTCCAGTGATGTAAGACAGCTAAGAAGGAAGACCCAGCAGTTTAATTGAGAGAAAAGTTAGGTAGCAGCTTAGTCCAGCGTTCCAGTTACCTATTTCTTGACTCAGATATACTTAATAAACAGAAACAAAGGAAGCCAGATAAAAAAAATAAAAACCCCAACAAATAAACAAAGCAGAAACAAACCCAATTCGTACTTTCCTCTTTGTCTTCTCCTCCAGATTTTCATACAGGATATATCAACTTACTGTATATGTGAACATTCCTCTACAAAGAAAGAGGAGTCTCCCTCCTGTTTGAGGGCATAAGTTCTAGGCTTGAATAGATTGGGACTGGTAAATATTTCCCCATGAAGCTTTGTACAATCAAGAACTATTGGTATATTGGGGGGGAGGGGTGCGCAAGCATGTGCAATGTGCATGTGTTGGTGTGTGAAAGAAGGGGTTCACATTCAGGTATGTCCCACGCTGACAAGGAGATGGTAAGGAGAGCCTGTGGACCCAGTTGACCCCACCACATACACCTACAGTAAATGTGAGGCACGGCAAGGGGAGCTAAAAGGAGGAGAACTTAATGCTGTTTAGGGCCAACCAGGAAGGAGAACAGCGGCAGCTTCTCTTGATGGGAGAGGAGCCTGATTGCAGCCCAGAGCATGAGCTAGCTTGCCAGCAGGCTAAGCCCCTGCCAGAAGGGACAGCCAGGCCCAGGGGGAACAGCTGAACATATAGAGTTTTGAGACAAGCCCTGAATAGAAGGAAGGGGTCCCACCAGAAAAGCTTGTTGGATTCAGCCTGATTTGAGTTGTGGTTTTTTTGGTTCTTGGTTTCCTTTGGATCTTAACATGCTGTAAAGGGTAGGACTGAAGTGTTCTTTGGCCACTACCTCGGACCTCCCACAGACAGCAACGTACTGACAGAGACCTGTACCTAGGGGCGGCAACCCTGGCACAGCCAGATATAGATCTTTGTTCTTTATCTGGTAGAGTCCTGGATTAGATGAATCAATGATCTGCTCTGGTGTGACAGTCCCTATGTTTCACTTTTTTGTTTGTTTATATGTTTTAAAATATTTGGCTAGGTTTTTGTTGATTTTTGTACTCTTCCACCAGTTCATCTGGCAATAATGATTGTAAAAACGAGAGACAATGAGGGTTTACTATAAACTACATTTGTACAGATCTTAGTTGTAAATTCCTTTAAATATAGCTATAAATATTCAGCATTTGTCTGGCACTTTTGAAAGCTTTCCATAATGATAATGAAATAATTTATCAATGGCTAATTCAGCTGATTTCCTAGAAATCTTAATATTGTCAGCCAGATAACATTTTGTACACAGCTTTGTTTTCCATTTAAAAATTAAGAGTCCTGGTGCTGAAACATGAGGATTTTATTTTTAAAAGGTGAAAAATTAAGTGTTATGACACACTATACGTGTTATCTTACACTCATATTTGATTTGTAGTGGTGTGCAGTAGGTATCTGGATTGAAAAAAACAATTTTGATAAGGGGTTATCAGCCAGTCTGTTTGCTTCCACCCAAAAATAATTAACATATTATAAATTACAACGACGAATGTGTATGGTTACTCATGAAAAGCTAGTTTATAGAAATCTTCTTAGAAATATTTAGACAATAAAGTTCAACAAAGTGCACGTTATAATAATGTGTCTGTAAACAAAGCCTTCTTTTCAAAGTAAAACCTCATGCACTTAGCATACCAAGAAAGTCAGCTATCTGATAATGAATGCTTCAAAGTACTATATCTAGCTGCTATTATTAACCATTTTATCTAAATGCTTTCAGAAGTAAAATATAAAAATAACACTTACTGTCTGAAGTATGCAAGATAGGAAAATGCAACCAGAAGAACAAATATGATTTTGGTGGTGAAACACATTTATTAGTATTTATTAGTAGTTTTACAAAACAGCAAGTTACATTTTATTCTAATTAAACCAAATTTGTTTATTGTACATGATCTCTAGCTGGGAGCAGAAAAAAATGCTTGTCTCTATCAGCATCTGGACTGGAAAATGAGCAAACTTCTACTTAAATATACACTGAAAAGAGATAATAAATTTGAAAATAATGGTCAATCATGGAGACTTTCATTAGGAACTTCAAAGAAAAAATATATCCTTCTAGTTTACAGATGGAACTAAACTCTGAACTCGCTTATACTATGCAACTCCCCCAACTGCAAAGGAATTGAGGCAAAATTTGGACTATATTTTCAATGTTATAAGCAGGGTTTGGATTTTACTCGAATCGGAGACCTTGCTATTTTTTTCATTCTCCAGGATTCTCATAAGGCATCAGGGATGAGGAAATTATTTCATTTATGATAAAGTTGTACATGAATTTCATTAAGATACAGTATATGTGGTGCTGGTAGCAATGCCTGTTATAACTTTGCCAAGATTAGGACAAGGCGCTTGTGGGTGGGGACTGGGACTGAAGGCTGGTTACGGGGAGGGAAACTGGGACTGACTGGGCCTAGGGTGACCTGACAGCAAATGTGAAAAATCGGGACAGGGGTTGGGGGTAATAGGAGCCTATATAAGAAAAAGACCCAAAAATCAGGACGGGTCCTTATAAAATCGGGTCATCTGGTCACCCTAACTGGGCCTGAGAGCTGTGGAGGAATACAATAGAGACTGTGAGTCTGTAGGAGTGGGGAGACTGGGACTGGCTGGTCAGGGAGGGGAGACATTTGATGAGGAATCATAGTGAGGGGAACAAAACCTGGGACTGGCTGGGCAAAGAGACTGGTTGCAGGGGATGTGACAGAAGAGTTTGCCTACTAGATTATATTCCCATCCAGAGCCTGGAATGGAACCCTAAGGGAAGGTTTCCTTTCTCTCTTCCCTGCAGAATCCAACTGTATTTAATTTGGTCTTGATGTGGGGGTGGAGGGTGGATTTGGCCTTATGTGAATAAAATAAAAGTAACCTTTAGCTAAACAAGACAGTTCAGACAGTCAATCAGCTGCCTGACCTCTGGGCAGTCCCAGAGGTAATTTCATGTCCATGAAATAGCCAGCAGTGGTGCCAGAAAAGAAGCCAGCCAACGAGCTAGCCATAAATATGTGCTGCATTTTTGCTTGGAAAATCCATACTAGAGATTGATAGCTGGCTATTACACTGCCAAACATGCCCCAGAGTGGCCACAGATGTTGGGTTCATTGCTGGATCAGATGGAGTGCAAGGACTAACAGGAAATGAATTAAAGATGCAAACAAAAGAGAGGAGACATTACTAAGAGTCCAACCTTGTTTAATTTCATTGATTCATAGAGAGAACAATGTGAGACCAAATCCTGCTTCTACTTCAGCTCCATTGACTTCATTGGTACTGCTCTTGCATAGCTGAGAGCAGAATTTGGACTTTGATCTATTTTAAATTTTCAAAAATTAATACACAAAATAATTCCTTGAGTAAACACAATTTCCAGTAAAGGTTGAACCTCTCTAATCCGGCACTCCCTAGTCCGGCCACATCCGTGGTCCAGCACAGGCACCAACTCTGTGGGTGCTCCAGGGCTAGAGCACCCACAGGGAAAAATTAGTGGGCGGGGAGCATCCACCGGCGCTAAACTCCCTTCTATGTCCCCCTCCCCCCGTGCCTCTCGTGCGCTGGCAACCCCAAGCTTAATATCTCCTCCTCCTCCCTCTGAGCACTTCCAGAGTGCCGCAAACAGCTGATTCACGTTGTTCAAGCTCTGGGAGGAAGGGTGAGGACCTGGGGCTGGTGGCTGGGATCCCGGGTATCAGAGGGGCCCCAGGGTGGGGGGCCACGCTGGCCGCAAAGCCTGGGGGTGCTGCAGCACACACACACACCCGCACCTCTACTTCCTGCGCCTATGGAGACCCACTGGCACTCTGCATTGACCTCCCGTGGTTCAGCAAATTCTCTGGTTCGGCACCAGTCAGGTCCCAAGGGTGCCGGACTAGAGAGGTTCAACTAGAAAAAGAAATAAGTATAAATATGAACTCTTCCTGTATGATTCAGAGCTCTTAGTAGCCTATTCTGACAAAGAAAGACAAAATATCTTCAGTAAGGCAGATGACAGTATCACTTCCAGGAGAACTGGTGTTTTGTGTTTGGTTTTTTTACAGCCTGTGGCATTTAACAAAAACGAGGAATAGAAATTTAATAACTAATATAATATAGTCTGTGACATAGATTAGTGTACTGTGTTATTTTGACTTTGCCTATGCATAGCATCTGCTTGTGAGTAATATGAAATACTCCACTAAATTCTGTATAGTTAATAGCAGTATACGTTCGAGAGAGTTCACAGAAGTCAAAGGAGTTAGTCTAGTTTTATGCTGGTGTAACTGAGGCCTTGTTTACATGATAAAATGGAACTATTAATGACAACAGTTAACAACATTTGCTGCTGAACTGGTGCTAAATATGGTTTAAATGTAGACAAGGACAAACTGTATTCATCTCCATTTCAGCTAAATGTTGTTAAACCCTACTATTAGATGTTTGCTGAGATATGTTTTTTTCCAGAGTGTTTACACTTTTCCAGCAGCATAAATAGGGCAGAAGTAGCTCCTGGGGAATAATTGAGGCAGAGAGGGCTTCTTCAGGTGGCCTAGTGCTGCAAGAATAGTCCTATACTGCTCTCCCTCGCAATCCTGAGTGTAGTCTGGTTACCCAGGGTTTTCAGAACCTTTGCTTCTGAAAGCCTGTTTTTAAATTAACAATTATGTGGTGTTTGTTTTATTAATGTAGGGTGGCTGAATGCACATAATATGGTTGCAATTAGCTTGATTACATTCTGGGGTATACACACCCCTTAAAACCAGAGCAACAGTCTAATTTACATCATGGGTAGAAGTGGCAGCCAGATGGCCTAAAAATACAGGAGGTACAAAAACGTGTTGAACCCACCTTTGTCTCTCATCCCTGTTCCTGCATGAATCACAGCTTGGCTGCAGCCAAGAATTGGTCTCAGATATTCGATATCAGATATTAAATAGTGTTCAGATAATAGATTTTGCCAGTTCTACCTATAGTACTATTTCATTTAGGGCTTGGGGGGTGGTGTGCATGTTCATAAATGAGAATAGGGAAAACAGAAAAATGTCTGTGTGATTGTAATATAAAATGAAGTAAACCCCCTTTGTCTTATTCCAAAAGTTCACATGTGTACAGGAGAGTCAATATGATAAGCCTGTTTTCACATCTGTAAATCCTTTTATGTCGTCCTTATTTTCAACCTGGCCTCTGTTTTTGTGTGCACAACTTGGTATACACAAGTGATAAAATTTGCATAAAACCCACTGGGTTTCGTGTGTGAATTATATCACAGACACATAGAGGAGCTAGTACGTGTGTGTGTGTGTGTGTGTGTGTGCGCGTGCATGCGCGCGCATAGGTTTTCTCGTGTGGCTCTGTGCACAAATAAAAGCCACTTTTGAAAATTTATTCCTTTGTGTCTATTAAACTAAAGCAAGCAAACTGTAATGAAAACCAAACATGAACAATCTTCCAACTCATTTGCACATGTAGTGTATTGTAGCAAAAACAAATACCATGGTCTGCGGTTGGTGAATGTCTTTTAGACAAATAAATAGGCACTTAGAACGATAGCCATATAAAAATGAGATTAGTTAAAAAAACCTACATGTCTGCTTTATTTGTGTACTTACAATTACTTTTTACATGCTTTTTTTGGATGTGACATACTGGTAAGAATGTGTGTAGTCATGAATTTGACAGTACTGCTATAATAGGCAGGATAAGGAAGGGGCCAGCAGTGGATCGTAAGGCAAGGGGGATTATAAATCTAATAAAAAGTTGATAAGAAGCCTCCTTTTAGGGGTCTGTGTTGAACTCTTAGTGAAGACCCAGGAGGTCTCTCTGGTGATAACTATGCTTGAGAGAGGCAGACATCAGTTTAGAATTCATTTTAATAGCACAAATCTTTAAACTAAAAGTGGACTTGTCCTTTGACTTGACCTATTCTGCTAATCCCTGTGCGAACCAAATCTTAGAGTTATTTTTTCCAACTGAAGCAAGAGTCTAAATGTTAATAGTTTGGCTAGTTTGCACTGAATTAGATGACATCATTCTTCCCATGGCAGCTCCCTAGATAGATGTCCATTTCATCAGGTTGGACGATCAGTGAATCTGATTTCTGATTATTTATTTTTAATCCACAACAGTAGACAAATCTATTTACAATCTTTAGAAACTCTGTTGCAAATGATCACTTAAAAATATTCATGGTAATTTAATACTCCTAAAAGTTGCTGGAGTCACAGGACTGCAGAATAAAAGTCCTCTGTTTGTTAACAGAAAAGGTGCAGCACAGGCAGTGGTAATTCAGACTTCTCTAATAGAAAAAAAGAATCCTTTTGCCCATTCAGTCCTTGGTTTCTGATGAGACTGCCAACAAAAGGACACATTACTGCCAAATATCTTTAAAGGGACACTGTCATCAAAATTTGGACAAAATTCACATTGTAAAAACTAACTTCTATAAAACCTGAGATCACTATTACTAGTTATACAATTTTTTAAATCATTAACCAACATCACCTTGAAGTGTTTGAAACATAAACACTGCAGCACTAACAACCTGAAAGTGAAATTGAATATACATAAAGGCTAACTGACATTACTGCATTTCACTAGCCAATCTAAGAGAAATGCGGGAAGTAAATAAAGAACAGAAATAAGAAGTAAATTGAATTTTTAAAATTCTTAACTTTAAGGGTTGCATTGTTACTATAATTAATGACTGTGTTTGTTTATAACAGATGTTTGAAGTTGAAAATGTCTAATAAATGGTAGAAATCTGACCTTTGCTTTTCTTATTAATTTAATAAAACAGTGCATTTCTAGACTTACCGTAGACTGCTACTTTATAACATTAGTGAAGATAAAGCATAGGTTGTTTTATTTACCGCAACTTTACTCCCATTTTACATTGGTGCTACTCCAAAGTACGTAACAATCCAATGGCGTTACACCAGCATAAAATATAAAAGCCGTGGAATCAAGCCCACTTAATTTAGGAGCAGAACCAGACCATGGGCCTTTTTTGTGCTTGGAACTATTTGATACATTTTCCCTATTCTGCATATGTCTTAAGTGTTTTGAAACTTTAAAATAAAACCTGTAAATGTTAAGTGGTAACTACATTTCACATTGCTTGTATGGGCTGGTCCACACTAACCCCCCACTTCGAACTAAGATAGTTCAACTTCAGCTACGTGAATAACGTAGCTGAAGTTGCGTATCTTAGTTCGAACTTACTGCGGGTCCACACGCGGCAGGCAGGCTCCCCCATCGACTCCACGTACTCCTCTCGCGGAGCAGGAGTACCGGCGTCGACGGCGAGCACTTCTGGGATCGATTTATCGCGTCTAGACAAGACACGATAAATCGATCCCAGAAGATCGATTGCTTACCGCCGGACCCGGAGGTAAGTATACACGTACCCTGAGTTAGGAGTATAAAACAGTTTAACATAAAAGATCATAGGGTTAGCAAGTGTATTCCATCTCAGCGCTAATTCATTGTTACGTTGCACAATCCCATCAGTGGAAACTATTGGAGTTTAAAAACTAAGGACCAAATTTTAATAGATATTTAGGTTCCTTAAGGTGCAGATAGGCCCCAACTGGGATTTGCAAAAGCACCTAACTTCCATCAAAATCAATGGGAATTAGGCACCTAGATGGGATTTAAAATCCCAATAAGTGCCTAATCTGCACTTCAGATGCCTAAACACCTTTACATATTTGGCCTGAATATACTTGTGATAACTTGTCAGGAGATTTCCATGAACTGAGTCTCACAGCAAGAATCTTTATTGTTAAAATGACTTCTCCTGATTTTATTCTGCATCCAGAGGAAAAGTCTTGGATTAAGTAATTAAAATGATTTTCCCTTCTTTCCTGTTGTTCATCCCAACCTCACTCATTCCACCTTGTATCATTTTTAAGAGTCTTGCTCAGTATTGTTGCTTGTTTTACAGAAAAACAGAAATGTTTTGTGCCCAAGTGGGACATCAGATATTATTGTCCAACATTACTATCATCACAATAACAAATATTAAGAACACCGATGGGACTTTAAAGGTTACCATAAAACTGATGCAAAGTGAACAACACTACCAAAAAAAATCATGCTGCAGAACACAATAAAGATGTTCCCTTCACACAGAAGTGTTTTGACCGAAATCCAGTATTACTGTTTTACACATCTTTGTAATTGCATAGCCAATATTCCACCTTGTAAAAGTGCCACTTTTTAAACTATTCTTAATACATGACCTTTTGATGAGGATAGTACCTTGCAAATATTAATTTTTGGTTTTAAAAATATCAGCAAGTCTTTTTCCCTGGAACAATGTGTTCTTTATGCACTTTCTGCTTTTTAACTTTCTCCTTACCTCCCAAATACTCTAGTGTGCAAATGGTAGAGACATGTGAAAGACTTTGTAATGCAGGAAAATATGCTATTTTAATGGAAGGTATAAATACCTAATTCTTATACTCATCAGGTGCATAATGGTAATTTACTAAGTCATTAATACTGAATAGTGATGTACAACAAGAATCAAGATTTTATCTCATTTACATTTCATTTTGTGTACACAGTTTTTCTTTTCAAGTATACTCTGATTTATAAGTGGTTCTTTTCTCTTTTCCCTTTCTGTAGTTATTTGAGATTACTGTGCCGCTGTCTCATGGCCCTAAACCTGTAACAGTCAGTTTTGCTAATCATACATCCTGCCGATGCATGTCTAAGCTGGATGTTTACAGACAAGTTCATTCAATCATTAGACGCTCCTTGCCAGCGACGCAACCACAGTAAGTATATGAGTTGCATATTTCCTTATGCCTTATCATAAAGCCTGTGTACAATAGCTTACTATTTGTTGTGGTAATTCAGGCAATAGAACTCGGTTAATTGTCAATATTAATATGCATTTCCCTCAAGAACAGCTTTAGGAAATATACTAATAAGGAAAATATATTGTTTTCATTGTTTTACATGGGAGGAACCCTATTAGTGGTGTTAGCACAGTATATTTAAGCAGTGATGTAATCTAGGGGGCTGAACCCCACTGTCATTCAAATCAAAGGGAGTTTTGCCATTGACTTCCATGTAGGGTGACCAGATGTCCAGATTTTATAGGGACAGTCCTGATTTTTGGGTCTTTTTCTTATATAGGCTCCTATTACCCCCCACCCCCATTCCGATTTTTCACATTTGCTGTCTGGTCGCCCTACTTCCATGGGAGGAGGATTGCAATCCAGTGTTGTAGTGCAGCTATTGATTTTTAAATAAAACTAGTATATAAAATGACTACATATGATCAAATCATAAAGTACTGTACCACACAGTTTGGGTTATGACTAGTCCCTAATCAGCCAAATCATGGACTTGCTTATTCATTTTAATAATCATTATAATTTTCTTTATAAAGCATCAAGCTGCAAAAGCAGTCAGGTTGCTGAACAATAGTCAAAACTATTTTTCGTTCATTACAGAACAATCTACCGCATCAAAATTACAGACATGGTGGGTAAACAAAACCAAAACAATAAATTTCACTCACTTTTTTCTCAGGCAAACTCCCACTGATTCCAGTGAGAGTTTGTCTAAGTGTAGACTGAGCATGGACCTCAGAATTTAGCAGAATACAGTTGTTGTACCTGAAAACAGTGGTACCATGCTGATCAACTCCAGAAATGATTTGAACCATAAAAGGAATATAAAATAGCCTATTTAAGAAGAATTAAATATAGAAAGAACATGAAAACTAAGACACCCATTTAACATAGCTCTGTAAGTACCAGTCAACATTTCTATTACAACCTCTGGGTGTCTACATTCCTTTGCCGTGATGCCTACAAAAGAATGGTGCCCCCAAGTTGCAATCACACCTTTTACTGTAGTTTTTTCCAATTGTTTAGTGGTTAGGCTGCTGGCATGCTGAGACCACAGCCTATCATGCTGACCAATATTATCTCATTGTTTATTTGTATCCCCCCAACTGGCTGTATCCATCTGTCATCTCTTGCTTATACTTAGATCATAAGCTCTTTGGGGCAGGGACTGTCTTTTTGTTTTGTGTTGGACCAGGACTCCATTGAGCTCTGTACAATGACTGAGGCTCCTGGGTGCTATGACAATACAGATTATTAATTATAAGATTCGTGGATTATAAGGCCAGGAGGGACCACTGAGACCATCTAGTCTGACCTCCTGCATAACACAGGCCCTAGGACTTCCTGTTTGGATGTTTTTCTAAAAGATTACGCTCTAGAGTCTAGTTCAATCTTGATTTAAAAATTGCAGTGATGGAGAATCCGCCACAGTGCTGGGTAAATTGTCCCAATGACTGATTACCCTCACAGTTAAAATTGTTGCATGTTATTTCCAATCTAAATTTGTCTAGCTTCAACTTCCAACCATTGGATCCTGTTGTACCTTTCTCTGCTAGATTGAAGAGCCATCTATTATCAAATTTCTGTTCTTTATGTAGGTACTTACAGACTATGAGCAAATTATCCCTTAACCTACTCTTGATAAACTAGTCAGATTTCGCTCTTTCTCACTAGGGGTATATCTACACTGCAGTTGAAGAAAGTGATTGCATCTCAGGTAGACATACATGCGCTAGCTTTAATCTAGCTAGCATAGCTAAAAATAGCAGTGAAGCCACGCCAGTGCAGACTAGGAATGCAAGCACTTACCTAGGGTTCCAAGCGGGCTTGTACAGCCCATGCTGAAGCCCACACCGCATGGTTCCACTGCTGTTTTTAGCTGTGTTGGCTAAACTAAAGCTAGCATGGGTAGGTGCACCCAAGTTGCAATCACACCTTTTACTGTAGTTTTTTCCAATTGTTTAATCATTCTCGTGGCTCTTTTCTAAATCTTCTCCAGTTTGTCAACCTCCTTCTTGAATTCTAGACACAGTACCCCAGCAGCAATCACACTAGTGCCAAATAAAGAGGTGTATAAGCTCTATTCTCACTTGATATTCCCCTGTTTATACATTGAGGGTCACATTGAGCCCAAAACCTTTTTTAGTATTGCTTCTCAGGATAGTCCCCTGTCCAATAAGTATGGCCTAAATTCTTTCAATCTAGATGTATGATTTTACATTTGACCATATTGAAACACACATTGTTTGCTTGGACCCAGCTTATCAAGTGATCCAGATGGCTCCGTATACATCACTTGTCCTCTTCATTATTTATCACTTCCCCAATCTTTGTATCATCTGCAAACTTATTAGTAATGATTTTGTTTTCTTCCAGGTAATTGATAAAAGTCTGAAATAGTGCAGGGCTAAGACCCAAGCCAGCAGGACCTCCCTAACGACACCCACCTAAGGATGATTCCTCATTCACAATTGCATTTTGATACCTTTCAGTTAGCCAGTTTTAATGTGTGTTTATGTTGATTTTATATCATTCTAGTTTTTTTATTCAAAGTGTTACAAGGTACCAAGTCAAATGCCTTTCAAAAGTTTAAGCGTATTACATCATCACTATTGTCTTTATCAATCAAACTTGTCATCTCATAAAAATACCAAGTTAGCTTCATCAGATCTGTTTTTCATTGTCATTAATTATATTACATTGCTTTAATTCTTTATTAATCAAGTCCCATATCAGCCATTCCATTATTTTGCCAAGGACAAGCTTGTAATTACCTGGGTCATCCTGTTTAGCCTTTTTAAATATTCATGCAACAGTTGCTTTCTTCCAGTCTTCTGGAACTTCCCCAAGACTTATAGATAATCAACATTAATGGCCCAGAGAGCTCCTCAGCCAGCTCTTTTTAATACTCTGATTCAAGTTATCCAAACCTGCTGATTTAAAATGGTCTAACTTTAGCAGCTGTGTATAACATCCTTCTGAATTACTATTGGAATGGAAGGTGTTTCATCATCACCACATGAATACTTCATCTGGCTTTCCCAAATACAGAAGAGAAATATGTATTGAACCCTTCTGCATTTTTATTAACAATTCTAGCATTTCCATCTAGTAATGGACTGTATCATTGTTAGGATTACTTTTGTTCCTAATATTTTTTTTAAAACTCCTTCTTATTGTCCTTAACTCTGATGGTCATTGATTTCACCTTGGATCTTTTTGCTTCTCTGATCAATTTTCTACAATTGCATTCTCTTAATTTATATTCATCACTAAGGCTAAGATTTTGTCAGGGATAGTTTTAGTAAAAATCGCAGACAGCTCACGGGCAAAACAGAAAATGTCACGGAAGCCGTGACCTGTCCCTAACTTTTACTAAAAATATCCCTGGCAAAATGGGGATCTGTGAATCCCCACACTATTTCAAGGGGGGCAGCTGCAGCAAGACTAGGAGCTTCCTGTAGCAGCTGGGAGCTTGGGGCTTCCCTCGCTGCCTCCCTCTGGGAGCTCAGGGCCTCCCACGGGGGCCAGGAGCTGCTGCAGCGGCAGGGAGCTCAGAGCTTCCCTCGCCGCCTCCCTCTGGGAGCTCAGGGTTCGCCCCCACAGCATCACCCCTGATGGCAGGGAGCTGGGGGGGGTTCCCCTGACGCCTCCCACTAGGAGCTGGGGGGGTCCTCCACTGCCCCTAGCGGCAGAGAGATTGGGGGATTCCCCCGACCGCGGCGGCAGGGAGCTGCGGGAGCCACCAGAGGCAGCGGGGGTACCCCACAGCTTCCTGCCCCAGAAGGCGGCGGGGGACCCTGCCACTCCTGACCACCGCGGCTGAAGTCACTGAGGCTGCTGAAAGTCACAGATTCGGTGACTTCTGTGACCTCCGTGACTAAATTGCAGCCTTATTCATCGCTATCAACTTCCTCTTCCTTCCACTTGTTATATATTATTTTTATAGCTACTTGCCTCTAAACCAGGTCAGATTTTTTTTAACCAGTGTAGCCTTCTTGTTTAGTTGTGGCTTTTTTTGGTATCTAGTAAAATATTCTTAGAATTTAAACAGGAAAAAAAGTGAATGATTATTGGAAATTGTCTTTCTCCTAGTTGGTTTGGCTCCTAATTGTCATAATTCTTTTCAGCTTTTTTGGAATTCGCCCTTTAAAACCGTGTGTGTGTGTGTGTGAGAGAGAGAGAGAGAGAGATTACTAGTTTGGACTTGATTACATTTGTTATGTGCAAACAGAACAAAAGTCATGATCACTTGCACCTAAGCAATCACTAACTTTTACTTCTGTGATCAATCTCTGTATCTCTCCAGCTGAGATCCAATATAGAATTCCTCCATGATGGGTGCAATACTTTGAGTTGGGAAATTGTTATCTATACATTTTAGAAATTCAGAGGATATTTTAGTGCTGGCAGAATGAGATCTCCAGGATGCATCACTTAGAATGAAGTCCCTAATGATAACACAGCTTTTTTTCCCCTTACACATCATAGATAGGGGCTTAAAGAATCAGTCATCCCTGTTCCCTCATATGATTTGGTGGTCTGTAGCAGACACCAGCTAGTACTCATCTTGTGCTTTACCTGGTAAACACTGAAGTATTCAAGATCATTTGCTTCTGAGTTGTCTGCGACTCAAACAGGTAATATCATTTATGACAGAATGACACTTCTCCTCCCATTTTGCCAACTTGATCTTTCCTAAAGAGGTTATAGCTTTTGATTTTAACATGAAAATCACCACTAGGTTTCAATAATACTAATGTAACTTAGGTTACATAAGAATAGCCATACTGGATCAGACCAAAGGTCCATCTAGCCCAGTATCCTGTCTTCTGACAGTGGCCAATGCCAGGTGCCCCAGAAGGAATGAACATAACAGGTAATCATCTAGTGATCCATCCCCGTCACTCATTCCCAGCTTCTGGCAGAGGCTAGGGACACCATCCCTGCCCATCTTGGCTAATAGCCAATGATGAACCTATCCTCCATGAACTTATCTAGTTTTTTTTTTTTGAACCCTGTAATAGTCTTGGTCTTCACAACATCCCTTGGCAAAGGGTTCCACAGGTTGACTGTGCATTGTATGACGAAATACTTCCTTTTGTTTGTTTTAAACCTGCTGCCTATTAATTTCATTTGGTGACCCCTACTTGTGTTATGAGAGGAGTAAATAGCACTTCCTTATTTGCTTTCTCCACACCAATCATGATTTTATAGACCTCTATCATACCCCCCCCCTTAGTTGTCGCCTTTCCAAGCTGAAAAGTCCCAGTCGCATTAATCTCTCTTCATACAGAAGCCGTTCCATACCCCTACTCATTTTTGTTGCCCTTTTCTGAACCCTTTCCAATTCCAATATATCTTTTTTGAGATGGGGCGACCACATCTGCATGCAGTATTCAAGATGTGGGCGTACCATGGATTTATATAGAGGCAATATGATATTTTCTGTCTTATTATCTATCCCTTTCTTAATGATTCCCAGAATTCTGTTTGCTTTTTTTGACTGCCACTACATATTGAATGGATGTTTTCAGAGAACTATCCCCAAAGAATCCAAGATCTCTTTCCAGAGTGGTAACAGCTAATTTAGACCCTATCATTTTATATGTATAGTTGGGATTATGTTTTCCAATGTGCATTAGTTTGCATTTATCAACATTGAATTTCATCTGCTATTTTGTTGCCCAATCACCCAGTTTTGAGGGATCCTTTTTTAGCTCTTCGCAGTCTTCCTGGGATTTAACTATCTTGAGTAGTTTTGTATCATCAGCAAATTTTGCCACCTCACTGTTTACCCCTTTTTCCAGATCATTTATGAATATGTTGAATAGGATTGGTCCCCAATACAAAGCCCTGGGGGGTACCACTAGGTTGAATTTATGCTCATAAATAATCTATTTAAATTTCTCTTGCTAATGTGGAAATATTGGAAAGAGTCCAGCGGAGGGCAACAAAAATGATTAGGGGTCTGGAGCACATGATTTATGAGGAGAGGCTGAGGGAACTGGGATTGTTTAGTCTCCAGAAGAGAAAAATGAGGGGGGATTTGATAGCTGCTTTCAACTACCTCAGGGGGGGTTCCAAAGAGGATGGAGCTTGGCTGTTCTCAGTGGTGGCCGATGACAGAACAAGGAGCAATGGTCTCAAGTTGCAGTGGGGGAGGTCTAGGTTGGATATTAGGAAACACTATTTCACTAGGAGGGTGGTGAAACACTGGAATGTGTTATCTAGGGAGGTGGTGGAATCTCCTTCCTTGGAGGTTTTTAAGGCCCGGCTTGACAAAGCCCTGGCTGGGATGATTTAGTTGGGAATTGGTCCTGCTTTGAGCAGGGGGTTAGACTAGATGACATCCTGAGGTCCCTTCCAACCCTGATATTCTATGATTCTATGATTCCTGAGGGTCCTAGCATGGGTGGATAGGTAATTAAGAATTCATTATTAAGAATAAGAATTCTTAATTACCTATCCACCCATGCTAGGACCCCTCCTCTTCTCTTGGTGCCTTGATTAATTTTGCTACCAACATCCTGATCTTGTTCTAAATGAATGGTCATTAGTTCCCCCTTTTCATCCTCTCCTTTTGTTATTAGTTTATTGCTCTCCTGACTAATCCACCCATCCTGGCCCCTACAAGATTGGAATGGGTTTTAAAAAGCAATTGAAAAAAGCAGATAGCAATTTTTATTAATTTGGAAGGGAGTTTTTCCTCATGCTGGGGAGGATGAGTGGGGGAGAGAGGACATGGAAGAAAGCACAAAGGTGCCTGAGGGAGAGGCAGACAAGCATCTGATCAAGCAATATTGGCAAAGTGAAGGTGGGGATTCACACCTTGCTAAACTAGTGGACGTGATAGGGTGGTGCTAAATGATGGGAGGCCTTAAAGATAAAGACAAGGAGTTTGTGTTCAGTGCAGTGGAGGAGGATGAGCCCATTGGAGGCTGGTGATGTGTTAGGGTTGCTGAGCTAGGATGATGATCCTAGCAGCAGCATTTCTGAATGGGCTTGCAGGAGCAATGTAGTTGGCATCAAGGTAAAAAAGAATGAGATAAATATTTGAGGGATGAAATGGTGCGAGCATGAACAAAGGCCCTGGCAGGCTCCATAGTTAGAAAAGTTGGAATATTACAATTATTATATAGGTAGAAACAGCAAGTAGTAGGTGGGTGTAGAGAGAGGCCCAAATCTAAGATGGTGCCCAGAGTGCCTATGAAAATCCACAAAGACAGAGAAATTGGGGGAGAGGGGAAGATCAAATTATGTGGTTGACAGTGATCTGGTTTTTGTGTTGTAGACTGTATTTGTAGCAGGCATACTGGCAGAGTTCAGTCAACCATGACAAAGAGCCGGGCTGGCTCTGTTTCCTTTGTCACACTCTTGCTCAGGCTAGAGATATTTGAGGGAGCAGCAGAGGCTATCTACTGAACCATTAGAAGTATCTCACATCAGTGATCTCTGCAGTTTATTAAGGAGCAGTGCTAATAACATCCAAGGGAAACCCTGTCTTCTTTAGATGTAAAAATGGTGATTGAGAAGTGAGTGGTAGATGGGGGAACGGGGCAGGGGGGGGGGGGAGAATCAGACTGATTTAGGACTTGCTTGTAAGTAGAAAACCTGGTCTTGTGATATTTGAAGTTATGTTTCTCTCTAAAGCCATCATAATATTTGCTTTGTACACAAAATATCAAATATATTTTGATAGCAATATGCCTAATTAAAAACAAACATGTATTATGTTGCAAAACATCTATGGTATTTTATAATTGATGACACCTGTGTTTCATTCTGGAAACAGCTAATCATTAGAACTCACTCATTGTAGCTACCTTTTACATAAGGAGTAATATACATTTGAGAGTCCGAACCATGACCAGAACTACACTGGGAGAACTGTCATACTATCAGTGTCTATAAACCTACTTAAATGGGTTGAGGAAGGAAGATAATTAGGGCAGATCCCAGCCTGCACAAAGGGGTCTTGTAGCTTCCTTAAGCAGTTGACTGAGGATTTCTCTGGTGTGTGGGGGGAAACCTCAGCTAGTATAAGCGACATACAAGGGATATACAGGAGTTTAGCTGGAGCATAATGTGCTCCTGTGATCCCAAGGAGCTAGTTACAAGTTGGTGCAACTTAGAGCTGCAACCTTTGTTCACACACCCCTGTGTCCAACAAGATGTGCTAAATGCAGCCCCTGAGCACGTATGGATAATGTCCTTAAATTATCAAGAACTGGAACTTGATTCCTTTTGGGATTTTATACAGGACACCATTAAGATGCTTTTTTGGGAGGAATTTATAGTCAAAGGCTGACATTCTCAAAGGAGTCTAAGAGAGTTAGGTGCTAAACTCCCAGCCAAAATGTAGGTCAATTCTCCATCTCACATGTTCAATGAAGAAGCAAATCATACACTGGCTTAACTCTAATTTTCAGGAAATATTGCATTACTGTACACTTCGGTATGAATAAAAGAATTGACTTGACCTCTTGAGCACTTTCTTTGCTGCACCTAAGGCTGTAGGCTGACAACATATTCAACAGAATCAAGCCTGGGTGTTTTAATTTCTCAGAACAAAGGTGGTGATCATTTTTATTAACTAAGTATTTACAATTTGAACAATATTCTTTACTAGGTAATGAAAGTTTAGGAGAAGTCAGAGTTGGAGTCTCAGATCTGTTTCATACTTCCTATTTAAAGCTTAGAAAACAGATTTCCACCCAGTATACAGAACTTCTATTTTTGTTTTGAATTTTACTGAAAATTACCAGATACAACAATAATACACATTAATAGCAGTAGGTTTTTATATTCAGCGACACCTTCCGAAACCTCATTCTTATTTAGACACTTCTCTCATCCCCTAAGTCTTTCTTTATTTTGGCTGTTTCAACATAACACAAGCTGTTCTCAAGATATTCATCCCCAAATATAAACATTTATTTAGCTAATTTGGTTCATATTGTCCCATAATTGCCACTTAGTTCAGGACACTTTTTGTGAATAATATTTCCTGTGAAAAACAATGCTGTAGGCTGCATTTTTCTTCATACTGTGATTTTCCCAAGTTTCATAGTTTAGGCATTCTTATAAGTGGGTGTGTCTGCACTACAATCTGAGGTATGATTGTAGCTCAGGCAGACATAGCTGCTAAATAGTGTAGATGCGGTGGCCTGGGCTTCAGCACAGGCCTGGGTCTGTATTCGCATCACTCACCTCCACTGAAGCCCATGCCCCCACATCTGCACTACTATGCCAGTGTGGGTGTGTGTACCCAAGCTGCAGTCACACCCCCAATTGCAGTGTAGATATAGCTGGTGGCATGAAAGCCCCTTTACAGCATAATCTTGATACTTAATGCTGTGCAAAGGGGATCCATTTGTCCATGACCCTGGAGACCATGTTCTCTGGACTCATTCCACCTGCGTTGCAGGCCATTTCCATCTGTGGGATATCACATTTTTCTCTGAGAGGATTTGGTGATCAGACAAGTCATCTTAATTGTTCATCCTTGGCAGTTTGAAATAGTGTCAAAGGGGAAATCATTCTGAATTGTGGGCTTTCAAGGTTAATGGTCACCAGAATGTACCATTTTCCAGAGTCTTTGATGTGTGGGCACTCAAACCCATGTACATCATTTCCAACCTACATTAGGCATCATCCGAGAAGTGAATATCCCCCTCTGATTTCTTATACTTTTTAAGCATTTCTTTCGTGGATTCCAAGGCCAGAAGGGACCATTGTGATCATCTAGTCAGGCCCCCTATATAATGCAGGCCATAGAACTTCCATGAAATAAGTTCTAGAGCAGATCTTTTAGAAAAACATCCACTCTAGATTTTAAAATGGTCATTGATGGAGAATCCACCATGACCATTGGTAAATTGTTCCAATGGTTAATTACTCTTATTTTAAAAAGTACACCTTATTTCGAGTCTGAATTTCTCTAGCTTCAACATCCAGCCTTAGGATCTTTCTCTGCTAGAGTGATCAGCCCATTATCAAATAGTTGTTCTGCATGTAGATATTTCTAGATTGTAATCAAGTCACCTTTTAACCTACTCTTTGTGAAGCAAAATAGAGTGAGCTCTTTGAGTCTATCACTATAAAACATTGTAACAGGGTTCTAGCTGGGTCTAGGGATCAGCTCTCACCTGGTCTAGCATCCCCCTCTATCACTCACTTGCCCCACAGTTCCTCTCATGCTCCAGGACTTAGGGTGCTCTCTCTTCCTGACTCAGCCCTAACACCAGGTCATTATATAGTTTTCCCCTTTTGAGGTAACAAATTCCCACTGGACAAACTGTCCATAAGCTGTCCCAGGCTGTCTTCTATTCCAATTCACCAGATCCTGTGCCACTTTCCCAGTGACTGGCCAAGGAACCAAGGCCCTCCTTCTACACTGGGTTCCAGCCCAGAGACCCTATAACCAGCAGCCAAGGTCTGCACAGTCCCACTCTTCTCTGCTGTTTTCCTGGGCTTCTTCCTACCCCATTTCTCAGGTCTTCATTCTCCAACGTCTCTGGCTTGACCCTTCTTTTGGGGCTAGGATCCAAGGGCTTATTCTCCCCTGTAGGCGTCCTCTTCACCACCTCTCTGCTCCAGAGTCTCTCCTTGCACCTCCATCCTGCTCTCAACTTCCAAGCTTTATACTAACCAGCCTGCTCCTGCCCAGCTAAACTTCATGGTAGGTTAAGCCTGGCTGTCCCTCCAGGTGCAGCCTGTCATGGGGCTAATTGGCTCTTTTTTACCTACTCAGGCCTTGTGTCAGGTAGACACCCCTCACAGGCATGTTTTTCTAATACTTTACCCATTCTTGTGGCTCTTCTCTAAACCTTCTCCAATTTATCAACATCCTTCTTGAATTATGGGCATCAGAATTGGACACAGTGTTCCAGCAGCGGTCACACCAATGCTAAATACAGAGGTAAAATAACCTCTCTACTCCTACTCGAGATTCCCCTATTTATTGCATCCAAAGCTCACATTAACTCTTACTGGCCTCAGTATCACACTGGGAGTTCATGTTCAGCTGTTTATCCACCCTCTACCCCCAAAAAAATCTTTTTCAGAGTCATTGCTTCCCAGAATAGAGTCCCCCATCCTGTAAGTATGGCCTATATTCTTCCTAAATGTGTACATTTACATTTAGTCATTAAAAAAAAAACATATTATTTGCTTGTAGCCAGTTTACCAAGTGATCCTGATCACACTAAAACAGGGACCTGTCCTCTTCATTATTTACCACTTCCTCAATTTTTGTATCATCTGCAATCTTTATCAGTGATGGTTTTTTGTTTTCTTACAGGTCACTGATAAAAATGTTAAACCATATAGGCCCAAGAACTGTTTCCTGCAAGACTCCACTGGAAACACACCCGCTTGATGACTATTCCTCATTTACAGTTACATTTTGAAACCTATCAGTTAGCACACACATTGAATGGATTAAAAACTGACATTTATATCATTCTATTCTTTTAATCAAAATGTCATGCAGAACCAAGTCAAATGCCTTACAGAAGTCTAAGTATATTACATCAACACTATAACCTTTATTCATAAGACTTGTAATCTCAAAAAAAATCAAGTTAGTTTGATTTGCATTAATTACATTACCCTTTAAATATATTAGAATATGACCATTTGTGTATATAATCCCACAGTTTGGATTCTCTGGCAATAACATGTTCAAATCTTTTTTGTCAGTAGATCAGATACTTTTGCTGTTGTTTTGCCATAAGATCAGAATAGTCTTCTACGCAGAGAGACCAACTCTTTGTAAAAAGTGGTCGGAATTTTTTTCCCCCTATATCTATGGCTTCCCTACAGAAGTGGACTTTATGTTGAGTAATATTAGAAGTGCTGCCTTATCTTATAACTTGTAAGCGCTCCACTAACATTTTTGCCTCCTTAAAAAGCTGTGCTATTCTGATCATATCAGCTGTTAGCAAATGCTGAATGAGCTTCATTTTATCTTTAGTGGTCTAATGACAAGTACTGAATGTGAAATATTCCAATTCAGTTTTGCAGCCAGTTGTTTAGGAAACCAAGAAAATGTTTTTCATTCTCAAATATTTTAAAATATTCTCTTTTACATTTTTAAGAGGCCCAGTTCCCAGTTTGAAACCTCCTTTTCTGACTTAACAAATCTAGTTTTCTAAAGAAATTAGAGATGTAACAAAAATATCACAAATAGTCATGTATTTTCAGTTCAGGGATGGATTTCAATTCAAGGAAGTTTTCCAAAATGGAAAAACATTTCCACCTTCAATTAGGATTAAGTGAATTCTGAACATGTTAAAAAGACAGAGCTCGACTGGGCTTGCTGAAAACTTTTCATCAGTCATTCCAGTGCTAATTACTCACACCTTTTTCTCTTAATACCTATAATGCTTTAAATGAGTCAAACTGTACTTGTCCTTGAACCTGTCTTCCCAATTGGCAGCTCTCTAGTGAAGCAGAGCATCATGACATTTTTATTACGTGTACTGCACTAAATCATAATTTATGTGTAGTAGTATATACATGCTTAGATGAAATTGGATCGCAAAACCCAGTATGTTTTATAATCAGTTTTTCATAAGGAAAAGAAAATAACCTATACAGTGCAAGATGCTGGTAACAATATGAATGAAATCAAAGCTTTCAATAGTTACATTTCTAACAGGAGAATGCCTGTTATCCATATATAAAGATACTTATCTTTTGTATTTTTATGGTAATAAACAAACAGTGTATTTCATCCATAGGTGTCACGTGGCAAACAAAACTTGTCCAAAGAATCTTATCTGGAATAATCAGATTTGCAGATGTCTGGTGCAGCATGACTTCAGTTTCTCTTCCCAACATGGAGATACTGGTAAGCAGTTATATTTTATAGGATTAAACGTAGTTGTTCTGTGCTGATTTACAGAAAAAGAAAACAATACACCATGCAAATTAAACAGTTTGAATCTTTTTAATTCTTTGTAATTCGTTGTTTACAGAATGGCATTTTAGATAAGTAACACGCATCCTCAGGGTCGGATTATTTTTTCATCATTTTAAAATTGGATTTATCATAATTCCTTAATAAAAAAAACGTGAAATACACAGATGGGTTCTCCATTTTTAGTAATGTGTGAATTTCGATTTTTTTATGTTTGCTGTATTCCTAGACACTGCTGACGAATTCCATGATATCTGTGGACCTAACAAAGAGCTTGATGAAGAAACCTGTCAATGTGTTTGCAAAGGGGGTGTACGGCCTTCAAGCTGTGGACCCCAAAAAGAATTAGATAGAACATTGTGCCAGTGTACATGTAAAAACAAACTTTTGCCTAGTTCCTGTGGTCCCAACAAAGAATTTGATGAAGATAAGTGCCAGTGTGTATGTAAAAGAACCTGCCCCAAACATCAGCCACTAAATTCTGCAAAATGTATCTGTGAATGTATAGAATCTCCAAATAAATGCTTCTTAAAAGGAAAAAGGTTTCATCACCAGACATGCAGGTGAGTTAAATGACTAAAAGATTCTGTAATCCAATTGTATAGCACTTAGGCTGACCAGACAGCAAGTGTGAAAAATCGGGACGGGGGTGGGGGTGGGGGGGTAATAGGAGCCTATATAAGAAAAAGCCCCAAATATCGGGACTGTCCCTATAAAATCGGGACATATGGTCACCCTAATAGCACTGGACAGGGACTAAAAATGTTAGGTTACCTTTGCCATGGAATTACTTTATGACCGAGAGCTTTATGATTTGCCTGTCTGTAAAAGGACAGTCTGAGGGTTAATGAGTATTTGAAAACCACATTGAGATTCTTGGATCCTATAGATATTCACTGTGATTTCAGGTAGAGAAAACAACATGAATTTACACTCTTTCAGTAGGTCTTTTGGCTGAGACATACTGTAAAACCAAATTCTAGACTATTTGTGGTCCTTAAAAATCCCAGTGTACTTTTCACTAGAGCTGGAATATTCACAGTGTCCTAGCCAATAGCCAACCCAATTGCCCATATTATCCTTTAAAATGGGATTCTGGTCAGCAAGCAGACTGTAAATTTGATAATGTTCATGTTCATATTGCATACAAGTTTTTTCTCTTGGCTAGCAGTATAATCAAAGCCACTCAATTTGGAAATATTTCACAATTCTGAAAATCAATTTTTCTTCTGCTTCCTACATCATCACTATCAATTAAAATGCAGTGATCTGTCATGTAATTTTGTTGAGGTAATTAATTATTACAGGTATATATAAGGCACCTGTCACTATCGTATCTTGTTTGGCTGCTTTGCTGAAACACTATTAATTCTGCAATGTTGAAAACAGTGAAGTCTTGTTTCTTCTTCGAGTGATTGCTCGTGTGTATTCCACAGTAGGTGTGCGTGCTTGCCACGTGCACCGGTGCCGGGAGTTTTTCCCTTAGCAGTACCCGTACTGAGGGAGCACCGCCGCGACCCCTGGAGTGGCGCGTCTATATCACCCACCCTCAGTTCCTTCTTGCCACCAGTGAAGGTGGTCGGAACTTCGTGCTCCAGCTCCACTGCAGCCTTTCTATTCCTTAGTGGTACCGTTCGCTACAGTTAGCGGTTTTCAGTTGTTAGAGTGGGCTCGGGGCATGCCCCGTGCCCCAGGTTTCAAGTCGTGCGACTCCTGTCGCCGTTCCATGCTGAGTGTCTCCGCTGCTTGGGCAAAACTCACGTGAGTGAACACTGCAAGATCTGCAGGTCATTCAAACCACGGACTAAGAAGGAGAGGGACATCAGGCTTCGAACTCTCCTTATGGAATCGGCACTGGCCCCAACTCCGGCGCGTCGAGCAGACTCGGCGACCAGCACTGCGTCATCAGTGCGCAGTGTGGCCCCCTCCACCAGCCGGCACCACTCCCTCCAAGAAGCAAGGGAGGGGCTCCGCCTCGCAGTGGTGCCGAGAGAAGGAAAGGGGAGAGGCTGGTCCCGCGTTGGGCAGCCCTCGGTCCCCCCCGGGCCCAAAAGCTCTGACTCGTGCTGAGCGGAGCAGCCCGGCACCGTCCACACACGCGTCTCCTGCGGCCAGAATGCCATCAACACCGGAGGCTCTACAGGCTGCACGAGACAGTCTGAGCCTACCGGTACCTGGGGCGCCACCGGGGACGGGCCCTCAGTCCCGCGGCAAGACGCCGCTGGGTGCTCGTCAGACCTCCCCAGCGCGGCACAGCTCCCACTCCGAGGACCACTCCCTGCCTCGTTCAACACACAGCGGCCTGTCAACTCGCAGCTTCCGCCCGCCCTCGATGCCAACCAGGCTAATCAGTTCGCTGCCTGGCCAGGAGTCTCGGGGTCCCTCCATGCTGCGCAGTAGCAGGCGCAGGCACCAAGACAGGCGTCGGAGACGCTCGTCCTCGCAGCGCAGTTACCATAGCCGGTCTCGGCGCGACCGACATCGACGCTCCTGCTCAAGTTCCCACTCTGCCAGACATCGCACACGGGACTCTCCTTGCGATTCTTCGGCTCCCGGCGCCGAGGCGAGTACTGAAGCTGCACTTCTGATGGGTATTGGTCCTCGACGCCGAGGTCCCAGTCCCGCGGAAGACGGCGTCGCAGGCACCGTCGTTCCTACCACTCCTATGGGACCGCGTGCTCGACGGTGACCTCAGCCTTGGCACCCATCTCCAGGGCCGCGCGGCTCAGCTGGACCAGACAGCACCACCAGGTTCTCAACTTGGACAGTGGCAAGGGACCCCGTGGCAGGAACAGTGGTGCCTAATGGGCACGGTGGCCACCGATGCCCGCCCAGACAGGAACCCACTTGGTGGCCGGGGCGTCCCAGTCTCCATCTCAGCCGAGGGACAAATTGGCAGGTTATGAGTCAGCGGCTCCACGCCCGGACTCCGACCTGGGGGTCGATCCTCCGATACCAACCGAGGCCCACGGCGCCGGATGACACCATAACGGCATCCCCGCCCTCTATCCCGCAAGAGGATTTTAAGGTGCGTCAAGACCTGCTAAAGCAGGTGGCGTCCAACCTCCTGCAGGCCGAGGAGATGGAGGGCCCGTCCGATTCCCTCTTTAATGTACTGTCTTCCTCGGCACCGGGCCGCGTGGCACTACCCCTTCCCCAGGGGGTAGCCAACATCTCCAACACCTTGTGGCAAACTCCCGGCTCCTTGGCCCCGATTTCCAAGAAGGCTGAGAGGAAGTACTTCGTGCCGGCCAAGGACCACGAGTACCTCTATTCTCACCCGGCACCTAACTCACTAGTGGTGGAATCTGTGAACCACCAAGAGCGACAGGGCCAGCCCGCACCCACTCCCAAGAACAAAGACGCCAGAAGACTGGACTCCTTTGGTAGGAAATTTTATTCCTCTGCAAGTTTCCGATTCAGGGTCGCCAATCATCAGGCCTTGCTGAGCCAGTATGACTTTAACCTATGGGAGTCCCTGCCAAAGTTCGAACCTCTTCTCCCGGAGCGGGAGAGAAAGGACTTTAAGGCTCTGGTGGATGAGGGTGCGATGGCGGCCAAAGCGGCTCTTCAGGTTGCATCGGATATCTATGCGCAGGGCATCGTGGCTCCTGCTGTCCGGGCTATCGGTGGAGGCCTAGTCCCTCATACAGGACCTGCCGTTTGATGGAAAATCTCTGTTCGCAGATCAGATGGATGTCAGGCTGCACAGGATGAAAGATTCCCGTACCACTCTGCAAACCTTGGGCCTCTACGTCCCTCCGGCTAAGGACAAGGCAAAACCACACCCATCGGCTCAACTGGCAAGGAACAGATACGAGTCTCCGTACAAGAGGCTGAGAGACCAGAAACGCCGGTCTCAGTGACTGCCCCGCGGCCAGGACCCTCTAAGGGCAAGAGGCAGGGAAAGAGGTGGCTTTGACTATTTGTAGGGGGCGCCAGGGCAGTTGCCGGGGAGACCCCCCTATTAATAAAGTTTGCGTTCTGCAACCGATTATCTGCCTTATGCATGGCGTGGTCCCGTATAACTTCGGACCAATGGGTCCTCAACACCGTTTCCAGGGGCTACACGCTGCAGTTCAGCTCACTCCCACCCAACCACCCCCCTCCCTGATGGGCCCGGGGGACCCGTAGCATGCCCACCTCCTGGGGCAGGAGGTGGAGCAACTACTGCACCTGGGGGCGGTGGAGAGAGTACCAGTAGAATTCCAGGGCAAGGGTTTCTACTCCCGATATTTCCTGGTCCCAAAGACGAAAGGGGGCCTCAGGCCCATCCTGGACCTGCGGGATCTCAACCGGTTTCTGGTCCGCTCCAAGTTTCACATGGTGTTCCTGTCCTCTATTATCCTCTCCTTGGACCCAGGGGATTGGTACGCGGCCCTGGACCTTCAGGACGTGTACTTTCACATCCATATTTTCGAGGGGCACAGGCGCTTCCTCCGCTTCCTAGTGGGGTTAGACCACTACTAGTTCACAGTCCTCCCGTTTAGCCTATCCACACCACCCAGGGTTTTCACAAAGTGCATGGCTGTGGTAGCCGCCTACCTCAGATGGGAGTGGGTATAGATCTTTCCAGACCTGGACGATTGGCTTCTCAAGGGCAACTCTCGGTCCCAGGTAAGGGCCCATGTGGAGCTGCTCCTGTCCACATGCGTCGATCTCAGCCTAGTGGTGAATGAGACCAAGTCAACGTTAGTTCCGGTGCAGCGCATAGAGTTCATTGGGGCACTGCTGGACTCCTCAAGGGCCACAGCCTCTCTCCCACTGAGCAGGTTCGAGGCCCTAAAAGATCTCATCACCTCGGTCACGGCTTTCCCGGTGACAACGGCGAGAGCGTGCCTTCGGATCCTGGGGCACATGGCGGCATGCACGTATGTGGTCCGCCACGCCAGGCTCCAGATGAGGCCCCTCCAGCTCTGGCTAGCCTCCCAGTTCTCCCAGGCCCAGGACGGGCTAGACAAGGTTCTCACGGTGCCATCCCGGATACTTGCCTACCTACAATGGTGGTCTTACCCAAGCAATATGCTGCAAGGGGTTCCCTTTCGGGAGGTGACCCCATCTTTAGACCTGGTGTCCGATGCGTCAGACTTGGGCTGGGGAGCTCACACAGGGAACATGCAAACCCAGGGAAAGTGGTCGACCTCGGACTTGTCCCTCCACATAAATGTCAAGGAGCTCAGGGCAATACGGTTGGCATGTGTTGCCTTCAACACGCACCTTCGCGGCAAAGTGGTCAGAGTCCTGACCGACAACACCAGCGCGATGTACTATATCAACAGGCAAGGCGGGACTCGTTCCTCGGCCCTCTGCTGGGAAGCCCTGAGCCTATGGGAGTTTTGTATAGCCCACGATATCTCCCTGAGGGCGTTCCACTTACGAGGTGTCTGCAGTACACAAGCCGATCACCTCAGCAGGGTTTTCTCCCCCCAGTACGAGTGGTTGCTCCATTCGGAGGTCACTCACCGGCTCTTCCGAGAGTGGGGAGCTCCCCAGGTCGACCTCTTCGCAACCCGCCAGAATCGGCGTTGCCCCCAGTTCTGCTCCAGGGGGGGAGTAGGGAGGGGTGCGATCTCAGATGTCTTCCTCCTGCAGTGGTCAGGCCAGCTTTTCTACGCTTTCCCACCGTTTCTCCTCATCAGCAAAGTCCTGCAAAAAGTAAAGACAGACAAAGTGCATGTCATCCTTATAGCCCCAGCGTGGGCCCGCCAACACTGGTACGGGACCCTCCTGCACCTCTTGGCGGCCCCTCTGAGGAGGCTGCCACTTCTCCCGGACCTCCTCTCTCAGGACGGAGGCCACCTCCTCCATTCCAATCTGGCCACGCTCCACCTAACAGCGTGGCTGCTCAGTGGCTAGATGAAGAGGTGTTCGGAGGAGGTCAGGCGGGTCCTCCTGGAAAGTAGGAAGCCGTCCACACGCTGGACGTACCTGGCGAAGTGGTCCAGATTCTCCAGGGGGAGCGGGGAGCCTCCCCGTCGTCCGCACCGCTCCAGCTCATCCTTGAGTACCTCCTGTCCCTTAGGACCCAAGGGTTGGCACCCACCTCTGTCAGGGTACACCTGGCGGCCATATCGGCCTTCCACCCGCCGGTGCAAGGGCACTCGGTCTTCTCTCATTCTATGACCTCCCGCTTCCTGAGAGGCCTTGACCGTTCATTCCCGTATGCTAGACCCCCTGTGCCGCAATGGGACCTAAACCTGGTGTTGTCCCACCTCACTGGGCCTCCCTTTGAGCCCTTGGCTACGTGTTCCTGGCCTCACCTCTCATGGAAGGTAGCCTTCCTTGTAGCAATCACTTCGGCCTGTCGTGTCTCGGAACTCAGGGCCCTGACCTCGGAACCCCTATATGGTGGTCTATAGGGATAAAGTCCAGCTTCGCCCTCATCCAGCATTTCTCCTGAAGGTGGTCTCCACCTTCCATATGGAACAGAACCTGTCTTTCTTCCCGTGCTCTGTCCTAAGCCCCATTCCTCCAACAAGGAACGCCGCCTTCACACGCTCGATGTGCGTAGGGCACTGGCCTTTTATCTGAATCGGACCAAGCCATTCAGGAAATCCTCGCAACTTTTTGTTGCCTCGGCCGAGCGTGTGAAGGAGTAACCAATCTCTACCCAGCGTCTTTCCCGCTGGATCACCTCGTGCATTCGCACGTGCTATGATCTGGCAGGGGTTCCCCTGCCCCCGATCATCAGGGCACACTCTACGAGGGCTCAGGCCTAATCGGCTGCCTAGGTAGCCCATGTCCCTATCCAGGACATCTGTAGGGTGGCTACTTGGGCCTCAGTTCACACGTTTACTTCGCATTATGCGATCGTCCCCCAAACTAGGGATGATGCCGGGTTCGGCAGGGCAGTTCTGCATCCTGGGAACTCATAACTCCTACCCACCTCCAACAGATATAGCTTGGAATCACCTGTGGAATACACATGAGCAATCACTCGAAGAAGAAAAGACAGTTACCTGTTCCATAACAGCTGTTCTTTGTGATGTGTTGCTCATGTCTATTCCACATCCCGCCCTCCTTCCCCTCTGTCGGAGTTGTCCGGCAAGAAGGAACTGAGGCTGGGGGGAGCACGCAGCTCCCCTGATAGCGCGATATAGAGGCACCACTCCAGGGGTCGCAGTGGTGCTCCCCCAGTACGGGTACTACTAAGGGAAAAACTTCCGGCACCGGTGCACGTGGTGAGTAGACACACCTACTGTGGAATAGACATGAGCAACACATCTCAAAGAACACCAGTTATGGAACAGGTAACTGTCTTTTTTTTTTTTTTTATAAAGTAAAGCTAAGCAGATATAACTCAGATAATACTGCTTGGAGAAACAAGATCACTAAGTTCATTAATACTAGTAGTAATAATAGTAATAGTAAATATTCATAGTATGAGATACATATTTGTTCAGTTACCTAAAACCATTGAAATGGTTACAAAATTAACGTTTTAATTTATTAATAAATATTCTGGCAGCACCTAAAAGGCCCCAAACAGCACTGGTGGACATACTAGAATATGGATCCTGCCCTGAAGATTTTAATATCTAAAATGACAAGACACACAATCAAATATAGACAAACATATCAAAATACAGCTCACATGGTACATCTCTACTCCCTCCATTCTATGTTCAGCAACAGCTCCTGGCCACTCCTCGTCCCTGACTTAATAGGAAATAAGGGCAATTACCACCAGGCATTTGGCACCCCGTAGGATGGGGGCTAAAGGTCATCAGTGTCTAGTATAAATTCCTTCTGGGGTGCAGTGCAAATTACACTTTGAGTTGTGGTCCATGCACCACAGGAATAAAGTTCACTGGTAAGAGATACATTTAGTGATCTTCTCCAACCACAGAATGTGCCTCTTTAGCGGTGTTATGCACCAGAAAACAACATTAAAAGAATATTAAGGTTGCAAAGTCAAGCACTCAAAAGTTAGGAAATGCCAGAATTAAGTTTGCTTGTGCATGTGCATTATGATACAGTCTTTAATTGTAGAGTCACATACTGTATTTTCCAGAGGACTCCTGCCTTGGTCAGCGCACAGTCTGGACAGTGCTCAATTAATGAGCAGCTATTCAATATTTTGTTTTCTCCTCATTGTCCAGTGCCTTATTTACAGCATACCATTCAAACCCTGCTCTGAAAACAGTTATTCACTTCCTCATGTGCTTTTCTATGGTGTTCTTCGCTATAGTATCCTAGTGCTTCACATTTCTGTAAGGAGAGGAGCGGGAGGTGGTATCCCCACACTGTCAGAGTCCCAATTACCAGTCTCTCTCCCTCCACATCTGCAGTCCTAGTCACCTTGCCCAGACAGTCCCAGGCCCCCACTCCTGGCTCCTCACCTGACATTTCTTTCCCCACCTCCACTCCCTGGCCCAGTCTCTTTGTCCAATCAGTCCCAGTTCTCCCCCCCACACCTCCTTGTCACATCTGTCTTCCTACCCCTCACCCAATCTCAGTGTTCCCCCAGCCAACTGGCTCCCAGTATCCCTCTCAGTTTCCCTTCCCAGCTCTGTGTCCCCACCAGCTCCCAGTTCCTAATCTGCCTCTTTGCCCAGCAAGTCCTATTTGCAGCCTCTTCCCCCCAGCTCCAGTCTCCTTGCCCACTCAGTCCCAGCTTGCCTCCCCCTCTCCAGTCCCAGTCTCACCAGATTCCTGGTCCCAATTTACTCCTTTCCCTTCCCCCTGCTTCAGCTTTGGGCCCCTCTGCACTTTAACCAGACTGCCCCCTCCCCCATGCTGCCTGGGTACAGGAGATTTGGGCTACCTTCTCTTAATTCCACAGCCTAGGCCCAATCTCCCAGCTCAGAGAAGCTGGAAGCAGCATTTACAGGGAAAGTCTGGCTTTGCCCTTGTAAAAATGTAGGCTGGAGCAGGCCAGGTCACTCTGTGGGGATGGCAGCACATGGGCAGTCTGGTCAGCACTAAGAGTTGTGAAAGGACCAAACATGCTCCATGGGGACAGAATCTTCTGAGATTTTAGTTGTTCTCTTCTGGCAAGACTCTACTGGGTATGCGCCTGCTATGATTTTTCTAAGGCTTGTAACTTGGAATGATACAGGCAGAATCCCTTTTGGGGATGGCAAAAGGCACATCCTTGAGACAAGGTGATTCCCCCAGCAAATTGCTAGGACCTGCTCCAAAGCATGGGGACATGTAGAGCTGCTTGAAAGAAAGGTCCCCAGAAATTTTTTTTAACATGGGGAAAAGTTGTTTGCCCCTAGCCTCGTTCTCAGAAATGCCTGAAGCATTTTGGCTGAATTTTTCTGAAAAAGAGTCAGGTTGAGGCAGACACTTGACGCATAAAATCAGTCCAGATGGTTAAAGTTTGACAGAGTTATAAGCAACTGAAAGCACTGTCTTAGAATGAGAAGTATTGCTCAACCTTAACAATAGGTAACAGTATCAACACCATCTATAACTAACTGTTCTTCCCTCACTCTTACCTATACAGACTATCAGCATAGCTAGGTTGCCGTAATTATGCCAGCAACCACATAGCGTAGACAACAATGCTGGAAGGGGTTTTTTCATTGGTGTAGGAACACCACATCCCCAACCAATGGCAGCTACACCGATGGAAGAATTCTTCCATCAACATTGGAGGTTAGGTCACTATAGCTATATTGGTCAGGGTTGTGGATTTTTCACACCCCTGACTGACATAGCTATGTTGGCCTAACTTTTAAGTGTAGACCAGGCCTAATGCCAGATTGTTTTGATGAGGGCAGAGAGATCTGTGGGCCAGACGAAAGCATCCAGACGGCAGTATCCAGTCTGTTTGACAGCCCTTATCTACTATTTTTTTCATTTATGTTGCTCAACTGCTTTGCTAGGGTTAGGCATCCTGGGAAATGCAACATGCAAATAGGTACGTTTTTTGGCTTTGCCTTAAAGATCAGTGCCTCAGATGGTATGACCTTCTAGTGGGAATTCAGACAAACGCTTTGAAATCTTTAAATGAAAGGCACTATAGAAGGACAAAACATCATTGTAACATGCAGCTCAGAAGGCAAATTCTACATCCACTTCACCCCCATTTTTGTATCCACAGAAGATTAATTTTCCCAGTCCAAACTTACTCCTGATTCTTTTTTTGCTGGCACTATCAGGGATGGTATACAGGAGGATAGATGCATTTCTATCAAAGAGCCACATTATTTTGGTTAGGGGTCAGCTCTGCCTCTCTTGCTTCAGCATCCTCAACACCTTTCCAACACTAACACCCTCACCCCAAACTTCAGGTGTTGTATATTTTACAAAATGTTTAGCATTAGGCAAAAGGAGCAACGTGATCTTTTACAGAAATTCCATGAAAGTCGTTAAATTTTTCCGAGATAGCTCTAGAGTTTGTCCTAAGTGACATGATATAACATGAACCTCGGAATTACATAAAACCTGCTAATGAATCAGACCACTGTGACAAATTACACTGAAATATCTGAACAAGATATGGCTAGTCAATAACTACCATTACTGCTGTGTCTTCCTCATTCTTTACTGATTTCTTCATATTCATGTTCATTGGTTTAATTAATTGGCTTGCATTAATGTAACTGTAATCCAAGATCTCATTTTATAAACACATTACTGTAAAGTGGCAAGTCAATGTCCAAAATAAGCATGCAATGTGCTAAACCATCTGCAATGATAATTAGAGTATGCATAGTCTAAAAAACAGAAAAAAATTGCCTGGGGAAGAGAATATTAAAAGTACCTCAATAGTATATTATGTGGTATCTGTAAACAGAAATATATAGCAAGAATTATTACAATAGAACATCATTATACCAGTATGTTTCATAAAACAGAGACACATTATTTAAAGACAAGTTTAAAATATAACTGTTGAAACTTGAAACATATACTTTTCTCTCTTGAGTCGCTGCCAATGTCTGAAAAAAGCCACAGACTAGTACTTTGTCTCCATTACACACCAGAGGTTATTTGGCATTGTTATTGTAAGGTTATTTTAGGTCAAGCTGTTAAAAAAAAAAATGAGGTGGGGGGAGAGAAGCCAAGAAATTAGCTTTGTACAACTCCTTGTACAAGCAAATATCCACTAATGAGGAACATTTTGTTTATAGATGTAATCTGTAGTTTAATGATCTATTTGCATTAAAGTTATTTCAGTTAATATTATTGTTATTGTTACCCTTTCTTCTCCTTTAAAATTTACCATATACATATGGGCCTGGATCCTACAATAAAAATCACACAGTGCAATACAGCAAACAGACTCCCACTGAACTCACTGGGGATCTGTGGAAGTATACAGGTTTTCCCTGTGCAGTTCTCAGTGCAGGATCAGTGTCATAGTATAGAAAATCCCTCTTTTCTATTACGCAAATAGCTGGTAAATATACAGAAAAAAGTAAAGTATTCTGGCCTGTAACATCAACTCGTTAGGGAATGCTGGCTCAAGCTAGGAGACATTCAGTAGTGGCATACTAAACAGAGTTGCCTACTAGAAAAAAATGTTAGAAGTATTTGCCAGAATAATATACCAACGTGTACTCTAGCTTAGAATGTAATTAGAGCTGGGTAAGTATTTCAAAAAAGTATTAATGAATATTCATTTGAATAAAATCACAGAGTCACCTCAGCAGTATTTGTAACCCTATTTATTTGCTTTTCATTGCAAGAAAGTTCACAGAAATGGAAGATAAAGAATATTCATGCACATATGTAAAACTCAGACCCATCTCCAATAAAATATATCTTTTATAGGATTTAAGTGTTCTCTGGTATAAGTGCAGCATAAGTGTACACAGTCAGATGTATATTTCTCTTTGATTCATGTGCCTGCCCCATTTTACCAATGGCTTTTTGTTTCCTTCCTCCAGTTGCTACAGACCACCGTGTACAGTTAGAACGAAACGCTGTGAGCCTGGATTTTATTATAGTGAAGAAGTGTGCCGTTGCGTACCCACATATTGGAAAAGACCGCTTATTAATTAGTGAAGAAAGCACTACTTGCCATTTTGGTGTACATTTTTCCATTAAAAAAACAACTGCGTTAACATTGGAATTAACTGTGCACCAGAGACCCTGTGGGATTCACAGAGACAGACACATTGTGCTTTTTCCCCAAGAAATGTGGAAAGCACATGTAGACAATAATGGGGCTCATGTTGTGTAAAGAACTCACTAAGGACTTGTTTTCTGCCAATGACAAAACAGCCTTGGTTTTCCTCCTTGTGATTTTTTTTTAAAGAGAGAATGACTATATAATTTATTTCCACTAAAAACATTGTGCAGCATTCCTGTTTATAGCAGTAACAATTGTTAAAGCTCACTGTGATCAATATTTTTATATCATGCAAAATATGTTTAAATAAAATGAAAATTGTATTATATAGTGGTGAGAATGTTTAATTGATTATTTTATGACCCAGTCTGTACAAACCAACCATAGCTCAACAACGTGAATGGTGGTTCTTAAAATAGTTTCTGGAAATCCAGAGCTAGAATTCCTATCCAATAAAAATAAGTGATTTTATGAAAGAAAGTGTAAGTGAGACAGCAGTAAACTTTTTGTATCTGGTTAAAATATCTAGGCTGAGCTATTAAAAAAAAGTTATATTTACAACATCTATGTCCAGTGATATTTTACTATTTACACAAACTAGCTAAGCATGGGTGATATTTCATAAAAACTATTATGAGTCCTCTCTATTGCACAGGAACAAAGCTTGTTCAGAGGAGAGCAGCAGCTATTAGTAGTCACATACATGCATGCTAATATATATTCAAAATATTTTATATGGTAAGTGTTCATGCAGGTATAATAAATAATTAAAATCTAACTACAATATTTATATATGGAAATATCAATTATGCTGTTTTATTTAGTTTTAAAGATTGTGCCCTAAAATTCAAAACAACTTAGTTTAAAATTATTTGATGTTTTACTATTTCATATTGTAAGTCAAATTATTGTGATCTAAAGTCTCTTGTAAGCCAGATGCTTTTAAGAGAAAATAATGTATTTTTCTTTCCACTGGGCACCAGAAAAGACTTCCAACAAGCCAGTCTGGATTTACAAGATAATCTCTGTACAAACAATTGTTACAGAGCATTTTTACATGGAGAGTCTCCAATCTAACATCTACAAACTCTAGAAAAAGAGGTAAGCTTTTAACTTGGATAGAATAATAATATGAATGAGATAGTCTAATAGTAATCAAGGAATCATTTCATTTCCACTTCCGGTTGTGCATGCACACAATATGTCTGAGATAGGGAAGTTTTCACTTGTAGCATCTGCTGGCCTGCGTAAGAGGCCCTACCCCACCTTAATGCTCCCTACTGAGGGTATAAAGGGCGCTGCTGGCCAACTGCCACTCCAGTTCCTTCTCTACCACTTAACCTTGAAAAACGGTCTCTGAGCAGAGGGGAAGTAGGGCAGGTAGTAGAATGTATGGACAACTCAAGTTACTGTACAAGGTAAGTAACTTCTTTCTTCAGGTGTTTGTCCCTATGTGAATTCCACTTCTGGTGACTTCTAAGCAATAATTTCAGTCAGGATATGGGTGCTTGGAGTACCCATAGCAGCATTTGAAGCAGGTGTTTGTACTAATGTATAGTGCTGAGTGAAGGTATTTATAGAACCCTATGTTGCAGCTTTGCAGATATCTAGGATGGAGACATTATTGAGCACAGCCATAGATACTGTCTGGACTCTTTTTGAATGTGCCCCCACAGGAACTGAAACCTTATTTGGTTATGCATCCTGAGATCCATTTGGACAGTCTTTGGGTAGAAACAGCATTACCTTTCATTAAAGGACGTGAACAGTTTGGGAGACCGTCTGAACAGTTTAGCCTTGTCTAGATAGAAAGTCAACGCTCTACATATATCTAACAAGTGTAGCTTAAATTCTTTTCTGCTGTTATGTGATTTTGGATAAAACGCAGGAAGATGAATGACCTGATTCAAATAGAACCCAAAGACAACCTTCAGAATGAACTTAGGGTTGATCCTCAAGGACACTTTATCATGATGAAAGACAGTATATGGTGGATCTGCCATGAGACCTGTCCGATCAACAGCCCAGGGACGCACCGACACCTGAAATGGAGCACCCCCAGTGACATCACTTGAAGAAGTAGTATGCCCTTGCAGTGATTGAATCCGGTCTCGATTCAATGAATTCCATCTTCTGTGTCAGGGCTAAAATGGACTTTTGCTGTTTAATCTGAGGCTGAGATATTGAAAGCACCTCACCGTGTGTGTGGCCTCTTGTATGCTCTGGTATTATTGACCATTGATGAGCCAGTTGTCCAGGTAAGCAAGACTGCAATGCCCTGAGGCCATAGATGGGCTACCACAACCATTAACACCTTTATGAATACACTCAGTGCTGTCAATAGTCCGAATGGAAGCACTCTGTATAGTTTATACCTATGACAAACCTCAGGAATCTCCTGTGTGTTGAATGACTGTCTTTATGAAAATAGCATTTTTGAGATCAAGAGTTGTAAACCAGTTGCCTTGATTCCTGGATGGGATTATTAAAGAGTGGGTGACCATCCTGAACTTCAGATTTTGAATGTAAGAGTTTAGAAGCCTTAGGTCCAGGATAAGCCTTTTGTCTTTGGGATGAGGAACTGTCTTGAATAGAAGCCTCTCTAGATGTGCTGAGTGGGGACTGGTTCTGTAGCTCCTGGGTCTGGAAGTGATTCCACCTTTTGTATAAGAACCTTCTCTTGACGGTCCCATGCTGGTTTTCCCTGTACTATTTGGCACCATCTGTGTCTTCAGCTTGGTCAGAGTGCTGGCCCCTTGGTACTGTTTGTACTTGTCGTTGCCTGGGACACAAGGCCTCCAAAGTTTTGGAGTGGGATGTAGATAGTCCTTTTCTCTTTGAAGACAACAATGACTTGGAGGGAGATCTATCCTTAATATCTGGGGGGGGGGGGAGAGAGAGAGAGAATCAGGGGAATATCTAGATCCCATCTCCTCACTCTTTCCCAGCTTCTTACAGGAATCTAAGTGTTTGATGTTGAAGGCTCTGTAACCAACTGAAGCTGACCTCAATAGGGCACTCCTGGACTCCTAAGGCCAATGTATGGGGGGGATCCCCTGGGTCTGGATCATTCTTTGCTCTTACGGTTCTGTCCACGAGGAACATTTTCAGACAGACGCCCCTCTCCTGACAGACCTCCCTCTCCTGTCTGGTCCGTCACTAAAAGGAATGGCAGATGCTGCACTTGTAGGTGATGTGAGCCTCTCTGACATAGTGTAAACAAGCGTCGTGGTTGTCATTGAAAGGCAGTGGCCTCAGACAGACCCCACAGTTTTTGAAACCAGGGGTCTTGGGTGTAATCCACAGGCTCCTGGTGGCAGGAAGCAGGAGGGAGACGGGATATAACCGCCATACCTGAGACCCCTCTGCCAAACTAAACCATTTCTAATTAACTAGGAAAAGGTTAAAACTATAGTAAACTACAATAACACTAAATACGTACAAGAAGAAAGGAGCTATCCAAGAGTAGAGCTAGGTGTGGACATGAGCACTCTGTCTCCGGCCAAAGGTGTGAGAAGGAACTAGAGTGACAATTAGCCAGCAACAGACACTGCTACCAAAAACTTTACAGTCTCAGGTTTGTTGACCACATGAGCTACCAGAAGTGGAATACACATAGGAACAAGCACTCTTTGAAATGATAATCTATCATGTAGCAATACTTAAATTTTATACTTAAATGGTTCCATTTCAGGTTGTTTCTTTTTGTTGTTGTTGTTTTGTTTTTTGTCTTGTTTTGTTTGTGTGTTTCAATATTATGATATCCATGTTCCTTAGAAAGTCAATGCATGTTTTTAAAATGTTAATGTACTTTCCCTAGACCATGGGATGCTCAGATATCAGAGTTCATAAAACGGAATGAAAGCACCTTGTACTCATTCAATCCACAGGGCAATATGATGCTAGTGTAATATGTAGGCAAGAGGGGTGATAGGTTGATGTTTCGTGGAAAAATGATAAGCAGTGGAATTTGTGAGGAGTTCTAGTGTTCCCAAAGTTCTTCCTACGAGGCCAGCTGTAATCACCCAAATTGGATAGAAATCAGGCATACAAATACTAAGGAGATGAAGTAACATAATAAAACAATGAATCTCATCTCAGATTGGGGTGGAGTACCCTTGATGACAGATCAGCATCAAAGTGCACCCTTGAGCCAGTATGACACACAACTTCCTGTCAATTGGACTAATGGTGACTTAAGTCACTAAGGTCTAATTTGTCAAAGTCAATCACATCTAATGTAATTTTGATAATATAGG
The DNA here is from genome assembly GCF_028017835.1 of Emys orbicularis. NCBI lineage: Eukaryota > Metazoa > Chordata > Testudines > Emydidae > Emys > Emys orbicularis. The sequence continues at coordinate 77,969,528 of NC_088687.1, read as the reverse complement.
TATTGCTAAAAAAGTTGGAGAGAACTGGGTACCCATTTATGAATATCAGGCAATCAGTCATATAGGCAGAAAATTTCATTAGAAATGAATTATGATGAAATACAATTTTACTTGACTGTACCATCAAAACAAAATTTTACACAGTGCTACAATATAAGTTTCCCAGTTCTTATACAGGTCAAAAAAACTAGAATAGAGGTTGCGGTGAGCCAAAACATAATAGATTTTAATTCTACCCTTGAGGTAAAATGTGATTTATCATCAAAAACTAGGAAATACAGATGAAGACAAAGCAGTGCCAGGAATTCCAACAATCAACTCTATATGGATCATAAAAATCCCATTGTACACTGCTAAAATGCATGAGAACAAGGGATACCAATAAAGGTGGTCAACTGAAGTCCTAGCTATACAATGCTCATTTTGCACATGAACAAGTGCAGCACTGTGAACATGTCAAAGCCAGATAAAAAGGTTTAACTAGAATAGTCATCAAGCAGACATTTTGAGTTCCAATTGCACATACTGTATATACAGTGATCACCATTTTCCAATACATAGTCCTCACAGATTGGGAAAGTGGGAAAATGAGAATACAAAACTTTAAAACAAACATTAACAGTCAAAAAGAAAGCATTTATTGCAAGCAATTTTTCAAGTTGTTTAGCTTCTGAAATATATTGTGGTTCACAATCTGTGAGCAAGTGCCAAATCTCCTTTTCAACTAAAAATATTAAAATGCAGTTTTTAAAATTTTGACAAAAGCAAGGGCCTGATTTTTAAAAGATCTGGCACCTAAATACATGCATGCTTAATTTGCATGTGCAATTAGCATTACTATGTACACAAATTAGGTATTTGTATGTGCAAATGAATAAGTGGCCATTCTCCCAGATATGCATATGCGCAGATAACTCAGCATTACTATTTTCTAGCACCAGAATGCAACTTTTGGAAGTCCGGTCCTAAATGTGTTTTGTTTCAAACAAAATATTTTTTCGTTTGCTATAATTATAGGCTTGCAGTAATTACTTGAATTAGCATTAGCCTGCTGATCTCCATTCTTTCTTATAAAATGTGATTTTGTATATCCCAGTGTTTCAAGAAGTAGTCTATGTTTACGGCAGCTGTTTACTTAAGGATGCAAAATTTGGTGTGTGTGTGGGTTTTTTTGTTTTGTTTTTTTAAAGTTGAGTGGCGCAAGCTACATAAAAGTTGACATTTTTTTCCTGCTGTGTGAAGGTGATGTATATGGATTACAGTTGGCTTTGGTGCATTTTTATAGTGTTGTTTGAATATAAACTATACAACAGTTTTCATTTTATTTTTCATTCTAATCTTATTACTTCATTGTTAAAAATGAAATGTGCAGTGTTCAGGGTGTACAGAGCTGAGTTTGTAGGCCAATGCAGATTTTATATTCTAAGTGGTTCAGCACCATCAAGCACAGTTCAGGCTGTTTTGGCAACTCCAGCCCTAAATAAAAAGGTCACAACCATCTATGTAAAGTGTCTCCATACTAATGTCAAACATAGTCTAACTGAAAATGTTAAAATAGTGCTGTAGACAGAAAAGTGATGGCACTCAGGCACAAAACGATAAATTTGATTTACGGAAATAATGCTAAGGGAAACGCATCTTGGTTTAAGCTTATATCGCATTGCATCAGGAATGTACAGAGAATGAGAGTATAAATTTCTACCTAGTGCAGTTATCATCATGTTGTGTAGACACCTTGAATTGTGAAACTTCTCTTCATGAGGAGACAGATTTTGTACAGTATCATGTGTCCTTAGCTCCTTTGTGGTCTACTCGTAGTTATGCTTATAAATTCATACTGAACAAACTGGTATATCCATTCCCTTATCTCCATATAAAGGAGCAGCATAAAAGCTTATGGTGCCCCTCTTGGATTGTTACTTTGAATGGCCCTCCTTATATAACTTTTATTTTGGGGGCTTTTGACCCTCCAAATGATCTTTATGATTTTCCTAGCCTGTATCTTAATGACAGTGCCCTTCAACTCCATGTTTTCCTTTCCTCATTTTCATGGAGATTGGTCTTGTTTTGTTTCCAAAACAGGTATAATTAGGTGCAATAAATCATGTGATGGGACAGTCTTTGCAAAGCCTTTACAATACACTTTTCCTTGCACAGTTATTCATATAAGAGTTCATATAAGACCACTGTTTTCACACCTGTACCTAAATCTGAATAATTTGTGTGGCTACTGTGCTCTACAGACAGACTGGCAAGTCTTCCTATCTAGGAACTGCTATGGACATATTGCAGCATTTGGAGGAAGGAGAGGTTATTCCTAGCTGGGGAAGTTTGAAATCTACCAATTAAGACTATTATTAAGGGTACATATATCTGAAGTAGCTCTTAGTTGTAGTAATTAACTACTTGACCTCAATGAATCAACTGAAAAACTGCAGTAGTACATAGAGGTTCCTTAATAATTTCCTGACTTCTTCTCCTCTATCTCTGATAACCTGCTGAGCAACAATCCAAAAGAATCTTCCGCTGCCCTGCTGAATTTGCCAAAATCAGATTGGCCAGGTATAGAAATCACTTCTATAACTTTCTTTGGATGCACAAAAAACAAATGAATTTAGTGCATGTGAAAGGCTCAAGTTTGACAACCCTGTAAGCTAGGGTTCTCCAATTAGAGGTGCAAGATGGATTTTTAAAAAGCTGATAAAAATCAAGCTTTCTAGTTTTAAATTCTAATTTATTTCATTGATAAACTTTTAAAGCTTCTCCATAATATCATGTATAGTGATTTATTTCATATGTATTCTTACATCCAAATGTAGGAAATGGAATATGAACAATAGCGGTTACCAATCTGATTGTGGTATGACTCATAATATTTCAGTAATTTGTCATAATAACGATGTATATTATTTTATCTGGTGCCTGAAGCTACAAAGTGAACTTAAATTTAGCTTGGGGATATGTTAGAGAATTGCAATGGTTTGCATTACATGAAAAGTTTTACATCATAAAACATAATGCTTTGCTGCTTGCATAAGCATTTGTTTGGCAAACCTCTATGGAAATTTCTGTAAGTCATTTTATTGCACTATTACCTCGTTTCAGCATACAGTATTGCGCTATTGTCTTGTTTCAGCAAAGTACTCCCCATCTAAACCACAGTTTATATGTTCATATTTTTATTCTGGGTAAAAGTTCTGAATCTGTTCTCGACACACACTGACCTTTCATCTCAATTTCAGTAACATCTCTATTCCAGTTTCTACATTTGGATCAGCATCTGTGGCCATGCCACATTGACTTGCTAACATTCTCAGTGTGTGTTAAATCATGCACACAAACTAATTTTAAACAACATAAGCACAAATTCCACTCTTTCCTCTTCTCTTCCCTTTGTCCCTTTGAATGAGATGAATCTCTAGTTGGATTGGATTTTTATATAAATCTAGATGGCCAAATTTCCATTTGTATCATCCTAGCTATGTGGAAAAGACACTAATCTGTTTCTGTTCTTCATCTGTCTGCTGCCTTTGCCATCATTAATCTTCTCTTACACTTCCTCTCTGCTCTAAGCTTCTACAACCAGAGCTTTCCAAGTTCCACACCTAACTTTCTGACTGCACCTTCAGCATGTCCCCATCCTTCTTTCCCCCTATAAGGGTGAAGTTGACCCCTATACGGAGGACTGGTCCCACTTAAATCCTATTTTAACAGCTTGTGCTGGACTTCTGCTACGGGTGTATTTCATCCTAGATTAATTTATCCTGTCCCATGATTTCACGCATTCCTACTATATAGATGATTCCCAAATCTCTCCCTCTAGCCCTGACCTCTCCCTCTTGTCCAGGGTTCACAACTTTAAAAGCCTTTCTTCTTGGACATCTGGCCACTGTCTCAAATTCAGTTTTTCCATAAGAGAGCATCTTGTCTCCTTTCAGTTGCCCCTCTTTCCTCTCTTCTACCTTTCTCATATCAATGCTAACTTGCTTTAGTCTTGACTCCTCATTCTTCTTTTCTCCTTGCATCCAAGCTCTTGCTAAACCCTGTCATTTTTTCTTGCATATTATTACCAAAATCCACTCTATCCACCTGCTACCACCTGGGCAGCCATATGCCACCCCCACACTGGGCACAGTCTAGCTATAAGTGATTACTAATAATTTAAACTGTATATAAAAGGAACATCTAAAAGTACTGGCTCAAAACCTCGCATTGTGTATGTACAAAGCCCATCAGCCCATACAGATACAGTTTGCATGCAAAAATGAGTTTCTGCCTATGCAAACCTTGCAATCAAAAACTTCCTGCCCAAAAAACAGCTATGTAAAATTGCTCTGAAATATTAGAGGCCAATTTATGACCTCTTTGAAGTTCGGGTGCTCAATCCTGCCTAGTGATGAGCACTCTGGCCCCAATCCAGCGTTGCACTTAAGTAGTGCTACTGACTTCAATCATTCAAATCAGTTCCTTAAACTCAGACATTTTTGTTGCAGCAAATTATCTGTGTTTCTAAAACACCAGACATAAGTCTTTAATAACTTACATCACATGCTTTTTTTATCTTCAGAAAATTGAAGAAATCTCTCTGTTTAAAGGGACTTAACAGCAAAACCATACCAAATTGCCTTGCTGCTTAAAAATGCATACACCTGCAAAATTTTTCAACCCTCTTAGATTACCATGCTAAACTCCAGAGTGCAATTTTGCTAACTCCACAAAGAGACAGATTTTGATTTTTTTTTTCTGAAATAAAACCAAGCGAATTACTTTTACTAAGATAAGATTTGGGAAGTAAAATATTAATTTCACTACTGCCTCCTGTAATATTATTAGGTTTCCCTGGTGAGAATAATAAATGAATAGGAACATTAAATGGAGTTTAGGTACCTAGTAGAGTAAGTACCAAAAAAAGGAAGAACAAGGCATCCTGGGGTGCATTTTATATTCAGGCTAATAACTAACATTTCCAAAAAGAGAGCATATTTTATATAAGGAAAATAAGTTGTGTAGGGTAGCATCACTGTATGTTGGACACATTATAAATACAATGAGATATTCTAATCACATTTCTATAGTACTTCCATGTATTAGATCACTTTCAGCAGGCTATAGATAGCACTGTGATAGCAGAAAAACCAATATTGAAGGTAAATAGAAATATGAGATTTATCCTTGCCCTGATACACAAATAAATTCCATTAACATTATGCACACTTTGATGAGACAGTAAGATACCTCAAGGTCCCTGAAAATGCAGATTTGATAGCCCATTCATTCTCCAGCTACTGCAGAATAGTACCTCAGGACTGTCTTTCCTCTGAATAGAAATCTGATCTCATTTCTCCACCACATTCTCTTCCTTAGATCACACTGACTATTATTTTTCTCTGCAGTAAAAGTTCCTCAAACTAATTTTGACAAATTTCAGACTAATTTAAAAAAAAAAAAAAGAACTTGTACATTTAGAACATACTAATGATGTACAAAAAACAAACCTGTAAGACTAATGATAGATCACAGCCTACCCTTTAGAGAATAGCAGCATTCAAACTTACTAATGCACTTAAAACAATATGCTTGTTCTGTGTAATTTGGAATTTATGGAAAACTTTATTAAATCTACAAATATTCAGATTTTGGATACCTCTGAGACTGTTGCTATTAAGAATCTTTTAATTAAAGGTTCACTTAGTTCCAGTATGTTTAAAGAAACAATCTCCTGTACCCTTTTGCAAAATACTTCTATTATAACTTGTAGGATTGTAGTTGTTTTCACAACATAATAGAAGAAAAACTGAAATGCAATTTGGTAAAATATCAGTTTTTTTCATAATATCTTTACCAACAACTCATAATCCCCATTAGAAAATTATTAGCGTTGCCATCGAAATTATTATATGGGTCCTGGTCCTGCAATTCACTGCACAGGTGGCCTCCTGCACTAGTGGATTCTTATGGACTTAAACGAGACTCCATGCAAGTGCAGAGGTAGGCTCATCAGCTTCTAGTTGCAGGACCTGGGCCTAGGTTTCCTGGTCACTATCATTTCCCACTACATTTATTTTAATTAATGGCATGTATAATTTTTTTTCTCTGTGTGTTTTATTAATTATTATTATTATTAAGCTAAAACAGATTTTAAAAGACCTTATTTTGTATAAGTGATTAGCTGGATGCTGAAAGGTTGTCTCTGTCCTTGCTCCCTGAATATCAATGACATCTTGTGATGGTTTATCTTTCTAGTTTTATTTTTAATGCCAATAATCTGTAAGTTACACTACATATTAGCTAAAAGATGCTTACTGTTTTTCATACACTTAGCTGTCTGTATGTGTTCATTTGTGTGGTCTTTTCAAACAGGAGATACTATATTTACTTCTCGTGTGTGTGATTTATTGTTTCTTGCATTTTGTCCTTTGAAAGAATGTTGGGTTTTTTTCTATTTCAAAGCTAAATGAAAAATATGAAAAACTAAGTCAGTCATATGATCAAATGAAAACAAACGTGTATTACAAGTAAATATGTTCTTATTGTATATTTAGTAAACATGCCTGCTCTAGCAACTGTACCACAGGTAAAGGGACCGGAGTGGCATAAAGGTGCCCTAAAAACCCTGTTTGTGGCTGGGAGACAATTCTCCTAGTGCAGGGGCTGAGGAAGACCGGTGTAAGGCTGCCTTCTGAAAACCCCTAAGAAGCCCAGGGTTAAGAGATCACACCGATCTCTTAAAACCAGTGGAACCCCACCCCCACTCTGGGAGCTACAAGTTCTGTGCTACGCCTCACGCATGAGTCACAGTGAAATTATATGTCCAGCCTTAAGCAATTCAACGCCATGAAAATCTTTTGCAGAAGACAGCCTGATGTAAGGGTATCCTTTAATCCTTCTGAAGTGAGGAGTATATTGCTGAAGTTTCATTGTTTTATGATGATGTAATTTAATGTGAAGAAATGGTGTAGTTGGCAGTTTTGAGCAGCAAGCAGAGCCCAAGTCAAGTAAACAAGAGAGATTTATGCATACTCATTAGTAACACAATCTGCAGGAGGAGAAGTGGTGCTGGAGAAAGGAAGGTTCCAGCAGAACAGAAACAAAATAGAGCAGCTATTAGCCATGCAAACAATAGCAAGGATGTATGGCTACAGTAATGGCTATTGGAGACCAAAATGATGTCAAAACACTTCAAGTGAAGACTGTAAAAGTAAAACAAAGGAGCTTTTTTTATATAAATCAGTCTAGTAAGTTTCAGGTACTTGAAAGTATTTTGGGAAACCCTCACCAACATGAAGCCAGATGGGAGCAGAGCTGGCGACATGTGAATGTGTGTACTGCAAAAGTGAAAGGTATGCTAAGTGCCAATATACACGCACAGTGTTGGACCCAAAACAGGGTAAAGCATGTCCTCCTTAGAAGAATCTCTGCTGGCAAGTGCCACCCACAAATTAACTGTGGATCCAACATTTTCCATACATTTGCATGACTGCTTGTTGCTTTTATTTAAAGCAACATTAAATTTCCATGTTATTCATATACACCATTTCCCTATAAGGTAAGTTGTGAACATGCAAGAATTTTCCCCAGCAGGTTTAAGCACATGAAGAAGTGGTTGTGAGAGAGAGAGTCACTGATGTGTATGCAGCCATGAAGTCAATGTAGTTGCATAGGTAGCTTAGAATATATCATATATAAATCAACCAGATACAGTATTTCTAACTCACTGTGAAACATTTCTACTTTCATGAGAGTATGTGTAGTCATTTTGCTGCCACATCTATAATCCAAGTTCAGTTTGAATGTGATTTAACCAACATTTATCAAGCATATGATGGCATCATTTAAATACAGTTGTATCCTATGTTCATGACAACAAGATCTGGCAAAAATCACCAACAATCCTACTCTATGCAGGTTGTTCCAGCATGTTTGATTAATCAGAAGGGAGAAAGAGCAATATATTATCTCCAGTATAGAGTTCGCTTATAGAATTAGACTCACAAGTACCTAATCCTAAACAGCAGCTGCTGGAAAAATGCCATTTCTCCAGAAGAGCTGACCAGGGGGACACTATCCATCTGCATCTTCCTTGAATTTAATTTTTACTACTATTTTTACACAAAATGAAATGTATAGGTCTCTACTGAAATTCTGGGCCGGTTTTCAGGAAGATGAACAACAGGAGCCCCAGCTGATGGAGTTCAAAGTATACATTGCGGGACAGGACTAACAGGTGAAAGAGAGAGAGTTGGGAGAGCTTACAAAAAGCTGGCTGGTGAGCAAACTGTTCTTTAGAAGTTCTTCCTGCTCTAAGAGCCTATGGAGAGCTGACAAAAACACAATGGAAAAAATTTTTTAATTCAGATGTGGTGCACAATTAAATTTCCACACTTAAAGTATTAACTAACCTTAAAACACATTTTACTGTAAATGGGAATCATTTAAAATTGTCTGGCTGAGGTCTATGTTTCCCCTCAGATTGTCTTTTATATTTCCCACATCTGGAGCAGTAGTTTAACATAATTGAATGATATTTGGCAGCATAGGCTTCGACGGCAGCACTAATAAAGAGTGTCAAACTACACTATGGAGGAATGGTGAAAGCCTGGGCAGAATGAAGACCCAGGCTTTCCCAGTATCGTTGTATTGTAGGCTGTCATCGTCATGCCCCTAGCTGCTTGGTCGTGTAGCAGATAGAACTCACTCATATAGAACGAGCCACTGAACTGAATACTTTAAAAATTAGCTGGCCACCATATTTGCATTTTGGGGAGCTCTATTGAAACAGACCCCTTTGGACCTATAGCACATGCCATCATTTACACAACTGTGCAAACATTCCCAAAGGAGTAAGGAAGCCCACTAGCTTCTTTAGCAGCTAATGCTTCTGATCTTGTTCTCCTACTTTAAAAGAAGTAATTTCCTATATGATAAACATTGCCAGATCCCTTCGTAAGCTACCAAAAGTAGCCTAGCAGCAAGCTAATAGGAAATGCCAATAGCCAGCCCTTTTCATTCACAGAACAATTGCTCCATGCTCCATTCCCCTGCCATGAGAGGCTGCAAAAGAAAACGGCAGAATTCAAAAGGCCATCCTGGTTTAAAGTAGCTCAGAGAGAGACTAGCCTCTCTCCTGGTATTTTCATTGAAACCAGTACGTACAGAGCCAGGTGAGAGAGAGAGAGAAATATGTTTAACGTAGTTTTTTTTTATATTGATAACAGTGCTTTATATTACTACACTGGAAAGAATTTTGAATTCCAATTTACTTTTAGCTGTTTATGTCATATGGGCCTGATCCAGCTCCCATTAAAGTCAAAGGGACCCTTTCCAATGACTTTAATGGGTGTTGGATCAGGCTCTCTCAGTATGGTCAGTGAAAGGTAATGAAGTCAATTTTACTTCGCTTTATAGTCAGGTTCACTTTCAGGTTTTCAATGTCTGCATACCAGAGCTTGCAATGCAATGCTTATTTGTTTAAAAGTAACTGTTCACATTTCAATTTAAAAACTCACAGAAACGTGTGTAATGGTTGTGCGTACTCCAAAGGTCCTACTGTCATTACAACATGGCTCTTGGGTTTCGTACTTTTTTTTTGTTTTAATTTAAATTTTGGATGAAATTTAAATTGACAGTGTCCCATTTATCTCTTCCCCTCCCCCCAATCCAAATGAAATTTGGTTCCGTTTAATTTTAACCAACCTGTACCACCATTGCCTACACTGTCTGTAATTAGCAGTAGTGAAATTATATAATCTATTCAGATCTCAAGATGATGATTTTGTTAATACCAGAATTTCTTGGGTAACTTTCAGAATAAGATGACATTGTCCTGAATGTTATTAGATGACAACTTCATACTGCTCAGCAGTTCCAGAGCTGTGGCAAATCCAAGAACAAATCCTGTTAGTCTACCTCATGTGAGTAGTTCCATTGTTAACTTTCACTGTGCTTTACTAGAATAGATAAGATATGTTCCTTGGCCCTTTGACTAATGACTTTGTGGCGGTCATGAATATCTCATGTAAAAGCATTACAGGCAAAGGTACAACTTTTTGTATATTTGCTATAGTTTCATTAACTTGTAGGATAAATGTAATTTGTTAGAACTCAGCTACATTCATCAAGTAGGAATTCTGTTAGTTTTACATGATGTGCGCTTTGTTCTTTTGCTGCACTCTGTTGGTTTATCATTATAGCTGTTGACATAGATAATCATTATTGAATATTCTATATTTTCTTGAGACCAATGCATTTCCCATGAGAAAAGCATTACCTTGATTTTTAGTTTATGCATAACAATTAAAATGACTCAGGAATGCAAAACATTTTAAGCGGAACAATCTTATTCCCTAAACTCAAATGGAGTGAAATGTCCTGAAGACAGGAAAGTAACAGTATAAATTTGCTTCCATGTCCTTAATAACTCTGATTTTTTCCTGGAAGATTTGAGGAAAAGTCAGAGTTCTAAATGGCAAAATGTGTTATAAAATCAACATGAAGAGTCTGTCTAGCATTTAACTGCAGGACTGTCATTGGTTCCACAGTAGAAACTCAGGGCAGAAACCTGAGAGGCTTCCATTTAATGCTGTAATCCTTATTAGTCAAGCTACCTGCACATATTACCAAAGCCAACTGTCTGCAGAGGTAAAATTCTTAAATAGAAGAATTTCTTTTACATTTTCTAAGGCTGTGAAACAAACTGTAAAAAGACGGTATTGTCAAATTCTGCTCCCATACTGTGTAACCCCCGAGGAATGTTAAGAGGAATGCAGCCCAGTGGCCCCAATTCTCCTTTTATGCTGGTGTAAATCAGGAGTAACTCCACTGAAGTCAATGGAATGACACTGACATAAAAACAGTGAGGAGAATAATTATAACACTAAGGCGATCTATTCAGCCATGTACTTGCACCACACCCATCACGGTAGTATCTCAGCATTTGATTACTTCTACAAGAAACATGCAAGTTCTCACTTTCTCTTTTTCCATCCCTTTGCTGAACAGAAAACATTTGTGTAGCATATCTTTTTAGCTTGGAATTCTCTGTTGTTTCCTATCTTCAGTTAGTGATAGTATTGATTCTTTAAACTTAAAGTAAACCACTTTGTTCATACAAGAGAATTTATTTAGCTGATGGGAGGACAATAGAAAATGCCAACTTTCCAAGCCAATGCTATGCAAGAGTTGGGGATTTAGTTGTGCACAAGAGCCCAAGTCTGCCTTTGACTGATCCTCAAGTTGGGAATCTTAAAGCTGGTCTACGCTATACAATTAGGTCGATATAAGGCAGCTTATGTCAACCTACTTATGTTAAAAGAACAGGAGTACTTGTGGCACCTTAGAGACTAAGTGCCACAAGTACTCCTGTTCTTTTTGCGGATACAGACTAACACGGCTGCTACTTTGAAACCTACTTATGTTAGTGTCTACACTGCAGCATTCCTCCTGCCGATGTAAGTGCCCTACTACACTGGCATAGTAACTCCACCTCCACAAGAGGCATAAGGCTTAGTTTGATGTAGTTAGGGCGATTAAGTGTCTGCGTAGACCAGTGGTTCTCAAACTTTTGTGCTGGTGACCCCTTTCACACAGCAAGCCTTTGAGTACAACCCCCCCCCCCCTTATAAATTAAAAACACTTATTTTTTATATTTAACACTATTATAAATGCTGGAGGCAGACAGCTCGCGAACCCCCACGTAATAACCTCATGACCCCCTGAGGGGTCCCAACTCCCAGTCTGAGAACCCCTGGCGTAGACACTGTGTCCCTTACTTTGGCTGTTGACTGTCTTGTCAATTTCACGGAAGGAAACTGACAAGAAAGCTGGGCAGCTAGAGCCCAGCTGTCCCAGCTCCACTGGAGAACTGGGCAGCTGGACCCTGCTCCCAACCAGAAGCCAGAGGGAGACCGGACCTCACTCACAGCTGGGAGCCAGGGAGAGAAGCCATGGTGCCCCACCCCACCGTTCACTCCCTGCTGGGAGCTGGGCAGCCTTGCCAATTTTGACAAGACTGCCCTGCTCCCAGCGGGGAGGGGACAGGCTGAGAAGCTGAGGCAGCCAGACCCTGCTCCCTGGGGCAAGAAGCCCCAAGCAGCTTCTCCCGAGCTTCTGGTGGGAAATGGGGAACAAAGGGAGGGGGCAGCCCTCTTGGAGCCCTTAGCCTGTGGGGCAGCTGACACTCACCACTGACCCCAGGAGGATAGTATGGTCATACACCACCGCAGCAATTAGGTTGACTTATGTTTCTAGTGTAGACATACCCCAAGCCTCAGTTTCGCTTCTGATTTCACAGGCCTCCAATGCTCCCATGGGTTTCTTTCCCACTACCTTGCCCTCATAAGTGGGGAGGGATAGCTCAGTGGTTTGAGCATTAGCCTGCTAAACCCAGGGTTGTGAGTTCAATCCTTGAGGGGGCCACTTAAGGATCTGGGGCAAAATCAGTACTTGGTCCTGCTAGTGAAGGCAGGGGGCTGGACTTGATGACCTTTCAGGGTCCCTTCCCATTCTATGAGATAGGTATATCTTCATATATTATATTATAAGCATCCCACCACGCTCACAATCTTTCAGTTACTACTACTAGAGGGTGATTTAGTAATGTCCTGAGCATTGCTTCAGTTTTATGCTCAGCCTTGATTCTAGACATGGGTCTATTGAATCAATATGAAAAAACAGGCTTATCTACCTAATTTTAAAAAAAATGAATAAAGTCTGGCAAACTTGGGGAAGGGGGCAGGGAGGCAAATCCTGGTTCCACTGAAATCACTAGGAATTTTACAACTGATTTTAATGGCACAAGGATTTCTGGTGGGAGGGGGGGGTTATTCCCCAAACGCCATCAGATCTCTGCCTGTAATGCCTCCTTCCCAGGAATAGTTAAATAATCTTTTGCACAGCAAAGTGAGCATAGCTGACTGACATGCAAGACATCATCTAGAAAACAAAACTTAACTGCCTCAGATGTATAGACATTAGGTTTGTTTAAGTACTTGCTGTCTGCTGTGGATGGCCTGCTAGAAAAATGATAGCTGGACTAAAGTCTGATTAAATTAGAAACAAAATATTCCTGTTGAAATTCCAGCTCAAGCTGCAAGCAAGCGACAAGCAAAAAGAGATCATAAAGTGCAAGAAGGATGAACTAGCTGGAGTGGCGAGGTCAGATCTTGCACGTATTTGGAACTTCCAGTCCTTTCATGTAGAAGATTGATGAAAATCTGGTGGCTCAAAATGATCAGTTAGCTATTTAAGGACCTTTTCAAAGTCTGAAAGCCTGACTGACTAAGGAACTGGTATTAGTTTGCATAATGCAGATTACATAAATGTCAAAGTTGAGGGCCCGAGGGAGTTAGCAAACTACTTTGCATTTTTAAAAAAGTCACAATATGTCTAACTTCAACTTCAGTAATAGCTTCTTACACAATAGCAGTAAAATACCTTTTGATTACATATTATTAAAACTTAAAATAAGAGGCCCCCCTTTTTTTTTTTTTACCACAAGTGAGTATTTATTAAGAAAAGTTGCATGTTTTGCTTTACAAGTATTTATATGCCGAAAGCTCAGTTGATAAGATAATTTCCTTAAAAAAAATGCAGACAGTAATCAGAGGGATAGTCATTCCACACAACTGCTAAAATCTAAGTGTCAATTTTATAACAGTTCACAAGTCCCTTGAGAGGCCTCTTCAAAGTTGATTTGCTTTTGCTACGTCAAAGGGGGGGGGAAAAGGGAAAAGTACACAGTGATCTGAAAACATACAGACTTGGGATGCACTAATGAGGATGGTTTGCTGCCACCAGGTAAGAAGAGCTGTGGGAAAACAAAACATTCTCCTCACCAGAATAACTGGCAAACAAAAATAATAAAATAAATAACACTTCTTCGGGCTCAAAGTATAAAAGCCAACAGATTTTTTCCATCATCTAACTTATTTTTAAAGTGAAAGGTAGTTTATGCAGGTAGAGAGCTGTAATTTTCACACCAAAATACCCTCTACATAGAACAGCTTGGCAGTTGTTTGCTTTAAACTGTTTAATGATGGATAGCCTCAAGACATAGTATATCAAGGATGCAATAGATTGGTAACTAAATGTGGCTTTAATAAAGTCCAAGTACAAAAAATAACATTTATACAACAGCATTAATAGCACATATTATACTTAAACGTGTGTAATTTGAGGTCAGCATATTACTTCCCTCTCACAGGTTAGTATCCAGAATTTGTCAACCTGGATATGGTGGGCTGTTTCCTTCATTCTCACGAGTAGACGCATTCCTGAATGGCTTCCCAAGGGAAGTCCTGTCGTTTTAAAAGTTGCTACTGCACCACATTGGGATAGGTAGTAGCTAAAATATTCCAGATGTGCCGATGTCCCAGCACAAGCCAGGCAGACACCTATTCTTCCTCAGTGAAGGGAGATGATCTCCTTATATATCCTAATGTCTGGTCAACATAACATTTTCACCTCACATAGTAAAACTGTCACAAACAACACAGTAGGTATCTGTGCTTGCCAAATGAAACCACGTTGTTGCCTCCTATATTAGGTATATGGGAAATCTGTGGTTTTTTGGCACATGATTACTTTAATGGTGAACACTGTATCCACCACATATGTATGTTATAAAACTAATTATCTTGCTCTCTATCTTGTAGCCCTCCTTGATCAAACCCATTGCCAAAATATCCCAAACTAGAAGGAAGTTGAAGAACATGGGCAATGGACAGAGTCATCACTTAGGCAGTATCTCAAGGCAGCCGCTTACTGTTAATGACCAGTTACAACAGTCGACAAATACGTGGCCACTGCAAATGCCATTGTTCAAAAATAGCTCATCAGTCAGATCCCAGAAAAGGGATCCCAGCTACAAGAGCCCAAAAAAGAAAGCCTCTGTTGTTGAATTACATGTATCCATGCCCAAGCTTTCTAGTTGTCATTGTGGCTTCTAAAATGCAAAGATTAGATGGTACAGAGATGATTTCATAAATGGATGTACATTCTCAAAACTAAACATAAGATTTTCCAGATTTTTCCAAATCCTACACAAGTGCAGCCTCTCCCCTATTGGGGTACCCATTTTATGTGTCTGTCTAATCTACCTAGACAGATGCCTTCACAAGGTAAAAGGAAAGGCTTCATCTGATGCTGCCTTTGGATGTAAAGTCTCAGCAGCAGGCATATAAACAAGTCTTGCTTCCAACCTACAGAGTTCACATGGGAATTAATATTGATGTCTCTCGTCTTTTGAAACTGGAGCCTATGCTGCACAGAAAAGGGACTTCCTTATACCTTTAACAGTTTTCTATAGAGAAAATATAATCTGGAACACTCCCAGAACTGGTTTCTATTAGGGCCTTCACTTGTTCTATTCCTGAAAGGCCCTAAATTGTCTTTTCCCTGTAAGAATGTTACCCTTTGCTTGTTTTATGTACATTCCTGTTGATTGCTCCTATTGCACAAAGTTTTGAAGTTTTCTTCAACTGTTGTATATAGTAGCTGAGGAACCTGGGGAACCTTCCAAGAAGAGATCCTAAAGAGAGATGCTCAATGGAGATAAATTCTCTAATGGTCTTTCTGCTTGCCTGTCTGTAGATGGAAGGAACACCAATCTGTCCAAGTTGTTGTCTATGATGAACAGAAGACCATTTGGCAGGTAGGGAAAGTCACTTTTCTCAGCTGAATTTTCCCTTCCCCCATATACCCTGATAAGAGGGGGCAAGCATCAAATAAATCTGTACTTAACTAAGTTTTCCTTTAGACTATTTTTTTCTTTTTTTTTGTTTGAATTATTCCTTTATTCTAATCACTTAACATTTACCCTCAGAATCTGCCAAACATTGTGTAATTATGTTAAAGATCTAAATCTTCCTCCCATGTCAATGTAAATTACAGAAAACAATGTTAAGCTTATCCTCTAGAGAGTTTTAACCACAAATTATACAAAGAACATTTCAAAGTTTTCATAACTTAATATGATTAATTATAGGTCTAATACTATTCATAAATTTTCAACAAAGAAAAATAAATACAGATTTTTAACGACAGACACATTCAAAAGCAAAACAATAGCAAGAAATAGCTCCCTGCTCTTGCATAAGCCTTTTCAAACTAGCAAAGGTGATTGTGATCAGTGTTCAAGGCAGCTCCTTTTAGGGTTTGATTCTGTGAGATGTTCAGCACCTCTTGAAGCATGTGGAGTGCTCTTAACTGCCAAGGACTTAAGCAGACTTCAGGGGGAGTTGAGGGCACTCAGTACCCTGCAAGATCATCCCCGGAGCCCTGATACACAAGTCCAGTAATTCTGTTCTTAGGAAGCCAATATAAAGTCTGATCCGCCACACCAATGGCAGTAGAATCTTAGTGCGGTCTCTCTTGAGCCAGTATTCTCCCTTTCCCACGATCTACTTTTTTCCAGGCAGGACAGCAGCAATGTATTCACAAGAGGAATAGGGTAACTGATCTATAGGCAGCACTCTGGAACCCCTCCATATAGAATTTCAAAACAAGACATGAACTGGAAAAGTTCATGGTTTTGGAAAAAGAACTTAGAGATGATATATTTCTAATTTTGAGGGTTCTTCAGGATAGATTTACCAAGGATTCTGATTACTTTGAGCACAAAATAAGAAAATGTAAGAATTCCAGACATGCCAAACCAAAACCACTATTTTAAAATAGGCTAAAAAATCATGTTCTTACTAAAAGGAAAGTTTATGTATTTTGTTGCTTGCAGTACAACATATTTTCTCCAAAATGTTTTGGAGGGAACATCCCTATAAACAGTGGTTTGGCTAATCAAGAAACCTTGGGTAAGTGACACATGCTGCAGACCGTAATTAGATTCAGATCAAAAGGAAATTTCAAAGATTTGCGTTTCAAACTGGAGGAAGAGAGGGGAATACTCTATTTTGGCCCAATATAATGGACTGCTTCACATTTATTTATGTATTCATTTTTTATTTATAAAATATGCTTCTCTACAGTAAACAAAAACTTAAGCAAAGAAAACCTATAGAAAGAAGAAAAAAAAAGTCAAACAGATTACAGGGACTTTCTCCCCACAAACTCCACATCTTCCATGGTCTCATCCCTGACCTGCTCAGAGAAAGATCTGCATGAATTCATTGATAAGCCTTGCACCCTGCTTTTAAGATGACCAGAACTGCTCCTTGACTGGGCCATCAGAGCCTGAGTTCTAGAGTCCAGAACCCTCTACCAAGAACACTGCTTCCTTTCTCAGACTTTTTTTTTGCTCTATCATAGACAGTGTTGATGGTAAGAAAGGCACTATGCTTGGTACCCAGGACTGAAACCAGGTAGCACTGTATAGATCAAAACCTATTCAAATGAATTGTGTCCAGAAACAAATAAGGAGACAGTGAAGCTTCTGAAGAGGTTATATGTTCTCTATAACTGACAATGCAAAGCAAGCAGGAAGCAACATTAGCTGAAATTTCTGAGTGGGAATCAAATGTGGCCCCATGTTGAGCATATAGCAGTAGTCTCGCTGGGAGACGATAAAAGTTGGGTTACTGTGGCAAGACCCACATTGGAGGGGTGTATGTGCAGTTACATAACTAAATGGAGATGGGAAAAGCCTTTCTATCAAGCAGTGCTACCATGGAGTTCAGGTACAGTCAGGGGTCTAGAAGCCAACCACATATGACATTCACAATGGGTGGATGTACCCTCTCACTAACAGCAGTGCTGGCAACTCCCATGATTCTGTGGTGAGTCTTGTGACATTTGTTGTTTTTCTTAAAGCTTCAGTTCCTGGTATACTTCAATTCTATACAAATTTCAGCTTCTAGCCATCATATTTGCAGAGAAAATTTTGAAAAGATGACCCAGTGTACCTTAAAGGCTCAGGACCCAGAAGGCAAATTAGAAGAACCCAATTATTTAATTGCATGCTTTTTGGAATACTTGGAATTAGCATTATTATAATAGGGACATCAAAACCTGCCACTCTGCCCAAATGCTTTCTTCTCCTTACTGTCCTAACTTCTACCTTGTCTGCACTGAACTTTAGAAAATCCAGGCTTCTCTCACTGCTCCATACCTCCTCTCCACTAGCACAGCTGAACTTCTCCCTAACTCTGTACTGTTGTTACTGCCACTTGTCTACACCACTCTGTCTTGATACCACAACCTGCCATTTACCCATAGTCTTTCTTCCTCTTCCAGTAGTAGAGTGCTTTTAGGCTGTCTACCAAAGAGAGGCTGAATGTAATGTCACACAAATTTCCTTGTTAGTGAAATAGCATTATCTCAGAAAGTTAGCTCAGCGAGGAAATTTCAAGTTCCAAATATTCATAATTTTCTCAAAACATGCAGCTACCATTTCTGGTAATTACTTGGCACAACTTCACCTTAGTAGAGTGAAGGCAAGATCTGCATATGCAGGTTGTGTAGCAATTACTGTAAGGTAATACCCTTCTACACATTATTTCATTTAATATAAAAATAAATAGCAACAAAAGCTAACCCCTATACCAATCAATTTAGCCCTCAAAAAGTTCCTCCCCCCCAAAAAAATTCATGTAGGATGGGTAGGAAAACTGCTTCTGCTGAACATACAGTTTCTTTCATTTCACTTTAGGTGCAGAATACCGATGTTTTAATTATAACCAAAGTAAAAAAATAAAAACATCTAATATTGTGCCCTAGGTAACCAACACTATTTTTGATGAAAACACAAAGACCACACACACATACACCAATGGACCTTGATAAGTAGTTTTCAGTGTTGTAGCAGTGTTGGTCCAAGGACATGAGCGTGCCAAAGTTGGTTCTATAAAAGATATTACCTCACCCACCTTGCCTCTCTCTTGATAAGGAGTTTGTTCTTTTCAGAAAAGGGCAATTCATAAAGTGTTTCCCTGCTCATTTACTTCCCCAAGTACAGGCTTGTAGAGTATTTGCTTATACAATATATGTAACTCGGTCACCCCAGCTGCATCTTTCCACGTAGCACTGTAAAACTACACAGCTACTTGTCCAAAACAGGAAACATGATGGCTTTGGATCAAAGCCCTGGGTTTCTTTCTAAAGTAGAAATATATGAAAATTACATGACATTAGATTCAGTTCATTAGCCTAACATTTGCACAGTAGTCAACCTACCTGAATATATCAGCGCAAAGGGCAGTGCCAAGTGATTGAAATCCCATTGGACGTTTATGCAAAAAACATTAATGTCTTCAATTAAGATTTTTCAAACCATTATTTAATTCAGATATAAAGCAAAACAGGAATAAGCTGAAAGCTTAGGGTTTTCAGACTTATTTGTGCTATTCCCATTAACAGGAGTCATATTATCCTGCATGGAAAATCTATTCTGCATTATATAATAAATACCAAGTGAATGGCTGTCTAACATATTTAATATGGATTAGGAGCTATGTAATGGATACATAGCTCTAGGGGTTGAGAGTCAAAAGCTGTGTGCTAATTATTTTATCTGTTTAACACTAGCTTTCTTATTAAGTTGACATTAGATGCATGTTTTGTATCTCTAGTGTAGAGCTGCACTCAAAAGCATTTCTTAATGTTAACATCCTGAACACTGACCATGTGGTGTTTGTGAGTTTGTTCACGTCTGTCTCTACTCAAAAAACATTCATTGGTTGCCATTACACAGACTGTATTTGCCAACAGTTACCACATAGTCATAAATAAGATACCACAGTTTTGCCCCATATTTGAAATAGGAAATAACTGTGGAATCTCAGATACCACATTGTGGTAATTATTGGCAAATGCTGACTTCTTACAATGATAAATCCACAAAGAAAACCTGATTGGGTGATTCAGACAAAGCCAGCTACATGCCAAGTAGCTACAGACAAGTACTTCTGATTTGTTATAGGAGGTCAAAATGAATAGGAAGTCTAAATTAGACATCTAGTAGATCTATTCATAAGATATTTCCTAATTTATTCATTTTTGCTGCTCTGTTAGAGTATCCGAACTAATTCACAAACTTCATAGACAGATTTTGAAGTGAGGAAAAAAAGGCAGTTGCAGACAGAGGTTTGAGGGAAACCAGATGATGATCTTCCACTGAAGATATTTTACTTTAAAAATTGACCTGCCTTATCAATTTCTGTTGCAATAAAATAGTTCCCTTGTACACACTGATAGATGGCAATTAAGTTCATGATCCTGTAAGGACTTACACATATGCTTAATTTTAAGTATGTAACTAGTAGCATTGTATCAATGGACTATTCACATGCTTAAAGTTAACAGGCTTTAGACCTAAAGTTGCATTCCTAATGTATTCCTGCCCAAAAGGGCAGAGTATCAAACTGTCCCATAAAGGTTACCAAGGTTCCTAATTGCTAGGATTCTGAGAACTAACACTTGACATTAATTCAACTATCGCTACAATTCAGAAATCTGGAAAGGTAAAGCTGGTTTATTTCATTTATAACTGTAAAATGAAACCCAAAGATTCTTGGAACTAAGTCAGTAAGATTTTAAAAAATGATATGTAGTGGTTTAATATAAAGTCTTCCTTATGTCCTAGAAAAGTGTATGATCTTTTTGTGGAATTAATGCTGGGGCCATAAAAGAACTATTTAGATTTCTTTTCTATGGGACTGGATTTGACATATTTACTGATTAAAGAAACAAAGCATGAAGTAAGCTTAAGCAGGTTCAGACCGTCTTTTCATGTTTGTACATATTTTCAGTGCTTCTCCCTATCCTCAGTTGCCTTAGCTTCCTTTCCTGTCTTTCAAAACATCAATGTAAAAGGAAGTGGAGCTGTATCCACCTGAGTCACATTTCACCTGCAAAGCTGGAGTGTCAAAGTTAAATACAAGCATTTTTTCATCCAGTATTTAAAAAATTTTTAAAAAAGGTAAACGTGGGATGTCTGCCACTATTTATGAGCTGCATGGAATGCTATATTTCTTGGGTTCACCCTAAGAGTATTTGCCAGGCTTGGGTACAGAATGAAAAGTTTTACAACTATAGTTTATTTCTCCTTATTTAGCACATACTTATTCCATGAGTCATTCGTAGTAACTGATGTGCTCTTGTTAATGTAGATAATGGATATCATAAAAAAAAAACCTGATATTTACCCTTTGGGTAATTTATTTAGTGTTAGAGGATTGGCTTCCAGCAGCATAAAGAGATACAGCATCTCAGTTGTTCTCTGCTGCGTAGGGGAGAGAATTCCATTTTGCTTTTCAGCCAAAGGGGCCTAGTTGACCAGAACCCCCTTGGCGACCGGTCCTTAAAGCAGATAGCCTGTTGAAAGGATGGGATTGGGAGAGAAGCCAGCGACCCATCCAAGCAATCACCAATCACAAGCTGGACCTAACAGGGAGAGAAGGAGCCCCTAGAGTTTATAGTGAGATGGACAGGACAGTGTGCTGTCCTCACTTCTTAAGTTTTCAGTGCTCTGAAAGGATTTGAATACCTTGAGGACCTGCTTCACAAAATGAAAGATCTGCCTTAACAGTGAGTACTGCGGTTACTTCATTTAGTTAGGAAATGGCTCTAGGGTGAGGAAAGTCCTGATCCGTGAGGGCCCTCTGCCAGTTGAAGGCTCACCCAGAACTGAAGGGACGTGCGGCATCACATTGCACACTGGCAACAGGACTGCCTTGTTCTTTTGATCATTTTACTGTTAAAAAAAAAAAAAAAAAAAAAAAAAAAGTTCAGCCACTCGTATAGAGCTCCAGCACAAAAACCAGTGTTCCTACGGACCATGTGTGCGCCACTGACCAACCAAGAGCTGAAAATAAATGCTGGAGTTGCACCCACTTGCCTCCTTATTATGTGTGGCATTTTGATTACATTTAGTTATTGGGATTTTTTATTTGAGAGAGAGTCTGATTATCATTGTGGGTTTAATTGGTCATTCATCTTTTACCCCTTGATTCTCCTGCCTCTTCCTTTTCCTTCAAGTCCTATCTTTTCCACTTCTTTAATTAAACTGTGTCCTTTCCTCAACTGAAGTGTTTGCTTCTTTTTAAAACTGGTTGCTCCTGGATTGCTTTTAATTCTTAATGTTCTAGAGATTGTAGGGAAATTAATGTATATTAATATATTCCCCTTGACACTAAGTGGAGGCACTGTGTACTGAGAATCTAGTTTCGTTCCAGTGACCAGTAAGCTAAGGGCTGAAATCTATCAGACCAATGAACCAAAAAACCCCGGGTTCCATTGTTCCTAAGGAGCAAGTAGTCTCTATCATGATTGGGTATCAGTGGCAGTGACAGAGCAGTATAAAGGTAAAATGATTGCTTAGCTCTTAATTTTAGTATAAAACACATCAGATTTTCATATTTATTTGACTTTTAAGTGCCAGGTTTTCAAGTCCAGTCAACCTGTCTTGGTGTAGGACCCAAGAAGTTAGGGACAGCAATGGCTTTACACCACCTTTGTAATCCCTAGATCCCAGTTAGAAACTGGGCTACTCCAATGTATGCTGGCAGTACATGATCATCCAGGGGCCATTCACTGGAGCAGAAGACATAACATGATCCTATGCAAGGGAAGATCCCAGAGGGGATGGTGGAGATTTGGCCCCATTCCAGGAGAGTCCCAAGATGCTGAGTTAGGGCTGCTTTCTGACCCCTTCCACTGCTACCACAGTGGAAAAGGGTCAGATTGGGAGCAAAGAATCAAGCCCTCTCTATCTGTGGAAGGAGAATGTTTCAGACGTTCAAAAAACTATGCATTTCAGAAGTAGCTGTAGATTTTAGCCAATTGCCCGAAACACTAACAGCTGGATCATGGTCCATTTAAGTCAGTGGTAGACTTCCCACTGACTGCAATGGGATCAAGATTTTGCCTGGAAGATCCTAATGAGCATCATATTCACTTTTAAATGTATAATTTATGTTACAATTCAAACGCTTGTAAAGATTTTGGGTTTTTTAATAGAATATTTTATCCAGACTTTAGCTCAGAGAACTGTTTATATGATCCCAGTAATGTCTTCCCTCCTTTCCAAGTCAAAATACCCCACATAAGAGCCAACAGTTTGAAATTGGATGTCTAAAGTTAAGCACATAAATCCATGTTTACCATTAAGCACCTAAATATGGATTCAGATACCTAATTTTGGGCACCTGAGTTTGCCAAGTTTTGGCAAAGGTCTTTGCATCCTGTGACAAATTCTGTAAGATGGAACCTTAAGTACATTTTGATTTGATAGGACTTCCTTAGATAGTAGGATGCTACAAAAAGAAATGCATGTGCAGATAAAAACACCAGAAATGTAGGAGAATTACAATTTTTTTGAAGAACATTTTTGTCTTCCTATCAAAAGACAAGTATGGTCAATAGTTTAATAGCATATGCATTTTATGTGATGCTTTCAGCACTTCATATGCTTGTAAAATCCATTACACTAAGCAGCCAGCACGCCGGTTCCCCCCAAGGTTCTTCATCTTAACCAAGACAATTTTCTGGCATGTCTTATAATTGTGTTGGCTTTAGGCAGCTATAAATTTCATTCTGGGGTTTTTGTGATTTACTTTACAAGACATTATGTACCCAAAGCTAAACACTGTCACGGCATGACTATTGCACAGTTTCTAGTTAGGAACAGGGTGATAATGAGCTTTTTTTAAATTCTAAGACACTTATTTTTGATAGCCATTGACAGAAAGTGCTGTCTGTACTAGTCAAGTCAGCAGCACCATAAGGGTGACCACACTAGAGAGATCCTTCCAAACGAAGGTCCAGATTCAGCGGCTGCAGAGCATGCAGAAGCTCTGTGTAACCTGTTGAGCTCAGAAGCCACACTCGTTTTGTTCTGCTGCCCATCAGCACATGGTCTGAGCACCTTTCAGTAGTGCATTACGTTACAGACTAGCATCCATCACACTTAATTCTTTCCTTCTTTCTCTCTCCCTCTCCCCAGATGGGGTGAACTGTCTGTGGATTTATGTATTTTTTTTTTTAATTGATGTGGAACCACCACATCTGAGAAACAAAATTTCAGCTTTAAGCAGCTACAGGCACCAAACACCGCCCCAAAGGTCAAATAGGTGACTCTGCTCCTTGCCCATAGGCCACTATTTTCTCCCTCTCCAAAATTAACCCTTCCCAGGGCATTTTTAACCTTTAAAGATCTGTGGTGGCAGGCCCTTTCCCCACACTTAAAGGGGGCACATGGAAATAAGGACTGAGATACTGTAAGTGCAGCTTTTCTCTGGCAAGAGGCCAGTTAGCTTGATTCTCTCCTCCCCCCCCCCCCCCCCCCCATTCCTGGAAGCTGGTTGTCTTCGAGGCAAGGTGATTGTGCAACTTTCTCTCTGTATTCCTATTTCAGTTACAGTGGGGCTCAGTATCTGCAGTAGACTCTCTCTCTGCTGGGCTTTCCTAGAACTCATTTTACTGACCGCAAGACAAAATAGCCCAGAGCACTTCTTACAGAAAAGCTGCGCGAGGTGCTGGTCTCAAACAATAGCCAAGAACCAGTAAAAACCCACTGGAAGGTTGTGGGCCTCCTTCATTAACTTTGTTCCCTGTGACAGAAATTAAGGAGGGAGACTGGGATGGTGGAGTTCTTATTCAAACTACCTGAAGTATTTAAAATTTGGTTCAGGTAAAGTAGAAAGGAGGTGAGAAGATTCAGATTGATTGTAATTTGACTGACTTCACTCTAGTTGCATGCACTTATATCAGGTCTGAATTTGACTTTAACTCATCCTTAATTATCATATGGTATATATGAAATAAAATTTGTTTGGAAAAGTTCATAGACATTTAAAACAGCAGTGATCATTATAACCTAATTTGGAGAACTCCACAGGTGAAGGGAGGAAGGACTCTTGGCATATTAGTAGTCATTAAATGCAGCCTAACAGTATCACATAGCAACTCCAGTTTGGGATTGGAGCTTGGTCTCTTGTTCACAAGCTAACAGAGGCTCAAGAGTGGAAGTTAATGTTCATTTTAGGGAATTTATCCTTGGATAAATAATGTGTTCCATTTATTTTGGCAGCTTGTTTAATATTCAATGGTATGTATGACTGTGTAATTGTGTAAACAAAGTTATGTTGTGATTAGAATAGTGACCACTCTGGCTAAGGTTGCAAACCGGTTTCCATTATAAGTTGGTTTTCATCTCCTTGTAACTTAAAATATTATTCTGAATTTTTCCATGTTTGGTTGGTTAGTTGAAAGTCTAAGACCAGGTCCTTTACACACTATTCTGGAAAAGTGACTTTTCCCTTGCTTAAAAAAAAAAAAAATTATCACAGTATTTTGAGCTGGGCTTATGCAAAACAGCACTGAAATTGGCACAGACATAACTATTGCTGAGGGCCTCTACTTGGTTTGAAAACACACTTGATTTGATTTTAAAAGGTAAAATGTGGTCATTAAACTCCATACTGACCATGAGCAATAGAGATTTTCCTCAAACCCTCTCTTGTGGACATAAACATGGATGTTCAGCTAGTGAAATGCTTGTTTGTTCAAGAAGCTTACGAGGTTTGATAATAAAACAAACTGAGGCCCTGATCCTACAACTGACTCTGGTATGGGCCTGTGCCCTCATAGAGCCAGATGAACATCACATCCTGAATTTGAAGCTCCAGAAGTCCACCCATGTGCTGGGCTAAAGAAAACCTGCTAGGGCAGAGAAGAGTTGCTGAAGAAGCAAGTTGTTGAAGGTATGTCTACATGGCAAGTGGAGGGGTGACTGCAGCATGTGTAGGCATGTCTGAGCTAGCTTTCATCTAGCTAGTATGTACACCACGAGCAGTGAAGCCATGGCAGTCTGGACTTCAGTGTGGATGAGCCACTCAAGTACCCAGGGTTCTGGGCGGGCTTGTAGAGCCCATGAAGCTAGGCTAGCTGAGGTATGCTTGCATATGCTGCAATCATACACCCAGGACTGCAGCATAGATATACCCTGGGAGGGAGGGCTGGGTTGGAGAAAGAGATCTCAGATAAGCAACGTGAACTCCACTGTGGTGGCTGTAGGCACTATTTTTATTCTACTTTTTTGTTTAATGAAAAATATTTAGTAATTTTAGAATACAGCATAAGATGTGCAATGTGGCCAAATAAACTTTTACATTTCTTTACTTTGTGCTTTAACTGTGCATCCTTAGCATTGCATTTTTCTTTATTCAGTTACACTATTTTGTTAGTTTATATTATGACTAATAAGTATTTATATCCTGATACAAGTTAGGATCAATATATAGTGGCATATTCCCGGCTTAGTGAAGTCTTCAAAGTGTGTGCTATTCTTTCAAATTGCCAGTGATATGAATGTCTTCCGTGTGTGACCATATTAAAAAATTATCACAGAATTAAAATATGGGGCAAGTTCTTATTTTATGCATATTCTCTTATAACCCTTGAGATAGGTGTCTCTTTCTGCAACTGACTCTAAGATCCCATTCCCAACAACTTTTAAAGTACATTCCATCATTATTTGCATTGCCTGTTATACCCGAGAATGCATTTGATCTCAGACAATATGCAGCAGTTACTATTGTTCTATAAATTGCCTCTATTGGATTTTCTGTGTGAACATAGTCTGAAAAGTATGCTTGTTGAATCTGTGGTAAATTCAGTCATTCTGAGAAAGCTCATAAAATCCCGAGAGAGTTGCAAAGAACAATCAACCCCTGCATCAGGAAGTAAAGAGGAAGTGCCAACCCAGTGGAAAATTTATTTATTACATGTTTGAAGGCTGCTGAAATAACAAAACGTCTGACTTTACAGGCAAACAGGGCACACACAAAGGCAATGGGATTAATCTCACTTTAGGCCAGTGAACGGTATTCAAGTAAGTGTTAAAAGTATTTTTTTAAGTCACTCCCATAAAGTAAAAGGAAAAAAAGCAATGTGGTAATATAAATTAAATTAGGCATCAATGAGAAACTTTCCTTGACCTAGCTCCTTGCAGGAAATTGGCTAAATGTAGCCCCTTGGCGCCAAGGAGGTCAGGAGCTCTGCGTCAGTGCTAATTCAGTTTTCGTGACCACATTGTGTCGGGAAATCCCGATTCCCAGTGTTAAAACAAGACTTTGAACTGTATGGGATGTGCATACGATATGCTAGACATGAATGAAATTTCATTTCCTCAGCCTTGAAAGCAGTATAATTTTTTTTAAATGTTCCACAAAATAATCATTGCTCGATGTCTTGATCACTTTATTTTACAGAGCTTTATATAACTTTTCCTTTGTGGTGGAACACAGATTGGAATAAGAATACCTGATGCAATTCAAACTTGTGCTATTCTTGGATGGTAACTCAAACAAAACTTTTTTTTAAAAAAAAGTTAAACTAAAATTTAGATAGAACCAAAACTGTTTAAAGCCATTGTCATTTGCAAACAAACAATAACAAAAAAAAATCTAATTCACAGACTTCTAAAGTCAGAAGGAACCATTATGATCATCCAATCTGATCTCTTGCATAACACAGGTCAAAAATATCACATCCAGTAATTTCTTTATCAACTTCTATTTGGGCTATAACATTTCTTTCTAAAAGACATTCAGTCCTGATCTGAAGAATTCCACTCATGGAGAATCCACAACATCCCTAGATAAGTTGTCTCAATGGTTAAGTACCCTCACTGTTAAAAATTCTGCTCCATATATAACATACATAAACAGCAACTGACATTGGCACAATGGATAAGGTGGTTAGGTGCCGCACTATTGCCTGTGGGTTTTTTTAATTGCTCTTTGGTGGGTTATTTTTATGGACAATTGAAGATTAAGGTTTATCATGTTCCCAACTTTGTACCTAATTTAATACTGATGCTGCAGCATTCTGCATTAGCTTCAATTTCTGAATGGTCACAAACTGCAGTCCTATGTAGGGCTAGCTAATCTTGAAGTGACAAAGGCAGAGATAATTGTGGCAAGATCCACTTCAGAGGGAAAAGATTGCCCTCTTCTCACCAAATGCAATTTGAAAAAGACATCCACAGGCAGCGTAGAATTTGACAACACTACAAAGCTGTGCATCTGTTTTACAAATGGTGGTTACCTTCCCTCAGGGAGGAGTGCCAACATATGTCTCGACAATTCCTCCAGCTGTATCCACCATTCCAACTCTGTTTTGTCTGGATAAAGTTGCAGCCAGCTAGCTCTCATCCAAGCCCAAGTTCTTTTGAAAAATGGACAAGCAGGGGTGGGTTAGGGGAAGAGAGGGAATGAGTCATGAGAACTGATGTTTGCATCTCTGGGCATTTGGCCCGCAGGCAGCAAGTTCTCTTGGGGGGGGGGGTCACACTGGGTCTCTGTGGCTAGGCAAATCTGAGTTGGCATGATAAAAGGGGGATGCTCTGGGACAAGCTGATGCCCCTCTTACAATCTTTGACAGCCAGGGCACAGATATTTAGGGCAGATCCAGGATCTTTTCCCAGGGATGTATCAAAGTTTCTAGCCACAGGTATGGTGGGGAGCTACAAGGCCAAAAGATATGTGAATTATCTGGAACAGGGAGGATCAATACTTACCCACCCAAAATATTGAACGGGGTAGCTGAATTATTCAGGGATGATGGGGATATACCTCTCCACCTGGGGAGCATATCCATTCCCTCCTTAACACTGGCCAACAATATGTATAACTATCTAGAGATGGGGGAAGGCAGCCAAATTAATTGCTGGTCCCTCCTGGTGGCAGGTGTTCAAATATTCATTCCATGGGGGGGGGTCAGTTCCCTGATAAACTGGAGTTGGAAGTGGATTTTGGAGAAGGCATCCATCCCCTAGAGACACTGGGGAATGGGTTTGGGGTTCCGAATGTCTGGTACAGTGAGGAATCAACACTCTTTCCTCAGCCCCTTAACCCTTATATGAGGGGAAGGCGGTGGAGCCCAGTAACAGGGTGGGACCAGTTGTGGAGCTGTGGTGGTCTGATGGCAGCCTTCCACTGAACAGAAGTGATTAAAGAAGGAATCATGACCTCCACTGAATGATTTATTCCTGGGTAATTCCCAGCTGAGTTTGTTAATGAAGTTGTGGCTTAATTAAACCACATCACTTGTCTTTCTTCCATACGTCCAGGACAATGGACAATTCTGCTCCAGCTGGGTCAGACATAATAGAGAGTGTGCTGGGAGTTAGTGGCACACTGTGAAATCAATGTAGTGCATTGTAGTGCATGTCTCCTCTCAGAAGTATCAGGTTGAACAAGAGAGAAAATAATATAGATCCTTTAGTATCTTGCAGGAGAGAACCTTTATGACCCAAAACTAATTGTTTACAATTATCCTTTGGCTTATAACAAGAAAATGAGAACAAAGCCACTCATGAGTAACTCCATGCACCTTGGTCAGAGACTGAAAGTCGGTCAACAAAACCTTACAATGTACGGTATTAAAAACAAATCTAAAACACTCACTTCTATTGAAATTACCATTGATTTCAGTGGAGCCAGGATTTCACCCTTTCAGTTTTGTCCATTAGTGGGACGAGAACATGAACTAATGCAACCAAAGCAGTTTCACCCAATTCTTAGATTGATAGATTTGCTTAATCCCACTGAGTCAAGGAATCAACAGGATATTGACCACAGGGATTGCATTACTTTTTCTCCAACAGTTGCAGCAACTTGCTGTTTGTTTCTGGGTGCAATGAAAAGATGTTGACGTGCTATAAAGTTCTACATGGTTTGGGTCCTCAAGTGACTGCCTTGTTGCCTGTGTGCCACCACAGCAGTCGAGGTTAGCTGAGAAGCTTGAACTATCAGGACCTTGATTTAACAACTAAGATGTCAGCATAATTCTCAGTAGCTCTGTTCTCAGCACAGCTGTCTCCAAATTTAGACACATGTACAAGATAAAATATTAGCTAAAACAATGTTTAAAAAGACAATCCATTGTCTGTTTCCCAACCCCACAGTAGGCACCTGGTATCCCAGTTAACCAGTACATAACAGGATCATAGTTAAACCAACGGACACTGAATTAAAGTATTGCACATTCAAGCATACATCTCAAAGCCAATCCCGGGTTAGCCTGACATAGACAATAATAAAGTCTGTTGCTCAGAGAAGTCCTGATGATACAGTTTAAAACTACACCAAGTTTATTGTAAACTTTGCTAGTGTTTTTCTACTCGCCTCTTTGATGTAGCACTTAACGTGAGAAAAACAATGGGGAGAAAGCAAATTATCAAGACATTTCATAACACCTCTGACAGAAAAAAAAATTAAAAGTGTGGCTAGTGAAGAAAAGATTCTTATAGGCACACCATGTTCTGACAACCATAGCTATCTTTATATACATCATCCTTCCCTTAAACTCATTCCCATGATATTGTGGGAACAGATATCGTCAAAGACTGAGCAGTCCATATTCCAATAACCTCAGGACTTTTCCTACAAAAAATTATTGGATTATGGAACCACTGCAATCTTTTATTCAGATGAAGACTGAACTAAGCTCACTTCTTTGACACTCCATACAAACTGTGCAACTTACATCAAGTCACACACCTTTCTTCCAGAATAAGCTATAATGGAATTGTCTTCAATCTGCTGGAGATGTAAATATTCTCCTGATTGTTTGGGCTGCATGCTCTCTCCCACCTCCCCCAGCCCCCGCCCTGCCTGGTTTCTCCACCTACCATTTACTTTTGGGAGAGTGAAATTTCCACACACATTGTTGGAGGTGCTGTTTACTCTCTCTACTCCAAGCTGGTGGGGGGAACGGGGAATCTCTGTTTTTTTCTTCTCCCCTCGCAGCACTGGGAAGGAGGAGATTCTTTTCTCTCTCACTCTCACCCCTCTCTTTAGCTATTCAACACAGTGAAAATTCTGCATTTATGAAGGATTTAATTCTTAAGGGTGATTAGATATGGAAGAGGTTTGAATCAGACCCATGTGTATTGACTAAAAGTCAGCATCCCATGGTTGGACAGTGGCCTATGTGAAATTAGTTGGCAATAATAGTTCAGTTCCTTTTGGATTGTTGTCTACCTGACCAAACCCATCAACACAATTGGCATAACAACTGGAAGTCTCAACAGAGGCTTAGGGATGAATGGTGACAGAGACTAAATTATGGTAGATATTGCTAATGCACATCAGGGTTGAGGCACTTAAATGCAGTGAAGCAACCACACTGCCTATCTTATACCTAGGAGGCTTTCTACCTAGCTCCTTTCATCAATACTTGATACACTTATTTAAAAAAAAAAATAGAATATGTTGTAAACATATTTATGGGGGGAGGGATAGCTCAGTGGTTTGAGCATTGGCCTGCTAAACCCAGGGTTGTGAGTTCAATCCTTGAGGGGGCCACTTGGGGATCTGGGGCAAAATCAGTACTTGGTCCTGCTAGTGAAGGCAGGGGGCTGGACTCGATGACCTTTCAAGGTCCCTTCCAGTTCTAGGAGATGGGATATCTCCATTAATTATTATTAACTCTGCAATTACACAGATATGTGCTCTGGTCACCTGAGAAACTCTATCTCTCTTTAAAATTTCTTATCATACAATAAATAATTTTATAGTTGATTGATGCCGTAACAAACAGATTTTTCATAACTGGCTATAGGCTAATTTTAACAAGATTAAATAATTATGCTGATCTGTTGTCATTGTGAGTATTTATGGGAAGAAAATTTGTAGCAAAGCTATCCATTGACATAACTGGATCTACTCGCATATGCTGAAAGAAATCTTCTCAGAAAGAGTGTGTCGTTTTCAAAATATTTACCATGCCAATTGCCTCAAATTTAAAAAAAGAAAAAAATCAGAAACCATTGAAAATACTGGGTTTTTCCCTGTTTTGACAGTGAGAGGAATGCTGTGGGAGAAGCGAGTGAGAGCAATGTTGTGGGAGAAGCCTATAAGCATCTAAGTTAATTAGTTAAACATTTTGGAAGCAATTATTTGACATTTCTCAAGGTGGCAGTCTGCTGTAGTCTCTCTCTTCACTTAATAAATTCATTCTACAGTAGGTAGCATTTCGGGGAGAGGGAAGACTATATTGAATGTTACTACTTGTGCTTGGTTACTTGTGAAAAATAAGTATTGACACACAAAGCGTTCAATTGTGGTTTATAGGCATTGGCCTGTGTCCCCTGGAGAATCCAGAGGCATTGTGCCTCAGAAAGGAAGAATTCCTCTCAGAACGTCCTGGGCTATAGAGGAGTACTATTGTTGACGGCAAGCATTTTGAATTTAGTGTGACAACTCATGCGAGCACACACTCACCAGTGTGAGTAAGGGGTTCAAAAAGTGTAGCCTTCAGTCTCTCTGTATCTCAGGCCCTATCTGTAAAATGTGAATAATAATTCTTCCCTATTTCAGAATTGTTGACTTCAAGGTGATTTCTTGTCATTGTAACTCCTCACTAGTGTGAGGCCCAAAGTGACTTGCCCAAGGTCACAAAGCATGTGGTAGAACCAGGCACTGAAATCCTCTCTTCAGTCCCAGTCCACAGTTAGCAAAGGACTATCCTTCCTCTGGTTAGCTGTGCAGGGCTGCCTACTCCTAAACTGTGAAGCTAAAAACAAACAATTTAAAAGAAATAGCCAGAGCTGTGGTGTGTTGTACACAAGAAACACACACTTTGGCAAATGAGCCCATTTACAAGATTTCCCTAGCTGACTGCTGTGGCCCCATAATATTTGCAATTAAATATGAAGCTGAAGTCTTCCAACATTCTCATTATATCAGCAGAGAAGGAAACAAATCAATTAAAGCACAGGACCTGCAGGAACCAAAAGCTATGTTGTTGAAACCCTAATGTAGCTCTCAGAATCAGGTCATCCTGGTGATTCTGGACAGGGTTTTGGTCAGGATGGAGTCTGAAATAAGGTGGTGAAGTGGTGGGGAAATAAGATTAAGTAGAACCTCCCTCAGTACTTTACATTAAAGAAAATTGAACAGAGAAGCCCACAAAGAATTGGGCACATTTCCTATTTGGAACACTTATTGTAGTTTCTGGAAAACAAAGAGCATTCTGAAATGCTTTTATATATATATATATATATATATATATATATATTTATATATATATAAAGCATTTCAGAATATATATGTGCTTAGAGTGATAGATAGGTAGCAATGCCTTTCATCCGTAATTCTTGACAATGTTTCATTAGCATGAATTAAGCTTCACAACTTCCTGACGAGGTAGGTGATGTTTTTAACTCTCAGGTGATGAAACTGAGACACGGAAAGATGTTACATAACTAAGTTCACACTGGTGCATATGCGCGTACACACACACACACACACCCCAAGAGACAACTCCCATCAGATCAGGGCCCCACTGTACAAGGTCTTACAGAAACATACAGAAGATATGTCCTCTACCCCAAATAACTTACAAGTTAGAAGACAAGAGGGAGAGGGATACAATCAAAAGATTAAATACTTTATTTGTGAAGCTGGTGCAAATTTCAGAAAATCCTATGCAGTAGAGCAGAGTTTAGTCTTATAAACACACATTTCATAAAAACAAGCCTTTGGACTAATTGTGCAACATTTAATGAGAGGATTTCAAGTTAAATATTCAGTACCAATGAGGAAAGCAAGGCAGTGACAGAACCAACCAACTGCAAACCAGAGGACAACCTGAAAACCCAAGGCAAATATCACTTTAAATCTCCAGCCTCAAAGAGTGAAAATAATCAAAGGGGCCCTTATTATCATCCTGTTTAGGCCACAAATGTACCTTCCTTGCAGAGTATTAATTCCATGCACTAGATCTATTTTGGGGCTTCTGGAAGAATCAGTTAGAAAACGAAGTATTAAAGCCTTGAATATATATCCACATTTCAAGACTAGTACTTGGGTCTCACCCAAAACTCACTTGTTATACAAACAATACAATATGCTAAATTGATTTATATGGATTTTGACCCAGCCCTAACAAATGGCAGTGGTCATAGATTTTGGATAACAGCTCCACATATTGTGAACTGGAATGTTGGAATTCTATTTGCTCCAGGACAGACTGAGCTCATAAGAAGGAGTTAAGGAAGTTACAACTTTCTATTGCTGCCACACAGGAGACACACTGGTTGGGTACAGGAGAGTTGACAGTTTGAATTACATTTTCCTCTACTCCAGACATTCAAGTGGACAAGCAAAGCATAGAACTGGGGCTGCTGTAGCAGTGACCAAGATAACAGGTTACTTCAACAAACAGCTGGAAACCAGTTTCTGAACAGATTGACATAGCATACTGCCTACAATAAACTATGCATAATTGTCATCTGCTGTTATGTATAAACAGGTGCATAGAAGAGAAAGCAGGAGAAGAGGAAGAGAAGGATGGATTTTATCCACAGCTGGATAGCATTGTAGACAAGATTCCTGATCATGATATGAACGCAAAGGTTGGTAACAAACATGGTCAGCAAATGAATAGATGTTGGACTACACAGCATTAGGATGCCAAATTATAATGGGGTATGGATGGTAAAGAGCTTTCTGTGAGATTCACAACTGATTATTGGGGGTACTTGGTTTCCTCACAAAAACATGCACAAGATTACATGGAACTCACCACGTGGTCAAACAAAAAAATCAGATTAAACATATCATCAGTAAAATGCTGGACTGTCACTGTTGGATGTTTGAGTTTATAGAAGTGCTGAATGTGGCAGTAATTATGAACTACTAATTGGAAAGATTATTATTAAAGTCCAAGAAAAAGATGGATGCGACTGGAGCCAAATTTGAACTTGATAAGAATAGTTCTTTGAGGAAGGCATGCAATGTGAGGATGGCCTGAAATGCCCTCCAACCAATTTATGATGATGAAGAAATCTCACTACAGACTGGATGGGAAATCAAGGAAGTGACACAATGTATAGTGAAGAAAATTACTGGAAGGCGTAAACAAACAAGAAAAATCTGGCCAAAGAACATTACAGAAGAAGCATAAACAAGCCAAAATAGTTGGGGAAGCTGAAGTAGTAAAAACATTATGCAAAGCACTGAAAATCATAAAGCTTGGACAAACAAAAGATTTGGAAAGCGGAGGTTTAACAACTAGAGGCAGCATCAAAAAAGTCGTACGGAAACACAATCATGACAACGATGCAAGTGGTAAAGAGGCTACTGGTGAACTGACAAATATCGAATAAGTTTTGGAAGTGTGGAAGGAGTGTTTTGACAAAATGCTGAACCCTGCAGTTCATCCAGATGCAAGTATTTTAGACATGCTAGATGGCCAGGGCAGCTTGCAAGGCTGAATGGAAGCAGAAATAGAAACTGCAGTGAAGCGCTTAAAAAGTGGGAAAGCTGCAGGGATAGACAATATAAGCATTGAGATGCTAAAAGCTGGCGGGACAAGTGTTATCGAAGTATTAGAAAAAAAATATACAAGAAGAGGTACCAAATGATTGGCTAAAAGCAATAGTTGCACCAGTTTTGAAGAAAGGAGATCCTGCTGATCCAAACAAATAATTAGACATATAAATTTGTCAGAATTGGGAAAAATAATGATGAAAGTAATTGTCTACAAATTAAGGCCAGTTTTAGAGGAAGTTGTAGGCGAGGAACTGTATGGCTTCACACCAGG
The DNA here is from genome assembly GCF_028017835.1 of Emys orbicularis. Classification (NCBI taxonomy): domain Eukaryota; kingdom Metazoa; phylum Chordata; order Testudines; family Emydidae; genus Emys; species Emys orbicularis. The sequence goes on along the minus strand of NC_088687.1, from coordinate 77,934,026 downwards.
CTAAAGTTGCATTGTCCAGATATTCATGCTCTGACAACTGATGGGAAAAAAGCAAGAATGGGGATTAAAGATATTCACGGATTTCATTGACTTCACAAAAGCGTTTGGAGGGAAGCATTATGGAAAGTTGCAAAATCCTATGCAATTCCAGATAAGATAATTGTAATTATAAAAGCTATGCAGGAAGACTGCTGCATGCTGTAAAAATTGGTGGAAAATTAATTAACTATTTCAAGTCAAAGTTTGGCTTAAGACAAGGAGGCATCATCATTTTTCACCATGTTCTTAAACTGGACATTTAGAATGTTAGATAAGTTGGAGGGATATTAGATGATCCAGAGTTAAGCTCTTTCACTTCTGCGGATGACATTGTACAACTGGCAGACATGTTTGAATCAGTGATGATACTCCTTGCCACCTGGTGTAGTTGACTTGGACTTACAATAAATGCCAAGTGGTTGCATCTTGGAAAAGGGACAATAGATAAACTATTGAACTATAGCATCAGTAAAGTCATAGAAGAAATTGAATCTTATGTATACCTAGTAAACTTGATCAATGCTGACAGTTTCATCAACAATGAGGTTAAAAGATGTGCTATGTGTGCTGCACAGAAATTGACTAATATTATAGACTGATAAGAACATTACATTTGGTACCAAAGTGAAAATTTTTCAAACCAGTATTAGTCTGTGCTCTGGAAGCAGATGCCTTAAATTAAACAAACATCAGAAGGCTGTAGACAGTAGAGATGAGAGTTCTTCAAAAGATGGCAGGTTTAAAGTGGAATGATTTAAAGACAAATGAAAAAAATAGGAGACTAGGATATGAAGTCAGAGTATGGGATTGGCTCTAATCAACAAGATTAAGATGGAGGGGACACTACAGAAGATAAGCTGATGATACAATGCTAAATAAAATAATGCAAACACAACCAAAGTCAGTCTGACCTAAAGGCTGATCATCGACTTGATGGCAGGACATCATACACGGGAACATGACCAGGCAGGGTTTAATGAAGGAACAAACAATGGACAGGAATGAAAGAGGACACTGTACTGCATGTACTGTACCCCATGTCTGCAAAGACGCTCTAGGATGAAAGAGAGACTTGGATCTCAAAGACTGATTGTTTGGAACAAATGATTTTTAAAATGAAATTATTATTTCCTGGATTTTAATTTGGCTTAGAGAAACAGAAAAACTGATAATTCTGCAAGCAGCTATTATATATTCATATGATTGTTTTAATCATTTCATTAATGAATAGATACAAAATCAACAGAGATCTGTTATTCTCTTTTGATTTCCTGAAGTACCTAGACACTCTGGCCCAGATTCTCTACTACGCAGAGTTTCTACTTAGCACAGCAGAATGCCACTTGGGACAGCTCCTTGTTGTGGCTCCCTCATTCCCACAGTAGATTTGTGCTGTGTGTTGGCTCCTGCTCTAGCATAGGTAAAAATATTTTAGGGCAATACCAGCCACATCCCCTCTACCTCCACCATACCCTTTGACCGGAGCCAGATTGAGATCATGCAAAAGTCAGTGCAGAGCCAACGTACCTAACAGAGCTCCATCACGCTGGAGGTTCTCTCAGCCTGTCAGATCTAGACATTTTCCAGCCCTCTGCAGCATAATGTGGCTAGTTTGCACTAGAGAATCTTGCCCTCTGAACCCCCGTTCTCCTCTCAAATAATATATAATGTAAATGAGGGGTAACTTCAATGAAGTAAGTGGAGATACAGCAGTGTAAGTAAATGAGAGAAGAATACTTCATTCTTTTTTCATTATTCAATCTTCCAATTAAAGATATTACCTCACCCACCTTGTCTCTCTAATGTCCTGGGACCAGGATGGCTACAACACAACACACACACTTACACTGTTGCTATAAATATAGTCAAGGTGCATACAAGCTGTGAATGTGCCTTTTGTGTGTCCAAACTGAAATACACATTTTTCTAAATAATGACACACACACAGACACACACACCCCTCTCTCCCACCTCCTGCCATACCACACATTTACTCTCCTTTCAAGATTGTATGGTTTTGGAGCCTAAACAGTTTGTCTCTCTTTAACTTGATTACCATCCTCAAGTGCTACCACAAGTACCTGGTGCGTCAGGCAAAACGCACATTGGGTGTTGTCCCATATCCCAAGGATGTTATTTTGAGGTGTCAACTTCCACTTTATTTCATTTTTTTATTACTCCCCAGGGTTGCACTAATTTTGACAGCTGCTAAACTCATTTTCCTATGGTTTTAACTACTTTAAAAACAAAGAATCATCACAAAGGGCCAAATCCTGCATTTCTGAGTATAGACAGCAGGCTTTGCCCCAACGTTTCAAAATGTAACAGATCGTGGCAATGTCAGGGGCTTTATTTTGTTTGTTTCCCTCCAGCAAGACAGACCAAAAGAGCAAAAGGGTCCAGTAGCTGCATTGAGCTTATTTCTTCTTAATTTGTATTCTGCTACTTAGAAAACACTTACCTAAGTGGTGATTTTCATAACAGTTCATTCTGAGCTGGGATATTTTTTATTTCCTTCCAATAAGCTACAGGCTAACTGGGTTGGTTAAATAAACGTCTTTAACAGTCACCCATTCTGCAAACCAAACACTTTCTGAGGTACCACCTCTCTAAGGCAATCTATAACCTCTCATCCTTCACCTTTTATTAGCAGGAACTCTTCTTTATGCTGTTACTTCCCCAGAGAGCATGTTATTCCTAGATGATCCCCAAATCTCACCTGATCTGGAGCTTCCCAGCTGCCTTGTGCATAATGAAAATTTGAAGGCGCGGAGGTGAAATTGAAATGCACAGTAGCAATTAGCAACAGAGGGTCCTGTGGCACCTTTAAGACTAACAGCATTAATTCATCCTCCAATTTACATAACCCTATAGAGCCACATGCCTAGATTTACACTTCAGTGACACCAATGTATCTTAGATCAAACTTGTCACACAGAGCATAGCTGGCAGCCCAGCAGGAAACAGACCTTATTTTAAATGGAGCCTGAATAGATTACAGAGGGGAAAGTCTCTTCTTGCCTAACAGATTCATAGTAAATCTTGCCCCAAATGCTACAGAACCAGCATCTTTTTACTGCTTCCACTTCCATCCATTCCACATTCCTGATAGCCTCATCAGACAAGAGGGAGGCAATGCATCATACAAGTGACATGAAGAAAAGCTGCTGAGTTTGATTTAATTTGCTTCTCTCCGCATATTTTAGTGGGGGAAGGACTGTGCACATCCCTAAGTAATTACATGCAGTAAATCCCAAAGTATCAACATTCTAGTGTTGAAGACAGAAGTATGGCAACACATATTTGTATATAACACAGTACCACCACTTGCCATGTAGTTATTCCTCCTATACATATTGAGACAGATTTCCATTAGTTACCATGTAAGAAGGGCTAGTTTTTTTCCTGTGCTGTGAAATTAGGTGATTCTGAGGTCTCAGTTTTGGGTGTCCAACTTCAGATACCTCAGAAGTGCCTGATTTTCAGAGGGTGGGTATTCAGCACTTTCTGAAATATCAGGCCCCTTTAAGAGGAGTCTTGACTTGGCCACACAAAAATGGAGGCATCCAAAACCACTAGTCATTTTTTAAAGTCTTGGCCTTTGGTTTTATATAGCACTTTTCAAGGGACCAGATTCACCCAGCCTAAGCATCTGCAATATAGTTCTTTTGCAATTCTGTGCTTCAAACTGGTAGTCTAGTAACAGTAAGCAAGTGCAAAAACCATTCTATACTCAGCCATAGCTCACACCCAAAAGTTTAAGTAACTTGGTAATAGTCTATATGTAGCTAGGTGGGAAGAAGACTTCTGATAGCAGAGAGCTCTTTCATTTAGCACACAAAGATATAAAAAGATCTAATGGCTGGAAGGTGAAGCTAGATAGACTAGAAAGAAGGCCCTATATTTTTTTAAGACAGTGCAGGTCATTAATCATTGGAACAACTTACCTAGGAGTGTGGGACATCAATTGAAGTCTTTAAATCAAAATTAGACATCTTTAACTCAACCAAAAGTTATGGGCTTGAAGCGGGAATCACTTGTAAAAATTGTATGGCCTGCTATACAGGAGACTAGATAATCATAATGGTCCTTTCTAGGCTTAAAACTCTTTGGATTTATGAACTACCTAGACCCCTAGAAGCTGTTTTATTGGGAGTTGGTGTGTTAGCTAATGCAGAAGTTATCCTTTAATCTTGTCAAAAAGTGACATGGATTCTTTAATTTCTACCTGGATAGTGACTGAAATGAGAGGAAGGGCCTTCAGATGAACACACTAGCATGCACCTCTAATAGCACTGCACTACCAGAATGTAGTACCTTAATAGGGACAGAGTCAACACTGAGTACCTGCTCAACGCCTCGTTGAATCCAGCTGGTGTCTTTTAGCTTACAAAGTGGAATCCTACCAACTGAGCTACACTTTACTAACAAGTATAATCTAGGATTTTTTAGATTAATCTGATTGCATCATTAAACTAAAACAAGGGCAGCATACAATCTGTGATCAAATACAGAGATTAAAAGATTCCTCATTAAAAAAAAAAAAAAAAAAAAATTTGCAGGCACCCTCTTAGCTTATTTTATTCCAGACCTAAAGCCAGGAATCAAAAAGTTGAACATCACATCTAGTTAAACATTACTTTATATTTTATTGAAGAAAACACCATTGCTCACTTGAATAATCAAATGTCAATCACCAAAGCTTTTCAGCCCTTCACAGTTCTACATTAATTTGTCAAGGACATCTGAAGAGTCGCATCATAACGTCCTGCCCCTATAAAAATACTACAGTATTCTAAAAACACCACCACATATCACTACCATGTCGTTATTGTATAAAATGTAGATTTTTAGATAACTGCAGAACATTCTACTATTTTTATTTGAACATGAAGCAGTAATCGAGATTTTTTTCTGGAGATTAAAATTATTTGTCTAATTTACATCTTCAGGTCAGACCCATCTTTGAAATCAGAACTACTTGTAACTACCTAGACACAAGTGTCAAGATACACAATGGATTGTCAGTTGCATACAACTTTTGAAAGAACCAACAAGTTGTACATTCTTGGACCTTTGTCACTTTAAAACTACAGTAAAAATTAAAGGATGGCTTTTCAAAATGTAATATTTTTATAGCAGATCATCACGGCAATAATAAATTGACGCCCAGTATTATGACTTTAGCAGCAGCAAAAGGTCATAATTATAGAAATGTAGGGCTGGGAGGGACCTCAAGAGGTCATCTAGTCCATCCCCTGCACTGAGGCAGGGCCACGTATTCCCGAGCCATCTCGAACAGATGATTGTCTAACTTAAAAAACCAACAATAGGGCAGATTCCACAAGCTCCCTAGGCAGTGCTTAATTTGTGCCAGCGCTTGCCAGGGCTGAGCCCCGGCACCTCTATACTTGTCAGTTCATAGCCCTGGCACCGCCACTTGCTGCATCAGTTATGAATGTAACAAAACAATTGTGTGTGCCCCGGCAACTCTTTCATCACAAGTTAAGTACTGTCCCTAGGTAACGTATTCCAGTGATTAAATATCTTAACACTTAGAATTTTTTTCTAATATCTAACCTAAATTTCCCATGACACAAACTACGCGGATTACTTCTTATCCTACCCTCAATGGATATGGAGAACAATTGATCACCGTTCACCAGCAAAAACACAAAAACAAAACAAAAAAGCACAAAACACACACTACTTTTTATTGTAATCTTTTGATCAAACTATTCTGTAAACTATAAAAAAAATTGCTCATCTGTAGAATATTATTTTACATCAGAACAGAAGATCTGTTCCATATGTCTGAAGGGTGTCATCCTTGGCTCTCATTTTTTAACTCATAGGGTGTCTTCTAAAAGGGCTTAATTTTTTTTTTAAAAAAAGCATAGTTCATTAAGTCTCATTCAAAGAGGGGTGTCAACGCTATCTGTGTAAGTGAAAAAAGCAGCCTGTTCTCTCTGGCTAAAGCTGTCTGTTTTCCGGAGCAGGAAATTAAAGAAAGGAGAGGGGAGAGCCTGCAGGTGAAGTGAAGGTGCTCTGACTTTTCCCCCTTCACCATCCACTTTAAAGTGTTACTTTAAAGAATGATTTTCACACCGGTGCTAACCTGAGGAAGAGAACATTCATCTTAAGGGAAATTTCCTTAACCAGTAATTTTCTGTATTCCACATGTAATCATTCAAAATTTGTTTTGAATAGAGCTTTCTCCTTTATATAACTTGTTTTTCTCTTATTTGATCCTTAAAAAAAATTCTAATCCTTCTGCGTATACTGTCATGGTCTGTTTATATGGAAAGAATTGTACTATCACAAACTTATGGTAATGAAGACTTCACAAGTGGATAAGAGAAGCTGATTGGGGAAATCAGCATCAATGTTTTTGATAATGAGAAACAAATGTAATCTGATGGACTGACTCAGCAGAAACAAATACAGTTGCAGTCAAGTAAGCAATTTTCTTTAAAGAATAATGCATTACTATCTGATTATAAACAAGTTAACATATGCAAAGGTGGCATAACTAAAAACCACCCTAGGTTGGGACAGGCTTACAACCCTGGTGTGGAATCCTGCCTTTCCCTCTGTCCCCAAGCAACCTTGTAAGTCTCTCTCTCTCTGAACACCTGTGCAAATATTAGAAGGTAAGCTGTTAACTTCTTGCTCATTATGCACCAACTAACAATTCTCCAACCTGTTGAAGGAGGGAAAGAGAATGACAAGGGATCTAAAGATTACATATACACTTTCCCCTTCTTCAGAAGCAGGGCAGTTCTGAAATCAATTGACCTCAAGCGGAACCAAGGCCTAAATAAAAATCGAACTGTTCCCATTTCATGGAATAACAGAAAACGAATTTGAAACAACACATACAACTTTGTTGGAACCAGATAACTGCTGAATAAACATTCTGCACTGCTTTGTAAACAGACAAAAATGTCACGTCAGTTTGCTGTAAACAGAGTGAAGACGAACACAAGACGAAAGCAGCATCTTCCCTACCAAGGGCTTTGTTGACATTTAGCAGAGTTAATTGTAACTATTTGCTAGTTTAAAAAGCATCATCTATTGCAGTTAGATTGTACAAACCTGAAGATACTTCACAAAAACTGGCTACAGGCTTTTCTTCTAATTTGGTGCTATCATTTGAGAGATTAATGGCAAAAAAAAGTCAAAACGCAACTCAGTACATCTGTTAGGAAAACATTACAGGTCAAGTTCTGCCCTTTTGAAGGTCCTTATGTGTAAATGGAATACTTTTTTCCACCCGAAAACAGCTAAGCTGAAATACTGATGTTTTGTGCTTCACTCATCTACTTCCCCTCCCCCTCAGTAAATTTTGTTTGGATTAGGAATTAAATTGGTCAGAGGGCATGTACTTGACTTATGAAGGGTGAAAAGGTTTAAGACTTGTGTTTGCTCAAAGGGACTTTTTTCCTGCGCCCTTCTTTACTTAGCTTTGATGAGATTTCTCTTATGGAGAGAGGGGTGTGTTGCTATTGCTCCTATAAACTTAACATTCAGTTTAAGCAATTTCTGTTTTGATGTTGACTCTGAGGCATGGTGGTCTGAAAAAGAAATGAATGACTATAAAGGATCAAAACTGTTCCACAGAACTAAAGGCTTATTAATCCAGTCATACATTTATTTTTATAAATCACTTAGTAGTTTGTAAAAGTTTGTAAAAGTCTGGCTGAGAGATTTATAAATATTTCACTTTATAAATGGAAGATTAGTTTTGTGTCAAAAGGGTTCAGTTATGGTTTCTGTGGGAATTATGAGTCACATTTTGATCTCAGTTACACTGGTATAAATTTGAAGTAATTTCATAAAAATCTGCTCTGCACGGTTTAGTTTTCGATTTAACAGATGTAAGATTGATACATATTACACGGCCTGACTTTTAGTATTTCATAGTAATGGTGATCACTTTTAGCGGAGCGTATGTTTTGGTTCCCTTACCATTTTAAATGGTGGTGCCCAAATATGCCTCTTATTCTTTTCTCATCCCAGGGTTTTACAATATCTGAGATTTTTACATCCTGCAATGGGGAGGTGGGGGGGGGGGGGAAGACTCAAATTAGGAAAAAACGTTGTTAAAAATATTTAAAATTTTTGCACAATCTTTCTTGCTTTACTAGTGCAAACCTCTCAATGATTTCAGCAGGTTGTGGGGCTTAGTAAGGAGAACCGAATTAGAGCCTTATTTGGGGGTAATTTCATCCTCTGGTTCTCCCAGTGCATCTAGTCTTTCTTTATCCATCTTCTAAAAGTTCTCTAGACTTGGGACAATCTTGATATGTGGGTGCTGTACAGCACTTCATAACTGACACATGCAAAAGGGTCTGGAAATTCAGTCATGGCCCAGATTCTGAATACAGTTCCACCAGCTGACGTCAATGAAGCCACTGAAAATCCAGTTACTCCAGACATACTGTCAGAATTTGACCCATAACTGAATTTTACATGTAAAATCTCTACCATCATAAAATCTGTGAGAGGTAATGTTACAGCCATCTAACAGGGCACAGTGATCATAAACAACAATTTAGGATAGCTAGTGATTATTTCCAGTTGAAATAATATAGAATATAAGTACACCTCTACCTCGATATAACGCTGTCCTCGGGAGCCAAAAAAATCATACCGCGTTATAGGTGAAACTGCATTATATCGAACTTGCTTTGATCTGCCGGAGCGCACAGCCTCGCCTCTCTCCCCCCCACCCCGGAACACTGCTTTACCGCGTTATATCCAAATTCGTGTTATATCGGGTCGCGTTATATCGGGGTAGAGGTGTATTCAGAATTGTATTACTCAAATTGCAAATTGGCCAGGAACTTTAACACCCACCTCTTATTAAAAAATAAGGTGCCACTGAGTTATTAATGATGAATATTGAGGACCTCAGTTTTACATCTGATCTAAAAGATGGCATCAGAAAAGAAATATCTATCTAGGTACTAAGTAAATAATTTCTCTCTTTTATCATTCTCAGCCTGTAGGAGAAATTGCTTGGTTAGTTTATAGCTTTTTGGTTTGCTTGCTTCTTTATGCCTGGTTTGAGCACAAGGCTTGTGTCTATTTATGTCAAGAAACTATTGAAATGAATTTTGTGTTTGCTTCTGAAAGTGGTTAGCTCTGAGGACACAGTTTTGTCTTGTAGGCGTACGTTCCATAGTCTAGGTCCAGCTCCTGTGAAAGTTCTGTTTCCTGCATTCACAAGCCTCCCCCAGTTATCTGACAAGTTTATTGTTCCAGTGGAACACAACAACTGTCATGTGAGGTCATGACTGCAGAGGGAGAAGCAATATTTCAAGTAGCTACTCCAATGCAGGACCTTGAAAATCAGGACAGAGACCTTGAACTGGACCCTCTACTTAATTGGGGAGGGGGCAGTGTAGTGTGAGGCCCAAGGGGATCATCGCAACCTATGTTTCTTAGAGAGCTGTTTAAAAAAAGTCTGTTCTCCTTCAGTAGGGCTTCATTACCAAACATGAGTGACAATAATCAAAGCTAGGTATCATAAATGCTTTCTCAGGACTTTGTCTGATACGATGATGTTCAAACTTCTGACCAGCTGAAGACAGAGCAGGCATTGCTCTGCTAGGGCATTGAGCATTCCCAATCTGTGGACTAATTTAGTCAGTGGTAGAGCAAGGATTAGAACTCAAAACTTCCTGATGGCCAATCCTGTGCTCATTCATCCAATCCACAACACCTTTCACAACGGCATCCTATAGACGTAGAAAAAAATATGTGGGGAGAGGACTGAGCCTCTAAAGCAAAGGGCTTTGGAGTTGGAGTAACTGTTGCCCATAACTACTCTCTGGGTTTGGCCTGGGAGGAAGAACTTGAACCATTACAGGGTGTTTTTGTTCACCCCTGCAGCATCTTGGCCAATCGGGTTCTCAATGGCATCAAATGCCACAGAGAGGTCCAGCAAGAGGATTTTAGATGCATTTTACTTGTCAGGGACAGCAGGAGGTCAAACACCAAAGCAACAAGCTTGACTGAGAAGGATCCAGAGTTCCAGCATCTAACGGGTCATTTGAGAAGGTTGTTTGCTAGCTTCTCTAAACCATTCAATCCAAGATCCACTGCAAAGTTTGAGTGGGAAAATGAGTGAGATTTGTGTGTGCGCAGTGAATACAAAACCTGACTGAAGTCTGGAGTATATAATTATGAAGGGAATAAAAAGAAATTACAGTACTTTCACCTTGTATCAAATGGAAAAACTAGAGCACATCTACAGTAAAGAAAGAAACTGCAGACTCTCTTTACAAGGAATATTTATGAACAGACCAAAGTATGCAATATGGATTTTTCAAAATCATTTAAAGAAATTAGATAAATATTTGACAAAAATCTATTATTCAGTACAATGGCTTAAGTTTGATTGCATGATTCCAGTGTTTCTAGGCCATTTTCTGTCTAATTAAATTTACTATGTAGCCATAAAACTGTGAAATGTAATGTGATCTTTCATCTGTGTAAACTGATAGCATCTTTCTCATCTGAAAATAGGTGTTCATTGTTTTAATTTCCTGTAGGAAATTAATTACATTTCCTCACTTTGGCATATTACGTTATGTAATGTAATAACTTTAAATAATTTGGGTGGGCTGGATTATCTATTTTTCCCCCCCACCCACGAAGGTGAAATCTGCTTGGAAACATGCATTAACAAATGAAAACTATACAGTAATTGGATAATCTACAACTACCTGGATAATATCCATCCAAATAGTGCAGGGACTGGATCTCTCTTCCTGACATATGGAAGTTTTCTGAATAGTTATTCATTTAATTATTTCTTTTCTTTGTTTAAAACAAAAACAAATTTAAGCATCCCTATGGGAACACTAAAGATGGGCCAAAAGCACTGATCTAATCTAGGAGTCTCACTTGCCAGACAGTAGATACCATAGAAAAGTTACCCATAACTAGCCACATTTCATTGCAAGGAACTGAAAACATGAAATGAGTTTTTGACTATTTCTTCAGTGCCCTACGTGTACAATTTTACTTTAAAAAACAATTTCAAGAGAAAGGTCCCCCCCACTTAAGATTGGCAATTGCTCTTGGTTGTGCGGGAGTAATGAGTTCCCCACCTGGACTACATCTCACATGATGCACCACAATCTCCTTGCTGCACTCCACTGGGGAGTCCCATTGTTACCCGCACAAAATTCCCTCTGTTACATACTCTAAGGCACTCAACTTTACCTTAAATTTGTTGCCCGTACACTTTAGGACATCCCACCTCTACCTAGTTCCTAGGGCTCAAGGCATAACTCAGTTGATTTAGGTACCCACCCTTTCCCAGTTCCTAGTGCTCCAGGTGAAAGGTACCTAACTTTACCCGTCCGTGGGATCCAGGCAAACACCCCTTCCCTGTGGACTCAGGGCTTAATCTTCTGTGGGTTTATGGGGTCTTTTACCAGTGAAAGAGCCTTACACAGTAATATCCTACTTAACCTCTTAACCAAAACAGAATTCACATGCTAAGCATACAATGCTCACCACTCCCAATAAGGCAGATGAACTTTTCTTGATGGCCAGTCAGAATCAGGTCATCTGGGGACTCCAGCTTCTGCACAGTTATGATTGGCAAGGTGTTGAGGCCTGGGAGCTTCCTTTTGGACCCCAGTTTATATAGAGAAACTTGAGTCTTGCTTAGTTGTACGTTAACCAATCATTTTACTGAAATATTACTGAACAATTTTCTAAACCAATCATAACATATTGTAAAACAATTCTTTAACCAATCATACCCAACCTCCATAGTTGATTTACACCTAGCAAATTTAGTTATGCAACAGACAGAAACAATCAAAAAACCAGACAGACCCACAGATAAACAATAGAGAAGTGGGGACCATAAAGAAGTAGGGATTTCACAACCACAACTATTGATAAGTGATTTCTTGCCAGACAGAATGCTATCAAACAAAAGTTTTCTATAACCATCTTAAGAGCCGTTTCTTTATCTGGTGATGGTAGGTGCTATTAGGACACGATCGCCTTCTTAACAGCACGATATTACATTATTATAATGTAATTTAGATGGAATGTGAGGATGTGACTGGCTGCTGATCTTCTAATATGGCTGCAGAAAAAAGGCCTCAGGCCTTACAATATGGATACAGGAAACGGACTTATCCTTACACCATGACCAGGCTACATCAAGCTTCTGCCGGGGAGCCTGGCCCACATGAGAAACTGGAACTCATGAAACATTGCAGCAGTTCAGTAGACATAGAATAATGTTGAACTGATTCAAAACAAAAACATTGTTTCAGAATGTTGAAGCAAAATATTCAAAAAATTCCCATGTTGGAAATTATTAAAACATTTTGTTCTGCAAAAAGTTTTGCTATTCTCTTTGGTTTTTTTTTTATTATTATTATTTTTTTTTTTTGGCCTGTCTCAAATTCAGGATAGAAACAAAATGTTGAAATATCACCTTTCCCCGAGGCTGAAAATTCTTTTTTTAAAATAATCTCTACCAAATCGTAGCAGATTTTAATATGCCTTCGAGGATCCACGCTGTTCATTTCCAGTGTTCTTATATTAGGAATTTAAAAGAACAAGCAACAGCTCAAACTGCAAATTATTTTAAAATTGTTAATGTTTAAGGAAGCAATTTACAATTTAGGGCTTGTCTACATACAAACTAGAAGGAACTAGCTAAACTCATAACTCACGCCTTATTTATTTATATTGATTCAGTCTGTTTGTGGATGCATATTTTGGATTCAGTGTGTCCTACTGTGATTAAACTTAAATGGATAAAAATCAACTTTGCATTTTTGCAGTCTTTCAACAGACACTGTTCAGACATTTAGAAAAAAATGTGCCTATTGAGATACAATGGGGATCAAAATGGATATTGGGGGTGGGGGTGGAAAGAACAGATACCACAACATAGAACTGAAGGAACACACAGGAGGGAACTAGAAAGCTACGAAGAAAGGGACAAAGGTTTTGATCTGTGAAGGCTAGTAAATGTATATTGTGCCCAGAGCTTACTAACTGGAAAACCTAGGAGTACTGTACTCAGAGTTGACACTTTACTGATATGTCCAGTAATGATCTGTTAATTCTGGAAACGTTAGTAATTAGGAAAACACAAACCATAGCAAAGATCTTAGGCCGGATGTTTACACTTAATGTGATCTTCTATCAATAGGTGCCAGAGTATAACTAGGATTTATTACAGAACATTCAATGAGGGAAGATATGTATTTAAACATGCATAACAACATATGGCTAGCTTAGGATAAATCAACTCACATAGTTCCTTTTCTTTGTACTAGGGTATGGATTCAAACTGTTTAGGGACCCTGAGTCTGAATCTTGAACTGCCCTCCCCTCCCCTCCCCTGACATCATGAATGGCAAGGGCTTCCAGCTGTTACAGATAATAGAATGGGACCATTGTGAATATGCTCTATTGTTTATAAAGTAAATAAGTCATACACTGGACTCTGTGCAATATTTCAGCGGTAACTTCAGAGAGCCTCGCAATGAATTTTTTTCTTTGAGTGGCCCCATCTTCAATTCGCTGTTAGTAAAAAGCACAAAGAGAATTTCCCTACACATTATTTTAAAATGGGCCTAAATAGGTACTTTAATCAGACTTTAAGGAGGCTGTGAAAAGAGCTGTATAATATATCATCCGCAAAGGGGTGTAATAGGGGTGCTGGACTCCCCCTCCCCTCTACTTCCATACCTATGTCATGTCTCCAAAAAGGGTTGGACCACTGGGTTTGTGCGCTGGGCATAGTGCTGTAGGGGGGAACCCAGAGGGGCTCTCTTCCCCCATAGAGAGTCTATCTGTTCTAGGGTTAGTCAATGCGATATATGCTACTGACCAGCCTTAGACTACAATATTCATATTCAGTTCTCATTTTGGCATTCTGCCAAGACTTTACTGACAACACAAACTGGTGATTTTCAAAAATGCACATCTTAGAATGCACAGAACAGAATTTCATGGCACTTTTTAGTTCCAAGGCAAATAATCTACGTCACTGCAGCAAATAATGAATGTGTGAGTGTCTCAAAAAGGTTGAAAATATATTTTGTAACTGAAAAAGTGTTAGGCAACCTGTAACAACATTACCAACAACAAACTATTCTCAGGCGATGAGAAAGAAAAATATACACTTTTGTTGTACTTTAAGTTTTGTTCACAATGACAGCATTTCCAATTCAAAGAATGCTCTTATGATTACAACACTACCTACTGTATTTTAGTACGGTTTTGTGCTGTGTTTAAGAGCATCTCATTTCCCAATGCCCTTGTGTTTGGCTTTAGTTTTAAAATGGACATCTGAGGCATACAGGTCATTGTCTTTTTTCTCTCAGCAATAATTTTTACTTCTGCTATAGCAGAGCAATCTCAGTTTCCCTACTTCAGAAGAACTCCACAGGAGAATTACTACTTTGTAATTGCTAGACCTACACTTTGCAGTGCCATCATTTGCACACAAATATTTCTACTACCCATATTCACACAGAAGGACAAAGAGAGGTTACAGAAATTGAAAAGCATGGAATGTGACAGGATAAAAAAATTCCTGTGTAGTCCCCGTTCTCCCATATCCCCATTTCACTCTTATCTGTGTCCTGCTGAAGGTGAACTGTGATTACATAACAACTCTGGGGAATAAGATATAAATCAGGCAACATTTTTCTCCACAAATATGGCTTAATCAGGAGGCTATTAGAAGTCCTTTATAAATGTACCGTAGTTAATCATCGGGCTATGTGGGTAAATTGACATGGGAGTATATCTATCACTTACTCTAATCATAAAAGTCATATGTGCAAGGGAGAAGACTGCATAGGGAATGCTGATTATTTACGCTGTATGTAGACAGGGAAGGATGAATGGGGGTGGAATGAAAGGAAAGGAGAAAACAGTTACTAAAACTAGCTCCTGCATTTTCTCACACATATGGGTTTAAAGCATAACTATACCACTCAATAACCCAAGTATTTGGAAAGATTTATTACTTGGCTGATTTGTTTTAAGAATCAAAAAAGAGTGAGAGGTAATAAGAGGATTAGGAGCTCGAGACCCTTCCAAGAATCCCACAACATATTTACATATTACATACAAAAAGTACATTAAGAACAACTTTAAGACTGCTTTCAAATCAAGCACTCAGAAGTTAAGAAATGCCAAAATTAAGGTTGCCCATACAATCTCAGTTTACCTTCCCTGTGCAGATACATTTGATACAGTCTCTAGCCGCATGATCACATATTACTTTTGCCACAATGCTCCTGACCTCATTCATTGCACAGGATGAATGGTGCTCACTGAATGGGTTTTTCTTTTTACCCACATTATTTGTGTAAATTTCCTAGGGGCTTTTCTATGTCACTATGAGCGCTTAGCAAACATATGAATTTATCTTATCAGCCCTGTAAAATGAGCTAGTATTATCATCCCCATTTTACAGATGAGGAATTACAGGTCAGAGAGATTAAGGACAAAATTGTCAGAAGTTTCCACTGATTTTGGATGCCCACTTTCATAGGTGCTGTAAGTAGGGGCGCTGCTGCACCCCCTGGCTTGAAGTGGTTTCCATCATGTCGAGGGTTTACAGTTTGGTTCAATGGCTCTCAGCACCCCCACTATACAAATTGTTCCAGCTCCACTGCCCACTTTGAGACAAGAAATGTCTAATTTTTCAGAGTACCTAGTGTTTATAGCAGGTTATATGTTCAGAGCATGGATTTCATTAATTTCAGTTGCAATTGGGTATGTTCAGCACTTCTGCCAATCAAGCCTAAATGCCTCAAATCAGGAATACAGAAAATACAGAACCCATAATTAGTGACACCTGCAAAAGGTTTGGTGTCACTAACTTGCTCATTATCACATAGGAACTCTGTGGCAGAGGCAGGGATAGAATCCAATTCTACAGGGTGATATTGTCACAGTTCAGGGCAACACCACCTATATTCCCCCTCTGTGGTCCAGCAGGGGCACCTACTTCCCTTGGGTAGAGACACGCATCTCTCTCTCCTGACAAGGGTTTTTCCAGGCTGCAGAGTCCCCTACCTACACTATGAATTCCCAAGCAAGCCAGACACCCAAAAGATCAGAGTTCCCACTTTGCTTTCTCTTCAAAGCCTATGAACAGCTGTAATTGCCCCCAGTTATAAGCTACCACACAGCTCATTCCAAGCAATTACATATATTCTTCAAGTAAATGCACTAGAGAGAAAACATTAAAAACAATAAAATAATGTATGTATCTTCTATGCTTTTTATGCTAAGAAAGCTTACCAGAGATTGCTGTCACCCATCATCTCCAACAAAGGCTCTGGTCAGTGTCAGTCCTCCCAACCCTTCCCTAAGAATTGGGCCCCCCCCAATTTGTTAAAAAGTCCTTTGTCTGTGGGGCTCTAGAGAATCCAGTTTAAACTAGTGTAGGCAAGACTCCCCAGGAGGGAGGTGTTACAACCTGAATGAATTTGCCAAATCAACCCTCCCTAGTCCATATTGATACATAAGCTTTCTGTATTAAGATCTCCCAAAGATATTACAGGAATTGCCATATCTTCTACAGGTATTCCTCTGTCTTAGCCATGAGACCCTCCATTATTTCCCCGGAGTTTGCCGCCTCATTCACTAGTCATCTTCCAACTTCTGTAACAAATGAGGCAGAGAGCCTACAGAGAGCAATCTCATTAACTAGACAATCCTGATTCATCCTATAAACACAGCCGATCCTATGCACTGAATGGCACCCTAGATATCCTGTGGAAAAAATACTATGTGGAACATTTTTGTGAAGATGGTGTGACAAGATCACCCTGGGCTCATGGTCAATTGCTTGTCCTTAGTGAGTCTCTGGCAGGCCACGGACTCTTAAGCAAATCATTGGTGGTGCATCACATCACAAGAGTAGTCCTGCATCAGGTCTACCTTCCCTGACGGAGGCTCTGACAGGCAGCAGATTCTCAAACAGTTCTAGCCAGGCTTTGATCATGGAGTGAGAGCTGGAGTCTGTCTCTCCTTCCTAGCCAGCCTCCAACGGAGCTGTGCTCTTCCCTTTTAATCGCTGCCTCCAAGCTGGATATCTATTGAAGGTGTAGTGGAGTAGGGCTGATTGAGCCCACAGCAGAATATTAACCCTTTCCTGGCCACTGCGAGGTTTGTATACTCCATCACATATGGGCAAAACAATGTATAGTCTCTCTCCGAGAAACAAACTGTTTTTGCTTTAAAAAAAACAAAAACAAACACACACCACCCTGAGGCAGAAATGTGGCATGAAAAGTTTCAGCCTAAATAGTTAAAGGGCAAAGTGATAAGCAATTGAAAACCAGAACTTGTAATGGAACCTTTTAGGTAACTTTAACTACAGGCATCACTGTGAGCTCCACCTATATTTACTGTCATGTTCAGCACTGATCACTTTGTGGAACAATGGCAGCCCTCTAATCTGCTAAATTTTTACTTTTAAACTAACATTATTAGTGTATAAATAGTTAAACACAAACAAAAATAAACCACAAAAGTATAGACGTTTGCCAGCAAGAATAAGTTGGGTGAGTCAGAATAATAGCAGGTGTTGGAATTCAGATTTTAGCTACATGAATTAATGTCAGATGAAGACTCTTTCCTCATTTGATGACACAAAGGCAAAAGATTCCGTTATGTCAAAGAAATATAGTACAGCTCAAAATAGTAAACAAAAATCTTTTAAATTAAAATACTAAACTAGTAACTAATTTTAACAGCGAAGGGTATGACTGTGCAACATTTATTTATGTTGAGTAGCACTTAACTAATTATGCATTGCTCACACTAGTTGGCTTCAGAGGGGTAATCAGGCCAAAGGGTTGCAGAATGGGGCCCAGAGTAAGTTGCATGTGCTACACCATGCAACATGTATTGTCATCAGGAACCGAACCCTTACTTTCAGCACCAGAGAACCAACATTTACTCCTTTAACTAAATTAACTATTGGCCAGTAGCAGTATTAGCCTCTTATCCCACTCTAATCATTGGCCCATGTTAAGCATAAGACATACTTACCAGCATATTACACTGCTCCAACCTTGACAGACCATGGCCTGGGGTAAGTAAAACATTAATTGAATCTGACTTGTTCATTTCACGTCTTCTGTTATATAGCTTTACAAATTCAAAAGCAACATGAATTACAAATGCTTATAGCTACTGAACAAATTTGGTGAGCAGTGCTAATCATGAGCTGCAAGGTCCAGTGAGGTTGCGCAAGTATACTTTATACATTACGCACTTAAGGTTGGTCTCTCCTTCCTTCTCTCTCCATTATCAAAGCTGCAATAACAATTTTCCTGCCATTTGCATACTACAAAATAAAAAAGTCAAAATATGGAATAATGTCTTTCCTGTCTTTTGCCTTCAACATTTGTTCCAAGACTTCAAAAATATATAATATTGAATTCATAATGACAGCTATAAGCAGAAACATCTCCATGAAACTCCATTTTGCCTGATTTAGATCAATACACTGAGAACCAATTACTTGTCTACTTTACATTATAAGAACTAAATAGTTGTCAACATAGGTTTAAAAAACAGAATTTGAGTTACACAGGACAAAAAAGAGCTATAACCTTCAAAATGTATTTGTATTGTGCTCTTAAAACTCGGAAGTTTCTGAATCAAATATATTCAAACTCAGGGGGAAAACTTCTTTAAGATTAAAACCAAAGTGTATCAAAATTTCACCCTGAAAATTCCTCCCCCCCCCAAAAAAAGTTTTAAGTGAACAAATATAGAGGTTCATAACAATGCTATATTAACTCGTTTAGCTGTTTTGTTAATACAATGCAATGCTGATGTCTAGAAAAGTAACTTAGGGAATATGAAAATATGTTAAAGGCCTGGTTATTCTTTCACCTGCACTTTTATTAATTAGGAATAACTCCACTAAAGTTACTGAGAGTTTACATTGGTGTAAAAATATTGAGAGAAGAATAAGGCTCTTGAAGTGTAAATGAAAATGATTTTTTCAGCACAAATTTAGAACAAGACAATATACTGTACATGGAAAGCGCATAAAAATATAATGGACTACTTTTTAGGTAGAACTATTTGAAGTGGAGGAATACCAAGTTCTAGACAGGCCATTTGCCCAAAGCTGGTCAGGCAACAACACAGAGGTCATGGAAAGATGTCCTCCCTTGGGTGTATGAAATAATGGTATGAGTTATTTAAAAAAAATTTTCTTGCACTGTAATTGTTTATTTAAATGAATTATCTGTCAACTGAACCCTTTAAAAAGAAAAACCCACCCTAATCATCTATAACAGCTTTTTAAAATATGTCTAAGGTAATATCTGACTTGTGGCAAGACACCAAATAGAAAAGGCAGTGAATCAAAGGAAGCTGAAGTAAATGTAAAATCAAAAATAAATCTAACAGCATTTTTAATCATGCATCAATGAGATGCAAGCACACAATAAGCCCTGGAGAACACATTTATCAAAAAGACAGAAAACTTAAACAGTGAAACAGACATCAAGTGTAAGATAACATTTAGAGTTATCTGTGACATTGTCATGTTAAAATAGTCTCTCAAGTTAAAAGGAATTTCTATCCTCCAAGGAAGCTGGCCTTCCTATTTGTGTGTCATTGTGCGGGCATGGCTTAAAAACCTATCCACAAAGCCATGACTCCAAAGACCGCTTGGCAGCTCACAAGCATGGTAGTTTCCAAGTGCGCTGTATTATAGTAGTGGCATCTTTCATCACAATTCAAACCAAAAATTTCTCTTCTAAGCTTAATTTTCTTTGATTTGCCTTGATTGCATTTTTATGGATAATTTATCTTTAAATAACAAGATCCTGTTTCCATTTAAATATATATGCATCCAACCGCTGCCTTCCAAATAAATTTAACAACCTAAGGACTAAAAATAAAGTTTCAAGTTATACTATATTTTCTTGGGAAGCATTAAAGAGTATTTTCATACGGACTCAACTTTTCCTCAAATTATATTTCAATTTGTCACAAAAATGATAGCTGGAGCCACTCACTAGCTATTAAAATGGAAAAGGGATAGGCAGAGTTTAGTATTACATTGAAATAAAGAGCAACTATCACATGACAGCAAACTTTATTACAACATTTAATATTGTAATCAAAACCTGGTTTAACTGCCAATCCATTATTCTGCATTTTTTTCCAGTCATTGCTAACTATTACCAGAAATCCCTGAGTTAACGCACAAAATACAGGACTCCAACTTCAGAGGCAAGTTAAGCACAGAGTCTCACCAGCTTGTAATCCTTTCAGTGTATAAGTTACACTAACATTGACTCCTTTAGACACATTCAACATGTAATTTAACCATCACCTCTCAACTTGACCTAGTGCCTGTGACACACAGTGACGAAGTAGCAAAACATTTTTACAGTATGATCACTAATGGAAGAAAAGCTGCAGGCACTGTAGGAAAAATAGCATAAAGCCTAACTCTGCTTTCCATGTACTAGAGTCTCCATTCACAATAGGGCAAAAGTCTGAGAAGTTAGCTGGTGGTGCAAATGCATGTTATTAGTATATTACCTTAAGGACCTGAGCCTGCACTTACACAAGGTGTAAATTAGGTAAAGTAAAATGAAGCACACAGTGTAAGTCAGGAAGAATAATGACCTAAGAGTCCATCATATAGTTATTCATCATAAACTGACCATTTACTCCAGTAATATCCGACCTGTTGTTCCAGAACCCCATTCAACTCAGAGGGGGCTCTCATGGAGTCCATGGGTTTATCAGAACCTTCCTCACTCTTCCAGATCTTAGCACTTATATAGCAGGTAGGTTTCCAGATAATACCTGCTTGGTATGGATTCAAACCTATGAGTTACCTCCATTAATCCTATGAGCCATCAAGTCCCTAAAACTAAGATGTTTAGTCCATTTTCTTGTGTTTCCCCTCCCAGCAGGATACTGTATACCTTTCTATTTAACCCTAAAGCATTTACTCGTGCAACAACTAGAACTACTCATTTGGGTGAGAGCTGCAGGAATAGGTCTTATGAGCAACTGCAGAGAGCTGGGAGGCGAGATGGGAATGAAGAGCCCCATGGATACTGCCCAAATTCCTTACAGATGTCTCTTGTCCCTGCATATGCATATGTATGCTTTATGATCTTCTGTCTTACAAGTTAATAAAATCAAGCATCGTTGTCTTAGAGACAGGTTAGCTATGGTATCAACTAAAAAATAAAGCACTAGAGGGAATTTACAGGAAAAATGCACTTAATTAAAGTGTTCAGGACCATTCGAGCCAACCACCCACCCAGTATAAGTATATTTTGGCAGTAAAGGTATTATTGTTTCCCTGCCCTTACCACATAATGTTTTTCCCCTAAGTCAATGCATTTTTTTACTGTGTATTTGGCTACATTGCTAAAAGATGGGTCTGAGATAGAGAGATCCAAAATAGCTTATTAAAACATGTTGCTCTGGGCTATAGCTTTTCCATAAGCATCTCTTAATCATTACTAGCTATAACTTATTTTCACCACTACATATTAGATATTCAGAGGCTACAATGGTAAGTTTAGGACCGTAACTTCTACAGTATATTCTTCAATACTCCAGCAATGACTTGCTTTGTTGTATCTATAAGTTGTTCATTCACACAGGGTACAATACAGCAATGGAGAAACAGATTAGAATTTAGCCCAAAATGTAAAAAGTCCTTATTACTTGAGTTGCATGAGACTGAGGGCATAGGCAGAATGTAGATGTGGCAGTATAGTGATGACTTCCCAACTCATACTGGCTGCATAGGTTAGAATTAAGTATGGATCTGGCTCTAGATCACAATATGTCTTCCAGGTCAGTTATCTCAAGTGGACTGAGGAGGTGGTATACTAGATTTTATCACTTTCGTATGGTTTACAATTTCCTGTTCACCACAGTGTTTCCTAACTCATCTTTGTGTTCTCTGTTCAGTGAGCTGGATCAGTGTCTTTGGGTTTATTTTTCTGCAAATTAAACTGGGAGAGCAAAACCTTTTGAGAACAAGTGAAGTAACAACTAACTTTACTTTGTGAGCTGTCCCACTGAAAACACCATGACTACTCAGAAAGTACTACTCATCATGAGTAAGGACAAGAAGAGGTCTGTCTCAGTTGGGGTCTCCTTCAACAGCATCGGTCCATTTAAGAAACCTTTCTTCCAAGTTCAAAAGGGAGGGGTGTTATTCTCTCCCACTTGCTACTTCTACATGATTCACAGCCAAATAGCTATCCCCCCCCCCCAAGTCTGAGGGGCCTCAGTTCAGCAGCAATTCATTGGGGTTTTCTGCAGCACAGTCCAAAGAAAGCAAAAGTCATCAAAGAAGTTGGCTTTCTCCAGCCAGTCCTCTCCAATGAAACAGTCGGCAGTTCTATCCACGTTCAGTACCTTCTGCTCCTGACTCAACCCATTGCAGGGTCCTTCAGCTTCCTCTGGGATCCTAGGAAGAGCTTTCTCCCAACTCTTGTCACCTCTATTCTCTGAAATAGAGCTTCCTCACAGAGAAATTACAACTCATCGCATCTGGTCCACTTCTTGCCTCCTCCAAGCTCTACTGCATCCAGACAGGGGTTACACACCCCATCACAGGGCCACAAAATCTGGTCCATACATATCTGTCTATGGTAACCAACAACTTGAATTTCACCCATCAGGTGATGGTAGCTAATTCTGTATGTGGATCACAGGTTTTCACAGCTCCAGTTGACTGCCTCTTCTTGGCCACTTGCCAGATGTCAGGGACTGAGTCTCAAATCCTAGTCCACAAGGCTGTTAAGAGTTAGGCAGCCTCAATTTGCCACCAGTGACCTGCTGACATATGCTGGAATAGCAGCTGTACTCTAGCAGTCCTGGAATCTGATTGATGGAATCCTGGGGTTCCTGATTGGTCCCCAGCTACTATTTAACCCAAGCAAAGGAAGAGGAAGTTGTCCATGCAACTGGGTTCTCCCTGCTTCGGACTGCTTCCATTATGATACCTGTTCCTCCTGCCTGCTCCTCATCTCCTGGTAAACTGACCCTGCCTGACTCTCAGTTTGTCCTTGGCCTGTCTCAGATGCTAACCTCCTGGTATTGGACCCAGTCTAACTCCCAACTCCTGCACCGACCACTAGGTCACACCACCCACATCCCAATCGTGACACCAGACTACTAAGAGGGGACCCAGCTGCTGGATACTATGTGTTAAGCATTCAGAGTCTAAACAGAGCCTTGGTGCTGTGCTGGTCTTGGAGTCCAAGCACACTTTCAAAGTGTAGGTCCTCTATTGGACACACTATCCTGAGAGCTTACACCATGCAGTCGATTGCCCAGCACTTGGAATCAGCGCTAGCCTCTCAGATTTCCCCCACAACTTAAACAAACCCGCTCCCAGAACTCCACCTGATGGGGTGAGCCTTCTGGTTTATATCTTCAAGTCTGTTCAGCATTTGCACCTACCACCACTAAGAGACAGTTTGCAAAGGACTTGAATACACCACTGCTTTTTAAAATCACATGAGAAACACACAAATCTATATAATAACATTCCATAAATGTCAGTATGTGTGACTTTGAAGCCTGAAGTGTCTGAGTCAGTAATGGAAACAGCAGCAGCATTGTTGGGAGCAATTTTTATTCAGAATATCACTAGGTTGAATCATCATTGGGTTTCATGGTCTGTTACTATCCAATTTTTAAGTTCTCAGCCATTTCGACTTTACAAATTATACCCATGCAGTGTACAGCTACAAGACGACATGTATCTATGTCATGCCAAGGGTCCTAGAGCATTGTGATATCAGAAACAACCACCAATCACCACCCTTATTCTACAGCTAATTTTCATTGAACAATTTCATAGGCTGTATGCGGGACACTGCAGATAGTGGATTACTTAGCCCAACTACCACAGTTCTTCAGAACTTTCCACACAACCAACACACAATAACACAAAACACACACAGACCCTCACTTCAGCACATATCCCTCATTCAGCATCCACTGAACTCCCAGCACAGCACAACCACCCACACAATATCCCCAAACATTACTCTGAGGCCTAGAATATCTTCTGAGTCGGGTGTGAAGTCAACAGCTACAAGAATGGCCAAGAGTTCTTTTTGTCTAGATTATCACCGGGTTCAATCACCACTGAGATTTATAGTCTATTACCATCCAATTTTTAAGTTCTCAGCCATGTTTAGCTTTTTAATGCACGTGACTTTATGAATTACACCTGTGCAATAGCATGGACTTTCAGTTATCAGCACAAAAATAATAAATCCTACACACATTTCCCTGACTCAATTTCCTCACTACTCCACAGCATATTTTGGGCTGGGATCAGGATCTGGGGCTGACCAGCACCCTTCTGTTGCAGTGCATCACTTCTGTGCTGAAATATTAAACCTTGTCCCCCAACTCTGCTACTCTAAACTTGGCCAGTCCATCCCATTCCTTTCTCCAGCCCAATTTCCTATCTCTCCAAGTTTTTCTAGTTTATATGTCCCACCACCCATTGTTCTGCGGTAACTTTCCACTATTGCTAGACCTCCTATAGACCAAGCTGACTGAATTGGTTTCCCGACTCTGGCACCTTTCTTAGCATAACTATTGTGTGGTCAAAGCAAAGTACTCCCCATTGTTCTCAGTCTGGGGAATACATGACACAACTCTTGTAAACTCTTTGGCATAGGGACTAAGTAGAAGATGAGACACAACAAATGGATACAACAGATATAGGGAGCAGAGGGTAATAATGAGAATATTCATTTCAAATTAGAATACATTAAAAAGAAGTACCATCTACAGGCTCCAATTTCCCTTCCAATTTTTCAAAATTCCATAAACAATACACAAAACAACTAGCTTGCCTCTTCTAGCAAGCTACAAAACAAACTCAAATACTACCACCCTCATATATTGGCCTTTTTCTCAATCCCCTTACCCCTCTTCAAAGGCCAGGTAAAACAACTGGGACCTATGGCATCCCCTGCAAGTAGTCAAATCTGGACTACTTCAAACCAGAGGTAGCAGGGCATTCCAGAGTCCTGGGGCCCTTATGAGGAAAGTCCAAGCAGAAGCATCCTTTCTATTATTGTCAAGGATAGAGCTGGTTGGAAAGGTATTTCTTTTTCTCTGTGGAAAATTTCATTTAACATGAGGAAAAAAGGTTTGTTTGGTTGTTTGTTTGTTTGTTTGGTTGGTTTTTTAAGTTGTAGCAGAAAATTTCAACTTTTCATCCAAAAAATGAAAACCATTTTCCCCCCATTTTTCAGCAACTGAAAAAACTTTTACATTTTCAGATTTTAAGATGTAAAATTGAAACTGTTCAGGAATGCATACACGTCCTACAAAAAAAATGTTCATTTTGTAAAATAAATAAATAAATAAATAAATAAATAAAATAAAATACAAAATCCCACTAGAAAAAAGTTTTTTTAGGAAATTTTCAACAACCCCTAATCAAAAAGAATCTGTCATCCATGTGTCTGCTCACTGCAATTTTAACAATCGTGAGGAAAGAAGGGGATTCTCAGGTAGGCTGCTCCCAAGCCATTTCGGATTTTGTAGGTTAAAAATCTAACCAGAAGCTCAAAGATCATCAAATTTAGGAGTACAACTGTTGTGTGCTCGCTATAGAAAATTACATACAAAATACTATGTTAAAAGAACATTCACTTTAAATAGAAAAGCATGGAGAAGTTAGGAAAAGCCAGAATTAAGGTTGTCTATGCAATACCCCCAGCTCCTTACCCCAAACCTGCCTCCACTAGCTTTCAGTCCTTCTCACTCCCATTTCCTTCTCTCCCAGTCACTCCCTCTGGCTTTGTCCATTTTGTCTCCCCTATACCCCCACTAGCTTCCTGTTCCCCTCATGCCACTGTTTTCCCCAATTGTCACTCACTCCCAGATTTGTTTTCGCCAGGCTCCTCACCCAGTCCCAGTCTGTCTCCCTCGTTCTTGGCCCCAGCCTCCTTGCCCAGCCAGTCCCACTCCCTTATTACTCCTCCGATCTGTCATCCTGACACAACAGATGTCAGGTTCACACCAAAGCTAAATTTTTCCTCACAGGCATACACAGAAAAGATGAGGATTTATAGGTGGATGGGTGGAATTTCCAGGTGAATTCAAAGAAAGGTGGAGTTTCATGATATCGGTGGGTAAGGTGACTTCAGTGTTTGTGGGAGAGATCAGTAATTAAAACTTTGAGTCAAAATATTGTACTGAAAATTTTCAGATTTTTGAATTGTGTACTTTGAATGTTGGGAAATCACTAGAATATGGTCAGGTGCCAGAGACACCAAATACATGCATTAGCTCTGTCTTCACTAGTTTGCTGTGAGACTGCCAATAGCAGGTCATCCATTTATCCTAATTCTCCGTTTGCACAATTTTACAAACTATATGTCTATTTCTCTATTAATTTCTTTTATTTACTTTTATACCTAAAATATTTTTTTTATTTCACAGCTTTCCCTTTCACAGGGCACCCAACCTGATTATTTGCCCCCATCTACAATATCTTCCACAAGTTAATTTTCACAACACTAACTACTACTCATAGCATCAAATTGTACTGAGGTCCCCTTAGAGCTGGCTAGTCTCCTCCTCAGTATTGGTCAAACCCTGCAAACTGCCTCTTGGATGTGCTGAGCATTCTTAACTCCAGTTGACATCAGTGTAAGTTGAAGGCACAGTGCCACTTGGAAGATCGAGTCCTTTGGGAGCAATTCACAGCTAAGCTGCTAAGTGTCTGACGTATCCTATAGCTACATTCAACCAATCAGTTATAGAAGTCAGTGTTGTTCAGTGCATAAAATGTTCATCTTGCGAACTTTGGCATGAATCATCAACCAAGGCACTGCATACACCCTTTTCCTTCTTTTTTGGGCACAGCCCACCGCACCCTCTAATACCAGAGTAAGGACTTCACAATGGATTTTCAAACACTAAGCAAGATATACAGATACTTAGAGCTATCTGTGTGTATTTATAATATGTACAATTCTTAACCTTTTATTGGTTGAGGTTAGCACAACACCTGTTAGGGACTGTGCCACTCAACCAAGTGCCACAATAGCTACACACAGCTGACAAGTTACAGTTATATTTAGGAGAAATCCATAGCCCATGCAATAATGGTTTTAAATAATCTTTAATGGACAGCAAATGTACAGCAGATTTTTAATTCACCATATATAATTCCAATGTTAAATCTGAATTAGCATTGTTAGAAAATTTAAAAGAACAGACCTACTTGCTGATCCCGATCAGAGTCAGTAATATGACAGAAATCACTGATGACTTGTTCCTACAATCCATGTAGCTGTAAAACTGTTACCAAAATTAATGCTTAAAAGCAGGATTATGCCCTTAAATACTCATTTGTGTTGTCACAATTTTCAGATAGAAACACCACACCAAGTTTTGGCTATTCTTATTAAGAAAACCAAATTGGGAATATGTAATGTGTAGTGCTCAGTTTTCTTTCCTGAGGTACAGACGTGGGTAAGCACTCTTAAAAGAATAGTCAGAGAAAAGACGGAAGTTTCCAGAATATTTTAAAGGTGTCAGTTTTTGTTTTTTTTTAAAGCAAGCATGGTTCTGCTGTTTTATTTATCAAAGTTAAGCTCTGGTTATACATTGAATTGCAGCTGATATTCTATTAATAACAAGACAAAAAATCAAGACTATGGGTTTTTATATTATTCAGGAAGGATATGAAACTATAATGAACCTGAAGTAAAATTTATATTTAAACAATCTTGTATTTAAGAGCATTTTTTTTCTTTAGAGCCCTTTTCTAACACTGCTGCTATATTTTTATTTATGATCTAGGAAAAACTTTAGC
The DNA here is from genome assembly GCF_028017835.1 of Emys orbicularis. NCBI lineage: Eukaryota > Metazoa > Chordata > Testudines > Emydidae > Emys > Emys orbicularis. The sequence continues at coordinate 77,906,089 of NC_088687.1, read as the reverse complement.
TATGCTCGGAGAACCCCCAAAATCCTAAGAGACCTGCAAGCAAAGAAATTTTTATCAGTACATCTGGAAGTGAAAAGGAAGTATCAGCCCATTGAACCACCACCTATTACTTGTTTGACAGCCATGAGTAAACGGATGAGCAATCAGACAATGGGCAAACATGATGGGGTCATCCTTGCTGTAGACCCGTGAAATCTGATAAAGCACAAGATTTTACAGCCTTGACAATTAAGGCATTCAGGAAGTGAAGCACTGTTGAGGAGTTATCCCTCCTTCAGCTTTTTGCAAAATGACTTGACATTTTAGATAGAACAGTCTTTGGATAAACTCCCTTCAAACCCTAAGGACAAGAGAAGATTGATTAATACCATATATCCTGTTTCATTCTAGGACAGTGGTGGGCAACCTGCGGCCCACAGGCCACACCCACCCCATCAGGGTAATCCGCTGGCGGGCCACAAGAGTGTTTGTTTACATTGACCGTCCGCAGGCATGGCCACCCGCAGCTCCCAGTGACCATGTCTCTGCGGCCCACGCCACTTCCTGCAGTTCCCATTGGCCGGGAACGATGAACCGTGGCCACTGGGAGCTGCAGGCGGCCGTGCCTGTGGATGATCAACGTAAACAAACCGTCTCGCAGCCTGCCAGTGGATTACCTTTATGGGCCACGTGCGGCCCGCGGGCTGCAGGTTGCCCACTGCTGGTCTAGGTTCACAAGTGAAACCCAAACTTCAAACCCTGAAAGTATAGATTTAGATTAATATAAAGGAACTGAATTCAGACCCTAGTCAACTTTGTTCTAGAAACTGAATTTTGCTTCCCTAATGATTAGGGCTCTACCAAATTCACGGTCCATTTTGGTCAATTTCATGGTCATAGAATTTTAAATATCAAAAATTTCATGATTTCAGATATTTAAATCTGAAAATTCATGGAGTTGTAATTGTAGAGGTCCTGACCCAAAAAGGAGTTGTGTGGAGGGGGCGGGTCACAAGGTCATTGTAGGCGGGGTTGCAGTACTGCTAGTCCTACTTCTGAGCTGCTGCTGCTGGTGGTGCGGCCTTAGAGAGGCGGCTGCTGTCCAGGAACCCAGCTCTGAAGGCAGAGCCACCTCCAGCAGCAATGCAGAAGTAAGGATGGCATGGTATGATATTGCCACCCTTACTTCTGTGCTGCTGCTGGCAGGGCACTGCCTTTAGAGCTAGACACCCGGCCAATAGCTGTCGCTTTCTGGCTAACCATCTCTGAAGGCAGCACAGAAGTAAGAGTGGCAATGCCATGAGCCCCCTAAAATAACCTTGCGACCCCCCTACAACTCCCTCGTGGGTCAGGACTCCCATTTTGAAAAATGCTGGTCTCCCCCATGAAATTGGTTTAGTACAGGGTAAAAGCACACAAAACACCAGTTTTCATGGGGGGATATCAGATTTCACAATCCATGACGCATTTTTCATGGCGGTGAATTTCGTAGGGCCCTACTAATGATTCTGCTCAGTCAGAGAAGTCGAATTACCCACTTCAGTACCAGTGGTGGTTTTCCAACAGGAATTGTCCCACTCAGAAAAATAAGATAAAATCCAAGTATAAAATGTCCCTCATCCCAATTCTCTGTGCCATTCACAGCTATTAAACAACCAGCATAGTGCATTCATCTTCAATATGAAGGATTTATGTATGACAGCTACTCCAGTGCCATAGGCTATGTTAATGCACACTTCTGTAAGGTGCCCCAAAGCAGTAGCACTTGAGGAAGTCCCTATATTTTGTGAAGTTACTTATCAATCATGGGAGGGCACTTTTAAAAGAGCCCTTAGTGAATGAGTACATGGTCAGTTATGGATGCAGTGGGAATTAAGGTGCCTCACGTATAATTCTGACCTGCAGCCATCACTAACCAATTAAATGCAATCATCGTTTCTAATCTTACAACATTTTAATGTGACTATTAAAAGCATAAGTAGAGGGATATTACCACAACAGATCAACACTTAAAATAACCATTACACTTGGCCTGTCGATTTCAGTAATGAAGAGTCTACCTAAAATGAGCTAAAGTCACAAAAATGGGGCAAAACCAGAACCTTCTATCTAAACACTGACCAATTACATTTTTGAAAAAAAAAACCACCTGGATATACCTACAATGAAGACAGGACAAAACTGAAGCCTTTTATCTAAGCTCCCTGAACTTTGATTTGAGATGGATTCTATCTGAATCACCACACTCCTTTTGATATTTGCCTATTCAAACCTCAGCAATGAAATTTTCCAAGACCGGAACCTACCTACCTCAGCCCATGTAATAAGGTATTAGACTTAAATCTCCTAATGTACTATTCAATACTAAAGGCCATTTCCTGGTCTCAGTGACACCTATGTAAATCTGAACTGATCCTTTTAGGTCAGTGGAAGTAGTGTTGGACACAGACCTTTTAAACGTAAAAGGAAATGAGTAAACAAGAGGGAAAGTTGACTTTTGACATAAATATTTCTATATATTTAGGAAATTATCACTTGCCATTATTAAGTTGATAAAAATAATAATGGTATTGTAATTTAAGTGTTGATGATGTATGTGGCACTGCACAAGGATATACAAGGACATTTTTTACCAAGCAGACTCCTGCTGATGATAGCTCATCTCAATTGATTGGCCTCTTACAGTTGGTATGGCTACTCCCACCTTTTCATGTTCTCTGTATGTATAAATATCTTCTTTCTGTGTGTTCCATTCTATGCATCCGATGAAGTGGGTTTTAGCCCATGAAAGCTTATGCTCAAATAAATTTGTTAGTCTCTAAGCTGCCACAAGTACTCCTGTTCTTTTTGCGGATACAGACTAACACGGCTGCTACTCTGAAACCTATAGTTATCTAGTTATTAGACACAGTCAGTAATATTAAGACTGGGACAGAACTGTGATCCAAAGTGTGAAGAGACAGACTGAAAATTTGGGATTGTCTCAGTTACCCTCCATCTTGAATAATGCATTATAACTAAATCACAACGTCTTTGTCACTTTGTCTTAAATTGTAACAAGTATAAATTTTTAGAAGTAACTGTTAATAGCACTAAGTTTAACAAAAGCAAGAATCTGATCTCCCTCACTGTGAGAACAGCAAGTCTATAAACACACAAAATGTATACTTTGAATTTATTTAATTTTCCAACAGAAATGAAGTCCTACAATAAGCCAATTCTACTCAACACCACAATACACACTTGGTGTCTTAATGGCATGCCTTTTGTCCTTGATTTCAAATCAAATCAACTTTTTTGGTCTCTTCTTCTTTGGGAGCCACTCTTTAGGAAACTGTTACTCTAATGATATATATAAACATTCTCTTACAGTCCCTGACAATACACAGGGATAGTGCAATTTATCATCAGAGAAAGGAAAACTGATTAGGTATTATTTAAAAGTGGGCATTATCTATTAAAGAGCAGTTCCAGGAGCAAGCTCAGATTAACAATAAAAAATAGGTCAGTAAGATACAAGTTGTACTTTAAGCTGCTTTCCTGGAATTTGATATCTACAGTGACATGAATTCAGTTTCACAGGCTCTATTTTTGGCACCATAGTGCCAGAGTTAAAGTCATCACTCTCTGTCAATAACTAGGAGAGTGGTGCATAATGGTGCATTAATGGAGTGCAAGGAGAAAATAGCATCAACATGGAGTAACCAGAATCAACAAAGAATGGGAGAACAGCAAAGCATCAGCAAAGAAGGCTACTCGCATCAATATAGAAGGGAATGGAATGAAGGAGTATCAACATGATGCACTGGAAATGCCTTACTGCAGAGAATCCTTCCTTGTAATATATAAGCACTCAGGCCAAAATTTTCAAACTGGGTGTCTAAATCCATATTTACACTGCTAAATAAGAGTGTTTTGATTTTAAAAGTTGCTGAACACCTGTATTTCCCTTTGGCTTCAGTGTGATTCATGGGTGCTTGGCACTATCTGAAAAAAAGACATTTATATTTAGGTGGATAAATATGGATTTAAAAGCCTAATTTTGGACCCCCAAAGTTTGGTCTAAGTAAATATATCTACATCAAGTTGTCTAAAATGTGCAGATATGGGTAAATATAACCCAAATGTCAACTTTAGGGAAAAGGAGGGTTTTTTTTAAAAGAAGCTGAGAGAAAGAAATACCACAGTATGTCAAAGCAGCTGCTCAAGAAAGCAACAACAGACAGTGGCAGGAAAAAAAATCACTGCAGCTCTTCAAGGAGGACATTATTGTTCTGCCTGTAGTTGAAATGTGTGCGCGTGCGAGAGAGAGAGAGAAAATGTGAGTGTTGAACAATATATTGTAATGAGGGATGACGTCTTTTCTCAGATATACATGTTTACCTCTCATTGCAGTCAATGGTGGTTGCACATGTACATGCCTCTAGGAAGAATTTGGCTTTGCAATTTTAGATAGGTAGGTATCAAAGGCATTGTTTCCCACCAGAAATAAGAGCAAAGACAGAGTAGTCTTTTTTTTAATTATTTTATTCTATTCTCTCATTAGGGATTCAGATGACTCCTACTGTAGTTGTGCTGAGTGGTGAAAAATAAACATGCATAGCCTATGTGATTTGCTATGTTCTTCAGAGGCCGAAAAGTAATTTAATAACTAAACTTTGGGCTTGAATTTTATATCTAGTTATTCAGTTAGGCTGAATGGCAGATCTTCTGGAGTAAATGGGCTAGTTTTCTCTCTCAGTTGGACCGCTGTAAATCTGGAGCAATACTACTGAAGTCAATAAACTTGTCTACACTAGGGATCTTTAAAAAAAATGCCACTATTGCCAGCACCAATTAAGCTTTACTGGTATTAACAATATTGGGAGTCAATATGGATGATCTCTGGCAGCCATTTTCAGCGCCAAGCTGATTAGACTTGTCCTGAGCAGGTTAGGTGAGAGGTTGCTTAAAATGCCCGTAGCAGCCATCCTACTCAAGTGCTTCCAACAGGCTTGCGCTGGTGGAAGTGAAGCAACCTAGAAACATCAGCTAAGGTTTTAAAGAGGCATCTCTAACCCACAATGGACGTCAGTATTGTCTCATTATTTTGCATGCTCATCATTATCCACTGTGCTTCAGAGGGGAGAGGCTACGTGTTCCATACTGGTAAACCCAACTTCCTGTAGGCAGATAGCAGCAATAGCCAAGGCTTTGAGAAATCCCTGAAAATGCCTGTCACATTTCATAAACTATTTAGTTTAATACAGAGGAAACTAGTGTTAGGGTGAATTCTGATGCTTCTTTTCTATCTATGCACTCACAACACATACAGAGATCATGGTGTGATCATTACTGCAGGGCCCAGGATAGCAGTCCTTCCTCAGGCAAAACTCCCATTGACGCTGGTGAGAGATTTGCTTGAGTAAAGAGTGAGCACAATGTGCTGATGAGGGCCCATAATTATAGGGGAAAGTGTTTGATGATTAGGATATCCTGCCTCCTCCCTATCACGTAACTCTGACTACTTAAACAAATACAGTGTTGTGTGATTTACACTCCTTAAGGTTAATTAGACTCCTTTTCATATTTCCTTTCAAACCAGAATAAGTGTTGCAATCATTTTTAAAGGGACAGTTAAGGCCAGTTCATCTTAGAAACATAAAGCAAGCCAATTCCCCCCTTATAAGCTAAAATATGATAATATTGGTAAAACATCATTTTACACCAAGAAGAGAGATCTGAGGATTTAGTAATACAAAGTGGTGGTGTACCCAGAGTATTATTGGATCCATTCAAAATAGTACTTTAAAGACTCAGCTATGTACTGATGCACTGCATAAACAATTTCTGTGTTTGTCATATTGTGCTGGTATCCATTGAGTTACCTCACATCCAGTATATGCAATGAAGAGCATGTGCTCGCATGTATATATGTATGTATGTGTGTGTGTGTGTGAGTGAGAGAGAGAGACAGCTTGTAATATAAACATGCAGTTCTTAGAAAAGAATATATTTTAATAGAGGTGAAATTGGCAATACTTAACATGCTTATGTCAGTTTGAAAATATTATTCATTGGCTTGGTTTAAGATCAGAGATTCCCACATTGGCTGTGTTGTGAACAGTCCCCTAGAAAAGCAAAACAATGACTTGCTGGATGAAGCTTTAGGGATGGGTGTTGATGAAAAGGTTTCCTTGTATTATTTTCATTGTGTTTCCTGCTTGTCTCATCACTGATTATTGAGTGGAGAGCCAGAAAATACACTGTATTTTTAAGAAACATCTTGGGGAATTATTTCCTCTGAAACTGGAAGTTTCACCCCAAAATTGCTCATCTGTTTAATTTGTAGTACCGTAGTATCTGAGTGCTTTACAATCTTTAATGTATATTTCCTCATAATACCCACTCAAAATTGTCTTCATTGCAATTGGTAACAAAATTGGCCTGGGACAGGGGAGACCACTAAAGGCTGTATTATGACCCTCTTACTCACATTAGAGAGCAGTTATTTACCTCACCAGGGACTAGTCACATGAGCAACTACTGCCCAATGTGATTTAGAAGCGGCATAATCTGGCCCTAAATAGCAGAAAAAATGCCAGTGTAAATCTGTGACAATTTTTATTTTGTCTGTGGTCACTTGAAAAGGCTCAAATCAGAACTGGGCAGAGCAGAACTGCTAGATGAAACCACAATTAGTTCTGGCTAGAAATTTAATAAGTATTCCACAAGTATTTAGATACTTCAAAACATGGGCCTATGAGCCACCCATGGGCATTTCAGCTATTTTGATACTCTGGCCTATAGCTATTAGCCATTTTTTAATATCCTCTGGGTATAAAACTGAGAATGTAGTGATTTTTATCGTTGATTATTTCATTTTATTCATGAACAAGGTTAATGGGCCCATGATTATTCTGTATATCCGTCAACAGCTTCTAATACCGATGACCATGATCTATAATCTACTACCCTATGGGTATTTGCTAGAGTTGTCAGAATGGACCTTCAATGGAATCGCTTCTTCATCTTCAAAATATGCCAAAGGGGTAGTGCTGGGTCAACTGCTCATCATCCTTGAGGGCTCTTGCAGGTAAAGTTCTGTAAGTTTCCATGTGTATGGGAAGCTGCTAAGGGGATATCATGGAATGTTTTCGGCTCCAGCATCAATCTGCTAGCAAGACTCAGCTTTTTTTAAACCTAGATTCTACAATCTCATTACACTCCCACTGTCTAATTGAGATAGGAATCCTAATGTAAGCAAACAGGCTACCTCTCAACCCAGATAAATTTGAAGTAATTCTTGTTGGAGAGAGTTACATTCCATTTGAATGTGAGGGTGAGAGAGGGGTTTGCACCTCCTATTGAGGGTGTACTACATAATTACCTTTAACCAAAACGGTATGTATGTAGCCTGGAGTCCTCTATAACCTTTTCCCATGAGTCTTATGGCCTCAGATAGGGGTGGCCCACTGTGTATTTTACCCAATATGCTAGACAAGGAACTATAACATTTCGTCTCAGATACAGGCCTTGCAATGGTTTTCCATACTTTTGCAACAACAAACTCTCAGCTTACATAAAAGTTCCTTCCAAGTTAAATTAGAACTGTAATGAGTTCTGTTTAGGTCTACTCTTGAAGTCCACCAAGAGGCACCAGTGGGTTCAGAGTGCAGCTACCTACTTCCTAAGTGAAGCAGACTGCTGTGAATGAATAACACCTGCATTTAAGTGTCAGAATTGGCTTCATTTTTATATCTGGATGCAGTTTGTATTGCTGGCGATAATTTAATCCCCTAAATTATCTGGAACCCAATCTAAAGCCTATTTCTGCAGTTAAGATCATCTGGAAGCCTTTTACGATAAGTACAGATGCTTTGAACACTCCAGGCCAGATCCTTCTTTCATTTAAACCAGGAATAACGTCACTGAATTCAATGAAATTACACTACTGCAAAACTGGTGTAAGTGACAGGAGATTCAGACAGGGTTCTTTGAGTTGCAGACCCTCTCCTTTGGAATACATTTGTCTTTGTTATCTATCAGAACCTAAGGCTAATGACTTTCATGGCATGATGAAGGGCCCAATTTATTTAAGTTTGCAAAAAGGCATACATAATTGCTGTTTTTATTTTTTAATGGAAACACCCAGACTGCCATGGTGATAGAAATTAATGAAATAATATCCTATGACTGCCAGGTGAATTTTCATTTACTGTCTACTCAAGAAGGGAATGGCAGAGTCTTGGTTGGGCATAGGAAAAGGTTAAAAAAAATGAACTCTTGATTGAAAATATGGCTATATTCTCATACTCTGAGAAGATGACTGATCACAATAATTGTCCTGTGCTTGTATTTAGAAGCTCCTCTTCTCATATCAGTTTTTAGCTGCAATGTAAAAAAGAGCTACAATACACTAGTTCAAGCAGAGTTAAATCCTTGGTTTCTATGTTTTGACGTTTATTGGTATCCAGGTTGTCATTTAATCAGCTGCTTATGTTGTGAACCCATAATCAAAAGGTGTAATGTGAATAAAACATCAAAATAGATTAAAGTCAATTCATCAGCAAAATATGAACTTCTATACAATAGAAGAATGTAATTGTTTAAAGGTCTGGTGTTGTGATTAGCTTGATTGTCTTTCTGGCTTCACTTCAATAATTTATTATCTGATGGGGGGAATAGGCATCCACTTCAACTGAGTTTGTTTTGGCATTGCATTCACCAAAAGGTAAGTTCATTTACCTGCTATAGGATTTATAGTTTCTAGAGGATATGCCATCATTCAGTCATTAAATCTCTGCCAAAGCAATAATGTTTGCCTTTCATTACTTTATTAGGTTTCTTAATTTTTCTGAGAATACTTTCTAATCCATCTCATACATTTTTTTTAATACCAATGTAAACCAAAATTACCTGAGAAGTCACCTAATTTCTGAGAACTCCTAGAGGGCAGCATATTCAGTTAGACCCTATTACACAAAGGAAAGATGGTTTCACTCGAGATTTGTTTAAAAAGCAAAACTGCTTCTGCAGAGCAACAACTTGAATTTTGCAGGACTCAAATCTAAGCTCCCCTCTCCACTACTCTACTGAACTCACTCTATCTTCCTTCTCCACACACAACTACAACATGGGGAATAACGGTCTCGGTGGTAGTGCTGCTGAAAAGGATCTGAGGGTTACAGTGGACCACAAACTGAATAGGAGTTGTCAATGTGATGCAGCTGCAAAAAAGGCTAATATGATTCTTGTGTATATTAACAGGAGTGTTGTATGTAAGACATAGGGGGTAGTTGTCCTGCTCTACTCGGCACTGGTGAAGGCCCAGCTGGAGTTCCATGTCCAATTCTGGGCACCACAATTTAGGAAGGATGCAGACAAATTGGAAAGAGTCCAGAGAAGAGCAACAAAAATGATAAAAGATTTATAAAACCAGACCTATGAGGAAAGGTAGAAAAAACTAGGCCTGTTTAGTCTTAAAAAAAGGAGAGTGATGGGTGACCTAATAACAGCCTTCCAATATGTTAAGGGCTGTTATAAAGAGGGCAGTGATCAATTGTTCTCCATGTCCACTGAAGGCAGAACAAGCAGCAATGGGTTTAATCTGAAGTGAGGGAGATATAGGTTAGCTATTACGAAAAACTTTCTAACTACGAGGGTAGTTAAGCTCTGGAATAGGCTTCCAAAAGAGGTCATGAAGTCCTCATCATTGGAAGTACTTAAAAAACAAGTTGGACAAACACCTGTCAGAGATGGTCAGAGATGTTTACTTGGTCCTGCCACAGTGCAGGGGGCTGGACTTGATGTTTTCTCAAGTTCCCTTCCATCCCTACATTTCTAGGATTCCTCTATCACAGAAAGTAAGGCAAATACAATATCTGACCTTTTCTCTCTACCTACACTACTAAAACGCTTGTCCAAGCTCTAACTATCTCATTTCCTGACTACTGTGGCCTTCTCCTTTCTGGCCTTTATGACTGCAACCTCACCCATCTCAAACCCATCCAAAATACTGCTGCTAAGATCATCTTCCTGGCCCATTACTCTGATTTTGTAACATTTCTTGTCTTTACCTATAACGCTTTTTTTTTTAAAAAAAAAAATAGCTTTACTTACCATCCTAGGCAGACTGTTGTAAACTCAGGGAGTTGGTAGGTAAGATCCCATGGGAAGCAATTCTAAGAGGAAAAACAGTTCAAGAGTTGTCAGTTTCTGAAAGAGACATTATTAAGGGCACAAGAGCAAACTACCCCACTGCATAGTAAAGATAGGAAGTATGGCAAGAGACCACCCTGAGTTACCCAGATCTTCAATGATTTGCAACTCAAAAAAGAGTCCTACAAAAAGTGGAAACTGGGTCAAATTACAAAGGATGAATATAAACAAATAACACAAGTATGTAGGGATAAAATTAGAAAGGCAAAGGCACAAAACGAGATTAAAGTAGCTAAAGACATAAAGGGTAACAAGAAAACATTTTACAAATACATTAGAAGCAAGAGGAAGACCAAGGACAAGGTAGGTCCATTACTCAATGAGGTGGAGAAAAACAATAACAGAAAATGTGGAAATGGCAGAAGTACATCATGACTTTTTTGTTTCAGTTTTTATCACAAAGGTTAGTAGCGATTGGACATCTAACATAGTGAATGCCAGTGAAAACAAGGTAGCACCAGAGGCTAAAATAGGGAAAGGACAAGTTAAAAATTACTTAGACAAATCAGATGTCTTCAAGTCACCAGGGCCTGATGAAATACATCCTAGAATACTCAAGGAGCTGACTGAGGAGATATCTGAGCCATTAGCAATTATCTTTGAAAAATCATGGAAGACAGGAAAGATTCCAGAGGACTCAAAAAGGGCAAATATAGAGCCAATTTATAAAAAAGGGAAATAAGGACAACCTGGGGAATTACAGACCAGTCAGCTTAACTTCAGTACCCAGAAAGATAATGGAGCAAATAATTAAGCAATCAATTTGCAAACACCTAGAAGATAATAAGGTGATAAGTAACAGTCAGCATGGATATCTGTCTAGAACAAATTGTGTCAAAACCTAATAACCGTCCTTGACAGGGTAACAAGCTTTGTGGATAAGGGGAAAAGCAGTAAATGTGGTATATCTTGACTTTAGTGAGGCTTTTGATACTGTCTCGCATGACCTTCTCAAACAAACTAGGAAAATACCATCTAGATGGAGCTATTATGAGGTGGGTGCATAACTGGTTGGAAAACTGTTCCCAGAGAGTACTTATCAGTGGTTCAAAGTCAAGCTGGAAAGGCATATCAAGTGGGGTCCTGCAGGGATCAGTTCGGGGTTTCTTCAATATCTAAATCATTGATGAAGGTAATTGTGACACCCTGGCACCCCGTTATTCACCACTGTCAAGTAATTAGGATGTTTTATACAAAGTATGCCTTGTGAGGTATCACTCTAAAAGTCTTGCTCTGCTAGACATTAATATCTCGTTGGATTGTATGTGCTATCATTGTATGTGAAGTTATGAAGTGTGGCTATGTATGTGTTACTGAAACATGTTGTGAGATTGAAATCACCCACAAGCAGCTTTTCAGGTACAACAGTAAAAAGGCCAAACAATATTAATGGCTAATTGAGAAAATGCACACAAGCACAAGGATTACCCCAGGAACTGTGTACAATAGAAACCTCTCAGAGGTAGCACTACACAATAGGAACTGTTTGACCCAGGTCACAACAAACGAGCTTTCCAGCAAGTGTGAAGAAGATATAAAAGGGGGAAATGACATCATGATGGTACCTCACTCTCCCTACACCACCACACCTGGAAACACTGGAGGAACAAAGACTGAACTGGGGGAAGTGATCATCCCAGTCCAAAGGGATTTCTAGCCTGTGTATGAAAACCTGGGAAACACAAGCTGCAAAGCAAAGGCAGCTTGTGCTTTAAGAATCTGCCAGTCTGTGTACCGCTCAGCATGAGAATTTGCTAATTCATATCCTATCTAGTATGTTAAGCTCAGTTTGCGTTTTTGTTTATTTACTAGGTAATCTGCTTTGATCTGTTCGCTATCACTTATAATCACTTAAAATCTATCTTGTAGTTAATACACTTATTTTATGTTTTAATCTTAACCAGTGTGCATTTGACTAAGGTGTCTGGGGGAAATCTCAGCTTGATTACTAGAAGCGTGCATGGCCCTCTTCACATTGAGGGAGAGGCGGATCGGGAGCAACCCGTCACAGTAATGGCATAGAGAGTACTTTTATAAAGTTTGCAGACAATACCACGCTGGGAGGGGTTGCACGTGCTTTGGAGACTGGGATTAAAATTCAGAATGATCTGGACAAACTGGAGAAATGGTTTGAAGTAAATAGGATAACATTCAATAAGGACAAATACAACATACTCCACTTAGGAAGGAAATATCAGTTGCACAGATACAAAATGAGAAATGACTGCCTAGGAAGGAGTACTGCAGAAAGGGATCTGGGGGTCATAGCAGATCACAAGCTTAATATGAGTCAACAGCATAACACTATTACAAAAAAAGCATACATCAACCTAGGATAAATTAGCAGGAGTGTTGTAATTTCAGAACAGGGTGCTACAGTTGCATTCCTAAATCAATATTTACATGTTTAAATAGAAATGGTCTCATTTTCAAAATTGGTGAGCACCCACAAATTTCAATGAAGGTAATGGGAGCTTCAGATGATCAACCCCTTTGAAAACAAGGCAAAATTTAGGTGCCTAAACATGGATGTAGGAGTATAACTTCTTAAGTATTCAAATTTGAAAATCTTTGTCTAAATCTTCAGTCATTTAGGCAAAATGGGCCCAAAACTTACAGTTTATTTACTTTAAATATAGGTAACAAAGCACCCTTATCTTAAAATTATATTCCCTCTTATACCTCCATCTGTCTGCAGTGTGCAAGATATATTTTCTTTGTACAGTCACTGATGGCTCTTACATTATAAACGACATACAACATACATCACCATTTCTATCACCTCTGAATTTGACCTGGTTCTCATGGAAGTCTTATACATACTTCAGGATGAAATTGGCACAACATGTTATTGTGAACACATGTAAAGGCTTTTGGTTTTACTCAGGTTTTTGCGGGTGGTGCAGGCGTAGCCTGTTTGCATATCTGCTATTTATAGACAATACTGACATAGTTAGAGCTAGTCTGAAGCGTTCCAAAATTAGATACTTTTCATGACCACTAAACTTGAACCATACCTGCCAATTTACAACAAGTCACTGTGAACTTAGTAAATAGACATATGAGTAGAAACATACGTTGTTGTTAAAGTATCCAGAGTATCTTCCAAAGAATACAAAGTAAGAATGCCTCACTACATATTTCAAAACAGCAGAACTCAACATAGCCCACTCAGTTTAGGCATGATCTTGAAGATCTAGCAAGATAATCCTGTACTTTACGCCAAGGCTTGGATGACAGCTATGGCACTTATGTCTTATGTAGGGCCAAACAAGGAAGAGAGTGCTTGGGAGGGCTGTGCACCATGAAAAACTCATTGTTTTTTCTAATTGAAAAAACAATCTTTACCTAGGTTGTCCTTAAAATCCTAGTCAATTCTTCATTTATGTGCTTTACAAAACAAAGTAAGATCTCTTAAGTCATCTAGTCCATCTCCCTGTTGATGCAGAATGGTTTCCTTCACTATATTCTCGTGGGCTATATTGCCCATTATAAAATGATCAAAAACAAGGGCATTTCCACCACTTTCCAAGAAAGACAATTTCTCAGGCTTGGTCATTTGTAAAAATTCCCTGATATTTAGTCTGTTTTCCCTTTTTTAATTTCATACAAGTTACTCCAAGGTCTACTCCCTTGGACAACCATAAAAAAATTCCTCTTCTTCAGCTGGGTTTTCATCTTTCAGGTATTTGTAGAAACTTCTCTCTCCATTCATCATTTGCTCACCTAAATATATTTAGATGTTTTTTCTTCCCTCTAAGTAAGACTTTCTTTCCACATAAGTCAAGATCTTTCTACATTTTTATTTCTCTGCTGAATTTCCTGCTATCTACATCTGTCTTTTTGCTATTGATGTGCCCATAACTTAAGGCAATGTTCTAGGTGAATTTTCATCAGTCTTAAGGAGAGGAGTGGTCATCTCCCTGCCCAATGACATAATGTGGCCCAAAGTAAAAAACAGTATTTGGGGTTTTGCCACAGTACCACATGGCAAGCTAATAACTATTTAAATGACAACAACCATTAGTTTTCTTTCAGAATTACTGTTCCAGATATATCCTCCTTCTAGAATATCTGAACTTCAAATTATTTTACTATATAGCAACTTACCACTAGTCTAAAATTAAAAGTTGTTTCAGCATATGCTGTAGATATTAAAACAAGACTACTAGATCCCAAATACCTGTACTTCTGAATCACAGACAGCAGAAAAATGTGATTGACCTGACAAGATGTACTTGATCAATGAGTCAAATTTAGTGCTGTCTGGTTATGTGTGTCCATTTACACCATCTTTTGGATCTCCAATTCTCAGTCAGATTCTTCTTACATAACCTCATATTGCTGTATTTTGAGTCCTTTCATCTCAAATCTTTAAAAAAATGAAAGAATGACATTCAATTTCTTCTGAAGGCATTGTAGCCACAGACAATATTTCGATGCATCTCCCTTTAAATTTCCAGACAGCTATTTTTTGTTTGTTTAGTTACTATAATCTTTATCTTCTCCTTTCTCATTCTGCTGCTAATACATTACCTTCAACTTTCCTTCCTCTGCTCCCGGCAAATGATTGTACAAAGATTTCTAAAACCTCTTACAGACCTCTCTCATTCTCCTTCTAAATAAGTCAATATTGATTTACTGGCATAGCCCCATTGAAACCCATGAAGCGGATTTACACCGGCTGAGAATCTGGCACCATACGTGCTACTTAATGGATTTCCATTCTGAATAAAAGAAATTGGGAGTCAGTGTAATAATGATCCTCTTTTCTCTCAGCTAAAACTGATTCCAAGCTTTCTTTCTATCCCTGAGTCTGACTGCCTTTGGGGGTTTCAAGGAACTTATGAACAATACCACATATGTGCATAAGGCATTCATACACTGTGCACTCTCTTTTTAAAACTGAAGAGGCTAGTGCTCCAAATCATAGTTTTTATTTTCTCAGCAAACAATTTGAAAGATGGTGTTGTTTGTTCTGGTGGATAACTGTTCACCAAAGCTTACTGTGACACAAAGTAAAAGTACCTGGACGCTATTTATACAAATATAAATATGAAATTACTAATATTTTATTTCAATTACCCTTATCTTCCCTCAGATCACATTATAACAGTGACAGAAGCCAATCCTAACCTTCCATTTTATCCTGCTAAATTCAGACCACAACCAGTATATAGCATCAGACATCAATAAATGCATACAAAATATAAGTAAGGAATTATTCCAGGATTTATTCCTAGACAAAAGTTATTTTAGGATGGAGTTAAGTATCAAAGTACATGCCAGTAAGATAAAACACATTACAGGGATGTTGTAGTTATCCGAAAATCATGCATTACGTACTCAGGAAGTTCAAACCTTATAAGAAATGCTCAATTAACGAACGCATACAACCGTAGCTCTACCTCGATGTGATGCTATGCACGAGCTATATGATTATGATTCAGGTGTTTGTGGTCCCAGATTAGACTGAACTAATTTTTGAAGACTTTTTTTTCCTTTATATTTTCTCCCTCATGGTGTCGCTACATTGAGGTTGTTTGGGTGCCCTAACTACTCATTTTGACCTTATCGTATTTGGATTTCTTTTGAGTGTAACCTTAACTCTAACAAAACACCTTATTTTGGTATAATTAGAACATGTATTTAATGTGTTTTACCCTTAAATTACTGATATGTATCCGGAAACTTAACTCCGCCTTTACATGGATTGATTTTTTTTTTGTCTAGGACACACACACACACACACACACACACTTTACACTCTTATTCTATTCCCTACTCTTTTCCTCCAGGGATAATGGATCAAAATTCTTCTGTTTCACAGCCCTTCTCAATGAAGTCTGTATTCCCCACTGAATATCTGCCCTTCCAGGAGCCCACAGGATTTTCTTCTCAGGTTTCTTGTCACTACTTCTTTGTTTTCCCACGTGCTGCATTCCAAAACAGCCTCCTGGATGTAACCTCATGTTTCTCATCAACAAAATGTATGGCTAAAGGTGGTATTTTGTCCTGTCTTTATATGGCACTTTTATGTTCTGTAATCCTTATTTTACATGTGTGTTTAGTTTCATCCACCCACAATACTCCAACAGAACATTTAATCCCATAAATCATATTATCTATCACACATGCAATTCTGTGCTTAATTCTCTACTTCTTCCCATTGTAAGAAGATGCCTCCCCTTTGAGAATTCACTTGAGTTGCCTGGAATAAAATGGGAGTTTAAATAGATTTTCCTATTGTAACATTGTGGACTGAGGATAGTGATAGCTGAAATATTGCCATATAAATAAAAGTTAATCAGCTTTATAAAATGTTTGACTAGCAGGTTGTTATGGTCTTGCTTCTATTTTTGCATCTGCTATAGAACAATATTTTCCTCTTTTTGTTCCATTTTATCCAAATGGATCATACTACTCTAGAAAACCCTGCATCACATGAGGGGCAAAACATGCTGTAAACCAGCCTCAACAATGCCAATACTAAAAATAGTACTTTGCATTCTATTGCATCTTCCAGCCCAGAATCTCAACGTGCTTTAACAAGCAGTAATAAAGTAATCCTTAACAAGCATTAAGAAGTTAATCCCTTGTCATAAGAATGATTCATCTCCATTTTACAGAATAGGAAATTGAGTCACACAGAGGATAAATGACTTTCCAAGGGCACACAAGGAATGGGACCCCAGCCTTCTGGTTTCCACTCCTGTGCCTTTTAAAAATGACCGCCCTTCCCCCATGTAATGTTTTTAATTTAGTTTAATTTATTTTAAGGTACCTATTGCCAGATAGAAAATATTGATACATTTAGATAGTAGCTTCAGTGCACTTCTGTAAAGAATTGAATCATAGACTATCAGGGTTGGAAGGGACCTCAGGAGGTCATCTAGTCCACCCCCCTATTGAATTGCATCAGTTACGTAGCTTAGTTAGCCACGCGAATAAGAACAGCAATTGAAAAAGATAATATATTACAAAAACTATATAGAAATATTTCAGTCATCTTAGAGAATCATAGAATTTGGATGGATAAGGACCTACCATCAGATACAGTCCGTTGCAAGTCTAGGATTTCTTCAGGAAAATGTGAGCCTGTTCGGTATTAAACTGATTCCAATCTCCTATACAAGTCAATATAATATGTCTAGGGTATTTAGACATTTGACTAAAAAATATTACCTTATATCATCTTAATTTAGAAATAGGCCAGCCAAGCATAGCTGAGAAATATTGCTTATCCCTTATTTTTTCATTATATTCTATCACAGTAATTCACCAAGTTTATGGACATGTTGCCCAGTCACTCAGGGCTTGATCCTATGCTCAGTGAAGTGAGCATAAATCACTTCCCATAAATCACAGTCGTATAGGATCAGGGATCCTATCCCCAAATCTTCCCCCTTGTATTTTAAACTGTCAGAAGGAACAAAACAGATGACTTTGGATGAGGGTGAAGAGGGAACGGTCAAACCCACTGCAGGTTGCAGATAGAGAATCATTTAGTTACAAGATTTAATGTTCCATTGTGGTATAAAGATGAAATATGAAAAGCCTCTTGGAAACACTCTGTGGGGACTTTGGGCTCAGCTCAACAAAGAAAACTGATTTCTTTAGCAATATTCTTTTTTTAAAAATAGGTTACATAAAAGTAATGAAGATGAAGAAAATGATCTTCATATTATCAAATAGTACATTTTTCCCACGTTCAGTCACATTTTTTCCCATTAAACCAGTGTTTGGCATTGTGATTTGTCTTGAAGCAGTGCTTACGAAGATAATATTAAAAGTCTTAGTCTAACAAATGAGATTTCCTCTTATTGTGAAGAAGAGAACACTCCCTTTTAGTCACAATCAGTGGAGTGGGGGGATGGCACACAGTTACAGGATTGTTTCTGGATTGTAGGTATGACTGCCAAATTTGACGGTATTCAAATTCATCAAGTAATTACAGCAAGTTTCCTTTCTTCACTCTTTTAAAACTTTGCATTTTTATGTGTGATGTACATTAATTAATAAAGAGGGGCAAATAAATGCTAAAACATGTTGTACCATTGGGTTAAAAAACTGTAAACTTGGCAAAGGTAAAATATAAACACTATTTTGGTTTGTTATTACAAGATT
Source organism: Emys orbicularis (assembly GCF_028017835.1). Classification (NCBI taxonomy): domain Eukaryota; kingdom Metazoa; phylum Chordata; order Testudines; family Emydidae; genus Emys; species Emys orbicularis. The sequence goes on along the minus strand of NC_088687.1, from coordinate 77,887,783 downwards.
AAGATTGATTCTTAGTTTAAAAAAACAATTTAAATCCTCAAATACTTAATCTGATTGTACAATACCAACTTGATATATAATTCGTTTTAAAAAAATTGCATAGGCAGATACATTTTATGGTGATTGCTGTTCTCTACATATATACATATATCTATATCTATATATAGTCTGTACTGAGTTTTCTACAACATGTTTCAGTTAACATAAGAACATAAGAACATAAGAAAGGCCGTACTGGGTCAGACCAAAGGTCCATCTAGCCCAGTATCTGTCTACCGACAGTGGCCAATGCCAGGTGCCCCAGAGGGAGTGAACCTAACAGGCAATGATCAAGTGATCTCTCTCCTGCCATCCATCTCCATCCTCTGACGAACAGAGGCTAGGGACACCATTCTTACCCATCCTGGCTAATAGCCATTATGGACTTAGCCACCATGAATTTATCCAGTCCCCTTTTAAACATTGTTATAGTCCTAGCCTTCACAACCTCCTCAGGTAAGGAGTTCCACAAGTTAACTGTGCGCTGCGTGAAGAAGTTACATAAGGTAGTGGTCTAAATCTTCTAGCTGCAAGAATAAAACTGGCTTATTACATACAAGGTAATTCACTGGTTTCAAAAAAAGTGCACCACTGATTTCAATAAAGGTGCACCCTACTTAGGTAAATGGATCTTCCATCTAACATGGCATACCACCTACTTCTTCCTGTTGAAAATGCTGAACTTAAGCGTGTAAAAGCCATTTAATGGCTAAATGAGAACCCAGTACTCTAGTGCTCATTGAATAGGAGAGCAGGTGAAAAAGGCCTGGTTGTGTGGCCATCTATTTAAATACACAGTGAATATTCAGCATAATTAGTCCCCTAAACATTTACAAGATATTTGAGTAACCCACTATTCAATGTATATTACATATCCTCCTTTGTGCTTGATCTCAGGAGGATGTGACCACTACAGCTCACACTTAGGGATTGTAGTCCTTGAGTCCTAGTTCAAATTATAAAGGTTCATGATTTAGCTCTGGAGGCCTTCTGGTTCACTTTCCACTGATTACCAAGATGAGGGTCATTACATTTGTTCATACTAGTAAATACAGTTTGTTGATAAGCAGCTGTTTCTAATACCTTGAGCTCCATTTCCTACAACTCCTATATCAGGGGATACAAGTTTTGAAATATTGTAACATTTCCTTTATAACACAGTGTACCTATTTTTGTTTGCATCTTTTAAGAGGAAACCCACTTCTTTTTGGCCAACTGACATTTTACTTCACTCCTGGAGCCAAATTCCTGTCTGGCTCCCATTCAGCAGCCATCTTGTATTGTCAACCACACCTCTGGTCAATTAGAGGCCCAGTGATACTAAATACATACATAATTGGCCTATCTAAAAGCCCAGCTCTTACCTATCTGATGGGTCACTGGAGAGAGACCTCACCTGCTAGTGCTAACTGCTGCTGGTAGGAGCCAAACACTTGCACAGCTCTCCCGGGCTTGGCTCCTGCAGCCACCCATTAGTGCTGGTTGTTAGGTAATGCAACAGTAACAAGCATTTCTTCCCAAAAGGGCATCAGGCATAGGCAGAAACAGCAATGCCCCAGTAACACAGGAGGATTAACTGTACAAGTAGCAATCTCAAGCCACAGCAACAGGGAAACCAACAAGCCTGCCAATCCCAAGGGGTCATTAGACATATTGCACTAAGAGCAAGCAAAGCCCATAAGAGCTTGGAAGCATCTAAGGGTATGTCTATACTAAGAAATTAGGTTGAATTTATAGAAGTCGATCTTTAGAAAGCAATTTTATACAGTCGATCATGTATGTCCCCACTAAGCGCAGTAGGTCGGCGGAATACGTCCTCAATACCGTGGCTAGCATCGACTCACGGAGTGGTGCACTGTGGGTAGCTATCCCACAGTTCCCACGGTCTCCGCCGCCCATTGGAATTCTGGGTTAAGCTCCCAATGCCTGATGGGGCAAAAAGTTTGTCGCGGGGGGGGGTTGGGTATATGTCGTCAGTCGCCCTCCCTCCGTGAAAGCAACGGCAGACAATCGTTCCGCTTTTTTCCGTGCAGACGCCATACCACGGCAAGCATGGAGCCCGCTCAGCTCAGCTCACCATCACCGCTGCTGTTGTGTCCTGGGTGCTGCTGGCAGCAGACAGTTCAGTAGGTCTGCAAACCATCGTCATCCACTGCTTCCGCTGCAACTCTGCTCTCCTGATGTTGTAAATGAGCTCAGTCTCAATAGAGTAAATGAGCTCAGTCATCCACTGCTTCTGCTGCAACTCTGCTCTCCTGGTGCCATGAATCCACCTCGCAGGTCCTCTCATCGTTCGGTATAAATATCTATTTTCATGGCATCCGTCGTCATCCACCGCTTCCGCTGCAACTCTGCTCTCCTTCAGACTCCATACCACGGCAAGCATGGAGCCCGCTCCGCTCACCGCTGCTGCTGTGAGCATTGTAATCACCTCACACATTATCCTGCAGTATGTGCAGAACCAGAACCTGCAAAACCAGACGAGGCGGCAACGACAGCACGATCACGATAGTGATGAGGATATGGACACAGACTTCTCTCAAAGCACGGGCCCTGGCAATTTGGACATCACGGTGATAATGGGGCAGGTTCATGTTGTGGAATGTCGATTCTGGTCCCAGGAAACAAGCACAGACTGGTGGGACTGCATAGTGTTGCAGGTCTGGGATGATTCCCAGTGGCTGTGAAACTTTCGCATGCATAAGGACACTTTCATGGAACTTTGTGACTTGCTTTCCCCTGCCCTGAAGTGCAAGAATACCAAGATGAGAGCAGCCCTCACAGTTCACAAGCGAGTGGCGATAGCCCTCTGGAAGCTTGCAAAGCTAGACAGCTACTGGTCAGTTGAGAATCAATTTGGAGTGGGTAAATCTACTGTGGGGGCTGCTGTGATGCAAGTAGCCAAAGCAATCCCTGAGCTTCTGCTATCAAGGGTAGTGATTCTGGGAAATGTGCAGGTCATAGTGGATGGCTTTGCTGCAATGGGATTCCCTAACTGTGGTGGGGCGATAGACGGAACGCATATCCCTATCTTGGGACCGGAGCACCTTGGCAGCCAGTACATAAACCTCAAGGGGTACTTTTCAATGGTGCTGCAAGCACTGATGGATTACAAGGGACGTTTCACCGACATCAAAGTGGAACGGCCGGGAAAAGTACATGACCCTCGCATCTTCAGGAACTCTGGTCTGTTTGAACAGCTGCAGGAAGGGACTTACTTCCCAGACCAGAAAATAACCGTTGGGGATGTTGAAATGCCTATAGTTATCCTTGGGGACCCAGCCTACCCCTTAATGCCATGGCTCATGAAGCCATACACAGGCACCCTGGACAGTAGTAAGGAGCTGTTCAACTACAGGCTGAGCAAGTGCAGAATGGTGGTAGAATGTGCATTTGGACATTTAAAAGTGCGCTGGCACAGTTTACTGACTCGGTTAGACCTCAGTGAAACCAATATTCCAATTGTTATTACTGCTTGCTGCGTGCTCCACAATATCTGAGAGAGTAAGGGGGAGACATTTATGGCCGGGTGAGAGGTTGAAGCAAATCACCTGGCCGCTGATTACGCACAGCCAGACACCAGGGCAATTAGAAGAGCACAGCAGGGCACGCTACGCATCCGAGAAGTTTGAAAACCAGTTTCATGACTGGCCAGGCTACAGTGTGAAAGTTCTGTTTGTTTCTCCTTGATGAAAACCCGCCCCCTTGGTTCACTCTACTTCCCTGTAAGCCAACTGCCCTCCCCCCTTCGATCACCGCTTGCAGAGGCAATGAAGTCATTATTGTTTCAAAATCATGCATTCTTTATTAATTCATCACACAAATAGGGGGATAACTGCCAAGGTAGCCCGGGAGGGGTGGGGAAGGAGGGAATCACCGTGTGGGTTAGTGGATGAGGGGAGGAGGGAAGGACAAGGCCACACTGCACTTCAAAACTTATTGAATGCCAGCTTTCTGTTGCTTGGGCAGTCCTCTGGGGTGGAGTGATTGGATGCCCGGAGGCCCCCCACCCACATTCTTGGGCATCTGAGTGAGGGGGCTATAGAACTTGGAGAGGAGGGCGGGCGGTTACACAGGGGCTACAGCGGCAGTCTGTGCTCCTGCTGCCTTTCCTGCAGCTCCACCAGACGCCGGAGCATATCAGTTTGATCCCCCAGTATCCTCAGCATAACATCCTGCCTCCTCTCATCACGCTGCTGCCACCTATCATCTCGCTCGTCCCTTCTGTCCTCGCATTCATTTTGTGCTTTCCTGGGCTCTGACATTGTTTGCCTCCACACATTCTGCTGAGCTCTTTCAGTGCGGGAGGACTGCATGAGCTCAGAGAACATTTCATCGTGAGTGTGTTTTTTTTCACCTTCTTATCTGCGCTAGCCTCTGGAACGGAGATGATGGGGGAGTGTTGAAACATTTACAGCTGTGGGAGGGAAAAAAGGGAGAGTAGTATTTAAAAAGACACATTTTAGAGAACAATAGGTACACTCTTTCATGGTGAACCAAGCTGTTAACATTACATAGCACATGTGCCTGCCGGTTTGGTGTGAGAGATCACACACGCAGGGCCGGGCAACAGAATTTGGCTTGCAGGCAGCCATGGTAAGCCACAGTCTTTCAGCTTCTTCAACCTTCATAACATGTGGGAATGGTTTCAAACAGCAGCACCCTCCTTTTCCATAACACGCACCCATTGGGTTGGCCATTTAAAAGGAGGGGCTGTACTGGCCGCAAATGCATCCCAAGTCCTCAGGGCAAATTAATCATTAAACATGCTTGCTTTTAAACCATGCATTATATTTACAAAGGTACACTCACCAGAGGTACCTTCTCCAGCTTCGTGGTCCGTGAGCCCGCCTTGGGAGGGTATTGGCTCCAGGGTGATAAATAGTTCCTGTCCAGGAGAATGGTTTCTCCACTTGCGTGCTGTGTGCTATCCTCCTCCTCCTCCACCACCTCCTCATCTTCCTCGTCCCCAAAATCCTCATCCCTGTTGCATGAGACTCCCCCCTTGCAGGTGTCTATGGACAGGGGTGGGGTAGTGGTAGGGGCACCCCCTAGAATTGCATGCAGCTCTTCATAGAAGCGGCATGTCTGGGGCTCTGACCCAGAGCGGCCGTTTGCCTCTTTGGTAGGCTTGCCTGAGCTCTTTAATTTTCACGCGGCACTGCTAAGGATCCCTGTTGTAGCCTCTGTCCATCATGCCCTTGGAGATTTTTTCAAAATTTTTGCATTTCGTCTTTTGGAACAGAGTTCTGATAGCATGGATTCGTCTCCCCAAACAGCGATCAGATCCAGTACCTCCCATTCGGTCCATGCTGGAGCTCTTTTGCGATTCTGGGACTCCATGGTCACCTGTGCTGATGAGCTCGCCATGCTGGCCAAACAGGAAATGAAATTCAAAAGTTCCCGGGGCTTTTGCTGTGTACCTGGCTAGTGCATCTGAGTTGAAAGGGCTGTCCAGAGCAGTCACAATGGAGCACTCTGGGATAGCTCCCAGAGGCCAATACCGTCAAATTGCGTCCACACTACCCCAAATTAGACCCGGCAATGTCAATTTCAGCGCTAATCCCCTCGTCAAGGAGGAGTACAGAAATCAATTTTAAGAGCCCTTTAAATTGACAAAAATGGCTTCATCGTGTGGATGGGTGCAGGATTAAATCGATCTAACGCTGCTAAATTCAACCTAAACTCATAGTGTAGACCAGGGCTAAGAATCACGAAGGATGAGTCATGATCAGCAGAGACCAAGGAGTATCAGAGCCTCAGCATGGAGGAGCTAAACCTGGGGGAGTGTCAAGGGGCATTGGAGCCTCACTGAGTGCAAGCCACGCAGGAAAACAGATCTGGATCAGGCAACCTCAGTGGGAGACCAGGCTCCAACTGAGAAAGTACTGCTTTGGGTGGTTGTTATAACCCAGTTTTATTGTTCCATAGTTTAATCCATTCCACTGGATGAAACAAAAGCATCAGCCCAGAAGAGTCCAAAGACCAATGTAGGTAGTTGGGCAATAACAGTAGATAACCATTTCTCTTTTATTTGGCTAACTATGAGCCTGATTTAAAATCACCTGAAGTCAATTAAAAGATTCCCATTAACTTCAAGGGGCTTTGGCTCTGGCCCTATGAGTCTTTCATTTTAAATTAAAAATTTCCTCTTTAATTTTAGGGAGCCTAACTAATGCTGGTGTAACTGAAACATACAAAGTTTGGTTTATGAGCAGAGGATCAGAGAATACCTCTACTTTTGTTTTTCCAATTCTAGCCCTATTTAAGACGGGCACACAGGAAATAGGGTTTAATCTGCACAAAATTTAGCAGGATGTAGGATCTTGGTATGAACTAAGAATTAAGGAATGCACTTCGTTCAAACTTGTATGGCTTTTATATTTGATTTGTAGCTCATCTCAACATATTTCTGTTGCGATAATAGAAAACATCAGCCCTCAAGCCCCACATTAATATGTCTATGTTCCCATGGATGTTCCTGCTGCTAATGACTATAGCGTAGCATAAAAATCTGATTCTACATCTTGTCTGAAGCCTTTATGAAAATTAATAATTTTTCCAACAATACAGTTGTACATTAATTCTGTATATTTTTTGCTTTAAAAAAAGTCATAAGATTCAAAATGTTTTGCATGTGTTAAGGTAAAAAAATGGTTTTTCCACATTAAAAAAAAAAAAAGACAAGCCCTGATCCTGAACTGTACTCCATCACTGCTCCTGGTGGCGGGGAAGATAGGAGGAATGTGGAAAAGTGGATTCAAGCCACCTTTATGCTCCCCCCAATCCTAAGTGAAACAATTGCTAGGCTGCATAATTTAGAGAAGCCTCAGGGCTACTCTAACTTATCAGCTGCCAACAGCTCCTAATTGAAAATGTGTCTGACACATGCATCACCATATTAAGTTTCAGATGTTGCACACATAGTTGGTGATATGGGGTAAGATAAATATTTAAGTATTTTATACAAAGTGAAACATCTTTGTCAGGAGAGAAAGCGAGAGCAACTCACCCCAGAGTACCCAAAGCCCCGTCATTAGGACACTCACTTGGGAGGTGGGTATCTGCTTTACATCAAGCAGAGGAGGGATTTCACTCTGGGTCACCGACATCCTGAGTGAGTACTCTATCCACTGGTCTGTTGGATAAGAGGGGGAACACCACCATCACCGTCTCTTCTATTTTGCGTGGGGCCTGATCCAATAGATACTCAGATCCATTTTGGACTTTATGTTCTAAGGCAGCCTCTGAGCTCTACTAGATTGGACCCCATAGGCAAAATAGACAAGGGAGACCCTACTTTGTGAATCCCACTGGGGCTTAGGCATGAGTTTGGTGGCAAGCTGCTCAAGCGTATCAGGACTGAGGTGGCTGTGCACATGCTCACCAGCAGAATTTTAGGTGCCTTGGGAATTTAGGTGCTTACAGGATTAGACATCAACTGAGGAGGTGTTTTGTAAATGGCAGTTGTCTACACTGAAGCATAGCAACCAGGGCCGGCTCCAGGCACCAGCTGAGTAAGCTGGTGCTTGGGGCGGCAGCTTGTAGGAGGCGGCATTCCGCCCAATCCTAGGGTGGCATGGCCGCTTTCTTGTTGATGTTGTTCCGCTCCGACTACCCTGTAGGGGGCAGCGGCGTGGAGGACGGGAGCGCCCTGCAGCAAACCCGGCAGGGCAGCCCGCGTCCTTCCCTCCCAGCCGACCGGAGCAGTGCGGAGCCCTCCTGGCAGGGGGCACGGCGGGAGGGGCCGCGTGGCAGCGCCCCGCTGAAGCCCTGGCCGCCCCCCTTCTCTCTCTCCCCCCCGCTCCCTCTCCCCCCGCTAGCCGGGACACATCTGCAGGGCAGGGAGTCCCCCTGGCTCTGGCCGCGCCGCAGGTTTTTTTTTTTTTGCTTTGCTGTTCTGGCTGCCGCGGTTTTGTTTTTTTTTTTGCTTGGGGCAGCCAGAAAGCCAGAGCCGGCCCTGGCTAAAACTGTGCCGCTGTAGCCATTTAAGTATAGACATACCCTAAATGTTGGGCTCAGCAGCCTATAGTGGCAGTTTAGCATTTGTTCCATTAAGTAATTACATGAATAATTCTGAAGAACATTTGATGCCTGTGACTTGACAAAAACAATGTACCTTTCAGAGTGGAAGTACTTTTGATATACTTGTGTATTATGAATATAAAAATATTTATAACAAAACAAACAGATATTCTGCATGGTAATTGTACTTTAATCTATATTTTATTTACAACTATAACGTAAGTGAAATTAATTCTGAATGTAAGGTCACCTATTACGATTTATTCAAGGTGAATGCTTCCTCAATTAATACCTCTATTACTTAACCACCAATTAATTTCATAGATATCAACTCAAAATTGAGAGGCATTAGAAAAATTTTACTTTAAAAAACACAAATTAAAAGTTGTAAAGAATATAAGTAACTGGATATAAAATTCGAAGGAATTAAGTAATAGAAGAGTGGGAGAGGTAAGCCATGAATTTGGATATAAATGGTAACTAAAGCAGCATCCGAACATTGATCGAAGGCCTTATGAAAATGAGAGGTCAGAAAAATGTACTGCTTTGTGTTCAGAGTTGTTCATTAGCCAGCATGAAGTGAATTATAAAATATCTATGCTTGTTTGTAACTACAAGGGGCCACCCAGTGTCCAAGATTACTTTTTCAAAGTACTGTGTTCTGTCACCATATGCAGATGTTTTAAAACAGATTTTAAAAATGCATTGACTCAGATTTTCTTTTTAACAGTTACACTGCACTGTCTGAGAGGGAAAAAACGGAATAAAAAATAAACATGTCAGCCTAAGAAATGAAATAGTAGTTCATTTTTATCTAATGGGTGATAAAATTGGTATGAGAATAGTAAAATCAGTGGCTGGTCTTCACTACAGATGCTACCAACTTGATTTTCAAAAGGTACCGAGTCCTCAATTTCCATTAACGTCATTGGAAGCAGGTGTTCAAGGCCTCTGAAAATATTGTAATCACTAACAAAGTCAAAATGGCCTTGAATATTTTATGTAATTTTTTGCCATTGATTACAAAAAATGTAATTGGAAAAATCTTCTATACTCAGGCCCAACTCACTTAAAAAACATAGGAAAAATACTTCCCTCAATTCCAATTGATTTTTAAACTTACTGGAGCAAAGGCTATTTAAAGTAGAACATGTATTGGTACTTCCACACTCCTCTTTAATAAACAATGGGGAAACACTTCCAACTGCTCTGAAGGGAGAAGGGGAGGAAGAGGCAGAGGTCTGAAGATTATCATACCAGACTAAGAGGACAGAAGGCAAATGATGAAAAATTGCAGTAGCATAGGAGTAATAAGAGTCTTGCTCCCTCTTATTCTCCTGCATGGGGGTATAAAGTAAAGCCGTAATCTGGCCCTTCATAACTGATCTCAGACGCAAATTCCAAGACTATCACTTGCTGAGCTGGAAAATATTAAGTAGTTTCATTTTATTCCTTTCAACTGGCTAGTTGAGCACATTTGAGAACATTTTGAAATCTGTGCCATCCTCATGGCTGGTAAAAGAGCACACAGTCATTTTGCTTCTTGCCCAGTTTGGATGTTAAGTTTTTTTCCCTTCTCAGTAGCTATCTCCTCTTCCCTCTCTCTCTGAAAAGGCTAGTGGGCATGTCCCCCACCTCTTGAATGCCTGGGGTCTTCCCTTTAATTTCTTTTGTACATTGGGTTACATGTCTGTTTGCCTTCCTCTCCTCTGCTATATTATTGATCATGCCAGATCACTACACTGTCCAAACCCTAAGAAAAGGTCTTTTATTTATATGTAAATACAATTGCATTAAATTCATTCCAGAATTAAATTACATCCAAATGTATTGAGCAAGTATATTACACTAAGATTTATTTATTTTGAAAACTTGGAGAATGAATTTCATAGCAAAAATGAAAGCAAAAAAGTTGCTAATCAAAACTCAAATGTTTTGCACATCTCTTTACACTAGAAATGGTATAGACCTCCCTCAGACCTCTTAAAATCATAAAACCAGAGCCTCATATACTACTTTTCTTGGTCAATAGGCCAACATGAAATTGTAGCCTTCAAAACTAAATACAGAAAGTCATTCAGTTCCCCAGGCATGGACTAAATATTACAGATTGACAACATCCACTGTCATGTAATCATTCTGTGGTTTCCAAGGAACCTTTGAAAATCTCTGTGGCTGGACCAGATTCATACCACCATGTTCTTTCCTGGATATTTTGTCCAGAAGTCTATTGCACAGCTTTATGAAGCTTTGCAGTCAAGATTAATTTCATCTACAACCTCAAGAGACAAAGATTATCACTCTCATATCCCAAGAAATGTGAGCCAGAGGTAATACAAATATTTTATATCCATATAAAACAACATATTTGGCAATATTCCTAGCTTAATTTCTCTGCCATGACCATAGCCAAAACAAAGAGTAAGAGGACACATACAGCATTGTGTGGGAAAGCACTGTGGATTGGGGAAGGACAACATTTCACTAAACACACTCTAGAAATTGCAACAAGATGGATGAATGACTAACTCCCAAGTCGCTTGACTTTGGAATTATTGTATCATACCAAGGTGAAATCTGATGTACAGAAACAAGATGGTGACTAAGTATCAGAGGGGTAGCCGTGTTAGTCTGAATCTGTAAAAAGCAACAGAGGGTCCTGTGGTACCTTTGAGACTAACAGAAGTATTGGAGCGTAAGCTTTCGTGGGTGAATGCTGTGCTTTGTATGCTGCCTGAGTATGAATCTTAATGATGTTCTGCATGTTACTTTGAAGACTGATGGCTAAATTCTGCACTATATCATCAGGAACTATGATGGGGATGAAGGAGAGCCATCTTTAGTCCCCAAGAAACTACAGCCAAAAAAAATTTTTTTTAAGAGAAATAGGAGGTGGGAATTAGGCATTACAAGCAGGAAAATGTAAAGGGATTAGGGAAAAGCGGAGACTGGAAGATGGGGAATGAAATATAACAAAGGTCAGAAACAGCAGTGGTGTTATAGGTGAATATATTTTCTCACTATGTGATGCTGAATTTAACAATAAAGATATGAACAAATAATGATAACTAAGAGCTAGAACAAGACTGTCCCTTTGAGTAAGGCACAGCACATAGCTCGCTACTGTCCCTGATCAGTAGTAGAAAACTATACTTTCATAATTATGCACCTTCTCACCTGTGATAACCAGCCCATTGGGGAAGGTTGAACAAAGGCTCCATCCATTTCCCACCCTTATCTGCCCATTCTCTGTCCATATACATGGTGGGGAAGAGGAGGAGATGGGGATACTGGATACAAAGATCCTGCTCTCCAGCAAGGTCTGCACAGAGTGGGGAGGGGTGACTTACTCTCCTTCATGCCCCTGTAGGCTGCATAGGGCTGATCCACAATTTGGCACCTATACGTTTAATTACTACATAGAAGGCAAATTCTATCTTTGATCTTTGTGCAAATCTGTCACTCACAGACCTCAAATACAAATTCGATGCATCCCTCAACACAGAACAAGACTGACACCCCACTCAACTCTTTTTAGAGTATTAAGGGTCAGAATTCTCTAGACTTTAGTTCACTGTAATCTGATAGATCTATTTCTAATAATAATGGATAATTAACCCTGTAACAAAGACATATTCCATCAAAGGGTTCCGGTGACTTCATTAAACACAATATCAGAGTTTGTCTAACTTGGGGCTTTGGTGGCAATGACTTTCTTCATAATTAGGCTTGGAAGGATTAGATTTTTAATCAGTAAATGTCAATTTTACCATGCACACATACACACAAACTGACAAAAAGAAAATTCACAGACAGGCAAAGTAATAAAAAGGCTGCTTGAGTACTTATTACATCCACAATCCAGTGATTTAGGGTAGGTCTACACTTACCCGGTATTTGGCGGCGAGCGATCGAACTTCTGGGTTCGACTTATCGCGTCTTGTCTGGACGCGATAAGTCGAACCCGGAAGGGCTCACCATCGACTGCGGTACTCCTGCTTGGCGAGAGGAGTACCGCGGAGTCGACGGGGGAGCCTGCCTGCCGCGTGTGGACCGAGGTAAGTTCGAACTAAGGTACTTCGAACTTCAGCTATGTTATTCACGTAGCTGAAGTTGCGTACCTTAGTTCGAATTGGGGGGTTAGTGTAGACCTGCCCTTAGACTTTTGAATTAGGCTGGTTACAAATGGACTAGTGAATGAATAGTAAAAACAGGAATTATTTGTTGATTTAAGGATATTTACTTTGTATATTTTGACAAGAGATGTCGACAATTGGTTTATAAAGCTTTGACTTTTTAAATCTCTCAGTCTACGGTCATTAACTAATTATCTGACACTCCCCCCATAGTTTCCCATAACTGAACATTTAAATGGATAAAAATCTAAAAAAGAGCTTTAAAATAAACATCTATATTATCAGTCAAAAATTATAAACAAAAATTCTGCCAAGCCTCCCCAATGTAGTACAACTGGTTTTGTATTTTCAATAATATGCAGTTAGAACATGTCAACTGTAGAGAATGAATCACATGTATACATTCCATATCCTTAAAACAACAACATTTAGCGAGATCTTTAGAGGAGCTGAGCAGCTGCAATTCACTCTGTCTAATCCCACTGGCATCAAACAGAATTACACAGGATGTAAATCAGGACAGAATTTAGCCCATCATCCTCAGAAATATTTACCTTTGTGGCAGGTTCTTCTGAAGAACGATGGAAAACAACATGGCAGTTCCACTGCAGGGAGGTAGTTTTTCCACTAACTGCATATTCAAAGGTACTAATCTTTTTGTGAGAGCAGTTCAAATAGATTGACCTTTTGTGGTCTTTTGAAGACGCTTTCCATGGTGCTCTTTCCTATAGTATATTAAATGGTTTGCATTTCTTCTTGGAAATAAGTACCCTTGAACATATAGTGTCTCTACTGTATGTCCTGACCTGAAAGTGTTTTTCCCCCAATGATTTTGGCTATTTTCTATGTCAAAATTTACAACAGTCTAGACCAGCCTTGGTAATTTTGTTCACAATGTTTAAATATTTAAAGTAAAGCTCAAATCACAAGTCAATGTTTAGGCTTCTATTTGTAGTAATTTTTTTCCAACTAGTGATATCAGCTAGAGAGGAACAGAGACCTTGAAACTCTTTTGAGCATGCTTAAACATTTCAGTGACACTCCAGGGCATCATTTTGATACCCTATTAGTATTCAAGTTACCATCTGGGGACAGATTTTGTCATTAGATAGCAAAAAACCAAAATGATACCTTAAGCTTTCTTGACTTTATTCATGGTCCAACACAATCTTGTTAATCTGATATCCGATCCAGACAACTGTACATTGGTATGCTCTGATCTATGATAGACAGACAGATGCTTCCCAAATGACAGCTGCTTCATGTACTAACAACTAAAAGTGAACTAAGAAGGAAATGGTCATTAAAACATCAAAGAAATGTGCCTGGGATATTTGAAAGAAAGTGCTTGAAGCAAAGTTTTTTTATTTTTGTATTTATTTTGTTAGGGTCTATAACTGAAGTAGGGTTTCTTTGACCTCAGAAATTGAACTCCCAGCTAGTGAAGACCAGGCATTGAATATTGCAATCTAAAATATACCACAGAAAAACATCATTAACTTTTAGTTAAGACTGCTAAATTGCATTTCTATCAGTACAACAATAAAAATCCAGGAAAATACCAGTTAAGACAACATTCATATCCCCATAGAAGGAGCTGATGCCTCCATAGCCCAGCTGCAAGCTCCATGTCTCTGACAACTTAACCTTTGGTATTCCCCATCTGCCCTCAATTAATGGCCATTCCCATTAATTGGGCACACATTCATTAGAGAACAACTGTCTCTCTAGTGGACTTGCAAGCTCTGCATCTCCAATAACTTTGGATTTAATTTCTCCTTCCCTCTTGCCCTGGGAGGGGATGAAATATTCACCTCCAAATTTGCAGACACAGAAAGCCATTGAGGGCCAGGCAAAGAAGAGTTGAAGTCCAAGTTGACAGAGATGTAGAGTCAGCTGCCTCCACTAAGGAAGCAGCTAATTCTTGTAGCATTTTAGAAAACCAGAAGCAGCTGACAAATCTGAGCAATTCTGTCATCTTCTCCTGATGGAACTAAGTTAGTTATTCTCCTAATTCACCATGTTTTTTAATTTAAGTTCAAAAAGCAAAAAAAAGTGTTCTATCCCTGAGATGATATAAATGTTTGTGTAATATTTTAGAAGGGAAACAAGAAATGACCTCTGTTTTACCACAGAATAAGAGATTATAGATGAAAAAGACTTGGAGTTATCTAATTCATCAGGACAAGGGGAAACATGGTGAACACATATAAATAGGAATAGAAAAGTAGGTCGGGAAATTTTCAGACGTGGAACTCATTGCCACAGGGTGTCTTTGAGGCCAAAAACTTAGCAACGTTCAAAAAGGGATACAGAATATCCAAAGTTACAACAGTTCATGTTAACACATTCTAGAAGAGATATTAAGCCTCATGCTTCAAAATTTATGACAAATCTCTAACTGCTAGGGATTAGGAGAGTTTTTGCACTTTCCTCTGAAGGATCTATTGACATAGTCAAAGACAAGATACTGGATATGATGGACCATAGGTCTGATCCAAGATGGCAATTCTTATGTTAGTGCAGGATTGTTTTGCATGGTACATGTGCCAATGTTTTGCCCAGGCTAGTTTGTAAAAGGGGCTTCCACCACTTGCTTGAGAAGCAATCATTTTTCACTTCCCTTCTACAGTGTTACACACATACCCTAGAACTGCACAATGTAACGAACCTCACTGTTCACTCTGATATTCACAATTCCCTTTCCCTATTTCATCGGTCCTTCATCTTCCTTGGCTCCCCCCAACACCACCAATCTCTTCAGCCCATTCATCATCTTCTCGCATCCTTGTCTTTGTGCCTTCTATGCACAGGGAGCAGCCTGGAAAGACTTCTCTAACTTACTATGCCCAAAACACAAATTTGAAACCTAAAAGGATCTAATCTCAGTCTTAACACAGTCAAAATTCCCACTAAATTCAGTACAAGTTTTATTTTACATACTGACAGCAAAAGCAAGCCCTAAATACGCAACATTCATATTACACTACCAAAACATGTGATTTCATGGCTAGAGCTTCAGAGAGAAGAAATGGATGATACCGATTTAATCACTTATTGCTTCACTGCAAAATACAAAGACGGGCTTTTCAACCACTGTTGTGCATAAGATTCTTTGAGAGGGTTGGAAGCATGAAAAAGTTGTTTGGAGAATCAAACTGTCAGATCACTTGTACGAAATATATCACAATCTTATTTCATCTCATGCATAAGATACATTGAACTAAATGGCAAGTACGTTCTGACGTGCTTCAGCTTTGCAGTCAGTCATCCATTATGTCTACTAAATAGACAGAAACAACAACTCCTTTAGGGCTTTCATCAGCTGAAACTCCTGCTGGTTTTTTTTGGAATCAGATTCAAAAGGCATCACTTGGCTCACAACCCATAAGTATATTGGCTAATCCAATGTCCAACATGACAACGCAAAAACAAACAAACCCTACTGTCTCCACCATTGCTCTATGGTATTTTCTCCAGTATTTTACTGTTTAGAATCAGCTGATGCTCCACTTGTCCCCTGTTTTCATGGTTAAACTGAAGTGAGAGGCTGAATCCTATATCCAACTTGAAGGAGCTACTTAAGAATTTTTTTTGACAAATTAAAATCAGTGTCATCGGAAATAAAAAAGGTCCTTTGAATTGGATAATACAGTAACATCCATACAGGTGTATTGTGATTTAAAGGGTTACACAGTAATCCTATTGGCATCTGGTTTAAAGCAAAAAAGAACGTAGGAGCCATGTAGGATGTTAAATCAGTTGCAACAAAGATGTGCTGGAGTGGGGTTACCCTAAAATATTTATTTACGCCATGATTTACATTTTGTGACTCACTGCTGTGCTTCACAGTATAATTTTTTTCTATACTTATTCTTTGATGCCAGGGGACATCAGGAAAGAGATACCATTTGGGGAAGATGAGCTATTTGATTTAGAAGGAAGGTAGGTCAATCTCCAGTTTAGAAGATAGAAAAGGGGCACTAAATTCAATTATAAAAGTACACAGTATATAAACTGAAACATTTAGACGGTTGTGGTTAAAGGGATGAGACAATTCTGCATTCTGTGAATTAAGTCAACTGTTACTTCCCATTCTTATAACTGCCACTGCATTCTTAGAGTTTGTTAGCTCTTTTTCTATGAAAATTAAGAAACCATTAAAATAAATCATTTTCCAGATTTCATAAACTCAGTGGTTGTGACTTGAGTTCTGATCCTGAAATTATAAAGTCCCTTTGTATTCCAGCATCTAGAACACTAATTCTTGACAAAGAAATGCCCAAGAAGAAGCTGGGAAGGGTGCATGTGTGTGGGGTGGGGGGAGGGATCTATATTAAAAACAAAATTAAATTGGAATTTGTGTTTCAGTTAACTCATTCATGCAGTTTAATATCCATTTAGATCAATCACCAATATAGAGCACACTATATTTCCGTGAGAACGTGTTTGTCTGCACATCAAAAACTAAAATGGGAATGTCCTGCATGTTGCTCTTAACCGGATAGGATTAGGTTGAGTCTTTCTTTGTAGTAGAGTTGCGGCTTGTACATTTACATGTATATAAAAACTCTACTGTAGTTTGTGTACTACGTAGAACTTGAAAAAGAATGTCTTTTTCCACTAGTGCTATATACTGTGACTTGTTAAATAAAGCTTCTTGACTACCAAAATGCAAACATAGAAAAAATGTGGGGAAATGGTCTAAAGCAACTATCATCTTCACTGAGTTATATATTTGACAATCTATTGTGCTCATTAAAAACTGAACATATAGTATTTTCTATTCCAGTAGGGGGGTGGGTAGGTAGGGGTGATAAAGCTGTCTTTTCAATGACTATTCCATTTTAAATCGTTAGAATTGTCACTTATTCCAAAACTTTCTTTGTTACAGATTCTGCTTTTGCCAAACAGCAGAGATGGAAAATATCCACTCACATTTAAATTGTTACACTTTTCTCATTGTGACAAACATGGTACACTAATATTGTCTGTAATTTCAATATATTGGGGATTCAAGTACGTTTTTATACAGACACTTGGCAGGTACTTTTTTTATTTTATTTCACTTTTTGTACTCATTACATTAATTCATAAAAGATAAAATGTTAAAAATATATCAATAGTTCATAACATTTTGTGTAGATAAGTAATCAAACACATCCTGGAGAGAAAAAAATCTAAGCAAATCACAATTTTATAGAGTTAATCTCAAAACACTAATTGTCATTGCTCATATTTGCATAAAAATGGTGAATTAATTCACCTATATTTGGCAAAATACAAGATAGAAGCAAGAAAACCAAAAGAAGAACACACAGCCTTAAACAGGTTTAGTATTTTTGTCACTCAACTGAGTGATTTTATACTATTGTATATATTAGTACTATTTTACCTAAATTCCATAACCCTCACCAAACTATAACAACTGCTTCCTATCACAAGAGGATTTGAATGTTACAATTACAGCACCAGTAAAAGAAAAAAAGTTTGTCTAATGACTCAAAAGTACTCAACCTTTATTAGAGATCCTAAAAATGTTTGCTATCTGGAGGAGAGGATTGGGCTCTCATAAGAAATTTAAGGGGAAAAAAAATAATTAGCTAGATCTTTCTTCCTCTCAGTCCAAGAATTCCAAATGTCTCAAGCAGGATATTATATTTTGATGGGTTGCTCAGCTCTCTGGCCCCAATCAAGCAAAATGTTTCTACAAGCTGAGCAGCCTGGGATGTGTCAGCTAAATACATGACCAATGAGATGGCCAAGGAGCCCTCTGTCTCAGGCAAACTAGCTACTCTTTGAAAGCACTGCACAAAACTTGCTGGGGAAATGTTTCTCCTTTTTTGTTCTCAGCTGCATCTCAGTTTATTTATTCCTGAAATACCTCAATAGTTACAGAAATGTGTTGTACAGAGCACATCACCAATACATGCATTTTATTTTCTTCACTCCTTGTTCCAAGCATAAGCAGTGTGTGTAAAATGTCTCTAGTTCTCAAGATGCATGATTTACTGTTTCATTTTGTTTGAACATAATCTATAATTTTTGTTTTTTATCGGAATATTTCCCTCTAACATTCCTATAACTAACTTTCTCTGCTTATCTGTCCATTGGCATTTTTGCCTTATGATTTTAAATTACATTTTCTTCAGTGTCCTTGTATAAAGGAGATCGAGGCAATGAATTAAATTGACTTTAATATTGCTGGCCTTTTTACACATGAAAATTAATGGTGTTACAGATGGAAAATGGTTGGCATTGAGGTTGTAATGTACAAGTACAGGCATGTAGAAGAATAGATTCACCACTGGCACCCCCTCTGATGGCCAGGCTTCTCGTAGCAGCTCTTTCCTGCCTAGTACACCCTGCTGGCAGTCTCACTTCTTGTGACTCAGCCCAGGTCACATTTTAGTTCCAGCCCTTCCAGATGGACAGACACACCAATAGAAAGAGTCCAATGCCTTTACAAAAGGTCTGTAGCCCAGACTCCAGTGCCCACATCCTTCCTTCAGGGTTTTCAGTTGTCTTTATCCTCTTCTCAGAGGCCTCCTGCCAATTCCCCAGTGGCTGGAAGGAGAACCCAGGCCCTCGCACTACACTGGGTTGCAGTCCAGGAAACCTATAACCAGCAGCAAGGTCTGTCCCCAGACTCCTGATGCTGCCTACCTGAACTTCTTCCCATGGTAGCCTCTTTTCAGGCCTTCTCTCCACACCTCCCTACATTCACCTTTGTCTCAGAGCCAGCACACCCACGGCTCTCTGCTAGAATCCCCCAACAAAAAACCCCAAATTAAAAGTACAAACAAAAACCCATTCTGCCCTCTTTGGGCTTGACTTTTCATCCTTCTCTATTCTTCAACTGAATGCCCCCCCAAGACACTCTCTCTCTTTGGAAGACCGGATCATGCCCTATTATCAGGGCTAAACACCAAAGCCTGTCACCCCCAGTGACTGCTCCATCTCTCTCCTGTCCTCTCCACTACTCACAGAAAAATGACAGAGTTCTTTTCCTGCAGCCTTCTCCTTATATTTTATGGCATAGTAGACTCACATTCTAAGTCTATAACCACCAACTGTTAGATTTAATTATATATAGTTATAGTCTCTCTCTTTTCCCAGTATTTTTTAAAATTATAATATTGCTTTCTTAATGGTGCCCCATTTTCCTGTTGCTCATACTAGGTATTTTAGTGTAAACTTTGTCACTTTTAGGTGCCTGAGTTTGTCACATAAAATCCCCCATCAGTGTTACACTCCTAGAGGATATGATCAACTGTTTCTTTGACCTTGCAGGTCTCACACAGCCAATCTTTGTGTTTATTAATAAAAGCCAAGTTACTGTTTAAGCCACAGAGGGAGTGTCCAGCAAGTATTCAGAGTAGAGCTACTTTACTCTCTCTCGGGTTCTTGCAGGATATCATTTTCAATTCTAGGGCATACATCATGAAAACTTTTCCCCCTTGTTTCTTTTGTCCATGCTTCATGCCACTCCCCTCTGGGTTCATTTTAATGAGGTTTTTAAAGTCCTGTTCACTTAGAGGGACCTCTATATCAATTTTTTTTTCATTTTACAACTTTTTTTGTTACTATGTATGCCACCTTGTTTCCTGTTACCCCAACGTGCACTGGGATCCATGTTATTTCAATGTTTACTCCCATCTGTACCAATTCTGTTAGTAACAATATTTCATTAATTGTATTATGTCTGCTATCTGAATTCCCATTTTGAGTGCCTGTAGTATTGATCGTGAATCTGACAAGATGACAATGGAGGCAGGTCACATATCCAGTATCCAATATGTCAACATTATTCTTGCGAGTTAGTTTGCCATATTGGCTACAAAAGTTGATAGTCTAATGAGTTTCTTTATTCCAAGAGTTGGGACACTGAATGCTGTTCCCACTCTTCCAGTTGTCTCATCTTTATAGCCATCTATAATATTTGGAAATGTTTTCTCTATTTAGCACATACATATTGCTTTGTTATATTTCAAACATTTAGCTGTTCCTTTCCAGTTTTAATTTCAGTATGTAGTTCTGCATTTATATTGGCTGTGGGGCAGGGAGAAAGATTTTCCACTATAATGCATTTTCCAAGGATATATATGCTAATTTCTTTTCTCTCAGTTCCTTTGTCCATATTTTAATCCTATTAACAGAAGATATTTTTGGCTTCCCCACCCTCTATGTTGTCCATTGACTTTCCAGCATTCTCCACATATTTGTTTAGTGTTTCCATCTTCCCTGTTTCCTATTACTTTTGCCTAGAAGGTAAAGTCCAATAATTTAATTCTTAATGCTACAGGCATTTCACCAGCAGCTATATGCATTATACACAAAGGGGTCATGATGAAGGCACCACATGCAATGAATAAGGTTTGCACTATGGGTCTAGCTTCTATAGTTTCATTTTTGGTCCTGAAATAAATGCTTGGCATCCATACTCAAAAACTGTTCTTATTAATGCTCTATTATCTGCATCCCGGCTGGTTCTGTAAATACTTTTAAGTAGACTGATTTTACCTTCACATTCACCTACAATATTTTCAATGTGATCCTTCCATGTTAGCTTGCTATCAAATGTAACACCCAGGAATATGTAGTTGGTTATAGATTTAGAATATTTGCTGTCCATATAGAGACAGGTAACAGTCTGTTTTAGTTTTCCTTTTAGTGAATATCATTCCTTCAGTTCTGAGAACTGAAAATTAGAAGCCCCATGTTTCCCCATTTTTCCTAAGTGCTTCATTAACTCGCTTCTCAGCTATTTCCTGGTTTCTGACTTTAGCCCATATGGCACAGTCATCTGCAAAAAAAAAAAAGGAAATGTCCATTCCTGAACTCATCCTTTTCGGGAGGTTGTTTGCCATTATGTTGAATAAGTTAGGGCTGATGACGCTCCCTTGTGGAGTGCCATCTGCAGCCTCCTCCTAATCTGTGCTTCCTTTCTTTATAGTCATCACCTAGCTTCTTCCTCAGCTGAGCTTCATCTTTAATTAAGGCTGGCCCACCCAGTAGATGCAACCAGGTAGTATAACTGGCCTCTCACCCTTAACCCTTTGGTTGCCTGTGTAGGGTACACACCACATCACAAAACACTATGGCCTGATTTTATACTCACACCAGTTTTTTACTAGATATAACTCCAATGACTAATAGAATTCCTCCTGATTTACACAAGTGTAAATTAGAGGAGACTTGGATCTTATGTATTTTGCCAATTGACTAAACTATATTCACTTTATGTGCTGACCAAGGATGGTCCTTAATTTGTATACACATTTTTATTGTTCCTGCAGCTCATATTCTTGAATAGAAATGTCTATTTTCAAGGACTTTAGATTTTGGTACAGGAAATGAAGAATTGTAACAGTTTCTATATTTTTAGATCTGTTCAATCTACATTTTTATCTTAGCATTTTAACAATAATACTGGAAAATTTGATGATCTACATATATTCTGTTTAATATTAGAATGGTACTGAAAAGTGGTTATATTGTGTATTCACTGCCTCTTTGGTGTTTATTTTAAAATGTAAGGAAATGTATAAATTAGAGTGACAGGGCACTTGCTGTTGCATCTTGATTACATGATTACTCTTTTGTCATCATCAACATGTACTTTAAAAGTAGAAAACAAGTCTCTTCAAAAGTATCCATTTACTTATATCTGCAATGGGGAGTTCTTTGTAGAGTCAGTAGCAGGATATGCCCCTTTTAGTCTTGGTCACACCAGTTCTCTTCTGTTAGGCCATCTTGGGAATCATCATTTGTTATAAGGAAAGTTAGCTAAAACTGTAGTTACCCCAGCTGGGATATAAAAAAAAAAAAAAAAAAAAAAAAAAAAACCACCACGCACACAACAGTGGCCTTGACTCAAACATACTCCAGTGGAATGTTCTATTCTAATCAATCATAGAGTTCACTTTGTTTCAAATGACACTTGTATACTTTATCAAAGGAAGTGCTTATAGATATGCAATAATTTTTGTTTTAACATTTAGTGCCTTTAAAAAGTAAATGACTGGCAGCAGGGAAAGAGGAGATTGTACAAGCTTCCTGCCACACCCATAGCCTCTACAACCCAAAGTTGCTCCCAAATACAGAATGAAAATAATACCAGGGAACCATACACACCATACTAAATCTTGATCCAACTGAAGTCACTGAAGCAACTCTTCCATTGTTGGGCCCACGTTCCATTATAAACTGAACTATTGTTCACTTCCACCAACAGGCCAAAGTCAGTCTTGGTATAAGCCAGCACAACTGCATTGCAGTCATAAGAACCACCATTGATTAGTCTGACGCAGTATGGTCAATCTAGCCGAGTATCCTGTCTTTCAACAATGGCCAATGCCAAGTGCTTCAGCAGGAATGAACAGAAGAGGGCAATTATCAAGTGATCGATCACCAGTCATCCACTCCCAACAGTCAATGGCTAGAGACACTCAGAGCATGAGGTTACATCTCCAGCACTGAGATCCACAGGATAACTGAGCACTGTTCGCTTTAAACCTGCTGCCTATTAATTTCATTGAGTGACCTCTGGTTCTTGTGTTATGTGAAGGAGTAAATAACATTTCCTTATTCACTTTCTCCACACCATTTATGATTTTATAGACCTCTATCTTATTCCCCCTTAGTCATCTCTTTTCCAAGCTGAACAGTCCCAGTCTTTTTAATCTGTCTTTATACGGAAGCTATTCTAAACCCTTAATCATTTTTGTTGCCCTTCACCGTACCTTTTCCAATTCTAATACATCTTTTTTTGAGATGGGGAGATGAGAATTGCATGAAGTATTCAAGCTGTGGGCATACCATGGATTTATATAGAGACATTATGATATTTACTGTCTTTTATCTATCCCTTTCCTAAGGGTTCCCAACATTGTTAGCTTTTTTGATTGCTGCTTCACATGGAGCTGATTTTTTCAGAGAACTGTCCAAAATGACTCCAAGCTCTCTTTCTTTAGTCAATTAAATTATACTGTTTGAATCTTGATTCCTTGTTTTGGTCAGTTGGTTAATTTTTTTTTTAATGGATCAGAGACAAAGTCTATACGCCACATTTTACTGAAAGGCATGCGGAATTCAGCTGCAGAGAGCTTTTGGACTACTGATGAACTAACATTCTTAAAAGCAAGCACTTTTGATAGACAATGAGATACTTTGAAGACGAGGAAGAGATCTATCAGGGGATGTGTGCTGCTCAAAGCTGGACCTTCACAGAGAAACTGAAACAGGCTCTGTGCCAAACCGGATGGTAGACATCAGCTGGCAGGAAAAAAAAAAAAAAAAAAACCCAACCCAAAGATAAGGAAAAGGACGGATGCATATACAGCCACTGAATGTGCTGATGTACTGGGAAAAGGTCATGCAATATCTGCAGACAGAACTTGGAGGAAATACACCTAACTGGAGAAACATGGCAAGGATGCATTCTCCCCTTTACATTTTCCCCCTTGACTACAGAACCTTGTAGAGCAAATCATAATAAATAATTTTATATCTGATTTGAAGACCCTGGCAAGG
This sequence comes from Emys orbicularis, assembly GCF_028017835.1. Lineage (NCBI taxonomy): Eukaryota > Metazoa > Chordata > Testudines > Emydidae > Emys > Emys orbicularis. The sequence goes on along the minus strand of NC_088687.1, from coordinate 77,864,048 downwards.
AACAGACAAATCACATGATAGGTGAGTGATGAACCTCTCTATTTGAGTAGGCCTGAGGTTCTCTCTCAGACCCAATTTCTGAGCTAAACTAATTTTGTTTAACTTCCAGATATAAAATAAATGTGCAGAATCAAAGGTGCTCCTGCTAAGAGTTAGGCCCCAAATAATACAGGACCACAGCTTACTTGTCTTTTTGGGTGACCTGAAGGGAAAAAAAACATTAAATAACTTGGAATTAAAGTCACCAGTAATCTGAAAGACTGTATAAAGCTAACTTTTAACAGGGTTGCTGGAACAATTTATATAATGGGAGTGCTAAGAGCCATTGAACCAAACTGTAAATCCTGTATAGAACAGAAACCACTTCAAGCCAAGGGGGTGCGGCAGCATCCCTAGTTCAGCACCTAGGACTTTTAGACTTTATTACAGAAGTTACATTTTCAAAATTCATCTGAGCAGAACTTGTAAGAACTTGTATCTGCAGCAGCCAATACATGAGGTTAGAGGCACGGCATAAAACTCATAGCACCTGGTGTAGGGTGATGCTAAGATGGCTTTGTGACCTCCCTGTCCTGGGCCCCTGGAGTAATTTATAGAGCTGTGCGGGGGAAACACACAGATTTTTTTTTTCAGTGGCAATTCTGGGGGGAAAAGATTTTGAATCAAACAAATTGATTTTTTTTGGAATTGTCAGCAAATCAAAAAAGTTGGAAAAGTTTTGTTGCAGGTTGAACAAAATATTTTGTTTTGGGTTTTTTAATAAAAGCAAAGGGAGTGAAAGGCTAGATCCACAAAAAATGGAGGCACTGGTAGTGGTATACCCCAAATAGCCCAGTGGTTAAGACACTCACCTAGTGATATTTATTGAAGCAACTCCTAGAACTCAGGTCTATTGCACTCTCCTGGTAATCACGAGGTTAGAGAGTACTTCTCACTGGTCAAGTGACTATTTAAGTTTTATACACTAAGTGGAACAGAGATTAAGTGGAAGGACAGATTAAGAGAGCCTACCCCAGAATACCCAATAGCCTGATGGTTAGGGCACTCACGGGGGAGAAGGAAGACCTGGGTTCTAATCCTTTCTCCAAAATAGTCTCCCACATTTCAAGTGAATGCCTTAACCACTGGGCTGTGTGTATAAGATGAGCAACACCACCACCCTCTTCTTCCTCCCATGGTGCCCAAATCTCCTTGTGAATATAGCCTGAAAAAATCAAAATATTTCGTTTTTATAATGTTGAAATGGTTCATTTTGACATTTCCAAAAGAGACACACTAGCAACAGACTATCTGTGTCTTAACTCCCCCCTTTACGCAGAATCAAGAGATAAAATTCCCAGCCTGCTGCTCTTTTTTGTCAGCTCTCTCTCTCTTATGGCTACCACATTTCTCTTTGTTCACTTAATTACCACTTTAACTCTTATCTTATAACAGCTTTAGTGACTTCTCCTTGTCAGTTTTGTCTGCCTGACTTGCACTGCCTGATGGACCTCCATCTTCTGGGTCTCTGTTCATCACACTTTGTTCTATACCATGTCCTCCTTGGCTTTTTTGTAGAAAGCATTTCTGACCAAATGCTCCTAAAATAGCATTTTCTCATATTTTAATACGTTTCTGGAGCTTCTAGATTTTTACCTTATACTTGTGTTAGCACCCAGAGCCAATTCCCTTATCCTGTCATTTTCTCTGACTTGTGCACAAATTCCATCCCCTCACTCACCCTCCTTTCCTAAGCTACTAGACTTCTGGTAGCATTTCATTAGCAAGTAATCCTTAATTATATAAAGAATAACAAGCTCTTGCTCTCTGTGTTAATATGGCATAGCAGGTCATGTAAAATTGTAGTTTCAGCAATGCCATCTATTGGAGAGCACACATCTAATACACAGATTACTCATTGATAAGCAGGCAGTTTTAAAAGATTCGATGCTATGGCAGTCTGTTAATTGCCATGACTCAACAGGTGATCATTTAAATATTTTCAAATAAATAATCCTTCTCACACCAGCATATCTTGTCTGGCATCTATGGAAAAAGGAAAATGTTCTTTGGTACCAGAATTTCCCAGTGCAACAGGCTAATACAAAACACAGTTAATCCCAACACACCCAGAACCAAGAAGTTTTGATGACAAGACCTTTAAAAGGAAAAAAGGTAAAACAAAAATCTCTACTCTCTCTTTTCCATAGGAATGGTGGCCTGACTCTCTGTTTTTGTACCACCAGCCTGCATGGTGATGTGGTAATGCAACCACACTCCCCATCTGATCCTGCTAAATGAGAAACAGGATTTGGTGGGAGGTAGAATGGGGGACATTCTGGAATGGAAACAAGATTGGCAACTACTACGGTAGCACATAGGTAGAGGATATATGATCACTTTCGTCTCCCTTACCCCATATTACTGTCCTGGCTAGGCTAGTTCAGCTAGATTTGTGGTGACCTGAGGCAGCATGCAATAAGTCAAGATGTTATTATTTTTGTTGCAAGCTTAAAATACTGCCCTAAACATTTACAAGCACATGTTGCATACCAATTTAAATCATGTGTACAGTACAGCATAGCAAAACACCAGCAATATTTTGTTTCTTTTTCCAGAACCCTTGGAACTCTTCAAGGCAGATGGATGAAGCATTCTTCTACAAATATTGGGAGAACCCAAGTCCCCTAACCTCTCACTTGGGCTCATTGTGTTTCCTTGGGCAAGTCCTTCGGTGTACTACTTCATCCCTCTGTAAAATGGGGGGTGATCATATTTAACCACTTTTTAAAGTGGTATGAGATTTTTGGATGGATGTCACCATATGCTCTTTGTGCAAAGTATTATATTCTCTGGATTAAAATCCATGCAAACTAGGATTTAGGGTACTATATAGAAGGCAATATAACATTTTATCATGTTTATTCTCACCTCCCTTATTTATTGGCTATATAAACTTTTTGTAAGTATTCTTCTTGATATGTGGAGATAAATCAATCTATGTATAAAAGCCCACAGTATTAAAGCCAACCATGTTGTACAAGTGAAAGACTGAACAGAATATACTGGAATTTGTAGACTCCCACATAGAGAATTTGCAGGATGAAGCACTATTAATCAGACACTAACCATTTTTTGGCTATGAGAAAGGGATTTTTCTTGAATACCTTCCCTTTTATAGCCCCCTTCTCTCCAACAGAGGAGATATATGATGAGAGCCATCACTCCACCATATCTAGCAATGGGAGAGCATTTGAAAATGGGGCTTTTGGCAGGATCAAGTCAGGCCTCACAGCTAGTTTATGAAAAAAATCTCATTCTGTAAACTGGACAACATTTATTTTAAAGAACAAAGCACACCCACTCTGAGTACGAGAAAGGAAGAGCTTACTTTCACATGTCAAACATTCAAAAGAAACACAGCTGCACCTTCAGACTTTCTGCATCTGAGCACATGCATCACTGCAGTCTTCCTGAAGAACTGACAGAAGGCTGAGGTGCAAAATGTGTGGAAACCTTGTAAAGGTCCTGGAAGAAGTGCCATTCTGCCATTGCCCTGCTGTTCCCTGATTACATGTATTTCATAGATCTTGTCAGGGCCAAAAATGACCTAGGGTACTCGGGATGCTGAAAGCTTCCCCAATTGTCTTATGCTGTGTCAGGCAAAAAGCACAGGTCATTTACAGGATGGGTAAAGAGGCCAATAGGAGATCTGCACTGGAGAAAGGCTCATGTGGATAGAAATTATTTGAACTTGGGTATTGTAGAGCAAGGTGAAAGAGAATCTGCACTGGAGAATAGGCATATCCACTATACCTGTGCTGATACTGGAATGAGGGCCTGTGGCCCAGCCAATCTGCACCTGTGTCCTGTATGTTGCCTAAAGATTTTCTGCAAACAAGTTCGACTCACCTTGGGTTTGTAGTGGGGCAGCTGCCCCACTCCTGAAGAACAGGGGTTAAAGGCAGCCCTGGAAAGGGCTGCAGCTCTGAAAGGCTAGGCTGATTAGGGAAGCAGCCACAGCTGGGGCCACGCCCCAATCAGGCAACAGCTGGCCCTATAAAAGGGCTGTGAGGCAGGTGCTGAGAGACTCACTCTCTCTCTCTAGCTTCTGAGAGAGAAGGACCTGGCTGCCTGGGAGCTGAGCAGGGTACCTGAGGCGGAGCAGTGCTGGGGACCTCCAGCCTAGTTAAACCCCAGGATGCAGGCCTTGAAAAGGGCCTATGAAAAGGTACGGGGGCTGCAGAGGGGCAACCCAGAAATAGGCAAGGGCAGCAGGTCCTAACCCCCCTTGCCGATGATGAGTGGTTTACAGACTGCAATCTGCCCCAGTGAGCGGGGGCTGGATGGTGACTGGCAGTAGCCACTGAGGCAAGGTGGGGCTAGAGGATTGGGGGTTCCCCTGGCTGGGGAGACCAAGATTGTGGGTTACTGCTGGGGAAGAACCCTGATGTAGAGGGGCACTGGGGTCCAGGAGGGACACGGGGGCCAGCGGAAAGCGAGACACCGGCCTGCAGAGGGCGCTCCAGGCTGGAAGAGCTAATTCCCAGGATGACCAGCAGGAGGTGCCGCGCCGGTGATACTGGTCTCTGGTGGCATGAAAGTGCAATATTCCCAGGAATGAAAGGTTTGCCTGGAACGAGGTCACAAGACCACCTGAAATGCATGCCGTTGAGGTAGAGCTAGTAGTAGAGGAAGCTCAAAAGTAGATGGTACTGCTTGGGAGGGTCCATGCTCTCAACACTCACGGAGCAGACCGATTCCAAAAATTCTTGATGCATTTTCTACTAGCTCCTGTAGAGCCTGAACATGTGTGAAAGCTGCTCTTCTTTGGCAGAACCCCTGTGGGAGAGTAGCAATGCAAACACCTGCCCTCTGAAGCGCAGCAGAGGGGTATAAACATAGGCTACAGAATGTATTTCGGGCCTGGAAAGCATTATGGATATACCTGTATTTAAAGTTGGTTAATGTCTTCGCTGCAGCTGTCGTATAAGATATTGCATTTCAAAGCAGGCCAGATTTCTGAGAAAAAGTTATCCTCGCTTGTCTTCCGCATGTGTGGTCCTCTACATCTTCAGACTGACATGCCAAGTTAACGTTAACTAGATTGTGTAATTTCTCCACCACCACCAAAATCAGCTGTGCCCTGCAATAAACATCAGATCCTCAAAAACAGTATACACAGGGTCTGTAAGCACCCTATGTGTTAGCAGGCTGCAATTCCAAATGCTAAACAAATAGTTTAATTTAAGAATTGCAACATCTGCATTTGTATACCAAAGAACTTTCTAAAAACGACAAAAAGCAGAAGGCCAGATACCAATCTCAGTTATGCTACTGAGTAACTTCATTGAAATTAATGGAATTACTACAGATTTCCATCAGTAAAGGTGAGATCAGAACCTGCCTTTGATTAACAATGAACTGCGGATATTTTCTTCAAGCTGATCACGAGAAAAGTAAAATGATTGTGGAATTCCAAATTTGTCCCCCGTGAAGGACTAGTGGAAATTCCATCTACATTGCTTCTTAATTTCTGTGTAAAATCATTTTATTTTTTCTTCATTCTGAAGTCTATATTTTAATAGATGGGAAATTGCATTAATCTCTCCCTACACTGGTCTTTTCAATTTACAAGAACAGTATTTACAGTTCAAAAGAATAGCAGGAAATGTCTAACAAACTTAACACTTGGTCTCTAGGAAACCAGAAATATCATACTAAATCACTGAAAGCTGTTCCACTGCACCTTAACTACATTCAAAAGCATCTGAGCAAGCATGAGAAGTATTTCACTTTTCCATACACAGTATTATGAACCAGTTAAATACAGACATTTAAAAACAAGAGATCAAGATTAGCCTGCTGTTGGTTAAATAAGCATAATGGAAAACAGCTTATGTTTAGATCTGTGGCTTTCTTCTGAAAAATTACTCTAAAAATAGCATTATGGGGCTCTACGTTTGTCATCTCTAAAAGTTTCCATGTAAAGTGAGCACATTACATTTGATAAGTAGAATGATGAAGGTGAGGAATGTTACGTGTCAATGCTGCAAATTCAACCTAGAATCTAAAAGCCAAACTGGCTTATTTAGTTCTCAAACATTATCAGTAATAATGGTTCTACATGCCAAATTAGACCCTAAATGATAACTTATCCATTTTCTTCTGCTTCTGTCCTCAGTGACATGGCACAGGTGTAACTGATGGGAACTACTTAAAAGTCATTTGTTGATGAGTCAGAAGGAGAAATAAAATCTAGCATCCTCTAAATTAGCTGTGTGGGCTGTGCAGGGCTGAGAGTAAAACCAACTTCTTATTTTGTCACTAGGTAAACAGATCTGCCACTGGATGTATACAAGGGGCAGATCTGCTGAGCTGGGACATGCTATCTTGTGACAGGAGCACAGCTGCTGTATCCCCGCTTTCCACAAACACTAACAGCTCTGAGACCTTCTTTGTAAATGCTAGTGTGTACTATATTTACAGGGTCTCAATCCCTCCACCAATATGTATCAGGGCATCCACACCTTTGCACCATTTTCCAGCTGTCCAGCCCATTCTCTCGGGGTAGTGTGGTTGAGTTGTCTCTACTCAGAGAGTTCCCATTCTCAGGCTCTGTCTGCCCTCCCCAAGCACTTTTTTCCTGTGCTCTTTTTAAGGCATTTGTCTGTTAATGGACTAATTAGCTCATAACTAGGCCAAACTGGTGTTAGGAAGTTAATTGGGCACACCCCTTGATAAATTAGACCTTTTCAGGGGAACCTAATTGGTTATAACAGTGACTGTCTCATACTTCCCCAATTTTCTAACAGAAGGCAGTTTGTTCCCTCTTACTCTCCCTCCTTTTCTGGAGGTTTTATTAAAGCAATGCCGCTCCTCATCCTCAAGGTGATCATCTTGGATCCTCCTACAAAGTCCATCCATTCTCCATCCACAAAAGTCACATTTTTTGGGAGGAGGTCGCCCCTATAGTTCTGTCTCGGCTTACAGGTCCTCACACTAAGGGCAGCCTGTTGAATTATTCTCCCTGCTTTCACCCTCTTTGTTTGATGTCAGAGTTTGCTCTTGTTCTTTTACCTCCTGAGTACCCTGGGTCTCTGTTCTGCCCAACCCTCCAAAGTGTTCCAGGGATGCCTGCTCCTGTCATTCTAGAGGCAAGGGGTCAGCTAACAGTTCAACCTCCGTGGACAAGCTTGTGTTACCCCCATCCCTTGATCCTGTGTCTTTGTTTTCTTTCTCTTCCCCCTCCGTACCCTTGGAGGACTTCTGTCATCCCTCTCTCTACAGCTTGTAATTGGGTGTCTAGGTCTCTCCAGCCCCTCTGTGCTGGTCTCCTTATCTTGCCCAAGGGAGCACTGTATAGCCCTTTTCTACTTCCAACCACTACTCCTATGTGTTTCCACCTAAACTTCCCTTTGACTGCCAGGGGCACCTCTGCTATTAGGTAGAATTTATTGTCCCCACGTACACATTCAATTTTGACAGTGCCTCTGGGAAGTATCCAGTGGGGCTTCACTAGATTAACAAACAGGCTGGAGACATCTCCACTAAGCCCCTCTGGTACCTTCCCCCTACCATTGCTAAGATGGTAGGAGATTTCTTCCTTTTTCTTCTTGCCTAAGAGTCCTGGCCCAGCCACAACAATTCTGCAAACCTGCACATGATACTGTGTGTGTGTCCTTCATGGCCACATTGGAAACACACTGTGGCCTGAGCCCCTGCCAGAATTCTTTAGGATTCCTCCCTCTTCCTCTCAATGCCCTTTCCAACCATAGAGTCCCTTGTCTTTTTTCCCAGATCTAGTCCCTTAAACTGGTGACCAACTCTGGGACCATCCACCTCTGCAAACTCCTCTGTTAGTTTAACTGTGGCCTCCAGATTAACAGGCTGGGTATTTTCAGGGAAACCCTGAAGAAACTATTCCAGGATCACAGAATCCATAATCTCCCCCACAGTTTGTGCATCTGACTGTAACCAACACACGCCCAGTCTGTTAATTTCCTGTGTAATCCTCCAGTCCATCTTGCAGCTCTATATTTCTGACAGTATTTTAATGTGGACAGGCCCACCTGGTCCAAGACAGCTGCCTTAACCATGTCAAAGCCTGCTCATCGAGAGCCATATATTCTACCTGTACGTCCATGGTTAAATAGGGTGCCAGCTGAAAGACCCACATTGTTCTGTCCCAACTGGCTCCCGTTGACACTTTTTTGAAAGTAACCAAAGACATCATGGTTGTCTGCAGGTCCCAGCTTAGAGTGTTTTATCACCTGTGCCTGGTTTCTGTTTCCCATCGCAGGACTCTCCAAACTTTTCAGGAGTTGTTGCTGTACCTGGGCTTCCTCCCTTATAAATTCCTGCAGGCTCTTTTGCTGCTCAGCCTTCTAGGCAAGCAAGGACTACTTCTCTGCATGCTGGATGGTCTGCAGTCTTCAGCATCTCTTTTTGCTGCTTGTAGCGGGGTGGTCACCCCTCTCCAGGCCTGAAGGGGTTAAAAGCAGCCCTGGAGAGGGCTGCAGCTGGGAAAAGGTAGGATGATGGGGAAAGCAGCCACAGCTATGGCCAGCTTAATCAGGGCCCAGCTGGCCCTTATAAGAGAGCTGCGGGCTAGAAGCTAGCACAGACTCTCTCTCTAGCTCTCTTGAGAGAGAAGGATCTGGCTGCCTGGGAAGCTGAGGAGGGTACTTAGGGTGGAGCAGTGCTGCGGAAGGGCAGAGGGAGCTGGGGAGCTCCAGCCTAGAAAAACCCCAGGCTGCAGGCCTTGAGATGGGCCTATGAAAGGTACCGGGGCTGCAGAGATACAGCCCAGAGATAGGCAAAGGCAGCAGGTCCCAACCCCCTTGCCGATGAGTGGTTTACAGACTACAGTCTGCCCCAGTGAACGTGGGCTAGATGATGAGTGGCAGTAGCCACTGAGGCAAGGTGGGTTTAGCGGGTTTAGGGAGGGGAGACCCAGAGTGTGGGGCACTGCCCGGGGGACAAGGGCCAGCAGCAGGCGAGACACCGGCCCGCCCCCACCACTGCTCCACCAACCATTGCAGTGTTCCCTCCATCACCTGGACTGCAAAACCACTACACCAGCTTCTCCATCAGGTTCTCCATTCACATGAATACAGGTGAGATCCCAGACAAGCCCCCAGGTCTGACAGGGGCTCAGCTACCATACCACCACCTCTTCCTTGAACACAGATCGCCCTGAGACCTTCTTCCCAGTAAACATTAGCATGTACTTCGTTTACAGTGTCTCAATCCCACCACCAATACATATTGGTGCAGCCGCGACTTTGCACTCTTCTCCAGCTTTTGTGTGTGTGTGTGTGTGTGTGTGTGTTGAGGCATCTCTACTCAGAGAGCTCCTCTTATCAAGTTCTGCTAGTCCATCCATCTGTTGTACCCCCTCCCACTCCTCCCTTTCCTCCTTAAGCACTTCCTTCCTTTGCTCTTTTTAAAACCACTTGCCTGATAATGGGCTAATTAGCTCATTACCTTCCTAGCCTTGGTCTGGCCTAGGAGTCAGGCACACCCCTGGCCAATTAGACCTTCTCAAGGGAATCTAATTGGTGCTCATAGTTAACAGACTGCTGGATCAAGCTCCATCTCTCATCACTCAGTCACATATTGTTACATAGTCAAACCAAAACTAAACTTCCCAACTCAAATTACAGTACACATATTGGAAAGCTATATAAAAACTGCATACTTAATACATCTTCATTACTGTCATTTATATTTCACAGGTAACAGTTGTGGATAGTATCCCATAAATGGCTAAGAAAAAGAATTAAATTATAACAAAAGGTGGGCAAATACTCCCTCAATCAAAAGATCAAATAGGATTACCACTTTCTCCTCTGGATGTTTTCCCGGCCCACTAGCCTTAATCTCAGCCAGACACTGGCAAAGCCAAACGACACACACATTGCTCAGTTCTAATGAAAAAGAGACCTACCACAGAATTAAGTATCATCAACATATTGATGGTGGTACAGCTCAAATTGCCTCTTATATCCCTTCTAGCGTCACATCCACACTAAGAAGAGCTGACCTATGGTATCCCACAAGAAAGCTCTTGATGCTGATGAGCAAACCCTTACCTCTACAATCTCTGTTTTTCTGTGAGTCCAAAGCATCTGCAATATCTCAGGGCCAACAGTATGACAAGTCTCATCCTTCAATAGTCTTCCCTAAAAAGATTAGAGACAAGGCAAAAATTGGCAACACTGACAGTTTCAAGTGTTTATCTATAAAGAATCCAGTTTTATCCTTACTAGATTTTAACAGCTACGTGAGACATCTTTTCCGAGTCCAGATTGCAAGTCATAGCCAAGAGGTCCTGCAGAACTTCCAGAACCTCTGTGATCAAAACTGGCTGAGAAGAGGTTGTACTGGTTCCACAACACAGCTCTGTTACCATGCAAGCAGTCAAAATATTCCAAGTCTAATCAAGCCTATTCGCAGAATACAAAAAACAAATCCTTCAGCAAAAAATGTAAGGCTTTGTATCAGGTCTGTGTCCAGGGGTACACAATCAGAACCTTGCAGATGCTGCTGTGGTGGCAGTGAAGACTTTCTTCATTTCTATCACAGCCACAGCATAAAATTTGAAGTTTATGCCAGGAGTGATAAAATTAAGAATGCATTTGCTGCCACTGGCACTAGCCTTCTGCCTTCACACTCCATCCACTGAGAGTCACCATCATAAACTATGGTAGCCTGAGAGAATGGCAAAGAAGGAAAGGGCTGTTACAAGTGAACATGCGTGACTGTCAATGACATAAAATGGTTATTAGGCCCTGGTTATTGGGCCTGTAAAGTCACCAAAAGAGTGGTATGCTGGTTAAATAGCATTAGCCTTCAGAATTCTGAAATCCAACTGGATAGACTAACAACAGAGGTCCCCCGTCTCACTGAGAGCCAGACCTCATACTGAATGAGACAACAGTCAGCCCATGAGAAGGATGTAATCCTCACTGCCCAAATTGCTAATCCTGGCCCCAAAATAAAATCCACACTATGGCCACCTACAGAAATCACCTGGGGTAGTCCTATGGTTTTCAAGATTGTCACTAGAGAGGACTCATTATCCATCTGGATGTTAAAATAGTCATCAAGACACACCGTCCTGGGTTAACACCAGCCAAATTAACATTCAGACAGCTCAGCCAATGCCAGACGTACTTGGGTAACCTATATACACCACTACTACTTCTATTTTAACTCTAGTCCAGGATTCAGACACGTCAAGCTAGATACAAGTTAACCAAATTCTGGAGTGGAAGACACTACATATTTAAAGGACAAATGTTACCAACAGAAGTACACTCCCTCTCAGAGGATCCACCTGGTCACCTTGAACAGATGGCTGATCTATTAGCGGCCCTGCAGTATCACACAGCCCAAAGTTATTTTGCTTTTCTAAACGGCAGTAACTCAGCATCATAAAAAAACCAAAACTGGTTACTGCAATACATCACTTAGAATAAAATACATTGTAAATGTAGGTAGAGATTATTAATCTGTAGGACACATTTTATTATTGCATCTTGACAAAATTCATAAGGGATGAGACATTAGTGAGTTGTATTTTTGGTGGCATCAACAGTTCAAAGTCCTTACTGTCATTTTCTTCTTTATAGTAAGCTGTTATTCTTTAAAGTTATAGTATAATTCTTACCCAAACAGCAACTTTCTTCTGTCTTTCTCATGAATATGTACACTCATTTTAACACTAGTAAAACAAAGGCATCTTTAGTTATTGTTCTTTCTAGAGGCATCAGGAAATGTCTGATCACCTCTAGGGTACATAATGAAATATAGCGAATTACAAACTGGACTGTACCCCAGATACTCTTCAAATGGTTTGTTATATTAGTAAATAAAATTCAAGTTTGTACTAATGGTTCTTTTCTTATGTGTAATTGTTTTTATGGAAATGGCGATTTCTTAAGTAAACCAGCAAATCCTGAGCTGGTTAATTGCTTTATTTGTGTGAGTAAAAAGGAAGGAAACTAAATCTTGTACCCAAACCTTCACTTTGAAAAATAATGTATTTTAGTAGTATTATGTATTGTAAAACTCTGCTAGCTTTCAATTAAATATTATATTTGCATTAGAAAGAACAAAGTAACTCAACCTTCAATAAGTGGAAATATTCTTTATGGCGCTTGTGACCTATATATCGCTTGGTAGAGGACTAAATTTAATGGGATTTTGTATTTTTTTGGCTATGGGAGAAAATAACCTAGAGGAGCATTTATTTTATAACAATCCAAACAGTAAGCTAAAATTTGATGTGTATAGCTCATTTGTTCAGTGTAATATGACTCTGAAGCCAATAAAGTTCATGCACACTGCATTATATTCATGTTTAACCAAGATAAATACATAAATAAATAAATGCCACCTCACTCTCATATAATGCTTTTCATCAGCAGATATCAAAGTGTTTACAAAGGGAGGTCAGTATCATTAACCAACCCATTTTACAGATAGGGAATTATGGTGTTATAGATTACGGTATAATTTACTTATCAAAGGTTTTTACAGTTTAGTTTTGCCTATCTAACTTCATTTTATGTAAAAGAAAATCAATCACAAATGTGCACAGTATGTGGGAACATATAAAAAAAATGTAGAGAGATGGCAAATGTGTGATCCCCTAATATATATGGTCATCATTTTCAGAAGTGACTACTATATTTGGATATGAAACTTGACACTAGAGCTGGGTGGGAAACAGGAAACAGTTTTCCCATTTGAAGAAATTTTAGATTTAAAAAAAAAAAACCTCATTTTGACAATTACAATTCTCTCTCCCCCACAATTTCCCCCCACCCCCAAAGACTGACCCTTTCCTGCAAAAGGATTCAGTTTAGAAAAATCAGTATTTTTTTAAATGGAAAAACATTTTGTCAAAAAGATCCCAACCAGCTGTACCCAAGACACTTCCTCTGGGGGAAAGAGGATTAGGGAACAAACACCACATGATGAGTGTATAGTCACATCGAGTGCCTTCCAGGAGTGCATTAAGCAGATAGTGTGGTGATGCACATGGCATAAGAACCTGAACAGAACAGACTAGACACCCCTGGTAACTTTATTTGCAGAGATGCTGAGTACCCACAGCTCTCATTGACTTCATTGGGGGCAGCCAGTGCTCAGCACCTCCTAAACTTAGGTGTTGGGTGTCTAAAGTTGGACACCCAAAAAACTGAGGCACATAGAATTCATGGCCAATTCTGAAAAGGTGTCTATATTCCCCCCCACGTACAATACATTTGCCATCCTAAAATGTCAAAGATGACAATGATTTCACATTCTACACTTTCTTTCATCAAACAAAACAAAAGTGAGCAATAGTTACTGCATGTTTGTGAAACTAGCTCACATCTGAAAGCTGTGTCAAGGGAAATCTTTGTACACACAATCATCTCTTAAAAGCTGCCTGGCCATATTTGAGCAGATTCCCCCAGAAAGATTTAGGTCACCTCAGGAAACAAAACAGAATTAAATGTTTCCACATTAAGATTTGGAGTATAGAAAGTCAAACAGATGGCTTTAGGGGATATTTCCAAAATGTGTAATACACACCTTACCTACATATCAACCAGAATAAATGGCAAAATAATGGAATAAATTCCCTTCCCACTCTCTGCAAAATGTGTATAGCTCCATGGGCTGAAACACTAGAATATTTCCTCTGCACAGCGGGTCTCAATCCAGGAAGTCTACACGGGGATGAGGCTGGTTACCAGCATGCTGCAAATCTGTGCTCCACAGAGTTCTCCTGCAGCTGTACATTAGGGTGTACTGGAGATAAATGCACAGCCAGTGGATTCTTTACATAGCCTATGAGCGGCAGAAGAAACCATGCATCAGCTTACCTGCTATACCACAACCTGAAGAGGAAACATGAAGAACCACCAGCTTCACAAACGGGGTTATGACCCTCATTGTGCCTCTCAAATGGTACAAAGGGGCCATACAAATACCCAGTAGAGAGCAGGAGGGATAGCTCAGTGGTTTGAGCAGTGGCCTGTTAAACCAAGGGTTGAGAGTTCAATCCTTGAGGGGGCCAATTAGGGATATGAGGCAAAAATCTGTTGGATGATTTAATTGGGGATTGGTCCTGCTTTGAGCAGGGGGTTGGACTAGATGATCTCTTGAAGTCCCTTTCAACCCTGATATTCTATGATCTATTCCCTGCTGGTGAATCTGCACTTCCACTTGGCCCTGAATCTCCTCCTCTTCCTTGGTATGTTTGGGGTGGGAGGGGGCAAGCAGCATGGTGGAGCTCTGTTCTGTCACAGTAATCCCAAAGACCCTAAGCCAGTGGTAAAGTTACTTGGCAGCAACTTTAAATTGGGGTGGTCAACACTAAGAGAACAAATAACCATATCCCTCAACCTTAAGGTCTACACACTTTTATAGATATTTTGATATACATCCAGAAAAGTGGCCCTTGCATGGGTGCACACCATCTCTTACATTCCATTGAAGTTGTGCAGGAAATCTCATGGGAAAATTCTGTGGCACTTCTGTGAAATTAGTCAGTCCAGTTTCAAAATTAGATAATTTATATAATGTCTATATTACTAAGTTATAATTTAGATTAGCTATTAGTGTATGTAAATAGGCAATTCTCATTTCCCAATTGTGATCCCAAAGAACTGTAATCTAGAAAAGATTCAGCCATTTTAAGGGTTAACTGTTGCTAACGTTAACTCCAAGCCAATTAGAAATGTTTTTAATGCCTAGAAATACCTCAGTTGTGGAGGTCTGTAAAGAGGGTATGGACTACTGGTCCGCAGGAGGGGGCATTTTACTAATACACTCACATCTTTCCCATCCTGAATTCCACCACTCACTATTTTGTCTGGTTGAAATGTTTTTAGCACTCAGCTAATAAATCTTAATCAGATAAATGGCTTACATTGAGTACATCTAAAGCTTATTGGCTGAATGCACTTGATGAATTAAACAGATAAATGAAAGGGAACAACAGAGCATTACAGATTGGGGAAAGAAAGGTAAGAATGCTAAAACATAATACTGAGCTCCAAACCTTAATGATCTTACAACTGTGGTCTCCTGCCCCAATGGACCAAATGTTGTTATATTGTTTTTAAAAACTGACCCAAAACAAATTGTGGAAGCATGTTGGTAATTCAGACATCGGAGACAAAGACTGATAATCAAAATGCAGTGTAAGATCCATTTATGTCACTGATTTAGTGTGCTCACCCCTAGAAGGTGAGAGCACTCAGAGAACAACACAGTCCCTGGCCCATGCAGCTTTTTTTATTTTACAGTGCTCCGATAGCATGGTGACAGATAGCACTATCTTTGGTGGATTAGCATTGATCATTTTTGCAGAAGAAGTGTGATTTAATGAAGGATCTGTAGAAGTAGAAGCACAGCAGCACCTTCCTCCAAGAGGTGAAACAAAAAGATGCTGAAATGCTTTCCCCACAACTTCGTTCCTTGTGTTCAAAGCCTGTTGCTGATTCACAACATCCAGTGGCCAATAATTTTAAAACATAATTTATGTATTATGAGGGACCATTTGCCATCCACTGCCATATGGAATAGTTAACAGAGTCACCATTCTCTTTTGCAAGTAGTTTACCACCTATGAACTAATCATTGCTTTACTTATGGTTGCCACCAATTTCTTGACCCTCCATATTACGTAGAACATTACAGCAATTTCACACAGTAGCTTTTTTCCTATGGTTTGCTTTCATCCTCAAGGACAGCATGCACCATGACTGCGATAAGGCAATACATTGATACCATGTGCACTGTATGATGGCTTAATATTTGAAATGAACATTGCTGATATTTTTAGATAACTGTCAAAAAATGGTTTCATGGTTCTTTGGGAGATGACAGCAGTTTTAAAATGAATAGTCTAAGGTACATGTTATGCCCTCACCCTGCAAGTGCTGCATAAATACTTGAGTGTCCATACTCAAAGGGCTTCAAGTCAGGGATTAAAAGAACCAAATCAAATACTAGGCATTATTTTCATAAACAATGGAATTTTTGCAGTCCTTGAAAATTGAAATTGTTTAACAGCATATATAAAGGTAGTCAAAGAAAACACTGCTGTATTTAGGATAACGATCACTGGCTATAAGTCTTTTAAGTAAAATATCTAAGATGGGACTACAAGTTAGTTAATGAAAACAAGAACATGGCTACCAAACAGGTTCTTTCACGAGTCTGGAACATAAAATTTTTCATTGCACCAAAGGAAAACAATGTTCAGTTCTACTAAAAGCACACATGAAGTTCGATAGATTGCAAAGACAAGAGCGTGGGGCTGGAAGAGTGGGAAATAAATGTACAGTGACTAAATGAATGATATCCTGTTTTAACTGTTTTTATGAAAAGAGGATGCAGCCTAATGCCAAATTAATAATACTTGAAAAAGACTCCTATAAAAATATTTGACAATTATAAAAATTCCAAGTAACAAATTAACTGCCTGACATCAGACACCTGTTTAATTTCAGTTTGTGACAAATACATACAACTGTTAAGTGGATAACTAGATTCTGAATACTATTACTACTGTAGGCTGCAATATATACACACACACATATTATATATATATGTGTGTGTGTGTGTGTGTGTGTGTGTGTGTGTGTGTGTGTGTGTGTATACACACACACACACACACACACACATATACACACACACAATATGTACAGTATGGTAAATAATATAGATGCTTTAACATGAGACAAAGATTTATTTTAATATTGTGTATTATACATTACAAATATGATTAAGGATTGCTGCTAAGAAAGACAATGTTCCATGTATGGCTAATTTATAGCTGTGCAATCAGGATGGAATTCACCCCAGTGAATTATGTTATATTATGCTTATATGTTCCCAAGGCTGTATAAAAAGTGTGACATATTGTAATATTTGACAAATAGTACATTTTCATGTAATTAAGGAGTGCATTTAATACATATACAAAAGATATTTTAATGGGGTATAGTTTATAAAGAGCTTTCTTAATTAAACATATTATAGAGATGTTATGTAAATTAATACATTATCAGATCAGCGTACCTTACATCTCATGATTAAGAAGCAGCTGGTGGTGGCACAAATCCAACTTGCTAAACTTGTAGAAAACTCTCATTGATTTCATTTGGAGATTTGTATTAGAGGAATGGAGTTGCAGGGGGTCACAAGGTTATTTTAAGGGGGGGGGTCGCAGTCTTGCCACCCTTACTTTTCTGCTGCCTTCAGAGTTGAGAAGCTGGAGGTTAGGAATCATTAAAAAGGGGATAGAGAATAAAACTGAGAATATATTATTGCCCTTATATAAATCGAATACTGTGTACAGATGTGGTCTCCTCATCTCAAAAAAGATATACTGGCACTAGAAAAGGTTCAGAAAAGGGCAACTAAAATGATTAGGGGTTTGGAACGGGTCCCATATGAGGAGAGATTAAAGAGGCTAGGACTCTTCAGCTTGGAAAAGAGGAGACTAAGGGGGGATATGATAGAGGTATATAAAATCATGAGTGATGTGGAGAAAGTGGATAAGGAAAAGTTATTTTCTTATTCCCATAATACAAGAACTAGGGGTCACCAAATGAAATAGGCAGCAAGTTTAAAACAAATAAAAGGAAGTTGTTCTTCACGCAGCACACAGTCAACTTGTGGAACTCCTTACCTGAGAAGGTTGTGAAGGCTAGGACTATAACAGCGTTTAAAAGAGAACTGGATAAATTCATGGTGGTTAAGTCCATTAATGGCTATTAGCCAGGATGGGTAAGGAATGGTGTCCCTAGCCTCTGTTTGTCAGAGGGTGGAGATGGATGGCAGGAGAGAGATCACTTGATCATTGCCTGTTAGGTTCACTCCCTCTGGGGCACCTGGCATTGGCCACTGTTGGTAGACAGGATACTGGGCTGGATGGACCTTTGGTCTGACCCGGTACGACCGTTCTTATGTTCTTATGGAGAGCAGTGGCTGTTGGCCAGGCGCCCAGCTCTGAATGCAGCGGCTAAGTAAGGGTGGCAATACCATACTATGTAGGGTGACCAGACAGCAAGTGTGAAAATTCAGGACAGGGGGGGTGGGAAGTAATAGGAGCCTATATAAGAAAAAGACCCCCAAATCAGGACTGTCCCTATAAAATCGAGACATCTGGTCACCCTAATACTATGCCACCCTTACTTCTGTGCTGCTGCCTTCAGAGTTGGGCAGCAGGAGGGTGGCAGCTGCTGACTGAGGGCCCAACTCTGCAGGGAGCAGCGCAAAAGAACGGGTGGCAATACCATACCATGCCATCCTTCCTTCCTTCTGCGCTGCTGCTGATGGTGGCTCTGCCTTCAGACTGGGCTCCCAGCCAGCAGCTGCCGCTCTCCAGATGCCTAGCTGGGAAGGCAGCGCCAATGCCAGCAGCAGTGCAGAAGTAATGATAGCAGTACTGCAATACCCCCAACAATAACCTTGCAACCCCACCCCACACACACACCCACACACACCCACACCCCTCCTTTTCTGGTCAGGACCCCTACAATTACAACACCATGAAATTTCACATTTAAATAGCTGAAATCATGAAATTTGCAATTTTTAAAATCCTATGACCATGAAATTGACCAAAATGGACCTTAAAACTTCTCAAAATACTTTGTTTCATCTTGAGTGGTCTAGATTTAAATGTAATAGAATTACAAGTTTATCATCAAGATATAGTTTGGATAAAGAAAACCAAGAAGTGGACCAAAATAGCATATTAACAAGTCTATTCAAATATCTTTTTAAAGCCATACAGTCAAATTCAGTCCTCACATACAGACACTTGACTCCTGTCAACTTCTGTGGGAGACATCTGCATTCATCGGAGAGCTGAACTAGGCCCATAATGGTTTTCTAGGAGTGATAACAGACAAGACCACAGCTATAACTTTGCCTCATCCTTGATTTTCCTGGATTTTGTCTGCACCATGAAGTTCTTGCATTGTGAAAGGAGTTACACAGGGATAAAGCTTAATAAAAAGAATGGTTCAGAATACAGACCAATAAATCAAACCACATCCCTAAGTCCTGCAATACATTCCATATAGAGACAGTGATCCGTCCAGAGGGAACTCATTGCAGGATAAGGACCTAGATCATAAAAAACTAACTGCTACGTAAGCTCCATAAATAATTTTCTACTGTAAGGATTCCAAAAAAAAATTAAAAGCCACAATACACCTAGAAGAACTTAGATTGTGTATCAAATACACAAACTTCCCATCTTTCCTTCTCTCTCCCACCCAACTTATTTTTTTCCCCTTTTTCTGCATACTGACAAAGAACATGTTCAGACCAAATGGCATATTTGAAGCTGTACAGTTCAAGACGATAGCTGATTTCAACTATTCTTTTGTAACATTATCTTTTATACCAGATTACAGCTTGATCTAATTTGAAATGGCTGAAATATTAAAACGGGAAAAATTGATTTTATAATGTAAAGTCCGAGTCAACCTTAACTATAAACAGCACTATCAGATATACTAAAGTATGGTTATTTGAATGATACAATTTTTCTTATAGATGGCAAAGAAAGTAATTAGCTCAGAGGTGGAAAGATTAAAGTTTTATTCAAGACAAAATAACTGTCCCATTAGTCGTCAATAAGTCTCATGGATACCTGCAAAGCCAAAAATGCTGTTCCCCATTACTGCAAACTCCATCTTCACCTACTTGTTTTTCATCTTCTTGTAAATATTTATGATGTCACTGTGGATTCTCCTATTATTTTACTACCAACTACATTGTAACCAATACCCCCAAAATCTATTCTATATGCAAAAATCTTAGCTGTAACTTGTCAAGCATGTATTGGGCACCTCAAGAATAACTTGCTAATAGAACATGTAGGATTCTTCATTTTCAGGTTTTTTTCTTTGTATGATCTGCATGTTTTCTTGCCAACAGAAGAAAAAAGTAGAATATGTAATAATATAGCAAATACTTTAGAGGTGACAAGTCACATGGGAGATTAAAAAGATCCAAAGTGACAGAGCTGATCCTGAGGCACAGTTCCGCTTTCCCATTTTTTTAAGGAGAAGTAATACTAAGACTTTAAAATCCATACACACACCAGGGATGGAGGGGGTGGGGGGAAACCACTCAGCTCTTGGGTCACATTGTCTAGACCAACTGAGTTAAAGATTACAGAAGAACAACAGAACATTTGTTTTAAGTGTATGCATGAAGAACTGAAGTGGTCTCTGTATGAAGGATTTAAGAAGCTAATTGACAGCTAACTTGAGCCTAAAAATAACCTCAAGACTACTAAATTTCATAAACAGCTTTGAACAGAACAATCTAATAATTAGGGTCTTTTTGCACAAACATTCTTAGCAGAGTTCAGCAGGCCAGAGTGGGGAGCTGGGTCCAGTCTCTCAAGACAGAAGCCGTTGCTGCAGGGTGTGTGTTGGGCAGGATCAGCACCCCCTTCCTCCCCCTCCCAAAAAAAAACAACCCAATATTTTCACCAGCTGCCTATGCCTCTATCCCTTTGGTGAGAAAGTTACAGACGTTTACTCTAACTTACATTTCCATCTACATCCTCTCTGAATTTGGTCTTAGCTACAGATATATATTTCTTATCTTTTTCTAATCCTTTCCACCCAGAGAGACTGTTCTTTTAAGTTGCCTCCACTGTATTTGCTTAGTCACTCCTTCAATATCTCTGAAGCTCCTTGTTCTCCCCATTCCTGCTTTTTAATGTTACTCCTTCGGACTTCATTTGTGCCTGTTCACCCTTGGCCTCAGTCACTGGGTGCTTCTCATCCCCTCCCTCCATGCAGTACTATATCTGCAACTAATCCAGACTTCACTTGCGTGTGTGAACATTCATGCCTGCAAAGTACATTTTTGCATCTCTAAATGTTGAAAGCTACTAGTTTTAATTGTCAATTCAAGTGTAAATGCCACATGCCCATTGTGACCACAGCTCTATGTACAAGGGTGGCCTTCAGATCTGGAGAAGGGTCACAGAGGATTCCCTAGAGCACCCTCAAACATAATTGACGTTATATACAACAGGAAGGGAAAAGGGGGAGAGTTTTCAAGCCACCGCCAGAATCCAGCTGCTGAAGAAATGGAGCCAGGTGTCTGAGCAGGAGTCCCTGTGGTTGACCCACTAAGCCCCAGCAAAGGTGTGTATGTGTGTGACAGATTCCACAGAGGCAGTGGTGCCGGACACGGGGGGAATCCTCCAGACCAGATAGGCCCAGCTTACATCCTTGCAAGTGCAAACTGCAGCCCTACAGGCTCAAGCTATCCCCTGATCATAGCTGTCTCCCCTGCTTCCAAAAGAGTGGCATGCTGGTCTCCTGGCCCCAGCAAACACAGGGGGCCCTTACAGAAGCTATCTGACTGTACCACATGATTGGCTGCAGGAGTCTGCAAGCTGATACTTAGGGTACGTCTACACTTACTTCCTGGTTCGGCGGCAGGCAATCGATCTTCTGGGATCGATTTATCGCGTCTTGTCTAGACGCGATAAATCGATCCCGGAAGTGCTCGCCGTCGAAGCCGGTACTCCAGCTCGGCAAGAGGAGTACGCGGCATCGACGGGGGAGCCTGCCTGCCGCGTCTGGACCCGCGGTAAGTTCGGACTAAGGTACTTCGAATTCAGCTACGTTATTAACATAGCTGAATTTGCGTACCTTAGTCCGAAGTGGGGGGTTAGTGTGGACCAGGCCTATAGCTCAATAGTAGCAGCAGGCCAGTGGCTGTTCAACGTATTCTAGCCTGCAGCTGCACTTGTTGCAGTCCCTGCCTTCACTGCCTTGCTCCTGCTCCAGCCCCAGCTCCTTCGGGATCGGATTACGATTCCAGCTAACCCTTTGGCTTTGGTTTCTGACTCCCAGCTACAATCTTTGGCTTCACTCCTGGATCTGCCATATCTGGATTCAGCTATTACTGGTAGGCCAATCTCTTGCTCCAACCTAGGGCGACCAGGTGTCCAGTTTTCCACTGGAACACCCGGTCGAAAAGGGACCCTGGCGGCTCCAGTCAGCACCGCCAACCGGACCCTTTAAAAAAAGTAAGCTAATGAACTGTTACATCTCCTAATGAGGTAAGTAATTATTACCGCTACTTTACACATGAGGGAATGGAGAGAGGTTAAATGACTTGTTTAAAGCTACTGAGCAAGTCAGCGGCAGACCAGGATTAGAATATAGAGTCCCTTGATCTCAGTCCCAGGCTTATGTAGACACATTAACAGTATTTGTCCCCTCTAGTGGCTGGGCCACGTAAAAAAAATATGAGTTTGGTACTGTTTCCAGCAAAGGGACGGAGTATTAAAGGCCTTTAGATTGAGAGAGCATCAATTCCTGATAATCCATCCAGATGTTTATCATACTCAATCCATTAGAGTAAGGGTAAGAGGGCACAGTTGAATTTTATAAGTTTTTTAGATAAGAGTGGCTGAGTAGTATCATATATGCTAAGAGGAGGTGGAATTGCAAGAAGCAGTTGCATTAGAAAGTGATGATTTGGCAAGACATGGGCAAGATTTGATGACACCCATGCTTGATGCCACCAGAACCATTTTGAACAAATCCTGTGTGGATTCCAGTCCCACATGAACCTGTGATCTCTGCCTGAGTGCCACATTTTTTTAAGAAATGACTTGTGAAATGAAAAATCTACTTCCTGCTCTCAAGTTCATTTTCCTGTCCTAAAATGGGATAAAAAAAAATAATCCAAAGTTTCACACAAAATGAAATTTAAAAAAAAAGTTTTAGGTTGAAACATTTTGATAATTCCAATTTTGACTTATATTATATTGAATAAAAGTAAAACAGGTCATTTTGAAACAGAAAACCAAAGTGTTTCAAAAAGGTTTTGGTGTTATATTATCAAAATGTTTTTCCTCTTCCCGCCTCCCAAGTTTTCCCCTTTCAAAGCAAACTTTTGTTAAATTAGACACCTTTGCAAAACATTTGGCTTTCAACAAACCTGCATTTTCTGGTAGAAAAATATTCCATCAGAAAATTTCTCACCACCTCTAATAAATCACACTGTAGATAGCAAGTGTTTACACACATGCATGCTTAGTTTAATTAGTTTCAAGGTGAAAACTATCACAACTCATTAATATGAAATGAACCCTTTTGAGACCCAGAACTCATAATTCATATCAGCCAAGATTCCTGAACTAAACAAAGTTTCCAAGAATCCAAATGCAGTCTGTGAGAAAGCAAGCATTACTCTACTCGGCTAAAGGGTCATTATAGTGACACTACCCTTAGGAATTATTGGATGAATTTTGCATGGTTGCACTAATCCACCGTATCCAGTTGCAGTTATTTAATAAACAAGGGATCTGCGTCTATATGTGGGGATGAGGAAGAGTAAAAGAACATGTGTAATAGCAAGAAGATCACAGAAGAAGAATCTAAAACCAAAAAAACAAATTCAACATGAATAGAAAAATGGATGTAAATATGCAATATACCCATCCTTGTAAATACTGTAACATTTTCAGTGAACAAATACACGAGACAATAATGGCAGCGGTTTTGTATTATGTAGCTGTTACAGGGGGTCCCCGGTATATGTCGGGGTTGGATTCTTGAAAAAGGTGACGGATGCTGAGGAATTTTTTCCCATAAGAAATAATTACTTGCCCCACCTCTTCCTGCCCCCCCTCCACCTCTGCCCCACCCCTTTGTGCCCTCTTCCACCCCCCTTCTCCTAATGCACCCCATCCCCACTCCTTCCCCTCCGACGCAGTGCCTCCTGAACACCGGGGGAAGCACCCCCCAAAAAAAATAAATAAATAAAAATAAACCCACCATGAAAAAGGTGAAGTGCCGGATATGTGGCTCAGGACCACCGTGAATTGGAAAATGTTCCCCTATTGATGAGCGATGGATACGCGAAACAACGGATAAGGGGGAGACATGAATTGCCTTGTGAATTTTTACAGGTATAATTTTCAGAAAGTAACAGCATTCAAATCTAGTTATGGGTCTTCATGGGTTGAGTCTGATTTACAAAAGAAGTCAATCTAAAGTATGGTTAGGATAACTTGAAAAGAGTCTCAGTGGACTTTAATTACAGTATTAGTTTGCATTGTTAAAAAATAACAAATGCTTAGTACGTGGTGTCAAAAATTACTCTCTGCTGTAAAAAGCCAAGGACTAACTATACTTGTAGTTTGAACTTATTTTACTAGAATACATCTTAAGGGCTTTGCTAGACATAGTTAAAAGAGCTCTGATAAATTAGTGTGAAAATGAGTGTATGGAGTTCTGTATGTTTCCTATTAGTGAATTAACAGACAAATTTGGCCTAGTAGTGCTCTCAGTGCACCATAAACATGAAATCACTACTGAAATTATATATTAGTTTCAACTGCTAGATAAACAAATGTTCCTTTAACATGATAGCTACCAGTTTTATTAGAAAATAAAAAAGCCTCTATACATTCATCTAACAGGAGGCATATGCAGAAAGAAGGACCAGCAGCAGATGAGTGGGTTTTTTTCACCTACTAAGATCATACATTTTCATTTTCCAGTACAAAGAATTGATGTTCACTTCATTCCATCATTGGTGAGAAATATGCTGAATACTTAGCTAGATTAGTTCCAGAGTGGAAGTACAAAGAAGAGCACTAGCAAATAGTGTGTGCAGCTGGTTATGTACCCTGCTTAGGAAAATTAATTTGCCAGGACAGACTAGTGTTATATTGTTCCAAAACATCACTCTTATTACAAATGTGCAAAGTGAAGAAAAATTTAAACACTAAGCTAATTAATTTTGTGTTTATCACTTTATGGAGCACATTGTTCTTTTAGCCATTATGTTCCAGTTGGCTATCACACTTTATGTTCAGAGTTGGGCATTATACTGTGCAGTATCATCATGCTGAAGAGAGTTTAACCTTTTGAAGGCCTGAGCCTTAGAGATACTGAGCACCTTCTGCAAAACACCGCTGAAGTCTCAACTCTTGTTGAAGTCAATGGGAGGGAGATGAGGACACGTAGTGCTAAGCAGAAGGTGCTCGACACTTTGTAGAATCAGGCTCTGGAAAAAATCATGAATTATGAGTCTTTGAAGCAAATGGGAGTACAAAACTTAAGTGACATGGACATTGGTTTGTCTTAAAGTTAAAACAACCTTTGTTCTGGGTACTATAGTATTTCTTTAAAAATTTGGCTCTCAAAACATTCTTTTGGGTTTTCCTTCAAAAGGAAAGTCTGCTAAGGTAGGAAATCTATAAAATGCAGGCTCTAGTTATGACTCATTACTATTGTTTCCTCTAACTTTTCTCACCATCTCATCCTGCGCTATTTCCCATGTTCTCATGAATGAAACACACTAATGGAAATGTCAATGTTTTTAAAATATCTATTGGTAACATTCTGAGAAACGTAATGAAAAATTTCAAACTGCACTGTCCAGCTAGAATAAAATGCAATTTTTTGTTTTCTTTCACCCCAATAATGTGGGAGCAGGGGAAGTTTGCTTTCTTGTATAACATAAGTTCAGAAACTGTGTGAGCATTTGATTTCAGTGGTGGTACATAAACAAATACACAGCATTCTGTAAAGTTAATTTGTCTCACAATACCATTACGTTAAAAAGGAAATTACATTTAAATACTCTTATTGTGCAATTTGTGGTACAAATCAGTGAATGTACTGAAAGTCCAAGGCATCATTCCAGCCCTAATTTCTCCTGTTCTGTTTTAAGTTCAGTGGGGGAAAGTATGTGATCTTAAATACCATGAATTCTCATCTTCAGGGTTAGCGTGAATTACAGTCTATGTCAGGGATCTCAAACTCAAATCACACGAGGGCCAGATGAGGACTAGTACATTGGCCCGAGGGCCGCATCACTGACACCTTTTCATATAAAGATACAAAAGGCCCCCTCTCTGCCCTACCTCTACTCCACCCCTTCCATGAGGCCACACCCCTGCCCCGCCTCTTCCCCACCCCCATTCCAACCCCTTCCCCAAAGTCCCAACCCCAACTCCGCCCTCTATTCCAACCCCTTCTCCAAATTCCCACCCCTGCCCTGCCTCTTCCCCTGAGTGTGTGGCTCCCTGCTCCTCCCCCCTCCCTCCTGGAAAGTGCTAAGCACTGCCAAATAGCTGTTTGGCAGCAGGAAGCGCCAGAGGAGTGGGGACACGGCACGCTGGGGGTGAGAGGAGCTTGGCGGCCGCAGGAAATAACTCCGAGGGGCGCAGGGAGCTTGGCAGGCCGCAGCAAATAACTCTGCAGGACACGTGTTTGAGACCCCTGGTCTATGTGTACATCTAGGGGACATTTGACCCAAGTTTGTGTAATAGCCAGACACACTGGATAAATGAAACTTGAAAGCTTATTTTTCCTCTACAATCCACACTATGTTGTGTTCTTCACTTGTTATGTCAATGGAACTCCTTTTGATATCAGTTAAAGTTGTGTGTGAAAACAAGTGCAGAAAGTGTGCTACAGGACCAGATTATGCATCTCCTACATTTGTTCCTTTTCGGACTTTGACGAGAATTGGCAATCAGCATAGCATCAGGCCCACAGATTCCTTCCTTTGCTAAGTTTACGGCATACTTTTAAACAAACTCAGCACTATCTTTCAACAATACATCACTCCTCTGCTGAGAGGTAACAAGATGTCATGGCCGCGCTGCTTGGCTTTTCATTGGGAAAGAAATAGTGACAAAGAGTCTGGGTATATTCTTAATGCAACTTCTTATATACACCCAGTCTTTGAACAGAAGTGGTCACAAATAGCACACAGGCAAACCCCTCTTTCAGGAATTTCAGCCCAAACACCAGTTCCCAGGGAGTCACCCTGACTCAAGAATTGACTCAAGTCAGAAAGATTAAGGCAGAAAGCAAACTCCTCTGCTGTTCATTACCTGTGCGCCAAAGAAAAATACATCAGAAAAAAAACATCAACCACCACAGCATTTTCCTAATTAAATAAACTTGCTCAAGCACTAAGAAAGAACTTGTAAGACTATGTGTGTAACAGCACCATCTGGTGCCCTGACATGAGAACAGGTTATTGTTTTTACCAAAGCAAATTACTTGGTATGCTCAAAGTTTTAGGACATTTTTTTCTGAAGGCAGATCACCTTAAATTATTCGTGTAATTTAGTAGCGGTGGAGTGTTCCATTTTTTACTCTTGGATTAGATTAGTTTCAGAATTTGCAATTGGTACTTTTTTTAAGTTACTAAGTGACTAGCATTTGGAACAGCTCCAGTTCCAGTGCAGTTGAGCAAGCACTCCCACATCAGATGAGCTGGGGGCAAGTATTTGGCAAGGGGTAAATCTAAGGCAGACTGAAAATACATGCATTTTTTCCTCTTTTGTTTAACATGCCAGGAGTTGAGTTCAGCATTTTGCGTTGATAACACCACTTAAACACTCAGAAGGCAAGGAAAGGAAGGCAGTTCAGGTGAGGGAGGCTTCAGGATCAGGTCCTTAATACATAAAACATTGTGTGTGCGTGCATTTATTTCACCTACTTTTCTGCTGTATATGTGACAGCTGCCATCTTGTCCAACACCAGGATTTAAAGAATGGACTCCTAGAGTTGTAAGTGTGAGTTTCTACAGCTTGAGATGGAGAGCCAGCCTCTCCAGCTAAGAGTCATAACAGACCCACATCCTCTGTGCATTCAGGACACAACTTAACCACTAGGTTACATGCTTCCCTTGGACACTAGCAACTTATCCAAAACATCGAAGGCCCACATGCTCTGTGGATTGAGCACAGAGAGGGGTCACCTAATGCCCAATGGCCAGAGGGTTATTCATTCAAATCTCCACATGACTTCAGTGAGATTAAGACTTCAGTGAGGCTATGGGATCCAAATGAGAGAAGGAGAGAGAGAAATGTTAATTTCTCGATGTTAAATGTTTACTATCAAGCCTTTTACATTATTAAAAGGTCTTACCGGAATAATTTGAGAATATTCAGGAATGAAATCTGAAGTTTACTAGGATCTGAACAACACTATTGCAACACAAACAGGATTGCTTAAAGCTATTTGTCTGAAACAAAGTGAAAGATACTGTGATCCATCAGCACGGTATTAAACTGAAATGAATGTCAAGAGCAATTCCAAGCCTATTTTACTGTGTGTGCCTATAACAAACGTTACCATAAATTAAGGTAGAGTCTTTCTGTACGGTCTATCACAATTTACTTGAATTAATTGGTTTGCAGGGCTTTCATCTTCTGGCTTGCCAACTGTTTTTGACTGCAGGCAATCTTGAAATATTGTTCTGTTCCATGTGTACTTTTCTTTCTGGATACCTTGTGTCCACTGCAAGCAGAGAACAGTTTTAAATTTCAGTATTACTCTAGGGTTGCTTGCCTTGTCTTCAACCTTTGGTTCAAACCACAGAGGGTAACATTTTGGTTGAACTCTTTGCAATCTTCACTGCTGTGTGCGGTCTGGTTAAAGGGATGCATTCTATTTTTCAGAACATTCAGGACTCCCTTAAGATAATGCAGAGACATGTACAGACTAAGTTATTCTGTAGACTTGTCAAGGAAGTACCACTGACAGTTTTGCGATAGTCATAATCTGCTACATGCAGTTTTCAACAGACAGTAATTAGTCATGTCATTTTATATACTGTAAAAAGCCTCTATTTAAAAAATAGTTAGTCACTATTTATTATAAGGAGGAAATGGTGCTTTATCAGTATGTTCTACTCTACTTGTCCTCCCCACCACATACAGAACTCCGCCCTTGTAAGCATAAACTACTGAGCCAAGTTGTCATGTGTGTAAGGTCTCCTCCCAATTTGCCACATTTCCAGCATGTCATGCTCTTACATTGTACCTAAACTTAACACTCAGATAGCACATTTTCCAAACATGAACTAATTAAGTTATTGGTTTTATGAGGCATCCAGTGTTTAAGTGTTTTCTGATGCATGGAACTAATCTTAGTCCGTTTCCTCAATTTTGACTGAAATTCAAGAATACTTTCCCAGTGGTTAAATGGGTCTGAAAAAGATTGGTGTAGCACTGATGTTAGCACCCTCCCAAACACACACAATGTTCTCATACTAGTTGTTTTGTGTTCGCTTACTTTTGTCCTTGATTATTTGTACTGTGCTATTTGAAGATTAAGAAGCAGCCACTTGTATTTTATTTCACACATGCACTTAACCAGCAAGCTGTGAATGGTTTTAAGTCAACCTTCGGGAGGTCTAGGTTGGATATTAGGAAAAACTTTTTCACTAGGAGGGTGGTGAAGCACTGGAATGGGTTACCTAGGGAGGTGGTGGAATCTCCTTCCTTAGAGGTTTTTAAGGTCAGGCTTGACAAAGCCCTGGCTGGGATGATTTAGTTGGGAATTGGTCCTGCTTTGAGCAGGGGGTTGGACTAGATGACCTCCTGAGGTCCCTTCCAACCCTGATATTCTATGATTCAATACCTATTGGCTTATCCAAAGAGCAAAAGAAAGGTTGATGTTGGCCTAATAAAAATAAATAAGCCATCCTTGTTAGGAAACCTGCTCTCTCTAGAGACTGCCCCAAAGTTAGCACTGGGTGACGTTT
Organism: Emys orbicularis; assembly: GCF_028017835.1. Taxonomy (NCBI): domain Eukaryota; kingdom Metazoa; phylum Chordata; order Testudines; family Emydidae; genus Emys; species Emys orbicularis. Next base: position 77,834,474 of record NC_088687.1, on the reverse strand, counting down.
TTCAGATGAATAGTTTATTCACTGAAAAATGCCATTTCAGTCAACCTCAAGCTATTATCATATTTGACAGAAATTTGATTAAAAAAAAAATCAGGGAGAATGGCAGGGGAAGTTAGGCACTATTTACAAAACATTCAGAGGTGATGGTGGCAGATCCCTTATAACCTTTAGCCCATTGGTTAGGTCACTCACCAATTACGTGGGAGACACCTGGTTCAATTCCCCCTCTGCCCGAAGTGGGGAAGGGTGTAAAAAAAACTTCAATAGTCATTCACATACATTTGAGAGAGAGAGAATGAATATGAATATATATGACTTTCTAAGCCAGTGGCAAGGGTACTCACCTGTGAGGTGGGAAATCCAAGTTCCCGTCCCTGCTTGGATGACTACACAGTGGAACAGCTTCAAAAGGAGAAATTGAGAGACCCATAGCAGAATATACCAGAACTTAGTGGCTAGGGCACTCTGCAGCAACTCTGGAGACCCGCACTCAAATCCCTTCTCCACATCAGGCAGAGTGAGAATTGAGCTCAGAGTGCCACACACCTGGGTTGAGGGCCTGTCCACTGGGATAAAGGTTATACCTTCTACTCTGGCTGTTTTGTACACCTAGCCCTTCATTTCCTTTGCTTTTTAAATATAGAAGTGCCCAGGAACTAAATGATTCATTTTGGGTCAAACAAAATATTTCATTGGATTCAAAACTCTTTTCTGGTTGACTTTTCTTGATTCAATTAAATTTTTCAGAATTTTCTGAGCCAATTTGGGTCAAGTTGTTTTTTTAAACTACCAGCAAACAAAAAACAAAAAGATCAGTTCCTTACCCAAAGTATCCTCAAACATCCAAGTATAACACTGTTCCACCTTTATTAGGAGACCACATCAGTAAAGCACTCAGTCTTTGCCAGTTCCTTGAGTGGTTGCTCAAGGAAAGTTTCATTGTAATACTTCACACTTATACAACACCTTCCATCCAAGAATCTCAAAGTCAAATAATTGAATTCATTAAAATTTGTAAATTAATTTTCAGAACACCTCTGTGCTGTTGCCATATTATTTTAAATCTGTGCCTCAGTTTCACCATCTGTAACTTGTTCAGAGGAAGTCTTGGCAGAGCCAGGAATAAAACCTGTCTCCTGACTTCAGCTCTGGGTTTTAGCCATAAGACCATCCTTCCTCTCGTTATAGATTTGTGGCAAAATTTTGGGATAAATATCACTGCACGTTTACATTATGACAAAGGCAAATGTGAGGATGTCACTGATGAAACCAAAATGCTTATGTCTATTTCTCACTAGCCACACAGGTGCCATTTATAAAAATCTCTTTGGTAAAAGAAATACCATGAATATAAACAGCAATGGGACCCAGCCACAAAGTTCAGCACCAGGTCAGACCAAGCCCAAAATTTGGGGTTGTTTGGATCTAGGCTTTTGGATGTTATTTTCACTTTGCTGCATTTTAAGGTCTTTCAGGTATTCACATGTACTAGTCAGACAGTAAATCACCTTAATGTAAAAAATGAACTGTGATGAGAAAACGTAATCAGTGTTTAATCCAACTTCTCTCAGGTAAAGAGATTATTGCTGATATTATAAAACTAACACTCTGTATTTGAACTTAAAATGAAGGCTTTTTCTGTTTGTAAAGTGAAAATGGACACTTCTTGAGCTCAATTGTTTTCTGAAGTGAAGGAGCGACACCTGCTGGTAATATTTATGTGAACTGGCAAAAAGGTCTCAAAACAAATTTTATGTAGTACTTCAAATGGTTTCCACTGTCTTTTCGGGGCATAACAGTGTCTTTCATATTTAAATGGCTCTCTAGCAACTTCTTCTAAGAACTGACTTACATCAAAAGTAGTTTCTTAGTTTAGGCATTAACCTCAAAATCCCCCACAAAATTGTTGTGCAGAGAAGACTGAAACCAAACAATATTGCATGAAAACCAACTACTACCAAAAATGCTTACTTCTTGTGCATTCTACATATGAAAAACAGATTAGTACAAACACAGGATACATTTTTATAGCTCATGTGCCCTTTAACCGAACGTTTTAAAAAACTGAGCTGTTTCCCCCCTTCTGTTTTAAACATTTTGAAGTCAGGCTAATAGAATATCATGAAAATATAATTGCTAATTGGAATAATACAATGACCCTTCAAAAAATTCTGAGCTGGCAAACCCAATTAGTGAACATATAAATGAATAGTTGGCTCCCTCTGCAGTGAACCGATAATAGCTGCACCTGCTGATTTAAGTGCCAAATTTCAATCCAATATCTTTATTGTGAAGATAATTGTACAGCACCCCAATTTCCTGGGTAAAGGGTATTTTATTAACTATAATTTTATTTATGAAGCACTTTTTATCAAAGATCTCAGGATGTATACAGACATCTCATAATAAAAACAATAAGAGTCATCCTCAAATTACAGCAGAAAAAATATGCAGAAAAATGGGGGGAATGGAAAGGATTCTAAACATGGCAGTAACTGATTAGAATAGTATCTAGTAGTGTTTTTAATAAAAAAAACAGATGCACAGGCTTTAAAAATAAAACAAATTAAGTTTGTTAGCAATAAAGGTATTATTCGAGTTAGCAATAAAGCATTATTAAAAGCCTAAGTGGATATTAAACTACAAAACTACATTTGCACAGCGCTCCAGCCATAGACTGATCTTTAAATCCAAGCTAAAGTCATTAAATAGTTCCATTTTTTACATTTCCTCTACCATAGCAACATCACTGTGAGCGCCACACTGAACTCTTAAGATCCTTATTTCAAGTGCTGATTTTTGGTTTCCTGATCAACTAAACTAAAGAAATGTATTTTTAACTCTCTATGGAATCCTGAGTACTAAGAAAGGTTGCTCTGCTGAATTTGATATAAAAACTTGCAGCTCTGAAGCAGCTGGAGCAGATCAGGAAGACATCCAATATGGCAGAGTCATGCAATCTGCAAAACTCAGAAATCTGGATACCAAGAAATTTCCTTAAACTAGAGATAACTGGGGGGGAGGGGGGGAATTAAATGAAATGGTGTTTGGGGGTTTTGGTTGTTGCAAAATGCTGATTTGTAATAAATTTGCAGGAAAAGGTCAGTTTAGACAAAACTTTCTCAGGTCTTAGGATGGAATTTCTGGATTTGATCAGAGAGAAACCACAGAGTAGCCAATATCCCGGTGGTTACAGCACTCACCCGGAATGTGGGAGACAGGCTCAAGTCCCTGCTCAGAATCAGGCAAAGCAGGAATTTATTTAATATTGATTGGGCCAGAGAGAGAGAGAGAGAGAGAATGCTCTTCTTGATTCTCTCTCTCTAGCCCAATGAGCAGAGACTGGAACCTGGGTCACCCACCTCCCAGATAAATGTCCTCGCCATTGTCTATCCTGAGTTAGCACTCCCTTGTTTTTTGTGAAAGGGCTCAGGTTTGGCTAAATGCAGAACAAAAATAAATTCAGAAAAATTGAAAAAAAATTTGTGACCTGGGATTCTTAGTTTCTGGACAGCCCAGTCTTAAACTTGACTACAATTACAGAGAAGACTTCAGAAGTCAAAATACCTCTCCAATCTTCGTTGGTCCCCCTAACTGGAAGAGCAGATGGATTTCAAGATCACCTAACCGCTACAGACCAAAGAGTGGCATCATATAAATCAGCTCAGACAACAAGACATCCATTTGCAACCCCTGGAAACCAAGGTCCTCTATTGGCTGTGGCTACAGTAGGGAATTTTAGCAAAATACTTCAACTGGTGATACCACCAGTACAGCTGAAGAAGCGATACCAGTTTAGAGAACACTGGAGCACTTTATGGCTCTGGGAAACCACCAAAAGTTGCCAAAGCTTTGTGCACATAGGAGTTCCTACCAGTACATGAAGCAGTAGGAATTTCTTGCTAAAATTCTCTGGTGTTGACATTGTTAGAAGAATAAAGCTGAAGGGGAAAATATTGGAAACAGAAGTCACACATACAATATAGAACTCTGAGGACTCCTTGAAGGATAGCAAATCGTGGGAAACAAGCTTGTTAGCTCGTTTCCCAAAGGGATCCCAAAACGAAAAGGAAATGGGAATACATGAAAAACAGAGCCTATCAGGAACCAAGTGGCAGTGTTAGAGATCTTCACCCTCAGCTTTCAATCATCACATAACTTTAAAGACAGGCAATTCATTTTACGGGCTGCCATAAGAGCACGTGTGTGCATGCACACTCTTACTCAAGTCAGGGGCGACTCCAGGCACCAGCGCAGCAAGCATGTGCCTAGGGCGGCAAGCCGCGGGGGGCGGCCTGCCAGTCGCCGTGAGGCGTGGGACCGGCAGATCATGCGCAGAAACGCCTCAGAATCCGCGTGACTGCCGTGCTTGGGGCGGCAAAAAACAGAGCCGCCCCTGACTCAAATGGAGAAAAACAGCCATTTTTTTTCCAATCCAGCAAGAGAACTACTTAAAGATCAGAGTCCTAGATATATTACCTTAAATCAGCAACCCTGAAGATTTTTTAATTTGTTTTAAAACCCTGAAATCAAAGACTCAAAAGGCAGACAAAATTTAACTCAAAGGCACCATTGTGTGTTTAATTAAGTGGCAATACTATTTAATAAGAAAAATATATTTACATATCCTAGTTAATATCATGCTTTAGCTTCAATTATTATATATTAACAGGGGACATCTTTAATAATTTTATGATAACAACCTTTGGTGGGCCTAACTATGCTTTCCATGTAGCCTGTGGGACTATGCACTAATTAAGAAGGGCCTATACAAAATACAATATCTTTTTCAGATGGAAACAGGTCATGAACATTTTTAGTACCCATTTTTCCTTATGTTCTCAATGTTCCCTATTCTTGAGTCTTGTACCTGACAAAGACAGCTAAATAGGATTAAACTCAGGTTCCTACTCAGACTCCAGGACACATCCTGCCTTAGGCTCTGATCCTGCAAGGTGAAGTGAATGAAGCTATGTGCAAGGGGAGGGATCTGCCTGCAAACAACAGGTTGCAGGATCAGAGCACTGCCAATTAATGAACACAACCAGTTTAAAGTGTGTGAACATAAAACTGATTGTGCCACAGTTTGAATATTACAATATTACATACTGCCTGAAAAAAAATCCCTCACTGGCTAGTATAACAAGGATATAATAGAGGAGGAGAGAGGGTGAGAGTTTGATACATCCTCATTGCAAGTCAGGCTGGAAATAGTATGGACCTGATACAATGCCCATGGAAGTCAACAGAAAGACTCCCATTGATTTCGATGAACACTGGATCAGACCCTACACTACTATTTCTGTACAGTTAATGTAGGTCCTGTGAGGACAATAAAACATTGCTCCAGTCATTAAAGTTAACTGGGGCTATTTAATAACCAGTCTTCTTTTGCCCTCAGCAGGGTATTGCATACAGTTTTAATGTGTTTAACTGTTCCAGTTAATTAGATATTGAGAAACTGATTGATGACTCAATAGCTCATCTGTTGAGTACCCTAGGAAGCAACAATATACATAAAAGAGCCTACTTAGAAGAGACATTAATCAAACTGAAAATGCCCAGCTCATCTCCTTGGCATTCTTTAAAATTCTGTACACAGAATATTACAATTAACAACCACTCATGAAATTGAGTGAAAAGTGCTCTCTTGCACTAAGACAAGAAATAGCTAGAAACCTCAGATAAAAAAAAGATTGAGTGGGCCAGTATCTGCTCCATCCTATAGAGAGAACTATATTATGTATATGTATGTATTATATTACTTTGATCTTACAATAGGGGCTACTTTAGTCATTGTGGATGAAAAGAGATTAAACTACTAGGTTCGCCAGGGGATGGAGACCTAAGCCCTGAGGTAAGTGGGATACCGGGAGGAAACACAAGGAGGAGGGTGCAACAGGGGAGGCCTCCTGATTCATACTGAGAAAGTAGGGCAATCGACTAGGTATCTTAGGTGCCTGTACACAAATGCAAGAAGCCTGGGAAACAAGCAGGAAGAATTGGAAGTCCTAACACAGTCAAGAAACTATGATGTGATTGGAACAACAGAGACTTGGTGGGGTAACTCATATGACTGGAGCACTGTTACGGATGGATATAAACTGTTCAGGAAGGACAGGCGGGGAGAAAAAGATGGCGGAGTTGCACTGTATGTAAGAGAGCAGTATGATTGCTCAGAGCTCCAGTATGAAACTGGAGAAAAGCCTGTTGAGTCTCTTTGGGTTAAGTTTAGAGACGAGAGCAACAAGGGTGAGGTCGTGGTGGCATCTGCTATAAACCACCAGACCAGGAGGATGAGATAGGCGAGGTTTTCTTTGGATAACTAACAGCAGTTTCCAGATCACAGGCCTTGGTTTCTCATGGGGGACTTTAGTCACCCTGACATCTGCTGAGAGAACAATACAGCGGTGCACAGACAATCCAGGAAGTTTTTGGAAAGTGTTGGGGACAACTTCCTGGTACAAGTGCTGGAGGAACCAACTAGGGGCTGTGTTCCTCTTGACCTGCTGCTCACAAACCGGGAAGAATTGGTAGGGGGAAGTAGAAGTTGGTGGCAATCTGGGCCCCAGTGAGCATGAGATGGTCGAATTCAGGATCCTGACAAAAGGAAGAAAGGAGAGCAGCAGAATACGGACCCTGGACTTCAGAAAAGCAGACTTTGACTCCCTCAAGGAACTGATGGGCGGGATCCCCTGGGAGGCTAACATGAGGGGGAAAGGAGTCCAGGAGAGCTGGCTGTATTTTAAATAAGCCTTATTGAGGGCACAGAAACAAACCATCCTGATGTGCAGAAAGAATAGAAAATATGGCAGGTGACCAGTTTGGTTTAACAGAGAAATCTTCGGTGAGCTTAAACACAAAAAGGAAGCTTACAAGAAGTGGAAACTTGGACAGATGACTAGGGAGGAGTATAAAAATATTGCTCCAGCATGCATGGGGTATAATCAGAAAGGCCAAAGCACAATTGGAGTTTCAGCTAGCAAGGGATGTGAGGGGTAACAAGAAGGGTTTCTACAGGTATGTTAGCAACAAGAGAAGGTCAGAAAAAGTGTGGGACCCTTACTGAATGGGGGAGGCAACCTAGTGACAGATGAGGTGGAAAAAGCTGAAGTACTCAATGGTTTTCTTGCATGAGTCTTCACAGACAAGGTCAGCTCCCAGACTGCTGCACTGGGCATCACAGTATGGGGAGGAGGTGAGCAGCCCTCGGTGGTGAAAGAACAGGTTACGGACTATTTAGAAAAGCTGGTCATGCACAAGTCCATGGGGCCGGATGCAATGCATCCAAGGGTGCTGAGGGAGTTGGCTGATGAGATTGCAGAGCCATTGGTCATTATCTTTGAAAACTCGTGGTGATCGGGGGAGATCCCGGGCTATTGGAAAAAGGCAAATATAGTGCCCAGATTTTAAAAAGGGAAGAAGGAGAATCCGGGGAACTTCACACTGGTCAGCCTCACCTCAGTCCCCGGAAAAATCATGGAGCAGGTCCTCAAGGAATCCATTTTGAAGCACTTGAGGAGAGGAAGGTGATCAGGAACAGTCAACATGGATTTACCAAGGGCTAGTCATGCCTGACCATAATGAGATAACTGGCTTTTCTATGATGAGACTTCTATGATGAAATAACTGGCTCTGTGGATATGGGGAAAGCGGTGGACATGATATACCTTGACTTAAGCAAAGCTTTCGATACAATCTCCCACAGTATTCTTGCCAGCAAGTTAAAGAAGTATGAATTGGATGAATGGATTGTAAGGTGGACAGAAAACTGGCTAGATTGTCAGGCTCAACAGATAGCAATCAACAGCTCAATGTCTAGTTGGCAGCTGGTATCAAGTGGAGCACCCCAGGAGTCAGTTTTGTTCAACATATTCATTAATGATTTGGATGATGGGATGGATTGTGTCCTCAGCAAGTTTGCAGATGACACTAAGCTGGGTGGAGAGGTAGATATACTGGAGGGTAGGTATAATGTCCAGAGTGACCTAGACAAACTGGAAGAATGGGCCAAAAGAAATCTGATGAGGTTCAACAAGGACAAGTGCAGAGTCCTGCACTTAGGACAGAAGAATCCCATGTACGGCTACAGGCTGGGGACCAACTGGCTAAGCGGCAGTTCTGCCGAAAAGGACCTGGGGATTACAATGGACGAGAAGCTGGCTATGAGCCAACAGTGTGACCTTGTTGCCAAGAAGGCTAACGGCATATTGGGCTGCGTTAGTAGGAGCATTGCCAGCAGATCGAGGGAAGTGATTATTCCCCTCTATTCGGCACTGGTGAGGCCACCTCTGGAGTATTGCATCCAGTTTTGGGGCCCCCACTACAGAAAGTATGTGGACAAATTGGAGAGAGTCCAGCAGAGGGGCACATGACTTATGAGGAGAGGCTGAAGGAACTGGGCACATTTAGTCTGCAGAAAAGAAGAGAAAGGAGGGATTTGATAGCAGCCTTCAACTCCCTGAAGGGAGTTCCAAATAGGATGGAGCTAGGCTGCTCTCAGTAGTGGCAGATGACAGAACAAGGAGCAATGGCCTCAAGTTGCAGTGGGGGAGGTCTAGGTTGGATATTAGGAACAACTATTTCATTAGGAGGGTGGTGAAATGCTGGAATGGGTTACCTAGGGAGGTGGTGGAATCTCCATCCATAGAGGTTTTTAAGGCCCGGCTTGACAAAGCCCTGGCTGGGATGATTTAGTTGGGATTGGTCCTGCTTCGAGCAGGGGGTTCAACTCAATGACCTTCTGAGGTCTCTTCCAACTCTAATCTTCTATGATCTCTGGTTTTCTGGCACACTGTGTTAATATCTGGAATATGTAGGCCTCTCCTAATAAATCTGATGAGCAATTGAGACTTTAGCAATTATACCCATCTTAAAAATTATTTCTTTCTTGGAGGAAGACAGTAATGTTGTGTTAAAATACAAATTAGATAAAATGCCTCCCAGCCTCTTCAGTTCCATCCTTATGAAATAAAGACTTCTCTGATGTCTGGTGACTACTGAACACAAGTAGTAAAAGTCTTGACTTTCCATTACAAAGTTGGCTCCTCATCCAGGATAGGTTTGATTTTCACAAAAGTGGAAGAGCCTCAAAGTATTTAGCTTTTAAAATATTTTAGTACACACCAATGCGCTGTTGGCAAGAAGCCAGTAATTCCAAAGACCAGCACCTAGGCAAAGATTCCCTTCTCACATGTTAAAATTTTTAACAGAGCACATGTACAACAATATTTTGAAATAAATGACAATAGGCAAGTCTTCCCCTAGGATTTGTGAGAAGAATTTAAAGTTATACTTGGATGAATTACCATTATGTAATTTTTTGGGTCGGGGAGGTGTATCTGCAGTCAGAGCAGTTGATCTTGGAAACAGCTAAAATCAGTTCTTCTACAACAAGAAGTTCCAGCTGAAGTTCAACTGACAACATTATCTCATCCAGGACCCAAGCCTGCCCCCCCCCCCCAAGACAGTATTTTGATTTTTTAAAGTTAGACGCATGCTTTCAAAAATATGTTATCCCATTCTACCTGCAATTACAATGACAGAAAAAGAGTAGTGATCAAAATGCAATAAGACATTTGTAAATGGTAATGTATAGGAGGAAATCCTACAAACACATTGTTTAGAAAGCATAAAAATATCACAGTATGATAAAGAACAAAATATACAATTTGAAGACCGATGAAGTACTTTTCAGGGACCTTCTAAAAATCTCCCGGGCTGGGTGGTTTTAGCACCAACCTCCGTCAATCTTTTCTGGAGCTATGGAGTGTACTGAATACTTCAAATCTTGCCCCATTCCCTTGATGAAAGAATATTACTCAGTAATGGTCAAAATCCAACATGACTGCATTCCTTAAAAGAATAATTCAGAGCCGTGTAGCTCGTATTGGCCAATATAATCAATCTAGACAAAGAAATACTGTCACAGAAATACTGGGTCTCTCTGACCAGTGAAAATTAGCAGTGGAAAGGATAATCTATCTTTATTTCAAGGGAAGTCACACATTCATATATTTTTCAAAAACTAATTGTCAATCATATTAAACAAAGTCAGCCATCTTTTAGTATTAAGAGAGAAAGCATTAGGGTTCTATTGGAGGACATTTTTGTTGTACTAGAGAAACTTCCTTTTAGATATCAATTTGCAACCTCTATCTAACTGGCCTACATTTCTCCCTGTGCACTCCTTCACTGGAATTCCTTTTGATCAGAGAATTTCTCTTTAAAGAGCAGCACAAGGCAAGAGCATTCGTTTTGTCACCTCTTCCATTTGTTCCAGTCATTGCACAGCTCACAACAGTTAATGTTCTCCAGAGAGTCCGTCCATAATAAAGATATATGGTGAAAACACTGTTTTTCCTTCATATCTGCAGAATGAAGTGATTCTAGGATAGAGTGTTGTCTGATCTTCCAAGGAAGCAATCAGCTAAGTTCCCTCTAAGCTGCATGGCCACGCAGAAGGCTATCAAGGGATGCACAGCAGGGAGGTGCGCCTCTGTCATGGTCGCAGGTTGCTGCGGCAAGAGAGGACTGGGGGAGTCCTCTCTCTGTGCCGTAGCCCTGGGGCAGCCTGCACCCCAGACCCCTCATCCCTGGCCCCAACCCAGAGCTCGCACCCCCACACACACCCAGACCCTCTCACCTAGCCCTGAGCCCCTCCCACACTCCAAACCCCTAGGCCCCACCCCCATCACACATCACCTCCATATTGGTGCACATAAAATTCATTCTGCACATGGATGTAAAAGATTAGAGGGAACATTGTAAATCAGGTATCTTGGTACGGTAATGGCATGCTAAACTGTATCATATTGTTCAGCCACTTGGCGGCACTATGTAAAATACCCTATTTAAACCAACCCCAGCCATACCTGTCAGAGCATTAAAAAAAAAATCTTATGATGAACACATCTGGTGTGTGTAAGTAAGCTCTATAACCAGTCCATATCTGCTACGGAAATACATGACAGGTATGGTCAGGTGTCAGACTTCTAGTTGACTTCCTGGACATTTGGGCGACTAGGTTTCCCTCCAGGACATGAAGGCATTAGCTTTAATAGGTGGAATGCCAAAGAACTGTCAGCTGTTGGAGATTTTTCCCGGGGCATAACACTAGTGGTTTTGGAACAGCTCAGAATTAAATTTAATCTACCGTCTCTGGATTTCTAGCTATACTACAAGTTAGCCATTTCCTAGAGTTAGTAAATGAAGTTCCATGAGTGGGGAAGATCTGATCAGAAAAATACAATCAGAGGGTAGCCATATCTACATCTCTGCTGTACAACTTCATTGAGAAATACTCATCGGTATACACCCCAAATTCTACACTTTATATTCAAGATCTTAAGATTCCTTTTAAAGATAATCAGGGGCAAAAAGCATTTGAATACCCTTTGAAGTCTGGATTTGCACATTTTACTAACTGAATTTTCCTTCACATGCTAACAAAACTAATTCCAATCTATATTTAAGATGCTGCAAACATGATTGCTCTCACTCATGCATTATGTATGGAGCTGCAATTATATATGCAAAATAAGGATGAACCTATCTAATGGAAGACAACATTGGATTAAAAAACACAGAAGGAACTTTATAGAAACTATGAGGTATATGTATCTAGATATCCTGGTTGCTAAACAATAAAAACCAACCAACCATCACTTTAGGCTCTAAAAATACTACAGTTATCTTCAGGTCAATCAGTTGCCCGAGATATTATTAGTATTTATATTCATAACAATTAAATTGATGTGAAGGAGTTTATTATACAGAATTTAATTACTCTTAAATATGAAGTTGTTAAAGACAGGCAATACCAAATATTTTATATAAATGTATAAAGTAAGCTCTTCCTTTGTGTAATTGCCATTATACTCTGTTCTCTACAGTTTGTAACCATCTTGCTTTTTGTTTATCTGATGGCAATATAAAGATAAAAAATTGAAATATCCTCTTCCAAACAGTACAGAATGGTCAGTTCCTTCAGCTGAATTTGCCCTGAGGATATTTCCCAAAAGTTTACCTGTCAGTTCAGGTTTCCCAAATAAGCAGGTATTCACACCAAACCAAACTCAGAGAGAAAGGAGATTTGTTTCACCTCTTGTTTGTTTGAATACAATGTTCAGTGTTTGAAATTATAGTTATCAAGCCTGTGCCACACAGAGGATGAAAGATTGTATTTCTATTGTACATCAAGAGCTCAACCCTGAAAATATTTATTAGTGGGTACAGTGCTTACTAGGTTGCATAGTCTCATTGATTTCAAAACCCCTAATGTTTTATTGGTCTGCTCCAAATCTCTGTGAACTGACCCAAAACTTTTGGTTTCCTAAAGCTTTGGGATACAAAACACCTTTTCAACACATACAGGATCATTTTCTATCTCAAAATCTCAAGGAACTTACATTCTGCTCTTCCATCCTTCAGTTAGCCCCACCAACTTAATGCTGTCAGGCTTTGAACATTATCTGCAGATTCCAGCCTAGGGCTTCAATCCTTCAAGTACTTAATCCACGTGCTTAAATCTAAGCATGTGACTACAGATTGAAGGCAGTGAAAACTATTCACATGCTTAAGATTAAGTATATGCATTAGTGACTGCAGGATCAGGGCTTATATTTGGTGCCTTGACTTCTCTTGTCAGAGCAACATTGCTTTTTAGATGTAAGAAACCTTTTCAGCAAAGCACCCAGAAAAGCAGTTTTGGTCTGTTTAAGTTTACTGATCCTGTAGTTTATCTGTAGTCCACAATGGCTATAGTTACCTGTAAATTATACAATTTGTGGTCCAAACAATCCTTCAATATTTGCAAAAAAATAAGGAATCCCACACAGTGGTTCCACACAAGACATAAGTGTTACTCTGGGCGGGGCTGGACTGTGCATTAGAAGGGAGGATTTTCCTCTAACTGTATATTTGCATTCAGTTTATAGTATTCCAATAAAAGATGTCATGGGGAGGGCGATTATTCACAAGTTGGCACTTCCATTTGTAATGACTCGCAGAATCTTGCGCTAAGGGTATTGTCTGCTTCTAAAAGAAGCAAAAAATGTTTTCCGGCCTAATTTCCAGAAATGATGAACACCTGCGGTTCCAACTGACTTCAGATAGAGATTTGAGTGCTCAGCACTCTTGAAAGTTTTGCACTAGCTTTCTAGTCAGAACCAAGTTTTAAAGCCATTTTATTAAAACACCACACTTCAAGATATATGATCCAAGTCATGTGTATAGATTAGGAAGTATACAGACATGTACACACACAGATAAATGTAAATTAGGAATAACAAGGTCACAAAACGTACTATAGAAAAATGAGCTCAAGACCAATTCAAATGGCTTGATATGAATATGTAATTCTTAACCATGCATACAAGTTCAAGCAATTTTACTTAATACACTGAGTAACATTCTAAACACTGAAATCAATACTAATAAAAGGGAATGTCAGAAAACATTTACAATACAAGCACAAATAGTTGTTTACTCAGTGCTTTATCATTTTTATCCTCTAATTTTATAGTGCCACCTAGCTGCAAATAGTCACACATACATGAGTTCAATGGAAGTGGGATTCACCCCTTAACATTTGCAAAGTTCTTTGAAGAAATTAACTGCAAGACTGCACTAATAAATCCTAACACCTTTCTTTCACAAGCAGAACAAAAGTCTACCCAAACTGAGACCAGCCTTTAAAAAGCAGCACTAACAATCTCAGGACAGTTAGAGGAACTTTCTTCCCTAAAAACTCCTGGTGAGACAGTGGTTCAGGTCATCATCCCTCTTCTACTCCATTTGGGGTAACAGACCTGATAATTTAGAATGGCTGCAATAAAGCAAAAATCACTTCTCATCCTGAGTCAGGGTAGAGATCCAGAAACTAGGCAGTCCCACCAAGTAGCCAAAGCCCAGCAGGAAATCTGAAGGCAAGTTTGTCAGCCTATTTTATTGGAGTGCAGTGTTGGGCAAATCATTTAGTTTCCCCTTTGTAAAATGAGAATAGTCAGTGGTGGCTGATGCCCATAGGGCTTAGACTGCCAGTATCAGAGCCTTTCTGCATTCCCCTGGAAAGTGAAGAAGTGAGATTTTTTACTCATGAAAGCTTATGCCCAAATAAATCTGTTAGTCTTTAAGATGCCACTGGACTCCTTGTTGTTTTTACACATACATAGGATACTAGTTGGAGAGTGTCATGGGGAAGCAATTTTATATGGGATGAGGGAGGCTAGGGGAGAAAGCTATGGGGAAAAAAATGAAACTCCCACCCACAGTTTCCCCTCTCAGAATTAAAAACTAGAAACTTTACAGTAAGGGCAGAATGGAAGAAAATAGTATTCATCCCTTTATGACCCCTTTGCTGTTCTTTACTATTCCCAACCTCATCCTCTCCAAATCTAGCTGTTGCCCCCTTTCCCTATCTTCCACACTCTTACACTCCCACCAGTTAATAGCATCCCCCCTGTAATCAGCCATGAGAGCCCAGCACATCCCACCTTTCCCAGTTCCCTCCAACCCAAACCCCACCTAAACAGGAGTACTTTCCCATTCAAACCCCAGACCCCCTACTCCCATTCATCTATCCTAGCAGGCCCAGTACCCCAACACACACCCCTTCCTAATCTACCCATAGCTCAGAAACTCCTCACTCATCTCCTAGAACCTCTCCTTTCTGACATACCTAGGTTCAGAACCACGAGCACAGCCCCACCCAAACTATCTGGGCTCGCAACTCCCCCCTATTGCTAGGCTTGAATAAACAGATACCATAAGGAAGAAATGTGGCTGGAGTCCCTATGCCCAACCCCACTGGAACTAACCTCGTGATTATCAGCCTGTATCTGCTCCTTCTTCTTCCTGTAGAAACTACAGCCAAACCCTCTTCGTGTAATAATCTGAGAGCACAGAGGACTGTTTCCCGTTACTTGCGGGGGGGAAGCGTCTGTTCCCTCGTGGCAGCAAGCGGTATTACAGGCTGCAGTACAACAGCCACGCTACAGAGACTACTACAGTGATTGTTATTGCGGCCACCTGCGGAGGCATTATTAGCAGAGTTTAGCACTTTCCGCCTCTAGCAACCAGCCAGCCTCTGGAGATAACGAGAGTTACCTTTCCTTCTAAAGGCACGTGGAGATCCTTCCATGAAAAGTGTAACATAAGTTCTAATTAGAATTAACCAAATAATTTTGGGTATAATTTTATAAACCAGTCTTTGCTTTGCCGCCACAAACTACAAAGCATGCTCTCTCGTTGTCAAAGTTCCCTAGTGGTGTAATATTAGGAGTTGTAATAATTGAGCCTGTTTTTATTTAGCTACCTGCTTTCTTTTATCTACTTAGACCCACGGCCCAAACATTTACACAGGTGCTTTAAATCAATGGGACTACTGAGGCTAGTAACGTTAAGAGTTTGCAGAATCAGAGTATTACTATTTAGGCATGTTTGTTGTGTAAATAGTTGCAAATAAAATGTTGTTTCTTGATGAAAAATATCTCTTGATTCTTTAGCAAAACTAGAAGTGTCCAAACAAGAGAGGAAACACTTTAATCATTTAATGGACTTTCTAAAAATCTCTTTCATATACTGATTTTCAATGCTGTAAGGGAGCACTGTGAAATGTGATGGAAGCTTGCTTTCTCAAAACCTAAATTTTGTGCCTAAATTGTTCTAACATCAATAGAAGTGCTTCCATGAAATTTCTTTTAGAACATTGCAACAGAGAATTATTTTTAAAGGAGTAACATTGTTTTGCAGGGCTTCCAACCCAAATATTTTAGCAACCTGCTCAGAAAACCAGAATGAAGCTGGCTATAAATAAATGTAATATCAACACATTTATTTTCATGGCCTATAATGAATATTGTGCAAAGAGAAAACAACCAGAACAGTTAAAAGTAGGTTTTTAAAGAGTTTTCAATTTCAACAACCCAGGGTGTTAAGTTTGTTTAGGGCTTTTTCAGTATCAGAATTTTAAGCTGATCTTGTCTTTCAGCCACATACCGTTTTTCACCAGTTTGACTGCACACTTTTAATAGTAAACAGGAACAGTAGTAAACAGCCTGCATTTCTCAGCTCCAACACAAGAGTGTATGTATCTTCCAATTCTTCATAAAAATTATATGAAATACATCAGCAGTTTCTTGCATCAAATTTATTTGAAAACAAGTATTCAAAGTGCTTGTGGAGTGTTAAGTATACCACAGAAAGTATCTTTACGTATAACATCAGTGCCTAAAGGAGCAGATTAAAACCTAAAGAAAGTTATACGTGTTGGGATCTAGTCATATGTTGATATGCTTGATGCTTACTTTTTCATGCATCAGTAGAGGTGGGAGGACTAGATGTGTTCCCCTGAATTATTTTTTTATAAATGGCTATTTCATAATACTACAAAAAACACCTGACTTCATATAGAACTTTCCATTTTTAATATACTTTAGTCACAATAACTATGAAATCTTGACCCTGAGAGATAAGAAACAAGTAGATGACCTGATACTGTACTCTACCCTGCAGCAGAGGAGCTATGAACATGCCACTCTAAACATGAGTGAGAAGTGTCCTTCTCCTAAACGTATCCCGCACTTGCAGTGAGAGTGAAACCAAACTCTCCGTGCCATGTACTTTAGCATGATTGCGAAAACAAATCGGCTCTCTCTCTCTTCTCTTAAGGCTCTTCAGTCCGCTTCCCCTAAGGATATGGTGCTTTCCTTAGAGAAATTCCAGGATCTTCTTACACTGGGCAAAACTTCTAGAGTTAACATCTTTTCTTCATGTTCTATGGATATTATTTATCATCTTTATTAGCAGACTGGAATATCCAATTTTTTTTTGTAAGAAGTTATGTTTGTGTGCATTTGTTTGATTGCAGCTCTTTTTTCCTTTTTAGTAAAAGCACTTCACACAAAGGCTTTAATGAGCAACCTTCAACCTGATTGAGGGAGGTTCTATCAAAGGCATCCTAACAAATGTAGTTGGTTGGCAGTTGAACACCAAACCATGGAAAATAAACTGTAAGCAGGAATTCTGGGAAATAATTTATCCATAAAGGAGACAGCAAGCTCCAGATTTAGTGCAAGTTTCACTACTACAGAAAGCAGGTACAACCATGAGCAAGAATTACCATTGACAAGAGTTTACGGTTTATTTTTCTCTTTTGCATGTAGCCCCCCCTTTTTTAAATGTATTCTATTTTTCTAATAAACATTGACTATGCCAACCTTTCTGAAAAGTGCCATGCAGCTGGAGAATAGAGAACACAGTTGCACTGCATAAAATGAGAGGAAGAGAAGGACTTATTTACAATGCAATGACACTAGTGTAAGAATTTAATTGTGGAAGTGTTTAGTTACCAACTTATTGCCTAATTATTCAAAAATGGATTTTATTTATAAAAGGTTCATAAATGATTATGCAATGTTATAGCTGTGAGTTGTTTGCATTACTGATGGTTATAAGCACATCAGTGGAAAGTGTTATAGATGGTGTTGCAACCTGGTCCAGTCCTACCTCTGGGCATACACCAGTCTATTGCAAACAGCCCCAAATCCTGGGCCCCATGTTCTCCTAAATCCCCATGTCTGGGTAGTGACCGATCACCGTAGCTAGCTCAGGGTCTCCAAGGCACATGCAGGTGCAGGCCCAGTGTCTGACCTCCTTCCTGGGCAGTGGGACCCTGAAGTTGTTGACTGACGGCTGTTTCTACATTCTGGGCTTCCACCAGCCGACTACCACTGTACAGCCACCTTACACCCTGCAAAAAGTGCCTCAGCCTTCCAGAGGCCCCAATTGCTTAGGCATGTTCCTGCAGAGCTGACCTGGCTGTAGGGGCTCTGGTACCTTGATTAAACTCTTCAGGGATAACATAGCAGGAAAACAAGGAACGCAGGCTTAGCAAAGAAATGTTTAACCACAATCACAGTCTAATAGCAATAGAGTTACAGTTCTAAGAAAATCAATAGAAACCTGTAAAGCAACCCCTCTGCTCCAATCTCTCCCCTCCTGGGAGTCCTGACATTGGTCAGCATTCTTAGACCAGGCAGTCCTTCCTGCCTTCTTGGCTTGGTCCTCTTGCACATCATGGTTGTCTGTCCCTTCTGAGAGAAGCATCCCTCTTTTATAGGGTTACCATACATCCTGGTTTTCCAGGACATTGCCTCTTTTTTGAGCCTCTGCCTCATCCTGGCAGATTTTTCAAACAACCAATGTCCAGGATTTTTGCAGAGCAGATGCTGCAGCTCCAAAACAGCTCCAATTGGTCTGCTTCCCGAATGGTCCATTCCCCTGCAGCCACAGCTGCCAGATCCCGCCCACCCAGCCCCCAGCTCTGGGAAGGGGGTCCAACAGGGAGTGGCTGACTGATGGCTGTTTCTGCATTCTGGGCTTCTGCCAGCTGACTACCACTGTGACAGGGATCGACACTGCCCTCTCCAATTCCCTTTCCCGCAGTGTCCTCTTTTTGGGAACCTGAAATATGGTAACCCTATACTCTTTTAAAACCATCTGTCCCCCATTTGCTTATGTGTTTTGGGCAGGAGAGTCCAAGCTCAGCCTTCCCCACCCTTTTGTGTCTATGTAAAGTCATTCAAAGTCAATGTTCCAGCAGAAAAGAGTAATTCAGAGTTGATTGCCCAGTCACATCTTCTCTGACAGTCTTTCCACCAGGTGTAAAAGCACGGCCTCAAAATAGATGCTTTCACCCAGAAAAGATCACACCCCATGAAGGTTACAATACAAAGCAGAGGGTGTGAAATCCGTTGTTTCAGGGACTAACATGGAGTTGACAATGACAGACCGATCCCCAATCGGTCACAGATAGTTATAAACAACTTCTGACTTGCTGAAATCTGTAACTGATAACCATGAATAAAAGTCACTATTTATAAATGGATACTTAACATAAACAGTGACCTTTAACTTTTTATTATATGAGCACTCAGTCCAAAATCTTGCACAAAACAGAGGAAGACTTGGTACCTTCCCAAAAAATTCACATTGTAAATTAGATATACAATTAAGACTTGCAAAGCAGTGTATCAGCAAAAGATGGTCAAGCCTCACAAGCTGTATATTTTCTACCACTCACCTTCTTTAGTGCATGACCAGTAGGAAGCTTTGTGAAATGTATATCAAGATAGTATCTGAACAGATAAAACAGGTGTCTGGAGGACAAGTGGAGAAAGAAGCAGGGTAATTTTTTCAAAAGTGACTGAAGGCTCCAAAATTGCTTAGATTTTTTGCAAACTTTATTCTCACATCTATTCTCCAGGACCATACCACTTTAGGGGAAAGTCAGTGGAATGGTGATGAAAGGACAGGACATTCAATGGAAGAGTGGTAGTATGATGCCAAGTAGCCATTGTGACAGTCTTTTGAATGTCCTTTTTGTATTACTTGAGTGCCTAGGAGCTCTAGTCACAGACCAGGATCCCATTGTGCTAGTCACTGTACAAACAGAACAAAGACCAGTCCCTGCCCCAACAAGATTACAACTTAATGTAAGACAAGACTTGCAATTTCTATTTTGTTTGTTCCAAGACGGATAGTGTAAAAAGTAATTTATATTCTTACCTGTTCATTTGATTCTTGTGACCTGGTTGAAACAGCACAGAATGCTGGGTTTTCCTCTTCCTCAGTAGATATCAGGCAAGCTATACCAAAGTAGTATGGATTCTTCTGGCTCCAGAGTCATCTCTCTACTATATGTTCTGATGGAACCCAGGTGAGAGTTTCTATAGCCTACAATTAGATCATGGCTGGGTCTCGACCACAATGCTTTCCTCCTGTGTGGATACATGTGCTATTTCAACCAGGCCACAAATCAAGTTAACAGGTAAAGGCATAAAATTTGCACCAGTCTCTTGACACCAATTAGTAGATTTGGTAAATCACTCCCTGTAAAAAAAAAAAAAGGCATGACAGAGACCAGAGATAGAGGCTAGATAAAGTATTGGAGGAGAAGAAAAGCCAGGAATATGCCAAAACTGGAGAGAATGGGAAAGAACAATTTCTGTTCTGAAGTGTCTTATCTCAGATCACTGGTCTGAGCACTGTGCATCAACTGCTGCCATAACTTTCAAATTGTGTGCTTTACACACTTGTATAAAGTACTTCTAAATGGTAATTTTGCAGAGCTCCTCTAAAGGTACAACTCCACTCCAAATAAGAGACCTGGTGGAATATACTTTGATCCTTTTCAGAGAAGGAACTACAGCTGACTTGAAACTTCCTGAATGCAAGCTCTTAACCACTTTGCCAGGAAGCCTTAAGTCTCTCCCTAACATCTTTGAAAATTATGATCTATAGAAAGGCTATGACCTATATAGTAATCTAGATATGACAAGACTTTTCTTTCCTGCAATTCAAGTTAGGAAAGAACCTGAAATGGGAAGCTTCCTGTTTAAGTTGAAATTCTGAAGCCATTTTAGGAAAGAAGCTCAGATACATAGAAAGGACAGTTTATCCTTGAGGAAAGCCAGGAGAATAGACATGTTTATCAATTTGATTTTTTTGTTCAGATGTGTAAACGTTAATCTTAGTTAACAAATGGCAGAAGCAGAGACCAAGTGAATATTCCTTTACCACCAAAAAAGGGCAAAATATTTTCATATAATTGAGACAACATAATTGAAACTTTTACACATTGCTTTAACATCTATCAATTTTAGCAATTACAAGATTCTGTATCAACAAGGTAAGATTCTTTATACTTAGGAATACTGTTAAAACAGTTTATTAAAATGCATTTTTTAAAATGCTCACAGAACAAAACTTTTTAGCGACCCAAACTGTGGGATGTTTCTCTCTGCAGCAAAGCAGACAAGAGCAAAAACATTAAGTGTACAGAAATCAGGTTGGCAGAACCCCACTAACAATCCCTCCAAAAAACCAAGTGAATACGAAGATATATTGTATATTTGAGCGCAGAGCTACAGATCAGCTGCTTTACATTGTATGGTCAAGCTTTTCAAGAGCAACAATTGTGTATGTACCCAACCTGAGATATCTTAAAAAGGCCTGATGTTTGGAAATGGAAAGTGCTGAGCACCCACCCTCTGAAAAATCAGGGCTCTTTAAAGTGTCACAAGTTGAACACACAAAAAGGAGGAATCCAAAAATCAAGGCACTTTTAAAAATCTTGGCCTATGTAGATGCTTATGCAGATTTCTTTTATCACATAGTCCAGTGCCCTTTTAAATAATGCTATTAATTGTATGCATGTATGATCCACTTTCTACCCTTCTCACAAGGGGAAGGAGCCACACAACAGGAAAAGCCAGTAACAGCCATTTAGTTGCCATTTAGAGTGACCAGATAGCAAGTATGAAAAATCAGGACTGGGGATGGGGAGGCAATAGGTAAGACAATGCCCTGAATATCAGGATTGTCCGTACAATAAATCAGAACACCTGGTCACCCTATTGCCACTCCACATGGATGACCTAGGATTCACAGAATTAGAGCAAGAATTTTCTGCATATCCTAAGGGTATGTGGGTGGCAGGCTATGCTGTTATCCCTCCTTACAAGGAACAGGATGCAGGGAGGAAAAGGTGGCCCTATGCAAACTGTTTGAAAGCCTTTTCTTTTTTAAAAAAAGTTGGAGTCAACTCACTTACAACGTAGGTTTATCATAGAGGATCTGATCAATGGCCAATCTACTGTCCTGTCTTTGATAATTACTGCTGATACTTTAGGGGACGGAGAAATATATTTCATAGTGGACAATTATGGAATAATCTGCCCAAAAAAGGATATTCCTTGCTGAACCCAAGTATCCCATGCAGTTTTATATTATTTTATTTTATCTAGTAAAACTGACTATGATTTTATATCTATATAAATGTTTAATCCTTTTTTAAATTCTGCTAAGCTATTGACCTCAGCTCTTGGGGTAATGAACTTCACAGACTTACTATGAATTGTACAAGATAATATTTCCTTTGATCAGGTTTTTAATTTGTAGCTTTCCAATTTCACTGAATGTCTCCTTGTGCTTGTACTGTGAAAGAGTGAAGGACAGTGGCCACTTTACCTTCTGAACACAACTCATTTTGTATACTATTCTACAACCTATTTGTCTCTTTGCTAAGTAGTCCCAATCTTTTTAATTTATTTCTATGAAAGTCTAATTTTTGTTATTTTCAGAATTTTACTATATTTTAAATTTTACTGGTCTATAATACTGAAAGTCAAGAATTCCAAATATTTTACAAGCAAATCATACATTTTGTACGTACTTTTTTATTTTGGATTATTCTTGCTCATACCTTTTTTTAAAAAAGAACATTTTTATTATGTATATTGCACAACACATCCTAAATGCTTTGAGATTATCTTCTGACTTTAACCCAAAATGATTTATTTGTACAAGTGTGAGAAAAATGCACACTTGGTTCATATTAAGTTTTTCCAAATAAGCAAAAAAATTGCCAATTGATATGCTAGAGGTATTTTTCCACTGTTTTATCCTGCTTATGATTTCTACTGGTATCTGTGTTGTAAACGGCTCTTAAAAGATTTGTGTGGTTTTTTTAAACACAAAACACATACTCTTGTTAAATCAGTGGCACATTCTTGTTAAATCAATATTACATAAATCTTTCAAATAAGGAGTTCTGTTCAACCAACATCAAATTTGAGCTGGAATAGTACGAAAATACTCCTGATTGATGGCTCATGGATAATGATGAACAACAATTTTGAGTGGCTTTTGATGCTACTAGAAAGGAAACAATCTACCTTAATGCAGCATTCTAAACTCACTTATTTAGCAGCAGCTGAAGAATACAATACAATAGCCACAGTGCCTATGAACCTGCAAGTACTCCTACATTTTTGACTACAACACTGAAATTTGTGCATTGCGCTTTAGATAGATTACATAACCACTTTTATAATAAATTTTAAAATAATCAGACTATGTTCTGGTTTTAAATGTTTATTTATAAGAAACATATTTTTCTACCCACATGGCCAACAAAAAAAGTTAATTTTTCAAAAATTTTAAACCATCAGTTTACCTTTCCTGTAAGTTTCAGCATCAATGTTTTATTTAAAATAATAAAAAAAAAAAGTCTAAATTTCAGCTGTTTTTTTTCCTGCTCAGTTAGAGCAAAAGAAAACAAGTACCTTTGACTGGAGAGCTGCAGGGGATAGGAGGAGAAAGTGATAAAATTTATTCATAATATACAAGTATAAAAATATGTTGCTTAGGATTCAGTATAATAATTTAATAACTTTTTGCTGTTTCATAAGTATCTGGGAACGGAACAGATACATGTCCTGATCCTGTCACAAGAGGTAGAATGCCAGCATTTGGTACAACGTTCCAGGAGAGAGTCAAAGTGACATTTCTGTTTCCCCTGTAAAATCAAAACAGATCATCAGAAGAAATACTCAACTTATAAAGACGTAAGTTACCTTGAATATAAATACTTTTCTGTGAGCCAAAAATGATGGGCATTTTAAATTTACACAGTTTGCATTCATTTACAATATTTGCACAAAGCTACTGCATGGAATATGACCTAGAGTCCGGATAACTCTCCTGCAAAGTAGTTGAGGGTTCTCCACACCTTGCAGGACATGACTCTAGCTCTGCAAGCACAGGCTGAAACCTGGCAGCCAACTGCTTCTGGCAGCCACTTGCTTTTCAGCCCACTGAATTGGGGGGTAGACCGTGGAGGTCTGGATCTCTACCACATAGCACATCTCATCAGCTGCTTTCTGAAGATGTAATAGTCTTGAAACAATTATAAGATTTAAAGGAATGTAATGAGCTGTTAAATATTCATATTCCCCTTTACTTACCTCTCTCCCACTCCTACCTCAGCAAGACACAAATATCCAGAGTACAGAACAGCTACACTATAAAGAAATGTAATTTACTCACTTGAGACCATTTCCATCATCAAAGAAAAAGTATTTTGATTTCATGTCTTTTAGTAACAGCTTTGGACTATCTCCTCTCAAAACGATCTTGTCCCAAAGGACAACCTGGTTCAGGGCCTACAATTAAAATTAATCACTGAGTTAACACAATGAAGTATATCTGATCACTGGAAATTACAAAGTATTACTGATTCAAGAAACTGAAATTGCAGAGCATAAACTTTGTTTTACAGATTGCAAGTGTAACAGAACTATGTCTCACAAGAACAAAGGTTTACCACTAAAATATTTAAATATGGTAGAGATAACAGATCTGACAGAACCTTATTTTAAGGATAGCAGATTTTAAAGACATACCAGTAAAAAGTATGATGGGTCAAGGATGTTAGTTTTTAATTGTAATTACAACTGTAAAAGTAAAAGTGATTTTAAACTATATAACTTGTATTTAGACATTGTCTCAAGAATGAAAGACTTGAGTTGTACTGAAATCAAACCCTATCATTTTGTTCAAAATTTTCAGTGTTTTTTTTATCAAAGATTACTGTATTCAGATTTGTAAGTATAATTCCAAAAGAATAACTGCACCTCAGTAAGGTGTCCTGAATTCATAAGAGGTTTTATGCATCTCTTCTGAACTACTTACTCAGCAATGATGATCTGCCATATTGGGATACTCAGAATTTTGTCTGGTGTCTTCTGATACAATTTGAACAAGGGACTAAAATATACCATTATAATGTACCAATTGATAAGAGCTGGCTGTTTATAAACTGAACTTATGAAATATAAAACAAGATAATGGACTCTTAAAGCCCAACTAATGAAACAGAGAACTCTAAAAATTGATTCAGCAAGTGCAGTTGTGCTACCAGCATAGATGGAATATTACTTTATTTAAATGGTCATTAAAAGCAGATTAGGTAGTGACGTAGTCTTGAGAATTAATTTTAAAAATCATTTTACGAAAATTCTGACCTTTCTACAGTGGTAGAATAGCTGTACCAGTTGAAACAGTTGAGAACAGCAGTTTTAAGTGACAAAGTTGTATAGCATTTTAGCTATGTCACTATTTCAGAAAGTCAAAAGACATAACGTTTGGAATTCTTACTATTAAATATCAGCAAAAGCAAAAGTCAAAGATTGCAGGAATAAGTCAAAGTAGTATGAAATTTTTGTACCATAATCTTTCCTAGGATGATTACAGCATTTTAAATAGCAGCTAAACCAAATAATTTTAATTGTTTAAATTTTCTATTTCATACTTACATTGTTTTTTGTTGAATATTCTGCAGATAAATACAGAAATAACTGTTTAACATTCCAATCAAATATAGTTTGCAGATGTGAGCAAGTTAAGGAAAATGGTATACCAACTTTATTTTTAAATGATATTTCTACCAAAAAGTAGAACATAGATCATCTCATAATCTAAGTACAATATAATTATAACATTTAAGATATTTTCCTACATTTCAACATAGCTGATGTTATCTGCTCTCCAGGGCATACTACTTAAAGGGTGTTCTATTTTTAGTCAATATGAAAAAAATTAAAGGTAATCAGTATCTCTTTAAAAGCATGAGAAATAGTTTTTTGTACATGTCTAAGAGTAAGACTACGTTTTAGTCACTGGTATTTTTAGTAAAAGTCATGGACAGGTCACAGACAGTAAACAAAAATCCACTGGCTGGGAACCACGGCCAATGGGAGCTGCAGGGGCAGTGCCTGTGGGAGGAGGCAGCACGTGGAGCTAGGAGCTGAGGGAGGGACGTGTTGCCGCTTCCAGGGAGCACCCCCAAAGTAAGCGCCACCCAGAGCCCTCACCCCCTGCCGTGCCCCAACACCCAGCCCCCCACCCAAAAGTCTCCTTCTGCTCCTGGGGGTGGAAGAGGTGGCCCAGACTGCCCCAGCAGCGGCCGGTGCGACTGGCCCCGAGGCTGCCTCAGCTGCTCAGGCAGCCCCGGAGCCAGCTACACTGGTCTCTGCAGAAGACACAGAAGAGACTGGGACTAGGGGTGAGGTAGAGGGGAGACAGCTCTTGCAAGGAGCTGAGGCACAGAGGGAGAACTGGGATTGGCTAGGCAAAAGAGAGTGGGATAAGGAGCCAGAAGGGGAGAGAAAGGAGGAGCCAGAGTAGAAAACATTAAGAAAGCGAAGAGGAAAATAAAAGAAACGCAAAAACAAGAGACAGGCAATCAAAGATAGAGGGAAAGGGGAGAAAGTAAAATGGGGAGAAAAACAGAGGACAGAAGTTTTGATATAATTGTGTATGCTGCTCAATAAATTATTTCCAGTGAGTGATGATAAATGCAACTGATATTTAATATTTTAGTAAATAAAGGACCATGTCTGCCCTCAATCTTTTAACAAAAATACTCCCACTGACATCCATATTATAGGTCCTTAACTTTATAATCCAGGCTTTCCTAACAGAATGAATTTGAAACCCATGTCATAGATCTTTAAGTATTCATAAAATATACATTACATAAGCAATCCCTATGATTAACTAATTCTCTCCTTACCGACCTACACCCAGACCGTGGCTCTCCATGTTAAGCAATATCACTCCTCCAATATTTGTCGTGAGGATGCTACAGCAAGAATGATTGAGATGATCAGAGTTAATCCTGAGCCTACCACTATATACAGAAGACTTCAACCACCCACGAGCATGCTTGTCATTGAGGCAATCGTTGTGGGCCTATCTGTCCTGCCCAGATTTCTCTGCGATGTTGATGTGGTGTGAAGAATGGGCTGCAGTTGATGTCAGATACCAGTCTCTTGACCCAACCATGTGTGTACCCAGTTTTATTTGTCACGCTGCTCATGGGCCTTCTGGCCTGATTTCAAACAGGCCAGGGTAAATGGGCAGCCAGCCTTCACACCTGGGACCAACAGAAAATCCTAAACGCGTCTGTGGCCAAACATCACATATTACTGATGACTGCACTCTGACCAGATTTAATGGTGGCTGGAGGACTCTGCGCTTTGCTGATGAGGTTGCCATAAACTGTCTTGGTAAGCTCTTCATCCGATAAGAACTACAGTAGAACCTCAGAGTTACGAACACCAGAGTTATGAACTGACCTGTCAACCACACACCTCATTTGGAACCAGTACACAATCAGGCAGCAGCAGAGACAAAAAAAAAAAAAAAAAAAAAAAAAAAACAAAAACCAAATACAGTACAATACTGTTAAACAAACTACTTTAAATAAAAAAAGGAAAGCAGCATTTTTCTTCTGCATAGTAAAGTTTCAAAGCTGTATTGAGTCAATGTTCAGTTGTAAACTTTTGAAAGAACAACCATAACATTTTGTTCAAAGTTATGAACGTTTCAGAGTTACGAACACCTCGGGTTATTTGTAACTCTGAGGTTCTACTGTATTTCTCTCCTCAGCCAATACATTCTCTAATTCCATTTACTTTAAAACACTGCTTTCCAGAGATATTGGTGGTTCTCCTCAAACTTTTTACTTTCTTAAGGTCTTCTGGTTTAAATATTTGAGGACTGGTTTCATACATTACAACCATAACCATTACGGAAGTGGTGTCAACAATATAGCAGAGTTTATATTTTAAGCATTAGTGTTTTTATAAAGGATATCTGCAGTAACATCAAATGTAACAAATCCTAGATCACTTCTTTCTCTAGGCCCAGTGAAGTCTTCCACATTTTTTCTAAAAAAAAAAATAAAATAAAATAAAGCAAGAACACAAAATTAGCATAGTTTGCATTATTTGTTTTATGTCAATGAACATTCTTATTGGTTTCCGTTGTACACTTTCCACCATTTTGATTGATTGATACACCCATTTATTATATCTTGTCTTAATCAGATGGTAAGCACTTTAGGACAAGAATATTGTTTTACTGTTTGTACACTTCCTAGCACAACGGAGCCCTTATCCTGATTGCTGCATTTAGGCACTACTAGAATTCAAATGATAAATAAGAGTAATAATTTATGGACTTTTTCCTGCCTACAGAGACATGGGCAGCTCAACTGTACTTCATTTGATTTTAGTCAAGGATATGTAGCCATTACCAACTAATCAATGCCAATTTGAACAACTGCAGCAGCAAAGTCAGTCATTCTGGTTGTACTACTATTTTCAGTCATACCAACTGATTTTACATCACAAAGAGCCCCTTAGCCCATCTACATTAGCCACCTGTTAACCCTGATTTCATATTTGTGCTGCACACACACATTGTAAAGTTCTTCCTTGGCATGTAAAATCCTCAAACAAAAAAATACTACATTGGTTCAAAGTTTATGCTCTCTCCACAATATTAAGTCATCATGCAGTTAATCATGACATAATTTGGTTGACAATGGATAAACCTCACCACCAAAACTTCAGGAACGTTGAACTTGACATTACGATTAGCTCCAGACTGAAACTGAGTTTATTCAAATCTCCATGCATAAAAACAAAAGAAACAGGCCCCTGAGCTTTAAAAACAAAAAATTAAGTTTGCTACATTGATTAGTGCCTTCCTTACTTCAAAAAGAAAGAAGCTAAGAAAGCCCAAAGTTTTGTTTTGAAGACTGACTACAGACTGTTCCTTCCCTTCACACAAACTAACATATCTTCACAGTATATGCACCTACATGACAGGTGCATAGAGTCACTGTCAATCTGTTACAGGAAGAATCCACACATTAAACTGGGGTTTGGCCAAAAGAAACCATTGAAAAAAGACGCAACTAGAGAGATCCTCATTATGCTACTCCAATTCCATTCCGACTGGGTTACTAGTTCAGTTTTAAAAAATGTGGCTTACAGAGATGAAAGACGTTTAGAGACATTTAAAGTTTGTCAATACATGTTTATATAGCCAATCACACTTTTTAAAAGACAGCAATTAAAGAAGGGAAGGTGGCATGTTGGAAAAGGTCTAGCATTAAGTCTGACAGAAGCCAATCAAGGAATTTGAAATCAAAAGAGAATATTCCCCCTTGTCAACATGTCTTGCCTTCATATAAAGCAGGAGTCTTGGTGTGTGCGATTGTGTGCAATTTATGCACTGCAACAGCCTTCACACAGAGAACTGGCAGAGAGGAGGAGAAAGGACACCAGTACAGCAGAGTTGACTGTCGTGGGGTTCCCTCATTGGCCCAGACAGGGGGAAGTGAGAGAGCCGGAAGGAAACTGCAGAGGCAGACACTGACTGTACTTATTCTAGGCCCAAGCTCCAGAGAGGAGACGGGGGGAGTTGCGGGGGGCACTGATGTGGCAAAAGATTTGTTTAACGTCTCCCTAAACTATCAGGACAGGCAGCGTCCCTAGATTCCCATGCCACAGCCCCCTCGTTTACAGGTGCTGGGTGCGGTCCACCCCCCGGCAGGGGGCGCCGGCTGCTCCCCCTCCCCGCAGGCAGAGTTTGGCTCGGTGCCTCAGCAGCCCCGGGGCCCTGGGTGCGCCAAACCTCCCGCGGGCTCGGGGCGGGCACGGAGGGGCAGGGCCCCGGGGCCGCACTCACAGCATGACCCGAGAGACGGCGATGCGGACGGGCACGCTGCGCTCCTTGAAGGCGGTGGTGATGAAGCAGCCGAAGGTCAGCGCCGCCATGACGCTCAGCGAGAAGGCGAAGAGCGAGTTGGCCCGGGACAACACCGTGTTCATCTCTCCGCCCGGCCCGGCCTCTCAGCCCCTCCCTGCCGCAGCCCCACGGGCGGACACCGCGGGCAGCCGGCTCGGCAGCGCCCGGCGACTGGGGCAGGCGGCGGCGGGTTTCTGGGCGGCCAGGAGCAGCAGCAGCAGCAACCGCCTCGGTGTGTGAGCCACCGGCAGCAGCAGAGAGGCGAGGCCGGGCCGGATGCGCCTGAGCCCGCCCAGCCAGCGGGGAGGAGCCGCGCGACCCGCGCCACCGCCCTCCCGGGGAGGCGGGACATCCTGCCCCGGCCCCTCACCCAGGCATCTCCTGCGCGTGCCCCCAACCGACAACCCGCCCCGCGCGCCTCTGCCCCCAGCAGCAGCCGCCTGGTACCTCAGAGCTGGCACCCACCCCCCAGCTCCACGCCTCGCGCCAGGCTCTGCTTTCACGCGCCTGCCCGCTAGCTTTTGAGGCATCCTCCTTGAGCATCTGTATTATTCATGACCAGGCTCTCATTCCCTTGGGTTTGGGATATTCGCTCTCTGTCAATCTCTCTTGTGTCACATTGATGGCAGAGCCGTTTCTCTGTTCACTGCAGTTTGGGTGTCTGTTACCAACTCCAGTTACACATGCAGATTTTGTTCTGGAGAGTCTGCTAGCATTGCACGTTTCATTGTGCGACTAAGGAAGTCAGCTAGGCCTGGCCTGGAGTAGGAAAAAATACTTGTAGCTGGCAGCAGGTGTCAGCACCCGTTCAGCTACATTTAGATGAAACTTCCTGGGTAGAGCAGGAAAAACGGTCTTCAACACCTTACAAGTTAAGACCGGATCCTAGTGTGGTGGCTCTGTAGCAGTCAAGCTTGCTAGTTTTGATTTGTCCTTTGATTTGCTATTGTTTTGGTCTATTGTCCTGAGCACTGTTTGATTTGGGTGAGGATTTGTGCCATAGTGGTAGGAGTTTAGTGTTGTTGAAGCCTTCCAGTGATGTCCCTGAAAAATGGATTGTGTTTTCTAAGTGATTGAAAAAGTCTCCGGCCCATTTGGCAGTGGCAAGTAGGAAACGTCCCCTGTAAAGGATTGAAAAGGTCTAAATTTCTAGCCTTTCTGGTTGCAAAGATGACCTTCCAAATGTGAACAGAAGCAATGTTGTCTTGTGTGTATAGACAGACAGCTTCAGTGGCTCTGTTGCTGCTTATAGCTAAGGCTACGATTTAGTCATGCATATTTTTAATAAAAGTCATGGGCAGGTCCCGAGCAATAAACAAAAATTCATGCGTGATCTGTCCATGACTTTTACTAAAAAAATACCCAACTAAATCTTGGGGCAGCCGCTGCTGCAGTGGGCTGCTGCTGTGGAGGGAGGGGCGGAGCCGGCCCAGCGGCACCAGCTGCTTGAGGCACCAGCTGCCTCAGGCCCCCGGAGCAGCAGCAGCTGGGGGGCGCACTGGGAGCTGCTGAAGCTGTGGCTGCTCCAGCCACCCTGGGTACCATTGCCAGGAGCCACTGGGACCAGCCGCAACGGCCGCTGCTCAGGTGGACCCCGGGGCCAGCTGCTCGGGCGATCGGTGCTGCTGGCTGCAGAGCCACTCCAGCAGCAGCCGGTGTGGCTGTCCCCAGGGCCACCTGAGCAGCTGACCCTGGAGCCAGCTGATTGGGTGGTCCTAGGGTCAGCCACACTGGCTGCTGCAGAAGTCACGGAGGTCGCGGAAAGTCATGGAATTCGTGACTTCTGCGACCTCCGTGACAAACAGGGAGCCCTAATTATAGTTTTCCCACTAAACATCAGTGAAACCAACAAGACTATGGTCAATTTCACTGCTGCTATTTAGAACCGGATGGGTAGAAATGAAATAGTCAAGTATAGTATCACATTTTCACTTTGCTGTTGTTTAGGAATACTATGAGCAGCTGGAGAAGAGGACTCCAGAACAGAAACTGTGGAAAGGGTAAAGTACAGTAGAACCTCAAAGTTAGGAACATCAGAGTTACGAACTGACCAATCAACCACACATCTCATTTAGAACCAGAAGTACTCAGCAGCAGACAGATTACAAAAAAGCAAATACAGTACACTACTAAAAAATAAAGGGAAAGTTTTAAAAAATTGACAAGCTTCGGAAACTGTTTCTATGCTTGTTTTATTTAAATTAAGATGGTTAATTAACCATTTTTCTTCTGCATAGTGAAGCTTCAAAGCTGTATTAAGTCAGTGTTCAATTGTAAACGTTTGAAAGAACAACCATAATGTTTTGTTCAGAGTTACGAACAACCTCCATTCTGAAGTGTTCGTAACTCTGAGGTTCTGGTATAGTGAAATCGTTCCTAGCAGCAGTTAAGCTGCTGCTGGGCAGGCAGATGGCCATGTGGAGTCCTCTCCGTGGGCTGTATGGGGAATTCTCTGCTTCCTACCTCCTTCTCAGCCCCACTTTGTTTCTCAGTGTGGAGCTGGAGAATGCAGAGAATGATAGGAGAGCACCTATTTAGGTGGAAGGGAAATTGTGGCCTCCCTATGACTATGAAGAAAAGCTCAGCCTACTCAAAGGAGGGAGGCAGAGCAGGCAGCTGGTGCCATATTCAGAGGTAAAGAAGATACTCTGGAAAGAGATACCGGGTATGGGAGAACTGATTTATTTGGGAGAAGAGCATGGTGGCACAGGTTTTCACCAGGGCTAATATGCTTAGTCCTGTGGCCAGTAAGTGTTGGGAATTTTTTTTTTAATTCCAGATTTACAATGTACATCAAATTAACTTGACCAAAACTGGTTCTAAATATGCTTTGGAGCAAAAGACAGCACATTTTTGGCATCAAGTTAATTTGCTTTTGCCCAGTACATGGCATACAAAGCCTTATAAGGTAAAGTGCTTTTATACATCACTGGTTTAGCTGAGACTTTCACACTTCATTGTGCTTTGCATTCCATGGCAAGAAGCCTGACTCACTGATCTCCCTCGCTGTGGTTTTATCTCAGTCCCTGAGTCAATTCTTTGTTCTCTGTCACAGTGTATTTTTATGTCTCTTGTCAAAGTACCAATAGCTTTTAACTAGAGATTGCCATTCCTTTTCTCAAGCCAGGATATGTTTTGCTAGGTCTGTCATCACTTAACTGATACTTCTTAGGGGAGGGATTTAAAAAAAAAACATTAATAGTAGGATAGCTACCCTGCCATGTGACTGTGGTATAATCTTTTAAGTCTAACTCATGTCATGTAATTGAGGCCAGGAAATAAAAATGAGCCGCTTACCAGCACCAGTCATACCTTTATTGTGTGGTGTCAGAAGTTAACTAAATATTTGGCAAAAAAGGGTAAATGTAGTCACCTTTTTCTCTCAGTCACTCTGGAAGATAACATGACTGAGAATTGGAAGATAGTTCCACGCTTTCCTGAAAACACGTGGTATTGAAGAGAAATCAGAGATTGAAATCCTGCCCCCTCCTACATGTGGCAAATCTAACAGAATTATTGGAAATATACGATAAATTCCAATAAGATCATGAAGGACTGCAAAATACTAGACAAAGTTATTTAAAAAAGTTTAAAATAATTTGAACCAATCAAAAATGTTACTTTACATTAAACCATATACAAGATGAGACCATTGTCAATTATCTTAAAGACCTACTAAGTAAACCTGAATAAGTTAAGGATTGATGGAGGTCCAAAAGATTTTAATAAGGCCAACAAATGCGAGAAAATAGTTGTGGAGGTCATGTCATAGCTTCAAAACACCAGAGTAGTTAGTATCAGTTTGGGTTGCAAGCCAAAGTTTTTGGCAGCCCTGACTTGAAACAGAAAATATAAAACTTTTCACCTTCAACTCTACTTTTGATTAGATTGATATACCTCATGCAGAGGCAAAGCAGCATATCCTCAATCTTTCAGAATCTGGAAAGGGTGGAAATAATAGTTGATGATCTGCTGATTATTGGGAAGAAAATAATTAACACAATGAGAGTATGTAATGTTCTGCAGTTTGACTCGATGACCTTTCAAGGTCCCTTCCAGTTCTAGGAGATAGGATATCTCCATTAATGTAAATGTAAATGTAAATATGTAAACGGCCAAAAGCACACTCAACAGTCATTCTGCACCGACTCAGCCTCTTGTTGAACCGCTCCTTGCTGCTGTCAAGACTCCCTGTGTATGGTTTCATGAGCCATGGCATTAAAGGCTAAGCGGGGTCTCCCAGGATCACCATGGGCATTTTGACTTCCCCTACGGTGATCTTCTGGTCTGGGAAGAAAGTCCCGGCTTGCAGCTTCCTGAACAGGCCTGTGTTCCGAAAGATGCGTGCATCATGCACCTTTCTGGACCAGCCTGTGTTAATGTCCATGAAACACCCACGGTGATCCACAAGCACCTGGAGAACCATCAAGAAATACCCCTTCCGATTTATGTACTCGGAGGTGATCTGGTGCCAGAATTGGAATATGCATCCCATCTATCGCCCTCCGCAGTTAGGGAAACCCATTTGTGCAGAGCCCGCCACAATGTCACGCACGTTATCTAGAGTCTTGGTTCTTCTAAGTGTAACCCGTCAGCCCCTCTGAGTTGGCAGCAACAAGGGCCGGGTTCAGTATCTAGGGGTTCCGTTTCAATAACGCAATGCAAAACCAGCTCGAGCCCCCACCCAGTGACCTGGGACAATTACATACCACCCTCCCGGGCGCCTCTAGGAGGCAATACTTCCCCTCTCGCAAGCACGGAGTCTGAGTGTAGCGAAAGCCTTTTAATAAAGGAGGGAAACAATGCGGCATTATGTTGGGGAAACACCACAAATAGGATTTATAACACAAACCATGAGGAAAAGACCCACCTCCAAGTAAGTTTGGCAGTGTCCTTTTCCCCTCAGGGTCTTAAGTCCAATCACCCCAAAGTTCAACAACCCAAAAGTCTCTGTCCCTAGTCAGTGCCGCCCCAGAGTTCAAACGTTTATCTGCAGAGTTTTAGCCCCCCAGACTGGGTGGAAATGGGGGGGGCACACGGGGTGTTAAGGGGCACCTTACGTGGTCCGGGGCCAACTGCCCCGTCTCTCCGTGGAGTTCTGCTGCAGCCTTCACCACGAACGGCTCCACTCTACCAGCCGCTTCCCCAGCCGTCCCATGAGCCGCTCCAACCGTCCCCACAAACTGCTCCCCTCCACTCCACTCCGCTCGCTGTTTCGTGGGCCACTCCAACCGTCTCACAAACTGCTCCACTCTGCCAGCCGCTCCACCAGCCATCCCATGAACCGCTCCAGCTGTCCCCGCAAACTGCTCAGCTCCGCTCCACTCCGCTCACTGTTCCGTGGACCGCTCTAACCATCCCGCAAACTGCTCCGCTCTGCCAGCCACTCAGCAATATATCTTCAGGCTCCCACACTAGTTAACACAGTACTCAGTGATCGCAGCTCAGTAATTTTAGCTCTTTTAGTGATTTCAGCTTGTAGTAGGGGAGCCCCAGTGCTGGTACACCATTGGCCCAAAGTGAATTCAGCTCAGCAGTTTCTAGCTAGACTCTTAATAGCATCAAAATTAGCTCTGCTATTCAACAGTAGAGAGAGGAGACAGTGCAATTGGTGTTCCAGGCCCTCAAAAGGGGCCCATACCATTAGGTGTACACACCTATCCCAAACCTTTCTCAATTCACTGGGTTTTGGAACCCATGTCCCTTGTCTAGCGAGTGCTCCTTAGGTGATGGTGAGACCCTCTGTCATAACACAGTTTCATTGTCCTTGATTCACATAATCAGGGTAACAACACTTTATTCCTCCTGCCCAAATAACAGAAACTGGGAATCCTACAGCTGCCAAAGTGACCATTTTGGGCTGCCATGGGCTCATGATAGGCAGGGTGGGTGTGCCTATGCAAACAAGATCAGCCCCTGAAGTTCTTTTCCACACTTGCCATAATTCACCACCAGATGTAAGGGTAGAGCTCATCCTGACTCTGCTTACATAAGCAGGATGCGATTAATGGCCATGCACACTTGCATCAACATGATTCCAACAGTTGACTTTCCCACTCCGAACTGGTTAGCCAGCTTTCAGACTGCAATAGCCACGCACTTCTCCACCGGCAGGGCAGCTCTCAATCTCAGTCCTTGCGCTGCAGGGTGGGGGCAAGCTCAGCACACAGTCCCATGAAAGTAGTTTTCCTCATCCGAAAGTTCTGCAGCCACTGCTCGTCATCCCAGACTTGCATGGCGATGTGATCTGACCACTCAGTGCTTGTTTCCCGAGCCCAAAAGCGGCGTTCCACTGTGGAGAGCATGTCCGTGAAAGCCACAAGCAATCTCGTGTCATATGCGTTCTGCGTGTTGACATTGTCGGACTCCTCACTGTCACTTTGTAGCTTAAGGAGTAACTCAACTGCAATTCGTGACGTGCTGGCGAGACCCATCAGCATATTCCTCAGAAGTTCGAGATCCATTCCCGCAGACCGAAAGGGAAGACAGAGTGCGCAGTACAAAAATGGTTGAAAGATGGCACCAAATGTGGACAGAAGCACAGGGATTGCTGGGATGCAAAGTGATGCATCACGGAGCCTTTGCCTCCCCTCCCCCTTCCCATAAGCCACAGTGCCAGAATGGGAAGAGGTGCTCTGTGGGATAGCTGCCCATAATGCATTGCTCCCAATGCAGCTGCAAGTACAGCAAATGTGGCCATGCCACTGCGCTTGCAGCTGACAGTGTGAACACATGGCAGTGCTTTCCCTGCTGCGGTCTCTGAGGGCTGGTTTAATTCCCGGCGCTGTACATCTGCAAGTGTAGCCAGGCCCAGAGTGTTCCAAAATTTAACAGGTGTACTAATACCATTTGGATAAGACTGTGTTAGTGGATTTAAGTACTGTGTTAGTCTGAACTGTTTGTTTTAGTTCTAGTGTGGAAGCACAGTAGCTGAAACCATTCCAGTCTTTTCACTAATATCTCAGTGCACTGGTAGCTTTTTAAAAATCTTCTAGAATATATTACTTCTGGGAGTTGTGCTGCAATAACTATCCAGAGAGCAATGGTTTAGGTGAGTGCTTGGGCCATATCTGCAAAGGTTCTTAACGTAATTCAGAATGGTTAGTGTGGATACACTTAACCATTTGCTTAACCTGGTTAAATACAAGCAGTTCAATTTAACGAATCCAGTTTTCTAGCACAGACAAAAGTTCAGTGCCCATGTTATATGATCTTATTGTAAATGAGTAGATAGAGTTGTTAAGTAGACCAAACACATTCATGTGATGACGTTGCTGATAGCAGGGACTGTTTGATATTAGACCAACAGTTATGATGGAATCTGTCACCATGTGACTGGCAGTTATCCATTGAGTATAGTGTGAAGTGGTGGTACTTTAAAAATACTGTAAAGTGGTATATAAGAACTGGAGAAGTATGAAATCTAGAACTTGATGCCTGCAAAAGTATTTCAGTTAATTTTTATTATTCTGAATGTTCATTAAATGAGAGAACATTTTAATGACTCTTAGGCCTGGTCTACACTAGGCGTTTATGTCGAATTTAGCGCCGTTGCATCGAATTAACCCTGCACCCGTCCACA
Organism: Emys orbicularis; assembly: GCF_028017835.1. Taxonomy (NCBI): domain Eukaryota; kingdom Metazoa; phylum Chordata; order Testudines; family Emydidae; genus Emys; species Emys orbicularis. The sequence continues at coordinate 77,797,444 of NC_088687.1, read as the reverse complement.
CCACGAAGCTATTTAGTTCGACATAGAGGTCTCTTAAATTCGACTTCTGTACTCCTCCCCAACGAGGGGAGTAGCGCTAAATTCGACATGGCCATGTCGAATTAGGCTAGGTGTGGATGGAAATCGACGCTAATAGCTCCGGGACCTATCCCACAGTGCACCACTCTGTTGACGCTCTGGACAGCAGTCCGAGCTCGGATGCTCTGACCAGCCACACAGGAAAAGCCCCGGGAAAATTTGAATTCCTTTTCCTGTCTGGGAAGTTTGAATCTCATTTCCTGTTTGGACATCGTGGCGAGCTCAGCAGCACTGGCAATGATGCAGAGCTCTCCAGCAGAGATGGCCGTGCAATCTCAGAATAGAAAGAGGGCCCCAGCATGGACTGATCAGGAAGTCTTGGATCTCATTGCTGTGTGGGGCGATGAGTCCATGCTTTCCGAGCTGCGCTCCAAAAGACGGAATGCAAAGATCTACGAGAAGATCTCTAAAGCCATGGCAGACAGAGGATACAGCCGGGATGCAACGCAGTGCCGCGTGAAAATCAAGGAGCTGAGACAAGGCTACCAGAAGACCAAAGTGGCAAACGGACGCTCCGGATCCCAGCCACAGACATCCCGTTTCTACGAGGCACTGCATTCCATCCTAGGTGCGGCCGCCACCACTACCCCACCACTGACCGTGGATTCTGAGGATGGGATATTGTCAACGGCCGGTTCCTCGGACATGTTAGCGGACGGGGAAGATGAGGAAGGAGATGAGGAGGACGAGGCAGTCGACAGCGCTTACAACGCTGATTTCCCCGACAGCCAGGATCTCTTCATCACCCTTACAGAGATCCCCTACCAACCGTCCCCAGCCGTTAACCCGGACACAGAATCAGGGGAAGGATCATCCAGTAAGTGTTTTAAACATCTAAACATTTATTTTTAACAGAACAGGAATATTAACAATAACAACAATGGGTTTCTCATGATTAGTGTGCCCTAGGCGCTTAACGTTTCAGTCCTGGGCAGTGCAACTATTGAAAAAAAATCTAACAATGTCCGGTTTTGCATGATTGTTCTGCCCAAGCCGCTCTACTGTTTAGTCCCTGCCAGTGCAGCTACAGTAAAATGCGGTCTATATGTCTGGGGATAGAGCAGAAATCCTCCTGGGACATCTCCACGAAGCTCTCCTGGAGGTAATTGGAAAGCCTTTGCATCAGGTTCCTGGGGAGAGCGGCCTTATTGGGTCCTCCGTAATAGCAGACATTTCCGCGCCAGGAGACAAGCAAGTACTCCGGGATCATTGCCCTGCAGAGCATGGCGGCATACGGCCCTGGTCTTTGCAGGCTTTCCCGAAGCATTCTTTGTTTTTCCATGTCTGAGATCCTCATCAGGGTGATGTCGCTCATGGTGACCTGCTTTGAATTAGGTAGGGGAATGTTAGTATTGGGACTGCTTGCCCGTTCCTTTACAGAACTGTAATCGGCGGTTTACAGCCACGCGGTGAAGGCGGGAGAGGGGCAGCATACAGGGATCTTTCCCTGGGACAGCCGCGAGGGGGTGGGACAGGGGCAGAGCTCATGCTTGCCGGATTGCTGGCAGCAGGGACTGGCATTGCTTTCAATGTGAAAGGAGGCCAGTGCAACTATTAAAGTTTTAAGCAGCCACAAGTCTACGGCTTACCATGTCGGCCTGCTACACAAATTCTGGTGTCCTGCCCCGCTTCTCTGATCTGCACTGCAAGACCCCAGGCACTGAATGCGAAGGCCGAAAATTCGACCTTGTCCTGAGTGCGCATGTGATAGGTGCTGTTCATGGTCTTCTTTACAGAGAAAGACTATGTTCTTTGTTCACAACTAAATTTATCTTTCTGAGGAATTCACTCCCTTTTTCCCATTCCCACAGCTGCGACTGTCTCCCAACCCAGCCTGGCATCACACTCCCAGAGGCTAGCGCAGATTCGGCGTAGGAAGAAGAGGACACAGGAGGACATGTTCTCGGAACTTATAGGCTACTCCCGAGCCCAGGCAGCACAGCAGACCCAGTGGAGGGAGAACTTGTCCCAAATGCACCGTTCACACATGGAACGGGAGGAGAGGTGGCGGCAGGAAGACCAGCAGGCGACTCAAACGCTGCTTGGACTAATGAGGGAGCAAACGGACACGCTCCGGCGCCTTGTGGATGTTCTGCAGGACCGGAGGCAGGAGGACAGAGCCCCGCTGCAGTCTATCTGTAACCGCCCTCCCCCGCCACCAAGTCCCATACCCCCCTCACCCAAAGTCCAAAGAAGGAGGGGCGGCAGAGTCCGTGAAAACTCTCACTCCACCCCTGCAGACTGCTCTACTACTAGAAGGCTCTCATTCCCCAAAATTTGACAAGTCCTTTCCTTCCCGCCTCACCCAAGCCCCCGTCCAAGTTTCACCCCCCAGTTTCATGTGTAGTTGCTAATAAAAAATACGTTTCTGTTAATTACTGTTTCCATCATGTTCTTTAGAGGAGAGTCTGTCTGAAGGGGGGGAAGGGGGTTGGTAATTGGACAGAACAGTCACCTTTACCAGGGTACAGAGGCGGGGGCAGGTTCAGCAGCAGGGCACACACACATTGCAGTCACTAGTTACCCTGGTCATTCTGGGAGGTGGTTTTAGTGTTCTGTGGGGGGTGGGGGCTGCTCTGTGACTTTGTGGTGGGGGAGGGCAGTTACAGATCTTATGCAGCGGTCCTTATCCTGGATCACAGAGCCACGCAGCAGGGGATCTGTAACCGTCCTCCCCCTGCCACAAAGTCACATAGCCCCCCCACACACAGAGTCCCGAACAGGAGGGGTGGCAGGGTCCGTTGAAACCACCAGTCCACCACTGCGGAGCCTGTCATTCCTGGAGTTTGGAAGCGTCATTTGCATCACTACACTACACCCGCTCCCCACCACAGTCTGCGTCCCAGGTTCAACACTTTCCCACAAAAACAGTAATAAAGAAAACGGTGTTCATTAACAAAATTCAAGTGATTTTATTTTTAAACGTGTGTTGGAAGGGGGGGAATGGGGTATGTAACTGGAGAGGATACTGAACATTTAGTGGGTAAAGAAACGGGGGCAGGTTCAGCTTCTCTGTACACAAACTGAAAAGTCACTGGTTACCCTGCTCACTCAGGAACCTAGCTTTCAAAGCCTCCCGGATGCACAGCGCGTCCCGCTGGGCTCTTCTAATCGCCCGGCTGTCTGGCTGGGCGTAATCAGAAGCCAGGCTACTTGCCTCAACCTCCCACCCTGCCATAAAGGTCTCCCCCTTGCTCTCACAGAGATTGTGGAGCACACAGCAAGCTGCAATAACAATGGGGATATTGGTTTCGCTGAGATCACAGCGAGTCAGTAAGCTTCTCCATCTCCCCTTGAGACGGCCAAAAGCACACTCCACCACCATTCTGCACTTGCTCAGCTGGTAGTTGAAGAGTTCTTTTTCAGTGTCCAGGGCGCCAGTATAGGGCTTCATGAGCCAGGGCATTAGCGGGTAGGCTGGGTCCCCGAGGATGACTATAGGCATCTCCACATCCCCAAGAGTTATTTTGTGGTCCGGGAAGTAAATACCTTCCTGCAGCCATCTAAACAGACCTGAGTTCCTGAAAACACCAGCGTCATGAACCTTGCCCGGCCATCCAACGTTGATGTTTGTAAAACGTCCCCTATGGTCCACCAGTGCTTGCAGCACCATTGAAAAGTAGCCCTTTCGGTTGATGTACTGGCTGGCCTGGTGGTCCGGTCCCAGGATAGGGATGTGAGTTCCATCTATAGCCCCACCGCAGTTTGGGAATCCCATCGCGGCGAAGCCATCTATGATGGCCTGCGCGTTTCCCAGGGTCACTACCTTTGAGAGCAGTACCTCAACGATTGCGTTGGCTACTTGCATCACAACAGCCCCACGGTAGATTTGCCCACGCCAAAGTGGTTCGCGACTGACCGGTAGCTGTCTGGCGTTGCAAGCTTCCAGAGGGCTATGGCCACTCGCTTCTGGACAGTCAGGGCTGCTCGCATCCGGGTGTCATTGCGCTTCAGGGCAGGGGACAGCAACTCACAAAGTTCAAGGAAAGTCCCCTTCCGCATGCGAAAGTTTCGCAGCCACTGGGATTCATCCCAGACCTGCAGCACTATGCGGTCCCACCAGTCCGTGCTTGTTTCCCGGGCCCAGAATCGCCGTTCCACAACATCCACATGACCCATTGCCACCGTGATGTCCTCGGCGCTGGGTCCCGTGCTTTCTGACAGGTCTGTGCTACTCTCAGACTTCAGGCCCTCACCGCGGTGCCGTAGCCTCCTCGCCTGATTTATCTGCATCTGCGGTGGATGATAAGCTGCGAGGCGTTGACAACGGCCACAACTGCAGCGATGGTCGCAGCGGGATCCATGCTCGCAGTGCTGTGGCATCCGCGCTGTCACTGACCAGAAAAGTGCGCGAACTGATTTCCCGCCGGCGCTTTCAGGGAGGGAGGGCGGGAGTGACGGTTGGATGACGACAGTTACCCAAAACCACCCTCGGCACATTTTTTTCCCCAGAAGGCATTGGGGGCTCGACCCAGAATTCTAATGGGCAGCGGGGACTGCGGGAACTGTGGGATAGCTGCCCACAGTGCACCGCTTCCAATGTCGACGCTTGCCCCGTTAGTGTGGACTCACAAAGTCGAATTACTGTCCTTAGTGTGGACACACACGTTCGACTTTGTAATATCGATTCCACATATTCGATTTAAGTAAAATCGAACTATTCTCGTAGTGTAGAATGCCATAGGATATCTAAATCCTCTATGACAGTAACACTGTTGTCCTGGAATATAATTATTTAAGTCAGAACTATGTTGTTTTTGTCTCCAAGGATGAGCATCTACATATTAAAGCTAACAAAATAAGCAACAATATTTTTAACAAAAAGCAGGAACAGCATGAAAAGTCAAGTGAATTAAGCTGACTGAAATGCAATTTGAACTGTAAGTGAAATGGTAATTTTTAAATTATTTCTCACAAATGAAAACTGGGTTGGGAATTCTGCACCAAAAAATAAAAATTCTGAGCACAATATTTTAAAATTCTGCAAGTTTTATTTGTCAATAAATAAATGTGGAGGCTCCAGCATAGCAGTGGGGAGCACAGGCCACTGGCTGCACAGAAGTGGGAGATCACCCTGCAACCCCCCTCCCATTCTGCCGCCGGGACACGGACTTTGGCAGGGAGACTGCACCTAATGCTGACACAGAGCAAGGGCTGGGCCTGACCCAGAAACACCTCAGGGTCCTACCCCTCCATGCCAGGTGCACCAAATTTGGGCAGGCAGGCTCAGCCCAGCAGGATCCACGAGTGGAGAGACTTAATGAGGGGAGATCCAGGTGTGAGGGTTCTGTGTGGGGCAGTGTGGGTGCAGGCAACTCAGTGGGAGATCTGGATGCACAGGGGCTCTTTGGGGGGTTCCAGGTGCAGGGGAATGGGACTCTGCAGGGGGATCTAGGTGAAGTACTTGGAGCTCAGTGGGAGGGGGGTCTGGGTATGGGGGAATGGGGCTCAGCAGAGAGGGTTTGGGTGTGGGGGGCTCAGCTGGGGGTTCTGGGTGCTGGGGAAGTGGGGCAGGAGTATGGGTGCAGCTGTCTGGGTCCTGAGTGGGGGTCTGGGTGCAGGGGGCTCATCGGGGTGGTCCAGGTATAGGGGCAATGGGACTCTGCAGGGGGGTCCAGGTGAAGTGGTTGGGGCTCTGGGTGTGGGGGGGATGGGGCTCAGCAGAGAGGGTTTGGGTGTGGGGCGCTCAGTTGGGGGGGTCTGGGTGCAGCTGTCTGGGTCTTAGTGGGGTGGGGGCCTGGGTGTGGGGGGCTCTCATTGGACCTGCTTAATGGGAAGCCCCTGCTGCTGCTGCCGAAGGGATGCCAGCTGCAGAGTTAACGAGCTGGAGCGGCACCCTCCCTCATCCGGGCATCTCTGTGCTCACACAAATGGGGGTGGGAGAGCAATGGCACCTCGTCTCTGTTTGGGGGGCAATGTCCTCCCTGTCTTCTCAAACTATGCCCATGGATGTTCCCAGCCTAGGGTTGTCAGGTGTCCCGTTTTCAACCGAACGTCCGATCAAAAAGGGACCCTGGCACTCCGGTCAGCACTGGGATGTTAAAAGTCCGGTTGGTGGTGGAGAGATGAGGAGGGGGCCTGCCGCAGCTCTCTTGGTGGAGCTCAGGGGCGATGTGAGCCCCAGCGGGCAGGGGGTGGATCGCAGCGGAGGGGCTGGGAAAGGCATTCAGCTGCAGGCTGGGGCCAGCAGGGTTAACGCTGGGCAACAGCCGCCCTGGTGGCCGGGGGCTTCCTGCTGAGCTGGCATTGTGGCCTTTAGGAAGTGCCTTCAGCCCTCCCCCCCGGCCCAGCCTGCTGCTCCCAGGCTGATGGGAGCAGAAAGAGGAGCCAGTCCAGCTCCTCCTAGGCTGCATGCAGCCCGTGTCAGGGGAGGGGGCCAGGGAAGGCTCATCTCAGGACCATTCGACCAGCAGGTAAGGGGCTGTGAGGTTGTCAGTCTACTCCCGGGGCATGACCGCTCTTGCAGCTTCCCTTTGTTTCCCCGTCTTTTTCTGTGGGGAAGCAAAGAAATCTGTGAGGGACATGAATTCTGCATGAACGAAGTGGTGCAGAATTCCCCCAGGAGTAAGATTTCTGCACCAGCCATTTGGCTCAAGCTGGTGCCATCCTGCGGCGGCCCCGGGGCGGAGGCATCGGCAGCCCAGACCCGTTCGTTCCCCTGCGGGACCCGAGCAGGACGGGGGGGCTGGAGCCTGCTGCCCCCACTCCGGGGCCGCCGCGGGATAGCACCAGCTGGGCAGCAGCCCAGACGCGACTGGCCAGGGGCTGGGCACAGCGTGCGCGCTGCTGGGTCCCCACAACAGGCCCGGGCTCGGGGGGTTCGGGCCCGGGCGCCAGAGCCGCAGCCGCCGAGCTTGGCCATCGGCCGCTTCCTCCCCCCGCGGCAGTGGGAGCTGCAGCAGCGGCTGCTCCCGAGTCCCGCTGCCCAGGGGTGGAGAACAGCCGCCGCCTGGCCCCGCGGGCCGCCCCCCTACTCTCCCTATCGCCCGACTGAGTCCTGCCTGCACTCGGGGCCAGGCCGGACTCTCACTCACCCCGGCCTCCAGCACTTGTGGAGGGAGGAGGAATGGCGAGCCTGGGGAAGAGGCGGGGATTCGGGGAGGGAGCCAATGGGGGAAGGAGGGGGCGGAGTCGGGGGGCGCGAGCACTTCCGGGCTCTGGAGCATTTGCTTGTTTGTCCAGTGTCCCAACCTAACATTGGTCGGGACGCGGGACAAACAAGGAAATATCGGGACAGTCCCGATAAAATCGGGACGTCTGGTCACCCTACATACATTTGTCATCATCCAGTTTGGGGTAGTTTTGTCCTTTTACTGACAAAAAGGCCTTGATTGCATCAAAACAGTTTACAAAGCCCACCAAAACTTTGCCACGACTTAGCCACCGAATGTTGCTGTGAAGTGGGATGTCATTATAAGCACTTCTAGCAGTGCTTGAAACTGTCTGTGAGTCAAAGCAGATCGAGCAACAAGGAAATTCACAATTCGCACCACTGTATTCATCACATTATTAAGCTCTGAATTAGAAATTTTAGCACATAGGTTTTCTTGATGGTTGAAACAGTGAAATTTGACTGTCGGGTGGCCAATTTGATCTTCAAGTAACTTTACAAATCCCTTCTGTTTTCCAAGCATGGTAGGAGCACCATCTGTTGTCACACAAAATATTTTTCTGATGTCAACTCCCCATTCTTCAAAATGGTTTACAAAACTTTCCACTATATCTTCCCCCTTTGTTGTGCCATGCACGGGTTTTAGGCAACAAAGTTCCTCTTGGATTTCATCAGAAGCACAATATCTTGCAACAACTGCCAAACGTGGAATGTCGTTTATATCCACGCTCTCATCAACTGCAACACTAAACACTACTGTATCTTTTAATGCAGTCATCTGCTTTTTGTTAATGTTTTCTGCCATTTCGCATACACGTCTCTCAACTGTTCTAGCAGAGACAGGCAGTTCTTTTATTTTAGATAAAGATATGATCCTATTTGACAAATCATTGAACAAAACCTCTGAACTGCTGAAAAAAACTTCTTTTATATATTCCCCATCTGTAAACGGCTTTCTGTTTTTTGCAATGCACTGTGCAATCTTGTATCTTCCTTCTGTGGCTTGTTTTTTACTTACACTTAAGCATTTAAAAACGCTGCTTTGCTTCTCATATCCTGCTACTGCCTTTTTGATCGATTCAGTCTTGTCTGCTTCGTCAAGAAAGGTTTTCTCGTGCTTCGTTTGAAAATGTCATCGAACACTTGATGTGCGACAAACAACACTTTCACAACAGAAAGCACAAACAGCACGATTCTTCTTTGAATAAATCCAAATGTGTCTGTCCAAAAAGGCTGAAATTAACCGTCATCTAACTTTGCTTTCTTAGGAGCTCACATTTTGTCAAATGTACTCCTTGACTTAGAGTGGGGGAAAAAATCGTGACAGATGGTACGCACAATGTCAAACGCAGTGCGCTGTTCCACGTGGCATGATAGTGATGTAAGCAGCAAATCAGGACTTTAAAATATCCCAGTACAGTGGCGCTGGAACAATTTTTAAGGTGGGGGTGCTGAGCTGCGCCCCCTCTTGCCCCTGTCTGCACCCCTCACTGCGCCGGGCTGGGGCCAGTGGGCCACAGCTGGGGGCGGCTGCAGAGCCCTGGGCCGGCGGCTGGGACCCCAGGCCTGCAGCAGAGCCCGCTGGACTGGTGGCCAGGACCTGGGCAGTGTGAGTGCCACTGAAAATCATCTCGCGTGCTGTCTTTGGCACACGTGCCATAGGTTGCCTACCCCTGAGCTAGTATTTCATACTTGGTAATGCTTCTCTCCTAGGGTTGCCAACTTTCTAACGGCACAAAACCAAACACCCCTGTCCTGTGGCCCCGCCCTGCCCTGCCCCTTCTCCGCCCCTTCTCAGAGGCCCTGCCCTCGCTTGCTCCATCCCCCCTTCCTCCGTCGCTTGCTCTGCCCCACCCTCACTCACTTTCACTGGGCTGGGGCAAGGGGTTGGGGTGCGGGCTCCGACTGGGGGTGTGGGCTCTAGGGTGGGGTATGAGGGGTTCAGGGTGCGGCAGAGGGCTCCAGGCTGGGGCAGGGGGTTGGGGTGGGGGGGGTGAGGATTCCGGCTGGGGGTGCAGGCTCTGGGGTGGGGCCAGAGCAAGGGGTTTGGGGTGCAGGATGGGGCTCTGGCTGAGGGGTTTGGAGTGCAGGGGAGTGTGGGCACCAGCTGGGAGTGTGGGCTCTGGGGTGGAGCCCAGGATGAGGGGGTTAGGGAGAAGGAGGGGGCTCTGGGGTGAGGCAGGGGGTTTGGTTGAGGGGAGGGGAGGGCTCCAGCTGGGATCTCTGGGGTGGGGCTGGGGATGAAGGGTTTGGGGTGCAGGAGGGGGCTCCAGGCTGGGGCAGGGTGTTGGGGTGCAGAGGGGGGGTGAGAGCTGTGGCTAGGGGGTGTGGGCTCTGGGGTGGGGCCAGGGATGATGGATTTGGAGTATAGGAGGAGGCTCAGGGCTGGGACAGGAGGTTGGGGTTTGTGGGGGGTGCGGAGTCCCAGCAGCACTTACTGTGACTCCCAGGAAACGGCCTCCAGGTCCTGGCGGTCCCTCGGGGCAGGGCAGCCAGGGAGGCTCTGCGCGCTGCCCTTGCGCCCACAGGTGCTGCCCCCGTAGCTCCCATTGGTCACAATTCCCGGCCAGTGGGAGCTGCGGAGCTGGCACTGGGGTGGGGGCAGTTTTCGGAGCCTCCCTGGCTGCCCGTGTGCCTAGGGGCCGCAAAGACCTGGTGGCTGCTTCTGGGAGCTGCACGGAGCCAGGGCAGGCAGGGAGCCTGCCTTAGCCCTAGGCCCCTGCTGTGCCACCAGCTGGACTTTTAACGGAAACCATATGCCTGGCAACCCTATTCTCTCCTGATTGTGAGGTTTACAGTTTTAGAGCAAACACTTAAATACTAGCTTATAACATAGGGTACAGATGTTATAAATAAGAGTAATACATGCAGCAACCTACAAGCATTTCATAAAGTCCACAGACATTTTTATAAATCTAATACCTATTTTAACAATACTAACACATAGGTGAGCCAAACCGGTTTCCAGGTACACATTTGTCAGTGTTCAATGAAGCCTACAGGCACCTGGTCTGGCCCAGGGAACAAGAAGACGTGGCTGTTTGTTTATGAGAGACAGAAAACAAAAAACTTATTCTAGAAAATGGCAATATATTCTAGAACCATGTTGTGGTTCTTCATTTAAACTTAGTATCAACTGAAAGAAAATAAATTTTAAAGCAGTTGAGGATGATGGAAGTTATTTTCTCAAAGCTGCAATACATAGGTGCAAATGTAATTTTTAAAACAATGTATCTAAAATTAATATAGTCAAGACAAACATTTAAAAAGCAAATATAGCAAAAGAGGAAATAGCTGCAAGAAAATATATTAAAGTAAATGAGAAGCACATTCCTATGGCATTAAATAAGTCAGATAAGGTGTTAAGTATCAGGGATTAACATCCCATACACATAATAAAATACAAGTCAGCAAGTCATTAGGCAGAGATAACAGTTCCTACTAGTTTCAGAGTAGCAGCCTTGTTAGTCTGTATCCGCAAAAAGAACAGGAGTACTTGTGGCACCTTAGAGACTAACAAATTTATTAGAGCATAAGCTTTCGTGGGCTACAGCCCACTTCTTTGGATGCATATAGAGTGAAACATATATTGGGGAGATATATATACACACATACAGAGAGCATGAACAGGTGGGAGTTGTCTTACCAACTCTGAGAGGCCAATTAAGTAAGAGAAAAAAACTTTTGAAGTGATAATCAAGATAGCTCAGTACAGACAGTTTGATAAGAAGTGTGAGAATACTTACAAGGGGAGATAGATTCAATGTTTGTAATGGCTCAGCCATTCCCAGTCCTTATTCAATCCTGAGTTGATTGTATCTAGCTTGCATATCAATTCCAGCTCAGCAGTCTCTCGTTGGAGTCTGTTTTTGAAGTTTTTCTGTTGTAAGATAGCCACCCGCAGGTCTGTCATTGAATGGCCAGACAGGTTAAAGTGTTCTCCCACGGGTTTTTGAGTATTATGATTCCTGATGTCAGATTTGTGTCCATTAATTCTTTTGCGTAGAGACTGTCCGGTTTGGCCAATGTACATGGCAGAGTGGCATTGCTGGCACATGATGGCATATATCACATTGGTAGATGTGCAGGTGAACGAGCCCCTGATGGTATGGCTGATGTGATTAGGCCCTATGATGATATCACTTGAATAGATATGTGGACAGAGTTGGCATCGGGCTTTGTTACAAGGATAGATTCCTGGGTCAGTGTTTTTGTTCAGTGATGTGTGGTTGCTGGTGAGTATTTGCTTTAGGTTGGGGGGGTTGTCTGTAAGCGAGGACAGGTCTGTCTCCCAAGATCTGTGAGAGTAAAGGATCATCTTTCAGGATAGGTTGTAGATCTTTGATGATGCGCTGGAGAGGTTTTAGTTGGGGGCTGAAGGTGACAGCTAGTGGTGTTCTGTTATTTTCTTTGTTGGGCCTGTCTTGTAGGAGGTGACTTCTGGATACTCGTCTAGTTCCTACTAGGCTAGATATTGACTTCAGTGGGAGTTGAGGCATCTCAGCACCTTGTAGGATCGAACTCTTTGTCAAGAAACAATGACTTTAAAAAACAGGACAATCTATCAAGAGGAGGAAGGCTTGCAATTAAAATTACTTGTATAAAACTCCTTTTGTGGTTCTCATTTTTAGTGTGTGGATATTTTGACTTTCAAACCTTTTAGTTATGTATCAAAAATATTTAAACAACATTTAAAGCTCATCTTTAAAGAATTGCAAAATGTCTGAGGAGCCTCATTTCTGCAAAACTGGCATCCTCAGAGCAGCTGTAATTGCATTATAAAATAGAGCCCTGTTGTTGTTATGTATAATTACAATTGAAGAAACCTTTCCAGAACTGAGGAAAGAGCTCTTAGAACAGAGAAATATTTTTCCTTAATAAATGGATATTTATAGGGGGTGTTTTTGTGTTCCTAAGTTTCTTCAGAGAATGAATGTTATGTCTGTTCAGTTATTTTCTTCATGTTTCACCTTACTGAGCCTTAAGATTGCCACACTGGCCTTTTCAAACACAACAGAATAAAATGAAGAAGGAAATACAAGTGGATTGAACATATAATAAGAGAACATCCTAAGGAATGACCTGTTTTCCTTAATTTGTCACTAGCTTCAGATGTCAATCAGTTACATTCAGGACCGGGTCTAGGCACCAGCAAACCAAGCACGTGCTTGGGGCGGCACAATTTCAGGGGCGGCATTCCGGGCTCTCTCGGAGGTTTTTTTGTGGGGGGGGAGGGCACGCGGCAAAAAACTTAGAGCCAGCCCTGGTTACATTAATTGAACCAACTTCTGTTGGTGAGAAAGACAAGCTTTCAAGCTTTTCTCTCTCACCAACAGAAGTTGGTCCAATAAAAGATATTACTTCACCCATCTTGTCTCTCTAATATCCTGGGACGAGCATGGCTACAACAACACTGCACAGTTGCATTAATGAAAGATACAGAATGGAAAAGAAAAGAAATCTAGAAGGTCCACACTATCTAATCAGAGATTTTTAGCATAAAATCTAGCTCAGTGCCCAATATTTTCAGAGTTCAGGGAAGTTTAACTCTAGGCTCATCTGTATACATAGGGCCAGATTCTGATCCCCTTTGTCATGATTTTATTAGTATAGGTGCAAGGATCACTATTTGAAACTGATTACTTCTGTCACTCATGTTGCAAATGACAATATTGCTATATTACATGACCTGATTAGATCAACCTTTTTATAAATTACATACCCAAAAAGCTACGTTAAAAGAATGTTAAGACAAGCACTCAAAAGATAGGAAATGCCAGAATTACAGTTGCCCATGCAACTTTTTTAATTCAGCCCTATTTTGTGTATGATACAGTCTTTAATTGCATGACCACATACTATTTTTTCCATAGGCTTCCTGCACAGTCAGTGAACAAGTAGTTGTTTAATTTATTTTTATCCTTGACATCTGGTGTATACCCCTACACTGTATACAAAATCATTAATTTCCTCCTCTGTGTTTCTATGGCAGTGATCTCCAACCTTTTTACGCCCAAGATCACTTTTTGAATTTAAGGGCAACCCAGGATCTACCCTGCCCCTTCCCTAAAGCCCCGCTCCACTCACTCCATCCTCCCCTCCCCGTCGCTCACTCTTCCCCCACCCTCACTCACTTTCACTGGGGTAGGGTAGGAGGTTGGGGTTTGGGAGGGGATGTGGGCTCTGGGCTGGGGCTGAGGGGTTTGCAGTATGGGAGGGGGCTCCAGGCCTGGGGCAAGGGGTTGGGGTGCAGGAGGGGGTGAGGGTTGCAAGTTCTGGGAGGGAGTTTGGGTGCAGGAGGAGGCTCCAGGCTGGGGCACAGTGTTGGGGTGCAGAAGCGGGTGTGGGCTCTGGAAGGGAGTTTGGGTGCAGGAGGGGGCTCCAGGCTATAGCAGAATGTTGGGGTGCAGGAGGGGGTGCATGGTGCTGGCTCTGGGAGGGGGCTCAGGGCTGGGGTTTGGGGCGAAAGAGGGGGTTTGGGTGCAGGAGGGGATATGGGGTGCTAGCTATGGGAGGGGGCTCAGGACTGGGGCAGGGGCTTGGGGTGCAGGAGAGGTAGGGGTGCTGGCTCTGGAAGGGGGCTCAGGGCTGGGGGTTGGGGTGCGGCTTCCCACCAGGCAGCATGTACCTTGGGTGGCTCCCAGTCGGCGGTGCAACGAGGCTAAGGCACGGCCCCACGCCGCTCCCAGAAGGGGCCAACGCGCCCCTGGGGAGGAGGCACATGGCTCTGCACCCTGCTCCTCTCTGCAAGCACCACCCCCACAGCTCCCATTGGCCACAGTTCCCCGTTCCCGGCCAATGGGCACTTCGGGGGTGGTGCTTGCAGGCGGGAGCAGCGCGCAGAGGGCAACCCCTGCCACCCCTTCCCTACCCCCGGGGCTGTGCTGGCTGGGAGCGATGTGGGGCCAGAGCAGGCAGGGAGCCTGCCTTAGTGGCAGCCCCGCTACACTGCCGGAGATTGCGATCAACTGGGAGATTCTTTAGGATCGACCAGTCAATCATGATCGACCGGTTGGTGACACTGTTCTATGGCCAGACATTAATAAAGTTATCACCAAAACAACCTCTGTGAGATTAGGTGATATTATTATAACCCATTTTAAAACCCAAAGAAATCCGTTTTACCCTGTATAAAGCTTATGCAGGGTAAACTCATAAATTGTTCGCCCTCTATAACACTGATAGAGAGATATACACAGTAGTTTACTCCCCCAGGTATTAATACATACTCTGAGTTAATTAATAAGTAAAAAGTGATTTTATTAAATACAGAAAGTAGGATTTAAGTGGTTCCAAGTAGTAACAGACAGAACAAAGTAAGTCACCAAGCAAAATAAAATAAAATACGCAAATCTATGTCTAATCAAACTAAATACAGATAAGATCCTCACCAGTTCCAGAATGCTCCCTTTTACAGACTAATCTTCTTTTAGCCTGGGTCCAGCAATCACTCACACCCCCTGTAGTTACTGTCCTTTGTTCCAGTTTCCTTCAAGTATCCTGGGGGGTGGAGAGGCTCCTTCTTTAGCCAGCTGAAGACAAAATGGAGGGGTCTCCCACGGGTTTAAATAGACTTTCTTTTGTGGGTAGAGACCCCCCTCTTCACTCCTATGCAAAGTCCAGCTCCAAGATGGAGTTCTGGAGTCACCTGGGCAAGTCACATGTCCATGCATAACTCACAGTCTTTACAGGTAGCATTCATTGTTCACATGCTACCTTGAAAGTCCTCAAGTAGACTTCTTATGTGGATTGGAGCATTCCAAGATCCATTGTCCTTTAAGTGTTTCTTGATTAGGTACGTAATTTCAACATTCCTTTCTCCAGGAACTGACCAAATGCTCTACTAAGGTTATTTAGAAATCAAGTCAGTACACAGCCAAGATTCATAACATCGAATACAAAAATGATACATGCATGCAAATAGGATTAATACATTCAGTAGATTATAACCTTTACAGAGATATGTTACATGGCATATGTAGCATAAAACACATTCTAAGCATATTTCCATAGAGCCTTATGGGAGGTACCATCACACCCTCATTAACTCCAAAACTTTGATTCATTGCTGGATCACAGTCCATCCTGTACTCTGAATGAGGCAGAGTACATATGCACAAGGGGGACAAATTAAGGTTGTAAAGGCAACCTTAATTCTAGCATTTCCTAAGTTTTGAACACTTGACTTTGCACCTTTATATTATTTTAACATAGGAAATTACATTTAAAAAGACTAAATTTTTGAAAAGTAAACTAAAAAGAATTCTATCATATGGAATCATATTTACTTCCACATGATTCATCAGTAGGATCTGCTACACAGATCTACCACAGGAACTAACAGAGTATCTGGGAGGACTAGAGGGAGATGAGACTTATTTTGGTAGTGGGTATCTCTGTGACTCACAGCTATTTGCTAGACAGAAAAGGAATGTTTAGATTAATGGATCCTGGTTCAGTTTAGGGTGACCAGGTGTCATGATTTTTTAGGGACAGTCCTGATATTTGAGGCTTTGTCTTATATAGGTGCCTATTACCTCCTACCCCCTGTCCCAATTTTTCACACTTGCTATCTGATCACCTTAGTTCAGTTCCAAATTCTGTAGAGGAGGTGCTCTAGTGGTCACAGATCCTTCCATTCCTGCCCTGAGCCTATCCCTGTCCTGTTCCTATCTCTCTCCCCCAGCTCCTGTTGATTTCCTCCTCTGCAGTTCCTGTTCTTGTCACCCTAGGCTTTTGCTTCCAATCCTCTGATTCTCTGTCCCTCTCTACACCTATCCTCCAAGTATCTGTCACTCTCTGCTCCTATCGTCTCCTCTTTTTTCAAGTCAGACTGTTACCCCTTCCACCATACAGCCAGGGCACCAGGAGAGGGAGCACTGAAAGCTTAAAAGAGACTGTCTCCATCCTCTCAGTTCTGGTACCGGCTGCCACAGCAGACCCTGATAGCCAAGAGAAGCAATTGCAACGAAAGTTCTTCTTAGCCCCAGCAGCTCTGGGTTGGAGCAAGTTCAGGTGTTCTATGCAGTTGGAGTATGTTCAGTCCAGCTAGTATGTAGGAGTTGCGGGGAGGGGGACGGGGTGCGGGCGGAACATGTTCAGTGCAGACAAAATCTTCAGCAAGTAATGCTGCCAGCCTATAACAAACCTCTACAGAGCATGTGTGAACTACATCTCTGAGGCATATAAATTGAGCTGGATTTTTACATAATATATATGGGGAGAGCAAAAGGCACATCCCTGACACTAGGGCAATCTCCTGCCAAATTGCAAGTCCCTGCTCTAAAGCAAGGAGGTGGTAGAGCTTCTCACTGAAACAATTGTAAGAATTTTTTTAACATGGGCAAAACATTGTCTTTTCCCTAACCTTATTCTTGGAATGGGCTAAGCTACTTTTGCTGAGACTGTCACAAAAAATTGAGTCTGAGGCAGACACCCAGCATGGAAAATTCCAAGCCAACAGTTTAAATTTGGAAAAGTTACAAGCACCTGTAAACAGGGTGCTATAATGGAAAGTGTTAGGCAACTTTAACTATAGATGTCACTGCTAGCTCCATCTATAGTTAGTAGCTACTGGGGTTGGGTTTTTGCTTATTAACAGAATACTCTGGGTTTTTTTGTATAGCTTGAAATTAGGGAGAAGTTGGGATGATAAAGAGTACATGGGGTGCAACTTTATAGTGTAAAGTGAAAAGCTTCACCAGGAGGAAAATGATCCTCTTCATCAGCAAATTGTGTTTCTTCATTGTTCTGAATGGAGAATTGGAAAAACAGAAGTGCTTCAAAACATTGAAATGATTAATCACTGATAAGTAAGGCTATGTTTTAGTCATGGGTATTTTTAGTAAAAGTCATGGACAGGTCATGACCCGTAAACCAAAATTCACGGACCCGTGACCTGTGCATGACTTTTACCCAAATACCCTCCCTGACTAAAACTTGGGTGGGGGACTGCAAGTGCTCTGGGGGTGGTGGTCTGGGGGCGCCACGGGTGCTGGGGGAGGTGACCCGGGACCCTCACTGGTGCTGAGGGGCGGGGGTTTGGCGGGGTTGGTGGGACTTCCTATCTGGCTTCACGTCCCTGCAGCTCCTAGGCAGTGGAGGCAGGGGTCAGGGCAGGGACTCCACTGCTCCTGCCACAAGCGCCGGCTGCCACAGCTCCCATTGATTGGTAACTGCAGCCAATGGGAGCTGGGGGTGGGGCCTGCGGGCGCAGGCAACATGCGGCGTGGAGATCCAGCCTGGCCCCTCCACTGCCTAGGAGCTGCAGGGGGGCCATGCTAGTGGAGCTGGGGAGCCCCCTACCCCTAGGTAAGTGCCCCTCCAACCCCCTGCCCCTAGCCCTGAGCTCCCTCCTACACACCTCCCTCCCACAAACTGCTGCTGCTGGCCCAGGGGCTGCCCAGCTCGGGCAGCCCCTGAGCCAGCAGCAGCCGTTGCAGAAGTCACGGAGGTCACAGAAAGTCACAGAATCCATGACATACTCACAGCCTTACTGATAAGTACTGATTGAATACATTCTTTCTAACACTATGAAAAGGTGAGGAGGAGAGTATGAAACATCAAACACTGGATGTATGATTAAGGAAAATATAATTTCTGTTTCTTAATGATTGAAGCGGAAATTGGCAGCTGTGGTTAGGAACATAGTGCACATTTATCCCTATGGAAAACATGCCACTTCAATTCAGTGTCAGATAACAATATGCCAAATATAAAGAGGGATTTTCATCTGGCAGTTTCCCAAATACTTACCGATACTTCTCACTATATTATTAGGAAAGCAATACTTATGCTAGCTGGTTGCTGAAATGTTTATGAACAAACTTTAAGAAGAAACTGAAGTATATTTTCAGAGTATAATTTTCTATATAAAATGCACTATTTGTACATTGCTTTCTCTAATTATTCCTGTGATTTTTGCATACATTCAAATTTCTTCAGAAAAAAACATAAAACTCTGCTCTCTTTAAGATAAAATTAAAAGCACATGCAGAAAAAGGGGTTGATATTTATTCTCAAACAGACATTCTCCTCCCACCCCTCTTTCCACAGAGCTTTCTTCACACATGAGATTTCAGAATAGGGTTGCCAGGTGTCCAGTTTTCGACCGGAAAACCCGGTCAAAAAGGGACCCTGGTGGCTCCAGTCAGAACCACTGACTGGGCAGTTAAAAGTCTGGTTAGCGGCACAGCACAGCTAGCAGGCTCCCTGCCCGGCTCCGCGCAGCTCCCGGGAAGCGGCCAGCATGTCCCTCCGGCTCGGGGGCAGCCACGGGGGCTCCACGCGCTGTCCCCATCTGGAGCGCTGGCTCCACAGATCCCATTGGCCGGGAACCATGGCCAATGGGACCTGCGGGGGGTGGCGCCTGGGGGCAGGGGCAGCGTGCAGAGCCTCCTGGCCATGCCTCTGCCTAGGAGTTGGAGGGACACCCCAGCCTAGAGCCCATATCCCCCCCATTCCCCAACCCCCTGCCTCAACCTGGAGCCCCCTCCTGCACTCCACTCCCCTCATCCCCGGTCCCACCCCAGAGCCGGCACCCCCAGCCGGAGCCCTCACCTTCTCCCACACCCCATCACCCTGCCCCAGCCCAGTGAAAATGAGCAAGTGAGTGAGGGTGGTAGGGGGATGGAGTGAGCAGGGGTGGGGCCTCAGAGAAGGAGCAGGACATGGGCGGGGCCTCAGGGAAGGGGTGGGGCAAATGCATTTGGTTTTCTGCCATTAGAAAATTGGCAACGCTATTTCAGAAGCCACTACACTTTTCACTTTAACAACTTAGTCCGGGAGCTAGGTGGTATGGTAGATACATTATTTTGCCATTTTTCATCTGGAAATATGCATTGAAATCCTATTTTGAGTTTCACATGACAATGTGTTTGGTTGTTCTGCCAAAGGGCCTGATCCAAAGGTCACTGAAGTCAGTGGGGGTCTTTACACTGAATTGAGTGGGCTTTGGATCATGCCATTAGTCCCTCCTCCACATTTGCCACCATTCTAAAATTCATACAGAATTCTGCATGATTTGTAATTGTTGTGAAAAAGAGCCAGGAATGGAATAGACAGGGTGTTTCAGTTTTAAGATTAATATAGCTTGGCAGATCATATGAGGAAGTTCACACATACTACAGTGTGACAGATTCCAGTCAGTGGTATTAGTCTCTCCATATTATGTGCATCAAATTAGAGCAAATTAAAGGAGTAACCTGACCTGATATCTTTAACAAAAGGTCTTTGTTAAAATTTCTGAAAGAGTAGGAAGTTACAGTATATATTTGGGTTGATAATTTCATACCACATTTCAAGATATTAATTCATTTTTTTATTCAAAAATTTACAAAGAGAAAGTAGGGTGAGATCCTCAGCTGTTCTGTCCTCGTATGTTATTTTTGGATTGTGTCTCTCTTAGAAAAATCTTGAACTATCCTGCTGCTCTTCAGTTTGTCTCATATTGTGAAGTCATTGCTTCCTCGTGAGCAGTTACTCACACTAATGGCACTGCTGATCAGTGTGAGTAATGGGTTTACGGTATATGAGCAAATCAGTTCTCTGAAGAATGTAAGGAATGTGTTAAAAACAGGTGAAGATGTAAATTTGCCACATCATCGATATAAAATAACATGGTACAGCATAATAAAAATGTGTATCATAGACATTAGAGATAGAAAAGACTTATTAGCTCATCTAGTTTCTCTGCCAGTGCAGAATTATTCCCTATAGTATATTTACTGGGGTTTTGTCCTGTGAATTTTTAAATATTCTGTGCAACAGATCTAACCGTAAAAGCAACGTGGGATTTGTTTCTCCTGTCAGCTATTTGATATTATTTCAGTTAACAGTTATGTAAACCATACATACTAGATGCATAGCAGGTACTTTGGAGCAGCATGTCACTATTCCTGTCATTCCTGAATTAAAGAGACACTAAACTGGTATGGCCCAAATTTATTCTACTTTTCATTTTTTTATCTGTTTGCAAAATCCATGTATTTCAGAAAAAATGCTTTACTGTTAGGATATGTTTTTGTTAGAAAAACCTATGGCAGCAGTCTAATATCCTAGAAATCTAACAATAATAAATAAATGTACATGAGGAAAAGAGAACATATCTGGGGGGAAATTGATTTCATATTCAAGGATACAAAGAGCTTTTGTTGGCAACACTGAGTAACAAAAGAATCTTAAAATAATACTTTTGACAGTGTTTTTTAATAAGTAAAAATAGAAATAACTAGACAAATAAAAATGCAAATTCTGGAATGAAATAGACCTTTTAAATGGAAGAATCTTGGAAACTGTGAATGTCAGAAACTGTATTTGTGGATATTCCGCTCCAGTTGAATACCATCAGGTCAGCACGAGCTGTAGTGAACTCAATACTATGTACAGTATAAATAATCCTCATATTTTGAGCAGCAAGCATCATGACCAGCTGATATTTTCTTTCCTCGGGACCAGCTGTTCCTGGCACTGAGGAGTGCCTAACTGGAGCCATATGATCTTATCAACACATTTGAGAATTGTACCGAAACACTGACAAACACTCTGGTGCAGCAATGACTGTCATAGAGGAAAATCGCCCTTTTGCCCAGCAACTATCTAACGTCTACTTTACTATACTTTCACTTTTTTGTTTTAAACTTTTTGTGAAAATCAGCCTTGCCATCCTCAGTCACTTCTACATTGTAAAAGGGAACCGTAAGGAAGCAGCAAGGATAGCTGATGAATTTTATGGAATTCCTCAAGGGCAAGGTATGTGTGTACTTATTACTGTATCTTAGTTTATTGCCATTGGTTTATTCTTGTTGTAGTTAATTATTTAACTGCTCGTGATTTAAAAATATTTCCGTTAAGCCAAGTTGTGTGTGATCCCCCCTCCCCCCCCCCCCAATATAAGATAGCTCATATTACAACAGTGTTAGTTTGTTTATATTGGGCCATATTCTTCCATCTTTACCTTAAGTAGAATTTTTCTCCATGAAAAGCTCCACACATTATGAGTATGGGTAGCGGAATCTGTTCTACTATGATCAGAAAATCTAATTGTTAGCTCTCTTTATATCTTTGATATAGTTTATAACAAAAAATGTATAAGGAGGAAAGCTCCAGAGAAACATATCTATTAGAAAACATGGTTTATA
The DNA here is from genome assembly GCF_028017835.1 of Emys orbicularis. Classification (NCBI taxonomy): domain Eukaryota; kingdom Metazoa; phylum Chordata; order Testudines; family Emydidae; genus Emys; species Emys orbicularis. Next base: position 77,776,117 of record NC_088687.1, on the reverse strand, counting down.
AGTTGTAGATTAATGTGAGGTACTGTATAAAACTGAATTATTATAGGCAGCATTGCTAGTGACTCCTATAGTTAAAGACTGCCTAACACTTTCCATTATAAGACCTTACTTTCAGTTGCATACATGCTCCTAAACTTCAACTATTGAGCTTAAATTTTCTATGCCAGGAGTCTGACTCAGGAAGAGTTTTTTAGAACATTTCAACAAAATCAGTTCATACATTTCTGAGAACAAAAATAAGGAAAAATATGTTGCTTTGCCCATGTTAAAATTATTACAACCATTTATTTGAGACGCTCTAGAATCTTCATGCTTTAGAATAGGGACTTGAAATTTGGCAGGAAGGTCACCCAGGTGTCAGAGATGGGCTTTTTGGCATCCTCATAGAAATCCACCCACATTTGGTCAAGTTGTAAGCCTCTGAAAATTACAGTGTGCATGTGCTCAAGCAGACATTTGTTAGTTGGCAGCATTATTCTCCAAAGAGTCCATCTGTTCTAAGCATGTTCTATCTCCACATTGTTTCTATTTGCCAACCAGACTGCATATGCAGCATCCTTACAGAGTGAATGAGCATGCTCCTGCTCAGCTCAGGACTTCTGGGATGAAGTTTCCCTCCAATGCTCCTATATCTGTCTGGGGTCACTCCTAGCACCCATGTAGCATGGAGGAAAAGGAAGTACTGTACCCTGAATTGAATCCAGTGGGATGAGGAGCTTGTGAGGGAGACTGAAACAGGAGATGGTGAGAGAGGACTGGGACAGGCTGGAGTGCATAGGGGTAGAAGGAATCAGGCTTGGAGGAATAGGGTAAGAATATTTAACCATTATAGCACACTCCCCTACAGAATCTGGAATTGAACCCAAGAGTCCTGAGTCTTATTTTTCCTTTGCTATAAGCAAACATCTGTGAAATCGGCTGGCAAAATACGGGTCTCATCTTCCTATATGGCTGGTCCATAGAGGATAAGGATTTACTACTGCTGAAACTGACTGTTAGCTCAAGTGGCAAAGAGGTCTGTCCTGATGTAAAGGTCCCAGTTCTGCAGGTGACTCCTGGGGGTGGGGGTGTCAATATGGTTCTACGTGATGGAATTTCTATTTTTCAGTTTATTTTTTTATTGGTTGATGGACCAAAAAAAAAAAAAAAAGGCCTGAAGGAACATGTATATTTAAGGTTAAGGATGATTATGTCCTTAATTCACATTGTTGCACTGAGCAGTTATTTTATATAACATTGATTTTTATTAAGAACAATATGTCATCCTTAACTTTGGATTTCTTAGCTCTGGTCTGCAACACAACTTAGCTGTGATTTTGGGTTGATTTAAAAAAAAAATAATTTCCAGGAGGTTGGTGGGGGAGAATGTGAATTCTGTAATTTAAGTTTAATGATGTTAAATTTGGTGAAAGTGGATTTGTTTTAATGAAAGGAGATAGATGGTGAGGGGCTGTGGTAAAGAGAGCGGGTCTCTTGTTAAAAAAATAGAAGGTAGTCTCTGAGTTAAAAATAACAAATGTGTAACGTATGTTGCTTTGGGACTTCTGGGCTTCATCTGGATGCTCAGCATCAGAGTTTCAAAAGAATAAATATGCATGTATAAACTACAATAGTCACAGACTGAACAAATGTCTATTTCTAGAAGTCAAATGTGAATAAGAAATTAAAAATACTTTTTTCTGAGTCATCCATTTTAAATTGCAAAGTTCATGTCTTAAAATAAGATTTAAGAGCCTAGTTCTGTTCCCAGTGAAGTCAATGGTAAAACTCCCATTTCAAAAAATGGCTTCAATGAGAGAAGGATCAGGTCTATTATAAAGTTCCCATTAACGGGATTATTCTTTAACTTTGGTCCTGATCATGAAAACACTCACATGCTTACTTTATACTCATAGTTGTCCCATTGAACTCAATGGGACTGCTCAGGTGTGTAGCACTAACTAGTTAAGTGTTTGCAGGGCCAAGGCCTATACGTTTAGATGATTATGCCTAGTTTTCCTCTTCCTCATGCTGAAGTGTACCTAAGGTTGGTTATTTTTCATGGCAAAAATGTGTAAAGTCATGATTCTAATTACAAAAGAAAAGGAAAAGTCATAGCACACAAAGTTTTACCCCATTTTAAAATCTCACATTCCACCAAATTGACATAATTGAGCCACTTTTGTATAATAATAATCATGGAAAAAGTACTGCTCATTAGTGGACTGCCATGACTTTTTATGAAAAATACTAATTCATGACTTTTTTTCAAGAAGGACGTGGGTGTCACTAATATGCGACCTCAGTTACCTTGTGTGTAGATATTGTTGCTCCTTTGGCCTTAACAGTTGCCAGTATTTGGGACCTTGCAGGATTATTTCTAAGACGAAAAAATGATGATAGAAGTCAGGTATATTCTTGGTGCAATCCTGTTTATTTACAAAAAATATATATTGGGACAAAGTTCCTCCTCTAGCTTGGTGGGTCCTGCGCTTATTGGCGGATTTACTCACCTCAGAGATTCACCTTGTGGGTCGGGAAACAGCTCAGAGACCTTCCCCTCTGGTAGAAGCCACAGTCCAGATCAATTCCTCCTGTGTCTGATCAGGAGCTGGGAGGTTTGGGGGGAACCCGGGCCCGCCCTCTACTCCGGGTTCCAGCCCAGGGCCCTGTGGACTGCAGCTGTCTAGAGTGCCTCCTGGTACAGCTGCATGACAGCTACAATTCCCTGGGCTACTTCCCCAGAGCCTCCTCCCAACACCTTCTTTATCCTCACCACAGGACCTTTCTCCTGGTGTCTGACAATGCTTGTGCTCTTCAATCCTCCAGCAATACGCCTTCCCACTCTCAACTTCTAGTGCCTCTTGCTCCCAGCTCCTCGCATGCACACTACAAACTGAAGTGAGGTCCTTTTTAACTCAGGTGCCCTGATTAGCCAGCCTGTCCTTATTGATTCTAGCAGTTTCTTCTTAATTGGCTCCAGGTGTCCTAATTAGCCTGCCTGCCTTAATTGGTTCCAGCAAGTTCCTGCTTGTTCTGGAACTGCCCCTGTTCCCTTACCCAGAGAAAAGGGATCTACTTAATCTGGGACTAATATATCTGCCTTCTAACACTCTCCTGTAACCATCTGGCCTGACCCTGTCACAATATATAAAGTCCTGTTTTCCTAAACACAGTACAAGCAAACAGCAGCCACAGCAGTCAGCCTCTCCAGTCAGTTTTGTGCCCTGAGGAGTTCTGTCTCTCTGCATTTTCTCAGGGCCATACTTAAGCCTGATCTACACTAGAAAGTTAGGTAGAAGGAAGCCGCCTTATGTTGACCTGTTAATATGTGTCTACACTACCGGGCCCTTTACACCAACCTAAGTCACCTCTAATGTTGACTTCTGTAATCCACCTCTGCGAGAGCATAGCGCTTAATTCGATTTTCATGGGTAGACTGCGAGGTAGTGCAGACGCAGTGTTGTGTAATTCACCTTAATTGGCCTCCAGGTGGTGTCCCACAATGCTCATCTGTGACCACTCTGGAGATCAGTCTCAACTCTGCTGCACTGAAGCCAGGTACACAGGAAACAGCCCCTCCCCTGCTAAAGCCCCAGGAATTTTTGATTTCCCATTTCCTGTTTGATCAGCATTGGGAGCATGCCAGCTTGAGCACAGCTGATCATGGAGACTACACGCCCCAAACGTGCTCCAGCCTGGTCTGAACAGGAGGTGGTGGATCTCATCGCTGTGTGGGGAGAAGAGTTTGTGCAGGCAGAGCTCCGATCCAGCAGAAGAAATGCTGACATCTATGCAAAGATTGCTCGTGGAATGGGGGAGAAGGGCTACACGAGGGACACACAGCAGTGCCCTGTGAAAATAAAAGAACTTCACCAAGTGTACCAGAAGGCAAGGGAGGCAAACAGTCATTCTGGTGCTGAACCCCACACATGCCGGTTCTACAATAAGCTGCATGCAATTCTCTACCAGCACCCCCACAAGCAAAGTGGACATCTCACAGCTGTGTTAGTCTAGGGACAACAAGGAGGACGATATGGTGGATGAGGAAGAAGAGGAGGAGGAAAATGGGAGACAGGTGAGCGGTGGATCCATTCTCCCCGAGAGCCAGGAAATATTTTTAACCCTGGAGCCCTGTGGGTCGTAGGACATGACACCAAAAGCGAGGTGCTACTCACCAGGGCTGGAGTAGCAAAACGTCACAGTGAATGGTTACGGATTCTGATTATGTTATGGTTTACACCTAGTGTAATAAAGGTTGTTTGTTTGTTTGTTTGTTTGTTTGATGAAAACGGCCTTGCTATGGAAACATTTTATTCATGTACAGTGGCTCCTTTATTTTTTCCCATGACTGACAGCTGGAAATGTGTCCTTCGGCGTGTCATCAACACCTGAAAGCAGACTTTCGCTGATTAGGAGGAGAAAGAACATGGGAGGACATGTTCACCGAGATAATGAACGCCTCTGGGACAGCTGACACAGAGCTGAGAGCATGGAGGATTTCACTGTCCGAGAAGTTAGAAATGGACATGGAGAGCAGGAAAGCTTCCAATGAGCAAGAGCAAGCGGCGCAGGATAAGATGCTTCGGATTATGAGGGACCAAGCAGACATGTTGAGGCATCTGGTTGAACTGCAGGAACAGAAGCAGGAGGGTAGAGTCCCTCTGCAGACCCTGGTAGACAGCCAGCCAGCATTGCCTGGCACAGAATCAACCTTACCCCAGCGTTCCCTGAGGCATGGGCGAAAAGTCCATTATCCCTTTCACTTAACTCAGGGGGAGGATACCAGGAACAGAAGGCACCCATTCACAGACCTTTGATGGTCTGGAATGCGGTGTTATGTTACACAGCTGAAAATGTTTCTCCCATTCCAACTTTACAACCCCTTTTCCTCAAGATTACCTTTTTTTCTGTTCTCTTTACTTATGTTTGTTAAATAAAGTAAAGGGATTCGAGAAATAAATGTTCTTTATTGAGTAGAAGCAGTGGGCTTGGGCAGGGGGTTGGCTTTACAGGGACAGTGATACAAGCCACGTCAAGGTTTGGGAAAGCACAGTGCAGACAAGCAGCTCACATTACTGTGACTCATTATTGAAATGGCTTTTCAAAGCCTCGCGGATACGCAGCGCCCCTTGCTGTGCTCTTATTACCCTGGTGTCTGGCTGCTCAAAAATGGTTGCCATGCAATCTGTCTCACCTGCTTACCCCTGTGGAAAATTTCCCCCCTTTTTTCCCCACAGATATTATGGAGCATACAGCAGGCAGCTATAACCATGAGGATGTTCTCTTCACTAAGGTCCAACTTTGTTAGTAAACTTCTTCAGTGCCCCTTTAAACAACCAAAGGCACATTCAACCACCATTCTGCACTTGCTTAGCCTATAGTTTAACCGTTTCTTACTGCTGTCCACACAGCCAGTGTATGGCTTCATGAGCAATGGGAGCAAGGGGTAGGCTGGGTCCCCCAGGATAACTATCATTATCTCAACATCGTCAATGTTCATTTTGTGGTCTGGAAAGAAAGTCCCAGATTGCAGTTTTTTGAACAGACCCGAGTCCCTAAAGATGCGCGCGTCATAAACCTTTTCTGGCCATCCTACATTGATATCGGTGAAATGACCCCTGTGATCCACCAGTACTTGCAACACCATTGAAGAGTATCCCTTTCAGTTTATGTACTCTTTGGCAAGGTGGTCTGGTGCCAAGATGGGGATATGTGTGCCATCTATCGCCCCACCACAATTAGGGAACCTCATCGCAACAAAACCACCCACTATGTCCTGCACATTTCCCAGACTCACTACCCTTCGTAGCAGAAGTCGATTAATGGCCCTGCACAGTTGGAGCACAGCAGCTCCCACAGTTGATTTACCTACTCCAAATTGATTCCCCACTGACCGGTAACTGTCTGGCATTGCAAGCATCCAAATAGCGATTGCCACTCGCTTCTCCATTGTCAGAGCAGCTCTCATTTTTGTGTTGGTGAACTGCAGGGCAGGGGAAAGCTCTGCACAAAGTTCCTGGAAGGTGGCCTTCCGCATTTGAAAGTTCTGCACCCACTGCTCGTCATCCTATACCTGCAAAACGATGCGGTCCCACCAGTCAGTGCTTGTTTCACGGGACCAGAAATGGCACTCAACAGAGTGCAGCTGCTCTGTGACTGCCAGCAGCAACTATGAATTGTTTTTTTAAATGGCTTGCAGCAGGGCTGCTTGCAGGACATCGCTATGTTCCACACGGCGGACCCTACTTCGGCTCTGGAAAAACTGCAGGAGAAGGCGCGAGGTGTTTGAGATGCTCACAGCAAGAGTGCACAACTGAGCAGGCTCCATGCTTCTGGGGCTATGGCGTATGCGCAGCGGTTTTAAGGACGAAAACCACTGGCTTGTTTGCCGTTGATATGGGAGGGTGAGCACAGTGCATCATGGGATGCCTACAGAATGTTCCCATTCTCCCCTGCGACAATGTTTTGGTCCCATGACGCATTGCACAAACTTCCCAAAATACACTGTGGCAAGTTGCATTTTGGGATAGCTACCCACGATGCACTGCTTTGTGCATCGATGCAGGCACTGCTAGTGAGGATGCACTCCATCAAGACAACGAGCATGCTATGGCCACGCACAATCAACTTAATTAATTCGGAGGCTCGAGGTCGAATTAGATAAAGTCGACTTAATTTTGTAGTGTAGACAAGCCCTTAGAACTGCTTCTCTCCTGCTCTACTGGCTTTTCTGTTTTTTCTGCTTCTAACACACACTAATCCTGCATTTGCAACCAGGGAATCCCTCAGCCATCAGAGTTTAGCTTCCTGTCAGACTTTGTTTCCAGCTATCTCACTACATATAGAGGCATAATTGCTCCTTCCATTTAATCTGAAAGTTCGGTGCTTAGCACAGCCATTGGCCAGATCTATGACTGTTTATAGATCAAAAGCCCACTCAATGGCAACCTTTAATACCATTAAAAAGATGACACCCTGAATGACTCATGCCAGACAGACAGAAAGAAGATAAAGGTAACTAATTAAAATGTATACAAACCTGACTATTTACATAATTACCGATTGTTTTTCTGTCAAGATTTTTTCACATCACCACCACAAAATTATTTTACTCCCACCCAAATCTACTTGGGCCTTTTTTCCCCAGCCTGATCTCCTTTCAACCACCTCAAGTATCAGAGGGGTAGCCGTGTTAGTCTGGATCTGTAAAAAGCAACAGAGAGTCCTGTGGCACCTTTAAGACTAACAGATGTATTGGAGCATAAGTTTTCGTGGGTGAATACCCACTTCGTCAGACATCTGTTGCTTTCAACCACCTGAAATTATAAAATAATAAAATAAATCAATTGGAATATAAATATTGTACTTACATTTCAGTGTATAGTATATAGAACAATATAAACAAGTCATTCTATGAAAATTTTAGTTTGTACTGACTTCACTAGTGCTTTTTATTAGTCTGCTGTAAAACTAGGCAAATATCTATATGAGTTGATGTACCCCTGTGTACCCTCAGGGGTACATGTACCCCGGTTGAGAACCACTGTTCTGTAATAGGAAGAGTGGCCTACAAAACTCTGCATGTCTGTGAGTGCTGACGGGTTGACCATTATGCACAGTCTCCGTTTCCTTTTTAGTGGTGGAAATTTAGATTGTATATCCAAGGTAAGTTCCTTCTTTTTGGAACACCTCACATTTCTTTGGGTTCAGTTTTAGATTGGCAGTCTTAGGGTATGTCTACACTACGGGATTAATCCAAATTTACAGAATTCGAATTTTGGAAACAGATTGTATAAAGTCGAATCTATGTGGCCACACTAAGCACATTAATTCGGCGGTGTGCGTCCATGTACCGGGGCTAGCATCGATTTCCGGAGCGTTGCACTGTGGGTAGTTATCCCATAGCTATCCCATAGTTCCCGCAGTCTCCCCCGCCCATTGGAATTCTTGGTTGAGATCCCAGTGCCTGATGGGGCAAAAAACATTGTCGCAGGTGGTTCTGGGTACAGCCTCACCCCTCCGTCCATGAAAGCAACGGCAGACAACCGTTTCGCGCCTTTTTTCCTGAGTGAACACTGCAGACGCCACACCACCGCAAGCATGGAGCCCGCTCAGCTCAAGACAGCAGTCATGAACATTGTAAACACCTCGCGCATTATCGTGCAGTTTATGCTGAACCAGGACCAGAAAAACGAGGCAAGGAGGAGGCGGCGACGGCAGTGCGGCGACGAGAGTGATGAGGACATGGACACAGACACAGAATTCTCTCAAACCGCGGGCCCCGGCGCTTTGGAGATCATGTTGTTGATGGGGCAGGTTTTATCCGTGGAACGCCGATTCTGGGCCCGGGAAACAAGCACAGACTGGTGGGACCGCATAGTGTTGCAGGTGTGGGACGATTCCCAGTGGCTGCGAAACTTTCGCATGCGTAAGGGCACTTTCATGGAACTTTGTGACTTGCTTTCCCCTGCCCTGAAGCGCCAGAATACCAAGATGAGAGCAGCCCTCACAGTTGAGAAGCGAGTGGCGATAGCCCTGTGGAAGCTTGCAACGCCAGTCAGTCGGGAATCAATTTGGAGTGGGCAAATCTACTGTGGGGGCTGCTGTGATGCAAGTAGCCAAAGCAATCACTGAGCTGCTGCTACCAAAGGTAGTGACTCTGGGAAATGTGCAGGTCATAGTGGATGGCTTTGCTGCAATGGGATTCCCTAACTGTGGTGGGGCGATAGATGGAACCCATATCCCTATCTTGGCACCGGAGCACCAGGGTACCCAGTACATAAACTGCAAGGGGTACTTTTCAATGGTGCTGCAAGCACTGGTGGATCACAAGGGACGTTTCACCAACATCAACGTGGGCTGGCCGGGAAGGGTTCATGACACTCACGTCTTCAGGAACACTACTCTGTTTAAACGGCTGCAGCAAGGGACTTACTTCCCGGACCAGAAAATAACCGTTGGAGATGTTGAAATGCCTATAGTTATCCTTGGGGACCCAGCCTACCCCTTAATGCCATGGCTCATGAAGCCATACACAGGCAGCCTGGACAGTAGTCAGGAGCTGTTCAACTACAGACTGAGCAAATGCAGAATGGTGGTAGAATGTGCATTTGGACGTTTAAAAGGTCGCTGGCGCATGTTACTGACTCGCTCAGACCTCAGCCAAACCAATATCCCCATTGTTATTGCTGCTTGCTGTGTGCTCCACAATCTCTGTGAAAGTAAGGGGAGACCTTTATGGCGGGGTGGGAGGCTGAGGCAAATGGCCTGGCTGCTGATTACGCGCAGCCAGACACCAGGGCGATTAGAAGAGCACACCAGGAAGCATGGTGCATCAGAGAAGCTTTGAAAACCAGTTTCATGACTGGCCAGGCTACCGTGTGAAAGTTCTGTTTGTTTCTCCTTGATGAAAACCCGCCCCCTTGATTGACTCATTCTCTGTAAGCAATCCACCCTCCCCCTTCGATCACAGCTTGCTTTCAAAGGAAATAAAGTCACTATAGTTTAAAAATCATTTATTCTTTATTAATTGATTATAAAAAGAGGGAGAACACTAACAAGGTAGCCCGGGTGGGGTTTGGGAGGAGGATCGGAGGGAAGGAAAAGGTCACTAAAAAAAGGTTAAAATAATGACAGCCTTTTGCTAGGGCTGTCCACTGGGGTGGAATGGGAGGGTGCACGGAGTCTCCCTCCCCCCCCCCGCGTTCTTACACGTCTCGGTGAGGAGGCTATGGAACATGGGGAGGGGGGAGGGGGGTTATACAGGGGCTGTAGCAGCAGTCTGTGATCCTGCTGCCATTCCTGAAGCTCCACCAGACGCCGGAGCATGTCTGTTTGCTCACGCAGCAGCCCCAGCATTGCATCCTGCCTCCTCTGATCTTCCTGCCGCCACCTCTCATCTCGAGCATCTCTCCTCTTCTCACTTTGGTCCCTTCTGTCCTCACTTTGGTCCCTCATGTCCTCGCGTTGGTCCCTCCTGTCCTCACGTTCACTGGCATCTTTCCTGTACTTTGATACCGTGTCCTTCCACTCATTCAGATGAGCTCTTTCATTGCGGGTGGATTCCATGATTTCCGCAAACATCTCGTCTCACGTCCTCTTTTTCCGACGCCTTATCTTTGATAGCCTTCGGGACGGAGGAGGGAGGCTTGAAAAATTTGCAGCTGCTGGAGGGAGGGAGGGAAAAAAGGGAGAGAGTGCTGTGGTTTTCCTGTTAACCTGCAGCAGCAGAAAACAAACTAACCCCCCCCCATCCAATTCTCTGGGATGATCGCTTTATCCCTCCCCCCACCGTGTGGCCGGTATCAGGGAAGATTCCTGCTAGCCAAACGTGAAAAGCTCAGCGCCAATCCCCCCCTGCCCCCCGCGCTTGGCTTACTACAAGGAAGGATTTCTTTTCAGCCACAGGCAAACAGCCCAGTAGGAAGGGCCACCTCTGTCCCCTTAATTAAATTCCTGTATTTCAACCAGGTTACCATGAGCGATATCACTCTCCTGAGGATTACACAGCGAGATAAAGAACGGATGTTGCTTGAATGCTAGCAAACACCGGGACCATACGCTGCCAGGCTTTGTCATGCAGTGATACCAGATTACTTGCTACTAGCATGGCGTGGTCAAGTGTCCTACCATGGAGGACGGAATAAGGCTGCACTGCCCAGATACCTTGTGGAAAGGCTTTTGGAGTACCTCCAGGAGAGCTTCATGGAGATGTCCCTGGAGGATTTCCGCTCCATCCCCAGACACGTTAACAGACTTTTCCAGTAGCTGTACTGGCCGCGAATGCATCCCAAGTCCTCAGGGCAAATTAATCATTAAAAAAAGCTTGCTTTTAAACCATGTTTTATATTTTAAAAGGTAAACTCACCTGAGGTCCCTTCCATGGGGTCATGGTCTTGGATACTGCGTTGGGAGGCTTGGGAGGGTACTTCACTCAGGCTGAGAAAAAGATCCTGGCTGTTGGGGAGAACGGAGTGCTGTGTGCTCTCCGCAAGCTCGTCCTCCTCCTCCTCCTCCTCCTCCTCTTCCCCATCCGCAGAATCCTCAGGTGTGGCTGAGATTACCCCCGCCTCGGAATCCACGGTCAGAGGTGGGGTAGTGGTGGCTGCCCCAACTAGAATTGCATGCAGCTCAGCGTAGAAGCGGCATGTCTGCGGCTCTGACCCAGAGCGACCGTTTGCCTCCTTTGTTTTTTGATAGGCTTGTCTGAGCTCCTTAACTTTCACGCGGCACTGATCTGAGTCCCTATTGTGGCCTCTCTCCATCATGCCCTTGGAGATTTTTCAAAAGTTTTGGCATTTCGTCTTTTCGAACGTAGTTCAGCTAGCACTGACTCCTCTCCCCATATAGCGATCAGATCCAGTACCTCCCGTACGGTCCATGCTGGTGCTCTTTTTCGATTATCGGATTGCATGGTTACCTGTGCTGATGAGCTCTCTGTGGTCACCTATGCTCTCCACGCTGGGCAAACAGGAAATAAAATTCAAAAGTTCCTGTCTGAACTGTCCCCCCTGTCGCGGGGCTTTTCCTGTCTACCTGGCCAGTGCATCCGAGTTCAGATTGCTGTCCAGAGCGGTCACAATGGTGCACTGTGCGATAGCTCCCGGAGGCCAATACCGTCGAATTGCGGCCACACTAACCCTAATTCGAAATGGCAATATCGATTTCGGTGCTACTCCCTTCATCGGGGAGGAGTACAGAAATCGATTTTAAGAGCCCTTTATTTCGAAATAAATGGCTTCGTTGTGTGGACGGGTGCAGGGCTAATTCGATTTAACGCTGATAAATTCAAATTAAACTCATAGTGTAGACCAGGCCTTTAATTTATCACTAAGGCTATGATTTTTACTCTGAGGTCGTGGAAATCATGGAATCCGGTTCTTCCAGCGACCTCCATGACTTCAGCCTGCCTTGGCCAGGAGCTGCGGGGTACCCTCACTGCCTGGTGGTGGTATCCTGGAGCTCACAGGCGGCAGGAGGACCCTGGAGCTCCGAGCAGGTCCCCGCACCTGCCTAGCTGAGCTCCCATTTTCTCATGGATATTTTTAGTAAAAGTCACGGACAGGTCACAGGCTTCAGTGAATTTTTCTTTATAGCCCGTGACCTGCCCATGACTTTTACTAAAAATATCCGTGACAAAATCTTAACCTTACCTATCACAGATTGTTTTTTAAATGTATCTGTTCCTGTTCAAAGGTTTTAGCATGCACCACGATATTAGGTCAGCGTTTCTCAAACTGGGGTCCGTGGACCCATGGGGGGACCCCAAGGGTACTCCAGGGGGTCCATGGGCCCCGCTGATCAACTCCTCCCAGTCCCTTCCAGTGCCTCCTTCACAGTTTAATAGAGGCACTGGGAGGGAGGGGGAGGAGCGGAGACCCTGGGTCTGTGCCACTCCCGGAAGCGGTTAGCATGTCCTTGAGGCCTGGGGAGAGGGGGTGGGACAGGGGGTCTTTGCGCACAGCCCCCGTCTCGAGCACCGATTCCGCAGCTCCCATTGGCCTGGAACTTCAGCCAACAGGAGTTGCGGGGGCAGTGCCTGCGGGCAGGGGCAGCGCGCGGAGACCCCTTGGCCCCCTGCCTAGAAGTCAGTGCCAGAGAGATGTGCCAGTCACTTTTGGGAGCTGCCTGAGGTAAGCACAGCTCCCCTCACCCCCTCCCGTACCTCAACCCCCTGCCCCAGCCCAGAGTCCGCACCCAAACTCCCCCCCAAAGCCTGCACCCCCTCCCACACCCCTCAGCCCCTCCTGCACCCTACCTCCCTGCCCCAGCCCTGAGCCCCCTCCAGCACCCGAACTCCCTCCCACACCTAAACTCCCTCCCAGGACCCGCAACCCCTCCTGCACCCAAATTCCCAGCCCCAAAGCCCACAGCGTGCTCCCTTCAGCACCCAAGCTCCCAGCCCAGAGCCGACACCCCTCACTCTTTCCTGCACCCAAACTCCGTCTCAGAGCCCGCACCCCCTCCTCCACCCCAGCTCCCTGCCTCAGCCTGGTGAAAGTGAGTGAGGGTGGGGGAGAGTGAGCGACGGAGGGAGGGGGGATGGAGTGAGCAGAGGCATGGCCTCGGGGAAGGGGTGGGCCAAGGGCTGGAAGGAGGGTTGGGGGTCCCCAAAATTTTTAAAATCAAAATGCGGGTCCTTGGGTTGCTAAAGCTTGAGAACCGCTGATCTAGGTACAGGGTGCTGGAACAGGAGGGCCAGTTGGGGCCATGGACCTCCCACTTTTGAAAGTGGGAGAGCCTGGCCCGTCCACATTTCAGGACAGGCCCCAGCCCCTTTCTCCTCCTCTTCCACCCAAGGCCCCACCCCCTGACCAGGCTGGAAGCTGGAGCCAGGCCAAGGTAAGAGCCGCCTGGGGAGCCCGGGCAGCTGTGGGGAGCCCTAGACCCTCCACCCAATCTGCGGGGCCCAAGAGCAGCCCCTGGCCCATGTTCCCGCCCACTGGGGTGCAATGCCCAGGACAGGTGTAAGGTACGGGGCTTCCCACAGTGGCCTGGGCCCCCTCGGCAGCTCTTAACTCGGCCCGGCTGCTGCTCTTCGGCCCCCTGAATCCCCACCCCCGCCAGAGCTAGGCTGAGGTAAGAGCTGCCCGGGGAGCCCTGGACCCTCCACCTACCATGGGCGGGGACATGGGCCGGGGGCTGCTCTCGGGCTTCCCGCCCAGAGCAGGTGGAGGGTCTGGGGCTCCCCACAGCAGGCTGGGTGGCTGTTACTCCGGCCAGGCTCTGGCTTCTGGCCTCAGGGGAAAGAGGGAGCAGGGGTGGGGCCACATCCCCCTTTTATGAAGAATCCAGCGCCCTTGGATAGGTATAATAAATATGCAATGTAACACCTTATCCGGAAGCCTCTCAAATGTGTCTGGTGCATTACACAAGTCAAAAGCCATAATTTTAAATTGTCACAGGCCTTGTCCTGGTGTGAAAGCAGTCTTTTCCCTGTGCCTTGGATCCACTTCCACTTACCAGTATCACTTTTAATATCCAGTGTGGAAAACCAGACTAAACCTGCTACAGCATCCAAGGTCTCATCCATTCACTGTAATAGATAAAGAATACTTCATTTAGTTTTCTATGGTCCATGCAGAATCTAGTGCTGCCATCTCTTTCTTAACCAGAACTATGGGTAAGGCCCAAGGACTAGTTGAAGGTTCAATTATGCCTTCCTGATAAATTTCTACAGTGGCTGGTAAAGCCCTTTCCCTCTTTGCAATTGGTTAACAGTGAGGTGGCTGTTTAATGGGCTTGTTTCCCCCAGCAGCAGTCTTATGTTGGACTAGTGCAGTACACCCTATATCTCTGCTGGATAGGGAGAGCAACTCCTGATTCCTAACCAGAAAGTCTCTTACAGTGTTTTGCTGCAACCAGGGAACCCCTGATCCTAGGCAACTTAACTTCTCATTAAGCTTTGTCATGCGGAACATTGCCTTGGGCAGTGGCTTCTATTGTTTTCAGCTGTGTCATTAGTTAAGGGGCTTAACCATTCCTTTATTTAGCCAGAACAAAGGGTAGCTAGCACACCCACTGACTTTAACCAGGTCTGTGATTTGTTGATCAAAGACCTGCTCAATGGCAGCCATTAGCACCTTCCTGCATTACAGTATGTTTTCATTTTAACTATTTGCTAATATTGTTCTTGAAATTATCCCAGAAGGTACATTCTTTATTTTTCTGTACTCAAAAACATTTTAATAGTTTGTGTTTTCTTATGAATCCTTCATCAGTTATATAAAATGTTGACAAAGTACTTTGTCAATTTAATTGTTAAATATCCCACTGCATAGCAAATAAAAATGATAAGGCTTTGCATCGCAATCATTTAGACTACATTTTAAAGATGTAACCAGAAAAACAAAACAATTTATGGCAGCATGTAAATTAACTAAAGTTTGCTGAATGCTGACTAGCCTGGTCATCTACCAAAAAAAAAGTATTAAACCCCAATCCTGAAAGTGAGGGAACACTGTTGCATTCTGGTAGATCCCTGTTGACTTCACTGAAATACATGACATCTGTAGGTGTTCAGTACCTATGAAAATTTAGCTAACAGTTATTTCTATTATTGTAGTGCCTACAGTGCAGTGCTAGGAACTGTCCAGATATAAAGTAACAGAATGTCCTTCCTTTAAGAGCTCATAAGCTAAGAACAGCGGCGGCTCCAGGCACCAGCGCTCCAAGCGCGTGCCTGGGGCGGCAAGCCGCGGAGGGCGCCCTGCCAGTCCCTGCGAGGGCGGCAGTCAGGCAGCCTTCGGCGGCATGCCTGCGGGAGGTCCTAGCTTTTTTGCCTGCAGATTCGGCGGCAAAAAAGCTAGAGCTGCCCCTGGCTAAGAATAAAGCAAGAAATGACAATTGCGGAAAGAGAAATAAAATATGCAATTGATGTAGAACTGAGCATAATTTTTGGATGAATATTTTTGCAAAAAATGCAAAGTCGGGTTGACAAAATATTTGCAAATAGCAGAATTCGGCAAATAGTTTCAGCTGAAAAATCAAAAGAAATTCTAAAATTTTGAAATGTAGCTAGATTTAATGATTTTTAAAGTATGAAAAACACCATGTTTCATTTTAGGTTAAACAAAATATTTCATTTTATTTGTGTTTTTCATTTTGCCAAGAAAAAAGAAACAAACAAACAAATCCATTCTGGGTCAACCCAAAACATTTTCCCTTAACAGTTAGAAGCGGCATAGCTATCTGTTAGGGGAAAATTTTTTAGTATTTCCTTAGACTTCTAAAGAAGAGGTCACTTAATTAGAATATATAAGCAATATTAATAACTGTAAATGTTTGAAACTCACCAGTGAATATAAATTCAGCAGCTGTGATCTGTGTGGTGGGGCGGGGAGACGCTTCTACTTTTATAATGATTGCATCAGGAAATAGGCTCATGATTACAGCTGATTGAACTTGGAATTTCTGTTTCATGGAAAATTTCAAAGTATCAAAATTTGTTTTCATCCCACATCAGAACAAACCATAATATTTTCAAAGTTACTAACAAAATGGAAATTCCAAAAATGCTAGGTTAGGAAAACTTAATTTCAGAAACATTTTGAAAATTATTTTATTTTATTATTTATATTTCACATTATTTCATGACATGCCACTAGTAGTGCATATTATGACCTAACATCATTTCATAATGTCATGATATAACATGTACTACTTCTGATTACATGGAATAATGTAAAGATAATAAGACTAAATACAAGTTAAAATAAATTTCAAAATGAAATTTTATTTTGAAACAAGATTTTGAAATTTTTCTGAAATGAAATTTTCCTAAATTAAAAAAGTTATTTTTTGTCTCATCAGAAATTTTTGCCAAAATTGATGAGTTTTATGAAAAAATTGTATTGAATCAAAACAGCATTTTCTGAGGAAAAAACGCTTTCATGAAAAATCTCCTACCGTCTGTACTCATGACACATACTGGGGCAAAAAGGTCAGAGCTGCAGTTGCAGATACAAGTTATAGTAGGAGATTTCCGCAGTCATTTTTAGGTTTGTGCTATATTTTTTCTGGCTGTGGGTTCTTTTGGTTTCTCTTTTGGAGTTCTTTGTGGGTTACTTTTTACATTAAACAGGGTGCCCCTAAAATGTTAATGTGCTGCAGAATTTTGGATTGAAAATGTATGACTAACCTTGTGAAAGCGGATTAATTGAAGGGTGCCACCATTCATATGTAATCTCCAAGAGATCTGTGGTCCAAGCACTTACCAGTACCTCTCTGCATAACAGAAAACGAACAATGAAAATTTAAAAGTTGATATCCCACTGAGATAAATGGGGTTTATTCATACTTTTCAGAGTGATTACAGCAGGCTCTGCATAATCAGGTAGACAAGGCTGAATCAGTTTACACTCAGTTCACGTTTTTAAATTTTTCTTCATAAACCTAAGTGCCAAGGAGGCAAAGTTAGATCATCCCTGAGACTGCTCTGATTTAAACTGGGAGACCCCCTGCTCCTCTCAGGATCATAAGAATGCAAAAGTAGTTTTAAGACACGTTAGCAGCTTTCCTTCCCCTATAGGTCATAAATCAGAAATAATGTTGTGGTTCATTTTTGGAGATCCACTGCTGGAAAGGTAAGGTTGACTGCTTTTAAACCATAGTGAATGATTAAACAGGGTAATGTTGTCCTACTACCCTATTCTAACAATTTGCAATTGATAACGTCATTTAGCAACAGCTGGTAGGGGAGAAAAATAAGCACAAGGCATCTTCTCAACTCACATTCCACACAGATCATAATTCTATTAATAAAAGCCATATAACACCTTTACTAACTTCCTAGATACAATAGAGATTCATTTGGTAATGAAAGGAATGTTGTATGGAATACCTATTCATCACACTGCTCAGTGTAAGGCACCGACATTTGGCATTTTGTTTTTCATAGATTATATATAGTCAGTAGTGTCAAAGTATTTAATGTAGTTTAGGAATCAGTGATTTGATGAACAATGAGGCTCTTGGGGGCTGCTCCCTTTTACAAATCTGACACCAAATTGAATAAAACATCGAAATAGGGAGATTTTTTAATGGAGTTCATCACCCTCTCTGGACACTGCTAAATCACTCCTGCCAGACAAGACTGGCACTCAAAAATACTTCTTAAGAGAGCAATCTGTTTCTGGAGTGAACCAGATTGCGACAAGTATCAAGCATTTAACAAAACAAAACTCCCCTGGAGAAGATACGCCAGACAACCCTAAAAGGGCTTCCCACATCACAATCCATTTCAAAGTGTACAAGTTCAACACTCTGCTATATTATCAATATTCTCTTTGTATACATTAGGAACAAAGTACAAACCTTTCTATGGATTTAGGCCTTATCTACCACTACACTACTGAGTTGACCTATATTAGGTCGACTTACAGCTACCGCAGTAATTACTGCAATTTTTCATGTCCACACTACCTTCCTAGTGTCGGTAGTGCATGTAGGGTTGCCATGTGTCCAGTTTTCAACTGGAAAGCCGGGTTGAAAAGGGACCCTAGCGGCTCCGGTCAGCACTGCTGACTGGGCCATTAAAAATCTGGTTGGTGGGGCTGGCAGGCTCCCTACCTGGCTCTGCATGGCTCCCGGAAGCGGCAATATGTCCCCGCTCCGAGCACCAGCTCTGCAGCTCCCAATGGCTGGGAACCGAGGCTGTGGAAGCAGCGCCTGCGGGCGGAGGCAGTGCGCACCACGCAGAGCTGCCTGGTCCCTCTGCCTAGGATCTGAGGGACATGTCGCCGCTTCCAGGGAGCCCCCCGAGGTAAGTGCTGCCCAGAGCCCGTTTCCTGCAACCTCTCCCTCACTCCAACCCCCTACCCCAGCCTGGAGCCCCCTCCCACATCCAAACTTCCTCCTGGAGCCCGCATCCCCTCCCACACTGCCACCTTGCCTCAACTCTGAGCCCCCTCCCCAAGCCTGCACCCCAACTCCCTGCCCTAGTCCTGAGCCCCCTCACGCAGCCCACACCCCAACCCCCTGGCACAGCCCGGAGCTCCCTCCCGCACCCAAACTCCTTCCCAGAGCCCACAGCCCACATCTTCCGTGCATCCCCAAACCTCTGC
Organism: Emys orbicularis; assembly: GCF_028017835.1. Taxonomy (NCBI): domain Eukaryota; kingdom Metazoa; phylum Chordata; order Testudines; family Emydidae; genus Emys; species Emys orbicularis. The sequence continues at coordinate 77,757,572 of NC_088687.1, read as the reverse complement.
CTCAGCCCGGAGCCCCCTCCCACACTCCAAACCCCTCGGCTCCACGCCCCATCCGAGTCCCCTCCTGCACTCCAAACCCCTCATCCCTGACCCCACCCAAGAGCCTGCACCCCAACCTCCTGCCCCAGCCTGGAGCCCCCTCCTGCACCTTGACCCCCTCATTTTTGGCCCCAACCCAGATGATGGGGGATGGAATGAATGGGGACGGGGCCTCGGAGAAGGGCGGGAAGGGGTGGGCCTCAGGGCAGGAGTGGGGCTGTAGTGTTCGGCGTGGGCCGAGGGACGTGCTGGCCGCCCTTCCTGCAGCCCCCATTGGCCTGGAGCGGCGAACCGCAGCCAGTGGGAGCTGCGATCGGCCGAACCTGCGGATGCGGCAGATAAACAAACTGGCCCGGCCCGCCAGGGGCTTTCCCCGAGCAAGCGGTGGCCCTAGTTTGAGAACCTCTGCTCTGGAGGACATGAGAATATAACACACAGAGAGATGCAGGGGATTGGGCTAGATGACCTCCTGAGATCTCTTCCAACCCTAATATTCTATGATTCTATGCAAATATTCTCCTTATTGCTTTACAGGATACAGAGTTCATCTCACACAGTATCCTTGATGAAACTTTACACAAGACCAAATGGGTTAGCGTACAACTGTTTTGCTTATGGGCAACAGCCATATTGAAGTTGTGAAATGGATCTTTCTAGACTGGCATCACACTCTTTTCAAAAATAAAATTTAAAAGGAAATGACTAAAGTCTAAAGTTTTCAGTTGGAAACAAAAAAAAAGCACACAGGTGATACATGTATAGAGGAGAGATGGGCTTGTGGTTAAGCACTGGGACCCAGGACACCTGGATTCCATTCCTAACTCTGCACACACTTCCTGTATGATCTTGTGCAAGTTCCTTCTCAGTTTCACTATCTTTAAAACAGGAATAATATTTCCCTTTCTCATAGGGCAGTTGTGAAGATTAATTCATGAATGTTTGTGAGGTGCATAGATACTACTATGAAGAGTGCCATATAAAAGACCCTTAAACATCTTTGAAATCCTTTAACAAAAGCATTTAATTAAAAATCCATTTACTAGTACTATATGTTCAGCTGTTGTGATGGACAAGCAATTAACTAATTATTTTTATGGCAGGATTATCTATGACAGTGATGCTGTATCCATCAGAGCAAAAGAATCTAGGGGAAGGGGCAGAGACTATAACATGTGAATATGGAAACTGACTAGAGGATGTTATTCATAGGTGTGGAATTTTGACAGTATTGATTTTCCTTATCTAACTTGTAAACATGATATAATTCCCTGGCTCATACTCCTCTCAAAATTTTGGCTTCATTTCATTTTCTTAACCCAAACATTAAACTATTAGAAAAAAATGAAGGCTTCTTTTATCAAGCTTCTTTTGTACAGATTGTTATGAAAAAGAAATGCCAGTGCCAGTTTCAACATTTCTATGGAAGCAGAAAACTCATACGTTTATTTTATAGATGCAATTGTGTTCCTGTCAACAACTGCAAAGTTGTAAAGAAATTATTTCCCATCCATTTCAGTGGGAAAAGCATTCTAGTTTGAAAGAAGTATTTAAGACAAGCTTCTAAAAGTGTTTAAAAATTCAAATTTTGTCTTGGTATAACTTTATACAGTAGGAAAATGGGATCTTCTACTGTTTTTAATAAAAATAACAAAGGATGAATTCTGTAAAGTTTTGTGCAATTAGAAAGTTGGCAACCCTAAGTGCATGTCCTCACCAGGAGTGTTTGCTAAGAGCTTTCAGTGCCTGGCAGCCAGGCTTCCAGCTGGGAGCTCTGTGAGGAGCTGAGAGCCCGGGTGTTCAGAACTAGGCAGGTGGGAGCTCTGTGCCAAGATGAGAGCCAAGGCTCTCAGCGCCAGGCAGGATGCAGAGCTGACAGGCGATGTAAGTAGCGCAGTGTCTAGTCTATACAGACACTGTGTCACCCTAACTACATTGACCTAGGTGCTACACCTCTCATGAAGGTGGAGTTATTAGGTTGGTGTAGTGGGGCAATTACAGTGGTGGGAGCAATGTAGTGTAGACACTTACAGAGTTAGGTTGACGTAAGCTGCCTTACATCGACCTAACTCCGTAGTGTAGACCTGGCGTTATATGGACAATTAAAATCAATGTATGAAGCAGCTCCTATGGGAGCACATGAATAACCCCATTACTTCAATTGGTTTACTTGTATGCTTAAGTGCTTTGCTGGATCTGGGTGTAAGGGAGAAAGTTTATGAGAGACCACCTTGACAAAACATTGGTAGCACGTTACTGTGAAGATGAGATTTTATACAGTTGTTGCATATATTTAGAAGCCTTGTGATTGAGGACCATATGTCCAGGATTTACTGTACAGTTGAAAGGATTTCTGATTTTACCCCTTTTAATCTTAATATGATACTTAAAGAAAGAATATCACAGTTCCGACAGCAGAACATTTTTATTTATAGGAAGTTTCAGTTTGTACTGAGAAGCTACTGCTATCTTATTTAGCCACTTTTAGCATCCGACATCCATGTAAATAATCTAGAGCTAAATAAGATTTTTTAAATGTAACTATATCAAACACTCACAGATTTGTCTTGTCTTTTCCAATTCTTATTAATTTGATTCAGTACTGGGAGAGAACAGTAAATGCAATCTGTATGGTACTAGGAATTTAGGAATGATATTTTCAAATAAGCCATCATATACCATATATGTTTAAATGTGTAACAGTCAAGGCAAAGCTTTTTTTTCCCCCCTCTGAAAACTCTGCTCCATGCAGGATATGATTTTAAATGTAAAATGCATAGTTATTAATTTCTTGTTTTTAAATTTAGTACTTTGAAATGTAGATACTACAATTTGGGAGTAATTCACTGATTCATTGACCGATTTGATCACTGGGTTATTTCTGTAACATACAACCCAGCCTGCTAGCATTTGAGTCAAAACTGTGATGCATTCATTTATTGGAATTTTAATTTCCCCCCATATAATAAAAAAATTAAATGTATGCCAGTTGTCCTAACTTTAAATCTTATGTATTACTATATGCTTAAAAGAAAATTTCAGAAATTTTATAAATTACAGAACCCACACTCTTGCATTACCAACAATGACAAAGGCCTGTTAAAATAAAACATTCCAGTTACGTATTGGAAAAAAAAAACTTGTTCTACAGAAACAGCCATGTATTTGTCATTATGAAAGGAATTCCAGAAAGCAAGCAAGAAAAAAATTATTTACCATTGATTTCACTGGAAAAAGCTCATGTTGTGTGTTTATTTAAATATATGGTGTAGCTTTTACAAAACCTGTTTTTGCTAATTTTCTAGGCAGATGGGGTGTCAGAGATTTTTATAAAATATTTATAATCAGCATTTTAATTTTTGGGCTTTCATGAAATTCTTCCCTCTAAGCTGCAGAGTGAGGCCCTAGTCACTTTGTCCTCATCCAGCAGCACAAAGGGGCCCTAAATTAAACAATCTGAACACTTGAGGTTTCCCCTACGTTTCGACTAGAGAGATCTTTGGCTTCTATGTTATCCCTTTCCTGGACAGTCTTGTAGTTAAGGTACTTGGAGATCTAAGTTTAATTTCTAGACTTCCTTTGTTGCCCTGGAAAATCACTTATTTTCTTTGTGCCTTGGTTATCCATATGCAAAGTAGAAATAATAATACTTCCCTACCTCACAAAAATGTTGTGAGGATAAAATCACTTAGTGTAATGCCATTGAGGTCACCACAGCACACTCCGAGTGGTCAGGCATGGCACTGCAGGTGAGCAACTGGCTCAGTTTCCCCTCACCCACAGTATAAATAAGTCCAAGCAGGCTTTTCTACTATTAAAGAGCACCCTCTTTGGAGGGTCTCATGTATTTATCGGAAAGGAATAATATGAAAACAAATAAAATCTTCAGTAAGCTACTCCATCCTAAATTCTCTGCCCTGGGTTAATCAGTCTTAGGACTGAAGCACTGTCAGGCTGAATTCCCTGCCTGGAGCTTGGGCCTCTGCTGGGCATTTCGTTGGATGCCACTCTTCCCTTGACAGTGCATCCCTCTGCCAGTCCGTCATACATCCCCAGGAGGTCCCATGCTCAGTTACTTCTCCTGAGCTGCTCTGGTCCCTTGCCTGGGAACACTTTCTCTCTGGGCCCATTCCTTCTCCCCATGAGCCTCTCTTCTCCAGGGAGACACCAATAGGAGTAGCTTCCTAACTAGCTCCCCTCTCTCTCCTCAAGAGCTTCCTCTGTTCTGGGGCTTCCTGACTGAAGGTGCTCCTTACTGAATGAACTATTGTTCAGCTATAGGTGGATCTGAGTTGGCTCATTCTCCTTAGCAGAGCGTGGCACAGGTAGACTGGCTGCTTGATTCCCTCAGGGGTCAGCCCACAAGATACTCAGACAAAATGGTCATGGAGGCCATATAAATACCTAGATAAATAAGTTTGGAAAAAGAGGACATGGCCAGTGCACCCTGTGTCCAATAGATCCCCAAAAGCCTTAAGGCTGTCTGTCATGTACTAGCCATGTGGGCCAGTGCCCAGTGACCCCAGGATCAGGAGATCTCACTCCTTGGCTAGGCACAATGCTGGTGGTATGTAAATTCAATGAGTCATTGCTATTAAGAAGGAAGAATGATCTTTTGGGAGTTGAGAAACCTAGGTTCTATTCCCAACTGTGCCTCAAATTTTCTGTGTGACCACAGGCAAGACTCAATGTCTCCTTGCCTCAGTTTTTCTACCTGTAAAATTGGATTAATACTTACCTTGCATGGATGTTATGAGGCATAATTCTTGAATATCTATAAAGCACTCAGATTTTTGCAAGGAGTATACCATAAACATTCAAAGTATTTTAAATTATATTTGCATTGATCTTAATAGCTCGTCTAAAGGACTCTGTTTAGAAAGCTCACTTTATTTCAATGGCATTTGTTCATTTGGAGTTAGAATAAGGCAACAATTTGCATGCTAGAAACTTGCTTTTTTCCAGCATGTACCAAGGCACAAAACTTTACAGAATTCATCCTTTGTTATTTTTATTAAAAACAGTAGAAGATCCCATTTTCCTACTGTATAAAGTTATACCAAGACAAAATTTGAATTTTTAAACACTTTTAGAAGCTTGTCTTAAATACTTCTTTCAAACTAGAATGCTTTTCCCACTGAAATGGATGGGAAATAATTTCTTTACAACTTTGCAGTTGTTGACAGGAACACAATTGCATCTATAAAATAAACGTATGAGTTTTCTGCTTCCATAGAAATGTTGAAACTGGCACTGGCATTTCTTTTTCATAACAATCTGTACAAAAGAAGCTTGATAAAAGAAGCCTTCATTTTTTTCTAATAGTTTAATGTTTGGGTTAAGAAAATGAAATGAAGCCAAAATTTTGAGAGGAGTATGAGCCAGGGAATTATATCATGTTTACAAGTTAGATAAGGAAAATCAATACTGTCAAAATTCCACACCTATGAATAACATCCTCTAGTCAGTTTCCATATTCACATGTTATAGTCTCTGCCCCTTCCCCTAGATTCTTTTGCTCTGATGGATACAGCATCACTGTCATAGATAACCCTGCCATAAAAATAATTAGTTAATTGCTTGTCCATCACAACAGCTGAACATATAGTACTAGTAAATGGATTTTTAATTAAATGCTTTTGTTAAAGGATTTCAAAGATGTTTAAGGGTCTTTTATATGGCACTCTTCATAGTAGTATCTATGCACCTCACAAACATTCATGAATTAATCTTCACAACTGCCCTATGAGAAAGGGAAATATTATTCCTGTTTTAAAGATAGTGAAACTGAGAAGGAACTTGCACAAGATCATACAGGAAGTGTGTGCAGAGTTAGGAATGGAATCCAGGTGTCCTGGGTCCCAGTGCTTAACCACAAGCCCATCTCTCCTCTATACATGTATCACCTGTGTGCTTTTTTTTTGTTTCCAACTGAAAACTTTAGACTTTAGTCATTTCCTTTTAAATTTTATTTTTGAAAAGAGTGTGATGCCAGTCTAGAAAGATCCATTTCACAACTTCAATATGGCTGTTGCCCATAAGCAAAACAGTTGTACGCTAACCCATTTGGTCTTGTGTAAAGTTTCATCAAGGATACTGTGTGAGATGAACTCTGTATCCTGTAAAGCAATAAGGAGAATATTTGCATAGAATCATAGAATATTAGGGTTGGAAGAGATCTCAGGAGGTCATCTAGCCCAATCCCCTGCATCTCTCTGTGTGTTATATTCTCATGTCCTCCAGAGCAGAGGTTCTCAAACTAGGGCCACCGCTTGCTCGGGGAAAGCCCCTGGCGGGCCGGGCCAGTTTGTTTACTTGCTGCGATCGCGGCTCCCACTGGTCAATGGGGGCTGCAGGAAGCGGCGTGGGCCGAGGGACGTGCTGGCCGCCCTTCCTGCAGCCCCCATTGGCCTGGAGCGGCGAACCGCAGCCAGTGGGAGCTGCGATCGGCCGAACCTGCGGATGCGGCAGATAAACAAACCGGCCCGGCCCACCAGGGGCTTTCCCTGAACAAGCGGCGGCCCTAGTTTGAGAACCACTGCTCCAGAGTACCTAAAATATGTGGATAAAGTTGGTAGAAAATAATGACTGTCATATCAATTAACTAATCGATTATCTATGGGGAAGGAGATAGCCCTCTCAGCCTCCCTGCTTTCAGGATGCCAGCTTTTTGAGCTATCCTGCCTCCCTTCCCACATAATTTCTTCCTACTCCTTTGCCCAAATTCTTTGGGGGAGAGAGCGGGTGCTTCTCTGACTTCCCCTGAGTAAACTCCTCTGAAGCAGCAGCAGCTGCCTGACATGTGCTATCTGTAGACAGTGTCTGTGGACTTCATTGCTGCTGCTACTGCTAGTCACACCCTCTGCTGATGATGACATAGATAACATAGCAGAGGGTTAGAACATCTATGGAAAACAAGCTAACCTGAATTCCTTCCAAGCTGACAAATCTACTTGCTCAACCACACTGAGAAGCTAGCCAACCTCATTCTCAGCTGACAAATACACTCAATACTTCCCCCAAAGCATGTAAGACTGGATTTCCTTCCTAACCAACAGCCCCCCCTCAACAACAGCATCCCATCCCAGATGACAAATTCACCTGCAGGTCCCCTCTTCCTCCCAAAAGCACTTGTCAAAAGTGATTGTGAAAGCGAGAAGAATCCCAAAGTCATGAAATATGGGGAAATTATTGACATTCTCTCTCTCATGTATAATTCAGTTAGCTGTTGAAGAATATTGACAATTTAACAAGAAACTTTATTCATATTAAAATTAAATTTATAATGCACCTACCCTTCTTCAAGTGTAGGGCTTTGTTCTGGCTTTTATAGTCCCACCCTTGGCTCCTCCGGCCGCGTCCCCCCCCGCCTCCTCCGGGTGCGCCCCCCCCCGGCTCCTCCGGCCACGTTGTGGCCATGCTGCACCCCCCCTCGCTGCTCCGGCCGTGCCGCTCCCCCCTTGGCTCCTCTGGCTGTGCCGTGCCTCCCCCGCTCCTCCGGCCACGCCCCCCCCTCGTGCCTCACTCCTCTGGTCACACCGCGGCAGCGCCTCCCCCCCTCGCTTTTTTTTTTTTTTTGCTTGGGGCGGCAGCAAAAAAGTTAAACCCGGCCCTGCGCTCCCCACCCCAGCTCACCTCTGCTCCACCTCCCTGGGCCTGAGCGCGCCGCCGGTTGTTTCTCCGTGCTCCCAGGCTTCCCACATGAACAGCTGATTCGCGGGAAGCAGGGGCTCAGAGAAGCAGGGGCGGAGCGTTCAGGGGAGGAGGCGGAGAGGAGGTGATTGCACCCCTCCTCTTTGTGTGCCCGAGGCAAGTGCCTCACTCGCGCCTTGTTATGGCACTGTGAGGATCAGGGCCTTAAACCTTGGTCTCTCACCTCCTTAATGAGTGCCCTAACCACCAGACTATAGTCACTCTCATTCCACTTTCTCTGGCCCAATGACTATTTAAATATTTTATACAAAACATAACAGTGTCAACAGGAGCGACAGAGAGAGAGAGAGAGAGAGACCTACCACAGAATACTCTATAATTGCATGATTAGGACATTCTCCTAGGAGGTGAAAGACCAGTGTTCAAATCCCTGCTCCACATCAGGCAAAAGAGAGATTTGAACCCGTGCCTTCTATATGCTAGGTCAGGGCTGTAACCACTGGGCTATGGGCAGGGGTGGGTATTACTGCTACCTTGTTTTTTTGTGAAAAGGGCTGATCTGGCTTAGGTACCTTAGACCAGGAGGAGGTTCACAGCTGTGAATCCCAAACAGAGGGAGGCACCTCTAGTACATGCCTAACTCCTTTTGGGGGTGGGCAGGAATTTGGTTCCCCCCCTTTGCATTACCTATTAGGGTTGCCAATTTTGGTTGAATGTATTAATCACATGACATAATTTTTAATTAAAGGTTAATCTTTAATTCTGGGAGACTCTAGGACAATCCTGGATGGTTAGAAATCCAATTTCCTGTTGGGTGCCTAAGGCAGCCACGGGCGGTGCTAGGGGGAGGCTTGCGGAAGCCACCCCAAAATTTGCCTTAGCCCTCCCATAGCAGCTGTGGCTCTCTGGCCGCCCAGCTCTGAAGGCAGTGCCACCATCAACAACAACGTAGGAATAAGCCTGGGCGGGGGGGGCTGGGTGCCCGAGTCAGGTGGAGGGTCCGGGGCTCCCCACAGCAGTCCAGACTGACCCACTCCTCAGTCCCCTTTGTGGATCTATCCCTTGTGCCCTCTGCCATGTCTACCCCTTACTCTCTTGTACCAGATACCTTTAATCTAGCCCTTAATTTTTATTATTTTTAGAAGTTCTGTTTAAGGGGAATATAGGAAAAAAAGAGGCAAAAATTAAATTTGATATTTCTAAACTCAATTTAATTTCAAGACAGATAAGAACAGCTCATTGAGTAGTGGGACAGTCACATATACTTTTTTGGATATGATCTTATGTTTCTACATTTGATATAGAACTGTGATGTGCTAACTTGCTTGATTATTTTTATTTCTGTGAATATATGTGTAAAATGGGTATAATTCCAACATCTCAGGGGTGTTTTGAGGCTTAATTAATTAATATTTGTAAAGTACCTTGAGATTCCCAGATAAAAGACAGAATATTAATGCAAAGTAGTTGTTTCCAGTATTACAAGCCAGTACGTATAAAGTAGTCTTGCTCCAAGTTTGTTGTCCTTGTTACTATTTACCCTGTTGTCAAAAACTAGTGACTCAGGACTCCTTGAAATGATTACAACCTTACTTTCATATCTGGATACAACCTGCAAAATAATCAATTACACTGTTTCTGCTGCCATATGAAAGCATTTGTTTATGCAGGAAGTGTTTTCTAGTTTACGTCAGTACAATACTGTGCTCTACATACACAATTAGTGTTGCATTAGTTGGATAATTCCCAAATTCTAAGTAAATTCTTTACCAACTGCAGAGCTGTAGGTGACTGAAGCCAGTCATGAGGCAGTATTATTACGAGGGAGGTGGGTTCACTGTTTTAGGCTGTCATTTATCAGAACCATAATTTTTTTATTAACATACTCATAATTTTTTTCTATTTTGAGCTGTTTAGTATGCAAACCTCATATTAAAGCATGAACTGTGTTGTGTTTTAAGAATCAGTTGCTTTTCTGGTCTAACTAAAAAAAAAGGAACATCTTCTTTCTATTTAAATCATGTAAATAGTTGAGGTTCATGCTGTAGCTAAGCTGATTCTTTCTCCATTTTAAAAATAGAAAATGCTAGAGCTATCCTTCCCTTCCCCCACTGTGCACTCACTGTGGATTTCAGTGTTGTAGCCTTCTACAGTAAGTACAACAAGATCCTTTGTGAAAATCTGAAGGGGGGGAAAAAGTAGCTACAAATCCATCCGTGGATGTTCCTCTGACTAGAGCACCTGCACTAATGATACACAGACTTTGCAAGAGAAAAAAATAACAAATTATGATCACAAGTACTGCTACTCAGAGGAGCTGCACTAACCAGAATCTCCTAAAAAGAAGCCTAGAAAGTATAGGGGAGTGTCCTGCAAAACGAAAAGCTTGCTGGGGTATTCTGACCAGCCAAGGTTAGTATAGCAGCCATTTCACAAGCTGACAGTGCACTAAAGTATACCAAGTTGACCGAGTTTTGCAGCATACTAACTTTAAACTGAATTTTTTCAGTAATCAGATTTGTAATGTAAAGGCATGCCTATATTAATTACTAGTAGGGTATTACACTTGCATGAGTTTCTACAGAGATAATGCAGCTATAATTTTTGATTGTACATTTTGAAATGTTGTAAACTCATCCACCGTATGTTTTCTTGTTTATCTGCCTTATTTGTGGTGCAGGTGTTCAAGGCTTAATGCAAATTGTAGCAGGGAAGTAAAAGTCAATGTAACTAAATGCTGAGGGCTGACTGTTTACAAGAGATTAGATAATGTAAAGGGATAAGTAACTACATGTAAAGAGAGGCTTGGAGTAACTAAAAGATAGGACACTTTGGAGATTAAAGATACCGAAGAGAGTATGTTAATTTTAGGAATTTGCCACAGATTGTCTGTTCAAAGGTAACAAGATGCTGAATACTAAAATTAAAAGAAAAATTGTGAAAAGAAAAAAATAGAGGCATTTAAAATTACCTGGACATACATTGGAACATTTTAAGAAGGGATATTTTAAACAATAAGCTTCAGGACATGATGGGAATATTATAGAACTGCTTTGTTACATGATAGTTAAAGCAGAAATTAGAAAAATAAAACACTTATCAGAGAGTGCCTGGACTAACATATATGATTGGAGGCATAAACATGGTAGAAATTTTTTTTAAAATAGTAATAATACTCTAATTAGGATCAAAGTGAGGTAAAAAAGGAGAATAAGGACATCAAAATTTAGCAGTGTTGATTTTAGAAAAAAATCAGCAAGTGTTTGATAGAATAGAATACGTTAAAAAATGGAGAAAAAGGACACAAAAGGAAAATGGAAAGTATTCACAGTTAATTTACACCTTGAAAGGGATATCAAATACATTTGGGATAAATATATATAGTTGTGAAGTGGAGCAAAAGGTAAGAAGAATACTTAAAATAGTGTTATGGTGATAACCTTCACTACTGTCGATATTGAGAATTAAGATATATTCAAGAATAAAAGTAGCAGCTACTATACTTTCCCTAAATACTAAAGACAGCTTTCTAATTTATTTAAGGTCAACAGCATACTAATAAATAAATAAAATAAATAATAATAATATTAATAAGTATTTACTAATAATATGCCCATTGGTGGGGGGAGGGATAGCTCAGTGGTTTGAGCACTGGCCTGCTAAACCCAGCATTGTGAGCTCAGTCCTTGAGGGGGCCACTTAGGGACCTGGGGCAAAATCAGTACTTGGTCCTGCTAGTGAAGGCAGGGGGCTGGACTTGATGACCTTTCAAGGTTCCTTCCAGTTCTAGGAGATAGGATATCTCCATTATTTTATTTTATTTTATATATAGAAACCTGGAAAAGGGAATTCAATGTTCCTGATAGATAGTTTGGACCAAGGTATATAAACACTGTCAGGGCAATTCAGGGCAAATGTACCTGTATTCCCCCTCTATAGTTCAACAAGGGCACCCACTATAGGCTCCTCAGCCATCATCTCTCTGGTGTAGAGTCAGAGATCTGCATTTCTCTGCCTCTTGACCAGAGTGTTTTCAGATTGCACAGGCCTCCGACTATATCGTGACATCCTCCAGCAAGGCACACTGCCTGCATGGCCTGCATCTGCATTATGCTTTCTCTTCAGAGACTAATAATGGTATAATTCCCAACAGTTATAAGTTACCACACAGGTCTTCCTAAGTGAGCACTTTTATTCTTAAAGGCAAAAGCATTAGACAGAAAACAGTAAAAACAACAAAAGAACCTACTTGTATGTGAATAACATAACCAGAGACCACCCTCTAACTCCAAGAAGGGCTCTGGTTGGTGATTAGGGATTTTTCCTGTGGTCACCAGTTCATAACAGCTTTCTCTCAGGACTAGCTACCCCATGAGTTACTGTATCCTTCCTGTATCCAGTTTGCGCCTTTGAAGAGATTATGAATAGGTAATCAGCCAGACAATTAGGTTTCTCTTCAAGGAGCAGCTTCAAAAGGATGGCTCAGAAAGTGAGTAATTTCCATTCCCTTCTTCCAAAGTATTTCCTAGGAACCCCACTCAACTGAAAGTTCAGTCTTCTTTGCTCCACTATTTTAAAGAGTCTTTTGAAGCACATAATACTTCCTAGTGTTTACATTAGTCCTGCCTCTCTCTTAAAAGAAGTTACATACCATCACAAGAACATAACATAAGAACGGCCATACTGGGTCAGCCGAAAGGTCCATCTAGCCCAGTATCCTGTCTCCTGACAGTGGCCAATGCCAGGTACCCCAGAGCTAATGAACAGAACAGGAAATCATCAAGTGATTCATTCCCCGTCTCCCAATCTCAGCTTCTGACAAACAGAGGTTAGGGACACCATCTATGCCTATCCTGGCTAAAAGCCATTGATGGTACTATCCTCCATGAATTTATCTTGTTCTTTTTTTAACCCTATTATAGTCTTGGCCTTCACAACACCCTCTGGCAAAGAGATCCACAAGTTGACTGTGCATTCTGTGAAGAAATACTTCCTTTTGTTTGTTTTAAACCTGCTGCCTATTAATTTAATTTGGTGAAATGTGTTTTGGGTTATGAGAAGTTCTTGTGTTATGAGGTGTAAATAACACTTCCTTATTTAGTTTCTCTGCACCAGTCATGATTTTATAGACCTCTATCATACCCCCCCTTAGTTGTCTCTTTTCCAAGCTGAAAAGTCCCAGTCTTATTAATCTCTCCTCATACAGAAGCCGTTCCATCCCCCTAATCATTTTTGTTGCCCTTTTCTGAACCTGTTCCAATTCCAATGTATCTTTTTTCAGATGGGGCAACCACATCTGCACGCAGTATTCAAGATGTGGATGCACCATGGATTTATATAGAGACAATATGATATTTTCTGTTTTATTATCTATCCCTTTCTTAATGATTCCCAACATTCTGTTCGCTTTTTTGACAGCCGCTGCACATTGAATGGATGTTTTCAGAGAACTAGCCACAGTGACTCCAACATCTTTTTCTTGAGTGTTAACAGTTAATTTAGACCCCATCATTTTATATGTATAGCTGGGATTATGTTTTCCAATGTGTATTACTTTGCATTTATCTACATTGAATTTCATCTGACATTTTTTTGCCCAGTCACCCAGTTTTGAGAGATCTTTTTGTAGCTCTTCACAGTCTGTCTGGGACTTAACTATCTTGAGTAGTTTTGTATCATCTGCAAATTTTGCCACCTCACTGTTAACCCCTTTTTCCAGACCATTTATGAATATGTTGAATAGGACTGGTCCCAGTACAGATCCCTGGGGGACACCACTATTTACCTCTCTCCATTCTGAAAACTGACCATTTATTCCCATCCTTTGTTTCCTATCTTTTAACCAGTTACCAATCCATGAGAGGACTTTCCTCTTATCCCATGACAGCTTACTTTGCTTAAGAGCCTTTGGTGAGGGACCTTGTCAAAGGCTTTCTGAAAATCTAAGTACACTATATCAACTGGTTCCCCCTTGTCCACATGCTTGTTGACCCCCTCAAAGAATTCTAGTACATTGGTGAGGCATGATTTCCCTTTACAAAAAACATGTTGACTCTTCCCCAACAAATTATGTTCATCTATGTGTGTGACTATTTGTGTTCTTTACGATAGTTTCAAACAGTTTGCCCTGTACTAAAGTCAGGTTTACCGGCATATAATTGCCGGGATCACCTCTGGAGCCCTTTTTAAAAATTGGCGTCACATTAGCTATCCTCCAGTCATTTGGTACAGAAACTGATTTAAATGATAGGTTACAGCAGAGGTGAAAGTAAGCCGGTATGCCCCAGAATCCCAGGGTAGCAGCGCTGCTAGAGTCCCAGGGTAGCAGCGGCAGCCGGGGGCTCGGGCGGCGATATAAAGGACCCGGGGCGCCTGCTGCAGCTACTGCCCCGGGCCCTTTAAATCATCCCCGGAGTCCTGGGGTAGTGGCGGCGGGGCTCCGGCGGCGATTTAAAGGGCCGGGGGCTTGGCCACTGCTACAACCCCGGGCCCTTTAACTTGCCGCCGGAGCACCGCCGCCGCTACCCCAGGGCTCCGGCAGTAGGGCTCTGGGGACGATTTAAAGGGCCCGGGGTGGTAGCGGCAGCCGGAGCCCCGGGCCCTTTAAATCACCACCCGAGCCCCCGGCTGCCACTGCTACCCTGGGACTCTGGCAGCGCGGCTCGGGTGGCGATTTAAAGGACTCAGGGATCCCACTGCTGCTACCCTCTGGGGCCCTTTAAATAGCCACCCAAGCCCCGCTGCTGGAGCCCTGGGGGAGCAGCCGCGGGGCTCTGGCGGTGATTTAAAGGGCCAGGGGCTCCTGGCTGCCACTACTGCAGCGGAGCCCTGGGCCCTTTAAAGCTCCGCCAGAGGCCAGGGCCCCCTCTGATGGTGATTTAAAGTGCCTGGGGTTCCACTGCAGTAGTAGCAGCTGGAGCCCCGGGCCCTTTAAATCACCCCCGGGGCTCCCAGCCGCCTCTGCAGCTGGTAGCTCCGGGGGTGATTTAAAGGGCCCGGGGCTCCCAGCTGCTGCTACCACAGCCCCGAGCCCTTTAAATCCTGATTTAAAGCACCTGGGTATTTAAAGGCCCTGCCTCTTCCGGTAGAGGCCATACCTCTTCCGGTTGAGGCCCCGCCCCTCCTAAGGACTCCGGAGTACGAGTAAGTCCTTTAAGTTACTTTCACCCCTGGGTTACAGACTACAGTTAGTAGTTCTGCAATTTCACATTTGAGTACCTTCAGAACTCTTGGGTGAATACCATCTGTTCCTGGTGACTTATTACTGTTTAGTTTATCAATTTGTTCCAAAACCTCCTCTAATGACACCTCAGTCTGGGACAGTTTCTCAGATTTCTCACCTAAAAAGAATGGCTCAGGTTTGGGAATCTCCCTCACATACTCAGCCATGAAGACTGATGCAAAGAATTCATTTAGTTTCTCCGCAATGGCCTTATTGTCCTTGAGTGCTCCTTTAGCATCTCGATCGTCCAGTGGCCCCACTGGTTGTTTAGCAGGCTTCCAGCTTCTCATGTACTTAAAAAATTTTTTGCTATTACTTTTTGAATCTTTGGCTAGCTGTTCTTCAAATTCTTTTTTGGCCTTCCTAATTATATTTTTACACTTCATTTGCCAGAGTTTATGCTCCTTTTTATTTTCCACACTAGGATTTAACTTCCACTTTTTAAAGGATGCCTTCCTGCCTCTCATTGCTTCTTTTACTTTGTTGTTTAGCCACGGTGGCAGTTTTTGGGTTCTCTTACTGTTTTTTTTATTTGGGGGTATACATTTAAGTTGAGTCTCTATTATGGTGTCCTTAAAAAGTTTCCATGCAGCTTGCTGGGATTTCACTTTTGGCGCTGTACTTTTTAATTTCTGTTTAAGTAACTTCCTCATTTTTGTGTAGTTCACCTTTCTGAAATTAAATGCTACAGTGTTGGGCTGTTAAATTTAATTATATTATGGTCCCTATTACCAAGCGGTCCAGCTATATTCACCTCTTGGTACAGTTTGGTTCATTTAAGATTTTTACTTCATTTGATTCTATGCTTTCTTTCACATATAGTGCCACTCCCCCACCAGCACGACCTGTTGTGTCCTTCCAATATATTTTGAACCCTGGTATTACTATGTCCCATTGATTATCCTCAGTACACCAAGTTTCTGTGATGCCTATTATATCAATATCCTCATTTAATACAAGGCACTCTACTTCATCCATCTTATTATTTAGACTTCTAGCATTGGTAGAACTTGTCACTTTTTAGCTATCTGCCATTACATGGCATTGAATGATCCCATGATAATACTTAAACACTTGCATTTTAATACAATGACCTAAGATAGTCCTAAGATAGTTTTTATGACACTGACAGACCAGCTCAGGCCAGACCCATAGGCTAATTCACTTGTGTGTGAATATCAAAGAAGTTAAATGTATTAGAATATGTTCAGGCTAATTCACTTGTGTGTTAATAGAGATCAAAGGAGATGTTAATTGTATTGTTTTCGCCGATCTATATCCTGTTGTTTACTATTACATTACATTTATATGATGCATGCCTAGTAATTAAATAACCCTAGATCAAAGTGTGTTAGAACATCACGAAAACTAATGGAATGTTACTTGTATTGTTTTTACTTATCTATTCCTATTATAATGGCAGGCATTTACATTATGTATATCCCTGTGACTAAATAACTCATTGAATGCAAATGAATTCAAAGCAATTGGCCATTGTGTCGGTACAGACACTTGTCAGATTGTTGTCTATGGAAAGAAGCTATAAGTACTCATTCAAAGAGAGATCCTTTATCTCTGAACTATTTGGATTCTAATGGGTAGAATAACTGAACAAGAAAACTGAGATCCCCGTAATTATTCTGGGTAGCCCTGAGAAAACTTTTGGGAAACTTGCAAATTACCACATCTCTGCTATCATTTTGGACTTACAAACTTTGACTCACCTGTTATTATATTTTACCTGCTTTAACCTCTCAATAACTCTCATTCTTTTTTCTTAGCTAATAAACTTATCCTATAAGTTTACTATAGAATTGGCTGCCAGCGTTGTCTCTGGTGTAAGATCTGGAGTATCAGTTGATCAGGGGTAAGTGATTGGTGTCTTGAGACTGGAAGAAACCTGATGTGGTGTGATTTTTTGGTTTATATGACCATTATCACTTAGTTCAGTTTGTTTGGGTGGCAAGATATGCTGGAGAGGCTATGGGGACTGTCTGTGACTCCTTGGTAAGACTGGTATAGTGATTCAGGTGTTCACATTTGTTACTGGCTTCGTGAAATCTAATATTATAATTTACCACCAGTTTTGGGTGGCTGCTTTTGTTTTCTGACAGTCTGCCCTGAGACAGGCACTCACAGTTATGAGCCACTCCAGACAGCATGACATCTTTAACTTAATTCAATAAGATTTGTCCAGGATATTTCCGTATCTGTCACAAACACATCAGAAAAACATCCATTTATTTATTACATCTCATAATGCTGCAACAGATTATACATAGATTTATCTCCCACCAAGTAGAGCTGGTAAGGATGCTTTTACTTAAGGTTGTCTGACACTTGCCATTATGAAACCCTGTTTCAGTTGCTCATAACTTTGCCAAACTTTAACCATTTGGGCTGAAATTTCCCATGCTGGGCATCTGCCTCAAGGTGACTTATTTATGAAAATTTCAGCTAAAACGGTTCAGAAGATTAAGAATGAGGTTAGCAAAAATATATTTTATAAAAAAATTTCACAACAATTTAGTTGCCCTCATGGTTTGGAGCGGAGACTTAAAGTTTGGCATGGGAGGGTGTACCTTTTGCAATCACTGTGAAAATTCACCCAAACTTGGCCAAGTTATAAGTCTTTGAAAAATTGCAGTTTGCACATGCTCAGTAGACACTAGTTATAGTTTGGCAGCTAAATATTCTGAAGATTTAATTTACACTGAGCATGATCCATCCCCTCACAGTTCATATGAGGGACTGTGCATGTGCCATCCCCATAGAGTGAATGCTCCAGCCTAGGGTTACAGGGGCCGAGCATGACTTTCCCAACAATTGCTTCTCCAGGCCACTGTAGAATGGACACTGGAACTGAGAGCAGGACCACTGCCCTTTGTTACTCTTTTGCTGGTGCCCAGGTAGTGAGGAAGAGAAGGAAGATGCAACCACAGTGGAATTCATAGGTGTGAGGAATTGGGCAGAAGGAGAGTTTGCAAGAGCCAGAGGTTGGGTGGAAGCAGAAGAAGAGGGGGACAGGAGCTAGTGGAGTTGTTTGGATAGGAGCAGAGTCCAGGGAGCAGGGTAGTATATAGATGCAGTGGGGGAGAGGGACAGGATCCAGGAGATGTGGAGTATATAGGAACAGAAGGGGAGGGAGTCAGGGTGGGGATTGGATAGGAGCAAACCGATAAGGGGGCAGGAGCCACAATGGGAGGATGGATAGGAGGAGAGGGATACAGAGACAGATGGGGGCTGGGGCCGAAGGGTCTATAACCATGAGTCCACACTCCCTTCCAGAACCTGAAATTGAACCTAGGAGTCTTCAGTCTCAACTTGTCTCTGCTATCAGCAAATACACCTCTACCCCGATATAATGCGGTCGTGGGGAGCCAAAAATTCCTACCGCGTTATAGCTGAAACCCCATTATATCGGGGTATGGGCGGCAGGTCTCCAGCGGTGATTTAAAGTGCTCCGGGCTCCGGCCGCTGCGGGGAGCCCGGGCCCTTTAAATCGCCGGCGGAGCCCTGCTGCCGCAGCCCCAGGGTAGGGGCGGCAGCGCTGCGGCGGTGATTTAAAGGGCCCGGGGCTCCCCGCAGCAGCCGGAGCCCGGGGCCCTTTAAAGTGCCGTCGGAGCCCTGCTGCTACCGCGCTATACGCGAACCCGTGTTATATCGAGTCGCGTTATAGCGGGGTAGAGGTGTAGCTTTGAAATACACAGGCAAAGTGTCTCTTCCCCCTCCAATGACTGGTCTGCATAGAAGATAACAGCCTACTACTACCATATTGCTAGCAGTGACTCCATTAGCTTAAGGTCTGTACTGTGGATCTAAAGGTCCCAATCCTACTAATGACCCAAGTTGGGGGTCAGTATGCTTCCACAGGATGGAATTTCTTTATTTTCCAGGGTTTTAAAAAATAGATTACATTAAAAAAAAACCCACTATGTTAAAAATACGTTAAGGTTGCAAAGCCAAGCACTCATAAATTAGGAATGCCAGTTTTAAGTTGCCTGTACAACATTAATTTGACACCTTTGTGCATGTACATTCTAATACAGTGTTTAATTACATGATCACATACTATTTTCCCCACAGGACGTTTACTTCATTCAGTGCACAGGATGGATAGTGCTCTAGAAACAAATCAGGACTGTGTAGTAAAAGAGACTGTAGACTGTAGTCTTGCCTCATTTGCTGAAGAATTTGGAAGGTGCATAAAGAATGAAGAAGGGCTTTGCTGGAAGAGAAAGGATGGTTAAGGATGTTGAATGCCATCCTGGCGAATTGGATTCTATCCCTACCTCTGCCACAGTAATCCTAGGCAAGTCTCTTAAAGCAGTATTTTCACAGCTGGCCACTAACTCTGTGTTCCTCATTTTCTGAGTGCCCAGTAAGATATACCTGGGTCCAGATTTGCCAAAGTGCTATAGAAACTGATTGGAGCTGTGTGATGAATATATAAAGTGCAACATAATACTCTGAAAAAAATCAGACCATAGGTATCTCAAGTGAGGCTCTTAAAATTAGTGGACACTTTTGGCAATTTTGGCCTTAATCTCTCTCTGCCTCACTTCCCCACCTGTACAATATGGAAAATAACACCATCTATTCTCTCAGGGTTGTAAAATTCAATAATGATTGTGAAGGACTTGGATATTATGGGGAGAGCACCATAGAAACACCCAGGAGAAAATAAATATTTCTGTATTTAGGGAAGGTGTGTGTTAAATAAAACCTGGGGCCACACACTGAATGTAGAGGATTAAAAAAAAAAAACCTACTTATTCACTGAATGAAGCAGGGTTCTTGTGGAAAAAATAGTACAGTATGTGATGCTGCAATTAAAGACTGTATCTCAATGCATATGCACAGTAGAACTGCATTAAGAAATACACAGGCAATCTGGCATTTTCTAACTTTTGGTTGTTTGACTTTGCAACCTTAATATTTTTAACATAGATTGTGGATGTAATAGTTATATAAAATAAGTAAACTCAATCACAAATATATGCTGAAGATATTTTTGAGAAGGGTAATTTTGAATGTATGTGGTGCAATTGTAATAAAGTAAAACCTGCAGTAAATTAATTCCAACAAACTGAAGTACAAAATATTGGACCAACTTCAACTAACAGTTACACCAAGACGATTCCATTGATCTCTTATGGACTACAGTAGTACAACTCACTGTTTCTGCTATAGTCACTACTTCTGTTTTCTACAAATTGAAAAATGCAATACACCTTTCCTTTTCCTAGGAGATAAAAGGAAAAAATGGCAAGTATAAACTGAATACCAGCTTTTATTTGTTAATTATGTAGAAAGAAACATTGAACTACATAACCCCAAAATATTGTATACTGTTTGTCACGCTGTCTGGAGTGGCTCATGACCATGAGTGCCTACTTCAGGACAGACACCCTAACCTGGTGGTATGTTCTATATTTATATTTTGCCAACCCAGTACCAAATGCAAACTCCCAAAGTACCACAATAGTCTTATAATGGAGTCATAGTCAGTCCCCTTAGACTCTCCAGTCTATCTTGCCATGCAGGCAAGCTGGACTATGTGATAAATGGTCACTTACACCAAAAATCACAAATATTCCAGGTTACTACAGTCCCAAGAGACCAATCACTCACTCAGGTCGAGTTGCATCCTAGATCTCACATCAAAGACAATGTTGGTAGCCAATTCCATACTAAACTATCTAAAGGTTTTTATCTAAGAAAAAGAAATTAGAGTTATTGAACAGTTAAAGCAGGTAAAATATATGTACAGGTGAGTCACAGTCTATCATTTCAAATGGTAGCAGAGATGTAGTAATCTGCCAGTTTCCCAAAAGTCTTTGAGGGGCTATCCAGAATAACTCTGGGAATCTTCATCTTCTCGCTCAGTTATTCTGCCCTGTTAGACTCCAAATAGTCCAGAGATGAAGAATTTTCCCCTTGAGTCCATACTTACAGCTTCTTCTCACAGAAAACAAACTGACTGGGTCACTACCCACTTAGACTCTTTCTTTGATTGGCAGAGAGAGGAGCATATTCAGAGACTTTGATCTCTGATCATCACACACAATGACCACTTGCTTCAAATGCACAAGAATTAATACTTTCCTGTTAAAGTTCTTCATTTGCATTATACAAGACTTATTTCTCATTTGCTGAGTTGTTTAGTTACAGGGAAATGTTTGCTATTACATTATAGCAGGATACAGATAAGTGAAAATAATGCACGTAACATCCCAATAGTTTTCATGAAGTTTAAACACCAAATACATTCTTATTCATTTAACAATCACTTTTATTTATGTAGTACACAAGTGAATTAGCCTGGCTTTCAGCTATGCATTTGTAAGTGGTCAGAGAGGCCTACGGCTTTGGCATGAGCTGGCACCTGGTCTGCCAGCGTCACACTGTTATCCCATGGTAATAAACTATATAGCCCACTTATACTTTTCTGTGCTCTTATATTGTACTATCTTCTACTGACTTTACGGACACCACTTATATAATAATAGGACGGGATTTTTTTTAAGTGCTCAGCATTGGCCTAACAGTTTGGATCCAAAAGCAGAAGGGGCTCTTTTCTCTTGTTCAGTTTGGATAATGTGGCGTCTTGCAAAAACAGTAGTTCTAGGGAGATTTCATACTAAGATAGCAGAAGTCTTACAAGAATAACTAATCTCATGAGAATTCCACCATTCTAGATTATCTGATTTTGTGAGATTTCCACCATTCAGTGCCAACATCTTGTAAGAACAGCACAGTCAGATCCATATTTGAAACAGCCCTAATTTGGTCTTCATCCTGAACCCCAAACATTAGCTCAAACTAATTGAGATCCAAACACTACTTCTTTGGCCCATCTTTAGATAAGTTAGTGTTTGGGTGCTGGGTGGTGTTGGTGGCCTGTGATATACAGGAGGTCAGACCAGATGATCTGGTGGTCCCTTCTGGCCTTAAACACTATGGCTATGGCTAAAACGGACTACTTTTTAGATTGTAAACTCTTTGGAGCAGGGATTGCTGTTTACTATATTTGTACTGAACCTAGCACAGTGCGGCTGTGACCTGATCCTTTAGTAATTACATCACTACAAATTATAATAATGGTAAAGCAAAGTGTTTTACATGGAAGATATCCCTGTGACTTTCTTTTGCACCTCTGTTTTCCCCTGTACTTTCTCAGGCCATTTTGCCCTCCCCCCAACAAATCCCCTGATTGCCCCACAATGCTCAGCTAGTGGAGTCCAGCACATATGAGCCCCTTTCTAATGAGTCCCAAATGCAAGACATTTCATATCTTATGAGCTCTGATCATAGACTGAAAACTTTGAAATCAACCAAATCAAAATCCTGTACCCAAAAATCTCTTAAGTTTGGGGAAGTTCAGACACAGACTTTGCTAATTCAACCCATCTCTGTGACGGGATATTGCATTCTCCAGGTTAGGTGTGGCCTTTGAGGAGTGGGCAAGAGGCAGAGAAAGTTGCAGGCTGTCCATCCAGTCTTAATCTCTTAAGGCCAAAACACAGAAACATGGTTTGGTTAGGATAAGGAAATTTTATCTGGAGTATCTGGATAGTCTACATCAGGATTAAGGGGAATCCATTGTTTTGCCAGTACTAGGAAGAATCAGCAGGTACTGGTGGGGAAGAAAGGATAGTCTTGGTGGTTTAGGCACAGAGTTGGAGGTCAGGAGACCTGTATTCTATTTTTGGCTTTGACACAGTCCTCTGGTTTGATTTTGGACAAACTAGTTAATCTCTCTATGCCTATCTCTTTAACTGTTGTTTAAAAATGTGTATAATAATGCAAGTTATTGTGAGTTTTGTGGTCTATGCTTGTAAAATGACTGAGATACTCTAATGGAAGGCACTAAAAGCCAAACCTTGGCTTGAGATTGGTGCCGCCTTATGTCCTATCTGGGCTGCTCACACCACAGTGGGGAGCAAAGCCCCAGTGATGAGACTACTCCCATTCATGTGGGCATGCAGACGTGGGGAGTGGAAAGAGCCTTGCTGCCCCTTACCCAGGGGTTGTGGTAAATTCATGATCCAGCCCAATGGTTTTCAACTGGCAGTCCACGGATGGCTATGTCTAAGAGATCTGCAAAGGTTGTCCCATTACCATAGAATGGTTTTCAACCTGTGATCCGTGGACCCCTGGGGTTCCGCAGACTATGTCCAAGATTTCCAAAGGGGTCTGCACTTCCATTTGAAATTTTTTAGGGGTCCACAAATGAAAAAAGGTTTAAAATGATGTGGCTAGCCCTACCATGCAAAATATTTTTATGAGGAATCCAACAAATATTTTGAAGAAAAACATAGGCGGTGACCTTCCTGGCCTCCATGCTAAAATTATGCCTTGTGCATTAAAGCAGCATCCTGTTTAATATGAGAACCCTGCATATGAGAACCCATAAGCCAGATATGAAAGTTTTAGATATCACATTTTAATAAACCATAAAACAGAATAATAGAATATATTGAACTGCAATGACTGGAAGTGAGAACCTGACACAAAGCCTGTTGAAGACAATTGACAGGCTTCCATTGATTTCAATGGGCTTTGGATCAGGCCTTACATTAGAACAAGTAGTGATGATTTATTTCATAGTGCTTCTGCCATTAGCTTTTGAATGGCTTCAGAACTGCCACTTGTTTTTCATAAAACCAAATCCCATTTTTCCTCCAACTACCTTTTGTTCACTAACATTTTAGACCAAGATTGCTTGCTACAGCAGATTCCACTGAAAAATACATTTGTTTCTCCTTAAATTTATTACTAGATTATAAATGCTCCTTCCTGTGTGTCTGGACAGTGCCTAGCACATTGTGGGTACCACCAGATTGCTAATAATCATAATGATAATTTTTGAAAAATGCCACACTGGCTAACTTGAATTTTTTTCAAGCTTTGGTATGTGAAAAAGGTTCCTTAAAAAGTCAACCTGCTTTGTTCATTCAAAGTTGGAAAAAGAATACAAAATGTAGCTCTACATTCAATTTAACAACCTAATAATTAAGATCCTCTACCAGTCAGTAGTGAGCTGCAAGAAGATTGCTGGGGGGGACAAAATCCTGTTTTTCTTACTGATGAGAACAACATTTGCTTGTGCTAGCTCACAAACTAGCAGCAATTTTCTTATTTGCTTTTAAAAGTACTAATTCAGTATAATAAAGCAGCCTGTGTGATCACTGCCTTTATCTTCACGCACTAGGCTATATATTTATAATGATTTGAGTGGATAGCTGTAAAATAATTTATTATTCATAAGTTCATCTCATTCCACAAGGTAAAAGATGGGTAATTAATGCTTGATCCTACAGTCCTTATTCAGGCAAAGTTTCCACTGATTTCATTCGGAGTTTCACTTGTGTAGAGGTTGCAGGACCAGGGCCAATGGAAAACAATATTCCCAATATGTTAACATTTTTATATAGTTATATTAAATGGCAGTTGCTGCTTTTTAATAAGAAAAAAAGTTGGTGGCCACATAAGCTAATGCCTTCAGAACTGTGTTTACGCCATAGGTTTTAGAGGTGAAAGTTCATATTACAAGGAGCTGCTGATCTCCTTGCAAACATGGCTGAAGTGTATTTAGAATAGCTCCCAGCTAGTGGGGACGGATTTTTATTTTCACACTGAAAGAAATGAGTAGAATTTATAATTGCAATTGGCTGGAAGTGCCATGGGGAGATGGAGATTTAGGTACTGTATGAAATTTTTAAATAATTCTTTGTTCTTGTCTGTTAATAATATAAATTCTTTTTTACTCTATTTCTCTCTCATGTTTACAGAACAGCGTAGGCTGCTGTTCCCTGTAAATTATATACCAGATGGCTTGGAACTAGTGCTGTTTCTAAATATAGTGAGAGGTAGCTTGTGTTTAGCATCAAAAAAGACCACAACAGTAGAGACCTGATAGATTAACAGGTTTTGAATAGGATCTATATGCTAATATTGCTCGTAGACAGCATTATGAATTAGTACATTTATTCGTGTTCTTAACACTTTCTAGATAACAGAAATTGCAAAACTGGAAATCAGCAGAAAGCAATAAGTTAAATAAGTTAGAATGTTGCTTTTTAAAGATATCTTCTGATATTTTATTTGGAAGGCCCAATTTTGCTGGGCTGATAGTGATTTGGAGGCTGATTCTGTCCTCCTACTTAAAGACAAAAATCCTATTGACTTCAATGGAAGCAGAAGCAGATCCTTGGAAAGTGGAAGAATTTTTCTAAACTTAATTTGCACAGAATATTTCTGCAGTAATTTTAATATCTGTACACTGTTTATAATGGAAGCAATCACATAACTAAGCACTCTATATTTAATGGGTTTAGCAGAAGCCATCAGCTGTTGGATTTCACTGTTCTTGTGGGCAGCAACCGAGGGAAGGTCTAGGTGCAAAATAGAACTTGGAATGTAATCTAGTATCATTTGATTCTCACATGTCACTGAAGTAATGACATTAGCAGGCATTCTCCTAAGCAATCCAAGAGGGCACATGTGAAGAGGGAGGTGAGGGAAGCAAAGATGGGGATAAACATGGATTGCAGAAAGAGATTCTGCCTGCATATCCATATTCTGTTTTGTGTCCAGCTGTAAATCTAAAATGTCCATAGCACCAGCAGTCAATCAGAAATCTCTTAAAAGATTTTTAATATGTTTTTATGCTTTGTGCAATGTACGGTTTTGTCTGATTTTTTTTTTTACAGTACTGCAGTACTTCTTACTTCTTTCTTTCATCTTAAATTGGCAATGGAATAGACCACCAAAAGAGAGCAGAGAATTTTCTTAAATGGAGATATAAGGCCAGACTTTTGAAAGCAGCCTCTAAATGCGGGCTTCTGATTTTTCTTGCACAATCATTTGCAGTCACAAGAAGAGAACTTTTACTTACTACCTGATTTGTGGGTGTAACCATTATTTGAGATCTTGACTCACTTTAGTGCTAGTTATTTATTCTATAAAAAATAAAGAAAAATATTGGCCAAGATTTTCAAAAGTGATGGCGATTTTGTGTACCCTATTTTAAATACCTTACAAGAGCTTGAGTTTGAGGGGGTGAACGGTCAGCACTTTCTGAAAATCAGAACTCTTCAAGGTGTCTCCAAGGTGGTTACTAAAAAGTTAAAGCACTTAAAATCACTAGTCATCTTTTTTAACTCTTTGGCTATTGTCATTAAAAATAAAAATTGCAAAATGAGTTTAACTTTAAATCAAATAATATAGAGAGAGGATATGTATCACCAATTATAGCAAATCATCCAAAATGAATAGCAGAGTATGGCTGTCTTAATAGGAAAATCAGAACGGCCACAGTGGCTCAGACCTGTGGTCCATCTGATCCAACATCCTGTCTCAGGCAGTGGCTAGCACCACATACTCCAAAAGAAGGTGCAAGAAGCCCCACAGTAGGTTGATGTTGGATAGGGGAGTCTCCTCCTAATTCCTATGAGTTCAAGACAAACGTAAGACCTGAAGCATGAGGCTTTATATCACTTGTAAAACTTTGTTTTTTAGTATTTATTAATATAACTCAATATTCTTGCCAACCATCTAAAAATCCAATTTCTTTTTGAATCTTGCTGAGTTCTTGGTCTCAGTGCTATCATTTGGCAGAGGGTTCCACAGACTAATCATGTGTTGGATGAAAAAATATTTCCTTTTATCAGTTTTGAATTATCCACCCTTGCTCTCATGTTATGAGAGGAAAACAGAAACTCTGGATCTGCCGTCTCTATACCACTCATTTCATATGCGTCTGTTGTGTCCCCTCTTATTCATCTTCTTTCTAAAGTAAGCAATCTCAATCTCTCTTCATATAAGTTTTTCCAGGGCTGTAATTATTCTCATCACACATCACTAAACTCCCTCAAAGCTGCAATATCCTTTTGAGATGGAGTGATAAGTATTGCACACCATTGATTTATATAATAGCATTATATTTTTCATATTATTCTCCATTCCATTCCTTATGTATCCTCATACTTTGTTGGCTTTCCCCCCCACTACAACTGCACATATGTCTACACTATGGACCTTACAGCAGCACAGCTGTACCGCTGCAGTTGTGCCACTGTAAGGTCTCCTGTATAGCCACTCTATGCCAGTGGGAGAGCGCTCTCCCACCGGCATAATTAAACCACTCCCAAAAAGCGGCAGTAGCTATGTCGGCAGGAGAGCATCTTCCACTGACAAAGCGCTGTCCAAACTTATGTTGGTCGGGGGGGTGTTTTTCACATCCCTGACCGACAAAAGTTTTGCCAACAAAAGTGCTAGTGTAGACAAAGCCAAGATCTTAATTGAGCAGTCCACACTGATACCCAAGTGTTTTCCTGAGTTGATACAGTTAACTTAGAACCCAGTAAGATGGATCAGCAGCTTGTATTTTTCCTCTAATGTGTATTACTTTGCATATTATCAACATTCAGTTTCATATGTCATCATGTTGCCAATTCACTAAGCTTGGGTAGAGCCCTCTGAAATTTCTCAAAGTCCTTTCTGGACTTGACTTTGCTAAAGCTTGATCTACACTAGAAAATTAGTTCAGTTTAACTACATAGATTCATAGATTCTAGGACTGGAAGGGACCTCGAGAGGTCATCGAGTCCAGTCCCCTGCCCGCATGGCAGGACCAAATACTGTCTAGACCATCCCTGATAGACATTTATCTAACCTACTCTTAAATATCTCCAGAGATGGAGATTCCACAACCTCCCTAGGCAATTTATTCCAGTGTTTAACCACCCTGACAGTTAGGAACTTTTTCCTAATGTCCAACCTAGACCTCCCTTGCTGCAGTTTAAGCCCATTGCTTCTTGTTCTGTCCTCAGAGGCTAAGGTGAACAAGTTTTCTCCCTCCTCCTTATGACACCCTTTTAGATACCTGAAAACTGCTATCATGTCCCCTCTCAGTCTTCTCTTTTCCAAACTAAACAAACCCAATTCTTTCAGCCTTCCTTCATAGGTCATGTTCTCAAGACCTTTAATCATTCTTGTTGCTCTTCTCTGGACCCTTTCCAATTTCTCCACATCTTTCTTGAAATGCGGTGCCCAGAACTGGACACAATACTCCAGCTGAGGCCTAACCAGAGCAGAGTAGAGTGGAAGAATGACTTCTCGTGTCTTGCTCACAACACACCTGTTAATACATCCCAGAATCATGTTTGCTTTTTTTGCAACAGCATCACACTGTTGACTCATATTTAGCTTGTGGTCCACTATAACCCCTAGATCCCTTTCTGCCGTACTCCTTCCTAGACAGTCTCTTCCCATTCTGTATGTGTGAAACTGATTTTACATCCATCAGAAGTCTGAAAAATCCACACGTCTGAGCAGTGTAGTTAAGTCCCTGTGTAGACAGTGCTAGGTCAACAGAAGAATTCGTTTGTTGACCTAGCTATTGCCTCTCAGAGAGGTGGATTACCTATGCTGACAGAAGAATCCCTAGTGTTGGGAATAGGTCGTGTCTACACTGAAGCGGTACCGCGGCGCAGCTGTGCTGCTGTAGCGTTTTAAGTGTAGACAAGCCCAAAGTAATTTTGTTATATGCACATTTTTCCAGATCTCTGCTCATGCCTTTTTCCAGATCATTAATGTATATATTAATCTCCAATCCTAGAACAGAATCTTGCTGTTAACCTTTTGCCATGATTTGACAATTTATTTCTACTTTTTTTCTCTCTTAGCCAGTTCTTGATCCACGGTAATGCATTTCCTCTTACCCATGACTACAATGTTTCTTAATAGCCTCCTGTGAGGGACCTTGTCAAAGGTCATTTGAAAGCCTAAATAAATTATGTCAACCGGTTTACTTTTATTCACTACGTTATTGACACATTCAAAGAATCCTAACAGACTGGTAAGGCACCATACTCCTTTGCAACTGTTAAGTAGTTACCTAAAAAGTAAAAATGGGCAGGTAATTTGTAGAAGCTTCCCATTTTAAGACAGACAACATTAACTATTCAGCTTGATGAAAAGTATGTCTGGAATATATCTGATGCAGTACAGTAATATTACAAAACCTTGTGTCTAGAACTTCGTGTTCTACTTTCTCATACAATTAATTCCAATAACAAGTTTATCACTCAGAAACAAGATGATCAGAGGGAGAATTGAAAGAGGAAAAAGTGTGATGGAGGAGAGGGAACTCTATTTTCTACAGGCTGTAAACTTTCTGTGGTTTCAACACTGTATAACAACAATAACCAAACAAATCCATAGAATAGTTCAGCGGGTTGAGCTGAAGTTCCATTGCAATTCACACTGATTGCAATACTCTCTGAGTAGTCACAGCATCTACTCAATAAAATCAATCAATCAAGGGATTGTTATTAAATGACAATGACATGGTGGTCTCTCTGACCCCATGTGCTGAGCATACTGCTTTTGTGGTATTCCTGCAATGAGCCTAGGCAGTAAGAAAATGGGACTGAGAATCAAACTTAAATTTCCTGCAAGATGTTGCAGAATAATGACCAAATCCTAAATCCTGCACCTACCCCAGACAATTAGGCAGAAAAGAATCCTCTCCCTATGTTGTAAGTGTTTGCAATGTTGCTGCAGGCCAGTTGGTACATGAGCATTCTGCAGCTCTCCTAACTTGAGGCTCTCTCATAGAAGTAATCAGCAGAGGATCCACAAAAAAGTGTAGGAGGATTTCTACAGAGCCCCTCAAATCTTGATTCACAAAGAAACAGAACTGAACCAGTTCTGCTGCCAGGGCCCTCTGTGGCTGTGGAAGTGACGGCTGGATTTGTCCCTAAGTCAGTGGTCTGCCTTTCTTCAATAAAAATATGAGCATCATTTTCACAGAACCCTCAAACTTGCACCATCTCTAAATTATACATAAAAAAGGTAAAGTGGGTTCTCAATTACTCCTTCCCATTTAGAAACCAAGAGGCAAATCCCACCTCTTTCTCTTCAGCCACAAAGGGCCTAAGATATAGTGGAACTGGTTTACTTGTGCTGGATGAGGAAAACAAGTAGTTTTGAGAGCCTGTGCCAGGGATTCTCATCGCCTGTATACTGGAGAGTCCACCTGTATGGGTTTCCCTGCAAAAGCCCACGCAGTAGAGCTGAACCCTGTAGAACAGGGTCACAACAGCATGGGCACACTCTGGGTTTCAGTAGAAGAAGCAGAGTGGTTGTGTGGCCTGGAGCAGAAGCTAGGATTTTCTTTCCAAGCCCTGTAAAATATCCTTGCATCAAGAAACACAACTACTTGGATTTGGTCCATGGGGAAGAATTTAGCCCTAAAAACCTATTTCTACCATGGGAACTCTCTTCTCAGGGACTTACATATAGATTTCATGAGGGAAGCGGGGGTTGGAGGCTTCAGCTTGGTCTTATCAACCATAGACATTTTAATGTTAATTTTTTTTTTTAGAACAGCTTTTCCTTTTTTTCAGGAATGTTTCTGAAGGTGTGTGTGGTCCTCATTTTTGCTTCAAATATTCAATCCAATATGTCTGTGCTTCCTGTTGAAGCTGGTAGATTTTGATATACCTATACAACACTTTGTAGAAAATATACAAGGCTCTGGTAGACCAATACCATGAATATTGCTGAAGTTGTTAAAATACATTAATAAAAAATACCACGTAGAAACTTTTTCGCCTTCATATTGCAGAATTACTCAGTGTAGATGTTTAAAATTAGCCGTGTAGCCTGTCTGCTCTTTTTAGTGTCCAGGAAAGAATACATGTATTTAAGACACTTAGTCCAAAATGAGAATAATTCATTTAATAGAACCTTTTACTTTATTTTTAGCATAACCACTTCTGTTTTGTTCTGTGCATTCTAAAATCACTCTAATTGCTGTAATTTTTTCAATAAATATTATTATTCTGTAGGTTCTTGGGCAGATCGTTCACCACTGCATGAGGCAGCCAGTCAAGGACGTCTCCTTTCTCTAAAAACTTTACTGTCACAGGTAATGCCCATGTGGTTCTTAAAACATTTTCCTTTTTTATCTTATTTAATGACAACCCAGAAAAAGGTAAATATAGCATGATTATTCTGTTACGCTCTCCAGGTGAATAATGCAGATATATTTTCATTTGGGAGCTTTTGATACTATAAAATTTAAAGACATTTCAAGATATTTTCCCACTGGTTTTAAAGGCATTTTCTAAAATATATTTGTTTTGAAGCTTTGGTAGATTAAACCTATGAAAACTGTTTCCTTGTAAATGTTGTTGTTCCTTTAGGGTTGCTTCTAAGGGCTAGAATGACGCTATTTATTTGTTTTTGTAAAAAAGAGCAGTAAAGCACTTGTTTTGGAGAATTAAGGAAGAATAGTGCCTGAGAGGTACAGTGCATCCTGGGATTATTCCTTGGATGGTACAATTTATACACCAGCCCTTACTCTCTGCTGTGCCTACAGGCACATAACCCTTATCCTCAGCTCGTGTAAATCAGCATAGTTGCACTGACGTCCCTTCTCAGCTGATATAAACTGATGTTGATCCATTGACTTCAATATAGCTATGCCAATTTACACCAGCTGAATATCTAGCCCTTACCGTGGGAGAAAGGATTAGTACATGCTAAACAAAGCTATCATCCTGTCTACTGATCAGGAGAAGGACTTGGGAGTTCTTCAGAAAAATTCATTGAAAATAGCCCAGTGAACAGCAGCAATAATAATAATAATAATAAAAGACACACTGAATATTATTTTGTAACAGCAAAGGGATAAAGTAAAATCAGGAGTTTTACTGTTGGTGTAACAGCAAACCTGCTATTTGGCAGTTAAGTACTATAAAATATGGTATCAAATAAGAGCCCTTTCTGGAACATGGGTAAATGGTACTACAAAAAGTATATTGTGTAAGCCAATGTAGTAATTTGCTGATGATGCAAAGCTGGCTTCAGTGTAGCATTGTCAACACAAGGGTGGATCGGAATATTATACAGGAAGATCCGGATGACTTTGAAGACTGGAGTAACAGAAATGGGATGAAATTCAATAGTACAAAGTGCAAGATCATGCACCTGGGATCTAATCATAAGAATTTCTGCTGCTAATTGGGGGGGCTCATCATTTGGAAGCAATGCAGGAGAGACACCTGGGTATGGGAGTCAATCACAGGATGACTATGAGCCACCAATGCAATGCAGCTATGAAAAAGACAAACACAATCCTTGGATGTATCAGATGAGGCATTTCTAGTAGAAACAGAGAAGTTTTAATGCCATTGTACAAAGCACTGTAAGATCTCATTTGAAATACTGTGTACAATTCTGGTCACCCATGTTCAAGAAAGATAAATTCACACTGTAACAGGTGCAGAGAAGAGATACTAGGATGATCAAAGGAATAGAGGGCCTATCTTATGACAGGAGACTGGAAGAGCTTGGTTTGTTTAGCCTAGCAAAAAGAAGGCTAAAGAGGCAATATAATTGCTTTCTATAAATGCATCAGGCGGGTGAATAATTTAAGCTAAAGGACACTGCTGGCACAAGAACAAATGGATATAATCTGGCCATGAACAAATTTAGGCTGGAAATTAGAAGATGGCTTCTAACCATTAATGGAGTGAGATTCTGGAATGGCTTTCCAATAGGAGTTGTGGGGGCAAACAATTTAATTAGTTTTAAGACAGAGCTGGACAAATTTGAGTGCAGTTGTATGATGGGGTTGCTTGTGATGGTAGGGGGCAGGACACAGCAGCCCTGGGGGTCATTTCTGGTTTATGTCTTATGTTCCTAAAAGCTCATGCTTCAGGTCTTCAGCCAGCCACCTCCAGCCTCCCCGCCACCAATTTATTTTTGGTGATTTGTTTTGTTTTGTTTTTTTGTTTCCTTCCTCTGAACCATCAGAGATGACTATAGCTGGAAATGAGACACTGGATGGAGCTGGCCGGTTCTCTGAAGTGGCACCAAACATCCTCTTTTTTCCTGCCTTTGCAGGGTCATCAGGCATTGGTGCATCTCAGTCCCTGTTATTCTCTCCCTGTGGCACATAATAGTCTAGTCTCCTGTGGGTTGTAATATTTTGGTCTAATTTTGGTTGATGGGTTTAGTGTGTGGGTGCTGGGTAGTGTTGATGGGCTCTGATATACAGGAAGTCAGACTAAATGGTGGTCCCTTCTGGCCTTCAACTCTATGACTCTGAAAAAGATATCAGATTTCAAGAATCTAAAAAAACCTATCCACAGAAAACTGCACGGAGCTCAGTCATTTTATCAATCTCATAAGGAAGAAGGACTGAGTTTACTGTCTTGGAATTTGAATTTGTGGCTCTAGGAAGTCTAAGTATTTCAAATGTGAAGTGTAGACAACTATGTGAATGTTTAGAAGCTATTTTTCTTACTGTTTTCTAAATCAAATAATGAAAGATTCTGCATGCATTCATTTTTGTGCTCACATAAGGTATATTTTATTATGTATAGAATATTGTAAATAGAGCTGGGTGAAACTTTTCAGATGAATAGTTTATTCATCAAAAAATGCAGTTTGGGTCGACCAAAACTATTTACACATTCATGTCTAGTTCACCAAATAGTTTAGACCATAGGTGGGCAAACTTTTTGGCCCGAGGGCCACATCGGGGTTGCGCAACTGTATGGAGGGCCGGGTAGGGAAGGCTGTGCCTCCTCAAACAGCCTGGTCCCTGTCCCCTATCCGCCCCCTCCCACTTCCCGTCCCCTGACTGCCCCCCTCAGAATCCCCAACCCATCCAACCCCCCCACTCCTTGTCCCCTGACTGCCCCCTCGCGGGACCCCCGCTACCTATCCAACCCCCCTGCTCTCTGTCCCCTGACTGCCCTGACCCCTATCCACACCCCCGCCCCCAGACAGCCCCCACCCGGGACTCCCACCCCCTATCCAACCACCCACTGCTTCTCATCCCCTGACCACCCCCTCCTGGAACCCCCTGCCCCTAACTGCATCCCGGGATCCCACCCCCTTATCCAACTCCCCCCTGCTCCCTGTCCCCTGACTGCCCTTCTGACCCCTATCCACAGCCCCGCTTCCTGACAGGCCCCCCGGGACTCCCACTCCCAACCCTCCCCGTTCCCCATCCCCTGACCACCCCCTCAGAACCTCCGCCCCATCCAACCGCCTCCGCTCCCTTACCCAACCCCCCCGCTCCCCGCCAGCAGCAGGAACTCGCAGCCATGACACTCGACCAGAGCCAGCTGCGCTCCCCATGCTGCCCAATGGGAGCGGCGGGCCAGAGTGTGGCCCGCGTGGCTGCAGGGGGACAGCAGGGGAGGGGACGGGGACTAGGCTCCCCGGCCGGGAGCTCAGGGGCCGGGCAGGATGGTACCGCAGGCCGGCCATAGTTTGCCCACATCTGGTTTAGACCAAACTGAAAGTGTCAAAACATTTTAGTAAGATCAAAATGTTTCATTTTGACACAAAATTTGTTTCTATTTTCAGGCATTTTGGCTAAAGCAAAGGAAAGGAGGAGTAGAGTCATAAAACAATGGTGGCAGCAGAAACAGCAGCAGGAGGAGATGGTGGTGGTAGTTCTGCCTCCCTTATAGACTTTAGTCTAGTGGTTTTGGCATTCACCTGGGAGATGGGTCACCTAACTACCAGGCTATTGAGTCATTCTCACTATCTTTCTGGCCCTATGACTGTCCACTGTCATTATGAGTGACTATGAATTGCAATGCATAGTCATTGGGCCAGAGAAATAGTAAAAACAACTATTGCCTGGTAGGTGGGAGAACCAAGTTCAAGTCCCTGCTCAGATGACTATTTAATTATTTATAAAAAGTGGAACAGCTTCAAGATTAGGAAAGCCCCCACCATAGCTGAATATCCCATAGCCCAGTGGCTAGGACTTTCTCCTTCTATGAGGGAAACCTAAATTCAAATCCCTTCTCCACATCAGGCAGAGGAGGGAATTGAACCTGGGTCACCTATATCTTAGGTAACTGCCCTAACCATTGGAATAAAGCGTATAAGAGAAGGGATACTGAAAGCAGCAGCATCTCCTCCTCTCCCCGTTTTGTAAATCTAGTTCTCCTTTCTTTTGCTTTTATCAAAATGCCTGAAAATTGAAACAAAAATTTTCAGGGTGAAACAAAACAAAACATTTTGTTTCAACATTACTGAAATAAAGCATTTTTGAGTCAAAACTAAATTACTTTTTGATTCACTGAAAAATTTAAAAAATGTCATTTTTGGTTCAACCTGAAGCTAAACATTTTTTTTTAAATTGCCAGTGAACTGAAAAATCCATTATTCACCCAGCTCTAATAAACTGTGATGCTTACAACTAACAATGTTGAAGACTTAACAGCTTTGAATAGCTTTTGTCTTACCTTTATGTGTGGTTCCTATCCTGTTTAGGGTTACAATGTGGATACTCTGACAATTGACCAAGTCACTCCATTACATGAAGCCTGCCTGGGAGATCATGTAGGGTGTGCAAGAATCCTTCTTGAAGCAGGGGCAAATGTAAGTATCTTTTTCATATGCACTGACCTTATCTAATTGAAAGGGATCCATTTCTTGATTTTTCATCCAGAGCTCTCCACATTCTCCTGCTCCATAGTATGTTGGTTTGTTAACAACAGTAGGTTTGCCTTTTGTGTTTTTTTTAAGTAATAGTTGATTTTTTTAAAAAGTCTTTGCTGATTGACAGCAAAAGAGACTGATGGGATTGTTGCATAATGGAGGAGAGAGAAGACAGCAGAAGTAGAGGGGAGAGAGAAAAGATCACATAGAGGATGGGCAGAACAGAGAACAGAAAATAGATGAGAAAACCAGGGGAGAAAGCAAGAGTGAAATTGGACATAAAATTGAGGCACTCTGGCCAATGTAAGCATTGTAAATTGAATGTATATTTATTATTTCTACAGAACATAAACATTTATTGTTTCTACAGAACCCATACATGTTTCCCCAAAAACTGAGAAAAAGACATGTTTCCAGTGCCAGAGAGCTTATAGTCTAAATATGAGTCAAGACACAACAAGGGAGAGCAACAAACAGTGAGGGGAACAGGGAAAAGGGAGCACAAGATTTACAAATAAAAGCGTATGCAATTACAGTATTTAGGTATGCTTCTGCATTTCTCAACCGTACCATGCTATCTCTACACACACAACTATACAGTAGTAAAGCTTCCAGAGAAATTCCTTCTCCTTAAAATGGGGACTAGCACAGGAGGAACATTTTAAAAAATACTTATCAATTTAATTATTTTAAATTGAGTTTTTTGGGGGTGGAGTAGAACACTAGCTCTTCATAGTTATAGGCTAATTTTAGAGCTTGTGGAGCACCAAGAAAGAATCATCTGATGATAGAGATTGGGGAGTGCTAATGGAATTTTCCATAATGAAAAGAAAACTTTAGAACTTCGAAGTCAATGAGAACTGCTGAGTACTCAGCACTTTTGAAAGTCAGGCCACTTATTTAGATTTAGTATTATGGTCAGTTATGTTTTCTTGGATATAGTTTAGCATATTTAAATTAGCATACCATTATGCAAATAACGATGGGTGGGGTAGGAAGCTAAGAACTGTACAGAAGTTGAGTGCAATAAAGCGATGTTATGGTAAATAGTGTATTTGTTGATGTATCAAGCATATTTCAGCTATATCTTATTTTAAAACACTATCAGTTAAGAATGCATCCCTTACTTCATTCCCATCTTAGACATATCTTTTCTATTCTAGGTAAATGCTACAACAATTGATGGAGTGACCCCATTATTTAATGCATGTTCAAGAGGCAGTGCATCTTGTGCAGAGCTTTTGTTGGAGTATGGTGCCAAAGCTCAGTGGGAGTCGTGTCTCCCTTCACCGACTCACGAAGCAGCCAGTAGAGGTAAAAAACTAGCTTCTGAGCATACATGGAATAGTTGACAAATTACATTCTATAGTGTTAAGAAATGTATCAGGTTTCGTAAATGGAACATCTAACTGAAGAGGCAAGCAAACTATGTCATACTCTGTTGGCAGGCCACAGTGAATGTCTGGAAGTGCTGATCTCCTGGGGCATAGACGTTGACCAAGACATTCCTCATCTGGGAACACCTCTATATGTAGCTTGTGTTTCACAGCAGATCCATTGCATTCGAAAACTTCTTTATGCAGGTACAAGTTTATTTACCTAAAATATTAACATATTCTGATACTGCACACTTTTACAGTAAGATGTATTCAGCTAAACAAAACTAGGCTTTTGACAAAGTTAATTCCCCACTCTGGCACTTCGAGTGCAGAAGGTGGCGGCCAACAAGGATTCTAAAAATTAATAGTAGCCACTCCAGGCTTGTATTAAACTTCCAAGGAGAATTCCTTCCTGTGGGGTACCCTCAAGCCCTTTCACCCCACCCCACCCCAGGAAGAGCTGAGAAGAAAAACAAAGGAAATCAGCTGTTGCCATCAGCTAATTAAACAACATGTGCACAAATCTCTTAGGACACAAAAATCCAATTCTGTTCTTAAAAAGGCTAAATTTTATTAATAAAAAAAGAAGAAAATACATCTGGGACTTAGACTTTTGCTAGATTAAAAAAAAAAAACTACAAGGATTAAGCATCAAGAATAGCTTTCTTGAGGTCCAGCTTAAAGGTTACAAGCAAAACAAAAGCACCTGGGGTTAGCACAAAGGAAGCCACAAGCCATAAAGAAATAAAAGGGATAAACCTAATCGCATCTTCCTAGACATTTCCTGATCTACTTACATATCTGGAGTTTTAGATGAATAGTTTCTAGGTATGATACTCATAAA
Source organism: Emys orbicularis (assembly GCF_028017835.1). NCBI lineage: Eukaryota > Metazoa > Chordata > Testudines > Emydidae > Emys > Emys orbicularis. Next base: position 77,719,948 of record NC_088687.1, on the reverse strand, counting down.
TTTTTATACCTGGCCCAAGCTTTTCACAGCATAACTGCTCCCTGTCTGCCTCTCCCCGAGAAGAACCACAGACAGACAAAGGGGAAGTTTTCTCTCAATTTTAAAAAGTTCTAGCCTTTCCATTGGCTCTTTTGGCCAGGTGCCCACTCACTTCTTTTTACCTATGCATAGCAGTGAGACTTTTTAGCCATTTACAGGTAAAGTAAGTAGAGAGAACAGCTATTAAGAGGGATTTTATAGCTAACTGGCTGGCTGGGTGTCCATAAAAGGGAACTAATCCACCCCCCTTCATTTATCACAGCTTCTTGTTGCAGGACTCTAATTTTAACTTTATGCTAAGACATATTTTTTGTTAGGGGAAACCTTTTGGTTGTTGATTTACAGTATGTGGGGTGGAAGAAAGAAAACATCAACTCTGAGTGGTCTGATATCAAGCATTTTCAGCACCACTGGCCACTTCCTTCTTTTCTATAGTAAAAATGAAGGTAGTAAAGTTAAATAGCTCCCAAATTAGCTTGGATAAAAGTAATCCCCATCACTGGAGGTTTTTAAGAACAGGTTAGACAAACACCTATCGGGGTGGTCTATGTATACTTGGTCCTGCCTCAGAATAGGGAGCAGGACTAGATGATCTCTCAATGTCCCTTTGGGCTCTACATTTCTCTGATTCTATGAAAGTGAAAGTTTAAAGTGGGTATAGAGCCATAAGCTGCCATTGCCCTTTCCGCAATGTTTTTCAGCAGTTTGTCTGCCTCTCTTTTTATCCTTAAAAAGCCCCTTCTCCATACTAGTATATCTGCTTACAAAGAACAGAGGCTGAGCTAGAAAGGGAAGAGGAGAGTTAAAAGGAATTTGGTTCTAAAACCCATAGAATGTTTTTTAAACTAGTTAAATATAAGGGGCTGTGTGACCCGGCCTGGACCCAACCCAGCAGCTCACGTTGACCACGGAGTGCTTAGAACTTTTGAAATTCTGACCATTTATTTAGATATCTATTTATAAATTTAGGAATGTAACTTCAGACACTCATTTTTAAAAATCTTGTTCCAGATTTTAAAGCATTAACTTTTAGCACTGACAACATTAATTAATCTATTTGTCTCTGTCTCTCCAATATATTTATATAGGAGCTAATGTACAGAAAGGAAAGTATTTGGACACGCCACTACATGCAGCGGCTCAGCAACCCAGTACAGAGATAGTAAATTTACTTCTTGAATTTGGGGCAGACATTAATGCCAAGAATACAGATTTTGAACGGCCCGTAGATTTAGCTGCCCCAAGCAGTTTGGTGGAGAGAATGTTGCTTCTGCATGAAGGTAAGTGGGACAAATATACTTTTGTTCATCATTCTATACATAGTTTTTGTTCTTGGACAAACTTGAATCAGTAAAAGTTGTCTGATAATGGGTTTATAAAATGATTGTTTACACTCAGTTAAAAATTCTACCTCCAGCTATGTAAAGTATTGAAAATATTTTTAAATAGACCAGTTTTTCAGGTGGTGACATAAATTCAATAGTGCTCTGTCAACTTATATCAGCTGAAGATGTGGCCTCCTCGGTTTAACAGGTGATGGTACAAACCAACAAAAACAAATAGCTTCAACTTATGGCTAACATGCAGTTTATTTAAAAAAAAAAAAACTTGGATTTTTTTTTATTTCATTTTAAAAAAATAGTTCATGGAAATGGAAAGATGTGTGCCCAGACTTAATTTTTAGGGCATATTTACAAAGCCGGAGGCCTGGGTTTTACATGGATTTACATGCCTAAATTTGTGTGTGCAATTCATATGATTGCACTTATAAATGGTTATTTAAGTTCCCTAGCTATTTGTGTGCAATCACATCGCCCAAACAAGTTCAAGCATATTCTGCGTGCATTTGTGCACAAGCTTTGGGCCTCCTGTCTTGAAAATGTGCTGTTTGGTGTCCTAGCATTTATTGATTTGTGTCATAAATAGAATATTATTTCATCAAATTCTTCAATTTGCCTATCCATTTTTATTAATTGATTTTTAAAATATAATTTCCTAAAGAATAATTTTAAATGTCATTTGTCCAAGAGATTGAAAGTACAGTTTAGTGCTATGTATTCTTTTAGATAAAAACCCAGTTTAAAAAAAAAAAAAAAAAAAATGCATTGTACAGGTGTCTTCCAGCGTATGGGTTAGAAATTTATTCTTAAGTAGTTGCATTTAATTGTTTAGAGAATGGGAAGAGGAACAACTCTATTACTGAGTAAGCAGTACTGAGTTAGATTTTTTTTTTTTAGAGCAGACTTATTTGAGTCATACGGGCACAAAAATATTACTTTAATAAATTGTTATGTAGCTTTAAAACCACCTAATGTATTACTCTTAAAGACTATGCATGTGAGAGAGACTTTGGGGAAATCAGGCCCTATATTTTTTTTTTCTTTAAAACTGTCCTGTGTGGAATATTATTTTAGATTAAAGTCTTGTACTCTAACTTTCTTTGTGGAATAAATGTTTATAGTTGAATTTAACTATCTGAGAAAGAAGGGTTGATATATACAACCTTAACTTTAACAGCTTAAATAAATACAAGTAAAACATTGCCAAAAATACTACATTAAATAAATGTTAAAGGTCTGCTTTGGAACCACAAAACTGAGGGAAAACATCAGTGATAATCAGAGTCAGATTCTGCCAAGCCTTTATATGTGGAGAACAGTGGAAAAGAGGGTACAAGTAGCCTCAACTTTCCTCCCTGCATAGCCTGTGTGAGGGCCAGGTGGAATTCCTAGCCTTGCCCATAGGGTTGCTCTCCCTACTCTCTGTCATAGATTCCAAGTCCAGAAGGAACCACTGATCATCTAGTCCAGGGATCGGCAACCTTTGGCACGTGACCCGTCAGGGAACTCTGCTGGCGGGCCGGGACAGTTTGTTTACCTGCTGCATCCGCAGGTAAACAAACCGGCCTGGCCCGCCAGCGGAGTTCCCTAACAGGCCGTGTGCCAAAGGTTGCCGATCCCTGATCTAGTCTGACAGACAATAGAACTTCCCCAAAATAATTCTTTTGAACTGGAGCATCTTATTTTAAAAAATCTAATCTTGATTTAAAAATTATTAGTGATGGAGAATCCACTGTGACCCTTGGTAAATTGTTCCATTGGTTAATTACTCTCACTGTAAAACAAAACAAAAAAGCCTTTCTTCCAGTTTGAATTTGTTTAGCTTCAACTTCCAGCCATTGGATCTTGTGATGTCTTTCTCTGCTGGACTGAAGAGCCCATTACCAACTATAAGTTCCCCAGGCAGATTCTTAGACTGTGATCAAATCAACCCCCCAACCTTTTCTTCGTAACACAGTGCCCTAAAGGAGTAGTTAGCTCTATAAGGGAAAACTGATGCATTTTGAATGGTGACCATTGAGGGAGCTTTGTGTCCCTGGCACTAATTCAACTCTAGTATCACCATCTGAAGGCTGTTGGTCTAGTTCTTAGTAGTCAGATGTCCTTTACACACACTAATCACAGCCAGCAGCATTTTTGGAAGCCTCAGCAAAGAGGCCAAAACTGAATAGGCATGAAAGGTGAACTTCCCTTTAACTCCTAAAAGTGGTCCCTACAGGGAAGGGCTGAAATATATTGATGGTGAAACTTGCATTTGTGTAACATATATTGTACCTATACTATAAATAAAAAGAACTTCAATCTCTGGAGTTGTCAGCAGAGGATCTTTCACAAAAACAATTTTTTTAAATTAAAAAGTATTAGCTATATAAACACAACAGCATGAGTTAATTACTATGTGGTCTTCTGGATATTTAGTTTAAATACAAGTTTCCTTGCTCTTTCTGTTTCTTTGATCATTAATAAAGTTTGAGTAGCATAATTTTTATTGTTATATATCTTTGAGAAACTATACTGTGTAAGGTCAGTAAGACTGATATATAGAATTTTTAAAAATGCATGTTTATTAGGTACTCCATAATAATATTAAATATACCCCATGTTGTAAACTCCTAAGGATACTGAACATTTACTTAATTAAATCTCTTATCTGTTTGTAGCTACTCCATGCTCTCTTTGCCAACTCTGCCGACTATGTATCCGAAATTGCATAGGAAGAGCAAGACTGCATCTTATCCCCCAACTTCAGTTGCCAACAATATTGAAGGATTTTTTACAGTATAGATAAAATAGTGGCTAACCTTTAGAAACTTGAACAAGTACTGTTTTGTCTGTATACTGAATGTTCACATGAAGAACTTCTGAGGAAATAGTCTTTTACATATTACTATACTAAGTCTTTGACACCAGGAGTCGTGATGTAACAATATTTGGGAGCCCTTGAACGACTCGGTGCCAAGGTGCTAATACAACTGAGTAAAATGAAGTGTGCTAATACTCTGGGAAATGATTGTATAGCTAGCTTTAGCTTAACACTTACTAATTAGCTATTTTGCTGATAAAGTTAATTAATTGTATTTGTATGTTATAATCTGTTTGATACATCTGAAACCTCACAGAGTTCCTTTACAAGTATTGGTGAGTTTGTCAGTTTGGATTTATTATTGTATATTTGTAAACGTCTGTTATTTGTGTCTAGAAATACATGGCAATAGGTGCGCTCTATAAGTTGGAAAAATAAATAGGTCTCTCAATTTTTCTTTCTTGCTTTCCCTATATAGGCAATTCATAAATGACAACTGATGAGAACTCATTTCAACCCCCTCCTCCCCTTTCCCCAGCACACAGTTTTAGAACAAACAAGTATATGGACAGGTGAAGTGATTTCCCCCTTCCTCTCCAACACCACTTCCACTACCACAGTTAATTGGAGACCCAGACGCCATATTTTTTGGCATAACCCTGAAAAGGAAACAGAAAATGTCTTCACATCGACACCACTGTTGCCTGACCTTGATCCTACCATTGGCTCACCTGCTAATGCCTTGAATCCTTACTAATGTAAAGGGCACCCTAGACCCTAGTGCCCTGCCTTTTGCAGGAGATGGTGAGCAATCTGACTCTTCTGCAGGTACCATTGCCAGTATGCCATAAGAGCCATTTATTCTGGACAGCAGGCAAACTCATCTCCTTCATAATCACCAGTCATTTGTTTCAGTCAGTGTTTCAGTCACTGGCTTCATCGTGTCATTGAGCTTCTAAGAAGCTGGTTTGATGCCAATGGTATCCTCTGTGAGGACCCGGTGGCTAGTATGCCCAAGGTTGTGATGATCTTGATGATAAAACTTCTGTATGTCATCCTCACTAATCACAAAGGTGTATAATGGTTTGTGGGTGAGCCTGCATTTCAGTCAGGTAATACTAAGTTTTCCTGGGCTCAGAGGGTTACATGGACAGTATTGGCATCTCTGGGGCAAACTTGGCTCTCCTCCTCCTCCTCCTCCTCCTCAAGATATACCATCCTAGCATGGTCAGATATTGTGTTCCCTTATTTTCTCAAGATATACCATCTCCCTTATCTCCCCACTCTCCCTGCTAGTCTCCTATTTCCTCTGGCCCAACCCTTCTCCCCAAGGCCCTTATAGCAACTGTTGCTTGGTTGCTATCTTGCTGGCTTGCTCTCTGACAGATTCACTCTCACTCATTCTCTCCTGTGTGTTTGGTTGTTTAATCAGAATGGACTTATGATCCCAGGTTTGCAGAACAAATGAGTGGCTAGACTACTGAATGGTAAAAACTGAACCTGCTGACTTAGTCAAGCCTGTGGCTTTTGAAAATCTAGATTGAGCAGATGGCTCCTTAACCGTGTCCTGATACTACCCTCTTGTATTAATCAGGGCATTTGGGCCTGACTAGCAAGCTGTTCTGAAAATCCAAGTCCCAATTAGGCAATAGCCACTTGCCCTATGCAACCTATTGAAAATTTTGGCATAAATCTTTAGAGAGTGAAAACACCTAATCTTAATGCAAAATATTGAAATTATATTGTAATAATGAAACAAAAGCACCTCACAAAGTTTTCTCTAAATCTCTTGGATTAATCATACTTTAGTATTTTAAATTTAATAAATTATACAGAGTATGGGCCCTATTTGTAAAGGAGAAACAAAATGATTCCTTCTACAAAAACTCATGTTTCAATTTGGATGCCTGTTTGTAAATATTCTCTTTGCTCTTCGACATTCAGAATGTGTCTACAGTACACGGAATGAATCACAGAAAAATATTGTAACACATTCATTCATAAGATGTTAAAAACATTTTTGTTTTATGTATTATATTAAAATTAAATCAGTGAGAGGGGTAAAATTTTTGAAAGCAGCCAAAAGACTGTCAGTATGACATAGGCTCCTTGCTGCTTGTGAAAGTTTTATCCTAGGACACTTTAAAATGTTTTAATTTCACTGTTTCTAATAACTTAAACCAAAGCACTTAACCTAATCCAATTAATACAAAATTCCATCTCTGAGGAAGATTCAAAGGCAGGCTAGCCATAAGGTAAAAATGCAAAAGCCATTCCATGCAGGATTCATCTCCACTCAGGCTTTTCCTTCTCACCTATGAAGCTGTCTGATTATCTTGCCTTGTCCCTGTAACCTGACATGATAGCATATTTGATACATATGGTATGAAAGGGAAAAAACCCCACCATCCCCAACATCTGTTCTGAATGTATATTTTTTGAATTGCCATTTATGCTCCTTTATCACATCATCTCTTTTGGAATGAAAATACAGCTGTTCCTCAAAGCAACACTGTAGTCTGGATCCCCAAAAAGAAAAACATGATGAGTGCTGTACCCTCTTTTTATTGTCTCTTTGAAGTTTCTGTTTGGATTAAATAGACAAGAGGAATGTTGCTTTCCTCTTTTCAAAAGCTTCTGCTCATTCAGTTCTGAGGTTGTTCCCAATCAGATCGTCATAGTGTTATTTTTAATCTGTATTCCTTTATAGGGAAATTCTTTGCTATGGGCTACTGGAATCCATCCCCTATATTGGCACTGCTTTTCTCTTCAAAACTAGATAAACTAGCCTCTTAGGCTTCAAATCTGCCATTGATTACATGGAATATAATTCAGATTTTCATGTAATTTAAAAAAGTGACAGTAAACATGCATTGTTCTGTGCAGACTGCTATGTGCAACTCATGTCAGATTACATTTACACAAAAAAAATCCCATCCTTGAAAAGAAGTGAAAATAGTTAAATAAGCATGTTGTACATATTATTTGTTGGAAGAACACCCTAAAAAAATCCATCACTGTCAATAGCTCTGGATTTACAAGATTATTCTCCCTTGGCTCACACAATGCCAGAGGTGTCCTATTTTCTCAGAAAAAAAGCAAGCAAACAATTCAAAAAACAGCCTATCATGCTCAGCACTATTGCCTCATTGTTTCCTTGTTCTTCCCCACCTGTGGTCTGTAGCCAGTTGTTGTCTCTTGTCTTAAACTTAGATTGTAAGTTCTTTGGGGGCAGGGATTGTCTTTTTTGTTTTCTGTTTGTATAGCCTCTAGCCCAGTGGAATCCTAGTCAGTAGCTAGGGCTCAGAGGCACTACAAAAATACAAATAAATAATAATAATCATGATCACATATTGTATACAATTCATTACCTGATTACAACCACAGCCACTCATATGCAATCAATTTTTATAGTTAAATATAACATTTACATTTCTAACAAAAAAACTAACTAGAGCTGGTCAAAAACTTCCCAGCAAGATCTTTTTCAATGGAAAATGCCTCTTCAATCGCAATGAACATTTTTACAAAAACAAACAAACAAACACATTTGGCTGAAATTTGTCAAAAAAACTCACTTAACAACATCTTTAAAAGTTTTCAAAAAGTTTAATTCTATTTCAGTGAGAAAAAAATTCACTTTTTTACTTTTTTCTTTTGGAAAAAGAGTGGGTAAGTAAAAAAATGTAAGAGTGAGTGAGAGGTTCCCCCTCCCCAATAAAAGTAAATGACTTTGTTGGTGAAAAAGCAAAAAGTTTCATGGAACATTTCAAGCAAATCAATTTTTAAAAATTTCTTTCCAGAAACAATAATGGAAACATTTAGATATGTGAGAATATATGATTTTCTCAGCAGAAGAGAAGCAAAAAAACACAACAGGAATTTTGAATACTTACCCACTGAAAAGTGGTAGATGCAATAACAGCCAGCTACAAAATAGCCACTTTAGAGCTAAAGCTGCTGGACTTTGCCAAATTTAAAGGGATACCTGTCCCCACCCCACACCAGGAATGCTGGGAAAATGTTCCTGTACGGGGCAACTCTCCACAGGGGAGACTCAGTAGGGATTAGCAATTGCAAAGGAAGGGATTCCTGGAGTTAGGACTATATTTGTAGAACAAAATATACGTAAAAAAGTATTAAGGGATGCATCTGTGGGAGCCCAACACAATCAGAGCCGAGCTCTTCTCCACTAAGGCTCTGTAAAACTCAACACAGAAAGTAATAAAAAAAAGAGAGTGCATGGCTTAGGGAAATGGGATATGGAGTCTTCTAGGCTGTTTGTTTGAATCCAGTCTAGATCAGTAATAACCAAAAGGTTTTATCTTATAGGAACAGGGAAATGAATTGGTTGTCACAGCCCACTTTCTAGAGAACATGTCTACATCACAAAATCACAATCACAATCACCACTTGTCATTGGTTTGACATGATTTGTTCTTGACAAATCCATGCTGTTACTTATCACCTTATTATTGTCTAGGTGTTTGCAAATTGGTTGCTTAATTATTTGCTCCATTGTCTTCCCGGGTACCAGGGCCGGCTCCAGGGTTTTGGCCATCCCAAGCAGCCAAACAAACAAACAAACAAAAAAAGCCGCGATCGCGACTGCGATCTGCGGCGGCAATTCGGCGGGAGGTCCTTCGCTCCGAGCGGGAGTGAGGGACCGTCCTCCGAATTGCCGCCGAACAGCTGGACGTGCCGCCCCTCTCCGAAGTGGCCGCCCCAAGCACCTGCTTGGTAAGCTGGTGCGTGGAACCGGCCCTGGCGGGTACTGACGTTAAGCTGACTGGTCTGTAATTCTCCTGTTGGCCTTATTCCCCTTTTTATAAATTGGCACTATATTTTCCCTTTTCCAGTCCTTTGGAATCTCCCATCTTCCATGACTTTTCGAAGATAATCGCTAATGGATCTGATAGCTCCTCAGTCAACTCCTTGAGTATTTTATGATGTATTTAATCAGGCCCTGGTTGACTTGAGGTATTATAAGGCCTGTACAAAATTATATAAATTTTGATGGTTTATCTGAAGTTCCATGATTTTTCTATTTTTGTTTTTAAATGATTTAGTAACTTAGGCAATGTTACATTCAAGTGTACATGCCATATGGCACTGTCTAGAGTGAATTACAATATTTAAAGCAAGAGTTGCAATAACACAAACCAAACAGATTAAAGATTATATAAAGGTCTCAGCATAAACAAAATGCTAGTATACATTCATAACCAATGACAAATAGTGCCCAAAATATATTGTAGAGTGGGACATTTCTGAACCTCCATACCTTCCGCACAAATCAGTTATTCCAAATAAAACCAAATAATAATTGTGGTGTTCTTCCCTGCTCCCTAACAGCTCCTCTACAGTAACTCCCACCACAGCTCCTCTATTCCTCCTGAAGATGATCTAGTAGCCAATTTCTGCTCAGCTCCTTGCCTCCATTCCTGTTTGAAAAACAGCCAGCTGCCCTACTCCAAACTTCTGTCTCCCAGTAGCTGGGTCAAAAGCCTGCCTGTTTCCCCTTGCATCCACCCTTTCCAGGTCATAGGCTCCTACCTGCTACCTCCTTGAAATAACAAGTTGGCCAGCAATTCATTCTGCCTCAATTTCCTCCCACTAGGACCCACTCAAGCTTCCTGAGTTGGGAGTGGAGCTATGCACGAGGGCTGTACCTGATGAGTCATTCTATGAACTCTGGGGCTTCTCTGAATTTATCCCAAATAAGACTAGAAAGGCAGCCTGTGACCATAATTTGATCTCAGTACTGCTCTATATATGTTTAATAGAAAGATGAACTCTATTAGGGTCTAGAAGCCAGTAGGCTCACCAACTCTCCCTCTGCTAATAGCACTCTGTGGTGCTGCTGAATGGAAGGCGTTGGAAGCTGCCAGCCTCTCCTTCCATCCATCCAGTCACCTGTCCTCCTTTGTTTTGCTGGAAGAAGGGGAAAAGAAAAAGAAGAGGGAAACAAAGCTTTTATTTGTTTAAAGAAAAAGGGAGGGGATTTATTAATTGATAAGGCTTAGCCCTATTAGCCCCTCGTTACCTGCCTGGTTGTTCAAAACTACTTCAAAAGGCCCATCTTCAGTTTGTGGAGGAACACACCATCCAGATCCACCAAACATTTATGCAGGTGAATGATTTAATGCTTATGAGCAGCTCTGTTGAACTCACTGTGACTATAAGTGTGCATAATTATATGTATAAGTGTTTGCAGGATCAGACCCTTATTAAGTACTATCAACAAACTGACTCTAAGAAAAGTAAACGAATGATCAGAGATACTGGAACTGTTAAACTCTAGAAACTGTAATATAAAGAATGATTACATAGGTGTATCTCAGGTGAAACAATTGAACGATTAAGCTTAATTTAGTATGTAAATAAAAAAGACAAGCTCTAAAATGAAAAAAAAAACAATGATCCAAGGTTGGAATTAACCTAACTAACCAATAGTAAAATTAGAGTCTCACAAAGGAAGGAAAAGAAATCTAAATATTTTCCAGGGACTCAGGATCAGACATCAAAAGTGAGCTGCACCTTGTATGTTTACAGTTTTCTATTTAGCTTTCATGGCTTTTTTTCTTTTTTAATAGCCTGGCTGTAAGGGCAAGAAAGATTTAAATCTGAAGGATGTGGCTATATGACAAAAAGGTGGTCTGGATTCTGATCTCATTTACACCAGTGTAAATCCAGAGTAACATCACTGACTTTGGTAGAGTTATTCAAGATTTATACTTGTGTAAATGAGATCAGAATTTGATCTAGTAACTTCATATGCTGATTCTCTTGTTGGTACACTTCTACCCCATGTGACAAAGTTCCTCCTCTATCCTGGTGGGTCCTACGCTTATTGGCGGATTTTCTTGCCTCAGAGATTCACCATGTGGGTTGGGGAACAGCCCAGAGACCTTCCCCTCTGGAAGAACCCACAGTCCAGGTCAATTGGGAGGTTTGGGGGGAACCCGGGCCCGCCCTCTACTCTGGGTTCCAGCCCAGGGCCCTGTGGACTGCAGCTGTCTATAGTGCCTCCTGTAACAGCTGCATGACAGATACAACTCCCTGGGCTACTTCCCCATGGCCTCCTCCAAACACCTTCCTTATTCTCACCACAGGACCTTCCTCCTGGTGTCTGATAACGCTTGTGCTCCTCAATCCTCCAGCAGCACACCCTCACCCTCACCCTCTCAGCTCCTTGCGCCTCTTGCTCCCAGCTCCTCACACTCACACCACAAACTGAAGTGAGCTCCTTTTTAAAACCCAGGTGCCCTGATTAGCCTGCCTTAATTGATTCTAGAAGCTTCTTCTTAATTGGCTCCAAGTGTCCTAATTAGCCTGCCTGCCTTAACTGGTTCTAGCAGGTTCCTGATTACTCTAGTACAGCCCCTGCTCTGGTCACTCAGGGAACAGAAAACTACTCATCCAGTGACCAGTATATTTGCCCTCTACCAGACTCCTGTACCCCACTGGTCTGGGTCTGTCACACCCATTATAACGTGACCTGATATAACATGAATTCGGATATAACGCGGTAAAGCAGTGCTCCGGAGGGGCGGGGCTGCGCACTCCGGTGGATCAAAGCAAGTTCGATATAACGCAGTTTCACCTATAACGCGGTAAGATTTTTTGGCTCCCGAGGACAGCGTTATATCGAGGTAGAGGTGTAGAATTACAATAGCATTGTCCCCCATTAAATGTAGCATATGAAATTACAGCAAGCTATTTGATCTCTTTTTGGGTGGGGTACCATACCTAGGATTTAAACAGCAGATGTACAGATTATTATGGGGACTACCTTGGAGTTTAAGAATGCACAGATTATTCTCATTAATTATTGTTTATATTTCAGTATTGCCCAGGGGCCCGAAAAGGATTGGGTTCCCATTGTTTTAGGCAGCCTACAAAATCACTTATTATACGTCTCCAGAAGAATTGTGTCTTCAACAGAACTAACTACATGAAGCTAGTGAGATAATTCGGAAACAATCCAAACACCGCAGTAAAAAAATTCAGAACTTGCAAAATAGATTCTCTTTACATAGCAAAGGTTGTGGAAGGAAGCCACAGTAAACTATGGAATCTATCCTAAATGTCAGTTAGAACCATTGTTCCACAGTTATTTATAGCAGGTGTCAGCTGGACTGCTTTGCCCTTATTATTCTTTCAAAACCTTTATATTTAGGCTTGGCAGAATTTGATTTTTTTTATTTTGACTGATAATAGTGATGTTTATTTTCAAGCTTTTTTATTTTTAGCAATTTAAATTTTTACTGTTATGGGAAATTGGGGGGTGTCAGACATTAATTATTTAATGACAGTAGACTTAAGATTCAAAAAGTTAAAGATTTATAGCTGTTAAAACACAAACTCAACATCACATGTCAAAATATACAAAGTAAATATCCATAAACCAAACTCTAATAAGTTTTCAAAGAACATCTTTCTTACTTTGCTATTTGTAAATTTTGATTATTATTAATCAAAATATTTGGGGGGGGGTTCTCTGTGTATATGGTGAAATCGACATTTACTGATAAAAAGCTAATCTTTCCAAGCCTATTTATATTGCACTGTAATTTTACATGGGTACAAATATACTCTATAATGAAATCCTGACTTCCTTAGTTAGGCCTGTTTTCTCTGTTCACTGTGCTGCTTAAGTGGCTACATTCTGGGCAGAGTCAGACAGGCAAGAATTCCCTCAGTGTAGGGAAACTCTTAGCTGGTTTAAAGCTGGCATAAGTGTCACTAGCATAGGAGAAGAAACTGTTCTATCTTACATTGGGGCCAGATGACGCAGATCAGGGAGCTCCAACAAGTTCCTTACCAGCTGTCCCTCTCCACTGAGCCACCCAGGTCTCTGGAACAGGAAGAAATCATCCCTCAGTTTTGCAGTAGCCTTTACTCGGGCAAAACTCCCATTGATTGGTTTTCCTGAGAAAGGACCAATCAGAAAAGAAGGAAGGACTTTAAGATTTGTCCCATGGATAAAGACACATTTCTTGTTCTAAAGATGATCACTCATTTCTTTTAACTTTTCTTTGATTTGGGGTGGAGAATAAGGACACACATGGTGCAAATATTTCACAAAATGTCTGACTGAAAGAGCAACCTTTGTAGAAGGGAAATCTTTAAAGAATTTTATATCATTCCTTGGCTTTTTTTTTTGCCTCTGTCGCTAACATGCTCCCATTTACTTAAGAGACTGCAGTGTTCTTGAATCTTCACTAACTTCAGTTTCTGAGTGATCTCAATGCAGAGTTCCATGTAGAGTGCATTATAACAATGCTGAGGTGACCAAAGCAGAGATAATCATGACAAGGTCCACAAGAGTTAGAAAAGTGGGCACTTCTCTCAACAAGCTGGAGAAACTGGAGAAAATTTTGTTGGCCACAGATGCTACCTGTGCATCCAGGAGTAGGCTTGAGTCTCAGAGTACCCTTCCAACTGCACACCTGTGTTAAAAATGGCAGTCGCCTGTCTGCAATAAGATAAGGGGTGCTGATATAAATTCCACCAACTCTTCCATTTGCTTCGCAGAATGCATGTACAGTTAACAACTGCACTTCATTTTGAAATGCATTGTTAATGAAAATATCTCTTTTTCAGAGTTTGTGGTTAGAGGAATACATGAAAATCTAATAAGTGGAGAAAAATTACAAAGGCACACAGGTAGCAAGCCCATAAACTTAGTTGAAAGACATTTTTATTATCCAAACTATTAAATATTAATATTTTAATATTAAAATATTAGATAATAAAGAATAACTTCTGTTAAATTTACCACCTGTATGCCTTTGGAATTCTTCTCCCTTTACCAGGACTTCATTTCTTCCTCTCACCTCAGATTCTGAAACAGATATTTTCAATAATCATGGCTTTGGGAGACCAGATGGCTAATATGATGGAGAGCCTTTGACCTGTGGATAATTGGTTTAAATCCAGCCTAGGTCACAAAAGAAGCAAACATTTTCTTATTACTGGATATGTATCCAATTATCTTCGTGACCTGAGCATCGTTGTCTCAGTAATGTTTCTACTGGATATTCCCATAAATATACCATGCTCAATTAGTACTCTTGTTGGCAATCTCAGTGGATAGGCCAATGAGTTAATGGGCTGAGGTAACTTTTTGCTGCCCATGCTGTACCTGTCAAGTGGATAAGGAGAAGATTTCAGTTTCTGGGGCTGTACAGTACAGTACCTTTCTTAAGCATTGTATTAGGGCATCAAATCCATAAGTCATCTCATATGACTCCTTTACATGTCTCAAATTGATACTCCACACAAACAGATAAGATCATTTTGATGTAATATCCCTTCAACATACACACTCCCCTAACATATTCAAATCACAAGCATAAACAGGTAATACACCTCTACCCCGATATAACGCGTCCTGATATAACATGAATTTGGATATAACGCTGTAAAGCAGCACTCCGGGGGGCTGGGGGGGGCTGCGGGGCTGCGCACTCCGGCGGATCAAAGCAAGTTCGATATAACGCGGTTTCACCTATAACGCGGTAAGATTTTTTGGCTCCCGAGGACAGCGTTATATCGGGGTAGAGGTGTGTATATATATAGGTTTGAAAGTATCACATTTTAAACTGTATCAAAAAGCAATTTTGCCCCAATACTTGAATTAATTATGGACACAGAAGCTAATTTTGCCTGAGCTAAAGTAATTTATTTAATTAAAATAGTTAATAATAATGAGATGTAAATAATAAGGAGGACAGGTTACTGTTCTAGAGTAATCTGAATCACTTGGTTAAATGGTCACAAGTCAACAAAATGTGTTTTAATACAACCAAAGGACAAGTTGTATATCAGGGAACTAAGGGTTATACCTACAGGATAGGAGACCGTCTTGAAAAGCAGTAACTCAAAGAAGGATGTTGGGGTCAATGTAGATAACATGAGCTCTCAATGCAATGCTGTGGCAAAAAGGGCTAATGCAATCCTTGGATGTATAAAAAGGAACTATCAAGTAGAAGTAGGGAAGTGATCTTGCCCCTGTACACAGCATTGGTAAGACCGCTACTAAAATACTGTGGTCAGTTGTGATGTCTGAACTTCATTAAAATAGGGAAATACTGGAGAGTGTTCAAAAGAGGGCCACAAAAGTGATCAAGGGGCTGGAAAACAAGCATTACAATGTCAGATTGCTTAAGGCAGCAGTTCTCAACCTTTAGCAACCCGAGGACCCCCCTTTTCATTTAAAATTATTCGGGGACCCCCCCCGCCAAGCCCCTCGCTCACCCTTGCCCTGCCCCACCCCCTTCTCTGAGGCCCCACCCTGCTCACTCCATCCCCCTTCTCTCCTCACTCACTTTCACCAGGCTGGGGCAGGGGATTGTGGTGCGGGAGGGGGTGCGTGCTCTGGGAGGGAGTGTGGGGTATGGGCTTTGGGTGCGGGAGGGGGTGAGGGGTGCGGGCTCCGGCCGGGCAGTGCTTACCTTGGGCGGCTCCTGAAAGTGACTGGCACATCCCTCTGGCAGCAGCTCCTAGGCGGTGGGGGCAGGGGATCTCCACAGGCTGCCCCTGCCCACAGGCACCGCCCCTGCAACTCCCATTGGCCACAGTTCCTGGCCAATGGGAGCTGCAGAGTCGACACTTGGGGCGGAGGCAGCGTGTGGAGCCCCCCTACCCCTCCGCACCTCGAGGGGCTGCAGAGATGTGCTAGTCAGTTCTGGGAACAGTGCGGGGCCAAGGCAGGTAGAATGGGCAGCAGTTAGGGGAGGCTGGGGGAAGCTGTGCCTCCCCAAACAGCCAGGTGCGGCCCTGCCCACACTCCGCCGCTGCTGCCGAGCTCCAGGGGCTGGGGCTATGCCGCCAGCCTTCCTGGAGCTGCAGCAGCGCCGCACGCCCTCCCTCCTGGCGCTCTGGGGAGGCTGCAGCGATGACAACGCGCGCTCTCGCTTCCAGGGCTTGGGGGGCTGCGGACACTAGCCAGCCTGGGGCAGGGGCCGGTGACCGGGGGAGAAGGGGGGCTGTAACTTCTGCTGAAGCCCATTGTTTTGTCAAAATATGTATATTTGTTAGTGTGTATGAACCTATGAGATTTTGCTGTATGGTTGTTACTGAAATATGTTGTAAGTTTATGAGTTCTCCAGTGACAGCAAAGGAAGTGACCAACACCCAGGCGGGCGCTGAACGTCCATCACCAGCCATTGACCAGTAGTGGAATAATAAACAAGGGATTTACAATTCAGTGCCAGTTTCACAAGACCACACCAGGGGGATTGCTCAACCTTGTGACTCAGTAAAGCCAAACAGGACATGTCTGGGCTAGTATTTCCCAGCCACATGGACTGGGATTATAAAATAAGGGACAGTGGCATCAGGCCTTGGCCTTTCTCCTCCCCCACCTACGCTGGAAGCAACAAAAATGCTGGAAAGACAGAAGACTTCAACTGAGGAGACCGATCCCAGGCTTGAGAGAGAGGCCTGTGTATTGTGAACTATAACATCCAGTGGGGTGAGAAAATTGCTTGATCTAAATATTGCCTAGTCTAATAAGGTTTAAGATTTAGACTGTGCGCTTATCTTTTACTTTCTTTGGTAACTATCTCTGACCTTTTATGCCTACCACTTACAATCACTTAAAATCTATTTTTCTGTAGTTAATAAACCTGTTTTATATTTTACCTAAAACAGTGTATATTGCTGGAAGTGCTTGGGAAATCTCAGCTCAGGTTACAAGGGCTAGTGTAGGTCCTCTCCACATTGAGGGAGCGGTGGGCTGGGTAATAAACTTACACTGGTCAGGCTTCTGATCAGGGCAAGATGGTACAGCTCTGAGGTGCAAGGCTGAAGAGCTGGGGGAGACTGGCTGACACATTTCTCTTGTGATTCGTGAGTGGCTCTGGAAGCATTCATGCAATCATGCTGTTGTGCTGAGTGATAACAGTGCCTGGAGGGACTTGCTGCTTGTCACTAGCAAAGCATTGTGAGAGACAGCTCAGGCTGCAGAGTTAAGAGGGCACAGCGGTACCAGAGTTCCAGGTTGCACCCCAGAGATCCCATCACAGCTACTACTACCCCTTTCCACTTGTATAATGAGCCCCTCTCTTCCATTCAAATGAGCTGCCACCCAGTTCTCCAAAGGTCTGATCCAAAACCCACTGAAGTTCCTAGAAAGACACCTATTGAGTTCAATAAACTTTGGATCAGGCCCTAAGGCCCAGATGCTCAAAGGTACTTAAGAATCGCTGTGCTAAGTGTTGCAACACCTAACCCCTTAGGCGCCTTGCCACCTGGTGGAATAGTCAGCCCCAAGCTAGGTACTCAGGCACTCCGTACAGTGCATGGAGAGAATTAGGCATCTAAGAAAGGGAGCCTCAGAAGCCAGCAAGCTGGATGGGGAGTTGCCTATACTAACCAGGAGTAAAATATGGAGAGGAGGGGCAGGGAATGGAGGGGCAGCGGCTTAGTTGCCTAAGTGGTTGACCTTGTGTGCCTCACTGTCAAGCCACAGATAGGCACTTTCTTCCACTAGGAATCCTCAGCAAGGAACCCTCCCCTGGAGTTGGGTAACTAAACCAGGTCATCTGCTCATGTAGTCCATGCCCTAGCAGCCAAAATCCTCTCTATCTCTCTCCTGATCACTCCTGATACTTCTTTCCCTGTGTCCCTGGCTGTCTTCTGTGTAGGTGCTGTGTCCCCCTATTGGTGGCTGGGGTCTGACAGATATCAAGTTTTAGGCGAGCTCAGAGCGGCAATACAGGATTGGGCCTTACTGATGATATAAGCGTTCCCCTGCCTAGACTGATAATCCCACTTCAGGGTCTCTTGTGCTTCATCTTGAGCTAGAGCTCTGAGCTGCTCGTTAGCTGTGGGGAGGCATCAGGGATTAGGAGTCTTTGCGAATGTCAACTGGCAGGATTTTAGGCACAAAGGGAAATTAGGATCCTAAGTGGTAAATGGCAGTTGAGCAGCAATTATGAAAATGTTAGTGGAGTCTAAATCGTGAACTTAGGTGCCTAAGAGACAGATAGGTGCCTAAAAACCTTTGAGGATCTGGGACTAAATCCTTAAATCCTACTTGGATTCCTAGAGATCCTGACACTGCTTATTTTTCTTGCATGTCTGCAACTGTCCTGATCCACCAGCTGAGGTTTTTGGATGCTTCTCTCACTGACAAAAAATAAAAACCTGCTGGGATACATTAGTCTGATTCAAGTGAGAAGACAGCGAATGGAAAATCAACGGGTTCAATAGTTCGATGCAGTATAGCTAAACAATATGTAAAAGATATTTTCTTTTGATACTTTAACACTTGCATGGAGAAATAAATTCAAGAATGAGAAAGCATCAATCCAAATCTATGTGGAGTAATTTCCCCCTGCAAATGACAGCCTTGATAGGATACACAAATTACAGGAAATCAGACAGAACAGATATTCCACCAAAGACGCACGAACCACAATAGGGATTAATGTCTGCTACGTGTACCAGGAAAAGTCTTTCCAAGAGACCTTAAAAACAGAATAGTGAAAATAACTCAGTCTCCTCAAAGGAAAATAAGAATAACATCTGAAAAGGAAGAAAATATGCAGATGAGCAATTCACACCCACCCCAACAGGATGGAACTATGCTTTAAAAAAACAAACAAACAAACAAACAAATAACCTCCTCTATATACACATCTGCTCTGAAGAATTCAGATTGTTCCATGATTTCATGATGAGAGAAAAGTAACAGCAAGAAGATAAAATAACTGATACAAGCAAGTACAAGTGTATGTTTGGGATTAGGAAAATTTAATTGTTCCAGCAGCAAAGATGGTCAGCATATTGACCAGTTCTAAACAGTTCAGCACTGCTTCCCTCATCTTTACATGAGGACTTCACTTATTTTGCATTACATGGAGCAGATTGCAGTTGCCCTGGCAGTCACAGGCCATGGGTTTCAGGATATGCAATGCTTTCTCTGGATCCAACCAGCATGACCACATTTTACTTCCATCTACTACATTTGCCAGCTGAGACAGAAGCAACTGCAATCTGCTCCATTTTCTGCAAAGTAGGTGCAGCCCTTCCATTTAAGCAAAGATTGGGTGACCCAGACTAATCAGTTTCTCAAAATTTCCACTTTCCAATTGAGCGGAATTTATTGTAATATGACATTAGTAAAGACATATTTAGGATGTCTATAATTATCACGCAGAAACTACTCCCTGTGTCAGTGCCACTGACTTCAATGGAAGCAGAGGAGGTGCTCAAGTTCTCTCAGAATCAGGCCCTCACAGGCACTGGTTTCCTCTGGGCCCCGGGGGTGCTTAACCCCCTGCTCCACCCTCAGCCCCACCCCAAGCCCCCACTCCATCTCTTCCTGCCCCCGCCGTGCCTCTTCCTGCCCAGTTCCGCCCTGTCCCCGCTCCCCCCCCCGTCCCCCCAGCACCTCCTGCATGCCAGAAACAGCTGATCATGGCGAGCAGGAGAGGCACTGGGAGGGAGAAGGAGGAGTTGATTGGCAGGGCCGCTGGCAGACGGGAGGTGCTGGGGAGGGGGGGGTGTCACCCTACCCTACTCTACCCTACCCTACCCTTATGTAGAATTTCCCATTTTCAAAGTCCTGTGCAATTTGCAAACATTAAGCCAGATAATGGAATTACTGATCAATACTGCTGTTATAGCCAGTGAAATCTCTAGAAGTAAAAACCGGACAGTGGTCAAGTGTGTGTGTGTGGGGGGAATAAATGTAATCATAGAATCATGGGGTTAGGAGAAACCGCAAGGGTCATCTAGTCTAACCCCATGCCAAAATGCAGGATTTGTTGTGTCTGAACTATCCAAGACATTTTGGACAGAACATAACACCACAGTTGTACAATCAATACACTTTTAAGCCCATTGGCTTTAGTGGGATTTTTGCTTGTAGAACAATTCAGGGTATGGCCTAATTACAAAAAAATCTTGGAATAAGATAGTAAAATCTATGAAATAAGAAAAGATATAGTGTAGTAAGATGGCAGGATGTATGTGACTAAGGTGGACAAACACATGGTGAGTGGATGCTTAAAAGTGACTAAGTATCCTTTTAAAAGTCAACATGATGCACATCTTGAGAAGAGCCAAAAGGCTAATACTCAAATAAATTGAGTGGGTTAGAGAAAAGAGGTGGATGCCGATATAATTTCACTAATGGGTGTAAAATCATTAGCTCTTAACCTAGATAGCATTAAAAAAAATCAGCTTTTAATGTTTTTGGATATATAGCAAAATAAGGGAGAACACTGCAAAGAGATAGAATATATAGAATCAGATCTCTAGACAGCCCGCATGTGCTTTTGTACCACATCTCAGATGAATTAATTCTGCTGTTTCTAGACGTGCAAACACAGTAGCAACTGATCAAGAATAAAACACCCAGAGGAGCTAGTAACTGATGTGTGTGACGCTGGTCTGTACGGGGGGCTACTGTTGGTGTGTACGGGGAGCTCACAGCTAACACCTGGGGCACGGGCACATGACGGTGCGCAGGCGCCTACCGGGGAGCTGTGTGGTAGGATGGCGCCCCCTGGCAGGGGAGTCGCTGCCCAGCTCAGCCAGTAGAGCGCTGGCCGCAGACTCAGAGTAACGTGGGGGCAGCTCAGAGTTTCGCGCAGGCGCTATTGCCGGCTGCCCACAGGCACTCAGCTACTACCACTGCGCGTGCGCACTCAGGCAATACCGCTCACGGGTTGCCTGCCACGCGTGCGCACTCTAGCCATTCTGGGGGAATCCGTGGGCAGGAGGCGAAATCGAATGAGTCCCCGCCTACTTCCATGGTTTGTGGCGGTTGCTTGGTAACTAGTCCCAGCGGCTGGAGGACACGGAGAAAGGGGACCCTATTCCGGCGGGCGTAGCTCGCGGGCAGTCCCAGCCTCTCCGCGCCTCCATGTCGTACTCGCACCCTCCCAGGCGCACGGGGCTGCCGCGCGCCGTGCTGAGGTGGCTGCAGAGCCTGGACCTGAGCTTCTTCCCCAGGAACTTCCGACGGTGAGACGGGACGGGGCGGCTCCGAGCGCGCGCCACCGGCTGCGCCTTACCGTTATTGTCGTTGTTCTCTAGGGACTTCTCCAACGGCTACCTCATCGCCGAGATCTTCTCCTGGTACTACCCCGGGGACATCCACAGCCACAGCTACGAGAACGGCGCCTCGCTGGCCACCAAGCTCAGCAACTGGTCCCAGCTCGGCCAGGTGAGGGAGCCGCCCCGCCGGGGGGCACGAGCCCGGGCAGCGGCTCTGGGCGGGGACGGGGCAGCTTGTAACGTGCACGCAGCGCTCGAGCCTTTCTTCCGTGTGAAACCTGCATCGCCATGGCCCGGGACACGTCGGGCTCGGAAAGTTGGTGCAGCGGGGGCGGCCCCGTGGCGCGCCCCCCGCTGTATTGATTGGCCGCGGACAGTCCTGCGGGCCGCCCCAAGCTCCGCCGGGATGGCGATGGAGGAACTAACGATCCGTCACTCTACTGGACAACCCCAGTGACTTATTCCAGGCACCCGGCCGTGGGAATATTGAGGCACCCCAGGTTAAATCTTGGCCTTACGGTTTTTGTATTGTTAACAAATGCACCTCTTAAGTTGGGCAGTGAAGGGGGTTCCAGTCAGGGGCGGCTCCAGGCACCAGCCCAGCTGTGAGGGCGGCAGTCAGGCGACTTTTGGCGGCATGCCTGCGAGAGGTCCGCTGGTCCCGCGGTTTCAGCGGCGGGTATGCCGAAGCTGCGGGACCGGCAGATCACCCGCCGAAGGCCACCTGACTGCCGTGCTTGGGACGGCAAAAAAAATAGAGCCGCCCCTGGTTCCAGTTGTTTTGGGAAGAAAAAGTTTGAATTTTTGCTCAGTTTATATTTCAGTTCTCACCCATAATATTGCATACTTTCTTGAATTGCTTGTCATTTTGGTTACGGGGTGAGGGTTTGAGTGGGACTGGATTGGAAAAGGCTGAGAGAAAACAAAGTGAGCGATCACACATCAAGTAAAAAGCATGGAAGGATGGACCTGTGCCTCTCAACTAATAGGAACTGAAATGCTCTCTGTTTTTATTTTTTGCTATAGTTTTTTTCCAAAAGAAACTTGAAGCCTGTCCAAGAACTAATAGATGGGACAATTCACTGTAAACCGGGAGCAGCAGAAATGTTGGTACAAGACATCTACTCAATGCTGACAAATGGACGGTGAGTGCTGTTTACAGAAGTGTATTATGTATCAGGTTTAGATGATTCACTTTAGTAGCATATTAATGAGTAGTATATAAATATTACTCAAAACCTTCAGATTTCTGAAGCCCCGGTGTGAAGTCAATCGGAGTTTTGCCATTGACTTCAGTAGGGCCTGGATCTGATGCCTGCTTCACGAGTGAAATAACATTTAAATCCCTAGTGAACCTTTGCCCACATCACAAAAAACACCACAGTCCTTCTGCTCTGGTTCATTAATTGAAAAAGCAAAGTTGTTTCATTGACAATGAGGTATTTAGTGTTGTGTGTGAAAGCTTGCAGAGCACATAGTATTACCTAGGATCTCTTTAAAGTGGTTATCAGCATGCTTCTTAGCAGCCCTGAAATTCACTAAATAAAATAAAACTAGTATAAAGAGCAAACCCATTATTAAAACAGATGGGGTTTATAAGCATAAAACCAGAGATCCATATGCTCTCCTCCAATTCTCTGAGTGTAAAGGAGCTTATGCCCACAGAGCTAAAGTGGGGGATGTGCAAGAGGGAGTGCCGCTTCTTCAGAACATGCTTAACTTTCCCCAACCCAGCAGAACCCCAGCTCTGTGGATGGAGTTGACCATGGTCTAGTTCTACTAGATTCTTAACCCCTCAGCACACTGTGGAACCTTGTGTATGTTATTGTAGACAAAGAGTGCAGCAACTTATACTACTGACTCCTCTGCAGTAATGAGCTCCGCTGATGAGGGCTACAGGGACAGTCATGGTCAGGGAAGCCACTGTCAGTGTGGTTTCTGTGGCCAGGCAGCAAAATGGTGTTAAGGGACATTTTTATGGATGCCCCTTCCCTCCAGTGGATTTCAGAGATTTATGGTTTAAGTGTTACCATCCACCAAGAGAATTACCAGACAACTCAATGAGTTTAAATAAACCTATAAAGCTTGATTATTAGAGACAAATTCTGCTCTTCACTTTGCGCCCAATGAATCGCCCTGGTGGCATATAGAAGGCATAAGTGAGCTGCAAGAGAATTTCCCCAGCACAGGAGCAGCATAGGGCTGACATAAGTAGCCTTACATTAGCCTCCTTTGTAGTCCCCACCATAGGGGGTAAGCCTGAAGCGCTGACTGCTGTGCAGTCTTTAGGCATATGTGGAGAGTCCTATGCATGTGAACAACTTTAGTCACGATTACTTGAATGAAGTAACTTGCATCAGCAAGTGTCTGCATGTTCGGCTCCCAGGATAGACAGCTGTAGAAAGCTCTTGCTGCTCTCTGTGTCTCTGGCTTCAGCTGTGACTTGAACGTGTTACACAATCATGAACTGGAATGTGATGGCCCACAGAAGACTCTCTCTTAAGAATGGTCCATACTTTGAAAAAAGTTTGAGAATTTTGGTCTAGTGGACTGAGCACCAGGAGTTCCTGTATTCTCTTCCAGGCCTGGACACTGACTCTGTCTCTGTGGGTTTGGGCAAATCACTTATCTCTGTGTTAAGGTTTCCCCATTTATAAAATGGAGATAATACCTTCCACACAATGGAATTGTGAGAATTCATTAGTAATATGTAACCAGGGTCTTGAAAGGTGCTAAACATCATAATGTGTTCAGTATTTATTAGTAGTAACGTAACTGACTCATTAACATTTGCTTTTTTTTTCCTCCCCCCAGAATTAAAAATATTCAGGATGAGGTTGACTTTACAGACCACTATTATCAGGAGCAGTTACCGATGGTCGCCAGGTCAACAGCTTCAAAGGCTATCAAGAATAACATTAAGCTAACAGAAATAATGATAGAGCCCAACATTAACAAAAATAGACAAAAGGTTAATGCCATCATCAATATGCATATGCAACAGAGACTGGTAGAGAGGGAAGAGAACCCAAGTGAGTGGTTTTTCAAAGCAAGTATAAAGAACTGATGTACGTGGTGCAACTGATTGTTTCCCATGTTCACTGTCCTAGTTTGTTAGTCTGATGATTGAAAATGGAAAACAGGCAAATATTTGAACTATCTTTAGGCCAAGTCATGCTTGCTTTAACTACGACTTGTCACCCCTGTGACGGGTTGGATCACAGAAACCCCCTTGGGGCTGCCAACTGATGTGCCAAGACTACTTTTGCCCCTGCTTTCCCTGCCAGCTTGGGACTCCAGCACCCTGTCTTGTTGAGCTAGACATGCCAGTCTGCTCCAACACAGACCCAGGGTCTGAACCACATGCCCCAAAGCTGCAGACTTAACTGAAAGCAGCTTACAGACGTGTTCCGGTCTGTAACACTCAGATGCCCAACTCCCAATGGGGTCCAAATCCCAAATAAATCCGTTTTATAAAGCTTATACAGGGTAAACTCATAAATTGTTCGCCCTCTATAACACTGATAGAGAGATATGCACAGTTGTTTGCCCCCCCCCACACTCTGGGTTAATTAATAAGTAAAAAGTGATTTTATTAAATACAGAAAGTAGGATTTAAGTGGTTCCAAGTAATAGCAGACAGAACAAAGTGAATTACCAAGTAAAATAAAATAGAACACGCAAGTCTATGTCTAAGAAAACTGAATACAGATAATACCTCACCAGTTCCAGTAAGCTTCCTTTTACAGATTAGTCTCCTTCTAGTCTGGGTCCAGCAATCACTCACACCCCCTGTAGTTACTGTCCTTTGTTCCAGTCTCTTTCAGGTATCCTTGGGGGTGGAGAGGCTATCTCTTTAGCCAGCTGAAGACCAAATGGAGGGGTCTCCCAGGAGTTTAAGTAGACTTTCTCTTGTGGGTGGAGACCCCCTCCTCTCCCCTATGCAAAGTCCAGCTCCAAGATGGAGTTTTGGAGTCACATGGGCAAGTCACATGTCCATGCAAGACTCAGTCTGACTCAGTCATTGCTTACCTGCTCCCTTGAACGTCCTCATGGAGACTTCTTATGCAGATTGGAGCCTCCCAGGATCCGCTGTCCCTTAAGTGCTTCTTGGTTGGGCACTTAATTTGCACATTCCTTTCTCAAGAAGCTGACCAAATGCTTTACAAAGGCTACTTAAAAATCAAGCCGGTGCCCAGCCAATATTCATAACTTTTAATACAAAAATTATACATGCATACAATTAATAGATTCAGTAGATCATAACCTTTACAGAGATATGTTACATGGCATATGTAGCATAAAACATATTCTAGTTATATCATATATACATTCATAAGCATATTCCCATGAAGCCTTATGGGGCACACTGTCACAACCCCACTGAAGTTAGTGGAACTATTGGTGTAAGTAACATGAAGAGGATTAGATCATGATTTTGTGCTTAGGAAATTATAAAGAAAACATCATACCACTTTGTGATTGCATCATTTTGAGGAAACATTTTCAGCCAGTTGCATTCAAAGTGAACAGTGATACTTAGATGATATATTAATATTAGTGATATTATAATGATGGAATATAGCTGAAGTAACCGATAAAGTTTCCACCATTGCCATATTACTTACAAGTGATTCATCCACATTTTGCCATTCCTTTGCATTAAAAGCTGCTGGTGCCATGATCAGTTCTTTAGCTGGCTTAACTCTAAATAGTTGAAGTGTTTCTGCAGCAGAGAGATTTTCCTTGGTACACCACTGATTTCCTGCTAGTAAAAACATACAAACAGGGATGTATTGAACCTAAGTTTTCACTTATCAGGTAAGTTTAACTTAATTGGACAGTGAGCCTGGGGAATGTGGTGAGTTGGCCCATATTTCAAATGTTCTCAGAAAGCCTTTAAGAGTGGAAAGCGAAATACATACACCTCTACCTCGATATAACGCTGTCCTCGGGAGCCAAAAAATCTTACCGCATTATAGGTGAAACTGCATTATATCGAACTTGCTTTGATCCACCGGAGTGCGCAGCCCCGCCCCCCCGGAGCGCTGCTTTACCGCGTTATATCTGAATTCGTGTTATATCAGGTCGCGTTATATCGGGGTAGAGGTGTACTTTTAAATCAACTAGTTTTAGTTTGAGCTTGCTTAACTATTTTGTTTAATTCTTTTTCACATTTTATGATCTTGGGTGAATTTGCTAAAAAGCAGCTGGTCTTTATGAGGCCCTGATCCTGCAAACACTAACACATGTGCTTAACTTTACTACCATAGATTCATAGAGTTTAAGACCAAAAGAAACCATAAGACATTTAGTCTGACCGCCTGTATATCATGGGCTGTTAAATTTCACCCAGTTACCTCTGTATGAAGCGCCATGGCCCATAACTTCTTTGACTAAAGCATATCTTCCAGAAAGGTATCCAGTCGTGATTTGAAGACATCAAGAGATGGAGAATGTACCACTTCTGTTCGTAGTTTGTTCCAATGGTTAACCATCCTTACTGTTATAAATATGCAAAATATTTTTTCATTTGAACTTGCTTGGTTTCAGCTTCCTGGTTCTTATGCCATTTTCCACTACATTAATATCCCTTTAGTACCTGGTATTTTCATCTCGTAAAGGTGCTTATACACTGTAACAAGTCATCTCTCAAATCTTCTTTTTGATAAGATAAACTGATTGAGCTCTTTATATCACACTGTAAGGCAGTTTTTCCATCCCTCAAGTGATTTTTTGTGTGTCTTTTTTCTGCACCCTTTTCAGTTTTTCAACATCTTTTTTAAAATGTGGACAACTGAACTGGTTGCAATATGCCAGAATCAGTCTAACCAAAGCCATATACAGAGGTAACATCACCTCCTTATTCCTACTCCCCACTTTATACATCTGAGGAACACAGTACTTCCTTTTGCCACAGCATCCCACTGGGGTAGGGTGACCATATTTCCCAAAGGGAAAAGGCACCATGTGGGGCTAGCCTGAGTCCTCCTTCCCCCCCCCCCATGTAAGTGTTTACAGGTTCAGTGCCTTAAGCTCTAAATTAGCTGCTCTAAGCAACATTTTCTAGGAGTATACCACTAAAGTTTGAAAGTATTACAGGACACAGATTGATAGGCACAAATGGGAGCATCAGTCCGGATTGTCAGTAGAAAAGACACATGGTCAAAATTTGTCTAAACTTAAACTCGTGGGTCAAAAGGCTCAGATTTCTATGATGACAGTGGACATTCTGTGTGTCAAGTAATAAATGAGAACAAAAGAATAATACTTATTGCTTTTGTTCTTCAGAGTGCTTTATTTAGTTGGCCAAACTCAGCACTAATACACCTGACTATTCAGAGATGCACATTGTAATCTGTTGTAAAACAGGTCTTATCCTTAAATAAGCATTAGAAGCTATCTCGGATTAAGGGCTGGTCTACACTGAGATTTTACATCAACAGAGCTATGTTACTTAGGGGTGTGAAAAATGTACACCCCTCAGAGACATAGCTATGCCAAGCAAAACCTGGGTGTAGACAGCACTGGATCAAAGGAAGAATTTTTCCATTGACCTAGCAGCTGCCTCTCGGGAAGATGAATTACCCGTGCCAATGGAAGAACCATTCCCATCAGCGTAGGTAATGTCTACAGTGGAGCAGATGCAGTTGTGCCACTGTAGCAGTTTAAGTGTAGACATATCCTTAGTCTTCCCACAATGTGATTGCTAAAGCATGTCATAGCCTCTTAAAAAAAAACCCAAAACCCACCACCACATACACACCAAGGTGCACTGCCACCTTATAAACTTATTTTGTGTGTCACCTTGTGGATAGCTTTTGCAGAATAAAATGATGCTATTTTTTGCCAGAGCACTTTTTTCTTTTGCTAGAGTTTGTGATGATTTTGGTTTCTCTATTTAGTTTTTATAGGTGGGAGTGTCTTTTAAATAAGAAAAGAAATCACTTTGAATAATTGGCCAATTAATTGTATGAAGGCTATGACTATGTGGACTATAATGAATGAATTGTAATTGTGTTTTGAAGAGCGGTTTAACATTAAACCAAGCTTGGCAGAATGTGCAGTTCGTCATCCGGCTGCTGTAGATCCCTCTGGGAGTGCGATTAACATCCAGAGAGAGAAACTTTCTTTTATATCAAGTAAGCTTTCATTTCAATCTCTTCCATTGGACTGATTTTTTTTGTTTTACTTTGATTACTTGGATAAGTGGTCTTTTTACTAAAACAAAGTCTATAGCTGGCTTTCAAAGTAAACTGTTGGACCTTATTAGAAAATAACTACAGTGCTTCCAAAAAGTTCTTCTGAGCCTCGGTGGCAGCTACTTATATTTCAGGAGTCAAAATTGCTTCTCTTCCACACCATAGTGTTTTGGCTTATGATTCAGAACTTCCACTATACTTAGTAGCACAGTCTGAAGGCAGTTCCTTCTCTAGTGTAATGGTAACAGATGTTCTTTACTTGCTCCCCAATGGAGAAATCCTGCGGTGCTTATTCACCCATTGACTTAGTTGGGAGTTCTATTTATCTTGCCTGATTCCATAGATAGCCTTTTTATTGATATCTTGAAGGCAGACAGTGAACCTTTGAGAATATTAGTCGAAGCTTTTCCTCACAAAGAAAAAAGTAGGGGGTTTGTAAAATCCCTAAGAAATTTTAACTAGTTAGATGGAAAAGGTTCCAAGACAGCTTGTATGGCCGAAGGCCACGGTGAACCAGTGTTTAAACTGGTCAGAACTGTGCAAGGGTGGATACTAGTCAGAAGGATGGTCCAGCAGTTAGAACTCCATTCTAGTACTTAGGAGACAACAGTTCAATTCCCCAACGGTTCAGTTCCCACAGACTTCACTCTATGCCTGTGGTCACTGTTTTTGAAAAGAAAAAAATGGGGGTAGTAATGTTATGGTTACAGGACTAGCACCACTTTCTTCCCTTCCATTGTCTGAATGCACCCCTTCAGGGCCTTGTGAGATGAAACTTTGCAGTTCTCCCACTCCCAGATCAGATCCTGGGCTACAGTACCCTGTATCAACCGTGTTTACCCCAGCAGGCCCCTTAAGTGTTGGTAGCCTACTCTTGAATTGACCCTTTGAATTCATATAGTAAACCTCTATCAGACACACATGTAAAGTATACAGTATTGATTAATTATTACAGATCACCCTTGCTTCTGTCACCTAGTACTTTCTGCCTCACAGGGATGTCATGAGGATAAATATATTAGAGTGATGCACTTGGATACTATGATAATCGTATTAGATAGTCTAAATGACTTCGGTATCACAGTTCAGCTGTTCTTTGCAATCGCCAATGGAAGTGGATTGGCAGAGTCTCCTAGTGAGTGATTTCATGTGGAATCTTGATCATGGTATTATAGAAGAGTCCAATAACAAATCTACTATGATAGTTTGAGGTATAGTGTGGCCCGGTCTGCACAGTTTTTGTAGAGATTTAACTGTTTTGGTTAGAGGTGTGCTTTTTTTTCTATCAGGATAGTTAAATTTGTCCAACTCCTAGGGTGGCTGCAGTTCTATCAGTCTAAAGGTGCTTATATCAATGGAAATACAGACGCTCCCCGGGTTACACAAGACCTGACTTATGCAAATTTGACCTTATGCAAAAAGTTCCATAAGGCATAAATAAAATTTTCGAGTTGCGGAAAATATTGTGTAGCGTACGGGAATGCAAAGTACTGTAGTGCGGTGTGCGGAGGAATACAGCAGTAGCATCTTCTACAAGGGAAGGCTTTGCACTCTCGCAGCCTCTCAGTCTCTTGTTATTTCAGTGAAACTGTATTTCTGTTACTTCACCCTATTTCATTGAAATCATGCCTGTCTCCTCCTCTCCTTCCTCATCTACAAATTAAGCCCATTGTCATCCACCACCAAAATGCAGCCTTCAGTGTGCCAGAATAACAATAGGATTAAGGTAGATGCAATATTTTTGTTGTAATAGTTTGTTTTTTATGCTTGCACAATATATGTTTCCGACTTACGTAAAATTCAGGTTACGCAAGGCTTTCCGGAACGGAACGATTGCGTAAATCGGGGAGCGTCTGTAAGCTAACTGGTATAAGCAACTTTATACCAGTTTAACTGCATCTTGTTGGTTATAGCAGTAGAGCTAAAAGGGTACACACTGTGTTGGCAGTTTGAGATAAATTTCATTGTATTCAAAAGGACATGTTTTTATAGTTAAATTGTTTGATAATAAATCAGCAGCAAAAGTACATGGTTGTGTTATTCAATTGCTTCTTTTATTAGACCTAGGGCTCCCAGAAATCAGAGGCAAAACTGGTGTTCACTTCAAAGAAATCCAGGTGAAACAAGCTGACAGAGGCTCTTTTACTGTGGATGTATAAGTGCGGCAACTCCAAGCACCTGGCCAAAAGGATTCTAACTGAACACTGGAAAAAAAAGTATTGGAGAGACCTCAACTTTGAAAATGTACAAGATCAACTTTATCTCTATAATTCTTTGACCATATCCATTGGGAGAGAATTGCCTGATTGGTTTCAGTGTCTGTTAAATCAGAGCATTATTTTCTTCTAGTAAATGCCAAAACAAAATACATATTTGAAATCTGATGTTTGTGGAAGTGTGACAAGCTAAATCATCACTAAACAAAGCAGTATCTAAAATATACATCACTGTAGTTTCCCTATTTTTAGACAGCTTCCTTCAGTGACTTGGTACCATAGTTGCTTTTACAGCTCAGCCTCCTCCTAGACTTGATTACTTGCTAGATTGAGTTGTTTTTAATATTTCAAGTTCTTTGTTAGTGAAATTTTCCAATTTACAGATTGCAGTGGTGCAAGATGAGTAATGATGATGTGTAGTCAAACTTTTTGCACATTGTGATGTGATGAGTTGAATAAATTTGACAGTTGTACTTTGTGTCCTTTTGTATCTTGACCTACTGTACATTAATTTTTACAATCTTAGAAATAAGATTATTATTAATTTTTAGTAACTTATCTATATCAAAGCTGGTCATGGCTTTCGTTTCCTTCATGTATAAGTGTACGGATCTGAAGTGTTCAAAGTAAATAAATCTAGTTTGTTGGAGAAAAATCTCTCCCTTCACAGCTTTAGAAGTTGTTATATCCAAATTAAAGCAATTAAAATTGTTTATTGCATCAGTGATTATCCTGCTTATGCATGCCTTTCAAAGAATGTGTAGGCTGTAGCTCTATTTCAGGAGAAACAGTTTTTTCAGTGTCCCATTAATTCATGTACATTTTGAAGGTGATCTTCAGAATGGAAAATTAGGAACATACATTTTTAATGGAATCTTAGAATCTGTGGCAGCTGAAAACTCCCTTGGAAATGATTCTGTTATTACATATATTAAAATCTGTGCAAGGTAAGGATCTGAATAGGGAGTGGGGAGCTGATTTAAATCAAAGTGATTTAACTATCAATTTTAATCATGATTTATATTAGCAAGTAGGACACCTTGCTTTAAAATAATCTATGTTAATCATGTTTTGCCTTTGTACTTTAGTTACTTTCAGAAAAAAAGTTGATGCTCAGTGGTTGGTAATCATTTGTTTAAAAAATGGTGATGTTCAACTAAATTTATTCTTTACACTAAATTTGGTGCCTTTTTTTTTTTTTTTTGGCTAACCAGAAGGATACATTATATCTATATACATTTAAGCAGTTACAAAGCTTTCATAGATTCCAAGGCCAGAAGGAAATATTATGATCATCCAATCTGACCTCTTGTGTAACACAAGTCATATAAATTTACACTTATTCACATTCTTAATTTTTACATTTTTTATGTTTGAAAATAATGCATTTCTTAGTAGATGATTAATGTTCTACTTTTGATTTGTGTCAAGTTCTATTTCAGTGGAAATTAAAATTAATTAAAATGCAGAAAAACAGCATTTTATTTTTTATTAAATATAACTACTTTAAAGGTGCTAAATTCATAAACTTTTATCAAAAATGTTTTACATTTTAAGCTAACTGGGTTACTAAACAAAGGGGAAGCATTGTCGCTTAGTGAATTGAATTGATTATTTCTGGTAAACATACCCTTCAAAAATTTAAAACTAGTAAATTTCATCCTCTCATATCTAATTTTTATGTATAGATTGGAAGAGGCAAAAACAAGCCTTCTGCCTTTTCAGCTTCCAATCAGTTTCTTAACTTTGAATGGACTAATTGAACTAAACTAGTTAAATAAACCAAAATGAAGATATTCTCTCTGCATCTTCAGAAGAGGCTACTGCTGTCAAAAGCTGGTTCAACAAACTCTGGTTCCAAGTGGTTAGCTAGTGAGTCCCAGCAAAAACAATGAGGAATCTTGTGGCACCTTAAAGACTAACAAATTTATTAGAGCATAAGCTTTCGTAGGATCTGAAGTGTTCAAAGTAAATAAATCTAAATATGCCTGCCTACTGTAATTTTCTCTCCATACATCTGAAGAAGCGGGTCATAGCCCACGAAAGCTTATGCTCTAATAAATTTGTTAGTCTTTAAGGTGCCACAAGACTCCTCGTTGTCTTTTGCTGAAACAGACTAACACGGCTACACCCCTCTGAAACTGAGCCTCAGCAGTTCAGTGATCTGACTTTAAAACTTTACATCAAACATGTACTACTTATTTTTTGTATTCAATTTACATGATTTTATTATAAGTTGTCAATTTCAAATGTAATTTTAAATAGGGTTATTTTTTAAAAATCTGATTTTTTTTATTTGTTTGATTTTTTTGTTGTTTTAAATCATCATTTTGTCTTTATGCACTCTGAATAGGCAGCATTTATGACTTTACACAATTTTAATTTGACACCTACACACCTGGAAAATAAATATGTTTTTTTTTTTAATGCCATGTCATCAGTTTTAGGAGGGACACTACTTGTTTTTTTTGCAGTCTTGCCTTTTGGCCTATTCAATATCACTGGAATTTTGTAAGTCCTTGTCCACATATAGTGAGTGCACTTTT
The DNA here is from genome assembly GCF_028017835.1 of Emys orbicularis. Classification (NCBI taxonomy): domain Eukaryota; kingdom Metazoa; phylum Chordata; order Testudines; family Emydidae; genus Emys; species Emys orbicularis. The sequence goes on along the minus strand of NC_088687.1, from coordinate 77,686,780 downwards.
ACTTGTGGCATTGTTAAATTTTTGTTACAAGAGTCAAAATCTGAGCTGTCCAAAATTAAATTAAATATCAGAGCATAAAATTAGCTTTTCTCTAAGATTTGTAATTAAGTTTACAACTGGTGTTTGTCTCCAGTCTCTGAAGCTTAGAACAATAGTAATAGTTTTGACATGTTTTTCTTCATTTTGATAAACATGTGACTTTGGTAGAGACATTTTATTAGTTTAGCACTTATTACAAGAACACTAAGATCACAAGAGATTTTTTCAGAGCACCTGTTACACGATATAAAAGTTTTACGGCTTAGTATTTTTGCCTGGAAAGCAATAGAGAAATTCAGACACTGTATAGCAATTATTTGAAGGTGAAGACATCAGAAATTTTTTTTAATATGAAGGGGAAATAGCTATAGTTGAGCAGTTCTGCTTGACAATGAAATCACATTTTAGCAAACAACCTGAAATTATTTTGGAAAACATTGATGCAGCTATGTTTTGACAGTTACGACTACATTTATTGTAACAGTAAATGCACATTTTACAATATTTTTTCTTATGTTTTCCCCCCACATAGGGTAAGGACTACCTTAAAGCAAATACAACATAATTTTTGTTCACAAAGACTATTAGCAGACATATTTCTAATATAAAAAGTGCCCTTTAACTCAATTTTTATACTCTAAACTTAACAATGAAAAAATAATTTGCCTCCTTCAGTGTCAAAAGAGGGAATAGATTTGTCTGAGATTCCACACTAAGGCACAACTTCCACAAATTGATGCAGTTCTACTACATATTTATAATTATTTAAAAGATTTAATTACAAATCTTCAGGATATTACCAAAGATTTAAAGAATAGAGTGGCAGTTGAGTCAATCCTTCAGATTCCAATTCATACAGTTAAACAAACTTTGGTGTTTATGATCAATCCTCTCCATCTTTCCCCATCTGAAAATGCCTATATTTCTTTTACATACACATCGGACATACAAGTCACACAGCACAAGGTAACTACTGATCTTTGATTCAACAAAAATAACCATCGTTTATTCACAGCTGGATAGGTTATAGTTCTTCCACAAATTAGTATAATGGTTCTTTTTTCTGAATTCCAACTCTCATTCCCCAAACTCCATATAATTAAACAAAGAGAAACAAATCTCAAATGGTAGAAGCAATAAAGTGATACCTAACTCTCTTGCAAAACAAGGGCTGGTAGTTAGGATGTACTTTTTATTTGAGGCGCCAAAAATCTGTAATAAATTCAATAAACCCTTTGTGGAATAAAATTATTAACTTTAAACTTAAAAAAAAGAAAAAAGAAAAATGTTTGTTTTTTCCATACTTCATAGAATTCCTGAGTTTTAACTTCCTCTGTAGCCTAGGGCCGATTAGCTAGCCTCTCTATCTCAGTTTCCACTTAGTAAAATGAGGACATTCCTTACTACCTCATAGGGATCGTGTGAGGATTAGGTTTGCAAGGCATTTTACGATGAGACGGGCTATATCTTGTGTTATTCCTATTTTGTACAGGTTATTTAAAACATTTTCAGTCATTTTTATTATTATCTCTTGATATCCCAACCAGAATAATGTTTGTTTGTTTGTTTTTTTGGGGGGGCGGGGGGGAGAGGAAGTGAAGCTGATGAGAACAATGCCACTAACATGCTGATCAGGGAACCCAGCAAAAGGATTTCTAATACTATTTGATGGAAGAACAATTCTATCTGTGAACAACTGGTCTTCTCATGCAGGTATTTGATATTATGCACAATTTTTAGAATAAAATATTCTACTGCCATCATTTTTTCTTTCATTTGGGCACATGATACTAGATGTGAACTAACCATCCAACTAAATAAAGCAATGCCCACATATTTATGTATCAGGTTCTCAATACCATACAAATTTTTACAATCTATACAAAATTAAAAAACAAAAATTTCAATTTACATCATGTATTTCAATAATTTTCATTAAATAAGCTGTTTATTACTTACAAGCTATTTATTAAAAAAATAGAACACATTTTAGCGCTCAATAAAATATAATGGGGGGACTGCTAAAGATGGATTTATTAGAAAATAGAATAATTTATCCTAATCTAAATATTCATCAAAATGACTTCTCTTTTCCTGTTAAAGCTTAAATATTTATTGTATGGAAAGATTTTTTAATGAAAAATTGAAGTATTTTGACTATGTTGTCATTTAATTTACACTATCACTCTTTAGAACACATTTTACCAAGTATTAGATACAAACAAAAGGGCATACAGAATGTATGAAACTCAGCTGTATCTCAGTGGCAATTCATAAAAGCATAAATGCATACTGATGTATTTAAAAACGTCTTATGAATTTCACAGTTTCAGCTACCCCAGTATTTTGCTAATGTTCAGATATTTCTTTTCTTGCTTTACAATTTGCTCACAAAAATTTACTGAAATGTTTTTATGTTGTCTGACAGTATTCTCTTTTTAAAAAAAACATGGCTGTCAATTATGTAAGGACATTTTTTCTTTGGATTATCATATAACTTTATATATATATAAATCTATTTTTCATTTTCTCATTTACATTTTGCAAAATTCAAATAATTGTCCTTCAGGAAGAATCAACTGCCATCTTTCTATCCTTCAACAATCAAGGTTAAATTAATGTTAACCTGCTGGATGTTACTTGTTTTAAGCACTACAGAGGAAAAAGTCTTATTAGAATGGGTTGAGTCGTATTCCTGTTCCTAATGGTGAGAAGGGATTCACTTTGGCCCACATCAAAGCATCATTCAGTGAAATAGCTGATTTTCCATCTTCAAGGAAAAACACTGGACCCTGTGAATGTTTGAGGAGGGGAGGAAAAAGATACACATCATGTCTCCATACTCCCAGAAGAGATGCAGTCTAGCAAACGCAAATTTTTACTTCATCTGAGATGAAAATGAATAGAGAATACAATGCTAATTTATGTAATAGCTTTACAAGCTTAAAAAGTTATACCTGTTATAATCAAGTCTGACTAAAACTTTCATACTCAATTTATAATGCTATACTTATCAGGTAAACAGATGTGTCCTAAAAATCTGCAAGCCCAAATTTCACATTTCCTAAATTCCTGAGTTAGCTACATCTTAAAATAATAATTCTGTAATATTTACAAACTATCTTATAGTTAATTAATTCTTCCTGTGTGGCTATTGAGTATGTATACTCTGCTGTCGGCATAATTACTCCACCTCCCTGAGCAGCAGTAGCTATGTCAGCAGGAGAGCTTGTCACTCAGGGGGGTGGCTTTTTCACACCCACAAGTGACTTATGTTATACCGAAGTAAGTGCTGGAGTGTACAAGCCCACAGTGTCTTCAAATTGCAGCATGGTCTAGAGAAACGTGCCTGGCAGAGTTGAGAGTCTGGGTCTGTTTCCCTATCTGTAAAAATGGCAATAATAATAATAATACATACCTCACAGGAATTTACTGAGGATTAATATATGTTAAATACTTTGATCACAAAGCACTGTATAAGTGATAAATGTAATTGAAAGCTGATAGTCATGTTTGAAAGTGTATCCTTTATATTATTTAATTATGGGGAAAAGATGAGAACTGTCCTCTGAAGGATCACCGATGTATGTTTTTAATTCATGTAATGGCTCCTGGGTACTGTAGTGGTTGGCACTCTAGAAATGCATATTATAACACATATTTCCAACACATTAAGGACAGTGTGAAGTCTAAAATAAAACTTTTTAATTGTTTTCAAGTCAAACCATGGTGAGGTTGGCAATAGCTCGCATATATTAAAACAGCATATGCTAAGACGGGGTGGGCAAACTTTTTGGTCCGAGGGCCACATCTGGGTGGGGAAATTGCATGCAGGGCCATGAATGTAGGGCTGGGGCAGGGGGTTGGGGTGCGGGAGTGGTGCGGTGTGCAGGAAGGGGCTCAGGGCAAGGGGTTGGAGCGGAGGAGAGGTGCGGGGTGTACGCAGGGGCTCAGGGCAGGGGGTTGGAGTGCAGGAGGGGGCTCAGGGCAGGGGGTTGGGGTGCAGGAGGGATTTGGGGTGCGGGCTCTGGTCTGGTGCCGCTTACCTGGAGCGGCTCCGGGGTGGCAGCAGCACGCAGCGGGGCTCAGGCAGACTGCCTGCCCTGGTCTCGTGCCGCTCCTGGAAGCATCCGGCACCACATCCCTGCGGCCCGGGGGGGGGGGGAGAAGGGGGGACAGAGGGCTCCGTGCACTGCCCTCACCTGCGGGTACCTGCCCCGAAGCTCCCATTGGCCGTGGTTCCCCATTCCCAGATAATGGGAGCTGCGGGGGGCGGTGCCTGCAGGTGAGGGCGACGCACAGAGCCCTCTGCTCCTCACTCCCAGGGGCCACAGGGACGTGGTGCCGATCGCTTCCGGAAGCTGTGTGGGGCCCATGGTGCCACAGGGGTGGCAATCCCGCGGGCTGGATCCAAAGACCTGATAGGCCGGATCTGGCCCGCAGGCCGTAGTTTGCCCACTCCTGTGCTAAGAGAAATTTCTATTCCTTATACAGACTAAAAACTTTTGACTGCTCCAATTGGGGATTTCCTTCTGAAATTTTTCTTTTCTGTATAGTCTACTGTAGTTAAGGACAGTGTCCTCCAAGGCAAAATGGCAGCTTCTGCCATTGCAGGGTACTCAATAGCAATATTCCAACTTGCCCCTTCTTCCTCAGAGGTTTTCTTTGAGAATGCTGCAAGCCTCAACTATTTTCAATTTTTATTCAGTCTCTTTACTTGAAAACAATTGGTTTGACTGTCTTTAAAGTAACTGTTATTTTATTAAGTATTCCAAAAAGAGCACTCAGGCTCCATAAAATGGTACCTGTATCCTTAACCCTGTCAAACAAGAGATGTGAACATCTGAGTGACTAGGAAGATTAGACCCAGTGACGTAATCTGGTCCAATAATTCCTTTAAGAGGCTCTTCTTTTATTCGTGATACCAATGTTGAATAAACCATTCTCTGTGATTCGGATGGAGGGGTATATGACAATTCATCAGTAGATCTGAGAGTAAAATATATTTCATTTTAAGCTATGTATTTCATTTGCAGTATACCTCAAAATGCACAAAAACAAAGAATATTATTTCAAAATGAAGTATCTTAATTTTTACATAAATTGATATAGTCATATTCTACAAAGAAAAAATGGGATAAACATTTACAATGAGCATATTTAAATCATAGTAATTTTATTATGATAACTTTATGTTTCACACGTACTTGTTGACTAACTGAGTACAAGCTCTCCAAGCATCTAGTTCCTCAGAAAGCTGTTCAATTTTCAGGGGTACAGATACCTCCCGTCGTTTTAAAAGCTGACTAAAAAAAGAAATAAAAACTAATTAAAATATCTTCCCACAGAAAAAAATTTAAGCAAGAAAATATACATTGTTAGAATTGAAGGGAAAAGAAGCTAGAAATTAGCAATATGAATCTGTCTTTGAGTAAATGTTGAATTGACCATAAAATTGGATATTTTTGCTATACCACTAGAGTTAAATTTAGGAATTATTAGTTTTTATATTTTCATATATAATTATCTTGATTTAACTGCAGAGTTTTCCTTTGAAGTCTATTTTTAAGGCTATATATGCTTTTTTTTTTTAAATGACAGTTATTGAATCTTATAGGAATTGTGTGCCTTGATAAGTATTACTGACTGGTGTATGCTGAAATGATAAATACAATATCTGAGGATGTTGGAGGGCTAAGTGGATCAGTGTAATGTGATTTAGCACAATATCTGAAACAACCTTGTCTTGTCTGAGTACATGTGGAAATAGGAATTTTCAGAAAACTAACACTGGACCTAATTTTACATAAACCAGAGCAAGAAAAGAGGGACAGCTTTTCAGTTTACTCAGTCCCTGATTCTACAAGCATGCATGTACTTATGTTTAAGCATATATACAAGGCCATCTGACTTTACTGGGACATCTCATGTGCTTATGTGCTTTGTTGGATTGGAGCATAAAAAGCTATGAGGTCAGATTGTCGTGGATTTTATAGGTCTTGCAGGGTCAGGCTAAAGAAATACAGCTTTAGAGGGTCCTTGTTTTCCTGAAACCTACATGGATTCTGTGAGTCCCAGGACGCCTCAAAGCTTGATGTCTTAAGTGTCACAAATAGATTATTACTAACCTATTTTTCCTTAGCTTCTTGTTTCTCTTATAAAAGAGAATATCTCATCCTGTTATTATTTCCCAAATCAATTTCAGTCAAATAAAATTATAAAGTACAATTGATAACTTATGATAAAGCAAGGAGAAGATCTAGAATATCTATTTACTTATAAAAAACAATCTTTTCTTTCAGGACCACACAGTTTGACTGAGGCCCAAATTCTGTTTTCAGGCTGACCTTGTGCCTGTGCAATGCAAGAAGCCAATGGAGCTCTGGGTGAGCATAGGAGTACATCCACATGTGCTCATTGCAGGAATGGGACTTTAGATTGATAAGCTTCTGGGGGCAGGGGCTCTCTCTTACTATGTATCATAATCCTGACGAAGGCTCCTGGGTGCTACTGCAGTGCAAATAGGTATATAATTAATATTACCTTGTGTATTCATAAAGTGCAGGTACAATGCTAGCATACTGTCTTCTAATAGCAAGTAAAGCACCAGCGTAACCAGACAATATCAGCAGCTCATTCCGAACTCTAAAAATAGAAAAGGATCAAAAGTAATCAGAGTTTTCAATCATCTGTAGAAACTTTAAACAGACTATTACTCTACTAAATAATTTAAAATATTGCTTGATCTGTGAATTTCTGTAGGGAATGTGTGTGCTGCCTGGCTGATTACATTTAAGTTCTAAACCAGATAACTGTAAACTACACTTCATCTGCTCAACACTGATTCCATTTATTGATTTTTATTTTTTCTTATGCTTCAGAATAAAAAGTGCCACACATGGACTCTGAGTATTTTCAGTTATTTAAAATAAATGCAAGTACAAATTTCAGCCAGCTCACTCCTTTCAGCAGGCTGCAGCTCCACATACAAACAATATCATCCCCACATATTAGCCAGTACTTCAGTCCTCTCTTCAAAAGCGGGGGCCATGTTGGTTACAGGGCAAGTTGCACTTTAGATCCCTGGCTCCCCTGCACCCATCTCCAGGGTGGAATCCAGTGTTCCAATCACTTTGGAACTGGATCTCTGGGTTGCAGCATCTGTTTCTCAAGAGTGTTAACATGACAGAGTCAACTGGGTTTGGCACCTGTAAACTCTTTACCTCCAGGAGCCTGCAACAGCAGCCAAAAAAAGTGATAAAAACAGCTTCTTCGAAAGAAAGCATAACATATTCATTCACTCAAAAGGTACAGATTATGCAGAGCAAAGGGTAAAAACGAAGGCCTATATGTCTATTTCCCTTTACCTAGCTCTTAACATTTCCTTACAAGCTTTGATAAATTCATTAATCTCTTAGTTAGGAGAAACAGCCTGCTTGCTGCAGCTTCTCTCTCTCTCTATCAGAGACTCTCCACCAGGCAGCCTTTGATATCTCACACCTCCCCTTCTTTGTTCCACCAGGGTCTTTTAGACCAGTGTTGTTCAATGACTAGTCTGTGGACCGACACCAGTCCCTAAAATCTCCCTGACACACTTTAGAAAGGCAGCAAGATGGTCCCTGGTATCAAAAAGGTTGAGAAACGCTGTTTTAGAGTATGCCTACACTACAGTAAAACTCCCGAGGCTCAGGCTGTGGGACCCTCCCCCCTTGCAGGGTCCCAGACCCCACGCTCCAGTCTGAGCCTGAACATCTACCACTGCAATTTTATAGCCCCGCAGCCTAAGCCCTGCAAGCCTGTCAGCTGCCACAGGCCAGCTGTGGGTGCCTGATTGCAGCATAGACAAACTCTTAAAGGTTTAGTATCCCCTTTGATTGTAGGCTTAGATCTGGGAAATGTAATCCTGGCTAGCCTGGATGGAGGTGTACAGGGGCAATCCCCAATTAATAGCTTCCCCCATTATTCCCTTAAGGAGCCTTTTCTCTATCTTTGTTTTGCTTCCTATTTGCTTCCCCCCACAAAAGCCTCCTCTGATTTTATGCAGTCAGGCAGGATAATGTCAATTAGGCAAACTGAATGCATTATATCATATTTATAACCAGTAATAAAACTCCCACATTCTCTAAACCAGGCAAAACATTTAGGCTTTGTCTACACTACACTGCTTTTAGCGACACAGCCGTGTCGCTAAAAATCGGGCAGTGTAAACGCTGTTTGTCGGCACTTTTGCCAACAAAATACTTCCTCCCCTAGGAGCGGGGTTCATGTTGTCAACACGAGAGCACTTCTGCCAACAATGAGCTGTTTACACTGCCACTTGCTGCTGCAACTTTTGTCTTTGGGGGGGGGGGGCTTTTTAAGCACCTGTGAATGACAAAAGTTTTGTCATTCAATTGGCAGTGTAGACAAAGCCTAGGCACTGCAGCATACTCCTTAAGTCCTTAACTCCAGGCATTTCAGATCAGCAGCAGGAGGGCATACCAGAGCTCTGGTGCTCTTACGGAGAATGCTCTCTCTGTTATGCAGAGGAGGATTTACCATCAGTGTCTCTGGTGATCATGATTGCAACAGTGGCTTTGTCTACACTGGCAAGTGAATGACAAAACTTTTGTCGTTCAAAGGTGTTAAGAAATCACCCCTCCCTTCCCCCGTCCCCCCCCCCGAAAGACAAAAGTTTTGTCAAGGAAAAGCACCGGTGTGAAGAGTGCTTTGTCGGCAGGAGCGCTCTCCTGCCGACAAAGCTACCGCCGCTCGTTGGGGTGGAAGTTTTTTGTAGGCAGGAAAGAACTCTCTTGCTGACAAAAAGCAGCTACACTGCGTGCGCGCCTTTTAGCAGCACGGCTTCTAGCACACAGCCGTGTCACTAAAAGCTGCGTAGTGTAGACAAAGCCAGTGTATCATGAAGATAGAGGTGCTCAACTACACTTTGGCTATTTAAGGCTTTATAAGTTCAAGCCAATACCTTAAAATCTATCTGCAGAGCCACGTGCTCTCTACAGAATGGCCTAGTTATCAACCAGACAGCTACCTTCTGCACCAGTTCCAGCTGCCTATTACATTTAAGATGTATCCCCCACAGAGTGCACTGAGATAGTCTAACCTTGCAGTGACACAGGCATGAATGATAGTAGCTATATCTGAATTTGAAAGAGTATGTCATACTCATCTGGCCAGAGGTAGATAGTAAAACACCTTTTTGATCATGACAGTCACTTCTAAATGCAGTTATTGGTCTAGCCAGACTCTAGTTATTTAACAATGGCAGCTGAACACCCTCACTCTTTGGTGCAAATAAAATCTCCACTAACTCTTCGGGTTGTTTCTCTCAACCTACCAGCATCACCTGTCTTGTCTGGACTGAGCCTCAGCCAGCTTGCTCTCATCCATGCCCCAATTTCACCTATACACTGCATTAGTCTCTCAACAGCTCCAGCTTGGTCATTTGAATTGGAGACATAAAACTTAAGGTCATTAGCCAGAAAACAATGCCATCTGAGTCTCTTCACTAACTCCTTTAATAGGCCAGATATACACATTGATACAAGAGGGGCAATAAGATGGAATCCTGCAGGACCCTACATGAGAGTGCCCTTACAGTTGACAAATAATTGCCTATTACAACTTTTTGGGTCTTCTCAGCTAGAAAAAAGCAACCTCCACCCAGCTATTCCTGCCTGAGACGAAAGATGGGTCAGCAACACTTCCTGATCAGCAATTTCAAAGGCAGCTGACAGATCTAAAAGTCAGCAAGAATACCTGATCATTGTTACCTCAAAGGGAAAATTAAATGCAAGAAGTGCAGCCTGTGTACTAAACCCAGGTTTATGTCCATTTTGACTAGAGTGTCAAGGAGTTCTGAGGAAGCTAGATACTGTGATAGTGGTCTCACCACAACCTTCTTGACTACCCAAAATAGGGAATGCACAGGTTGTGGCCTGAAGTTCTCACAACACCTTCATCAATTCAGTGAAACTCAACCAGAAAAGACCTTGCATTTATCCCTTCAAGATCCTGCTCTGCTACTACAGATGCAGATAAGCTGGCCTGAATCTGAATTTAGGACCTAACCTTCAGTCCCAACATTTGCAAAACACCCATTGGCTCAAAGGAAGTTTGCCCATGTTAGGGCTGATGGATTAGATCATATAGTTGTATTTGTTATTTTTATTCAGCTGGGTAAGCTGAGAGCTATGTTGTAAAGATATCCAAGTGATTGCTAGCTGTAGGAAAGAAGTAGAACACATGACTGAAAACAAGGAGAAAGAGTAATCTTTAAAAAAAGAGGGAAGCCTCAGTTTTATAGTCATGGGAAACATACTCACTCACTACATTTATGCAGCACTAATCTTTCAGTGCGAATATAGCTTAGAAGATCAAGAAAGGGACACACTGAATCCAAAGTCCAATCTGAGCTACTGATTTGTTCTGTTGAAAAATACAAACAAAAAATGAAAATGGTAAATACCAAAGCAGAAAGAAGCCAAACAAATGACTATATTGAGATCAGGTTCTTCCATTCACAAGCCTACCTTTAATATATTGAATGCCAAGAGGAAGGGCTTTTTCTGGTTCTGTACTTAACAAATAGTATTTTATGGTTTCAAATATGTCTCCATTTGCCTGAGCAGTCTCTGCTAGCTGCATACATTCTTCTACACCTGGTAGATTACACTGGAAAACAAAGGTTTTACACAAGAAATAAATAGTTTTGTTTGAACCTGGTAAGGTTCAAGAAACTACGGAAGTTCCCATAAAGCATAACAAAAACAGATTTTCTCTGATATGAAGAAAAGATCATTCTCTTTATTTAAAGGTAATAAAGATTTTTTCACGGATGTGTATCACTAGGAGAGTACACTTTAATCCCCTCTATAGGGGTGCATACTGGTAGAGTCAGTACGCCAAATGTCTGGTGAATGTCAGCCTAGGCATCTAAGAACTTTGTGAGGTCTTTCTGTGACAAACCCATTGTTTAAGAAGTCACTAGATGAGCAGTTAGAGTCAAAAGTAAAGCAGTCAGAGGAAGAAGACTCTTCCAGACTACAGAGGAAGTCTGCCAGGCAAAGGAGCCAATGGGCACCAGATGCAGTACCACAGAGATCAGGGTAGTGGGGGAAGGAGGGATTCTTTAATATGACTTCAGAGAGAATGGGACTATAAGCCCTATTTACAGGCGACTCTTATGACCATGAGCAATTAGAAACATTCTACCCTGGGGGGAATCCAGATTCTTATGGACAGAGGATCTGGCCTTAGTTTGCTACTGCACACATAATAAGAACAGCCACCACCAAGCTCTTACCATCAGCAGATTTCCAAGTGCTTTATAGAGGAGGTAAATCTCATTATTCTCATTTTATAAATGTGGAAACTGAGACACAGAGAAGTGAACGTGACTTACCCACAGTCACCCAGCAGGCCTGTAGCAGAGCTGGGAATAGAACCTATGTCTCCTGAGTCCCAGTCCAGTCTGATGGTCACTACATCAAACTGCCTTTATAGCATACCAGAAACCAAATACACATTTCTTATTGTGCATAAACTGATGGTAAAAGTCTTATGCAGATGAAACACAGAACAAAAATGGATATGAGAGATAATACAAAATATTATTAATATACAAAATAATATTCATAAGTGTTATGAATTTATCTACATATTAAGAAACAAATCAATAAATAACCTCATTTTACTATTCAAGTAAATGTTTGTTTTTATTAATAAAAGTCCCTTAAATGTACCTTTGCATGTAGGTCATTTATCTCTGCTGTGGATCCAGGATAGAAAGCACATAGCTTTACTAACTGCAGTTCATTATTGGGAGTCATCATGAGAAGATCTGCTGCCAAGTCCCTGTGCAAACAGAAAGTGTACTCTCAACGACATGTAATGGTGGAGATGCAGTGTCAGAGGTAGGACTGTTTTCTTTACACTTGCCTTTCCTCTTACACTGAACAAATATGTGTTGTTGCTGGGGAAATGGAAAAGGGGGATCAGTCCAGTAATAACGGCTTATGAGGAGAGTATTGCCTCTTTTTGCCCTAGTTCAACTCCAGGAAGTTGGTAAGGCACAAAGCTCCCAGAACTTCATGAAATCAACATTAGTCAGCACTAAAACTCACAGAAAAGTGTCTTGTAATTACAAGATGGGATTTCAAAACACGGAACAGGGATACATTTTCAGCCCACTGCAGATAGATTTGCCATTTATGAGAATCTCACTGCTGAAAATACATCCTTTATTATTTTTACTTCATCTCACATAAAAAAGCTTATAGGGAATATTTATTTAAGAAATAATTAACACAGCAAGATTTTAAATAGTTATTTTATTCAGTGCCCAATACTTCCTTATCTTGGCTCCTGCTCTTTCCCCAGTGTTCTGTGCCTATTCCTTGCACCACTACAAGCACCAAATACGCACTACTCCAGGTTTGAACAACACTTCACTTGTTACCCAGGGAATGTAGCTGTTAGCCATAAAATTTAGCCTCTTCATCAGCACAGCTATCTCTGACTGATGTTCCCGAGTCTACAATCCCCACATTTGTTTTGCCAGTAATTGTAATTATTCATTAATTAGGCCAGAACTGAATACACAGGAACTGAAGCAGGAGTGACACCTATGGGAAATATGGGGAAATGCACAATTTAGCCTCAAGCAAATACAGATTGAGGCCATTCTCCACACACACACACATTTCCACAGAACATCAAGTATATGTCTGGACTGTTACCATCGGCCAAAGAGCATAATGCACCTGGAGGTGAAGCAAGGTTGCCCTTCATTCCCTGCACTCTAACTCATATTGGAGAAAAGGGCCATTTAGGTTCAAATGCTCCTCAAATGGGGTGCAATGTCTTCTTGTTGAATTTTGGTACTATATACTTTAATAGGAATAGAGAGGCTGGCATGTCCTAGTCATTATTCTGCCATTTTCTTATCACTCCCTTCCAGTGAGGGGTGCTTTTTCTTTTTCCAGCTCTACTTGATTTAGAATAGTTCTAATACCTTTAAGATAGGACCCTAAATGTGCATTCAGTTAAAAACAGAGAGACAGAGTGATACAAATCCCCATATTTTTATTCTTCTAGTTTGTTTACTCTTCACTCGCAGAGTTTATGTGGTCACTTGAAAATGTTAGTGAATTGTTGCTTTGCAAACAACTTCTGCCCATCTACCATTCTTCAAAACATTTATATACATATTTTATCAACCCTAGAAAAAAAACAAAGAACATAGTTTAAGGTTATTTTTAGTCTATGCTAAAATCATAGAGCTTCAATGGATTTTTTAGAATCTCTCTCTTTAGAAACAACAAAGTACCTGTATCCAAGAGATGGAAAGCTAAAAGGAAGATATTGAAACAGTAATGAGCAAAAAAAAAAAAATGTTTTTGTTTACTAAATAGGGGACAAATTAATGAATAAACAGCACTACCACTCCAACAAGAATATAAATTTGGCTTGGGAAACAGCAGCAGCAAATTATACCAACAGCTTGATTCTAACCCCCCTTGCAAAACTAAATCAACAAGCTATTTGGAATATCAGCTTGTGTCATTCAACATATAATAGCTAATTTTCCAAGATACACAGAAGCCATATCCAGAATACAACCTTTGTGGGATCCTGAAATGGCTTTCAAGATCTGTTCCTAAAAACTGTTTCTATAACATGGCTTTGCTGTCATGTACTGGCCTAAGTAGTTAGGGAAAAACTGTTTTAAAAAAAAGTTGGTAGAAGTTAGTTGAGACCATACATTGAAAATAACTGTTTAAAACAAAGGTCTCTGTCATCCAAAACTGTGTTACCTGAAATGTTTTTCAAGAACCAATCTTGAAAAGAAATTCAGGATCTAGCAAAAATAGTGCAGCTGAGGCCAGTGAAGTAGGAGTTAAGCTTTCAATAAATAAATATTATTACGATTCATCTAAGGGAAAGAAGTGCCATTTTAGGAGTGGTAGGAGGTGATAGGCACAAACCAAAACTAAGCTGACATTATCAAACATTCAAAATAATTTCCCCAATATATTTTGTGTTTGTTTTTGAGAGAATACCACTGGACGAATGTATAGTAAAATGTTCCATCAATAATCTATTTCATTATCAGTTAATCAGGGATGGTCCGGTATTCTGAGAAATGCACTATAGCAAAATAAGAGTGTTTCAGAATAGTGGGTATTTCTAAATTTAGATTAAGTTATGGAAAAGTAAAGATTTCTAATGGTAAAGGGAGTTCCATATATGTTAGAAAAGCCAGGATTTCTGCTTCTCTCTATAATGAGATATAGGTATAGCATAGGTACACCTCTACCCCGATATAACATGAATTCGGATATAACACGGTAAAGCAGTGCTCTGGGGGGGGGCGGGGCTGTGTGCTCCGGCGGATCAAAGCAAGTTCAATATAACGCGGTTTCACCTATAACGCGGTAACATTTTTTGGCTCCCGAGGACAGCGTTATATCGAGGTAGAGGTGTATTTACTATTGCTATTTTGAAGTATCTGAAAGGGGTGGTGAACTGTGTTGCAGCAGTCTCTGGCTAAAAATTGGTGCAACAACTGTAAGTCTGAACACTGAGTTTACGAAGACTATACAATGTACACACAACTGTTGTCCCAGGAATATTACAAGCACTGGTTGTATTAACTGGGATGAGGTCTTTAGCTCAATGCAATGGTTTCTTCTAAGGGCCTGTCTATATGAACAATTAGATGTGGCAACATGGTGTGTGAATCTACCCTGCTACCCTTCTGTGGTTTAACTGTTCCTGTGCACCCTGCTGACATGCATTAACAGTTTGTTAGAGTGCTTTCAGCTAGTCCCATTTCAAAGTAGACTAGATCAAAGTGCACTAATGAACTGCTAATATGAATCATCAGGGTACATACAAAAAGAATGAGAAGTACTCGTGGCACCTTAGAGACTAACAAATTTATTTGAGCATAAGCTTTCGTGGGCTAAAACCCACTTCATCGGATGCGTGCAGTGGAAAATACAGTAGGAAGATATATATACACAGAGAACATGAAAAAATGGGTGTTGCCATACCAACTGTCATTATACAAAGTAAAAATTGTTTCCCCATGCTAATTTCTTTCCCCCTACTGTTACTCACACCTTCTTGTCAACTGTTGGAAATGGACCATCCTGATTATCACGACAAAAGTTTTTTTTTTCTCCTGCTGATAATAGCTCACCTAATAGCTCACCTTAATTAATTACTCTCATTACAGTTGATATGGCAACACCCATTTTTTCATGTTCTCTGTGTATATATATCTTCCTACTGTATTTTCCACTGCATGCATCTGATGAAGTGGGTTTTAGCCCACGAAAGCTTATGCTCAAATAAATTTGTTAGTCTCTAAGGTGCCACGAGTACTCCTCGTTCTTTTTGCTGATACAGACTAACACGGCTACCACTCAGAAACCTGTCATCAGGGTACATACAGTTAGACCTCAGCAGGTGAGTGCAGAATAGATTCACAGCCTCAGCTTTGTGGCAGTCTAATTGTTTGTGTAGACAACCCCTAAGTGTGCATGGGAAAGTTACAAGTGTTACAATTGTACCATTTCATCTGTCTTCCTAATTCTGTCTGCAGTGTTTCTTGTTCACAATTTACACAAAAGCAACTGTGCCCACAATGATGGTGTGTCCTACAGAATAAGAATCACCAGGAATCTCAGAATGCAGCGATTCAACTACTATTGTAAGATGTGTTGCATGTGAACATGCCAGAACAGTTTTGTCAAAATTTTTGCTGGCTGACATGCCAAACCATTGTAAAGACAAGAGCCATAAACCAATCATTTTATGCAATCAATGTTCCTGCAACGGTTTCCTTGATTAAACTAGACCTACTCTTCGGTGGAAAGGAGCTCAACTAGGCTACTCTTGGTGTATCTCTAACTGGGTGATCAAATACCAACTTTGACAGCAAAACTAAAACTTAGATCCTTTTAAAAACAGATTGACTGTCCCACGTTAATTCCTATTTCTCTAAACAGAATACAAATCCTAAAATCATGCCTAAAGCTGTTCCTGCACATGGCATCATCTTTTCCTCCCATTATATGTTGTGCTCTCTATCACAGAACGATAAGCCAAAATTATACCCTGCCACAGTAAAACCAATGCATGGAGGACAATGTAATACAGGACCTTGTGAAATTTCTGCTGGATGACACAAAGGCATGGCCTCCTTCTCCTGGGGGAAGTCAAACAGCAATTCCGTGGTATCTTAATAACTTCTTATCTCTCCTAGCTATATTTCCAGTGCCATGCTAAATTACCCCTCTCCCTCCTGGGTGTTTATGCCTTACAATCCTTTTAAATACCACATCACAAATTTTTATCTAAGTTGCTGTTCACTCTTCACCTATGGATCGCTTTTGGCCTTACTTCTTCCAAGTGACTTTTGTTAAGTTTCTTCCGCCGAGTGACTATTTTCACTCACTTTTATTAAATTAGTTTTAATTTCTTGATTTGGGGCAAGTGAAGGAGCTTTACCTGTTCAAATAGAAGTTAAGAGTTTAGTAATCATTGTGGAAACACTGCATCTGCTTACTTATTTACAATACGTATGTGTGTGTGTGTGTTTTCTGAGATTAATGAGGAATTAAGGAACATTTGGGTTCTTTATGTATTACCGGTCTGATACTGCTATTCTTGTTTAAGCAAAACTCCATCTGCCTTTAATAGGTTTGCCTGAATAAAAACGTCAGTATAAGGGCCTATATCTCATTTGGCATACTATTTCTCTGCATTAAATGTTCCAGATCTCACCGTCTCTAGCTGGTGTATATTAAATGATATCTCAATTTTTATCTCATTTCTGCCTGCATCTGTCTTATAGAGCTACAGAGGATTCCAAATGATAGCTTTATTCATATCATCCTATGGACTTCTGTCAGTTATAACAACTTTGTGTTTTGTTAGAAAAAAAATCTTCTTTGGAGTAAGAAATTCTTACCATGTTGTTACTGTCATACATTTTCTTGCTAGTAACTCTAGAGCATAATGTGTTGCTTGCGCTGCACTTTCTCCTAAGACAGTACCCACACTGACTGCCAACTCCAGTTCATTTCCACGAATCAGGTTTGCCATGGCAAGCTTGCTCAATAAGAAAATCATATCAGTAAGTGACACAAGCACTTTTTAGGATTCACTGTGACTAGCATGGTACATTCATTTGTGAGATTGCGCTTTCTACAGAGTGACAAAACATGCATTAATTAAATAAACTAAAACTTAAAAGTTCTGCCTCTGAGAGGACTCAATAATTGTCTACCACATATCTCTGATCTTTTTATGAACAGAACTGCTTTCCTTTGGCCCAAACTCTAAAATCATCCTTTGTCCTGCCAAATCGTCTAGAAAACAAATATAAATTAACATTGTTTCAATAGAATCTACTATTGTCAGTTCCCAGCACAGACTGCAGGGGTGGGAGAAACCATGCTGCCCCCTGCTCCTGAGCCCAGGAGACTTTAGAATGGAGGTACGAGCTTCCCCATCCTCATCCCACCCTCTCCTTGGGGTAAAGAGCAGCTGAGGTGCCAGCAAGGACTGCAATGATAGGAGAGGCCACAAGACCTTTAAACACTTCTAGTTACGCTGTAACATAGGCACCGCCTAATTGTCTGCTTTCTCTCCTCATCGCCCACTATCTTGGAATATATTTCTGTGTGGAGGCCAGAGTGGAAAAAGGACACAATGGTACAGCAATGGTGGAGCACCGGGACAGAGCGAGAGAGAGAGAGATGATGGTGATGGTTCGAAGTAAGGTAAATTAAAAAATAAACTAACCAAAAAGAAATGTATTTTTAACATTTTGTGTATATGTTGTCTATTACTGTTTGCCTGTCTTGCCTATTTAGAGTGCAAGTCTTGTATTTTCCTGTATGTTTTCACACCATGTAGCACAATAAGATCCCTATTCTTACTGGGGCAACACAGCAATACAAATAGTAAACACTAATATTTCTATTTCCCTATATTTAGAACTTATATTTATTCATATAATATTACATAAAATAATTTTTCTTTGCTTAAAAGTGATATCCTGGCCACACTGAAGTCAATGGGAGTTTTGTCATTGACTTTCATGGGGCCAGGATTTCACTCTATCAATGAGAATGAATAAAAAGTCATACTAAATGCAAATAATATATTTTTAAAATTACATAAATGTAGTCTGTTTTAGAAAAAATGCTACATCTTTCAATATAAAAAATAACCTACTATTGGTCTTTTCCTCTGTACAGAATAAAGAAAAAATATTACCTCAATATTCTCAACAGCTAGATGGCAACACGCTGCAAGCACTGCACGGCCATCCTGGAAATACCACTCTGCCAGTTCTTTACTGACTCTGTGGAGGAGTCTGTAACAACAAAACAGGAATTCTGCAAGAACACTTCTAAAGTTAATAACGAAAGCACCTGCAATCTTTATAAGTAAGGGAACCGAATGCGGTTGAGCACACTAACAACTCAACCAGAGAAGTTACTGACCCACTTTATTAAGATTATTCATCTTATTAACAGCACTAGACTTCAGCAACACAATCAGACCAAGCTATTTTTTGGATCCTGGATTTTGACTGCATCAAAGTGGAGGACTTGAAACACAAATGTATATTTCCATGTTATTGTAAGCCCCTTGGGGCTGAGACCATCTTTTTGTTCTGTGCTTGTACAGAACCTAGCCTGGCTCTGGTCCATGACTAGTGCTCCTAAAGTTATACAAATACTAGGGCTGTCAATTAATCGCAGTTAACTCACGCGATTAACTCAAAAAAATTAATCGCGATTAATCGCAGCTTTAATCACACCATTAAACAATAGAATATCAATTGAAAGTAGAAGTAGGACTGAGTGGACTTGTAGGCTCTAAAGTTTTACATTATTTTGGTTTTGAGTGCAGTTATGTAACAAAAATATCTACATTTGTAAGTTGCACTTTCACCATTAAGAGATTGCACTATAGTACTTGTATGAGGTGAATTGAAAAATACTATTTCTTTTGTTTATCATTTTTACAGTGCAAATACTTGTAACCAAAAATAAATATAAAGTGAGCACTGTGCACTTTGTATTCTGTGTTGTAATTGAAATCAATCTATTTGAAAATGTAGAAAACATACAAAAATATTTAAATAAATGGTATTCTGTTATTGTTTAACAGTGTGATGAATCACGATTAATATTTTTAATAATGTGATGAATCACAATTAATTTTTTTAATCGCTTGAGAACCCTAACAAATACTAAGTACTACTACTACTACTAAGCACCTGCGCATTTACAGGATGCTGATTTTACTATGTGCACATCAATACATAGCTGCACATTTGTCCTCAGAATTGGAGCAACAGCACTACATTTTTAAAAGGTCACTGTGTACATGCCAAATTTACCTGAACATCCATCTGCTTGCTCAAAAACCTGACTATGAAAATCAGATAACTGCACAAGCAAACAGATACTTGTGCTTGGACTTGCACATGCCCAGCTGTGCACGCATTACATGATTTATGTTTTTCAATGTAGGTGCAAACATGCAGGGCCGGCTCCAGGCACCAGCCCACCAAGTATGTGCTTGGGGCGGCGCCTGGAGGGGGGCGGCGCGGCGGGGCGCTCCGGCCCGAGAGCGGGGCCACGACTGGGCTCGCCTCCCTCCCCGCGGCGCTCCGGACGGTCGGGGAGAGCGGAGGGCCCCAGCCGGGCTCGCCGCCCTCGCCCCGGCGCTCCGGCCGGTCGGGGAGAGCGGAGCCGCAGCGGGCTCGCCGCCCTCCCCGCGGCACTCCGGCTGGTCGGGGAGAGTGGAGGGCCCCGGCCGGGCTCGCCGCCCTCCCCCCAGCACTCTGGCCGCCGGGGGCTCTCCGCCCTCCCCCTGGCACTCTGGCCACCGGGGAGAGCGGAGAGCCCCGGCCAGGCTCGCCGCCCTCCTCCCGGCGCTCTGGCCGCCGGGGAGAGCGGAGCCGCGGCGGGCTCGCCGCCCTCCCCCCGGCGCTCCGGCCGGTCGGGGATTGCGGGCCCGCGGCCGGGCTCGGCGCCCTCCCCTGCCGCCCTGGGGGGGAAGAGGGCGGCGGGTGGCTTTTTTGCCTAGGGCGGCAAAAAAGCCAGAGCCGGCCCTGCAAACATGGGTACATTCATGGGTTTTATTGTGGGCATGTTCGATGGGGAGTCCACCCCACACTCTCCCTGTAGGGGTTAATGGAGGCCAGATAGACCAATAAACCTATTAGGTGGCAGACTGGGAGAATTAAGGCTGAAAGGAAAGCCCTAATTAGGGGAAGCTCACCTGTGCAGGAACAGGTAGGGCTTCTATAAAGCCAGGGAGCTGATAGCAGAGAAGAAGTGGTCTGTAGTCACTCCCTGGGTGAAAAGAAGTTGTTTGGGACTATTGAGGGTAGTGCACAGTTAACTCCTTGGGAGCAGGGAGTTTAGTCGAGCACACTCACACATGAGAGAGAGTAGCAGCGGGGCATGCGGCGAGCAGCAGAAGGGGGCCTTGAACCTGGAAAGAGCTGATTCTCCAGAGTGGCTAGGAGCAGACACCACCTGCAGTGAGTGGACCCTGCGACAGCATGTCAGCTGTCACTATTTGAAAATTTGGCCATTAGTGTCCACTATGTGGCATATTCCTCTTTGGTGAAATGCAGTGTTGCCTTTGGGAGCAGGGGAGGGGTTATGGGAAATATAGAAATAATTAACCTGATGATACTTACTAAAATATGTTTTAGTAAAGTTTTAAATGTCATGAAAATTAAGAAAGTTCTGTTGGTATTAAATAACTCTAAAACGTAGTCATAACAAGCATTTCAAGCCTAATTTATCTGGAAAAATCCATTTGGAGCCAGGAGTGGACATTCACTGATGGGATCCGTTAATGCAGTAGCAGTTACTTAATTATTAGCAGACTCTGCATTAACTATAGGGGAATACAAATATCTGTTTCCTAGACTCTACACTACTGATGTCAAATCCAAATACCAAGACTTCCAGTGTAGTTATTGTCCTTGAGTGCTTTATACTCTGAACTAAAAAATTTACGGAAAAACTTAAAAAGAAGTGACTTCTCTGTAGACTCACTCATTGTAATCTTCCAAATTTCCATCAGTATTTGAAGATCCATTTGATGCTGAAAGCTGTAAGATTTGCATATTTCCCTCACAAGCTGCCTAGAAACCAACAAATTAATCCATCAACCATAAAATACTTTTGCAACCAGACAATTTGACACAGAATCCCTTTTGAAACCTGAGGGCAGTAAAGGAAACATTCTAATAAACTAGTTTAGAGCAACTCTGTTCCCAGGACCTTCTTAGCCATGCAGGAGAGTAAGAGGAAGCAAGACACTCCCGCATCCCTACTGCAGTTGCAGGAGGTCTTCCCAGATTTCAGGCCCAAGTAAATATGATGGATGCTCCCTTTTCTAGAAGCAAATGGACAGGGAAAGAATGAAGAATAAGCAGAGCCATGGCTCTGCTCCTCAATATGCCTGCCAGCAGAGGTGGATGCCTGTGAAAATTCAGGGTTGCAGAAAATTACTTCCCACCTGGAGTAAGACAGGAGCAGCCCAGGACTCAGTGACAATTCCTTCCTGGACTCCACCTGGGGCAATGTAGCTACATGCCACTACACAGTCAGGGTTGAGTCAAAATGCTCAATATAGCCTTTAGTGATTTTATTGCTTACAATTGTTATTTGATTAAGCCCTCGAAACAAGAAAGGCCAACAATGCTATGAACTACAGCAAAAGCATCATGGTGATGTTTCCCAGAGCCAAACAACTAAAAAGATCAATCCTAGCTGTATTGCTTTAAGGTACAAGGAAAATAATTAGGCTGTGCATGAGTATACATCTAAGCTTTTTCCTCAACAGAATATAGTAACAGGTTTCAGAGTAGCAGCCGTGTTAGTCTGTATCCGCAAAAATAACAGGAGTACTTGTGGCACCTTAGAGACTAACAAATTTATTAGAGCATAAGCTTTCGTGGGCTACAACCCACTTCTTCGGATGCATATAGAGTGAACCATATATTGAGGAGATATATATACACACACATACAGAGAGCATGAACAGGTGGGAGTTGTCTTACCAACTAATTGGCCTCTCAGAGTTGGTAAGACAACTCCCACCTGTTCATGCTCTCTGTATGTGTGTGTATATATATCTCCTCAATATATGGTTCACTCTATATGCATCCGAAGAAGTGGGTTGTAGCCCACGAAAGCTTATGCTCTAATAAATTTGTTAGTCTCTAAGGTGCCACAAGTACTCCTGTTATTTTTTTGAGAATATAATAACTATTGCACAAAAGCAATGTGAACATGGGACTTTAAAAAACAAAACAAAACATGCATCAAAAATTCACAATGATTTAAGCTAAGACCACAAAAGCATTCTAGGGTAGTCAGGCCCAAGATAAAGCCTTAGGGCAATCTTACTTACTTATTTATGCATGTAAGCTCTTTAAAATCAATGGAAACCACTTGCAATGAATAAAGCAAGAGAGAGTTGACATTCAGAGGAAAAAATAGACAAAACATTCTGTCTTCTAAACATCATTTTACAGACACGATCCTACATCCCTTCTGCACCATGAGCTCAAATACAAATGTGGGGTGGCACAAAGAAGGCAAAAATGGGCAACAAATATTTTCAAAGTTGGCCTATTAGTCACACTGAACACATTAACAAAGTCAGATATTTAAAACTGTATATTTTCTGCAATATTCTGAACTTTAGGAGCACATTTTTAGCACTTTGCTGCATAGTTTCATTGATCACATTTACTATCCTGCCTTTTTTTTTTTGTTTTGTTTTGTATTTACATTAATCAAACTATTTGTTGTGAAGATCCTCTGAAAGATAGGACAGCAATTAGAACAGTGCAGAATTATCCTAACAGGGGCCCAATCCTATACCCATTAAAATCAATGGCAGTTTTGTCAATTACTTCCATGTATAAAATCTCCAAATATGAGACCCCTTTCATGGTTTCCAAGTCAGAGTTGGCCAGCTGAATACATGAGTGACATGTGGGATTGGGATTTTTGGCCATTTAACAGAAGTGCATGTGTCTGACCTATTAAATATATGCTTAATCTCAGATTTAATGCTGAAAAGTCAGCAATGAATAACTAAATTTACCCCCCTTTCCAAAAGTATTTACTCAATAGCTCAGGGGTTCTCAAACTTTTTTTGCTGGACCCTCCTTTGAAAATATTCAGGCTGGGATAACCCCCCCCCCCACGCCAAAGTGATAGCAGATTACTGTACATACTCATAGGAGCATACTCGTGATATTGCCATCCTTACTTCTGCGCTGCTGCTGGCAGTGGCGCTGTCTTCAGAGCTGGGTGGCTGGAGAGTGGTGACTGCTGTACCCCTCTTCTCCTCCAGCTTGCTCTCCTCCCAACAATATTTGTTTTATCTCATGACCCCTAAAATAGCTTGTGACCCCTTTTTGGGTTGGAACCCCCAGTTTGAGAAATGCTGCATTAGCTCATGATAAATATGGACTAATATCCATGTCAGCAATAATACCTGTGCAACAAGCAGAGCCTCTTTAAGTTGGCCTCTTGAAGTAAAAAAAGTGACTAGTTTCTCCACATCACCAGTAGCTATGCAGTATGGGATAACATCATCATTTTCCTCCTGAATTAACTGGTCAGCTCTCCTAAATGAAATTAAAAACAACCTGGCTGTTTAGTTTTATTTGGTGTTAGATATATTTTTAGCACCCCAGTGGTACATCTAGCAGTAGAAAGATCATTAAAACCCATCTGCCTTGCCAGACTCCAAGAGACATTGGGTGTATTTACACAGCCCAAGGCAGCGAGCCTCCCAGCCTGGTTGACAGCTTTGGGATCATTCCTAAAAATAGCTGTGTAGACAGCACTTTGAAGTTGTGGCTAGGGCTGGAGCTCAGGCTGTGAAGCACCTCCCCTCCCCCGCTCTAGGCTTCAGAAGAGGAGCTCCAACCCAAACTGCTATATCTACACAGCTATTTTTAGTATGGTAGCACAAATCCAAGTCTGTCAACCCAGGCTCAGAAGCTCGCTGCCCCAGGCTGTGTAGACATATCCTTACAAGCTATACAAGATTCTCCCATGAAGACACGACATTAAAAGATTTCAAGCCTCATCACAGATTCTCCCCCAATCCTTAAATTTACCGAATAATATAGTTTTAAAATGTTCCATGCTTTATATATATATATATATATATATATATATATATATATATATATATATATATATATATATATATATATATATAAATATATATATGGAATCCCTATTGAAATCCTCGCTCATTCCATCACAAGTTTTAATGAACAATAAAAGCAACATCACTGGAATGTTGAAAAAGATGCCAGATGCAGTTTACTTTACTAGTACTGATGAATTATATTTGTCTTGGTCCTTTATTTTATGCATATTATAAGTTACAATTGAGCAATGTGTTTTTAGCCTTACCTTTGCATTAGCTTCTTCCAGTATTTCATAGAAACACCTGGTGCAACTGAGAGTGCTTTGTCCCACTGAAACACAACATGTTGTACATGAAAATTTTATGTTTAGAAATAGTTTAAATCAATTACATGTCTTTTCCATTAAAAATAAAATTGTCATGATGTAAAAAAAGAACAAAAAATACGGTGTTACTTTTTATTTGTAAATTGGATACATTTGTTCTGGAGTAACTAATACCCAGATAAAAAAAGTTATTGAGGTACACCTCTACCCCCCTATAACACGGTCGTGGGGAGCCAAAAATCCCTACCGCGTTATAGCTGAAACCCCATTATATCGGGGTAGGGGCGGCAGGGCTCCGGCAGTGATTTAAAGAGCTCCGGGCTCCAGCGGCTGCGGGGAGCCCCAGGCCCTTTAAATCGCCGGCGGAGCCCCGCTGCCGCAGCCCCGGGGTAGGGGTGGCAGGGCTCCAGCTGTGATTTAAAGGGCCCTGGGCTCCCCGCAGCAGCTGGAGCCCCGAACCCTTTAAATCGCCACTGGAGTCCCGCTGCTACCGCGCTATACACAAACCCGTGTTATATCGGGTCGCGTTATAGCGGGGTAGAGGTGTACGTTCCTAAATAAACAGATAGGCACTTCTGCAAATCCCACCTAAGTGAGTTAGGGCTTTTGTAAATCCAGTTAGGTACCTATGTGCTTTGTTAGAACCTAAATACCCTTGTTAAAAATGGAATGTTCGGATTCATGTTTGCCATCTCTTGGGCCAGATTTACAGAGTCACTTTTTCAGAACATAAACACGCTTTAAATTTTGTGTCAGTCTTATGGACCATAAATAGAGTCACAATTCATGGGGTGTTGTGTACATTATTCCTCAATAAGATTGTTTTAGGAGTTATTTTAAAAAATCTATTATTGCACCCATCACCATAATGCTGAAATGCAAACGTACTACTGTTTATATAATTTATTTATTTCTCCACAGTAAATGTTCTGTTATTTTATTTATTTATCCAATTTTCTCTTTATTGTTTGCAAAGCTTTCTTAGCAAGATCAGCATTGGAATATCTATAGATATAGATATAGATATATAGATAGATACACACACACAGACACACACACACATACAATTAGCTTTGTTTTAAGCAGAAGCATTTCTTACTAGTTACTGAAACTAGGTGAGTGTTTCATTAAATGCAAAAATGACACAGTAGGTAAAGCATACCTGAAATGCTATCATGAATTGCCAACCTTACATAGAGCAACAGCATTTTAACAGAAAACAAATAACCAGGGTTTTGGTTTTAATCTTCACTGATGCTATGACTCAAAAAAATTCCCCTCCCTTAAGAGATATAAAATATGCCATTTTAGTTGTCAATACATTTTTGTTTGTACTTCAGTTAAAAGTAATCTGTTCGGAGCAACCCATCTTGTTAACCCTTTGGGTGTTTCCTTAAGCCAAGTTTCACTGTACAGGTTAAAAACATCAAAATTGCAGGAAAATCACTCTTTGCTAGATTTATAACTCTGTTGTTTTCTCTCATCTAGAGGTAGTATTTATTAGACTTTTATACTGTTCTTAGTTCTTCATTAGTTGGTTTAGTACTTTACCTCTCCAAGCTCCACCATAAGTTCACAGTATCTCTGAATTTGTCCTAATCTTAAATGTATTTCCGCTGCTTCTTTTAGCCTTTCCTCCTTGCTAGGTGCACCAATACCTCCTCCAAATTTGGACATTTTTACTGTTGTTAGTTCTTGGGCTTTGGACTGGTAAAGAAAAAAAAAAACACTATACTTATTTTTTTCTGATTAATACAATTATTGCTAAGACCAGTAAGTATTAAAATCAAATATTTTAATGGTAATATTAAAAGTGCCATTTGAGAAGATAGATAACAGCTTTTTCACTAAAGATCTTAAACATTGAAGAGATTACGTTGAACTATTACATTGCTACACCCATTGCATTAGGGCTAATTAGTTGTATTCATATATTATTTATTTATTTAAATTTATTTATAATTTTTATTTATTATTTTTTTCATTCCATTATCCTGATTCATATTTTTTGGATTATATACATTTTCATTTCATTCCATTCTTAGACACTTATTGATATCTCATACATATACATATGCTACCTCATAAAAATCATTACCTTGTATTTTTTGAAAACTCATTAAACACACATTTTGTGAAAACACACACATACACACACACGGGGGGGGGGGAGATGGTAACTAAGGCTCTTAGTTCTGATGGGAGTATGGAGTTGAATCTAAGTGAGGGTCGGATTATGGTAGGTGGGTTTGGTTTCTGCCCTTGAATCCTCATAACCTGCCATGTCCCATTCCCTCCATGACTATTTATATTTTTAACCATAATGGAGGTAAAGATTTCAGTTATGACTATTAAAAGGAGAAGCGGAATTTTCCAATGTGCTAATTGTATATAAGAGAAATTATTTATAGAGAGTTAAAATACAAAAATCACATTTCGTCTTAACTAATTAAGAGAAATAAGGCAAAAGTGAACTTTTCTAACCCTCCTCCCATGTCAAGGGCTCTCATTTTATTTCAACTATCACTCAGTCATAGCTGCACATGCGACAATTTTTGCATTCATGACTTCACAGCACCAACGACTGAAGATGGAGATTGAATCAGACCTTTACACAAGTGGATAATGCAAAGATCAGTTCTTGGCCCTATGTTATCTAACACTGATTAATGACCTGAAAGAGACCCTTCCAGAGAACAGTTCCATTGCCTGCATCTACTGGTGCTTACAGTTTTCTCAAGAAGCAACAGAATAAAACTGACCTAACTCTTGCCAGTTTCATTGCTCTCTACAATATTCTCAAATAGCAGCAGTGAAAAAAGTGACAACACTCTACCCAGTTTTTAGTCTGCAGTAGTTTAAGGAAACCTAAGAGCAGACAGCATAGGTGTTGGAGCGCACTGTCTGCAGACTTAGGAGACCAATACTGGGGATGAGTAAACCTTGAAAATGTGAACTGAGTGTATCTACACAACTATAAGGGCTAGATTTTTTTTAAGCTTTTAGGGAAAAGTTGAGAGTTTTTCAGAATTTGATGGCATTTGCCCAGAAAAACTTACTACATGCCATGTCAGTGGAGGTTTCAAGCCCTACTCTCAATTTTTTTGTCTTTTTTTCTAAAGCTATGATTTGAATGTGCCTAATTCAAATGTAATTATGGAAGTTTGATCCTGAGGGATATTATGAAGACAAAGAGATTTTCTGTTTGCTTTTGCTTTTTCAGTAACATATTATCAGAGTAAGATGTGTGCTGAATGATACACGTCATGGTTACATAATCAAGTGATTTGACACATTGAACATCAAAGTGCATAATAACAAGAGTTAGTAGTCTGACTCCACAGCGCAGGCTGCTATAATGTTTTCATTTTTCCATTGTTTTGAAACACTCTGTTTTTAACAGACCATAATCTAGCATTTTACCACTCAACATATGGAGTAGTCACAGGTGCCTCTAATACAGGGCAGAACAGTACAGAGAACTGCAAGTAAAATGTTTATCATGATTTCCCCCTTGCATAGCAACTAAATCAACAGAGTAGCTGTGTGTTCAAACCTTTGCTTTCACTTACTCCTGTTGCCCCTATTAATGTGTGAGAAGAGAGACAGGCGGAGTCCAAGACAAAGCAAAAATAATAGCTTTTTACAAAAGGCAAAAGGAGGATGGAAGAAATTTGTACTATTTGTATTACAGTAGCAGTAGCAACTAGATGCCTCAGTCATGGCGAGGGTCCCATTGTGCTAGGTGCTGCACAAACAGAATAAAAGATGGTTCCTGCCCTAAAGAAATTACACTTATAATCAAGACACAGTAAGTGGATTTAACAAACAATTGGACACCTCTGCTGGCAGTTTCCCTTAGGCATCATGGTAGAACTGGATCCTAAGAGGGATTTGAAGGAAATCAGAGTAGCAGATTTACAGCCTGCCTTTGGGGTGGGTGGGGAAGGAGAAGGTTGCTCCATGCATAAGTATAGCATGAAAGGAAGTGTGTGGTTGGTTGTGGGAGAAGTGGACAAATGGGCCATGCATCATTGGTAGAGCCAAGAGTGGGAGATAATGTGATAAGATACAAGAACCTAACAGGGGCTACGCTGTGAAAGGTCTTAAAGATAAGGACCAAAGGCACTGCAATACATCCTTGTGACAGGGTAGTCTGCCCCTAAAGAATAAGGTACCTAGGGGTCAGCCCATTCCCATCATGTAACATGGCCCTTCAAGATTTTGAAAGTCAGATGTATATAAAAGGACCTAAGAGATATCGAAAGAGAGGAAGCGGTCCTGGGAATAATTGGTGTTTTCGGGGCAATCCAATCACTGTGTCTTTATGGGCACTAGCCAGGAGCCTTGCAGAG
This sequence comes from Emys orbicularis, assembly GCF_028017835.1. Lineage (NCBI taxonomy): Eukaryota > Metazoa > Chordata > Testudines > Emydidae > Emys > Emys orbicularis. Next base: position 77,657,823 of record NC_088687.1, on the reverse strand, counting down.
AGGGCAGGACAAGGCTCCCCTCTCACCCAATCAACTGGGGATGAAGTGAGGGAAATGGACCAGCTTAAATACTGCCTCCTCTGTCACTGCAGAGCAGACACTAGCAGAAGAAGTCTGGCTGCTGAACCCTCTGAGCCTGAAAGTTAACTGGGGAAAAGGGGCCAACTAAAGGAGAATGCCTATGGTTGGCTAAATTACAACCCAGCTCCAAAGAGGAGAACTGGAGACTCCTATCTTAAGGAGAGAAGTAATAATTATCTGAATTACCCAGGTCCAGGAGGAGGGGTGGGGCTCCTGGCTTAAGGAGAAACAGGGTGACTGTTTCATTGACCTATTCCAGAAGGAAAGCTGGGGACTCCTATTTTGAGAGAGCGATGATGTGAAGTCCTACCCCAGCTCCAGAAAGGGGGCCTAAGAGGTCTCCTGAACAGGGGCAGGGAGCTGATCACGACTCTTATACAGACTGAGCATGGAGTGAAGTGAGATGACTATCAAAAGTGAGTTGCACTTTCTAGAAAGACTTAGTAAATCAGACCCCATGAAGGGGGTATATGTTTTGAATTAATCTAGTCTGGGTAACTGATTGAAAGAACACAAAGGGGTGATGCATGCAAAACATCAGCAGGGCCCTGAAGTGGTGTGCTGGAGGGCAGCGCCCCATGAGACTCCACAAGGAAAGAAGAGCCATACTAGCAGGGCGGGCTCCAGGCACCAGCGCAGGAAGCAGGTGCTTGGGGCGGCCAATGGAAAGGGGCGGCCCGTCCAGGTCTTCGGCGGTAAGTCCCTCAGTCCCTCTCTGAGGGAAGGAGCCGCTGCCAAATTGCCGCCGAAGAATGAAGCGGCGTGGTAGAGCTGCCGCCGAAGTGCCACTGATCGCAGCTTTATCTTTTTTTTTTTTTCTTTGCCGCTTGGGGCGGCAAAAAAGCTGGAGCCGGCCCTGCATACTAGAGATGTGATCCAGTGCCTCTGTCAATAATCCATGTTTCACTTGTATCCATGAGCTTTATCCTCACACCTGATCTTTTGCAAAAAGAAGAAATGCCTGCCTTTTTTCTAAAATGTGACTCCTTTTCATTGTAAGTGTTCAGCTTTGTAAAGCAGTGGATTTTCATATTTTTATAACTAAAAAATAAAACTACTGATAAACAAGTTTCACATAGTCTGCATACTTCACTTACCATTCTAAATCTAACCAGATGTTTCATATGCATAATTCCTTTGCAATAATTTTGTGGAAGCAAGCTATCGTCCTGTCCTTTTATTACAGCAACGAGGTCCCATAAATTTTTACTGCCTCCTGGAGGCTGAAATAATTAAAAATAAAAGAAACAGATTACAATAATGTGCAAGAGATATTAAAATGAAACCTGCAAAGTATATGGTATGAATTTATTAGTCAATTCAAAGGTAAATATTTTCAGAGTATATCAGGTTAGACACATACTACAGTCTTTTGAGTAAGAACTATTAGTGCAGTTAAGTGTATCAAGATGAGACCTGTATCAGTTATATAGCCACAAAGCACAACATACTTATACACATACATAGCACACACATACCACATGTGTGGAGAGAATATCTGTATAAAACTGAAGAAGCATGTGAAAAAATAGCAGAGATGTCATAAATAAAGAACACATGATGGTGTCATATGGAGGTTTTACTGCCATCAGTTAGAAGTGGTTGCATTACTCATATGTGGCAAACTAACAAATGATATGCATAATCCTAAAAGAACGCTGATAAAACCTTTGTTCATCACCACACCACCATTCATTTACTATATGCCATATGTGTTACAGAAATACTATTTGGGGAATGTTTTAGTGAAGTTTTAGTGGGTCTAATTCTTGTATCCCTCCACCTGTAAATCCAGGTACCTAGGTTACCATGAGTCTAGGGCTCAGAGAGAGATTAAACTAAAACATATAAAAACACCATTAAAGTGACCCGAAAAGCCTTCTTAGAAATAAAAGTGTCATAAGTTTAATGCCTGATATATTCTGAACTTGGAGCAAGCACTGGGTCCCAATTCTAGTCCTGAAAAGTTTAGGAATAGGACTTCAAGTTTATCAGACTTTAATAGTAGTGACTAGAGCTGATTAAAAAAATTCCAGAGACTTTCTGACACACGAGAAATTCTGATATTTTGACATTTGTTTTCGTCCCGAATCAAAACTAAACATCAAAATATTTATACTTTTTGCAGAACAAATATTCCATAACATTCTGATTCAGAATTTTTTGTTTCTATGTTTTTGACTGAAACAAATGGGGCCAGTAGGTGAGAAAGGGGGCTTGAGTGACCCGGAACTACAACTGCCGTGAAGTCCTGCAGCAGCTCAGACAACCGCAGAGCTTAATGCAGACTCAACCCAACATGAAACACTTCACTTTGACAAACTGAAACAAAATGTTTAATTTTGGGCGGACAAACAAAAGCAATTTTATTGATTTTCTCAATGGAAAATTCTGCTGAAATTTATCTATTGCAGCAGAAAATTCTGATTGTGATTATACCATATTTTCAACCAGCTCTAGGAGGGACATTTTCCATCTATAAACTATCACTAAGCAGAAGTCCTTCGTGCATGTGCTGAGCCTATTTTGAAGGAAATAGTACACAAGGGAGGGGAGAAGAAAGAAGAAACTTTTCTTTTGCAGTTTAATTTAAGGAATACATGCATGCGCAACATGTTGATGATTGTGGAATACTTACTGACAAACATTCTGAAAACCACCTTAGTTTTTTCCCTCGAGGATTACCAATCAGCTTGTCCACCTCCTGTTTAATATCCCTGGATACTTTACCACACAGCAAGGGAGGAGCACCTGGTTCCACAGCACGATCTAATCAACACAAATATTTATGTACACAAACATTTTATTAAAGGTAATCTAACACAAAGCAAATGAAAATAACAGTATGTATAATTTACCTACCAGTATTGCCAATGATCTCATCCCAAGATCTGTCTGCCAGGATATTTATTTGGAGAGGGTTTATCAGAGGTGTTAAAGACCAAAGTCTCACAGTGGAGTCACGAGAACAAGAGGCCATAGTGAATGGACGACTAGGATGACATGTTAAACCTAATGGAGAGACCATTTTAAACATTATTCAGACAATTACATTTATCTGCTAATTAGTTTTAAGGAAAATATATTATGGACTTTTAAGGTATCACATAAATACATTTTAGCAAAATAAGAATGGAAACATTAACATTTAAAACTATATTACCATATACATCTGCACCATGATCATAAACTGTGTCTAGACAGGTTCCATCTCTTGTGTCCCACACCCGAATTGTATAGTCCCAGCTGCCTGATATTAATAGGTAAGGGATTTCAGTATTCCACATTAGTCCCCGTACTGGTGCTGTATGTCCACTAAGAACATTTATACAAGCATCTTGTGTGTAATCCCATATTCGAACAGTGCTGAAAACAAGACACAAAAAGCATATATCCATCAATATACCAAAACAGGATCACACCTTCAGCAAAATTCTGAAGTTCACATTTCACCTGGAATATTTACTTATCTAGATTTACACACACAGTAATACAAGAGCTTTTATCCAATGCTTTGGGCACCCTATACAATTTGTTAAAAGAACACTAAAATAAAGAGACCTGTCAGTTCAATTCAAATACACTGTGACAGCAAAAATGTAACTGAAATTCATAGATTAAAAGATTCCGATAATCTAGTCTGGCCTCCTGTGTAACACAGGTATAGAACTTCCACAAAATAACTGCTAGAGCAGAAATCCCCAAATTGAGGGGTGCACCCCTCTAGGGGAAGCGCAGAAGAACATTCCGGGGAGGGTGTGTGGCGGGGCCCGGGCCAGCCCTCACAGGGAGTGGTGAGGGAGCGCCAACCAGCCCCGCTCCACCCCCAGATCCGTTCCTGGCCCCGGCCCCACCCACGGCCCTGGCTCCTGGCCCCGTGCCCAGCCCCAGCCCTGCACCTGGCCACAGCAGCTGACTCCCACCATGGCCTGGCCACGGCTCTCCTCCCAGCCACAGGCCCCAGCCCCACCACCACCACTAGCCTCAGCCGCTAGCTAGGCTCCGTTCCCGCCCTGGCCCCAGACCCACCCCCAGCTGCGGCCCCAGCCTTGGCCCCCTTACCCCATCCACCGCCCCCTGCTCCCCCAGAGCCACAGTTCCGCTCCCGGCCCCAGTTTGCGGGGGGGGGGGGGTGTTGTTATTTGTTATTTCCCATGTGGTAGCAATGGTTTCTGCAGGGTTTTCTGGAACAGTGGAACCCCTCAAACAGCTATGGGGGTGGTAGGAAGCGATTCATGCCTGTATCATTGCTATATTTTCTGTTTAAGAATAATCAAATTAATTTTCTAAATGTCCTTTCATGTACGATAGTTCTAAACATTGGCTAAATCTAATCAGCAACCCCAAGCATAGAGGGTTGTTTTTTAAAAAAAAATAATCAAATAGTTTCTTGACATGAACATCATATTTCTCTTTTTACAAAAGATTAAAATCTGACAGGCAACGTATCTACTTGCACACTAGCAAAGCCCACTCATGCCAGTGAACATGCAGGGCAGGTATAGCAGCCCTATTTTTGTTTCCCCAAACCTGCAGAGGAAAGATTCTACAAACCCTGCATCACAAAGCAGAACTGACAGTGAGAGGGTGTACTTTGTATATACATGTAGCTCATGAATCAGAAATGGCCCAAAGGCAATTAGTGACCACCCATACACAGCCTCCTCTCAGAAATCTTATGCAATGTATACATCCACCTGTTTAGGGGAGCATTTGGCATAGTTCCAGAATTTCACTCATGAAATACAGTGTTACCAAATGAGAGAAACAAAAGGCTAACAAATTTTCCAGAATAGTGTAGGACCTAGCTATTCAACTCTCCTGACTTTAGAGTGTGATTGTACTCTGAAAATGACTATGTATTATCTAGGTACTTATATGGCCCCCATTACCATAGTCTGAGTGCCTCACAATCTTTCGTGTATTCACAATATCATAGAGTTCCATATTTATTGTCTCTCACTGAATTCATAAAAAGTTTGCAATTTACAAGTAAAAAGATTTTTTTTCTGTCAGCCTTGCAAATGCAACACGAGCTCTCAAAATCAAGTGTTTTTTTTAATGCATACCAATGAATGCACGGATAGAAAATTTGTATCTGCGTCCAATCCACAAACATGGTCCGCGGATATCCACAGATCTGCAGGGCTCTACCCAGGAGCTCCCCACATGTCCTCCCCGCTCCCAGAGGCCAAGGCCTCCCCACTGCCATCCTAGAGCTATAGTAATCCACACAGACCTGCTGTTGAGGAGAGACAGGGACAGGCTCTGATCCTCTGATCTTATGACCCCTCCCAAAAATATTTTGGATACCTGTTGGAAAGTGACTGGGAATCACAAAAGAGGTGGTGGTTCTCGCCTGACTACCTTGAGGAGAAGTTTCTTTAACCCCTTTCTGACCCTTTGCTTATTCACAGCTGTCATCAGTAATGCCATTGAAGGGGTGGTGTGGCCCCTTCAAAGATCTCCACAGATGATATTCAGTCTATCATACTCTAGACAGTCACACAAGGGAACCTTATTCCCTCCACTCACAGGGTCTTGGATGCAATGTGAGTATGTAGTATCATCCCAATATAGTCCCTAAGTGGTAGGTGGCAGTCACTGACTCCATTATCTGGGTAGGGTATAGAGTGTTGTAGTCATGTATCTGTCACATGGAGGCAGGCATGGAGCCAAGCCAGGATCTGCATTGTGGAGGAGGCAGGGCTACAGTTTGGACCTTAAATGTTATTCATAGACACAATGATAGTAATGTTTGTTTGTTTTTTATGGTGCCAGCACCAGTGCAACTTGAGACCTTAAGTCTCTCACAGAATCTAAGAATACACACCCATCATCAGAACCACTGCAGAGGATTCCTTCTCTCAGAGGAGACCACCTTACATGAAACACCTTTGCAGTATGCCCCGTAAAAACCTTCAGTGGCTGATCAGAGCTTGTTGCTAGGTAATAAACACGAACATTTTTATCTTCACATCCAGTGGCTATCATATCTCTGCAAAATGACAACAGTACAATCATCAGCCATTGGAGTCAGTAGAAATATATTGTTCTCAATTCTAAAAAATACAAATGTAGCACACATTTTAATGTATATCTCGGAAAATTTGACTTGTATTTGCTTTTTTTCATGTTATCTCTTTAACAGTTGAAATTATGCTTCAATATATGATACACAACTACAAACAGTGGGTTAGACCCTCAGCTAGTGTAAATAGGCAAAGCTCCATGAATTTCAATGGCGCTACAAAATTTACACCAGAATCTAGCCCATTATTTTCCAATAAATCTATTGAGTACACAGTAACAACAGAATAATTTTTTGCACCTATCACTAACTCTGCCCGAAGCAAAAATTTGCAAAATAAATGAATAACATGACAGATCTGTTTCCTGTTGTTCTTTTCTCTGCTATTCCTTAAAGCCTGGTTGCCATATTTACAGAACAAGGTTTTAAATAATAACACTGTCTGTATGTGTTGTGCTCAGGATTAGGCTATGTATATAATTATACAATTAAAAAAAATGAATAAATGGTAACGGTACTTGAAAAAACAGAATAAATGGAAATGGTATTTGAAAGGAAAGTCAAATAGTGGCAGAAAAATAAGTCACATATCCATTGCTATGTATTTTATTTTTAACCATTATCTTATGGAAAAGTTATCCAGCTGTGTGCAGTTCTCCCATTATTTCACTGCACCCAATCTGACCTCCCAATTGCTGAACCCCTGAACCTTCCCTTTCCACCCACATCCAGTAGCTATGACTCAATCTCACTTGCACCTGCCAAACTCCCCTGCAGTTTTCTCTCCCCCAATGTGCACTCCGTTTCAGCTCTTGCTGCAAGATTAGTATTAAAAATTCAGCATTACAATGTAAGTCAACCTCATAACCTCACAAACACAGCAGATCCGATATTATTTTTGCTATTGTATATTGTTAATAAGGTGCTATCATCAGCATAGTATGAGAAAGCACTGTTGTTTAGTATTCTTTTTTTGAAAAAAATGAAGCGCTTTTTGGAAAGTTTAAAGATCACATTCTAAATTACCTTTTTCTTATATTACGAGTTAAAATAAGTTAGCCTACATGATGATATTTGTGTTTGCCTTTTCTAAGCAAATATTTTTGATCATATTAAAATACAGATAGCAAAGACTAGGAGGGAGAAAATTATCCACAACACAGACTGTAGGCACCTTTTAAAACCACAGTCTTCCAGGGTTCTTAAAATCACCTCTTTGTGTAAGGTGAGGTCTGTCCTATGGTAGAGAGGAACAGAAGTGAGGAGTTTGACATGAATGGACCATAGGGAGGAAAGGAAATTAAGTGGCCTGCTATTGCCACATGAAGGGGCCAGAAAGAATTAGACACTTCTGTTTCCCTGCTAAGACAAGCTGGACCACCATCACAACAAGCTATAAGGAACAGGGGGAAAGCCGCAGCTAAATTAGCCACACTGAAGTTTCTATGGGGAAGAGGCAACTCTGCTTCCTATATATGCAGCTTCTCACAAATATTAGAAAAATTATTCCACCAAAGCCAAATATTAAAATTTTGACCAATATTTATGGAAACACTTGTTCAAAGTCTATATTTTTGCAAAAAATATGCAATCTTGGGTTTCCAAACAGATTTTTTTTAGTTGTATGCACTCAGGAAAGACTATGCAGATTTTGTGCTCTTTGTTCCTTTTGTAACCAATTTACACCATTCTTGAATTTACACACTACAAATCCTCTAACTTTTTGTAATTATTCTCATGGAATATATTTTATTATTTTTTTTTAGTATCAGTGTTGCTAAATTAAATATAATAATTTATGTCTCTGCAAGTCAGTTGCATCACTGACACAGTGCATCAATTTTTTTTTTAAGTTTAGCTATACTGAGGGTATGTCTATGCAGCAACTGGAAGGGTACTTCCCAGTGCGGGTAGACAGGCTTGCACTAGTTCAAGCTGATGTGTCTACCTTCCTGTGCTGGGACGCATCCCTCCAGCTGCTGTGTAGACATACCATCAAGGCTTCCCATTTATTCCTCACATTCTTTCTGATTACTTCAAATGGGAAACCTGTTGAACGTTTATTAATTTAGTTTGAAGAACTGGAACTCTCCTGTCTAGAAGTACAATTGTTCTAATTTATGGATGTTAAATACTAAGATGACCCATTTCTAAATTATTTGCTCACAAGTGGGACATCAATTAAGGTTTTATTTTAAAATGAAGCATATGAAAATACATGATGTAAATTTTAAATAAGTAAGTAAGTAAGTAAGTAAATGGTTCCACTGTGCCTGAACATTCTCATGTACTCCCTGGCCACACCTCCTTTTGTCTCTCCACAGCCAGAGTGTATACGCAGCGGGAACTAGGCCTGCCTGATCATAATACTTTTTTTTTTTCAGCCAGGAGAAGAAGCCAAATCTGCTAAGCTTCAGTGGCATATGATTCCATATGTCCAGGGGCGGCTCTATGTTTTTTGCTGCCCCAAGCACGGCAGGCAGGCGGCTTTCGGCGGCGCGCCTGCGGGTGGTCCGCTGGTCAGGCGGATTCGGCGGCATGCCTGCGGGAGGTCCGTCGGTGCCGCACCATCGGTGTCCCCGCCGCCGAATTGCCACCGAAGCCGAGGGACTGGCGGACCTCCCGCAGGCGCGCCGCTGAAAGCCACCTGCCTGCTGCCCTCACAGCTACTGGCAGGCCGCCCCCCGTGGCTTCCCGCCCCAGGCACGTGCTTGCTGCACTGGTGCCTAGAGCCGCCCCTGCATATGTCAGCATACTGTTTTTCCTATGAAGCACGACCAAATGGTTAATGTGAGCTTTTCCCCAAAAAAACCTCACAGCCTTGAAGACTCTCCTCTTCTGGAAGCCAAGCCACTGGTCCCTGTCCCCCTCTGCCTTCCGTTGCACCCAAAATTAGACTTACAGTGCAGTTCTACTCTGAAAAATGACTCATAAATATGGCATTGGGTCTCTCACTGACTTCCATGCACCTAGCCCTGCAGATACACTCAGAGTGAAGTGGAGTTCTTTTCTTCTCATACATCATCACCAGTAACACAAGATCTACACGCCAAACACTGTCCTTTACACCTGTATCATCCCCACTGCCTTCAATGAGGGCAGAATATTTGGCCTGCAGATTTTGTATTACTGGTGACGCTGCATAAGGAAAAGAATTTGAAGTGATCCTCAGTGCCCAGATTGATGTTTAATGATATTTTTACAGTCATATTATTAGGACAGAACTGCACATCAAGGATGGCAGTGCAGCTCATGTTAAATAATAATGTCTGTAAATAAGGAAGAGTAAACTGGCCTTTTACAGTATGGTCCCAGGATTCTCTGCCTTTATAAAACTAGGTCAATACACTGATATCACATTTTAAAATACCTTTGCATTATCTTTATGGTCATTCATTTAAGTTATAAATGTTGTTAGTTAATTAGTTCAATTAACTATTACTCACTTGTTGTTTTGGCTCCAATCACAACCAAAAACTGCAGCTGGATGTTTGTACTTGTGAAGAACTTTGCCATCAATGGTTCGAATAATACTGAAATCAATTACAATATGGTAATAAGAAAAAAACCCCAACATACTCAGTAGGACAACCCAGGTCAAAACTGATTTTATGTGCACCTATAATCAACATAAGGAGTCAGATTGCAGAAGTGCACAAGTGAAGGAAGAACAAAAGAAACCTTTCCATCCTTGCAGCCCCCACAAAGGTCACAGTTATAGTCCTTGTGCTTCCCCAAATACAAGGGCTGGTTAGAGGTAGTATACCTTTCCATAGAGGCACAGAATCACAGAACCATAGGATTAGAAGGGACCACAACGACGGGGTGAAAGTAAAATTGAACTCTTACCAGTGTGGGGGTCAGCTCCGGGGGTCCCCTGCCCCCAGAAGGAGCAGGGCCTCGGGCAGAAGGGGTAGGGCTGGGGGTCAGCTTCCCCCAGCAAGGCCATCCGCGTTCCTGGCCCCGCGCTGCCCGGGGCTCCAGCGGGGATTTAAAGGGCCCGGGGCTCTGACCGCTGTTGCCGTGGCCGGAGCCCTGGACCCTTTTAAATTGCCGGGCACGGGGCAGCTGCTCCTTTTGCCTCCCCCCTGTCGACAGCCAGGGGGGTGGCAAAAGGGGCAACAACATTAAAGCGCTGCCATGGCAGCACTTTAAGTAGGGTCCTTAAAGCACTGTCACGGCAGCGCTTTAAAGTCAGCAGTATGGGCTGGTACCGGCGGCCCGTACCGCCTTACTTTCACCCCTGCACAAGGGTCATCTAATCTAACACCCTACCAACATGCAGGATTTGTTGTGTCCAAACCATCCAAGACAGATGGCTATCCAGCCTCTTTTTGAAAACTTCCAGTGAAGGAGCTTCCATGACTTCCCTAGGCAAGTGTGACATGAACCAACTGTGCCACAAACATTAAGTAAATGGTTCCAGTGTGCCTGAACATTCTCATGTACTCCCTGGCCACCCCTCCTTTTGTCTCTCCACAGCTAGAGTGTATACACAGCAGGAACTAAAGTTCCATACCTACGCCTGCCTGATCATAATGCAAGCAGTAGCGCACATACCACTAACAGGAAACAATACTGCATTTTTGTTAGCAAATGGCATAATATATTGTGACAGACCCAGACCAGTGGGGTACAGGAGTCTGGTAGAGGGCAAATATACTGGTCACTGGATGAGTAGTTTTCTGTTCCCTGAGTGACCAGAGCAGGGGCTGCACTAGAGACCCACCAAGATAGAGGAGGAACTTTGTCACAATATGCATATGTTGCTACTGTGTTGTCTGCTGTTGATGTAGTGCTATGTAACATTATATTAATATATATAAGCAGAACACATCCAATGGTTATTTATGCCAAGATCTTAAACATTAAAAATATGGTGCTATCAAAGTTCACCTGCCCAAATAGCAGATTATTTTTCAACATGACACTCACCAGAATCCATCACCACTGCAGGTCGCTATTCTTTTGGAATCTTTATGACTCCAGGCAATGCAGAAGATTCCATTCTTTCCATGCTTCAAAAAATGCAAAATACCTATCAATAAGAAATAATTCACCCCTTTTTCCTCTTAATTACTGACTTCTCTGTGGTTTTGCTAGTAGGATTCATCCCCATTTCCCTAAGTACAGTACATACACTGCACTTTTACACATTAATGAGGCCCTAGCCTTGTTGGGCCATGTAGGGTATGTGACCGGGAAAAAGGGAGTGTGGCTGGAGTGCCATTGTACTCCAGTGACCCCCAGACACTCCAAACTATGCTGCAGGCAGGCCTGGTCCAGAACCATCAACAGGATCAGAGAGTCTCAACTGCAGAGTGAGCACTTTGTGTCTATATGAACTTGGATGAGGGTTAGCTGGCTGCTGGGTACTTAACTTGGACAAGGTTGAGAAAGTTAGTGGGCTGTGTGAAGCAGCTAGAAAAGTTGGTGGAATATATATCAACACCACTCACTGAGGAAAGGTAACTTGTAACACAGGTGTGCACATTAGGCGTGTTTTTAGATCTTGGGCTGCTTCTGGATGCCCTAGTGGCATCTGTGGTCAAGAACTTTATTTTTCCATCTGTGACTGCTGAGAAGAAGCCCCTTTTCTCTCTCTGATGCAGAGTTTACCACAGTTATCCATGTCTTTGTCACCTCCAGATTAGATTGCTGTAAGGCAGTCTACATGGGGCTACACATTGAGACCACTTGAAAACTGAAGTTAGTGCAGAATGGTGCAACCAGCTTATTAAATAGAGCTTTATGCCAGGAGCAAATTACATCAGTGCTCCAGCACCTGTACTGACCACCACTAAGATTCCAGGTAATGCAAGCCCATAAGAGGGGCACTTAATACAGATTTTTATAAGTCTAAATCAATAATTAAATAACAGTGCATTGCTAATGCAGCACTGTCATTCTGGAGTGAGACCTCAGGACTATAAATTAAACGAGTTTTATATCTGGTAGCAATAATCACTGCTACATTATATTTTGATATATTTTTGAGTCTGAAGATTAATAGAATAGAATAGAATAGAATAGAATAGAATGCATGTGCTTTTGAGAGGAAATATTCCACTTTGCTTTTGGATCCTCTGTTAGTCAACTAGTAAAGCAATGATATTGAAGTGATGGATCCAAGCATGTCACAAAACCAACTTAAGGAAGTGCGTCGTACCTGTTCCAGAGCTCAGACTGGGTGTAATCAATTTGGCTATATTTTTAAGTTAAGTTACATACCTCTTTAAAACATACAAACACTGATCCAGCTTTATCTACAACAGCACTAGAGGGAGCCACGAGCTTACATTTAAGAAACCAAGCAAAATAAACTCATCTCACCTCACTGAACCGGGTTACCATTTTGCCTCTAGGGACATCCCAGATAAAACCACCATTCCTGGAGGTTGCACCAGCTATGCAGTTCAAATCCCCTTGGAGGAACAGACATTAGAGACACATTATAATGAGTACAATGTCAGTGTTATTTTTACATATATAATTTTCAATTTTAATTAAAGAAATACATAACCATATGATAGCAATGGCAGATTAGCAATGTAGCCTCACAATCGGAGCCCAAAATTTGCAGGGGACTTGACACTAATTCACAAGCAGCAGTTCCAACAAAAGCCTTATGTGTTCTACCCTCCTACTCTGGGCACCGCTGTGCAAGGTAGACACTGACTGGTTGCAAACATGAGCTGAAGTCCCATCCCAACCCCATGAACTGAATGCAGAGAGAGGACAAGATGTACCACCTGACAGCACTTTGTTGTCCACAGGCTTTCTTTGAAACTATAAATGCCCCACAATGTCTAGTGCTTAAAGCTCAAAGCATCTGCAGAAAATTATGTAGTTTCATTTTAAACCTGTCTGAACAGCAGAACACAGCAGAAAAAGTGCTCTCTCTCTCATAGTTGGGCACACATAGGACAGATGTGAGGACACTTGAGCAATCACTTTTCTTTTTAAATTACTTCCAGTCTTGGACCATCAGATTCCACTACTATCTATCCCTATAGGCCCCCATCACTGTAATACCTGAGTACTTCAAACACATTTGTGAATTCATCTTCACAGTACTCCTATGATGTAGGGAATCATTATTGTATACATTCTACAATGGGGACTAAGACACAGAAACACAAGACTCCACTTTCTCATCACTGTGACTCAATCCCAGAACAGAAACTGGTGCTGTTAACCAGGCACGTCTCAGACAGAAAACACCCATATGGTGCAGAAACAATGAATTTTGGATTATACTTCAGGGGCTCAGAGGAGAAAATCTGGAGAGGGACCCAGGGGAGCAGAAAAGATATTCAAGTAGGTGGAGTTATGGAGGAGGGGAAAGAGAAATCAGTATGTTCAAAGTTCTTTCTCCAGATCAAATCCAAATGTTGGCAAATATTGTACGTGTGGGAACTAATGCATTTGGTGGATGATGCAAGCCAAAAAGTGGAAAGGGATCAACATTTTCTCTTTCAGATAAAGTTATTTATTTCCCACAAATCAAATTACAAATATATTTCTGTTGCATGTTATTTGTATTTGATGATGACATATCTCCTAGTACTACTAAAGCAGGGCATAAAGAAAAGAATGGGGGATTCCAGTCACCCTTGTGACAGGTTTCAGAGTGGTAGCCGTGTTAGTCTGTATCAGCAAAAACAATGAGGAGTCCTTGTGGCACCTTAGAGACTAACACATTTAGGCCTGGTCTACACTACGACTTTAATTCGGATTTAGCTGCTTTAATTCGAATTAACGCTTGACCCGTCCACACAACGAAGCCATTTAATTCGAATTAAAGAGCCCTTTAATTCGATTTCTGTACTCCTCCTCGACGAGAGGAGTAGCGTCAAAATCGGTATTGTTAATCCGAATTAAGGTTAGTGTGGCCGCAATTCGAAGTTATTGGCAATTCAATGTTATTGGCTACCCACAATGCAACGCTCTGGAAATCGATGCTACTACGGTAGCTTGGACGCACACCACCGAATTAATGGTGCCTAGTGTGGCCGAATACATTCGAATTTATAAAATCGGTTTCCTAAATTCGAATTATATAAATTCGGATTAATCCTGTAGTGTAGACATACCCTTATTTGTGTAAGGGTGAAGGAGTGGTTGGCATGACCTAAGCAGTAACTGCTGCAGATTTGAGGCTGTTGTTGTAATTACAGAAGAGCTCTGCTGTTGCTCTATTGGATAGGGAAAAATTCATCCTCCTGTCCCCTGGAAGACTCTCCAGCAGCAGGCATAGCTACGTGGACATGATATTTTGAGGAAGATTCCTCCAAAGGGCCCTTTTCAGCACTTTGGCAAAACTGACACTGTAGTCAATGGCAGTTTTGCCTAAGTTAGAAGCTCTGAACAGCACCGTTAGTTGGGCTTGGGGACACATCTTCCAGAGTATGACTAAGATCAACAGTTGCTGGTAGGTAGCCTATCCCCTTCAGACCCACAATGAATACATTAAGAAAGTCCTTGCACAGGTTTCTCAAATCCTGCCTCCACTCCAGTGAAGCAAAACTGCCTTGGTTCTGGTGCAGTCAGGGCCTTTTACAAATAGATGCTGAGGAGAGGGAAGGATTTTTCCTTAGGGATGGACAGCTCCAGAGAAGAGCATGTACATTCCAGCTTGCCAACTTGAGAATTACATGAGCGTTTACTTGAATTCATCAGATCAACTGCATTTTGTGCAGAAAATTTCAATAATCATATAATAATATTTATGCCTAAAATCAAATATGCTTACCTGGAGCCCAAGAAAGAGAATAAATGACCCCCTCATTCCCAGGAGAGGTGTAGACTGCTGTTAAAGTGTTTATATCCCAAACTTTTATTGTCCCATCAAATGATGCTGTAGCTAGAAGGTCAGGGTTATCAGGTTTGAATTTACAGTCAAAGATGGTTTCAACATGTCCCTAAAATGGCAGAATAAAAAAATGAATACTAGTACATTAAAGATTTTTCTCACATGAACACAGTTGATTTAATTGCTAAGCTAACCCTATTTTCTGTAGTTTTAACTCTTTACTGTAGTTCTCTAACATCTTTACATCTATATTAACATTTTATATTAATATTTTAGCATGCAATTTAGAGATTTACATAGTGCCTTAAACCAGTGGTTCTCAACCTGAGGTACATGTACCCCATGGGGTACACAGAGGTCTTCCAGGGGGTACATCAACTCATCTAGATATTTGCCTGGTTTTACAACAAGCTACATAAAAAGCACTGGTGAAATCAGTACGAACTAAAATTTCATACAGACAATGACTTGTTCATACTGTTCCATATACTATACACTGAAATGTATGTATAATATTTATATTCCAATTGATTTATTTTATAATTCTATGGTAAAAATGAGAAAGTGAGCAATTTCTCAGTAATAGTGTTCTGTGACACTTTTGTATTTTTTACGTCATTTTGTAAGCAAGTAGTTTTTAAGTGAGGTGAAACTTGGGGTACACAAGACAAATTAGACTCCTGAAAGGGGTACAGTGGTCTTGAAAGGTTGAGAGCTAATTCCTTAAATTGCCACTTTTTTTATTTCTAGATTTTAAAAAAATGCTTAACCAATTTTCACCATTATATTTTCTTTAGAAGTCTTACCACAAAGCAAATGAATTGCTGAGTTTTAAGTAATTGAAAACTATGTGAGTGAAAAATATAATGGAAAAAGGCAATGATCCTTCATTTGAATGCAACACTAAAATAAAACCTACCAAGCCAACTACAGGCTCCAACAGAGCCATACTTTTCAGCTAATCAGTTAATAGTAAAAGGTGTAATAAGCATCTGGATCTCTCCTCTCTCTCTTCTTCCAAAGGATTAAAAACCCCCAGCAAAATAGAATATGCCATAGGCCAAATTCTGCTCCAAGCAGCACCTGTGCACACTCTGGGGAAATTAACCCCCTGTAGAGTTGCACAGGTGTAAATGAGCAGAATTTGGCTCTGTGCGTCAGTCATTATGACTGAAGTGTTATTAATTGGGCTGTACCTAAATGCAAAGTCATTTCTATTTCAAAATTCAATTTTCTTATATTTTTCCTGTGAGACCTTATATTCCAAATGTGTTTGTTTTATGCCTTATGGTGAAATAATGACCCTTTTTGGAAAACAAGTATGTGAAACTGACATGAAAGTTCTAAGGTACAATTCTCAGTGGCTGGCCACCTTTTGCTCTTGCAAAAGTGGACTTATTTTTTCACAAGTAGTAGAGAAAGTTCAAAAGCATTCTTTTCAAACCCTGATTTTGTTTTCAGACATAATGTCTGTTTCCATAAAAGTGGAAATAAACAAACTGGCTGCTTGCAGATGAAATCGAGTTCTAATAGTTTCTTTCCTGGTTTCCTATTTCTGCTTCCATTTTCATGGACCTGGATGGATGCTGGCGTCATACTTACTGTAAGCATCCATATATTTAAACAAGTGTTTGTTTAATAAACTATATTTCATTTTCTTAACTTATAAACATTAAAAACATTTTTAACAAAATCAGTAACACTAAGTGGTGGAGTTCTACCAAACTGCTGGAATATCTCCAGTGGTGGAGGAGCTAAGGTATACACAGTTAATGTCAGTTTACTTCTAATACACCAGACGTGTAATTCTCCACCAGTGGCGTAACATAATCCAGGATTAGATGACCTGGTAGTAAAAATGCCTGTGCCTTATCTATCCTACAGCTTCCAAGGTTGCTACCAAAGGAGCTGCATCAGTAGAGAATTACATTTCTGAATTTTCCCAGTGCAAACACACCCTCAGTGTAACCAACATTTTGCTGCATGAAACTGCTTTGCTAATTCTAATTCTTGCCTGATCATTGAAAAAAGACATTATGAAGTAATGTTAGTAGTTTTACATTTTTGTGTTACTTTCTATTTCTCTATGACATTTTCATAGGCTTGCTCATAGTGCTTACTCAGACAAAACTCACTGGTTTCACTTAACGCTTTGCTTGCATATGGACTGCAGGATCACACTATGAGATGTTCGAAAACAATATTTATTTGCCTGCTTTGCTTAGGGTTTTTCAGTTGAGTAGATTGTTTTTTCCTCAATACTCCTTTTTAGTTTTTTACTTAAATCCAACATGACACTGAATTTTTTACCTCCTTGTTTATTAAAAGCATCAACAGTGAACTCATCGGCACTATTTTCTGCATGTGCTGGCTGGATAATTGACATGCAGCATAAAAAGGGTCACACAACTATTATACTCCTTCTCTTCATCCATTATTGAAAGAGTAATACTTTTTTTTTGGTGAGGTGGGAGAGGAGGGGAGATGGGAAGAGTTAAACTGATATTTAAAATATGAAGTAAGTATCTCCCTCACTAAATAATATTAGTTTTACGGTATTTCATATTTGGGTCCTACATTATTTGGCAGTCTTCCTTTGTAGTGAAGAATTAAGTTCAACATTCTAGAGCTGTTATATAAAGTTTCTAAATCTTCAACCCCTTTTTATTTATGAATCTGATTTGCCTGCACACTACACTGTAGGCTCTATGCTCACTCCTTGATTATTGTGCATAAAAATGCTGTATATATGTTATTATTTCATTCAAAACATTGGACAGGCAAAGGAGACATACCAAATCTCTAAGGAAATCCCATTTCTTGGCTCCCATGTCATAAAGTCCCACTCCACCATCCATAAAACAGCAGACAGCATGGCCAGGAGGAAGAGAGAATGCTTGGTTTTGGGTTAGAGTTGGGGGTGGAACGGCCTCACTGGTAGATGATGTATGATGATTTTTAGTAGGAGAATGTGATGAAAGTGCTTAATAAAAAGATATAAACATATTAACATATTTTGTTTTTTTCATATTTAAAAACAAGCAGCAGTTACATCACTTCACGTCAGGGCTTGTAAAATTCATTTGCCTATTTGATGCTGACAAGGAGGAAGGTTTCCATGGTGAGAGGGTGGGCCTGAGCGTATCTGATATTGTGTGTCTCCCAATAAACCCTTCTAAACATCAACAGGGGAGCAGAGAAATCCCTTAGAAAAATATTCAAGAAACTTTTAAAAAATAACAGGTTATACCATTTAAAGGGTGCTGTGTCAGAATCCACAATTTTTGAAAATTAGTCTTCTTCAAAAAATTCAAGTTGATAGTGTCCCTCAAAATATCAAGCTAACAGTAACAAAAGTGACAGGAATTGATACTTGTAGTAGAAAAATGGTGGCTGATGTAAAACACAAGAACAGAAGTTAAATAAGACCAATATTATCATCTTTATTATTTGTTTTTGGAAATGCCCAAGATGTGCTAAGTGCTCTACAGACATTCAAGAAGGGATGGTCCCCTTCCTGAATGAAGTTCATAGTCTAAGGAAAAACAAACAGGTAGAAAGAGGTTAGAGGAACCAGGAACAACAAGATAATTAGATTCATTATCTGTAGTAGGGCAGAAGTGGGTCTCTAAAAGGAACTTAAATATGGATCTATGCCTTGGTAACTTGGAAGCTGTACAATGCATAGAGGTTGCATAGAAAAAGACAGGGAGATGAATATGGGACAAGTTGATAAATAGGCAGATGAGAGTGGGAAAGTCGGCAGTGTGGAGGGGACAGGAACAATGTGTGCTGAATAAGGGAGGATAAGTATATGCAGCTTTGAAGGTGGAGGTAAGAAGCTTAAATTTGATGCAACATTCTCAAAATACTGTCTCTAGGCTGATGAAAGAATGCAAAAATGTGTTCTAGTAAGTTTGAAGAATTCATAGAATAAAAGTGAGAAAGTGGATGATATGCTAATAGGTAACCTTCCCTTTCAGTCTCTCTTTTTCATGGTAAGAGATTATGTGGTCAACAAAATATCTTTTCTGATTTTTATACTATTAAACTATTAAGGCCTAGAGAACCGGAATCAATACACAACGTGCATTACACATCTTTACATGTATGCAGTGTTGTTGTACCCATGTTGGTCCCAGGTTATTAGACAGACAAGGTGGGTGAGGTAATATCTATTATTAGACCAACATCTGTTGGTGTGAGTGACAAGATTTGAAGCTTCCAGACAGCGTCACGTGTGACCAGACAAAGATCTCTGTATAAGCTCAAAAGCTTGTTGCTCTCAGTAACAGAAATTGGTCCAATAAAAGATATTATCTCACCAAGCTTGCCTTACCTTGTTTACCGTGTAAAGCTATTCTAAGGGGCTACAAGCTTTGCATATTGTTATGAGGTATCTGTTATAAAAAGAGAATGTATATGGTACTTCACTGGGGTTGGGAGCAAGACTGTAGTATTCCTACATGAGGGACTGCCTAATAAGGAAGAACTTAACAAAAGGTTTGATCTGATAGCACTTAGTCCACCCAAAAATGCATTGGTGTCAAAAACTTGCAACCACTGCACTGAATTACAATAATTAAATATATACTTACACTTTTTCTTTGGAGGAGAATTGAGCACATGTAAACCATGGAACCCTGTTTTCTTCAATTTAAAATTATCTATAGGTGTTGTGCGTGAAACATTCCAAATACGTAACACTCCAACCTGAGAATCTGAGATTTAAAAAAAAAGCTCCATTTATTAATGTTTTTTCTACATAAACAATGTACATAATTTAAGCACCAAATTAATCAAAAAGTGAAACATTGAATTAAATGTATAATCTTAAAATAATGTTACAAGCAGGCTTTTACATCTTCACAATAATGTTACTTTAAATTAGAGAT
Source organism: Emys orbicularis (assembly GCF_028017835.1). Classification (NCBI taxonomy): domain Eukaryota; kingdom Metazoa; phylum Chordata; order Testudines; family Emydidae; genus Emys; species Emys orbicularis. The sequence continues at coordinate 77,638,001 of NC_088687.1, read as the reverse complement.
GTTCATTCTTCGAGTACAGTGGGTAAACCTATCAACAACAGCATAAAATATTCTCTCATTCACCCTTCCTCTCTCTCTACTACTCCAACAATTCTCCCACAATTCAACCACAATTTCCCCTTCGCTCTCTGGTTCAGAAAAGAGAAAGGATTGGAACAAGTGAGCTCCAAAAACAACAGAAATGGAAGCGGGGGAGTGGGGAATCGCTTGCTTGCTTATGCCCATCCCCCAGCCAATTGTAATCCATGCTGATAAACTCATGGCAAAACTGTTTGCATCTGTTTTATGCATTCATTTTTTCTAGAATACATTAAAATATTTCTGTTTCTATTGATATTAAAGTCAAAGGTATAGAAAAGATTAAACATGAAGTACAGTACCTATTTTAGAGATTTAATGCTATATTTATAACCATTCAATAAACTATCAACAATAAGAAAAGATTACCTCCAGTAATAAACATTCCAGGAGCACTAGGAACCCAGGCTAAGCACTGAACTGATGCTGCTGCACTAGGAAAATTAAATGCTGTGATACAGCAGAGAGACTCAGAATCAACTAGTCGAATGCCATTATGTAAATTAGCAACAAGAAGATAGTCAGTCGACAGAGGGTCCCATTCCAGGGCTGTCACTGGATCCTCCTCGTCTGTCCCTTCAAGAGACTCTGGTCTTAGGACATGTTTCTGACTCTTAGAACCTTTAAAAGCAAAAGGAAACAGACCACCTTAAATTAGATATAATGTGTATCAATTACAGTGATTTATGCATAGTTTTGTTATGTCTGCTTAGGCTGGCAAACAATCCCTATTTCCCCCCAACACACTCTGTAGCTTCTTCCACAGGCTGTACTAGTGAAGCCAGCAAAGCTCATCCTCTGCTGCACTTACTAACAAAGGTCTGACTCCAGCAGACATTTCCACTGCTTCCTTTTTATCTTAATAATAGAAAAAATAGAGTGAAAATGGTTGTTCATGTTTACAGGTTTAGATCCTGCAAACCCTTATTCATGGGTTCGCAGCATCAGGCCCCAGATGCAAGCTGGTTTTAGGTAAATACATCTGCACAAACAAAATAAAATATGAGCAAAGAAAAGAAGAGTGATATAAACCAGGAGAAAGACAGTGATAATGAGTCAGAGTAATCAATGTAATAACTTATTTTTTCAAATGTAAATGGACAATTGTTTTTGTTACATCATTTGTTCAAATTCAGGAGTGGATAAATAACAAATAGAGTCTGAGTATGATACCAGAAGGGACCCTTACATCATCTAGACTGACATCCAGTATATATCAGCACATCAAATATCACTCAGCTGCCCCAGCAGTGAGCCCAGTAACTTGTGTTATGATCATCATTACCCAATATTATGGAAAGCTAGCACTGATTTTTGATATTACAAAAAACAATCCCACTCACAGATAACACAAATCTTTGTTTTTTAAAGCGATGGTGTTCTATTCAAAATAAATAAATGAACATGCTGTGCTACTTCCCTAGAAACAATGAATTAATTAATTATCTCTAAATTTATTCAGCTTTTATCTACTTTTGAATTTTGACAACTAGGAATGCCATTAATTTGTCACATTTTGACAAATATTAAAAGCTATCTGTTATCCCTCTGATGGATTTCATTTAATCATTGACGTAGAACAGAAACAAAAACTACTTCAGTTAGCATTAAAAAACTGAATCAAAAAGTCTGTTCACTGGAGAACATTTTTCTTTGAGTATTAAAATAATTCACACTATAATTTGGTAGGTGTGTTTGCTTACAGGTGTATGGTACTTATGGTACGGTAGAATTAAACACCACCTGTTGCTGCTGCTGTTGGGGCAAATAATACACATCAGACTGGATAACAGTGAATAGGAGCATAAATTGATATACATTTCTGTTAGTTTGTCTCAGGCCCATAGCTAGCACATTGACATGGGGTAGAGGACTGCATGACAAGAGGTGCTGTTGTGCTTGCCTTCAAAAGTTCATGTACTTAGCGAAAACCATAGTCTCAGTCAGAGGCTTATTTTTTTTACTTTATTTTTATGAAATAAGGAAAAATAAGATACATATTTATATGATTGTTCAGTATAACAAATATTCCAACATTCAAAGATTCAGAAATATAAAAGTATAGATCTTAACATGAAAGTGGGGTGTAACAAAGATTGTTCATGAAACTAAAGTTGAAATCTTCTTGGATAATGGTATCTAAATTCTTCCACAAAGGCATTCAGGTTCAGTTCTTCAGTCAAATCACTTTCCTACAACAGGAGAATTAGGTTTCTCTTTCTGTCATGGGTGGTGCTCAGCCCTGGGTGTGACAAAATTATTTTCAAACAAGAAAAGGAATTTTCACAAACTCAAGACCACTATAGACATTTCAAAAATAGACGGGAAAGCCTCCTTTAATTCATTGGCAGCACCTAGAACTTCTTAAAATCCCTTGCAATTCCTCTCTTCTATCAGTGGTTTAAATACAGCCATTTCAACTGTCACCTTCTCAGTATCTAATCCAAGCAAGTCAATCAAAACACTCGGTGATTCCAATTTCAAGACATCTGGAGAGCTGGTGAAATAGATTGCTGGCAAGCTTTTGTATAACTCGGAATTCTTCTCATAAAATCTCCTTTGCAATTCACCACTGGTTTCATCAATCGATTTTTGACAAATTTGGGACCTTTGATGCTCATTTACACTTTGCAATTCTGGTAAGTACTCAGTGACCATGGAATCTTGAAATTTTGGGGCCAAAACCATGGCTCTTTTGGTGGCACATCTTAATGTTGATGCTTCATCACACACATCTTTCACAACACGGTACTTGGATCGAATGTCTGGGAAAAAGTCTTCAAACATCTCTCTTTTGTTGAAGTTCTTCACAGGCAATAGTAATCAATTAAACTCCTTTAGCAGGGTGCATTACTTCCTTCTGAAACTAATTGTTCACACAAGGAAAAACTTTCAAAATCATTCTCATAACCTCAACTAAGAACAAGAATTTGAGTGATTGTGTAACTTCCAACATCCCTCTTGCACTATATTCATTCACAAAGTCTGACGAATACTCTGAATCTCTTCCAAATTACTATGAATTATTTCTGGGGTTTTCAGGTGACCAGTCCATCTTGTTTCTATAAGTCTTTGCAGGTGCTAGCCTTTATACAGAACACTAATTTCATGCCTGCAAAAAAAACTGTATAGAAAAATACAATTTGAGAACAAACCTGCCACTGCTGAGTTCCTGTCAGACACGAGAGACCACCAGATGTAGTTGGTTATTCAAGCAGTGTGTGTATTTGCTTGTTTAATCTCTCTTGTAAAAGGATTTGTAAACACCTCTTTTGCACTTTGACATCATCAAAGCAAGAATAAAGTATTTTGAGGGTCAAGACAGCTCATGGAGGTCTTTCAAAATCTGTTGTGTAACAGCTTCAGCAGTGAGGCCATGCTATTGGGCCACTCCAATAAGTCTCTTTTTGGCTTTGAAATCAACATAGTAGTGTAAAACAGTGGACACGTTTCCTACATTCACAGCAGCCTTTGTAGGGTCACAGTTCAGGCAGAAGAACTTAACATCACTATTTTTTCTGAGTAGCTTCAACAATATCTTTCAAAACCATCTTCATTATATCAGTTATTTCATTCTGAATTTCATCAGAAGTGTATTTTGCATTTTTTGGAATGGTTTTCAGAGCATCTTTGAATTTTGGATCTTGTCCTACAGTAAACTTAAGTAGGTTGATGAAAATTCCTGATGAGTTGTTCAGAGTAAGATCTATGTCCTTGATGTTTATTATATCTTGATCCCTCAGAGGCAACTCATTTATCACAGCAAACTGATTAATTTTTGTGAAGGTTTTAAATAGTATCTGTTTCTTTCAATTTGTGAGGATGACACCAAAGCAGCAATTGTGGCATCTGAAAAAGGAAGTTATGATAAAATAAATATCAAATTCATAAATCATTAATGATACTGAGCAAATTAATAAACTGAAATCATAAAAATAATAATTTTTTTGTATGCTGGATCTACCACATCAAGTTTTGGAGTTTTCCTCAAGATAAGGGATTTAAAGTTTATAGGTGCTAAAGAGTAGGCTTTAGGATACATCAAGGATGTGGAGTTATATGTATGATTTTGTGCAGGACTTGGGTCTAGACCCATGATTTGACACTACTTGATTTGTGAATCTCAGCAGAATGACATGAAAATATAAATGTGAAATGTAGAAATAGCAAAAAATTACCTGTAGCTTCTCTTGTCCTTGTTGCAGTCCCATCAGCCATTGTATTCAAGTGGACTAAGCATTTCTCATGTTTGATTAAACCTTTGCCTTGATAAAGTGCATTTTTCCAATTGCAGAATCCAGATTTGATAAAAACCATATCAGTTCCCATTCCACCAGCATTGCTAGGGTGTGCATACACCCACCAAGGAAAACAAAATGGACTTATCAGTTTTAACAGAATATTCCAAACACGCAGAGGTGACGTGTGGGGGAAGCATGCTGGGTAACATGCCCCCTCCCTGATTTTTTGGTTTCACCCTCAAATCCAGACTGGGTGGCCTGCTGAGATGACTCAGGGGGCTTCCTCAAGCCCCAGTGCACAGGGCTGGCCTGAGCCACCTGGCGTCACCACTTGCCCCCCCCCTCAATGTCCCTCTGCTCCCCCCCCCAGGGGGCATGCCCCACAGTTTGAAAACCTCTGTGGGGTGGTCACGTACCCTCCCAGAACCTTTAAATTATGTCCCCTCCCCCCCATCAACAGTTATGCATCGCCTCTGCAATCATGGCCAGCTCATGCACCACTTTTCATTAAAACAACTCAGCACACCTCCAATATTTATTTTAGGAAAATTAATTTCAATTGAGCTATTTTGAGAGTTCCAAGATCTCATGGATCATTCTTGTATATAACCTTATTATGTTTTGTATTATCTTCTGAAGTAGATGGTGAGCTTGGTCGAGTCTATCTCTTTATGAGATGGACGAATCATAAATTTGTCCATTTTGAAAACTATTTGTAGCTATTCCACCATGTACAGGAAGGGCCTGGGTCTGTAGGTCAGTGTGGTGTTGACCTGGGGTAGGCGGTCTTTGTGGCATCAATAGAAGGGTAAAAATCAGCTATTGGCTCTATGCTACATTTTTAGAGAACAAATAAACAAAACCATTTCTCTCTTTTCAAAGTCATAATGGTAATACAATGGTAGACATCACAGTTGCAAATACAAGAAATCCTGTGAATTTAAATATTCAGATTTATTATTGTAAGCAAATTTTCTCAAATCAGAGCAATCCTCAGTGAGAGCTAAACTATCTTCTGGCTCAGACTGTCTTACTAAGGGTTTTCTAGCAACTATTTGGTATTTACCTTCTGATTTAGGGTCTGATCCACTTATGCACAGCCTAACTTTCCTCTTGTGAGTAGTTCTATTTGCTATAATGGGACTATTCAAGTAAGTAAAGTTACTCACATGCTAAACTGTTTGCAGGGACCAAGACGTCAACTAATTATATTCTCTGCTTGAATGCAAAAAAGTGTGGAATTTATATTTTAGACATAGCAGAGTGATGTAAAATTGCTAGATTTTATTCTATAGAACAAGGTTCCAGTGAATGAGTCCAAGTTATAATAATGATCTCACTCAAACCAAAACAATCCTAATCAGAAAACTGTAGGCTATACCTCTGTGTTTACACTCATAGACTTTAAGGCCAGAAGGGACCATTGTGATCATCTAGTCTGACCTGCACATTGCAGGACACAGAACTTCAGCTATCCCCTCTTGTAATAGCCCCATCACCTGTGGCTGAGATACTGTAGTCTTCAAATAATGATTTAAAGACATCAAGTTAGAGAGAATCCATCATTTACTCTAGTTTAAACCAGTAAGTGACCCATGCTGCAAAGGAAGGCGAAACCCCCGCAGGGTTTCTGCCAATCTGACCTGGCTGAAAATTTCTTCCTAACTCCAAATATGGCAACTTGTTGAACCCTGAGCATCCCGGCAAGACCCATCAGCCTTATGCTGGGAAAGAATTCTCTGTAGTAACTCAGAGCCCTCCCCATCTAGTGCCCCATTTCCAGTCATTGGGGATTTTTGCTACTAGAAGTCGCAGATGGGCCACATGCCATTGTAGGCAATCTCCTGATACCATCCCCTCCATAAACTTATCAAGCTCAGTCTTGAAACAAGTTAGGTTTTTTGCCCCCCACTGTTCCCCTTGGTTTAATCTGAAGTCAATTCTATGCTACTGGGAGCTGAGATTTCCCCAAGAGTAATGAATAATGCTGACATCAAGTGGTAAAAACTCACATTATTGTTCGCCACGTTAGCCAGAGTTCTACTTACCTTTGCAAGTTTCTTACACTCTTGAAATATCTAATTCCTAAACCTATTACTCCTATTTTCGCCTTCAAATCATTTTGGCCAAACCCACATGTGTGTACATGGCCCAAGAGTAAATCATATATTTTCTTTTTACTGATGCTTTCCATTAGGCTGAGACAGCACTACTGGAAGTAATGCATAGTCAGAAAAAGTATAGCCTTTGGAAGTGCTAATTTGGTACAAAGAGCAGCAGCAGGAGAAATACAAGAATTCTAGCATGGTTTTTAGCATTGTCCAAAAACTCACATCTGGTTTAGAGGAGATTCTTCCTCTCCTAATATTCAAAGTCAGTTGTCAAACCAAGAGAAAAATACATACCCTGGGACACAAGAATGGTCATCACCGAGGGTCATCTTTCCTCACCAAGCAGTGAGGCACGTATGAAAAAGAGAATTAACTACTTAGCTCCAAAGGAAAACTCCACATACTCCTTCAAGGAATGTGCATTTAATACAACACTGTGCTATTTATAAAGCATACAAAAATGTGCTAGGTGCATTACAGATAAATTAAAAAGACAGTTCTTTCCCCTAATATGCTTTAATAGGAGACAGAATCTTAGATCTGGGTTCACAATTGCTGATTTGTTTACCCAAAAAAAAAAAAAAAAGGGTAGAGGATTGAACATTCAACAATTAGAACATTCAATAAATAACAATCCAAACAAATAAAATTAGGAGATCAGTAGTTCCTGGCTAACATCAGTATAGTGGCAGATCAAAAGTTTAGAGTAGAGGGCTGTTATCATACCCTCAGAATCAGCTTACTATACACATTTTAAAGATGCAGTGTTGATTTGATAACCAAATAGGATTCAATACAAAGACAAAAGATTCTGAATTTTTTCGAGCTAATCAGATGTATTTTTGTCATATGTAGTGAGTAGGAATACTACTATACTCTGAACAAATTTTATATAAAAGTTTCTATAAAATCTAAACTAGAGAATATAACAACAAAAATCGTACAGTAGCCAATAATTACTTTATCAAATAAATTTTCACCTGGTTGAAAAATAGAAAGACTTCCATCAGTGTGTCCAAATACTACTTTTCCTTTCTTCTTTGGATGCCATCTAAATAGACAAATGTCTGACAAGAAACTATGTGCTTCTTTATGTACAGCTACCCCACTGTCTGGTCCTGAGATAGTCCAAATATACAATGGGCCTCTATGGGAAACAAATGCAACTGCATCACCTGCATTCCAGCACCAACTAAGTGAGGCAGGAACCCCTGAAACATTTAAAAAAAAACATGTAAGAACTAGCATTTGAAATTTAGAATGCTATTATCTATCAAATATTCTTAGCCCATTACTGACATTGGTTTTGAAAAGCTACAGATCTTAAATTACTAGTAAAGTAATACGTTAAACATATTTTACAGACTTCAGTCTAAGCGTATGCAATTGTGTGTACTTGGCGTGGCATAAAAGTAAACTCTACTTACACATTTTCAAAGAGTGAAAATTTTATGTACTACATGGCAGCGGACTATACTGTGGTACACATGCTTAACTTCTATCAGTGCCAAAGGGAGTTAGTCATATGACTGAAGATTAGCCTGCTCCTATATGTTCATCCTTACACAAATACTTACCTTACAGTAAGAGTAATGAGCTGTTATTAATCAGTTAAAAAACAAAACCACTTGCAAACTTTTACAAAATGTATTTACGTTTTGGCAAAAACACAGGAAGTCTAACCACAGTGGGCTAATCTACACTAGAAGCGCTACATCGGCACAGCTACACCGATGCAACTGCGCCCCCTGTAGTGAATCTGGTGAAGATGCTCTATGCTGACAGGGGAGAGCTCTCCCATCGGCATAATAAATCTACCTCCACAAAAAGCAGTAACTATGTTGGCGGGAGAAGCTCTCCTGATGACATAGCACTGTTCACACCAGCACTTAGGCCAGTGTAACTTATGTCGCTCAGGGGAATGGCTTATTCACACTGAAATAAGTGGTAGTGTACACCTGGTCTAAGAGTACAGGAGCAGATAATTGCACCTGAACTTTAAAGTTTTGTAATCAGTGGGAGCTGTAGCACTTCTGAAAATCAGATCACTTTTATTTAGGTGCTTAGATATGGACACAGGCACCTAATTTCAAGTATCCAAGTTGTAAGTGTGACCTCAGCATTTCCCACACTGCAATACTCCACATAATCATAAAAATTAGATTGCAAGGTGTGATCAAAGAACAATCTCAATAATATGTATTTCCCCAAGCCTCCCATGCACATTTTATTTAGGTACTTTTTTGTAATAGTACCATCAAAGATATCGGATATGCTACGAATGTAAAGTTAATAAGGGGTTTTAACACAAACAGTTTATTCTGAAAATAAAAGCGGTGAGCAACATAGGAGGTACATAAATGGGATATGAAAACCATCTCCTTCAAATTCAATCATAGACTCCGGTAATTATTTAGGATTGATCAACTGGTTCTTAAAAAATACGTACCAGTACTGATTTTAACCCATATCCTGAGCAAAAGTAAAATTTTTATCAGGGCTGAATCAATTCAGATTTCCTTGCCCACTATTTGTGCTTTCATGTGACCTTTAGATCTCACAGCACGTAAGGTTTTCAAAGGCATGCCATATATTCTAGAAAATAACAAAATGAGAAGCCTTAGAGCACCAGAAAGCTTGAGAAGCCCAAGAGAGGCTCCCAGACCTTCTGAACCTAACAGAACTTGAAAAGGAACGGGATTGAAGAGGGCACATGTTGAAGAAACTGACTGCAGGAAAGCACTGGGGTGCACTAGCTGCTTGCAGGGAAGGAACTCGGGCTTGTTGCAGAGGAAGTTATTACACTCAGCCTGTTGGAAAACACATTGGAAGACAATAGGGTTGGATCAACAGTTTCATACTTTTGAGAAGAGCTTGCTGCACATTAGGATGTTTATCTAAAATGAACCAAAAACTATATTTTAGAATTTAAGTGTGATCATTATTAGTAAATGGCCTCATCTGAACAGCAGCCTTTGTTGTAGACCAGGTTTTATTTGTGTTCAGCCTTGCAAAACTGTCATGAAAATTCATATCCAAATCATAAATCGCAATTGCCTACATTTCACTATGATGACTGATGATAATTGATACTATTTTACTTGCCAATAAAAAACAAACAAATAAACTTGCCCTGAGTACAAGGCATTTTGAAAGGCTGTAAGAAGAGTTGAAAAATTCAGTTTTCAGCAATTACTATACAGTTCAGAACAATGTACAAAAGCACTGTGTTTTATCATATTCTACAATGAACTACAGTAGAAGTGAGGCTAAAGAATTTTGTGCTCCATCTATAACTGTTCAACTTCTAAAACGTTCTCTACCAATCATTCAACATTTAGTACATTGTGAGTATTTCTGCTATTTCAAAGATGAAGAGCTATAAGAAATAAACCTCTGTGTCTCCGATACCTTTTGTACTGTCCAGTTTTGCAACAGCTTTTTGTTCAGCCACATTCCAAATGATCACTAAATTATCTGCACTGGCACTTGCAAACATGTCAGGGTTGTGGGGACACCAAGATATTGCTGTGATTGTCTTTTTATGCTCAGACATAATTGCCCGGAGTTTGAATTCATTATATCGGTGATCCAACTAAAAAAAAAACAAATTTATTTTAGATATTAAAATTTCAGTAAACTCGCTTAATATCTATGGCATATATTGCTAAGTTGGATAGTGTAGCAGCTCAAGTCACTAATGGACAAGAATATGAAGCTTACTATACTTAAAAGACTACAATTTGATTTCCACTGCATTTAACAAGTCCAAGTACTTGCAACTTTAATAAGCTAGGTCCATATAAATTTTAATTGCAGGGAAATGTGTCAATATTCAGTTAAGCCCCTCCCCTCCCTCCTAAAAAATTACTTCCATATGTTTCATATAGTAACTTCTTTTATTTCACTTCTATAGCATTGTTCATATCAGAATTTTAAAGTACTTTACAGGTATTATACCTATTTTACAGATGGCTAAACTGGAGCACAAAGAGATTTGCCCTATGTCACACAGCCAGTCAGTGGCAGAGCTGAGAACAGAATTTATGATTCCTGGAACCTTGCTCTAATCATAGACAAATAACAATTTGACACTGGAATTAATGGAAAGCTATTGAATCAACCTAAAACATTTACTCATGATATAGTGATTTATAAAATACAGTGGGTCTCATCTTGCTTTGAATGAAATCAGTGGGAGTTTGCAATATCAAGCAATCAACATAATCTCCAGGAACCTTTATTTAGTGCCACTAATGTGTATCCAACCCTTCAAATCCAGAAACTCCAGAATTTATGGATCAACCTATGTTTGTCTCATTTTAATACAACATGACTGATTAAAGACTTAGTAAAGATTTAACTCTGATTTTTTCACCTTAAGTCAAACTATTAATATTACTTTCATGTATATTCAGTGTCCTTAGCTGGCTTTTTTGGTTTAGTACAGCAAAGAAGGGGAAATGACCCAGGGAGAAGCTCCGCTATACAAGGTTTCGTTGTACATATGTAATACAATACATATTGTATTAATGGATACTATAATTTTGACTATATTTAGTATGCCATTTTTAATACTCATTTTTTGGCAGTATAAGCAATGGTTTGTACTTCGCAGCCCACAGGCAGCGGGCAAGGCTTCAGTTTATCCCCTCACTTGAACTCCATAATATGCACCTCACTTACTCTATTTGCTGCAGAGATGTTTTACCCTATTATGAACAATTGTTCCACTCTCAAACCAGAGATGGATTTAAAACTGGGGGTTTATTAAAGTTAATATAAAAAACAAACAAACAAACAAACAAATGCAGCTTGCACACACCCTACACCAGCTTGGTCTCATCAGAGTATACCAGGAACCCCTCTGGGCCCACTTCCTGTTTCCCCACTATGTTCCATTTAAGGGAGAGCGTGCAGTTAATCTAATCCTGACATTTCCTTATCAGAGCTACACAATTCTGAAAGCGATGCACAAGCCAGCATGGAATCTTGCTCCCTTTCTCATATCTACACTGGCTCTGTAATGCTGACCTGAGTAACAAATTGTAACAATATTTTTTTTTAATTGTTTTGGAGTAGATCTGTTGAGTAAAAAGATGCCAGTTCTATACAGTCACTTTTCTGACTATAATCATACTTCAGAACTACTACAAGAACATTTCTTGAAAGGGATGAAAGTGAAGTAGAAAGCAAAGAACAATGTTCTAAAGTAAGTAGTCTATTGAGAAAAAAGTAATCTTACCTGATAAATATAAATAGCAAGTGTGGCACAATAAGCAAATCTATCCCCACTAGCAGCACATACATCTTTGTTCCAAGGCTGACATCCAGCAGCTAAAAGGCCCACTTGCTTAACCTGTGACATCTTTGCCTATAAAAAATAAATTTATGGAACTGAGACATAGAGACAGGACACTTTTTTAATGAGCCAACAATGCACTTTTGTTCAACAGTATGTTTAAAAATATATCCTTTGATTTTATAAATCAATGCCATATGTTTTCTGAGATACAATGAATATATCAGGAATAAAACCATGCAGATATTCATACTATGCAAGGAAAGGAGTTTAAGGTCATTGGCAAACATACATGCAGGAAGAGACAATTGAAGACAATAGAGCTATTCTGATTTAGAACAGCTGAGGATCTGTCCCAGTATTCCTTTCTGTTATCTCTTGTAGTAAAATTCAACATTTTCTATTCTTAAATCTAATTCCCCACAAAAATGTGTGGGTAAAATACATCATGTGCCAAACATCTCAATGTAAAACAAATTAAGCAACGTATTTTTCATGAATTTTTTTCTTAAATTTTTAAACCATTATGGGCTAATTATTTAATTCCTACTCTTTCCCTTTTGAAAAGTTAATTTTTCGTATTTTCTCAGTAGTCTACATCTACAATAAAAGATTTAAAATGCATCAGGAAAAATAAATAGGAAGACAACTGACATATGTTAATGTATCATTAAACGTCTTTGTGGACACAATCTTACCGCTTTGTAATGGGACTCTCCTGTTGACCCACCTTGTTAGTAGGTATTAGACACATGAATAACGCTGCAGAAGTACTGCTGGATCATTATGGGAGTGGCTCTATAGAGAGAATAGGTCCCATAGGGAAAACCAAGTTCAAGAAGGAAGCTGGATATGAGATTTATGCTTTGTTATTGTGTCTGAGTTACTAGTTTTGTTGGGGATGAGATAGTGACTCAGCCCATTCACACCCTTCGTATAGTGCCCCATGACCAAGACAGCACATGTATCTGCACATAAATCATCTATACTATACTGAGAGCAATTGCAAAAACAAACCACTTAACCTCTATTCCTCCCCACAAATTAATTACTGCAGGGTAAAACAAAGCAGGGTATGATATCACAATCTCACTCTCAGTGGGAGATACAGATTACTAATGAAGTGTAGTGGTGCCTTAAAAATTCCAAAACAATTTTCATTTATATTAATACATAGAACTTATATTTAATACGAAGATTAAAACGTTTTTACAGTTCTTTAAGAACAGTGAAGCATATTCTCAACTCAACACACAGTGCATTAGCTGTGCAATTCCCATCCACAGGCATTTTTCATGAGTTGACAATGTGCCCTCATTTAATTTTTAAATGAGAAATAGTAGGTTTTGTAAAAATATGAATTAATCAATGGTCCAAGTGACAGTGGGGGCGGGAGGGAGGGAGAAAGAGAGAGAGAGAAATCCTTTGCACTCTAGATCAGTGGTTACCCAATGGTGTTTTATAGCCTCCAATAGTCCACAGAACACTTCTAAGTGCTTCCATTTTGGTCTTAGTATGAAGCATCTGTCAGTTTCCAAGCTTGCCTGAAGAAGAGCTCTTTGTAGCTCAAAAACTTGTCTCTTTCACCATCAGAAGTTGGTCCAACAAAAGACAGTATTTCACCCACCTTAGCTCTCTAGTTTCCAAGCAGTGAAAATTCCTACTAGTGTAGAACTAATCCAGAGTAGGACACTTTAGGGATTCCAAACACACAACATCACTGCTTCATGCCTTTCTTTTTGTGTGTTTCTCTGGCATAATTTCAACCATGATTAAATTTGCAGAGGACACCAAAAGTGGAGGGATAGTAAACACACATGATGACAGATCCAAACTCCAAAGTGACTCCAAAGTGAGATTACAGTAGTGGGGGCTTCAGGCATTGAAGGGGAGATTGAGTACTAATTACTATTAGTTAAGCATTGACAGTGTAAAGTCAAAGCAAAGGAAATAAATAGCACTGATACAAAAAAAAGGGCACATAACTAAGGATCCGTACCACATTAAGACTGTCCTAATATTACTTTAATGTGCAACTAAGTACAATAGGGAAAGTGGGAAATCAGACTGGGAAGCTTGGAGAGAAAATTCCTTAAGAAGTGGTTCACCCTGTGGCTTGCAAAATCCACTCACATAGGGAAAGGAGGACTTTTTCCTCAAGTGTGGGCCATCAGCTTCTGCAATATCTAAGCTTTCATTTAAAAAAACAAGTTAAAGTCTCTAGCTCTTATATAAAGATAACCTCTCAAATACAGACTAAGCGTCAGCTGATGCAACGTCAACTTCTTAAGTCTGCAGAAAGTACCAGAGCCAACATCATTATTACAGGAAGGGGAGGCCTGGTAGCTACAGCTGCGTGGGGTTGAGAGCAAAGAAGATTGGCGGCCGCTGTTAGGAATAGAGTGCCCTGGGGTGGTGCAACCCTTGGGCAAGGGGCTTGTTGTATTAAGTTAGATGGAATAAATGAGCCAAAGGTGTTAAAAAACCCAGTCACTGTCCAACGTTAAACAGTGTTAAACAAGGTCCATGGTTTGGTATAAAGAGATCTCAGCCTGCTTAGTACCATGGCAAACACACCATTAAAAATCCTTTTAACCTTTTATTAAAGATCCAGAAAAGATGGAAAAACAGTTAAAGCATTTGAAATATAAAGTATTAAGTAAAGCTTTCATTTTAACAACATTTCTTGTTCCCTTTCCCTTTAGCTGGATTATACCCTGGCTCACTGAAATTCAGTCAGCAGGAAAATATAATTTTAAAAGCCTAAAGACAGGGAGACTTCCGAGGCTTAAAGCTCCATTCCAGAGCTCATGCAGGGAGAGGAAGGGGTTCTCACACTGGGCTTAAGATTACCCTCATCAACCACAAGAAAACAGCAATTATGCATTAGAGACAGCCCCACTCTTTCCTTCAATGTGCTTGCATGGTGTATTGCACGTAGTACTTTGTATTTTTAAATGATATAAAGAAGTCTGGGTAGCTGAATGTATCATTAACGGGATGCAAAGCCTTTAGGTTGCTGAATGAAGGCCAGGTTAATGGTGACCAAGAGTCATTGCCATCTGATGGCTGTGAAATGAGTTTGTATTTTCAATTTAGTTCACAATTGATGTGTGTCCATATCACAAAATATATATCACATTAACTAATGTACTTCTATTTGCAACATGAATTTGGCTGTACTTTCCCTTCTTTCTGAATACATTTATAAAAAGGCAAAAAGTAACAATGAAAAGATAGAAATATACCTTTTAGAGAGACTCAGCAACAGGTGACTCAGCAACAAGATGAGCCAGGTCATTTGAAAATATTATATTTTTTGACTTTGATAAGTCAGTGGTTTTCTTAAAATATGTTCTCAAAATGAAATTATGCTCTTAACAGCACATTTAAGAGGAAAAATATGATTTTAAGATTTATTACTATTTTGTTGAGATAATCACACATGCTTAAACGGCATCATTTCTGTGTTAAATCCTTACACCGTTGTTTTTACTATTTTTGATTTGCAACTACATTTAAATCTACATTTTCAGAATATTTTAGTATTTACCCTGAGCTATAATGTATAAAGTACTTCAAACTTTACTCTAGTATCTCTTGTAAACTTGCTGATTTTCTTTTGTTATTTATAAAGAGTTTCAATGTCACTGTCTGTTTGCAAAATACTTCAGTTTTATTTCATGATAAAGGAAGTATTTAGTCTGAAATCCATTACAGCTAAAGAATTTAAATAATATTTTACAAGGATTGTTGTATCTCTTGTCAACACCATGCATCAGGCCAGTATCCAGCAGATTTCCTCAGACATTGCAGGTTTCAGTAAACGTGCTCATAGTATGAGACAGAAAGCAGCATTCATCAGAACATCAGCGTGAAGAAAATGGCAGCAAATAAGAAAAGCACTATAAATATATATCCAAACTGTTACATTACATCTTTAGCAATATTGATTTTTCAGTCATCCTCTGTTAAACTCATCATTTCTATTCAAAATAGAAACGATTATTTTATATTTATATATAGCATGTAAATCATGCAGAAAAATTTTGCTTACTCAAAAATTCTGTAAAATGTACACAGCACTAAGGAAGCTATTATTAAAGAATGTCTACAGTTTCCTAGGAGACAGAGAAAAGCCCAAGCCTTTTCTCTTTACAATTGGCATGAGCAGAATAAGTCCTTCCTAATTACTAAATATAGAAACCAGCATTAAACTGAAAGTCTGTTTACCTTAGAGATACTATTATTAAATAACAAACCCATATGACAAAATGGATTGGATGAATGGCTACAGCGATATTATTATTTATAGATACATGCCTATGTTATCCCTACCTTAGAGTAGGTATCATTTTTTGTGAACCACTTAAGAATTTCCATGTCAATTCCAAAACCTCGCAGCTCCCAAAATATACCATCTCTTGATCTGGATGTAGCAAGAAATCACTTTACTCAAAGAGGAAGGAACTAAACCCTGATGTTCAAAGAATAATGCAGACTTACTAAAAGATGCAGAAGAAAAGCCTAACTACATTGTTATCTGCAAAACAGTAGCCTTTTCAAATCCAGTGAAGAGGCAAGACTGGCACAGTACAGCATCCTTTATCAGGGTGTGTATGTGTGTGTCTGTGCCAGTATATAGGCACAGACACACACACCCTGATATTTACTCAGATTCTGACATTTTACACTTTTATGATGTTAGAAAATGATGACTGATGCATTTCTCATTTACCAGATGATAATTAATTTGTTACTTTTGACTTCTGTCAAGCTCTTTTTTGATGGAAGTTTGAGTTCAGTTAAAAATGCTCAAAAACAACAATTTAAAGTTTTTTTTATTAGTTAAATAAAACTACATTAAACATGCTGGATACATAGGAAAAATGATTATCAAAAAGTTTATCAAAACATGATATATATTTAAACCTAACTGATTTATTAAACAAAGAAATAGAGCTAAGTGAATAAGTAACTTTTTGGTTAATGGGCTGAATCAAAACATTTCAAAACAAAAAGTCAACTTAATTTGTTTCAAAATGGCTGAGAGGAACTGCTCTGACTTTTTTTCTAAAAAAAAAAAAAAAAAGAAAGAAAAAGAAATAAATTACTTTTTTTCCTGCAGCTGAAACTATGAGCTCAATTTGACCCAAATTTGTGAAATTTGGTGCCCTGCAAAATGCATTTTCTGGCAAATTTACTATTTACAAATTTACTATTTGCTAAAAAAATTCACTGTTGGTAGACAGGATACTGGGCTGGATGGACCTTTGGTCTGACCCAGTATGGCCGTTCTTATGTTCATCCCTATGAAGGAAGTATTATCTGTAGTTAGGGAATTGAACTGATTGTTTCTGGTCACAATATCCATCAAGATTTTAAAACTAGTAGATCTTATCCTCACACACCTAGTTTTTATTCACAGATTGAAAGAGGAAAACAAGTTTTCCTGAATTTTCAATTCCTAATCAGTTTCTTAACTTTGAATGAACTAGTCACTGAACTAGCTGAATAAACTGAAATGAAGAAAATATTCTTTCTGCACCTGCAGAAGGGACTACTGCCATCAAAAGCTGGTTGAGCACTTCAAACTCCAGTTCCAGGTGCTTAGCTTGTGACCTCCACCAGTTCAATGGTTTGACTTTGGTCCCTCCTGTCCTCAGTTCACTGGCATCTTTCCTGTACTTTGACATCGCATCCTTCCACTCATTCTGATGAGCTCTTTCATCACGGGTCGATTGCATGATTTCTGAGAACATTTCGTCTCGCGTCCTTTTTTTCCACCGCCTTATCTGAGATAGCCTTCGGGACGGAGGAGGGAGGCTTGAAAAATTTGCAGCTGCGGGAGGGAGGGAGGGGAAAAAAGGGAGAGAAGTATTTTAAAAGATACATTTTACAGAACAATGCTTATACTCTTTCACAGTGAACAACACTATTCACATTACATAGCACATGTGATTTCAGTACAACGTCGTATTTTGCATCTTAATATTGAGTGCCTGCGGCTTTGGTGTTAGAGATCACAGACGCAGGTCCGGGCAACAGAATTCGGCTTGCATGCGGCCATGGTAAGCCATTGTCTTTCGGCTTCTACATCCTTCAGAAAGGCAGCGCCCTCCTTTCCCACATACCAAACAAAGCCCCTTGAGAGCTGCGGTTTTCCTGTTAACGTGCAGCAGCAGAAACCAAACTAACCCCCCCATCCAATTATCTGGGCTGATCGCTTTACCCCTCCCCCCACCGCGTGGCTGGTATCAGAGAAGATCCCTGCTAGCCAAACGTGAAAAGCTCAGCGCCATTCCCACCCACCCCCACTTGGCTAACTGCAGGGAAGGATTTCTTTTCAGCCACAGGCAAACAGCCCAGTAGGAACGGCCACCTCTGTCCCCTTAATTAAATTCCTGTATTTCAACCAGGTTACCATGAGCGACATCACTCTCCTGAGGATAACACAGCGAGATAAAGAACGGATGTTGCTTGAATGCCAGCAAACACCGGGACCATACGCTGCCAGGCTTTGTCATGCAATGATACCAGATTACTTGCTACTAGCATGGCGTGGTCAAGTGTCCTACCATGGAGGACGGAATAAGGCTGCACTGCCCAGAAACCTTGTGGAAAGGCTTTTGGAGTACCTCCAGGAGAGCTTCATGGAGATGTCCCTGGAGGATTTCCGCTCCATCCCCAGACACGTTAACAAACTTTTCCAGTAGCTGTACTGGCCACGAATGCATCCCAAGTCCTCAGGGCAAATTAATCATTAAAAAAAGCTTGCTTTTAAACCATGTCTTATATTTACAAAGGTACACTCACCAGAGGTCCCTTCCATGGCTTCATGGTCTGAGATAATGCCTTGGGAGGGTTGGGAGGGTACTTAAGTCTGGCTGAGAAAAAGATCCTGGCTGTTGGGGAGAACGGAGTGCTGTGTGCTCTCCGCAAGCTCATCGTCATCATCATCATCATCTTCCCCGTCCGCAGAATCCTCAGGCATGGCTGAGATTATCCCCTCCTCGGAATCCACGGTCAGGGGTGGGGTAGTGGTGGCGGCCCGCCCTAGAATTGCATGCAGTTCAGCGTAGAAGCGGCATGTCTGCGGCTCTGCCCCGGACCTTCCGTTTGCTTCTTTGGTTTTCTGGTAGGCTTGTCTGAGCTCCTTAACTTTCATGCAGCACTGTAATGAGTCCCTATTGTGGCCTCTCTCCATCATACCCTTGGAGATTTTTTCAAATGTTTTGGCATTTTGTCTTTTGGAACGTAGTTCTGCTAGCACGGAATCCTCTCCCCATATAGCGATCAGATCCAGTACCTCCCGTACGGTCCATGCTGGTGCTCTTTTTCGATTCTCGGACTGCATGGTTACCTGTGCTGATGAGCTCTGCGTGGTCACCAGTGCTCTCCACGCTGGGCAAACAGGAAATGAAATTCAAAAGTTTGCGGGGCTTTTCCTGTCTACCTGGCCAGTGCATCCGAGTTCAGATTGCTGTCCAGAGCGGTCACTATGGTGCACTGTGGGATAGCTCCCGGAGGCCAATACCGTCGAATTGCGGCCACACTAAACCTAATTCGAAATGGCAATATCGATTTCGGCACTACTCCCCTCGTCGGGGAGGAGTACAGAAATCGATTTTAAGATCCCTTTATTTCGAAGTAAATGGCTTCGTTGTGTGGACGGGTGCAGGGTTAATTCGATTTAACGCTGCTAAATTCGAACTAAACTCATAGTGTAGACCAGGCCTCACATAGCACTCACTTTCAAGTGATTATGCCTGGCTCTACTGAGAAAGAGGAAGACAGCACAAGGAGATCTCTCTCACACACACTCACACACTCTTTCCTCTTGTGCACACATACGGGGGTTGAGTACAAATGCAGTCCTTGTGCTCTGTGTATAAGTACCACTCCACACTAGCCAACCCCACAGTATTGGATACAGCATACCAACAAACTGAAATGAGCTGATGAGAGAGGGAGTACACAATGACTGCTATCCAGGGTGAAAGAGATGTTGCTCCAGCATGTGTGCCTCTGGATGTATTCTAGCTGATCCTTCTGGGATCTGGCCAATAGGATCAAAGGAAGGCAACTTAATGTGACTTCACCAGCATTCCCACCAAATCCTGTATGCAAATTGACAGAACCTATATTAGATAGGGGGTCTGAGACTGCTCATAGATCTAACATTAATATGAATCAATGTCCTTCGCCCATGGTTAAAAGGTAAATCCACCATCTCTGCCAGCTGTTAAAGTAGCTGGAAACAGAAGGAGTTCTCACTTAACCAACCAAGGAGAATGGGGAGTTGTGGGGAAGCACTACTTAAAAAAAAAAAAAAAAATCAGACAGAAGAGAAGGGTGGTGTTTTTAGCAAAGTAGAACGAGCTGCGCTCCCCAGCTGCTCTACCTTACTTTAATCCCTCTCTAAATCATAAATTATTTTGGAATCCAACCATGAAAGGTCAGAATACTGGCAGAGAAGTTATGTGAGGCTTATTAGTTAACAACTCCTTGGTAACCTCAGCTAAGAAGGGAAGGTTAGAAACAGCAATAGATGGCAAAAATCAGCTACATCAAATGATGGCTTCTTAAGATTATTTTGTGTTTCCGAGTAGGTGGTAGACGCCCCCTTTAAAGTAGATATTAACGATAACTATCTCATTAGGCACACACCAATCAACAGGGGCAAAAGTTCTGCTTTGCATATGGTGGCAAACAAATCTAATGAATTTCCAGTTCTGGATATGGGCCATCAAATTTCTAGCCCTTGTGGTAGCGAAAATGGCCTTCTGAATATGAATTGATCCAATGCAGTCTGACTGAAACTGTAAACCCACTGCCTTGAACAGCTCAAAGCCTTGCAAAGCTTTTCTGGACCACTAATAAGTTTTTCATTTATTATGACAGTCACAATAAAGGGTAATTACATAAATTTGGTTCCTGTGCTGCTCTAAAGTAAGTGTTAAATGCCCCATACTTCTCAATAGGATTTCAGTTCTGTAACCTAATGAGGACAGTTAACATGTTAAATATAGTTAAACTACTTTATTGCTGATCATTTTAGTAGAAATATCCAGCTAATGTGCTTATCCAGTGTCGATCAATATCACTGAAGACAGACAGGAAAATCTTCTTAGGTCTGCTGTGTACAATCCATGGTCCCCAAACTGCCCATAACTTTCTCATACCTTTGAAGGAGCAGGGAACCGTTGAGAACGAGCAAAGAGTAGAGAGTTCTTGTTAGTGCTAGATAGGAATTTCAACCTAATTCTGCTCATCAACAGTCTTCTGGAGGATCAGAAGCCTTTGCTTGCAGCTACAAGCTTTTATACAGACAGCTTCAGTGGAATGACATTTCTTAATTTCCAACTTGCCAACAAAAGCTCAAAAATCAAAGTGTGAGTGTCTGCCATCCCTATGCCAATTGGAGCAAGAAGCTTCAAAATTCAAAGCTTTTTCAAAGGAACAAAAGCTGTTCATATATGTTTGCAGACCCATTTTAAGCAGAATCAAATAATAAAATTACACGTGCGTGCGTGCGTGCACATACGCACACATACAGGCTAAAGTTCAGCTAAAATTGATTGAGTTGTGGTGTTTCAATGCAACTTTAATAATGGGAACTTACTAAATTTCTATGAATGTCTATTGGATGATAAGTAACCATCGAAGTAAAAGGGATGGATAATATTTGTATAATCTTTTTTGAAAGCATTTTTTTTTGAATCTGAACAATAAAAATATCACATTTACCCTGCAGAATAAGACTTGCCTTTCAGAATGCATGTGACTGCCTCAAAGATAAAAACAGACTTGAAGAGATAGGTTTGCCAGTACCATTTTCCCACTGATATTTTTCAGACTTCTACACATATTTTGTCAACTGCTGCATACAATTATAGCATGCTTAACATAAATATGTAATTGTGTGCATTTACAACAGATTAAAATATGAAAACCTATGTCTGATCCTCAAGCGCCTGGCAAGCTGACACTGCATTATTGGAAAGGTTGTGCACCTCTGGCTACACTTGATTTGGCAGTACTTCACCAATGGGAATGAGAGCCTGATTGTATGTCCTGTCCAATAACACTGGCTTCTGTGGTACTATTGATTTCAGAGGGTGAGCCAAGGAGCTCAGAAGTTCCATTTTAGAAAATAGTGCAAAGCCCCTTGTGACTTCCTGGGAATCATCAACACAGGAGAAATGAAAGAGAGAGGTAAAAATAAACCACAAGAACACTATGCCACCTTATAATTCAGACACTCCAGCTTAGAACTTCTTCCACTCTTTCTGCCCCTAACATGAAGTCTTTTACAAAATCACTTAGATATTTTTAATGTCAGTCAAAAATACCTCCTCAAGAGATAGGAAATGCCAGAACTAAGGTTGCCCAAGCAACTTTAATTTGGCACCTTTGCACATATGTTTATGCTATGGTCTTTGATTACATGATCACTTACTATTTTTTTCCACCAGACTTACCTGCCAAAATTTTGACTCCCTGCTGCAAAGCAGAGAAGATTTAGAGCTTCTCAATGAAATGATTATAAGAATTTTATAACATGGGCAGACCATATATTTTTTTCCTATCCTCCTCCTCAGAAATGTCTGAAACATTAAAAAAAAAAAAAAAAAAAAAAAAGATACCTGCATGGAAAATTTCAGCCCAAAGAAGTTAAAGTTTGGCAAAGTTATGAGCTACTGAAAAAAGGGTCTTATAACAAAAGTATTGGATGACCTTAACTATAGGCAACTCTATCAGTGCTAGCTATACATTATTATATCTTCTCATCCCTAGATCACAAAACTTTATTCTTTTCCTTCTTCAAATTCTTTCTTCTAGAACTGCAATAAAATGAAAAGCCAAATGTTAACACCAGTGCTTCTGAGCGGTCACTATATACGCTAATATTCCTAACAGCACACAGCCACACATGTTGAATCATACAAGTAGTTATGTCAACTTGAATCAACACATAGCACAGGTTTCAAACTAACATCTTTTGAGAGCTGGCTGGTCACATGATATTAGGATTAATAGTTTTCAGATGTCAAATGCAATTAAAGAGACAGCTAAATATATTAAATAGTTTCTATTGCCATGCTAACAATTGCTATAGCCAGCACAGCCACAGTAGATGATAAGAAAGAGAGGTAGGCAGTCCACAAGATTATCGAGGTGTGTCCCATACTATGAAAGTATTTGAGAACCCTGATGTAGGGAATCTGTTTTCATCTCCCAGGAGAAGGTTACCAGCCACACCATAGCATAGCCTCCTTCCTGCTGTCTGCTTGCCATTAGAGCAGGGATCGGCAACGTTTGGCACGTGGCTCGCCAGGGTAAGCACCCTGGCAGGCCGGGGCAGTTTATTTACCTGCTGACGCGGCAGGTTCGGCCAATCGCGGCCCCCACTGGCCGCAGTTCGCCATCCCGGGCCAATGGGGGCGGCGAGAAGCGGCGCGGGCGAGGGATGTGCTGGCCGCGGCTTCCCGCTGCCCCCATTGGCCTGGGACGGCGAACCGCGGCCAGTGGGGGCCGCGATCGGCCGAACCTGCCGCGTCAGCAGGTAAATAAACTGCCCCGGCCCGCCAGGGTGCTTATCCTGGCGAGTCGCGTGCCAAACGTTGCCGACCCCTGCATTAGAGCATTATTGGTCTGAGATATGGCTACCACTAATCTCCCAACTGCTTACCTTATGAGTGGCTGCTAGAGAATGGGGATGTATCAAAAGCAACTATGCAATAAAAAGATACAGTAGACTCATAGACTCATAGACCTTAAGGTCAGAAGGGACCAATATGGTCATCTAGTCTGACCTCCCGCATGATGCAGGCCACAAAAGCTAACCCACCCACAACAGAATCTTTCAGCCTGCGACCCCTGCCCTATGCTGCGGAGGAAGGCGAAAAACCTCCAGGGCCTCTGCCAATCTACCCTGGAGGAAAATTCCTTCCCGACCCCAAATATGGCGATCAGCAGAACCCCGAGCATACAGGCAAGATTCTACAGCCGGACCCTCATTTTACCCGCGATGGCACGTTAATGCCTAATTGACTAAAATCACATTATCCCTTCAAACCATTCCCTCCATAAACTTATCAAGCCTAATCTTGAAGCCAGAAAGGTCTTTCGCCCCCACCGTTTCCCTCGGAAGGCTGTTCCAAAATTTCACCCCTCTGACGGTTAGAAACCTTCTTCTAATTTCAAGCCTAAACTTCCCCACGGCCAGTTTATATCCATTCGTTCTCGTGTCCACATTACTACTGAGCTGAAATAATTCCTCTCCCTCCTTGGTATTAATCCCTTTGATATATTTAAAGAGAGCAATCATATCCCCCCTCAGCCTTCTTTTGGTTAGGCTAAACAAACCGAGCTCCTCGAGTCTCCTTTCATAGGAAAGGTTTTCCATTCCTCGGATCATCCTAGTGGCCCTTCTCTGTACCCGTTCCAGTTTGAGTTCATCCTTTTTAAACATAGGAGACCAGAACTGCACACAGTACTCCAAATGAGGTCTCACCAGCGCCTTGTATAACGGAAGCAGCACCTCCCTGTCCCTACTAGAAATACCTCGCCTAACGCATCCCAAAATCGCATTAGCTTTTTTCACAGCCACGTCACATTGCCGACTCATAGTCATCCTGCGATCAACCAGGACTCCGAGGTCCTTCTCCTCCTCCGTCACTTCCAACCTATGCGTCCCTAACTTATAACTAAAATTCTTATTAGTCATCCCTAAATGCATCACCTTACACTTCTCACTATTAAATCTCATCCTATTATTGTTACTCCAATTTACAAGGTCATCCAAGTCTCCCTGCAGAATATCCCGATCCTTCTCCGAATTGGCAATACCTCCCAACTTTGTGTCATCCGCAAACTTTATCAGCCCACTCCTACATTCGGTTCCGAGGTCAGTAACGAATAGATTGAATAAAATCGGACCCAAAACCGAACCTTGAGGAACCCCACTGGTGACCTCCGTCCAACCCGACAGTTCACCTTTCAGTACTACCCGCTGCAGTCTCCCCTTTAACCAGTTCTTTATCCACCTCTGGAATTTCATATCGATCCCCATCTTTTCTAATTTAACCAATAATTCCTCGTGCGGCACAGTAGATGAGAATGAGAAAAAAAGATTAAAATCTTCTAGCGCTACATTGCAGCAGTGAGCACATTCGCACTTAACAAATCACACATATAGTTAACTAATAAGGAACTACTGAAAAACAGAGAAGCCAGCAACTCCTGCTGCAATGTGATCTAATGGCTGAGAAATATACCATTAAAAGAAAAATATGAAAAAAAGACACCAAGCAATTACATTAAAAGAGGGCATAACATACCGAAAGATATATGCCTTTCATTATTTTCCTGTCTTAAACCTATGAAAAACAGTAATAGATCAAGCTTGTCCGAAGCATATGGTAATCAAAACACATTTAAACATTTTTTCCAAGACATCTTGCAAAGGTTGCCATAGCAACCACTCTTCTTATTTTGAATTAATGTCACTCGTTCCATAAAATCCTATACAAACGTCCAGAGTACAACATGGAGATGACCCTAGGTAAAGTTCTATGCTCTATTTCTTAAATATTGTCTTATTCAGATTTTCCCCCACTCTATTCTATTCTTTACTGTAGTTAGTTGATTAGAACCCATAGCTATTACATTCATTCCCTCTAATAAAATTAAATGTTCCATTTTAGTCTATCTTTGAAAATTTACTACATATTAAAGTATGCAACAAAAAAATAAAAATGCAGCTATCTGGCAACTGAAGTTCCAAGACTGAAAAATACAGTTCTGCTGGTTATTCATATTACATTATACTGAAATCTTCAAAATATGACATTATATACTTATCGCAGGGTTAAGACCATATAAATAAATATTAATGATCCATTCTCAGTACTGCAGTACAAATAATGCTAATGGTATATGTAACACAGAGAAACAGCAGTGCAATGAAGAAAAATGTAAGGCAGTAAAATAGAAAAATAGAAAAATAGAATTCTTACTCTTTGGTGTCCTTCATACCAATCATCTTCATCAAACCAGTGAGAAATATAAGTCATCCAAGCCATGATACATAATATGTTTGAAATTTAAAACAATCATAAGATTATATCTCAGCGTCTGAACACAGATAAGGACAACGTGGGTTCTGTGCTAAAATTTACCCAAACTAAACCAAGCTACACAGAGATCAGTTCTGGGCTTAGTGAAATGATTCTCTACAATAATAAGCTGTAAGTTCATGAATATTCCATGTGAAAGACTTTTAATGAGAATACAAATACGATCCATTTAAGAAATTCTAAATGAAAAAATTGAAATCAACAACAAATAAACAAAATCATTACTATATCATATACTTCAGTATTTTAAAATTAAAGCTGATTAATATCAGAGGGGTAGCCGTGTTAGTCTGAATCTGTAAAAAGCAACAGAGCTGATTAATGTTTCAAACTGGGTTATAAAACACTGATGAGCTGTGAAAAACAACCGTGCTAGACTGTTAAGTGGTTCTTATTTATTTTCCAAAACAGATTTTCTGTTTTCAGTTTTAGACTATAAAATTGGTCTGTAAGAGGTAGTTTCCAGAACACAAAACCTAAGTGTTAACATGTAAAGTACCTTTAGCTTTATGGGGCTAGATAAATTAGGCAATATCAATTTCAATATCTATGCTTTGGTTGTGTTGAGTGGTTTAGAATGGTACAAATAATACTACATAGGAGTGGTCACAACACCTACATATAGGTTGCCTAACAATTTCTAGCAAAAAAAGAAATCTGTTTTCGAAGAGCTCTAAAGCATCCCTTGTTTGCAACAGAGATCTCTAGGGCTCTGCCACAGCCATCAGCACTGATGAGGAGCTCAAAGTACAGTCATCACCATAACTTTACAAATAAGTGCAGTGTTTGTTTTCTCCCCCTCGCTCTCCTCCCCCTTGATATCAAGCAGATTTAAAGAGATAGTTTCACCTATGTGCTACCCACTCCTTTGACTTACCTACTGGGCCATGAGGTGCCATATACTCCCCACAACATCACAGGAGTATGAAGTGCTGTTAACAAAGAGGGAGAAGGAGGAAGGAAGAAATGCCCCCTTCCATCTGCACCACAATCCACTACTTCAGCACCACCCTATGTCAGCTGCACTTATTTAGGGACTATCATGCAAATTTTTCTGGGGACTACAGCAAAGCACAGAACAATACTGTCACACCCTAAAAATCTGGAAAACTTGGAATATCCGCATCTTCAAAGATGTGGGACCCAATTATCCTACACACTCCCAAATTACACTGGGTTAAGGAAACTTTCCTCCAAACCACCACATTGGGATAAATCCAAAAGCAGGACACCTGAAGCCAATTGTTCAATCAGTAAAATCATTAAAGAGAGGAGGAAAACAATACAACAATCTGAAAATCCTGCTGCTGAATGCACAGTCGGCCGTCAATAAAAATTATAATTGTTAAACATTTTAGTTTGTATTTGCTCAGTTAACCCTGCTGCAGGGCTGCCCAGAGGATTCAGGGGGCCTGGGGCAAAGCAATTTCGGGGACCCCTTCCATTAAAAAAAAAAGTTGCAATACTATAGTAACATGTATTTGGAAATATAAAAAATAACCAGTGAAATACATTCAAAAATTAATTTTTAATAATTTGAAAATACACAAAATACATTATTTAAAAACATTAAATGCTTTAATGGTATGTATATATTTGCAATTACATAATGGGCTGTCACTGGGTGATGGTTGGTGCCAATGGGCTGTCGCTGCCTGGGGGTGCCGCTACTGTTGCCCAGAGCTGGGTGGGGAGCTGGGCTCTGGGTCGGGGGGTGCCTGGCTCAGAGGGGCTGGGCTCGGAGCTGGGGGTCAGGGCTGTAGGGGGATGGGGTCGGGGGATGCCCAGCTCAGAGGGGCTGGGCTCGGAGCTGGGGGTCAGAGCGGCGGGGGGATGGGGTCGGGGGGGTGCCCGGCTCAGAGGGGCTGGGCTCGGAGCTGGGGGATGGGGTCGGGGGGGTGCCCGGCTCAGAGGGGCTGGGCTCGGAGCTGGGGGTCAGGGCTGTAGGGGGATGGGGTCGAGGGATGCCCAGCTCAGAGGGGCTGGGCTCGGAGCTGGGGGTCAGGGCTGGGAGGGGTCTGCAGGGGGTCCGGCTCAGAGGGGCTGGGCTCGGAGCTGGGGGTCAGGTCTGTGGGGGGGATGGGGTCAGAGGTTGTCCGGCTCAGAGGGGCTTACCCCCGCCTCCCCCCCTCCCAGAGCCTCAGCGAGCCGTGTCCAGGAGCTCCTGCCGCTCGGCCCGCCGGAGCTTGCAGTCCCGCCCCCTTACCATGCATCTCCTAGCAGGAGGACCTCAGGCCCCGCCCGAGCCACGCCGCTGCAGTGCTGTCCAGGGCCGCTCCTGGATGCGACGCTCTGAGGCTCCTGGGGATGGGGGAAGGCGGAGGCGGGGGGAGCCTCCGACATTCTCGTGGGGGCCCCTGCGGGGCCTGGGGCAAATTGTCCCACTTGACCCCCCCCCCAAGCGGCCCTGCCCTGCTGAAGGGTTGCCTTTAACATCCCTGAATGTTCTATTGTCACTGAGCATGCTTCCCAGCATGTCACTTCAGGATCCTGGGTCCAGAACTGAACCTTTGGACAGTATGCAGAGATAATGAATCCCCATCCTTTTACTACTATTCAAAATACCTTATGGCTTAGGAGAAAGGTGCACTGGGCTGCAGATCAGAATTAATTCAAGTGTCATGTCTTATACCAACTGATGTTAATAATTTTGTGCCCTTCATAATCCTTATTATTGAACAATGCCGGTCATATTGAATGCACACAAGAGGGCTGAATTAGAATTGTATGGGCAACCTTAATTCTACCATTTCTTAACGTTTGAGTGCTGGATTTTGCAACCTTAATAACATTCTTTTAATATAGTCTTTCTATATGCAATTTGAACTATGCCATATATTTTTCAAGATGATAAATTTAGACTATCTAGTGGACGTGCGTGCTGAAGGGACTGCAAAGTTGGAGATGGTTCTGAAGTGACAGTTCTAGAGATGTATCTGATGTAGTTGTATTAAGGTTTTTCGATCATTTAAGTTTAGCAACATTTATTTGACAAGGAGAGATGCCATTTTACTCTCATAAATGAGAGACAGTTTTTAGACTCCCTTTTTTAGCTTCTAAGGCTAGGTCTACACTACCTGCCTGAATCGGCGGGTAGAAATCGACCTCTCGGGGATCGAATTATCGCGTCTCGTCGGGACGCGACAATCGATCCCCGAATCGACGCTCTTACTCCACCAGCGGAGGTGGGAGTAAGCGCCATCGACGGGAAGCCGCGGAAGTCAATTTTGCCACCGTCCTTACAGCGGGGTAAGTCGGCTGCGATACGTCGAATTCAGCTACGCTATTCGCGTAGCTGAATTTGCGTATCTTAAATCGACCCCCCCCGTAGTGAAGACCTGCCCTAAGAATATACAAGATTCATAAGTCAACCACTAAGTGTGGAGTCCACAACTGATTATTATATCATTCTGTTACAGTAACTCCTCACTTAAAGTCATCCCACTTAACGTTGTTTCGTTGTTACGTTGCTGATCAATTAGGGAACATACTCATTTAAAGTTGTGCAATGCTCCACTCTTACGTTGTTTGCCTGCCTGCTTTCTCCACAGCTGGCAGCCTCCCTACGGCCCCCCCCACCCCACCCAGTGCCTCCCGCCCGTCGGCAGACCCCGCGGATCAGCGCCTTCCCCCTCCTCCCCCCGCCTCCTGCCAGTGGCAAACAGCTGGCTTGAGGCGTTTTGGAGGCAGGAGGGAAGGGGGAGGAGCGAGGACTCGGCGCGCAGCCTCCCCCTCCCTCACCTGCCTCCCAAACGCCGCAAGCCAGCTGATTGCCCCGGGCAGGAGGTGGGGGGGGAGGAAGGGGGAGCCTGCACCAAGTCCTTGCTCCTCGCCTCCCCCCTCCCTCCCGAACGCGGCAGGCCAACTGATTGCCCCGGGCAGGAGGGAGGCGGGAGGAGCAAGGACTCGGCGAGCCTCCCCCCTCCCTCCCCTGCCTCCCGAATGCAGCGTTTAGAAGGGAGGGGAGGGAGGGGGGAGGAGCCAGGACACAGCGTGCAAAGTAAAGGGGGAGGAGAAGAGGCAGGTCAAGGGTGGGGGCTTGGGGGAAGGGGTGGAGTGGGCGGGCTGAGGGTTGAGCCCCCTGCCCCTAGTGCTTGCAGAGTAGGGGAAGCTGCCCTGGAACCTAACCCCCACTTAAAGTCGCATTTTTCAGGAACATAACTACAACGTTAAGTGAGGAGTTACTGTATCTTTTTATCATTTTATTTCCCTTTATCTGTCAGATAGAGGAGTAAGACTGACTTCAGAGAGGAGATCCAGTATTATCTCTCAACTAGGTCTCAAAAAATGTTTGCAAACAAAACCTGACAACCCCCCGCTCCTTTTCCCTAAAACAGGACTGGTTTCCAGGTTAGTTACAAGCTTGAAACATAATGCAGATTGCACAAAAAGTTCCCTTACTAAGAAACACAGAAACCAAAACCTGTTGAAACTCCTGGTTTATTTGGTTTCTATGTGAACCAAGACGAAACTCAATCATCAGGAGTGAATTTTGCTTCATGTTTTAGGAGCAATACAAACCTGACACTCCAAACAAAACTCTAGATGTATGAACACAAAGATGTTCATTCACACTAACTTTTGCAAACCAAACCTAATTTCAGTTTAATACAAATCTACTTGGAGCCAGATGTGAGTAAGACACATTTGTACTGATTCCAATAATTCTTGAGGGGGTATGTAACTAATATCAGATTCCAGGATGCTGCAGAACTATTCCCTAGACTCATTTAATCACACAGAGCAGGCTGGTTCTTTTTCGAAATGTCTACACTACAATTAAACACCCAGGGCTGGCCCATGCCAGCTGACTTGGGCTCCAGGGGCTCGGGCTAAGGCACAGTTTAATTGCTGTGTAGACATTCAGGCTTGGGCTGGAGCCCAGGCTCTGGGACCCCAGAAGGGGGGAGGGTTCCTGAGCTTAGGTTCCAGCCCGAGTCTGAACGTCTACACTGCAGTTAAATAGGCCCTTAGCTGACTTAGTCTCGCAGGGCTTGGACTGGCACAGACCAGCTGTGAGTTTTTAATTGCAGTGTAGACATACCCTTAGATTCAAACCTGTAGCGTAAACAAGTTCTGTGTCTTCTTGAGGCAGAAAGAACTGGGAGGGGGCAGGCAGGTCCTGCATGGGGGGGGGGGGGGAACCTTAGGACCAGCTCAGCAGAAAGATTAATCTAAGATTTATGTATTTTATTTAAGTCTCCCCAGGTACTCTTGAGGTATAAAGGTACTCCCAAGAAAGGGAGCAAATTTGGGGCATAGTCACAATGTGTGAACTTTGTTAGCAGCAAGGCAAGAGCTCTCTCACAGCAGGTATCCAACCTTTTCAGATTTATTTCTAAAGCCAGTGGGGGAGCTATTCCCTACTGCCCTCATCCTGAGCTAAGAAGAGAAAAAGGAAGCAGAGCTATACCTCCATTCTGATCAGCTAGGAGGCATGAAATCCGGAGAGGAGTTCACTGGAGCCTTTATGGCTATGTCTGGAAAAGAATATGCTGGAAAAGAAGCACAACCCAAGCATCTTGGACTGAGGGAGAGGTAGGGAATCTAGAAATAGGGCACATCAGTGCTACAAGCACTGCAGCTATAGCATACACACTTACTACAGTGACAGACCAGGTTTATCCATTGCTCTAGTAAATCTACTCCATCAAGAGACCACAGAATTAACATCAACCTACAATTCTGCCTTCAATCTAGCTGCGTCTACAGTGGTGTTAGTAAATATTAACTTTACTATTTGTAAGTTAAATTCTCAAAATTCTTTTATGTGCTAATCACAAAATCCTTTTTATGTTGTGTATGGATATATTTAGTGCCCTATATATAGGGCCCTACCAATTTCGCGGCCATGAAAAATGCAACTCAGACCATGAGTGAACTCCAATGTCCCCTTGTTCCTAGGAGCGCCCCAGCAAAGGGGGCTCCTAGCTTCAGTTACACTGGGGATGGACAAGTCCTGTCCATCCCCTGCACAACTACTGGTAGGGGGAGGAGGGAAAGACCAGACCCACCTCCAGGTGCCTCCCCCTGCTGCAGGATGCTCTCTGGGACTGGGCAGCAGCCCCAGAGGTTCCTGCAGCTGGAGGAGGCTTGTGGACATGGGTCTAATCTTCCCTTATTCCTAGGAGCACCCCAGCAAATGGGGCTCCTAGCTCCAGGTGGGCTGTGGAGGGACAGGACTTCTCTCCCCCGCCCAGAGCAGCTGTGCAGGGGATGGACGAGACCAGACCCACCTCCGGGTGCCTCCCCCTGCTGCAGGACGCTCTGGGACTGTGCAGCAACCCCAGAGGTTCCTGCAGCTGGAGGAGACTTGTGGAGTTGGATCCGATCTTCCCTGTGCTGCTGGGAGCACCCCAGCAAAGGGGGCTCCTTGGTGCTAGTCCAGGCAGGGCTGGGGCAGGGCAGGGTAGGACTTGCTCTTTCCCTGCAGGGCTGCTCTTGGATATCTCTCCCGGCTGCAAATAGCTCCGCACCCCTTCCTCCCCACTCTGTCCAGCTCTGAAGGCAGCACAGAAGTGAGGGTGGCAATCCCATAACCTCCCTACAACAGGTTTGCGGCCCCTCCCCCATCCTCTTTTGGGTCAGGAGCCCCATGATTACAACACTGTGACATTTCAGATTTAAACATCTGAAAATGTGAACTTTACCAATTTTCAAATCCTATGGCCATGAAATTGACCATAATGGACCGTGAATGTGGTAGGGCCCGACCTATATATATTGAAACTAAAAAGTTCTTTGTCGTTCAATTGAACCTAATGGATGAAGGGAAAATGAACATAATAATGGACTGTGTATAAACTTTTAACCCTACTTTTTACCTTGACTTTACTAATATAGTCCAGGTGTCCAAGGAAGAGAACACTCAAACTAATGAAAAGTGTCTACACAAGTATGTTATAAACAAAACTGGGTGACTGATAAGCAATAGTTGCTTTTACAGATGAATGAAAAAATGCAGATGGATGAAATAATGACCCACTGAAAGATGTTTTTAATTCATTAAGAACTATTGGCTCTCACAGATGCTTGTAATAATGACCAGATTAGAGATTCCTTTCCACTCATCAACCAGGTAAACTGAGGCACATAAAAGCAATGCCATTAGTAATTAGGAAAACAGAACACAGGGTAAAATTAATTGTGGGAAAGTATATTTTCCTCAAAAAAGGATTTTCATTGTTTCACCCTATAAAAGGACACAGGTTTGGAAGTGAGTTTGGAGAGTGCAGACTGCCAGCATCCGACCAGTTACAGAGGAGAAGGAGACAGAGACCAGCTCTTTATGATTAATAATAATAATCTTTTATTAAATAATTCCATCTGAGCCTGTTACTGACAATCTCAAATCATTATTAAATTCAAATAAGCAACAGGGGACTAAGTCAACCTTACTACGTTATACAGGGCATGAATTTTTTCACAGCCTTGAGCGATTGAACTAGGGCTGCAGCACACAGACACTCAGGGAACTACATGCTCATCTGCTGGCTGTTGGTGCCCAGGCAGTGAGACATAAGTGCAGAGCATTTAAGGCACCCAACATTACAGGGCAGGCTATCACACAGCCTCTCACTCATCTGGGTTGAGCCCTGAAATGTTACAATAGCACAAAATAATATCCTCAGATTAATGACCGCATATCAAAGCATAGCGTGTTACAGAAGGTTTTTGATATCTCTGTTGAGACATTTTGAAATTAACAGGTGCAAATTAGAGATTAACTGTTTCTTAATGAAGAATGTAACAAAATACATTCATAAATCCTGACATTGCTTTGAGGGTTAAAAAAGCCTTTTCTACCTTAAAAAACATCTGTGATCCTTCTTTACTCACAATATTGTGCTAAGTAAATTTAGAATGTCAATATTTAAAAAGCAGGATACTGAAAAAAATAACACAAAAAGTTGTTTTGAACGCATTGAAATTAGAATGTATACACCCATGATAAATTCCAACAATTGCAAAAGTCTAGAAGATAGATGTGTACAATTCCTAGAATGTATTAATTAGTATTATTGAACATAATATTGTATTAAATACATACATAACCTTAAAATCATCATTTAAAGTGAAGCTCTATTCTGAAAAGCAACTCTGTGATAATGGCATCATAGAGTTCCATGTAATTTTCTCAATAATTACAGATCAAATGCACTCAGTTTATAGTTCAACATTTTTTCCTAACTGCCAACTGTGCCCACCCAACCAGGACTCAAAGTCAACCAGTTTCCTTCTTTCTTGCACCTTCATAAGAAGTTTTAAAGGTTCCACAGGCCATACTGACCTTTAATTACATTTGAGGCACCCCACTGTCTTCTGATTAAGCCCTCAGCAACATCCATCCAACACCATTGCCATCCATGAATATGCACAAGTGTAACTTATTACCTGTGCTGGAAGCTTATTCATATTATTGTTTATGCAGGATAGCACCAGACATTAATTTAACCATAATTAAGGCTACATTTTAGTCACAGGTATTTTTAGTAAAAGTCATGGACAGTAAACAACATTTCATAGCCCATGACCTGTCCATGACTTGTACTATATACCTCTGACTAAATCTTGGGAGCAGGGCAGCCTGGGGCCCCTGCTGGTGCTGGGGGGTGGGTGGGCGGGGCTGGCAGGCTCCCTACCTGGCTCCTCATGACTCCCTGGAAGTAGGGACATGTCCCTCCCTCAGTTCCTAGCTCCATGCGCTGCCCCCGCCCCAAGCACAAGCTCCGCAGCTGCCATTGGCTGGGAACCACGGCCAATGGGAGCTGCAGGGGTTGTGCCTGTGTGCAGAGGCAGTGCACGGAGCTAGGAGCTGAGGAAGGTAGGGACATGTCACCACTTCCGGGGTGCCCCTCCAAGGTAAGCACTGCCCAGGGCCCTCATCCACTCCTGCCCGAGCTGCTCAGGCGGCCCCCAGGCCAACCGCAACGGCCAGTGCAGAAGTCACAGAGGTTCTGGAAAGTCACGGAATCTTGTGACTTCCATGACCTCCATGTCAAACTCGCAGCCGTAATCATAATTCCTTTATTAAATTCAAAGGCCAAATTGTATTTAACCAGTTGCATCAAATGTGCCTTCAGTGCCTAAGCAATCATCACACCCATAACAACATACAGTTATAAGCAAAGATCAGGTACTTACAGCATGATTAGGCCATGGGTGCGCAAACCCATGTTGGACTCGTTGGCTCCAACCTAATAATGAATCTTTTAAGATTTATTCTTTAACAAACAATTTATGCCATTGCCAACTGCTAACTTTAGCAAAGATCCAGTTTTGGGAAGTTTGGGGTTGACCC
The DNA here is from genome assembly GCF_028017835.1 of Emys orbicularis. Classification (NCBI taxonomy): domain Eukaryota; kingdom Metazoa; phylum Chordata; order Testudines; family Emydidae; genus Emys; species Emys orbicularis. The sequence goes on along the minus strand of NC_088687.1, from coordinate 77,602,824 downwards.
CTTTCCCTTCCTTGAGTAGACAAGACATTTATGACTTGGGTCCCCTACTTTAAGATAACACTGATATGTTAAAGGTAACTGTTTAAACTACTAGGAACAATTCCTGATAATTAGAGGCTTCTCTTTTTCTTATCAGACACATTTTCAGCTCAGCATTTTTCCCAAAACTTGTCTTGTCACATTCCTTTTAACTTTTGAATCTATTATTTTCAAGGCCTTGTTACATTTTCCCCTATATTTTCAATGTCTTTCCATGGCTGCTAAAACCCCATTATTTCACTTCAACTATGAAATATATATTTTCATTCATTCCTACATCCTGGTACATCTTTTTGGTTGTGGCTTTTATATAAGTCTATATGTTATTTTTTCCATATTAAATAGCTGGGAAGAAAATAAAATATAAATACTTGTGTATATGCATGCATACACATACAATGTAATTGCAACTGCTGCTTAGCAGTAATTTCCATTCAAACTCTTTGAAGGGTATTGTGACAGGTAGACTAGGCCCAGAAGGTCTCAGGGTCCTGCCACACCCCATCCCAGAAAGGAGCAGAAGAGAGATCCTCCAAGCGGCTTAGAGTGGCTGCAGGGGAAGCAGCTAATCGGGGCCAGGAGGCCCATATAAAAAGGAGCAGCAGAGACGGAGTCAGTCAGTTGCGGTCTGGAGCTGGGAGAGGATTGTGTTTCTGGCTGACTGAAAGATCAGCAAGACCATGGACAGCTCAGTGTGGGCAGGGACCAGGGGAGCTAAGAAGGTGCTCCTGGCTGGCTGCTGGGACTGAGTAAGGACTGAGCCCAGGGAAGGCTGCAGGTAAACAGTGTCTCCAGGGAGGAAGCTCTGGGGATACACCACGTATCAGGGCTGGGAGAAGGTAAAGACTGTCTACCCCAGAAGGGATTTGTTCTGTTCCATGTACAGACAGTGTGTGAGACTCGGATGGAGGGCTGAGTCACTGAAGACCCACCGAAGAAACCATCAACCATGAGAGGTGGGTGCTGACCCCATTACGGATATACCGAATATTTAAGAATCAGGAAAGTGTAATAATTATAAAATAGTTAAAGCCATTATATACACAAGACTACATGTTATATATGGAGCAAAATTATTCATTTAGTGTATACTAGACCTGAAATGCTGGTCCTAGCTTGGGTCTGTTTAAATAACCACCTCCTCTGTATACAACTGAATGCTGGACTGTCCTGGTTTGTGTAGAATGAGTACTGATCCAGTCTAGTCCACAAAGATAAGTTTGTCTCAGTAAGTTCATCATGTTGCATACATTATGTTGTGCTGTCCTTACAGGGTTTGTCTGTGACCTTTTCCTATCATAAATTGCACCATTTTAACAAAAAGTATATTTTAAAAACAGATTTAGTTAAATTGGTACAAATCCCTGTGTGCAAAATTAACTAACATGCTTTAGTTAATGCTTTTTTAAGCACCACATAATTATCTTTGTCTACACTAGGTGCTATGTTTATATATGTTATCTTGTGTGGTTAACCCTAGAAAGAACTACTGTGTTCTGCATGTATAACATATTTATTTGACATATGCAATCTGGTCAAGCCATTCCAGTGTTCTTATCAACAACGTTCAAAGCACATTATATGTATGACATATAAAGATAAAGAAGAAACACTAAAAGCACATCTTCAGTATAATACTATATCTTGGTCTTTCTTGAAGGGGAAAATGTCCAGTATCTGACACTGATTTAAGAAGATAACGTTCAGATGAGAATATGTGGCCTGATACTATTCCCACTTATTTAACTGGGAACAGGAATGAGCCCCGAGAGAGCAGCATATCTTGCAAATATCTAAAGAAAGTTAATTAAATAAATAAATAATAAAAAAACTTTGATAAAAAGGAAAAAATAACTTTAAATACTATCTTCAGCTACAAAACACTCATATGGAGCATCCCACAAGGCTCAATTATCTCCCCCATGTTATTCAACATCTTTATCAAATTGTTGGGAGAGCTGATGAGACAAGATGGACTGAAGTGCCAACAGTATATAGATTATATCCAGCTTTACATCTCCTTTATACAAAAATAAAGTGCACCATCTCCCAGATTTCTTACTGCAAGATTCGGGTGATCCTGTTAGGAAGACAGAAGATCCTTGAAGAACCTGCTTCCCATATAACATCCCAAACTACAGAAGGCATCTCTTCTCAGAATATGAATGCAGTCTTCAGAATCTTTAAGGGGTCCTTTTAAACTCTTCAATGCTACTGGATGCTCAAACAACCATGGTGCCAAAAATCATCCACTTCCATCTGCTATTCGCAAGAAGTCAGTGCTCTAATCCCATGAAACTCTGAACTGGACACAGTGATTCGTGCATTCATGACCTCCAGAGTTACTACAAATTCTCTGCCCTGATACTAAAATCTCTCCATGGGATTGGCCCCAGCAACCTGAGATCCTCTCTCCCTCTACGATCATCATCTCCCACTACAGCTATGTTCCATCAGAACAATTCACTGTCAACCAATAGGGGGAGACTTATGAGTGCAGAATACCAAATTTTCACAGGTGCTAGAGAATATGGAATACATTCCTTCAAAAAATAAATAAATAAATAAATAACCTCAGGTATCACTTCCAGAACCAATTGCAAAATTATTTTCTTGTATGGTGCCTTTATTCAATAATGTCTTCACACATGTGGCAACACACCCATTTACTCACAAACAAAAATCATAGAAACTAGTCAAGTTATTTCTCCTATAGGTTGGGAAGGTAGAAAGAAAGATTATTATTGCAATTCCTACTTTTAAATATTTGGGAAGTGGTCCAATACTATAGTGATGGGGACACACAAAACAAATAACATAGCTTTTGCTTTTTCCTATTAAAAAATTTCAGGGAGAATAGACTTTTCATTATTTCTCTTTGTTTCTTAGTTGCTTTCTACAGCACTCAGCAAGCAGATGACCAGGGATTTGTACTCCTTGTACATTGGCACATATCTTTTCTTTCCAGTCACACACCATCTGAGGAAGTAATAAAGTCACATCTTATCCTTAGCTCATGCTAATAAACTTTTTTTTTTTTAAAGGGGGAGATTATCTCTTGAAAACTGGGCACATACAGCTAGTGTTGTGGGTACCAGACTTTTGTGACTAAGTTTCTATGCTCCCACCGCCTCCTCAGATTCTACCTGTATTATAGAAGCATTTTTAGAAGGGATGTTACTTCATTATATAAATTGCACTTTTCTACAAAGAAAGATTTTGCTGGGAGATGAGGTTTGGAAAGTAAGAATGTGGCACTGGCAGTGTTCTTTACTAGCAAAGTAAAGAAAAATGGTCCAATTTATCCTTGATATTTAACTAGGGACCATATAATATGATCACCCCTCCCATCCCCCACCAGCACCAGAGGGACAACAGCGGAATCCCCTGCTCTTCAGCCCCAGGAAGCCGACAGTGGAAAATCACAGAAAAGTAATAATGTACTTCATTACCACAAATACCACAACAATACCACAACTCAGCTGCAATTTTTTGACGATCATCCTGCAATTCCAGCAGGGACTTAACTATAATACAATTAGAGGTATCCTCAGATTTTTTTATATTTTCAAGTACTGGTTTTGATTACACTTTAGGTCATATCTTGATACAGATTTATGTGCAGAACTCCCAGTAAAGTCAGTTGACATTTTGTGCAAAAATCAACAATAGGATATGGTTTTCAGAAATATAACATGCAAATAGTAGAAATAATATAGAAGAATGTTACCTTTAAATTTCCACAATGGGAATGGAAGTTGTGCCTGGATCAGTGCCACTGGATACTACTCTATACATTTTAGTAATAATAATAAAAAAATAGGCTCTACACTGGTACTATCCTTCCCATATTTAAATATGAAAATTTCTAAAAGAAAATATGCAGTGTTGTTGTAGCCATGGTGGTCCCAGGATATTAGAGAGAAAAAGTGGGTGAGGTAATATCTTTTATTGGACCAACTTCTGTTGGTGAGAGACAAGCTTTTGAGCTTACACACATGAAGAGACCAGAAGAAGAGCTCTGTGTAAGCTCAAAAGCTTCTCTCTCACTGACAAAAGTTGGTCCAATAAAAAAAGACTCTCACCCACCTGGTTTCTCAAAGAAAATATGTAATACTATGAAGTCTGGAACATTTCAGGTGGCAAAGCAATGTGTTCTCCTCTATTGCACAAAAATATTTGTATGCAGTGCTAAGCTAGCCACTTCCCACTCATCTTTCAAATTGTGTATTGAACATTTTTACTTTTTCAAAACTAAAAACAAGACTTTATTGGCTATTTTGTTTTGCTAAATTCTGTGTTCTTGATTGAGTCGAGAAATGTCAGCACACCCGAAACCCTCTAGCATAGAAGTATAACTCCTATCAGTCAAACCCTGTTTAATCTCTTGCATAAAAATCGCATATTCAGTCTTCATCTAGAGAAGGATAAATTTCAGCCTTGCTAATTAGGAACAATAAGTATCTCGAACTGTTTACTATATAAATGTTTTCATAACTCCTTTGTTTCCCCTCCCCTCTGCAATAAACAGAATGTTTTTATTTTGTGGCTCAGTCCTTACAATGTACCTTTTTTAAACAGAAAAACTTGCTTAATGCATTAATAGAAATGTAGAACCCTGAGTTACTGATTCTCATACATGCTGCAGTTTGCTTGTCAAAGGGGTATGTAACATGTACCAATTTAAAATTCTCTTTTATCTAAAAAGCAGAAATACCTTCTGGAATTCCACATTAAATATTGTCCAAGTGCAAAAGCAAGGAAACATACAGTTAATCAATTCCCTTTTCTCCACAAATATCACTAAATGAAAAAGTGTTAATGCAATAGTAATACTATATAGTTTGGACCGCAAAAGAGGAGCAGTTGCGCTGGCTTCTGACGTTGAAAGCCAGCCCCGCAGAGTGGAGGTAAAAGCCTTTCCACCCTATTCCCTGCACAGTATAGAAGGCTGCTGGAGCAGCCATCAAAAAATGCAGAAGGAGGTCTGATGTCTGTAGACACTTTCAGTAACTGAACCAGAGGCACCAGCTCACAGGCATTTTTCCCATTTTTCCCACACTTAGCCTGAATCTATGACAGGGAAAGGTGAATGAGTATACATTGGCCCTGATCCTTTGGTCCAGCCAAGGAGTGTTTTAGTACAGAACCCAAGTGGGAAAAAAGGTGGTTGTACACCACCTCTGCCTTCTTCCTAATGCTGGAGCACAGCTCAGCTACCGGCACAAATCAGGGCCTGTCTAACTTATGCCAACTTATAACAGTGGGGTTGTTACATCAGCTATAGGTTGCTGGAGTGAAGCTCACTTTAGCCACATTCCATCTGAACTCCTACTTGGGGATTAGGATCTGGCCCATTGGATCAACATGGAAGGCAAAAGAGGAGGGAGATGGCATTGAGGGGAAAATGTTTAAAAAAAAGAAAACAACAACTAGACATGTACCTTTGACATTTTGCTTATATCATCTCTATTACTAGGTTTATGTCTTGTCTGTTTAAATTGTAAATTCTTCAAGGCACCATGGCTCCCTGTGTGCAGCAAGTAGCACAAGCAGACTGTGATCCTGAGTGGAGCCTTTGGTCACTACTGCAATACAAATATAAAATAATACAAAAATTAAATTCACTAATTTGCACAAAGTATACATTTTGCAGTACACAATTTAAAATAAAGAATAATACATCATGCTGAAACAAATAGGAACAGTTGTTCTGCATAAGTAAACAGCAGCTGAGTTATGACTGCTTTTGCATTTCTTGACTTTGCAATTTTAAACTTGAGTTATGAGGACTGAAAAGTCTGCCTTACAGTGACAGACAAACTCAATTTATTTAGCTTATCAAATAAAAGATTAAGAGATCACTTGATTACAATCCATGTACCTAGTCTGGGAGAAGATTCCTTTTAAATAGAGGGTTCTTCAATCTACCAGACAAAGGCATAAACAAGAGCCAATGGCTGGAAGTCAAATGAGACAAATTCAAACTAGAAATGAGGTGCAGATTTTTAACAGTGAGAAGAATTTCATGAAGGGATGTGGTGCAAACAGTAATTGTTCATTCTCTATCACTGCATTCAATCTTAATATCAGAACTGGATGTCTTTCCAGAAGATATCTGGACTCGTAGAAACAATCCTCAAACCATGCAAAGGGCCAGCTTCCTCCAGGACAAAACTGACCTCCTCCACAAACTCTGCAACATTAACAATCTTCCTCAGAACACCATCCTTGTCACCTTGGATGTCATTTTCCTATACACCAACATCCCTCACAATGGTGGCATAGCTGCCTGCCTCAATATTTACAAGACAATGGACAACCCTCAGATATCCACTTCAAACTCATCCACTGCATCCTTACCCATAATAATTTTACATTCAACAACAAACACTTTGTCCAAACCATGGGAACTGCCATGAGTACTGGGATGGCTCCCCAGTATGCCAACCTCTTCATGGGCCATCTTGAAGAAGAATTTCTAGACAAGCACACCACAAAACCAAGGATATATCTGGGCTACATCAATGCTATTTTCATCCTCTAGACAGGTGACTTAAATTCCCTCACAGATTTTCACCACAATTTCAACCACCACCTGTCCATTAAATTCTCTCTCGAACACTCCCATGCTAGCATCAACTTCCTGGATACCACAACCAGCTTCAGCAATGGAACCCAACAGACAACAATATACAAGAAACTCGCAGATCACCACACCTACCTTCATAGATCCAGTAACCTCCCCAAATACATCACAAAATTTATCATCTACAGGCAGGCACTCAGATATCACAGGATTTGCTCAGAGGAAAAAGTCCAGGATACATGCTCAAAATACCTTCACCAAACAAGGACACTCCACCAGAGAAGTAGATTGCATCATGGAATGGGCCACCCAAATACCCCAAGTGAACTTGCTTCAATATAGAAATAACAACCCCTCCAACCACACACTCCTAGTTGTCACCTATCACCCAACACTGGAACCCATACTGGGTACCATCAAACAACTTCAACCCATACTTAATGGGGACCTCATCCATAAAGAAGTCTTTCCTGAACCCCCTCTTCTGGCCTTCAAACAATCCCCCAACCTCTCCAAGCTCATCGTCAGAAGCATGCTCCTACATACCAGGACAATCAACTCAAAGCAGCACCAGACACTGCTAGAAGAACAGATGCAAAACCTGCAGACATATCTCGATTGCTACAATGATCAACACACCTTTCAAGACCTATGGGTCCTACATATGCCTATCGCAACACATGGTGTACCTCATCCAGTGCACTAAATGCCCCAATAATAAGTATGTGGGTGAAACCAATCACTATGCACTTGAATGAACTCAGATAGGAAAATGAGAAAAGACAAAAACACAGAGATTACTTTATATTTGATCTATCAGTCCTCATATTCAAAGGAAACCTGCACAACACTTTCAAAAGATGAACTGGAAGCTTAAACTCCTAACTTTGCCAGACACTAAAAAATCATGGACTGAATAGAGACACTGGATTTATGGTTTATTATAACAATCTATAACCCACTAACAACCCCCTCTTTCTTTCCCCCCACAACTGGAAGGGTGTTAATGGGCCACTTCACCTTGAATGGTCCCTTGAAATATGTGTTAACTACTTGCACTAAGCAATCTGTTCCACCTCATATTTAGCTGTGATTCTCTGAATAAGTTTCCCAGGCCTAAAGGAGAACTTTGTGTAAGCTCAAAAGCTTGTCTCTCTCACTAACAGAAGTTGGTCCAATAAAAGATATTACCTCTCCCACCTTGTCTCTCTAATGTCCCAGGACTGACATGGCTACAAGAACACTGCATTTCCAAAAGATAACTTCTGGTTGAACAAAAGTATATTGGGTATGATGCAGAAATTACCAGATGAATTTCTATGGCCTGTGTCATGCAGGAGGTCAGAAAGTGATTGTAATAGTCCCTTAAAATCTATGAGTTTTACTACCTGTGTCGAACTGATTAGACAGCTCATTTACACTTTGATTTTACAGCCTACATTTAGAAATCTTTCTAAAATAATTTCCAAAGTTATCATTGGATCATCACTGTCTAAAACAGCCTCTCTGAGATGCCAGGGGGAATTTTATTTCCCCAATAGAAGTTCCTTTGGCCTGGTCCACACTACCCCCCCACTTCGGACTAAGGTACGCAAATTCAGCTACGTTAATAACGTAGCTGAATTCGAAGTACCTTAGTCCGAACTTACCGCGGGTCCAGACGCTGCAGGCAGGCTCCCCCGTCGATGCCGCGTACTCCTCTCGCCGAGCTGGAGTACCGGCGTCGACGGCGAGCACTTCCGGGATCGATCCGGGATCCATTTATCGCGTCTAGACAAGACGCGATAAATCAATCCCAGAACATCGATTGCCTGCCGTCGGACCCGGAGGTAAGTGTAGACGTACCCTTTGATATGTTATTTGCCTCAACAAAGTATTAGAATTGTTTGAGAGTATCAACAAGTATGTGGATAAGGGTGATGCAGTTGATACAGTATACTTGGATTCCCAGAAAGCATTTGACAAGGTTCCTAAACAAAAGCTCTTAAGGATACTAAGTAGTCATAGGATAACAGGAAAGCTCCTCTCGTGGATCAGTCACTGGTTAAAAGATAGGAAACAAAGGATAGGAATAAATGGTCAGTTTTCATGAAGAGAGGTAAACAGCGGCATCAATATTGGGATCTGTGTTGTTCAACATATTCATTAATTATTTGGATAAGGGAGTATGTGACACTGCACCCCATATTCATCATAGTAATATTATTATAATATGGTTATGGCATAATTATGATGCATTTTGTACAAGATACGTCATGTGAGGTGTCATTGGAAAAGTTATGATTTGCTGAATATGATTTCCCAATTTGTATGCATGTATCATTTTTGTATCTGAAGTTATGAATATAGACTATGTATCTGTATTTCAAATGTAGTTTCACCTGGGTAACCCCCACTACACAAGCTGCTTTCAGTCTAAATAGCTGGTTGTAAAGGGCCTGTTCGGGGTAATAGGCCATTAGAAAGAACAATAGGTCTTCCGAGAAGCTTATCTCCCACCTGGTGAGCATTCCTGAAAACACTACAGGCAGCCTGTGAGTGATGGCTGCTATGACTCTGCAAGGACATGTAGCCACATGATGCTGGACTCCATCTTGGGATGTCAGTATTTTTCAGAGGTGAAAGTAAGCTGGTCCGGTCCGGTATGGCGTACCAGGAAGAGCCAATACGCCATGCCGGACCGCACCAGCTTCCGCGGCGGGGATTTAAAGGGCTCTGGGCTCCCCATTGCGGCAGGAAGCCCAGAGCCCTTTGAATCCCGCCCGCAGCTCCAGTGGCCGGGCTAGGGCCAGGATTTAAAAGGCTCAGGGCTCCCTGCAGCGGGCCCTTTAAATCCCGGCCCCAGCCCAGCAAGGCTTGGGGTTCCTCGCAGCCGCGGGAGCTCCGGGCCCTTTAAATCCCGTCCGCAGCTCCAGCAGCCGGAGCTGTGGTGGGGATTTAAAGGGCCCGGAGCTCCGCGGCAGCTGGAGCCCCGGGCCCTTTAATTTGCCCCTGAGCCCCGGGGGCTCCCAGCCAGCTCTGCAGCTGGGAGTCCCAGGTTGATTTAAAGGCCTTGGGGCTCCCAGCCACAGCTGGTGCCCCAGGGCCTTTAAATCTTGAGAGGCCCCGCCTCTTCCAGTTGAGGCCATGCCTCTTCTGGATGAGGCCACGCCCCCATCAGGACTCCGGTAGTACTGGTAAGTCCTGTAAGTTACTTTCACCCCTGGTATTTTTCCACAGACTGGTCTGGGAACCAAGCTTTGGAACAAAAGGTTCCTGCCATATGCAAACGCTATATAAGGCAGGGAGTGACATGATCTGCGGTTCTTCACTCCCCACCCAAGAAGACTCCTGGAAACACCTAAGGAACAAAGACTGAACTGGGGGAAGTGCTGGACCCAGGCTAAATGGATTTCTAGCCTGTGTACAAAACACCTAGGGATTCCAAGATGTAAAGCAAGTGCAGCCTGCTTCTTAAGAATCTGCAGCCTGCTTATATCATCTCTTAGGGTGAAAATCTGCTAATTCATATCCAATCTATTTAGTATATTAAACTTAGCTTGTGTTTTTTGTTTATTTGCTAGGTAATCTGCTTTGGTCTGTTTGCTATCCCTTATAGATCACTTAAAATCTGCCTTCTGTAGTTAATAAACTTGTCTTTGTTTTAATCTAAACCAATGAGCTTTGACTGGAGTGCTTGGGGAAAATCTCTGCTTGATTACCACAAGTGTGTATTGTTCTCCTCACACAGAGGGAGAGGTGGACCGGGTATTAAGCCCATATACTGGCCAGATTTGACCAGGGCATGACGGTACTGCTCTGGGGTCCCAGGCTGGGAAGTCGGTGATTAGAGAGCCTGCATGTAACTACGGCTGGGTGTGTCCCTACCTACATGAATGCTGGTGAAAGTGCAGGCTGGTGGGCTTTGCAGCTTTTCACAGCAGTACAGTGTGAGAGGGAGCCCAGGCTGGTGGGTCAGAGGGCTCAGTGGTACCCCAGTTTTAGGTGGCACCCTGGGGGGAACTTGTCACAGAGTGAATGGCAAAGTGGAAATTTTTGCAGATGATACAAAATTACTCAAGATTGTTAAGTCCAGAGCTGACTGAGAAGAGTTACATACAAAATGACTGCCTCGGAAGGAGTATTGCGGAAAGGGATCTGGGGATCATAGTGGATCACAAGCTAAATATGAGTCAACAGTGTAACGCTGTTGCAAAACAAGCAAGCACCATTCTGGGATGTATTAGCAGGAGTATTGTAAGCAAGATACGAGAAGTAATTCTTCCGCTCTACTCTGTGCTGATTAGGCCTAAACTGGAGTATTGTGTCCAATTCTGGGCGCCACATTTCAGGAACTATATGGACAAACTGGAAAAAGTCCAGAGAAGAGCAACAAAAATGATTAAAGGTCTAGAAAACATGACCTATGAGGGAAGATTGAAAAAATTGGGATAGTAGTCTGGAGAAGAGAAGACTGAGAGGTAGAGTGACCAGATCGCAAGAGTGAAATATCAGGACACATTGGGTGAGCGGGGGGGAGGGAGAGGACGACAACGACAGACACAGGTGCACAGAGCCATGAGGGGGGCCCTAGGAAGCTGCGAGAGGGGGCCCTAGGAAGCTGCGAGAGGGCTTGTACGGCCCCTGCTGCAGCCTGCACCACAAGCCACAGGGCAAGGACACCTATTGAATTCAATGAGAATTTTGCATGTGAATTGATGTACCTAGTTCTGAGATTAGAAAGCCAGAAGGGATCGGTGATCACCTGGTCTCACCGCCTGTATAGCACAGACATAGAACTTTCCCAAAATAATTCCTAGAGGATAGCTTTTAGAAAAAGCTTTTAGAAAAACACCATGACCCTTAGTATATTGTTAATCGTTAATTACTCTCACCGTTGAAAAGGTATGCCTTATATCCAGTCTGAATTTGTCTAGCTGCAACTTTCAACCATTGGCTCATGCTCTACCTTTCTCTGCTAGATTGAAGTGCCCATTATTAACTATTTGTTCCCCATGTAGATACTTACAGTCTATAAGCAAGTCACTTCTTAACCTTCTTTTTGTTAAGCTAAATAGATTGAGGTCCTTGAGTCGATCACTATAAGGCATGTTTTATAATCCTTTAATCAGTCTTGTGACTCTTTTCTGAACACTCTCCAATTTATCAAGATCCTTCTTAAATTGTGCACACCAGAACTGGACACAGTATTCCAGCAGTGGTTGCACCAGTGCCAAATACAGAGATAAAATAAACTCTCTACTCCTGCTTGAGATTCCCCTATTTAGGCATCTGGTCACCCTATTTCTGTATGCATTTCCCCAGGGTTTTTTTGTAAAAAATCAAAACTGAACTGCCCCAGAAATTCTGTCATATGGAATCATCGTGAAACTCGCATGGCTCCAACCCTGCCGATGAATCTTTAGATCCACTGCACAGACTTCTGCCACTTGAGCTAATGGAGTAAGTGATGGCAGAGGCAGTAGGTTGTCATCCTATATGTGATCAGCTCTATAGGGGGATGAGACACTTTTTTTGCCACTGGGTTTCACAGATATCTGCTGACAGAAGAGGAACTGTGAAACTCAGGAATCCTGGGTCTATTCCAGGCTCCTGAACGGAGTGGTCTCTAGTAGTCAAAGACCCTTCTTCCCCGTCCCCTCCAGTCTATGTCTATCCTATTGCTGTCTAACCCGCCCCAGCTCCTCATCTGATTTCAACTGCCCCCCACTATCGCTCTGGATTCCTTGTCCCAGTTTCCTGGTCCTGTCTCACTCTCCTCTCTCCCCGCCCCCATCCCTCAGATGGGATGTTGGTTCCAGACTGGCAAAATTATAAGGCTTCCCAACATTTCAACACTTCCCATTCTAAATTTTCGGTTGCTTAACTATAGGCTAGCTCTGCCTACAACAAAGCATATTCAGAACCTCTGATTAAAGGGATTATAAGTGTAGCAACCTCCATCATAGCTAGTCACCAAAGATTGAACCCGAGCCATCCAGACTTAAAAGCATGAGTTTCTACTACTTGAGTTCAAGCTATAACTCCCTTAGCTGGTAGCTATACCGTTATCCTCTAAAAATCCACCAGAGGAGGGCACAAAACACATGTTGGACAGTGAATTACAAAAGTGCCAAATATTATTATTAGACCTGCAATACTTTTCACAATGAACATCAGCGGGGGATAAACTGGGAGTTTAAGAATATTTGAAAAACAATTTTAGAATAACATTCAGTGCTGTGGTTTAAAAGAAAAAAAACTGTTAAAACTCATAACTTAGCAGCATTCAGTGTTTGGAAAAAAAAAAAAAACTTCTAGGAGCTATGGGATACAAGTTAAGAATGTTGAAACAGGAAGATGTTATGCTTAGTTACCACTTGGGCAAGGCGGCGTGCTATGTAATACTTGCAAGATTTCACTGTAATATTTTACAATATATAGCAGCGCAATGCTGATTCCATTGATATTGTTGAGCAACTTATGCTGATTTTATTTCAGCCCACATCTTAATAGTTTTGAATACTGTAGATCACAATTTTCAGCTCAGTTGGTCTGAAAATGCAGAGCTTTAAAATTGCTATGCTCTAAACTGTATATTAACTACAGTTTTATAAACCTGCGTGTCAGAGAACTGTGTGCCACTACTACTAGACAGTGGCACAAGGCAATTCAGTGTGAATCACAGAAATGTAGGACTGGAAGGGACATCAACAGGTCATCTAGTCAAACCCCTGCACTGAGGCAGGACTGAGTAATAACAACTAGACCATCCTTGACAGGTGTTTGTCTAACCTCTTAAAAAACTCCAATGACTGCTATTCCATAACCTCTCTAGGTAATTTGTCCAGTGCTTAACTACCTTTACAGTTAGGAAGTTTTTCCTAATGTCTAACCTAAATCTCCCTTGCTACAATTTAAGCCCATTGCTTCTTTTTCCTGCATGTCCTGAGTGGGACGGGGGTGGGTCCAGGCAGTGGGATTGGGGGGAGGGAGATCAAGGGAGTCGGTGGGTGCGTGGGGATGGACCGGAGGAAGCAGGGTGGAGGAACTGAGGGGGACAGGACTGGGACTGGGGGAGTCGGGGGGGGCTGAGGAGGATGGGACAGGACTGGGATGGGGGGAGTAGGGTAGGGGCTGAGGGGAGCATGAATGGGACAGGGTAGAGAGAGCTGTGTAGAGTGGGGCGGGGGAGACAATGGGGCTGGGCTTGGGAGAGGGACAGGGTCTGGAGGGGATGAGACAGAGTGGAGCAGGACTGGAATGGGGGGAAGTTGAGGGGGTGGGACAGCAGGGGGAGCGATGGGGGTGGGATGACGGGGAGGCTGAAGAAGAGATTTGGGGTAGGGCAAGGCTGAGGGCAGTGGGTTGGAGGGAGCAGGGGGGCTGTGGGGGAGGCTGTTGGAACGGGGGCAGGGACTGAGGGCAGTGGGTTCGGGGTGGGAGGTACAGGGGGGACTGCAGGGGAGGCTGAGGGAACAGGGTCAGGGTGGGGGCTGAAGGCAGTGGGTCGGGTCTACACTGGCATCTCTCAGCATTGCTGTGCCGGGCGGCAGACCTGCACCAGCGCTACCCTGGCGATGGAAGAGTCCTCAGTGGAAATGCAGACTTCATGACACAGACCCTCCTCGTCACGTCAAACCTGGCGCTGCTCTGGTCAGTCGCTAGGCTCTTGTCACTTTCAAACCCATGCAGGGTATCTAGCTCTTTTTCAGTTCTCAGGTTAAGAAAAGCCTCTGCATTTTCTGAGGGCTTCAGCATTCACTTTCCTATTTGACAAACTGTCTGCCTGACACATTGCTTCCAGGGCATTCATCTTTATTCATTATCGGCAGGTCCATCAGATTAATGAGCAACACGGGGGAAACAACACAATGGTGTCATGGATTTTTAATTTTTCAAAGCACTTTGGCCTCAACAGGGATAACAGCAAAACTGGACAGAGCAGATGGGTGTCAGGATGGGTTTGGGTATTTTTTTTTTTTTTTTTAAGTGAAAATGTTTGGGTCTGAGCAAAGGCTGCAAACTTCCCTTTGGAAACCTCTGCTGATCTTTTGCCCCAGGGGCTAACGACAGCCTGGAATCCGGGACAGATTTCCACATCTATGCAGGGTGAGATGATCAGGGGGAGGGAGGGACTGTGGGGGAGGCAGAGAGAACAGGGTCAGGGGGGCTGAGGGCAGAGGATTGAGGGTGGGGGGCACAGGGGGGAACAATGCGGGGGAGGCTGAGGGAACAGGGTCAGGGTGGGGGCTGAGGGCAGTGGGTCTGAGGGGAACCCCCCCAGAGGGACCTGCCAGGGTGCCAGGTGAGCCCAGTAGTGCTTACCTGGAGCAGCTCCCAGGAAGCATCCAGCAGGCAGGTCCCTCCCAGTCCCTCTGGTTCCTTCCTAGGGGCAGGGCGGGGCGGGTCGAGGGGAGGGGAGGGGAGGGTGGCGGGGGGGCTCTCTGCCCGGCGCCCACTGCCGGAGTCTACAAGCCCCGACCCGCTGCAGCACGCAGCGAGACCTCCTCGCTGCCTCTCTGTGTGCCCGGGTCAGGGGCAGGGCTGTGCTCTGCAGGCTCCTGCCGGCCGGGCGGCGGGCCCCGTAGGCTGGCGCCGCCGCGCCGGGAGCTCAGCTGCACGCTGCCCGAGGGCCCAGGGAGGAAAGGTGAGTGGCCTTATTGGAAAAACCTGGGAGGTGGGCGGCGCCGGCTTGCCGCGGTCCCCCTCATATAGGGTGACCAGACATCCCGATCAATGTAAGATCGGGACGTGGGACAAGTCCCCTAAAATCGGGACTGTCCCGATAATATCGGGACGTCTGGTCACCCTACTGAGAGGGGACATGGTAAAAGTTTTCAAGTACTTAAAAGGCTGTTAAAAGGAGGAGGGGGAGAAATAGTTCTTCTTAACCTCTGAGTATAGGACAAGAAGCAATGGGCTTAAATTGCAGCAAGGGTGGTTTAGGTTGGACATTAGGAAAAACTTCCTAACTGTCAGAGTGGTTAAGCACTAGAATAAATTGCCTAGGGAGGTTGTGGAATCTCCATCATTGGGGAGTTTTAAGAGCAGGTTGGACAAACACCTGTCAGGGATGGTCTGGATAATACTTACTCCTGCCTTGAGTGCAGGGGACTGGACTAGATGAGCTCTCGAGGTCCCTTCCAGTTCTATGATTCTATGAAAGGGATCTCAAAAAACTGGGTGACTGGGCAACAAAATGGCAGATGAAATTCAACAATGACAAGTGCAAAGTAATGCACCTTGGAAAAATACTCCCAACTACATTTATAATGATGGATTATAAATTAGCTCTTACTATTCAAGAAAGAGATTTTGGAGTCATCACAGATAGTTCTCTGAGAACTTCAGCTCAATGCGCAGCAGCCATCAAAAAAGGCTAACAAGGAAAGGAGTAGAAAATACGACAGAAAACATGATACCACTATATAAATTCATTGTGCACCTACACCATGAAATATTTTTTCATATAATGCACAAAAAACCTGTGGAACTCATTTCTATGGGATGCTGTGATGGCCAGAAGTATAACTGGGTTTAAAAAAGAACTAGATAAATTCATGGAAGAGAGGTCCATCAATGGCTATTAGCCAAGAAGTTCATGGCTGTAATCCTATGCTCAGGGTGACCCTGAAGCACTGACTGCCAGAAACCAGGAGCAGAAGACAGGTGGCTCTCTTCAAAATTGCCCTGTTCTGTTCACTCCCCCAACCTCTGGCAATAGCCACTGTCAAAGACAGGATAATGGGCTAGACAGACGATTGGTCCCATGCAGTATGGCAATTCTTACACCCTTATGTCTGTAAAGTTTATTTTGGCTTAGACTTGTTTTCAAGTTTATGTTTGTGAATGTGTTTGACTTTCATTCAGCAGTTTTTCCAGTTCTGCCATTGCCTAGCGGGGAGACAGGATTTCACCGGTAAAGAAGCGAACCCCCATCTTTTCCTCTGCAAACCCAGCAAGTATCTCTGAAGCCAGGCACTTCTCCCGGCCGCCCTCTCGCCCTGCAGCTCCCACGGGGGGAAAACACAAAGTCCCCCAAGAAAGTTTATTGATGATAAGAAAACAATTCTGCGTCTCTGTGTGACTGTGACAAGCTGCCAATCAGAGACCCTTCCCCCGGGCCGCCCTCCCCCGGCGCCGGGGAGGAGAGCGGAGGCGAAGGAAGCGCTCTCAGGCTGCTCAGAGGCGGCTGATGTGAAACACAACCCCCCGACAGGCACTGACACCCCGAGCCGCCGCCGCCACCTCCCCGCCCCGGCCCGCCCCCTGGGTGCAGGGCAGCCCTCCAGCCCCGGCCCACACATCTACCGGCGGCAAGTGCGAGCCCCGCCCCAGCGGTCACCCAGCAGCCGCTCCCCAACCGGCCGCAGCTCCTACCTGACCGCTGCCCGCACCGCCACTGTCCCCTCGGCTGGGGGTGAAACCAACCAACCCGTCACCCAGGCAACCAGCGGGGCCCGCCTCCTCAGTCCAGCCGCAAGCTGATTGGAGAGAGCCGCTGGACCGTTCCGGGGGGGGGAGGGGGTGCAGGAGGAGACGGAGCCCGAATCTGATGACAGAGTGAAGAAGGGGGGGTTAGTTACCGTAGCAACGGAGCGACTGGGGAGGCGGTGGAAGAAGAGCTGTGCGTTAAGGGGCGTGGAAAGAGATGGGCGGGGGAAGGAGGGGGCGTTTGTGGAGGTGTTGGGGGCGGGGGAGCAGCCGTGACTCCGCATGCCCCGCAGTCCCGTGCAAGTGAGCCCTTTACGTCATAGCGATATTGAAACGAGCCTTGCGCTGTGCATTGTGGGAAGGGTTGCAGTCCCCGGCCGGGCCAGACAGTCCCTGTCCCAGAGCGCTTCTAAGCTAAGAATGGGGCGCCCTGCGGCACGGCTGGGAGGCGATCACACGGTGACTGCGCGAGCAGGAGGGCGGTGTGTCGCCCCCTTGCTGTGTAGGCAGCATGCTCTGAGCAGGTGTCCAGGAGTGATTGGCTGGAGGGTGGTGTGCTGTCTTCGTGCAAGTTTACAGTACTCAAGTATAGTACAAATGAAAGCGTGAAAATGCTTGTGGGAAAAGTAGACTAATAAGAAAAAGACATTGGCATCATGTTAGGAGCTAGCAATGTTTTACTCTGTAAGAGGCAATAGGTAGGAGAAAATTCCTTCCTGACCCTAATTGTAGTGGTCAGCTAGATCCTTAGCATGTAGACAAGACACACCAGACAAATAAGTGGGAAAACATTTGCTGTGGTAAGGTTTCATGGTAATCAGGGCTGGCTCCAGGCACCAGCGTAGCAAGCAGGTGCCTGGGGCAGCCAATGAAGAGGGGGGCGGCACGTCCATCACTCCCTCTCGGAGCGAATGACCTCCCGCCGAATTGCTGCCAATCGCGATCGCGGCTTTTTTTGTGTGTGTGCTTGGGGCGGCAAAAACGCTAGAGCCGGCCCTGATGGTAATCATTCACCTTTCCCCATAAACACTGTACTGAGTGATGTCAAGTAAAGGAATAAAGTTAGAAAGGGTTACAAGTAACAAAGTTAAAATATGAATCTAAAATTTAATCTCGCAAGGTACAGACTTTGTTCAAGATGATTTCTCACACCAGTCATTCTTCCCAGCCATGGCTAACTTTCACTCAGGACCTTCCACAGAAGTACAGAGCACTGGTTCCCTTGTCTTCCAAGGTTTCTCACCTGTATCAGTTTCCAGAGACTTCAACCCCTGCCACCTTGGTTGAAGGACTTACCTTGCTCAGCTTGCAAGAGCTCTGGTCCCTTGCGTCCAATGCAGAGGTTCTGAAACTGTGGTCTGTGGACCACCAGTGGTCCACAAACTCCATTCAGGTGGTCCACAAATAGTTCCCTCTACGGTGCATAGGCGTGGGTGCTCTGGCGCTGAAGCACCCAGGGGGAAAAATTAGCGGGTGTTCCGCACCCACCAGCAGCCAAGCTCCCCCCACCTCTTTCCTTGAGCATGCCACGTTCCTGCTCCTCCCCCTCCCTCCAGCACTTCTGCCCGCCGCCAAACAGCTGGCGGGAGGAGGAGGAGCGGGGACTCAGCACACACAAGGGAGGCGACGGGGAAGAGGCGAGATGGGGGCAGGGACTTGGGGAAGGGGGTGGAATGGGGGGTGGAGGTGGAGTAGGGGTGGGAAGAGGCAGGGTGGGGCTGGAGACTTGGGGGAAGGGGTGGAGTGGGGGCAGGGCTGGGGGCAGAGGGGGGGTCAAGCACCCACCGGCTGGAGCAGAAGTCGGCGCCTATGCTAAGGTGCACGCCTGGGCAGCTGCACACGAGAGAATGAAGGGCCACCCATCTTATTAGTGGAGCCATGCCTGTGTGGCTCCACTAATTAGGTGCCTGGACCCTGGAGAAGATGTATATGTAAGGTGAGGCGGTGGCCTTGGGGGTAATAGGGGAGAGGTGGGAGGGGGTAGTGGAGTGAGAAGAGGCGGTGGTGGGAATTTGGGACATGCAGGGCTGTGGTGGCCAGAGAAGGAGGTGGCTTTCCCCAGCTCAGGGGCTGCTAAAAGGGAGAGAGAGAGACCCCCCCACTCCATCCCAGCCCCAGCTCGGGGCTGCTGCATGCGGGGGAGAGAGGGCACATCCAACACATTATAAAGGTAAGACTACTGGTATTAAAATAGGAGGTGTGTGCTTTTATTTGTAGAACAAAAATGTTAATTATTATTAAGGTTTTTTTATATAGTGCTTTTTTATACAATAGTTAGCTAACGGTACAAACAACATTTGGAAAGATCATTAAGTGGGCTGCCGAGATCCTCAGCAATTTTCTAGTGGTCCAGGAAAAAAAAAGTTTGAGAACCACTGGTCTAATAGATGCTAAAGATGGCTTCTGTCTTTGCTTATATCTTCCAAAGTTCAATGAAAATTTTTCCCCAAAGAAGCAGAATGACCTCATGTTTTCTTACCTTCCTGTGGACTTTCCATCCCCTTGAGCTCCATTTACATAGAACTCAGCCATGGGTTTTGGTCACACTGATACAAAAGATTTTGCTTTAGCTGCTCTGAAAAAAACTCTAGCAGCAGCTTAGATAGAGATCTGCAGGAAAACTGAAAAGGAGGTTTAAAGACATCATGAAAATCACCTCTCTGGATTTGAATAATAATGTTGGTGATAGTATCATAAATGCCTTAGCTTGCATTAAAATGTAGTTAGTTTTAGAAATAGGGCTTTAAATAAGTAATGATCATTTATAGTTAAAAATCCAAAATGGCCACTACAATAATTCTCTATTAGAAAACATCAAAATGGAGGATCACACTAAATTAACCAATAGCAGATAAGAAACACGTGATTCAACTCACTCCAAAATTCCTGAAGGGAGGGGTTAGCAGGTGGAGTAGCTTGAATGACAGGCAAAGTTGATTGGTCAAACAGTTGCTGCCCCCACAGGGAGGATCCATGCTAATTACCAAGCCTGAAATAGCAACCAATCAGAAGGCCAGAAACTGAATATAAGGAGACAGCCAGCAAGCTGGTGTGTGTGTGAGAGAGCGAGCGCGCGCTAGGCGAAAATCAGAGAGCGGAGACAGACCAACAGCAGTGAAGGGAGAAGATCAGAAATAGGAGAGCAGTAGACAGATCAGAAGGACCTAGATGGTTCATAGGGATTCAGAAAGATCAAGTGAAAGTTTGATTTTCTGTCTCTTTCTTAAAAGAATGTTTGAGTCTGTTTGTAAATAAAGCTGGATATCTGTCTTTGAGTGAGATCCACCTTACCCCATTCTGTGACTGTTCAATCACCACTCTCAGAATGGTAATGTTAAGTTGTAATGTCTCTTTAATGTGTGAGTTTCTACATAAATTATTAACTTTATTAATAATAATAATTATTAATTTATGTAGACACTCGTTGCCGAGATCGCTGGAATCCTAGCCACTGCTGATGCCCTGTGTGGATGGGTAAAAGGGAGGTGAGAATAGATTCGGTGGTATAACAGGCAGTGAGGATTGTAGCCAGTGTAAGGATTGGTGCACCAACGCCCTTATCACGAGGCGATTGTAACCACAACCCAATCCCTGCACAGGAAGAATGCTTAGAACTAGGGTAATAGCCCATGTTCTGGCCATAATTTAGTTTTATTAAAGGAATTTGTAAGTCTGGAGTGATCAGGGTCATAACCTATGTCTTTGCAACAGTCTATATGTTTTTAAGGAACTTGGGACTCGGGTGTGGACGGGTTATACCTGAGACCAGTATCTAGCAAAGGAAGGAACAAATTAGAATGACAGCAAAAGGGAAACTGAGGCATGATATAATACTTTAGAAATAATGTTGGGAAACAACTTAGAAGATTGTTAGGAAGGTAGGATGTGGTCCTTGGAAAGAAAAATGCGTTCATTGGACCTGGTGCTTACCAGCAACTGTGAGCAATGGGCTCAACCTGAGAAAAAAGGAATTCTCAGGAGACCCTAGTAAAAAGGAGAAAAAGTGAGCTGGTTTGAAAATGGTGGCTGGAGTTTTATGTAAGGCAGTAAATAGTTTAAGGCTGAGCAAACAGCCTTAAACTATTTAGAAAACTAGTTAGAAAAAGAGGAATTAGTAAACTCTCTTAAAACAGAGATAAATGAATGGAAGATGAAAGCAGAAAAACTTACTTAAGGAATAAGAAAGGCTAAAGGGAGAATTGGCTAATTCACAAAAGGAATTAGTTAACTTCCACCTCTACCTTTGAATTGAGAGCTACTGTGATGGCACAAACTGCTCAGATGACTGCCTCACAGGAGGAATTGACTAGCGTAAAAAAAGAGGCTGATATGTTAAAAGCCATTGTGCTAACTCAAAACGTTCAGATTATAGCCGTGCAAAAAAGAAGCCAATAAGGCACAAATAGAATGGGGTAAATTAAGGCAGGAGGTAGTAGAATGGAAACGAAGCCTTAGATGAGCAAGCTGTAGTGAAGATTGTGATCACAAAGATAGAAAATAAAGTTACCCATTGGGCCTGTCAATGCCAAAGAAGTGCTCCAGAAAATGAGTTGCAAGTAGAAGAAGGAGTAATAATGGCAGTCAAGATGCCAAAAAGGAGAAATAGGAATAATAATTCCACTGAACATTACAATATAGAGAGGAAGAACCCAATCCTGGTGGTGAGGATTCCTCTGGTTTGGATTATGAAAGTGACAACCCCGTGGAGCTCTCCCAGAGACCTTGCACCATGAAACAAATTGGGGCATTGGGCAAGTCCACAGGTTCTCTAAAAAGGAGTACAATAGCCGTTGGGTTGGCTAAGATGTCTGGTGTGCCTAGGATAGCAGTCTCTACTATGGTTGTGAAATAACTAAATAGCCCCTGTGTGTCTGAAACAGATGAATCCAAAAGGTTGAAAGATTTCTCAGACCAGGGTCAGCTGCTTCAGCAGCAACTGAAATTTTGTTGTGAAGAGAAGTTTAAGTTTAAAGCTGTGAACTCCACTCTATAGGAGAGATGTTTGAAGGATGGGCTGCAGACTGAAAAGCTGCAGTGCATTTGTGATAAGTGATGGCTTGAAGTGTGAGGGAAGCAGGTGTGTTGCTGAAGGGGAAAATATATGGCCACACAGGCAATAGTAGATATGGTTCTGAGGTCATAGAACCAGTATATTAAAACTGACCAGGTATATGGCCAGCATGAAGTGACTTGCCTGCAGAAAAAATGACAGGCTATGCAGGTAGTTAATAGCACAGCTCAAAAAAGCGGTGCTGTGGAGAACAAAGAAGTTAAACTCATGGGATTAAAAGAAAAGAACAAAGGTCAGCCCTGGTATTAGTTCAGACATCTTTTCTGAATTCCCCTATGGAAGTAATATTAATAGTTGGAAGACAAAAGAAAAATCTTTCTTTCCAGAAGGGGATTCTGATTCTGTAAGGAGTTTTCCTAAGAAGGAACAATGTGTAAAAGAATTTCGAAAGTCATGTATGACTTTGGAATTAATGCATTAACAGAAAGGTACTATAGTAGGTAATGTATTACACAAAGAAGAAGCATTAGTTTCACAACTTGGTGTAATAATAAAAACAGCAGTAATGTTTAGTAATTCAGACACTACTTTAAACAATGTAGGAAAAGGTAAAATACAAAAGGGATGGCCACCCTGTAGGAAAAAGCCTGAAGTGGTATCAGTGGTGAGCTTTTCCAATAACAATCCTCAGGGGAAAGGAAGCCAGCGACATAAACAAGATGGATAAAATTTGAGAAAAGAACAAAAGTGGTTCCTTATGAACAAAGGAAAGGTGATGCAGGAAGAAATTAGCTTTGGGTTCATACTGTAATAATTTTTCTCCAGAGACCAAATTAATGGTTTACCTACAGAACTACTGCCTCAAAAGATTAGTCATGAAAGATTAGTCGGCTCCACCAAACCCCAAAGATCAGGTATAGGGAGGCTGAGCACCCCTTATCTCCCCGATGTCATCAAAAGATCATGCTGATCTAGTGGCACATTAAAAACCAGATGATTGGAGAAGACCCACTGGATGTGAAATTTAATAGTGGAGCATCCAGATAAGATATGTTAATAGAGACAGTTGCCATGGTTTTTTTTTAGTTATTACAAAGCATAGGAATTTTTTGAACCCTCAGTGGCAATAAATATTGTAAGGACATTATGAAGTAGAAATAAAATACTAAGTACCCCTTCACTTTTGTTTTGATTAAGAACAAAACAAGGAAAGGAGATCCAAAATAATACTACTACTTATTGTAGGGACAGGAAAAAGGATAAGATAAAAATGCAGAGAGAAGGAATGTAGAATGAAATATGTGATGAGGAAGCTTGGTATATACCTTCAGATTGGACTGAGCAAGATTTAGATGAGTTCTTGGAAAGTCTACCAGTGATAGAAACAACTAATTTAAATTCAACAGCAGACCAAGCAACCCAAATCATTAACACCAGTCCATCAATGGGAGAAGCAACCGCTTCAAATGATAGTTCCTTTATGGAAGGATTATAATGGAAGACCAGTGATCACAATTAGCATAGCTAAAGGGAAAATACAACACTTATGCTACCTAGACACTGGATTTGCTTATTCTGTGTTAAATAACAGATACAGTCCAGCAGATCTCCTCCAACACAGTAGAAATACGTGGAGTATTAGGAATAAAAAGTGAAATTCCACTAACACATCCACTAATAGTTAATATAGGAAAAGAAAAGTATTCGGAGTGTGTTTCACAATTCAGGGCTGGTCTACACTAACCCCCCCACTTCGGACTAAGGTACGCAAATTCAGCTACGTTAATAACGTAGCTGAATTCGAAGTACCTTAGTCCGAAGTTACCGCGGTCCAGACGCGGCAGGAAGGCTCCCCCGTCGATGCTGCGTACTCCGCTCGCCGAGCTGGAGTACCAGCGTCGAAGGCGAGCACTTCCGGGATCGATCCGGGGCACTTCCGGGATCGATCCGGGATCGATGTATCGCGTCTTAACCAGACGCGATAAATCGAACTCAGAAAATCGATTGCTTACATCCGGACCCG
Organism: Emys orbicularis; assembly: GCF_028017835.1. NCBI lineage: Eukaryota > Metazoa > Chordata > Testudines > Emydidae > Emys > Emys orbicularis. Next base: position 77,578,746 of record NC_088687.1, on the reverse strand, counting down.
GATGTAAGTGAAGACGTACCCTCAGACTAACACGGATACCCCTCTGATACTTGACTGTTTCACAATTATGAACCTAAGAGAAAATGGACTTGGAATAGTGGGGATGGATATTCTTACGGCGCGCCAATGCTCAATAGACTTAGAAAGAAATATCTTGTTGGCAATAGTATAGAAAATAAATAAAATATTGTTGTGTATATAAGTAAATCATAATTTTGTTATTTGATAGAGAAAGACAAGGGAAGAATAGAATAGATACATGAAATGGCAGCATGGTTTGGGGAAATACCAGATATGGATGAAGAAGAAATGGAAAATCTGATAGATAAATGAAGAAATGAGAGATTTACTAGATCTAGATATGCCAATAGATGAATTTATAAGATTAGCTAAAGCAGAAGCAATAGATGAAGAAAGTGGAATAGAGGAGCCTGAAGAAGAGGCTACCTCTCCATTAATTATATCACAGATATATTTAGATCAATATGATAGACCACTGGTTCCAATCTGAATTATTGAAGCAGAAATTGAAACACTCTGCTATATGGATACTGGATCTTTGCTTTCATTAATAAATACAGCGATAGATGTAGATATTACACGATATATGTCAAGAGACGTGTATATGCTTACAGGACTATTGGGAGAACAGATACCCATTCCTTTAAGTATTCCTCTATCTAACAACATGGGTATTAGATGGATAGATAATGTAAGATTCGGTTTGGCAAATATGGGAGTCAATAGTAAAGAATTTATTGGAATAGACATTATAAAAAAGGTGAATTGTATGATTGATATAAATGCAAAGGTACTGTGGAATGCAGTTGAATAGAATAAAAGCAAGGAAAATGAGTATGTAATAGATAACACTTATTTACTACCTAATTAAATTTAAGTTTAGTAATAACTATAAATATGGAATAAGTTTAATGATAGTAATTATAGAAATAAGTTAGATCATGCTAACAATAAGAGATAAATTAGTGACAGTAATGGAAATAAAAGTAATAGTATAATTAAGTTAAATAATATACATAAATGGTAATTTTATTTATAAATAGGGAAAGGATAAAAAGAGAGTATGATAAGTGATTCAAAGAGGAATAAAACAAAACAAAAAAGAGAGAGAGAATGGCAAGTGGTGGATGATTCAGTGAACTTCCCAATCGTAAAGAAGAAAAAATGATGGATTTATTAGAAATGCTGGAGGAAGAATTAGAAAATATGATGAATGATATCGAGAGAAACAGTGAGGAAAGCAAAGATAGCAGAAAAGAAGAAGAGGCCCTTCCCATAAGGATAAACCAATTATTTTTGGACCTCAATAGAGGACCTTTAGTCCCCGTAATCCTCAATGACCCAGAGATGGGAGTGGGATTATTGTGTCACTTGGATACAGGGTCAACACTGTCAATTTTAAATCTGGATATAAATGTGGATCTAACACCATAGCAGTCAAGAGATGTTTGTATTGTCAATGGGGTGGGAGTACAATTTCCCATCCCTGTAAATAGGCCAATGTCCATCAACATAGGCCAATGGCAAATCATTGCCAGATTCGGCCTTGTGCATACAGGAATCTACGGATATGGAATTATAGGGGTAGACATCTTTGGAGTGTTAAATTGTTTGATGTCAACCATAGAGCATTATGGAGAGCAATTTAATTTTATTTGTTTAATATTTTAGTTATGACAGCTCTATCAATAATTAAAAGGGTACTATTCAGGATTAAAGAAAATGTAGATATAATGAAAGTGTTAAGGAATAGTATAAGAAACAAACATTGTTTGTATTAGTATAGGTGAATAAGATAATTATTAATAAGTATCGTGAGATAGGTAGAGTTAAAAATGTTAAATAGTATAAATTTGTGGAAGGAAGAATTTTTTTTGCATTACTATTAAAAGGTTTTGTTAAAATAAAAGATGAATTTGTCTTATAAAAGAAAAAGGATCATTCGTTATTTCTGTTTTTCAGATGAAAGCCAGATGGTAGAAGATGCGGTTCTATTCATCTTGTCTCTTCTAGGCATTTATGGCTATGGGATTCTGCTATGGTGGTGCAAATTTAGACAGGACACTGATGAAATGATGGGCCGAGTTCTATTCCAATAACGAAGCTGTTGCCAATAATATTGAGATATGTGGTGGGGGGGTTTTTTGTTTGTTTGTTTTAACAATTCCAAGAATAGAGAATAAGCCAAGGGCCGTAAAAGTGATAATGGGAGCACCAAAGATCATAGACTTAATTGTACAAAGTCATATGAGTAGAACGCTCATTACTGATGCCATAAATATATATTTTTGATGCTCAAGGCAAAGGAAATTTAATGGCCCAAAGATCTGGTGACAATTCACCACAACCTTCAGGGTTTACATGGAAATCACATGAAGGGATAGGCACAATACATGGTAAAGCAGTAAGAGAAGGATAGTGGCAGTATGCATTAGTAGAAGGATTAAAAATAATTGCATGCTCACCTAATCTTTTGATAAATCCAGAAAGAATGAGTTCAGACATGAAAATACAATGGATTAAGCCCAACAAAACGGCTGTCAATAGTATCCAAAATTGTACTTTCACAATCCCAAATAAGCCTATTACAATAATGGTTGTAATGGGGCCCATAAATTTAATAGAGTTAATTGCACAAAATCTGAAAGGTAGAACACGTGACCCATGATGCTCATAAATGTCATATTACATATGCTTCTCAAGTTCAGTTATTACATTTTAGAACCCATCAGAATTATGCTGTGCCTAAACCTTCAGTATGTGAATGGGATGCTACTGGTAATACAGGTAAAATATGGGGGAAAGGAGTAACAACTGGGCAATGGCAATGTGCAATATAGATCTACAATAATTGCACATTCATATAATTTCACAATACATCCAGACCAGAATTCTCCATGTGCTCTTATAGCATGGCATGTCCCTAAACGGAGTGCAAAAAGTAAAAAAACAATACTTATACAAATGGGCTCATAATCTTAGTAATAAAACAGAAGCTGAATTTGGGATCATTGATTCATGAGGATAAATTAGTAAAATAGATATTCAATGTGAATTACAGACCAAAGTTATATTTAGAAATCAATTAAAATTACAATTATCTTGGTATACACATATAATAAAAGACAATGAGTGTAAGGAAGAAAGTGTAAGCCAACTCTTATTTCACATTTGGTGTGAAGGTAGTATGATCATAACAAAAGTGGACTATGGATAATCACTGGCTCTCAAATTAATTACACTTTTGCTATTTTATGGACACCCAAACCTGAATCAATTGGTGTTGGCCTATATCAGGGGTCAGCAACGTTTGGCACGCGGCTCGCCAGGGTAAGCACCCTGGCGGGCCGGGCCAGTTTTATTTACCTGCTGATGCGGCAGGTTCGGCCGATCACGGCCCCCACTGGCTGCGGTTCACCGTCCCGGGCCAATGGAGGCGGCGAGAAGCTGCGGCCAGCACATCACTCGCCCGCGCCGCTTCCCGCCGCCCCCATTGGCCTGGGACAGTGAACCGCGGCCAGTGGGGGCCACGATCGGCCGAACCTGCCATGTCAGCAGGTAAATAAAACTGGCCCGGCCTGCCAGGGTGCTTACCTTGGCAAGCCGCGTGCCAAACGTTGCCGACCCCTGGCCTATATATAGTAAAGGAAGATATAAAGAAACAAATAATTGACCCCACTTACTCCTTAACGAAAGTAATGGTAGATTTAGCTTTCTCACCAAAAACCACAATGCAGTAAATATATTGAACCTCTATTTGTAGGATGGAAAAGATGGAGGGAAACCCAACTTTTATTAAAAGCTCCTATTAATAGAAAGAAAAGAAGTTTGATGGATACAATGTTGGGAGGAACAGGTACAAGGCTTGGAGTAGTAAACAGTATAGATGAGAACAGGGCCGGCTCCAGGGTTTTTGCCGCCCCAAGCGGCGCAAAAAAAAAAAAAAAAAAAAAGCCGCAATCGCGATCTGCGGTGGCAATTCAGCAGGAGGTCCTTCGCTCCGAGCGGGAGTGAGGGACCACCCGCCGAATAGCTGGACGTGCTGCCCCTCTCTGGAGTGGCCGCCCCAAGCACCTGCTTGGCAAGCTGGTGCCTGGAGCCGGCCCTGGATGAGGAGGTATTGGCTAATCAGTTAAATGCACTAGGACAACACTGAGAAGCTTTAGCTAAACCTTTGATAACATCTTTGAATGACTAGCCATCACCTCATAGCAAGGTTGCTCCCTAGCTGGGAGAAGTTACAAAAAGCTGATCATATAGCCATACTAAACACAGTAGAAGAATTACAAAGCAATGTATATATGGCATTGGCTTGCATAAAAGCACAAACGTGGACCAATGATGTAGTAAAAGATATTATATGAGATGGAATGAGTGGTATCTTACCTTTAGAAATAAGAAGTATAATATGGAAGCATGCCATCAAAGCTGAACAAAAGTTATTTTCTTGCTGGAAAATGGTAACCTTTACATATAATCCTCAAGTAAATCAAATTACTACATTTATAGTCAATGTCTGAAGCCTGAATTGAATGGATATCTTCTATTGTAGCACTAGGGTTAAATGTTAATGCTAGTGTAATGCAAACAATAGAACACAAATTATGGGCCATAAAACAGAATATGTGGAAAACTGTGGAACTTGAGGCTTGTATGGAAGAACGAGGAATGTGATATATTTGTAATAGTGATGGAATCCAGCCATATGATGTATGTTTAAATGAAGGAAAATATCTATCAATTAAACCCTTTTCCGTTTAATGGATCAATCATTGTGTACATTGGAAATAAGCGTGTTAGAAGTTGGTATACATATGTATGTGATTAACTTGAAACAAATACAACTCAATCCTCACCTCACTGATTGGTTGCAATTTCAATTTCACACAACCTGAAATTGAAAATGAAGAAATTAGGGATCAATATCAGATATGTGAAAGGATCAACCCACTACCTTTTGGAGTAGATATAAGTTTAGTTAAGCAATTAGTTGATCATCCTGAATTGTGAAAAGGCCTAGGAAAATGCACAAAGGATTATGATTACTGTCCACCACAAGTGTGACCAAAGTGAGAATCAAGAGTAGTGAGGAATTATGCTAGTACGAAGACAGGTCTGCTCGGTCTCCTGAATGAGAGCCTTGAGCCAACACTGGACAAGACCACACACTCATTGGACTCAAAATGCTGGATTGATAAATGAGTTTACAACCCAGCCGGAGGGGATTGAAACAAAAGATGTTTGCTTTAGCTGCTCTGAAAAACTCTTGCAGCACTTTGGATAGAAATCTGCAGGAAAACTGAAAAAGGGGGTTAAAAACATTGTGAAAAATCACCTCTCCATATTTGAATAATAATGGTGGTGACAGTATCATAATGCCTTAGCGTGCATAAAAATGTAGTTAGTTTTATAATTAGGGCTTTAAATAAGTAATTAATGATACTTTATAGTTAGAAATCCAAAATTGCCACTGCAATTATTCTCTATTAGAAAATATCAAAATGGAGGACATAGACTAAATTGACCAATAGCAGATAAACAGAGTGAAATAAAATTCAAAAACTCATGATTCAGCTCACTCCAAAATACCTGAAGGGAGGGGTTAGGAAGAGGAGCAGCTTGAATGACAAGCAGAGCTGATTGAACAGTTGCTGCCCACACAGGGAGGATCCATGCTACTTACCAAGCCTGAAATAGCAACCAATCAGAGAAGGCCAGAAACTGAATATAAGGAGACAGCCAGCAGGCTGGTGTGTGTGTGTGTGTGTGTGAGAGAGAGAGAGAGAGAGAGAGAGAGAGAGAGAAGAAGAAGAAGAAGAAGACCAGAGAAGGAGCATCAGGAGAAGATCAGAGAGAGGAGACAGACAGACCAGCAGCAGTGAAAGGAGAAGATCAAAGAGCAGAAACAGGAGAGCAGTAGACAGATCAGAAGGACCTAAACAGTTCACAGGGTTTCAGAAAGATCACGTGTAAGTTTGATTTTTCTATCTCTTTCTTAAAAGAATGGGAGTGTGTTTGTAAATAAAGCTGGGTGCCTGTCTTTGAGTGAGATCCACCTCACCCCATTCTGTGACTGTTCGATCACCACTCTCAGAATTGTAATGTTACGTTATTTTTATGCATATGTATAGAAGCTTGACTTATTACATTATAATAAGTATAGTGTTTTAATATTGCATTGGGGCTTTTATACATTGGTATGCGGGTTCTCTGTGTACCTTAAGTATTACATTGTAACTGCTATATGGTCTGTATATGCTGTATTCTGTGCAGTCTACATCCTTCCTTTTTTTGTGCTGCTTTCTAAATAAGAGTTAGTGTTTTACTATATCTTATGCTTTCTTGAATGTATTGTAACTGAGTATTCCCTTTAAATAAATGATCATAGACTTTAAGGTCAGAAGGAATCATTATGATCATCTAGTCTGACCTCCTGCACAATGCAGGCCACAGAATCTCACCCACACACTCCTGTATCAAACCTGTGTCTGAGCCATTGAAGTCCTCAAATCATGGTTTAAAGACTTCAAGATGCAAAGAATCTTCCAGCAAGTGACCCATGCCCCACGCTGCAGAGGAAGGCAAAAAGAAACCCAGGGCCTCTGCCAATCTGCCCTGGAGGAAAATTCCTTCCTGACCCCAAATATGGCGATCAGTTAATCCCTGAGCATGTGGGCAAGACTCACCAGCCAGACACCCAGGAAAGAATTCTCTGTAGTAACTCAGATCCCACCCCATCTAACATCCCATCACAAGCCATCAGGCATATTTATTGCTAATAGTCAAAGACCAATTAATTGCCAAAATTAGGCTATCCCATTATACCATCCCCTCCATAAACTTATCAAGCTATGTCTTTTGCCCCCACTACTCCTCTTGGAAGGCTGTTCCAGAACTTCACTCCTCTGATGGTTAGAAACCTTCATCTAATTTCAAGTCTAAACTTCCTGATGGTCAGTTTATATCCATTTGTCCTTGTGTCCACATTGGTACTGAGCTTAAATAATTCCTCTCCCTCCCTGGTATTTATTCCTCTGATATATTTATAGAGAGCAATCATATCTCCCCTCAGCCTTCTTTTGGTAGGCTAAACAAGCCAAGCTCTTTGAGTCTCCTTTCATAATACAGGTTTTCCATTCCTCGGATCATCCTAGTAGCCCTTCTCTGTACCTGTTCCAGTTTGAATTCATCCTTCTTAAACATGGGAGACCAGAACTGCACACAGTATTCCAGATGAGGTCTCACCAGTGCCTTGTATAATGGTACTAACACCTCCTTATCTCTACTGGAAATACCTCCCATGATGCATCCCAAGACCACATTAGCTTTTTTCACGGCCATATCACATTGGCGGCTCATAGTCATCCTGTGATCAACCAATACTCCAAGGTCCTTCTCCTCCTCTGTTACTTCCAACTGATGCGTCCCCAGTTTATAACAATAATTGTTGTTATTAATCCCTAAATGCATGACCTTGCACTTTTCACTATTAAATTTCATACTATTACTCCAGTTTACAAGGTCATCCAGATCTTCCTGTATGATATCCCGGTCCTTCTCTGTATTGGCAATACCTCCCAGCTTCGTGTCATCTGCAAACTTTATTAGCACATTCCCACTTTTTGTGCCATGGTCAGTAATAAAAAGATTAAATAAGATTGGTCCCAAAACCGATCCCTGAGGAACTCCACTAGTAACCTCCTTCCAGCCTGACAGTTCACCTTTCAGTATGACCCATTGTAGTCTCTCCTTTAACCAGTTCCTTATCCACCTTTCAATTTTCATATTGGTCCCCATCTTTTCCAATTTAGCTAATCATTCCCCATGTGGAACCATATCAAATGCCTTACTGAGGTAAATTGGATCCACTGCGTTTCCTTTGTCTAAAAAATCTGTTACCTTCTCAAAGAAGGAGATCAAATTGGTTTGGCACGATCTACCTTTTGTAAAATCATGTTGTATTTTGTCCCAATTACCATTGACCTCAATGTCCTTAACTACTTTCTCTTTCAAATTTTTTTCCAAGACCTTGCATACTACAGATGTCAAACTAACAGGCCTGTAGTTGCCCGGATCACTTTTTTCCCTTTCTTAAAGATAGGAACTATGTTAGCAATTCTCCAGTCGTACGGTACAACCCCTGAGTTTACAGATTCATTAAGAATTCTTGCTAATGGGCTTGAAATTTCATGTGCCAGTTCCTTTAATATTCTTGGATGAAGATTATCTGGGCCCCCCGATTTAGTCCCATTAAGCTGTTTGAGTTTGGCTTCTGCGTCGGATGTGGTAATATCTACCTCCATATCCTCATTCCCATTTGCCATCCTGCCATTATCCCTAAGCTCCTCATTAGCCTCATTAAAGACTGAGGCAAAGTATTTGTTTAGATATTGGGCCATGCCTAGATTATCCTTAACCTCCACTCCATCCTCTGTGTTTAGCAGTCCCACTTCTTCCTTCTTGGTTTTCTTCTTATTTATATGGCTATAGAACCTTTTACTATTGGTTTTAATTCCCTTTGCAAGGTCCAACTCTACATGGCTTTTGACCTTTCTCACTTTATCCCTACATCTCACTTTATCCCTACATGTTCTGACCTCAGTAAGGTAGCTTTCCTTGCTGATCACTCCCATCTTCCACTCCTTGTAGGCTTTCTGCTCTTTCTTAATCACCTCTCTGAGATGCTTGCTCATACAGCTTGATCTACAACTCCTGCCTATGAATTTTTTCCCCTTTCTTGGGATGCAGGCTTCTGATAGCTTCTGCAACTTTGACTTGAAGTAATGCCAGGCCTCCTCCACCTTTAGATCCCCAAGTTCTTCAGTCCAATCCACTTCCCTAACTAATTTCCTTAATTTTTTAAAGTTAGCCTTTTTGAAATCAAAAATCCTAGTCACAGATCTATTTTTGTTTATCCTTCCATTTAGAATTAGCTCATGATCGCTGGAACCAAGGTTGTCCCCTACAACCATTTCTTCTATGAGGTCCTTACTACTCACCAAAACCAAATCTAAAATGGCATCCCCTCTTGTTGGTTCAGCAGCTACTTGATGAAGGAATCCATCAGCTATTGCATCTAGGAAAATCTGAGCCCTATTACTATTACTAGCACTTGTCCTCCAGTCTATAGCTGGGAAGTTAAAGTCTCCCATGATCACACAAATGATACTTGTTTTCAAAGAATTGCTGCTTGTATGTCAATCCTTTGAGTGGAGGGCTGTATCTGTGTCCTTCCAACGGTTATCAGGATTAACCTGCTCTGGGGAGTCCTCTGCGGTTCGGAGACAAACCCCCTGGCAATTCTTCTAGGGTGGGCCATCACATTATTACCTGTTTGAGCAGAATAAATTGTCAAATTTATGGTTATAGACAATCCGGAGTTGGGATGCCTTAGGTCAAAATTGTGGAGTAACATCCTGTTTAATTTCTTTGGAGAACGGTAGATGTCTGCCTGTCTGGGAGGGAATGTGTTTCTCCCTGTTTTGGCCAGAGACTTTAAAGAATATTAGGAATCCATATTTCCTCATGTAGTGTTAATACACTAGTCATATCATTATGAAATGTTTGTATCATTAGATTTCCAAAAAGACCTCTCTGTATACTTTTAGAATATAATATTCTATGCAATCAGCTACTTCAGTTGCTTATCACTTGAGGTTCAGCCTCCTTATCTTTGTAGCCCAGTATACTTTTGCAAAGTATTCTTTGAAAAAAATAAAACCCAGACCAAGCTTTTCTCATCTGGTGGGTATAGATGCTATGTTGTCTCCTCCCCCTCTCATTTTGATAGTCCTGTTTACTGCTTCTATGTAAACTGAAGCAAATCCACATTTTTGTTTAGAAGAGATTTATTTAACACCTTTATCTAGGCAAGGCCATCTGGTCTTGAACATGTTCTAGTAATGTCATACAGGGGTAATTTATAACTTTATATATAATGTTGCTATGTACATTTCACCATGGTATTCTCGACCAGTGAATTATTAGTTTTTAAATGATCCTCTCAAAGCATATTTTGTACAAAGGTTTTCACAGCAGTGTGTAGGATGTGAATATCTGGATGCTTTGAGTCACATGTCCCATTTTCTGACACGGGAAGCAAAGCTTTGCATTTTAGATGTTGCAAGCTACTGCCTGAACAAGACTAAGCCATTCTGCAAGACACCTAGATTGTAGTACCTAGGGATAATACTAGAGGGTCAAACATTCTCCACCCAGAGACTGTAAAAGTAAGATGCTAGAGACTGCCTTGCTATGAACTCAGAGTTGGATTACCTTTTTGTGGGACCCTGGGCCCGAGCAAGTAGGGGCCCTTTCCCACCCCTCCCATCTGCAGTTTCCCCTGGCACTCCTGCCAGGGATATGGGGTTGGGATGCAGGGGCTTCCCTCTCACCCAGCACTACTGCCGGGGACCAGGGGCTTGCCTCCCTGCCCAGCACTCCTGCTGGGGTGTGGGGGAAGCCCCCGTGCCCTAACCCTGCTCCCCAGCAGAAGCGCCGGGTGGAGCAGGGCAAGCCCCTATTCCCTGATCCCACTCCCTGGCAGGAGCACCAGGCAGAGCAGGACAGGACATGGGGGCACTCACATTTCCGGTCCCCAGTTGGGCATGGGCCATATTGTCCTAGTGGTTAATCCACCACTGTAACGTTTTAGAACTCATTCCACCATGTCTAAGAGGGCCATGGGTGCATCTCTTAAAAGTGTCACCATAATCTTTAAAACTCAGACTAGGGACTATTTGTCAGTCACCTGCAGAAGGGATCCACATAGGCAATGCTCAAAGAAAGAATGATTACGTGCCATAATATTTGCATGGTTTTTGAGATGGTTGCCTGTGAGGATTCATACTAGCTGCTCTCCTCCCCTATAATTTCAGAATCTTACAACAGATTTTGTATTTAGTTGAAAGAACTGAGTGGTAGGGGCAGCTGCACCATCTTATATATATTTTGTGGGGGAGGAGTGTGTACATCTGACACTTCTTTCCAGAAAGACTGAACTCATACAGAGAATGCATATTTTACCTACAGAGAGTTTTAATGTAGGTAATCTTGAACCACAATTACTATAATAAGTAATCATTTTATATCAGCCTACGTTCCTCACCAGCTCCTTTAGGACACAATGCTGAATGATTAGCATGAAATCTTACTCTGAATTATCATAACTCTTGTACATATTGGGTCATGTTCTCCCATGGTGTGACTCCACTTAAATCTATGAAGGCACTATGTTTGTCTCAAAGGAATTGCACCAGGGATGACTATGACCCAGTGTTACTAATGGTGGTTGTTGTGTATTATATTCACTCATCATATAAGTCCAATAAATATGAAGATAATAGTAAATAAAATAGTCAAAGTATTAGGGTACAGCAAAGATGTTTTAGGAGTATTAGGATAAATTTAGGTAATTGTACTGAAATGGAATTCTTAGAGTACAGGGATACAGTCCAGTTAATTATTCATAACTGTAAATGTATGTGGTTTTGCTCTTGCTTTGAGTCAGAAATGTTTCCAGTTTAATAAAAATCAGGGCAACTTCCTTGTCTGGGTACTTGTTTCTCTTGCCTCTTCACTGTTCCTTACATGAAAAATAAAAAGGGTATTTTTCTATTTGTCTTTTTGGGTTACCCAACAGGAAAGCATAGGGATAATTTCAGGACTACAACCTATCCCTTGGGAGGAGGTTCTGTACTTTTTGTGCTCCATACACATGCATGATGCATTGTCCTTCTGCTTTCACTGCCAGCTTCTTTCTTGTGAGCCAGCAGGAGATTGAAATTTATGACAATCCACCTCTATGAATATTTTGAAGAGCTGAAATGTTGTTAGTTTCAATTCCCTACTGGCTCAAAAGAATAGAGGTAGCAGGGAAAACAGAGGTTCTGCTCAATGTGCACACGCCCACTATGTGGTGTTTTTTCCATCTATCTCAGGAGCTCTGATTTTAAGTTTGCATGCAGCCCTAGTTTTGGAAGGTTGGTATAGTTCTTCTGTTAGAGGAAACAGTTTATAACAGAAGTTGCCAAGAAGACTCAAAGTTGGGTCCTGTCAAACTTCTCACTGTCCATTTAAAGATAAATAGAGGGATCATTTAAGATACGTACCGCCCATAATGGAAAGTGAGCGGGGGGGGGGGGGGGGGGGGAATAATCACTCAGTGGCCTTTCCTAAAAAATAAAAAAACAATGTTGTATGAAAAGATCTGGGTGAACACAAAAATAAACTATATTCAAAAGAGCTGAGCTACAAATACCAAATAAATAATTAAACTAGTGGTAGTCAGAAATATCTGGTCACTAGCAAGCAATAATATGCACTGTAACAAATGCACAGAAGCCAGATGTGCAATCTCAGCGATTGCCTATTGTACTGGTTTTTCCAGCTCTGAATATTCACACAGCTGACATTAAAGGTAGAACAAAGACCCAAAACTACCTTGAGAAATCAGCCTGGGAGGAGGTATTGAGAGAAAGTGGATCCACGAGAGGATTTCTCCCTGATGAAGTAGTCTGCAGACTGACCAAGTTGTTGTTTGTATTACAATAGTGCCTAGGATCCCTAGTTAAGAACCAGGACCCCATTGTGCTAGGTGCTGTACAAAGAAACTAGGAGACAATATTGGTCAGTATGACTGGCTGTGGTATCAGCACACCAGAAACCTGTCCCAAGTTGTGTGTGGTGTTTTTTGTTTGTTTTTAAGTGGGTTTCATGGAAGAGGGAGTTTTAAGGAAGGATTTGAAGGGGGATAATGAGGTAGTTTGCAGATGTTTACAGGGACCTCCTCCCAAATGTGAGGGGTAGCATGGGAAAAAGCATGAAGGCTTAATTAAAATTTTAAATAGTGGGCAATGGAGGCTGGCATCATGGACCAATCAGAGGCAGGAGTTGACGTTTCAGTAGTGAATGAGAGGAGATAGGTAGGGTGGGGAATAGGGATTGATGGTGAAGGGTCTTTAAAGTGAAGACAAGCAGTTTGTTTGCTGCAGTAGAGAATGGGGAGTCAGTGGAAGTATTCCTGGAGGAATACTAGAGGAGGGGCTGCAGCAGGCCAATGGGGCTGCAGCAGGCCAATGGGCCATAGGAAGACGGCTTATTGGGAGCCAATCAGGGCCCAGATTGGAGACAGCCAATCAGGGCCAGGCTCAGCCCTATAAGAAGGCTGCTCAGGGAGCAAGCAGTCAGTCTGTCCCAGACCTTCATGAGGGACGGTCTGTCTGTCTCCAAAGCAGGAGACCAGCACCTTGGACAGAACAGTGCTGAGCAGGCTCAGGGAGAGCACAGTAGGGCTCCAGCCCAAAACCTGCCAGACTGCAGGCCTTGAGAGAAGGTGCCTAGAGGGTGCAAGGGGCCAGAGGGGAAGTGGCCCAGGGACAGTTGCACAAGGGGAGAGAGGAGGGCAGGGAGGCTGCCACTAGAGGGTCCCTGGGTTGGGACCCAGAATAGTGGGTGGGCCTGGGTCCCCTCCCTTCCCCCTTCTACTGCACCTGGCCGTGCAGTAGGGTGGCTGAGACAAACTGCAACTGGCCCTTGAGACAAGGGGCTAGATTTTTGGAGGTTGTGGTTGGCCACTGAGGCCAGTGCAAGGACTGCTGAACAATGCCCCCTGGAAGGGGGTGAGGATGGACTAGCGGGCACTGTTGGAGGGCAGTGTCCTGAAGAGGATGCCGCCAAGCAGGGAGCAATGTGGGTCCAGACCACAACTGAGGAGCAGAGGATGGATGGGACACCACCAGCAGAGAGCGCTCCCCATGGACTGAGCTAATTTCTAGAACAACCAGTAGGAGACGCCACGCTGGTGAGTCCCAACCCTGTCACAATGTGAAACAGCACAGACCTCTTCTGGGTTATACAGTCCACCAGGGGCCTATCCCAGTACCCCTCTGTTGGTATCTCTGTAGCCCTCCTCAGGCTCAGTCTTTAAATAGTCCCAGCCATACCCCCAGGGCTTCCTCCCTGGAGACATTGTCTTCCTGCAGCCCTCCCTGGGCTCAGTCCTTACTGAATTCCAGCAGCCAGCTAGGGATCTTGCTCCCCCAGTCCCTGCCAGCAACTATATTATCAGTCCCAGCAGCCTCTGTGCTTTCCCATTCCCTGCCAGCAGCTGATCTATCCATGGTCCTGCTGCTCCTTCAGCCAGCCAGAAACACAGTACTTACTCCTCCAGCTCCAGGCAGCAACTGACTGAGTCTAGCCCTGCAGCTTCTTTTATGTGAGCCTTCTGGGCCCTGTTTGGCTGCTGCCTGCAGCGTCCCTCATTGGCTGCTTCCCTGTAACCACTGTAGGCCTCTTGGAGGACTTCTCTTCCCATCCTCTCTGGGATAGGGTGTGATAGGTGTGACAGTGTACCCCATAAGGCTTAATGGGGAGGGGGTGCTTATAAATGTATGTATGACATAACTGAAATATGTTTTGTGCTGCCTGTGCCAGGTAACATATCTCCGTAAAGGTTATGGTCTACTATATCTATTCATCCTATTTGTACATATATATTTTCTACTTGAGGTTAAGAATATGGGCTGTATGCTTGCTTGGTTTCTAAGTAAGCTTTGGGAGGCATTTGGTCAGCTTCTTTAGGAAGGAATTCGCCAGGTTAAGTACCTGATCAGGAAACACTTGGAGAACAATGCATCTTGGAATGCTCCAATCCACATAAGAAGTCTTCCTGGAGACATGCAAGATACCATGTGGACAATGGCGTCGGCCTGTAAAGACTGAGTCATGCAGGGGCATGTGACCTGCCCAGGTGACTCCAAAACTCCATCTTGGAGCTGGACTTTGCAGAGGAGGGGGGTCCCCACCCACAAGAGTCTATTTAAACCCGTGGGAGACCCCTCCATTTTGTCTTCAGCTGGCTAAAGAAGGAGCCTCTCCACCCCCACCCCCACCCCCAGGATACTTGAAGGAGACTGAAACAAAGGATAGTAACTACAGGGGGTGTGAGTGATTGCTGGACCCAGGCTAAAAGGAGATTAGCCTGTAAAAGGGAGTGCTCTGGAACTGGTGAGGAAATCATCTGTATTTAGTTTGATTAGACATAGATTTGCGCATTTTATTTTATTTTGCTTGGTGACTTACTTTGTTCTGTCTGTTACTACTTGGAACCACTTAAATCCTATTTTCTGTATTTAATAAAATCACTTTTTATTTAGTAATTTACTCAGAGTATGTATTAATACCTGGGGGAGCAAACACTGATAGAGAGATATGCACAGTTGTTATAGAGGGCGAACAATTTATGAGTTTGCCCTGCATAAGCTTTATGCAGGGTAAAACGGATTTATTTGGGTTTAGACCCCATTGGGAGTTTGGCATCTGAGTGCTAGAGACAAGCACACTACTGTGAGCTGTTTTCAGGTAAACTTGCAGCTTTGGGACAAGTGATTCAGACCCTGGGTCGGTGTTGCAGCAGATTGGAGTGTCTGGCTCAGCAAGACAGGGTGCTGGAGTCCTGAGCTGGCAGGGAAAACAGGAGCAGGGGTAGTCTTGGTACATTGGGTGGCAGCTCCCAAGGGGGTTTCTGTGATCCAACCCATCACAATAGGTCCCTGAGGCCTCCAGCACACTCCTAGTCCTGTCCTAGTCCAGTCAGTCACAGGGTCTATAGCAGACCCTGATCACTATCCTAATAAAACTTTTTTTTTATAATCCTTCCCCAAGTTGATTTTGACCCAAACAGATTCTGTTTTGTCCATACTATCATTTCATATCTCTTTACAGTTCACCACTTCATTGATATACAATGCTACCCTGCCACCTTAATCTTTATTCATACCCTTCAACACCTGTGTTCCTGTCATGAGTACTTTTCCACCATGTTTCTGTAATCCCTGTAATGTCTGGCTTGATCTGCTGTACCAGTAGTTCCTGTTACTCCATTTTAGTGCTCAGACTCCTTGCATTTGCGTACAAGTATTTCAGTTGTTTCCATTAGATCTCACCCAGTTTTCTGGGTATCTGTATAGTCCTTTCACTAACTGTAACACCTTCCTGACTATTACTTGTCTCTTTCTCTGTCTCTCACTAAAAATTTAAACAATTTGAAATCCATGAAACTTTGAGTGCTAGTATGCTTTTAACAGAATTCTGAAAAACAGTTTACACAGCCACTGTGATAATGCTCTTTGATAGGAAAATCCTGTGAGACTTATTCTTACAACTCCTATCATTTCTCCACTGTCACCCTCACTATGTTGCCAAAGCTGTCTGTGTGCTAATTCAGTGAAGTATAAATTCTAATATATGTATTGTGCTAAAGCTCTTTTCTGGATGCTTGATAGATAATCTGTATCCACCAAGTGTTGTGCTGACTTGTCTTTTCTGGACATATTGGGCTATTCTATCAAAGGGATTGATGATGCGCAGACACTAATTCATTTTTGTAGTTTAGAAAGATAAAATAGTAGACACTCTTGAAAATGTTAAGTACCTCACTTTTTTGATACTCATGTTGAGGCATTTTGGTCCTGATTTCGGATGTGCAGAGCCTGAAGACAATGGAAGATCAGCACCTCCTAACTCAGACCCAACATGTCTCAAACTGAGCACCCATAAACTAAGGTATCCATAACTTATAATAGCTTGGGCCTTAATGGTGGTAGATGGTGGGTGGCAGGAGTACTTGTATGATTAAGTGTTCACTGTGACTCAGAGACCCCTTGGTAAAGAGTCCCCTGTACTTTGCAAACAACTTTGACCTCACACCTGACAAACTCACTACACCAAACACATCTTGCAGGCAGTGTTCTCTCTAACTTTTCCCCATGCATGTGCAGAATAAATTGTTATGTGCACCAATATGGAGATGATGTGTCACACATCCGCTCCATATCGGTGCACATAACAAAATTCATGTGGCGGGGTGGGGCCGAGGGGTTCAGAGTGTGGGAGGGTGAGGGCTCCAGCTGGGGGTGCAGGCTCTGGGGTGGGGCTGGGAATGAGGGGCTCAAGGCTGGGACAGAGGGTTTGGGTGTGGGGGGGGGTGATGGCTCTGGCTTGGGCTGTGGGTTCTGGGGTAGGGCTGGGAATGAGGGGTTTGGGGTGCAGGCTGCCCTGGGGCTACAGCAGGGAGAGAGGACTCCCGCAGCTCTCTTCCTGCAGCAGCACCTGGACTGGGGGGAAAGAGGCACCTCTCCCCGCTGCGGCAGCTCTGGGGTTGGGGCTGCAGGATAGGCGCCTCTCTTCTGGCTGTGGCAGGTCTGGGCCAGGCCTAGGTTTGGGGAGGGGTACCTCTCCCCTGGCTGTGGCAGGTTCAGGGCTGGGGGAGAGGCATCTCTCCCCCGCACAGCCCGAGCACCTGCACAGTGCTTAATAGGTTGTGTGGCTGCACAGCTTAGCTTGCAGGACATTTATCCATAAAGAGTAACATGTAAAGTTGTGATTGGGTGAACTCCTCTCATTTGCCTTGCAAAAGCTGAATTGGGCCAAGTGGCCCTAATCAGCTAATTAGGCTGCAAGTAGGGAAGATTTAGGCTGGAGGCAGCCAATTAAGGACAGGCTCACCTGTGCAGGAACAGGCAGGGCCTGTATAAAAGCAGGTAGCTAGCTGCAGAGATGGGGGTGCCTGATAGTGGAAAAGGTTGTGGCCATCCTAATGAATGGAAGAAGTTGGAGGCTGGTAAACCCAAGAAAGGGTAGAAGCCTGATACCTAGGAATAAGCCCAGGGAAACAGCAGCAAGGGGTAGGACTGCACAGGGACTGTGGCTGCTTGTTATAGGGTCACTGGGCTGGAACCCAGTGTAGAGGCTGGGCCTGGATTCCCCTATTAGCCATGGGGGAGTGGCAAAGGGTGTTGGAGATGCCAGATGAACAGCAGGTCTGGAAAGACTTTGAATTCCTTGGAAGGAGAGGACTTTAGTGACCTGGATGGCAAGCCGGGCTGTAGCAACAAAGAACGTGGCCCCCTCCAAACATATGTCCGGGCAGAAACTGGAATGCGGTATTTATTTTGCCACTTTTAGGGGCCCCCTTCCTTGCGGGGCCCCCTCCGGTCGGAGGGTACGGAGGGCGCTCGCTACGCCTCTGATGGCAAGCCAAGCCAGAGAGAGGAAGCTACAAACCTAGGAGTGAGTGAGACAAGATGGGAGAAGACACTGAAGACACTGGAGGAAGAGTGCAAGTTGGCAGAGCTAATCCCCAGGATGACCAGCAGGAGCTGCTGCTCATGGTGAGTGCATCATGTGACAAAGGTATCTACAGAAAATCTTGACAAATTTCAAGCTCATAATCATTGTAATAGGTTAGGAATAATATGTTTATATTGAAAATATTCTTGTTGGGCTTGGAGTCAAAATTATTCACCAGGGAAAATATGCCTTGGTAGTAGCCCATTCACGCAGGAGGGAGGTGCCACCTTCCCTATTTAGCCAGTGATGTAATGCAAGGCTCAATTGTTTATCCTTGCTCAATATCAAGACTTTCCATGGAAAATTACCAGAGGCAACTGAAAACTTTAAAAACCACCAAAAGGTAAAAAAGGAACACTACTACAACAACACAGGGTTTTGTGATCCTGGAATGCATAAACAGGGAAATCTCAAGTAGAGGTAGATTTATTTTAGTTCTATATTTGGCACTGGGTGACGGTTGCTGGAATACTATGTCCATTTCTGGTGCCAACAATTCAAGAAGGATGTTAATAAATTGGAGAGGATTCAGAGAAGAACCACAAAAATGATGAAAGGATTAGAAAACATGCCTTAGTGATAGATTCACGGCACTCAATCTATTTAGCTTCTTAAAGAGAAGATTAAGCTGTCTTGACTACAGTCCAAGTATCTTTGTGGGGAACAAATATTTAATAATGGACTCTTCAATCTAGCAGAGAAAGATGCAACCAAGTCCAATTGCTGGAAGTTGAAACTAGACAAATTCAGACTGGAAATAAGGAATACATTTTATGATGAGTAATTAATCAGTGGAACACTTTACTAAGGGTTGTGGTGGAATCTCCACCACTGACATCTTTTAAATTAAGATTGGATGGATTTTCTAAAAGATGATGTAGTAATTATTCTGGAGCAGTTCCATGGCCTACGTAATACAGGTTAAACCAGAATGATCACAGTGGTCCCTCTGCTCTAGTAACCTATGAATGTTTGGATCCTGGTTTTTGTGAAACTGGCCAGCTCTGCAACAGACTGAATTGAGGGGGGGAAACCTACTTTATTAGACAGGAAGCTACTTATTAATATTTTATGCTTTTTTTGCATTGTAACCAGTTGTTTCCATCACTTTATCTTATTTCTAATTAAATTTTTATCCTTTCTTCAATAAACCTACTTTTGTTTTATTGTAAGTGCTCAGAAGTGCAGTGTGGTTGACAGGAGTAGATGGTGTCAGTGGTTGGATATTACAGGGGAATGCTTCAAACCGACTCAGGGACTGGGGTGCACCTGTTAACCTGAATGGCTGGTGGTAGGGAGCTGACACCCAGCCAGGTATAGGAAAGACTCCCTTACACTGGAGACAGGTGCCCCAAGAACAGTCACATTCACCAACATGAGTAAGGATTCCATAATTGGACACTACATTGCATAAAGTATTTGTGTGTACCTTATATTGTTTCAGTGGAAAGTCCTTGGCCACAGTGGTCAGGGGAAACACTGATAGCAACAGTAGGACTCAACATTTAGGTGTTGCAATATCTAAATAGAGAGGTGCTTTGCCACCCAATGGAATCCACCATTGTGAGTTAAGCACCTAGGCTTCTAATACAAACCATGGGGAGAGTTAGGTGCCTAAAAATGAGATCTACAAAAGCCAGCTGGCTGAGTGGGGAGCTGCCTAAGCTAGCCAAGGAGAAGGGTATGGCCTAAACCCCATCTCTCAAGGGGACTTAGGTGCCTGTCTCTGCTTGGGATTCTCAGTCATGAATCCTTTCCTGGAGTTAGATACACTTGTTTGCACCAGAAGCAGTGATGCTCTGCCCCCCCCTTTAAATTTTTAGCCCAGTGGGGCTCAGACTTGCTGCTGCATTTCTGGGCTGTTTGTGTTTTGCAAAGTAGGCAATACCCTCTCTCGTTGAATCGGTTCCACTGTGTATCAATAAATAGTCATTGGGCCCCAGAAATACTGACTCTATAGCCCAGTGATTTAAGACCCTCACCTGGGAGGGGAGAGACCAAGTTTAAATCCCATTTGTACATCAGGCAGAGGGGGAAACTGAGCTCGGATCACCCAGATGACTGCTCTAACCACTGAGCTAAAAGTTGTAAGAGGGTTAACTCCTCTGCCAGCCAGTTTTTGTAGGGTTAGGTACACTCTGAGGAGGGTTGCCAACCCTCCAAGATTGGCCTGGAGTCTCCAGCAATTAAAGATTAATCCTTAATTAAAGATTGTCATGTGATTAAATCTCCAGGAATATGTCCAACCAAAACTGGCAACCCTAACTCTGAGCATGCCTATTGGATTGGGACCTGCTGGCAAGATTGACAGGGGAACACCTAGCTTGAGGATCACTAACCGAAACCTAGGTGCCTAGAGGGACTTTAATTTATGTGGAAATTTAGGCATCAGCTGAGTAGGGGTTTTGAGAATCTGTGGCATCTAAATATTAGATTTAGGCATCTAAGTCTTTCGGATCTAGCCCAGTGTTCTTAAACATGGCTATTGTTAGTACAATTCAATCATAATGTCATAAGGACCAAAATATTTTTCTAGTCAGATGCAAAAATTATATTCATTTTTGCAAGGGATATATGTGCATGCAAGAGGGAAAAGAGCTGTTAACAGTGAGATTGGATATAGCCTAGATGTAGATTTATTTTTCTTAGCCATGGGAGCTTTTCCAACATTGCACATTCCACTAGAACACTGACTACAGCAGTAACGGTTATTGCTGTAATAGCTGGTGTTTACCAAGAAACCTCAGTTCAGCATCTGATAAATAGTGTCTTGCTAACCAGTCTCACATTGATTCACATAATTTTTCTTCTATTTCTCAGCCAGCTTTTCTTTACAAATAAGATAGATACAAGTATGACTATAAAGCAATTACACAGCTGTTGCAAAAAGCATACAAGACGTGGTAGAAGAGGTGTATATTTTTAAATCCAATTAATTCATATTGAAAGGTGAAATAACCTTGCAGAAATATTGATTGGATAAGAGGCAATTTTAAGGAACCGGAGGATTGAATTAGCATTTGAGGTTTAGCTTAAAATAGCTCATTGGCATATATTGTAGACTAGAACGATTTAGTAACTGCCAAGGTTTTTACAAGAGCATTACATTCTACTTATCCACTGTCCTCTATCCTTCCAAATCCCTCAGCTTCAATCCAACAGCTCTGCATAATTGTGTGAAATGTCATAGACCAAGATAAACACTACTTTTTTTTAGGATAAAAATAATTAAAATCATCTCATATATAAAGAAATCTTTAAATCTTTCATGTGCTAAGGGTATTGGAAAACATGGAGAATGTTTCTTTTAATAGAATTACACTCATTTGAATGTGTACAGTGTTAATTTCCAAGTGCTCTATTTTACAGACTACTTTTTTAGGCATTCAGTAATCTATATCTTATTTTCCTGGGGGGTGGGGTGTGATTTAGAACAGCAATGCAACTTTCGGCAACTATACTAGTTTACCCAACTAGGATTAGCCAGTGACCTCTTTATCTAGTCTTATCTAGCTATTCCCATCAGACCATTAAGGCCTAATCCTGCTTACACTGTCTTCAATGGGGCCCTTAATAATTCATCTGACATGTAATCACTGTGTTGAGACCAGGTGCCTTGGTGCTATCCACCTTTCACTCAGTTGTGCACATTCTCAGCTAAAGCATTGATTGGGGCACTCCAGCTCCTAGAGCAGGGGTCAGCAACCTTTCAGAAGTGGTGTGCTGAGTCTTCATTTATTCACTCTAATTTAAAGTTTCACATGCCAGTAATACATCCTAATGTTTTTAGAAGGTCTCTTTCTATAATATATAACTAAACTATTGTATGTAAAGTAAATAAGGTTTTTAAAATGTTTAAGAAGCTTATTTAAAATTACATTAAAATGCAGAGCCCCCCGGACCAGTGGCCAGGACCCAGGCAGTGTGAGTGCCACTGAAAATCAGCTTGCGTGCTGCCTTTGGCACATGTGCCATAGGTTGCCTACCCCTGTCCTAGAGCCTGCCAGATTACATAATATGTGGACTTAAAATCTCCTAGTGCACTCTGGGGTGTAAAGTCCCAGAGTGTTTGATATTTAAAAGTTAATGAAAACAGTGGGTCTAGCCAAGAACATTAATGGGTTTTGCTTTCCTGAAATGGGGGGGGGTGGGGGAAGCCACCTGTGAGTCCCATTAGGGGGGTGGCAGAGGATCTACCAGTCAGCTAGCTGGTGGACATGTCAATCCTGGATATCTCCTGAGGAAATAAATTGACGGGATCATGCCTACTGGCTAGCCTGCATAAGCCTCAATAAGGAAGCAATCTAGCCAACAATCCCCAAAAGAGGAACTGAGGTCCTGATCCTAAAAGACAGTTAGGCACCTAGCTCCCACTGACTTCAAAGCAAAAATACTTTTGAGGATCTAGTCCAGGGTCTACTGGTCAGCAATGAAACCCCCAGCTGAAATAAGTGACTATGTGGTCACTGCCATCTCTCCTAGATGAGAAGACCAGAGTTGGAGGGAGTAGCAGACTGCACTCTCCATTGTCTACTCCATCTATCAGGTAGCTAAGAACTGGAGCCTGTATTGAGAAAGGTATGTTGTGCAACGACTGGTGAGGGAATTATCAAACAGAGGGTTACAGTCACAAAGAAACTTAGGCATGGTGATGTTGAGCATTGCCCCACTTAACTTCTAGTTGCTTAGAAAATCGCTGGATTCACAAAGCCTGAGTTCAGCACATAGGCTCCCTATACAACGAATGGGGAGAGAGACTAAGCCCACACCTCTCTGAGTTCAGTGCCTAAGTAGGGGCTGCAGGGAGACACCTCCTTCTGCTTGGGATTCTCCACCACAAACCTTCTCTTGTGCTTAGATACCCATGCCATTCTAGCAAGAAATGGCAGGGGGAGGGGAAGCTCCCTCATAACTCTTATCTCATTGGTTAGGATGCTCTACTGAGATGTGGGAAATTCCAGTTCAAGTCCCCACCTCTATCAGATGAGGCAAAAGGTATTTGAACAGAGATCTGCCACCTCTCAGCTCAGTGCTCTAACCACTGGGCAATGTCCTATCCTGATATAGGACTGCTTCAGTGTCTTGTTGAAGCTGTTTCACTATAGATAAATAATTAAAAGAAGCCATTGGAGAAGGGGGACTGGATCCTGGAACCCCTAGATGAGTGTTGTAACCACCAGGCTACAGTGTCAGTCTTATGTGCTCTTGCTCTCGTTTCATTATTTAGCCACAGTGGAACAGCTTCAACAGGAGAAACTGAGGCTATATGTACACTTAAAACACTACAGTGTCACAACTGCAATGCTGTAGCACTTCAGTGTAGACACTTAAATACAGCAATGAGAGGGATTCTCCCATTACTGTAGTAAATCCACCTCACCAAGAGATGGTAGCTAGGTCAACAGAATATTTCCTCCATCGACCTAGCACTGTCCACATGGCGACTTAGGTCATCTTAACTACATCGCTCAGAGGGGTGGACTTTTCACACTCATGAGTGATGTAGCTGGTCAATCTAATTTTCCAGTGTAGATCAGCCCTGAGCAAACCTCATCTGGGAATATTCCAGAGCCCAGTGGTTGGGAGAGGGGACTATCCTGAGAGGTGGTGGATCCCTCTGCAAATCCCTTCTCCCCATCAGATGGAGGAAGGACTTGAACTGGGGGCCTCCCACTTCCCAGTGGAGTACCCTAACCACTGGGCTAAAAGTTACAAGGAAGAGCCTTTGCCCTCCCTCAGCTGTTTTATGTAAACTCGCCTATAACACTGCTCTACAGCCAAAATGCTTCTGAAATAAATGTAGTCAAACTTTACTAATTCTGGGTCACTGAGAACGAAAATGATGCTTAAAATTTTTGATTGGCTCTAGTTTTCAAGATATGCTATTGGGTCAGTATATACGACCTTTGACTTGGGAATGGCATGAAACAACTTTTGAGGTGCATAAACTATGACCAACATCAGTGGCAGCTTTGTGGCAATTTGAAGGTTGTTGCTTTCTGTGTATCCAGTCTGCAGACCAAGCAAAACTACTGCTGTTTTCTCTGCGAATGGGATAGTCGTGCAAGAGATTCCCACTAAATCAAGAAAGATTGGCCACTCCGACAGTCATTGGAGCCTGGGAGGAAAAGTGTTCAGCATCCACCACTTGTTGAATCAAGGAAGATTTTTTGTTACCACCCTTACACATCAAGCTGGGTCTGATGAAGAACTTTGTCAAGGCCATTGACAAAACACAAGCAGCTTTCAAGTACCTCCGTGGAAAATTTCCAAGGTTAAGTGAAGCTAAGATAAAGGAAGGTGTCTTTGTTGGTTCTCAGATTTGTGAACTTCTTCAAGATGATGCATTTGACCATGCACTGCGTGGCAAGGAAAAGACGGCATGGAAAGCCTTCCAGTTAGTGGCAATAAAATTTTTTTTCTCGGAAACAACAAGGCAGACAACTACAGGTTGTTGGTGGAAAACCTCCTCAAGGCATACAAAAGCCTTGGTTGCAACATGTCACTAAAGATACATTTTTTTGCACTCTCATCTAGATTTTTTTTTTTCCCCCCCCACCAAACTGCAGAGCAGTGAGCGACGAGCACGGCGAGCGATTTCACCAGGACAGTGCAACAATGGAGAAACGCTATCAGGGCAAATGGAGCCCATCAATGCTTGCAGACTATTGCTGGACAGTGACAAGAGATGCTCCATTTCATGAATACAAGAGACAAGCCAAGAAGCGCCGAGTAGACACTGAATAGGACTAAACTATGTACAGAATAGTTTTTTGCCTTTGGTTTCATAATAAATTTTATTTATATAACCCTTTTGCTGATTTTTAAAGTGTTACATAAACAGGACAGGTGAAATATTCTTATGTAAAGCAACCATAAACACATGAAAAGACCTAGGTTTACAATTTATGATTAAAACTCTACTATCTATACAATATACATAGACTTAAAATGTAAAAACTTAAATATCTTAAACAGTAGCCAATCACTTGTTTTATTGTCATATTTGAATTCAGCACATCAAAATACATAATAAATAGCACATTTTATCTCTGAAGCAGACGACTTCTCAAAAATTGTAGACCAGTGTAATGGACTGATCTGGTAGGCAAGGTAGAAGTATACCTACTAGATTAGGTCCTGTGGGCAAGTTAAGCAAAGGAATGCCTATCTTCCCCCAGTTTGTGACTGGCATGGGGTCTAAGGCAGTAGTTCTCAAACTAGGGCTGCTGCTTGTTCTGGGAAAGCCCCTGGGACAGTCCTGATTTTTTGGGTTTTTTTCCCTTCTATAGGCTCCTATTACTCCCCCACCCCCTGTCCTGATTTTTCACATTTGCTGTCTGGTTACCCTACCTGGTTGCAACTTTAATTCTGGAGTCCTGACAATGACTGCAAAATATTTACAGAATTGGTGCTTGCTGTTTCCTAAGAAAATTCTTTTTTTAAAGTCACTAAATATTAAAACATAACTTATTCTACTAGCTAATTCTTTTTCTCCCACAGCTTTTTTTACACTGAGATTGTAGTATAATGTATGGGCATATATATCCATCCACAGTAGGGACAATTACTCTGACACAGTTAAGAGATGATTTTGAAATGCACCTCTAGCCTAATCAGGGTCAAAAATGAAGTAAAAAAATGCATAGTTCCAGAATATGACCAGCAATAGAATCAATCAGCCCTTTGTACTAGAGACTTGCATTCCATTCCCATGGTTTGACTGACCTCTGGTGGGAGTCAGTAATGAGTTACATTCACTAAGGCTTTACTTCCATGTGTTCTATACCAGAATTAGCCCCCTGCTTCCCAGTGAAACCATAGTCTTGTCACCCAATCACATTCAAAAATCTGACTCCTGCAGAATTTTATAGAAGTGTCTTCAGGCTGAAGATACATTTTCCCATTCTCATTGAATGAAACTTACTAAAGGGGATGAACAGAAATACTCCATAGAAATCCCATTTACTCCAGCTGGTCCATGCATTTGGTTAATTTGCTGTAGCTGGTAGCTATGTGGCTACAATCGGTAGTTTTGAATGCAGCTTTGAGCTCATTTCTGGAAGTAAAATGACACAGCATTGGTCTGTATGATGGGCATTTGTCACTGTGCCAAGCTGAAACCAGATTGGATAATGTCAGAAAATCCCATTCAGTCCAGGTGTCCCTGCACTGTCTTGAGTAGTAGTTTCATGCACAGAGGTTCTGGAAAAGCTAGAGAAGCTGCAAGGTCTAATCTGCAGGATGGACCCCTCATGGCTGGTGAAAACCAGGGATTTAATTCCTGGGAAGGAACCTCCCTGGTTGCCTCTCCAGCTCTGCCCCTTAGATTTTCATAGTCAGGTAGTGCCCTGACCCTTTCCCATACCTACCTCTGTCCATGCTCCGAATCTCCCTGCTTCCCCCAGCATTCCTCAAACATAAGTTTCAGCCCAGTGGTTGGGAGAGGGGACTATCAGCAGCAGACCAGGGCTTCTCTGGAAAACCATTAGGAAGCACAGCTTGCTGGAAAAAAACTGCTTCCTTAGTGGAGCCATTAGCTCGGTTTCTGAGACGACTTTCTTTGAGGCCTCCTACTATTGTAGGCCCTTTACCCCATGAACAAATAAATTATTTAACAGCACCAGGGGAATGCGAAGGACCTAGATAGAGCAAGACTTGCAGGCATAGTTGTCTGAGAAGCTGAGCTTGTAGATCTTACATAAGCTCCTTCTCAGACTGGCAGATCTCCCACATTTTGCCAGAGAGGAGCCTCTGTCTGATATACCTGACTCCTGCAGCAAATCTTAACGGAAACACAGGAGGCTGGGGTGGAGAGAATGGACTAGGCAGTGTATGCACAAAGGAGCAGCACGCAAGAGACAGCTTTGTCAGGGGCCAGCTCAAGACTGTGGAATTGACTCCCCCAGGAACTAAGGACCATCAGAAACCCCACCATCTTCCACTGCAAGTGCACATCACACTTCAGCCTTGTCTTCTCCAACAAACATTTAGCAGCATGTTTATATAATCTATATATAAATCCAAAAGAAAACACACTACTGTATACACTTCTCCCTCTGAGGAGAGGATGAGAGAACAAAACATGACTGACATTAGTTATTCATGCACTACTGGAAAGCATTCAAATACTACCATGATGAGCACAGTATAGAAACCTATATAGAACAGAAGCAGTAGTGAGGGGCTGTAGCCAGGAAGGTAGGTTGGGAAACAGGACTGGGGATCTGAATTGTGCAACATGGGTTGTCTGGAGAAGGGGGGACTTTTACCCTAAGTGGGGTGGCATTATATAATGGAAGTGGCAAACACACACTCAGGGTTTCATCAGTTCCGTTACAGAGATGAAATTAGAGTGATGTACAGCAGCTTTGGATTTTTTTTTTTTAGTTCACCTATGTCTGTGTTCTATGTAGACTAAGTTATGTGCAAATTTTCTAGTGTGTGTATATGAATGCATAAATTACAGGAGCCTCGGCAAAACATTAGACTGACCAAATAAATTTCAAAATGTGTTTTTAAATCTGTTTGGGAAGCAAAGTGACATTTGTTCTGAAAAGTATATGGAAAATTAAAATTTCTGCTGCTGATTAAAATTTAAAAGTTTGATGTGCAGAATGTACTAAATTCAATAGTGATTTCAGGGATTTAGCCTCTGCTTTCAGGGCAAAAACATTCCAATCTTAATTGTACACCTGCTAGATCACCTTCTTAATATTGTGAAAACATGTATGCACCTTTAGAGGTACATGCTTAGTAGGGCTGGTTAGAAAATTTAAGTGAAACAAACAGCATTTTGGAATATGTTTGTAAATTTTCTGACTAGCTCTAGTGCTTAATTAGTTGAGGAAATATGAATTCTGGCAGCATTGCAGGGACACAGGTGGTCCTTTCTGTGTTCTGACATGACATGACAAAGATCAGTCATGCTGTTAGCATGAAATGTTCTAGACAAATACCCTAATTCTTTTAAATAAATATATGGCTGTATCATAGAATATCAGGGTTGGAAGGGACCTCAGGAGGTCATCTAGTCCAACCCCCTGCTCAAAGCAGGACCAATTCCCAACTAAATCATCCCAGCCAGGGCTTTGTCAAGCCTGACCTTAAAAACCTCTAAGGAAGAAGATTCCACCACCTCCCTAGGTAACCCATTCCAGTGCTTCACCACCCTCCTAGTGAAAAAGTTTGTTCTAATATCCAACCTAAACCTAATATCCAACTGCAACTTGAGACCATTACTCCTTGTTCTGTCATCAGGAACCACTGAGAACAGTCTAGATCCATCCTCTTTGGAACCCCCTTTCAGGTAGATGAAAGCAGCTATCAAATCCTCCCTCATTCTTCTCTTCTGCAGACTAAACAATCCCAGTTCCCTCAGCCTCTCCTCATAAGTCATGTGCTCCAGCCCCCTAATCATTTTTGTTGCCCTCTGCTGGACTCTTTCCAATTTTTCCACAAGAATTAATGGAGATATCCCATCTCCTAGAGCTGGAAGGGACCTTGAAAGGTTATTGAGTCCAGCCCCCTGCCTTCACTAGCAGGACCAAGTACTGATTTTGCCCCAGATCCCTAAGTGGCCCCCTCAAGGATTGAACTCACAACCCTGGGTTTAGCAGGCCAATGCTCAAACCACAGAGCTATCCCTCCCCCCAGTCTTTGCATGTAGCTATGCAGTGAGAGGAGGGAGTAAAGAGCCTCTCCCCAACTTGCATAGCCCAAGTAAGAGAATTGCAGCCCCTGTGCACAGAGGAGTGCAGGGTTGCTACTGAGGTACTTTCCTGAGGATGCACAAGGCACATAAAGGTGGTAGGGAGGGGCGTGAGTCTCCCCATTGGCCAGTGGAATATGCTGCACCTCTTAAAGAGGTGTTGGACTCTTCCCAACATGCTAGAGAGGTTCAAGAGCCATTCAGCCTTTCTGGGGCAGAATGTCTCTGATCTCCCTCAAGGCAAGCAGGACGGTCACCCTGGGTGCCAACTTCTGGGGGAAAGGGAAGTCATTGAGGGGAGGCACCACACTACTATATTTGTGCTTCTTGGCCTTTTATTTTGTGACAAAAAAGAACTCATGCTACTCAGTTTTAGTCCATTCAGTAGCTGATCTATGAATGTCTTGGTATTGTTTTTTAAGCAGAGTTCTTTTTTTAATCCACCATAAGAGTTATTCTTTAAATGATTAACATGCCAGTAATGTAATTGTTTCCCCTCCTGCTCTGACTTTTGTTTCCTTACCTGTGTAATAACAGCAGTATACAAGATCTTTCACGATGACTTAGTCATATACATGAAAATTAATCAAATCTTTTACATTATAGTTTATGCCATACTAACCTAGTCTTCAGCTGGAGTGTTTAAATTAAGTAGTTTGGGCCCAGTTTATGCCTGGTATAGCAATTGGAGCCAACAGAGAGATGCCAGGAATTGAAAGATCCAGATTTTTCACTCCATTGCAGTATTTCAGACATGGCTCAGTACTTCATTGCAGTTCACTGCTGTGCTGGATGCACTGACTTGCAATGAGATCCACCAAATGCTGCTCACTTCCTCTGGGCAACTTGTTAGTATACTAATGGTATGCTGATGTTGGAACTCCAGTCATGAGAGGTATCACTCTGTTCTTTTTTTTTTTTTTTTTTTTAAACCATAAGATTTAAAAGATGATCAGTTAATACATATTTTGTTTCAGGTGTCCTTGTCTGATTTCCCATCAACATAGCATTTGGTCCTAATTTTTGAGGTAGGGACAGAGACATGGAAGACAAAGGTCTTAAAAAGAAGGGGCTACGTGGGACACTAAAATCAAACCTATGACTGCATACAAGGTCTGATGAGAATCTAACCTGGGATCTCCAGCATCCAAAGCACAAATAATAATTCCATTAGCTTTTATCCTTGCTGGAGCCAGCCACAAGGGGTCAACATGATTAGAGACACCAGGCTCTTTTATTGCACTAAGATAGAGGGGGCTCACAAAAGTCATTAATCATTTTTGTGTCTCCAAATTTCAGCCAATAGAGCTATATAATCTATGGCCTTATGCTTGTATCCCCTACATGTTTTCAGTAGCACTGAGGTTTCCTGCAGCTCTAAGTAGTTTCTGATAAATCCTGTTGTGAAATTAGAGAAACAGACCCTGTATCAAGTTATATTTAAAGCTTTTTCTCCTTCCACTTGTAAAGAAATTCACTTGATTTATTGTCTTCTGAATTAAACCGTTGTGGAGATATTGGAACATACTTAGTGGACTCCATGTTGTCAAGCTGATGAATCTAGAATCCTCTGGCATTGTCATTATGAGATGGCTGTTATGCTTTTTGCCCTGTACATTTTCTAGGTGTACCCCAATTTCTTGCAATTTCTACAGGGGTTGTCCTTGAAACCACACTAATTTTCATTGTGAGACTGTGCTTTCATTGGGGAAACAGTCTTTGAGTGTTGTCTGTGCTGTGCTTCCTGCTTGAGCTTCACTTTATTCGTTCCACGGAGTACATGATGCTGTTGCTTTTCCTTGTTGGTTGACTCTATTGATACAGCAATTTATAGTCCATGGTTTAGAGTCAAATCCACCTCAGTCAATAACTGTTTCTGGATTGCTTCATTTTGCATACTCCCTACCATGGGGGGAGTGGGGACACAATGGCCCCTAAACACATCATTTAAACTTTCTCCAAACTGGCAAGGTTCTGTTAATTTATTTAATCCAGCCATATATTCAGGAATTGGTTCATTTTCATTTCATAAAAGCAGAACTGCTCTGCAATGACCAGTGGCTTCCAGGATAGGTGATTTTGCAGAATGTCCATAATCTCAACAAATGTTTTGTGGGTTTAATTGTCAGCTGTTAGCTAAGCGGCAGGATATAAGTTTTAGCCCCCATTTCAATCAGTAAAACCACCACTCTTTTTTTCATCAGTTGAGTATATATTCCAGTCTGTTGACATAGTTCAGACAGTTCTCTGAGCTGTAAGTCCATTATCCCAAATCCAGTCATTTTTAACCTTTAAAAATGGTTTTGGTTTTTTCTCTCTAAAAAGCAGTTCATTCCCAGTGGGAGCAGTTTCCTTTTCAGTTTCAGGAGGACTATGCAATCACGCTGTATTTCACTGTATTCTTGGATCAGTATCCCATCTCCATAGCCAAAGGCTGTATCTTTTGCTCTTTATAACATTCATACTATGAAGGAATCCACATGGGTACAGTGGGATCCAAATAATCATGCTTACTAACTATATACAACATGCAAATCCTAACCACATACATGCACTCCTGCTCTGATGTCTTCCATGTTTTGAGAAACCAACAGGTATGTCTACACTGCAATGTAAGCCTAGGCTCAGACTCTGGCTCAAGCCTAACCCCTCCCTCCCCCTTCCATCCACACACAAATCAAATTAACCCAGGGTCTCAGGAGCCTGTGGGGTTACAGGGTCTGAGCCCAGGTCAAGCCTTAACCCAAGATTTGAGCCCTATTGCTTTGCAGTGTAGATGCAGCTCCACTTGACTCAGGTCCTGGGAGTCCTCCCAAAAGTATCCCACAATCCCATGGATCAACTTCCTTTTTCCTCTTTCTCAAGAGTCTTGGGTCTACTTGAAAATAGAAGCAATCAGCCTTGATGTACTGCAGTAGCTCAGTGAGTCAATGCGTTAATCCTTCCAGTGATCAGAAGACTATGAACTGCTAACACACCATTGGAGAGCCTTCTGTGTTTGCAATAGAGACTGAACAGAACAAGCATGCTACCTCATGGTCAGAGGAGCACAGCGCAGCTTTTGGTAAACCCCTGGTGCGAAGCCAGCAAAACTGTGGACTTTAATAAGAGTACTAGGAATAGGGTGACCAGACAGCAAGTGTGAAAAATCAGGACGGGGGTGGGGGTAATAGGTGCCTATATAAGACACAGCCCCAAATATTGGGACTGTCCCTATAAAATTGGAACATCTGGTCCCCTAACCAGGAATGGCCATGCATACCAGCAAATAGTGAAGAAGCTGGCAGCTTGCCAAATTTACCGGATTGGTGACCAGTGCAGGGAGCAGATTAAGTGGCTGAAGAAAAAATACCAGAAACCAGAACTGCAATTTGGGCAACTCCCCAAAATCATGCCTGTTTTATGAGGAGTTTGACTGGGTACTGGGCACTGTACCCAGCATGGTGCCAACCAGGATGCATAATGACCTCCTCAGCTGGGATGGTGCCCTGCTGGCCCCAGAACCCAGCATGGGGACTGGTGGGAACCAGCAGCAGGCTCTGAGGAGGACAATGAAGTCATGCTGTTGCTGAAACCAATTCCAGAGCAGGAGCAGCAGGTGCACATTCTAGGTCCATATTTGGAGAAGCTGATGCACCCCCTGAGAAATAGCTCATGGGGAGCCTGCAGCAGACAGATGGGACAGAAACTGCCCCTAAGCCCAGTAAGTTTCTGGTTCCATTTTAATGTTTATTAATACAGTAATGGGAGGGATTTCCACTCTATGAAACAATGCAAAAGTTATGAGAAGCATGAGGTAGCAGGGCGTATCTGCTAATGGCGGATTGTATGCCAGTGGTGTGGTTCTCCCTGCTCCCTCCCTACCAGATGGAGTTCAGTATGGCAACTGGGACATGCAAGCAGTAAAGAATACCTTTAAAGTGTATTTTTACTGGAAACGTACCGACTTTTGCTAGGGCCATTCCTGTTTCTTAAAAATAACTTTACATTGTCATGCCTGTAAATATGCCATTCTGTAACCATTCTATGGTCTATTGAGCTGCCTGGAAACAGTGAATTGTGTGTGTGGAAACGTGTTCTATTCACAAATCTAGTCCATTTGTCCCAAATACGACTGCAGTTTGAAATTTTGTCCAGAAATGTGCCAGGGATGGGGAGGGGAGAGGCTGTGGATTTCTGCATGTTTGCGTGCAGTCATAACAGACTAAGTCATGAGGAAGCTAATGAAGCATCCTGTTGATTCCTTCATGAATTCTGACCCAACCTTGGGTGCTGATAGCTGCAAACTGCTCCTGAAGCAGGAACTCCAGACAAATGGGAAAAGAACAGAAAGGAGAACAGGTGGCTATTGGACATGCTATGGTTGGGCATTTTTGTCTTCACATGGTTTCAGTGTGTGCTCTTGTTCATGCACTTCTTTAATTTTTTCCTGTAAGGTTCTGTTACTAGCGTTTTGGTGTGTTAATGGCAGCTGGCCAGCCTGGGCATGAGTGAATGTACTTTTTTCTAATACATGTTTATCTATCAAGTATTTTATTTCATCAAGAAAGTTTATTTCTGTCACTGCTTCACATCATACGATTTAGATTCAAAATAATAAATGTACATGATCAGGGACCATTGGGAATTAGTATGCAAAGACTATCCCTCAATATAATTATCTATAGCAATTCATAATTCAATCACTTCCTTACATCAATCCATATTGTGAACAACCCCTCCTTTCCCCCACTTCATAAGTACATTGCCTGGCACAAATTCTACACTCTTCATAATCAATGATTCCTATTTTCCCACTCCCAAGCATATTCATAAAGGTACTATTACCCCACTTCCATTGTGCAGTGATTTCAGCACACCAGCAGCCTAATCTCTCACATCTGCTTAAATGGAATTGGGACTAAAAGGGAAGGGTCCTTGTGTAAGTCCCATCAGTGATTACATACTTGCTGAATTGGGGCCTATGGATGAAATACTGATGTCAACAGGAGTTTTGCCATTGACTTCAATAGAGTAAGGATTTCATCTTTAGTTCCTGCACACAAGTTTGGCACAAATGTAGTTCTTGTGCCTTTAGTGCACAAGGACTGCACACAATTATGTTGCCACCAGCAGCACTGAACTCCCCAAAGATGATCGGGTCAAGGCCTTGACACCTGTACCAGGCATCATAGGGAGGGTAAATGCTGTACCTGGGCAAGGGGGGGCACAGTAGCCTAGCTCCCAACAGTCTCCATGAGGCTTTGTTTACACTTAAGCCTGACAGAAAAACTTCTATCTTATGGTTTTTGTCAAAAAAGTTTTCTATCAAAGTGAAATTTTCCACAAGTGTCTGGTTTCTGCAGGACACTTTAGATTTTAATTATTCCTGAGGGCATTCTGCACCAATATTTTAAAATTCTGCAAATTTTATTTGTCATAAATGTGGAGGCTCCACCATGGTATTGGGAGCACAGGCCACTGGCTGCACAGAGGTGGGAGATGACTGTACAGTTCCCTTCTCTTCTCTCTTCTCCTCCTCCCCCCCCGGACACTGACTCAGAGGTGGGGCTGCATCCAACCCTGACAATGCACAATGACCAGGCCTGCACCAGAAATGCCCCAGGGCCCTGCCCCTCCATGTCAGGTGTGGGAAGGCAGGATCCAAATGTGGAAGGGCTTAGTGTGGGGGATCCAGGTGTGGGTTGAGAGGGTTCTGTGGGAGGCAATCTGGGTGTGGTTCTGGGAGCAACAGTAATGACTCTGCAGGGGGGTTCAGGTGAAGGTGGTTGAGGCTTAATGGGTGTGTGTGTGTGGTGGGGGGGGGAGAATAGAGCTCAGCAGGAGGGTTTGCATGTGGGGGGGGCTCTTCAAGGGGGCTCCAAATGCTGGGGGAGTGGGGTGGGGATCCAGGAGCACCTGGGTAGGGCTCTGTGGTGGGCATCCAGGTGCAGGTGGCTCATCAGGTTGGTGCAGGGGGAATGGGGCTCATCTGGGTGGGGTTTGAGTGGGGGGGCGTGAGGCTCAGCAGGAGGGTCTCAGTATGAGGGGGTCTGGATGCCCAAGGGTTGGGCAGATTGGGGCACAGCTCTCTGTATAGTGATCCCTTCCCCTGCAGATGAGGAGTGATAGGTGCAGGAAGCAGGGTTGGGGGTGTTTGCAGAGCTTCCTGCAGCTGGGGGTGGGTCTGAGCTGGCCCAGGATGCCCTGCAGGGGAAGAGGAAGTCCCATCCTCCCCAGCCCAGCTGGGACTAGCAGCTGAGCCCAGCACAGGGTAGGAGCCACCAGCTGGGTCTTCCCCTGCCCCACGGTGATTTACCTCTCTGTCGGCTGCCCTGGGCACCCAAAACATACTGCTGGGGAGGGTCACATGACCGCTTTTGTGGCTTCCCTTTGCTTCCCTGTCAGAAATTCATTTTTCTGCAGGGAAGCAAAGAAATCTGCAGGGGACATAAATTCTGCACATGTGCAGTGGCACAGAATTCCCCCAGGAGTATTTAGTTAAACAGGGTGGGAAAAAAATCAACCAAAAAAAAAAAAAAAGTTGTTTTCCCCTCAAAAAGCATTTTATCAAAAAAATCCGATCTAAAGATAGTTTTAAGATATCTTCTCATGGAATAGGAATTATAAATTATAAATCTATAGTATGAGACAATATAATTATGTAATGTTTAAGAAAAGTTTTGTAAATGAGTTCCAATAGCTCATGGATTAGGGACCCAATCTTATGAGGTTCCAGGGGCTTCTGTATAGATTATTTAGGTTAATCTTTCTATCTACCCAATGGGACTCTGTGCTCAGTAGAAGATACCATCAGCGATGCTTAGTTTTGCAGTTCTCAAACTGTGGATTTGTCTCCAGAGATAATATGCTTGTTAACAGCAAAAATGTTTTTAAATAAATATATAGAGGTGAGAAATAACAGACGTCAACCCTATTATCCCTCTGCAAACTTGTGTATGCAAAGTCAATCCCTTACTGCTCTCAAAGTGCAAAGTTTCAAAAAGTTCAATGAATAAAAGATTGTTGGGGTGGAATAGATCTGGACAAGGAGAAGAAGTCTGGAGATAAATGTGAGAAGGGAGGGACAGGCAGCAGAAACAAAAGCGAAACTATTTGAGCAGCATATTCCAGAAGTCTTGTGGTTTTTGAGTGTAGCTTTCATTGATTTGAGATCTACCATACCATTCTCTCACTAGAAGGGAAACCTATAATGGCAGCAGGTTGTAAAAGACCCAGTGGGGGAACATTTTAACGAAGTTCCTCTACCTGTGAGTAAGACAGGCATGCGTGCAAAATGCAAACAGTGCAACAAAGAAATGCAAGGCCTGGTTCCCCAAATGAAACAACATCATGAGAAGTGTTCCTTCTCAGGAGGAAGCTGTGCTGAAGATGATGAAAGGAACATGTCTGAACATGCAGGATCTTCAGGTTGGTAAACTTCCTTATTTCATACTTCTTTCTTAAGGACTGCTTGTCTTCCTTCTGGACTATTCTTGAATTCTCATGTTTGAGCAAAAAATATAGTTCTATGGTACTATCATTTTAGATGCAGTTGTGATAAAAATAGCTGAAATAGGCAGATCTTAAATAAAATAAATAAAATAAATAAATTAATGGAGATATCCTATCTCCTAGAACTGGAAGGGACCTTGAAAGGTCATCGAGTCCAGCCCCCTGCCTTCACTAGCAGGACCAAGTACTGATTTTGCCCCAGATCCCTAAGTGGCCCCCTCAAGGATTGAACTCACAACCCTGGGTTTAACAGGCCAATGCTCAAACCACTGAGCTATCATCTTTAAAGTAGTACTGAGTGTCAGTGAATGCAATGAGTAATACTTGATGATGATGATAATAATTAAATAACTGTATTGATATATTTTGGTTAGGAGAATCCATCCTCAACATACAGGATTCTGAAGACTATCCACCTTCAAGATTACCATCATTTTCTATAGTTTCAGTTATCTGGCAATGATAGTGTTTCAGTCACATCATGTATGTCACCTAGCCACAGTATATCACCTGTAGCAAAAAGAGGGGGGGGGGGGGGAATCCATCATCCAGAAACAACTATAGATAAGTTTGTGATAAGAACCAGCAGATTACAAAAAGAGGTAATTGATGAGAAAATTGCCCAGTTTGTTTATGCAACAAACTCTCCATGTGATTGAGAACCCACAGTTCATTAACATGGTTCAGTCATTAAGACCAGGATACAGTCCACCAAACAGGGCAGATGTCGCAGGCAAATTGCTGGATAAAGTGTATGAAAGAGAAATTGAGCAGTGTGCAAAACATCTAGAGGGTGAAATTGCTCCACCCATCAAGACTCAGGTTAACAATGTCCACAATGATCCTGTTGTATGTGTGACAACAGAAGAAGGGAATATCTTCCTTACAGAAACAATCGATACATCAGGAAATGTAAACACAGCAGAATACTTACAAGAAGTAGCAGTAAAAGCTATAACAAACTGTAGAAAAAAATTCAAATGTCTAGTACACGGCTTGGTCACAGACCATGCTGCAAATGTATCCAAGAGGAGAAGAAATTATTCTGAAGAGTCCCAACCTAATAACATACAGCTGCAGTACTCATTTGATGCACCTCCTAGCCAAAGACTTCAGTGTTCCAGAAATAAAGGCTAATGTTGTTGAAATTGCAAAATACTTCTGTAACAACCACTTTGCAGCAGCTGCTCTGAAAAAGGAAGGAACCAAGCTAACTCTTCCACAAGATGTGCAATGGAACTCAGTAGTGGACTGTTTTGAGCACTATATCAAGAACTGGCCTAATCTGATGAGTTTGAACAAAATCATGAAAAAAATAGCTGGCACTGTCACAGCCAAAATTCTCAACATTGGGAATTAAGAGAAATGTGGAACACGTGCTGAGTACCCTGAAGCCTATTTCTGTAGCCTTGAACAAAATGCAGGGAAATAGCTGTTGTATTGCTGATGCTGTTGAAATTTGGAAGGAACTGAGTTGAGATCTTAAAAAGAGAAATATGCAATGACAGAGTTAAATTACAAGCATTAAAAAAACAAATGGGACAAGTACTATTTCCAGCTCATTTTCTTGCAAATATTCTCAATACTTGGTACCAGGGTCAAACATTAACTGCTGAAGAGGAGTTGGCTATGACATGGATGTCCAGCAATCATCCCTCCATAATGCCAACTATCAAACTTCAGAGCTAAGGGTGAACTATTCAAGAAATGCAACAGAGTCCTGTGGCACCTTATAGACTAACAGACGTATTGGAGCATAAGCTTTCATGGGTGAAAGCTCCAATATGTCTGTTAGTCTATAAATTGCCACAGGACTCTTAGTCTGGTTCTGTAAAAAGCGACAAACACGGTTACCCCTCTGATATTCAAGAAATATGTTTGCTGATCTTTTTAAAGAAAGTCATACCAGTGAACTGGTGGAAGTCACTTTATCACTTCAGTCTCTTAATCCAAGTGCTTTATCTCACTTTTAACAGCAGTAGCTTCTTCTGCCAGTGTAGAAAGAGAATATTTTCTTCCTCTGGACTAATTCATTCCAAACTGAGAAATCATTTGGGACATGAAAAAGCAGAAAAGCATGGTTTTTTTGTTTGTTTGTTTGTTTTCCCCTTTTTCTTTTCCAGATTATAAACAAACAGGAAAATGAAGGTGAAGATGACGGAGTTAGCTGCAGCAGCCAATATTTTAAGTTTCTCATGTTGAGCTGGCTGACATACTCTAATTTTTTTTAATATTTCATTAACTATTTTAGTTGAACAATTTTAACAAACAAACCTGATTTTAAAAAACTCAAATGTTTAACAAAATTCATATGCTTGTTTTGTTAAAATGTTTGCTGCTGAAGGAAAAAACAGAATACATAACGTTGTTTTATTTAACTAAACACAACAATTTAAATGTCTGTCTGGTAATGTTGTCCTAATACAGCATGGCAAAAAATCCTCCAAATATTAATGACTCTCCAGTTGAATTAGAGATAGTTCACCTCCCAATGACTTCATAAATATTGGCTTCATTTACCTTTGGTAAATGAAATATCAGAAAATGAATGATCATTTGGTTATAGCTGTAAAACTAATCTGAAGTTTTCAAAATAAATCACTTTAAAAATGTATAGTGTGTACCTTCTAAAAATGAAACCTACATCTATCTCTGAATTGTGAAGAATTTTTATTAAGTTGTAACTAACAAGAATGCACTTTTATATAGAAATGCATGATTAAATCAAGTCGTCTTGACTAGTGATTTAAATCAACTTGATTTGGATCAAATCCACCCTGTTAAAAATTAACAATTTTAGGTTTTGGTGAGCTTTGACCAAGTTTCTTAATGTTGTTGTTGTTGTTGTTGTTGATGGTTCATTGAAACAAACAACAACATTTTCTATGGGGGCGGGGGGAGGCATTTTCTGATCAGCTCTATTTAGAGTCCCAAAAGCTCCCACTGCATGATACCCTTTCACACCACTCCCAAGTGTGGGCTATCCCTTAAAGGTGACTGGATCTTGTTCCCATTCAAACAGGAGTTTTGCTATTGAATTGAATGGAAACAGATTCAGGCCTTAGGTTTTCGTTAGATGTGTATGTAAAAACTGGTCTTTTATCTAATTTCAACATGTAAGTAACAGACTCCCCAGTAACCTTGACCAATGCATAAGATAGGAATCCCAGACTCACCTGAGCCAGAGGAGCAGCTCACAGAGCAAGCTCACATAGTCTTACCCCAGTCACATTAATATCACTGGTCTACAATTTGTGAGAAGTCGTCTGCTTCAGAGATAAAATGTGCTATTTATTATGTATTTTGATGTGCTGAATTCAAATGACAATTAAAACAACTGATTGGCTACTGTTTCTAAGATATTTAAGTTTCTACATTTTATGTCTATGTATATTGTGTAGATAGAGTTTTAATCATAAATTGTAAACCTAGGTCTTTTCATGTGTTTATGGTTGCTTTACATGAGAATATTTCACCTGTCCTGTTTATGTAACACTTTAAAAATCAGCAAAGGGGTTATATAAATAAAATTTATTATGAAACAAAAGGCAAAAAACTATTCTGTACACAGTTTAGTCCTATTCAGTGTCTACTCGGCCCTTCTTGGCTTGCCTCTTGTATTCATGAAATGGAGCATCTCTTGTCACTGTCCAGCAATAGTCTGCAAGCATTGATGGGCTCCATTTGCCCTGATAGCGTTTCTCCATTGTTGCAATGTCCTGGTGAAATTGCTCGCCGTGCTCGTCGCTCACTGCTCCGCAGTTCGGTGGAAAAAAATCTAGATGAGAGTGCAAAAAATGTATCTTTAGTGACAAGTTGCAACCAAGGCCTGGTCTACACTATGACTTTAATTCGGATTTAGCAGCGTTAAATCGAATTAACCCTGCACCCGTCCACACAGCGGAGCCATTTATTTCGAAATAAAGGGCTCTTAAAATCGATTTCTGTACTCCACCCCGATGAGCGGAGTAGCGCCAAAATCGATTTTGTCAATTCGAATTAGGGTTAGTGTGGCTGCAATTCGATGGTATTGGCCTCTGGGAGCTGTCCCAGAGTGCACCATTGTGACCGCTCTGGACAGCAATCTGAACTCGCATGCACTGGCCAGGTAGACAGGAAAAGCCCCAGGAAAATTTTGAATTTCATTTCCTGTTTGCCCAGCGTGGAGAGCACAGGTGACCACAGATACCTCAGCTCATCAGCACAGGTAACCATGCAGGCTGATAATCGAAAAAGAGCACCAGCATGGACCGCACGGGAGGTACTGGATCTGATCGCTATATGGGGAGAGGATTCAGTGCTAGCAGAACTTCGTTCGAAAAGACGAAATGCCAAAACTTTTGAAAAAATCTCCAAGGGCATGATGGAGAGAGGCCACAATAGGGACTCAGATCAGTGCCGTGTGAAAGTCAAGGAGCTCAGACAAGCCTATCAAAAAACAAAGGAGGCAAACGGTCGCTCCGGGTCAGAGCCGCGGACATGCCGCTTCTACGCCGAGCTGCATGCAATTCTAGGGGGGGCCACCACCACTACCCCACTTGTGACCATGGATTCCGGGTCGGGGATAGTCTCATCAGCTACACCTGAGGATTCTGCGGATGGGGAAGAGGAGGAGGAGGAGGAGGAGGACGAGCTTGCAGAGAGCACCCAGCACTCGGTTCTCCCCAACAGCCAGGATCTTTTTCTCAGCCTGACTGAAGTACCCTCCCAAGCCTCCCAAGCCAGTAGCCAAGACCATGACCCCATGGAAGGGACCTCAGGTGAGTTTACCTTTTAAAATATAAAACATGGTTTAAAAGCAAGCGTTTTTTAATGATTAATTTGCCCTGAGGACTTGGGATGCATTCGCGGCCAGTACAGCTACTGGAAAAGTCTGTTAACGTGTCTGGGGATGGAGCGGAAATCCTCCAGGGACATCTCCATGAAGCTCTCCTGGAGGTACTCCAAAAGCCTTGCCACAAGGTTTCTGGGCAGTGCAGCCTTATTCCGTCCTCCATGGTAGGACACTTGACCACGCCATGCTTGCAGCAAGTAATCTGGTATCATTGCCTGACAAAGCCTGGCAGCGTATGGTCCCGGTGTTTGCTGGCATTCAAGCAACATCCGTTCTTTATCTTGCTGTGTAATCCTCAGGAGAGTGATATCGCTCATGGTAACCTGGTTGAAATACGGGAACTTAATTAAGGGGACAGAGGTGGCCGTTCCTACTGGGCTGTTTGCCTGTGGCTGAAAATAAATCCTTCCCTGCAGTTAGCCAAGCACAGTGGGGGGGAATTGGCCCTGAGCTTTTCGCGTTTGGCTAGCAGGGATCTTCCCTGTTACCAGTCACGTGGTCGGGGGAGGGGTACATTGATCATCCCAGGGAATTCATGGCGGGGGGGGGGGCGGGGGGTGAGTTTGGTTTCTGCAGGGATCTTCCCTGATACCTGCCACACGGTGGTGGGAGGGGTACATTGATCATCCCAGGGAATTCATGGCGGGAGGAGGGGGGCGGGGGGGGTTAGTTTGGTTTCTGCAGTGATCTTCCCTGATACCTGCCACGCGGCGGGGGGAGGGATAAAGCGATCATCCCAGAGAATTGGATGGTGGGGGGGTTAGTTTGTTTTCTGCTGCTGAAGGTTAACAGGAAAACCGCAGCAGTCAACAGGCTTTGCTTGGTATGTGGGAAAGGAGGGCGCAGAAGCCGAAAGACAATGGCTTACCATGGCTGCCTGCAAGCTGAATTCTGTTGCCCGGACCTGCGTCTGTGATCTCTAACACCAAAGCCACAGGCACTCAATATTAAGATGGAAAATGCGACCTTGTACTGAAATCACATGTGCTATGTAATGTGAATAGTGTTTTTCACCATGAAAGAGTATAAGCATTGTTCTGTAAAATGTATCAGTTTAAAAACTTCTCTCCTTTCTTTCAACCCTCCCTCCAGCAGCTGCAAATTTTTCAAGCCTCCCTCCTCCGTCCCGAAGGCTATCTCAGATAAGGCGGCGTAGAAAGAGGACGCGAGACGAGATGTTCACAGAAATAATGGAATCCACCCGCAATGAAAGAGCTCATTTGAATGAGTGGAAGGACACTGTATCTAAATTTAGGAAAGATGCCAGTGAACGTGAGGTCTTGAGGGACGCTCGAGATGAGAGGTGGCAGGCTGCAACGCTGGGGCTGCTGCGTGAGCAAACGGACATGCTCCGGCGTCTGGTGGAGCTTCAGGAACGGCAGCAGGATGACAGAGTGCCGCTGCAGCCGCTGTATAACCTCCCTCCCCCCTCACCATGTTCCATATCCCCCTCACCCAGACGTGTAAGAACGCGGGCGGGGAGGCTCCGTGCACCCTCCCACTCCACCCCAGTGGACAGCCCAACCAAAAGGCTGTCATTATATTGAATTTGTTCAGTGGCCTTTTACTTCCCTCCTATCCTCCTCCCAAACCTCACCCAGATTACCTTCTTGGTTCTCTCCCTATGTTTATAATCACTTAATAAAGAATACATGATTTTTAAACGATAGTGACTTTATTTCCTTTGAAAGAAAGCTGGGGGAAGGGGGAGGGTGGGTTGCTTACAGAGAATGAATGAGTCAATAAAGGGGGCTGGTTTTCATGAAGGGAGAAACAAACAGAAATTTCACACTGTAGCCTGGCCAGTCATGAAACTGGTTTTCAAAGCTTCTCTGACGCACAGCGCTTCCTGGTGTGTTCTTCTAATCGCCCTGGTGTCTGGCTGCGCGTAATCAGCAGCCAGGCGATTTGCCTCAGCCTCCCACCCTGCCATAAAGGTCTCCCCCTTACTTTCACAGAGATTGTGGAGCACACAGCAAGCAGAAATAACAATGGGGAGATTTCTTTGGCTGAGGTCAGAGCGAGTTAGTAGCGATTGCCAGTGACCTTTTAAACGGCCAAATGCACATTCTACCACCATTCTGCACTTGCTCAGCCTGTAGTTAAACAGCTCCTGACTCCTGTCCAGGCTGCCTGTGTATGGCTTCATGAGCCATGGCATTAAGGGGTAGGCTGGGTCTCCAAGAATAACTATTGGCATTTCAACATCCCCAACGGTCATTTTCTGGTCCGGGAAGTAAGTCCCTTGCTGCAGCCCTTTAAACAGAGTAGTGTTCCTGAAGACGCGAGCATCATGAACCCTTCCCGGCCAGCCCGCGTTGATGTTGGTGAAACGTCCCTTGTGATCCACAAGTGCTTGCAGCACCATTGAAAAGTACCCCTTGCGGTTTATGTACTGGCTACCCTGGTGCTCCGGTGCCAAGATAGGGATGTGGGTTCCATCTATCGCCCCACCACAGTTAGGGAATCCCATTGCAGCAAAGCCATCCACTATGACCTGCACATCTCCCAGAGTCACTAGCTTGTGTAGCAGCACCTCAGTGATTGCTTTGGCTACTTGCATCACAGCAGCCCCCACAGTAGATTTGCCCACTCCAAATTGATTCCCGACTGACCGGTAGCTGTCTGGCGTTGCAAGCTTCCACAGGGCTATTGCCACTCGCTTCTCAACTGTGAGGGCTGCTCTCATCTTGGTATTCTGGCGCTTCAGGGCAGGGGAAAGCAAGTCACAAAGTTCCATGAAAGTGCCCTTACGTATGCGAAAGTTCCGCAGCCACTGGGAATCGTCCCACACCTGCAACACTATGCGGTCCCACCAGTCTGTGCTTGTTTCCCGGGCCCAGAATCGGCGTTCCATGCCTATAACCTGCCCCATTAACAGCATGATCTCCAAAGCACCGGGTCCCGCGGTTCGATAGAATTCCATGTCTATATCCTCATCACTCTCGTCGCCGCGCTGCTGTAGCCTGCTCCTCGCCGCCTGGTTTTCCAGGTTCTTGTTCAGCATAAACTGCACGATAAGGCGCGAGGTATTTACAATGTTCATGACTGCTGTCTTGAGCTGAGTGGGCTCCATGCTTGCCGTGGTATGGCGTCTGCACTGTTCACCCAGGAAAAAGGCGCGAAACGGTTGTCTGCCGTTGCTTCCTGGAGAGGGGGGAGGATATACCCAGAACCACCCGCGACAATGTTTTTGGCCCCATCATGCATTGGGATCTCAACCCAGAATTCCAATGGGCGGAGGAGACTGCGGGAACTATGGGATAGCTATGGGATAGCTACCCACAGTGCAACGCTCCAGAAATCGACGCTAGCCCCGGGACATGGACGCACACTGCTGAATTAATGTGCTTAGTGTGGCCGCATACAATCGAATTTATACAATCTGTTTCCCAAATTCGA
Organism: Emys orbicularis; assembly: GCF_028017835.1. Taxonomy (NCBI): domain Eukaryota; kingdom Metazoa; phylum Chordata; order Testudines; family Emydidae; genus Emys; species Emys orbicularis. The sequence continues at coordinate 77,534,155 of NC_088687.1, read as the reverse complement.
ATTATATAAATTCGGATTAATCCAGTAGTGTAGACATACCCCAAGGCTTTTGTATGCCTTGAGGAGGTTTTCCACCAACAACCTGTAGTTGTCTGCCTTGTTGTTTCCGAGAAAATTTATTGCCACTAACTGGAAGGCTTTCCAGGCCGTCTTTTCCTTGCCACGCAGTGCATGGTCAAATGCATCATCTCGAAGAATTTCACGAATCTGAGGACCAACAAAGACACCTTCCTTTATCTTAGCTTCACTTAACCTTGGAAATTTTCCACAGAGGTACTTGAAAGCTGCTTGTGTTTTGTCAATGGCCTTGACAAAGTTCTTCATCAGACCCAGCTTGATGTGTAAGGGTGGTAACAAAATCTTCCCTGATTCAACAAGTGGTGGATGCTGAACACTTTTCCTCCCAGGCTCCAATGACTGACGGAGTGCCCAATCTTTCTTGAGGTAGTGGGAATCTCTTGCACGACTATCCCATTCGCAGAGAAAACAGCAGTACTTTGTGTATCCAGTCTGCAGACCAAGCAAGAGAGCAACAACCTTCAAATCGCCACAAAGCTGCCACTGATGTTGGTCATAGTTTATGCACCTCAAAAGTTGTTTATGTTGTCATAGGTTTCCTTCATATGGACTGCATGACCAACTGGAATTGATGGCAAAACATTGCCATTATGCAGTAAAACAGCTTTAAGACTCGTCTTCGATGAATCAATGAACAGTCTCCACTCATCTGGATCGTGAACGATGTTGAGGGCTGCCATCACACCATCGATGTTGTTGCAGGCTACAAGATCACCCTCCATGAAGAAGAATGGGACAAGAGCCTTTTGACGGTCACGGAACATGGAAACCCTAACATCACCTGCCAGGAGATTCCACTGCTGTAGTCTGGAGCCCAACAGCTCTGCCTTACTCTTGGGTAGTTCCAAATCCCTGACAAGGTCATTCAGTTCACCTTGTGTTATGAGGTGTGGTTCAGAGGAGGAGGATGGGAGGAGGAGGGGTGGAGAGGTTTCCCTGCGCTACGGGCTTTGGGCAGCCCCCATACCTCCGGACCCTGCGCCGCCGGAGCCCAGGAGGGGAAGTGCCGGCTGGGGGCGCAGGGTCCGGAGGCAAGGGGGCTGCCCGAAGCCGTAGCGCTCGGGCAGCCCGGCTCTTAAACAGAGCCGAAGAGTCAGCGGAGGAGCAGAGCCTCCAGCCGCGGCTGCTCTGCTCCTCCCCGACTCTTCGGCTCTGTTTAAGAGTCGAGCTGCCCGAGCGCTATGGGCTTCAGGCAGCCCCCTTGCCTCCGGACCCCAGCCGCCGGGCAGGCACTTCCCCCCCCCCCCCCCGGGCTCCGGCGGCGCAGGGTCCGGAGGCACGGGGGCTGCCCGAAGCCGGTAGCGCTCGGGCAGCCCGGCTCTTAAACAGAGCCGGGCTGCCCGAGCGCTACCGGCTTCGGGCAGCCCCCATGTCTCCGGACCTTGCGCCGCCGGAGCCTGGGAGGGGAAGTGCCCGGCTGGGGGCGCAGGATCCGGAGGCATGGGGGCTGCCCGAAGCCCAAGCGCTACCAGCTTCACGGTTTGCCGGGCAGCCTCCAGACCTTGCGCCCCCGGCTGGGCGCTTCCCCTCCCGGGCTCCAGCTGCGCTGGGCAAGCGACGGCCGGGGGCGCAGGGTCTGGGGGCTGCCCGGCAAACCGTGAAGCCGGTAGCACTCCGGCAGCCCTTTCCCCATGGCTGGGAGTGGGAGGGAGGAGGGGGCGGAGTTAGGGCGGGGAAGGGGCGGAGTTGGGGCGGGGATGGGGGTGGGGAAATGGGCGGGGCCAGGGCCCGTGGAGGGTCCTCTTTTTTTATTTAATAGATATGGTAACCCTAACCTATAGAAATGACATAGGGAGTCACCATGGTAACTCACCAGGATGCTTGCTTATATATTTTGAGTGAGTACGTTCTAGAATGGGGAGGTAGGCTGGAGACAAATTAGGGTGACCAGACAGCAAATGTGAAAAATTGGGACAGGGGTGGCAGGTAATAGGAGCCTATATAAGAAAAAGACCCCAAAATCGGGACTGTTCCTATAAAATCGGGACATCTGGTCACCCTAAGACAAATCTTAGTTAGAGTTTGCCTGCAGTCAGGGATTACTGGGTTTTGTTTTGAAGTTGCCTGGGATTTTATCTTTGTTACTGAGGATGAACTCTAAATATATGAATTGGTGATCTTTGTATCCTTTGGTTCTTGAAGAGTCCCAATGAAGTAAAGCAACTGGTTTAGAAGAATGAGGGCTGAGTAATTATTGGAAAGTTCAGTTTACCAGAGACATAAGCATATGAGTTTTGGAGTACTAAGGACAAACTTTATCTAGTTAGTATTAAGGTACAATTTTCTTATCTGAGACTGTTTTCTGTATTTCTTGCATATAATTTTTTCTCTGTTGTGTTTAAATATAGTAGTGTAAATAAGTCTTGCTTCAGTTGTGCTATCCAAGGGTAGTGTTGCTTATAAAGAAAAGTTTTAAAAAGGGCATAAATCAGCCCACCCTCCAGGGATGCTATACTAGAAACAGAGATAATTATTAAAAAACAAACAAATAAAAAACCTGTATAAAGATAAAAACACCCTCAAAATCCTTGTGCTATGGATAGATTCTGCACTTCTCTGAGCTGTTATTGACTGCCTGTGGTATAGAAGCAGGGCTCATTTTCTTGAAAATTACATACAGTATATTGTATCACATGGGAGGGAAAGGGAAATTTGCATCCTATTAATGGTTCATCATAAGGAAAACAGTAAACAGTGGCTAAGAAGGTGGGTGGCAACATTAATTTTCATCAAAAAGTTGCATGCTGTATCAACATTTGACTTACTCCTTTTGTAAACCAGGAAGTGTTTTTGTATAGAATTCATGGGGGATTTATATAAACATTACATACAAACCAATAAAAATGTATAAATTCTCAATCTTAGAGGTGACCCCAAGAAAATGATTTTATTAAGGAAAAGTCAAATAATCATTCCATCAGCAGACTATTTTTGGACAAATTCAGAGGTAACTGGTTGCTGTTACGGCCAGGGCTGGCTCCAAGTTTTTTGCCGCCCCAAGCAAAAAAATGTTCCCGCGCCCCCCTTCCCCGCCCCGCCCCATTCCAACCCCTTCCCCGCCCCATTCCAACCCCTTCCCCAAATCCCCGGCCCCGTCTCCTCCCCCGGGCGTGCCGCATTTCCCCTCCTACCCCTCCCTGCCCGGCGGCGCGCTCGGGGGAGCAGGTGGCAGTGGAGCAGAGATGAGCTGGGGGGGGAGTGGTTCCTTTGCCCCCCTCCCAGGGTTACTTCCTGCAGCCCTTCCCGCACCCCCCACCACTGCAGCTCACCTCCACTCTGCTTGCTCCCCTGAGCACTCCGCCCCCACTCCGCTTCTCCCCCCTCCCTCCCAGGCTTGCCGCAAAACAGCTGATTCGTGCAGCAAGCCTGGGAGGGAGGGAGGGGAGGAGAAGCGGAGCGGCGGCATGCTCGGGGGAGCAGGTGGCAGTGGAGCAGAGGTGAGCTGGGGGGGAGCGGTTCCTCTGCCCCCCCCAGGGTTACTTCCTGTGGCCCTCCCTGCGCCCCCCACTGCCGCAGCTCACCTCCGCTCAGGGCCGACTCCCAGCTTTTTGCGCCCCAAGCGCAAAAAAAAGGGGCTGGCGCGGAGTGCTGCCCATTGGAAAGTGCCGCCCCAAGCACATGCTTGGAGTGCTGGTGCCTAGAGCCGGCCCTGGTTACAGCTGGCCTGAGAATTTACTCAAAATTGTTTCCCAGTTGGTCCTGTAACTATTTGTATCTAACGAGCAGAGAGACAGCTTTATAGGGAGAAGTTAGGGGACTTTCTCCCACTGAAAAATGGCATGATTTTTATTGTTCTTTTGGGAAAGTGAGAAGTAATGGTGGAAGAGAAAAGGAGGGTTATATTTATCTCTAGAAGAGGTTCAGGGAGTACAAATGCCCCCATTCTGCACTTCCAATGTGTCTAAATTAGAGGGACCACTTTTAGGGATCAGTCTTCGTGGCCTATTAGTTCTTTGTCTCTCTGCTGAGTCTGCCAGAAAAAGGGGACATTTCATGCCAGTGTGTTTTGTGATCTTGTCACGTGTCACCTAAAAAACATTGAGACCACCAGCTCATTTTACAAAGGTCAATGAACAGCTATCAGATGCTAACAATTTTATTACTGTTATTAAATACTTATATTACAGTAGCTCCCAGAGGCTCCAACCAGCATTTGCAACTTGGTATTGCAAAGACATGGTTCCTGTCCCTAAGAACTCTGAGCCTGCAAGCTGCTTCACAGAGACAGATTTATTCTTGTGTTTAGCCTCACTGGGGCCAAGGGGCTCTGCAAGGGCATAGGAATCCACTCCCATGAAACAGCTTGCAGAATTGTGGCTTAAGAAAGCAAATTTACTCACTACCGGCCTGGACTGTATACAAACCAGTGAATATAGGAGGTGAAATAGGTAAAAGACAGATTAAAGAATATTTCGATAAATTAGATGTACACAAATTGTCAAGGCCTGATGAAGTTCACCCTAGGATACTTAAGGAACTTGCTCAAGCAATCTAAGATCTATTTGTGATGATCTTTGAGAGCTCATCGAGGATGGATGAGGTCCCAGAGGACTGAAGAAGGGCAAACATAATACCTATCTTTAAAAAGGGGAACAATAAGGACCTGGGGAATTAGAGATTAGTCAGTTTAACTTCGACACCTGGAAAGATACTGGAAAAAATTATTAAACAATCATTTTGTAAGGATAATAGGATGATCAATAATAATCAGCATGGTTTTGTCAAGAACAAATCACCCCCAGTGAACCTAATTTCCTTTTTTGATAGAGTTATTGGCTTAGCGAATGGGGAAAAGCAGTAGATGTGATTTATCTTCATTTTAATAATGCATTTGACACAGTCCCACATGACAATCTTATAAGCAAACTAGGGAAAGGTGGTCTAGATGAAATTATCATAAAGTCCAATTAGGTGAGAAGTTATCAATAGTTCACTGTCAAACTGTGGGAGGAAGCATCTAGTGGGGTTCTGAAAGGATCTGTCCTAGATCCTGTACTATTTAGTGTTTTCATTAACGACTTGGATGACGGAGTGGAGAGTACGCTTATAAAATTATAAAACTGGGAGAGGTTGGGAGCACTTTGGAGAATACGATTAGAATTCAAAATGGAGAACTGGTCTGAAATCAATAGGATTAAATTCAATAAAGACAAGTACAGAGTACTGCATTTAAGAAGGAAAAAAAAATCAAATGAACAGATTCAAAATGGGGAATAAGTGGCTAGGCAGCCGTACTGCAAAAAAGGATCTGGAAGTTATAATGGATCACAAATTGAATATGAGTCAATGTAGTGTGATGCTCTTGCAAAAAAGGCAAGTATCATTCTGAGATGCATTAACAGGAGTGTCATAGGAAAGATATGGTACTTGGTACGGTAATTGGTACTTGGCACTCATGAGGCTTCAGCTGGAATACTGTGTCCAGGTTTGGGTGCCATACTTCAAGAAAGATGGGAACAAATTGGAGATTGTCCAGAGGAGATCTACAAAAAATAAAAGGTTTAGAAAACATGACCTGTGAAGAAAAGTGGAAAGAATTAAGCATGTTTAGTCTAAAGAAAAGAAGGCCAAAGTGGGACATGGTAACAATTTTCAAATATATAAAAGGTTATTATAAGGAGGACAGTGATCAATTGTTCTCCATGTCTACTAAGGGTCAGATAAGACGTAAGTGGCTCAGTGTGCAGCAAGAGACATTTAAGTAAGATATTAAGAAAAACTTTCTAATTATAAAGATAGTTAAACATTGGAATAGGTTACCTAAGGAGGTGGTGGAATCCCCATCACTGGAGATTTTAAAGAACAGGTTAAACACTTGTCGGGGATGGTCTAGGTATACTTAATCCTGCCTTGGCACAGGTGGATGGACCCGATGACCTCTTGAGATCCCTTCCAACCCTACATTTCTATGATTCTATGAAAGGCTCTATGTTAGATTACTAATCCCATGAGCCATCCATTCTCCTATATTTATTATGGTTAAAGTTGAAACTATAGGCTCAGTTAATCATTGCCCTGCACTTTGTGTAGTTACTTACCCAGTAGAAAATGAATGCAAAATCATACGCATACGTGTTGTTATGGGTTAGGTTAAACCTCACTGAAGCTAGGATATATAACAGCCACCTTTTCTTCAGGATACAGGACTTTTTGCTAACAGAAACAATAAGAGCACCCCCCAAAATACAGGCACCTGGCAAGGCTTGAGTAGAATCAGGACCATGTCGTCCAAAGGTTTTCCTTACAGACTGGTACAGCAAATGCTGGGACATTGATTGGTGGAGCTGGGTACATCTGTGCAGGTGAAAGAAGTACCAGGAAGCCAAAGACACAGCCCATTGGTCGTATGACTCTGATAAAAAGATGAGAGAGAATTTTGGGAGCAAATGCAGGGTGGAAAGGTGCTTGAAACTGTTAGCAAAGAAAATGTCTCTTCCTTTTTGATTCTGCAGTGTTCAGGGAAACAGGACTTCACATTTATTGTAAATAAACAGCATTACACTAAAGAAATACTAGACTCCAACATCAGTTTCTTTTCCTAACCAAAATGACCAATAGGACCCTGAAAATTGGCTAATTGTATGGGTCAAAAAGAGGTAGCAGTGTCAATGACTACACAAGGTGCTAGAAAATGATGATATGGGTCTCTTGCAGCTTTCCAAATATCTTAGCACTTATTTTAAGTAATAAATAAACAGATCACATGAACACACACTTACAGAGTGAGATTTCCCACCACCTTGCCCCCTGTGCAGTCATTTACCATTCTGATCTGGTAGCATTTTACAAAATTATGTGCTCAATTTGCATAGCTTTAAATGATTACATAAGGGAGTGGAGAATCAGGCCTGTAGCGGTAATTGGAACATACATATTTTCAATCATTTTCAATAACTATGTGCATGGACCAACATGAGTTTGTTGTCAAAGTTAATACAACTAGTATCTTTAGGTCAAATTCTGTCCTCATTTATCTTGCACAACTTCATTGATTTAATTGATAATGACCTATAATAAAAGTTCCAAATTAGTGTCCCTGGAAGGAAACACCAGTGGGATACACATATATACATAAGAGTGAGGGAAGAGTTCAGCCCAAGGTGTATTCGTGAATAGCTTAATTTTCTCAGATCATGGTTTAAATACCATTAGCATAATCCTTCCTACAATCCAGAACATTTCTTCATTCTGAAACAAAAGGTAGGAGAATTTTCCATCTGTTGGTACTCACACCTTCTTGTCAACTGTTGGGAATGGGCCACATCTAGCATGATTGAATTGGCCTTGTTTGCACTACAAAAAGTAATTTTCCCTCTGTTGATATTCACCCCTTCTTGTCAATTGTTGGAAATGAGGCACATCCACCCTAACTGAATTGGTCTCATTAGCATTGACCCCCCCACTCTGTAAGGCCCCATCTTTTCATGTTCTGTGTATTTATATCTGCCTACTGTATTTTCCACTCCATGGATCTGATTAAGTGGGTTATAGCCCACGAAAGCTTATGCTCAAATAAATTTGTTAGTCTCTAAGGTGCCACAAGGACTCCTCATTGTTTTCACAATGAACCTGCTCACCTGCCTTCTGTCCCCAAACATGTCGCAGCTTGACAAACAGAAAAGTTTTAGCCCATTTCACTGGCATAAATGACAAAACTTGTTTTGATTTCAGTGGGAGCAGAATTAGGCCCTGAAAAGTAGGGCAGAGGTCCAGGCTGAGGGAAACAAGAAAACTATTGGCACACGAATTAAATGCTGCATAGTTATCCAGTCATTTTACAATAATGACAATGTATCAGCATGAGCAGGGGTTAGCTACCTTTTCCATGCTGTGACACCCTTTTCCATATCTGGATCATCCCAGGATCCCTCCCTATCTAGCAGGAACCAACCTCCCACTTGGCAAAAGGGAAGGACAGGGTGGTTGTGTGGCACTCGGGCTGAGAACCCCTGAGTGTGAGGGAGAGGTACATTGGCATCTACAAGAAGCCAGGAGGAGAGTATGAGGATGGTAACGCTGTCCTGGGAAGAGGACTATGTATTGTTTATGCTACGCTTAGTTCCAGTGCCAGAGGGGTGACTAGTGCAAATTAGTGGGGGCCAATGAATTTGCAGTTGATTAGAAGGAAAAGGTTGCGTGAGACCCTCACAATCTGCTCTCCCTCCCAACCCACCAGCAGAGAGGGGCTGGGGAGCACAGGGGGGCAGTTTAAGACCATGCCAAAGCCAGGAGGCTCAGCGCGTCCTTCTGGGTTGCTTAGACCATGGCCCCTCGCTTGTCCTCCCCGTCCCTTCAGTCGGCCCCCCGCAGGCTCTGGGAACAGTTTGGGGGCTGCGGGAAGCGAATGAATGAGGCAGGTGGAGAGGGGGAGGGATTTCTGGGCCCGCCTCTGGTTCGCCGGCGCCCGGGGCGGGGGAAGCTGCCTGGGGCCGGACGGAGGGGGTCAGTGGAAGCTGCCGCTGGTGTTAAAGAGGCTGGGAGGAGCGGCCCCGGGGCTGGTGCAAAGGAGTAGCGGAAAGAGTAATGGGTGAGTCACTATGGGACCCCCCCATCTCCTTCCCGGGCGAGCCCAGGCGCTCAGCGGCTGGTGCATGGCCGGGGGCTGCGCTCCGCTGCCGTGGACGCTCTGCACCGAGTTTGACTTTGCGCGGAAACTTTGTGGAGCGGCGGGAGGGAAGGTACGCTGCTCGCGGCTCCCCTGCACACCCCTCGCCCCGGGAAATCTCCGCGAGCGGGACCGGCGGGGCTGGCAGCGGGTTTGTTTCTGGGCAAAGCAGGTCGCGCCCTTCGGGCTCCTTACAGCTCACTTGTGAGCAAGCAGCAGCTTAACTGGGCTGTAGTAGGTTGTTGTCTCAAAAGTTGTTGCAGGCGCGGGAGGAGCTCAAAACGCCAAGGCAGAGGGGGTGTGTGTGTGGCAAAGCTGCTTCGGGTTGTTGTGTATTCATTTACCTGGGCGGCTGCTGAACCCTCCCTGAGGGATTGGGGAAATGCTGGCTCGGTGGCTCCTGCCAATTTTTGGTCCCGGCACCCCTAATTTCACTGCTTAAATGCTGAACAAGTCGAGCTTCTTCTGTCACAGCAAAAAAATCCTGTAGCCTGATTTCACAGTGCTGCAAAAACCGTCGTCTGACACCTGAATCCTGCCACGTTTTCGGCACAAACACAGAAACTGTCTTCAAAAGAGACATGTGCTGCTATTACACCAAAACCAGATCTGGATCCAATACATCTTAGTATAATAAAGCTGCAGAAACTCTAATTAGTCATCTCTAGCCTGCTGGATTTCACTGGCTGCACATCCTGCAGTTTTTCTTCCAAATACATAAGCAGTTTTTCCTCCTCCTGGATCCTAACACATTCTGATATAACAGTGCTTTCAAAAAAGAGATGGGGGAGATGTACATGTCACAACTACTTAAAGTACTGTTGACTCCACAAATGATAGAAAAGAAGCATCTGAACTTGTTCTCTATCTAAGCAATGGAATTTCTGAAGTGGGGACCAAAAATTGTCTGGATCCGGCCAGAGCCAGGGTTTGCAGTAGGGGTGCATCATGACCTGGATTTTATTTGTGTAATAGTCTTAACTTGTTCTCTATTGGGCATTAGAATTTGAATGAAGGGCCAGGGCCAAAACTCAGAAGTATCTAGGTATATCCATCTTTTGTATCTTTTCCCTTTAAATCATGGGTAGTTGCTGAATCCTTCCTGTGCTCCCACTGCCTGTCCTATCTCAACCCCTCTCCACTTGCTACTTCTGCCTACCTGCTTCCAACCATCTACCTCTGCTCCTTAATCCCCCACTGCCTCTTTCACCCTCCCTGCCCCGTAGTGCCTTCCATCTCTAATTCTGCCTTCTTGCTGCTTCTCTTCCCACTACCCAGTTTTCTCTCAGCTGCTCCTCTTTCCCCTTCACTTCTGTTTCCTCCCCTCAGAAAGTGTGAGCTGCTACCTTGCAGTCTAAGTATTATTCTAGGACTGAGCATAGTGTCATGACGTAACACATACTGCTGGAGGGAAAGCAGGGGTAAGTGACTTATCTCTGTTTGCAGTATTGTTGTAGTGTGTTGATCCTGGGATCTTAGAGAACCATAGTGGGGGAGGTAATATCTTTTACTGGATAAACTTCTGTTGGTGAAAGAGACAAGTGTTCAAGCTTACACAGAGCTTTTCTTCTTTCTTGTGTGAAGGAAGGGATAATGCCCATGAGCTGTGGGAATTTGGAGTATTCCAATGCCTTGCAAGACCTACACTTAATAGAAGTATGGAGGGTTATAAAGCAATTTGACTTGCATCTCACACACAACTCTCATTTACTTTTTATTCATATGTCACCAGTACACTCACACTAGTAAGGCTATGAAACAACAGTATGCAAGCAAAAAATAACTTCCGTTAAATATAGTGTCATATTTGTCTTCTTCTCCTGATCACTGGGTTGTGTAATATCATTTTGATGTCTGACTCTCCTGTGGAGGCCAAAGCAATTGGTGAATATAACTCGTAATGGACCAGACTCTGAAATTGTGAGCTTCATCTTTGCAAACTGGGAAAAGTTATGGCTCTTACATGCAGTAAGGAGTATAGTAATACATTGTTTTATGGAAATCAAACAAAAAATGAATTCGGTGCAGTAGGGTGAAATCAAAGGGTGAAATCCTAGCCCCAGAGAAATCAATGGGAGGAAGGATTTAACTGAAATATTCTTGATTGTGAAGGGTGATCATTAGGGTCACACTTGAATTCTTTCCTTTCACTGGGGACTTGCTTAAAACCAGAAAATCCTGATATGAGATATCCCAGGCAAAGAATGACTGGATATGTTACAGAACTATAATGATAGATAATATCTAGCATTGGGGCAGGAGCGGTGCCAGGGTTTTTGGCGCCCTAGGCAGGGGTCCTTCCGTGCTCCCGGTCGTTGTCGGCAATTCTGCGGCGGGGGGGTCCTTCCGCGCTCCTGGTCTTCGGGGCACTTCGGCGGCGGGTCCCGGAGCGAGTGAAGGACCTGCTGCAGAATTGCCGCCGAAGACCCGGAGCGTGGAAGGACCCCCCGCCGCCGAATTGCCGCCCCCCCCCCCAATCCTGGTGACCTAGGCGACCGCCTAGGTCGCCTAAATGGAAGCACCGGCCCTGCATTGGGGATTGGTCCTGCTTTGAGCAGGGGGTTGGACTAGATGACCTCCTGAGGTCCCTTCCAGCCCTGATGTTCTATGATTTACCTTATTTAAAATATATATATATATATATATATATATATACACTTTTATTTTCAATCAGATCTTTCAAGATCCAATTTAGGTAACAGCTACTGTTCTTCAACTCCTGTGATCAGAAACAGAGTTGTCTGGATTACACAGCTCTTCTTTTCGTCTGCCATATGTTTGTTTGTTTGTTTTTTTTAGGTGTTTGTTCAACATGTGTTGGTGTGGGGGAGAAAAGCAAAACTTGTTCGGAACTTATTTTATATAAGTCTAATAACTGTATGGTTATGTCTCTTTTTCTTTTTCTTTTCTTTTTTTTTTCATTCTACATAAGTTTTGTTCAGGCAGAAAGGCTTGAGCTGCATCCAAGCATATCCTGGAATTGGTATATGGCAAACTTGGAGTAATTGCTGACTGTTGACACTAACTGAGCTTTATAATGCTCAATATAATTTTCTGAAATGTTGTTTATACAGAAATTTGAAGCAGGATTAGTTTTGTCACTGCATCAGACTTTTATCTAATCATCATCTGAGACTATGGAGGGACCAGCTATGTGCCACTGAATTAATGGGAGTTTTTTTGTTGACTTCATTGGGAGTAGGATGCGGACCTTATTTCTTAATAAGTGCAACTTTTTTTGGTCTGGATTGTGCAAATACTCATATGTTTAACTATTCACAAAAATAGTTTCACTGAACTTGATGAGACTACTTAGGTACGTAAAGTTACATGTGTGTAAGTGTTTGCAGGTTGGAGCCTCAGTAAATGTATAATTGTAACCATCATGAGCAGGGCATATGCCTACAGTATATAAACAAATTAAAACCCAATGAGTCATTTGAACACAATTAGAATAAATGGAGGACCCAGAAACCAATCTTATTATCTGAAATAAGTCCCATGAGAGACTGATTGTTGAATTTTAAACATAAGCTTTTATATTTAACTGAAGTTTTTTCTTGTTTGTAAAACATCTAGATAGATTTCAAAACATGCAGTATATACATAAGAGACTGGAACATCTTTTAGCAATGTAGCTTGCGTGCAAATATTTGTGTTTTTTAACAATGTTTAGTATATCATGTTAATGTCATGTTTTGGCATGTGCATTATGTATAGGTTGGGTGCTACAATGTGTTTGAATGTAAGTTTGGTAAACTATGAACATTTCTTATCAGCGAAGATGTTTGCAGATGTGACATTGATATTGGTTTTCATTATTGTCTTTGATGTTTTGCCTGTTTAAGAACTGTAGAATTAGGCCCCATTAGATCTTGCAGAGTTAGAAAGTTCCTGCCTTTACTGCTATGACTTGCTACAGAAAAGACACGATGGCTTAATTAAAATGAGTGAATACAGTTTTAAAACAGGGGGCGGCACTGTCTATTTCTCTTTGTGGAGTGAAGCAACCTGAAACTGCTAATGCAGTACCAGCCAAAATTGGCCATTATCTGCTGAAAGGGGTAAAGAGACTGAAAGCCTCATTCTGCCTTGTTCAGGGGATGATATGAATTGAGGGTGGGGCCACAGGGATGACCACACTTCATTATCTCTCAACATGCTGTACAGAGCCTGCTGAAATTTACTTCATAAAATAACACATGCTGAAACAGCCTGCCCAGGTTTTGGTAAGTGGCCACACATGTCATGGCCACAGGTGAGTTTTCCTTGATTTAAGGATTTCATACAGTCAAAGGAGTGAGGCTAAGGAAATACTACTCCTATCTCTACAACGAGCTCTTGAATTTTTTGGTCACCCTTATGCTACAAGGAACTTAATTATTCTATCACATCACCAGATGTGGTAGATGAAAACAGCAAGAGTTTTTAGTCTTGGATATTCTGCTGTAATTAAACATTTATTTAATTTCATTCCAGAACTAATTTTACAGACTAAAAGGGAACTCTAGTAAGATACAAACCATTAGCAAGCACCTCTTATTCATGTTTTTGAAAACAAACTATCCTGCCAATAAATTAAAAACAGAAATGTTTGAATTGTTGTTGGAAAATTACTGAATAGGTGCATAAATGCAAAGTGAGAAAGCATGAAGTTATATTCTTTACACTGCATCAACAGATATGCTTATTCAGTACATGTGTAAAGACCAAAAGAGAAAGCATCATTGAATATCTGTAGACAGAGGGGGAAATAAATCTTGTAATGACTATTCATTAAAGTCCACAATTACTACTATTTTTATTTCAGAGCTGGGAATCAGACTCTTGGGGGTGGGGAAGGGGACTGGTGACAAGTTATCAATAAGGGACAGATCCTGAAGTTCTTTACATAAACAACTGCTTTTACGTTTAATAAGAGATTTATGTGCATGGAAAGGTTATGGTTCAGAAATAACCTGTGCTCAATTAACTGTAAACGGTACCGTACTGCTTGTTTTTGATACAACTGTATTTCTAGCTAACCAAATTCACCACCTGAAAGCAAATAATTTATTATCCAAATATATGATTATTACCGAACTAACATGGGACACCCTTTTAAAGTCATTATACTAAAATGTCTAATGATAAATGTTTGGTCGGTGGTAAGCTGCGACAACTGGGCTTTTTGTTCAAAACCTGCTCATTTTGCTGTTATCTCATCCTCCTTTTTTCCACCCTCAAAGTTGTTTCTTTTGTTCACCTGTTGTCTTGCCATAAAGCAAGATTGTAGGCTCTGAAAATTCTGTGGGGAAGGGAGTTCCTTTTTAACCCATCTCTGCACAATGACTAGCCCAACAGGCTAATGAGGCCTCTGAGTGTTCCAATAATGCAAATAATGAGTTTGAGACATAATTGGGTTATTATTTTTATTTATAATTAAAAGTGATGGAAAGTGTATGTTATGAGGTACAAGGGTTGTACCAAATCAAGTGCAAGGATTTATATATTGTTTAATGGAAATTATCATTCAGCTGCAAGTCAGTAATCGACACCATCTCTGCAGTCTGGCTGAGAGAATTACGTTTCAGTCAAAAGTTTTGTGCCATTCCACACCAAGGACTATGTGCTTTCTTGCACTTGTGTGTGGAGTGTCCATTGATATTAATGAGTTGAATAAATTGAATGATGTCAGTATCGGGAATCCTTAGTTACAATCACTTGCCTAGAAACACTAAACTTTTGGGGTTGGAGCAGGAAATAGGATGTGATGAATAACTATGTCCTGATTACATCATCATCTCCTTAAGGCCGAGCCTTTTCTTGCTCCATTTTGGGAGTGGAACCAGTCTGCAGTCTACCCTTAGAGACTGGTGAATCTTAGCAGGCTCCAGAGTGTTCAGAATTTATTTATTTCTCATCCATTGAGTCTCACTGTCACTAGTCTAGTAGAACCAGTAATTTGTGAATCATGATAAATATCACATTTGTCCTACATCCTCCTCCCTTACACCTCTCTCCAGCATCATCCATAACATTATCATGGTGTACAGAAGACACATTCCAGGGAATAAAGCTGGAGTACTTGTGACCTTTAAAGCTCTGAATAGTCGGGGATCTAGTTATGAGAGTGCACTTCTCACCTTATAACCATAGCAGCAGTTGGCTGGGAGATTCTTGTTGCCTGCTCCTATCTTTGAATATTCTGTGACCATTGGCAAATTCAGGGGCGGCTCTAGCTGTTTTGCCACCTCAAGCATGGCAGGCAGGCGGCTTTCGGCGGCGCGCCTGTGGGAGGTCCACCGGTCCCGCGGCTTTGGCGTACCCGCCGCCGAATCTGTGGGACTGGCGGACCTCCCGCAGGCATGCCGCCGAAGGCTTCCTGACTGCTGCCCTCGCCGGGATTGGCAGGGCGCCCCCCGGGCATGTGCTTGGAGCGCTGGTGCCTGGAGGTGCCGCTGGGTAGAGGCCCTTGCCTTTGAAATTTGCTCCTCTTGGCAATGTGTTATCTGGTTCTGAGGCAAGGCCTGCTTATTTTGTGTATTATTTGGTTGACTGTTGGTTGATTCTTTTATATTCGACTTATGTTTTAATTTCTGTAACTGTGCCAAATTGTTATAAAGGTAAGTACTAAGGAAATAATCAAAGTACAAAGAAAGAGCTTTCTTTCATTCCTCTAACAGAGCATTGACATTCTAATGAATCAACTCATGTTTTGTATGTCTTCCCAAACCGATCAACATTGGAGGCCATATTTTCATTAACTGTTTTGTGAGCCCCTAGCTCATAACACCTTCATAATAACAGAAAACATATTTTTCCTCTTTAAATATAGCCCTTTCCTTTACAGGGTAAGAATAGACACCTCTGCTTCTGTACTTCTCCAGTCTCCTCCCAGAGAAATGAATCTTTATTCTGAACAGTTGTACTTAAGTCTGAAAAATATTTACTTCTGTTCTCTTGGCCACATCTAGAAACCCAATCAGACATAGTCTTTGACATAAATAAAAATGAAAATTGATGTTCCTCAGGGGAAGATTATGGACTTAAAAATATTTCCTGTGAATAATTAATAGGATTTATTTGGTATTCTGTCCTGATTAAGTCATGAGCTTGATAGCCTATTAGGAATGTGAGGCACTCTCAATTTGCGTATGCAACTCTGCAGACCCAAACCTCAGACAGTAATTTTCAGTTTCTTAATATAAAGTGTTCTCCTCTCACCGGTTAGCAGAAGCTGAAGCTGCTATGTGACTATATTTCATATTTTGAATATTTTGTGACCAAGTAATTATATTACTTCAGTAATTTCTACTATTTCTACTTTCTTTGAAGTAAAATGTCTTTTCAAGAAGGAATAGCTAAACTAGAAGAGAAAATTTAAGTTGAGGTTTTTCTCTGGTGGTGGTGGTGGTTTGAATTACCAATGAAGACAAGCCTCAGAAAGGGAGTGAGTTAGGGTTGGACTATATACAGATTGTAGTAACGTGTTACTTATCTTGTTTTGAACAGAACATACACAGTCACATCTATTGGCTATCTTGACTGGGACAGGGAGAATCTATTTTTTAACAGAAGAACTGAATGGCTATTAGTGGAGATGTGGCTGTTCTACAATACAGACCTGTATTAATCTTGATATTTAGTACTAAGTTACTAAATGGCACCTTCATTATTGATTTTGCAGATATAGCACTTTCTGAAAATTGATATAACTTGTCAATTAATTCTTTTTTGTTGCATTATCACTAACATTACTGGTATTAGTATCTGATGGTAGATACTAGAAATACTGATAGCACTTAGTGTCAATCAGTAATATGTGTTTAGGGATAGAGTCTAGTAGTGTGCTTAGTCTTAAATGTAACTTTGTGTTAGCCCGTAATACTGCTGGGGAACAGGAAGGGGCAGGATTAGCCTGGCTGCTGATTGGTGTGCAACTCTATCTGAATTCCTCCTAGGAACTCCTGCTACCAGCATAGATAACAGGAAAAGTGATTGTGGGCAGATGGCTGTCACCATCACTTTTTTTTTTTTTTTTTAATAGTAGTTGAAGAGAATTTTTGTTGTTGCTTTTGATGTAGATGCCTCATTGTGTAAAATGAGCAGATTTGCCTCATTTTCAAAGTTTTAATTGTCATTTTAATGATGAGTTTTAAAGGTAGAGATTCATACATATTATTGCATACTTAGTGTATCTAGTGTACTTCGTTGGTTTGCTTTGGGAAGGCATTGGCAGTTTGAGCTGCAGAATCCTACAGGTTAAATAGCACTTTTTCACCCTTTTTATTTTGGTTTGAGCTCAGTGTTTGTTTGGCTTTATCTTTTTGCAAGGTAAAAACAACCCTAAATATATGTATTTTAAAAAATTACCTCTAGCTGATTAATTTTTGGGCTCTTACTGTCTCAGTCATGTCTTATTTCTTGGCTTGTTTATTCATTTCATGTTAAATGTCTGTGTTAATGCTGTGATTGAGCAAGATATCTCAATGGGTACTAAAATCTGTAGTTTCCAGAACTGATAGGAAAATGTGTGTAACTTAATAAATAACATTCATGTGTGGCTAGCTTTTTCAGCTATAAATCTAAAGGAAAATTAATATATATAATTTGGGAATCTAATCCCAAGCATAATTGAAAAATCACTGGTATTGTGGGTGTTAAGCATCCCTCAGAATCAGGCCATACAGTGGTTCCCCTTGGAATAGTTTGTGTAAGTTACGACTTTGGTTAGAAATAAGATTGCTGCTTAGAAAGTTATGGAAACTACAAGTTGTACTATTGCAGACAAAGTATGGCTCCTTTGTGTTTAACTTTTGAAATCTCCTTACAGAGATTTACAATGGTCTGTTTGTTAGATCTCCGTCAAAACCTTGCTGGTATGTGAGATCAAAAAGGAATTTGTGTATCGATGTATAAATTTGCTCTGTGGGATTCTTGGCTTCACTGTACTTTCTTTGGTTCTAGTCTTAAGAGTCACTGTAGAAAAAGCACTTTTACTCAACAGAGCTGCTCCCTTTGTGTATTCTGTCAGTCAGCCTACAAGTGTGACACAAGTAAGTTTTTACTGCTTTTTACTTTTGTTAGAGCATCGCAGCCCACACAGATAAGAGAGCTTTTTGTGTATCCCCATAATTGTTTAGCCCTGCAAATGAAATTTAGTAATCCGTTGCACCTCTTCAACTCCATTGAAAACAATGATGTTGCACAGGTGTCACTGAGGGTAAGAACTTCGCTTAATGCTCATCCCAGTTTGAGTAAGCAAGGCTGCCAGTTAAGGATAAAATATCTTTTACATGTTGTCTATTCCTTGATACAAGGATGATGTCTGCCAGGGGAAAAATCATTGATGAGACTTAAGATGGCTGAGGAGTCAAGTTCATGGTTTACAGGTTACTTATCGGCTTAAAGCTGTAGTTCAAAGGAGGCTGTGTGACATCAAGAATCAGTGGCAGCAAGCAAAGGCCAGGGAGATCCAGAGTTTCGCTGATCAACATGACATGAGAAACTTTTTTCAAGCAATGAAAGCCATCTACAGGCCAAGTTCAAATGGCACAATCCCTCTGTGATCCCAGGACAATTCCACTCTTCTCAAGGACAATGTGGCCCTCAAGCAATGTTGGAAGGAGCATTTTGAGACTCTCTTGAACCGTGAATCTGAAGTCTCAGCTGCCACCATTGAGTTCATTCCTCAGCATCTAGTAATAGAACCTCTTGCTGTTCCCCCTCCCCATCTTCTGAGGAAGTTTGGTGAGCCATCACTCAGAGTAGAAACAAGACGACGCCAGGCCCAGATGGCATTCCCATGGAGGTCTTCAAAGCTGGTAGAATAGCACTTGTGCAAAAACTTCATCAACTTCTTAATGAGGAAATTCCACCTGACCTCAAGAATGCCAATATTGTGACCATTTTAAGAAAGGGGACATGTCAACGTGCAGGAATTACTGAGGTATTGCCCTCTTCTCCGTTGTCGGGAAAATCCTTGCTCGCATCCTTTTGAACAGTCTCCTCCCTCTTGCCGAAGATGTCCTTCCAGAATCCCAATGTGGTTTCAGACTGTCTCAGGGCATCACCGACATGATTTTTGTTGCACGACAGAGCTAAGAGAAGTGTAGAGAACAATACCAGCCATTGTTTATGGCATTTATTGCCCTAACTAAGGCCTTTGATTCTATCAATCGTGAAGCATTATGGAAGGTGCTGTCTAGGTTCGATTGTCCATTGAAGTTCATTTGTGATCTCCGGTTACTTTATGGGATGACTGCCACCGTCCTCTGTATGGGTTGAAGACTGATCCGTTCACCATCCATGCTGGTGTTAAGCTGTGTTACTGCCCAACCCTTTTTTCCATCTGTCTCGTCATGATCTTGATTTTTATTTGTGACTGCCTTTCTTCTGGAGTTGAGATTGAGTATTGCATGGACAGCCAGCTCTTCAATCTGTGACATCTTGTACATGTAAACTAAGCACATTTTACGGGGAATCATGGTAGGACAATAAATATCAAATCCTCTGAAGTCAGGTGCACAGTCAATTTTCAGAGTAGAACTGCAATTCACAGACCCTCCTTCTCCTAATCCAAACCTGCTTATAGAAACATTTTAGTATTTGCAATCAGTAAGATGAAACTCTGGTCCCTTGTACAAAATCTGATTGAAGTGGGCCTTACATGTATGTGCTTTGGGGTAGAATCCCTTTCCTCTTCTCCACTTCCCCTTCAGGGGCAGAGTGTGGAGGATGTTACTGCAACCTAGGTTGTATAGTAATGGTTCTTGCCCACTGTGCTCCTCATTCCCCAAATTATGCAGGATGATTGTTCACTGGAGCCAAGGTCCTACAGCTTCACCACCAGTGCCCCAGTGTTTCAGTAAAGAGAGTTGTTACATACTGCACAGAAGCGTGAACTCTTCTCCCAGTATGATTACATGCCCTAGCCTGCCCAGGGTACTGGAACCACACTATTTCTTCTGTGTTTTGAGCCCTTTTGGGCTGCAAAGAGGTCTACAGTTTTGGCCTATCATCTCTCTCTCTCTCTCTCTCTCTCTCTCTCTCTCTCTCTCTCTCTCTCTCTCATTTAAAATATTCCCATGGCAATATAATATCATGGCAATATTTAATTGATCATGTAATCCATTCTTTCCAAAACTTTTCAGAGCTGAGCCCCTCTTCAGGAAAATTAAACCAATTGCCCCTTCCCTCTAAAACCCTGCCATCTGATGTTAAAGGGCTATCCAAAGTCAGTGGTCACTTGGAATAGATTGTATAGATCTTCATAATATGATGATTCCTCTTATTTCTTACAAATGTTGAGCAGTGAAATAGATAAGTATTAATATCTGAAATATAACAGAAATGAATGGAGCAGAAATAACAAATGAATGGAGCAGTTCTTATCTCAGCGCATACTGTTTTAGACTCTCTGTACTCAAGGGCATATTGCTTCATCACATACGCTGATATCATGTTTCAATGTTTTCTTTGCAACCATAAGAGATAGTGACTTACTTTCTTTAAAAAAATGAAAGCTGGGACTCTGGAGAACAATTGAGGACAATAAAGGACCTTTACACCCTGTGATGGGGTGCATTCTACACTGTGAGAAATGCTGCTTTAATCCATTCACGTTTTTGTGTGCATACTTGACGTTGCCTGCATAATTTTACACGAAAATAACAACTACTAAATTTTATTTTTATTTAATTTGTGCATGTTGTAAAATGTGTGTATAAATATCCATGGAGATTTGCCCATATAGTACACCATACAGTACTCTGTAGCCTAGGGGAACGCACCCTCAACTGTAAATCAAGAGGACAATGCTGCTGCTCCTTCTCTTCCCTGAACTTTTTATATTTACCCAAAACAATACCAGTCCCTTGTGAAACTAGCCATGTTTCCTTCAAGACCCAGATATGAGAGGAAGTTGTATGATTAAAACTAAAGAAATTGATTTTGCTTTTACTTACATTCGTTATATATAATTCATTTCATATATAAAATGTAGCGTCACACTTTGTGACTAATCAGTTTCCTTTCTCCATTCCCTTTCCAAACTCTCCCTGTTGTGACTCTGAATACTGCTGATCACTTGGCTGAGAACCAGCTCAGGAAAATGTCACAGCAGCTAGAACTAACCCCTCAACCTTCAGTTTTCTTTTTCACGGCACAAGTTTTTGTTTCTGTTGAACAAAACAACTCCTCTCCATAAAACAAAAAAACCTGAAAACGAATTAGCTTTTTTGCAAAAAGCTCAAACTATTCTAATGGATACTATATAATAGTTAGGAATTGAGAGATAATTTTGGACTCCTGTTTTAAGGTTAACAATTTAATCAGCTAACACATTTTAATTCTGTGCTTGCATTATTCATAATCTTAAAAATACATGATTAAAACAAATGTGAATCTGCTTTTACAAGCAATTAGAAAACGTACATATTTCAGAGTAAGGATAATAATGCCTTCTTTCTCAGCCTACAGTTAAGGGATTTGAGTCTGCCTGGTGTGTAGTAAACAAAATGATAAAGCTTGCAGCTGGTATTCTAATAGCTCCAAAGATGTGTTTTATATTGTCTGGTTGGGTCTTGACAGATCGCTTGGATTAATAAAGCATTTGAAATAATCACTCTGATCTGCTTAGACACAAGAATTTATAAGCAGGAAAATATATTTACATGTAATTCAAACATATAACACATGCAGAATGTGGGGAATATTACACAGTCCAAAAGAAAATGACAATAAGTTGTCAGTGGCTCTTTGTGACCTCTCTAATAGAACAACGTTTTCAGCTTTAATGTGAAATACAGGATGAAATTCAAATGTCAGTGGAAAACTAGGTTTGAAATCTGCATTGCTTGTCAAAGTATGAAGTGTGTGTATTTGACTCTTGCAAAATGAAAACAAGGTGATCCACTATAAGTACATGCAGAATAAGTAATTCTTACTTTTCCTGCCCATTCCCGGTGCTTTTTCCATTACATGAGCAGGATCAGAGCTTTATTTTGCACCATATATAGTTTGCGAATTTTATGTAGGTTCTTATAATGATACCCTTCCCCATAGTAACTGAGTGATTCTTGGGGGAGAGAAACCAGCGTCTGCGTTTGATTTGGTTGATTTTTGTCCCTACTTCTCTTGAAGTTGTTGGGGCTTTTTTATTTTTATATAATATATATATATATATATATATATAAACTTCCACTTTCTTCTCTGTCTCTGCTCCGTCCCCTCCTCCTCCTAATCATCTTTCTCTACTATAGTCTTCTCTCATCCTTTTTGCTGGTTTCATTTGCAGCTGTGGGAAAGCTAAATTTTTTAAAAAATGGGTTTTATACGCTGACCATAAATCTCACTGCTTTCAGAACATTCTAATCTTCTCCAGTAAAGTGTTCAAAGCCTTGGCCCTGTTGCTGAGAGAGCCCTGTCTCCTAACCTTATGAGCATCACATTTTTCTTGAGGAATGTAGCTCTTGGGCAAGGTCAACATCATGGGAGGGGAAAGAGAGAGGGGTGCTCTCTTAGGGTTTCTTCATAGAAGGCCTTGAAGACTAGCACCAAGACTGAATTTTATTTGGTATTCTGTGGGATACCAGTGAGGTGAGTACACTACTGGGCTGATGTGTTCTTTGCTGCTGGTGTTGCTGAAGTAGCAGGATGCTGCATTCTGGATTAATTAGTTGTTTAAATATTGGAGTGCTCATCAGTAGTTATGATGAGTTGCAGTAGCCCAGCTTGGAGGTCGTGAAGACATGATCGCCATGGAGTTTTGATAAAAGTCTCAACATCTATCATGTAACTTGATAGTATCGTATGTCTGAATTGCAACCTGTGTTAGCTTACGCTATAGGCTTTTCTTCATAAAATGAGTTTAATCCAACAGTGAGTAGTTATTCTTATTTTTAATGTTCTGTGGTGCAAAAAATAAGAATATTACAGTGGTTAAAAACTGACTCACCTTATCTCTGTAGGGAGATGTGCCTCCTTCCCCTCCCCCAAGAGCATCCCAGTGCAAGAGGGCAAAGGTCTCACTGATACCTGGTAGCAAGTTTCAAATGGCCTGACCAGTCCAGTGTATCACAACTCACTGTCATAATCTTTATCTAAAAGGTGTCATATAAGCTATAAATAGCAAGCTAATAACATACTGATCATTAATATTATTATGTGGTGTGTGTGTGTGTGTGTGTGTGTATGGAGGACAAATTCAAAATTACCAACACATTGGAAATTATATTATCAAGGTGTGTTTGCCAGGCAGGGCTAAAGTTACTCCACCCTAGACAAAGGAAAGAGGTTCTGCCACCTGGAAGGCATCAACAAGGTATATTGAGACAATGGGAACACAAATTACGTAGAAGATAAACAGGACCATCAAGACAGCAGGGGGAGGTGATTGCAGGAAACAGCTGTTTTGCATTTTAACAAACACCATGAAACAGGGGAAACAGCATGAAACTTCCTTCACAAAGAGACTCCATGTCACCTTCCTCATAGGTTGAATGAACTTTCCTTTGGGGGGTAATCTTCAGAAGAATCGGTTTAAAAAGTCTACTGTACTTGGGATTATTTGCTCCTCTCTTTATAGTCATCTTTCAAAGAAGACAAAGGAGCAGAGCACTTTGGCCTTTGTGGGAGTTTCTGACTAGATGAGTGGTCAGCCGCCTTGATGGCAAGGCAGATTGGTAAGGAAACTAACTTGATCAACGGATGTAGCTTGTTTTGATAGCTCCTAGCCTCTAGGAAGTGGTTTTTTTTTTTTTTTTTTTTTTTTTTTACTTGTTTGCAACCATTTCTAACTCTATCTTTTGTACTTGAACTCACTTAAAATCCTATCTCCTTTTTTTAATAAACTTGTTTTACTTTTAATCTAAACCAACCCAGTGTGTGTTTGATTTAAAGTGATGTTAACTCCAGTTAATGTGCCAAGCTTCTGGGTATTGTACCTTTTGAAGGAACAAGCAAACGTTAGCCTCTCTCTGAATGGTCCAGGAGAGGGCTGAAGATAGCAGAGCACCTGATTTTGGGAAAGTTTGGGACTGGGGGTTTGTTAGGGTCATCTTGCCAGGTGTAGCCAGAATGCGGCTGAAGTGTAACAAGCAAGCTGCTAGAATCAGAATTGCTGAGTTGGAGCTGCTTAAACCTCCGACACTCCATGCAGGCTTGTGTGATGGCTGGGGATGTCCAGACAAGAGAACATCAGCAGCAGAGCCGTTTGAGATGCTATGGGTTACAGGGCAGGCAGTAACACAATCTCTTGCTGGTTTGGCTTATATCCCAGAACCAGAGTTGCCAACTTTCACGTGGTAAATAAGCACCCTGACTTTCACAATAAGCCAAAAATCAAGCAAATCCCATTTCAAAACAAGGCCAAAATAAGCCAATCCCTAAGAACCCCAACGCTCTGTGACTAGATGCCCCCCCCCCCCCCGGCCTGCAGTCTGGGTCTGTGGTGGGCCCGCTGTGCACCCCTGACTCTCTAAAATTTAGTACTCAGTGCACCCCTGACTCAGCTAAAATTTAGTACTTGTGTGAGAATTTGGGGGGAGCCTGAGCGGCTTTGCTGTTCCTCCCCTTTCATTCTTTTAACCTGAGCGGGTTTGTTTTCTTTATATTTTTAATTGCAGAGGATCTCCTTGTCAGCTGCCAGCTCTGTTTCAGATCCATCTGCAGAATTCGGTGAGTGAGAGGAGAGTGGGGACTGCTTGGCCCCTTACTTTCAGCCTGGTCAACCAAAGAGATCCTGACACTATGCAGGGACACAGAGGGAGGCAATCTGCCCTCTTGCTGTTATTCTCCAGTGATCCTACTTTCATTCATAGGAAAGGTGGCCAGGCTCAATTGCCACAGAGCACCTCTATTGTGAGAGCTGGCTTGAACTTGTTAACGAACTACTTTCCATTACCCTCAATGTTCATCTAGTCCATCTGTCTCTAAGAAATTGTGGCTCAAACAACATGGTGGTGTGAAATGTAGTTCATGTCTTTAGGATGCAAAATTACAGCCCTCTAGCACTAGTATTGGCATTGTTATCCAGTTTGTAGACAGCCACAAATACTGACACGTATTATTCCAGCCAGTAGAGGGCAGTGTACATTTACATACTAGCAAGTACATTTCACGCTGGAGATTTGTTAAATTCAGTTTTTTTTGGTTTTGGGGAAATTTGTGCACAATTTTTCACCATTTTGTGTCCCCCTCATTTATTGAAATTCCAAAAAAACCTTGTTTTCACATAGAGCATTTATGAAATACAAAGTTGTGCGTAGTTTTTAATGCAAAAGCCTTTTCAGAGCCACTGCTTACCTTTGCCAAATTAAGTGAAAATAAGTCTATTTTCTAGCTGTTATCCGAATGTAAAAAACCTGGAATGTTGCATAGTCTTGCATTTTGTTACAACTACTCTGCATTCCTGTTTCTCCCTCACTCTACTTGTGCCAGCCAGCTGTTGAACAGTGTCCTATAGCAGGAGTGACTACATTATAGGGCTTTAGCAGGTGTCAAGTTTGCCTTTCTTTAGGGCCAGGAAGGAGTTTTCATTTATTATATTTCCTCCTTTTTAGCTGAAAATGGTTGTGTGTGAGCAGCAGTCTGCCTGTGTCCAAGAAGTTGGAGGGTTGGAACCTAACTTCTTGAGTACTTACATAGTGCAGGGAGCTGAAGAAACATTAGATCTGAATCTTGACCTAAGGAGATTACTGCCTACTGCCAAAATTTTCAAATTTGTGTGCCTAAAGGTTAGGCTCTTAAATCTGTATTTAAACACTTTTGTGGCCTGACTTTCAGAAGCTCTGAACACCCAAAAATACTATTGAAATCAGTTGCTCAGCACCGTTTGAAAATCAAATCACTATTATTTAAGGCAATTTAAGTATAGATAGGAAGTTCCCTACATTTGGCATAAAGAAGTAGCGGGGAAATTATTATATTAAAATATTGGAGACTCAGTGTGATCAGGGTCATTCCAGGAAACTGATCGTGATGCAGTCTGTGGTGATTAGGATGTATGGAGTCACAAAATCCACTTGTGAGAAGGGGACTACTGTGTGAGGCTGTGTAATATGGCTTTATGCCACTGCTAACGAGGAATATTTTCTTTCTTTAAACAGAGAAGGCCCACTGAGCTTCTAGTGACTAGCAGCTTGGCAGTCATTTTACCTTTCATTTATTTCCAGGTATAAATATTGTTAGTGGTATTGTGTTTTTTTTTGTTTTTGCTTTTGTTTTTTGTCTTTTTGGTAGGAGGACCTTTACTTCCACAGTAATAACTCAATTAATAATGAAATAATTAGTTTAGTCTTCCAGGGTCCCTTTTAAGATAATATAATTGCAGCCTTGCAATTATAGTTTGAGAGAGGCATTATTTCTTAATGATCCTTAAGGAGGGCTATGTCTACACTACAGCCAGGATCGATGCTCTGAGATCGATCCACCGGCGGTCGATTTGGTGGGTCTAGTGAAGACCCGCCAAATCAACAGAAGATCACTCTCCAGTCGACCCCTGTATTCGGCCCCCGACAAGAAGAGTAAGGTAAGTTGATGGGAGAGTTTCTCCCATCGACCCCCTCCCCTCACCCCCCGCGGTGTAGACTCCGCAGTAACTTGACCTAAGGTATGTTGACTCTGGAGTTGCGTAGCATAGGTTGACTTACCGCAGTAGTGTAGACATAGCCGAGAAATGAGCTGTTGTTTTAACTAATATATTTCTTGTACTCCACACTAGAAAAAATAGTTGAATAGTATATTTCCTGCTTTCGAGAAAGTCACAGTAGTTGAAATTATAATGTTGTGCTTATTAAGCACTTCAGAGAGTTTCTGTCAAAGACTGGGAGTGGAGTGGGGGAATTGATATCTGAATTTCAGATAATATTTTCAAATGCTTTGATTTATTTTCAAAGCGAAATACCTATAATTTTGGAAAGTAATATATGTATAAATCCTGGATAACCCAGCTTTGCTCTTCTGCTAGTGATTCAAGTTTTTCAAATTATAGTTGTAGCAATGTGTTTTAAAAGGCATTAATTGAATAAAGTGATCAGGTCTAGCTGTCAAGTTCACAAGCTGTTTTTGGTTGTAACAGCTTGTTCTAGGTACTGCAGTGGTTATTTTTGAGAGCAGAAGCGTAACTCAAAACTTTAGGAAATTCTTGTCCTGGACACGCACGCGCGCGCTCTCTCTCTCTCTCTCTCTCTCTCTCTCTCTCTCTCTCTCTCTCTTAGAAGCACTTTTTATGGAATGCAGAAAAGTTAAGCAAATGATGTTGGTGTCATTTTCAGTGACCCTAATAGGTTTTTTGACATTTAATTTTGAACTTCTGGGTTCCAATGGAATCTGCTTGTTTTACTCTTTACCGTATTCCGCAAGTTAGTTCCACGAACTGCCTGGGTGATTTCCTATATGTGGCACCACGTAAGTCTCTTGCAGCGAGTGAATACTTCACACCAAGAAGCTGTAATACCATGCTTCAGTCACAAGTCAGCTGTATAGCAAATGGAGTTAAAAAAAACCCCAACAACATTATCTGAGTGGTTGTGTTTGTTAGCAAGCATTACACATTACAGAAAGAATGAAGATGGTCTTCCTGTGTAGAGGCATTTATAATTACGGCTATACCAAATTCATGGCCATGAAAAACATGTCACGGACCATGAAATCTGGCCTTCTGTGTGCTTTTATCCTATACAGATTTCACAGGGGAGACCAGTGTTTCTCAAATGAGGGCCCTGACCCAAAAGGGAGTTGCAGGAGGGTCACAAGGTTATTTTAGGTGTGTTGTGGTATTGCCATCCTTACTTCTGCGCTGCCTTCAGAGCTGGGCAGCTGGAGAGCAGCGGCTGTTGGCTGGGCACCCAGGAGCAGCACTGAAGTAAGGGTGTCAATACCATACCATGCCATCCTTCCTTCTGCGCTGCTGCCTTCAGAGCTGGGCAGCTGAAGAGTGGTGGCTGCTGACTAAGGGCCCAGCTCTGCAGGCTGCAGTGCAGAAGTAAGGGTGGCAACACCATACCATGCCATCCTTATTTCTGCACTGCTGCTGGCGGTGGCTCTGCCTTCAGAACTGGGCTGCCGGCCAGTAGCCGCTGCTTTCTGGCTGCTCAGCTCTGAAGGCAGCACTGTTGCCAGCAGCAGTGCAGAAGTAGGGGTAGCTCAATAATCTTGTGACCCCTGCCCACCACAACTCCTTTTTGGGTCAGGACCCTATCCCCAACAATTACAAAACTGTAAAATTTCTGTTTTAAATATCTGAAATAATGAAATTTACTATTTTTAAAATCCTATGACCGTGGTAGGGCCCTATTTATAATTTAGATGGTTATTAGAACATTTCAGATATCCAAGTTTTTTTAAACATATTTTTGAGCACTTCTTCCTAGTTTTGTGACCCATTTTCTCACAGGGATATTGTAATGGAGTATACTGCCCCTTTAAAACTAAAGGGGGAGAGAAGACTCCGTTCCAGAGAGTTAGAATGAACAAAAGCCCAAGAAAAAACCTGGTAGCAAAAGAGAGGAATTGGGAGTTGGATGGGGGGAAACCCCAGGATGCTATTTCTTTAAGGGCTGGGATCAGGAACCCAGTAGTTTAGGATGGGGGCAGAGCTAGAGCTACCCTCTCTTCCAGCCAGTTGAGAAGGTCTCTCTGAAGGAGGGAGGTATATAGACTTTCTTGTCCCTCAGAATAGGGGAGACACTGACAAGAGAAGGAAGCCAGAGCCAGAAGGCTAAACTCCAGAGAGAGACATTTGTGAAAGTTAACCCTATGAAGAGCAGGCTGTGGCAGAGGAAGAGTTCTGTGTGGATGGCAGAAGAGCCAGAGATAAATGTGAACCTTTAGATTGTAGTGATGGATTTTATTGGTGGGACTGTGTGTGGTCAGTGGAGGGTGGTAGGATTTATAAGATAGTCTATGGGGCTCTGTAAGAGGCCCTGAAGAGGGAGAACAGAGGGAGGCTGCTGCAAAAGGAACTCTGGCTATTGGGACCGCTCAGTAAGTGGCAGCCCTGCTACAGGTATATTTAGCTAAGAAAATCTGTTTGCCTTAAAACAGTATTAAGGTGTCACATCAATCTTCCTAATTGTATTAAGTTGCAGAGAACTCATTTTAAATGTTATTGTGGTGGATAGGCAGCATAAGTGGCTCAAGCACAGTCTGAGTGAGCCATTCGTGGATTTAAAAATCTGCTTAACGGTGGTGACAGGGAGGGTCTTTCTGTGTGTGTTTTGGGATGGAAGGTTCTGTGCTATTAACTCCTGCAGAATTTAATGTTTAATTACAAAAATAATGTCCTTCTGCTTATTAAGATACCCTTTTGTGCTGTCTTTGAGTCATTTTTAATACTACAATTTAGAATCCTATGGCTAGTAGTGACACTGACAATAAGAGTGTCAGTTTCACTCTGCTGGTGTGCAGGGAAATTGATGAAGGTAGGAAACTTCATCCTGAGGGAGGATGACCCAAAACTTGATAGAGGGGTAGAGGCTGCAGTAGGTGGGGAAATGGAGGCTGTGGAACAGATGTGGTATTGGAGAGAGGCTCTCCTATACTGTCACAGCAGTTAGGCACTGCTGGTGTGGGGTTGTAGGCTAATTAGGAAAGAATGAGAGAGCTTCTCCTTTCTAGGAGCTGAGGGTAGGCAACAGGGAAGGTGGAGAGGGCTTTATTGTATCCTAAACATAGTAGTCAGAGGCTGACACAAGCAAAGGGGCTGCCGAGCAGGAATCAATGAAAGTATCACCCACCCACTCCCCTCACAGCAGTTCAGATGAAGACTGGGCTTCTCATGAAGATGTTGCCTGTGGAGTTCAGTGATGGTAGGGAAATGGGGGTACGGGCATCAGTCTCTGGTTCGTGTGGTTTGGCCAATGGCTATTGGTACTCAATATATTTTTCAAACTTCATATCAATTCATACTTAATTTTACTGTAACATTGGATTTTCACTTGAAATATTGAAACCAATAACTCTAAGACTTTATAGCTAACCCAGCTAGGCACAATTTTGTTCTTTCCAGATCTAATTCAATATCCAGTGTTAAGATCTCTCTATTGGGGCTTTTCTTTCCCTTCTCCCAAAGGCACTTAAAATTAATTGACAACCTCCTTGAATGCATCCAGTAAATCCTGAGAGCTATGAGTTTTCATTAGACTCCCAGATAGCAAATCCTTCCCATAGCCTAATGAAGATTTTAAACTGAAGTTTTGTATCACCCTTCTTTACAGAATTGTACTAACTGTGAGGAATGAATAGTGCCAATCAGCACATCTTTGTAGATACAAATTTTACACTCATTTGATGCCAGCAGTAAACACAAAGCTGATACCATTGTCTGTTTTTGCCATTAATGAGCTTCTCTCCAAAATCCTAATTATCCGCCTGTGCTGATCAAGAGACGTAACACCAAATGCAGCACATGATGTAGTAGATATAATCATCAGGCAGATGATGCTCTTTAGGCGAAAGATACTCTAACAGTTTTCTTTACATAAATATTATTATGATGGAGGTTGGGTGAAATCCTGTTCAAGTTAATGGGTGTAATAGATGCTCTTTGTTCAGGATAAATGTAACAAGCACTAAAGCTTCCTTTTTGGAGTAAGGGAGCTAAAACAATATGAGCCATCACCCAAAATAGAAACCACATGCAAGGCCAGTCAGAAACTTACGTGGATGGAAGGTTTTCACTGGGTATTGTTTGATGGAGGTGCATGTGTGTGTCTGTGAGCAGAAGCTGTCAGGAACAGGCAGGGAATGCAGCAGGAAAGCTGAGACAGACAGAAATACACTGGAAATGCAGCCCTGAGAGAATGCACCTTCTGCTTTTGGGGCAGAATGCTGACTGGAAAGAAGCTTAGAACTATGAGCAAATAAATTGAGTCTTGTTGTTTGATTTCTCCGGTGTTCAGGGAAATAGGACTTTGTGTAGATTGCTTGTCAATAAGACAGTTTATGTCAAAGAAATACCTGACCTAATCATAAATGTCTCCTCCTAATGAAAACAATCAGAACGACTCTGAATATTGGCTAATGGTTCAGAGCCCTAAATTCCCTAACATCATTTCAAAGATTGAAGTATACATGTGTGCCTACGGTCAAATACAAGATTCTCTGCTATAACTTTTTCTGAACTTCCTGAATTCTAATTATGGCTCTTAAATTCTGAGTGTCAGTTGCATTTTACTGGTTCTTTCAAGGGAATAGTAGACCAATCAACATGCCTCTTTTTAAATATTCTGCTTACTTTGGGTCAGATTCTGCCAGTATTCTCAAGTTAAGTATTACTAAAGCTGGTTGGAACTTTTTTGACAAAATTTTTTTTGTTGGAAAATGCAGATTTCTCTAAACTGAAACTTTTGTGGAAATATAGCAGCTTTGATAAAACATTTGTGAGGAGGACTTCTCGGGTGTGGGATAGAATTGAATGAACCGCCCTAGAATAGCCCTTCCCCGCCTCCCCCTGCTTCTCCACCCTCATGAAAAGTTTGGAAAGCTCTTGGTTTTGTGCATTGGAATGGATACAGATATTGAAACTTCGTGTGTGTGTGTGAGTGAAAAGGAATTCTTGTTTTCCTGCAGTCAAAGTAATACCATACTCCATGTTTAGTCATACTGAATGTAATGAGACTGCTCACAGAAGAAGATACAATTTGACATGAGTAAGGGCAGATTCTGCCATTCTTTCTTAGGGAAGACATGTATCCTGTGTGGTGATGACTCCACTTAAAGGTTCATCAACAACTATGGATAATCCAGATGTCAGAGTATTGTCTGACTAGTCCTTTTCTGTAGACGATGCTCATAATTTTGTAGTGCTCTCCCTAGCCTGTTTCTATAAAAGTAAACCTTGAAGAATAGAGGATAGGGCAGAATGCAGACCTCTTTCTTAATAAAAATATATATTATTTACATTCCTGGCTCTTTGACAATGAAACAAACTCTTCATTTTATGAGAAAAATAGGCTTTATATTTGCAACATTATTTTTGGAGTTGGGTTTCAGGTGCTAATTGAAAAGACTAATCAATTTTCAGAAGGGGAGAACATTTAATGTGCATAATTTAAATGTAAATTATCTTGCTCTAGTATATGGTGACTGGATTTTCTTGTTCATTGCAAGCCTGTTCTCACTTCTCTGCTGTCAGTTCACTTTTCCTTTTTGTGGCTGAGCAACTTTTTTTTAGATTTCTTAGTTTTGTGTGCTGATGTCTGCTGTTATCTTCAATATCTGTTAGACTTAATTTTGCTGAGCTAATGGTCCAACCTGGCTCATACTTGGTAACTTTCAATTTCTCTCTTTCAAGGGATAATTAGCTATGCATACTCTCATCTCTCCTTTTGCCTCTTCTCAAGCTTGCAAAACATGTTTATTAAATTGTTGTTTTCCTCTGAAGGTCTCAATGGATTTCTTGATTTTCTGTGCTTTACTTTATTATTAGTAGTATTACTGTACCATCTAGAAGCACCAGTCATGGACCAGAACCCCATTGTGGTAGGTGCTTTACATACAAAACAAAAAGATTGTCCTGCCCCAAAGAGCTTACAATCGAAGTATAAGACAAGAGACAGCAGATGGATACAGACAGATTGACTAGGGAATACAAGGAAACAATGGGAGAACATTGGTCAGTGTGATAGACAGTGGTCTCTAAACTTCTCAGCCCAAATCCTTTAAACTGTGGGAAGGAATTGAACTCTATCTGTGCCAATTAACTTTGCTCTCCAAGGCCCCGATCCTGCTACATACTGCATGTAGGTGTTTCCCTGTGTCTGTACGGTGCTTATATGATCGGGGCTGTGCAGAGAGGTGTGATGAGCAACGTCGAGCATTTCTTTCTCTGCAGATAGTTTGGAGCTGAGTATTCAGTTGCTGCAGTACTGCCAATTCCTGAGAAACAAAAAACTGATCCGCACTCACATTCTAGTCATCTGTATGACAACGCAAACAGCATTTTACTAGGCCAGCCCATATCTCTGGCTTTCTTTACTTATTTGGCAGGAGGGTTACTATGATGGACTACTTCCCAGCTCCTTTGTGCCTCTTAATCCTTTCTTCCGATTTTCTATATCTGTCCTTCATTTTCAAGTGGAACTAACTAATGAGAATATAATCTATCTTTAAAAAAGAACTGTTTTGTTAGTATTTGAATAGTTTTTCCCTCTAGTGACTGCTGGTGAGAATGACAGCAAGGCTTTATTATGTAGCAAATTACTGCCAACATGCAAATAGCATAGAAAGTACATTAAGAGAATGCGTAGCAGCCGATTCCTTTTGCTCCATTTTGTTTAGATGCCTTCAGTTTGTTATCCTGTGTAGAATGAATCTCCAGAGAGTAACTGTGTTAAGTGACCTAACTGTTTGGCGGTGTTAATGAATGCTAAATTAAAATATTCCTGCATTTATAATTTCACTTCGCCTGCATACAAATTTTAAAACTATTCTTGACATTTCTAGGATTAAGCAACAAGTGCTTTTGTATAAAAATAGAGGTGAATATTTTGGCATAGTGTAAATTTTTCAAAATCAAACCTGCAGATATGTCATTTTGTCTAGAGATAAATATATGCCACCAAATGCCACCTATTTAATATAGAATGGAATATGGCACTGTACATGTGTTTTAACACTGTGTGGGCTGAGAAGTTCTGCTGTAAAAACAGTGTCTGTTACCTTCATTAAGAAACACTTTAAGAACAATGTTTCATTCTGTCCTAAACAAGGGAAGAAGACAATCAAAATGTCTACTATTTTATATCATTCCAATTTTCTTTGACAAAGATTAAATAAAAATAAACAGATTAATAGAGGCTTATCATTGGCTTATTCAGCTTGTCGTCTTTTACACCCGTTCTGTTCTGCCTTGGTTACTATAGTTACTAGCTTAATCACGATGCACAGAGCCATTTCTAATTACAGTATATGCCAGCATAAAATTAATTCTTTGAGCATCTTAAGTCACAAACAGCTTGCAGCTTGTTCTTTGGCATTTTATTACCATGTCCTGAAGTAACACATTAGCTTAGCATATATTTAATCTGTGCAGTTTTATTGAAAATAAAGTTAGTCTGTAAATATATTGAAGTTAAAATCTATGTCATGGGATTCTCTTCTGAGAAGAAATGTTTTATACAAGAGTGATGCATTAATTTTATATTGTATAGCTCCTATAAATAGTCTCTGGCCATCATGGAGCAGACCTTTCTCACTGAAAATAAATTATAATTTTGGTAGATACTAGCTGTTTGAAAAAAGAAATAATTGGAATGTGTCAATTTCTACTACCTACTATATTTTTATTACTTCTTTCTAGTAGCACCCACAAAGGCAACCTCCTGAGTGTGGTGTGGCACCGAGACCACTTCGAGAGAGAGAGAGAGAGAGATAAAATGAGTCTGCTCTACAGCCTTAGCTAACAGCCAGTTGGCTTTTAGCTCATGCGGTAGCGGCTCATGTACTAAGCTCCAGAGGCCCCAGGTTCGATCTCGCCTGCCAACGACCGGGGTCTGTTGGTGTTACACTATGAGCTCTTCAAACATTAAAAAGAAGCACAGTCTTTGTCTTGAAGAATTTATGATTCAGGGCCCTAGTTCTGTAACTGGAAATGTGCAGGTA
The DNA here is from genome assembly GCF_028017835.1 of Emys orbicularis. Lineage (NCBI taxonomy): Eukaryota > Metazoa > Chordata > Testudines > Emydidae > Emys > Emys orbicularis. The sequence continues at coordinate 77,499,885 of NC_088687.1, read as the reverse complement.
GACCCAGTGACTTGAGTGAGGCTCTGTGTGAATGCGAGGGCCTGCCCATGTGCATCCATTTGCAGGATCAAAGCCTAAAAGAAAAACACCAGATTTTTCAACAGTGCTGACCACCCACAACTCCAGTGAGGTCCATAGGAAGTGGTAGGTAATCAGCATCTTCGAAAATCAGGTCAAAACATTAATTTCCGAAATGAAGGAAACAGATATGTTATATTCATTGTTCCTATACAGTACTCTGTTAACTAAGTCAAATGTCCAATGGCTGACTTGTGTCCATCTTCCTCAACAGTAAAGATGGATATACCAAGAAATGTTGCCTCCACTTATGACTGTGACTCAACTATAGAGAAAACAGAAAATAGCTAGAAATTTTTATAATATGGGAACTTGACAAACAATAATAGTATGTTTAATTTTAAACATGTATTTGTATTTCTGTCTGTTAACAGGTGTTGACAATGATCCAAGAGGGACTTTCCCTTAAAATGTAACAACCTTGACTTTTCAGCATAATGGTAAATGCTTACGTCTAGATTTTTGTTGGAGTCCTAATTCAAGCTGGAAATGGAAAACTGATTATTTTAAAATAGAAGCAACATTTTATTTTTATACACTTATGTAGCAATGCCATTTTTAACTTCAAATTTCATGTACCAAACTGGGAGCTAAAAGTGCACAATCAGGATTTGTTCTCCCTTTAGTAGAGTACGAGAACATTAACTATTTGGGTTTTATTCAAACCATTTCAGTTTGGTCAGCTAGAGAATGAGACAATAGCTTAAGGAAACTGCAATACATATATATACTTAATTGTAGTAGTTTTAAAATAAGAGAACTATTGTCACTCATTTGGAGTATCATCCAAACTGGTGGAATGTTGGCTTTCTTTAAGCGGTATAGATACATTTAAAGTAGTTATAATTTTGCCTCTGACCTGAAGCAAATATAGACACTCTCTCTCTCTCCCCCTTCCTCCCCCCCCCCCCATTATGAACAGTATAAAATAGAACTCGCTGAGTGGCCAAATCCCGCTTACCTTACTTATGTTTCATTGACTACATCGGGGTTAGTCATTTAAATAAGGGCAGCAGGATTGGACTCAATATTAAATCACTTGTACATACAACTGCCATTGATTTTAATTCTGCATTTACTTCAGTTGCAGTGTTGTATGGGTGAGGAATGTAGGACTGGGCTTTGAATGTATCTGTGCCATTTATTTATTAAGATTTTTTTTAACTGGTTTAAAAATAGTAAATTACTGATGTAAGCTAAATTAATTTAAGCAAGGGTTAAACTCGCTTTAGGGGCTTGTACCTGCTTAACTAGATCAATATTGCTTCAATTTTAATTCTCTTCAGTGCTACCTGGAATAGTGATATGATCGCACAGGAGCGGCAGTCTCCATGCTCTCAGTTACCGTGGTACAGTGGCCCCTGGCAGCAGCTCAGCGAAGCAATGAGACTTTCTCATTGTGGTTAGTACAGTGAGCTCTGTGGACATACATAATATATGCACCATGATATTTGCTAATCTTCCAGTTTATAAAAGTGTACAAAAGTGCCATATGAGTTAAAAACAAAAATCTGCTGAAATTAGCATCTAACATGAGATGGCTATCTCTAGCAAAAACCAACCCATGCCAAAAGTCTCCCAAATCTTTCTATTGCTATGCACTTCAGCCCCCATCGTCCTCAAACCATAAGTACATAGCTAAGCCTGGTTTGTGTTGGACCTAATGTAGGAGTGGGTTCCAAAGCTGAGGGTCCGTCACTGATAGCATCTTAGTACTAGGTCCCTCTCCTTAGATTTAAATGTGAAATTAAGGATGTCATTATGTGTCCATTTGTCTATTTACCAATATTTAATGTAGGTTGTAATTGTATTTTAGGTAGATTTGTGGGCCACTCGTTTGTAACTGACAAAATTAAAGTGGTGCCTGAAATGTGTTGTGGTTTGACAGAATCAAGCACAGTTTTGTCACTGAAACTTGATTAAAGCTCAAAAGAGTAATTAGTGTGACTTTTTCCCCCCCTGTTTTAAATACATTGGTCATTTTGCCTGCATATTCCCCTGTTAAATGACCTAGATAAGATACTTAAAAATGGACTTGTGTCTGTCTTGTCTTCTTGGGGTCATCACCTAAGGAAAATGTAATCAGCTCAATGCTTTGAGCTGAAGAATTGAAAAGGGACACTTAGGCCTTGTCTACACTACAGGGGAAAGCCAATCTAAGCTACGCAGTTTAATAGCGTAACTCAAGTTGAAGTAGCTTAGATCTACTTACCGCGAGGTCCACACTACGCTATGTCAACAGGAGATGCTCTCCTGTTGACTCCCCTTACTCTTCTCGTTCCGGTGGAGTACAGGAGTCGATGGGAGAGTGATCTGCAGTCGATTTAGTGGGTCTTCACTAGACCCGAGACCCACTAAATCGACTGCCGATGCATTGATTGCTGAGCGTTGATCCCCCTGGTAAGTGTAGACAAGCCCTTAGTAATACTGTTACAGGAAAAAGCATTAAAATTGATGAGTATGGAAAGCTTTGTGCTATGTGAGCTTCCTATTACACCCCATGTTTAGTGACTCTCTAGATAATGTGGCTTGAACTTTCAAAGCCCAAAGAAGCGAAGTATTAATCAATTCAGAGTTAAAATAAAACTCCCATATCAAATGAATACTAAACTCCATCAGGAGGCAAAATCACAAGGACATGTTTTCAGAGGGATGTGAATATGATCTCCCATTGTGTGTACACAACTTCTCATGGGCAATCATTTTTATGTGCATTTTTTTTACTCTCTCCCACTTGTGTACATATGTGATACAATTTTTAAATGTTCCAAAGTCACTTTAATGCACAAAACCTTACTTGGGCTCAATTTGCTTGCACAAATGTGCTTTGTACATATAAATGCTATAATCTGCATGACAAGGAACTGGGTGTACAACAACTATGCTAGTACAAATAATGGTATATTATGAAGAGTTAGCTTTTTATAGCCATCTATCGCCTAAGTTTTGCTTACTATCAAGTCAGTGAATGGGATACTCAAGAAGAAAAATATAGATACTGCATTAATTGCAAGAAGCCCTTCAGAATAGTTTGTAAGGCAATTTCTGGTGAGGTGGCCTAAATGTGGCGACCTTGCCTTTATGTGAAGTGAAACATTAACAATTCTTTAAAAAAATATGGTTCTGTTAGAAAGAACTGAAGTGGTTTATAAAAGTTAAGATGCCTTTGAACACAAGACTCCAGGAAGGTCAGATAGGTATTTTCAATATGTAACCTATGGCTGAACTGGTATCCATTTCAAATAAACTCTAGCTGCTAGGAGTTTTGACAGATGCCTTCTCTAGATACAGCACTTCCAGCTTTGACTTTTGTGGCTTAGAATAGTCAGGAAATGTCCTGGAGGCTACTGTATTTGGAATAGTTTAGGAGAGGGTAGTGGGGTTTTGGCATATTGTTTCTCCAATAGAGATGTCATTGCAGTACCATGTTTGCATACCCTAATATTTTTATACTGCTTGTGATGGAATGCTAAGGCCAGTGTATTTTTCTAAAATCTATATTTTGTCCCCATTTTGTTTTTCTGACAAAAAGCTAACTGGACACTAGGAAACATTTTTAAACTGTGTCTTAAATTAGCTTTTTATATAAGAAAATTATAACTAATACCGAAGGTAAAGTTTAGGAGAGTGGTATAGTTCAGTGTATTGCTGTTTTGCATCAAGAGTGCCACATTCTGCTCTGTTACACATAAGGTAACTTCTGATTTCATGTAAGTTACCTTTATTTCATTTCAGTTTCAGTAAAGAAGCCAAGGATGAAAATTTATGTATGCTGAACTACCCTCCAGCATTTATAATGGTGTTAAATATATAAATAAGTGTGTTTAATGTCTAAGGGGGGAAGGGGGTCACACTCAGAGGCTTACTGTGTGAAAAGGGGTCACCAGTACAAAAGTCTGAGAACCCCTGCTCTAGTAGTTGGGATGGTATGAGGAAGCTCTGGATAAAGAGACTTCAGTCTCAAGAGTTGTCAGGCTGACAGCTTGAATAAGCATTACATTTGTTTTTTAAATTAAAATGATCAAACACTGACACAGGTTTGACATGATTTTGTTACAATACTATTTATCTTGAAGATATCTGTACAAAAAGCATAGTTTATATCTCAGTTACAATAATGCAAAACCCCTTTTCTTCTCCTCAAACAAAGGATCATATGATTAATTCAAATCAGTTCACTCATTAAATTAGGTTTCTTTGGTAGAAGTGGTGTTTTCCTTTTTTGAGAACAAATGATGCTTGTTACTATCTAGAGAAAATAGGCATTCAATTTAAGATACAATTTTGGTGTCCACATTATGATTAGTTTGCCCTCCTATTGGTAAGACTGGAGAAAAAAAAAGTCTTTCCCTGAAGAAATAATAATAAATCTTAATGATAGCAGGACCTTTCACATTATTTTAGTTCAAGTCCTGTCTGGGCTTCTATATAAAGTTCCATTTCTTAGGGTATGTCTACACTATGAGAGTAGTTCGATTTCACTTAAATCGAATATGTGGAATCGATATTGCAAAGTCGAACGTGTGTGTCCACACTAAGGACAGTAATTCGACTTTGTGAGTCCACACTAACGGGGAAAGCGTCGACATTGGAAGTGGTGCACTGTGGGCAGCTATCCCACAGTTCCCGCAGTCCCCGCTGCCCATTGGAATTCTGGGTCGAGCCGCCAATGCCTTCTGGGTAAAAAAATGTGTGGAGGGTGCTTTTGGGTAACTGTCGTCATCCGTCCGTCACTCCCGCCCTCCCTCCCTGAAAGCGCCGGCGGGAAATCAGTTCGCGCACTTTTCTGGTCAGTGACAGCGCGGACGCCACAGCACTGCGAGCATGGAGCCCGCTGTGACCATCGCTGCAGTTGTGGCCGTTGTCAATGCCTCGCAGCTTATCATCCACCTTTCCCAGAGGCAGATGCAGATAAATCAGGCGAGGAGGCTACGGCACCGCGGTGAGGGCCTGAAGTCTGAGAGTAGCACAGACCTGTCAGAAAGCACGGGACCCAGCGCCGAGGACATCACGGTGGCAATGGGTCATGTGGATGTTGTAGAACGGCGATTCTGGGCCTGGGAAACAAGCACGGACTGGTGGGACCGCATAGTGCTGCAGGTCTGGGATGAATCCCAGTGGCTGCGAAACTTTCGCATGCGGAAGGGGACTTTCCTTGAACTTTGTGAGTTGCTGTCCCCTGCCCTGAAGCGCAATGACACCCGGATGCGAGCAGCCCTGACTGTCCAGAAGCGAGTGGCCATAGCCCTCTGGAAGCTTGCAACGCCGGACAGCTACCGGTCAGTCGCGAACCACTTTGGCGTGGGCAAATCTACCGTGGGGGTTGTTGTGATGCAAGTAGCCAACGCAATCGTTGAGGTACTGCTCTCAAAGGTAGTGACCCTGGGAAACGCGCAGGCCATCATAGATGGCTTCGCCGCGATGGGATTCCCAAACTGCGGTGGGGCTATAGATGGAACTCACATCCCTATCCTGGGACCGGACCATCAGGCCAGCCAGTACATCAACCGAAAGGGCTACTTTTCAATGGTGCTGCAAGCACTGGTGGACCATAGGGGACGTTTTACAAACCTCAACGTTGGATGGCCGGGCAAGGTTCATGACGCTCACGTTTTCAGGAACTCTGGTCTGTTTAGACGGCTGCAGGAAGGTATTTACTTCCCGGACCACAAAATAACTCGTGGGGATGTGGAGATGCCTATAGTCATCCTCGGGGACCCAGCCTACCCGCTAATGCCCTGGCTCATGAAGCCCTATACTGACGCCCTGGACACTGAAAAAGAACTCTTCAACTACCGGCTGAGCAAGTGCAGAATGGTGGTGGAGTGTGCTTTTGGCCGTCTCAAGGGGAGATGGAGAAGCTTACTGACTCGCTGTGATCTCAGCGAAACCAATATCCCCATTGTTATAGCAGCTTGCTGTGTGCTCCACAATCTCTGTGAGAGCAAGGGGGAGACCTTTATGGCGGGGTGGGAGGTTGAGGCAAATAGCCTGGCTTCTGATTACGCCCAGCCAGACAGTCGGGCGATTAGAAGAGCCCAGCGGGACGCGCTGTGCATCCGGGAGGCTTTGAAAGCTAGGTTCCTGAGTGAGCAGGGTAACCAGTGACTTTTCAGTTTGTGAACAGAGAAGCTGAACCTGCCCCCGTTTCTTTACCCAGTTAATGTTGACTATCCTCTCCAGTTACATACCCCCTTCCAACACACGTTTAAAAATAAAATCAGTTCTATTTTGTTAATGAACACCGTTGTCTTTATTACTGTTTTCGCGGGAATGTTTTAAACGTGGGACGCAGACTGTGGTGGGGAGCGGGTGTAGTGTAGTGATGCAAATGACGCTTCTAAACTCCAGGAATGACAGGATCCGCAGTGGTGGACTGGTTGTTGCAACGGAGCCTGCCACCCCTCCTGATCGGGACTGTGTGTATGTGGGGGCTATGTGACTTTGTGGCAGGGGGAGGACGGTTACAGATCCCCTGCTGCGTGGCTCTGTGATCCAGGATAAGGACCGCTGCATAAGATCTGTAACTGCCCTCCCCTGCCACAAAGTCACAGAGCAGCCCCCACCCCCCACAGAACATGAAAACCACCTCCCAGACTGACCAGGGTAACTAGTGACTGCACTGTGTATGTGCCCTGCTGCTGGACCTGCCCCCGCCTCTGTACCCTGCTAAAGGTGACTGTCCTGTCCAATTACCAACCCCCTTCCCCCCCTTCAGACAGACTCTCCTCCAAAAGAACATGATGGAAACAGTAATTAACAGAAACGTATTTTTTATTAGCAACTACACATGAAACTGGGGGGTGAAACTTGGACCGGGGCTTGTGTGAGGCGGGAAGGAAAGGACTTGTCAAATTTTGGGGAATGAGAGCCTTCTAGTACTAGAGCAGTCTGCAGGGGTGGAGTGAGAGTTTTCACGGACTCTGCCGCCCCTCCTTCTTTGGACTTTGGGTGGCGGGGGCGGGCGGTTACAGATAGACTGCAGCGGGGCTCTGTCCTCCTGCCTCCGTTCCTGCAGAACATCCACAAGGCGCCGGAGCGTGTCTGTTTGCTCCCTCATTAGTCCAAGCAGCGTTTGAGTCGCCTGCTGGTCTTCCTGCCGCCACCTCTCCTCCCGTTCCATGTGTGATCGGTGCATTTGGGACAAGTTCTCCCTCCACTGGGTCTGCTGTGCTGCCTGGGCTCGGGAGCAGCCCATAAGTTCCGAGAACATGTCCTCCCGTGTCCTCTTCTTCCTACGCCTAATCTGCACTAGCCTCTGGGAGTGTGATGCCAGGCTGGGTTGGGAGACAGTCGCAGCTGTGGCTGTGGGAATGGGAAAAAGGGAGTGAATTCCTCAGAAAGATAAATGTAGTTGTGAACAAAGAACATAGTCTTTCTATGTGAACAAGACCATGCACAGCACCTATCACATGCGCACTCAGGACAAGGTCGAATTTTCGGCCCTCGCATTCAGTGCCTGGGGTCTTGCACTGCAGATCTGAGAAGCGGGGCAGGACACCGGAATTTGTGTAGCAGGCAGACATGGTAAGCCGTAGACTTGTGGCTGCTTAAAACTTTAATAGTAGCACTGGCCTCCTTTCACATTGAAAGCAATGCCAGTCCCTGCTGCCAGCAATCCGGCAAGCATGAACTCTGCCCCTGTCCCACCCCCTCGCGGCTGTCCCAGGGAAAGATCCCTGTATGCCGCCCCTCTCCCGCCTCCACCGCGTGGCTGTAAACCGGTGATTACAGTTCTGTAAAGGAACGGGCAAGCAGTCCCAATACTAACATTCCCCTAGCTAATTCAAAGCAGGTCACCATGAGCGACATCACCCTGATGAGGATCTCAGACACTGATAAAGAAAGAATGCTTCGGGAAAGCCTGCAAAGACCAGGGCCGTATGCCGCCATGCTCTGCAGGGCAATGATCCCGGAGTATTTGATTGTCTCCTGGCGCGGAAACGTTTCCTACCACGGAGGACCCAATAAGGCCGCTCTCCCCAGGAACCTGATGCAAAGGCTTTCCAATTACCTCCAGGAGAGCTTCGTGGAGATGTCCCAGGAGGATTTCTGCTCTATCCCCGGACATATAGACCGCATTTTACTGTAGCTGCACTGGCAGGGACTAAACAGTAGAGCGGCTTGGGCAGAACAATCATGCAAAACCGGACATTGTTAGATTTTTTTTGAATAGTTGCACTGCCCAGGACTGAAACGTTAAGCGCCTAGGGCAAACTAATCATGAGAAACCCATTGTTGTTATTGTTAATATTCCTGTTCTGTTAAAAATAAATGTTTAGATGTTTAAAACACTTACTGGCTGATCCTTCCCCTCATTCTGTGTCCGGGTTAACGGCTGGGGACGGTTGGTAGGGGATCTCTGTAAGGGTGATGAAGAGATCCTGGCTGTCGGGGAAATCAGCGTTGTAAGCGCTGTCGACTGCCTCGTCCTCCTCATCTCCTTCCTCATCTTCCCCGTCTGCTAACATGTCCGAGGAACCGGCCGTGGACAATATCCCATCCTCAGAGTCCACGGTCAGTGGTGGGGTAGTGGTGGCGGCCGCACCTAGGATGGAATGCAGTGCCTCGTAGAAACGGGATGTCTGGGGCTGGAATCCGGAGCGTCCGTTTGCCTCTTTGGTCTTCTGGTAGCCTTGTCTCAGCTCCTTGATTTTCACACGGCACTGCGTTGCATCCCGGCTGTATCCTCTCTCTGCCATGGCTTTAGAGATCTTCTCGTAGATCTTTGCATTCCGTCTTTTGGAGCGCAGCTCGGAAAGCACGGACTCATCGCCCCACACAGCTATCAGATCCAAGACTTCCCGATCAGTCCATGCTGGGGCCCTCTTTCTATTCTGAGATTGCACGGCCATCTCTGCTGGAGAGCTCTGCATCGTTGCCAGTGCTGCTGAGCTCGCCACAAGGTCCAAACAGGAAATGAGATTCAAACTGCCCAGACAGGAAAAGGAATTCAAATTTTCCCGGGGCTTTTCCTGTGTGGCTGGTCAGAGCATCCGAGCTCGGACTGCTGTCCAGAGCGTCAACAGAGTGGTGCACTGTGGGATAGGTCCCGGAGCTATTAGCGTCGATTTCCATCAACACCTAGCCTAATTCGACATGGCCATGTCGAATTTAGCGCTACTCCCCTTGTTGGGGAGGAGTACAGAAGTCGAATTTAAGAGACCTCTATGTCGAACTAAATAGCTTCGTGGTGTGGACGGGTGCAGGGTTAATTCGATGTAACGGTGCTAAATTCAACATAAACGCCTAGTGTAGACCAGGCCTTAGAGATTGATAAATTGGCTGTAAAAATGAACTTCATGCTGAAACTTGTTTGCCTGGGAGCACTTTAAAAAAAAAATTGTAGAAAAATTAGGTTGACTTTGATTTAAATTATTTGGGGTTATTCTGATGTTTAACTATGGTATAATTCACTGGCTCATGAACTACAACTATTATAAGTAGAACACCTTATTCTGACCTGTAAGTATATGAAAAGCAGATATCTAACTTTTGGTATATAGATGACTTCAGTTTCTTTCTTCATTGAGTCAGCTGAATTCAAACAAAACTCCTACGAATGAGCAAAAATGTTTTAGATTAATTGAATTAATTACAAATTAGACCCAATTTTATTATATTTCTGAAAAATATGATGGGTAACTGTTATTGAGCCCAGCCATTTATATTTGTGTGTATGTCTGTGTGACTTCAGATAATCACCAAAGGAGATGTAAGAACACACAATAATCTTTCTAGCATCAGTGAAAGTGAATGAAACTCCAACAGGAAGAGAACTAGTCTCTTCAAGACCAGCTCGTCTCCCATTAAAGCTAATGGAAAGAGTACTAGTGCCTTCACTGAGAGTTGTTTCAGGTCCTTGAAGACCAAAACACTTAATGATAACATTTCATTGCAGCTACCCAAGTTAGCACTTTGACATTGCTGATCTGTTTGTGGAAGGCTGATGGGGCCATGACCAAGTTTTGTTAATTATTATTTAACATAAGTATTCCATCAGATGTAATGTTCAATAGGTTATAGCTATCTGTTATCGCCAGACCCCATATTTTCTTAACTGGTTATGGGCAGTGGGTGAAGTTTCCATCCCCACAATTATGTCAAATTGTGAGACATATTGTTACCTATTCTATTCATTGTTTGGGCTGGCAAAGCTAGAACAGGCTTCTAAGTCACTTCTGTTCTGAAAATACATTGGCTGTCATGTAGAAATATGCAAGTATAAGAGCCCGGGAGCGCACTCTTAGTGCAGGCTGTGGCATAATGTGTCTGCCTCAGTTTCCCCAGTCCAGCCATTAGAAAGAAATAAGTCTCTTCCAGGGTCCATTCAGAATCTCATTTTTAGGCATAATTTAGTCATGTACATTTACAATAGTTGGTAAGACTGTTCTTCCTATGGCAAAACTGTTCTCCCAATTCCCACAGTGAAACAGAAATGTACAGTGATTTTTCCAAGCTCCTCACCCATGAGTCCACCAGTATTTGGTTCCCAGTTCCTTTCTTCTGCTACAACTTAGTCCAATGAATCAGCCCTTTTCAGCGTCCCAGCACTGGCTGTTTGACATAGGAAGATGAGCAGGTTAGTCTCTGCCCTGGATCTTAGGTCTTAGCCGTTTTTGGTCTCTTGGCACTTAACTGACTCTCTAGCTCAGGATAGATAGTCAGCATACTGCCCCTCTGCCAGCTGCGTAGCCAATCCCTCCCTCCCCCCAGGGAGGGCCTGCAGAGCTTTACATTTTTTGCAGAATGTCTCTCCCAGGCAGCTTTCATCTGCCCCTTTCCTGTGCTCTCAGGTTCCTCTGACTGGCTGGGTCTCTCTGTCCTCCCTGGTCCTTTATAGCCCTTAGGTACTGCCTGCCAAACTAGGAGCACGTGTTCTGGCACAGAGGAGCTGGACCTGCTGCATTTATAAGGGCCAGCCTCCCTGTAACACTAAGCAATAAATATTTGCCTGAAGCTTCGGGGTCCAAACAACTTAACTGTGTGTAGGGCCAGGAAATTCAATATATTAATTTCCTTGAATCATACCTATTTTGTGAATGTATCAAACACTAACTATATATGCAGTAGCTAGCAATACAGGAGACCTGACCAATATAGTGAAATTTTGCACTTTGATAGCATCTTCCATCTAATGATCTGAGAGCTTTATAAAGAGTGAATTAAACAGAAACACCCATTTGAAGTAAGTGATATTATTGCAGTTGATAGGAAAGCAGAGGCATGAGCAAGTTAATAACTTGCATATGATAAGAGGGCTTGTGACAGAGCTGGGAATCTACTGATTCCTAGTCCTTTGTTTTAAACATGTGATCTTCCAAGCCTCCTTATGTGCTTTGCAATATTTTCCTGTATGAACTTCAGCATTTTGTAGCATACCTCTTGGTGAAGGAAAGGGCTGTCTGTCATATGCTATCCTTTTGGCTATGGCATGGCACGAGCAAACTGGCATATTAAAGTCAGAAAGCTGACCTGTGACAGACCTTTCACCTCACTGAGTCTCAAGTCATCAGTAACTTATGCTCAGTAAATTGCCTCCTGATTTCCTTGTTTAACACAGATACGCTAGTATAAACATGCAGTAACTTTTATTCTTTGCTATATCTGCCTTTGCTTGGTGTCTTTGTAATCTATGTGTTACATGTGTTGTGTTCCCTGTCCTGTCTGTAGAAGATGCAATTCTGTTATAGCCCCCAACTACAGAACCCAGCTCAAGCGGTAGACTTGTGCTTTCAGCAAGCCTGTGGGAGCCCTGTCTTGGGCTGGGGTTCTTAGGACTTCCAGGTTTCTGGCTATGGAGCCCAGATTGTGAGAGTCCCTGCTAAAACTGGGGCTTCTAGGCTCCTGTGTCTGCATCAGGGAGTCTGGAAACCTGTGGTCCCCAATGCCAAGACAGGCCACATGGCAGATCCTCAAAGCTAAGACTCCCCAGCTGTCCAGAATCCAGGCAGGTTTCCAGCGTTGGAACCCTGCCTGTGTTTTGATGGAAGTTGATCAAAAGCAAGATGTTTCCATGAAACACTTCTGTTTTGACGAATCAGCATTTTCCGATGGAAAAACTGTTTTGTTGGAAAATTCCTGACCAGCTCTATTCCTGACCATCTGGAAGGCATTGGTTCCTCCTCAGATTTTTGTGAGGATGTGGCCATCTCCTCATTCATTTAATCACCTGATGACTTCAGGCAGTTTCAGGAGTTGCTAAGGTTTAGGACAGGGGTCGGCAACGTTTGGCACGCGGCTCGCCAGGGTAAGCACCCTGGCGGGCCGGGCCAGTTGTATTTACCTGCTGACGTGGCAGGTTCGGCCGATCACGGCCCCCACTGGCTGCGGTTCGCCGTCCCGGGCCAATGGGGGCGGCGGGAAGCTGCGGCCAGCACATCGCTTGCCCGCGCCGCTTCCCGCCGCCCCCATTGGCCCGGGACGGCGAACCGCGGCCAGTGGGGGCCGTGATCGGCCGAACCTGCCGCGTCAGCAGGTAAATACAACTGGCCCGGCCTGCCAGGGTGCTTACCCTGGTGAGCCGTGTGCCAAACGTTGCCGACCCCTGGTTTAGGACATTGGAAGCTTCCACTAACATGGGTCAGATCTCCCCCTGAGAGGGGCTGTGCAGGGGAAGAGGAAGTCCTGTCCCTCCTCAGCTAGCCAGGCCTAGCAGCTAGGAGCCCCAGCTGGGGTGCTCCCTGTAGCAAGTAGAGATCAGACTCACCTCCGTCTCTGGGACCCTCCTCCTGCTGCAAGAAGCTCCATGGCCCAACTCTGAAGGCAGCACAGAAGTGAGGGTGGCAATCCTGTGACCCCTCCCCACAACAGCTTTGCAACTGCCCCATGATCCCCTTTGCGGTCAGGAGCCCCATGGTTACAACACCCTGATATTTCAGATGTTTACATCTGAAATAATGAAATTGACCAATTTGAAAAACCCCTGGCTGTGAAATTGACCAAAATGGACCTTGAATTTGGTAGAGCCCTATCAATGAGCCATCTTGTTTTCCATGTAGAAATGTCTGTTAATGGCTTCAGCTCTTTAGAAATTTCTTACCATCTTGTGTTTAAAAAAAATTCTATATCTTTTCAATGTGAACTTAAAATACTAAAAGGTGTACAAGAATACTCTTAAAATTTTTAAAGGAATAAGGATTTGAGTTTCTTTTAATAGGAGATGTTTTTATGATTTTTTTTATTAAACATTATTTGTTCCTGAAAGGCATCGGGAAGGAAATTGCAACAATTCATTCCAGATAGTTTGTGTTTTGATGTAGGTTTCCTATAGTTTTTAAAGTTTAAAAAATGAAAGATCCCAGGAAAGCTTTGAGTCCTGACAAGTGCTTTATTCTATGAACAGTAGCTTTTGAAACTTAGTATTCTTGTCACTTCTACAGTACTGTAGATATAGAGAAGTCCCACTGCCAAATGTCAGTGAATACAAGGGCTGCCTTTGACTGCGTGGAATTATTCTTTTTGTGCAGTCTACGCCATACTACATATTCAGCATGAAATCTTTTCTTCTGAAAAGGAAATTATTTTTCACCACAATGCCTGTTTAAAGGGGAACAAGCATATCTACCAAAGAATATATTGTTTTGATATCCAAGTTTAGTATGTTGTTTTAATAATTTTAACTATTTGGTCCCTGAATGAAAGGATTTCGTAGATAACGTTTTCCAATGAAATTCAATGTGTTGAATTAGAATTGTGCATAATTGAAACACTATTTCAGAACATACTTTGCTCAGAAGAATAAGCAGGACTGAGGAGGAAATGTTAATTTTAATAGGTCACAGTCAGGTATGTTTATCTCAAAATTTAAAATAGTTTATTAGTATGTTGAGAATTCTATCTGCTGTCTTCAAAGCAAACCTCTCTCTTTCCAAGTGAATCTCATGTGGAGCTGCGGGTGTCACTACATTCTAGAAAGTCCAAAACCACAAAATGAGTATGCTCCGACCAGTTCAGAACAGACTATTGGAACAAACTGTCATTTAAAAGGTATCTTCTCTCTTCCTGAAAGTTACAGACTTAAGAGAATGCACAACATCCCAAACCAACAATTATGTGCAATCCCGATCCATTCATCTACCACATAACTCATGTAGGCAAACTGTCTACTGTAGCATCAGGTGTGTCCCCCCCATCCCCACCCCACCCCCCCAAAAAACCAACCAACCAAACAAAAAACCATTAACAAATAAATTGTTTGAATTTTACGGATCCACTTTGTCGTTCTGCTTGTGTCTAGTGCATATTCTGCTGAAGATGGGGGGGGGGGGGGAGGGGGTTTGAGAAACCTCACAGAGGAATTTATGCATACCTTGATTCCAGCACACTGCATCTAGCCTGAACGCTTGAGGCCTGAACCTCATTAGCAGTTAAACAGTATAAAATGAATGAGTTGTAAACAGGGATTTAGAATGGTTCAGGTGGTTTTAACGGTTTAAATACAATTTAACAATCAGACTGGAGCAGGAAAAACTGACAAATAGTGTTGTTGTTTTTTCAATTGAGAACAAGCTGTTTGTAAACTCTAGTGCCTGATCCATGATGGCAAGGCAAAGTATGTTTAAGTCATACTGGCCTGAACTGCTTTGAATTAGTTTAAAATGGCTTAATCTCTAGCCAAACTATCCCAAATGCATACCATATAATCCAGTTTTGAGTTCTGAATCAGTTGCAAAAGCAATTTTTAATTACTGGCTGGATACTGTAAATAGGTAAATCCTCTGATTCAAGCCTACTTGTGTCCTGTGCAAGCGCCGACTCAGACTTTAAGGTTAGAAGCATACTATTATTCTCCTCTAAAAATGTTTCAATTAGCAGTATTCTGATAATGAAATTGCACTTTTCTACACAGAAAGGTATAAACTAGGCTGGATCATGATAAAGTAGTATACTTCAGTTAACATAGTCTTAAAATCTAATTTAGCTAAAAAATTCATTCACCCGTGATCATCTATTTGTGTCATCAGTAGCATCACCAAATTTAGGATCATGTTGATAAAAGATTTCAAGTGAGTTAGAAACACTATTGAATCCGAGGCGTATCATCCTCCTGACAAGAGCTGGCCAAATCTCAGAATTTACAGGTTGCAGGAAACAACAAAAATGTCCAGGGAACTGGAAATTCTAATACCAGAAACACACATGGTATTTCCAAAATGAAATATACAACCGGGAACCAGTAGCTGCTGACTGAAATTAACATAATTCTTGTCAGTTTCATTGTTGGTCACCACTGGCGGCCAGAGTGACCATGAGAATGATGCTGTAGCCCAGTGGTTAGGGCAGTCATCTGGGAGATGGGACAGATGGGTTCTAGGCCCCTGGTCCAGTGAATATTTAATTATTTATATACAGTGGAGTAGCTTCAACAGGAGAGACTGACCTCAGAATAGCCAATAACCTGTTTGAAGGGCACCCACCTGGGATGTGGGAGACCTGGTTTCAAGTCCCTGCTCCAGAGCAGGGTTCCCTAACCACTGGGCATCAGCGGACCACCACCTCCTCCTTGTGAATGATGCCAAATCATAGAATATCAGGGTTGGAAGGGACCTCAGGAGGTCATCTAGTCCAACCCCCTGCTCAAAGCAGGACCAATTCCCAACTAAATCATCCCAGCCAGGGCTTTGTCAAGCCTGATCTTAAAAACCTCTAAGGAAAGAGGTTCCACCATCTCCCTAGGTAATCCATTCCAGTGCTTCACCACCCTCCTAGTGAAAAAGTTTTTCCTAATATCCAACCTAAACCTCCCCCATTGCAACTTGAGACCATTACTCCTTATTCTGTCATCTGGTACCACTGAGACCAGTCTAGATCCATCCTCTTTGGAACCCCCTTTCAGGTAGTTGAAAGCAGCTATCAAATCCCCCCCTCATTCTTATCTTCTGTAGACTAAACAATCCTAGTTCCCTCAGCCTCTCCTCATAAGTCCTGTGTTCCAGCCCCCTAATCATTTTTGTTGCCCTCTGCTGGACTCTTTCCAATTTTTCCAAGTCGTCTTGTAAATCTGCCTGAAAAATTGAAAGGTTCCATGCTGAAATGAATGGTTTGGACACTTACATATTTTTTCCTGTGTTTCAGTTTAAAAAAAAAGTGAAAAAATAAGATTTTGTAGAAAGTTTCAGTTGAGCTGAATCTGCATTTTTCATTTAAAAAAAAATTTGTTTTAACAACTTTGCCTAGCTGTGGACCCTAGAAACCTGTCCCAGGAGGCTGTGAGACCGGGACCTTGGAAGCCCCCAAGCTCCTTGCAATGGACCTAGAGCCTGGAAACCATGAGAGATTCTAGGGCTTGCAGACTTCTGGTTCTGCTGTTGGGAGCCTGGAACTCTGGGGCAGCCAGGTACCCTAGCTTCTCCCCCCACTCCCTCCAGCGCTTGTGCCGCCATAAAGTTGATTAGCGCAAGCCTGGGGGGGAGGGGTGAGGAGGAGGAATGCGGCGTGCTTGGGGAAGAGGCGGGTCCAGGGCGGGGATTTGGGGAAGGATCCAATGGGGCAGTGAGGGGGCGGGGCGGGGCTGGGGGCGGGAATTTGGGGAGGGATCCAATGGGGGAAGGAGGGGACGGAGTCGGGGTGGAGTTGGGGCGGGGGGGCACGAGCCCCCTCCGCCTGTGCGCTGGAGGGCAAAATGTCGGGACAATTCACGTTCCGACCGAACATTGGTCAGGACGCAGGACAAACAAGTAAATATCGGGACAGTCCCGATAAAATCGGGACATCTGGTCACCCTACCCCAGAGCCACAGACCCTGGAAACCCCGGGGGCTATCTGCCAGGATTCAATGGAAAGATATATATTTTCTTTTGTCTTTAAACACATAGAAATGCCTCAGTAACATTAGCAATTTAAAACAATTGCAGCATAATGCTGGCAATTGAGAATCTGAAATGAAATTGATTAAGTAAAAGCACAAGTGAAACTGACTAGTTTCCATTTTTGTTGTCCAGACTGAGAAAGTGGCAAAGTAAACAAACACCATAAATGGTAAAAACTCAAAGTTGAACATATTTGTTTAGTAATATACTAAAAAAAATCCTTATTTTATTTATCATAAAATCTGAAGTATGTTCTCTATTGCCATTATAATTCAGAAATAAAAGAAAAGTTTTAACAAGTAACAACCTTAAAGCCAACCAAAGGTCAAATCCTGCAAACAGTACTCCTGGAGCAATTCTGCGCCAAAAAATTAAAAATTCCGCACACAATATTTTAAAATTCTGCATATTATATTTGTCAAAATAACACACTATAATCACTTTGGCTTCAATTATTTTGGTAATTTATTTAAACTACAATACAATGGATGGAGAATGGAAGTGAGGAACATTGGAGGAAATCCCCAAACCCACTTGCCTAATAGTAATGTAGCTAGGTTTGACTGTTTATTTCTAGTTACTAGTCAACAAAGATATGCAGCCGTATGCTCGGTGTTACATCATAGGCAACTGAAGAGCAAGTGAGGGTTGGGGAATCAAACTCGTTAAAAGTAAAAGCCTTAAAAATTTTACACCTGAATTCCTGGGGGAAATTCATAAAGACAATGGGAACAATTCACTAAGCAGGCAGGCTGCTACATTCTGCTCTGCTTGAGGGGATAGAGCAGGGGTGGGCAAACTTTTTGGGCCGAGGGCCACATCTGGGTGGGGAAATTTTATGCAGGGCAGGGGGTTGGGGTGAGGGAGGGAATGCGGGGTGTGGGAGTGGTGCGGTGTGCAGGAAGGGGCTCAGGGCAAGGGATTGGGGCAGAGGAGGGGTGCAGGGTGTATGAGGGGGCTCAGGGAAGGGAGTTGGAGTGCAGGAGGGGGCTCAGGGCAGGGGATTGGGGTGCAGGAGCGGTGTGGGGTGCAGCAGGGGGCTCAAGGCAGGGAGTTGGGGTGCAGGAGGGGTGCGAGGTGCAGGCAGGGGGCTTAGGGCAGGGAGTTGGGGGGCGGGGTGCAGGCAGGGTTTGGGCTCCGGCCCAGCGCCGCTTACCTAAAGCAGCTCTGGGATGGCAGCGGCACGCACCGGGGCCAGGGCAGGCTCCCTGCATGCCTGCCCTGGCCCCACGCCATGCTGCTCCAGGAAGCACTGCGGCCTCTGGGAGAGGGAGGGATGGAGGGCTCCATGTGCGCTGCCCTTGCCATGCCTCCAGGTACCTCCCTCGAAGGTCCCATTGGCCGCGGTTTCCAGTTCCCGGCCAATGGGAGCTGCGGGGGGCGGTGCCTGGCGGTAAGGGCAGTGCATAGAGCCGTCTGCCCCCCCCGGCCAGGGGACCGCAGGGAAGTGGTGCTGGCCGCTTCTGAGAACGGTGCAGGGCCCGTGGTGCCATGGGGGGCAATCCCGTGGGCCGGATCCAAAGCCCTGAGGGGCCGGATCTGGCCCACGGGCCGTAGTTTGCTCACCTCTGGAATAGAGCCTGCTCTATGCCTACCTCCTCAGAAATACCCCGAAGCCCTGCCCCTCTATGCTGAGCATGCTGCAATAGCAAGCGAGGGATAGAGTCTCTCTCTCTCTCTCACACGCACGAATGCCCAGCTTTCCCCCCCCCGATGATGATTTACGTCTCAACTGGCTGCTCCAGGCACCTGAAGCAACCTGCCTGCACTGCCGGGGAGGGATGCGTGACCGCTCTTGCAGCTTCCCTGTCAGAAGTCACTTTTCTGTGGGGAAGCAAAGAAATCTGAGGGGGACATGAATTCTGTGCATGCACAGTGATGCAGAATTTCCCCAGGAGTAAAACAGGACTGGATGCATTTATTATGATCACAGCTTCTAGACTCCTGTAGATGTGTTATTTAAAGGGATGCTATTAGGAAATTTCCAGTTCCTTGGCTGGTTTTGATATGACTTTTAACTATCTCTTTTCAGGAAAAAGAAATATTTATAGATTCAGTAAGCAACTCAGTTTGTTGCTTATATGGAAGCCAAAAATGTGCATCCCATCCCATTGTGGGAAGACAAATGTGACCAGATAAAAGTAAATGTAGAAATATAAGCAGCAGCCTGTATACTTGCACAAATGTAAGTAATAAATATTTCCAGAATTGATGACGCAACTGGATGTAATATAACGCAGTGGATGAAAATGTTGAAATACCTTTGATTCCTCCAGTAGCATTAGCACAATCCTACCACCACTCCACAATGAGAACTGATGTAGTTTCACAAAGGGTAGTTTCATACTATTTTTTTTATTACCATAATTAAGAAAACCAAAAGTGATAAGTAATATGGTAAATCTGAATCTGGAAAAGCTTACTTTATGTCACTATTTTTCTCCCTGTCCCCATCTCAGGATTCTCCAAGCTCACTGTTTAAATTCCTTCAGTGTCCTCTTACTTCTGTAGCCTAAGTTGTCATCTTCTTAGCTTCTTGAACTGAAAGTATAGCCAGGTGGATACATTCCTGAACTTCAATGAATACTGCAGCCCAGAGGTGGCCCTGTCAAATTATGGAACCAGCCAATCCATGGAGAACTCTGCAGCAAATATTGTGTATACGACATCTAAACGAAGAACCAGCTCTTCTATACTGCTCTTCTTCACCGGCAGTCTAACTCCATCAGACTTGCTTTCAAATGTAATTAAGGGTGTTGATATAGCTAAAGCTCCACATGGCTTGGGTCCTGTCCAATAGACTGCCTCTCTCCCCATGAGCACTGCAATGGTGAATGTTAACTTGTGCTACAAGCCTCTAGATTTTGAACATCTGGTAGTAGGTCTCAGGCTGGTGTAAGTGAAGGGCTGTAGAATTCATTTCTTCCTTCAGTTTGACAGACCCCAAGTCTTTAGGTCTTCAGGGACATCTTTTCTCTGGCTTTTTCCTGAGTGGCAGGTGATGGATAGCATTGCTGGCATTTATTTTATGGGAGTGACTTGTTTTATTAAAAATTTGTACCTGCACCCAGTGACCTCTATATTGGGTACATCTTATAACAGCTATACTAAAATTAGCAAACAAAAACTAGTGGCACTTAAGATTGTGGCAGAACATACACCTGTTCACCCAAAACCTTAAAAGCAACGAAATAAGAAGTCAAGGTGAAAGACTTGTCTTCCTTGCCACCTTCATACTGCCCTACAGTGCTGTCAATAACATACTCCAATGTTCCGGAAGGCTTTCAGTTCCATCCCCAGCAGACACCCAAAAGCACTATGTATCCCGACTGCATCAGACTTGCACTCTAGCAAAATACCATACCAGTGCTAACACCAAATAACTTCCCAAATACAGGGAATGTGTGACAATCATATGTACTGATCTGTTGATATGAGCAATATAAAAGCATAAGAGGTCACTCCAGGATTTGCTACTTCTGCACCCTAGTAAAGGTGTGATTTCCGCCCTCCCTCCAACCCCCTCGTGTCTGTCCCAAGAACATTCCAAGTTCATTCTAGTTTGCTGATCTGGTAATTGCAGTGGTTCTGGTTCTTAACCTACAGGAATTCTTGTTTTTTGATATTTAAGACCAGCTGAACTAAGGACCTGATCTTGCTTTTGCTTAAGTCAATAAAAACTTCCCATTGACTTTATTGGGAAACAGAGCTGGTCTGCCAACTATGCAGTTTTCAGGTATTCTCTATGTCCCTGATACTATACTGAAGTAAATGGGACAATATGTAGTCATTCAGCTGTTACTTGTGTAATCTATTTTCTTATTATTTTAATAAGTATGTTACTTTTTTCTGTGCTGCAGGAGAGTTTTACTTATGATACCTACTCAGCACAATACTCTCTCTCTCTCTCTCTGTTTTCCCTTATGCCACTATGTTTGGTTTCTATACTCTGATTAATTTTTTGGCTAACATTTAATGCATTTTTTTCCTGTCAGTGTCATGCACACTCTCCTATGAAATCTTTATTCCTGTTTATGCCTTCTACTGGCTTTTTTCTTTTTCTTTTTTCTTTTTTCTTTTTTTTTTGCTGAGGCCAGTTTAATTATACCTTGGTGTGTGGTGTTGTATAAACCTTTGGGATATTAATAACCAACCAATAGGAGATTATATTTTTATTCATGTAGAATAATCTATAATCTGAATAGTCAACATATTAAAAAAAACAGCCCCAAACCTTTCACCTAGACAGAGTCATGTCTTAACATATGGCACGCTAACTCTTCATATTCATCACATGACAGGAGTTCTAGCATCTGTGTCTTGGGCCTAAAGGCCTTACCCTTTCCAGGAACAGGGTCATCATACAGTAATTGACTTGTGTATCTGAATTAGGATAAAACAGATGGAAGGTTGCAATAAAAATATTAAAAATGCATACATATATTCTAAATGCCATGCTGCTTTATTGCCCAGCACAACAAAATCATTTTGTTTTTCCAGCTCAAATGTTCTTTGCTGAAAGATGAAAATGTTGTAGTGATGTAAGACTTAGTTCCCCACTGCCAGCATTGTGAGTGACTGAATAATTATCTGACTTACATCTTGGATCAGAGCATTACTATCAAGACCACAGAAGCAGGAATAAGAAACTACTAATGTCTAAAAACAGGTAGATCTGCAACTTCATGTCAAACAACATGCCTTCTTAATTCTGTCCTGACTTGCATTATCAGTAGAGCTGGTCAATTTATTTTCCCTATAGAAAATGTTGCTGAAAAAACGAACAAAAAATCATTTTAGTCTAAGGTTTTTCCACAGAAAATTTCAAAATCTGAAATTTTTTGGCCCAAAATCAATGCATTTGCTTCATGGGAGTTGTAATTCAGATTCTTGAGCTGCCATTCTCCTCTATGAGCTGGGCTTCTTGGCCAGATTACATTTGCCCTGATGAATTATCATCTCCCTTCTTGGAAAGGGGAGATTTTGTCATGGGAGTCCCTGACCATGGTGCATTATGGGGGATAGAATCTGGTCAGGGAAACCAGCTCATAGAGGAGGATGGGGACACAAAGCAACTGAAGTGCAACTCCCATGAGGAACTGTGGCAGTATTTCCAAATAAAAATATTTTGGTTTTCAGCTGAAATATTTTCAACAAAAAATAAAAAATTTCCATAGAAAGCAAGCGCTGAGTTAGTTGTTTGTTTGTTTGAAAACCCAATTTTCCACTGGGGAAAAAAAGCCACCCCACCCAGTTTCAACAGAAATTTTTTTATTAGCCCTAATTGCCGGAACAGGCCAGTAGTCTGTCCTGTAACAATGGCTAATTCAAGATGGTTGCGAGGAAGGTTCAAAAATCCCTGAAAATTCAAAATTATGAAAGAAAATAGAAAGTAAGAGAAATTTCTTTCTAACCACAGGCAGTTAGTAGTTGGCTAATGCCCTCAGTCTTGAGGATGTATATCCCTTATATTTGTTTCTCCTAGTTAATGTAACTGCATATGTTCTCATTATCTATTGAAATTTCTAATCCTTTGTTGCAGCCTTTTATACTCCTGCTCTCAGTGATATCTTGTGGCAGTGCATTATGTATTATATAGAAAATTATTTCTTTATCAGTTTAAAATGTATTATCTTTCAGATTTGTTGAGGTCTCTTTAGTCTTGTATTATCCTTATTGGATAAGTACTTTACATATCCATTGTCTATAGAAACATAGGAATTGCCTTACTGGTTTGAACCTGTGGTTCATTTAGTCCAGTATGTTGACATCTGCCAGTACCTGATGCTTCAGAGAAAGGTGTAAGAAAGGAAGCAGGTGTGGGGTATCTGCTTTGTACATTAGGTCACATTCTGATAAGTAATAGTTAATGATTGGCTTAAGACTTGAAGCATGAGGTTTGATATCCCTTCATATATCTCTATTCTTGTTAATTCCAATAACTGCATATTCTTGATATCTACATAAATGTCCAATCCTTTTTGAAATCTTATGAAGTTTGAATCTGAGTCATTGTGCAACCTGATCGCCATATCTGTACAGTGCTTAAAAATATAACAGAGTATGTACCATAAGTGCTAAGTGTAGTCAATAAAGTTTGTAGTGGGAAGAGCCTTTTGGCTCAGATTCCCATCCCCCTATAAGGGCTTGATTCTGCACCATTCAAGTCAATGTGAGTCTTTCTGTTGATTCATGGGAGCAGGATGAAACCTAAAGTGTCTGGAATTAGGATTTTAATCAGTTATTTTATATTCTTACTAGGCTACTGCATCCATTAGTCTTCTTTTAAATCTCTGTAAATATGATTTTATATCTGATCCTTAAAAGTTCTTCACTTCCTCTCTACTCCAGTTCATTTAATTGGGAATTGGTAGTTCTGAGAGCCTCGGGTGGTGTTTGGCACTTACATGACTAGTCCTGAATAGCTCTAACTTGTGTAGCTATAGCGGTGATGCTTCAATTAAAATATTTGTAACTCAGTTGGTATGCAGCAGCTCCATAATAATGCCATCAGAAGATATTAAATACCTTGACTGCTTCAACATGTTCATTCTCATGTTCCATTGTCTGGGACATCAGTGTAGATGGAGACCTGCAAGACCAGCAGTGAAAAGGTTAATTTGGTAGCATTTGTTTATTAAAGCTGCATTGAGTAATTGTGGTAATCTTTGCCACACAACATCATAGAATCTGGTTAATTGTGGCTCTGCAGCAGGAGGATATTCAGCAAAGAGGCTTGTTATCTACTGAAGCTGTTCTTTAGTACTTTGGGGTATCCCAGACTTGTTCATTTTTGAAGGGAGTGAACTTTTTTTTAGCTCTGTAAATCTGTGCTTGATTGATTAAGTAGCACATGAATTGCTTAGCCTGGGAAGTTATTCCTGCAATGGTCTAGGGTATCTTCCTGCATTGCCATGAAAGAGGCCGAGTTCTGTGGCTTGAGTCTAATTACTTTCCCCGTCTGCTTTTTCTGCCTTTGATCATCTCCTATTTTATCTTTTTGGCCCTTGGGGCTGTCTTTAAATTTAAATACTAGCTTGACAGACATTTTTACTGGCTG
Source organism: Emys orbicularis (assembly GCF_028017835.1). Classification (NCBI taxonomy): domain Eukaryota; kingdom Metazoa; phylum Chordata; order Testudines; family Emydidae; genus Emys; species Emys orbicularis. The sequence goes on along the minus strand of NC_088687.1, from coordinate 77,475,936 downwards.
CCAGTCATGGAGATCATTCAGTGGGGACTGTTGAACAAAGGGAAACTCTGAGCACGTTCAGGAAGTTCTCTATACCTTATATCTCGGTCTCTGATTCCCATATAATGTGCTTAGCATCACATCAGCCAGAGACCTGTGAGGCTTCTGTTCTATTTGCTTGGTAAGCAGGCTACAGGCAAACAATGTGGATTTCACTTTGGCAAAAGGTAAGGTCATGCATCTAGGAACAAAAGAATGTAAGCCATGCTTACAGATTGAGGGACTCTATCCTGGGAATCAGACACTCTCTGAAAAGGATTTTGGCATTGTGATGGGTTCTCTGGGGTGCAGCCTGGAACTGGGGTACTGCTGAGCCCTCTGGTGTACTAACCTGGGCTCCCTCTCACGCTATGGTGCTGTGACAAGCTGCAATACTCTCCAGGTCTTGCACTTACACAGCCATCCAAAGGCAGGGACACACCCAGCTGAGTTTCATGAATGCTTTTGCCAGCAACTCATGAACCAGTAATAGTGCGGCTCCAGCCAATTCACCACAGCTCCCCAGCCTTGCACTGTCCTGCCCTGGTCAGAAGCCTGACCAGTGTAAGCTTATTACCCAGTCCACCCCTCGCCTAACATAGAGAGGACATGCACCAGCCCTTGTTCCTGAACAGATTTCCCTTGCACTTCAAGCAACATACTGTTTTAGGTAAAAAAATAAGACAGATTTATTAACTACAGAAAGACTTGAAGTGATTATAAGTGTAAGTGTACAGATCAAAGTTGATTACCTAAGAAATAAAAAGTAAAATCACAATCTGAGTTATACAAACTAGACAGGATTTGAATCAAGCATGATTCATGCAAGCAGGTCACAGATCTTTCATACTCAGGCTGGAAATCCCTTCACCCTGGGACCACCTCCTCATTTCAGTCTTTTTCTCCAGACATGTTTCCAGGTGTTGAGTTGTAAGGGGACAAATAATGATGTTACTTCCCCCTTTTATAGCTTCTTCCAGCTTGCTGGAAAGATCCTTTGCTATGACATGAGTCAAGCAGCTCTATTGTGTATGCACATTGTCTGAGAGGTTTCCATTATATACAGTTCCTGGGGTAATTCTTGTGAATGTGTGTATTCCCCTTAATGGGCCATAATCCGTTTCTGGGTACCTGAAAGACTAGTTGTGGGTGTTTCCAACTTCTGAAGATATTTCAGTAACACACATAGCAAAACTTCATAACTTCACGTACAATGATAGCACATACAATTTAACAGCATACTAATGTTCAACAGATTAAGATTTTTAAGATGATACCTTACAAGGCATACTTTGTACAAAACCTATCATAATGATCTCACCATGGTAAGTATGAAGGAGCCAGGGTGTTGCTTTGGGGTGCAGCGTCTCACAGGGGTCATGTTGGATAAACATGAGCCTCCAGTGTGACGCTGTGGCCAAGAGGGCTAATGTGACCCTGGGATGTATAAACAGGGGAATATGGAGTAGGAGTAGAGAGTTTATATTACCTCTCTATTTGGCACTGATGCGACTGCTACTGGAGTAGTGTGTCCAGTTCTGTTGTCCACAGTTCAAGAAGGATGTTGATGAATTAGAGACGGTTCAGAGAAGAGCCACAAGGATGGTTAAAGGACTGGAAAACCTTAATTATGGTGAAAGACTCAAGGAGCTCAAACTGCTTAGTTTAACAATGAGAAGGTTAAGAGGTAACTTGATCAGTCTATAAATACCTACGTGGGAAACAGAAATTTGATAAGAAAATAAGAATGATCATAGTGGGTCAAACCAATGTTCCACCTAGCCCAGTATCCTGTCTTCTGACAGTGGCCAGAATGTTTCAGAGGGAATGAACAGAACAGGGCAATTATTGAGTGATTTCCCCCCCCCCCCTTGTCTTCCAGTCCCAGTTTTTGGCAGTCAGAAGTTTAGGGACACCCAGATGATGGGATTGCATCCCTGGCTGTCTTGGGCAGTAGCCATTGATGGACCTATCCTCCATGAACTTATCACATTCTTTTTTGAACCCCATTATAGTTTTGGTCTTCACAACATCCCTGGCAACATGTTCCACAGGTTGACTGTGCATTGTGTGAAGAAGTACTTTTGTTTTAAACCTGCTACCTATTTATTTCATTGGGTGACCTCTTGTTCTTGTGTTTATATGAAGGGGTAAATAACACTCCCTATTCACTTTCTCCATACCATTCATGATTTTATAGACCTCTACCAAATCCTCCCTTCATCATCTCTTTCCCAAGATGAACAGTCCTAGTCTTTAATCTCTCCTCATATGGAAGCTGTTCCATCCACTAATCACTGTTGTTTCCCTTCTCTGTACTTTTTTCAATTCGAATATCTTTTTCAATCTATCGGACAAAAGTATAACCAGATCAAACTCTTGGAAGTTGAAGCTAGACAAATTCAGGCTGAAAATAAGGTTCAGTTTTTAAACAGTGAAGATAGTTAATGATTGGAACAATAGGGACTTGCAGATGTATAAAGAGACAGATGAGGCAAAACAATGGGGAACGATGGTCACAAACAGCACCGTAGGCCCACAGTTGTAAGAGGTGGTTACCCCAGATGAATGCACAATGCAGAATAAGTGACACCCTCTCCAGATCCCAGAAAGGGAGGGAGATAAGGGATACTCCTCTGCTGTTTTGCTTGTCTCAGACAGGTAACAACCCAGAAGGTTGAGACAATGGAACCCCAATACATGGAATAACCAGAACATGTGGACTTACCAGCTTTTGACAGCAGTGGTGCTGATGTTTGAGGAGAGCCTCACACATCCAAGTAACAACATAGGGCACCTCAAAGACTAATTACATATTGTTAGAAATTTAGCTATTAGGTTTGTTATACATATTTGTAATTGTGCATTATACTAATGCTGAGTCTTTCAGTGGTGATAAGTTTTGACTTCGAAGGGAAGATATGTTAAGGACTGTGCCGTTAAGGGCTGAGATATGGGTATGGCACTGTGACGTTCTTGTTATGCACAGCCAGTTGGAACTGGACACTGAATAAAACAGATCTTTTGCAAGTACCTTAATCACTAGGCAATCATTGAACACCATGAAAAGTATTATAAGGCTCAGCTGTGGTCACGATTCTGGGGTACTTCTCCTGGTTTCAAAATCTGCAAAATCCCAGGCCAAAAAGAACAGTCCTCTTGTAAAAGTGACTCATAAGGAACTAGAGAGGTAATAACTTTTATTGGACTAGCTTCTGTTGATGAGACAGACAAGCTTTTGAGCCCCACAGAACTGTCAGAATTGTTCCCAAGGCCTAAGGATTCAAGTTCTTTGCATGGATTCAGGGAAAGCACCTCATATAGTCCTGGTGGCTCTAAGATGCTGCACAGTGCAGAAAAGGCAGGCTCTGACAGAGATCATGCCGTTAGATCTAGATGAAACTTAGTGTAGTTGGCTTTCTCAGAGCCTAGGAATCATGAAATATAGGGGTTCCTTGGATCTGGACTTTATAGGATGGTCATCTTATTCAGGCTCCCCATCAATTCCATCTGGCAAACTCCCCAGGAGATGCTGCCTGAGAATTCTTGTGGAATGGATAACAGACATTTTGTCTCTTGCACTCATGAGTTTCCCTGCTTTTGGTCTATATCTTCATTGTCCCAGTAGAATATTGCTGCTATCAGACGTATGGTCATAGCTACCCATGGGACATCTCTTCTTCTATGGCCAATTGCATGGTGGGTTTTAAATATCAGGAGAGTCAATTCACTGTACCTGGTTTTTATTTCCCCACCTCAAAGCCCAATGGCTGCCCTTGGGAGGGTAGTTAACACCTAGGGGTATTAAGACAGCTATTCCTTACCCAGGATTAAATGGTTTAGAATGTCCAGCAGAACATTAACTAGACTCCTTCAGTAGGAATCTGTATACACATGGTTAGAAGGGTGAAAAAAGGACGTGCTATAAAGAGTGATTCTTTTTCTCTGATTGTATTTGCCTCCATAGAGCCACACTTCCCTTTCCCCTTTCTCCTCTCTGATTCAGGAGTCAGCTACACATTGGGCTTCTGGAGCTGTGGGGCAGCAAAAGGAGAGGCATATTTATATGCTAATATTCTGTAGGGGATTGTGGGCACCCATACATGCTCAAAAATGGTTTTGAGGCTGCATCTTCCATATGGCCCTGTGAAGGCAACACATTCAGAGAGCAAGAATGTTTGTAAATAACACTAAGATATGTATCTGTATATTCTCAGAGTTGCTATAGAAACATGAGATTTTAAAGTGATTTAATATGGATACTCAACTGAGCGAAATTGACGTTTAGTGCCTTCTGATGGCTCTCTAAGGCTACACAAGAATCTTTGACACCATCTGGACAACAATTCCACTATGCCATATGGGATCTTTCTGATACTTTTTAGTTATCTTCAAGCAGTACATACTGAATATGTAAACTATTTCAGTGCTGAGGGAAGCTGAATGGCTGCTGTTCAGGGAGAATGTCACTTACAGCAGCACCTAGAGAAATTTATAACACATCATCCTATTTATTTTTCAATATACTATAAAGGTACCAGTCAATCTCTGGGCATACATACAATTTGCATAAAATCCCATATAACAGAGACAGGCACTGGCATGGGCAAATTTCCAGGAGTAAAAGTTCCTTTAACCTAGCCACCAGCAGAAGCCTAAGTGAATACATACGTCCTGTAGTGTGCCCTGGAAGTTAAAAATCCTGGCCTTGGTTGCATTGACTGGGACATGGACTTCAGAGGTGAGGGTCCTATGCGAACCTCCAGGTCTTTGGTGTTGAGATCTGAGGCCTGTTAGAGAGTTGTTGAACTGATTGCCATCACTAGGATGATGCCTAGGAACAAAGACACTCATGTATATATGTTTTTGTATATGAGAAAAAGGAGACAGAATGGAGGTGAATAAAATTCAAAGGGGTAAAGAGCAGGTACTGGTAGGTGTAGAGAGCTGTGAATGTAACAGGCTAAAAAAAGAGTGCAAATGTTGAAGTTAAGAAATTACTTGGTAATAAAAAAAATTCATGGTACACTTTTCTTTGCACACAACATTTTTTATATAGTATGGACTGCTAAAAACAAAAATATTGAAACTGCATTCAAGAGTGTGGTCAAAAGTAATTGGTACTTAAAGGAACATCATATGCTCTCGAGGAGAGGGAAGGAGGGACAAAAACAGCAAGAAAACAAACCCTACTAGCCAGGCACTCTAGGGCCGAATTAGGAATTGGCTTTCATGACTTTTTGCTGTCTGGAAATGTTATTACAATATATAGCACTGGATTGTATAGCACCAAGAAGGTTGGTGGTGATTGGACATCTAACATAGTGAATGCCAGTGAAAATGAGGTAGGATCAGAGTCTAAAATAGGGAAAGAACAAGTCAAAAATTACTTAGACAAATTAGATGTCTTCAAATCACCAGGGCCTGATGAAATCCATCCTAGAATACTCAAGGAAATGACTAAGGAGTTATCTGAGCCATTAGCAATTATCTTTGAAAAGTCATGGAAGACAGGAGACATTCCAGAAGATTGGAAAAGGGCAAATATAGTGCCCATCTATAAAAAGGGAAATAAGGACAACCCGGGAAATTGTCAGCTTAACTTCTGTACCCGGAAAGATAATGGAACAAATAATTAAGCAATCCATTTGCAAACACCAAGAACAAATCGTGTCAAACCAACCTGATAGCTTTCTTTGACAGGGTAACAAGCCTTGTGGATAGGGGGGAAGTGGTAGATGTGGTATATCTTGATTTTTAGTAAGGCTTTTGATACAGTCTCGCATGACCTTCTCATAAACACACTAGGGAAATACAACCTAGATGGAGCTACTATAAGGTGGGTGCATAACTGGTTGGAAAACTGTTCCCAGAGAGTAGTTTTCAGTGGTTCACAGTCAAGTTGGAAGGGCATATCAAGTGGGGTCCCACAGGGATCGGTTCTGGGTCCGGTTCTGTTCAATATCTTCATCATCTTCATCAGTGATTTAGATAATGGCATAGAGAGTACACTTATAAAGTTTGCTGACAATACCAAGCTGGGAGGGGTTGCAAGTGCTTTGGAGGATAGGATTAAAATTCAAATTGATCTGGACAAACTAGAGAAATGGTCTGAAGTAAATAGGATGAAATTCAATAAGGACAAATGCAAAGTACTCCACTTAGGAAGGAACAATCAGTTGCACACATACAAAATGGGAAATGACTGCCTAGGAAGGAGTACTGCGGAAAGGAATCTGGGGGTCATAGTGGATCACAAGCTAAATATGAGTCAACAGTGTAATGCTGTTGCAAAAAAAAGCAAACATCATTCTGGGATGTATAGCAGGAGTATTGTAAGCAAGACCTGAGAAGTAATTCTTCTGCTCTACTCCACGCTGATTAGGCCTCAACTGTAGTATTGTGTCCAATTCTGGGTGCCACAGTTCAGGAAAGATGTGGACAAATTGGAGAAAGTCAGAGAAGAGTAACAAAAGTGATTCAAGGTCTAGAAAACATGACCTATGAGGGAAGATTGAAATAATTGGGTTTGTTTAGTCTGGAGAAGAGATGACTAAGAGGGGACATGATAACAGTTTTCAAGTACTTAAAAGGTTGTTACAAGGAGGAGGGAGAAAAATTGTTCTTCTTAACTGCTTAGGATAGGACAAGAAGCAATGGGCTTAAATTGCAGCAAGGGTGGTTTAGGTTGGACATTAGGAAAAGCTTCCTGTCGGAGTGGTTAAGCACTGGAATAAATTGCCTAGGCAGGTTGTGGAATCTCCATCATTGGGGATTTTTAAGAGCAGGTTGGACAAACACCTGTCAGGGATGGTCTAGATAATACTTAGTCCTGCCTTGAGTGCAGGGGACTGGACTAGGTGACCTCTCGACGTTCCTTCCAGTTCTATGATTCTATGATTGCTACAATACAATAATTAAAATTCAAAACTTTTTTAATTTTGTTGAGTAGGGTTGGAGAGAAGTGTCTTCAGAACCTGTTAATTGTTCCTCTTTGCATTGATTAATAAAGAGTTCATTTGCCTTCTCTGGACTGTGATCCCAGCCTCTGTGGGACTCTCGGCTCTTTTCCTGGCGTAGCTTTCAATTATATTCAGAAGATAACATTGTACAATCATATTATTTGTGCTTACACTTCATTGAATCTTAACGTTTGCCTTCCTAGAGCTGTACATCCAGCAAAGTTTTCATTAAGCTGCAAAACGCAGGCATTTCCCTCTGGTTTTCCATAGGTTATGTTCTTGGCTGTACAAATAGTGCACATCAGTTAAAAACCATCAAATGAACATATTAAGTGATTCAACTAAATGTCTTTCACCATGTCTAGCTTTAATTTCATTATCATTTTACTCAAAATCATTCCTGATATGTCTAGGAAGATTCATGATGTTATATCTATTTACATTTTTTCCAAATAATCTGAATCAGCATGTTTTAAAGAGAAAACAATTAGTATTGACACAGAACCCCCTACGGTAGGCTAATACAATACAGTTTTGCTCTGAAGGAAATCTCCTGCATCCAGTGTGTTCATAGAATGTGGTTGGAGGTTACAGTGATTTATCATGTTGATACATTTTCCTTGTAATTCCCTTAGGAAAATTATTTCTCACAGTCTCACAACTTTTTCCTATGTACACCTGCTATGTAGTTTCATTCTGGAAAAAAATATTTTTCTTGCACTTCATTATTTATTAAAGTTATAAGTGGAAAGTGTACACAAATTCACATTCTCTGTGGATTGGGCACAGTGAGACACAACACACATTAAACAGTGGGTTACATTTGCATTGGGACTTACTTTCCTTATCACTGGAAGGGCCTTCCTTGTCCTACCCTCATTCACTGGATTTACATTTTTAATTAAGATATTTGACCACATGACCTCTTTCCTGCTGTCCCTGGCTGATGTCCAGAATGCAGCTCTTGACCCAGAAGAAATTCTGGTAACTGAACCACATGCACCATTAAAATTCTTATCAAGTTCATTGATATGTTTTTTTTAAGGAGCAGAACTATGTGTACCCACACTAGTAGGCCAAGAGACATTGTGAACATGATGTGAAAGGGTCTTCTGTGGCTGTGAAGCTTCTGTGAGCCATACCTATGAAAGCTAATTTGGTTTTTCAGGCTTCTGAGGAGCAAGTTCACACCCTCATGATTTTACTTGTAAATGGAAAACCCACTACAGGTGAGCATGCACTGTGTTAAAACTAACAGCTAGCCAGAAGTTTTATGTACTCCTAATAATACAAAGCTGAATTTTAGGACCAGAGGTGGTGGGTTTTTTATTTATTTATTTATTTATTTATTTATTTAAATCAACGTGTTCTTTGATGAGAGGGCCCAACACTGAGAGCTTGGGTGGAAATACCAATTTTGTGCATGTGCACAGTTGAATAATTAAAGTTTTTTAAATTTGGGGTACTCCTTATTAAACTTATTCACCATTTTCAAATATAATTTCCAAGTAGATTTTCAGCAGATAATACACACTCTAGTATACATAACAGATAGTTACTAGAGGAGATACCAAGCCAGCATGTACCTAGATGCAGAAAAGATCTTTCATAGCTTGGAGGGTTCATGAAATCCCAGCACGTAGGGTTGAAATGTAGATATTTTATGAATAGGATAGAAACAGTTTATAGAATAAGCCAGTGATCCAGGTTCAAACAAAGACATTGACTTCTTTGCGGCTACAGTGTTGGTGGTCTTTCTTTTGTAAGAGCAATATTTCTTCATGTTCCCTCCCCAGACCAACTGTTCTGCTCTTTTTATCTTTCTCCCCTATTGGTTTTTCTCTTGCTTGGTTTTTCTGACTCTCCCCCTTCCCTCCTGCCCGCTTTCCCCTTCTCTGCACTGTTTCCATCCTCCTTCAGTGAATCTTAAGATGGGTGTTTCTTTAAAAAAAACATATCAATGAACTTGATAAGAATTTTAATGGTGCATGTGGTTCAGTTCAGAATCATCCAGGCAGGCAGTTGGAGACTGAGCCAGCACAGAGTCAGGGGTGGTGAGCAGGTGCAATTTGCTCTATGGGGAAGGATAGCATAAGTTACTTCACCACCTTTTGGGTGAGCAGCATCTCCCCCACCTCTCTTTATGCACCTAGTCAGCTAATCTGAGTGAGGAGAGGGTGGAGCCAGGTTTTCTTCCACTACTCACCCCTCTTTACTCCCTGCCTGCCCACTTGGTCATTGGGGAATAGTGGGCATGTAGCCTGTACATGTAGCATGTAGCCTACCCTCTGGCTTGAGCCATACACTGAGCAGCCATTGCTCAGCCAATTGGTGGAGTAAGGGAAGGGCCTTACTCCCTGTGTGAGACAGGGCTAAACTAATCTGGCCCTTTGGTAACAGAAATTGGTTTTAATTTTCATTTAAAAAAGATAATTAAACTAGGAGTTTCAGAGGCATTCTGCACCAGCCTGATTTTATTCTAAATACTTTTTCCTTTTTTATGGACTTTTAAAATGTCATTGTTTAGTGCAAGTGTCAGTACTAAATGATGATGAAAATAACTCTAAGCATGATGGTGTAGGCTAATGATGGGTGATCCTGAAAAGGCTTTGGGTCAGTTAGAATAGGCACGCTGAAATTTGGATGTTTATCAGAGTACTTTGACTGCCTTATCTCCTTTTCCCCCATGACAATCCAAAAGGCAATCTCTGGGTACATCCAGACTAGCTGCCGGATCGGTGGGTAGCGATCGATCCCCAAACGCGCTCCCGTCGACTCCGGAACTCCACCAGGGCGAGAGGCGGAAGCGGAGTCGACGGGGGAGCCGCGGCCATCGATCCCGCGCCGTGAGCACAAAATGATCTACTCTGGCTGGATTTCTGCTGGGATTCATTAGTTATCAGCAAGATCTGCATCAGTTTCAGATTTGTTTCAGTATCCGTGTGTTTCTCCTCTAGAAGTAGGTTTGTAAGTGGGTATTACCAGCTCTCAGGGGCAACCTTGGAATGGTTGGTTTACTGAAGCACAAAACCTTTCTTGCTCTGTGTAAGTGGAATCTTGTGGTTGAGTCTTTTTCTCCAGGGCGTGATTCAGATGCCTTTTCTCTTTCACACAGTTTTCAGTTGTTATGTTAGATGCTTTAACTTCTGATCTTAAAGTATCGCAGTGTTGGACAACTATTAGTGACTTGAATTTTCTTTCTTTGGTGTTAAGCTAACTTCAGTGCAGACCTCTAACCTAACTGTGGAGCTGAGTGCCTTTTCCAGCCTCTAGTTCAGATTGCAGGCGTGAGGAGAGCGAGCTGGTTGAGGTTGAATCCTGACAGAACAGTGGTATTGGTAGTTTGAGGAAAGCAGTTGGAATGTCTGGTATAAGTTATGTTCTCAACCAGAGGTGCTGGTTAGATCCTCAGTTATTGCTGGATGATCAGTTTCAGCAGTAGTCTGTGTAGGTTTTTTGTTTGTATTCATTTAGGAGGGGAGGGTGTAATCTTTTCCCTCTCTCTTGTCTGTTTCTCATTACTGTGATACATACTCTTGTCACCTCAGGACTCGACTGATGCTCCTTAGGGTTACATTAAATCCATTTGGATATTGTAGCTCATGTAGAATGCAGCAGTGGTTTGTTAAGCAGGGTATCTTGTTACAAGCATATTATACCCTCTGGTCTTTGCTTAAAGTGTTGGTTTAGACAGAATTCTAAGTGGCCTGGGACCTTTCCCCTTTAAAGTGTCTCTCTCTCCCTGTAATATGGTTGCAGTTGAGATCAATAGAATCATTTGAGGGGATGCTGCTTTGCTATAAAAGGAGAGCCAGTGGGTGTCCAAACATTTTTTTTTTTTAATTGGGACCCATTGTAGTTTGAATTTCCACCTATGAAAAGACAATGGATGAATCCTGTTCATACAAAATAAGCTCCCATTTGAACTTTCACCCAACTCTTAAACAAAACAACTTTTTTGAGATTCTAAACTGTTTGGATAATGGTCTTCCACATCTATTTCCATGGCCAGAACCCATCAGTATTATCAGAAATAAATTACCCCTCTTACATGCTCCCCCCAATCATTTATCTCTGTTATCTTCTTGGGAGGAGTGTGAAAGAGAGGCTAGATGTCTTCTAAATCTTTTTGGTGAAGTAAAAGAGGTGGCAAATTTGATTTGCCCCCCCTCACATTGCTTTTGGAGGGCTTGTTGGGGAGGAGATGGGTTACTGTGCTTTGAGCCAACAGGAGCTTTTTATGGTTTTTGTGTTTGTTTCTAGGTACAGTAACTCCTCACTTAAAGTCGTCCCGGTTAACGTTGTTTCGTTGCTAATCAATTAGGGAACATGCTCGTTTAAAATTGTGCAATGCTCCCTTCTAACATCGTTTGGCAGCCGCCTGCTTTGTCCACTGCTTGCAGGAAGAGCAGCCCATTGCAGCTAGCTGGTGAGGGCTTGGAACCAGGGTGGACTGGCAGCCCCCCATCAGCTCCCCGTTCCCCTAAGTTCCCTGTGGAGCAGCTGCCCAGCAGGCTAGAAATTGCAGCTGTCCTTCCCCCCCACTGCCATGCGCTGCTCCTGCCCTCTGCCTTGGAGCTGCTCCCCAAGACTCCTGCTTGCTGTGGGGGGGGGAGGGAGGAAGAGGGGGGCTAATGTCAGAGTGTCCCCCCCTCCTCCTGCTCCTGCATCCTGCTTACCCCATCTTCCATAGAGCAGGGGGGACACACGGCAGGGATCAGGACGGAGGGAGCTTGCTGGCAGCAGTTGAGGTCTCAGCAAGCTGATCTAATTAACAAGGCAGTGTACTTAAAGGAGAAATATGCATCTCACACACACACACACACACACACACACACGGTAAGAACATAAGAACATAAGAAAGGCCGTACTGGGTCAGACCAAAGGTCCATCTAGCCCAGTATCTGTCTACCGACAGTGGCCAATGCCAGGTGCCCCAGAGGGAGTGAACCTAACAGGCAATGATCAAGTGATCTCTCCCCTGCCATCCATCTCCATCCTCTGACGAACAGAGGCTAGGGACACCATTCTTACCCATCCTGGCTAATAGCCATTTATGGACTTAGCCACCATGAATTTATCCAGTCCCCTTTTAAACATTGTTATAGTCCTAGCCTTCACAACCTCCTCAGGTAAGGAGTTCCACAAGTTGACTGTGCGCTGCGTGAAGAAGAACTTCCTTTTATTTGTTTTAAACCTGCTGCCTATTAATTTCTTTTGGTGACCCCTAGTTCTTGTATTATGGGAATAAGTAAATAACTTTTCCTTATCCACTTTCTCAACATCACTCATGATTTTATATACCTCTATCATGTCCCCCCTTAGTCTTCTCTTTTCCAAACTGAAGAGTCCTAGCCTCTTTAATCTTTCCTCATATGGGACCCTCTCTAAACCCTTAATCATTTTAGTTGCTCTTTTCTGAACCTTTTCTAGTGCTAGAATATCTTTTTTGAGGTGAGGAGACCACATCTGTACACAGTATTCGAGATGTGGGCGAACCATGGATTTATATAAGGGCAATAATATATTCTCAGTCTTATTCTCTATCCCCTTTTTAATGATTCCTAACATCCTGTTTGCTTTTTTGACCGCCTCTGCACACTGCGTGGACATCTTTAGAGAACTATCCACGATGACGCCAAGATCTTTTTCCTGACTCGTTGTAGCTAAATTAGCCCCCATCATGTTGTATGTATAGTTGGGGTTATTTTTTCCAATGTGCATTACTTTACATTTATCCACATTAAATTTCATTTGCCATTTTGTTGCCCAATCACTTAGTTTTGTGAGATCTTTTTGAAGTTCTTCACAATCTGCTTTGGTCTTAACTATCTTGAGTAGTTTAGTATCATCTGCAAACTTTGCCACCTCACTGTTTACCCCTTTCTCCAGATCATTTATGAATAAATTGAATAGGATAGGTCCTAGGACTGACCCTTGGGGAACACCACTAGTTACCCCTCTCCATTCTGAGAATTTACCATTAATTCCTACCCTTTGTTCCCTGTCCTTTAACCAGTTCTCAATCCATGAAAGGACCTTCCCTTTTATCCCATGACAGCTTAATTTACGTAAGAGCCTTTGGTGAGGGACCTTGTCAAAGGCTTTCTGGAAATCTAAGTACACTATGTCCACCGGATCCCCCTTGTCCACATGTTTGTTGACCCCTTCAAAGAACTCTAATAGATTAGTAAGACACGATTTCCCTTTACAGAAACCATGTTGACTATTGCTCAAGAGTTTATGTTTTTCTATGTGTCTGACAATTTTGTTCTTTACTATTGTTTCAACTAATTTGCCCGGTACCGACGTTAGACTTACCGGTCTGTAATTGCCGGGATCACCCCTAGAGCCCTTTTTAAATATTGGCGTTACATTAGCTAACTTCCAGTCATTGGGTACCGAAGCCGATTTAAAGGACAGGTTACAAACCTTAGTTAATAGTTCCGCAACTTCACATTTGAGTTCTTTCAGAACTCTTGGGTGAATGCCATCTGGTCCCGGTGACTTGTTAATGTTGAGTTTATCAATTAATTCCAAAACCTCCTCTAGTGATACTTCAATCTGTGACAGTTCCTCAGATTTGTCACCTACAAAAGCCAGCTCAGGTTTGGGAATCTCCCTAACATCCTCAGCCGTGAAGACTGAAGCAAAGAATCCATTTAGTTTCTCCGCAATGACTTTATCATCTTTAAGCGCTCCTTTTGTATTTTCATCGTCAAGGGGCCCCACTGGTTGTTTAGCAGGCTTCCTGCTTCTGATGTACTTAAAAAACATTTTGTTATTACCTTTGGAGTTTTTGGCTAGCCGTTCTTCAAACTCCTCTTTGGCTTTTCTTATTACACTCTTGCACTTAAGTTGGCAGTGTTTGTGCTCCTTTCTATTTGCCTCACTAGGATTTGACTTCCACTTTTTAAAGGAAGTCTTTTTATCTCTCACTGCTTCTTTTACATGGTTGTTAAGCCACGGTGGCTCTTTTTTAGTTCTTTTACTGTTTTTCTTAATTTGGGGTATACATTGAAGTTGAGCCTCTATTATGGTGTCTTTAAAAAGGGCCCACTCAACTTGCAGGGATTTCACTTTAGTCACTGAACCTTTTAACTTTTGTCTAACTAACCCCCTCATTTTTGTATAGTTCCCCCTTTTGAAATTAAAGGCCACAGTGTTGGGCAGTTGAGGTGTTCTTCCCACCACAGGGATGTTGAATGCTATTGTATTATGGTCACTATTTCCAAGCGGTCCCGCTATAGTTACCTCTTGGACCAGCTCCTGCGCTCCACTCAGGATTAAATCTAGAGTTGCCTCTCCCCTTGTGGGTTCCCGTACTAGCTGCTCCATGAAGCAGTCATTTAAAGTATCGAGAAATTTTATCTCTGCATTTCGTCCTGAAGTGAAATGTTCCCAGTCAATATGGGGATAATTGAAATCCCCCACTATTATTGGGTTATTAATTTTGATAGCCTCTCTAATTTCCCTTAGCATTTCATCATCAGTATTACTGTCCTGTTCAGGTGGTCGATAATAGATCCCTAATGTTATATTTTTACTAGAGCATGACATTTCTATCCATAGAGACTCTATGGAACCTGTGGATTCGCTTAAGATTTTTACTTCATTTGAATCTACACTTTCTTTAACATATAGTGCCACTCCTCCCCCTGCATGGCCTGTTCTGTCCTTCCGATATATTTTGTACCCCGGAATGATTGTGTCCCATTGATTGCTCTCAGTCCACCAGGTTTCTGTGATGCCTATTATAGCTATATCCTCCTTTATCACAAGGCACTCTAGTTCACCCATCTTATTATTTAGACTTCTGGCATTTGTGTACAAGCACTTTAAAAACTTGTCCCTGTTTATTAGCCTGCCTTTTTCTGATGTGCCAGATTCTTTTTTATGTGGCTGTTTATCATTTGATCCGGCCCTTACATTATACTTTTCAGTCCTCTGCTCCTGACTATAACCTGGAGATTCTCTATCATCAGACTCTCCCCTAAGAGAAGTCTGTGTCCGATCCACACGCTCCTCTGCAGCAGTCGGCTTTCCCCCATCTCCTAGTTTAAAAACTGCTCTACAACCTTTTTAATGTTTAGTGCCAGCAGTCTGGTTCCACTTTGGTTTAGGTGGAGCCCATCTCTCCTGTATAGGCTCCTCCCATCCCAGAAGTTTCCCCAGTTCCTAATGAACGTGAACCCCTCCTCTCTACACCATCGTCTCATCCACGCATTGAGACGCTGAAGCTCTGCCTGCCTACCTGGCCCTGCGCGTGGAACTGGGAGCATTTCTGAAAATGCCACCATAGAGGTCCTGGATTTCAGTCTCTTCCCTAGCAGCCTAAATTTGGCTTCCAGGACATCTCTCCTACCCTTCCCTATGTCATTGGTACCTACATGTACCACGACCACCGGCTCCTCCCCAGCACTACACATAAGTCTATCTAGATGCCTCGAGAGATCCGCAACCTTTGCACCAGGCAGGCAAGTCACCATACGGTTCTCCCGGTCATCACAGACCCAGCTATCTACATTTCTAATAATCGAATCTCCCATTACTAACACCTGCCTTTTCCTAGAAACTGGAGTTCCCTCCCCCGGAGAGGCAACCTCAGTGCGAGAGGCAACCCCAGAACCATCTGGAAGGAGGGTCCCAACTACGGGAAAGTTTCCCTCTGCTCCCATTGACTGCTCTACTTCCCTGGGCCCTTCTTCCTCCTTAACAGCACAGGTGCTGTCTAAGCGGAGGTGGGACAATTCTACAGTGTCCCGGAAAGCCTCATCAACATACCTCTCTGCCTCTCTCAGCTCCTCCAGTTCCGCCACCCTGGCCTCCAAAGTCCGTACATGGTCTCTGAGGGCCAGGAGCTCCTTGCACCGACTGCACACATACGCCACCCGCCCACAGGGCAGGTAATCATACATGCAACAGTCGGTGCAATAAACTGGATAGCCCCCACTCTGCTGCTGGGCTTCTGCCTGCATTGTATCCTAGTTAGTGAAAGGGTGGTTTACAGAAGGGAGTTTTGGAATGTGGTTTGGTTTATAGGTTTTAGGGGGGGGCCACGGGGATGGGGTTACGGCTGGCGAGGGACTCCCACTCCCTTCCCACTCCCCTTCTAAACTCCCTTGCGAAACTCCCTGTTAGCAGCCCCTGGTCGCTTGTGCGCGGCTTTATAAAGCCCTGGCCTGAGTGAATGCCCCGCCCACTGATTAAGGCTCAGCCAATTACCAGAGGCTTCGAGCTTTCAAACCTGCCTCCAACTGCCAGCCAGAGCACACGGTCCCTCAAACAACCAAACAAACAAACACAAGCTCAGCACACAGCAAGTAACCCCCAAACACAAACAAACACACACTACAGACAGTCACTTACCCCACAGATGCTGTATTAGCTCCTCCTTCACCTGGAGAACTCCCTTGCGAAACTCCCTGTTAGCAGCCCCTGTTCGCAAAGCCAACGGTGTGTGTCTCTGTCTGTCTGCGATGCTGTCTCCCCTCCCTCCATTCCTGCTGCCTTGTAGAGTGTGAGAGTTAACCCTTGAGGGCTCAGCCAATTGCTAGTTCATCATTTAGTAGTAAGACATTCCCTGGGAAATATCGCACCCTCTGACTCCTCCACCTCAACCAAGCTTCACAATCATCATCCCTGTGTACCAGTATTAAATTGTGTGTGTGTGTGTGTGTATGTATGTATATAGTGTGTATATATACAGTCTTTTGTCTGGTGGGAAAAAAAATTCCCTGGAACCTAACCCCCTCATTTACATTAATTCTTATGGGGAAATTGGATTCGCTTAACATCGTTTCGCTTAAAGTCACATTTTTCAGGAACGTAACTACAACATTAAGTGAGGAGTTACTGTACAATATATTGTAGCAATCAAGTCTGAAAGTCATGAATGTGTGGATTGCTGTGGGAAAGTTTGAATCTGATAGCACTCGATATGGAATTCTTGACAGAGTTAGGTAGAATAGGGCAACTTCAGCAGCTGTAGGAATCCAGTATCAGTTAACAGCGCAGGAGGTGTTTGAATAGTGATAAGCACAATAAAAATACTTAAAGAACCCCAAGACTACAGACCATCTTGAAAACAGGATAGACAATGGTGTGGAGCTTTTCAAAGTGTTTCTCTATTACTAGAATTACATCCATTTTGCCTAGTTTAAGTTCCATCCAGCCTTAACCTTACAGGAAAGTATGACCATGCTTATTAAACTTCACTGTAATGGAGATTTATGTATTTCTTTGGAGAGCCTCCTGCAGTTCTCATTAGTAGGGTCACCCCATCTATTGGTCTATTGTCCTCCCTCTCCAAATCCCTTTTCAAAGATTCAGGAGCTACTCTCTCTCCCTTCCTCTATTATCACTCCTATGCCTATGCCACTTCAGCACGGAGAATACCTGACATAAACCAGGCAACAGTCTAACTAGTGTTATCTTGTAATGTCTGTCATTGTAGCATCTGACTGCTGAGGAAGAACACCTGAGCACAATTTACGACTGTAAGCCACTTGCTGACACCTGGCAGCAGGTTGAAGGGCTCACAGTGAGAACTGGCCACAGTAGAGGAGATGATAGGCAAGTTGGGACTTACAACCTACCTTGGGACTTATATGGCCCTTTTTTCCCTCGCAACACCTCTGTGAGGTAGAGCTGTACCAATATCCCTATCTTGCAGGTGGGGACACCAAAGCATGGAGAGATGAAGTGATGGAAAGAATCCTTCAGAGCAAAGAACTGAATGCAGATCTCCCTCAGTGCCAGCCTGGTGCCTTAACCACAAGACAGTCATTACAGGCAGAAGTCCTGATTTGATAGTGTCTTCCAGTGATCACAGACCTTCGCTCAGCCATGTCACCGATGGTGCTCCCTAGATTCCTGGAACTTAGCTATTGACCACAGGTCCAGCCATCTAAGGACAGGCCAGTTTTCAAAAGACTTAGAAATTCTAAGAAGTAGGAATTCTATTTGCCATTTTTTTACTTTATTTTTGACAATTTTAGCAATGAATATCTCACTGTTAGAGTGAGATACTACTGCAAAAGCTACAGTTTGAAGCTTTCAGGTGGCATCCATCATTGCTGTCTAGTTCAGCAGCACATGAGATAACAATTCACATCCGAATTGAAGCAGGGGAAAAAGGTAACAGTAATTGCAGTGGTTCAATTATAAAATCTGATTTCTCGTGATGTGCCAGATATAGAAACAAATGCGCTACATCTTTGGAAAGACTGGAATACTAGCTTTTCAGTGGTGTATGATATTTGTTTCTAGCCCAGATAGTTTGCAAGATATCGTACCATAAGAGTCACTGGACCTGCAGTCTAGGAATTCACTTCTGCTACTGGTTAGTGTAGGGCTAAATTTCTCACATTGTGAACCAGTGTAACTTTCATTGATGTATGAATCTGAACAAGACTCTAAAATGTGTGCTGCTGTCAGGGCCGGCTCTGGCTTTTTTGCCGCCTCAAGCAAAACAAACAAACAAACAAAAAAACTTGCGGCGCGGCCGGAGCCAGAGTGCAGGGGGACTCCCTGCGCTGGTGACCTGGCTAGCGGGGTAGAGAGCGGGGGGAGAGAGAGAAGGGGGCTGCCAGGGCTTCAGTGGGGCGCTGTCAGCGGCCCCAGCCGCTGAGCCGCCTGCCGGGAGGGCTCCGCGCCACGGTCGGCTGGGAGGGAAGGACGTGGGCTGCCCTGCCGGGCTTGCTGCAGGGTGCTCCCCTCCTCTGCACCGCCGCCCCCTACAGGACGGCTGGAGCAGAACAAAAAAAAAAGAAAAAAAAGCGGCCGTGCCGCCCTAGGATTGGGCCGAATGCCGCCTTTTACAATCTGCCGCCCCAAGCACGAGCTTGCTCGGCTGGTGCCTGGAGCCAGCCCTGGCTGCTGTGGCATAAATTGGTATGCAGGAAGGCAGAAAGGTGGTAGCTGTCTTATAATTGCTTACGCTAGGTATGCCTTTTCAAATTTTTCCTTGACCTATTAGCAACAGGATTCAGTGCCATAATTTCATGTATCTAAATGTTTCTTGCATCCAGCTGTGGCCACTGATTCGCATACTGAATTTGATGTTAAGTAGAATGAGAAAGATGACTTAATGGATCTTGAAAATGTTTACTGCTATTGGAACCATTCTGCTGTCTTCATTACCAAGAGTAGGTTCTGCCTGAATTATTGCTCTTCTTGTGTGCCAAATGATTGGGTTTTTCTAAAGCAAAGACTGCATTAAAATACCAGTCTACACCAGCTGTTTCTCTACCAGAGAGAAATTAAGAACACCCATTATATGAGATACTGTTAGAATTCTCCTCCACTCTCATTCATGTAAAGATAGGTTGCCTCAGTTTCTCTAAAACATAATAGTCTTTCCTCATAACATTGCTTGTTGGGGATTTCTTAGAGTTGTATGTAGTTTGGGAAGATATGAAGAGTCTGGGGAAAATTGGCTTCAGCAGTTTAATGGCAGAATAAGAACTATAAGTGCACCTCTCACTTGAAAGTATTCTAGAGTGTACTTATGAAAGCAAATCTCTCCTACTTAATTTATCTGTGTTTTCTGATTTATTTTGTTAACGTCTGTGGATTTTAAGTGATTATTTTTATAGGTCAGAATGAATATATAAAGAACTGAAATGATAGCTGATGTGTCAGTTTGATTTGCTGTATGAAATTGTCTGATCAGTAAGACCCTACCTGTATTGTGGTGCAAAAAGTAAAAATGTTTGCATTTATGGTGTCAGAATTCATGGGTATTGCATTTCCCTGATGCTGCCTTGCTTCCAGCTGTTGCCCCATTTAAGGCAGAGCTTCGTATCTGATGAACCTGTCTGCAACCCTTCCATGCAAGAAGAAACAAAGACAAGCCCTCCCAATTGCTGAATCTGCCTGCAGCCGCCTCGCTTCTGCTTAGGGTGACCAGATAGCAAGTGTGAAAAATCGGGACAGGGAGTGGGGTGGGGGGGAGTAATAGGAGCCTATATAAGAAAAAGACCCCAAAATTGGGACTGTCCCTATAAAATCGGGACATCTGGTCACCCTACTTCTGCTCCCCCTCCCCCATCTCCTGGTCGCTGAAGCAGCTAACCCATAATACCTCAACAAGTGCCCTGAATAAGCCCTTCTCCATTTGTCCAGCTAACCCAAACACCTAATCCAATTTAAAGATGAATTTGTAATAATACTGATAAGAGATTTTCTCCAGCTGTCCAACATGGTATCTGGAGCAATCCCTGTGCCAGCTTCCCTCATAAAAATAAACAATACCGGAGCCATTTCCATCTTCCAGCTGACAAACCCACCTTCAGTTCTCACAAATAGCTTCACTCTCTCAGCTGTTGAATCCTTCTAAACCCTGTGCTGTAGACATATGCAGCCCAAATTCCAGCTTCCAAATCCTCTCGTTCTCAGAGAGAGACTTAATTGCCACCAGTTCAGAGTCATTGCTATAGAATATTCTGTTAGAGGTCGTCTTCTGTCTTATCTCTAGGGACATCCATCTTGGGCAGCCAACTTGTTTTTCCTAATATGTGAAGGTCTAACAACTCATTCCTTTCTGTTCTTTCTCTGGCTGTTGGGAGTTGAACTGAAACCTCTGAAGTAGAACAGCATGTACTTAAATGTTCTTTTACTCTCATCTTGGGGATTTAAGTCCCCACTAAAATAAATAAACAAAACACCTCCACCCCAAGGAAAATAATTTTTTTACTTCCATATGTTTGTTTAAAAATCAGCTTATTTTATTTTTTGAGTAAGTTTTAAATTAACTTCCCTGCTCGTTTGAGAGAATTTGACAGTTACAGTTAATGTAGCCATTTTATGAGGGTTGACATTTTGATTTATTATATGACTTTTATTGCTTTATCACTGAGGCTGAAAATACCAGACTCTTTGTGGTTATTTATTAACAGATCCCAAAGCCATTGACTTAGACAGTTTCAGTCTGTTTTAGTACCTTGATTAATTTGGGATTTATATGGCACTTTTGTTTTTATTCAGTGTATCAAATGTAATTTAAGAAATTAAACTAATTTTGCCACAATAAAACTGGGATAGCAGAGTGACTTGTTTAGAATGAAAATGCTTATACTTCCAGCCCTGAAAAAGAGAACCTACAATCTTATGCAAAACTATGGAAGGCAATCTTACATTACCATGCGAGAAAATATGATAATAGGGACTCCTCCTTCTTGTATTTTCCCCATTTAAACATTGTAAAGCACTGAAACTCACCCCAGCTACACTAGCACAGCTACACTAGCATTTTAAACAGCTTTTTATTCCAAAAGAGGTGATATCTCCCATTGTAGAATCTTAATATGTAAATTGGGGCTTTTTCTCATGGTATGCTGACATGTAAAATAATAATAAAGGCCACAGCCCTGTCAATTTGTATGCATAGGTGAAGTATCCTCCCACACACATTAGCTTGTAGGATTACTATGATCCCCATTTTACAGATGGGTGCTAAGACACAGAGATAAAGTGACTTGGCCCAGGTCCCACAGGAAGTCTATGGCAGAGCAGAAACTGATTACCTGAGTCTCAATCCAGTGTTTTAACCACAGGCTAGTGGTTTTTAGTCACAGTGGTCCATAAAGTCATCAATATCCTTCCACAAGAAAGTAAAAACTTTGCAAAATAACTTAAAAGTTAATGCTCTTGTCCTCTGGAATATACTTTCTAGAAGTGTTACAGGCAAAGAGAGGAAATTAAAGTGAATATGAGACAGTAGATTACAGCATTAACTATGTGATTTTTCTTGCTCACTCCAGACTGGCTACCACTAGTCAGTCTAACAGTAGAAGATGACTCTCCCATTCGTTCTTCCCTGGGACAGCCATACTACGGAACTGGTCATGTTTAGTATACTAGAGTTTTATAGGTGTGATGCTGACAGATGAGCTCAGGCCAGAGCCACAGGCCAATTCACTTGTGTGTTAATAGAGATCAAAGGAGATATTGATTGTATTGTATCTGTAGACTGTTGTTTACTATTATATTACATTTATTTTATGCACGCCCAGTAATTAAATAACCCTAGATCAAAGTGTGTGTTAATGTAAGAGTGTATTCAGGAGTTAGAACTTCAGGAAAACTAATGGAATGTTACTTGTATTGTTCTCACTTATCTTTCCTATTATAATGTAATGGCAGGTATTTACATTATGTATATCCCTGTGACTAAATAATTCATCGAATTAAAATGAATGAGTGCTAAATTCAAAACAATTGACCATTGTGTGGGTACAGACACATGTCAGATTGTTGTCTGTGATAAGAAGCTATAAGTACTGATTCAAAGAGAGATCCTGTATCTCTGGATTGTTTGGATTCTAATGTGTAGAATAGCTGAACAAGAAGACTGAGATCCCCATAGTTACTCTAGAAAAGACTTTTGGGAAACTGGCAGGTTACTACATCTCTGCTCTCATTTTGGATTTACAAACTTTGACTCAACTGTTATTATATTTTGCCTACTTTAACATCTCAATAACTTTCATTTTTTTCTTAGCTAATAAACCTACAGTTAGTTTACTATAGAATTGGCTGTCTTTGGTGTAAAATCTGGAGTATCAATTGATTTGGGGTAAGTGACTGGTCTCTTGGAACTGGGAGAAACCTGATGTGGTGTGATTTTTGGTTTTAATAACCTTTTATCACAAAGTTCAGCTTGTCTGGGTGACAAGATAGACTGTCTGTGACTCCATGGTAAGACTGGTACAGTGTTACAGGAGTTAACATTTGTTACCGACTTGGTGAAATGCAATTATAGAACACACCACAGTTTGGGGTATCTGTCCTTGTTTTCTGACAGTTTGCTCTGAGTTGGTCACTCAGTGTTGAGCCACTCCAGACAGTGTGCCAATAAGTTCAAAGACATTGGTAATACATTTCTTTTTATATAGATATTTTCTCTCTTCAGAGATGGAAAAGCAGCTAGGCCTGAATATACTCTGCACTGAATTACTTCCTCCCAGAATGTTCCCTACCATTTAAACACAACAAAACAAAAAAACACAGACCAGCCAAACAACTAAAACACCCCGAATCCATATTAGTTACTGAAGAAGTAATATTTGTATCCATTGTATGATATAACCATTACTTCATGTGCAGTGATGAGCTCCCAAAATCCTACCCCCTTACCGGGTCCTCGGCGGCACTTCGACGGCAGGGAGGTCTTCACTCACTCCGGGATTTCGGCGGCAGGTCCTTCACCCGGAGCGAGTGAAGGACCCGCCGCCGAAGACCTGGTAGGGAATCGTGCGGTGAGTACAAGTCGCACATGCCTTTCTCCCCCCTGCCACCCACCCATCCGACCCCAACCCACGTCCTGCCCCCGACTGCCCCCCTCAGAACCCGCGACCCATCAACCCCCCCGTCCTTGTCCCCTGACCACCCCCTCCCAAGACCCCCCACCCTAACTGCTCCCCAGGACCCCACCCTCTACCCAACTCGCCCCACTCCCTGTCCCCTGACTGCACCAACCCCATCCTCCACCACCACCACCACCACCCTGACAGACCCCCGGGACTCCCACGCCTACCCAACCCCCGTTCCCCATCCCCTGACCACCCCCCCAGAACCTCCGCCCCCTCCAACCGCTCCCTACCCCTTATCCAACCCCTCCTCCCAGCCCCGGCCCGGCCCCCTTACCAGGTTGCTGTGTAAGGATGCCGCGCAGCCGCTGGAGTTTGCAGCTCCACCCCCTTACCCAGAGGTGAAAGTAAGCCAGTGCGCCGTACAGGGTGGCCCGGCTTCCCCAGAAGCTGGGGTAGCGGCAGCGGGGCTCTGGGGGCTATTTTAAGAAGTCCTGGGCTCCCGCTGCTTCTACCGCCCTGGCCCTTTAAATAGCCGCCCGAGCCCCACCGCCACTACTCCAGGGCTCGGGTGGCTATTTAAAGGGCTGGGGCGGTAGAAGCAGAGGAGCCCCAGGCCCTTTAAATAGCCCCCGGAGCCCTGGGGTAGCAGGGCGCTCCAGGGGCTATTTAAAGGGCCGGAGCTCCAGCTGTCTCTGCCGCCCCGGTCCTTTAAATAGCCGCTGGAGCCCCGCCGCTTCCCCAGGGCTCCGGGGGCTCTGCGAGGGTGGGAGGGGAGCGGGAGAGGGGCCGGGGGAGCCTCCCCAGCTGAGAGCTCAGGCGGGCCAGACAGGACGGTCGGCCCGTGGACTGGAGTTTGCCCACCCGCGCGCCCCTTTAGGAACCAGTTCTACACCGGCTTCTAAATTTAGCAATCGGTTCTTGCGAACCAGTGTGAACCGGCTCCAGCTCACCACTGTTCACGTGAGAGCATTTTGCACTTAGGCATTCTTTAAGAAGAAAGGAAGGCATGAACTATCAAGACCACAAAAGCTTACAGCTTAGGTTGCAGACATACTTGTCTTATATATTTATTGCCTGATAATAAAAACATTCCTTGATAGTCTCTCTCCAGGTCAGATTTTGCAGGAATATTGATAGCTAATACTTCAGGTAAAAATCCCCATTTGTGTGCCCCTGCAGACAACCTGAAGACCAATATCCCACTGCTGTCTTTCCCGTACATTTTGTGCATCAGAGCAGACTTAGAGGAATCATTAAGCCCGTACACCTCTGTGATTCTCCTAAGGCATCATGCTTAGGGACTTGGATTTTTAGTTAACCTCCTTGATTGCCAAATTGAGCCTCCCTCTCATTCACATTAGGCAGAGTCAGAATGTCCTTTTATGAGGACCATAAGAATTGCCATACTGGATCAGATCTAAACTCTGTCTAGGTCAGTATCCTCCTGAAGGTGCAGAACCCCACAGTAGACAGATGTGGGATAATCTGTCCCTCACATTGCTTCTCCAACTTGTCTCTTGTAGTTAGAGATTGTCTTAAACCCTGAAGCATAAAGTTTAATATTTCTTCCAAAACTTTTGTTGTCATCAGTTATAACTCTGGATATTCCTGATATTTGTATAACTGTCCAGTACCTTTTTGAATGTTGTTTATTTATGGGCCTCAGAGACTTCTTGTGACAAAGAATTCTATGGTCTAAACTGAGGGCCTTTCATTCTGGATTGCAGATGTATGTGAATTGCCTTGCTTTTTTTCTGCATAGCCTTTTAAAAGTCCATTTCAAATATTTATTTTTCATAGTTGGAAGTTCCTTCTGTAAGCATCCCGGTCTCTTTAGAAAACAAAAATTCATTGTGATTCATTCAGCTTACTTTGACCAAACTAATGCCAGCTGTATCCAATGCAGCATATGAATTGCATTGGTTTTAACAAACACCATTTTTCTACTTATTTAACTTTCCAACCTACTCTCCTCAGTACTTGTAACAGTACTTGTATTGTTTAAGAAATTACAGAAGCCTGTGCAAATGTATGTGCAATAAATATAATTTATAGAACAGTATTAAAAATGGTAGATTGTTGATACTTACTTTCTGTTTTTACATGACAATCTATTTAGATTGTGAAATACACTTTAAATGTGCATTGTGAAAGTTTAACTGATAACCACCACCTTTTTCCACACATTTGTTGAGTCTTTATGGTGTTTTAAGAGCAGTGCAACTCTTGGAATGCTATGTCATAAAGCAGACAAAGAAGTTGCTTAATATTTTACTATTTGTTCAATAATATCTAGTATTCTATTATAAGAAGATTAAATCCAAAGATAATGTTAAGGGCTTCATAACTGCAACATCCACTGGCAAAAAACAGAATGATCCCTCAATTATTTTTTCTGTACTCTTATCATTTATATGATCAGCTAATTGACTTATAAAACAAACACATTTACTCTTAAGATTAGCCTTTTCCTATTATTAAGAAATCATGCTTATTCCAGAATAGAGAGACTTCAGCCATTAAAGGAACTTAAAAATTCCACTTTTCTGAAGACTTTAACCTACTATTCCTTTTAGTAGCTCCTAAAGTTAATATAAATGAAAGAGATTAGTGAACAAATATTTGTCTGTGTCTTTGTTTATTTGATCACACTGTATATGCAGTTTCACTGTTTTCCTAATATAAGTTAATTAAGGCCTCATCCTGCTAATACTTAGGCAGGTGAGTAACTTTACCTAAGTGAGTAGCTCCATCTTGCAGGATCAGGCCATTAGTTAGTTTCTCTTGCTATTGTGTGTGGGTCTTTCCTTGCAGCAATAGGAGAGAGGAAAACATTTAAGAACATACAAAAATATGATAGTAAAAACATAAGAATTGGACCAAGGAGTAGGTATCCCACATCAGAGACTATTTTTCCTTTTTTCATTGACTAGATTTCACATTGACAGTATCTCTAAGTATGTTATTGTGTGAGGTTCTTTGGCCTGTGTTATGCAGCTTGTCAGACTAGATGATCATAATGATCCCTTGTTGTTTTAAAATCTATTAAAGCTGTTTACATGATCAAGGAAAGTGTTGGGCACCCTAGAACTATTGTAGAATTGCATTGTTCTGTTAGTGTAAAACGGTGTTTCACAGCCAATCATTATGTATTTCTTTTATTTCCCTGAATGGTATGTGGTTGCAGTAGGCACTCAGATGAGATTGGTAGATATTATAAGAATTATATCAGATTTTGTGCACCTGTAGGTATTCAGAAAAATGTATTAAAAATATGTCCGTGTTATAAAGGAGGAGATTTACTGTGGTGCATATTGGTGCAGGTCAGAGTCTCAATCTGCCTAGATTTTCTGCAATGAGACTAAGGGCTTGTGTTCCCTGCAAAGTTAACACTAATTGTAACTCAAGTGTTGCCCCTAACACGGGTCCCATCCTCACACAAAACCCCTTAACTTGAATGTGAGGATGCTTTTAATATGAGTTGGCTGGCCTGAGAGGGGCTGTAGTGTAGGCTGCAGCATCAGATAGCATAACTCATCAGCTCTTAGCACAACCATGCTCAAATGCTAGTCTGCGTCTGCACCACTAGTCCTCCAGCATGCTCAAACAAGGACAGACAAGTCTTGCCACAATTCACTGGGGAAGAATTCATAGAGGAACCTGGCTTAGTGTAGTGTTAAGAACCATAGGATGTGCCCCCAGAAGTCTTAGCACCACAAGCATGTGCAGAGCTTGTATGGATACAGCCACTTGACTGCCATTTTGCAGTGTAGCTCTTGCTCAAGCTAGACTAAGGCTTTGTCTACACTGGCAATTGACCAACAAAACTTTTGTCGTTCGCAGGTGCTTAAAACCCCCCTCCCCGAAAGACAAAAGTTTTGCCATGGCAAGTGGCAGTGTAAACAGTGGGTTGTCAGCAGGAGCACTCTCTTGTTGACAACGCAAACCCCGCTCATAGGGGGTGGAAGTATTTTGTCAGCAAAAGTGCTGAAAAACAGTGTTTATGCTGCCTGACTTTTAGCGACACGGCCGTGTTGCTAAAAGCTGTGTAGTGTAGACAAAGTCTAACTTGAGAAGAGTAACTTTTGTATGTAACTTGCATTAACTTTTCAGTGAAGACAAAGTTAAGGCCAGCTAATTATTTTGAGTTCCAGTAAAGAAGACAACCAGACAAGACCTGTGTAGCAATTGGACACAAAGAACTTAATTCAGCAGAATACAGTTGCAGATTGTTGTGAGGTAAAAAATGAGTGGGACAGTGTCAGGGAGAGACGGCAGATATTTGATCCTGCCCTGAGTTTGCTGCTACGTGGCCAATTTGTCAGTAATGACCAGTAGCAGGAATAAGGCCCAGATACTGAGCAAGTAGTTTAGGACCTCATTAGCATGATAAAGATCAAGCCTAAGCTCCTGTCTCCACTGTTCTCTGCCTCCCCCGCCCCCCTTTAAAAAACAAACAAACAAAAACCTCTGCAAGCTTAGGAGTAATTCAGTGGGTAGGCAGGTGGCTTGAAATTTGCTGTTGAAATAGGCTTTGTCTACATTTGAAAGGTATATTGGTATAGCTATATTAGGGCATGTCTACACTGGCAGAGTTATAGCGCCGCTCAGACGGCACTGAAGGGAAATCACTGTTGTGTGTTCACACTGTCAGCTGCCCGCGCAATAGTGTGCTCACATTTATGACACTTGCAGCGGTATTCGGAGCGTTGCACTCTGGGAAGCTATCCCACAGAGCATTTCTTCCTCTTCTGCCACTAAGGGTTGTGGGAAGACAGAGGGGGTTGCGGGGCATCCTGGGTCCTGTCCCAATGCCCCGTGATGCATTGCTTCGCATCCCAGCAATCCCTGTGCTTCTGTCTGCATTTGGTGCCATCTTTCAACGGTTTGTGTATTGCGTGCTCTGCCTCTTCAGACTGCTACCGATCAATCACTAACCAGTTCAGAGTGGGAAAATCGACCATTGGACTTGTGTTGATGGAAGTGTTCGGGACCATTAATCGCATACTGCTTTGAAAGACCGTGACTCTGGGCAACGTGCGTGACGTGGATGGCTTTGCCCAAATTGGCTTCCCTAACTGCGGAGGGGCGATAGATGGGACACACATTCCAATTCTAGCACCAGACCAGCTAGCCACTGAGTACATTAATCGCAAGAGGTGGTTCTCAATGGTTCTCCAGGCGCTTGTGGATCACCGTGGGCGTTTCACAGACATTAATGCAGGCTGATCCGGAAAGGTGCATGATGCATGCATCTTTTGGAACAGTGGCCTGTTCAGGAAGCTGCAAGCATGGACTTTCTTCCCAGACCAGAAGATCACCATAGGGGAAGTTGAAATGCCCATTGTGATCCTGGGAGACCCCGCCTACCCCTTAATGCCGTGGCTTATGAAGCTATACACGGGGAACCTTGACAGCAGCAAGGAGCGGCTCAACAATAGGCTGAGCAAGTGCAGAATGGCTGTTGAGTGTGCTTTTTGGCTGTTTATAAGCCTGCTGGCGCTGCCTCTATGGGTAGCTGGACCTGGCCAATGACAATATTCCTATGCTTATAGCCGCGTGCTGTATGCTCCATAATATTTGTGAAGGGAAGAGTGAAAGCTTGACTCAGGGCTGGACTGCTGTGGCTCAGCACCTGGAGGCTGAGTTTGAACAGCCAGAGACCAGGGCTATTAGAGGGGCCCAGCGCGGGGCCATAAGGATCAGGGATGCCTTGAGGCAGCAATTTGAAGCTGAAAGCCACTAATATTTGTTGCTATGCTCGGGAGTGCAGTGCTTGTAATGCTAGGAGGTGATTGGTGCAAACGATGCAATATGAAGGTTTAACATAAGTGTCTGTTGCTTTGCAGAGCTCTTTGTTTTCAATTAAAAGAATAAAGATTGCTTTCAAACCAACACAATTCTTTTATTAAAAAACAACAACCGGAGGAGAGAGTCAAACAGAAAAAAACCCATCAGCAGTGATGGGGTTGGGAGAAGCAAAGGTCCCAGGAGAAGGTGGGGTCTGGGATGGCTAAAAATTTGTGTATGTCCAGGGATCATATCCAATCTTCTCCTTTTGGAGTACAATGCAGTGGGTACTGTATGTACGTCAGCAGGGCCAAACTGCAGAGGGGATGGGTGTTGAGTGCAGTGGGTAGTGGGAGTCTGCAGTGCTAGATTGTGAGGCGGGAGGAGTGGAGCCAGGAGGTTGATAAGAGCGTGTTGGTGGTGTCTGGGGGGCACATGGGAAAGAGTTTTGCGACAGTGGCTGCTGGGGAGGGCAGGCTCTGAGGTGCTCAGTTTGCAGTGCTAGTATCGCCTGGAGTGTGTCTGCTTGGTGCTCTATAACGTTTAAGAGCCGCTCCGTGGCTTCATTCTGGCATGCCGCATTCTCCTTTCGGTCCCTCTTCTCACTGTCCCACCGCTCCTTCAATTCCTGCTTCTCAGCCATGGAGTGCATCATAACATCACGCAGAAAGTCCTCCTTAGTTCCTCTTGGCCGCTTTCTAATTCTGCGCAGCTGTTCAGTCGCCAATAACAAAGAGGGAGGCTGGGCTCCCAAGGTCATCTCTGAAGTTTAAATGCAACATTTTACAGAAGCAGTATTGTTTGCAACACACAGAACACTGATTCAGTGATCTAAATCACTGAATCATAATTCTCACACCTATCACTAACTGGCTGACCCCAGACAAGCACACATGAGCCACAAGACCCCCAAAATGGTGAGTAACAGCAGGGGCAGGGGAAATCAGTGTTCCAGGACCATACTGGGGTCATCTCTGAGTATTGCATCCAGCTCTTTGTAGAACTGGCTGCTCGTGGGCGCAGCACCGGAGCAGCGGTTTGCCTCCCGCACCTTGTGGTAGGCGTTCTGCAGCTCCTTCACTTTGACCCTGCACTGCAGCGTGTCCTGGTCATGGCCCCTTTCTGTCATGTATCGTGAAATCTGTCCGTAGGTATCATAATTCCTACGGCTGAGTGCAGCTGGGACTGGACAGTCTCCTCTTCCCCAAATGCTGATGAGGTCCAGCAGCTCGGCATTGCTCCAAGCGGGGGATCGCCTGGTGCATGGAGCAGGCATGGTCACCTGGAAAGATATATGCTGAGACCACTGCATGCATCACTGAGCAAACAAGAAGGAGACTTTTAAAATTCCCAAGGAATTTAAGGGGTGGGGATGACGGTTGCTCACCTGAGGGCAGGGCAGTAGAGTTCAAACTGATGACCAGAGAGGTGAGAACAGGCATTATGGGATACCTCCCGGAGGGCAATCCAAGCGCTGTAATCGACCACGGTGTCTACACTGGCACCGCAGTGCTGTAGCCCCAGCGCAGAAAGCTGTATGCCTCTCGTCGGGGTGTTTTTTACAGTGCTGCAACTGCGCAGTTTCTGCGCACTAAGTGGCTTGGCAGTGTGTACACCTCGGGAGTTACAGCGCAGAAAGCTGCTTTACTGCACAGAAACTTGCCAGTGTAGACAGAGCCTTAGTCAGGGGTGTAAAAAAACCACGCCCCTGATCAATTTTACAGCTATGCCAACATAGCTGCATCTACACTGGGTGTTCTGTTAATGAAAGAGTGCTTCTGTTGAGGTAGCTACTATCCTTTGGAGGGGTGTGTGTTCCTAAACTGTCAGAAAAACCCCTTACGTTGGTGTAGACTGCTTCTAACTCTACAGGGTTATGTTGTCATAGCTGCTCTGATATAGTCTCCTCAGTGTAGCCATCCCCTAGCTGTAGAAGATTGGGCATAGTACTTAAACTGTAAATTCTTTGACTGGGACCATCTTTCTGTCCTGTAGTTTGTACAGTGTCTGATAGCACCAGGGGACTCTTGTCCCTGGCAAGGGCTCTTAGGTGCTACCTCAATACAAATAATAAATAATAGTACTTAACTTCAGTCCCATTTATGTGTAGCTGCCACGCATGCTTGAATTGGAGTTTAACAACCTTGTGCATCTTCCTACGCACTGTGTAAGGACTTGGAGGATCATAATATATATTTTAATATTTTGTCTACATAAATATTGAGTATAGAAAGTTGCAAATACTATGTATACTGAAAGTGGAATTAATGAATAATGCTAGTTTGTGGGCAGGTTGCTGCTCACATTATAGTTTCACAAGAGTGTAAATTTTGGAGCCTTCATTTTCACAGGAAGTTTACACCATCTGTCTGCACTTTCATTTACTGCAGCATTTGCATTAACCTGCTTGGCACCTTTTATTTTTTGCATAAATGAATAGAATTGTGTCCAAATTAACTCCTTTGTTCCTGAAATAGTGTTCTTGAATTATTAGCCTAATTAAGGCTTCAGTTCAGCAAAGCATTGCACAACTAAGGCATGGGTTCTGCTTAAAAAAAAATGTACAGCTGCACCTCTTAAAAAAACAGAACTTCCACAGTATTTGTATTCACAACAAACTCAATCTTTAGAGTTAACAAACACCCAACAAATTTCAAACCCACCTGCATTCCACTGAATTACTCCCAGAGTTTCTGGTGGTTTAAGAATACACCTAAGTCTTATATAGCACTTTTCATCAGTAGATTTCAAAGCACTTTACAAAGGAGGCAAGCATAATTGTCTCCATTTTGCAGATGGGGAAACTTAGGCACAGGGCTGTGAAATAATTTGCACAAGGTCACCCGTCAGGCCAGTGGCTGAGCCTGGAAACAGAATCTAGGATTCCTGAATCACAGTCAAGTGCTCTGGCCACTAGGCAATATTGCCTGTCATTAGTAGAAAGTGTGAATGCTGACCGGTTCTGAAAATCAAGCTCAATGTCCTTTTCTCCATGAAAATATTACTTACACAATGCTGTTGTTTGGAGGGGTGTGTCAGCTACATTATTTGTTCATATAGTGAGTCCTTAGATAGGGAAGAGC
This sequence comes from Emys orbicularis, assembly GCF_028017835.1. Classification (NCBI taxonomy): domain Eukaryota; kingdom Metazoa; phylum Chordata; order Testudines; family Emydidae; genus Emys; species Emys orbicularis. The sequence goes on along the minus strand of NC_088687.1, from coordinate 77,443,767 downwards.
TTTTTAAAATCTGCAGTACAGTATGTCTGCCTACTTGTGCAAATATGAAATAGTGTATATATCTTTCTGGATTTTGACTGCAAGCATCAACAGCCTTTGTCTCTAGTGTTGACAAAAATCATCATCAGCTAGAAAATGAATGAATTCCTGCATGAGTAATAGTTTAGTTAAGGTTTATTGTTTGGAATAGTTTGATATGAGAAAATGCTGGCATTTGTAAAAATTAGGAAAGGGCTATGCTTCATTATCAGTCTAATAGAACAGTGGTTCTCAAACTTGGGCCGCCGCTTGTTCAGGGAAAGCCCCTGGCGGGCTGGGCCGGTTTGTTTATCTGCCGCGTCCACAGGTTCGGCTGATCGCGGCTCCCACTGGCCGCGGTTCGCTGCTCCAGGCCAATGGGGGCTGCAGAAAGGGCGGCCAGCATGTCCCTCGGCCCGCGTCGCTTCCTGCAGCCCCCATTGGCCTGGAGCGGCGAACCGCAGCCAATGGGAGCCACGATCAACCGAACCTGTGGACGCGGCAGGTAACCAAACTGGCCTGGCCCGCCAGGGGCTTTCCCTGAACAAGCGGCGGCCCAAGTTTGAGAACCACTGTAATAGAATATCCAGAAAAAGACCGGCTTTTCTCTTTACTGTGGCCCAAATTAATCAAGGTACTTAAATATGTGCATAATTTTAGGCACTTGAGTACACTGTTTCCATGAAAGTCAGTGGGACTGTTCATATGTTTAAAGATACATATGTGCTTAAGTACCTTGATGAAATGCATTTGGATCAGGTGTAGGGTATTGGTTTTGTGTGATACTGCAGCAGTAGAATTACCACGGTTGTATTTTTGTAAAACACAATCTGCACAAATGGAAGCACGCGATAGTAAGAGTCAATGCTCATCACCTTTTCTTTTTCTTTTTATTTTTTTAACATTTTGGTGACACACCTGTCACTGAATACATGCTTGAACATTGAAAATGTAGTAGTATTTCTCTAGTAACCATGGTGATATAAATACTGTGTCAGAACTCTGACCTTTATAGGGAATATTTTAAGGGCCTTGTGTTTCCCTCTTTGTTACCATGTCTTCTCTTGCTTGAAGCTTTCAGATGCTCGCTCCCCTTTCAAAGCCTCCCCTCTCTCCTACATATCAACATTCTCCCTTTCGTATACCTCTTCTCTGTTATCTGAGGCTTCAGAAAGGGGAGAGGAGAGTCCTAGACATCTCTGTTGGGATGTGGTGGATGTGACACTTCACCCCATATTCTTCATAGCAATATTATTATGATATGATTATGGCATAATTATAACGTATAACGTATTAAGTCATGTGAGATGTCATTTAAAAGATTATGATTAGCTGAATATGATTTCCTATTTGTATGCTGGTATCATTTTTGTATCTGAAGTTATGAATATTGGCTATGTATCTGTATTTCAAATCTTGTTACACCTGGGTAACGCTCACTAGACCAGGTGCTTTCAGGCTAGATAGCTAGGTGGGGAAGGACCTATTCAGGACAATGAGCCATTAGGAAAAAACAGTAGGCCTTAGGAAAAGCTTATCTCCCACCCGGGGAGCCTTCCTGAGAACACTACAGACCGCCTGGAGTAGTGGCTGCTATGACAACAAAGACAATGATGTGACCACATGTCTCTAGACTCCATTGGGATGTCAGTGTTTTCCACAAACCAGTCTGGGAACCAAGTTTTGAAACAAAGGGTTTCCACCATATGGAAAAGCTATATAAGGCAGGGAGTGACATCTGGGGTTCTTCACTTCCCACCCAGGAAGACTTCTGGAAAAACCTGAGGAACAAAGGCTGAACTGGGGGAAGTGCTGGACCCAGGCTAAAGGGATTTCTAGCCTGTGTATGAAACACCTGGGGATTTCAAACAGTAAAGCAAAAATTCCTGTTTTACATGTTCTCTTAAGGGCCACTTTTTCCTGCTTGTGGGGAAGAGGAGAGAGATGGGAAATACAATGCTGTGCTATAATTGCACAGGCTTTGGTTTTGTGACTTCAGTTACCCAAGACAGGTGATTTAAGCACCTCCTTGCATAGCCGTTAGGGCCCTTGGCAATTATAAAAATGGATGTGTGTTACAAAAAGGGAGAAGATTGACAAAAGCATTTTTAAACTGATTTTAAAGTCGGTGTGGCTGATTCTGATCAGTTTTACTGCAGGATGACTCTATTATCTTCAGTACAGTTCCTGCTGATTTACATCAGCATATTTGAGGTTGAAATTGGACCCTGTGGCCCTGGCTCTCCTGTCACACCATTTAACTTCATGGCATTAAATTGAGTTACTTCCAATTTATGATACAAGGTCAGTGAGAAGAAGATCAGGCCCATTTACATACATCCACACTTACAGAAGTCATGATGATAACACTTTTTTGCATAGCATGCTGTGTTTTAAAGCACCACACAAACATTGTTTCTTCATTAATGTTCTCTGCATATAAAATGCTGTCACATAAATACATAGCTTCCACATATTAGAAGCCAGTCAGGTTGTCTGTATTTAATGGTATTCAGTGTCAAGAAAATCTGACTGCCATTGGCAATGGGTGAATTCAGCAACATTGTTTCCAAGGAATTGTGGTGTAGCAGCCAGCAGCATTTAGTTGATTGTGGCAATATTAAAGGACAGTAGCTATACTGTTGTTACCCGTAAGTGCTTCTAAGGGCTGGTCCACACTACCCGCCTAATTCGGCGGGTAGAGATCGATCTTCTGGGATCGATTTATCGCGTCTCATCTGGACGCGATAGATCGATCCCAGAAGCGCTCCCCCGTCGACTGCGGAACTCCTGCTCGCCGAGAGGAGGAAGCACTGTCGACGGGGGAGCCTGCCTGAGCCGCGTGGACCCGAAGTACTTTTAGTTCGATATAGGAAACGTCGACTTCAGCTACGCTATTCTCGTAGCTGAAGTTGCGTTTCCTATATCGATCCCCCGCCCCAGTGTGGACCAGCCCTTATTCTTCTGAGTCCTCTGACAGAAACCAGTTATTTCTTTAGACTTGCATTAAAATCAGGTTATCCTCCAGTGGATTCAATCACAGAAAAACAAATTTATGGGAGATCTGTATCCCAAATAAATATGTAACTGAGGCTAGCGCAAAGCAAACTGCAGAAAACAAATGGGGATATAGGTTTTTTTCAACTATTGCATTCCCCCCCCCCCCCAATCTCACGTTTTTGTGGAAAACACACTTGGCAAGATATGATCAACGCACAAGTATTACACCACACATCAAGCTTCTAATAGTGAAGAAATTCTGAGTCCCTATATGGGAACTATAGACAAGTATAGGGATCTTGCAATGGGTATTAAGATATGCATGCTAAGAGCACAAGCTGTGAGTTTGTAGGTTCTTTAGGTGGATCATATAGAAAATAAAGGAAAGTGCAGCTCAAGACCCTGGGCCAGATGATCCCCTTCTGTGTGGAAAGAGTCAAAGGGGACTGATGACTCAATGAGGTGAAGCTTGTGGAGTTTTCAGGACATCACATTTCTAATGGGAGACACCAAAGGACACCTCCAGGTAAAATAAGCTATCCTGCCTTCCTGTGTATGTGTGTGGCCTTTTTCTTCAGTGGCTCCTCAGTGCCAGCAGGAACCATGCTACCTTTGGGTGTGTTCCATCCTGAGCAGATGCTCAGTAAAAACTGAGGAAGGGACTCACAGGAATTAATGGTGCTTCCAGCAAGGGACAATGCCTCAGAATATGGATGGTCTCTGTCTTCTCTTTCTCCTATTCAGCTGCCCTTTCCTCCCCATCCAGTGACATCAATTACTTGACAGATTTCCGCCCCCCCCCCAAATGGAGGCATTTCAGTAGGTCCTTAGGAAAGGTGTAAGGAATGATGGCATTCAAGGGAGAACTTTCTTGATCACACTTTCCTTCAGTCATAGAAAAGAAGGATTTGAGCCCCTTTGGGTTTGGTTTTGTTTAACCTAAGGGGATAAAGCTTTCCTGTCTGCTTCAGGAAGCTCCTGCAGCACAAAGTGAGAGTTACCTAGATCAGTGGTTCTCAACCAGGGGTCCGGGGCCCCCTTAGGAGGCCTCGAGCAGGTTTTTTTTTGGGGGGGGGCCTCCAAGCAGGGCCAGCATTAGACTCTCTGGGGCCCAGGGCAGAAAGCCGAAGCCCCACCGCATAGGTCTGAAGCCCAGGTCCCTGAACCCCGCCAACTGGGGCTGAAGCTGAAGCCCGGGCAATGTAGCTTTGTGGGAGGCCCTGTGGCATGGAGCCCCAGGCAATTGCCCTGCTTGCTACCCCCCAATGCTAGCCCTGGCTTTTATATGCAGAAAAGCTGTTATTGCAGTACAGGTGGGCTGTGGAGTTTTTATAGCATATTGGGGCGGGGGCTCAGAAAGAAAAAGATTGAGAACCTCTGAACTAGATGGCATGTTGAAAGTTCAACTCTCATTTATCCAGAGTGTATCTGGTGGCAATGCAGCTCTTCACAGGAAGGAACAATAGAGTCTGTTTTTGGGAGCGACTCCCATAATTTCACTTCTATATTCTGAAGGTGATAAGGTTTTTTTTTTATTATTTTTATATATATATATATATAAAAAGACGGTAACCCTTAAAATCTGTAATGAGCCACATTCAAATGCTTCACTTTGCAGCCTAAATAACTTTTTGGTTTAATGTAGATTTTTGGTATGTAATCAAAACTTTGGGCTTCCAATAAGCAGATAAACAAATTTAACTTGAAGGTTGACATAACATGCTAGCACCATTTATTTAATAATTAAAATGTCATTAAAATAAGAACGCATAACCGTAAAGCCCCACTCAACCAATATAAGTAAGTAGTACATTTTACCATTGAACAAAAAAAGGAGGCCATCAATAGAGTCCCAGAACTTATTTTTATTTGAGACTTCATTAGCAACCCAAAACTGTTAAAAAGGCCTCATATCACGAATATGTAAATGTCCAATTAATGGAAGAATTACAGCTGAGATTCCAAAATACATGTTAGCGTGAGAGGAGGAATGAGAAAAGCAATTAACACCTGGGTAATGACAATTAGTATGGTGAAGAGTTTGGATAGCTGTCACTCTACAAGAATCAAGGGACATCAATCACTATGTAATTCTTTACCAAATGGTGTCGGAGCTCTGTCAAAGTCTAGTTGTGGTTACTGATGGGTGTTGGTGGAATAGACCAGGAGTTCTCAAACTTCATTGCACCGTGACCCCCTTTTGACAACAAAAATTACTACATGACCTGGGGGGGGGGGGGGGGGTGAAAGCAGCAAAGCCTGAGCCCGCCCAAGCCCCTGCTGCCCTGGATGTGTGTATGGGGGGGAAGCCAAACTGGGGGAGGAGGGGCAAAGCCTGGGGCTTCAGCCCCAGGCAGGGAGCCTGTATCCTGAACCCTGCCACCCAGGGCTCAAGCCCTGGGGCTTCAGCTTTGAACCCAGGTGGTGGGGCTAGGGTTTTGGCCCCAGGCCTCAGCAAGTCTACCACCAGCCCTGGCAACCCACTTTGGGATCCCGATCCACAGTTTGAGAACTGCTGGAATAGAGGCAAAGCAGGTCCATTTTTGTCCATTTATGGCAGTGATGCTCCCAAACTCAGTTCCTTAGGATCCATGTTTTTTCTTAAATGTTGATAACTTCAGTAGGCTTCCTTTGGAAGCCCTCTGCCTTTATTCTCAGGCTGACATTCAAACAGATGTATAGCATTAAAGAGGAAATTGAGTTCCCATGTCCTGGTGGCAGTCCATTGGAAAATAAGTCCTGATACCTTGGCCTGGGTGATAATGATTAGGAACATACTAGTAATGGGAAAATTGCTATCCATTTTTGTGAAAATATTTTTTAATGAAAATTTTAGTTTTGAAAATGTTTGGCTTTGTGGTGTTTTTTTTTTTATCCCTTTTTTTCATTTTAATCCTATTCTTGACCCTCCCCCTTTTTTCTATTTCGATCCTTAAAAGGGGTGGTGGCAGGAGGAAAGGAGTGTCAGGGGCCAGAAGTGTTATATATTGATGAAGTACAGTAACTCCGTACTTAAAGTCGTCCCAGTTAATGTTGTTTTGTTGTTACGTTGCTGATCAATTAGGGAACATGCTCGTGTAAAGTTGTGCAATGCTCCCTTATAAAGTCGTTTGGCAGCTGCCTGCTTTGTCCACTGCTTGCAGAAAGAGCAGCCCATTGGAGCTGGCTGGTGGGGGCTTGGAACTAGGGTGCACCAGCAGCCCCCCTATCAGCTCCCCGCTCCCCTAAGTTCCCTGTGTGGCAGCCGCCCAGCAGGCTATCAATTGCTGTCAGTTGAGCTGTCCTTCCCCCCACTGCCATGTACTGCTCTTGCCTGCTGCCTTGGAGCTGCTTCCGGGAGCCTCCTGCTTGCTGTGCGGGGGTGCGGAAGAGGGGGGCTAATGTCAGGGTGTCCCCCTCCCCCCTGCTCCTGCCCCCCACTTACCCCATCTCCATAGAGCCGGGGGAGGGGCACGACGACATGACAGGGCTCAGGACAGAGGGAGCTTGCTCGCAGCAGCTGCTGTCTCAACTTGCTGATCTACTTAAAAAGGCCAGGTACTTAAAGTGCAGTCAGCATAGGTAAAGGGGCAATGCACAGCTCTCTCTCTCTCTCTCTCTCTGTCTCACACAGGGCGTGTGTCTCTGTCTGCCATGCTGTCTCCCCTCCCTCCATTTGTGCTGCCTTGTAGAGTCTGAGGCTACATTAACAACAACGTGTTAACCCTTGAGGGCTCAGCCGAGGGCTAGTTCATCATTTAGCAGTGTTCCCTGGGAACAGGGCCGGCTCTAGGTTTTTTTGCCGCCCCAAGCAAAAAAAATTTTGGCCGCCCCCCCACCCCACCCCTGGGCTCTCACCCCACCCCACCTGCACCACCTGCCACCCCAGCCCTGGGCTCTCCCCCTCACCCCCTGCCGCCCCAGCGCTGGGCTCATCCCACCAGTGCTGACTCCGCCCGCTCCCCCCTCGCCTCCTAACGGTCTGGCACTGGCAGGGTCGGGGTAAGCAGCGGGGCTCCCAGGCCATGCTTCAGCCCAGGGTCCCTCCAGCCAGGTCTCCCGCCTCCAGGACCGGCCGGGACCTGGGAGGGCAGAGCCGGGGGACTGCCCCGGCAGGGGGCTGAGGAGCCGGGGCAGGGTAGCCCCAGAAGGAGCGGAGCCCCGGAGAGCGGGACGCGGGCCCCACACGGCAGCGCCCCGCCCTCTATGGCCCCGCTGCTGCTTCTGGCCACCCTGCCACGGTCCCCTGCGGCGCTGGGGTGGCGGCCGCCCTGCGGCATCTGCAGGCGACTCCGTGTGCCCCGAGGGGCGGCCCCCAGCCCGAGTGTCCCCCGCTAGGAGCCTGCCCGGCCCAGCCACAAGGTGTGAGCGCTGCTCCCCGACGCAAACCGCCAGCAGCCCCAGGGCGACGCGCTGCTGCTGCCAGGGCCGGCTCTAGACTTTTGCCACCTGAAGCAAAAAAAAAAAGACTTGAATAATTCTCGGCTCTATGGAGATGGGGTAAGTGGGGGGCAGGAGCAGGGGGGAGGGGGACACCCTGACATTAGCCCCCCTTGAAAATGTGCTGCCCCAAGCACGTGCTTGGTTTGCTGGTGCCTAGAGCTGGCCCTGCCTGGGAAATATCCCACCCTCTGACTTCATCACCTCAACCAAGCTTCACAATCATCATTGCTGTGTACAGTATTAACTTTTGTTTAAAACTTATACTGTGTGTGTGTGTGTGTGTGTGTAGTCTTTTGTCTGGTGAAAAAAATTTCCCTGGAACCTAACCCCGCTATTTACATTAATTCTTATGGGGAAATTGGATTCACTTAACATCGTTTCGCTTAAAGTCGCATTTTTCAGGAACATAACTACAAGGTTAAGCGAGGAGTTACTGTATTCAGTGAAGGCAGTGCAGAGTTGTAGAGCTCTCAAGAGTGCAAAAACCCAACCAGTCACTTGTGTTACATTCACTTAAAATTGGTGATTCTAGAGCTGTCTCAAAACAGGACAAAAAAGCATTGGAAATAATCTCTGACACCTTGATGCTAGGTCATAAAGTGCTTTAGGAGGGAACTAGCCCCAGGAATCATGGCTATTTAATTCATGTGAAAAGGGCCACTGTATACATGGGGAGAAAGAGGTGCCTAAGAATGGGATCCACAAAAGCTAGCATGCTAGGCAGAGAGCTGCCTAAGCTAGCCAACGTGAGATGCTGAGGAGAGGATGTGTCCTAAGCCCCTCCCCTGTCACAGAAATAGGCACCTAAGTCTGGGCTGCAGGGAGCCATCTATTTCTGTTAACAATCCACAACCCATAGCCCCTCTCCTGGAGACAGGTAGCTTAGGCTCCTAAGTCATTTCTTGTGAGAAAGACTTCGCACCTTCCTTGCTCTACACAAAATGGCTAGAAGAGGAGAAGGAGGCTTATAAGTTTTAGCCCTGTGGTTAGAGCACAGACCTGTGATGTGGGAGACTCATATTCATTTCCCTCTCTCTGCTGGAGGGGAGAAAGGATTTGAATAGGGGACTCCCACATCTCTGAGATGAGTGCTCTAATCACTGGGCTATGGGTATTCTTAGGTGGGTCTCTCTCAATCTCTCACAGTTCTATGGTGGGTAGATAAAGAGTCATTGGAGCAGGGGGACTGGACCCTGGGTCTTCTACCTTCCATATGGGTGCCCTAAGCACCCGGCTGTAGAGTCACTCTCATTTTCTTTCTCTCCCTCTTTCTGTCCCCCAATGACTCTTTTTAAGTATTTATCCACAGTGGAGCAGCTTCAGCAGGAGAGATTGAGGGAGCCCCATATCAGAATATCCCATAGTCCATTTATTAGAGCACTCACCTGAGAGGTGTGGGAAGCCCCTATTCAAATCCTTTCTCCCCTCTGGCAGAGAGAGGGAAATGACATTTTGCCTGTACAAAATAGAGGAAGAAACAGTCCCTGCACCACAGAGCTTGCACTGTAAGTAGTGACAAAACAATAGTTGCAGACATTCTCATCATCATTCTCTGATCATCTGGAGCCATCTTAGGGTGCTGCAGGTTTAATTAAAAGAAGTATAGGACATAGAACTTGGGTCCAAAATATTACAAAACTAAGTGCCAAGAATTTCCAAATCCATATGCAAATACCTAAATGTATGATCAGAACACCCACTAACTTTCAATGACTTCGATCACTGGTAGGTGCTCAGCTCTTTTGAAAATGAAGCCTAATTTTAGACACCAATTTTTGAAAATGTTGGCCTGTTTGTTGTAACAATGGCCATATTGAAAGGAGGGATGGATTCTAAGTAGGGTCTTGAAGACAGAAGGAAGGGTGGCCTCCTTGCACAACAGGGGTTACAGGGAGCTCCTGGTATGTTGGTCAACAGGTAAGAAAGCATGAAGATGAGCAACTAAAAAAGATACAAAGGGAGCAGTGAGTTGGGATATTTGAGCTGAGCAAATGCAGTGAGAAGGAGAATAAGAAGAAATGAGATTAGAGATGTAGGCAATGAATAAGTTATGCAGGATCTTGAACTTAAGAAGGAGAATCTTGAACTTGATATAGATGGCAAGGGAAAACCAGTGCAAGGATTCAATGGCCCATCCAACCAGCCAGGAAGGTGATTTTTAGCTACTATGTTCTGGATAGAATGGAGATCAGTGAAGTGGAAATCAGGGAGGCTGGTAGGGAGGAGGATGCCGTAGGAAAGCATAGTTGTTTGAAAAAGGCCACTGTCATTCTAAATGAGAGTATCTATATGGGGAGTTATACCGATATAATTATACTAGCATAGTACTGTTAGTAAATTTCCCCATGTAGATAAGCCCTAATACATACATACATACATACATACACACACACTCACTCTCTCTCTGTGTGTGTGTGTATAGCGTAGTAGAAATAATTGCAGAATATGTACCTTGTAGCAAAACTATATGTACCATTTGTTTTTAAAATAAATTGGATAACCATCCATGGAAGGAAGACAGGAGTTTTTTCTGTAGATATAGAATTTTATAACTGAAGAATTTCGGTGTACTTACTTTTCTCAAAGGATGTAGTAGCCCATAGTTCACAATAGCTGTGTTTCTTCCCCATACATATTGTGTGTTGTGGTTTTGTATGCATTATTATCTTCTTACAAAAAGCAAACCATTTGTCTTATTAATTTATATAATTCGAGGGGGGAAAGAGGCTCTATGAAATGAAATTCCTTGTTTATGTGAAAATGTTTGCAATGAGTAGATTTTTGTGTTATGGCAAACAAGCTTTGGAGAAATACAGTGGCTCTCAATGATGTGCTACTGTTGTCATGGAAATGGAGATTTTCAAGTAGGTTTATCTGCTGTGCTTTGCTTTTTATAGACTTTCTCTCATTGGAAGCTGGTTTTGGACAGGCATCCTTGCACTACAAGGAGAACAGCAATCCTTCCTTTATCATCCCTTTGTTTCTTTTCTATGCCCATTAGGATTTCATGATGTTAACAGATCTGAAGGTGCCAAGAGTATACTTAAGTCTGATAGCAGTGCTTAGCCTCAGGCTGTAGAAAAAGAGGGCATGGTTTTAAGGAAGAATGAAAAGAAATAGAATTAAAACTTTCCCTGGACAAGTAAAAATGCATACTGCTGGCATTCACATTTTTCATATTGATGTAAATTGCAAAAGGTTAAATTACTGATGGAGGGTAGGAAATCTGTAAATTTTTTTGAATGCTTACTGTAAATTATTCATTAAAGAAAAGAAGTTTATTTCTCTTGAGGAAGGTTTTTATGTTAAAACAAAACCCAATTGTCAAGACATCTTTACTTTAGTAATATGTTACATTAAAATAAATTGCAAGGTTATATGGCTCTGCACAGTGTTATTAAAAGTGAGTCAGTGTCATGTGGACAGCTAATGTATTTCCATTACATTGCCCATACTCGGAATTGGAATGAACTTTTGTTATCTGGACACTATGGCTTGGGTCTCTGGCCATGTCTACACTGACAAACGTACAGTGGCACAGCTGTACCGATGCAGCTGCGCTGCTGTAAAGGCGCTTGTGTAGCCGCTCGATGCCGACGGGAAAGAGCTCGCCTGATGACATCATACAACCACCTAAATGAGTGGCGGTAGCTATGTTGGTGGGAGAAGCTCTCCTGTTAACATATCGCTGGGTACGTGAGCGTGTATGCCAGCAAAACTTGTCTCTCTCAGGGGGGTGTTTTTTCATACTCCTGAGCGACATAGTTTTGCCAGCATAAACGGTAGTGTAGACATGGCCTCTAAGTCCACAGTCATCACAGATGCATAGTGGTGTCCTTTGGACTCTCACCTCTGTCAAAGGAAGGAGGGAGATGTCTCAAAAGCAATCAGGTTTCAGAAAAAAACTGGACCAGTGCCTCCAATTTCAAGAATCTCTGTCTTTCCACTGCACCATAGTTATTTTTGCTCTGTTATGCTCTTTTTGACTCTATTGCCCCAATTCTGTATTGCAATAGTACTACAGAAATGTAGTTGCAACAGAATTCATAACAGCTAGTAGCTGCAGAGAAATAATAAGCAAAGGGGATCAAATCCTTTCCTGTTTCCATAGGTGCACAAGTCCTGATATAAAGAAAAATCACTGTAGGGAGGCAGGGGAGAGAATCACAAGGGAGTTTTCTATACTACACCTCGTACTGCAGTGTGCTGCATGTGAGTTACAACACAAATCATTAGATAAAAATGTAAATAATCTCTATCTGAAACAAATTCATATGTTTGAGGTTCGTTTTAATGCTGGCTGAAACCTTCTCCAATCATACAAATCTTAATTAGAAAAGAAACAGCACTTTTTGAATGTATAAATGTGTACTGCAGAGAATCCAAGCTGCCAAAGCAGTGGGACTGTGGTGAGTTATAATGAAGATTATACTGGGTGAATCATCACTTTTTAAAAAATTCTCCTTTATGAAATAGCTGAAGTATTAGATAGTTGATGCTTCTTCAGTCAGATTGTGAACATGTGAGCTTACTTGTATAAATTAATATGGGCATTGGACAGCCTCTCATTTTCTATTAAACTATTTTTATGTGAGCAATTTGGATGAGCCCAAAAGAACTATCAGGCAAAGGTACATCAATGCATCAATATGCTAATAGAAAATCTGTTACTGGCAGCATTGTTATCGTAAAGCAAGCTGGAATTTAACAAATCTTTAACATTTAAAAAAAAAAAACCCAAATATGAATATTCCAAAGCTCAGTGTTCTTGTTTTGAATTAGAACTAAACCAAATTTTTAAATAGTAAAATCTGCAAAATGGAATTGCTTTTCTCCACACAGCTCTAATTATTAGGTTAGTATCTCTCCATTGCTGATACACCTCTCTGCTCCGTGATCAGCACTGGTTTCGTGGCCCCACAAGCATTTTGCTATGGGTCTTTCCTAATTTGGAGGCCCAAGGAATGTAAAGAAGAATCTTGGCTTATTTACTTAATAAACTGAAAGTTTCTATCGCTTTTCCGTGTTAAAGTAGCCTGAGAAATGTAAGCTGATGTAAAACACTGCAAAACTAAGCTTTTTACATTCAATTGAGCAAGATATTCTCCTGTATTTCACTCACTCAGTTCATGTAGAAAGCGTATACAATAATTATGTTTACAAGGATGACCAAACCAACTCATATTGTTTTAACTTTACATAAGAGATTTTGTATGTCAGCACCTACTGCAGATCAGAAACCATACTAATCTAGGGCTAGATTCTGCCCCCAATACAGCTCTCATTATTTTCAGTGACAGCTGGGGGGGTGCTTGCATTGTTTACATCCACTTGGGCAGAATTTGGGCCAAGTTATTTAGAAGCAATTTGATGCAACTACTCCCAATTATTTATTAGAAAACGTATATATTTTTTAAATACCCGGTTGAAGAGGGACCCTGGCGGCTCCGGTCAGCACTGCTGATTGGGTCATTAAAAGTCCGAGTGGCATGGGGCTGTCAGGCTCCCTACCTGGCTCCCCGGAAGCAGCGGCATGTCCCTCGGCTCCTAGGCGGAGGAACGGCTATGGGGACTCCATGTGCTGCCACCACCCTGAGCACTGGCTCCGCAGCTCCCATTGGCTGCTTCCAGGGAGCTGCCCGAGGTGAGTGGATCCGGCACCCCAAAATCTCTCCCATGCCCCAACCCCCTGGCCGAGCCCTCTCCCTCACCTAAACTCCCTCCCAGAGCCCTCCCCTGCACCCCCTCCCACGCCTCAGCCCCGAGGCCCCTCCTGCACCCAAACTCCCTCCCTCTTAGTTAACCAGAATTTTTGACTTACCGGCACGCCCCATTCCCCCAACATGCCAGATAACAAAACTTTTGTGTGTGTGTGTGTGTGTGTGTGTGTGTGTGTGTATATATATATATATATATATATATATATATATATATATATAATGTATGTATGTGTATATATATTTCATAAACTTTATGAAAACTAATAAAGGATTGTTCTTTGCTTATATATATATAAGCAAAGAACAATCCTTTATTAGTTTTCATAAAGTTTTAATACCTGACTACAATCTTGCATTAACACACCTTTGATCTAGATCTTTTTAATTACAGGGTATACAAAATGTAGAATTAATGTAATAGCAAACTACAGGATATAGACAGATGAAAATAATACAATCAACAGCTCCTTTGATCCCTAATAGCATACGAGTGAATTAGTTTGAATGCATACTAACACTTAACACTTCTTTGATATTCTCATACAAGTGAATTGGCCTGAGACTCTGGCATGTGTTGGCACCTGGCCCATCAGCATCAGGCATGTAAACCTTTAGTAATAAACTGAGGTTTTAGATCAGCGGTGGGCAACCTGTGGATACGGCCCGTCAGGGTAATCTGCAGGCGGGGGCCGCCAGACAATTTGTTTACATTTGCATAGTCGCCCGCAGCTCCCAGTGGGAGTTGTGGGAGGCCCACGCTGCTTTCTGCAGCTCCCATTGGCCGGGAACAGCGAACCGCGGCCACTGGGAGCTGCGGGCAGCTGTGCAAATGTAAACAAACTGTCTGGCAGCCTGCCAGCGGATTACCCTGACGGGCCGCAAGTTGCCCACCACTGTTTTAGATATACCACTGTGACCGCCATACAGTCCAAGATAGTTAGGGATAGTGCACTGTTATTTCTATGTAACAATGCCTGTGGTGTTTGGAAGTACACAATTTTTTTGATATAGAATAGGAGATACCTGTGCTAACTGTATGGTGGTAATAATTGGCAATTGTTGACTGTTTAATGGCTTTTTCTGGGTTTGTCAGTCCCCATGATCACCCTTAAAGACTCGCTGGTTTGCTCTAGGTAAATACCACTTTTTTTGTTCCATTCTTCTCTGCTCTTTATTTACTTGCCTAGATTGTGCAACCTGCCCGCAGCTGTGTAATAGTGTATACTCCTGTAGAGTGAAGCTCTGCACTGCCCCTGAGGGAGCACTGAGAGAGAATGTCCCTTAGAAGACTGCCTGGTATGCATGGTGGGGTATGTAGTCTGCATGATTCTAAAGGCACAGATTACTGTTCTTGGTATTCTAGCCCTATACTGTAGATTAGTGTGGAGGGGCATGTCTATGACCTGCTTCTCTCCTGCGTTTTTCTGAGTGATTTGCACAGAATTGCCAAGCACAAACATACCAAAATCATGAAACTGGCTTAAAAATCATGGGTTTTTTAAAAAATAGTTAATTTTGGATTCTTTTTATTTGCCTTCTAGTTTCTAAGCCATTAGGATACACTTGATTCACTAGGCTAGAAACATGTTGTGTGTGTTTTTTTTTTTTTTTTTTTTTTTTTTTTTTTTTTTTTTACAGCTGAGAGTCTCATGCAATCTTGTGATTCCAGGAGTTGTTTTTATTAAAGCCCCTAAATATTACAAGACTCCTGATTTAAAAATCACAAAAAGTGGCAACACTGCTTCCCCAAGCCATCTGGAATTTTGTGTAGATTGTTTCTTGTGTCCTGCTATAAATACTTGTTTCTAGTCTCCTGCCAGTGACCTCCAGCCTGTAGGGGCAGAAGCAGGCAAAGCAGGGACCTTTGACCATTCGGAGAACTTTTCACACTTTTGACTGGACTTTCTCTGGCCTGTGCTGATTCTGTTTTGCTTCAACTCTTTCTTTCCCCCTCCCTTGCAGTCTCTTCACATCAGATTTTCTCCACACCTTACCGTCTTTCCCTCTTCTCCACTGCCCAGTCCCCCGCACCTCTCTTCCCTTCCCTCTAACTTATCCCCTCCTACCTAATCCCCCCACCCCTCACAATACACACACACACACACACACACACACACACACATATATATATATATATATATATATATATATATATATATATATATATATATATATATATATATATATATATATATATATATATATATATATATATATTTTGGAACTAACCTGACATTTGCTGCCATCATGTTGTTCACTCTACTTGTGTCTTATATCCCTTTCCTCATCATGTCTATCTTGTCTTTTTAGAGAGCAAGCTCTCTTTGGGGCATGGACTCTGTACTTGTACGGTAGCTAGCCCAATGGGCCCCCATTCTTGGCTGGTCCTTAGACACTACTGTAATAAACATTATTAATAATAATACTCAGGACGATCTGTACCCTATGCAGAATATTTTAGGGCATCAACTAGAAAAGCCATTAAATATGAAATCAGAGGTGACATTAATATGGTAGTATTGAGAAGAGAAGATTGGATTTTTTTTGACTGAAAGCTTTTCTACTGGAAAATGCTGATTTGTTGAAACTGAAATGTTCCATGGGAATGTATTGATTTCAACAAAATTTCATTTTGGAAAAAAAAATGAAATGGAGTTTTATGTCAGAATTTTACTGACCGGCTCTGATCACAATCTAAAGCTACAGGAATTTTAATTTATAACTCTTTATTGAAGAGGTATGTTTAGGTATACGGTAACTTTAAATTAATTTCAAATACTGAATTACCCCAATATCAGAATTTGCAGACATTTGATACTTTTGCCTCCAAAAGGCATTAAAAGTAAAAGGCTCAGATCATCTTTGAATTTGTGAAATGATAGTTCTTAGTAAAAGTGAGATTTTTGCACTGGATCATGGAAATGGAAATGTTAAAGAATATTGTTAGAAAACAAACAAAACCGAGACCAACTTGGCTATAGATTAGTTTGGCTTGATTATTGCCATCAATATGCTTCAAAGCCAGAGAAGCTATGGAAAAGAATAAAGAGTCTGACAACAAGCTTGCATGTAATTATTTATTATTTGCAGTACTGTAGTGCCTAAGAGATCCAGGACTCTAGGTGCTCATGGACCCAGGACCCTAGGTGCTGTACAGTATTAACTCAGAAGAAAGAAGAGAGTCGGGCATGCTCTACACCAGTGGTCTCCAAACTTTTTTGATCGCGCACCCCATCAGTAAAAAATTTTTGAGCAAGCACCCCCCACTGCGTTGGCTCTACCATTTTTGCTGAAGCGCCCCCCCCCAAAAAAAAACCACTCGGACTCCCGCCTGAACTGTTGAAGCAAAAAAAACCCCCAAAACGCTCCTGCCGTGCACCCCCAAGGATCCTCTTGCGCACCCCCTGGGGTGCGCACCCCCCACTTTGGAGACCACTGCTCTACACACTCTCTCTCTGTGTCTATCTTTAGCCCTTTCCCATGGGACTGGGGAGGAATAGAGGTATCCCTTTCTTGAGAGTTCTGCACACACTGAGCTTAGCTAGCCCTTGTTACACCCTCTCTCCCCCTGGTACTTCCTTCCTGTGTCCTTGTACCCCTCTGCTGATGGGCTAATTGTCTCATCCAGCTTCCCAGCCTGATCAGCCAATTAGCTTGCACATCCCCAATCAGCCTTCTCCAGGGGAGCTGATTGATACCTAAGTAATTGGAGTGTTGGCTCAGCTGCTAGCTTCCTGGACTCTGTCACAGCTTACAATGCTTATAGTTTTAAAGTATCAGGGTAGCGTTATCCGAGTTAATCACTGCATTATGCTGAGTTTTTGAACCATCATTTTATTTCTTTGTAATTAATATTTGCATATAAAGTGAATTCAGAGTACAGGCACTTGAGCCTTGAATGTGAGAGCAAGAAGTTTACATTTGATGCAGTAGTGAAGGGAAGTCCCTGAATAGAGTCAACAATGGAGGCAATGTAGCCAGAGGGAACATGCATGGAATGGAAAAATTATGGTAAAAAGCCACATCCCTGAATGACAAAGTGAAGCCAACATAACCCCCGGCATAGACGACAGTGTTAGGTCGATGGAGGAAATCTTTGGTTGACTTAGGTACTGTCTCTTGGGGAGATGGATCAACTACAGCAATGGAAGAACCCCTCCTGTTGTTGTAGGTAGTGTCTACACTGAAGCGCTACAGTGGCACAGCTGCATAGCCACAGACACGTACACTGTTCTGATTCCCTTTACAATGAAACCTGTCTTAAATGATCACCCAAGATGTCAGCAAAAAGCTGTTGCTAGTAGCAGTAGATCTTTAAAGGTCCACCAAACAAGTACCAGAAATCTGGGGAATATTTTAAACTTGTCCCTTAAGAGAAGGGATTGTTTGGTTTGGGTTTCAATTGGAAGGTTGACAAAGTGAATATATCAGGTCGCTTACGTTCTGTTAATTACATTCTGATAAATGCATAAATAGAAAAGGTTTAGAAATGGTTTTAAAATAATATTATGTCCTACAGAGTCAGCTGATAATCATGGGAGGCAGGTGTGATTTTCTACCTTGTATGCTAAATTGAACAATTTACTGGGTGGTTATTTGGGGGGAATGGGGAGATTCATTTTACGCTGAGCCCCTGCCTGTTGCCATGGTGGGTCAATGGGCTGATCTGGAATGGCAAATCCCACATTCCTGTGCCAGTAAAACAGGTGTCACTACCACAAATCCTTCCAAGGATATCTGATTTTCTAGCCAAAATTTTGTATTTTTATTATTAGACACAGGTATCATGGATTGTGAGACTGGCTAATAAAGCTTCCCTGTAACTGCTTAGTATCAGTAAGAAATCCATGTTAGAAATACATCTGAATAAATGTAGGCTTTTAAAATTATTCATTTAGCCAAGGATTAGAGAGTCATATTTTTATGCAGTGTTTGGCTGAAATTCTACAGCATAGAAAATAAAACATTGAATTTTACTAGCTGAAAAGGAGAAGAAGATATGATACAGTCTAATATTGAAAACACTAATGTTTAGCATGTAATCGATGGTAGGCTGTGGGGAAATAGAGGAGGGGGGCCTTCTTTTTGATAGCCAGAGCTTTGAATCTGTGGGCCCCAAATAAACCCTCCAACAGAGATCTGTTATGCTGATGGCCTTTACACAGAGTAGGGCGGGCATAAAGCTTAAACTAGACTAAACTGCACAGTTTCCTGCCAAACTCGGTCAAGGGTCATGTTCAGAGGAGGGAATGGGAGAATAACACCCCCCCCCCCCCAGCAGCACTGGTGAAATATGTTCATGGCTAATGAAATATAATAACCGCTTGTGTGAAGCAATAGGTAACTTTAGCTAAAATGCAAACTGACTCATGCAATTTCTCCTTTGCATGATCTGTGACCTACTCCGTGATTCCAGCTATCTGCAAACTAGCCCCCCCCTTAAGCCTTTGCTGAAATCCCCCGGAAAATGACATAGTCCGAGTCTTAAGAAATGTACCCAAGCTAGGGCCGAGCACCACCCCTGCGGAAACCACCAAGCGCCCTTCTACCCAAACAAACACCCACTCCTCGGAAATTAGGTCAGAGGGTAGGGAGGGGGGTGAGAAGATTGACCCCAACCCCTGCTTCCTAGCTTGTGATCAGCTCATGTGCAACCCCTGCTCAGCTTGTGATTTGCCCCCAATGATTTAATTCATGACGTATTGTTTGTACCCTGCTTGTGGTTTAATGGAATAAAAGTAGCCTGTGAGCTGTTGCTAGGTGTGCCAGTTCCTGAAAACTGCACCCCAACGCGTTGGTTTGTATGTCAATAAACTGGCCTCAGGCATGAGTCTTTGAACTAAAATGACTGCGTGGGGGTCTTTGACCACGACAGGCTAAAGTTGACAGTGTATGTACTTTGGCTTGCCATGCAGTGATATTTAACCAACTACTTTCTCTTTCTCTGGGTTTTTTTTTTTTGCCGTCTGAAAGCCGATCTGAAATCTATTTATGTGATTTAGTTTTCTGGATTAGGAGGATCCTCTAAACATGTTGTATTAAGAGATTCTAATTAGTTTGCAAAGGGAATTTAGTTTGAATATCTCACAAAATGTGTGACATTATTATTATTTTTATTATTATTTATTATTATTCTTATTGTGTTATTTCTGGGCTTTCTCCCCCCCCCCCAAAGAAAACTAGTGTTGTGGATAACATAGCTGGGTAACAAGGATATTCTACACCCCATTGATTCTTTCAAAGACACTAAGTAAATAACAAAGATTAAAAAAGGATTACAGGATCCAGAGGGTATGCTGAACCAACAGCATTAAATCAGTACAGTACTAGTGGAGGATATCTATAAACTGTTCTTTTATAGTCTGTTGTGTAGTCAGTTTAAATTATGGTTTTAAAACCTTTCTCTGATCTTTTGGGGGATGTGAAGAGGGTTAAGGGGTAGTTATATACTTACTTTATGCTCTTCTAGGACATAATTTAAATAAAATTTCATTTGCTGTTGAGCATCTGGATTGTACACAAGTCTCATTTGCTGTATTTTCTTTTAGTGAAAAATTAATTAAAAAAATTAAGTCCTTCACTAACCCAATACTCTGTACTTGAATAGAATGTGGATGTATATTATAACTTGGCAGAGAAGTGTTTGGAGAAGAAATGAAAGACCATTGAATAATGTCCTTTCAGTAGAAATGTGAAATGGTAAGCAAGATTTTGCTAATTGCAGATTCCAATATATTGAACCGAGTTGAAGAAAACAGTGCTGAATACTTTTAAGTGGCACAGGAGAATCTCATGCCTAGCATAGTTTGTCATGTTGATTAGTTTCCAGTTGAGAGGATGAAGTCAGTATACCATTTCTAGACTTCCTACATCTGTCATTTGAAGACCAGTTCAGAATCAGAGACAGACTGCTCTTTTAGGGATATAGTAAGGTGTAAAAAGACTGCTGGGAAAAATCTGTGAGCACAGTTTAACTTTTACAAGTTCACTACAAATTCAAGGTTTATCTTGCCCAGTTGTATCACATACACACTCACCTAAAGCTGACCTTAAAAAACTGTTAAATATTTATGAGTGTGTTGGCTTTACAATTCTTTTTAGTCCTCCAGCTATATGTGCTCGTGGGAAGGCCCAGCAAGCAGGCTTTTGTCTAGTTCTCTTTGTGGCGTTGCTTTTTGTCCCCTTCAGTTCATTTTTCAACTCTTCCTTGTCTCCTAGTGGGAAAATGGGATGGATGACATTTAGTAAGATGGGTCAACAGAAGTAAAGGGGTGCAAAAGTGTGCATGTAGCTGGCATTTTCGCAGAGAATCTACTGTAGATGCTTGCTTGTCCAAGCCTAAAAGAGAAGAGTCCTTAAGGGCTTCTGAATCTGTTTGGATCTCAAAACTTCCTGCCACTGCCAGCATATTTTTAGTTCCCTATATTAATTTTCTTTGCCCAACTTGTTAGCTCAAGTTCATCTTGCATTCCTTAAAACAGTTGTAGAGCTCCCATAATCATACGTGGTTTGTTCTTCAAGGTCTGTGCTGAACAGAAGAGGGATTGTTACATACCAGCAAATGATGGAAACATTTTAGTAAAAAGGGCATTTTGCTAGTAGAAATCACTTTCTCTCTGAGACTCTAGGCAGGCACACAGCTCTGCAAGCACCCCAATCATGGTGAGTGTCGGGAGTGGGGGAAGGCGGTTGTGTGTGCGGACAAAAAGGTCACGGCTTGCAGGGCAGCTTTGCGGGGGACTCATTCTAAAATTCTCACACACTTTTTCACAGGCAGCCAACCTGCTGGCTGACATCTCGCTGCTGCGGGTGACCAGAGAAACCAAGACACAGCTTGCTTGCGGCTTTCACCCTGGTCTATATGCAGCTCCGCTATGTGCCACTTTGGTCCCAGCTCCAGTGACTGCTAAATGGCATGGTACAGTTTCCTACAATGGGGAGCTAACAAGGCTGCAATCCCTTGGAATCTGTGGCAGAGGGTTAACAAGTACCTCTTTGAAATTTTCCAGAGCCTCTCTCTGGAGGATTCCCTGCAGGTCGCAATGTCCATAGACACCCTGCTTGGCCATGCAGATTAGCTACACAGGGCAATGTCCAGCTCACAGAAAACACTACCTGCCTCCCACTTTTCAATTCCCTACACAAGCCACAGCAACTTACCTGGCATCTCATCTGCTTCCTGCTCCCCGGAGAGCACTTCTGGAGTGGAGAAAAGGTCCTGACTGCCTGCCCCCTGGGCGACCCTGCTGGGAGCACCACATCCTCTTCTAGCTCAACTTCTTCATCCAGAATTTCAGCCTGTGGATTTACCCCCGCATTCTGCTGCCTGTGAAGTATCCACGGGGCTATCAGCGATGGAGGTGGGGTCACCACCGAGGATAGCATTCAGCTCCTTATAGAAGCGGCAGGTCTTAGGTGCACCACCGGAGCGATGGTTGTGCCTCCCATGCCTTATGGTACTCCTGCCTCAGCTCCTTTATCTTCGCTCTGCACTGCTGCGTGTCCCGATCATAGCCCTTTTCACACAAGCCTCGAGAAATTTGCCCATACGTGTCCCGATTCCTACGGGTCACTCGCAGCTGCGACTGAACAGACTCCTCTCCCCATATACTGATTAGATCCAACAACTCAGCGGCGGTCCAAGCAGGAGCATGTTTGGGGTGATAGCCAGCCATGCTCACTTGGGAAGCTACCTGGAAAGCTCCTCTGGGAAGCCAGCAAGCAGGAAATGAGATTTAAAATTCCTGGGGCTTGCAAGGTGAAGGGGCAGGTTGACTGCAGGGCAGTGGAGTTCAGAATGGGAATTGTGGGATACTTTCTGGAGGCCAATAAAATTGAAAAAAAACCAAAACCTGTTATGTCTACACTGCACGTTTATTGACAATAAAGGGAGGACAAAAGGCAAAAGTCTGTTGCAGGGGTGAAAGTTTTTTGTCGCTAAAACTAGGAGTGTTTTTTTTTTTTTTTTTTAAGTGACCTTGCAGTGTGTACGCTATTGTTTTGTCGCCGAAAGCGAGTTTTTGGCGACAAAACTTGCCAGTGTAGACAAGTCCTCAGAGATGTTCCAATAAGTTTCTTTCACAGACTAGACTCCTTTCTAGTCTGGGCCCAATCCTTTCCCCTGGTACAGTCCTTGTTCCAGCTCAGATGGTAGCTAGGGGATTTCTCATGACTGCAGCACCTTTGTTCTGTTCCACCCCCTTATATAGCTTTGGCACAAGGCGGGAATCTTTTGTCTCTCTGGGTCCCCATCCCTCCTCCTAAATGGAAAAGCACAAAGTTTAAGATGGATTCCAGTACCAGATGACATGGTCACATATCCTGGGAGGCTTGCAAGTAAACAGAGCTATTTACAACCAATTGTCCTAGTTGATGGGAGCCATCAAGATTCCAAGCCACCATTAATGGCTCACACTTTGCATAATTACAATAAGACCTCAGAGTTATATTTCATAATTCTCATTTCAGATACAAGAATGATACATTTATACAAGTTGGATGACCACACTCAGTAGCTTATAAGCTTTGTAATGATACCTTACAAGAGACCTTTGCATGAAGCATATTCCAGTTACATTACATTCACACTCATTAGCATATTTTCATAAAATCATATGGAATGCAACATCACATTTAGCTGTTGAAGTCACTGAGAATTGCAGATGCACAGCATCGCTAAACATCAGGCCAAGATTTTTTTCTGTTGTGTGAAGAATAATTATTTGCAGTAAAATAGGTGCTGAAATACTATTCACTCAGATATATAACTTACTTATTTGTCAGTGTTTTCCCACCAATATGCAATCAGCTCTAGGACAGCGAAGAGTGCCCAACAGTAAGCTGACCTGCAAGGCCCTGATAGATGATCTTTCTTGACAACATTAGGGGCAACAATATCTACAGCATCATTTTTAGGTAACAGCTTAATTTCTTGACCATGTTAGAATGTCAACGGTATAATGTAAGGTTTCTATTCAAAACTAAACTTGACGGGCCAGATCCTCCGTTGGAATCAATCCGACAGCTCCATTGACTTCAATAGACCTACACTGATTTAAACCAGCTGAAGATCTGACCGAATACATTGTTAGAAACGTTTTTGTGGTGCCGTTGACTATAGTGATATAGTTTTACTAGATTTTTTTTCTTTTTCTTAGAATGCGACCTCTGTTTGGTCTTTGCAGAAATGCTGTCATGTTAGTGTGATTCAGTTTCTTTTTTGGGGAGCTGTGGCAAGCATCCAGGAGTTTGCCCTGTCACTTAATCTCACAAACTAGAGCCAGTTCTTGGTGCAGAGGTAATCGAGCATTGGTACCCAGGCAGAGATTTCTGAAAGAGGCATTGCCTGTATGCTGTTTGTGATGGCCTCTGTCCCAGGATTAGTATATATTGTTTAAGCAAAGTGGTACTGAGAATACTCAGACTCCACTTGATTGTTTTCTCTTGCCAACAGTAAGCTGACCTGCAAGGCCCTGATAGATTATCTTTCTTGACAACAGTAGGGGCAACAGTATCTACAGCATCATCACATTTAGAAGAACAATTTCTTCAAGGAATCATTCTCTCTCCTTGTGTTGTACTGGAAAGGGAACAGACATGTGGGCAGGGACAAAGAAGTGTAGAGATAAAGGAAGGTTTAAATGATATGGGGAAAGAAGAGATGTATAGTAATAAGGGGTGGGGAGGAAATGACTAATGTAAAAATATAGGCATGGAACAGAGAAGCAGAAAAGTAACTAAACAAATTATATACAATTTTCCTCCTGTAATTTATTTTTCTCCCTGTTGTATGCACTTACGATACTGTGGTGCCCTTACTTTCAATGTAGTGTACCTTTACATTTCTGAGAACTCTGCCTGTTGGCGGAGACAACAGATAACTTGTTCTCAAAGGAGAAACACACTTTTCTCCTTCTCTTTTGTTCTTTCTTGTTGTTGTTTTCCTTAATCTGAACTGAGTCATTCTTAATGAAAATTTGAGTTCTTGCAGAGTATGTGTAACCCATTGGTCTGTGTGTGTTACCTGTCCCCGCTCAGGGCCAATCCACAAGTATGTTACCGCCTCCACTTATGTCTTGACTGCCATCTTGGCCAACACTGCGGATTGAACAAAGGACCTCCAGAGCTAAAAACATCAGGCTCTAAAGCATTGAGCACAAAGAGCAAGAGAAAAAGCTGAAAGCTTTAACAGCCATGCAGGGGGATACACAACACACATTGACCAGTATGGTACATTTGGGATAATATTATATCCCTTACAACAAGATGTCAGGAAGATGTCTCCAATGAGAGAGGAAAAAATGAAATAACTCTGCATTATGAAACCCTATGAATATGCACTTTGGTGCAAATTGACCACAGAGGAAATCAAGGGAGTGTGAAAGGCTCTTTCAAGATTTGAAAGCTCTCAGGAAACAAAAATACAGTTTTAATTAATTGTGATATATTCATAAATCATAAAGCCTGAAGTGGGGGGATAATTGTGATAATCTAATGTGACCCCCTGCATAACACAGGACCAAGGGCTTTACTGAATTAATCCCTTGTTGAATTAGAACACATCTTTTAGAAAAACAACCAATCTTAAGTAAAAAAAAAAAAATTTCAGTGATGAAGAATCCACCAGAACCCTTGATAAATTGTTCCAATGGTTAATTACCCTCATTGTTAAAATTTTGTGTTATTTCTAGGACACATTTGTCTAGCTTCAACTTTCAGCCATTGGATTTTGTTATACCTGCATCTGCTAGACTCTATTATCAAATTTCTGATAGCCCTGTAGGCATAGGTGCCAACTCTGTGGGTGCTCCAGGGCTGGAGTACCCATGGGGAAAAGATGGTGGGGGCGGAGCGCCCACCGGGGCAGCCTTCCTATCAGCTGCCCCCTCCCACCGGGGCAGCCTTCCTATCAGCTGCCCCCTCCCCACCCCCAGTATTTCCTGCCTGCCAGCAGGCCCCACAAAGATGCCTCCCCCATCCTCCCCGTGCCTTCCGCCCACCATAATCGGCTGTTTTGCAGCATGCAGGAGGCTGGGGGGGAGGAGCGAGGAGGTGGTGCGCTCGGGGGAGGGGCGGAACTGGGTGGGAAGAGGCAGGGTGGGGTGCACCGGGGGCGGGAAAAGGCGGGGTGGGACCTTAGGGGAACATTAGAGACACCTTGGATGCATGACTTACATTTGGCTGTATTAAAACAGGTATTGTTTTCTTGCACTTGGCCTACCAAAGTTAGTCAAGCACTTAACATTTTTGGTAGGGACAGCATTAACTTTTGCATTACTAACTGTATGCACTTTTTTAGCTTACAGTATTGTGCTTAACCTTGACATTAAAGCTTTCAACAAAATGAACCCAAGGGGGGGGGGGGGGGGGTTAACAGAGAACCAGATCTCCATATGGTAGCTATATTGAAATCATATGGACCTATGCCAGTTTATACCACCTGAGGATGAGGCCCAATAATAATAAAACATATCAAAGAGTCTTTTGCTTTGGGAAATTTATGAGGGATATGCCATGGTACCAATTTGGTTGTGCACTCTGGAGTGTAATGGGTTAGGATTTGACACATATGGCCTTAATTTAATGTATCAACTGATGTGGCAATACTTTTTATGATCCAATTGTAAAAATGTCAGCCTTTAATTGGTGGTAATCTGGAAACACATCTGGTCAAAATTCAAAGTTTTAAGTTGTGGTAATAATCTGGAAATATGCTAAGGCTGGTATTTTATATCAAAGGCGCCATATAAATCTAAGGTATTATTATAATTCTCTTAGTGAGTGTAGCTCTTGGGTAGTGTTATATTTGTGTCCTGAAAGGAGAGTATTTTTTAAAATCTCAAATTTTAAGATTATATAGTGCAATGCCCGATGTCATGGGTAGCAGAAGGCATCTGCAACAAAGTGAAAATTTCTAAACGGGTTATTTATTCAGAGCAAGGCTGTCCTTGATCCCTTTTATATTTAGTAATGTAAATATAATTTGGTAATACAGAGCGACATGTAAATTAGACTACTGTATCTTTCTTTACTGCATATAATCCCTCATTGCTGAAAGTAACAGGTTACCAGGATAGGGAAAAACAAATCATAAATATATTTTCAAATTCAGGAAGAGAATTGTAAGAGACAAAAATAGAGGAAAAGGTAGGAAAGCAATAAGGGAATAAGGAAGACCAGATCCATGTGCATACAGGAGAACACTGAACTCTCATTAAAAGTAAAATGCAAACCTGACCTTAACACTACCTAAAACAATAAGAAAAGCCCTTCCTTTCCCCCTTTATACACACTTGTACCAATTATGGGGCACACTTCCTCTTCTCTTTGTCCACACTTTCACAATACTATGGGCTAGATTCTCAGCTTTTGTAAATTGGTGTAGTTTCATTTATTTCAGTGGCATTACATTGATTTACAGCAGGTGATAATATCTCTATAGAATATGGACATCCTGCCATTCTTTTAAGCATGAACTTTATGATTGGTTTTACCTCTGGGGATATTTCTCTTGTTTGAGTCCTCTACAGCAGTAGTTCTCGAAAAGGGGTACAGGTACCCCTGGGAGTACGAAAGGCCTTCTGGGGTACACCAAATCACAGGCGCTGACTTTTATTTTTCTTGGTGGGTGCTCCACCCCCGCTGTGCCCCGAGGTATTGCTCCTGCTCTGCCCTTTCCCCCTAAGGCCCCACCCTTGCTCTGCCTCTTCCCACCCCTGCTCTGCCCCCTCCCTCAAGGCCCCCCGCCTGCTTGCTGCTCTCTGCTCTCCCCCGAGCACCTCCCACCAGTTGCCAAACACCTGGTTGGTGGACCCCACCGAAGAGCTGTGGCTGGTGGGTGCAGAGCACCCCCTATTTTTTTCTGTGGGTACTTGAGCCTCAGAGCACCCATGGAGTCGGCGCCTATGCATCAGTGCATCTAGATATTTGCCTAGTTTTACAACAGGTATATAAAAAGCACTAGCGAAGTCCGTACAAACTAAAATGTCATACAGACAAAATGAGAAAGTAAGCAATTTTTCAATAATAGCATGCTGATTCTCTTGTATATTTGTCTGATTTTGTAAGCAAGTAGTTTTTAAGTGAGGTGAAACTTGGGGTATGCAAGACAAATCAGACTCCTGAAAGGGGTACAGTAGTATGGAAAGGTTAACAACCACTGCCCTACAGCGTCGTTGCCCCCACTGTTTTACCTCTTTCCAAGTCGCTGTTTTGGAAATCTAGGCCCCAAGCAGGGCCGGCTTTAGGCCGATTCAGCCGCTTCAGCTGAATCGGGCCCCGCAGCTGTCCACCCCGCCCCCGTCCCCAGCTCACTTCCCCATCCTCCCCTCCCTGCTTCCCGCGAATCAGATGTTCGCGGGAAGTCTGAAAAGAAGCAGGGGCAGGCAGGCAGCAGCAGGTAAGCTGGGGCAGGGGAGCGCGAGGAGGGCTCCGGGGAGGCACGTCGTGGCCAAGCCCAGCCCAGCCCCGGCCGAGCACCCCCAGCCCCGGCCCCAGCGGCTCTGGCTCCGGCCTGACTCAGGCCCCGGGGAGCCGGCCCGACTCGGGCTTGGGCACCGGCCCCGGTTCCGGCCGAGCGCGCCGGCCGAGCACCCACGGCGCCGGCCGAGCGGCCCCGGCTCCGGCCCCGGCCCGAGCGGCTCCAGCCCCGGCTCGGCTCGGGCGCTGGCCCGGCCCCGGCAGAGCGGCTCTGCCTCGGGCCCCGGGGCGCCGTCCCCGGCCCTGGCCGAGTGACTCCGGACCGGCCCCGGCCGAACGGAGCCGGACGAGCACCCCCGGCCCCGGCCCCAGCCCGATTCCTGGGGGCGGGGCTTGCCGCTGGCAAGCCCCGCCCCCAGGAATCGGGCCCCGCTCTTGCTAAGGCCGGCACTGGCCCCAAATCCTCGATCCCATCATAGCTGGTTTCTTGAGATACAGATAATACATAGTTACCCCAGTTAGATCTTCCCTTCAATTCCTTTCCTCACCATTTCACTGTTCCTCCCTACTTCAGAGCTAACTTTTGTTAGTTACCTTTTCATGACATGAAACACATCCATTCCCAGGCATTTGCCTGTGTAGCATAAGGGAAATTGTGGGTTTTGGTGGGATTTTAGTTGTTCATCTTGAGGCATATTCCCTCTCCCCCTTATCATATTAACTAATGTGCACATGCCCTGGAGTGTGTATTTAGGCATATTTTAGAAATTTTAAATAAACAGCACTGAAAGCTGCTGCCTCCAGAATTGTCCCATAGGGAATTCCAGGGATGAAATCTCTTCATTCCATCACTAAATTGTAGTATTTCTGATGTTAATGTGCCAAACAATGTTTAAATACATGAAGTGTTTATATAAGGTCTTTATAAAAACACAATGTTTATCATGCAGAACAAGACATTATTATGCAAAATTTTACTGTGAAACCATTTTAGTTTGTGCAGTATTTGTCTTCCTGAACCTAAATGACCTTGTTCCCTAAGTTTTCCAAGATAGTTACTACATACATAGTATACCTGGCAGCTCTGCCGTAGGCTTCTGGGTTCCTTTCTCAGTTGTTTTAGTAGGAGTAAAAAATAATACTTAGCTCTCTGTGACACTCTGTAGCTTGAAGTAGCACCCTGGACCCCCATATTTGCCACTGCGATATGATTATGATATGGTTTTTTGTACAAAGTATGCCTTGTGAGGTATCATTTAAAAAGTCTTGAACTGTTGAACATTAATATCCTATTGAATTGTATGTGCTGTGATTGTATACGAAGTTATGAAGTATTACTATGTGTGTGTTACTGAAATACATTGTGAAGTTGGGAAGTGCCTTTCAGTGACAAAAAAGGAGCACTTAGTAAGACAGATTTACACCAGGACCAGCCATATATGTATTGATGGCCCATTAAGGGGAATCCACTCTCCCAATGGCCATCCCAGAGATTTCTCAGAGAGGGCAGGTACACATTGAGGGCTGCTTAACCCCCATGTCACAGCAAGGGTCTTTCTAGCAGCTGGAAGAAAGTATAAAAGAAGGGCAATGACATCATCACTTAGTCTCTCTCTTCCCCCATCACAACACCTGGAAGATCTGGAAGACAGACTTTGAACTGGGGAGATTGGTCCCAGGCTGGGAAGGGAATCCAGTCTGTGTATCGAGAATTTAGAGCTGCTTGATTCAAATCTTGTTTAGTCTGTAGAATTTAGACTGCAAATTTATTTTTTTTCTTACGTAACCAACTTTGATCTCTATGCCTGCTATTTATAATCACCTAAAATCTACCATTCTATAGTTAATAAATGTGTTTTATATATTCTCTAAAACAGTGGATTTTTGGTTGAAGTGCTTGGGAAATCTCAGCTCGGATTACAAAGGCTGGTGCATGTCCACTTTCCGTTGACAAAGTGGCAAATTAATTAATGAGCTTTCACTGTCCCAGGGAGTCTTGAGCATTAGAAGATGGTATATTTCTGGGGTGCAAGACTGGGGCGATTGGCTGGTGCCCCTCTCCGTATGATTCATGAGTAAAACTGAGATTTAATCACAGAGGTCATGGAAGTCATGGATTCCATGACTTCCAAAGACCTCCGTGACTTCAGCCAGCGCCGGCTGGGAGCTGCAGGGTGCCCTGCCGCCTGTGGAGGCCCCGCAGCTCCCAGATGCTGCAAGCAGCAGGGGGGATCCCCACCCGCTCCCCACCGCCCCTGGCAGCAAGGGGGACCCCCACCCATTCCCTGTCACTGCACTGGCAGGGGGAACCCTGAAGCTGGAAGCCACCAGCAGAGGTGGACCGTGTAGCTCCAAGCCCCATGGGTGGTGGGGGTCCCTGGAGCTCCCAACCCACTGGCAGGTGCCCAGGCTCCCCATTTTGTCATGGATATTTTTAGTTAAAAGTCAGGGACAGGTCATGGCTTCCATGAATTTTTCATTATTGCCTGTGACCTGTCTGTGACTTTTACTAAAAATGTCCCTGACAAAATCTTAGCCTTATTCATGAGTGGCTTATTGAACCTTCATGCAATTTAGCTGGGTGTGGGGCCCCACATGCTGATGGCTGAGTGATCACAGTGCCTGGAGGAGATGACTGTTTTTCACTGGCATAGCATTGTCCGAGGCTGGAGAATTAAGGGGGCACGGCGGTACCACAGTTCCAGGTTGTACCCCGGGTATCCGCTCACAATTTCTCCTGCTGCTTTTCATGTGTAGATCAACATAGTGCTTTCCAAATGAAGGCATGTATAATTTTTCCCAATGTGTAATTGGAGAGAGTGAGGCACAGAGAATTGAAGTGACTTGCCCAAGGCCAGTAGTAGAACTGGGGATAGAACTCAGGTGCCTTGTCATCTACTCCAGGGTTCCACCTGCTTCACCATACTTTATAGCAGTGGTGCACAAACTTTTCCAGTCACACCCCCCCCTTACCATTAATGGAATTTGTTTCCCCTTCCCCCCCTTCCAGCCATGCCCCATTGCCCCTTGCTTCTGCACTTCTGCTGGTGGCGGCACTGCCTTCAGAGAAGGGTGGCTGGAGTGCATCAGCTGCTGGCCAGGGGGTTCATGTTGTATATGGTGCGGGAGAACTGTTGTGTGGGGTTTTTTTTTGTTTTTTTTTTTAAATCCGATCCCACCCTGCCCCACAATACTTGCTCCCACTCCCACCCCTTTTTTGTTGAATTTTTATCCCATTTCTGCTATTATGGCTGCAGGTCCTGCAGCATCCATGGGATCCCAGTCCCGCTGAAGGGCTCTACTAGTAGGTCTGCTGTGAAAAGTGATATTTGTATGCTTGTTTTTTAAAAGAGCAAAAGGCCGAAGTTTCTTCACGCTCCTTTCCCCCAGAGAAACTCTCACGCCCCCCCAGCTTGCGTATAACTGTTTTATAATATCCTAACTGTTAGCAGGTGGTCTGTTGATCTCATCAGCTTCCAGTTGATTGGTTACTGAACTATTTACCGGGTCCTGATACCAGAGTTGGATGTTTTGTCTTGCTTCATTCTTTACAGGTAACATCATTATCTATGTTCACTCGCACTATAAAGGCCAACTGACTTTATCTTTTTCTCTTATCCAGCTTTCTTAAACCTCATAGCTTCTTCTCACCACTTGTAATGTGTTGTAATTTATTGTTAGTCCCAATCCCTATTTTGATATTGGACAGGCCTTTGCACACTGCTGGAATGGTTCTTAAAGGGACTTCAGAGAAAGCAGATTTCTTCTACAGCAGCAGAAAATACAGTAGGAGCGAAGGGTCTGGCATAAGATCTTACTCTCACTCTCACTTCATTGTATGGAGAGGATGAGGTAGATCATGAAAAACTAACCTGATTTCCTTCTTTGAGAAAACTGATATATATATATTTAGATAAGGGAAATGAAGTGGATCTAATATGTTTGGATTTCAGTAGAGCATTTGACACAGTACTGCATGGGAAATTATTAGCTTAATTAGAAAATTTGGGGAACAGTACAAGCATTATAAGATGGATGAAGAATTAACTAAAGGGAAGAAAATAGTGTGTTGTGCTAAAAGTTGAATTATCGGACTGGAAAGAGGTTACTAGCAGAGTTTCTCAAGGATTGGTCTTTGGAACAATCTTATTAAATATTTTTACTAATGACCTTGGCACAAAAAGTAGGAGTGTGCTGATGATACAAAGTTGGGAGGCATTCTCAATACAGAGAAGGATCAGAATATTATACAGGAAGATCTGAATAACCTTGAAGACTGAAGTGACCGAAATGGGATGCAGTTCAGCAGTACAAAGTGCAAGGTCATGCACTTAGGGTCTAAGAAGAATAATGTCTGCTACAAGCTGGAAAAGACAGAGGAGGAGAGAGATCTGGGTGTGTAGGTTGATCACAGAAAATTATGAGCCACCAATGTGATGTGACTGTGAATAAGGCAAATGCGATCCTAGGATGTATTAGGAGAGGCATTTCCAGTAGAGATAGAGAAGTATTAATGCCATTGTACAAGGGATTGGTAAGATCTCATTTGGAATACTGTGTAGAATTCTGGACACTCATCTTCAAGAAAGATGAATTGAAACTGTAACTGGTGCAGAGAAAAGCTACTAGTATGATCGGGACTAGAGGGCCTACCTTATGAGAGGAGACAAGACCTTGACTTGTTTAGTCTTTCAAAAAGGCTGAGAAGAGATGTGATTGCTTTCTATAAATACATTAGGAGGGTGTTGCAGGGTAGGTACACCCTGTCACGATGCATCAAGTTAAGGTGGGGGGGGGGGGAGAAAGTGTTGATTTGATGGCTCAAGTGGTCTAGTATTTCGTGTCAATACAGGGCAGCATGGCCTAATGGCTGGAGTCTGTGGCTGCTCTTCTCTTCAGGGCTGTGCAGCGCGGCTCAATGGCTGGAGTCTATCCTTCTCTCTAGGATAACGTGGCCCAATGGCCAAGGTCAATAAAGCTGCCTTTCTGCTCAGGGCAGTGCAGCCAAATGGTCAGAGTCAAAACTGTCTTTTGACTGTAAAGTCTGCCCCTTCAAGGGGGCGGGGATTGACTGCAGCTGGTGGCAGTTGAAGTCGGACTAGGGGGACCTGGGCCCACCCTTCTCCTCTGGGTCCCAGCCCAGGGTCCTGAGGAACTGGTATTTTTGTGGTGAGTCTGTCTCTCATTGCTACAGTCCCAATCCCTGGCTTCCTACTCTGACTTCCAGTGAAGACAATCTTGTGGCCCCAGTGGTGTCTTCTCTGTCAGCCTCAGCAGTCAGCTGGGCGTCCACCGGGTGTGACGTTATTGACATGAACTGTGACCGTACAGATCATTGTTGCAACCAGGGTCCTATGGTTGCACCAGGTCTTGTACAGAGGAGGCCAAGTGGGGTGTCTATGGGAAGGTTGTAGTTTGCTGGTTATTATTATGCTGTGTGTGTGTGTGTGTGTGTGTGTGTGTGTGTGTGTGTGTGATTTTTGTATTTGAAGTTATGAATATTGGCTATGTCCTTGTTTGATTCTAAGTAGCCTCAGTGAAGCATTTGGTCAACTTCTTGAGAAATGACTATTCTCAGTAAGTGCCCAATCAAGAAACACTTCACCGACAATGGACTTAGGCCTGGTCTACACTAGGCGTTTATGTCGAATTTAGCGCCGTTACATCGAATTAACCCTGCACCCGTCCACACCACGAGGCTATTTAGTTCGACATAGAGGCCTCTTAAATTCGACTTCTGTACTCCTCCCCAACGAGGGGAGTAGCGCTAAATTCGACATGGCCATATCGAATTAGGCTTGGTGTGGATGGAAATCGACGCTAATAGCTCCGGGAGCTATCCCACAGTGCACCACTCTGTTGACGCTCTGGACAGCAGTCCGAGCTCGGATGCTCTGACCAGCCACACAGGAAAAGCCCCGGGAAAATTTGAATTCCTTTTCCTGTCTGGGCAGTTTGAATCTCATTTCCTGTTTGGACATCGTGGCGAGCTCAGCAGCACTGGCAACGATGCAGAGCTCTCCAGCAGAGATGGCCGTGCAATCCCAGAATAGAAAGAGGGCCCCAGCATGGACTGATCGGGAAGTCTTGGATCTCATCGCTGTGTGGGGCGATGAGTCCGTGCTTTCCGAGCTGCGCTCCAAAAGACGGAACGCAAAGATCTATGAGAAGATCTCTAAAGCCATGGCAGAGAGAGGATACAGCCGGGATGCAACGCAGTGCCGCGTGAAAATCAAGGAGCTGAGACAAGGCTACCAGAAGACCAAAGAGGCAAACGGACGATCCGGATCCCAGCCCCACGCATCCCGTTTCTACGAGGCACTGCATTCCATCCTAGGTGCGGCCGCCACCACTACCCCACCACTGACCGTGGACTCTGAGGATGGGATATTGTCCACGGCCGGTTCCTCGGACATGTTAGCGGACGGGGAAGATGAGGAAGGAGATGAGGAGGACGAGGCAGTCGACAGCGCTTACCAAGCTGATTTCCCCGACAGCCAGGAGCTCTTCATCACCCTTACAGAGATCCCCTACCAACCCTCCCCAGCATGTAACCCGGACACAGATTCAGGGGAAGGATCAAGCGGTAAGTGCTTTAAACATCTAAACATTTATTTTTAACAAAACTGGAATATTAAGAATAAGAACAATGTGTGCTTCATGATTTCTTTACCCTGGTCGCTTAAGTATTCAGTTCCAACTATTTAAAAAAAATCTAACAGTGTCCGGTTGTGCATGATTCTGCTGCCCAAGCTGCTCCACTCTTTAGTCCCTGCCACTGCAGCTATATGAAAATCCGGTCTATATGTCCGGGGATAGAGCAATAATCCTCCTGGGACATCTCGACGAAGCTCTCCTGCAGGTAATGGGAAAGCCTGTTCATCAGGTTCCTGGGGAGAGCGGCCTTACTGGGTCCTCCGAAGTAGGAGACATTCCCGCGCCAGGAGACAAGCAAGTACTCCGGGATCATTGCCTTGCACAGCATGGCGGCATAGGGCCCTGGTCTTTGCAGGCTTTCCCGAAGCATCCTTTCCTTCTCGCTGTCCGAGATCCTCATGATAGTTATGTCGCTCATGATGACCTGCTTTGAATTAGGTAGGGGACTGTTAGTATTGGGACTGCTTGCAAGTACCTTTACAGAACTGTAACCGCTGGTTTACAGCCACGCGGTGGAGGCGGGAGAGGGGCAGCATACAGGGATCTTTCCCTGGGACATCCGCGAGGGGGTGGGACAGGGCCAGAGTTCATGCTTGGCCGATTGCTGGCAGCAGAGACTGGCATTGCTTTCAATGTGAAAGGAGCCCAGTGGTGGTACTAAAGTTTTAAGCAGCCACAAGTCTACGGCTTACCATGTTTGCCTGCTACAGAGATTACGGTGTCCTGCCACGC
Organism: Emys orbicularis; assembly: GCF_028017835.1. Taxonomy (NCBI): domain Eukaryota; kingdom Metazoa; phylum Chordata; order Testudines; family Emydidae; genus Emys; species Emys orbicularis. The sequence goes on along the minus strand of NC_088687.1, from coordinate 77,408,800 downwards.
TTCCCAGATCGGCAGTGCAAAACCCCAGGCACTGAAGGCGAGGTCCGAAAATTCGACCTTGTCCTGAGTGCGCATGTGATAGGTGCGGTGCATGGTCTTGTTCACAGAAAAAGACTATGTTCTTTGTTCACAACTACATTTATGTTTCGGAGGAATTCACTACCTTTTCCTCATTCCCACAGCCACATCTGCGACTGTCTCCCAACCCAGCCTGGCATCACACTCCCAGAGGCTAACGCACATTAGGCGGAGGAAGAAGAAGACGAGAGAGGACATGTTCTCAGAACTAATGGGCTGCTCCCGAGCCCAGGCAGCACAGCAGAACCATTGGAGGGAGAATTTGTCCCAAATGCACCGGACACACATGGACCGTGAGGAGAGGTGGCGGCAGGAAGACCAGCAGGCGACTCAAACGCTGCTTGGACTTCTGAGGGAGCAAACGGACACGCTCCGGCGCCTTGTTGATGTTCTGCAGGAACGGAGGCAGGAGGACAGAGCCCCGCTGCAGTCTATCAGCAACCGCACTCCCCCGCCACCAAGTCCCATACCCCCCTCGCCCAAAGTCCAAAGAAGGAGGGGCGGCAGAGTCCGTGAAAACTCTCACTCGACCCCTGCAGACTGCTCAAGCACCAGAAGGCTGTCATTCCCCAAAATTTGAAAAGTCCTTTCCTGCCCGCCTCACCCAAGCCCCCGTCCAAGTTTCACCCCCCAGTTTCATGTGTGGTTGTTAATAAAAAACACGTTTCTGTTCATTACTGTTTCAATCATGTTCTTTTGTGGGACAGTCTGTCTGAAGGGGGGGAAGGGGCTTGGTAATTGGACAGGACAGTCACCTTTAGCAGGGTACACAGGCGGGGGCAGGTCCAGCAGCAGGGCACACACACAGTGCAGTGACTAGTTACCCTGGTCAGTCTGGGAGGTGGTTTTCATGTTCTGTGCGTGGGGGGGTGGGTTGCTCTGTGACTTTGTGGCGGGGGAGGGCAGTTACAGATCTTATGCAGCGGTCCTTGTCCTGGATCACAGAGCCACGCAGCAGGGGATCTGTAACCCTCCTCCCCCTGCCATAAAGTCACATAGCCCCCACATACACGCAGTCCCGCTCAGGAGGGCTGGCAGGCTCCGTTGAAACAACCAGTCCGCCACTGCGAATCCTGTCATTCCTGGAGTTTAGAAGGATCATTTGCATCAGTACACTACACCCGCTCCCCACCACAGTCTGCGTCCCAGGTTTAAAACATTCCCGCGAAAACAGTAATCAAGACAACGGTGTTCATTAACAAAATAAAACTGATTTTATTTTTTTGGAAGGGGGTGGAGGGGGTCTGTAACTGCAGAGGATAGTCAACATTAACTGGGTAAAGAAATGGGGGCAGGTTCAGCTTCTCTGTACAGAAACTTAAAAGTCACTGGTTACCCTGCTCACTGTGGAACCTAGCTGTCAAAGCCTCCCGGATGCACAGCGCGTCCCGCTGGGCTCTTCTAATTGCCCGGCTGTCTGGCTGGGCGTAATCAGATGCCAGGCTATTTGCCTCAACCTCCCACCCCGCCATAAAGGTCTCCCCCTTGCTCTCACAGAGATTGTGGAGCACACAGCAAGCTGCTATAACAATGGGGATATTGGTTTCGCTGAGATCACAGCGAGTCAGTAAGCTTCTCCATCTCCCCTTGAGACGGCCAAAAGCACACTCCACAACCATTCTGCACTTGCTCAGCTGGTAGTTGAAGAGTTCTTTTTCAGTGTCCAGGGCGCCAGTATAGGGCTTCATGAGCCAGGGCATTAGCGGGTAGGCTGGGTCCCCAAGGATCACTGTAGGCATCTCCACATCCCCAAGAGTTATTTTGTGGTCCGGGAAGTAAATACCTTCCTGCAGCCGTCTAAACAGACCAGAGTTCCTGAAGACGCGAGCGTCATGAACCTTGCCCGGCCATCTGACGTTGATGTTTGTAAAACGTCCCCGATGGTCCACCAGTGCTTGCAGCACCATTGAAAAGTAGCCCTTTCTGTTAATGTACTGGCTGGCCTGGTGGTCCGGTCCCAGGATAGGGATGTGAGTTCCATCTATAGCCCCACCGCAGTTTGGGAATCCCATCGCGGCGAAGCCATCTATGATGACCTCCACGTTTCCCAGGGTCACTACCTTTGAGAGCAGTACCTTAACGATTGCGTTGGCTACTTGCATCACAACAACCCCCACGGTAGATTTGCCCACGCCAAAGTGGTTCGCGACAGACCGGTAGCTGTCCGGCGTTGCAAGCTTCCAGAGGGCTATGGCCACTCGCTTCTGGACAGTCAGGGCTGCTCGCATCCGGGTGTCATTACGCTTCAGGGCAGGGGACAGCAACTCACAAAGTTCAAGGAAAGTCCCCTTCCGCATGCGAAAGTTTCGCAGCCACTGGGATTCATCCCAGACCTGCAGCACTATGCGGTCCCACCAGTCCGTGCTTGTTTCCTGTGCCCGGAATCGCCGTTCCACAACATCCACATGACCCATTGTCGCCGTGATGTCCTCGGCGCTGGGTCCCGTGTTTTCTGACAGGCCTGTGCTACTCTCAGACTTCAGGCCCTCACCGCGGTGCCGTAGCCTCCTCGCCTGGTTTATCTGCATCTGCCTCTGGGAAAGGTGGATGATAACCTGCGAGGTGTTGACAAGGGCCACAACTGCAGCGATGGTCGCAGCGGGATCCATGCTCGCAGTGCTGTGGCGTCCGCGCTGCCACTGACCGGAAAAGTGCGCGAACTGATTTCCCGCCGGCGCTTTCAGGGAGGGAGGGAGGGCGGTAGTGACGGACGGATGACGACAAGTACCCAAAAGCACCCTCGACCCTTTTTTTTTACCCAGAAGGCATTGGCGGCTCGACCCAGAATTCCAATGGGCAGCGGGGACTGCGGGAACTGTGGGATAGCTGCCCACAGTGCACCGCTTCCAATGTCGACGCTTTCCCCGTTAGTGTGGACTCACAAAGTCGAATTACTGTCCTTAGTGTGGACACACACGTTCGACTTTGCAATATCGATTCTACATTTTCGATTAAAAGAAATCGAACTACCCTCGTAGTGTAGACATACCCTTGGGGAGATGCTAATCCACATTTGAGCTTTCCTGGGAACGTTCAAACTAACATGTAAACAACGGCATCGGCCTGCAAAAAGCTGAATCATTCATAGACCTGTGACTTGCCCAGGTGACTGCAAACTCCATCTTGTTGAGGGGATTTTACACAGGAGAACGAAGGGGTTTCCACCCACAAGAGAGAGACTATATAAGGCCCTGGAAACCCCTCCATTTTGTCTTCAGCTGGCTCAAAAGATAGTGTCTCACCCCCAAAGAGATGCCTGAAAGAAACTGGAACAAAGGACAGTAACTATGGGGGTGTGAGTGATTGCTGGACCCAGACTAGGAAGGAGTCTAGTCTGTGAAAGAAGCTTATTGGAACATCTCTGAGAGTGAGATTTACCTGCACTTAGTTTCCTACTGTATTAGGCTTAGACTTGCGTAGTCTTGTTTTATTTTGCTTGGTAATTTACTTTGTTCTGTCTGTTATTACTTGGAACCACTTAAATCCTACTTTTTATATTTAATAAAATCATTTTTTACTTATTAATTTACCCAGAGCAAGTAATTAATTCCTGGGGGAGCAAACAGCTGTGCATATCTCTCTATCTGTTATAGAGGGTGAACAATTTATGAGTTTATCCTGTATGAGCTTTATACAGAGTAAAACTGATTTATTTGGGGTTTGGATCCCATTGAGAACTGGATGTCTGGGTGCTAGAGACAGGAGCACTTCTTAAGCTGTTTTCAGTTAAGCCTGCAGCTTGTGGGGGACGTGGTTCAGACCCGGGTCTGTGTTTGCAGCAGGCTAGCGTTTCTGGCTCAACAAGCCAGGGTGCTGAAGTCCCAAGCTACCAGGGAAAACGGGCTCAAAGGTAGTCTCAGCACATCAGATGGCAGTCCCAAGGGGTTTTCTGTGACCCAACTCGTCGCATCGGGGTCTCAGCATGGATGGCCTCTGCAGCCTGGGGATCTGGCAGCTTCCTGGTAGGAGCATGCAACACATGTCTGGTTTCCTCTGTGCTCAGCCCAGACTGAGCTGAGCTACTCTCTTTTATACTCTGGTTCCAGTCTGAGCATGCCCAGCATGGGTCAGTGGGTGTGGCTTCTTCAGCCCACAAAGGTGTGGTTAACCCCTGCAGAACCAGTGCAGGGTAGGTATTCCCTGTCACATGGGGTAAATACCAGGGAGACTGAAGAGCTGTTTAAGCTAAAAGACAATGGTGGCACAAGACCAATTGGATATAAACTGACCAGGAACAAATTCAGGCAGGAAATTAGAAGAAAGTTTCTAACCATCAGAGGGGTGAGATTCAGGAACAGTCTCCCATTAGGAGTTGTGGGGGAAAGCAATTTAATTAGTTTTAAAGAGAGAGCTGGACAAATTTATGAGTGCGGTTTTATGATGGGGTTGCTTGTGATGGTGATGGGCAGGGTACAACAGCCCTTAGGCTCACTTCTGGTTTGCCATGCTTCAGGTTTCAGCTGGCCACCTGCAGAGGTCAGGAAGGGATTTTGTACCCCCAACATATTCTGTGAGGTTTTTTTTATCTCCTTCCTCTGAAGCATCAGGGTTGGCCACAACTGAAGATGGGACACTGGGTGAGGTGGACCAGGCCTCTGAGTTGTCACCGAGCATTTTTTCTTTCGGGTACTTGGCTGGCTGGTTCTTGCTCATATGCTCATGGTCTAACTGATCCCCATAAGTGGGGTTGGAAAGGAATTCTCCCCCAGGTCAGATTGACAATGACCTTGGTGATTTTTTTGGTCTTCGTCTGCAGCATGTGGGTACAGGTCACTTGCGAGGATTATCTGGGCATGTAATCATTTCCCTGTCATTGCAGTATTGGGATTCCCGCCAAGACCCATTCAACTGGCTTATACAGAACACCTAGATCAGTTCTGGGAGAACACTTCAGCCAGTTCTCTGGGATCCAAAAAAACTTACTTTAACTCCAGATTTCGTCACACAGGTTCTTTTATTTGGCATTCAGCAGTGCTATGCTCAGTTGATCAGACTCAAGTGTGGGGGATGGGGTATAGGGTGTACCACACATCTAAAGTTACACAGAATACCTGTACACATTACATTGTATTTCTATACATTGCATCACACGTTTTGGGATTGGCTTGGTTACTTTTCAGGAAAAAATCCCCATGCAGCATGCTCTGTCCATGCATTGTCCAGATTCAATATGGCCTTTACCTCATCTCTACATGTCTTGTCCATTGTTAGTATATGGTTCTCTCTGTGTTCTCCCTCTTAGCTGGCTCAGGCATTCTGTGTTTTTAGCCTACTGACCTATTTACTTATCTTATTTAGCACAAAGTTCTGTTTTCAGCCTAACTATCTGTTTACCTCCCTAATCCTGTCCTCCAAGAAATGAGGCCTCCCTCCATGTGTTAATTACATGTCAGGCCAGCCCTTTGCCTCATACAGGGGCCTTGAGGACTGGTGCACCTTGGTCCTACCTAGTCTCTGCCTGTGGCACGTAATAATCTAGTCTCCTGTGAATCTCATTTACTTTGGTCTCATTTCCATTGCTGGGCTTAGTGTACGAGTGCTGGGTCTTGTTTGTGGCCTGTAATATACAGGAGGTCAGACTAGATGATCTAGTGGCTCCTTTTGGCCTTAATCCTATGAGCAAAGGGAGGCCATTCCAAGTTTAGGACAAATCATGAAAAAGACACTCAAGGGTTGGAAGGTGACAGAAGATTCAGCAGAGTGAAATCTGTTAGAGTGCGGGATCAGGAAGAGAGGACAGCTGAAATGTAGATAGGAGCAGACCTGTTTAGTACTTTTTACAGGTGTGGTTGATTAGCTAGAATGTGATGTGCATAAGGGTGATTAAGTCAGTGAAGGGATGTGAGTTAAATGCTCACATTTGCAAATAAAGTAGTACAATTTTATACAGCATATATTTTAAGAAAGTCTTGGTGCCTTAGAGAAATGCCCTCCTTTTCTGAGGACCAACAGAATGCATCAAAAATGCCTTACTGAGGCCCACCTTACTGGAACTGGTGAATGCTAGGAGGAATCCGAGGAGAGTGTGGGGAACTAGGACCAATTGGTCAGTAAGAGGGGGTGCAGATCAGGCTTTTGTTTGATAGCTGACAGCTGGGAAGGGGTTAATGGGTTGACAGCTGGAAGGAGAGTGGTCAGGCACTTTACGTATTGGGGGATATGTTCATTTTAATGAGTTATTATTAGATTGAACATCTATGTCCTAGACTGTAGTGTGCTCTTAAAATATTATACATTCTGTAGACAGCTGGGATCCAGGGAGAGAGGCTGCCAGATCTGCTGGTCTATTTTCAGTGCCATCTGAAAGATATGGGGAAATGAGACACTAAGGGTAGCTTCATATGGTAATATGTGGAACCTACAACATTCTTCAGACTGCTATCTATAATTAAGCTACTATCTGTTATGTACATTAGTAGTGGAGAAGGGGAGGAGTAGAGAGAGACACTATAGGGAGATGGTGGGGATTAATTGGGTCAAAAAGGGAGAGCATTGACTGTAAATTGGTTTCATTATAATGTTGCATTTATTATATATGCTCTGACACAGGCTGCAGAACACTTAGAAACTTTGAGAGAGCCTGAAATGGAGCTTGAATTGTCCTTTGCTCCCTGGCTCATCATTATTGTAGTGTTGACAGATTCCAGAGGGAGCTGTGTCCAGCTCTTCTAAAGAGATGGATGATTGCTGTGAAGAAAAGCCTCTGAGGGTGGTGGTGGAGCAAGTCATAGAAAGTAAACGGAGGGATCATAGTCACCCTTACATCCCTCCACCCCCAAAACACTTTAAAAATTAAAACTGTGATTTTTCTCAGGTATTGCCCAGCAATTGAATTTGCATGTGCAAGCAAGATTTACTTGTACTGTAGATGATTCTCAACTGTATGTCATTCTTTCATTAGATCTGCTAGTAGAGTTGATTGGCTTATAGAGTATCTGGCTAGGATCAGGGTTTAAATGAGAGTAAACTGACTATAACTCAATTCAGAGAGAGACTGAGATTATGCTGGAAAGTCCAAGTCAGAAGAAATGTCTGAATTTATATCAGCTCTCACTGAGCTGGGCATTTGCCCACCTTTTTAATTACTCTGATTTGTAAACTGGGTGTGTTTTGGGACTTGCATCTTCTTTCAAATGCCTGCATAGCATTCTGTCATTTACACTTGGCCAGAAGGTTACAATCTTCTCTCTCTAATGAGAGCCGTTCCTCAGTGACCCATTGTGAATATACCAAGTCTTGAAGCCAGGTCTGGGAGCTCCCAGACCAGCTGCCGCATCCTGGCCTCCATCCAATGTTTGCTGAAACATGGTGAGCTGAGAAGCTAGTAGGATGACAATCTCAGCCAAGGTAACACCCATGGAATCCTTGATTAGGGAATCACCCGGGCTCCACCAATTGGTCCAACCATGTTATTTAAGCCAGAATGAGGCACAGGAAGTTGTCTGAGCAGGAAGGTGATTTCCTGTTGCGGCTGCATTTGACCCTGCTTGTACCTGCTTCTTGAACTGAACCCTGTTCCTGATTCCTGCTCTGCTCCTGCCTCCTCCCTGCCTTTGCTCCTGTTCCCACTATGTTCCTTCTCTGTGCTTGATCGTTGCCTCTTCTCCAGTTCCTGCCTTTACTTCACTTCCACCATCAGTTAGCAGTCCTGTCTGTGACCCTGGCCTCCAACTTCTAACACTGGCTCTGGCATTTGGTATCTGACCTCGGCTGTGACCAACAGCTTCGATTCCTAACTCTGACTCTGGTTTGACCCCTGGCTCTGGTAATTAAGTGGTTGACTTTGGTGCTGACCCTTGGCTCCCCCCCCCTTCTGGATGTGTGCTCTGCCCACTAGACCTGACTCTTGCTCTGACTACTAGGCCAGGCCACCTACATCCTAGCCCACAACACCCATAACTTTGCACTGCAGTATGTTCTACATGGAGCTATACTTCAAGACTGCTGAAACTTCAGCTGGTGCAGGATGTGTTTAGTGTGCTGAATCAGCATGTCAGATCTTCAGAATGGAGTCTCTTCACTTAGTGCTAATAGCCATAGGTCTGTGTGACTGTTTGGCACCCGTTGATCTGAAGGAGGCTTACTGTCATATTCTATAATATAAACCAACCAGAGGTTCCTCAGATTCTCTGCAGGACACCTGCACTTTCAGTTTAACACCGTGTTCTTTCGTTTAGTATTGGTCAGCCCCAAGGACTGTCTTGAACATAATCATGGTCGTTGTAGCATCCTTCAGGAAGAAAGGGATCTGAATAACTCCCAGTCTGGCCCAGTCCCCCGCATTTGAGATTCTGGCAGCTCAGCTTGGTAGTGAATTGGGAGAAGAGTTCTCTTACTCTCACAGACAGTGTTGTAATAAAGGTAATGGTGGACAGACAGTCTTTACCACCCCTGACATAATCCTCAAACTAGAGACCCTACTTGAACTTGTCCACTTCAGTGACTTAGTGCCTATCTGTTTGTGCATAGCAGCATATTGCTCTGTTAGAACCTGGTCCCAGGCTTGAATTCATTCTTTACCTTTCCAGCATCTGTTTTTCTTCTTTTCCTCAATAGAGGAGAACATAGAGGACCTAATTCTTTTCCTTCAACCACAAAAATCGCACCTCAGTTGGGAGCTGGCCAGGCGTCACACTATAAAGCGAACCTCACTTCTGGACTCCCAGTGCATCAATATGGATGGAGCAGTCACAGTTCAGTCAGTCAAGGCATCATCTCCTCAAGAACAAAAGCTTGACCTCCTTTGTTTTGAGCGGCCAGTAGATTGGCTATGGGGGACTTCAGAGCCACATCCTAACCAGGTCCAACAATGCCCCCATGATGGCCTACCTGCATCATCAAGGCTGAACTTGGAGTATTCTCTTCCAAAATCTAATGATGTCTTCTACTAGGCAGAGAAAATCCTGGGGTCTGTCAAGGCCCTACATGTGACCAGACATTGTGCTGAGCCAGAAAGCATTCATCCAGATGGAGGCCTATCTCTAGTGGGAAGTCTTCAGCCAAGAAGTGACTTGGTGTGATGCTCTGTACCTCGGGGAGACACCCAGTACCCCATGTTCATCCTTGTAAAATGATTGTGTCGTATCCAATGCAAAGTTTGTCATGTCAGGTGTCTTCGGAAGGCTCATGATGCACTGAGCATTGTTGTTACAGTAATGTTATAGTAATGTTATAGGTTATAATTTCATGTATGTAGTTATGAGGCTGAAAATGTATCCTCATGGCTTAAAATAAGCCCAGGCAAAAATGGGGTTCAGAGAGTCTCTGTGCTAGCTCCATTAGGGTCCAGACCTCTGCCCTCAGCTCTCTTAGAGTCCATAGGAGGCTTCCCAGTGGGGTTCACCCCTCCTCTCCTGTAGCTAGCCTCCTTAGGGCAGTTTCTTTGTCTAGGACTCTTGTTTAGTGTGTCTCTATCCCTTTTAGTTAAATATAGTTCTCACTTGCTCTCGATTCAGACTTATTTGATCCTATCTTCACCAGTCCATGCTGTCTCCTGTTATGAAAAGCAATTTTCATCCCAGAGTCTGAACTCACAACCCTGGCTTGTGGAAAATGAAATATCACATAGAGAAGGTTTGTTCTGTGGACTTGCTCCCAGTTTGGTCTCATCCATTCACCTTACTTAGGAGGTCTCACTGTTGAGTTTCTGCCACAAACCTAAGGCAAGGCTTGAGGTCCGGTCCCATTCTCTGTATGTCTGATGAGTTCTACCTTTCTGAAACCAAACACTTCCACAAGTCCCTTTTCTTTGTGTTGTGCAAAGGGCCCCACAAAGAGTAGAAGTAATCCGTATACATCCTCTGCCACTAGATAAGAGCCAGCATCTGGTACCCCTACTTCCTTATGTGTGTTCCCTACTCAGAGAAGCTACAAAATCCAAGAGATGGCCATCTCCTGGATATAGCATAAAGGGGCTCGATGGGTTAGCTGTGCTGAGTAGCCATGTGACATGTGCTGAGGCTTTCGGGAGGATATGCACAAATCAGCTGATGTCGCCTTTGTTAGTGGGGTTCTCAGAGAGGTCTGGTAGTAACCATAGTACTGCTGTCTTGGGGAGGAGATATGCTCTCCCTAGTGGGCTCTGGTAGGTCTTCTCACCTCACATCTCCCCTTATGATGCCATGGTAGTTCAGTTCCTCTCAGATGCTTAAGCTAACACTCCCCTGGTTTAATGATGGGGGTCTAGAGGAGGGTGTTCTCAATAAGGAATGTTCAGCTGTGCCGTGCATTTTATGATGCAATTCAACAAAATCCAAATTTGTGGACTTTTAGGTCATGCTGAAAGCTCATTTGTTTTCCCAGGTTTTCTGGGGGAGGCAAGATCCTTGCATACTATGATGCTGAAGCCATCTTAGATAGATGAGCAGCTAAGTGGTGGTTTTGGGAGATTTTCATTTGAAAAATATCTAGGTGGTCTGGGAAGACTGAATCTGTTGGAAATTAGTCTTTATTTATTCCATATAAGAGGTGTACATGCAACCAAAGCACTAGCTAGGTGCATTTTAAAAACAGAACGGTCAGGTAGCGATCTATCCGAATGTACAAATTATTTATGAAATTTCTGTTGATGTGAACAGTTATGAACAAAATAGTATACAAAATATTTACCAGACCTTAAAACAATTTTAAACATAGAGCGAGCTGGTGAGGGGGTCCCTTTTAATAACGTCACATTAAAAACAGTTTTGCTTCTGTGTTTATCCATTTTAAGCCTTGAAATTTTTTATTCATGTTGAGAATTAGTCACGTTTTTCTAGGAGGATAGGGAAAGAGGAATGTGAAAGAGCTTTAAAAAACAAAAACAAAACAAAAAAAACCCACCAAAACACACATTGCGTGTGTGTTTTTTTTTTTTTTTCTTGTTCTTCTAGGAAGTATTCAAACTCTTAAGATGATGCTATGCCACTCAACAGGCCAGGGTACAAAAATGCTAATTTATTGACAGACTGCAGTGTCCAATTTGCATTTCAAATCAGACTGCACAGCTCCCCAAACAAGTAAGTGCCCCCACAATGTATGGAACCTGTGTTTTTCCTCCAACAATCCATGACAAACATTGTGTAATGTGTGTGTGGGGGGGGTTGGTTTGGTTTTAAGCTTCACCATCTTGAAAAGGTTCCATCTTTTAATAAGGTACTACAGCCTACTGATAATTTTGCATGCTATACAGCAGAAAAAAAGATGATAGAAAATGTATTTAAACATCTCACTGTCTTATCTTAAATTCATATCTGAGTACTTTGTGGCAGTGTGAGAGATAATTTACCTTAAATCGAGGATTTGGTGGGCTGTCAGTAATATTCTCTATTTCATACTTTCTGCTTTTTTATTTATATACTTGAAAAAAAAAAAAAACACCTTAAACTACAAAGGTGTATTCCTCTTTTAAACAAGTCCTCTTGCAGCCTGTCAGAATACATTATAGAATAAGTATAATATTATGTATTTCTAATACTAATTATACCCAAATAGTATAGATATGAGAGAGAGAGAGAAAATGAAGGAGAATATTAGTAATGTACTGTATGTGACCAAGAGTGAGACAACTACTGCAGCATAAAGAACCCACAGGCATCTGGGCTTTCCCACTTTGGTAGCAAATAGGGGGAATTATGGGTTGGTGGTCTGCTTCATGTTAGGAGGACACCCCTCCATCTGTTCTCAGTGCAGCCTGTTTCCAATTTAAAACACAGATTTTAATACAAACCTCAATTTCTTTTCCCAATTTTATATGCAAAGCGAGGCTTATGAATTACAGTGTCACTGCCACTGGGACCGAGATCAAATTTCCCCCCAAAATTCACTGGCTATTCATTTGAATACCTGTTTACAGTGATAAACAATGGGCAGCTTTGAGAAGAAAAATTGATAATCTTCACGGAAGAGCAATTTGAATGAAATTACACTTGACAGCCTGTCTCCAAGCAAACAAGGGGAGAGAGAGAGAGAGAGAGAGAGCCTTAGCTAAGCTCTGAGGACTTGCCTAAGCCTCTGCTGTTGGAGCTTCCCAGGAAAAAAGCACCCCACACTTTTTCCAACATCTAATTGAAGCTTTTGATTAATTCTGTGTAGCAGTTTGTAGTGAAGAAAGGTAGCCATGGAAGAGAATATGGAAGAGGGACAAACACAAAAAGGTATTGTGATAAATAGTTTTCCGTTTACAAATATGATATTATTTCACAGTTTCCTTATTTGCTTTAGATGCATGCCTATAAGGCTAGTGAATATCCTGGTGTAGCAGATGGGAAAGATTTTTCTTTCCGTTTGGCTTCTTGAAGTAATGCCTGGAATTAATATTGTGATTGTGAATATTTAAGACTTACGGAATTCAAATGCAGAGTCCTATATGCATAGTAGTAACACTGCAAGCTTTTAACGTGAACTGTTTCCCAGATCAGTCCTTTGTTAACCTTCATTTATTTCATGTTTTCACGCTTGTCTAGCTGGGTCAAGGGAGCCCACTGTGAACTATGAGAGAGCCACTCATACAATATTTGGAGCTAGTTGGAGTTAGAAATCTAACAATGTTACCATTATTTACACCTTTGAATGAGTGTCCAGACTGAACAAAGACCTGGAGTATATTTTGTATATATTTGGGAGGTGTCTATATTTCTTTCACTCCCCCCCCCCCCCATTTCTCTTTAGGTATCTGTGGAAGCAGCCTTGCTATAGTATCTATCAAGGGATTGGTTGTAAATTTTGCAGTGTATATATTCAGTTAGCTTTTTGTTTTTGCACAGTGCAGTTCAGTTTTTGTTAGAAAAAATAAATACACAGCATGGTCATGGTATTCCTATTTTAAAATCTCTGGCCAAAGTTGTATGTAGCTGATTGTTGCTGGGCGTATTACTGTTTTTTAAAGGTAAACCTCTAGATTGTTATTGCTTGTACAGTATATCAAGTTGTAGCTCAGGAAAATATACTGTTTGTAAAGTCCTTTTCTCTAAGGAGCAGAGTGTATGATCACTGCAACTGTGTTCTCTTTCTGTTCTGTCCATGCTGGATTTTATCTAGATGTATTGAAATGAGGGCATTTTTTGTATCGCAAGTGCAAAGGTAATGCTGGCAAAGATTTGCCACATCTAAATCACAGGTACTGTTTAATCTAAATTGATCTGGAGATCAATGCCTGAGAGGGGCATTTTGGAGGTAAGAAAATCAGATAACCTAAACTCCATGTAGATGCATATTTCCTGAGTTGATGCAATATTCTGTTTTTCAACACTCTGATCAGTCTGCTTGATACATGTAAATATCATGCTTGCTCATTAGAAATGACCCACTTAGACTAAATGCAGCTTTGGAGTGTTTGTTTATTATCTTGCTTTTATCTAGATGTACAGTAGATTGTCTCACAACAAAGCAGAATATATGTATCAAATTTGGAGAAACAATATATAATTCAGGACCCCTAAATTCCTCATTTAAAAAATCCAATTGGAAAACTGTAAAAATTACCAAAGAAAAATGTGAATCAATTGCTATAAATAACTGTGTCCTTATTGTTCAAATGATAAGCAGTTGGAAAGACCAATAGCCTCTCAAAACAATGTGATTAATAGTGTGATTACAACAATAGCTAATGCAACAGATTTTTTTTCCCATTTAGAATGCCATGCCTTTAGTAGTGCCCAGCTGTCATCACAAGCAGGGGCAGAAATGTGTTGAGATCCCAATAAATTACATTTATTTTCCCTTATGGGGGAAGGGTGGTGTTGATTAGTTGCTGTGACCATATTTGCGGATCTATTGTGGGAAAGAGGAGTACCCTTACCCCCATAGAAGGCTGGAATTCAAGATTAATAAAATGAGGGAATAAAATGAGGACCCATGAAGAGGAGGAGTGTTGGGACCTGAGTTTGTAAGGGGTTGTTAAGGAAAGTACTGTGATCACTGGTCACTACAGATGCTTTAAAGGCTGCACTTTGCCTTTTGGAGGAAGAATATTGTCTCTAGTTACAGACTTTGATACTTCTGTCCTAAGTTGCTTTCACATACCATAACACTTCTATTGTGGTGTGCTTTGCCAAGATTGAGCAATGTATAGTTAGCTGGACCATCTCTTGTTGTTTTTCCTTAATGGAATATTCCAAGAACTTTCATCAAGACATGTTGATTCTAATTTTCTTCATGCTTCCATCTTGAGTGAAATGGCTTGTTTCCGCCTCTCTCCTTCTCTCTTCCTGCTATAAAATCAATGGGAGTATAAATTGTCACTGCTCACCAACTCCTGCACTCTTTGTAGCAGATGCTTCGAACCACCCACGGCACGGCATTACATGTTGCTAGCAGCCATGATGGAAGTGAATAGTTTCATATTGGTGCATTTCACAAATACAATGCAAATAACTCTAATATGATATTTGCTGCTTCAACAACCATTTTATTCCTATGGAGTCAAATACAATAAAATACCAGTGAGTACAAACAGTATGTTTTCTATAGTGATACACTGAATGTCACTGTTTAAGCAAGGGATTCTGCCTGTATATTCTCTATAAATTCCAGTTTTTGACAGATAAAAGTTCTTTTTAGGCTATAATTTGGGAAACAAACTACCAGCAAAGGAGACTGCTGGGCGGACACATTAGCCTCAGAAATCAGACAAATAATACATAATATGTATTAATTGTCTGGTTTCTGATGCTGATTCACTGTGAAGCTGCATCATGGTTGGGGATGAGACGCTCTAGTGTTCTAATGCTTTCTCCAATATTGTCTTGCTATGTGGAAGTAGCTTCTCCTCTCCACTTCAGTTTCCGCATTCAGAAAATAAAGCTCATGCTAACCTACCTTGTTAATGTTTGTTCAGCAGTTTAAATATATAAAAGGGTGTATAAGTGCTCTGTATTTATTATCTTTTCATTTTTGCACTTAAACTATGGGAAGGCCCCTTTTCTTTTCTTGTTGGTCGCTGGCCCATCTCATTGTCTCCCAAGAGAGCAGAGGTTGGTGATAGTCTTACTAAATATCTATAGCATAATATCTTGGGAGACCTTTCAGCCATTACAGTTTCTATGAAAGGAATATAAAGAGCTGTACCTGTTATGCTGGTCCCATACTCCCACTGTTCCTCCCAGGCTGCATCGGTCAAGCTGCCCCCAGCCCAGCTGGCACCTGTGTTGGAGCACGGTGTCGAATCCGGCACAGGGGCAACACAGCGGTCCCCGACGCCCTGGATGAGCAAGGGGAAGCCGCCCTTCCCTCTGCTATGCAGTCTTCGTCGTCATCTCTGGATGAAGCGGTGGTGGGCCTCTTGCAAACGAGTAGCCTCCCCGAAAACTTCAAGGAGCATCAGACCTTGCTCAAAAGGGTGGCTGCCAACCTGAACTTGGAGGTTTAGGAGTTAGTGGAGGAGTCCGACCTCTTTAATGTCATACCCTCCTCCACCTTGGCCTGGGTTGCATTGCCCATCCACCAGGGGTCCTTAAAATTGCCAAGTTTATGTGGCAGACCCCCTCTTCCATTCCGCCTACCTCCAAGAAGGCAGAAAAGAAGTACTATGTGCCCACAAAGGGATTTGAGTACCTGTACACCCACCCTCCAGCAGGGTTCCTCGTCGGGTCCACCATCAACGAAAGGGCCAGGCAGGGTCAGGTGAGTGGCACACCCAAACATAAAGACACCAAGAGGCTGGACTCGTTTGGCAGGAAAATTTATTCGACAGCCAGCCTTCAATTTCGGGTGTCTAGCCATCAGGCCCTGCCAGGCAAGTACAACTTCAACCTGTGGGACTCCATCAGCAAGTTCAAGGAGGGCCTCCCACAGGACTGAGCCCAGGAGTTCGCCGCCTTGGTGGAAGAGGGCAAAGCGGTGGCAAGAGGTGCTCTCCAGATGGCCTGGGACACTACAGACTCGGCGGTCAGGGTTGTTGCCTCTACAGTGGTCATGAAGTGCAGCTCTTGGTTACAGTCCTCTGGACCTTCTATTTGAGGGAGCAGGGCTCTTTTCAGAGTTGATTGATGCACAGCTCCACGGCCTTAAAAACTCCCATGGCACCCTCCGTTCCTTGGCTCACCCCTCAGCTATCTAGAAAGCCATTCCGTCCACCCCACCTCCGTCAAGGTCCTGGGGTGTCCCCTGGTCCAGCTCCTACATGAAGAAGAACAGAGACAAAGGATTTAAACAGCATCACCCTTTGTCTGCCCATTCCTCTGCCCAGCCTGGTTCTTCCAGAAGCCAAGGAAGCCAGAAGCAGTCATTTTGAGGATGTGCTCAAGGATGGCACTCCAGTCACTTCCCAGGATCCAACCCCCTGCTCTTTCCTCAACCGCCTGCGCCCCTTCCGGTCAGTCTGGTTGCGGCTGACCTTGGACCGTTGAGTGCTCAACATAATATCTTCGGGCTACACCCTGCAGAAATAACACTTCTTTATACACTTTCCCCACACTATTCATGATTTTATAGACTTCTGTCATACCCTTCCTCAGCTGTCTCTTTTTTTAAGCTGAAGAGTCCCAGTCTCTTAAATCTCACCTCATATGGAAGGTTTTCCATACCCTTAATTATTTTTATGTCCTTCCCCTGTACTTTTTCCAATTCAAATATATGTTTTTTGAGATGGGTTGACAAGAACTGCATGCAGTATTCACGGTGTGGGTGTACCATAGATTTATATAGTTGCCTTATGATATTTTCTGTCTTATTAGCTGTCCCTTTTCTAATGGTTCCTAACTTTCTGTTCGCTTTTTTGACTGCTGCTATACATTGAGTGGATGTTTTCAGAGAACTATCCTCAATGACTCCAAGATTTCTTTCTTGAGTGGTAACGACTAATTTAGACCTCAACATTTTGTATGTATAGTTGGCATTATGTTTTACAATGTGTATTAAGTTGCATTTATAAACATTGAATTTCATCTGCCATTTTGTTGCCCAGTCACCCAGTTTTGTGAGATCCCTGTGTAAGTCTTCGCAGTCTGATTTGGATTAAACTATTTTGAGTAATTTTGTATTTTCTGCAAACTTTGTCACCTCACTGTTTACCCTTTTCCAGATAATTTATGAATATCTTGAGCAACACAGGTTCCAGTACAGATCCTTGGGGGACTCCGCTATTTACCTCTCTCCATTGTGAAATCTGACCATTTATTCATAGTCTTGGCTTCCTATCTTTTAACCAGTTACTGATCTATGAAAGGACCTTCCCTCTTATCCCATGACTGCTTACTTTTGCTTAAGAACCTTTGGTGAGGGACTTTGACAAAGGCTTTCTGAAAGTCCAAGACAGTATATCAATTGGATCACCCTTGTCCACATGTTTATTGACAACCTCAAACTTCATGTTGACTCTTCCCCCAGCATATTGTGTTCATCTTATGTATCTGATCATTCTCTTCTTTACTATAGTTTCTACCAATTTGCCTGGCGCTGAAATTAGTCTCACCGACCTGTAATTGCCAGGGTTGTCTCTGGAGCCTTTTTAAAAAATTGGCGTTACATTAGCTATCCTCCAGTCATCTGGTACTCAGGCTGACTTAAGTGATAGGTTACATAACACAGTTAGTAGTTCTGCATTTTCATATTTAAGTTCCTTCAAAACTCTTGGGTGAATACCATCCAGTCTTGCTGACTTATTACTGTTTAATTTATCAATTTGTTCCAAAACCTCCTCTGTCAACACCTCAGTGTGGGATAGTATCAAAGGGGTAGCCGTGTTAGTCTGGATCTGTAAAAGCAGCAGAGTCCTGTGGCACTTTATAGACTAACAGACTTATAGGAGCATGAGCTTTTGTGGGTGAATACCCACTTCTTCGGATGCATGTAGTGGAAATTTCCAGGGGCAGGTATAAATATGCAAGCAAGAGTGAGTAAGGCTAGAGATAACAAAGTTAGTTCAATCAGGGAGGATGAGGCCCTCTTCTAGCAGTTGAGGTGTGAACACCAAGGGAAGAGGGTCTCATCCTCCCTGATTGAACTAACTTTGTTATCTCTAGCCTTACTCACTCTTGCTTGCATATTTATACCTGCCCCTGGAAATTTCCACTACATGCATCCGAAGAAGTGGGTATTCACCCACAAAAGCTCATGCTCCTATAAGTCTGTTAGTCTATAAAGTGCCACAGGACTCTTTGCTGCTCTTTCAGTGTGGGATAGTTCCTCAGATTAGTCATCTAAAAAGAATGGCTTAGGTGTGGGAATCTCCCTCATATCCTCAGCCATGAAGACTAATGCAAAGAATTCATTTAGTTCCTCCACAAATGCTCTGTCTCCTTCAGCACTACAATTGTCTGGTGGCTCCACTCAGGGCCGTCCCTCTGAGGGTGCAGGGCCCGGGGCGGAAGTGACTTCCAGGACTGACCCATCACTTCCGGGACCGATCACGCCAGACAATTGCACTGGCCCGTGGGGCCTTCCCCAAAGCTCTGTTTGTTGTTGCAGTTTGTTTTTGTGTCTTTTGCTAGTTGCTTTTCAAATTCTTTTTTTGGTCTGCCTAATTATACTTTTACACTTTACTTGCCAGAGTTTATGCTCTTTCCTATTTTCCTTAGGATTTAACTTCCAATTTTTAATGTCTTTTTGTCTCTGACTGCCTCTTTTACTTTATTATTTAGCCATGATGGCATTTTTTGGTCCTCTTATTGTGTTTTTGATTTGGGGTGTACTTTTAGTTTGAACCTCTATGGTTTCCATGCAGCTTCCATTTCACTCTCGTGATAGTTCCTTATAATTTCCATTAAGCTAGCTTACTCATTTTTATGTAGTTCCCCTTTTTGACGTTGAATGCTACTGTAGTTGGTTTCTTTGGCATTGTCCTCCCTACAAAGATGTTAAGTTAAATTACATTATGGTTGCTATTACTGAATGGTTCAACTATATTCACTTCTTGGACCAGAACCTGTGCACCACTTAGGACTAAATCAAGAATTGCCTCCCCCCTTGTGGGTTCCAAGACCAACTGCTCCAAGAAGCAGTCAAGAATGTTGTCAAGAAATGTTATCTCTGCGTCGTGTCCTGAGGTTACATGTACCCAGTCAATATGGGGGATAGTTGAAATCCCCCATTATTATTGGATTTTCTTTATGTAGTCTCTCTAATCTCCAAAGTCACTGTCACCATCCTGGTCAGGTGGTTGGTAATATATTCCTACTGCTAAACTTTTATTGTTCAAGTATTGAATTTCTATCTATAGAGATACTATGATACACTTTGAGTCATTTAAGAATTGTACTATATTTGATTTGGCTTTCTTTCAGATATATTGCCACTCCCCCACAGGCATGACCTACTCTGTCATTCCTATATATTTTGTACCCTGGCATTACTGTGTCCCACTGATTATCATCATTCCACCAAGGTCCTGTGATGCCTATTATATTGGTATCCTCACGAAATACCAGGCACACCAGTTCACCCATCTTGGACTTCTAGCATTTGCATACAGACCCTTATAAAATTTGTCAGTATTTAGTTGTCAGTCTTCATGTAATGTAATTGAATGGGACTCTTTTCCATTTGACATTTTGTCTTCAGTTCCTACCTGTACATCAGCAAGTTCTATCCTCTCCTCTTTACTAGAATATAGAGTATCCCCTTTAATAGATCCTCCCCTTTGGGATGTTTCTCTCCAAACCATGTGCTCCTCCGCACTTGTTGGCTTTCTCCCAGCCCTTAGTTTAAAAACTCCACTATGGCCTTTTTAATTTTATGTGACAGCAGTCTGGTTCTGTTTTGGTTTAGGTGGAGCCCATCCTTCCCATACAGACTCCAGTATTAAGGCTCACAAAGTTAGAGGAATAGATTCTCCACTCCAGCTGAGATCTGCTTGGATGCAGTGGAGAGGGGGACCTCTGCAGAGAGCCGATCATGGCAGCACCTGGCCCTGGTAACCTTATGCCAGAGGAGGACTGAGTGGGGCAGAGTAGAACTCCACTTGGCCATTGCTTTCCCCAGCTCCAGTCAGTCTCACTGCTGGAATGCCCTGTCCTTCTCTTTATACTGGGAGTTGGGAGGAGGCTGGTACAGAAGCTGCTATGCAACCTCAACTGACTTTCCACCAGACCCAGAACAGTTACTTCCTTCCAATCTGACATCATTCCATTAATAGTTACTCTTTGTTTGCAGTTGTTTAACCAATTATGTATCCACTTAATGGTAGTTCTATCAAGCCTGCATTTCTCCAGCTTACTTATGAGACTGTCATGTGGGACTATTTCAAAAGCCTCGCTAAAGTCCAGGTATATTATGTCCACTACATTCCCCCTAGCCACTAAACCTGTTACCTTATCAAAGAAGGAAATCAAGCTGGTTTGGCATGATTTAATCTTAGTAAATCCATGTTGGCTGATATTGATCACCCTCTTCATCATCCAAATATTTGAAAATTAAATGTTTTATACATTGCTCTATTAGTTTCCCAGGTATCAAGGTCAGTCTGACTGGTTTATAGTTCCCCTGCTCCTCCTTTTCCCCCCCTTTGAGAAGTTGGGCACTATGTTACCTCTTCTCCAGTCTTCCTTTCCTGTCATCCATGAGTTTGCAAATATTGTCAGTGGCTCCGAGATTTCTTCAGCTAATTTCTTCGGCCACCTGGGGTGAATAGCAACATGCCCTGCTGACTTGAATTCGTTCAGATTAGTCAGAAGAACTCTGACGTGTTCTTTACTTATACTGATCTGCATCCCTTCCCCTATATTGTCTATGGTAACTTCGCCTCATACCCTAAAGTTGTGAGATCATAGTTCTGAATTTCTGCTGAGAGCACGATATAGAGTTGAAGTCACTCTTATTTGTATTACCATAGTGCCAATAAGCCCCAGTCATGGACCGGCACCCCATTGTTGTAGCATCATAGACACTTATAACAGAAAGACAGTCCCTGCCCCAAAGAACTTATGGTCTAAATATAATACAAAAAACAACAGGGAGATACAGAGATGGGGAGCACCAGGAAAAACCAGTTGAGATGGTATAGGTCAGTATGGTAGGCAGTGGTCTGAGAATACTAGCTGCCAAGCCACTGTCAAGATTTTTTGTAGTCGTCACAGCTAATGGGAGTTTTAAGGAGGGAGGACAGAGGTGGTTAGGTGCTGCTGGGAGAACCCTACGCCAAACCCTAGAAATTCAATCGCAGAGACTAAAAGCCGAATTTCTCTTCTCGATCACAGTTGCTGGGGGGGAGGTCTTAGGAGAAGAGACTCAAAGACAATAATAAGGCTTTGAATTGCACCTAGAAGTTAAATAGCAGCCAAAGTATAATACCAGACACTGATGTGATCAAAGAGAATAAATCTGTGAAAGAGAATAACTGTCCAATTTCTCTTTTGACTGTGATTGGAAAACTAGCTGTGTTCTAGACAAAAAAGAAGTAGATCATAATATTCTGCCCCTTAATTTTCTAGGTGACTAGACTTGTAAATGAAGCCTGAGAGCCAAATTTTTCTCTTACATATGATATTGCAAATGAAAGCCATATTTGGCTCTCCAGTAACGGAAAGTTTGTTTGTATTACGTAGCTGGTGCTTTACCAAATCTTCTGGGACCCCTAAAGTGCAATCAGTTTTATGCATAATTAGGATAATTCAGAAACTGCTTTTAAATTTGGCTTTGTGAAAAATTTATGAGGGAGGGGAATGCTCCTGTTTGATACTTCTGTGTGAAACTGGCATTTACAATGTTTGGTTTTTAGTGAATTTAATGTGGACTTCCGCTTTTACCTCCCACATGTGTTTAGACTTGTTTTTTTGCCAATTTCTTCACTGTGGTATTGTTTTAAATCAACAATAAACATAGCATGAAAGCCTGCTCTTTTTTTATATAAACTCCCTCAGGCATAGTAAGATTCACTGACAGACCAATTAGCTATTCTCCCTTAATAAACATTAAATAAAGCATCACGTTTTAGCAGCTGGTGAAGTACCGTGGCTTACTTCCCTGCTTAATAGTAGTTAATCAATAATTTATTAAAGGAAAAGGCAATAATAGCATTTAATACGAAACTGAACTCAATTGCTTTCATTCTATAGCATGATCTTCCATGAGCCTCTCTCTCTAGGTAGTTGCCCATTAGTATCTAACATAAGATGCTTATATGGAGATAAACAAATTCCAGCTCATTTTAGCACACAGGATGTATCCTTGTATCCTTCCACATAATCCCATTTGATTCTCAGTGAAAATTTAGTTTGCATGTTTTTTATGTTAACGGGCGTATACAGAACCTTATAGTATTCTTATGGATGCTATGCACATAACACTATATTCATTTCTCTGTGAATAAAACCATTCTCTTTTATGTAGTCTTAATCTGAATGGGCAGCAATGCAATTTCTAAATTAGTACTATGCAAATGGCACTTTTTACACAGACCCTAAATAAAAAGTCAGTCATCCAACAAGATACTCTAATGCTGATATGACTTAATTTATGCCAGAATATATGCTTTCATTGTATAAACTCTTGAAAATGAAAATCCCTCAGCTGCCTCAGGGAAAGGAGGAAAGAATCTGGACCACATGTGGCCTTTATATTGTGGTGGTGATGATTTTAATAACTATTCAGATAGTGCACAGATGACTGTGGTGTAAATGTTTAAACAGATTTTTTTTTTAAGTAAGAGGCTAAAAAGGAGGCAATATTCTGCTTTCAGTCTCCATGCGAAGCTCGTAGTGATTTCAATGAAAGGATTTAATGTGGAATGGTTATAGAATATGTATTTTAAGAACTACTAACAATTCTACATCACATAGCACAATATGGTATTGATATTGCCAAAAATTACAGAAATCCTCTTTTAGAAGTGGCAAGAAGGCAAAGAATCATTTTGGGAAAAATCATTTTTAATAATATTGTAGGTAGGGCTTAAGTTATTCTGACAAAATAGGAAGTAACAGCAAATAATACAAGAGTAGTAACAAAATGTGCAGTTTGTTAAACAGGCTGTGAATACATTTTTGTGACTTTAACTTCCAAATCCTTTTCTTATATTTCCATTTTAGTATCATACTTACTGAAATGTAATATAAAGTCTCTAATAAAGAAATATCTAAGGATAATTTCAGCACCAGGATTACTCCCCACAACCTTGATACTTCTAAAAAGCAATTTTTAGAAATCTATTTTTAGTAAACATTCAAGAGTAGATGGGGAAGGGATTACCTTGACTGTTAGAGGAAATGCTGCTGCTTTTTTGCCCAATTATATTAGTTTTTTGCCTAAGGAACTCTTAAAGAATATACCTAAGTCTTAATTATATTAACTAACTAACTGGGAAAAAAAGATAATTTACAAAGTTAGATTGTGAAATATATGCAAAGGCTTGCTTATTTTGCAAATGAGGTATAAGAATCTGGCTAAAGTGAAAGTTGTATTTGAGCTTTTGCAAGATACCAAGGATCTGATTTAATGGAAAGCAAAAGTGAAATTTATAATTTAAAATTTAGGAATACAAGATATAAATACAATATATATTCTATTCTCTATATAGAATCATAGAAATGTAGGGCTAGAAGAGACCTGAAGAGGTCATCTAGTCCAGCCCCTCACGCTGAAGCAGCACCAAGTATACCTACAGCATCCCTGACAGGTGTTCGGAAGTTTTTAAGAACAGGTTAGACAATGACTGAGAGTCCACAACCTTCCTTGGAAGCCTATTCCTATGCTTAACTATCCCTCTAGTGAGGAAGCTTTTCCTAATATTTAACCTAAATCTTCCTTGCTGCAGATTAAGCTGATTACTTCTTGTCCTACCTTCAGTGACATGGAGAAAACTTAGTCACCACCCTTTTTGTAACAGCCTTAACATATTTGAAAACGATTATCAGGTCCCCTCTGTTTTCTTTTCTCAAGACTAAATATACTCCGTTTTTTTAACCTTTCTTCAGAGGTCAGGCTTTCTAAACCTTTGGTGATTTTTGTTGCTGTTCTCAGGACTCTTTCCAATTTGTCCACAGCCTTCTTAAAATGTGGTTCCCTGAATTGTACTTTAGCTGGGGCCTCACCAGTGCCAAGTACAGCAGAAAAATTACCTTCCGTGTCTTACATATGAAACTTCTGTTAATACACCCCAGAATGATATTAGCCTTTTTGCAACTGCACCACATTGTTGGCTCATATTCAATTTGTGATCCACCATAACCCTCAGATGCTTTTCAGCAGTACTATCACCTAGCCAGTTATTGCCCATTTTGTAGTTGTGCATTTGATTTTTCCTTCTTAAGTATAGTACTTTGCAGTTGTCTTTTATTGAAATTCATTTGTTGATTTCAGCCCAATTCTCCAATTTACCAAGGTCATTTTGAATTTTAATACTGCCCTCCAAAGTGCTAGCAGTCCCTCCTAGTTTGGTGCCATCCACAAATATATATTATAAGCATACTCTTCACTCTATTATCCAAGTCATTCATGGAAATATTAAATAGTAGCACACCAAAGACAGACCCCACCAAATATGTGCTTCCAGAAAAGAATGGGAAAATATGTATTGACCGTATGTAATGTTCTCTTCCTAATTGTGCTAATTAGTAGTTCAGGCCAAATCCTGCTCACCTAATTCATGCCGGTTGAGTTTAGTGAGTCAAATGAGCAAAGTATGGACCTTTTGTGTGTAAGAGTGAAACATATTTGGAACTTTTCACTACAAAAAAACATAGCCTGAAATAAAGTTACTGGCCTAAAGCCAGTAACCAACTCATCTTTTAAGTGGTTTCTCAGGAGAGACAGACTTACGATGGCTACTAACATCACATAATCACAGTGCACTGTTAATCTGTGGATATGTGTGCATGCGTGCATGCACACACAGACACAGACACAGACACACACAATCAATAAACTATATATTCTTTGCTGTTAATAGGAATGTTCTATCATCACGACTGTTAATTAGAAGTCTAGCATATTCTGCCTCAAATTAGTTCTGCCTTAGATTAAAAATTTTACCCTAAATCCACAAAAGTGCATCAGTGACTTAGGTTGGGGATACATCCCCAGCTTGACAGAGAACCACTGATAACTATTCTTTGAGTACAGTCTTTCAACCAGTTTTGCACCCATCTTCTAATAATTTTATCTAGATCACATTTCCCTGGTTTGCTTATGAGACTGCCACATGGGACTGTGTCAAAAGCCTTACTAAAATCAAGATACAGCATGTCTACTGCTTTCACTCCTACGGTAAGCCAGTAACCCTGTCAAAAAAGGAAGTTAGGTTGAGTGGGTGTGATTTATTCTTGAGAAATCCATGTTGGCTATTACTTATCACCCTTTTATCCTCTACAAATTGATTACTAATTTGTTCCAGTATCTTTCCAGGAATCAAACTTAGGGTGAATGGTCTGTAATGGGTGAGTGTTGCTGGGGAAAACAGGGCATGGCCTGGGTTTTCCTAAATCCGACTGGACCTCTGCTACCATATTGGTCCCATGAAGCCATAGGTAGCTGACATAACTTAGAGCAACTCTAGGTGCTTTGAGAAATGGTGAAAGACCGTCCCATAATATCTTTCTATAACACGTCCCTGAGGCAGATCTGCTCCTTAGCTGTAGCTAAGGATCTAGGCCTATATTTTTCACCCTGGGGGGAAAAAATGTCATCAGCTACCATTGGACATCTGAAGTCATCACAGAAGTGCTCCAGCTGGAGGAAATGGATAAATCAGGGGATTGGTAATGGGGATATTAAGCATTTTAGCTCTTAACTTACTGATTGGAATCCAGGCCTTGTCTGCAGTGACTAAAAGTTGCTACTGTCACAAGGGCCATCTTGAGGTACGTGGCCTGTCTGTAATTAACTTATGACTTTTAGTCCAGATCCCAGTTTTAAGAACATACCTGACTCTGTCTCCCAGGTTTTGGGACTTGTGTTGATAATATCAGTAAGGCAGTCAAAGATGACAATATAGTGTCTGAGCTATCGTCTCACCCTTAGTTGTAGAACGCCCCAGGTTTGTATTGTGGAACATTGGTGAGGCAGTGTAGTGAACCATGTACCACTACTGTTTCTGTTAATCTTGCTCTGTGCCAGAACCTGGGGATGGATTACTTAACAATTACCTATTCTGTTCATTCCCTCTGAAGCACCTGGTATTGGCCACTGTTGGAAGACAGTGTACTGGGCTAGATGGACATTGCTCTGACCCAGTGTGGTTGTTCTTATGTTAAATAAAGTCCTTTAGTCCAGAGGGCTGTTGTTCTGGTACATTTCATAGTGACTCAACATGCATAACTTGGGGTGTTTTTTTGGTGTCTCTTTCAGTTAGTAGTAAAAAGAATATTCTCATGCCTCATTTTATAACTAAATGCAATTGTAATAGTAAAGACACTATATTTTCCTTTATGCAGTCAATATTACTGGATGGAGTCTCAACTTGTGCATGGTCTTCTAAGTGATAACATTACATTATTACAATCTGGTTCAGATTTTCAAAGTTAGGTGTGGGCAGTTATTACTATTTATCATTGTATTCTTATACACACAAGTTGTGTTAGGTGGTATCCATACCTAAAAGCAAACTCTGACAGGCCAAAGGAGTTTACAATCTTAGAAGTCAAGTGGCATATGAAGGGTAAGAGAGAGCAATAAAACATGAAGGGGCTGATTTTTGGAAGTACTGAACAGTACCACTGACTCTAGAGTTGTAGGTGCTAAGCACCCATAAAAATCAGGCCCACAGTCTGTGTCCCTTTTCATCTCTCTCTCTCTCTCTCTCTCTCTCTGCATCTATATATGCTAGTACTCTAGGTGTATATGCAAATCACGTATTTGTGTGCATTCAGACCTGCCCATGTGCATGTGCAAATACTTAATTGGCATGCACACACTGGAAATTTATAAACGTAGAAAATCTGGCCCTTCATATTTAATTATCCCCTCATATAAAATAGAAGCATGAACATGACTTTAATATAACCTATCCAAAACCTAAAGGGAGAAATAGCATGTAAAGATACACTGAAGCTGGAAAATAACATTGAAAACCTAGTGAAAGCCATTTTTGTAGCAATTTCAGATTGAATAAAGATATGGTGAATGGGAGACATGTATTCAGTCAAAGGAGGCAGGTTGATCTAAAGGTGCCATCCTAGATTTTCATTCTCTGACCCATGTCACAAAGTACTTAGACACCAGACAGCAAAAAGCAAATGTTGTTTTTAAATCTGCATGTTGTTGCATTCAAGTGACAGCTGGCATAATGTGTAGTATCTTCATAGTTTCCCTAGCCAGATGATTTATGTAGGGGAGACTTCATCTGTCCCTAATTGTCCCATTTTTCCATATGAATGTGGGTAGTAATTTTCAACCCTGGACTTATCCAGTGTATAGTAGAGTCCACAAAGTAAGTTTTTGGTTTGAGTAGTTTATGTAGAGAGCTGATGAGATTATACTATTGCCATGGATCTCTTTTTCTCTCTTTGAAAAGTTGATCTACTTGTTGTTTCCATTCCCACCACCTCAAAACAGTTTTCTAGTAAAAAAGTTGTCATTTTCAAAATATATAGAACTGGCCAAATTTTGCTCTTGGTTACATCTGTATAGACTAAAACTGTGGATTTCAGTAGAATTTCTCCAGATTTACTTTTCAGTGTAACTGAGATCAGAATTTGGCCGAAATGTGTGAGATCCTGCTCTGAATGTAAAATATTGCAATTTGTTCAATGTATTTTGCTGGAGAATCAGCAACTATAGAATCATAGACTTTAAGGTCAGAAGGGACCATTATGATTGTCTAGTCTGACCTCTTGCACAGTGCAGGCCACAGAATCTCACCCACCCACTCCTGTATCAAACCTCTAACCTATGTCTGAGCTATAGAAGTTCTCAAATCATGGTTTAAAGACTTCAAGGTGCAGAGAATCCTCCAGCAAGTGACCGTGCCCCAAGCTGCCGAGGAAGGCAAAAAAACCCCAGGGCCTCTGCAATCTGCCCTGGAGGAAAAATCCTTCCCGACCCCAAATATTGCGATCAGCTAAACCCTGAGCATATGGGCAAGACTCACCAGCCAGACACCCAGAAAGAATTCTCTGTAGTAACTCAGATCCCACCCCATCTAACATCCCATCACAGGCCATTGGGCATATTTACCACTAATAGTCAAAGATCAATTAATTGCCAAAATTAGGCTATCCCATTTTACCATCCCCTCCATAAACTTATCAAGCTTAGTCTTGAAGCCAGATATGTCTTTTGCCCCCGCTGCTCCCCTTGGAAGGCTGTTCCAGAACTTCACTCCTCTGAGGGTTAGAAACCTTCATCTGATTTCAAGTCTAAACTTCCTGATGGCCAGTTTATATCCATTTGTTCTTGTGTCCACATTGGTAATGAGCTTAAATAATTCCTCTCCCTTCCTGGTATTTATTACTCTGATGTATTTAGAGAGAGCAGTCATATCTCCCCTCAGCCTTCTTTTGGTTAGGCTAAACAAGCCAAGCTCTTTGAGTCTCCTTTCATAAGATAGGTTTTCCATTCCTCGGATCATCCTAGTAGCCCTTCTCTGTACCTGTTCCAGTTTGAATTCATCCTTCTTAAAATGGGAGATCAGAACTGCACACAGATTCCAGATGAGGTCTCACCAGTGCCTTGTACAATGGTACTAACACCTCCTTATCTCTACTGGAAATACCTCACCTGACGCATCCCAAGACCGCATTAGCTTTTTTCATGGCCATATCACATTGGCGGCTCAGTCATCCTGTGATCAACCAATACTCTGAGGTCCTTCTCCTCCTCTGTTACTTCCAACTGATGCGTCCCCAGGTTATAACAAAAATTCTTGTTATTAATCCCTAAATGCATGACCTTGCACTTTTCACTATTTCACTATTAAATTTCATCCTATTCATACCTCCTTGATGAGCATTGAAATGGTACAGTGTAGTGCTGGTGTATACACGTGATTACTTTAAGCAAGGGGATTGATGTTCTTATCTTAGTGGTCCCCAAATGGTGGAGGAACGTTCGGGGTGTATGGCAGGGCCTGGGCCATCCCCCATAGGGGGCAGGGAAGGAGTGCCACCCTGCCCTGGTCTGCCCCCTATGGACAGGGACGGAGCTGGGTCTGTATGGCAGGGCCTGGGCCATCCCCCATAGGGGGCAGGGAAGGAGTGCCACCCTGCCCTGGTCTGCCCCCTATGAGCAGACCCAGGGCAGGGTGGCACTCCTTCCCTGCCCCCTATGGGGGATGGCCCAGGCCCTGCCATACAGACCCAGCTCCGTCCCTGTCCCCCGCCGAGGCACTGGCTTCGGCTCCTGGCCCTGATCTCCACGCCCAACTCTGTCCTGGCTCCCAGCCCTGGCTCCGCTCCCAGCCGCAGCTCCGCCCCTGGCCTCGGCTCCCGGGGGTGTGCGGACAGATTAGATTACGGGTAAGGAGGGGGTGCGACATAAAAAGTTTGGGGACCGTTGCCTTATCTGGTGAATGTATCCACTAATTTTGTAATGTTCCCCTTTGCGTAGTACAGTGTACATAACAGGACAAAGTACCAGTTGTTGCATGGCTATAATTAAATCAGGTTGTGGTTCCTGTTCTTCCAAGTGCTCCCCACAGTTTGAGTGCTATAAACGATGTCCCATGGACTCTGTTTTTCTCCTTAATTGAGTGGCAAGGAAGGCACACATGGATATTGGCACATTTGATGATCAGTTATTTGAGCCAAAAATATAAAAATTTCAGAAGCACATACATGATTTAGGAGACTAAGGGCCAGGATTACAAAAGAATTTAGACACACAGATGCAGATGGATGCCTTGTGGAATTTATGAAAGTCCATAAGCAGGTTAGGTGCCTAACTTCCATTAAAACCATTCAGAGACTGAAGGTGGTGTAGAATGCAGTGGATCACTTACTGGGTGGAGCATCACACTGGGAGCATACGATGCCAGTGCTCTGGGATTTGTTTGTCTATTGGTTTTTAAATTGAGTTTGTGTTGGTTATGACCTATAAAGCCTTGAATGGACTGGGACCAGCCCCCCTCACATATAGCCTCTCTCCCCATGCCATGCTGCCGCAGCTACAGTCAGCAAAGGCACTTGAGCTGGATCACCCTTTTCATAAGACAGGGTTTGCTGTTCTGTGTGTGAGCTCCAGGACTCTGAAATGTGCTTTCTCCAAAACAGCCTGAATTCAGTGACTTTCTGGGCATACTGTCAAAAAATATCTGTTTGACAGGGTTTTTGGAGAGGGCTGAGGGTGTGCTCCCAGAAGGATGAAGAGCATTTTTGTAGATGGTTGGCTGGCAGAGTTCCTGTTGGAATGATTGTTTTCATGCTGCTGTGGTTTTGTTGTAGTACTCATTATGTTTAGGACACGTAGGGCCTTGTATAGGTGTCTCTTCTATTATTATTTAAATAGAAATAAAGGCACAGTACAGGTAGCATAAAACCACTCTAAAAGCCCTACTGGCTAACTACCATCAAAGTTATAGATGGCTGAATGCTCCATTCTCCTTAAATGTGAGTGCTTACCAATGGAGAATTCCACTTAGAGAGAAGATCTTTCTCTCATTGGGCACATGCTTTCATTTCATACGTATAAAGTGATTACATTTAATAACCTCTCATTCGGCACTAGATTCTTTTACTTTCTGACCAGTGTTGTGATGATCATTTTTACAGCTATATTCATTAAAATGAATAGATTCATTGATTGATTGTCCCAGAACATGATGATGATTGTAAATAAGTGAAACTCTTTTTGAGCTCCATGACATTCTACTCATGGCATAGGAGGATTGGAAGGCTACTGATCTTTATAAGCTTTTATGGGATGCTGTTTTTAATATGTCAAGTCCATTAGTTTGCTTTTATTTGTGGGAGCAGGTTTCTGCACACAATAATCGGAGTAGGAATAACTGCAGCATAAAGTAACAATGTTTGAAATTGTCCATGAGAAACAGAGGCCACTGACTAAGGTGTTTGTAAAGCTATCCTTCTTTTTTTTTTTTTTTTTTTTTTTTTTAAGTTCATTTATAGAGAAACAGTGTTATAGTTTCTTCCAAGTGGTACTGTGTCCTTTCACTCAGCATGTAGTTCTGTAGGCTGATTCACTAATATTTTTAGACTGCTGCAGAGGAGCGTGTGGATCGGACACAGACTTCTCTTAGGGGAGAGTCTGATGATAGAGAATCTCCAGGTTATAGTCAGGAGCAGAGGACTGAAAAGTATAATGTAAGGGCCGGATCAGATGATAAACAGCCACATAAAAAAGAATCTGGCACATCAGAAAAAGGCAGGCTAATAAACAGGGACAAGTTTTTAAAGTGCTTGTACACAAATGCCAGAAGTCTAAATAATAAGATGGGTGAACTAGAGTGCCTTGTGATAAAGGAGGATATAGATATAATAGGCATCACAGAAACCTGGTGGACTGAGAGCAATCAATGGGACACAATCATTCCGGGGTACAAAATATATCGGAAGGACAGAACAGGCCGTGCAGGGGGAGGAGTGGCACTATATGTTAAAGAAAGTGTAGATTCAAATGAAGTAAAAATCTTAAGCGAATCCACAGGTTCCATAGAGTCTCTATGGATAGAAATTTCATGCTCTAGTAAAAATATAACATTAGGGATCTATTATCGACCACCTGACCAGGACAGTAATAGTGATGATGAAATGCTAAGGGAAATTAGAGAGGCTATCAAAATTAAGAACCCAATAATAGTGGGGGATTTCAATTATCCCCATATTGACTGGGAACATTTCACTTCAGGACGAAATGCAGAGATAAAATTTCTCGATACTTTAAATGACTGCTTCATGGAGCAGCTGGTACGGGAACCCACAAGGGGAGAGGCGACTCTAGATTTAATCCTGAGTGGAGCGCAGGAGCTGGTCCAAGAGGTAACTATAGCGGGACCGCTTGGAAATAGTGACCATAATACAATAGCATTCAACATCCCTGTGGTGGGAAGAACACCTCAACTGCCCAACACTGTGGCCTTTAATTTCAAAAGGGGGAACTATACAAAAATGAGGGGGTTAGTTAGACAAAAGTTAAAAGGTACAGTGACTAAAGTGAAATCCCTGCAAGTTGCGTGGGCCCTTTTTAAAGACACCATAATAGAGGCTCAACTTCAATGTATACCCCAAATTAAGAAAAACAGTAAAAGAACTAAAAAAGAGCCACCGTGGCTTAACAACCATGTAAAAGAAGCAGTGAGAGATAAAAAGACTTCCTTTAAAAAGTGGAAGTCAAATCCTAGTGAGGCAAATAGAAAGGAGCACAAACACTGCCAACTTAAGTGCAAGAGTGTAATAAGAAAAGCCAAAGAGGAGTTTGAAGAACGGCTAGCCAAAAACTCCAAAGGTAATAACAAAATGTTTTTTAAGTACATCAGAAGCAGGAAGCCTGCTAAACAACCAGTGGGGCCCCTTGACGATGAAAATACAAAAGGAGCGCTTAAAGATGATAAAGTCATTGCGGAGAAACTAAATGGATTCTTTGCTTCAGTCTTCACGGCTGAGGATGTTAGGGAGATTCCCAAACCTGAGCTGGCTTTTGTAGGTGACAAATCTGAGGAACTGTCACAGATTGAAGTATCACTAGAGGAGGTTTTGGAATTAATTGATAAACTCAACATTAACAAGTCACCGGGACCAGATGGCATTCACCCAAGAGTTCTGAAAGAACTCAAATGTGAAGTTGCGGAACTATTAACTAAGGTTTGTAACCTGTCCTTTAAATCGGCTTCGGTACCCAATGACTGGAAGTTAGCTAATGTAACGCCAATATTTAAAAAGGGCTCTAGGGGTGATCCCGGCAATTACAGACCGGTAAGTCTAACGTCGGTACCGGGCAAATTAGTTGAAACAATAGTAAAGAACAAAATTGTCAGACACATAGAAAAACATAAACTCTTGAGCAATAGTCAACATGGTTTCTGTAAAGGGAAATCATGTCTTACTAATC
Organism: Emys orbicularis; assembly: GCF_028017835.1. Classification (NCBI taxonomy): domain Eukaryota; kingdom Metazoa; phylum Chordata; order Testudines; family Emydidae; genus Emys; species Emys orbicularis. Next base: position 77,375,872 of record NC_088687.1, on the reverse strand, counting down.
TATTAGAGTTCTTTGAAGGGGTCAACAAACATGTGGACAAGGGGGATCCGGTGGACATAGTGTACTTAGATTTCCAGAAAGCCTTTGACAAGGTCCCTCACCAAAGGCTCTTACGTAAATTAAGCTGTCATGGGATAAAAGGGAAGGTCCTTTCATGGATTGAGAACTGGTTAAAGGACAGGGAACAAAGGGTAGGAATTAATGGTAAATTCTCAGAATGGAGAGGGGTAACTAGTGGTGTTCCCCAAGGGTCAGTCCTAGGACCAATCCTATTCAATTTATTCATAAATGATCTGGAGAAAGGGGTAAACAGTGAGGTGGCAAAGTTTGCAGATGATACTAAACTACTCAAGATAGTTAAGACCAAAGCAGATTGTGAAGAACTTCAAAAAGATCTCACAAAACTAAGTGATTGGGCAGCAAAATGGCAAATGAAATTTAATGTGGATAAATGTAAAGTAATGCACATTGGAAAAAATAACCCCAACTATACATACAACATGATGGGGGCTAATTTAGTTACAACGAGTCAGGAAAAAGATCTTGGCGTCATCGTGGATAGTTCTCTAAAGATGTCCACGCAGTGTGCAGAGGCGGTCAAAAAAGCAAACAGGATGTTAGGAATCATTAAAAAGGGGATAGAGAATAAGACTGAGAATATATTATTGCCCTTATATAAATCCATGGTACGCCCACATCTCGAATACTGTGTACAGATGTGGTCTCCTCACCTCAAAAAAGATATTCTAGCACTAGAAAAGGTTCAGAAAAGAGCAACTAAAATGATTAAGGGTTTAGAGAGGGTCCCATATGAGGAAAGATTAAAGAGGCTAGGACTCTTCAGTTTGGAAAAGAGAAGACTAAGGGGGGACATGATAGAGGTATATAAAATCATGAGTGATGTTGAGAAAGTGGATAAGGAAAAGTTATTTACTTATTCCCATAATACAAGAACTAGGGGTCACCAAATGAAATTAATAGGCAGCAGGTTTAAAACAAATAAAAGGAAGTTCTTCTTCACGCAGCGCACAGTCAACTTGTGGAACTCCTTACCTGAGGAGGTTGTGAAGGCTAGGACTATAACAATGTTTAAAAGGGGACTGGATAAATTCATGGTGGCTAAGTCCATAAATGGCTATTAGCCAGGATGGGTAAGAATGGTGTCCCTAGCCTCTGTTCGTCAGAGGATGGAGATGGATGGCAGGAGAGAGATCACTTGATCATTGCCTGTTAGGCTCACTCCCTCTGGGGCACCTGGCATTGGCCACTGTCGGTAGACAGATACTGGGCTAGATGGACCTTTGGTCTGACCCAGTACGGCCTTTCTTATGTTCTTATGTTCTTATGTATGTTCTTAATATTTGATGTCATCTTTTCCTGCTCCCTCCAACAGCCTATTTCTTGCAAATATTGTACATTTTCCTTTCTTATCTCTGAAAAAAATCTGCCTCCCTTTCTCCATTCCAGTGCCAAAATCCTTGTTTGTGCCTTGGTCATGTCTCAAATCTCCTCCTCCAACTACTGACTTCTCTCCACCAGACCATCCAAAATGCCACTCATCTTCCTCTTTTACTGCTTTGACCATGTATCTCCACTTCTTCATTCCCTTCAGCAGCTGTCACACTCCTTCCATCACTCCTTCCATGGTAAGTTCAAGTTACTCGCCCTCATTTTAAGGCTCTAGGCAACTCTGTGCCCATTTACATTCTTCTCTAGTCTCTATCTACACCTCCCATCTTCTCTTTATGCTATGCCTAAACTTTTCGTGGCTGCACTCCTTGGTTCTTCTCCAGTTCTGGACCTTTTCCATGCTCCCTAGCCCACTTTACACATGGGACAGTCTCCTGATCTCCTTCTCTTCCTTCAAAGGCTACTTCAGATCCACCAAGATCACCCATTCTGACTTTCTCTTGTTTAGTATTGTTCTGTGATTTACCATATTGTATCTTTAGTCCATAGATTGTTTTCAGGTAAAGATTTGTATTTACTGAGCACATACAGTACAGTGCTGTATATTTAATAAATTAGAATAACAGTAGTTTTACATCTGGGTAAAATGAGGCACAGAGTGATGAAGTGACTTGCCAATGGCTACAGAACACATCAATAGCAGAACTGGGAACAGCACTAAGGTGTCCTGTCTCACAGTCCTGGGCTTTAACCACTACACAATACTTTCTTTTGGCTGGCAATGGTTATAGTCATAGTAAGTATTAAGTCTCATATAATGCCCTTTATCCCCATCCCCTCTTTGATGTCAGTGAGATTTACACATAAATAGCAAGGACACTATATGACCATAACATGTTTTACAATATGTAACTTGAGACTAACATACTTAGGAAGCCTTTGAAATTAGTGGCTGAGGCTCTAATCCTGCAAAAAATTACTTTAATTATGCGTAATTTTATGAAAAGGGTAAATAGCCCCACTGGCTTCAGTGTTACTCACATAGTATGTACAGTTAAGAATGAGTATGGCTGTTTGTAGGATGTGGACCTAATATGGCTATGTAATGTAGCTTTTAAGAAGGTAAATAGACATTTTGTTGTTTTGAAACTTGCCATCTGAACTGCACCATTTTGGTGCAGAAAACCCTTAAAAAAAAAAAAAAGGGAGACTAATAATTTGACATAGGTTTAGGAAGAAAATGACTTCTAATTTATAATACTATTCTAACAGACACACGTAAAACCAATCAAGAAAGGATGCATATCATTATTGCAAATAGGAATTTTGCTGGAGTAAGAAATGCAGAACAGAGCCATTTACAGGTGGTTAAAAGGCAGCAAAATGAAGCAGTGCAAATACTTTCTGCATTCTTCCCACAGCTCTAGCAGTATTTGAACACTGGAACTGAGCAAAGCTATTAACTTTGAAAATCTATGTGGAGTTCCTGAAATTGTTCACTACTGAAGGCACTGGGATGATTATAGCTTAATGGTGAGCAGGCCTTTTAGGTCAGCTGTGTTTTGTTAATGGACCAGACTAGATTCAACCCCGCCCCCCCCCCGCCCCCAATCTGGCACAATCATTAAAAATTGAAGACACAGGGGAAGCTTTGTGAGCATTTGTAGTATTTTCTTGGCTTTGTGTGTATGTGTTTGGATTTTTTTTTTTTTTTTTTTTACCATGAACTGCTGTGCACTGTCTGTGCCATCTGTATTGTCTGTGCATCCAGCATATCTCCTTCCATTATCACCATACATATCCTCTTCAACAAAATGAAAGTTTATATTGTATCAAATATCTGTTGACTGTCTCATTACGCTTAGAGTCCTGCTCAGGCATCTCTACCTTTCTTGCACACAATTTGAACTTATAAATATCTAGAATGTGTTTACAACACCACAGAGCTAGCTGTCAATTGGCATTGTGACTATTATGCACCTACAAAGAGAGAAACATATCATCCATGCCTGCTAGCAGGAGATTTGAGTCATATGTCCATGTTTGGGGTGTTATCTTCTCATGTACAATCTTTCCCAGTTTGTCTTTCCAGATTTCTTATCTATCCAAGCATTCCAATGGATTTATTTTTGTAATTCTTTTTTAATGTAGGCTCAGCTAGATTTGATTTAGCAGCATCATTGTTTCTAGCAGCTAAATTTTGCTAATACTACTTTCTGGGACTTCATTGTTCTATATCCTGTTTTCTCCGCCCTTATAATTCCTGATCTTGCCTGAGTACTTACAAGCACCTTACCTCCAGCTGAGAGGATTAATATCTACTCCCTTTAGCAGTCTGAAAGCATTTCCACTCAGGAATCACCCATCCTTAGCCATTCCTGTATTCTAATACCCAGCCAAGGCAATGCTGCTACAGAATGAGATTGCTCTGTTTTATTTCTAAAGGAATAATTTTACTAGGCTGTTTGTAGTCCTTCAGGGACAATGAATTGCACAATGGCCCAGATGTAATGAGCAATACAAGTGTCCCATTCATTAAACTGAATTATTGTAGTCGTTTTTATTGCCTTTAAGATCTGTTGTTTAAAAATAGTAACCTTCCGTGTGATAAACTATATTATCTAAAATCTTCCTTACAGAAATGTGACGAGCAATAATTTGGCCATTGGTTGTATGCATAATAGTGCGGCAGAGCTTATTGAAATGGGAGTTAGTCATAAATCCTGTAATAAATTAATCCAGCAAATAGAAAAATAGTACATTTGCAAGCAGCTAATGTAATGGAGATACCTGCTCTTCATAAATATAGAGTCAGTGTGTTGTCGGTCTCCTGGGTCTTACTGAATTTGTGCAATATGTCAGCATATTAATACACTTTATGTATTTTGCATTTTGAAGTCATCACACAGGAACATGCAATATATTTTCCTCTTTCTGTACCCAACTTATTTTGTTCCCCCCCCCCCAACTTTGTTTCTGGAAACTTTGTGGTGTTTGCTTCCAAAGAATGGTCTCTCGCTGTAAAGGAAAACTTAGAAGATGAGTCTCTTTTCTAAGAGTGTGAATACTGTGTATATTAGGGTGGAAACAGCTATTCTGTCAATATCTCAGCATTTATTTGATCTCTGAATTAATGTTTGTAGGTTGCTAGGCAATTTTTACTCTTATAGTTTTATTAGGAAGTGAATAATTCAGGTTGAGTTGAGTTCTAAATCCTCAATATTTGCTTTAATCTCAGCATGGTTAGGAGGTAAAGTCCTGCATAACGTGATGCTTGGAATCAAGGCTGATGTTAAGGGGCAATTTTATGGATATATTCAGTAAAATACCTTAGTGTCCTGGGCCTGATCCGCATTCCTTATGCACCTCAAACTTCTGTTGAATTCAGTGGAAATTTAAGGTATCAAGAAATGCAGAATTGAGCCTTATGTAAATTGTTGAAGATTATTTTACATTATACTACAGCCTGTTGTAGCTGTAGTATTTTGGAATTGCACGCCTTCTGCAGCAACTCTGAGAGAGCCATGTGTGTATTCTGAGCCAGTACTAACCAGCCGCTCTGAGTCCACAGTGAACTGCTAAAATTTGTTAGTTTCTAAGGTGCCACAAGTACTCCTGTTCTTTTTGCTAATACAGCTCAGTTATTCAACTTGTAAATTCATTCAGTAGATCTGTCTTTTCTTAGGAAGGCAGGAAAGTCGATAAGCACATATGCATACAAATTAGTGGCAGTCTTAAAAACAAAAAAGCAAACAACCCCGCTCCACAATCCTACAATATTTGTCCAAAACACTGCAGTAAAATACTGCTGAATTCTAGCATATTGTTATAAGGTAAAGGACAACACTTTTTGGGGACAGTCTCTGAAAAACACAGTCAAAACAACATTGCTGTCAGCTCTTTTCAATCCCACCCTTTACCAAGGGACAAAGATTGATAAACAAAAGGAGTGCTTGAATACAAGTTTGGAGATCCCTGAAAATCAGGGACGGTGAACAGTCATAGCAGTCGGTTCTGGTTTATTCTGAGACCCATAGCTGTAAATTCATTTCTCACTTCCTATCTACCTAAATACAGTGTGTGTCGTCCCCCTCCCCCTGGTTTTGTACTTCTGTGTTTCTATGCTTGTGAGCTACAGAAGCTTGGAAAAATATTTTAGCTCTTTGTTTATGAGGAGAGAAACACTCTGCAGGCTTAGCATGCTAATGCCCTACTTTTGTTAAGCTCTTGTGTTCTTGAGGTTCAAACCTTGGCTTTGAAAATTGATTGACTCAATTTCTGGTACCATAGAGGGGAACAAGTAGTTAATAGCAGAGCCATCTGCAGGAGCAGTGACCATCTTTTGGCTGAATTCAATGGTGATCAGGTCTGTCTGAATGATTAGGTGTCACTAAGAATTAAGTGTATTTTAGTCCAGCCACAAAGGCATCATAAATATTAAAAGAGAGAGAACTAGGAATGTTGTACATTATAATTATTGTGTATTAAGTCTGCAACCTTTGAACTCTATGAACACAACTAGCCGCTGGCAAAGCTTTTCATCTGCTATCTTGCAGCTTTAATTTGAGTTGCAATTGCAGTTAGTCAGACAATAATGGGATTTTATTTTAGAGCCTTCTGATGGGAGTCAGGTGAAGACAAACATAAGTTTATTTTACCAACAGCCTTTATAAGAGTGCTACAGAGGAAGCAATAGGTCAGTTGACTGTATTTTCACATTCTAAAACTCAGAAGTTTTGCGTTTGTTCGATAGGTGCACCACTCAACAACCAAATACGGGGGTACAAAATGATGTTTAACACTTACCAGTGATGCATGGCATTCTGATAATAATTAAGAAAAAAATTAAAAAAGGGTAATTCATTTCATACTAGATCTTTGGGAGTCCTGCTGACCCCTTGTTGTGTGCAAAAATGATGACATATTCCACCAGCATTCTTAAGATTGTATGTGTGTTACCAGGGGGGTCTCCCAGATCATTTTCATATCATCATCTCTTGCTAAGTCATATCTGTTTTACTGCTTAATCATGGCCTATGGTGATGGTTGCTGTGATGGTGGTTTTCCATTTTCAGTATACGAGAAACTGGGTTATAAATCTCACAAAGCAGAAACATGCAGTTTTTTATATTGCAGAATAAGTGAATGGGTACTGGTAGAGCAGATAGAGAATATTTATTTTTGCCCCCAAGCTTACCTGGCAAAACCAGTTCTATATGGTTCTCTACAAGATATCCCATTGAGGTTCTTCAACAAATGGAAAATAAACAAAACCAAACCAACCCCCGCCTCCCGCTATTTTTCAAGACTATGCATTGTCAGTATGGAGCAGCACTATATACATTCTGCCCCTTTTCCTAACCTGTGGATTCTCATATTACAAACAATTAAAAAGAATTGCAAATATTTCACATTAAGTAATACTAGGCACAGTTGTTATAAAATAATTACGGTATCATAAAATAAGTCTAATCTTAAAACTGTAGGCTTCTGTGCAGAATTTAAAAAAACAAACAAAAAAACAACAACAAAAAATTATTTCCAGCTAGAGAGACACTGTTCCCTCAAACTATTAAAGAAGTTGGGTATTGTGGTTAAAACACTGGATTGAGACTTAAAAGATCTGCATTCATTTCTCAGCTCTGCCATAGACCTCCCTTTTTGAGCTTGTGCAAGTAATTTATGGGATCTGTGCTACAAAGTCCCTGAAGTGCATTTGATAATCCTACCCTTAATCTTTCTGTGCCTCAGTTCCCCATCTGTCAAATACTTTATATCAGTGGTTCTCAAACGTTTTTGTTTCCGCGGACCACTTGGAAATTGCTGAGGGTCTTGGTGGACTACTTAATGAATTTTCCAAATGTTGCTTGTACCGTTAGCTAACTATTGTAAAGCGCTTTGGATAAAAGCGCTATTTAAAAAAAACCCTTAATAATTAATGGTTTTTGTTCTACAAATAAAAGCGCACAACTCATATTTTAATATCGGTAGTCTTACCTTTCTAATGTGATGGATGTGCCCTCTCTCCCCGCTGCGGCAGCCCCCAAGCTGGAGCTGGGAAGGTGGGGGAGGTGTCTCCCCGGCAGCCGCAGCCCTAGAGCTGGGGAAAGTCGCCTCTTTCTCTGGCCGCGGCAGTCCTGCACATCCCAAATTCCACCCCCACCCCTTCTTCTCACCACACTGCCTCTCCCACCTTCCCTCTATTCCCCCCAAGGCCACCTCCTCACCTTACATGGGCGTCTTCTCCAGGTTCCAGGCACCTAATTAGTGGAGCCACGCCTGTAAAAGCCCTGTTTTTTCACAGAGATCTGCTGAATACTGGGTGTGAAATGCAAAAATCTTTCTGACCGAAATTTTTTGCCTGTGGTGCATATGCCACACTGTCTATGGAGGTAGGCATAGAGAATAGGTCACGGGCAACACAAAAAGATAAGACAAACAAATAAAACCAATGTGACCTGATTTGTTCCAGACAAAGCACCAACACCTCTTCATATTCATTGGACAGATAGTTATTTGGGGTAGGAGGTGTGTAAAAGAAGAGCTGGAGAGCAGTAGAAAACCCTATGATTACACTTGCTTATCTGACTTCAGTGCAAATCAAACTTTTAGGCCATCTACACCCACAAATGTCCATTGACTTCAGTGGAAGTTCCACTACAGTTTGAGGGCAGTATCTGACCTCTTAATTGTTACCCAGCTTGGTTTGGTGGATGGGAGGATTTTCAGAGATCTTGAAGTTGGAATGTAATAAAAAGTTAGGTTGAAAGTATGCAGTCCATGTATTTATTTCACCCCCATACTTCCTTATAACTATCGTTAACAATAAATCACCCACAAATAAGAATATTAAGAAAGATAAGTGCTCTCATTCTCAGTCTAAATGTTTATACCTAAGGATGACCTTCTAGTATGCCTGGGTGGCTATTAATTTAGCCTAACAAAGGTTAGCAACATTTTGTGATTTATTTTTTTTCTCCATGTTTTGACCAATTCTACTGCTGATAGATATAAAAAAAATCAGAATGGACATGTTGTCCTTGCTTAGGAGGGGATCATCAGCCAATGCTACTAGGACAATTTCTGTCCTGTACCAGATCCCTTACAAAAAAGACTGGGGCTAAGGAAATTTGAGCACTCTAGATGCTGTCAGGGTTTCCTCACTCACCATCCTTTTAATAATTTCCTCCAGAAATGGGAGATTTGATGTAGCTCTATAATTGACAAGACTGGGTGTCCCTTTCCAAGGCTGGTTCCCTGAGCAGAGGCTTCATCTAGCCCTCCTTTAGTGTAAAAAATCACTGGCATTTTTCCTTCAAAAGGAGAGGCACTACCAATCTTCAATAGAAATGAATAGGCCCACTGTTTCCAAACTGGCCTTCACCTAGACCGATATGAGTCCAATCCACAGATGGAGCCCAAAGCACCGCCAATACCACAGAATTTCAGCTCGTTCCACTGTCTGACACAAAGCCAAAAACAGCTTACGTGACATTGCTCTGCATCCACATCAGTGGATAGTTCCATCTGAATCAAAGTGATTTTTATCTGCAAGGTAACATGAAACTTCCTGACAGTGAGAAACACTTGAGTGAATACAAGTGTAGGTAGGTGGAATTAAACAAGCTATAAATTCTTCCCCAGAATAGTTTCCCTTTATGATGCTTTATGGACATATTATGAAGGCCAGGAATTCTTTCTTTGTGTTCTACACACCTATGGTATAAGATTTCAAAAATTATTTCTGGTGCAATTCTTCAGACATGGAATGAATTCTGCTACAGGTGCTCTAGTCTCTTCTCTCTTGCTTCTTTTTTCACAGGTCTTTCATATATCATGGTGACCAGTCAAGGAAGAGGGGGTATTTAGTGGCCACATTTTTTGATGGTCTTGCATGAAAATTATTATAATGACCCAATCAGTGTTGCCAATTCTTGTGATTTTTATCATGAGTTCCCAGTTTTTCTTAAAACAGCTCCTGAAGTCGTCTGGCTTCATGAGGATAATCTCAGATTTCATTTTTTTAAAATAAATGTCTAGCCCTCACAGCTTCAGGAAAAAAGCTTGAAAATGCTAAACTAGAAGGAAAATAAATCACCCTGGCGACCTTGTTAAAATGGGGTCATGATCCACTTTGGGGTCCCGACCCACAGTTTGAGAACTGCTGGTTGTAACCAAAAAACAGTGTAAGTAAGCTCTCTAGACTGTTCAGCAATAATTACCAGTAAGTAAGATCCCATCCGTAATAAAAAAGTAACCAGGTTTAAACATGGTTGTGGCTGAGCTGTGTTCTAAAATGCTTTTTTCTATTCTGCATTGACAGAAAAAACATGTTATATAACCACGTTAGGGAAACATGACTTTAGACTAGGCATCCAGTGTGTGCAGGGACAGGAGTTAGGGTTGAGACACAGAGGGGCTGGGATGGATAGTCATAGTCTGGTTGAGGAGGTGGAGAAAGGAACAGACAGGGTTCTGGAGGCAAGAGGAGAGGAAGTGGGGACAGGAACAGGCTGGTTGAAGGGGAAGTGTGAGGACAGGGACAGCCTGGCTGGGAAGTGGAGAAGAGGGAGCAGTAGGTAGCATTAAGTGTCTGGGGATGGGACCCCTGAGGAAGCCTTGCATTGAGTTTGTAGGAGTGCCGTTGGTGTATTGGCAGAGAAAATTCCCAACTAGAAGAAGAACAATTGCTACAAGCCTTGGTGGAGTGCAGAGGAAGTTTCCGCTTAGGGAACAGCAGGGGAAGCTGTTCAGTGGAGGTGGGTTGAGGGGCATGATGGAAGACCCCATTGAGGGGTAGCAGGATTGCCTGCCTGATGTAGGGAGATGTGGGGCTGTGTAGGAAGCCTTTAGTTTGGGGCAGCAGGAATGGCCTTTTTGGGCAGGGTAAGGAAAAAAAAAAAAAAACTTGCTGCGGGACAGCAGCAGGAGTGGGTGGAGGCAGAAGAATGCCCATGGTAGGGAGCACCAACAGGTTTTTTGAAGAGGAAGACAGGACAGAATGTGTTGCCAAGAGAGGGAAAGAGCAGGAAGAGCAGGTGGGAAGTAGGGAGTGAGGGCCCAGAAGAAATTTTGGTCAGAAGACCTTTTGGGAGGCAGAAATATGGCAAGAAAAAGGGGGTGGAACTGGGACACTGACTCCCCACTCCATTATCTCATTGCCTTCATGCTTTACCTTATTGGGTGGGGATATTTGAAGACTCAGTCTGCTGGGGCATGGGAGACTCAACATTTGACAAGACCTAAAGGTCTTCCAATCTATGGATCAAGTAGAGACTGGGGTTCCTTGGGTCAGATAACTCCCAGCAAGGTGTTTCAAGGATTGAAAAGCTGTGAATACACAGAAGTTTCCTGTCTTTATGGAGGATCTTCTTTCTCCATGGGCGCCTGTGATGACAGGTTCTCCAGCTTGCTGAAAATGATCTGTGTGAGTTTCATATAGTGTTATTCCTTTGTCTAGGCTTCCCATCCATTGAGTCCCCTCTCCACCATATCTGTTGGATGTTAAGCTCTCCGGGGCAGGGTTTGCATTCATTTTTGTGGCTTTTGCAGTGCTGAGCATGTTGTCATCTTTTAATTAATAAATAATACATTTATTGTGTGCTGTGGTCTAAATGCATACTTACTTTGCATTATTTTTAAAAGAAACACTGTTCTTACTGCATGACGTTGGTGATGCATTTATTTCCATGTGTGTTAATTTCAGTGCTCTTACCAGAGCATTATATTGCATGAATGGCAATATCTGCCCTCTTCTTTTCTTTTTTAATGGCAGCTGCCAGATACTGCGTTTCTGGCAACTACATCAGTTTTGCAGAGCAGACTGGATTCTGTTGGTACTTAATAACAATCTAAGCACCCTATTAATAATACTGGCTGGAGCTCAATGCAATCATTTTTGGGGGAAAAGAATGGACTTAGTAAAATATTCTTTTACTAACTTCATTATGGACCAGATTGTGTCTCAGATTAATGCTGTCGTGCCAGGGAGTAAGGCCCCCTGCACCCTGCCTGATCTTATTGCCTCCTCTTGCAGCATGGCTGGGAGCGCAGCTGGGACAGCAGAGCTACATGCTTCATACTCCCTGTCAAGCAAGGTGGGGTGGAAAGAGGCATGGATTGGCTCTGGACACCCCAATGCACTGGCCAGCAGAACTGAGCTGGCATGGTGGGTGAAGTAATCTGCATCCAATAAAGGGCTGCAGTAAATCATCTGCACTTGAGGGCAAGGAGAAAACAAGAAAGGAACAGTGACACTGTACAGTTTTCCCCATGCAAAGGCTTTGAGCAAAGATTAAAGATAGTGTTGCCAACTCTAGTAATTTTACAGTGAGTCTTGTGATGTTTTTTGCATTTCCTCAAATTCCAGTTGCTTACATGAGAATCTCAGCTTTCATTTTTTTTTTTTAAGAGTAAGTTTCTAGCCCTTGTCATTGTGCATAAAAGCTTGAAAAAGTGAAGCTCGGTACTCAGAAGGCAAAGAACAAAATCCCCACATTTATTATTTGGTTTAAAAATAATTTTTTTGATGATGTGATTTTTGTTGAATGCTTGAGGTTGGCAATACTGGATGTATTCCTATATGCAGTGGTTAAAGTAAGTCATATGAGAAGGGGGTGCTCTCCTCAGGGCCGGCTCTTGATTTTTTGCCGCCCTAAGGAAAAATTTTTTGCCCCCCGCCCCTTTTTTTTTTGGCTTTTACACGTTTGCACTTTGCAATGTTTTGTTTTGTTTTTGACCGTTTAAAATTAAAAAAAAAAATGAAAACAGAGAATTTGTAGTTGTTTTTATTTCACTAATTTCCTACTAGTGTACTCATTTACTCACTGGGCTGGCCAAGGAGTGAGCTGGGCTGCGCCTGCCTGGGCAGAGCTAGGGCTGCCCCTGCGCCAGAGGCTTTGGCATAGACAGGACGTCAGCACCAACCCCAGGGCTCATGTGGTCCGTGCGGGTCGGACCAAGTCACGCTGCTGGTGGGCTACCCAGCCTGGCTGTCGCTGCCAAGTAGCCAGAGGGGCCTGGAGCTGTGTGGGAGACACCGAACAGCTCTGCCTCCTGTCTCTCCTTCCCTGTGGAGCACACCGGGGGCTTGGTGCTGCCCTCCGGAGCTGGGTGTCGCAGCTCCGTGCCAGCAGGAGCAAGCAGCGGGCGTTGGAGGGGGCTGCCCGGTTTCTCCAGCCAGGGCACAATCACCTCCGCTCTCCTGGCGCCAATCCCAGTCTGAAATGGCTGTAGCAGCCTTGCCCACAGTCCCACGTCTTGCTATGCAGTGCGGGGAGGGGAGGAGGCTCTGAGAGAAGGGCTGCGGCCCGGCTCCCAAACTGGCCTAGGGCCCCCGTGGCTGGAGGGGCAGCGGACCCCAGGGAGTCTGGCTTGGGGCAGCCTCACCAACACCCCAGAATCCCGGGCGGTCACCCAACGGCATGGCCAGGGACAGAGCCAGCCGGGCAGGGGGCACCGCCTGTACCTCTCAAGGGGAGTGAGCTGGGGCAGCTGCGGGGTTCGGCTGCCGGGGCCCGGGGCAGAGCAGCTGGTGGCTGGTGATCGTAGGGCAGTGTGCCCGGGCCTCCCGCTCCCCGGGGACCCCTGCGAGCCAGCCGCGGGCTCGGCCTGCGCAGTGGCACAAGTTCAGCTCAGCCTGGGCTGTGGCTCCCCTCCCCTGGTAGGAGGCGGCACAGGAGGAGGGGGAGGAGACGGCGGAGGTGGGGACAAGCCGAAGAGGAGCCCGCAGCCGGCGCTGGAGGAGTGGCCCACTCGGCCGCCATGTTCCGCCGCCACCCCCTGAGCTCCGCGACTGGGTCAGGGCCGCGCTACCGGCTCCTGCCTGAGGGGGGCTTCCCACTGCCCGTGGGAGAGCGGCAGGGACACGCTCCCCACTGAGTCCTGCTCTGCTGCACAGCCCCGACGGCACCCGGTTAGAGAACAAAGGGCGGTCAGGATCCAGCCGAGGACACTGCCTCAGGTCGGAGCTGGGGCCCCAGCATTATGCCACCCCTGGTCATTTGCCGCCTCAAGCACCTGCTTGTTTTGCTGGTGCCTAGAGCCACCGTGGCTCACCTGCTCTGGATACTGCTTGGCCCAGTATCCAGTATCTCTCCTTCCTTCCCCCTTATCTACTCCATCTACTGAAGCTTAGACCCTCCTGGCTCCCTAGTAAGCAGGTGGTGGAGGGGCTTCTCCACAAACACATACTCTACAGGAAACTAGCTGGATTGGATGGGTGGATGCTGGGTGATGAGGGGCCTTGGGGACTCTGGGTGGGAGAGTGAGTACTTGGGGCTGCTGGGTAGTGAGATGCCTGGTCTGGCTGCTGTGGCAGCAAGATGGGTATGCGTGTGTTGGGGCTGCAAGGTGGTGGATGGGATAGATGAGTTTGGTTGCCAGAGCTATGGTGGGTTGGGTGTTTGGAGTAGTTGGGCAGGGGATGGTGCTATGGCCCCTGGGTGGAAGCGAGGGCCGCTCCCTCTGCCTTTCATCCTGCTGTTGTGATCCCTCCTTCCTATTAGCAGAGGAGAGAGGTTTGTGCTCACCTTACATTTGAACTCTTGGTCCTTCATAACCAACACTGGGGGACTTTCTGCCAGTTATCTTGCTATGCTGTGTGGGTGTGTGCACCTCAAATTATATAGAAACTGCCTGGCTTTGAGAGCAGTGGCTATTAAATATCGCCCATGGGTAAAACGGTGTTCTGATATTATTATACTTTGTCCAAGGCTGGGGCAGTGTGTACAATCAAATCACAGTGTTCCTCAAGATATATAGTGAATTCAGTTGTTCATACTGCCCTCTGCCATTGGCTTTGGGAAATACAACATTGTCTCAGGAAACATTTATCCTTTGGGCAATATTTTACTGCTCTTGTCCAGGAGTCAGCAGGCATTTGATTGCTTACATTTTGGGGATTTCTTCAAAGCTCTGACTAAGGAGAGAGGCCAAGCTTCAGGAACTTTTCTCCTCCCTCTCTACCACAATGAAAGCAGGTTGTGGGATCTTCTATTCCCTTCCAGAAACAATTTGGGAGGTGGAGAAGATTTTACCTTTCTCTTTTTTCTTCCTTCTCCACAAATATTCCTGTGAATATTCCTGGTGAAGTGATATTGGGGCAAGCTCTACTTCCAATGAGCGGAGTGACAGGCAACATTATTGACGTTTTCGTTGCTGCCGTTTGTGTGCGTGCATGTACACATTACACTCAAAAAACTATGTTAAAAGAACATTCTTAAGATTGCAAAGTCAGGCACTCAAAAGTTAAGAAATGCCAGAATTAAGGTGCCCATGCAGTCTTAATTTAGGCCCCTTCTGTGGAGGCTAATCATAGCATTCAGCCATATAATTAAAGATTATGTTTCCACTAGACCCCTGCCTCATTAAGTACACATAATGAGCTATGCTCAATTAATTAGCAGCTACTTAATATTTTTTCTCCTCGTTCAATGGTTGGTCCCATGCCTTATTTATTGCACATTATTCAAACCCTCATCTAAATACAGAATTATTAATTCTTTTTTGAATGTGACAAAGTTTTATAAGCAAATGAAAACAGAATCTTATAAAAGTAGGTGTCAGGCAACATTAAATATAATCTGTATTGGGCGACCTATTTTACACATACACACACATATATATGTAAAATATCTTGCTCTATAGAGTGAGAGCGATACACACTAGAACTGAAGTACAAAAATAGAACCTCAGTGGTTGCAATTTAAAAATAGCATTTTCTAAGAGCTACCACAGAGTGACCACAATTAATGCTTACACTGCATGTGGGGGAAAAACGGAAGTATCTCAGATATCACCGTGTCGTAACTGTTGATTATTCTGGGTGTTTTTGTTTTTAATGGTAACTACTATTTACAAGGGATTCTCATGGTATCAATATAAACCTGAAGAGTAATATGTGATATATTTTATGTATATATTCAGGGGTGCTGGAACAATTTTTATAGTGTGGGTGCTGAAAGCCATTGAACCAAAGTGTAAATCCTGTATTGGAAACCACTTCAAGCCACCGGGTGTGGCAGCACCTCTAGTTCCAGCACCTATGTATATCTTTCTATGTTCGGTAATATGCTACTACATATGCCTACTTCTATTGATTGTATGGAGTTTTTCAACTGAATTATTTAATTCAGAATAATTCACCTGCAGATCTCAACAATGAGAGCATAGAATTGACCATGGAAAAGGAAAGGTTGGGAAATGAAGAGGGAAAGTGTTGCAGCTTGAAAATCTTTCTGCGGCTATGTTTGTGAAGAAGTAGAACAGTACAGAAAACCGTTGCTCTAATTAACCTCTTCATAGCACTAACTTGTGCAAGTCAGTGTTTTTGTGATTTGTATCTGATACCTACCTAGACAGCTAAATTGTATCAAACTGACAAAATTAGCCCCCTATTTTCTAATCTTGTATCTATGGATGAACAATTAAAATGTTGTTTGATATTCTCCAGTTCAAAGACTGTAACGTGCAAAAGACATTGTAGTGCCATTTGTATTTCATTTGCTTCAATGTGTTGACGTAGTGAAAAACTAAATAAAATGAATGTTGGATACATATGATTATGATAGAAATAGCTCTTTAAAATCAACAATTGCACTGAAAGATTAAAAGGCATTACAGCTAACTCTGTTTATAGCGTTCTGGCCTTTAAAACTGATGAAGATTTTGTTCCAGACATTTTTGTAGTTCAGACTCTGGGATTTAATCTCAGTAATGTGTTATACTTGCTATTGTCCCAGTGAATTTGTTGACAGACAGTAATTGGGTCACTGCTTTGAAATGCCCAGGGTAAGCTTAGAATTCTCTTTGCTGGTTGGCATGGCAACCATAGGGGTCGATTAAACATGCGCAGAGAGGAATCAGCAGCCTGTGGTTTGTAAATGCTGTAAACTAGAGGGAAGGAAGGGAAAGTGTAGCTCTAATGGCAAAATAGGCAGAAGATTCCAATGGCTTCTCTCCTTTTCTTTCTTTTCTACTTTAAAAGACAGAGTTTATAAAAGATAAATGCTGACTTCTACAAGTAACATTTAGACCTGCTACATTTATTAAAAAAACAAAACAAAAATAACAAAAATATACTTGTTTTTAATTTATTTTTTAGTGAAAGACTGAAAAATGTTAAAAAGGAAATTAAAATACATCAATTGGGCCCAGTTTTGCAGACATATAAAGTAACTGGGAGGGCATAAATATTTCATAACTACTGTAGATTTCTCTTTCATCTGCCATTCCCTCTCCCCACTTCCAGACCCACCCTCAAACAAGCAAATGGCAATGTGCTATGTTCTAAAGATGGATTAGCACTATTACAAATGCAGTGAGTTATTTATAGTTGGCACCAGTTCATGCTAATATATACTAGTTACATAGCAGCCTGACTTTAGATAGGGGCCATTGAGGTAAATCACATTCAGTTGTTGCACAAAAAGCAGGACAAAACTTGTTGGCTGCTGCTACTTCTCCTCCTCTATGAAAAATTCAGTGCTTCAGTTCAAACATCTCTACTCCTAATTCCCCCATGCTCTGAGTTCCCCACAAGAAGACAGGACGAGATAGTTTTGTGGGGAGACGGTGTGGTCATAGGTGATACAAGGCACTCTGTGCTTCCAGGCATAGTATCTTCTGCAAATTCTTTGTTTTTGTGTGACCTGAATTAGCTCGGGGTCTTATGATAAAGCTTTCAATGATGGATGAGGAGAAAGAAGGAATAATTGATCTTTGTTGTGCAGTAACTAAGTTTCACAGCATGTAGTTGGCTCCTTTTTGCTCTCCAAGAAGTCTTCTTTTGATGGCAACTATACTTGTTAATCAAGACAGCAGCAGCGGCAGCAGAGGTGGCCTTAATCAGTTTTTGATTCATAGATCAGAAGAAGAACTTGTAGAGCTTGTAAGTGAGACCAATGAAAGTGCCTGTAGCCACATTTCAATTTGGTAATTTTACATTTATTAGTGTGGTTGTCTTTTTGAGAATGACCACGATAAAATATTAATATGGTGTAGATGGCAGGGGGACAAGACAAATAATTGATTAATAATTTAGAAACTGAAAAAATATGGTCTTATTGATCCTTTATCTGGTTTGAGACAGGCTGCAGTTGCACTCATCACTTTGTACCTTGAAAAATTCACTTTTATTAATGTAGTGGTTCCCAAACGGGGGTTTGCAAAATGTTACAGGGGATTCTTGGTAAAAAAATCCCGAATGGCCGACAGAGTTGTCCCTAGGGACTCTGGGCAGCACGGGGCCAGGAGCCCGGAGCCCCTGGACTTCCAAGAGCTAAGCAGATCAAAGCAAGCATATCTATCACTCTGAGGAGATTTAAACTTCAGGACTCCTTATAAGAAATGGAAAGGGAGGTGGATATTTTTTGCTGTTTTTAAAATTAAATAGGCAGCTAGTATTGTTTTTAAAATTATGAAGAACAAGTTTAAGCTTTGTTGTAACGTGAGTTGTTTGCCTGGACTACTCAAGACCTGAATGCTTGTGTAGGAGGAACTCTTTGAGTTGGCTTCTTAAATACTTTCATGCTGTTTCACATCTGATATTCCTTGATGAAACATAGGAGCCTTGTTCAAAGGCTTATTCAAAGTGATACAAACTACGAAAGTGAGATCTTGGAAGAGTGTTGCCGTTTTCATAATGTAATAAAATACTGTAATGATTAATAATAAATTGTGTAATAAGCATTTCATAAAAACAAATTTTATAATTCTAAGATCACTGCTTTTATAATTTATACTCAGGTAAAGGAGAAAATCCCTGGAAATATTCATTTCTAGGAGGGGGTTCACAAGTCTTGACATTTTAGTGAAAGGGGTTCACAGGTTGTTAAAGTTTGGGAACCACTATATTAATGTATGCTTGTGTGGTATTTGATATTTCAAGATAGGCTCCAAAGTGAGCAATGCATCTGAGACTATAATCTCTTTTTTTGTGTGTTTAAAGCAAAGTGTTGTTGCTGTCAGTTGAAATAGTGATATTGCAATGGAATAAAAATCAAAGTTTAACACTAGCTTTATTATAGGACCAGCAGGATGGGCTCTGCGTGATTGCCTAATTAACAACAGCGGAATTTGATGTGACTGCAGCTGAATGTGAAGTTTGTTTAAGTGAAACAAAATTGAAATCTGTGCCTAAACAGAAGTTTCAAACAAGAAAAAAGAGTTCTTCTTTGCCTTGTATACAGGAAAATTAAATGTAATTAGTCAAAGCCTTCAAACAACATAATTGATAGAACAGTTACCTTTTGCGTCTTCCATTTTTTAATTGAGTATGTGTCATTGTTTTTAAAGACTCTTGAGTCAAATTCTGATCTAATTTAAACTGGTGTCAATATTGAAATTTCAATGGAATTCCCCAAGATGTATAGTGGTGTAAAGCAGATTATAGTTTGCCTCACTGTGGCTGTTACAATTCATATTGTACCCTTGTTGTTGTTTTTTTTTCCATTGGGCAAATATTTCCAAACGCCAACAGAATGCAAAAAATTGCTAGATTTTGTTTGTTTGTTCATGGTTTCAGTACAGCATTATAGGACTTCTGATTTTCAGTTTTAACTGATAAAACAATTGGGGAAGGGGGAAGGGAAAGGAAGAAAGAAAGGGAGAAAAAGAAATGGGTGTTTATCCAATAAATACCAGAAAAACAACACTTGAAATGGTTACTTGTATCTAAGGGCTTGTCTACATGGAGCAGTAATGCGCTCTACGGGGGTGTTCTTTCTAAAGCGCACTAATATGTTGTGCAATAATTGGTCCATGTTGACTCTGATGGTGCAAACTAAAGGTTCCTTACCATGCTTTAACGTACTGCTGTTTGATCATTAGGGAACATTACAAAGAGATTACTCGTGACAGTATTATGTCATGAATAATATATATAATGTCCATTACTCATTATAGTATATACAAATGAAGAGCCCCAAACCTCTCAATTTTCCGACAGCTACGTAAAACTCAAAAAATACTCAAAATAAACCCTGAAAAATGGAAGCTGTAAGCATTAATAATAATACTTCACAAGTAAACATTCCAGTTTAGGCAGCAGAGGGAGTACAAAAGTCTGAAACATTGCTTGATTAGAGCTAAAAAGATTTGCAAATATTTATCTTTTTTTCCCCTTTGTAACAAATAGGTCCATTTAATCAATCCAGTCAATCTTCAAAGGACACTTTCCATCAGATTATAATTTTTAAAGGAACACCATCAAAATAAAATTAATATATTTAATTTTGGTTCCTGTTACTAGTATCAGATGAGATCATTATAAATGAACACATTTTAATCAATGAATGTACCGATACTTTTTACCAGTCACGGAATCTTTTCTTTTGCGTGTCACTCGTCTTGGGTAATTAAATTAGACTGGTCTGTAGGCATTATACTTGGTTGTGGACAGATGCTTACCTTTGTTGCATATGTCATATGGGAGAAAAGTATGAGAAGCAGCACTCAAAAGGACAGAAGTTCATAGGAAGCGTGGTGGATATGAGCAAAACTGGGTGGCAACTTCCCTCTCAACCCAGCTGACGACCATGTTGCAATTTAAACATGATCAATGCTGGCTGAACTGTGCTGCCTACTGTGGGGGAATACAGGAAGTAGCGCAGAGGCTCACACTCCACAAGGATTAGGGTTACCTGAGATCGACTGGGTTGTGACCTGATTTTCTCCATTAAAACTTGGGTCCTGTGGGATTCTAAAGCAATCCCCAACCCTGCCTGAAGAGAAAGAAAGTTCCAATATTTGACGCATAGAATTGTGAGTTAGGGAGATCTTGGTTTAATTTCTGGCTCTGCCACAGACTTTCTGTATCATCATAAGCAAGCCCCTTAACATTTGGCTGTTTCTCCACCAGTGAAATAGGGATGATAATAATACCAATAACACAGTGGCTGTAAAGCATCTTTGGATCCTTGGATGGAAAGTGTAATAAAAGTCTGAAGTATTAATAATTGTAATTTTACGGCTTTGCAAATGCATTCCACCAAGGACAGAATTTGTCATTCACCTCATGTTATATTGTAAGCCCCTTTTCCCCTCTTGATTATTTTTCTGCCCTTGTTCTTAGACACAAGCACACTCTTACAGCATTTTCAATTGCTTATATTGTAGGAAATGCTTAAATTAAAACTGTTCACATATAGGGTTGCCAGGTGTACAGTTTTCAACCGGAATGCCCGAAAAGGGATCTTGGTAGCTCCGGTCAACACTGCTGACCGGGCTGTTAAAAGTACAGTCTGTGGTGCAGTGGGCCAGTCTGCCGTGGCTCTGAGCGGCTCCCGGAAGCTGCAGCATGTCCCCCCTCCGGCTCCTATGCATACGGGCAGCCAGGGGGCTCCACATGCTGCCCTGCCCCAAGCGCAGTCTCCGTAACTCCCAGTGGCCAGGAACTGCGGCCAATGGGAGCTGCAGGGGCATCACCTGCAGACATGACACCATGCAGAGCCTCCTGGCCATGCCTCTGCGTAGGAGCTGGAGAGGAGACATGCCGCTGCTTCCGGGAGCTGCTTGAGGTAAGCGCCTCCTGGAACTTGCACCCCTGATCCCCTCCCAGGGCCAGCTCCAGGCTCCAGCCTACCAAGCATGTGCTTGGGGCGGCACTCAGGGTTGGGTTTTTTTTGTTTTTTGTTTTAAAACATACTGGGGCTGTTGGGGTGCCCGGCGGCACTCCGGCCCGAGAGCGGGGCCGCGAATGGGCTCGCCGCCCTCCCCGCGGCGCTCTGGCCTCCGGGGAGAGCGGAACCGCAGCGGGCTCGCCGCCCTCCCCTGGCACTCCGGCGCTCCGGCTGGTCGGGGAGAGCGGGGCTGCGGCCGGGCTCGCCGCCCTCCCCCCGGCGCTCCTGGGGCGGCAAAAAAGCCAGAGCCGGCCCTGTCCTCTCCTGCACCCCATCCCTCTGCCCCAGCCCTGATCCCTCTCCCGCCTTCCAAACGCCTCAATCCCAGCCCGGAGCACCCTCCTGCACCCCAAACCCTGCACCCCCAGCCAAAGCCCTCACTCCCTCTTGCACCCCAATCCCCTGAGCCAGCCCAGTGAAAATGAGCGAGTGAGTGAGGGTGGGGAGAGTGAGCGACAGAGGGAGGGGGGATAGAGTGAGTGGGAGGGCGGGGCCTCAGAGAAGGGGCAGGCAGGTGTGTGGCTTCAGAGGAGGGAAAGAGCAAGGGTGTTCGGTTTTGTGCAAGTAGAAAGTTGGCAACTCTATTCACATAGCTATTTTAAAATACTCAACATTTTCCCTTTAAGGTGCTTCCAGTTTGGGGCCTAAAATATTTGCCTCACTGGAGTAAGGAAAATCACAATTAAAAGGACCCTTGATACCCTGGTTCTATGACCATGAGAATGTCATAAGATTCAGCTCCAAATGTAGAATTCCCCATCCCTTTTCTTTTATTTTCCCCATTCCCATTCTGAATTCCTCTGCTCATCTCATTCTCTCTGTGTATTCCATCTCTGTGCCCTCCCTTTTTAAGACCGATTAAAGTTCACCACATGTTAACTAGTGTGGGTTAGAAAATTTTGTACATTTTTTAACCTTTTTCCAGTGATGTCTAATGTTAATAAGTATTGACAAGTATTTTAAAAGAAAAAAAGGAGTGAGAGGATAGGGAGTAGGAGAGACAAAATGAAGGTAAATGGGAAGGAGAGGAAAAATGGGAGAAGGGGAGGAGAAAGAAAAGGAGAGCATAGCAGGTCTGGACACTGGCCCATAAGTCATATTTCTTGGCAAAAGAAATAATTGCTGGGAGGGGTTGACTGAGAGGCCTGTCTGAAACTGGATACAGTAAGACACAATGTTCTGTGCAAGGTAGTAGCTGAGCTCAGTGGTTAAGCTTTTAACAAAAAGGTATTAATCGTCCTTAGGGATTTTCTCTTCCTCAGTGGACTATCTCCTAGAACAGGGGTTCTCAACCTTTTTCTTTCTGAGGCCACCCCGCAACATGCTATAAAAATTCCACGCCCCACCTGTGCCACAACTACTATTTTTCTGCACATAAAAGCCGGGGCCGGTGTTAGGGGGTAGCAAGCAGGGCAACTGGGGCCCCCACAAAGCCAAGTTGTTCAGGCTTCGGGTGACAGGGTTTGGGGCCCCAGGCTTCAGCCCTGCATGGCAGGTCTTCTGCTTTCTGTCCTGCGCCCCAGTGAGTCTAAGGCCAGCCCTGTTTGGCAGACCCCCTGAAACCTGCTCGTGGCCCTCCAGGGGGCCCCGGATCCCTGTTGGAGAACTGCTGTCCTAGAATATGGAGAATGAAACAGTTTAACCAACTCCTATTCTATCTCGATGTCTTCAGAAAACTGTTTGGGTAAAGTGGTAAGGGGATTTAATAAGTGTATCTGTGGGAGACAAAGAAAGGGTCTCTGGGATAGCAAGCATTGCTGCTAGGCTGACCAGAGGGTTCAGAGAGAGGAGATTGTTTTCAGGAGGCGTAAGCCATTCACTTTTCTTCTTCTCCACAACTAAGCTGAGAATCTGTAATCTAATTAAACTGATGAAAAATGTAAATCTAGATATGATAATCAAACCATTTCTTGTCATAGAATGAGATGGGTATGAGCCATTGGGCAAATTACATATTATGGTTGGGGAGGTAGGCCCTTTTAAAAAGCAACATAAATAATTTAATTTAAACAAAAATCCTATTTGCAGTGTTATAATTGTGCCTTCCACTTTCCAGTTGTCTGAATTGTCACTTGTCCATCCCATCTTAGTCTAGCCCTTCCTCTGAGATCAAAGTTCACAGTCTGTTTCCCAGAGGCATTTCAGCAGCACTAATCTGAATTAAATTCGGTCTCCATCAGATATTTAAAATAAAACAAAGTTTTATGAGTGTCCCCCAAAAATAGAAATACAGGAAACCAAAGTTGATTAAACTGTAAATATGCCTAATTTAGTATTACAAAAAAGGATGGCTAACCTGGCACTGGGCTAATGACTCCAAGTATGGAACAATATAACTTTAAATGTGTGCTGGACAAAAATCTTGGTCTGATCCAGTGGGAGCAGTGTCCCACCAGCTGTGTGACAGCAAACCCTGTTAGCCAAAAATCACCTCTCCAGACAGTCTAATCTAAACAGTACCAATAGATATGCACTGCCCAACCACCCTGCCTAACTACTGCAGTAAAAGAAGCTGTGCTGGGGAGGAAGGCAGCCTCCCTGAGGTGGGCTTCCAGGATATGTGTGAGGAGGGGGAAGTTCTTTGTGAAGAACTTGCAAACTTCTGATGGAGGAATCCAAATGTATTGAGCCCTGTGAAGCAACATAGTCTGTACAGGGCTATGGCTGGTTATCCATTGTCTCAGCAATTCTTCTGTTACTTTCAGTGTTTTAAGTGAAAAAAGGCTCCAGAGGTGATCCTGGCAATTACAGGATGGTAAGCCCAACTTCAGTACCAGGAAAATAGGTTGAAACCACAGTAGAGAACAGAATTATCAGATCCATTGAGGAACACAATATGTTGGGTAAGAACATTGCCTTTGTAAATGGAAATCATGTCTCACCAATCCATTAGAATTCTTTGAAGGGGCCAACAAACATGTGGACAAAGATGATCTATTGGGCATAGTGTACTTGGACTTTCAGAAAGCCTTTGACAATTTCCCTCACTAAAGGTTCTTAAGTAAAGTAGGCAATCATGGGATAGGATGGAAAGTCCTCTCAATGATCAGCAACTGGTTAAAAGATAGGAAACCAAGGGTAGGAATTTCACAGTGGATAGAGGTCAGATTTCACAGAGGATAGAGATAAATAGAAGAATCCTCCAAGGATCTGTACTGGGACTAGTGCTATTCAACATATTCATAAATTATCTGGAAAAGGGGGTAAACAGGAGGTGGCAAAATTTGCAGAAAATTACTCGAGAGTTAAATCCAAAGCAGAGTGTGAAGAGTTGCAAAGAGATTTCACAAAACTGGATGAGTGGGTAACAAACTGGCAAATAATATTCAAAGTTAATAAATGCAATGTAATGCACATTGGGAAACATAATCCCAACTATACATACAACATGAATCACTGTGGCTAGCTCTCTGAAAATATCTGCTCAATATGAAGCAGCAGTCAAAAAAGCTAACAGCATATTAGGAACCATTAGGAAAGTGATAGCTAATAAGAAAGGAAAAATATAATGCAACTATATAAATCTATGGTATGCCCACACCTTGAATACGCATACAGTTCTGGTTACCCCATCTCAAAAAAGTTATATTGGAAAAAATACAGAGAAGTCTTAAAAATGATTAAGGGTATGGAACAGCTTCCACATGAGGAGAGATTAAAAAGACTAGGGCCTTGGCTACACTTGCAGATGTACAGCACTGTGAGTTAAACCTGACTTCGTACAGCTGAGTAGGGAAAGCGCTGCAGTCTGTCCACACTGACAGCTGCCCAGCGCACTGTCGTGGCCATATTTGCAGCATTTGCTGCGCCATTGGGAGCGGTGCATTATGGGCAGCTATCCCACAGAGCACCTCTTTCCATTCTGGCGCCGTGGGTTGTGGGAAGGGGGCGTGGGTGCGGGGCATTCTGGGTCCTGTCCCAACGCCCCGTGATGCATCGCTTCGCATCCCAGAAATCCCTTTGTTTCCGTCCACCTTTGGTGCCATCTTTCAACGGTTTCTGTGCAGCGTGATCTGTTGTCTGCGGGAAATGGAGCCCGAACTGCTGAGGCGTATGCTGACTTATCTCGCCAGCACGTCACGTTTGGCTGTCGAACTATTCCTTAAGATCCAAAGTGACAGTGAGAGTGAGGAGTCCGACGATGCTATCGAGCCGCGTAACGCGTATGACACGAAATTGCTTGTGGCATTCATGGACATGCTCAGCACCGTGGAACGCTGCTTTTGGGCTCGGGAAACAAGCACCGAGTGGTGGGATCACATCGTCATGGAAGTCTGGGATGACGAGCAGTGGCTGCAGAACTTTTGGATGAGAAAAGCCACTTTCATGGGACTGTGTGAGGAGCTCGCCCCCACCCTGCGGCGCAAGGACACGAGATTGAGAGCTGCCCTGCCAGTGGAGAAGCGGGTGGCTATTGCAATCTGGAAGCTGGCAACTCCAGACAGCTACCGGTTGGTCGCAAACCAGTTTGGAGTGGGAAAGTCGACTGTTGGAATCATGTTGATGCAAGTTTGCAGGGCCATTAATCGCATCCTACTCAGAAGAACCGTGACTCTGGGTAACGTGCAGGAAATAGTGGATGGCTTTGCACAAATGGGGTTCCCTAACTGTGGAGGGGCGATAGATGGGACGCACATTCCTGTTCTGGCACCACCCCACCTAGGATCCGAGTACGTTAATCAGAAGGGGTATTTCTCTATGGTTCTCCAGGCGCTTGTGGATCACCTTGGGCATTTCATTGACATTAACACAGGCTGGCCTGGAAAGGTGCATGACGCACGCATCTTTCGGAACACTTGGCTGTTCAGGAAGATGCAGGCCGGGACTTTTTTCCCCAGAGGGAAGATTACGGTAGGGGAAGTCGAAATGCCCATTGTGATCCTTGGAGATCCCGCTTACCCGTTAATGCCGTGGCTCATGAAACCCTACACAGGGAGCCTTGACAGCAGCAAGGAACGGTTCAACTACAGGCTGAGCCGGTGCCGAATGACTGTGGAGTGTGCCTTTGGCCGTTTAAAGGGTCACTGGCGATCTCTGTGTGGGAAGCTGGACTTGGCTGAAATCAGCATCCCCACGGTTATATCCGCGTGCTGTGCCCTCCATAATAGTTGTGAAGGGAAGGGTGAAAGCTTCACTCAGGCATGCACCTCCGAGGTTGAACACCTGGAGGCTGAATTTGCACAGCCAGAGAGCAGGGCTATTACAGGGGCTCAGCCCGGGGCTGCAAGGATTAGGGATGCCTTGAGGGAGCAATTTGAGGCTGAAAACAGGCAGTGATATCTGGTGCCCTGCACGGGAGTGAAGTGCAGTAGTTCCAATCTTTAGGAATCAGTGTTTGCTAAGCAGACAAGCAGACTTGCAGTGCCTGTTTATTTCCTGGGCTAAGGAGTCTTTTACTTTATGCAATAATAAAGAATGTTTTCAAAGCCAAAAAATCCATTTATTGAAAAGAAACAATGGGGTGGAGTGGGGAACGGTACAATCACAGATTCGCGTATGTCCTGTCTGGTGTGCTGTGCAGTGAGTGCTGCACTTCAGGATAGCTATACTGCATGGTGATGGGGGTTGAGTGCAGAGGGTAAGGGTCATGG
Organism: Emys orbicularis; assembly: GCF_028017835.1. Classification (NCBI taxonomy): domain Eukaryota; kingdom Metazoa; phylum Chordata; order Testudines; family Emydidae; genus Emys; species Emys orbicularis. The sequence goes on along the minus strand of NC_088687.1, from coordinate 77,349,252 downwards.
TTTTCAGGGCTGGGTGGTGAAGATACTGGTGCTGGAGGCAGCTGGTGGTGTGAAGAACACGGAAGTTGGGGAAAGTGGGTTGGAGGTGACAGTGGGGCACAACGGAAAGAGTTTTGGGACAAGGGCTGTAGGGGGGGTGGCGTTTGCGCTTGCGGTACTGCTCCTTCTGCATGGTTACGAGCTCCTGGATAGCGTCTGCTTGGCGCTCCAGGATGCTTATGAGCCGATCCGTGCTTTGCTGCCAGTGCTCCGTGCTTTGCCGCCGGTGCGCTGCGTTTTCCTGGCGGATCCTGCTTTCTCTCTCCCTCCAGTTCTGTGCTTTCTCATTCTCTTTAATAGATTGCCACATCACTTCTTGCAGCATGTCTTCTTTGCTTTTTCGCAGTCTCTTCCTGAGTCTTTGCAGTCTCTGAGCAGGCGATAAGAGGGACGGCTGAGGTCTCAAGGTTGATGCAGTTGTATAGGCAAAATGCAACATTTAACAGAGGCAGCATTGTTTATACCAGATAGAGTAATGATTCCCCCCGCACTTAAGGAGTAGAAAACACACAGGGTCTACACAATAGCATAATTTTCCCGTCTGAAACAGAGCACACATATCCCAAAATGGTGAGTAAGGGGGACTGATTGTTTCAGGGCTGCACTGTCCTCTGGGTTTCTGTGCCTTGGGGAGAGCCAACAGCTTCAGGGGGCACCTACACTGAACACTGTCCCAACATTTTCCACAGGAGTTCGTTCTGGACGATATCTCGCTGCTGAGGGTGACCTGGGAAGCAAGGGAGGGTCTTCTACTGCAATGCGGCTTCCGCCCTGGCCCATATGCAGCTTGCCTGTGTGCAGCAATGCCCCTCGCGGCACAGTGGCACGGACACGTTAGCCTGGCTGGGACAAGGACCACGGTGGCTCTCCCGATAAACCTGCGCAAACGCATTGCACACATTCTGGATGAGACATTCGAGGAGATTACCGAGGCCAATTACCGCGATGTGATAAACCACATCAATGCACTATTCTGCATCTAGGCATGCATGCCTGACCCTCCTCTCCCAAAGAGCCCGCACCGAAAAAAATTCCTTCCCGAAAAAAAACCCGCTTACCGGGAACCTGCTCTTCTGTTTGTCCTCCACCAAGTACCGGCCGCTGCGACTGGCTACCTTCCTCCTCGCTCGAGAAGAGCTCCTGACTGCATGGCTCCAGGGATTCTGGGGTGTCTCCATCTGGCCCACCACCCTCACTCCTGTTTTCCTCCTCCTCCTCCTCCCCCCCCCACCGGCTCTGAAGTGTCCATGGTGGTGCTCGGAGTGGAGGTGGGGTTAACCCCAAGTATCGCATCCAGCTCTTTGTAGAATAGGCAGGTCGCGGGGGGAGCACCTGAACGGCCGTTTGCGTCGCAGGCTTTGCGGTAGGCACTCCGCAGCTCCTTCACTTTAATCCTGCACTGCAGGGCGTCCCGGTCATGGCCTCTTTCCATCATGTCCTTTGATACCTTCCCGAAGGTATCGTAATTCCTATGTCTGGAGCGCAGCTGGGACTGGACAGCTTCCTCCCCCAAAACACTGATGAGGTCCAGCAACTCGCCATTGCTCCGTGCTGGGGCTCGCTTGGCACGTGGAGGCATGGTCACCTGGAAAGATTCGCTGATAGCACTCCACGCCACGCCGGGCTGAGCAAACAGGAAGGGGATTTTTTAAATTCCCGGGGAATGTAAAGAGTGGGTCACAAGGTTGGTTACCTGAGGCCAGGGCAGTAGAGTTTGAACTGATGACCAGAGTGGCTAGAACAGGCATTGTGGGATACTGCCGAATACTTCTGGAGGCCAGTCACAGCGCATTGGGCGGCAACACTGGCGCCTCAGCGCTGCAGCGGCAGCGCAATACTCGCTATTCCTCTCGGAGAGGTGGAGTACATGCAGTGCTGCAGCCATGGAGATACAGCGCTGCAAATGCCTTGCCAGTGTGTATGGGGAGTGAGTTACAGCACTGGGGGCGGCTTTACAGCGCTGCAACTCGCAAGTGTAGCCAAGGCCTAGGACTGTTTAGCTCGCAAAAGAGACAGCTGTTGGGGGGGGGGGAGAGGGATACAATAGAGGTCTATAAAATCATGAATGGTGTGGGGAAAGTGAATAAAGAAGTCTTATTTACCCATCCCATAACACAAGATAGTGATCACCCAATGAAATTAATAGGCTGCAGGTTTAAAACAAAAGGAAGTACTTCTTCACACAACACACAGTCAACCTGTGGAACTCATTGCCAGGGGATGTTGGGAAGACCAAAAGTATAACTGGGTTCAAAAAAGAATTAGATATGTTCATGGAGGTAGGTTCATCAATGGCTATTAGCCAAGATGGTCAGAGATAGAACCCCGTGCTCTGGGTGTCCCTAAACCTCTGACTGCCACAATCTGGGACTGGATGACAGGGGATGGATCACTCAATATATTGCCTTGTTCTGTTCACTCCTTCTGAAGCTTATGGCACCGGCCAGTATACCGGGCTAGATGGACCATTGGGCAGACCCAGTATGGTCGTTCTTATGTTCATTAGTCTGATCTCTGGCTTATATGATCCCCCGCTCCTGGTATATTTGCTTCCCTCATTGTTCCAGCATAGTAAGAGTTTGCTGATCCTGAGCATGCTGTGAATGCCATGTAGTTGTACAGGCCTTTGCTTGGTGGGATGAAAGGTAAGACTTGAGTCTCTGGGATGGTGTCCATGCACATGCATAGTGTTCTTCATGAGGTAGTTGAACATTTTTGAAAATTCTATGGAATTTTTTTGCAAACATTTTTCAAAAAATTTGGCAAAAATGAATTTTTCAAATTTGAAATTTTGAGAAAAAATGTTTGTGGAATTTCCATTAATCATTACTTGTCCCTACAAGTGCACTCAGTAGGAGTCTTATGAGCCATGGAGCTGTTAGTAGTAGTAAAGCCAACTTCATAATTCATCCACAAATTGGACATGTGCATGTGACATCTTTAAGTATATATGGTTTAGAAATCAAAACAAAGTTATGGCAATTTAAATTCCTTTCCATTTTCAAGCCACTCCAACTCATTGTGGTGGATTTTCCACTCTGTGACAGGTCTGATCATTCCCTTAAGGGATTGGGGGAGGGTGCCTATCTTCTTCTGTTGCAGACTCTGGTCTGACAGATCTTTTTTAGTTCTAACAGCTCTGCTTCTATGAAGTTACTGGGGCACACAGCAATAAACTGGGTGGTCGATCTAGTTTGTCTGTGTTCACTGGCAAAAAGAAGAGTTCTTTACAACTCATAAAGACGTGTATAACTTTTGTGTTTATTATTTAAAATTAATTCCTTTTTTTCTCGCCTTCAGTCATTTATGCATGGGCAGTGCTTCATTGCTTCACTCAAATGCTGCCTTTGAGGCAGCTGCATGAGCTAATGAAGCACCGTATGTTGTCCTTTCTCTCCCCTCTCCTTTCCACCCCCACTCCTTTCGATGTATTTAATCTCCACTGCTTCAGGGCACTGACATCCCAAAGTTGCTCCTGAACCCTGTCAGTTATTCATTAGTTTGTTCAATAAATTTACTCACTACATTGCTTGTTTCAGTTATCTTGCATGCCATTTTATAGTACAGCTGTGGTACTACCCCTTTGAGTTTTAACCAAACCCTGAATAACTGAAACTTTATGGGTAATTAAGGTTTGCTTATATTCCCTATGTGGGGACACATCTGACTTCTAGATGTAGGGGCCAGCTGCCATACGTGTCCTGCATTCTGTGCTTAGAGACAGGTGAAATCCTGGCCCCACTGAAGTCAATGGGAGTTCTGCAGTTGACTTCAACTATAGCACGAGCTCAGCAAAACTGGATGGCAAATATGCTGAATCTGATCCATAGATGAAGATGACCTTTTCAAAGATCTCAATTTTTAATCAAACCCCATTTTATCTAAAGGGTTCAGATATCTGTGGATTAAAGATGGTTTGTGCTATTATTCTGTTCAAAAACAGTAAGATGATCATAGATGAAAGCCAAGCCAAGAAAATTCTGTTCTCAGTTACCCATATGGAGTCCAGTTGAAGTTAGTGATATGTGAATGTGAGAGCAAAATCTGGACCTTTTACCTCATTTTGGTTACTGTAGTAGTTGAAAACACTACAAACAGTAGTTTACCCATTTGAAATACCCTGTAGTTCAAATTTGCCTGCCCCGCTGCTTTCTTGATCTGGAGGCCTTCCTGACCCAGGCATTTATTTTTTCACTGTGTTGATTATCACTGTACTTTGTATTCAGTGCTTCCCATACATATTTTTGATCTAACTCAACTTGCTGTAAATGTGCTCATGATACAGAACTGTGCTGGAAGCACTGACCATGTAATGCCTAGATTGACTTGCATACATGTTGATTGACAGTAAAGTGCCACATTGACTACAAGGTTTTGATTTTTATCTGATAAAGCTTTCAATGACATTTGTGACAACAGGCCTGTTTCTCCTTTCACTTAGACCAGTGCAAATCTATTGAGTTTGGGGGAGTTATTGTTGACTTGTACCCATGTAAATGAGAGCAGAACCAGGCCCAGTATGTTTTACTGTTTTTTATATATAATATTCTGCTGATACAATCATTCTCACGGTTTGTTTTCTATAAGACACTGTGTATGCTGGCAGGCAGGGTCTGATTTGTGTAGCTGTTGCCACCATCAGTCACTCCTTCCAGAAACAATACAATTGTTATAGCACTAGGCTCAAACCTCATTTTATTTTACACTTCTTTCAAAGTAGTATATCTTTCCACAATGTAGTTTTTTTAAGTAAGATCATCATTAAAGTTCCAATATAAACTGGACAAGTGAACTACATTTTGTTTACTACTAATAAAATTTATGTTTTTACTGAAGTAATCAGAACCATCTCTTGTTACAGATACCGATAAACTGCCAAACAATTTTTGTTGTATAAGCTAAAAATACAGTGAATTATCGACTGCACTTCAAAATGATCAATGAATTAAAATTGCACGAATCATAATTTGCTATGATACTGATTACCTTTTCCAGACTCAAAGAAGAGCTCTGTGAAGCTCGAAAGCTGGTCTTTTACACCAACAGAAGTTGGTCTAATAAAAGATATTACCACACCCATCTTGTGTGTCTCATGAATCATAATTTGTTAGTTATTCAAAATGTAAAAGCTCAGACAACTTTTTAAATAAATAATTGCACCAAATAAGTAATTGCTAAAAAGGTAAGTTAGAAAACCTTTATCATTTGAGGCAAACTTAAGATGTAGAGGAGGCTTACTTTATACCTTCATAGAGTTCATAAATCCACCAGTGATGGATCAGAAGCATGCAGTGCTTAGCCCAGATGTTGCATAGACTTAAGTACATGTATAATTTTACTCATGTGAGTAGTCCCATTGATTTCATACAGTTATGCATGTTCTTAAATCTTTGCACGATTAGGGCCTTTGTCTTACTTAACTTGCGCATTTGAGACTTTTTTTATCATAATATGTAATACATTTATAAAATAAGCTATAGATATCATAGGAAAAATAGGGACTACATTACTCCTAAAGGAATGAAATATGGAACATTCTGGAGCTGCAGTTCTACAGGTTTCCAGATTTTGGACAATTTTCTTAGTGACTTACATAAATTGATCACTATTAGATGATGCTTGTTTTGCCCTGTGGATATACTAGAAACACTGATTTAAATTGGTAAGAAAGTTAATTAACCACTGCTGTTAAATGTACTTGGAACATCATCATGTTCCATTAAATTCAGTGTAAACTTTGTTTAAAACAGTGTAAATATAAAAGTGGGTTTCAGCAGTAAAGAGGTTAAACATTATGGAGGCGCTGATAACTGCTCCATAGTTAAAGGTGCACCAAAAATTTCTTTTCACCTCACTCCCCCCATTTATTTTAAGTGCCATGACTGAATGGGCCATCGACTTGGAACTGACCACTAGGAATTGTCCCTCCAGGTCACAGTTGAGGCACACTAGTTGGACATCTAGGGAAACTTGACTATTCTGTTCAATATCATTTTTTAAAAAATGTGATTAATTTTATTGAAATTTTTTTTGAAGTACAAAACCGTAAATGACTTCCAGTTTACAGATGTTTCTGAATAACTCACGCTCCAGTAGAAGAATGCTATTACCCAGTTTTACAACTCCTCAGAGCTACAAGGCCAGACAATACAAAACTAAACAATATAAATATAACACATTAGGGTAGGGATTACAGTAATAGGAAAATATGTATATAAATAGGGAAAGGAGGAAAGGAGGGGACTAGGGCAGGGAGTGAAAAGGAGGAGGGATAAGTTGAATGAAAGTCTGGCTCTCTCTGAGCTGTCTCCAAATGTATGTAGAAACAAGATCTATTTTTAAAAAAATTCATATTATTGATCTCTATGGCAACAGACTATTCTTGCTTTGACCACTAATTCCTATATAGGTTTTTATATGGCGCTCATCACCATAGTATCTGAGCACCTTCCAATAGTGTATTAAGCAATGTGACTAACATCTGTCACACGTTGCTTGTTCTCTTGTCCTTTCCCCAGGAGGAGAAGTGAGAACAGTGGAGTGTCTTGTTTTGGTAGGATTCCCCCCCCCCCCACCCTGTCACTGCTCATGCTATACCTATTATGTGGATAAACAAAAGATTTTAGTCTCTGGGAGTTTTGCTCCAGTACCTTTCAGAGCGTTACATTTCACATTACAAGAAAAAAAAGATTTACAGAGTTCAAGCCAAGTGCCTTTCCCCTTCATATTGAACTCTAGATGCTTATAAAATTTAATGAAGATTAGACTCTGTCCTTTGCTTCTTCTGCAAAAAGTCCTGTAGATATTGTTTAGCTGCAGCATGTTTTTGGCTGATTAAAAATAAAGAATTGGTGATAATTTATTCAACCCTATCAAATCAAGAGAAAACCAGATAGTTAGAATTTTAATAAAGCACAGCTGTAATAAAATTGTAACGAAGTACAAAAAAATTATAAGGCAAAGACTTTTACCCCAGTAATTGAGGTTTTTGGAAATTAGCAGGGAGACTTTATTGTTCTACAGATCAAATACAATAAGACAGATTTAAACAAATAAATAATACTAATAATTGAGTGGTACAAATTTCAACCACATGAAGTTCTCTAGTTCATAACAAACTTGCATGAAAAAAGTGAAAATCAGACTTTAATAGGGATATATATTTTTTTCCCAAGGAAACTGCAAATATAAATGCACTAGAATACTTACGATAATATTTTTTTACCATTTTCTGTTTTATTGTTTTTATATATTTTAATTTGTCTGTAAAGCACCATCTATATTTACAGTATTATAGAAATTACAAAAATATCTCTATTCTTTCTTTTTCTTACTGTATTACCATAAGTTTACAAAATCGTCTGAGGGTTGGTACCTTATCATGTGTTCTCTTTTCTTGTGAGGAAACTCACTTCAGAAGGGTAGAGTTTGGCTGGGTCCATTGTGAAGGCCAGGGTACTGTTTGATACTTGTTTAATCATATCATATCATTAAAGGTGTATGCAAAGGACACATGGTGCTATATGTTATATGAAATTTACCATTTGACTTTAGATTTCTTTTAAGACTAGGTTTATGCTGCTAAACTTAAATTCATTGGACAATATCCTAAATGCAGCAAGCATTCACTGAACAGTGTCTTCCCATTTCTACTATAGTTGTATTAGTGTGGGATATAAATGAACATCTATTTCTAGTCCTTACATGGCTCCCATCACTATAATATATGAACACCTCACAATCTTTAATGCCTTTATCCTCACAACGCCTCTGTGAATTGATATTATCCCCATTTGACAGATGGGGAACATATGCACAGCGAGGCTAAGCGATTTGCTGAAGATCACACAGGATGTCTGTGGCAGAGTATGGAGAGAACCTGGGTCTCCCAAGTACCATGTTAATCCCCTAACCTTCCTCCTTCCATCATGTCTCACTTCCAGAATGGTTAAAGTGTTAAATTCCATTAGAAACTCAGAAAGCGAGTACAAGAGCAGCTGGCCTTGGCCAGTTTTTGGTTTACCGTTGTGCCAATCTTAAAACACTTAACATATTTGTTTAGTAATCTGTGCATACTGAGGTAGAATAAAGCAGTGTCTTTAAATCTAGCTGTGACAGGGGGTTCAGACATAGCATTGCCAGTGAAGGAGGACAGAGCAGCAGGCGGTTGTGCTACACCAGGGGTAGGCAACCTATGGCATGTGTGCCGAAGGCGGCACACAAGCTGATTTTCAGTGGCACTCACACTGCCTGGGTCCTGGCTACCAGTCCGGGGGACTCTGCATTTTAATTTAATTTTAAATGAAGCTTCTTAAACATTTTAAAAACCTTATTTACTTTACATATAACAATAGTTTAGTTATATATTATAGACTTATAGAAAGAGACCTTCTAAAAACATTAAAATGTATTACTGGCACGCAAAACCTTAAATTAGAGTGAATAAATGAAGACTCGGCACACCACCTCTGAAAGGTTGCCAACCCCTGTGCTACACATTGTTGAATGGAGGCAGCAGTCTCCTTGCTCAGATAGGATGGTCTGCTTTGGGACTCAGGAGTGATTGAAATTGTCCTTGTAGCAAAAGAGTCTGTCTAAAGAGGCTGGGAGGAAGAATTGGGTGATGGAGGATAGCTCAGAGTGCTTAGAACTTTTGGTGTAATCTTCTGTAAATAACATTAGTAAAGTGCTTTGAACTCCTTGGATGAAAACGGCTATATAACTGCAGAGTAACGTTTACTAATTCCTCGCTGTGTCCACGGACACAAACTTAACCCATTTTTTTTTCAAATAATTACATTTTGTTCATTCATCTTTTTCTTCCTGTATGCCTTCCAGAGAATTGGATGCTGAAACATATTAATTGAAGGTGTCTAGCAACATATAAATGCATCTGTTCTGTTACAGGGTGCATATCCAGGCTTTGGGTTGGAAAATACAAAAGCCCTTGAATCTGTTGATCAAGTATTGGCATCTGTATGGAGTTTGGCTGACCTCACAGTTGAGATGGATTTCATATATGGGTTGTTCTTTCTTTAATTTTTTTAGCACGCCATAGGTGGGGATTGTTTTAATTCTTGGAAAGATTGACAACTTTTAAAATACCTTTATATTGAATTTTTTGGTTATGAAAAAAACCAAATGCTTGCATGCACTAATACCGCCCTTAAAGAGAGAAATCAGGCTATTCAGTCATATGCCTTAAGTGTTCCTAAATAGGTTGATTGGGTTTGAGATGCCTTACACCATAAATTATCAAACACCATCTCTGTTCCAGACTAACCTTTCAGGAGTTATTAGCAGAATGGAGTTATTTATACATGGGAGTCCTTGATTATTTCTTTATTCCCCAAGAAAAAGTCCTGTCATCTGAAAGCATTTTTATTTTTTTTTATATATATATATAAATATATATATATATAACTATTGCTACTACTTTATATATATAAATATATATAAAGTAGTAGCAATAGTTTTACTATATATACAGGCCAATGTTTGTCTAACTGCAAGTGGCTAAAATACTAGCATGGAGCAAAGTGATCATTGTACACAGATTTCAGCAACATGGAAACAGCCTCTGGCAAAGCATAAAAACCAGAAGCAGGTTGGGTTGATTGCATACTGTATGAGAACTGCCTCCTCACATTCTGTTCATGTTAATGGTCCTGATGCTTCTGATGCCCAAAAGATCTCTGCCTCCACATAGGCTGCTGTTGATACTATATGGCTGTGGGTCTAGCTGCTACAGGTTTGCCCATGTTAGGAAAACATCATTAAAACTTTTTTCAATACAGTTCTCAAGATAAGGTCACAGTTACTACAACCCTCTCTTCTTGAACAATTTATAAAAATATTAACAAAGTTAAGTTCTGTTCATGCTTGGCTGCCCAACTGTGTTAACTGAAGTGTTGCAAAACAAAGTATTTATAAACATTGTCCTATCTTGGTGAAAATGTAGTGTAGGTGGAGGCAAAATGTGCTCAAAGACAAGAGTAACACATGGGATCTTAATATGTCATGACAAGAAATATTCATTGCCATCCCCAGAAGACAGAACTACAGGATTCAGAAAGTTATTAGCTAAATTGTGGTCTCTGTATGACATGAAGATCTTCGAGTGAGATTGTTTGCATAAAGGCATGAGTAGCACAAGACTAAAATTAACAACTTGGGATGGCTCAGAAGGAAACATGAAAAATCGAACACACTGCAACTGAACAGCAGGGTTATCCTTGCATTGGCTACCATCACTGTTTGTTTGGGGGCTAGGGGAGAATGGTTGGAAGAGAAGACATTTAATCAGTGTTGAAAGAATGTATTTTTACATGTAATACAGTGAAGAAATTATTCATGAACAGTTCTTTCTTTTGGACAGATTATCCCTGTAATGTTTCCAGGGTCAGTATCTGAATAAATTATATACTGAATAAATAGACGCAGCAAAGAAATATCTTATACACCTGACATTTTTGGAATTTGTCCAGATTTTGTCCTTTGGCACTGGCATTAATTATTCTTTCAGAGTCCTCTCCTTTTCTGTCCCATCTGGATTCACCCCCTTTTGTGTTGCTGTAGCTGAGTCACTGTTTATGAGCCAAGTACCATGTTAAATTCTCATTTCCTGTGACTTACATGAAAAAGGCACATTATATGATTTCCCGTTATTTCACATATAAATTCACCTATAACAGGGTTTATGTAACTGCACGAAACAAAACAAAACAAACCCCCTCTTCTTGGCTTATGCTGCATGAATTTGAATATTTATTTTTAGTCAATGAATATTTTACATATAATATATTCCCCATTTAAAATTATCTACTTTAATTAAAATGTCTTATCTTTTGAAAGTTTTCCCTTTCCTTTTAAACGTTGGATTTACTAAGTGTTTTCTTCCATGCTTTTACCCAAAGCTTAAATGAGTAAGCTCTTGAATGAGTAACCCTGTTCATTTGTGTGTCTCATAAATATATAGGCTAGGCTGTGCCTGAAATGCACAGCCTTGAATAGTGGGCGATATGGAGCTTTACCACTCTAGGCAGAGCTTGGGGAGGAATTGTTGGCTTGATCCTGCCAGTTTTCCCTTTGATTTCAGTGTGGGAAAGATCAGACACTTTGTCTCTCTTTGTTGCACAGGGTAGTGTGGAGTGGCTACAGGGCTATACCTGTCTGCTCTAAAGGGGTGGTTAGTTCCCATAGGGGCCAAGGAGGAAACAGCACCTGTGCTTCTCCTTGGACCTTGCTCAGGGAGTGCAAAGAATAGAATGGCTTCCCCTTGCTACTTACATTTTAAAAGGACTACAGTCCAGCTGCTAAGCAAATTACTTCTGTTCGGGGTTTTTTTTTTTAACAACAACAATTAGCGACTGAAACTGTAACTGTTTGCATCTTGTTTGCATCCATATTGTTGCACATGCATCTTCCACACCTAAAACCCTGGACTTCCATGTGCAAATTGCATGTGCAGATAAGGCAACATGGCTATCTCTGAACAGTTTGTATGGCCAAACATAGTTTATTCATGCAAATTCAAATTTCTGACAGAACAACGTTTTCTGAGCGCAAAATTCTGAGCACAAATTTAGAAAGTAGTTTTGAAAATCTGGCTCCAGCTGTTGGGTGTTCAGACATTATATTGGCAAAGAACAAGCGGTTGTCAACAAGGTTTGCAGAGGAGAATGGGTTGACTGGTTATATGCCTTCATTTTTATGCATAATTTTGTAACATCTGTCTTCATTTCTAACATCTGTCTTCATATGGAGAAAGTTCTGTTCTTGTTTTATTGTCATTTTTTTCATGTGATTTTCCATCATTGGAGATATTTTGTGAATTGTCTGCTTGCTGTGAGCCAGTCTTGACAGGGGAGTAGTTTTGTTCAGTGTCCCCTCTCCTGCAAAATAATTAATATACATATTGGTCAAGATTTTTTAAAAAGCTTTTGGGTGCTTGAGTTGAATTACAGGGTGCTGAGCACCTGCTTTTGGTAAAATAGGCCTTTGTGAGGTGTCATATTTGGGGCCCAGTAACCAAGGCAATCCAAATAACTAGTCACTTTTGAAAATGTTAGCCATTAATTAACTACTTTCATAGCACTGCCAACATGCTCAGAGATATGGAACCCAGAAGACACACACCCTGCCCTGAGGTTATTCTAATCCAGTAAAACAAAGCTCCCAATATCCCCCAATTTTTCCTGTTTTCTCTGGCTAAGGGTTGCAATTCTTTGAATTTGTTTTGGGGCTGGTCATAGTAGTATTTTTTTTTTTTTAATTCATGACTTTTATAGCTTTATATTTTGTGTGTGTGTGTGTGTATATATATATATATATATATATACACACACACATAATATATCACCCACTGAGATTTAAAAAAATGACTAGTTATGGATATTATGCCAGAAGCCTCATGCTGTGAAGATTATTGCCTAATGAAGGTCACTTTTTCAACTCACGTGGAATAATTTTCTCTGTAAACTAAATCTAGTGATCACAATTGAAAAGGAAACATTTGCCAACAGTTATTTATCAGACAATTTGGTATGTAAAATGCTACAGTAAGCTCATTATGCTAAAAATATGACATAGATACAGCATGTCGGGTATAACTGTGTGGTAATGGTTGGCAAAATGGGCTTTTTAATGTCAACCACAATAGAGTTCACTAATAAATTGAAGAAAAGGAAGGATAGAAAAGTAGGCTTTTTCCTCCTTGCTTTGCTTTTTCCAGCTTATATTTTAGGACCTGACACCTTGCTGCTTCTTTGCACAATATATTTCAATGTATTTTCTGTTTCCTTTTGAGTTGCATTACTCAGTGCCTTTTGGCTTCTGGTATGCGTCAAGATTCTGTGCACTAGCTGTGTGACCTTTTCTTTGAAGTAATAGAGTAACCTGCAGAGCAGTTGCTGGGATGGATCTGAACGGCAACCACTTTTAAATCAAGATTGGATGTTTTTCTAAAAGATCTGCTCTAGGAATTATTTTGGGGAAGTTCTATGGCCTGTGTTATACAGGAGGTTGTAAGGTCCTGTAGATCGAGAACCTGGGCCTGCAAAACTGCCAGGCAGCTGGCATCTCTGAAACTAATGGACTCTGTCATCAGCTTGTGCTCTACTGCCCACAATGTGCTGTGGACGCAGGCCATGGGAAGTCTTGCTTCAAGGGGTCTGAAAGGCAGCAACCCCATGGCTCCTGATAAGTACCCCACCTTATATAAACCTAGTGGGTGTTCCAGGAAGTATCCAGGCAACAGTGTGGATTTCCTGTAGCTGCCATGACCATTGCTCCTCTCTTGACCTCAGCTTGATTTGGATTTCGGCTTCTGACTTGGCCCCTGAAGCCTGACTCGGACTATGACCCTTGGTATTGACCATGACCTGGAACCTGACTACACACTCCTCTGCTACTCCTCACCTCAGGTTTGGCCCTGCTCTGACCCTTGGTCCTGACTGCCTGTGTTGGGATCCTAACAGAGGTCAGATTAGACTATCACAATAGTCCCCTCTTCTTCGAGTGCTTGTTCATGTCCATTCCACATTAGGTGTGCGCGTGCCAGGTGCACGAGCGTCAGAAACTTTTCCCTTAGCGGTGCCCGTCAGGACCGCGGGGCCCCCACCTGAGCAGCGCCACTGCGCTGTGCATCTATACCCCCGCTGGTCCGACCCCCTCCAGTTCCTTCTTACCGTCCGTGGCGACGTTGGAACAACCTCTTGCCCTCCTACGAGAAGCAATCCCTTAGCTTTAGAGTACTTAGCTGCTATCAGTTCATTAGCATTCTATTGTTGTGGACACTTAATAGATTAGGTGCTTGGAGGCTTCCAGCTTCCACCCCGGGTCGCGGGGCATACCGCAGGCCCACGGGTTTAAGGCTTGCGCCACGTGCCGCAAGCCCATGCCGCTTAGTGACCCCCACGACTCCTGTCTACGTTGCCTGGGGGAAGTACGCCAAACAGAGAGGTGTAAGATTTGCAAGGCGTTTAAGCCTAGAACAAAGAAAGCGAGAGACTTTCACTTGAAGCAGTTGTTGATGGAGGCAGCGCTGCAGCCATCGGGCCCGGAGCGGCCGACGCCGGCTCCAGCCTCCTCAGTGCGGAGTGCCCCGGAGTCATCAAGAGACCCGGTGCTGGATAAGCACCGCAAGCCGTCAGCCTCGGAGAAAAGTAGGCCACGGCACCGCTCATCCTCCCCGGTGCGGCCCAAGGCCAAACCAAAAGAAGGGGGCAGACGTTCCCCACAAAGGAGACCGGCGCCATCTAAGGGCCCAGGCACCGGAAAGAACGGGATGGACATTGTGCCGGCGCCGGCACCAATGGCACCGGTGCCACAAGTCCCACTGAGTCCAGCCCTAAGTGAACTCAGTGAGGATGACGGGCTCGAGGGAGTAATAGATCAGCCGTCCACACCTGACATCTTTGAGGTGGTGAAGGACCTCATCGGGTTGTCGGCGGTGAGCCCCGTCCCAATCAGGGAGAAGCCTCCGGCACCCGGGCCTGCAGTGCCGTCAAGGGGAAAGCTGGCAATGGTGCACCATTCGAGGACACTCTCCCGGCATCGCTCCCGGAGTTGGTCCCGGTCGAGCGTTGAGTCTGTGGACTCTGTTACCCCTGACGCAGAAAGAAGCCTCGGTACCGGAGACAAGTCAGCGCACGGGGTTAGTGCAAGGGAACCGATGCTCTCCGGTACCCTCCAGAGACCAGCACCAGGAGAAGGCGAGCCGACCATCGCCGAAGGCTTCCAGAAGTCACCAGTCCGGGTCTCAGGAGCACCGATATCGGTCCCGGTCCCAGTCGGCAAGAAGCCGCCCGCCGGCCTCCCGCCAGCACAGGTCGATGGCACTGCCATGGCCTTCGCGCTCGGCGTCACCGGAGTCCGGCACCGACTTGGGCCGATACAGTTACCCGCACCGGGCAGCGGACAGCAGAGCGTACCAGGCTGGGTGGCAACCCCAGTGGGGACTGCTGGGACACTGGCCCTTCTGGACCCCTTGGGCCTACCACCAGTGGGAAGGGGCTACCTCCAGGGCCAGCTACTCGGTGCATCGGTCCCAGTCCCCGCACTGATGCTCCTCCATGCGGGAAGCTACGGTGTCCAGACCACCTGCACCATCGCCGAGCAAGAGACCGGAGAAACCGGCACTGAGTCCGGTGCCACCCCAGGGTCAGCTGTCCGGGCCCGAGCTGGAAGCCCCTCCTCCGGGGGAGGGGGACCAAGGGGACCAGCAGGAGGAAGCGGAGCAGCTGCTGACCTCCTCATCATCCCTGGATGAAGCGGTGGCAGGCACAGCAGTATCAGGACCGCCGCCAATAGACCACAGAGCCCACCAAGAGCTGCTGCGTAAGGTTGCTCGTAACTTGGTGTTACAGGCGAGGAGACGGTTGAGCAGGAGGACCCCATGGTGGACATCCTGAGCCCAGAGGGTCCATCCAGAATAGCGCTTCCGCTCATTAAGACCATACAGTCGAACTATAAGACTATAGGGCAGACCCCGGCCTCCAGCGCTCCAACAGCCAAAGGTGTGGAACGCAAGTACTTCGCCCCATTTCTTGTTTTGCCACCCAAGCCCATGTTCCCTGGTAGTCTCGGCGGTAAACGAGGGAGAGCGCCATGGGCAGCATGACCCTAAGGCCAAGGAAGTGAAGTGCCTGGACCTTTTTGGCAGGAAGGTTATTCCTCAGGGGGCCTCCAGTTGAGGATTGCTAACCAACAGGCAATCCTCAACAGACATAACTTCAACTCCTGGGCGGCAGTGGGAAAGTTTAAGGACAACCCGCAGGGTTCCCAACAGGAGTTTACGGCGCTGGTGGACGAAGGCAAGGCCGTAGCGAAGACCTCTCTCCAGGCGTCCTTGGATTCGGTGGATGCGGCGGCCAGGACAATCGTGTCTGGTGTGGTCATGCAACGCTCGGCGTGGCTACAGGAGTCAGGTCTGCCCCCTGAGGTCCAGAACTCGCTCCAGGACCTCCCCTTTGAAGGGTCCGGCTCCTTTCGGACCAGACGGACGCAAAGCTGCATAGCCTCAAGGACTTGAGGGCCACACTCAAGTCGCTGGGTATACATACCCCAGCGACCCAAAGAAAGCCCTTCAAGCCACAGCCTCCTCCTCAGCATCACTACCAACCTCATCCTAGGCAGGAGCCCTACCGCAGGCGAAATGGGGATAACAGGAGGCGGCATAATAATAATAACAATAGCTCCAATAGGCTGGGCCAGAGCCAAGGCCAGCATAAGTCTCAGCCCGGCCCTAAACCAGGCTTTTGAAGGTGTGCTCGAGGACAGCGTACCAGACCAATCACCGGATCCATCCCCGTGTTTCCTGAATCGCCTGTCCCGCTTCTCCTGTGCAAGGTCCAGCATTACGTCGGACCGTTGGGTGTTACGCACAGTGCGAGGTGGTTACATGTTGCAGTTCTCCTCCCTGCCTACCCCTCAACCCCCTTCCCCGTCCTCTTCAGGGACCCTTCCCACGAGCACCTCCTGGAAGAGGAGGTTTGCACGCTCCTAGAGGCGGGGGCAGTAGAGTTGGTACCGAAGGACCTAAGAGGGAAAGGGTTCTATTCCCGCTACTTCCTCATTCCCAAGGCCAAAGGAGGCCTTCGACCCATTCTGGACCTGCACGGGCTCAATAAGTTCCTGGTCAAGGCCCGATTCCGCATGGTGTCTCTGGGCACCATCATCCCTTCCCTGGATCCGGGGGACTGATACGCTGCCCTTGACACGAAGGACGCGTACTTTCATATCACCATCCACCCTGCGCATCGCCAATTCCTGAACTTCACTGTGAACCAAGAACATTACCAGTTCACGGTTCTCCTGTTTGGCCTAGCTGCGGCCCCACGGGTGTTCACAAAATGCATGGCGGTAGTGGCGGCCTTCCTACGGAGGCAGAGGGTCCAAGTTTACCCGTACCTTGACAACTGGCTCCTGGCGGGCCGGTCCGAAGAGGAGGTTCGGTCCCATGTGCAAGTGGCCCTGAGACTATTCCGCACGCTGGGGCTCCTGGTCAACGTCCCCAAGTCCACCCTCATTCCAACGCAGAGAATGAAATTCATAGGGGCGGTCCTAGATGCGGTACAGGCAAAGGCAAGCCTCCCGGTATCACAATTCCTGGCCATCCAGCAAGCAGTGAACTCCCTGTGCCAGTTTCCCACTACAACGGCCAGATGCTGCCTGAGGCTGCTGGGCCACATGGCAGCATGCACGCATGTCGTCAAGCATGCCAGACTGAAACTCAGAATGCTGCAGGCTTGGCTCGCCCGTGTATACCGCCCAGGCAGGGACCTCCTGGACTTGGTAGTGACTGCCCCGGGGGACATATTAGACTCCCTGTGGTGGTGGCTGTCCCAGACAGTGGTTTGCGAAGGCATCCCCTTTGCTGCACAGCAGCCGGACCTGACGCTTGTGACGGACGCGTCAGACCTCGGATGGGGTGCTCACCTAGGGGATCTCAAGACTCAGGGCTTGTGGTCGGGAGTGGAGCGGTTGCTCCCTATCAATGTGAAGGAGCTCAGGGCAGTTCGTTTAGCCTGCCAGACCTTTCATGCCACTTTGAGTGGTCACAGCATGACAGTTCTGATGGACAACATGACCACCATGTTTTACATAAACAACCAGGGCAGAGCCTGTTCCTCGCAGCTCTGCCACGAGGCTCTCCTCCTCTGGGACTTTTGCATAGCCCACGCCATTCACCTCGAGGCATCACATCTCCCGGGGGTGCGGAATGAACTGGCGGATCACCTCAGCAGGTTGTACCGCATGCACGAGTGGACGCTCAGAGCGGACGTCATGTATTCGCTCTTCCGCAAGTGGGGGTTTCCCTGGGTAGACCTGTTTGCCACCAGGGGCAATGCCCACTGCCCGCAGTTCTGCTTGTTCCAGGGCCGCAGCCCGGGCTCAATAGCAGACTCGTTCGCGATCCCGGGGGGATGGGAATTGAAATACGCCTTCCCCCCGCTTCCTCTGGTGCACAAGGTCCTGCTCAAAGTGCGCAGGGATGGGGCGGCGGTCATTCTCATCGCCCTGGCCTGGCCCCACCAGCACTGGTTCACCATGCTCCTGGAGCTGTCGGTGGAAGCCTGGTAACCCTGCCCCTACACCAGGACCTCATCATGCAGGACGGAGGACGGCTCCTCCACCCCGACCTGCAATCACTGCATCTAACGCCGTGGAAGCTCTGTGGCTGAACGCTTTGGAGAGCCAGTGCTCCCTCCCTGTGCAGCAGGTTCTACTTGGTAGTAGGAAGCCCTCTACCAGGGCGACTTACCTGGCCAAGTGGAAGAGGTTCTTGTGCTGGTGTGGGCCTCAACAGGTTCAGCCATGCCAGGCTCCGGTGCCTATCATTCTAGAGTACCTACTGCACCTCAGGCTGGCCCCGTCCTCGATCAGACTGCATCTGGCAGCCATCTCCGCCTTCCACCCGGGGCTTTCATGGGGCTCGGTGTTTTCCCACCCAATGATGGGGTGGTTCCTTAAGGGGCTGGATAGGGTGTTCTCTTACTCACGTCCCCCAGTCCCTGAATGGAATCCAACTTAGTCCTTTCTAAACTCATGGGGCCCCTGTTTGAGCCCCTTGCTACCTGCTCCCTCCTCCACCTTTCCTGGAAGGTGGCATTCCTGGTGGCCATCACCTTGGCCAGAAGGGTATCTGAGCTGAGGGCACTCACCTCGGAGCCACCATATACGGTATTTCATAAAGACAAGGTGCAGCTCCGCTCACACCCCAAGTTCCTCCCAAAGGTGGTCTCACAATTCCATCTAGGCCAGGACATTTGTCTGCCGGTGTTTTTTCCCAAGCCCCATGTGGACCCGAGTCATCGCAGCCTGCACACCCTGGATGTCCGTCGAGTGTTGGCGTTCTACTTGGAGTGCACCAAGCTCTTTCGTAAATCCAGGCAGCTGTTCGTGGCCATGGGGGAAATGATGAGAGGCCTCCCGGTGTCGGCGCAGTGAATCTCCTCCTGGATTACAGACTGCATTTGGGCATGTTATGACCTCGCAGGTGTTCCAGCCCCAACGGTCACAGCCCACTCGACCAGGGCGCAAGCAGCTTCAGCGGCTTTCCTGGCACAGGTCCCGATCCAGGAGATCTGCAGAGCAGCCACCTGGTCATTGGTGCATACCTTTACGACCCACTACCCGGTCAAACAGCAGGCCCGAGAGGATGCGGCGGTTGGTGGGGCGGTCCTCCGATCAATTGTTCCGTGACTCCTACCCTCCTCCGAAGGTAAGCTTGTGATTCACCTAATGTGGAATGGACGTGAACAAGCACTCGGAGAAGAAAAAATGGTTACCTACCTTTTCGTAACTGTTGTTCTTTGAGATGTGTTGTTCACGTCCATTCCACCGCCGGCCCTCCTATCCCTCTGTCAGAGTCGCCGGCAAGAAGGAACTGGAGGGGGTCGGGCCAGCAGGGATATATATGCACGGCGGGTACCGCTAAGGGAAAAGTTTCCAACGCTCGTGCACGCGGCGCGCGCACACCTAATGTGGAATGGACATGAACAACACATCTCGAAGAACAACAGTTACGAAAAGGTAGGAAACCGTTTTTTCTGGCTTCGGAATCTATGAATCTACTACAGGTAGTAAGAGGAACACAGGCAAGTATGCGTGTATGTATTTTCGTTTTCAAATGATGTACTATGTTTGGCCAAGCAAATCTGTTGGTGCCCCCTATTTTCAGAAGCATAAAATCCATTAAAAGTGTCAAGTGGAGCTCGTATAGTTAGGATGTTTTTCTTTAGCATTAATGATTTCTTGTACAGGCAGATATGGTATGTAATTCTATGAAAATATACACAATTGTTTATGGAAGAAAGTGTAGGGGAAATTTTTAAAGGCACAAAGAGAATTTAGCAGCAAAATGTACTGTGAAGTTCTTTAAATGCTCATCGTTTTAGTCATCATGTTTCCTGTAATCTATCTAGAGCTCTCTATTTAGCTTACTTATATACTGTGTAAACCTTTTTAAATTTATGAATAAAATGCATTTTTTGCTTTTTAAAAAATGTACATGTTCTTGTTTTGTTAAATTAGAAAGTGTTGTAACGCACTGCACAGCATAATAGCTATTGCCTCCTATTTGTGCATTTAGCTGTGGAATTATAAATTGTAGAATACAATATAAAATGTGTAATTCAGTGCATGAAATTGCAATATTATTTTACTTTCTTTTACACAACAGAGTAGATTAATAACAAGACTCTATCTGATCATGCTGAAGACTTTCTTTATGTTTGATGAAAAGTAAATTTCTTTATCAAGCATGTGCTCTGATGAGGTTTTGTCATATCTATAGCCTTGCGGTTAGCTTGATCCATGGCAGATTTACTTATCTGATAGTCAGATTAATTTAACTAGGCAGATAGATTCTTTTACTATTCCTAACCTGGGGTTTGGGTTCACTTAGAGTGTATTTATATGCAATCATGGGGTGTGATTGCTGCTTGTGTAGACATACCTGAGATAGTTTTAATTTAGCTGGCTTGGTATTGGTGCAGTGAAGCTGCGGCAGCACATGCTTCGGTGCAGGCTGCTGCTCAAGTAATTACCGACAGTTCTAGGAGTGTTTGTACAGCCCACGATGAAGTGCATGCTGCTGTGGCTTCACTGCTCTGGTACCTGAACTAGTTAAATTAAATCTAGCTCAGAAACGTCGACATGAGTTGCAATAACACCCCATGATGCGGTATAGACAGACCCTTAGACTCTTTATATGTAATTGTATGTGATATAAATTTAATAGGATTTCATTGTTTAAACAAGATGTATATAATCTGATACCGTATTGCTAACACTGGTGATTTTATTGTGTCTAGGGTGTTTTTTACCTATCTTATGAAGATATGATGAAAGGCTGTCAACTCACAAATTTCCCCTCATTCAAAACAACCAGCATCTCCTAGAGAGACAAGCTGGGTGAGGTAATATCTTTTATTGGACCAACGTCTGTTGGTGAGAGAGACAAGCTTTTGAGCTACACAGAAGGGGAGGGATAGCTCAGTGGTTTGAGCATTGGCCTGCTAAACCCAGGGTTGTGAGTTCAATCCTTGAGGGTTCAATTTAGGGAACTGGGGTAAAAATCTGTCTGGGGATTGGTCCTGCTAAGAGCAGGGGGTTGGACTAGATGACCTCCTGAGGTCCCTTCCAACCCTAATATTCTATGATAATCTATTATTACTGTCTGTGGGGCTGAAGCCAGCAAGATGGCCACTGTTTCCCTACACTCAATCTGCATGTGGAGATAAGGCTGCTCTTAATAAAGTTGACTACCACATCCCACTCTTTTCAGTGAGACTGAAGCCACATCCTCCCCCAAATTGTCTGTCACTCTATGGTTCAGGGGCTGGACAAGACGCAGGACTGTGAGGATCAGCAGAGATATTGCTTTCAAAATATCTCTGCTGCTCCTCACAGTCCCTGCGTCCTGTCCAGCCCCTGAACCATAGAGTGACAGACAATTTGGGGGAGGATGTGGGGGGAGCAGATTGGGAGCAGGACTCAGAGTTAGAGTGGCAGGGAATGGGGTGCAGAGGAATATGGTGGCTATGGGGCATGTGAGGGATAGTGATGGGGGTGGGAGATAGAAGGGGTTAGAATGGCAGCTCCCCCAGTCTAAGGGGTAGTGATGGGTAAGGGGCATAGTTTCAGAAAAATTCTGGGGACACAAAGTTGTGTTAACATATAGAACATTCTCTGTCACAAATGGCATCACACATGAGAAAAACTAAGCATGAGCGTCCAGAGGAAGGTAGTATTGCTGACTTTTGTGAACTGATCACTAGTCATGAGATTTTTGAGCCTGTAGGAGGAGCTGTTGTGATGATGTTACAAACTCTTCTATTCATGTGCTTTTCCAGGGTTGGGCAGAGCTGTATGTGAGAGCCTTGTCAGTAAGGACAAAGACCTGTCCTGTCTCTGAACCCTGCCTTCAGTGTTTTGTCCTATAGCTGTGAGGATTTGTGGAGCAGGGAGTGAGGGAAAAGCTGCTCTTGGGTCTGGGGACCAAGGAGCAACATTTCACTGCTTCCTGCTGCCTTGACTTCTCCTTCACTTGAGATGTAGGCAGAGGGGAAGCCTTGAGGAATGGTGGGGGGAGTCAGGGAAGTAGTACTGCTGAGTCTGGGGAAGGGGAAAACCCCACGGGAAGGGGAGAACTCCAGTCAAGTCAGTAAGAGGAAATGTATGGCTGTTCCCCTATCTTAGGGGTGAGGAGACAGCAATTCGAGTCTTCAGCTGAGCAGCCATGGAGAAACATGTGTTTTTGTGTGCAGTAAAGGTTGACTTTCAACCTGAAATGATCACACGGACATAGCTGGAGGAAAGTTTAAAAAAGTCAAAAGAAAGACTTAAAAAAATGGTGATGTTTTTAAGTTCTCATGATGCATGGGATCTCAGGATTTTTGGGGATTTGACTTGTGATTTTGATCCCTTGAGTTTGGCAGTACCATGATGGCCAGTTGGTTAAAAGCCTGGCTTTTAACCAGGTTTCATTTAAAGTAGCTGTCTCTTCCAAATTCTGTTTCCAAAATTTCTCTGTAGCCATAAACCATAATTAGCTTATTGAATGTCACTTTCCATAGCTTTGCTGGAAACACATATTTAAAAAAGCATTCTCTCCATTATCAGTAGTTTTTATAAAATAATATACTTCATTTTATAGTACACAGCTTTTGCTGCAGATCTATTAGCTGCGTGCAACAAAGGAATTTGGTGGATTTTCATTAAAGGATTTTATTAATTGCCATGCAGGATTACACCCATGTTAAATAATAAAATGAAAAAAATATTGAGTGGCTGCTAAAATATATGGAAATATACCTATCTCATAGAACTGGAAGGGACCCTGAAAGGTCATAGAGTCCAGCCCCTTGCCTTCACTAGCAGGACCAAGTTTACTACCAAATTTACGCTTGTTTTCTTGTATTATATAATTGATCTCATGGCTATGGGTAGCTTCCCTGATTTCCTTCTAAGACACATAGGGAGTTGCCATCCTCCCCTCTCTTCACCTTGTTCCAAATACTGTTTTGGAAATTAAGTGCCTGGTGTTGTTCTGAAAATAACAGAATGCTACCATTGTCTTCAATGAGATCTGGGTTTGTCAATAAAAGCATAACCACAATGTTAAGGAAAAAACCAGGAGATGTAATTACCTATGTGTCTGTCTATTTAGTCATAAAAAGAGTAAAGATGAGCCAGGCTTTCTGAAGCAATTACCTTAATGTAACAAAGAAACGACTTTAAAAATAGCTAACTACCAGAAAAATGAAAGAGCAATCTTGTCAATAGGAAACTAATGCTTATTCTGCTAACTGTGCTATGAGAGCCTGACCATAGTTGCTTTTGTCTAGAACTCATATTTCATTGCTCCTGTAGTCTACCAAAGCAAAGATCTGGAGCCTTTCTCTCTTATCTCTTGGGTTAGGACAGCTGGGTCTTCAAAACGTCTGTTCGGCTAATCAGCTCTTTACCCACAAACATTGACCCCCTGTCATTGAACATTGATCCCCTGTCAAAACGGCATCAAACCTCTGACTTTTCACCCATGGTGGATTCCAGTGTCAGATTAGCATTACCAGTTTAGAATCAAAACTAAAACATTCATTCTATACCAGCATCCTTGCTTGTTATGATAATACCATGTCTATATGTTCAATGGCAGCTACCTGAATTAACCTCACAATGTACTTAAAGAAGTTAATTTTTTTTAAAATGAGTAAGTCACAGCACGTAGTGGAGACTGAAGTGCTGCTTCTAGCAGAGTCACTGGGGATGTCAGGGGATTATTAAAATTCAAACTGCAGTTTCCTTAAAATCATTTTTGAAAAATATGTCACTATTGTAGATAGAGTATGTGTCACTGCTAGTGATAGATTAATGATGACTATGGCCAGAGTAAAAAGGAGGGGAGGGGGAAATCTAAAAACATTTCAGTGTGTTTCAGGTCTGAGATACGGTAGCCCTCCTATTTCTTGGAGTGTTTCTTTATTTTCTCTAGTAAATATCAGTACTGCCTGTCTTGGGGCACCTGTTTAGAGCAGATGAGCCCACTGCAATTATTTAATTCTGTGGTTGATATTGGTTTTTAGAATAGGCCTAATGTTCAACACGTATTTCATGCTGACTTAAGAGGGTAAAAAACACACAAAATTAGACCTCCACAAGTCTGAATTTAGGTCCATTTTGCCATTCTATACAGTAAATAACTCAGGTGTGATAACTGGGATAACAAACTTACCTATATGATAGTTGTTTCATATTGAAGAATAATGTGGTTCAGGATTAAAGATTAATTTATATTACAATAGTATTTTGACCCTCAAGCTTACGCATCGTTTACTTAGGTATTTTAAAAAAGTTTCCCATTTTGTTTTCTCAGATTTTTGCTTTTTCAATTTTTTCTTTTCCGATACTGATTGCAAAGCCTCTATAAAAACGGTGTGCATTGTGGTAGTGCTTATTAGATTCACTAGTAAATAATGATCTGTCATATCCTTCCTTAGAAGCATCATTTTAAGGGTCCATCATTAAGGGCATTTAATTTTTATTTCAATTGAAATGTACTAAAAATTAAGTAATTTGGCCATCTGCTATATGTTATACCACAGATATTGCCTTCCCTGTGTACAGGCGAAATGTGTGGTTATCTCAGATAGTGACAGCTGTCAAATGCTTGGATTTTAAAGGTGACAATTGTAAATTTCAGTTCAGGAATCATTTTTTGGTTAAAAAAATGGTTCAAAAACATTCTTTTTCAGACTCAGTACTCAAAAATGATGTTGAAATCATTTTTGTTAGATTCAGCTGAAGTCAATGTTCCGCAGTGTTTGTGTACTCCAGCTTACACCATTGCTCTGCTTTGTCAGCCAAGAACAGTGGCATTTGCAATGTAGGCTCTATCTGTAGTCCTGTTGCTATAGCAACTATTGCCTTTTTTTCTCCTATATCTAGGAGCATCCCAAGTTAAAAATGCAGAATTAGCCAACCAAATCAATTTTATGCCTGTTATGATTACCGTTAATTCTAATTCTGTCTGTTCACTCTTTGCCCACTCAGCAATTCGTTGTGGACAGTTTCTGCCCAACCCTTATATGACTGCATTTTGGGAAGAGGGGAGGGAATTGTGTTCCCTCGGTGCTCAGGGCAATGAATGGACTGCTCTGTCCCTACCATTTTTATATCACATACAGGGAATAACACAGAATTCCTTTAATTAAAAGCAGCCATTAATACATTATAACACAGAAATAGAGATTAAAAAACGAGATGTTACTAATATAATTAGCTCATATCTTTAAGACATAGCCCATTTGAAGGGTTAGTGCAGAGCCTGAAAGAGGATAAGTGCTTCCTGGAACTTCCCAGGATGCAGGAGAATACATCCACTTATGGAGGGCAGCCTGTTCCCCATTGCACATCAGTCCTGCACTACAGCCTGGTATGGATGGCCCTAGTCCTTTCCCATCCAGTGTGGGAAGCAAAGGACCACCAGGAGATAATATTTTCCTGTTCTGTAAATTGACAGATGAAGGAATATGTCAAGACAAAAATGCTCTGGTGGATCTAGGCTCTGATATTCTTTACTTCCTAAACACCTGGGTACTTCATTTATGTTGTTTGTTTATTTTTTATTTATAAACCCTAAAGGGCCAGCCATCTTATACTTTAGGTGTCCCTGGCAATTCGTTAAAAGCACAATTAATGCGAGGAAAAGAAAGTCAGGTGTGATTTTTATCGGTGTATATGTTATTAAACATCCATTAAAATGTGTACACACAAAATGATTAAAAATATTTTCTAAATTTACAGCAAGGCAAGGTAAGGAAAAATGCTGCTTGAGAACATATTAGAGTTTGATTTAAGGGTATTTACTTTGTATACTTTGACACTTGATGTTGACAATTTGTGTTTTATGCCGTGTGGTTATCTGTGTCAATCCCAGAATATTAGAGACAAGGTGGGTGAGATAATATCTTTTATTGGACCAACTTCTATTGGTGAAACAGAAAAGTTTTTGAGCCACACAAAGCTTTTCCTTCTCTAATTTGTGTTTTTAGTAGTTATAAGCCTTTAATTTTTGAATCTCAACTTGTATTCTCATTAAATAATTGTCTGACCCCCTCATAATTTTCCACAACTGTGAAAATTTAAATAAATAAAAATCTAAAAAATACGTTCAAATAGATATTGATATCATCAATCCAAATGATAAATAAAAATGAATTCTGCCAAGCCCAAGCATAACTAATGGACCAAATAAAGAGTGTGGTAGAGATACAGAAAATACCTCGCCCTCATTAAACATCAGTCCCCAAATGCACCTTAAAAAGTATGAACCTTCTAGCATGACATGAGGGTAAAATGGATCTGATTTTCAGTGAGAGTTCCACACACTTAAGGAAACAAAATATCTGAGTTAGGATACATTGTATGTAAATTGAAGAGGAGAATTTTGCCCTTAGCATAGAGGTAATATAATATTAAGGTGAGGGGCACAACCTGATTTCCGTTGGGGTCTTAGCCCTTTACCATCATCATTGAGAATCTGTACCAACTGATTCCAGTTTAATTGTTAGTTCTATAAAAAAATTTCAGTTGGTATGGCCTCTTCGTGGAACAATGCTGTCACCCTGGGAAAAGCTGGTTAAATCCCAGGCAATTCTTTGAAAGTGTAGGGACATGTTCGTTGGAGTTGGAAATATGGTGATGTCCCAACACAAACTCAGTCTTCAACCTAATCTAGGTGTCAAGTTTTAGAACCAGAAGAACCTGTTCTTGATGGTCCATGGTGTTTCATTCACAGTGTGAAGCTGAATGCATGTTTAGTTGAACACATGGAACTTTACTGAACACTGTGGACCGCTCTCTCCAAGTGGCTGAGCAGCCTAACTCCTCGGTGTTC
Organism: Emys orbicularis; assembly: GCF_028017835.1. NCBI lineage: Eukaryota > Metazoa > Chordata > Testudines > Emydidae > Emys > Emys orbicularis. Next base: position 77,322,308 of record NC_088687.1, on the reverse strand, counting down.
CCTGTTCCTCTGGTGTGCCTTCAAAATGGTCTCTCCAGGGAATACTTGCTCTCTGACTCCAGTTCCACTGATCATGGTACATCTTCCTTATTTTACAGACATTTTAATATAAACATTAAAAACAAATATTTGATGCACAGACCCCACCACTTTTCCCTTCGGCCAGAGGTTGCTAGCACATAGCCAAGTTGGAGTCTTGTCTTTATCACAGAGAAGACTATGGTTACATAGTCTTTGAGATAGTTTCGTGCCCTCAACAGGTGACCTTGCTGGGAGTGACTTACCTCTGTCTCCTTGTCACTTGTCTCCGAGCCTAGCAAACTGTGTCCCTGTGGAGTCTCCTTCCTCCCTGTGGAGTTGTCCTCCAGATGGTTCTCTGTCTCTCCATTCAGTGACGATCTCTGTAGGCTTTCCTGGGTGTTGAGTCTGCTGGCTTGTGATCATGTTCCTTTGGATCACTTGTCCCTTGCGCAGTCACCTCATATGACCTGGGTGCCTCGGAACCCCTCATGACTCCTTTAGTTCACTACTTCTGGGGTCTCTCCAATGGCTGGATTATCGGGCCTGTAGATGCTCAACTGACCTGTTGTATTTTAGTGCCTGCTTTCTCTGATTGTTGGTTATCTCCTCTTCATCCTTCTGGTTGCAACAGGTTCCCCCTCATTGATAGCAGAGTTTTGGGCCTTCCTCTCATCAGTACCTGCACTGGACTGTTTCGATACCCCTGTGATGGGGTATTCCTGTGTGCCAAAAAAGCAAAAGAGGTCTGAAGCAAAAGAAACAGCCTTGTGTAAGAATCTTAGCTGATTCCACCTTACCATGACTCTATGGGTATGCTGGGGAGGAGGTGTGGTGGTCAAGCTCTCATTTGCATGCAGATGTCTTGAATTCTTCTTATGCAAATTGGGGTCATTGTTGGTGAAGATGTGCAGAATGCCATATCTCACAAAGCGGGTCTTCAGTTTGTCAATCACTGACTTGCTACTTGTATCAAGCAGGGTATCAACCTCTCAAAAATTTTAATAGTAGTCCACTGTAATCAAGTGCTGCTTTTCCTGGTCCCACCTTTTCCAATGGTTGGGTGGGCAACTCAAGTGATAAGTCTTTTTCTGCTTCTATCACATGGATGGCAGATGTTGCATCCTTCTATCGTGGAGCGGAGTCGTGTATTCATTCCTAGCCAGTAAACACACACTCGAGCCCATTTAAGACTGCTGTAAATGCCCAGGTGTGAGGCATGTATTTTTGGCATGACATCCTTATGTAACAGCTCTCTGTCCTCGAAATGTAATTCCATCCTGCACACTCAGCTCATCTTTAATTTGAAAATATGGTTCTGCTCCTACCAATATTTGACTTTTGTCTTCTGGCCACCCTGTTAGCACGCTCTCTTGACTGCCTGTAGTGTGATGTCCTGTTCCATAGCCTCTTCCCATCAGCTTCACCGTTGAAACCAGGAGAGAGTGCAGCATGTTAATGTAATCAATGTCCAGATTCCTTTCCCCCAACTCACTGATGCTGGGTATATGTGCCCTGCTCAGGGTGTCAGCTAACACCAGTAATTGTTCTGGACAATATCTGATCTCTACCTGGTAGCACTGAAAGTCATCAACATACTCTGCAATCTCTTTGGAGCACTAAAAAGGGTCTTTGCCATCATGATGTCTAGGGGTTTGTGGTATCACTGGGCGCCCCACTCATCACTGGACTGGCCCTCATCCTGATAGTCTGGGGATTAGCTCAAGGCCAAGACCCTCCCCCCCCCCCCCCCCCCCCCCGTCCATGGCTTGCACTCTGTCTCTGCTGTCCGCTTGCAGTCTCAGCAACCACAGTGTCCTCTTCATGGCTTCGCCCTCCGGCCGTGTCACTGTCTGTGTTCCCCCCTTCCAGGGGAGGTTTAGCTCCTCAGTAGGCCTAGACAGCCTTCCTTCTCACTTCCTCTGTGACACGCGCCCAGTGGCTGGTAGGGGAACCCAGGCCGACCCTATTCTTCAGGTTCCAGCTCAGGGACCCTCAGCTCAGCAGTCTGGGCCTTCTCTCTTTGGCCTCACTGCTCTATCCCTGGGCTTCTTCCTACTGCTGGTTCCCCTTTACTTCCTGGGCCTACAATTCCCAAAAGCGTCCTCCCTCTTCCCAGGGAGTGACTACCGTCTGCAGTCTCCACTCACTCCTCTCTTTCTCCTGGGACTATCTGCCTTTTCCCAGCAGCCCCTTCTGCTTTCACTTCTTGGACTTTATAGGCCCCACCTATTCCTGCTTAGCTGAGTCTCCTTAACCAGCTGTCTAATGGGTTAATTGGCCTATTTGGCCTGCATTAAACCCTGCAGGATGAATGTGGGGTAGTCACCCCATCACAGTGGTCTATTTGCAGTTACTGGGTGGCCATAGCTTTACTGATGGAATAACTCTACTGCAAATACCACACCCAAAAGCTCTTTTTCTATTTGGGCATAGTCCTGTGCAGTCTTTGACAGGGTTCTTCTGGCATATGTGACAGACTGCTCCTGCAAAAGAGCTACACCCAATCCTTTTTCCGATGCATCACACTAGAGCGTCAGTGGCTTTCCTGGCTGGTATTACTTGAGGACAGGGCATCCATTATCATTTGTTTCAGCATGTCAGATCTTGCTATTAGGGATCTACCCAGTCCTATTCAACATCCTGTCTTGTGAGCTGAAGCATGGATTCCACTACTGCAGGCAGGTGTGGACAGAACTTGGACTGGAGCTGGCATGACTCTGATTGCCTTGATATTGTTAGAATCACTTTCAATCCCTCTCCTGTGAGCAGGTGTCCAACATATGTCACCTCACACTGTTTGAGTCACATTTTTTCTGGGTTGAGTTTTATGTTCTTGTCCCTGCATCACTGTAGAAAAGCTGCAGTTTTCTGTCATGGTCTCATTCAGCTTCTCTGTCAATGCCTCCTTCAGCTACAATGAGCATATAGTCTGCAATTATTTTCACCCCCAGGTAGTCCTTCCAGTGCAGCGGTGAGTGTGCTCTGGAACACCTCTGTGCTGGGCTTATGCCCATTGGCATGCTTAGCCATCTGTAGTCACCAAATGGTGTTGCAAAGGTGTCAGCATGCTGCATTGTTTATTCAAGCTTATGTGCCAAAAGCTTTTCCTCACACATAGACTGTAAAGATTCTGGGCTTGTCTACACAAAAGCTTAGGTTTGTGGCAAGCTAAGGGATGGATCTACCCTGACTAGCCTGCCATGGTGCAGCTGTCCATGTGCACCCTGCTTATGGATAATGACATTTTGTTAATGCACTTTGATCTAGTCCTGTTTCAAAGTGGACTAGATCAGAGTGCATTAACGAACTGTTCAGGCTCATCAGCAGGGTCCATGTGGACAGTTAGAGCGCAGCAGGCTAGGGCAGGGTAGATTCACACCCCAGCTTGCCATAAACTAAATATTCGTGTAGACAAACCCTCTGGCTTTGGACAGTTCTGGCAAGATGTCATCAATTGTAGGCTGTAGATTGTGGCATCTTTTCAACGCCTGGTTCAGTGGCTTTGGGTCTATGCTGATGTGCAGTTTGGCTGATGGCTTCTTTACCATCATCGTGCTGGTTGTCCAGGCTGTACTGGTCTGCACAGGTGCTATGATACCCCTGCTCTGCAGACTTTTGAGCTCCTTGCATACTGGATTATGTAGTGCCGATGGAATTTTTCTTTGTGATAAGCACAAAGGAAGACCACTATGGGGTCTACTTCCAATCCCAGACAGTAAACATGCTCTTGAGCCTGCAGCTTTCCTTTGAGGCACTTGTCACCTTTGAAAACATCCCCATTTGCTTTTACAATTGACTCCATTGTCCATGGGGCTCCCCTTTTTGCTTCTTGCACTGCAGCTATAACGCTGTGACACTGCACCCTGATCAGATCCATAGTTTGTATGACTGTATTCCTCAAGAGGGATCACTATCCCAAACTAAGGTTGGTACCATATTTTTTGGGAGGGGTGCAGGGGGGCTGTTACTATGAGGTCACATTTTCCTAGGGGCTGCATTATGCTCTCATTGTACTTTATTAGAGTGCATCTGCTCTTCGTAATGGGTGTGTCCCTCCAGGGAATATTGGCTCTCTGACTCAAGTTCCACTGATCATGATACACATGGAAACTATATTGGCATCTCTCTATCAGCCATTCCACTTCCTTCCAACACGTAGTCTGTAATAACTTGGCTCTTAGGTATGATGTTGGGAGACTTTGAGCATGCTAAAAGAATCCTCTACATGCTTAATGCAGTAATATGTTCTCTCTTGCTACCAAAATATCAGTGAGCTAGGAAAGACCTTTACCTGGGCAGTGCCTCTAAGGTATTGGACTGTCACTCACTGACAGCTATGTTCCAGAGATAATTAAATTCACTGGGAGCTGTATGGCTGAAATTACTTCAAAATGTAGGGTCTAGCTTCCAGGAATGAGGGATCCCAAAGACATTCAGTGAGTTATTAATAGTTTTTCCATATCTCATTTTAGAGGGCAGGTAGTTTTTGCATGTTCCCATGATAGTTTTTTACTTTTTTCCAATATGTCAATTCAATTGAGAATCAGATCTGAGCATTGAGAACATACCTTTTGAGATACGAATGGTAAGTAACAAAGCTCATTACTGGAGATTTATGGCCCTAACATAAACAAGAAAATTCAAAATAGCAATTGAAATAAATTTGTAGGATTTGTGCTTTTAAAAAAAAATCTGAAGCTTGTGCAAAAAATGAAGGTGTAGCATATTAAAAAATATGTGAATTAGAAAGAATTTGTTTTTATGTAGCAACTTATCTTTGTGAGAGCCAAAGGGCCTTACAAAGTGAATTATGTAATAATGGAAGATCATTGCCAGATGTGACAAGTGGAGCTGTCATTCAGAAAATAACCTTAGACAGTAGAACCTGCACATTCAGGGAGGAGAATTTCCTCTTATCTGTCCCTTTTTAAAAGTAATGTAAATTAATTATAACAGAAATGTTGAATCTTATAACTTAGATGGAACTATAGTTTATGCCAAAAAATTATTCCTTTCTTTGTAACATTTCCTGCACTTCTAAATTATTTTACTCAACTCAAGCTTTTATTCTGAATTGTGCCTCAAGAAATTGAAGTTTATCAGGTGCTGTGGGAACTTTATCAGCCTCCTGGACAGGCAGAAACAACTTCAGTATTTAATTTCCCATTTGTGCATACCTCTGATTTGGAGAGACGTCACTCATTTTAGTCCCAAGTTACCTACATTTCACATAAATTTGGTGTCACTTAGCTTTTATTGTTAAAAATTATTTACCTCAGCAACAGAGATTCATGAAAGTTAGGTCATAGAAAGAGTTATTTACCCTGAAGGAATGAATGCCACATCATTTTAAGTTTCCTGTGTAAATAATTCCTTTATGTGCCTCATTTTGGGTTGATATCACATGCTGTGCCCCACAAGGGGACTATAGTAGCTTGACAGGTATGCCTTTGTGGGACAGCATGTCTAGCATTACTACTCCTCATAGTACACCACTTCACTGCAGGTACACATGAGGTCTGAGTCCCAAGTCCAGACACAGAATATGCCTTTCTGATTCAGAGATGCAGTATTGGAGTACAACAAGCTAACAATATTGTTTTTAGAGCAGAAGTCTATAAAATCATATAGCTTTTAGGCCTGTGTTGAGAATGAATGCCCCAGATGGAGTGTTCCGCTCTTTCTCTCTCCCTCCTTATAACCTCGCATTTCTAATATAACTGACAATAGTCAGTTGTTGTTTTTTCTTAACTCCTTTTAGAAAGACACATCAGACAAGCTGATTTCAAAATGAAAGGGAGGAAATGGCAGAGGGGAGAGAGTCAGAAAGAGATGGCATATTTAATAATAGATCAAAAGTTCTAAAATTACTACATCTCAGCATGCTGTTCATTATATAGAACACCTCATACACTTTACTGAGTCACATGCTGTGAATGAGAGAATGTGTTTCTGATCAATGTTAATCCAGAGAAGAGCAACAAAAATGATTAAAGGTCTAGAAAACATGACCTATAAGGGAAGATTGAAAAAATTGGGTTTGTTTATTCTGGAGAAGAGAAGATTGAGAGGGGACATAACAGTTTTCACATACATAACAGTTTGTTACAAGGAGGAGGGAGAAAAATTATTCTCCTTAACTTCTGAGGATAGGACAAGAAACCATGGGCTTAAAATGTGGCAAGGGTGGTTTAGGTTAGACATTAGGAAAAACGTCCTAACTCCCAGGATGGTTAAGTAGTGGAATAAATTACCTAGGGAAGTTGTGGAATCTCCATCTTTGGAGATTTTTAAGAGCAGGTTGGACAAACACCTGTCAGGGATGGTCTAGGTGATACTTAATCCTGCCATGAGTGCCGGGGACTGGACTAGATGACCTCTTGAGGTCCCTTTGAGTTCTATGGTTCTATGTTGTGAGGATGTTTTGGTCAGAGTCTGATTTTTAACCTTTAACTTTCATGTGTTTTATTATAATCTAAAAATTCCTTGACCTTATCTACCTTTTTGTAAGAATTGTCATGCAAAACTATTGTAATTAGTTCTGAATGTGAACAGTAACAGCTCTCTAGTGCAGGGCTTGTCCCTTTTTTCTCATGTGAGATTTTTTCCTTTACATTAACTGCACAGAGGCTTAAGAAAGAGTTGTCTTCCTGATGTGTGTCTATACCCTGTGGTATTAGCATTCATGTGGATTACACTGTATGTAAGTGTCAAGTTTAAGTACTGACAGTTACTAGTATATTAGTTGGAATTTGGAGATTTTGAGTCCAATGTTTTATAAGCAGGCAGGTGACGAAAAAGGCTGATTTTGCTGTATACTTACCTATGGATTAAGTAAATGATTTAAAAAGGGTAAGATATGACTGTTACTCAAAGTCACTGTATTCCTCACAGGAATAGCTCCCTCGTATCTCAGTTGTAACCCAAGGATCCCTTTCTCCTCTTTGACACTTTGTGTGTCGTGTGCATCAGTCTCTTCTAGCTGAGAAGGAATGGAATGGGCTTCATGTGGACCTTGTTACTGCCACTCTCTAATATGCTAGAGGGATCACTGATGACCAGTATGAGCCATTTCTTCAAGGACTTCTAGAGGGTCTGCTCTTGAGATGGACTGGACACCTGTAGTGCCAATTGATTTTTCTCAACATCCTTCAGGATCAAGCTCTAAATGAAGAGCAAAAAAGCTAAAATCAGACATTGAATTCAAGTCTCCTGGACATTGTTACCACTCAGCTAGCAGACAGGCCCTGTTTTGAAGTCCTTTTTGTAAAATGGCCATCCTTGTAGGCTTCAGACTTGAAGTGGAGAAATAGGAACGGGCCAGTAAAAATCTACAGAGATAGTGGAAAAACCACAAAAGACCAAACGTCAAAATATTGCAAGAATAAAAAAAAAATGCTGACAAGACTACAGGACAGCTGTGGAGGTTTAATTATATTAATGTATTTTTGGCTGATATAAAAAGCTGAGTAAATTTTCATAAACTGTTTATGGGTCTTGTGAGTTGTTCCACAGTCATCAAACAGCCAGAGGATTAAAAATAACATGAAGAGTTCAGTGGCCATTTTAGGATGCCCTATTTTCTCTTTTTTGATCACTGAGACACAGTATTCATTATAGGGATCCCACACTTCCCAAGAGCATGATAGCATCTTTAGATTCCAAAATAAACTGTATATTAAAGGCCTCCAAAACAGCTTTTAGTGTTGGTGCAACATCATCATCTATCGACATGCATATTTGTCCTCCAGGACAAACAGTTAAAAGTGGCAACCTAATGGACAGCATGACCGGTAGATGGCACTGCTCAGTCAGACTAAAGTTTCGGTCTTATGATAATGGGTTTGATTCTCTATCCCCCTACACATGCACAATTCCCTCTAATATCAATGATTTTTTTTCCTGAGAAAGGTCTTCATTACTGGGACCATCATGTATAAATATTTATTACAGTGTTACAGTTAGCCACTTGCAATTAAAAAGACATTAAAGCTGTCTTTTAAGCAGCTTTAAGAACTGAACATGCTGTACCTTTGTAGAAGTTGTATATTCTTATTATCAATGTGATTCTTATTTAGATTTATTGATATATTTTTAGAGTTTAAATTGACCTTGTTGTATCATTCCAAATCAATAAAACATTTTCAGTATTTATTGCAGGTCTCCTGTAACTAGAACATGTGCTATGTACATGGAAAGTGCATATGTAATTCTTATTGTAAAAACAACTCAGTGCTGGAAAGATAAATTTTAAAAGATAAATAAGTAATTTGGAATTAGGACCGCTTTCCCTGTGAGGATGTACAACTTTAACAGCATGTTTAATCTCTGCTTTAAAGGACTTGACAGTGTACTTTTAAGATTTCTTTCAGCTCTTGCGCTGTAAAATGCTATTGTAAGGTGTTTATAATTTTGGCAAATCCTTTTCTACAAAATCCATGCATACTCTTCTTGGTTGGACTACACGTGGTGAATGTGCACTCGGATCACCTTCCTGACCCTCCACAGGAGAGTCATCTCCACACAACATGTGCATCTTTCATCTGCCAAAATTCACCAGTCTTTTGACTCAAGCCTTTGAAAAACTGCTCCATCTATAGCTCTTGATCTTTCCCATAAATTTTGTTGAAAGAAATTGCAGATCCCTTCAAGAGGAACTATGGGCATATTTTATAATGTAAAATAAGTTTGGTCATTTAAAAAGTAATCCTTTGAACATTATGAATTAAGAAGCCAAAAGTGCATTGTTTGAAAACTTTACACACATGCATGCGCGCACATACAGAAACAAATGATAGTTTCTTAAAACTTCTTCCAATTGCAAAGTCTCGTATTCATTTTAACATCATACTTCAATTATTAAAGAAATATTTTGTGATCTGAACTGAGAATGTATGTATTCTCTTTGTATGGCATGCTTTACCCAATGGTTTAAAATACCAGCTTCACTGCCCTTGGATTCTATATTCTGTTCTATATGCCTGAACTTGGCTCATAATGTATTGCTTTATGGTTCTCATCTGCATGGATTTTGGACTTTTTATTACTTTGCTTTTCTTTTTTTTAAAAAAAGGTTACTTTCCTTTTAAATAAATAAATCTATCTCTTTTAGTAGTATTTAAGGCTAAGTTCTGTAATCATCCTTCAGGCAAAATTCTAATTGAAGTCAGTAGTAGTTTTGCCTGAGCATGGACTGGACAATTTGACCCAAAATATACCAGCATTTTTTTTCAGTTCACTTTTTTACCAGTGTCTTGGCTGATAATACTGTTGGCTGCTACCAGGATGAAGATATAAGTTGGGTTAGCACTATAAGGCAGATTCCTGGTATCTGACTCATCAGCATTTGAGGAATATCACAAAGGTGATGCAGTTGGTAAGGAAGTTTTAGTCTGTGCTACTCCCAGCACATCATTTCATTCCTAACATTCATTGTAATAAGAAATGGAAACTGCAAGTGATGATGTCAGATGGGATGGTATGAAAGGAAGGGACATGGGTGGAATAGTGACAAAATAAATTGTAAACTCTCTTTGGTTTATGTACAAAGGGCACACGGGGGATTGTACAAGGAAGGGAAAAAGAAGTGATACCATGAATGCCAAACACTTAATCCTTCTAGCCCAGCCCTTCTGTTGTTGAGCTTTTAACCTTTTGCTGCTAAATGCTGTAAGTAATAGTGTGTTTGAGAACAAGTCCACACTCTGATACCCAACAACACCAATCAGGTATATAGAAGAATTATGCAAAAACTAGTATTAATGGAACGGCTTGAACATTATGCAGCTTTGCTTAGGCTTTGGACTGTACATTCTAGAAGGTGACATATCCAGCACAATTTAATTTGAACAAAGACAACTGTGGGGTGTGAACAGTGGCTAACATAAACTGAATAGGTGCAAATTGGAATTGCTGTAATTTAAATCGCAAGGATCATTTATATTTACATAATATGAGCTGGGGTTTTTTCAGCCAGAGAATCATTTTATAGAGCACTTTTTTTCTGAGCAAATTTTGTCAATCTGATCTTCAGAAATGGTTGTCTTGGTAACACATTCATTTTGCTTACATCTATAAAAAGGCAAGGTAGAAAACATCAATCTGGCTAGCACGGTTTCTTAAATCTTAGTCTTCCATGACATGTATGTTTTATTTTGGTGTCAGATTATGTTTTAATTATAGCTGCCAAATAATAGACACTTGTAATATGTATTGATGTGTAATATCTCTTATGCAGCTCATAGGCAGATGCACTATCCTCACTTATTCAGCATATAATTCACATGAGTTTTAATTATAAGTTCTTCAGGGCAACAACTGCATTTTCCAAGGCAGCTGCAAAGTGTCATGCACATTAATAGTGCTATATGAGTATTAATAATCACTCTAAACAATGGGTTGTGGAATAGAAAAGAAAAACAGTATGCCACCTTTGTGTTATCATACTTGCATATTAATGGTTACTTTTGCCTAGACATGTCTCCACTGAATTCTTCAGCTAATTTAGCATTTGCGATTGTTCATATATATTTTATTCTGACCTTCATTAAGTTAGATTAAATATATGATGAGATTTTTTTCCCTTCATGTGTTTATTGTGAGTTAAACCCCCCCACAATATCTGGTATTTTTCTTTCTTCCAGGGTAAACTAAATGCTATATCTGCAGGACATTATAATTACTATTGAGATTTTAAATAGTAAAAAATCCCAAATCTTTAAACTGGTAAAGAATATGATGGAGAAATTGTTTGGGTAAATTTTCAAAGAATGAAACCCAGAGGGTATCTGCTTTAGAACACCAGGATAGGAGGAGAATAATAATAATCACAAAATTCCTGGACCAAGTTTTGGGATACTTTAGGCATATCATACAATCCTCACTGGGGATTCAAAGTAGCCAGATACAGTGATAGCTAATAAACACTGCCAAACATGCTGTATCAGCAGAAAGATTGTAGCTGGTGAATAGGAAAGTAGACCCCACGTCTGTTTCTTTCTAATAGGGAGGGTGATTAAGTGATTAAAAGTATATTAAAATAGGAATTTGGAACCTGTGACCACAAGCTTCTTGAATTAAACACAGTAAGAAATGCTGTAATAAAATTTAACATTACAGGAGTTTTAGAATTAATAAAAACAAGTTCAGGGGAAATTAAGAAATCTAATCAGTAAAGTGAAATGCCCCACTGCAGTAAGAAGTCAAGGAATCCTAAGAGACACCACAATTATGCCAAAACAGGCCACATTTCCATGTAAAAAGAATGAAAGAAATACAAAAAATGTCCAAGTGGCTTCATGAGGGACTGTTAAACATCTGAGGTAAGGAAAAAGAGCCTTGAAAAGAAAAGGGAAACGGGAGGCAACCAAAACAGGAATTCTTAGAATTTTCCCTGACTAAATTGCCAGGGGAAAAAAATAATGGCAGAACAAAAGCAAAATGAATTACTTCTAGCAGAGGAGTTAAGGGGAAAGTAAGAAGGGCTTCTATAAATGTATCGAGGGAAAAAGAGAAAATAGGTCCATTAATAAGCACAGAAGATGAGATTAATGAAGAATGGCTGGGAGCCCAATCCTAAGGTTCTTAAATAGGCAAAATCCTATTGGTTAAAGACTGAATAAAAACTGAGGGTCTAGCTTTCTCTCTCCTCACTGGCATGTGATGCGAATTGCAGAATTGTCTATGAAATGTTTTTGTCATGTGGAGAGATGGAGGGCCTGGTGTGCTGGAGGACAGCTCTCAGAGCCTGTGGATCACCTGAGGTGCTGCTTTGCCATCTGGCTCCACGTGATTGTTGGAGAGGATGGCTTCTACAAGACCTTCTCTGCCCACAGTTGTTGCCTGAAGTCCTTTTAAAGCAGTGTTCTGCAGCATGATGAGGGAAACTGACATGGCCCTGCTTGCTCCTGAAGTGGCAAAAAAACCTTTCACCTTCCTTCCCTTCTTATTCCAGCATTCATCCCGCAGGTCCAGAGAACTTGAACCCATAGGAGCTCTTGAGGGGTTTCCATGGGGGTTAGGGTAAAGAGGGAATATGCTGCAGAGGCGGAATTCTTCTCCTTCTACAAAGCTGGTTTATTTTGGGTAATTAACAGAGGTCTTAAAAATGAATTAGTTACATGCTTTTTCATGTGGCCCCAGTACCAGCTAGAATAGTCTGAAGCCTGCCATAACTTGCGCCTCCTCCCGCCATAGACCCTATGGACATTGTGGGAGCTGGGAATCTCCAGGGCACGGGAACCAGCCCCAATCATGCTTCCTTCTCCCTGACATGTCCCCTTCCTCTTTTAGCTTGCCTCCAACACACTCTGAGCACACCCTGGAATGCCCTGTGTGCAGGGGTCTTCTGTGGGTGCTGCATGTAGCTGACTCTATGCCCAAGAAGATAGAGATGTGTGGGTCTGTTTCACTAGGGGAATTCACATGTGGCTGCATAGAGGCTCCTGCAGCTGCGCATGGGTAAGACACTTGACTTTACAAGTGGAAGGATAAGACAAAGAGTCCCACACTTCCTATTTAATATTCCTAAAATAATTCTCTAAAATGTGTAGCATGTACAGAATATATGCTAGAGTGCTGTGGTGTAAACATTTATTGGTTTTCATTTGGGATGGCTGGTATAGGTGCAAGCCCTGACCCTACCTGGCATCACCCGCAGGACTGCCTCAGAAATTTGTGGATTTGCAGGATTGAGGCAGATCTGAGAACTTCACTTCATGATGTGTGGTGCAATGCCATCAACTGTGGTCACTCTGGCTGGTGTGGCCCTCAATAGACTATGCATGTTTGATGATGATTGAAATATAGCTTACTTGTGGGCATCCTCTTTTCATGCCAATTAATCCTTTACACTGCAACATCATACAATATACTTTTTCTCTCTGCTTCTTAATGAGTCAGATTTTGCATTCATTTACACCACTTTTCTCATCGTGTATGTAGACTAGGATGTCAACATCTGACCCCGGTCTCTGGTGGCTTAGTCCATGGTACTTATTTTAAGTTCCAATTTAATTTTAATGCAGCAGGTCTTTGATGTTTGTAGGTAGTGCTTTCAGAATAGTGATATGGTTTAACCTGTGCTGACTTTGCTCACTGTTATAGCCCATTGGAAATGGTACTTCTCCTGGATGCATTCTGTTTGTTTGCATGATGGGCTGCCTTTGTTACTGCTGCTAATGTGCTTCATCTTTTGGCGGGTGTTATGAAACAGCAGTTATAAATAGTTCCTGTCTTTGACATGCTGAGAGAGAAAAACATCATAGGTCCCTGCTTTATTTTGTGTGTGTGTGTGTGTGTGTGTGTGTGTGTGGCTCAACAGTCGTGGAAATCTGAAAACTGCAAAACTGAAGGATAGGTATCACTCAGGGATGGAGGTTTCTGCCACAGGCACCAAAACACAACCCAATGATAACATATCTTCCTGGGTCTCTTCACTTCTTGCCTACATCCCTAACTACATAAAGATTTTGATTCTGTGTATGAAGAAACACAAATATTTGTTTTGTGGTTTTGGCTTTTGTAAACTCAGTTTACACAGTCTAGCAAACAATCTCTGGATGAGATTAATCTCTCTGCAGAGAGCTCAAACACTGCTTACTCCTTACTGATGAACTGCACACAGTGTACTGCACCACCGGAGTGATGTATAGATGAGCTCTATGCTGACCCTGAATAGTTGGGTATGAAGCTGCTTGTTGGGGATAGGCCAGGACTTCAGCACTATGGCTACTGGTCCTGGAGGAAACCTTAGCTAGGTAGATTTGTGATTGTGTGCCCAGTAGCTCAAAACTGCCACATAGGGATTCTATGGATTGACTGTATTGCAGCTCATCCATGAATTGTGGTGATTTCCATGCCCCATGACAGAATTTCCCTGCAAAACCTGTCTCTGTAGGCTTTGTGTGAGGCATGGTGAACTTAACCCTCTGACCCCAACTTCACGTTGCACTATTGGTGCCCCTTTTGATCATGTGGCCCTTATCTGATCGAGAATTCAAAACCTACCATGTGAATTTACTTCATGAACTCGGCTAAAAATTTCATTGTCCAGACTGAGCAAAAGGATTCACTTCCAGGTTTTGCTGAGAGGTTCACATGGCAGAAAATAATGAACATAAAACAAGCCATCCAGTTTTTGTATATGTACCCCAAAGCAAGTGAGTATTGTGTGGTTCCTGGCTTTGGACTAATCCTGGACCTTTTTATTTGTGTATTTATTAATATGAGTTGAAGGACGTGATAATACTCTTTTGTTGAAATCCAATTTTAGAATTAATTTCTATACAGTTTCTATTCATTTAGCATGGCAGATATTGCTGTGCTTACCATTGTTTCCATCATATATGGTCAATGTATCCCCTGTATGACTGGACCTGCTCATCAATGGTAATTACTATTATTAGCATAACGTTCAACAACAATAAGTGCGGGTCTGTATAGTACAGAAAAACTGGTATAAGCAACCACCGTTATTAGGCAAAATCCTGAATTAAAAGACCACCAAAAACATCCCCAAATATGTTGATTACAATTCTGCCCCACCTTTAAAAGACCACCACCTCCACCACCAGCCAATTTTGATGGTCCTTTGGGTGGTCACTATAAAATGAACTCTAGCTATGTAAAATGAACTCCAATAAAATATTTATTATCCCTTTGGAAAGTTTTACAGATTCAACTGGTTAATACTGGCATGTGCAAAACTATTGTGTGGCATTGCTCTCATGCCAGTACAAGCAGATAATAGCAGAGACGTGCAAGGAAATATTTTATTGAACACGTCAGTATCAGCAGGATAGAGCTGGCATTGTATACAAACATTCTGTGGTGTTTTCTGGGGATTATCTCTAAAGCACTTGTTCTACAAGAGACTAGTCACATGACCAGCTTGTTGACAGATATAAGAGGGGACTAGTTTTGTTAGTGAAACTGAGAGAAGGCGCATCAGCTGAGGAAAATATTCCAACTGTGTGGGCCTGTTAGTCCCTTTGAAGATTCCTCAATATTTAGAATGAAGTTGGACTCATCGTTGCCCTAGGAAAGGCCCTGGAACTTTCTTCCTCCCTCCCTTTCAGAAACTATGTTGCTGTTAGGGTGTTGTGGGAGTGAGGAAGATGCTGGTTTCCTTTCCCCTCCTGCTTCTTTTTGTTAGCAGGATGGAGCATTTCAATATTTTCAAGTTTCTGCTTGAGTAGAAAGGAGGGAAAAGGCAAGAGTGGCTGTAGAACCTCTCCCAAAACATAAATTGAGCTTAGGGCTGAAGAAGATGGTTGGGACAAAATAACATAATGGGTTTAATGCTGATTGACTGGATTTGAGGCAAAAACAATTTAACTATTCATCCTTAGGTTAAAGTAATTGTTGAACTTGTGCAAACTTGCCATCAACCTTTTATTTGGGGAAATTTAAAACTGTTGCTGACTCTCTAGAAAGTGTTGACTTAAATTTCACAGTACATTCTCTAAAGCAGTGTTTCTCAACCTGGGGTTGTGATTTATTTTATAATTATATGGTAAAAATGAAAGTAAGCAAATTTTCAGTAATAGCGTGCTGTGACACTTTTGTATTTTTATGTCTGAATTTGTAAGCTAGTAGTTTTTAAGTGAGATGAAATTTGGGGTACGCAAGACAAATCAGACTCCTGAAAGGGGCATGGTAGTCTGAGAACCACTGTTCTAAAGAATGGGTAGACAGTTTGGCTTCACCTAGCTTTGATTTATGTATTTATAAAAAACAAGCATTAAACCAACAAAGTTGCAGATTAAGAGATGTAGACATTGACTAAACTTTCTTTTTGGTGTCCTCCTCCATCTGGATATCTGTTGTAGGATTTCCCCTTCAAAGTTATAAATCACCTTTCAATATACTATATATATTATAGAGACCTTCGTAGAATACTATGCCTTCTAGAGAAGGCCACTAGGTAACCTCTAACCAGAACTATACAATGTATTCTAGATATTTATCCCACTTTAAAGAAAAAAGAGCCCTCTCTTTCCCTAGTTAAATTGAGGGATTCTGCCTCCTCCTGTCATGGTTATTCATCAGTGTCGTCCTTTCCTATTAAAACAATAGGTGCTCTAACCTCTTCCCTTGTTAGACATTCAGTTTCCAGGGTCAATCAGAGTAAGAGTTCAATATAATCAGCCCATACTTTCAAAATACTATCAGCAGATTTTTCAGACAAAATTAGTTATAATTGGGATAGAATTCTCTCATCTCCAACCCTTTCTAGGTTGAAGTCAGACGAATTTTAATAAAATACATCTAAAGCAGTCCATGGAACTATTTGCTCTCAATGTAAAAATGATATTTATTGTACTCAATGACGGTCTGAAAATTCTGTCTGCAAAGACAATTAGACCCCAAATTGCGCCCATTAGCTACTTATTTAACCTTTCTTTAAGCAAATATGTAGCAGCTGTGCCTTTCTCTACAGAATAGAATAATGCTATGTGGGATATCATCCACTGCAGTACACTTTCCTAGAGGAAATAAAGAAACTGAGGCTGTAGAACAATCCATGGCCACCTTCCTGAGCTTCGGAAGTCATTCTGAAAATTCTCACTACTTGAGTAGTTAAGTTCTGAATGAATCATGGAGAGTTACCTTTCAGAATTAGCAGTTACTACCTTGACCAGAAGGATCAGCAAACTTCAAGTGTTTGATTATTAATACACCATGTCTCAGATATTAAAAACACGCTGGGGCCAAATTCTGCCCTTGCTCACGTTTGTGTAGTCCCACTGAATACAATAAAATAACACAGGTACTAATGACAGCAGAAATTGACCCAGTGTTTGGGACCAGATAGTACATTTCTCCCCAAGGTTATGGCTAGCTTTGTCATTTTAAAATAAGACCCATAATCCCTTGCCTCATGGGTCAGTTGCCCCAGAAAGAGTTTTCATCACATCAACAAGGAGGGTGCCAGAAAGCTATTTATTTATAAACACTTCAAATATGGGAATCAGAGGAACTGTTTTTTCTCTGTATCAGAGGGGTAGCCATGTTAGTTTGTATGCACAAAAACAACGAGGAGTCCGATGGCACCTTAAAGACTAACAGATTAGTCTTTAAGGTGCTACTGGACTCCTCGTTGTTTTTGTTTTTTCTCTATGATTCTCCAAGATACAATCTCGCCTGTCATTATTTTCTGTTGCATATGTAGGGAAACGTCACATCTCTGATACCATTCTCTGGTAAAAATGACCTTCTATGTCAATCAGTATTATTCCTCTTTCAACAGTAGTTATGCTTCTGCAGCCATCCTCAAAGACAAAATAAATGGCTTTACCATTATCCAGGGACATCATGGTCTGTGTTTTTGCTCTGGCATTTTAAAACTTAGAAAATATGTTGCTGTAACTTTTAGCCATCCAGTAGTGTCAGTTATAGAACTGTTCTGCGTGCTGGGCAAGCAGAACATTATTCCTCTCCCCTTACCTCCCATTGTGTTGATCTGTATTGATTTGAGAGATTTGATTGATTATCCAATCCCTTATTATATCTTTAGTGCAACAAAGATCATTTTGTTCTTATACTATGAATGCAGCATGAGAGAGTTGAATTGTACATATTAGGCAGGGCCGGCTCCAGGCACCAGGCAACCAAGCACGTGCTTGGGGCGGCACCTGGTAAGGGGCGGCCAATCTTGGGGTGGCGGGGGGCAGCGCAGCACGGCGCTCGGCGGGGGGGGGGTTCTGGCGGTGCAGTGCTCGGCGGAGGGTGTTCGGCAGCGTGGCGCTCGGCGGGGGGTGTTTGGCGGCGCAGCGCTCGGCGGGGGGTGTTTGGCGGCGCAGCGCTCGGTGGGGGGTGTTTGGCGGCGTGGCGCTGAGCGGGGGGTGTTTGGCGGTGCTCGCGCGGGGGGCTTCAGCAGTGCAGCGCTCCGCGGGGGTGGAGGTGTTTGGTGGCGCGGCGGGGGGTGGGGAGTCGGCAGTGCAGCAGGGGGGCGGGGGTTGTTCGGCGGCACGGCGCTCAGCGGGGGTTTTGGCGGCGCGGCGCTCGGCGGGGGGCGAGGGGTGTTTGGTGGGGCGGCGCTTGGTGGGGGGTGTTCAGCGGCGCTCCGCTCGGCAGGGGATGTTCGGCGGCGCTCTGCGTGGGGGGGTTCAGCAGCGCGGCGGGGGGCGGGGGGCGTTCGGCAGCGTGGCGGGGGGCGGCGGTTGTTCGGCGGCGCAGCGCTCGGCGGGGGGGGGTTTCGGCGGCGCGGCACTCGGTGTGGGGGTGTTACGGCGGGGCGGCGCTTTTTTTTGCTGCTTGGGGCGGCAAAAAAGTTAGAGCCTGCCCTGATATTAGGTGTTTTAATAAGACATTGCTTTTATATTTTATAGGCCAATTTTTCAGTCAGTTTCAAGCCACCACCCCTCTTTTCTGAATGGAGTTTTCAACTCAAATGTCTCCATGTATGTATACAAATAAGAAAAGGGTTTAATTACCTGATCAGTGCACTCAGATTTATGTGTTTTCTTTACATGGTCTTGTAAGAGCTCTCGCTATAGACTGGTGTTCATAAGATATGGGACTGATTTGTGGTTCTGCCATAGACTTTCTATGTGACCATTCCCAAATCACTTAGGGACAGATTTTCAAAAGTGCTCAGCATTGGCCTAACTGTGCTTCTATTGAAATTGATAGTAAAATTCCCATGGACTCCAATAAGAGCAGTATAAGTCCAAAGCTGACTGCTTTGGAAAATTGAACCCTTAAGCTCTTTGTGCTCAAGGGTATGTCTACACTGCAAATAAAAACTTGCAGCTGACTCGTGCTCATGGAGCTTACGCTAAAAAGCTGTTTAGCTGCGGTGTAGACGTTCAGGCTCTGTCTGCAGCTCAGGTTCTGGGATCCTCCCATGTTTAGGATCCTAGAGCCTGACTGTGTGCACTGCTACTAAACAGCCCCTTAGCCTGAGCACAGTGAGCCTGAGTCAGCTGGCATGGGCCAGCTGCGGGTGTGTAATTGCAGCGTAGACATGGCCTCAGTTCCCCATTTGTAAAAGGAGATATTAATACTTCTGTTCTTCACTGGGATGTTGTGGAGCTAAATTAATTTTTATGTGGTGCTCATAGAACCATATGCTATAGAAAGAGCTGCACATAAGTAAATAAATTTGTATGCTGCATACAGTAGTGGGTAAAATGTGGTTGGTTCAGTAAATTTAGTTCTATTTGTCTTTTTTTAAAAAGACAGTTATTTGTACACTCTCATCTGTATTTCTAGATTCACAAAAGAGGTGAGTGATTAGTTAAAACAAGTCAGAATCCCTGATTTATTATTCCAGAGGCTTTAGTCCAAATTTCTTTAGCATAAATAGATAAATTATTTAACAATTTAGGGTATACAAATGGATATATTGTAAGAAAAGCTCCCCCATAATGAGCAATGGCTTTTGTGGATTTTTGTAATTAGCCAAAAATTTGTCTTTAAAAATGAGTTTCTAAGATATTGGCTGTCCAATTTCAATGCCATCAGTCATCTGAATTTGTTTTATTTAGAGATACTGACTGGCACACTAAAGGAAAAAAAATAGATAATTTGCCAAAGGCAGATGTTTGAAAGCTGTAAACTCATATCGATGACCCATAAATCTTACTAACTCCTATTTACAGTGGAACTTTTCAAATTGACTTTAGATATGGCTAATGGTGAAATACATCTCAAATAGAAAGAAATAAACCAATGAATGAAGAAGGGAATAAACCAAATGTTTTATCACTAGTGGCATAAGAGGTGTTTTTTTGAGTGAACACCAACCTATAACAGTGTATGAAATTCAAAGATGGGTGTACTAGGATCACCAGCCAGCTCTAGGAGCAAGGGCCTCAAGGCAAAAGCTTTAAAGTGTGGAATGAAATCTTGTTTTATCATTGTCATTCTGAAAAGGGTGTACATCCCCTACATCAGTACTGTTTATAGCTGATTCTTAGTGGCACCCGAGGAGCACAATGCTGTTCAGTGGTAGGAAGCAAGAGAGAGGCACTTGAACAAACTGTTCCAAGAGTCACTTTTCATACCCAGCCAAAAAAGGATTATAATAATACAAGATAACAATATAAAATTTTTAGTAATCCTATTTGTTTCTAGTATTAATAATTCTTTTCAAATTGATTCTTCTGTAATAATAATAAACTTTGGAAAGATTCCAAACCTTTTCTGGTAGGGAGGGAGAGAAGCAAGATAGGAAATTGCTTCTATATAGTAGAAATATTTCTTGTTTATTTTTCCCCAACCCCCCAGGTTGCTAGTTGCAAATGAGCCAGTCTTGGTCTCTTGAACTCGCATACTCACTAAAGGAAAGAGATGCTCAGTTGGTATCATGCCCTAGGAAATAGGTTACAGCTGTAGAAGTTTACAAAACTGTGGGAAGGAGACTAAAGAAACATTGTCTATCAGGTGTCCATACAAAGAATTTTAGTGGTGTTTTCTAACACCTCCAAACATACCATGGTCAACAGGCCAATGGGACTCCTGACATGGTTGAGGACACCTCATACTGTACATGTCTAAAATTTGTAGCAGAAAGTTGTTGTTTTTCTCTTATCCAGTATCTGCTGTGATGCAAAGTCAGTGCCTAGGATCTTGACTGCTTTGACTAATGTTGTCTGAAAATAAATAATGAATTAAAGCCACATTTCTAGGGAAAAGATCCCAGTGAGCAACAAAGGATATAAAGTAATATACTATGCAATTATGATTGAAGCTGTCACAGGGTTCATGGTGCAATCCAGACCAGTGGGGTGCCTTACAGTGCTTTGTTGCTGTAGCTCCCAGCCTGGGATGTTCCCAGCTAGCCTACAAACATGCAGGTCACACCCTGGGTGTCTGTGTGCTAGCCAGCTCTGATTCATCAGTTCTGACCCCAACTGCCCCTCTACAGCCCCATAGTCCCACACTGGCTTCCACTGCCTTGGTTACAAACAGCATGGTGACCCCAACACACTCCCAATCCTGAATGTTCCCAAATTCAATCCTGAATGTCCCTCTCCTGGACAGTTCAGAGAAATAATAAGGTACATTTTAAAGAGACAAAAACACATCACAACGTATTAACTGGGGTGAATACACCCTTCTCTGCAAACACTGTGCTGAGTTGGTTTGTAGTAAGAATAAAACACATTTATTAACAATAGGACACAGGTTAAATGATGCCAAGTAAAAGGAATAAAGTTAGGAAGGGTTACAAGCAAATAAAAGTGAAAACATGCATCTAAAAGTCTAAAACTTAATCTAGCAAGGGACAGGCTTTGTTCAAGATGGTTTCTTTCACCAGTCATTCTACTTCCCAGCCATGGCTGATTTTTCCCTTAGTCAGGACCTTCCACAATAGTAGAAGGGGCTGGCTTCCCTGGTCTTCCTAGATGAAAGAAAGTTTAAACACATTTTAGTCATAATTTCAGCATATATCCATAACTCTTAATACGCACCCCATGCATACATCACTCAGGAATATTAATAATCAATGAGTTATTAGTTTTCCAATGACATATTACATGACACCTTTGAGATACAGATTACAACTGTCATGAGTTGCGGTACACTGACTTGGTCAGGCCAGCTGAAACTCATTACCTGTTACTAGTGAGCCCCTTGCCTTCTGGGACTGGTATGCTCTTAGGGTCACACCATCCCCCTTAAAAAAGTGCAGATTGTTAGCCACCATGTTTTCTTTCCCCTTTATAAGAAACCTGTTTTGTAACCTTTGTCTCTATACAGTCTCTCTATACAGTCTCTAGGACATAATATCAGAAAGTTTCCATAATTTCACCTACAGACTTGTTGCACACATTTCAGAGTGACGTTAATGACCAGAGTGGTGGTAAATTTCAAATGATCTATTAGATGTCACTTTTTAAATAAATATCATGACCCCAGTGTGTGAGGTGTAATGAGTATGTCAGGCCTGTCAAGAATTGCTGACACAGAGTAGTGAACCACAAATTGGTCTCAGTGTCACAGTTGCCCATTTAAGGCAATTGTCTGAGTAATTCATTGTAAACAATATGGTGACTTGGTGACTGGTGTGAGACAGACAGCCATCACGTGATGTGGGAAAAGTGCATTCAGAGATATTTACTTCAGCTAATACCATCACTGTATAAGTGGCAGGTTTTCCGATTTATGAAGAATAGGCCCTGTTTTAGCAATAAATTATATCATTGTCTGTATTATCTGTTCAACATGATCATTTAGTCCAGTGCACACCAGTAGTCTTAAAACATTTCCTTCAAATGTGCATATTAATATATTTAGATATCGGCATCTCTGCTATTTTTTATATAATTACTATTGCTATTTTTAGATGTAACAACCTCACATTGATACAAACTGTCACTCTTTCTGGAGGCAGGCAGTATAAGCTGTTGATTTCCAGGTCACATTTAGAATATTCATTTTGATGTTCATCCAGGAAATAAACATATGGGGAGATTGTTGAGGTGCTGGCAATGTGGCTTTCTCATTCTTTTGTAAAGGATAAATAGTGCTGAGTACATGGAGTGTTGGAGAGGTTTGATTCTTCAAGGGTAGCTTTTAGGAAATGTGTTATGGTTCTGAAAATGAAAATTAGAGCTGTGGCTCACAGACAGCACCATTGTGGAGAAACAGTCTGACTTTCAGGAAACTTGTGTTGTAGATCAGATCTTCATCTTCAAAAACTCCTTTAAAAAGGATGAGATGGCAAAGATGTCCTATGAGAGAGTGTGTTTTGTAGGCATCTAACCTAAAGGCTCAAATTAGGAGTCGGAATTGGTGTTTTAGGGATAGAAGGAGATTTTTATGTACTACTGTAGAAATATACAAGATGCACCTTTAATAATATAAGGTTTAGCACATTGTGAATGGTCTGAGTCCCAACACAGAACATGCATATGAGGTTCAGTATTCGCGCCTCTGGTTTTCCTTTGTTCTAAAGAACAAGCATAAATCTTAATCTGAGTTTCCTCTTTAGATGGCTCTTTGTAGGATTTCCTCCTACAAGATCTCCTGTCTCACTCTGAGAGCCTTCTCTGGCCTTAGACACTTTCACTCTTTTATCTTTCTGAAATAGAGAGAAGATATTCTGGCTCTTAGATGAGCAATAGATTAGACCAGTGACTCTCAACCTTTCCTGACTACTGTACCCCA
Source organism: Emys orbicularis (assembly GCF_028017835.1). Lineage (NCBI taxonomy): Eukaryota > Metazoa > Chordata > Testudines > Emydidae > Emys > Emys orbicularis. Next base: position 77,299,166 of record NC_088687.1, on the reverse strand, counting down.
TTAAGGAGTCTGATTTGTCTTATGTACCCCCAAGTTTCACCTCACTTAAACTATCTGCTTACAAAATCAAATATAAAAATACAAAAGTGTCACAGCACACTGTTACTAGAAATTTTCTTACTTTCTCCTTTTTACCATATAATAAAATTAATCAATTGGAATATAAATATTGTATTTATATTTCAGTGTATAGTATATAGAGTAATATAAACAAGTCATTGCCTGTGTGACATTTTAGTTTGTACTGACTTTGCTAGTGCTTCGTATGTAGCCTGTTGTAAAATGAGGCACATATCTAGATGAATTGATGTACCCCTGGTATACCTCCTCTGCATACCCTGCATACCCTGGTTGAGAACTACTGGATTAGAGCAAAGTCTACATAATGGGTTCTAGACCCTGACCTAACAGATGAAACCATTGGTCCAATTCCATTGTCCAGTAACTGATTCTTCAAAGGAATGCAAAATTTCCATATCCCAACTATGCAATGGTGTACATGAAGGATTTTTTTCCTTCCTGACTCCTGCAGGATATCAGTTTGTTTGATGTAGCCTACGAAAGCTTATGCTCAAATAAATGTGTTAGTCTCTAAAGTACTCCTGTTCTTTTTGTGGATACAGACTAACACGGCTGCTACTCTGAAACCAGTTTGTTTTGAAGCATTTTCATTATAATCTTATGTATAAATACAGATGTTGTTAATGGTCATAAAAGTGTCCAGCCCTTTTCTTATATATTGCTACATTGACACCTCCTTCAGCACTGATTTCCACAGGTTTACTATATACCGTGTGAAGTAACACATGCTTTTATTTCTAAATATACTGTACATCTGTTTGATCAAGATTTCGTATTATGAGACCAGATAAAAAGGAGGTACTGCTCAGTTTTCATTATGCCCATAATATTTTTGAATACCGCTAACAAGTTCTACATTTTTTTTTCTTGTGAGTTAAATAATTATTTTTTCAATGTCTCATCATACAAGTACCTTAAAATGACTAGTGGAACTGTTGATTAGAGCCCTCAGTAAGTTAATCCTCAGAACAAGCCATACCCCACAGTAGCCCAGCAGGTCACCATGGTTCTTAACTGCAAAAGATGAAGAAGGTAGTAATATGGAGAGCTTAGAACACACAATCTGCTCATCCACAGTTTGTCAACAGCCAAAAGCCCACCAGCAGACATATGGTAGAACAATAAAGGAAGTTTTAAGACGTTTCTTCTCAGACATAATTGCATAGGTCAGATTATGGTCAGTAGAGCTCTTTCATGCAATGGCCTTAGAGTGACATACAAAATAAATAAACAAATAAGTACTCAGATCCAATCTTCATCTTTGAATTCCTTACAGAAAAAAATGAAATCACTCTGTGCCTCACTGAGACAAAGGTAAGGGCACCAGAACATAGAACAACCCCTATACAATCAGATTTACTAGAATTTGAACCATTTACAAAAATGCTAATACTGGAGAACCTCCAGTCCACTAACTGTAAAACTAACCTTTGCCTCCCTCACTGAAACATAGCAAAGGACACCTGGCCTCCTACTGAGATCATCAAGACCTCTTCAAAGAAGGTGAATTATTAGGCATCCCAAAGAAAGCAGTAGCCTAGCCAGCCCAGAGGAGATGTACACTTAACTGCAGTGGCCTTTTTGATATTTTCTTTTCAAAGTTATTGAGAAGGTGGTGGCATCAAAGCTCCTTCAGTATATACCCCCTTCCATCTGCAAGGGTCTCTCACTCAGGTTCAGAGCAAGACACACCAAGGAATAGCCAGCTGGCATTGATGACTTTCTTATAGCCTTGGATAGGAAGTGTAATTTATATTCATGTTGTTAGATCTCTCTGCAGCCTTGTATATTTGATAATATGATGCTGATAACATGTAAACAAAATCTTGCAAGGGTAAATGGGGCAATACTCCCTTAGAGTCCCTCATTCTTGTGAGGCAGATCCCAAAGAGGTCCAAATCAGCACTATCTCCTTTACACTCAGGCCTCTATCACATCAAGTTCTGCAAGGGCTCAGTATTCTCTTCTCTTTAAAATCCTGTCCGAGACAGTTCAAGAGAATAAGATGCCATGGACTCTCATGCTAACAATATGGATGACACTCAAATGTAGATCTCTTCCATTAGGTCATCTTTGCAGTCATCAAGATGTCTAAATACTTCAGAGAAGGAGAAGGATGCAGTTGTCTCAGATTCAACCCCCAAAAGACAGAAATGATGGTGGTGAGATGGGAAAATATTTAGAGGAACTTGTTTATTCTTTAACCTCACCAGACATCAGACCACAAAATGTCAAAGTGGAGCCTTGGAGTCCTGGTGGACTCACCAATGATCCTGGGCATGAGGAATGTCTTCCACCATCTTCAGCTAACCAGGAAGCTACACCGCTTATTCAGAAGACCTGGCTATTATGATCCATACAACTTTTTACACCTGGTTTCACTACTGCAACTCACAGTACCTGGGTCTGAATGCAACCACCACAAGAAAGCATTTGACACCAGGCTTCCTAAACAACAAAGAACGATGCAGATGTAACCCACAGACACATCAAGATGCTTCAAATAGAATTCAAAGTCCTGGCTCTGATCTGTGTAGATCAAAATGGATTGGGACTTGAGTACCTCAGGGAGCACCTCATTCTCCTCAGCCCTTCAAGACAACAGTACTCCTAAGAGATGGTGATGCTGGAGAGACCCAGGTTTACACTGTTTGGATTTGAGACAGAATGACCTCTAGCTAGACAGCATCTTTCCAGATTTCGGAAGCAGTTGCTCTCTCAAACTCTGTACTCAGATAAGTGCGCACAACTCTCACCAAAGTACATTTTATAAATATCTGAGTACAGAATTTGCCCTTTGATGGATAAATTTTAGCTCCGTGACTTGTTTCTTGGAGACTTCTATCTTTCTCAAAGCCATTCCCTGCTTTCTCATAAAATGTGCCTCTGCAATAGGAATTCTGTCACTGATTTCTATAGTAAGGCCTGTAAAATTAATTTTGGTTATTGATGTTTGCTGTGAATTGTACATTCATGGTCTGGAAAGACTCCAGTAGGGATGAATGTTGTTACAACTCTTGTCCTTTGTATATTTCAAGATGACCTGCTTGAGTGAAGACAGAATTCACCTCTAAAAATAAGTGATGTCCATGTAATGTAAACTGAAGCTGACTTTAAAATCACTGTATGATCAAAACCACAATTTTTGAGAACTCCAAATCAATTTTGTGCCCAGGTAACTGAAAATATTTCTACCAATTAAAAGTTAAATTGTTTTGACCAAGTACTTAAATAGTTTCCTAATGATTCCAACAATAAGAGAAATCTAATTTTCCATCTTTGGTTGAGTCTTATAAAATCTTTTGACTATTTTGTTTTTGTTGTTTTTAACAGAACCCTAACAAGCAGACAAACAAACAGAAAAAGATGGCCAGATATCCAAAACTGTGACTTAAAACATTATTCAGGTGAAAGTTGCCAAGCAGTCATGTTTGAGGTAGAATTCTTGGCTTTAACCTTTGAGCACATATAGTTAAAGAAATATTGGTGCAGACAACTAAAATAGCAGGTTTTGTTAAATAGAGTTAGATACACCAGATGGAAGCAGATGATAAGGATGACATTTGAACAGACGAACCCCCTGCCTTTTCAAGCTGAAATTCCAGCTGAGGGGAGTTCTCAACATGTGGCCCTAGAAAGGTTGCTGGAAAAGATTTTCAAGATATAATGTCAGGGAAATGACCACACATACAAACTGACTGTCGCACTTCATCTGAATACTTTACTGAAAACAAACAAACTGGAATCTTAGAGCTTTGATTTGTGGTCTAATATTCAAATGTAATTGTAATATTTAGTTTCTTCTAGATTACTGATATCTTGCAGCCCTCTAAGAGAATGATGAAGCCAGCTGGTTTATAGTAGAATATTATGGTCCAAGACTAAGATACAGGTGAGAATAAAAGAAGAACTATACTCTCCAATATGAATAATAGCAAAAATGTGCCCCTATCAGTCTTATTTTTGCGCGTTGTCATGACTAAATTACACCTGAGTAGTTACCTTTTATTGTCTTTGAAAAATGACTCTTTCGTTCAAGGCTTCTGCTTCTACGTCCTACTTTGTCTTTTTCAGACTGTGCTGTCCTGATGAAAATTAGTCACTCGGAGCTACGTTGTGAAACCCTGTCACAGGCGTAGCTGGTCCTTTTAAGAGGAGTTGAGCTCAGCTGTGCCACGCCATGCTATGCCATTCCCCAAATGATTCTGATCCTCTAGGAAACAGGTTGCTCAGTTCAATGATCAGACCCAGCTGGGGAAGAGTTAAGTGACTTCCATAAAGGACTGAGAGAGCTCGGTTTGGGAGGAGAGCTAAAAGAGGGAGGTTGTCTCCTGTGACTGGCTCTAAAGGGAAAGAGTGACAGTGGAGAAGGAGGTTCATGTGACAGGTCTGGGAAAAGGCCCCCCACAGGCAGATGGCCTGGTGGTAGAGTGGAATAAGGATCCAGTCTGGGGGAAGGACTCCAGGGGAGAAGCCTTGAAGGTCAGCAGCTTAGGCAGGAGCTGCACCTCCAGTGAAAAAGGCTGGAAGGTCATCACTCACTTAGAGAACTGGATAGAGGGCAGAAGAGCCTTTTGTTTTTTGCCGTTTGGACTGGAGATTGCTCCTTGACAGGGCCTTCAAGAGAGAAGGTAGGCCTGTTGCAGGACTATTATTGGCCTAGGAGGGAAACAGAGTCAGAGCCACTGCTGCGTTGTGCCACAGTGGGCTACAAGGAGGTCATGATGCTACAACTTCTTACTCACTTTGGTAAGCAGTCACTCACGTGAGTAGTCACTTGAAATCAATGGCACTACTCATGTGAGTGACTACCCCTAATCTGGGCCTGTGTGTTCATTTCATAATAGTTTGCTTAGTTTTTTTGAACACTTGCTTAATGCACATCCAGAATTTCTACTGTTTTAAAAGATCTCAAAATAGACACTATCACCTGCATTGTCCTTCTCCCAACCCCTTTTATGCTTACAAGATTATGTCAGAATTTCTCTAACATTACATTACTTGCCTAGACACTTCTCTGGTTAGTGTATATTTTTTTATTAAAATTTCTTTGGCGCTAATGTCGCCACCCTTATTCTGAGTGGTGTCTTACTCCACGCTTATTCCCATTGTAGTCACTAGGACTAGTGCAGTGTTTCTCAAATGCGGCTACCGTGGCCGCATGCGGCTACCAGAGGCTTTTTTTGCGGCCACAGCCTTCTGGGCAGTGATGGGGGGGAGCAGCAGCCCCTCCCCTGGGGCTGCCAGCAGGGGTTGGGCTGTGCCCTCCTGTGCAGCCACAAATGCCAGAGGAGCAGGCAGCTGGTGTGAGTTCCCCACCTTCCCTGGGGTGGTGGGGCTCGGGCTTCCAGATTCAGCCCTCGGGTGGCAGATGCCAGGCTCTGGCCACAGGGCTTCAGGCTCTATCCCTCAGCTGGGGGGCTTTGGGCTCCAGCCCCAGGCTCCCCCCACAATCGCCCCGGTCCCCACTGCCTCCCTACCCACCTCTCCATCCATGGTTTGTTGGGGCTGCACAAGTCTGCTGTGAAAAGAGATATTTGTATGTTTGTTAATACTGTATCACTTTTCACTGCCTCCCAGCTAGCTAGTAAGTCTGCAGTGAAAAATGATATATACAAATATACATATATCAGTTTTCGCAGCAGCAGCCTTACTTGCTAGCAAGTCTAAAAAAAGCAGCTAAAAAGCAAAAGAAACAACAAAATAGAAAAGAATGTGCGAAGTACCTTATTTTGTTTCTATTCTGTTTAGGTCCAGTGAAGAATAGAGACAACTGTACATTATTTTTATTATTGAGTCTGCAAAAAAAAATCGCTACATAAATAAATTATGCATATATAGATGTCCAAATAATTATATTTTTGTTTTTCCTAAAGTTAATTACGTATTTTAGTAAACATTGTCAGAGCTGCCATCAGCAAGATTTGGTGGCCGCACTCTAGGACCACCAAAAAATTTCTTGTGAGAACCTTTGAACTAGTGGTTGTGGAATAAGGTACTACTCAACTTGAGAAAGGGTATCAGAATCAAACTCATTGTTCTAAAAACCCACTCTATATATCCAACACAGCTGATCATTAATCTAAAATATTTTTATTTTATTTATTTGAAATTAAAAAATATTTTAAATAAAATATTTTATTAATTACCTTTCCTACAAAGTACTGAGTCTTTTTTAAGAGACAAGCAGTACCAGAGACTGATTCACAAAAAGGTTTATTTAATGTAGCCAACGTATAGGCCTAACTTTTCCTTATCAAGGAAGATACTGATATTATGACCCAGTTATGACCTAGTCAAGCAATGAAACTCTTTAGCTCTATCTCACTATTCAATGCTATAAGAGAAGATCCTTTGTCCCAGAATTGAAATCTGTTGTTGTAAGAGGTAAAGAAACTTATTCTTGACAATTTTCAGCATGCATGGCTTACAAATAGAGGATTTTTGCCTCAGGGTAGATCCTTTGCAGTCCTCTAAGGACAGACTATTAACAGTTTAAACCTGTGCTTCATTGGGAGACGGTGATTTGGCAACTGGCCAGTGTTGCAGATTTGCCACATGATACCCAAATTATATATGGATAATGCCAAAGGCTGGCATTTCACATAGTTTTCCTTTCAAGGGTGGGTATCTGTCTATTTCACGTCTCTCTGCGACTCTTGCAGAGGAGATCAGACTCAGAAGCAGTGGAACAGAGCTCTTTAGTCCAAACCTTTGGAAGATAATAACTTTGGGATGTTAGAAAAAGAAGATTAAAAAAGAAGAGTACTGGTGTTCTGTTTTTCTTCCCCAGAGATCACACACAGTTCAGGGCAATCCTCAATCAGAGATTACAGATTTTGAAGTTCTGTTTTACACAATAACATACCTATGTATGGTAGAGGAAAGGTTCCTCACACTGCAAAAATCCCATCTGGTTACTTTGCAACTGGTCTTGTCTAATGGCCAGCTGAATCCCAGCAAACCCATTTCAATAAAGTACTTTCTTTTTAACATATGGGCAGGGTAAAGAGCCTCAAGCATCTGAGTGTATACCATGTAGAGTGATGTTCTGATCTCACTGGTAACTAGTACTTCACTTCAGTCAGTGGGGTATAGTGGATTTACACTGGTATATCTTAGGTCAGGATTTGATACTAAGGGCCTGTCTTCACTACCAGGGAGATTGATGCTGCTGCAATTGATGCAGTGGGTGTCGATTTAGTGGGTCTAGTGAAGACCCATTAAATCGACAGCAGAGCACTCTTCGGTACTCCAGCTCACCAAGAAGAGTAAGATAAGTCGACCAGAGAGCGTCTCCCGTCGACACAGCACAGCGAAGACACTGGGTAATTCAATCTTAGCTCTGGCAACTCTAGCTATGTTATTCATGTAGCTAGAGTAGAGTAAGTGTGCCCTCCTGTGAGCACACTTCACTAGAGTTAGTGAAGACAAGCCCCAACAGTAACAAAGATATATTCCAGCGGATTGCTCACACTTTTAAGGCAGTAATTTAGACAGACTCTGAACTTGTCTGAATAGGATCTCAATAAAAGGTTTCAAGATTGTCAGCTAACTCTTCATTCTGTGGAAAGAGGAAAATCCCAATGCGATACATATATGCTATTTCGACCAATTCTTCCAACCGAGGCATTGGCTGTTTAATTGCTTATTAACTCTGTATCATTCTTAAATAAAATATTTTCTACTGTGGCTCCTCTTTTATTGTAAAAAGTATTTGAAAATCTGGATCTTATAAGCATTAGTTTAATTAAGCATAAAATATATCATGAGAACGTGTTGACAGTATAGCATGTTACTTACATTCATGAGACCTGATAGCAAATCTATGCTTGAGAACTGTACATACAATAAAAAATAATGCAAATGATGCAAATGATCCCAAGCTTTGTAATTACAGAGATATTGTACGCTTGAGGATGGTAAATATTTTATAAGCTTCCTAGTGTAGTAAACTATGTTTCCATTTATTCTGTTGACCATAATCTCCTTTTGCCTGCTTAGGTTATTAGATGTACTTTATTCAAGAGTCTTCATTCACCCTGGGCTAGGGATCCCAAATGGAGAGCTTCAATGCCAAGGTTGCTTTAAATAATAATAATAATAATTAAAAAAAAATAATTAACCAGCTGCAGCAAACCCTTTTTAGTGTGGATTTTGTAACTTATCCCGAAAACAATGCAAGTGTTGATGAGCCGGAAATATTTGGTCAAAAATAAATAACTAAGTTTAAACTTTTTATTGTAATTTTATATTCCAAAAATATGCAAAACTATGCCACATGCTAATAAATTAAAATTTAAGGCATTATGTGACCAGCATGCTTCATAAACTTGTGGGGTAGCGGTGATGGGACAAAATTTTAATTTCAAAGTGAAGTGAGAAACAGCTGGCAACAGACTCAGAGGACCTGTAGCAACTGTGTGGTGGGGAGGGGAGTTCAGAGACTCCTGCACGTTAAGTGCCCGATTACTTTTTCTGGTTGGGACATTCAGCACATAACCCTGTAATTTCATTTTCTGATAAATGTTTGCAATTCACCTGTAAACTTGATCTTAGATTTGATTTTATAAGACTAAACCACAAATGGAAAATTAAATTTCTCTTACAGTAACTCCTCACTTAACGTTGTAGTTATGTTCCTGAAAAATGCGACTTTAAGTGAAACGATGTTAAGTGAATCCAATTTCCCCATAAGAACGAATGTAAATGGGGGGTTAGGTTCCAGGGAATTTTTTTTTGCCATACAGTACAGTACATTACTATAGTTGGGAGGTGCCCCCGCCTTACCCCACACAGGCACAGCCCACTGGCACTCGAGACAATGAGGCAGGCAAGGAGGCTGAAGGTGCTGTTAGGCTAGGAGAAGCATGTTGTGCAGCAGCAGCGGCAGCTTCCCCTACTCTGCAAGCACCAGGGGCGGGGGGGGGGGTGTTTCAACCCTCGGCCCACCCACGCCACCCCTTCCCCCAAGCCCCCACGCTTAACCTGCTTCTTCTTCCCCTCACTTCCTCCCCCTTTACTCCGCATGCCGCATCCTCGCTTCTCCCCCCTCCCTCCCTCCCTGCCTCTGCCCGCAGCAATCGGCTGGCTTGCGGCATTCAGGAGGGAGAGGGGAGGAGCAAGGACTCGGTACGCAGGACCCCCTCCCTCCCCTGCCTCCTGCCCATGGCAATCAGCTGGTTTGCGGCGTTCGGGAGGCAGGGGAGGGAGGGGGAGCCTGCGCACCGAGTCCTCGCTCCTCCCTCCTGAATGCCGCAAACCAGCTGATTGCTGCGGGGGGAGGTGGGGGAAGGCATTGATCCGCGGGGTCTGACGGTGGGCGGGAGGCGCTGGGGGGGGGCGTAAGGGAGCTGATGGGGGGCTGCCAACTGTGGACAAAGCAGGCAGCCAAACGACGTTATAGCGAAGCATTGCACAACTTTAAATGGAGCATGTTCTGTAATTGAGCAGAAACATAAGATCGAAACAACGTTAAGCAAGAGGACGTTAAGTGGGGAATTACTGTATTTCTCTTATTGTTGGAATCATTAGGAAATGATTTAGGTACTTACATGGCCCCATAACTATCGTATTTGTGCACCTAAATTGGCCATATTTCAGGTGGATATAACTTGCAAACTGGCTTGAGTGAGTCTCACTGGGGAGCTGTGCCAGACAGCAGTGGAGGACCTATGATTGCGGAGAGGGTAAAGGACTGCCTGGGGACTTCAGACTGCTGAGAATTCCATTCCGTCCCACTTTATCCTTGCAGAGAACAACCTGCATTCCTCCAAATGGATTTCTCAGTGAGGTCCTGTCTCCACCCTTAGTCCAAGAAGCAACAAAGAGAGGTGGCATGTGGCTGAGTCTTTGAGGATAGCCTCACTTGTTTTACCATGATAATATCTTGATGTACTCTCACAGAAATTTCAGCTATGTAAAGTTTGGTGCAAATCATCTCTAAAAATATTTTACAAAAGGGTGGGTAGGTGGTGTGGGAAGAGTCCACACAAACTTCAAACCATACACCGTGGACGTGGGCCTCTTTTAGGATTAATCACATAAAATTCTTCTCTTTATTCCTCATAGTCTACAATTTCACCATAATTAGCCCACATGGTCCTGTTCACGCCATTGTAAATCCCCCTTAACCATGCCCAACCTTGTCCCCTGTATTTCCAGTTTTCTCTGACTCCTCTAATAAGTCTCCCCACTCTAGTGTATTGAATCACCATGCACTTCCTACATATGTAGATCGGAGAGGAGAAGCAGGGATATAATAGAGAGCATGTAGGGTTGAGTGGAGATGTCGGGCACCGAGGGAGAAAGAAGCACTTCAACTGAGAAGGGCCCGGGGAGGAAACAAAGGGAAGAAGAACTGTCCTTTAACGAGCTACCTGTGGGTAATCAGAGAGGCTTTACCACCAGTGGCTTTTTACATGGGGAATCCAGCTAAAGGTAAAGCTAATCTGCTGGTGTGCAGAGACCACTGCCTATCATGCTAACGAATATCGTCTTGCTCTTTGCTTATACACCCTGTCTGTCTGTATCCATCTGTTGAATCTTATCTTAGACTGCAAGCTCTTCTGTTCTGGGATTGCATAATTCCTGGCATAAAGAAACCCTCGTCTATGATTGGGGTTTCTAGATGCTACAAGAATACAAATAATAGGTGAAGTCATATTTGGTTCTTAGCCTTTATCATGAGGATCTATGGGCTTGTTTGAATACTGCAGTAGGCTAGCATGGTTGCATTTCTTTCCTGAGCCTCTCTATGAATTTTAATGTAATCATACATAAACTCATTTATGTTCCTAGAACTGCCTTTGAATGTTAGCAGCCTGAGAATAAATTGGAACACGATTGGATTCTTACGAATGAATCTTCTAGATTGTACAGCTCTTGGAGACTTTAGAAAATTTTCTTTCTTTCTTTTCTTTTCTTACAATTGTCATCCAAACGCCCACGGCTAGTAACACAGTGCAGAGAAAGATGAGAGCAAAGGCTGTGGAACGCAGACTTCACGAAGAAAACAGGCTCTAGTGTCTTAACTGGTTTTGACAAGCTGCAAAATTGTATTTGGTAAAAAATGTTGCTGTAGATTTTTTTTTTCATTTACTTAGACAATCATGCTGCATGATTAGAAGAGAAAGATTCTTAGAAACTCATCATTTCTGTATTTAAAGGTCAGCAGCACTGGCAAATTAGTCCTTCCCAGATCTTCCATTTAAGACTTGGAAACCTCCATTAATGGAGTTTAATTTAAAATAACAAAATTATTTAAATAATGAACAGTTTAAATACTGTAGCTGCTCCTGAATAAATAAATAAAATAAATCAGCATTCATGTTAGTTTATCCTGCTTTATGACCATGTATCTGGTCATGCCTAGGCTGAGCTGTGTGTTGCTTCCTGACCTGAAGATGAGTCCATTTTCCCAAGCCCTTCATTTGGTGTCATTATTTCAATGGTTTTATTCTCCTCTTTCCCAACCGCCCAATTTATTATTACTTTTTTTAAGTTAGTACTTGTCTTTGGGACATTAATGCTTGATGACAATGGAAACAGAAGTCTGCTAATCTTATCGATAGGCCAGGGCAGCTGCAGTGCAAAACTCTTCATGTGCCTTGTCAGAGACCTTAATCTTCACCTACCTGAAGGAACCGTCCATTCTCTAGTGTGTTACCTTTCCCTTCAGCACCATAAAGGTCAGTCCTAGAGTTCTCCAAAACAGTAAATACAAGTTGTATCTCTTCATGTATAATGGTTTTTTGAACATGAATATAAATTTGTTTCCAAACAGGTCTGCCAGGCGATTCATGTTTCTCATGGGTGTGTGTGTTGAGAACTTTACCTTGCAATATTTTTTGACAATAAGGACTATGAATGAATAGCCTTAATAGTAAAGTAAATATTAATCCAGATTCACCACCAGTACACATGCTGGTAGAAGGTTTACTCTCACTCACAAACAGTGGTGGATCTCTCTGGTGGTGGAAACTGAGCCAAGACACTATGTTGTGACGGTGCTAAATGACAAAACTCCAGTTGCACAGCAGTTGGCTTGGAGGCATAGGCTAGAAAATGGGCAGTGCTGTCAGTAAAGAGGAGCAATTGGGAAGTGCACTGACTCTGAAGTTCCTCAGAGTGTCTTGCTGGTGGAACTCTTATGGAGCCTAAGTAGGGATTAAAAAAAACACTCTACCAGGACAGCCCCAAAGCAGAACAATGGTTGAAATGCCACCTGCTCTCCAAAAGAGTGAATCATGTATTTGGGTTAATGGGCTTGGTGTTTTTTACACATCTCTGGGTCAAGATGGCTGAATTTGCCCCACAACATTTAAATTTATTTAAAATCTTTAATTACATTCATTTGTTGAAATGTTAATGAAGATAGATATATGGTGCGTGGTTGCTATATGAGGGAAAGAGGACAATACATTAGTTCATGATAAGCATTTAAAATGGTTTTTATTTATCTCATAATTGTCATATCTCTTGATTGGAGAAGTTTTCTCAGAAAATATTATTCAACTATATAGACTCCCTTTTAAATTTGAGTAACTTATGAGCTGATGATACTATTACTGCAGTTAGTGTATCATATGTTTGTGTAGTTGTCTGTCAAGGGTCTCCATTAACTCCTGTAGGAACTTTCTCAGGTGTTTACCAGAATATGTGGCCATAAACTGGCTGTGCCCCCTCCTCCTTTTCATTTTCTTGGGACCTGCAGAGCAGCTTCCACTTGGCAGGGGGAAATGATGTCGCTTTCACTCTGCTACGCTCCTCTGTCGCCAACAGTTTCAAGGACATTAGAGTGATATTTACACTTTTTTTAAGTATCCACTCAACACAGTGGGGTAGGGTATGATATGGACGTTAAGGATTTTTAAAAAGTTGTACCTATTCCATAAAGACAGTGTTTACATGCTTCTCTGTGCTATATATAGTAATTTACAGCACTTACATATTTTTTGTTCCTTGTGTCAAGCACCATTTCTGTCCAAGGAAATCTTTTATTTGAAAAGCAAATATAAATGTCTCCTCTATCTTCTTTTAATGGCTCTTTTAACACACTGAAATTCACTTGTGCTTGACTGACTCTTGATTTTTCAGAACAAATAAAATGGGAACATCAATGAACTGGAAATTATGGGAATGTTACTAGTCCAAATATTCTTTTCAGTTATGTCCACAGGAACGGACTTATCAATTGTGAACCCCCCTTGTTCCCTCTTCTAGCACTTAAAACAAAAAGTTATTTCTACTGATCTCTGTTTCTGCCTTTGGTATTCTATTTTGTATATTAATTACACTCTGGAGCAGCTCCTCAGTTGGGGTACATTGTCATAGCTCCTTTGATTTCATCTGCCCCAGTGTGTGTACCAATTTTGATCTAAATTAATTTAGGATTATACGTGTCCTTAGATTTATATCCAGCTGTGATGGGTTCGATCACAGAAACCCCCTGCGGACTGCCAAATGATGTGCCAAGACTACTTCTGCCCCTGCTTTCCCTACCAGCTTGGGACTCCAGCACCCTGTCTTGTTGAGCCAGTCTGCTCCAACACAGACCCAGGGTCTGAACCACAAGCCCCAAAGCTGCAGACTTAACAGAAAGCAACTCAAGCAGTGTTCCTGTCTTTAACACTCAGATGCCCAACTCCCAATGGGGTCCAAACCCCAAATAAATCCATTTTACCCTGTATAAAGCTTATACAGGATAAACTCATAAATTATTCGCCCTCTATAACACTGATAGAGAGATATGCACAGCTGTTTGCCCCCCTCGCCCTCCAGGCACTAATGTATAATCTGGGTTAATTAATAAGTAAAAAGTGATTTTATTAAATACAGAAAGTAGGATTTAAGTGGTTCCAAGTAGTAACAGATAGAACAAAGTGAATTGCCGAGTAAAATAAAATAAAACGCAAGTCTGAGTCTAATACAGTAAGAAAACTGAATACAGACAAAATCTCACCCTCCATGATGTTCCAATAAGCTTCCTTTTACAGACCTGTCTCCTTCTAGTCTGGGTCCAGCAATCACTCACACCCCCTGAAGCTACTGCCCTTTGTCCCAGTTTCTCTCAGGTATCCTTGGGGGTGGAGAGGCTATCTCTTGAGCCAGCTGAAGACCAAATGGAGGGGTCTCCCAGGGGTTTAAGTAAACTTTCTTTTGTGGGTGGAGATCCCCTCCCCTCTCCTATGCAAAGTCCAATTCCAAGATGGAGTTTTGGAGTCACATGGGCAAGTCACATGTCCATGCATGACTCAGTTTTTACAGGCAGCAGCCATTGTTTACATGCTACCCTGAACGTCCTGAGGTAGACTTCTTATGTGGAGTGGAGCTTTCCAAGATACATTGTCCTTTAAGTGTTTCTTGATTGGGCACTTAATTTGCATATTTCTTTTTCAAGAATCTGACCAAATTCTTTACTAAGGCTACTTAGAAATCAAGCAAGTTCACAGCCAGTATTCATAACTTCGAATACAACAATGACACATTCATACAAGTATGATGAATAGATTCAGTAGATCATAACCTTTACAGAGATATGTTACATGGCATATGTAGCATAAAACATATTCCAGTTATATCATATATATACATTCATAAGCATATTTCCATGAAGCCTTATGGGGTGCACCGTCACACCAGCTATGATACTGAACGTATACTGAAATTGTTCTGTAGTTTCTGATATTTATATTCACTTCATAATGTGTGTGTAACTTTTCCAGATCATCTCAATATTTTCCCTGAAAGATAAAAACAGACTATTTTTCCCAACATTTCTACAAGGTCCTACAACTCCCTTAATCATTCAGATTACACTCTTTTATACATCCAGTTGTGTGTGGTTCTGAGCACCTCCTGAGAGTACCTACTGTTTTCAGTGGGAATCAAGAGCATTCACAGACTTGGATCCTGTAATAACATTACTGTTCTACTGAAGAGATGAAAATAGAGTCCAACTTTCCAAAAATGACTTTATCATGATTCCCTTTTAGTCCGACAGTCACTCTGGTCAACCCTGTTTTAGGGTCCATGCAAATTTTTTGTGTGTGGGTTCCGTATCTCAACAACATACATTTTAAGAATCCGCCTAATAACTCTCTATCACAGTTGAACATATTGAAATATTAGCATTTCATCCCTCCTTCCCTCCCATCCCCATAATCACTAAGAGTTTGCATGATTTGGGGCATACAAAAATCAAGGCACAAGAGTTTTAATACATGAAATGCATGTATTTAATATTTGCGATATCAATTAATAGCAATACATTTTTTAATAATAGGGGTACATGAGGAAGGGGGTTACGGATATAGCACGAACGTCACTTTTCATGTGATACAACAACCACTCTTTTAAATGTGAAAAATATTCAACAAAAAACTGGTTAAATACTTAATTTTGGAATCATAAATGATTACTAGTGTTCTCTCTCAATTAAACTATGGTTGTGTCTCCTAATATGAGTAATTCGGGTCACTGCTAGTCATCACTGTTTTCATCTGCAAATGATAACGCTGATTTTCTCAGGCCATTGCAACACAACGCACTTCCTTGGCATGCACAGAATATTATATGTGGCATTTATAAGGTGCATCTTTCTCACAAAAGCACTTGATTAACTTCAAAATATCTGGAGGAGCAAGCACAACATTATCTGCATGGTGTTTTGGAAGCAGAGACTTGGAACTATCGTGTATTCATCTGTACTACAATGGAACATATAGTGGTGCATCTAGCTCCAAAGCACTATTTTGCACACACATCTGAAGATGTGCTTGTTTTACATTTTCTGTACATCTTCAGTTATTAGTGATAAGGGGCTGAGCATTGATGTTGACATGGTTTACTTTGCCAATTTTCGCTGCCTATGATTTCTGTCATTTTTCCAACATGGTGGCACAATTGTCAGTAGTATGCAACCATGAATTTGGTTGCTGGTTCAATGATATTAGGCAATAGCTGCACTGATATCATCCAGCAAAGAGAGGGAGTAATCAGCTCACAGAATCTTCAACACAGTGCCTTTGCTGAGACCAAAATAGGAAGCTACTGTATCACAGCCTGAGAGTTTATGGGCAGCTAATGGTCCTGGTACAATGTTCTGGTCTTGCTCTGCAGTAGCACAGAGGTCTATTACAGCTCTCCCTTGGACTGAGGGTTTCATACTCACTAAAGATGTTAGGCTCTGCTCAAGGTAACGGTGCAAGAGTAAGACAAATACATCAGTGTCATCTGATGATAATGATGTTTCCACCAGTTTCTCTTTTGCAACCATCACCATTTGTTTTGCAAGGATGTTGCCAGCTTCCTCATGCCAGGTGGCCATATCTTCTGTGATGATCACCACACCTCCCTGGTTTATTTAAAATGGGGTCTTGTTTCTGCCTGCATTGAATAGCTTGTGCTTTAGTGTGTGGTATTGGCGAAATGTTTTATCTTGAATGAGTTCTGTACAAATGAGGTCGATCAGTTGTTTCTTATTTTCAGTAACTGTCAAGGCAACTTTCTGGGGAGGTAGGTGTGGACTTGTAATCAACTGATGTATTCTGTTTGCTTCTGTAGCTCTGCTAGAGCTTGTGACACTCTTTGTGGTTAAGTCTTTGTACCTGTCAAGGACAAGGTGTATAACACTTGCTGCTAGCTTGTGTTCAATGTAGACTCTGAAATTGGTCACAAAGTCTTTGATGATACCATTTGCTGGTCAGTGTACTTCCTGAAGAACTGCAGAACCATCAATGACTGTGCAGGTGACTTCTTGTGAAGTATATCTAGCTGATACCTCTGACTGCAGCTGGGTTTTTTTTAAGTTAGACTTAGCCTTGACAGTCCTCATGTCACCAGAGTCAGTGAACATTGATGTTGGTACAGGAGCCTGTGACAAAATATTCTTGATGTCAAGCTCTCGTGAACTTGCTTGTAAGCATGCCACTCTTGAATAGATGATGATGATGTTCGTCCATCGTTATCGATGAAGACCTCAACAACTCATTCTTTCGATGACCAGGCTCTGTGCATCCGAAGATGACTGATCAGTCCGATTCGGGCGTGGAATGTCCTGTCACACGTCGGGCAGACATGTAATGGCACTGTCGATGATGTACGAGCAGCTCTGGACTTGCACAGCTCACGCTTTTTTTCAGCCTCAGCAATACGCCTCGCCTCAGAGGTATTACTGCCTATGTGAATGAGGCTGTGCCACGCTGAACGGTTCAGTGCGAAGGTTTCCCATGTGGCGGTGTTGATCTCGAAGGACTTCAAAGAGGTCTTCAGCATGTCCTTGAACCGCTTCTTTTGTCCTCCATGGGAGTGCTTTCCCTGAGTGAGTTCTCCGTAGAAGAGCTGTTTAGGAATGCGTTCATCTGACATTCTCACAACATGTCCGGCCCACCTGGTCTGGGATCTCATCAGCAATGTGTGAACTGACGGCAGACTGGCTCTAGTAAGGACATCAGTATCGGGCACTTTGTCCTGCCATCTGATTTTTAGAAGCTTTCGCAGACAGGAAATGTGGAAATGATTGAGCCTTCGTGCATGACTCCGATAGACAGTCCACGTCTCGCAGGCGTACTGCAGAGTTGGAAGCACCACTGCTCGGTAGACCTTCAGCTTCGTTGGTAGGCTGATCCCTCGACGTTCCCAAACGTTGGAGCGCAATCGGCCAAATGCAGAGCTGGCTTTAGCAATTCTGCAGTTTACTTCATCATCAATTGACACTGCTCGGGAAAGGGTACTGCCCAGGTACGTGAAGTGGTCCACTGTCTGAAGTCTCTGTCCATTTACAGTGATGGACGGTTCTGAGTACGGAGCTGGCTGGTGCATGACCTCAGTCTTCTTGATGTTAATGGTGAGACCGAAGTTGTTGCATGCAGTTGAAAACTTGACCATACTGGCTTGCATTTCTGGCTCTGTACTAGCATTCAGCACACAATCATCGGCAAAGAGAAAGTCTCAAAGTACAGTTTTCTTCACCTTGGTGATGGCACGCAGTCGCCTCAGATTGAATAGTTTCCCGTCAGTTCTATACTTCAGGCCTACTCCTTCAGTGCAGTGTTGAAAGGCATCAGTCAAAGTGGCAGAGAATATCATGCTGAACAAAGTGGGTGCTAAAACACACCCTTGCTTGACGCCGTTGGTGACTGGGAAGGCCTCAGATGTTTCACCATCATCCAGGACACGAGCCATCATACCGTGATGAAATTGACACACCATTCGTATAAATCTGTCTGGACAGCCAAATTTTGACATGATCCTCCACAGGCCCTGGCGACTGACAGAGTCAAATGCTTTCGTGAGGTCCACAAAAGTTGTGTAGAGTTCACGATTCTGCTCTTGACATTTCTCCTGTAGCTGACGCACAGCGAAGATCATGTCAATAGTCCCACGTCCCTTGCGGAAGCCACACTGTGATTCTGGCAGTAAGCCCTTCTCCAGGTGAGTGATCAGTCAGTTCAACAGAACCCATGCAAGAACTTTCCCCGCTGTAGAAAGCAGCGAGATTCCACGTTGATTGTCGCATACCTGGCGATTGCCCTTCCTCTTATAGAGGTGCAAGATGGACGCGTCTCTAAATTCTTGTGGAATGGTTCCCTGCTTCCAGAAGGACTGAAACAGCTCAGTGAGTTTCCGTAGCAGCACGGGTCCACCGACTTTGTACACCTCTGCTGGTATGGCATCTGACCCTGGGGCTTTGCCACTTGACAGCTGATTGATAGCTTTCTTCACTTCATCCTCTTCTGGTGAAGCATCCATGGAGTCATTGACTGCAACCTGGGACATCTTGTCAATGGCCTCATCATTGATGACTGAGGGGTGATTGAGAATTGCTTCAAAGTGTTCTGCCCATCTCTGGAGAATCTGCGTCTTCTCTGTAAGGAGCACAGTACCATCAGAGTTCAGGAGGGGAAAGCTCCCAGAAGACTGTGGACCATAGAGTGTGTTAAGGGCTTCATAAAACTGCTTATAGTTGTTCCTGTCCACATATGCCTGTATTTCATCTGCTTTGGCGCTCAGCCACAAGTCCCGCATTTTGCGCAGTCGGTTCTGTACTGTTCTGCGAGTGTTGATAAAGGCGGTCGTCTTTGCCGCTGAGGATGGATCGTTTTGATATGCACGTTGCAGGCGGTGCTTCTCAGCAAGTAAGGCCTGGATTTCTGCATCATTTTCGTCAAACCAGTCTTGCCGCCTGCATGTGGAGGGCCCCAATAGCTTCGATGCAGCTGTATGGACAGTGTTGCGGAATCGCTCCCAGTCTTTCTCAGCGTCATCCTCAATATGAAGATCAGCAAGCTCATTCTCTAGGTCTTCCGCTAGATTTTCAGTGATGCGGCTGTTCTTCAGCTTCAACACGTTGATCCTTTTGAGAGCCTTACAGCCTTGCGGTCGTCTCTTCGGCATGATACGGAGCTTCATTTTGGATACTATGAGCCTATGATCCGTCCAACAGTCAGCGCCACACATAGCTTTTGTAACCCTGACATCTTGTCTGTCACTTCTCCTGATGATGACATAATCGATCAAATGCCAGTGCTTGGAACGGGGATGCATCCACGAAGTCCTGTTACGGGTAGGAAGGCGGAAGACCGTATTGCTGATAAGAAGGTCATGTGCTGCACAAGTTTTCAGCAGTAACAGGCCATTGCTGTTACACTTTCCCACTCCATTTTCCCCGATGACTCCTTCCCAGGCTCGGCATCGCATCCGACTCTTGCGTTAAACTCGCCAAGCAGAATCAGCTTGTCTGTGCGGTGCACTGACGATAGAAGAGTATCTAGTTCTTCGTAGAATTTATCCTTCACATCCTCTGGGTTGGTCGTTGTAGGAGCATATGCGCTGATCAAAGTAGCTTGTTTTCCTTTTTGAAGCGGAAGCTGCATTGTCATGAGCCGATCATTCATACCCTTGGGGGAACTGGCAAGTTTCCGAACAAGATGATTCTTGATGGCGAAGCCAACTCCAGATTCGCGACGCTCATCACTGCTGCGGCCACTCCAGAAGAATGTATAGCCACCGCCTGACTCGGACAGCTGTCCTTCATTAGCAAGGCGAGTTTCGCTAAGGGCTGCAATGTCAATGTTGTAGCGTGCGAGCTCTCTAGAGACAAGTGCTGTTCTTCTCTCCGGTCTGTCTGCCGTGATGTTGTCCAGTAACGTGCGCACATTCCATGTGCCAATAGTGATCGGTGTCACTCTAAGTTTTTTGTTTTTGTTTTTGTTCGACCACTTTTATGGGATCCCCGCCAGCCGCGGTATGCTGGCCAGGGTAAGGTGAAGCAGGCAATGTTTAGGGCACCTTTTCTAGCCCCCTCCTCGTTCTACGGAGGTGAGCAGTGCAATCCTGAATAGGGCTGCTCAGTCGCTCAAGAAGATGCCGAGCTCCACTGCTGCTTCCGTCAGTGAGGAACGACCATTATGCCTGAGCCACCTATGTGCAGGTCCGCGGTTACAGCTCCCAGTGTATCCACACCTGCTGCTTCATCGCTCGCCCATCGCCACAGGACTTGATATGATGTAATATGATATGATATGATGTCGAGACTTGCGCGTGAATTGGATTAAAGTGAGGGAGAGTTGCGCAACGTCAGCCTCACTCTCTCTTCCCAGTTCCTATCTGTATCCAGTGGCAGGACAGAAGTCGAGACGGCTGGAGATAGGGCAAGGCGCAGTGGATGACCAGGATGCCTACGTGTCTTGTCGTGCTCTTAAGCGTTCCACAATGCTTGCTGTCACCGCCTTCCTGACCATTGAACCAGGTTGCCTCAGTCAGCCAGATCCAGCCTTCGCATGCAATGGGTAGACAGGCCCTAACTCACCGAGAGTCTCATACTCATTGGCTACCCTCACCCGGTTTAGCCCGCCAGTCGAGACGGTCTCCGGGGTGTGGCCGCTGTCGCATGCTGACAGCTACTTGGAGCCACAGGTGAGAGCTGGGTGTCAAGTGGGGACCAAAGTGGATGAGCTACTCCTAGGAGTACGACTGCTCCCCCATCAGAGGTACTACCCCTCCCTGACAACCCCATACACCCCTCTTGAATAGATAAAGTTAATGTCAATACCTTTGTTTGATCAACATGTATATGCTTTGTTGTCTCTGCCAGCATCTTTACTATCCTTGGTAGTTTGTCATAGAGCCCTGTGGGTCAGTTACGTTCAAATTCTTGCATTTAGTGAATTCCGATTATGGGCCAGCTATGATCAAATTCTTGAATTTGGTGAATTGCAATTGTAAGTGTGTCATCTATATTCACTGATGGTGGTGCCACTCTACCACTGACAATGTTTACGATTGGTCTCTGGGTGCTTTGTCGGGTCTAGGGAACCATGCACAGTTCTAGCAGCTTACTAATGGCTTCTCTGTTCATTACACCTGCCCCAATCCTTGGCTTCACTTCTTCTTTGAGGATATCTTGTATTTGTGCCGCATTGTGTCATTTATGTTTGCAATGTCTTCCACCAATCAGCTGTGTATGTGGAGCCTAAAAAGTCAGTTCTCAGTGAAGAATAAACAGGCCTATAACCTACAAGTAGGTAGTGATAGCTATCAGGGAAAATAACCAGTGAGAAGCATAAAAGAAAACAAAATGTGAATGAAGAAAACAGTTGTCTGTGTTTGGTTTATAATCTGTTAATGTCTGTAATTGTCCAGTATTTGGAAAGTAATTCTCATGAGTGAATATATAAGAATGTAAGTGAGCACTGAGAGTACAAGAAGAATATGCCTTGAAAGAGGAGAAGGTATACTAGCAAAGTGTACTGCTACTATAGACAAAACATGTACATCCTAGCTAGTTATGTTCTGAAACAAAATATAAGTATGCGGTTTTCATTTAAAAAAAAATAGAAATTCAGTGAAAGTGGTTTCGCAGTCACCTGGCTTGTGAATCAGGAAGTGGAGGTGGTGGTTATAAGTGCTCATATTTGAAAATGTGACAAAGTGTCATCAGGCAGTTTCTCTGAAATTAGGGTCTTGAACTTCAGAATAAAAATTAAAAAAGCATGGACACTAAAACAAGGTACTGTCAACACTTTGCATTTGGCTACCAGGCTATTTTATTATATTAAGCATTTCTTCCATTTTAATGAGCCTTTAATGAGAAGTCTCTGGTGGCTGCTTATCTGCTAGAGGACGCCTCTTAATTCAGATTTCTGGGTAGGAACTCATCAACAGTTTATTTAGTCTGTTGCAGAACATTATCTCACTCAACTGTTCTAGTGAAATGCTGAGACCTGAGTAGTAGCTTTCTTTTCTCCCACACGTAAAGCGTCCTTTTGCAGTAAGCATCATTCCCTTTTGCTCTCTGTTTGTGAACACTAGTAAATGTAATTATTTATATTGTCTGCATTCCCTGCACTAGAAACCATTACAAAGTTAGTATTTTCTGACCTGTTATAAGCAGGAGATTGGTCCACTGTGCAGTTACTGTTGGCAAAAGCTATCTTTTTTTTAATGATGCCTTATCTGTCACTAAATGTATCCCTGTTATCTCTGGAAGGCCTTAATGGCTCCCTCAATCACTGCCTTGAACATTGCTTATCAATTGACTTGATTTCTTGTGCAGCCTTCAGTATAGTTCCTACTTCTTCCCTGAGTGGTTCTAACATGCTTAAAAGAAAAAAGAAGTCTTCATAGGTTATTTGTATTAATATAAATTTCTTTCTAGTCCATGCCTGCCTTTTTGACTTCAAATATTTTCAGTCTACCCTGTGCATGATACAGTAACAGTGTTCATAATTTTTGTTTTATATGAAAACTGACATACAGAAAATGGAGACTGGCACTCCATGATTTTCATTTATTGTGCATTTTGTTGTTTTGGGTCACAATAGAGGCTGGATTTTTTTTATTCCCTGTACTTCAGCATTGGATTTGTTGCTCTGATGTGACATAAGAGCTATAAACTTGTTCTATTGCCATACATCTGTAGTGTTTAGATGCTGCATGTGATTATTAGAACTGGGAGCACTGGCTGTTGAGAGTCTGAAAGGACAGGAAACAGGAAGGAGGGGGGAGGAGTTGAGGAGGCTGGGAGAGTTACAGAGTGTGCAGCTACAGCTTGGTAAAGAGACTTCCACTGTAAATAAAGTTCTGTTGAAGTTGTTAATACTTTGCTTGGTGGATACAACATTTTGGCAACGAGTATGGATCTTCTGCCTCTGAACCCACCTGCACCCTTTCTGCAAATCCCAGGTGAGCCTCCAATTGCTTTTACTACCTGGATCCGTATGTTTGAGACTTATCTGCTTGCAATCAGTGCTACAGAGATTTCTGAAGTAAGAAAGCGTGCTCTGCTAATCCACTGCCTTGGAGCAGAAGGGCAGCATATATTTTACACTTTTCCCCTTGCAGATGATAAATATGAGACTGCACTCACTGCATTAAAGAACTTTTTTGTGCCAAAAGTGAATGTAGTAGCTAATCGCTACAGATTTCGCCAGCGTGAGCAGAAACCAGGGGAGACTATAATGCAGTATATGGCTTCCCTGAGGAGTCTGATTGTAACTTGTGACTTTGGGAATATGGCAGATGAGATGATTAGAGACCAGCTCATTGAGAAAACAACAATGCTTCATGTAAGAGAACGCTTACTTCTAGAACCACAACTTACACTAGAAAAAGCAATAACCATTGCTACTCAGATTGAGTCAGCTACAACTGAAGCCAAAATAATGAGCCAGGGTACAGGAGGCCCAGTCCAGGCTGTGACTCCTTTCCAGAAAAGTTCACTATCACTGCAGACAAACAATTGCAAAAGGAAAACTAATGAAAAGCCACTGAATCAGCAAATGCAAAATACAGTAAAAGCATGCTTTCGCTGTGGATCCCCACAACATCTTGCAAGCTACACCGGATGTCCAGCAAAAGTAGCTCAGTGCAATCATTGCAAAAAGATTGGGCATTTTGCTAAAGTATGTCGCAGTAGCCAGTTCAATCAACAGGTGCATGCAGTTACAATACCAGATGTTACTGTGCTGAGTGTAGACAAAATCACTACTGCACATATTCCAGAACAGATAAAGTGCACTGTAAATGTTTCTGCCATACCCTCAGGCAAATCACACTCTATTCAGTTAATGTTGGACACTGGCTCAGCAGTATCTATACTACCTGATTCCATCTATTTGCATTACTTTAAAGATGTGCCTCTTACTGAACCCAAATTTCACTTGGTATGCTATTTGAAAAACCATATTCCAGTACATGGCTGCTTGCCAGCAATAGTTACTTTTGGTGATCGCTGTGTAACTGCGGAATTCTACATTGTTCACAAAGGCACTCCTATCCTTGGCAGAGATTTATTAGCTGCTTTAAATCTCAGGGTAGTTAATGGACGAATTGATCTTCCTCAGCAAAGCACTCTTGCGGTACACACACCAGTTTCAGCTGGGACCCAACTCCAGGTTGAGGAGAAACTCGGCTGTGCTTATGGGTTTCTGCATAAAGTTAAAATGCGGAATAATGTGTTGCCTGTATGACAGAAATTACGGCGCTTACCATTTTCAGTCAGGGAAGCTGTTTCAGAGGAACTTAGAAAACTTGTTCAAAAGGACATTATTGAAGAGATTAACTCCTCGGAATGGGTTTCACCTATAGTAGTGACGCAGAAGAAGGGTGGAGACATTTGCCTTTGTGTGGACTTAAGGGAGCCAAATAAAGCTATTGTGATTGACAGCCATCCTCTTCCTCACATAGAGGAAGTATTTGCAGAACTCCGTGGGGCAAAGATGTTTTCTACTCTTGATTTGCAGAGCGCATACCACCAGGTTATGTTGCATGAAGATAGCAGAGACCTCACAGCATTTATTACACACGAGGGACTATTTCGTTTTAAACGTGTTCCATACGGTCTCGCATCAGCCCCAAGTGCCTTTCAAAAAATGTCATTGATTCTGAAGAATCAACATGGAGTTCAGTGCTATTTGGATGATATTATTGTGTTTGGAAATGCTACTGAGGAGCATGACAATAACCTGCAGTCTGTACTAAACTGCATCAGCAAAGCAGGCCTCAAGCTCAATAGGTCCAAATGCAAATTTAGACAAACTGAACTCTCCTTTCTGGGGCATACAATTTCACAGGCTGGACTAAAACCTGATCCAGATCATGTCCTGGCAATTTCAAATGCTCCTCCTCCAACAGATTTGCAAACCTTACGTTCCTTCTTGGGTCTTATCTCCTGGTATGCAAACTTCATTCCCAATTATGCTTCTGTCATTGAACCGTTACGAGAATTACTAGGGAGAAGTTCAACCTTAGTGTGGACAACGGATGCACAAGTTAGTTTTGAAAGGGTGAAAGACTTGATTGTACATAGTCCAGTACTTGCATTATTTAGTCCCGCATTGCCCACAATTGTAACTACTGATGCTTCTGATTATGGACTTGGGGCTGTCCTCACACAACTTCATGAGGACAACACAGAGAGGACTGTTGCATTTGCTTCAAGGACACTAAGTAATGCTGAGAGAAAATATTCTACAGTTGAAAAAGAAGCACTTGCTTGTGTCTGGGCTACTGAAAAATGGAGAACTTACCTGTGGGGCCGCACGTTCAAGTTGCGCACAGACCACAGCCCTTTGACAACGTTGCTCACCATGAAAGGACTGGGAAGAGCAGGATATCTTATTGCTAGATGGTCTGCAAGACTACTTTCTTTCAATTATGAACTGGAATATAAGCCTGGAAACAAAAATGTGGTAGCTGATTTGCCTTTCTCGCCTGCCTTTGCCTTCACCAGGTGGTCCACCGGAGGATGAGGATGTAGTAGTTGCGCTTATTACAAGCACTCTTACTGCAGTTACAAGAGAACAATTTCAAGCTGCTTGTTCAGTGTGTCCAATTCAACAAAAATTACGGGAATTTCTGACAAAGAAATGGCCCAGTAACCCTAAAAACCTTGACCCAGTTTTGCTGCCTTATTTTAGAGTTCGGGATGAACTTTCTTTGCTCGATGGCTGTGTGCTACGAGGTACGCACCGGCTACTTGTGCCAGAAGAATTACAGTCAAAACTCATACACCTGGCACATGATACTCATCAAGGAATTGTCAGAACCAAACAACGACTACGGGATCTGTATTGATGGCCAGGGATGGACTCTCAAACTGAAGCACTCATAAAATCCTGTGTCACTTGCCAAATGCATGATAAGACAGCAGTGATATGTACCCCTCCATTACAGTCTGTTCCTCTTCCTGAATCTGCATGGGAAAAAGTGGCGATTGACATTGTAGGACCCTTTGACACTGCTCCAATTGACTGTCGTTAAGCCATCACTTTAATAGACTATTTCAGCAAATGGCCTGAGGTGGCGTTTACATCGCAAATTTCTTCTGCTACAGTAATTAAGTTCCTCTCTTCAGTTTTTAGCAGGGAAGGTAACCCCAAAGAACTGGTTTCAGATAATGGTAGTCAATTTACTTCCCTGGAGTTTGAAACTTTTCTAGCAGAGAGGAACATTTTATACAGGAGGTCGTCCCTATATGACCCTTAAGCCAATGGGGAAATCGAACGGTTTAACAGAAGTTTGAAAGAGAGTTTGCAAACAGCTAAACTGGAAGGGCGATTGTGGATACCCTTCACTACTGATTTCTTGCAAGCATACCGGGCTACACGACATGCCACAATGCAAAGATCACCCACAGAGTTACTTCATGGGAAACAGATGACTACTAAACTGAATATTGCTGGATTGTTAAAGGCACGACCTGATGCCCCACACAAGGATGATGTGAGAAAGACAGTTGAACAGAACCAAGCAAAGTCTAAGGCTTTCACAGACAAACAGCGGGGTGCTAAGGAACCAAAGTTTGAGTGTGGTTCCTTTGTTAGAATACGAAAACCTGGAATCTTACGCAAAGGGGACCATAAATTCACAGCTCCTCTTAAAATCATAGAGAAGAAGGGACCTTACACCTATCGACTTTCTGATGGGCGGGTATGGAATGCTTCTTATCTTGCACCTGCCTATGTACCAAGAGGAGATTATGCCAACATCCAGTCTGCATTGGATGACTTCACTGTAGAACCAACACAACAAGACATTACACTGGAACCGGGGCTTGAGAGACGGCCTGTCAGACTCAGACGACCACCTGCCTGGACTAAAGACTATGTTATGTAGTATCTACCATATGTAATATTCCTGCCAACAGTATAGTGTTGTTTCATATTTGTTCCTGTGGTTAGAACAACAATGTTTATTTTAATTTGGAAAGTTTCTTAAGAGAGGAGGGAATGTGGTGTTTAGCTGCTGCATGTGATTATTAGAACTGGGAGCACTGGCTGTTGGGAGTCTGAAAGGACAGGAAACAGGAAGGAGGGGGAGGAGTTGAGGAGGCTGGGAGAGTTACAGAGTGTGCAGCTACAGCTTGGAAAAGAGACTTCCACTGTAAATAAAGTTCTGTTGAAGTTGTTAATACTTTGCTTGGTGGATACAACAACATCCTACTGTAATTAAAGCAGAAAAGTTTTTATTTATGAAATGTTGACATTAGTTACATTGAAATGGAATAAAGATGATTCAGAATGATTCTGATTTCTCAGTAGTGGATCATGTCAGTCTTAGGTACTTAGATGGCTAAATATTGACTTATGAGCTTAACTTTTACTTTTTATTTAAAAAATGAAATGAAATAACCTTGGTCCCTGTTTCTAGTACTACAAGATTTGAGATAGTGGATGTTAAAGCTGAGATTTTTGTATATGTGTAAAGACTGTCACGGGTTCAGAACTAAATGTTGCCTGTTCTCAGCCTTATATGCGTATAGATTTTGGAGGGGATTTAGAGGAATGAAAATATTTTTAAAAATTGTGGCTGCTTGAAGCTGTTCATGGAGTTGCAGTCCTGGAATAAATCGTAGGAGAAGAGATTAGTGGGCAGATGGCATGTGAACAATGAAAGGTGAATGATAAATTATAGACCCATGTAATGCATTTATCACGTTTTGTGCATATATATGTGTATGCCTGTATAATGTTTTGTGCATATATGTGTGTATGCCTGTGTGTGCATGATGCGGAAGGCATGCATGGCAAAGATGAAGATTAGACTATTGTCTTCATCTGAATCCTGTGTGTGGGGTCATGTATTTCATCTGGACTTGGAGCTTTGTTGTTCTTTTAGAAATATTTTATTGTTAGTTTATATTAGTCCAGCACTCTGCTTCCTTTGTAACAGGGTGCACTGCAGCCATGTTGCTGTTAATTTGCCTCTGCCTGTGATGATACAGAAAAGGTAATGTAGTTTAGGGCTGTATTACCTTTGCCTGGTGAGTTTCATGGGGTGGATGAGGGTTGATTTACCTCCTAATGGACCTGCCTCCCTTCAGCGCAACACACTCCATCTCTACTTCTTTTTCCAGCATGGACCTGGCTGGGTCACGGGACTTCCACAGTACCCATGATGCAGCTGAGCTCCCATTCCATGTGCAGATCAAGGTGGGGGGCACAAACTGGACCAATGCAATTAATCCATAGATGAAATACAATAGGGTGACAAGATGTCCCAATTTTATAGGGACAGTCCCAATATTCAGGGCTTTGTCTTATATAGGCTCCAATTACCCCTTCACCCGTGTCCTGATTTTTCACACTTGCTAACTGGTCACCCTGAAATACAATCAGACAAAAACCACCCTGAGATGGGCTGTAATGGGCGGATGCTGTTCCTAAATGAAAAAGGGGACAGATTTTGGTTTCCCGTTTTACAACATGTCAGAATCCCACATAAGTGAGGAATTACTAAGAATGATCTGAAAACAACTTCAGAAATATCCCCTGATGTCTAGCAACAGAGTGCAAAAATAGACACAATTGTTGTTGTTATGCTAGCATCTAGTGGCAGATCAGGACTCCATTATGCAAGGTGATATACGAACACATAGGAAGAGAAAGTCCTTGCCCCAAAGTGTTTACTTACCATTTAAATAGAGCAAACAAAGAGTGGGAGGGGAAACAGAGTTTAAATGACTTGCTTATGGTCACACATCAGTTCAGTGGCAGAGCCAGGGAGAGAACCCAGGTCTCCTGTGTCCCCGTTAGGGAGACCAGATGTCCCGATTTTATAGGGACAGTCCCGATTTTTGGGTCTTTTTCGTACATAGGCTCCTATTACCCCCCACCCCATCCCGATTTTTCAGGTTTGCTCTCTGGTCACCCTAGTCCCTGTCCAACGTCCACTACACTATACCATACCACCTCCCAGTTGTTAGAAGTCTGAGTGATGTTAGAAGTCTCAAATGGTCTGGAATGTCTTTGTCAGGTGTGAAGGGGGTGATGGGCCTCCCCTCCAGAACAGATATACCCATTGTGAGATGTTTTATCACTGTTCGTGCCACTGAAGAAAATATCTTAAATGAATTTTCTAAAATGGAAATACACAATGGGGCATATGCAGTATACATAAAAGATTTGTTAAAGCAAACTCAGATTTATTTAGGCCCCGAGCTAACATTCTCTTGTTATAAATATTATATTTTCATTAAATAACAATAACATTTCCTAGATGAGAGAATTTTCATTATGGAAAAAACTCATTGCACTCATAACTCAGTTTTAGATGTATTTTTCATGGGAACTAGGGAGACCTCTATACTGGTGAAACTACTATGCCAATTTGTCTTGGGTATTTTACATTGCTTTCGTTTTGTTTCATTGTCAGTGGTGGCTAAAGATGTTAATGAAGTTTTTGCCATTAACTGTACCCCAGTTGCCATGTAATTGCCAAAGACATTTCAATGGAATAATTTCTTAAATGAAATTTGTGGAAAAATATATGCCTTCATTTCCAATTATTAAAAAAATTAATTTCTTCAATAGCTTATATTATGCAAAGTCTGTCTCTGCATTAATGTGATGTAAACTTTATAGAGTTGTCATGGTCTTCAGTTTCATCATAATTTTATAACTTCATTATCTGCTCCTGTGACATCCTGAAAACTTGTGTGGCAGAATTTTTAATTAATTGTATATTTTTTCACTCTTGGTTTATGACTGAAGAGAAATATAAGGTATTGCTCTTCAGACATATTTTTAAAGTTTTATATTATTTGAAAAAGTTTGAGTAGTAGAATTTCTTTTGTTTGAAGTTATGGAATATCATAAAACAATAGAGTGCAAAATGATTAGCAATATTTAACTTCTTTTACCCTAATGGCTTGTGTCCCACTCTCATCAAGGCCAGTTTCTCCCTAAGGGAAAGAGGAAAGCACTTATTGTGTTAATTGCACCATTTCATAGTCTTCCCCTAAAGTGGGTAGGCTGCAGTAAGCCATGACATAGCACTGATGTCTCCTGGTAAGGCTGGGGTTGGTTGTTTCACACACAACCTTCATGGATTCTTCAGGAGTCAAATGCTGTTTGATTTTGGTTGCATATTATTGTTAATTATTATTATTTCTTAGTATTGTTTAGCACCTAGGAGCCCTAATCATGGACCAGAACCCGTTGTACTAGGCACTGTACAAAACAAAGACAGTCCCTGCCCCAAGAAGCTTACAATCTAAGTATAAGACAAGAAACAACAGATGGATATGGACAGAGTGAAGGGGGTACAGAAGGAAACAATGAGACAATATGGTTAGGCAGTGTCTCAGCACACTTCCAGCCTAACTGTACAAGAAAACCAAGACTACTGAATTGATAGTAAGTAAACTAGTTGGAAAAAAATGAATTAAGATTTGCAATATGATGGGCAAATTCGTATCAGTCAATCCTGGGGAATTGTATTATTTTAACTTGTTTTTGTATCATAACATTTTGTCCAAAATGTGTCATCTGAAATACTACAAGTAGCAGTCCTTAAAAACAAAAAAATCCCTAAAAGCGTATCTTGTCAAATTGGATTATATCCTATTAGATGAAGTGGATGCAGTGTAGCCTGGTACCTTGTAAAATGACAACACTCAATTCAACATGATGCTTGGAAAATTAGATTAAAAAATTCTCTCTTAATTTCTATCATGTGCTAGCACACCAACTAACCACCATTCCATCCAAATGTAAGTATGATTAACTTGTCATCTTGTGTGAGTGTGTGTGTGTGTGTGTGTGTGTGTGTGTATGTATGATATATATATATATATGTGTGTGTGTGTGTGTGTGTGTGTGTGTATGTATGATATATATGATATATATATATATATATATATATATATATATATATATATATATATATATATATATATATATATATATATATATATATATATATATATGATATATCATACATACACACACACACACACACACATATATATATAACATTATATATGTATAATATATAATATATATATATATATATATATATATATATATATATATATCATATATATCATACATACACACACACACACACACACATATATATATATAAAATTTGCTTTGCTTGGTGGTGGGTTTTTTAACTGAGGGTGCTGTTATATAAGCACATTTTTAATTCAACATAAAAAATATCTAGCGTGTTCACATTATGTTAAAATGGCAAATGATGTACAATATTATGGCATCACTAACGCATCTGACCCACCAATAATTTCTGATCCTACCGAAATCAAACAGTGACATTTAGCCTGACAAAATTCATGCTGAGCTCTGCACCAAGGGCCAGATACTCCTCTTCATGCCTGAAGGAAGTGCAGAAGGGGAGGACAGATATGCAGCTCCTGTGCTGCTACCACACTCTGTTGCATCATCCACCTGTTGGTACATCTGAGGTTAAGAGTTATAAGTTCAATGGACTTAAAGGGATGTATGCCTGAGAGAACTGCTCTTTCCCTGACTTCTCCTTCCGACCAGTAACTTTCCCCGTTGGGATGATCAGATCAGATCTCCATTGCAGCAGTCATGGAGAAGTGCCTATGGGGTGGGAGGATGTGTGTGTGTGTGTGCGCGCACGTAAGTGAGAGAGAGATCCTCTGCTAGCATAAATCAGCATAGCTCCAGTACTTTTGCTGGTGCTAAGCCAGTCTACACCAGATGAGGACCTGGTCCACAGCATAACTGTCTTTCCCCTCGGTGTCCTACCTGCTTTGATATTTGGGTTTCTCAGCTCTCCTCTGTTTTGTGAAATTGGAGAGGGGCTTATCGGCCTATGTGGTCAATAAAAGAATCAGAGAAGACATGGCTGGAGGCCAAACATATATACCAGTAAATAATCACAAGTGAAAGGTCCAATGGGACACTCTTCAAATATCTCCAGATGGAAGCGTTAAAATGTGGAGCCAGGTGTCAAGATTCCCTTAACATGAATAATTCAGTTGCTCGGAGAGGTAGCAGAAATCAGAGGAAAGGCCACAATGGGTAATTGTATCATCTTTCACTTTGAGTTTATGCACAGTGAGACAGATTCTGTCCCTCCTATGCTCTTCCTCCCATATTAAGACCTTGAGAGGTAGGAATCCTCCTCTCATCAAACCACATGCCTTGGTATGAAGTGTTTTTACAGCTGATCCATTGTGACGTTTATGGCCAGGTTTTCAAAAGTACTCAGCACCCATGTGCTGAGATCTTCTCAGATTCTGGTCACTAACTGTGGAACCAGCATTTCAGAAGAGTTCAGCTCCCACTTAGGCACCAAAATAAGTTGCCAGCACATCAGATACTGCACTCTTTTGAAAATGGGTCCATGAATGTCACAATGGGAGCTGCTGAGTGTGGAACACTTTTGAAAATCTGGCCCTCAGGGCTATCCATGCCCATAGGGGCAGGCAGCATTTGACCCGAAGTGACCCTTGCAACTCTGGGCAGACTGGCTCACAGCTTGGGCCCTCTCTGCCTGCTACCTCATTAGTTAATGTGACTACATAATTCATCCCCTTCAAAGTCTTGATCTTGGAGTTTTTTGCTTGTTTTTTGTGTTTTGCATGAATTAGAGGACAAAAAGTGTTAGCTGTGGAAAAGGTTGGGGAAGTTAAATGGAAAAAAAATAAGCTGTCAAATTCATAACACTGTGCTGTAAATAACTAAAAAGCTCTCTAGATATGGTAAATAGTGTCTTCTGATTTCTGCTTCAATACTGAAAAAATAATTTCATTTTATATTACTTCACACTGTCCTGAGACATTTTGAAAACAATAAATTGGCAGTACATGATGTAGGGGCAATACAGTAACAAACACATATACTGTGATAAGTCTGAAGTCAATGAGTTATCAATCAGAATGTGAAAGTACTGTACACAGTAAAAATTGTTTGCTCAACATCAAATGAGTTAGATATATGGAAAACTTACATACCCAGAAGTAGCCTATAATATTAGTTTGAGTCTGAGAAAGAAAAACTCATGAGAAACAAACTACAGTTTAATTTTTATACTCAATCTTTCATGAGACATAAGACTTTAAAATGATCACAAGCATAAAAGCAGCACTGAAACAAATTCGCCCTGAAGCTGTCTAAAAATATCCAATCTAACCAAAATGAGGTAGCAAATCATGAGCACTGGGCATCGTTGTTTCAAATGCATGCAATGTCGGCTTTAAAACAATGCAAACCGATACTTCATTCTTAGATTAAACCTTCCTCTGTTGACCTTTGCAGCCTGTGGCTTTTATTATTTCCAAATGTAGAATATGTTAGTCTTAGCACAGTATTTAAGAGATTGTACAATAGCCCAGCAGAAAGCCATGATTTCCTCACACTGTGAACCTTTTAAGATACTAAAAAGCTTACTGCTCAAGCTAATTTTTGCTAACATGATTGAATTAACATGTAAAGGCTTCAGTGAATTCATTTTGATGTCTTAATGTTTCTTTAAAAATAGATTGTTTTATAACTACCATGACTTTAACTTTTAACTTATATATAGACAGAGCTCCTCCCTTCCCCCAAAAAAGTGAACGTAAACCACTTTTTATCTTATAAACAAAATTCCTACATCTATGTGGTGTTTGATAAGGCCAAAGGTGTGGGGTTTTTTGCTTGTTTGTTTTAAACGAGTCATGTGGTAGTAAACTACTTTTGCAAGTGACGCTTCATGGGACTATTCAATTCATTAGTGAACAAGCAGACAGACTAATAAAATGAAGATGATAAAAGGAAAACAACTTTAATACTCACAAATAGTGTATGACCATAGTCACAGTGGGAATTCTAATGGCAGTACTAGGTAAAAATCACTGTAGTGAAAAGACCAGATGGCTAGTACGTGAAGGAGTAATAAAAACAATGTGTTCCTATGACAGCTGTTGTTTAAGTGGTTTAGGCTAATAAGCATATGTTAATGTTATAGATATTCAGAGCTGAATTTCTATAGGTCTGCTGAATTTCATGTGCTAAAACGCCGTCCTTTGATTAGGGTCATCTGTAACGTAATTTAAACGAGTAGAAGGAAGGTTTCAGAAATATCCATTGATCAGACTTAAAAACCACCAACATGCTTTGTGTTTATTTTAGGGCTTTTCAGCCCATCCTTTGGAGACCTCCTTGATGGTAAACAAAAAAACCGCTGTGTCTCAAAGAGATAGCACAGTGGCTGGAAGATTTTGTTGCTTTATTTATGCTAAATTACCATATGAAGGTTTCATAATTTCTTATGGAATTTGAAAGCCTTCTTTTACTTATGATCAAAGCTTTGTGAGCTACTGGTGTCCTAAAGAGAAAATTCATACAAAAATAATTTGCTTCAGTGTAATACCTGTACCCCTGTTCTTTTATATGGTATGTTGGCTTTCTGGGATTTTTTTAAATTTGTCCTCTGTAACATCATTGAAATAACCCACAGAAAGGGAAAAGTTGTCTGGAAAAGCTGTGAGATGTAATAATACCCTTGGGTCTGTGGGAGTGAGTGTGTGTGTGTGGGGGGGGGGGGGGCGTAATCTTAAAAATCTGTTGAACACAGAATGCTAAGTGCTCCTAGGGAATTCATAGAGGTCTACAACAAACCAGTTGGTCAGGATATAGAGGAAAGTGAGTGCTAGTGCACCTACTCAGGCCCAGATTGGATTGTGGTCTCCTGGCAATGCCTCCTCATTAAAGCACTTAGATGCAGATTGGAGAGGACAAAGATATTGCACATAGCTACTGGATGATGGCTCAGGTGGCTGCTCAGAGTACTGAATCTGTCTTCATTAAGTTACCCATCGTTTTGTAGCATAGCTCTTTTGCCACGTACAATGGCTGTCATCAGGTCATGCTTCCCCATCTCCAACCTCCCATGCTCTCTGTTCCGGGGGAGAGCCTGCCAAGCATGTGGAGAGAAATGGGTTGATGCTGCTTTGGATTTTCTTCATCTGTCAGTTTAGGGCCTTAATAGTGGATTTCAGTGCTTTTCCTCTTCTCCATGATGGAAGATAGGATTGGGAGAGAGCAGAAAAGATACAGTTGTTGTCATTTGCCAACAGACAACATATGATTACCACAAGAATTTGCTATTTTAAGAGCAAAGGCATAACAAGATCCAATGTCTGGAAGCTGAAACTACATTTGAGACTAGAAATAAGTCATCCATTTTTAGTGATGGTGATTAACCATTGGAACAAATTACCTAGCCATATGATAGCTTAATCACTTGCAGTCTTTAAAATCAAGACTAGATTTATTTTTCTAAAAGGTATTCTGTAGCTTAACTACAAGTTATGGGCTTGATGCATAAATCATTTGATGAAATGCTATGGCCTGTGCTATGGAGGAGGTCAGACTAGATGATCATAGAACTCCTTTTTGGCCTTAAATCTCTTAATCTGTGAAAGCCTGCGATCTCAGATACCAGTGTGTAGCAACTTGTCACATATGTTCCCCAATTTTTATTACTTACCCTTGTTCTCTTTTTTTGTCTTTCCATGTATCCTGACTATAATTTTGAAAGGTGCTCTCTGAACTGTGATTTCTGGGTGACAACAAAAATGTGATAATACCTAGCTCCCATGTTATGTTTCATCTGTAGATCTCAAAGAGCTTTACAAAGTTGATCGGTATGGTTATCTCCATTTTACAGATGGGAAATTGACACATGGGGTAAAATGACTTGTCCAAAGTCACCCAGCATCAGAGCTGAGAATGGAACCCAAGTCTGTTGTCATCCACTCCATTGCTTTATCTACTAGGTCACAAAGCTACTTTACATACTGTATTTTTGAGAATCCTATGAGATGTTACCTGTTAATTTTTGGTGTTTTGGTGGCACGAGTCAATAGCACATTTGTGCTCTTAGTTCACAAGACTGGCATTCTGTTAGCACACTATTTTAGCTTCCTACAGAAATAATTTTCTCTGAGATTAAAAGGAATTACTTCAGGTTTTCTTACACTTCAAATAGACTTCAAATAGCAAGTATACCTCTACCCTGATATAACGCGATCCGATAGAACACGAATTCGGATATAACGCTCCGGGGGGGTGGGGCTGCGCGCTCCGGCAGATCAAAGCAAGTTCAATATAACGCGGTTTCACGTATAACGCGGTAAGACTTTTTGGCTCCCGAGGACAGCGTTATATCGGGGTAGAGGTGTAGATTATAAAAAAAAAAAAAAAAAAAAAAAAAAAAAAACATAAGTAAAAGATGTTAAATTTAACCTGGGCACTCAGCATTCTGTGTAGATCAAGGTCTGGTGAAGCTGTTAAAACATCTTTTATTCTGATATTTTAACTTTGAATTACCTTTCTGGAACAAAAGAGGAGTAGTTGTTTCCCTTTCACAGCATAAACCAAATTTGTCCCTGAGGTAAGCCCATTGAAGTTAATAGAGTAACACAAAGGATGATTTTAGACCTGTGTGTTCTCAAAATGGAGTCTCCATTTCTGCCTCTGGTAATCTCACAGGAAATGTGTGGATTCTAGGACCCAGTTCATATACAGCAGCTAAACACCATTTCAGCTTTTCAGAGATCTTTCACTGGAATCCATCCTGTCTGGTTAACAGCTATCTCCCCATCACAATCCTAGATTCTTTCTGTATTTTCCATCTCCACCCTTAAAAGTTGTTACTCCACTGGATATTCACCGAGAATCCTGCTCTTACTGGGCTTATGGGCTGGTACATGCAGTGAGTGTTCAAGATCTCTGCTCTAAGTAAAACAGTAATAATTTCAACCATACAGATGCAATATTGAAAATCATAAGGAAGAGGAGAAAACCATTTAATAGAATCATAGAAGATTGAGGTTGGAAGAGATCTCAGGAGGTCATCTAGTCCATCCCCTTGCTCAAAGCAGGACCAACCCCAACTAATTCATCCCAGCCAGGGCTTTGTCAAGCTGGGCCTTAAAAACCTCTAAGGATGGAGATTCCACCATTTGTAACTCCCTAATCCACATAGACTTCAATTTTGACCTATACTTTTAAAACTTTGGTCTTTTTTGAAAAAGCTTGAAATCATAACCATTATTTGGCCCATAAAATAAATGGTATCTTATAAAATTAAATGGAATATATAATTTAATTGATGCTCTGTTTTCTACACTGTTTTGATGGCTAGTAGATGGTTTTATTAACAGGTTTCAAAAGGTACATTTTTATCTTTGCATCATTATTTTAAATAGATTTGGAATTTGTGTTGCCTAATTGCTGATGATTACATAAAAACTCTCAGTGCTTGACGACACTGTCCCACAGTTCACACTATGAGGGTGTGAATTGCAGTGCACACCAAAGAGCTGTGATGTAACTCCCCTGTGTGGACCCTGCAGGTGTGAAGCAAAAGGTTCCTATCTGTGTTACTGTAGCACACTTCAGACAATACTACATTGATGCTAACTAGGACCTTTTACTTCACATCCACAGCATCAACACAAGTGAATTACAGCACAGCACTTTGCAAACTGCTGTTCACACCCTCTATCCCAACTGCAAAGCAATGTAGACATAGCCTCAATCTAATTTGTGTGTGCGCAAAATACACATACATCAACACACAGATATCTGCAAAAACAACGAGGAGTCCTTGTGGCACCTTAGAGACTAACAAATTTATTTGGGCATAAGCTTTCGTGGGGTAGAACCCACTTCATCAGATGCATGGAGTGGAAAATACAGTAGCAGGTATAAATACATAGTACATGAAAAGATGGGAGTTGCCTTACCAATGAGGGGTCAGTCTAACAAGGCAATTCAATTAACAGTAGAATACCAAGGGAGGAAAAATCACTTTTGTAGTGGTAATGAGGGTGGCCCATTTCAAACAGTTGACAAGAAGATGTGAGTAACAGTAGAGGGAAATTAGTATGGGGAAATTAGGTTTTGTAATGACCCATCCACTCCCAGTCTTTTTTCAGGGCTAATTTGATGGTGTCCAGTTTGCAAATTAATTCCAGTTCTACAGTTTCATGTTGGAGTCTGTTTTTGAATAAATGGTATAGATAAAATTACTGTAAGTGGGGTGCATAACTGCTTGAAAGACCATATTCAAAGAGTTGTTATCAGTGGTTCGCTGTCAAACTGAGAGGATATATCTAGTGGTGTCCCACAGGGGTCAGTCTTGGGTCCGGTACTAGCCAATATTTTCATTAGTGGCTTGGATAATGGAATGGAGAGTTTGCTTATAGAATTTGCAGATGACACCAAGCTGGGAGGGGTTGCAAGCACTTTAGAGGAAAGAATTAGATTTCAAATGACCTTGACAAAATAGATTTGGGTCTGAATTCAACAAGATGAAATTCAATAAAGAGAAGTGCAAAGTACTTCACTTAGGAAGGAAAAAACAAATGCATAACTAAAAAATGTGGAATAACTGGTGAGGTGGCAGTACTGCTGACAAGGATCTGGGGGAGTATAGTGGAGCACAAATGAATGTAAGTTAATGTAAAATAATAATGAAAAGGTTAATATTCTGGGATGTATTAACAAGAATGTCATACATAAGACATAGGAGGTAACTGTCCTTCTCTACTCAGCACTGGTGAGGCCTCAGATGGAATATTGTATCCAGTTCAGGGTGCCACATTTTAGGAAAGATGTGAACAAATTGGAGAGAGTCCAGAGGAGATCAACAAAAATTATTTAGAAAACCTGAGCTATGAGGAAAGGTTAAAAAAACTGAGCATGATTAGTCTTAAGAAGATTGAGAGGGGACCTGACAGCAGTCTTAAAAGATGTTAAGGGCATTTATAAAGAGGACGTTGATCAAAGGTAGGACAAGAAGTAATAAATATCTGAAGCTTAATCTGAAGCAAGGGAGATTTAGGTTAGATATTAGGAAAAAAATTCTAACTAGAAGGGTAGTTAAGCTTTGTAATAGTCTTCTAAGAGAGCTTGTGGGATTCCCATCATTGGAAGTTTTTAAGAACAGGTTGGACAAACACCTCTCAGGTATGCTCTAGATTTACTGGGTCCTGCCTCAGTGCAGGAGGCTGGATTTAATGACCTCTTGAGGTCCCTCCCAGCCCTACATTTCTATGATTCTGTAACTTGTATGTTTATTAGGTGTGGGATCAAGAGCCGTCTCATTTAATCTGCAATAAACCTAATGTACTGAAGAGCACATAAAAGCTAAGCACAACATTATTTTCTCTGTATTTTCATAATCATTAATGTCCCATTAATGACAGTTTTTATTTTAATGGGATTTGTGCCGCACAATTGGTTGCAAATCTGTATTTAATTATTTAATTTTTAATTCTCATTTGCTCTGAGAATGTAACATCAGTTTACAACACAAACTTTAAATGATGCATATAGAAAGAGAGGGAATTTTCCTAAATGCAGCCACCTTTGCATCTCTCTCCCATTTGCACTTCCTAATGAATCCCTTCACTACCAGAAATGATCTTGGCCATGGATAAAAACAACTTGGACACAAAATAAATAATATTTGAATATAAAATGAGAATGCTGTACTTGTCTCTTTTTGCTGCTGATTTGTTGTCTTTATTGCTATGCTGCATTTATTTTTATATAAATGTAGGTTTTGTATGTAATCAATGATATTAACCAATTCCATCATAATGATAGTCAGTCATAAAAATGGTCAGAGAGGTATAACTCGTACTATAAATCAAGATCAAATATATCACATTGTCCCCAAGTAATAGCTACCCCACAGCATCACAGCTCAGAGCTGCATTCTTCTGTGCAGATGGGGAAACAAAAGTATTACCATTCTGGTGGACTTAGGTTTGCTCGTACCTTACTTTGCTTATGGTACATCTGGAAGGAATCCTATAGAAGCAGGTTTTTGGCTTTGGCAATGTCCTTTTAAGTATTTTGGAAGGTCAGAATCATGATGAGCTCAAGAGTATTGCTTCCACCACCACAGTCAACTTGCTGGGAGTGTAAGGACACACATTTTGTCACACAGATAATCCTTACACTCTTCTCTCAGTTTGAGGTAACTTGCTACCTTGCTTTTTTGCTTTCTGATCTGCACTAAAATAGTATGTAAAGATTTTGGACTCCTTTGGAATGAAAAATGCCCTATAAACGTGAATTATTATTAACAATACAGAGTACAGCAACCAACGTGACACATCTTAGGGCAAATAGATAGATGTAAGTGGTTGTGACAGCAGAGCATCTGTGGCTCAGCAATGCAGAGCCTAACTATTAGAGTCTCTCTTCCTCATGTCTGTGGAAGTTGAACTCTTGTGCTTTGGCAATGTCTGCATATTAGTGGGCAAGTAGAAGTTTGCATCTCCTCATCCTTTTCCCCAGGATGCTCATTTATATGTGGTAGCTGGCTTGTACTGAGTGAACTGTACATGCACCTAGGGAACAGTGAGGTCAGCAAATGAGGCAAGCTCTCTTGAAATGATTGGAAATACTTATACAGACAGGCCCCTTCAATATAAAATACATCATTATCTTTCTTACACGTGCCAGGACTCTAGCTCCACATGTCATTTAATTCTATCTTTGTGGATAAGTGTTCATACGCACATACTGTGTATTTTCCCTAAAGAATTATATCAATTCCACCTCTGCAGACATTGTCAAGAGTGATTCTAATGCAGAACTAATTTAAGCAAAACCACTTTATTGCACATCTCATACATTGTCAGTTGGTTGCTGACTCTTGGCTCTGTTTATATCGAGATGCCAATGTGGGCCTGGCTTCTGCAAGGTATTTAAGCACATACATAACTTTAAGCATGTGATTTGTCTCCTTGCTTAGAGAAAATATAAAGCATGTGGATTAAACACTTACAAAGACAGAATTAAGTGATACAACATCATTAACATATGAGACGTGGTTGCCTGTGATAGCAGGGGACTGGACTCAATGCCCCATGAGGTCCCTTCAAATCCTATGTTCTTTTCTTCTTGTGGGTATGTGAAATCTGGATATGCTTTCCCTGTATGTTAATCTCATTGTCCTCACAGTGCATGTTCACTGATTTCAGTGGCGTAAACAGCTTTCTCAGCTGGGGCCATAGTCATAAACACCACAGTAATAGAATGCCTCAAACTCATTAATGAATTTACCCACACAACATCCCGGTGAGATAGGGAAGAATTATTGTCCGCGTTTTACAGATGGGGAAGTGGGATACAGAGAGATTAAATGATCAGGATCACACAATAAATCCATGGCAGAGCCAAGAATGGAACTCAGCCTTTTTGAGTCCTCATACCTTAACCACAAGACCATTCTTTGTTCTTTGTTAGCTTGCCTCATTTATTATTTGTTATTGAGTTTGTGCCATTGCTTTTCCTGGCTGAGTTTTTCCAATGCTGGAGAAGACATATAGGGAAGAGTCTTTTTAAACATATATTTTCTGTCACCAGGTTTCCTGAAGAGCGTTTTCAGTCTGTAATTTCAACATATATTTCCACACAAAAAGTTTGTCTCTGTCT
Organism: Emys orbicularis; assembly: GCF_028017835.1. Taxonomy (NCBI): domain Eukaryota; kingdom Metazoa; phylum Chordata; order Testudines; family Emydidae; genus Emys; species Emys orbicularis. Next base: position 77,257,362 of record NC_088687.1, on the reverse strand, counting down.
CTTCCACCAACATAAGTTGGTCCAATAAAATACACTGTCTCTCACATCGTATCTCTTTCAACACCTAAAGAAACCATCTCACTATCTAATCTGTATTTTATCAGCCAGGATTGTGCACAGATACTGTGTCTTTCTTTTTTTCACTTTTTGAGTATTTCTGAGTACATAGTTATCAGCAGGTATCAAATGCAAAGAAACATGTAGCCTCAAAGAGGAGTATGCAGAATAGGAGAGAGCACTTGCAGTGTTATGCTTCTGCCCATTTAAACCCATCACCCATGTCACTTATAATTTAATCAGATAAGTCAAACAAATTCTGAGTGGGCATGGTGCCACACATGTGAAGATGTGGACGTGAGCATAAGAAAAGAACAGACCATCATAACGTTTTTGGGCAATGAACCTGGTTGTTTAAATCACCTTATCTTGTATATCTAATGCAGCTATACTATACTCGTCATTGTAGTATACTTTAATTCAAATAAACTATGATGGAACTGATGAGCACCAGAAAGCAACTTTCAAAAAACAGAAACTCTGCCTTTTAAAAGTAACATGGCCAAATCTTGGCTCCTGGCCATGATCCCTTAGTAGCATTCTGGGCAGCTGAGAAATCCTCTTAGCTGGTGCTGTCACTTGCTTTGTCCTCCTACAGATAGATGTAGGGGCATCCGTGGTTGTAATCTTCCACATTCCCCATCAATGGAGCAGTCCTCAGGAAACTGGTATAGTAGATATAACTTTCTCATAGCCACCGTTTTTTACCCATTCCAGGTTCTGCACGAGCATGGTTCAACTGGACCCAGGCATTTGGTCTGCACTGTACAAGTAAACAATGAAGTGCTATACTATACATGTCAGTAAAAGGTTGGCTTTAAAACAGAGAATAAATTAAGAATGTCCTACTTTGTAGCTAGACTGCTATTACAGTTTTCTTTATATTGTCTGCTTTGGATTTTCTGCTTTCAAAATTGTCCTTATAAATCTTTGCCCTTTTATAGGTATTTGTGAAATACATTCAAGGCTTTAAAAGTTGTTTTCTCTTGTAAATGTTTTGCCACTGTGAGCCTTTCACTGTGTCTCCTTCTACTGGCATATGTGTGTGCCAACAGGGAGAGTTTGCACCTTCCACATTGGAGATGTAATTAGACTTTTGTAAATAAGAAGGATTTTTTTAGAATGGCATGGTTATCAACATTCTAGCTTCAGAAATTGTGACATATGGAGAAATGAGCAGATGTCAAACAGCAGAGAGGTAGCATCCCCTTGACACCTAGAGATTGCCAAATCTACGGGTATTTTTAGGCCCAATCTCCTGTTTTCTATTCCACCCATTTCTTCTTCCTAACATGAGATTACAAATCTCCCTGAATTGTATTGCTCTTTTTCCCCACCTGTTTGCTGTTTTCTTCCTTAGCTGATGCTATCTTTCTTGCCACTCCCTAAATGTGTTTACTTTAGTATTATTATGGTTATTAAATAATATTTAATATTTATATTACGGTAGCACCCATGGGACCTAATCAGAATCAGGGGCTAGTTGTGCTAGACACTGAACAAACATAAAAGTTGATACAATTCATGTCCTGAAGACGTTACAATCTAGGAGGATGAGCAACACACAAGGGTTGAGGGAGAGTCAGATGATGAAGTGTTCCCAATTTTCACACATATTTGCTCTGTTTATTTTATTTTTGTTGTAATATACAGTAATTCAGTATTTCCCCAACTGTCCCTCAGCCTAATCATTTAGCACTGGACATTGTGGCAGAAGTGGGCCTTGAGAAGGGATGGGAAAACAAGAGTGTGTAGTACATTTACACAAATGCTTATTCAGATTTTCTTTTAAGGGAACCTGGCAGCTTTCCCCAAAAAGATTCATGCACAGATGTTTCTTCAGGTTCTACATGCAATCCAGGATCTCTTATGCTAACCACTGCAACATCTCCCAACTGCAAATGTCTTATGTTAAGTTATCTGAGAATGGAACAAGATGAAAGTGTTTTTCCCTGAAATTAAGATGTTTGGCAGTCATGGGATGAGCAAGTGCATGCATAAAACTTCTCATTTGTAGGGAAATGGTGCATGTATACATTGGGTACTATAGATCTGGCGGAAATGTTAACTAGATTTTATGGTGTTAAGCCTTTAAGCTTAATTGAAGGGTGTTCTCGGTAGTTTTTTAACTTCACTTAGGGCTTGTCTATACTACAGAGACTATGGCGGCATAGCTACATGGGTGCAGCTATGCCAACATAACCCCAAAGGGTAGATGCATCCTACATCAATGGAAGGGGTTTTCCCATTCTTTAGGAGCATCGCCTCCCTGAATGATAGTAGCTATGTCTTCGGTCGACATAGCTGCATCTACACTGGGGGTGAGGTTGGCATAGTGACATTGGTCAGAGGTGTGATTTTTTTCACACACTTGACCATCATAGCTATATTGACCTAACTGTTAAGTGTACGCCAAGCCTTAGATCAGTGTGCCGTGATATACATTTCTAACAAGGCTTTAAAATGGCTGGTACATCAAATGACTGAAAGAAATCATAGATCTCTATGGCAGGTGGCTTTGCTAAATATAGTTGTTTAGCAAACTGCTCACTGAATTGCTCACTGTTTGAATTGCTCACTGTTTTTCTCCTGCAAGTTTGCTGGAACCATAATTTTCCTTTTTGAATAAGAAACATATTCCCCATCATCTCTGCCGGGCATCAAAACTACAGATTAATTAGAAGCCAGTCAAGCAATCTATTTAGGAATTAATTACCTAGCATATAACCAAACTAACACTTTCAAGTTAGGTAAAGAAAGTGCTAATGTGATTCATATTCGGCAACATTATTTCTGATGTGGAAGGTGTCTTTATGGATTTGTGTGATCTTGTTAAATTGTATTTAAGATTCTTACAGTCAATGCATTATTTTTCAAAGCATACTACATTTAGTGATGGCTGCATAATAGCAATCATAAGGGAGTGTTTTGGATGAAAATATGGGGTAATTAATCAAGCAAGTTAATCATTGTGGAATTTAATGGTGCTTTAAATCACTATTAAAAATCCAAATTCTGCCACATCATTAGAGCCAAGGTTCAAATTCTCTTTACCAATCGTGCAAAAGAAGGGAAAGAATTACACATCATTAAGGAAGGAGGATTTGTTTGATAAATAAGTGGTATTAAAAGAAAATGTAAAAAAACCCCAACCCTGCCTCCCTCCCTCCTACACCCACACACAGATACACCATTTTTTGGAGTAAAAAGTAAACTGATCAGAATAGTACAATTTGAATAAATATTCAGAATAAAATTGGAGGTTTTCAAACTGGTCTGCAAAGCTGGTTGGTCACATGGTGCTGTCTCTACTACTTGTTTCCAGCTGCTAAATTGCATGAATAAACTGTCAAAAATATATTAAACTTTCCCCAGTATAACTTTTTCACATAAGTAATTGCTGTTGTTGCCACAAAGATGTTCTGCAATGTAATTCAAGTACTTTTTCAAAGGGGCTTGGCAATTTCCCCCCCAAAAATGAATGTCACCTAGTTTCTTCAAGTTCCAGGTTCCAGACTCTCTTGTGCAAACCGCTGTATCATCTCCTAACTGTAAGTGTTTTATTAGCAAGATAATAACTGCAATCACAATAGGACTGAGAGTGGATGTGATCCACAAGACAATTCCTGTATTGAGAAGTGGTCCACGCTGTGAAAAAATTTGAGAACCTCCTCACATAAAGCTCTTGGCCAATACCTTGTCTATACTAGAAATGTGCACCAGTTTAACTAAATTGATCTAAGAATTTATTTAATTAAACTACGGCAATCACCTACTAATCTAATATAATTCAGAATAAGCAAGGCTTAATGTGTCTACATTGGGGGTTTCAACTGGTTTAGCTAGATGGATTTTTAAACTGATGTATTTAAACCCCTTCACTTTTCTAGTTTAGACAAGGCCTGAAGTAAAGGGGAACTGATTCTGATTGCACTCAACTTATCCACTATAACTCTGATGTAGTTACTCCTGGTTTACATCAGTGTAAGTGAGATCAGAATCAGGCGTAGGGATTTTGCAAATAGAAAGCCCCATTGTTCGAATAATTTGAAAATGAACTACTGAAAGCATTGCAAAATTTACCATAGGGGACAATTGTTCAATGGCAGGGGATGGACAAGAGCTGTTCCAAAAGGTCTTTTTAATTTGATTTTTATGATCCTATTTAAAAAAGGGGGGGAAAGATGCCAATTATTTGAAAAATTTTACTGCAAACATTTAGGAAGCATAGCCTAAAAAGAAGGTAGATTTGTGTCAGAAAGAGGTAAATGCCTTCTCCTTTGTGCATTTCATTCCTTTTTTTAATAGCTGTAGACAATTTTCCAAATATATGCTATGGTTCAAAGTAAAATAAGTCTCAGAAGCAATATTTCTGCCATCCTGTCATTGCTGCTTCAACTTTCAGGATCTCAGTGTGTAACTATACTAGTAAGAAATGAGCTGTTTTTAAATGTTTTTAATAGTGTCTTTGAGTTTTTACCTGTCACCAATTACCAAATAATGATTCCTTGCATACACATTTTATTTATGCAGCTCTGTCCTAAAGTACTCAAGGAGGATGGGATATTGTTGGTTTTATTTTTCTGACCATTTTTCTTTTGAAATCATATTTTATGGCAATATTTGTTTTATAATTTCTCCTTTTAAATTGTATTCACTTGACATTACAGCATATTACATGTAAACATACTTCCGCATTTTCCAAGTGAATATAGAATATTCTATTACTAGCTTTGTCATCTTACAATACATTATAAATCAACCTAAAACAAATTAGGGCCTGATTCTGATCCCATTTGTAGATTCCTGGTGTAGATCAGGAGGGTCTCCAGTGAAGTCACGGTAGTTAAACTGGTGTAGATTCAGTGTTAAGGAGATCAGAATCAAGCCCTATTTCTCTGAGTTTATGTATCTTTTCCATTTCAGGTTGTTATCCTGTGATGTGCTGATCAAATTCTGGGAGATACTGAGAGCCTAAAACTCTCATTGACTTCAGTGGGAGAGGAGGAAAATCAGCACCTTCTATGATTGGAACTTTAGAGATTAGGAGCTAAATTCTAAACTCATGTACAGCCCATTTGCAATCCCATTGATTTAAATGCAGTTGCATGGGGTTTAAGTCAGTGGACAATTTAGTTCTAGGTTTATAAATAAGAACAAAATACTTTACATCAGAGGATACGTATGACTAGGATAGAGAAGTTATTTTTTCCAAAAGGAGCATTGGGCTCTGAAGTACACTTAACAATCACCCTGCCTCTACCATGCTTTTATGTTCTAACTAGTGTTTGCCTCTGTGGCGTTGGCTTCAATGTGATTGATTTCTGTAATTTCTGATGAAGTACAATAAACTGTGGTGGCAATTGAATTCTTCTGAATGTTGCTCATGACTGTGTGTGTGTGTGTGTGGGGGGGGTTATAGTTGATATGGTACATTTATTGCTGTCAATTTAAATGCTCTACTTTGATACCAATTTTTCGTTAGGAACCAGCTTATCAAGTGATATTGTCAACTAACTGTACAAAAGGGTAAACAATGGAATACCCTGAATTTTACTGTATGCTGTAATTTCATAAAAGTAAACCCAAAGCCTCTTATGCTGTTTCTGGATTTTTTTTAATTTTTATTGGATGTAGAGATATGTCTGATGCAAAAACCTGGATGTGAACATTCCCTCTCAGTAATTTTTCAAGGGTCAAGAATCAGAACCCTGTACTAGATCCATAAAAGGACTTAGGTTCTGCTACTGAGATCCTCAAAACCCCTGCTCAGCTTCTGCCTAATTCTATAGACGCCTGAATTTCCCACAGGAATGTCCCAAGGTGCTTAAGTTTCTGCCAGTGAGCACAGACACAGCTGCCTCGGTCTAGGTGCCCAGACACCTATCTCTCACGTAAGCACTTGTGAGATTCTCAAACTAGGCATTTCTTGTGAATCCTGATCCAATAGGTGTTCCTAAAGCATTCCTAAACCCACAGAAAATGAAAGCAGAAGGAGGTGGGGGTTGTTCCCCCCCTCCCCCCCCCCAATAACTTTAGCCCGGTGGTTAGAGCCCTCACCCGGGATGTGAAAGATGGGTTTCAGTCCCCCCGTATACCTGACTTGGAACAGGGATTTGAATTTGGGTCTCCACCCTCCCAGGAAAATGCCTTAAGCACTGAAATATGAGGTATTCTGGGGCAGGTCTCTCTTAATCTCTTCTGTTGAAGTTGTTCCACTGTTTATAGTAATTAAATATTCTCCCATGTGAGTGCCCTAACCTTTGGGCTATAGAGTCATTTTCTCTCTGGCCCTTTGTGGATATAGCCCCCAGTTCAGATCCTTGTTGATGGACTCTATCTGCAGACTACATCAAAACTCTGGATCTGAAAATCCCTGAGCTACCTTTGAGATGGTGGGAGAAATTCAAAATCCAGATTCTAACTTTTCAGTTCTTACTCCTCTTTACAAAGACGTGACTTTGTCTTGGAAATTAAACAACAAAGCAAAAAACAATCAATCACTCAGAAGTATAAATTAAGACAAATAATTTAACAATCCACTGAGTGTACAGCATTCATTTTATAGGGGGAGGTGATAAGCATCTGACAGAATAAGAGCAGAGAGCCTCTGTCTGTTTTAACTGATTTGATTTTGATCTGATTTAACAAATTAGTTTTTTGCATTTAATTAACATCTTAATTGGTCATTAGAATAAATAAATCACATTTCTGAGAGGTTTAATGCATATCAAATGGAAATTTGGCAAACCAGTCCCTAGTCCAGATGCATTTGTCTTTTGATTGCTGAGGGCGATGTTAAACAGAAATGGCTTAAATTGACTGTCATTTTATAGATCTAGAGAGTAAAACAAAGATGTTTGGTTTCACATGCTCATTACATTGGAGCTAAAAAGGCGTTTGCAGTGTAAACAAAGTTATTTTACAGTTATGCTACTTAGTCCACAGTCTGTTGCTACTTTTTGTTACAAAATTTTGGAAGCATCCAAGATATTAATCTCTGAAAGTTGGTTTCTTTTTGTGCTCAGGAAGTATAAAAAAGGAATAATTTATACCTAGAATTATAAATACTAACAGACATGCTTATCCCTTGCGGTTTTCTGTGTTACCAATACTGTGTATTGAATAAGTTTCCTAGGTCCTATGATCCATGAGTTTTATGTTTAAAACATGGTAGTTCTATATACAGACTGAGGACCGAATATGGCCACGAATAGACGTACTTTTGGCTTTGTATCATTTATGATTATTGTTTGGTGTCCAGCACCATCTGGGCAATTTACAGGTTTAAATTGAGATATTCACAGTTTCACAGAAGGAGATCAAACACCATGCTCCTGCTGCATACGGTTTTATCAAAGAGCTAGAAAACCAGAATATAATCAGTTGTGATTGTCTGTGCAAAGACAAACATTTTGCTGGTCTTACTAAAGTTGGAGAATTTATGCTTAATCATATTTTCTCAGCTGTGTGGGCATATTACTAAGCAAGCACTGCTGTCAACACATCAGTCAGGTCCTGGTCCATCATGCAACAGAATTACCCTGATCAGTCAGATGAAGAGTTCTCTGGCGAGGGGAATACCTGGTTGGCATAGAGCCAGTTATACTGTACATAGGAGATGAATTAAGGGAGGGGCATGGGAGAAGAGAAGACTCAGCTGCACCCCAGCCATCTCCTGCTGGCATTATGGCCTTGAGGGTCTGTTACCAGCCATTGCAAGTAAAAGTAGATATGAGAGTGCTCCAGCTTTTGGGGGGTAGGGAGAGGAGGGTTGTGGCTGAATCAGTCCCTAGCAAGTGGATCAGTTGAGCACAGAGGTAACATACAGTCACCTATGATTCCTCCTCCTCCTCCACCTGGGCCCTATGCTGAGTGCAGCTATTTAGTGTATGTGCAGTAATAACTGCACTTCCTGAAAGACTTCAGAATGTTTTTCTTTCCTAACGCCCTTGCCATAAAGGTCAGCTTACATTTCGACATACTTACTGTGAAAAAACGCAGCTAAGAGTAGAACCAGTGATGTTTGATACCTAATGTGCAAGGGAAAGAGGCTGTCTGCACCTAATTATTTTTGTGTCATTAGCTGGCCTTTGCTGGGGGAGGAAGTACTGACATTTGCTGTTGCTAGGCAGCAGCAACCCAAGTATTCATATGTTGCCCTCCACAGCCTCAGAAGTAGGGGACTTTGTCTGGGCCAGAAGGGGAAAGAAAATCCTTTAAGGAGTGCACTCCTCCTCGCCTCCTGGTGGCTCTCTGGCTGATTAGTTGGACACAAAGGTGCAGCATAAGTCTGTTGGCTCCTATGCATGCTCAACCGGGGGGAGGGGGGAGGGCTTATAAGCCCTTCCCCCAGCCTGGGGCACCATTCTGTCTGGGAAGAAAAGCCTCCCTCCTGCTGCCCCTATTCCTCGGGATTACAGTAGGGCCAGGTTTTTGGGCCTTGCTGAGTACATCATGCTAGTTGCCTTTTGGGGGCTGGGAAGGAATTTTTTCTTCACTGCCAGGTTGGTCATGGCAGTGGGAGCCTGGTGGATAGGTTAGATTGGATAATTTATATTGTTGCAACGTGGCAGATCAGCACAGGTACTCATCCTGTAGGGGGTCTGGCTCCCTGATGAACCAGAATTGGAAAAGGATTAGGAGGAGGCATCCCCTAAAGAAGATGGGGAATGGGATTGGGGCTCCCAATGTCTTGTACAGAGAGGAGACAACTCCCTCTTCCCCACCCCTTTAACCCATGTCTGGTGGAAGGGCAGTGGGGTCCCAGCAATGGTGCTGGGATCAAGTTAATGGGGTAGAGGTGGGGGGTGGGGAGGCTGATGGCAGCCCATATGGAATAGATTACAAAGGAAAGATGACCTGCACTGACCTTGTTATTCCCTGATAGTTACCAAATTAATTACTTAATAAATCTGTGGCCTAATGATACCACATTCCTGGTATCTTGCCTGCCTTCCTGTGGTGTCCAGGACAATCCCTGGAGTGCTTCTTCTACTGGCTACAGTGCACTGCAATTGTCTGTTGCATGCTGCCTGGATCCTCAGTTAGACGAGCCAGTTTGTGGGGCAGTGGCAGAACATGAAATGACGTACCTGCCAGCTGGCTCCTTAGTAGCCATGTAGGAAGTATTTGTGGTAAACTTCTTTTTCACAGTTTTCTACCCCAAGTATTGCCAACCATAAACGTTCAAAAATCATGACTCAGACCCCATCCAAATCCAGACATTTTAAAAATACTATAGCTTGGTTCTTTTGATTTGCCTTCTGTTTTTTGAGCTTTTAGATGTCATGTTTTCTAGCTTTTTCTTGCAAGTCCATTTCTCCAGGATTCCAAGAGCTGGGGCTTTAACTAAATAGGCAAATAATGGAAGGTTCACAGTGAAATTGTAAGAGTTGGCAACATGTTTTTAAAAGTTTAAATGCATGTGCAGTAACTATTTCCAATTTTGCAGTAATAAAGTCACAGAAGTAGACAATTCTCTAATATTTCCAGATGGAAGTTGCTTGAAGTTTTCAAGTGTCTTTAATCTTAAATTTCAAAAAACCACATAAAGTGTATGCTTGTGTTTAAAAATATTTAATGTTTTGCAAATTTAAAAATACAGTTTGAATCAGCAGCATCAGGAACATTCATCGACTAAAACATAATTGGTATTATTGAATGATGACATTTTGAATAACGTGTGCCAATTTAAGATAAATAATTTGATCACAAGGTAAACAGAAAGAAGTGTCAAGTAAAATTTTTTTAAGATGCCAACCTAGCCTATTTATATATCCTGATGTCTTAACATGAGATTCAAAATTTCCATTATTCCACAGAGGTCTTTCATGAATACATTTGGTTAGCTTCTAAACAGTCTAATAGTGCCTGAGTTGATTCACCCATTGATATTAAAATATCAATTTCTTTCCTCTTCATTGCCATGACAGGCATTAAATCCATAAAAGCTGTGTCTGCTCTGTTCAGAGATGGGACTGAGCTGCAAAATTGGGATCCAGATATTCAGATACACGCCCATCATTGCTTGGGTGCATCTTGAATCTGGAATTCTAGTTTGGTCCATCATGGAGATAGGGCCAGTTACAAAATTATGATCTAGGTTTAGATTACAGCTCTCTTGTTCTCAGCCATCCCTAGAAAAATTGGGGAAGATGTTCTGAAATGGAAGTTGGTTAGAATACATCTGTCCCCCTAGGATATCCAAAGTTTGAATTTTCTTTTCAATCAAGTTTTAGTTCTTATCTTAGGATGTTTGTACGTAAATTGACATATAGAAATTGAAAAATAGTATGGCAATCCTTGGGCACCTTGGAAGATATGGTGTCATCCCACCAGCAATCAGGACATTAAAAAAAATTAATGTATCCTCCACACTGCTCACCCGCTTCTGATTATTAAGCAGTTCAGGACAACATTCTAAAATACCCAATACAATAGCAGAATATTAGGAAATCATTGCTAAATCTTCAAAGTAGATTGTGTTAATGTGAATTTAGGTACCTTTTAGTTTGTGCTAGAGGATTTATGTGGGGCAGTTACAGTGCAATACTTAAGTGTGCACTGCAATTCACACCTCCATAGTCTATAATGTGGGGCTGTGTAGAGAAGCCAACATAGTCACTCCCCTGGTCAAGTGATTTCTCGATGACTTTCCAGAACTAGTCCCATGCAAAATATGTCACTTTTGATTCGCCAATGTTTTGGGCTGATTTTTCCACTAGTTTTGTTTCATGTACTCCGCAACTTCTAGAGCTTCACTTTACGATTCAGGTTCACGTGGTGAAACTCACACCAAATCAGCATGTTTTGTTATGTTTTGTGAGTTCTATATGAGTTAATTTGATCCAGCGGCCCTGTTACACCATGTGACGAATTGTTAATGTTTTGCTACAAAACTGCAAACCTCAGCCTGAAAAAGCCTGAGACAACAAGGAAGATTTTCAAATTGTTTCCCATTTTATTGCAACCTCTTTCCGGCATTTCAGATGATCTGTTGTCCGCACTGTGTCCTAATATCAGATGGAGAAGTAACTGAAAAACTGTTTTTCAAATGTTTCATAAAAATGTTCAGCATATTTCTTGACAGAATCTTTTATTTTTTTAGCATTGTGCATGTATATTTCTGTGGCTATATAAATAATAGTTGGATTCTCTCAAAAGTTCCAGATACCTACGGAGATGCTTTCAGAAAGGGAAAAAATACAAATAAAAATACAAACTACTTCAATATTCTGTGTATTCTTGTTTTTCTCTTTTGCCTTCTTGTTCTGGACTTGATAGGCTTTCTGAATACTAAGTATTATAGCCAGTACCATAATTGCAATAATGCATGCCTGGTTCTGCTGTCACACCCATTTTAGAGCAGAGTAATTCCATTGATTTCAATACAATTTTAATGGGTTTAAATGACAAAACAATCAGGCTCTGAGCCGGTATTCTTTCTGTGCATTAGGCAGAGACTGATTGTTCATTTCATGTCACTTGCAGAACATCAGCTGCAGTGATAGCAAAAAGTTCACGTAATACTAACACTTTATAAACAAGGAGAATGATTGTGGTGGTGGTGGTGGTGTTTCTATGCCCAATTTGTGTATAAACCCCAACTGCAGTTTAAATTGCTGTACTGAGATCTAAGTCATTTATCTCCTTAATATAAAGTAAAGAGAAAATTATATACACACTCAGCACCAAATTATGGTTGGCTGCTGCATGAAGAAGCACATTAGATAACTTGCAGCCACTAAAAGCAGCACAGATTGGAGGAGCAAATTCTGGCTCCTCCACAAAACCTGTGCAGAGACTACTTTTCAGACCTTCTACAGCAGGAGCTATGAAGAGCATTCTAGAACACAGGTTATTCCTAATCTGGGCAAGAATAGTCCACAGTGAGAAGGTGAGGAGGCAGTTGTTTGTGGGACCATTCTGGTTTGGACACCCATTATCACAGCCTTAATGTGCACCTGTTTTGGTAGCTAAGAATAACATTTTTGGAAGTTGGCACTACACATATATAGTACAGCTCCATGGGTTGCCACCTATGATGCATTTGGATATAATAGTTTATCTGTGGACTGATGAGGAATGAAATGGCCAGTTCTGCTTTTATGATTTGCAATTCCAAGGCTGAGGGGGGGAAATGCAATATTGGAGAAATGGGACATTTCTTATTGTTTATGTCAAAAGTATATAGCCCCAGCAGTTCTATATTATAACATTAAATTGAAAAAAAAATCTAGGTAAACAAGAGGCAAAGTGAGCACAGCCACTATTGACACTGAATTGTGCCCGTTAAATAGTTTGTCACACTGCCTGGTAGAGGGCACGTCTCAGAGCGCCAATCTCAGGTCAGAATACAGGACATATACCCCAGACTGATGGGTACTCTATCATAAGATTTCACCAAATCAGTTAACAAACGTGTGCTTCCAAAATACTGTACTAATTATTATGAAGCCACAGACAGTCACCTCCAGGCCCTCATGCACCATGCAAACAAACCAGACTTCTGTGATAAACGAATATTAAAAACAGGAAATCCCATATATTAGGTTTTTCGAGTTCCAAAGAACCAGACACTCACCCCAGATCAATATGTACTTCTGGATCTCACCCCAAAACCACACTGGTAGCCAGTCCTTTAGTAAACTAAACTAAAGGTTTATTAATATAATAAAAAAGAGAGTTATTAAATGGTTAAAATGAATTATATACATTACAGTTGATTTCAGAGTTTGTAGATCAGGATAATAGCAGTGATGTTAAATCTCCTAGCTTGTGGTACATCTCTCTGGATCACCCAAAAGACTGGGGGAACCTGTCCATTGTTCAAAGTTTCCCTTTGTTAGAAATTATTATCCAGTGATGTGGAGCAGTAAAGAGGCCAGGGAATGATCTCTCAGTCTCCATTTATATCCTCAGCCCATATTCCTGGAAAGTTATTGTCACAAACATGGAATCAGGGTTCACATGTTCTCCATGCCTTGCTGAGTCAACGGGCCTCCATTGTCCTTATGCTCTCTGTGCAGTCCTCAGGAGGAGCCCATTGGAAGAATTGATTCTTCTTAATGGCCCATCAACCATGGCTGGATGGTCTTGATGTAAATCTGGCTTGTGGGTGTTACAAACACAGAGCAAAGATTCATAACTTCATATACAATGATAATACACAAATATAAATAGGATAACATTGTTCAACAGATTACAACTTTTCCAATGATCCCTTACAAGATATACTTTGTATAAGATTTATCACAAACATGCAGCAGTAGTGATACATCAGTGATTGCAATAGTGTTGATACATCAGTGTTGAAACCTTAGTGTGAACATGGTCATCTTTCTTTTTATATTGCATCACATAGCGTTCTAGCACAAGGTGAACAATAAAATAAAATGAGTGGAACATATATTTCCAAATTAGTATGTTCACGGTTGTGCATGTGTAACTAAGTTGCTGGCCCTGGGACTCATGCCCTGAAAGGTGAATATACTTCAGTACCATCATAGCTTGAGAAAAAATTCTCAAATGTTTTGTAGATCACTTTCCCAAAACAGTGTGCATCACCCTGAGAGGAGTTTGCATAACAACTATATAGGTAACTAATACATGCTGTAGGTGGATAAATTATACAGTAGGTATAATATAGTAATATTTTTAGCAAGTTTGCAAGTATAGACAATTACACATTTTTAGGATGAAAGGATGAGAATTCTACTAGTAGGTTTAATTATGTGTATGTCTTGTGTGCTATTTTGATGCCATAATTTGTTCTTACAGCATAACCACATTACTGCTTTCTTTCTCTCTCTTTTTACATCACCAGAAGAAATCAATGGGAATTAGCCCTAATTTGTGGAGTCCTTTTATGCATTAGTTGTTTAGTCACTTTGGATTGGTTTATCTATTAGCACTTTCCATTAGTCTTGCCAAAATTTTCCTTAATAATATCAAGTTCTCTTTTTTGATGAGTAGTGTGATGTTTTGAGACTTATGAAATTAGTAAATTTTATGGTGGAAGTTTTGATGCTTGTTGTATGTAATTATTTTTAATGTAAAATGGATTCATTGAAGTTAATTATCTAATTTCTTTTTATATAGTAGTTGAGTGGTACGTAATTCCAGAAATATGGGAATACTGCTGGTAGGTGTATTTGTTGCAGTTGTTCAAATGATATTGGTATTCCATCATTGCGGATATTAGCCAGAGATGCCTTCCCAACTCATATGGTCTCATATTTATGTTCACTGCTTATTTTAAAACACTGATTTCCCAGTGTATTACCAGGATGGGTGTCTTTAAAATCAATATACAAATATGTGATTGGAGGTCTTTAGGCAGATGTGTTGAGTAGTTTGTTTCTGTCCATGTCTTTTGTGAGCCTGATCTCTTCTTACACTGGTTTCACATCTGTATAATTCTACTGACTTCATTATTATCTATTATTTCTGTTATGATAATTCCCCACAGTCACTGTTCATGCACACGCTGGAAGAAACAGGATGAAATCCGTGCCCCAGGGAAGTCAACAGCAATATTCCCACTGACTTCATGTGGTACAGGATTTCACACGCAGTCCCTGCACCAAAGAGCATATGATCTAATGGAGTTAATCCTCTCAGTTCAAAGCTGCCTTAAAACGTGCAGACACGGCCAATGGAAAATTCCCCCCATGTAAGGCGATCCTTTAATACTGTAGTGCTGCCAACATCGCTCCAGAATTCTGTTGGCAAGGAACATGTCTGGGGAAAAGGAGGCGTTGCCCTGGCCATGCCTCCTATACTAGCATGATACTCAGCTTCTAGAATGGTCCGTGGGGGCTGTTGGCAGCTGGCACCTTAAGATTGGTCTTATTTGTCTTGGTAGATCAACCCAGTGCTGAGTTAGGATCATGAGACCACAAAGGTGACTTATGGGCACTTCCCACCCCGTCTGATCTTCTGCCAAGCACAGCTTGACCAGAGCAGAGAATCTGGCCTCAAATATGTTTTTTTTTTAATTCCCTGTGTTGTTTAGTGATAATCTTACAGATTAAAATTTACAGAATTAAAAACCACCAACCCCCAAACCTATGATTTACTTTCCCCTGTAGGCTATTTATTATTTTGCTATGCTCTCAGCTTGGATGGTTAAGCTAGTCTGATCATTTCCTAGTCAGTTTCACTCCAGTTCTCATGGACTGGGACTACCATAATGATACAATGCTGAAGTTTTTAAAAGAGTTTTATATAAACCATGGAAATATTCCTAGAAATGAGGCACTTTTATGTAGTATAGTCCTCAAAATTTGCCTTTCTCATATATTAGGGCTGTCAAGCAATTAAAAAAATTAATTGCGATTAATCGCATGATTTAAAAAATGTATCACGCTCTTAAACAATAATAGAATACCATTTATTTAAATATTTTGGGATATTTTCTACATTTTCAAATATATTGATTTCAATTACAACACAGAATACAAAGTGTACAGTGCTCACTTTATACTTATTTTTATTATAAAAATTTTCACAGTAAAAAACAGAAAAAATTGTATTTTTCAGTTCATCTAATACAAGTACTGTAGTGCAATCTCTTTATCATGAAAGTTGATGTTACAAATGTAGAATTATATATCAAAAAAACGACATTAAAAATGCAACAATGTAAAACTTTAGAGCCTACAAATCCACTCAGTCCTACTTCAGCCAATCGCTCAGACAAACAAGTTTGGTTACAATTTGCAGGAGATAATGTTGCCTGGTTCTTGTTTACAATGTCACCTGAAAGTGAGAACAGGAGTTCGCATAGAATCATAGAATCATAGAATATCAGGGTTGGAAGGGACCTCAGGAAGCATCTAGTCCAACCCCCTGCTCAAAGCAGGACCTAATCCCAACTAAATCATCCCAGCCAGGGCTTTGTCAAGCCAGACCTTAAAAACCTCTAAGGAAAGAGATTACACCACCTCCCTAGGTAACCCATTCCAGTGCTTCACCACCCTCCTAGTGAAAAAGTTTTTCCTAATATCCAATCTAAACCTCCCCCACTTCAACTTGAGACCATTACTCCTTGTTCTGTCATCTGGTACCACTGAGAACAGTCTAGATCCATCCTCTTTGGAACCCCCTTTCAGGTAGTTGAAAGCAGCTATCAAATCCCCCCCATTCTTCTCTTCTGCAGACTAAACAATCCCAGTTCCCTCAGCCTCTCCTCATAACTCATGTGCTCCAGCCCCCTAATCACTTTTATTGCCCTCCGCTGGACTCTTTCCAATTTTTCCACATCCTTCTTGTAGTGTGGGGCCCAAAACTGGACACAGTACTCCAGATGAGGCCTCACCAATGTTGAATAGAGGGGAATGATCACGTCCCTCGATCTGCTGGCAATGCCCTTACTTATACAGCCCAAAATGCCGTTAGCCTTCTTGGCAACAAGGGCACACTGTTGACTCATATCCAGCTTCTCGTCCACTGTAACCCCGAGGTCCTTTTCTGTAGAACTGCTGCCTAGCCACTCGGTCCCTAGTCTGTAACAGTGAATGGGATTCTTCCGTCCTAAGTGCAGGACTCTGCACTTGTCCTTGTTGAACCTCATCAGGTTTCTTTTGGCCCAATCCTCTAATTTGTCTAGGTCCCTCTGTCCCTCAGCATGGCACTGTTGTAGCCGGTGTCACAAGATATTTACGTGCCAGATGCACTAAACATTCATATGTCCCTTCATGCTTCAACCACCATTCCAGAGGACATGCGTCCATGCTGATGACAGGTTTTGCTCGATAACGATCCAAAGCAGAGTGGACCGACTTATGTTCATTTTCATCATCTGAGACAGATGCCACTAGCAGGTTGATTTTCTTTTTTTTGGTGGTTCGGGTTCTATAGTTTCCTCATCGGAGTGTTGCTCTTTTACGACTTCTGAATGTATACGCCACACCCCATCCCGATCAGATTTTGGAAGGCACTTCAGATTCTTAAACCTTGGGTCGAGGGCTGTAGCTATTTTTAGAAACCTCACATTGATACCTTCTTTGCGTTTTGTCAAATCTGCTGTGAAAATGTTCTTAAAATGAACAACATGTGCTGGATCATCATCCGAGACTGCTGTAACATGAAATATATGGCAGAATGCAGGTAAAACAGAACAGGAGACATATTCTCCCCCAAGGAGTTCAGTCACAAATTTAATTAACATACTATTTTTTTTAATGAGCATCATCAGCATGGAAACATGTCCTCTGGAATGGTTGCCAAAGCATGAAGGGATATACGAATGTTTAGCATATCTGGCATGTAAATACCTTGCAATGCTGGCTACAAAAGTTCCATGCGAATGCCTGTTCTCACTTTCAGGTGACATTGTAAATAAGAAGCAGGCAGCAGTATATACCGTAAATGTAAACAAACTTGTTTGTCTTAGCAATTGGCTGAACAAGAAGTAGGACTGAGTGGACTTGTAGGATCTAAAGTTTTACATTGTTTTGAATGCAGTTATGTAACAAAAAATCTACATTTGTAAGTTACACTTTCACAATAAAGAGATTGCACTACAGTACTTGTATGAAGTGAATTGAAAAATATTATTTCTTTTGTTTATCATTTCTACTGTGCAAATATTTGTAATAAAAAATAATAATATAAAGTGAGCACCGTACATTTTGTATTCTGTGTTGTAAATGAAATCAATATATTTTAAAATGTAGAAAAACATCCAAAATATTTAATAAATTTCAATTGGTATTGTATTGTTTAACAGTGCGATTAATCACAATAAATTTTTTTTAATCGCAATTAATTTTTTTGAGTTAATTGCATGAGTTAACTGCGACTTATCGACAGCCCTTATATATATATAAGGGCTGTCGATTAGTCGCAGTTAATATATAATATAAAATTCATGGATTAAAAAAAAGAGAACAGGTTTCTTTTTTTGGGGGGGGGGAGGTTAAATACCCCACTGCAGTGACTGATGAATGTCTTTATGAAGTAAATAATTGTGTAACCTTCGTAACTATTTTTAATGCTGCAAAAACAATGCAAAGGAACATAAATGAGATTAATAAAAATACGCAGTAGAATTTTGCTAATACATGAAAAGCAGAAAATGGAACAGGCTAGAACTGAAAGAACAAAAAAGCCTACTTTTATTGCCCAGGCTGAATTAAGTGCAAAAATGGAAAAAGGAAATATAGCATTTATAAATCTTTCAGTTTCAGTTATCTAAGTTAAGATAAGTATGGGAATCTGTATTTTTGAAAAAGTGAGAGGTATCTCCTCATCTGGCACAGATTGGCATAGATCTATTGAAGTCAACTGAAGTGTACCAGTTTACATCAGCTGAGGATCTGGCCCTTAATTTTTAACATGATATTGTCCCTCTAATATTAAAAATTCTATACTCCTCAGATCCTTCCTCTTCTGCCCCAAATCCTAAAATTTGGGCCTAAATTGGTCCTGTGGTTGGAAGAGAAAGTTTGTAGTCACTGGACAGTTGTGTTTGGTCAATATTTTTACCTGTTTAACCATAACCCAACAAGGAAGGTACCTATCTTCCCTCTGCTACTGGTTCTTGTCTATTCTCCTCTTGGATCTAGCAGGAAGCATGCATTAGGAGGTCATGCCAGACTTGGAGAGACTTTGGGAAGGAGTCTAGAGATGCTGCATGTAGACAGGCTTCCTGGGAGGTGAATGTAGATGGGCAGAAATCATGAGGCTCTCTATTCTGGGAGGCAAGTGCCATCTTCTGCCTCTTGGTGGGGAAGAAAGTGTAGGGGAGCTGGGAAGAGAAATGTAAGTGCTGCAGGAGAAGAAAAGAGACATGGGATCTGAATAAACTCGTTGTAGTAATCTAAGGCTGAATATACTCAACCTTAGAGGTCTAAAAGTTAAGCCACTGTACAGCATTAAAGCTTTGTGGTTCACCTGTAATGTCTAAACTATTTTCATTTTCTAGGTCCTTTTCTGATTTCACTTAGACTGGTGTAAATCAGGAGCAATGACCCTAAAGTAAGTGGAGTTATACTGGTGTAAAAGGCAAACCAGGCTCTAAGTGTGCGCACATGAGGATTTTTTACCGGTACTTTTGTCACTGTAGTCGGAGCTCAGATGTGAAAAAATTATCTAAATTATATCTGAGTGCCAGACTATGTGTTTATCCTCACTCCAACATGCCAGCGAGGTATTATCCCTGTTTTACAGAAGGGAACTGAGGCACAGAGAAACTAAATGACTTGCCCAATCTCACACAGATAGTCTGTGGTGGAGCAGAGAATTGAATGTAGTTCTACTGAGCCTCAGGCCACTGCCCTGATTACTGTACCATCCTCCTTTTTGGTTTTGTTTAGGTCCTCTTTTATAATCCATTAGCTGAGCAACTAGAGTAATGATTATAGGTTTAGCCTAGTTTCAGCATGGTAATCTGCTCTGAATAGAAACACCAGAAGCACATAAAATACAGCGAATTCACACTGCTTAATAGTGTGGATTTTAGTCAGGATTGTTGGTGTTAATGGGTCAAATAACAATTGAGAAAGCATAAGAGCTGAATGAATCGCCCTCCATTTTCTGTTGCTGAGGACAGTGACAGTATAGGCAAAGTTGTATTGCTGATGGCTGACATGCTCTTTCCGTGACCCGCAGTCTTCAATTTCCAGAGTGCATATACCATATCCATGAACACAAATATTGCCTTACATCAAAAAAGGTGCTGATGCTTTTAGAACAGACAGACAATAAAAAGTGTTATAATATTATTTTATTTCCTATGCAGGGTGCTTTGAGTGCTGCATCAAGTGCTTGGGGGGTATTCCCTATGCCTCATTGATTGCCACCATCCTGCTGTATGCTGGGGTCGCACTCTTCTGTGGCTGTGGACATGAAGCACTCTCAGGAACTGTCAACATTCTGCAAACCTACTTTGAGATGGCAAGAGCTGCTGGGGACATTATTGATGTCTTTACCATGTAAGCATTGTTTAACCTGTTGTGACTTTGTTTTTAGATGGCTGAAAATTAAGAAAAGGGAGAAAAATGAGATTCATGAAAGTACGCTTAAATAAAAAGCACAGATAGTATAACCCAAGTACATGCAATAGTATAAGATAAGCACAGTAACTGTAATTCTAATAGTCTTAATAGCTTTCTTTTCTATAAGTAATTTTTAATAAACTTTCTAATCTAGTAGTAACTTTTAGCTATTGATTACTCAATAATTGATGTAATTTTTAATATTTAATGTATTTTGTGATCTTTATGGATGTTCCCCATATTTATAATTTTTATTAAATGGATTAAGTAATTACAATGCATTATGTAATATATAAAAATATTCATTCATTATAAGTAATTCACTGTAAACATCAGTCATAGTTTTGCTTTGCATAAGTAATTAACTATGATACCTATCAAACAGTGGTTACAAAGAATTTAGAAAAATGGTAATCCTTACTAAAAGCCAAATGTTCTAGCAAAGGTGGAAGAGGGATGGGAAAGCCATACTCCTGCAATAGCGGGGGGGTATGGCGACCCTATGCACAACCACACAAGCCAAACAATGATGAGGACTTCACATTTGCCAACCATTCAAAACTCATGAGTCTATCTCCCCAAAACCATATGATTGACTTAAAAATCATTAGACTTTGTTTTTTAAATTAATCAATGTTAGGTTCTTTTTATTTGCCTTCTTGTTTTTGAGCCTTTAGGGGTCACATTTTCAAGCTTTCTCTACATCTATGAAGGCTAGAAACTTACTTTAAGTGAAAGCTGAGATTCTCATGTAATAACACAACTTCAGGAGCTGGGGCTTTAAGAAAACCCCCAAATATCAGGAGACTTACAATAAAATCACAAGAGTTGACAACATTGGACTCCACAGGTCTAGAAGACAAGGAATGAACAGAGTTTGGGAGTAGCTGCTCAACAAGGTATGCTCCCTTCTCCAACCTGTGGAAATTCCCCTGCAAAAACTTACAGACTTGAATGTTGTTCATTGCAGCATCAACTTTCTCTCTGTGCCATTTTGCAAACAAGTTGCAAGGTGGGAGGGTCCCATAGCTCGGGCTCCAGCCCGAGCCTGGAACTCTACACAGCAATGAAATAGCCTCGCAGCCCGAGCGCCGCAAGCCTGAGTCGGCTGGCACAGGCCAGCTGTGGGTTTTTCTTTGCTGTGTAGATGTACCCTCAGAGCCTGCATCAACTGGCATGGGCTCACTACAAAAGTAGCTAAAAGTAGCATTGTAGACTTTCCCGCTCAGGTTGGAGACTGGGCTGTGAAACCTGGTGAGGGGAGTGGGTCTCAGAGCCCAGGCTCCAGCCTGAGCAGAAACATCTGCTACTTTTAGCTCTATAGCACAAGTCAGTTGACCCTTACTCTGACTTGCCGCCAGGTGTTTTCGCAGCGTATGTGTGCCCTAATCTTAATCAACTCTTAATAAAATGACACATGATAATGGTGGTTCTTCTGTTCCTCCCTTCCTCGTAAAAAACATCCTCTTCTCAGGAATTTGAAAGCAAGTTCTGATGCATATGGGCCTAGCCAAAGCTGAAGGACCCTACTTTTCATTATGGGGAGCATCATAGCTTCTCTGTGAGGGCTCAGGGAGGGACAAAGTGATTTCCCCATGACAAGGAAAGTGACAGTGACACGAAAGGCAGTGACAGAGCTGGAAATAGAATCCAGATCTCCTGGCTATCACAGTCCTGTCCTATCACCGTCCTGCCTTACTGTGCAAGGATTTTCTTCATAGGCACTGACAATATTGCTTGTCGGATTAGTCAGCAAGAGGCGTTCATGCAAATCAAGTAAATCACCATTTTGCCATATCCAGATTTCATCACCTTAGGAGTGAGGGTTCTGAGCTTGTTATCTGATCTCGCTGTTCTGCAGTGTAGTTTATAGTGCAGCTGGGAGACATGTGGCTTCTGCTATTTTTTTAATCCCAGCATTTAGAATAATGTGTATAACTTGACTTCACAGCTAAGGTTCAGTGTTATCACTGAATGAAAGATAAGTCATTTTATTAGACTGTAACTTATTTTATTAGTCTCTAGGAACCCATTAGTGCAGAACTGCTGCAAATCAATGCTCTCAGTTCATAGCTAGTTTCCCAGCTTCCCCTGTCAAAAACTTAAGTGAAAGTATCAGTCAAGGGCCACAGTTCAAATGTAGATAATTCACTGGATAGGATGAAGGAGCTATAAAGGCAAATTTAATTTTTTCTTGAAATCTAATTATTTGGCTCCATCCATGGTTTTTTTTCAGTCTTACTTAAAAGCACCTGCTTCCTTGACAGCCCTCTCATTGATCTCTGACTCCAGCTCATTTTTCTGTACGTTAGATCCAAGATCAAATCTTGAGGGAGAGCAAACTTTTTCACTGAAAGCGATGAGGTACCATCTGTAACTGGACAATCTGTGCAAATTCTGTTTCCTGCCTTTCTATTTGATTTTAATACGTATTATTATGTCCTTAAAGGTAATTTTCTAGGGAGAGTCAATGATTGGTGTTTTGTCACAACATAGTTCAACAGGTGGCAGTCCAAAATGCCCTTTGTAAATCATGTTGTCTTGAAAGTCAAGAAAGAAGCAAAATTCTGTAAATAATGAAAATTAATCATTTCTCCCTTTTATGATTTCTTGCCTCTCCATCAGAGAACTGCTATAATAGATAGACCTTCTGATCTCAAGAAAAAAATAGAGAAAAATTACGAGAAAAGCCACCCTAAGTGATCAATTTTTCTCTTTTTTTTAAGAGGCTTTTTTCCTTAATGCTGCCAGTGATGTGAAATGTTTCTGTGTGACCCAGAGTGTGCCCCTCAGTGAAAAATGTACAAAGCGGATTGTGTAATGGAACTCATTGTGTTGAAATGTATTTAATCATGCTTATGGTTTCACTCTGGTTTATTGACATGTTGGTTTCAGTATGTCATGCAATCTAAAAATCAATCTACATCTGAGAGCTGTTCTATGTGGTTGGTAGATAAAGGTCTTTTTGCTGCCGCCACGACAACACTTGTGCAAAACCTTTACAACATAACTTATGGGCCACCCTTTATTTATTATGATCTTTCATTCTTCTCAATGCATTTACAAGCTTAGATTATTTTCTTATAGTAAGTTTTATTTTTTTATAATCATGCAATGCAATTTATGTAGATATAAGCACTCACTGCTATCTAAAAGCAGGAGCAGGCACATACATATAGAGAAAAGCACACCCTGTGGATAGCAGAGACCTGTTCTTGCTAGGCCAGAAACAAAAATGCTAAAGTCTAATAACATTTCTTCTTCTAAGCACCAGGGCTTCTCGTGGAGAACAATGGCTTGGCAGCCTCATTAGCTGATACAATTGCTGTTTGTTGCAGCCTTTGAATAATGGTCCAGATCCACGCAGCTTTTTAATTAACAACTTCCCATTAGAAAAATAATAATCCCATCCCCACCTCTAGAATTATTTATTGTAAAAAAAGAAGATGAAGAGCACAATACTCCAGTACAATGATGGTTTAAAATGAGTGAGGCTGTAAACCAAAGCAGAGAAACGACCAGAAGCCACGCAAGAGACAGTGCTAGCATTTGTAAAAAGAACAATTGCTATTATTAATGTGTTGTGTGTACACACACACACACACACACACACACACACACACACACACACACCAGTCCCTTCCCAAAGAAGTCGCAATCTGGAGGCAGTGAAAACCCACGTGTGGTTAACATGAGTGAAATTGTAAATACATATTTACTATTCCTATTTAAAAAACAAAACATAGGGTCAGATCCTCAGCTGGTGCATATTGGTATACTTTTATTAGTCAATTGAAAGTTATTCTGATTGATTCCAGTGTAGGAGTCAGGAAAAATCTTCATTAGTGAGACAGGCTATTAAATAAAAGCATCCAGGATGAGATGAGGCTTGTTGGGGAAAAAGCAGGGCTGGATGGGATGATAGCAGAGACAGTCACAAGGGTTGCTACAGTGCAGGGTAAGAGGACATTGGGAAGCCCTGATTTGATATCTTATCCTGGACCCTAAAAACCATGACAACAGTTCTAGAGTGGGATTTGTCTTTATGTGCAGAATCTTTGGTCTGAAAAACCTGTCTGTTGTGGGGTTCTATCTGAATGGAGAGAGTCATTTAAAACTTCCACAAACTAAAATAGCCCAAATGGATCAAAACAAGAGACTAAAAGATAATTTTGATTGTGCAGGTAGAATAGGTTGAGTAGGCACCATCTTCATGATTCAGCCCCCTCTGCCAATCATTGCTTCATGCATATATTGTTAATAAACTGGACAGTTCTAACACATTTTTAATCTGCAATAAATCTTGAAAACTAACTTTTTTTTTACTAGGACCAAACATGTACGGTATGGTTCTCTGGGTGACCTCTCTGATACTTCACTTCAGGTTGGCTCAAACGTCTTCAATATCATCTCTATCCTGGGGCTTTCTCCAAATAGCTATTTTCAGGCAGTTTAACAAATGTTGGAAGGAGGAGGGGGTAGGAGATGGCATCCGCAGGGGACTAACAGTATGAAATAATCAGCTATGTTTCATATTTTAACCACAACTGTGGATTTGGTCTGCTGAGATGTAAAGGGATTATTTCCCTTAAGATTTAAAGGGATTGCATCAATATAAAGATGGTTATTTAAATTCTTCTGAGAACTGATCTTATGACACTTTAAGTGTGAGAAGTCACTGGTCTCGTTTACCTAATCTGATAGTCTAGCAGCTCAGTAATGTGAGTTGAAATTCAGCAGTCAGCATGAGGCAATGTGTTAGTCAATCATCTTTTTAATAACTCCATCATTATACTGAAGCACACTGCATATCATATGCATGGGAGCAAAGTATTGGCAAGAAAAATATTTATATATTTAGTCATTGAATCTGACGGAAACCCAAAGTCATTCCAAATGGATGGCTGATTGTTAAGCCCTATTGTCTGAATTTTTTGATCCAGATTTCTTTAATCTCCATGGTCAGGTAGGTTCCTAGATATGAATTTTTAGCACTCTGAAATCAGCAATGTTGGGTACAACTATTGTACTTTGTCCAGGACTGGGCAGCATCTTTTAACAGATAATTTTTCTTTGATATTCAAAGCAGGGTCAGGACCATTGGTCATATATTCATGAGATCTAGGTCTTTCTTCGCTTCCATGCAATGAACTGAAGGAAAAACATGGAGCCTTTTGTGGTCCTGGAATGAACAATCAGGAATTCTTTCAGTTAAGATTAACATACTGTGGTCCAGGATTGTAAATTCACTTGTTTTATAAAATAATGATACTACGTACTAAACTAAACTAAACTGTTTTGGTTTGGTATTGTCATTGGGTTGTCTTCTAGTTACTTCAGTGACTATCACAGCCTACTTCATACTGCTAATTTTTTCCTTCAGTTAAACTGATATAACCTATGCTTTTGATGCTGAAGTTCCCAGGTTTGATCCCTGCTGATGACTATCGTGTCCGTAGGTACAAAGCTACCACTCCTTACAAATTCATAGTTTAATAACATATACCTGTAACTCTATTTTCTTTTACAGATGAAAAGGATCATCCTCTGTAAACAAATAGCCTCCCTTAACCTTCAAGTCCACCAGGCTAATGTCTGAGAAAGGAGATGGCCCTTTAGAGTGCCATGAACACCCACAGACTTGGGCTTTGTTGAGTCTGGTGGGGGAGTGAGTCCCATAGTTCTCTTCTCTGCGATATAGTTCTTTTACTGTGCTCATGCCCATAGTTTCAGAGCATCTACAATGAGAATACCCTACCACCTGTCTTGTCTTCCATAGAGCAGCTTTGCCCGCTGCAGGTTTTGCCTTGCCTGCAGTGCCTTATACTCTTTCCCTTACCCTAAATGAAAAATATCACATCTGTGGCAGGTATCCCTCAATCCATGATGGCAGTCCTCCATGTTTAATATACGCTTCTCGTCCTCTAGTCTCTATTTCTATTGCGTGAAAAGAGCCACCAATAATATTGGTATAGGGACAAAATCATTAAAGTCAATGGGAATCTTGACTGATTAACAGTCTCAGGTTAGATGTATAGTGAAGAAGAGTTTACATGATGTATAGATGTAAAGTGTATAATCATAGCCTATGTAATAGTTTATACTTTGCTCTTCAACATAGTATATGATAGAGAAATATAAATTTCACCTGTTTGCTTTGTTCAGAAATGCTTGGAGTTGTTTGGTGCTTGAACTTGAGTTATCTCCTACCCATCATATTTATGGCTGGAATGAAAGCTCATGTGGTATCACATCAGCAGGAACAATTGCTAGTTAATGCCAGACTGTGTCACTGGCTATACAGAGGCATAATCATTACTATGAAGATCATCAGCTAGTAAGAAAGTCAAATAGTTAGGGCCCTACCAAGTTCATGGCCATGAAAAACGTGTCATGGACCCTGAAATCTGGTCTCCCCCCATGAAATCTGGTCTTTTGTGTGCTTTTACCTTATACTATACAGATTTCATGGGGGGAGACCAGCATTTCTCACATTGGGGGTCCTGACCCAAAAGGGAGTTGCAGGAGGATTGCAAGATTATTTTAGGGGGGGTCACAGTATTGCCACCCTTATTTCTGTGCAGTGGTTGTTGGCCAGGTGCCCAGCTCTGAAGGCAGCGCCCCGCCAGCAGCAGCGGAGAAGTAAGGGTGGCAATACCAGACCATGCCACCCTTACTTCTGTGCTGGTGCCTTCAGAGCTGGGCAGCCAGAGAGTGACGACTGCTGACTGAGGGCCCAGCTCTGCAGGCAGCCGCGCAGAAGTAAGGGTGGCAATGCCATACACCATGCATCCTTACTCCTGTGCTGCTACTGCCTTCAGAGCTGGGCTCCCGGCCAGCAACCACCACTCTCCAGCTGCCCAGCTCTGAAGGCAGAGCCACCGCCAGCAACAGAGCAGAAGTAAGGGTAGTAGCCTCCACAGCTTCCCCTAGAATAACCTTGCGACTACCCAGGACCGGATCCAGGGTTTTTGCCACCCCAAGCGGCGGAAAAAAAAAAAAGAAGCCGCGATCGCAATTGCAATCGGCGGCACTCCGGTGGCAGCTCCGCCGTGCCGCTTTCTTCTTCGGCGGGAATTCGGCGGCAGGTGCTTCCCTCTGAGAGGGATCCGCTGCTGAATTGCTGCTGAACAGCCCGACGTGCCGCCCCTTCCCCTTGGCCGCCCCAAGCACCTGCTTGCTGGGCTGGTGCCTGGAGCTGGCCCTGCGACTACCCCACAACTCCCTTTTTGGGTCAGAATCCCCACAATTACAACAGCATGAAATTTCAGATTTAAATAGCTGAAATCATGATATTTATTATTTTTGAAATCATGTGACCGTGAAATTGACCAAAATGGACCATGAATTTGGTAGGGCCCTACAAATAGCCCAACAGAAAACAAGTAGTCCTATCTCTATCTACAATATAAACTGAAAAAACAATAATGAATGTAACTGTATTTTTATCACAGCTGATATAAACTAGCTAGCAAAGATTCTAGGAAGATGAAAAATGGATCAAATGAAACTTTTATGGACTCAGAAATTCATGCATATTTATGCGCTCAGTTTGTAATTATTATAAATATTTTGCGGTTACAACATAAATAGGCATTGGGTTGGCTCAATGTGGTTTGAGTCTTGTAGTGCTTAATCATTTATTTATCTGAGACTCTGCAATTTCTGTTCTTGACTTTGATTATTAACAGCTTAATTAGGACCATAATTAAGGTTTGGGGTAGTATCACTATAGAGGCACTGGTAAAATCTAGATCCTAAAAGGATATAGGATAAATGATTGATCTTGTGTGTGATGGTGCATTATTTAATGTGCACACAACAGGGACTATTTTTTGTTTGTGTGGGGTTGTTAATAACATCCATGACTCTGACTAATTTATCTACCCAAGATCAAGATGCTCATGCAATCCCACACACTTCATTCAGAATGGCCACTGTTGCTTATTGTAAAGGATATTTCAGTGTTTCCATTATAAATCCTGAATATCCAGAAATGTGTATACTAGCGCTAAGACAAAAATTAATTGGAGCTGAAACTCTGCACTTAGATGCTATAGAAAAGACAATTTATAAATGCTGACGTATAGATAAATAAAAATGTGCTATACAAGATCTGAGTGGAGGAACATACATGTATACATTAGTTGGAAAAATGATTTGACTTTTTTACTACCTATGAAGGTCTCTGTACCTTCTTCCTTGGAACTTTTTACCCATGAAATACTCTCCCTGAACTGACCAGTAAGATTACTACCTTTTCCTCCTTCAAATCCATCCTCAAGACCTCCTTTTACTGTAACTCCTAATAAAGAACATACGGAGAAAGCTAGTACTTACATTAGAAATATACATTTGTCATTTAAAAAAATATCTAACTAATGTATCTGTCTCCCCACACATTTGTATGTCACTTCTCTTCTTTGGATTCTGCAATTGGATCTGCAAAGGCAGCCCCTTCCATCAGTGCAAAATCCCATTAACTTCAATTGGCACTCCACAGAAGCATAAAGTTCTACCTCAGGGGTGGGCAAACTTTTTGGGCCAAGGGCCACATCTGGGTGGGGAAATTGTATGCAGAGCCGGGGCAGGGAGTTGGGGTGCGGGAGGGAGTGCGGGGTGTGGGAGGGGGTGCGGTGTGCAGGAAGGGGCTCAGGGCAAGGGATTGGGGCAGAGGAGGGGTGTGGGATGTATGAGGGGGCTCAGGGAAGGGGGTTGGGGTGCAGGAGAGGTGTGGAGTGCAGCAGGGGGCTCGGCAGGGGTGCAGGAGGGGTGCAGACTGGGAGGGGGCTCAGGGCAGGGGGTTGGGTTGCAGGAGGGGTGTGAGTGCAGGCAGGGGGCTTAGAGCATGGAGTTGGGGGGCAGGGTGCCAGCGGGGTTCGGGCTCCAGCCCAGTGCCGCTTACCTAAAGCAGCTCCGGGGTGGCAGCAGCGCGCACCGGGGCCAGGGCAGGCTCCCTGCATGCCTGCCCTGGCCCCATGCCATGCCACTCCAGGAAGTCCTGCAGCCTCTGGGGGAGGAAGGGGGGGCGGAGGGCTCCGCATGTGCTGCCCTTGCCGCGCCTCCAGGTACCTCCCCCGAAGCTCCTATTGGCCACCGTTCCCCGTTCCTGGCCAATGGGAGCTGCGGGGGGGCGGTGCCTGGAGGCAAGGGCAATGCACGGAGCCCTCTCCCCCCGCCTCCCCACCCAGCCGGGGGCTGCAGGGACGTGGTGCCGGCTGCTTCTGAGAGTGGCGCGGGGCCTGCGGTGCCACGGGGGGCAATCCCGCGGGCTGGATGCAAAGCCCTGAGGGGCCAGATCCGGCCCGCAGGCCGTAGTTTGACCGCCCCCGTTCTACCTGCATGGACACAATTTAGATTATAAACTCTTTGAGGCCAGAGATGGTTCCTTTATATTTGTTTGTACAGCACCTATCATAGTAGAGCCCTGAACCTGATTGGGGCTTCTGGGACCTGCTATAAAGTAATAAATATGAGTTAAACTGTTTGTCATTGCATGTGTTTGTGTTTTGAGCAGCTTTAATTGTTTTAAAAGATCATTCTAAAATATCACCTAGTCACACTTGATAATTTGAAAGAAAAATGTAGAATTGTTAACCGTAGAGTCATCTAAAGAGATGCACCGACTTTTCATGAGGATTATTACTGCACATTCCATTATATAAAATTATTTAAATAGTTAATTGAATCATGTATTATAATGTTTCTAAACTGGATTAATATGCACTATCCACTTAATAATAATAAACTTCTAAAGAACTTTCCAACTTCATATTTACAGAATCAACCATAACCGATTCTTTAGAAAATGATGCAACAATCAGTTTTTTAAAAGTATTATTCTAATGTTTTTAGACAATAGACCTTAATGCTGTATTGAGTCAACAATGTCCTTTAAAATTACCATTAATAGGTATTTGCCCCTAGCCCATTTTTTCCTAAGAGCATACATTGTAACAAGTATGGAATTTATGTGTGTTTGTGGAGGTATATTCTAGGATAGGGTCAGGGGTTATGGTGCATATTGTCCTGGTTTAGCAGGGCTTCATCTGCATGACGCTCTGCTCATATTATTTTCCTTCTGGCAAGTGGGTTGATGATAGTCAGAATATGGTGCACATTGATAATGCTTTGGTTGGTGTTCATGCATTTGTGCTTTAAGAATGAAAATCATTGCTGTGCTGAGTGTTGGCCTCAGGCCTATGCATGAGTAAACTCTCAACTACTTTTATTTGTATTAATGTGTTAGAGGTTAATAGAAACTCATTTAAAGAGCAAACATGATAAAGAGCAAAATAATATTAACGAATACATTTCAATTTCAATTAAAACACTATTTAAATAAAGGAGACAGTTGCTCTGTCATTGGAATGATTTGGTTACATGTACAAAATAAAGCTTGATAAAAATAACATCAGAAAGTGTTTATGCCAAAGACAGTGGGCCAGATCCTTAGCTGATATAAATTGGTATAACTACATTAAAGTCAGTGGCGTACGCCAGCATTTAGCCAAATACATTTGCAATCTTAGGCAGTGAGGAAAATTCCACCCTCTTACAAAAAGAGCTATGTTGCATAGCAATCTGACACTCCATATTCTAATAAAAGCAAAGACAATAAATATTCTTATATAAATAAAACAACATTTAGGAGGCATTTGCACAAATCTAGTCAGACCTAGACAAACATAGATGTAGCAACAATTTAATGAGCAAAGAGCAAAAAAAGAGATTGTCATCAATGCATAAAAAGAAATCTAATGAATAACAGAAGAGGTCATTAAATAGGGGGCTTTCCAAATCATAACACAGCAGGAAGGAACAGCTTAGGAGGCAAATCAACAAATTGCCAGAAATAAATTTCCTTTGGAGAAATCAATCTTTTTTTTAAAAAAATAAAAATAAAACAAACCACATAAACGAAGGTGCTTGTTGAATTTACCAAACTGAGAATTCTGGAGACTGATGTCCTCTATTTACCTAGAAGATTTAACAAGCAAGACCAGAGGCTGTGTGAGTTTCTTATTCTGTCCTGTCAATGTGTCACAACCCAATAAGGGTGGAATCAACCCTAAGGGTGACAGCATAATTCAGTTGCCATCCCTGATGTTATTGCAATATAAGGCTTTGTTCCTGCATATGCTTGCATTGACGTCAGTGGGCAGCTCTCATGCATAACGTTATGTGCACATGTAAATCTTTGCAAGAGCACGGCGTAATCTGGTAAAAACAAAATATTTCTGTACACACTTCAATAGTTGGATATATTACAAAAATCATAAACTGGCTGTATTTGGAGATATTTGATCCATATTCCTGTCATTGTGTTACATAGCTGTATTTTTAATATCATGATGATCATCTCTCATTCTTCATGATCTGTAGTCTAAGAATTAACTAAAATTACTACATAGTAGGGTCTCATGCCTAAAATTATAAATGCCAGTAATATACCTCTCTTGATAGGTAACTTATTTTTACGTGAGTTAACTTACTCTCCTTCATTAGGGTTTATTCCCTTTGATTCTCATTTGCTTACTTAATAAAATTATTCTTACAATGATAAGGTTAGAGGAATATGCATAAATATCCATATGCATAAACTGGGTATTGTCTAATATTGCTCAGCCCTTGGTGCAAAACTCTAGCCGTTGCCCAAGAGATCTAAATTGGGCAAAACAACCCTCTCCTCTCAGTCCGAGGGTTTAGTGAACACCAGGTGAAAGGGCAGGAGTAGAGGAAAGTGGCCCTAAAGCCCTAGTTGTGGCTGAGGCAGGATTCTCTTGGCACATTCATTGTGGAAGACCGCCCTAAGGCTGCCTTCTGAGGTCCCCCTTGTATGCTGGGGGTGGAAGTGGTACATCGGGGGAGGGCTAGAGCATGCAGCTTTGCTGTGACCCATAGAGCAGGGTTGTCTAAATTATGGCAGGGCCTCTCCAGCACCAGGAGTAGATGAGGATCAGGAGGGCACAAAAGGTGGTTTAAAGCCACCATAGTCCATACTCTTCCTTGGTTGTAAGTTGTCTGTTGTGCCTTTTGAAGGTAAAGTGCAGAATTTTACTTCAAGCCTCCATCCCCTAAAGAAGCAAACAATCTAGGAATTAACAAGTAAGCATTTAGATGGCGATGAATTAGGGACAGCTTCTCATACCCTTACTCTTACTGAGTAGCACCTTGCTCTACAAATAGTTCTGTTGACATCATTAGGATCATGTGTTACCCAATGAGAGTAAGCTATCAGAATCTGCCCCTTAAAGAACAAGAAGCAGTGTGAATTCACATGCTACATATCATATGCAACAAACCTATGAACGTTCCTTTATGCAGTTCCCAACAAGTTGAATGGAGATAATATTGCTAACATAATTTATTAAGTATCAGAGAGGTAGCCGTGTTAGTCTGGATCTGTAAAAAGCAACAAAGAGTCTTGTGGCACCTTATAGACTAACAAATGTATTGGAGCATAAGCTTTCGTGGGTGAATACCCACTTCATCAATTTATTAAGAGTTTAGAAAATGCTTTAATTTGGTTCTACATGAAATTCTTCTTGAAATGTACAGCGCCACAGCCTAGAAAGGAATCTGTTATTACTTGTCCTAGTTCCTTTAGAGTATTTTTTTCCTTTCACCAATAGACAGGATTTGTAAAGGCCCTTTGTCAAAGGGTGTCACTGGCCCTTTTAGAGGGAACAGGCCAGTGCCCTGTGACTGGGCATCTGACCCCCAGCTCAGCTTTATAAGAGGACACCTGAGTCCTAAGGAACAGGGGCAGGTGAGAGCTGCCTGAAAGACTCAGAGACATTGGCAGGTGAGAGCTGATGGAGACCAGGAGGCTGTAGAAGGTCCCTGAAGGAAGCTGTAGCTGGGGAAAGGCTGAAGGCAGGAGGGCAGCAAGTGGGGTTTGCTTTCTGGCCTCTCCAAACCAGAGCTCCAGGACTGGAGAGGGCTGAAGTCAGAGAGCTGCAGAGGGAATTGCCTGCTGACTTCTGAGCCAGAGCAGAGGGCTGAAGTCAGGGGAGTGGCAGAGGTCTTACCCACCAGTGATGATGTGCTGCAGAGCTGGAAGAGGTCAATGGAATAGGGGGAATGATGGAGTCTCTTCTGGTGGGGACGAACCACAGCAGAGGCTGTAGAGATTCCTGCTGGGAAGAGCAGGATTCCATTCCAGCTGGAAGGGCTGTGGTGGCAGTCCTGGTAAAAGAACAGGAGAGGACAGAAGAAGAGCCCAAGTATGGTGAAAGATGATGGAACACAGTATGTGCTAAAATGATGGACTAGAGGATGTGGGATTTTAAGGACTAAATACACTGGGTGGGAGAAATAGACTATGTTTGGGATGTTTGGATTGTTTTGCACTACGTTTTTGTAATATACCTGCCCAATAAAGGAGTATTTTTGAGGCAAGAAAGCTTGTTTTGAGGACTCCGTAGAAGGGAAATAGAGGTAAGTGCACTTGTTCTGCTGCTGGAGTGTACTTCAGGTGGGATTGAGATATTTTTGCCCCTAGCTACTTTTTCTAGCATTAACACATTCTGTTTTATCATTTCACTGCAATCTTTAATTGACCACCATATATTCCCATTTTGTCCTTTCCCAATTCCCACTCCTAGTACAAGCTCTGTATTAACCCGATATCTCTGAAAAGTCCCTCATGGAGCCACATTAATGTTTTCTTATAACTTACATTTTTCTTTTTTTCTGAGGCATTGTACACTCTTTCGCCTTAATTGTGGTGTTATTTGGGTTGCTCCAGCCTTACTCTCTATACAATGTATGGATATTAATAATTCCCTCTTTCTGCTTGCTTATGCTGTTTCTTAATTCTCCAGAATTTGACTTTATACATGGAAACAGCTATTACCAAATCCGCCTTTATGACATTCCGCATAATTAAGTGGCATTGGGTTTGATAAATTCAGTAGCCTAGGGACTAGATTTAACCCACATTTGTTTGGTGGACACGCAGTCACAGGACCTCAGAAGCCTAATGAGGGATGGTGCATGGGCAGAAAGTGGTTGTAAAGTGCCTTCCAGTGAGTGGCTGACAGGGCAAAAAAAGGGACTTAGCTAGGGAAACTGCTAAATGCAAAGGATCAGTGCATCTCCTCAGCATTCTACATGGGTAGGGCTTCTGTGGATTCCCCCCACAAAAAATTGAAGCCGTAAAGCTGCCCCTGCAAAGTGGAAGCTCTGAGGCAGGGCAGGTGGCAATGTCATTCTTTGCCTTCCCTCAGGATGACTCCCCCAAAGGTACAGGGGGATCATAGAATCATAGAATATCAGGGTTGGAAGGGACCTCAGGAGGTCATCTAGTCCAACCCCCTGCTCAAAGCAGGACCAATTCCCAACTAAATCATCCCAGCCAGGGCTTTGTCAAGCCGGGCCTTAAAAACCTCCAAAGAAGGAGACTCCACCACCTCCCTAGGTAACGCATTCCAGTGCTTCACCACCCTCCTAGTGAAAAAGTTTTTCCTAATATCCAACCTAGACCTCCCCCACTGCAACTTGAGACCATTGCTCCTTGTTCTGTCATCTGCCACCACTGAGAACAGCCGAGCTCCATCCTCTTTGGAATCCCCCCCTCAGGTAGTTGAAAGCAGCTATCAAATCCCCCCTCATTCTTCTCTTCTGGAGACTAAACAATCCCAGTTCCCTCAGCCTCTCCTCATAAGTCATGTGCTCCAGACCCCTAATCATTTTTGTTGCCCTCCGCTGGACTCTTTCCAATTTTTCCACATCCTTCTTGTAGTGTGGGGCCCAAAACTGGACACAGTATTCCAGATGAGGCCTCACCAATGTCGAATAAAGGGGAACGATCACGTTCCTCGATCTGCTGGCAATGCCCCTACTTATACAGCCCAAAATGCCGTTAGCCTTCTTGGCAACAAGAGCACACTGTTGACTCATATCCAGCTTCTCATCCACTGTGACGCCTAGGTCCTTTTCTGCAGAACTGCTACCCAGCCATTCGGTCCCTAGTCTGTAGCAGTGCATGGGATTCTTCCGTCCTAAGTGCAGGACTCTGCACTTGTCCTTGTTAAACCTCATCAGGTTTTTTTTTGGCCCAATCCTCTAATTTGTCTAGGTCCCTCTGTATCCGATCCCTACCCTCTAGTGTATCTACCACGCCTCCCAGTTTAGTATCATCTGCAAACTTGCTGAGAGTGCAGTCCACACCATCCTCCAGATCATTAATAAAGATATTAAACAAAACCGGCCCCAGGACCGACCCTTGGGGCACTCCGCTTGAAACCGGCTGCCAACTAGACATGGAGCCATTGATCACTACCCGTTGAGCCCGACGATCTAGCCAGCTTTCTATCCACCTTACAGTCCATTCATCCAGCCCATACTTCTTTAACTTGGCGGCAAGAATACTGTGGGAGACCGTATCAAAAGCTTTGCTAAAGTCAAGGAATAACACATCCATTGCTTTCCCCTCATCCACAGAGCCAGTTATCTCATCATAGAAGGCAATTAGGTTAGTCAGGCATGACTTGCCCTTGGTGAATCCATGCTGACTGTTCCTGATCACTTTCCTCTCCTCTAAGTGTTTCATAATTGATTCCTTGAGGAATCAGCTGGTACAGAGACAAATAAATTACACCTCTCTCTGCCAGCATGAGTGAATTTGATTCCTGGCCTCTGAGTAGTAACCAGTCTTTCATTGTGGCATATAATATTAAAAGAAATGTGCCTAGTTTCATAACCCATGTGCTACATTTGTATTCTGTTGTCTATTGATTAGTGGCATTAATATCCCAGGAACAAAAAACATTACTCAAATTTTACAAGGCCTGAACACCTCTCCTCACCCCCACCCCAAAAAAATCTGTGTTTATTTTTGTGAAGTGTATCTGTCAACCTTGAAAAATAAATTTAAAAAATGAATTGAGCTGTTCTAATCAAATCAGCATTTTAGTGCCTGCTATACCCATTGAATTTATCTGTGAGAATTGCATTTATTTTTGTTAACTTGGAAATAGAAATATTTTAAACCACTAAGTATCTGGAAAGAATTTAATGTTGTGTTCAATTTATTACCTTTGAGTTTATTTGTAATTACAATCTTTTCAATGCCTGTATTCTTCTTGATTCCGTTATCTTTATTTGGAGAAGTTACATTATACATTCATTGTATGCAGTGTTGTGGTAGCCAGGATATTAGAGAGGCAAGGAGGGTGAGGTAATATCTGTTATTGAACGAACTTCTGTTGGTGAGAGAGACAAGCTTTCGACCTTACACAGAGCTCTTCTCCAGACCTGAAGAAGAGCTGTGTGTAAGCTCGAAAGCTTGTTTCTCTCACCAAGGGAAGTTGGTCCAATAAAAGATATTACCTCATCTACCTTGTCTCATTATACGTTCAGACTGATATGAAAAGTAGAATTATACAATGCTGCCAAATGTTGGGAAATTAATTTCACAGTAATACTAAATGTGGTATCTGGATAGACAACTAAACTGCAGTAATAGTAGGACTTTATTCCTTATTCAAATAGAAGTATGTACACAGAGAGAGAGAGAAATATGTTATTAACAGTGGTTTCTGCACAGTGAGAGAGTCAAGTGGCACAAGGCAAATCCAAGGAGAGTATTTTTCCTGTTAATCATCACCAAGTGCTTGCAATACGTATGTATTTTAATTAAATAAAAATCCCCTGCCTTGGGTACAATTTTGAGCATTCCAAAGCAGTATAAAGCAGCTTGGATAGAAAAAATTTCTCATTTTCTGTTGACTGATTACTAATTTTTCAGCATTCACGATGGAGAGTGCTTAGGCTGCACCGTGTAATTGCTTCAGAATTCCTACAGTATTAATCCATTTTGGGACGCAGTAAAAACAGGAAAGGCTCATAGCTAACAGGATTTTGGGGACCAGATCCTCAGTTGGTGTAAATCAATGTAGGTCCATTTATTTCAAAGGAGCTATACTGATTTACACCAGTCAAGGATCTGGCTCCTAATGCCTGAAAAGCTATTGCCTCCAAGTGTGCTCAATAGGAGTATAACCAATGTATAATCTTGGGAGAGGCAATACTGGCAAACTTTGGATATACAAATACCAATCAGAAAAGCCTCTTAATCGCAGCTCTTTGCACTGTCTGTTCCACACACCCTCCTTATTCAGCAAAACAAATAATAAATGCACATATTCTGTCACTTAGTTCGTAGAGGAGTTTTGTGCAAAGATTGATGACAGAGCATGTTGGTCTTCTCCTTCAAAAAGAGGATAATCCCTATTATGTGAACGCCTCACGGGAAACCTTCAGATAATCAGCGTGCCAGCCCAGCACATTTTCTATCTGTTCTCCAAGAGCACCCCAATCATAGAGAGCCTGACTCTTTCCCCTCAGATGTGAAAGAGCTCCAGCCTCTTGGAACACTTAAACTCCACATGGCCTGAGCTTCTGTCAGTCTTTGAAGGTGATGTTCATCTTTTTTTTTGGTAACCAAGGAGTTTAGTTAGCAGGTATCTAACAGGCACAGCTGGTCTTGGGTCCATACAACATGCATTTTGATGTAGAAATTACCATGTCAGGGTTTATGGCAGTGGTGGGCAAAGTGGTTTGTAAACAAACTGTCTCACAGCCTGCCAGTGGATTACCCTCACAGGCTGCAGGTTGCCCACAACTGGTTTATGTCTTGTGTTATGTAGGAAGTCAGACTAGATGAACATAATGGACCCTTCTGGCCTTAAAATCTTAGAACATGTTCAGTCCTGTGAGCATGTGTTTGCCTATATCATGTAAGTAGCACCAAGCTGCTTACTTGCTGCTGTATCACCTGGCAATCAACCCAATCTGAAGGAGGGATTTGATTACACCCCCTTCTTTCTCCTGGGAGCCAGCTTTCCCCAATGTCTAGGAGAAGGTGCCCCTCTCATTTTTTTCAAATAATATCCATTACAACTTTTGACGTTATTTCACTAAATAATTATCTGGACTTTTTTTTTTTTCCATTTTTTGACCAGCTCAGTGAGTGGTTGACTAATCTTTTGCAAATAATAGACCATTGCAAATTTTATCACATTTGTGAATCCACCTTTTCTTCATTCAAACAGCTGAACCCACGTCAGAGTCTATATCATTTGTCACAACAATCTCTTCTCCAAAGTTCACAGCTTTTGAATGTTCATAAAGTGCTTGGGGTTTATCTTATTAACTATTGTTGTGGTTTTATTATTGAAACTGGATTTGTTAAAGTACAAGGAAAAATACTGAAGAGAACTGATGTGGGAAAGAACGAGATGACCTATATTTTTTTTCTATCTGTAACTTGATTCTGCTGGGACAGACCACGCTTCACTTAATTGCGCCCTGTTTGTTCTTCCAAGATGACAGCACACTCAGGTGGCAAAGTATAGTGGCTGCTTCTGTTAGAAAAAAAGTGACTATTTTCTCTACAGCTATTCTCATGTCCCTCAGGTTGGATTGAATCCAAACTCATTAATTATTTATGAAGTCTGCTTAATATGGAATAATTAATAATCAGCATTAGAAAAAATTGAGAAAGGAAAAGTTCTACAGTCAGACTGATTTAATTTAGATCAGTGCAAGCACAGCTTGAACTATAGGTTGGAAAAATCTTATGAACATGTTGATCTCTACCTGAATAGGTCCATAACACAAATATTCTCTACCAGATTTTGATGGCATGCAAAACAATTCATTCTTTATTCTCTAAAAATTGATTTTACTTCCATCAACACAATTGTTTCACAAGAACTTCATTCAAAATAGTCTTTCTTCTTTATATCAATATTGTGTGTTTACACAAAAAGCCTATGTTAATGCAACATTGAGTTTGCAAAGTCAAGCACTCTAAAGGTAGAAACTGTTATAAATAAGGTTGCCTTTGTAACCTTAACTCAGCCCCTTTGTGTGTCTGCAGAATGATTACATTAATTACATGACCACGTACGATTTTTCCCACAGGGTCCCTGA
Organism: Emys orbicularis; assembly: GCF_028017835.1. Classification (NCBI taxonomy): domain Eukaryota; kingdom Metazoa; phylum Chordata; order Testudines; family Emydidae; genus Emys; species Emys orbicularis. The sequence continues at coordinate 77,218,354 of NC_088687.1, read as the reverse complement.
ATGGGTAGTTACTCTATATTTCTTTTCATCCTCCTCATTCAGTGTATGGCCCTATGCCATTTATTCACAGCATCCAAATACTGCACTGAATGAAAGGTTTGTAATTTTGGCTCCAATCATCTTCCCCCTCTGCTCCTATTAAGGGAGCAGCCTCCTTTCCTGTTGTAATGCTATATACCGCACAGCCCCCTCTTTCTCTCCCTTGCTCCTATTCACCACATTCCACCCACTGGCTTCTGTCTCCCCCTTTGGTCTTCCGCTAGACCTTCTTGGCTCCTGGCATCCTAATCCTAAATGGTTTTTTGGGGGGTTTACTGCAGCATAAACAATAATACCATTAATAATAAATATTCTAAGCCATTTTACCCCCATCAGCTCCATTCAAAAGAATGTTGCATCTGAAGAAGTGAGGTTTTTTACCCACGAAAGCTTATCCCCAAATAAATCTGTTAGTCTTTAAGGTGCCACCGAACTCCTTGTTGTTTTTGTGGATACAGACTAACACGGCTACCCCCGATATTCAAAAGAATCAAATCTAATTTTTAAACAATGGTAATTTCTGAATATTTCACTAGTCCTGCCCTTGAAAACTTCTTCTAGCATGAGTCAATGTCAAATTCTACCTATGTTTCACTTTTGTGATATAATATGATTTCCCTGGGCAGACCAAGGCACGCACAATCCTTAGACATTGCAAAGGTTTTAGATGGAGAAGTTTTAATTTTTTTTTTTAATCTCAATGTGTACTTAATCAACATTTTCCAAAAGCATTCTAGCTGTTAGTGAGATTTATTCTGAACGTTTGTAAGCATGAAAATATTTCTTTGTTTTGGAGCTAAAGTACATAGGAATCAAATTCAGCCTTATGTTTGGACTATAGTTCCAGCCTTAACTATGAAGAGGCTGGTCCTCTCCATAATTAAGGAGAGCAAGACTAGAATCCTGGCCTTTCGACCCCAGAAACATGGACGTCTAACCACCTCCTGAACTAATGGAAGATTTCTGTTAGGTGTCAGCTGGTGTAATACCAAACGTCCTTTCTAAATTGACCCCAGCCATTAGAGAGCAACATATTTTCTCACTTTTAGCCATGTGTGCGTGTGCATGCACATACACACAGAGAAAGAGGTTGCATCTATACTGGGGATGTGTTTTTTCAAAGGGACATAAAGACTTGTCTACATGGCAACATGCAGGAAAGTTAATCCTAATTAACTAAAAATGTGAATTAAAAGTGGATTAGTTAACCTGCATTAAACCCCTATGAGGCCACTCTCATTCAGAGTGGCCTTAATTCAGTTTATCTTAATTCACTTCCACTTGGTGAAACTGCACCTGTTGGGAATTATGGGTCTGAAAAATCCTAGATTAGACAAGACCAATTTGCCTGACCCTGCTTCAACAGAAGATAGTAGGTGTATGTCTTGTTTCCATTTATTTTAATGGACGTTATCGAGCTATTCTCATTCCTACTGATGACAATGGGAGGCTTCTAGGTTATGTTTCCACTGCTATTAAACACCCGCGGCTGGCCCATGTTAGCTGACTCAGGCTCACGGGGCTCAGGCTACGGAGCTATTTAATTGTGGTGTAGACGTTTGTGCTCGGGCTTGGTTCTGTGATGTGCCTTTTCGAGGAGCAGCACAGGAGATGGAGTATCTGGGGAGGCATAGCAAAGATGACTTAAAACCACCTTTTTCCCACCCAGATTCTAGGCTGCTGCGGAGGTTGAAATATATCAGCCTTTGCTCAGTTCCCACTGGCGTGAACTGCATCTCAGAATCCCATCAGCTCCACTACAGCTCTGTATTTCTATAGCACTGAGCAATATGCCATTATGGAAGTGTATAATGGCTAGTGTGGGAGGTAGAATTGGACCTATAATCAAGTTATATTTTAACTATTTTTGTCTATTTCCTTTACTATGAGGGTATATCTTTATAAATAATGGCAAGATTTGCTCCAAAATCAGTCATTTAAGGTCTTTGTGTAAAATGAATTTTATACTTGCTGAATTATCATAAAAACAACTGAAAGGGGATTTTTGACAATTATTTTAACATACAAGAACAAACATGAGACACTACGCAACTCTCTGAACAATTATGAGATTTCTAGTGATGCAGATGAATCAGACTGTATTCTTCCATCTGAGTATCTACATCCTTAGTTCAGATATCCAGTTTCTAAATACAGATATCAAATGTGACTCCTTAGACTCATCTGATTGTGAGGCTAGGAAAGGTAGCAGAAAAATATCTTGAGAGCAGATTCTTTATTAGGATAAAGCACCTTGTTAAAGGTAAAAGCTTAGCATGTTTTTTCCCAGCCCTTTTCAGTTCAGCATCATTTAAAAATGTTACTCTTAAGTTATTTTCTAGGTGCTGACTCAGTTTAATAATGATACATATCTTGCCCTCAACCAGGTGCCAGATCATTGGTTAGCAATTAAAAAAGCTTGTTTCAACTGTTCTCAGAAACACTGAAGACACCACAGAGGCATTTATGCTGAGACATTTGACATACAAAGTGCACATTTATGTCTTTGGATGACCTGCAATTTCACAAGCTTTTTAAGTTCAAAGATATGTTACTTGAGCTTTGAGACTTGTTGTCTTAAAACCTACATTTACAGTTATGTTTCATAGATGAGATTGAAAATATTTTTGTGGAAACTGTTTTTCAGTGCAATATGCAATTTTAATTAAACTGATTTTTTTTTATTTTGACAAAATTTCCCACAGAAAGAAAAGGAACCAAAATATTTTGTTCCATTTTGAAATTTATTTTATTTCAATGTTATAATTGTATTTTACATTATTGTATTATGTGTCAGTAATAGTAGTGCATGAGATGACATATCAAGTCGTCATAATAACATGACGGGTCATTTTACACTATTACTACGAACATTTCATAATATGACAGACACTATAATAGTTGGAATATTGTCCAGCCCTTCACTTCACCCAAGAGATGACTGGAATGCAGTGGTGATTTAAAGGATTAATCTAAATCAGGGGTTCTCAGCCTGGGCGTTTTTACCCCCAGGAGAATTGCAAACAGATATCATGGAGTTACAAACACCGGGCCCTGCCAATATTGCTAAACTGAAGGAAGATTCCATATAGATAAGTAAGGGGTTGGAGATTGGCTGCAGAGTCCTGATATGGAAAAAGTTTGAAAATTTCTGATCTAAATCAAATTGTGAGATCCTGAACCCTCCACTCTGACCCCTTTAGAGCAGGTAAATGGGCTGGAGCAGCATAAATGGATTATAAAACCCATGATCTTCCTGAGCGGGAATTCCCCTGACTCAGGCACTGCAGAAGATAGTCACAAGGCTGCTTTTTGAGGACCTCCTCACAAGCCCCAGTACTGGGGTCAAGGCGGGGGGCAGGAGGGATACCTAGTGGGCTGGGTCACAGCATGCCACACTGTGCAAATACCAGGCAATGCTGGGGCCCATCGCACAGCGTGGGGAAGCTATCATTATTCAAACCTTCCAGAAGTGTGTATTCTCTGCCAGGAGCCATTCCAGTCACTAGAGTATCCTGGGATTAGAAAGGTGAAAGGGTGACTTAAAGCCCCTCTCAGAGGCATAGCAGAGAATCTCACATTTTATCAGTAGATTTAGATCTCAATTCTTGCTTGACTCATGTGCATAGTCCCCTTGTGGTGCTCACTATGCCTTGTCTTAAATTAGACTGTAAACTCTTCAGGGCAGGAACTGGGTCTTACTACAGGTGTTTATAGTGCCCACACAATGGGTCCTTGATCTCAGCCGGGGCCTCTATACACTACCATAATACAGATAATAATCATGCTCATATTGCCGTGAGTAGGTGAGCAGGACTGGTCCAATAGTTTATAAAATGTTTTGCGATCCCTTGGAATGGAAGTCATTACATGAATATGTTACCCTTCTGCCATGCGTGGCTAACAGTAACAAGGACCAGGTTCAATATGGTGTCTAGGGAATCCTTTTTAAATGCTGTCTCCAAAAATGCACTGTCCATTGGGGAATAGTGGATACAAAATAATGAGGAGAGAGAGTTGTTAGCAGAGATTAATAATGCCATGTGAGAACTAAATAAAACGAATTGTATGGTGATGAGTAGTTAATTGAAGATTGTGACTGAGCCTCTTTTTCATGACACATTACATTTCAATATCTGTAACTGTCCAGGAAGCAAGATGATCTTTAAGGGAGCGCAATATTTCAGAATCATGTTTTCTATTCATGTTTGCTAATTACATGTGTTGAAATATTTTAATCCGATTACACTGTTTAGATAATAATAAATGAGGATTAATTGACTTTGGAATTATTTGGACTTAAATACTGCTCTTTTACTGATCCAGGACAATTTTTGAATACCGTTAAGTGAAGGGAGCCCTTATTTTTTTGTGTAACCATTATTCAGATGTGTCAGCCACATGCTATATAAGGCAACATTTACACACATCTTTAAATGCAGTTAACATTATAGAACATCAGCACTGAAGCTTTTTCAGAGTGCAAACTCTTATGCTAGAGGAGATCTTATTATATAACACTGAACTGTTGTTGAGATAAATAACTTTCACACTTCTTGTACAGGATTGACATCTTCAAGTATGTGATCTATGGCATAGCAGCTGCATTCTTTGTCTACGGCATTTTGCTGATGGTGGAGGGATTCTTTACGACTGGTGCCATCAAGGATCTCTATGGAGATTTCAAAATCACCACCTGCGGCAGATGTGTCAGTGCCTGGGTATGTTAATATGATAACCTTCATTACTTATGTTAATTTCAATAGCATCGTTGGAATAGGTTAGGATATGTTTACAGAGGAAATATGTCTCTAGGGAGGGGGGTTGTTATATATTCTTATATATTAGTAGTTTAAAAACTGCAGCAAGAAAGGAATGGAATAATATGAATGGTCTCCATATTAGCTAAGCAATATCTACTGATGAAAAATGCTATATAAAAGCTACATAATAATTAATACTCATGTTTGTAGAAATAATCACTTCACCAATTAAATGGACAGGCTCTTTTGCCCAAGCTAACTGTGAAAACTCATTGCTCAGTATTATGCTCTTTGGCGCAGGACCATGTTTTCATATGTGATTTTATAGTGCCCAACATAATGGAGCCCGTATCCTGATTGGTGCTTTAGGAACTGCTACATATCTGTATATAGGTTGTAATATTTAATCATAGTGAGAGCTGATAAATAGATCAGGCCCTGAACAGTTCCTCCTTGTTTAATAATGTGGAGCTGGATTTTGAACCTTTTACTCATATTGGTGAACAGTTATTCAAAAGTCATATTCACTTCAAAACTAAACCACAAATTGACTTCTGGATTAGCTACATGCACATTTATGCCCTAGGATTGCTTGGCCAGTCACACTTAGTCTCTGTTTACTACTGAAACAACTAAATAATTATATTTTGGGGGACTGTGCTGAATAAATTCAAGGGAGTCTTTATTAACAGAACCTTTCTGGGTTGGGGAGAGGCTACTCTAAATCTGAGAGTATTAAAGATGGGCAGATTGGGGTAGTAAATTTCTTGGCTTACCAAATTATCATTCCTTTTACCTGTGTGTTTGTCCTATTTTCTCTTCCATTCTTAGAAGCTCAGGTATTGTCACATCATTTATCAAAAATATTTTGCTGTTTGAGTGGGAGTAGGTGATTGATGCACTTTTGGAAGCCTGTAGAATTTTTAAAGTTGGTCATTTTATACCTTGATGATAATAGGCATAATTGCAAATAGCATGAACATAACATTTTATTCAAAGGAGGGCTAATCACTACACTATATTCTGAGATGACATATATTGATAAGCTGAAGTAAAGGCTAAGAGTACATTCTGGTGACAAAGGGTAAAAACCTTCCAAGAGCATAATAGTTATCAAGAGTCAACTATTAGAAACCCAGGCAATCCATAGCTAAACTTAACTTGAAAAGAAATCCACATATTTGAAATTGTGGAAATGCACAGTTAAGGCCATCCTAACAACTGTAACCTGCCCTATAATAATGTCACTCTTTCATCTTCTTGACTTTGTTCCATTCATAACTACTGGCTGAGATTAATAGTTGGACCGAGGACTTGTTGAGACCTTTAAAGATGTCTGTAGTCAGAGGCTGGGAACATTATAAATTGGGAAAAGTTACTGTACTGAGACCACCACCATGTTCTTTGATCATGCTTTTATCATCTTATGGGCTTTGAGAAGTCTTAAGTCTATGGCTGCAGACATCTTAAATGTACAGGAGATACTGTACTAATACAACTTGTGGAGCCCAGATCATTGATTTTATAACAGTTTTGATATATGCATTCTTCAATACAAAGAGTTATGCTCCATCTACACATTAACCTTTATTCCTTTCATAATAATAAATGCCAAAATCTTATCACCTATGCCTAGGAGGATTCAATATGTACAATTAAAATTAAGGCAGTCTGGTTTTCATGCCCAATAACAAGATGAACTTGTTTGCTATGGGTGGAGGAAGTTGACAGAGAGGGTGAAATCCTGGCCCAATTTAAGTGAATGGGAGTTTTGTAGCTGACTTCAATGGAGTCAGGATTTCATCCAGAGTATTTTCCCCCCAGGGAGATTGTATGGCAGTTCTAATTCTGTACATTTCTATATTTTCAAATATTTGGGTTTCTTTTAGGTTAAACCCTAATTTTGAATTTCCTGGTCCTTTTTTGGTGGCTATTTGATAACTAACCTGTTTGTAAGGGTTAAAAAAACCCCCAAACCTAAGATACTGACATAAGAACATAAGACCGGCCATCTAGCCCAGTATCCTGTCTTCCGACAGTGGCCAATCCCGGGTGCCCCAGAGAGAATGAACAGAACAGGTAATCATCAAGTGATCCATGCCCTGTCACCCATTCCCACCTTCTGGCAAACAGAGGCTAGGGACACCATCCCTGTCCATCCTGGCTAATAGGCATTGATCGACTATCATCCATAAACTTATCTACTTCTTTTTTGAATACTGTTATATTCACAACATCCTCTGTCAAGGAGTTCCACAGGTTGACTGTGCGTTGTGTGGAAAAAATATTTCCTTTTGTTTGTTTTAAACCTGCTGCCTTTAATTTCATTTGGTGACCCCTAGTTCTTGTGTTATAAGAAGGAGTAAATAACACTTCCTTATTTACTTTCTCCACACCAGTCATGATTTTATAGACTTCTCTCATATCCCCCCTTGTCATCTCGTTTCAAGTTGAAAAGTCCCAGTCTTATTAATCTCCTCATATGGAAGCCGTTCCATACCCCTAATCATTTTGTTGCCCTTTTCTGAACTTTTTCCAATTCCAATATATCTTTTTTGAGATGGGGCAACCACATCTGCATGCAGTATTCAAGAAGTGGGCGTACCATGGATTTATATAGAGGAAATATGATATTTCTGTCTTATTATCTATCCCTTTCTTAATGATTCCCAACATTCTGTTCGCTTTTTTGACTGCCGCTGCACATTGAGTAGATGTTTTCAGAGAACTAGCCACAATGACTCCAAGATCTTTCTTGAGTGGTAACAGGTAATTTAGACCCCATCATTTTATATGTATAGTTGTATATAGACGTGCACTCCCAACCTTAATTCCAGCTTAATGAAGATGGCAAATTTGTTTGATTTATATTTGTTTAGAAATGTTTGATATGCGTTGTCAGTCGAAGGAATCAAGGAATATGTTAAAAGCATTACAGTAGTCGCTGCAGGGAGCTCTGTGGGTCGCTGGGAGTCACAGGGCAATACTCTGTATTCTCCCTAACTCTTCAACTGACCTCCTTGAGTTAGCTCTTTATTTCCTGGCCTCTCCTTTCTTCCCATACTTTGATTCCTGCTCTGGTTCTGTATGTCCTTCTTAAGATCAGCAGGAATCTTGTCATGATAAAGAACAGTGGAGTTTTTATTGGTCTTTTTATTTTAATCTAGCCTACAACTCTACATTCTTAAAATATACAGATTTATATCAATTAAAATTTGAGGCAGTCTTGTTCACACATTTCTTTTACTTCATTCACATATTTTAAAAATAATTCTTTATATAAATAAATATATAAAAATAATGACTAGAGAAAAGCAACAATTTTTATTTGAAAAAGATGTCGTTAAAAGATAGTTCAGTTCTATCATGATGCTTTTGCATTTCTGCATTCCTCTTTTTCACATCACTATATGTAGGAGGATAAATTCAGAGCACAGTACACGGAGAATTAGACATATAACTCCTATTAAAAATTAAAAAGGTTGCCCTGTGTATGTAGCCCAGATGGTGCTGTTGCTGTTGCTGTGTAGATCAGATAAGAGAAATTAATATACTGTAATTGTAGAGTTGCCAAATGGAGATTATGCTATTGAGGAGGATTAGCTCATATCACAGGCTGCAAGAAGGCTTCCTTATATGGAATTCTGGGATATTGATCTTGTAAGTTAAAAAAAAAAACACTACACAAAACCAAAAATCTCAACTAATAGAATCAACCAGTTGCTTTCTAGCAATGTATTCTAAAAGTGACCCAAAAAGGTATTCTAAAAGTGACCTCTTTATGGTCACATATGCACACAAAATATTTGCATTCTAAAATAATTTCAAACCACATAATGGCTGTAACTTGAAAAGTGGCACTGTAAAAATGAGGTTGTGTGTTTGTCTCAATGATTCCAGGTAGAATTTGCTCATATTATGAATTAAAAAATATTTCTGAACAGTAACGTTGCAGGCTCACCTGGAGGTCTGGGAATCAAGTTGAGTTCTTTTCCGCTTCAGCATCAGTACCTGCTGATATTAATGAAGTGTATAATACATGCATGCATTGATTACACCAGTAACTACAGCTGGTCAGAAAATGTCGGGGGTGCGGGGGAGGGGAGGTTTCTGGAAAAATTATTTGACAAAAAATGAAAAAAAATGGCTTTTGTCAATTTTCTGTGGAAAATGTTGACATTTCACTGAGAAACTGAAAACTTTTTGGTGTTTAGATATTCAGTTTTTTGACAAAAAGTGAAACTTTTGTGTTGAAAGCAGACAGTTTTGCCCTTTTTTGCCCATGTAGACAGGTCCTGAGTAAGTGTCAGTGGTAAAAGTCAGTGACTATTGTTTCAGAGCTAACTCATTGTTAATGAAGTAAAATAAGGGCAGCACAGGATTGTTAAATAAATTCAAGCACAGATCAGCAGTGGTTTTTAGTCTTCATACTTACATTTCTCAATACTATATGTATATTCCATGAATTAAATAAACAGATATATAGAATGGCAGTGGAGCTTGATTAGCTAGAAAATGAGAAAGAAAATTCAATTATGCCTAAAGCCACTTGTGACATAGTTAATGTAGTTGAGATCAGGTGGCCCTCCCATTTATATTCGCCTTGATGATCGTGGTATGTATCTTTTCCATATGTGATGTCAGTCAGCTGACTAAATGAAAGACTCATTTCTCAATCATCACAGCATCTCTTTTCTGAAACCTTGGCTTCTAGGTATCACTTATTGCATAACTAATTATTTTACTCTTTAAAATGAAAAGTTTTGCTATTTTGGGCTGGGTTACTGCTTCAGTGTTGTTGCTTGCCTTAATACAGTAGCCTGCCAGGCACTATCCATGCATTGCCTCTGTCTCTTCTTTTCTTTTGTACTCTGTTATTTGACCTTTTTTTTTTTTTGTCGGCAATAAACTGGAAAAATGTTTTATTTTGCTTTCAAATTAATTGGGTTATGAATGTGGCTTTCACACAGTATATGGCATTTTTTCTCAGTGTGTAAGTTTGATCAATACGTAATTTCTTGATGAAAATATTTTCTGAAAATGTGATTGAGTTATATATTTCCAAAGCTTGTGTGGGAGCTACTGCACTTTTTCCATGGGTTGTGCCTTCCTATTATGGACATAAAATAATCAAATTGTTAACTTTATCTTCCCTAGGTTTCAGAGAGATTCTCCTTTGAATGTACAATTGTAGCTGTCTGCATAATAGCTCTATTGTTCATCTGATGAATATGAGTTTTGCTGACCTCATCCTTTGCTCATGTCTGGCAGGCCTATTTTTATACTAGTAGTTAGCCATCTTATTCAGTCTCTTTTATCAGTCAGATTGTTATTTACTCTCACAATGTAGACATCAATATTATAGACTCAGTTGCTAACATAGTAGTCACACTTTCTGTCCCATTTAGTTTCTAGTCTATATGTCTGTGGATTCTTATCCTTCCAGTTAACTTCCCCAAAGTCTGCAAGAGCAGCAAACTATGTTTTTCTTCTCTGGCTCATCCTTACCATGAAGCAGATCTTCCCACTTACTCCTGCTATGGCTGATTCCTTATTCCCCTTGTGGCTACTGTAGTATTTACCTGTTAATCACAAGTAGGAATTTTCTGTTGCTATATATGTTCCGTATGATTATGTGATAGTGAAAAAGGGCAAAGTTGAATTATATTCTAGAGGAGAAAGTGCAGGGACTTAAACAACGGATGAAGTTATTGAATCAAACTATAGAAACTACATCATGTTGATGACCAAGGGGGGTACTGTCAAGACCAGAAATGGAATAGACAGAGGTGGATAAATGAAGATGGAAGATTTTGGCAGCAAAGAAGGGGAAAATGGAATTTGGGGGAGGGGGAGATTTTGGCAGTAAGAAAAGGAAGAAGGGAATATTAGAGATTGTGTGCAAGCAAATCTTTGAAAAATACAAAAACTAATATGAATAGCAAAGCTTACCGGAGAGGTGACTTGCAGAATTGTATGGACTAAATTTACTTCCACTGTCTATGTCAGAGTGGGCAAACTATGGCCCGGGGGCCGCATCTGGCCCTTCAGATGTTTTAATCTGGCCCTCGAGCTTCCAATGGGGAGCGAGGTCTGGGGCTTGCCCTGCTTCACACATGCCGTGGCTCCGTGTGGCTCCTGGAAGCAGCGGCATGTTTCCCCTCCGGCTCCTACGCGTAGGGGCAGCCAGTTGGCTCTGCACGCTGCCCCGCCCCAAGCGCTGCCCCCGCAGCTCCCATTGGCTGGGAACCGTGAGCATTCATGGCCGGCCATACAATTTCTATACCCAGATGTGGCCCTCAGTCCAAAAAGTTTGCCCACCTCTGGTCTATGTCCTCCTAGCAGTGTGTAATGAACAGGGCTCAAATTTGGCTGGGTTGCTGTGGGTTAGCAACCCAGTACATTCTTTCAGGATCCCCTCTTATTCTCAAGAATCTCAGATTTCATGTACGTGAAAAGGTCTGTAGATGTTATAGTGGTGCAGAAAATCTTTACAAAGTGAGTTTTACGTAGATGATGCAGAGATGTCTCCTTGAGTTTGTAGGGACACTGAAACAACTCAGATTTCCAAGGCCAATCATTTAAAAGTAAACATTGTTAATTCGCATGGTTTATTGAAGCACGTAAGGAAAGAGGGAGGATCATATTGTGAACATTTTCACAATTTATTGTAAGGGCTCCATGAGAGGATATTGATTAGGAGAGTATTATTACTATTTTCACTCCCCAGTTTGACCATTGGAGTCAAGAAGCCAGAAGAGAGGAATATAGATTAGGGAGGCATGTGAGCCATGCCTAAAGGGGAGCCAATCCTTCAGTGCCCAGTAGGGCACTGAAGCCCCACTGTGGGGAAGCCAAGCTGAGTGTAGTCTAACAGAGCACATGTGATCACATTTTGAACAACTTCACAATCTACTTCGAGTGGTATCTCAAGTGGGCAATGCTTGAAAGAGTACTCCACTTCTTTTCCAACCCTAGCCTCGTTGGCATGCTTCCTTGTAGAAGCCCTGCGGGCTTCCAGCATGCCTGCCTCTCAAACCAGGTGTAAATAACCTTCCTAGAGTGCCTCCCACAGGCAGAGGTGTGGTCTTGTATATCGTATGGGAAAGCAGCAATGTATCTCATTTGAGGGAGGTGTGCAGTAGAGTGCCTCAGGAATCCATCGTAAATCCAGATTTATTTGTCCAATTTGCATCTTAAAGAGTAGGTAATTGTATACACAGAATGTTGCAAATAGCACTCATAACAAAGAGGTTGGAAGAAGGGATAGGAGATAAAATGAGAAACAGGCAGGTGTGGGTATATACATTTGGGTAAAAACTAGGGCTGTCGGTTAATCACAGTTGACTCCTGCGATTAACTCAAAATATTAATTGTGATTAATTGCAATTTTAATCGCACTATTAAACAATAGAATACCAATTGATATTTATTAAATATTTTGGATGTTTTTCTACATTTTCAAATATATTGATTTCAGTTACAACACAGAATACAAAGTGTACAGTGCTTACTTTATATTATTATTTTTATTACAAATATTTGCACTATAAAAATGAAACAGAAGAAATACTATTTTTCAATTCACCTCATACAAGTACTGTAGTGCCATCTCTTTATTGTGAAAGTGTAACTTACAAATGTTGATTTTTTTTTACATAACTGCACTCAAAAACAAAACAATGTAAAGCTTTAGAGCCTACAAGTCCATTCAGTCCTACTTCTTGTTCAGCCAATCGCTAAGACAAACAAGTTTCTTTACATTTACGGGACATACTTCTGCCTGCTTCTTATTTACAATAAGTTAGAACAGGCGTTCACATGGCATTTTTGTAGCTGGCATTGCAAGGTATTTACATGCCAGATATGCTAAACATTTGTATGCCCCTTCATGCTTCGGCCACCATTCCAGAGGACATGCTTCCATGCTGACAATGCTCGTTAAAAAAATAATGCATTAATTAAATTTGTGACTGAACTCCTTGGGGGAGAATTGTACGTCTCCTGCTCAGTTTTACCCACATTCTGCCATATATTTCATATCATAGCAGTCTCGAATGATGACCCAGCACATATTCTTTGTTTTAAGAACACTTTCGCTGCAGATATGATAAAATGCAAAGAAGGTACTAATGTGAGATTTTTAAAGATGGCTACAGCACTAAACCCAAGGTTTAAGAACCTGAAGTGCCTTCCAAAATCTGAGAGGGATGATGTGTGGAGCATGCTTTCAGAAGTCTTAAAAGAGCAACACTCCAATATGGAAACTACAGAACCGAAACCACCAAAAAAGAAAATCTGCTGGTGGCATGTGACTCAGATGATGAAAATGAACATGTGTCGGTCCGCACTGCTTTGGATCGTTATCGAGCAGAACCCGTCATCAGCATGGACTCATGTCCTCTGGAATGGTGGTTGAAGCATGAAGGGACATATGAATCTTTAAGGCATCTGGCACATAAATATCTTGCGACGCCGGCTACAACATTGTTTTGGTCTTGAGTGTAGGGTGGGGTTTTTTTTGTACGTAATTCAACATTTGTAAGTTGCACTTTCATGATAAAGCGATTGCACTACAGTACTTGTAATGGGGGAATTGAAAAACTACTATCTTTTGTTTTTTACAGTGCAAATACTTGTAATAAAAATAAAGTGAGCACTGTACACTTCGTATTCTTTGTAATTGAAATCAATATGTTTGAAAATGTAGAAAACATCCAAAAATATTTAAATACATGGTATTCTATTATTGTTTACCGGTGTGATTAATCATGATTAATTTTTTTAATCATGATTGATTTTTTAATCCCTTGACAGCCCTAGTAAAACAATCCAAAACTCAGATTCAAAGGAAGTGTGACACTTTGTGAGCACTAATGTTAAAAAAAAATATTTGTGGAGGACAGCAATTTAGATAAGCATTCACATTGCTGTAGAGCAGCAAATAAAACTTGTGTTCTTTGGATTGCAGAAGCAGAGTCATCACATCTAGGGAATCATTTTTAAACTATTAAACCATTTTTATGAATGAACTCAGTTTTTTCTATAGATTACAATGAGATCTACAAAACAAAATTTGAACAAAAATCTAGTTAGGCATCTGAGTTGTGTGCACAATATTTCTGATCAGATCATGAGTAGTGTATTTTTTAACAATACACAGAGAACTCAAAAAAGCTGAACAGATATTGGTGGCCCTCCAAAGAAAAGAATTGACTACATCTTCGTGGTCACCAAGGGTAGAAAATTTGAACCCAAAGGAAATAATTGAAGGATGTAAAAGGAACTGTAAAAAAAGGAGTCAGAATGAACATTGCATTTAGCCATAACAATAACAGATGCTACCACTCTAGAACGTAAATAATGTTTCTTTAGTTAATATTTAATAGCATAAATCAGAAGGGTAGAAACCCCAGATTTGTATAAGGGACTGCCACTCACTTCCCAGGCTAAAGCTGTTGGGAGTTAATCGTTTGTCATATTACAGAGATCTGAACAATTCTTAACCTTTGAAGTTTCACACTTCTTTTCACCATTTGCTATTAACTTTTTATAGATTTTTTTACATATGAATATACATTACAGTATGTGGATTAATTAGGATTATTATAGAAACATGAGAGATTGATCTTGGTTATTACAAACTAGCCCATTATTAATAGAATATAGAGCCCAATATTCTCATTTCCTTACTCTTACAATCAATTGGTGGTAGGAAGGCAAGTGAAGAAGAATCAATCAAATGACAGCAGTAAAGTAGTATGAAATATATTAGTGTTCCAACAAGGAGGGGACTAATCTAGGAGTTGTAACATAGCATGTAACATTGCAGAGAGAGATGAAGGATGAACATATCTTTGTAGAAGTAATAATGAAAGACAAATGAGAAGGGGTGTGTGTGTATACATATGCTTGCATTAGGGAGTGGTAGTGATGGTGGTAAATTAGGCAAAAAACTTTGGAAGGATATCTTTGCTGTGATTTATAGATCTTTCTGTAGGGTATCAATATTTTTATATCAATGTTCCCAATCATCCAGCATCTCTTGGGTTTTTAAATGCAAATATTTAGCTGCTCATATTTCACTTTGTACTTGTGCACAAGAGTGAAAGCAGAGATATGAGCTGTGAAGAAGCTGGAGACTAGTGGGGAAAGAACTGGGATTATCTTTATTTAGGTGGCTGTGGGGAGAGATGTGGAGGTGGGAGCCTAGTTGTTGTGGCCTACTTAATCAAATATTTCTTGAACCTGGGTTTAGATTTTACTGTGCTTTAAAAAAAAAAAAAAAAAAAAAAAAGGGGGGGGGGGGTATGCCCTCTGGATACCAAGAGGGGGGAGAACATCCCCCTATATCTTTTTCTTTATTTTTTGGAGCATTGTTTGATTTTTTTTTAAAAGTTATAAATGCCTCCTTATCTATTTAATATATAGTCATGGGAAAGGATTCTTGACATGTTTGAAATTAATAATTTTATGACATCATATTGATTTACATGGGATTTATTGGTTTTCTGTTATACATCTGAAAGTTAGAAGATATGATGTAGAAAGTGATTGCCTTCCTTGTTCTGATTACTCCCTAAAGGACTCTTCCAGTATTTAGATTCTCACTGATGGAGTTAACATTTGTGGCTTGTCAACACTATTGTAATTCTACATTTATATGATGGTAGCACGTAAAGGCCAATTCATTCTACTGTGTTAGGTCACTAGGCAACTAAAGGTTTATACCCGTAAATATAACAGGAATTTAACACTTGGGAACAGTACAATTAATGTGATAAATCTCTAAAACTTTACTGATATGTAATTGAGTTTAAGGGAGTCTAACTGCTGTAGCTTATACATTTGTATACTGTGTATCTCCTTGAGGTGTAAGTTAATTTATTTTTATTTAGATATTCATCTAGATTTAAAATAATAAAGACATCTATCCAAGGCTCAAGGCACCTAAACCCAATTCATCATACAATAAATATAATTAAATTAAATCTCAGCAGCATTAAAATCAATTCCACAGGAACTCGATTGTCCAGCCACCTGCCCCCTTCATCTAGGAAGCACATACCCTCAGCCTTCTCCAGAGACCCTATCAAACAGGTGTCTTTTGTAGCATGCCTGAAAAGTCATCAGACTTGTGCTATTTCAAACTAGAAGGGAGCAAGTTCCAGAGTGCCACAGTCCTCACAGAGAATGCCCTGACAGCCTCTTTTATAATGAGGGGATGATTAAAGGATTAGAAAAAATGCTTTATAGTGATAGATTCAAAGGGCTCAATCTATTTAGCTTAACAAAGGTAAAGTCAAGGCAACTTAATAGCAGTCCCTAAGTATCTACATGTGGAACAAATATTTAATATGGGCTCCCAAATCTAGCAGAGAAAGGTACAACATGATTCAGTGGCTGGAAGTTGAAGGTAGGCAAATTCAGACTGTAAATAAGGTGTAACAGCAGAGTAATTAACCATTGGAACAATTTATCAAGGGTAGGCTGGATTCTCCATCTCTGACAACTTTTAAATCAAGATTGGATGTTTTATAAAAGATCTGCTTTATGAATCCAGCTCTATGTGTTCAGTAGGGACAGACCACAACTGTGGCAGTATGTCATAGGGAGAGAGGCCATTTTCCAAGTAGGCTGATCCCAGGCTGTTTAAGGCTTTAGAGCTCATAACCAATGCAGAGCCAGTGCAGCTCTTGAAACACTGGGGTCATGTGCTCGCAGAGAGATACCCTGCTCAGTAAATGTGTCCTTCAGTTCTGCTCTAGCTTTAGTCTCTGAATGATTTTAATGGCTGAAGCCCCATGTACAGCACATCTTGAGGTAACAAAAGCATTGATAACAGTTGCAAGGTCCACATCACAACCTCTTAGTCAGACACAGATTGTAAAAAGTTGATTGGATCACTGCTGTAATATGATTGTAAAACAGCAGCTGGGAGTCTAAGTTGTGAACACTATTAACTAATGGCAGATGTACTCCCTCAATTGAAGGCATGGAAGAGACTTCCACCATCTCCTCTAGCTGCTTCTCTTAACCCACCATAATCACTTCAGTCTTCTCTGAGTTGAGCTTCAATCGCCTTACTCCCATCCATGCCCCCATCTTGATTAGACACTGGCTGAGGTGTTGAACTGCATGATTTGAGTCAGATAAGATAAAGGCATACAACCAAGTGTCATCCACATATTGAAAGCACCAAACCCCATGCTGCCTTACTAACTCCTCCACCAGCCCCATGTACATATTGAACAGAAGCGGTGACAATATGGCATGCTGCGGTGCCCTACGCTTGAGAGTTCTTCAGGAAGAAGAGCAATGGCCCACAACTATTCTTTAAGATCATAGAATATCAGGGTTGGAAGGGACCTCAGGAGGTCCTCTAGTCCAACCCCCTGCTCAAAGCAGGACCAATCCCCAGACAGATTTTTACCCCAGTTCCCTAAATGGCCCCCTCAAGGATTGAACTCACAACCCTGGGTTTAGTAGGCCAATGCTCAAACTACTGAGCTATCCCTCCCCCCTCTTTTCTTTCAGCGATGTCTGAAAGAAAAGAACAAAGCCACTGCACACCAGCCTTATCCACTCCCACCAGAGGCGAGTCAGCAGCATCCCATGATCAACAGTATCAAAGGCAGCTGATAGATCTAATAATACCAGCATGTACACCTGATCATCCATTGCCAGGAGGAGATCACTGACGAGTCTCTGAGCCATAGCCAGGCCTATACCCAGATTTATAAGGGTCAAGGAGATCAAATGCATCCAAGTATTGTGAGAATTCTCTCACCACAACTTTTTCAACAATCTTGCCCCAAAAAGGAAGAGGTAATGCTGGTCGATAATTAGCAAGATGGTCAGTGTCCAGTGATGACTTCTTAAGCAAAGGCCATACCCTTACTTTGTTTGAAGCAATAGGCAGTCTGTCCTCTCTGAGAGGTGTTGACAATCTCCACAAATAAGAGATCCAATATTTACCAACTGCTCTTCGCCACAGGGGAAGGACGTGGATACAAAGCACAGGTTGTAGATGAAGTATCTCACCACCTACAGTACCTCAGGGAGCATTAACTGGCTGAAATTCTATCAGAGGTGAGGCCCTTGTTCCCTCAAGATCTTACTCTGCCATCACAAAAGCAGACAGCCCTCTGATCAATCTAAAGTTAAAATAGGCACTTCTCTACTTCATCTTAAAAGGTAGAATATGTGGAGATTATATATTTGTGAATGGGTGGGAGTCCAGAGGAAGTCTAAGGCTTGGTCTACACTTACCCCCCAATTCGAACTAAGGTACGCAACTTCAGCTACGTGACTAACGTAGCTGAAGTTCGAAGTACCTTAGTTCGAACTTACCTCGGTCCACACGCGGCAGGCAGGCTCCCCCGTCGACGCCGCGGTACTCCTCTCGTCTAGCTGGAGTACCGCAGTTGACGGCGATCACTTCCTGGTTCGACTTATCGCGTCCAGACAAGACGCAATAAGTCGAACCCAGAACTTCGATTCCCAGCCGCCGAACTAGCGGCTGGGTGTAGACATACCCTAAGAAGGTGTAATGCACGTGCTGAGAGGGCCAGAATCAAATGTCAGTTACACACAGTTACGCCTTACACCTTCAGGAGTTTCCTTATACTCAGTCACCTCTGAACTTCTCCTATGTTTCTAAGCAGTTTGTTTACACAGTGGGCAACAATATTATCACACAATAATTGTATTGGATTTGGAATTGGAATTGTATCTTTTATCTAAGTTTACTGTATTTTTATTTCAAGCCAGACCTTTGCACTATGGTAACAAAATCTTTTCAGTTTGATTTTGCTCTCTTTAGCTCCAAAGTGCCACAGGGATAAACATGAAATATTTCTTTAGGGGATTTTTAAAAATTAAATATTCAAAGCAAAAAACACAGTTTTCAAAAAAATATATTTGCTTTTCATGTGACCAGCTATGTGCATGATACAAAAAATACAATGGGTGAAATCCTGACCCCACTGTAGTCAATGGGAGTTTTTCCATTGATTTCAGTGCGGCCAGGATTTTGCCCTGTATGTTTGTTCATCACGGGAGGGGTTTTATTGAAGTATTCAGGGGTAGGTGTATGTAGGGATAAAATATATCTTTAATTTACCACCTTCTTGAAAACTCTTGAAAACATATTTCAAAATTACTTTAATAGAAATCACTAGAGAAAAGATATTGAATTGCTTACCTTAATAATCCATTATTTAGGAAAACGCAAAATAATATACACAGTGCTTGAAAACTCCAGTGGCAAAGAGTCAGCTTCTCCTGGTGAGTGTGGAGGCCTAAACCATCAATCTCTGCATATTTAAGCTTTAGTTTTTTTATAAAAATTAAATTTCTCACCCTTTTAGTTAAAATTCCCAAAGTGAACAAAATGTAAATTGATACACTGTTGTCTTTGTAAGTAGGGTGACCAGATGAGAGACGTGAAATATCGGGACACCGGCGGGGCAAATATCGGGGGTGCTGGCGGAGTAAAAAAAAAAAAAACCCAAGAGCCGGCGGCAGAGGAAAGAACAAAAGCAAAAAAACCCTAAGAGCTGCCGGAGCAAAGGAAAAGTTGGTGGGGGCTGAGTTCCCACTGGCAGCTCCTTGCCCCCCCACACCAGCTCGCCTCCGCCTCCCCTGAGCGGGCTGCCGCATCCTGCTTCTCCCCCCTTCCTCCAGCACTTGTGCCGCCATACAGCTGACTAGCGCAAGCCTGGGAGGGAGGGGGGACGAGGAGGAGGAATGCGGCGTGCTTGGGGAAGAGGCGGGGCCAGGGCGGGGATTTGGGGAGGGATCCAATGGGACAGTGAGGGGGCGGGGCTGGGAGCAGGGCAAGGGTGGGAATTTGGGGAGGAATCCAATGGGGGAAGGAGGGAGTGGAGTTGGGGGGGGGCACGAGCCCCCTCCGCCTGTGTGCCAGAGGGCAAAATATCGGGACAATTCGCGTCCCGACCGAACATCAGTCGGGACGTGGGACAAACAAGTAAATATCGGGACAATCCCGATAAAATCGGGACGTCTGGTCACCCTATTTGTAAGTCTGCAGACAGATTTCTCCACTGGTTCTACAGCTGCTTATGTCTCTGCCAGGAAGCAAGAGTAAAATTAACATGGCTTGTATCCCTTTTGATGTTACTATTCAACAATCCCCTAGTTAGCAGTGAAACTGTCAAGAATCATGAAAATCTCATGTTGCTGCTGCAATAGAGTTAAGCATTGAAATTATTTCTGGGAAAGAAGGACCAAGCAATGGAATCTGTAAGAGAGGCATAATACCAGAGGCTCTCTGCCTCTTGGCAGTAACTATTGGGTTCTGGGAAGTGGGCGGGTTAAAGGATGTCCCCCCCCCCAGCCTAAGGGGAGGATCTACAGGACCTGAAACCCAACTGATTTTGGGGGACAACTAATGAAATAACAGGAACAGGAGTGAGGTCAGAGGGTCAAAAGAAGGGAACCTGACGGGGACACCGAGCAGAGAACCCCGGACAGCGCCCACTGCTCCTCAAAGGCATCAAGGGAGCCAGTGGACTGCCGCCCAGAGGAACTCTGCTCGGATACGTGAACAGATAGAGGCTTCCTGGTTCTGCAATGTTAATTAGAGCATGTAGTGGACCAGTAGTCCTTCAGTTGAAAGCACTGAGTCAAGAAAGAAGAAAAATAAAAGTAGAAGTTCTTGTTTGGTCTTAGAGTAAATATAGTTCTAAAGACTTCGCCTTGTCTTCACTTATGCCTGTGTTAACACATGCACACATAGCAGAAAGGTTCCTAAACCTCCATGTGCAGAAAGAGCACAGGAATGCAGAACCGTGTATGAAAATTGGGCAGTATAGTTCTAAAATATAATTAATATGAAATATGTGGTCCTATCCATTAAATTATAGTACATTTAACTACACATACTGAGGTATTAACATAAAAATAACTTTGCTTTACGCTTTTTAAGAATGCTTTCTTTCTCATTTTTGAAGCCCTAGAAAGGGACTCTTAAACAGGACCAAAGCACACATTCTATTTCTTGCAAAAGTAGAAAACCTCAACAGGGGAGATGTTTTTTACCCCTAAAGTGAAATTTTAAAATAAGCCCTAAATTGAAAAGCTATTCTAAAAGCGGAACAAACATGCATAGAATATTCTTTTTCATTTCTTGCTCCTAGTCTAAAAAATAGCAATAAAACTCTTTAGCTTGATAATAAATTAAGAACATCTTTTGCTTTTTAGTCTGGAATTCAAAGCTCTGAAGTGCCGCTATGCTGCCAAGTAATTACTTGTAAATAAATTCCTGGGGTTGGACCAGATGTTGTCTCATCATATGTGTGGCTGGGGGAAGTAGAACCCAGAGAATGAGTAGAGATAGAAACTTAATAGTGTGGAGGGAAAAAATACTTAATTGTGCTGAACATTTTCTTTGTAATAGATGCCTTCCTTTCAATCCACACAATGTAAAGCAGTTCACACATGCCATAGTCTTTGATATAGGATCATAGGGGATGCAGACCACACTATACTTATCTATCATCTATGTATTTGGTGAGGAGAGAGAGAGAATAGATCACTGGCAGTAATAATCCATTTCCACAATGTCTCTATGCTTAAGTCAGAGCCATTATTCTCACTTTTCTGTCACAGCCCGCTATCATTCTTTAATTCTCTGGGACAAATTCAGAGGTGATGCAGTACAAATTGATATGTCCACCTTACTGAATATTAAGTGTTATTGTTGCACACTGAAGAAGGTTGTAGAAGGAAAGTAACCAATAGGAGGGTGCAAAGAAGATGTAAGATAGAGCAAACCCCAGTGTACTTTATCTTTCATCTTCTTGCTCTTGATAATTGTTTTTACTGCTACAATCCCAGCTTTCCACCTCGGCATGCTGCTTGCACTCACAGTTTACACTGCCATTTACATCACCTTTCTATTTGTTCGCATAACCAAGAACTTGGATTTACAGTAAGCCTTTGAAAAGGTCTCTCACCAAAGGCTCTTAAGCAAAGTAAGCAGTCATGGTAAGAAGGAGGGTCCTCTCCTGGATCAGTAACTGGTTAAAACACAGGAAATAAAGGGTAGGAATTAAAGGTCAGTTTTCAGAATGGAAAGAGGTAAGTGGTGGTGTCCCCCAGGGATCTGCACTGAGACCGGTGCTGTTCAATATATTCATAAATGATCTGGAAAAAGGGGTAAACAGTGAGGTGGTAAAATTTGCAAACAATACAAAATTGCTCAAGATAATTAAGTCCAAAGGTGACTGCAAAGAGCTATAAAGGGATTTTACAAAACTGAGTGACTGGGCAACAAAATGGCAGATGAAATTCAGGGTTGATAAATGCAAAGTAATGCACATTGGAAAACATAATCCCAACTATATATTCAAAATGATGGGATCTAAATGAGCTGTTACCACTAAAGAAAGAGCTCTTACAGTCATTGTGAAAAAATCCACTCAATGTGCAGCAGCAGTCAAAAAAGCTAACAAAATGTTAGGAACCATTATGAAAGGGATAGATAATAAGACAGAAAATATCGTTATGCTACTACATATATCCATGGTATGCTCATACCTGGAATACTGTGTGCAGTTCTGATCACCCTATCTCAAAAAAGATATATTAGAATTGGAAAAGGTACAGAGAAGGATAATAAAAATGATTAAGGGTATGGAACAGCTTCCATATGAGGAGAGATTAAAAAGCCTGGGACTGTTCAGCTTGGAAAAGAGACAGCTAAGGGAGGATATGATAGAAGTTTATAAAATCATGAATGGTATAGAGAAAGTGAATAAGGAAATGTTATTTACTCCTTCACATAACACAAGAACCAGGGTTCACCAAATGAAATTAATAGGCAGCAGGTTTAAAGCAAACAAAATGAAGTACTTCTTCACACAACACACATCAACCTGTGGAACTCATTTCCAGGGGATGTTGTGAAGGGTAAAAGTATAATGGGATTCAAAAATAATTAGGTACGTTCATGGAGGATACGTCCATCAATGGCTATTAGCCAACATGGTCAGAGATGCAACCCCCTGCTCTGGGTGGTCCTCGCCTTTACTTGCCAGATTGGGAGTGGATGGCAGGGGATGGATCACTCCGTGATTACCTGTTCTGTTCATTCCCTCTGAAGCACCTGACATTGGCCACTGTTGGAAAATCAGATACTGGGCTACATGGGCTCCTGGCCAGACCCATTATGGCCGTTCTTATGAACTGTGGGGGGAAATCTGTTTTACTTCATTTTTGACCCTTATAGGGGCACCATCTTTTCAAGGTTCTGGAGGAGTTCTTGATTCTTCATTATCTCTTGGTCTTTCATTAGTTCATGTAATAGAGGAACAGACTCTACTAATGGTGGGCAGGGTTTGTCTATGGTGTGTGACAAAGTTCCTCCTCTACCTTGGTGGGTCCTGCGCTTATTGGCGGATTTGCTCGCTTCACAGATTCACCCTGTGGGTCAGGAAACAGTCCAGAGACCTTCCCCTCTGGTAGAAGCTATAGTCCAGGTCAATTCCTCCTGTGTTTGATCAGGAGTTGGGAGGTATGGGGGGAACCTGGGCCCGCCCTCTACTCCGGGTTCCAGCCCAGGGCCCTGTGGACTGCAGCTGTTTAGAGTGCCTCCTGGTACAGTTGCACGACACCTACAACTCCCTGGGCTACTTCCCCATGGCCTCCTCCCAACACCTTCTTTGTCCTCACCACCGGACCTTCCTCCTGATGTCTGATAACGCTTGTACTTCTCAGTCCTCCAGCAGTATACCTACTCACTCTCAGCTTCTTGCACTGCTCTTGCTCCCAGTTCCTCACACACACTTCCTCTCCCTGGCTCCCCCTGGCTTGACTGGAGTGAGCCCTTTTATAGCATCAGAGGGGCCTTAATTAGAGTCAGGGGCTTAACTGCCTCACCTGACTCTTAGCAGTTAATTGGAGTCAGGTGGTCTATTAGCCTGAGCAGCCCCTGCTCTGGTCACTCAGGGAACAGAAAACTACTTATTCAGTGGCCAGTATATCTCCCTTCTGCTACTCTGCTGTTCCCAACTGGTCTGGGTCTATCACATATCCCTCCCCTCTGCTCAACACCAAGGGGTTGGGCAGCTTGGGACGCCAGACAGTGTACACGTGATAAGCCATCGGCATTGCCATGCCGACTCCCTGCTCTGTGCTGTATGCGGAACTGGAAAGGTTGGAGGGATAAGAACCACCTGGTTACCCTTGTGTTCTTTTCCTTGTTCCGTTGCATCCATTGAAGAGGGGCATGGTCGGTCACAAGGACAAATCTGCGCCCCAGCAGGTAGTAACGCAGCGTTTCCATGGCCCGTTTTACAGCGAGGCATTCTCTCTCTACCACTGCGTATTTTTGTTCCCTCGGAAGGAGTTTCCTGCTGAGGTATAGAATTGGGTGTTCCTCTTCCCCAGCCATCTGCGACAGGACAGCCCCTAGCCCCACTTCGGATGCATCTGTCTGAAGGATGAATTCCTTGGTGAAATCCGGGGCTATCAATACGGGGTTACTGCAGAGGGCAGTCCGTAGGTCTGCAAATGCCCTCTCTGCTGCGTCGGACCATCTGACTGGATCCGGACCACGGGCCTTCACTAAGTCCATTAGGGGACTTGCCCTTGTGGCAACATGGGGAATGAAACGCTGGTAATACCCCACCACCCCTAGGAATGCTCGGACCTGCTTCTTACTACTTGGTCGTGACCAATTTTGGATGGCCTCTAACTTGTTCAGTTGAGGTTTCACCAGACCTTTTCCTACCACGTAGCCAAGATATTTGGCCTCTGTGAATCCCACAGCACACTTAACAGGGTTTGCTGTAAGGCCAGCTCGCCTGAAGGTATCAAGGACCGCCCCCACCTTCTTCAAGTGGGTTTCCCAGTCTGGGGTATGAATCACCACGCCATCCAAGTAGGCCGCAGCATAGCTGGCATGGGGGCGTAATAACTTGTCCATGAGGCGCTGAAAGGTAGCTGGGGCCCCATGTAGTCCAAAAGGAAGGACCGTATACTGGAAAAGACCCTCTGGTGTAGAGAACGCCGTCTTCTCCTTTGCACCTTCAGCTAGGGGAATCTGCCAGTACCCCTTTGTCAAGTCTAGGGTCATTAAGTACCGGGCATTCCCCAGACGGTCTACTAATTCGTCTATGCGGGGTATAGGGTAGGTATCAAACTGGGATATCTCATTTAGTCGCCGGAAGTCATTGCAGAACCTCGTGGTGCCATCAGGTTTGGGCACCAACACTATTGGGCTGGACCACTGACTGTGAGATTCTTCAATGATCCCCATCTCCAGCATTTTCCTGACTTCCGCTTTTATTTCCTCCCTTTTGGCTGCTGGCACCCGGTAGGGCCTCATTGTTACTCTGGCCCCAGGGTTCGTGACGATGTGATGATATGTCCCAGTTGTGCGACCCGGCTTTGTTGAGAATACATCTTGATATTGGGCGATCATCTCAGTTACCTTTTTCTTCTGGGCTGTCGTTAGATCGGGAGACACCCTCACCTGTCCAGGGTTTTTGTTCCCTGGGTGTAGGTCTTCCCGAACCACTGTGCACGCCTCTCGGGTATGCCAGGGTTTCAGAAGGTTGACATGATATATCTGTTCTAGTTTTCGACGTCCCGGTTGTCGCACCTTGTAATTTACTTCCCCTACGGGGGTTCAACTATTTCGTAGGGCCCTTGCCACTGGGCCAACAGCTTACTTTCGGCCCTGGGTACCAGTACCATTACTCGGTCACCGGGCTGAAACTGACGAACCTTGGCTTGACGATTGTAGTAGGTTTGCTGGGCCTCTTGGGCCTTTTCTAGGTGCTCCCTCACTATGGGAATGACCCGGGCTATCCGGTCCCTCATCTGTAGCACATGCTGTATTATGTTCTTCCCCTCACTGAGTTCCTCCTCCCAAATTTCCTTGGCTATGTCCAGGATGCCTCGGGGTTGCGCCCATATAACAGCTCAAAGGGGGAGAATCCAGTTGAGGCCTGAGGTACCTCCCGGATAGCGAACATAAGGTAAGGTAGTAGGGTGTCCCAGTCCTTCCCGTCCCGACTTACCACCTTCCTTATCATAGCCTTGAGGGTTCGGTTAAAACTTTCTACCAACCCATCAGTCTGCGGATGATAGACTGAAGTTCTCAGGGTATGTATATCGAGCAGCGTACAGAGGTCCTTCATTAGCTTCAACATAAATGGGGTTCCTTGGTCTGTTAATATCTCCTTTGGTAGCCCCACTCGGACAAAGATCCCCACCAACTCCTTAGCTATCGTTTTAGAGGCCGTGTTTCGCAGGGGGACGGCTTCTGGGTAGCGAGTAGCATAATCCAGAATGACAAGTATATATTGGTGGCCCCGGGCTGTCTTCTCCAGGGGTCCCACTAGATCCATGGCTATTCGCTCAAAGGGGACCTCTATGATGGGAAGGGGTACTAAAGGTGCCCTCAAGTAGGGACGGGGACTGTGCAGCTGACACTCCGGGCAGGACGCACAGTACCTCCGCACTTCTTCATGTACTCCGGGCCAGAAGAACCATTGTAGGACCCTGGCCAGGGTCTTCTCTACCCCCAAATGTCCCCCAAAAAGATGACTATGGGCAAGACTTAATACAGCATTCTGGTGTTTTTGAGTTACTAGGATCTGCTGTACCTTCTGCCCCTGTACTGGTGCAACCCGGTATAAGAGATCCTTCTTCATTATGAAGTAGGGTCCTGGTCCCTGGGTTTTCCCTTCCACGGGGACCCCATCTATTTCAGTCACCTCCTTCCTAATGTTGTCGTACCTTGTGTCTTCTGCCTGGTCCCATCCAAAATTTCCTCTCCCGGGGCTAATCTGCCGGAGATCTAGGGGGCCAGTCTCTGTTGCCTCTACTGGTTCAGAAGTGTTAGGGTGGGGGTCAGACTCGGGTGCTTCTCCCTCCTGGGTGGCCTCCTTTTCAGCTGCTCGGGTCCGCCTACCTACGAGAGTGACCCTCTGGCTTTGGGTTAGTATTCGGGTTCCCAAGGCCTTAGCTGCCCTCCTTTCCCTTTTTGTCTTTCTACCCTGTCTGGGAGTGGAGAACAAATCTGGGGATATTTCAGAGAAGACTGGGGGTTGACAGTCTACTGTGGATGCCTCACTAACTTCAGGGTTTCCCCCTTTCTCCAATCCCCTTACCAAGAGTAAGTCTCCAAACCCTGGGAAGTCCCTCCCTATGAGCACTGGGTATGGGAGTTTAGGGACTACACCTGCTGCTACCTCAGTAGTGTTCCCCTGAATCTCGATTTTTACTGGGATGGTAGGGTAATAACCAACTGTCCCATGGACACAGGTTATCCCCATATGATTAGCCCACAGCAGCTGATTATGCTTCACGAGCTTCCCCAAGACAAGCGTGATAGCACTCCCCGAATCAACCAGTGCTGTGGTCTCTACCCCATTTAGTTTCACTGGTCTGGTATACATATGTGGGGTTAGTGAGACCCCCACAAGGTGGATTAGGGAGCATGGGTCTGCCCAGTTCCCCAGGTTACACTGCATAGGCTCCTCAGCATTGGGACACTGTGCAGCTATGTGTCTCCACTCCCCGCAGGCATAACATTTGTATGGAGCCCTAGGCATTCCCAGGTCTCTTGGTTTGGGCAGTCTAACATCCCAATCCTCTTCTCCCTCAGTGCTCCGACTCTTTGTGGCCTCTAGTGGGCCTTCAGCCCCTCTCTTTTTCCACCTGGGCCCTCTTGGTGGCCCAGTCACCCGAGCTTTGGGGCTTGGTGCTGCTAATTTAACCCGGGGTGCCTCTTCCTTAACTGGTCGGGTCAGCTCCCTTGCCGTCCTTCGCCTCTCTACCAATGCGACGACCTCATCGTAGGTGCAGGGTTCGTTCTGGCTTACCCAAGCGCGAAGGTCTGGCAGTAGTCCCCTCATGTATTGGTCAATGACCAGAACCTCTAGTATCTCTTCCGGATTCCGGGACTCAGTTCGCAACCACTTTCGTGCGAGATGGATGAGGTCATACAATTGGGACCGCGGGGTTTTGTTTTCCTGGTACCTTCACTCATGATACCGCTGGGCCCGCACTGCAGTCGTTACCCCAGATCTGGCCAGGATCTCCACTTTCAGCTGGGGGTAGTCTGCTGCAGCCTCTTCAGGCAGATCATAGTAGGCCTTCTGGGCCTCCCCACACAGGAATGGGGCAAGGATGCCAGACCACTGATCTCGAGGCCAGGCCTCCCGTAGGGCTGTCCTCTCAAAGGCCAGATGGTATGCCTCTACATCATCCTCCCGCGTCATTTTCTGCAGCCAATGGCTGGCCTGTATGAGCCGCATCCCATCATGACCACGGTTCAGCTCTGTAAGGGTCTTTACCTGGCTTACCAGTTCTCGCAACATAGCTCGGTCTTGAGCAGCCTGGTCCATCAGCAGGCGATTAGTCTCTTGCTGCAGCCGCCCTGCCTCCTGTTGGGCGGCTGCCTGGACACGCCCTGCCTCCTGCTGGGCCACCGTAGCTTGTATCAGTGCCCGCACTATGTCATCCATTGTGGTGAAAAAATAAATAAACCCTCTCCCTTTTTTTTTAATCACCCTCCTCCTTCCGCCGCGCTGTGCACCCCAAATCCCACTCCTGACACCAGTTGTGACAAAGTTCCTCCTCTACCTTTGGTGGGTCCTGCGCTTATTGGCGGATTTGCTCGCTTCACAGATTCACCCTGTGGGTCAGGAAACAGTCCAGAGACCTTCGCCTCTGGTAGAAGCTATAGTCCAGGTCAATTCCTCCTGTGTTTGATTAGGAGTTGGGAGGTATGGGGGAACCCGGGCCCACCCTCTACTTCGGGTTCCAGCCCAGGGCCTTGTGGACTGCAGCTGTTTAGAGTGCCTCCTGGTACAATTGCACGACACCTACAACTCCCTGGGCTACTTCCCCATGGCCTCCTCCCAACACCTTCTTTGTCCTCACCACCGGACCTTCCTCCTGATGTCTGATAACGCTTGTACTTCTCAGTCCTCCAGCAGTACGCCTACTCACTCTCAGCTTCTTGCACACCTCTTGCTCCCAGTTCCTCCCACACACACTTCCTCTCCTCTGGCTCCCCCTGTCTTGACTGGAGTGAGCCCTTTTATAGCATCAGAGGGGCCTTAATTAGTGTCAGGGGCTTAACTGCCTCACCTGACTCTTAGCAGGTTAATTGGAGTCAGGTGGTCTATTAGCCTGGAGCAGCCCCTGCTCTGGTCACTCAGGGAACAGAAAACTACTTATCTAGTGGCCAGTATATCTCCCTTCTGTTACTCTGCTGTTCCCAACTGGTCTGGGTGTATCACAGGTGTAAATTGGTGCATACTGCTACTTAACTCTACATCTAGCCATGTTTAGCTTTCTTTTATTGTAGTAACATAGACAGGAACGTAGTCACAGTATTACAGTGATATAAAGTCCTCATACTGGATTTTATATTTGGGTTTTTTAAAATTATGCAAAAGAACTTTCTTTAGAGGAACCAGAACATGTGTTACTGTTTTCCTCATTGTTTAAGGTCTAGCTTTTTCTTGGCTTGTTGTGCAGATCATTCAGATCAATTACTTAGATTAGTTCCTCACTCTCAGATTCAGTGTTTGATATGCATTGTAGGGATTCAGGCTTTAGGCTGTCATTGGGACTATCATGGGGTGCAGCCCTCATCGCCAGACTGGCACCTCCTCCTGGTCATGCTGGGGATTAGCCTGACGCTGACTGCCCTATCCAAAATCTGCATGCTGGCAATCTGTCTTTGTTCCCACCTACAGCTCCTCTCTCAGCTCCCAGAACTGCAGCATCCTCTTTGCGACTCAGCCCTCTGGCTAGGTCGCCATCCGTGTTTTCCCCCTTCTGGGTGGGGATTATTTTCTGTACAACCGTCCACCCATTTCCCTAGTGGTTGGGACCTGGACCCACCCACTTTTCCAGGCCTCAGCCCAGGGACCCTGTAACTAGCAGCCTCCTGCTACTCCTCTGTAACCTCCGTCAATGCTGTTATATTTTCCTGGGCCTCTTCCCCATGGCCCCAGCATCCTCTTCGCCCTCACCTCAGGGCACTCAGCTGCTCAGTCCCAGCAGCCAGCCAGGAGCTCCCACTTGCTTCCCTGGTCCCTGCTGCTCTGTCCAAGGTGTTTAGTTCTCTCAGCCCTCCAGGGACACAGTCCTTCCTCCCTGGGCTCCCAGCAACAACTGCTCACTACTTTGCCCTGCAGGTCCCTTTTATCTGAGCATGCCGGGCCCTGATTGGTTGCTCCCTGAAACTCCACCCTGGTTTGCTGTGCTTTCCACACCCTCTCTGGGCTGCTTGGAGTACTCACCTCCATTGCTACTTCTGGGGCAAGGCATGGTTAACCCCTTTTATGCCTATGTGGGGGAGGTACCCCATCACAGGGACTGTGCAACTATTTCAGAAACATACTAAAAAAATTTAGTTCCTCAATATGGAGCATTTTGTACTGCAAAATCTCGATCAATGTCCATTTCTGAAGCCACCAAAATGTGGGTGTTTGGCTGCAGTGTTTAAGTGCAGGTTCGGTGATTGTTTTTAGCAGTTTGGCATATTTTTTTGGTCTTTACACAGTTTACTTGTTCAGTACAAAAGAAGAAAAGAGCAATCATTAATGGAATACTGTACTAGTTGTCTCAGATAGTCAGCACTGTGACACTGAAGCATACTCACTGCTTCTAGATGTTACATGGGCCAACATGGGTTTTGGATCTGAAGTCAAATGGAGTTCAGTGGTTGCTATAAATACACCGCTAGAATTTTAAATTGTTCTACTCCAGAAACCGGAGGTTAAAAATATAGCACTCGGAGACTACATAGCTGCAACATAGTTTACAAAACATGATTCAATGCTTTGCCTAGTGATGGAGGTACATTTTCCAATTTTTTTTATAATGAGAAATCCCTTTGTATTAGTTTCAGGCTTGCAAGCACATGAGAGAGGTGCCTCATTGTGTCTGATCCAATGCACATTGAAGTCAATGAGATGCTTTGCTTGCAATGGCATGTGATTCATTTTAACTATGGGCCAAATTGTGGCTTGAGCTCACAAGGTAGCATAGAATCATACAAGGAGCTCCCTTACATTCCTACCAGTTATTTGCACTGGAGCCACTACCTCCTCTCCTGTCTAGGAGGAGAGGAGGAGCAGAGAGCTGGTTCCACACCGTCCCCATGGTGCCCAGTGAGGTAGTTACATCAGCACATCATGTGATGTATGTTGGATCAGGTATAGACCCTGGAGCACTGGGGAGCTCAGAAGGAAGATTGTGACTCTGGAGCCATAATCTCACTCCTGGGCTGTTCCAGAGGCAGCACAATAGTGCACTGCCCCTTACTCTGGGCAGATCACAAACATCTATTAAACACAAAGAAAGTAATGGAACTTTCAAACAACAAAAAACAACACTGAGAATGCTGCATGAATATTGGGTATGGTTCTGTATTTGTGATGGAATATTGTTCTGGTTTCAGAGTTTTTTAAAAGTTCTACTGGTTTTGTTTCTCTCTCTTTCTCCTTTGTATTTCTTATAGTTTATTATGCTGACATACATCTTCATGCTGGCCTGGCTAGGGGTCACAGCTTTCACCTCTCTGCCTGTTTACATGTACTTCAATCTGTGGACCGTTTGCCGAAATACCACCTTAGTGGAAGGGGCTAATCTCTGCTTGGACCTTCGTCAGTTTGGTAGGTGAATGATGTATGGTAAATATGAATTGAGACTTCAAACCCATTTAACAAAGCAGCCTTTTAGAAATATTTCTTGGGAATGTTGTCTGCAAACCCTAGATGCTTCCAAAATTATGTCTAATACCTTACAAGTAGGTGCAGAATATGTATTTAAATTGGTAAACAAACCAACAAAAAAGTAATTCTATATTCTATCATTTCAATGATGTGCAGGTTTAAGGCACATCAGTTAAATTCATAGATGTCACTAAAATTGGAGTTATTGCAAACACTACTGAAAATAGAGAAAACATGCAAAAAGGCTGAGAGAAATTAGAAATATGAACAGGAAATAAGAATATGACTGAGAGTCAACTAGGAAAAATGCAAATTGCTACATACAGGGGAAACAATCTGAAACCCAGATATACAGTAGGAGCGTGGGGGTACTGGAAAGCAGTAAAAAAGACTTACTGGTGTAGGGGCAGCAGTAGACAGAAAATTAGCAATGAGCTTGCAATGCAATACAGCATAAAAACGTAGTATTGATCTGTATACACAGTGTTACCACATATTAGTTGGAAACTGCTACCATCCTGGTGATAATGTCTGTAGTGAGTCTGCAGCTGGAAAACTGCTCCCGATTCTGGTCAGCTTAGAAAGATGGCAACAAAGTGGAGGGTATTCACAGATATGATAAAGGAGATGAGGGACATAAGTCGTAAGGAGGAGTTAAGACTGAAATAAGGAGGAAGGCAGTGCTGAAGCGGGGAATGAGAAACATCTCAAAATGTTAGAGGAGGGACCAGGCATAGGTTTAAACTGAGTACATTCTTGTGTCATTTCCCTGTCATGTCACAGGCTAGGTCTACACTACCCGCCTGAATCGGCGGGTAGAAATCGATCTCTCGGGGATCGAATTATCACGTCTCGTCGGGACGCGACAATCGATCCCCGAATCGACGCTCTTACTCCACCAGCGGAGGTGGGAGTAAGCGCCGTCGACTGGGAGCCGCGGAGGTCGATTTTGCCGCCGTCCTCACAGGGGGGTAAGTCGGCTCCGATACGTCGAATTCAGCTACGCTATTCGCGTAGCTGAATTTGCGTATCTTAAATCGACCCCCCCCCCCGTAGTGAAGACCTGCCCTCAGTATCCACTCTCTGACTGGGAGGAGGCAGGGGCATGGCTCCTGTGCCTTGCAAAGAGAATGTCTGTACTCTGCCTGCCTTAGTCTTTGCTTAGTCAATTCTAAGCCTCTTCCTGTAGCTCTTTTGTCTATCTGATAGCTTAGCAATAGAGGAAGAAAGAGTGCCTCAGTATCATCCAGGCAACAGGTCTCTGTCCTCATCTGGAAGAAGTGGATTTGATGGATTGTTTTTTTCCATTTCTGACTGCTATGATTCAATAACAGCTAGTCTTCTTACTTTGCTCCCCAGAAGATAAGTGATCTGAGAGACATTTAAAGGTCAATGCTTATCTCTGGAAATGCTGTATGGGGCTTTTGTTTTGTTAACGTTTGCATCTGTATTTTATTTATATAATCCTTACAGTTTCCATCTGGTTTGCAAGTCCTGCAAAAAACCCACTGATCCCCTACAGGGAAGGCACAGTAACACAGTAGTTTTCAACAGGCTAATCTGTGATTTAGTATCTTGTCACATGCTAAAGGGAACAGTACAGCAGCTTCTTGTTTCCCTTACTGTAAGCAGCTGCATTCATTATCAACAGATGATTAAGCACACCTCTGGGTAACATACTTTTATAGCCTCTAACAGATGCTTTGCACCAGACAAGCAAATTTGGATCCTGACCCTAGCACATTCTTCAGCATAAGGACAGAGAATGTTTTTGAATGTGCCAACAGGCCTAATATGTGCACTGTCTGAAAGTTATTTTCTAATATTTGAATACCCTGTTGGCTGGAATTAATAAAATCCAAAATGAAAATATAAAAAATGGGTTGAGGAATCATTCTGTGTGTTGCTTCCGTTCATACTGTTACCAAAAGGGTAACATGTCAGCTTCATGACAATGAGAGAGACCAATTGAAGACCTAAGTGGTTGTTTTCCTGTTATGTAAAATATGAGCCACAGTTGCTTTGTTCTACCTAACATCCAAGAATTTGGATTCCTCAGCTCCTTTGAACAAATCTACTGAATGCTTTGAATACTAAATCTAGTGAATATTTCATGTGTTTCAGGAATTGTAACTATTGGAGAGGAAAAGAAGATTTGCACCATGTCTGAAAATTTCCTGAGGATGTGTGAATCTACTGAGGTGAGTAAATGGGCTAAGTTTTATTTGCCAAATCCATAACAGTCATTTTAGTAAGAAGTAACTGGCATATATGGTTTCCTCTGACACTTAACTCTTTAATCATAGACAAAGTGATAGAATGAAGGCACAAGGAAAAAATATAGTGCTTTTCTTTTTCCCTAGAAAACATACTCCATCAACATAGTTTCTTCAGCTATTATTTTTGTAATTACATTCCATTAAACCTGCAACTTTTAATTTGAGATTTTATTGACGGTTAATATGTCTGCTACATGGTGAGAAGAAATTATGAAAAACACTATTGTCCTTATGTTTAGAAAAAAAGAGAGTACAAGGAATTAGAAGAAATTATGGTTATATTGTAACAGAGCAGTAATATTTTTAAACTCACTGGACCATTTTTTCCCACTGGTGTAGGAGTCTAACTCCCATGACTTTGATGGATCCACACTTTGTTGTATTTTTTCCATAAAGAAACACCATATATTTTAATTCAGATTATTATTTTTCTTATTTTAGATCAAAGAAAACAACATAAACAAACAAAAGTAACATCTCCATAAATGAACACACTTGTTAAAATCCTGGCCCTTCTGAAATCAATGGGAGTTTTGCCGTTGGCTTTCATGGGCCAGGATTTCACCCCAGTGCATGTAAATCTCGTTGGTTACAGACTGCAGCAACTTTGAAAACAAAATGGATGGAGTTTCTGCACTCACACAGTACTGTAGTTTCATATCAACCATGCCAGCAGTGAATTTGGCCAAAAATATTACTGAATCATTAACTTCTGCAGAACAATGGCAGCAGGAAAGTAGTCGTTTGCTCTGTCAGATGTTGGCTTTTTGTTTCGTTTCCAAGTAGAGTTATTACTATGAAATTTGTTTTCTTTGTCCTCTTTACAGCTAAACATGACATTCCATTTGTTCATTGTGGCACTTGCTGGAGCTGGAGCAGCAGTCATTGCTATGGTAAGCTATTGGATACACTGCCCCTGAACATACAGCCACATCTAAATCACTGACACATCCTGTTAATTCTACTGCTGACAGTAATGTATAAGTAGCTGAAAAATACATTCAATTACTACTAGAAAAAATAAGGCATATAAATTTAAAGGGATACCGTTAACTATTTTTTTTAATTACTAATTTAAAATGCTATTTTATGCTAGCGCCTCCTTTAAACAGCATATTCTGATTTTTTAATATTAAAATTCCTTTAAGTATTTGTTCCTCTGCTGTGTTTAGAAGGGTCTTTGGGGCAAACCACAGAGCAATCCCACCAAACTTTTTCTTCCTCATGCCCTCCTCTGTGTGCGCATGCCTGCCTACTGTCTCTTCATTTTCATTTTCAGCTATGCTGCTGCTGTTAAAATGACAAACATCCTTTTGCAGAGATTGAGGAAGAGCTTGAGCTCTTAGATTTTATCCAGGAGGAAATGTTGCCATTTTTGCCAATGAACATTGTTTATTGCTATGAATGTGGTAGAATTTCCCCAAAATATAACACTAAATTGTCCAAAATTATCTCGACAGTGTGTTATTTTTGTCATGAAGTATATGTGTGTGTGCTATATCCCTTTCCCCGCATCTGTTGTGACTATTTAAATTGTAAAGTCTTTGGAATGGGGACTGTTTGCTACTCTGTGTCTGTACAGTGCTAAGCACCATTTGTGGCTGGCCCCTATGTACCACTGCAATAAATATGATTTATAATTAGGTTTGGGAGAATTCCATTTTTATTATTTTAGAATTTTGACCGATAATATCGATGTTTATTTTTAAGCATTTTTAAAAATATTTATTCATTTAAATGTTCACAGTTGCAGGAAGTATGGGGGAGCAGATAATGTGGTTAGGCCAGACAAAAATTATTTAATGACAGTAGACACTGAGATTCAAAAAGTTAAAGCTTTATAACAGTTAAAACACAAACTGTCAACATCATATGTCAAAATATACACGTAAAGTAAATTGCCTTAAATCAAACTCTAAAGTAAAATAAGAGAAATGCTGCTTGAAAATTTATTAATCTGTAAATTTTCATTATTATCGATGGAAATATTTTTTGTCAATTTGTGACTGAGATCAACATTTACTGATAAAAATCTAATCCTTCCAAGCCTATTAATAATAATGCTTTTTTGGGGATTATTTTTTCACCTATGAAAACTATGTTTAATTTACACCAAACCAGCCAGAAAACTACTGTTCATCCTTACAAATTGAAGATGTAGTTTTTACTATCTTCTACACCTTTATACTGGGCAAAGAGAGAGAGGAGGGAATGGTCAAGTGGTCTGAACTAGTAGCCCTGTTGAACAAATCAACTTCTGTGCCTCAGTTTCCACATCTACAATACAGCTACCTCTGCTACTGTGACAGAGTAGCAAGAAAATTAATGTCTAAAAATTATATTTAATTGCTTCAAGATGAAAAGTACTGTGTAAGTAGAATGATCAGTACTTTATAATAATAAATGGAAATATACCTATCTCATAGAACTGGAAGGGACCCTGAAAGGTCATCAAGTCCAGCCCCCTGCTTTCACTAGCAGGACCAAGTACTGATTTTACCCCAGATCCCTAAGTGGCCCCCTCAAGGATTGAACTCACAACCCTGGGTTTAGCAGGCCAATGCTCAAACCACTGAGCTATCCCTCCCCCATTAAGTGATTAACTCTCAGCTCTTCCAAAAGCAGACTATTCTTCATCAAGAAGAAATACTAATGCCATACCATTTTAAAGAGAAAATTATATTTCCACTGCATGGCTGATCTAAGCTATATTCTCTAGTGATGGGAAATTCGTGAAAGGATCATTGGTTCAGATAAGTATTTAAAAGTTCAGCTAACAATAAACACTTAGCACTTGCGTATCATTTAATATTTTCCACACCGGGGAAGTAGTAGGCTTCCGAGGCTGCACAGTGATTTTGTGGCGGAGGTTTTGAGGTTTAGGAGCTTTTGGCTCTCAGCCTTTATACTCAGTTCCTTAGAGGCAATGCTGCTTTATCCAAACCACCAATTTTGCCCTATTGGTGATCCTCATTCAGACTTCCCTGCTTGCATAAAACAAGCTTCAAATCTCCACACGTTCTGTGGTGGCAGGAGCCAGAGTGGGGGCTATTTTACCTTCCGCCCCATAGCACATATCTTTATGTAAAAAGGGAGATTTCCCATAGGCATGCAATATAGACTGAGGAATAAATAGAAATGAGGCGCAGAGCGACTCCAAACATAGGAATGACTGAGCATCAGTGGGGTCTTATAGACAGACTGCTAGGCCCCACACAGCAGAATAGTCTCAATGGGAGTTGGGGATGTATCTGACCTGGAAATAAGGTTCAGGTTATGTTTGGGGAGCGGATGCCTTCTCAGTCCTTCTCTTGCCCAAACCAATTTAACCATCTCTGATAATAGCCCCTCTATGCTGATATGTCAATCACACAGAACATATACCACTTCTGAATTAGTTATTCCCGTCACATAACTTTCAAGTATGACTGCTTCTAATGTTTCTTTAAAGACAGCTTTTCTGAGTGAGACAGTTTAGGCAGGTTGCAGTTTTGGTAATTCCCTAAATTATAACCACAGCTTGAGCACAGTCCACTTACAATGCCACACTGAGACAGCATGCACAGCAGATTGCACAGATTTTATAAGGGAGTGTGTCTCCCATTTTTTCTTGTGTAGTTTGCTCATCAGAAAAATAATTAGCTACACTTACACTAATAATCCCATAGTTAGGCTTCAGAGTAAACATCTAATTGCAATGTATTAGGAAAGCTCACAATTTTCTTAGAATTATTCTCAGGCTGTTGACAGATTCAAGACAATATAATTACATCAGTTTATACTTTGCTCACACTTTGAAGGTTTTCTTCAGAGACATAAAGGATTTAAATAGGGTTGTTTTTTTTAACATGAAAGATTAGATGCTGGATCCCAAGGCAGGAAAAAGTAGCAGCTCACTGAACTGCTGCAGACAAACCCTATTTGAACCCAAAGTGACAGCAGGTATTTCCGGAAAGATTTGAGGCAGCTTGGGGAAAAAAGAATTAACTAAGTGCTCTTCCCTCGCCACTTTGCCAAAGAAGTATTATTTTATCTATGGCCAATAATTTCAAGTTAAATGTGTGGACAGAGCACTCTAATTAACTGGAGAAAGCCTTAATATATTCATCAGAAAAATCATGCATTTTCTGATATTTCCCTCTGATTCATGAACTGAAGAGAATAGCTTTCTAAGTAGCTATTTAAAGCAAGTGAACTCATTGTTTGCTTTTGTGCTAGAATTTTTAATTTTGCTAAAGTGATTATAGTAAGCAAAGGGGGAAATAATTTTTAAGAGGTAGGCAATATGGCGAAGGTGAGGGAAAGGGAGCATTTCTGATGACAAATTATTTTAAGAGAAGTTAAGAGTATTTAAACTGTTTAGATATTTCTGCAAAGACTGATATTGGTTTCCAGGTATCAGTAAAAGAGAAGGCTAAATTATCAGTAACTTAAGTGGGTCCTCTAAAGAGGGGGGTAGAGGGTGTCGGGAGCCCCTCCCCAGCAATGCAATGGGCAGAAAAGAGCGATAATAGGTTGCCAGTACTCCAGATGTGATCAGGGAAGGTGACCAGTATGGAACACAGTTCTTCACAGCCCATTGGGGTGTGTTGTGGTAGTGTGGGTGCTTGGTTTATTCCATACCCTATGTACACTGGCATGTGTAGCTACTGCCACTTCTAAGCACCCATATAGCTCAACAATATTGGGACATTATCATGGCTTTTTCACTCCAGGACCTCTCCTCAGCAGATTCTTCCTCTGCCACTCCTAGCATTGCTTGGCTAAGAGAGCCCATTTGTGTTTAGTCTTGTCTACCATTCCATGTTCATGCTCACTTTGTATTCATTGAGCTAATTTGGTTTTGTTTTTTTAATTACTCAGTAAATTGTACCATGAACCATTATTTCCATAGAAATCAGTGCATGCAATCATGGCAGTTATAGAGAGATGTATTAGTTGCATCATATTAGTTACAGATAATGCCCTTTTGGACCACTATTGCATGCAACTGTTCCGATAGAAAATTATTAAGACTACCAAAAGCTAAGCACACGGTAAAATTCTGGCTGCAGATAGGCACATACAGCTTCAATGGGAACTGCATGCATGTATCCGAGGACCGAATTTGGTTTATAAACAGAAGGTAGTACAGCAGCCTTGAAGTGACACCAAGTGACACATTCTGCTCTGAGATACACTCATGCCACTACATTGTTACGTGTTTTGTTCATGAAGCATAGCTTTCCATTGCTTGGTTGCTCCTGGGTGTAAATGAGGGAATGTGGTCTTTTTCTCTGTCCTTCAGGCAGGTGGTGATACAGGAAGTTTTGCATCTAACTTCTAAGCTCTGTGCTGGCAGAATCCCAAGTTGTTTCCTGCCTCATGTTGAAGGAGCAGATGGTCTCCTGTTTGAATTTAAGGCACCATCCTGAGTTCTTTTCAGCCTTCCTTAAGGCTTGTTTATACAGTGGTTGAGTCCAAACCAACAGGGTGTAAATTCTAGTGTTCACTACCATGTTGCACACTAACTGCCCATCCTATTTCAGACAGTACTAGATTAACACGCACTAGGAAACCTTTTAGTACATGCCAGTAGGGTCCACATGGGCCAGTTAGCGTGCAACATGCTAGTGTGCACTAGAATTTAAACCATGCTGGTGTGGACTAAAGCGCTTTGTAGACAAATTCTTAATCTTCCTTGTGGAAAAGTAGAAAAAGAGGTCAGCCAGGAACAAGAAACGTCACCCTGGATGCAGCCCTATTATCCAGCCCTCAGCTGTGGACCCTGGATGCACACTGAAAGGTGGCTGTGGTGAGGAAATCCTTGCAGTCTCACGGAATAAAGCTCTCAGTTCCTAATCCTGATTGATCATGCAGTATTGGACTTCAAACCTGTCACTTAGTCCAGGACTGAGTATTGGCTTTCCTGATCTTAAGTCCCATGTATTTTGGGGATAAACTATTATTCTAAATATGTGCTAGCAAAGCCAAAAAAACAGACCTGTTGGTCCTAATTCTGCCCTCAAGTGCTTGCATTGACTACACTGGAGCTCTGTTGCATGTGTCCAAAAGGCAATGTTTGGCCCTCAGGCACTGAGCAGTGACTGCAGATTTTGAAGTATTGGAAAATTAAACTAATTTATGTTTTTTCCAAAAAACGGATGGCAAATTGTGTCTTGGATGCTGTTTTCTGGGGAAATACGAATTTTAGGGAGTGTTTTAGCTGAAAGTATTTAATCTCCCTCCTGAATTGGGATGATGAATCTGAAAGGACATATTTTATTTATTTGCAGTGGTAATTTTTTTTAACGTCAAAGAGTCCATCTTAGCAATATGCCATGTAGAATGATTGTGACTAGGGCTGTCAAGCGATTAAAAAAATTAATCGTGCGATTAATTGCACTGTTAAACAATAATAGAATACCATTTATTTAAATATTTTTGGATGTTTTCTAGATTTTCAAATATATTGATTTCAATTACAACACAGAATACAAAGTGTACAGTGCTTATTTTATATTTATTTTTTATTACAACCTAATACAAGTACTGTAGTGCAATCTCTTTATCATGAAAGTTGAACTTACAAATGTAGAATTATGTACAAAGAAATAACTGCATTCAAAAATAAAACAATGTAAAACTTTAGAACCTACAAGTCCACTCAGTCCTACTTCAGCCAATCGGTCAGACAAACAAGTTTGGTTACAATTTGCAGGAGATAATGCTGCCCACATCCTGTTTACAATTTCACCTGAAAGTGAGAACAGGATTTCGCATTGGGGGAGGGATAGCTCAGTGGTTTGAGCATTGGCCTGCTAAACCCAGGGTTGTGAATTCAATCCTTGAGGGGGGCCACTTAGGGATCTGGGGCAAAATCAGTACTTGGTCCTGCTAGTGAAGGCAGGGGGTTGGACTCGATGACCTTCAAGGTCCCTTCCAGTTCTAGGAGATAGGATATCTCCATTTAAAAAAAAATGGCACTGTTGTAGCCGGCATCGCAAGATATGTATGTGCCAGATGCGCTAAAGATTCATATGTCCCTTCATGCTTCAGCCACCATTCCAGAAGATGAGTGTCCATGCTGATGATGGGTTCTGCTTGATAATGATCCAAAGTAGAGTGGTCCAATGCATGTTCATTTTCATCATCTGAGTCAGATGCCACCAGCAGAAGGTTGGTTTTCTTTGTGGTGGTTTGGGTTCTGTAGTATCTGCATCGGAGTGTTGCTCTTTTAAGACATCTGAAAGCATTCTCCACACCTCATCCCTCTCAGATTTTGGAAGGACTTCAGATTCTTAAACCTTGGGTTGAGTGCTGTATCTATCTTTAGAAATCTCACATTGGTACCTTCTTTGCGTTTTGTCAAATCTGCTGTGAAATTGTTCTTAAAACGAACATATGCTGGGTCATCATCCGAGACTGCTATAACATGAAATACATGGCAGAATCTGGGTAAAACAGAACAGGAGACATACAATTCTCCCCCAAGGAGTTCAGTCACAAATTTAATTAATGCATTATTTTTTTAACGAGCATTGTCAGCATGGACGCATGTCCTCTGGAATGGTGGCCGAAGCATGAAGGGGTATATGAATGTTTAGCGTAAATACCTTGCAACGCCAGCTACGAAAATGCCATGTGAACGCCTGTTCTAACTTTCAGGTGACGTAAATAAGAAGTAGGCAGCAGTATGTCCCGTAAATGTAAAGAAACTTGTTTGTCTTAGCGATTGGCTGAACAAGAAGTAGGACTGAATGGACTTGTAGGCTCTAAAGCTTTACATTGTTTTGTTTTTGAGTGCAGTTATGTAAAAAAAAATCAACATTTGTAAGTTACACTTTCACAATAAAGAGATGGCACTACAGTACTTGTATGAGGTGAATTGAAAAATAGTATTTCTTCTGTTTCATTTTTATAGTGCAAATATTTGTAATAAAAATAATAATATAAAGTAAGCACTGTACACTTTGTATTCTGTGTTGTAATAGAAATCAATATATTTGAAAATGTAGAAAAACATCCAAAATATTTAATAAATTTCTATTGGTATTCTATTGTTTAACGGTGCGATTAAGCACGATTACAATTGCAGTTAATATTTTTAGTTAATCATGTGCGTTAACTGCAATTAATCAACAGCCCTATTTGTGATACATCATTTTTTAGGCACAGTCCTTCAAACTGCACACACTCAGCCTCAAAGGTAGGGCTCATTGTTTTGACTTGCATGGACAAAAAGGGCTGGTTCCCTTTAAGGACGGTTTTCTCCTTCACCAGAATACATCTTCATGTTTGGGAGAGGGAGGTTAAAGAACCTCCCTCTCCCAAATCATGAAGATGCAGCTCTGAGGAAGACTGTTGGTTTTTGTGCAACAGATGGGAGGCCATATAAGTCTTTTCCCCTATGGTCTGGCTACCACTGCCTAT
Source organism: Emys orbicularis (assembly GCF_028017835.1). Taxonomy (NCBI): domain Eukaryota; kingdom Metazoa; phylum Chordata; order Testudines; family Emydidae; genus Emys; species Emys orbicularis. The sequence goes on along the minus strand of NC_088687.1, from coordinate 77,176,126 downwards.
TGGACAAGCAGCTCCCCTCACTGCCAGATTGGCCAGCATGTCTGTGGTGGTGTTGGGTTTTTTTGCCCTACTCACAGCAGCCCAGTGACCTAATGGATAGGACAGGAGATTAGATTCAAATTGTTGCACTTGACAGCTGTCCAGCATGCATACTCGTTCCATAGGGGGTCTGGTTCCTTGACAAACTGGAATTGGAAGTAGACTATGGGGAAGGAATCCCCTAAAGAAGCTGGGGAACTTGCTTGGAGCTTCTAATGTGCTGTACAGCAAGGAGACATCCCTTTCCCCCTAGCCCTAACCTTCATATGTGGTGGGGTGGAGATAGCACCAGACTGAGACCCTGTAGGTAGGGATGAAGGGCTGATGGCAGCCCTCTAACAAGAAAGAAAGATAATCTGCACTGTAAAAGTTATTGCGGGATAGTTCCCAGATGATTGAATAAAGATGCAGTCTAGTTAAAACACATCCCTTTTGCCTTGGCTGTTTTCCTGCCTGTGTGAAACAATGACAGATCTTTCCCATTAATGAATTCAGACTTTTTAACAAGATCATTGATATTCAAACACCAGTCCTTTGCAAAGCTGCAGATTGATAAAACTATTTTAAAAGGCAAAGATTTAATACAAGTGTCTGGCTGTAGCCAGAATATACATATTTGTCTACAACAATAAAGTTTTTTGTGTTCATCACCAGTCATTTAAGAATTATATTTAAGAATTTTTTCCATCTATAATCCCAGGGACTTCTGAGAAGCTTAAATGTTACAATTAATTACCTTTAAGAACATGTATAGTCACAACAGTCATATACTGTATTATATTAACACCATTGAATATAGGGATATCTGCAAGCGCCAAATTACTTCACATGTGCAGATCTATTTCCTCCTCACTAGCCTTCCTGAACAGGAATGGGATTTTTGTTTTAGTGTCTTTACACAGTTGTCAGAGTTAGTCTTATTACGAAAGAAAAGAGTTGTTCACGAGTGCTAACCCCATCCATCCCCAAATGCTGAAATATAGAAGAATCTAAATTTTTGTCAAGGAAATACTTTTTTTAAGAAACACATTCTGCTGTAAACTTATTTTGTAGAGCAAAATCATTTGACCCATGGACCGTTTCTTCTCACTAGCTACCCTATCTTTTGAGTTCAGAGTTGTATATTAAGGATACAATTGCTTGTGTTTACAAATTAATTACCTGCTCATTCACCCATATGCAGTTCCATGTTCCAGCTTGAAAAATCAATGGGTCTGTTGGTGAGTTATTATATAGAAGTACCTGTCTACTTTTAATTGATATGTCATATAAAAATTAACATTACAGGTCTTCTGGAAAGAGAAAAATAATCTGTTCTCTTGCAAGGTTCTCACTCTGGGTTGCACCACTCAAGGACTAGACTGATAGGACTTCTCATGCTCTAAACGTTTTTTGGCTCCTAAGGACAGTGGTAGCAGACAGGGGTAAGAAACAGCCACACTTATCTGTAGTTAGGCACCATCCTGAACTTTTAAACTGGTGTTCTTAGAACTTTCCTGTCAGTACCTGAATGAGTAGGAAGCAAAGGCTCTACAAATAACAATATAAACAATAAATATTAAATTTACTGAAGGAAGTAGAAAGAACATCAAAAGGTTCATATATAAATAAAAACACAAATTGATATTTCTCCCAACTCTGAGGGGTGACGGTTAAGTTAGAAGCTTGCAGTATGATATTTGCAGAGAAGCAGAATTACAAAATATATAATTCGTCTTGTCTTAAGATGCAAGCTGAACAAGATTCTTCCTTCTGGAGAGGAAGTGGCTTGAGATATTGCTGTAAGAAGGTGTAAACAATAATGCTGCAACAGGACCAATAGCAATAAGAAAGAAAAGTGTTAAGTATCAGGGGGTAGCCGTCTTAGTCTGTATCTACAAAAACAACAAGGAGTCTGGTGGTACCTTAAAGACTAACAGATTTATTTGGGCATAAGCTTTCGTGGGTAAAAACCTCACATCCGAAGAAGTGAGGTTTTTACCCACGAAAGCTTATGCCCAAATAAATCTGTTAGTCTTTAAGGTGCCACCAGACTCCTTGTTGTTTTTAAAGAAAAGTGTTGTTGGTTTTTTTAATGTGTGCGGTGAGTACATTGGCTCCCAAAAAACAGCCTTATATGATGGGAAGCTTATAGGATGCATTCAGAGGGGAAGAAAATTTTCAAAATGTTGGCTAACTCAAATAAGGGACATCCAAATTAAATTCTAGGGGGCAGAAGAGTTTGGACTCCCCTACTTTGGGCACAAATACTGAAAGACTGAATCAGAATATCTCCCTAAAGACCAAATGAGAGGAATAGGGCTTCATAAGAGCATGGAATGAGGACGATGTGCTGCCTGGCATAATTCTGAAACTGAAACATACCTGAGGCAGGCAGTGGAAGCAGCCCTGTTTCAGATTGAATGAACCTTGACATGGTCCTTTAGCTTTAGGCCAGCCAGATCGTAGAAGTGTGAAATTCAATTAGACGGCCATTGAGACATGGCCTTCTTAGTATCAGTGTTGCTTAGGATATTGGTGTCAAATGAAATAAAAAGTTGCATGGACTTTGAAGGAACAAAATGGGCTTGCAATGTTATGTGCAATGAGGAAATGGGACCACCAGTTCGCACTGCCTACGGCTTGCGTACCCAGCCAGTTCTGGGCTTAACTCATGGCCAATCGCTTGCTGGTGGTTTGTCCAAGTCCTCCGTAACACACCCCTTAGTTTAAACAGTACGTAACCCTCTTGCACTCGTCTATCCTCCCAATTGGTACCCCTATTTAACCCCTATGCTTGGATTACACGTGTCTAGGTTCCTTTGCACTTACATTTTAAAAAGTGGGAACAAGATGTATCTGAAGGGGATGAGAGACTTCTATCCCTGGCTTAATGAGATGGTAAATTAAACATACTCTCTCCTATTTGGATCTAAGTCTCAGCTCCCCAATCAGTTCACAAGCTTGCATCCCGGACGAGCCCCCATCTGAAGGAACAAAATGGACACCGTGTAGAGTCAAGCACGTGGGTTTTTTATGCACAGCGCTGGCGGAGTGTCACTTTGCTTATTGGGCTCAGAGACACATCCAAGCAATTGATTACAATAGATTATATAGGTTATCTGTGGGCAGAGGGAAGCGATGGGGTGGGAGGTCCCAAGCCCCTGGATAGGTTCTAGCAGCAAGACAAGATAAGCACAATAAGCCAATAGTCTAAAAGATTACATAATGGCTCCGCCCAGGGTTCAGGTTAACATGCAACGTACTGTTGAGACACAGATGTTTTTCCTCAAACAATGTATAAAGTGTATAATTATAAAATATATAAGTTGAATTCTGATTTGGGGGTCCATAGGAATGAGGTAGCTCTTCCGGTTGTCCAACAGGTACGTTCCTGTGGGTTAAAACAAAAGACATTGAAAAGTACATGGTAATAGAAATTGTTTTCAGGGTGCCCCATTGTGCTCCTAAAAGCTAACATTGGCATCTGGGGGGGAGGGGGATGCATCTGTGGAAGGGAGGATGTCATATCTCATACTGACATGTTTGGGCCTCTCCATGAACTCTAGGCTGGTATGGAACTCTAGGGAGGGTATTTGCTATCTCCTTCCTGCACTAAGAAGTGGACATTTGAGGCCCCGTCCAATGTTTGGTATGTCTGTAACTTCTGATAAGGACACTAATTACCGCTCCCTATCTGGAGTTCTGCTGACTATGCTTATCTAGTAAGAAGCAAGGTTGTCTCTTGTTTATTCAGCTTCTTTTAGCCAATATTGTTCATTGTTAACTAGGCCCCCAGCTCAAACCAAGCTTTGGACTTTTGGCCTAATGTTGGCAGTGTAATGGACTCATTAAAAAGGAACTCCAAAATCATGTTGGAGCAGAATCTTGCATAAATATAAACCATCACTTTATTATTTTAAAACTTAGTATCTTGAGGATCAGTCATTAGACCCAGAATTTTATTTAGTTCTACAAGCTTAAGTCATTGCCACTAGAAAATGACTTTCCTTTTAATAAACTTGAGCTCCAAAGGAAATTTCATTGGGTTTGTCAGGACTGTGGTACTATGATTTTTTTAATGGGGAGGAGGGGCTTCCGGTGTGTCAGACACATGTTTTACTTAACATGGGGCTGTAGAGACACTTGTTTACTTTTAAATAGTTCATGATAGGCCAAAATGAAACTGGAGGGAGTTAGTCTTCAAGTTTGTTTCAAACTGGCAAAGAAGTTCAAATATTTGTGTGTAGATCAAATAAAAAATATCCTGTTTTCTCTATGTTGCCTTTCTCCACGTCTCTGAGAAAGATTTGTACCTTTTCCAATCACAAGTCCTTCTGGTAGATGGTAGTCAAATGGCCAGGAGGACCTGAGCCCCCATTCATCACATACTCAATACCTGTGGAGCTCTGCCCTGTTAGGAGCCAAACTTTCATGGATAAGGTTCCAGATTAGGGTAGAACAATGTGCCTTGTGTGCCAGGGCAGACTCTGTTTGATGGGATTAGTTTTGGTCAGCTGCAATCCCAGATCAATAAAGCCAATTGCCTGGGCCATAATAGAGTGATCAGGGTTACCAAACCTTTGTCTCTTCTGAGCTTTGCCAGGAGTTTTACTATCAGAGGTGAATGAGGCTTCTTGTTCAGTTGAGTGGCAGAGATCCATCACCAGGGTTCCCTCTTTGTTCCAACACTCCCTGATACAGAGACCATTCATGAATACCTAGCATGGATCAACTCAGACTGACTGTGTGCATGATCTCCTTCCATGCCAGTTAAATGATAATCAGAAATTGTGGGACAAAGCCCACTCTCACATCTGCAGCATTTCTTCAACACAGATGTTATTGTCCATTTGAATCAAGACCACCTTTCTGGAGACAGTGTCAATGAACATTCCTAGTACAGGATCACCAATTTATATTTGTTGTTCTTGGAGAGACCAAGGTTCCCTGAGTTCGAAGCCCTGTTTAGCGTGCCCCCAACCCAATTGGATTAGATTGGGGGTGTGTTCGAAAGTTGATTCTAATTAATTATAATAGTTAACATGAAAGTCTGCTTTATAGATGAGCCTTTCCTTTTCCTCCTTTGTAGGAGAGGGTAAAGGATAGGACAGAAACCCCAGGAGAATTCAGGATGGCTTTGTCGCCTTGCTTTCTGTAAAGATGTCTCCACTAGTTTCCCAGGTTCTATGTGTCAGGGCAGTTCCTCAAGCATTTCTGGCCTTTCTAAGAAGCCTGGAGCCAAGCAGATATATGGGCATCTACTTCAGAGTACGCAGTTTCTCCTGCATCAGAAACCACCTACACCTTATGTTGAGCCAGATCCATGGTCTGATTGTAATAGTGATGTAGGGCTGATGGAGGGGCTCTTTTGTCACACACTCTCCTTGCTGCTAGCAAAAAGGGGGAAAGAGGGCATGCCTGGGACACCCCTGTGCCATGCTGATCCTCCTCTATGTTTTTGGCCTTATGGCCATTGCAGCCAAATGTAAGTTAGAGCAGTCTGTAGGCTGCTCTATCACAGTGCAGAGGGAACATGCCATGCACAGAATAGCCCCAGGATCAATGAATTTCAAAGGTGAGCTTTACACCGATTTTGCACTCCGCTCCCTAACCTGCTCTGCTCAGTGCATTTTGATCCCATCTAAACATCTTGATCTTAATTTTTCAATATTCAATACTTTGAATATATTCTGTTTCTATGCAATTAGTTACTAACTCCCTATCTCCTCTCTTACAGGTTCATTATCTCATGGTTCTGTCTGCTAACTGGGCCTATGTGAAAGATGCGTGCAGAATGCAAAAGTATGAGGATATTAAGTCAAAGGAGGAGCAAGAGCTTCATGATATTCATTCTACCCGCTCTAAAGAGCGGCTCAATGCATACACATAAGAGAAACCTTGTCTTACTTTCTAACATTTGAATGCTTTGTTGTTTAACTAAAGGCCATCTAACCATTAAAAAAAAAAAAAGGAAGTGCTTCTCACAAAAGATAGTTAGGGTGACTTGTAAATCGCCCAGGTACAATTTTTGGTTGTCTAGCACTTGGTTTCCTAATTAGTTAATAGTTTGTGTGACCATTCTCTACTGCAAAGCTCCTAAACAGCCTTTCCTGAATCCTCTTAAACAAATTAGTTCTGTTCGATCGAGGATTCTAACTATTGTCAAATACGGAGATGTGTTTGATTTTTTTAATCACTTTGTATGTGTTATGCATAACACCTTTTGCATTGTTTCTTATATGGTTTTGAAAAAAATAGCTTTTTATACTTTTTAGTTTTAATTTCAGTATCTACTTTAACTACAGGTATACGTCAAAGGGACCATTGCACATTATGTACAATATCTAGAGAAAACACACTGATGAGTTTCCTTCATATTTGGAAGTCTTGCCAGATGGCCTAGTCGCCGTCTTGATTGTGGGTCCTAAGAACATTTTAAACAATTAAAGGTGCAATTTCTAAATTTGTAATAGTAGGTAAAAAAAAAAAAGTGCTTCTTATCTTTGTTAACATTGTATTATTCTTGGTGTTCTTAAAGAATATTCTCTTTCAAAGTTTTATTGGTGAGTATTCCTGTTTATATTGTGAGCATGCAGACCGTGGTGCTAATAATGCATGGCCTCTTGCCTGTTTAAAGGATGTTATACCACGGTTACCTTTAAAGAGTTACAGTATATAGACAAATGTTAACTAAATCATATAGCTATGCGTAGGTTTGTGCAGAATGATCTCTTTGTAATTCAACAATGGTTATGCTGAATTGGAGCTGTTCATGTGCTGATGTGAGCAATTACTGCTTAGCTACATTTATGAAAGTGATATATCAAAAATACAGCAACCTTAGAAGTCAGAAATCTTTTTACCTGCTTTAAAAAATTTAATGGATTGCACCTGTCTGAACTATATACATATATTGTATGTGATATATTCAAGAAGGCTTCCATAAATGCAATAGCTTGGCTTGCAGCTTTCCTACACATACTGGTTTACCTGCATTATGTGAAAGTGAGGTAAAAGGCCCCTTCAGAGCTTATTGTATGGAAGTGTAGAAATATAGCTGAACCTTTATTTTGAGTAAGAAAATGTTAACAGAAAGGTAAGTCATTAATTTGAAGGAAGTACCTGTATAAAATAACCCTACAAAAATCAGTATTATTGGACCAAATTTGGTGTTTGTTTTTGCTTTTTTTTTTTTTTTTGCCTATTTCTAACGCTACAAGAATGCTGTAAATTGTCATTTAAAGTGATGTATCCTGACAAGACATTTTTGTCAGTGTTAAAAATCCTAGATAGTTTTGTGCACTTATTGGACCATTGTGAATTCTCTCTCAGTGTAAGTGCATTTCTAATAAAAGTTCTTGAGTAAAACTCTTCTTTGTACTATTACTAGTCATGCATCATCAGTAATTTTTAACAATTCTTGTAGTAAGTAGAAGGTAATACTATAGTTATTTGTGGCATGGTTATGCATTAAGTAGTATTAGCTGATTGATTTTGGATTTTGTTTTTGTTTTTGTTCCTTTGTTTTTGTTTTTTTACACTTAGGCTGTCTTACGAGGTCAACAGTTTTCTGGTATGTGCAGTACCGGTTCTGCAAAAAGTACTATGAACCTCTTTTGGATTCTATATTGTAGTGTTTCAGTTTAGTGTCTTAAACAGTTTGTGATGATTTTTAAAACTGTCTTTTAAACTCATGTAATGATGTTGATGCTTTTGGCTTTTCTCTGGTATTAGAGTTTGTATTTTCACAAAGAATGCTTTGTAGCAGGCATTACAATTAATCTGTTTTGTACATAAATGTGCCAACAGCTTGATGGTGGCGTTTTTGAAATGTAGAACAAAGTGCTTGCAAAAATGTAATAAACACACTTGTGTACTTTGTGTACTTATTAGTAGTCCTTGATATGTTTTTTTTCTTTTGTATGTACAGTATGAATCTAGAGATGGAAGAGACTGGTTAGTAGTGCTGGCTGCAAAATGATTTTCTCATCTTGCAAATATTTTTAAGAGTTCAACATTTTTCCCTTCTCGAATTGGGATGAAAAATTGAAATTGTGAAAATATTTGGGAACTGAAAACTCCAGGTTTTTTTGTTGCAGGTCAATCAGAATGCATTGATAATTTCAAAAAGTTTCATTTGAATGTCAGCCTTTTTTCAGTCTAATTAGCTTACGTTTCAAAAGGAAAGCCAGAAAACAGGATTTTTTTATTTAAAAAATGTCAAAATGAAATGTTTTGGCAATTTAAGAAAACATTCTCTGTTTTTGGAAGTCAGGAAATCTGTCAACTCCCCCTACCCTGTTTTGCTAAAATTTTAAGTGTTAACAAATCAGCATTTTTAATGAAAAAATGATTAATCCAAAAATGGTTAACCAGCTCTACTTGTTAGGTAATGTAGTCCCATCTCTCTGCCATCAGAGGATTGTTCTTGAATCACATGTAGGTAAAGGGCCCAATTCACAGCCCTGCAAGACGAAGGTCTGCCTTACAGGCAGAAGTGAGCCCATGGGAATTTGAGAAATGTTACCCAAACTACAAATAATCAGTTCACCATATCAGAATACCTGGTCATTTCCAGTACTGAACGTCAGATATCACTTACAATACATTTGGGCAGAGAGGAAAAATTCAAATATACTTTTCCAAAAACTAGAATAGCAACACTCCTAGTGGAAGGAACTATCATTTCAGACAACAAAAAATGCCTACAACGCACACACACCCTGCATCATACTATATTTGATGATTGGTTAATAAAAGCCTGATTTTTCTTCAAACATGAAAATCAGCGTTCACAATGTGGGAGTCTTTCCAGAATTTTGGAGTCAGTCTAGTGTTCTGTGTGTTTCCTGAGGATTGCTTCGTGATGAAGTGGGGAAGCCTTGCATGTTCCATTGACCCTGAGAGTTATACTGGTGGGAGATTTAATACCTATAGGGCCGCCCAACCCAGACAGGTCCAAAAGTAGGAACCAGATGGAAAGCAGTCCACAGCCCTCCAGGTTAGGGGTTGAGCGATAAGCCAACAACTTATCCTCGTAAAAAAGTTAAGGTATAAAAACACAGCAAGGTAGCCAGTCTGGCAAACAACATGAGAGACAGGGATGCCTGAGCCTTGTTCATGCTGTAAGCAAAGTATGACAGCGCAGGAAGGGTTCAGATGCAGGGTTCTATGAATCTCTCACAAAATCTCTAAGAGCAGATTCAATATCAGACATGAGCTGTCCCGTTTCAAGAATAAAAATACATTCTAAAGACAGATTTTTACAGAGTCAAACGAGCAGCACAGGCATTCCAGTTCTTATGTCTTAATATGTCCTGCATATGCGTAACTATTGAGAACTCTCATTCACTCAGATACCAGAAGGTCTTTCCCATCAGCTCAAGTGAAGTAGAATAGGTAGCCTCTCATAGGGTCCCCTGGTACTGAGGGCAATGGCGTTACAGTGCTAATAAACATTACAGTGACTAGTGTCTGAGCCTTTATAATCCTCATGCGTGTACTTCCTATCTGATTGTGAAGTAATTTAAATGTCAAAGATGAGTTTATAATTGCTTAAATAATGCTAAATCAGTAATGACAACTGATTAAAACTATCCATTCATATTTGTGTTCATTACTTGCTTAACGGTTGTTCAGTGTTTGTGTATAATACTTTCTATGATCATGATTGCCTTAGCTGACATCATGGCAAATGGGAGGCAGACAGCATAGTAGCTGAGCATCAGCAACATAAGTCAGGGGAGAAAAAGGGTGTCCCACACCCTGTCAGTCATAATTTATAACACTGTAGGTCAGTGCATATTTGATTATTCCTGACTTTCCCCAGTACAGAGTTGAAAACCTAAGATGAGGTGTCCAAAAATAGATTCCATAGTGGTTGCTTCTGCCTAGCCTTGAACTGTGAAAGTCATGCCTCTCACGAGCTTGATAGTCCATTTTAATAGCTTTATATGCAACAATCTAGTATATTAATTGTCAGTTGATATTCCAAGTCCGAGAAGAGCAGGCAGTTTAGCAAACTGGGCTATGCTCTGAAACATTGTTTCTGTCTGGTTAGCAATGTGACACAGCATATCTAGCAAAATGTTACCTGCTTTCAAAAGGAGTAGTTCCATAGTTCAAAGAGAGATTTTTTTAATAGTATCCTCTAATTATTTCATCACTAAATATACTGAACTTGAATGTACAAGGTAAGTTTTCCAAGGCCAACAAATAACGATGATCAGCCTTTTATGTTACAGAGATTGAAATAATAAAAAAAGAGGATTTGATGGCATGGTTACAAAGCTACCTGTAAAACCTCCACTACCATCTCACAGGTCTCCTGTTATCAATATACGGATTATGAAATGGTAACCTACTCAGATGAATTATTTAAACTTTTATATTTAAGTAAAATTTACAAAGATCCAAAAGAAAAGGTTACAAATCCTGCCGGAAAGATGGCTCTAGAATTTTTCAGCATAACTTACAAGAGCTGCATAAGGTAAATTGGTACAAAGAACAAGCTTTAACACCTATAACATATTTGTATAGCAGAGCTATACTTTGAGTACATTTTACATGCTTAGAAAATGCTGATCCAGTAGGATCACCATAAGAAAGTTTCAGGAAGTAATAACGTGTCTTTGAAAGGGCTGGTGGGAAATATATACAGCAGGGGTCGGCAACCTTTCAGAAGTGGTGTGCCAAGTCTTCATTTATTCACTCTGATTTAAGGTTTTGTGTGCCAGTCATACATTTTAACATTTTTAGAAGGTCTCTTTCTATAAGTCTATAATATATAACTAAACTATTGTTGTATGTAAAGTAAATAAGGTTTTTAAAATGTTTAAGAAGCTTCATTTAAAATTAAATTAAAATGCAGAGCCCCCCGGACCGGTGGCCAGGACCCCGGGGAGTGTGAGTGCCACTGAAAATCAGCTCGCGTGCCGCCTTTGGCACACGTGCCATAGGTTGCCTACCCCTGATATACAGCATAGAACTGGCAAGAAAGGGACTGAATTTTTTTTTAAAGTCTGCGTAGAACAGAACATTTTAAAGATTGCTTTAGTATTATAATAAAACCAGCTCATTCATTATTTTGCTTTGATGTGTCATGAAGGAATAGGAACATGCCTTTAACTACATGAGAAAATCCGTTGATTAAAGGAGTGACTGAATGTGACTAGTTAAGATTGAGCTGGTAGAGTTACAGTAAGGTCTTGGAGTAGGAGATTTCTGCAACAGTACATCCTGTAAGTACTCAGCACTGCATTACAATATGTACTAGCATACTTGCTTTACAGTTATAAATCTTTTTAAAAGACTTCACCTTTTCAATTCACCTTAGCTGACTCAGGGAAGCACAGATTGCACTCCGCCTTTGTGCATAATTTATCCTGAGGTGCACAGGCAGTGTTTGCACAGCCATTTCCCCCAAAATTGGCAGTTTTTCATTTCAGCTGGAACTGTGCTAACCGATGCTGACTGGCAATCTAATGAATCAGTGCATGCCCTGGCCACACCCACTTCCCATAAACACCACCTATTTATTGGGCTGTGCTGGTGAGCCACAGGTCACCTGGAAGAGAACAAGTTGGAGGGACTTTTCATTGCTGCAACCTCTTCCATCCTGTGTGGATTCTTAGGTACAACCATCATGATTCCTGTTTCTCAGCCCTTCATGAGGACTGGTGTAAGTAGCTCCCATACCTAAGTTGTTCCTCACAGCAGGTAACATATGGTAGCAGGTATACTGTCCTTCAGACTCTTCCTGTGAGATAGATGATTGGTAATTGGTTGCCTTTGGTTTTTGATGTGGTGATGAGGGTCAGCCAAGGAGTAGAACTCCCATGGCTGGTTGGTGGGAGGGTGGTTAGGCAGGGAAAGTGGGTCTTCCTTGTGCAAGGGGCACTGGTCTCTTTGTTGATGCCTCTTAAAACTCTAGGCTGAGGCTGGGCAGTTTGGTGCCAGCAGAGAGAGAGAGAGAGAGAGAGAGAGAGAGCTTTAATGTCTTCAGGTCTCAGTAATTCAGATATGCCTCCTCTTTTCATGAATTGCTGGAGCTCTGTGGCTGGAGAGGATGATACAGGGGATATGTGTGTATCTTCCATGAACTCCTAACAGCATGGATGGATATAGCACAGGGAAGCTCCTTTCTCAGACACTGCTACAACTGTGGCAATAATGGGAGTATTCAAGCTCGCAGCAAATGAGTTGCTGGCACCAGATCCAGATATGATAAGGGGCTCACATAGGCTCCCTACAGCTAGAAGTGCCATAAGGTCCAAATAAGCTTTAATACGAGCCATATTTTTTAAAGTGCCCCTCTAAATATTTGCCCGCTCCTTCTGTGCAAAAGATGCTTTTTCAAGTGCAGACAGGCACATCACTGCTTAGGAAAAGGTTTTCAGTGGATAAAAAGAGGAATTTCAGTCTGTAGCGGTGTCAGTCCTGTACCTTTCTATACATTCAGCTAAATTTCTTTTAGAAATTAATTTCAACATAGGCCCATTCATCCCTAGTGTGATTAATTGACACTTATAAACTATTTCCGATGAGCAATTTCTCTAGTTTGATTTTCATGCCTATATTCAGCCCAACTAATGAATTTTTTGGCTGTTTTCAGCTGATTAGACAGATTGGAAAACTGCATTGAGAAAGCAGCTGGGGATGCCCTTTGTGTAGGGGAACCCCTGGTGATGTCAAGTCAGAGTGAATGGCTCTATGCCAGGTGCTCTTGGTTCCCGTCCTCCCAACACATTAAATGTGGATGTGTTGCACACCTGATTTAACTGAATGATCTGTTGTTGTTTGTGTGATTTAAAACAGCTCTGAGGATCCAGGACTGGGGGAGAGAAAGTGGCAGAAAGGTGGCTTTGAGCCACCGCTCTTTGGGTACTTGTGGCACCTTAGAAACTAACAAATTTATTAGAGCATAAGCTTTTGTGGGCTATAACCCACTTATTCGGAAGCTTATGCTCTAATAAATTTGTTAGTCTCTAAGGTGCCACAAGTACTCCTGTTCGTTTTTACAGACACAGACTAACACGGCTGCTACTCTGAAACCGCTCTTTGGGTGAAATCCTGGCCCCATTGAAATCAATGGGAGTTTTGCTACTGACATCAATGGAGTCAGAATTTCATTATACCTTTTGGAGGATCTGGATTCTAGAGCAGCCAATCAAATGAAATGTTTCTTTCTTTTTTTTTTTTTTTTTTTTTTTTTGTAATTGAATTGTTCAGGGGGGGAATGTTTTACTTTTCAAAAGTGGCTACAGTAAAAACCAAATCATTATCATAGGTAGCCTGATAACACTCTAGATGTTTCCTTGAGATATGCACAGCTCAGATATAATGACAACAGAAGTGTTTCATAATGTGTGAGTGTTAGTTCTATTGGCATGGCATTGTCTCTGAGGGAATCACAGACCTCAGCCCATTCCAAAATCTAGTCAGTGGCTGACATGTTAGATACTTTTTTAATGCTCTCATTAAAAGCAAAGGAAAGATAAAACAACAAAAACAGCTAACAAGAGATATCTGTTCATCTTTTAAGCGTGTAATAACTGCAGATGGAGAGAATAAAAACCCATAATAAAATAATGTCAAGGCTAACTTTAAATAAAAATGTGAGGAAATTCAGTAGCAAGGCAACCATTGTACCTATGTGTATAAAGTATACCTATTTTTGACTACCACACTCCTCAATTATATAGGCAAATATGGGGTAAGCTAAGAACATAGTAGCAGCTTCAGGTCTTTGCATTTATCAGTTTAATTCAGAACCTGACTGTTAGTTTTAGTTGTTGCCATTCACATTAACATAAATGTAAACAATGTGCATCTGGTTCTTGAAGCTGGGTGTTTTTCAAATCATCCAAACACTTGACAGAAATGTTAAGCACTATGGTATAACTGTATGAAGTAATTAATCGTTAATTAATGTTTGCAAATGTGTTGCTGAGCAGTTCTCCCTGCAGCTCAACTTAGCATTCCAAATGCTGTTCCTTCCCTTCCCATATACACATCATAGCTTTTTCTAGTCTATTCGAGCCTAAATTTTAAGGTTTTTTTTTTAATATCCCCTTATTCCTCCCTTGAAAGTCCCCAGCATCATTATGGCCCTCCCTGTGGCAAAGAATTGCCAGACATGGCTTCAGCTCTGCTCTATAACCCACTAGCACAAGGAGTAGCGTTAATTGACTCTGAGAAGCTGGAAGCTATGTCCAACAATTCTCTGCCACAGCTACTGATCATACTTGACCTGATGTGTTCCCAGCCTGGTTGCCCAAGATCTGAGGCCAAGCTGATAACTTGCTCGGATACCCTGCAAAGACTGTAGAGCAGATCACTAATAACTTAAAACAAACATATCAGCCATAACAGACTATTTTATTGTCCTTCAATATATTTTTAATAAAAAGCAGTTGAGAGAAATCTGTGTATAAAACGGGGAAAAATCTGGAAAAGGCAGGGTTATATGCACACAATAAACAAGTTACATTAAACTCTAGGTAGGTTCTGTGCCCTGTTATGCATTTATTAATATAGGAAGTAGGCCCCTTTTCTACTGTACAAAACACATAACTTAAAGTTGGTTTCTCATTTCCTACCTTTTAACTAACATTCAAGACTTGTTCTTATTCTTTCTTCAGGTCAGCTGATTGGACAAAAGCACATTTTCATAAAACTGCAGGGTGAGGGGTAGTCACTATGTGGTGGGGGGAGAGTGGCTAGGGGCTATGGCAATCAGAAGTTCCAGTCCGCCATGATCAAGAGACAGAACCCGATCAAAACATTTTTTTAAAGATTTCTATCTGAGAATAGAGGTTATGTAATAAGATACATAGGGTATTAAAATGAGACCACACTGTATGTGTATCCTTTTTCCTGAGGGAGCTAACTATGAAAGAAAAGAAAAAGCAGTGTTTTCAAGTACACAGGACTAACAAAAATTGTAGTATTTTGGATAATTTCTGTATAATATCATATTTTTACATTAAGGGATACACATTCAGATATCAGTGTGTACTGAATTTCACATCGACCTCTGATAGAATAATAGGAGTGAAACCAACAGATTTATAGACAATTAAAAAGAGTTCTGTAGAAACTACTGTATAAACCTATGTAATTGTCATGTTATGGCAGGGAGTCATCAGATGGCACCATTACACACAGTCACAGAAGTTCTTTTTCTTATTTCATGTTTTTAGCATTGGAAGAAACTGCTGCATTGTTGGTTTCCTGATATAGTTCTTTGTGTGAGCTGTGGTAAGCAGTAAAAAGAGTTTGCTGTTTTCCTTAATCTCTCTATGTAGAATCAATTCTTTGGGCAGGGTTCGCTCCCTGGGAACAAGGATCGTTTGGTGTTTGGGCTAAGATCCCTGAAAAAGGAAATTGCCTGCATGATGTGGTTGACCACTTCTGTTCCAGGACTGGCATATAAATGTAAAGAAACAAGCAGCACTAACAATATATCCAGACTTAGTGTCACTGATTTCTCCTCCAACAGAAAGCTGACCGACAAAGCCCCTACATCTGCTCCCTCTTGGAAAGGGTGGGGAGAGGGCAATGGTCCTTTCTAGAGATTTTTTTTTTAAAGTATTGAAGAGAATTAGTAGAAAATTATTTTCTAATATATAATTTTATTTATTGGCTGAAAATGCGATAGAAAAACTATCATTCTCCATTACATTCTATATAGGATTTCCCCATAAGGGACCCAAAAAACATCCATCAAAATCACCTATAATAAGAATTTTATTTATCCCTATGTTCACATGGTCTTATAGAGACAAGTTGGTGTAATTCTCAGCAAGTCTACACAAATGCATTACTTCACCTTTCACTGCCCAAAAATCATCAGTGGCTGAGTGGCTTGGGACAGTGGCAAAGGAATATGTAGTCTGTCACCAGTTCAAATCCAGACCAGGTTGGCCGTGACTGAAAGTCACCATCAGAGAGCAATTCCGTTGTATTAACTGGTGATCTGAATTACAAGGAATTCACCAGATCCTAACATCAGAAATGCTCCCAATATCATAGAATCATAGAACTGGAAGGGACCTCGAGAGATCATCCAGTCCAGTCCCCTGCACTCATGGCAGGACTGAGTATTATCTAGACCATCCGTGAAAGGTGTTTGTCCAACCTGCTCTTAAAAATCCCCAATGATGGAGATTCCACAACCTCCCTATCATTGGTCAAGTCTTCCCTCCTCTCTGTAGGTATGTGACAGGCCATTTTGTCTTCTCATACAAATGACTCTAATACCACCAGTTGGATAAAACCCATGTATAGTTTATTTATGTTATCTCAACCACCCCTTTTAGAGTCCCATACAGCAACTCTAAGTACAGTGACAATAATCATCCTCCTTTGCCAAAGGGAAGAGATCTCTCCATGCACAGATCTCTTTTTACTCTGGCCTTAGTAGCCTCTCCCACTCACTCGCATCCCCCCCTTGCACTCAGGGCCGGCTCTAAGCACCAGCAAAACAAGCTGGTGCTTGGGGCGGCACATTTTTAGGGGCGGCATGGCCAGCGCCAGAATGCCGCCCCTAAAAATGTGCCCCGGCCGCCCTAGCTCACCTCCGCTGCTGCTGCCGCTGCTGTTTCGCGCGCCGCTACTCGCCCTCCCTCCCAGGCTTGAGAGCCTGGGGGGAGGAGGCAGGGCTGGGGATTTGGGGAAGGGGCGGAGTTGAGGCGGGGCCGGGGGTGGGGTAATTAAAAAACGGGGGGGGGGGGCGGCCAAAATTGTTTTTGCTTTGGGCGGCAAAAATCCTAGAGCCGGCCCTGCTTGCACTGCCTTCCTGTGTGCCTTTAAACTCTTCCAGTTAATGGGTTCACTAGCTCCTTAGCTCTCCCTGGCTCAGACTGATTGAGTAATTAGCCCCAGCTTATCTCAGTCAGGTTCTTCTCCAAGGAAACCATTTTGAGTTACAGTGTCCAGAGTGCTGGTTCAGCTGCTGGTTCTCAGCACTCTGTCCCAGGGTAGTCATTGTGATCTCCCCATTTGATATGTCCAGCATGATTCTCCAATGTGTAATGCCACGTTAAGCTGGCAGAACTCCACCAAAGTAAATCATAAAAATGTAGTGAAGAATAAGGGCCTTTGTCACCAACCCCAGAAACTGCTATATACTCAGCTGACCTGAACATCGCATATGGATGATCCTAGAGTATCAATAGGTAAATGGCTTTGGTGAAAGTAATAACTGTTCTGAAACTTCTCTCATTTCTAGTATCAAAGCACTGAGATTCAGGAAAGTTTGGTTAATAATGGGCCTTGACTCAGTTGCCTTGAGACGGTGGGATTTGTGCCACAGGGGCTGGACTATAGAGTGCAGAGTACTCTGAACACATATTACAAAAGTACCAGTAACGCTTCTTGCTGTTGTGTGGTGGAGGGGGTGTGGATGGCTACAACTGGGGCCTGTGGAGTCATCCCACCAAGAGATTCCACCACCAGGGTTATGATTCATAGATTCTAGGACTGGAAGGGACCTCGAGAGGTCATCGAGTCCAGGCCCCTGCCCTCATGGCAGGACCAAATATTGTCTAGACCATCCCTGATAGACATTTATCTAACCTACTCTTAAATATCTCCAGAGATGGAGATTCCACAACGTCCCTAGGCAATTTATTCCAGTGTTTAACCACCCTGACAGGAACTTTTTCCTAATGTCCAACCTAAACCTCCCTTGCTACAGTTTAAGCCCATTGCTTCTTGTTCTATCCTTCGAGGCTAAGGTGAACAAGTTTTCTCCCTCCTCCTTAGGGCACCCTTTTAGATACCTGAAAACTGCTATCATGTCCCCTCTCAGTCTTCTCTTTTCCAAACGAAACAAACCCAACTCTTTCAGTCTTCCTTCATAGGTCATGTTCTCAAGACCTTTAATCATTCTTGTTGCTCTTCTCTGGACCCTCTCCAATTTCTCCACATCTTTCTTGAAATGCGATGCCCAGAACTGGACACAATACTCCAGTTGAGGCCTAACCAACCCAAAGAATGTTGTTGCCAAAGAGAAGGCAGGAGGAAACTTCCCTGCAACAAAGGTGGGAAGGTATCAAGAGGAAAGTCCCTAAAAAGGAATGACTACATTTCAGATAAGTAGCCAGTTTTAGAAATAATTTGGTTTGAATGTAAGATATATTTTACCAATAGCACTAACAGCTGCCTAATATTACTGAGGCAAATATCCTAGTAATAGTAAAATAGAAATTTTTTAAAAATTAGATGTTCTTCTGAATAAGAAGAACATCTGTGTTAACTCTAGCTAAGACCAAAATTATATTGGCTGCCAGTTCTGAGGCTTTAGAGCAGGAGTCGGCAACCTTTCAGAAGTGGTGTGCCGAGTCTTCATTTATTCACTCTAATTTAAGGTTTCACGTGCCAGTAATACATTTTAACGTTTCTAGAAGGTCTCTTTCTATAAGTCTATAATATATAACTAAACTATTGTTGTATGTAAAGTAAATAAGGTTTTAAAAATGTTTAAGAAGCTTCATTTAAAATTAAATTAAAATGCAGAGCCCCCCGGACCAGTGGCAGGACCCAGGCAGTGTGAGTGCCACTGAAAATCAGCTTGCGTGCCGCCTTTGGCACACGTGCCATAGGTTGCCTACCTCTGCTTTAGAGCATAAGTTAAGTATCCGACAGCATTATGGACTCCACTTTTTTTTTCAGTCTCTCTTATGTAGGAACCACCCCATCATTTCAATAACAGTGTGAAAATGTTATATAAAAGGCACTAACTGTGGGTGAAATGAATGTTCTTACTCATTTTTGCAGTCATTCACAATTGTATTTGAACATACTTTCCATTAAAATAAATGCAACAAAACGAATTGGTCTTCCTATGTGTTATTTTGTGATTTTTAATGACAAGCAGAAAATGGTTGAACAGGAAGATGGCTACATAGAAGTAATTACATAATTGTTCCCATCTTGAAATTTGTAAAATACTGACATCTAGAGGAGAATGCACATGGAGCAGAAGCATGAATTTAGCTAACAAAAAGAAAATCTAAGTTAGATAGCATACCAGAACCTGTTTCTTTGCTGTGTGTGTATGTTTAGAAATATTCCTAGTATTATAGCTTAGACTTTTCTAGGAACATCCAAGTCAGGCTATAAATTAATTTCTTAATTATATTTTATACAATAAGTCAAAACAAGGATTGCACACCTGTGCCACTGGTGCACAAGGCATGGTTTAAAGACATTTGTTTTCAATCACCAGATAAATGCACCAATGACCAACAGACATACACCTCCTGACATTACTTATTGTTCTAATAATATTGTTCCTAAGATATTTTTTTTTGCAATTTACTTTTTAAAAAAGTTTTGGTGCAATTCTATGCATCATATCCGTCCACTAGGAACAACAGTGTAGTAGAAGTGTAAGGGAAAATCATGGCATTATTTACATCTATTTCTTTAAGGGTCTGGTTTTTCCACTGCACGATACATGTCTAAGGAATTGAAGTCAATGCAGGTTACTCATATCCTCCAGTAGGAAAACAGAGTCCCTGGACTTTTAGGACCTCTTTATGATCTTTCAGTCAGTCCAAATGTCCTTCCAGCCACTTAATGTCAACAGTAAAATTAAATTGTCTGGAATCCCAACCCCAAAACAATTACCAGATTATGATGGTTAATGCATTAAACCAAAAAACTCCTGAAATATTTCTATGATTGTCATGGTAGCCATGAAATCACATCTGTGTAGACATTAATGTCACCCAGCAACATAGCAAAAGGGACTTCTGATCAGACAAGCATACAAAATGCTCAGCAAAGAAATGAGTGATAACTAGATGAATAGTGCACTCATGCTATTCCACATAGAATTCTGTCCTAGGAATTTCATACAAGGTGGACGCATGCTTCAAATAATAACAAAATGACTGTACCTAGTTTAATTTAAATTGTTTTAACTTTGAAAAGTGGCATGATAAACATGGCACGGGGCTTCTCTGTTTATTGCCTGTAGATTCCCACATCAAGTGTGATCAGTGTACAAGGGAAAAAAATCTTGTTCTTAACTGTTGCACCTGCAAATGCAACTTGGTCTGTAAAAGTCAAGCTGGTTGTTTTCCTGGCTCATGAAGCATCTCCAGTAACAAATACACTGCAGGACAAATGTGGCCTTCAGTTAAACCTGTGCAATTCAAATATTTTCAAACTCCGGTATCTACTAGTATATACCCATGAATCTCATTGTCTTCAATAAAGTTACACAGGTGTAACTAAGGACAGAATTTGGCTTTGCAACTGGACGTTAGTTAAAATTCTGATAATTCATGAACCAGCATGGAGTCCATCTCACTCTCCCTTTGCTCTGGTGGCTCTACAGTGGCAAAAGGGAGTAAGTAGTAGAAAAACTTTATTTTTGTCACTAAAGGCAGTAGTTAGGACTCCAACTACACCAAGGGAACAAGGCTATTAATTAACAATTACCACTTTTACAAAGTTACTTTGCTGAGTAGAATCACACTTTAAAGCCATAAATATTGGACCTGATTCTCCTGTCACTGACACTGGTGTAAATCAGGCATAACCCCACATTAGAAAAATAGAATTTCATAGTTGTAAACCAGAGTGAGAGGAGAACCAGTCCCAAGATCTGTCCATATACTTGAGAAATGTTGACTAGCTCTAAAAAGTGGTTGGTACTCAATGGTGGTGAAAATACATCAAATGAGAAATGACTGTTATTCTCTAAAGCTAATGCATAATTTCTCAGAGAAAAAGTAGTCGCAAAATGCTGATTATTTATTATGCTGGGTGAATGGATAGTTTAAGGCAGTGTTTCTCAGCTGGTGAATCATGACCACCACCGTTACCGCCAAATGGATCATGAAAGGCAATCGGCTGGTGGAGGGAGGGGGGGGGGGGGGCGTTGAAAGGCATTGATAATTTTATTATAATCCAAAGCAAAGAAAATCTTGCTCCCCACTCCCTGCATGTCCTTACCCTTTAAAGTCAAGTATTCATCCTCTTGAAAACACCTCCTCTGAAACCTTCCCGCACCATCAAACATTACTTAGGGCATAGTGAGGGTTCCATCAACCCTATCTAGCCGAGGCTGTGCTTTGCATGTGTTATCCCATAATTTTTCCCTCTCTACATGCTGTTTGATGGAGGGATTTTTTCGGTTGATCCCTTTTATGGATTCCGCCAGCTGCCCAATGGCACAGTTGTCATGGCAAGTGCTCTGGTTTCATTCTTAACACATGTCCCTGATATTTCCATCTTCGCTCTGGATGCCCTCGGAGATAAAGAGCTGCTGAACTCTCCGATGAATCTCAGTATCTGTTATAACTACATCCCATTCTCCACCTAGTATTTTCCTGAGGCATTTGCTTCTGTAGCTATTTAGGCACCTGTCTTTACCTTGGGTGGATTTCCAGCTTTCACAGCCATATATCAAGGTGGAAATCATATTTGAGTTGAAGGTTCATAGTTTGTTCTTCATGCTATAGGATTTCAATGACCACATGTTGTGCAAGCTTGTGAATGCAGCTGCCCCCCAGTACAACCAAATAGTATAACTAAAGAACAATAAAGACCAGAGCCCAATAAGTACAACCAAAGAACAATAATGATGATAATCCTAGTGGAATACAAATGTGTGGTTTATCTACAGATTTATTCTTCTCAATAACATTAGTGAATTTATCATCATGATCCCCTGTAAGGTAGACACGTATTATTAACCCAGTTTCCCAGATGTAGAAATGCGACATAATGAGCTTAAGGTCCCAGATCAGTAGACACATAAGCATGTGCATAACTTTAATCATGTGAGTTGTCCCTGCTACTTTAGTGGGATGACTCCTCCAGAAAGCACACATACTTAAGTGCCTTGCTGAATCAGGGCCTAACTGACTCTCTCAAGGTCACACAGGCAGTTTGCAGAAGAATGGGGAATAGAATCCACTCAGTCCAGTGCTTTAACTACAACACCACTATTTTAGATGGATAAATGGATATAAGATATTTACATTAGACATACAAAATGAAGAAAGTACATCGAGAGCCAGTACAGTAGCACTGCTCTTTCACCAACTTCAGAACATCAAATTTTGATATTAGCCTGTCCTTAACTGTATCTTTAAAACTCACTTAAAGCTTTTAATGAGGAAAGCAGAAAGGATTACTGCATAATGTGTACAAGGCAACAGGGCCATTAGCTTTTATAGTCACACAGCAGTCTTAAGTAGCTTTTTAAACTGAAATTTAAAACACTGATCAAATTTATGTCAGAGGAACAGTTGAAAAAATGTATCAGGCTACATATTATTCAGTTCAGCCATGCTAATTCTAAGTAACAGAGAATATTTTCAAGGATTATCTCATTACTGGTATAATCAAAGTCCTAATCCTTAGCAAGAGAACTATGAGTTTTGAAGGCAAAAAAATTAAGCTACTACCTTCCCATGTTAGCAATGTTCTCCTTAGTTCAATTATTTTAAGTTCATTTTAAGACTGTTTCCATCCTAAGGTAGTGTGTGTGGGAAATAACCCTCCAAATGGATACAAAAATTAATAAAATTATAATACTTTATTGTGGTAATTTAGGTTTAAAATATACTTAGCCTTTACAGAATTTTAGAAGATATTTACAGTTACTTATACACACATGGTGCTTGGAGAATAATAGCTTGCATGCTTATGTTTTGGTTGCTGATTTTATTTAATGAAATGTTCAGGCTAATAAAATATAGTCCTAGGAAATCTCTGCTTTTTCCCCAATAAGTTACAGGCACAAAAATCTTCAAGTAGAATACCTCCTCTTTGGCCACAAATCTGTACTTAACACCGCCATGGCCAATTGTACTGACTCTGGAATGTGGCTTTATAACTTCTATTTTGCTTTAATATTCAATATATTTTTATTTTATGTGATCTTAGAAAGAGATATTAGTTACTGTGAATTTTGTGTTGTATAGAGTATTTGCTAAGAATCTGGAATTGTGACTTATGTGTGAAGCTACTATAGATTGTAACAAATAACCAACAGGACTGTTCAAGTCAGACACCTCCCCCTTGTTAAGAATTTCAATGAGAAGTGATCTAAAGCACCTGGTTTATCAATACCACAAAACCTAGGCAAGGAGCCTCTTATCACCCCTTCCTCTCTTCATAGAGGAAAAGCCTCAGTTTTAAACCCACGGAAATAATTCTAGAAATAGAAAATGATTTTTATAGGGATTAAGGAAAACGTATCTAGTTGGGAAATATTTTGGTTACTTGTAACTTCATGTTTCCACTTAAAGGTGAAAACCTTTGTTTATTCCTTAAATACTTAAAATTATATTTGCTCCTTTTGTGATGTTCCTTTGCAAATGTTTTGTATTTAAATGGAAACATCTAATGCAGAAACCTCCTGAGACCATTGCTATGTGAATAGGGAGATGTTTTATATAGCAATATGGAATCAAAGGACCTTGCTGCAGCTGTTACTACTATAAGAAGCCATAAAGTAGAAAATATTTATATTAATTGGGAATTTAAATAGTTATCTTGCAATGCTTAAGAAAAGTTACCAAACTCAAAAAGACAAGAACCACCTGTCCAAGGATTATTAAGAAGAAGACATAATGCCGCCTTTAAGGACTATTTGAGTTTAAAGAACCTTTTTAAAAATCATTTAAATTTAAAAATACTATTTTAAAACTGAAAGACTCGAATGTAGAATATATGAGTGTTTGGACTCATTTGAAATAGAATTTAAACTTTTATTAAAATCTTATGGAGTTAAAGGGATACTCAGAAAATGAACTGAATAAAAGAAATATTTAAGATTCTGGCTTTAAATATACTCTCAGAATTTCCCATCACAAATGTATATAATATAACCATGAAGTGGAAAAACATGTATAACTCTGCTGCATATGTAGTAGCAGATTATATATTCATGAGCTGAAACCTCTTACAAGACCATCCTATGAAGAAGTGGTGACAACAACTGATATTTGAACCCAGTCAAGCCCTAATGTGCCTTCCACATTCAGTGAAACTATGGAAGAAGAGTACAAATCTTTCTGAACTGAGATACCAACTTGACACTTCATCCAAGCAAATAAACAGCAGCAGTAGACAGGAACCAACAATAGAGCATCAAGAAGAAGCAACCTTTTAGTTCAGCACAGCTTCTGCAAGAGGATATCATTCAGACTTCGGCATCATTGATGAGATCTTTGAAAAAGCATTGCCAAGGGATTAGAATCGTCCATCTGTCCCAGAGTTTAGCCATGAAACATTCACTGATTTCTATAGGCACGTGTCAGAGTCAATCTTGAGAAACAATTTGATGGAGAAGGTAGTAGCCTTTTGGATCAATTCAATGAGGATGTTCTATTGTATCAGGAGTGGAATGGAAAGATGTGAAGAGGACTTAGGAGGAAAGATCAAGAGTTTGTTTTTGGCCATGTTAAATTTCAGCAGATGGGGAAACAGCCAGAAGCAGATGTCAGAGACAGGCCAAGATGCCATGTGAGGGAAGATTGAAAAAATTGGGTTTGTTTAGTCTGGAAAAGAGAAGGCTGAGAGGGGACATGATAGCAGTTTTCAAGTACATAAAACGTTGTTACAAGGAGAAGGGATAGGACCTCTGAGGATAGGACAAGAAGCAAAGGACTTAAATTGGAACAAGGGCGGTTTAGGTTGGACATTAGGAAAAACTTCCTAACTGTCAGGGTGGTTAAGCACTGGAATAAATTGCCTAGGGTGGTTGTGGAATCTCCATCATTGGAGATTTTTAAGAGCAGGTTGGACAAACACCTGTCAGGGATGGTCTAGATAATACTTAGTCCTGCAATGAGTGCAGGGGACTGGACTAGATGACCTCTTGAGGTCCCTTCCAGTCCTACGATTCTATGATTCTATGCAGGCCTGGGAAGAGGGAGAAAGACCTACTTCTCTATTCCTGATGTATGAGTCATTGATGTAAAGTTGGTAAATGAGATTGTTCAAAGAGATGAAATCACCCAGGAGGAGGAGGAGGAGGAGGGTGGGTTGAAGGAGGAGAATTCCCCTTTCATCAATTATTCTTTTCTTACAAACAATCAGTATGTGATAAGTGTACAGACCCCACAGTAAACTAGGGCAAGGCATAGAGCAGTTCTGGAGTAGGGATGCCTTGCCCCTCAGCAGTTGCAGGGCTTGCTGCGGGTGGAGGGTTAGTTTAAATGGGCACTGATAACCAGGGGAAGGGTGTGTTTGGGAGGGAGCGAGCTACAGGCTGCACTAGCAAGTGAGGCTGATGTCTGGATCTGTGAGAGGAGTGGCTACAGCATTGTTAAGGTTACTCTGGAAGCAGTGATCCAGATTCCCCCCACCTCCCCTCTTTGGGATCTGGAAATTCACAGGAGACTATGAAGAATGGGACACTGTCCCACTGGCAGACTAAGTGAATGCTCCCATATCTGTGACCACACCTCAGAGAGACGAGCCACAGCCTGGCAGGAAGTGACCCCGTGTAGTATAGCTTGGGGTGGACCAAAGGGTGGTCTGGACACTGTAACACCCCTTTACGATCCTGGGTTGGAACCCAGTGGAGTGGGTGGGCCCTAGTACCCTGACCCTCTGCCATGACAGAACTCTAAGGGGAATGGAATGGACAGGGACTGAGGCCCGCTGCATATGACCCTGCCAGGGCTCCCTCCAGAACAGCCAGGTCAGAAAGAACTTTGGAGCCCCTGCCTGACTACTAGGTCAGCTGGCTATCAGACTGACCTTCTACACAGTAAAATGTTTCTTACACAGTGGCATTTTCTGCTGTATTCCAGATATGTTATTTGTGGAATGTAGCAATTTACAGAGCCTGAGAAGTGTAATAAATAGAAACTTCAGTAGGAGAATTGCATATGCACTTAGTATAAAATTTTAGATCACCTTATATGACAAAATTGTTTACCCAGTTTCCTATTGTTAACATTAACCCAGTAGCTTGGGGAATAGAAGATAAATCTCTCATTCTGAGTTTTGAAACAGTTGATTATTCACATTGCTGTGACTTAACCTGCCAGAGAACACTACAAAAGGAATTTTTTATGATGTGGCATTTGTATGACTCTGAGTGACACTGAAGTGTCTTCACTTCACTTCATAGGCTGGCACCAGGCACTGGTAGTGTATTTAATGATAAAAATAGTAACTGGAATGTAAATGAAAGGCAACCTGCCAGAAAGCAGGGAAATGGAATGTAGTAATAATGCATGCTTATGGGACTTGATTCAAAGGAGGGAGCTATGCTTTTGTATCAGATCCCCATTGCAAGACAAAACCTGTGCCAAAGAGGCTCATTTGAATGATACATTGATCAGATCCAAAAAATAAATCAATGTGGGTTTCTTGGGATGTGCAGGGCACAGTACAGTCTCTCTGGCTTTCTGACAAAACTAGTGCAGCTGCTCTCAAGATGGAATAGGAATCTCGATTTATCAACTTAAGGAACTTTACCATTTGGCATTGGTTAGGCAAGTGGCAAGCTAAGACTTTAATTTTTCTGCTAGTCTCTGTTCATTCTGTTACATTATCCCCCTAGCCACTCCACCTTGTTTATCTGTTGTGTCCTTTCTGGCACATGGACTGCGAGCTCTATGGAGCAGGGACTGGCTTCTTTATTTGCCTATACAGTACATGACATATTGGGGGGCCTGATCCTTGATTGGGGTTCTTAGGCAATGGATAGGCAGCTGGTGTGCTGATACCACTGCCTATCATTCTGGCCAGTATTATTTCATTGTTTCTTTGTGCTCTCCCTGTCTGTTGTATCCAACTATTATATCTTCTCTTATATGTAGATTGGAAACTCTTTGGGGCAGGGCTGTCTTTTAAATCTGTGCTTGTACAAAACCTAGCACAGTGGGGTCCTGGCCCATGACTGGGGCTCTAAATAGCTACTGCAATACAAATATAATTATTGTCCAAATAAGTGACAGCTCCAGTAGAAGAGCTCTTGGTTTTCCCAGGCAATCTCTGGAAGCTCTCATATGGCTCCTTGCAGATTAGCTATAGCTAGCAGGTATGAAAAGGAGCAGGCAGAGAAAAGTGTTACTTAGAGCTGAGTGAAATTCCAAATTTCTATCCTGAGGGACATTCTGACACTGTTACATTTGTTTTCATCCCATAACAGGATGAAAAATTGAAACTTAAATTTTTTAAGAATGAAAATTCTGAAAGCAATTTATTTGGAAACGTTGAAACATTTCATTTTGATATTCCTGAAATTGAAATGTTTAATTTAGCAGATCATTGTTGAACTGCATTTTGGATTGCTTTATGGAAGTCATAGTTCGGGTACACATTGTCTCCTATGGGGTGGGCTCCCTGGAGGCCATCATACCCCACAATGCAATGCAATGCAGAGCTGTGTGGTGCGTCAGTGGAGCTCAGCCCATGGGAGATAATGGGGGCCTGAACTACCGTAAAGCAATGTGCTAAGAAAATGCAGTTTAATGTTTTGAACTGATTAGAAATGAAACAGTATGGAAAATTTCACTAAAATAAAATATTTCAGTTTATGTTGAACAAACCTGGAAGAAAATATCTCATTTTGTTTTTTCCTAATGGAAAACTGAAAATTTTCCACTGAAAATTTTGATTTTGCAGAAATTTCATGTTGTTAAACTTTTCTGATGGAAAATAGTTGCCCACGTTCTTATCTATATTGTTTGTTTTCTGAAGGCCAGGTATGAATTTGATGCTACCATCTGATGTTTTCACATAAAATGGCTGGCATATTTAAACACAAAAATGTATTTTTCTCATGATATTGTACATTTCACAGATACTTTTTAAAAGCGGGGGGAAAATATTTGGGTACATAAAGCACAGTGCTTTTAATGGCAGGCACTAGAGGTTTATATTTGATAGAGTTATAATTGATAGGCTGTTTGGCTGTCATCTGCTTATCATCACAGAGTCTGTAGCTTGACATTATAGACAGGAGTAAAAAGACAAACCCACACAACAGATGATAGCATGTTCAATGTTCTTATGTCGTGGTGTATCTTCTAAAATAACAAAGGAAAGACAGAGAGAAATGGGATCACTAAAACACTCAAAACCTAGAGTAGTGATTCATGTGGTGTTTCTCTGGCCTCTGAAATGAATATATGCTTCTGGCACATAATCCCTTTGAGAGCTGGATCAATGAGCATATTTAATTTTCATCAGACACACCTCTCCTTTAATGGAAAGTATCTTCTGTTTCAGTAGCTTCATCATCATCAGAACTAGTTAGTCATAATTACAATACAGAGGGGCTCCTAAAACTAACATTCTGATTCACTGAGATGTTTTGAACCACTTAGTGTGAAAATTAGGAAATTTTAATATTGCACCAAATCCACATTAATTCCATAATTGTCCTGTTCACCTTGCTTCAATGGGAATACTCAAAGGAGCAAGGGTTGCTGGATCAGATGCTATAACAACATGGTCAGTTAGGGTCTGATTAAGGCAATCTGGCCCCCCATAATATGCCCCCCCCCCCGTTATTGTGGCAGGGCCACTGTGATGAGGTGTCCACCCCACACAAGGCCTGAAGGGGTTAAGGTAGCAAGGTGGGCCAATTAACTGCCTAG
This sequence comes from Emys orbicularis, assembly GCF_028017835.1. Taxonomy (NCBI): domain Eukaryota; kingdom Metazoa; phylum Chordata; order Testudines; family Emydidae; genus Emys; species Emys orbicularis. Next base: position 77,147,510 of record NC_088687.1, on the reverse strand, counting down.
GATGCACCTGGAGGAGAAGTCAGGGAGTAATGAGGGTTAATTAAAAAGGAAGCTCAGCTGGACAGGAACAGGATAAAGCCCAGTAGCTGAGAATAGAAAAGGGCTGCAGGGAGGGAAACTACAGTCATTCTCGGAGTGAGAAGGCAAGGTACAAAGTAGCTCAGGGATACAGCAGTAAGGTTCAGGACTATGCAGACCTTGACTGCTTGTTGTAGGGTCCCTGGGCTGGACCCCCAGGGTAGAGGGTGGATGCCTGGATGCCTCTACCCACCACTGGGAAGTGTTGTTGTTAAGGGGCAGTGAGAGGAAAGACTGCCTGGGACAGTGGGTCCTGAGTGACTTTGATATCTCAGAAGAGGACTACAATGATCTGGCTGGAGAGCCATGCCACGGAGCAGATGCAGTTGAGTCCTGGGAGAGCAATGAAAAGAGAGTTACAGAGTGCAGCCTCAGTAAGGAGCATTGGGCTGGCAGAACTAATCAGCAAATGTGGCCAAAAGGAGGCACTCCAGTGGTGAATAAAGCACCCCGTGACAACTCAGTGAATAATGCGGACATGATGGTCACCCCTGATACAAGGGGGTGGATGAAAGACATGATAGTTGCCTTGAAAAAGCGGGAGTATAAGAGATTGTGAAGGACTGTAAGGCGGTCATCCCTGATACAAGGGGAGTGTCAAAGGCTGTAGGGAAGAAAAAAAGAGAAAGAGATAATGGCGCCACAATATGTGGAAGCCTTTTTTGCAGAAGGCACTTATACCCTCCCAGGCTGGACCCCAGAGTCACTGCCTCTGCAGAAGGGGAATGACAAATAGCAGGGATGGATCCAGGCCCTACTGAGGCAGGTGCTGGAGAATCAGCAGAGACAATGGGAGGCACATTTGTACCTGCAAAACTATTTGACACAGCTGGCTGAACAACAGCTGTATTTATTTAATCTCAGTTGGGAGGTAATTAGCAGAGGCAACAGAGATTGAGACTGGAAAGGAGGCACTGGGGCCAGGAGGCTAGAAGCCCAGCCAAGGGAATGTTACCATGGGAGGTGGAGGGGACACCTTAAAAGGGAGTGCCCCTACCCATATGGGGATGAGACGCTTTACTTGGAAGGCGGGAAAACAAGAAAGCCCAAGTGAGCCCAACCTGTGGGGAGAACAGGGAAGGGAGGGGGTATGTTTTGCCTGCCTCCATAAAGGACATATAAGGAGGGTATGCCCTTATATGAACTGTGAGGAGAAAGCTAGCTCGGGAGAGGGGGCGAGGAGGGTGAAGGTCAAAGCATACCCTACAGATGAGGCAAGGACAAGGGTTTGTTTTGGGTGCCAAGAGGCCAGCCATGTAAAAGGCACTGCCCTCTCAAGAAATTGTGGGGTAGTAAAGTGACACGCATGGACACCAGTGGGATAGGGGGGTGGAAAGAGGGTGTCCAGTGACAGGAGTATGCTGGAGGCTGGCAACCACATACTTGTGCTAGTTCTCATCAAGCCGGCATGCTAAAAATAGCAGTGTAGCTGTGGTAGCATGCCATGGCAGTGGCAAACAATGACACAAACTACCTGCCCTAAGTCCAAACCTGTCTGCACCCTGTGGGTACTTACTCAGGATGACTAGCCCATGCCAACTCTTGCCGCTGCCCATGCTACCATGGCCATGCTACTATTTTTAGCGTGCTAGCTCAATGAGACCTAGCATGTGTGGCTACATGAGCTGGGGATCACGCCCCCTGTTCCAAATGTAGAAGTAACCTGAGGGATTTGTACGCTTTCAGCTGGAGGTGTAATTCCAGCTCGAGGAGACATACCTGTGCTAGCTCTGATCAAGCTAGCATGCTAAAACTAAAGTGTAGCTACAGTGGTATGAGTGGCAAGAGGAGCTGGCTGCCCTGACTATCTGCCGACTGTTACAGATGGGCATGTATTTGGGGCAGCTAGTCCCTCCTGCTGCTCATGCACAGAGGCTATGCTCAAGCTAGCATGGGTACATCTCCTCGAGCTGGGAAGTTACACTCCACCACTCAAAGGGTGAACATACCCTAAGAATCATCTGCTGATGGGAAGCCACCAAGAGTAAATGGGGATTGAGGTGTCTGTTAGCCAGCTTTTTGGATCTTCCTGATTCTCTTACAGCAATCTTCCATGGTGTCTGTACTAAGGGAATTCCTCCACAACTATTAGAGACCTCTTATGCTGCTCACGCATGTTTTTGACATGGCATAAAGGGGTCACAGTGGAGGGATGAAGTTCACTCCCTATATTCCCTTTCATAAAATAGGGAGCCTTAAACCCTGCTGCTTTATAAATAACCAGGTGGTGGTTGCTCATGTATACAGTCACCTCTTTTCTACCATGACTTTTAGCATTGCGAATGTGAATGGCACAAAGCTCTCTGAGAAATATCCTATATGAGGGGTTGGTGAATTATAATGAATAAATGTATTTGTTATTGTGACTAGATTGTAGTCCATTCAAAATATGTCTGATCTATGTTCTGGAAAGCACCGTGTAAAATTGTGTTCTAATAATTTCACTGCTCTACAGCCAAAATGCTTTTGAAATAAATGTAGTCAAACTTTACTAATTCTGGGTCACTGAGAACGAAAATGATGCTTAAAATTGTTGATTGGCTCTAGTTTTCAAGATATGCTATTGGGTCAGTATATACGACCCTTGACTTGGGAATGGCGGAGGATAAGTGAGTTATAAAGGGAAGGGATCTCAATTTAAACCAGAAATGACTAAAATACATCTTTGACTGGATCTATGAATAAATCTATGACTGGGTTTGGACAGTACTTGCTTTTTAGGCAAAACAATGAATGATGCAATCTGAAGCTGGTATTGCGTCATACATTATATGAATTGCATCATGTTATTCCTAGAAGTCATGGATGATGCAATCATAACGAAGCTTACATCACTCTGCTGAACAAATTGCCCTATATCAGCTCTAGAAATCATACAGTGTCATGCTCTCTTATTTGTCAGTGTTTGATTTTGCAAAGGGACACATTTCTGTTTAGCCAAAGTGAGCAGAGATGCCTCGTACTTGTGTGAACAGTGCAGATAACTTCTGCTATGTTTGTGGTGAAGTGACTTTTGCATCACAAAAGCGCAGTATAACCACTCTGGTTAAGAAAGCCTATCACCTTTATTTTGGCTGCAAAATTGGAGATCAGGACAAGAGGTGGGCCCCACACATATGCTGCAACACTTGTGCAACAAATCTTCACCAGTGGTTGAACAGGAAAAGGTAATCTATGCCTTTTGCAGTGCCAATGATTTGGAGAGAGCCAACAGATCATACGAGCAATTGTTACTTCTGCATGGTGCCTCCAGTTGGGAAAGGTGTGTCAAAGAAGAAAAAGTGGACTGTGCATTATCCAAACATTCCATCAGCTATACACCCAGTACCCCACAGAGAAGGACTGCTGGTTCCTGATGCACCAGAATCATTCTCACTTGAGTCAGACGAGGAAGAGGATGAAACTTCTGGTCCTGAACCATCAATGTCACAGGACCCACATTTTCTCCCATCCTCCTCCTCTGAGCCACACCTCATAACACAAGGTGAACTGAATGACCTTGTCAGGGATTTGGAACTACCCAAGAATAAGGCAGAGCTGTTGGGCTCCAGACTACAGCAGTGGAATCTCCTGGCAGGTGATGTTAGGGTTTCCATGTTCCGTGACCGTCAAAAGGATCTTGTCCCATTCTTCTTCATGGAAGGTGATCTTGTAGCCTGCAACAACATCGATGGTGTGATGGCAGCCCTCAACATCGTTCACGATCCAGATGAGTGGAGACTGTTCATTGATTCATCGAAGATGAGACTTAAAGCTGTTTTACTGCATAATGGCAATGTTTTGCCATCAATTCCAGTTGGTCATGCAGTCCATATGAAGGAAACCTATGAAAACATGAAACAACTTTTGAGGTGCATAAACTATGACCAACATCAGTGGCAGCTTTGTGGCGATTTGAAGGTTGTTGCTCTCTTGCTTGGTCTGCAGACTGGATACACAAAGTACTGCTGTTTTCTCTGCCAATGGGATAGTCATGCAAGAGATTCCTACTACATCAAGAAAGATTGGCCAGTCTGACAGTCATTGGAGCCTGGGAGGAAAAGTGTTCAGCATCCACCACTTGTTGAATCAAGGAAGATTTTGTTACCACCCTTACACATCAAGCTGGGTCTGATGAAGAACTTTGTCAAGGCCATTGACAAAACACAAGCAGCTTTCAAGTACCTCCGTGGAAAATTTCCAAGGTTAAGTGAAGCTAAGATAAAGGAAGGTGTCTTTGTTGGTCCTCAGATTCGTGAACTTCTTTGAGATGATGCATTTGACCATGCACTGCGTGGCAAGGAAAAGACGGCATGGAAAGCCTTCCAGTTAGTGGCAATACATTTTCTCGGAAACAACAAGGCAGACAACTACAGGTTGTTGGTGGAAAACCTCCTCAAGGCATACAAAAGCCTTGGTTGCAACATGTCACTAAAGATACATTTTTTGCACTCTCATCTAGATTTTTTTCCACCGAACAGCGGAGCAGTGAGCGACGAGCACGGCGAGCGATTTCACCAGGACATTGCAACAATGGAGAAACGCTATCAGGGCAAATGGAGCCCATCAATGCTTGCAGACTATTGCTGGACAGTGACAAGAGATGCTCCATTTAATGAATACAAGAGACAAGCCAAGAAGCGCCGAGTAGACACTGAATAGGACTAAACTATGTACAGAATAGTTTTTTGCCTTTTGTTTCATAATAAATTTTATTTATATAACCCTTTGGCTGATTTTTAAAGTGTTACATAAACAGGACAGGTGAAATATTGTCATGTAAAGCAACCATAAACACATGAAAAGACCTAGGTTTACAATTTATGATTAAAACTCTACTATCTACACAATATACATAGACATAAAATGTAAAAACTTAAATATCTTAGAAACAGTAGCCAATCAGTTGTTTTAATTGTCATATTTGAATTCAGCACATCAAAATACATAATAAATAGCACATTTTATCTCTGAAGCAGACGACTTCTCAAAAATTGTAGACCAGTGTAATGTATTAGAATAATAACATAACTGTAACAAAGGATTAGCAACATATTTCCTAGCACTGACCCTTTGTTTAGTTTAGAATCAAACAGTTTCTGGAGTTTCTGAAATCACTGAATAATTTTCAGTGATGGCTTCAGCCTGTGATCTGAAGGACAAATGCAAGTAATGGCTCTGAATTAAGTCTGTTTTGTGAGATCTCCAGCCCAGATATGCAGACTCAAGATGTTTTGGAAACACATCCAGAATTCTTGGACACTTAACTAAACTGAACCCAGATTCAGACCCATTAGAAATGTTCTCCTTGCTGAATGTGACCTATAAACCTTCCTCAGTAACACTGAGCAGGGTACCTCACCAGCAGCAGCTCCATGTGTCAGGTGCAATCTCTTCTTTCAGATGGTCTTTGTCCCCTGTAATTTGTGTTATTGGAATGAATTGTAAAAGGGCTATATCTTAAGACTACCAGAAAAGTACAGCTAGTGTGAAATGTGACTACTTGTTTGCTTAGTGGCACTTTTTTGCCAAGTGCATATAACAGCTGACTTGTTTTCCCCATTGGTCTGCTGAAACCTGAAGGAGTGGACCTTGTTTCAGTGACCTTGGGTTTTTTCCCCCTTTCTCTGTAGCATGGGTGCATGTCACTGACCAAGTGGGCATATCTCACTCAAGCAATTCCCTGCCACTGTAGCCCTTGACATTAATGCACCTCAGCTGTTCTTCTGCCCGTGACACAATTGTGTGGCCTGTGTGTTGTAATACTTTGAACCAATGTTGGTTGTTTGGTTTAGTGTATGGGTGGTATTGGTGTCCTGTGATGTACAGAAGGTCACAAGAGGTGATCTGGTGGTCCCTTCTGGTCTTAAACTCTGACTATAATATAAATCTCATCTTTTCCTCCTTTGTATCCCACTTGCAAAAGGGTCTTGTGAGGAGATTTTAAATCTCAAGATTTTATAGGTCAGCGAAATCCTGGCCCCATTAAAGTCAATGGGAGTCTTACCACAGACTTTAATGGGGCCAGGATTTCACCCCTATTGCTTCACTGTTACTTTTATTTCAGGATAAGGAAAAACAAGAAATATTTTAGATTGAAAGTGCATGTATACGGGGAAAAAACAACATGATTCTAATAGTCAAGCAATTTTAGTAGCAATACCTCAAAGCAGATTCAGGCTTGGATTCATTAATATTAGTGGCGAAAAGCTGAACTTGAAGTTCAATGGATTTCCACCAGCCCAGCTACAATGGACATAGGTCCATTATATCTGAATGATTCAGATAAATGGGTTCAGCTCTGGCTCATCTAGACTCAGAGCCTCCACATACTTTGGGAGGCCCTAGAAATATAAAATGGCAATGGATCAGCCAGTGTGGAAAGAGGGGGAATAATCCAGTTAATAGCTTCATCTCTGGGATAGCTGGGCTGATGTTTAGCAATGCATTTCTTTACTAAAACACTAGCATACACCAAATATTTCCACAAGGTGGGGCTATAATGTTTCATATCAGGAATTCTGAATACCACAGGATTTGGTTCTTATATTGTACTTTTTTAAACCAAACGTTGTGAATAGAAATTCAGAGATCCAAATGAACTATATGCATCCAACAAAACAGTATAGCCTTTTGTAGAGTACCGTAGGGCACATCTGGATGTCTGTGTTAATTAAATTGAATAGCCCTACCCAAGAAGCTATGGTCTTGGGTTTGTTCGTCTCAATACTTGTCACCTCACTTAGTATTAATCAAAATGTTCTTACATTTGGTTAATCATAAGTCTCTTTTCACCAAGGTGTATTTTCACAATTACCAATAAAAGTACTAAGAATTGTATGGATTTTGCCTTTGTAACAGGGATGATAATGACTGTGGCAATGGTACCATGGAAGCCTAATATAAGATAATATTGGATGCATAAGGTGCCACAAGTACTCCAATCTATTTAGTTCCACCAAGAGGTGGTTTGATCATGATCTATATGTACTTACCTGGGGAAAAGATTTGAGAGTAGATGCTTCTTTAATCAACCACAATACACAGTCTGTATATTACATATAACAGTCGAGCTAGGAAATATGGAACATGACAGGTTAGACATGCAGCCACAGGCATGTTGGGTATTTGTATGCCAAAGTAGGCATGTGCAAGTGTGCCTAATTGCATATGCTTAAATTCTAAATTGCAGCCTGGTGTATTCAGTGTGGAAGAATTAATATCACTATGATAACCTTAAACTTCTGCATTTCCTGATATTTGGGCATTTGACTTTGCAAACACTGCTTTCAAACCTGTGTGAAAGTGACAGTGTGTGCATGGTCATCAGTGCCCACACAGTCCCACTAAGCTTATTCAGCTATTAAAACAGACATAGTATAATAGAATGTCACCAATTCTTACTAATGACTGGGAGACACTCTGCAGATGACTGAATTTTTGCTAATTAACAAGGATGTGAATATATACACCATCACACCATTTACTTTATTTAATAATCCTGTATTAGCACTTACAAAGCACTCTGTAACTTAAAACTCCGTATAAGCATTAAGATTTACACAATAGACAAGCATAGTTTAGTTTAATCACTTAAGGTAACAGGAAAGTGTGGGCACCGCAGGACAGTTTGTAGAGTTATGACAGTTAGTCAGAGAGATGGCAATACGTTTAACTGTTTTTTTAAACACTGGCAAAAGGGTGCCCATAGGCTTAAGGAGGGAAGGCAGACTGCACAAATTTCAGGTGAGGCTTCATTAATGGCATTCCTAAGAGGACAGAAAGAAGCTAGCTCAGATCCTTCTATGCCTGGAACGAAATTTGAGCCTCACTGAAGTCAATGGCAACATTTCCATTGAAGTCAATGGAACCAGGATTTCACCATAGAAGTTTAGGAGTGGGATTGGTGAATGTAGAGCATTGCTTATCACTGAGGTATGGATGGCATATTACATATAACACACTTTATGAACAATGTAACCATAATGCGGGCAGATTCTCAGCTGATGTAATTTAGCTCCATTGACTTCAATACTTGTACTTTTCTATTCATTTTAGTTCTGTTGAAACACAGATTACTCCTTAGCCACAAAGTTCAGCTCAAGTTCTGAAGTACTCAGTGTGTTCAGATCCTGGCCTCTGTGCAGTCTCCTCTGCAGTTGGTTGCTTTTCTTTTTATCTTAACAGATTCATTTGGTTGAAGAGTGGGGCATTAGTACCATAAAATGTATTTGAGTCTTCGCGTTTTTGGAGGTTTGAAGCTGTTTTGGTGGGCAATAAGGATCTGCGGTAGCTGTTTAGGACCAGGTGATCTGTTACACCAGTGTAAATCCAGAGTAGCTTTGCTTTAACAGTGCTGCTTTGGATTTACAGCAATGTAAAGGAGCTCAGAATCTGGACCATCTTCTCCAGATTTATTTGTACTTGCTTTTGCCAGGGGCTATTATGTTTGTGTGTTCAACTGTTTTGTTCAATTAGGAGGATCTTTGTTCTACTGGTGGACACCCTTACGCGTGCTGATACTGTTTTAAATGTAAGTGCGGTGAAGTGGGACACACCAGAATACACATGAGGCGGATGGGGAGAATGCTGCTTGTAGATGTACTTGACTGGCCTTTAATAAAACAATGTTTGCCTTTTAGTCAGATATTAAGGCTAGAGTATCTGCTTTTCATAGGGTTTCCAATTATACTTTTAAATTAATAATTTTCTTAGCTTTGCTCCATTGCCATAGAGAATTTGTTTTACTAAGTCAATATAAGTAATGTCTGAATATTAATATTTTCTATAATCCTATCTTTTAATTTAATTTTGAAATAAAGTCTACAGACCATAGTACATAGGACACATGGATTTCTCTAATGAAAATACACTGTTTATCTTGTTGACTGCAGACCAAATTCTACAATATGTCAAGGTCATGGTGAATGCTAATCTCAGCCTCCAAAGTGCTTGCAACCCCACCCAGATTGGCATCATCCAGAAATTTTATAAGCATACTTTCCACTCCATTATCCAGTCATTAATGAAAATATTGAATAGTGACTGACCCCTTTTGGGGCTCCACTAGATATACTCTCCCAAACTGACAGCAAATCATTGATAACTACTCTTTTGAGTTGAATCTTTCAACCAGTTTTGCACCCCCTTATAGTAGTTTCATCAAGATCACATTTCCCTAGTTTGTCTATGAGAATGTCATGTGGGACTGTGTTGTCTTGGTTTTAATAAGTATTTATCTTGTCTACTTATCTTTAATAAGTATTTATCTATTTCCCCCCCATCCACTAGGCTAGTAACCCTATCAAAAAAGGAAATTAGGTTGTTTGGCATTACTTGTTCTTGACAAATCCATTCTCGGTATTCCTTATAACCCTATTATCCTCTACATCCTCTAGGTGTTTACAAATTTATTTTTTAATAATTTGTTCCAGTATCTTTCCAGGTATCAAAGTTAGACTGACTAATCTATAATTCCCCTCATTCTCTTTGTTCCCCCTTTTTAAAGATGTTTGCCTGTCACTAGTCCTCTGGGACTCCTCCAGAGTTCTCGAAGATAATTGCTAACAGTTCTGAGATTGCTTCAGCTACTTCCTTACGTATTCTAGGATGAATTTCACCAGGGCCTGTTGACCTGAATACATCTAACATATTTAACCCTGTTCTTTCTCTATTCTGGCTTGAGTTCCTTCCCTTTTGTTGAGTATCTGATCTCCATTAACCTTTTTAATGAAGATTGAAGCAAAATAAGCATTAAACATCTCAGGTATCTTGATGTCATCAGTTATTAGCTCTCTTTCCCTGCTAAGTAGAGGAACTACATTTTTCCTTTGTCTTTCTGGTGGTCATAATATATTTAAAAAACTTCTTATTGCCTTTTATGTCCCATGCTAGGTGTAAAATGTTTTGAGACTTAGCCTTTCTGATTTTGTCTCTGCATACTTGTGCTATTCTTTTGTACTCATCCTTATCAGTTGTCCATGTTTCCACTTTTTGTAGGATTCCTTTTTGAATTTCAGGTCTCAAAAAGCATCTGCTTTGCACAGATGTGTATGACTGCCCCAACTACAAGGTGGTAATAAAGCAGCACATAGGTTGGTTAGGTGCATCCATTATAAGTACTTAAGTCATCGCTTCTCAATCTGGGGGTTGTGAAGTGGTGTCAGAGGGTCAAATCATCCAGACCTTCCCATATTGTTAAAAGGAAAAGGTGGATCTTAGTATGGAAAAAGTTAAGAACTGTTGACTTAAGCAGTTTAGTTAAAGTCAAAGAAGAGTGAACATGGAGTTGGACAACTGGGATACACGAGTTAAAAATATAGAAGAATTCAGCAAGAGGGAGAAATTTCTTAATTAAACTTTAATATTCACACTTACTGCGTTAAACAAAAAAAGCCCATCAGATTTACAACCCACTTGGGGACACAGAGGTGTGGCTGTCTGATCAAAACAACCACAACAAAACAGCATCAGGCAGTGATTATTTTTTGTTTTGGAATTGTGTTTGTAAATATTTAGTTTTTATGAAAATAATAGAGTTCTAGTTTTCAATGGTGCAAAGGTAAACTGTTACATTTTAGGAACTCTTGTTAATACTTACAATCCACTACAAGCTTTTGTAAGACAGTAGCCATAAACAATGAAGAGGTGGTCAGCCTCCCTGCATTGTCTTTCAAATTTTGTTTTCAAATGATGTTTTCAGTCATCATCTACTAAATACAATGTCCGCTCCAGAGAAGATGGTATATATGGAAAATACATTCCCCACACAATAGGAAAAGGCCAAATAATATAGAGTTCAATCCTTCAGTCTACACTTAGGCAAGACTCCCAGTAAAGTCAATTGAAGTTTTTGCTATAGTAAAGCCTCAACTACTGGGCCCATAGAATCTTGGTTTATAATTTCTTTGCTGAACAGCCACAAGATGTCATTGTGGGCCTGCTATGAGGAGCTGTTATGTCCGCAAAAATCAAAATGAATGTCTTGAGACCTCTAAATAAACTGAAAATATAAGATACATATTTACATAAAATGAAAAATCAAGCAACTCTCCTAGTATAGATTCCAAAATACATTTTGGAATGCTTTCAAAACTTTACCTAACCAGTTAGGTATATTGAAAAATTAAAGCCACAGCTTCTTTATATAAACCCAATAAAACCTCCAACCATCCACAAAGCATCCATTGTTGAGGTGTTCTGAGATGAGGTAAAGTAACTTTTAGGTAACCTGTGAAACATGATGCTTTTGGGTTCATAAGGGAAAAAAAATGAATAAATAAGACACTCAAGAAAAGAACAAAGTGGTCAATAAAGAAATGCTAGGCGCATTTAGCAATTGTGAAATGCACTTACCGTATAGGTTTCAAAGTAGCAGCCGTGTTAGTCTGTTGAGAGTTCAGTCTTGATCTTTCCCTGTTTGCTGTATAGGATGTTGATCAGGTGGTTTCACAGTTTCTTTGAGAGTGTGTGGCACAATCTCTCAGCATAGTCTGTGTGATATGTAGATTGTAATGGATTTTTTACCCTTTTTTACTGTATAGCTTGTCTGAAATTTCATATCTTAAATATTCCTTTCAAAATGTTTTTTTATTCTTGGTTAGAAAAGTTAAGTTATTGTTTTCTGTTCTGTACACATTTTCAAAGCAGAAATTTACATTCATGATAGCAATCTAAAGATGACTGTTTTAGGAATTGAGTATCACAAGTGGATATGAAGAGACAGAGTGGAGATTACCAAAATGATTTGCTGGTAAATGAAGCAAAATTTTTCAAACCTGAGTGCAACCTGCCATGCACAAACTGGAAACATGAACCCTGTTTGAAATAGCAGTAAGTTAAAATGCGCAAGGGAGCTTTTACTGCACAACAGTAGGGTCCACACAGCCATTTAGTGCGCAGTAGGCTAGAGTGCTATAGATTCTCAACTTGGCTTACTTTGACAAAATTTCCATATAGCCTTTAAGCTCCTCAGTAACATTTTCCAAAGCACCTAAACTCACTTAGGGGGCCAAAGCCCCAAATGACTTGCAGTTAAACCTAGGCTTCTTAGTCTAAATCACTTTTGAAAATGGGACTTAAACACCTTTGAAAATTTTACCCCTAGATCCATATTTAGGCCCCTAAATAAAAGTGGTCCGGTATTATGTCTTCAGGTGATGTTGCAGGTGCTTCGCATCTCTGAAAAACTGGGTTGCTCTTATTTAGGGGACTAAAGGCTTGATCCAATACTTCTGAGAGAGCTCCCAATGATGTATCTGTACATTGGATCAAAAACTGGCCGAGACAGGAACCAAAGAGTAGGGAGAAATGGATAATTTTCAACATGGCAAAACACTAACAGCAGGGTGCCTCAAGGGAAGTAGTAGGTGCAATGTTCATTATTAATGATTTGTAACGGGGATGGGCAATTAGGTAGCAAAATCTCTGAATGACCCAGTTACTTAGGTTGGTCAAGTCCAGGGAGGACTGAAGAAATTAAAAGAGACCTAACCAAGTTAGGTGAATAGACAGCACCGTGGAAAATGAAGTTGTTTGTTGATAAATGCAATGTAGTGCACACTGGGTGGGGGTGGGGTGGACACGTAAATGACTCCTGAACCTTTACTGGGTTCTACATTTGCTATATTAATCCAGGGCATCAATGTGTACAGCTCAGTGAAGATCTCAGCTCAATGTGCAGTTGTAGTCAAAAAGCCAAACCAATTGCTAGGATACATAAGAAAAGGAATGGAAATTAATACCTAGAATATTATGATGCTAATATTAGAGCTGGTTGAAACTCAGTATTTCCATTCTACCGGAATTTCCAACATTTCAAAACTTCCTTTCATCCTGAATTGGAACAAACTGTCAAAATTTCTGGAAAAAAAAATCATTTTGACATGATCAATGTACCTCATTTGACAATTTTATACAATATAGTTGAAACAGTAAAGTTGTAATGAAGTGCTTCAACCTTATCAAAATGTTCTGATTTTTTGTTTTTGGCAAAATTGACTCATTCTCTTGAAACATTTTGCTTTTGTTGAATCAGGAATTTCTGACAGAAAACTTTTGTTGGAAAAATTTCAACCAGCTTTAGCTGCTATATTAATAAATGGTGCACCTCATCTGGCTTCCTGTGTGCAGGACTGGTCACCCCAGCTCAAAAAAAAGAATATTGCAGAATTAGACTGGGTTCTAAGAAGGCTGACAATCATGAGGGGTATAGAAAAGTTCTCAGATGAAGAGTGATAGAAAAGGACATGATAAAAATATATAAAATAATGAATACAGATGGTAGATCACTTTGTCTTAGAGCGCAAGAATGGAGGGGCAGTAAATGAAATTTAAAAGATGGCACATTCAGAAGTGAGGAAAGGAAATACTTTTTCACATAGCACAATTTAACTTAGCTTTAAAGTGCATTTAACTTGATTGATTGCAGTGACATGATCAGCATTTTTAAATAACACAAAAGGACCTAATGAGGCTCCCCAGTTAGAATGCCCTGCAGAAGGATATTATCATTTGACTGTGTGGAGTAAACTGCAAGAGCTTTTACATGTAGTGAACAGACATGCCAACCCCGCCAAAAAAAAAAAAAATGCAGAAATTGGGCTTGTTTTTGGTTTAATTGGCTTGCGAGTTACTTGTTGGCTAGCTTTTGGCTTGTAGTTTGTTGCTTGTTGCTTCTTTTTTTTTTCTTTTTTTTTTTTGATTGGCTCCTGGTAAGCAGGGGCAAGGGGGGGCAAGCAGGGGCAAGGAGTAAGGGGGAAGAGAGAGTCAGGGATGCACAGCGGGCCCACCTCAGTCCCAGACTGCACGCCGGGGGGATCAGGTCACATAGAGTGTTGGGGTTCTTAGGGATTGGCTTGTTTTGAAATGGGATTAGCTTGCTTTTTGGCTTATTGTGAAAGTTGGTGTGCTTATTTGCCGCGTGAAAGTTGGCAACTGCGGTAGTGAATTGCTTTGAAGTAATCATTGTGTGTTTGTGTGTGTGCGTGCATGTGTTCTCATGTGTGCATGAAGGAACAGACATATAATAACAATGAACTAAAGAGCCAGTGGTGATAACTATAAAACCTTTATAAAGCTCCAAGTCCAGACAGAGAAAGCAGAGCTGACTGTTTTTTAGAAACAGATCTCAAAAAGTGTCCACATATCCAGCAAACTCTCATCTCTAGTGTCAGTGAAATCTTCCTCTCCTCGATTTTAATTTCTTCCACACCCATACTCTATTAGGAAAAAGTCTCAGATGTTCAGTGCTGCCAGTTTTCTATAAATCTTGACAGTTCATTGGGTTAACAGGTTCAGTCACAGTCCTTCAGATTTATAGATTTAATCTATAAATTAGTAGGCTGGTTTAAAGAGATTATTTATGTTGCACTGTAAGTGAGCAGCTCTTGGCAAACAAATAAGGGCAAAGGCCCAGATTTGTAAAGGGTAGGTGCTGCTCTAGTCAGTATTGCAAGGCCTAAGGCCCAGATACTCAAAGGTATTTAGGTATGTAACTCCTAGGTTCCAAGGCTAGTTTCATATAGAGAGGAAAGCCTAGCGGGCCCAGCCTGGGGTGGAAGGAGTGTTTTCACAAAGTCAGTGTGGAAGTAGGGGGCCTCTACATGAATTGCCCTCACTTCCCATAAACCTCCAAGATTCATGCAGCTTTTAAGAGATGCTTCATGTCTGTGAATGGAACCCAATGCCTTTTCCGCACCAACGAGGGGTTGGGTAAATCTTGCCTCCCAATGGAATGATCAAAACCCAAATTGGGGACCTTACTTGTATATGTGAGCTATTTTTTATCTATCTGATTAAACAGTTCCTTACTAGTTCAGCTGATGCTGCAGATCATTAACCATGATAGAAAAAGAAAATTCTGCTAGATTTATTAACTCATAACAAAATTGGTTTTATGTTCAAAATAATATAGTTAAGAATGGGTAAAAATGTACCTTAGGGTCATTTGCCCCCTTATATTCCCCATAGGGTTTGGTGAGAGTTAAAGACAAGTTCAAGTAATATTTTTTTTCATGAATATAGAAAAGTTGCCCAAGAACTGGCAAATTGTTTTAACATTCTGGCAAAGAAAAGCCTTGTCTTCCCTAAATAGCAGTTGTTTCATGGCTTTTTTGAAATGTCTTTTCCAAGAGTTAATGTTCCTTATATACAGGCAATCTCACTCCTCTTGCTAGTTGATAAAGAACTATACTGATTTTGATAAATACCTTATCAAACCATTACGATAGCAATTAAAATAATTGTTCATTTGAGAGAGAGAGAGAGAGTGTGTGTGTATACATACGCATGAACACACATTCGCTAATGTTTTTGCCCAAAGCCATGACCATTACCTGCCTAAGTGCGGAATTTAATCTTTTCAGAACCTCAAAAAACCTTGTTAGAAAATGGGACTTTGAAGAAAAAGTGGCTTTTTTCTTGGTTAGAGAGGTAAATCAATCTATTGTCCATGGGGAGCAAAGCTATTGGCAACATTATATTAAAGAAAAGAGGAGAGGAGCATTTGATTCTGGAGAGGAAATCTGTGACCTGTCGCAAAAAGTGAACACCAATTAGAGGAAATAATCTTGCAAAGGACTTTCCCAGGGAAAAGGGCAAAATACTGGCAAGAAGTTATTAAGAAGTGCTCATGCAACACAAACAAATCAGAAAAGCGGTGTTCAGCATTACAAAATTCTGCCCTGTTACAGAGTGGAATGAGTCATGATGATGATGATGGTTTCTGTACATAGACCTTGTGCAGTCACCATGTATTTTTCCACAGACTCAAGAACTAGAAGTTTCTGAGTATGTACAATTTCAGGCACAAATTTCTGTATGCCTAATCTGGATATGATTTGTGCAGGAATCAGATATTCTCTCAAGTGGCCATGTAAATGCTTAACCATGGACCTAATGTTTGTGTGCACATCAGGTATTAGTGTTATACAAGCTGTGTGTGTATGGAAAATGAATGAATGTAAGTGTGTGCACCTAACTTTGAAAATCTGTCCCTCAAGGTTGGAAGGTTTCTATGTAACACCCAGGGTAAGCCTGGTAGCATGGTACTGCTCACTTATCAGTATATTGACTAGAACTCTAGAAACTTGTGACTAATCATGTTTAGAAAGATGTATCCATAGGATGTAAAAGTAGAGTAAGATTTATTATTTATCAATACAGCACAAGTTGTGTGCAGAGCATTTTATAAACATTAATAAAATCACGTGTCTGGCCCTGAAGTGTTTGTTATTTTTTTGTATTCCAGTTGTGTCTAGAGGCCTCAACCAAGATTAGAGGAGCCAACCTGCTAGATGCTGTACAAACAGAGTGAGATTAGACCAGATAAAAGGGCAGGATTGGAAACAGAGGTGAAGTGACTTGCCTAAGGTTACACTGCAGGTCAGTACCAGAATCAAGGATAGAACCTGGGTCTCCTAACTCCCAGTCCAATGCACTGTCCCTTAGACATACTGCCAGTAGCTCACTATCTAAGAATAGACATACTGCTCAGTAGCTCACTATCTAAGAATCCAAGGAGCAGGGAAGCACAGGGGGAAGGAGCCTGAAAAAGCAGCTAGCTAACACGTCTTGTAACTTCCATGATGTTTTGTTATTAGATGCTGAGAACACTTCCCTCAGTGGAGGAATAAGGTTTGTAGGCTTGTTGGAAATGGTGTGTTTTAAGGAGGGACTTAACATAAGAGAGACTGAAGCTATGACAGACCAATTGGAGGAGGAGTTCTACCTATAAGGGGCCACATGGAAGAAGATGTGAAGGAGGGATTCAAAAAAGGCTGTGAATGAGAGGAGCTACATGGGTGAAGAAAGCAATAGAAGGAAAAAAGTACAGAGGGTTAAGCAGGAGCTTTTTCCCATCCCCTAGGTGTAGTAGTAGTGGAGCTGGTCATTTAACACACTTGGTAAAGGCCTGTGTTCTTAGACTAAAGGCTGCCATGAGTTGCATCTCATCCAGTGGACTGATGGCTACTTGCCTGTATTATGTTGTAACAGATTGTATTTCATACCCTGGATTTGTTCTCATGAAGTGAGTAAACAATTTAATGACTAACTTTTTCTGATTAATGACATTAAACAATTTCTTCAACACTTAGCATTGTGTATTGTACACAGTTAAAAATTCACTGATGTTGCCTCGCCATTCTGTAAAGCAAAGCATTACAGCAGGAAAAGCCATCAAATATATTGTTCTGCAACTTTTCAGGGTCTTAGAGAGACTAGTGAGCATTTGAATGATGTATGTAATTTATACATCACAATGTTCGTTTGTGTGAAGTATTGCCTAATTAAGTCTATACTTTCTGCCAGCATTTTGGCTAATCTTGTGCTATAAAAGTATGGAATGTTACCATGGGTTGTAAAGTCTATAGAAATGCATGTGGCGTTCAGTTCACTCAGCTGAGCACTGAAAAACACTTTATCAAAACTTTCATCAATTAAATTAATCTGTTTCAACACGGAGAGCAGAGTTGCCTACATAATTCCATTGTTACTGGCAGGAGACAGGAAGAGAGCACGCTATCAAGAATCATGGTAGCTGTTCATATATTTCACTGGATCCACAGGACAGGACCAGGCCAAGTGTCCTACCCTTCTCCTACACATGGCAAGCAGCAGCAGCCTTGCCCAGACACCATTGATTCAACTTGGACTTTTGGGTTTCCTGTTTGCTGTTTTGTGATTGGTTATGGTCCCCCTTCTTCTGTTGCCTCTCCAACCCCTCAGCTGCCCACCCTCTGTATGTCTGCCCATTATGCTTCTCACTCTCTCTCTCCTTTCTTCTTTCCTCCCTCTCAGTTTTCTTCTCCCTTATTCACTCCTTTCTACCATCCCACTTCAACCCTAAATACTTCCCCCTACATGCAAGTCTTATTTTGGCTCAGACAACTCTTTCAACTCTCTATTGTTGAGTGTGTGTGTGTGTGTGTGTGTGTGTGTGTGTGTGCGCTTATCAGTGCTAGAAACACTCTTTGCCATTTGAATGTATAGCTCAGTTTGATAACCTAGCATCTCTAAAGGAAATATGCTAATCTCCAGTGACATTCTGTATACATGAATGTCTGCATTATTAATGTGAAAACTTATCTCCAGAAAATATGAATACTGATCAATTGTCTCAGTTCAAGCCCTTATCTCCCAAATCAAAGATGTAGATAATCCTGTCTCTCTCTTGACAAAATAAAAGTCAAATGAAACCCTCCATATTTTCCAGTTGTTTCATATTTTACATCCTGACATTGGTCAGGGTGTGAAGTCTCTGAATTTCAGAACTGGTTTGATCTAATTCCCTTTTATGTTTCTATAGATTATTCTGTACTGACTGATCATTTGACCTATTCCTGCATCTTCCTACATATACACTTGGGATATTTTTGATCATGCCATTTTATCTAACATCAAAGGTATTACACCATGACAAATGAGCATAATGAAAAAATATAAAACTTTGGTATGTTAATATATATCTGAGGAGCAGGATAATAAAATATATAGAATTGTGATAATGTGAGTCACCTACCTAGCTGATTCTCTGACCCGTGATCTGATCACCATATTTGGGGTTGGGAAGGAATTTTCCCCAAGGTCATAGTGACAGAGACTTGGGGGGCGGGGGGAGAGGGGGTTTGCCAAGGGTTTCCTCTGAAGCATGGGGCCTGGGTCACTTGCAGGTTTAAACTAGTGTAAATGGTGGATTCTCTGTAATTTGAAGTCTTTAAATCATTATTTGAGTACTCCAGTAACTCAGCCAGAGGTTATTGGTCTATTACAGGAGTGGGTGAGTGAGGTTCTGTGGCCTTCAATGTGCAGGAGGTCAGACTAGTTGATCACAATGGTACCTTCTGGCCTTAAAGTCTATGAATATATTAACCAGTCAATAAAAATGAATTTTGAAACATAGTAACATGTATCAAGAATGTTAGAACTCAGTGCAATTTAGTCATCTCCATTCAGTAATATAAAAAGAATATAATAAGTTTAAGTTTATGATATAGTTGGTTAGATTTTGTCGAACACTATGTGATGAGGATTTTTAGATAAAGAGCCTCAAGGGGATGAAATATGGAGTGTGACTGGCACACAGAATAAATTCTGAATCTTTTTCCTGTAGATCACTGGGTTGAATGTCCAAATGTTATAATCTGACACCTATTTGATGGCTTAGGTGAGTTGGTGTCTCAGTCTAGCTCCTAGTAGAAAGCTGGCCACATCAGAAACTATCCCAATTGACTTCCTCATCAGAGAGTTCAAGGACTGACTAAAAATAGGGACTGAGCTACGTTTAAGTGGTATTTCTCTCCAAGTCAGGGTTGTGGCACATTATTTAGGTTGTGAGGAAACTTGCATTATCACACTTCCAGTGATTGAAACTGCTTTGTAGAGCATGGGACCATAGTCATGGCCCCACACTTAAGGATACAATCAAGCTTCCAATATCTTTACAACTCCAATGCAGCTTAAAAACCCCCAAAACAAAAACAAACCCCAATATAAAAACAAACAGAAACCAAAAAAACCCCAAACCCTCTTCTTTTGTGCTGAATATTTTTGTATTTAGTATTCAAGAAGAATTTTTTTTTTAGTTTGAAAAATGAGTCCAGTCATTGTAGTGTCTTTGGCTGATGGAAAATGTAAATTTCCTTCCTTTTAATAAATGTATCTACTTTCTTTTAGGGAAGCTAAAATGTTAAAAATTGGCCTTATGCATCCAAATGCCACAATTTCTTACTCTTTTCAAAGCACTAGTGAAGAGTATAATTTAGAATAAAACTAGTCTCATAACAAGTTATTAATTCTCAAACAGCCTGGTTCTGCATCCTGCTTCAGCCTTTTCTAAAAAAGTTCTCTGTTCAAAACAATTTTAATAACTAATTATAGTAAAAAATTTATAAAAAGGTTGGAAGCAAAATGTTTTGGAATTATTGGGGGTGGGGGGAAGAGGCAGGAATACTTTGCTCGACCTGAAGCATTTTTTCCCAGATTGTTGGTTCATGAAATTTTGAGATTTCAACTTTTCAACCTAATTCAGGACAGGAATTTTTTTTTTAAATCTAATTTTTTTTTCTGGGATAGGAAAACTGTTTCCTGCATAGTTCTAAACGTCAGATTAGAGATGGTCCAAATTTGACATTTCTGTTCCATGGGAAATTCTGACGTTTTGAAAAAAGTTTTCATTATGCTCTTGAACAAAACCTCAACATTTTGAAGTTTCCCATGGAACAGAAATTCACAATCACTTTTGCATTGGAAACATCAAACCAGTTTGGCCAAATTTATTTTTTCAATAAAAAAAATGGAGCAGAGCTGCCCTGACTTCTGGGGATCCCTGATACTGCCCAATATCTCAGGGAGTCCCTCGGCAGGTCCCTGGGAGTTGGGGGCAGCCTGTGAATTCCCCAGCAACGGGAGGAGTCCACCACAGAATAGGATTTCCTAGCAACCCTGAAAGCCCACGCTGCAGCTGGGGCTTCCATGGCTGCCAGACTACCTGCTGCAAAATCAAGAATCTTGACCGTGAGAGCCTCTGCTGGAGCCAGGGCTCATGAGGCTTCCAGGCTTCTCCTTGTACAGTCCTGGATAGGTTGCTAACTATATCTGATATAGAAAAAAGATCTAAATGCTATAAGAGTCAGCGTTATATTGTGTAAGATGAGAGAAAAGTGCACATCTCCAGGGAGGGTTTCTGGATGCATTGTGTGTGAGACCCAGTGGAAGAATAAAACCGTTGTATCCTTGGGGGTAGCAGTTTTAGGAAGTAATCACTTGAGACGCAGAGAGCTGTAGACCTTGAAAAGCAGCCATTTATTGCCACACACTGAACTAACCAACAACCAGCCAAAACCGGCTGGGCTATCCCCTAATAATCTAACTCAGTTGCCAGTGCCATAGCAACAACAAGATTCTATTACTATGACAACCAAACACAACATATTCCTCCCCTCTTAATGAGAACATCCCCTAAATAAAACAAACACTAAACTAGAGAAGGAGGCTGCCTCTGTTCCCTCCTAAACCCTGGGGATTATTTTGCCCCATAACTGTGGGCTCGCCCAAGCTAAAGATCCAGCCATTGAGGAGGCCTTCTGTCTCTAGGTGGATTATGGCAGACTTCTGGTTTTGGTGCACCCAAAAGTATCTTGGGCACAGGCCTGACAATGGGCTCAGGGTTCATAGTGCGAACGGATGAGGATGTGGTATCAGCTCACTCAGGGAAGGGGTGTATTTCCGCAGCAGGCAGTAATAGAGGGGGAAAGTCAGGAACAGGTGACTCTTGATTCGGTATCTCGCCGGATGTCAGGCAACTCAACTGAAGATGTGTCCTGGGGACTAGTATGACCTGGCAACAGCTGATCTACATGTCACTGCCAGCTGAGATCCTCGGCAGTCCGGACAATGTAGGAAACAGGTCCTGTTTGAGCGATGACAGTGGCAGGGATCCATTTAGCTCCAGAAGCATAATTCTGAGCCAAAACCAGCTGTCTTGGGCTAAAGGTTCGGTCTTTTGCTCTGGGTGCATGCCTGATGACTTGATCTTGTTGCTGATGTTGCACAATTTGTCGAGGTTCAGAAGGTTTCAGCAGATCAAATAAGTGCGCAGCTGTCGTCCCATCATTAGGAAGGCCGGGGATGCCTTGGTCATAGCATGAGGTGTGTTTCTGTAGGATAGTAAGAAGATGTCCAGATGCTTTTGAATGGATAATTGTCCCCTTGCCGATTTCAAAGCTTGTTGCATTATCTGCACAAATCATAATCCGTTGGTGGATGGATGATATGGTGCTGAAGTGATGTGGTGTATCCCATTTGCCTTCATAAAATTTCCAAACTCCTGAGAGACGAACTGCGGTCTGTTGTCGCTCACAAGTTGTTCTGGCAGATTGAAATGACTAAAGAGTCCCCGTAGTTTTTGGATAGTACTCTCTGCAGTAGTGGACTGCATTATAGAGACTTCTGGCTATTTAGAATGGGCATCTACCATCACCAAGAACATGCTTCCTTCTAGTGGGCCAGCGAAGTCAAAGTGAATACGCTGCCACGGGTTTTCAGGCCAGTCCCATGGGTGTAGGGGTGCCCACTGGGGTGCATTCCTCACACCCTGACACTTTTGTTTACTGGCACACTCAATGTGTCCCTTTTTGCCACAGTGTCGACACACCAGGACCTTACACCAGCATTCTGATGCATGGTGACCTGGCTTACCACAGCGGTAACATTCCTGACTCCCCACAGTTTTGTGGGTAGGTTCTTGTGACACCTTATGCACTCTAGGGTATGCACCAATGTATTGTGCCTCCTTTGTAGCCAGTTCTATGGATACCGCAATATCAACGGTCTTCTGTAAGGTAAGCTGAGCCTCTGTATAGCTTCCGTATAGCTTCACTGTGCAGGCCACACACTAACCTGTCACGTAGGGCGTCATTTAACATCTCCTTAAATTCACAGTGTTCCACAAGCTTTTTCAAAGTTGCTACAAATTGTACAACTGTTTTGTCTTCTTTTTGGTCCCTTTTGTGGAACCAATATCTTTCAGCAATTACCAGTGGTTTTGGAGAAAAATGGGACCCCAGGATTTTCACAATGTCACTGTAAGATTTGGTCTCTGGCTTAACAGGGTGTAGTAAGCTGCGTAGCAGGGAGTAGGTGTGACGGTACCTCCGATAAGGCTTTATGGGAATATGACATAATTGGAATTTGTTTTGTGCTGCCTGTGCCATGTAACATATCTCTGTAAAGGTTATGGTCTACTATATCTATTCATCCTATTTGTACGCATATATCATTTTGTACTTGAGATTAAGAATATTGTCTGTATACTGGCTTAATTTCTAAGTACACATATATCATTTTGTACTTGAGGTTAAGAATATTGTCTGTATACTGGCTTAAGTTCTAAGTAAGCTTTGTGAGGCATTTGGTCAGCTTCTTTAGGAAGGAATTCGCAAGGTTAAGTACCTAATCAGGAAGCACTTGGGGAACAATGCATCTTGGAATGCTCCAATCCACATAAGAAGTCTTCCTGGAGACATACAAGATACCATGTGGACAATGGCTTCTACCTGTAAAGACTGAGTCATGCATGGACATGTGACTTGCCCAGGTGACTCCAGAACTCCATCTCGGAGCTGGATTTGCATAGGAGTGAAGAGGTGGGGGTCTCCACCCAGGAGAGATTTAAACCCAAGAGAGACCCCTCCATTTTGTCTTCAGCTGGCTAAGGAGAGAGCCTCCCCACCCCCTAGGATACTTGGAAGAAACTGGAACAAAGGGGTGTGAGTAATTGCTGGACCCAGGCTAAAAGGGGATTAGTCTGTAAAAGGGAGCATTCTGGAACTGGTGAGGATCTTATCTGTATTCAGTGTTTGATTAGACATAGATTTACGCATTTTATTTTATTTTGCTTGGTGACTTACTTTGTTCTCTCTGTTACTACTTGGAACCACTTAAATCCTACTTTCTGTATTTAATAAAATCACTTTTTACTTAGTAATTAACTCAGAGTATGTATTAATACCTGGGGGAGCAAACAACAGTGCATATCTCTCTATCAGTGTTATAAAGGGCGAACAATTTATGAGTTTACCCTGCATAAGCTTTATGGAGGGTAAAACGGATTTATTTGGGTTTAGACTCCATTGGGGAGTTGGGCATCTGAGTGCTAAAGACAAGCACATTTCTGTGAGCTGTTTTCAGGTAAACCTGCAGCTTTAGGGCAAGTAATTCAGACCCTGGGTCTTTGTTGGAGCAGACGGGAGTGTCTGGCTCAGCAAGATAGGGTGCTAGAGTCCTGAGCTGGCAGGGAAAACAGAAGCAGAGGTAGTCTTGGTACATTAGGTGGCAGCTCCCAAGGGGGTTTCTGTGATCCAACCCGTCACAGTAGGTCTTAGCCCCTACTTAAGAATATTGGCACCTTCTTCTATTCTGCAATGTCATTTGCAATAACCAAAAGCTCAACATGCTCATTATATATGTGCCATTGCACGGTAGTCTCCTCAGAAGGTTCCAGCGGCACCGTAAGTGTAGCCATGGTTTAAGTTTCAGTTTGCATCATCAGTGCAAACCAGCCAGTTCGCACCCCATTCCAACAGCAAAAAGGTTTTTTGTTTGTTTGTTTTTTTAACCTTGACTTCTACCTTCTTCTGTTCCTGGGGCAGCACAAGGATCCCATTCTCATTGCCACGTTGTTGTATCCCTGGGGGTAGTGGTTTTAGGAAGAAATCACTTGAGACGCAGAGAGCTGTAGACCTTGAAAAGCAGCCATTTATTGCCACACACTAGCCAAAAACTAGCCAAAACTGGCTGGGCTATTCCCTAATAATCTAACTCAGTTGCCATAGCAACAACAAGATTCTATTACTACAACAACCAAATACACAACAAAAACCTCAAGGGACAATAGGGGAAACATGCTTAGAAGGGGCTCTTGCTACAAATGTTCCAAAGCACAAGCTGATGCACTGAGGATGGAGGCTGATCAAGCCCCTGCAGGCACAACCCCACTAGAGAAATATGCAATTCTGAAAAATGGGTAGTGTCACCCCATGTGGCTTGTAGCACAGACAGCCAAATTATGGCTGCCTCCTGAATTGGTTTGATACATTTATGCACTAGGGGAGAAGATAGACTCTCTTCACCCTCTACCACCTCTAGCACAGCCACACAATTGGTGGCACAGTTTTCAGTTTCCTCTGTTATGATTTAATATGGCTAAATATATATGTCTAGGAAGAAAGAAGGTAGGCCATATTTACATGATGGGGGACTCTCTCCTGGGAACCAGTGACTGAAAAGATTTTGAGGTTGTGGTGGATAATCGGCTGAACATGAGCTCCCAGTGTGATGCTGTGACCAAAAGGGCTAATGCAAGCCTGGGCTGCATTAACAGGGGACACTGAAATAGGAGTAAAGGGGTTATTTTACCCAGGGGCGGCTCTATGTTTTTTGCCACCCCAAGCATGGCATGCCTGCAGGCGATCCGCAGTCACACAGATTCGGCGGCGTTTCTGCGGGTGATCTGCTGGTCCCGCGGCTTCGGCGGGACCAGCAGATCCCTGGTACCCACCGCCGAATTACCACCAAGACTGCGGGACCGGTGGACCTCCCGCAGGCACGCCGCCGAAGGCCGCCTGACTGCCGCCCTCACAGCAACCGGCAGGCCGCCCCCCGCGGCTTGCTGCCCCAGGCACACGCTTGCTGCGCTGGTGCCTGGAGCCGCCCCTGATTTTACCTCTGTATTTGCCACTGGTACAACCTCTGCTGCAGTGAGGGTTGTGGTAGATTCACCAGCACTGACAATTTTTTAAAAATCAAGATTGGATGTTTTTCTAAAAGACATGCTCCAGGAATCATTCTGGGGGATATTCTATGGCCTGTGTTATACAGGAAGGCAGAGTAAATTATCATATTGGTCCTTTCTGGCCTTTGAATCCATGGATCAGAAAAGCTTCTAGGAGTACTCCTAGCACTGCCTGGCTGGGAACCATGTCTTCTTCCTAGGTGTTTGCACAGTACTAGACAATGGGGCCAAGACCCTCGTTGGAGTATCTGGACAATGCTGCAATACAAATAATGATAATTATAAAAAATACAAATAGAATATGGATGCTCTGCAGATCAAGAAACTGAGAGAGAGTGGGCCATGTTTTCTGATCCAGGCAATCTGTGCTTGGTGTTGGATGGAGGTAGGCAAAAGTGACAATAAATCACCTTTATGTTCCTTTTTTCTGAGACTGCTGGATGATGAGCCAGTCCCCATTTTCTGCTGTGTACCAATGGTCCTCAGAGATAGGGATGGCGCAGGCACACTCCCATTCCTCCAACCAGGGAATAGGTAGTTTAGGATCACATGTACATTGGTAAAATGAAATACCATGGCAGTCTCTCTTTCTTCATTCTCTGTGATGTAAAGCAACTGAGGAAGATCAAACGATTACAGTCAGATTTCAAATGAAGGCCTGGTCCTGCAAAGGGATCCATCCATGTGGCTGGACCCCTATAGCTACACAGCTCACTTTGCAGAACTGGGGCTTATCACTGCAAAAAGAATTGCTTCTATTTCTGCCTTCCCCTCTTTTGTCACAGTCATTTATCAAAGGAATGGATACCTCTATATCTACACAAGGAGAATAAATTTATTCTGTAATGTCTTCAGTTCTTGATAAGAATATCTTGCTTTGAATAAAATCATTAGAATACAAACATAGCCTCATTTAGTTTAAATATTTAGTATTGTGGCTGGCTGACCATTCTCCCTTTTCTCAAAAGCTATTCATACTTTTAAGAGTAGACAACCAGAATGGCTAATGAATTAAGCAACAGAACATTAGTAAAGTCAAAATAGTACAATTTACATCCAGCTTTTACAAAATCCATGAGGTCCATGGTACTACATCACTTGACAGTGCTATGAAGGGGTCTAAGAAGCATTAAAAATGTAACACATTCTCATAACAAATGCTATGATTGCTGTCAGATAACTTGTTTTCTTTGGTGTTGTACTACAGGTTCTATATCAAGAAAGATGACAGAAAATAACTTGCTAAATGGCCCTTTTACTTCCCCAGCAGCTCAGAGGGATGTAAATAGAATGATCCCATTACAGCTGCAAGCTTATTGTGGTCTAAAACCCAAGAATAATGTCCATAAATGCAAAAGATTTAAATTTGGAGCCACTGAACAATATATCTGATCTAGATAAAGTCCTAGACACTTACTTTCTCTTGGCAAGGGACAAACATAGTAACAGGGCTGAAATTAAGTTAAGTGGCTGACATTTGTGACAAGGCTGATG
This sequence comes from Emys orbicularis, assembly GCF_028017835.1. Taxonomy (NCBI): domain Eukaryota; kingdom Metazoa; phylum Chordata; order Testudines; family Emydidae; genus Emys; species Emys orbicularis. The sequence goes on along the minus strand of NC_088687.1, from coordinate 77,120,668 downwards.
TCTCTCTTTACTACAAAAATTCAGAATGTTAAATTCTTATTATGCTTTTAGTTACTTGGATATGGGCTATTATCTCTCACAGGACCACAGTGCCAGCTTTAATATGGGTGTTTTAACTGCTTGTATGTTCATCGAAGGCCCTGTTATGCTAAACATTGTACATATACATAGCAAAAGGCAGCCCAAACCATGAAGCACTTACAGTCTATACAGACAAGAGGTAAGAGAGGTATAGATATTCACTTGGAGGTCACTGGCACAGCCAGGAATAGAACCTACCTGTGACCATTATTAAAGATTACATGTTGAAAGGATTGGAAAAATATATAGGGGGAAGAGACAGAAAGGAAGAGATACATGAAATTATTGAAAAAATATTTTATTAGTTCACAATCACTTTCAATATGGCTAGTGAAATGCAGCATCATTTTTTTGTGCATTGAAAGAACAGTGGATATTTTATCCACATGAACTCCCACACTGGCTGGTTAGGAGGCTGTGAGGAATACACCCAGTTCACACACAAGTAGTTCCTGGTGGTATGTATGCAAAGATTTTATGAACTACACCTGTAACAGTTGGAAGTCCTAAAAAATATGAAGTCTAGGAAGTTAGATGGGAAGTGTCAATAGAATAAAGCATGCTGTTTCTTTTGACCTTATGTTGCATCTGAATATGTGTATAAACACTAGCATCAGAAAGAAAGGCACCCACAGTGAGCTGAAAACACTTGATAAATAAAAGCTGATCTTCTCTTCAGCTCTTGTAAACTAAACCACATATTTTCTTCAGTGTTACAATACCTGAATTGGCCAGAGATATTACATTATACATGGAGATTAGACTGGAGCTGAATTTGGCAGAAAGGGAGAAAGAAGCCACAGAATTTTAAGTAGTGCTGTGATATTGCACCCTCTGTGGTTGCTGTGAAGATTTGCTTCCTGTAATGAATAATGCATGTAGTATTCTTTATTTCAAAGAATAATAGGCTACTTAATGAAAAGTTTGAAAGAGGTTATAATTCACCTGCCTGAAGAAGATCCCCCACCAAAAAGTAGATGGCTCATTATAAGGCTAAGTTGTATTGGTACTAGCAAAAATACAGAGAGCAGTTTATATATATATATAAAATCAGTTTATAATTCATTCTCATATATAAACTGCTCTCTGTATTTTTGCCAATACCATTTTCTTTGGTTACTTCAGGCAAGTAATTTGTAACCTCTTTCAAATTTTATATATATAATCTCTCATACTACAGAAATCCAATTTGCATCTGAGTAGAGATAAAGATGCATACTGAAGTATAAAGATGCAAGACAGACTAATATGCCACTAAAAGATAGTTTCAATATGCTACCTGCTAAGAAGACAAGGAGGACATGCAATATTGACTTGACCTGGCATTTTTTCTTCATTAACTTTCAAAGCAGGGAAGACTTTGCATATGTTTTTGTGCATTTACATGTTGCATTTGAGAAGGATATTGTGTTTCAAGCAAAGCAAAAGAGTGTCAGTAAAGTTAAGCAGAATCTGTCTGTGGAACTTAAATGTAAAGATTCACATTCCAATATGAAGGGAACAGGGCTTTTTGGTAACTACTGGCTGTAGAAAAGTGAATGCAATCTTTAATATCAGTCATTCCATAACAGTGTTGCACTGAAACTGACTGGGCCCAGTAGGCTAGAGGGCCTTCCGCTTGTATGGGAGTTAAAGTAAACGTCAGACATTTCTGAGTCAACTTGAATTAACTAAAATGGATATTCAGGTACTTCAGCTAATATAAAGATTTGAGTTGCCTCAGCTAGTCTGATTTAATTACTAGCACCCTGGGAAGCAAATGTACAATGTTTTTCAACTTCTTTATAATTTTATACAGAAACTTACATTAACAAAATGTTAAAGCTGCACAGTTGAACACTCACAAATCATAAAGGACCAGAATTAAGGCTGCTTTTACATGCTTAGCTCTGCCCTCTTCTGCATATGCATTACAGTTGAGGGCTTGATTCTGCTCTCATTTACATCAGTGTACAGCAGAAGTAACTCCATTGAAATGAATAGAGTTACACAGGTAAAAAATCAGTAGAGATCAATATCAGGCTCATAAAATTTAGATGGAAAAAGAAAAAAGATCAATGGAAGGCGCTTCATATTCCAGGACAATGAAGCTCTATTGGCTTCCAAATGTTTGTGAGTGGTGAATATACATTTCATAACCCAATTCCCTTGCTTGAGTCTCTGCAGCTAGTTTATACTGCAGTTGAATTGAAGGTGTTTAAGGAGTGCTTATTTTACACATCCTAACTCTAATGGTTATGCCAAAGTGCATAGGAAGGAACCCTACCCCTGCACAGCTTACTTCAGGCCTTTTACATTTAAGTCAACTTTGTAGTGAATTGGCTAGTCACATAGATCTGGGGTTGAGGCAAGGACACCTGCAGACTTTAAGGTGCACGGAGTAAGTTTCAAGGGCTCCTGCAGACCTCAGACAGTAGGAATTTTAGCACTTTACATAACTCCCCAAAATCTGTATCTGCATGTTGGTCAATGAAATGAATCTGAGAGTTCTGGGGAAGGAAATGCTGCTTGTGTCACATCAGCAGGTGGGAAAGAGAAGGAAATCGGGCTTTAATAAGGTGGGGAGATTCTATCCCACCCAAAGATGGGGACCCCTTCTCCATTCAACACATTCATGGTTCAGACCTACTATAAAGGGGGTGAAGTCTCTTGTGGCTGCCCCAATTAATCTGAAGTATTGGGATGACAACAGCATATGGGGGGAGCACATGAACTCTGCCCAGATGTGCTGCTCGTGTGGGTTTAGTGTGATGGGGTGTTCACTACACACTAGCCTGGAAGGGTTAATGAGGCTGAGAAAGGACCAATTAACTGGATAGGCCACACCTGAGAGGAATTAGGTGGCCTACACAACCCCTGATTGATGATGGAGCCCAGCTGAGGAGGAAGTCTGCAGTCACTCTCTGGGTATTAAAGGGGAATCGGAGGAAACCTATGGGTGGGAGAGCTGAGCAGATCTGGGCTTTGAAGGAAGGATTTACCTGGAAGCTTGAGAGAGGTGCAGTAGGAAAAGGCTCAGGGAAAAGACAGCAAGATGGAATGTTGCAGATGGGATGGTGCAAAATGGGATGTTGCAATGTGCAGCGGCCAATGGGAGCTGTGGGAAGCGGCAGCCAGCATGTCCCTGCGGCCACTTTGCCTGTAGGTGCCGATTCCCACAGCTCCCATTGGCCGGGAACAGAGAACCATGGCCACTGGGAGCTGCGGGTGGTGGTGCCTGCAGATGGTCAATATCAGCAAAATGTCTCGTGGCCCACAATCAGATTATCCCAGTGGTCCACCACTGATTTAGAGGTTCGCTGATCTGGAACCTGGAGTAAAGGGCAGGCCTCAGTTCCCCTATTGCCACTGGGGAAGCGACACAGTCAGGGCAGTGGATTTGAAGACTGCCTGGGATGACTTATCCTGTGGGACTTTAATTCCCTAGAAGAGAGAAAACACATAATGACCTGGCTGGAGGGCCAAGCCATGAAAAGGGAACATACTGTGGTGAGAGCAAATGAAGGAAGGAGGCATCAGCCCTGGATGGAGCCAATCCCAAGAGCAGGTAGGAGGAGCCCTAATGGTAAGTGGACGCTTTGACAGTTATGCAAGAGGAAATATGTGAATAGGTCTTTATTGTTTTTACCCTTTGCTCTGTGTGCTTTAGACCATTGGGTGAATGAATGAATAATGCTTTGTTTTGAAGATACTGTTTCTATGTCACTGCAAACTTAACCTATGTGAGGCTCCCAAAGGGAAACTTGTACAGGTGCCAGATTCAGCTGGCCCTGTCACATTAACTGGGTTGGGAAATAGTGGGGGCTGCTGTCCAGAGATGCAATGGCAGAGTGTTGAACTGTGTGCTTGTGCCCGGAGAGGGGTAAAGGTAACTAGGAAGATCCCCAAAAGGGTGCAACTCAAGAGGAACAAAAAGGAGTCTCAAACCCATTTTTCCAGTGACTTTATATGGATGTAAAGATAATCTGAAGTTATAATTACGATAAATGTTGCAGAAGTGTTATTAAACTGCATTATTTAGGGCTCAACACAATCTCTGTCTGTGATCAGAATGAGCCCATATGGGGAGGGGCAGATTATCCCACATCTGCCTACTTCTTGCACTTCCCTCAGATTATCTGGCCATTATCAGATGCAGCACACTTGACTAGAAGGACCTTGGTCTGATCCAGTATGGCAATTCCTATGTTCCTCAGTTACAAATATTCTCAGGCAAAATTCCAAGTTTCAAATCTTACTTGTTCCAGCTGTAGAGCTTGTCAAATAAAGGTTTTTATTCTGACTGAAAGTTATATTTTGTGTTTCTTTATGGAAAAATTATCTCCATGTGCCTCACCTTTCCTGTCTGTAAAATGGGAATAATATCTGCCTGACTCTAAAGGAATGATGGCAGGACTTCATTCATAAAAGGCATGAAGTGCAGAAGATTAAAGACAATCAGCGGAAAAGAAGGGACCCAAACTCATGATTTTCTTGACTTCAACCCCATGGATGTTCCTCTACATTGCGAAACAATGTGGCTGGTACAGAGTGAGGGCTAGGAAGAGAGGCAGGAAAGATGAACATCTGTCAAATCCTTTGTCTGTCTGAAGCATTTGGATAGCAGTCCTGGTTAGTCCAGAGCAATGTAGGGCTCAGTTAGGATTTGCAAATATAGCTAATTTAACCAACTCCAAAACAAATATGCTCCAGGACAAGGAATGTGCACTGCTCCTCAGTAAGAGTTAATTTCATAGCAAATTTTAACTATTGACCCTCAGTCATTTGGGCAGTAGAAATTTAAATAAAGTCACAAGATAACTCTTGTATATGCATTGAAATTTCACTTAATAAAAAGTAACCAAATATTTTTCTCCAGATGTGCAAAAACGAACACATTCACACCCAACATAAACGCTTCTGCAAGAAATACGAAAACAGGGGATTACAATACTAACTGTTAGGCATCCTTAAGTACCATCCTTGGGAACCAGAATAGTTAGAATTCTATGAAGGTGACTTGTTTTTTTACAATGAGAGCAATTAAAATGGAAAGGGAAGATATTGGAAGCCAATTTATGTTACTCTACAACGTATCACATTTTGTGTGTACGCTACTTTTGCTACTAAAATGGAAATCAGGGGAACTGATTAAACACAGCTCTTTACATTAGCTAACATTTAAACTTTAGGCATCAAAAACATACAGGAAACTATTCAGAAGCATACTATGGCAAGTAACCTGTTTAATTTTCAACATGTAAAGGATGAGAGGATTCCATCATGAATTTAGTCCCTCTTGGATGGCAAGTCAATTAATGTTCGTAGTACAACTGTAAAGACCTTATTTCTGTGATGACATTTCAAGACACACAACAGAAACAGCAGGATAAAACTTGTTTTCATTATACAGTTCAACAAAAATCAGGCGAGATGGGTTTTTCCTTTATTTTTAAGTCCTTTCATTAGGAAAGCATTAACCATTTGTGAGAGAAGCACTAGTTCTTTGTTTTAATGTCTAATTTATGGAAATACTGTGTAAATGGTCACTAACTAGGTACATCTTCTGTCCTAATATAAAGTTATGCTAGTTGTAAAGATCTTTGTAGAAAGTACAATTAAATGATGCATACAGATATCTTGAAATTAGTTGATAATGTAACTAGTTAAGTCTCTAAACTCCATCCTTGATCTTCTAGCGTACTGGATAATGGATCATTCACAAGATGGAAGTAGTGCACTAAGAGTGCACTTAGGGCTTGTCTACCCTTACAGCACTGCAGCTGCAGAGCTAGAGTATTTAGTGTAGATGCTACCTATGCCAACAGGAGAGCTTCTCCTGTCAGTGTAGGTACTCCACCTCTGAGAGGTGGTAGCCATCTTGACGGGAGAAGCCCTCCCATTCACAGTGCTGTCTATACCAGGGGTTAGTTTGGTATAACTGTTGCACTGTTTGTGCAACATTCAGAGAAAGTATACAATGAATGGGGGGAAATTCCAATAGAATCTCAAACAACCATTTTGTAATGGGTAGGTTTATAGCATTTTAAAGTGCTCCAATACTGACATCTTTACATGTAGTTACAAGAAATTCAGTGATTAGTCTTAAAAGTTCTGGCATTTCTAATTCCTATCAGAAATCATTTTATGTTAACTTTACATTTTGGTGCTTTCTCCTTTATATTTTGGTAGAAAATACCTCCCTTTAAAAATTTTCTACAAAAGGTACAGCTACCTTGCACACTCCTTTTGGCAGCATGTAGAGTACTAAGGGGTCATGTCATGTAAGCAGCAGTGTAGACGGTGAGGCACTAGTAAGGCAGAGTAAAAACACTACTGAACTCTGTGGATGTATCCTACAGGGCTCTCTGCTTGCTCAAGCTGTGCATCCTTATCTGTGCAGCTATTTTTAGCATTGTAGAGTCTCACTTCCTCCCTGCTGCTGGAGCCTTTCCCCTCTCAGGGAGCTGCTGGAATGTTTCCCGGCCATAGGGAAAGACTCCTGCAACAGGAAGCTGCCAGAGCTGCTAATACTGCCCAGCTAACTGGCTGGAACACTGGGGACCAGCAAGGAGTCAGAGAGGTCATAGCCATCCTCTTCACCCAGCTTGGACTCCACCAATACAGAAGAACATTCGGCTCCGGCTGCAGCATCCCCATTGCTCAAGTAGGGGATGGGGTTAGGGAAAGTGGGTGACACACTGATCACATCCTTCCTCCCAGGAGCAGGGTGAGGAACAGCCTGCAGTCTCTGAAGCCACCATCTGGCACCACACAATCCTGTTCCCCTGGATAGTTCCACCCTCAGCCATAGCTAGAAGCTCAGCAGCTTCCACAGTCTTAACAACAGTCCCAGTCAGATCCAACCCATACTTCTTCCCCATCTCCAGCATCTGCCTTTGAGCCCTCCACAAGGAGGTGCTCCTCAGATTCCAGGAGTCCCTTCTGTCCAAGCATAGTTGATTGAGTCACATCAGCATGGAGGTCTCAATGGGGACGACACAATATCTAAGGCTAGGTGGGGAAACAGATACCAGCAACACAGGCAAGGATTGTCTCCTGGTGGCTCTCCAATGTCCCAGCCCTTCCCCTTCCCAGTCTTTCCTGCACTAAGACATGTAATCATGATATTTCACCAGCAATAATGTCTGTGGAATAGACTACTGTCTTTTAAGATAGATGTTTCATATGTAGAATCTAAGGCTAGAACCTCAGATTTGAATAGCCACCCATTAACGTAAGCAACTCTCAGCCATATTTTTAAGCCCTGGTCCACACTACAAATGTATGTTGGTATAACTACATCACTCAGAGGTGTGGAAACGTTGATGAAACTTGTGATGGAATTTACTGATATGGCCCCAGAGTCGCTAGAAGACAGGGAGAAAATTCCACCTCTGACTTCCTGCTCCTACCACCTCAATATGGGGAAAGGAAAGCCACTCCAGAGCAGGAGCTCAGCCCTGCTCAAGTGGAGACAGGGAACTCGTTGATGGCCTGTGGTGCTAGGCCAATCAGCAGGTACAGGGATGAGGCTGGAGAGAAAAGTAACATAGCTTAAGTGAGAGCACATGTGGCAGCTGCTACTGGGAGGAGGAGCAGACCCAAACTCAGCCTGAACTTGGGTGATGGGATCAGCCTAGGGTGCAGTCCAGGCACATTCACAGCCACATTTGGAAGAGTCCCAGATGCAGCGGAGGTGCCCTGGTCACCGAGCAATACAGCAGAGACTGTCTTAAGTCTAAGGTCTCACCAAAGGGGGCAGAAGGTACTCTGTTTTGGGACTAAGGCCAGAGGTTGGAGGGGGGGGGGGCTGTTTGGACTGGACTTTTGTGCTAGAATGTAGTTATAGGTATATTTAGGCACTGGGGAGTCATTACATTGGCAATTGCTGGGAGGAAGGTATGTGTGACTCTTCATAGGGGCCCCTGAACAGTCCCTTGTGGCAAGTGAGGTTTTGTCTCTGCCCAGATAAGTGGTGTCAGCACTTATTTCTGGTGTTAATTTCTGTCTCTCCGAAGGTTGTGGAAGGGAACTGAGGTTTGGGCCTAATAGGAGGTAAACCAAGTTCTCTCAGGCACATGGCTTGGGATTTGAGATCCACTCAGCCAACCTAGGATGACCCCAATGTTTTTTTACATGGCCATAAATAGTGGTGCGCTTCTCTATCTCATATTTGCTCTTACTTTCTCCCCCTCCCCATTGATTCTTCTTCAACTCTGGTACTAATTCCAATGAAGTAATGAGATGCACCTGCTGATGAATGAGTGAAGTGCTTAGCTGGGAGAAGACACTCCATCCTCTTACTCTTAGCTACAATTTCACCAAGAATGCTTGAGCCTTATTTGGCATGAGAATTTTATTTTCTCCTTACTTCTTGTACTGGCTTATCCCATTTATCTTTAAAATAAAGATTTCTGTCTCCGTCTTCTCTTCAAAGAAACATTTGTTTGGAAATGGTAACTTCAAATGTAAACAAACTTGCAACACAATCTTGCCTCCAACTGCACATGCTGTCCTCCCTGTCCACTCCCTCTTCATAGACTTTTAAGACCAGAAGTGATGATCTAGTCTGACTGCCTATATAACACAGGCCAGAATTTCCTGCATTAAATCCTTTTAAAGGTGCCTCCACCGTGATAGCTGCTGTTCATGAGCCCAATCCTATGTGGCACCAGTGCCCTCAACTTTCACCAAGAGCAGATGAATAGGATACAGCAGGAAGTGGCTTGTTCCTCTAAAGTCTTATGATCTCATTATACTCCCACTGACTTCAGTGGTGCAACAGTCAGGTTCTTGATGTGATAAAGCAGTAGAGTTGCTGGCTTAGGTCAGAAGTTGCTGCTTTAGTGTATTTAAACAAAAAGCTAAAGCTTTCAAACTTTATTATCTAATGTGCCTGTCTCTTTGCAACAAAGGTGAATTTCTGATCTTCATTAAAAGCAAAGTAATTAGTCAAGTAATTTCTGCTAACTGATGCATTCTGTGTGACCTTTAGAGTTGAGCACAGCCTTATTTTGCCTGCAGCTTTCCTTTGCTACATCGCTCAGTGCCTTAAAAAGATTAATTTTCTGGACACACAATCTAATTACTCTGAAAAATTCCTTTGTCAATATCAATACATAATTCTGTTTTGACTTATATGGTCACAATACATTAACTCTTAGAATTTCTTTTTTATTACTGATTTTCATAAACATATTTTAAACCCTTTCATCTTACTGCATATCTGAGTTCTAAACCAATAAGTTAGTGTAATTAGAGTTCCACAAGTAAGTGCTTGGAAATTTTTCCACTTTATGGAGAAGCGGAAGTTTCACGTAACAATACATTTCATGGATGCACGTAAAGATTTCCCTTTCTCAAACAGCAGCAGTTTACAAACTAATTCTTTTCCCACTGATCATTTTCAGTAAGGTGAATTGTTTTCTCTTCCACAAACTTCTTAGGCTATCTGACTTCAAAATGTCAGATAAAGGCAGAAGTGGTGCTCCATCTTCCTGGAGTAGGAAGAAGAGTCTACATTACATTCTTCACAGAAGACAGCATTTCAATCCATTTACAGAAGAGTATACTTTATTTAATATACATTTAAACCAAATCATGTACTACACATGTGTTTATTCCAGGAACAAGTGAATGAATTTTGCCTACCTTTTTAATCCACTAAAAACTCTTAAGTTCCAAATCAGGAGAAGAATTAGATACTTTTAACATAGTAATAGCAGCCTCAGAATAAGGTTATATGCACTGGACAGTCTTCCTTTTTTCACAATAAAAGGGAATGGGGATAAAGTGGGAAAACCCTTTTCTGTACTGGGGAGATGGATTCAGTGCTAAAATACTTAGATTTAAGACCTATTTTTGTAGTGCTCCTAGAACTGCACTTGTTACAGATTCTCATGCTTCATCTTACTTGCTGCAAGTCTCTCTACACTTATTCTGAAATTGCAGAAAACCACAGATTTACTCTCCTCTCCACCTCTATCTTTTGTTTGGAGCATTGGGATTTGTTTTTTGAGGGGAGGGATTGGGGGCTGGGTGGGATGACAGTACTGTATGTTGTAAGCCACTTTTCCTGGTCTTTAGGTTTTCCTCTTGCCTTAGAAAAAGACTCTTTAGATCTAGATCATTACCATCATTCTACTTCCACTGTTCTTCCCATCAGAAGTACATTTTATTTCTCTCAGGGGCCTCAAACCAGTGATTTACTCCAGTGGAATAGTCAACTATTCCTCATTGCATTCTTGGACACTAAAAGTAAATAGACCATGCTAGGCAATAAAATAATGTATCTTTATACCTGCTATCAGCAGTACAGAAATCACTCAAATCACACTTTATCCCATATGGAATAAAATATGGCAGCTATTTAAAGGTGAACAGAGAATCTTCCACAACACTTTGGGAGAGGAAGTGAGGAATACACTTGAAGCTATCAGCAGAACTTGGGTGTGGTAGAGATGCAGTTAATGTATCTGTGGAGTTCTGGCCAAATTCTAACAATGTAAATATTTCTTCTCTTTTAAAAAAGTGGTGTGGGAGCTTCAATTTACACAAGTGGACAGAATCTTTATTTTACATTCCACATGAAGTACAGTGAGTTCAGTGGCGCTACTTCAATTTATACCAATTGAGGATCTGGCCCTGATCCTCAAGCAACATAGGATCATCTAACATGAGCTTGGGGTAGTGGTCAACACTGGCTCAGCAGGAAGCATGCCAACTCTTGATTTATCTTCACAAGCCTTCACAGGAAACTTATGAGGTTAGTTTCCCAACCAGCTTTACTTAACTACCAGTTTCATGAAGCTTTTTGAGATTTCAAAATTTTTCCTATTTTTCATGGGGATGAAACCAAGAGTTTTTCTTGGAGAGCAACCCACAGCAGGCTAGCTAATAGCCCCATGGTTAGGGCACTTAGCTGGCATGTGGGAGTCCCACATTCAAGTTTCTGCTATGCCTGATTGTTACTGTCTGTGTTAGAATTTGGCCCGAACTCCAGTGTAAATTCTTCTGGGCTGTAGTCAGTGTCTCTCTGGCATAATAATCATTTGTACAAAGTGGGGCCAATCCAATAGGAGATATTGAGAGTGAGACACCTCAGAATAGCCAGTAACCTGGTGGTCAGGACTCATTTGTGATGCAAGAGACCCAGTTTCAAGTTGCTGGTCTGAATCCGACAGAACAGGGACTTGAACCTGGATCTCTTATATCCTACATGAGTGCTCTGACTCTGGCTATCAGGGGGTGGCAGTCTTTCTTATTTATTTGGTCTAGAAAATCCAACCTGCAGCATAAAACTTTCCCAGCAAATTTTTTTTTTTTTTGCTAAAACTGGCTGTGTCAAGTTGGATCCCCCTCTTCCAAGGTGCCACCTAATGTACTAGGGTTTCACTGACCCTGCCTGCTCCACTAGCCTGGGCTCCTTCTCCCTGTTTTGCTGAATCAGGCTCTCCGGCCTCTGGCAGCACACAGACAGAGGTAGGGACGCACCAACAGTAGAATCACAGAGAGTCTGCAAACAGTTCTCTATGGAAAGAGTCAACTAGGAAATTGCCCAGCACTCAACTGCAGCTCACCTCTGGAAAGTACACCCAAAATGATATTGTCTTGCACTGTAGAGAAATCTATACAACGTAAACTCATAAATTTGCCCCCTCCCTCAATGTGGAAGAAGATATGCACAACTTCTTGCCCATCCCACCCCACCCCACCCCCCATTATAAATTGCACAAACTGGGTTTTATAATAAACAAAAACAAGTTTATTAACTACAGAAGGCAGATTTTAAGTGATTATAAGGGACAGCAAACAGAACAAAGCAGATTACTAAGCAGATTACTAAGCAAATAAAACAAAACATGCATACTAAACTTAAGATCCTAGAGACTGGTTTCAAGAAGTAGTTTCTCACCCCAAAGGTTGCTTTTGAGCAGGTTGCAGAAATTCTTGAAGGCTAGCTACCCTGATTTCAGCTTCACCATATTCACATATTCCCTTTCCCAGCCTGGATTCAACTCCTCGCTGCCTGTGTCTTTGTTTCTCAGATCTTTCCAGTATCATCCTGGATGGGGATTCAGTGAAGAGTGAACCAAGATCAACCTACTCCCCAGCCTTAAATAGAATTTACATAAGGTGGGAACTTTTTTTCCCCCAGTCTTGACCTCCTCTTCCTTTTAGTGAAAAATTACTAGAATTCCAAGATGGTGTTTAGTACCTTGCTTTGACCTTGTAGTGTCAAAGCAAGGTCCCAGGAGGCTTCTCAGAAAGGAGAAAGATTAGTATCTTCAAAGTCTTATTGTTTCCTCCTAATGGCTCATCAAGACTGATGGCCTGCTTTCTGGGGGGTGTTTCCCAACTACACACACAGTTGTAATTGTTACATAGTTAATATCCCTAACTTTAGATGCAAAAATGATACATGCATAAAAATTGGATAAACACATTCAGTAAATCATAACCTTTCCAATGATATCTCACATGACCCATCTTGCATAAAACATATCTTAGTTATGCCATATTCGTAATACAACAATATTTTTTCTGGGTGCTCCAAATACTTTTTAAAAAGTATTTGGAGCACCCAGAAAAACATGCAATAAACCATTGTAATTTCTAACACACCCACCTGTACACACACTTTTTGAAACTGTATGCATGTGTACATGGGCACTTCTGCAAGAACTTGACTGTCAGGGTTTCCCAGTTACAGTGAGTGTACTACAAATGGATTTTTGAGGATGCACCAGATATTTTGAAAACTTGTCTCTAAACTTATTGCCATTGTGACGTGAAAGGTTAACCGGTTCTTTTGCCTCCTAAAAGAAATATTAGCCTCCACTTGCTTTCTATATTTAGAAAGCGGCACTGTTACATCAACTCATCTCTTTACTCACCTTCAGTGTGCTGCTCTGACTGGGCCTAAAATTATCAATGATCACAGCATTCAACAGGTAGTCAATCATCCACTCTTCCACATAAAACACTTTTCCCTCCCTAAGTTATTCTGTAGCCAGTTGTCCACAAAAGGACCTAGTATTATCCACAGCATCCATTTACTCAGGGCTTGCTAGATATTTACAGTGCCTCTTAAGTTTCCTGTTTATTAATCTCTCTGTTATTCTATGAGTACAGAGACTGTAACTTTAGTGTTTTCAAGACTTATTACAGATTTTCATCTTTTGTGTGCTTTGCCATGCTACTGTGCAATACAATAAAAAGTATTACATGAAATCAGAGCTGCCTATGTTGCTATAATATAGCTGTATGCTGGTACTCTCCCAGTGGTGAGGAGAATTTATTTCTTCAGAACCTTTACATGATTACAGCAAATGTTTTCTCATCTCATGTTTCATCTCACTGGTTTCTAGGAGTTTCTATCAGCATTCACATCATGACCTCTTGAGTTTAAAAATTCCACCATTCTTTAGCAAATAAAACAACAGTACACACATTACACAAGACACTAGAGAACAATATGGCTGAAATATTGTGTTCTGAAAAAAATTAAAGATCATTGTTCTTGAAAAACTTATTGAACTAAAGGGCTTTGAAAAAACTGTTTTCAAATCAAAAGATGTATATTAGCAAAATATAGAATTATGTGACACACAACTGTGAAAATTAATCATAAGTGGGAAAAGAACAGAGCCTGAGATTACATCTCTCACCATAGTGTAGACTAGAAGGCAAACAACTGATTAGTTGTGAGCAATGCAATGGTCATATAACATTCTGTCTACCATAACAAGACAGTTATATTTCTATCAAGATTTATACCACAATAAACTTTGGTCATTGTGCTAGGAGGGCTGTCATTTGAATTTGATATGTGGTTCACCCTCCTACTCTCAACCTTCAGCCTCTAAACTATATATGCAGCCTCTGAAAGGTGATGGCTATTTACTTGTAGCATGTTCTGAACAGTGCTTGTTTGGTTTAAGTGACTTCTCAGCTGACATCAGCAAATTGAAAATAAATTGGGACTGCATATACATCCTTGGCTACTTTCACTGAGATTCCCTGGCTAAGATAATACATTCCTCTCTCCTCAGAAGCAGAAGAACATGTAAAAAATATGCTGAAGCACAAGTGTGCCTTACTGGAATTCTTATATGCTTGAACAACTAATGTAAAACTGGGCATGTAATTCTCCGTGAACAATATCTATTGCTTGATGTACACTGAAAGCAATAAACCAAACTCTTCCTCAAGCTGTCCCAACTGAGCATAGCAAGGAGTGGCTTCAATCTGACAATGTACATTTATGTCATTAGTCTGCACCTGCAATTTCACATGGAGCCCAAAGATACTTCAGCATAAGCAAAAAGTTGCTAATCAGATAGGATGTGGGCTTCACTTCCAAATAATGGGATGTCTGGCCTTTGTCTGTAGCTGGTATTTTGCTATTCATGCAATTTGCTTACATGGAGAACACTCTGTTATTAGAAGTACCATAGAGAGATATTAAAACTTGGGAGCAAAGTTGAACAGGGTAAAGGTAGATTTATGCATGGCAGGTGGGGATTTTTAAATCCCCTTATCTCTGTTTCTAGCTCTGAATTTAAATAGGTCCACAAAGATATCTGTATGCAACAGATGCTGTCATCACTTGCAAAAGTGATGACAAATAGCATAGAAAGTATTAATTATCCATTTATAATCACAACAGCACATTCTTCACTGTCATCAGTTAGTGCAGTACCAGTTTTCTTTCCTAGATCCCTATCACGATTCCTCTTCTCAATAAGTTATGAGAAGAAAAATATAGCATAGAGACCTATTTTAAAAACACTACCGGGGAAAGTTAGGCACATGCTTTCCATCCTAAATAGAATTCCTATTGACCCAATGGCAAGATTTCAGATTTATCATAAATACTTTCTAACTTGCAGAAGGAGAACTCAGTCTGTGCTGCATGTAGTAATTCACATCAGGTACCATAACTCTGAGAGTGGGGAGCTGTAACATGAAGACAAGTCTGTTCAGGAAAGAACTTCTCAGAGGAAATGAGAGTGCACACATGTAGGGCTGCCAACTCTTAAGACAAAGAGGTAAGGACAGGTTTGAAGAATTCAAAGATTCCATTGACTATGGTCTTAGAATTCATTAACAAGAAAAGTATCTATACACTTGTATAATTAAGCTGTTTCAAAGAATTGAAAACTACTTATTCTGTGAGGTGCATACCATTTAATTTTACAGTAAGTTTTTGACAGCAACTGGATCAGAGTGCAATGCAATCGGCTACTGTATTCTTGTTCTACAAAATAAAAGTGCTTTTAAAATTGTTATCTCCTATGTGAGGTAGAAAATTCATTAAGACATTTGATTAATCCTTCAATATAATAGAATTATGCATGAATGTGTGGTCATATTGTGCAATACATGACAATTGAAGTTGGCTTGCAGACTGGGTTGAATAATTTAAAAATGGTGAAGGAAGGTTTTTCCATAGTTTTGCTACTGATGCATTAGCAGCATACTGTTGTATTATCCACCTTCAAAGAGTTCTCTTTCAGCTTTGAGTAAATCTCTGCAGCAGCTTCAGCAGCATATGTCAACAGCATCACAGAAACCAGCATGTCTTTCATGTACATCATTTTCTTTGAACACTCTCTCTCTCTCTCTCTCTCTCTCTCTCTCTAAGGAACATTATTAAAATACATTACTTGCAGCTCAACATGTCTTGCTGTTCTTTAGTTTTTCCAAGCCAATATCAGTGGAATGGGTAGCTTGTCCCTCACAATGCTCTTAGACTGAACCATTGACTGAACTTAGAATTGACCAATAACTGGAAGCTTAGAAGTGCAGAAAGAACTTGAACAAGAATGGGATCTAACATTTGGAACTCACTGCCAGAAAATGAGTGACCACTAATCTTTCCACTTCCAGAACTAAATGCAAAAATAGTTTCAACTTTTTCACACAAGTCTTTTTGCAATATACACTTCACACATGTCCACTCACACACCCACTAAAAAAACCCTCTAGAAATGAGTAGGCTATCTACTTTATAGGCTGGAAGGGAGGAGCGAGACTGAGCATTACTATATCTACCTTTAAATGTGTATGAGGTGCTCAGATACTGTTAGAGGCAGCCTTATAAAAATCCATGATACTTGCTGAATGAAGTCCAACTCCACTCTCAAGTTTTGCCTTGCATTTCAGAAACTGAAAAACTCAAAGCAACATTTATTTTGAGTTGCTGAGTTTCACTTGGTTTTGCTTCAAAACTGAATTTCATGTGGTGTCCAAGCAAACTGTAGATTGACCCAGGATCAAGTTGGTATTTTCCCAAGTCATTTGATAAACTGGTTCTGAATTTGGAACTAAACTTCAAGTCTGGTAAGCTTTTTCACTTGATTTTGTGTCTCATGAACATTTCCCCAATATTTACTTTTGAATTGTTCTAGAGCCAAAATATGAGGATCTTCTGTAATAAAGCTTCATTTTAATGAAGATGGGGAAACAGTGACATTGGAGAGTGGTGCATTCCTGTTCTCATCTGTCTAACTATTTGCTAGATACTTCATAGCAAATATTCAAAAATTATATATGGGCTCATTTCTCATGACTGCCATGAGCTGGTAAATCTCTATATACAGTAATTATACAGGTATTGGTGATGCTTTCTTGGGACACCTAGAGCTGTGAAACACTTTTTGTTACTCCTCTGCCTTAAGCACAAGATACATGCTAGTGTTACACTGTGTCAGTTCCCTGACACTCCTAGTCAGTTAGAAACCCAAACAAACCCCTCCAAAGCTCTGCCAGCCTTTACTTTGCTTTACAGGTTGCCAAGCCTGTTGGAAGAGCATTCCCCTGGATTATCCTGCCCCTGTCAGTAGACACCCACAGAAATTAGCAAGTTTGCAATATCCAAAGAGACAAGGTACATGTCAGCTTGTTGATTCAATTAAGAATTCATTCTTTGCTTAATATCACAGTACTGAGATGTACTATGATAAAACATGAAGTTTATTAGCAAAGATAGAGCTTTAAGTGATATAAAACAGGAATAATGGAAACAGATATGGTTACAAATAAAACAAAAATATAACACTTCTAAGACTGAACAACTTTAACAGGCTAAAAACTTTTGTCTAAGATAAGTATCTCACTTAAAGCAACCACCAGGCCCTGTGACCAGGATCCAGCTTTCATGCATGCAAAAAGTGCTGTCCTTTTTTGCTCCCTCAGTGATGGATCCTAGAATGTCTTTTTGCTTCTAATATTTCCCCTAAACTCTGTTTTGATGCCAGAGACAAGGCAACTGCCTCTATGGTTTTAGTATCCAGTGTCTTCCCATGCTGATTTCACATCTTTTCCCCCTCCCTCCCCCATATCAACCTAGCTTTTCCTGTTGGCTGGCATGCAAATGCAACTCCCATTATGTTTTGGCTTTTACAAAGTTTGATTTTACATTAGACCTAGGCAGACAGGTAAATCATCAGTCCGCCAGTTAGTGTAGAGGGGCTGTTAGAGCTATAGTATTTGCCAGATTTGGTTTTGGATTTCTCACCGGCTGTTCTATGCATGTACATTGTTCAGATTCATGATGGCTCCTCTATGTATGGTTTTGTTCTTTGAAAACCTTGGCAGATCCTATCAAATCTCCTGAAGGGTGAGCCATTTCTCTTTCTAGGCAATTCTGATATGCATTGACTTTTATTTCCCAACTTTCTCCCTAGTGTGCAGCTGTTACATCACTCATCCTTTAGCTGGAAGGGGAAAATATGCAACCTATTCTATGGGTCCTATCTTTTAGACAGGAGAATTAGAGTATCTGCTAAAAAAATCATATAGTTGATAGTAGAATTTTGCTGCTGCAGGAGTGAATTCAATTCCAGCTTATAAATATCTGGTTGGAGGTTATAACCTTAGTGGAAACAGACATGCATTCAAAACTTGCCATATGCATCTGAAACCTTGACTACCCGACTAAAAAAATTCCAACTGGTTCTATAACCAGTGCACCTCATGATAGTTTAGTAACACCATCTTTTTGTCACCTGTGTCCAACAGAGACTTGACTACTTTAATGCTCAAACTTATTTTAAAATCAGCTATACTGATTTTAGAATCTGGATGATTTATTTGTGTGATCTTGCCCTATATAGTAGACTCGTTAAATAATTAGTAAGCAGAGCTGTTTCCAGCATGTTACCATTAGTGTTAAATATCATAAAGTCCTCAAGATTATATTGTAATTTGTCAGTACGTGCTCATAGACTAACAGACACATTATCTAAATTTATCTAGCTTACCAAAGGAGGAGATATTATGAGGCACTAATTAATGTCTTTTCAACAACTCTCCTGCTGGTGTGGAGTACGTTAATGTGATTACTGTATTTGTTAGTAATTTATTGCCAGTTTAAGGTGTAGTACTTTTAGAATCAACAACAACAAAAATTAATGGAACATATAATGAGTCTGTGCAGTTCCTTGCAACAGGAGATTGTCAAGACAAATACTGTGACTGACTTTTTTAAAAGAGTGAAGAACATGATAAACATTAGTAACATTTGGCCATGTAACTAAAAGCGGGCACTGATACAATGATATGAGTAATCGGGTACTGAGATACTTCAGAAAGAGTTTATCCCTCCTGTGCAGAATTTCACAATTGAGTAGATGCTCCACTATTGGACTTCTGAAGCATCAAGAATTGGCCATTGCTAAAAGCAGAATACCAGACTAGTGGGACCAATAAACTGATACAGTAGGTCAGTTCTTATGCTAACTTGAAATTATTCCTTGCTACTACTGTATCTCAAGGAGTACAGTACTTGAGCAGTATGTTTGCCCGGGTCTACATTTCCAATGGAACTGAAGGAACTAAAGCTAAAATAACTGTCTAAAGGAAACAATATATGGTTTAATTAGCCTTTATAAAAATATAGTAGTAATACATCCAAATTTCAGTTCTGTTAGAGGCTGCAAGGGGATTGCCCATCTAGAACGCCAAAACATATTGTCTCTCTGACCAACAGAAGTTGGTCCAATAAAAGATTTTTATCTCACCCACTTTGTCTCTCTACAACATATTCAGGCAGTCAGTTTTCACCTCCAAAAATGTGTCTTACTCTGGAGGAAAATGTGATGCAAAACTGTCAAATGTTTCACTTGTTTGCAAATCTGACAAAAGCATGCTTTTTCAATCACTTTTCCCCAGCTGTGTGACTTTTTTTTCATAGAGCTCTAATCAATGGTACTCATATCTTCTTCCGTCAATGAAAAGTAAAACTATCATAATTCTCTGGTATGTAAGATGCACAATTTCAGTCCATTTGAAAAATCTGAGAGGTCAGAGATGCTACTCCAAATTAAGTAAAAACAGCACTACACCAGTCCCAGGACAGGTGATGTAGCACTTTGTGTCTTGTCATGCTCAGGACATATTCATGGCAGGTCCAACACTGTTTTTTCCTTGAGTACTATTGGTGATACTTTAGTTATTACAGAGTTGTCTCTTATTACAATCTTGTTTAGCAGTATGGGACCCCAACACAGGAGAGCAAGGAATGAAGATATATAGTACATATGCTTGCTGATCTTCAGCTAGCAGATGATGATGATATGTTGCAACTGAGGGATAAATTCTGCCCTCCTGCCACTGCAGCTAGATTTTCCCTTCTCTATAACCTGCATTCTCACCACTCTTCTTAAGCCCAACATGCAGATATACAGTATCGTCATGGACTGGTAAAGTTTGATATATGTAGTCTCAGAAGAATTGACAGTCTCCAATAGAAATGAGATGGTCTTCCTATCCTAAATTTGGGATAAGGTTAGAGTCCTCAGCTGTGCTGTGTATGGTGCATCTTGATTTGTATGGAAAATCCCTTATTATCCCTGCACTTATCTATGTGCCCATATACTGTGGACAAGAAATCATCCTTTCTTGTACATCTAGAAAGTGTCTAGCACTATTGCTAAGTGAAAAGGTAAGTATTTCACACAAAGAAGTGAAAGGAAACAAAAATGGTTGGTTTGAAAAAATTTTCACAAAATTTTTCATCTTTTGAAGAAGATTGAAGTGAATTTTTTTTTAAACAGAAATCTGCAAAGTTTCTCAATGTTTTAATGTGAAAAATCCTTTTTTTTTTTTTTTTTTTTTCCAAATCTTGCCACCTTTTTCTAGTGGATTTTTTTTTATATAAAGGGAGTATGCTCTTTCAGAGTGAAATGAAACATTTCAAAACTTTTTTTTGGAAATGAAATTGAAAAATATCAATGAAAATTAATTTTTTCATTAAAATTTAATACACTGTCAAAAAAACTTCAACCAGCTATAACTTAGCATGTACGGGGTACTAGCACAAACACATTAATAACAAAAATAGAGGATTTTACTCTCCTGTTAACCAAAGCACTGTCACATTTCAATATAAAAATTCTCTCTTTTGGCCTCCCTGAGAGAGCTCTGTACGAGCCCAGATTTGACAAAATTCAGACTCAACATTTTATGAGACAAGTTTTGAAGACCGTTTTCTATCAATTGCATTTATTTTACCAGGAACTGCTAAATTATTTGGTTATAAATTCCTAAGCATGATTATCCAGTGATTAGCTTTGTATTCCAATTCTTTTTTTTTTTTTAAGGTCTATTGCTCTAATCAGCAATAAAATGAATTGTTCCATTTTTACTACTGATGAAGGAATGACTGTTTTGTAGGCAGTTTTTAAAATTGCAAAATGTAAAATGGTGGTGGTATTTTTTAACAACAATATATGGACCCAGCAATGTTTTATTTCATAGAAGAACATCCTAACATTTTTAGTTTGGGTAAGACAGAATCATTTATCTTTGCTTAGAACCCTTTGGTCCTACCCATGTTGTCTGTGCAAGGATGCTGTGAGCTCAGGAGAGGTATTATAAAATAAACTATTTAGTAGAAGCATCCATTTGAAGAGTGCAGTATGTCAAAAAGATTTATATATATATATAAGGGTTCTTAAACCCTCCCTCTGCAAGAGGAGTCCTCGAGTCTTAATTTTTGGTCACTTCCTTTGGTTCATATGTAGTACCTAATACTCATGAGTTTCCCTCTTAGCTAGAGTTTGACAGATTTCTAGCTGACAATAATAAATGATTTGTTCTACTGTAGCACCTAGGAGCCATAGTAGTGGACCAGGGCTCCATTGTGCTAGGCGCTATACAAACACCCAACAACATAGATGCTCCAAGGAGATAACAATCCAAGTATAAGATGACAGATGGATGGATAGAAATGCGGATATAAGGAAACAATGAGACAATATTAGTCAGGATGATAGGCAGTATCAATATCAGCAAAATGTCTCGCGGCCCACAATCAGATTACCCTGTTGGGCCACATGAAGCTATTCACATCTTGTCTGTTACAAGCTATTTGTTTTTAATTTCCCCCTTGAAAGCATCTGAGTTTTTGACGTCCTGCCTTATTATGTATTCAGTGTTGTGAAGCAGTAAAAGTTGTCATTATTTAAACAAATTTCATTAATGTGAATGTGATGTGAGTATCTTTATTCTACTATTGGTAAATGGGAAGCATCTTGAAAACAACAAGGAGAATGCTCCATCTAGGAGCCTTCAAGCAACTCCTGTTGCTAGGAAACCATGCTTTCTTTGTGTATTTTCAAAATGACTAAATCACCTTGTCTGGCTTCAGAGACAAGAGCAGAGGAGGAAAGAGGTAGTAAATGAAACAAAAGCTTTATTTTTTAACTTTGCAATGTGCTTGGCTCGGATGACGATGATGAGTAAACATGATTCAGTATGACTGTGGAAGCAGAGCTGAAATCACTAAACTTCACCAAATAGCTGTACAGTGGAGCAGGACCTGGCTTATCCCTTCCATCAGGACTGGAGAACAGCCACCCATAGATGCCCCTTGACTCTGACTGACTTGACCTGTGAGTGGGGCCTTAGGTAGGTGGGATTTGTGGTGAGACAAAGTTCTGGGCTTCTCTAAGCTAGGCATGATGGGATATGTGTGTGTGTGTGTGTGTTAAAACTGCTGGTATCTTCACGTGGCTTTCTCAGTTTCTTCTATTCAAAATTGGGTTTTCTTGTTTCTTTTGATTGTCTTTGGACCCAAACAAAAAGATACTCATGTTCAATGTTCCCAGGGGACTCTTGAGTGTTTGTAGGCAGGGAAAATGCCTGGAAGGTGAACAGGGAGGTTTTATTTCAAATTCCCTGATTCAGAAGCTGGCATATGTCTCTAGGTGGGGACTTCAGCCATAGTTTTATTTTTTTAGAACAGAGTTCCTAAACAGGTTAAATTGGTGTCGCTGGCAGCAGGCTTATACACACACATGATAGGGGAAATGAGTCTGTCAGATTTTGGTTTTCTATTTCCCATCCCAGGATATAGCATCAGATCAGAATATGTCTGAAAAATACTCACCTTTCATTTGAATTTGTAGGAGTTAAGTACTCTACGTGAGAAGGGATGCGGTGGCTCCAGAGTTTTGCAGGCCTTGTGCTATTCTATTCTATATATCAGAGGGATAAATACCAGGGAGGGAGAGGAATTATTTCAGCTTAGTACTAATGTGGACACGAGAACAAATGGATATAAACTGGCCGTCGGGAAGTTTAGGCTTGAAATTAGACGACGGTTTCTAACAGTCAGAGGGGTGAAGTTCTGGAATAGCCTTCCGAGGGAAACGGTGGGGGCGAAAGACCTCTCTGGCTTTAAGATTAAGCTTGATAAGTTTATGGAGGGGATGGTTTGATGGGATAATGTGATTTTAGTCAATAAGTCAATAACGTGCCATCGCTGGTAATTAGTATCAATGGTCAATGTGGGTCTGGCTGGAGAATCTTGCCCGCATGCTCGGGTTCTGCTGATCGCCATATTTGGGGTCGGGAAGGAATTTTTCTCCAGGGTAGATTGGCAGAGGCCCTGGAGGTTTTTCGCCTTCCTCTGCAGCATGGGGCAGGGGTCGCTCGCTGGAGGATTCTCTGCGACTTAAAGTCTTTAAATCATGATTTGGGGACTTCAACAGCTGAGTCATGGGAGAGAATTATTTGAGGAGTGGGTGGGTCAGATTTTGTGGCCTGCAACATGCGGGAGGTCAGACTAGATGATCATAATGGTCCCTTCTGACCTTAAAGTCTATGAGTCTATGTGAATGAAGACTGGTGTGTGAAATTGGGTAGTATCCCTTTAAATAGTTTTGTGAACCCTCTAATGGCATTGACTGTTCTATGTTTAGAAACCTGCTAGAGCAGTGGTGTATACATAGCTATTCCTTGCATGTTGTGTATAGTTAGTAAACATGGATATTTGGTCCCCACTGTGCCCATGTGGCTCTTTCGTTATGGTGGGATGGCAGCACCACTATAGTTAAGTTGCATCACAGCTTCTGTTTAAAGGTCAAACCTTTCTCAGTCTCTAAAATTGACATACTATGTTAGATTCCTTTGAAATCTGGTGTGCCTCAGGGGGATGCAGGTGCCACACTGTCTGGAGTGTCTGAGGTCAGACAGTCAGAAAACAGGGCAGACACCCCAAACTGGTGGTATAATTAGATTTCACCAAGCCAGTAACAAATGTACACACCTGTATCACTATATTAGTCTTATGATGGAGTTACAAACAGTTCCCTTAGGCTCTCCTTCCTACCTTACCACCCAGACAAACTGGACTTTTTGATATTGGTCACTATACAAAATACCACACCACATTACTCTCAAATGTCCAGTCACTTATCCCAGGTCAAATCGATACTCTGGATCTCACCAAACAGAATGCTGAAGCCAATTTCTCTAGCAAACCAACTAAAGGTTTATTAGCTAAGAAAAAGAAAGTTATTGAGAGGTTAAAGCAGGTAAAATACATTAACAGCTGAGTCCAAGTTTGTAAGTCCAAAATGACAGAGATGTTGTGATCTGCTAGTTTTCCATAAATCTCTCAGGGTTACCCATGGTAATTCTGGGGAGCTCCAGCCACTTGTTCAGTATCCCACTCTGTAAGAATCCAAAACAGTTCAGCGATACAGGGTTGATACCTGGATCCATTCTTATAGCGTCTTTCCACAGAAGGCAATCTGCCAGGCATATTTATTCACAGCATGGGCTTTTCCTTTGTTGATTAAATGCAAACAGTCTGTGAATTTCCATTGTCAAACACAACGACCCAGACTTTGAAGATAGCAATCTTTTACATTTCCAAGGCTTCAGCCTCCTGTGACTGGTAAATGTGATGTAAACACAATGTAATAGCCTGAAACAATCCTTCATTAGTTTTCATCAAGTAAATAATCATCTTCATTCTAACACACACTTTTGATCTAGGGTTAATTAAGTACAGGGATATACCTAATGTAATGTGATAGCATTCAACAGGTTACAGATAAATGAAGACCATATCATTCACATTTCCTTTGAACCATTTGAGTTAATTAGTACACAACATTTGATATTCACACACAAGTGAACTGGCCTATGACTCTGACCCACTGACCTGTCACAACAGAGTAGACTTAGTGACTCGAATTTGGAGTCATTTGAGCTAGATCGTAGCAAAGATATATGTCCAGGAAAATATAGCCATTTTTCAAAAAAGTTTCTAGTTGTTTTTTGCACAGAGCTAGAGATCAAACTATTGATGTGACAAGTGTCAATGGTCTGTCTGTTGAGTTTTACCCAAGATAGTGCATGGTGCCCATTAAAATGTTGAGGGCCCCAAACTGAGAACGGTATTTAAACAAATGTACAGTTTTTACAGTGTGCATGTGCCAATACAGAAAAATGCCTAGGTTTTCATTCTTGCCACTTTATATACTTTAAAGTTAGACTCTTGTAAGTGATCTAAAATCCCCATGGTTACTTAGACTGCTTTGAAATTTAGTGAATCTCATGGGGTGGTTGATGGTCATGAAATCTTTGGCAGCATTTTGCAGCTTCCACAAGTTTGGCTATTGTAAAATATTAATGCACACTTTCAAGTAAATACTGCCCTCCACCTTTAGAGGCTTTGTCTGGGCCAGTAGGGAAAAGAGAACCCTTGGTCCCTTTAAGGATTTCAGTCCCCATCCTCTCCTCATGGACTTGAGGGGTTGGGCACTGTGGCTGATTGGTTGGTCACAAGGGTGCAGCATAAGCTTACTGGCCCTCACACACCCTAGGGGAGGGCTTATAACCTCCTCCTCATGCCCAGGGTGCCACTGTGCTGGGAAGAAAAGCTCCCCTTCACCCCCACTTGGAATTAGAGTAGAAATGGGTTTGGGGGCCTTTCCATGGGTGTCATGCTAGTTAACTTTTTGCAGCTGGAAAGGTATTGTCTGGGTGGAGATCTTTCACCTTCCTCTCAGCAGGGGCTTGGTGGATAGGTTAGGTTTAAAATTCTTTTTGTTACAACGTAGGAGGTGACTGGTACAGGTGCTCATTCAGTAGGAGGTCCTGCTTCTTGACAAACTGGAATTGGAAGAGGATTAGGAAAAAGCATCTCCTACAGAAGGTGCAGAATGGGGCCGGAGCTTCTTTCCCCCTTAACCACTACATAAGGAGTGGGGGAGGTGGTTGGAGTCACAGTAATGGTGTGGGATCCATGTGGCATGGGTAGGTGGGGAAATCAAATGATACCCCCCTGCCGGCAGGAGGTATAGATTACAAAGAAAGGAGGACCTGCACAGGATGACTTATTGCCAACTAGTTCCCAGATGAATTACTAAACATTTAAATTGTGGCCAAGTTAAACCACATTCCTGGTGTCTTGTCTGTCTTCCTGCAGTGTCCAGGACACACACCATTATTTAATCTCCCTATGTGAAATGGTAATACAGGAAAATGGGTACAGGCTGTTAAATGACTGGGGTGGGGGAAAGGAGTAGCCATCCTACAATAACTCACAGCCATATTTAGTTTTATGGGCTCACTCTGTAGTGCCATAATAATTACAGGGAATTGCTAATGGGACAAAATTAAATACAAGACATCTCTGCACCTATAAAGAATAGCTCCACATTAAAGTCTTGCATAAAATAGTCTATTAAAAATGCAACAAAACAAAGTCGTTCACAGATCAATAAAACATGTCCTATACCACTGACTGAGCAGAATGCAGTGGGTATAAAAGAACTTCAGTTCTTCAACTGAACATTAGTTCTGAAAGCAAGTAGCATTCCACCTAAGATATATGATATAATCACGAGTGATAGTGGACAAATTAATATAATTATTAGGAGAAACTGTTCTGAAAACTGAAACATTTGAACGAAGTTACAAATATGCTGTTGGAGAAGAACTGATGGATCTGGGAATTGAGGCAAAGATAAAGAGTTAGTACAGGACACTGAAAAGTTCAGAATAGGGATAGCAATAAAAAGATTAGTGAGATAGATAACCATCTTTACGTTGATATCCTTATCAGAATGATATGTTAACTTTCACCAAAAGTCGAAATGAATTTAATTTCTTGCAAGAAAATGGTGCTCTTGGAACTAAATATAGAGAGCCAAGTGCAGAATCTCTTCCTTGGTTGTTAAACAATGAAGTGTAAAAACTGGAAGTGCTATATGAAAGGATGTAGTTCAGACTTTAAAAAATGGGAGCTATAGCATAATGTGCTGCAGTAGGCAACAATGATCTGATGCAGTACAGTGTTGTTCTACTATAACTTGTTGAATTATGAACTCCTTTAATTTTCTTAAATACCATGACACTTTTGAGCCATTTTCTTGAGCTTCTTTCCACTCCTTTAATTAGGGTAACCAGATAGCAAGTGTGAAAAATTGGGACACTTTTTTCAGGGGAGGGAGGGTTTAGTTGCATATATAAGACGAAGTCCCTAATATCGGGACGAGCTCAATAATATCAAGACATCTGGTTACCCTACCCTTAATTCACCAAGAAAGATCACTTAGCAACAACCAACATTATATCTTGTTTTCTCCCTAAGGTCGTCTTCCTTACAGATTTCTGCAAATTACTACATTTGTACATCATTTTCCTCTCCAACGTCCCAAAACAAAATTCACTCAAGTCAATGGGAGACTGACATTGACTCTTATCCTCCAACCCCTGCAAAGATTATATGTATTCTAGATAATGTTATAGTATCTGAATTTTCATTATGCCAAGTTTTGCTAACAATTACTAGCCATCTGAGTCCCAAAGAACAAACTAAGTTGCAGACCAATAAATACGTCACATATGTATAATCATGTGGTATGTGCCCATATACAACTTTGCAGGACACCACGCACAATCCGTATATCGGATCATAGCAACAAAACGAAAAAGGTTTACATTTATGAAAGAAAACTTTGCTCTAGAGTTTCATAGCAGCTTTTTGCAAAGCATTATCAGAAATAAAATGCATAGAATGAATGCTAAAAACATTTTCTGTCACAAAATGCAATCTGTGAAATCAGACTGGGAAAAGGCAAAACTCAGACAATCATAAGCTCTTGGATGAACAGAAGGAATAAACATGACCAGAGCTGTGAAATTATTTTTAAGCGGAATGCAACTTATTAAAATATCAATATTTTCACCACAACTATGGAATTGGTTTTTATAGAAATGGATAGTTACTTGAATAAGGACTAACCTTGACTAGGCATTGAACCAATGTCTCAGCAAAGCTCTAGAGGACAGAGTGCTGCAGGACATGTTATCTTTTAGAAACATTGTTTAAAAGGAAGTTCTTTGGGGTAGAACTTCCCCTATGCCTGTATAGTGCCCAGCACATGTTGGGTGCTACTGCACAATAAATCGATTTCTTAATAAAATAGTGAGAATAAAGGCCCCGATGACTTGTGGCTGTTAGAATTCTATGGCATTTTGTAATATCAGAAGTGTTTGATCCCTGTGGTCTTGCCAAACATCTTCTGTAATTATATTCACCTATCTTAAAAATCAACCCTGGTTGGAGAAAATATTCTTCATATTCTGACCTAAAAACTGTTCCTGCCACAGAATGTGTTGGTGGTTTTGTATAATAAGTGATTTAAAATGTTTAGGATAAGATTTTTATATGGTTTCCCCTCAGCAATATGGACTTTGGCACTTTTCAAAATGGAGTCAAATCTCCATTTTGTCCCCAAAGGCAGGAAAATTAAGGAGCCAAAGCTGTGGCGCGAAGGGCCGGTTCAAATCAGTTGGAACTGCTTGGAACTGTCATCCCCTCAGAACTTTCCCACCACTCACTCCTTATAAGCAACTGTGCCACGTCACCACAGTGCTGTCCATTCAGGAGGCAGCCGTGTGCAGTCGGGCTTTGCACGGGTCTCCGGATCTAGAGCTGTGAAAGATCCTGTGACACCAACAACTTACCTGCCATCCAGGGTCCTTTGGTCCATCAGCAGCTTCAGTTCCAGCAGCCGAGATCCAGTGTTCCTCCCCAAAGGCCAGCGTTTGGCCTGAGGTTAGAAGGTCCTGGACCCACTGCTCACTACCGTCTGACCTGTCCATAGATGACATCGGATTAGCAGTAGGCTATTTGTTTTGTTCTTCTTGTCAAGGGAGGGGTATATTGGGTCTGAGCTTCAAGCTCCTTTGTTGCAGTCTACTGTTTGCTAAGTGTTTATGTGTTTGCTAATAGTTTTCCCCTTACCCCTTTTATGTAATCAATCCTTAATACAATACTTACCTGTTTCAAACATAACTTTTGTCCTCTCCTCTTCTTTCTTACACCAAACTTGTGAAGGAGGATGGGACACAGAAGCTGCTTCCTCAGGTGATAGACCCTGATAGCAAATCCAAGAACCTGTACCTGTAAAAGGGAAACAGAGAGGCACATTAGGGTTCATTTAGGGTATGTCTACACTACGGGATTAATCCGAATTTATATAATTCGAATTTGGGAAACAGATTGTATAAAGTCGAATGTATGCGGCCACACTAAGCACATTAATTCGGCGGTGTGCGTCCATGTACCGGGGCTAGCGTCGATTTCTGGAGCGTTGCACTGTGGGTAGCTATCCCATAGCTATCCCATAGTTCCCGCAGTCTCCCCCGCCCATTGGAATTCAGGGTTGAGATCCCAGTGCCTGATGGGACAAAAAACCTTGTCGCAGGTGGTTCTGGGTACAGCCTCACCCCTCCCTCCCTCCCTCCCTCCCTCCTTGCATGAAAGCAACGGACGGCAGACAACCATTTCGCGCCTTTTTTCCTGGGTGAACACTGCAGACTCCATACCACGGCAAGCATGGAGCCCGCTCAGCTCCAGACAGCAGTCATGAACATTGTAAACACCTCGCACGTTCTCGTGGAGTTTATGCTGAGCCAGGACCAGAAAAACGAGGCGAGGAGGCGGCGGCAGCGCAGCGACAAGCGTGATGAGGACATGGACACGGACATGGACAGGGACACAGAATTCTCTCAAACCGCGGGCCCCGGTGCTTTGGAGATCATGTTGTTAATGGGGCAGGTTCTATCCATGGAACACCGATTCTGGGCAAGGGAAACAAACACAGACTGGTGGGACCGCATAGTGTTGCAGGTGTGGGATGATTCCCAGTGGCTGCGGAACTTTCGCATGCGTAAGGGCACTTTCATGGAACTTTGTGACTTGCTGTCCCCTGCCCTGAAAAGCCAGAATACCAAGATGATAGCAGCCCTCACAGTTGAGAAGCGAGTGGCGATAGCCCTGTGGAAGCTTGCAACGCCAGACAGCTACCGGTCAGTCGGGAATCAATTTGGAGTGGGCAAATCTACTGTGGGGGCTGCTGTCATTCAAGTAGCCAAAGCAATCACTGAGGTGCTGCTACGAAAGGTAGTGACTCTGGGAAATGTGCAGGTCATAGTGGATGGCTTTGCTGCAATGGGATTCCCTAACTGTGGTGGGGCGATAGATGGAACCCATATCCCTATCTTGGCACCAGAGCACCAGGGTACCCAGTACATAAACCGCAAGGGGTACTTTTCAATGGTGCTGCAAGCATTTGTGGATCACAAGGGACGTTTCACGAACATCAACATGGGCTGGCCGGGAAGGGTTCATGACGCTCACCTCTTCAGGAACACTACTCTGTTTAAAGGGCTGCAGCAAGGGACTTACTTCCCGGACCAGAAAATAACCATTGGGGATGTTGAAATGCCAATAGTTATTCTTGGGGACCCAGCCTACCCCTTAATGCCATGGCTCATGAAGCCATACACAGGCAGCCTGGACAGGAGTCAGGAGCTGTTCAACTACAGGCTGAGCAAGTGCAGAATGGTGGTAGAATGTGCATTTGGCCATTTAAAAGGTCGCTGGCGATCGCTACTGACTCGCTCAGACCTCAGCCAAACCAATCTCCCCATTGTTATTTCTGCTTGCTGTGTGCTCCACAATCTCTGTGAAAGTAAGGGGGCGACCTTTATGGCAGGGTGGGAGGCTGAGGCAAATCGCCTGGCTGCTGATTACGCGCAGCCAGACACCAGGGCGATTAGAAGAGCACACCAGGAAGCACTGTGCATCAGAGAAGCTTTGAAAACCAGTTTCATGACTGGCCAAGCTACAGTGTGAAATTTCTGTTTGTTTCTCCTTCATGAAAACCCGCCCCCTTTATTGACTCATTCTCTGTAAGGAACCCACCCTCCCCCTTCCCCCAGCTTGCTTTCAAACCAAATAAAGTCACTATCGTTTAAAAATCATTTATTCTTTATTCATAGATTATAAAAAGAGGGAGGGAACCCGGTGGGGTTTGGGAGGAGGGAAGGAAAAGGCCACTAAAAAAAGGTTAAAAAAATGACAGCCTTTTGCTTGGGCTGTCCACTGGGGTGGAATGGGAAGGTGTACGGAGCCTCCCCCCGCCCCACGTTCTTACACGTCTGGGTGAGGAGGCTATGGAACATGGTGAGGGGGGAGGGGGGTTATACAGGGGCTGTAGTGGCACTCTGTTATCCTGCTGCCGTTCCTGAAGCTCCACCAGACGCCGGAGCATGTCTGTTTGCTCACGCAGCAGCCCCAGCGTTGCATCCTGCCTCCTCTGATCTTCCTGCCACCACCTCTCATCTCGAGCATCTCTCCTCTCCTCACGTTGGTCCCTCATGTCCTCATGTTGGTCCCTCCTGTCCTCATGTCCACTGGCTTCTTTCCTATACTTTGAAACCGTGTCCTTCCACTCATTCAGATGAGCTCTGTCACTGCGGGTGGATTCCATGATTTCTGCGAACATGTCGTCTCGTGTCTTCTTTTTCCGACGCCTTATCTGTGATAGCCTTCGGGACGGAGGAGGGAGGCTTGAAGAATTTGCAGCTGCTGGAGGGAGGGAAAAAAGGAGAGAATTTTTTAAAAAGATACATTTTGCAGAACAATGCTTATACTCTTTCACAGTGACCAACACTATTCACATTACATAGCACATGTGATTTCTGTGCAAGGTCGCATTTTGCCTCTTAATATTGAGTGCCTGTGGCTTTGCTGCTAGAGATCACAGACGCAGGTCCGGGCAACAGAATTCGGCTTGCATGCAGCCATGGTAAGCCATTGTCTTTTGGCTTCTGCGCCCTCCTTTCCCACATACCAAGCAAAGCCCGTTGAGTGCTGCGGTTTTCCTGTTAACCTTCAGCAGCAGAAAACAAACTAACCCCCCCCCCCCCCCGTCCAATTCTCTGGATGATCGCTTTATCCCTCCCCCCACCGCGTGGCTGGTATCAGGGAAGATCCCTGCTAGCCAAACGCGAAAAGCTCTGGGCCAATCCCCCCCGCCCCCCCCCCCCCGCGCTCGGCTAACTGCAGGGAAGGATTTCTTTTCAGCCACAGGCAAACAGCCCATTCAGCCACAGGCAAACAGCCCAGTAGGAACGGCCACCTCTGTCCCCTTAATTAAATTCCCGTATTTCAACCAGGTTACCATGAGCGATATCACTCTCCTGAGGATTACACAGCAAGATAAAGAACGGATGTTGCTTGAATGCCAGCAAACACTGGGACCATACGCTGCCAGGCTTTGTCATGCAATGATACCAGATTACTTGCTGCAAGCATGGCGCGGTCAAGTGTCCTACCATGGAGGACGGAATAAGGCTGCACTGCCCAGAAACCTTGTGGCAAGGCTTTTGGAGTACCTCCAGGAGAGTTTCATGGAGATGTCCCTGGAGGATTTCCGCTCCATCCCCAGACACGTTAACAGACTTTTCCAGTAGCTGTACTGGCTGCGAATGCATCCCAAGTCCTCAGGGTAAAGTAATCATTAAAAACCCTTGCTTTTAAAACAAGTTTTATATTTTAAAAGGTAAACTCACCTGAGGTCCCTTCCATGGGGTCGTGGTCTTGGATACTGGCTTGGGAGGGTACTTCAGTCAGGCTGAGAAAAAGATCCTGGCTGTTGGGGAGAACGGAGTGCTGGGTGCTCTCTGCAAGCTCGTTATCGTCCTCCTCCTCCTCCTCCTCCTCCCCGTCCACAGAATCCTCAGGTGTAGCTGATGAGATTATCCCCGCCTGGGAATCCACGGTCAGAGGTGGGGTAGTGGTGGCGGCCCCCCCTAGAACTGCATGCAGCTCGGCATAGAAGCGGCATGTCCGCGGCTCTGACCCGGAGCGACCGTTTGCCTCCTTTGTTTTTTGATAGGCTTGTCTGAGCTCCTTGACTTTCACGCGGCACTGATCTGAGTCCCTATTGTGGCCTCTCTCCATCATGCCCTTGGAGATTTTTTCAAAAGTTTTGGCATTTCGTCTCTTTGAACGAAGTTCTGCTAGCACTGAATCCTCTCCCCATATAGCAATCCGATCCAGTACTTCCCGTACGGTCCATGCTGGTGCTCTTTTTCGATTATCGGCCTGCATGGTTACCTGTGCTGATGAGCTATCTGTGGTCACCTGTGCTCTCCACGCTGGGCAAACAGGAAATGAAATTCAAATGTTCGCGGGGCTTTTCCTGTCCACCTGGCCAGTGCATCCGAGTTCAGATTGCTGTCCAGAGTGGTCACAATGGTGCACTGTGGGATAGCTCCCGGAGGCCAATACCATCGAATTGCGGCCACACTACCCCTAATTCGAAATGACAAAATCGATTTTGGCGCTACTCCGCTCGTCGGGGTGGAGTATAGAAATTGATTTTAAGAGCCCTTTATTTCGAAATAAATGGCTCCGTTGTGTGGACGGGTGCAGGGTTAATTCGATTTAACGCTGCTAAATCCGAATTAAAGTCGTAGTGTAGACCAGGCCTTAGATTTAATTTTTCCCTGGTTACAAATGGTTGCTGAATTCCACCTGAGAGGCAATTTCAGTTGTAGTAAGTACTACCTAGGGTGGTTTTTTTTTTTGGAGGGGGGGGGGAAGTGGTGGGCGGACAGCAGCCATTCTGTTCAGTAACATTTAAGGGAGACTATGAAGAAGAAATTATACACAAACACATGCAAAGCTAGATAAATAAATGATTCCAAAGTGGGTGCTCAATAATGAAGATGTTCAGTTTTTACCCCCACTTTGTGGCTACAAAAGGTACAAAGCTGTGAATTATTTTTTGTATTATAATAGCGCCTAGGAGTACTACTCATGAACCAGGATCCCATGGCAGGTTCTGAACAAAATGACAGTCACTGTCTCAAAGAGCTCACAATCTAAGCAAAGAATCAGGCCCCCAGCTGATTTGCCTTCTACCTACATTCAAAGTTTTTGGAACGATGATTCTGAAGAAGGTTTGGGAACATCTCAGGAAAGGAAAACATAAGATTTCACCTTTGTGTATTTCAAATGATATTTCATCTTTATTAAATATATCTGTGACATACCGAAAACAGCTTTAATATGAAACATTCTACTGAATATTGGAAAGATTCTTTGTCCTGGCAGAAGCTGAATGGATTACTTTACTTACCCAGGCAGTAAGTTATTAGTTACAAAGTGCAAAATAAAACTTATTTTTGATAGCAAAAGGTTACAGTGGCTTGGTCATCTGGAACCAAAAGGCCATATGTCATAAAATCAACTTACTATCACTGCCAGCGCATGAAGGAATAATACATACAACTTATTGCGCAGAAGAATATTTTGCTATTTTTCTCTGTTACACTTCTGCATTTATATAGGAAAATTAAATTTATTGCTGAGTTTGAAAAAGTTCTTCTAATAAAGACATAAAAAAACAAACATGAACAACATCAAGCTGCTTACCAGTCAATTAAGTGCCTATCAATCTTCTCTTAAGTGACAAGACATGGATTATATTAATCCTTTTACATACCAAGTCAAGTTCGGCCTTAGAAAACAAATGCTGTATTATTTAGCATTGTGGTTTGCACATTTTACTCCTGTTAAACATCAAAATAGAATAGTTACTTTGCAAAACAAATTCACTCATTTACATACATATGTTAATAGAGTAGCTAATAGTAGATCAGTATGTATCTACAACCTACAAACCTGCTTTTAGCCATTGAGAATAATTTCCACCCCCCATTTCTATAGCACTTCCGTATCAGGATCTCAAAGAGCTTTACAGACATTAATGAATTAAGGCAGGCAACACCCATATGAGTTTGGTATTATCCCATTTTTATAAAAATGGGGAAACAGACATGGATAATTTAATTTAAGGACTACATTTGGCATTAAGCCACAGCACGGCATTGTGGACAGTGCATTACAACCTGAAGCTGCCAGGACGTGCTGCTGCTTAAGCCACCTTTGTTTTTGTTTGTTTGTTTAAAGGCCTCTCCATGTAGGATTCCGATATTAGTGGCTTTGTCTTATATATGCAACCATCCCCTCTCCCCCAGAAAAAATATGTCCCAATTTTTCACACTTGCTATCTGGTCACCCTGTCTCCATGTCTGGCCAGCTTTGGCTGATTCAGAGCAGTGATTGGGTCCATAGTCATCCTCCCCCCCAAACCCTTTGCAAGGGCCAGATTGGCAAAGATTTTAGAAGTGTGATTAATGGTGTGAAAAGCAGCAGAGGGGCCCTGGAAGATAAATATAAAGTAGGGGCTCTCAGATTTGGACAAGCAGATGTCAAATGAAAATTATGGTAAGAGCAGTTTTGGTGAAGTGCAGAGGGTGGAACTCAAACTAGATGGGATGAAAGATGGAGTCTGAGAGAACTGTGTGGTAAAGATTCTCCTCCTACCTCTTTGATTTCACAGTGTATCTTTTTTTGGTGGGTCTTGCTCCTCTATCTCCCACTCCATGGCAGTATCATTGGGCTCTGCCTCTGGCCCTCTCATTCCCTTCTTCTTCTCTCTGAGCAATGGTATCCACTCATGGTTCCAGCCAACATCCTTATGTTTGATTGACTCACATATCTGTCTCCCTCCTTTCACGTCTGTATATCAGCCTGTCTGTGATATCAGCTGGATGTCTTGCTGTCAGCTTAAACATTAACATGGCCAAAGTTAAACTCCTGATCTTTCCTCCAAAACCCTCCTTGCTTCCTCCATTATGTCATTGTTGACAACACTGCTGTACTCCTTGTCACTCAGGCCTATAACCTGCATGGCATCATCAATTTCTCTCTCAACTTCACAGTTCAAATCCAGGCTGTGTCTAATTCTTGGCCCTTCTTTCTCCCTTAACACTTCTAAGATACACCCTTTTCTTTCAGATCAGATGCCTAAATTTCCCATACTGTCCCTCACAATCCCTCACAATAGTGCAGTCTTTGTTCGGGTCTGCCTAACTAGATATTGGTTAAATATCTTTTCAATCAATTTCATTTCAGCAAAAAAATGCATATTTATGAATACCAAAATGCCTCGTTAATTCATGTCAGTTTTGTTGACTTTTTCATGTAAAGCCCCCAAAATTCCAAAAGGCAAACTTTTCATTTTTTAATTCAATTTTGTTAAAATCTCAATCTAAATTTCTTTTCCTTTTTTTTCTTTTCAGCATTGCCAGTGGTGGAAAAATTAATTATTTTCACAGATTGATTGCCATCACCACATTGTCCCACCTCTGATCCATTCAAAATTCAGTTGCTGAGATCATATTTTCTTCTTTTTGCTCTAATCAGGTCATCCAAATCACTCCAATGACTCCCTCTCTTTCCCCACAAATTTTTGTCATCACTATCATGACCCTTCACAACTCTGCCTTAACCTACTTCACTGCACTTGTCTCTTATGCCATCCTCTACCACTTCAGCTCTGGCAATAATGCTATCCTAGTCTGCCTATTTGCCAGCTTCTCATGCAGACACTTGCATGCCTTATTTCCCCATTGTTTCTTAGATACCATGGAATTTGCTTCAAAGAGAAAATCTAGGATACACACCTAAACACACTTAAAACCACCTACCAGAGAAGTAGATTGCATCATGGAAAGGGCCACCCATATACTCCAGGAAAACCTGCTTCAAAACAGAACTTAGGGAGGGTACTTGGTCCCGCTGTAAAGTTGCTTTAGAGGGGACTGGACTCAATGACCTTTCAAGGTTCCTTCAAGCTCTATGAGATAGGTATAGAGTAGAGGATGGCATAAGAGACAATCTACCTGCCCAGTGAACACAATCCCCCAGTTGTCACCTACCCCTTCACACTGGAACCTATATGGGATATCCCCAAACAATTACCATATTTGATGGGTACCACACCCTGAAATAAATCTTTCCCGAACCCCCTCTTCTGGCCTTCAAACAACCCCAAGTCTCGACACGCTCATCAGAAGCAAGCTCCCCATGGACCAGGACACATCAACTCAAAGCAGCACCAGACCTTCCACCAGATGCAAAACCTGTAGACATATCTCCACTGCTATGATGATCAATACTTGCAACAACAAACTTTTCAAAAACGTGTAGGATCCATGAATCATCACAACATATGGTGTACCTCATCCAGTGCATCAAATGACCCAACAATTGTGTGTCTAAAACCAGACAATCACTATGCTCTCTAATGAACTCACACAAAAAAAGGATAAAAGACAAAAACACCATATTATCCATTGGCAACCACTTTTCACAAAGCGATCACTCTATATCTGATCTCTCAGTACTCATCCTCAAAGGAAACCAGCATAACACCTTCAAAAGGCGACCCTGAGCATTTAGGGTGTATCTCCACTGTACACTTCTTTTGGCAGTGCATAGTCCCCCTAGCACCAATATAAATAGCAGTGTAGATGGTGAGGCAGGGCTTAGCCAAGTAGAGTAAAGACATGCCTGAAGGTTGTGTGTACATACTTGAGTACATACCATATGTGGATCTCTACTTGCCCAGCCCCTGCCTTTCTGTCTACACTACTATTTTTAGCAGTGGAATGTTCCACTGCCTCCCCACTGCTAGAGCCCTTCCCTGCTGGAGGAAAAGACTCTGGCAGCAGGGAAAGGCTGCCCCCCTTCCTCACCACAGTGAAAGGCTCCAGCAGAGGGGAGCTGCTGCAGCCTGTCCCCTCTACTTCCTCTCTGCCAGAACCTTTCCATTATATGTGTAGCTACACACCTGTGTGGACTCTGAGCTTTTCACTATGGCATGTAGTTACACACATGCTACATGCTGCTGCCAGTGGTGTGTAATGTAGACATAACCTTAAATTCATAACTCTGCTGAACACACATAACCATGGGCTCAAACACCAATTTTATGGCTCACGGTAACACACCCCACTGTTCACTAACCCTTAATTGCCCACTCCATTTTAAACATCTATCAACATCTAATCACACAAGAAAAATATGAACACAAACAATGAATTCAGTTATAAAAGAAAACTGAACAAAACATTTGCTTTTCTGCCTTAGAAAACTAAACGTATTTAATATTCTATCTCAATTATTTTAAGTGGAGATTCCATTAAAAAAAGTGTGAAACAAGTTAAATTCAGATGCTTTTTCCTGTAATGTGTAGAAATTTCAGAAATACATTGGACTACAGAATTTCCATATGTAAATATCAGAAACATAATGGTGTCGCAGGGAATTAGCTGTAAGTAGACTGAATTTAGTTCTTATAAACAGAATTGACTGCTGTAAGCTTCCAACCTATTTGCACTTCCATTTCATGATTCCTTCTTTTCTTAGATAAGGATGCAGTGTGAATGTGATCTGCTTTTTTCAGTCTGTAAATAAAAGTAAGACGCTCTGCAATGTGACAAACTTGGTTCTGTTACATCAAAAACACCTCTGATTTTCAATTTAATGATGTTCCTAACACAGTGTTCCCATCTATTGCAATTTAGTTGACAGCTTTTGTTGCTTGTGTATGTAAATGTGTAAACAATGGACGGAGGATTTTGGAATAAAATAGGGCTGTCAATTAATCGCAGTTAATGCAAGCAATTAACGCAAATCAAATTAACTAGATTTAAAAAGTTGTGATTAATCACAGTTTTAATTGCACTGGTAAACAATAGAATACGAATTTAAATTATAAATATTTTTGGATGTTTTTCTACATTTTAAAATATATTGATTTCAGTTACAACACAGAATACAAAGTGAACAGTGCTCACTTTATATTATTTTTATTACAAATATTTGCACTGCAAAAAGATAAACAAAATAGTTTTCTTTTCAATTCACTGCATACAAGTACTGTTGTGCAATCTTCTGTATTTGTAAACTTCACTTTCACGATAAAGAGATTGCACTACAGTACTTGTGTAATGTGAATTGAAAAATACTATTTATTTTATTTTTTACAGTGCAAATATTTGTAATAAAAATAATATAAGGTGAGCACTGAACACTTTGTATTCTCTGTTGTAATTGAAATCAATGTATTTGAAAATGTAGAAAAACATCCACAATATTTATTACAAATTTAAATTGGTATTCTATTAGTGTGACAAACTGTGATTAATTGGGACTATTTTTTTAATCTCACAATTAATTGCAATTATCTTTGTAATTGTTGGACAGTCCTAGAATAAAATAAACATAATGCAAGAGGGAAAAATCATCCTAATAATTCTGTTAAATACAGGAGCATTCCTCTTTAAATGCAAGCTTTAGCAGTTCATTCTATGCCAAAAGGGAAGATTATAGCTGAAACTCAATAGATCTTTAACATGCACAAAGGAATTAATGTATTACTCAATGGTAGGAGCTAAGTTTTCATGGAGAAATAATGTAATGTGCAGTTAAAGGCAGTGTAATAGGTTTGAAATACAGTTAGAGTTTGGATTTCTAACAGTATTTAATGCTTCATCAGACATGCTATACAGAGAAGGAAAGTGAACACACGATTCATGATATTTGAGGTTAAAGTGGGAGAGAAATTTTAGTCTAAATTCAGAGTACTTCCACTGGGGAAAGAAGAGTTACTGCTTGGTTTTAACCGAGGGGGACTGGCGGCAGAATTTGACTCTTAATTTTCAGAATATTTTTAGAAATACTTTTATTCTTTGAAACCGTGTACATTTCTAATAAATGTTTTGTCCAAACAAACCAAAACAATAAAAGTTATTTACAGAAGTCTAGTCAAAGCCATGCTTCTGCCAAATATAGTTCTTTCTCAATCTTTTTAGAAATTGAAATAGTTTATTACCTATGTGAAAGTGAATTGCAACTCTGATCCCAGCCCTTGTTCATGGTTCAGTTTAATTACCATCTCTGTTCCTGTAAAAAGAACTATGCTACCCTAGAGCACACTGCATTAAGTTGTGCAGCACATCACTGCCCATGCACTATTCATGTTCATTTTTTTAGAATGCAAAGTAATCAGTGAAGTGCTCATGCATAAATTGGTAACTTTTCAGGATGCTGTAGTCCAGTCAAACAGTTTGCATAGCGCTTAAGGATGAATAGTTCAGAATTCATTGCATATCCTTAAGGCACAGCCCATAGTTACAGGTGGTGCTGACCTGTGGCACTCCAGGCAAGTACCTGGAGGCATTCTGGAATAAGGCAGACTACCTCCCATAGCTACACCATATGAAAGGGAAGTATACACACAGCTATGTCCATTTTTGGGTGCAGGTTACTCCCCAAACTCCATTTGTGAGGCTAGGGCATTGCCTCTTTCCTTTCCACTGTGAGGTACTGAATATTCCTGGAAAACTAGGGAGGGAGCAATCTCTGTAGTCCATAGAGTATTTTTTACTGTTTAGAGTGCAGGGAGTACTACGAGGCCTGCCCCTTATACAAGCCATGAAGAGTGAGAGGGAAAGAGAATTTGTACATCTGTGTTAGGGGCAGGCACTCTTTGGCCTTATGTTATTAATGTGGGTAGTAAATTACATTTGCAGCTACAACAGATGTGTTGCACTTTTTAGTTCAGATTTGGACTTTTAATCACTGTGCACTTATTAGAACAGATGTTGGCCAATGACAACAGACACAAATGCGTTCTTAAAAAGTGAGACAAAATAACCACCCAGTACCTTCACATGAAAATAAAATAAAATAAATGTATATGTATAGCTTGATGACTTTAGTTAATTAAAAGAGAGCAAGAAAAAGTATAATTTATAATTATGGTGTACAAGAACCTTCAGGGGGAGAACATACTGGGAACTAAAGGACTCTTTAAACTAGCAGAGAAAGTCATAACAAGAACTGATGACTGGAAGCTGAAGCCAGACAAATTCAAATTAAAAATAAGGCACATTTGTTACAGTGAGAATGATTAACCTTTAGAACAAATTTCCAAAGAAAGTTGGGGATTCTCCATCTCTTGATGTCTTCAGATCCTTTCTGGAAGCTATCGTTTAGCCAAACACAAGTTATTGGGATAAGTACAAGAATAACTGGGTGAAATTTAATGGCCTATGAGACACAGGAGGTCATACTAGATGATCTAAAGGGCTCTTCTGGCCTTGAACTTCGTTATAGTTCATAATGAAAGTCTCTACTAGAAAAAATCCTAAACTTATTAGAGTTGCTGGTTTTAAAAATAGATATCAATCACAAGTAGTAGTCCTAAAAATTACTGTTAAAGACCCATATTCTGATGTGACTTCAGCAATGTTTGAATATGGGATTTTAATCTACTGATTTTTAATCGACTCACACTTAGTTTAGAGTTTTATAACTGAAGGAATTTGATTTGATAAAGGGGCAGGCAAATGTTTAAAGTTTATCTTCCAGACATATCTCTGTCTGCCAACACAAAAGTGCTCTAGTGCTGACAATTCAAAAGTGATTTTTGGCCTGTTCTTTCTCAAATAACTATGCTTT
This sequence comes from Emys orbicularis, assembly GCF_028017835.1. Classification (NCBI taxonomy): domain Eukaryota; kingdom Metazoa; phylum Chordata; order Testudines; family Emydidae; genus Emys; species Emys orbicularis. Next base: position 77,079,618 of record NC_088687.1, on the reverse strand, counting down.
CTTTAAACTGCCTGCTATTTCGTATATATCCAAGTGGATATATAGGATGACAGGTGCTAAAGCGATAAGGAAATTTGCCTCTCCACCACAAACATAGAGGCTCGCCCTTATGAAAATTAATTTAACAAGCACTTGCTAGCATGGAAGCATGGCCAAAGCACGCATAAGAAGGGCGAGGAAGGAAGAAAATAATATCTTGAGGCCCCTTCTAATTCTAATTCAACAACTTCCACCAACAGTTTGCTCCTTCCTGTCCCTCCTTAAGACTCGGAACGCTATCTGTTCATAATGTCTAGGCAGATGGCAATCTACATTGTACATGATGCTGATGTAAGTAAAAACGTGTTTTTATTACTAACTCTACCTCATTCTGCCTCCCTCTGTTTGTTTTATCATCCTGTTGCATCCTGTCATTAACATAGATTGTAGGTTCTTTGGGGCTGGGACTGTCTCTTACTACATGTTTCCACAGTTCCTAGCACAATGGAACTCTGATCTCTATAGCCTCTAGGCACTACTGAAATACTGCTTAAAAAAAAAAAGCAAACAGAATACAAGATTGTGTTCTAAGAATGTGGGGACTGGGAATACAAGTAGTCAGTATGTGCATAAAGGACAACAAATCTGCCAGCTGCAGTATGAGTTAGCATACCAGGCCTATCTGCCTTTGTCTTGCGTTTCTTATTTTGTGTAGCTGAACAACCTCTGAATTTAGAAGCTCCTGCATGCAAACAAAACATCTTTGAAAGGGTAGGAGTGAATAAGCCTACATTTTGTTTCCCATCCAATCCCTTGGTTTTATAAATTGCACTTATGATCTCTTGTAGAGGGCATCCGAGGGTGCTAAAGGAGTTGGCGGATGTGATTGCAGAGCCATTGGCCATTATCTTTAAAAAAGGGAAGAAGGAGGATCCAGGGAACTACAGGCCAGTCAGCCTCACCTCAGTCCCTGGAAAAATCATGGAGCAGGTCCTCAAGGAATCAATTTTGAAGCACTTAGAGGAGAGGAAAGTGATCAGGAACAGTCAGCATGGATTCACCAAGGCCAAGTCATGCCTGACTAACCTAATTGCCTTCTATGATGAGATAACTGGCTCTGTGGATGAGGCAGTGGACGTATTATTCCTTGACTTTAGCAAAGCTTTTGATACGGTCTCCCACAGTATTCTTGCCAGCAAGTTAAAGAAGTATGGGCTGGATGAATGGACTATAAGGTGGATAGAAAGCTGGCTAGATCATCGGGCTCAACGGGTAGTGATCAATGACTCCATGTCTAGTTGGCAGCCGGTATCAAGCGGAGTGCCCCAAGGGTTGGTCCTGGGGCCGGTTTTGTTCAATATTTTCATTAATGATCTGGAGGATGGCGTGGATTGCACCCTCAGCAAATTTGCAGATGACACTTAACTGGAAGGAGTGGTAGATACGATGGAGGGTAGAGATAGGATACAGAGGGACCTAGACAAATTAGAGGATTGGGCCAAAAGAAATCTGATGAGGTTCAATAAGGACAAGTGCAGAGTCCTGCACTTAGGACGGAAGAATCCCATGCACTGTTACCGACTAGGGACCGAGTGGCTAGGCATCAGTTCTACAGAAAAGGACCTAGGGGTTACAGTGGACGAGAAGCTGGATATGAGTCAACAGTGTGCCCTTGTTGCCAAGAAGGCTAATGGCATTTTGGGCTGTATAAGCAGAAGCATTGCCAGCAGATCGAGGGACGTGATCATTCCCCTCTATTCGGCATTGGTGAGGCCTCATCTGGAGTACTGTGTCCAGTTTTGGGTCCCACACTACAAGAAGGATGTGGAAAAATTGGAAAGAGTCCAGCAGAGGGCAACAAAAATGATTAGGGGGCGGGAGCACATGATTTATGAGGAGAGACTGAGGGAACCGGGATTATTTAATCTGAAGGAGAGAAGAATGAGGGGGGATTTGATAGCTGCTTTCAACTACCTGAAAGGGGGTTCCACAAGGATGGATCTAGACTGTTCTCAGTGGTAGCAGATGACAGAACAAGGAGTAATGGTCTCAAGTTGCAGTGGGGGAGGTTTAGGTTGGATATTAGGAAAAACTTTTTCACTAGGAGTGTGGTGAAGCACTGGAATGGGTTACCTAGGGAAGTGGTGGAATGTCCTTCCTTAGAGGTTTTTAAGGTCAGGCTTGACAAAGCCCTGGCTGGGATGATTTAGTTGGGGTTTGGCCCTGCTTTGAGCAGAGGGTTGGACTAGAAGACCTCCTGAGGTCCCTTCCAAGCCTGATATTCTATGATTCTATGATTATTATCAAACGTCTGTGATACATTGCTGTGGAAAAGGGCAGTTTATCAATAGCTTCTTGATTGGGTCATTCTTTTGTCTGTTTACTTGGGTATGGTGCTCCGGTTGCACCAACCAAACCGTTGTTACACACATTGGGCTCACTCCTTCAGCTTTTATGGCTTGGAGAAAGGGTGCTGGGTATAATTTCATACTAGTCAGTATAGTGAGCCAGGTGATCACTGGAAAAAATGGGTATAAAGTATAGGTGTGCACAAAATATATAGTTGGCAGTTTTGTTGTAGCCTGGTTCATCCCAGGATATTAGAGAGACAAGGTGGGTGAGGTAATACCTTTTATTGGACCAACTTCGATTTGGTGGAGAAGAGCCTGTGGTGCTCAAAAGCTTGTCTCTTTCACCAGCAGAAGCTAGCCCTATAAAAGATAATACCTTACCTGCCTTGTTTCCATAAAATATAGTTGGCTCTCTAGCTTTATTTTTTTTTAAACTTAGAGATCCAACTAGGCCCAGATAGTGTCTTTCAGTGCACAGACTGTCTATTAGGATCACTGTTACTTGGAAGCTGAACCCCTATTAATTGAGTTGAAAACAAACTGTTGTTGACTACTATCAGTCCTTACAGAGATTCGTCCCACAGCCACGCAGCCTCACATTAAGCAACAGTATTATTAAATACAGAAGTAATCCAATGGTTCATCCTGCTATTTGATGAGACAATTCTGGAAAAATCAGAGCACATGAATTCAAAATGCTTATAAGACCTCTCAATTTAGTAGGCATACTTCAGACTCATTAGACCATGGGTATGCGCTCCTGAGAGGTAAAGAATTTACTCAGTTGGTTTTATGGCAGCCACGAAGAGACCCACTCAAGAGAGACAATCTCTGCCACATCTGTCACATTTAAAGGTGATGTTTCAACCCTTTGGGCTCTGCCTCTGCTTCCTCTCATAACTCTGGAGACCTTGGTTAAGCTCTTGTTTCCAAAGGCTGCGGTCTTGAGTGTGATCTTCCCATTTGTCCACATCCATTTCTTTGAGGTCTCACTTGCACACATCCTTAAAATGCAATTTTGGGTGTCCTTTGGGTCTTTTTCCAGATGCCAATTTGCCGTAGAGGATGTACTTTGGGATGCGCCCATCATTCATTCGGCACACATGCCCAAGCCAGTGGAGGTGTCTCTGTTTGAGGAGTGTTTGCATGCTGGGTATGCTGGTCCATTTGAGCACCTCAGTGCTGGTGACTTTGTCCCTCTAGGAGATTCCAAAGATTTGACAAAGGCAACACATATGAAAGCTGTTCAGCCTCTTTTCCTGATGAAAGTATAAGGTCCATGTCTTGCTTCCGTACAAAAGTGTGCTGATAACACATGCACGATACACACAGATCTTTGTGTGTTCTGTCAGTTTGTTGTTTAGCCATACCCTCTTGCTCAGTCTAGATATTATTGTGGAGGCTTTTCCAATGAGGATATTGAGTTCTGTTTCAAGTGAGAGGTTAACTGCGATAGTGGACCCCAGATATGTGAACTCATTCACCACTTCAAGTTCATAGATGCTGATCTTGATGAAGAGTGCTTCTTCAATTCTTTGGTGCATTATGTTAGTGTTTTTTAGGCTTATGGTAAGCCCAAAGTCTTGGCAGGCTTTAGAAAAACTGTCCATGACATTTTGGAGATGGGCTTCTGTGTGGGTTGTCACTGCGAAGAGGAGGTGTTGGATGAGAGCCTCCTGAGTCTTGGTTTTAGATCTGAGTCTTGCAAGTTTTGAACAGATTTCCATCAGATTTTGTGTGCAAGTATATTCTCTCAGTTGAGGAACCAAAAGCTTGTTTCAGTAGCAAGGAGAAGATCCCAAATGGAGTTGGGGCAACTACACAACCTTACTTAAATCTGCTATGAATCTGGAAAACCTCAGACACTGAGACATCGTATTGGACTGTGTCATACCTGTTTTCATGGAAGGATCGAGTCTTGCTTAAGATCTTGGGGGGACATCCAATCTTTTCTAGAAGCGTGAATAGTCCACTTCTACTGCCAAAGTCCAAAGCCTTTGTGAGACCGATGAAGGTTACGTAGAGGGGCTTTTTTTGTTCTCTACATTTCTCTTGTACTTGTCTCAGTGAGAAGATCATGTCGATAGAAGCCTTTCAGCTCTGAAGCCACACTGTCGGACTGTCTGCAAGGGTCTGAAATCTATTCAGGACAACTTGGGCAAAGGCTTTTCCCATAATACTAAGAAGGAAAGTGCCATGATAATTGTTACAGTCGCTCCTGTCACCCTTGTTTTTATAGAGAGTGATGATGTTGGTGTCTCCCATTTCTTGTGGTACTTCGCCTTCTTTCCAGCAAAGCAGAGCAACTCATGAAGATGTTGCAGTAGAATACGTTTTACGCATTTTATGACCTCGGACAGTATGCAGTCTATTCTGGGGGCCTTTCCATTGAGAAGGCCTTCGATGGCAAGGCTAAGCTCCTTGACAGTCGGTTCATCATCAAGTTGATTCTTAACAGGCATGCTTTTGATGGTGTTGATGGCTGCGTCTGTAACAATATTTTCATGAGAGTAAAGCTCAGAGTAGTGTTCTACCCAGAGATCCATCTGCTTGATGCAGTTGTTGATTGTTTCCCCTGTTGTTGATTTCAATGGTGATCTCTTCTTTGAAGTTGGCTTTCTTGATCCCATCATAAATGTTTCTGATGTTGCCTGCATCAGCTGCTACTTAGATGCTCACATAAGTACAGCCAATATTCATTGGTGCATCATTGAGCAGTTTGTTGTACCTTGTTTCTTGCCACTCTCAATTCTTGTAAGGTTTTTTCGTTTGGGTCTCGCTTGTAGTTGGTTTGGCATCTATGACTGGTGTCAACACACTGGAATATGCGTCAATCCAGTCGTTGGTCTTGTTTTCCTTCTTCCCAAAGATTAACAGAGCTGCATCATAGTATGTTCTTGTACTGCTGTGACTTTTCTTGGTCCACTATGGAACTGAGGTTAATAAGAAGACATCCTTTTACTTTAGATCTGTGTATTTTCTTTGGTTTAAGTTTAACCTTGCTGCATACAAGAGAGTGGTCTGTGTCACAATCAGCACTTTGATAACTGCGGGTAATGAGCACAAAGTTAAGGTTGGCATGCCTTGTGATGATAAGATCCAGTTGGTGCCAGTGGCCAGTTCTGGGATGTTTCCAAGACACTTTGTGTTTCGAATTTGTCTGGAAGAATGAGTTTGTTACATAGAAGTCGTAATAGGAACAGAATTATAGCAGTCTCTGACAGTTTTCATTCATCTTATCAGTTCTGTGTTGACCAAGACAGTTGGTCTGTGCTTCATGATCAGCTCCCACCCTTGCATTAAAGGCCCCTAGCAGGAAAACATATTTGTGTTTCAGAATCTTGCACTTGTGGTGTTCAACTGGTCATAGACCTGGTCCTTTATGTCAGAAGACAAGGAGAGTGTTGGGGCATACAAACTCACAAAATTGATTGGGCCCTCAGATGTGGACAAGTATAGTGCCAAAATTCTCTCTGATCCATTTGTAGATGGCTCAGTCATCCCCAGAAGTGAGTTCTTGATGGCAAATCCCACTCCATGCTCTTGTGTTTCTTCTGCGCTTTTCCCCTGCCAGAAAAATGTGTAGTCTTTTTCTCTGAGAGACCCACTTGATGATAGCCATGTTTCAGCTGATCATTGATTATGGCAGTTTTACGTGCATTGTTGATCTGTTGAAGGTCCTCAGATAATCCAGTTGTCGTGGTGCGAACATACCAGCATCCTATCTTTAAGGATGTTTTCTTTCTCTTACTTGATTTGCCTGGTGCATTGGTTACAGTCCACTTGTCAAGTTATAAAACTCTAAGCTTCAAGCACCCATTGAAACAGGCAGACTGTGGTGGGACAACCAGGGCCGGCTCCAGGCACCAGCCGACCAAGCACGTGCTTGGGGCGGCACCTTAGAAGGGGCGGCCAATGTTGGGGTGGCGGGGGGCGCTCGCGGTGTTTTTTTTTTTGTTTTGTTTGGCGGGGCGGCGCTCGAGGGTTTTCTTTTTTTGTTTCAGCCGGGCAGCGCGAGGGGTGTTTCGGCGGCGCGGCGCTGGGGGAGGGGGGCAGGGGCTTCGGCTGTGCGGCGCTCGGGGGTTTGGGAGGCCCGGCCCAGCCCGGCGCTGCGGGGGGTGGGGGTTTGGCCGGCCCGGCCTGGTGCGGCACTCGGGGATTTGGGTGGCGCAGCGCTCGGGAGGGGTGGGGGGTTCGGCGGCACGGTGCGGCGCTCGGGGGGGGCGGGGGGTTCGGCAGCACGGTGCGGCGCTCGGGGGTTTGGGCGGCACAGCACTCGGGGGCGGGGGGTTCGGCGGCACGGCGCGGCACTCGGGGGGGCGGGGGGTTCGGCAGTGTGGCGCGGCGCTCGGGGGTTTGGGCGGCCCGGGCCGGCGCGGTGCTGGGAGAGGTGGGGGGTTGGCTGGCCCGGCGCTGGCGGGGGCGGGCGGGGGTTTGGCCGGCCCGGCCCGGCGCGGCAGGAGTTTGGGCAGCACGACGCTCGGGGGCGGGCGGGGGGTTCGGCGGCGTGGTGTGGTGCTCAGGGGTTTCGGCGGCCCAGCGCGGCATGGCGTTGGGGGAAGGGCGGGGGGTTGGCTGGCCCGGCGCGGCGCTGGCGGCGGGGGGGGGGGTCGGCTGCGCGGCGCTCAGGCTGGGGGGAGTTACGGCGGGGCAGCGCTCTTCTTTTTTGCCTGGGGCGGCAAAAAAGTTAGAGCCGGCCCTGGGGACAACACCCTATTGTCTGGGGGCTGCCCTGTTCTATTGCGGGTTGTCCAGTGAGATACAGTGATCTCTTCCACCATCGGAGACAGCCCCTGGCGCTCAGCTCTGAGCCAGTCGAGTAAGACCTTTAAACCGGTGACTGCTGCCTCCCGTGTTGTGTCGATGCTTGAGGTGAAGCTGGAGTACCTCTCCAGGGTCCAAGCCTGGGCAGATGATATGGAGGCCCTGAGTTGCCCATGCATCAGGACCCCCCTCTCAGTTTCACTGGCAAAATCCAGAGGAGAGGAAAAACCAATATATCTGTTACCCGATCCGCTGCAGGAGTTACCGGAAAGATACTAAAATATCTGACCACCTTTGGGGCTCCACTCCATATTTTCTGTCTGAGTTTACTCTCATAGCCTTACATTCTCCTGAATTCACTCACAGGATAGTGGGGATTTTCTGTCAGGGGTTGCTCCCTTAGCCTTACACCCTCCTGGGCTACCCACAAGGCAGTGGATTTGATGAGCCACAGATAGTACCGTCTACTCTCATTATGGTAGCAGGCATAGCCTTACCTGACCTGACAGAAAACCCCACAATAAATAAGTCAAATACAACAAACTAAATAAAGCTACATACAGCCAGCTGAACATTGTATTTTCACTACAATTCACCAAAAACATCCAGTGGCTTCACTGGGCCTACTCCTACATTGGTGTACAAAGGAAGGAGAGGACACAAAGAGCCTGTTGGAGAGTACAAACAGTGTTTCCTGCGTGTGCCCTTGCAGGTGCTAGTTTCCTGAAAGGAAACAAGTTGCAGAGGTGTGTGGATGCCTCTTCTCCACTCCACACCAGCAGCAAAGGAGATCAAACATGGAACTGAATGCACTCCTTGACACCGTGAGGAAGCAGTGGCTACAGCATGCACTCACCAAATCCCCAATAAAAATTCTGGTGCTCTCTGCCAGAATGCCTACTGGGATTCCTTCTGAAGCAGGCCCTTCTGAAGCTTCCTCCAGCATTGGCTATGGTTTAATATTCAGTTTGGCCTTTAGTTTATTATACAAGAGATATCCACTTCCTACTGTCAGTCAGAACAGGTAGATTACATATACTGAACTTCTTCGACCCTGAGGGTAGACACAATGAGATAACAAGCACGTTTACAATCACCCAGCAACAAGATTGAAATCTCTATTATTCTGCTGTATAATGAGGAGCAGCAACTAACTGCACAGTCACACTCCAACAGTCACTGTGGAGAAAATGAAATTTGTTATTAGCCTAATGAGGACTAAGAGGGAGTCTCTCTGCAACAAATATATTTTTGTCACAAATGTAATGGGAGGAGAGAGAGAGACACACACAATAGACATAGCTGGTAACCACTGCAATACAGTACAAATACAGGTATTCCATGCTATCATTCTCTGTAAGGGCTCTGTAAGAGTCCACTGTAAGGGCGTAGAAAAGAACCCTATTTAGGTGTATAGAGAGTGATAAGGATAGTTCACTATAAATTAATCAGGCAAACCAGGTTTCAAACCCTCTGTGAAAAGCAGTGATAACAGGCATGGGGAGGTCACCCAACTTTCAAGAACTACTGCAGAACACCTCCAAGTCCCTGTTTGTCCATCAGAGGACAAGAGCCTACACCCCCATGAAGCTAATTTTTAAAAATGTTTTTAATAATGCTCTTTGAAAAGAAATGTGGGCATCAGAAACTCCAGAGAGCATGAGGGAAGTGTAGCTGTGACAAAACTGCCTGCGAAGGCTGCATTTTTAGTGACAATGCTACCACCAACGCAAGAGAACCCACTATTAAATATACAATAGGGAATCATCCTGCATGGGCACAAAGACAGATTCAATGGCTTAATAGCTTTTTCTTCTAGCTCCAGATTCTATGACTGAGTGGAGAGTGGGAACATTGTCAGGTTGACCAGTGAAAATTATCTGGATTGAAAAATTTCTGCAACTTCCAATTTGAGAACTTTCATAGACTCATAGACTTTAAGGTCAGAAGGGACCATTATGATCATCTAGTCTGACCTCCCGCATGATGCAGGCCACAAAATCTGACCCACCCACTCCTGGAATAATTCTCTCCCTTGACTCAGCTGTTGAAGTCCCCAGATCATGATTTAAAGACTTTAAGTCGCAGAGAATCCTCCAGCAAGCGACCCCTGCCCCATGCTGCGGAGGAAGGTGAAAAACCTCCAGGGCCTCTGCCAATCTACCCTGGAGGAAAATTCCTTCCCGACCCCAAATATGTCGATCAGCAGAACCCCGAGCATGCGGGCAAGATTCTCCAGCCAGACCCACATTGACCATTGATACTAATTACCAGTGATTGCACGTTATTGACTTATTGACTAAAATCACATTATCCCATCAAACCATCCCCTCCATAATCTTAAAGCCAGAGAGGTCTTTCGCCCCCACCGTTTCCCTCGGAAGGCTATTCCAGAACTTCACCCCTCTGACGGTTAGAAACCGTTGTCTAATTTCAAGCCTAAACTTCCCGACGGCCAGTTTATATCCATTTGTTCTCGTGTCCACATTAGTACTAAGCTGAAATAATTCCTCTCCCTCCCTGGTATTTATCCCTCTGATATATTTAAAGAGAGCAATCATATCCCCCCTCAGCCTCCTTTTGGTTAGGGTAAACAAACCGAGCTCCTCGAGTCTCCTTTCATACGACAGGTTTTCCATTCCTCTGATCATCCTAGTGGCCCTTCTCTGTACCCGTTCCAGTTTGAGTTCATCCTTTTTAAACATGGGAGACCAGAACTGCACACAGTACTCCAAATGAGGTCTCACCAGCGCCTTGTATAACGGAAGCAGCACCTCCTTATCCCTACTAGAAATACCTCGCCTAATGCATCCCAAGACCGCATTAGCTTTTTTCACGGCCACGTCACATTGCCGACTCATAGTCATCCTGCGATCAACCAGGACTCCGAGGTCCTTCTCCTCTTCCGTTACTTCCAACTGATGCGTCCCCAGCTTATAACTAAAATTCTTGTTAGTCATCCCTAAATGCATCACCTTACACTTCTCACTATTAAATTTCATCCTATTACTATTACTCCAGTTTACCAGGTCATCCAAGTCTCCCTGCAGGATATCCCGATCCTTCTCCAAATTGGCAATACCTCCCAACTTTGTGTCATCCGCAAACTTTATCAGCCCACTTCTACATTCGGTTCCGAGGTCAGTAATAAATAGATTAAATAAAATCGGACCCAAAACCAAACCTTGAGGAACTCCACTGGTAACCTCCCTCCAACCTGACAGTTCACCTTTCAGTACGACCCGCTGCAGTCTCCCCTTTAACCAGTTCTTTATCCACCTCTGGATTTTCATATCGATTCCCATCTTTTCCAATTTAACCAATAATTCCTCATGCGGTACCGTATCAAACGCTTTACTGAAATCGAGGTATATTAGATCCACCGCATTTCCTTTATCTAAAAAATCTGTTACTTTCTCAAAGAAGGAGATCAGGTTGGTTTGGCACGATCTGCATTTCGTAAAACCATGTTGTAATTTGTCCCAATTGCCATTGTCCTCAAGGTCCTTAACCACTTTCTCCTTCAAAATTTTTTCCAAGACCTTGCATATTACAGATGTTAAACTAACAGGCCTGTAGTTACCCGGGTCACTTTTTTTCCCATTTTTGAAAATAGGAACCACATTAGCTATTCTCCAGTCCAACGGTACCACCCCCGAGTTTACAGATTCATTAAAAATTATCGCTAACGGGCTTGCAATTTGTTGCGCCAGTTCCTTTAATATTCTCGGATGAAGATCATCCGGTCCGCCCAATTTAGTCCCGTTAAGCTGTTCAAGTTTGGCTTCTACCTCGGGTACTGTAATGTCAACCCTCCCTCCTTTATTCCCCTCTGTCACGCTGCCACTATTCCTGAGTTCTTCATTAGCCTCATTAAAGACCGATGCAAAATATTCGTTTAGATATTGTGCCATGCCTAGATTATCCTTAATCTCCACTCCATCTACAGTCTTCAGCGGTCCCACTTCTTCTTTCTTTGTTTTCTTCCTATTTATATGGCTATAAAACCTCTTACTATTGGTTTTAATTCCCCTCGCAAGGTTCAACTCTACACGGCTTTTGGCCTTTCTCACTCCATCTCTACATGCTCTGACCTAAATAAGGTAGGTATTGTATTGATTAGCAATTTTATGCTAACTGCTGTCAGAGTTTATAAAACTGGCTCCACTGCAATACATTTCACTGTGGATTTCTCCCCTGTGCTTGCTGATATGAGATGGATGTTGTGTGCTTGTTTGCATGATGTCCTAATATATTATATCTCCACTATTCTTTACAGACAGAGTTTGATCCTGCTGCCACTGATTTCAAAGCCACAGCATCAGGTACAAAGTCCAGGTTTGTAAAACACAAAGTAAGCCATTAGGTGTCTTTGCAGCTAGTTTTCTGAGTAGGGGGAGGACTGAAAGGAAGAGGGGGATCTCCCTTCTCATTCCAGTGATCAAAACTAACCAACCACCTACACTTTTCTATTTTTCTTATTTTCTGGTGTTCAGCCAAAATCCTGACCTTATTGCTGTAACTACAGCTGCTGTTTCTACCTGCACTGAGTTGATATGAAAACATTCCCAGACAAGGTGGCAGTATAGAGCCTTGAGTGACTGCACAGAAGTAGTTGCTATTTCAGCACACTAGAAGGAGTAAAGGAAGCTGTTAACCATGTTCATTAGCTGTTTTGAAGCTGGTGTACATTAAGTGCAGATGTTCCTGCGTGTACACACATACCCCCTTAGTTAGAAGCTGGTAGCTCCTGACCAGTCAGCAGTGAGTTCTGTCAGGGGTACAAAACTGGCAGCCATGTTAAGCATCACTCAGATCCAACCCAGGTTTGCAGGGAGAAGATACAATCTGGGTTACCCCCAGCAGCTCTAGCTGTGTTGAATCTCAGTACAGTTTTCTGTAACTTTACACAAATCAGTGGGATTGAGGCTGGAAAAATACCATAAAGGAGGAATCAGACTGGAGGTCAAATGTCTTTGTGGATTGTATTAAATTTTTGAACCAAATCCACTGTGTGAGCCAAACAGCTTCTGTAATTGACAGCTTTTCATATTCAAAATTGTGGATGCTGAACCAATTGATTATGTGTTACAACTAAATGTTTTATCTAATTGCCGACATATTACTCAAGGTGAGCATATGTGAAAGCAAATTGTCAGAAGTCCCAATCCCTGTGTTGATTTTGTGAGGTTTAAATATACACATTTTAGGGTTTAGGCCCTGTGTTATATTTTTCCTTTTAAAGAGAAATAAATCTCTAGTTAGTGATGTTAGTCTAGCTAGGGTACGTTGTAACTGCTGTGCTATAATGGTTTTATCTTTAGAGTGTTGTTCAGTAAAGAAATTTGAAACTGCTAATTGTGTATGTAACTATCTTATGGTAAAGACTGGAACTAGATTCCCAGAAGAAAAGAAAAAGAAAATGAATTCTGGTATAATTTTCACTTTTAGTATTTAGACCATTCCTATAAAAAACTCAGAGGTAATCTCTAGCAAGGATACGAATTCAAGGTCTGTGCAAATACTTTAGATCAGATAGAATTCTGTAGCACAGAACTGGAAAGTAAATTGATTTATTCTGGTCTATGTAGGTTACATATGTATTTGTTTTGGCCGATTCTTCTTTGCTTAGTAGGCTTTATTCCTCTCCATGTCAGAGGTAAATATTGGATTAAAAGGCATGGCTGTGACTTTAAAGTGGTATCTCTATAATCTGTCAGTGCACTGGCTAGGCAGGAATTTTTCATTTCATACATCATTTACAGCCTGCTGCTGCAATTCCGAAAACATTAGTAGACTTTAGAAACTGTTGATAAGAAAGAAAAACTTTGCAATTTGTGAAAGTTTGGAGTGTTTATGCCTGGGTGAATTGGGCAATGACTGAGCTGCTGCCACTTCAGTTCTGCTGACTGTAAAGTCATAAAAAATAAACAAATAACCCTGCTCCCAAAATACTTTAGTGTAGAATGACTGGAGCAAAACATCTTGGAAACCTTGGGGATTTCTTCCTGTAGACTTAACTTGCAGGGACATGACACATTTAGTTATATTGCTACTGCCAATGCTTTACTACCACCCCTGTAACTAACAGAAAATGCCTTTGGAGAAGCAGCCCCCACTTTTTGCATTCTTTGTACTTTGCTTCCCTCTTTCAGTCATGCTGCAAAATGTAGAATTTCTATAATGGATGGAAAGAAATTTTAAAAATAAGATGGGTGTGAAAAGTCATGGCCAAAAGTAAACAAGCATCAGAGAGAAAGAAAATACTTATAAAAACGAAGAGACAATCAAGAAAGTTTTTTGCCAAATACATTCAACCAATCTAAATTTAATATTAATAAAAATCAAGGAAGTAAAAACACTAAATTCAGAGGCCAGATAATTTCTTAACTCATGGAAAATTAAGTAAGTGTTGGAAATGCACCAAAAATATATGTGTGTGTGTGTGTGTGTGAGTGTGAGTGAGAAACTACCGTCTTCTCATGAACCTTCGGCTAGACAGCAAAACATGGTGTGCAGGAGGTTGTGGGCACAGAAAAAAGAAACACAGCATTTCCAAATATTAGTAAAGGGAGGGTGGCCAGGAGGATGTCAAAGTGGCTCGAAACTGATAACACAGGAAGGCAGGCAGTCAACATAGAATCATAGAATATCAGGGTTGGAAGGGACCTCAGGAGGTCATCTAGTCCAACCCCCTGCTCAAAGCAGGACCAATTCCCAACTAAATCATCCCAGCCAGGGCTTTGTCAAACCGGGCCTTAAAAACCTCCAAGGAAGGAGACTCCACCACCTCCCTAGGTAACGCATTCCAGTGCTTCACCACCCTCCTAGTGAAATAGTGTTTCCTATTCCACAACATGTATGTTGTGAGAACACTGCCAGCGTTCTAGACAACTAGCTGACGGATAGTGCAGAGGTAATGCACTGGGAATTTGGACAATGATAACAGTGAGGTCCGGGGGGAGGGGGAAGGTAGGGGAGAAAGCACTCAAAGGGAGACCACAATATTCTACTGCCCTAGTGATATAGGAACTCATCTCTATAAAGAATAATACATACAAAAATAGGTTTAAAGAAAGTTTAGTTAGGAAATGCCAGTTTTACAATTCCCATGCAGTCTTAATTCTGCTCCCATATGTGACCATCATTTGCACTGAATGAGGCTGGAGTCATGTGGAAAAAATAGTATGTGATATGTAATTAAGACTGTATCAAAATGCATATGTACAAGGAGGTTCTCTCTTTTTCCATGAGTCCTTCCCCCTCCTGTGCTATTGCCTTCCAGGGTGCAACACTTTGTTGTACCCTGCAAGACAATATGGAAAGCACTTTGCACATCTCATAAGCTGTTTCCTCAGATAATTGACTTACAGCATGTCCCTCTGCCATGTTCTTTCAGACACATTTCAGGAGACTTACTGGGTCTCTGTGGAAGAAATGAATCTAGACAAAATAAAAGGCTGTACGATGAAGGCATAAATTTTAGTGTCACTTTGGTTTTGTGAAAGCCTTCGAGAACATGATAGAGTTGCTTGTGCTTGCCATTGGCTGCTCTGTACTAAACACTGTAACCAACAATAAGCCATCCACTTTTCCATCAGAGATTACCTTTATTTCTGTGCAGTTCCAGAATGATAGCACAGCGCTGATGGTGAAGAGTGGGATCTTAAACTTCCTTCATTATTCTTCATTGTGTTCTCAATGACTTTAGTTTGCTGTGCTGTATTATTTCAAAACTAGAGGGAAAATGGCTTTTATTTTAGGTTATGGCTTTGCTGTCTCTGACAATAGTGCAGGTAAATAGTAGGATTCTGTGGCATGTTTGCACTCAACCTGGCATTCACTTAATTTAAGGTGGTTTCTACTGCATTACGGTTAATAAATAGTTCATGAAAATGGGTTGCTGCTCCAGTTTGCATAACTCTCTATCCCATATTACTGCTCTCTGTAAGGGTGCCTTTCCCCAGCTGCCACCTCAACCCTCCTTTCTTGCTTTTTGAAATTAGATGGACTGCTTCTCACCTCTTCCAGATATACAAGAAGTGCTAAGTAGTGTAGATGTGATAGTTTGGGATTTATAGGGCATGGATACAACTTCTGTGAAGATCTTGCCTATCTACCTATCTAATCCTAAATTTATCTTTTGGAGGTTACCTGGACCAATCCCCAGCAGTGCAGCTGAATCAGGGATATGCTTCTTCACCTGCCACCTCTAGAGCTCAAAATCTGATCATACCCCGTGTTCCTTAATTTATGATTACTATAGAGCTCCTGATTCTCAGGGGTATGTCAAAGTAATGACAACCAAGCTCCAAAAACATGCAACAATTGCCAGCTAACTGCAGGTGAGCGTACAGCATGAAGATTGGCCTAATGCTACTAATAAACAGCCTTCTCCTGGCAATGGACAGAGGCCATATTTCAGACTACTCACCCTGTCTGCAGCTTTCTATGCATTCAAAACTCAAGGTGCTGCTGACCTGCTTAGGTGACATGTACCCTACTGTGCAGATGGGAAAACCTTACAATAGTTCCAGTCATTCATCTCCAAAGAGCCAGAGAGGTGATGACCAACTGCTCTTCTTGATAATTTATAGTCTTTTTAAAAAAAACTTGCCTCTGTACCAGTGCACGGTGTTCTGAATATGATTATTGCTAAGCTCTTCTGGTAGCAGAACAACACTTCTGGCAAACTTGGCCAGTTTCAGTAAGAGTTGCAAGGACATTTCTTTGCCCAGGCTGTTCCAATTGGTGGAATCCTGGAATCTCCTTACTAATTGGTAAAGCTACAAACAGCAGGAAAACCTGGTCTTCAGCCTTGCTTAAGCTGATAAAGTCAAGATCTTAGCACTATAGCCCAGATTTTTTAAACTATTGGGGTGATGCTGTGCTCTAACTGATTTAAAAGCCTAAATGTCATTTTTCAGAACAGACTTAAGCCTTAAGAGTCTAAATTCCATCAACAGTTGCTTAAGTCCCTTATGAAAATAAGATTTAGGCTCCTAAGTCAGTTGAATGTTATGCTGCTGAGCACAGCAATGCCTAAATAGCTTTAAAAATCTGGGCCTATAATACCACAGCACTAGGCACCAAATAGGTGCTCTTAACAACAACTAACACTACTTACATCTATGGTGCATTAGCAGATTCTGAAATATTTATCAACAGAATGTGTCTTATTACCCTTATGTACTACAGATAATTATAACTGAGTTGGATTTTTCCAGCTCTACTTGGTTTTATTTTTCAGAGACGTTCCCTGCTGTTTGAACTTACAACTGCCTCTTTCCTAAACAGCAGGAAACAATTTGTCTGCAATCTGTTTAGCTTGTAATACTAATTCGGTACAAAAAGTTTCTATCTAGGGACACTCTTTGAGAACAACTCTGAATCCCAGGATCTTGGCTGTGGAAGATTTGTGGACCATCTATCCTGAACCTAAGCTCTTTGTTTCTTGGGATCCCAACTTTGGTGACATTCTGGAACTACCATGGAAGAGACAACCACACCCACATATAGAAATCAGCTCTGCTCTCTCCCCTACTACTGAATGCCTGGTAGTCTTTCCACATGATGTTATCTCCTTTTCTTAAGTGCCCATGGCACTTTCACACCTGACCAACTACTGCCTTTCATGTACCCCTACCTGTATTCAGTCCCTTACTGGTCTCCTAAACCTGTGCTATGTTTGGTCCCCTTCTGCACCTACTTGTTGCATTGTCTCCACAGATCAATCTTCCCGCTCCCCACATACCAAGTGTCAAAAGGATTTTGAAGGTATAGCCTGTCATAGTTCAGGGCAACTGTTTCTGTATTTTCATCTTGTTGTCCACCAAGGGCACCCACTCTAGGCTTCTGGCTCCTCAGATGTTACCTCTCTTGGGCACGAATCTGGGTTTCTCTCCCTCTGGGTATTTTTCCAGTTGCACAGTTACCTGCCTATACTGTGATATCCCCAGCAAGCCAGACTGCCTAAACAGGCAAGTGTCTGTGCTTTGTTTTCTCTTTGAAGGCTATGAACAGCTGTAATTGGCAGCAGTTACAAGTTACCACACAGCTCTTTCTAAGAAAGGACATTTATTCTCAAAGTGAAAGCATAACAGAGAAAACATATGAAAAACAATAAAAGAATCTACACATGCTAAAAAGTTTCCCAGAGGTCACCCCAACTCCAATCGTGGGCTCCTGGTAGGTGTCAGTCCTTCAAAGCTCATAACTGGGTTTTCCCTGTGATTACAAGTTCATAAATGTCTCAGATTCTAAACCAAAACCACCATGAATAGTTCAGTCTTTCCTTTACACAGCTTGGGCCTTTGATGTTGGCCTCATGTAATAGGTAATCAGCAGACAAAGGCCCACTCAGGCTGCATTTTTACCTAACAGGAGGTGGGGAATCTGCATTCATCTGCCCCTAGATATTTCCCAGGAAAACCACTTAACATGTATTGTCCCCAAAGTCTATTCTTGCCTGGTTCATTGTTCAATATAGATCTTTGAACTCCCAGACCTCATATCACATCTCCCTCCCGGGAGAGGGTATGTACAATCCCAGTCTGCAATAATACAGAACCTTTGCATTAAATACAATGGACCTCAAAGATACTTAAACTTAATTCAATAAAGGGTTTCAAGGGTATTGTTGTATCTGTCAGACAGTCCTTCTTTTTCCAGCAGGCAGGCAGAAAAATGGGGCAATATTCCCTCCCATCACTATCTCATTAAGCAGTAGGACTGGATAAAACTGCCCCTAAAAGCTGCAGCAAACACCCCTGCTCTGCTCACTCGCTAAAGCAGTAAGGTACCACTGAGATCCACCAGCAAAATGGAAATAAGGCAGTACCCTGAAATGTGTTGAAAAAATTCAACAACAGATATTTATGAAAGTAAATATTAAATATAATCAATAGTCTGATAAATAATTCAGATAAAACAACTGTTTCCTGAATGTCTGTGTCTTAGGCAGCATCACAATTCAGAACTGTTGTGCCACAGAAATCTAGGGATTTGGTAACAAAATTGAGGTCCAGTTTTGTTTCCAGAGTTCTAAAGACTCAACTGCAATTAAAAGAAGCTTGATCATGTTCCCTAATGTCACTTCACAGCACTGATCTCTCATTTACTGAACCCTCTGCTTTTCCATAGGTTTTAAATATTCTCTGAAACTTTGGGAGAAATAGAGTTGTCATGCAATTGTGGCAATCTTGGCAAGGATGCAGAGCCATATTACTGCTACAGGACCTGTGTGAAAGTGCGCTCTCGAGCCGCACTGGAATGGGCTGAGGAAGCCACGCCCCTAAACTCTACTGGGCATGCTCCAAATGCACCAGTATAAAAGGGAGCAGCTCAGCTCAGTTGGGGCTGACTGCTGAAGAGGAAGGACCCATGGAAAGAGTCCAGTGGAGGGCAACAAAAATGATTAGGGGGCTGGAGCACATGATTTAGGAGAGGCTGAGGGAACTGGGATTGTTTAGTCTGCAGAAGAGAAGAATGAGGGGGGGGGGATTTGATAGCTGCTTTCAACTACCTGAAAGGGGGTTCAAAGGGGATGGATCTAGACTGTTCTCAGTGGTACCAGATGACAGAACAAGGAGTAATGGTCTCAAGTTGCAGTGGGGAGGTTTAGGTTGGATAATAGGAAAAACTTTTTCACTAGGAGGGTGGTGAAGCACTGGAATGGGTTACCTAGGGAGGTGGTGGAATCTCCTTCCTTAGAGGTTTTTAAGGTCAGGATTGACAAAGCCCTGCTGGGATGATTTAGTTGGGGATTGGTCCTGTTTTGAGCAGGGGGTTGGACTACATGACCTCCTGAGGTTCCTTCCAACCCTGATATTCTATGATTCTATGCTTATGTCTCTAGCGAAGGATCAGCAGAAGCCAGAGGCAGTGGGAGCCGGAGACACCACAACCCAGCTGTACTTTAATATTTTTATTTTCTTTATTTGTTGAGTGCCAGCATTGTACTTCACCCTTTGTTTAAAATACATAGCACCTGCTACAAGTAGTTCAGACAAACTCAAGAGTTACGCCCATGATAAATTTGCCCCACATGTTTCAACTGGTAACAATTCAAGCTTAAAGCTGTACAAATGTCTAGGACACAAAATAATCACTGAAAAGATTCACAGAAGAAGTGGGTTTTAGGGGCAATTAGAAGGAACAAAAATCAGGTATTGAGACAAGAGAGGGCAGTATGGAAGGAAAGATTGGGAGAAGGAGCGTTTAGGAAGGATGAGATGTAGCCCTGGGATTGTGTGTCATTTTGAAAGTTGGAACAAGAAAGCTAAAGATTATTCCAATCCTGAATGTTGCACTAGAAAAACAGAACCAAAGTTTTCTTACTAACTGCATAAGATAGGGTTTCACATTTATCAACTTAATTTAAATTAACACTCAGAGGCAAAATTAAAATACCCCATTTCTTGTCTACTGGAATAAAGCAAAGACATTCAGAAGGAACAGGAACTCTGTAAAGCTGAGAGATTTCCTTGTGTTCAGGTGCTATCTCATTGATAATTCTGCTACCTTCAGAGTTTAGAGGAATAAGCCTCTGTTTTGTCCATCCTCTTTGTTAAGGATAAAGGCCCAGGCAGGGACATGCACATCCAGGAAATGAATGCATGGCTGCACGGATTATATTGATTGGAGGACTTTGGCTTTGTTGACCATGGGATGCTGTTCCAGGAAGAAAGTCTGCTAGGAAGAGATGGGGTTCACCTGACCAAAAGGGGTAAGAGCATCTTCATGCACTGACTCACCAAACTAGTGAACAGAGCTTTAAACTAGGTTCAAAATGGGGAGAACCATACTACTCCTGGGACCTACTTAATGACATTAACTCAATTAAACCTTGTTGTAATGTCATTACCAATTAAAGTATCAGTGGGTAGTCGATCCCTAATGCCTACCACAATTTTACCACTAAAATTTTCATACTCCAGGTGGATCTTAGACAGTTACAAGAAATTCAGGTAGGGCCAAAAGGTTTATGTTTATGTTTCTGCCAGCTAGTTTGTCCCCTTCCCGGGGGGGACTTAACCAAAGTAAAGTCAGATGCTGTATCGCACTAACCCTGACATTTCAAACCAGTCACTTTTGCATTCTCTATTTCCTTATTACTACCATCCTACTTAACATTAATATAAGTCATCGGACTTTCTTCTGAGATTACACTAGCACATTTTCACACAAGGTGGCAGTGTTACTGCTTACATGGTTAGCATCTGCATCGCATCTATATATAATCATTAATATCCAATGTGGAATTTGTGGTTACAGGTTGTATAATATTAAATACTGGGACAATTTGGCTTTATACGACCTGGGTTTCCACAATGATAGCCTAAATGGAAGCCAGTTATATGTTAAGAAGTTTTAAACTCCGGGCTCCGTTGGTTTTTTTTTTTTTTTTTTAAAACAAAGTTGGGTTAGGTTTACCCTTAAACCCTTCATCCCTTTTAAATTGGGGTTTATTTATTTATAGCTTTGTTTACAATATATTGATCAGCAATTTCAGCAGCTTGTAAAACTGAATCATGGTTTTTAATCACATATGGTAGCCTTAACTGTTCAATTGTAATTGTAACAGTTTATCAATCACCATAAGCTTTTCCCCCCAGTAACCCACTTCTTAACAAAACATAATAGTTTATGAGCGTACTCCACATACGAATAATCCTTAGACATCTTAACATTTCTAAATTTTAACCTGTAAGTTTCAGAGGTAACCTGAAATCACTTTAACACAGTATCCTTATACTTTACGTAATTCAAAGCCTTATCAACCCCCATCTCACTGAAAATCTCTTTAGCTTTCCTAGTTAACCTGGTCAATAGGACAGGCATCTGCTGCATATCTGGTGGGGAACATCACACAGTCATTCAAAGATAGACAGAAATTCTTCCATATCTTCAGAATGTTTATAAATGGGACATATTCACTACCAATTTTTGCTATCAAGATCAGATGGACTTCCAGGCTATAAATCTTCTTTTGCTCCTCTATCACCTGGAGTTGGGCTGTAGCAGCTTCTTTCTGCCTTAGGCAAGCTTCTTTTTCAGCCTCTAGCTGTTCCATTCACCTCCAATGAGCCTTTTCCTCGGCATCCACCTGCTCCATATGTCTCTTATGCTCTTCCTGTTCCATCTCAGCAATCTTTTGTTTCTCCTTCAACCAAAGTTCTGCCATTTCTCTCTCATGCTCAAGACACTGCTTGTCTTTCAGCGCTTGCATTCTGATTTATTCTGCCACAGATGCATCTGGGGCAGATGAAGATGGAGGCCCTGCTTTCTGGCCACTGTCCATGAGCAAATTTCTCAGTTTTTGCTCTGGGGCTCTCTTCTTAAAGGATAACCTCCTTTGTGACCATAAATCTTCAAGTGCTTTTCTGTCAAGACCCTCATATGTTTGTGGCTCATTCATAGTAGTTAATCTTTAACCCTTAAAACTCTCAATATCAAAATTAAATTTCAAGTAGCGTGAGGGTTCTGACCCAAACCCAATTGAACTGTGGTAATGTGTATCCTGCCAACTATGCTAAATGTGACCAGGTGCCTGGATGGGCCACACTGAAAATGCCAGACTCAGGGGGAAAATTCCCCCAAACTGGTCGTTTATTCTATAATTAGCTTCACCAAGCCCGTAACAAAAGCTTCTATAGTACCACACTGGTTAACAAGAAGCCAAACACAGTCCCCTTTAGGCATTCCAGCCCTCTGTTCCTATTTACACAACCAAATCTAATATAGTGAGGGGTTACTGAAAACCCTATTCACCATACTTAAAGTTCTACCAATCCCAAAGTATCAGACATTTATCCTCACGTCAATATGAATCTCAGTTATTACCAAATATCTCACTGTCAGCAAATCCTTAGTAAACTATCTAACAATGTATTAACAAAATAAGAGTTATTAATGGTTAAGGAATCATACATACAAGTGTTTTTCATAGTTCATAGATCAGGATCATAGCAGTGATGTTATATCTGCTAGTTTTCAAAAGTTTCTTTGGAATTATTCCAACAGGTCAAAATCCAAAGGCAGCTTAGATGTAAAGTCTGCTAAAGTCTTTCTATACATTGTCCAGGGTATTCCAAATGACTATTTGGAAGATCGCAGTCTCACAGCTTAAACTTTCCCTGTTCAAAGTTCAGCAGACTGTAGATGAAAGGATCAGGACCTAGGTTTCTCTTTTATAGCTCTCTAACAGGTTGAGAGAAATTGTCACAGAAATTGTCACAGCTTTCCTCTGAGGAAGACTAGACAATACAGGTTACTTCAAAGCAAATGTCCATAAGCTAATCTTCTATTTCCTATGCATACACAGGTTAAACTAGTTACACTATAAGACAACAGTTGGTCATTCATTATAACAAAGATAGTTAAGTTGAAGACTATGTAGATAAAATTAGTTTCCTGCAGTATTTCACATCTTTGATCTTAAGGTTAACTGACCACAGATGCAATTAAGACATGAAAGGGAATTAGCATCTAAAATCTAATGGGTTACACTGGTAAACTTCTAACAAGATAAAGGTAAACACAGACAAATACATTTAGCAACTATTCTTTGATTCTTATCAATCAAAGTGAATGAGTTAAGGATTGCTAATCTAATTAACAATTCTTTGATACCTATACATAAGTGGATTGTCTTGATTACAATTGCAATGTCTCTTGTTAAGTTATGGGTCATATACAACTTGGCTGGTCTGCCAGCATCACAAGGACATTTAGGAAAATTAGGTGTATTCAAGTCAGCAGGGTCTGATGAAATTCATCCTAGGATACTTCAGAAACTAGCTGAAGCAATCTTGGAACCATTACCAATTATCTCGGAGACTCCTGAAAGATGGATGATATCCCAGAGGACTAGAGAAGGGCAAACATAGTACCTCTCATTAAAAAGGGGGAACAAAGAGGAAGCAGGGAATTATAAACCATTCCAGGCATTGAAGTTAGGCTGAAAGATACTGGAACAAATTATAAAACAATTTGTAAGCACTTAGAGGATAACAGGGTTATAAGGAATAGCCAGCATGGATTTGTCAAGAACAAATTATGTCAAATCAAGCTAATTTTCTTTTTTGACAGGATTACTGGCCTTGTGGATGGGTATGGGGGGAAAGTAGTAGATGTGATATATCTTGATTTTAGTAAGGCTTTTGATACAGTCCTACAGGAAAAGGTGATGGGCTTAATCTGCAGCAAGAGATTTAGATTAGATATTAGGAAAAACTTTCTAACTATAAGAGTAGTTAAGCTTTGGAATAGGCTTCCAAGGGAGGTTGTGGAATCCCCATCACTGAAGGTTTTTAAGAACAGGTTGGACATACACTTGTCAGGGATGGTCTACGTTATTTGGCTCTGCCTCTGCACAGGGGGCTGGAGTTGATGACCTCTTGAGCTCCCTTCCAGCCTACACCTCTGATTCTATGATCCTGCTTTTTCCAGGAAGGAGAGAGGACAGCAATGCCATCCTCTGTGGCCTTCTAGCAAAGAATTTTGCAAAAGGTCATCCCTGCCCTCTCATAGACAGTTTATAGTTGTGCTGCTGCATGTCCTGTGATTCTAGGGCTGTGTAGGTAATCTCTCTTGTTAGAACACAATAAATTTGTTTAATTAATTTTATCTTTTTTTTGCCCTGTTTGGAAATTCTCTGGGTACAGATACAATATTCTTGAATTTATTCACTTACTAAAAATTCATCACTTTCTCCAGTGAATAATTCCTGGTCCAGAGATCATTTGTATCAAATTCATTGTGAATGATTTGCAATTCCCAATGCATTGGTTAGTTATATAAATCATATGGTATTATTTCTAGTCTGAAGTAACAAGAATACACTAATACAAAGAGAGGCCAAATTCTTCTCTTACTCACACTCATGAAATTCCACTGGAGTGAGTGAAGATATAGGAGTGTGACTAATGGTAACATTAGGCCCAGAGAAATTATAGGGAATGAAAATAGGTTTTAACTGTTCAGATTACCAAATCTGTAGCTACCAGATTCATCCAAGAGTATGAGAATGAAAATGGATATTTTGAATTCCTAGTTTCCCCCCTCTCTAAGTCAGTATACAGTAAGATAGCTCCCTCCCACACAAACAAAATAACATGCTTCATGGCTCTCCCCCGCTCATAATACAGGGGTAAGTAGAGGTAGAAGGGAAGCTGGAAGACTTCAGATTTATTTTTTCTCAAATGAGAGCACAATGTTCCAATACTTCAGGTGACTGAGATTTGAACCCTTTTTTCTTCATGCTATTGCCAGATGCTATAGTGTGATCAGTTTTCTTTGTTTGCCTGTAACTATATTAAATATAAATAAATGTCTCACCTAATCTCTTACCCCATCACTCCAGTTCTGTCTGCCAAATTGTCTTATTAGAGAAAATGTTGGTTGATCATTAGCCTTTTTTTGAAGGGTGGAGGAAGGAAGTTGGTGGGGAGGAGATAAAAAAGACCACTTGATTGCTACAAATTCTGCAGACAATGACTTTCCCTTTTACCTTCCTAGAGAATATTTCTCTTCTCCCTTCCTTTTCACCAACACTTTATGCAATTAGTATTTCTGTAGCATATAAGGTAACTGTATAAGTGCTGCTTTTAAAATGAAATTGCTTTCCGTCACTCCCTTCCCTCTAACCTCTTCTTCCTGTGCAATTTGTTGTGAAATGACAGTGGTACAGGCAATGCTAAATTAATCTCTGGAACTGAGAGAGACGTAAACAAACTTCACCAGATATTAGAATTTCAAGTCATGAATATTCATGTTAGTCATGGCCTTCAGTTCACAACACCAGTTCAGAATACTTAAACTAGCACTGTCTGGGAGGATTTAAAACATTACATTGTACTGATTCATCTATCAATAAAACAAAGTATAATATACAGGTAAATACATTCTTCTGCTAACAATTTACAATATACTGATATATCTCTGCACAAAACAAAGGAGGTAAACACATTCATAAAAAGATAATTTATCTAAAGTAACTAAAATAACTTTTATCACTGTCCTCAAGCAGATTATCATGGGACTGATTCAAGCTCAGTGAAAACACTTCATAAATCGCATTTAGCGTCCCTGGGCTAAATCTGGTCAAGCCATCAGAGCCATAACTAAGCATTTTAGCGCCTGGGGCAAGCAATCATATTTGCGCCCCTTAGAGGTGACGTGTGTGGGGGGGGGGGCACATGGGGTCACATCCCCCTTCCCCCATTTCTGCCTCCCATTTAGCACAGAGTTTTCAAACTGTGGGGTGGGCCTCCCTCAGGGAATTAGTCCCACACTTTGAAAACCGTTGGCAGATCAAAAGCTGGTGGGAGCTGCCCGGCCTGCTCGGGACGCTGGTTCTCTCTTGTGGGAGTCAGGCTGCTGGTTGGCCGCCTGGCAGCCCTCCCTGCCCTTCTCCCTAAGCTGGCTGCCTCTGCACAGTCGGGTGCTCCACAGGCAGGGCAGGTGCCACAACTCTAAGCTGCGCCCCGACACACTGTTGCTTCTGTGCCAAAGAAGCCTGGTGCTGGCGGTGACACCTCCTGGAGCCGGGCTCTGCACGTGGAGCCTAGCTGCCGTGAGATGCTCCCCAAGGTGCTCCCTGCAGTACTCATCCCCCTGGGGCACTGCATCTCCCTGGGGGAGGGATAGCTCAGTGTTTGAGCATTGGCCTGCTAAACCCAGGGTTGTGAGTTCAATCCTTAAGGGGGCCATTTAGGGAACTGGGGTACAAATCTGTCTGGGGATTGGTCCTGCTTTGAGCAGAGGGTTGGACTAGATGACCTCCTGAGGTCCCTTCCAACCCTGATATTCTATGATTCTCTGATTCTATCTCAGCAGCCTGGTCACACCCTGCTTGCTGCCCAGGGACCTGCTATTGCAGTTGGATTACTCTTCCCACACTCCCTGTATGCAGAGCAGAACCACCCCTTGGCTGCCCTGCCCCAGCCCCATGGTTTTCAGGCTCGTGGTGACACAGTCTGAGCCCAATGCCCCGCCCAGTCTCTGAGGGCAGGTGCCGCCTGGCAGGGCGGACTCACTCCTGCCAGTCTCTGAGGGCAGGTGCCGCCTGGCAGGGCGGACTCACTCCTGCCAGCTCCAAAAACCAAGGCTGTAAGAACAGAGCAACCCCTAGAGGACACTACTGGGGGAAGGAGGGTATTTGGGGAGTGTTGGAGGTGGTGTCTGTGTACTGGGAGGGATATATGAGGAGTGCTGGGAGGGGTACCTGCAGCAGGTGACCCACTGGAGGTGGGTTGCTAGTGCTGGTGGGGGATGGAATGGCTTAATGGGGGAGTCCCAGCTGCTGCTTGCCAAGGGGATGCTTCAAGCCCCATTCCCTGTCCCCTTCTCTTACCCATCCTATCCCTTTTCCTATGGTCCCCTGCCACTTTCTCCCTCTCCCCACTCCCACCTCCCCATCCCCTTTCCTGTCCCTCCACCTCTTCCCCTCACCTCATCCCCCTTTCCCTGCATTTCCCCCTCCCCCTGCAAGCACTCACCCTTGTACAGAAGACAGGATGTTGGCCACGCAGGGTGCCCAGCACTTGTAGAAGGGGAAGCCAATGAGTACTAGGACTCAGGAGGTGGTATCCAATTGCAGTGGCACCGTCCGCAGGAGAAGCAGCACCATACTTCCTCCGCTCCTAGCCCAGGCCTTTTTTTTTTTTTGGGTGGAGTGGGGAAGGAAATCCATGAACTCTGGCTGACACTGCTGGGCCCAATCCTGTGAGGGGTGGGGGAGCTGATGCTGCTGGGCTTGGTGCTGCGCTGCCCCATTTTTGTGCCCCCACTAGCTCTGCACCCTGCATAGGTGCCCCTCTTGCCCCAGCCTAGTTATGGCTCTGCAAGCCATTGCTGTTTAGAGCATTCATGTTTTTCATCTTCCTTAAAGTCCTCATTCTCATATGTAAACCTGAGGCTAAATTTATAACACTTACCTCTATTATTACAGACATGGCCAGGAGATTGAATGCATATTGTGAATGATTTATGTGGAAAAAATGGTTTAAAGAAACATTTAAATATTATTTGTCTGAAATAAATGCTAAAAGATTAAAGTGCACTGTGAAGGTTTCTGCTTTATAAGGAGACTTTCTTCAGAAATGACATTTAGGAGACATCTAATAAGCCCCAAATAAACTCACATGAGGGCCTAGATTAACCTGAGCTGTCTCATTTTAATTTAGTTATTAAAAATCCTGTAAAAATCGGGGCTGCTTTTACAAATAGTACATGTCTATGTGAAGATGTATTCCTGTTCTAATTATTCCTTTTACATGTGAAATGTGTTAAGTATCAATCTAATTCAGGCACAAATATGATTAATAACTGTCATTGTGTGTGTGGGAATATTAATTTATAGTTTTAACCTCTTAAGTAGTTTGGTTTAGTTGGTGTGGCATTCTACCTTATTCTTACAAAATGCTTATTCTTGGGAGGCCTTTGCATTATAGGGCATGGAGGCAATCTAAGCAAGGCATACTGCCTGGAGGTATTTCTTTTTTTTTCTTTTAAAAAAAAGATCTAGGTAAATCTTTTAATCTGTTCCCTAACAATGCAGAATTGTACTTGGCCAGTGTATTGTCCATTCTAGTTTTAAAAGTGCAGTGGTGCATTCTAGTGCAATGGTTTAGCCACATTGCCCAGGTTAGAGAAGTGAGAGGAGAGAATCAAAGCAATTTTACTTTCACACTAGTTCTGTGCTTGTTCGTGCCTCTTTTTGTACCAGAATAGCTCTTCTGGATGAAGGATCAATGTGAAGTCAGCAGCTCTGGTGCTCCATTAGTGCACATCCCACTGTGGGCTCTGTAGTAGCAGCAGCCATAAGACCTCATGAAGGATACCTGCCTAGCACAGAACAGATTGGCAATCACAGCAGAACACTGTGGTTCACTTCAGAAATTGCCCTTAACTAATGTGTATATGCAAGTAAATAAATTTAACGGAGACCCATCTAACAATTTAATCTGGAATAGCCATGGGGGGCTCTCACCACTCCTACTGGGGATCTATTCCTCAATCCTCACTGTTAGGACATTTTGCTTGATATTCAGCTATTGCTTAATAATCAGTCTGTTACTCTTAGTTATAATATTACTTAGCTGCTACACAGTTCTGTATATTTGAAAAGGACTGTACACAGATTATTATAGCTCTTGGAACCACATGAAATAATCCAACCACCTCCCTCTAACATGGTTATCATGTCTGTGAATTCTAGTGAATATAATCCCAAATTTGTGTAATTCCAGCTCCATTAGCTGCATATAACCTACATCGGTTTGATTAGAAACTCCGATGGACTGTAAAGTGTAGTTTGCTAGCTCCAATGCATTCTTATTAGATGTCATTAGGACCAAGCATTCAATGCTGTTCTTGCTGCTTTTTACTCCCATTTACCTGACATTTACATATGTTGTTGTTTTAATCTTCCCTTTTTCCTTCACTTGTATTGGCTTTTCTAAGGCCCTAATTCAAAGTCCACTGAAGTCAATCAAAATATTGCAATGGGCTTTGGAGCAGGCCATTTCTTACTTCTAAATTATTAATATATCTAAGGTAGTATAGTGCCCAGACGTGTTTGTAGTATTCTAGATGTAGTTCATTTCCTGCCATACAGTCTTTAATGTGATGCCGGTGCCTTTGCACCAACACTGAACTGCTTAAATTGGAAGACCAACAGAGCTTAAACTCTGTATTTCAGTACCATACAGAACAAAACATATTTTCCTTAGCATTTATTTGGGGAGATGGGGGTGGATTGTTTGTTTAGCTGTGACCATTTCCTTTTGTTGGGTATTGTTGGCAGCAATAAGGCCTAGTTCAAACAGGAGCGGGTCCCTAGCTTGAGTACTCACCTATCATTTCTGGGATCTCTAAATATCTGTATAGGAACTCTATGCAAATGAAGGTCTCTTTGTAGCTGCAATTCCCCCCT
Organism: Emys orbicularis; assembly: GCF_028017835.1. Taxonomy (NCBI): domain Eukaryota; kingdom Metazoa; phylum Chordata; order Testudines; family Emydidae; genus Emys; species Emys orbicularis. Next base: position 77,050,584 of record NC_088687.1, on the reverse strand, counting down.
TCCATCCCCCCACCCCGGTCACCAACAGCTGGGGACAGAGCTCCTTCCCCTCTGAAGCTTCAGTCATCTAAAGTTCTGGGTAAATAGTTTATGCAGATAAAGCAACTCTATGGCTTTTCTTCCCCCGTTCACTAATAGATGGGAGCAGAGAGCATATATTATCTTCTAGAGCTTCAGGCCACAGGTTTTACAGATTCATGTTTATGTTAATCTTGAGTTTATGACCTGAAATATGTATCTTTGAAATATAAGGCATGCACTTAAATGAATAGGTCACCTTTTAAAATTTGGGTAAACTTGGGTTAAAAACCTTACTCTGACAAAAAAAATTATAAGAGATGCAAGAGGATACATTTCTTTGCAGAGCTAAGATTGATCTAATAAATGACCCAGACATTTTGTAGCAGAGGACACTAAGACTAATAGTGTACTGTATGATAAATGGAACATTCAGTCTTTCAGCTTCCAGAAGAAATGTCAAGTAAATAATAGAACTGGCCATTCCATATTCAGTTCCTAGCAAGAGAAAAGAAGTCTAGTCTTCCAGCTTCACAGGTCATAATTTTATAAAGGATGGCCCGATTTTGTTCCCTTTCTCAGAGATAGTCCTTATTCACATGAGTAATCTCACGGAAGTTCAATTGAATGATCTCTGCCTAAGTAGCCCCATTAAAGACAATGACGCTACTCAGGTGGCATTGAAAGATCATGACTAGGTGGAATAATGTGGCACAGTTGCAAGACCACACACACTGTCACAAGATAGAATGCCTACATACTGTCAAAGAGTAATGTGTCCATTTTAAATTCACACTGCATGCTGAAATAGACAGAAAAATGAAGTGGAAAACTGCTGTTTTGTTGGGGATTTAATCTCTTTTGTACATACTTCAACCTTTAGGCACAGCCATAAAATTAATATTCTAATACTCTTCACTGCCTCTGTAAATGTGAGAATACATGTGAAATAATTATGAGAAGCTTCCTGACTTTTTATGTTCCAAGTGAGTAATGTCTTCAATGGAGCTTAATTCAAACAAACCAAACCAAACCAAAACACACAACAACAGAAAAAAACAAACAAAAACACTACTATATTTGGGAACAACTGTATCAGGATTATTTTTCATTACTAACTTTGTGTGTCTTGAATGGCAAACAGCAGAAACTGATCTTTATCCATGCTGAATGTTGGATAAACAGAAATTGGCAGATCAGACTTCCTTTAGATCCTGAAGTCATGATTATATTACTTAAATGGTCAGAAAAATTATCAGCAATGACCTCTAGTCTTTGTTTTCCATGCAGACTGTCATAAGGAAATGAAAGTTGATCATAATTAGAAAGCTGAAAATAAAAATTAAGGGCTTATCCTCTTATATAGGTGTCCGTTTTTGCCTATCCCAAACACAAATGTTCTTTTATGACCTATAAAATATTTGTGAGGTACATGGGGAAGAGTACTGGTGTTATTTCAAGGCTTCCAAATCTGCAGTCAGCTCAGATATAAATTTTGGCATACCTGATACTGAATTTCCCAGTCATAGCAATAAAATAATAAATACTGCATCAACATGTATTTGAATGTAAATAAACTGATGCTTTTCTGAAAACATAAGATATATTACTTTAAAAAATAGCAAGGCAAATTAATTTGGTCACAGTAATTTATAAATATGCCACTTGTGCATGGTAGAAAAATTTTATCTGGGTAATTAGTCATATTTCTATAAAGCTGTCTGTAGTTTTGCCTTGCAAAAATGTGTGTATTTGAAATGACTATGCTTGCCTGATTAAAACAAAGTATAACAACACAACCCCTACCAAGCCTGAGCTATTATAAATGTCAAATAATGTGACGAGACTAGTTTTAAAGACATGACTGTAAAAGACAGAGAAATAAGATATTTGATACAGTAACAAATTCATTATAGAATAGGATCTGAGGAAGAAGTTTTTTAGTAAAAGTGTTCTCTATGAGAGAGAATTCTCTTTTTATTTTCATTTGTTTTCTAAAATGTTTGATTAAATAAAGATGTGTATAGCTATATATATGACCACCACCAAAAAGCCTCTGTTATTTGTGGAGTGGTTATGCTGCGTGCTATCAACACAATCACTAAAAATTCAGGAGGTAGCCAGTTTAACTAATCTGCACCAATTTAACCAATTAAGATTATTCATCCCTTTCCCCCTCATCCTTGGCATGTTGCGTTTCCTCTTAGACTAAGCTTTTGGGGGGAGTACCTAGCACACTATAAACTCAGCTGAAATAAAAATAATAAATATTAATAATAATTAAAGAGTTTTATCCTCACTTCTGCTTTTGCCACTCATGAGCCTCCTCACAGTGAGCTCCAATCTCCAACACAGATGAGGACAAGGGAAGGAGAAAAAAAAAAGCTGTTAAAAGAAGCTCTTGCAGACCTCTGCCTGTTGACCTTGTGTGGTTTTTTCCCCCTGTTTTGGTCTAACTTGGATAAAAAATTGCCTATAACCTTCTCAACTTCCAATGACATGCCCGGGGGTCAGGAAGAGAAAGGTAATGTTGACTCTTTTGGTCTGATCGGCTAGCCAAAAATTCAGGGTCTAGTAGGCTGTTCCAATTGGAAGTAGAAATTGATGGCATCTGGTCTTTTCTTTGTTGCAGTTTTGTTTATTTACAAAGAATATACAGAGTCCTGTGACTCTGAATGCAGAAGGACTCAAACAGGAAATAACTGCTTTTGCTCTTGGCACCAAGAGTAGCTTTTTAGTCTGCACCCATGACCCCAAAACCTATTCCCAGGTTAATGAGCCTAAATTAGAAAAAAATCTCCCAAATGCTTTAATTATTACTGGCTCTGGTGGCATGAGGAGTGCATAAGATCAGCTGCTTCTAATATGGTTTCTTGTTACCTCTTTTGCTATGCAAATTTATCTACTCGGGAGGGATGACACAGCATGGGGAAGATTTTTTTTTTTTTAAACTGGGTGCCTAAAGTTAGGTTGTAATTTAATATTTAAGCTTCTAAGTAAGTGACTTGATTTTTAACAGTGACTGATGCTAACAGAGAACACATCTGAAATCAACAAGATTAAATTCAATAAAGACAAGCGCAAAGTAGTACACTTATGAAGGAAAAATCAAATGCACAACTATAAAATGGGGAATAACTGACAAGGCGGTAGTACTACTGAAAAGGATCTGGGACTTTTAGTGGATCAGACATTGAATATGTGCCAACCGTGTGGTGCAGTAGTGAAAAAGGCTAATGCAGTAATAAAAGTGTTGTTTGTAAGACACAGGCGATAATTGTCGTGCTCTACTCAACACTGGTGAGGCTTCAGCTGGAGAACTGTGTCCAATTCTGGGCACTACACTTTAGGAAAGATATGGATAAATTAGGAAGAGTCCAGAGGAGAGCAACAAAACTGATAAAAGGTTAAGAAACCCTGACTTAAGAGGAAAGGTTAAAGAAAATAGGCATGTTTAGTCTTGAGAGAAGGCTGAAGGAGGACCTGATAACAGTCTTCAAATATGTTAAGGGTTGTTATAAAGAGCACTGTGATCAACTGTTCTCCATGTTCACTGAAAGTAGGACAAGAACTAATGGGCTTAATCTGTAGCAAGGGAGATTTAGGTTAGATATTAGGAAACACTTTTGTCAAGGCTGTATCCCCACTTTGAACTTTAGGGTACAAGTGTGGGGGCCTGCATGAAGACTTCTAAGCTTAACTACCAGCTTAGATCTGGTCCACTGCCACCATTTCCCACAAGCTAATTCCCTTCCCTGGGAAGCTTTGAGAAACCTTTCACCAATTCCCTGGTGAATACAGATCCAAACCCCTTGGATCTTAAAACAAGGAGAAATTGATCCTTCCCCCCTCCTTCCTTTCACCAACTCCTGCTGAATACAGATCCAACTCCCTTGGATCTAAACACAAGGAGAAATTGACCCTTCCCCCCTCCTTCCTTTCACCAACTCCTGGTGAATACAGATCCAACTCCCTTGGATCTAAACACAAGGAGAAATTGACCCTTCCCCCCTCCTTCCTTTCACCAACTCCTGGTGAATACAGATCCAACTCCCTTGGATCTAAAAACAAGGAAAAATCAATCAGGTTCTTAAAAAGAAGGCTTTTAATTAAAGAAAAAGGTAAAAATCATCTCTGTAAAATCAGTATGGAAAATAACCTTACAGGGTAATCAAACTTAAAGAGCTCAGAGGACTCCCCTCTAGTCTCAGGTTCAAAGTACAGCAAACAAAGATAAACACTCTAGTAAAAGGTACATTTACAAGTTGAAAAAACAAAGTAAAACTAGGACGCCTTGCCTGGCTTTTTACTTACAAGTTTGAAATATGAGAGACTTGTTTGGAAAGATGGGGAGAACCTGGATTGATGTCTGGTCCCTCTCAGTCCCAAGAGCGAACAACCCCTTAAACAAAGAGCACAAACAAAAGCCTTCCCCCCCCCCCCCCAAGATTTGAAAGTATCTTGTCCCCTTATTGGTCCTTTGGGTCAGGTGTCAGCCAGGTTACCCGAGCTTCTTAACCCTTTACAGGTAAAAGGATTTTGGAGTCTCTGGCCAGGAGGGATTTTATAGTACTGTACACAGGAGAGCTGTTACCCTTCCCTTTATAGTTATGACACGCCCCCCAAATCACAGATAGTGTTGGACGTCCGGTTCCACACTGGCTGTGATTTCTTCCTGGAGCTCTAGGAGAAAACAGAGTTAATAAGACACATGTACCTTTAGACATACTACTGATTATATAAAACCTAACAATATGTTCCAGTCCAAGAACAATTTTTAACCAGTTGACTCTGGGAAACTTTCCCGGGAGAGTGCATCAGCCACTTTGTTAGAAGCTTGTGCACAGCTCCTTGATCTGCTGTCGCTGCAGACGTCCAAGGGTTGTGGAGAGGTTCCCCTCTTCCACGCCACCATCCTTTTTTCCTTTGTAGTAGACACCTTCAGGCCACTCTGCGTCATCTGTTTCCTGGGCTGTAAACTGGCAAACGTTTAATTCTCTGGAATAAAAGGGCTTAAGAGAATTAACATGGTATACCTTAGGCTTTATGTTGGAGGTGGGGGAGGCTATGAGATAGTTAACAGCTCCTAGGCGCTCCTGGACCGTGAATGGTCCTTCCCACGACGCTTCCATGTTATGGGCCTGGAGCGCCTTTAAGACCATGACTTGGTCTCCTACTTTGAAGGACCGTTCTCTGGAATGTTTATCATACCAGGCCTTTTGCTCTTCCTGAGCATCCTTTAGGTTTTCTTTAGCAAGGGCTAAAGAGTGTCGGAGGGTGCTTTGTAGGTTGCTTACAAAGTCTAGAATGTTAGTTCCTGGAGAAGGCGTAAACCCCTCCCATTGCTGCTTCACCAACTGTAATGGCCCCTTAACCTCGCGGCCATACACAAGTTCAAATGGTGAAAACCCTAAACTGGGATGTGGTACAGCCCTGTAGGCAAAAAGCAACTGCTGCAACACTAGGTCCCAATTATTGGAGTGTTCATTTACGAATTTACGTATCATGGCCCCCAAAGTTCCATTAAACCTCTCCACCAGACCATTGGTTTGATGGTGATGAGGGGTGGCAACCAAGTGATTCACCCCATGAGCTTCCCACAGGTTTTTCATGGTCCCTGCCAGGAAATTAGTTCCCGAATCTGTAAGGATGTCGGAGGGCCACCCTACCCTGGCAAAAATGTCTGCTAATGCCTGGCACACACTTTTAGCCCTGGTGTTGCTTAAGGGTACAGCTTCCGGCCATCGGGTAGCAAAATCCATGAAAGTCAGTACGTACTGCTTTCCTCTGGGTGTCTTCTTTGGGAAAGGACCCAGAATATCCACAGCTACTCGCTGAAATGGGACCTCAATTATGGGTAGTGGCTGGAGAGGGGCTTTAACCTGGTCTTGGGGCTTTCCCACTCGTTGGCACACCTCACAAGACCGGACATAATTAGCAACGTCCTTGCCCATTCCCTCCCAGTGGAAGGACTTCCCCAACCGGTCTTTGGTTCTGTTCACCCCAGAATGGCCACTGGGATGATCATGGGCTAAGCTCAAGAGCTTTACCCGATACTTAGTGGGAACTACCAACTGTCTTTGAGGATGCCAGTCTTCCTGGTGCCCACCAGAAAGAGTCTCCTTGTATAAAAGTCCTTGTTCTACAACAAACCGGGATCGGTTAGAAGAGCTGAGAGGCGGTGGGGTGCTCCGTGCCGCCGCCCAAGCTTTGATGCTGGAGACATCAGTTCCTCCTTGGACTGTGGACTGGGGCTTGGTCCCTCTGGAAGTGATGCAGGTGCTGGGGCTGTTTCCATTGACTGTGAACCGCTGTCCGCTGGTGCACTATGTGGTATCTCAGGCTCTGGCTGAGCCTCTTGGGTAGGGTTATCTGCTGCTTCCGCCAGTTCAGGCTCGCTGGTGCCCTCTGGCATTGGAGTTGTAGACGGGTTTGCAAGCGCTGGACTCAGTGCTGGCAATGGTTCTGGTGCTGGTTGCGTTGCCAGTTCCGGTTCTGGGACTGGCTGTGGCTGGGTCTCTGGGATTGAATCCACTACGGCTATTGCAGTCGTTGGCAGGGGATCCGGTTCCCCCACCTTTGTTTGGGTCTCCGGTAACACAGACGGGGCCCTGGTGGACGGCTCAGGAACAGGGATGGGGGTGAAAGCTTGCTTAGCCTGGCTGCGGGTGACTATTCCCACCCTCTTGGCTAGCTTTACATGGTTGGCCAAGTCTTCCCCCAGCAGCATGGGAATGGGATAATTGTCATAGACTGCAAAAGTCCACATTCCTGACCAGCCCTTGTACTGGACATGCAACTTGGCTGTAGGCAAGGTTACAGACTGTGACACGAAGGGTTGAAGTGTCACTGGAGCCTCCGGGTTGATGAGTTTGGGGTCCACTAGGGATTGGTGGATAGTTGACACTTGTGCCCCAGTGTCCCTCCAAGCGATAACCTTCTTTCCGCCCACTCTCAAGGTTTCCCTTCGCTCCGAGGGTATGAGAGAGGCATCTGGGTCTGGGGATCTTTGGTGTGATTGTGGTGTAATGAACTGTAATCGGTTGGGGTTCTTGGGGCAGTGAGCCTTTATATGTCCCAGTTCAATACATTTAAAACATCGCCCGGCTAAGGTATCACCGGGGCGATGTTGGTTGGTGGAGACTGGTGGGGTGGGGTGGGGTGAGAAGGCGTCTGGGGTTTCCCTTGGGATGTGGGTGGGGCCTTGGGTTGTCCCCGGTGGTAAGGTTTTGTTTCGGCTTGCCCCTTCTGGTATTCGCTCCAACTGCTACTAGTTTTTTTCTTTTCTGCCACCTCCACCCATTTGGCTCCAATCTCCCCCGCCTCGGTTACAGTTTTGGGCTTCCTATCTAGGATGTACCTTTCTATTTCCTCAGGAACACCCTCTAAAAACTGCTCCATTTTTACTAGGGAAAGCAGATCTTCCAGAGATTTAACATTTGCTCCTGATATCCAGGCATCACAATTTTTGTCAATGTGGTAGGCATGCCGGGTAAATGCCACATCTGGTTTCCACCTTAAGGCTCTGAACCGCCGATGGGCATGCTCGGGTGTTAGCCCCATTCTGAGTCTGGCCTTGTTTTTAAAAAGTTCATAACTGTTCATGTGTTCCTTAGGCATTTCAGCCGCCACCTCTGCTAAGGGTCCACTGAGCTGCGGCCTCAACTCTACCATGTACTGGTTTGGAGTGATGCTGTATCCAAGGCAGGCCCTTTCAAAATTTTCTAAGAAGGCCTCAGTATCATCGCCTGCCTTGTAGGTGGGGAATTTCCTGGGATGGGAAGTGGTACCTGGAGAGGAGTTGCTAGGATGGGCTGGTGCATCCTGCCTAGCCCTTGCTACTTCCAGTTCATGCTTCCTTTCTTTTTCTCTCGCCTCCTCTTTGTCTTTTTCCAGCTCCATAGTTCTCTTGTGAGCCTCCTCTTTGGCTTTTTCCAGCTCCATCTCTCTCTTGTGGGCCTCCTCTTTGGCTTTCTTTTAGCTCCATCTCTCTCTTGTGGGCCTCCTCTTTGGCTTTCTCTTCTCTTTCTCTCAGCTCCATAGCTCTCTTGTGGGCCTCCTCTTTGGCTTTTTCTTCTTTTGTAGTCATTTTCCTGTTTTCTTGTGCTGGGTCACACCCCTCTGCAGTTGACTGAAACTGGGATGCACTTAGCTCAGGCTGCTGCTGAGTTAACTTAGGCCTTGGCTACACTTGCAAGTTACAGCGCTGTAAAGCCTCCCCCAGCGCTGTAACTCACTCCCCGTCCACACTGGCAGGGCACTTACAGCGCTGTATCTCCCTGGGTACACCGCTGCAGGTACTCCACCTCCCCGAGAGGAATAACAGCTGCAGCGGAGTGGCTACGACTCACGGGTGTGAGTGTAAACGGCTTGCAGCGCTGTACTAATCACCTTGTCAAGTGGCCAATCCTCTCCATTGTTGTGACCGGCTGCAGGAATGCGGAAGTGCCGGTTTCAAAGCTCGTACTACAGAGAAAAGTAAACAGATTGCAGCTTGCTTTGAGTGAGTGAATGAATGAGCAGGGGGCCGGGAGTTCGGAACTTGCAAAATAGAGAGATGACATGCTCCAAAAAGCACTCTCTCTCCCCCCACACTTCCTATCACAATCCACGCCCCCCCCCCCCGTTTTGAAAAGCACGTTGCAGCCACATGAATGCTGGGATAGCTGCCCATAATGCACTGCTTCCAACACAGCTGCAAATGTTACAAGTGTGGCCACACCACTGCGGTAGCAGCTGTCAGTGTGGACAGACTGCAGCGCTTTTCCCTACTCAGCTGCACGAAGACAGGTTTACCTTACAGCGCTGTACAGCTGCAAGTGTAGCCAAGGCCAGCGACTTTCTAACTAGCTACTCCCGAGGATGTAAAAAGAAAAAAAAACAATTCAGCTTGTAAATTCCTTTTACCAGTCGTTTGCTCATTAATTGAACCCTTCTCTTAACAAAGGCTCTTGTTAAAAAAACGTAACACTTCTGCCTTCAGGCAAGGAGAGATAAGATATGCATCTACCTTCAGCTCTGCTTTCTAAGCAGCTAGAAGGAAAAAAAAATCTTACTGGCTTTTGGGTTTAAAATGATCTCCACCGCTCTGCCACCATGTCAAGGCTGTATCCCCACTTTGAACTTTAGGGTACAAGTGTGGGGGCCTGCATGAAGACTTCTAAGCTTAACTACCAGCTTAGATCTGGTCCGCTGCCACCATTTCCCACAAGCTAATTCCCTTCCCTGGGAAGCTTTGAGAAACCTTTCACCAATTCCCTGGTGAATACAGATCCAAACCCCTTGGATCTTAAAACAAGGAGAAATTGACCCTTCCCCCCTCCTTCCTTTCACCAACTCCTGCTGAATACAGATCCAACTCCCTTGGATCTAAACACAAGGAGAAATTGACCCTTCCCCCCTCCTTCCTTTCACCAACTCCTGGTGAATACAGATCCAACTCCCTTGGATCTAAAAACAAGGAAAAATCAATCAGGTTCTTAAAAAGAAGGCTTTTAATTAAAGAAAAAGGTAAAAATCATCTCTGTAAAATCAGTATGGAAAATAACCTTACAGGGTAATCAAACTTAAAGAGCTCAGAGGACTCCCCTCTAGTCTCAGGTTCAAAGTACAGCAAACAAAGATAAACACTCTAGTAAAAGGTACATTTACAAGTTGAGAAAACAAAGTAAAACTAGGACGCCTTGCCTGGCTTTTTACTTACAAGTTTGAAATATGAGAGACTTGTTTGGAAAGATGGGGAGAACCTGGATTGATGTCTGGTCCCTCTCAGTCCCAAGAGCGAACAACCCCTTAAACAAAGAGCACAAACAAAAGCCTTCCCCCCCCCCAAGATTTGAAAGTATCTTGTCCCCTTATTGGTCCTTTGGGTCAGGTGTCAGCCAGGTTACCCGAGCTTCTTAACCCTTTACAGGTAAAAGGATTTTGGAGTCTCTGGCCAGGAGGGATTTTATAGTACTGTACACAGGAGAGCTGTTACCCTTCCCTTTATAGTTATGACAACTTTCTAACTATAAAGGTTGTTAAGTTGTGGAATAGGCTTCCAAGGACGGTTGTGGAATCCTCACCAATGGAGATTTTTAAGAACAAGTTGGACAAACACCTACCAGGGATAGTCTAGATTGACTTTCTCCTGCCTCAACGCAGGGGGCTGGATTTGAGGCCCTCTTAAGCTCCCTTCCAGCCCTACACTTCTATGATCACCCTGAAGCGCTCATTGACTTTACTCCCCTCAGGACTGTGATGCAAACATAGACCAAGTTGAGGCCCCTTTGAAAATTTGTGCCTCAAATTCAGCACTAAAAGAGCAAATCATGATTGCTGGGTTATGCAGGACTTCATTAAATGTAATATGACTGAGAGTTTGCAATGGAAGTGTCCTATCCAGCCAGCTTGCCTGATTTCAATCCAAGGCAATTTCAGTTTATTTGGAACCTCATCCATCTTCAGTCTAGAAAGAATGCCTGAACAACTAACAATGAACTTCACCTTCAACAGTCACTGCTTCCAGAGAAACACATCAATCAGTCACTCACTCCTAAACCTGGATTATACAACCTGCCTTATCACTATGTATTCTTTATCATCTCTAGAATCAACATTAATAGAGACATTGCAGCTCCTGGCTATGGAACTGAACAGAACCCTACAGGATGATGCATCATATCACTTTCTATTAACTTCCTTTTTTGTAGAAGTTAGTCAACATAGATCGCATAATGTATGGAAAGACTAGAACAGACCCCTTACTTCCATCCCTGTGGATATGACAATCTGTGAATTAGATGAAGAATGGCCTCAGTAGGAGCTTCATTCACTAAGGGATGCATGAGTGTTCCAGTGACCAGCAAATAGTTCCGGTTTATGGAATTTCTGCCTTCCCTATGTTCTCTTTTAAAAAAAGAGAAAACACCCCATAACCAACTCCACTCCCATAAAACCTATAGTATTAGAATATTAAGGCGTATATTTATGCACTCAAAACAGGACATTCAAGGTGGTATTCACAATATGAACCATATTCCTATTTGCATATGCATTACGATACAGTTTAATTATGAGAACACACACTATTTCTCACATAACAGAATAGCTACACATTTTTCTCCTACACACAACTGAGCACTAGATCATTAGTATGAATGCTTTTGAATTGAGTGACTATTTCTCAAAAATGAACTTTGAATTGCGTTTGATGGTAAAACATATCAAGATCTGTAACTCGCTATTGATGCTCTGTTGGGCAGTTTGTTAGCCAGAGAACAAAAATAATATCATCCGTATGTAACCACACAACTTTAATATTGACTATATGAATGATCTGCATACCAAGAAATACTGAGTGCAGAAATTCAGGAATAATGTCTGATGAATACATTTGGGCATTTTGCAACAAAATATGTAAAAATTAGGCAATATGTGAGGAATTTGAATGTGCTATTCTTTCTGAATTATTTATGTAGCTCTAGTCTACAAGCACTGAAAGAAATATGGTAAGTAAAAACTTTTATTAGTTAGATAAGGAAGCATTTTTAAACTTTCTATTATCTTTCAGGACTAAAGAACAAGAGTTTCCTTTTATTGCAGTATCTACTACTCAAACCATGGAATCTATGTGCCCCGCTTTTGACAAGGGATGCATAACTCCCAATGCAACCCATTATCTTAATAACAGATTTTGCAGCAGTATGTGGCAAAAACATTCACCAGAATCTTATCTCATCTCTATAAAACTAAATAGAATGAAATATTGAGGAGTTTGACTCAATGTTTTCTTTGGGAGTTTGACTAAAGCAATTGTTACATTTTTATCTAAGTTACGCTGATTTTTTTTAATTTCATGTTTCAAATCTAAGGAATCTAACCTTCCCCAAGAACAAATAAAGTCCTCACTTCAAGACCTCAATTGCAGCTCTTATCACTTTCTATCTAGTAGAACTTTATGACTCTTCTTTTCTATGCATGTAACTGTTGCGCAGTAGGTACACTCCATCACAGAGTGTCAGGGCTGTCCTTCTGCTCAGGGCAGCTCAAGGCAGTATGGCCCAATGGCCAGAAAACACTCAGGACAATAGAATTTGTACACCAAAACAATAATATGAAGTTGATTTTTCTTTCCACTTGCTGTGGCATCAAGGACACTACTGAACTTTTATTTTGCATACTTTAATCTTTTTAGGAGTTCAATAAGTGTATCACTTTCTTGATGAATATAAATACGCGATTTGTTCAGCCTGCAGCCCCTATAGCTGTGTCTGGTTTCATATAAGTCATTTTAGGATTAACAGGAATGATGTTTTTCTCCTACATAGTATATAAATCTTTACGATGCAATATGTACCTGAATGGACCTCATATTGGTGTAGCCTTAGGACATTTTGAGAATTTTACAGGAGGTGATGAAGAAGAAAGATTCTAATTTGTCAATCAGACAACCTTTTATTCTGTGCCAAAGATGGTCCCTTAAATAGTCATTTGCTCTGGCATCTGAGAGAAAATGAGCTTATTAGAAGCTTAGAGAACCATTGTCTTACTTCTCTGAATGTCAGCAGTAACTCATCATTTTCTTTCCTCCTTTAATACAGTAAATGCCTCTTGCAAGGTCAAATTTAGTAATTCCAATTTTCTTATTATAATTTTGTTCCTCTTTCTCTTTCTCAGAAATATATTCCCCTCAGATGCTCACTTGGAAATAAGTTCACTGTCCACAGTATGCTTTCTTTGGCTACACAGTAAGAGTGATTACCCATGAGACCTATTCAAACTAGGATGAACTAATACAGTGATCTGACAGAGAGCCAGTTTTTGGCCAGTGACTGACCAGAAGTGCCTTTTTTATAAATTGCTATTTAATTTAGTACTCTGCAAATACTTTTAAAACAAAATTCAGAACCTTTAAGAAGAGTCATAAGTTACTAGCATAGAAGTGGATGACTATGCAAATGAGAGAGTTTAATGTTAATATGAGAGTGATTGACCAGGACCTGCAGGATCATGAAGCACACACGTACACCCAGTTGAATTTTAAAGCAGAAGGCTGCAACTTTATTAGCTCAGAGGGCTTCACAAATAGGAAGGCAGAAGGCTGCCAGTAACAATCAGCTCTCTCTTGCCCCTCACAGCTCAGCCACTGTCAGCAAGGCGAGGCTAAGAAATCCATCCCCAGGCATTCTGGGGAAAGGGGAGGCTCTGGAGCAACCTCTTCTCTCAGGGCCTCAGTGGTTGTTTATCTCCTGCTGGTCCAATCAAATGTTCCCCCCAGTTGAGATGGGGAGCTGAAGGCATTGTGCTAATACATGTGTTAAGCTTCTGAGCATGCTCAATCTGAGTTAGTTGTTTCTAGAAGCCTGACCAGATTGAGACTTAAGTGGGTGCTCATGCAGTTAATGAAGATGGGCATGTTTCTCGTTAGCCATCATAACTCCTAAATCCTCACTAAATATTTAGAGCCCACCCCAAAACTGGAAATATTCTTCTCATCCTTCTGTTAAATAATTGCAAAGAAGTACCCGCCATGACTAGATATAGCAGGTAGACTAACCTAGTAAGTGGATCAGAGAGGAGATTTCACCTCAAGCACGCCAGACTCTACTGTTAAAATATATATTCTGCACATAAAACAAACATGTTGACTGCAATTTTAAACTGATCAACAATCAGTCTGAGGGTTGCAAGGAAAATAGATGATTTAGGTATGTCTCCAAGAGTGATACAGTAGCTCAGAACAGATATCTATAATGGAAAAAATAACATGATTTTTTTGCAATTTCCCACAGAAACATGCTCCAGTTAAATCTTTTCTCTTATCAAGAAAGTTCATTTGTATACCAAAACACTACATTTTAAATCAAAGACTTTGTTTTAGGTGCTCTAAAAATTGTGTATACATGCAAATTGGATGGTTATAGGCACAATTGTTCAAACGGCATACAAAATAAATCCCTATCAGATAACCATTTGGAAATTAATTGCCCATTGTACAATTTTTCACACACAAATTTAAAGGCCAATTTTGAAAATGTGTCCCTCATTTGAAGTCTAATTAAGATTAAATATATATAATATACTCAAAGCAGCTATAACGAAATAGTTGCTTGTGATGTCCAAGAACTCCATGGATTAGCCATATAGCACTGTGTGTATTAATTACACTTCTAAAAGCAGAACAAAGTCAGAAAATTGATCTAGTATAAATTTCCCCATGTATTCCTATTTTGGTCTCTTAGCTGGTTTGGATTTAAATGCACTAAATCTCATGGTTTCTCGGTATAACATAGATAATACAAATGTTATATTACTATGGCACTGCCTGAGGCTCTAAACCCCTTTCCTCTATTGATTTCACAGTACTGTATCTGGTATTGTAATCTACAGTTATACTGCTCATCAATTCCCAGAAAGCTGATTGTATTTTCTTCCCAATTAATTTTACACTCCAGTTAATTATACTAGTTTCCTGGAGTTCAGCAGCCAGAGAATAGCAAACAGGGACTTTTCTTGTGTAATTGTTCTTGGAGATTTAGAAACAAGTGTAAATTCTGAAATTAGAACAGTGAGCTTTGTATTGAAATGGCATGTTACTTGCTGAAAGAAAAATTCTGGTTGTAATCTGTTTTTAAGTGTTTCAAATGTTAATGCTGTTGGGAGTTCAGCTTGGGGACAGAGAGAGCATCTAGGGGGTTGAGAGTACAAGTGAAGAAGTAGAACCATGTCAGGAAATGAACAGTATAAAGAGAGTCCCTGTAGGAACGCATGAGGAGAGAAAGTGGGGAGCATAAGAATCTGAATATATAATTGGTGGTAATAAAAGCTGAAAAAAAACTGGAGCAAAACTTGCCTGTGGGACTCTGCCATAAGTACAACAGTGATAAGGACAGTGAGAAGAGCATAATATCAGACAAGATAATTTACAAACCTGGAACCTCAAAATTCCAGCTGCCTTGCATGAAGGGAATGCCTTTTAAAAAAATACATTAAATCAATGTTAATGAATGGATTTCACTCTGCAGGGCAGAAAATCCCTGCAGATCAGGGAGAAAAAGACTGTAACTTTGGAAGAGTTGCTATAGTCACAAACAGATGCAAGAACTAATGAAAAAATAGACTAAATTCACTGATTGCCTAGTAGGCACCTCATCATGTACAAAAAGGAGAAACTGTGCTAAGAAGGAAGATATGAGAAATAACTGTGTCAGTGAATTATTGGAAATCCAGCGTGTGGCTGGCCAAACCTTGGATAGGGCAAAGGATTTGTGACTTCTCTGATAAAAGCAGATTTGAAGAGCAATGGATTAACTCCTCATCACAATATTCTTTATATGATGAAATTTTAGAAGTTTGCCTTTTCATTTCATTGTTGTCAGACAATCGCTTGTAGCTCTATTGATTTTCTTCTTCATGAAACTGTGTAGAAACATACGTTTTCACTAGAATTCGTGAATTTGTTCAAAAAGTACAGTTTCTGCTATTGATCCCAGACTTTTTATTTAAAGTATATGCTATAATTATACCTGAAAGCAAATTTTGTCCATTGCATATGCACAATTATTTTAAAGAATAGTGTATATTTGAGGTAAAACATAACTGTAAGCTAACTATTTTCAGTGGTTATTTATGACACCAAAAAACCTCCTTGTTTTTCATACCAGTTTTAACACTTTAGTGAAAGATTATGGAATTCTTCAATGTGATTACACTGAAAATAATATCCCTTGTACTTGGATTTAATCACAACATTTGTGATTGTACATGATATTCCTGAAAATACTTCAGAAGCATTAGTTTAAAAATAAAACTCAGGCACGGAAGGAACACAGAGAATGATTTGAATAATTTTGTCCTGAAAGCTATTACATAAAAAATGTAAGAGCAGTATGAGGTGTTTTGTGGACAGCATAAAAGTACTTCTAAATTCAGCATAATTTCAAGAGATTGCTCATTTTGAGGACTTTTATATAACCTCTGGAATGGTGGGGGAAATTTGTGGTTTCTAAACTGAAATTTAGTGAAGAAGATTGTGACCTCTTTCACACTTTCTTGATTTTTGACGTCTTCAATAATTTTTCTGTTAGAGCAGATGTAAAAATTAGATGGTAATTCTTATATTGGGGAAACAAGAGGTAAAGAAAAAGACCAAAGATAAGAGTGTAAAGAGAAGTTATTGTCCAGTATATTTATTTTTAATAATTCTCACTTACTCCAATTTAATTTAACTTTACAACAATGTTACTCTGATATAGCAATGTATTTTCTGTGGCATTACATACATTATTACATTTCCTCTTTTGCAAATTTTCTAACTTCCTTATTGCTGTATTTTGAATAAATACTATTAGAGTCGGGAGTTGAAGTGGAAAAATAAGAGTCTTATTAGGAGTTATATTCAACTGTTGTATACAAGAAAGCTGGGTGAGAGATATATCAGACCAGTGTTCACACAGCTCCACATAAGAATATAAGAATGGCCATTCTGGGTCAGACCAATTGTCCATCTAGCCCAGTATCCTGTCTTCTGACAGTGACCGTTGCCCAATGTTTCACATAGAATGAACAGAACAGGGCAATTTATTAAGTGATCCATCCTGTGTCATCCAGTCCCAACTACTGGTAGGCAAAGATTTAGGGACATCCAGAGCATGGGGTTGTGTCCCTGTACATCTTGGCTAATAGCTACTGAGGAACCTATTCATCATATACTTTTCTATTTCTTTTTTGAACCTAGTTATACTTTTGGCCTTCACAATATCCTCTGGCAATGAGTTCCACAGCTTTACTGTGCATTGTGTGAAGTACTTCATTGTGTTTGTTTTAAACCTGCTGCCTATTAAGTTCATTTGGTGACCCCGGTTCTTGTGTTATTTGATGGGGGTAAATAACACTTCCTTATTCACTTTTTCCATACCATGCATGATTTGATAGACCTCTATCAATACCCCTTTAGTCTCTTTTCTAAGCTGAACAGACCCAGTCTTTTTAATCTCTCCTCATAGGGAAGCTATTCCATGCCCTTAATAGTTTTTGTTGCCCTTTTCTGTACCCTTTCCAATTCTAATATATCTTTTTTGAAATAGGTCAACCAGAACTGCACGCAGTATTCAAGGTGTGGGCATACCATGGATTTATATAGTGGCATTATGATATTTTCTGTCTTATCCTCTATACCTTTCCTAATGGTTCCTAACATTCTGTTAGCCTTTTTGACTGTTGCTCTCCATTGAGCAGATGTTTTCAGCAAACTATCCACAATGACTCCAAGATCTCTCTCTTGAGTGTTAACAGCTAATTTAGATCCCATCATTTTGTATGTATAGTTGGGATTATGTTATCCAATGTGCATTATTTTACACTTATCACCATTGAATTTTGTGTGCCATTTTGTTGCCCAGTCACCCAGTTTTGTGAGATCCCTGTGTAAGTCTTCACAGTCTGCTTGGGACTTAACTATCTTGAGTAGTTTTGTATAGTCTGCAAACTTTGCCACCTCAGTGTTTACCTCTTTTTCCAGATCATTTATGAATAGGTTGCACAGCACTGACCCCAGTATGGCTCCTTGGGGGAGCCTGCTATTTACCTCTCTCCACTGTGAAAACTATTTATTTCTACCCTTGGTTTCCTGTCTTTTAACCATTTACTGATCCATGAGAGGACCTTCCCTCTTATCCCAGGACTGTCTACTTTTCATAAGAGCTTTTGGTGAGGGATCTTGTCAAAGGTTTTCTGAAAGTTCAAGTACACTATATTGACCGGATCACCCCTTGTCCATATGCTTGTTAACACCCTCAAAGAATTGTCATAGAATAGTGAGGCATGATTCCTCTTTACAAAAGCGGGGTTGACTCTAAACCGAACATATTGTGTCCATCTATGTGCCTGATAATTTTGTTGTTTACTATAATTTGCCTGGTTCTGAAGTTAGGCGTACAGGCCTGTAATTTCCAGGATTGCCTCTGGAGCATTTAAAAAATATCAGTGTTAAATTAGCTATCCCCAGTCACCTGATACAGAGGCTGATTTAAGTCATAGGTTGCATATCACAGTTAGTAGGTTTGCAATTTGAGTTCCTTCAGAACTCTTGGGTGAATACCATCTGGTCCTAGTGACTTATTACTGTTTAATTTATCAATTTGTTCCAAAACCTCCTCTAATGACACCTCAATCTGGGACAGCTCCTCAGATTTGTCACCTAAAAAGAATGGCTCAGGGGTGGGAATATCCCTCACATCCTCTACAGTGAAGTCTGATGCAAAGAAAGCATTTAGTTTCTCTGCAAAGGCCTTGTCTTTCTTGAGTGCTCCTTTAGCACCTTGATTGTCCAGTGGCCCCACTAAATGTCCTACTTTTGATGTACTTAAAAAAATGCTATTAGTTTTTGTGTCTTTTGCTAGTTGCTCTTCAAATTCTTTTTTGGCCTGCCTAATTATACTTTTTCACTTGACTTTCTAGACTTGTTCCTTTCTATTTTCCTCCACCCACGCAGCTCTCTCAGCAGGGTGACAACACATAACCAATGAAACACAAAATAGAAGGGTTATATCAACAGAACAAATTCCCATTGACTGACCATACCATAAAGACAGAATAATTACCTAACAACTGTTGAAAGCTTATTAAACTTTTTAGTTGTTAAAAAATACTGTATATGTATCTTAGAGAGACAAGTTTCAGAGTAGCAGCCGTGTTAGTCTGTCTCTAAGGTGCCACAAGTACTCCTGTTATTTTTTTAGAGAGACAAGGTGGATGAGGTAATATCTTTTATCGGACCAACTTCTGTTGTTGAAAGATGCACGTTTTCGAGCTTCACAGTGCTTTTCTTGACTTTCTCCAGATACTGTGGTTTTGGCATGAATTTATAGCCATCTTATTGCTTCCCATCCCTTTTCTGTTAAATATTCTACCTCTTCTCCTTTTATTGTGTTTGCCTGTCTCTCCCTGAATTCCTCCATCTATCATAACTTAGTTCCAATGAACTAATTTGGCTGTGTAACTTGCTCACCTGACCCAATGTTTAAGCAGACAATGAATTTATTTCTTGAAGGTCTCTGACAAGCTAAAAGCTGGAGAAACCTGCAGGTAGAACAGGCAAAAGTCAGAGATATAGTGTAGTGTAGCAAAGAAAGAAACCAGTGTAGAGATGCTTGAAGTGGGAAGAGGAATTTGTAAATGTCCAGAAAAATGAGTTTTCTATATAGTATGAAGATAAACTGCAAAGATAATAAGAAAGCTCCATCAGCAATATGCTTTGAATGCTCCCACTCACCATGATGACTGGGCATTCAACAGCTAATGCAAACATTTATTTTTTAAAGAAGGGGTGGCCAACCTGTGGCTCCGGAGCCACATGCGGCTCTTCAGAAGTTAATATGCGGCTCCTTGTATAGGCACCAACTCCAGGGCTGGAGCTACAGGCGCCAACTTTCCAATGTGCTGGGGGGTGCTCACTGCTCAATCCCTGGCTGTGCCACAGGCTCTGCCCCCACACCACCCTTTCCCATGCCCTCCCCTGAGCCTGCCATGCCCTTGCTCCTTCCCCCCCCCGAACCTCCCGCATGTCACGAAACAGCTAATCCGGAGGTGCAGGGAGGGAGGGGGAGGTGCTGACTGGTGGGGCAGCCGGTAGGTGGGAGGCGCTGGGAGCGGGTGGGGGGGAGCTGGTGGGGGGCTGCTGATGTATTACTGTGGCTCTTTGGCAATGTACATCGGTAAATTCTGGCTCCTTCTCAGGCTTAGGTTGTCCATCCCTGTTTTAAAGGAACCCTCTCGCCTCACCTCTGGCATGGGTTTGATTTCACCTCTCTGTTTCTCAGCTGTGCATATTTATGAAGAAATATTTTGGAGGGGTACTGCAGGAAGAATAATTTTACATCAGACCCACGAGTTTCCTTTAACTTTCAAATAGTAGACCCTGCCCATTTGAATGTTTATGAAAATATTCTGTTTCCATATTTCTTTTTCTCCATCAACTTTGTTGAATCAACTCTATAATGGAAGTTGCAACCTTAACTATGCCTTTCCACAATACCTATACGTAGTTTTCAATTTACAAGTTATAACCCCACATGCAGATTATGAATGTTTTAGAATATGCTAGTTGAGCTGGTGTGCAGGTTGCACATGAGTTAGTCCAGTCATGAGAGAGGAAACTAATTATTGGTTTAATCTGCTTGGATATCTGCAAGCAATCAGACAGCCAGCAGGACAGGAGGTTTTGGAAGTCCGTTAGATCTCTGGGAATATCTGTGCTGTTCTTCAGTACTTGCTATACATGTGACTAGTTCTAGGCAACTTGTTCTTAAGGTAACTTCAAGTAAACATTGGAAGGCCTGATCTTTGGGGAAATTACTTTAAAGAGCTGAAAAAAGCTGCAAGATAAAGTCAATTCCATAGTCAATGCCGTTAGTTTCCTTCAAAAATATGACATACACTTCCTTTCTTCCTGTTTCTTGCCTTTATGCTCTGTTAAATCACATTTCTAGCAATGCGATTTCCTGGCATTACATCCGAGGTGATTTGCTGTAGTAGAAATTTGCTCTTTAAACTCACTACTATACTTATGCAGCAATAATTGTCAAAGAGGTAGTCCAGAAAGGGCCATTCACTTTAAAATGAAGTCCCTATACCAGAACCCAAAAAGCCTCCAGTGTGGACACAAGGAAAGTGTGAAAGGTAATAAAATACAAGACAGTGTGTAGGCTCCCCTCCAGTGTGGACAGGAGGGGAGCCTACGCACTGTCTTGTATTTTATTACCTTTCACACTTTCCTTGTATTTTATTTTGGGGGGGGGGGTGTTGGTAAGATGGAGAGATTGCCAAGAAACTCACCCACTTCAAATGACATTTCAATAGCAGCAGACATAGCAATAGATATATCAGAAAAAATGTACAGAAAGTCTTGTACTAAACAAACCATAGTATACATTTATAAATAGGGTCTTTCAGAGTGAAGGATCCCAAAAGTGCTTCAAAATTACAAGAGTGATGGTTAAAATTAGGGAATAATGGGTGAGGGGCTCTGGTGATTACATTGTTAGTGGGCTTTATTAATTTTTTGGTTGTATATATTGCTACTGGTGTACAGTATTATCTGGAAGTAATTGCTAGAGTCTGTATATTTTATTATATGTACTGTTCCAAGGATGCCCAGAGCTTGGCATGTGCATTGCAATATAAAACTAAATAAACAAATGAAAGCACATATAGAGTTCAGCACACCTGAAATGCAGCAAGCTCTAGGGTGTGTGACAGCAACCCCACACTGGGCTGGAAGAGGTTAATGTGAGCCTGTGGACTCAATCAGCCAGACCCTACTACACCTGCAATAGGTGTCAAACCTGGAGAGAGGAGTTAAAAGGGCTGAACTCAGCAAGAGACGCCTGGCTGGCATCAGGTTGCTGAGCTGTACTGTACTGCTGGCAAACAGAGAGCATCTCTAATGGTAGGAAGGCAGGCCTGCAACAGGGAGGCAGTTTTGCAGGAAAGCAGGGGGAATGAGTCCCCCCAGGATTCTCTGTGCTGCTGGAGGGAGCTGCAGGGAGAAGGAAGACTCCTGTGGGGTCAGGGAATTTCCCTGCTAGGTGAGTGGAGAAAACTCTCCTGAGCAGAATCAACTTGGTGGCAGAAAGTGCTAAGAAGGTCTGCAGTGAGTCTGGGGAAAAAAGCTTAGAGAGAGAGGAACTGATATACTGTGAGCCTGGGAAGAGGTTGTGGGAAAGGTCCAAGGCAGGAAGTGACCCAGGGTGGCAGCGAGGGTTTTGTGTAGGCAGGTTTTGACTACATATTAAAGGGTGCCTGGACTGGAACACATTGGAGAGAGAGGGCCTGGGTTTCCCTACTAAGGAAAGTGTAGTGGAAACTCCCTGACAAGGAGTAAGGACTATTGAAACCCCCTGATAACAAGTATCAGGGGGTAGCCGTGTTAGTCTGTATCTACAAAAACAACAAGGAGTCTGGTGGCACCTTAAAGACTAACAGATTTATTTGGGCATAAGCTTTCGTGGGTAAAAACCCACGAAAGCTTATGCCCAAATAAATCTGTTAGTCTTTAAGGTCCCCTGATAACAGGGACAAGGAATAGTGAGCCCTGATTTGGACCCAAGGGTCAATGTAAGGTTGATGGACTAGTGGTTTACCATGTGACCAGGCCAGAAGGCCAAGTTGAAAGAAGAAGCAGATCACTCCAGAGCTGGAGTGGCTGTTAGCATGGGGATGAGATGAGGACACCATGCTATGCAATACCCAGTCACAAGGGGGCGCATTATGAGTCACACTTGTACACCTACCCCCATGGGTTAACTGCATAAAACTTAATGTATGCATCTTGGAAGAATGAGATAATGAGTTACATTTTTCTAGGATATGAATCTGTGTGTTTCATTAGCCACAAGTAGGCAGTGTTGTAGGAAAGTGATGTTGCAAGCAGGCAGTAATGTAGCAAAGCAAATTTTATTAAGAATGCAAAAAAGCCAGAGACAACAAGCTGTGAGCCCTGTTTTTTTTCTGGTAGCAGTCTGGCCCCAGCTTGCATTCTAGAGCCTCTGATGTCATACCAAACTAGATCCCTTCTCAGACCTGACCTTCTTTCTAAAGGTCCTTATCTTCCTACAATTGTGGTTTTGGGGAATATAGATATTTCACACCAGAAACACAGCAGTATTAACTATCACATCTGATTCACAGCGTACTACATGAATTCTCCATTGCACTGAATAATTGTTAAAACTTTTAATAGGATTCTGAATAACCTATGGGGAAATATTTTGACTACAAAAAGCTTGTATCTCTAGACTTCGTTGTTTCTGGCCTACAGAGAAATTCACCTTATGGCATTGCCTTGGGCCTTTTGATTTCTTTGCCTAACTTCCCCAGATTACTTACACTTATTTTTACTTCATAATTAATAGGCCTATTTTTGCTGTAGGTCAGCATCCCAACCTACTGTTTTCCCCCCTAAGCTCAGTGAATTTCTTTACTCATAACCTTTGGAGAAAGCAATTTTCCAACAGATCATTAAATGCAAATTGAATGAAACACTGGCAGGCTTCTACCTGTAAAGCTATTTTTAAAGAAAATTCTTATCCTTCCTAACAAAAATTATACAAAGTGTAGTTAGTTTTATTATTGTATCTATCATTATTTGCACATTCAGAGTATCTGCAGTATTTCATTATTACCAAATCCATTGCACTCACTATAAATGGTGAATAATTTTGTGCTGTGCAACTGAACCACAACTAAGAACAAAACCATAAGAAAAAAACAAACTCTTATAATACTACTTTGACCCAAGTGGTTAGCCAAAATTCAGGGTCTTGTGGGTAGCTTCCATTGGAAGGAGAAATTGATCATGGGTCAGGTTTTTTTAATGCAATCCTGTTTATTTATAAAGAATGAACATAATGTCCTGTATCCTTGAACGCAGTAGGAATCAAACAACAGGAGAGAATTTCTTTGCTCACAGTTCCTGTCAGCACTATCTAAATGGTCTATTTTAGCTTTTTCTTAGGATCATATTACCACTCCTTCTCTGGCTGTCTCTGGGGCTTCCTTGCTGCTTTCTCTGTCTGCTTCTGTGGTGTTTTCACACAGACACACAATTTGCCATCCCTGCATTTTGTCATCAGACACCTGGTAAATCCCTTGCATTGCATGGCCCAGCCACTGCCCAGGCTTGCATGAAATTTAGACCTTGGGCAGTGTCCTTCCATTGTTTCAGCTATCACTAAACAAAGGCTATGTCTATACTTGTGGCAGCATGTAGAGTACAGAAACTGCATGCCCAGATAGAATGGGTATAAATAGCAGTGTAGACAGTGAGGCACTCCTTAGGTGAGTAGAGTACAGACATGCAAGAACCATAGGGTATATAGCCTGCATAGCTCCCTACATGCCCAAACAGTGCCTCCCAGATCTACTGCTATTTTAAGCAGTGTAGTGTCCCATGGCCTGCCTGCTGCTGCAGCCTTTCCTCATTGCAGTGAAAGGGTCTGGCAGCGGGGAACTGCTAGACCAGTGGTGGGAAACCTGCGGCCCGCGGGCCACATGTGGCCTATCAGGGTAATCTGCTGGCAGGCCGTCAGACAGTTTGTTTACATTTGCACGGCCGCCCCCAGCTCCCAGTGGCCGTAGTTCTCTCAGGCCGCAGGGATGTGCTGGCTGCCGCTTCCCGCAGCTCCCATTGGCTGGGAATGGCGAACCGCAGCCACTGGGACTGCGGGCAGCCCTGCATATGTAAACAAACTAACTGTCTGGCAGCCCGCCAGCAGGTTACCCTGATGGGCCTCAGGTTGCCCACCATTATACTAGACATTTTCTCTATTGCCTTCCCTCTGCTAGAGCATTTTCTTCATGGGTAGGTACACACAGAAGAGTGGCTGCAGCCTGTTTTTCACTACATCATGTAGCTATACCTATCCTACACACTGCCACAAATGTCAACAAGGCCAAAGAGACATTTAACTATTCCCTCATTTAGCCTGAATGGAAGTCAGCTATTGCACCCAACAGCTTCAGTGTGGTGATGTAATTGCTCAACTCTCCACACACATATAGTGTGTGTGTGTGTGTGTGTGTGTGTATGTGTATATATATATATACACACACACACACACACATACACACACACACACAAATAAAGCATGGGGTTCCATTTGAAATGGGACTGAGAATGAAAAGGGGGGAGGGGTGAAAATATAAGACCCACAGTGGTCACTTGTGTTTCTATGTATCTATGGATGGCTAGATAAAAAGAAAAAAGGTGTATAGCTATATATAGATAAATATCAGCACAAACTATGCTAGCTGTATGGTTTAAAGCTGTACTTCTATCAAGGGCTTTAGGTGACAACAAAACCAATCACTATGTGAAACTGGGGTTTTGTCTGAGCGTGTCACAAGAACCCAATTAAAAAATAACTTGAAATGCGTAGAGTTGAGTATCTTTATGTTTTGTAGTAAGTGTTTGTGGGACCAGACTCCAAGTTATGTTCTAAGGAAGCACTTTCATCCTACAGCCCCAACAATAAACTATTTTGTGCACACGGGATGCAGAATCCTGCCCTAAGCCTATTTTGAAGTGTGTTCTATTTAAAAAAAACAACAACTTTTTGGGCTGATGTTTCTCTTGTTAATCTCAGTTCAGAGGTGATTTTATTTGCAAGTTTGATAAAATTCTGATTGGTCTTTTGAGACATCAGCACATGAATGGGACTTTCAGCCTTTACACAAGATGTACTCAGTAAAAATTCGCATTGAATTACTAAAGTCTGCAGATCTGGACCTTTAAGTGATGATATATACTGGGCCAAATCATGCAAACACCTTATGCATATGTGTAAGTGTTTGCAGGATCAGGCCCTAAAATATTTTTTCCAAGGCCAGTTATTAAGATTCAGTTTATTCAAATGGGTACTTTTTAAAACTTCCAGTTTGCCGTACACCTGATGCTCAGTGAGGTCAAATAGATACATTTTAAAACATATTTCTTAGAAGAAGTAAACTTATGAAAATGTCTCAAAATAGACAAACTCTCAGTGTGCTTTTATCTGGAGAATTATATATTGAAATACAATAAAAAAAAATAAAACAGCCTAGGTATCCTGGCCAGCCATCATTCCCAACCAGGGTGGGATTAATGCATAGCAACTAAAGGCAAGTGCCTAGAGCCCTAGTTCCTGGTGTCACAACATGACGCAGAATCAGTAGTTTCCCCAGGAATTGAAATTAGGGGGGGTGTTCGAGTTTACAGGGGGGGGTGTCAGGGCCGATGAGATATATAAAAGAGATATGAATAAAGTAAATGTTTTGTTAGGATAATGCAAATTTAACATAAGGATAATGCAAGTTACACCAAAACACATAAAAGGTCTAGATTTCTAAAAAAATATAAATTTTTTAAAAAAATGTATTTAATTTCAATTGACTTTTGAAAAGTAAGCCATCATGGGATAAGAGGGAAGTCCTCTCATGGATCAGTAACTGGTTAAAATATGGGAAACAAAGCGTAGGAATAAATTATCAGTTTTCAGAATGGAGAGAGAGAAATAATGGTATCCCAGAGGGGTCGGTACTGGGACCATTACTATTCAACATACTCATAAATGATCTGGAAAAATGGGTAAATAGTGAGGTGGCAAAATTTGCAGATGATACAAAACTATTCAAGATAGTTAAGTCCCAGGCAGACTGCGAAGAGTTACAAAGGGATCTCACAAAACTGGGTGACTGGGCAACAAAATGGCAGATGAAATTCAATGTTGATAAATGCAAAGTAATGCACACTGGAAAACAATCTCAACTATACATACAAAATGAAGGAGTCTGAATTAGCTGTTAACACTCAAGAAAGAGATTTTGGAGTCGTTGTGGATAGTTCTCTGAAAACATCCACTCCATGTGCAGCGGCAGTCAAAAAAGCAAACAGAATGTTGGGAATCATTAAGAAAGGGATAGATAATAAGACAGAAAATATCATATTGCCTCTATATAAAGACAATGGTATGTGTACACCTTGAATACTGTGTGCAGATCTGGTAACCCCATCCCAAAAGAGAGATATTGAAATGGAAAAGGTACAGAGATGGGCAACTAAAATGATTAGGGGTATGAAACCGGAGGAGAAATTAAAATGACTGGGAATTTTCAGCTTAGAAAAGAGACAACTAAGGGGGGATACGATAGAGGTCTATAAAATCTTGACTGGTGTGAAGAAAGTGACTAAGGAAATGTTATTTAATCCTTCACATAACACAAGAACTAGCAGTCACCCAATGAAATTAATAGGCAGCAGGTTTTAAAAAAACAAAAGGAAGTACTTCTTCACACAACATAAAGTCAACCCGTGGAACTCTTTGCCAGGGGATGCTGTGAAGACCAAAACTATAACAGGATTAAAAAAAGAACTAGATAAATTGCTGGAGAATAGGTCCATCAGTGGCTATTAGCCAGGATGAGGAGGGATGCAACATCATGCTCTGAGTGTCCCTAGCCTGTTTGCCAGAAGCTGGGAATGGGCAACAGGAGAAAATATAGTCCAACAAACAAATGTTTATTTAACGTGCCCCTCACTTTTCCCTTCACCGCACCCCACTCACTGGTGTTGTCCTTGGTCAGTGGAGACTCAGAGTTCAGAGGTGCTTTCACGTGAGTACACCTCCCAGGTGGAGGGCAAGAAGGTGCCTTGCTCGTTCCTCCAGCTGCTCACTGTTCGCTCTGGCCACGGCTGTTCGTTGTGCCACTGTTCATTCCACCACTCTGTTGCCAATGGCCTTGTGCAGTCACCTTCTGCTGCCACCTGCCACTGTGATCTCTGTGAGTTGGTCTCTTGAGGTTCCACCAGCTCTCAGTGATTTCAGCTGAGCTCTCAGTGGGGGAACCTCGCTGCTAGTGCAGTCTGGGCTGTCTCTTACACAAAAACACTCTACCCACAGGAACACTGTCCCCACAGCAGGACTAAGCACTTAGACCTGATTATCAGTGCTTTCAGCTGCAGTGGTCACTTAACAGAACAAAAGACTATCTATGGAGCCTAATTAGCTCTGTTTTTAAACAGTGGAGAGGGACAGGTCCCCACCCTCTCTCTTGATGCCCTCAATCAGCACAGGCTAAGTACAGTTCTACTGCCCTTTACTCATACAATAAGAACAACAACATTTCATTCCCCACCCCCCAGCACCCCCACATTCAAGTGCTTTGTAACCCAACCCCAACCAAAATCTATCACTTGGGCAATATAGCTCTGTTTGCTGGATACCTAGGTAGATTAGGTGTGAATGTAAATACAATCTGGTCCTGAAGCCTTTTGCTCCAGCCCCAGCTCATCACTAGCTGTCAGGGAGAGCTCATTTAGACTTCGCTTACAAATCATCATTTGAAATTATTAGGTTGGCCAACATCACCGAAATGAATGCACTGACATTGTCATCAAAAACAACAACTGCATAAGGAAGCTAGTCTATGTTCATACTTTTGAAATCTATTATACTTTTGCAGATATATGTATTTTATCATACACTGTATATGCTTTTAAAGTGTGTATTAATGTTTCAATTTCAATTCAAATTTCCAAACAGTCACTAAATTGGTATGTTTCAGAGTCGCAGCGGTGTTAGTCTGTATCCGCAAAAAGAACAGGAGTACTTGTGACAACTTAGAGACTAACAAATTTATTTGAGCATAAGCTTTCGTGGGCTACAGCCCACTTAATCGGATGCATAGAATGGAACATATAGTGAGGAGATATATATACATACAGAGAACATGAAAAAGTGGGAGTTGCCCAACCAACTCTAAGAGGCTAATTAATTAAGATGAGCTATTGTCAGCAGGAGAAAAAAAAACTTTTGTAGTGATAATCAAGATGACCCATTTAAGACACTTTGACAAGAAGGTGTGAGAATACTTAACATGGGGAAATAGATTCAATGTGTATAATGGCTTAGCCATTCCCAGACTCTATTTAAGCCTAAATTGATTGTATCTAGTTTGCATATTAATTCAAGTTCAGCAGTTTCTCATTGGAGTCTGTTTTTGAAGCTTTTCTGTTGCAAAATTGCCACCTTTAAATCTGTTACGAATGGCCAGAGAGGTTGAAGTGTTCTCCTACTGGTTTTTGAATGTTATAATTCTTGACGTCTGAATTGTGTCCATTTATTCTTTTGCGTAGAGACTGTCCGGTTTGGCCAATGTACATGGCAGAGGGGCATTGCTGGCACATGATGGCATATATCACATTGGTAGATGTGCAGGTGAATGAGCCCCTGATGGCATGGCTGATGTGATTAGGTCCTATGATGGTGTCACTTGAATAGATATGTGGACAGAGTTGGCATCGGGCTTTGTTGCAAGGATAGGTTCCTGGGTTAGTGTTTTTGTTCTGTGGTGTGTGGTTGCTTGTGAGTATTTGCTTCAGGTTGGGGGGGCTGTCTGTAAGCGAGAACAGGTCTGTCTCTCAAGATCTGTGAGAGTGAGGGATCATCTTTCAGGATAGGTTGTAGATCTCTGATGATGCGCTGGAGAGGTTTTAGTTGAGGGCTGAAGGTGACAGCTAGTGGCGTTCTGTTATTTTCTGTGTTGGGCCTGTCTTGTAGTAGGTGACTTCTGGGTACTCTTCTGGCTCTGTCAATCTGTTTTTTCACTTCAGCAGGTGGGTATTGTAGTTTTAAGAATGCTTGATAGAGATCTTGTAGGTGTTTGTCTCAGTCTGAGGGATTGGAGCAAATGCGGTTGTATCTTAGAGCTTGGCTGTAGACAATGGATCGTGTGGTGTGTCCTGGATGGAAGCTGGAGGCATGTAGGTAAGTATAGCGGTCAGTAGGTTTCTGGTATAGGGTGGTGTTTATGTGACCATCACTTATTAGCACAGTAGTGTCAAGGAAATGGACCGCTTGTGTGGATTGATCTAGGCTGAGGTCGATGGTGGGATGGAAATTGTTGAAATCATGGTGGAATTCCTCAAGGGCTTCTTTTCCATGGGTCCAGATGATGAAGATGTCATCAGTGTAGAGTAGGGGCGTTAGGGGACGAGAGCTAAGGAAGCGTTGTTCTAAGTCAGCCATAAAAATGTTGGCATACTATGGGGCCATGCGGGTACCCATAGCAGTGCCGCTGACTTGAAGGTATATATTGTCCCCAAATGTGAAATAGTTGTGGGTGAGGACAAAGTCGCAAAGTTCAGCCACCAGGTTTGGCATGTAACTAGTTCACAAAACTGGAGGGGGGGGGGTTGTTGGGGAAATTCAGGGGGGGTGTAGGGAAATCATTGGGCAGAATATCAGCTTTCATATTAAAAATAAAAAAATAAAATAAACTTTTCGCCCTCATGACTGAGAAGAAAAGCTTGAAGGTGTGACCTGAATGTAACCAATACTGAGATGTCTGCCTGAGTCTGCAGTCACTCTGAAACGACAGCTCTGAGAAGAGGAAATGCCCCATACAAATCAATGGGGTGTTAACCCCAAAATCCACTGCTTTGTGTGTGAGAGGATGGGACTCATCCACTCAGGCAGGAAAAAGTATTGGAGAGCAGGGTTTAGTATTGTAGAGCCCCTTCATGCGACACCGCTCTGGGAGGAAGGGGTGACCCTTGCCACCACTCCTGAGCGATTATCAGGGCTGCATGGTGCTGCTCCTGCACCTCTGAGGGGAAGGGCCACACCACTACTACTCTGCATGAGGGTGGGGCCACAAAGCAGAAATGAGTCCATGATGGTGGAGCCATGGGGCCCCCATAGTGCTTACCCCAACAGCCCGTGAGTATCTGCTCAGGTAGGTGAGGTGGGCCAGTTGTGCTCTTTGCTCAGCATAACCAAAATCTTCTGCTTTGTGTCATGACATGACTTGGGTCCCAGACTGGCTTTGCTCCAAACCGTATTTGTATGGCTGTATGATCATTTGGCTGTGTAAATTTAAAAACAAAAATCTGCAAAACTGGTAGCATGGGAACCAAACAGATCTCCAGAGGAACTCCACCTATACTTTACTTTAATTGTGTCAACTCATAAAAGGGATCCAGATGTCACTGTGGATAGCTCAATGGAAGATGTTTGCTTCATGTGCAGCTGGAGTCAAAAAAGCAAACAACATTAGGATGGAAAATAATACAGATTACTATAATGGCATTGTGTAAATCAACAATGTTGTCTCATCTGGAATAGCAGGTGCAGTACTGTTCACTCCATCTTAAAAAAAAAAATTACAGAATGAGAGGCGCTTCAGAGAAAGGTGATGAGAATGAGTAGGGGCATGGAAAAACCCTCA
This sequence comes from Emys orbicularis, assembly GCF_028017835.1. Classification (NCBI taxonomy): domain Eukaryota; kingdom Metazoa; phylum Chordata; order Testudines; family Emydidae; genus Emys; species Emys orbicularis. The sequence goes on along the minus strand of NC_088687.1, from coordinate 77,019,819 downwards.
TACAAAGAGAGCTGTAAAAGACTGGGTGTAGTGAGGCGGTGTGGTCCCCTGCCGCCCTGGAGAGGGACACCAAAGTGGGCGGACCCAGCGAGTCCTGCATCAGCCCCCCAGAAGTCAAGGCGCAGGTCGGGAAGTATAAAAGCCCAACCCCAGAGCTCACTGGAGGAGCAGCCTCCGGAGAGGCTAGATGCCTGTAGTCTAGCTCCCGGTTGGGAGACCCCGGCAACCGGCGGCAGACCCGAAGACTGGCCCACCCAACCAACGCCTGATGTTGACGGGAGCCCGGAGGAGCTGCCAAACCTACCCCTCACAAGTTACCCAGAGGAGCTGCTAAGCCTAACCCTCACCAGTTACCCTGAAGAGCTCATGGTGCTTGACCCCCCAGGAGGACACCGTCCAGACCCAGGTAGCTCCAGGGGGGAGTTTGGAAGTAGCCTGGGGGCAGCTGACCCTAGTCTGGTTGCAGCACTGTCAGAGCCTATGTCCGTGTATTGCGGCCACTGATTCATCTGCCACTGGTAGGGCCCTGGGCTGTGACGTAGGGGAGTGGGTATATCCCCACTGCCACCCAACTTGTGGGTGGCAGTCTCCCCCTCCCCCAGGCCCCTCTGAGCCAAGAGCCTGGGCTTGTTGTTTACTTGCCTTTGCTCAGTCCCTGCCTGAGGGCCTGAGCCACTGACTCTCTGCTGCCCCGCCCTGACCCAGGGCCTGGGCCTCCTAATTATAACTGTTTGTTCAGCCCCTGCCTGAGTACCTGAGCCCTGGACTCACTATCGCCTGCTGACCACAGGCCAGGCGTAAATTACTGTCTGTGTTTGCCTCTACTGCTGCCGCAGCGAGAGACTCCCGTGGCTAGGCTAATTCCCTGTCAACAACTGGAAGGAAGTACTGAGGCTGTGTGGTCCCCCACTGCCCTGGAGAGGGATGAGCCCTGGCCAAACCCCTCTACACTGGGATTGTGTTTAGGACAAGACTTTAGCAAGGTTAAAAGAGGCATTGGATTTTTGTATAGATTACAAGAATACTCAGCATTATATTTGTCAGCATAACCAACATTCTAGAAGGGATATAAATCTTCATGCTTCAGGGTTTAAGCCGATCTCTAACTTTTAGGAATTAGTATGAGACCTTCCGGGAGGGACGGGGGGGGGGGGGGGGGGGGAGGGCAGATTATCCCACATCAGTTTACTGTGTGGCTTCTTGCACTTTCTTCTGAAGCATCTCATGCTGTGCACTCTTGGATACAGGATCCTAGATTAGAAGGATCATGGCTCTGATCCAGACTGGCAAGTTCTGTGTTGCAGCAGGACACTAACAAATCTAGGTTAATGTGCTGGTTTTGGATTTGAAAGCACTGCGCTTTTTCTTTCTCCACATTTATAGTGATATAGCACTGTGGCTAGAAGGAGTATCTGAGTAGATAAGGGTTTCAAAAATACACAGTTCTTTAAGATGGGGAACTGTCTAGAAAAGAATTCATTGTGATGGACATATAGAATCCAGTTCTCCACTGCCTTGCATCTGTATGGTCATTTACACCTGAAGACAGTGACTTGTGTTTTATATCCACTTTACATAGATATAGGTGATTGCACAAGGTGTAAAGTAGCAGAGCTTATAGAGGTGGGAGTTGAGGGTGATCAGACCCTATAGGTCATGTTCCGTTCATTAACTGCCAGGACTCAGCCTGTGATATCACTAAAGATTTCACACACTTCCATTTGTGAGGAAATAATGCTCAGTATTTCTGCCCTGTGATTTTTTTAAAATTATTTTTGATAGAATAATCAGTAAAGTTGTAATAAACTGTGTGCAGTTACATATGCATATTCATTCCAACACATAGGTACTTCAGTCTTGCAAATGTGACACATGTCATATTACAGTTGTAAGCACAGTTACACACCTGATTTTATGTAAGGGAACTGTAGAATGAAATATTAATGAAAGCATGAATACCACCAGTGATAGATATAGGCCTTGCTGCAGTCTCCAACGGATACCCAAAAGCAACATGTACCCCAACTTCATCAAACTTGCACTTTAATACAAAACCTTAATGTCAACAAGGAACCTTAGGTGAGTTAATTAATATTTTTTAACATCTTTCATCCGAGGATCCCAGTTGTCACGGAAAAACAAAATGTAGTAGCAATATATTTTAAATTACATTGCCGTTTTAATTTTGAAACTGCATTGAGAAACTGCATTTTAACAACCTTTCCATCCCTCTTTCTCCTATCCTACATGGATCTATCTGCATGATGGTATTTCTACAAAAGGAGAATACCATTTGAGTTACACAAATTACATGAGAAATTAATGCGTCGTCCATTTCACCTGTCCCCCAAAGCCTCTGATGTAGTATACAAGTGAAGATAGATGACTTCCAAAACACTGCAAAGATTTGTCATTAGGAAATGTCACTGGATAGCAATATTACTTTCTCTGGTGTGTTACTTGGCAGTATTTAAAATTAATAATATTCTAATTATTCTTCCTAATACAATATTCTTCCCATTGAGATCAGCTGTAATAAAAATATTGGCTGAAGCCATTTTTGACAAAAAGAAGAATGCCAACTGAATAAGCCTTCATATTGAAGCTCCTGAGTACTCCTATATCTTACAGTTTCTTTCTTTAATATTTCTGAGGTATAAAATCTTGGAATTATGTTTTCTATCAAAGAGTAGGTGCAAGCAACGTTGGTTGGTTTTGTTTGTTTGTTTGTTTCTTCCACATCATTATTTATGGGGAGTTTCTGGTACTAGTATGAATTTATCTTGACGCTAGTCTGATTCATTGGACTATTGGAGAAGGAGGTCGCCACAGTCTACACACTGTAACAAATTGCTGCTGCAGAAAACTGTTCAAACAGGCATCTAAAAAAATGGAACTGGAATGATCTCTGTGCAATAATAGACTGTAAATGAGCATGTGGGGCTGCAGTTTGCTTGCAGTGAGAGAGCCTCAAGTCTTGACTACATTGTTCTCAGAACTTAGATGTTGATCACTTATAGATTTCTGAGAATTACTTATTCATAAAGGTTATTAAGAGAATAGCAAAGAAAGAAAATTAATCAGCCCTATCTGCAGCAGATTATCAATACAAAGCCACAATTTGGGAATGTAACTAACTGTGCTCTCCACACCAAACCTGGAATCCTCTAGAAATCTATTGATTTGAGGGGCATGTTCACCTTGTCTCTAGCCATTGAAACCTTGTCTCTAGCTTGATCTTCAAGTATTGTCAGTACAGAACTCCAGTATGGGGATACCTACAAGCAATACAAAATTTCTAAGGAAGTGGGAATGAGGAGGACTGTGGCATATCATGGATGCAGGCAGGAGCAAGGAGCAAGGAGTTTTGATAGGGGAAGGTACTTTATTAAAGATAACCTGGAAGTGATTCGGATGAGTCAGTACTACTTCCAAGCGTAGTTAGACCACCAATGTTAACTATTTCAATCCCTACCAGCCGGGATTGTATAAATGGTTTACTGAACTGGGTATCAGATCTCAAGGCCAGTTCAAAGATATTTGAATTGTGTAAAGATATGATCTGAGGTCAGAGAAGTGACCTTATATATTTCCACGAGTGGGGCACTCCAAATTCATGCCTTCAAGGGCTCCTTGGGACTAGTCAAGTGTGCTCTCTGGCTTGTAGGACTGGGTCCTTTAGCTCACAGCATGTTTTCAGACAGGTTTTAATCCACTTTGACAAGAGTTCAGAACTAAGAAATAGCCTATCCTCTAACCTAACCATGATAAATCACAAATGATTTCAGGGATCTACAGAATGTTTTTGTTATATTCATGTAGTAGTTAAGGGCTCTCCTAGCATCTAGATTGTATAAACTGACCTTTCCTGCCAGTGAATGTAGTTCAGGGAAGAAGACAGGTCAATTGAGGGTTTAAAAATTATTTATGGTTTTATGGATGATTTTGGGAGGAGGATGTAATACTATCTTATCTGTACTGAAGTCTGTAAGGTGGATCTTCCATTAAAGCCTAGAACTCACTGACTGGCTCTCTTGATTGATGTTATCATCACAAGGAAGGCAGGCCAAGATGGCTGCCTAAGGTTAGGCTCCATTCACAGGTGCCACATATGTGGCATAACTTTCAAAAGTGAACAAGAGTGAGCGAGCATAAACAGGAGCCATTGAAGGGGCATGGAAGAGGGGTGTATGCCATCAAGGGAACATGAAGGAAAAATACAAGGGGACAAGGAGACCTCAAGGGAGAGGGAGGAAAAACTGAAGGGAAGGAATGGAACCTTGGGCCTAGAGAAATACACTGTAGAGAACAGAATGGAGCACAGAAATGGGAGGGGATTGAGGGTATGTTGTAGGTGGGAAAGACTTCATTTTACTGGGGATTAAATGAAAAAAGGAAATTCCATCCCTCTCACACAGACACACAATTAATTTAGAGTTAAGGTTGCTCAAGTACATTTCTATCAATGCAATCAATAATAGTTCATGAAATCACTAGTTAGGACAACATTATCATCCATACCAATCTTACTTAATATACCTTATAACACAGATACCATGATACTCGTGTGCACTCACTAACTCCTCAGCTCCACAACAAATTCCCTTTGGTCATACCTACACTGCAGGAACCTAGCTTTTCAGTCACATTCAAATGAACAGTCTGGTCTCTCACTTTTCACCATGTACAGTAACACGTTATAGATATAAGGAATTCATTTTAATCTAGATGAGGTCAGATTTGAGGTACTGGAAATGATTAGGCATGTGCATAGTGATTATATCCTAGAACAGAGAAGGAACTGTGGAGCAGAAGTGTCTGTGAACATTATAATGTCTGAGTGGTAAAGCAGGTGACTTGAGGCTGATATGAATTTTAATATTGCTCCAACTAGTGATTTCCTTGATTTTCAGTGATTACTTTGATACAAAATGCACTTGAGCAACCTTAATTCTAAATTAATGATCGGTGTGGTGTGGTGTGTGTGTGTGTGTGTGTGTGTGTGTGTGTGTGTATACACATTATTTTAACAGAACACAGAATATTTGAATTTTTAGTTTGCCTGTTAGTGAATTTAAATAAATAATGAAAGTTTCTGGTATTGATGCTACCAGAAACTTTCATTATTGATGAGATATTTTACATGATGATTAATCCTCCTTTGCAGAATTGAGAGAGAAGATTTTGAGAGAGACCACAACAAGAGTCAATCCTTTGGTGCCCGTTGCTTCTAAGAACGTATTTGTCTTCAAAATTACTTACAGATTGCTTAAAAATAAAGCAATAACATGGGGCTAAATTAATCCCTGGTGTAACTCCAAGTCTTTTGCAGGATTATATTAGAGATGAATTTACCCTTCAGTGTAACTTTTAAAAGGAATAGAAAGATTACTGTATTACCTAGAATATAAAATGAGATATTTTAATATGTTGTGGTTTGTCAGTATCTAGAATATGTTAATCCAAGTTTTAAATTCCATGGGATAAAACTACACAGCAGCAACAAGGGTTCTTCTTCCAGTAGTGTCCCTGTGAGTGCTCCACTCTTGGTGTGCTTGAGCCTCCTGTGCCTTTGATAGGAGATTTCTCATGGCCATGTCCATTCGTCCCGTACTTGAATGTTACTCAGTCTCATGCTCCATGCCATTGTTATGAAGCACCGTGTAGGCGAACCACCCTCAGTTTCTTCTCAACTGCCTTAGTCTGAGACAGAGCAGTAGCAGCTTCCCTCATTGAGTTTTACATCAACTGTGTCCCTTTAGCTCTTTTAGTAGTTAGCTTATTATAATATATATATCTTTTAGATAGATAATTTCTCCCCTCCTGGGAGTTCTTACTTTACTGGGAGGGCATGCCCAGTTCTTCCAGTTTTAACATTGCCTGTCATGCTGGGAAGCAATCCTTGTGAGTGACATACACTCCCGGTCCATCCGTAGCCTTGGGAGATCTCACATTTCCCAAAAGTGCAGCTTCTGTCTTATATTAAAATCTAGAGCCAGAAAAGACAGGGAGATCAAGCTCTGACTCCTCATGATTAAGGCTGCGAGTTTGTCATGGAAGTCATGGATTCTGTGACTTTACGTGAGATCCGTGACTTCTGCAGCGGCCAGTGTGCCTGGTTCAGGGGCAGCTCAGGCAGCCCTTGCACCAGGCACACCAGCCGCTGCTTGGGCAGTTTCGGGCCGTGCTCTGCCACCCCACCCAAGCAGCCACGCCACCCTCCCCAAGTACACATGGGGCTCCCAAGTTTTATTCACTGGTAGTTTTAGTAAAAGTCATGGACATGGATGTGTCACAGGCCATGAATTTTTGTTTACTTCCCATTTTTGTTTACTGTCTGTGACTTTTACTAAAAATACTAAAACGTAGCCTTTCTCATGGATAGCTCGCTGTGCCTGGCCTCTGACCTTGGACTGGGGGACCCATCCCCATACACTGGGCTCCCAGTAAGTCCACTACCTCCATGGTCTCTGAAATGCACTCCTCAAGGGCATCTAAGAAGCAGACCAAGATTCCTCTCATAAGACTCCCAAAGAATATCCCTTGAGTTGTCTAGGTAGGGAATCTACTTCAAAGAAGTTGTGGTCTCCAATGCCTCCAGCCACTTTGGCACTCACTGGTCTCCAACCTCCATGAGGTTGCAGGTTCCTCAGATACTGAGGCCACTGCCAAACCTAAAGACTGTAAAGATCCAGGCTCCAAGAGCTCATCTTACCATTAACAGAGCAAGGTGGCAAGAAAAGCATTACCTCTTCTCATCCAGTTTTGAAGAAGTTTGCTTGGGCTCCAGCTGGACTCTCCTTGGTGCAGCAAGATTCACGGCGCCATCAGCTCCCTCATCCATTATCACTTCAGTGTAGGCCATGGACACAATACCAACAACACTCTCTGTACCACAGGAGTTTTGTTTTCCCCCAAGACTTTGATGTGTCCAAGATGCCTGACTCACCATTGCTCGGCTCCAGTATACTCTTGGAACCAAGGACTTCTAGGTCTCTGGATAATCACCCAGTACCAATGGTTTCACCTCATGTTTCTTCCAGTGCGCCACTGCTACAGAGTGATTTGGAAGAGGAGGATTCTGATGATGAATCAGTCTCCCGAATATCAGTGCAAGGCTCTCTTCTCCATTCCTATAGAGGCTATTTTCCAGAAGTCTCAAAGGAGATTGGTGTCACTCATAAGAGATGACCACAAACACCATCTCACTAGTATGAACAACCATGGATGCCTCCACCCATACCATATGCATCACCTCCTTTGCCATACTGGGACCCTTGGGTGTCATGTCACCAGCAATTCTCTAGGGCTTCGAGCACCACCAATCACAGAGATAGACAGCCTTCATCACCCTTCCTTTGTAGAATACCAGAACCTCAGGAAAAAACCTTTGAGGAACAAGGAGAGATGTCTTCATCAGCCCTAGTTTCATCAGCCAACATCTTTTCCTTATCCCTGGATGAAGCAGTTATGATTGATGATGGTTTCAAGCAGTTTCAGGGCCTTGGCAAGAGAATTGTAGATTATTTACAGATCCCTCTTGAAGTCAAAGAACTGCATCATAATCTGCTAGACATTCTTCATAGAGTTTCATCTGCCTGTATTACCTTGTGTGTTAATGAGGGTCTACTGGACCCTGCAAAGATTATCTGACACATCCTGGCCACAATTCCGCCTACATGCAAGAGAGGATATAAGAATATTATGTACCATCTAAGGACTCTGAATTTTTATTCTCTTCTCCTAATTCTTTGGTGGTCGATGTGGTTAACAAATGCCCATGCTAAATCCACACCCTGTGACAAGGATCATAAGAGCCTTGACCTGTTTGGTAGAAAATTGTATTCATCTGCTACTGTATAATTCAGAATCACCATTTACTAGGCTTTAGTGGTGAAATACAATCATACAAATTATACCAAGCTGAATCATTTATTGAGCATCTATAAGCAGAACATAGCAATTCCAGGCAATTTTTGTAGAAGGCCAGCTGCTCACCAGAACATCTTTGCAAGCCTCCCTTGATGCTACTGATACTGCCACCCATTCAATTTCTACAGCGGTAGTTATGAGAAGGGCCTCCAGGCTCCAGCTCTCAGGATTTCCAAAGGAGGCCAGCTGCCGTTAAACATTTTCATCATTGATCTGGAAGTAAATATAAAATCACTGCTGATAATATTTTGCAAATGACAAACATTAGTGGAGTAATGATGGTCAGAGGGCAGTCACACACCACAATTTGGATTGTTTGATAAAATGGGCCCATTCAAATAGAATATGTTTTAATACAGTCAAATGCAAACTCTTACATCTAGGAAGAAGGAATGCAGGTCATACGTACACAATGGAGGATTGTAGCTTGGAAAGCAGTGACTTTGAAGAGGATTTAGGAGTCATTTAGGAGACAGGAACTCAACATGAGCTCCTAATGCAATGCTGTGACAAAAAAGGCTTAACTTCTCTTTGGATGTATAAATAGGGAAGTGGGGAGCAGGAATAAGAGGGTAATTTTACCTCTGTATATGGGAATGGTGAGACCAATACTAGAATACTGTGTCCAGTTCTGCTCTCCACAGTTTTAAAGGGATGTTGAATAATTGGAGAGGGTGCAGGAAAAAAAACAAACCCAAAATTATTTAAAGGCTGGAGAAGCTACCTTAGAGTGAGAGACTTAAAATAAAAAGATCAAGCTCTTTAGCAAATAGAAGATTGAAAAGTGACTTGATTAGTATATAAATGCCTTTCCTGGGAGGAAATAGCAGGTACTAAAGGGCTCTTTAATTTAACAGTGTAAGCCATAACAAGACCCGGTGGCTGAAAGCTGAAACCTGACAAATTTAAATTAGAAATTAGGCACAAATATTGAAGGTGGAACAAACTACCAAGGGAAGTGGTGGATTCTCCATCTCTGAATATTTTCAGATTAAGAAGATATGCTTTACCTAAACACATGTTATTGGGCTCAATACCGGGGTCTCTGGGTAAAATTTAATGGCTTACAATATTCAGGAGACCAGACTAGATAATCTAATGGTGTCTCCTGGCCTTAAACTCTATGGAGCAAATTCATGTTTTCCCTTATAGTCTGCATAAATGTTCTCTTTCATAATTTTCTCATTGTTCCAAGTTATAGATGCGTTTGTTATGCTAAATAGTTGATCTCCCCCTATGCTGTTTACTAGAGTGGGTCACAGTTTTTTATCTAAATGGTTTCTAGATAGAAACTGCCTTTTTTGACTAAATGGAAATTTTCAAGAAAAATTTCATCAAAAGTCTTTGTCAAAAAACCAAAATGCTGAAAACATAAATTTTCAGTTTTGGGGCAACAATTTTTTCAGTTTAAAACAGGGGGAAATAATTAATTTTTTTCAATGAAAATCTAAAACTTTCAAACAAAAATAATATCCGGACTAGATCTAGTGTTTATATCCTTATAGACTATTGCCACATATCATCTTAGTTGCTGCTTATCCAAACTATATATATCCAGTGTTGCCAACTCCTGTGATTTTTACCATGAGTCTTGCTATACTAGCTATTTTTTCTTAAAGTGAATAACTCAATCTCAACTTTCATTAAAAAGTAACTTTTCTGCTCTCTTGGTTATGGAGAAAATGTGAACTGAGTTTACCCTAAATGCCCAGAAATGGCAAAAGTCATGTTGTATTCCAAAACTTTATTGGCCTTTTATGCTACCATATCACTTTGCAAACTGATGTCCAATTTGCTGTCCATATCACTACTAAATCCCTGGTGATATTCCGAGCAGCATAAGCAAAAGCTTGAGTGTATTTCTAGAAGACTACAAAGAGAATGTGGCAGAGAGTCAGGCCAAATTTGTAAGTGGTTGGAAATAAGGCAAAAGGTGAGGCAGGGACAAAGTTGTTGTGCAGAGTCTTTAAAGGGAGGATGAACAGTTTGAATTTGACATGGAAACAGAAGTGAAGTCAGCAAAGCGACTCAAGACAGGATGTGCATTTGGAATATATAGGCCAAAATCTTGTCTGCAGCATAAAGCCTGAGAAACCTCAATTTTCAGTATTAAACAGTCAACCTCTGCTCCATAAAGTGAGACTTGGAGCTTCGTTTTGGCTTTTAAAAACCAAATTCTAGGTATAATTTTATTAAATTTATATTTTATTGATTCCCCTCTCCCTTCCAAAAAAATAAGGGAACAACAACAACAAAAGGGGGGGAAAGGAATGGAAAGGGAGGGAAAAGGAGAGCAATGTCCCAGTTTCCATCTGCTAGAATTAATCAAAGATTTCTAAGTTAGATCAAATCTTTTCAGATTTGTCTGAGGTCCCCCTTCTCCAAATTGTTACATGCTTTTTAGCTGCCAGGACATTCAAGTCACTGTGCCACACTAGAAATATTTTACATTAATGTCAGAGTTAGTGTTGGAGAAGATCAAGGCAGTAAGTAAGAGCTTACACTAGAGACAAAGTGCATACTTAAAAAAACCCAAAAAATGAATAGGGCTTGCTGGATAGAGAATAAATCTAAGAGGAAGTATGGTACTAGAATACAGAGCAGACATGTTATTCCAATAGCCTGCGTACAAATCACTTGCATATCATGGAGTTATATAGTTAATTACATTAGCATTTGTTAGCAGCACTTTGAAGCAGTGGCAGCATCAGGGATAAATTACTTCATAATCCAACTAAGGTAAAATCTAATCAGCTATCTACATGATTGCATGTCATTGCTGAGGTTATGTTAAGGTTAGCTTTATATGTTTTCCAAAGTGTTGGTAGGCAAAATACCAGCTGAAAGGTCAGGATCAGGAATGACATAATAATGTCTTTAAATATTCATGAAAGAACCAAATCCACTACCAGTTCTCACAATGATTTTAATAGCATCCATGCATTCCACATCTGCTGCTCTTGTGTTCAGAGAAATTTGGAGGCTGCTTTTTCATTGACTCATGACTGTACTTCAGAAAGGCTCCCCAGCCTTCCATTTATTTTACTGTTGATTAGAATTCTGTCAAGACATCACCCCACCCATCAGAACTCCTCAGCTCACCACTTCAAATTTAGTATATCACTCCCATACTGCCTTGGTGTGGCTGAATAGGACTAGGCATATAAAACAAATGGCCCTGCTGGGATCATTGACAGAGTAATTGCTTCAGATTATGTACTGGATAAGGAGAAACTCTCCTTTGCCCTGAAACATGAACTGCATGCAGTTAATTTCTTGTAGTGAGCCGAGAAGAACCAAAAGGCAACAATTACTCATTAATAGCGAATGGAGGCTGATTTATGTAATACTCATTTTTTTGGCCTTACATTTGATGCTATGTCAGCATAGACTAAATAGAATTCACACTAAAGAAGACAGAAATTCAACTTTATTTTTTTTCTAATATCATCCTTAAACAATCAAATATATTTCATGCTTAGCATTTTGTTAATGTATTACCAGAAAGAATAGCATATGCCTGTGATTTAAAATACACATAACAGTATTTGCTAGCACTGAGTCCAGAAAAATATGTGGGCTATTATCAGGCCCTTATAGACTCATAGACTTTAAGGTCAGAAGGGACAATTATGATCTTCCTGTCTGACCTCCTTCACAGTGCAGGCCACAGAATCTCACCCACCCACTCCTGTAACAAATCCTTGACCTATGTCTAAGCTATTGAAGTCCTCAACTTGTGGTTTAAAGACTTCAAGGTGCAGAGAATCCTCCAGCAAGTTACCCATGCCCCATGCTGCAGAGGAAGGTGAAAAAACCCCAGGGCTTCTGCCAATCTGCCCTGGAGGAAAATTCCTTCCCGACCCCAAATATGGCGATCAGCTAAACCCTGAGCATGTGGGCAAGACTCACCAGCCAGACACCCAGAAAGAATTCTCTGTAGTAACTCAGATCCCACCCTATCTAGTGTCCCATCACAGGCCATTGGGCATATTTACCGCTAATAGTCAAAGATCAATTAATTGCCAAAGTTAGGCTATCCCATTATACCATCTCTTCCATAAACGTATCAAGCTTAGTCTTGAAGCCAGATATGTCTTTTCCCTCCACTGCTTCCTTTCGAAGGCTATTCCAGAATTTCACTCCTCTGATGGTTAGAAACCTTCATCTTATTTATTTATCCTTACAAAAGAGAAGATGCTAATCCACTGGCAACATGCTCATTTGCCATGAGCAACATGAGGTGAATTCTCAGAGCAGGCAGGCTAAGGGTATGTCTACACTTGCTGGTAAATTTGCACTGCTGCAATCGATTTGTGTACTCCACCTCCCCGAGAAGCGTAAGAGAAGTTGACGGGAGGCGCTCTCTCATCGACACAGCGCAGTGTAGCCACTGCGGTAAGTGGATCCAACAATGTCAACTTCAGTTACGTGAGTAACGTAACTGAAGTTGCGTAAGTTAGATCGGTTTACCGCGGTAGTGTAGACCAGCCTTAAGAAAGTCAGTAGTTTAAAACTCACTTCTCCCCCTCCCCCACCCACTTGGGTTGTGCCTAACATTCAGCCTCACTGTGATACCTGGTGCCTGCTGTATTGGAATACCAAACATGAGCTGGTTGTGTCTCAGTGGCCAACTGCCATTGGATCTAAGAACCACCGCAAAACTCACCATTTTCCAATCCAAGTGCACTTCTTTAACTTTGCTTTAATTAATAATATACTGTAAGCATACATTACAAAATAAATAGTAATAGTCCATACACAATTTTCCTCCTGGGGAGAGGAAGAAGCCTCATGTGATAGATTCTCATGATGCTTATTGCACTGTTGGAAGGCACTCTCAGATATCACAATGATGGCCATAGTATGAGAACCTGAACAGAGCAGAATTTCATGGAACCCTGCACTTGTCAGGCCTATGTGGGAAAGATGGTAAACTATTAGGAGCTGACTTCATCTTTGTGCATAGTATAGCATATTATCTGTGCTAAACAAGTAATAGCTTACAAGGTTGGTAACATTTTTAAACTGTATCAAACAAATGCATTAGATCATCTCACAAAGGATTCAATATCTTAATACTTTGCAAAATTATACAATACACTCGGATGCTAGAACAACTTTTAGAGTGGGGATTTTGAAGAACATTGAACAAAACTGTAGACTCTGTATATGTTCAAAGCCAGGCCTTTAGTTGCTATTAGTACTTCACTCCAGGGGGTGCTGCTGCACCCCAAAACCCATAGGTCCAGTGCTCCTGAATATATTGTAAAGAAAGTCTCCTGACACCTCCACAAATACACATGCTCCAATTGGCTTTTGAGAGTTATATGACTTAACCAATTAGTATGTGCTGCGACATCATACCTCAAAACAAGAGCCAGTGATCTAAGTGGACATCAGATAGTATGGTGATAATCACCACCACCTGTACAAATCCCTAGGGCCCTGATCATGCAAAGACTTGCTAATGTGCTTAACTTTATCTTTTGTGATTACAGTGCATAAAGTTAGGCACACAAGTAAGTCTTTGACGGATCAAGACCTAAGAGTTTGTCTACATGGAAAAAAAGTCTGTGATAACTAGTGCAGAATGGTTATTGAGCTTTTGGAAGTGGATTAACCTAAAACCACAAAAAGCTACTCATTACATAGAATAAGAATGTCCTTATGGGGAGTTAATGTAGAATAGCTATTGAGATTTAAATTGACACCCTACCTATTCTGCACTAATGTTCCCCATGAATTCTTTCTGTAGAGAAGTCCTTAGGTAATTAGATGGGTGCTGATTGAAAATTTCCCCTATAGAACACAGAGGTGATCAGGAAAGGGAAAAATACTTCACCAACTTTTTCTTTGTTTTTCTTTTTTATTAAAATGTTTTGACCAGCTCTATGTAGAGGAGCTCCCACCCCTCAGGCTGGCTCTTATATATATTGATGACATTTTTATGAATTACATGAATAAACTAAAATAGCTAATCGCTACTAATAAATTAAATAGCAACATGAAAACCTACAAATTAAATATCAGCAAGTCATCAGGACCCAATGGCATTCATCCAAGATTTTTGAAGGAATCGAAGAATGAAGTGGCTAGGATGTCAACAAAAAATATAACCCCATAAAAATCAGTTATAATATTAGAAGGCAGCATATGTTTAACCTATTTTTTTTAAAGGCTTGCTAATGGTGGGGTCAGGGATGAGGGGTTTGGAGTGCAGGAGGAGGTTCTGAGCTGGGGCACGGGGTTGGGGCATAGGAGGGGGTGCAGGGTGCAGGCTCTGGAAGGAAGTATGGGTGTGGGAGGGGGCTCTGCGCGCTGCCTTCACCCACAGGTGCTGTCCCCACAGCTCCCATTGGCCATGGTTCCCATCCAATGGGAGCTACGGAGCTGGCGCTCAGGGAAGGGGCAGCCCACAGGCCCATGGCCATTCCTCCACCTAGGAGCCAAGGGACATGTTGTTGCTTCTAGGGAGCCGTACAGAGCCAGGTAGGGAGCCTGCCAGCCCTGCATCAACCAGATTTTTAATGGCCCGATCACTGGTGCTGACCGGAGCCACCAGAGTGCCTTTTCAACCAGGCATTCTGGTCGAAAACCGGACACCTGACAACCCTAAGCAATACAGAGGTACAACTGCAGTGTTGCAGCTACATCATTGCTACAGCAATGGAAGGGTTTTTTCTATCTGAAGTAAATCTATGCCCTCAAGAGGTGGTAGCTAGGTTGATGGAAAAATTCTTCCATTGACCTAGCAGTGTCTATACCAGGGGTTAGGTCAGCTTAACTATGTCTGTCAAGGGTGTGACTTTTTCATGTTCCTGAGTGACTTAGTTAGTTTGACCTATGTTTTAGAGCTAGACCAGGCCTAAGTAGTCACAATGTGAAAGGTAAAAGTAGTGCTATGGTTTCTCTACTGCCCTCACTTTTGGTCACCACAACTCAGTTGAGCCTTTCCCCTTTTAGAGTAACAGACATTTAAAATGTTGAACCTAAATAGGCTCAGCTGCACCCAATTAGCTTCCAGCTGGGCATACTTCCCTGAACTTCCTCTGAAATTAACCCTGAAATTTCAGGCCATGATCTGACTCAGTGATGCTTTTTCCTAAGGGACCAACTAGAGTAGGGAGGGGTGCTGTAAGACTTTGGGGTTCCCATCCAAAGGGTGCACAAAGACCTGAATGCCCATCATATACATTATCTCCTGCCACTTACAGATGTGCCCCACTTTTATCATGGGCAATCTGCATCCAGGTGCTGCTTCCCTTAGACAATATAGCTTAGAATATTGCTTCACAATAAAGACCTGAAAGTTTTGGGATTGCATGGCTCCTGGACCGAGGCTGGACTGGTCTGAAATGTGGAGGGTTAGATGACATTTAGGCATACTCAAGGATACATATTTTACTAAATTTAAAGTATTAAAGCAGCAATTTGAAGGAGACAGAACCCCTTTCTTCTGAACAAAACAATAAATGGATATTAAGACACATAACGTTGTGTATTGCTATATAATAATGGCTATTTTTAAATTAAAATTTCATTTCTCTTTGTTCATCCTATGTTAGTGATTGACAAGAGCAAGTAAACAAATTTACATTTCTCTGACCTTCCCAAAAACTCCAAGCTATTGGACTTACTGTGTTAGACCCGAGACTTGGGTAAATGAAAAGGGCAGAGGAGTTTAATTTTTTTTAATTGTTTGCCACTGAACTCTGGTAAAAACCCTTAGATACCAAAAATGTTCCTTACTGGCCCATTTTTTCCACCATATGCTCTGGACAAGCAAATGAGAACCTCAAGTGACCTCGTTTACGCTCCTAAAATTCAGTTTGGATTGAGCCAGGATTAGACTGTATAGGAACTTCTTCCCTGAGACTGTCTGTCCTCACAGCTTTTTTAAAGGGTGTTGTAAGTTTTTCGTGTTGGGCTAATTTTATCCATGATCCTTTAATTACCCATGTCCATGTAGCCTTCTGTACAGATGTATGCTTGGGGGTGTGCAGCTGAGCCACTGGGCCTGGTTCATGATTTTTAATTACTGAATTATTTTATCTACAGCCCAAAGGTACCTTTTTGGAAATTGAGGAGGGGGGGGCTCAGTAAAGTAGGAGACTAAATGAAAGCCATTCGAGCAGAATTGTCAAGATTTGAATGTTCTTTTCTAGTGTATGCTTCATTAATGATGAGAAACATCAGAACTGACATTTAGATTGTCACAACTGGAACTGGACAGCATAGGAACACGATATTCCTCTGCTTAGAGCTGCTTAGATTGCGATGCTGTGTGCAGTGGGAAGAGAAGGGGCTACTTCTCTGCTATTCTCCACTATGAGCAAGTGGCCAGGGAGGAGAGTGGGGGGAGCCTTGGCTATGGCCTTCCTACTTGCCTGCCAGAGAAGCTGTCTGTATCGGTGTACTGGGTGGCGCAAAAAGGAGTGAAGTAACTTAGGGTATGTCTACCCTGGAATAAAAGACCTGCAGCATGGCCGCAGCTGGCCCAGGTCAGTTGGCTCAGGCAGTGGGGATAAAAATTGCTCTGTTGACATTCAGGTCCGGGACCCTCCCTGCTTGGATTCCCAGAGCTTGGGCTAATGTCTGGGCTAGAACATCTACACAGCGATTTTACAGCCTTGCAGCAGGAGTGCTGGAACAGTGTGTATAGTGGGGTTGCTGCAAGCCATTGAACAAAACTGTAAACCCTGTATATGATGGAAACCACTTCAAGCCATGGGGTGTGGCAACACCCCCAGTTCCAGCACCTATGCTCTGCATCCCACGCCCTGCAAGCACAAGTCAGCTGACCCAGGCCAGCCTCTACAATTACTGTGTAAAGAAACCCTTATTCCCCACTACAAAGGGACACATCAGTGGAATTGTGACTTTGAATCACAATTCATTATTTGCTCCTGCTTTGGTGCAGCTATATGCTCCTATGATAGGGTGACTCCCACTCACTGGCAGAAAAGCAGCCCTACGGAGGCTGCACTGTAGGCAGACGATTAGAAAGGGGCTAAGAGGCAGAGCAGAGTTTGGTAGCTGATTGGAACTTGAGGGGAGAAGACCAGGCTCCTAGCAGGGGGAAGAAGCCCCAGCACCTGGGACAATTCAGTGCTGCAATCAGGGACTGGGGAGCAAGAGAGAGCTGCAGGCTGAGCCCCTGAGGTAAGGGCAGAAGAGGGTGCTGGAGCTGCATGGGAAGCGGCCCCAGGACAATGGACTGCAATTGCCACTGAGAGAAGTGGTTGGGTGGAGATTGCAGGTCCCCCAGAAGGGGAGAACACAGTGTGGGGCACAGCCAGAGGGCAGTGTCATGAAGAGGATGCTGCGGTCCTGGGAGTGACATGTGTCCAGGAGCAGAGGTGATGATGGGCAGGACACCACCAGAAGAGAGCTCAGAGCTAATTCTTAAAACAGCCAGTAGGAGCGCTGCAGTGGTGAGTCACGCCCTGTCACAGCTCCCCTCTTACATATGGTAAATTCTAAGGTTACAATCTCGTTTTGAAAGCTTAGTAGAATTATTCTAAAGAACTTTCTATGAAATAATACAAATTACTAGCTTCTGACTATACAGACCTTTACTTCTGTAGGTCAATTGTCCTGTTAATTAATTAACTGGTCTACAATTTTTGAGAAGTCGTCTGCTTCAGAGATAAAATGTGCTATTTATTATGTATTTTGATGTGCTGAATTCAAATATGACAATTAAAAACAACTGATTGGCTACTGTTTCTAAGATATTTAAGTTTTTACATTTTATGTCTATGTATATTGTGTAGATAGTAGAGTTTTAATCATAAATTGTAAACCTAGGTCTTTTCATGTGTTTATGGTTGCTTTACATGAGAATATTTCACCTGTCCTGTTTATGTAACCCTTTAAAAATCAGCAAAAGGGTTATATAAATAAAATTTATTATGAAACAAAAGGCAAAAAACTATTCTGTACATAGTTTAGTCCTATTCAGTGTCTACTCGGCGCTTCTTGGCTTGTCTCTTGTATTCATTAAATGGAGCATCTCTTGTCACTGTCCAGCAATAGTCTGCAAGCATTGATGGGCTCCATTTGCCCTGATAGCGTTTCTCCATTGTTGCAATGTCCTGGTGAAATCGCTCGCCGTGCTCGTCGCTCACTGCTCCGCAGTTCGGTGGAAAAAAATCTAGATGAGAGTGCAAAAAATGTATCTTTAGTGACATGTTGCAACCAAGGCTTTTGTATGCCTTGAGGAGGTTTTCGACCAACAACCTGTAGTTGTCTGCCTTGTTGTTTCCGAGAAAATTTATTGCCACTAACTGGAAGGCTTTCCAGGCCGTCTTTTCCTTGCCATGCAGTACATGGTCAAATGCATCATCTCGAAGAAGTTCACGAATCTGAGGACCAACAAAGACACCTTCCTTTATCTTAGCTTCACTTAAGCTTGGAAATTTTCCATGGAGGTACTTGAAAGCTGCTTGTGTTTTGTCAATGGCCTTGACAAAGTTCTTCATCAGACCCAGCTTGATGTGTAAGGGTAGTAACAAAATCTTCCTTGATTCAACAAGTGGTGGATGCTGAACACTTTTCCTCCCAGGCTCCAATGACGGTCGGAGTGGCCAATCTTTCTTGATGTAGTGGGAATCTCTTGCACGACTATCCCATTCGCAGAGAAAACAGCAGTACTTTGTGTATCCAGTCTGCAGACCAAGCAAGAGAGCAACAACCTTCAAATCGCCACAAAGCTGCCACTGATGTTGGTCATAGTTTATGCACCTCAAAAGTTGTTTCATGTTGTCATAGGTTTCCTTCATATGGACTGCATGACCAACTGGAATTGATGGCAAAACATTGCCATTATGCAGTAAAACAGCTTTAAGACTCGTCTTCGATGAATCAATGAACAGTCTCCACTCATCTGGATCGTGAACGATGTTGAGGGCTGCCATCACACCATCGATGTTGTTGCAGGCTACAAGATCACCTTCCATGAAGAAGAATGGGACAAGTCACGGAACATGGAAACCCTAACATCACCTGCCAGGAGATTCCACTGCTGTAGTCTGGAGCCCAACAGCTCTGCCTTACTCTTGGATAGTTCCAAATCCCTGACAAGGTCATTCAGTTCACCTTGTGTTATGAGGTGTGGCTCAGAGGAGGAGGATGGGAAAAAATGTGGGTCCTGTGACATTGATGGTTCAGGACCAGAAGTTTCATCCTCTTCCTCATCTGACTCAAGTGCATCAGGAACCGGCAGTCCTTCTCCGTGGGGTACTGGGCGTATAGCTGATGGAATGTTTGGATAATGCACAGTCCACTTTTTCTTCTTTGACACACCTTTCCCAACTGGAGGCACCATGCAGAAGTAACAAATGCTGGTATGATCTGTTGGCTCTCTCCAAATCATTGGCACTGCAAAAGGCATAGATTTCCTTTTCCTGTTCAACCACTGGTGAAGATTTGTTGCACAAGTGTTGCAGCATATGTGTGGGGCCCACCTCTTGTCCTGATCTCCAATTTTGCAGCCAAAATAAAGGTGATAGGCTTTCTTAACCAGAGTGGTTATACTGCGCTTTTGTGATGCAAAAGTCACTTCACCACAAACATAGCAGAAGTTATCTGCACTGCTCACACAAGTACGAGGCGTTTCTGATCACTTTGGCTAAACAGAAATGTGTCCCTTTGCAAAAATCAAACACTGACAAATAAGAGAGCACAACACTGTATGATTTCTAGAGCTGATATAGGGCAATTTGTTCAGCACAGTGATGTAAGCTTCGTTATGATTGCATCATCCATGACTTCTAGGAATAACATGATGCAATTCATATCATGTATGACGCAATACCAGCTTCAGATTGCATCATTCATTGTTTTGCCTAAAAAGCAAGTACTGTCCAAACCCAGTCATAGATTTATTCATAGATCCAGTCAAAGATGTATTTTAGTCATTTCTGGTTTAAATTGAAATCCCTTCCCTTTATAACTCACTTATCCTCCGCCATTCCCAAGTCAAGGGTCGTATATACTGACCCAATAGCATATCTTGAAAACTAGAGCCAATCAACAATTTTAAGCATCATTTTCGTTCTCAGTGACCCAGAATTAGTAAAGTTTGACTACATTTATTTCAGAAGCATTTTGGATTTAGAGCAGTGCAGAGGGGTAGCCGTGTTAGTCTGGATCTGTAAAAAGCAACAGAGAGTCCTGTGGCACCTTTAAGACTAACAGATGCATTGGAGCATAAGCTTTCATGGGATATACCCAAGAAAGCTTATGCTCCAATGCATCTGTTAGTCTTAAAGGTGCCACAGGACTCTCTGTTGTTTTGTCCTGTTAATGTATTCTACTTGTATTATATATACACACACACACACATATAAAAAAATACCTTGTACTAGATTAAATGAATTTACAGGTTGCTGTTAATGTCTACAAGACTAAAATAATTATTTTACAATAGGGCCTTCATACAAAAATGGCTTTGTTTGTTTTTATAAATTTGTTTCCTTAGCTGCATTTTTTTTAAACCTTGGAGAAGTCAGGTGTTTTTTATACATCATAGAGAATGCAAAATGGGCATAAGCCCAATTTTTTCCATCCATTTGCAGGTCACCATTAAGGGGGAAGTTTGTTCATTCTCCAGCTCCACTGAGTTTTTGAAACTTAGAGCAAAGGTACTAATTAGTATCCAATGGAAGTTTGAAATGGAGACTTTTTCAGCAAACACTGGACTGAGAGCGGCATCATATGGAGATATACCTATCTCATAGAACTGGAAGGGACCTCGAAAGGTCATTGAGTCCAGCCCCCTGCCTTCACTAGCAGGACCAAGTACTGATTTTTGCCCCAGATCCCTAAGTGGCCCCCTCAAAGATTGAACTCACAACCCTGGGTTTAGCAGGCCAATGCTCAAACCACTGAGCTATCCCTCCCCCACAATTCATACAGGTCACTGAACAGCCTAATATGGTAACTATTTTCAGGGTGTGTGTACACTGCAAAACAAAAGTCTAAGCTCATTAGAACTGATGTATCAGATATAGATTTTCAAAAAATTAAATATTTCTGATTAAAGACATTTTGTTTGTCACTGACGTAGCCCTCAAGATACCAGTTTTATCAGAATTTAACAGGTTTTGCAAATATGCAAGATAAAGGTGTAATGATGATAAGGGTTTTCTTAGGACCTGTAAAGTCACTTTAATTTATGGTTATTTTTAACCTTGTTACCAGTTGATCAGCAAAAACCAGTTTGGCGTTTGATTACAATTTTTATTCAAGAACACTAATAACTACAGCATTAGATAATTTCTTATACTTCCCTAATGTATTAAGCAATATGATAATTAATATTGGCATTACAATCACAATTGAGTTAGTCAAATTGAGGCGTTAACAATAATACAACTTAAAATTGGATAACTACAAAAAGCATAATTTAAGACCAACAATTGATCAAGTTATTACATGAGTGCAACCAGTAATCAAATCACAAAGTTAACATAACACCAATGATTACGTGACTTATTTAATCTTTCTATCCCTATGTGGTTTACGTAGCAGTTCATACTTTCCCCTGTGGTTTAATATGTTTAAAGTTTTAAACGCTTATGTATCCCAGGTGACTTTTAGAGGTCTATAATAAGATTTGCTTTGAACCTAGGTTATTTACTATCCAATGATAGCTCACAGTTTGGTGTATATGAATGTGTTATTACTATTAATGGCCACACACATCCATATCTAAAAAAGGCTAGGACAGGTCTTTTCCTGGCATACATCCCTGCACAGGAGTTCAAATATCCTGTTAAGAAGACAAAACAAATAATTATTTAGGAAAAAAGTATGTTCTTTAGTTGGGTTGTCTGTAGAGCTTCAGAGTCAGTTAGGAACTGTATAATGTCTTCTGGCTCAGGTACCATCATGCTAGTGGGTGTCATTCTCAGGTTGGTTGGCTGGTCTGCAATGTCTTTGTCTCTACTTTCCTTGGAATGAGAAGTAGCAGTATCAGCCATCAAGTTGTTGTCATATGGTGACCTCGAGAAGAGCACATCTCTTCCTCATTTACTTTTTGGGTGAAACTCAGGGTGGTATCAGCCCACAAGACCTCCTCTTGTGACCTTCTGATCAAATAAAGCGATCACACATTTCTCATCCCAACTGCATTGGCCAGTCATGATTAGGCAATGTCATTCTGACCCTTGGTCCAATTTTGGGGTTCTCCTTTTAGGGTACTGCTTCTGAGTCATGGCCACGAGTCTGTTTTTCCCAGATAAATAGCACTGAGTGAATAACAGGAGGTGATGACTCTAGTGAGATGATCTCAACCCTTTGTATTTAGGTGAACAATTGAGACTCTTTAATAGCCTCTTGACTATTAGTGCCTGTTGTCTTCCTGGTCATAACTTATGACCCATTGCCCTTTGACTTACAAAAGTACAAAAATACAAAAGTAGTTACTTACCCTTTCACGCATCTTATGCCTATACTTCCTCAAGGCAGACAAGACCTCATACATAAAATAAGAATTTGTGGCATTGTCACCACATCTGGGATAGTGGGCTATCAAGGCTTAAAGTTAAGCTGCTTCAAAGCTACTTATAAATAAAAATATTTAAATACAGCCAATTTAAAGTTTATACTCAATGCCTACATGTCCTAGCAAGGTATGTGACTGCATATTTTTCCTTAGACCAATTTCTCTACCATGGGATGAAATAATTTGAAGTACATTTCCAAGGCAATCTGGAAATAACTAGTTCCACTTTTTCTCATTTATACCACTTTATTTTGGTCATTAATTAATTCCTACCACAAGAACTCCCCTAAAAGCAGCTACACTCAGTCTGCATGTCTTGCAACTGGAAACGCCAACAAACTTCTCTCAGGTACCAAAAAAAGGAGTATGTACTGAAGAAGACGGAGAAAGTCTTGCATCTGCAATATTCTGAGTTTCAGGTGACCCAAAGAACCTTGGACAGGCACCTGAATCTTGACCTTCCAGCACATTCATTCGGCCATTAGTAAAATATGCCAAGACAAAGTGTTCTTGGACAATGGTAGAGGAAGTGATGTTGCTGCTTCTATTGCATGTATCCCAGAGCAGTTATTCAGGTATTTGGTGTTTTACTATATCACTGGTTGCTTTTTCTCAAGATTAGTGTCAGTTTCTGCTTTTCCTCCTAATGACTGAAATATTTCCAGCAGCTGTAGTCTGCCCTTCTCCTCTTATACCTTTACTAGCATAAAGATGAGAAAGGACCAACATCAACGAATGGGACCTGTTCAAAGTGTTAATCTGTGGATCATGGATCAACATGGTAACTATTTGATTGTGTGGTCAAGCCTTCAGTGTGACATCTGCTGGAAAACTAGGCTATAATAGTCTGAGAAGGAAGAGCTCCAGCACCTGCTTGAAAATTTGGTTTTCTTGAAATTAGTATCTTCACTGCCAAGCTCTTTCTATGCAGTCACATCTGTGTCATTACTGTGCATTAAAAACAAAACAACCCTCCCGCCCCTACATATATCGTGCCTTATGACTAC
Organism: Emys orbicularis; assembly: GCF_028017835.1. Taxonomy (NCBI): domain Eukaryota; kingdom Metazoa; phylum Chordata; order Testudines; family Emydidae; genus Emys; species Emys orbicularis. Next base: position 76,996,365 of record NC_088687.1, on the reverse strand, counting down.
ATCAAAGACATTGATGGGTAATGTGGAATTGTAGTAATGTAGGTAGACAATATTATGAATCCATGGTGTGACAATTTGGTGAAGCTATGTACATCTTATGAAATTCTGTTTTGGTGGGGGAGGAAGGAGCTCTTTCTGTGCATCTGTCAGACTGCAGCCTCATGTTGAATATAGGGTTTGTTTCCCTTGTCTGTTGTCCTTTTACCTCCATGTTGGACTGGAATTCCAAGGGGTAGCAGCATAGGGCTAATGATAAAGTGTTGTTAACTTACGTGCTCTCCTACCAATGAAACCACCCTACACAATAGGCTGGCTCCTACCTAGAAGTAGTAGTCTGTTCATCTGGGCTGGTAACTAAGCAACATATCATCTGGTAGAGGATTTTGATCACCTGATGAGGCTGACCAGGTGGTCACCTGATAAAGGAGGCTGAAGGTTATAAAAGAGCCATCTCTCAGCAGCCATTTTAGAGAGAGGGGAAGAAAAAATAATTCCATGTTTTGGCTAAGCCGCCATGTGCAGGAGTGCAAGAGGAGAGGAAGTATCCTGGATTTCTTAGATGTCTCTGATCTAAACCTGAGAACTCAAGAGTGGTGAGGAAACTCAGGCAGGGAAAATGTGTATAGGTGTGTTCATTATTTTGTGTAGATCTGTGTATCACAAGCTAAGTTAAGAGCAATGGGGATTAGAATCCTGTACTGGCTGTCTGTGTGTTTGTTGGTTTTCATTGTCTTGTGCCACTGAAAAGGTAAACTCTTTGGTGGGATTTTGGGGATGGCCATACTTGTTTCAGGCTCTAGGCAATTGGACCATGTGGGGTCCTTGCTGCTGGGAGGTGTGTCAGACCTGAGGTCTACACCTGAAAGGCATGCCTAAAGACCCAAAGCTAGGGGCACTACATGAACTGCCCAGCCTCAGCACGGTGAGAGCACATTGGAATCAGCATTTGGATTCTGTGGTGTTCAACAATCATTCCATGCTTGAAAGAGTTTTGCTCTATTCTGTGTCCATTTCCAGCTGGCTGGGCTTAACAAGAAGAGCTTCACAGTGCCCTATCCAGACTCTCCATCTGGGAAGCTCAGCCTTTAAAAGCACAGTCCCCAATACCACATCTTCCCTTCCAAGCCAAAGCTTAATAACAAAAATACCTAAAAAGCTAACATTAATATGCCACCCAAATACAAAAACTTATAACCAATCTAACTAAACTTACTACGTTTTTTTTAGTCTCTGCAGTGCACTGTGACTTGGAACGGTGTGCTCCCTTGGAACATCAGATTTATTGCTGTGAGGAGATAAGTCCACTTGTTCTGGTTGTTCCAGGTCCTGGGGCTTCATTGAACCCTTCTCAAACAGAATGGCAGACTTAGTGCCCCTTATCTTCTTCCCTTCTGGGATCTGGAGAAGGTGTTGCCTATTTTTTTAGACTGTCTCTGGGGTGACTACCTCACATGATGGGGGGCTGCTACTTGGGACTCCACTGCTGTTTGCGACCATGGTTTCACATTCCATAGAGCCACACAGCATCATTTTCATGAAGTGGTAGAAGCTCTCGTGACCCCAAATCATACTGAGTCTTTTGTTTTACCATATCTATTTCTTTAAATACCTGCAAGTTCTCAGTGACACTAACAAATGAGGCGTTCTTGTTTGCTGGTGAGATTGTTTCTTTTGTGATATGAGTTAGATGGAGGCAGAAATGTGTAACTCTGGCTGTAGCTTTAGTTTGTTCAGGCTCTCTGAACTATACGGGAAAGGGCTGCCCTGAAAAGGCAAAACAGCTAAAGCATTTGAAATGTGAAGTATTAAATACGGAAAGTTAAGGTTTTTATTTTGTTCCCTTTAGCTGGAGAGAGCTTTTAAGAGGAAACAGCCCCTATTTGACAATCTTTTAGCTGATATTAAAGATGGTTAACTGTCCTTTTGGGAAAAAGAGAAAAAGTTAGTTGAACTGGGCTGGAACTGTCGCTGTTTCTGTTGTTAAAGTGTGATCCCATTTCTGACAAGACAAAATAAAATGAGATGGGAATAAAAAACCCCAAAGATAGAAATTTCAGCCTCTTTCTGGTGTTGACTTTCACTTGCAGTCTCACTAATGGAAAAACACAGGCACAGAACGTGTCTTATACTTATTAGCCACTCTGAGATATGGCAAACTTGTACCAGTATTTAGCTATTAAGGGCATTGCTATTTCCTGCCTCTCTGGTAACAGGCTTACAGCAGTGTTGCAAAATACATAGTCTTGGCTGGCTAAGCCAAACTCCTATTAGACAGAAAGAAAAAGGAGAAATGGGAATGAAGAAATGTGTGTGTGGTGGTTGGGACAATTTCAGATTAGAGCAATAAAGGCTCAGCAGTATTACAGTGGATCCCAGGAGACCAATCGAAATGGCACCTAGGATGGCAAAGCTTGCTTCTTCCCTTTCTTTTAGTCAGTAATTGTTGTGTTCAAGTCCTCTGCCATTTTTTTTAAGGACCCCAAAAGTGAGTGATGGGTGCAATAGTCCATCTCGTTATTTTGTTCACCAATTTTGGTCCATTAATTTCTAGTTCCACACATGTCTTTTGTTTACCAGGCATAATTTTAACACACTTACATCAGTAGTCTTGTATGGACTAATTCAGTTTTTTTGTCTCCCTTTTGCACCTTTTCCCATTAACGTTTGTCATAGGTGGTTATAACATTTCATAAACTTCTATCCACTTTCCCACAGTTAGTGGGGTAGGCTTGCCCAGCTCCAAATAGCACTACAGAATTCATCATAGAATGTTCAAAGTCTGCTATGACCATTTCAAGCTGGGACCATACCAACCTGTGAACACTGTAGGATTCAGTTCCATGTTGTTGTAAACTTTAATAGATTTTCACTGAAGTGCTAGCACAAAATATTTTCAGTGTAAAGCTCCACCATAATCCTGATCAGAACACTCCCTCCTCACATCTGTAAAGTAAAAATAAATGGATTTTGTATGATGTTGTAGTGCCATTTCCCCTTTTTAAAAGTAAGACACACTAGAAAATCTCCTGTCAGTTAATGTTTATTATGAAAGGATGAATCACATCCAAGATCATGACTCTACATCTGGAAAACAGGTTCCAGGAGCAGCATATTGAGTCAATGGCATTGCAGAGAAAGGGATATGATAGTAGCACATCTGTCATTCACTGAGCATTTAATAGCAGGACTGACTCAGGAGCCATAAGAGTATATTGATCACCATAAAATGCCATTGGCTTTGATTATGCTGGAGGCTCAATTGCTTGATTATATTCCCATCAGCTGAGATTGAAAGTCTGAGAGGATGTCTCCTAACAATTGACATTTGCCTCAATATTTTGTATACTGAATTTTTTTCTCTCTCATTATTGCTACTAGTCCTGGGCAAATAACTGATTTGTCACCTTGCTGGAAGTTCCACAAAAATCAGAACAAAAAACTCAGTTTGGGTCAACCTGAAAATGACTTTTTTCTGAATCAAAAAGTTTGGGAAAAATGTTTTAGATTAAACAAAATATTTCCTTCAATCTAAAATGAAATGTCAAAATGTCCAGCAAGTAAACATTTGACAAATCATATGGAAAAATCATTTGTTTTTGCATATTTCCTTCAGCTGTGGTAACTTATATATGTATAATGTGGCATTTGATCAGCTAAATAAAGCAATACATGCTTTCTTTCCCCTCTGATTTACACTTACAAATGTAAGATATGAAGTCAAGAATCAGTGATTAGCAAGTAGAGCAGGGTGAAGATTTTTGGATGAATAGTTTATTCCCCAAAAATAGGTTTGGGTTGGGCTTTGTCTCCTTTCTTTAGTAGATAAGGATTATCAATGTTGGATCAAGCTTTGACATGCATTAGGTTTCTTGAAGAAAGACAGGAATGAGGAATATATGGATATTGAACTCGAGAACCTTACTGGTCTTGGAGAAGACCCAAATTTTACTACTGCATTATGTGCCAACTGTAGCCAAAATGAGTATCAGTATAAAGGAAACAGTTTCATATTACTGTGATTAAAAACCATCTCTGCAACATTATGTATATGTGTTTTTAATCACAGTAATATGAAACTGTTTCATTATATATATATATAATTATAATTAGTGGAATCATAATGAGGAGCACAAGTTATTTCTGTAGTGCCAAATTTATTGCCAAAAATCAATTTCATGATAAAGTAAATGATGCAGAAGGACCAGAACTCCAAATCTGAACCCAGATATCTGGACTTAGGTAAATTCCATTCCAGATCCAAACTCTGTGTCTGAGGCTTATCTTTGCAGTAGATTGAAACTGGAACCCAGATCTGAACCCCTTGAATGTGGCGACTTGGAGTTCGGTCCCATTATTTATATTATTTACTAGAGAAGGCAAAAATATCCTAGGGGCCCCACAGCAATAAATATTGGCACAATCCTTGCTCTGAAAGCTCACAAGCAACCAAAACATGGGTAGGTGCTGGGACTGAAGGGTCGTAATAAGAATATTGTCAGGAGCAGTCCTACACATTTTGTAGGCCAGGATGGAAAATGTTTGGTGCTCTGCCCCCAAACAGCTGAATCCCTGTGCCACGAAAAAAGAGAGAGACCAGCCCAATGGGGAGCAGAGCACACAAAAAATGCCAAGTGGCAAAGCTGTTTGACTCTCCCTGGAAGTTGGCACCACCCTCCTTGCCCACCATTAGAACTAGCCGTGAAGATAGTTGTACTCATAAGTACCCACACTATTGTTCATTTTGATGACTGCATTTTTAAAAATACTTTAATCATCCTCACTTGTAGTAAACTTGGTGGCAGGCATTAGCTTTGAGGGAGCATATGAATGAATGAGGGAGATAACTAAGGTTTTGTCTACACTACACACCACTGGCAGCAGCCTGTAGCATAGGTGTAGCTAAATACTGTAGTGAAAAGCACACCATGTCCACACTGCTGCGGGTGTCAGTAAAAGGCACTGGCAGAGTGGGAGCTCTTGCTGAGCCTTTCCCTTCAACACAGGAAAGGCAACGGGGAATGGATGAAGCTTTTTTCCCACTGCTGGAGTTCTTTTCTGTGGCATGGAGTGGCTCCAGCAGTGAGGAGGCAGCAGGACACCACATTGCTAAAAATAGCAGTGTAGACAGGGAGGCAGGGCTTGGGGTGGAGAGTCACTTAAGGTACGTATTCAAGTATGTACCCTCACCCTTCAGGTGTGTCTTTACTCACCTAAGCCATAGCTCACCAGCCATCTATACTACTATTTATACCTGTGGTGGGGGGATACACAGTTACATATGCTACACACCACTGAAAAAAGCGTGCAGTGTAGATGCACCCTTATTGAACTGATTAGAGAATGGTGTTTCAATAGTGAGGAAAAGCATGGCAAAAGGAGCAGAGATCCCCTGGGAGAAGGAGATGAAGGCTGTATTGAAGTTAGCATTGCTGGCAGAGCAGAGCAGTTGGGTGTAACATGCCAGAGGATGTTGTGAAGGCCAAGACTATAACAGGGTTCAAAAAAGAACTAGATAAGTTCATGGAGGATAGGTCCATCAATGGCTATTAGCCAGGATGGGAAGAATGGTGTCCCTAGCTTCTGTTTGCTAGAAGCTGGGAATGGATCACTTGATGATTACCTATTCTGTTCATTCCCTCTGAGGTACCTGCCATTGGCCACTGTTGAAAGACAGGATACTGGGCTAGATGGACCTTTGGTCTGACCCAGTATGGCCGTTCTTATGAAAGGCTACCAAGTCAAGAGATGTGAGTAGTTTTGCATGGCATAGGGCCTTGAAGGCAAAGACAAGAAGTCTGAACTTGATATACAGTACAATAGGGAGCCAGTGAGTGACTCAGAGGAGAAAGGGTTGAGGCTTTCTGTTGTTCTGCATATGAATATAGTCAAAGCAAAAGGTGATAAAAATGATTTTGGCAGTAGCATAAAAGGAGGCTAGTATCAACAAGACTCACAAGGAAGCAGTTGCAGTAGTGGCAGCAGATTAGATATGGACTAGCTATTTGGCTATAAAGTGCAGTAAGAAAGGGGAGAACTTTATGGGTGATGAAGAGTATAAAGTGGCAGGATTTTGCCAAAGTCTTGGTGAGGAAAGAGATGAAGATCACCGCCTAGATTAAGAGCCTGATATAAATTAGGTGCTTTAAATCACATTGGTGATATAAATCATAATGGAGACTAGAGTAAGAGGAGTCAACCACTGTGCTGCTTAATGTTGTAATATATTGTCTTAATCAGCATGTGTGCTGTATCACAACTAATTTTTCATTCTGAATTATGGTTCACTGCTTGTAGGTATTTAGATACAGAACATCAGTGTTAAGATTGCACTATGATACTTGCTCATGTTTTATTCCTTCAAGCTTTTCACACACACTACCAGTAAATTTTTGTAAATACTTTTCAAAAAATTGCAGTGAAAGAACCACACAGTACGGTTACAATTATCTTTCTTCTGCAGGACTCTGAGAAACTTAATTGTGCTAATGTTTATTGTCCACTTCCTGCATGTAAGAGTAGAGCATATCCCATAGATAATCCCATTGACTGCAGTGGGGCTATTTTGGGGAATAACTGTTTACCACTATGAGTAAAGGGTTCACTATCTAGCCCAATGAGACTACTTGTGAAGTACAGTACTACTCAGTATGAATAAGAGTGGCAGAATCTGACACACACACACACACACACACACACACACACACACACACACACAGTGCGCACATGCAAAGTAAGGCTGTAAAGAAGCAAATCAGTTCTTTAAAAAAAACTTGGGACTTGGAAATCGTATTTAATATAAAAAAGGAAAAATCTTTTCACAATTTCAGATGTAATTGGAAATAGCAGCCTTGTTCACCCTGGGCCAGTGTCAGGGCTTTGACTAGATGTAGATTTCCTACCAGAGGAGTTTGCAAGCACTTTACATTGCTCTTTCCCAGATAGTCTGCCACTGGGAACTGTCTCCACAATCTATGCAGGTGAAAGCAAATGCAGATCCTGGAGTCAGGGTTAACTGAAATGTTTTCCTCATAAATACATAATTAGTATGACAACATAAATGCCTGTGGTTAAAAAACAACAACATTGTAATATATCAAAGAAATAAGTATTTATCTAAGCATTTCTATCATGTTAATACCATGGTATTAGAGCACCTAAAACCTGAGCTAAAGTCATCATATTGGTTTCTTTGATCCTCTTTTACAGTTTCCTCCCTTTTGTTAAGAGAATTCAGTGCTGTAGAATGGTTGTGGGAATGAGGGTTTTTTTTAAAAAAAATGCAAGGAAAATATATTTATTTAAGTAATCCTAAAGAGTAAAGCAAGAAAAATCTGTTTACAACACAAAATGCTACCGAAGTATTCAGATGAAAGCCCCATACCGATTTATTAATCCTCATTTACTACAGTCTGGGTTTTTATGCCAGAAAAAGCACAGGGAGAGAAGTGTGACTGGACTGTTTATATCATCTCAGAATTTGCAGCGGGAATAGGAAAGTGTTGTACTTCAGGTACAGTAGTTAGCTGCTTGTGACAGATGTGACTTCCTGGCTTTTCACGAGGACAAAATTGTTTCTAGCTGAAGTAATCAACCACACAGAACTTAATCCATCTTGAGAGTTGGCTCTGACAGTCAGTGATTCAGCTATAAATTATAGGATTATACATTGGGAAAAATCTCAGGTAGAAGAAACCAATAAGACAAGACATGTGCCAACGGAAACATACCTGCAGAATACTAGTTACATATTAGACCACACTAATTTTTTGTTCAACTGGCAAGTAGCATTTTGGTATCAGTCATCATGACTAAGGACAAGCATGTAGATTTTGTACCTAGTTTGGTACGTTTGTGACAATTTTTCAAGTTTATAGAATCAAGTGTGGGATGCTTTTTAAGTGGAGGAGAGGAGAAAACCAATTGAAGGGCTCAGCAGGGGGGAGGGAAGTTGTGAGCTGGGTGGCAGTCTTCAGTCATATCAGTCTATCTATCCATCCATCCTCATTGCTGGAACTCCAAAACTTGCTTGGGGCTCTCCTTTTCATTTTGACTCCTGTAACCTGAGCCAGAGTGGGAAGCAGCCAGAGTGAAAATGGGGACCACAAGCTACCACTAGATTCCAAGAATGAGGAAAAATAGATGTGATTGAAAGCTGCATATGGCACTAGTCAGATAGTAACATGCTTACAAGGAAGAGCTTTTCCTTGGGTCTCTGATCATCCAGTGTCCTCTATAATTTCTCCTCTTCACTGAAGTACAGTACAGAAATGCCAAATGATGACTCTCAAAAAAGTTTGGCTTTCTTGACTATTCGGCATGCTAATTTTTATTAACATGTTACATTCTACTTAGTTGTAAAGTGCTTCATCGTCAGGAGATTAAGTTAATCATGACATCTTCCAGGGAATCCATCTAAGCCTAATTATATTTAACAATGCCTAACAAATTGTCACCTTTAAACGTGGATGCTGGCAGGTGATTTAATGGTACTTGGGTCTTCAGCGTGTCAGTCTTAGAAGATTTAATTACTCCTTAGCTCTGATGTATAAGCATAGTGTATTAATTGCTTCACTGTTGTGAGTTCCCGTGTTACTATGGAGTACCCTTCCCCAAATGCACACCAAGTACAGTATGTGAGAAACTGTATGGGCAAAAAATACATAAATGAAACAACCCTATAGCCATGCTTATTTGGGCATATGGGGGGAGGGAGAAATAAAACTCTAGTTGGCACCTCTGATAGGCTCAATAAAATCCAAGGATTGTGAATAGAAAGAGGTTTCCAAGGCTCTTAATGGGATTCCTTTCAGAAAGCAGAAATGGGACAGCACAGCAGATTTAATTTTATGTACTAATGCAAACTGGAAATGTTCTAAAACAAGAAGTGGTGTTTGGTTTGACAAAAAGTCAAAGTTCTCCACAGAGAGCAGACACTTTCCCCAAAAAGTATGTAGTCAAAACCCCAATTTTCCATTAAAACACTTTCAGTGGACATTTTTCAAAAAGCCCTAGTTACATTCCTACTGATATTTACTCAAAATGATTGACTGCACAATTTACTAGTCCAACAACTCTGTCCTACCTAGTCCTAAAGGAAGTATCATCAGCTAAACGAAGCATTGCCTACTTGCTATTATTATTGGAGAGATTTTCATGTACTCTTTGGTCCCTTTATCAGGTAAAGGGGGTGGAGTGGTGTAAAGGGGATCTAAAAACCCTGGTTTCAGCCAGGGGACAAATCTCTGGTGCATGAACTGAGAAAGATGGCCACAGGCTGACTTCTGAGTACCCCTCTCAAGCCCTAGCATGCATGTTGTGGGCTTGCCCATAGCTTATGCCTGATAGTGCCTTATGCTGCTGGTGGGTAAGTGGTATAAATTAGAGCATAGGTTAGAACTAATTTATTTAGGCTGGAGAACCATTGTGACCTCTATAGTAGCCCACAATCGAAGAAGCATAAAGATGGCTTAATTGCTGTGCTGCAACTCTAATCTGACTTCACCCAAGCCACTAAACCCTTTGAGGTTCTGAGTCCCATTTTACTCCATATTTCAGAGGAAAACATCTGCAGAACAATGATTATTGAAAGAGGATTGTGGTAGCAGAACATATTGTAGGGTATGTTACTGCAGTGGGATGATATAATGTAAAGCATATGGATTGGTGTCATAATAGTCAAAGGGAACAAAATTTTACTAATGTGTAGCCATGCTGCTGAAAGCTTGTGTGTTGGCACTTACCAGCTGTAACAATTCCTATAAATAATGGTTTGGTAATTACTGATCAGGAAAAAACATTGTTTTTTCCAGGGCCTTAATATTATGACAGGATACCTTAAATTTTAAACACAAACAAAGTTCAGAAACATTAATCTTGTCACTGACAGAGCACCTGGATGAAAACAATGTATCTAGACGTTATGGCTTCATCCACAATATACAGTGTACACAGTGATGAAAACAGTCTTCCAACATGGGTAGGAGAAAAAAATGTGCATACAGTATCAATATTTTTGGGAATCTCATCTTCATGGCTTTCTAGACATCACATATATACATAATGTTTTGGTATATTTGGGAATAGTGCATTTGATCTCCATAATTACTGGAAAAAATAAGGAACAAAATTCAGATAATATTTATATTTCTACAGCTACGCCAAGCAAACCCCCAAGAGCCCAGACTATGAAATCATTTCAATCTGTACATTTTATGAGAATATAGAAAAATCATTTTGACAATCTGAAAAGTGCTTTGGGTTCTATGGATGAATGATGCTATATGAATATCAGATACAATAATAATTTTACAACTCATGATCTGGAGCTGCACAAAATTTAACGAGGCTGGGAGTACACAGTGTGTAAAGTTAAATTTGTGCAAGTGCAGGACTAGGGCCTTAAATTACAAGGTTTTGGGGGCAGAGGTTCTGTTTACCGTGTGTGTGTGTGTGTGTGTGTGTGTGTGTAGTGCCTACCACAAATCTCTGTAATTTAAATGTTAAGCAGAAGCCACACAGATCTCTTGATGTTGTTACTAACTTGAAACTCAGCTCAGTTTTGTCAAAAGGGTTTAAAATGAAAGGCTATGAACTTTTTAAGCACATGTGGTTTGACTTCAGGTATGGCATGGAATCTATGAGAATGTCTTAATGCAAGACCAGGTGAAATTTAGCATACTCCTTTAAAAGATTCTCCAAGAGATCCAAGAAACTGGCAACAATGACCAGGGTTGTCAATCTACTATTTTTTTTTGAGCAGTAAATTTTCTTAAATAGAAAAATATGATTAAAGCTCTCTAAAATAGAATTACAATGTCACCAGTGCAGAAGGTAAGGTTGGTCTGAAATAAAGCACATTTGCCCATTCAATGAACAAACACTCATCTCTTCTGTCACTTCAGAAATATGGACCTCTTAACAGGAAATTAAATTTGATTCTTGATCCTTTAGTTGAAACAATATAATGTGCAGGAAATGGGTTATATCATTTAACAGAACAATGTTGTCCACTTTAAAGACTCATTCACTTCAGATTATTCTACTGTGCTAGATAAAAGGTTGAAATGAATAACTTCATGGTAAAATGAAATTAATATCATAATTGCTCTGACTTTTTCAAAGTAGAATGTCATTTCTTTTAAAAAATGATTTGGCTTTTAAAGTTTGTTTTCCTTCCTTTGACTTTTCTTTTGAGCACTGTGCTGAATATTAATAATGTCAGACTGAATGCTACACAAAATGATTACTATAAGGCTGAAGTTAATATATTAATATAAAATATTTTGTACTCCACGCCAGAGAGAGGTAAGATTTCTTTGACTGATATTTCGTATTGAAAATCCTTTAATTCCCACACTGTCCCCGCCCCCCAACAAAATCAAGCATTAATCATTCAAAATTGATTTCAAATGACCTTATAATTAAATTGAATAAATATCTTTGCTCCTGTGTTCTTACATCTTGACACAAAAATCTCATCTTAAGGTGTCAGCTGCAATTAATACAAGTCAACACATTATTACTATGTGTTTAATTGGTGTTCTACAAATTTAAACTGGCTTGAATAACTGAAAGTGCTTTCCTGAAACACACAATCAGATTTTATGCTATACTGGTAAGGATAAGAAAATAATATTCAGAAATCTTATCTTTCCTTGGTATGTCAACACTGAGGCATTGAAAGGACTTTTTTTGGAGGGGGCGTGTGGAAATAAGTACATACATTCTGCCAAATAGATCATAGTGGGCACGTAAAGCAAATTTAACAAGTAGAGTAAATATGGTTTCATATCATGAATGTTATATGAGACTGTGGGGCCTTACATCTTTACTCATAAATGTTTAAATGCTTGCAATTTTCCACTCCAGTAATTTAAAAAGAAAAATATTTTACCTTTATGGAAATTTGTTTGAATGCACGAACTCATTCATTGTCTAAATGGAGAAATGTTGTCTGAGACTAGAAATAGTAGGGTTTACTATGTAAAATTCTTCCTGTTCTTACATAATATTCTCCTACTTTAAACACTTTTGAAAATACCACCCTTTGTGCAAGTTGGCCAGAAAACGTTATGCTACTGATCCTGAAAATGCTTTAACTTTAAGCATGTGAATTATCACATCGATATCATGTGTTTTCAGGATCTTGGCTTTCATTGGCAAGCTACTTTAAATTGGACAGAACTGGCATTCTCCAAAAACTTTCATTCCACTTCTACATCAAAGTATTAATCCTGCAAACAGTTTGCAATGAGACTGCATAAAGTTAATCATGTGCTTAATTCTTTGCAAGATTGGGGCCCAAGGTGCTTGGGGAGGGAGGGCGTACAAATGATGAAGTGTGGATGTACCAAGCAGAAGTCTCACTAAGCTTATCTTGCAGTGCTCAATCAGATAAAAAGTAGCTGATAGGAGACAGTAAATTAAAATAGCATCCACTCCACCACTTTAGCTATACTCACACCATAGCAGACAACATTGAAGTGGCCAATAGCATATACAGGAGCCAGCTAATGTAAAATGGAACTCTGAACGTCTGTTTGTGGGCGCAATATAGAAATGATATGAATCAGACCTATATTTTGACAAATAGCTGTTTCATATATCTTTTCCTTTTCTTGATAATATTTAATACAAGTATAATACATATTAATATAAATTTTACATCATTTCATTTGTTTATGGAAAATAGATTATACTACAAAATGTTTCAAAATAAATTACTACATGGAGTTTTCATGTAAGCCTCTAATATCTAATACATGTAAGCCTCTTGATGCCATAGTTTCGAGTGGCCCTGAATGTAATCCAGAATCTTGTTTGCAGTGTAAGAAATTTTTACAGTAAATCCATTCTAGAGCCCCCATTTTACAGATACTATACAGTGTTTTTTTCTGTGCAGATTAAAGCCTCAGGTCTAGCCTGTTACCAATGAAGTCAGAATTGAATACCAAAAAGCCCATTAATTTCAGTAGAAGAGAAAGATCAGACCCCTAGAAATTACTGCCATGGACCAGGTTGTCCAAAAGAATCCACTGGTTTTATTGATGGCTTAAGACATATTGCCAAAAACTGTATAGCTCCTTTTGCATGAGAAACAGAAAGCTAAATCATTAGTGCTGCACTTGTACTATCTCTTGAGTGTACATGTAATGATCTGAAATGTGAATTTCTTCAGCTTTTCATCATGATGACACAAACAATGGCTTGTTTCTCTCAGAAGACCAGCATTTGTGTGAAACACATGGAAAATGGTTAGTTTACAGCATGATTAAAATAAAAAGTGAAAGATGTAGAAAAGAGGGCTGTACATACACTGCAACAGAACTGAATAAACTTGGCCTCAGGTTAAGGATTGAGAGCTGTACTTGGATGTCTAAAATGCAAAATAACCAGGTCTTTTTATACATGAAACTGGGTTTGGCTAGGAGGTTCAAAAGCACAGTCTGACAGGTGCATGCTGTTCTAAACTCTACCAAAACTAATCTTTTAAAGATTTTTCCCTTGGTGAATAAGGACATTGCAAATCTTGAAGAAAGTATGCTTGCTTCCCTGTGGAGATGTCTGGAGTTTCATTGCAGGCCTGTAGATCCAATTACTTAAAATAAGAAGTCGGGGAAGGGATCAATAGTGAAAATATGCATTTTTTGTAACCATGTTGAAGGGAACATCCACCAGATAGCATGAAGTTGGCACTAGCAAAAGGAGAGTCATTTTTCCCCTAAACATCTCAAACAATGTTAGGGGTTTACACTCTGCAAGTTTCTCATGAAGTCATAGATAAGGAAAGCTGCCTAAGTCTGTGTCCTTTAGAACAACGAAATATAATACAACACAGGTCCAGTACTAAATCAAAGGTGAACTTGGTTTTTGAATAGGTGATGAAAAGGTGTGTCCTAGATTTAGCTGCTGCTTGCTTTAAATATTTTAATTTTGGGGTGTTCAGAATAAATGTGGATCATGTTTTGCTGGAATAAAATTGAAAAACCAATAGAATGTACTGTAGGTAGCAGAGTACCAAGATTACAACTTGTTAATGGAACACAATACCTCTCCCTTCCTCCCCCCATAGCTGTGTTGGTTTCCAAGAGGATTCTGTCACAAGCTGGCATTTTACCAAAACATTTTCTAAGCACACACACTGTTTATGCAGGAGATCACTTGTCAGAGAAATACTAACTTAAGGAATCTTTAATTTCTACTTTTCCCTTGCAATATTGCAAACTGAGAAATGTGGTGATTTTTTTGGAAAGCCCCAAACTCCTGCCATTCTGGATATTTATCATCTGAAATCTTTTTTTGCAAGACATGAAATTCCTTAGTAAGAGTTTTTAAGAAAGATGTCCAAATACTCTTGCAAAAAATCAGTCTTTGCAAAGCATTGGGGTTTTGTGTGTGTCACATCAAGTTCAAAATGCCCAAGATTTAATGACCTAGGAGAATAAACTGTTCATGCTGCCAAATATGCACTTAGGACACTCAACCTCATCTACCTGTGGTTGCATGCAGAAATAGACCCCCAGAAAGCACAATCAGCCATTCTGTCAGTGATAGGTAAATGCCTGAATAGAGTAAATCACTCCCTCAACTGTTAACAATGTTATTGGTTGTATAACTCACAGACAGATTACCCCTCGCCCAACATTTAGCATACATACCTCCTTGACAAAACTGGCCTGCAAGGAGGCTCCAAAGACAGCTCTTCCTGCAAAATGATATGGGGAAGTTCCTTCTTTCATCAAAATAGGATGTATGTGATGAGTAGGGAGGGGCAGCTCTTCCCCTACTAAGAGAATATTCAATATTATGGCAGTTTAGGATGGAGACACAGTGTGCTTTATCTAGCTATTTAACACTGGCCGGTCAGAGTTACCTGCCTTGACAGGGATGGTGTGCATTCAATCAGTGAGGTCATCCTAACCTTCCTGTCTAGTCTGGATACCTAGTGATGCCCCTGAAGCTTGAAACTCCCTTTCTGAACTGATCCATAAGGTCATTCCCCTCTTTCTTCAAATCTCTCTTCAGGACTTACCCTTGCTGCAATGTTTATAAAAAGGCTAGTTTAAAAGCCCAGGATAAGGATAGTTGGCACATTATTTTTAATATGCTTTGATTTTGCAAGTATATATAGAAGCTGTGCATGTTTGATAGTAACTTTCCTTGTGCCCCTCATGCTAATCTCATTGGGGCTAGGATCATGGTTTCATATATGTATGTACAGCACCTAAAACAATGGGCCCACAATCCTGAATTGGGCTTCTGACTGCTATTGTAATACAAATATAAAAGCTACATGCTGCTATGCACCAGGTGTCCCTAAGCCTCCAACTGCCAGAAGCTAAGACTGAATGAAAGGGGATGGCCCACTAAAAATTGCCCTGTTCTGTTCGTTCCCTCTGATGTATATGGCATTGGCCACTGTCAGAGACAGGATACTAGACTAAATGATCCAGTATGGCCATTCTTATGTTCTGGGAAAAAGTTGCTACAATAAAGTAACATTTCTTCCCTTTAGTGGGCCTTAGATACCCTATTCTCTAAAAACATGTAATGCCAATGAATGTGGTATGAAGTGCCAAAGTAATCACAATAGCAGGTGTAAGTATGCTTACTGAGGCAAATACAATCTAGTTGTTTTACCTTTGCAGCTGACCTAGATAATTGATAATGAAGGACTTTATCAGAAGCCAATTACAGCATCCCTGAAGCATTAAATTTATTTCAGAACTATCCTCCAGGATCCACAGAGAGGTAATTTGTGATTATAAAAAGTTAACTCTGCTGTTTACTTATTGATGAATAATAATAAAAAAATTACAATGGTGTATTTCATATGATTGGTGATTTGATGTGTCACAATATTGATCTTGGATATTTTAAAAGTCAATATTGGCATGAGCTGTGGGGTATTCTTGCTAAGTTCAAAAGGTAAATTAAGAGTCTTATTTGCACAGTATTATATCTGTGTTGGTTTCAAAGGTCAAACAACAATGATATTAAAAAAATGTAAAGTAGAGAATATTGTTAGACTTCGTTAGACTGCTGTATCTGTGGGCTACTTCCTACCTTATCTTCTCTTGCCTTGAGAATGATTGCTGTTTTTCCTCACTGCAGCCACTTTCTGCTCTCAGCTGATGGGCTTTATACAGGTCTCTCCTGTTCCTGTCCAGCTGATCCTCATCTCTAATTAGTCCTTGCTCACTGGATGCTCCTCCAGGTGTAGCCTAGGCAGTTAATAGGTCCCCCCTAGTCACCTTAACTCCTCCAGGCCTTGTGTGGGACAGACACCCCATTGTGTGTGTGTGTGTGTGTACGAGAGAGAGATATCATTATTGCTCTCTCTATTAGTACTATCATATAAGTGCATGCTAAGGTGCTACAATTTAACTCATGTACTATTAGATGAAATAGTATAGCCAATATTCTTAAAAAATAATAATTTGATTTAGACATTAAAAGATCTTCAATTATGGCACCAGAGCTGAAAAGTGAGCAGAAGTTAATATTACCAAATGGTATTCCTTGCACATATCTGCTTCTTCATTCATTTAAAAATGTTAAAGAAAGGAGGAAGATGGGCCCAGTTAAAATTTAACTATATTTAATATAGCTTGTGAAATTAAGGGCTCATACTATTAAGCATTCAGAATACAGAAAATGTAACAGTTAAAGTTGCACATAAAACTTATTTTTGCCTCCATGTGGCCTATGTATTAAAATATACTTTTCAATTATACGATCACTTATTGCTCAAATAATTCAATATAACGATTACAAATTTATTGCAAACCTTATTCACACATCAGCCAGCACCCACAACTCCCAATGAATTCAACAGAAGCATCCATCTTTTCTGAAAACCAGACCCTGTGGTACCACCACCTGAGGCGGGTGGCTGGGAGATGTCTGTTAGAAAAATGAGTGATAGATGAATACTTGTTCCATGAGAGACTGATAAATGTAGCAAGTGGGCTGTCCTGTGCTTTATTATTCATAGATGACAAGTATGTAACAGTTATTACATTTTTTTTCTTACAAGGGAAGTTTCAGATTAACAGCTGTAAACATTTATAAAATCCACTCACCTGACCCAAAAGCTATTTAAGTCAATGGGAGTCCCTCTAGTGAATACAGTAGGCTTTGGCTTCAGCTACTTACTCTTTATGACAGGATAGTTTGCATAAGGGATGACAATACCAATTAACTAAACGTAGGCAGTGGTTTTTCTTCTGGCATTGGTGTGATAAGTAAGGTGGATAGGAGAATGTTACTTTTTGGAGGGGGTGTGTTGGATTGTTTTATGGACATTTGGTGAGCTTGAATTTTTGTTTTTAATGATGGTTTTGTTAATGAATGTGATCGAACACATCCTCTGACATTTAACATATTCAGCAGTACTCTGTGGCCATCCTCTTCTATCGACAAAGCAGTGCTCTAATACAGTTTAAAGGAAGAGTTAATGGGAATGAAAATAATTCTAACCAAGTAATTAACATTTAGAGCTGTTCATACTGTAACATTTTCTGGGTCACACAGTGACCAGCATTCTCTAGGGGCTATCAGATTTCTTGCTAATGGACCAGAGTACAAAGTTAATTAATCACTTATAGAATTAAGCCAACTCTGGGACTAATGATGGCATTTCCATATAAATAAATAAATGAATAAATACATTGCCATTAAGCAAACAAATGCAGCATTTTAGAACTTGTTTTACTTCACCCAACCAGAATTGCATTCTTCCCAAAGATGACAAACCTCACTTTCTAATTCTTCAAGACAAATCTTAACATCTCAATTAACAGGCCAGATTGTGTCTTGCAAACAAAACAAACAAACAAACCAAAAAAACCCCCAACCAAAATTAAAAACACACCCTGTCAGGATGGAGAACTTTGTGAGGATCACTAACACGATACCCTTCCCCACACTCCACAGAACAGAACAAGTTCAGACTTCAAATTCAGTGGATCTCTCACTACTGCTAAAGACAGAGGTGTCTGCGTTGAAATCATGCTGACAACATTTCCAACCTATGGCTGTCCCTGGAACCACACATTTAGGGGGTTCTTATAGCATAGAACTCCAGTGGAAGAAACCTTGCAAAGCAAAACCACTGAGTTTTGAACAGTTCCAAGTACATATAAAAGCCATGATTCTCGTCTCAGTTACACCAGTGTATATCGGGAGTTAGTCTACAGAAGTCAATGGCGAAAAACCAGTGTAAAACTAATGGGAGTGAAAAGATAATCAGGCCCATTGGTTCATTCATAGTTAGAAAAATATAGCTCAGCTTGTGTCACCAATTTTCAAAGTTTAGATCTACAATAACGGTTGTCTCTGGGATGAGATTTAGGTTGAGAAATTATATACCAAGATTTTGTTTTAAATACAGGAAAACATTGAATAAAGGCTTTGGAGAGCACTCGTTGCTATTTCAGGTAAAAAAAAAAAGCTGACTTTTAAAACATTAAGTAGTTGAGAGTCAGTCTAACATGGGACTGTTCTGATTTTATAAAAAAAAAAAACAAATTAAGACCAAATATTTAAAGAGTGACTCTATTACTATTATTTGTTGTATTGAGGTATTACCTCGTGCACAAATTGAGGGCTGAGGTGCCACTGTGCTAGGCACTAGTCTTTCCTGCAAAAACCTCATCTAGAGCTAAAAATCTGGAGAGGATTTAAACTTGAACCTACCTGATTGTGCTCAGAAATCAGGCACACATCTGAAGCCAATCATTAATACCCCAAATTCACTGTGTCCTGAATTTTATACCCACAGATAATTGTTGGTGCAAAACTAGATGTTGGATATACGCTGTTAATATATTAATTCTTTACATGACTGATTAATTAGGGCCATTTTTTGCTCAGTTACACCAGTAGAAATCCAGACTGACTTCAGGGGACTTTCTTCAGATTTATATCAGTGTAAGTGAGAGCAGAAATTGACAGAATTTTTTATTGTCCAACCAGAATGGTACATTTTCTGGAATAATGTGTGATCTGTTTGATCAGTTCTCTCAGCCTATGTTGGGATATCTCTGTCCTCGCTCTGAACCAAAGCCTGACATTCTTGTGAGATTATTACTTAGTGAAAATTGGGGGATCTGGTTATTCCACAAAGAGCCACTTGTGGAGCACATCCTGAAGATGGCACAGGCAGATTTCCCTCTTTCATCATAGAGGGGGAGTTGAAGGGAGTAAGATCACAATGGAGGAAGGGCCACAAGGATATTTGTTATTCTTACCCTCAAACCATAAGGAACTACAGTAACTCCTCACTTAAAGTTGTCCTGGTTAACGTTGTTTCATTGTTACATTGCTGATCAATTAGGGAACATGCTCATTTAAAGTTGTGCAATGCTCCCTTCTAACGTCATTTAGCAGCTGCCTGCTTTGTCCACTGCTTGCAGGAAGAGCAGCCCGTTGCAGCTGGCTGGTGGGGGCTTGGAACCAGGGTGGACCAGCAGCCCTGCCTATCAGCTCCCCCTATCAGCTCCCTGCTCCCCTAAGTTCCGTATGCAACAGCTGCCCAGCAGGCTATCAATTGCTGGCAGTTCAGCTGTCCCTCCCCCCACTGCCATGTGCTGCTCCTGCCCTCTGCCTTGGAGCTGCTCCCTGAGACTCCTGCTTGCTGTGCGGGGAGGAGGGGAGGAAGAGGGGGTCTGTCAGGGTGTCCGCTTCCCTCCTGCTCCTGCACCCTGCTTACCCCATCTTCCATAGAGCAGGGGGGACACACGACAGGACTCAGGATGGAGGGAGCTTCCTGGCAGCTGCTGCGGTCTCAGCAAGCTGATCTAATTAACAAGGCAGTGTTCTTAAGAGTAGGGTCAGCATATTTAAAGGGGAAATGCACCTCTCTCTCTCACACACGCATGGTATGTGTCTCTGTCTGCGATGCTGTCTCCCTTCCCTCCATTCCTGCTGCCTTGTAGAGTGTGAGAGTTAACCCTTGAGGGCTCAGCCAATTGCTAGTTCATCATTTAGCAGTAAGACATTCCCTGGGAAAAATCCCACCCTCTGACTCCTCCACCTCAACCAAGCTTCACAATCATCATCACTGTGTACCAGTATTAATTTTTTTGTTTAAAACTTATAGTGTGTGTGTGTATATATATATATATATATATAATATAGTCTTTTGTCTGGTGAAAAAAATTTCCCTGGAACCTAATCCCCTCATTTACATTAATTCTTATGGGGAAATTGGATTTGCTTAACATCATTTCCCTTAAAGTCACATTTTTCAGGAACATAACTACAACGTTAAGTGGGGAGTTACTGTAATTAGGTAAATTATTAATACAGGTTCTGTCCACCTGCTGTGCACCCAGCGGCAGGGAAAGAGGAAGCACAACTGCTGGACCTGTTTATAAAGTGGAGATATGAACTTCACTGCTCACAAGGGTCCTGCATGTATTGATTCTGTTGTGGATCATCAGTGGTTTTAGTAGCTGAGTTGGTGCCTCCACAAGGCCGGCTTATTATGCTCCCCTAGCCTGCCTTCTCCAACCACCTCAGGTTCAGGGAGGAAGCCAGAACAATGGGTAGGCTTCTTTGTGGATTTGAGGCAGGAGCTTCCCTGCCTCTGGGAATCCTGGCTCCATCCACCTTTCAGTTGATCAAGGGAGACAGAGCAGTTTTGAAGGGAATCGGTGCCTCACCACAGTCGGTTTATTAACCTAGAGGGAGAACCACCAGTCCCCCCTTAGTGAATATGGATTAATGGAGGCAAGTGAGCGGAGAACAGAGATGCCCCCATCCAGAAAATACCACCCAATAAAAACTGGAAACCTTACTTAAAAAGAGTTCCCCAAAAATTCACAAAGTATGAAATAATTTGTTTTTGATTTTTTCCAAAATAAGTATAGAAGCTGTAAAGATCTCATCACAGGAAATAAAAATAGAAAAATCACAACCTGAGCTACGGACCCACTAATGCATCTCCTTAGTAATCCAGTTTCCTGGCAGACAATTTTAAGAAACTTGGCATGATTTTTCCTCAATAACTGTAGAAAGTTGAATGTGCCTAATTAAAAAGTCTTAAGCATTACTGTGAAATTTGACTCTAGACTTTCAGGAGAACAATATGGAGAAATCAAGCTGAAGAGGCGAAATTTCCTGTTTGCAAAGTAAAAACTCATGCAGGTGAAACTGTGTGTGGCAAGACACTGCAGGGAATTAAAATGAGCTGGTCCTCAGTGATTTTATTTCTGTCTTGCATACATAAATTTAAAACCTAGTCACAGTCCAGAGGAAATAGTGTCCCAGGGAAAAATACTCCATTTTTGTTAGCACTTCCAACATTTAACACTGAATAGAAACGCACAGTGCTGTTAACCAAGAGAATTAAGGATTAAGTCACTCAAAGAAGATAGTGTATCTGGAGGAAAATAAGCCTGGGATACTAATGACTAATTCTCTTTGGTCAAATCAAAGCTACTTACCATATATATTTGAAAGTAACTTGGGAATCAATCACATTATGATTACGGAAGAGCAAAATTCTCAAGTTATTATTTAATAAGATGTTCTAGGTTTGTATTCTCCCTGATGAGTATTGTGTTGGTTAAAGTTTGAGTTAGGGTCTGCAGAGAATTTAATCTTTCTTTCTGTATTTCACATTTCTTACTAAAAGCATCAACAAAGTCTGCCTGTTTTCAAACAAAATACCACTTTATTAAGTGAGGTTTATAAATTGCCTAACTTCCTTAAAGGAGTATGAGCCATGCACTGCACTACACAACATGAAATCCTCTTTTTCCACCAATAAATATGCAGACTCAATTATATTCAAAACTACATTAAAAGAATCACAATAATTGTGCAACCTTAATTCAGCCTGCTTGTGCATCTGCATTATGATAATCTTTAGTCACACAATGTTTTTTCCACAGGACCATACTGTGTATCAGGCACCTTTGCAACATTGGCAGCTGGTGCCCAAAATAAGGGGTAGATCTGGGGCTCACAATTAGATAACAGCAACCAGCAAATGATTTATGGGATGGGGAAGTGAGAAATAATTTCTGATCTCCCAAATAAAATCAGACAATTAAATAGTGTGGAGTCTTTCTCTTCCCTCAACAAATACATTCTCCTCTCCCAAATTAGCTCTTCTGCTAACTTCCACCGTAGTTCATCTGCTCTTCCTGAAACTGATCTAGCAGCTCTCCTCTGCTCCCTGTCTTCTTCCCCTCACCAGGTCATAGGTCCCTTTGCCTCCCTGCTTTTCGTCTCCCCTTATATGGTCACAGGGCTCAACCTGCAACAAATGTTTGGGGAGAGTCTTTAGACACATGTTAATTCCCTCAAATTAACTGTTAATAAATGAACTTGAGTGTAGACAATCCCCATAGCCTTGTCTTCACAAGGAAAAAAAGTGAATTTAAATATGTTTTGAGCAAACCTGTGAAAACTAGCTCATGTTCAAGTCCTACTAAAGATGAGGCTGCTGTAGTTTTAACCCATGTTAGTTGTTTGAGGTAAATGCTAGGGAAGAACGGCATGCAATCATAGTTTGAGTATCTACACTATTTTCAGAGCTCACATGGTCAAAGGTTATTTTATGAGTAGAGTTTGGGAGAGTTGCACCACCTTTGCCCCCCAACCCCCCTGCCCCATCTGACAATTGTTTAGAAGGGAAGAAAATGACCTTTGCTTAAAAAAACCCCACTAGTTTTAATAGCCTTTTCAACTAGTCTTTCAAATCATGTGAAAAAATAAACATATCTGTTGACACAGGAGGGAACATAAAGTCTCTCTCAGTACTGAAGTCCCTCTGGAGAAGGTACAGAGTTCTGTAGGAGATACACCAGCTACATCAGAAAGATAACTAACTGGGAGTTCAAACTAACCTTGATGCCTTCGGCTGCCATTGTTTAAGTGCCTGTGGTGGGAGGGAAATGTTCTCCCCTCAGCTGAGAGAGGAGGGAGAGAAAGAAAAGAATGTCTGAGCTGTAGAATGCTCCCCAAATTCTGCATTACATGCAGGTCTTGTATGGTATGCAATAAATAAGGCCTGGAAGCCACACTTTCAAGTCTACTCAGTTTCTATCTGTGCTATGTGAAACATGAGGATAAAAAGTAATATTGAACAGATGCCTCATTTACTGACCACCTCCATCCTGTGCACTGATTGAGGCAGGGTACTATGGAGGAAAACGGTTATCAAGACTATTTGGGACCCTCCTGTATCTCTGACATACTTCATCACAGGAGATGACACAATAAGGCTATGACGTCAGTAGCTTATGTCCAGTTGCTGCTTGGCAGTCCTATAACATTCTCATCTCCAAGAGCAGCATAGGCAGGTAAAGCTGTTGAAAGAACTGGATCAGGGTCATCAGACAAAGTTATGGAAAGAGGAAAGGGACCCAGATGAACAGCAGAGAAAGAAGCATCAAGGGAGAAGAATAAAGTAATTGCCACAGAGAATCATGTAGGAGAAAGAGGAATCACAAGGGATTGCATGCAGAAGGAACCATGAGAAATTGTGAACTGGAGGATATGGGGGGACCCTGAGGGATTGGGTGCCAGAGCATGAAGATGAGGGACACTGAGGGATCATGAGCCAGAGCAGGAAGTCATGTGTGCTGGAGGAAGAAGAACTTTGATGGATAACATGAGAAAGAAGGAGGAAGACAAGACACCAACGGATTGCATGCCAGATCAAGAGGAGTAGGGATCATCATGGATCACATGCTTGTGGAGGATGCAGAGGAGGGACTGCGTGGGATCATTCATCAGAGGGAGAGGGATTCACACGCGAAAGGAGGAGGGTCTGCAAGGGATCATGTGCCAGAAGAGAAGGGACCATGAGGAATCATGTGCCTGAGGAGGATGTACTGAGCAGGACTGCAAGAGATTGCACACTGGAAGAGGAGGAGGGAACACGAGGGATCGTATATCAGGAGGACAAGGAATGACTGTGTAGGATCATGTGCCGCAGGAGGAGGACAGATCATGCACCATAGAGGGAGGACGGATTGCACGTCAGGAGGAGGGACAGCAAAGGACTGTGCTCTAGTAGAGGAAGGACAAATTTCCAGTGCTCTAAAGATGGGGCAGGGAGAGAGAATGGGGTGCTAGTGAAAATTGGATCTTATAATGGGAAGTGTTGGGGAAACTTAGCTACAGGTGTCAATAACAGCTCTGCTTATAGTATATGGAATTAAGAACAGCTGAGATACTAAATACCACACGTGCCTCAACCTGTGATCAGTCACAGGATCTTAGGGAGTCCTCTCTGGCCAAGACAGGCTAAAGGATCTCTGAAGAGGAGGAGCATATTGATGGTTGTTCCTCTGTTTTAAAACGTTAGCATCTCATGCTTTGACTTGAAGCAAACTGAAGACTCTATGGATGAGATTTTTTTTTAAAGGAATTCTATCACAATTTAAGTGGAACACTGAGGTTTGGCACTCTTCTAGCCAATCAAATTGGAGGACATACAAGAGGCAGCTTTCAATTGAGACACAAGTAATACATCTCCTGGGTTAGCCAAAGATGGTTCCTTTTTGGGGGGTGGGGGAAGGGGCATGGAATCACTGTAGATTGAGACTCAGCTGTGGTTGTGTGCAGCATTTGCACACTGTCACTTGGTTGTTCGCTCTTACATCTGGCTATGAGTGAGCAGACAGAATACAAGATAATCTAATACATTTAGTTTAATTGCCATTTCCTTTGCTTAATGTGAAGATAAATATATTTACTGGGGAAAGTATTTGATTGCCAATAAGCAAATCTAGAGATGTAATGAAATGATATAAGATAATCATTCAGGAATTGGGGACACTCAGGTTTTCTTTTAGTCCTAGAGCCCTCTGAGGTAGAATTAGTTCATAAAAACTTTATCCCTTATTACTTAATTAATTCAACCACTCCACTGTTATTTACCTGAGGGACTGCTACTTACGCCTTCCCGGAAGGACACAATGAATTTGCATGGGGAAGATAATCAAACCCTGCTAGTGGATTATTAGTTTTTACACTTATTGTTAGTAATAGCCTTTTAAAAGAATTTGAAATTAGAAGCAAATATATTTTAAATTGTTTAACTATGTAACTTTTAGTGTATAGAATTTTAGTGGTCTTAATTATTTTTATTAAGGCTTCTAAATATGTTTGACATAATATGATAATAGCTATAGTGTTTAACTACTAATACATTAATACCTAAAGAAATTCCATTTCATCAGGAGAAAATACTGAGACTAAGTTAGCAAGGCTTGAGAATTAACTAATATGATGCAATACTTTTCTGTATATTTCATACTTGTTTAACTTGAACGAATATGTTTTTAATAACTCCATATCTAAGCCTTTTTCCATTGAGAACTTTGCTATTGACTTCAGTTGGAGCTGGATCAGGCTCTAGTCTATGAATACATAGTAACTGTTTTATTAACTCAAGATTAAAGGCAAGATTCTGCACTGTAAAGTGAAGAGGCCACACTGTGGCTGAATTCCCTCCCAACCTCCTGGAAGGAATTCAGGTGGTGTCACTCAGAAATCCTTTTGGGGGCTTCCAGATACCTGATGCTTAGGAAGCACAGGATCAAGGCCCTGTTCTCAGCATAACCCTTTTCAGACAGGTAACACCCTTGGGAGGGGTGGGGATGGAGCAGATTTTGAGGAATGCAATGTCATTCTATATAGCTTCTTCAAGAGAGCTGTCCGGTGGGAGAAAAGTTCCTTTTGCCCTAATCTTTCTGCCCCCATGCAGCGTCTTCCCAGAATATGGTCCTAAAAGCATATTTTCAGAACAACAAAGTGCCTGCACCATTTGTTTACAATCTTCAGTAGTTGGTTCAGCATAAAGTGACATTTCACAAGCCTCTTAAGTGGATATTTGGTTTAACCCAATTGTATTAGATTACTGCACAGACCTCCCAGAGTATTTAACTTTAGTAAGTGCATGTGACAGGTCACACACACATATTAATATATGTATGTTATTAATGTACTTTGTGAACATCCTTCAAGCTCCTATTAAAGTGAATGGGAATATTGCCTGAATAAGAATTGTGTAGTGGGGCCCTCCATTTAAACGTAACTTCACCTCAGCTGGCACTTACAAAGCGCTCTATCCCACTTCAGGGTGGTGTGGAGAGATCATTGCTGTGGGTGGGGACCTCTTTGAAGGCAGGAGGCCATAATGATACAGTCCTGTGGCATGGCTGAGTTCTACCCAGATGCTTAGGTGCCTGCACAAAGGTGCTTTAGTCAGCTTTTTTGGTGGAAGTGAGGGTGAATTTTATCTAACGTATTCAAGCAGTATCTACTACCATTATTTCTCATGAAAATAAATCTTGGTAAGTGGTTACAATGTCTGTTGGAGCTAGAGTAAAATTAATTGACCTTTGAAGTTAAAATTAGTTGAAGGAACAAGTATCAGAGGGGTAGCCGTGTTAGTCTGAATCTGTAAAAAGCAACAGAGGGTCCTGTGGCACCTTTAAGACTAACAGAAGTATTGGGAACATAAGCTTTCGTGGGTAAGAACCTCACTTCTTCAGATGCAAGTAATGGATTTCCATTACTTGCATCTGAAGAAGTGAGGTTCTTACCCACGAAAGCTTATGCTCCCAATACTTCTGTTAGTCTTAAAGGTGCCACAGGACCCTCTGTTGCTTTTGAAGGAACAAGTGTCTTAAGCAAGCTATCATTTTGAAATATAGCACAAGTATTTTTTGATAGGAAAATGGCTAGTCCTGTCACGTTCTTTTCATTATGCATGTTGTTCCCTCCCAAAGAAGTGTATTGGAATGTCTACCAAGTATCCTTTCACCAGTTTCTGTATCTTCAGGAAACTCAATGTATCTATTAAAGAATACAGTTCCAAATATTGTACACTGTGTCTAATCCTGTAATTTTCCCACATGGAGACCTGTTGGTGGGTTGAGAATTAGTCAATGGCTATGAAACATATTGGGAACTATGCTATTGCCCAGATCCTGCCATCCTTCCTCATGCTGAGTAATGCCTTACTTCACCAGTAATCCCATTGATTTAAATGGGGTACTCATGGAGTAAGGCCATAGGCACCATGAGTAGGCATGGCAGAATCCAGCCTAATGTAAGAACTTCACTTAAAATAAATTAGGTAGCATGTAAATAATTAAAACCTTTTAAAATTCTCCATTAGCTGATTTCAAACATAAGTAGGGGAAGTGACAACTCTTGCTCAAATATGTAGTAGGCCACTCTCCCCCTTTTTACTTTAGCTACATGCATACATTAGGGCCTCTTTTAAAAAGCCTTGCTCCAGCCACCCTAGTATCTTGTAGTTTCTGATCTGTTTCCTAAAGTGCAGGGACTTCTCAAAAATTCTGCTGCTATAGGTCCTCCTACAGGAATGTGCACTACAAGCCTGGCACATTAGAGCAGCTACTCTGTCTAGGTATTTATATTGCACTCAAAAACATGGTATCTGAATGTCCTGCCTGTATCTTTCATATGGAAGATTGATTGCCATGCTAAGGGGGTGACAGTGACGAGGTATAGCATCCCTCAGAGATAGACCAGGAGGGATGGCCACGCTTGCCTACAGCATGAAAGCACATTTGTTCTAACTTTGATTTCATTTTTCTGAATGAGGCCGTACCCCAGTGCTGTCAGTTGGTGTGCA
Organism: Emys orbicularis; assembly: GCF_028017835.1. Taxonomy (NCBI): domain Eukaryota; kingdom Metazoa; phylum Chordata; order Testudines; family Emydidae; genus Emys; species Emys orbicularis. Next base: position 76,968,731 of record NC_088687.1, on the reverse strand, counting down.
TGTATGTGCTCTCTGTGTGCTGTCCCAGCTCTGCACAGCGAGCTGGCTCAGAAGACTTCGATAGAACTGCCTAGGAAGACCAGACTCAGTTCAGTAGTGAAGGCACTTGGCTGGGTTTATTGTCAACAAAGCATGGTACTAGTGTCCCATAGATTCTACACATACACTAACACACGTACGCCCATTACAATAGACCAGTCAGTCAGCGACGGGACTCTCCACTGCCCCCTAGGCTGGACAAAGGGTTAAGGCAAGGTACCTCAACATTTATAGATTGAGATAAATAACGTACGTACCACCTAATGTGTTTCAGTCATGACATCTGCTTGTTACCTCCCCTTGTACCTTGCTCCAGCTCTCTCAGGCAAAACATCCCTATTTATCACTCCTTTCAAACCCTCTTATCTGGTGTTATGTCAGGATGTACCTGGGCTAATCTTCTGGAATGTGTACACACATACCCAGTATCAGTTGCATCTTATGAGTGCCTGTGTTTTAGCAACACTAGCAGTACCTTTGCCAAAGTCATATGTTGGACAGTGAACTTGCAAGCATCTACTCTAATACACGGCCTTCAGGCCTCACATCAGTCCTTGTGCTCCAGGCTCTCTCTCTTTACTATACCCAAGTCCTCCAGTGATAGAGCAACCACTGACAAACACAGCAATTGAACAAGAAATGTAGGAAATATCCATTCAAAAAGAAGCTGCCAGCCAGATGTGCTTTGGGAAGGGGAGGTGGAAAGAAAGAATCTGAAGTGTAATATGGTATGCAGTTTATGTGCTGCTGTACAACCAGATTTAAGGGTTGCCATAGTTACTGCACTGCTGTTACAGCAGCTGCTATGATTCACTAGATTTAATATTGGCACAACTACATTGGGACATGGCAGGCAGGATTTTCTAAGCTACTGTGCCCAGTAACAGCATTTTTTTTAGTACAACAAACAAAAGCAGTTCTATGTTAACTCATAGTCTTAGTAGCCAAGCAGTCCTATTTCCATAGTACAGGCAAAGACAGATTAATCCATTTTGTTGCCCTCAGCAGAGACTAAAACCATTACCCTTGGCTTTGTGTACCTACAAGCAGGCAGCTAGCAGTTCTCCCCTCCCATTTACCCACTCACTTGATTCTGTTGGCTGCTTCTGGTTCTGGCATGAATTTAAACTTAAATTGGAGAAATAGCGAAGTGATCAGAGACCTTTGGAACATAACCAATTCCACAACGGAGTTAAATCATTTTGAAAATATGAAAATATATATTTCCTCCACCCATTTGCTTTTATTGCATGGCTAGAGCCCGTAGAAGCCATGAGATACATACAGTTAATCATAGGAGAATTCATTCATTTAAGAGACTCACATTCTTAGATTTCATGACTTCACTACCTACATAAATCCAAGTCCCCTGGTATAAAGAGCAAACTACACAGTCTAGTTCACTTTGAGCGCTGATGTTTGGGTTTTCCCCACTGACCATGGCTTGCATCATGCATCTTACTCTTGGTCAATGATTTCACTGAGAAACCTGTCCTTATGCTATCCATTGCTCATGTGAAGTGGGGGAGGGGAAGGAGTGGGGGGTTGTCTCAGACAGCCACAGCCCTTCTAAGCAGGAACCAAACCACTTCTTCAGTGGGTCAGCATTGTCTTTCTGCTCCACCGATCCATTGCTTATGAAGCGTTCCTTTTAAGCAGTTACCAGAGATCTTTCCAGACTCATTTGTCATCTTGTTCTCCAGGTCTTAGGGGTTTGAGGAAAGTTACAATAAAAGTCCCACCTCACAAATGGATTTCACAAGGAATTGTGCAAGTGTCAGCTATGAGTGGCTGCCATAGAAGAGCAGGTTATATAAGCAACACATGCTGGATGCTGACTTTTGCCCTTGAGATTTCAGATAATGTTTATATTTCCCAACAGTGAGTAATGGTTCTGCAGTGGTGCTTGAATCTGTATATATATATATTTTTTGCAGTCTTTAGCCCCACTATATACTGTATACAGTGTACAAGCACAGAGTCACAGATGGGTAAGTATCAAGTTTGGCGATTGGTAGAGTGCTCATACTTTTTGACTTGACCCATTCATTACCTTTTGAATGTTTATTCAATTTACCTTGGTCTAGTAATCAGAACTGGAAATCAAAAGAACAGGTTTATTGTTCAAATTTAATTGTATACTATGCCATGATCCTAGCCAGGTCAGAAATGCCAAGAATTGTAGTTCTTTTGCCTCTGGTGCTGGCTGAAACCATGCAGTGCAGAGAACATTTAAAAAACAAAAACAAAAAACAAAAACACAGCACCACCCACCAAAACAGAAAAGCAAACAAAACAACCACAAAAAATCTTTTCCAAACTAGTTCAAACCACTCATGGTCAGGTGTCTCTCTTATTTTATCCCAACTCTTCTGCACATTCCTAATCATAATATCAACAATTTTCTAAGAGCAGATTTTACGCTAAAGGGGCTAAATCCTCTCAAGAACATAGGAATGGCCATACTGGGTGTCATGGGGTCTACTCATCACTAGGGGCACCTCCTCCTAGCTGCTCTAGGGATTAGGTCCTTCTGGATCTGGGGATGCCATCTGCTGCTCACTACAATCCCTACTGCCACTCTCCTCTCTGTGACTCCAGATGCTCTTTCTTCAGGACGTGGCCCTCTAGCCGGGTCACTATATGTGTTTTCCAATTCTGGGGTATCAAAGTCTTTCTTTACTAGCAATCTCTGGCAGTATTCCCATTCACTGCCCCACGGTACCATTTCCTCAGCAAGTGGCAAGGGAACTTTGGCCCATACTCTGGGTTCCAACTCAGGATCCTTCTAATCATCAGCCAAAGTTTGTTTCCTCCTGGACTTTACTGCCTATCCCTGAGCCCTTTCCTTGTCTTCTGGCTCTCCCCACTCTTTGGGTTTGCCAGCCTCAGAACTCCCTCCTCCCTAGGGAGTAACTGTGGGCTATTTGTCTCTGTAGCACCAAACACTGCTTTCCTGCAGCCCCCTCTGCTATGAGCTTCCTACCTCTATAAACCCATCCCAGATCGTTCCCCCTCAGCTGGACTCCCTCATTCAGTCAGGGGATAAACTAAACCACCTGATTCCTCTCAGATCTGGCCTATCAGATTAATTGGCCCCCTTCTTAGCCTACATTAACCCTTTCAAGATTAGTGTGGGATGAAAACACCCCATCGCATTGGGTCAGACCAATGGTCCATCTAGCCCAGTATCCTGTCTTCTCAACACCAGATACTTCAAACGGAATGAACATTTACCCTCTGTTGTCCAGTCCCAGCATCTGGCAGTCAGGTTTAGGGACACCCAGAGAATGTGGTTGCATCTCTGACCATCTTGGCTAATAGACACTGATGGACCTGTCCTCCATATCTTATTCTCTTCATTGGGTAATAAGCTCTTCATAAATGCCTTTCCCAGGAGGGTTAGAAAAAGATTTGTACGTGCTAATTAAACCTCATATAGTAAGAATATAATAGTTATGTAAACAAATTGCACTAATAGAATTGCAACTTTGAACTCAATGAGAGTCATCCTGCTAATTGAAGTACCACTTTTCAATTTCCCTTTGCAATTGGCATGGCTAAAGTCATTTCCTATTGTGCTTTATGCTGAATGTTTTACAGCTCAATTAAACTCTCTCCCAGCAAAATGAACAGCTGAGACATAAATCCAGTTGCCAAAGTGGTCTCAAATCATAATAATTTCAATGGGAAAGGTAAAACAAAAGCCATTTACAGAAAAATTTCACTATGGCATGTCCACTAAGGTAAGTAACTGCACTCTTGGGAAACATTCTCAATATTACAGTATTATTGTTTGCTATTTTGCAAACCTTGTTTTTAACATAAACAGTAACAAAAGTAAAAAGTGAGGCTGCTGTATATACATTTGATCCTCTTAACTTCTCATAGTAACCCCTTTAAATTGTGGTTATACTGAAAAGTTACTATGAAAATAGCACCTGAGGGCTCCGTGTTTGTTGTTTCTGTATGGTTCTCATATCATATTTGCACAGTTTATGAGTAAAACGTTAGCTTTCCTAACTACCAACCCTGCAAGCTCAGCCTGGGATCTGAAAGTCAACCTACATTTATTTCTAGCTCCCACGTTACCACAAGTAACATTTTTTGCAACTGGAACTTAGTTAAAAATTCCCGGTCAAAACCTTTGTTAAGGTGACACCAAGGTTAAGAGTACGTACTGTATCAACAACAAAAATCTAAAGTTCCTTACAAGAAAGCTGTACTGAGTAATAGTAACAGCCATTAAAAAGCTAAAAAAATTAGTTAGTTTAAGCTTAAAGAAACCAAATCATTTGAACGTATGGACATTCACAGTTAATCCAAATTACCTTAAATTTTCTCCTAGCCCGCATCTTCTTTGTGAGTGAACTATCAAAAGCATACCTAGGAGAGCATTGGTTACATTCATACTAAGGCTGATGCTTTTTTCACTACTCTAAGCTTTGCTCTCATCTCATAATGGTTATAATTTCATGATCTGGGCTTAGAACATTTGTATATGGGAGATAAACTAGCTCAATGTCTAATTTCATGTGGATAACTAGCTGGCCTTTGGAATCTTAGTCCCTGATCCTGAAAGTCACTGAGCTTCTCTAGCATTTCACAAGATCAGACTATTAGGCTTCTATCCTGCAAGAAGCTTTTTATGGAGCTGCCATCTTGAGGGCTGCAGGAAGGGTGCCCCACTCTTGTATATCCCCTAAGAATCACAGGGAGGGGGCCTCAAGAAGCACAGGGAATGAAATTCCTGTCTGGAGGCAACTTATAAAAATTTCAGAGGGATCATGGGGGTGTGCAGCACATCTTGGGCCTTCCCCCCACTCCCTTCTGGTGGATCTCCTGAGATTCAAATGAGGAAGCCCAGTTGTCTGGAGATGCACAGAAGCAGGGCTCCATCAGGGTAACTTAAGTCTCTCAAAGAATACTTGTGGCCATTGGCGGCACCTCCAGCTCCCATGGTCATTAGGAGACTGGTTAGTTCTGACATAGCCCCCATGCCTTGCAAGCTTTCAGGGTTGGAGGGTCCAAAACTCATCCACCAGTGAACCTTAAGATAATCTTCAGGGCCAAACTAAAACACACCACTTCTTTCCCCCTGCAGACCATAGAAAATGTATTTATTATCCACAGCAAGCTAAAACTGAATCATTGGTCACTTAACAAGCCTAAACAGGAACATCAGTCTCCTAGTCAGGATCTGCTAAGTGTAGAAAAGCTTCCAGTGAGTGGGGTGATTATAAGGAACTCCAATGAGGCTGTTGGTTTTGTGGACAGTGTGGGTCCTACAGAGCCTAGAGAGGCTTGCATGGGGTAAAGGCAACAAGCATCCAAAGGCTTGCAGCGGAGTATACATGTTGGGTGACTAGTGAGCCTCTTAAGGTCTGCAGGAGGGGTAGAATGCCCCATTTTCCCCCTGACCCCCATATTTCCCTTCTTCAGTGCTCCCCATTTTGCTTCCTCTTCCCCACTGCAACCCCTCTTTGCCCCAGCTATGGTGGCATTTCCCAAGAACACTTGCTGCTACCATGCCAAACTCTATGTTCTTCCCAGTCCAGCTACACCACACCTCCTAACACCCACAACAAGTGAGTTCCACAAGACAGAGGGGTTAAGAGCCTACCAAATGACTTCAAGGATTAGGACCACAGAAGTCCTTCTCTTCACCCATCCCCATAGAATAGATGGACCTAATAAACATAACTGTGATTGTGTCCCCACTATACTCTTAATTCTCAAGCTAGGATCTGGCAAAAAAGTTCTAGACAAAAATTGCATTACTGGTGGTCACTTAGACATTTTCAATATAATAATGGTTTATGTGTTTAACTTCAATTTTGGTGGGAAAATCTCCTTTCTCCACTGAGAAGCCTCTCTAGCTATGAGTTGATACTAAGAAGTCTCCCTGTTTGGAAAAGGGCTACAGATTTACAGTTTTTAATGAAAGTTTATGCCTCCATCAGTTATTTTCCCTCCTATTTTTAGGTCACAGCATCCAAAAGGTCATTCTGATGTTAATATTTAAAATCTTAACTCTGAAAGTTTAAAATATGTTAAACTTTTGGCACTGTGGTGAACACCTCTGTTTCTATGTAGTCGTAATTCAGGGATCCCTTTGATAAGCCACTTTAGATCTGTAGAAAAAATTGAGTTTGACCCTTGACTTAGAGTATGTCTACACTGGAATTAGACACCTGCAGCTAGCCTGTGCCAGCTGGCTTGGGCTTGTGGGGCTCAGGCTAAGGGGCTGTTTAATTATAGTGTAGACATTTGGGCTCAGGCTGCAGCCTGTGCTCTAGGACCCTCCCAGCTTGCAGGATGTCTACGCTGCAATTAAACAGCCCCTTAGGCCAAGCCCAATGAGCATGGGGCTGTGATGGATTTTTAATTTCAGTATACACATACCTTAATGCCAACATTCCTTTGTGTAAGGCTTTTAGAAAGGGAACCAAAATCAGGCTCAAAATGGAAACTCAGTTGAACCCTTAACAAGGTAGATTCTGATGGTGATGCATAAGTGAGAAAAGAACATGGATCCCTCACGTTACCTGGTTGGGCTCTGAACTGATGGGTGTAAAAAGTTGTGAAAGCTTATTTTTAAGTAATCAGATATGACTCAGACTATATACAGAGATCATAACTATTGCATGAGAGGGTGTTATTTTTACATGGCCATAAACTACACATTAGATAGTTCAAGAAGCTATGACAGTACAAGAGTGATTGCTTCATTACAAAATTTAAGATGAAAATATCCAGAAGCATTTCTAGTCAAATTCTTCTCTCATTGTCTTTATAGTGTAGGGAAGCATCAAAATATGATATTGAATATTAATGTGTGGAAAATGCACAATTTTAACTTTTTTTCTCATCTAAAGTATTAAATAGAACAAATTACCTGCTTTATTCAATAAAAACCTTTAGCCCAGGAGTATTTTATAAAACATGGGATTCACTAATAACACAATAGCACTAAATATAACAATTTTCAAAAATGCAATTTTCAAAAGGGATAGATTCACCAAGGAACTTCGGTGTGAGATGCTGACACTCAGAGCCTGCTTGCTGGATTGGGTGCTGCCAGTGAGTTAGGTGGAGGAATGTCTATCTTCTCCCTGTTTGTGCATCGCTTAGGTATCCAGACACCTGAAGTGAGGCTGCAGTGCACATGAGCAAATGCAGAAACATAGACACCAAGGGACCTTTTACAGTGAAAAATGTAGGCCCTGAGCAAGTTTAGGAGCCTATCGGGTTCAGCAGCAGCTGATCAGGGGGTTTGTGAATCCTAGGGGGCTGAGTATGGAATTTAGGTGCCAAAAGTGGCAGTTAGTTGCCTAAGACCTTTTTGTGAGTCTAGCCCTTAGGCTTCTGGAAATACACAGGAAAGTTCTCAAGAATCTCCAGTGATAAACAGGGTCCTCCAGTCATCCTTTGGATCAATGGTATGGTGGTTTTCACAAGTGTCATACAGCCATTGAAGGGAGTCTACCAGATACAACCCTCCTTTGCTGAGCAGGTCTCCCATACAGCGACCACAGATAGGAAGAGAGATGGTTACACAGTAGAAGGAAACGTGATGTGTAGCAACCAATCTGCTTTGCACAACTCCCTGATCCCAGTATCTCCTCTGTGCAACAAGGGCTGTTCTTCTTTCCATGTTGTGCAAGTGGATGGAACATATGATTCACACTGTTTCATACAGCTGTATTTAGTCTGGTTGAAGAGTTAGACCATATTTGAAATAAAAAAGTTTTTTCTAAGCAAAAATTTTTTTTTTTAATTTTCCATTTCTGGGATGAAACCAGAAAATGAAAAATTGAGTGTGTGTTCAGTTTTTAGTTTTGGCGGGCTTTGAGTATTGTTTTTCCTGCTCCCCCTTTCTCACTGGCAAAGTAGAAAAAGGGGACCGAAGAAAAAAAAAAAGAGGTAAAAAGGGGGGAAATGTGTGGGAGGGAGGGGAAAAAATGTAAAAATGAAGACTTTAAACAAAAATGTTCCAATAAAATTTGGAGGGGTGTAAAATGGTTTCTTTTCAGAACCTGTAGAAGGGGTATAATGGAAATTTTCATGATTTCTCCCTAATCCCCTTCCTTCTTTTGACCAGCTCTAGTCATATCACTAACTAAAAATGTTGTTGTGGAATAAAATTTCATATTGCATATTCCCAGGAATAGTGTGACTTTTCATAAGCTGAAAATATTGTTTAGGCATATATTATTTGGAAAAGGATAATTATAATTTCACTGGTTTAGATACTATTGTACTTTTATAATAATAGATATTGTAACATTTTAGAGGAAGCATTGTGAAATGAAAATGCATGCATGCCATATAATGCAGTCTTGATCAGCATGTATCTTAATGTTTGTCAAAAAATGAGGATTTAAAAGTCAAAATGAAATACCTAAAATTAAATATAGTTTGAGCTTTAAAGAAATTGACCGTGATTTTCAAAAATGGGTTCCTGGAGTGGGATCTTATGGCTATAGTTAGGCATTTAAATAAATGCCTTATTTTCAAAAGTTCTGGACATTGGACAGTTCCTATTGACTACTGTGAGCTGCCAGGGGCTCAGGACTTTTGAAAGTCAGGCCACTTAATTAGTAGCCTAAATAAGAATTTAGGAACTGAAGTTTATGCAAACATTTTTGAAAATCTTGGCTATCAACTGAAGGATTTCCAAGTAGCTACAAGATCTTTATATTTTTTAATAACTTTAAGCCATCATGAATATCACAATAGCTCCATGCCACAGACTGACATAGTATCTCATAAAGGCTCTTTTTGAGATGTTATTGTGTCAGACTTTCTTGTGGTAGGTCCTTCTAAAAATATACATTAAACTGATAAAAGTATATTTAAGGAACATTAATATTATGACCAACAGACAAAAGTAAAAAGGTATCATTTTTTTAAACTGGGATTTGCAACATTAGGGCCAGTCTGTTAAAGGTATTTAGGTGTCTAACAATGCATATAGGCGTCTAGTGGGATCTTCAAAAGCACTTAGGTGTCTTACTCCCACTGATTTCAATGGAAGACAACTCCCTTATGCACCTTTGAAAATCATAGCCTTACTTCTCAAACTGAGCCGCCTCTTCCAAGAAAGTAAGAAGTGCAGATTTGCCCATGTAAAGGTATCTGGTAAATGCTTAGATGCTACAGTGATGGGCACTACAGAAAATTGTTAACTAAACAAATAGACAGATTTCCTTACAGGGATTTACGAAAAGATTTCCAGACTTGCAAATAATAAACATGCTGGTAAAAGAAATGATGATGCTAGCTGACTCAAACATAACCCATTATGTATTATTCTGAGAGCTACTGTTATAGCCTAAGGTGAAACATACCTGTAGACATTCTTTTTACATGGTTTAGAAAAACTGCCTCTAGCAAGGCATAAAGAAAACAGTGGACCAAATTCATCCCTGTTCCAACTCCATTGATGTCAATAGAGTTTGTATAGGATTGAATTTGGCCCAATGTCACAAGTAATTTTAAATTGTTTTGCCTTGCTTTATTCTATTAGTAGTTAAATGTTGTCATACTTATTCCTATTTGCTCTTTGTATTGTCTGTGAGGAATATACTTGTTGTAAAATGAGCAGGGATTATTTGCAAATACATATTTCTGAAAATATCATGGAAATGCATGCTTACAGAAGCACATTTGTGGGAAATTGTAGCTCCAAGTGGACTGGATTATGATCTACTGGGTCAAAGAAGGAATATTCTCTATCCATCTTTTCTTAAACTAGTTGCCTTAGTGAATTTATAGATTGGATTTTTGGTGAGTACTTACTAATAATACTAAGCCCACTGTGTTCTAGGTGTTTCTAGACAGATATAAAGGAATTGTAGATACATTCTATCCTATTACCAAATGCAATGGGATTTATGAAAATAACTCCTTGTAATGCTAATCTGTTACCTGTTTTGATCCTTTATGAATTGATTTGCAGAATCCTTTATTTTTCTGTGTAAAAAGTTTCCCACAAATGCTTTCTGTATACACCCATCAACAGTTCATGATTTATAGATATCACAAGTGGCATTAGCATTTTAAATCAGTCAGCCAGGGAGCAACTGCTGATGTGGATTGCTTTACTGGCTAGACAGACTGGTTACTTTGTAAACCTTGCCTGTGTGTGAGTACAGTAAGTGGAGTCTCCTGTTGATTTCCTCATTTCATTACCCTCCTTTGGCAGAAACTGATGGCATTCGATTTCTTTCCTATGAGTCAAGGATAACTTAGCACTTATATAGTACTTTACATGTTTAAAATCACTGTTTCATTAGTCAGTATTTGCACAACAACATTTAGATGTCTGCTGAGGAGGTGGGAAGATGCAACAACAAAAACATCACAAACACTTTGTAACAGTTTGGACACTGTGTTGCAGAAAAGTGACAGCATCTAAAATTAGACAAAACTGATCTAATGACTTCTGAGATCCCATGATCCCTATTGACTGCATAGCAGTAATGAGTCTCTCTAATCTATGGTGGCAGCTGGATCTTTGTACAGCCATTAAGAGGAAAGGGCAGGAGGAGATTCCTGCTTGTTATAAGCATAAGGTAGTGGTGCTTCTTAGGACTTAGAAGAAAGAACAAAACAGACAGAGGCATTAAAACAGAAATATATATAGAACAATGAACTGACTGTATTTATGTACTACTGCCCTTTACTGGATAGAATCAGGACTGCTGTAAGGGTCCTACACTTTCCCTGACCTTCTCTTGTTGCTAACATACCTGTAGAAACCCTTCTTGTTACCCTTCACATCCCTTGCTAGCTGCAACTCCAATTGTGCTTTGGCCTTTCTGATTACACCCCTGCATGCTCGAGCAATATTTTTATATTCTTCCCTAGTCATCTGTCTTGTAATATTTCTTGTAAACTTCCTTTTTGTGTTTAAGCTCAACAGATTTCTCTGTTAAGCCAAGCTGGTCGCCTGCCCTATTTGCTATTCTTTCTGCACATCGGGATGGTGTGTTCCTGAGCCCTCAATAAGGCTTCTTTAAAATACAGCCAGCTCTCCTGGACTCCTTTCCCCCTCATATTAGCCTCCCAGGGAAACCTGCCCATCAGTTCACTGAGGGAGTTAAAGTCTGCTTTTCTGAAGTCCAGGGTCCATATTCTGCTGCTCTCCTTTCTTCCTTTTGTCAGGATCCTGAACTTGACCATCCTATGGTCATTGCTGCCCAGGTTGCCACCCACTTCTATTTTCCCTACCAATTCTTCCCTGTTTGTGAGCAGAAGGTCAAGAGGAGAATGACCCCTAGTTGGTTTCTCCAGCACTTGCACCAGAAAGTTGTTTCCAACAATCTTCAAAAACTTCATTGATTGTCTGTGCATTGCTGTATTGCTCTCCCAGCAGATGTCAGGGTGATTGAAGTTCCCCATGACAACCAGGGCCTGTGATCTGAAAACTTCTGTTAGTCGTCCGAAGAAAGCCTCATCTACCTCATCCTCCTGGTCCGGTGGTCTATAGCAGACGCCCACCACGACATCACCCTTGTTGCTCTCGCCTCTAAACTTAACCCAAAGACTCTCAACAAGCTTTTCTCCAGTTTCATACTGGAGCTCTGAGCAATCAGACTGCTCTCTTACATACAGTGCAACTCCTCCATCTTTTCTCCCCTGCCTGGCCTTCCTGAACAGTTTATACCCATCCATGACAGTGCTCCAGTCATGTGAGTTACCCCACCAAGTCTTTGTTATTCCAATCACATCATAGTTTCTTGACTGTGCCAGGACTTCAAATTCTTCCTGCTTGTTTCCCAGGCTTTTTGCATTCATGTACAGGCACCTAAGATAACTAGCTGATTGCCCTACTTTGTCAGTATGAATCAGGAGGCCTCCCATGTTGCACCCCCCTCCTTGTGTTTCCTCCCGGTATCCCACTTGCCTCAGGGCTTAGGTCTCCATCCCCCAGTGAACCTAGTTTAAAGCCCTCCTCACTAGATTAGAAAGCATGCCTGAGAAAATGCTTTTCCCTCTCTTCGTTAGGTAGATCTCATCTCTTCATAGCAATCCTTCTTCCCAGAAGAACATCCCATGGTTGAAGAATCTAAAGCCCTCTCTCCGACACCACCTGCACAACCATGCATTTACTTCCACAATTCGATGGTCCTTACCTGGGCCTTTTCCTTCAACAGGGAGGATGGATGAGAACACGACTTGTGCCTTTTGTATTCTTGGATGGAGGTTATCTGGACTCCCTGATTTAGTCCCATTTAGCTGTTTGAGTTTGACTTCCACCTCAGATGTGGTAATTTCTACTTCCATATTGTCGTTGCCATTAACCACAGTGCCACTACCTCTAAGCTGTTCAGTAGCCATATTAAAAACTGAGGCAAAGTATTTATTTAGATGTTGGGCCATGCCTAGATAATCTTTAATCTCTACCTCATCCTCAGTGGTTAGTTGTCCAACTTCTTGTTTCCTTGTTTTCTTCTTATTTATATGGCTATAGAACCTTTTAATATTGATTTTAATTCACTTTGCAAGGTCCAACTCTTCTTGGCTTTTGGTAGTTCTCACTTTATCCCGACACTTTCTGATCTCCAAGAAGTAGTTGCTGAACCAACAAGAGGGGATGCCATTTTAGATTTGGTTTTGGTGAGTAGAAATTAAGGAAATTAAGGAATTTTAAGGAAAATTAAGGAAATTAGTTAGGGAAGTGGATTGGACTGAAGAACTTGTGAATCTAAAGGCGGAGGAGGCCTGGAATTACTTCAAGTCAAAGTTGCAGAAACTATCCCAAGAAAGGGGAAAAATTCATAGGCAGGAGTTGTAGACCAAGCTGGATGAGAATCATTGAATGTCAGGGTTGGAAGGGACCTCAGGAGGTCATCTAGTCCAACCCTCTGCTCAAAGCAGGGCCAATCCCCAGTCAGATTTTTGCCCCAGATCCCTAAATGGCTCCCTCAAGGACTGAACTTACAACCCTGGGTTTAGCAGGCCAATGCTCAAACGACTGAGCTATCCCTCCCCTGGTGATTAAGAAAAAGCAGAAAGCCTACAAGGAGTGGAAGATGGGAGGGATCAGCAAGGAAAGCTACCTTATTGAGGTCAGAACATGTAGGGATAAAGTGAGAAAGGCAAAAAGCCATGTAGAGTTGGACCTTGCAAAGGGAATTAGAACCAATAGTAAAAGGTTCTATAGCCATATAAATAAGAAAACAAAGAAAGAAGAAGTGGGACCGCTAAATACTGAGGATTGAGTGGAGGTTAAGGATAATCTAGGCATGGCCCAATATCTAAACAAATACTTTGCCTCAGTCTTTAATGAGACTAATGAGGCGCTTAGGGATAATGGCAGGATGGCAAATGGGAATGAGGATATGGAGGTAGATATTACCATATCCGAGGTAGAAGCCAAACTCGAACAGCTTAATGGGACTAAAGCAGAGGGCCCAGATAATCTTCATCCAAGAATATTAAAGGAACTGGAACATGAAATTGCAAGCCCATTAGCAAGAATTTTTAATGAATCTGTAAACTCAGGGGTTGTACCGTATGGCTGGAGAATTGCTAACATAGTTCCTATTTTTAAGAAAGGGAAAAAAGGTGATCCGGGTAAGTACAGACCTTTTAGTTTGACATCTGTAGTATGCAAGGTCTTAGAAAAATTTTTGAAGGAGAAAGTAGTTAAGGACATTGAGGTCAATAGTAATTGGGACAAAATACAACATGGTTTTACAAAAGGTAGATTATGCCAAACCAACTTGATCTCCTTCTTTGAGAAGGTAACAGATTTTTTAGACAAAGGAAACGTAGTGGATCTAATTTACCTCGATTTCAGTAAGGCATTTGATATGGTTCTACATGGGGAATTATTAGTTATATTGGAAAAGATGGGGATCAATATGAAAACTGAAAGGTGGATAAGAAACTGGTTAAAGGAGAGACTACAATGGGTCATACTGAAAGGTGAAGTGTCAGGGTGGAGGGAGGTTACTAGTGGAGTTTTCCTCAGGGATTGGTTTTGGGACCAAATTTATTTAATCTTTTATTACTGACCTTGGCACAAAAAGTGGGAGTGTGCTAATAAAGTTTGTGGATGACACGAAGCTGGGAGGTATTGCCAATACAGAAAAGGACCGGGATATCATACAGGAAGATCTGGATGACCTTGTAATCTGGAGTAATAGTAATAGGATGAAATTTAATAGTGAAAAGTGCAAGGTCATGCATTTACGGATTAATAACAAGAATTTTTGTTATAAGCTGGGGACTCATCAGTTGGAAGTAAGAGAGGAGAAGAAGGACCTCAGAGTATTGGTTGATCACAGGATGACTATGAGCCGCCAATGTGATATGGCTGTGAAAAAAGGTAATGCGGTCTTGGGCTGCATCAGGCGAAGTATTTCCAGTAAAGGTAAGGAGGTGTTAGTATTGTTATACAAGGCACTGGTGAGACCTCATCTGGAATACTGTGTGCAGTTCTGGTCTCCCATGTTTAAGAAGGATGAATTCAAACTGGAACAGGTACAGAGAAGGGCTACTAGGATGATCTGAGGAATGGAAAACCTGTCTTATGATAGGAGACTCAAAGAGCTTGGCTTGTTTAGCCTAACCAAAAGAAGGCTGAGGGGAGATATGATTGCTCTCTATAAATATATCAGAGGGATAAATACCAGGGAGGGAGAGGAATTATTTAAGCTCATTACCAATGTGGACACAAGAACAAATGGAAATAAACTGGCCATCAGGAAGTTTAGACTTGAAATTAGATTAAGGTTTCCAACCATCAGAGGAGTGAAATTCTGGAACAGCCTTCCAAGGGGAGCAGTGGGGGCAAAAGACATATCTGGCTTCAAGACTAAGCTTGATAAGTTTATGGAGGGGATGGTATGATGGGATAGCCTAATTTTGGCAATTAATTGATCCTTGACTATTAGCGGTAAATATGCCCAATGGCCTGTGATGGGATGTTAGATGGGGTGGGATCTGAGTTACTACAGAGAATTCTTTCCTGGGTGTCTGGCTGGTAAGTCTTGCCCACATGCTCAGGGTTTAGCTGATCGCCATATTTGGGGTCGGGAAGGAATTTTCCCCCAGGGCAGATTGGCAGAGGCCCTGGGTTTTTTTTGCCTTCCTCTGCAGCATGGGGCATGGGTCACTTGCTGGAGGATTATCTGCACCTTGAAGTCTTTAAACCATGATTTGAAGACTTCAATAGCTCAGAGATAGGTTAGGGGTTTATTAGAGGAGTGGGTGGGTGAGATTCTGTGGCCTGCGTTGTGCAAGAGGTCAGACTAGACGATCGTAATGGTCCCTTCTGACCTTAAAGTCTATGAGTCTATGTAGTTTTCCTTGCTGATCCCTCCCATCTTCCATTCCTTGTAGGCTTTCTGCTGTCTCTTAATTACCTGTCTGAGATGCTTGCTCATCCAGTTTGGTCTGCAAACTTCCCTATGAATTTTATCCACTTGCTTGGGATGCAGGCTTCAGATAGTTTCTGCAACTTTGACTTAAAGTAATTCCAAGCCTACTCCACACTGAGATCTTTGAGTTCCTCAGTCCAGTCCACTTCCCTAACTAATTCCCTTAATTTTTTTTTTTAAAGTTAGCCCCTTTGAATTCAAGGATTCTAGTATCAGATCTATTTTTGTTTATCTTTCCATTTAGTTTAAACTGAATTGGCTCATGATCTCTTGAACCAAGGTTATCCTCTACAATCACTTCTTCTAGGACGTCCTCACTACTCAGCAATACCAAATCTAAAATGGCATTACCTCTTGTTGGTTCAGTGACTATTTGGTGAAGAAATCTGTCAGCTATCACATCCAGGAAAATCTGGGCTCTACTGTTATTAGTAGCACTTGTCCTCCAACCTACATCTGGGAAGTTAGAAGTCTCCCATAATCACACAATTCCAAGTAGTAGTTATTTCATTAAAAACATTAACGAGGTCTCTATCCATATCCAAATTGGATCCTGGTGGTCTGTAGCATACCTCAAGCTCTTACCCAGGGGAACCTCTAGTAGCTTTCTTCCCCAAAGTGATTTTGGCCCAAACAGACTAGGTCTTATCCATTCCATCACTTGTAAGTTTTTTACAGTCTCCCTCATCATTAATATACACTGCTACTCCACCACCTTTGCCTTTATAGCCGTCTTACCAGAACAGCATGTGCCCTTCAATACTTGTACTCCAGTCATGACTACTATTCCACTATGTTTCTGTTATCCCTATAATATCTGGTTTCACTTCCTGCACAAGTCATTCTAGTTCCTCCATTTTGTTATCCAAGCTCCTTGCATCGGTATACAAACATCTTAATTGTTGCTGCTTGGCTTTGTCCACATTCCTCGTCTGATTGGATACGGCCATTCTTCTGCCAGTATTGCCTACCTTACTCTTAGCTTTATTGGTATCAGCACTAATCTTTCCTCTTAATGTCCATTCTCCTCCCTGCTGCTGTTTCTTTTTCCTCCCTCTCCATGTTAAAATAAGGCATGAAAATTACATGAGCATCCCCCTACCATCTCCCCATAGTTTCTAATTTAAAGATTTTTAAATCAGTTCTGCCAGCCTCCATCCCAGAAGTCTTTTTCCCTCTGTACTCAGGTGAAGTCCATCCCATGAGAATGTCTTCTGTCCATGAATGAATGCCTCCTAGTGGTCAACATCCCAAAGCCCTCCTTATACCACCACTGCCTGAGCCATCTGTTGATCATCATAATCTTGTCTCACCCTCATTCTCCTTTTCTAGAGATATGTAGAAGCCCACTGAAGATCACCTGGGCCTCCATTTCCTTAAGCGTCTAGTTGCATCATTTGTTCCCACATGAAGGACAATCAGTGGATTCTTTCCTGCTCCCATTAGGATTCTCTTCAGCCTCAGTCCACATTCCCTATCTTAGCTTCTGGCAGACAGCACACCTTTCTGTTCTCCGGATCAGTTCTGGTGACAGGCCTGTCTGTTCTTCTTAGTAGGGAGTCTCCAATCACATGGACCTGCCTTTTCCTGGTGATGGTGTGATTCTCTCGCCTTCCTCCTGTTTTTTCTAGCTGCAAGTCCTTTTGTCTTTTATTCTCCCTAAACAGCCAAGACTGGTTTACAACTCACCCTACTATACAAGTTTAATATAAAAATGGTCTCAAGGCTAGATCATCTTGTTCTACAGTTACCACCCTCTGTCTCCCAAAAGAAAAGAAAATGGACAATGCCATCTTTCTAAATCCATTCCCCTGATGTTTCAGCTCTCCACCTACATCACAAGGACTATACATGCTGTCAGTGTCTTTGCATTGACATAGTGTAGGTTCTCAGATACCAGAATGATGGGTGGGTTACAAGAAACTGAACAGAATAGATTGCAGTCACATTTCTATTTCATTACATGCTACTAAGGAAAGCATCAATTAGTATAACTGGCAGAAGAAAAGTATATCTTAAAAGACATTTTAAAAGACCCAAAATATATGGCGGGTTATTATTGCACTGTGGATGACCCCATTTTGGGCAATTCCAAAATGATACAGCATCTGCCAAGAGTGAAGGATAGCCTCTTATGAATGCCAATGTCAGGGCTGCAATATGTTGTTGTTTGAGGACAGATGGGAGTTATTCAGACAAGTGGTGCTGAGTTCCTCTCTTTCTCATAAGGTTTCATTCAGTCTAAACCACTTATGATTTTTTAGATAGAAGTTGAAGGACACTTTTTGCACAGGGATAAGTTTTTTCCTTAATATGGAGTGCATTTTCCCCACTAGCAGCAGACAATAATGCTATTCTTTCTATTTAAATGACCACTTTAGGCATGATTAATTGCTGTTATGCACCATCTAAGGATTTTCTAAAGAACAATACTACTGACATTTATGCACAGTGACACAGACAGATTTATGGACAGGCCCTGTGCTGTTCTATACAACAAGACTGACTCATAAATAAAATCCAGCTAAAAACAGATCAAGAGTTTAGAAAATTAAATCTATTAAAAATGGTACTTATAATTATGAAGCCAATTCCCAGGAAGGCACTGAAAAGGCTCAGCATTTTAAATGCCTGCAAAACACCCAATGCCCATGCATATGCCAGAGTTGCCCATCTGCAAAAAGTATAGTCATGTTCTGACTGCTAAATATTTTAACCCAAATTCAGATCTTAGAGTTGCTTTTTTCAAACAAACAAAAAAACCAGAAGTGGTTAAAATCCATTTGGAAAAGCTGTGGGGACTAAATACATTTATAATCTAATCTTTACATCACAGACAAATAATTAAATGGACACTGTTTTACACAACTTACATACAATGTTTTCCCTACCCCATTATCAAATATGCACTATCTCAATGGCTTTCTAGGTTCTTTTGCTGGTTTTCAAAAGAAAGAAGTTTAGCTGTGTGAGTAAGGCTGGGTACAGGCTGATACTCTTGAATAAAAATAGCCATCTTCTTTTGAGTTCTATATAAAACACAAACAAAAATGAAAATCACTTCTCATCAAATGGAGAATGTCAAAAATCAGTAGGGGAGAGAATATTTTCTAGCCCCTTATAAAAATCAAATGAAGAAAAATGGAGTAACTTGTCAGAACATGTTTGGAGAAGGATGAAACACAAGTCACAAAGATTCAACCACAGTCTTTTTGCAGGTACTTAGAAGTGACACAATAAAAGCAGATGTTGATTTTTATATCTAAAAGAACTTAATGTAAACTATCACACTAGAAAGTCATTTTATCTGGAGGCTTTAATGAACTAAAATTCTTTGGGCTCAATCCTACTCCCATTATCCACAATTTCTCATTGGCAAACAAATAATTTTAGCACAGTGTTATACTGCACTTTGATAAGTACAGAAGGATCATGGAATTGCTATGGTGTTGGCATACGTCTAATTAAAATCATAACAGTTCTGATTTTGTGTTGTGCTATGAAAGGATGGTAACCCCTTTATAGTAAGAGTGCAATTATAAAGAGTTAATGGTAGTTACCAACTGATTAACTGATTTACCATTTATTAAAACATCTATAATTACAGATTGTTATAGTGTCCAGCAGGTAAATATGTAGCTTATTGCCATCTATAACATGTTTTATGGATGTGCGTAACAGTGGGTGAGTGCTATCCTTGAAAAGTACCAGAAGACAGCATTCTGGCTCCTAAAAAAAGTGCCAGAAAGGCATCCTGGAGTATTCTGGTGGAAATCAAACACCAGTGCTTATAACCATTTATCACACATACTACTCACATCTTTATAACATCCATTAATCATTAACCCTTAATAAGCCATTTACAAATATACTCAATGTAAAATGTGACTAAAATATGCAGAGGAAATAGTTCCTTCATGGAATAGTTGGAATATGATGGAATTCAATATAGCATATAGTACATCTTTCTGAATTATTCATACACAGAGCAAACAGATACTATTCTGTCAGAATGACCTTTATTTTAGATATAGTGAACAAGTAAATGCTCCATGTGAGAGCACAAAAGTACCTGTCTCACCTCTGACAGCACTAAACCGAATTAAAAATAGTTGCCTCTCTCTACAATTGTGAGAATCCTTAGAGATTTAAAAGAGCAGTGTGGAGAAAACAAAGGAATAACAGTTACACAGCTAAATATATTGTGACAAAGTTCCTCCTCTACCTTGGTGGGTCCTGCGCTTATCGGCGGATTTTCTTTCCTCAGAGATTCACCATGTGGGTTGGGGAACAGCCCAGAGACTTTCCCCTCTGGAAGAACCCACAGTCCAGGTCAATTGGGAGGTTTGGGGGGAACCCAGGCCCGCCCTCTACTCCGGGTTCCAGCCCAGGGCCCTGTGGACTGCAGCTGTCTATAGTGCCTCCTGTAACAGCTGCATGACAGCTACAACTCCCTGGGCTACTTCCCCATGGCCTCCTCCAAACACCTTCCTTATTCTCACCACAGGACCTTCCTCCTGGTGTCCGATAACGCTTGTGCTCCTCAGTCCTCCAGCAGCACACCCTCTAACTCTCAGCTCCTTGCGTCTCTTGCTCCCAGCTCCTCACACTCTCGCACTACAAACTGAAGTGAGCTCCTTTTTAAAACCCAGGTGCCCTGATTAGCCTGCCTTAATTGATTCTAGCAGCTTCTTCTTAATTGGCTCCAGGTGTCCTAATTAGCTTGCCTGCCTTAACTGGTTCTAGCAGGTTCCTGATTACTCTAGTGCAGCCCCTGCTCTGGTCACTCAGGGAACAGAAAACTACTCATCCAGTGACCAGTATATTTGCCCTCTACCAGACTCCTGTACCCCACTGGTCTGGGTCTGTCACATATCCCTCCCCCCTGCTCAACGCCAAGGGGTTGGGCAGCTTGGGACGCCAGACAGTGCACACGTGACAAGCCATCGGCGTTGCCATGACGGCTCCCTGCTCTGTGTTGCACACGGAACTGGAAAGGTTGGAGGGATAAGAACCCTCTGGTCACCCTTGCGTTCTTCTCCTTGTTCCGCTGCATCCATTGAAGAGGGGCATGGTCGGTCACGAGGACAAATCTGCGCCCGAGCAGGTAGTAGCGCAATGTTTCCATGGCCCATTTTACAGCGAGGCATTCTCTCTCCACCACTGCATATTTTTGTTCCCTTAGAAGGAGTTTCCGACTGAGGTATAGAATTGGGTGTTCCTCCTCCCCGACCATCTGTGATAGAACGGCCCCCAACCCTACTTCCGATGCATCCGTCTGCAGGATAAACTCCTTGGTGAAATCAGGGGCTATCAGTACGGGGTTACTGCAGAGGGCAGTCCGTAGGTCTGTGAATGCTTCCTCTGCTGCGTCAGACCATCTCACCAGATCAGGTCCACGGGCTTTCACTAGGTCTGTCAGGGGGCTTGCCCTTGTGGCAAAGTGGGGGATAAATCTTCGGTAATACCCCACCACACCTAGGAACGCCCGGACTTGTTTCTTGCGACTTGGTCGGGGCCAATTTTGGATGGCCTCTAACTTGTTCACTTGGGGTTTTACCAGACCTTTTCCCACAATGTAGCCAAGTTATCTGGCCTCTGTAAACCCTACAGCGCACTTGGCAGGGTTTGCTGTAAGGCCAGCTCGCCTGAAGGTATCGAGGACTGCCTCCACCTTCTCCAGGTGGGTTTCCCAGTCTGGGGTATGAATGACCACATTGTCCAAGTAGGCAGCAGCATAACTGTTATGCGGACGTAATAGCTTGTCCATGAGGCGCTGGAAGGTAGCTGGGGCCCCATGTAGTCCAAAAGGAAGGACAGTATATTGAAAAAAGACCCTCTGGTGTAGAGAACACAGTCTTTTCCTTTGCGTCTTCCGCAAGGGGAATCTGCCAGTACCCCTTTGTCAAGTCTAGGGTAGTCAAGTACCGGGCATTACCCAGACGGTCCACTAGCTCATCTATGCGAGGTATGGGGTACGCGTCGAACTGGGATACTTCGTTTAGTCGCCGGAAGTCATTGCAAAATCTTGTGGTGCCATCAGGTTTTGGGCACTAGCACGATTGGGCTGGACCACTGACTGTGGGATTCTTTGATGATCCCCAACTCCAGCATTTTTTTTACTTCTGCTTTTATTTCCTCCCTTTTTGCTGCTGGCACCCGATAGGGCCTCATTGTTACTCTGGCCCCAGGATTCGTGACAATGTGGTGATATGTCTCGGTTGTTCGACCCGGTTTTGTCGAGAACACATCTTGGTTCCGGAAGATCATCTCAGACACCTCATTCTTCTGGTCTCGTGTTAAATCAGGAGACACTCTCACCTGTTTGGAAGGCTTGTTTTCCTGGGTTAGGTCTTTTTGGACCTTTGTGCATGCCTCTTGTGCATGCCAGGGTTTCAGAAGGTTAACGTGATAAATCTGTTCTTTTTTTCTGCATCCTAGCTGCCGCACCTTGTAGGTTACTTCCCCCACGGGTTCAACCACCTCATAGGGCCCCTGCCATTGGGCCAGAAGCTTGCTTTCTGCCGTGGGTACCAACACCATAACCCGATCCCCTGGTTGGAACTGTCGCACTTTTGCCTGGCGATTGTAATGGGTTCGCTGGGCCTCCTGTGCCTTCTCCAAATGTTCCCGTACAATAGGGGTAACCCGGGCTATCCGGTCTCGCATCTGCATTACATGCTCTATTATATTTCTCCCCTCATTGGGTTCCTCTTCCCAGATCTCTTTGGCGATATCTAGTATGCCACGGGGGTGACGTCCGTATAATAACTCCAAGGGGGAAAACCCAGTTGAGGCCTGTGGTACCTCCCGGATAGCGAACATAAGGTAGGGTAGCAGGGTGTCCCAATCCTTCCCATCCCGACTCACCACCTTCCTTATCATAGCCTTGAGGGTTCGGTTAAACCTTTCTACCAACCCATCAGTCTGCGGATGGTAGACCGAAGTTCTCAGGGTATGTATATGGAGCAGCGTACAGAGGTCCTTCATTAGCTTCGACATAAATGGGGTTCCTTGGTCGGTTAATATCTCCTTCGGTAGCCCCATTAGGGCAAAGATCCCCACCAGCTCTTTGGATATAGTTTTAGAGGCCGTGTTCCGCAGGGGGATGGCTTCTGGGTAGCGAGTAGCATAGTCCAAAACAAGAAGTATATATTGGTCGCCCCAAGCCGTCTTCTCCAGGGGTCCCACTAGGTCCATGGCTATTCGCTCGAAGGGGACCTCTATAATGGGAAGGGGAACTAAAGGTGCCCTCAAGTGGGGACGGGGACTGTGCAGCTGACACTCCGGGCAGGAGGCACAGTACCTCCGCACTTCTTCATGTACTCTGGGCCAGAAGAACCGTCGTAGGACTTGTGCCAAAGTCTTCTTTACCCCCAAATGCCCCCCAAAAAGATGACTATGAGCAAGACTTAATACAGCGTTCTGGTGTTTCTGAGGTACTAGGATCTGCTGTACCTTTTGCCCCTGTACTGGTGCAACCCGGTATAAGAGATCCTTCTTCATTATGAAGTAGGGTCCTGGTCCCTGGGTTTTCCCTTCCACGGGGACCCCATCTATTTCAGTCACCTCCTTCCTAATGTTGTCATACCTTGGGTCTTCTGCCTGGTCCCATCCAAATTTTCCTCTCCTGGGGCTAAACTGTCCAAGATCTAGGGGCCCAGTCTCTGTTGCCTCTACTGGTTCAGAAGCATTAGGGTGGGGGTCAGACTCGGGTGCTTCTCCCTCCTGGGTGGCCTCCTTTTCAGCTGCTCGGATCCGCCTACCTACAAGAGTGACCCTCTGGCTTTGGGTCAGTATTCGGGTTCCCAAGGCCTTAGCTGCCCTTCTTTCCCTTTTTGTCTTTCTACCCTGTCTGGGAGTGGAGAACAAATCTGGGGATATTTCAGAGAAGATTGGGGGTTGACAGTCTGCTGTGGATGCCTCATCAATTTTAGGGTCCCCATCTTTCTCCAGTCCCCCTACTGGGAGTAAGTTTCCAAACCCTGGGAAGTCCCTCCTTATGAGCACCGGGTATGGGAGTTTAGGGACTACACCTGCTGCTACCTCAGTAGTGTTCCCTTGGATCTGGATTTTTACTGGGATGGTCGGGTAGTAACTAACTGTCCCATGGACACATGTTATCCCCGTACATTTAGCCTGCAGCAGCTGACTATGCTTCACGAGCTTCCCCGAGACAAGCGTGATAGCACTCCCCGAATCAACCAGTGCTGTGGTCTCTACCCCATTTAGTTTCACTGGTCTGGTATACATATGTGGGGTTAGTGAGACCCCCACAAGGTGGATTAGGGAGCATGGGTCTGCCCAGTTCCCCAGGTTACACGGCATAGGCTCCTCAGCATTGGGACACTGTGCAGCTATGTGTCCCCACTCCCCGCAGGCATAACATCTGTATGGAGCCCTCGGCATTCCCAGGTCTCTTGGTTTGGGCAGTCTAACATCCCGAACCTCGTCTCCCTCAGTGCTCCGACTCTTTGTGGCCTCTAGTGGGCCTTCAGCCCCTCTCTTTTTCCACCTGGGCCCTCTTGGTGGCCCAGTCACCCGAACTTTAGGGCTTGGTGCTGCTAGTTTAACCCGGGGTGCCTCTTCCTTAACTGGTCGGGTCAGCTCCCTCGCTGTCCTTCGCCTCTCTACCAGGGCGACAACCTCGTCATAGGTGGAAGGTTCGTTCTGGCTTACCCAGGCACGAAGGTCTGGTGGTAGTCCCCTCATGTATCAGTCGATGACCAGAACCGCTAGTATCTCTTCCGGACTCCAGGACTCTGTTTGCAACCACTTTCGTGCGAGATGGATGAGGTCATACAATTGGGACTGCAGGGTTTTGTCTTCCTGAAACCTCCAACCGTGATACTGCTGGGCCCGCGCTGCTGTCGTTACCCCAGATCTGGCCAGGATCTCTGCTTTCAGCTGGGGGTAGTCTGCCGCAGCCTCTTCAGGCAGATCATGGTAGGCCTTCTGGGCCTCCCCACACAGAAATGGGGCAAGGATGCCAGACCACTGATCTCGAGGCCAGGCCTCCCGTAGGGCTGTCCTCTCAAAGGCCAGAAGGTATGCCTCTACATTATTCTCCCATGTCATTTTCTGCAGCCAATGGCTGGCCCGTATGAGCCGCATCCCATCATGGCCGCGATTCAGCTCTGTAAGGGACTTTACCTGGTTTACCAGTTCCCGCAACATAGCTCGGTCTTGGGCAGCCTGGTCCATCAGCAGGCAATTAGTCTCTTGCTGCAGCCACACTGCCTCCTGTTAGGCGGCTGCCTGGACACGGGTAGCCTCCTGCTAGGCCGCAATAGCTTGTATCAGTGCCTGCACTACATCATCCATTGTGGTGAAAAAAAAAATAAACCCTCTCCCTTTTTTGTTGTTGTTGGTTGTTTTTTTTTAAATCACCCTCCTTCTTCCACCGCGCTGTGCGCCCCAAGATCCCACTCTGACACCAGTGTGACAAAGTTCCTCCTCTAGCTTGGTGGGTCCTGCGCTTATCGGCGGATTTTCTTTCCTCAGAGATTCACCATGTGGGTTGGGGAACAGCCCAGAGACTTTCCCCTCTGGAAGAACCCACAGTCCAGGTCAATTGGGAGGTTTGGGGGGAACCCGGGCCCGCCCTCTACTCCGGGTTCCAGCCTAGGGCCCTGTGGACTGCAGCTGTCTATAGTGCCTCCTGTAACAGCTGCATGACAACTACAACTCCCTGGGCTACTTCCCCATGGCCTCCTCCAAACACCTTCCTTAGTCTCACCACAGGACCTTCCTCCTGGTGTCTGATAACGCTTGTGCTCCTCAGTCCTCCAGCAGCACAACCTCTCATTCTCAGCTCCTTGAGACTCTTGCTCTCAGCTCCTCACACTCTCGCACTACAAACTGAAGTGAGCTCCTTTTTAAAACCCAGGTGCCCTGATTAGCCTGCCTTAATTGATTCTAGCAGCTTCTTCTTAATTGGCTCCAGGTGTCCTAATTAGCTTGCCTGCCTTAACTGGTTCTAGCAGGTTCCTGATTACTCTAGTGCAGCCCCTGCTCTGGTCACTCAGGGAACAGAAAACTACTCATCCAGTGACCAGTATATTTGCCCTCTACCCGACTCCTGTACCCCACTGGTCTGGGTCTGTCACAATATCCTCTTGGATTTTGCCTAATTAAAGATATGTGTGGTATGAGACCCTCTCCCCTAGCTCTGGAGTACCCTTTATCCCAGCAGATCTACAATAAGAATTTTTCATTTTCTCAGGAGAAGGTAAGCAAATAGGCTTTATTCATGGGCAAACAATATGTATGTTCTAGGCACTGTTAGTTCACCCTTGTCATCTGGGAAATGTTAGGAAAAATCATTTAGTCTGGAGCATTACAGGTGGATAAATGTGCTCAGCTGATGGAGCTTTTGAAACCCTGAAATAGCAAAAAACAGTACTACTCATTGATTATTATTGATTTGTATTGCAATAATACCTAGGATCTCCAGTCACAGCCTATGATCCCATTGTACTAGGCACTGTTCAGACACAGAACAAAAAAGACAATCCTATCATCATCCAAATCAAAAGAATAATGATGCCTAAATATTTCAGTGAAATGTGATCATATTTAAGAACTTCTAAAGTAATTTAATAAATACATTTGTATCTGCCTATAATACTGAAATGTTTCTTTCTTTCCTATTTATCTTGGATTATTTTAACTTTAACTATACATTTATACAAAATGGCAGTGTATGACAACAGTTGGAGACGTGAAGAATTCTACTCTATATTACAATAAAATTAAAGAGAAAATCAAAATACTTTTAGAAGCTATTGTTAAATTTCAAAAATAAATGTGATACATTTATAAGTACAAAAAAAATCATGCAAGACATTGAAGTAAAAATTCAGCATAATCTATTCCCTTTATTTTCTGTAGTTTTCATAGATACTTGTTTGATCCTGCAAACACACATGAATGTGAGTAACTTACCTCACTTGTATAGTCCCACTGAACACAGTGGAACTACTAGCATGAGTGAGTTATTTAATACAATTTTCACTGGGATTTTGCATGTGTTTCAGTGATGAGGTCCCTGCTACCCACTACTAGGAATTGGTTCACAGCTGTAATCTGTAAACTGTAATCAGCAAGGGAAAAGCCCAACCAACCAACCAGAATATGGCTTTGAACAAATCAGAAATTAAAGATGGAAAAGATATTTTAAGATCTTGTTATTCTTACTAGAACGGTGGGTTTGTTACATCATATTCTTGAGTAGTTTGTCCCATCTAATTTTAAATACTGCAGAATTTAGAGGTAGTCAATCTCTAGTGTTTGGTTTGATGCCAATCTGAATGTTGTTAGGTCTCTCTCTCATTTTTTGTTTTAACATAGAAAGATTTTAGAAGTTATAGGGATCAATGTAGCAGCTGGCAACTGTTATGCTTTTAAAATTATGAACATAATTTATTTGGTGACCTGCCTGTGATGGAAGCAATAGTGTTGCAAAACACCATCTGCAGGGCTCCTACTGGAAGGCAAAAATGTTGGCATTTTCACCAACAGCAGCATGTAGCATCACACACACTGGGATTTTTAACTGTAGACCAAAGCACCCTAATCTGATGACATGGAAAGTATTTGAGAACAGTTAGTTACATTTTAAAATTATGAACTTGTTTGGAGTTTATTTGTAATTTTCAGTAAAAAAAAGTCGTAGTGTTGTGATTTTATCTAGTTATGTTGCAAATGTGGTAACTATGGTAACAGTATTTTGTTCAAAAACCCTGTACAGTAGCTAAATAAAAGAAACTTACTCAAATCAGCTGCTGAAGAATAGACATTCATTTCTGAACAAAAATAATTTTGTTTATACACTCTACAGCAACAAATGTATAAAAAGACAGAAACACCTGCTCAAAAAGAGTACTGTAGTTTACAAATTTTAAATGATAAAAATATAAACCATAGAGGCTTATATGAGGAACACCGTAACCCATTCAAAATAAATAATGAATAGCTTCCTCATTTACTGCACACCTGTCCAAATTGCACCCCGAATGAAGCAGAAGTTCTACACAAAAATGTCATAATGTAATCAAAGATTGTATCACAATGCATATGTACAGAGGATAGAGTTAAGGAAACCTTAATGTTAGCATTTCCAGACTTTTTAGTATTTCATTGTACAAATTTGGCAATCGAACATCACTATGTATGAAATATCTTCTGTTTTATTATTTTCTCTGTATAGCCCTGATTCAGCAAGTTTCCTAGCATACGTCTAACTAATCATGAGTAGTCCCCTTGACCTCCACAAGATTACTCATGGGCCTAATGCAAAGCCCATTTAATTTAATGGAATCTTTCAACTCACTTCAGCTGGCTTTGGATGAGGCCCTTAAATACCATACTTTACTATTTCTATAAAATTGCCAGTAAAATTTTCTTGTGGTTAAGACTACCTGAACTGGAAACCGTCAGCTGCAGCAGTTACTGATGGGACAGCTGAGACAGACAGAACAACTTCTGACATGAAGAGATGCAGAGTCAGAAATAGATAATAGATTGAGTACAAGGACTCAGATGTAGATTGCTTTGGTCTTCTCCATTTTGTTCTATTACATCTGAAAAGGGCTATTCTGGCCCTGAGACGAGTCATATCTTCTAAAAGGTACAAGCAGGGCTTATATTCTACTGGTACATGGGGGTATGGTGTAACAGCACCTCTTTCACACCAACTTCTTGTTCTCTAAAAAATAAGCTTTCATTAAAATGGTAACTCCCTAGTAGTTACAGTTGCTGAGAGAGCCTTGAAAACAAGAACTGACTGTAACTATTATAGTAATGCCTGCTGGAGTTTGCAGAATCTTAAACAATAGTTCTGAAAGGTCTGAGAAGACCCATTTAGTTCAGTGGAGGCTAATTCAGATACTCTGTGCTAATACTTCAAATGACAAAATTATTAACAATTTCATTACCCTTGAAAGTACTGCTGAAAGGAGAGGGAAGATCAAATTATAAAGATCTGCACAATCTACTGTGAACAAAAGCTCATTTTGACATGACTTAGGAGAGTACTGTCACTTTTTTTATCATCCCCAATCAAGAAGGAGCCAAGTACCAGGAATCTAGGAGAGCTGAGTGGGGAATTTGAGCCCCTCTGCACCAAGGAGGAGCTAAGTTCAAGAAGCCCAGTGGGGCATACAAGCCTCATTAGGTGAAACCAAGCACAAGGAACCCAGCACAGCCTGAGAGTGTATTTGGATTCTATTGAATTGGAGCTGACTGGGGAGGCTAGAGAGCTTGTGTGATCAGATTTTGAAACATCTGCAGAAACTATGGAAAATGGCATCTCATATGGGCAGTGTGACCCAAGAATCCCTTACTGCCAACTGGCAAAGGGGTTACAGGAATATTCTGATTCTGGTGAGTACATTCTAGCTCGCCAAAGAATGTCATGTGAGGTGTCTAATGAAAGCCAGTGTCACACTGGTCCTTAATAACATTGTGAAATGTGTGTACAGGTATTAGTAAAGAATTTGGTAGTTATACATAAAATATGTTTTTTAAAGTCTGTATCAAGGCAGAGGTAAAACAGGCTTTCCTCCAGACAGGATGTAAGAAATGTGTCTTTCTCTGGCAGAATGTAAATTAAGCATTGTAAGCTAACATGATAGAATCTCATTTACCTACAAAGTCAAATGTTAATGAAGAGATGTGAAGTCAACAGGGAAGTGGCACACAGGAAAAACAAGCCATCGGTGGTTATCCTGTCTGAGTATGACAACTTTGGGAGGTATATGTAGCAGCAAAGAAGCCCTCATTGTTCATCTATGATGTAAGTGGACAGCACGTTTATATTCACGAAAATGAGATCTCAGTAAGCGTTGGTTGAAAACGCTGAAAACAATTTTGGATGAGATAAACTTAAAACAGGAGTTTAGCCTGACAGTTAAATTTAGTCTCTAGAAAGTGTTTTATGATTTTGTTTGATAAGTTTGTTTCCAAAGTGACCGTGAATATAAGAATACAATTATTCTTGTTTTCACTGTAAATATATCTGTGCTGTAGTTTTGTGCTGTCCCTGAGTTGAATCTTACACTGTTCCTTTGGGGACAGCAGACCTGGTATTTCTGTGAGTAGCCAGTTTCAGGGGCTGGATGTCACTGGGCAACACTTCAGTGGGACTCAGGGACTGGGGTGCAGCTATTGTCAACCTGCAAGGCAAAGATAGAGCTAGCATAGCCCAGAGGAGAGTGCTTGAGATAGCTGAGAGTCTGGTGGTGCTAGGGAGTTGACACCCAGCTAAGCACAAGTAAGACTCCGTCACGCTGGTGGCAGGAGGTAACAAGGTGACTCTCAGCTCCAGGTACACAGAGAACCATTAGAGGCAGAACTTATACTTTTGAATGGAAGTAGGAAAAATACCACTACTCCCCCTCCCCCCAAACACACATACCTGTCTAACCCCAGGGTACATGGAATGGTTTCAAAAGTCTCAAGTTTTGTGTACCACTCCATTTATTTCTGTGATATAGCCATCCCTGTTTCAAATGATGGGCATTTCCAGGAAACGAGCAAATAATTTCCAATGAGCGGTTCATTTAATAAATGTCACCTTTGTTTGTTTCATTTGCAGAGTGAAGGCAGAGATTGTAAACTTTTCAAATGTCTTCCCTGTTCAAAGATATTCACTAATTTCTTCAAGTACTTCTTGCCCTGTAAATCGTTGGAATTATGATTATCAAAAGTAAATGTATAATTTGCATTTAACGGTGTAATTTGCGTCAGCCACCCAGACAACTTAGGTTATAAATATTACAGTCAGGTACGCAATTTGCAGTGCGTTTGTTTTAAATTTAAATTGGTATTCAAGGATTTTTCCCAGTTATTCACTCAGCTCTAAGTGTTTTCTTAATCCTGTCAATGAGTCAATTGAAGAGAAATCTTTTGTGTCCAGTACAGTTCTTCTTCCTGTGAATTGAGGTCTTATGGGGTGACAGACAGAAGTTAACCTACACCAGGGCCCTCTCGTGAGTCCCAGTCCTGGAATGACATCATGAGAGAGTCTCTCTGTTGGACTCAGGAGGCTTTTAGGAAGAGCTACAGAGCACCAGTGAGAAGTTTTCAGGCTCCAATAGACAATCAAGACTATGGCATGTGTATTAGTGCTGCCAAGTCACAGAAAACAATTAGCAGGTAAAGAAATTAGTTTTATTTGTTCTACTTTGGATTATAATGAAAGTTGAGAATTTGTAGGTAAGTGGGGAGCACAAGCTTAGTAGCACAGTCTCTTCTGGCCTTAATATCTAGGAATCTGAAGGTGGAAAGTGCTGCAGTTGTTATTTTTAAGTCTAGGAGACGTTTGTGGCTAACAATGGCTGACCTGTCAATTTCTTGCCTCATGTTAGCATAGATCTGGACCTTGGTTACTCCCTTTTATCAGCCCATTTTACAAAATCATATATATTGCACGCATAGTGTCAGTGTATTCAAAATGGTAATGTTTCTCTTAGGGCTTGGCAAACAATTTCCCTGTCATCATTCCCATATGTTGGAAGTCTATGGCAAAGTATTCCAAGGAAGAGAGAACCTTTTAGAATAGGGTACAGCCTTCATGGCTGCACAGAGGTAACTTTTTGCTAAACAGACACCTAGGTCTAAAAGACAGGTTTCTTCTTTCCCACATAGATCATCATTTAGAAAATGTACTTTTGTCTGAAAGTTTCCATTAGCACAACTAGACTTTAGAGTTAAAAAAAATTGCTAATGTTCCTACTCTGTTCTGTATATAAAAGAAATAAGCAAAACACAGTCATTATGGTAGTACCCAGGGACAGATTGAGATTGGCATTCCCATTGTGCTAGGTACTGTATAAATACAGAGTATTCATAATCATAGAATTGTAAAAATGTACGGCTGGAAGGGACCTTGGAAGGTCATATAGGCCATCCCCCAGACACTGAGGCAGGACTAAGTAAACCTAAACAATCCCTGACTGGTGTTCATCTAACCTGTTCTTAAAAACCTCCAATGACAGGGATTCCACAACCTCCTTTGGTAACCTCTTCCAGTATTTAACTATCTTTACAGTCAGAAAATTTTTCCTAATATCTAATTTAATCTCCTTTGCTGCCGATTAAGCCAATTACTTCTTGTTCTACCTTCCTTGGACATAGAAAACAATTGATCACTGTCCTCTTTATAATAGCCCTTAGCATATTTGTATGCAGTTATCAGATCCCCCCTCAATCTTTTTTTCCTTGGGACTAAACATGTCCAGCTTTTTTTAAGCTTTCCTCATAGGTCAGGTTTTCTATACCTTTTATCATTTTTGTTGCTCTTCTCTAAAAACTCTTTAGTATGTCAACATCTTTCTTTAAGTCAGTGTCCGAAACTGGACCATTGTGCATTTGATTTTTTTTTCTTCCTAAGTGAAGTATTTTGCACTTGTGTTTATTGAATTTCATCTTGTTGATTTCAAAGAAATTCCCCAGTTTATCAAGGACATTTTGAATTCTAATCATGTCCTCCAAAGTGCTTGCAACCCCTTCCACCTCAGTGTCATCTGCAAATTTTATAAGCATACTCTCCACTCCATTAGCCAAGTCATTAATAAAAATACTGAATAGTACGGGATCTAAGACTGAACCCCGTGGGACCCTATGAGATGCACCCTCCCAGTTTGAGAGCAAGCTGCTAACATATTATTACCATTATGATTATTTGTATTGACATACTGACTAGGAGCCCTAGTAATGGACACCATTGTGCTAAGCTCTGTACAGACGGCAGAACAAAGAAAGTCTCTGCCCTAAACAGTTTACAATTTAAACAGTCGAGACAGACACAGGGTAGGGGAAAAGGCCTATAATAACAAGCAAAGAGAACAGAATGATAGTTTGAAAATGTCATATAAGTGCCATGATACTTTAAAAAAAAAAAAGAGTTGAATGGGGTTTTGTTAGGAGAAGGTCCTGTAGTTAGAGAGACAAAGGAGAAGGAGAGGGACCCTGATGGAAGGCGGGGGAAGAGTAAAGGAGGAGGAAAGGGGAGAGGGGAACGGAAGCCAGATGGGGAGAGGTTGTATATTTACCATTGCTTCATGCTATATTAAAATTCATTGTAGACACAAAGCAAAACACGAAGAGTGGTACATTCCTCATCCCCGCCACTTCCTTGTACTTTGTCTAAAATAGGAAAATATTCATTGCTTTGTCCTTTCTGTCAAAGTCTCATGCTGATAACATTCTTTACCTGTGTGTGATCTCTCAGGAAATCCAACTGACCATCAATTCAAGATTACAAAAAGCTGCTTGTTTTCAGCAATTATTTCATCACTATTTCTTTTGTAAGGTGTGTGTATATATCTGGTGCATATACCTGCTAGCTGTCTGCTTAAGCTGCCTCTGGGTAGCTCAGCACATTTTATCTGGCAGTGATTGTAACTATTTTCTTGAAGAACCACAAAATCATTTCATACCTTGTCTACTGCATGATATCAGCCTCTCTCTCATCTCAAAATAGAATGATCAAATATACCCTCTGTGATCTATGCTATATGATATGTCACACATTTTCTTTGCTCCCAGTTTTAGATTGTTAAATGACTCTAGCACCAAAGCAATCCTTTACTGAGGGGGAAAAATCTCTTTTTGACCCTTTGAACTCCATTTTCCTAGCTTGTCCAATGCGAAGTTTAAATAATATGCCCATCTTTAAGAGCCTTTGTTCATTATCAAAAGCATATAACACTTACCTGAATTCTCCCTGCACTTTCAATGGGAAAACTATGTTCTTCTTCATTTTCTGGCCTAAACTACTGTGTAGCATTTAGTAATGAGCAAACTACGTGTAGCAAAACATTTATTCCATGAGCTTAGCCCCTTTTTATGAATGTGAATTAGCTGTGAACAATCATCAGTTTTTACAAGTATGTAATTCTAATTTATCCGATAATTTGCACACTTGTATCAGACTATAGGTTGCTCACACACTATTAGTTGTGACTATTGATTCGATTAGTCTCTGTTTGTAATTCTTTATTCAATTGTTTGCCTAAATTACATAGTATTGTTTCTGTCCCCTGACTGGCTGACTCCCAAGTTGACAAAGATTTCAGAATAGCCACATGATCACTTCACATTCACATGAGTATCCATGTGCAAATATTTACACAAATATTGTTTGTTCCCAGAAATATTTTTGCAAACAATTTTCATGGAAAGCAAATGTGCTTTATATCTGAAGGCATATCTGAATATTGCAGTATTCACCTAGCTCTAGTAGAACTTTGCTAATTTTCACTAGTTCAATCAACACAAGACATTTCTCCTCCCCATGTATTTTTAATAGTATAAATATATCAAATTGCAAATTATCCATACACAGAATCACCAGAAAAGCTCAGCTTTGAAAGGCATTTCTATGTGAACAGAACTGTAGTTTGATAGGTAATTTAGTCCTTCTTTTAAAACCAATTATGAATTCTGAATATTTAGAAAGATATATTTGGCTAAGGTGTACAGTTCATTTTTAGAATTTAGGGAAGGTGATGATTCATAGTCAACTTTATTCATAGTTACTTAATTGTAAGTTAAAGAACCATCTTGCTCTATTCAAAACAAATATGGTATTAGAGTCTTTCCATCAGACAGCAAGTAACCTTTTAGAGCAACAATTAAACATAAACACTCTTTCAGGAATTAATGGGAAAAAGAAAAAACTTGTGATGTAATCTAGTTTTTAAAATGAAAACACAATACATATATATAAAATACACATATACACTCTGTATCTGCATTTGAAATGATATCGTGCCACATAGAATTTACCTTTGTGAAATCAGGCACTTTAAGTTAGGTCTTGATCCGATCATACATAACTATCAATTAATTTGCCACCGTTGCTCCTTATTGTATATTAGCAATAGGTCAGGGGTTCTCAAACTGGGGGTCGGGACCCCTCAGCGGGTCACAAGGTTATTACATGGGAGGTTGTGAGCTGTCAACCTCCACCCCAAACCCTGCTTCACTGCCAGCATTTATAATGGTGTTAAGTAAATTAAAAAGTGTTTTTAATTTATAAGGGGGGTCACACTCAGAGGCTTGCTATGTGAAAGGGATCACCAGTACAGAAGTTTGAGAACCACTGCAATAGGTGGACATTAATTCGCACATTATCCATGTAGCCACAAACCTGCTGTGCTTTGATTTAATTGCTTGGGTTATAGTCTGCAGGAAGTGGTATCTCTAGATATAACACCACACTATTTGCTCCTCAGTTAGCACTCCAGTACATATTCTGGAAGAGGATAGTCTAAGAACAGATGGAGCGAGATTTTATGAATAAAGTTGTTGCGAGCTGGTATCCAATATCTGAAACACGAGTGGTCTTCATGCCTTTGTATAAGTACCTGTGGCGTCTTTCCTTTCTGGTTTTATTCCCCCTGTAGTGGTTTGGCTGTTTATATATCTTGTGTCCATTCTAGTCCTTAGAGAGCACTGACATTTTAAAGACTGCCAGCCAAATGAATGCTTAGAAGGATATGTATTTGGGGGGGACAGGGACTTCTATTTCTGAAAATCTGCATCCACACAGATTAAATTCTTCAAAGATCAAGTTAATGGGGCCATGTTTCTATGTTCAAGGTTAATAAATCATTCCTTAGCATTTTAGAAGCTCTAATAAGATATGTGCGTGTGCATAAAAGGGACTTAAATTACTGAATTCATTTATTTTGGAAATATTTCTCTGTCATTACTGGAAACCTTGCAAACATGTTCTTATTGAAGTTTTATGTTAATATGTCCCAAGCGAAGTGTGGATAATTTTTTTATAATCTCTAATCCTGTTTATCTGCTACCTCTCTATAAACTTTTATCAATAGCTGCATCTGAACTGGCAAAAATCAGACCCATAAGTTCTCCACTGCAGGAAGATGTAATATCATGTTATCTAACTCTATGTAGAATTAATCAACAATACTATGAAAAGTACCTGACCACTGGCTACCCTGGTGTTTTCAGGCTGTTCCTGCCAGTACTGAATGATGTCTAGTTTTTCCTAGAATAGACAACGCCTCTTCAGTCCAAAACCACAAAGAGACTTGTTGAGTGTTGTGATGCCTAACTTTTAGGCACTTAGGAAACCAATGAAATGACACTGGGATCCACAAAACCTGAATTAGGCACCTAGGCTCCATATACAAATAATGGGGAGAGACGGGCACCTAAGAATGGAGTCCACAAAAGCTAGCACACTAGGCAGGGAGCTGCTCAATCTAGCCAATAGGAGACACTGATGAGAGGTGTCTCTCTCAAGCCCCATTCCTCTCACAGAGTTAAGTGCAGAGTATGGGCTGGATAGGGAGGAGCCTATCTCTACTTGCAATACACAGTAGAGAACGCCTCTCCCAGAGTCGGAAAACTTAGGCATCTAAGTTATTTCTTGTGGGGTGGAATGAGGTCTGTGGTTAGAGCACTACCTGGCATGGGGGAGACAAAGGTTCAATTCCCCCCTCTGCCTGTGGATAAATAAAGGAGATTGGGTCAGAGTGAGAATGACTCCATAGCCTGTTGCTCAGTACTCTCCCCTCTGTACTATTCAATAATCTTGACTAAGGTATTTATCAATTTATAAAACCCAAACTGTTCTCTGATATTACAGATGACATTCTTTTTGAATTGAATGGCACCCTGAGCTGTATAGGATTTTGATCTGTGTACTTTAGTAAATTTAATTTATTCTTCTGTCCCCATCTCTTGCTTTCCACAGTGCTGTTAAACAGGAAGATCCTTTTCTCTTTTCACTTAACTTGCATACATGGTATATCATTTCATTAACATGCATTTGTACATAAGGCCATTAGAGTACATGGTGCTTTACAGCCATTCATGAAGGCAGTTAATGCATTTGTTGCCACTCTTCTATGCATTTCTGATCCTGTCACAAGTTGGCAAAGAAATTCAAACTACTGACATAGGACTGCAATTGTATTGCTTTTGACAGACCTAATCCGAGCCCTCTTTCAAAGCAGAATCAGTTTTCTGATCACATGCTTATGAGCTATTTTCACTTGTAGTGTTATTTATTCCAGATAGCAACTTTACGCAGAGGATCCTAGGAGATACATTTCTTAGCATATGCTTCTTTTGCTAGTGTACATTTTTGCTAGTGTACTGTGCTGCTGTGCTTTCGCTATGTGTTAACCTCCGTCCTCTCTCACTCTAACTTGTACAACATGCAGAATATAGCTAAACATACCTGGAGAGGTTAAAAAAACCCTGCTGCAGTAGACTACCATGTCAGATTTCATTCTCGTTGTACACAGTGACCAAAATGGTCAACTGGATTTTCCTGTTTGACTCAGAATATTTATCTGTATTTTCTTCCATCCACTTATTTGCTGCTTTGTTTCTTCTCTTGGTTTCTGTATCTGATCATTTTCTCAGAGTCAGAGACAATATTACAATGTATAGGCTGTAACTAGAAATTTCCCGCCCCCCTTCCAAGTCCCCAAATCCCTTTAATTTATCTGAGGCACTCTATAAACATACATGCTTTTACAGAGGACTCTAGGGATGCTCAAATTCTTCAATAAAATCAGAGTTGATAAAATGGATAGAATGTACAATAAACTGGAAGGACAGTAGTATAATTATGAATTAGCTCATTTAAAGAGGAAATTGTGAAATTAATATCATTCAATTAATTCAAATACATTTTATTAAAGAGTAATATATTAATGTAATCAAAATCTAATTGCTAATATTATACAACTAAGATATGACAATCAAGACACTATTTGTTTCTTCAAAAAAAATAACAGGAGTACTTGTGGCACCTTAGAGACTAACAAAATCTAAGGTGCCACAAGTACTCCTGTTATTTTTGCGGATACAGACTAACACGGCTGCTACTCTGATATTTGTTTCTTAGCTACCTGGGGGGGGGGGGGAGGGGGGAAGAAAGCTTCACAAAACCTGTCATTTACATTCTAGCATTGGGCAATATTTCTCAAAACCATCAACTGCTTCTCAATCTGCTAGTCATTGCTACAAGCTTCTCTTAGTCTTCATTATTTGTAATGTTTCCAAGACCACTCTCTGTATCTCAGGACAGCTGCTAAAACTTCATTGTTAATACTATCTTTATAACCTAGATATGTCCATCATGCAGGATGTGATCATTGGTCCAATGAGTCAAATATACTACCCTCAATATTGGCTATTGCCAAATGCTACAGAAGAAGGTGCAAGAAACTGCATAAATAATTATGTACCCAAACCTATTTGTCTGTAGGATCTAGCTACCTTTTCCCAGTGCTACCTTTTTGTGTAATCTAGCACTGAAATTAAGGCCATTAAGTAAAAAAAAAAAAAAGCCAGCTTTTGTCAACAAAACAATGGAGGTGGACACATTGCAATGTTCCTTCCACCGATTTAACTCTCCTGCTACGCAGACATAATAAAACCACCTGGACAAGCGGCATGGAGCTTTTTGCGAAATTGGGGATAGTTTAGCTCTTTAGGGTGTTCCCACCACATATACACATTAAACTTGGCTAGCAGCTCCAAAGAAAGAAATTAGGCCATAATTTGTAATAGGAGTTTAATAAATTTCCTTATTATTATCTTTATTTTTACATACAAAGCTTTTCAACACTATGAAGAAATCTGATGGACTTTAGTAATGAGATTTATTGTATTTTCTATTTAGTCTCTCATATGATTTTTAGCTTTGAAAATTGTGTGAATAAATGGTACAATTATAATTCTCTTTTATTATATCATAGTCATACTTACTCATAGGGGAGTAGTGGGACCAAAAACTTAACTGGCTTCAAGACTGACCTTGATACGTTTATGGAGGGATGGTCTGATGTGACCGCCTACCATGGTATGTAGCTGATCTCCAACTGCTAGTAGTAAATATCCCCAGTGGGCCAGTGATAAGACACTAGGTGGGGAGGGCTCTGAGTTACTACAGAGAAATCTTTCCTGGTGTCTGGTTGTTGGGTCTTGCCCACAGGCTCATGGTCTAACTGATCGCCATATTTAGGGTTAGGAAGGAATTTTCCCTGGGTCAGATTGGCAGAGACCCTGGGGCTTTTTCACCTTCCTCTGCAGCTTGAGGCATAGGTCACTTGCAGGTTTAAACTAGTGTAAATGGTAGATTCTCTGTAATCTGAAGTCTGTAAATCATGATTTGATGACTTCAGTAACTCAGGCAGAGGTTGTGTGTCTAT
The DNA here is from genome assembly GCF_028017835.1 of Emys orbicularis. Lineage (NCBI taxonomy): Eukaryota > Metazoa > Chordata > Testudines > Emydidae > Emys > Emys orbicularis. The sequence continues at coordinate 76,930,084 of NC_088687.1, read as the reverse complement.
TACAGGAGTGGGTGGTTGAGGTTCTGTGTCCTGTGCAATGTGCAGGAGGTCAGACTAGATGATTACAGTGGTCCCTTTTGGCCTTAAAGTCTATACCATATTTACCTACTCACAGTATCTGAGGCATATTAACTGAATTCAAACTAGCCCATTATGGAGATGTTTTGCTCTTGTGTCAATGGGTATGTCATTGCAAACCTAACTAGGGAGATACCACCACATTGAAAAATTGACCGTATCATAGAGGTTCAGGTCGTCACATGTGCGTGAGTGCTGAAAGAACACTGTATGGGGTCTCAAGGAGAGCTCTGTATTAAATAAGGAATTCTATTTAGTTTAAAAAATTCACTCCTTTGGCAGTGACGACCCCTCCCCCCGCAAAACCCCATATAGCCACCATTTTAGTTGGATACAAATATCCAAATATTTGATCACTCAATGGGGAGTGCTGCTTAAAAACGGATGGCACAACATGGTCCGTTCTGTGAGCTTCTTTCTCTGTCTCTGCAGCAGTAAATAACTAACAAATGGTATGAAATGCCATATCCAGGGCTATTCACAAGAAATAAAATGAAGATCAACCAAAACCAAGTCTTGCTCCTGTTTGTTAAATTTAAGCTAAACAAACAAATTCCACACTTGCCAAATTGAAAGCAATAAACTAGATAGGGGAAAAGTTTCAGTATGTTACAGTGAAGGCATAATAAGTGAGAGACTTAAACCCTGCTTCAGTGAAGTAGGGTTTAACATAATTCAGCCTTGACAAAGCCTTCTGGAAGACACTGGCAACCTAAGATGACCAATGCACTCGGCTGATCATTCAGACTGTCCCATATCATCTGGTTAATGTTAGAGTCACAGAGATGCTCTTCACTCCTGTTACTGAGCCAGTTTCAGAAGTCTTTTGAGCTCCTTCTGGAGTCCATGGAAAAATCCACATTGCTCAAACACAAATTTAAAGGGACATAAACTGAATCTAACTCAGTTTTTAAAATTGAGTTATAAGCAGTTTTACTACATTTATCCCAGAGCCCCTTGCCAATTGCTGGGATTTTACAATCACACTTACCTAGTTTTTAAAGTGTTTTTCTCTCTCCTGTTAGTGTGACTCACAAAACACAAGAGGAAACTGACTAACTCATTATATGGTTGCAGTGTTGGTGTAGCCATGTTGGTCCCAAGGTATGAGACACACAAGGTGGATGAGGTCATATCTTTTATTGGAACATCTTCTGTTGGTGAAAGACAAACTTTCAAGCTCCACAGAGCTCTTCTTCAGCTCTGACAAATGTGATCAGACTCTGACCCAGTAAAAAAAAAAAATAAATAAAATTACCTCACCCACCTTGTCAAACTCATTATACACAGGAAACCAAACAGCCTTGCAAAATGTGTTCAAATTTACCAACCTGTGCACAAACTCCATCTCCCAGAGAAGGACAGCCAGTCCATGCAGCTCACTGAGCCTGGTCCCTCAGCATGTGTAGACCCCAGTACTTTCTTCTCCCTTCCACCTCTTATAGGGCTGGGAGTGATTCTATGTACTGACAGACAGCCATGAATGAGTACACACTTTACAGCATCTGCTCTGGTTCCCAGCACTGCCTGAACCCAGGGAAGGTGGTGGGTTGAAGAAACTCCCAGGCTATAGAAGACTTTTACTGACTGCTATAAAAAAAATCAAGCAAACTTACTGAAAAATAAATACTATCCAATAACATTCCCACCAGAGAACACTACCCCCACACTGCCAGTAACACACAGCCAAAGGCAGCTCAGTGGTAAGCTATTACTAACAACAACGTATTAGAGCTCACAGTGCTAATACTGCACACGCACATTTGTTAAGATTCCTAAGGAGAAATAATACCAGCCTCAAAATCATGAACAATGGGGAATTAAAAATTAATCCCATAGGAACACTGGCATCAAAACAGTGGTCAGAGGTAAGATTGTCAGAGCAATGACCGTGGTTGAATAGGGCTGGTTTACTAGGCAGGGCCGGCTCCAGCATTTCTGCCGCCCCAAGCAAAAAAAAAAAAAAAAAAAAGCCACGATCGCAATTGCGATTGGCGGCGGCAATTGGGGGGGGGGGGAAAAGCCGCGATCGGCGGCAGCAGTTCGGCGGCAGGTCCTTCGCTCCTAGAGGGAGTGAGGGACCTGCCGCCCCCCAATTGCCGCACATGCTGCCCCTCTCCCTTGGCCGCCCCAAGCACCTGCTTGTTAAGCTGGTGCCTGGAGCCGGCCCTGTTACTAGGGGAATGGATGGTGTGCATTTTTTGAGAGTGTCAGTTGTGCTTGCATGAGAAAATGATGATGTAGGCATATGGCTTTATTCTGCTCTTCCCGGTTTAAATATGGCATGATTTTCCATTAGCAACTGCTTTTTACATTGTTGTTTTATACTTGTATACAGGCCCGCCGACTGCAACTGCAGGCCCCGGGGCAGAATAGTCAATGTGCCCCCATGCACGCACAATCCGCCCCTGTGCAGACACGGTCCACCTGACATTTGGGTGGTGGTGCACCTGCGCTGGCTGGTGCTCAGCGAGCTGCCGGCTACGCTGCTGGGTGCACTCTTCCGGCATGGCCAGGGATTCCACATGCCCACCTGGCAGGGTTGCCAACTGTCTAATTGGGCAAACCCAAAGACTCTTGTCCTGCCCTGTCCCTTCCCTGAGGCCATGCCCTGTCCCGCCCCTTTTCCAAGGCCCCGTCCCCTGCTCACTTCATCCCCCCCTCCCTCTGTCGCTCGCTCTCCCCCACCCTCACTACCTTAGCCCCACTGTGCTGCTGGCAGTGGCGGCCGGGGGCGCCCGGGCCCTTTTAAATCGTCCGGGCCCCTGGGCAATTGCCCCCCCATCAGTGGGCCTTCTTGTATATATTTATCATCTACAAAAGATATATACTTACATAGCTATACACCCTACACACTTAAAGCACATCTAACTACAGATTCAGAGAGAATCTGACAGGCTGTAAAAGACGGGTTCATTTTTCAAAAGTTAATTGTGTGTTAAACACAGAATATCACAGTATATTTTCCCACCAACATCTAGCAATACATCAAGAGAGAAATTAAACAGAAGACTCAGACACACAATTCTCCACAATAGCCCACTTGAAAGTACAGTTAGTTCACAGAGGACCATACATTCTGACCAAGATAATATTATCAGCATATCACCATAGGGTAATAGAAAAGAAACATGAAGAAGGAAAGGGGGAAAAAAACCACCGAATGGCCAACTTATCTAAGTATATTGAAGTTTCCTTTGAAATATTTTACCAAGTGAAGGCCTACAGTAGCCCTCATGTTTTTTATTAAGGTGTTTGGTTTGCAAAAGACATTCTTGATGAGGCACCCCATTACTGACAACACTTTTGCTGTGCAGACCTCAAGTTCTTTCTTGATGTCACCCATGTTCTCAACAACAGAGTGAAGGTAAGTGAATACAATCTTGACTGGATGGGTGCCCAGTAAGATGCTAGAGCCTGCAGCATGTTCTAAATCACCAACTGGGAGAATTTTGTTGTACCCCAATTAATCTTCAGGCTCACTTTTGCCTCTGAGCTTTTCAGGGCTTCAAATGCTACAACTGGCGTGTCCATTGATTCAACAGCTAATTCTAGGTCATCAGCAGACATTGGTGACATTATCCGCAATGTATGTGCCTAAAATGCATTTACGTAATGTCTGGTGAAGCACAAGGTTTATGATGGCATTGAAAAATTCTGGAGTGGTAACACATCCTTATCAAACCCCAACCGAATTCAGAAGATGACTTTTTCTCCCCCAATTTACAAGAATGCAGCTTGAGGAGTCATCACATAGAAGACTTTGTCATGGAGCTTGTCAGGGAGCCCTGTGAGTTTTAAGATCAGCCAAAGTGATTGCCTGTCAACAGAGTCAAATGCAACCTCAATATTAACAAATGGAATGAGATCAGGCCTTCTGAATTTTTGCGTCTTCTTGATAAGATGTCGCACTCTGAAGATCTTCTCTGTCATGGAACTGCCAGGAGTTAAGCTAGCTTGTTGTGGCTTTTCTTGCTCCTTAAGGTAGCAGCAGCTGGGACTAACAAAACACAACCAAAAACTTTCCCGGGAACTGATAGAGTAGTGCCATAATACCCTCACTTAAAAATTTGCACTTTATTTTCAGTCTGAATTGATCTAGCTTCAAACTTCCAGTCATTGGATCGTCTTATACCTTTCTCTGCTAGATTGAAGAGTCCTCTTATGAAATTTCTGTTCCCCGTGTAGGTACTTAGACAATGTGATCAAGTCACCTTTTTTTGGTTGATAAGCTAAATAGATTTAGCAACTTAAGTGTCTACCATTTTTGCAATCCTTTAATCCTTCTAATCCTTTTCTGAACCTTCTCCAATTTATCAGCATCATTCTTGAAGTGTTGACACTGCAATGGGACAGACTACTCCAGTAATGATGACAGCAATGCTAAATACAAAGGTAATATAACCTCGTACTAGATAGTCACCTCTTTATACATATAAGGATCACATTTAGCCCTTTTAGTCTCAGCATTGCACTTGGAGCTCATATTCAACTGATTATCCACCATGACCTTCAAGTCTCTTTCAGAGCCACTGCTTTCCAGGATAGCATCCCCATCCTGGAAGTAAGGCCTACATTTTCTATTCCTACACGTATAACTTTACATTTGGCCTTATTAAAATGCATATTGCTTGCCTCTTCCCAGCTTACCAAGTGATCCAGATCACTGTCTGTGACCTGGCCTCTTCATTATTTACCACTGTGCCCACAGTGATATTTATTGAACTGCTATAGTTGTAAATCATATGCTGGAAAGACAAATCTTTTGAAATAAGAATTTCAGCATAAAAATAATTAGTTATAAAGACATATCTTTAGCAACAAACTTGTTGAGAGAGAGAGAGAATCTGTAGACAGCCAGATTCAGGAAATCTCAATACTCAAGGTTCAAGGAAGAAAGGAGCTGGCTATCAAAAAGTCAGATTGAGAGAGAAAGAAAGGGAGAGTCTGGCAGTTCATAACCACCAAAGGCAGGAGGTCATGGTTGCATTCCACATGGTTGGAGATAGACAAGGCTCTGGCCACCAGAGAGAAAAGGACCGGGAGGAATTCCACACAGCTAGAAGTTTGCAATCAATTAATACCAGAGATACCTCTATGTGGAAACTGTGGAAGATACTGCTCAAGAGCAAGCTGGTCCCAGGGAATGGAGAGATGTATGGGGCACACCTGTGGATGACACCCGGTCCCAACTTGTAAGAAATTCAAGCTTGTCCACCAAGAGTTCTGCAACTATCCCAGGAAGATAGACGATCCTTGTTGGGAATTCAGTACATAGAAAACTCGAAAGAACATTTTGCAAGGGACAAGCAGACAACAGGACAGGGTGCTGTCTTCCCACAGCCAAGACACGAGACCTCACCTTAAGGCTGGATAGGCTTTTGAGGTTGATGGTTCATATTCGCACTAAAGGCAATGTGTTGCGGGATATCTTGCAGATAGAAGATGGCTTCTAGGAACTTGGAAATGTGCTGAAGAAGAAAAATGTCCAAGCCACCTTCTCTGAAATCCTTCCTATCCCACAATCAAAAGAATAAATTAAATTAAATTAAATTAATAGAGATATCCTATCTCCTAGAACTGGAAGGGACCTTGAAAGGTCATTGAGTCCAGCCCCCTGCCTTCACTAGCAGGACCAAGTACTGATTTTGCCCCAGATCCCTAAGTGGCCCCCTCAAGGATTGAACTCACAACCCTGGGTTTAGCAGGCCAATGCTCAAACCACTGAGCTATCCCTCCTCCCTCCAGAAAGCAGATGAGTCTGGAAGTGAGCCACTGGCTAGGAAAGTTTCTGTAGAGTGAAAGGTTTTGGTTTTGTGGAACATTGGCTCACCTTCTCTGAGAAGTGTGGGTACATAATTTGGATGGCCTCCACCTCACTAGAAGAGGGACCATTCTTCTTGGAGACAGACTGGCTAGAGTAGTCAGGAGGGCATTAAACTAACAACAAAAGGGGGGGTAAGAAGAGGGAAAATATGAGCATTCAATGAACACAAAATCAAGATGTTGAGACCAAAATTAATCAAGGAACCAAGGGACATGAAGAGAAAAGCTATAATTGCCTCTGCACCAATGCTAGGAGCCTGGGTAACACACACAAAGTATTTGAATTGCTCATTTATTAGCATTATTTTCATCTGGTTGGTATTACTGAAATGTAGTGGGATAATTCATGTATTTGGAATGTTTAACCAATGGTTATAACTTATTTAGGAAGGATAATAGGAAAAAATCCATTTTATTATCCTATCTTAATATTTATGCTATTTAACATTTTTATTAATGACCTGGAAAAAACAAAATCATTGTTGACAAAGTTTGCAGATGACACAAAGATTGAGGCACTAGTAAATAACGAAGAGGATAGGTCATACAGAATGTTCTGGATTGCTTGGTAAAGTGGGCTCAAGTAAACAGCAGGGTTTTAATATGTCTAAATGTGACTGTGTACATTTAAGAACAAAGAACGTAGGCCATACTTACATGATGGGGGAACTGTGTTCTGGGATGCAGTGACCCTGAAAAAGATTTGGGGGTCATGGTGGAAAATCAGCTGAACATGAGCTTTCAGCTGATTTCCTGTGGAAAAAAACGTTATGCAATCCTTGGCTGCCTAAACAGGGAAATTTTGAATAGGAGTTAAGAGGTTATTTTACTTCTGTATTTGACACTGGTGTGACTGCTGCTGGAATATAATGTCCAGTCAGGTCTGGTGTCCACAATTCAAGAAGGATTTTGATTAAATTGGAGAGAGTTCAGAGAAGTACGAAGAAAATTGTTAAAGGATTAGAAAACATGCCTTATATGATAGACTGAGCTCCTTGAGTCCATTTAGTTTAACAATAAGAATATTAAGGGTAACTTTTTATACAGTCTATAGGTACCGACATAGAGAAATAATATTTAATAACCAGTTCTTCAATCTACCAGAAAAAGATATAACACAATCTGATGGCTGGAAGTTGAATCTAGACAAATTCAGACTAGAAATAAGGTGTAAATTTTTTAACAGTGAGTATAATTAACTATTGGAACAACTTGCCAATGGTCATGGCACATTCTCTGTCACGGAACATTTTGAAATCAAGATTGTCTTTTTCTAAAAGACATGTTCTAGGAATTATTTTGGGGAAATTCTGTGGCCTGTGTTATACAGGTCAAATCAGATGATCTCAATGGTTCCTTCTGACCTTGTAATCTATGACTCTGTGATTCTATGAATATATTAATTAAAATGTCTGAGCTCAGAACCGGTGAAGCATAAGCATTCTCTCCATTAAAATAAATCGGTGCTGATTTATGTAGCTCATTCCAAATGGGATAGAGGATTTGAAACTGATGTTACATCTTAGTGCAGTTCTCAGATAAGATTCTACTTTTCTTTTCATATAAGGTTTGACGGTAAACTGCCAAAAGAGTGACCGCACTGTACCTTAAGCAGGAGGCACATTGTCCGGGCTTGCTGGAGGAAGGTAACAGTGATTTACGGGCGGGTGGGAGAAGGAGGTCAGAAGCTGATGCAAAAAGGTGGGTGGGGGTCAGTGTGGCAATGCTGACATCCCCTAGAAACATAGGTGCAGAAGGCTTTAAAAGGGGCACACCTGGGTGTTAGAAGCCCTTTCTTCATACAGCAGGCAAAGCAGCACCCATCATTCCTCCTCTTGAGGTGTTGAATACCAGGTTTGGTTAGGACTTGCTGTGAGCATTTTGCTAGTCGCTCCTTTCTAGGGGGGCTGGGAAGGAATATTTCCCTCACCACCACATTGGCTTAGGAAGTGGAATGGGGTTTTTTCACCTTCCCCACAGCGGGTTTCAGAGAGGACTTATTAGTGTGCGGAGGAAAGGGGTTAGTCTATAGGTCGCAACTTATTTTGTAAGTGTGAGGGCAGATGTCCAGTGCAGGTACTCCATAGGGAAGGGATACAGTGACTGTGTAAATGGTTTGGTAAAGGACTTGAAAGGAGATGCTGGTTAAAGGAACAGAATGGGAGTGAGAGTTGGGGCTCCTATGATTGGTACAGCAGGGAGCGCCCTTTCTTATAGCACACCTTAATCCTCCTACAAGTGGAGGTGGATGCTAAGGTCACAGCCATGGGTTGGCTGGGGGACCTGGATGGAAAATGAAGGGGGCTGGAGGAAGCACCCGCACAGTTTTTGAATGAACATGGAGTTGCCTGCACTGTATACACTTTTATCTGCCGGGTAGTCCCAGACATCTAATAATAAAGTTGCGGCCTGATAAAATCAGTATCAAGTGTCTCCTGTCCTTCTTTCAGTATAGGCAGACAACTAGCAATCTGTCGCCCACACAAGGGTTACTAGCCTTTGTCTTTTCTTTTTAATTTTTGTTTTATATCAGAAAAAAAAATCTAAAATTACATACTGTCACCAACAGAGAAGTCTTAAGGAACCCATGTGTAGGATGACATAAGCAGCATACTGTGGGAACACAATCATTACGTGAGATTAATGTTTTAAAAGCAAGATATTGTTGCAAAGAAAAGGGAGCTCTGTCGATATAACAAAAAAATTGATGGATTTTCATGAACATTACATAAATTCATGAACATTCAATATAAACATTGTGTCTCCTTTTTTTTTTTTTTTACTACTGATGGTCTATAGCATATTGTTCATGACAATTCAGTTGACTAATTGATACACACTTTGGGTGGGAAAATTATGTTCTATGCTCTCCACCATTTACAGCATCAAACGTCAATAATAGAAGATCTAATTATACTTTATAATAATTTTTGCCAAGGCAATTTTGACATGCCTTATCTTGTAAGTCATAAATAATTACTCAGCTAGCAACAGCAGTTACTTGTTCAGATAATAGTGCTGGCACATGAAAGCCTTAGCATTTATCATGACTATCCTAAAGAATTCCCAGAAAGCTTTGCAAAAAGCAACATTAAAAGGATGATATAGAATTATTAGCAAATAAGAGCTAAACTGCTTATTAAGTGGAAATATGTTAAAGAGCACAACCTTTTGTAATAGCTTCATAAGACTGTTTTTAATTGCATATGTGATTGCTAGGTAAAATATGATTGGCTAAGCAACTTAGAGTTAGCGTTTAAAGACAGAAGGGATCACCTAGTCTGACCTCCTCAATATAACACGCGCCGCCAACACCATCCATCCCCCACACTTTATACCAAACAATGAAATTAGATGAAGTATTACAGCCCACAGGAGAGTAAATTATGCACCAAAGACAGAGAATAGGAGGGACCAGGTGCACCCCTTTCCCAAGGCTCCTGCAAAAGCAGGGAAATGATCAAGTGAGAGATACTCAGATCACCCACATGCTGCAGAGCAAGACGAAAATCCCCCCAATCTGACCTGAGGAAAATTTCTTCTCGACCCTATACATGGTGATCAGTTAGACCCTGAGCATGTGAGCAAGAACCAGCCAAACACCTGAAAGAGAAAATTATTGGTGCCACCTCAGAGTCCTGATTATAGATTGTAATGGAAACCACAAGAAAGGATAAATAGATAAAAACCATTATAAAAAGGAAAACAACAATGAAAAAGGCAGATTGCGGAATATAACATACATTAAAGCAGGTCAAAGCTGTTGTGACCTTTTCTATGCTGGAAATTTGGAGTGTATTATGGCATAATGAAAATGTAACTGCCTACATACAAACATAAGAATGGTCCTACTGGGTCAGACCAAAGGTCCATCTAGCCCAATATCCTGTCTTCCAACAGTGGCCAGTGCCAGGTGTCCCAGAGGGTGTAAATAGAACAGGTAATCATCACGTGATCCATCCCCTGTTGCTCATTCCCAGCTTCTGGCAAAGAGAGGCTAGGGACACCATTCCTGCCCATCCTGGCTAATAGCCATTGGTGGACTTATCCTCCATGAATTTATCTAGTTCTTTTTTGAACCCTGTTATGGTCTTGGCCTTCACAACATCCTCTGGCAGGGAGTCCCACAGGTTGACTGTGCATTGTGTGAAGAAATACTTCCTTTTCTTTGTTTTAAACCTGTTGCCTATTAATTTCATTTGGTGACCCCTAGTTCCTGTGTTATGAGAAGGAGTAAACAACACTTCCTTATCTACTTTCTCTACACCAGTCATGATTTTATAGACCTCAATCATATCTGCACTTAGCCATCTCTTTTCCAAGCTGAAAAGCCCCAGTCTTATTAATCTCTTCTCATACAGAAGCTGTTCCATACCCCTAATCATTTTTGTTGCCCTTTTCTGAACCTTTTCCAATTCCAATATATATATATATTTTTGAGATGGGGCGACCACATCTGCACACAGTATTCAAGATGTGGGCATACCATGGATTTATATAAAGGCAACATGATATTTTCTGTCCTATTAGCTATCCCTTTCTTAATTATTCCCAGCATTCTGTTTGCTTTTTTGACTGCCGCGGCACATTGAGTGGATGTTTTCAGAGAACTATCCATAATGGCTCCATGATCTCTTTCTTGACTGGTAACAGCTAATTTAGAACCATTGTTTTATATGTATAGTTGGGATTATGCTTTCCAATGTGCATTACTTTGCATTTATCAACATTAAATGTCATCTGCCATTTTGTTGCCCAGTCACCCAGTTTTGAGAGATCCTTTTGTACCTCTTCGCAGTCTGCTTGGGTCTTAACTATCTTTAGTAATTTTGCATCATCTGCAAATTTTTCCACCACACTGTTTACCCCTTTTTCCAGATCATTTATGAATATGTTGAATAGGACTGGTTCCAGAACAGACCCCTGGGGGACACCACTATTTACTTCTCTCCATTCTGAAAACTGACCATTTATACCTATCCTTTGTTGCCTATCTTTTAACCAGTTACCAATCAATGAGAGCACCTTCCCTCTTATCCCATGGCAGCTTACTTTGCGTAAGAGCCTTTGGTGAGGGCCTTGTCAAAGGCTTTCTGAAAATCTAAGTACACTATAGCCCCTTGATTGACATGCTTGTTGACCCCCTCAGAGAATTCTAGTAGATTGGTGAGGTATGATTTCCCTTTACTAAAACCATGTTGACTCTTCCTCAACAAATTATATTCATCTATATATCTGACCAGTTTGCCCGGTACTGAAGTCAGGCTTACAGGCCTGTAATTGCTGGGATCACCTCTGGAGCCCTTTTTAAAAATTGTCATCACATTAGCTATCCTCCAGTCATCTGGTACAGAAGCTGATTTAAATGATATGTTACAGACTACAGTTAGTAGTTCTGCAATTTCACATTTGAGTTCCTTCACAACTCTTGGGTGAATACCATCTGGTCCTGGTGACGTATTGTTGTTTAATTTATCAATTTGTTCCAAAACCTTCTCTAATGCTACCTCAATCTGGGACAGTTCCTCAGATCTGTCATCTAAAAAGAATGGCTCAGGTTTGGGAATCTCCCTCACATCCTCAGCCATGAAGACCGATGCAAAGAATTCATTTAGTTTCTCTGCAATGGCCTTATTGTCCTTGAGTGCTCATTTAGCACCTCAATCAGCCAGTGGCCCCACTGGTTGTTTAGCAGGCTTCCTATTTCTGATATACTTAAAAAAAAATTGCTATTACTTTTTGAGTCGTTGGCTAACTGTTCCTCAGATTCTTTTTTGCCCTTCCTAATTGTAGTTTGCAGCTAATTGCTTAGACAGTTAGCTGAAAGGTAGATATGTTATGATGATTGGACTAACTGAAAAATTGTAATATGGGTTTGAGACAGTGCTTGGCTACCCAGGACTGAGAGTTACATTGCCCTGCCACCAGTGAGAGGTAGATTTTCTTCTGCTCATCTAAGCTAGCATATTTAAATATATGAGTGTAGCCAAGGTAGCATGCGTAGCAGTGGCAGTGGTATTGGCAAGCCACTCTGAGTACATACCTATGGGATTCAAGCAGGGGTGCTGGAACAATTTTTATAGTGGGGGTGCTGAGAGCCATTGAACCAAACTGTAAAGCCTCTATATAATGGGAATGACTTCAAGCCAGGGGTGCGGTAGTACTCCCCAAATCCTTAGTTCCAGCAACTATGGGGTCAGGCAGGTTTGTACTTGGGGTGGCTAGCCTGTGCTGCCTCTGCCTGTGCTGCTTCAGCTACACTACTATTTTTATTGTGTGAATTCACATGAGGGCTAGTGTGAATATGTGCACGTGAGCTGGGAATCCCACTCATAGCTCAAAGTGTAGACATAGCGAAAGGGTCAAACAGTAACATCCTTGAAAGAGCAGAAACAACTGGCATTGGCAGAGTATGTTGCAGAGAGATTATACATTAATTGTTCTTTGGCAATAGAACAACTCTAATTTAGTGTTTGGAAGGTAATGAGGAAATATTTTTTGTCCCTGAAACAGGAGAAACGGAGGGAACACAAACACGTATGTTTGTTCTTAATGTGTTCATCAGGAAACACTCTGTCATCCATACTGATAAGGAGGAAAAGGAAAAAAAGAATCTTAAGGATGACTGGTCCTATTATTCAATCGGGACTAGTCATATGCTTAAAAGTTAAGCACACAAAGCTAAGTGCTTTTTTGCATCAGGACCATGATTATGGATTCCATGACTTTCAGAGATCTCTAACATTTTCAGCTTCAGCCAAGTTCCCCGCAGCTGTCAGCCAGTCCGGGCAGCAGGTGCTGGAGTACGCCACCTCTCACAGTGGAGTTCTGGCTCTCATCCCCCTGCCTGGGGCTCAGGTTTCAGTCATCCCCCTGCCAACTCCCCACCCCCATTATTTTTAGTAAAAGTCACAGACAGGTTGTGGCTTCCGTGAAGTCTTGTTCATTGCCTGTGATCTGTCCATGACTTTTACTAAAAATAACCATGACAAAATCTTAACCTCAACCATAATGAATGAGATAAGCAAGAATGATGCCATAGTTGTCCCAAAGCCTCAGTGACTGTAGCATACACTTGTAGATGTGAACAAATTATCCAATGATTCTATAATCTGATACTTACAAGATTTCCAGGAGTGACTGGTATCTCAGTTTTGGGGTGCCCAATTTAAGACATTTTATAGATTCACAGATTCTAGGACTGGAAGGGACCTCGAGAGGTCATCGAGTCCAGTCCCCTGCCTGCATGGCAGGACCAAATACTGTCTAGACCATTCCTGATAGACATTTATCTAACCTACTCTTAAATATTTCAAGAGATGGAGATTCCACAACCTCCCTAGGCCTAGGCAATTTATTCCAGTGTTTAACCACCCTGACAGTTAGGAACTTTTTCCTAATGTCCAATCTAGACCTCCCTTGCTGCAGTTTAAGCCCATTGCTTCTTGTTCTATCCTTAGAGGCTAAGGTGAACAAGTTTTCTCCCTCCTCCTTATGACACCCTTTTAGATACCTGAAAACTGCTATCATGTCCCCTCTCAGTCTTCTCTTTTCCAAACTAAACAAACACAATTCTTTCAGCCTTCCTTCATAGGCCATGTTCTCAAGACCTTTAATCATTCTTGTTGCTCTTCTCTGGACCCTCTCCAATTTCTCCACATCTTTCTTGAAATGCGGTGCCCAGAACTGGACACAATACTCCAGCTGAGGCCTAACCAGAGCAGAGTAGAGCGGAAGAATGACTTCTCGTGTCTTGCTCACAACACACCTGTTAATACATCCCAGAATCATGTTTGCTTTTTTTGCAACAGCATCACACTGTTGACTCATATTTAGCTTGTGGTCCACAAACAGAGGCATTATTTACAGAAAAGGATGAATAAAGCAGCTTTAATGGCACTGATGGGTGATCTCCTTTTGCCATGGGATGGGAGGTGAGGCAGACATTTATTCTTATCCTCCTGGATCTCTCTGCAACACTTGACATTGTCGACCATGAGATACTACTGCCCCACTTGAGAAAATGGTGGAGGTTCAGGGGAATGCAATAAAATGTTTGAAGTCCCTCTTGGAGGCACATACCCAGAATAATGACAGGAGAGTGCACCTATGTCACAAGACCCCTCACTTGTGGAGTCCCACAAAGATCAATTATCTGTCCAGTCCTATTCAACACCAATGTGATAGCAGTGTGCAATCTGGTAAAACAACATAGACTTAAGTGCCAGCTCTAAGAAGATGACACACAGCTCTACCTATCTTTCATCACATATGACCACACGACAACCATCAAGATATCCCAGTGTTTGGACAAGTTCAGCTTATGGTTGAAGAACAGCTGATTGAAGCTGAACCAGACAGAATAGGCAAAAAAGAGTTTGCAGCTAAGTAGTCCCCTTTGGTTGAAGGCACACACCCACAATTGGTCAATTCAATCCATAGTTTAGCAGTGTTTCTGGACAGGGCTGGCCTTATGGGTAGGCGATGTGGGTGACCATCCTGGGTCAGGGGGACACTGTGGTCAAGAGGCAAGGAGAAGGCCTGGGGTGCAAGGCTGCGGAAGGGAGCTTGGGGCAATGGGGGGAGACAGCAGCCAGGGGGATCAAAATACAAGTTTGTCCACGGTGCCATTTTCCCTAAGGCCAGCCCTATTTCTGGATTCCTCACTGATGCTAAGCTCTCACATAGTAGCATCCACATTCTACCATTTCCACCTGGCTAGGAGACTCCGTCCCCTCTTGGGGGATGATGACCTGGCCTCAGTTATACATGCCTTTGTTGCCTCTTATCTGGGCTATAGCAGTGCAATATACCTGGGCATGAAGCCATCAGCCCTTAAGAGACACCAACTAGTATAGAATGCTGCAGCATATCTTCCCATAACATGGGCCATCACAAGCTAATCATACCTGTTCTACCCTTTCTATACCTGGTTCCTATAGAATATTGAGTCAAGTTCAAGATGGTCAATGGCCTGGACCCAGGATATCTAAAGGATTGCCTAAAACTCTGGGATGAAGACCATGGTCAATAACTCTGCTCTTCAGGTGCAATGATACTTTCTACCATAAGGATAAAACTCGGCTGTGCAGGAGACAGAGCTTCCTCAAGGATCAGTCAAAGGCTATGGAACAAAATCCCAGAGGAACCAAGGACCATCACAAACGTCACCACTTTCTGCTCCAAGATGCATTTCTTTAACCTTGCCTTTTCAAATATAAACACAGAGCAGTGTGTACATTTAACTCTCCCCTCTCCCCCAAACACCCTACACTGCACTTCTGGGAAGGGGATGAGAGAAACAACAAACTTCTCATGACATATCTTGTCACGACCGGAAGGCACTCAGCTACTACAGTGTTGATGGCAGTACAAGAACCTCACTAGAACCCGTCTTGGAAAATGAGGCTCCCCCTTTCAGATGTCTCAAGTGGGACACCCAAAATCAGTCACTTCTGAGAATCTTGTCTATGACGATTACACATTACATTACATTACGTTACATTGCTCCAGGGGGCTCACAATTCAAAGATGGACAGACAGAGGTTAGGGAAAGGGAGAACAGGCAGTTTATATACAGGTCTATGCAATAGTAAAAGCAAACTAGTTTTGCTTTGTCCTGTACTGTTACAACATTAAGATTTTTTTTGGTCGTATTTACAACACTGTTGATTTTTTGTTTGTTTGTTTAATTCAGTCACGGCTAGACATTATGTTTCATTGTTGAGAGAACAAAAAGTGACATTAGTAATACTAGCTAAAGACATATGTAACGGCTGACAGGTTTTTGTGCAAGCTTCCCCATATTGCACATGGGGGAGGGATAGCTCAGTGGTTTGAGCATTGGCCTGCTAAACCCAGGGTTGGGAGTTCAGTCCTTGCAGGGGCCACTTACGGATTTGGGGCAAAATCAGTACTTGGTCCTGCTAGTGAAGGCGGAGGGCTGGACTCAATGACCTTTCAAGTCCCTTCCAGTTCTAGGAGATAGGCTACCTCCATTTATATATATAAAAAAAATCTTTGCATGTATTTATCCAATGCTTTTGAATTCCTCAAAAGATGGGAGTCATCTAACATATGGTCTACGATGTGGGTATGCTCAAACTTTTTAACACATAAGTGATGGAAAGAGAGATTGCCACAGAGAGCCTGGAAATAGGTCCCAAAACATGAGATTAGAGAACAGAATGTGAAGAACAGAGATTAGTTCAAACCAGAACTTCAGATCTGAACACCCACTGAACTGAGGGGAAAGTTCAGAAAGGACTTTGTAGCTCTGGTCCACCATTAGTGAAGAATCAGTCTCAGGGGATACAAATAAAGGGAAGCATAAGAATCTCTGCTAAAGCCCCTCCCCTGTCTCTCCCTCACTTGGGAGATGGGGTTGGCCTTCTACTTGGTTGATGAGATGAGGAGGCACCAGACAGGATAATTTGATGCGAGAAAGGCCGAGGAGCTGGTGCTTGTTTCTAGAAGTCCCAGCCTCCCTGTTAGTAGATGGAACAGCGGCACCAACTGAGAGGAGGAGTGCACTAGCTGGGAGCCCCCTACCCATCTTCTCTCCTCTAAATTAAGGTCTGGATCCCCATTCCCCCTCGCTCATTGCAGAAGGAAGAGACCTGCTGCTGGGGCGTGGGGGAAAGGAGGAAATAGAAGGAAAATACAAAATATATGAAATATACTGGCCGATAGATTTTACATAATCTCTTTTTGAAACATCTTTTTTTTTTCTTTCAGGATTGAGCCTTCATGAGTCTCTCATTTGTATATGTTTTACATGTGACATCACTTTTTGGTCAAGACCTGCATTAAATGTCATGAAACTGGCAAGCTGACCCTTCTATTCTGAAATACTTTCAATGCCACATGTGCTGTACATTGGAAAGGAACTCCAGTAACAGTGTACGCTGGGATAAATGAGATACAAAACATTGTAAAGGTTCATTGAGCTAACTGTTTCTGTTATTTAGAAGGCAAATGATTTGTGCTGTTTTCATGGAATGCATCCCAAAGTAAAAAAAAAAAAAAAAAAAGGAAAACACTGGGACTTATGAAGTGGTGAGGTTTGCTCTTGAATTTAGGAGGGTGGACCTACATTAGATGGTGTAAACAAACAGAAGCTATCTTTTGGGTAATAAATACAACCAGGTGGAAAGAAAATCCTGTATATAATACCTGCATTCTCACACATACACAGGTGATATCTTCCCTATTTCAAAGTTGGCTTCACTGTTTCTAAAAGACTCCACAGAGGCGCACCAGAAAACTTCATAGTCCGTGTCTCTCTCTACTCCACTTCCTGCTGCATGTTTGGCTAGAACTGGCTTCCTCTCCTTCCCTTCAGTCTTAGCCCCGTTCGTGAAGAGGCCTTATATCCAGCTGCTCTTGACATCTGGAAAAGCCTCTCTCTTTCTATTTTCCTAATGAGCTCTGCCTATACTTTCGTATCTCAGTGGGAAGTAGAGAGGATGTTTTCTCCCTTGCTTACACTAGGACTGGGCTTAATTGCTCATGCTCACTGCTATTTTTAGTGTTAACACTGTAAATGTATAATTTAGTTCCACAGAGTATTTTGGAAAATTGTATGAAAAATGTTATCTAAAATAAAGTTTGTTGGGGAACAGTTTGGATGCTTGTCCAAGGTGATTCTTTGATTCATCTCTTGATTGATGATCTGATTCTAGTACAACTCAGCCTTCTTCCTCTCCATAAACACATCAGCATAAGTTGCTCCTTAATCTATACAAGCTTTTAAACCCTAATTCTAGTTGGTTGCTTTATTAACCCATACTACTGAAGAAACATATATACTGCTTATGCTGGGAACAGTTTATTCTACAATATCAGTGCTAATGACGGTTACATCAGGATAGACATGTTGCAAATGAGCATTTCCTGAGTAACTTTGACTTTTAAGCATATGAACTAGAGGCCAAATGACTCTGTACACCAAACATGTACAGAGTTGTAACCCTATAACATGGAGGAAAGGGTTTATGGGAAGCCAAAACTCAAGGACCAGATTTTCAAAGAGTCATGGAGACAGATGCACAATAGTTCTTATACAAAAATGTAATACTAGAAAGGGATGTTGATATGGATTGTTAATTAAAAAGAAAGCGTGCACACGCTGAGGCAAGCACAAACACTGGTTCAAAAGGGATGCACATGAGTTATTATACACCACCTTTGTGTGTGACAATTTTGAGATCTGCCTTGGTTAAAACAAAAACAAACTGTGTATGTACTCTGCACACTCATGCTTGCAGCAGCATCTCGCAAGCCCATCTAACACTGCAATAGGATTAGGGAAAGAAGTCAAGTTTGACTCCACTATAAAACTAACTGCTGGCATGCCGGCTTGTCCCATGGGAGAAAAAACTATCTCCATCAAGATGACCAAATAGATGTAGATGTATAGTTCATCAGAATTAAAATGACTAAAATAATACTTTTAGTTAGTAAAGTTTGGAGATGAGACTCCAAATACACACATGGAGCTGTTCCTTTAATTAACAAGGTGTCACTTACACATGGTCATTTTCCTGGACAATAGCCACTGTTTAAGAACATGCAGATAAAAGCACAGCACTCAACTTAAACATACCCAGAAAAGTTTGAATAACTGAGCACCTGTTTGTGCTGTCATTATGCAACTGTGTACAATTCCAGAATTTAGCCTGAAGTTTAGTGTGTGTGTGTGTGTGTGTGTGTGTGTGTGTGTGTGTGTGTGTGTGAGAGAGAGAGATATCACACACACACACACACACACACACACACACACACACTAAACTTCAGGCTAAATTCTGGAATTGTGTGTATATATATATATATATATATATATATATACACACACACACACACACAATGCATAGTTCCAACCATCACAAATACAGTAAGTAAAGATTATTGCATAACATGAAAATGCCTAAAATGTCTGAACAAGAAAGTGTTTTAATAGTGGTCTATCCAGTCATGATCCAAAACCAATGTGGAGGTACACCTGTTAAACTGTAGGAGGACTGTATCTAATCCAGAGTTGGATGCCTCCAGGTTTACCCAATCATCATTATATTTGTTTATTACATATCACTGCCCTTGTTGATGTTTCTTCAAGGTGACAAGGTTCAGTGTTACTTCAGGTCATTATAGATTGGATATTGCAAAACTGAGTATCAACCAAGCCAAAAACATTTGACGTGTTCATCCCTAATGAAAATCAAAGCTGAGCTGACCTGCTATGGACTGACTCTAAATGTAGCAGAAGTATAAATTTTGGAGCCAGTTATAATTTGTCAGACCTTTATCAACCAATCCCGCTTGTAATCCTAGTCTTACATTATTTTTATTGTGCAAAATAATATTTTAGTTGAAATTACAATGTTAATAGTGTGGTGAACACTATAGCAGGAAATAGAAGGAAATTAAATATTGGGCTTTGTAAACTGATGAAGTGTGATTAAAAAACCTTCAAGCCTGAGTGAAATTGACAGCTATTTTAAAACATACATTAAAGTCACATGTATTCCAAAGAATCTGTTTATAAACATTAACTTAAACAAATAGCCTTCCTAGTTTAAAAATGAGACTGTCACAGTATAGAAGATATTGATCCTGTTCTCATTTTCCAGCAACTAATCTGAATGTGTAATCCTTTAACATAGGCAGTAAGAATAAAGGAGGTGCCTGCTGTAACCTTGGGGAAAAGAAATCCACGTATGAATGCCAATAAGATGCTAAAAAGCCTTTTAGTTAATATTACACATTCAATAATTCGTTGTATTTCTATACTTACATTTTGTGTTATGTGTCTCGATGTAGAATACTTTTACCAAAAGGGTGTATGTATGTGTGTATATATATCAGGGGTTGCAACCTGCGGCACGCGAGCTGATTTTCAGTGGCACTCACACTGCCTGGGTCTTGGCCACTGGTCCAGGGGCCTCTGCATTTTAATTTAATTTTAAATTAAGCTTCTTGAACATTTTAAAAACCTTATTTACTTTACATACATACAACAATAGTTTAGTTATATATTATAGACTTATAGAAAGAGACCTTCTAAAAAATGTTAAAATGTATTACTGGCACGCGAAACCTTAAATTAGAGTGAATAAATGAAAACTCGGCACACCACTTCTGAAAGGTTGCCGACCCCTGGTGTGTGTGTGTGTATATACATATATGAAGGAGCTTGTGATGCAGGATTTATTTGAATGAATTATAATATAGTTTAATAGATTATAAATTCCCAAGTCAAACTGTCCCAGGTCATTTGTAAGTACCTTGTTTATATAATCTTCAGATTTTGTATATCTTTTTTTATAAGAAATGTCAGTCCAAAATTTTCAAGATTGAGTCTCAATGCCTGAAGTCAGTCAGCTAAATGAAACTGGCATACACACAGAAAGTCAGATAAAAACAAACTCTTTGCTGAAAGGTTTGCAACATAAAACTACATTATTTCTCAGAATTCAAACAATAACACATAAGAACACAAACACAGAGACAGAACAAGCAGGCTGGTCCCTCACCCAACCTTGCTGTAGGTAGGCTGTCTGCCAACTACTGCAGTGCTAGGCCAAGATCGCACACTTACCTACAGATCCTCCTAGACCTCAAGAAGGAACAAGAAAATCCTCTGAAATTTAATGTGACAACCTACAATTTTAACAGAGTTTTTAATACACCACAGAGACCTGCCTTTGAATCACTAAAAGTTAGAACCAGAGATGTTTATGTGAAACACTTCAGGTTCTCTGAATGGGCATTTAAAATGTCTGACAGTTGGTGGTGGGACAGCTAGCTTGAAGGCCTGTGTGTCTTGGAACCCAGCTGGACTCTGTCCTTTGAAAGGTGCTCTATGGAGTTGTAACATACTGACTCCTGGGTATACCCTATCTTACTGTGAGCCAGCAGGGGAAGGGTACTGTAGCATATGGAGCTATGACAGTATGTTCTTTTCTGTGTTCTAAAGTTAAATACCAAAGGTCTCTGCACACAGGCAGAAGTATCAGTCTTAACATAGGAGATACACATAGTGCACCCTCCTGTGGAGACTTTGCTTTTGTTCTTTGTCATTCTTAATCCAAAATAAAAATCATCCGGATACTGCCATCATGTTTTCAGTATGTACGGAGAATGACCTAGAGCTGTGATGAGAATGAAACTCTGACATCAATTTCTTCAAGGAACTGCTTCTTTCAGCTAATGGCACTCCCCCCTTCAGATCTGACTGGAAGCGGAAAAGAAAAGGCATCTTTTCTTTATAGATGTATTTTAACCATTTTAATTGGTGGCCTAACATCTACTAATACAACTACAAAATGAACTTAAGCATCTTCCCCTTATTTATTTAATGGCCGGGAGGGACTGAATCAGGTTTTTCTGGCTACCTATACTTGTCCCATTTAGCAGCTAATGCTGCCATTGAACACTACTCATTGAACTTGATCTCCAGTTATTTAATGCTCAGGATGATGTACAACTGCAATTTAGCCATTATCAGAATAATATGTATTAAAGGTATCCCAGACCTCAGGGATATTATTTTTGGTTGTGAGATGCAGGTTGGACTTGCACAGATTTTTCTGTCTGTGCCTTATTCCATATAATATAATGCCATATAATTCCTTACAATGAACACACACAGCTCAGTCATCAATCCCTTTTATGAGCTCAAATATAATATTGTCAGGAAAGTATAGCTCCTAATTTGAGTTTAGTATAGCTTCAGCTTATGGTTACAGAGATATGTTCATACTGATACATATGTTTGCCTCAGTCCTGGGAAAATCAAGATAGCTTTTGATGTCTTGGCCCAGAACAACTCTTGTTATAGTATGTTTAGTGAATCTCTTGTTTAGTATAGTAATAAATATAGTATATTTTCCTTTTATTTATTCTACCTAAAGCTATGACTATTTGTAAATATTAAAAGACCTGACACCTCAGGGAAGACATCTGGAAGTATTATGGGACTGATTTAGTAAGGTGAGCAGAAGCTGGACGTGCAAAATGTGTGTATTTGTAAGTCTGGTCTGTAGACACCCAATCCAACACCAAAAGGTGACACTAACATTAGGCTGGCTGCCCATGGCCCTCAGGGCTACAGCCCCTTTCCCGTGCCCATGTGTCCTGCAACAGGGCTAGTGGTGGTGTGTAGCAGCACTACATTGGCTCTGCTGTATAAATTTAGATTGAATAAATGGGCCCAAAGGAGTCAAAGGTGTTAACATAATCCAATCACTGCCCAACATTAAACAGTATTAAAGTCTGAGGTTTAGCATAAGAGACAGCCTGCTTTAGTACTATGGCAAACATCATTAGAAATCCTTCGAACCTGTTATTAAAAATATAAAGGAACAATAAAGACATTTGAAATGTAAGGCTTTCATTTTACCAACATTTCTTGTTCTCTTTAGATGAAGACCATTTTTAGAAGGAAAAAACCCTTGCTTGGCAGTCTTAGAGGGTATCGAAGATGGGTAGAACCATCCTTTTGGGTAAAAGAGAAGGAGTTAGTTGAAATGGGCTGGAGCTGTTGTTGCTGCTGCTGTTAAACTCCAATTCCATTTTATCACAGCTGGATAGGGGTGGCGATGTCATCTGGATCCCTCTCTCTGGACTAGTCTGGTCATGACATCTCAGGATCAGGATGACAAAGACTCAGGGTCCCAAGGGGTGGCAGCCATGCTGGTGAAACTTGCTTCAGCAGCCTTTGTCTGTTCTTCCTTATTTTTTCCCCAAGTCTCTTTTTTTAACAACCCAAAAAGGTCCCCTCATTATTTTGTCCACCAATTAGGCCTAAAATCAGACACATCAATTTTGTTATTAATGTCTGGTTCCACATATTCTGTTCCCCCCCCCCACAAGCATAATTTCAATATAGTCCTTGAATCATATTGAAGTGGCCTTTTTTGTTTGAACTAATTTAGTCTGTCTGGTTCTCTTGCACCCACTTATATAATTCATTATTGAAAATGACTTACTGTCTATCGACAATTGATAGAAAGTTTTGTAACATCATATGAACTTTCATATACTTTTTACAATTCAGCTCACAAATAGAGTAAATTTGTAGGCCCAGTTATCACAACAGTTCTGGAGGAGTAATACGAAACAGATTTAGTGCATTGGAGGACTGGGAGCAATGGTTGGTTCACAAACAAAAAGCTAAAATTACACACACATACCTTGGCCTGCACTATCACTGTCTCTGTGCCACTCACCCAGTGAGTGTTAGGAGAACCTGGGCCCACCCTAGTCTCCAGGCGCTAGCACAGGTTCCCTTAGCTCAGCAATCTGGGCCTTCTCTCTCTGGCCTCACTGCTCTATCCCTGGGCTGTTTCCTTCTACTGATTCCCCTTTTCTTCCTAGGCCTACTAGTTTTCAAAAGCCTCCTCCCTCTTCCCAGAGAGGGGCTATAGTCTCCATTCACGCTTCCCTCTCTCCTGGGAGTATTTGCCTTTCCCCAACAGCCTCTTCTGCTTTCAGTTCCTGGGCTTTATGGGCCTTGCCTATTCCTGCCCAGCTGACCCTCCTTAATCAGCTGCCTAATGGGTTAATTGGCCCATCTGTCCTGCATTAAACATTGCAGGGTGAGTTTGGGGTAATCACTCAAGGAGAGTGTGTAATCCATAGTTTTTAGGAATACAAGAATTGCCATATTGCAGCAAAAGAGGCGTTCCATATAGTTCAGAATCCTGTCTCTGATGAAGTCTAGTACAAGGTGCTGGAAGGTGTAAGAAACTCTGTAGTAGACTGCTGTCAAATAACCACCGTTTAGGGGAAATTTCAGCCAGCTGGTCTGTATAGGATACCTGCTCTCAAAGAGCATTCCAAAGAAAGCCATTTTCCTCCAAATATTAAGAGTAAATGAATTAATATAATTATATAGTACATATGGAGACAGATAAGTTAATTTTTGCAAAGTTCACTTCTGACATGGAAGTAAGAAAAAAAAGGAATTATTATATAGTAATAACCTTTGCTTATTTCACCTTCTTGCAAAGACTGCCTATAGGAATTATTATTGATTTCACCAAAATTGAATGAGATCCTTTACAATTTTTATAAAGCCATATTTATTGCACAGGTTTCAAAAAACAAAGCAATACTAGAGTTCATTTATCACCCAATGTAGCCCTCACCTTGTTTTTGTAATATTTCTACTCTGAGAAATCTCTCTTTTCATAGTTTGATATTCCCCAAGCTATCTAGCTAAAATAATTTTTATTTTTATTTTTTATAAAAAGTACCTATTGTTTTTCAGCTATTTAATTACCAACTCATAAATAAGGAATTTACCTTATTCAGAACTGGATCCATGTGAAAAATAAATCCCGTTGTTTAAGGAGCTTTTGCTCCAGGAGATAAGTATATATATATTTTAGCTGATTGGTCTTTCTTTCTGTTAAAACTAAAAAAAGGGAAGCCTCACGTCAGCAAAACAGACATTTAAACATATGCTGAACGTTAAATATTGTATTGACTGTTGAACTTAATGGAAAGGCCCCACTGAATCAAGTCCTTTCACTGCAGTCAGCCTACATAGATGCTTAAAGTTAAATCATAACTTTATATGCTTTCTGGGTCAGAGCCTAAGCCTGTATTGTTTTCTTGGAGTCTCTGATCACAATGACCCAACCTTTAACTGTAAAGATTTAGGGTCAGGTGATAGAAGTCAGCATTGTTCCTTGTAGCTCTTCAGTTCAAATGTTCCCCTCATTTGTGAGGCTCCATGAGTGTGGTATGCTATGGGGAAATGAAAGCAAAAAAAAGAAAAGAAAAAAAAAAAAGAGTAGAACCAGGGAAGAGACTATTCCCTATCCATATGATCTCCTGAACAGAGCTGGTTAGGAATTTTTTGACAAAACATTTTTTTGTCAGAAAATGCCAATTTGTTGAAAACAAAGCTTTCTGCAGGAAAGTTTTCACTAAACTTTTGTTGGCAAAGGTTCAAGATGGACTTTTGGACAATGGGGCCAAAGAGAGAGAGAGAGAGAGAGAGAGAGAGAGTCAGTTCAGTGGTTAAAGTACTTATCTGGGATGTGACAGACCCAGCTTCAAGACCCTGCTCTGTCTGAATCAAAGAATAAGGTAAATATCTTAATAATGAAGATATTGGCTATTCTGGGGCAGGTCTCTCTCAATTTCTCTTGTTGGAGCCGTTCTATTTGGTATAAATAATTAAATATACATCAGAGCAGAGAGAGAATGACTCTATAGCTTGGTTGTTTGGGTACTCACCTGGGATGGAGGAGACCCAGATTTGACTCTCTGTGCTGAATCAGGCAGACCTGGGCTTCAATGTGTATCTCACACATCCCAGGTGAGTATCCTATGGTGGGGGACAGCTGTCTCATTTTTGTGAAAAATTTCAAAAGATCTCCAGGTTGGCCAAATAGGAAATATTATAAAATCTTAAATTTTCATGGGATGGGAAAACTGGTTCCCACTCAGCTCAATCACGGAAGTTTGGTAGGTTTTGAAGCAGAAATCCAGATGGGAATGCTGAAATGAACAACACTAATTAACTCCCCCCACAATAGCATTGTTCCCTCTCAGAGAAGAGTGCACAGTCAAAGGGCAGGGGAACCAAAAGCAACCACATCTTAATCCCTGCCTTTGACCCCATAACATAATATATTCTGGTCAATTCTTACATGTTCCTGCAGACACATGAAAGAAACAGCTCTTGAGCATAATGTGCAAGTTTTTACCTCAGTCCTTCAGAAAAAATATCTTTGTTGTTCTCCATTTCATAACAGTGAAAAGCAGAAAGAAGTGACTCAAAGCCTTCATTTTCAGCTTTCTAGCTCTCTCAACAATGAGTTCTCTAGTGTATTTCAGAAGGCTATTAAACACAGCTTCTGCTTTCTTAAAGTGCTATATTACACTTGGGGGTATCGGTATCTTGATAGTCTTGCATCATTAGACATGCCTAATGGATTTTTTTTCTACCAAAATAATTGCTGTGTGTAAAACTTTCCAGCAAAAAACACTGTGAACAGAGTTATGAAAAGGGAATGTTTTATTTTGTTAAGGGGTTGCAATTAAATTATGTGAAATAAAGTTTGTCTTGAGATTTAACAGAAAACAGCTATAAAACATTTTAATGTCACAAATAGGCAACTCAAGATATGTTTGGATAGCTGCTAAAACGTTCAACTCTCTTTAACTGCATGTGTAATTCTCACAGCTCAAGCTATGCATATATAAAAAACATACATATTCAGCTGTTCTATGTATGTAACTCACATGTTTGCACTGCAGAATTTGGTGGTGTAAATAAGGGAAGGAACAGTGAGGAGCATACAAAGTTTCTTATCTTTGGTTTGGAGACTCTGTACTTATAGATTTGCCAGAGCCAGATGGGGTGACTCTGCTGGATGGACCAGCTAGGAACTGGGTATGGGAGGTACTAGGCATACTCATTAGTTGTTCAAAACTACTTGTGTCTGTAGACATGCAGCCTGGCATGACACATCCAGGGCCACTCTCTGAGAGTGGAACCAATGGGAACTCAAGGGAAGGAGGCAGTTTTCATAAGTAGAACAAGTGGAAGCCACACTGGAGGACTCAGTGGTGGAACAGCACAAGGACCAATAGGGTCTGTTGTAAGGATTGGTTTCAGGGACTTCATCATTTTTTGCTGGATTATAGACTACAGGCTCTCTCACCCCAGTGGGAAGAAGAACACAACTACAATTTGCTGCAGGCTGTTGTTGCAAAGAGTCAAGTGGAGTTTGAAGGAGACTGTGGAACTTGTTTCTCAGCTTTAAGGAGCTGGCATGCCTTACAGAGAGTTTGAACACCATTCCACAGAGACTAAGAAGAAACCCAAAGAAGAGCCGTAGGAAAGTGTATGTGAGCACGTGTTTAACCCATGCCTCCTGGGTGTGGTGCTCTGTCCCCCTTCTAGACCTAGACCATCTAGAGAGGAATGAGTCTGCCACAGTCTTAGCTAAGAGCCACGTGACTTTTAGCTCATGCACTAAGCTTCAGAGGTCCCAGGTTTGATCCTGCCTGCCAATGACCAGGGTCTGTTGGCATTACACATGCACATAATTATATTTTGCATTTGAACTTGTGATAACATGTACTAAAACTTTGGGATACTCACCTGAAAGTGTTGTTTGTAAACAAGAGAAGTTATTGACAATATTCACAGTTGTGTCAAGTGGCATAAATAAACTGTTGTATGGTTAGGCACATATAGAGTTTTAGCAAATGTTTTCCTTTAGAGATTGTGTCACTCCTTCCATTAGAGATTTGACTCTGTATAATATATAAAGATATATATCAAAGTCCTGAGAAGACTAAACTCTGGTCTGTGCCAGCAGAGAGAGAAGCTGAGGTACAGGAAAGAGGAAAGGAACATTATACATAACATGAGCATAATGCTTTCCCCCAAACCCCTAACACATACCCAAAACATCAGTGGCAAAATCCTGGTTCCATTGAAGTAAGTGACAAATCTCCCATTACCTTCCACGAGACCAAGATTTTAACACAGGTTCTAACATATGAAGAATCTGATACACTATATTAGAAAGAATGCATCAGTTTTCGGACCTGATCCAATAATATTTACTTGAACAAAATTGCTCAAAGTTTTGCTTGAGTAGGAGCTATATCACCAACCCCTGTTTTCAGGCTATAGGAGCTTGTGCCTAGTGAATCTGTAATAACTGAAGATACATTGGAGCCATAATCTCAGAAATTTAGAGTTGAATTTGGAGGTATAGCAGGAAGAAATTCAAGACAAAACAATTAGCACTGAGAAATTAACACAGTACTGAGAAATTGTTCCCCTTACTATACAGAACAACATAGCAAAAACAGTGACCTAGCAGAGGAAAACTTTCTTCCAGTATTTCATCTGCAGTTCATAAGGAATACTGTGCAATTTATAACAGTGTCAGAAGAAATTGAATAAGGCACATATGAACATTTTCTGAGACACATTTTCCAAAATGGAACTATTTGTTCTGATGGAAGCTCTGTAATGAGCGGCAGTCTGCATGAATGGGACTCTTTTCAGTGGCAGACAGTGTATCACAAACTGAGATATTTTATGGGGAGATTTGTTCCTGCAGCTAAACAGAAAGAAACATCCCTAAAGATAATAGATTGTAGAGCTGGAAGAAAAAGGTCTTAGAAGAGCATTGAAATACATAGGAACATATTTTCTGAACTAGTTCACACCATTGTTCTATGAAGATGTTTATCCCGCTTTCTCAGTGGTCAACAAATGATGCTTCAGAAGAAGTTGGAAAAAACCATAATGCACTTAGCCGATTGTATAGTGCTCTACCTCATGTAATAACTGTGGCTATATTACAGACTGCCAGAGATGGATTTTCTATTCCTCAATGCTGCATTATTCAGTCTAAGTGAAATGGCCACTGTCAAAGATACCCAGGAAAGATGAGAAAAGTGCCATTGTGGAGAACTCCTGCATAGTTTGCTTTTGCCTTTGTCTATTTCTGGGGGGAAAAGACATAGCAGCTGGCTTGTCTTTTAAATGTTGCATTACATCTTTACTGGAAAGGAGTTGAAATAACTGAACATTCTTGACCTTCTATTTTAAATTTGGATTTCAGATTACACTGATGAGAACTAGATTTTTAATTTCTTTATTACAAAGCAGAGTTAAGTATCTGTGCAAGAAATACTCCTGGGAGAGCTCTGGCATTGCAGTTAACAGCCATAGCAATTTGAGCTTCCCTCTCTGCAGTACTTTAAAACAGCAGACACTGTAGAATTTAGGGAATTATTTTCTGAAATTTCTAGGGATGCAATACTATGTTAGGTGTTAAAACATTAACCTAGTACTATAACACATTGTAATTCCAAACTGACCCTTCCTTCTCTGTTTGATCATTAGAAAAAGGCAAAAAAAGTATGGTCTTGCAACAATTTTCCCTTTAAAATGCATCCTTGAGAGCTACAATATTTATTGATGCAGTACACAGTTCTGTTTCATTTGCAATAATACACTTGTCCCTTTGCCTTTTGGAATCCTGGTGATTTTTTTGTACAAGAATACACAAGGACTCAATTTTTTAAATCATATACAGTAATACTTAGCATTTACACAGTGCTTTTCATTCATATATCTTAAAGCGAGGTAAATATCACTATTCCTACTTCACAAAGGGAGAAAGTAAGGCAGAGAGGTGAACTGATTTGCCCAAGGTCAAAGAGCTAGTCAACAACAGATGTGGAAATAGAATCCAGCAGCCAGATACTGTGCTGTACCTCTCAGGACCAGGGGGTGGAGATGGCAGACATTATGATATAGATTTTTCCCCCTGGACTCCAACAACAGAAAAGAGGAATGGATGAGTAGGTATGTTCTAACTGAGTAGGTTTCTTGCCATCAAGGATAAAGGGTATGGACATATTTGGAATACAGATTAAATCTATAGTATATATACTAATGCATATTAAAAGCTGTTCTTTCTGTTGAATTGTAGGCACTGATTATGTTGAAGACCTCCAACACCACGCAAATCAGAAATTGTAGATGTGATGCTACATTAATATGAATCCCAGTGAGGAGTCAGAATGTTATTCTTAGGAATTATGTTTCAACCTTTCCATCTCTCACTGTTTCATCTGGAAAGACTTTTATTGATCTAATTAAGCATACACTCTGCAGGTTGGAACAGCTTTGGTACATGGATTTTTAGATTTGAAGACAACCAATGTTATTTGCAGTAAGACAACTGCCATCAAAAATAGGGTCTTCAAATGTCAAAACTAAATGGCAACTCTTTCCACAGAAAAATATGTAGTAGTATAATACAATAAAATAAACAAGAAGGGATAGAAGTGGAGCTATACCAAGTAAAATGGTAATAATTTGTGTGCATGTAACAGTGATTGTTAGCTATTTACAGGAAAGGCAGAGGCTGCCTTGTCATTATATACTATCCTCTTGTCTTCCCTTTCGGTTTTGAACACAAGACTTTTTTTAAGACATGAAGTGAGTTTAACTGCTCATTTTATAAGCTATTTATTGAGTGTTGGGGAAAGGAGGGAAAGGTTTGTGAACAGCTGAGCTATGTTAGATTTGTTTTAGTTGGTCATATTTATATTTCTTAATTAGTTTTATTTTATTAAAATATATCTAGTGCACTAGACACATGTAAATTTTTATTATTCTTTTTGTGAAGTTTTAAAAATTAGGAACAACTGCCAACTCCTCTACCCCACTACTCATCCCCTTTTTTCCAGAAGCAACCTTGGAGAACAGATAGGTCTTGCAGCATAACCTGAAGGTCAACAAAGTCAAGCTCTGGTGAACCCATTTCAGAGTCTAAGACCTCTTCACTGAAAATGTCCTTGCCTCCAGACCCCTCTGATTAAATTAGGGGTATTAGCTCAAGTGCCATAGCTGATCTGAACTACTGTAATATCACACAAGAAAACAGGATATATCGGCAGTAACCATGGTATGTGACTAGGTCCAGGAACCAGGAACTCCTGTGTTTTAATTCTGACACCAAATGCTTATATGATCTTGAGCAAGTCACTTAACTTTTCTTTCAGTTTTGACATCTGTAAAAAGA
This sequence comes from Emys orbicularis, assembly GCF_028017835.1. Taxonomy (NCBI): domain Eukaryota; kingdom Metazoa; phylum Chordata; order Testudines; family Emydidae; genus Emys; species Emys orbicularis. Next base: position 76,899,596 of record NC_088687.1, on the reverse strand, counting down.
AATCTCGTATCAATTCTAGTTGAGCATTATATTCATTAATATAATGAATATAATATAAATTATATTCAGTAAAGCATTGCTCATTCCTCCTCTTTAAAGTTCTCCCTTGCTTTCAGGAAGGGATTATCTTTTGTAAAAACTCAATATAATTCAGTAAATTTCATCCTACCAGGAAGGCAGAATTTTGAAACAAGAACTGTCTGAGTGGGCACTCTTCCTTCCTGTTGTATCTTTGCTTTTACACACTACACCTCTCAAGTCTTCAGACACCACCATCTCTCCGTTTTTCCTCATTATGTGCTCCAGAAACACTTGGGCCTCACCACAGAGTATTAAATCAAATCCTTACAGGGGGAATGTAATTGATTCAGCCCAAAATTAAGGAAACTGTTCACTTGGCTCACCCATTTCAAAATCCATTCCCGCCTTAGTTATCAGGGTTTCATAAATAAGTCCACCTGCCCTTTTATCAGAGTCCCATTTATTGGAAGAACAGCTAACGGCACAGGCAGCAGCAGCATGGGCTTCCTCACACAATCCAGTCAATGTTCCTCAACATTAGAGCTAAATGAATAATTGATTTTGGGGGTCAAGGCCAAACTGGAAAAAAAATATTAATTTCAAACCACAAGGGATTCTTTTCAGTTTCTTACCAAACCAACCAAACAAAACATATAATTTTGCATTGAAAAGCACCCAAAGTGTAATAAAGAGCAGAAATGGAATAAAAATTCATTTTTTTTGTTTTGCATGGTGATTTTATTTTAGCCTTCCCCCTCCCCCACCCCAATAAATATGGCTAAATTCCAAAACAAAACATTGTTTTAAAATGAAAAATCAAAACATTTTATAATAGTCAAAACAGTTGTGACTTAAAAAAAATTGGCCAAAACTACTTGCTGAATTCAACCTGAATGCCCATGCCCAGAAAAATGCATTTTTGGCAAAATTTACTCTTTGCCAATTTTTTCCCCCTAACTCTACTCAACAATGACTTGAAGGATGATTTGAAAGAGGTGAGAAATGGAACTAGTTGAAAAATTTCCATTTAAACTTTTTTTTTTTGACAGAAATTTTTGACCAAAATGAAAGGTTGGGCAAAATGTTAATTTCATGTGAAATTTTCTGGGGTTTATTTATGAAAAACTGAAAATCAAAAAAACCTTTGGGTTTGGAACACTATTCAGTTTCTAGTTGTTAGTTGAGAAACTGCAAAAGTTTTGCAGAACATTTAAAAATATATTTTAAAAATTCCACAAAACACAATTGGCTACTTAAACTGCCACCAACTATTTTTATTTGCATCAGTTGGTGGTGTAATGTTTTATGGCTGTGTGTCATAGAACGCTGTGCTGGTCACTGACCATATCCCAATTGTCAAGGAACTCACAGGATGTACATGCTAGAAGTTTTTTTTATGGCTGAAATGGAAAAATTAGATGGCAATCTGGACTATTTCTTTGGCTGGAATGTAAACAAAGTGCTGCAGCTGTCTGGTGCATGGCTGAGGGGTTAATTTGCATTGTATTCAATTATTTTGTACAAAGAATAGAAGAATTGACCCACTGCTACTGGTAACTTTAGTCTCTGAGTATTCACCCCTGCCTTAAAGATGGTGGTTCTTTAACATTTTTTTAATCTGTGGACCACTTTGGCTGGGCAGCACAAGATAAAATATATATTATTCTTGTAGTTTGGGTTGTATATAACACACAAAATGTTCCGGGTGCTTTATACAAACTCACAAATGACCAAACCCTTATCCTGAAAAATTTACAATTTAAATGCACTTTTATATTTCATGTTTGGCACATGTTGTTTATTGGTGGTGACAAACACAGTATGCTGGAAATAGCTAATACAACAAAGAAAATCTTCCCTGTATTGAAAATATAATCAACAGAACACTGTGATGGTTGTTGACTAATAATTAGAATGTCCTTTTAGGAACAGGCTGGAATGAGATTAGTGAGCTCATGATCAGCTGTTTCAGCACGCGTAAATACATTTGAAAATTATTTTCAAATATTTGTATTAATTAGTTATATTAGTATTTTAAACATTAAACAGCATCTCTGTAGTTATAACAATGGAACAATCCAATGGAGAGTCCATTGCTTCATCTTTCCAAATTCCTGATGACATTAATATATCATTTCCTCAGCTAATAAGTCTAATAGATTGACTGATCTCAGTTAGTTAAATACAGTAGGTAGTAAAGTGTATAAAAGTAACCCAAGGTTAGCAGTCTCACTTGCTGTGCCATAAGGTCATAGCAAAACATGGCAAAGGGCACTATCAAAAGCATTTTTGCTTAAGGCTCAGCTACAAGTCATTTGGGCCATGTCTACACTTACCGGGGATTGACGCTTCTGCGATAATGCAGTGGGAGTCAATTTAGTGGGTCTAGTGAAGACCCGCTAAATCGACCGCAGAGCACTCTCGACTGGTACTCCACTGGAATGAGATGATTAAGGTAAATTGATGGTATAGCCTCTCTCATTGATGCAACACGGTGTAGACACTGCAGTAAGTTGACCTAAGCTATGTCGACTCCAGCTACATTATTCACATAGTTGGAGTAGTGTAACTTAGGTTGACTTACCGTAGTAGTGTAGACAAGGCCCTAGTGTCCATCAGTTAGTTCCACCACCTACATTTTTACCTTATATTGACTGCAAGGTTTCCCACAGTTCAGTAATGTAAGAAGGCAGCTGGGGAACAAATCAGTTCCCATGATTTAAGGAGTTGACCTTTGAGGTACAGGCCACACATGAATATACTTGAACTCAAAATGTATCTGAAACTGAAAAAGATGGTCTTGAAAGCATATCTTAAATTCTTCAGGTCTCTGGAAATGGAACATCAGGGACATTGAAATGAACATTTTAAAATAATAGGAATGGTCAGTTACACCGTCAACACTGAACAATATAAGATACACTTTGATCTGAAAACACTGAATGGCACAACTATCTGTGAATGGTAACATTAGAGAAAGACATTATAAAAGACAGTGATGCAGGAAGGGCTACTTTATGAAGTCTTTTAATTGGTCTATGTATTACCGTATATACTCGTTCATAAGCCAAATATTTTTGGTAAAAAAGTGACGCATCAAAGAGTGGGGGTTGGCTTATAAACGGGTCTACACCAAAATTTGATGATTTTAATCTCTATGGAATCATTGAATTGAATATCTAATACAGGGATCGACAACCTTTGGCCCGCAGCCCGCCAGGGTAAGCACCCTGGTGGACCGGGACAGTTTGTTTACCTGCTGTGTCTGCAGGTTTGGCCGATCGCGGCTCCCACTGGCCGCGGTTCGCCGCTCCAGGCCAATGGCGGCGGCGGGAAGCAGTGTGGGCCGAGGGATGTGCTGGCTGCCGATTCCCGCCGCCCCCATTGGCCTGGAACAGCAAACCTTAGCCAGTGGGAGGCACAATCGGCTGAACCTGCGGACGCGGCAGGTAAACAAACGGCCTGGCCCGCCAGGGTAAGCACCCTGGCGGACCGCATGCCAAAGGTTGCCGATCCCTGATCTAATACATTGTGGTTTGTTTACCTGGAGTGTCTACAGGCATGGAGCCCCTCAGCTCCCTGTGGCTGCGGTTCGCCATTCCCAGCCAATGGAAGCTGCGGGAAGTGCCACTTCCTGCAGCTCCCATTGGCTTGGAACAGCGAACCTCAGCCACAGGGAGCTGAGGGGCTCCATGCCTGCAGACGCGCCAAATAAACAAAATGTCCCGACCCGCCAGTGGCTTACCCTGACAAGCCAGGAGCCAAAGTTTTCCAACCCCTGAAATATAGGGTCAGCTTATGAAAAGGTCATACAGTTTTTGCTATTTTTACCTATCCATTTTGAGGGGTCAGCTTATAAATGAACGGGCTAATGAACGAATATATACAGTATATTGCCTGTGGCCTCTAGAGCTCCTCTAATACAAATAATAAATAATACATCTGTACTATGGTACTAAGTGTCACTGGGATCAGGACCGGCTCCTGGGTTTTTGCCGCCCCAAGCGGCAGAAAAAAAAAAAGCCGCGATCGCAATTGTGATCGGCGGCACTCCAGCGGCAGCTCCACCACGCTGCTTTCTTCTTCGGTGGGAATTTGGCGGCAGATGCTTCCCTCCGAGAGGGACCCGCCGCCAAATTGCCGCCAAACAGCCCGACGTGCCGCCCCTTCCCCTTGGCCGCCCCAAGCACCTGCTTGCTGGGCTGGTGCCTGGAGCCAGCCCTGACTGGGATGAACACAAATAAAATTAAATAGAAGCAACGTTGAGCCCCATTCAGTTCTTGGTAAATCAGAAATCCATAGAGGTTTTTAGTTTTACTGTGCTCTATTGAAAAGGGAATTAAGAGGAAGATTAGTAAGTGAGATTACGGATGATGAAATCTTTAGAAATGTTACTTAGAATAGACTGTGAAATGGCTTTCACATTCCAACATTCTAATCTTCAGGCGAGGAAGCTTCCCCTGAAACAGTGGTTTTAGTGTAAATATAAATATTTGAATATATCACAATGTAAAGATAAATTACTTCTGTCCGTGTACTGTCCTCTTCTATGCATTCTCATAAAATGCACTAATGTAGCCCTAGTGGGTCTGGCTGGACAGAGACAGTAACATAGTATACTCAGTCTGTTAGTGGCACGGTGTGTTTAGCTGTTCACATAACTGCTTTATCACCTCTCTGTGCTGCATGAAAAAAATCCTTTGTATTGCACTGCCATTATTAAACACTCTAACACCCACACTGAAATAAGAATTCTGTGAGACTCAATACCTACCGGTGCCCTGTAAAATGTAGCTAAAACTGTGTTTAATTGCATTTCAAATATATTGTGGCTTCAGACAATCTAATAAAAAGTTAACCTTCCTTTAGCATCTGCTCTAGTTCAGGTATCCAGAAAAAAAAGTATAATAATTTTTCGATTTCAAACCAACATCAGTACTTTCTTGCTTACAGCTGCAAGGAAGCTGACAAATTTCCATTTATTTTTTAGGTTCTCAAGGGTAATTATCGCCATATTTATAATATACAATGGGCTTGACTCTATGGCTCGTATGGTCCTTGTCTTGGCTCTTTTGTTCTGTGCAGTGCAGAGCTAGCTGGAGGTCTGTGCCCTGACATGACCCCACAGCTGTGAAGCACTACATATATATCTCCTGAAAGACAACCCTGCCAAACCCACCCTCTCTGCAAGGGGTGGAACCTGTGTTCCCCGCTCCAGTCCCTCGGAAATGAAGTCGGGGAGGCTTTCTCCACACACAGTGACCTTCTGGTTCCATGAATAGAGGAGGGAGTCTCCACAGCTCATCAACAGTGGGATACAATGGAGTCTCATATTCATGCTGACATATGAGGATTCAGCAAACACTATAAATAAACATATATATGCGAGGTCAGACTAATGCAAGAATTGCAAACCCAGTTATATGTAGGACACACAAAGTTGTCCATGAACAATGCAGGCTGCTGTGTCCTTGCTTTGCACTATTCATGTTTTTCACATAACGTGCTGTTTCTTGCTTCAAAGTGGTTGAGGGCAACATGACAAATCTGCCATCACCTTGCTCTGTCATGGGCTGTTGCTTCCCAGTTGCTGGGGTCAACTGACATGCTTTCAAGTTTGACTTCAGTGTCTTTATACCAATGGTCCTCAAACTTTTTACCTCATGCCCCCCTTTACCCTTGTCTGTACCCCACACCCCCGGAGCCGGGAGTGGGGCCGTGACTCCGGGGGTGTGTGTGCATGGATGCGTGTATGGGGCTGAGGCTGGGGCCACAATGGGGGGCGGGCACGGGGCAGACAGAGGAGTGCAGGTCCGACAGCTGGGACCCATGGCCGGAAGCGGGGCCCCAGGCATGGGGCCGGCAGCTGGGGCTGGGGCCAGGAACGGAACTGGGTGGTGGCCTTTCCCGCCCTACTCTTCGCACAGGGACTGGCCAGGTCCCCAGCCACACACCCCAAATGTTCCTCTGCATGCCCCCACAGGGGGGCACCCCACAGTTTGGGATCCTCTGCTTTATACTGTTTGTACTGGTGAACATGCAAACAGATGCCTTGTGTATTCTTGATTCAGCCATGTAAATGAGATGCCCAGACAAATGACCTGAGTTTTTCGGAGCATATTTTGAATACCAGACATCTGACAAACATTGAGGATTTTGATACTGACAATTTTGTCCCACAATTTAACAGACTGAAGAAAACATATAGGGAACTGATCAAGTTTCCAAATGGGGAGTGATATGTTGTCCATATCTCACAACCATACAGAAGCGTTATGAGCAGGACAACCTGATAGACAATTAGGTTAGTACTTATTTTGACATCCCTATCATTCCATAGGTGGTGTGGCAGCATTCCAAATGCAGAGCTGGCCTTGGTTATGCCACAGCTTATCTCAATCAATTATGGCATTCTGTGACAGGTTACTCCCTAAGAAGCAGAATTGCTCCACAGACTTGAGAGGAGCATTGCTGATCTTACTAACTGGGTAGACACACGCATCCCCGTCATAGATTGATACGGTACTTCACTTTTCATTAGACTGATTGTGAAACCAAAGCAAATGACTGCATGAGTGAAGTGAACAGTTATACATTGAATGTCATCGACTGAGCAACCAGTGCACAGTCATCAGCAAATAAAAGTTCCTTATGGAGTTAATCTGCCACTTTTATGTAAGAACAGAAGCACTGCAAATTGTACAACTTCCCATCATGCAAAACTCGATAGATACTCCTCTGTCAACATATAGAAATGCATCCATAAGCACAGCCAAAGAAAAGGATGGACAAGAGTGTGGGAACCTGCACACAACCTTGATTGGTGCCACTGGTGACCTGAAAGGGGTCCAGTATCTCACCATTTTCCACCATTCTGGCCATTACCCCATCATAGAAGGACAGAGTGACAGAAATCAACTTTGCTGGGATTCCAAAAATGAACAAAAGTTTCAAGCACTTTTACTGAAGCTAGTGGGCTGTGAAGATCACGTCTGTAGTGCCATGTCCAGACCAAAATCCACACTGAGACTAGGGGAGGATGATTACCACAAGATAGATGTTAAGTCTATTCAGTATGACCTGTGCAAGAATTTTCCCAGCAACAGAGAAGGGAAATGCCATGCTGATTATCACAGTTTGCCCTATCACCTTTATGTTTATAGAGGTGCACAAAGCTGGCATCCTTGAAATCTTGCTCCCAAATAATATGGAAGAGCCATGTGAGGTGACTTGCAATGTGGTAGCCACCCTGTTTATAGAGCTTATAGCTGACCAACAGTGGGATCTAGAGGATGTCACAGGGGCCACATGGCTTGAAGAGTAGTAGCAAGGGCATGCTCTACATTCCCTTCTAATTCCTACTATATCGAAACTTCCTCCCTCTACTGAGTCCAGTGCCTCACTGTGCTGACCCCTTCTCAACACCCCATTTAGACTCCTCTTGGTAGTTCCCCTACCTAGCAGCTGTTCCTCACACCAGGTTACAGAGGATGGGAGAGAATTGGGCATGGGGGGAGATCACAGAGGGTAAGAGACAGATGGTATCAAGACAATTTTGTACCCCAGAAAGTGAGAACAATCTAAGTAAGAGAGGGAGGGGAGGGAAGGGCAAGTCCCACAGGGATGCTGAAAAATAGAGGGGAAGAGAGTCAGTGGGGCCTAGAGAAGGATAAGAGAATTTGAGAGGCACCAACAAAGAAAGGTGAGACAGTATAAAAGAATGTGTTTGTGTGTTGTTTTAACACAAAAGAGAAAGAAAACATAAGAAAAGGAAATGACACAACACAACTAGAGTGTGCACCCGCCATTCTGCCTGCTCACCTCCCAAAGAGGAAAACCTGTAAGACAAATAACTAAATTCTAAGTTTTTTAGGCCAGAGACATTTCAAGCCTCCTTGTCACAGCAGAGCTGGCAAGTTAGGGATGTGTGATAGGGTAAAAGAGCAGAGATGTATGTAGGGGCGGCATTGTGCAGGGCCTTCAAAATGAAAATAAGGAGTGAATTTAATTTAGAATGAAACAGGAATCTAGTGGGGGACATGTATGTGTGTGTGTTAGAAATGGGAAAACCAGCAAAGGTGATATGTTTAGCTGCAACTTGATGAATGCATTGGAACAGAGAGCAAGAGATGCAATACAGGGAGAGGAGAAGGCAATATTTACATTGGAGGTGTCTCAGAGCCATCCTACATTTTACCATTGCCTCCGTTCCCACCTTCACCTCTGTACCGCAAGTTTATTTGAAGACTGAACCCCCATCTTTAAAATCTGTCTTTGGCTTATGTGACTGAACTCAAATCCTGAATATAAATGCTCCCATATTTCAGGAATTTTTTTATTCAGATTAGAATCCAAATTTAATCATTGCAGCTCAAACCCATTCTAGAAAAGGTGGTGAATTATACAGACGGTATCCATTAAAATCTTTGCAAGTTTGCCTTCACAAGTAACTAAAAGTTGATATGGCATTGGTTTTCTGATTGCACAGAAAAAAATAAAGATTTTAAATGGTGACAACTGCAAAAAGGGAGCATATTTTGGGGTCTGATCTGACAAGTGCCTCCTGTGAGGTGCTGAATACTCTCAACCATGGGTGACTTTCAACGGGAATTTAAGCTGTTCATCTTCTTGAGGATCCAGCCCTACCTACATTCTCAAGAGCGGGTAGCATTAACATTCATAATTGATTACAATATGTTTAAATCTGAAAGCCTGCAAAGCCATGCAGACTGATTCTGAAATAGACTGTGAACCATTCCAAACCAACAGACATAGGGAAGTTTTAGTCAGGGATTAAAAAACATGCAATGTAACTTGCAACCTTTGCAAGAGCATCCATGAGTCATTTCAGAAGCCAGAACATTTTTTTTCTAAATTCTGTCAATGTAACGTTATCACTGTAAGTAACTGAGATTATTGAATTAAGAATGAAATGAAACTGCAGACTCTTGAACTTTAAACTATGCCGTCTTTACAGATTAATCTGCTCCCACAGCTGAAATGTATATTTTATTGCCACTAGCTGTCAGATACCAACAGGTGGGTTAAAAATATCTACATTGCAAATAAGCCCTACTTGTAGCTTCTCTCCTCCAGCAATGCTGAATGCACACTGTGGAAAGTAAAGCTTGGTATTTGTCTCTAGTCATATGGCATAGAGGCCATCACTGTTATAATTTGCTGACTTTAATACTGTCAGTTACTGCATGAAAGCATCTCTCTCATTCAGTCTTGTTAGTTTCCTCCCAGCTCATGTCCAACAGTTTTTATATATGTATTTTAAAAGCATCCAACCTTTGCCTGTGGACCTGTCTTGGGGACTGGCTTTCAACAGGATAAAAGAAAAGAAAAGGTTGGATAGTATAATGCTCCTTTTGACATCCCACGACATATTGCTTTCATATGAGCAGCTTTAATAGTTCAAAGTCTCTTTCTTCTGGAACAAAGTAACTATTCGCCCTTGTCTGGTAATCAGAGGTGTGCTAACCTCTTCCAAGTTTAACAGGAAATGAATTCCCAAATATTATGTAATTTGTGTGTGTTAGAGCGGTTTTCTACAGTCAGCTCCCACTGTGAACCTACAAGCGAGGTTAAGTTCACTGGATTATCAGAACTCCAAATGGGACTAGGCTTCAGATATAAGCAGAGAATTTTGAGTTCTAGGAAATACATTTTTCCTTTGTAAAACTGAGATATGGATACATTACCCAAAATTCAGTAAATAACCGGGGTTTCAATTCCATTTTTAGGTATTCCACGGGAAGGAATGTAAGTTTATGAACCTATACTCCCCCAAATCTACAACAGGTAGTGATCAATGACTCCATGTTAGTTGGCAGCCAGTATCAAGCGGAGTGCCCCAAGGGTCAGTCCTGGGGCTGGTTTTATTCAATACCTTCATTAATGATCTGGAGGATGATGTGGATTGCACCCTCAGCAAGTTTGCAGATGACACTAAGCTGGGGGAAGAGGTAGATACGCTGGCGGGTCGGGATAGGATACAGAGGGACCTAGACAAATTAGAGGATTGGGCCAAAAGAAATCTGATGAGGTTCAACAAGAACAAGTGCAGAGTCCTGCACTTAGGACGGAAGAATTCCATGCACTGCTACAGACTAGGGACTGAGTGTCTAGGCAGCAGTTCTGCAGAAAAAGGATCTATGGGTTACAGTGGACGAGAAGCTAGATATGAGTCAACAGTGTGCCCTTGTTGCCAAGAAGGCTAATGGCATTTTGGGCTGTATAAGTAGGAGCATTGCCAGCAGATGGAGGGACGTGATCATTCCCCTCTATTCGGCATTGATGAGGTCTCATCTGGAGTACTGTGTCCAGTTTTGGGCTCCACACTACAAGGATGTGGAAAAATTGAAGAGTCCAGCATAGGGCAACAAAAATGATTAGGTGGCTGGAGAACGTGATTTATGAGGAGAGACTAAGGGAACTGGGATTATTTAGTCTGTGGAAGAGAAGAATGGGGGGGAGGGGAGGATTTGATAGCTGCTTTCAACTACCTGAAAAGGGGTTCCAAAGAGGATGGATATAGACTGTTCTCAGTGGTACCAGATGACAGAACAAGGAGTAGTGGTCTCAAGTTGCAGTGGGGGAGGTTTAGGTTGGATATTAGGAAAAACTTTTTCACTAGGAGGGTGGTGAAGCACTGGAATGGGTTACCTAGGGAGGTGGTGGACTCTCCTTCCTTAGAGGTTTTTAAGGTCAGGCTTGACAAAGTCCTGGTTGGGATGATTTAGTTGGGGATTGGTCCTGCTTTCAGCAGGGGGTTGGACTAGATGACCTCCTGAACAGGGCTTTGGAGCTGTGCTCCGGCTCCACTCCAGCTCCAGCAAAAACCTGCAGCTCCACTGCTCTGGAGCTGCTCCGCCCTCCAGCTCTGGGCTCCGCTCCAGAGCCCTGCTCCTGAGGCCCCTTCCAACCCTGATATTCTATGATTCTATGAACAGAACCCCCCATTTATATCAGTAGGTTATTTACAAAAAGAACAAAGATAGACTCTGACATCTTAATAGTAATTTAGGATGATATTTTCTTTACCTGTAGGTGTCCCTAATTGTAATACTCTGATACACATAAATATGCAATTTCAGATGTGCATTTGAGAAATAATTATGGATTTGTCCCATGTGGTCTGTCTTAAATCCAGATCTAATGTGAAATGCACAGGGGACAGCAGTCTCAAAAAGTTCACGGGTACCCAGAGGGGAAAAAAAATCTTCCCCAAAACTCTGCATAGTTTATAAAATGTAAGTTCCAACAAACTGCTGCTCTTGCTAATGCAGCTGGAATGCAAACAAAAGTTAGTTTTACAGTTCAGGTCAAACATTTTGAACAGCCATCTTAGTAACCTACAAAGTGCAGCATCTTTGTTATAAAGTATATTTTCCTAAGTTTTTGCTAAAGATCACAACCACTGGACATCTCATACAATAGCTTTGTTTTTAGAAGTTAATTTAGGTAAATGTAAGTTATCCTGTAACTTATTCTTTGCAATGTAATGAAATCCTCTGAAATGTGCATGGCACTATAAAAACGTTTAAAAAAATTAATATTCCAGTGCACTTGCTGTGTTCTATGTAAAGTATGATGACGAAGAAGAAGAAGAAAGCAACACTCGTGCCTCACTCTATCAAGGCTGCCCTCATTCTGCCATCTTGCTCAAACTCAAATCTATATTGCTAGTTTCACCCAAGTACTGTATCTCATTATCTCTTCATTGGGTTGGATCTTTACAAGCACTCAGCATTGGCCTTATTCTGCTCCCACTGATGTCAACAGGAATTTTGACTTTAGTTTATTATTATTTGTGTTGTGGTAGCACCTGAAGGCCTCTTATAGATCAGAGGCCCATTGCTCTGAACACTGCATGAAAACATATATAGTAAATGGGGACTGTGTTAGGCCAACAGCAAGCACTTCTGAAAATCCCACTCAATAATTTCTCTCTTCCCTTCTTGTTTATGTGTTGATCTGTGGTCTCATTCCACATCCTCAAACTTTTCTCAAGGGACAGCTTTTTAAAATAAAGGATGTAGGAGAAAACGTTGATTTCTGAGCTGGAACAAAATTTTATTAGAAAAATTACATTTTCCATCCTGAGAGTTAGGTTTAGATGTTTGTTAAAAAAAGAATTTCCTCTGAGTAACAGTCGTACCAGGTCTCTTATCTAGAAACTGTAGATACTGTGAGGGTTCCAAAAACTTTTATGCTAATATGCAAAGTTGATATATCATAAATAGCAAATCCCAGATGAAACATGAACACAACTTCTGACAAGTGGGAGAGCACTTTATTTTACTTTTGTTGGTTTCTTAAAGGAATTTCCAGTTGTCCGCAAACTGAACAGAAAAGCTGGGAAGGAACTGTTATTTGTAAACATTTTCTTGGATGAATGTTGACCCACTTCTGCCTGTACATTGCTTGCAGACAGATTGATTAGACTATTATTCAGAAATGCTTAATATTTTTCAACATATGAGTTGTTTGCAGAATGTTCATAGTGTGTATTTGGTACAGTAGCACCTCAGAATTGTGAACACCAGAGTTACGAACGGACAGGTCAACCACACACCTCATTTGGAACCAGAAGCATGCAATCAGGCAGCAGAGATTAAAAAAAAAAAAAAAAAAGAAGCAGCAAATAGTGTACAGTACAGTACTGTGTTAAATGTAAACTACTAAAAAAAAAATTAAGGGAATGTTTAAAAAAAACATTTGACAAGGTAAGGAAACTGTTTCTGTGCTTGTTTTATTTAAATTAATATGGTTAAAAGCAGCATTTTTCTTCTGCGTTGTAAAGTTTCAAAGCTGTATTAAGTCACAGTTCAGTTGTAAACTTTTAAAAGAACAACCATAACGTTCTATTCAGAGTTACGAACATTTCAAAGTACAAACAACCTCCACTCCTGAGGTGTTAATAACTTTGAGGTCCTACTGTATTAGGTCTTCAATACTCTCACTGTGTAACTGGTTATGTTAGTTGTTTCTGTTCCATAATTGAATGAATTTATTGTACACTAATGGGTCATGAACACTTAATTGGGTCATTTGATTCTCACAGTAAGTGTAGGAGCAGTTTTTGGAGCTAGGAGGAGGTAGGCCAGGAAAATTAGAGAATATTTAGGACATTAGCCTTTTTCTTTCTGGGCCACTGAAGTCAGGACTTTACATTGTCATTAGGAAAATTAGGCTAGTATAATGTCATAGGTTAGGGTCAGATTTTACCTCAGTGTCGTCTCTTTATCTTCACAGAAAGTAATTTCATGTGGTGTGAGCAATCCCAGCTTTAAAGTATATGTCCAAATCTTTGTCTTATTTAATTAAGTACTTCTGAATCAGAGCTTTTACACAGTCCTACCTGTGAAGGCCCAGTGGTGTATTTCTACACTGCAATAAAACACCCACCAGCAGGTCCATGGCAGCTGACTTGGCCTCACGGGGCCAGGGCTGCAGGGCTATAGAATTGCACTGTAGACACTTGGGCTTGGGCCTCCTGGGGCCCCAGAGCCCAGTTTCTAGCCTGAGCCCGAATGGCTATACTGCAACTTTATAGCCCCACAGCCCAAGCCCTGTGAGCCCAAGTCAACTGACATGGGCCAGCCACAAGTGTTTCCTTGCAGTGTAGACATACCCTTAAGGATCTAGCTAGAGATCCATCTGGATGGTGCGTGATCTGCAAGGAGGCTACGTCCCTTTGGGATTTGCCATGATAATGATGATGATGAGTTGTGAAGGGTGCAGTCATCTAACTTTATCTCTCTTGTTTAAATACATTACTGCTCTGGTCTGGATCTTTGGAAACAGACCCCATTGTGTTAAGTTCTTAACCTTATACACAGCAATATTTCATATATCTACCAAACTGTCATGGTGGAGGTGGGTATGTGGAGAAGAGCAAGAATACTAGACTATTTGGGAAAGAAAGAAATATTTAGAGATATCTGCAGAGCAAAATATGAGTGTTTGGTATATGATAGATTAGATGATGAGTGGAACTAGACGGAGTGAATTTGAAGGGAATAGGATTGATATTAGGAACAGATCAGAGGAGAATCTGTGTTGGCAGTAGGTGAACAAGAAGAGATTAAAAACTAGAAACAGGAATGATATTGGTAATGTTAAAAGTTCTTGACTAGTATTGAGAGCAAATGTTCAGATTTTAGGTAAAGAGTCTTCGGATGCTGATGTTTTGTGAATTTAAATGAGATCTTGATTTTCAAAGTTATCCAGCTTTAGAGTATTTTTCAGATGAATACAGGTTAATTTGAAGCTCTCATTAAAGTACAATAAGTATTGCACTGTAATAAGGATTACCAAGCAGGGTTATTCAGACGTGTCATTTTTATGAAAGTCATTGTGGTGAATATAGAACCAATTCTGAATGTCTAAGTCAGCATTCAATGTATTCAATTTAGTATTTGATCTGAATATAAAACTTGTTAGCAAACCCATTCTAAACTGTGTACAGCCTACAACTTACATAAAAGCACCGGTAGAAATGACCTGTTCTGTTCTTTATTAGAATACTGTGAAATTGATCTGTTGCAGTTTAATGAAAATCTCTGAAATTAAGATACCTTAAATAATTACTTGGAGCATGCATCTGCATGTGATCTTCACAGTGTCCAAATATTTATAGTCAGTGTATTAAATGTTGGCTGTTTTGTTTTAAAATACTGTGGTATGTATGTTGTGAATGTAATAGAGTGAAAAAAAATGAAAAGCACCTCTTTGCCCATATATCTGTGTTTGCAGTATAGTTTAAATGGGGAATAATCAAATATGAACAACTAAAAAGTTCACAGGGTAAATACAGGCACCTGACTAGAACATCTGAATTCTACCTTTTAGCAGTCACAGAAAATAAAAACAAATTCCAGTTTTACAAGCCTTAGTACAGATTTAAACCCTCAAAATACAGGATTTTAACAACCTAATCAGATACCCACATTTGAAAATTGAGCGACTAATACATACATTCTTTGCATGGAAATTCTTAGAGCTGCAATCTCGTGGAGAAGTGAGAAGGTAAAATCCTTTTTGTTTGCCTCAAAATTCCTTTATAGCTTATTCAGAATTTTAGAGTACAAAAAAGCATTTAATTTTGTTTTGTCGCTTAAATCTAGGGCAAAGAGCTATGCTGATGTTTTCCTGCTGGTTCAGTTGCTAAGACAACATGGTCAATAGTGACAACATTGAGTGACTAAAGTTAGGCACTTAGTAAGAGGAGTTAATGGATTTTCAGAGGTGCTGAGCAAATGTGGATAGTAGATTCATTAATTCATTTAATAAAGGTACAGTAAGTGATCTGTCAACCTTACCTCCTATGGCAGTGTTTCTCAAACTGGGGTCGCCGCCTGTGTAGGGAAAGCCCCTGGCGGGCCGGTTTGTTTACCTGCCCCGTCCGCAGGTCCGGCCAATCGCGGCTTCCACTGGCCGCGGTTCGCCGCTGCAGGCCAATGGGGGCTGTTGGAAGCGGCGCGGGCCGAGGGACTTACTGGCCGCTGCTTCCAGCAGCCCCCATTGGCCTGCAGCGGCGAACCGCGGCCAGTGGGAGCCGCGATCGTCTGGACCTGTGGACGGGGCAGGTAAACAAACCAGCCCGGCCCGCCAGGGGCTTTCCCTACACAAGTGGCGACCCCAGTTTGAGAAACACTGTCCTATGGCAGCACATGAAAAAGAAAGATACAATTTGGAGATTACAGCACACAGTGTCTTTAAAGTTCAAAGTTGATCTGTGGGATGATATATACTTCAATGGAAAAGTACCAGCTACTTTTTTATAGTTTGGTGCATGAATTTACCTGTATTACTTGGTTCCTGCTCTATTTGGGGAATACATATATGGCTTTTAGTAATTTTCTCCTAAGCTTCTCAGAGGATTTAAAGCACTGGAAGTCTACACTGGCGCAACTCTCACATGAAAAGAAGGGAAGAGACCTAATAGCAGGAAAAGTAATTAACAGGCAGATGTAAGAAATTGAGTTAAAGTAATAGTCCCACCCGCTCACTATTTACAGCTCAGTGTGTGAATTATACCAATTTAGACTCCGCTGTTCCTATTTACTTATCTGTAATTTATGTCACTGGGTATATCACCTGTGAGAATGGTCCTAACAATTTTGGAAAAAAGTGCCACTATTATTTCGTCTTTCCTATATACTTCTCTCCACTTGTTATTTCCATTGAAATGAGCACTGCATAATATATTTTCCTAAAATTCTTGGCAAAATTGCTTATTTTTCCTCATGCAAGCACAATACTTATTAGCTGCATAGAGGGTTGAAGTTTAAATCATTATGTGTGTGCTGAGCTTTTCAGCTCTCAGTGTGACATAATCTAGATACATGGAAAAAATACATCCTCTCTTCTCCTCCAAATCCCTACTTAACACTCTTTGTCACAGGGAAAAAAAGACTAGATGACCTAATAGATCTAGTCCCTCTAATTTCTACGATTATATAAAACACTACTTTTTGCAGTTAGCTTTTCATCTTTAATCTCCATTCTGGCATTCGTCTGCTCCCATTCTTGTGCCTGATCATAAGTCAGTTACAATTTAAAAAGTTTGGAATTGAAACAGTTTTTAGCAATCTGCACCTTGGAAATAACTATCCGAAGAGATGATTTCCCTTTCCTTTGTGGTGTGATCCCTTCTCTCCCAGTTCCTTTGTGGTCCATTGACTTGCGTTTGCCATTTAATTTAGATAAGGGCCTGATTCTCTGGGTGCCTGGCAATAGGTGTGGTCATTTACATTTGTGCAAAGTAAGTGTGGCATTCTACTAAATTAGAATGGTAGAATTTTACATGTAAAAGACTACACAAGATGCAAGGGAATAAGGAATCAGGCCCTAAATTCTTCCGGTTAGCAGTGGTCTTCTTACATATCTTAAAGTGCCAAGCATAGCTATGGCATGATATACATAATAAAAAATTACTTTAAGTATACTTTTCCAGCCAGTTGTGAAACATAACAGCTACCTCTAGTTTACATAACAGAGAACTTGTTAAATTTGAGGCTGCAAAATCCTACGGTAACACACATATAGGCTCTGAGGAGACCTGTGTTTGATCAATTTCCATTAATTTTCTTAAGACTTTCTGGTCACTGCATTCTCATTATTTTGACAAAGTCATGATGCATGAATTAAATTTAGATAATATAGCAGCGAATATCATCATCACTTTTAGGATTCAATTATAACCATGCTATTACAAGGAAATCTATTTGTTGAAGCCATACTATACAAGGTTTCCGTTTGCAAGTCCAAAGTCAGCTACATAATACTGTTTCAATAATGTCATTAATTGTCTTCCATTCCTTTGGGAGAATCCTTCAGAAAAAGTACCTCATTTGCATTTCCTAATTGAATTGTTACAAGATTTCCCACAGGACTTCAAGAACTAAGTTTCAGCAATAACCTCAGTATAAGATAATGTTTGAGCAAAGCAAACACTTTCTAGGTCTACACTACGAGTTTAGGTCGACTTTAGCTGCGTTAAGTCGACTTAAGCCTGGACACGTTTACACGACGAAGCCCTTTCTTTCGACTTAAAGGGCCCTTTAAACCGGTTTCTTTACACCACCTCGACGAGGGGATTAGCGATAAAATCGGCCTTATGGGGGTCGGAATTGGGTAGTGAGGACGGAATTCGACATTAGTGGCCTCCGGGAGCTATCCCACAGTGCTTCATTGTGACCGCTCTGGACAGCACTCTCATCTCAGATGCACTGGCCAGGTAGACAGGAAAAGCCCCGCGAACGTTTGAATTTCATTTCCTGTTTGCTCAGCGTGGAGAGCACAGGTGACCATGCAGAGCTCATCAGCACAGGTAACCGTGATGGAGTCCCAGTCCCAGTCTCAGGATCGCAAAAGAGCTACAGCCTGGACCGAACGGGAGGTACGGGATCTGATCGCCATCTGGGGAGATGAAGCAGTGCTGGCCGAACTCCGAAACAGTAAAAGAAATGGCAAAACATTAGAAAAGATCTCCAAGGCCATGAAGGACAGAGGCCATAACAGGGACGCACAGCAGTGCCGCGTGAAAATTAAGGAGCTAAGGCAAGCCTACCACAAAGCCAGAGATGCAAACGGAAGGTCCGGGGCTGAGCCGCAAACATGCCGCTACTACGAGGAGCTGCATGCCATTCTAGGGGGTGCAGCCACCAGTAGCCCAAGCGTGTGCTATGAGTCCCTCACTGGAGACAGGGAAGCGGGTTCGGCGGACGAGGAAGATGAGGATGGAGAGAACATCATAGATAGCTCACAGCAGCAAGGAAGCGGAGAAACCAGTTTCCCCAACAGCCAGGATATGTTTGTCACCCTGGACCTGGAACCAGTAACCCCCGAACTCACCCAAGACCCTGTGGGCACACAGGGGACCTCTGGTGAGTGTACCTTTGTAAATATTACACATGGTTTAAAAACAAGCGTGTTTAATGATTAATGATTAATTTGCCCTGGCAATCGCGGCCAGTACAGCTACTGGAAAAGTCTGTTAACGTGTATGGGGATGGAGCGGAAATCCTCCAGGGACATCTCCAGAAAGCTCTCCTTCATGTACTCCCAAAGCCTTTGCAAAAGGTTTCTGGGGAGGGCTGCCTTATCCCGTCCGCCATGGTAGGACACTTTACCACGCCAGGCCAGTAGCACGTAGTCTGGAATCATTGCATAACAAAGCATGGCAGCGTATGGTCCCGGTGTTTGCTGGCATGCAGACAACATCCATTCCTTATCGCTCTTTGTTATCCTCAGGAGAGTGATATCATTCACGGTCACCTGGTTGAAATGGGGCGATTTTATTAAGGGGACATTCAGAGGTGCCCCTTCCTGCTCTGCTGAACAGAAATATTCCCCGCTGTTAACCACGCGGTGGGGGGGAGGGGTGAAGTGACCATCCCAGAGAATTGGGTGTGTGGGGGAGGGGAGTTAGTTGGGTTTGTGCTGCATGTTAAACCTGAAACCGCAGGCCCTCCTTTTACATTGCAAACCCATTTTAAATGGCCAACCCAACGGGTGCTTGGTATGGTTAATGAGAGCAGTACTGTTTTAAACCATCCCCACTTGTTAACAAGGTTAAAAAAGCCAAAAGACTGTGTCTTACCATGGCTGCCTACAAGCTGAAATCTGTGGCCTGGCACTGCGTGAGTGATCTCTCATACCAAACCGGCAGGCCCTCAATATAAGAGTAAAAATGCGACCTTGTAACGAAAGCACATGTGCTGTGTGATGTGAACAGCAAAATCTAACGTGAAAGAGTGTACCCATTGTTCTCCAAAATGTATCTTTTTTAAACAACTCTCCCTTCTCCTCCACCAGCTGCAAATGTTTCACCTTCACAGAGGCTAGTGAATATTCGAAGAAGGAAGCGAAGGACGCGTGACGAAATGTTCACTGAACTACAGACTGCCTCCAACGCTGACAGAGCACAGCAGAATGCGTGGAGGCAGTCAATGACTGATTTTAAAAAAGCCCAATATGAGCGAGAGGAGAGGTGGCGTGCTGAATCGCGGGCTGAAGAGGAGAAATCGCGTGCTCAAGAGGAGAAGTTGCGTGCTGAAACGCGGGCTGAAGAGCAGAAGTGGCGTCAACTTTTACTCATAAAGCAAGAGTCGATGCTCCGGCTGCTGGAGCATCAAAGTGATATGCTCCTGCGTATGGTTGAGCTGCAGGAAAGGCAGCAGGAGCAGAGACCGCCGCTACAGCCCCTCTGTAACCAACAGCATGAGCAGAGACCGCCGCTACAGCCCCTCTGTAACCAACAGCAGGAGCAGAGACCGCCGCTACAGCCCCTCTGTAACCAACAGCAGGAGCAGAGACCGCCGCTACAGCCCCTCTGTAACCACCAGCCCTCCTCCCCAAGTCCCATTGCCTCCTCACCCAGACGCCCAAGAACACGGTGGGGGGCCTCCGGCCACCCAATCACTCCACCCTAGATGATTTCCACAGCAATAAGTTTTAAAGTTTTAAAGTGCAGTGTGTCCTTTTCCTTCCCTCCTCCCCCACCCATCCTGGGCTACCTTTGCAATTATCCCCCTAGTTGTGTGCTCAATTAATAAAGAATGCATGAATGTGAAGTAACAATGACTTTATTGCCTCTGCAAGTGGTGCTTGAAGAGGGGAGGGTAGGGGAGGTTGGGGTGCTTGGTTTACAGGGTAGTAGAGTTAACCGGGTGCGTGGGGGGGGGGGCTGCGATTTCATCAAGGAGAAACAAACAGAAGTTTCACACCAAAGCCTGCCCAGTCACAAAACTAGTTTTCAAAGCCTCTCTGATGCGCACCGCGCCCTGCTGTGCTGCTCTAACCGACCTGGTGTCTGGCTGCGCGTAATCAGCGGCCAGGCGATTTGCCTCTACCTCCCACCCCGCCATAAATGTCTCCCCCTTACTCTCACAGATATTGTGGAGCACACAGCAAGTAGCAATAACAATGGGGATATTCTTTTCGCTGAGGTCACAGCGAGTCAGTAAGCTGCGCCAGCGCGCTTTTAAGCGCCCAAATGCACATTCCACCACCATTCGGCACTTGCTCAGCCTGTAGTTGAACAGGTCCTGACTCCTGTCCAGGCTGCCTGTGTATGGCTTCATGAGCCATGGCATTAAGGGGTAGGCTGGGTCCCCAAGGATCACGATAGGCATTTCAACATCCCCAATGGTTATTTTCTGGTCCGGGAAGAAAGTCCCTTCCTCCAGCTTTCGAAACAGAAGAGAGTGCCTGAAGACGCGAGCATCATGTACCCTTCCCGGCCAGCCCACGTTGATGTCGGTGAAACGTCCCTTGTGATCCACCAGGGCTTGCAGCAGCATTGAAAAGTACCCCTTGCGGTTTATGTACTCGGTGGCTTGGTGCGCCGGTGCCAAGATAGGGATATGGGTTCCGTCTATCGCCCCACCACAGTTTGGGAATCCCATTGCAGCAAAGCCATCCACTATGTCCTGCACGTTTCCCAGAGTCACTACCCTTGATATCACCAGGCCTCTCATTGCCCTGGCAACTTGGATCACAGCAGCCCCCACAGTAGATTTGCCCACTCCAAATTGATTCCCGACTGACCGGTAGCTGTCTGGCGTTGCAAGCTTCCACAGGGCTATTGCCACTCGCTTCTCAACTGTGAGGGCTGCTCTCATCTTGGTATTCTGGCGCTTCAGGGCAGGGGAAAGCAAGTCACAAAGTTCCATGAAAGTGCCCTTACGCATGCGAAAGTTTCGCAGCCACTGGGAATCGTCCCAGACCTGCAACACGATGCGGTCCCACCAGTCTGTGCTTGTTTCCCGGGCCCAGAATCGGCGTTCCATGGCATGAACCTGCCCCAGTAACACCATGATTTCCACATTGCTGGGGCCTGTGCCTTGTGAGAGGTCCATGTCAATTTCCTCATCACTATCGTCGCCGCGCTGCAATCGCCTCCTCCTCCTCAGCTGGTCCTCCTGGTTTTGCTTTGGCATGTCCAGGCTCTGCATATACTCCAGGACAATGCGCGTGGTGTTCATAGTGCTCATAATTGCCGCGGTGATCTGAGCGGGCTCCATGATCCCAGTGCTAGCTATGGCGTCTGGTCTGAAAAAAGGCGTGAAACTAGTATCTAAAGACCAGGGGAAGAAGGGAGGGAGGGAGGGAGGGAGGGAGGTGCGGGCGACTGACGACATGGCGTACAGGTACAGGGAATTAAAATCAAGAAAGGTGGCTGTGCATCAGGGAGAAATACAAACAACTGTCACACAGAATGCTCCCCTTCCCCCAGAGATTGAACTCCTAAGCCTGGGTTTAGCGGGCTGTTGATTTGACGGAGGGAGGGGGGAAGGAAATGAATAAAACACAAATCTATTTTTTACATCTTAAGACGACAGTGCAGCATGACTGATAGCCCTCGGCATTTTCTGGGTGCTTGGCAGCCAATACTTGGCAGCAAATAGTATACTATGACTGGTAACCATCATTGTCCAACGAGGACGGTTAAAGGCAAGGGGTTGCTGCTGTGTAGCAATGTAGCCCCACGTGTGCCAGCCACATGTCTGCCAGCACCCAGATCGCCCTCGGCCTTTTCTGGGTGCTTAGCAGACAATACTTGGCAGCAAATAGTATACTACGACTGGTAACCATCATTGTCCAACGAGGACGGTTAAAGGCAAGGGGTTGCTGCTGTACAGTAGCCAGAAGGCTCGGTAAAGGCGCTCAGGCTACAATAATCTATGAGCATTTCAGGCAACCTCTAAATTTACTTGCTTTCAGACCTGAGGAAAGCTCTTCTTTCAGATCTGCTGAGCACCCAGATTGCCCTCGGCCTCTTCTGGATGCTCAGCAGACAATACTGACAGGACGGTTACCAGTCATAATAAACTATCTACTGCCAAAAGGCAAGGGGCTGGTGCAATGCAGCCCTACGGCTGCCAGCCCCACAGCTACCAGCATCCCGAGCGCCGATGAAGGCTACTACTCATGCTGCACCGTCTACCGCCAAAAGGCAGTAATCTGCTGCTGCTGTTTAGCAATGCAGTCACACGTTTGCCGGCACCCGGAAGACATATGGTGAGGGTGAGCTGAGCTGAGCTGAGCGGGCTCCATGCTTGGCGTGGTATGTTGTCTGCACAGGTAACCCAGGTAAAAAGGCGCGAATCTATTGTCTGCCATTGCTGTGACGGCGGGGGAGGTGCGTGACGCAATGTACCCAGAACCCCCCGCGGCACTGCTTTGCATCATTCGGGCATTGCGATCTCAACCCATAATTCCAATGGGCGCTGGAGACTCCGGGAACTGTGGGATAGGTACCCATAGGCACCCATAGTGCAATGCGCAGGAAGTCGACGCTAGCCTCGGTACTGTGGACGCGGTCCGCCGACTTCATGCACTTAGAGCATTTTATGTGGGGACACACACAGTCGGCTGCATAAAACCGGCTTCTATAAATCCGGCTTCTATAAATCCGACCTAATTTTGTAGTGTAGACAAGCCCTAATAGATTTCTCCTTTCTCTCTATTATGTATCTTTGAAGTGGTCTTGAAGATAAAAAGATCAGTAGTGAAAAAAGAATATAGATGTTATATAAACATGAATGTAAGAAACAAAAAGTACTTTTCCTTAAAAAGTAATGCCAGCAAACTGACTCACAATGTCTTGACTTTTCCCTTAAAGGTCATCTGCAAATTACAGTAGAGAAATCCCCATCTTCAGAATTATATGCAGAATGTCCCCAAATGAAGTGGATTTAGAGCAGAGCATAGAGTGGAACCTGCTTACAGTGAGTTGGTTAGAATGAAAGTCAAATTACACAATTCTGGTAATAGTTAACCACTTACAGAGCCAAGTTATACCCTTATTTAATTTTGCACCGTAGACAGGAATACATCAAATGTAGGTCCATATTCTGCTCTAACTGTATTCCCACACAGAACCCCCTGTGCAGATAACTGCTACTAAAAATTGGTAGTGGCAGCACTAACCCTATTATTGAGGTGTATGGGGGATATTAGGGAGAGTTAGTACCTCTGTTGCAGGAACACATTGTGCTCCTTAGGGAGTAGTTCATCCGCTTTGGTCCCTACCTGCACCCAGCTCTCACCTGTGGTTCCAAGTAGCTGTTTGCATGCTACAGTGGCCACACCCCAGTAAACCTCTTTGATGAGCGGGCTAAACCAGGTGAGGGTAACCAATGGTCACCTACTGCAGCTAAGAAAGTCCACAGTTATTATGATTCTTTGTGCCACTGGAATCTGGCTTCCACAGCTGAGAGAGTGGGACTGCCCCTGTGTAATGGCTGTCTCACTCAAAAATTTCCCACATGGGTTTTATTGCAACACTCATCTCATTAACACTATTGTCATAATCGTCAGCAATGGACTACCAACAATGTATATTGCAGAAAAACCCACTATGTGACTAGGAGTTGGTGTTCCAAATGTGGAAGATGACCTATTCCTGCCCAGAGAGAATACAGTTTAAAGACAAAGGCAGATGAAGGGCGGGAGGAAAGAGATAAAACATAAAAGCATAGTGATCAGGTTAGTGATACATACAGTTCTTGCTAATTCCACGGTTTTTTGGAGTGTGTTTTTTAAGTTGAATATACAATATCCTTTTTCCTCTAACCTTCCTGCACAGTTCAAGTCAATAAAGCTGTATTGGTATGAGATGACAATGTGGTAAATTTTTCATCCTAGTGATCAATATACAGTTTTCAAGGCTAGTTTATCAATAAGCCTGGGGAATGGGGACTAGAAACTTTTTTCTTTGTAAAATTGAATATAAAATCAGCATTCTGTGCATTATTTGCAGAAGGGGGGCTAAAAGTAATGTCACAACATTAAAGAAAATCAAACTTTTGTGGACCAGAAGCCCAGGATTCATAGGCACCAAAGGGTGGTCCTGTTTCATCCAGCAGCAAGCCCACTCTATTCATTGGGCAAGCACAGGACAGCAAATTGCGTTTAAATTCCCATCATTAGATTCTTACTCTCAGTCAGCAGCTTTGATGTCAGCTGCACCACTCTTGGCTCCTGATAAGCTAAGCTCTGAGGGGTTCATGACAAGGTGATTCATTTCATTACCTGACAGTGCATTGCAACACATACAGTACTAAATGCTACTGATGGTAATAGATTAGTTTGTTTCCCTTAAATCAAGGCTGCTAAGTAATTTCTGCCGAAGAAGGTGTGTTTCAGCTTCTCCCCATTGTCTAATTTTCAAGGTGAACTTTCCCTCCCACTAACCTTCAGGAGATAAATATATTTCAGTGGCAAGCTGAAATCTTGGAAGTCTTGTTATAGTTTATTTTTATACCACTGTTAATCTTGAATTGTTTTCAGCAAGTTTAACATTTTTCATTTTAATTTATTATGCACAGGAACTACTATGTGCAGGAAGGAGTAAATTCCAGCAGACTGGGCTGCTCTAGCTTGGTTATTTTAGACACAGAAAGTTAAAATTTTAAGGAAAATATTATCGAATTCTGAAATTCTTGCCCAGGTGACTCCAGAACTCCATCTTGAAGCTGGACTTTGCATAGGAGAGAGGAGGGGGTCTTCACCCACAGGAGAAAGTCTATTTAAGCCCGTGGGAGACCCCCTCCATTTTGGTCTTCAACTGGTTAAAGAGAGAGCCTCTCCACCCCCCAGGATACTTGAAAGAAACTGGAACAAAGGACAGTGTGTAAGGGGTGTCACAGTATCACAGTATCCTGCCGACTACGCCACTGTCCCTGCTGCTCCAAGTTACAAAGTATTTATCATTTAGATATTTATTATTACACTCATCTTACACTCAAACAGCACAGTATTCTTAATCTATAGAATAGATCATTGATTATGATCTCCACTCATTCATTCAGTTCATTTTAAGACTACTTCACAGAGAACAGGAACCATGAGGGGAATGCCCCCCATAGGAAGGCAGAGAGTGTGAGAAACTGAGCTGAGTCTGTGGGAGGCCCTGCCAAGACTTTAGATTTGCTTATCACTGAAAAACCATCTCCCTAGTCAACCTAGTGAGATATGAGTTAGGCATAAGAGTGGTTGTGGGTGTGGAATGGGATATTTGAGGTTGAGGTTTTGGAGGAAGAGGCCAGTATCCTTCCTGCCTCATAGTTCTTTTGATTTCTGTCCCTAGCTTGGATATTCCTCAGAATCCCCAGGAGATATTTCAGGCTGCCCAGCCTGGAGGCTTCCTTGGGGACACCTCTCCTTTTCTGGCCATTGCTATTGCCCTCCCCAGAAGGCTTCCTCTGACTCCCTCTCACCTGGGTGCTCCAAGGTGGGATTTCTTCAGGGGCCTCTAGCCTGAGCATGCTCCCTGCTCCTTACCCTCTCTGTCCCAGCACCACCTCTCTATCAGCCAACCTACCCCTATCCTACATGTGCCAACTTGTCCTGCCCCCCCTTTTCCAATCTTCCAGTCAATCTGTCCTAATTCACAGATGATGTGTGCATTTTACAATAGAATTAAATCATATGATTTTAATTACAAACAAAGAGGAGGGGGAATTTTTGTTGAGAAAAACAGATAATGTAGTCACAGAATATGATAACACTATTACCATTCTACTAGTATCGCGGGAGGATGTTAAACAGCAGCTACTGAAGTTAGACATTTTTATATCAGCAGGTCCAGATAACTTGCATCCAATAATTTTAAAAGAGCTGGCTGAAGTGCTAAGTGGACAGCTAATATTGATTTACAATAAGGCTTAGAACACTGGAGAAGTTCCAGAAGACTGAGAGAAAGCTGATATTGTACCAATATTTAACAAGGGTAAATGGGATGACTTGGGCAAGATAATGAAAAATAAAGAATTAAAAGAGGACAATATAATTAATGTCAGTCAACATGTGTATATGGAAAATAGGGCCTGTCAAACAAACTTGATATCTTGTTTTAATCAGATTACAAGTTTGGTTGATAATGGTAATAGCATTAATGTAATGTACTTAGACTTCTGAAAGGGGTTTGACTTGGTACCTCATAGCATTTTGATTAATAAATTAGAATGATATAAAATTAACATTGAACACATTCAATTAATTACAAACTGATATGTCTCCAAATAGAATTCCAAATGGGAAATCATCATTGAGAGAAATTATTTCCCCCCCACAATTAACATTACTTTGCACTTATCAATGTTGAATTTTATCTGCCATTTTGTTGCCCAGTCACCCAGTTTGGTGAGATCCCTTTGTAACTCTTCACAGTCAGCTTTGGACTTTATCTTGAGTAATTTAGTATCATCTGCAAATTTTGCTACTTAACTGTTCACTCCCTTTTCCAAATCATTAGTGACTATGTTGAACAGCACAGGTCCAGTACAGATCTTTGATGACCTCACTATTTATCTCTCTCCATTGTGAAAACTGACCATTTGTACCTACACTTTGTTTCATATCTTTTAAACTATCTTAGTTACTGATCCATGTGAGAACCTTCCCTATTATCCCATGACTACTTAGTTTCCTTAAGAGTCTTTAGTGAGGAGCTTTCCAAAGGCTTTCTGAAAATCCAAGTACACTATATCAACTGGATCATCCTTGTCCACATGCTTGTTGACCCCTTCAAAGAATTCCAATAGATCGATGAGGCATGACTTCCCTTTACAACAGCTATGTTGACTCTTCCCCCAACAAATCATGTTTATCTAGAAGTCTAATAATTCTGTTCTTTACTGTAGTTTCTATCAATTTGCCTGGTACCGACGTTAGGCTCACGAGCCCATAATTGCCAGGCTCGCCACTGGAGCCTTTTATAAATTGGCATTACATTAGCTACCCTCCAGTCAGTTGGTACAGAGTCTTGTTTCAGTAATAGGTTACATTGTACAGTTAATAGTTCTGCAAATTCACTTTTTATCAAATGGAATTTTACATTTTCCTTTACAGGGGCCAATGGGTAAGAATGAGCCTTTACCAGTTCACTGATTTTTTAAAAATATGTTGTTCAGACTGGTCAAATTATCTGCTTCTGTGGCAGCAGAGCCAAATATCAAGGGAAATAATAGTTCTTTTCTTGATTTTTGTCCTGCATCACTGTAGTAGGTTCGTGCCGGGGCTCGACCCTCCTGGGCGGAGGGGAGCCACACCGACTCACTACAAGCACAGATAGTCAACGCCCAGACCCTTTGGTACAGGGCTGAGTGGCCCACAGTTCAGGGAGCTCAGGCCCTCAGGCAGGGCTGAGCAAACAATCAGCTAGTTCAGGGCTCAGGCCCTCAGGTAGGGGCTGAGCAAATAAACAGTTACTTCAGGGCTCAGGCCCTCAGGCAGGGGCTGAGCAACAGTCAGTGAAGGGGCTCAGGCCCTCTGGTGCAGGGGCTGAGCAACAGTTAGTTTGTTTGGTAGGCCCAGGCCCTGGATCAGGGCGGGGCAGAAACAGTCACAGCTCAGGCCCTTGGGTGCAGGGGCTGAGCAACACTCAGTTAGGGGGCTCAGGCCCTCTGGTGCAGGGGCTGAGCAACAATACAACAGTTTAAAGTGGGCCCAAGCCCTGGGTCAGGGCAGGGCACAAACAGTCACAGCTCAGGCCCTCTGGTACAGGGGCTGAGCAACACACAGTTTAGAGTACAAGGAGCTCAGGCCCTTTGGTGCAGGGCGGAGCAACACTCAGTGAAGTAGGTAGACTCCGGTTCCTACACCTGAGCGTTGGGTGAGGGGGAAACCTGCCACCCGAGAGCGGGGTGGCAGGGGGGGACGCAGGCCCACCCACTCCACTGCGTCCCAGCCCGGGGCCCTAGCAGCGGCTCGTGTCGCTGCTGGTCAGTGTGGTGTCCTGACCGAAACACACTGACATCGGCTCACATGTGTCTACAGCCTGACCGGGGTCGGCTACCTCCAGGCTACTTCCGTGTTCCCCCTCAGGGCCTACCTCGTTGGTGACGCCAGGTTCGGGCCAGTCCAGCAGCATCGGTTCCTCTGGTCCGGGGCTTGGGGGCAGGTCCGGCAGCTCTTCGGGGAAATCCAGCCACTGGGCGGCTGGATTGGGCGGCTCCTCCGGATAACAGCAGGGGCGGAGGGGCTCTGGGGGCTCCTCGCCTTCGTAGTTGGCGCGGGGCAGGCCCAACGGCTCCTCCCAATAATGGGTGCGGGAGGGCTCCTGCGGCTCCTCCTCATAGTGGGCTCGGGGCAGGTCCGGCCAGTTAGGGCAACGGTCTCGGGTCTCAGAGGTCTCCCGGCCGCGAGCTCCCGGCAGCACGTCTGCTCCCTGCGGTGGCCGGGCTCTGACTGAGCTCCGGCGGCCGGCTTTTATACTTCCTGTCCCGCCCCTTGACTTCCGGGGGGCGGGAACAGGCGGCGGTGGCTCCGCCCACTTGGGTGCCTGCAAGGGTGCTCCCTCTGCTGGGCAGGAGGGGAGCCACACCGACTCACTACAATCACTCATGTAACATATCACAGCTTGTGCTTTAGGCTCATATGTCCATCAAGTTAGCGATGGCCATTAGGAAAATACTGGATCCATTATTGATGGATATTGTCAGTACTTCTAGTGCGAAGAACAAGATGCTGATGGCTTTGGTGGAAACTTGTGTGCAACCTTTGCTGAAGAAACCATTGCTTAATGTCAGCAATCTGACCAAATGTTGACCTCTTTTGAATCTTTCCTATTTTTGCAAGGTTAAATGCCATATTTCTCCTTGACTCTTGTCATCCTGTTAGAGACCTGAATATGCTGTAGAAACTGCACTTGTGCTGTTGGAGATTTCCTCTTAATGTTTAGGTGCTCATGCTGGTATTAATTAGGTCAGCTTCCGTGTATACTCTTGTTGCTGAGGTGCTGTTGAGTTGCCTGAATTATATGAAGGAGTGAATGCTTGCTCTTTAGTGCCTCTATTCCTACCTGGCTGAGAAATCCAAGAGGGCTGTATTAGGAAATTGCTGATAGACCCAGAGGGCTCTTTTGTGTGTAATGTGGCAAGCTTATTACCCCCACTGATGAATGCATATATAGAACCGTTAGGGGGATCAGAGTGGAGGGATGGGCTATGGCTTTCAATATGCTGATGACACTCAGCTCTAGGTCTACATCTTGACTGATGCAGCAAGGTAGGGATGAGTTTCTTAGACATAGGGTGATCAGACAGCAAATGTGAAAAATCGGGACGGGGGTGGGGGGTAATAGGAGCCTATATAAGAAAAAGACCCAAAAATTGGGACTGTCCCTATAAAATCAGGACATCTGGTCACCCTACTTAGACATTGTCTGATGGTGGTTGGGGCATGGCTGAAAAGAAACTAGATGAGGCTCAATCCAGGTAAAATAGAGCTGATAGTGGCAGATTTGAGACTACTGGACGTTATATCTGCTCTCTTGCTTTAGGTTATGTACCTACCATTTGTTACATACCTTCATAAATTGTGAGAAAGCCTGGTTATCTAAAAGCACCTGTTCATCCAATACCATCTGTGGCTAGGATGGCCTTTTAAAAAAAAAATCTATATTTGAGCAGGAAGGTCATCCAGATGACAGATTTTTCTTTCAAATCCTCATCTTTGCTACTGTCAAGCATGTCTTAGCCTCTTCAAAATTAAACGTCTGCAATGAGCTCTCCATGGAGCTATATCTTCAATTTATTCCAAAGCTGAAATGGATGCAGAATGTAGCTGCCTACCTGGTGAGTGAGGTACTTTGCTTGAAGCACATGACAGTAGTGCTTCGTGATCCACACTGGTTACTGGTTGGCTTCCATGTAGAAATTAAAGGTGTTGATTTTGACTTTAAAAGCTCTATTAAGCAGGGGATTTGCCTATTTGAAAGACATACTGTCTCTTCCAGACTTGGTTTCAACAAAGCAGTTGGAGCCGGAATCCCTTGGGATAACTATACAGGAGGGAGCTAGCAGCAGAGTGTTCTCCAGGAGGGAAATTCACATCCAGACTCTTAAGGCAGGAAGTGAAAGGCATTCAGATGTAAACAGCAGTCTTGATAATGTTGTCATTGTTACAAAAGCTGTATCTTTTTTATAATCTTACATGCATATGTTCTGGTTCAGCAGCGGGAAAGAGGATAATCATGTTTTAAATAGACCTTTCTACAGATACTACAAGTGAACAGTAAAATGATGCATATTGTGTGTATTCTGCAACAAGGAGGATTAGCTTTTATATGCAAATTAGGGATTCTGGAGGAGAACCGCTTTGCAACCTTATGAGAAAATCTGTTGTCAAAGAACAAATATTTTACACTGAGTTGATTAACTAAACCTAGTGGAGTTTTTATTTCTCAAGGGGCCTCTGTTGCCTAGTTTACAAAATATATGTTTTACTTTTTGGACATATAAGACTCAATTCATTAGCCACGTAAAGAGTAAGAGACAAAATAGTCACTTGGTGTGAAAATGTGATAGGAGATTAAAAGCTCACAAACTTGTGGATAAAGTTGTATACCTATTATTGTTACAAGCAACACCTAAGATTACTAATACTGAAAGATTACAGACTAATAGTGACTTTTCTTTATTTTTTCAGTTTGTTTACTTTGTGCACTTGGCAGTACTTTGAATAGCCAGGTAATAATAAAGCCTATTCCCTATATAACACTTGTCATCAATAGATCTCAAAGTGCTCCCCAATCTTTTTAATGGATTTATCCTCATAACAGCCCTGTGAGGAAGGGATGCATTATTATCCCAACTTTACAAATGGGAAACTCATGCACAGAAGTATGTCTACACTAAATATGGGAAGTCTGATTCCCAACGCACATAGACAGACTTACACTAGCCAAGCCTGAGCTAGCACACTAAATATAGCATAATAGACATTGCAACACTGGCTCAGGCTAGCTCCCGGCGTCAAAGTCCACATGACCTCCTGGGTCTGAGCACAGGCAGCAAGTTAGCTCAAGTCTGCCTACCCATGCTAGGAATCACACCACCTAGCTGCAGTGTAAACATACCCAGAGAGGCTAAGTGGCACACCTAAGATCACACAGGAAGTCCATGGCAAAGTAGCGGTCTGAACCCCAGTCTCCCACATGCTAGGTCAGTGCCACTCTTTCCCCTGCAATAGTCAGTCAGTCCTATTTGTGGGGGTCTTTCATACAGGAGAGAAAACATTTAAAAATATAGGAAATGTGACTATAAAAGAACAACACTTGGCAAGGGGACCCACGAGCAAGTGGAGTACCTGAAATGATTTAATTCATTGTTTGAAAAAAAAAGACTAGAATTCAAATTGACTGTCTCCATTTAGCATGCATGAGAGTTCAATTCTGTAGTGTAAATCCCCTTCCCTGGGAGGAGGGGAGGAAGGCCTGGCCAGTGCTTAGGCAGAAGGGTGTACTTTATGCAAATTGAAGTTTGGCTGATTTTTTTGTGTATGGACTTTTAACCAATATTACACCCACATCATAATAATTTATTCTAGACTCCATTTCCCTAGTTTGTTTATGAGAATGTCCTGTGGGACTGGTCAAAAGCCCTACTAAAATCACGATATATCATATCTACAACTTTCTCCCTAACTACTAGGTCAGTAAACCTGTCAAAGAAGGAATGATGGCTGGTTTGGCATGATTTGTTCTTGACAAATCCATGCTAGCTATTATTTATAAACTTATCCTCTAGGCACTTGCAAACAGATTAGTAATTTGTTCCAGTATCTTTCCAGGTATTGAAGTTAGGATGACTAGTCTATAATTTCTAGGGTCCTCTTGTTCCCCTTTTTCAAAGATAGGTATTATGTTTGGCCTTCTCCAGTCATCTGGGAACCCACTCATCCCCCAAGAGTTCTCAAAGATAATTGCTAACGGTTCCAAGATTGCTTCAGCTAGTTCCTTAAGTACCCTAGCATGAATTTCTTCAGGCCCTGCTCATTTGAATACATCTAGTTCATCTAAATTTTTTTAAGCTTTCCTTTCCCTATTTTGGCTTGTGTTCCTTCCCTCTTGTTATTAATATTAATTGTGTTAAGTAGCTGGTCACAAGTTACCTTTGTAGTGAAAACTGAAGCAATATAGGCATTAAACACGTCAGCCTTCTTGATGTTGTCCATTATTAGCTCTCCTTCCCTACTAAGTAGTGGACCTACATTTTCCTTTGTCTTTCTCTTGGTTCCAATGTACTTATAGAACCTCTTCTTATTGCCTTTTATGTCCCTTATTAGCTGTAACTCATTTTGTGTCTTAGCATTTCTGTGTCCCTCCGTGCTTGTGCTATTCTTTTGTACTCATCCTTAGCAATTTATCCATGTTTCCACTTTTTGTAGGATTTCTTTTTGATTTTCAGGTCCTTAAAAGAGCTTCTGCTGGAGCCATATTGGCCTCTTACTGTCCTTCATATCTTTCCTTCACATAGGGATTAGTTTGCTGTTTAATCTTTAATATTGTCTCTTTGAGAAACTGCCAGTTCTCCTGAACTCCTTTTCCCTTATATTTTCTTCCCATAAGACCTTAGCTACCAGTTTTCTGAATTGGTTAGTTTGATTTTTTGAAGTCCATTGTCCTTATTCTTCAGCTCTCACTTCTCCCTTTCCTTAGAATCATGAAACCTATCATTTCATGATCACTTTTACCCAAATTGCCTTCAACCTTCAGATTTGCAACCAAATCCTCCCTGTTAATCAGAATCAAGTCTAAAATGGCTGTCCCCCTGGTTACTTCATCCACCTTCTGAAACAAAAAGTTATCCCCAATACATTCCAAGAACTTATTGGAGATTGTGTGTTTTGCTATATTACTTTTCCAACAAATATGTGGATAGTTTAAGTCCCCATTATTACCAGGTTTTGCATTTTGGATATTTGTTTTTTGTTCTAGAAATGCCTCATCCATCTCCTCCTGATTTGGTGGTCTATAGTGATCCCTACCATGGCATGACCCCTATCTTCCCCTTTTTCTTCATCCGGAGACTTTCAGCTGATCTACCTCTTATCTCCTTCTGTACCTCAGAAAAAGTGTATATATTTTTGATGTACAATGAAACACCTCCTCCCTTTTTTCCCTGCCTGTCCTTCCTGAATAAGCTAGAGTACATGATCCAAGAGATTTCTTAGTCATACAAAACCATTTACTACACAAGGGGAGAGTGTTGTTTAGAATGATTTTGTATACCATTAATGCTAAAATACCAAGTAACCTATGCATATTCATTTCCTAACAATATTAAATATCAAAATCCATGTGCCATGTCAATACTTAGAAAATCATCTTTTCCAGACACCCTTTACCTCCATATTTTGTATTTGTTAATCCAGTGCTACAGATCTTTTCTAATCCTTCCCCTCTGAGCACTTTAGGACCTGAAATAGGAGAGTACAAGGTTTTAAAAATCACAGTCTTCACTGTGAGCTATCACAATGGCATTCTGTATAATCTTGGCTCTAGTTATAATTCAGTTTATGGGTAATCATAAAATACAGGCTTGCAGTAAACTTGAAAAAAACTACTTTATCTCCCCTACAGCCCAACAGATTGCAAAAGAAGCTGATTAACTAGACACTTCTCCTCTAACAAAAAAAAAAAGATAAAGTAAATTACATGTGGAATTGGTTTTTAATCTAATATTAAACTTCAGCATAGTACACTTGAAGTGATAATACCAATTTAGGCTCTGGCAGGAACAACTAATTTTGAGAGTTTGAGTAAACATTAAAAAATACAACAGTTTTTTAGTGAGTTACTCCTGGGTAGTCTTTGTTGTTTCTATATTTGAATTGCTCCCACAATTTTTAACTAAGTAGTTAGGAATAAGAGCATTTGTTCTCCCTCATGAAGCACAAGTCATTATAACTTTGCCTTGCCTGATATAAATTTGCCACATCCATATCATTAGTTATCAGCACATCTCTCAGAATGTACACCCAAATTGGCCTGTCTTACTCCACCAGTTAATTGTGTGCCCTCTGCTGGCTGGATCTGCAGCAATAGATTGGAAAATATTGCAACATTATGAATAAACTATGGCTATTTAAAACAATATTATTCAACAGCAGTGCATTGCATTTTACTTTTGAAAAGGTATTTAAAATCCAAGTTATAGCAATACTAGTGTTAAATAAACTTTTGACCTACAGGATGTAAGAATCTTTAAGTGGCCTAGCATATAGGAAAACACTTTGGAATCCATATTTCTAATGCTGAAGATGCCTGAATGTTTTCATACTTTTAAGAGAATATTTTCTCCAAAATTAAGTTTGTTTCATTGTATCTACCTACTGAAGTGCCGGGAAAATGTTGAAAGGCATCAAGAAAATGAACTACTGTGAAGAGACAGTTCAATATGAGTGTGCTTAAAAGTGAACTGCAGGCAATGAAACAGAACAGAAATAAAGCCAAATTTGTTGGATCTGTGTATCCTAACAATCAAGAAAAAATTTTGAGCAGAGAATATAACATTTCAAAGTTCACTTTGTGCTTTATGAATTTATGAGCTTGTAATTGAGTCAAGATACATTTCATATGATAAATTATAGGTACATTACATTAAAAACAACAGCTGTCTCAAAGGAACAAAAGCCAAAAAACAACAGCAGGAAATAACTATTACATGCTGAAACTTGTCAATCTGCCTTTTATTGCTAGGGACTCTGAAGAGTGATTTTATTTAACCAGTTTGCCACAATTATTGGGCACAAAAGATAAAGGATGAACTTCATTTCTGCATATAACTTTTTTGAAGATTGTAGTTTAGTACTTAGCCTTTTTAGTGGTGTAGTTTATTGGAATGGGAGCCCATAACTACAGTGGGCAATTATGGAATAATATGCTCACAGGGGAATGTTCTTCGTAACTTCTTTCAGTATAGTTTGGCTTGTGATCCCGTGAGATATCCCTTCTAATTTGTTTTTAATTCTCTCTAGTATAATTGTGGATCTTATGATTATCCAGATAAATATCTAATCCATTTTTAATCCCACCATGCTCTTGGGCTGAGCAAGACCTGTTGGAAATGAGTTCCACAGGCTACTTGTGCACAGTGTATAATGGTATTTCCTTCTATCGATTTTAAAATTTGCTTACTAGAGCAAGCCAGAAAATTGAATTTCAATTTTATGAATAATTTTGAGGTTTTGGACAAATTTTCATCCTGAATCAGGACAAAATTCCCAAACCTCACCATTTTTCATGGAATTGAAATTCCTCAATATTTTTCTACAGAAACAATATTCTCAGACTTTCAGGCTTTCCTGGGAGCAGTGGCTCTTTGGCAGTCTACCTGGTGAGCTGCCCAGCAGCCTGGGAGTTCAGTAGGCTGGCAGAAAACCTGCCTGGTTTCTGTCTGAAGTTTTGTTGAAATCAACATGTTCCCTCAATAAAGAAAGGTTGTCCATGATGTCACTTTTCTGAGTGGGTGAGGTTCTGTGGCCTGCAATGTGCAGGAGGTTAGACTAGATGATCATGATGGTCCATTCTGGCCTTATGTCTATGAGCCTAAATGCTAAAAATAATTCAACAATGAGCACCCGTACTTCAATGTTATGTGATACACATACAATACACCACAGCGTGACACTTGTTAGAGATCTTAGCTAAAAGTAACAGATATTTGCCTTCCAGGACATGCCACTCCAAAGTAATCAGAAGCTATTGTTTCCATATGAAAGAGTGATACCTAGAAAGGAAATTCTTTGCATTACCACAGGAAACAATATGAAAGGAAAGGAATCTACATTACTTGAGTATAACACAGAAGACCTTTTAAACACAGACCTTCAAGTTTTACAGGAAGGATATAAGGGACACAAGCTCTTTTCCCCCTAAACAGATGTTGAATCCTACATCTTCTGACATTAAATTTTCCATTGGTTGTCAGTAGGCCTTTGAGTTACTTCTGCTTGGTTTTAGTGCCACTGTACTTTTTTCTTCAGACTCTGTCCTGCCATAACTGTTTCTCTCTGTGTGTGTGCATGTTTCTGTGCTCCTGCCTCCAGCCTTGATTTCTGATTCATACATTGGCTTTCATTTGTCTCTGAAGGTGTCAGACTTTCTTTAGAACAATATTATTTCTAACTATCAAAAGTTCAGAAAGTGACTTACAATCTGACATCATAGGTTCTTGGGATATAACAGTACAGTATTAATATTTCTAGGTTTAGTTTAGTGATTGTTAAACCTCTCAGGTTCAGAGTTGGTTCATACATATTTGGATGTTTACCTGAAGATTATTTAAAATGATCATTTCCTTCACTAGCAACTCACCACCTAATGGCAGGTCTTTTCAGGGTTGAACTGTGTCCTTTTTCTACTTCTGGCATCTGGTCTCCTCTTCAAGGCAACCAAATGACAATTCCCTCAGTGGCTTATATTTTTCTTATTATTTAAAAGGGAGGCAGCTGGGAGTTGCACTTCAGGGCATACTAAACAACACAGTGCTTGTAAAATTAAGGCCAAAGTAATAAGATCATCAGAGGAGTTTCTGAACCCAACTGCTCTAGAACAGGTTAAGAAGCAGGCCAATCACCTCTAGAAGCTAATAGCAGCAGAAGGAATTTGGAAGAGGAATAATTGCACTAGGACTCTGTTTCTCACTGAAGAAGCTGGAGGTAAGATCAGGGCAGCTTTACCTAGAACATGAAGCGGGCTTATCAGCTGGCCTTCCAAGAACATCAGCCTAGGAAATGGATCAGCAAGTCATCCTTCGGAGAGGAATTGGAGGGGCATGGGTGTGCCAACTAATACCTAAAGACACAGGAGAAAGGCAATCTAGTAGGCCGACCTCCCACTCCCCAGACAACCTGCCATAGCAGATAAAATTGTGCAGGGAACAGGAAAGGAAAAGGATTTCTTATTGAAGGAGAAATGGGGATTCCTTCTCCAGGTATTTTCAAACCTTAAATATTTGATTCAGTGTCTCAGAAGGGAAAAAAAAACACTAATGCGGATAGCAATGAAATTGCCTGATTTTGGTGATATTAAAGAAGAAGTGATTGGACTCATTGACAGACTGAATAGGGAGGAGAGTAAGAGAAAGAGTGGAAATTTTAAGGGAAGCATGGGAACTGACAATAGTGCTAGAGAAGGGAGACAGACAACAGCCAATCAGGAGAAAGATAAGTTTCATTATGGAAAGACTGAGTTTTGAATGGCAACAGGACATGCAAGAGACACATGATGTCAGACTGCATAGAGGACAAGAGTTCAGGAGAGGATATGGGAATCAAGCTCACAGAATTTCTGCTTGAAGACACAGGTGATAGATGTGAGAGAGAATGTCACGAGAGCAGGTGACCAAGGACAGCACCTTGAATGAAAGCAACAGAGAAGGGAAGAAGGGAGTATGAGAAGCCACCAAAGGAGACATTGGGAGAACGATGAAAAACCAGGGGAGTACAGTCATCTAAGCCAAGAGAGGAGAAAAATCCAAGGCATAAGGAAAGTTCAACTCTGTCAGAGTGAGAAAACAGGCCAAGAATGGAGAACTCTTTAGATTTAACTAAGTTAGATACTATCTAAAATTAGAAGTGAACAAAAATGCAAATTTTGATTCCAGTGATAAAACAAGTAAAAAAACCTTTGAGATTGTTTGCTATATATTCCAACATAGAAATCTAAGTGATTTATGAGAGCTACTTCCATTTTAAAAACAAATCATTAGCCATTTTAATTTACAGTACCCACTGCCCTTCCTCCCACTCAGAGAAAGTTTCCTTTGAAAAGCTGGTGTATGACATGTTTTCTGTGCCAAAAGATCATAATCAAGGACAGAATGGCCATATGGCAGATCGTATGAGCAGTCAAATTAAAACCTATCCAAGTTGCATATAACTTCACATGACAGTAGCTCCCAGCATAAGACATCTGTAATGCTCTCAAAGCTAAATTACAAATATTCAACTCTGACTTATTTTGTCTCTAATATAGTATCAATATTTATTATGCCAGTTGCAATCATTAGAACAACAGTGCATGAATACAAAATGCTTTCCAAATCTCAACAACATTGTACAAAATGAGGGCCAAATTCTGGCTCTCATTCACTCCCATGGCACACTGACATCACTTTTACATCAATAGGACTGTACTGGAGTTTCATGGTGTGACAGAAGGCATAATTTGTCATTATATGCACAGGCATCATATTGTTCACAAATGAAGAGCAGCATCCCTGGGGTGTAACATCTGGTGTTCTGAACAGCATGCTGTTGCATTACACAACAGGTTAGGAATCAAACCAAAGAACGTATGTGGAATTGCAGAGGGCTTCAACTAAACAAGATGTAATCATTAAAAAAATATTTCTACTGATTTGCTGACCTCTAACAAAGCTTTTATTGACAATTACCTGACAGCAGCATTTGAGATAAAACAATTCTCCTGGTTTAAGCACAAAGAAAATACTATGTTATCATAGCTAACACTATATAGCAGGGATCTCAAACTCAAATCACCACGAGGGCCACATGAGGACTAGTACATTGGCCCAAGGGCTGCATCACTGAAACCTTTTCATACAATGATACAAAAGTATAGACAAAAATGAAGAGTAATATAGTATGCTATTAAAAGTCAATGTATTAACTTTTTAAAAACTGTAATGTGAAAAGTCAGTGCTAATTTTGACAGTCATTTCATTTTTGGCCACTTAGCTGGCAGCGTTTTGCATTAACCAGAGCATCAATATTAGGTTTGATATCCTGAGATGAAACCAATCTCAGTGTTGCTTGCAAATGTTCATCAGTAAGCCTTGACCTTAACACAGATTTGTTAATCTTCATAGAAGAGAAAATCTGTTCACATATATATGTACTTCCAAACATTGCCATTACCCTTGTGGAAGCAGAGAATAACATGGGAAATCTTTCTTGTGGAAGAAAAACGGTAGAATTCCTGAATTCCAACATCTGTATACTTCTGCTACAAAATGGTATCACACTGAAGCTCCACTAATTCCATCTACATTTCCTCTGCAACATTGTCAATTTCCACAGCAAATGGTGTGGAAAAAAGTTGAACCGCACATCAAACTGTTTGTGTAAGTTAGAAATGATCTCTGCATATTCTTTCAAGGATTTGGGTTCAACTTTTCCTAAGGAATTCAGAGTCCAGAAATGGACCAAATTGCCAGCAGTCAGCTGTTTCCCCCACAAAGTAAGCTTGACTTTGAATGACTTAACACTGTCATACATCTATATTATCACCTGTTTTCTACCCTGAAGCTTCAAGTTCAGTGCATTCAGGTGATCAGTTACATCTGTTAGAAAGGTTTCAGAGTAGCAGCCATGTTAGTCTGTATCCGCAAAAATAACAGGAGTACTTGTGGCACCTTAGAGACTAACAAATTTATTAGAGCATAAGCTTCCGTGGGCTACAACCCACTTCTTCGGATGCATCCGAAGAAGTGGGTTGTAGCCCACGAAAGCTTATGCTCTAATAAATTTGTTAGTCTCTAAGGTGCCACAAGTACTCCTGTTATTTTTATCTGTTAGAAAAGCAAGGTTGCAGATAAAAGTGGAATCAGCAAGCTGTGGAACCTCCTTGTTTTTCATTTTCATGAAACAATCAATCTCTTCTCTAAGTGCAAAAAAAAGCTCCAAAACATTTCCATGACTCAGCCATCTAACTTCAGTGTGATACAGAAGTTCCCCATATTCACTGTCCATACATTGACTTCAGTGGAGCCAGGATTTCACTCTAAATAATTAGGGACAAATCTGGCAAACTCCTGTTGAGACAGATCCTTTGAGGAGCTGAGCATGCCCAACTGGAATTTAGGATGTTCAGCTGGTACTTGGTGTATTGCAGGATGTTGCACAAGTGAAGTTTTTCCTGAGTAAAAATCCTGAATCTCAGGATCTGATATATGGTCAGTATTTAAAAAAAACAACAACCGGAAGACCTTTATAGCCTATAGGATTTCTATGTAAGTATGTACAATAGAGTACCTGAATTTGAACGTATCTTATTTAAGACGCTGAAGTTAAGCCAATGCATAAATTTAAGTTCAATTAATAAAAATCTTAGTATGTTTGCAGACAATTCACAAACAGGAAGAAGGCTATAATGACTGAATAGTTCACCCAACTCTGCTGTCAAACAAGCGCCTTCTCCTGTTATAATGAGAGCATAAATGTCCCCCACTCTGCCCTTGGCCCCGCCCCCACTCCACCCCTTCCATGAGGCCCTGCCCCACCTATTCCCACCCCTCCCCTATTCCAACCCCTTCCCCAAAGTCCCCGCCCCAACTCCGCCCCCTCCCTGCCCCTATTCCAACCCCTTTCCCAAATCTCTGCCCCAGTCCTTCTCTGCCTCCTCCCTTGGAAAGTCTTAAGCGTCGCCAAACAGCTGTTTGGCGGCGGGAAGTGCTGGGTGGTAGGCAGAGGAGCGGGGATGCGGTGCGCTCGGGGGGCGGGGCGGGGAGCTTGGCTGCCGGTGGGTGCAGAGTAACCACTAATTTTTCCCTGTGAATGCTCCAGCCCCGGAGCACCCATGGAGTCGGTGCCTATGGCGGGCCGCAGGAAATAACTCCGCGGGCCATGTGTTTGAGACCCCTGCTATATAGTAACTCTTGACTACGATGGCTGCTACTACATAGCATTTTGAGTAAGATTTGTCATAGGACTTCACAACTTTTATGGTCACAATGTTGTTTATAATGTATCCACGAATAACACTCTAGGAAGAATATAAAAGCAGGGATTAATTGTACTCTCAGATAATGTTCATTGTATGCAATTTACATTTATTTTAATGGAGGGGGGTTGTTCATGTATCGAGGCTAGAATTTGGTTCCGAAATAAGGTAATCAAATTATGACAGTTAGATAAAGAAAACAGCAAACTGTGGTAGCATTGCTCTTTTTTGCTTGCTCATAAATTTTAAGAGCCAATGTGCCACATTTCTCTCTATTGTATATCAGCTGCTTTAACAGAGGTCATATCGTTCAGAAGAAGGGTCTCTTCGGAAGCAATGAAGTTTTCTATACCTCTCTCTTAGCTCCCCTGAACTGATGAGCAGCATCAGTTCCAACTGAACTTAATATGGATGGGGGCATTCAGCATCTGAGAGGAACAGGCTCTTAGGGTGCTTACCACTGAAACATACATAAAGATGCACATTGCCAACTACTGCATTCTTTATTGTT
The DNA here is from genome assembly GCF_028017835.1 of Emys orbicularis. Taxonomy (NCBI): domain Eukaryota; kingdom Metazoa; phylum Chordata; order Testudines; family Emydidae; genus Emys; species Emys orbicularis. Next base: position 76,858,068 of record NC_088687.1, on the reverse strand, counting down.
TTTCCAGAGTGTAGCATTGATCTAATTCAAAGACATCCTTCTGTAACCTCTCCCCAGCCACTATAATGTTCCAATAAAAGGGGCTACCTTCCTGGACTCAAATTAAATTATCTGGTACTATATTTTAAAGGCTAGAACAAATTTAATTTACAGTAATCTTTTAAAATCCTTCTTGTTCTTCCCACTGGTTCTCAACTGCTTAGCTGCACTCTATAGTAGAGAAGAATGCTTGATAATGGGTCTTAAGGGAAACATAGCTAGTGTATGGTTTTTTTCTATATACATATTATCATGAAACACTGATCACATGGATATGTAATGCTTGATAAAAAATAAATACTTGATCCTGAAAGGTGCTAAGTGCCCTTAATTTCCATTGAAACCAATGGGAACTGAGGACACTCAGCATCTGGCAGTAGGTGTTCAGCACTGGATTTGCTATGGCCATTGATTTCATTTGGAAGGTGCTTAGATACTATGGTGATGGGTGGCAATATAGAACCCTAAGAGAGCTTAGATAGGCACAATGTAAAAGTCTAACAACCCCCCAAAAAAGGAAGGTAAAGTGCTGAAATACCATCTTTTAGGTGCCCAGATGTGCCTAAGTAAAAATACAACACGCAAACAAAAAGTGGCAACACTAATTTTTTAAACAAAGAAATTACAAATGAGTGACTCACCTCTTACAGCCTCCTTAGGTGATGCAGGAGCTCCTGTGTACTAACTCTGAGTTTGTTCCTGCAAGATCCAAAGCATCCTTACTTCCCACTGAAGTGCCCCAGGAGGTGCTCAGTATTAGAGCTGGATGAAACTTGGGGATTTCAGTTTCTCAGATGTTTCAGGGTTGTTTTTTTTTAAATTTGCTTTTGCTCCAGTTCAGAACAAAAACAAATTAACTGCAATGTTCCAGCAAATCAAAGAACCTCCAAAATTTCATTTCAGAAACTCCAAAATGTAGTGTTCTTGAAATGAAATTGACATTCTTGTCCATTTCACGGCTGCTATTCCAGCTGAGACTTGGGACAGGGGGATTGGCAAGCTCCCTGCCACAGAGCACACAGCCCACCAGTCCCCAGGGACCTGGCTCCAGTTCAGGCTTGTGGGGCTAGCAGGCTCCCTGCCATGGAACCTAACAGCCCTGAGAGATCCGACTCCAGGTGGCAAGCTCCCTATTGCAAAGTGGGGAGGCAGAATGTTTTGACTCTCCATCCTTCCAACTGGGGGTGGGGAGGAGGGATGGGGGGAGACAGAGCACTTCAGTACTTTCCTATGGGTTCCCAGGAGCTGCACGGGGGGAAGAGGGGGAAGAGAAGCAAAGTATGCCTTTTCAGGAGAACATTTTGTTCTTCTGAATTGGCATTTGCCAGCAAAACAAAATTTCATCCAAAAATGTCCAACTAGTTCTACAGTCAGCGCCTCATGAGAGCAGGCCTGCTGTCTCCTACTTTCAAATATATAATGGCATGTGTGAGCAGCACATATAAAACAGCTAGAAGAAACTGATGATGTTTTCATAAAGTTGAATGCAATTGTGATGGGGTAGTAGTGCCTAGGGATCAGTTCACCCCCATCAGGTAATGTGGCCCTTTAAGATTTTGAAAGGTCTGAGGTATTGACAAGGACCTAGGAGATATTGACAGAGAGGAAGCAGTCCTGGAGATAAGTAGTGTTTGGAAGCAAATCCCATCATTGTTTCTTTCTGGGCTCCAGGGCCAGGAGCCTTACAGAGATGGTGGGGCAAGGCTCCCCTCTCACCCAGCCAACTGGGGAGGAGATGAGGCCAGGAGACTAGCATATATGCTGCTTCCTCTGTCATAGCAGGGCAGACACCAGCAGGAGGAGGCTGCCTGCTGGCTCCTCCAAGCCTGAGGACTAATTGGGGAAAAGGGTCCAGTTAAGGGAGATGGTGGCTAAGGCCCAACAACTGGCTAAATTACAACTCAGCTCCAAAGAGGAGGACTGAGCCTCCTGTTTTGAGAGAGAGTTTGTTAAAGTACAAGCCCAGCCCCACGAAGGGGGTTGGGGACTAGGAGGGCTCCTGAATGAGGGAAAGAAAACCTACCAGGGCCCAGAGTGGACATGAACTTGAGTAACTAAAGGACACTCTGTAGAATGTAGAACACTCTGTAGAATGAATTAATAAACCAGATATACATGAAGATGGTACATACATTGAACTAATGTGGTCTGAGTAATAGACAAAGAACACGAGAGGGCATGGAAGGAAGTACACTTGCAGGGCCATGAAAGAAACTTTTTTTGGCCAGTTCATTTTATGTGGTACTTGGGATCTGCAGATTTAGATTTTTGAAAAATTTTGAGGGCATATTTTAAGGGACGGATCGGTTTGCAAAGTTCACTTCCAGTTTGCAATTGCATGCTTTGCAAGCTGTGTATATTCACCCTTGCACACAGAAGTACCATGAGAACTACATGTGGCCCAGATGAGAACTGTCTGCTGTTGCGTTGGAGCTGCTCTCAGTAGTGGAAGACTGTGAGTTGGCACTGGATGTCCAGGAGCTGTAGCTGCTTTGTGGGAGACACAGACTTAACCCAGCACTGTACATCCACAAGTTGACAACCTCCAGCTGGTGATACAGGTTGCTGGGAAGCCCCTGGGGTATATCATACCCACAGGATGCTTCAAAAAAAAAAAAAGTTTTACAAGGGTCACAAAGCTTCAAACACAAGTGTTGTCAAGTACGCTAGTGGAAATTAACCTGTCACTGACTTTCACAGATCAATCTCATGTCTGAAACAGCAAAATAACTTTTGTCATAAACAGCTGCTATATTTGGGTGAGTAGGAAGTGCCCCATTTTAATTTTTTCTGATCATGATCACTTTTTACTGGCCTGCACACACCTGTGGCCTACAACGCCAGGCTCATCTTTAATGTAGCCAATGGATTTTGCCATTCCCTGTATCCTCAGATTATTTTAACATTAATTAAAGCACCACACTGTACTATTGCCATTTTACTTGATTACTTTTAGGGATTTTATGCTATTTTTATAAATATGATGTTTCCATGTATGAATAAATAAGAAAGTTGGTTGGATTAAAAAAACGTGAATACAAATGTCTGGTTTGCCTACAGCCTACACCTATCCCTAGTCTTTTTCACTACGGAGCACATTAAGGAAGGCATTTTATCCTTTTGACTAAGTTTCCTTAAAGTTTGGGGTTTCATTTTCATTCAGATTTTTTTTTTTTTACAGCTTTTAAAAAAAATCTTAAAAAAACTAAATACATTTTTGAGATCTCAACATAAGTGGAAAGGGGGGGAAATTGTTCCATTGGCAGGCTACTTTGGAGACGACAGAATCTTGATGCAAATGAATGCATACATCGTAAGGATGCTTCAGTTAATATAACAGAGTTTTGTTTGGCTCAGAGGAACCTACGCAGCCTTAATGACTTGATTATGATCTTGCACTAGCATAAATCATGATTAACTTCAGTGAAGGGAGTGGAGTCACTTTAGCGTGAAACTGGGAAAATGAGAACAGAATTGGGCCTGAAGTCTATCACACTAATATTCCATTAGTTTAACTGGCACACAATGTTTTTAATAGTGTATAATATTTGAGATTATAGTTTAGCATATTAGGAGTTATGTAACATACACTGAGATAAGGGAGAGGGAGAGTCAAAGTTGCATTTCCTGAGTTCTTAAAAGTGCAATCTTACTGTCTTCTTAACATAGACTTTTTGATGGAATGTTACACAAAGATTGAGCAATACTGCCAAAAAAACATTGCATGTAGAGATGGGCCTGAATCAAGCCTCTGGCTGTGAAGAACAGCTCAGAAACATTGAGGATGGGGAGCTTGAGATCAGAGTTCAATTTCTGATATTTGTTTACCTCTATAAACTCTATGAAATCCTAAATCCTAAAAACCCAATATTAAGAGTTTCCAGATCCAGCTCTAAGTTGTGGGCTCATCTTTATTTGCACATATTTCCATTCTTCTGACACCTTCACATTCCCTTTTCTACAAGAACACATCTTTATAAACAGCCAACCATAAAAATATGCTGTTTTCATTCATACAGTGGAGATGAAGTTCACACTATTGGCATGCTCATTCTGACGGGTAAAGCTTTCTTCCAAGTGGAAAGTAATCTGGTTCTAACTAAGATAAGATTCCGGAGTTTTCACCCTATACTTGATTTGTTTATACTGATTTCTTTTACTTGAACCACATTAGCTAGTGCATCACTATCAAACAGATAAGTTAATTCTACAACCACTTAGTGCAACTTGTAGATGATAAATGTTATTGATTGAATGAAATAGACCAAAGTTGCACTTGGAACTACAATAGGTAATTAGGTTTGATTCTAGCATAGAAAGGCAGAATCTTATTGTGGAGAAAACATTTTTTTAAAAAGAAACCCTCTGATATCTGCATTTAATTTTTAGGATCAGGCATTTTTGTAAGTCTCTTTTGGATGCAGATTCCATTGTAAGATCATAAGAAGAGCAATTCTTGGCCCCCACCTCTGTCCTTGCACTACTCTAGCAATGCAAAAGGGATGGAGCAGCAGGGAATTCATCTGACAAAGCCAGTGCCACCCACCCCACCATTCAAATACTGAGTTGGACAAGAGGTCAGAGGGGGCTGAGCTGGAGTGCAATAAACTCCAGTGAGTATTGGCTGGCACAAGGATCCCTACAGTATTAAAACAGTCTGTGTAATTTAGAACAGCTTTTAAAGTTACTCTAAGTATGGCATGGAACAGGCTGGATCCCAGTCCAGCCAAGGATGAGGGGAGCAGAAAAGTGCCTTAGTACAGGAACCATGCTGGTCCTAAGTGCAACTCATTTGGACTCAGACCAGAATCTGGCCTTATAGATATTACTTTAATACCTGTAATTTTATTAACAAAAGATGCTGTGGGTACGGGTGAACAACCCATGAAGGTTTATGTGTGGGTTTTACAAATATGATCTTGTAGGTTGCACTAACAGGGGGTAGTGCCTACAGAATATAAACCTCCAAAAATCTTCTCTCAGACCAACCCACAATATTATCTTACATGCCATCTAGATGTCCTGGACAATTGTTTATATTTGTTCTTCCAGGAGCCTAATGTACTTCACCACTTGGGGCTCTGATGGGAACTCCCCTCTTGAAGTTTTAGGAGTTAGAGTGCAGGTTGTACATTATGAGTTGCTGCTCCTGCATTCAAATGTTCTTTGGGGCAAGACAAATACTACGAGGGCCCATCTCCAGCATGTAGCAGACGAAGAGGGGAAAAGACTCTCCAACTGCAGCTGGCACCTTGGAGCTGGCAACCGATAGCTCTCAATCAGAGTGAAGTCCCACAGTTGTTATTGCATGGTTGCTGTGGATTTTAAGTACAGTGGCCCTTATCTGCTTTCTCCTTCCGCCACACAGAAAAACTCGGAGGCATTGGACTGGGTTCTTTCTTAAGACAAAAACTGTAACTAGGGGTGGCCTGTGAGAATGGGAGCAGTGTATGTGATGGCTTTGGGTGTGTAAACAGCATCATGATATTCTGTGGCCCTGGTATGACATCTGAGGTGGCAATAAGACTACAAAGCTACCCTGATTTCAGGAGAGCTAAGGGCCTTAATGATAGCTATTGTTGGCATACAGCTTTCTTCTAGTTTAGGTCATCCTAAAACAAACTAAAGTTGGAAACTAGAAGAAGAAAATAAAGCCAGCAGGACCCTATTGGCAGCCTAACAAAGGATGCTACTGAGATAGCAACACTTCTCATTCCTGGCCCCAGAGAAAGCCCTCTGCTGGAACAGCAGCAACAGGATGCAGACCAAACATATAGAGCCCTCTGTGGAACAGCGTGGTCATACTTGACCTCTACTCCAGAGACTGGGATTCTGGGGACCTCTCCACATGCAGGACTCTTTACTCTGGTCTTCAGCGGGGAACTGAGAAACGGCAGTGACAGACTGCAGGTGCTCTTTGACCATGGCCCACCAGAAAGCTGTGGGAAAAGCATCTAGGAAGGATGGCCCCTTGGCCATAAAAAGAGCATGGGAACCAGCAGACAGGGCCCCCCGCTCATTCCCCAACCCTGCACACCGGTGGAACCAGTGTTTGGGGGCCCCTATCCTAATCACCGTGGGTTCCACACTGATATGTTACCATGTGATCCCAGAGCTTGGGGTCTTAGGTATAGGCGTACACCTAGCTGAGGCACTCAAGATTTCACAGTCTGGGCTTTTGTTATGGTTACATGTTTTTTTTTGGTGTTTGGTACCATGTGATGAGTGATGGAAGGGTATGGAGATTTTAAAACAGAATACAAACTACACTGTCCATATTATTGATGACACACTGACTATGTCATTTACCCATTATCACAAAAGCACAGCAAACCAGGTTTCCCCTATATTGAAAGTAGGGGCCGTTTGTGGCTTACTGTAGGCTCTCACTAACATTTTATCTTAACTGACTTGATGGATAACTTGGGACATACTATGCTAATTATATAAAAAGTTTTAAAGAAAGAGCTGTTTGAAAAACCTCACAGGATGATGGGATCTATAACTGTGGGGGAATAAAAAACCCAGGATTGAAGCTTTCAAAAGATTAGAGATTTCTACACTAAAGCTATCCTTGCAGTAGAATATTTGTTCTAACCATCACAGAATAAAGGAATAAAACTAGAAGGCAACTGCACTTAAAAAGGACAATGAAATTGATTTGAGAACTAAAACAGTATAAGCCTAAAACAACCTGGGGAAAAAAAAAAAAAAAAACCCTTAATCTCTGTACTTCAGAGGAAAATGAATGGGAGGATTTACTGGAGAATATCGAAGTGTCAGGAGAGTTGCATATAGTTAATATCAATCCAAGAATCTGCTTTCAGCCAACTATGCTTTCCCCAGAGAAAAAAGGAATACTACTAGCATTTTAAATAATACCACTCTATACATTAATAAGTGTAGAAACCAGAGATGTTTGAGTTCTGATTGAAGTTCTGCTATTTTGAGAAAAATCTAGACCACGGGAAAAAAAAACACTTTTGAAAATTGGTAGAAATCAATGTTTAATAGCACTAAAATAATAGAGAATGATTAAATGAAGGGGAGAAAGGGGGATACAGTTCAAGTATCTGTCATGGAAGATGGTACTCTCATGGTAATGATTTTACATTTCATTCCATAGTACTGCATCTTTTTAAAAAACACACAAACATTTGTATTACAGTATTTGACCACTCCTACAATACCAGTAAGAATTACAGAGGCACGTTACACCTAGTAGCATTAACTCAACAACCATGGGGAGATCTATATTCCTAAAATGCTTCCGGGTGACCTCTTGGAACCATCATATAGCTGCCTCCTTCACCATATGGCCAACCCTCTGCTCCTACCTGCTCTCCACCTAGGAGCTTGCTGAGAATAGCCTTTGGGCAGCCACTGCCTGCAACTGTCCCTCACTTCCCATTTGTATTTCAAAGATGGCATCCAGTTCTCTCACTGTGCCTAACTGAATGAATGTGACTGAACAGCTCTATGGAATTGCTTCACTCTGTGGAGGGAGAGCAGGTTTGGCATTTAGGGAAAGAGAGTCAAGCTATTTGATATTGAAGCAAACTAGTGAAACTGCAAATGGATCTAAGGATCTTGTCATTGAGGATGGGGTATCCCAGTGGGAATGGGGAGGCTAGTTCAGTTGCAGTGTGTTTTGGCTTGTCACTGGGAGGGAGCTGGTTAATTGGCATTTGAGAGGGGAGATTGAGACTCATTGGAGTGAGGGGAGGAGAAAAGGTTTGAGACAGTCATCCAGGTGAGGAATGAGAGTATTTTCTGGCATAGCTACTACCTTATGCAGCCAGCCTTCTCCAGCAGCATATTCAAAATGCCACTTTTCATAGAAGCTTGAACTATCATCACCAGAAGAGGCAGTCTTTAGGCAAATCACAATAAATAAATAACAAAGGGTCCTGTGGCACCTTTAAGACTAACAGAAGTATTGGGAGCATAAGCTTTCGTGGGTAAGAACCTCACTTCTTCAGATACAAGTCAGGTTCTTACCCACGAAAGCTTATGCTCCCAATAATTCTGTTAGTCTTAAAGGTGCCACAGGACCCTCTGTTGCTTTTTACAGATTCAGACTAACACAGCTACCCCTCTGATACTTGAATAAATAAATAGCATGTCTGAGCATATAAAGTTCTGTCATACTGTTAAACCACAGAACCAAGAGGAAGATTTTACACTTGAAATAGTCTCAAGAGGAGAACTCAAATGTTTGTTTTGTTTTGGCATTAGGTGCTTACAAAACCCTTGAAATGCTGTGTTTCTCTCAAAGCTACTTTAGGCAACTGCTTGAGAAAACTGCTTGGTTTTTCCTTCATGTTCACACTACGTAAGTATCATTTAGATGCACTGTGCTATGTCAAACTTTGTACTAAGACAGTCACTTTGCATTACACAACTGTGGGCTTAAGAATATGTTTCCTCAGCACTTATATCTTTATTTCTCCATAAATATTGGTTTGGTACTTAAGAAAACTACTCAAGGTATTGAAACTGCATAGCACATTGTGGCATGTTGAAAACTTACAAATGTATAGGTTAAAACATGCTAGAGCAGGTGTTAGTGGTGTGGAATATTTCAGGAGAACTGGGTCAGAAGGCTAAATTTTCTAAAAACATGTGCCTCAGTTGTGTATGTAAAACATGAGTTTGCATTCTCAGAACAGATAGTTGATGCTATGAGTTTCATATTCTGGCCAGATTTTCAGCTGGAGTAAATCAGCATAGCTTCTTGGACTTCAGTGTTTATTTACTCTAGCTGAGGATCTGAACCTCTGCAATATATCATTTAGCTGTCTCTAGGACAGAGCCTTTCACCTCTCACTTGTCAAATCCAACCCAGGTTAGTAGTGACAGAAAAGTGTTATCACCTGATGGCTATTTGGTGGTCTCAGACCACTGCCCAAGGATAGAACACCCCGCCCCACACCTTCCAAGTTAATTAAGAAGCCAAGCACAGAATAGGCATGAAGAGTGAAATAAATACCCTTCATTCCCTAGAGCTGGTTCCTCCAGGAGAGAGTGAAGACGGATTGGCTGAGCAGCATGTGGAAGCATTCACTGCCATTGCCCATACTGTTCCTTTTCTGTGGATAAGCCTCAGTCTCCAGGAATGTCAGTTTGGCTCCCCGCCTGAGTATTACAGTCACCTGAAACAACTGTAAAAGACTTAATATTGGATACACAGCTATCCATGTTCACTGCAAAACATAATGGAAGGAAAATCTCTACAGGCATAACTCCACTGACATCCCATGTTTCTGTTTCCTTCTTCTAATATAGATATAAAACAGAATTATGGTTTTAAAATGGCTTTAAATAATTTTCAAAGATTATTTTAACTTGAAAGAGGGTTTGGCATCTAAAAGGCATAATTTGACAGTTAAAAAAGATGGTCTCTTCTTCCAGCTGGCGTATCTTTGGTTACTTTCCAGATTTTTGAATTTCCTACTGGAATTATAATGAGTAAGCCTTCTCTTATCTATACACAGATGGAAGTACTCCACGCTGAATAATATGGCTATGGCAACTACAATATTATTGCAAACTGAAGCTTCAAAGATCCCATTTGATTAACTATGCATGTAGGCCTTGCCTTTCAATGCATGTTATGCATTTGATTATAGCATTTTCTCTGATGCTTTTGTATTTTGCAAATAAATAAGATTACAAAGTAAAATAGACCAATCACAACAATAATTAAAGCACTATACTGGGAATAAAAGTAGTGAGTGAATAAATGATTAGCCTATCTACTAAGAGTGAATGTGAACTGCAATTAAATCTTTTACCAGTGCATCAATGGATAGATTTCCAATCCCTTGCAAGATTAAAATGAACGTTTAAAATGAAAATTTGCAGATAGGATACACAATCTGGGTAATGAAACATCTTCCTTTGGGAACCATTCATGGGTGAATGTTTCCTGCTTGTTATAAATATTGCTTACTAATGAGCCTTAAAGATTTCTCATCAGATGGTTGTTAACTAAAATATTCTTGTATTTATCTACTGCAGCAATACATTCCTAAGACTGCTGTCAACCAGACTGGAACTCATTGGAAATCTATACCTGACACATTATACACTGTAGGATTTTAAAACCATCCCTCTTTAATTATTATGGAATGCAACAGAATTATGGAGAAAAGAGGAGAGACAGCTGCAATTTGAACACACACAATATAGTTCTTTTAACCCTTGGTATGGTACATAAAGTAAGCTGGTGTTGTGGCAGATAATGACATTGATCTGCTTAATTATCTTTACAGTTAGGAGCAGTACAACACACTGAATTGAGATGGCTGATGGACACAGTAATTAATACACCCAAAACATCACAAATTCAGTCTTCTCTAAAAAAGATATTAGCAATGGTAGTTGCAGGGTCACATTCTGCCTTCACCTTCAGTTTACTCTAATCTCTGTTAATCACAGTGTCCTGATCAAATTCCAACTTTGCTCGCTGCCAAGCTAAATGTTTGTTTCTGTTGATTATTGTTTTTCTTCACCTTCTGAACTAAATTCTTTTTTATGGTTGCTGTGCAGAGCTGAACAGCTCAGTAGTCACAGGGGCAAGCTGTTTCACTACCTCAGTTTCCCTGTCTGTAAAATGAGGATAATGATTTTTTCCTCCTTTTTAAAGCATTTTGAGATCTACTGAAGAACAGCACTATATAAGAGCTAGGTATTATTATTTCAGTTATGGACAAATTAATTCCCACATGTCAGACTTCACAGTGATTTTTTCCTTCATATTTGTAAAATGCTTTGAGATTCAGACATGAAGGGCATTAAAATGAGAAAATCTGTCCTCCGTTCCACCTATGTAACTGGTGAGATCAATGGGGTTGTAAAGGTGCAGGTCAGCAATTAGGACATAGAGGATCTATGAGAAGACATAGAAAGAAGGCTCTCTTGGCACCACTTCTTTGAATGACCCTTTGGCCCACCCTTGGCATCAGCTCCAGAGACCACAGCTTCCCCTCCCACAAAAGGCTCATGGTATGTAGGCTAGAAAGAATGACAGAATTTGGTGGCTACTTAAAAACCTAAATAAAAATTACCATGAGAAGGCAAATATAGTAACAGTTTTAATTTAAATTAAGAGTTATAGTTCTATTACATCACTTCCTTGAGTCATGCAGATGTTATTTACCAAATAAGTGACAAAGTAGTTAAATTTCCAGGGTTTGAATAAAAAAACAGGCCTTAAGAATTCACTCATACCAGTGACTGCTATTGATTACAAGCTGGCATTAAAAGAGAGAAATAGACATAGCCAATGTCTTCAGGTAGTCTCGATTCACATTATTGACACGACTGCTCCATTTGTCATCCTTGCAACATTGTAGACTGTAGTCTGATACTAGCAAGTGTGCTGAAGGCCCATACACCTTCATAACAGTCCACCACAGTTTATTACAATATCCACTTGGAACAGAAATGTTAGTTGGCAGAATAATCACCAAAACTGGAATTTAGCCAAAACACCAAGGTAAACAGCTTTATTTGAACTAAACATATAATTGGATTTCTAATAACAATTGATCAGAACCTTGAGTTAAGTCGCATTAAAAGACAGCATCCCAAACAAGCTGTGGCAATGATTCAGAACGGAGTCAAAAAAGGAAGAGAGAGTTCGAAACCATTTTTCTGTGAGATACTTGTTGAGTTGGTTTAATCAAAATTTGATACTGATATTTGATTGGAAGGGTGGTAGGACAACAGTATTTTATTTATGTTTGGGATAAAAATCAGATACTGAAAATAAGCCTGGAGAATGGTTTAGCCAGAAATACAACCTCAGCTGTAAGAGACATAACCATGATTGACAAACTGGAATCAAACTGTAAAATTGTGAATTTGGGTTTGACCTGCAGTATTAGTGGAGCATCATAGTCCATGTGACTTTAGCAACTGTAATGCTCACGCTGAAATTAATGGAGGAGCCAGACTGAGCTGATTAAAAGAAAAATAAATTCTTTTAGTGAATTTTGCTACAGTATTGTTTTGCATTTCAGTTTAACATTAGCAAGGCGAAGTGAACGGGGAATCCATTTCTGAACCATCCTAAGTGTTTTGTAGTGATAATGATCTAAGGGAGGCATAGCAAAATATGTTGCAATCAGAGCTTCAAGTTACCTGAGTACCATTGTGCATAGTTCAGTACTATCTGTTAAATCAAGACCAGTTATGAAGGTGTCATGCTTGACATAAGATCAGTTTTTGTTACTTCAGCTCAGGCATCTTCCACAATTTCTGCTAAGGTTGAAGGTCTCACAGTCTATTAACTCAGTGCTACTAGACTATTAATGTTGATTTTACCATGGCGTTTACATGCCTTCTCATGAAACAACTGAGATACAAAGAGTAAGGGGCAGAATTAATAGTGCCACAGTGCTCGTCCTAGAGATTAGCAGAGCAGCAAGTCCTACAGAAGCCCAGTATACCTAAATCTTCTGTTTGACATCCTGTAGAACATTTTTTTACGGGGATAGAGAAGTTAAATTGATCAATTGGGATTCTCAGTTGGCAGTTGCTATACATGTTCAAAGTATTATTTTTAGTAAGTTGTGCGGAATGTGACAACCTATGTGGATCTAACACAATGGACTTATCTGAGTACACAACTTTTTTGCACTATTTTTCTGACTTCAGCCATTCAGCTCTTATTTCTTGGTGCAGATCAATATTTAGAGGTCTCAACTTGACTGATTTGCTTGGCAGAGGCTTCGAGGATTATGCCACTGACTCTGCCTTACACAGTGGGGGTTAGGTATTTTAATTCTCAAACTCATGGTGTAATATGGTGTTAGGCATGTCAGATATAATAACTGTATGCTATTTTCTGAGTACTTGGTACAATCTCTGCTTGTATTAAATTAGCCTGGGGAAGTTTTATTTTATAGTACCCTTTAAACATTGGCTCATCAGCACAGAATTACCCTCTCTGTTCCACCCTTGACATGCCCCCTTTTATTTATACCATGCCCTCTTGTTACCTTCTACTCCACCCTTTTACCATACCTAGCATGATTCCGGCTCCATTAATTTATGACAGCTCTTAATTCCATGCAGACATTTTACACTTCTGCCCCACCAACATGGTGAATTGTACCACCATTTACACTAACTCTGACTGTAGCCTTTAACATCAAGGCACTAGCCAATGATTTGAGTCTTCCTTCCCACAGTATTCCATTCCGCCATTCAAGAAACATACGCTACATGTCTCAGAGCCCATGTTAATCCATTCTTCCTCACCCCATCATCCCAATTTGGTTGTTATTCTCACTTCTTGTGTCATATTTGAAATTATAGTCTAAACTCTTCAGTGCACTTTCCATTTAGTCTAAAGTTCACAGTACACTTTTGGGCACTGTAAATAAAATAATACAACCACACATGTATTGGGAAAAAGCACTAGAATTATTGTGATGCTTGTTTTGAGACGGGGCATCTGGTCATTAGGAGTAAATGAGGCTAAGTCCCACCAATAATGTCACAAATACATAGTGTAGCTAACATGGTGGTACAAACACCGCCACCAAAATAACTACTATCAACACAGACCAAGTATTAGTGATACAAGAAAAAAATCTATCATGTAAATGAACAACCAAATTAATGAGTATTGCCTAGTGTCTGAAACTTGACAAATGCAGGCTTGGGCAGACCACCCCGGGGACTGAAATCCAATTGTTTCTACCATTGCCATGGAAATTGTTCTTAGGTCTTACACTAATTATAAGCCTTAGTAAACCAGTTTGATTTATTAGTGCAAGCAACACACTCTTATTGACTTCAGTGGGCCCAGGATATCAGCCTCTGCCTCAAGAAAGTAGGTGACAGCAAATAGGTATAGCTTTAGAACCAGATTTTTAAAGGTATTTCAGTACCTAAAGATGCAGATAGGAGTGCTTAGTGGGATTTTCAAAAGTGCCTAAGTTCCATTGATTTCAATAGGAGTTAGGCACCTTAAGACTAGATCCACAAAGGGGACTTAAAGGTTCAATGCCTAACTTTAGATACCCTCAAAAATAACAGGAGTACTTGTGGCACCTTAGAGACTAACAAATTTATTAGAGCATAAGCTTTCGTGGGCTACAACCCACTTCTTCGGATGCATATATGATACCCTGTTGCCTAGTGGAATCCACAGGCCTGAGTTAGGCACCCAGGCTCCCTATACAATGCCTGGGGATTATTTGATGCCTAAGAACATAATTCACAAAATTCAGCAAACTTGATAGAGAGGCTATCAAAATTAAGAACCCAATAATAGTGGGGGATTTCAATTATCCCCATATTGACTGGGAACATTTCACTTCAGGACGAAATGCAGAGATAAAATTTCTCGATACTTTAAATGACTGCTTCATGGAGCAGCTGGTACGGGAACCCACAAGGGGAGAGGCGACTCTAGATTTAATCCTGAGTGGAGCGCAGGAGCTGGTCCAAGAGGTAACTATAGCGGGACCGCTTGGAAATAGTGACCATAATACAATAGCATTCAACATCCCTGTGGTGGGAAGAACACCTCAACTGCCCAACACTGTGGCCTTTAATTTCAAAAGGGGGAACTATACAAAAATGAGGGGGTTAGTTAGACAAAAGTTAAAAGGTTCAGTGACTAAAGTGAAATCCCTGCAAGTTGCGTGGGCCCTTTTTAAAGACACCATAATAGAGGCTCAACTTCAATGTATACCCCAAATTAAGAAAAACAGTAAAAGAACTAAAAAAGAGCCACCGTGGCTTAACAACCATGTAAAAGAAGCAGTGAGAGATAAAAAGACTTCCTTTAAAAAGTGGAAGTCAAATCCTAGTGAGGCAAATAGAAAGGAGCACAAACACTGCCAACTTAAGTGCAAGAGTGTAATAAGAAAAGCCAAAGAGGAGTTTGAAGAACGGCTAGCCAAAAACTCCAAAGGTAATAACAAAATGTTTTTTAAGTACATCAGAAGCAGGAAGCCTGCTAAACAACCAGTGGGGCCCCTTGACGATGAAAATACAAAAGGAGCGCTTAAAGATGATAAAGTCATTGCGGAGAAACTAAATGGATTCTTTGCTTCAGTCTTCACGGCTGAGGATGTTAGGGAGATTCCCAAACCTGAGCTGGCTTTTGTAGGTGACAAATCTGAGGAACTGTCACAGATTGAAGTATCACTAGAGGAGGTTTTGGAATTAATTGATAAACTCAACATTAACAAGTCACCGGGACCAGATGGCATTCACCCAAGAGTTCTGAAAGAACTCAAATGTGAAGTTGCGGAACTATTAACTAAGGTTTGTAACCTGTCCTTTAAATCGGCTTCGGTACCCAATGACTGGAAGTTAGCTAATGTAACGCCAATATTTAAAAAGGGCTCTAGGGGTGATCCCGGCAATTACAGACCGGTAAGTCTAACGTCGGTACCGGGCAAATTAGTTGAAACAATAGTAAAGAACAAAATTGTCAGACACATAGAAAAACATAAACTCTTGAGCAATAGTCAACATGGTTTCTGTAAAGGGAAATCGTGTCTTACTAATCTATTAGAGTTCTTTGAAGGGGTCAACAAACATGTGGACAAGGGGGATCCGGTGGACATAGTGTACTTAGATTTCCAGAAAGCCTTTGACAAGGTCCCTCACCAAAGGCTCTTACGTAAATTAAGCTGTCATGGGATAAAAGGGAAGGTCCTTTCATGGATTGAGAACTGGTTAAAGGACAGGGAACAAAGGGTAGGAATTAATGGTAAATTCTCAGAATGGAGAGGGGTAACTAGTGGTGTTCCCCAAGGGTCAGTCCTAGGACCTATCCTATTCAATTTATTCATAAATGATCTGGAGAAAGGGGTAAACAGTGAGGTGGCAAAGTTTGCAGATGATACTAAACTACTCAAGATAGTTAAGACCAAAGCAGATTGTGAAGAACTTCAAAAAGATCTCACAAAACTAAGTGATTGGGCAACAAAATGGCAAATGAAATTTAATGTGGATAAATGTAAAGTAATGCACATTGGAAAAAATAACCCCAACTATACATACAACATGATGGGGGCTAATTTAGCTACAACGAGTCAGGAAAAAGATCTTGGCGTCATCGTGGATAGTTCTCTAAAGATGTCCACGCAGTGTGCAGAGGCGGTCAAAAAAGCAAACAGGATGTTAGGAATCATTAAAAAGGGGATAGAGAATAAGACTGAGAATATATTATTGCCCTTATATAAATCCATGGTTCGCCCACATCTCGAATACTGTGTACAGATGTGGTCTCCTCACCTCAAAAAAGATATTCTAGCACTAGAAAAGGTTCAGAAAAGAGCAACTAAAATGATTAAGGGTTTAGAGAGGGTCCCATATGAGGAAAGATTAAAGAGGCTAGGACTCTTCAGTTTGGAAAAGAGAAGACTAAGGGGGGACATGATAGAGGTATATAAAATCATGAGTGATGTTGAGAAAGTGGATAAGGAAAAGTTATTTACTTATTCCCATAATACAAGAACTAGGGGTCACCAAATGAAATTAATAGGCAGCAGGTTTAAAACAAATAAAAGGAAGTTCTTCTTCACGCAGCGCACAGTCAACTTGTGGAACTCCTTACCTGAGGAGGTTGTGAAGGCTAGGACTATAACAATGTTTAAAAGGGGACTGGATAAATTCATGGTGGCTAAGTCCATAAATGGCTATTAGCCAGGATGGGTAAGAATGGTGTCCCTAGCCTCTGTTCGTCAGAGGATGGAGATGAATGGCAGGAGAGAGATCACTTGATCATTGCCTGTTAGGTTCACTCCCTCTGGGGCACCTGGCATTGGCCACTGTCGGTAGACAGATACTGGGCTAGATGGACCTTTGGTCTGACCCAGTACGGCCTTTCTTATGTTCTTATGTTCTTATGTTCTTAAACTGACTGGGGAGCCACCTATGCTAGCCGATAGGAAATGCTAGTGGGAGGCGTGTGGTCTATGCACCACTATCAAAGGTGCTTGGGATTCATAGCTGTGAACCTTCTCCTACACTTAGGTCCCTAAGACAGTTCAGGCCTCTCTCACAAAGAGCAGTGATGGTTGTGCCATTCCACCTTTTATCCTATAGTCCAATGATTAGAACACTCATTCAGGCTGGCAGACACCTGCATTCACATCCCTACTGTATGTGGGAGGGGCAGGGACTTGAAACCAGGTCTCACCATTTCACTTCTGAGTGTCAAACTGTGGGCTAAAGAGGTATTTTAGGCTATACCTCCATCTCTTTTGTTGAAACTGTTCCACTTTGTATAAAATACTTAAATAATCATCAGGCCCTAGAGAGAGTTACTCTACAGCTTAGTGGTTTAAATACTCACCTGGGATGTGGGCAACTCATGTTCAAGTCCCTCCTCCAATGATTATTGAAGTATTTTACACAAAGTGGAACAGCTTCAACATGAGAGACTGAGAATAACCATCCTAGAATACTTTATATAACTGGTGACTAGAACACTTAGCTGGGACAAGGAAGACCTGAGTTCAAGACCTTACACTTGTCAAGTGGAGTGGGATTCGAATCCAGCTCTCCAACATTCTGAGTGAGTGCTTTAACCACTGCACAATAGGGTATAATGGGATTAACAGCACCACCATTTTGTGCAGAGCCTTATTTGGTATATGTGCTCTAAGAATGCTGTCCAGATGGATGAGATAGGTGGGGAATGCCTGGTTTGAGGATCACAGTGGGGCTTAAGCATGAGTTGGGCCTTAGGCTTGAAATGGCTTTGAGAGTGCCCACCACCAGAAATTTAGATGCCTAGGGAATTTCAGCACCTACCGGATTAGTTGGCAACTAATCAGTGAGAATCTCAGTTTTGGATTTAGGTGTCTAAAGTGGCAGTTTTGATACATAAATCTTGTTATGGATCTAGCCCAAGACATTCATAAAAATCCCACTAGGCACCTATCTGCATCTTTAGGTGCCTAAATACCTTTAAAAATCTGGCCCTTGGTCACTCATTGTTGAACAACCTTGAAACAAACAGGAACAAGACAGGAAAACCAGTTGCACCCTAAGTCATTTTGCAGTAATATAAATTTAAACCTTCAAATCATCCAGTTCATACAGTCTTAAAGGTGTCTTTGATTCATGAGTTTATCCTACATGTGTACATCAAGGCAAATCTTAATTTGGCATTGGAAGTTTTTTTTTGTTACCAGTATTAGATGCTGAATATTTTCCTCTTCTCTTCAGCGGTTGCTAGAGGATTTTATGTCAGGCTGATAATAATACAGACTTAGAATAAAAAATTGGGGGCCATGATAAAGATAAGATTAACCTAACAAATGAAAACAGAATATATGCTACTTGAAATGAAATTAAAATTGCAATAAAGCAGTTAAATTCAAATTTAAAGTCAAATACAAATTCAGCAATAGTCTTGTCTTCCACCTAGGAAATAAGAGAAAGCTTCTCCTATAATTAATTCAGTTCCTCCACAGTATTAGACTAAACATCTGATTTAATCTGCTCCTATAATTATTCTAAGTGATTTTAATTAGTACCATCTGTAAAGCTATTTGCAAACAAGTTACTTCTGTAAATATGCACATATGTTATCATCCCCATTTTATCTAATATCTAAGTAGTTCTGAATTTTTTTGACTTTATGAATTTAAATCTGTTGAGAATCATAAATAAGAGGATGTTTTTCTCTCTAGGTTATCCTAATCAAGCTAAATGTATGAAAAATGGAAAGGATGGATTTTCCGATCATCATGTTTAGTATTTATGATGGTTTCTCAAATAATTTCCTTTTATAGTAGTGAAAAACAGGATGCTGACCCACCTTCTTAAAGGTAAAGTAGCATTGTACTAATTGAAGGGAAGTCTACTGACTGAGCACAGGACAGAGAAACATGAATTCTTGAGATCTAATCCTGGTTCTGACATTCCTTTTATGACTTTGGGCAAACTACATAACTTTTCTCAGCCTCTGTTTTCCACGTGTGGAAATGGCATATGCGAGTAGACCACACATGCATTATACAAGTATCATAAATGGAATATGCAGAAGTATTATCATCACCTGTCACCCTGGTTCTGTGCTCTGGGTCCCACCACTGGTGGTTGAGATTTTTAATTTAAAAAAGCCATTATTCAACACCACATTTCCCCTCTCAAAATATGATATTTTCTTGGAAACGTCATGTTTTTGAAATTTTCAGTGGAAACAATAAATGAAAAATGTAGCCTTGTTGACCAGTTGTACTTGGTCATTGTCATCTTTCTGTTTGGTGGGGTGGAAGAGTGCTAGCTTGCACTGGCAATTTTGATTGATCAGTTCAAAATAAAGAGCATTTTCATAAGTTACTGATTTTGAAAATGAAGCTACGAACCATGGGTGTAGTCCCCCCAGACTGTAAGCCTCAGGCAGGTGTAAAATTTGCCTCCTCACCTGAAGCCCTGTTAGCATGACTGGAGCTGTCACCCCCCCCCACCTCCAAATATAGAAGTTAAACCACACCTATGCTATAAACAAATTCTGCTAACAATTTTTTAAAGTGGACAATTTGCCCATTTTAAAGAACTAATGGAACAAAAGTGTTTCATAGAATCATAGAATATCAGGGTTGGAAGGGACCTCAGGAGGTCATCTAGTCCAACCCCCTGCTCAAAGCAGGACCAATTCCCAACTAAATCATCCCAGCCAGGGCTTTGTCAAGCCGGGCCTTAAAAACCTCCAAGGAAGGAGACTCCACCACCTCCCTAGGTAACGCATTCCAGTGCTTCACCACCCTCCTAGTGAAATAGTGTTTCCTAATATCCAACCTAGACCTCCCCCACTGCAACTTGAGACCATTGCTCCTTGTTCTGTCATCTGCCACCACTGAGAACAGCCGAGCTCCATCCTCTTTGGAACCCCCCCTCAGATAGTTTGATATTTACACTTTTTTCAGATCACACCACCATAAGAGTGCACACATTTATTTGTTCTCTTAATGAGGCAAGGGCTGCTGGGGAGCTTTACCATCTTTTAGAATGTAAGTGTAACATACTGTCCAGTATGTGTTAGGCCTCTCCGCTCAGCCCAATCCAAAGAGGATGTGAGACTTTTTTATAGCTCACAATTATGGAGCCTGGCTCCTAAACCCAAGCTGTAGAGACTCACACATTTATCTTTGGAGGTCCTTGGTTCAGTCTCCTAGCTCTCATCTTGGTTGACATCATATAATTAGGGGATTGTCCAAGATTTGAACTGTTGCATGCCTCAGAAGGTTCAGGATGAGCTTATTCAGTCCAGAGGAAGTAACCCACCTACTGGGTCAACGTGTGCTATGTCCTCCTCTGTGTACAATCCACAGCTACAGAGCCTGGCAGTTTAACTCAAGCTGTAGAGACTTATACTTTGAGTCTGGAGTACCCAGTTTAATATCTGATGCTGGCCAAAATGGCATCCATTTTGACAACCAGGTTATACAGAGCTACGTCCCTATTTTCTTATTCTCATTTTAGTCAGTAAAAATAGGAAGTCCTCCCATCTTCCCACCATGTGAAAAATAAAGGAAAAGCTAGAACAGGAGTTACAAGTGTTTACCTGCTAGATGAGTGGGAAATAAAACCAGCTGCAAAATGCCCAGGTTAAGATTACAACAGCTAGTTTCTGTCAAATTTAGAAGAGCCAGCTACCTCCCCATGAAAGGCATGCAGGGAACTAAATGCATATAAGAGAACAAGGCTGCACTGATAAAGAGCTAGTAGGGATCACCAAGGAAGGTGGTCCTATAGACAATGCTGCTTCTATGTACTGTATAACATCACTATATTTAAGATATGATGAGATACAATTAGTTTTCATTTTCAGCTCAGAATCTTTTTCAATATTATCTGGAGCACTGATGTCTTCAGTTGAATACTTGTTTTTAAGGAAAATGTAGTCTGTCATTTTTGTTTCTCTTCAGTGTCTCATGTTGAGTCTCTCATCAAACCAAGATGTTTAAGTCTGTCAATGGCATAGGGATACACCCAAGTCCAAGACTGATGAAAATTTTTCATAAAGCCTCAGCTCAATACAGAGATAACTAGAACTGGACTAACAGGCATAGATCCTATCACACCTGATTTTTTCTTCTTGTTTTACTTTCTTTATAATTTTCCAATTACAAAATTAAATACTCAGAAAACAAACAACCCTTAGA
Organism: Emys orbicularis; assembly: GCF_028017835.1. Classification (NCBI taxonomy): domain Eukaryota; kingdom Metazoa; phylum Chordata; order Testudines; family Emydidae; genus Emys; species Emys orbicularis. The sequence continues at coordinate 76,836,871 of NC_088687.1, read as the reverse complement.
AACTGCTCAGTCGGGGGTGGGGGGTCAAATTCACCTTAAAAATTATAAGACCTGCTATTGAATCACCTTGTTAAAAAAAAAAAAAACTCAAGAAACATTCTTGCCCTCTAGCAGGCCTAGGGAAGCCATAAGAAAGTGAAATAACTTAGCAGAAATGCAGCAAGGGACACACCCAGCAAGGAATAATACAAACAAAACAAGTTAACATAAGGAAAAGAGTAATAGAGCTCACCAGGCCGGAGTTCAGCTTCCTTCTATGATCTTGGATGTTTAGCCCAGACTCCCATTAGCAGCCTCCCCTCTAGCTCCCAAGCAGCCAGTGTTTAGTCTTTCCTAGAGCACCTGTGCAAGAAAAAATGGCAGATGAGTTGAAAAGTTAACTCCTTGTTCACCAGAGACTAAGTAATGTCCCTGTTGTAACCTGTATCCCAAGCATGCAAACAATAATTAAGAATGAAGCGTCTACCAGCTCTGGATTTCCGGGGAGAAGGATGTTTGTGATTGTATAGTTGCAGTCAAATCTATAACCAAGTCAAAAGAAAAAAAAATAAGATAATCTGTCTACATCTGTAGATAATTTTATTTTCTCCTTAGAAACACAGATAACTGGTCACATATCCCAAACTTTATGTTTTGGGTCCAGCTCAAGAGAGGATGGAGATGGGAAGTAATTGTGGCATGTATAATGATGATCCTAATCCTGGGATGTTGTAAAAGTATGAAAACTAGGTGCAAGGGCAGCTTTGTTGCATCTCATCTCATCCTCTCTCTCCCTCCCACTTTCTGTATAGCGCAGGGGGGAGGGGGGAAATCATGTGTTTGAAGGGGAAGTGGCAGTGAGTAGTAAGATGTGGGAGGGAAAACTGGCAGGGATCTTTGGGTTAATAAAATCTTTTCCCTAGAATGAAAGCCCTGATCCTAGAAACTCCAATTCAGGAAAGCACCCCTAATCAGAAGAGAATTTAAGCCCATGCTTAACTTTAATCATATGATTAAATTGGATTGAAGTCAGTGGAATTTAAGTATGTTCCTAAACACATGCTTAAGTGCTCTCTACAATCAGGGCCAATAAAAACCCTCCACTTAGACCCAATTAATTCAGGAAAGCCCTCAGGTCTGTGCTTAACTTTAGGTCCACTCAGTAAAGGCCCCAGTTAAGCAAGGTCTTTAAGCATGTGCATACCTGTAAGCATGAGTAGTCATGTGCCTAATATTACCAGCATATTTAAGTATATTGATGAATCCAGACTTCACTTAATGGGGCTACATATGTGCTCAGAGTTAAATACAGGTGTAAATGTTTTACTGAGTCAAGGCCTTAGAGAAGAATAGGAAGAGACACTATGGGTCTGATGTCCATATTCAGGTAAAACATCTGCTGATTTACGTAAAAAGAACTAAATGTACTTTTTAAAATGAGTATATCACAACCCCAGTTCTAAATTTGAGTTAATTAACATTCCTGCAACAAGAACCGTGTTTTTATTATTTCGGCTGTGATATAGTTTTGTTATTATCCAAACATTCTCTGGGTTTTGAAATAATTCTGTCAAATAATTGTTTGTTCCAATCTTCTCTGGGTTTAGTTGGCGGTCGTGCAGTGATACCGCTGGCTCTTTTGGGAACCAGGAAACTGCTTTATTATGTAAGGAAAGCTTAAAGAAAGAACAGTGCACTCCCTTGACTAAACCTGCAGTAAACAACTGCACATTGTACGTACAAAAGAAACACGGAAAGCAGTTAGATTTCCCATAGTGAGTTCTAGGGGATGGGGCAGGGAAACGCATATAGACTATTTTATACAAAAATAAAATTTCTGCAAACTTTCTATGGAATAAATTTAGCCCTGGTGTAGGCAGGTTGAGCTCAACTAAAATCAGTGGAATTACATCAACTTACACCAGAACAGAACTTTGCCTATGCTAGGTCTCTTAGCATATATAGTAGTATAGTAATTGTTGAAAATAGCAATACGTTTTCTCTTTAGTTTTCATGGACCAAGAAAATGCTACAGGTATTTTTATTTATTAACTACATAGCCTCTGCCCAAAGTGTTTGTAATCCAAGGACCCTACAGGGTGTCCTGCTTGTGCAGAATACCGTTTTACTTCAGTGAGTCTCTGTGCCGGCAGAGGGTCCCACCCATGGGGAAAAAAAAGAACTTGCAGACTGGAGGCCAAATTTTAGATGTGACCCAAGTGAAGATAACAAGCAATATAGGGGAAAGAGAGGGAAGCCTATTGCTATGAAACTTTTATCAGGTCATTTTTAGTTTTGCAATTGACAAAGACATTATTCTAATTAAAGTTACTAATATTATTAATCATGTTTATTATGGTAGTGCCTAGGGATTGACCAAGATTGTGCTGCTACTGTACAAGTACAGGGTAACAGACAGTCTCTATCCCAAAAAGTTTACAATCTAACAAGACAAAAGTGTGCAAAAACTATCATTTGGATTTGTTTGAGCAATTCTAGAGGAAAGACCTAAGATAGGTTAATTATCACAATCACTGTGTTACATAAGGTTACCTTAAAAGCTAGAAATGGAATTCAGATTGAATGATACAGTTTCCACTTAGTGTAATTAGTTCACTAATAACCACATCCATTAGAATCCATTTAGGTTAGAGTAAATGACAGGTAAGATTTTTATTGAAATCAACCCAACATTTACACTAAAGGGCGAAACATGGCTCTCAGTGCATAGTGTCTTCTGGGCATTAGAGAGAGTATGGTGGCATCCCATGCTAGATCTTTAAGAAGTGAAGCCCCCATGTCACCTCAACACTCTCATGCACATGAGGATGTTGGAGGACAAAGTATAGCTACCTCCTACTCCACTGTACTAGATGTTGAGGACAAGGCTCCCTAGATTCCCAGAGCTGGGCAGCCTGTCAAGAGAAATTTAGGTCCCAGTACATCATGTTTGCTCCCATTTCACTTTTATTTACAGACATTTTGCGCCCCCACCCATGAGCTTGGGCCTTGAGTACAATTGCCCTCTCCCATCAGCCCTGATTCTGGACCATGTTAAGGTACCTTGGTGCTACTCCAACAGCACATATGGGGCCTTAAAGCAGCTGCGGAGTTCTCTGGTGTGGGGGTGTACCAGGAAATATGTGCCGGGGGGGAGGAGCAGAGCTGGAACAAGCAAATATAACTGAGATCATCCCTGTGGTCACTTTAAATTACAGTTCCTAGCTGCCCTAAGCATAACATGACTGCAAGACAGTTTAAAGTCAATTTTATCCCCTCTCTCCTCAGTTGGAATCCTCCCATCCTTGGGGAGTGACTCCCCTGTTCTTCCTTGCTGCTGGGAGAAGGGGAGGACTGTTAGTGCTTTCAGATATTTTTCCAGACCCCATCTCTCTTGCCACTTTCATCCATTACATTACCTATTCCATATCAAGTCAGTTAAAACAGTTAATTTTCCCTGAGTGATTTATGGCCTCTCAGCCTCCAAACCTTTCTCTATGTGCTCACTGTAGATAACTATTTCCTCTAGTATCTTACAACAAGATGACTATTTTGTGCTGAATTCTTCACTGCTACAGGAGACACTATATTCTCTACAACCCTTTCTGCGGGTGGCACGCAAAGCTTTCCTTGGCTCCCCATGTCATCACCTTTCATAGCAACAGGAGATAGAATATACTGGAGTGTGAAGGGAAAAAGAGAACTAATGTCAATATTTGAAATGATAAAAGAAGGTAGAGTAACTAAAGAAGTGAAATATACCACATGATGTGTCAGTCACTTAAAAAGCCTTTCATAAGGCACATCACACAGTAAATTTCACCTGTCTTTAGTCTAAAGAAGAGGGAGTAACAGATGGATTGTATCTGTGGCTAGAATCTAGTTTCAGCATTTGATTTACCATTTTAAGGAGAAAGTAAGTGGATACCATATCTTGCTGTTTGAGTATATGAATAATTCTGTAAATTTAATATTTCATTTTATAACCACTTCCCTCCCCCAAAAAGTTAACATACCAAATGTAGTTTAATTGTAATGTCCACTGACTAGTTGCAGCCGTTAGCCAGTTTTCATAGTTGTTTTGATGTTTCCCAGCTTGCAAATAATTATCCATTAAAGCTCATCTTGGGTGTTTGGTACAAAAATCAGTCACGTTACTAAGGCTCTGTCTATACTCTGAATTGTAATTTACGCAGTTTGTTCTTGTAACATAGTGTGTGTCCAATCTCAGCATGAATGCAGACTGTACTCCAACTGTGTTAAGACCGAATTCTAGACCCCTGTTTGGAGGCTACTGCAGAGCTATGATTATTTTAAAATATATATATTCCCTTTCTTCCCCTCAGTGCACACTCTGCTACAACACACTCAGCTAAACAAACATTTTATTCCCATAAATCTCCACATTGAGGAAAAGAAATACCACTTAATATTTCCCCCCTCATTTTTCTCATTTGCTTTCTGAATTTGTATATATAGGTTAGGGAAAACCCATGATTATTTTGGTTGGAATGAAACTTGTCATAAAGTATATGTCCTGCCCACTATAACTAGGGGAGGTTTAAAATCCAGAAAGTCCACAAACGTGGACTGCTACTTTCACTACAGGAAAGTACCAAGGATTCCTGTCACAACCTGGTGTCTTAACAGCCACTGGTTTGTTGTAATGGGATCCAGCCATTGAATCCCACATGCTCCTAAGCCCTCTGGGTCTTGGTAATAACTAGTTCTTGATCCTAGTTCTGAGTCTCGCAGGTACATTCCCAGGTAAAACCCAGATCTAACACCTGCCTTGGATAGTGGGACCCTGCAGTCTGGCTGCCTAGATACCAGAACCAGTGCCACAGCCCTTCTGAATCCACAGCTCATTAGATTGCTTGTGCTCTGGTTTTCCTAGTTACACCCTTCAGGGATAATACGTCTGTAAAGCAAGGAAATGTGAGCTTAGCTAAGGAATTTCTCTCACACACCCCTCTTAAAAAGCACAAGGGAGGTAAAGATCTTTGGGAAATAACCACTCCTGAACACACTCACCTTCCTTCTGATCTCTCCTCCTTTATGCAAGCTTCCACATTTGGTCCAGGTATTTAGGAGAAGCAAGGACCCTCCTGCCTCCACTCTCTTCTGCGGAGTCTTCTGTTTCACTGGTGAAAATGGCTTCCTTTGGCATGGAGAAGCACACCTTTTAAAAACAGTCTCTGCCTTTCTAGCTAATATGAAAAACCTGCAGCCCTCCCAGCTGCGCTGGGGGAGATTCCAGGCCCCCTTCTCCCCAAAAGACAGCGGCTCCTATTGGCAGAAACCCCTTTATTGAAGCAGGTGAGGGTCATTCAGTTGCTGATAGCCCTTGAGTGCTTTATCACATCTTTCCAGACATAGCTTCCTCACTACCTCAAGTGCCTGCTACAAAATGGATAATGTAATTCACAGCATATTTTACGCTTGTAACTAGTGCTCATAAAACCAAACAGCACTCATAACTGGACACAGACATTCACCAAACTGCCACAACCTCCTTGAAAGCTGCAGAATTGTGATTACCTCCTGCAGGGCAGTGATGACTGGAAGGCTTTCCCTGCACCTTTCCCTTTCAGAGAACCATAATTTCAGCAATACATTAGTCTGCAAAATCTGATATACCATGTATGTTCAGTGCCAAAGAAAATAAGATCTCCTTCACTAACAAAAAATTCTATGGATCAGGTGAGACACTTACACCACAGTGACATAGGCAGTATGGCCCAAATCTACAAAGGTGCTTAACCAGCAGTATTAGGCTCCTAAAAGCCACGTTTAGAGTCCACTGGCACCTATGTTTCTGCCTGTGGTCTGAGTACTGCTACCTTACGCAAGGGATCTGGATGCCTATCTCCTGCCTAAGTCCCAGACTGATCCACAAACTAGTGGAAAATAGGTGTTTGTCTGCCTATCTCACATGTGGGGTCCAATCCTATAGGCATGCACAGAAGTTAGCTACCAGACTGAGTTTCATTCCAAAATGGCTGGAGAAGGAGCCATTGCTGGTGACCTTTTAACTTTTAGCCCAATGGTTGGAGCCCTCACCTGGGATGTAGAAGACCCAGGCTGAATTTCCTCCTCTGCTTGATGGGAAGAGAGAATTTGAACAGGCCTCCTACTTCTCAGGAACATGCTTAACCACTGAGCTCTAGGACATTCTGATATGGGGCACCCTCATTCTTTTGGTAAAGCTGTTCCACTGTATATAAATAATTAAATAGCCATTGGAGAGGGGACACTGGGTCTCCCAACTCCCAGGTGGGTGGCCTACCACTGGCTTCAGCATCACTCACTCTCTCTGGCCCACCGTCTCTTTTTGTAGGCCTTGGCGACTGAGAGATACACAGCAGATATAGAAGTAGGATTTCTTTAGGAATAGGGTTGTTATTTATTTATATTGACCTATTTTAGAATTCTGGATACTCAATGTATTTTAGTAATGTATATTTAATTTTTCTGTAGAAGTGAATTGAGTCAAACTAGAATAAATAAAATCAATGAAGACTAGACTGATGTACTGTATGTCAGGACAGAATACCTTGTCTCTATTCTCACATTACTATTTCAATAATGGTTCCTGTAGAAAGACCTGTTGGGTTTCTCCTAAATCAGAAATGAAATTTGATGTTGTTTCGGAGGCTGATATAAAGCAACCATGTAATGAACATTTCTGAACCACAAGTACTAATGTCATGGAATTCAACATCAATTAGATTGCCTTGCCTTATCAACAGAACTGTGATTAGCCTGATTTATATAAATCAAATTTCAAAGACATCATCATTCTCTATTTCTTTTGACAAATTTCAATTTAACAATAAAGTGAAGCTTTGTTTATTTCTTAGAACAAAATCTGTAAAAACTATTCTTAGTTCTCTTCACCAGTAATAGGTTTTCTCTTCTTATCACCTGTTTTGGCTTTGTAAATATTTAAAAATATCCAATAATTAAATAATTTGAAGTAGGCTTATAAATATCAGTTATATATTTGTCTTAACATTATTTTCAACATGTCAGAGCAAGAACACATTTCATGTTGCTCCTATCAACTATACTAATTGGAATACTGTAAAATACTAACATCACACTTTCTGAGCAGTCAGGAAGTTTTGAATTTAAGTTACTTATTTTCTTGTTGAGAGAGAAATAAATGGATAGACTCAGAATTTTGTCCATATTATTTACAACATGTGCAGGCAATTCATAAAGTCTAGTTGTTATCAGTGTATGTCAAATATGTGGGTTTTTGTTTTTTCTTCCAATGGCATTTGCTGATTGCCAGGGAGGGTGCAAACCCAATCTGTTTGTATGCTTAAGAAATACACATTTTGTTTTAACTTGTATCTTCCCTGATGTCTAATTGTTCTGATAACTGCCAGGTTGGTAGTTCTTTGCCAAAATCTTGCTGCTAGAATGGCTACAAATTTCTACATATTTAAGATTAAAAGTGACAATCTATTAATGGTACATTGGGGTTGATGAAAACAAATGACTGTTTCATTTTGCTCAATACTAGATGTATGTAGTTTAGAGGATCACCTGCTATACTAAACACTAGATTGATTCCAGGATTCATTTTCATCTTGCTCCATTAAATAGCTGACATTAGTCAAAGTCTATGAACTGCAACATGAGACAGAGTTTCAGTGGACCTGGACCAAGAAAAGTCCTCCCCTCTGGCTTCACAAATGTTACCCAGTTGCTCCTTAAAGGGTCCTAAGGCCTCTGTAACCAGGAGGATTCCCAGTAGTGTAGCTCCACTGGAGTCATGGTAACCAGGATCCAGGGGAACCCTAAAAAGGGCCAGAGCCAGTGGGGGGTGGCAGCACAGGGTCTCTGTGCAAATAGAGATGGGTTCCGACAGGTCACTGGGGCTTCTCCAAGTTTGGGGGTGGGCCCTGAACTCTCATTCAGAGTCAGGCAGGCAAACCCTGATCCACCCAACAGGATAATGACTTGGGGAACCTGCATGAGGTAAGCCCTCATGAAAAATAAGATCCCACGGAATTCCCGTCCATAGTTTCTGACATGTCAGGGGATGGTCTGGGCTGAAGTAAAAGTAAGAATTATAGTCCAGTTCAGCAAAGCACTTAAGCTCATCCTTGTGTCTAAAGTCAATGAGATTTAAGCAACTGCTTCATGCCTTGCTGAAGGGAGTCCAGAAAAAGAGAGCAATGCAGGGGGAAAAAAATAGAACTAGAGATAATGTTTACTTGTGGATGTTATAGCTTAACATGTACCCATAACAATTTTTAAACATACCAAAAGGTATATAAGTACAGAGAGGGTTTCCATTTCAGAAAATCATTTTGTCAGAGGGTTTTATTTTTATTGACACTTAGATGAAGTGAAGAAGAGAGGCAGACTCACATTTGTAAAAAGCTTATCATAGAATCATAGAATATCAGGGTTGGAAGGGACCTCAGGAGGTCATCTAGTCCAACTCCCTGCTCAAAGCAGGACCAATCCCCAGCTAAATCATCCCAGCCAGGGCTTTGTCAAGCCTGACCTTAAAAACCTCTAAGGAAGGAGATTCCACCACCTGCCTAGGTAACCCATTCCAGTGCTTCACCACCCTCCTAGTGAAAAAGTTTTTTTCCTAATATCCAATCTAAACCTCCCCCACTGCAATTTGAGACCATTACTCCTTGTTCTGTTATCTGGTACCACTGAGAACAGTCTAGATCCATCCTCTTTGGAACCCCCTTTCAGGTAGTTGAAAGCAGCTATCAAATCCCCCCCCCCATTCTTCTCTTCTGCAGATTAAATAATCCCAGTTCCCTCAGCCTCTGCTCATAAATCATGTGCTCCAGCCCCCCAATCATTTTTGTTGCCCTCCGCTGGACTCTTTCCAATTTTTCCACATCCTTCTTGTAGTGTGGGGCCGAAAACTGGACAGCAAGGCCTCACCAATGCTGAATAGAGGGGAATGATCACATCCCTCGATCTGCTGGCAATACTCCTACTTATACAGTCCAAAATACCATTAGCTTTCTTGGCAACAAGGGCACACTGTTGACTCATATCCAGCTTCTTGTCCACTGTAACCCCTAGGTCCTTTTCTGCAGAACTGCTGCATAGGCACTCAGTCCCTTGTCTGTAGCAGTGCATGGGATTCTTCTGTCCTAAGTGCAGGACTCTGCACTTGTCCTTGTTGAACCTCATCAGATTTCTTTTGGCCCAATCCTCTAATTTGTCTAGGTCCCACTGTATCCTATCCCGAACCTCCAGCGTATCTACCACTCTTCCCAGTTTAGTGTCATCTGCATAGTTGCTGAGGGTGCAATCCATGCCATCCTCCAGATCATTAATGAAGATATTGAACAAAACCGGCCCCAGGTTTCTTTCATGCCAAATCATATTTCCTAAGCTTGTTGCATCTGATATTTCTGATGCATGTTTTTACTGACTATATGGGGTGGGAAGGGTATCTTTTGTAATACAGTGCTTCTCCAGTTCTCTATTTTCTTAATAGGTTATACAAACAATACTGCACCACATGTTAAGTAGTGAGATCCATTTATAACACAATATGGATTACAACAGACATGTATTACTTATTTTAAATGGTTTTGTAATATAAGGCAAATAGAAACATCACTAAATTGCTCTGTACTATAATAAGCTCAAACAAAGCATATCTGAGAATGACCACAAGTTACAGAAATACAAGTACATCATGGCAAACATGAACACTAACATAGAAAACAAAATAGTTTCTCAGCAAGAAAACTAATTTGTGGATAATTATGGTAGTATTAACATGAATAAGTTATGTCAACAGAATAGATAAGGATATTTAAACTTGGATTTTATTTATTATTACTATTAGCATCCATCACCATGGTACATGTGCTCACTTCTCATAGCTACAGTTGGGTCACTAAATTCCATAGAAGAATGAATCACCATGCTTTCTTTAATTTTTGCTGGACATTGATGGAATCTGAGACTAGAGATGTCTGGATCAGCTGAAAAGGAGACAGAGCTGGGTATCATCCTGACCACATTGTAACTTATTGTGTCTCATGATCTTCCTCACAGACTCTAAAAACAGATGTTAAACAAGTGATGTGACAGCATTGAGCTTTGTGGGACCTCCTATATTACATATATGAATGAAAGGTTTCAAGGAAAAGCACAAACCCACCATGACCCTCAAGGAGCAAAAAAATTATTCCATACACCTGACATATCTATCTATACCAGAAATTATGTTAGTAACACTGTGTGATAGTGTTGAAAGCCACCAAAAGATCGAAGCTGTTTGGCCTTTGTTTCCTTAAGGAGATCAATGATCACTGGGATAAGTGCCAGTTCCATGCCATGATTTTAGCTGAGACCCATCCAGATAAGGTACAAGAGGGTGAGGAAGGCAGAAAGTTGCTGCATTTGGTCTGCCACTACACATTCTCAGTTCTCTTTCACAGAAAGATGAAATTATACTCCAGCAAAACAGTAGACCAAGATATTGGTGTTCCAACATTTCTTCAGCAGAGGTTGATGGCAGCTTGCCCTCTCAGAGGGAGGCACCAGTGATCTTTTCAATTGAGAGCAGAGGCATTCCCTCCTTATAGGCTTTCACCAGCTTGCAAAGGCCCAAGTGGAGCTCACATGTAGCTGACCATACTGCTTGCAAAGTTGCTGGGAACTCCAACTGAGATGCTGGACAAAACTCATAGGGATAGTGGTAAGACTATTCCCTCCTGCTTTGTCTTTGGACTCCAATAAAGGTCCTTCAAATCTGAATGACCTTCTGTGAAAAATGATCAAAAGCTCCTAGTGTCATGAAAGGAGAAGAACTGACTGGAGACACTTTGGGTTGCTAAAAGGGTGAGACTATCCAGAACAATTAGCTGGTTGAGATTTCCAAGACATAATGGGGCAGAAGATAAACCATTTATTTTACATGTAGTAGTGTGGCAAATTTTTATTTTACAGGCAGACATCAGATCTTATGCCCACTAAGGTTATTTTAATGTTACAGTTTTTTAGAATAATTTAACAGAAATTATATCCTTACTATATTTATGTTCTTTTCTTTAATTGATCCTATAAAATAGCATATTAGGACAAAATTCTCTATTAAATTTATTGGATGAGATCCTCACACTTGCTTCTCCCCTTTCACCCCCCCCCCCAAAGAAAGAACTGTAGGGGAAAAAAGCTGCTACGTTCTGTGGTACTTCTTCAAAGTTGCTGCTCTAGTCTCCTCGCCTCTAAATCTGTTGCAGGTCATCAGTAAACCAAGATAACTTAGAAGAATAACTTGGAGGGAAGAGACGTTTACCATAATGCTGATGGTTGCAGATTGTCATGCAATCCAGTTAGATCCATTATTCTCTTCTACAAGGTCACAGAAGTAGATTCTCCATTCTGGGAGGCAACTAGCAGGCTAGTGGCCTTAACCTGGAGCAAGTGAGGAGAATGCCACTCACACAGTGTTCATAGTACTTTCATTGAAAATGCAAAATGATGTATAAGTACAATTTTGAATCTTTATAATCTTTCTCTGAAATGGTGCAGATGGTCTTTACATTTACATTAATTTATATCAAAAATAGTATGGCAACAATTATTAATCTATTAAGGAACAATGGAATTCTTGACTTTTATTGTACCATACCATCTTTTAGCATTTACATAACTTAAAGTCCTTGTAGAGAAGAGAGGTAACTGTTTTTCTTTCTGCCATAATTATGTCTGAGACCCTAAATATTTGGAAATCATTAACTGGCCCACCTAAATCAAAGAAAGGTTTTACAAGTAACTGAGTGGGCTTTCTCTGCCAGCAATTGCTGGTTAGTAAGTTAGTCAAATAGTAGAAGCTGATTAACAATGGAAAGATATTTTTGGTTCTCACTGTGGGATGAAACAAAAAGTGATGACAATTCCTTGAGTCTAGGAGTTAAACAATTAAAATCATCATAATTATATCAGTCAATGTTAAAGTTCAAGGGTCTATTTGCACCCTGTTCATATTTAAATTTCAAGCAACAATAGCAAGGAATCAATTCTACATTTCTTGAATAACTGGGAGTTTGGGTGCACAAGGAATTCAGCACAAGTCCCTCAGACTGGTTGCTTATTTTATCTCATCGCATGCCTTGATATTGTAACAAGGTGAACTAGCCCTTTGAGAGAGGCCTCAGGCCCAGCACAGCCTGTTCCAAGAATTCTCTTGTTGTGTGGGAAGAGTGATTCCAAAGACTGATGGGAACAGTAGGCTTTTCAGCAATGCAAGTTGAGAAAGAGGGCCGGGCTGTATATAAAAATAAAATGCTCCCTTTTGTTCAGGGTAGACACACACAAGGTCGTTTCAGTCAAAAGTGTCTGTGAAGATCTTTGGATCTCCATTAGGCTCTTCTGAGAGGGCAGCAACCCTCTGACAGGGCTCTTCAGTGACTGAAGTCTAGTAGGACCTGTGGTGGGGTTCTCATCTGAAAGGTTCTGTTCTATCCCAAATGAGATGAAGCTACAACAAGAAAATTGGGAGGAAAGGGGTCTCCTTACTTTAGCATATAGAGCAGGCAGGGAATGGGAGTGGCAACTGACCTCAGTGGTGAAAGCAGGAGCTTGAGTGATGGGGGTGGGTTGGGCATTTTTAAATACGCCCATGATACTTAATTTTAGGTGTCATAGGAACATGTGTATGGGCTTTCTGGGAAAGAAGCATTGATCTCTGCAGTGTCTGCCAGCAGGAAGCATGGCCCACACATGCATATAATTTAGAGGGAATACTGCTTCTATGATAGATACATACATGCAGAGTAAGATAATTAATTTAGGACATAACTGTGGTTAATTCTTCACCTCGTGCTTTATACTTTAACAGCTCCTGTAATGGCTTAGCAGTCTCCAGCGTTATTGCAGTTACTTTATCTGGCAAAGATTATTTGGTGAACAGTAATTATTCATTTGAAGATTTAGAACTTTCATATATTGAGCAAAGTATTTGATATAGCCATTATTTTATTTAACAGCACTGTAGCTATATATCAATTTTTTTTTATGGTGAGGCATTTGTGTGGTCTCCAATTCTTCACCATTTATCATTTGAAGGGACAGAGCGATACACCATAGACTTTATCTTTTTTGCAGTAAAATGCAAATTATTCAAAGGGAAAGCCTACATTTTAAGGAAAAAATATTACATCTCCCTTTTGTTAGCTAGAAGGGGAAATGTAGAAATTAATTGCTATACTGGGGAAAGGGAATGGAGTCTTTCAATTTATTATTTGAATTTTGATTAGTTCTCAGTTACCTTCTTTATTTTTAATATCTGCTCAAAGTGGTTAGAAAAATGCAAGTCTAGATTATTCAGTCCTAAATTATCTGGAAACATGGTTATGGTGATGTCCCCCAAACCAACAAATTAGAGTGAATCATTCTTTCCCCCCCCCCCCCCAAGTACCCCTGTATTCTTTATACTTATTCGACATTTGGGAGGTCAACATTCCAAAATCCAGGACTCCTTTTAAGATGCATCCTTGTGTAGTAACTAGGGCTTAGTTCTCAGCGTATTCAAGTTATTGAAGACGCCTATTGACCTCAATAGAAACTTATACCAGAGCAGAGTGTGTGGTGATACCTACTCAGAATGGCTGCATTTTACACCTACTGCTTGCATAGGGCTAAATTCTCACTCAAGGTGTGAGGCAGCAGAGAATCAAACTCCCTGGTCTGATAACATAAAATGCTATGCTGGATCACCAGAGCAGCCCTGGTTTTACATTTTATTTTTTTGTTTTAATAACTTTCTATTTGAAGAATTATCCAATTTTTAGTAACCTACAATACCCCTCTTCACCCCCTCCCAGCAGCCTCAGAGGTGGGAAGGCTTTATCTGGGCCAGCAAGGGAAAGCAAACCCCTTTAAACATTGCCCTCCCCTCCTTATGCGCACAGCTTCCTTGGGAGTTTGAGATGGGCAGGAGGCGGGATCCTTGGTTAGACAGAAGGATGCAACACAAGCCTATTGGTTGCTGTGCACCCAAGGGAAGTCTGATGATTAATTGGAAATAAGGTGCATGTTTTTAACAGTGAGGGTAAACAACCACAGGAACAGTTTAACAAGGTTCATGGTGGACTCTCCATCTCTGGCAATTTTTAAAGTCAAGCTTAGGTATGTATATTTTAAAGAAATACTCTAATTGAAAAGGAAGATTTGGGACTTTGACCTCCTGCATAGTACAGACCATAGAAACTAGATGAGCACATGGTCCCTCCCTTCTGGCCTGGGAATCTATGAAAAACCCTACCTCTTGCTCAGGTTTTTCTACATCCTGAGGAAAAGACCCCACATTTTCCCTCCACCCCACTGGGTTTTTGGGACTCACCGTGGGTATCCTAGGAGTTGCCTTTTGAGGTCTGGGAAGGAATTTTTCTGTCAGACTGACCTGAGTGGGATTTTTCCACCTTCCTCTCACCAGCCCAGGGACCCAGTGGGTAGGCTAAGTTGTAAAATTCATGTCTCAACTTGGCAGGTGCCCAGTATTGGAAGTGGATTAGAAACAGCAGGTCCTTAAAAAAAGGAAATGGGGCTGAAGCTTCTAATGTGTGGTACTGCAGTGAAACCATCCCCTCCTCTCCATTTCCTTAACCCTTGTATGGGGGGAGGGCAGTTGGGGCCCAGCACTGTTGCTGGGACCCAGTTAATGGGTTGGAGATGGCAGTCCTTCCCCTGCTGGTATGGATTACAAAGGAAGGATGACTGGCACTGGATAAGCTATTGCTGAATAGTTCCCAGATTTGTTACTTAAATTTGTGGCCTAGTTAACCACATTCCTGGTGTCTTGTCTCCCTTCCTGTGGTGTCCGAGGAAATAAGCCTTTTTAGAGTAAAATCATTATTTAAACTAGTTAATCGGTTGCCATTCATTCAGTGATTTAGGTGCTAATACTGGGGAATGTAACATTTTCTCTGTATTATTGCAAATACAGAGACAAGAGTCAGTGTTTTTTCCTTTCTATATATTTTCAGTAGCACAAAAACAAGTTTTATTCTCATATCACCTTCTTCTTGTTTTGTCTGTAAAAGGTATTAAAATACTAGTTTACCAAAATAATCTTTTTTTACAAATAGCATCACTTTCTGTACTTCAGACTCCACCACCTGAGGGAATTGCATTTGTTTCCTTCATGGAGTCTTTGCAATGCTAGAGAGAAGGGACGCCTCTTAAGGAGGAAAACCAAAACCAAACCACCACATTCATTATCCAGAGTGAAATGCCTAATAAAAAATTAAGTAAAATAGGAACAATGTCTAGCTGTGGTAATTCCCTAAAAGTAATCAGCTCATTATTTTTTGGTTTCCATTTGTCTCAGGGCTACTCTACACTAGAAGCACTATAGCGGCGCAGCTGCACTGATGCAGCTGTAGTGCATCTGGTGAAGATGCTCTATGCTAACAGGAGAGAGCTCTCCTGTTAGCAAAATAAATCCACCTTCATGAGAGGCAGTAGCTATGTCAGCAGGAGAAGGTCTCCTGTCAACATAGCACTTTCCACACCAGCACTTAGGTTGGGGTAACCTAAGTCACTCGGGTGCGGGGTGGCTTATTCACACCTCTGAGCGACATAAATTATACCGAAGTAAGTGGTAGTGTAGACCTGGCCTCAGTCTCTGGCAGGTAACATCTGTTCTGAAAACATTTGGAGCTAATTATAATATTTCCAGAATCTGACAAAGCTATGGCTGTCCAGGTTGGCTTTATCTCACAGACGCTTAGTCTCTGGAATGATTCCAAGGCTGGAACGGACCATTGTGATCACCTAGTCTGACCCCTAGTCCGACACAGGCCATAGAACTCCTCCAAAGTGAATCCTACAGCATATATTCTTAGAAAAACACCCAATCTTGATTTAAAATATTGTCAGTGATGGAGATAAGTTGTTCCTTTGGTTAATCACCCTCACTGTTAAAAGTTTACACCTTATTTCCAGTCTGAGTTTGTCAAGCTTCAACTTCCAGCCATTGACAAATGCTACCTTTCTCTGCTAAATTTATGAGCCCATTAAATATTTGTTCCCCCGTAGATAATTTTTTTGTAATCTTATGATCAGAAATGACTATAAAAACATAGAACATGTTACACTCATTCAAACCCTATCCAATTTAAATGTGTCTAGCAGTCAATTTATGGAAACAAGTGTATACTATAACAACCATCCATGAGTAGCATTCTCTGGTTGAGGAGACAGATTAAGATTTGGCAACTGTTCCCTAAGCACAGAGTGTGCTGCAGGCTAGAGACGAAGTGGAAATTTAGCCATAGACTTTTCCCTCTCCACACTGGGCAGCCAGCAGGTGGTACAACAGCTGCACACTTGGCTCCTAGAGCCATAATGCCTGCATGAGATCCTCCAGCAGCTTTTGCTGGGAAAGTGCACCTTCACATCATCCTTTGTCATACACAGTAGTTTAAAACCACCATTGTGTCATTAAGATTACAGGTTTCTAAGCTTGGTCACATTCATGCTAACTTGCACACATGTAAATTAAGTGCTGTGAGAACTGGAAAGAAGGTTTGCAAACCTCACTTTAAGATTTGGAGATTGTGTGTACAGAAAGGGTGAGAGCATCCAAGGCTCATATGCATAGAAAACCGGTCAGGGAAATGCCCCCAGCTTTAAAATGCACCTAATTCTCCCCCCTTGATTTTAAAACTACAAAGACTGAACAGCCCAGAGAGAGGTGGCTTACCAGCAGCACATTGGTAGCTGTGTGCTCAACCACTAGGAATTATATCAGGCAGCAAGTTAGAGTTTCCAACCCTCCAGGATTGTCCTGGAGACCCCAGGAATTAAAGATTAATCTTTAATTAACGGTTGTGTCATGTAATGAAGCCTCCAGGAAAAAGTGCAACCAAAATTGGCAACCCTACAGCAGATTAAATGATGCAAGCTCTCAATGAAGCAAAGATGGTGTTTGAGTGACAGAAAACAGTTATTTGGGGTGCGGGGAGGTAGAAGAAAACATGGGGGGGGTGAATTCTTCAGTGAGTCAAACTGCAATAGCATGGAAAGAAACTCCACACTGATTTCTGTGATGAAATGTGAACTACATTAAGAATAGCAATATGGTGTTAACAAAACCCCCCGCACCAAAAAACAAACAAAATCTGAAGAAACAAGTAGACTATAAGTTTCCTGTGTTTGATTCATTGCATAAAGACATTTAAAAATGCAATAATTGGGAAAAGAAATCCAATAACTGCTGCTCCCAGAGGAGGGGTGAATTTTTTTTTTTTTTAAATCCTCTTTTGGGGCTGAGGATGTGCATTCCTTAGCCAGCTATTGGGATAGGTTAAAGTGTCACTCCATCTCTGAGTACTTCAAGAACACACTTCCACCTCACCTCCCTGCAATAATTATTTTAAAGTGTTTCTATAGTGAAAATTGTGAGATTTGAAGGAAGAGTACTCAAGAGTCCAACAGTAAATTAGAAAAAATTCTAAAAAATGTCAGTTTTACTGATCTTAACTGTACCTTCTAGACAGGCTGGAGAGAGAATAGTCTGGTTCATTGCAAGATTCCATCTACACATATCAACTCTGATACAGATTGGTTTGATCTGTTACCAGTGAAACATGGGATTAGAATGCTTCTATCAAAGGAAGCTCATACTAGTTGATCATGGATTATGAGCCTGGAACATATACCCTGAGACCTCTGATAGTTTATTAACTCTAGTGCATTTCCATAGGAAGTATTGCTCGACTCCCTTCTCTGCACAGGAGATCCTCTGACAGCAGCAGAGAGGTTTTTACCACTTACAGTCAGACTGGTCACAACTTTTCACATATAGGAGTTTTTTTCCAATCCAAAAAAAATCCTTTCCCCCTAAATGAAAATGAAAGTTTTTTTTGGGGAAAAAAAAGATACAAGTTCTGTTTTGAAAAACAATTCTGACACTCAATAATAGAAATTTCTACAATAATTTAATCAGTCTTTGAGATCATTTTCTAAATCAAGATCATTTTTGATTTACCAAAACCCTGCTCTTTAGTAAGATTTTTTTTTTTGTAAATGAAGTGTTGATTTTGATAATTTCAGCTATTGTGAAAATACAATCCATTTCAAAATCATTTTGAAAATCATTTTCCTATTTTTAAAAAACCAACTCTATTTACTATACATGAATAGCAAGCTAGCAAATATTTCCCTGGAAGTCTGTGGATCAGTCTTACCAGTACAGTTATTTTTCTATGTCAAATGGAGAAGTGTTTAGGGCTTTTGAGTTGTTTTTATTGGTTAGCTTTTTTCAGAGGCCAACATCTTTACAAATTCGCTGCTTGACATACCACATTATGAAGCACCGTGCTTTAGTGTATAACATCAGCTTGTATAAATCACGCATGCCTACTTTACATGCCTAACATGATGTGTCACACTAGACAGTAACAGCTGGAACATTCAAAGTAGCTGAAAGAAGTAATTGTTTGCAGATGAAAATATTTTAAAATAATTTTAGCTAGACCCACTCCTTGTATAAGCATATAGCAAATTCTGGCGGTAACACCACTTAGGCGTTATTTCTGCAGTACAGTACCTGTTTCTTCTGTTGCCTTGTGCTCCCCAAATGTCATAAGCATCTCCCATGGCTACTTTAGCACAATCTACATACTGAAAAGTGGCTTTTTACTGATCATAGAATCCATTGACATTCAATTACTTTGGAGACAACTACCATTGCTATGGATCAGGATCAGGATCATTCAGTGTTTGGCTTGAAAAACCTTGCTTTCATGGAGAAGGGAACATCTCCCCCACCCAAAAGCGTTGTTCCTTAGCTCTCGTCCCCTAACGCCCCTACTCTACTTGCGCTACATTGATGACATCTTCATCTGGACCCATGGAAAAGACCCATGGAAAAGAAGCCCTTGAGGAATTCCACCATGATTTCAATAATTTCCATCCCACCATCAACCTCAGCCTAGATCAATCCACACAAGCGGTCCATTTCCTGGACACTACTGTGCTAATAAGCGATGGTCACATAAATACCACCCTGTACCGGAAACCTACTGACCGCTACACTTACCTACATGCCTCCAGCTTCCATCCAGGACACACCACACGATCCATTGTCTACAGCCAAGCTCTAAGATATAACCGCATTTGCTCCAATCCCTCAGATAGAGACAAGCACCTACAAGATCTCTATCAAGCATTCTTAAAACTACAATACCCACCTGCTGAAGTGAAAAAACAGATTGACAGAGCCAGACGAGTACCCAGAAGTCACCTCCTACAAGACAGGGCCAACAAAGAAAATAACAGAACACCACTAGCTGTCACCTTCAGCCCCCAACTAAAACCTCTCCAGCGCATCATCAGAGATCTACAACCTATCCTGAAAGATGATCCTTTACTCTCACAGATCTTGGGAGACAGACCTGTCCTCGCTTACAGACAACCCCCCAACCTAAAGC
Organism: Emys orbicularis; assembly: GCF_028017835.1. Lineage (NCBI taxonomy): Eukaryota > Metazoa > Chordata > Testudines > Emydidae > Emys > Emys orbicularis. The sequence goes on along the minus strand of NC_088687.1, from coordinate 76,817,441 downwards.
AAATACTCACCAGCAACCACACATCACTGAACAAAAACACTGACCCAGGAACCTATCCTTGTAACAAAGCCCGATGCCAACTCTGTCCACATATCTATTCAAGTGACACCATCATAGGGCCTAATCACATCAGCCATACCATCGGTGGCTCGTTCACCTGCACATCTACCAATGTGATATATGCCATCATGTGCCAGCAATGCCCCTCTGCCATGTACATTGGCCAAACCGGACAGTCTCTACGCAAAAGAATTATTGGACACAAATCTGACATCAGGAATCATAATACTCAAAAACCAGTGGGAGAACACTTTAACCTGTCTGGCCATTCTTTGACAGACCTGCGGGTGGCTATCTTAAAACAGAAAAACTTCAAAAACAGACTCCAAGGAGAGACTGCTGAGCTGGAATTGATATGCAAACTAGACACAATCAACTCAGGGCTAAATAGGGATTGGGAATGGCTGAGCCATTACAAACATTGAATCTATCTCCCCTTGTAAGTATTTTCACACTTGCTTCTTATCAAACTGTCTGTACTGAGCCATCTTGATTATCACTTCAAAAGTTTTTTTTCTCTTACTTAATTGGCCTCTCAGAGTTGGTAAGACAACTCCCACCTGTTCATGCTCTCTGTATGTGTGTGTATATATATCTCCTCAATATATGGTTCACTCTATATGCATCCGAAGAAGTGGGTTGTAGCCCACGAAAGCTTATGCTCTAATAAATTTGTTAGTCTCTAAGGTGCCACAAGTACTCCTGTTATTTTTGAGCTAACCAACACCACCCTCATGGAAAAAACTGACACTGATCTATAGAAGCACAAGATCTAATTATAAAGACTTTCATGAGAGCATTACAAGCTGAGTCCAGATATACTAGGCTTCTGGTGTTTCTTTTTTTTAGGGTGGGTGGGGTGTTGAGCATTAAAGGAATTCCCTAATGAGTATTTAGCAGTTACTGTTATTGTTAAATCCATACTCCTGTGTTTTATCATTTGTATTTGACTATGTCCGTATGGATATGTTAAAACTTTGAAAGATAAAATTTAAAAACTAGGGAAAAAATGTTTCCGTTGATCTGAATCTACATTTTTTTGACAAATAAAAATTCTGGCCAAAAAAAATTATCCAGTTCTAGTCATAACTGCCATGCTTCATTGTCTCAAATATGCAGGTCTAAGCATGTACTTTAGAGCACTCAAATAGCACTAGATGATGGGTACAGCTGCAATTTTCAGATATAAAGAACAAAGTGAACGATTGTGTGAACAAATGATTTTACCTCCAATTAGAAGTTAGTCACTAAACAAAGAAAGGGAATGTTCTAGTAGTAGTGTTTTTGAAAACATCACTATTGGATATTATTCCTAGTCAAAGAATATTTAAGTCAATCTTCCAACTTTTAGGAAATGACAATATTTTAGCAGTGTTGCCAACCCTTCCTGTTCAGATATACAGCCACCCTCCCCAATCATGAGATTAAATTTAATGTTTTCTGATGTGCATTCTCAGGGGAAATCATCCCTTTTGGTTGACATACGTTGACGGAAACAACCTGAAATGGACACAGATATACACACCTATGAGGTCAGGGGAACCTCCTCTTACTTTTGATGGATGGGAAGATGCTTCCTCAGCACAGCCCTGTGTCTACCCTGCTACAAACCAGGCACTATCCTCAGTTCCCTTCCCTGGAGACTCCCCTACCCAGTTCCCTCCCATCCCACACCTGTAGGGACTGCCCTGCCTGTCCACCTCCAACTTCTTAACATCTACCTCTACAATGGACACAGTCTCTGCCCCGAAATGGGATTCATAGCAGCAATGGGGGAGGGAGGAAAAGTGTTTATGTAGTCTTAGGGTCTTTCATCTTCACCTTCGCTCCTTTCCAGTGAAGCTTTATTAGGCATGAGGAGGATGGGGACGATCTGCCTCTGCTGCTCAACCACTTTGGTTCTGTCTACCCCACCCTGCACAGACAGCACAATAAAGCAGACTCCACAGCTGGCAGCAAACACTGCAGTGACTTGGGCTAGAGGCAGCTTGAATTGGATCCCTGCTGGCTGCCAACAATGGCCAGTAGGGGCTAAAGCCAGAACTGCAGCATTTGTTCCAGCTCAGCCAGAAATTCTGGGCTACTAGGAACTTCTTGCAAGAGGCAAGTAAAATTACCCCCAAAGTCACAGGACTTGCAAAAACAGCATAAGAGTTAGCAATACTGCAATATTTGGCTTTGTATTAGGAATTGCTGAACTGAAATGACTGGCCTGCTAATTTGGAGAGTATGTTAACCCTGAAGAGACAGAGTAGGGTTGGGCTGGAGAAATTAGTATTTTAAATATTCAGTGCCATTGCCACTAAGATCTTGAGGTAAAATCTTGACCTAGTTGTAGTCAATAGGAGTTGTGCCAGGATTTCACTTCTGGAGTGAGGTAGGAGGTACTTATATTACCATGTGAAAAAAACAACACTTTCTATTCTCTCTCAGAAAAAAAAGTTATTTTTGAGCTTTTGGGGCATTTTTGAAAGTAGCAAATCAAAAAGGAACCATGAATTAAACATGAGTGCCTCCAGGTGTCATCACCAGCCATTAATCATAATTGAGTCATCTTAAAACAAAGTTAAAAAAATACTTTTGTTGTTCTCAAAGACAAACCATATTGTACTCATGTTTCAAGATGAACCTTTTGTAGATAGAACAGGAGTACTTGTGGCACCTTAGAGACTAACAAATTTATTAGAGCATAAGCTTTTGTGGGCTACAACCCACTTCTTCGGATGCATATAGAGTGAAACATATATTGAGGAGATATATATACACACATACAGAGAGCATGAACAGGTGGGAGTTGTCTTGCCAATTAAGTAAGAGAAAAAAAACTTTTGAAGTGATAATCAAGATAGCTCAGTACAGACAGTTTGATAAGAAGCAAGTGTGAAAATACTTACAAGGGGAGATAGATTCAATGTTTGTAATGGCTCAGCCATTCCCAGTCCTTATTTAATCCTGAGTTGATTGTGTCTAGTTTGCATATCAATTCCAGCTCAGCAGTCTCTCGTTGGAGGAATATTGGTGTAGAGGGCTTCTACGTCCATAGTGGCCAGGATGGTGTTTTCTGGAAGATCACCAATATTCCACACAAAGATAGACTACAAGCTATCAGGAACAGTATCCCCGATAATGTCACAGCTAACCTGGTGGTTGAACTCTGTGACTTTGTCCTCACCCACAACTATTTCACATTTGGGGACAATATATACCTTCAAGTCAGCGGCACTGCTATGGGTACCCGCATGGCCCCACAGTATGCCAACATTTTTATGGCTGACTTAGAACAACGCTTCCTTAGCTCTCGTCCCCTAAGGCCCCTACTCTACTTGCGCTACATTGATGACATCTTCATCATCTGGACCCATGGAAAAGAAGCCCTTGAGGAATTCCACCGTGATTTCAATAATTTCCATCCCACCATCAACCTCAGCCTAGATCAATCCACACAAGCGGTCCATTTCCTGGACACTACTGTGCTAATAAGCGATGGTCACATAAATACCACCCTATACCGGAAACCTACTGACCGCTACACTTACCTACATGCCTCCAGCTTCCATCCAGGACACACCACACGATCCATTGTCTACAGCCAAGCTCTAAGATATAACCGCATTTGCTCCAATCCCTCAGATAGAGACAAGCACCTACAAGATCTCTATCAAGCATTCTTAAAACTACAATACCCACCTGCTGAAGTGAAAAAACAGATTGACAGAGCCAGACGAGTACCCAGAAGTCACCTCCTACAAGACAGGGCCAACAAAGAAAATAACAGAACACCACTAGCTGTCACCTTCAGCCCCCAACTAAAACCTCTCCAGCGCATCATCAGAAATCTACAACCTATCCTGAAAGATGATCCTTTACTCTCACAGATCTTGGGAGACAGACCTGTCCTCGCTTACAGACAACCCCCCAACCTAAAGCAAATACTCACCAGCAACCACACATCACTGAACAAAAACACTGACCCAGGAACCTATCCTTGTAACAAAGCCCGATGCCAACTCTGTCCACATATCTATTCAAGTGACATCATCATAGGGCCTAATCACATCAGCCATACCATCAGGGGCTCGTTCACCTGCACATCTACCAATGTGATATATGCCATCATGTGCCAGCAATGCCCCTCTGCCATGTACATTGGCCAAACCGGACAGTCTCTACGCAAAAGAATTAATGGACACAAATCTGACATCAGGAATCATAATACTCAAAAACCAGTGGGAGAACACTTTAACCTGTCTGGCCATTCTATGACAGACCTGCGGGTGGCTATCTTAAAACAGAAAAACTTCAAAAACAGACTCAAACAGGTTTGAGAGCCTGGGAGGGAGGGGGAGACTCCGAGTGGCCGCGGCGCGGGCGCCGCTTCTCCCCCTCCCTCCCAGGCTCTCAAGCCTGGGAGGGAGGGCGAGTAGCGGTGCGCGAGCGGCAGCGGAGGTGAGCTAGGGCGGCCGGGGCACATTTTTAGGGGCGGCATTCTGGCGCCGGCCATGCCGCCCCTAAAAATGTGCCGCCCCAAGCACCAGCTTGTTTTGCTGGTGCCTAAAGCTGGCCCTGACCATGACAAGCAGTGTTGAAGTCTCACCCAAAGTTAAGAAAAGTGACTGTCAGGGCAGAATTTGCCTATGAACAAGTGATAAATGACAAAAGTTAGTATTGAAAAGTAGGCTACATAGCAGTCTTGCCATGGAGTAGTGACATTGAAAAAATCATAGTCCTAGACAGCCCTGTTTGTAAAGAAAGTCTTTCCATTGATTGCAATGGGAGTTGAATCAGCCACAAGATTGGAAGGGAAAAAAAATCACCACACTGTCATATCAAATGCACTATGTTAGAATATATGTTCTCTCTCCCCCTAGTATATTAGTGTGTTTCACAGAGTGAAGACATATACACAGTTATACAATGATGATATCCCTGTAATGAATTGCATTTATCATGCACTTTTGATCACCTCACCCACACTCTGCTTACTATCCATCCTTTGTATTACTGGAAACAGAAGACACCTACAGAAGACACCTGAGATATAAGGTTCTACAACTGCAGCTTTATTTATGGAGGAGAGCTCTGATAGGATTTTTCAGAGATCTTGGTTAATATTTTTCCCTACCTCCAAGATCTATAAAGTTGTACTCCTGATTCTGGTTGCCTTTTATGGGGAATGGTATGAAAAATAATGACCAGTGAGCTCTTTTGAAATGCAGGCAAACATATTAAAAGTAGTTTTTTCTGCAAAATATGTGGCATGAACAGAATACACCAGCAGGGTCATTAGCATTTATTAGCTTTTTTTGAAGAGGATCTCCATCCTTGACTTTATCACTGGAATAACCGAGTCCTCCCAAGTTCACCCTCAAAGACTTCATATTGCACCACACCCCATTGTATAGTCCATGATGTATACATACACAAATACATATACTGTATTGTGCAGACAGGAGAATACACCCTTCAAGATGAATGAAAGTAACTTAGTAGGTGAAAAATGTTGAGCAAAAAGGCCACTTAAACAGTGCTATTTACAAATTATTGTTATGTAAAAGTTAATATGTTACAAGAATTACATGGATATTGCCTGGCTATATGAAGGGTTTATATTGCAGTGGACTGCAGAAAGTTGGAATGTTTAGACCAAGTGTCCATTTTGAAAGGAGACACCAGCTTCTCTTCAAACTTATTTTTAAATTAATATTTGCAAAATAAGTTTCACACATGGTTGTGGCTTGTTGAGAAACCTGTTTGGCAATCTTACAGAAGTCAAGGAACGAAGCCCCAATTCAGCAGAACATTTAAGAATGTGCTAAAATCCATCCCCATCCATAGTAATTGGTTGTATCCTTCTGCCTCTCTGCCCACCCACCATGTGTCACCTGTCTTTTTAGGCTGTGAGAGTCTCAGATAAGGACCCTGGCCTCATGTTTGTACAGAGTAATAATAGTTTTGTTTGCAGACCTTTCCTTACCCTTTCTGATGTAGGAGATGGTGGGTGGGTGGGAGGGGGAGGAAGAATTGTGTAGCATCCTTCACATACAAGACTCTAGTCCTCATAGCCTTTGGACCAAGTCATTTTATTGACATCATTTGAGACTATTCATCTGCTAGAAGTACAGCACGTGCATGAGTATTTGCAGGATCTAACTGATGTGGGCATCACCGACCCCAACGGTGCCATATCCTCCATCAGGCAGTGGCTCGCTTCAGGGAGAAGCGCCTTGCCCTCAAAGCTGAAGAGAGAGAGAAGGAAGGAAAAAGAAAGAACTTTCACCCAGCAGGCAGCTGGCCTGCCACAAAATGTCTGTACCTTCTGCAGGCAGAATTGCGGTTCCAGGATGAGACTCCTGAGCCATGGGGGGAGGGGCTCAGTGGTTTGAGCATTGGCCTGCTAAACCTAGGGTTGTGAGTTCAATCCTTGAGGGGGCCACTTAGGGATCTGGGGCAAAAATCAGTACTTGGTCCTGCTAGTGAAGGCAGGGGGCTGGACTCAATGACCTTTCAAGGTCGCTTCCAGTTCTAGGAGATAGGATATCTCCATTAATTTATCTCAGTACCCATCTGTAAATCCATTGTAGAGATCATCCTCAAATCAAGGGATCGCCCATCAATCATAATTTGCAGGATCAGGACCTACTAAACAAAAAATTATATTTTATGTTAATTGTTGCATTACCAAAGTTTCTCTTTTTTTAAAAAAATGTTTTGTCAGATACCACAGTCTGTTTAATTCAAAGCCAGTGCTATACTAACTGATAATGATTGACAGTCTTGATAAAAAGCAGGTAGGGAAATGCTTGGAAACTGTGAATAATATACTTAGAATGTTAAGGGAATTAACTAAATTATTGTACCACTGACTATTTTTGCAAAAATTGAGAACTGGAGAATCAGGCAATTCAAAACCAGAAACCCAATAAAAATCAGATTTGTTTTACTCTATACAGGCTAGATCCCAAACCCATTAAAATCAATGGGAGCCTTTTTATTGATCCAACAGGCTTTCAATCAGACCCCTAATGGTTTTCCAAATTGCTTGATCATCTTTTCTTGCATAGATTGTATATTATACATTGTTTTTTGACAAAACACACTTCCATGGAAAAGGTGTTTTATATGACTATTACTCATTCCTATGTAGTGCATACTTATTCAGATGTATGCAAATATGTTCAGAAGTAACCACTTAAGCACAGTTAAATGAGGATATATGTACATTCTGGTCTTGTATTTCTACTGGCAGGTTATTAAACTTTGTTATTATGATCTTATGCTTACCTTGCACTTCTCCATGGCATACTCCAAGATCTTAATAAATGTAATAAACAATAACCATTCAGTGACAAACATGCAATAGCCTTTGCAAAGCACATCCTTTTCAGGAAAGTTTAGAAAAATTAGATTGTATATTATAAATACCAGTGGCCTTGCCTCATCTATACTCTGTAAGGACTACATTTTTGGGTACTGCTAAAATACATTTTTAAAAGTAGGGTAACCTTTTCAAATAAGGATCCCTGATTTTGCACGTGAACTTCTACATGAACTATGAGTATATGCACGCACACACACACACACAGAACACAATTTAAACATTCTAAAAACATGTACAAAGTATAGTGCTTGCAGAAATGCATAAGCTAAATTATTACCCAGTCCTGCGGACACATACCATAGTAATTTTACTTCAGTTCAGTGGGACTATTCATTCAAGTGTTTACAACACTCCTCCCGCCTCCTCCAATGAAGCAAGATAATAATGAGGTTAAAAGACCCAGTCAAAGAAGCAAACACTTTTCTTTACAACAGAGTATCTCCCTTTAATTAACCCTTCTGAATGGAGCACTTGTAGGTTCCTACTTCAGAACCCAAATAAGACTTTAAAGCCCCAAAACAAACTTCTCTTGGTTCTAGCAGTAGATCCCTTTGTTGGAAAAACCTCAGGCTCATCTGGTGTTTAAAGAGCTCAGCAGCCTTTTCCCTGTTTGCTCACAATAGCCCAGGTCTCCCCACCTGGAAAATATTTACAGTTTAGGCTCCCTTCCTCTGTAATTTCCATTCCTCTTCAGGAGCATTTCCATCTGAGCTCTCCTAAGCCTTTTATTAGGCCCAGGTGTTCCTTACTTAATTAACTGCCCTCTTGCATTTAGCTGTGACACTCCCAGTACCCACTCCCAGCCCTGAAGAAGAGCTCTGTGTGGCTTGTCTCTCTCAGCAACAGAAGTTTGTCCAATAACAGATATTACCTCACCCACCTTGTTTGTTTCTTCCAGCTACTTAGGCAGTTACTGTCCTGCAGGTGGTTGAGTTGGCTCATTCCTTTCAATGGACCCTGTCACAGGTGGGCTGGGCATCTGACTCCCTTAAAGGACATGGTGGGTCAGATCTTTATCCTTACATAGACTATGAACTGAGCAGACTTGAATGCAATGGGTGAGGGAAACATGAGGAAACCAGTTTATAACTCCCTGATCATAAAATCATAGAAGATTAGGGTTGGAAGAGACCTCAGGAGGTCATCTAGTCCAATCCCCTGCTTAAATCAGGACACCACCAACTAAATCATCCCAGCCAGGGCTTTGTCAAGCCGGGCCTTAAAAACCTCTAAGGATGGAGATTCCACCACCTCCCCAGGTAACCCATTCCAGTGCTTCATCACCCTCCTAGTGAAAAAGTGTTTCCTAATATCCAACCTAGACCTCCCCCACTACAACTTGAGACCATTGCTTCTTGTTCTGTCATCTGCCACCACTGAAAACAGCCAAGCTCCATCCTCTTTGGAACCCCCCTTCAGGTAGTTGAAGGCCGCTATCAAATCCCCCTCACTCTTCTCTTCTGCAGACTAAACAATCCCAGTTCCCTCAGCCTCTCCTAATCTTGCATCCCCAAAGGCAAGTTAGAACTGCAAGAGAACAGACACCTTACACACCAGGGGAAGATCAGCAGTAGCAGAACTCTTCCCGCCCCCCTCAACCCTGTTCTGCTCCCTCCTTCCTTTACATCTAGGGTGGGGGTATTGTGGCTGTGAAGGAGGAAAGTGGACACAGAAACAACTAGACACTCTGGATATATACTTTTTTCTCTACAATTTCCCACTGATCCAGCTCCATTAGTGGTGGCAGCAACATTGGGATTGCTAAACTAGATGAGTGGAAGTGCCACTATATTTTCACCAGTGTCATCTAGACCTGCTTTGAGCATGGTTGGATGACATGGTTGCTAATGCTCCTGAAACACTGTCTACTTTACCATTCCTACTATTGCTACCTATGCTGGAGATGAAATCATGGTAACAGGAGTGGGAAATTGTAGAGAATAAATTGTGTGACTATAGCATAAGGGTCCAGACTGAGGCCTTTTTGAAAATGTGGTCTCTGTTATCAGTTACACGCACTGACTACCGTTGCCTCTGTGTAAAACGCATTTCTACATGCAGTAATTAGTGCAGAGGTTGCTGCTGCTGCTGCAGCCAGCACAAATCTGGATTTCAATAGGTAGGTGCTGCAGACAGTGCAAATGCAACAGACATATGTATACTTAAGAGAGGGCAGAGATACTTAGGCTCTTTATCAGCTCATTGCAAAAACCCCACACTGCTGTTATTTGGAGAATCTGATTATCTCAGAACTCAGATGTGTGGCGTGGTGCCCAGGACTGATGCTTCATTTTTCATTGTGTACAGTTAATTTTTAGTCTGTTAAAAACCTGGTCTATGAACACACTTTTCTCCTCAATACCAACAGTTCATTATACCTGTCATGTAAGTGACAAACCAGTTGCATGCTGCAGATGGAAATTCTACTATGCTAACCATGCCCATGCTTTTGTGGGGAAGAAGAAAGTATTGTTCCATGAGGGTACACTACATGAATGGTAAGTTTTCTGAAAGCATTTCCCTTGTCTCATCTATAACATGACAGGCAAAAATCTTAAATGAAAGCCAGGATCACACTGATCATTAATATCATTGTGAAATATGTTACTCCTGGGGGAATTCTGGACCAAAAAATTAAAAATTCTGTGCAAAATATTTTAAAATTCTGCATATTTTATTTGTCAAAATAACACAATATAATCACACCAGATTCAATTATTTCGGTACTTTATTTCAAAATACCTGTCAGCAAAAAAGATTCCCCTAAGAGTAGAGATTTAAATAAACCCCTATGGCAACCCAGTTCCAGTTGGAGGGTACTGGAGAGGGCTGCATGGGGCCCCCTGACCGAGACACATGCCCTTTCTCCTCAGAGCCCAGCAATCAGCCCCTCAGACAAGTGCCTCCCCATCCCCCAAGTCTAACTGCAGGCTCTGCTCTGTGCAGCTTTGGCCCACCGGGGGACACAGTGCAGCCCTTGACTGCCTCACCCTTTGCCAGAGCTGGGTCTCCCATCCTGAACTCTAAAAGATTTGAGAAATTGGTATGGAATTCCCAGTCCTGGGAACCAGTGCTATGAAGTTAGGGATGCCAGGAGTAGCAACAGCCATGAACCTTTTCACAAGAAAATTGACTTTAAATGACTAAATTCATGTGATGATCATTCCAGTGTTTCACTGTATTAAAATATTCTAAGTAAATTAAAAAATTAAACTAAATCAGAAAAAATGCAAAACTTGAATGGTTGATTTGAAAGTGGAAATTTTCCAAGTTATTTGTTTTAAATACTGTAGATCAGACAGAGTGACAGACTCAAAGATCTCAATCTGTTTATTTTAACAAAGAGAAGGGTAAGAGGTGACTTGATTACAGTCTATAAATACCTACATGGGGAACAAATGTTTAATAATGGGTTCTTCAATTTAGCAGAGAAACATTTAACACAAACCAATGACTAGAAATTGAAGACAGACAAATTCAGACTGGAAATAAAGGTGTACATTTTTTAACAGTGCAGGTAATTAACCACTGGAACAACTTACCAAGGGTCTTGGATTCTCCATCCCTAACAATTTTTAACTCAAGATTGGATGTTTATCGACACAAATATGCTCTAGGAATTATTTGGGGCAGGTTCTATGGCCTGTGTTACACAGAAGGTCAGACTAGATGATGACAATGGTCCCTTCTGGCCTTGGAATCCATGACACGCCAGTGGCGTTCTGAGGGAAGTACTTCAGCACTCAAATAGATTCTGTATAGCACAGCTCCCTACCCAAATTTGTGCTCTTTAAAGTGTTTTTATTGATCCAAGAAAAACATTCTTGTAATTCCCTGGGTTCTGTATATAATGAAAATAATGATGGCTACTGTTTACAGTAGTAGCTGGAGCTCAGTTGTGCCAAGCAGTGTACAAAACACATAGGAAGATCATTCCTGCCCTGAAGAATTTACATTCTGAAAAGACATGTCAGGCAAAGAAAGTTTTATTATTCCCATTTTACAGATAGTGGTCTGAGACAAGGAGAGATTAAGTGATTTGCCCAAGATTATACAGGAAGTCAGTGGTAGGGCCAGGAATTGAAGCCAGATATCCTGAGTCTCAGCTGAATGCCTTAACCTTAATCTTAATCTAGATCCAGATTAATCTTCCTGTCAGTTAACAAAAACAAATCCATTTCAAGATCCAAAAAAAGTCACTTTAAAAAAATCTGATTTTCCCTCCCCTTTTCACTCCTTACACACCCAAGCACATTGTTTATAACAGAAACAAACACTTATAATTTATAGACATGATGTGCTGGCAAGCCTATGGTATTTTCCATCTTTATAACATTGCCCTAGTGCTTCCTAATAAGTATATAGATATGAATTGGTATGAATTATAGTGTTTCCTTGCATTATATAGAAAGCCTGACAAGTCCCAGACTATAAGAAGTGCAGATATTTATTGTTCCCTTCACAGTGATATGCACTTGATGATATCAAAATGATGACAGGACACATCACACTGCTTTGAGTTACATATACATAGCCTCACATAATCTCTTAGACTAGATTTTTTTTCAGGCACTGGTGCAGCTGTATATAGTGTTCTTGAGTACTTGCAAATACTCCACTACTGGCACATCTCTAATGCAAGGACTATCCATTACAGAACACAGATTAAGGGGAAGAATGCATAATTGATTTAGCAGCAGATCAAGACCATTAACACAATAAATACTTGAACAGGCAATTTTAGGAAGGTTTCCGGCCTTGGGCTACTGATAAGGTGCCAATGCTATCACTACAAATGGTAAAAGAAGAAGAAAATAATTTTTAAATGACTGAAGGTGATTATGCTCTCTAAACAATTAACCCTTGGTCATTTAAAATGGATGTGGGCTCAGTACCTGCCATGTTGTGGAATACACAGATGAACTACTGTGTGTGTGCAGGGAAATAGCAAATGACACTGCTACAATACAATGTCACACATCTTCAAAATCTGTATGCACTGTTAAATAAAGATAGTGCATCTTTGCTCACCCTCAAGCCTATCCACATTGCAACCCCAAATGGGGGTCTGGCACAGATATACTCCTTATGCCCCAGAAATGCACAGGCTGTGTGTGGTTAGCAGCATTAGCTTCAAAAGTCATCAAGAAAGAAACAGACCCATAGCCATGCTCTGTATATAGTCATGCTGAATCTCTGTATATAGATGGCACAACAGCTGTGTTTATTTTGTGTACCTCAGGATTGCACTGTACCAGTCTCAGGCATAATGATGCTCAGCGCTCTGTCTTAGGTGGTGTAACACAATACTGCTCCAAATAGGGTTGTAAAGAGAAAAAAAAAATAGGCAGAGTAAAAAATGTCAACATCATTTAAACTTAACATCGGGGGGAGGGGATTTTCAAAAGCACTTAAGCCAGATAGAAAATCATCTCCCACTGATTTTCAGTGGAATTGGACACCTAACACTCATAGGCTCCTTTGAAAAATCCTAGCCTTAATTATTAATAATGTTAACATGTAAATGATCCCAGTGAGACTGAAGTTCAGATTTAGTGAGGTGAATGAAGTGGGGGAGTGGCACGTTCCCACCTTTTCTAGATCATCAACTGCTGTTTGGCGGGACCTGTTCCTTAGTTTACACAGTGATGGAAATAGGATTTCAAGGGATTTCAAATATAGGAACATAATGCATGTTTTAAAATGAAATTTAGAATTTACAGAATATTTTAGAATACAAAAGGAACTGGAGACATCCTAAAACTGCAGGAGCTCTGACTTATTTCCCACCTTTTTCTCTTCTTACCGTTACTTTGAAATGATTGGAATGTTTGTGTGAAACATTTAATAATGCTGTCATGGAAATTGTCCTAGCAACTAGTGTTCAATCCCACAAAGTAAGTGGGGCTTCAGAGGCACTGCTAAAACCTTCCTAGACTATGACGGGACACTCATTGTTCAGAGTCAATAGTCAGTTGGACTATTTTTTTCCCCATGTTTGTGGACCACTCCCAACATTGTAGATGTGGGACTTCTTCATTAACTCTCACAACAAACCGCTACACCCATTATGTTTAATGGATGTGTGGTGGGTTGGGGAAGGTATGAGGTGGCAATAGAAGTTAAGAGAGCCAGGAGGGCAAGGAGTGAGGTACTGAAGAAGAAAGTGACAATTTTAAGCTTCCTTTTGACCCCCATCCAGCAGCACTTTGTAGCTCCTTTAGACACTTTTAGCTCACTGAGTGCAAGAGATACGACAGGCGCTTTTCAGTACTCCACAGTTAGTTTTGATATGAGAAAGTTAAAATTACGTGCTGTCAGAATCCTGAGTATGAGGCGCACATTGAGGCTAGCACCTGGTTTGGAGGAGGGGGCTCAATAATGAGCTCTGCATTCAGTCCAGAGGGTCCAGGACAGAAGCAGCAGTCCATTCTTGTGTCACATCATGGGATCAGGTCAATGCTGAGCCGCAGCAAGTCAGAGCCAAGTAGATCAGGGGAGAGAAACATAGGCAAGGTGAGATTTTGGGAGTGGAGCAGGGGGGCAAGAACTAAGACCATGGGTATCAGGAGCATGCAGCAAGGTCTGTTGCAGCAGCGGGCCAAGGATTCACCTAGTTGCACAGACAGCTTCCAGCTGTTTTCCCTAGGCCTAAAATAGTGTTGTTGGATCAATAAGGGAATGCGGTAGCACCACCCATAAGGGCCTCTGTGAGTGGGAGAGCCAATGGCGCTTGACCCTGTAGCAATCATAGGCTGCTGTTTGCCATTTTGTCAGAGCTGTTTTGCCGTGGTATGGATATGACAGTAACCCAAGTGCCAGCAGATGTGGGTTCTAGAATCATGTAGCTTGCTAGACTACAACTGTTCCTGAAATGGAAGACAGGTGTGTAGGGTACTGGGGAAGTGGGATAAGTAGCCCAGAGTGAGAGACTAAAAGAGGGAATTGGAAAACTGTAGATTATTGATACATTTTATGGGTGAAAGTAGTACTTCCTTCAGTCTTGTAATCGCAATACATCCAATGTGTATACCTACTGCCTACAAATGTAGATCATGTTGTGGCTTATTGCTAGAATCACTGACAACTATTCATGCTCTGAAAATGATTTATTAATCACCCATAATTTTATAAAATTATTTTAAAGGCTCTCCTCATAGCTACAAAAGTTTTCTGAAAGAAGACTAAAGTCTATGCTAAAATTTCAAACTTCCACCTTAAAAAAGAAAGAAAAAAAAAGAGTACTCAGTTCACTCACAGATAAGAGTAATACATTTTAAGGCCAGAAGAAACAAAATATAATCAAGCCCTAATGGCATACATTTTAGAAAGACATCCAGTCTTGATTTAAAGACTTCAAGTGACAGAGAATCCATCATGCCATTAGGTATATTGTTCCAATGGTTAATTACCATCATTGTTAAAAATGTGCAACTTGGTTCTAGTCTGAATTTGTCTAGTTTCAGTTTCCAACCAATGGAAGCCATAAATCTAAAATAGTTTTTGTTCAGACTTACAGCAGCAAAAAGAAACCACCTTTGGGCAGAGACTAACTGTGGACATTTTCAGTCCAGGATGTAAATGTTTTGAAAATGGATGAGCTTATGACGACAGTGGGCAAAGATGAGGGGCAGGGTAGGTTGCTCTGAGTCTTTTCTTCCTCCCCCCCTTCATCCAGAATGCAGGTGGAGATTGGGCTTGGGCTGGGAGGTGCGGCGGGGAAGACAGTTTCTCCCCCTCTCCCTGGTGCCATTGGCCGGGGTGAATGGACGGAAAAGTGAGTTGATTGTTTCTCACCCCATCATCCCCTTGCTGTATGTGAAGCCCACAGGATGTGTACTGGCCATCCTACTGTGCCCTGCCCTGTAAGGGAGGTATAGTTTGAATTATGTTTCCAGGATCCTGTGAATCTGACAGATCGCTAGTTTGTGGGCTCAGAAAGGAATTTTTCCTTGGGACAAGATTATCAAGGTCCTTGATGATTTTTCACCTTTCTCATTAGCATGCAGGAGGCCTGATTTGGGGTTAATGAAGAGTAAAGAAAGGCTTTAAAAGTTGTGTTTAGTTTACAAGTAGAATTTGTAATGTCATTGAAACTTGTGGCTGGTGTCCAGCATGGATGAGAAGCTCCCAGAGGTAACATGAGACCCAGGAGATACATAACTAGTGGTCTCTATTAGCCTGGAGGAAGAAGGGGAGACCTTAAGTCTTTGTAGAACGAGGTCCCCTCCATGTGTATCCTTCTTCACCCTCATGCAAGAAAATTGAAAGGTGAACTGAATCCTTAGAGTTAGGCTGAAGGTGAACCAATCTTGAATATTGGTTATTTGATATGGTGGCCATTTAAACAGTGCACTGGACTCAAAGAAATGCCTGGAATTTTAAGATGGGTTTAGACCACCCATTGGTGTTAAAATGTTAATAAAGTTGTGGCCTTTTGCTTTAAAATCCATCTCTATGTCTGAGCTACATGCTCCTGTATGTCCTGTGCAATGGAAATACTTTTGTAACCTTAACTACAGTAGGAACTACTGGACTCTGGTTGTAATAGTGGTAGCATTTATACATGAATACTAACGTGGCTGTGCAACTACTCTTCATTTCACATTTTAAAATCAACTATCAAAAACACATTTCAAAGCTACGTGTTAATAATGGACATTTTTGTGGTGATACATAACATGTAGGTCAGCTGTGTATTTGTCAATAATTTCCCTATAAAGAAAGGAAAACTTCAGCTCCGTAGCATAATTACCAGTTTGGATAAAAATGACTGGATCATTGGTCACTGGAAATCTGCATATAGTCTCTATGCAGATATTTATTCCCACCATTTTTTATTCTTTGTTTCCAGCAGTCCATTCCATTTCTATTGTTTTTAGCCATATGAATAGGGCCCTACCAAATTCACAGCCATGAAAAAATGCATCACAGACCTTGAAATCTGGTCTTTTATGTGCTTGTACCCTATACTACACAGATTTCATGGGGGATACCAGCGTTTCTCAAATTGGGAGTCCTGACCCAAAAGGGAGTTGCGGGAGTGTTGCAAGGTTATTGTAGGGGGTTGTGGTATTGCCACCCTTACTTCTGTGCTGCTGCCTTCAGAGCTGAGTGGCCAGAGAGTGGCGGCTGCTGACTAAGGGCCAGCTCTGCAGGCAGAGGTTCAGAAGTAAGAGTGGCAATACCTTACCCTGCCATCCTTACTTCTGCACTGCTACTGGCGGCAGTTCTGCCCAGGGCCGGCTCTGGCTTTTTTGCCGCCCCAGGCAAAAAAGCCTCCGGCCGCCCCCCAGCGCGGCAGGGGAGGGCGGCCGGAGCCCCGGGGGGAGGGCGGCGAGCCCCGGCCGGGGCTCCGCTCTCCCCGGCGGCCGGGGGGAGGGCGCCGGGGGGGAGGGCAGCCGGAGCCCTGGGAGGAGGGCCGAGTGCCCGGCTGGGGCTCTGCTCTCCCCGGCGGCCGGAGCCGGAGCGCCGCGCCGCCCCCCTCCAGGTGTCGCCCCAAGCACAAGCTTGGTGGGCTGGTGCCTGGAGCCGGCCCTGGTTCTGCCTTCAGAGCTGGGATCCCAGCCAGCAGCTCCTGCTCTCCAGCTGCCTGGCTCTGAGGGCAGTGCCGCTGCCAGCAGCAGTGCAGAAGTAAGGGTAGCAACCCCCCCCTCCCCACACAACAACCCCTTATGGGTCAAGATCCCTACAGTTACAACACCATGAAATTTCAGATTTAAATAGCTGAAATCTTGAATTGTATTATTTTTAAAATCCTATGACTGTTAAATTGACCAAAATGGACTGTGAATTTGGTAGGGTCCTACATATGAATGTCTGCCACATTTTCTGACTTTTAATTGTCAGTCATTTTTATAATTGTACATAATATTGAGCTACACTCATTTCCCCCTAAACTAGCCACAAGCTAAAAACAGAATAGAAAATGATTGGTTTTGCTCATGTCAAATTATAAATTTGTAGCTGCCATCAGTTTCCAGATCTCCCTATTAGCAAAACAGTTGCTTTGCTTCTGTTGATATTTCTGAATTAACTGAAAACAAAAAAAGCAGATCTGGTTTCAATCAGCGCTTTCTACTTGAAAATGCGATGCAGTTTATTATGATGTCATCAGTATTCCTTAATCATAAGTAACCAAGAATGAAAATTCTCTCAACATTGACAGAAAAATATTCCAACACTGCCTGTTCAGTTTGGCTACACCTTTCTGTCATCTCAATACCCTCCACACAGGGGCACTGCATAGGAACTGGCTGCAATGGCTTTCTGCCAGCTTTGGATTTCCACCCACCCAATCACATACAGTATGTTGTGGGAGTCTCCAGCTAATTTGATCCACTGACTTTGTCTCCCTTTTTGATGCTGAAGTGACACAAAGGAACAGGAATAACTGAACAGGGTCTGGTTCAGTAACTATAATCTTTCACAACAAAGGAGATTAGGAATATTAAACATCTTTCAAAGCAAGGCATGAACTTAACCTAAAACACATGATTCTTTGCAAATCCAGAGAACACATTTTATAACTAGTAGCTGCCCTCTTCTCAGTGTGGTTAGCTAAGGCACATGTGTCCATGTCACCTTATAACAGAAGGCAGGCCCGGAAAGATTTTTAAAGAATACCCTTAAATTGGTTTATATTTTATGTCCTAAAATTAAATCATCAAAAATAATAACAGAACATGAGCTAGCATTTTAAATATAATTATATACATTTTTAATATATAACCCATGTACCTAATAGTATGAATATGATTTTTCTAATCATAGAAATCTAGGGCTGGAATGGACCTTTGACAGGGCTTCTAGTCCAGTCCGCTGTGCTAAAGCAGGTCAAAGTCTAGACTATCCCTAGCATTTGTTTGTCTAACCTGTTGTTAAAAACCTCCAGTGACAGAGATTCCACAACCTCCCTAGGTAACTTATTCCAGTACTTAACTACCCTTACAGTTAGGAAGTTTTTCATGTCTTAAATCTCCCTTACTTCAATTTCAGCCCATTACTTCTTGTCCTTTCCTCAGGAGAACAATTTTTCACTCTCCTCCTCATGAGAACCTTTTACAGTACCAACACCACCCAACAAAGCCGCTCCTAGAGTGTCTCCCTTTGAGGCAAAGAACCCTGGAATACCACCCCTGAAATGGTAGCGCTAACCCTGCTACTTAGAGTGGCAGTGTGAACATGGGTATATGCATGTACACAGCATTATATCTGTGTCCAGCACAGCATGTGTACTCTTGGGCACAGGTATAGGGAACATAAATGAGAATTAACACGATCCAGTGCTTGGGTATAAATGTCAGTGTAGACATAGCCTTTATGTAGTAGTTGTTACCAGACTAACAAAACTAGCATTTCACAGATGGGTGGACCTGAGTCAAGCAGCTGTGATCCTTTCTTCCTTAAATTTCAGAGGATTCAGATCTGGATCTGCAAAGCCACAAAGTTTGGAGCTGGATTCTGTTTAGACTTTCCCAAAATTTGATGGCACTGAGAACTAATGCGCTCAATTCAACCCCATCTCCATGTAGTTATGATTTTGAGTGGGAATGTTGTTGATTAAAATCTTTTATTCACACCATAGATAGGTTCTAACTTTCTTTATCAGGGTCAGTCTATTTGTAAAGCTCTATCTGAGTACAATGGAGGTTTTTTATTGATTGACTTAGATGTAAGAAGTGAATTTGATTGTGCTAACAAATACTGCAGAAGGCATTTGACAGTTGACTGTGTTGTACTAAGGAAGATGTAAAATCAAGACAGATTTCTAGAAGCTTTTTTTGTCTCTGTATTGTTTCAGTTATAGGTAGCACTCATATTCCATCACAAAGTATCTTTCATCTGCTCTAGGGAAGATGACAAACTCCTGTATTTGTCATTCAGCACAGTAGGCTTAAATTTGTAAAATATTTTTTAAAATTGATTAGGTAAAGATTTTAGGGGCTGGCAAATAACTATGCGAAAGTCTGTCAATTTTAAAAAAAATGCAAGTACATTGGTAAAAGTAGACAGTGATGAATCTCACATCAGCAGAATCAGATTATTTGGTTTTAATTGAACCTTAAATCATTTTGTCTGACAAAGAAACAGTATGGACCCTGTAGCAATAATTAGTTGGAAAATGATTTGTAGTACATAATTCTCTCTACCACACACACTACTTTTCAATGTCTTGCATAGAACTGGATGTTAAAAAATCATTATTATAGATCATGGTTATCAGCACTCAATGTTCAAAAGTAATAGAGCTTAGATCTTAGTGAGAAAAATTTGCTGATGTCTTAATGAATCAGAAACCAAAACTGTGACTTACCATGCTCCCCCTCCTTTCTAATTTGTTTATTAACATTCATGGAGGCACATTTCATTTCTATGAAGGTGTGTGGAAAGTGTATTAAGTGAATTAATTTAGAGAGAAAATAAAATTTTGGAAGCAGTAGCAGTAAAAGCAGTTGTTCTACCTTTTCCCAGTCTATATTATTTTTAAAGACCTCATTAGTATTGTTTCCTGTCCCATACAGTGGTGCCGGAACTAGCGGTACTGTATCCCCTGGCTTGAAGCAGCAATAACAACCCAAATACATGGTTTCCATTATCAGCACACTCCACTATAAAAATTGTTCCAGCGCCTCTGTTCCTATATTCATTTGTTTCAGAATCTACAACTCCCATGAGGCACCACAGCAGTTCAGAAAGAGGGAGAGATTCCAAAATGAAATGTTTTGGTTCAGGAAAGTTGAAGTGAAATGTTTCAACATTCCCATATCAATTTTTTTTGGAACCTTTAATTCCATGTAAAGTTTGGATATTTTGTCCCATATTGGGATGAAAACGAATATCAAAACATTGGAATTTCCTGTGGGATGGAAATTGTTTTTCAATCAGCACTTTGTGGAAGCAAAGATGAACACAGGCCTCATTAAAGTAAACAGATGCTTAGGCATGCACTGCAGCTCCTTTATGTAGCAAAAACAGACACGGACAAAGGAGGGGGGTGACTATGTGGCTCAGAGGGAGGGCTGGGGTCTGGAAGTAGATATATAGCAAGAGTTTTGCTGTGAGTGTATTGGGAGACAAATAGATGCAAGGAAGCTGTTTTATGGAAAGGGAAGAGAAGGCTAGAACAAGGCTCTGGAAAAAGAGTTGCCTGTGTGCAATTTTGTTCCTATAACTGTTCAGGGAAACAGGATGAGTGTACATCTTGCAGATAAGGCAACTAAGAAAATATCCTGACTCCGTGTCACCATTTTCTTATCCACATGGAAGCCACCCTACAAGGCCCCAAATTTCAGCTATTGACTGACCATAAATTCAGCAAAATGGTCTGTATACTAACAATATATTCAAGCAATTTAAAATAAGACTACTGCATATCATGATACAAGTTAACAAAGACAAAGAAACAAACCACCACCACCCACAACAACCCCCTCCCCCCAAAAAAATAAAACAACAAACACACACACCTACCACCATGGAGTTTTCTTAGTTGGATCCCATGCTTCCATTTACTAAAGATCAGTTGTTCTCTTTGTATCTGACTGAAGTGGTATAAACGCTCAGCAATGTCACCCTATATTTTAACCATTCAATATAACAGTTACATTTTGTTAGGTAGACTGGAGACATAGTGGGCCTTTTTTTGGGTTACATTAGTATTAGAAGTGAGCTATATTAATTATGCAGACAACTGTATTACAGGTTGTAGTTTCAGAAGTATACTCAATACGGGTGAAAGAAGTCCTTATCAGCCCAGTAAAGGTGTCAAAACATACCAGTAACTAGTATTTTCTCTGAACATTCGTATGGGGTAAACTGTTTAGCTTTGATCCTTTGATTTAACAAGCAGTGAAGTTAAATGATTACTCATATTGCAAAGCATCATGAGTATTCATTAGAGTTGCATTAAGATTCTCTGTCTGAGCTCAGATGAAAAGTAAACCACAGTTAAGTTTCAAAATCAAGACCTCTTATGTGACTCCTGAAGGATTCATCTGATAAAAATTTCATGTTGGAATGATATTTTCATCATGTTGTTTGGTTTTATTTTTTATTTATTTATTTTGCACTGTATTACCATGCCTATACAAAATGATAATTTAAGCAAATTGTGGTCTGAAAAATAATGAAGTGCAGCACAACTATGGGAACAGGACAAAATCAACTTTTTTTTTATTCAGAATACATACTATATGAACCTATGGAAATATATAACAATAACCTAACAGAGTTCTCAGTATGACTCCTCTCCACATCTATAGCACATGATATGGAAACTTCCAGTATTGTATTTTCTCCCCAGTGCATATATATTAATTCCATTACATTTAACAGGAGTTACAGTATATTCACAGATCTTTGGGAAATACTTTTTTTGCATAAATTTGGGAGTAAAGAACAAAATATTATAAGGTATAGATAATTTTATGTTTCTGAAAGGATCTAGATTTATAGTGTGGTCAGGCGATTTTAAATAACATTTGTGAAATATAAACATCAGGGATACTACTAATCCCATTTTTGATATGCAACCCGATTACATCATTCAATGGTCAGTTACAGATGAATGGTTTATTTGCTGAGAGAAGAAAAACAAAGGCCTATGAAATCAACTTCTTTCTCTATCAAACCTATTTCTTCTTTTATCTGTCTATAGCTTCTAAGGAAATGAAGTTTTCTGTGACAAAAAAACCAGACATTTCCTTTTATTCAGAGGTCTCTCCCACAATACTTCTATCCTTTCTTCTTTAATGTAATAATATAATCTCACAGTACCAATATTAAAGTTTAGATTTTAAGTGACTGTATTTTCTAGATTATGAACATAGAATCATAGACCTGGAAGGGACCTCAAGAGGTCATCTTGTCCAGTCCCCTGCACTCAAGGCAGGACTAAGACAGGTGTTGGTCTAACCTGCTCTTAAAAATCTCCAGTGATGAAGACTCCACAACCTCCCTAGGCAATTTATTCAAGTGCTTAATGACCCTGACAGTTAGGAAGTTTTTCCTAATGTCCAACCTAAACCTCCCTTGCTGCAATTTAAGCCCATTACTTCTTGTCCTATCCTCAGAGGTTAAGAAAAACAATTTTTCTTCCTCCTCCTTGTAACAACCTTTTACATACTTGAAAACTGTTAACATGTCCCCCCGCTCAGTCTTCTCTTCTCCAGATTAAACAAACCCAGTTTTTTTTCAATCTTGCCTCATAGGTCATGTTTTCTGACCTTTACTTATTTTTGTTGCTCTTCTCTGGACTCTCTCCAATTTGTTCACATCCTTCCTGAAGGATGTCAGCATTACAGAGTAAAGTCTTACCCTTAGATTAGAAAAACAATATTCCACATTCATTTTTAGCTTTTAACATTAAAATAATTGGTGTACGAGGCTGAGACTGCCTAATTTTGGTTAAGGTGAACCTCTACCAAATTTGGATGGTCTTCAAAACAGATTTGAGAAAATGAATAATCCCATATACAGTATATGTAAAAATATGTCTATTTGACAAAATAATGACTAAGATAAGTATATAATGACTTTAATGATTATAAAACTTCTTAAAAATAAACTGATTTAGGACACTGAAAAACAGAATAGGAAATGTGAGAAGTAATGATTATAATGATTCAAGGTCATATTTGCTTTGTGAATATCATATTATTCACATTTTTTCATGTACTGGACAGTGTGTTCCCAACTAGTTTAGAATGTGGAAAATTCTAAATCATGTAAATGTTTCAAAAGTGTCAAAATACACAAATTCTAGTTTAATTTATATTTTGCTGCCAGTACAACTATAAAATAGCCAGTGTAATTTGTATATTAAGTCAAAGGCACTGAACTCAAAAAGGTTACATAATTCTCTATAGGTTAGATTTTAGAAAAGCTGAAGAGAAATGTGCACACAGATATGCTACAAAAGTAGTGTCAAATTCATTTACATCGTGCTCATTTCTGCCTCTCTTATAGTAATAATGGGGCAAATGAAGGTCAGATGAACTCTATTCTCCATTAAATGATAGAGTTATGACAAGGCCTCAAGTGTACATATGTCCCTGGTAAGTCAACAGTTCCAGCAGAGGTGCTTCCCCTCAGTTAGGAAATGCTGCTTCTGCATAGTCCACTACTTGACAGTGACCTGACAATCAGTTGTAATTAACTAGTTGAACAGATCCAGATGAAAATTTATAGTTTAGTGGTCATCATCTGGCCCAAGGACTGTATTTTTGACATCCCTGTCAGATATCAATGTATAGTATTTAGGAACAATGAGTACTTTGTACTGCTGCTCACCAGAGGACTTCAGATTCCAGGTTTGTCAATATAGCATCTTTCATGAGCACCAGAGGCCTGATCAAATTCTCAGTGAAATCAGTGGGAAGTTTTTTCCATTTATATCAATGGGAGTTGGATCAAGACCTAAATTCACATACATTCATTTCTATTTGGAAAGTTCAGTTTTCTAAATTTTTAGTTCTCACTTATCCATGCCTTTTACATTAATCCACTGGAGAAATTTTGATTTATAGGAGGAATAGCCATCTGATTGTAATTTTTATTCCATGTTAATGTCCCGTGTGGATAGTTGGTAGATAAAATAGCAGATATTCATCCTTTAAGATGTGAATGTTCCAGACAAAAATAAATAAATGAATACTTATACCAGGGGTCGGCAACGTTTGGCATGCGGCTCGCCAGGGTAAGCACCCTGGCGGGCCGGGCCAGTTTATTTACCTGCTGACACGGCAGGTTCGGCTGATCGCGGCCCCCACTGGCCACGGTTCGCCGTCCCGGGCCAATGGAGGCGGCGAGAAGCGGCGCGGGCGAGCGATGTGCTGGCCGCGGCTTCCCGCCGCCCCCATTGGCCCGGGACGGCGAACCGTGGCCAGTGGGAGCCGCGATCGGCCGAACCTGCCGCGTCAGCAGGTAAATAAACTGGCCCGTCCCGTCAGGGTGCTTACCCTGGCGAGCCGCAAGCCAAACGTTGCCGACCCCTGCCTTATACTATTTGGGACTTTATATGTCAGGTCATGAACATGGAGATATTTGCAAAAATCTATTTCCTAACTCTTATTTATTTGGCTAATATGTCTATCCAGATTTAACAAGACTAAAACCAAACTGACAGGAAGAAAATCCTGTAGTACGGTAACAGTCTAACTGGATTCTGAATAATCCCAGTAATGATAGTTTAAAAAACTCACAGCACATGTGGTGTATATAAAACTGTTTCCTGTGATGCTGTATGGGAAACATCTATGCAGCAAGAAGGATAAAAATGATAAATCACAGAGAATGTTTTATTTTGCTTTTGGTTAAAACTTTCTAGGACACCATCAATTTGCTGATTACACTTCGGTCTAAACATTTTATACTTGCCATTGTCAAGTGTACCACCTAGGAGCTTAGAGAGGGGGAAAATAGTTTATTTATATTCTATATTTGAGAGGACTTCATGTTTACTGTCTACCTTGTATGAACAGTTTCCCCATTTTGTGTGGATCTTCAAAAGTGACATCAAAGAAAAATATCACAGAAAAATAATATTTTAAAATGTAAAAAAAGAAGGCAAAATCAGGGACAGGAGTAATACTAGAAACAATCTGACTTATTTTTAAGTCAGATTGTTGCATTTCAGCCAAACGATGCCCCTTTCGTACTATAGTGGAATCATTTCTGCAAGAGGAATTAGGATCCAATCAAACTGCCACTGAAGTAGAGGGATATCTTTCCATTGACTCCAGTGGGAGTTGGATCTGGCCATTAAGAACTAATTCCTAAATTTTAACTGACACTATGGGTGTTCTTAGAACACAAAATTGTAATATGTTGTTCCATACTTGCAGAATGTATACTTACGGAGCATTACACAGTAGAATTGTCTGCAAGGCCAGAGCCTTATTTGGCATACACTAACACTAATGTAAGTCCATTGAAGTCAGTGGAGCTGTACTGATTTATACTAGCTGTGGATCCTCTATTAGAAACAATGTTCATTTTTTTCATTAACAAATAAGCCTACAAATATCTTTAACAAAGCATTAAAAGATTATTTTCCTGACATCCACATCTGTGAAATGTTGCAGCTTAAGCTATTATGACTCCTTTACACCTATGCAATTCCAATATATTCAGACTCTGGTGTCTATTAGTATATATATACCTGTGAATCCCATTGTCTTCAATAAGGTTACCAGGTGTAACTAAGGACAGAATCTGGCTTTGCAACTGGACCTTAGTTAAAATTCTGTTAATTCATTAACCTGAATGGAGAGCATCTCACTCTCCCTTTGCTCTGTTGGCTCTACAGTGGCAAAAGGGAGTAAGTAGTAGAAAAACTTTATTTTTGTCACTAAAGGCAGTAGTTAGGACTCCAACTATACCAAGGGAACAAGGCTATTCATTAACAAATTACCACTTTTACAAAGTTACTTTGCTGAGTAGACTCACACTTTAAAGCCATAAATATTGGACCTGATTCTCCTGTCACTGACACTGGGGTAAATCAGGCATAACCCCACATTAGAAAAATAGAATTTCACAGTTGTAAACCAGAGTGAGAGAAGAACCAGACCCAATATCTGTCCATACACTTGAGAAATGTTGAATAGCTCTAAAAAGTGGTTGGTACTCAATGGTGGTGAAAATACATCAAATGAGAAATGACTGTTATTCTCTAAAACTAATGCATAATTTCTCAGAGAAAAAGTAGTCCCAAAATGCTGATTATTTATTATTCTGGGCGAATGGATAGTTTAAGGCAGTGTTTCTCAGCTGGTGAATCATGACCACCACTGCACCCCCAAATGGATCATGAAAGGCAATCAGGTGGTGGAGGGAGGGGGGCGTTGAAAGGCATTGATAATTTTATTATAATCCAAAGCAAAGAAAATCTTGCTCCCCACACCCTGCATGTCCTTACCCTTCAAAGTCAAGTCTTCATCCTCTTGAAAACACCTCCTCTGAAACCTTCCCGCACCATCAAACATTGCTTAGGGCACAGCGAGGGTTCCATCAACCCTATCTAGCCAAGGCTGTGCTTTGCATGTGTTCTATGTTATCCCATAAGTTTTCCCTCTCTACGTGCTGTTTGATGGAGGGATTATTTTGGTCGATCCCTTTTATGTATTCCGCCAACTGCCCAATAGCACAGTTGTCATGGCAAGTGCTCTGGTTTCATTCTTAACACATGTCCCTGATATTTCCATCTTCGCTCTGGACGCCCTCAGAGATAAAGAGCTGTTGAACTCTCCGATGAATCTCAGTATCTGTTATAACTACATCCCATTCTCCACCTAGTATTTTCCTGAGGCATTTGCTTCTGTAGCTATTTAGGCACCTGTCTTTACCTTGGGTGGATTTCCAGCTTTCACAGCCATATATAAAGGTGGAAATCACATTTGAGTTGAAGGTTCATAGTTTGTTCTTCATGCTATAGGATTTTAATGACCACATCTTGTGCAAGCTTGTGGATGCAGCTGTCCCTCAATACAACCAAATAGTACAACTAAAGAACAATAAAGACAGGGGTGGCAGGGAAGACACGGACCCACCCAAATCCTCAGCATCCGACTGGCTGTATGGGCAGAAGTCTTCTGCAGGCAGCCCTGCTTCCGGCCTTGGCTGTGGGGGAAAGGAGGGTGTAACCCTCAAAGTTTGGGGACCACTGGGGACCAGCCCTACATTTTAATGATTCTATGAACATTCATTTTCAAAAATACAATACATGCCCTTCTCAGAATAGCAACATAAACCAAATGATTAATGCAATTGAAACCACACTGAGGACAATGGAGAAGGTTTTTTTCCAGTGCATTACAGGTTCTCTTATTTCTTATCTCTAATCTCACTTTGACTTCAATGGGACTACTCACAGTGCACAAAGTTAAGTACATGTGTGAATCTTTGCTAGATCAGGGCCTCAGTGTGGTGATTGTATTGTCAAACCCCTGCTACATGCCAATGCACAGCATGTGTTAAATGTATGTTAGGGAACCTTCATTTAAAAGGATATAACTTGAAGTCTTGTGCATTTCAAAACATGAGTGAAACAATCTCAGATACTATACATTCCCCTGATCACCCTGCCAAGTTTTGTGATTTTACAATTGAATTTTTCCAATTTAGATTAAAAAAATTCTCTCCCGTGTTACTGTGTGAAAGACTCACATGCACAACGGAGGAGATATGCTACTGGCTTTGCTGAAACAGTGAACTCACTACATTCATAGACATAGTGCTCTCAAATGCATAAAGTAAACAAAATGAAAAAAAAAATCTCAGAGATAGTAATTTTAGGTGTTATTTATAAAAGTGTAGTTTAAAAAAATATCAGAACATATTTTGAGTGTGTCCTTTTAAATCACTAGCTTTTATTATTCTCTTAAGGCTGGTCTACACTGAAAAGTTACATCGGCATTGCTAGTTTCCAGGGGGTGTGAAAAATCCATACCCCTGAGAGATGTAGTTAAACTGACCTATACCCTGGTGTAGGCAGCCTTTCAGGGAGGTTGATTACCTATAGTGACAGGAGAACCCCGCCTGCCACTGCCATAAGTGTCTACACTGAAGCACTATAACTGTGCAGCTGCAGCTGTGTAGTATTTTAAGTGTAGATATAGCATTAGCCCCTTGGCTTTCATTATGTCAGGTTTATCAGAAGTAATAGAAATTGGATCAAGTCATCCTGATAGCTTGTACCTAAAATAACTATTCTGATTCTTCTTGGCTGGAGAAGTGTCTCTCAGTAACATGGTTTACAATATGATGTGCCATTTGGTTAATTTATTATAGCGAGGCAGGGCACACTGGTTATTATTAAGGTTGCCCAATACCTCCTATATACGACCTGTTTTCAATTGCTTATAACTTTGCCAAAGTTTAACAATTTGGGCTGAAATTTTCCATGGTGAGTTTTCTACCTCAGGCTGAAAATTTTTTTGGGAAAAAAGAAATAAGCCAAAATGGTTCAATTGTTTCTGAGAACAAGGCTAGTGACAAATACATTGTCTGGCAATGTTAAAAGTGTTGCGGTGACTTTTTGAGAAATTCTAGCACCTCCATAGTTTGGATCAAGGGGTTTGTGCAACCTTAATTCAGCCCCCTTATATGTATGCATTATCCTACAGTCTTTAATTGACATGATTGCACATTATATACTGCATACTATATTTTCTGCATTTCTTGACAGAAAACTGTTCTGGTGAAACATTTTCAACTAGCTCTAAGCTGGGAAAGGGTGAAGAAAAAAAAATCTACAGCTATCCACAAGCTCAAGATCTTTTCCTCCTACCCCAGACAAATAAAGTAATTTCTGTCTTTTCTTACCTTGCATTTGAGAGCTAAGTATCTCCTACACACACAAACATACATCTTTCTAAATTTAAAATGACTTTTTGTACAGTTTCACCCTCCTGTGCTCCACTTATGATGAAAGAAATGCTGTTTTGGAGGCTTGCAATTATAATTGTTAATTAACTTCAACAATTGCTGTTGTACTGGCTGGCTGAATTTTTTTTTTTTAGCACATTCTCAGAACCTCGGATGGTGTGGCTCCTCCCAAGCAGTGTTGGCAACACCAAATATTAGAAAATCATGAGAGACTTCTGATTTGCGCTTTTAGCATTCTCATTATTAAGCTTTTCTCCGCAACTATGAGGACAAGAAATTTACTTTAAAAATGACAGCTGAGATTATTATGAAATCAGATGACTCAAGCCAAAAAACCACCAAATATTGCAAGACTTGCAATAAAATCATGAGTATTGAAATGGCCCTTGGCTCAGGAAGTAATTCTTAAATTAGGTCAGAGGCATATTTTTTTTTCTGTGACTCTCAAAGAGAAAGTTGGAATGTACCAGCAACAACAGCAGGTGTATATGAGCTTCATACATCTATAGAACTAAGGAAATCTGTGTTTAAACAGCAGTTGCAAACCCTTAAAAGGTAGATGTCATGATTACTAGATAGCTAATAGTTTTAGATCTTTTCATGTGCTCTTAAGGAGCAACAAAATTCATATATACGTTAAAGAGTAATTTATGTTCAGCAAGGACGTGACATCCTCTCTGTAGCAAAGAGAAAAAACAGACAGTATTTCTAATCTCCATGCAATAAAAAAGCAATTATAAAGACTCTGAATTGCATTATCTTAAAATGCAGTGTGGTTACAGTTAAATGGGCTGATTCACCTTAAATATATTAGTTGAATTCCTACACTGTATTTATCAGAGGTAAACAGATTTTCCTTGTTGCCTATCTCCACAACAGTACAGTGTTTGCTAAAAATACTATTCCAAAATTGGCTCCACATAATTCATTTGTACTTGTCCTTTAAGTTTTAGCATTTTGTATTTTGCTAAAAGATTAGATCTAACTATTTTAACACAGCTTATTTTATAATGTTTGGTATCTCTTACACCATATAAATGTGACAGACAATAGCAATAATTTAAACTAATCTAATCTGCATAATTGCAACACCATCTAATTTGCCCTCTAGGGTGCTCTTTACCAAAATGAACAAACAAAAAACACCTTTGTCAAGACATTATTTCCTTGTTTATTACAGATATAACTCAAGATAAAAATTCTATCATCATTCATTAGATGCTTTTTTTTATATATATATATATATAAACACGTTCATTTTAGGCCCTGGCGCCAATCCTACACTACCTTGTATGTGGCACAGTGAGGCTGTGCACAATGTGGCAGTGACAATGTGGTGAAGATCATAGTAGAAATCTCAATGCAATATGATCACTCCCTCATCAATCTCCTCCCCACTCCGAAAAATCGAACCACCAACAGAACAAGTTAGTGGGGCATATGCAGCCTATGTAGGTTCTTCCACATAGTGAAACAATCTAGGCTCATGATTCCCTCACATAAATTATCATTGAGTAAAATGGGTGAAAAGACATTTTCTCCCTTTTCTTTTAGTTTCACTGCCAGTTCCATAGCAGTGAAGTCATACTGGGGTTTGTGAGTTACAGAGAGGTGTGACCTGAACACAGGTGTTGGAACCAGGAAGTCCTGTGTTCTAAACCTTTCAGCACTCACTTCTGCTTTAGCCTCAGACTGTTCAATTAGTGCTCACTTCTATGAAGTGCCGAGCACCCTCAACTCCCATTAAAGTCAACAGAAGTTGGATGTGCTCAGCACGTTGGCGCAATAAAGACTTTAATGAGCCAAATCCTGTTTGATTCAGTAAAGCAAGAAGGATTTGGCCCAATCTCTTTGCGTTATTTTCCCCATATTTTACTGAACCTCTTGACTGGTCTTTCCTCAAGATCATTTCTCTGTTCTGTTGCCTGTCTTCTTTATTAATCCCCACTCACTCTAGGTTAACACCTGAATATGGACATTTCTATATAGGGATTATTTAGTCATAACTATAATTTTGATGTAACAGCTTCAGGAACCACATGACAATCCATGAAGCTACAAAAAAAACAGTTGACTGTAAAAATTAAAGCAGTGATAGCAATCTGTACTAGGAAGATCTCCTGGCAGTCATCTATACTAAGAAAAAATAGACATCCCTTATCACTGTCCATATTGAGAAGGGATCTGCAGTCTTTATATCACTTTCAGACAACTCGGGGGGTAAACTGCTTTGGTTAGTACAGACCTAAACTTTCCCCACAAAACTCAAGTGTTTAAAGAAGTGGTTTTTTAATTGTAATTAAATGTCCTCCATATTTTATGTACTCGTCTGGAATCAAGAAACAAAACTACCATGAAAATGACTTTTCAATACTCATGACATTTCTAAACAAACTATCAGAAAGTGGAGGAAATCTTGCAACAAAGCTTATTTCTTTACCACAGGGATTTTGCTAAGCATCTTAACTTTTAAATGTTTATCAAAAATAATACCTTCACAATCTCTACATCAGTAGTCAAAAAACAAACCTACTATATGTTTGCCTAACCTATGAAAAAGGTGGGTTGGAGACAGAAGTAGATCAAAGGTGGGACCTACTTTATAGGATAACAGTTGCAAAATTTAAAATTAATAGTCCAATACGGTCCAAATTGCTACATTCCTTACCTTGTCATATTCTAGCGAAATCTAAGAAAGTTGCGTCTGACGAAGTGGGCTGTAGCCCACGAAAGCTTATGCTCAAATAAATTTGTTAGTCTCTAAGGTGCCACAAGTACTCCTGTTCTTTTTGACTTATCTTGCATATCTGAAGTACCCGAAGCAGAGAAAACAAAGTCATTATCTACTGCAGATGTAGAGGCAAAATGTACTTCTGTGAAAGGAGGGAGGACATCCCCCCCACTGGGGAGGCAAAGAGCACCACTATGGGAAACAGCTGGGCCAGGGTGGAGGAGGAATGCATGAATGAAACAGAGTTTCCTGTATGATAGACAACAGTGGGGGAAATTATGCAAAGTCTTTGATGTGTAGAACACAGAGGCATGAGGGGTGCAGCCAGCACTCTCCAATTTAGGGAATCCCCCAGCTTTTGAATCAAAACTAAGGTATATTATTGGATTCATATATACATAAGACTAAGAAAAAACAGCTAGAGACAAAGTAAGGGCAGCACTCCTCATCCCCAAGAGTAAATATTAGTCAGAGGTTAAAGGGAATAAGAAGGGTTTTTACTATACATAAGGGGGAAAAGAAATCCTAGAGAGAAAATAAGCCCATTTAGAACTGAGAGAAGTGATTGTTTTGATGAAATTATATCAAAATCATCTACAGCAGTGGTTCTCCAACTCTTTTATTCTGCTGACCAGTTCATAAGAGAGAGATTCCTCTCTCCTCCCCCTTTCCCCCACCACCATTAACCATCTCCTTTGCCAACCTCCCACTTCCCCAGTGACTGGTTCTCAACTTTTTTTCTTCTGTGGACCACCAGGAAAGGCTTCACTGACCACTGGTTTGAAAATAGTATGTGGTCCTTGAAGTACCGTTTCAGAATAACTAATTTCAGTATTTATTGCATCCTGGATCATAGAATCAGAGTTTAAGGCAAGAAGGGACCACTGGTTCATAGTCTGACCTCCTATATATCACAGGCCACCAACACCACCCAGCAACTGCACACTAAACCCAACAACCAAAATTAGACCAAACTATTGCAACCTCAAGAGACTAAGTTATTGTCTGACACAGGCAGAGAACAGGAGGGACTGAAGTGAACCAATGCCCAAGACACTACATAGCTGGGAATTGATTGATATACCCAGATGATCAGGCAAGCAATCCATGTCCCACACTGCAGAAAAAAAGAGGAAAAAACGCAAGGTCACTGTCAATCCTCTCCAACTCCACATATAATGATCAGTTGGACGCTGAGCACGAAGGCAGGAGCCAGCCAACCAAGCACAGAGAGAGAGAAGTCTCAGTACCTTAGAGTATTGGTTGACCCCCACCCACTGTCTCATCTCCAGCCACAGCCATCTCTGATGCTTCAGATGAAGGAGACAAAACCAGACAACCTAAAACGGTAGGGAGGGTGGGGATAAGAAATCCCTTGCTGCCACCATCACCACCACAAGTAATCCCATCACAGAAACACACTCAAAATTGTCAAGATCTCTATTAAAAGTAATTAAGTTGTTTGCCCCCACAACTCATTGGGAGGCAGTTCCAGAACTTCACTCCTCTAATGGTTAGAAAACTACTTCTAATTTCCAGCCTCAATTTATTCAGGAATAGATTATACCCATTTGTTCTTGTGCCAACATTGTCTTTTACAGTGCTGGTCCTTTAGCTTAAATAGCTCTTCACCCTCCCTGCTGTTTAGTCCCCTGACGCATTTATAGAGAGAAATCATATCCCCTTTCAGCCTTCTTTGCTAGACTAATCAAGTCAAGCTTTTCCAGTCTTCTCTGGTCATCCCAGTAGTTCTTCTCTGCACCTCTTCCAGTCTTAATTAATGTTTCTTGAACACTGGTGACCAAAATTCCAGATAAGGACTTACCATTGCCTTGTACGATGGCATTAATACTTCTTGCTGTCTACTGGAAATGCCTCACCTGATACATCCTAGAATATCATTTGCCTTTTTCACAGTTATATCACATTGGTGGCTCATAGTCCATCTGTGATTGACTAACACGCTCAGGTCTCTTTCCTCCTCTGCTGCTTTCAACTGATGAGCACCCAGCTTACAACAGAAATAAGTATTAGATCCTAGATGCATGACTTTTAAATTTCTTCCCATTTCTGGTCTATCATTGAGAAATTCCTGTATAACATTCCAATCCTCCTCTGAATTGATGATGCCTTCCTACTTTGTATTATAAGCAAACTTCATAAGAAATATATTCACTTCCTGTGCCTATAAATACAAATATTAAAGAGGATCTGTTCCAAGACTGATCCTTGAGGAACTCCAAAAGTATCCTTCCTCCAGTTCAAAAGTTCACCTTTCACTACAATAGGAGACATAGCAGACATTTATCAAACTGACAGAACAAATGAGTAAGACAGACAGAGATGGACTAGCCAAGAAGATTCCCTGATGACATTTCATGTGTCATGTTCCACTACTGACACATACTAGATACCTATTACCTAAACTGTACCATGTACAGTCCATGTTTCTAGTAATTTCAAAGTTGACATGATTTAAAGTAGGATGTAGGGAAGTTCAACTGTACGAGCAGAAAATATCCATTACTACTATCACACACACACACGCGGGGGGAAATGAGAATTAAATTGTTGATGACTGAGATTGGTGTTAGGTTTATGATGACCACAGCGACAGTTTAAGCATGATCATATGGATCAGTCCAGTGCCCGCATCTTTTTCCAGAAGCAATTCTGTGATTGCAAATATTTTTCAGAAAAGCAGAAATACCCCCAACAGATCCATATACTCTTCTCCTCAGCATCCCCTTCTCCCTCCAGAAGCATGTACAATTTGGCCTTTTCATGGTGAATCCCCCTGCTGTCCCAGAATTGTGGGCCAATTCTGAAACCCTTACTTACACTGAGTAGTACCTTCCTTAGCAAATAGAGACTTGTGCAACTAGGTTCCATCTAACCTAGAGACCCTGAGATTCACAATTCCATGCTTATATAGCTGTGCCACTCCATGTTAAAGTCACACTGGATGGAAATACATGTGATTTATGGGATTGGGATGTATATATAGCACATATTAGAGTGCATGGGATATACATCTAATGTATATTAGATGGATGACATCTAATATATATGCACAAAATTGGAACAGTACTAAATAATGTACCGACACAGATCCAATATTGAAAATGTTGATTTAATATCTAGAGTTGGGTCTGAACCAGTTCTGAATATCCACAAACTCTGGGAAACTTTTGCTTTGTCTCTGAACTGTGCAAGTAGCTTTTAATTTTATAATAAACTGAATCAATCACCATTTAAAAAAAAACACCATTGAATTTTGGAGAAGTTAACATGTAGATCTCAACTTTTCATCCTGGATCTATTTCCAACCCTTTCTCACACCTATAAAGATGCAGAAAATTAATGCATAACTGTTTGGCAAATAAAAACAGTGACTCTTGTGCACTCCATGGAGTATTGCTGCTTACATTGGAAATACATCCTTGGAGACTGGCACATCTTAGCAAACCAGAATCCCCAGATCATTGTGCTTTCCCACTTCAGTTTGCTTTTCAACTGTACTTTTACTGTCTTAATCTGATTTTATTGAAGTTCCCGAGGGAGGATTTATACCAAAGTGGAAACTAAAAATACAGGTATGTCTTGAGGAACATTTGTAAAAGTGCAAAAGGTTAGAAAGTGGGGGTAGATAACAATGAATATTTTATTAATCAAAACAGGTTTAGCAAGCTATATAATGAAATGCACTTAACATGGTTGTTGGGGGCCAAGTTAAAATTAAATGAGCTGGTGCAAAGTACCCAAGTGCCATGACTTATTAATTGAATATAAAAGGGCATGCCTTTCAAATAAATGCATGCTTCAGATCCATCTTCAATCTGCAGTAAGTACTTCCCTGTTTTAACTATGGGATGATTAAAGAAACCATTGCCCATTACCTATTATTGAGGTTTGCAAAAATAACCCACCAAAACTGGTGAGGTATAATCCCCTATGATCAGCTTTTTAAGAAGTTGTTTTATGAATAAACTCCAATATTACACACCTAACCAAAATAGTCTGCTGCTCCTGTTTCACAAGTAGGCCAACTTAATTGCAATAGCATGAAACTAACTCAGAATCAGCAATAGCTTTTTTTAAATTCTAAGACGGTCATACCATTTAAATATTTGATCATCTGTTTGCTAAAAGCATTCTTTATTTTAATTTACTAACTACTAAATTTTTATATAAGCAAGTAGTATAACCCAGTAGCATAACCCACATTTTTTATTCAGCTTGATGGCTTCCTTTGATAAACAAATGCAGCTATAGTAGGCAGGTTCAACAAGGTGAACTTTTAGGAATGCAGAGAAATTTAAATTTGAACGTGCTAACTGTTTCTCTCTAGGGGTTAAACTGGTATCATTCAAATGCACAAAGAATCCCATGCATAAACAACTGCACTGTGGAATGAGGATGCAGACTACCCATAATTTGTAGCATTTTTATATATATGTAAAATCACTGGTGGGTGTGGAGACAAGGCCTCTACCCTAAAGAATTGATAGTCTAAATAAGAAAGTGAAACAGACAATGTGAGGGTAGGAAGGGGAAGAGTTTAAACAAATATATTCACAGCTGGATTTTAGCAGCATGTTATTCCAGTCTTCCCAGGGAAACAGTATTCAGTTTTACAAGACCAAAACCTGACCTGCACAGGGAAGTTGCAAAGTAGATCAGGAGATGGAACAGGAAGGGGGTGAGTGAGAGAGGGGAGGCAGGAGGAAAGAAGAGTGCATAAACACTGACTCCCACACAATTCTCTATCCTAGGTCTGTCTGTCCCTGTTTCTCTAGTAGGGCTTTACAAGCAGCAGGTCTTACTCCAGCCTCCCCAAAAGGGTGCACTTGTTCATGCTCTTCTAATCAAAATTGTTGTAGCTGGGTGAGGGGGGAAGGGAGAATATTCAGTTCAGTGGATCCCTCTTTTCTCTCTCTCTCTCTCTCTCTCACTAAAGTCCATAATGGAACTGTCAGTCGGGAAGACTGTCTCTTTGGAATGTAGCTTCCTTTGAAATTTCTTCCATGGCTGGACGGAAGATGTATTTTATGCCCACAATTTCCTTTTTTGCCTGACGAAACAGTGGGGGTGGGGAGCGGGTGAATGGAATGAGGGAAGACAAGAGGTCTGTAGGTTCTTAAATTTTTTAAAGGATTATCTGTGTGTTTGCTTATGGAAGCATTTACAATCAGCCTCAGGGAAATGACACCACTAGCAGCTCCTTGACTTGCCAGGGAGCGTGTGCATTGTGATGTTATAAAGGTCACAGAACTTCGTTAAATTGCATTCAAAATTCAGATGCAAAGTTATACTCATTCAGAAGTGATTGTTTTTGTTCATACATTTATTATCCAACCATGATTTTTTTTAGGTTGGTCATGATGATATAGCCTAATATTAATGTTTCAAAGTTCAGTTGATTTTTGCTCTGTGTGTGTGTGTGTGTGTGTGTGTGTCTGTGTGTGTGTGTGTGTGTGTGTGTGTGAAACAAACATTTGACAAATTTTTTTCTAGTGGGAAAAAATGTATTTTTCTTCAACTTCACAGAACTTGAGTGGACTTTCCCCAAATATTACTAAACGATTCCCCTATGAGGGGAACCTCTTACATTGAAAATTTCAGCTGAAAAGGAAAAAAAAAATCAGATTGTAAGGAATGAAAGAAAACGGTGTTATTACTTAGTAACCTTAACTATTTTATCAGTATTAATTATTTATACTGTAATAGTGCCTAGAAAATCTAGCTGATATCCAGACACCGTTGTGCTAAGTGCTGTAAATAATGACACAGCCCCTATCCAGGAAACTTACATTCTATAGACATGATCCTGCAACTGACTCCACATTGGTTGTTTCCAGCACCCATGTGAAGCCCCACTGATGTCAATGGGAGTCCACCCATTGAAAGTAAACTGCAGAATCAGGGCCTAAGTAGGTTATGAAAAAAAATATATTCCCATTTTATAGATAGTGAACTGAGTCCCAGTGAGATTAGGGTCCCACTCCTGCAATTTGTTGCATGTGAATAGGGTCCTGAGTCCTTACAGAGCTCCACTGACTGATGGGAGCTCGATGTGGGGGCAAGCCTCCCTCATATGCAGTCAATTGCAGAATCAGGACCTAAGTAACTTGCTTAGAGGAAGGCTGGTGCAGAGCCCGCCCTGGAACTCAAGTCACATGAGTTCTAGTCTGCTGTCTTGACTATAAGACCATCCCTTCTCTTTAATATAGCTTTTGATACCAAGAAAATTCTATAATATGGATTTTCTAATTTTAAATGTTTTCTTTCTGATCATGAGTTATTCATGACCAGAGTACAATTTTCCTGAATTAATTTCTTATTCAAATTTCCATACTAACATTTTTTGGTGAATAATTCTTAGTCAGTAACTCATTGATAAGCAAATTCATTGCTAGTGTATGACATTCAGAATTTGAGTCATAATGACTGGACAGATATGTCACATTGTACATTTCTGTTTCCTGATTGGATAAGCATAACTCCTATAATCAGATTTAAAGTGTGGTTACTTGCAATTAGAAATTTAAAATTCACTTTCCACAAATAATCTGCAATCACAAAAAAAACGCTAGTGAACATTTCTGTCATTAAACCCATTTGTTAGAGTATTGTGGAAAGCAAAGGGTCACTAACACAATTGAAGCAATTTGTGTATAAAATGCAATAAAATATGCACAGCAATTTTGTTTGCAGTACTTTTAGGTATTCACATTTCTAACATGTACTTAAGGCACTTTTTAGGGTTATAATAGTCCTGTTGAATCTGCACTGTCAGAGTAGTCTTTCTGTTCTGTTGTATAAGAATATATATCCTATATTGACTAAAGTTCAGTTGTATGACTGTGGGATCTCAGAAGAGAATTTTGCATTTAAAATAGAATAATCACAAAAAGTCAGAAATATGCAGAAATTAACTTTTAGACAGTAACAAACAAAACGATTGAATTCTGTCTATATTGAAGTCAGGGCATGTGCATAAGCATTTTTAGTCATATCTTGATTTGGTTAATTAAGAATAATGTATGTTTAATTAAAAATATGCCCTAACTTTGACCTTTTGACAATACTATCACTAGTGAATATAAAATATTTCAACATGCAAGGAAAGGATTAATTCTAAGGGAATTATTGTTCATAAATTGGAATGATATTATCTTGTATTAAATACTGCCTGCTAATTTAATTGATAACATTGTTTCTTTTTAACAAAACCCAAGAGTGATTACAAATTTAGAAATTATTTGATACATGTATTATTTTACTTTGAGGAGGGAAAAGAGTTTTTTTTAAAATATATACAAAAATCCCACAAAACATTTGTATTCAATGTCAGGGGCAGATCCCCCATTGGTATAAGTTGGCATAGCTCATGGAAGTCCATGGAACTATGCTGATTTACACCAGCTGAGGATCTGGCCCATAGTATTTATTAATATTGAGATGTTTCAAAGAAGAAGTTGTTCAGTGGTGTTGTGACAGGTAGTCTTCCCCTTAAAAATGTGTATGCCTAGTGCTCAGCCCACTTCATCATGTGGCATGGCCCTTTAAGATTTTGAGAGAGATATACAAGGACCTAAGAAATATCGATAGAGGAAGTGGTCCTGGAGATAGATGTTGCTTGGGAGGAAATCCCATCAGTGTCTTAAAGGTTATGGATACACTGCAATTAGGCACCTGTATATTGGTCCCCTTCTCCCAGCTCACCCCCAAATTGGCTGGGTGAGAGTGAAGCTGTGCCCATACTTCTGTGCAAGGCTTCTGGCCGTGGGCCCTTAGGGTATGTCTACATACATACTCAGGCTCACAGGACTCGGACTAAGGGGCTGTTTTTAATTGACCTGTAGATGTTTTGGGGTTGGGCTGCAGCCCAAGCTCTGGGACCCTTCCACCTCGCAAGGTCCTAGAGCCCATACTCCAGCCTGAGCCTGAAGCCCTACAGTGCAATTAAACAGTCCCTTAGTCCGAGCCCTGTGAGCCTGAGTATGTATGTAGACATGTATATAGACAATTAAACAGTCCCTTAGCCCGAGCCCCTTACCCCTGGTCAGCTGTCACGGGCCAGCCATGGGTATATAATTGCAGTGTAGACAGCCTTTCAAGAGGAGTAGTGAGGGCAAAGGAAACCTAACTTGTTTAAAGACTGAGCTTGATAAGTTTATGGAGTGGCTGTTATAATGAGGTTACCTACAATGGCACATGGCCCATCCACTACCACTATTAGCAAATATCTCCAGTGGCCAGAGGTGGGACACTAGTGGGAAGAGAATTGCTTCCCAGGTGTCTGGCTGGTGAGTCTCACCCACATGCTTAGGGTGTAACTGATCACCATATTTGGGGTCAGGAAGGAATTTTCCCCAGTTTAGATTGTCAGAGACTCTGTTTTTTGTTTGTTTGTTTGTTTGTTTGTTGCCTTCCTCTGAGGCAAGAAGAGGTCACTTGCTGGTTTGAACAAAAGTAAGTGGTAGATTCTCTGTAACTTGAAGTCTAAAGACTTCATTTAAAAATGAAGACTTGAGGACTCCAGTAATGCCAAAGGTTATGTGTCTAGTACAGAAGGGGTGGGTGAGGCTCTGTGTCCTGTGATGTGCAGGAGGTCAGACTAGGTGATCATAATGGTCCCTTCTGGCTTTAAAGTTTGAGTCTATACAATAATGAAGTAGGCAGTTAGATTATGGGCTGTTCCTGGTGGCACCTTCACAGTTCATGAGAGCAGTGACATCAGAGTATATGCTCCATAACTAATCAAAGGACTATGTGACCCATTGTACCTCACACCTAAAAGAATGAGCATGATACTTGGGGGTGAAACCCTGGCCCCATTGAACTCCATTTCAACACACCCATTGATAAATAGAGCCGGAAGTTATCTTTTACATTTGAATTTGCTTGTGGGGGGCAAAAATAGTTTTCTGACAAGCAAGACGAATGAACAGATGTGAGTATGGACAAAATGGGGGATAACTTTAAAGGAAAGTGAAGATTTTCACATTACTCTGCACCCTAGTGTCAATATATTTGCACAATTGCACTGTTTAAGATTATCTCATAAAACTAGTCTGCACTATACATGCATTAGATATATATTCAAAAACTCAAGTAACAAGGAAGCGATTGCACAACTAAACTATTCTATACATGTGCAATCTGCTTTTCGTAATACTGTCAAGTGCATATGTAGGTGGTGGTGTTTTTTTTTAAACCTACCTTGTTTGTTCTCTAATTACTTAGGAGCTCTAAATGTTATCTGATGAAAAATGTAATGGATATAATTAAGGGAAAGTAAATTAACTGTATAATTTAATTGGATCCAGTAAGTAATGCAGTCAGTATTGTTCACTGTCATATACAAGTGAACTCCAATTAGAATTGACCTTTTGCATGTTAATTTGAAAATGATTGCAATATGTGATCCACTTCACAAGAGTAACTTTATGAAACGTTTTATAAGGAGTTCGTACTGCGGAAAGGGAATGTATCATCTTTAGGTTATTTTGTAAGCTTGTTAACTTAATGCATAACATATATTGCATTTATGTTTCTATTAATCCACTTCTGAGGACTGCAGTATTGGTCCTTTAGATTCTTGGTAATGTATGTTTGTAGAATGAGAAACTGTCCCAAGATTGTATATGCATTCCTTCATGTGATCAGTTCTGAATGTTTTTTTCCTTTTGAATATGAGCTTACTGCACCTTACTCATTGAACTTGGAATTATATTCCACTTATTTTGATTTTCAGACTGTAAATGAGGAGATAAGAAATACATCTAGATGCATATGTATATGATTGTTTAGGTTGTTTTGAGACTCCAAAATGTTTATAAAATTATAGAACACTGGATTTTTCAGACAGAGAGAAATGAAATCTGAGGATAATTGAACACAGCCACATTTTCCAAATGCATTATGATGAGAGAAAGACCTGTTGAATATCTCTCTCCCCCTCTCTATGGCTTAAATTCAGAATCTAATACATAGTGCTGCTTACCAATGATACTATCAGAGGTCTAATGTCTTGCACTGGAAATCAACATGAGAAATACTGTATAGGAACAACAAGGAGACCTTTAGATTTCTTGTTCAAAGGTAGGATAAAACACTAGTGCTCTGGAATTTGCA
Organism: Emys orbicularis; assembly: GCF_028017835.1. Taxonomy (NCBI): domain Eukaryota; kingdom Metazoa; phylum Chordata; order Testudines; family Emydidae; genus Emys; species Emys orbicularis. The sequence goes on along the minus strand of NC_088687.1, from coordinate 76,775,739 downwards.
CTGGTGGGTTCATGATGGTTCTCATGAAATGATTGTTGATCTCAATCATATAGTGCAAGTGCACATCCTCAACTCAGTGGTATCTCCTCATGCCTGGATACAGCATTTCAGGGGGTCATCATCTATGGCATCCTGTTGGGATCTTCCTTATATCTGCATCTTCTCTCAATGCCCTGTCTGGGTGTGCTGTCTTGGGCCTCCAGCCAGGTCACGTAGCAATATAAACCCCTTTCGGGGTAGCACACACAGTTCCAAATAAAAGTCCAAACAAATCTTAAAACTAACAGCACTTCTGCCCCTCTCAGGCTTCAGTGTAGTTCCCTTATTGGATCTACCCAAATCTGCTCCTGCGCTGTTTTTCTGCTGTTATCAGTCTGCTTAAACCCCATCCCAGGGCTTCTTTCCACCACAAAGACCTGTCTTCTCTGCAGACTCTCTCTCCAACTGAGCTGCCTCAGTCTACTTATAAGGCCTACCTCTGATTTCTCTTGCCAGGGGACAATTAGTTTATGCAAAGCATGACTAATTGGGTCCTTTCCCTTGCCTTGCAGGTGATGGGAGTTAAGCCCCATCATGGATGGCCACAAACTAACTCTGAAATGTTTTTGGAGATCTGAGTTCAGAAATTCTCATACCTACAAGGGAAGTTCCCTCCCCCTGCCTTCACAGGCTATCTTTCCTTCTTTCCCTAGCCATCTCCCATCAGTCCTCAGGTTTTCCTTACAAACTGTTTTCTTCTGTGAGAATCTAGTTGCATCTTCTGCCCTTCACTAGGTCATCACCTCATCTGCTCACCTCATCCTCAGCCTTTGGAATGGAGTGAAGGCCCGACCCTGTAGAGAAACAGGCCAAAAACAAATTTAAACCCTCATTTTCCCACTGCAATTGGCTCTACACTAAGCCACAAGGACAGGTGCGCCCCATAAAAACTGAAGGGGTGCTAGGGAACTCTGAAGGATTTTAGCAACCAAAGAGAAGGAAGGAGCTTCAAATCATAGCCAGGCCGAGTCCGCCCTTCTCTCAAATCAGAAGATTGGGAGGCAGCTGATTGGTGCCTAAGGTTGTGGAAGCATGATTTTTCTGGTTGGTATGCTTATCCCAAGCCACATATCCCAAGCAGAAAAATCATGCCATAGCAGCCTGTTTGAAGTGAAAAAGGGAACTCAGTCAAAACTTATGGAATCAGTAGAGATTCCTATTGACCCTATGAAAAACCAATACCACCATCAACGTCAAATGCATTTTAATTCTTTACCATTTGCTAAATGGGCCATAGGTAGAGCTGGTTGGAAGTTACGACAGAAAAGTTTTTCAGTGAAAAATGCTGATGTGTCAAGAAGGATTCTGGTCAAAAACAAAGAGAGAGAGGGAGAGACAGCAAGAGACATCCTAAGTAGCCAATAGTTTGGTGGTTTGGGTACTCAAATGGGCAGTAGGAGAACCTGCTTCAAGTCCCTGCTCTGCCTGATTCAGAGCAGCGACTTGGACCTGTCTTCCACATTCCAGGAGAGTGCCGTAACAACTGGAATATAGACTCAGTCTCTCTCTGGGCCAATGAATATATACAATTCTTTATGCAAAGTGGAAAAGTTCCAGTGGTTGAGACTGACACTAGCTTGTTGGTTAGTGACCAAATCTGAGATGTGGGAGATCTAGGGCACATCTACACTGCCCTGCAGTTCGGACTACAGGAGTATGAATAGCAGTGCACACAAAGTGTTGCATTGCAACTCGCCCATCTGAATGCTGCAGGTGCGAACTAAAAGATTCCTAGTTTGAATAAATGTAATCATCTTCAAACAGGATTACATTTATTCAAACTAGGATAGTTTTAGTTCACACCCACAGCATCCACCCAGGGGAGTTGCAATGCAGCCCTTTATTGGGCACTGCTATTCACATCCCTGTAGTCCAAACTGTGGGGCAGTGTTGATATGCTCAATGTTCAAATACCTGCTCCTTTTGAGACAGAGCGGGGCTTGAACCTGGGTCTCTGACACCCCATATGAGTGCCCTAACTGTTGCAATATTGGCTATTCTGGGATAGGTCTCTCTCATTTTTTTCCCTCATGAAAAATTTCAAAAGGTCTCCATTTCATTCTGCTACAGAACAAAAACTCATTCCAAAACATTGAATTGTTTGTGAAACAGAATTCCTGTTTTCTAATCAGCCCCTAACCATAAGATCCTTGATAATCAGCTGAACTCTACAGGCCTGGCTCAAACCCCATTGAAGTTGATGGAAAGACTCCCACAGATGTCACTGAACTTTGGATCAGGCCTTAAAAGAGGATTCAATCCTAAATACTTTGCATACATTTGACAATTGTTAAACAAGTGGGTGAGGTCAGTGTTTGTAAATTTCATGTCTCTGCTTCTGTTAAGAAGAAAATTTTCCAGACAAGTAGAGTATTTTGTTACTTTGCCTGACAAAACCAGGAGAAGAAAGTTATATTTTGACATTTAGAACCAACAGCTACATATTGTTTGAAATTTTAAGTTGTTACATGGATCACTCAGGTAAAGGGTAAAGTGTCTCCCTCCCCCCTCTCCTCTGGAAACTAGAAAAACAGCTAGAACCTATTGTACAGGACGCTGTACCTATGATCTTTGCAACTTGACAGTTTCAGAGATAAGCTGTCTTCACACATACTTTACTAATGAACTGGTAGCTGTATATTCATTTTTCAGCCTCTGCTATACTTGAAAAACATTGACTTTATGCCAGAATAAGGGTTTAAAAAGATTGTTTAAAAAGATTCATCTACTTTGAAAGTCGGTCTCTTGACATTCATTGTAATGGGAACAAGTTTATAATGCATATGACAGTAGAAAAGAAATTATAGGAAGTTATGTGGCCATATGCTACCCTATGTGAATTTTTCCCATATAGGGGGCAAGAAACAGTTTTTACACTCAAGAGTTTTCTGGTCCCAAGGACCTCCTAACCTCCATGGAATGAAGCAGTTCACACTATTCTGCAGTTCACACTTAGGAAGACTCACAAAGATAATCCGGTAGTTTGCAGGATCAGGCTGTTAGAAAGTATTATCTTACCAAGGACATACATTTGGTTGCATGCTCAGAAAGTTTCTTATATTATATGGTTCTATGCTTGTGCATCTTACAAGTGTGTGTTTTCGGTAAGCTACGGAACCCAAGCCAACAACTTCTAACACACACTCTGCAAAAACAATAGAGACATATATATTTGTCAGAATAGGCCAATTCTGAACTGGTACATCCAAATGATGTTAATGCAGTTACTGATTCCACGTTATCCACAGGTATCATACAAGCTCTTTACAAACATTTTTATTTTGGATGGACCAGGTACAGATGGTATTTTAGGTACAGCTGGTAATGCCACCTATGATTAAAGTTGCATGACACTTCCCATTATAATACCTCATTTTCCATTGCTTATAACTTGACTAAACTTTAACTGTTTGGGCTGAAATGTTACATATTGAGCATTTGTCTCAGGCTGAATTTGTTTTTTTCAAAATTTTTAGTCACAATGATTTAACTGTTTCTGAAAACAAGTCTAGAGAATGCTATACATGCCATTGAAATATCTCCTACATTGGGGGGCTGAAAGGACTAAGGCGGAGTCTAAGACTGCTGAGGAGAAATCCCCAGCAGCTGACCCATGGGTGCTTTCTGCTCTTTGCACTTTGACTGTGATATGGGACATGAAATGTTAAACCAGTGAATTTTTTTGACTTTGGAGAGAGTTTTTTTTTTTTTTTTTGTGAGATGGAGAAGGAAACAAAACTCCCACACCATTTCCAGGAGAAGTTTTATACTTTAGCATGGGCCAATGCAGTTTTGCCAACAAAAGTTTTTAAAAAATATAATTTATCACTAATGTGAAATTTGAAAATTAAAGACAAATTTGTTACCACCACAAAATTTCACAATGCATTTTCTTTCCTCACAATTCACTATGTATTTGAAAATTCTCTTTTGTTGCTGACCTTCCAAAGAAGAGTAAAAACTGAGAACATTGAGAAAAACAAAAAAACCCCAACACAGCTGGAGTCAGCAGCCTGATCAGCACACTACATCTGCAAATACTTATGTAGACTAGTCCCATTGGCTTCAGTGGGATTATTCATGGGTGTGAAGTTATTCACATGCTTAAGTGTTTAAGATCAATACCCAAAAAAGTATCTTTAAAAAACAGATGTTTCAAATAATCAAATCTTCATTGTTCTGAAGATATCACATTAATGAAAAATGCTGTTAAAAATTACCATAAAACTGAAAGTTCTAGATTCCCTTCTGTGCCAGAGTACTGCTTGACAAAAGGAAGAGTGGAAGTTGAGGGACAGGCACCAGGGAGCTAGTTATAGCTCTCTGGTCCTTAGCTCAGCCCCAAAGAGACTTCAAGCAGCAGCAGGCTGCTTGTAGATCTCCCAGTGATGTGGAGGCCTTTAATGGATCTGTGCCAGGAGAGGATGGGCCTATGGATCATTGCTCCTCCATGTCCCTGCCAAGCCCTCCCACCTAAAACACACCTCTTACAACAAGAGAGAAGCACTCAGATCCCACACAGAGTTGCCCCCTGACAGGGGAATTCTTTTCTGGCCATTAGCAGCCTGTGTGTGGCCCGAGCACTGCCTGAGTGGCCCAAAAGAAGCATAACAGATTAGAGAATCTGGCCATAAGAAAAGACGCTTTTAATTGCTCTGTGAGGAGATCCAGTGCGCCACAAACATTGTACTAATATACTGCTAGCTGTATATTTTATTCAATTTTCAATGTCTGCTTAAAAACATGATTTCCCTTGCCTTTATTTTATGCATTATATCAGTACCTTTTATTCAGAGAATTCTTTGCTTCCAGGAACATCCTGAAGTGACACAATGCTGATCCCACTGAAGTCAATGAGAGTATATTTAGCAACAAGATTTGAGTCTATATAAAAAGGGTTAACATCAAACACATTATTAAAATACAGCCACCTCCAGGGTAGAATATGGCAGCCATCAGTGCTATCATTTTTTTTTTTTTTGAGAGAGAAAGTAAATAATGTATCAATTTTTAAATATGATAGAATTTAGACTGACAAAATGCAATTATCCAAGTTGGAACTTGGCAAGACACTGGGATTAATACCATTAGAACTGCAAAAGTGACACAAGATTTTTAAAGATGAAAGTAATCAATTTTATATCTAATCCAAAAGATGGCTTCTGTAAAAGCACAATCCTAGTAGCACCATGTTGTGTCATTTGTTTAGTACTGTTTTAGAGTAAATTACCCATTGGATTTACCACATCATCTGCTGCAATATCTGAGTTCCAGTTGATAATCTCCCATCCAGATACTGAGTAGGCTGAAATCTGCACATATGATGGGCTAAAAATATGATCTCACGCACATTAGTAAAAAGTCCTGATTCAACAAAACACTTGAGCACATGCTTAACTTTAATCACATCTTTAAGGGCTTTGCTGAGTCTAAATTGATGTGGGCACAATGGCAAAATGAGGACAGACACATGCATTGTATTAAATGGCAGGCCACAACTTTTGTAAAACTTTAACACAGGGGATGAATGCTACCCACCCATAAACCACTCTCTCCTATACCAGATAATTAATTGGTTCCAGTGTGAAGATTACAGGGCTCCTTACCATGTAATCCATAATGCAGGGTATGCTTTCCTCAGCCTACCCCTCAGGACTTAGCTCTGAGTCCTAGCACCCTACCCCACACACGGGGGATAGAGAGTGCAGCAGAGTGGGGACCTCAGCCTGGAGCCCAAAAGATCTAACCTTACCCATAAACCTAAGACCCATCACCAAAATCCCAGGTATATTACCTCTGGGAACTATTCATTGTACACCTCTACCCCGATATAACGCTGTCCTCGGGAGCCAAAAAATCTTACCGCATCATAGGTGAAACCGCGTTATATCGAACTTGCTTTGATCCGCCGGAGCGCGCAGCCCCCCCCCCCCCCGAGTGCTGCTTTACCACGTTATATCTGAATTTGTGTTATATCGGGTCGCGTTATATCGGAGTAGAGGTGTATTATCTTAATTGCACTAGAAACCAGCCACAAGTTGCAAGAAATAAACAACTCCACCCCAGTACCTCATTTAGGAACTAAGCACATTCCTACTTAACTCACTGACTTGAAAGTGGTGTGGGAAAGGCAAAAAACTCCTGGTCCTCTGCCAATTGGCCTATGTGAGAAAAAAATCCTTTCTGACCCCCTAAACAAGTGATCAGTTAGACACACATCATCTGTCAGGCTGACTTCCCATTCCTAGTTTGGATGGATAGAGTGGACTGCTAGAACAGCCATCACAGCCAGCCCCCATGCAGGATTAAATCTCGGAAACAGCAAACAGAGCTGTAAATGGGAGGAGTTTGAGTGGGAGTTCTGTTGGAGGAGAAGGGAGGAGCAAGTCCCTGGTCCTTAGGGGCAGTGAGCTTTTTGTGGGTGTTGTGTGTTTTTTCTGTCTTGTTTTTTTCCCCCCTTTCTTCAGTTTGTAGAGCAGGGATAGGCAACCTATAGCACGGATGCCAAAGGCGGCACGTGAGCTGATTTTCAGTGGCACTCACACTGCCCAGGTCCTGGCCACCGGTCCGGGGGGCTCTGCATTTTAATTTAATTTTAAATGAAGCTCCTTAAACATTTTAAAAACCTTATTTACTTTACATACAACAATAGTTTAGTTATATATTATAGACTTATAGAAAGAGACCTTCTAAAAATGTTAAAATGTATTACTGGCACATGAAACCTTAAATTAGAGTGAATAAATGAAGACTTGGCACACCACTTCTGAAAGGTTGCCGACCCCGTTGTAGAGGCTGGTAGGGGTGAGTGTGCTGTGAGGGAAGCACAGTTCTGGTTAGGGGGGCAGGACTTTCCTGATTAGGGGGCCATAAAGGTAGCCAAACAGACAGACAGCAGCATAGGAGCACAAACAGAGCTGTAAACAGGGGAGTTTGAATGGGAGTTTGTAAGGGGTGTTTGGCGGTGGTGTGTGTGTGGTGTTCTGGTTTTGTTTTGGTGTTTCTTTGGGTCTTTGGTTGTTTTCTTTGTTGTTGTTGTTGTTGACCAAGACACTGGCATTAATACTGTAGAACTGAAAAAAGTGCCACAAGCCTTTTAAAGATCTGGAGAACAGAAGGGCGTGCTGTCTGCCGGGAGCTACAATACGGAATGTGGACCTAAGGCTGAAGAGGATCCTCATGGGAGCAGGAAAGAATCCACTGAATGTGGAGGAGGCTTGGAAGTACTTTAAGTCAAAGTTGCAGAAGCTATCTGAAGCCTGCATCCCAAGCAAGGGGGGAAAATTCATAGGGAAGGGCTTCAGACCAAGCTAGATGAGCAAGCATCTCAAACAGGGGATTAAGAGAAAGCAGAAAGCTTACAAGAAATGGAAGATGGAGGGGATCTGACCTCTTGGAGGTCAGAAAATGTAGGGATATAGTGAGAACTGCCAAAAGCCAAGCAGAGTTGGACTTTGCCAAGGGAATTAAAACCAATAGTAAAAGGTTCTACAGTCATATAAATAAGAAGAAAACAAGAAAAGAAGAAGTGGGACCACGAAGCACTGAGGATGGGGTAGAGATTAAAAAGTAATCCAGGCATGGCCCAACACCTAAACAAATACTTTGCTTCAGTTTTTAACAAGACTAATGAAGAGTTTAGGGGTAGGGCCGTGGCTAATGGCAACGACAATATGGAGGTAGAAATTACTACATCTGAGGTGGAAGCCAAACTGAAACAGTTTAATGGGACTAAATAGGGGGTCCTGGATAATCTCTATCCAAGAATATTAAAAGAACTGGTGTGTGAAATTGCAATCCCAATAGCAAGGATTTTTAATGAAGCTGTAAACTCAGGATTGTACCCTATGAATTGCTAATATAGCTCCTATTTTTAAGAAAGGGGGAAAAAAGTGATTCAAGAAACTACAGGCCTGTTAGTTTGACCTCAATTGTATGCAAGGTCTTGGAACAAATTTTGAAAGAGAAAGTAGTTAAAGACATAGAGGTGAAAAGTAATTGGGATAAAATACAACATGGTTTTACAAAAGGTAGATCGTGCCTGACCAAGCTGATCACCTTCTTTGAGAAGATAACTGATTTTTTAGACAAAGGAAATGCAGTAGATCTAATCTACCTGGATATGGGAAATTATTAGTTAAATTGGAGAAGATGGGGAGTAATATGAGAACTGAAAGGTGGATAAGGAACTAATCTTATTTAATATTTTTATTACTGACTTTGGTACAAAAAATGAATGTGCGCTAATAAAATTTCTGGATGACACAAAGTTGGGAGGTATTGCCAATACAGGTGAGGACCATAATATCCTAAAAGAAGATCTGATGACCTTATAAACTGAAGTATTAGAAATGGGATGAAATTTAATAGTGCAAAGTGCAAGGTCATTCATTTAAGGACTAACAACAACAAGTTTTGCTATAAACTGCAGACTTATCCATTGGAAGTGACAGAGGAGGAGAAAGACCTGGGTGTATTGGTTGATCACGGGATGACTATGAGCCACCAATGTGATGCAGCCACAAAAAAAGGCTAATGCAGTTCTAGGATGCATCAGGCGAGCTGTTTCTAATAGAGACAGGGAAATGTTAGTATCATTATCTAAGGCACTGGTGAGACCTCCTCTGGAATGCTGTGTGCAATTCTAGTCTCCCATGTTTATGAAAAATGAATTCAAACTGAAACTGCCAAAAAGAATGGCTGCTAGGATGACCCATGGAATGGAAAACCTACCTTATGCAAGGAGACTCAAAGAGCTTGGCTTGTTTAGCCTAACCAAAAGAAGGCTAATTGCTCTCTATAAATACATAGAGGGATAAATACCAGGGAGGGAGAGGAGTTATTTAAGTTAATCACCAATGTGGACACAAGAACAAATGGATATAAATTGTCCATCAACCAGTTTAGGCTCGAAATTAGACAAAGATTTCTAACTATCAGAAGTGTAAAGTTCTGAAACAGCCTTCCAAGGGGAGCAATAGAGGCAAAAACCCTAACTGGCTTCAAGACTGTGCTTGATAAGTTTATGGAGGGATGGTATGATGGGACTGTGTATGATGGCATGTGGTCCATCGGTGACTGCCAGTAGCAAAAATCCCCAACATCTGGTGATGGGACACTAGCTGGGGACAGCTCTGAGTTACTACAGAGAATTCTTTCCCAGGTATATCTGCCTGGTGGATCTTGTCTACATGCTCAGAGTCTAACTGATCACCCTATTTGGGGTCAGGAAGGAATTTTCCCCTGGGTCAGATTGTCAGAGACCCTGGGTTTTTTTGCCTTCCCCTGCAGCATGGGGCACAGGTCACTTGCAGGTTTAAATTAGTGTAAACAGGCCCACTGACGGGGGGGGACAAAGGGGGAAATTGCCATGGGGCCCGGGTGATTTAAAAGGGCTCAGGGGTCCCCGGCCACTGCTGACAGCAGCGCAGTAGGGCTAAGACAGGCTTCCTGATCCCCTCGATCTGTGCCGTTCCTGGAAGCAGCTGACATGTCCCTGTGGCCGGTGGGGGGTGGGGGCTAGGGGGTCTCCGCTTGCTGCCCTGCCTCAAGTGCTGACTCCGCAGCTCCCATTGGCCAGGAACTCTGGCCAATGGGAGCTGCGGGGGCAGTGCCTGTGGGCAGCGGCACGCGGAGACTCCCTGAGCACCACGCCTAGGAGCCGCTGCCAGAGGGGTGTGCCAGTTACTTTCAGGAGCCGCCCAAGGTAAGCACCGGCCCCCTGACCCCTTCCTGCACCCCAACCCCCTGCCCCAGCCTAGAGCCTGCACCCCACACCCAAACTTCCTCCCAGACTCCTCCTGCACCCAAACTCCCTCCCAGAGCCCGACCCCTGCACCCCCTCCCGCACCCAAACTCCCTCCCAGAGCCCGCACCCCACACCCCCTCCCACACCCAAACTCCCTCCCAGAGTCTTGCACCCAAACTGTCCCCTCCCCCCCGAGCCTACACTCCAACCCCTAGCCCCAGCCTGGTGAAGGTGAGTGAGGGTGGGGGAGAACGAGTGATGGAGAGAGGGGGGATGGAGTGATCAGGGGGTGGGACCTCGGAGAAGTGGTGGGACAGGGGCGTGGTCTCAGGGAAGGGGTGGGGCAGGGCAGGGCAAGGGTCTTTGGGTTTGCACAATAAGACAGTTGGCAACCCTACCAGGTGGGCATGTGGAAACCCTGGCTGTGCCAGAAGAGCACACCCAGCAGCCCAGCCGGCAGGTTGCTGGGCACCAGCCAGCACAGGCGCAGCACCACCCAAATGTCAGGTCGGACACGGTTTGTGGGTACGTGGGGGGCCCATTGACTGTTCTGCCGTGAATTTTTTATGTCAATGGTTGTCCAGCTGCTTCTTTAATGTTAACACCTTCATAAATTGAGGAAAATGTTAAAAAAATTGAAAAGGAAAAATTGAGTAGTTCTCACCACAATATTTTGTAGAATTGTTTTAAACAATCATTTATGACAACACTTTTTGACTTTTCTGACAATCACCATCTCCTCTCTACAGAGTCACAAAACAATCAACGCTACCTCTGTACTTGAAGCAGAGATTATGATTTATTTGCTTAGAGAAAAAGGTCTTTAACTTCCCTTCCTGAGCATGAGCAGGCATAAGCATATCTGTTATATCAAAAATTCATGCTCATGCAGTTATCAAGGTTCATGAAATGAAAGTCGTATTTCAAATACCTGCCCATTGCAATTCCCGGCCTTTATTCCTGATACACACTGATGTGGTGTTTGGGAGACACTCTTCTGTCTCACTGATTTTAGAGGCAGCATAATTAATTGAAAATCCCTATGTTCAAAATTTTTCTTTAATGACATGTTAGAAAATGTCACATAATTTTTCTAACTGACTAGTTTAAAATGCTACAAAATGTAGCAAGTGTGAAAGGAAATGCTATGAAATGTCATACCGCACACATAGAGCATTTGACCTCATCTATATTCCTCTGCCCTCTGCCCTCTAGCACAGATAAAGCACATCTGACATTTGATATTTTGTGTGAGAAAATATCTCACTGAGCGTTGTCACAACCAAGTGTGTCCAATTTTTTCCTCACTGCACTAAGCATGTAGAAGCTCTGTGAATCAAAAAGTATGAATATTTCTTCAGATCATAAATCTTTCCCTTCTTTGAACCACTGCTGCCTATAAAAGATAAATGTATTCAACAGCTCAGGTAGAGTGCTATAAATACTAAATAAATAAGTGCCTTCACTGGAAAACAGTACATCTTCTGCCTTTAACATCACCATCTATCAAGTTCCTTTCCCCCCTTAAAACTACTGGAAGCCCCTAGAGCCAGAAGGACTCCCCCAGCAGCCTCTGTAACAGCTATACAGCAGCACAATGGGCTATGGGGGAAATCCCCTTTCACGGTCTCCAGGAGCTGGACCAGATTAGGAGGGTGGGGATGACATGTCCCTTCCTCCGGGTCTTGTGGACTCAGAGGGAGGTAAAATTCCCAGGGACAGAACAAGCACCTGCAGTCAGAGGAACTCCCCCAGTAGCAGCCAGAGTAAGAAGTAAAAAGAACAGGAGTACTTGTGGCACCTTAGAGACTAACAAATTTATTAGAGCATAAGCTTTCGTGGGCTACAACCCACTTCTTCGGATGCATATAGAGTGAAACATATATTGAGGAGATCTATATACACAAATACAGAGAGCATGAACAGGTGGGAGTTGTCTTACCAACTCTGAGAGGCCAATTAAGTAAGAGAAAAAAAACTTTTGAAGTGATAATCAAGATAGCTCAGTACAGACAGTTTGATAAGAAGCAAGTGTGAAAATACTTACAAGGGGAGATAGATTCAATGTTTGTAATGGCTCAGCCATTCCCAGTCTTTATTTAATCCTGAGTTGATTGTGTCTAGTTTGCATATCAATTCCAGCTCAGCAGTCTCTCGTTGGAGTCTGTTTTTGAAGTTTTTCTGTTTTAAGATAGCCACCCGCAGGTCTGTCATAGAATGGCCAGACAGGTTAAAGTGTTCTCCCACTGGTTTTTGAGTATTATGATTCCTGATGTCAGATTTGTGTCCATTAATTCTTTTGCGTAGAGCAGCACTAGGGGCAGAACAGCCCTCTTCCACCCACCAGGATGTAGACCAGATCCCTGGGGAGGAACCCTTTCTCCCAGCTTCACAGCCCCTTGACATTTGTGATGTTAATCACATATTGACTTCTTTAGTTTAGACCTGGGGCATTATTATCTATAGCTGATAGGCTGTTTGCTCTAACCTCCTCCTGCCCCCTCCATGACTATTCCCCCAAACTCACTCCCTCTTCTCTCCATCTTTCCCTTCCTCTTCTGTCTCTTCCTTGCTTTCCCCATCTCCCTTTTTCTCTCCCCCTCCCTTGCTCCTTTTAACTCCTCATCTCTCCCTGGTTGTAAAGCAGGTATTCTAATGTTTCCTTTTCTCCAAACCTTTGTCTTATCTATTTAATAAGCTCTTCAGGGAAGGAAGCATCTTCCACTATGTGATTGTACAGTTCCAGCACACTGGTGCCCCAATCTTTGCCAGGGCTACCATTATTAATAAAGAAAGAAAGAAAGAAAGAAAGAAAGAATCACTTTCTGTCTTTCCTTCTCTTACATTTAAAAGAATAGGACAAACAAAACAGAAACAAACAAACAAGAATCATGGAAGAGGAATATTGGGTAGAGCTAGGTGAATAACTGATTTTTTGGTTCTCTGGCAGGTCCAGAATTGGGGCAGGGGATGGATTTTAGTATAGAATGTGCTGTGTCTCTGTGGAGTAACTCATCTAGGAGGGTCCAGAAACATCCAGAATAGGGTGTGGCAGTTTCTAGACATGCTGAGTAGCTGTTTCTGAAATTATTCCATGATGGGCAAGGAATCTTGTGGGTTCCACACATAATTACCATTTAAGAGCTGAGCCAATAGGAACTAAGATGGGGAAAAGGCTATAAATAGAAGTTAAAGGCAGACCTGTGGACTCAGAGGCTGATTGACTAAGATCAAGAGATATGTCTTCTGTGAGGGCTGGGTCCCAAAGCCTGTACCAGTTTGGATACAGGCTGTAGATTTCTGTTTCACCAGCAACTAAGGTAGCCAATTATTAACCCAAGGACTGGAATGCTGCTGGCTGTGGAGATCCCTAGACTGTTCGGATTCCAAAGTGTTTGGAAAAGAAATGAGATGGTGCCTTTCTTCTCAAGTTCTGAAGAATCCAGATGACACACACTACATATTATGGTCACACTATAAAGACTGACTAATCATCTCTAAAAGAAGATCAGAGGGGAATGTGTTTCTGTGGGAGTGCTAAAGTATAGAAGTGTAAATGTTAATCTGGAACCTTATATTTAAATATATAAAACAGAAACAAGTCTGTGTCAGAAACACTGATAAATTTACTAACAGCTTTTATTTAAAAGTTATTTATGGTATTCCAAATGCCATTTACAGTGTTTTCTGTGTATACAAAATGTTTGTTTTGCTAAGAAACTGTACCCTACTCTCTCTTTTCAGGTCACTCAGAACTATTAACACCTACTTATCAGAGATTTTACATACAATAGCCCTGAGATTTAACTCTGTGTAATGCTTTCTGATAGGACAGATCTCTGGCCTATACTTCAGCAAGGAGTTAAGCTGAGAGGTGCGTAAAGAAGGGGGAGTGCAATAGTGTTCTAATCTAAATAATATTGCTTCAACATCCACCTTCCCCGTTACAAATGGAATGGATCAAATTCAGAGGCAACCTACATTGAACAGTAGAACCTCAGAGTTACAAACACCACAGTTACGAGCTGACCAGTCAACCACACACCTCACTTGCAACCAGATGCATATAATCAGGCACCACCAGCAAAAAAGCACAATACTGTGTGTCATAGATTTCACCCCCACTCTGAACTTTAGAGTACAGATATGGGGACCTGCATGTGAACCCCTAAGCTCAATTAACAGCTTAGATCTGGTCTGGCTGCCACCACCCAAATAGTTTGAGTCATTTGGGAAACTCTGTCTTCCCCCCAAAAACCTTTCCCTCCCTGGGTAGCCTTGAGAGACTTCTTCACCAATTTCCCGGTGAACACCGATCCAAACCTTGGATCTTAACACAAGGAGAATTTAACTATCTCCCCTCCTTTCCCCCACCAATTCCTGGTGAGTCCAGATCCAATCCCCTTGGATCTTAAAAACAGGGGGAAATCAATCAGGTTCTTAAAAAGAAGGCTTTTAATTAAAGAAAAGAAAGGTGAAAGACAAACCTCTGGGAGAGATTAGCATACCAGCTACTCTCACAGACAACAGATTCAAAACACAGAGGTTGTTCCCCTGGGCAAAACTTAGTTACACAAAAGAATACCCAATTTGATTATTCCCCTAATGCACAAGACAAGTTACAAAAAGAAAATAAACAAAACCTATTTATTCCTTTTCTAATACTCACTACTCTGATAAGAAGCTGATTCCTTGATCTTTTCCACTCCGGCCGAAACTGAAACTGACCCAGACAAAGGGAACTTCCCTCCTTCCTTTTGAAACATTTTGTCCCCCCATTGGTTCCTCTGGTCAGGAGGCTAGGTGAACTTCTTAACCCTTTACAGGTAAAAGAGGTATTAACTCTTAACTATCTGTTTATGACACTGTGTTAAATGTAAACTACTAAAAACATAAAGGGAAAGCAGCATTTTTCTTCTGCATAGTAAAGTTTCAAGGCTGTATTAAGCCAATGTTCAGTTGTAAACTTTTGAAAGAACAATCATAACATTTGTTCAGAGTTGCGAACATTTCAGAGTTATGGACAACCTCCATTCCCAAGATGTTCATAACTCTGAGGTTCTACTGTATTTTGCATGGCAAACAGAATAGTGAGAGAATAACTTACATGCTGAGATAGACTAAGAATGAGGTTTCAGAAGGAAACACAAAGCAGGAGGGTAGGAAAGTATAAAATATACCTGCAGAGCCTTCTAGTCTATCTTACAACTTCCTACATCCTCATGTTTGCTTTTCACTGCTAAAACCTTGCCCCTTCTGCCTCCTCAGCAAGTATATTTTATCTTTTCATTTATGTATTACTAACATGGAATTAAAACCAAGAATAGTAAATACCACAAATATCAAAGAAAGAGGGGGTAGAACATTTTAAATCTTCTTTAATTAATTATAAGGGTCAAGCCCTTAGTAAACAAACTATAGTTATTAATATCAACCCACTTTTACATTACAGCATTATACAAAATATTGTTCACAGTTATCTAACGTAAGTGACAATAGGGGCAATCCTTCTCTTTGACATTCAAAGCCATAACAGAGTTGTGTAAATGTCCTTTTAAAACTTAAAGTCACATAAAAATAAAAGTGGGTTCAGGTTTCATTTCAAACTTGAAACTCACTTAAGGTTCATTACCAGGAACCTTCCATTTTCTGGTTTCAGAGTAGCAGCCGTGTTTGTCTGTATCCGCAAAAAGAACAGGAGTACTTGTGGCACCTTAGAGACTAACAAATTTATTTGAGCATAAGCTTTCGTGGGCTAAAACCCACTTCATCGGATGCATGCAGTGGAAAATACAGTAGGAAGATTATATATATATATATATATATATATACACACACATATATATATATACACACACACACACACAGAGAACATGAAACAATGGTCCATTTTCTGTTATACTTTCCTGCTGTTGCCCATTCCCCCTCATCTCTCTCCCCCCATATCATCTGGACCTTCTGCTGCCTGGACAATTAAGCTATGCCCACTTATAACCAACACAATCCCCACTGATGTAACCTCTGATTTTGGCACGTCATGATTTTAGAGGTACTGTTTTTCCAGATTTTCTGGCTGTCACACTAGAGTGTCATGTCTTATGGCGGTTGAGTCAGTAGCAATGTTTTGTAAAGCTTAATGAGAAATGACTAATACAATCAAACATTACAACATTGACATGCATTAGCCAAGAATATATATTCACAATACCCCAATTTCCTTACTGTTAAGGATTAGTTCCCTTATTTCACATTTGTAAAATATAGAACTGGGGAGAGTGTGTGTGTGTGGGGGGGGGGGGTAAGGGTGTGAATAGTATAGAAGAGTGAAAGAGGATGAGGGTAAGAGCAAAAATATCATTTGGTTACTCTATTTAACCATATGCATGTCATAGTGGCTCAGGTAACGTTATTTTGATATGTCTAAATAAGGAAGATAAAGGTATAAAGGGAGACACTTATTATAGAAATCAATGTACATTTCACAATAATTGTATAATACTTGCTCATAATGTTACCATATATATTTTTATTTCTGTATTTTATATGGACAACATTAGATAGAAAAATGTATTTTATTTGAAAAAAAATTGTTGAGCACAGGGGATTTGAATTCATAAAACTACAATTCAGTCTGAAAGCATCCATAGAAATTGATGAGGAGGACAAAGGAAATTATAATACACACACATACCCTTAATTCCTGTTTTTATATATAACAGGAGTCAAGAGTAAAAATATTATAGGTATGTTGTAATTTCCCCCCAAAGAAATATTGCAAACCCAGGAAATTCAGAGTTAAGATTAAATTTTAAACAAATCTAAATTTATTAAAGTATGGAAATGCACAGTTGAGGTAACCTTAACTTCATACTGTGGAGATGCCACAAAACTATATAATTATGATTAGGGCATAAAAGTGTTTGTTTTACTGGATTAGATTAAATTGGTATTTAAAGAGAGAGGATTTTTCCTCTCCATTGATGGTGTCACTACAGGGCAGAGTTGTCAGGTGCCACCACCTTCACTAAGGACAGCCAGGCTTCACTCCCACTGTTCCTCCTCCTTCCCCCACCCACAAGGGGTGGTGGCTACTTTGAAAAAGTGTATCTTTGCTAAGGATATTTCTAGTCTCACTTCCATTGAGAACAAGAGATGGCAGCCATTTTTAAAGAGTGAAGTTCTTCATGGAATTCACTACAGAAGAATATTATTCATCAACTTCTGCTGAAGAAGAAACTTTCAGTTATGAAGAATAATGGAGGGGTGGGGGGAAGTGACCATTAATCCTTAAAAAAAAATCTTCAAAATGTAGACTATTCATAAGATTTCAATTAGTTTTAACTATACGGGAAGTGTGAAGAGTCTTATTCTATATTCAGGACACAAAAGATCTGACACTGGGTGATACATTTTTGAAAAAAAAACCATTCATTTAATTTTAACTAATCTTTTAATTAATGTACATTCTCATATAATTAATTCTGTATTTAAAGAGTACTGTAATTTGGAGAGGATATACTGCATTTTTCATATGTAACAGAGTGCCCAAATCCCTGTTTTAGGTGCAAAACTCAGCTCAACCTTAATGATTAAGCTGCAGCCTGTTCTACCATAACAAAAAGGAGAGCAAATAGGGGAAATACATGTTATACTACAAAGTGAAAAATGAATAAAGTAACTTACACCACCTATACTGTTGGGACAAACAGTGGAGGTATAGATTTTTGTGAGACCCTCTCTGAGTTCAAATGTGTGGTGTTCCCTATGCATCATACAATCACTGGGGATTGGTGCAGTACTACTAACTCTGGTATAAAACCTATCCCTTAAATCAGCCTCTGTACCAGATGACCAGGGATTAACTAATGTAACTCTGATTTTTAAAAAAGGCTCCAGAGGTGATCCTGGCAATTACAGGCTGATGAGTCTCTCTTCGATACCAGGCTAATTAGTTGAAACTACTGGATAGTAAACAACAGACACATAAATAAACATGATATGTTGGGGAAGAGGCAACGTGTCTTTGGAGAAGCATGATTTCCCTTTACAAATCTGTTAGAATTCTTTGATGAAGTCAACAAGCATGTGGACAAGGATGATCCAATCAATATAGTGAACTTGGACTTTTGGGAAAAGACATTATCCCTCACCAAAGGCTCTTAAGTAAATTAAGCAGTCATGGGGTAAGAAGGAAGATCATGGATCAGTAACTGGTTAAAATATAGGAAATAAAGGATAGGAATAAATGATCAGCTTTCATAATGGAGAGCGGGGTCCCCCAAGAATCTGTATTGGGACCTTTGCTGTTCAGTATAGTCATGCATGATTTGGAAAAGGGGGTGTACAGTGTGTTGGCAAAATTTGCAGACAATTCTAAATTTCTCAAGATAGTTAAGTCCAAAACTGACTGCAGAGTTACAAAGGAATCTCACTAAACTGGGTGACAAAAATGGCAGATGAAATTCAATGTTGATAAGTGCAAAGTAATGCACATTGGAAAAAATAATCCCAACTATACATACAAAACGATGGGGGTATAAATGAGCTGTTATCATTCAAGAAAGATCTTAATAGTTCTCTGAAACAGATGCTCAATGTGAAGTGGAAGTCAAAAAAGCTAACAGAATGTTAGGAACCATTATGAAAGGGATAGATAATAATACTGAAAATATCATAATGCCACTATATAAATTCATGGTATGCCCTCACTTTGAATGCTGCATTCAGTTCTGGTCACCCAATCTTAAAAAAAAAATTACATTAGACTTGGAAACAGTGCAGAGAAGGGCAACAAAAATGATTAGACATAGGGAACAACTTCCATATGAGGAGAGCTTAAAAAGACTGGGACTGTTCAGCTCAGAAAAGACAATTAAGGGGTGGGGGGGCGTGATATGATAAAGGTTTATACAATCATGCCTGGTATAGAAAAAGTGAATAAGGAAGTGTTATTTACTACTTCACATAACCCAAGAACAAGGGGGGAGTGTGTCACCCAATGAAATTAATAGACAGCAGGTTGAAAACATAAGGAAGTACTTCTTCACAAAATGAACAGTCAATATGTGGAACTCACGGTCACAGGGATGTTGTGAAGGACAAAATTATGACTGGGTTCAAAAAAGAATTACACACGTTCATGGAAGATAGGTCCATCAATGGCTGTTAGCCAAGATAGGGATGCAAACCTGTGTTTTGGGTTTCCCTAAACCTCCAAGTGCCAGAAGAATCTGGCACTGGGCACTGTCAGAGACAGAATACTGGGCTGGATGTCTGACCCAGTATGGCCATTCTTATGTTTGTATGTCAAGTTTGCATGGTTTGGCATCCAGAAGTTTGAACTGGGGTTGTGGTCAGCCAGAGCTAAAGGTGACTCGAGATGTACAGAAATAAAGTTAATAGATCTGAGCTTCTATGGAGAGCTGACACATTTGCACAGAAGGCCAACCCTTCTGTGCTGCTCAGCGGCTCTCTCTTATCCCACATGGCAGCAAGACTCCCGTGGGTTTTATTCTGCCAATACATCCCCATCTGTCCTTGTGTTCTTTGTTTTGAGGAGGTTTGAAAGTGTGGAAATGAGTGATAATGAGGTCAGCATTAATCCTTACAGGAAATGTTCTGTGAGAATAATGGCTAGCCATACTCATTTTGTCAGAAAACCACACTTTGTCTAAAACAATAGAGTACCCATTGCACTGTGCGTAGGTTTCCAAACAAAATATTTTCTAATGGGTTTTCTGCTCTGCTCTGTAGACTACTAGGTATGGTCAGAATTTGGCCTTGTACATTTGGCTTTAACTTAATAATAGTTATTTCTCATAACCATTGTCAGTAGATAGTTGTGTGAATTCCCTTATTGATTTAGCTGATGAAGTAATTTTGCCATCTTCTTTGCATTGACTGGTAATTGCTGTCCTTTTCCGTATCAGTTTGTACATGCTATCTATTTTATTCAACATTTTGATATTTCTGCAGAGGGAAGAAAGCAGCACAGGGAGGATTAGTGGAGTAGGGGATGAAACCATGCAAGGTAGGAAGAGAAACAACTAGAAAAGGCAGCAACTGGGGTGGAATAGTGGAAGGAAAAGACTTTTAGAGAAATGGAGAAAAGGGGAGAAGGGAGATAGAGTTAATAGAGAAATACAGAAGCAAAAAGAAACCTAGAAAATAAAGGGGTAAATAGAAACAAAATATAAAAAAATAGAAATCAAGGACAAGAAAAAGAGGAGTAAGGAGTGAATGAAAAATGAATTAAAGCAAACTACAATTCAGGTAATAAATAGTATGGAGCAAGAGTATGACTACTCATTGTGCGTATCTGTAAACACAACAGCCCCTTAACATACTCCTTCCCTGCATCATCCTCACAGGTCACCTTGGTATCCTGATAGCCTGCAACAGGTGAAGTGGAAGGGAAGCTGGTTAGAGCACAAGTGTCATAGGCTTCATGCCAACTCTGCCTGTGGCACAGAGACTTTTTGAAGTCATAAACCATGGTTGTGCTGGAGGGAAAGAGAGATTTCTTTAGTTACACCATGCCACCTGCAATGTCCCAATCAACAGAACTGTTCCAGGTGGTACAGCCTAGTTAATTCAGGCTCTCTCCATCTGCATACGCAATCAAGAATGTTATGTTAGGTGGAGTTTTCAGGCTTCTTTGCAGATATCAGTAGGGTTCACATGGAACTATCTGCCTCTACAATATCAGGGCTATGTCTGGGAATACACGTGTAAAGGCTTTATTGCTACAGTTTCAGCAACTGGTGTTCATTCCTGTTCGGAAGGAGCTGGGGCAGGGAATTCAAGCCATAACCGTAAAATGGTCCTATATTTTATTAGCTTGTAAAATCCAACTGGGTGGTAAAGGAATGTTATTGGAAGGGATTGTAATTATCTTCCTTTGGGAGGCGGTGTGTGTGTGTGCGTGCTCTCACCTTCCCTCTTGGTCTGATATGCTGACTCTCATGGCTCTTCTCTGAACCCTCCCCAATTTATCAACATTCTCCTTGTATTGTGGACACCAGAATTGGACACAGTATTCCATCATTCCATCCAGTATTCAATCATTCCAATGGTCAAATAGTGCTGCTAAGTGTATCTATTCTCCCAAGCTACCAATGTGGGCTGACTGCAAGTGCTGGGAGACTGGGTGGGTGATGAGGATAATTTATGTAGGCTATATTTCTATCCAGGCAGTGATTTTTCCTTAGATATAGCAGAATTTGCATGTTTATTTAGGCTATTACTCTTTCTTCCACGGCATATCATGATAATATATTAAATAATGTGATTCATTTGAGATCCATTTGTCCTTGGTGGCTTATTAGGAACATTAGAATGTACAAAATATTGCTGGTTAGCAGTAGACATTCACAAACTGGTAATAGCATTGTGGTAGGTGCTTCCTGAACTACTACCAACATTAATTAATGTAATTATTTATTGAAAATTTATAACAGGGTAATCTGAAACATTTAAAATACTGGATTTTGTTAGTAGGTGACAGTCAACATATAGTGTGATGTGGGCGTTAAAGGTCACCAACATCAATACCATTAAAAGTTTATAATGTTCTGTATTTTATTTAGAAGACCAAATATTTTGAAGGATACATTGCTTTATCAACTAAATGCTATAGCTTATTTCCACCACTAGTTGTTTGTCTGACAAATTGTCTTTTTGTATGGACCAGTCTTGCTGTATTGCATGTGAAGTGGTTGAAAACTGTCTTGAGCTGTCAAACTTACAGTTTTCCTTTCCACTCAAATTTTAAGACATAACTATGTGGGGAAACCACTTAGCAGTAAAATCACATTTTCTAATTGAGTTGCTCCAACATATTTCAAGTGACAATAGCAACTTCCAATAGCTCTTCTAAATGTTCAAATTAAACTTAATTCATGTAGAGTTTAAAGGCTTTATACCACTAAGTTCTACTAATGTTCTTCCTGATACAAAAATACTGAACTCTATGACAGTTTTAATTACTGCAACAGAATTGGAATAGACAGGGAGATAGCCTGCTGCTATGTCATACTGATGTCGAGCTCCACTGCGGGCCCCTTGAACACCTATGAAGGCTGTTGGGGAATGAACAAGCAGGGACGGGCAGTGAAGCTTTGGGCGATGCAGCTTCATTGTGCTCCTTTATCAGGCTGGATTATAGGGTTATAATTAAATCATATATACCTACAACATTAAAAATATATTCATTATTAACATTTGTGAGTCCCAAACATTATATATTTTATTGTTGTAGGTGTATACAGTTTATGGTCTTTAATATGAATAACTTATGCCCCACTTCATCTTGAGTTTCTTGTAAGTCGCACATACATAAAATACTTAGTGCTTCTTGGAGCAGCTAGTCCTGGAACCCACAAGAGGAGAGGCAATTCTTGCTTTAGTCCTAAGTGGAGCAAGGTGAATATAGCTGGACTGCTTGGTAATAGTGACCATAATATAATTAAATATAACATCCCAGTGGCAGAGAAAACACAGCAGCCCAACACTGTAGCATTTAATTTCAGAAATGGGAACTACACAAAAATGAGGAGGTTAATTAAACAGAAATTAAAAGGTACAACGTCAAAAGTGAAATCCCTGCAAGCTGCATGGAAACTTTTTAAAGGCACCATAATAGAGGTTCAACTTAAATGTATACCCCATATTAAAAAACATAGTAAGAGAACCAAAAAAGTGCCACCGCGGCTAAACAACAAAGTAAAAGAAGCAGTGAGAGGCAAAAAGACATCCTTTAAAAAGTGGAAGTTAAATCCTAGTGAGAAAAATAGAAAGATGCATAAACACTAGCAAATTAAGTGTAAAAAATTAATTAGGAAGGCCAAAAAAGAATTAGAAGAACAGCGAGCCAAAGACTCAAAAACTAATAGCAATTTTTTTTTTAAGTACATGAGAAGCAGGAAGCCTGCTAAACAACCTGTGGGGCCACTGGACGATCGAGATGCTAAAGAAGCACTCAAGAATGATAAGTTTGTTGCAGAGAAACTAAATGAATTCTTTGCATCGGTCTTCATGGCTGAGGATGTGAGGGAGATTCCCAAACCTGAGCCATTCTTTTTAGTTGACAAATCTGAGGAACTGTCCCAGATTAAGGTGTCATTAGAGGATGTTTTGGAACAAATTGATAAACTAAACAGTAATAAGTCACCAGGACCAGATGGTATTCACCCAAGAGTTCTGAAGAAACTTAAATGTGAAATTGCAAAACTACTAACTGTAGTCTGTAACCTATCATTTAAATCTGCTTCTGTACCAAATGACTGGAGGATAGCTAATATGACGCCAATTTTTTAAAAGGGCTCCAGAGGTGATCCCGGCAATTACAGGCCAATAAGCCTGACTTCAGTAGCAGGCAAACTGGTTGAAACTATAGTAAAGAACAAAATTGTCAGACACATAGATGAACATAATTTGTTGGGGAAGAGTCAACATGGTTTTTGTAAAGGGAAATCATGACTCACCAATCTACTAGAATTCTTTGAGGGGGTAACAAACATATGGACAAGGGGGATCCAGTGGATATAGTGTACTTAGATTTTCAGAAAGCCATTGACAATGTCCCTCACCAAAGCCTCTTAAGCAAAGTAAGCTGTTATGGGATAAGAGGGAAGGTCCTCTCATGGATTGGTAATTGTTAAAAGATAGGAAACAAAGGGTAGAAATAAGTGTTCTGTTTTCAGAATTGGGAGAGGTAAATGGTGGTGTTCCCCAGGGGTCTGTACTGAGACCAGTCCTATTCAACATATTCATAAATTATCTGGAAAAAGGGATAAACAATGAGGTAGCAAAATTTTCAGATGATACAAAAACTACTCAAGATAATTAAGTCCCGGGCAAACTGCGAAGAGCTACAAAAATATCTCTCAAAACTGGGTGACTGGGCAACAAAATGGCAGATGAAATTCATTGTTGATAAATGCAAAGTAATGCACATACGAAAATATAATCCTAACTATACATAAAAAATGATGGCGTCTAAATTAGCTGTTACCACTCCAGAAAGATCTTGGAGTCATTGTGGCTAGTTCTCTGAAAACATCCAATCAATGTGCAGCGGCAGTCAAAAAAGCAAACAGAATGTGAGGAATCATTAAGAAAGGGATAGATAATAAGACAGAAAATATCATATTGCCTCTATATAAACCCATGGTATGCCCACATCTTGAATACTGCGTGCAGATGTGGTCACCCCATCTCCAAAAAGATATATTGGAATTGGAAAAGGTTCAGAAAAGGGCAACAAAAATGATTAGGGGTATGAAAGGGCTTCCATATGAGGAGATATTAATAAGACCATGACTTTTCAGCTTGGAAAAGAGATGACTAAAGGGGGATATGATTGAGGTCTATAAAATCATGACTGGTGTGGAGAAAGTAAATAAGGAAGTGTTATTTACTCCGCCTCATAACACAAGAACTAGGGGTCACCAAATGAAATTAATAGGCAGCAGATTTAAAACAAAGAAAAGGAAGTATTTCTTCACATAACACACAGTCAACCAGTGGAACCCTTTGCCAGAGGATGTTGTGAAGGCCAAGACTATAACAGATTTAAAAAAAAACAACTAGATAAATTCATGGAGGATAGGTCCATCAATGGCTATTAGCTAGATTGGGCAGGGATGGTGTCCCTAGCCTCTGGTTGCCAGAAACTGGGGATGAGCGACAGGGAATGGATCACTTGATGATCCATCATCATGTTCATTCCCTCTGGGGGACCTAGCATTGGGCACTGTCGGAAGACAGGATACTGGGCTAGATGGACCTTTGGTCTGACCCAGTATGGCCATTCTCATGTACAAAGATCAGAAAATGGGGCAAAAATAAGGAAAAAAGAACACAAGTGGTGCAAAGAAGCAAATCTACTAAATCAGAAAGTATGTTTTACATCAGCATCAGTCATCTTTTTTGTTACAGTACAAACATCATTGTATATGCAAAGAAAGTGTCAGTCACTCTCCCTTTGTGGTTTGAGTTCTATATTTAATTTGTAGCATGCCAGGTTTCTGACGCCATATCTCATTTTATTACAAAACCTAGGATCCAAACAATAAGTAAGTGAGTCTATGATTTTATCTAACCTTCTAAGAGCTCCCTTGGGGTGCAGGTTATACCCAATTTAGACTCCATGAGGAATCTCATCTAGTTACAGTTGTGTAAGTCACATTTAACCTTATATATTGCTTCAGAATTAAGTCTGTGTGGGAGGCAGGCTAAGCTGGCTTAACTCATATGGAGTGGAATCAGAAGAAAGGAGTGTAACAAAAAAAAAAGGCAGGTAACAGTAGGGTGTAAGAAACTATATTGCATTATCTATTATAGACTGGCCCTTTTTACACCATCTTTTGGCAGCTTGGTGTATAAATTACCCCAAATGAAGAGTCTCTCATGGTCAGTTGCACATTGGAAAATGGATGTTAAATGGAACAGTCTAAAGGAGTCTGAGTGTAAGGAAGGATGTGTAATTTACATAGCCTTGCACTTCACCTCTGAATTTGGCCCCGGGTCTTTTCTGCAGGCTCAGAATTACAGCTGTATGAGATGGTCTAAACAAAATTTAACAGGTTATAAACCATAGAATCACAGAAGTGTAGGACTAAAAGGAACCTCAAGAAGTTCCATGAAATCGCAAAAGTGCAAATACGGTTGTTGAAAGTTTCACTAAATTTCATGAACCTTAACAGAACTGTCAGCAAACTTGATAGTTATGCATCAAATTCAAGTGAAAAAAGGTGAAACTCATTCGGTTTGACTGAATTTCACTTTGAGTTAAACTCAAGATTGTGACCCTAATATGGCTTTAAACAAAAAACACTAAACCAAATAAAGCAAAACTGCCCACATTGTTACATCTCTACTCAAGACTCAGTAACTGCTGATTCTTGCTGCATAAAGTCAATGAAAACTCTGGAATTTGATCCTCAACTTCAGCCAAGAACTGTTACATGCAACTCAGTATGGGTGGGTACAATAGCCTCATGGTAGCTAGAAATTTCTGGGGAACAAGATCATTCCCTTCCTCTCCAGCCAGAAGGAGAGATAGTAGTGGAGTAAGAGCTGTTCCATGAGCACTATGCCACCCAAGGACCCCCTTATGTAGGGATACTCCGCTGTGGCCAAATAAACTAACTTTAGAGCTGCTTTGAAGGAGGAGAGTGGTGCAAAAGGACTCTAGTACAAGGGAAAATTTGGCCTTTCTGTCTTTCAGGATAAAAAAACAAACATTTTTTTCAATCTTAGAACATAAATACTCAAAGTTGGTCTCCATGTCCTCAGAGCCGGCTCTGGCTTTTTTGCCGCCCCAGGCAAAAAAGCCTCCGGCCGCTCCCCCCCCCCCCAGCGTGGGGGGGGGGGGGAAGGCCGCCGGAGCCCCGGGGGGAGGGCGGTGAGCCCCGGCCGGGGCTCCGCTCTCCCCGGCGGCCGGGAGGAGTGCGCCAGGGGGGAGGGCGGCCGGAGCCCTGGGAGGAGGGCGGAGTGCCCGGCCGGGGCTCCGCTCTCCCCGGCGGCCAAAGCGCCGCCCCCCTCCAGGTGCCGCCCCAAGCACAAGCTTGGTGGGCTGATGCCTGGAGCCGGCCCTGCATGTCCTATTGCTAGGGCCCTACCAAATCCACGGTCCATTTTGGTCAATTTCACGGTCATAGGAATTAAAAAATCATAAATTCCATTATTTCAGCTATTTAAATGTGAAATTTCACAGTGTTGTAATTTTAGAGGTCCTGATCCATAAAGGAGTTGTGGCGGGGGGGGGGGGGTCGCAAGGCTATTGTAGGGGGGATTGAGGTGCTGCTACCCTTACCTCTGCGCTGCTGCTGCTGGCGGCAACTGCTTTCAGAGCTGGGCAGCTGGAGAGCCCAGGTATGGTATGGTATGGTATTGCCACCCTTACTTCTGCGCTGCTGCCTGCAGAGCTGGGCCCTCAGTCAGCAGCCACCACTCTCTGGCTGCCCAGCTCTGAAGGCAGTAGCGCAGAAGTAAGGGTGGTATGGTATGGTATGGTATGGTATGGCCACCCTTACTTCTGTGCTGCTGCTGGCAGGGAGCTGCCTTCAAAGCTGGGTGCCCGGCTAACAGCCACCCTGATCTGAAGACAGTGCAGAAATAAGGGTGGCAATATTCGAGTCCCTAAAATAACCTTGTGACCCCCTGCAACTCTCTTTTGGGTCAGGACCCCAATTTGAGAAATGCTGGTCTCCCCTGTGAAATTTATATAGCATAGGGGAAAAGCACACAAAAGACCAGATTTCACGGTCTGTGATGCATTTTTCATGGCCGCAAATTTGGTAGGGCCCTACCTATTGCTTGAGAGCAACCAGTAGCACCAAAAGTGATCTTTTGGGAATTAGAAGTGTCTGTGTCATTTGTTGATCAGGGTATATCAAGGTTATTCATGATCATAGTGCTATGAAACTAACCAGTTTTCCACTATCCACTTCCAGAGTCTGCTTATTTTGTTTATAAATTAAATGTAAAATGTACATACACCCTTTGCTATATAAATCACTTAAAAAGATATAAGTTGGTATATCTAAAACTGTTATACTATATGCCGTTAGGACTCAATTCTGAACTCCTTGTAGTCAATGGCAAAACTTCCATGGAATTAATGGAACAGGATTTGACCTTTTGAAAAGTTGCTGAGACTTAACACATGAGACCTTTTCTGAAGCATCTACTTATTTGGGTGGATTTAGAATTGGAGGCCTACTAATCAATGTGGTTTTAGGTTTCCAAAAGGGATTAGTCTTGCACTGACCCTATTCATCAAGATTTTGGGGAGTGGAAGGGGGGAAAACAATTACAGTAAAAACGGTCCTAAAAAGTAACTGATATTGCCAGCTACAAAATCTCCTTGCTGAATTTGCTAACTCAAAGTTAAACCACATTATTTTATCTGTTAATGGGGAAATGGATTAATGACCACTCAGACATATTTAACTGTATCAAACAGATTGTGAACAACATGCTTGGGTGTTTGGAAATTAGAAATGCCTACACTCCAGTGTAGAATACAAATGGACAAGGGAGTCAAAAGAAACTTATCAAGTAGTCTTAGTGCAGTCTGAGAGGAAGAACTAAAGCCACCTCAATGAAATCCTACTACCCCTGTACCTCTGGGAAGCAGGATAGCAAGATTCCATGGCCAGCTATATGAAATACTGTGGAAAAGTCTAGCAACAACTATTGACAATAACTCTTTTTCATGGTGTGATAAATGAAGGGGGTGAGGGTAGCTCCCTTTTATGGACACCCAGCCAGCCAGTTAGCTATAAAGTCCCTCTTGGTGGCTGTTCTCTGCTTGCTTTACCTGTAAAGGGTTAACGAAGTCCCCCAGGTAAAAGAAAGGCAGTGGGCACCTGACCAAAAGAGCCAATGGGAAGGCTAGAACTTTTTAAAATGGAAAAAAAAAAAAAACACCTTCGCCTTTGTCTCTGTTGTTTTTCACCAGGAAAGAGGGGAACAGGAAGCAGTTATGCTATGAGAAGCTTTAAGCCAGGTATGATCGTAGATCATCAGATCATACCTATAACTACTTATTTGGAACCCCCAGATGTGTAAGTAGATAAGGAATGTTTAGAAAGACTCAATTAGGTTTATTTCTGTTTATTTCTTATGGCTAGTGGACTCCTCTGTGCTAACCCCAGATGCTTTTGTTTGCTTGTAACCTTTAAGCTGAACCCCCAAGAAAGCTATTTTGGGTGCTTAAGTTTTGGAATTGCTCTTTTAAAATCTAGCAGAAGCCTAAGTTCCAGATGTATTTTCTTTCTTTTTGTTTTTAATAAAATTTACCTTTTTTAAGAACAGGATTGGATTTTTGGTGTCCTAAGAGGTTTGTGCGTATGTTGTTTAAATTAGCTGGGGGCAACAGCTGATTTCCTTTGTTTTCTTTCTCAGCTCTTCCCCGGTGGGTGGGGGGAGAAAGCAGGGGGGAGAAAGGGCTTGAGGTTACCCCATAGAAAGGAATTCCCAACTGCGCCTTCCTGGATTCCAAGGGAGTTTGCATTTGGGTGGTGGCAGCATCTACCCATCCAAGGTCAGAGAGAAGCTGTAACCTTGGGAGTTTAATACAAGCCTGGAGTGGCCAGTATTAATGTTTTGAATCCTTGCAGGCCACCACCTTCTTCACTCAAAGTGCCAGAGTGGGGAATCAGCCTTGACACATGGTCAAGAGGAAATCATCCATCAGTGCTGTCTGTGTTCCATGTCCTTGCCTGAAGCCTGATTGGGAGGGGCCTGGGATATAGAATGATATAAATGTAGGGCTGGAAGGGACCTCAAGTAGTCATCTAGTCCAGGCCCCTGTTCTGAGGTAGGATTAAGCATACCTAGTCTATCCCTGACAGCTGTGTGGCTACCTGTTCTTAAAAGTCTCCACTAACAGGAATATTTAGCAGATGTTTTAATGGAAAATAGCAATTAGCATGAGCCCTACAAATGTGGGGCAATTTCCAATTCTCAAAAGAAGGAGCAAGCTTATATCCCCATCATGCAAGCAGGAGTGCATTGGGGCCTGTAAGTGCATGTTTTATCCATATTACTACCTAGGTAACAAACAGGGTGTCATACATAAACCTGATTTAGCTGAGCTAGCTCTCTGGTGACTGAGGCAGAGGGACATTTACATTTTGCAGAATAGTTAAAGTGAAAAATGCAAAAAAGTTTATGATCCTTCAAGTGATTGCTGCCAATTACTGCCGTTTCTGAAATCCTGCTGAGATTTCATTGCATACCTAGTATTTAATATTTATAGAATTAGGGGATCTATGTGGGTATTGCTGAGGAATTGAAACATCTTTGATAAAAGCTCTTTGCATAACAACCTGACCACATCAGTAGTCATGTCACTGAAAGTAGCAAGGAGTGATATGTAAATACACAATAGTACCACTGCCTACTGCTAGATGATTGATTTGTTTAGAAACTTTAGGCGCTTATTCATAAAAAACCCACATACAACAGAGTTATGAAACAACATTCAACCTCTAAGAAGAGACATTGAAGTAAGGGTCTCTTGAGCTTACCCCATTCAGGATTCTTGGTCAAAAGGGTTAAGGAGTATTCTTCCATAAATGTAACGCTTGCAGGACTGCAGTCCAATGGACTCATGGGATTTTCTTAATCACCACAGATGAGAACAAAGGTGTAAATAAGCCTAAAATGACAGCTGGTTATTTTTGTATCTATTTCAAATTACTTCTCTGAATTATCTTTGTTGACCCATGGGTGGTGGCTATAATAGGCCAGAGGAGGCTAAGCCTCCCTTAACCTAGGCCATGGCCCCACCCTCGCTCCCCCTCTCCCCCGAAGCTGGCGGAGGCTCAGCTCAGGCTGGTGGCCTGGAGCTCGGGGTTCGGCTGGCTAGCGGCCAAGGGTGTCTCAGGCTGGCCTAGGGGTCCGGCCAATGCTTGGGCCAGTCTGGAGGTTGGGCCAATGCTTGTGCCGGCCAGTGGCTCGGGGTCATGCTGGCTGGGGCAGGCAGACCGGTGCTGAGGCCTGCCAGAGTGGATAGGGTGGGCAGGCCGGCGGCTCAGGGCAGCTGGGGCAGGCGGATGGGCTGGTGCTTGTGGCAGTTCAGCTGGGGCTATTCTGGCCAAATTGGTGGCTCGGGGGTCTGGTGGGTGAGGAAGGGGAGGGATAGGAGCAGGGCCTCAGGCAGAAGGGGCGGGGCTGGGGCCTTGACTTGGTTGTAATTGAAGTGCAGGTGAGGCAAAAATGCTACCTTCCTCTCAGTTCAAGTAAGTATTTTAAAAAAGCTTCTGAGAAGCGTGCTTGGCATTTGCACTTAGAGAAAGTCTTTTAAAAGATGAAGTCACATTGCTTTGCATCTTCCAAAACATTTGACTCAGTTTTTATGTCCAATTTTCCAGTCCCTCTCCACACAGATTGCCAAGTGAATTTTTAGACTTTATAAGACTCTACCTAAAGTCTGAAAATGGTTTAAAAAATCAATAGAGAAGATATGGGGGCTAAATCCAGCCTCATTTACATGTAAGTGCCTGAGGTAGACAATGAAGTGAATGATAGAGTTTAGCCTATGGTTTATAAAAATGGACCTTTACATTTTGTGCTAACAGACTAGTAGTAACCAACTAGTAACCAACAAACAGCTACAAGAACTTTTTGGTTTTTGGCCTGGCCAGAGTATGTTCTACAGAGAAAGACTGGAGATCAGAAGTCAGCACACTTGAAATTACTCTTACAACCTGCTACCACCGCCTTAAAACACCACTTCTACAGTAGTAAGACTTGCACTGGAGATGTGTGTAAGAGAGAATAATTTGGTGAAGACAGAGATATTTCTTACGTAGATGTGGTTCAACTATCTGTGGAAAACAATTTGTTGGATTTGGTCCCTTTTTGTCCATGAATTGTGCAAAAAAAGATTTTTAAAATCATTTTTGTTATTGTTCAACTAATAGATTTATATAATTTTCCTGTAGTGAATTCTCAGAATATTCAGCACTTGCAATTTGCTCTTCAGTCTGTCCAACTTTGAATAGGTCTGTATTCATGAATAAGATTTCTTACTATTCACCAGCACTACACATCCTCGATCAAAGGCCTTGCCACGTCCCAGTGAGTATGCCAAAGTCACATTATGAGTCCAGAGAGACACAATTAGTAACAGAGAAACTAACTAAATGTATCAAACATATCATGGTGTATATGACATCCATGAAAGGGTTAATCAGTAGTGCTACCAGTCAGTAAGTGACTGAGCGAAGAGCTACAAAAGGATCTCTCAAAACTAGGTGACTGGGCAACAAAATGTCAGATGAAATTCATTGTTGATAAATGCAAAGTAATGCACATTGGAAAACATAATCCCAACTATATATATAAAATGATGGGGTCTAAATTAGCTGTTACCACTCAAGAAAGAGATTGTGCATAGTTCTCTGAAAACATCCATTCAATGTGCAGCGGCTGTCAAAAAAGTGAACAGAATGTTGGGAATCATTAAGAAAGGGATAGATAATAAGACAGAAAATATCATATTGCCTCTATATAAATCCATGGTACGCCCACATCTTGAATACTGTGTGCAGATGTGGTTGCCTCATCTCAAAAAAGATATATTGGAATTGGAAAAGGTTCAGAAAAGGGCAACAAAAATGATTAGGGGTATGGAACAGCTTCTGTATGAGGAGAGATTAATAAGACTGGGATTTTTCAACTTGGAAAAGAGACGACTAAGGGGGATATGATCGAGGTCTATAAAATCATGACTGGTGTGGAGAAAGTAAATAAGGAAGTGTTATTTACTCCTCCTCATAACACAAGAACTAGGGGTCACCAAATGAAATTAATAGGCAGCAGATTTAAAACAAAGAAAAGGAAGTATTTCTTCACATAACGCACAGTCCACCTGTGGAACCCTTTGCCAGAGAATGTTGTGAAGGCCAAGACTATAACAGATTTAAAAAAACAACTAGATAAATTCATGGAGGATAGGTCCATCAATGGCTATTAGCCAGGATGGGCAGAGATGGTGTCCCTAGCCTCTGTTTGACAGAAGCTGGGAATGAGCAACAGGGAATGGATCACTTGAGGATACCTGTTCTGTTCATTCCCTCTGGGCACCTGGCATTGGGCACTGCTGGAAGACAGGATACCTGGCTAGATGGACCTTTGGTCTGATCCAGTATGACCGTTCTTATGTTCTTAATTGTCCTGCCTTCAGGGTATATTCAGTCAGTGTGTAACAGGGTGGCTTGCCCCCTTATGGGCCAGAGGCCTGCGTCCAGCCAAGGGGATTACTGAAAAGGCACACCTGAGAGAGATCTGCTGCCTCCCTATACAGAGTTACAAAAAGCAGAAGAGGATGGGGCTTAGAAAGTTGCAGGAACTGCTAAGAAAGGAGGCCTGCCAGTAGTTTGGTAGGAGATAACTTTTAGGGCAGGGACTAAGGCCAGCAGGGTAATTGCCTAATGTTGTTACTTTCATTTTGGTTTCCTGTTTTTGGAAAACAAATAAAGCCGGGCCAGAAGGACTGGTGAGACTGATCTGTGTGGAGTTTAGCTGGGGACCCCAGAAGAGGGGAAAGATTGATGACTGGAGGCCTGCAGATTGACCTCAGTGCATGACGGGCTGCTTGAGAGGCGGATGACCCCACTACTTGAATTTATTATTAATTATTATTATTATATTATGGATGGGTAAGATCAATATTTATTTTTAAGCATTTTTTTTATTTTTATTGATTTAAATGTTCACAGTTGTGGAAAATCATCATTTATGTAAACATTCATAGTTTAATATAAAGCTTTATAACCATTACAACACAAATTGTCAAAATATACTAAATAAATATCCTTAAATCAAACTCTACGCTCTCAAGCAGTATTTTTCTGACTTTGTCTATCTGTACATTCCAATTATTATCAATGGAAACATTTGTTTGGTTTTTGTGTGTAGGGTAAAATCAGTATTTACCAATAAATATCTAATTTTCCCAAGCCTGCCTACAACACTGTGAGAGGTTGTTTTAATTATTTAACGCTCCTATCTCGTGTTTCATTGGCTGCATACTGTCATTCTATAATCTGCTGTGGGTGGTGATTTGCAATCAACCAAAATACTCTTCTTTATCTTGTTTATGCAGTTTAAATAATCTTACTGAAGCAGCTATTTTTCTAAATTGCTTCTAGATTCTTAGGCCCAAATTTTCAGAGGGGCACACAAAACGTGCATGTTTGCATGTGCACCCATTTAAAATATGTGCCCCTTAAATGCTATTATTCTAGAGAGATCATTTTATATGGTCAGTAACAGATGTCATTTGTGCTCTTCATTTGTTGAAAAGAGTTCATTCTGTAGAATTATTTTTTTTAGAAAAAGCTTAGAACAGCCATTTCTGGGTTAAATCTGCAGCCACAATAAAGGAGGCTAACACTGACAAACTGGCCCAAAATACATAGTTATAATATACTTCATATGAAATACATCAGTACATTTTATTGGTCAGAGTTGGAATTAGAGTTGCCTTATATCAGAAGGTCATTTTTGTTTGGACTAATTCAATTTTTCTGTCTGGTTCATGCATCGGTACATAACAGTCATTTATTGACCTATTTTCCATGGTTAATTCTCAATCAGTCATAGATTATGTTAAGTATCAGAGGGGTAGCCGTGTTAGTCTGAATCTGTAAAAAGCAACAGAGGGTCCTGTGGCACCTTTAAGACTAACAGAAGTATTGGGAGCATAAGCTTTCGTGGGTAAGAACCTCACTTCTTCAGATGCAAGTAATGGAAATCTCCAACATAGATTATGTTGACATCTTATGAACTTTCGCATACTTTTCACCATTAAACTTAGGGTAAATGTTTAGGTCCAATAATCACAACAGACTCTAGTAGAGTTATCCCTTTTTATGGCATGATTTGTTGCAGGAGTTACAAGATTCCATGGGATTGACTGCTATTTCAAGAAAACTGAATTTTACTGCCTATAACAATGTGGGATATCATAAGAACTTGTATGTCAACTAATACAATTTGAGTGTTACTACCATAAAATTAGTGTAATTCCTTGTGCAAAAGTCAACAAGCTAATAAAAATATCAAGCCAAGCCCTTTGAAGGAGACTGCCAGTTTTCTGACAACACTTTCATGAGGTCACTGTGTCATTTCATAATCTCTCGTGTTTTCTTTTGCCTACCTCTACTGTCAACCTCAGTCACAAAGTAAGACAGCATAAGCACTTATTCATGAACATTGTAAGAAGCTGCTTGACATTCAAACTTCAAAGAGGTTTCTTGTGGCACAATAATTCCTATGCTTTGACAACCAATAGCAAAATGAAATGCTTATGAAATATTTATGGTCATTTCATTCCAAACATATGTGATTGTATATATTTCCTTGGATGACTTCTAGCCATAATGGCATCCAGAAAATATTTTTCTAAAAAAACATGTAAACAAAAGGTGTTATTCTTAAATCCTGAAAGCATGAGTGATAAAAACAATACAGATTATTGGAAAGAGCAAAGTTCCACCTCTGCAAGTGCAGGAAATTGATCATGTGATATATTTCTATGCTACAATAATAGAGGTTTTCCTTAATTCTATAAATAGTCAATGTGCATGCAATCAAGTAGTTGCCTTCTGTGTGTATACAACCAGTTATGTTTCGGAGATACATGAGCCTTTTCCTCACGTGATGAGCCCATTCTTAAGCAGACATTACACTTTGCCAGATGACCCTACAATTGTAACAAATAGCACAATATGTCTGTGACGGGTTGGGTCACAGAAACCCCCTTGGGATTTCCGATGCCACCCGATGTGCAAAGACTACCCCTGCTTCTGTTTTCCCTGCCAGCTCAGGACTCCAGCACCCTGTCTTGCTGAGCGAGACACTCCAGTCTGCTCCAACACAGACCCAGGGTCTGAATCACTTGTCCCAAAGCTGCAAGTTTACCTGAAAACAGCTCACAGTAGTGTGCTTGTCTTTAGCACTCAGATGCCCAACTCCCAATGGGGTCTAAACCCAGATAAATCTGTTTTACCCTGCATAAAGCTTATGCAGGGCAAACTCATAAATTGTTCGCCCTCTATAACACTGACAGAGAGATATGCACAGTTGTTTGCTCCCTCAGGTATTAATACATACTCTGAGTAAATTACTAAATAAAAAGTGATTTTATTAAATACAGACAGTAGGATTTAAGTGGTTCAAAGTAGTAACAGACAGAACAAAGTAAGTCACCAAGCAAAATAAAATAAAATGCGCAAATCTATGTCTAATCAAGCTAAATACAGATAATCTCAGCCTCAGAGATGCTTCAGTAAGTTTTTCTCAGACTGGACACCTTCCAGGCCTGGGCACAATTCTTTCCCCTGGTACAGCTCTTGTTCCAGCTCAGGTGGTAGCTAGGGGATTCTTCATGATGGCTCCTCTCCCCCCTCTGTTCTCTTCCACCCCTTTATATATCTTTTGCATAAGGCGGGAACCCTTTGTCCCTCTGGGTTTCCACCCCTCCCCCCCCACTGGAAAAGCACCAGGTTAAAGATGGATTCCAGTTCAGGTGACATGATTACATGTCACTGCAAGACTTCATCGCCCACTTGCCAGCACACACATATACAGGAAGACTAACAGGTAAACACAGTCATCTGCAGACAATGGTCCTTGTTAATGGGAGTCATCAAGATTCCAAACCATCATTAATGGCCCACACTTTACATAATTACAATAGGCCCTCAGAGTTACATTTTATATTTCTAGTTTTAGATACAAGAGTGGTACATTTATACAAATGAGATGATCATACTCAGTAGATTATAAGCTTTGTAATGATACCTTACAATAGACCTTTTGCATGAAGCATATCCCAGTTACGTTATAGTCACTTATTACCATATTTTCTCTAAAACTATCCCAGTTACATTATATTGACTTATTATCAAGTTTTTATAAAACCATATAGACTGCACAACGTCACAATGTCATCTTTCAAATTTACTCCAGGAAAAGACTTGTTATATTGGTGACATACCTCAGTAAAGTTCTGATTCAGCTATTATCCAGAAGGTTCATAATGATCAGGATATACTGAACTTGAACCACAATTCCTTAGTGATCATGATAGCTTACAAATACTCTTCTATCTGTGGTGCTCCTGGGTTTTCCAGTGCAACAGGAAAGGCCTAGTTAAAACAATAAAAATACCTGTCTTCACTTCTGGGTCATTCTTGTATACTGAAAAATAGAGATGGGCTCAGGCTGCATAATCTGGATCTGAACAGTAATCTCCCCAAGGTTTGATGGTGTTTTAGTCCAGTATTTATTTATTAATGTTTACACTGCTTCCTCTCTGCCCTCATGCTCCTTTCTTTTGTCTCTCTCACTTTAGTTGTCTGCTCCCAATGAAGGAAGGGGACAGGGAATCAATTATTTATTATTGATTGATGATATTCTAACTGGGCTGGAGATACTCCTTCACCAATAGCTACGAGAATAGGGATCTTGAAATTCGATGGTGAATAGTTGTTTACTACTCCTGTGAATCAGAGTATTGGGGGGCGGGGGGAGGTGTATGTGGTTTTTAAGCACAATATTTTTTTTTTTTTTACAGTTCCCAAATCCCCCCTCAGATTACAAAACTGTTTCGATTTTAAACTATTACTAATCATGTTTTTTACAGGAGCTTCTCACTGTCCAGCCTCAAACACTTAGGTCCCTTTTAAAATGGGATTTTCTGGCAAAAAATAGACTCAAGCAAGAAATATCTAAAGTTTTCCTAGAAAGAACATAGTATTGGAGAATTTTAGTCTTTGTATTGCTCCATGATCTATTATGATAATAAGACAATCAAATTTCTTAAGATCACTTGGAGTAAAAAAGCTCATTTACTCACTAATATCTGGCTACCACACAGTTTGAAAAATGCAAATTTTGTTGCTCTTTTGTCAAATGGGATCTAGGGCTCTTTAAACTGAGTCTACAACATCATGTAAAAACATCTGTCCCCACCTACTCTGACTTCTACTTGAATTTGGCATTGCTACCCCCTGTTCAGTGAGTGAGGTTACAGTTAATTTGATGTAACGACAATAATTATCCTAAGTACAGTTCTTCTGCCCCTTAGTCATACAATAAGAATAACATTTCATTACCCATGCATTCAAAACAAAAATGAATTTTTACCCCAAACTGATCAGTTTGGCAAAGCAGATCTGTCTGCTGATTGCCTACACAGAGTAGGTCTTTCTATGCAAATACAGTCTGCTCCTGATTTCCTTTGCCCCAGTTCTTCAATAGAAGGAAGGGGAGAGCTCATTCAGACACTGGCTTACAGGAGCAGGGAGTGAACTTGAGCCTCCCACATCCTAGGTGTGTGCTTTAACCTGCTGGGCTGTAAAGTTATTCTCACATCCATTCCCTGCCCCAAAGGCTATGAATAGCCATTAAGCCAAGGAAAGAGAGTGTGACTGACTGTACAGCCCAGTGGTTAGAGCACTCACCTAAAATTCACCCACATTCTGAGCCTCATGAAGTTTGTAGTTGTCTGTTCCAGTGTATTGGTGGAACCTGTTAGTGAGATAGGGTCTAAGCTCTGAACTTTAGGTCCTGAATGGCGTTTGGCAGTTGAAAAAAGTTCAGTGTTCCAATCCATGTTTTCAGTTGAGGTGGATATCTAAAAGGTACAAAGCTAGCCTTGAACTTTGGAATCTCTCATACTACATGAGCAAGTTATTTGCCAATTCTGTATCTCACACACAATGTGCAAGATCATTTTTTGTTTTGTTATTAAAAATATACTACACCTCTACCCGATATAACGCTGTCCTCGGGAGCCAAAAAATCTTACCGCATTATAGGTGAAACCGCGTTATATCGAACTTGCTTTGATCCACTGGAGTGCGCAGCCCCACCCGCCCCGGAGCACTGCTTTACTGCGTTATATCCGAATCCGTGTTATATCGGATCGCGTTATATCAGAGTAGACGTGTAGTAAAACTGGGAAGAAATGTCAGTTCTAGGTCTATATTACATAGCCACGAGTTAGGTTACATATATGGTAACAAAGAGCATACCAGACTATATGGTATTTAATTTTGATAGCAGTTTTAAAAATATTGAGAAGGATTCACATCAGAACATGAAATTTAAGTTGGTTTCTAGAGAGGAGGGAGGCAGCAGAATTTCACCGAAGGTAATATTTCTCAAAATCCCTCATATGTTTTGCCTGTTTTTCTCTTATATGCATTTTAACTGCAAACACACCGGAGATTACTTAAGGTGGAGCAAGTAACTCAAAGCCTGTGTTTATCAATAACGGGTACTCAATACCTTCTGTGACATTTAGCTTAGAGTTGGTGACTTGAATTGCAAGCCAACAAGTGAATGAAGAAAGGACTAGGAAACAAAACAAATGTAAGAGAACTATTCATACTAATCCTCACACATTAACCTTGTAATTGTCTTGAAAAGTTGAGTGTACAATCCCAGGCACTTGTAGTTTTGACAGTTTATCTCGCACTCCTACTATTTCCCCCCTTCATGGGGTAATATTCTGAAGGATCAAATATTCTTGAACAGTTTTTTATACATATTTTTCCCACCATAAATTATGCATGTTGTCATGTACATGGCTAGGGTAACTCCACTGAAGTTGCAAAAAGTATTAATTTGTCTCATTTATTCTACCCCAGCCAATGCAAAGAACAGTTTAGTCAACATTTAAAGTTTCAACTCCTATCTGCCCCTCAAACTGAATTTTAAGATAGGGATACAGCACAGGATTT
Source organism: Emys orbicularis (assembly GCF_028017835.1). Classification (NCBI taxonomy): domain Eukaryota; kingdom Metazoa; phylum Chordata; order Testudines; family Emydidae; genus Emys; species Emys orbicularis. The sequence continues at coordinate 76,736,676 of NC_088687.1, read as the reverse complement.
GATATACAGGGATGTAAAAGAGAGAAGCCTTAACAAGTGTAATGCAATAAACTGTCAGAAGACCCACAGAGAATCATATTAATCTAGAATGCATATTTTCTTATAATTTGGTCAAAAACAGAGCAGATGGAGTTCAATTATCTGAAGTAGATTGACAGTGAGCCGACACAAACTACCTCTAATAGCAAACTGAAGAGGAAAGTAATTTACCACAATAAAGAAGCATAGTAAAGCTATCAGAGCAGCAGTTTTAGGAAACAGATTCCAAGTTGCCTGCCCAGAAAGCAAGTTATACAAAGTGATTAATCTCAGAGCTCCTCAGCAAATGTAACTTTAGCAACACGCTGGAATGATTTGAGAGGGGAGATGCAGTATGTATATGTGGATTAATGATTTGCACACTTGTATATTCCAACTGTCTCTATATCATTCCATGATCTAATATTGCTTATGTTAATGATATAATCCACTGAGACCATTTACGGTGGCATAAATACTGAAGTTTGTCTTAGTACAACTTCAGAAACTCACAGCTTTACAGAAGAAATAAAGACTTTATAGAAGTTTTTTGACTCCTTTAGTTGAGATAATAGTTAGATTTTTTCTGGTCTATTTGCTCTTTCACTTTGATTTTAAAGCTAATTTGCTAATCTACACTGCACTGAGAAATCTTGTACACTTTAGTCAGCTCATCAGACCCCATCTCAAATGTCCTTCATGGGGAATTCCTCTGGCACTGAAATGTAGGTACTGTATAATAGAGGCACTGGGAACAACTGAACAAAAACAATCCCCATCTGAAATGCTGTTAGTTTTATTAAATAATAATTAATCACTATTCATTATCCTTTTCTCTCTTGGTGATGATTTGGCATGGAGGGGGGCAGCATATTGTGCCATCAGATGGAAAATCTGTGTTACAGGCTAACCTTGGGCTCTCACATGGCAGCAGCTGTGTCTGGCAGGGATTGCCAGCCTTTTAGAAGAGAAGATTGAATTTTGTAATAAATTAATGGGAGGAGGAAGATAGTTTCATCATGATTCATAATCAGTTCTTCCTTCCCTGTTCTCATTGCCAATGAGCTTCTGGAAGAGCAGAATTTGGACAATCAGATGTACAGACATTAGCTGTGTGGCTCAAGCTTACCCCCCAAGGAAGACAGAAATGATGTTGATAGGGACAGATACAGGTTGAGAAACTTGACCTTATCCTTGGTTGACTGCATCTGACCATTGATCATTACGGTAGTTGTTGGGGCAGTTTTAAATTCCTCACTATATTCATACACATCTCAGTTGTGGCCAAGACAGCTTCTTCCATTTTTAGCCAGGCAGGAGAATGTGCCTGTTCCTTGTGGACATGGACCTTGCTACCATGAGACATGCCTTGGTCACCTCCAAACTGAATTACTACAGCTCGTTCTATCCGGAGTTAAAAGTTCAGTAAATAGAAATACATTTTAAAGAAAGCCACACTACCCACACTATTTGCATATGTCACTATTCAGCTTATTATAATTCCTTTACACTCTCAAATACCCACAAGCTGTACAAATCTCTCATAGAATATTAAATGCTGCCAGCACATTTTCTATTCAGAGTAAGCACGCAGAGGTTTATTTGAAAACATCAGCAGATGATGAGTAAATATTTCCTCATGAAAATAATTTCATTATATCTTCAAATCAGTCCACTAATTCCTTGCTAACTTAGTATGTTTTGTGTATATAAAACTATTCATGTGATACTTTATAATCCTAGAAAATTAGATTTGCTCAATTGTTACCTGCTGAGTCCTGTTGTATAATTTAACTAAGAAAATGTGTTGCCATTCTGGACTCTGAGTCTACGCTTCACTCATAAATGTGATTCCATGCACAAAACCAGACTTAGGTCTTTAATTTTCTTTTCTAATCACTTTCGTTACAAAAAATTGTAAAGAACACTCTTATACTGGCAGGCAGATGAGCTAACATTTTCATCATACATTTTTAAGAATGTATCTTCTTATTGTATACTTGCTGATGAATATAATCAACATTATGGGTCAAAGTGAAAAATACAATATTTAGAGGTGGATTAAGAGATTTGTAGCTAAATGATATACTTGAAGAAATTTCCTACGCCATACAGGTATATGAGCCCTAGTAATACCATAGGTGTCCCTAGAGTGAGTTGTGTCAAGAATTTAAAAAGAAAATTAGTGATTAAAAGGCAAAAGATAATCTGTTTAATGGTCCTATTTCTGCTCCTACTGAAATCAATGGCAAAATTCCCGGGGTGTAATACTGAAGTTAATGGCAAGACTCCCATTGGTTTGAATAGGGATATAATTTCTCCCCAGATGACTACAGTATTTCAAGATCAGGTTCTGTACAATTTTGTTATTGTTTTTGTTATAGTTTTGGTGGCTTTTTTTAAGCAAAAAGTCTCTTTAAATAAGAAAACAAAGGAGACTATTTCAAAATGTGGCAAAGTACTTCCTGCAAAATCCACAAACTGATAAACCTGTAAAGTTTCATACAGAAAACAGGGCTCCCCCACCCCCCATTTCACAACAACTGTATAGAGAAACACAGACACTACACTCACCTTTATATAAACCATTAACCTAAAGGCTAATCTTGAAAGCTTTTATCACTTGTCTTTTCCCAGTCCACCTTTTGCTCTATTATGAAGCTCCATATATTTATAACTAAAGACCCATTCTGGTCCAAGCATTATTTTAAGCTTTTCCTAATTTTATCAGAGAAAGAAACTCCCGTTGACTTGCAAATTTTCCTGATTATTCTCAGAGCAGAACAGAATTTGTTTTGAAAATTTGAAGCACATCAGCTATGCTGTTCTTCAGGTAGAACCTAGTGAAAATGAATCTTTCCAAAAAGTTGTACACTCAAAACTAAGACCTGTTTTTCAACTTCAGATTTCTAATGCTCTTCTTCTTTCCTAAGAACCAGTATGTTAACAAAATTGGTTTAAAAATAAAAAGGATTTAAAAACTTTTTGGGTGCGCTGACTGGATATATGCAAATAGTTTAGTGACAAACTGAATTTATGTCTCCCACTTTGCAAAGAACTGGATACAAGCCAGTGATCATAGCAGAAAAGTAAATGTGCAGCAGCATGACTAAGGAGAACCAGTTCTTTTAACTCTCTGATGCATGAAAACTAGTTATGCACCTGAAATTGGTTATGCTTCAGTGGGTCTTCAGAGTACTGGGAGTGGATCAGAGAGTCTGTGGAGATCTGGCTCTGCAATGGCAACTCTGATGATCAAGTTAAGTACATTAGTGAGCTTGTGGAAGAGAAATAGATATACATAATTGAACCTGCTAAGGAGAACTTGATCGGCATAAAAGAGTTTGAGTGACTGGATGAAACAGAGTTTGTGATCTGGAAGTAGAGCTGGTCAAACTCTTTGCAGAAAGCAATTCAATGTTTGTAACCATTTTTCTCCTTTGTGGATTATCCCATGAAGGGCCTCATTTTTATCAATGTCTTTATTATTTGCAATTATTCAAACATCTATGCAAACATATTTCAGCCCATGTATTGCTTGACTGCTGATTTGTATGACCATAACTTTCATAGGGTAGGTCTACACTTACCCGGTAGTTCGGCGGCAAGCAAATCGAACTTCTGGGTTCGACTTATCGCGTCTTGTCTGGACGCGATAAGTCGAACCCGGAAGTGCTCGCCGTCGACTGCGGTACTCCAGCTCGGCGAGAGGAGTACGCGAAGTCGACGGGGGAGCCTGCCTGCCGCGTCTGGACGGAGGTAAGTTCGAACTAAGGTACTTCGAACTTCAGCTACGTTATTCACGTAGCTGAAGTTGCATACCTTAGTTCGAATTGGGGGGTTAGTGTAGACCTGCCCATAGTTTCTAGCATAAATACATGTTCTGGTGCAAATACAAATTGAAACAAATGAACGTGGAAAACCCTACCCAGCCAAACTTCTTCCAATGGGAACACAAGGGACTTAAAAATACTGTCATATCAAATTCATTGGTTTTGCTAACACTAATGTGCATGGACACTTTTTAGCAGCATTTGCCCAGCTCTACTCTTTAATAGCATTAAAAATCTTATAAGCAGATTTGACACAAATAAATGAGAACACAGAAAGCCTTGCCATAAGTATGCCTATACTACATGGTCTAAAAATATATAATAATTTATAAAATGTAAAATGTAAATTTGAAACTAAAGGACGGGAAAAATTGCAGCCATGCTGATAACAACAAGCAGCAGCAGTTAAACTACCTTCACATTCCAGAATCAGTCAAATGTTTGAAAGAGAAGAATGTGTTCACAATATGCCACCCCCTTTAGATGATGTTCTGAAACAAAGTACTGGAGGTCATTGCTGATACCCTCTTTTCTTTCCTCTCTAGAGCCCAAGAATTTTCTGGCACCATTAGCAGATAAAGAAGAGACAAATAGAACATGTTTAAGAAGAGACATATTCTATTTACTTTCTTTTCTTGCATAATTATATTTTGTTCTCCATCATACTATAACAGGTGAGCTGAATGATAAAGGAAAAGAAAACAGTGCAATTCAAAGCAGTTTAGATAATAAATCTGAGGACCTAAATAAGTGCAGATTGGATTTCAGGCTTATGCTCAAATGAATTTGTTAGTCTCTAAGGTGCCACAAGTACTCCTAGTTTTTTTTGTATATTTTTGATATCTTTGAATTCCTATAGATTTCTGCAATCATCTGTCCTTGTTTGGGATTGAGTTCTCCATATGAGAAGATTATAATATATTGATCTTCAACACTATGTCTGGGTTATCTTTCAATACATTTTTATTGTATGTGCTTTCTTAAAATCCTTTCCTACAAATTATTAAAAATCTTTGCTTTTAGAGCAATTATGACAGAGGCACGTGACAATACTTGAATAATTAAGGCTTTGTCAATCTCTTTCATATCATTCAAAAAGTCTCAAGTGTGTGTCCTTTAAAGATCAGCTTTGAAATAAAGCCCAATGATAGCAAGTGGATGAGAATTAAGCTTACTTATAGAAAACTTAGGCTACGTCTACACTACGGGGGGGATCGATTTCAGATACGCAAATTCAGCTACGGGAATAGTGTAGCTGAATTCGACGTATCTGATCTGACTTACCCCGCTGTGAGGACGGCAGCAAATCGACCTCCGCGGCTCCCCCGTCGACAGCGCTTACTCCTACCTGGGCTGGTGGAGTACGCGCGTCAATTCGGGGATCGATTATCGCGTCCCGACGAGACGCGATAAATCGATCCCCGAGAGATCGATTTCTACCCGCCGATCCGGGCGGGTAGTGAAGACAAGCCCTTAGTAAAACATTTATGGCTCAAAAATGTTTAGGAATGAGAGACTCACTATTATTTTGTCCATATTGCAAAAAATTATCATAATCCTGTTATTTTAAAAGTTTATATTAAGTCTGAATGCTTTGATAAATATACCTTAATGCATGAACTCTGAAATGGAACATATTTATGATTATTATTATTAAATATTTATTACAGTTCCACCAAGAGGTTCTCATCAGAATCAGGAACCTGTTATGCTAGGTGCTGTGCAAATGTATTAGCAAACAAAACCAACATCTATTGACAGTTAAGGCTGCAGCAGAATACTCACTGTACACCCCAAACCCTAAAAAATATATTTGAGATGTGCCACCTACCTGGTCTGGTTTCAGGCTAGTTGCTGCCTCAGTTACTTCTCACTCACATTGGATCCCCAACCTTCTAGACTAGTCTGATTGCTGCAGTGACTTGGCCCTCTGGCTAAATCATTGAAGAAAAATACTTCTGATGGGGTGGAATTTAAGTACAAACCAAACGTAAAGCAAAGAGTTTTCCAATGCCAGGCTCAAGCTGGACCCAGCCCCGCCTTCCTGAGTGTGCCTTGTCTCTTCAGCCCCTCCTGAACTCTTTGAGTCTCTCCCTGTTCTCTTTCAGGCAGCAACTCCCAAGCCTTCCTACCTGAAGTCTCCCTTTGCTCTCTGAAGGCCTGATTGAACCATATGACCTGTCTATCATGTGACTTTGTTTCTTTTCTCTACCTGGAGAAGCAAGCTAAGTGTGTTATAGGTGGGGCTGGAACCATCACCATTAAAGGTGACCACATGTAAATTAGAACTTCAGGGGAAAGATCTGTACATTTCTTTCCCCCTTCATATTGCCTACAAATCTGTTGATGACACACTCCGGTGCCCCAGAATGCTTTCACTTTCATCTTAAACATCTAAAAGCAATAGGTACTCCAGCTTCATCAACTTTGCACTCTAACACAAAATTTTAATCGTGACTTCAGACATTTTTATAGCGACTATAGCAACAGACTGGCACACCTGATGTGACGGGTTGGATCACAGAAACCCCCTTGGGAGCTGCCACGTGACGTACCAAGACTACCCCTGCTTCTGTTTTCCCTGCCAGCTCAGGACTCCAGCACCCTGTCTTGCTGAGCCAGACACTCCCGTCTGCTGCAACACAGACCCAGGGTCTGAATCACTTGCCCCAAAGCTGCAAGTTTACCTGAAAACAGCTCACAGAAGTGTGCTTGTCTTTAGCACTCAGATGCCCAACTCCCAATGGGGTCTAATCCCAAATAAATCCGCTTTACCCTGTATAAAGCTTATGCAGAGTAAACTCATAAATTGTTCGCCCTCTATAACACTGATAGAGAGATATGCACAGTTGTTTGCTCCCCCAGGTATTAATACATACTCTGAGTAAATTACTAAATAAAAAGTGATTTTATTAAATACAGAAAATAGTATTTAAGTGGTTCAAAGTAGTAACAGACAGAACAAAGTAAGTCACCAAGCAAAATAAAATAAAATGCGCAAATCTATGTCTAATCAAGCTAAATACAGATAATCTCACCCTCAGAGATGCTTCAGTAAGTTTTTCTCAGACTGGACACCTTCCAGGCCTGGGCATAATTCTTTCCCCTGGTACAGCTCTTGTTCCAGCTCAGGTGATAGCTAGGGGATTCTTCATGATGGCTCCACTCCCCCTTTGTTCTCTTCCACCCCTTTATATATCTTTTGCATAAGGCGGGAACCCTTTGTCCCTCTGGGTTTCCACACACCCCCCCCCCACTGGAAAAGCACCAGTTTAAAGATGGATTCCAGTTCAGGTGACATGATCACATGTCACTGCAAGACTTCATCGCCACTTGCCAGCAAACACATATACAGGAAGACTAACAGGTAAACACAACCATCTGCAGACAATGGTCCTGGTTAATGGGAGTCATCAAGATTCCAAACCATCATTAATGGCCCACACTTTACATAATTACAATAGGCCCTCAGAGTTACATTTTATATTTCTAGTTTTAGATACAAGAGTGGTACATTTATACAAATGAGATGATCATACTCAGTAGATTATAAGCTTTGTAATGATACCTTACAATAGACCTTTTGCATGAAGCATATCCCAGTTACGTTATAGTCACTTATTACCATATTTTCTCTAAAACTATCCCAGTTACATTATATTGACTTATTATCAAGTTTTTATAAAACCATATAGACTGCACAATGTCACACCCTCCTCCTGAACTTACTGCCAGAGACTTGGACACAGACCATGGCGGAGGCAGTATACCTAAAATTCGTTTTTGGGCTCCCCTATGGGGCAGACACTCCTGTGTCCCCCAAAAGGGAAAGAGACCCTGATCCAGCTGTAGGCTCACAGCTACCAGCTATGAGAGACCTTTAGCTGGCCAGCAAAATCCCCCCCCCTTCACTCAGGTTGGGCTTGCTTCCAGCTAGAGTCCTTGGGGTTTGTTCCCACTGCAGCAATCACCAGGACCCCAACTTCCAGCTCCAGGATACATGTCTCTGTGCACCTCTTCCACTCCATTACAGCCAGGTCATGCTTCTGGGTCTTACTTGCTTTGTCTCTTAAGTCCAGGCTGGTGGGCAGCCTTTTCTTTTTCCAGGTCAGCCTTTCCCCAGGCAAATTGTACATCAATTTCCATTTGTCTTCCCTTGAGACCATCACTCGATGAGCTGGGATACCACAGAGAACACCCTCCTGCCAGAACAGGCACCCCTCCCCTCCTGTCTTGCTAGGTTAGACACTCCAGTCAGCTTCAGCACAGACAGAGGTTGGGCCACACCCATCTGCAGTTCACTGAAACTGAGATGCACTCAGCTCAGGGACTTCTTAGTTAACAGAGACATTCCCAGCGCCCATTTTTCAGTCTTTCTGGGCAATTTGCAACTTGTGTAGTTTTAGCTTCTTTTGATCGTCATTCTTACTTATTTTGCTTCCTTTTCTGTCCCTAATTCCCTTTCCCGAAATAAGCAAACAGAAAATAACAAACCAGTAACCACTTTGTCTGTTCTCCAGCCACCACACTTAAAACTCACCTAAAATCACTACCAGTATCTCAAAGCAATCAGCTGTGCACAGATCCTGCCGACTATGCCACTGTGACGGGTTGGATCACAGAAACCCCCTTGGGAGCTGCCACCCAATGTACCAAGACTACCCGTGCTCCTGTTTTCCCTGCCAGCTCAGGACTCCAGGACCCTGTCTTGCTGAATTAGACACTCCCGTCTGCTGCAACACAGACCCAGGGTCTGAATCACTTGTCCCAAAGCTGCAAGTTTACCTGAAAACAGCTCACAGAAGTGTGCTTGTCCTTAGCACTCAGATGCCCAACTCCCAATGGGGTCTAAACCCAAATAAATCCGTTTTACCCTGCATAAAGCTTATGCAGGGCAAACTCATAAATTGTTCGCCCTCTAAAACACTGATAGAGAGAGATGCACAGTTGTTTGCTCCCCCAGGTATTAATACATACTCTGAGTAAATTACTAAATAAAAAGTGATTTTATTAAATACAGACAGTAGGATTTAAGTGGTTCCAAGTAGTAACAGACAGAACAAAGTAAGTCACCAAGTAAAATAAAATAAAACGCACAATCTATGTCTAATCAAACTAAATACAGATAAGTTCCTCACCAGTTCCAGAATGTTCCCTTTTACAGGCTAATCTCCTTTCAGCCTGGGTCCAGCAATCACTCACACCCCCTGTAGTTACTGTTGTTTGTTCTAGTTTCCTTCAAGTATCCTGGGGGGATGGAGGGGCTCCTTCTTTAGCCAGCTGAAGACAAAATGGAGGGGTCTCCCACGGGTTTAAATAGACTCTCTCTCATGGGTGGAGACCCCCTTCCTCCCTCCTATGCAAAGTCCAGCTCCAAGATGGAGTTCTGGAGTCACCTGGGCAAGTCACATGTCCCTGCATGACTCAGTCTTTACAGGCCGAAGCCATTGTCCACATGGTATCTTGCATGTCTCCAGGAAGACTTCTTATGTGGATTGGAGCATTCCAAGATGCATTGTTCTCCAAGTGTTTCCTGATCAGGTACTTAACCTGGCGAATTCCTTCCTAAAGAAGCTGACCAAATGCCTCCCAAAGCTTACTTAGAAACCAAGCATTTTATCCTCACTTAAAAGATACCAAAAGTAAATAAACTGCGAGCAACCTTTTATGTTTAGCTGTAGAGCTGGTTGGAACTGGAATTTCCACTTTACAGAAAATTCTGCTATTTGGATTTTTTTTTTTTTTTTTTTTGGTCCAAATAGCAAAAAACTCTAAAATAAATTTGCTAATCTATGCTACAATCAGCTCATCAGTCTCTCCTTCATAAAAAATGTCTTTCCTTTGACACTGAAATGTAGGTACTGTATAATAACGTCAGTTGGAAAGACTGAACAAAAATAATCCCATCTGAAATGCTTTTATTTTTATTGAATAATATTTAATCATTATCATGATTCATTAAAGCACTGGCTGGTTATTTGGCATGGGAAGGTGGGCTGGGGTTTGATTTTGACATATTTTTTATTTTATTGACATTTTATTGTATATATTTTTATAATATAAAATATAATAAAATAAAAATATGAAATACGATAAAGTCATTTCAAAATGAAAACATAAAAAAATTCTGTTCCAGTAAGGTTGGAATCTTATTGAAACATTTCAATTTAAAAACAACAGATTTTTGTGAAAATCTACATGTTTGCATGGAACATTTTGGTTTTGATGAATTAGCATTTTCCTATGGAAGAAAGTTTCATTGTAAAAATTTTGACCAGTTCTATTTAGAATAGATGACATCAGCTATGAGGGAAGCTCCTTGGAGGAGTCTGTGTTATCACTCACTTCCCAAAACACTATCTAGTCTCTCATGGATTTCTGGAAATTACATAAGCTGAGGAGCACCTGAAGCAGTAGGGTGCCCTGCCTGTTTTTCATCAGGAGATCCCTCTTCCCTACAAGTACGAAGTGTACCTCTCAACCAACAAACATGCCAATGTGGGACACCAGCAAATGTGATGTCTGCCATCTTGCCAAATACCATTGATTGAGCCGATGACCTACAGAGCTAAAAGCATGTGTCTTCTCCAGCATGTGCTAAAGAGGTTGTCAAACAGAGTTGTCACAGACTCCCATTCTCTGTGCATTGGGCACAGAGAATGGGAGTCTGTGACAACTCTGCACACACACCGACTAGTCGGTTTCTCAAACAAAATGTCTGACAAATGAGTGAGATGTGTGTATTTTGGTGAGTCACGTCATGATATTACCCTAGGTTGTCTTCACAACAGATATGCAACTTAATACCTATGGAAAATATTAATCATATGTCTAAAGCAAAGAATGGAGCCTACTCATGAAACTGTCTTCCTCCAGAGTATTGTGCCAAATTCAAGGTCCCTGGGGTACATCCTCAACTGACAAATTGTCATAGCTCCACTGATTTCAATGGAGCTATGATAATTTACACCAGCTGAGGTTCTGCCCCTCTGTACTTATTTTCAATGATCTGGGTCCAGAAATCCTAAACAATGACCAAATGTTCCAGGATGAGAAACACACCTGACATCTCTGCTGCTCTGGAACAGTGGAACTATCTACCATGAAGTTAAAGCTAGTTTGTGCAGAAGACAAAACTTTCTCAGGGGCTCGTCCAAAACTATAAAATGAAATTATACAAGATCTAAGAGCAACTCTAAACCTCACAACTTTGTATTCCAAGTACAAAACACACTTGATTAAATAAAACTAAAAATATTTCTCAATTTTCCCTCTGAGGAAAGAAAGAACCATACGTAAAATATGTTAATCACTCTGCTTAAAGCATTTCTTAAAGGCGCGCCAATACCAGAGTGATAGGTGCTGTATAAAAATCTTAACAGAATAGAACTGCACGATGTAGCAGCTGATAAGTCTTCCTTTTTTATTACAAAGTCTAAGGCTTTTATTTTACCAGTGCTTCATTTTAAATAAATGATCCAAGAAGTTCAGAAGGCGACAGAAAGAAGGAAAAGGAAATGAAAAATGTGTGAATTTAAATATATATTTGGCTAGGGAACAACAAAAGGCTTTTCCAATGTAATATTTGTGTTTCTAACATCTTTCTTCTTTGATGATTATGTTTCCAGCAGTGACTGACCTCCTTTTGGAGAGTTTTCAGGGAAATGAATATATCCTATTACCTTTTCCGTTCTTGTTAAACTCGTAAAATATCTCATTCCATTACTTACTACTTTGCATCATATTGCAATGCATTATGTCTACCTATAATTTGCTGTAGTTCTGAAGTCTAGAGGAAACAAAATTATTTTCAGAGGCCTGCCCAGCTAATTCTGATAAGTTAATCATAAATATTACCTGAAATGGATCAACAAAGAAGTATCTAAGCGCTCTTTCAACTAACTGATTGCCTAGGAAACAGTGCCAGGACTGTACTGGGTTAAGTTTAATTTCAGCTTGTTTTTACAGTTCTTTTGTTATTTTTTTCAATTTACATGTAATGCCGTATATGAATAAATCTTTAACTGACAGTTTCCACCACTATGCTTCAGACACAGATTAGCACTGAATTTGGTCATTTTGCAAATACTATGCATAAAATTTTATGTAACTGAATCTATAATATCAAAATGTCACAATATCAAAATGCCACAACATTTTACGCACTTTGCAGATCACACATAATCTTGAAGACCATGTAGCATGGTGGGAGAAATACAGAGTACGTGATTAGTACCTCTCATACCTCAGATCCTCCTACATTCAAAATCCAGGAATTTTGAATAGAGACAATCATAAAATCTCTTCAGTTTCAGATGTCAGCTCAGATCTTTCTCTCCTGCCTGCAGATGCCTTGAACCACTAAAGAAAGTAAATGTCCACAAAAATGATATTACTGAGCACCTAGATAGTGACACAGTGGAAGGGGAATCTCCAAGTGAAATAGGGGCAGTGTGCTCTGTCTCTCTTTCCCTCACTGCTCTTGCATAGAGGGCATTCAGGGGGAAGGCAGAGGGAAAGGTGCTGTGGCTGGAGTACTGCTTCACTCTAATTCCCAGCAGCCCCTTGGAAGCTGGTGCAGTACAACACAATTTAGGAATGCCTGGAGGATAAACCAGCTCCATGATTGGGAGGCAGGGGCATAAAGTTGGTACAAAGCCACTGTCACATTTTCTGGAATGGCTTACAACTGTGAGTGCCAATCTCAGGTCAGACTGTCCAGACTACAGGGGAGTAATCCCAAACTGGTGGTATATTCTATAGTTAGCTTTCACCAACCCAGTAACAAATGTGAAGTCTTGGATCACTATATTAGCCCTACCATTGAGTCACCTTAGGTTCTCCAGCCCATCTTGCCATCCAGACAAACTGAACTTTGTGATACTGGCTGTTATACCAAATATCACATCAGGTTACTCCCAACCACAAAGGGTCAGTTACTTACCCCAGGTCAATGGATGCTCTCGATCTCACACCAAAGACAATGCTGGCAGCCAATTTCTCTAGTAGTAAACTAACTATAGGTTTATTAGCTAAGAAAAAGAAATGAGTTATTGAGAGGTTAAAGCAGGTAAAATACATTAACAGGCGAATCTAAGTTTGTAAGTCCAAAATGATAGCAGAGGTGTAATAATCTGCTAGTTTTCCATTAGTCTCTCAGAGATACCCAAAATAAGTTTGGAGATCTCTGTCTAACATCTGGAATGCTTCCCTGTGAGTGTCCAAATGATTCAGAAATGAAGGATCTTTTCTTGAATCCATCTTTTATATTTTCTTCACACAGAAATCGAGCTGATCGCTTCTGTACCCACACGGGCCTTCCTTTATTTGCTGCTTGTGAGGAATGCACACTGAGTCTGTACATTCCCACTGTGAACTCAATGGCCCTTTCTTTGAAGTTAGCACTCTGCTTACATAAGAATAGATTAATGAGAATAATACAAGTAACATTCCATTAGTGTTCATGAAGTTCTAACATCTGAATGATCTCTTCATTAACACACTTTTGATCTAGGGTTATTTAATTACAGGGTATACATAATGTAGAAGTCATGTAACAGTAAACTACAGGATATAGACAGATGAAAACAAGCAATCAACTTCTTCTTTCATCTCTATTAGCATACAAGTGAATTAGTATGATCACATACTAACACATAACACTTCTCTGACATTCACATACAAATGAATTGTCCTATGCCTTTGGCTTAAACTGTTCTGTCAGCATCACAGCCACCTTTGTCCACCTAGCACATGGCCCTTTAGTCTTCTATGAGGACTCATTTCCTTCCAAAGCAGAATAAACTGGGCCACATTCAACCTGGATGAAATCAGCAATGTTACAGCTGGGTTAAACTTGGCTCACTGTATTTCAATATATGTCTCCTATTTTTTAAAGCCATTCTCCGCCTTGAGAAAAGTTCATGCAGTTCCCATTGAGGTCAATGTGAATTGCACACACTGCCCTCTGGGGCAGCATTTGGCCCTGAGAGAGCCTCATTTAATTAATACACAATGTATAAGTGTTATGGTGCTCATTAATCTAAGGGATAAAAGTCAGTCAATGTTTAAGCTAGCACAGCAACAACAATGGATATTGTATTCACATCAGTATCCTGCATTTTAAACCTGAGGGAAGAGCTGTCATAGTCTGCTTGTCCAGCTGCAAATGTGGGGCTCCTGAAGCTATGTTTTGAATAACTGTCATAGTACAGAAAAAGCTCGTTCTTTAAGGCCTCAAGGCTCCAGACTGTTTAGTCTATCATAATGGCAAAAAATCTCTGTGAAGAAATACTTGGTATTTTAAAGAGGTCACATTTTTAAAGTTATGCTAATATGCTTTTGCAGAAATACAAATTCCACTTTTCCCTCTGTGTCTGCAAAGTCTATTGCTGAATTTCATCTTGCAAACATGGCTGCAACTATCTGAGGAGGAAACTGCAGAGATATGACCCACTAGGAAGTAATTAAATTCTTCACTTCAAATTTGATTTTAAATGCATTCAATACTTTTATATATTTAATTTTTAATTTAGCAGAATTATTTAATTTTAAATATAATTCAGTTTTTGTTTAATTTGGCAATTAAAAATCAATTATTTCATATCAGACTATCACAGAAAGAGACTCTTATTTTTAATTAGAGAAGAACATTGGAAAGAGGATACTGATTATTAGCCCATAAACTTGGTTCTAATATTTGTTTCAAAGAGCAGCTATGGTTCATTGGGTAAATTAATTAGATTTTTTTTTTCAAAATGAATAGATGAGTGCAAAATGTATAGTAGGAGTAAAATTCATGCCTCCTTACACAAAGCCCAAGTAATTGAGCTTTGCTCCAGGAATTAAGTAGGTGTAGGGGAGGGAAACCAGAGCAGGTTATGGAGCTGCAGATCAACCCTTAGGTGGTTGTTTTTACAGCCTATGGTCTGGAACACCAGTGCTGCCTTTTTACACCCCTTATGCAGGATTTTGGACGGCTGGATCGTATTAGCATGAATGCAATGGCCCTTCTTCCAGGTGAGCCCAGCATTCATTTATGAGATGACAGTTATGACTAAAATACTAGGACAACTAAACAGTTTCAGAGTGAATGTTCCTTTTTATATTAGCTAGCATTGGAAGGTCACACCTTCAATTTGGTAATTGAGCATTACAAAACAGAGAATTAAACAGAGATTGCATTACTAGAATATGTATTTCCTTTACTTTTTCATGAAAATGTGTTTTGTTCCCTCTTGCTTTCTAGGCTTCTGGCACTAGAAATAAAAGTGTTTCTGTAGTCATTTTCTAAACATGAATACACTAATAAGAGGACTAACTTGTATAGTAGTGACTTTTGTCTTCTAGTCCATGTTTCACATGAGACATTCCTCATTATCTTACTGGAGAGCTCTCCACTTGTCCCCTATATTTATTTGTAAACACATTTAAGGTCCAACTCTCATTTACATTAAGGGTACCACTTTTGCAGTGGAAAGGGCCCTTAAAGAAGGTATAAATGTAATTATGTCCACTTTAAGTCTCCTCTATGTGGTCAGAGTAGTATAAAGGGGTCTTAGCATAAATGAGAATTAAGCACGTAGTTTAAAAGGAGCTAAAGTCTCAATGGAGTCCAGATAAAAATCAAAATCACTATTAATCTTTCATTACAAAAAGTCTACATCTTAAAAACAAAAACAACCTGCTAGAAAGACTGACAATGAACAGTTAAGGGATCCAGCTTTTTTCCCATGCAAAATTCCAGAGAGACAGATTTCATTTTTGGACTGTTAGGGGAATGTTGTAAATCGGTCTTATAATGGAAAGCTAATCAGCCTGACCTGAAGAACAGTTCACATTGTACTCCTCTTACGCATCTTGGAGCTTATATGTACAGTGGGTGTATCCTGTATTCTCATGAGGCAGAAAAAAAAAACCATCAGAGGATGCAGAAGATTTGTCAATTTCCGTATTAGAATAATGCAGTCAAGGATAAGCCATGTCCAGATGGATTTCAGTAACCATGATTAAAACCTACTGAAACATGGTGAACACAGTTTCGTTCATCTACACTCATTTTTATGTTCATCTGTACCCTTTGTTATCACCTCTTGTCAGTAATAGGTAATTTTTCTACTGTGTTCAGATCTTAAGGCTATTGCTCCTCACGCCTTAGAAGAGCATCATAACCCTTCTCCAAAACTGCTGCTGAGAGTTAATTCTGCTTCTGCTGCTGAGACTTATTCCAATCATTTAGGAGTTCATTCTTCTGCATTGTCTGCATATAAACTCTAGGAGTTTATGCAAGAGGAGGACACTAACAGTGTAAGAAATAGCTTACAGAACTCAGGTGATGAAGACCAGTGCTGTCAGACATACACAATGCATTATGAACTATAAGTTCTTGTTGAGGCCAAGAATTCAGTAAGATTCCAGAAGAGATTGAACATGATTCCAGATTTATATGGATAATGAGAATTTCCATATTTCAGAAAAAGTTGACAGTTTCATACCAAAATTAAATTTCCATTTCATTTTTTTCATTTTTATATATTATTATTTTTACAGCAAACATAATAAAATAATGTATAAGTACAAAATATAATATATCAAAATAGTTTTGGAAGGGATAAAAACCTCATTCTTCAGGTTTTAGAGGTATTAGACATTAAGATGAGATGCTCATGGGGAATAGGTTATATAACACCTGCCCACTCTGGGGTTCATGCACCTGTCTCTGAAGCATATGGTGTTGGCCACTGTCAGAGAGAGGAATCAGGACTACATGGACCTTGGGTCTGATCCAGTAAAGCAATTCTTGTGTTATTATTATGGAGCAATGGAGATCATTCCATCAGTAAGGGTGACACTGACAGGGTTTAACCACATTAACTAAAAAGGTCCTAAATGTGGTTTCTCCTTGTCTACATTTGCAGCTAAACTGCACAGCTACTTCTGTATAGAAAGCCACTGGCAGCAATAGATAGTTTTTCTATTGGTAGACAGTGCCTTAACAACTGCTTCATACATTTACATGAAGTTTTTATTTCTTAAAGTTCATATGTCGAGTCACACACTTTGCATACTAAGAAATGAGCAAACCAGGTTAGATCAAATAAAAACTGAGTCAAACCCTGTCTCCAAACTCCAGCCAAACCTAAACAAACTTGTTGATTTAATCATGCTTTTTCACTAGTTTGATCTGGAGGCAGAAGAAATGAAATACTGTGATTAAAATGCAAGACTATTCTCATAGCATTTCCAATTTTGCCAGAATAGGATGAAAAGCAAATCTCATGAAACAGCCTATCCTGAGGAGATTTGCAGCCTGATTGCTATGCAAAAGCTGTTCAGATAAATTCACATATGCTATAAGCTCTAGATGTGTAGCCCATTTATGGATAGTTATCTGACCCAAACCTCTGCAAACTTTTGATGTTTGGTCATCATTATATAGTATTATACTGTGAAAAATAATTGCCTTAGGACTGCATATGAAATTATTATTTATTTAGCACTTTCAATTTGTGCAGTGGCATACAATACATAGCTGAAGAAATGGTCCCAACTCCAAGAATCTTGCACTTTAAATCAGACAGACAATATACTCAGAAACATAATTTACTAGTTGTCTGGAGGAATATGAAGTAAAAATACAGATTTATTTGGTGGCTTATCTTTGAAAGGCTTCCTAGACAGCTGTAAATCCTGCAGAGTATAAAACTCTGAAAACACGTATTTACTGAGCTTTGAAGTTTGCTTTCTTTTTTTCTCTTGTTTACATGGTTAGAACATCCTCCTGGAGTGTTTGAGACATGCTGTTTGCAAAAGAAATTAAAGGGGAAAACTTGCCAATATCAGCCAATTAACTGTTGGCCTAATGGACACTTATCTGGGCAAAACATTAACAACAAAAGGGATTGTTTTGTTTTTAAAATCAAAATTAAATCAATAAGAACATAGGAATGGCCATTAGGTCAGACTATTGGTCCATCTGGTCCAGTATCTTGTCTTCCTACAGCATCTGGTGCCAGATGCTTCAGAGAGAATTAACAGCACAGGACAATTATTAAGAGATCCATCCCCTGTTGTCCGCTCTCAGCTTCTGGCAGTCAGAGACTTAGGGATGCCCCGAGCTTGCGGTGGCATCCCTGACCATCTTTGCTAATAGCCATTGATGGACTTATTCTCCATGAACTTATCTAATTTTTTTTAACCCAGTTATACTTTTGTCTTTCACAACATCCTCTGACAACAAGTTTCAAAGGTTGACTCAGTGTTGTGTGGAGAAGTACTTCCTTATGTTTGCTTTAAACCTAAAGCAAATTTAAAGCGTAAATAACATTTCCTTAGTCACCTTTCTCCACATCATTCATAATTTTATAAATCTCTATCATATCTTCCTCCCCTCTTAGCTATCTCTTTTCTAAACTGAACACACTGTCTTTTTAATCTCTCCTTATACGGAAGCTATTCCATAACCCTAAACATTTTTGTTGCCTTTCTCTGTACTTTTTCCAATGCTATTGTATCTTTTTGAGATGGGGCAACCAGAACTGCATGCAGTATTCAAAATGAGGGCATACCACAGATTTATAGTGTGGCATTATGATATTTTCTGTCTTATTATCTATCCCTTTTTTAATGGTTCCCTTTCCTTTTTTTTTTACACTGCTGCTGCACATTGAGCAAATGTTTTCAGAGAACTACCCACAATGGCTCCAAAATCTCTTTCTTGAGTGGTAACAGCTAATTTAGACCCCATCGTTTTATATTTAGAAAACATAATCCTTGTTATAATGTGCATTACTTTTCATTTATCAATATTGAATTTCATCTGCCATTTTGTTGCACAATCATCCAGTTTAGTGAGATCCCTTTGTAACTGTCCTCAGTCTGCTTTAGGCTTAACTATATTGGGTAATTTTGTGTTGTCTGCAAACTTTTCCAGATCATTCATGAATATGTTGAACAGCATTGGTCCCAGTACAGATCCTTGGTGGGCCCTGCTATTTACCTCTCTCCAATATGAAACCTGGCTATTTATTTATACCCTTTGCTTCTTATCTTTTAACTTGTTACTGATCCACGAGAGGACTTTCCCTCTTATCCCATGACTGCTTAGTTTGCTTACGAACCTATAGTGAGCAACCTTGTCAAAGGCTTTCTGAAAGTCCAAGTATACTATCCACTGGATCACCCTTGTCCACATCTTTGTTGATACCTCAAAGAATTCTAATAGACTGGTGAGGCATAATTTCCCTTTACAAAAGCCATGTTGAACACAGTATGTTGGGAAAGAGTTATCTATGTGTCTGATAATTCTGTTCTTTACTACAGTTTCAACCAATTTGCTTGGTATGAAAGTTAGTCTTACCACTCTGTAATTGTCAGGATTACCTCTAAAACAATTTAAAAAAAAAGCATTAGCTAATTCTGGTACAGAGGCTGATTTCAGCAATAAATAGGTTACCTGCCTCAGTTAGTAGTTCTGCAATTTCATACTTGACTTCCTTCAGAAATCTTGAGTAAATACCATCTGGTCTTGGTGACCTGTCTATTTTCAAGTTAATAACATTTCCACAAAATTGTAGCACTTTTTAAAATTTCCTGTGAAATAGCCTACCTATCTGGATATTAACACTTGTTAGTTTTTAAGAAGAACCAGACGGTCTAGTGAGTTATGCATATATAAAAGGAGCAGTCCCATGTTCTGTTCCCTCCTCTACCAGGTCCCCATATTAGTACATAAATATTGTTTTGTTAACAAATATTAGTTCATAAATAGATAAATATCATTACCCCCATTTTACAGATTGGGCAACTGAGGTTGAGAGAGCTTAAGTAACATATCCAGTTTACACAGCAAATCAGTACAAAGCCAGGATTAGAATTCAGTTTTCTTTGATTCACAGTCTTAAGCCTGATCCACTAAACTAGGGGTAGGCAACCTATGGCACGCGTGCCGAAGGCGGCACACGAGCTGATTTTCAATGGCACTCACACTGCTCGGGCCCTGGCCACTGGTCCGGGGGGCTCTGCATTTTAATTTAATTTTAAATGAAGCTTCTTAAACATTCTAAAAACCTTATTTACTTTACATACAACAATAGTTTAGTTATATAGTATAGACTTATAGAAAGAGACCTTCTAAAAACGTTAAAATGTATTACTGGCACTTGAAACCTTAAATTAGAGTGAATAAATGAAGATTCGGCACACCACTTCTGAAAGGTTGCCGACTCCTGCACTAGACAAAAGTTATACTAAGAAAAAAGCACTTAACATCACTGAGCCTCAGTTTGTCTATCTGTAAAATTGGGGGATTGATGTTTGCCAAACATTAAATAAAAAAAGTCTTCTGCCCAATTCTTCATTGACCTACACTTTGTGTGGTTGTTCAACCCTTCTCAGAGCAAGCACAAAGTAGACATAAAATGCTACTCCCAATGAGAATGGAGAGTGATGATGTGGTAACATTTACATCCACTTTACATACATGTAAATGATGGCACAGTGTGAGAAGGCAGTGGAGATTCAGGCTGAAGATGTCCACAGATGCCTGTAGGTAGTTAAATAAATCAGCTTAAAAATTGTGTCTCAGAAAAGGTAAGTGACTTGTCATGGGTTGGGGAGAGAGGGAGGCAACGTGGTTTAATGAACTAGGCATAGAACTAAGTACCAAGAGATGTAGGCTCTAAGGGCCTCATCCAAAGCCCACTGAAGCCAATGGAAAGATATTAGGTGAAATCCTGTCCCTACTGAAGTCAATGGCAAAACTCCCATTAACATCACTGGGGTTAGATTTTACCCACTAGCATTAATTGGTCTTGGATCAAGCTCTAATTTTGGTTCTAACTCTGACTTTCTTTGTGGCTCTGCAATATATATATATATATATATATATATATATATATATATATATATATATATATATATATATATATATATATATATATACACATATACATATATTAAAACAGAGAATATTTTACACTGTAATTAATTGAGATATCTCCAGGTAAATCAAAGCTTTCTTAGGAACTAGGGGGATTCCTGTGGATAAATTAAAGTCTTATCTTTCAACATTAGGCTTTAAATTTGATTTTCAGAAAAAAATAATTCAGAGGAAAGCAGGGATAATTAAGACATTATAATTACTAGTTGAAGAGAATAGCACAATGTAATAATTTGAGGGAGGAGATGCAAGTAAACAGCCCTAGTATTTATTGTCTATTGGAAGAGGATTTGTGCATTCAGTTTAGTCATATTTAGCCATAAAGTTACACATAAATACTGGGTCCCAGCAATAGTGATACATAATTATAGTGTGAACTTTTAAATCCACTAGATAACTTAATTGCAACACTTTCTAAACTTTGGATATGTCTCCTAAGGCTTTCTTTGATCTTCCTGGTTGTGAAAGATAAAACATTAACATCCCCTTATCTGAGGTGTTAAACAGAAATAATTTGTTTAGAAATTGTAAATCATAGCCCCCAAAACAACTCTCACTAAGCTGAACATTAAGTTTCCTTGGATAGGTTGATAACATTGACATCTTCCCCTAATAGATGTCTGATACCGAAGGGCAGAGAGCAGTTTTTAGAGTGTTAGTATCTAGGGATTTTTTTTTTTTTTAGGATAGTACTTATTACTCTTCTTCACAGTTTCATTAAGCCATCAAATACACATTTTTCCTGACTGCTGATATTTTCAGTGGACTTCTCTATTAACTAGTGCTTTTCTGATTAAAAAATAGTGTTTAGGGAATGTCTTTAGAACAATAAGATTGTTTTCGTGGGCCTCTCTGTTCACTGGTTCAGAAAACAAAATCACTAATAAAACTGGCAACATAAATGTAATGCTAATCTGCTACTTTACATTGCAATCTACTCTCTCTGACATTAAATATTTTCCTTGTTTTTTATCCTAGTCCAATTGTGTTATAACATATATTTTTTATATTTATCTGTTAACCTTATTAGGCTTCTCTCTTTAATTGGACTGAAGTTCACTCCAGTGCAAATGGTGTTGTCTGTCCACTTCATTTTAACTATGTTTCTAGCATTTGACATTTGGAAGGTGTAACAACTATAGCCATAGGAAAATATTTCAAGTAACTGATTGCTGCAGTCTTCAGGGAAACAACACTATTAACAAGACATTGTACTTTAACTCCTTCCTTGCCCTTTGGGCATATGACTCATATCTAGCCAAGTGGCTCTCATATAGCTGTAGGGACATGTGTCTTTGCATTCCATGCAAGTGAATGGTCCACAGTAGAAATAGCTTGGCGCTGAGAACATGTGACACAGAGCATTCAAAAAATCAATAGCTACCTCTGAGGTAAACAATTTTGCAGTAAATAAATTATAACAAAACAATGTTGACAGTATAACAGATTCTTCTTCTACTACTGTAAAATGTAGCATTTTATAAAATATTTTATTGCTACAACTGTCTATTTCAGCATCGGCAGTGGATAAAGAGAAGAAAATTGTGATATTTCTGTATTCCATGCTCATTTTGAATTTCTAGCATGTCTCGTATTTTTTCCCCCTGATCATCTACATGCTCTGCAGTTTTTGAATGCATGCCTCTGTTCATGCCCACCTAAAGACCTAATATTTTTCAACAGAATGGACCAAATTCCACCATCAGTTATAGCCTTGGAATTTCATTGTTTATCAAACATTTATATACATCTATACATTTACAAAGCTTTATAGAACATACTGGTCCTTGCCCAGAGATCCTGTCATATAAATAAGGCAAGGCTAAACACAAGGCAAGATAAAGAATGGGATTTTTCAAGAGAGGAAGAGTCTGGGATTGCTAATGATAATAACAGAGACAAGATTTCCTGCAGAGGTGTGTTTTAGAGGGGGATTTGAAGAAGCAAAAAGATCCTTGGCACAGATTGAGAGATTCTTAATCTAGGCAGAGTGGGCAGCATGAGAACAAAGCCAAGAATGAAAGAAGACAAAGGGACTGACCCAATCCCATTGAAGCCAATGAGAGTTTTTCCACCGACTTCAAGGAGTTTTGATTCAGGCCCAAAGAGAGGAGGAAAATGCGAGGATTAGGAATAGCATAGTGGATGAGGTGGGTGGAGGGTGACAAGAATGATACAAGAGATGTAGACACTAGCAAGAGTCTGCAGAATTTCACAGGAGATGAAGAGCTTGAATTTTATTCAGTAAGGTACAAACCAACTTCATCACAAAAGCTCCCTTAGCAGCAGAACCAATGCAGTCCTGCTGCACAGTGGGAGAGGGATATGGGGTTGACCTGTGCAGGAATCCACAAGGGCCCTCTGTGTGACATTGTGCAAGCAGCAGATGGGATATTAGGTGAGCATTACTACGTGGATCCTATTGTCTTCTTTCTCTGCACTCAGAGTGGCTGCTTTAGCACCTCAGAAGATACTGTTTCTTCTGGTGCATGGTGTCAGCTACAGAATAGTTTCAGAGGCTGTGGAGGAGTGGGGAAAGAATTTTCCTCTGACCACTGAGGTAGTATACTGCATTAGTGACTCAGGGCCAATGGAGAGGGTAACATAATCAGAGTAGTGAAAGAGGATATCTGGGTTAGCAATGACATTTTGGATAGACTTGATGGTAAACACAGATGCCAGATATGAGAAAGTTATGGCAATCAAGGTGGCAGATGATTAGGACACAAAGATTTGAAGGGAGAAATTACATCAATTTACTTCCATAGTTTATAATTTTCTTCCATAGGAGCTGGATGAGAACTGGAGTGAGAGAAAGTGGCTATTGGAGCTATTAAAGAGCAAAAAGTGAAAGGATTTTGTCAAGGACTGGATATGTGGAGTTGAAGACAGGAAGGCCAGTGAAATTGTCCTGAGTGGAGTCAGAAAGGAAGAGTGGAGAAGGACTAGGAAAATTAGAGGGTAAATTTTAGAGAGATTAAGTTTGAGATGGTGGCTGTACACTGAAGAAGAGCTATAATACAAGAAGCTAGAGATGAGAGACTAGCAGAGGAGCAAGGCAAATAAACAAATAATTGGCATAAAGCCAGTCAGTTTGAATGGGTATACCTGATGGCAGAATTTTACCAGATACTTGCATCATAACAAAGAAGAGGATATTTAAACGTTATGTAACTATGTCTGCTAACTAAGGCAATTAGTACTATTTCTTTTAATGCAGACAATCATAGTTCCATTACAATATTTTAAAAACTGTAAGGATCTAAGAAGACATTTAAAAATTAAATATGTATTGTGTGGCTAAGCAGTAAATAAGGTGAGACTTCATAGCAGCCTAGAGAGTGAGTGATAAATTATTTAAAATAATAATAAGTAATCATAATGTAGTTTATTTATATTACAAATACCACCAATCAGATGGAGGTTCCATTGGGCTAGACATTGTACAAACACATACCATAGTAAGAGAAAAGCCCTGCTCCAAAGAACTTACAGTCTAAATAGAAAAGACTGATAGAGGGTAGGAGAAACAGAGTACACTTACCTTCATTTTATAAATAGTGAACTGTTGCACACAGAGATTGAGAATAAGAATTCTGTTTCCCAAAACGTTTTAAGGTTTTGACATTTGATTTCATTCTGCACTGGGATGAAACTGAGACCTTTTGAAATTTTTCATAAAAAAACAGAGACAGACACCCACCCCACACTAGCTAATAGCCCAGTGGGTAGGGAATTAGAAGAAGAAAAAAAACCTACTCACATTGAGATTTATTAGCCTGTCAAAGAAGCTGGCAAAGGAAGGGAAAGCTACATAACTTGGTACATTTATAAACAAATTGGACAGAACACTAGTAATTGTACAACAGGAAACTTTCTTATACTTTCAGGACCTAAAAGTTATTTTTGCTTCAGAGAACCCAAAATTGAAAGCTTTTTCTGTTACTTTGGGGATTAAGGGTGAAACTAATGTTCTATTAGACCTTAGAAGGCTTTTTTTTTAGTTAGTTTTGTTTGAAAATAAACACAGCACAGGTGTTACTATCACATCAGTTGGCCTATCATATAGAGAAATGCCTCAAGTTCCACCCAGTTTGGATTTATACAGATAGTAACATAACTGCTTTCTTGCTAGCATAGAGTGACTCACTGTAATTCCCAAATACTCTAAATTAAAGTTCAGCATCAGAGATGTATTGACTGATCTCAAGTGACTCAGGCAGAGCTAAAAGCAGAGTAATTGTAACAGTGGGTATTTTAGTTATCTATGATGGGCGAGTGACATTGTCTGAAGTTGCTCCTACTTATTGTACAGAATATGTATTTTTCACTTATTCATATAAACAGTGCCAATAATACCCCCATCAGTAGCATGTCTTCCTGAATATGTATAGAAATCATGTAAAAAGCTTTTTCCCCACATGTATGGTGAGAAGGAAAAGAGCTCTCTATTCCTTTTAATGGTGAAAAGGGAAAAGTGCTGTCATGGAGAGGTTCATTTAGATAGGCTACCTACCCACAGTTCCTCTACCAACACCATAACTACATATGAACATGGATTTTTGAGTGTAATAGGTTCCCAGAGAGGCTCAGAAAAGGGAAAGAATTCCTACCCTGTAGCAAAGAACTAATTTCCAAGATGTCAGGACTCTGCTCAAGGGTCCTAAGTGCCCCTTGGGTGCCCCTTCCATGGGGGCTTTGCTACTAGAGACAATACAGACTTAGGACTTTATCACAAGAGGGGGGGGCTCTATTACCCAGTTGAACTCCCTCTATGTTATCCTCCAAGAGGAATGTCATGCATCTGGATATCCTAGTGATGGAGATGTTCCCATCCTTAATCTTTTCTTTTGCTAAAACACTAGAGAGGCATGAACTGAACAAACCTTAACCTTGTTACTAACCACTATATAATAAAGTTTCTGAAGAGCTCAACACGTGCACAGCATACTCTTTTCACTCTCATTGTACTTTAGTTCAAGTTGTTGGAAGGTGTAAACAATAGGTTTGTCCTTCCCATGATGTTCCTGGGTAAAAGCTAACACCAAAACATTGTGCTTGCCTGAGGGTACAACTTAAAGTCCTGATCAAAATATGGGGCTACTAAAACTGGAGCACTTTTCAATCGACCTTTAAGGACACACATCCCTTGTGTGTGCATGTCAGTTCAGGACCCCTCTTGGGATTTATACAACAGGTCCTGCAACCATCTCTGCATAATCTGGAATGAATTCTCTACAAAAGCCTTCATGCCTAAGAAGAAATGCAGAACAGTCTCCTCATTAGGGATGGGTAAGGACAGTGTCACCCTAACTGTATTCTAGTCTGGGGACCTAACCTCCAGGAGGACATCCAAAAACTAAAACTTTTGCCGCATAAATTGGATTTTTGTGGGGTTAACCTTTAAACCAACCAATAGCAAAAGCATAAGTATGTCCCTCACGGCCAGCAAGTGTTTCTCCTGGTTTCTGATGTTAATAAGTAGGTCATCCATATACTCTACAACTTCAGGCTTCCAAGTGCTTGTTTCATGTGGATATGGCCAGGCTATTATGGAATCCCTGTAGAAGCACTATCCAGGCAATTTGCTCTTTCTCAAGAGTAAAGGCAGATTTATATGGTAGATCCCCATGTAAGGCATGCGCCAAAACCCATTAGAGATATCTAGTACAGAAAACCACTTTAAACCACTAACAACTTTTGCCATCATCTCAGGATATGAAGCCACATCAGTGGGCATTGCTGGTGTACACTCGAGTTTCCTGTAATCTATGGTAAGTGTCCAGCTACCATTGACTTACAGACCTGAATTTATTTACAGCTCACTATCCTCAAAAACTGTCCTTTGTTGCCGGAAGGTATCAATAACCATACAGATTGAGTCCACTGCCTCTCTAGAGTATGGATACTGTTTCTGAGGAGAGGGATCCTGTCCCTCTACCTGGATACACACATCCATCTTCCTACACTCATGTTTAGATTTAGCAAGAACTTCAGCAAGTGGCATCCACAACTCCAAAATGTCAGCATGTGTCACACGCTTCCTCCAGTCTATCGAATGAACTTCTTAAATATAAACACTGCATGAACTATTGATATGGAATGTTTTCATCAGTCTCAGTGAGGTATTTCAAAGCAAAAAAATTAGCCAAATCCACCATTCAACCCCCCAGTTTTCATCCACTCTGCTCCTAAAATCTTCTGAGAGTCATCAGCCACAAAGACATAAGTAAGAGAAAAGGTACCTACTTTAATTTCTAAGGGTTTAGTAAGCCAGTGAGTGGCTCCTTCCCCTGTCACTCTGGTCATGGTACTACACTATTGTGTGACATCTCCTGCCTGGATGCTAGATGTTAAAGGGACAGACACCCCACTAGCAAGCAAAGCTTGCTTATGCCATAGTGGGACATCCCGTCATGTCATCCAAGGTAATACAGGTAAGAATCCTGGAAGAGTGGAAGGTATCGCTATTGGCAAACTACTCCCAATCCCCAAAAAATCAGCTTATAAAGCCATCACGCCTCCTCTTCCAGTTCCTCATGATGCCTCTGTACTGCAAAAAAGGGAATCCACAGGAACCTACTACTGCCTCCTTTCCCTCCACTGTGACCTCGCCAATATTTAGAAGTTTTCTCCACTGCCCTTATAATTGGGTTCCTGGACACTTTTAACTGTCAGTACTTTAATCTCATCCACTAGGTGGTTATTCAGACCTCCAGGGTCTTTCAAAAACACATTCTGCTTTTTCAACCAGGGGTTGAACATTATGACCCCAATCAAACACCATTTTAATTGCCTTCCTAACCTCTGGAAGTAGCCCACCTATAACAAGTTGTGGATAGCCTGGCTCATCATGAGCTGGATTATTCATAACTAGAGAATAAGGGAAAAAACAACTCATTCCTGACATTCCACGAGGGGCTTCTTAGGTTTCTGCTTAACAGCACTGACAGCAGTGATTGCTGCGTTAGACCCAAATAAAATGTCAACACAGGAACTGCCACTGTCTCTCACCTTTACAGCCCTATAGAACACAACCAAACCACAGAACCGACTCCCTTCTGCAAAATTCTCTCCCAATCCCCACCAGTCAGATCACAAAATTCAGCCTGCTCCCTCATTTCCTAAGCCATTTTAACACCTCCTCTATATCCCTGCTTCTGGGGGCAGGTTTACACTTAGAACGTTGCAGCACAGGAGCTGCACCACTGTAGTGCTTCAATGAGAGGTGGTAGCTATGTCGACGGGAGAAGCCCTCCCACTGACATAGCACTGTCCACACCAGGGGTTAAGTCGGTATATCTACATTGCTCAGAGGTGTGGAAAATCCACATCCCTGAGCAACATAGTTATACGGACATAAGTTCCTATGTAGACCAAGCCTCTGACAAGAACTTATTCCTTTCATTATGGCTGATGTCTCCTCTGGTGAAAGATTTTTAAGCTTTGCCTTTTTTTTTTGGACTGTGGATGTGATTGTAGATTTCACAGAGACAGATGCCTTTAAGCAGTTTTAGAGTCCAGATTGTTCAAGGAGAGAAAAAATGGATTTTAAAGGAGGTGGAGCCTCCTCAGAAAATGCAACACATTTCATATTAACACCTTTTCCTTCTAAAAGTTTCACTGTCTGATTGAAAGTGCCTGTCAGTTCCTATTTTCCAATTGCATTGCTTCTAAATCTGCTTGCAAAATGCAGTTCTTTTCACACGCTTCAGTTTTCTCAATCAAAGCTTCAGACTGCAGAGCTGATAGTGCACTGAGCATGCAGCCCAGTAACTTTTATCTTTCAGTTTCTGCATTCCAACATCCTGCTTTACTTTGACTTGAGTCTTATATTCTATACATTCTCGTTTCAATGCTTCCTTTCACAAAAGCCTTGACTTTGACCATTAACCCTGAACAAATACTGTTTAACCCTTTTCTTACCAGCTTTTTTGTTGACAAAAAAGTTACTTTCAAGAAGTTTAGCCACCACTTCAATCAGATTTCGGCTTGTGAGGATATCCACTTCCTTATGGGGTCCCCCACCATGTCTGGCCCGATATTTATATACATGTCTCCGCAGCAACTCCATTGTCACATACTGCTTAAATCCCTTGATAACCCTAGGTCTCAGTTCCTGGGAGGGAAACTGGATGTTAGCCCATTCTGGCTGAATGCTGGATTGAGATTCACCACTCAGCAGATGGGTCTAATAGATCTTTGATCATTGCTTACTAGTGTTTTGCATAAATAGTTACTTGGACATGGGAACACATCAGGATGCTCTCAGGGCAGTCACCTCCAGCACTGGACAGTACACAGTTTCAGCTTCCATTTCGTTAGGCTGGCTATTTTCTTATGCATGTGTATTAGTTTCTCATTTCCTGATCAATTCCCTACCCCTTTCAAGTACAAGTTTTGTGGTAACTCAAACTGGGACTTTTCTAGCTCTGTAGTTGCTTGCATCTTCTGTTTTCCTCATAAACATGAATTACCTTGCAGTTTTCTTACACATGCACAATACCTAAACATGATAACTCTGCACAGTTCTATTTATGTTTAAAATGTTATCAGAACAAATTTTTCAGGCTGGAATATGCAGTTGATCCCAACAAAGCCAGTTTAGTTATTTGTCAAGAGAGACCTTAAATATATTGACCTTTTTGCTGCCATTAATGACCTGGCAGAAGGGTTACATCCCAATGAACGGAGCTAGTGCTGTCTAGGTCTCCTTTCACTGTCAACATTCCCCACCATCTCCCCAGATCAGATGACTTACGTAGATATTTTAGAGAGCTTTCTTCATACATTCAAAATTTGCAGAGAGGATTTATATTCATTTGTCTCAGATTTAACATTAAGTTATTTTATATCATTTGATGGCAAGCCAGAATAGCCTGCTATAAATAGAAATACATTGTATTTTGTCATTGATCAGAGCAAGCAGCTCTGCCTTTTTTTCAAGGCTAGAAATGAAATTTGGTGTCTGCTCCCAGTTAATATCCAATCAAACTTCAACAGGTGAGCTGCACAACAAAGGGCTTTGGACCTTTCTTGTATATTTCCATGTAACATGAGTGGAAGCATATTCCTTCATTACAAAGCTCAAAGGCACAAACAAAGGTAGTGGTAATTGCACTTTAGAAAGTGATCAGATCAAATCAGATAATTGACAAAAGATGGCCTTTAATAAAGGAGTCTGAGCTGGCAGTAGATAAAGTACAGTATTCATTGAAACTCAAGGTAAAAATGAAATGATTTCTATACTGCCACAGTAAAGGCTACTCAATACCAAGATAAAACTAGAATGAAAGGCTTGACTCTGAATTCAGTCTGTAGCCCTCACCGAGGCCAGAAGGGTCTCAAGTTTTATCAATGTAAAGTTGACAGTTAAAAAGATGTAATGAGTGTGTCAGGCTGAACTATTTAACAGTGACATGAAAAGCCAAGACATCAGTTCAGACCAGCAAAATAAACCAAAAAACAGCAAAAAAACCTATTTGTCTATTCATCCCATGCATTTACAGACTATCATAGAAATACAGAGGAATGAGTCAAGTAAATATTACTTAGTTACAATTATTGATATTTATTGATTCTTTAAAAAAATCCAGATACTAAAGCGTCAAAATACAATTGAACACTTTTCAGTTAACATATCTATGAGTCAAATATCCTCTTACTAGTCAGCCAAATGTATTGATTTGGCTTCAAGAAGGATAATTATCTGCTTCCTAGTGATGACACAATATTGCTTGGATGAGGCACTGCAAATAAGTGAGTTATATCCTACTGACGCAAGAAGATTGTCAGGATCATTGTCTAAAAATCATATCTACTATCAAGTATAAGAAACTGGGAGATTGTCAAGGTACTGTTTTAATCAGTGTAACTCAATTGACTTATGTGGAATTATTTCAGATTCAGACCAGCATAACTGAGATCAAATCAAATTCCCAACTTCACGTTTAGTATCCTGGGATCTGTAGTCCTGTAGTATTTTCTACACTAAGGAGTACTATAGTCTTACTGTGTCCTGTATAGTATAAAATCTTACAGCATGTATAATAATGTAGCATTTATAATATTGTAACTAATACTCAAGGGCATTTATACACCATGGGGCAATTGACATAAGGACAATCCAATATTGAATGTGTAAAGGAAATTTGGGCCTCTTTAAGCTAGTAGAACTCTTTAATGTGTCAACAATATAGCAGATAAAGGAGAACTGGTTGATATAATTTATTGTAGTTTTCAAAAAGCCTTTGACAAGTCTCCAGCAAGAGGCTATTAATGAAAGTAGGTAGTCATGGGCTAAGAGAAGTATATACTGTTATGGATTAGAAACAGGCTAAGGGACAGAGAACAAAGAACAGATAAAATTGGTCATTTTCCAGTGGTTAACAGTGGGAAGACCAAATCACTGAGGGAAGTGCAAATCATCTCTCAAGGAGGGGAGGGCTATAGGGAGAAAGAAAAAATTTCCTGGGGAATTTTATGATAATTCATGTTTTTTCCTGATTTTTCCCCCCACAAAAAGAGGAATTACATTTGGCTATATATTTATGAGCCTGTTTCTAGAAATATTTTTCAAGGATCCATCCCATTTTAGTTTATCATTTCACAAGTTTAATGCTGAATGTTTAGCTAGTGGATTCACAGAGTAAGAGTTTTCCATAAATCAAGAACATTGTAAAGAAAGCAAGAAGCAGAAGAGTCCTGTAGGCAATGTTTAATTTTATCAGTCAATTATAGATACCCAGCGAAGGAGTGACAACTCAACGATTTTATCTGTGCAATTTGAAAGTGACAAAAATAATCTGAACAATGAACTGGGGTCAGTTTCTGGTCACAGTTAAGTTCCCAAAGTTGATGGGTTTCCAATTAGCAGATGTTCAGATATTATACATTAATCTTGTTTTTATTTTAAGAGATATTAAACCTTGTGCTTCGGGGCTTAATCCCTTCTCTAACTATAACAGATCAGGATGAGAGGTGTGTGGCGGGGAGTGGGGGGGGGGGGGGAGAATTATCCCACATCTGCCTACCATGGAGTTCTGATATCTTCCGTTGGCCCCTATTAGAGACAGAATAATGGACTAGATGGATGTTGCTTCTGATCCAGTGTGATAATCCTTATGTTTCTATTTTTGGATAGTTATGGAAGTCAGGCTCATCCACAGTGTAACTTTTGTAGATAGGAAAAATTCTTCCCCAAAATACAACATACTCAACAATATTTTAAGTCTCTCCTTGAAGTCATTCAGACCTGAATAGAAATAGAACACAGTTTTTCCCATTTTGCAGATACTTTCCTTCTTCTAGACTTTTCTTTAACATGTTGTGGGCCCAAATCCTGACCTCTTTATACCGATAATGCTGTTTAAACTAAGGGCCAGATTCTGATACCCTGACTCATGTTGAATAGCTTCTTACTCCATGTGTAGTTCCACTGAAGTCAACATGAGTATTCAGGAAGTACGTTGCTACTAAATTGGAGTGAGTATATCAGCATCCAGCTCTAAACTTTGTTGATATTAATAAGAAGAATAATTGTGTGTGTTATGGTGCCTAGAGACCAACCAAGAACCCCTTGATGCTTGGTCCTGAACAAACACAGAATAATAGAGAGTCCCTGACCTGAAGAGCTTAGAGTCTAAACAGAGAAGACAGAGGCATAGTGCATAGAGTGAACAATGTGATGATGGCCTGCAATTGTCATGTTAAGAGGACATTTTAAAAAACCGGGGATAAATTTGGTGAGGAAACAGTAAGGTAAGTAGAAAAACAAGGGTCTGAAGATGGCATACTGAAGGGAGGGAGGTGAGGGGAAAAACAGGATCTTATTAAAAAGGGAGAGGAGGAGGGTGTATGTGGAGTGAGGCTGATGTGAGGAAACTAAGAGGGCAGCCAGTCAGCACAGGGCAGAGAAATTCCAGTCAAAATTAATACTTGCCATTAGTGAAGGAGGTAATCACTAATTAAATTAGATGGTTTAGTCACAAACGCCCCTAAAACAGAAATAAAAGGAAAGAGTAATAAAATTGATTGGACAAAATACAAGAAGAGCAGATTTAAGAAAAAAAGTGGTGCCATTACCTGGCTTTGATAGGAATTCAGCAACAGATCATCAAACCTCTGTAGGAATGCAATTTCCCTTATAACTTTGTGGTCCATGTGTAACCTTGTTGTCTATCCACTTATTTGTATGACTCATCACCATAGTAACTGAGCATACCTGATTTGCCAGATCAAGTTCCAAAGGAGCTGCAAAGAATAGCTAAAAGATCATCAGCTGATCTGCATGGTTGAAAAACTCAGTATCCAGTACATTGTAATAATTTAATGTGACACCTATTTGCTTAACTGGTTAAGATTATTTATTAATTATTATTATTGCAGAATGCTAGGGATGAGGAGGAATAATCACAACTGTTTATGTTGTAGAATGGGTACTTGTTAGATTTGCTACTAAAATATGATTTTACATTCAGAAAGTGTGAGGAATAATTCTGTTACCATGTGACTTGCACCTATACAACCCCATTAATTGGATTTCAATGATGTTTCAGCGATAAGTACCTGAGCTCAGAAATTGACCTATAAGACATAATTAGGTTTTATGTTAATTAAAATTCAAAGGCAACATTTGTGTAGAGATCATATTTAAGAATTAAGGACTCCATCCTTGTGGCTGATGTCAGTGGGAACAGGATCTAGCTCAACAGTAGTATTATAATACTTTTTTGGGGTTATCTTTGTATTCACCCTTTAAAACATTGCTATTGTTCACTTCTTCCTTTTCAACACCACTCACTTTTCACTCCTTAAAGGAGGCTCTGTAAGTGTGTCCCTAAGACCAAAAAACCCTACTGGGTGCACTAAAAATAGTTCAGCCTACACCTAAGGCTGCCTATGATTAAAATATTCTATCTGTGACATACAATAATCTTATGCGCGTTCTGTGGCCACCCTTACAGCAAGAAGTTTAATATGAAAAAAAGAAATAAATGTCACAACAATGCTGCATTTATATATTTTTCCCTGCATAACAAGTCTACAGGGCCTGATGAAATTCAGCCTCGGGTACTTAAACTAGTTGAAGCAATCTTGGAATGGTTAACAATTACCTTCGAGAACTCATGGAGGATGGGTGAGGTCCCAGAGGACCGGAAAACAAAGAGGACCCATGCAGTTATAGCTCAGTCAGACTAACTTAAATACCTGGAAAGATATTGGACCAAATTATTAAACAATCAATTTGTAAGCACCTAGAGGATAATAGGGAATAGCCAGTATGGATTTGTCAAGAAGATAGCATGCCAAATCAACCTAATTTCCTTCTTTTGTCCAGTATTACCCATTTGAAAAAAGTGTCTTCTGAATGACTGTACACCAGCATAGATGTTTTATATACTGCATATCATGTTCTAAACAAGTGCACATTTAAATAGATTGTATATGTTCAGTGCTATATGTATTAGTCAGAATGGCAATGAACAGTGGGCCCATTTCATGGACCTGCATTCCATCCTTTAATTGAAATGTCTTTCTCAAAGCATCTTCACTGGCTGACTGATTGATTGATCACTAGCCTACTACAACACAGCATTCTGACAGCACAACTGTAAAAGCAGAAAGTTTGTCTCACAGTTTTCTGTAAAGCCAAATAAATGTTGAGTAACTAACTTTTTGTGAGGTTTGTTGATTAGGTTTTTCATTATAAAAGAAAGTATAGTTTAGAGCAAGTTGCTTTATTACATAAGTGCTAGAGTATTTAACGCTCAGATTTTTCAAATATATATTATGTGGTTGGACAAATAGACATTAATGAAGCAGATACTATTCTACTTACCAGGCTCAGCTCAGTATGATAATGTTCCATAAAAACTCCACTGATCACAAGAGCAGTGAGTGGTTCAGATATCAGTGCATACAGAATGCTAAAGAAAAATACTCTTTCAACAGTGCATCAGGAATAGATGGAATTCCAGATTATTATTTATAATTGCAAATTGTATAAGAAGGAAAGACTATTCTTCACAGAGCATACAGCTATGTAAAAATAGGATTTTTGTTTTGTTTTGAGGAGTTCACAACTACTGTTTTCCCCCATCCAGTAGGCCAGTCATTCTGTCAAAGAAGGAAATTAGCTTGGTTTGGCATGATTTATTTTGGCAAATCCAGGCTGGCTATTCCTTATAATTCATTTATTCTCTAAGTGCTTACAAGCTGATTGGAACAAATTATTTAACAGTATCTTTCCAGCTATCAAAGTTAGACTGACCAGTCTATAAGTTCCTGGGTCATCTTTGTTCTCCTTCTTTAAAGATAGGTGCTATATTTGCCCTTCTCCAGTCCTCTGGGACCTCACTGTGCTCCATTAGTTCTCAAAGACAATTGCTAATGGTTCTGAGATTGCTTCAGCTAGTTCCTTAATGAATAACTCAATAATAGTAGCATAAATAGTCACTCAATCAAATACCTGTTGTGAATTGCAGCAGTAGACATAAGGATTAAAGTAGTACACCCTCATACATCTACTTACTTAAGTGTGACTAGAATCTCTTCAAACATCACCTGTGAATCTGGTCCTCTGTTTTTTCACCAAATATATCTATGAACCATATTGTACCTTCAGTTTTCTTAATTGTACATGTCTGAAATAGAGCAGAAAGTCTACAAGAAGCCAGCTGACAACTTCCTGCCAGGCACACCTGACACCTACATAACTAGGGCAAGGGGCTTGGCTAGAAAAGGCAGTAGAAACAATGGTAATATTGCAGATGGCTTGCAAGTAAGCAATGGAGGCAGGTGTCATACTTGTAGACCTGCTGATAGGGAATGAGTCTGCTGCACACTGCTGTTTGCATTGGTAGGCCCCTGGCTGCCTGCTGTCATTCAGCCCCATGGGTGAAGAAGATAGATGTACCTTGTGAGTGTCTGGAGCTACTGCAATCAATATACACTACATGATTTCAGTTGCAGAGGCTACTCCGTTGATTTGGTTCTCATTAACTCAAGTAGAAAATTAAAGCAGATATGTCCCAAGTTTACAAGAACATGGGGATAGTCAATACAGGCAAAACAGTTGGTTTAAAACAATTTAAAATAGTTTAAAATAGACAAAAGGAAATACTGATTTACAGAACACATGAAAAGAACCTCCACAGTTACATTTTAAAAAATCTAGTATAAGGGGTTTAAACCCTCATGCTTTACTGCTTAAGTTAGCCACTAGCTGACAGGGATTAGATAGATAGTTCTCCAATTGGTTGCCTTTTCTACAATTTTCCACGGCAGGACTTTTTGCACCATTTTCTAAGGCGTCTGATATTCGCCATTTTCAGACACAGGGTATCACACTAAATGTACCCACTAGTCCAATCTGACATGGCAACTCCTGTATCTGTGCTATGACTTTATGTGATACCATATGACATAACTATGTTTTTTTCAATGTAATCTTTCCAGATATTCTTGTACTCTTATAACTTGCACCAATCCATTTTTGTCTTTGCTGAATGATTGACGGGAGCCTATGGCCTCTATGCTATTAAGTGACTTAAAAAGTGCTTACTACAAACTTTGAGGCTTTTTCATTTAAACAATTTGCAGACGTACCATAGAACTTGTTCAATGTTCCAATGATAGTGTTTTCAGTGATATTACGCTGGTATCTTATTGAGAAATCACATGTAGCACTTAAGTTGAACAAGATCTGGTTGAACTATTCATTATGAATAATGTTCATTACATTTTTAACATGTTTTTGGTCATCAAATCCTTTGCAAGCTGATCCTGATTATTTGCAAATTTGTTTTTCATTTTCCTGACTCTGAGCTGCTCACATACTGTTTGGTCTGATTGATTGTTATGTGATTGGTCATGTAAGTCGCATGATATCTTTCCTGCTTCCTGATTAGAAGATGGAAACATTTAAAACAGGTGAATAATGGGAAACAAACATCACCACAATTTTAGTATGAATTTTAGGGCAATCATTTACACTTGTACTGAAATTTGTGAAACTTCCAGAACTTGCAATTTCATGAATACTGTGACAGACCCAGACCAGTGGGGTACAGGAGTCTGGTAGAGGGCAAATATACTGGTCACTGGATGAGTAGTTTTCTGTTCCCTGAGTGACCAGAGCAGGGGCTGCACTAGAGTAATCAGGAACCTGATAGAATCAGTTAAGGCAGGCAGCCTAATTAGGACACCTGGAGCCAATTAAGAAGAAGCTGCTAGAATCAATTAAGGCAGGCTAATCAGGGCACCTGGTTTTAAAAAGGAGGTGACTTCAGTTTGTGGTGTGAGTGTGAGGAACTGGGAGCAAGAGGTGCAAGGAGCTGAGAGTGAGAGGGTGTACTGCTGGAGGACTGAGGAGCACAAGCGTTATCGGACACCAGGAGGAAGGTCCTGTGGTGAGAATAAGGAAGGTGTTTGGAGGAGGCCATGGGGAAGTAGCCCAGGGAGTTGTAGCTGTCATGCAGCTGTTACAGGAGGCACTATAGAGAGCTGCAGTCCACAGGGCCCTGGGCTGGAACCCGGAGTAGAGGGCGGGCCCGGGTTCCCCCCAAACCTCCCAATTGACCTGGACTGTGGGTTCTTCCAGAGGGGAAGGTCTCTGGGCTGTTCCCCAACCCACATGGTGAATCTCTGAGGCAAGAAAATCCGCCAATAAGTGCAGGACCCACCAAGATAGAGGAGGAACTTTGTCACACTGGTGTCAGGAGTGGGATCTTGGGATGCACAGCGCGGCGGAAGAAGGAGGGTGATTTAAAAAAAAACAACCAACAACAACAAAAAAGGGAGAGGGTTTATTTTTTTTCACCACAATGGATGACGTAGTGCGGGCACTGATACAAGCTACGGCGGCCCAGCAGGAGGCTACCCGTGTCCAGCCAGCCGCCCAACAGGAGGCAGTGTGGCTGCAGCAAGAGACTAATCGCCTGCTGATGGACCAGGCTGCTCAAGACCGAGCTACGTTGCAGGAACTGGTAAACCAGGTAAAGTCCCTTACAGAGCTGAATCGGGGCCATGATGGGATGTGGCTCGTAGGGGCCAGCCATTGGCTGCAGAAAATGACACTGAGGATGATGTAGAGGCATACCTTCTGGCCTTTGAGAGGACAGCCCTACGGGAGGCCTGGCCTCGAGATCAGTGGTCTGACATCCTTGCCCCATTCCTGTGTGGGGAGGCCCAGAAGGCCTACCATGATCTGCCTGAAGAGGCTGCGGCAGACTACCCCCAGCTGAAAGCAGAGATCCTGGCCAGATCTGGGGTAACGACAGCAGTGCGGGCCCAGCAGTATCACGGTTGGAGGTACCAGGAAGACAAAACCCTGCGGTCCCAATTGTATGACCTCATCCATCTCGCACGAAAGTGGTTGCAAACAGAGTCCCGGAGTCCGGAAGAGATACTAGTGGTTCTGGTCATCGACCGATACATGAGGGGACTACCACCAGACCTTCGTGCCTGGGTAAGCCAGAACGAACCCTCCACCTATGACGAGGTTGTCGCCCTGGTAGAGAGGCGAAGGACAGCGAGGGAGCTGACCCGACCAGTTAAGGAAGAGGCACCCCGGGTTAAACTAGCAGCACCAAGCCCTAAAGTTCGGGTGACTGGGCCACCAGGAGGGCCCAGGTGGAAAAAGAGAGAGGCTGAAGGCCCATCAGAGGCCACAAAGAATCAGAGCACTGAGGGAGAAGAGGATCGTGATGTTAGACTGCCCAAACCAAGAGACTGGGGAACGCCTAGGGCTCCATACAGATGTTATGCCTGCGGGGAGCGGGGACACATAGCTGCACAGTGTCCCAATGCTGAGGAGCCTATGCAGTGTAACCTGGGGAACTGGGCAGATCCATGCTCCCTAATCCACCTTGTGGGGGTCTCACTAACCCCACATATGTATACCAGACCAGTGAAACTAAATGGGGTAGGGACCACAGCACTGGTTGATTCGGGGAGTGCTATCACGCTTATCTCAGGGAAGCTCATGAAGCGTAGTCAGCTGCTGCAGGCTAAACGTATGGGGATAATATGTGTCCATGGGACAGTTAGTTACTACCCCACCATCCCAGTAAAAATCGAGATCCAAGGGAACACTACTGAGGTAGCAGCAGGTGTAGTCCCTAAATTCCCATACCCGGAGCTCATAGGGAGGGACTTCCCAGGGGTTGGAAACTTACTCCCAGTAGGGGGATTGGAGAAAGATGGGGACCCTAAAATTGGTGAGGCATCCACAGCAGACTGTCAACCCCCAATCTTCTCTGAAATATCCCCAGATTTGTTCTCCACTCCCAGACAAGGTAGAAAGACAAAAAGGGAAAGAAGGGCAGCTAAGGCCTTGGGAACCCGAATACTGACTGTGGCGGGGCCAGGCTACCCCGCCTTAGCCCAGAAGGAGGTAAGCCCCAGGGACTGACAGCGGAAGTCCCGCCTCCATGGGCGGACTGGGCATGCTCCAAATGCTATAGGAGTATAAAGGGAAGGAGACCGGCTCAGTCTGGGCTGGAGCCCGTAGGCGAAGGACCTGCTGGGGAAGCTCCTGCAGCGGACCAGCCACAGCCGGTGGCTACGCTGGGAAGAGACGCCGTCCACGGCCCGCCGGCGCCTAGAGGAGACCTAGGGGACAACCGAACTCGCCGAGCACCAAGGACCCGTCGACTCCTGGGAGACCCCAGCGGAGACTCTGGTAGGAAGGGACCCCGGGAGGGTGACAGAGTGGTACCTTCCCCCCCCCCCCGGGGAAGCTCAGCGTGTTTCGGTTGGAACCCCCCCACTGAGTTGGTGAAAAAGCCCCATGCTACCCTCCACCCGAGGGTCGCTTTTGGGACTCCGGCCTCTAGGCCACGCTACCCTCTGCCCGAGGGTCGCTTTTGGGACTCCGGCTGCTAGGCCACGCTACCCTCCGCCTGAGGGTCGCTTTTGGGACTCTGGCCTATAGGCCCTACCGCCCGGTAGCCACGGGCTGGGTTCCAGACTCCTGCCGTTAGGCTGCGTCCCCTTGAGGAGAAGGGGACGTCATAGACTTTGGCCGCTAGGCTATACTGCCCTGGCTTAAAGGGCTTTTAGACAGACGGTGGCGGATAGTCCACGCCGCCCGCAACATTAGGGGCGTGGACCGTCACACTGACCCAAAGCCAGAGGGTCACTCTTGTAGGTAGGCGGACCCGCGCAGCTGAAAAGGAGGCCACGCAGGAGGGAGAAGCACCTGAGTCTGACCCCCACCCTAATGCTTCTGAACCAGTAGAGGCAACAGAGACTGGGCCCCTAGATCTTGGGCAGATTAGCCCCGGGAGAGGAAATTTTGGACGGGACCAGGCAGAAGACCCAAGGTATGACAACATTAGGAAGGAGGTGACTGAAATAGATGGAGTCCCCGTGGAAGTAAAAACCCAGGGACCAGGACCCTACTTCATAATGAAGAAGGATCTCTTATACCGGGTTGCACCAGTACGGGGCAGAAGGTACAGCAGATCCTAGTACCTCAAAAACACCAGAACGCTGTATTAAGTCTTGCTCATAGTCATCTTTTTGGGGGGCAGAGAAGACCCTGGCACGAGTCCTATGATGGTTCTCCTGGCCCGGAGTACATGAAGAAGTGCGGAGGTACTGTGCCTCCTGCCCAGAGTGTCAGCTGCACAGTCCCCATCCCCACTTGAGGGCACCTTTAGTACCCCTTCCCATCATAGAGGTCCCCTTCGAGCGAATAGCCATGGACCTAGTGGGACCCCTGGAGAAGACGGCTCGGGGCCACCAATATATACTTCTTGTTTTGGACTATGCTACTCACTACCCAGAAGCCGTCCCCCTGCGGAACACGGCCTCTAAAACTATAGCCAAAGAGCTGGTGGGGATCTTTGCCCGAATGGGGATACCGAAGGAGATATTAACTGACCAAGGAACCCCATTTATGTCGAAGTTAATGAAGGACCTCTGTACGCTGCTCCATATACATACCCTGAGAACTTCGGTCTACCATCCGCAGACTGATGGGTTGGTAGAAAGTTTTAACCGAACCCTCAAGGCTATGATAAGGAAGGTGGTAAGTCGGGACGGGAAGGATTGGGACATCCTACTACCCTACCTTATGTTCGCTATCCGGGAGGTACCACAAGCCTCAACTGGGTTTTCCCCCTTGGAGTTATTATACGGGCGTCACCCCCGTGGCATACTAGATGTCACCAAAGAGATCTGGGAAGAGGAACCCAATGAGGGGAGAAACATAATAGAGCATGTAATGCAGATGCGAGACCGGATAGCCCGGGTTAACCCTATTGTACAGGAACATTTGGAGAAGGCACAGGAGGCCCAGCGAACCCATTACAATCGCCAGGCAAAAGTGCGACAGTTCCAACCAGGGGATCGGGTTATGGTGTTGGTACCCACGGCAGAAAGCAAGCTTCTGGCCCAATGGCAGGGGCCCTATGAGGTGGTTGAACCCGTGGGGGAAGTAACCTACAAGGTGCGGCAGCCAGGACGCAGAAAACAAGAACAGATTTATCACGTTAACCTTCTGAAACCCTGGCATGCACAAGAGGCATGCACAACGGTCCAAAAAGACCTAACCCAGGAAAACAAGCCTTCCAAACAGGTGAGAGTGTCTCCCGATTTAACACCAGACCAGAAGAATGAGGTGTCTGATCTTCGGGAACCAAGATGTGTTCTCGACAAAACCGGGTCGAACAACCGAGACATATCACCACATTGTCACGAACCCTGGGGCCAGAGTAACAATGAGGCCCTATCGGGTGCCAGCGGCAAAAAGAGAGGAAATAAAAGCAGAAGTAAAAAAAATGCTGGAGTTGGGGATCATCGAAGAATCCCACAGTCAGTGGTCCAGCCCAATCGTGCTGGTGCCCAAACTTGATGGCACCACAAGATTTTGCAATGACTTCCGGCGACTAAACCAAGTATCCCAGTTCGACGCGTACCCCATACCTCACATAGATGAGCTAGTGGACCGTCTGGGTAATGCCCGGTACTGGACTACCCTAGACTTGACAAAGGGGTACTGGCAGATTCCCCTTGCGGAAGACGCAAAGGAAAAGACTGCATTCTCTACACCAGAGGGTCTTTTTCAATACACTGTGCTCCCTTTTGGACTACATGGGGCCCCAGCTACCTTCCAGCACCTCATGGACAAGCTATTACGCCCGCATAACAGTTATGCTGCTGCCTACTTGGACGATGTGGTCATTCATACCCCAGACTGGGAAACCCACCTGGAGAAGGTGGAGGCAGACCTCGATACCTTCAGGCGAGCTGGCCTTACAGCAAACCCTGCCAAGTGCGCTGTAGGGTTTACAGAGGCCAAATATCTTGACTACATTGTGGGAAAAGGTCTGGTAAAACCCCAAGTGAACAGGTTAGAGGCCATCCAAAATTGGCCCCGACAAAGTCGCAAGAAACAAGTCCGGGCGTTCCTAGGTGTGGTGGGGTATTACCGAAGATTTATCCCCCACTTTGCCACAAGGGCAAGCCCCCTGACAGACCTAGTGAAAGCTCGTGGACCTGATCTGGTGAGATGGTCTGACGCAGCAGAGGAAGCATTCACAGACCTACGGACTGCCCTCTGCAGTAACCCCGTACTGATAGCCCCTGATTTCACCAAGGAGTTTATCCTGCAGACGGATGCATCGGGAGTAGGGTTGGGGGCCGTTCTATCACAGATGGTTGGGGAGGAGGAACACCCAATTCTATACCTCAGTCGGAAACTCCTTCCAAGGGAACAAAAATGTGCAGTGGTGGAGAGAGAATGCCTCGCTGTAAAATGGGCCATGGAAACATTGCGCTACTACCTGCTCGGGCGCAGATTTGTCCTCGTGACCGACCGTGCCCCTCTTCAATGGATGCAGCGGAACAAGGAGAAGAACACAAGGGTGACCAGGTGGTTCTTATCCCTCCAACCTTTCCAGTTCCGTGTGCAACACAGAGCAGGGAGCCGTCATGGCAACGCCGATGGCTTGTCACGTGTGCACTGTCTGGCGTCCCAAGCTGCCCAACCCCTTGGCGTTGAGCAGGGGGGAGGGTTATGGGACAGACACAGACCAGTGGGGTACAGGAGTCTGGTAGAGGGCAAATATACTGGTCACTGGATGAGTAGTTTTCTGTTCCCTGAGTGACCAGAGCAGGGGCTGCACTAGAGTAATCAGGAACCTGCTAGAACCAGTTAAGGCAGGCAGCCTAATTAGGACACCTGGAGCCAATTAAGAAGAAGCTGTTAGAATCAATTAAGGCAGGCTAATCAGGGCACCTGGTTTTAAAAAGGAGCTGACTTCAGTTTGTGGTGCGAGTGTGAGGAGCTGGGAACAAGAGGCGCAAGGAGCTGAGAGTGAGAGGGTGTGCTGCTGAAGGACTGAGGAGCACAAGCGTTATCAGACACCAGGAGGAAGGTCCTGTGGTGAGAATAAGGAAGGTGTTTGGAGGAGGTCATGGGGAAGTAGCCCAGGGAGTTGTAGCTGTCATGCAGCTGTTACAGGAGGCACTATAGACAGCTGCAGTCCACAGGGCCCTGGGCTGGAACCCGGAGTAGAGGGCGGGCCCGGGTTCCCCCCAAACCTCCCAATTGACCTGGACTGTGGGTTCTTCCAGAGGGGAAGGTCTCTGGGCTGTTCCCCAACCCACATGGTGAATCTCTGAGGCAAGAAAATCCGCCAATAAGCGCAGGACCCACCAAGATAGAGAAGGAACTTTGTCACAATACCTAGCAGTAATGAATTCTTGCAAATAAATATGAATCCCATGAATCATGGTGCAGTGGACTTGGCTGTTTTTATTCACAAAAATATCAACAAATCAATTTTGGGTTTTGTTTTTGTCTTTAAAAACAAACAAACAAACAAAAACTATTCGGTCCTCTCTAATTAGAGTAGACAATTTGAAGTTTTTACTTCCATTTTTTCATGTGCATGACTGGGGATTACATTTTTCTTCACAAACAAGTAGTATTTCTCTTTCTTTATCTTTCAGAACATAAGGCCAGAGTCTGATACTCTCTCTACACTGTATTGTATCTTACACCACAAACAGTCCCATTTACTTCAGTGGGACTACTCAAGGACTAAGGTTCTACTTAATGAGTATCAGAATCTGGCTGTAATGGGGCACTCACTACTTTAATACCTCCAAGTGGCTGGGTGTTGTATCACAGTCCTTCTCACCCCTGGTGCCCCCTGCAGGCGGCCAAATGATGTTGGCAGATCTTCAGTGGCATGGATATCCAGCCAAGTCACAAAGTCCAAATTAACCTTTTGAAGGGTATTAAAGAATCCAGAAAATAATCAGTCTCTTTGCCCTCACTTGGGTCTTCAGTCACAGCACAGGACCTTTAAATTCATCCCTTCTTGGGATTTACTCCACTTTATCTATGGCTGATAGGGGAGCCCAGGCCCACCCATCCCTAGTCCAGTTTCTAACACAGAGACCCTATAAACAGCAGCCAAATACTGTTTGATTCAATTCATTACTGCTTCTTCCCTTGGCCTCTTCTTACTTTGCCCCCTTTAGCTTCTCCCTTATCTCAGGGTTAAGGTTTTTAGATCCTCCCTGCAAACCCAGCTATGCAAAATGCAGCCAGAAAACAAACTCTGGCTATGGCTATCCCTCAAGTTCCTTAGGCCAGAGAGGAATACCCTTCCTTGCTCCTCTAGTCACACCTAGGAACTGAACTGCTAATATCAGACAGCATTTTTTATCACCATCAGGGCCCTGATTGGCTGTTGCTAGTCGCTGTAGCTCTTGGAAAACCAGATCTCTGTCATTCCCAAATTGGCCACTCCAGAGAGTCCTCTAGGCAAGCTTGAAAGACCCCACCTTGGCTTCTCTTTTCCTCTCAGTTCACAGCTTC
The DNA here is from genome assembly GCF_028017835.1 of Emys orbicularis. Taxonomy (NCBI): domain Eukaryota; kingdom Metazoa; phylum Chordata; order Testudines; family Emydidae; genus Emys; species Emys orbicularis. Next base: position 76,692,044 of record NC_088687.1, on the reverse strand, counting down.
TTGGGGTGATGTAGAGTAGGACAGTGGGGCCCCCAGCAGGGAGTTGCATACACCTCATCACTCTTGACCCATCCTGATGAATGCTACTTAGAAAACTATTACTTAAGTAATAGCAAGGGCTTTATAGGTGAGTCAGTTTTCTATTTAAAATCATAAGAGTAACAGAGAATGTCCAAAACAAACAAGTTATCTAATACTATCACCTCACTAAACCCCAATTTGTGGAATTCTGACCAAAAATCTTCTCTAGGTTAGGATACAGATTGCAAAACTAAAACTCAACTCAGCACTGGTGAGGCCTCAGCTGGAGAACTATGCCCAATTCTGGGGGCTACACTATAGGAAAGATGTGGACAAACTGGAGACCATCCAGAAGAGAGCAACAAAAACAATAAAAGGTTTAGAAAACCTGACTTATGAGGAAGGGTTAAAAGAATTGGGCATGTTTAGTCTTGAATAAAGAAGTCGGGGGCATGGGGACTGATAAGTCTTCAGATATGTTAAGGGCTGTCATAAAGAGGATGGTGATCAATTTGTCTTCATGTCAAGTGAAGATAGGACAAGTAATGGGCTTAATCTGCAACAAGGAAGAGTTAGGTTAGATATTAGGAAAAACTTCATAACATAGTTATGCTCTGGAATAAGCTTCCAAGGGAGGTTGTGGAATTAGGGCTGTCAAATGATCCCAGTTAATGCATGCAATCAATGCAAAACAAATTTTTAATCTAGTTAAATAGTTGCGATTAATCACAGTTTTAATTAAACAATAATAGAATACCAATTTAAATTTATTATAAATATTTTGGGATGTTTTTCTATATTTTCAAATATTGATTTCAATTACAACACAGAATAGAAAGTGTACAGTGCTTACTTTATATTTTTTATTAAAAATATTTGCACTATAAAAAAGAAACAAAATAAATAGTATTTTTCAGTTCACCTTCTACAAATCCACTCAGTCTTATTTCTTGTTCATCCAATTGCTAAGACAAACAAGTTTGTTTACATTTATGGGAGATACTGCTGCAAGCTTATTTACAATATCACCTGAAAGTGAGAACTGGCATTCGTATGGCACTATTGTAGCTGGAGTTTCAAGGGGAAAAAATTCTACAATTTTTAAGTTGTACTGTCTCAATAAAGAGACTGAACTTCAGTATTGTATGAGTGGTCTAAACTCAGGCAAGAATCGCAATCACAGAGACTGCATATAAAATGTGTGTATGTCTGAATAGTAGATAAGGGGAAGGAGAGTGATATCCTAGAAGGGTTCCACAGCCTTGTCACAGAATCATAGAAACGTAGGACTGGAAGGGATCCTGAGAGGTCATCTAGTTCACCTCCCCCCTAAACCCAACCTGAGGCAGGATTAAAGCTTGTTTTACTGAAGAGTTGGAAGACATCTTAATGCCACTAAGCCACTCTTTTTTTTATTTACTAATTTAAGTAGTGGTCTAATGTGCTAAGATCTTTCCAACCAGAAAAGAAAGCAAACTCCTCTCTCAGAGCAGCTCTCCATGTATCCTTCAATGCACTCTTCTGTATCTATTCTCAACCACTCCCTGACTTCCAGTTTAAATCACATGCAAGGGAAAAAAGACAAATTTAGTATACAAGTTAAAAACAGTCTGGACACAGAGAAAAGTTAGATCTTCCTTTACTCTCATAACTTCCTTTTAGTAGGTGGGACTATGTACAGTGGAAAGTAATTCTCTATTCATAGTGTTGTTTGCTTACTGTCAAATTAAGCAGATAACACAAAATTATCTTCTTAAATGTAAACCTATTCCTTAAACTGTTAGTAATCTTTCAGATCCAATACATGCGCATTGTGTACTGTACATCCCATTTTATTGGAGAAAGAGCAATATTTAAATTTGGTACTGAACCCCAAAATGTCATGACTGAGTGAACCAATAAACCTCATGTGACACAGGGCCACAAAGGGTTACACAACTAGCAGACTAATTGACCCAGATTCAACCTTTAGAGACATATTAATAAATAATGTTTGTGTTTTTGTGTGTTTACATATATATTGTTAGAGGTAACCAACCAGTTCCTATGGCAGTATTCTGTTAATTCAGAGATCAAAAGAATATATTAGCATTTAAATGAGCTGTGAATGTAGTGATATCACTGACTTAATTTCTCTTACCTGCAAATGGCAGAGATAAGCAATTGTCTTATGACAGGTTTCAGAGTAGCAGCCGTGTTAGTCTGTATCCGCAAAAATAACAGGAGTACTTGTGGCACCTTAGAGACTAACAAATTTATTAGAGCATAAGCTTTCGTGGGCTACAACCCACTTCCTGGGTCAGTGTTTTTGTTCAGTGATGTGTGGTTGCTGGTGAGTATTTGCTTTAGGTTGGGGGGTTGTCTGTAAGCGAGGACAGGTCTGTCTCCCAAGATCTGTGAGAGTAAAGGATCATCTTTCAGGATAGGTTGTAGATCTCTGATGATGCGCTGGAGAGGTTTTAGTTGGGGGCTGAAGGTGACAGCTAGTGGTGTTCTGTTATTTTCTTTGTTGGCCCTGTCTTGTAGGAGGTGACTTCTGGGTACTCGTCTGGCTCTGTCAATCTGTTTTTTCACTTCAGCAGGTGGGTATTGTAGTTTTAAGAATGCTTGATAGAGATCTTGTAGGTGCTTGTCTCTATCTGAGGGATTGGAGCAAATGCGGTTATATCTTAGAGCTTGGCTGTAGACAATGGATCGTGTGGTGTGTCCTGGATGGAAGCTGGAGGCATGTAGGTAAGTGTAGCGGTCAGTAGGTTTCCGGTACAGGGTGGTATTTATGTGACCATCGCTTATTAGCACAGTAGTGTCCAGGAAATGGACCGCTTTTGTGGATTGATCTAGGCTGAGGTTGATGGTGGGATGGAAATTATTGAAATCATGGTGGAATTCCTCAAGGGCTTCTTTTCCATGGGTCCAGATGATGAAGATGTCATCAATGTAGCGCAAGTAGAGTAGGGGCGTTAGGGGACGAGAGCTAAGGAAGCGTTGTTCTAAGTCAGCCATAAAAATGTTGGCATATTGTGGGGCCATGCGGGTACCCATAGCAGTGCCGCTGACTTGAAGGTATATATTGTCCCCAAATGTGAAATAGTTGTGGGTGAGGACAAAGTCACAGAGTTCAGCCACCAGGTTAGCTGTGACATTATCGGGGATACTGTTCCTGATAGCTTGTAGTCCATCTGTGTGTGGAATATTGGTGTAGAGGGCTTCTACGTCCATAGTGGCCAGGATGGTGTTTTCTGGAAGATCACCGATGGATTCTAGTTTCCTCAGGAAGTCAGTAGTATCTCGAAGATAGCTAGGAGTGCTGGTAGCGTAGGGTCTGAGGAGAGAGTCCACATAACCAGACAAGCCTGATGTTAGGGTGCCAATGCCTGAGATGATGGGGCGTCCAGGATTTCCAGGTTTATGGATCTTGGGTAGCAAATAGAATGTCCCTGGTCGGGGTTCTAGGCATGTGTCTGTACAGATTTGTTCCTGTGCTTTGTCAGGGAGTTTTTTTAGCAGATGGTGTAGTTTCTTTAGGTAATCCTCAGTGGGATCAGAGGATAATGGCCTGTAGAATGTGGTGTTAGAGAGCTGTCTAGCAGCCTCTTGGTCATATTCCAATTTATTCATGATGACGACAGCACCTCCTTTGTCAGCCTTTTTGATAATGATGTCAGGGTTGTTTCTGAGGCTGTAAATGGCGTTGTGTTCAGCATGGCTGAGGTTATGGGGCAAGTGATGTTGCTTATCCACAATTTCAGCCTTTGCACGTTGACGGAAGCAATCTATGTAGAAATCCAGTCTGTTGTTTCGACCGTCCGGAGGAGTCCACGCAGAATCCTTTTGTTTGTAGTGCTGGTAGGGGGGATTCTGTGGGTTAGTATGCTGTTCAGAGGTATGTTGGAAATATTCTTTGAGTCGGAGATGTCGAAAGTAGGATTCTAGGTCACCGCAGAACTGTATCATGTTCGTGGGTCTGGAGGGACAAAAGGAGAGGCCCCGAGATAGGACAGACTCTTCTGCTGGGCTAAGAGTATAGCTGGAAAGGTTAACAATATTGCTGGGTGGGTTAAGGGAACTACTGTTGTGGCTCCTTGTGGCATGTAGCAGTTTAGATAGTTTAGTGTCCTTTTTCCTTTGTAGAGAGGCAAAGTTTGTCTTGTAAATGGCTTGTCTAGTTTTTGTAAAGTCTATCCATGAGGAAGTTTGTGTGGAAGGTTGGTTTCTTATGAGAGTATCCAGTTTTGAGAGCTCATTCTTAATCTTTCCCTGTTTGTTGTATAGGATGCTGATCAGGTGGTTTCTCAGTTTCTTTGAGAGTGTGTGACACAGTCTCTCAGCATAGTCTGTGTGATATGTAGATTGTAATGGATTTTTTACCTTTAGTCCTTTTGGTATGATGTCCATCTGCTTGCATTTGGAAAGGAAGATGATGTCTGTCTGTATCTGTACGAGTTTTTTCATGAAGTTGATGGATTTCCACTCCATACAGCTAAATGCAGTGCCTTGCATAATGACAGGTTTCATTTTGTTACCTATCCTTGTAACAAAGCCCGATGCCAACTCTGTCCACATATCTATTCAAGTGACACCATCATAGGGCCTAATCACATCAGCCATACCATCAGGGGCTCGTTCACCTGCACATCTACCAATGTGATATATGCCATCATGTGCCAGCAATGCCCCTCTGCCATGTACATTGGCCAAACCGGACAGTCTCTACGCAAAAGAATTAATGGACACAAATCTGACATCAGGAATCATAATACTCAAAAACCAGTGGGAGAACACTTTAACCTGTCTGGCCATTCTTTGACAGACCTGCGGGTGGCTATCTTAAAACAGAAAAACTTCAAAAACAGACTCCAACGAGAGACTGCTGAGCTGGAATTGATATGCAAACTAGACACAATCAACTCAGGGCTAAATAGGGATTGGGAATGGCTGAGCCATTACAAACATTGAATCTATCTCCCCTTGTAAGTATTCTCACACTTGCTTCTTATCAAACTGTCTGTACTGGGCTATCTTGATTATCACTTCAAAAGTTTTTTTTCTCTTACTTAATTGGCCTCTCAGACTTGGTAAGACAACTCCCACCTGTTCATGCTCTCTGTATGTGTGTATATATATCTCCTCAATATATGTTTCACTCTATATACATCCGAAGAAGTGGGTTGTAGCCCACGAAAGCTTATGCTCTAATAAATTTGTTAGTCTCTAAGGTGCCACAAGTACTCCAATTGTCTTATGTTAATCCATGTAACTATTTACTGGTGATGTTTAGGAAATAGGAGGTTGCTTCAAAGACACTATTGTTCACCCAAGGACTGCCTGCTGTCAAAAGGCCCAAAAAATGTATAAAGGGCTTTTGGGACCTGATCCTTTTATCTCGGATCTGCTTAAGCTTCATCAGGGGAAGTGTAAGCTGAAAGACTAAGGTCTCCAGTCCCATTCTGGATCACCCTGATATGGAACATTGAACTAAAGCTATGGAATAATTCTAAAAGAACTATTTGCAACTCTAAAGCTCACCATCTCTACTATCAAACTGACCTAAGAACTTTATTCATGTTTGCATGTTCAGTGATCTTTTAACCAATACTCTCTTTTCTTTTTAAATAAATTTTAGTTTAGTTAATAAGAATGGCTATAAGCGTGTATTTGGGAAAGATCTGAAATATTCATTAACTTGGAGGGTAATGTGTCTGATCCTTTGGGATTGGTAGAACTTTTTAAATGATTAACAAGATTTCAGTAACCTCATCATATTTGACTTGGTTGTCTGCGTGGAAGCCTAATGCTAGGTTGCTTTAAGCCTTAAAGTTTAAGGGAACTGTTTTTGACTTGGGTAACCAATAAGGTATTATACAAGCTGTTTTGTTGCTGGCTTGGTGAATCTAAGTATTAGAATAACCACCAGTTTGGGGGATTGTCTGCCCCATTCTTTGCAGTTGCCCTAATTGAGCAATCTCAGCATGCCGCCCTCCCCCGCCCGACCCCCCAGAACCCTGGTCACACCTCATTAGGTGGTAGTGAATCTTGGCCTTTAGTTTTCAGGAGCATGGTGAAACTCTTATGTTTCATGTCAGGTTTGCACCATCACCACATTGTTGTTGTTTTGTGAGGGTGGTGGTGGTGGGGAGAACTCAATGGAAAATGGTCATCTAGTGTGACATAATTCCTGTAATTAGATCAATAATTAGTGGTAGAGCTTTAATAAAGACATCTAATCTTGCTTTAAAAATTTAGAATGATGGAGAATTTACTACATCCATTGGTAATCTGTTCCAACGGTTAATTATCCAAACTGTTAAAAATGTGCATCTTGTTTCCAGTCTGAACATCCAGCCACTGGATCTTGTTATGACTGTGTCTGCTAGATAAATAGTCCTCTAATATTAGGAAACTGAAACTTCATCTCAGACTTCTCTTTGATAGTCTATTTAGCTTAAGTATTTTAAATTCTCATTGTAAGGTATCTTTTCCAAACTTTGATATTTTTTAAAAAACAGAGCAGAACTTTTAGTTGAAGCTCTCTAAAAAGGAAACCAAGCCTGCATTTAACTTTTTTTTTTTTTTTTTTTTTTTTGGTTTGGGTGGGGGGACCATTTTTGGTCAAAAATTAAGATTTTTTTTTTAAATTATTTATTTTTGGAATAAATTTTTGGATTTTGGAAAAACAACTGATTTTCAAACATTGAAAACTAGCACTGAAACGTATATATTACTAGACACACAAAAGCTTTGAAAATCTAAGAGTATTCAGTTGTCAGTCCTTAATTTTTCATCTAAAGAAGGTTTTGCAGGTCCAACAGTCATACCTTTAGCCCTGTAAACTGATGAGTGAGCAATGTGGAGGGAGTACCCTCAGCAGGTCTCTTTTCAAATAGCCCACAGTAGCGTCAGCAAGTATTCAGTCTGCAGCTGCAGCAGACTTGCCAGCAATAGAACCTCAGAAGGAGACAGGAGATCCCTCTCCTCTATTCCCAGGTAAGTAGCACGGTGATCTAGGCCGTTAATCGCTATTCGTGGGGGAATGTAGAAGAACAAAGCTGTAGGAACTTCCAATGGGGATGAAAAATCCAAAACCAGCACAGGGATTGGCAGAGTGAAGAAGAAAGAGCACATATATTCTCTGCTGCTTCCAAGTGTAGCGGTGAAGGAACTAGTGAAGAGAGAGTTTCCCTTCCCAGCAGCCCAGTCTCTCTCTCAGGTAGGCTGATTTGCTAATGAACTAGCTTCTACATCTTCGCAGGGCATTATCAGCATGGAACATGGAAGATATTTTCTGCTGGATTTGGCCCTAAAATCTTTTGACAGCAGAGCCAGCAGCCAAACCATGGTTGCTGAAATGTGGAGAAATGCACATATACAATCTTTTATTCAAAGCTTGTACAGTGTATTATACAGCCTATATAATTTACTTGAATTTTGGTCTAGGTATTTTGTGCACATACTGTATCCAAGCACAGAAGTATTATTAATAAACCTTTTTGAAAGTCAACAAGAACTCCTATTCTAATTATAAAAGCACTCTGTGGCATACACTTATCCAATCATAAAAGAGCAAAACTGCTGTGTGATATCAAAGGCATTCTCTAACACAGAATCAATGCTGCAAAAAATTGCAGCCACCTGAACACACTTTTCATGACAGATTATCATTTTTTTTGTTCGTCTTAGATTAATTCTCACAACAAATACACATGGGATAGGAATGCAAGTTAACCAGATCCCTTATACATTTGGATTCCATGTTCGTCATTAGAATGTCATGCTACCATGCTACCATAGTTATTTCCTGTGCCAAGTGTAGGAGGACTGTAATATTTCAGATACCACTGTGTAGTGAGTTTTTAAAGCTGATTTTTTTTTTAAATGTGAGTCACTGTAAATTGTCTCTGGGACATTTGATGTGAGAGATATAGGCACCCCTGGACAGTCTCTACCTGGCTGAATTCAACGTGGTATCAAATGAGTGTGTCCATAGTCTTCTGAGTTCCTTGAGGAACATGATCTGCAGTTCTGACCCTTATCCATCAAGGCAGCAAACACAAATGGCAGCACAATCAATTTGTACAAGCATTATTAATACCTCATTCATTAAGAGGAAGCTGACCATCGTTAAATAGGCAGAGATTCCCTCCCCTCCCCCAAAGCAGCTCTTTTTGACAGCATAGTGCTTGCCAATTACTACCCATCATCAATCTTCCTTTTGGGAAAGGCAATTTATTCCAGGTGTATTTGAATATTATCATCACTCCCAGGAAGCTTTTTATGTGTCTTGTGTATTGCTTGTATGTCTGGAACAGCATTCCAGTTCTTCAAACTTACCTGGGAAGCAGAAGTCATTGCGGTGATGGACAAATGTATTTCAGCACTTAAGGATTAGAAATGTAGCATACCTCAGTATCCTACTTCTCCTTGATATGTAAAACTTTGAGAAGATCATTTCCACAGATGAAGCAGGGTATCATCAGAATATTGAACTTGTGGACTTCAAGTTTCTGCCCTACTGGGTAGAATGCTTAAATTATTAGCTGGATGTATTGGAGCTAACTCAGCCTCATCAAGGATATCAATAAACTCTGTTTTGTCCCTGATGGTGTGAGGGATTTGTCTGGAGGTATAGGTCAGGTTAAATTTATGTCCTCTCCATGTGTCAGATGTGATATGAAAGTGTTCTTTTTTCATTGTGCACCTATGCACCACATACTGCACCTTAATTTATCCGATGATAAATTGGCAACTGAAGCATGTGCCTCCTGACCACAAAACTCAATTAGCTCCCACTTCACAAGGATTATAGCTCAGCAGTTGAGCTACTTGTAGCTTGCTTAGAATATCATAACATGCTTTGCAAATGGCTTGAGCAATCATGATCCTGTGATGTCCCACCCACACCTTTTATAGAAAGCACCCAAACATGGTGCTCTACTGTAGATAAATTAAATGGTCTGTTTGCAAAGAGAGGTTGCTTGATTGGTTTTAAACGCCATAAACAGCATAGATTTGGGGTATTTTTGACACCACCTCCTTGAATCTTGTCCAAATACTGCCTGTTTCTTAGTGCCTTGGTGCTTTAAACTGGTACATGGTTATGTCTTTCAGAGAAGTATAGGATTAGAAGGGACCGCAAGGGTCATCTAGTCTAACCCCCTGCCAAGATGCAAGGTTTGTTGTGTCTAAACCATCCAAGACAGATGGCTATCCAGTCCAGTTTGTTGTGGCCCTAGGGATGAGGAATTTAATCCCTCATGGTATGTTTCCCCATATTTAGAAAACACCAGAAGGCTTTTATAAATTTCAAATATATTTTTAACTGTGATTAATGTGGGCCTTATGACTTGTTACCTACTCTGTGAGTTTTCATGGTGTTCAATGCTCTGCAAACCTTGATGACGGGGGAGAGTGCTATATAAACCAAATTACTGATGAGTAGTATTGTTATTAATGGAGACAGGAATAAAATGCCCTTCAAAGTCTTCTGTCCCTCCAAATACAATAATAATGTAAATCGGTAACTTATTTTCTTTCAAGAAGATTCTTACTCATGGTTTTCCAGCAGAGGTGTTGAAATATTCTGATTGATTGTGGGAGAAAGGCAAAAATAACAGATTGTCTTTGTTTTACTTCTGAGGTTGATTGATAGCTCTGATTGCAGCAATTACTCACAAGTTGTTACAAAGTAACAAACTATATTCATGAGTGTGAATTACTACTGCTGAATTTAAAGTATGTTATAGCATTCATTTTTTCATGAAATGTAACTGCCAGATTATGGATTATTTATACTATTTGATGATGATTTACTCCTATTATGCTGACCAATACTGTCTCATTTTAACATGTACTCTTTTCTATATACATCTGTTCCGACTTCTCTTAGATTGTAAGCTCTATGGGGCAGGAATTCTTTGTTCCTGGTTTGTACAGTAACTAGCACAATGGGGTCCTGGTCCATGACTCCTGCTCCTAGGCACTATAGAAATGCAAATAATAAATAATAATGAAGAGCTAAGTACAGTACATGATATTTATAGTATGGCTGCAGCTGTATATGTCAATATCATATACAAGCTCAACACTAATTTTGGCTGAAATCTACAGGATAAATTGAAAGCTTTTGCAGACCCATAAGATACAAGCTGTTGTATGAGTTTGTTTCTCAAAAGGAACTGCAACATTTTCAGAAGCCATATCCTATTGTTTCACACAAACTCGTACTGAAGTCAGTGGGAGACCTATGTAAAAATATCAGTGCCAGGACATGGATCTTGAAAGCTTTTAGAACTGTAAAATATCAGAAATGTGATGCTCCTTAAGAGGAAAGAGAAAATAAATATTGTTTCCTTGCTGTTTAGAGAGAAACCCAAACCAGAACCATCTATCCAAGCACCCCAGATTTATTTTCTAAATTTATTTAGAGTAGGATAGCTAGATGGATGGATGGATGGATGCAGGTGGAGGCTATTCAGATTTAATGGGGTCTATATCTGAATTGGTCTGGTAGTTTTAGTTTATTTCCAGGAGCCTTGGTCTCTTCCCCAGCCACTTCCGTGTTTCCCTTGATCCTAATTTCCCTAATGATGTTTTCTGATAGAAGACTGGCATTTATTCTCCTCTTCCTCCTGATAATTTCAGTGATGCTAGGCAGCTGTTTGCACCACCAGCCATTTTAGGGGGTTCTGCTATGGACCACTGCCCTTCTCCTTCATCCCAAAAAGGTGTCCTTGCCCATGGACTTCCATGGAACAGCTATGAAGCCAGGCTGGAGCATGTCATACTATTGGTAGTCCAATGCAGCTACAATGGGGGTTTGTACCAGTGTAATTATTTTGGTGCAGCTACACCAGAGCAAAAATCCGTAATGTAGACCAGCCCATAGAAAAAGTAGATTAAATACAGGGCCAAATTACTCTTTGTCTCTGCATAGGTACACAAGTTAGGGGCAGAAAACTCAAGGAGACTTCTCATTCCCTTGTATCTCTTATGCAAGACCAAGTAAAATTGAATAACACTACCCCCTAGAAAGCAGGGACTGTTCCCTGTCAATGCCCCCTGGGTCACAGCCCACCTCAAAGGGGATATAACCCAGTGACAAAGTGGAAATTTTATGAATGATATGCCTGGGACTAGGGATTGCTACTCAGTGGGTGCAAAAGGGTTAAAATGTGTTCTTGGGGCACAGCAGGAGGCTTGAGGTGTTTGTGTCACATAACAATCTGGGGTAATGAATGAGTCATTAAAGGACTGGCTGAAACCCACCCATACCAATGGAGAATCTGGACTGACAATGGGAACCCCAATGACTGAAGAACTGATACCTTGCCACTGGAAACTCCAGTAGCATGTGAACTCAGCTTGGGTCTGCAGAAGGAGCACCAATGGACCAGAAGGTGACAGGAGGGTAGATTAAGAGCTGTCCTTTGGAGAGACAGGGGGCTCACCTTGGCCTGACAAAGAGACAGAGAAGAAAACAAGATATTTCTTTCAGCAGCATGGGTCAAGGGAGCCCTGGCTTGGCCAGCATGGACTATGTCTTAACCTTTGCTTCTCTTTGCTAACCTAAGTCAGTCCTGATGCAGTTACAGTTGACTAAGAGTCCCTACTTGGTTTTGAAAAAGCTGCCTGGCATCACTGAAAAATACTTGCAGAGGTGCACTGATCCCTGAAACCGGGCAAAAAGTCTCTGACCAGGAGTCTCTCTCAGTTGGACTCGCTGGGCAGAGCTCATGGTGTGAAACTGGACCACTGAAACCCAGAGGCTCAGTCTCACAGGTATTGTGGAAGACTAGGACCCTTTGGGGGTCTGGCACACTGAAGAGGTTCCTCCAAGGGACTGTTTAAAAGCTGCAGTGTAGCACAGATCCTATGGATCCATGACAGATCCCCACCCATCTCTGCACTAGGCAATGAGCTGTTTGTCTATAGAGTTGAATAGATGCTGCAGGCTCCTAGGTCTTGGTACAATGTGTACACTCCTGCACATTGGAGAACTGGTGGGAGCATGTTGTGTTTAATGCCCCCTGGAGCCCTCTCCTGTGGTGGGACAGCTATATACGGGCCAAAACATGGGTCTGTATCTTATTGCCACAAAGATGGAAGCAGCAGAGTGTGCTATCAGAAAATATCATTCTGCTGTAAACATACCATTACACTGCAATATAGACAATGCTGGGGATCTGTAATAAATTTGCCTCAGGATTATTTCACTCACTCCTCATTACCTGCTATATTTGCTTTCTTTGTACTTTAACTCCCACAGACTTCTCTCCACCAGACAATTAGCTACGGCTTTGGAAGAAAAAGCCTACCTTCAAAAAAAGACACCAGCTCAATTCCTGCTTCCTGCAATAAAAGAATCGAAAGCTATAAAATGACTTTTTAAAAAAAGTTTGTTTAAAGACACATATCTCCGTTTTTGGCACCTACGTTTGCTAGATATCTTCCACTCGGAAAATCTAGCAGCTGAGTATCACTTACAGGAGAAAAAACCTACAAAAAAGAGATTTGTCCCTGTCCACAGCAACAACAATGCTACTGACACTGAATGCAAGGTATAAGTGTAACCTTTGGGTGGGCTAGAGTTTACTTCATTGTCCTTCTCCTAGTGCCTAAAAAATCTCAACTCCCGTAGAAAAGCACATGGAGACCCAGAATTCAGTGACTGAGGCTTTTCAGCAAGGGCTGCACAGGGTCAGCCTCCCCACAATCAAGTCCTAAAAAAAACAAAAGGAATTAACTGAATTCTTAAATACCAACTTTATGGAATCTTATGATAAGAACAAATCTTAATTTTTTACAACATAACATACGTTATAAGCCTCATACATTATCTTTACAGTTATACATTAATAAAGAAAACAAATTAAATCTAAACACGTCAGTCCCCACAGAAACACAGTGAGAAGTAACCCAGAATTCCCAGAAGCTCAGGTTGAGTTCCCCTGAGTCTCAGTTACAGTCTTTGATCACGAAAATCTATACTGTCTGCTGAGTTAAAACCACTGCAACAATACAATCTTTCCTCTTGTTTGTAGAAATCGTGAGCTGGAATCCATGCAGACTCTTCCTTCTCTGATGAAATCATGTCATTAACCTATCAGCTAATTAACCAACCACACTGTTTAAACATACAGATTTTTTTGTAAAAAAACAGTTACAAGAAAAATAAACAACTGAGAATGGCAAAATATAAATGATTTCCCCCATCATCACATTTAAATAAGAGAAAAGTTGGTGAATCATACTGGTTGAGACAATTTAACTAAAACGGTTTGGCTAAAATCAAACATTCCAAGTATAAAATTAAAACAAAAGAAATTAGTTTTCCCTTCTATAATTAACATTGCCAGAGCTTCCCTGTTGAAGGATTAACAATATCACAACCTGCTGCAGAATATTTCAGAGTTAGGGACAACAGCCAGAATTCTGCTCCTGTGGCTTAGCTTCTCCCAATCCACACAGTGCACATGGCCTTTTGCCATGCAGCTGCCTGACTACTTGCCCTCATGGAATTTTAGTCCAGCAGAGTGTTGCCAAGTCTCACCAGGAAAAAAAAGTGGCACTGCCTTTCAAAACAAACCCAATCCATTTCAGAGGGAGAGGAGTGGGGATGTTTATACAAATTCCATGTTTTTTAGTAGTTTTAATTTTGCTGCATACAACATTGTTACACATTAAAAAACTTAAAATAAAACAGGTGTGTACTTACATTATTAAAAATTGTCATCTTCACTCTTTCCATCCTTCTCTGTTGCCTCAATATGGTACATTTCTGTGTTGAACATTGAAGCATATCTCGGTGTGGGACAAAATCCTTACAACAAATCCTCAGTCTTCTTAACCCATAGCGGACATGCAGTATACTGCTCAGAGTCTGGTGACCCATTCTGTTCCAGTGCTTGGACTTCACATGTGTTCTCTCAGATGATTACCATTCCACATCAGCATTACTCAGAGGCATGGTGAGTTGGGAAAGTGCAAACAGAGTGAGCTCTTTAAAGCACCCTTCACCACTACTGTCTTGAAAATTGTATACTTCCACCCAGAACTGCTCTGAAATTGTCATCTGTGCTCTTCCACTCCTGGAAGTGGATGGCTTCACACTGTGCATCCAAGGCCCCTAAGTCACCTTTGAAAAGTTTCAGCATGGAAATAATCACTAGTTGAGGTTTTCTCTGAGATAGAATAACTGACAGACTGAATGCTGACAGATATTTACAGATTAATATTTGCTGGAAGTCACGACTGTTCTTGCTTAGCCGCTTCAAGAAGGAAGTCTCGGCATCTATTATTCACAATAGCTTCAACAGCGTTGTCAAGCTTTGCATCTCCTAAAGCAAACAGTACACCAAAATTAACAGCACACAGTGGCAAGTGCTTCTGTTGTTTCACTTCCCAAACTGACTAATCCCAAAAACGTAGACACAATTTTGTTTAAGAAGGGACTGAAATAATTCACTACAATGGAAAGCTGCTTTACTGCAGCAATGTCTGTGCTCTCATGCATAACCAGTGAATACTGAGACTCACCAATGTCTTTGATGAGGTCAGAGAGCATTCAGGGAGCAATAACATTGTTTATTTACACTGTACATTTTGTGCAATGCAGACTTGCATCTTTCTCTAAACCTGATTCGACAAGTTCCCCAAGGTAATCTATAGAACTAACTGCTGAGTGGCTGGCAACGTAGCCAGGTCAGTTTTAGCTCTGCTTGCTGCATCGTGGTTGAAGGTTTTGATACTGTAAATCCAACATCTGTCAGGTGCATAGAAGAAAATGGTGTTGCATTTGTTTTATGTTTGTCAGTCTCTGCATGTTGCACAAGGTCTGCATCATGTGCACGAATCTGAGTTTTGCAAAATTTACAAAGGGTATGTGCTGTTTAGGAATGACCGGAAAAAAGGTAAAGGTGGGGGTGTGGCATTGTATGTCAATAATGAGCTAAAATGTAAAGAAATAATAAGTGATGGAATGGATAAGACGGAGTCTGTCTGGGCAACAATTACACTGGGTAAAAGAACTACTAGAGCCTCCCCTGAGATACTGCTTGGGGTGTGCTATAGACCGCCGGGATCTAGCCTGGATGCGGACAGAGAACTATTTAATGTTTTTAAGGAAGTAAAAACTAATAAGAGCTGTGTGATCATGGGGGACTTTAACTTCCCAGACATAGATTGGGGAACAAATGCTAGTAACAATAATAGGGCTCAGATGTTTCTAGACGTGCTAGCAGATGAATTCCTTCATCAAGTAGTAGCTGAACCGACGAGGGGGGATGCCATTTTAGATTTGGTGCTGGTGAGTAGTGAGGACCTCGTTGAGGAAATGGTTGTAGGGGACAACCTTGGCTCGAGTGACCATGAGCTAATTTGGTTTAAACTAAATGGAAGGGTTAACAGAAATAAAACTATGACTGTGACTAAGGTTTACGATTTCAAAAAGGCCAACTTTAATAAATTAAGGCAACTACTTAGGGAAGTGGATTGGGCTAACATACTTAGAGAGCTAAAGGCAGATGAGGCCTGGGATTATTTCAAGCTGAAGTTGCACGAGCTGTCCGAGGCCTGTATCCCGAGAAAGGGGAAACGGTCAGTAGGCAGGGGAATTAGACCCAGCTGGATGAGCGGGCGTCTCAAAGGGGCGATTAAGAAAAAACAGAAAGCGTACAAAGAATGGAAGAGAGGAGAGATCGGCAAAGAAACCTACCTTATTGAGGTCAGAGCATGTAGGGATGCGGTGAGAAAGGCCAAAAGCCGTGTAGAGTTGGACCTCGCGAGGGGAATTAAATCCAATAGTAAGAGGTTTTATAGCCATATAAATAGGAAGAAAACAAAGAAAGAGGAAGTGGGGCCACTGAAGCTTGCAGATGGAGTGGAGATTAAGGACAATCTAAACATGGCACAATATCTAAATGAATATTTTGCATCGGTGTTTAATAAGGCTAATGAAGGGCTTAGGAATAGAGGGAGCGGGACAGAGGGGAATAAAGGAGGGGCGATTGACATCAAAGTATCAGAGGTGGAAGCCAAACTTGACCAGCTAAATGGGACTAAATCGGGTGGACCGGATGATCTTCATCCTAGAATATTGAAGGAGCTGGCGCGAGAAATTGCAAGCCCCTTGGCGATAATTTTTAATAAATCTGTAAACTCGGGGGAGGTACCGATGGACTGGAAAATAGCTAATGTGGTTCCTATTTTCAAGAAGGGGATAAAAAGTGACCCGGGTAACTACAGGCCTGTTAGTTTAACTTCTGTAGTATGCAAGGTCTTGGAAAAAATCTTGAAGGAAAAAGTAGTTAAGGACCTTGAGGTGAATGGCAATTGGGACAAATTACAACATGGGTTTACGAAAGGAAGATCGTGCCAAACCAACTTGATCTCCTTTTTTGAGAAAGTAACAGACCTTCTAGATAAAGGAAATGCGGTGGATCTAATTTACCTAGATTTTAGTAAAGCGTTTGATACTGTGCCGCACGAGGAATTACTGGTTAAATTAGAAAAGATGGGGATGGATATGAAAATCCAGAGGTGGATAAAGAACTGGTTAAAGGGGAGACTGCAGCGGGTAGTACTGAAAGGGGAACTGTCGGGTTGGAGGGAGGTCACCAGTGGGGTTCCTCAAGGTTCGGTTTTGGGTCCGATTTTATTTAATCTATTCGTTACTGACCTCGGAACCGAATGTAGGAGTGGGCTGATAAAGTTTGCGGATGACACAAAGTTGGGAGGTATTGCCAATTCGGAGAAGGATCGGGATATTTTGCAGGGAGACTTGGATGACCTTGTAAATTGGAGTAACAATAATAGGATGAGATTCAATAGTGGGAAGTGTAAGGTGATGCATTTAGGGATGACTAACAAGAATTTTAGTTATAAGTTAGGGACGCATAGGTTGGAAGTGACGGAGGAGGAGAAGGACCTCGGAGTCCTGGTTGATCGCAGGATGACTATGAGTCGGCAATGTGACGTGGCTGTGAAAAAAGCTAATGCGATCTTGGGATGCGTTAGGCGAGGTATTTCTAGTAGGGACAGGGAGGTGCTGCTTCCGTTATACAAGGCGCTGGTGAGACCTCATTTGGAGTACTGTGTGCAGTTCTGGTCTCCTATGTTTAAAAAGGATGAACTCAAACTGGAACGGGTACAGAGAAGGGCCACTAGGATGATCCGAGGAATGGAAAACCTTTCCTATGAAAGGAGACTCGAGGAGCTCGGTTTGTTTAGCCTAACCAAAAGAAGGCTGAGGGGGGATATGATTGCTCTCTTTAAATATATCAAAGGGATTAATACCAAGGAGGGAGAGGAATTATTTCAGCTTAGTAGTAATGTGGATACGAGAACGAATGGATATAAACTGGCCGTGGGGAAGTTTAGGCTTGAAATTAGACGAAGGTTTCTGACCGTCAGAGGGGTAAAATTTTGGAACAGCCTTCCGAGGGAAACGGTGGGGGCAAAGGACCTCTCTGGCTTCAAGATTAGGCTTGATAAGTTTATGGAGGGAATGGTTTGATGGGATAATGTGATTTTAGTCAAATAGGCATTAACGGGCCATCGCGGGTAAAATGAGAGTCCGGCTGTAGAATCTTGCCTGTATGCTCGGGGTTCTGCTGATCGCCATATTTGGGGTCGGGAAGGAATTTTCCTCCAGGGTAGATTGGCAGAGGCCCTGGAGGTTTTTCGCCTTCCTCCGCAGCATAGGGCAGGGGTCGCAGGCTGGAAGATTCTGTTGTGGGTGAGTCAGCTTTTGTGGCCTGCATCATGCGGGAGGTCAGACTAGATGACCATATTGGTCCCTTCTGACCTTAAAGTCTATGAGTCTATGAGAACTTTATTGTTGTCACAGATTTTATCCAATCTTTCAACTCCTTTTCTTTCCCTTGTTATATTTTTTTCCATATTTCACCCATTTTTGGCAGCATATTGCTCTTTCATTGGCTTACCCTCAAAAGAGCATCTAGCGTGGCTTAATTCGAACATACGGTGTGCCAAATGGGTGGACCTGAAAGTTCAGGAATTTGGGTGTGTTTTCTTAATTGAACAGGAGTGCGGATAGAAAGATTCTAATATTCTAATGACATGCATATACATTTACACTAGTCAATCACCAAAACCACTCCTACAACCATTTAAACCAGTGCTTACTTTGTAATGAAAGAGGTACCAGAACCCTGGCAAGCACTGGCACAAGTTAAGCACTGGCCAGATGGCCAAAGAGCGGTGGTTGCTGACCGGGCACCCCACTCCAAAGGTACATTTTATGTCACCAGCAGCAGCACAGAAGTAAGGGAGCCTATTACAAAAAAGCCCAAATAAGCAAACTCCAAATAAAACAAGACCCAAAACTCACAGCCCTGTGCCTCTCGGAAAATTAAAGTGATTGTTTTGAAAAACAAGTCCAATTCTACATTATAACCTACATATGACACTTGCTAAGAGAAAGGGAAAGAGTCCAGACTTCCCTCTGGGGAATAGAAAAGGCAAGGTGTCCAAATAAGTACATAAACAACTGGCCTTGCTAGGGATGAGTGAGATGGATCCAAAGTCCACTGAAGTCAATGAGCATTTTCCCACCACTTCACATCAGAAGTTATGTGCTGACAGCATGATCTAAGTAGAGCAAGAATATCATCCAAATTGGGCATAATGGAGAATACTCCAAAGAAGGTATGATTTCATGAAGCAGTCTAGTCTCCATAAATATTTAATGACAGCACAATTTACATAAACACAGCAACTAGCAACTCAGATATCACAGTGATGGTGGCTATATGAGTAACTGGAGAGACTGATTTAATAAAACAAAAATAGAACTGTCTGTTTATAGAGAGAGCGGAGCAAATTGATGTTACTGTATGTGATAAAATTGTAGCACACAGAGACCAGTTGAAGATTAAAATAAATGTCCAAATCTGCAGAAAAAAGAACAAAAGCTTATTTTGAACATCAGTCTGCCATTTATCCTCATCCTGCTTCCACTGAAATCATGGGAGTTTTGCCATTGATTGTAATGAGATCAGGTCCCAGATGTGCACCACATAGGGACATGGCATATGCATGTGTGAAAACATCTTTCTTCAACAACATATAATCTCCCCCCAAATTTCCATTAAAATGTCCCTAAACATCTATCCTATTCATTGCAACTAAAATGTTGTCATTAGAATATAGCCAAATTATCTGCAACTTTTTTCTCACCCTTTTAAGATGCAACTGCTTCACAGTTCAACATGCCCATAGAACATTTCCCCCCCCTCACAGAGTGACACATGAAGCAGTCAATGGTTCCCCCCCGCCCCAGCAGAAGAAGGGTTTGGTTAACTGCCAACAAAACAGAACATGTCACAAACTCCTTTTAGGAATATGGGCCTTGATCTTGCATCAGTGACGTTGATGGGACTTTGGCCATTGAGCTGAGCAGGAGCTGTATTGGGCTCATAGAAAACTCAGTCTTTCATAACATGTCAGAAGAGAAAAGAAGGGAATCTTGCAACATTTTAAAACATAAGAGTTGAAAATGTAAGTAACTTTCTATACACAAGAAGCTCAAACTCAAAAAATACCCCAAGAACAGTTGCTAAATGCAATACAAATTTGTGTGTGTAGGACGATACGAGATGTGTAAGAGGATGAATTTGAAGTACAAGTAATAGGATAAAATATAGACTAGGAAGATGTAGGTTGATCACTACCAAAAAAAATACTAACAAAATCCTCAACATCTCAGTCAAGGCTTGTTGAAATATTGTCTTAGTTTTTGGAAGCTCTTATTTTAAATATCTAAGACTTAGCAAAGCACTGGAAAATATACTTTAAGCCCAGGACTAACACTGCAGTGGCTAGGGGGGATGGACTAGAAAACCTAACAGGTCTTTTCCACCTCTAATTGTTTTGATATGAGCTATCTAATAAAATTAACTTAATATGCATAATTTCCAGAACCCCAGCTCAGTAAGTGAAACTAAATAAACTAATTCATGAAGTTTTCAGAAGTGTCTATTTTATTTGGAAGCCTAAATCCCATTAATTTTCAATGGAAATTGTGCTTCTCAGTAACGTAGGAGCTGTTTTTGGTTGTTGGGTTTTTGGGTTTTTTTCAGTGACTGATCACAACGTTGTAATCCTTGAAATGGGTATTGTCCATTCACACAGTATAACCACCTAATTTCTCAAATATCATTTTGTGTTCATTCTTTGCAATAACATATTTATCCACTGAGTTTTGTACTGTATTTCTACCTTTCAATATTTTACCTGTCTTATTTTCTCTTTTTTATGAAGACGTGCTCTGTAATAGTTGATGAGACATTAATGAAGTTAAGAGATGCAATCAAATCCATTGAGGAAATTTTTTATGAGTTCCTACCAAAAGTCACTACTTTGTTTTCTTGTGAGACAATCAGGAGTTTAGGAAGATCATGCTTCTGATTATGTGTCTTCTAAACTATTTAAGCTTCACTTTTTTTCTTTTTGGTCATCCAGCCTCTGAAGAATTAATAACCATTCCAGGCACTTCTGCAGACTAAGAATTTCTCTTGTTCTCAAAACAAATGCAAACACACACACCACAACATGTTTCAATTATATGATACTTTCGGGATGCTTGGGTTCAGTCTCTAGTCCTAATATAAAAACAACTGGACTGTGATAGTGGATAACTTTCCCTGTGTGGGGTGATCTCCATTGTCTCTTGCATCAGACCCTCTCTCCACCCAGAATAACAGGAATGCAGACTAAGGGGGAATATGTCCAAGTCTGCACTGATTAAATTTTTTAAATTAAATATTTATGCATATTGCCCTATTCAAAGTCAAGCCCTGTATTGTAGAAATGAATTTGTGTGTTATGCTTCCTTTGCAGCTCACCAAACCTTTCTTCTGTAGAAAAATGTCCTCGGGTTCTATTTCCCTAACCTCTCAGTATATCAGAAGCAGGAAGCCTGCTAAACAACCAGTGGGGGCCACTAGATGATTGAGGTGATAAAGGAGCACGCAAGGATGATAAGGCCGTTGTGGAGAAACTAAATGATGTCTTTGTGTCGGTCTTCACAGCTGAGGATGTGAGGGAGATTCCCAAACCTGAGCCATTCTTTTTAGGTGACAAATCTGAGGAACTGTCCCAGATTGAGGTGTCATTAGAGGAGGTTTTGGAACAAATTGATAAACTAAACAGTAATAAGTCACCGGGACCAGATGGTATTCACTCAAGATTTCTGAAGGAACTCAAATGTCAAATTGCAAAACTACTAACTGTAGCCTGTAGCCTATCATTTAAATCAGCTTCTGTACCAAATGACTGGAGGCTAGCTAATGTGATGCTGATTTTTAAAAAGGGCTCCAGAAGTGACCCTGACAATTACAGGCAGGTAAACCTGACTTTAGTACTGGGCAAACTGATTGAAACTATAGTAAAGAAAAAAATTGTCAGACACATAGATGAAAATAATTTGTTAGGGAAGAGTCAACATGGTTTTTGTAAAGGGAAATCATGACTCACCAATCTACTAGAATTCTTTGAGGGGGTAACAAACATATGGACAAGGGGGATCCAGTGGATATAGTGTACTTAGATTTTCAGAAAGCCTTTGACAATGTCCCTCACCAAAGCCTCTTAAGCAAAGTAAGCTGTTATGGGATAAGAGGGAAGGTCCTCTCATGGATTGGTAATTGTTAAAAGATAGGAAACAAATGGTAGAAATAAGTGTTCTGTTTTCAGAATTGGGAGAGGTAAATGGTGGTGTTCCCCAGGGGTCTGTACTGAGACCAGTCCTATTCAACATATTCATAAATTATCTGGAAAAAGGGATAAACAATGAGGTAGCAAAATTTTCAGATGATACAAAAACTACTCAAGATAGTTAAGTCCCAAGTGGACTGCGAAGAGCTACAAAAGGATCTCTCAAAACTGGATGACTGGGCAAAAAAATGGCAGATGAAATTCAACATTGATAAATGGAAAGTAATGCACATTGGAAAGCATAATCCCAACTATACATATAAAATGATGGGGTCTAAATTAGCTCTTACCGCTCAAGAAAGAGATCTTGGGATCATTGTGGCTAGTTCTCTGAAACCATCCACTCAACGTGCAGCAGCAGTCAAAAAAGAGAACAGAATGTTGGGAATCATTGAGAAATGGATAGATAAGACAGAAAATATCATATTGCCTCTATATAATTCCATGGTACGCCCACATCTTGAATACTGCATGCAGATGTGGTCGTCCCATCATAAAAAAGATATATTGGAATTGGAAAAGGTTCAGAAAAGGGCAACAAAAATGATTAGGGTATGAAAGGGCTTCCATATGAGGAGATATTAATAAGACTGGGACTTTTCAGTTTGGAAAAAAAGACAACTAAGGGATGATATGATTGAGGTCTATAAATTCATGACTGGTGTGGAGAAAGTAAATAAGGAAGTGTTATTTACTCCTCATAACACAAGAACTAGGGGTCATCAAATGAAATAAATAGGCAACAGGTTTAAAACAAAGTACTTCTTAACACAACACACAGTCAACCTGTGGAACTCTTTGCCAGAGAATGTTGTGAAGGCCAAGACTATAACAGGGTTAAAAAAAGAACTAGATAAATTCATGGAGGATAGGTCTATCAATGGCTAATCGCCAGAATGGGCAGGGATGGCGTCTCTAGCCTCTGTTTGCCAGTGGCTGGGAATGAGCAACAGGGAAGGAATCACTTGATGGTTACCTGTTCTGTTCATTCCCTCTGGGGCACCTGGAATTGGCCACTGTTGGAAGATAGGATCCTGGGCTAGATGGACCTTTGGTCTGATCCAGGATGGCCATTCTTATCTTCTCATTCTTATGCTAATTTTAGTTGGAATTACAGCCCAGTTAAAATTGACAATAAAGTATATAACCAACTAAGAAAACATTTAACCATAGCCTACACTTTATATATATATATATATATATATATATATATATATATACACATACATACATACATACATACATACACACACACACTTTATATATAATTTAATTGAGCAGTATAAACAAAAGCTCAATTTATGTTAACTAAATCTTAAGTTTTGGACAGCCTTATAAGATGGTAAAAGAACAGAAAGTTTTTACATCCACCTTACTGAACCCAAACTAAGCATGTTGGTCACAGCTGAAAATTATCAGCTAAATGGCTGTATAGTATCTAATATGAAAATAATGTGTAGGCTAATTTCACCTCCTAGTAGACAAGTATCCAACCATATCATAATACCTACTATCACAATTGGCATCCATGTTTGGAATCTGAGTGGAAAAAGATTGAATGGTTAAGAAGTGTGAATGTAGAGGAGGTACTGCCAGCTGAGTTATGTTATAGACCAAATTATGATAGCATATTTTGTGCTGTTGACATCGATAACATTTAACTGAAACATTCAACTCATTTCACAAAAGCCACACAACCACCATCAAAAAAATATTATTACTATGCCACATCTTTACAGTAGATTTTATCCTCTGCTGCACCAATAAATATTCTCAGGGTGCATAACCAGTAGAATTTTCAGACACTTGTTGGGGAATCTCTTTCCAATGCTTTTTTGAAGGTTGGTCCCTTTGAAGAGGAACATTTTCTTTGAAACATTTGAGAGCACTCTCCCATAGCACAGTTGTGTTCTTTCCTTTCAAATTCAACAAATATTAAAAAGAAAATTTCAAACATATCTTGCTTTTTTTATTTTCCTTTCATATGCAAAGGGAAGAATAAAAGAGTAAACATTTCATGCCGCAAAGGGATTTTTTAAATGTACTATTTGCAAGCTTGTATGCTTAGTGAAAACATATACAGTAGTTTATACTGCTGAAAAAAATGAAAATAAAAGTGCTTTTCGGAGTGAGTAAAATAGAAAATTGAGCATCCAAGCAAAGCATGACAAATATTCCTGAATATCCTTTCCCCTCCCCAGAATTTTCAAATCTATTTCATTATCAGTTTTACTCATTTTAGATCTGGATTTACTTCTCCTGCACACTAACCTTGTGTGAACATACTTCAGAGTTTTATCCGGTCATTAGAAATGAAAAACCTTGAAACAAAGACTTTATACATTTAAAGAGAGTATCCCACATTATTTCTAATTCCCTTTTATATGATGCCTTTCTGTGTGCCTTATTTTTGGTATTTACTGTACATATAAATATAAGCACAAAAACACCTTAAAATCATATCCCCTCCCCCACATCCACCCCTCGACTGGCTTTCCATCTGCTATTGCATCACATTTGAAATATTATCACTTTCAAAGCTCTGCCCGTTCCTACTCATCATCTCTTGTCAAGCTTTGCATTGCTCCTATGTCCTGCATAACCAATTTCACCAAGTCTTGTGCATTCATTTACCATCATGCCTGACTATCCTTCATTTGTGAGTTCCTTGTAGCAGACATTGTCTTCCTTTAATGTTTGGAAAATGTCTAGTGGATAGTAAGCACTACCCTGAATAAATAAGTCATTGTCTTTCAGTGATTTCCATGTCATGCTTTCTAAGTTTACAAGTAAAATGATATTTTCTAACTGCCGTCTCTGTAAAATTAACCTGGAATCCAAAAGTCAAGCTGGGGTCTCTGGGGCTGATATAACCAACAAGATTCTTAAATTGGAATAAAGTTTAAAATTCTGGTGATACGCAATCCAGGAGTGGCTCCAACTCCCTCACTCATAGCTGTGCTACCTCTGCAGTGCTAATGGGAGCATTAAACGCTGATTTTAATTAAGACTACTATCATGTACACTGCTGAAACTCCATTGACTTCAGTGGAGTTATTCCTGATATCCACCAATGTAACAGAGGAGAATCAAGCCAAGCGTGAGCAGATGTGGCTTAGAATATAATCAGACGGTCTAATTCTCCACTCATTTGCGCTTGATTCACACTAGGGTGATGGATAGCTGCTCACTTTGAACCTGATTCTAATCGCACATTATTAGGGTTGCCATATTTCGGGTACAAGGGGGTACCTGGGACTTCACTCTCGAAGTGGGGGAAATGTTGCTCCCTGTCATGGTGAGAGGGCAGCTGGTGCAGGCCCAAGACACAGCGCCATCCCATAACTCACCACCTACCTGCAGGCCACTCCCCCTCCCCAGGGCTAGGAGCCAGGGTCTGGGTGGGCAAAATCCGGCAGTTGCAGGGTAGGGACCAATCGGGCATGGAGATAACTCTTTTGGAGCTGCAACATTTGCTCTGTAAAAAATCCCAGACATTTCCCCTTATTTGAAAAATTCACCCAGACAGAGGGAACAGGATCAAAAAAGAGGTCATGTCCAAGAAAACCTGGACATATGGTAACCCTACACATTACTATAATTGGAGTCACAGATGTATCTCGGAAGAAGACAGTGAAATTAGACCAATGTAAGAGAAGAATCAGGCTTAGGAAGCAGGTCTATTGAGTAAGAAGGTACTATTTTACATAATCACTTCCTTAACTAACACAGCAATTTACTCCTTTATCACAGCAAAAGACATAATGGTCACACCTCTGCTACTAAGAAAGGAAGTGCTAGAATTTCTCAAGAAACGGTTGTAAGGTTTTTATCTTATAATAAATAAAAAAAAGGGGGAGAGGCAAAACATTTTGTTCTTAAATTCTCTCTCAGAAACAGCTGAACCATTGTAACTGAAACTTTAAAAAAAAATTACCCTGAGGCAGACACCCTCGGGGACAGTCAGCCTGAAATGTTAAAGTTTGGGAAGTGCAGTGTAGCTGTAGCCATGTCAGTGGCTGGATATTAGAGAGACAAAGTGTGTGAGGTAATATATTTTATTGAATCAACTTCTGTGGGTGGGAGAGACAAGCTTTTGAGATATACAGAAGAGATCTGTGGGGTTCAAAGGCTTGTCTGTCTCACCCACAGAAGTTGGTTCAATAAAAATTATTACCCTACACACCTTGTCTTTCCAGAGCTGGGAAAGTAATAACCAATATGAAGTAAAATGAAAACATGGTCTTATCATGGAAAACATTAGGCAACCTTAGCTGGAGGCTATAGACTACCATTGAAAGAACATGAAACCGAAAAGAAAATCCCAGTATGGGAACCCCCCTGCTCTTTGTAAGCATGAATTATCATAGTCTGAGAAAGAAAAACTGTTTAAAGGGAAGGGATTTCAAGTGATGGCTAACCAGAAACTGAGGGCCAACATCTATGCAGGGTACTGTCTGTGAAGCACTGGATCTGCTTTAGGATAGAGGGCATGCTGGGAAACTGTTCAGACACAATAGCTAATTTGTATTAGAAAAGGAAATTTAGCTAATATTAAGTGTAAAGCCTGCAATTGAGTCTGTATGGGGTCTTTTGGTGTGTAACCAGTGTGCGTTTGCTTTCTCTTACTATTTCATCTTTGAATCTATGATTTTTCTGTTAAATACACTTGTTTATTTTTTTTACCTGAGGCAGGTCTCTGTTGTGCAAACTATGTGGAGTGTATACACGCCAAAGTGAACTGATAATTGGGACACATTTCACACCTTCGGCAGTGACAAACCAGAGGTACAAGTTTGGTGTATGGTAGTTAACAACTCGGAGAGATGGATTTGGGGGAACTGGGACCAGAAGGGATTGTTGAGGTCACCCTGTGAGAAGTAACTAATCTGGTGGAAGCCAAGGTGGGACCTGTTATGCTTGTAGGCTGGCTGTTAGAGCCAGAGGGCTCAACCACAACAGCACAGCAGTAAGACACCCAGGCAGGCAGTGACAGAGCCCCTTACTGGTTTAGGTGATCCCAGAAACGTTGCAGGAAATAGTTCTTGTATTCAAGACATCCTGTTACTTTCTGCTTTTCATCCACATGCTGTTTGGTATTATGCAATGTTCCCATGTTTTATAGGGAATACCAAGTACCCAAAACTGCAGTAGTTGGGAAGACTTATGTTCAATAACATTTCACTGATCTTATCAATACAAATTGAATATAAATTATTGGTTTCCACATGAACCCAAGTGAAAGACTTAAATTTAAATGATTTAGCTGTCATCTTTACAATGGGTTTGTTTCTTAAATAACATTTCTTCTGATATTTGATGTTGATTACCAGCTTCTCGATAACTTAGTGCAAAACAGTAGGAACTCACAATAGAGAAATAGAACTTTGTTAGTTAGGGTGATATTGTAATGTTGCTTTGTAGACAAGGCTGCTAACATCTTTATCTATCATCGCCTGTCCCTAACACAATTTCACAAAATTTGAGTGTATATTGGATTATATAGCTCTTCTGTATAAAATTACTGCATATGTTCAAAATAGTTACTTTGCTAGGAATTGGTCACAGGGGGTGGAGCAAAGTTGGGGATTAAGTACTGTGAAGCCCTTCCAACTGTTCTTCTCCATACAAATGCTCCCGGTTTTCATATGAATTTTGAAGGCAATCGAGTGACATCAACTTTTAATGTCAATGAGTTGATGGAGTCAAAATACAGGGATTTCACACACTAATTCAACTCCATACAAATTCTCCTTTCCAGAGAAGTACCAAACATTTGCTAAGGATCATTGTTATTACCTGGAAACTGAAATTTGTTCGGTTTACTCCTGACTACCTCAGGAACACAGAGATGATCTCATCTTATTTTCATGGTAGCCAGCTCATATTTTCTTCAATATAATACTGAAAATGAAAAATTATGTCCTTAGAATTAGTCACTGTTTACATTTTCAGCCTGTAAAAGTTCATTCCTGTAGACTAACTACAAAGGACCAAATTCTGTCCTTGGCAACTCCAGGATAAATTGAGAGTTACTCCATGAAGATACTCCAGATTTACAAGCATGTAACTAGAAGCAGAATTTGTTCCTTGGTATTCCTATATCAAAGTTGAACACTCACCATCTATTTCCGTGGAGTGCTTATACTGTCAGTGGTGAACGTTAGACCAGAATATCTACAGAGGACAAACATTTTGGAAAAATAATCAGAAAGATTCAACATAAACATTATATATAGCACCCTCCTGTAAAAAAAAATTCTTGTTGCACCCTATCTCCAGTGAGCTTTCTGTGTAGTTTGACATTGCAGTTCATGTCCACATAAAGCATGATAGAGGATTTTGCTTTTTTAAAAAAAAACTGCACACATCTCAATACTATTGCAGGAGGGAGAGGGGGCATGAGGTCTGGTTGCAGAGGAGGCACTGACAGTCAAGAAAAGAACATTTAAATCACGTAAGCGTGACCTGTAGCCCTGCACATCCTTATACCATTCCAATTAGTACAATTCACTGTGTACAGCAGAGTTTTCAAACTGATGAGTGAGGCTGAGCCCAGTCCTTTAAAAGCCTCAGCTGTTCCTGAAATCCATAAAAAAACCTCACCAGAAATTATTAAAATCTAGAGCCCTTCCTTATACCATCTAGAGAGCTAACCTTCCTTGGAAAACATCAATGAAACAGTTATTACAAGTGCAGTCTCACACTTTACATACCGTTTTTGTTGAAAGGAGTTTCTTCAGAGACTTCTAGCCTCTGAATTGGCAGGTTTTTTGGCGTAGAAGTGGGACAGCAGAAGTCTTGGTTTATGGTAAATTTCATGACCTGCAGCCCCCAAGAGAACTTGTTTAATTCCAGTCATGATGTGGCCAATGTGAATTGTTGACCCAATTATTTTCCTGGTGCCAGGAAATTCTAACCCTGGATGCTCCTGCCCAATATCGAATTTTGATTCATACAGCTCTAGATTCTTCCCCCTCTGCCCCTCCCTCCCCACCCCCCACTTCTAAGGTATTGAAAGTTTTAGGTTGAAAGGATCCTGAAATGTTTATAAAAACAACAACAAAAAAACAGAACACAACCAGGAATGATGATGATCCATATTGGAAAATGTTTAAAGGAAGTGAAATTTAAAATTCACTAGGCTTAACTTCTGTGAGGAAGGTAGATTTAAATGTAAACAGCTTTTTAGTTTGGGCTTACAATTATCTAGGAAACAGGAGTGAAAAAACAAAAACACAACAGAGCTATACTGTATCTATCCTAAGAACTGCCATAGTGGGCCAGACCAATACTCCATCTAGCTTAGGATCCTGTCTCTGACATTGGCCAGTATCACATGCGTAGCTGTGCAAAAGGAGAAGAGAACAAGGAATTTCCTTTATCTCTTCATTCCTACAATCACAGTCAGGCAAGGAAAACAGACTAATCTTTGAATGTATATGATGAGGGTACTTGCAAATTTTGTATACATAGACTTTTATTTTTCACAGGTCTTCACGGGGAGGGTATACTTGCTATATTCCTAATTAAAAAAAAAAAAAAAATCTGTCAATTCTCAGAAGCATATATACAGAATGAATGCAACAAATTAGAAAGTTACAGTTTATACTCTGCAGAGAATTAAAACAAATGTTCATCTAACCTTTCATATTTTCATCTCTTCTGTGGAAAAGAGGCCGATCCATTAGATTACCATCATGTTAAATCAGGGGTTCTCAAACTGGGGGTTGGGATCCCTCAGGGGGTCGTGAGGTTATTACATGAGGGGTTGAGTTGTAAGCCTCCACCCCAAACCCCGCTTTGCCTCCAGCATTTATAATGGTGTTAAATATATAAAACAGTGTTTTTAATTTATGGGGGGGGTGTCGCACTCAGAGGTTTGCTATGTGAAAGGGGTCACCAGTACAAAAGTTTGAGAACTACTTTGTTAAATATACTAATTTTTAGTAATCACATCCAAAACAATTAGATTAGTATCAATAGCTTATATAAAAGCAGAATTTGTAATTGGTATAATTAGATACCCAGAACCAGTATAAAGAACCTTCCATAAAAATCATTTTGTCTTCTTTTTTGATTTGAAAAAATGTTTTTTAACATTAACACTGACCTCGAGCTTCTTTTAGGACAGTCACTAATGTTAGGTTGTGAAAGAAACACCATAGGGATGCCGAGTGAAATCAACACTTCAAAAGTACTATAAGCCTCACTGAATATACCTGCAGTTCAAAGAATGCTGCAGAGCAGGCCAACACTCTTATCCCCAGACATCTTAGCCAAACACCATGAGTTTTTTTATTTATTTTAGAAACTTTATTACTTGGCTTTAACAAAAAAGCTGTAGCTGAAGACTACAAGATATCATTGCAGGATACTAGGAGACTTGACTAAATCCCTTACGTTATGCTCCAAGGGAAATCCTGAACAATTTCAGGGGATGCAATGAAAGACTATCTTCTGCATCACTATTCCAAACATAAAAGGCATAGCACAGTTTAATGTACAGTCTTGCTGCATTCTGTGGTAAAGCTCCCTTGAAGAGGTCCAGAAAATAAAAGCTCATGATGAAATATTAGGAATATTCATTTTGTCAGGCCGATAAAATTTCTAAGCAGTGGAGTTCGCTCATTACATAAAATGTGCATCTAAGGGCTTGTATACATGGCCCTGCTGTTCAGACTACGGAGGCGTGAACTGCAGCATGCACTAGCTTGCTTTGCTCCATCGACAATCTGTGGTCACAAACTGAGAGGTACCAAGTTAACATTTTACCTAGTCCTGTTACAGACAGGACTAAGTTAAAATAAATGAGGTATCTTTTAGTTCATGCCCTCAGTATCTACAAGGAGCTCTTACAACACAGCATGCTAGTGCGTGCTGCAGTTCACACCCCCATCATCTGAACTGCAGGGTCATGTAGACAAGCCCTTTGTGGCTGACAGATGGAGACTTCTAGCAAGTGTTGTGTCAGAACCATACACGGAACATTTACCAGGGGCAATTTTTAAGTTTTCATATTTTATGCACTTGAATATGGATGAATTTCATACAAAAATGCCATAGTAGTTCATTTGTCACTTAACCCAGTAATCACATTTTGAGCACTTTTGGAATTTCAAATGGCAAATGTTGCTTGTTTAAAATATCTGATTGTTAAGGTTTATGTGAAAAAGAAAAACCCCCATTTGGAGTTTGCTAGCTTCTGGAACTCTGTACTGAGCCCCTTGGTGTTCCTACCCTAGGGACTACAACAATGATGGCTATCGGAGCCCTCTGACACCATTTCCCACTATACTTGGAATCAGGAGTGGGGACAGAATGGGCTAGAAACCTCTGCTGAGGCCAACAGGGAAGGTTCTGCAGGGGGTGATATGGACATGCAGCTAGCTGGGCTAAATGATGAGTGAGGGCTGCTCAGCCCCTCAATGGCAATGGACAGCTGGACTGAGAGAAAGAGACAGTTTTAGTTTCATGTCTTGAGCTTCAAGTTTTGAGTGGTGAGAAGCAGAAGAGCTCAGTGAGTCTGATTAACTCCCCTTCCCATAAAGGGAGTCTGAACTGTTGTTGGAGCCTAGTGCATGTGTCACACAGTTCCTGCCCTCCACAACTGCTCAGAATGGCAGCAATCTGACCTGGTGCTAGCTACCGACACCCTACCAAGACCTCCTCAGGATCCAGACCTGAGACCCTGGAGAGAAACCTGCCCCTCCTGGTGGTGAAGACACCATAAGAGGGTCTCCCCTTTTTTGTTTCTGCCAGCCAACATTCACTGTGCTGCAGCACTTGTCTCTGGAATATCCTTAGCTGCCATTTGCCTGAGAAGATGCCATGGAGGGAACAGGGGATAAGAGACGTGAGAAATTTGTTGATGTGTTAGTAGTTGTCTGTTAACCCTAAACCTTTCCTTCCACAGATCCTATTTTCCCGTTCCCAATAAAGTCCTCATCTGTTATATTGTTATTTTGTGCAGGTCATTTCTTTGCTGGGGTTTGTGTTGATGTACTTTACCATTTCTTGTTTACTGGGTTTTATGCTCCTTGCCATCAGGGTAGCATTATTCATTTTCCCAAGGATAAGCATCCTTTTGTCTCAGGGACAGTGAGGAGCCACCTTGGGTGGAGGCACCAGGCATCACAAAAAAGAATGAAAGAACCAACCCATTCTATCAGAGGGCAGAAGGCACTTCAAGTACCTAGCAACAGGGAGGAGGGTTGAGTCATACCTCATGGGTGGAGCTACAGAACTATTTTATTGAATTTTGAGTAGCAATATGCGTTGGCTTGGGGGGGGAAGGCATTTAAATCACAAAATGAATTGGCAAAAAATGAGGGGTGCAATTTATATTGATATTTTACACCAACTTCACAAAATGGTAGCTCATATGATCATTCTATGTCTCTTTAAAATTAGCATGTATCATTTCCACTTTAAATCTGTAGTTTTCAGTTGCTTTCTTCCTTTTGTAACTTTGAATGGCGAAGTCTTGTGGCATGACTCCTCACATTCCCTGAACCCGTTTAATTCAGTTATATGTATTTATGCTACCAATGCTGCTAAACTGGGAACAGAGGAAACGGGAGCATGATAGTCAAATACATTCACAAAAGTAGCAGCACCAGGCCGACTAATTTCAGCTTTTTATTTCTTTTCCTTTATTTCTCTGATAGGATTATAGATGATAGAAATTAATAATCAGAAAACCCTTCTCAGAAATCTGTGTATGTGCCATCACATTTAAATGTGAACTATTTATATTTAACATTTTAATTTAAATTACAAGAAATGTCAGCTTCTGTATTTTAGAAGTAAATTTAGCATTTGTGAGAGCTGCTGGGATTGACAATCCTGGAGAACAAAAACATTTTAGTCATAGAATAAGTACAGTCTAGGCAGCAGCAGCTGTGTAAACTTCTTCACATTATCCACATCATCATTTGACTCTGAACTGTCATGGCTACCTTTATAACTCAGTGCACAGCACTGTTTTCATACCCACTTAGTCCTTGATTTCTCTGCTGAGATTCCCAATGTAAATCAATTCCCATTTCAAAGATGGTGGCCACATGTCTGACATGGACAATTAGAAAATGGAGAGAGATTCCCTAATTCCTTTCATATAAAAAACACGAGTCAGCAAGACTTTGTAGTGGCATTTCAAAAGATAATCCAAAGACAGTGGAAAGCAGTGGAGAAGAGATGATCATAAGACATAATAAAATAAATAAAAACAAATAAAAGGTTCCAGGGTAAAACTCATCACTGCAGAAGACCAGAGGAAGGTCAGATGTTCTAAGTTGCAAACCACACACACATTCTACTCCCACTAAAGTCCATTTTTTTAAAAAAAAAATGTCCCATTAACACCAATATCAATAAGAGCAGGACAGATCCCCAAACTATCTACCATAAGAATCATCACAGCACATACCTTTCTTAAAATGACACTGCAGCAATGTTATTTCTAATTCACTCTATGGACCAAATCCTGATGGTCCTATGGAAGCATAATGCATTTGCCCCTAACTCCCTTGTACTGTTTGTTTGCACCTATCTGATCATATTTTTTCCCCTTACAACGTAGAATCAGATTTTTTAATTATAGGGATTAATCATAGCAACAGCATACACTGCGTACTTCCAAGAAAACTCTTCCATGTACCATTCTAAGTCACAACGAGCACATGGCATTCCATTATGGAGAAGGATGGGTGGGACTTGTGACCATTTCTTACAACCAAGCTGAGTTCAGGACTGAGAATTCAGGACCCAGTGCAAATAGCCAAAAACAAACAAACAATGAGATCTAAATAATGTAAAAATAGATTTACAGGTTGAAACATTCCTTTGATTTCCAGAGGCATTTGCCATGCTACTTAGATGAGAGCATAAAAAACAACCAACAATCAGCAATACTAGCTCATAATATTTCTATAGGATTTTTGTGAACTAAACTAATTCTCAAAATGATACATTTTCCATGATTGCCTATGTGAAGTTTAGAAACAACCACACTGTATTACAACCCAAAAAGGAAAGAATAATGGCTAGCTTCCCTTTTCCAGCAGTCAAAGAATATCACCACAGTAACTCATCCTGAGCTTAGACTGAATGTGCATACTCACATATGTGAGTAACGTTAGACACATGAGCAACCCAATGAAGTCAACCTGGCCACACAAGTGTGTAAAGTTATTCACATCTATCAGTGCTGGCAAGATGAGGACCTTTGGATTTTTTAGACTACAATTTCTTAAAGCATCTGGTCATGTGATTTTCCAGCACTCAGCATAGTTTAAGTACAGCATCCTAGAATTTTAATAGAATATGTTTTGAATGTTTAATCACTGCCTGAAACACTTCTTGTTTTACTACTTTTATAATAAAAATGCATGAGCATGTCCCAGTTGCAAAGTTTCAAAATAATTAGCAAATAAATATTTCCTTTTGTTTATTAAATTATTTAAGCATTAGAATGCTTTAAAATTAAACACATAAATATTGATACTATTAAATGAGGTAAATTGTAACAAAATTTAGGATGTAGACAAATAAAACCCATGCTCCCATTAAAGTCAACTTTTCATGGACTTCAGGGGGAGTAGGATAGGGCCTTATAAAAGCTTAGTATTATTTATGATTATGTGAATGTTTGTTGGTGTTTGTTAGCAGCAGTTAAGAAAAAAAAACTTGCAGAAAAAGGTAGTGCAAGATTTAGGCCTGGTCTACAGCTAAAATTTAGGTCAACCTTGCTACATAGCTGAAGAATGTGAAAAATTCATACCCCTGAGAGAGGTAGTTAAGCCCTGGAATAGACACTGCTATGTCAACAGAAGAATTCTTTCCTTCACCTAGCTACCGCCTCTTGAGGGTATGGATTTAGTACAAGGATGGAAAAACTCCTCTGTCACTGTGGCAAGTGTCTACACTACAGTGCTACAGCAGTGTAGTTGTGCTGTATCCTTAGTTTGAGATCTATAGTTTGCTATGAATCAGCAATGATTTTTGATCCAGAAAGATCCCAAACCACTTTTAGAAGCGTGTGTGTGTGTGTGTGTGTGTATATATATATATAACAATTTAGGATAGGAAGTGAAGAAAAATATCATGCCCAACAAACTAGAGGGGGGATTTTAGGCAGGCAAAATGAAGCTACAGTGACATTTATTCATTCAGTGCAATAGCATATTTAATGGCAAAATATATTAGGAGTTCAGAGTTACTTGGTATCTAGAAGACACAAAAACAGAGGAAAAGAGCCTAACGTTTGATGAGATGCCAGACACTAGTTTTGTATCAACTCAGAAGTGCCACTGACAGAATTACCAAAATACTTCCTTCAGCATTTCCCCCTATTGGTTTCACATTTAAATATTGTGATTAGTTCATCTCTGTTAATTTTTGACATCACAATCCAAGGCATATGGTGAGGATGATGCAGGATTTTTTTTTTTTAAATATAGGTAGCATTTCACACAGAGATGTTTGGTATTCTCTGTTGGCAGGGCTGGCCCTAGACCAAGTGGCACCCCAGGCAAGGAGCATATTCGGTGTCCCCTCCATTTGCTAAACTTTTGAATACCTTATTTATTTATTGCATTGGTAGTTCATTTCATGACTTTGATGCACAATTTGCTTGGATGATTTATCCCTGTCATATAAAACGATAAATTTGCATGGTAGGATCTGTAAATCTGTATTTATTCATGCCATATATAAGAAAATTAAAGAAAAATATCATTTCCTCTAAGCTTATACAAACTTTTTAGTTTTAAGAATAACTGAAATGTACTAACATCAAGAAATTGAACTGTGCACCAACACGGGGTAGCCCCTTCTCTACCTACGCTACATTGATGACATCATCATCATCTGGACCCATGGGAAGGAGACTCTGGAAGAATTCCACCATGATTTCAACAGCTTCCACCCCACCATCAACCTCAGCCTGGACCAATCTACACAGGAGGTCCACTTCCTAGACACCACGGTACAAATAAGTGATGGTCACGTTAACACCACCCTATGCCGAAAATCCACTGACCGCTATGCCTACCTTCATGCCTCCAGCTTCCATCCTGGACAAACCACACAATCCATCATCTACAGCCAAACTCTGAGGTACAACCGCATTTGCTCCAACCCCTCAGACAGAGACCAACACCTACAAGATCTTCACCAAGCATTCTCAAAACTATGATACCCACACAAGGAAATAAGGAAACAAATCAACAGAGCCAGAAGTGTACCCAAATGCCTCTTGCTGCAAGACAAGCCCAAGAAGGAAACCAACAGAACTCCACTGGCCATCACCTACAGTCCTCAGCTAAAACCTCTCCAATGCATCATCAGTGATCTACAACCCATCCTGGACAACGATCCCTCACTTTCACAGGCCTTGGGAGGAAGGCCAGTCCTCGCCCACAGACAACCCGCCAACCTTAAGCATATTCTCACCAGCAACTACACACCGCACCATAGTAACTCTAACTCAGGAACCAATCCATGCAACAAACCTCGATGCCAACTCTGCCCACATATCTACACCATCACAGGACCTAACCAGATCAGCCACATCATCACCGGTTCATTCACCTGCATGTCCACCAATGTAATATATGCCATCATGTGCCAGTAATGCCCCTCTGCTATGTACATCGGCCAAACTGAACAGTCCCCATGTAAAAGGATAAATGGACACAAGTCAGATATTAGGAATGGCAATATACAAAAACCTGTAGGCGAACACTTCAATCTCCCTGGACACACAATAGCAGATTTAAAGGTAGCCAGCCTGCAGCAAAAAAACCAAACAAACTTCAAGACCAGACTTCAAAGAGAAACTGCTGAGCTTCAGTTCATTTGCAAATTTGACACCATCATCTCAGGATTAAACAAAGACTATGAATGGCTAGCCAACTACAAAAGCAGTTTTTCCTCCCTTGGTGTTCACACTTCAACTGCTAGAAGAGGGCCTCATCCTCCCTGATTGTACTAACCTCGTTATCTCTAGATTGATTCTTGCCTGCATATTTATACCTGCATCTGGAAATTTCCACATGCATCTGACGAAGTGGGTATTCACCCACGAAAGCTTATGCTCCAATACATCTGTTAATCTATAAGGTGCCACAGGACTCTTTGTTGCTTTTTTACAGTATTAAACAGTGTTACAGTAGGTGACAGCCTTAGAATGTTAACCTTAGTCCTTTTGTTCAAAAGGTCACTTTTTTCGCCTTTGCCCTCGCAAACTGAAGCAGTGCATCAGAGAGATTCAAAGACTGGCCAATTGCATTTTCAAGTGATAAAATAGCAAGCCATGTCAGTCTCTCATCGGCCTTCATCGATCAAAGATATGTTTTAATGAGCCTGAGCTTTGAAAATGTGCACTCACCACTTGCGACTGTGACTGGCAGCTTGAGCAGAATCCTTGAAGCTGTCCACACATTAGGAAAAGAGTCCTTCAGCTTTCCATCATGAATACATTGGAGAACTTGGAGTGAAGAGTGCTCCCCATATAGCAAAATGTGGTGGATGTTGTCCATTTCAACATAGTGGTCTTTATCATTCCCACGTGTCAGTGTCCAGTAAAGTTCCGTACAATTGTTCAAAAGTGTTTTCCTGTCTGCTGGCAGCTTATTAAGATCTTACAAAACTCCCAAGTCTTTTCATGATGCTTCATTTGTCCAAACCTTTCTTCGATAGATACTCTAGCAATGTCAATGAGCGAGCAAAAAACCTCCCTCTTGAATTTTTCTTCCGAGCTTCCCATTCCATCATCTTTGTCCTCATACCCAAACTGTCTCTTCTGCCAATGAATATGATTTCCTTGAAGACAGGCTCAACTCCTAAGTTTTCTGCCATTTCTTTGGCAGAAGTGATGGCTTCTTCATGTTTGTGCTGTTGTTGTAGCCTTGACCGCAGCAGTGCTGAAGTGTAATATCAGTCTCATTCAAAACGTCCATAAACAGTTCTGTTAGGCCTTTTCCAGTAGAGTTGTCCAGACCATTCTAGGAGGATAGTGAAAAATGAATTCACATATGGAATACCTGAAACATTTTATTTCAAACATTCTTTTTCCCCTTTTGTTTCTAAAAAAATCAGCACCCCTAGCCCGCCCCCAAGCCTGGCACCCCACGAGGTCGCTTAGGTCACCTGCCCCTAAATCTGTCCCTGTCTGGTGGTCACCAGTACATTGTATATTCTAAAAATGACATTGACAATCTCAGATTTTGGAAGCTACCTTATTCAACAGCCCAGTTAGTGATAAAAATATAGATACTCCCTTTATATAATGCATGTTACACAGGGAGGCAGAGACTGACTTTTTCTTGTCATATTTGTGTCAGTGTTGTATTTTGCATTCAGTCTGTGGTGGCACATATATCAGAAGTGTATACCTAAGAGATAAATAAACGAAAGGAATAAACTACAGCCCACCAATGGCTTTGGTGCTGCTTGATTTGTAGAACATTGCAGTTTGGTAATGCATTTTTTTGAGAAATCAATAATGGTGTATTTTACTAAAGTTTTTTTTTTTTTTTTGAGAGGGTGAGGCAGTGACATAGAAGAGAAAATGGCATCCCTAATGTTGTTTTCCTCCGATTTACTGGGGAAAGGCAGAGAACCAGACGTGTCTCCTTAAGTCCTTAGATTTTAGTCTACTGATCTATGAAGAAAGTATCAGTAAAATTGAAAAACTGTTATGTGAGGTTGAAAAATTATTTATTGACCATGTTTCTCTATACTTTAATAATGCCACTTCTCAGCTTAATAGTACACATCGTTCTTACCTATCTGCTGTCTGCACAAACCAACTCAAAATAAAAATGTCAAAAGAAACCTTTAAAAGCTTTTCAATTCAGAAACAAATCTAGTTATAGTTACATTTTCTGTATTCTTCTTCTTTCATCCTTATACTAAAGATATTAAAGGAAAATCCAAAGTAAACATAATCTATCAAAAATGACAGCACTAAAAACTGAAATCCTCTAATGACGTATCCACAAATCAGGCGCAGGTAGCACAGCAGCGGGGAAAACTTCCCCATAATTTCCTGTCATCTTAGGGTTAGGGTTATATATATATATATATAACCCTAACCCTAAGATATATATATATATATATATATATAAATATATATATATATTTTCAGTGCTTTAAAAGGGCCAATTTCATCATGTTGAAAACAATTATGAGCCAAATCAGCTGGGAGCAAGAATTTAATCAGAAAAATATGAATGATAATTGGGAATTTAAGAACACTTTTTTAGATGCCCAAAAAGCTATAGTCAATGAAGAAGGCCATATTGGTTAAAAAAAAACTGACCTGGTTTAGAAGGGAAGGCAGCTATAAAAATAAATATATATAACAAATGGAAGATAGGAATTGTAGAATACTGATAAGGGAAGCAAAGAGACAGGAGGAGAAATCGATGGCCAGCAGAGGTCGGGATAATAAGGAGAAGGGTTTTTTTTATGTACATTAGGAATGAAAATAATCCTAACAATAGTATTGACCATTATTAGGTGGAAACGCACAAAATTGCCAATAATAAATGAAGAAAAGGTAGAAGTGTTCAATAAATATTTCTGTTCTGTATTTGGGAAAAAAACAGATGATGTGGTCATATTATATGATAACACTCTTTCCACTCTACTAGTATTTCAGGAGGATGTCAAATATCAACTGCTAAAGTTACACAGTTTTAAAGCAGCCGGCCCAGATATCTTGCATCCAAGAGATTTAAAAACAATTGGCCAAGGAGCTCACTGGATCATTAATGTTGATTTTCAGTAAGTCTTAGAACACCAGGAAAGTTCTAGAAAACTAAAAGAAGCTAATGTTGTGCCAATATATAAAAAGGGTAAATGGGATACAAGGGCAATTATAGGACTGTCAGTCTGACATTTATCCCAAGCAAGATATGGGACTCAATTAATAAAGAATTAAAAGAGAGGAAAAATTAATGGCAATTAAGATGGGTTTACAGAAAATAGATCACGTGAAACTACTATGCTTTGTGTGTGTGACAGGCTAGATTGCTGCACCCACATTATCTGTTATTTGAAAGAGGTGGGTGCTCAGTACCTCTGAAAAGCAGGCCACCTTTTGGAGAAACTGGGTTAAGGGCTCAAGTCTCCCCTCATTTAAATGGGTGTAACGCGTACACATCCTATTGATCAGTTACACCCCATTTAAATGAGGACAGCACCTAAGGGATCTATCTAACCCAAATGTACCAGCCTACAGGTGACGCTACTCAGTCTAATTTGTGGGGGTGCTTTCCTACTTCCTGTTCCATATTAGGCCCACATGTCTATTTCTCAAGGCAGCCATGGAACTTGCTTATTCCATTTGCTATATACTATGTACACATGCAGAACATTCTTGGCCTCCTAAAGGCATGAGGGATATTCTTTGCTGGTTGATCAACACTCAGTAGGGAGCCATATAGCCGAAAGCAACTCCCACGGGTGGACAGTCCAGTTCTCTAACACTTTTTGAAGTATTCAACACTTATCTCTACCATTCAAAACACCAATATGAGCAAAAGAAGGCATCACACCAGTAAGGATTTTGATGACTGTGCTGGGACACTAGGGAGGAAGGTAGAAACTAGAAAAGTTAGAATATCAAAGTAAATCGCTTCTTTTATACCTGAATATTAGGGAGTGGAAATCCTCAGGATGTGAGGATAGAATAAATATCATGACTTTCTGACACTGCATTGTATTTGTTCTGCAGTCTTGTATCCAGATAAATTCACCATCATTTATGATAGTAAATTACTTCTCTTCAATTTCACACAAAATCTAAAACGTTTTATGAAGCTTTAAATCCAACCTGTCACACCCTCACCTCTCAGCCCTGAGAAGTCACACCATTAAATCGTGAATCCCCTGTATCTCATACCTTTCTTAAAATGACACTGCAGCAATATTATTTCTAATTCACTCTATGGACCAAATCCTGATGGTCCTATGGAGGCGTAATGCATCTGAGACTCCAAATCCTATTATTTGTTATGGATGTCTGTCAGGTGGAGGACAGAGCCAACTGGGCTGAAGATTTCTTTTGGTGATGAGGTGGCCTGCATTTTGATCTAGAGAACCTGCAGTGTTAACAGTGAACAGGGTTAGAGCACCACCTCTGCTTATGAAGGTGGGAGACCCCTACTATTACCTCTACATCAAAAGGTATGATAAAAAATGGAAGTGTAATCGATGAGGCTTCTCTACAGCCCAATTAGCTTCCACAGCGACTGACCTGTGTAATGAAGCATAAAACCTCCATCTTAAGGGTCCTTTTATAATTTAAATTAATAGAAGGTAGACTCAGAGTGGTATGGATAGAGTTAAGCCTGTAATCAGCCTCAGAAAGTTCCCTATTTAATGAGAACTTCACCAGCCCTGTGGGTCAGGTCATCCAGAATCCATAGACACATTCTGTCTCCAATCACAGCTGGAATTTAGAAGCAAAAACAAGTATCAGAACATTTCAAACACATTAAAATGCTCATTTTAATTTGAGTTTGGTTCTAGAAATGGCAAATATTCCGGCGAGGAGTGTGCCTTTCTTTTTTTTCTGCAATGGTATGCCCATCCCTTTTGGAAAAGGATTTATCTATGTGTCATAAGAGCTCAGGTCTGACTGTATTCCATTTTCTTCAGTGGCATTATACTAGGGATTAATTTGTCCCAATGAACTTGGAAGAGAAACCAGCATTAGCAGGATCAGATGAAATGTTAAATTAAGATCCCATTTTGAGGTAAACATTTTAATAATAAAGAATACAGGAAAAGAAATATAGAAATATGAGCTAGAAGGAGCACTCTCATCCAAAGACAATGGTTTTTAGTATTTCTGATGTTGAATATTGCAGAGTAATTAGGTATAAGCTATGTTTTTAAATAAATTAACTACTGTACACAAAGAGTGGAGGGTAACAATTGTTGATATTCACCTGGGTCCATAGGCTAAGAGCTGCTCTTGCCAAAAGTCAGACTAGTTTATAATGTCCAACATGAGGTTAGAGA
Organism: Emys orbicularis; assembly: GCF_028017835.1. NCBI lineage: Eukaryota > Metazoa > Chordata > Testudines > Emydidae > Emys > Emys orbicularis. The sequence continues at coordinate 76,650,251 of NC_088687.1, read as the reverse complement.
ATGGAGAGTTTTAAGTAGATTTCTTTCCCCTAACAAAATTGAAAGCTTTAGAATTTCCCTTCCCTTCCATTGAAAACGTCACTAAAAGTATGTCCTCTTATTATCACAGTGAGAGGCAGAAAAGTTATTAACATCATTGACAGACCAGCAGGCCGATATTGCTTTAAATTTAATGGGACAGAAGTAAGCAGTGGCTTTTATGAGGGAGACGGATAAGTCTGAAGCATAATTGCATCTGTGAGTGTCACTTCTATAATGGTATCCCATTTATTTATTTCAAAACACCACTAAATCTGACCCTGAGCACTAGGGAGCACTGATTTTGGAGTCCATAAAAATCACCAATCAAATGCTGCAAAGCTTCTGCTATTAATCCTGTTTCAGGTATTCATACCTCTATTAGATTAACTTCTTCTTATGTCTATACAACAATAACAAAATGAAGAAATCAAATAGCCTTGTTACATATACACACTACTACTCTCTCTGGTTTCAAAAACAGAATGTGGTGAGCATCACTGGAGATCTCACTAGTTAGTTAAATGGAAACAACTGTATTCTTATACCTCGTCCCTTAATGTAAATGACAAAAATGTTACAAATGCATTACTATCAAATCTGCTATCACTATATATACACACAACAACATACTACAAATTAAGTGTCAGAGGTGGTTTATGACTTCTTTGGGAAATTATTTGTATTATTGTAGTGCCTGGGAGCCCCAGCCACGGATCAGGACTCCATTGTGTTAGGAGCTGTATTAACACAGAACAAAAAGACAGTCCCCTACCCAAAGAGCTTACAGATAATTGACTCAAAGGCATTACAACAGTATCTGGAACAGCGTCTGTACTTCTGGTGTTCCTGGATCAGCAACTTCATCCTGACATTACAGAACAGGAAATCTTGGAATAGAAACAGGGATGAGGCCCACTGGTACTATCACATGTCACTGCCTATAGCTGTATTGTAGGCTCAATAATTTTCAGTAGGCATCTCTGGTGTAGAATATCCTCCAGAACCCATCTTAAAGTTCGTTTATGTGTCTTCTCCACGAATGTTTGGGGCTACTTCTATCCCATAAAATAGAGGACCAAATTATTTCTGTAGTCTCTTATTAAGACTGTCTCCAAAGTGAAACTCTGCACAGCCAGGAATGACTTTTTGTGGCCATTTGCTCACACTGTTTCTTTAGAACATCTCTCTTTACATTGGACTTAAACAAATCCAGGCAAGACACTAAATTACGTTCCATAAACCACATTGCAGGCATCTGTTTGTAGTAGATTGTACTGCAGTTCTGTAAGCCAATAGAAAATCTGCAATCTTGTGTTGTAAGATACTTTTTCTAGATACTTGCTTGAATGTCTGGATAAATCTTTCCTCTAATCTCTTTATAACAGGATGTTAAGGAGCTGATGTAACATCTTTGATACCATTTCTTTTAACAAATGGTTGGAACTCTTTAGTTGTGACTTACAATCTGTTCAAAAACTCCCATCCATGAAAACAAAGGTCTTAACACTTGCATCAGCTGCACTAAAATAGTTGAATTCATACAGAATACTGCATCTACTGCAGCCAAAACTATATGTCCCACAAATAGTCCAGCAAAGTGTAGGGGGTAAACCTTATTGATGTGAAAATGATTAGAGAAAATGACGAATTATTAATATGTTATTACGAACTTGCCTTTCCTTTGACTAAATTTTAAGAAATCCCTACAAATTCTGTTATCGGTCAACATGACAGATTCTAATGTGTCAGAGGAAGGTAACATGGTTTTTTACCTGTGTGTTTGTGCAGACTCTGAAATGCAGCTTTATAACGTGTATTTTGCTTTAACATTCTTTAAGGTTTTTATTCTATATTTTGAAAGATGCATATCCATGTTAGTCACTGTAATTTGTGCTTTGTTTTAAAATATTTGATAGTTTTTAGTTGCAAGCTGTAAGTGTACTGTAAATGACAGATCGCAAGTCTAAAATCACTTTGGTCTAAAGCCACACCAACCAAAAGTGTCTTATCAAGAAACACAGGACACAGCCAAGCCCCGAAACAGGTGTGTCTTTCTTCTTCGGTAAGGCACTGGAAGGAGAAGAATATAAAAACTCTTTGAATTGAAGGTGCAAAACAAGACTCTGTTCCCATTTCAACTTCAATGGCAGTATTCAATAGCAGCACCCTCTTCTAAACTCAGCTGTTCTACTTCACCTCTACAAGAAAACTGCAGCAGCCACCAGACAACTATTAAGAACAGAAAAGAAAAGGAGCCATGATACCTCATCAGGAAGCAATAACCTTCTAATTCAACACTTTCTGCAACACGCATTGGTGAGATGAAGTTTGCAAAAGAACCACCAAGGGAATTAGATTTAATATTTTTTGCCAACAGTGACAGTGAACATTAAATACTTTTTAAAGGCACCAATCCTACAATGAGCTCTATGCAGGCTCTGGGGACGTAAGTTATTATACCTTCTTGTTACAATGTGCACATGATTATAAATTTCCTTCCAAATTATTTCTCAGGAGGAAAAAATATCCTCTCATCACAACCTACCCCAATTCTACCTATCATCTCTCATCAAGTTATTTACTCCTGCTTCCAATCAGCCCATGATGTCAGCCTTCGTCCACTCATTAATATTTCAGACAAATACCTTTGTGCTTTCATACTGCCCCCCAAGCTTGGAAGAAGCTTCCCATAAGCCTCCATGAAACTAACTCATTATCCTCCTTAAAACTCTACTTTGCTCTGAGACCCACAAAAAAACTTGACAGTGGGTTAGGCTCCTGGTATGCTGAGACCACTGTCTACCATGCTGACAAATATTGTCTCATTGTTTCCTTGCACTTCACCATCTGTCTGTATCCATCTGTCGGATCTTGTCACAGACTTATATTGCAAGATCTTTGGGGCAGGAACTATCTATGTTGTGTTTTGCACTACACCTAGCCCAATGCAGTCCTGATCCATGCTGAGATTCTAGGTGCTACAATACAAATAATCAACAACGTGCAACTTCACTTTTGGACAAAGAAAGCTGGAAAGTGTGTGTGTGTGTGTGTGTGTGTGTGTGTGTGTGTGTGTGTGTGTGTGTGTGTGTGTGTGTGTGTGTGTGTGTGCATCCATTCATCTTTAAGTCATACTTGAACTAACATTGTATCATTTTTATTTTTTTGTTGTACCACAGGATATGTCCCTTTCAAGGGTTCAATTTGTGACATATAGAAAATATTGACTGTCTCTGGTTCCCCTTCAGTATTTTACCTGCTGCTTTCAAATGCAAGTGTGACAAGAAATCTGCTTTTGTATTCTGCAGAGATAAGAGATCTAGAAGGCAGAGCAACTGGTCTTTCAGTATGATCTTCCATCATATGTGACATTACTGCTCCTATTCCATGTGAGGAAGTGTCACAAAAGTAACTCTATAGACAATGATGTATTGCAGTATGCAAGGACCCCTTTTTCATCTTATATGCTTCTCGGCATCATCAAAAGCCTTGGTAGACTGTGGACCAACACCATTTCTACCCATTGTGTAACAGTTTGTTTAGCGTCTGTGTGACGTTGTGCAGTCTACATGGTTTTATAAAAACATGATAATAAGTGAATATAATGTAACTGGGATAGTTTTATAAAAAATTTGATTAGTGACTATAATGCAAATGGGATATGCTTTGTGCAAAAGGTCTCTTGTAAGGTATCATTACAAAGCTCATAATCTACTGAGTGTTATCATCCTATTTGTAGAAATGTACCACTCTTGTATTTAAAACTAGAAATATAAAATGTAACTCTGAGGGCCTATTGTAATTATGTAAAGTGTGGGCCATTAATGATGGTTTGGAATCTTGATGACTCCCATTGTCTGCAGATGGCTGCTTACCTGTGAGTCTCCCTGTATATGTGTGTGCTGGCAAGTGAGTAATGAAGTCTTGCAGTGACATGTGATCATGTCACCTGAACTGGAATCCATCTTTAACCTGGTGCTTTTCCAGTGAGGGACAAAGGGTTCCCGCCTTATGCAAAAGATATATAAAGGGGTGGAAGAGAACAGAGAAGGAGAGGAGCCATCATGGAGAAACCCCTAGCTAACACCTAAGCTGGAACAAGAGCTGTACCAGGGGAAAGAATTGTGCCCAGGCCTGGAAGGTGTCCAGTCTGAGAAAAACTTACTGAAGCATCTCTGAGGGTGAGATTATCTGTATTTAGTTTGATTAGGCATAGATTTGCGCATTTTATTTTATTTTGCTTGTGACTTACTTTGTTCTGTCTGTTACTACTTTGAACCACTTAGATCCTACTGTCTGTATTTAATAAAATCACTTTTTATTTAGTAATTTACTCAGAGTATGTATTAATACCTGGGGGAGCAAACAACTGTGCATATCTCTCTATCAGTGTTATAGAGGGCGAACAATTTATGAGTTTGCCCTGCATAAGCTTTATGCAGGGTAAAACGGATTTATCTGGGTTTAGACCCCATTGGGAGTTGGGCATTTGAGTGCTAAAGACAAGCACACTCCTGTGAGCTGGTTTTCAGGTAAACTTGCAGCTTTGGGACAAGTGATTCAGACCCTGAGTCTTTGTTAGAGCAGACAGGAGTGTCTGGCTCAGCGAGACGGGGTGCTGGAGTCCTAAGCTGGCAGGGAAAACAGAAGCAGGAGTAGTCTTGCACATCGGGTGGCAGCTCCCAAGGGGGTTTCTGTGATCCAACCCGTCACAGTCTGTAATACTGTCACTAAATTAGGGAAAAAACCCTATGCTAATTGACTATTCCCCAAAACAAATGTAACCTGATGCATTTTGCAGTTGTTTATTCAACATCTCTTGTTGTTTATGCAAACCATCTGTATCAGTACTGAATCTTTGAAAATTCACCTTTTGACTTGTTCACTTTATGATCATACTCAGACAGCCCATCAAGTACTTTCTGTTGGTTCTCAAGGTACTGTGACCAGCATAGTGTCCAAGTAACAATGAATGCCAGGAATACCCTGTAATACCGACTCCATGGTTTGCTGGCAAGAGAGGTTGCTGGGTGTATAAGTAGTGCAAAAAGTTAGAGCTTAGAGACTTAAGTGAATATTCTGGGGGTTTTATCTTTTAAAAAAAATTATTTAGCCCACAGTCTACAAGAAACCATGGAAGCTAATTTAAAAGTAGGTAGATCAGTGACAAGTCCGCTTGAGGATTCTTTGTCAATGCTCCTGGTAAAGCTTATGTCAGGTACAACACTTCTGGCAAGGACAATGGGTAGATGTAGCTCTCATACCCTCACCACTAAATATAAAGAAATTCCTGTGAAAGTTTCAGTAAGATAGAACATGGAAAACTAAGGAGACTTTGCTGAAAATAGCTGATTTCTAATCCATATTGCTGGCCATTTTTGCATTACTGATTTTTCCTTCACATGAACCAGTAATTCCTACTTGTCTTTTCTGCCTGCTTCTCTTCAGATCTTCTCCTCAACTCCTCCGTCATTTCCTACCCCTAACATGTTCTGCCTCTAGCACTGACAAGATTTCATCATAAAACTCTCATGCACTTTCATCTCCCTTACTACCTACCTTTTCATCTCTATCACTGTCAACATAATACCCACTGTATTCAAACATTCAACAGATTCAAAATCAGCTCTTTGTAGAGTACCCTGATCCAAAATGTCTGTGCTTGAAAACCACTGCTATTCATTCCTGTCTCAGAAAGTAGGTTATGTAACAGAAAAAAAGAAGAGAAAGACAAAGATATAGTTGGCTCTGAACAAAGTCAATTTTAGAGACAGTGATGTCTGAAATCTTCAAGCCCTGCCTATTCAGAGTTTTAAAACATGCTCCTCTACAAACACCTACACATCTTAGACCATGTCTACACTTACAAGCTTACAGCGGCACAGTTCTACCGATACAGCTGGGCTGCTGTCAGAGCTCTCCCGTCGACATCATAAAACCAGCTCAACAAGTGGCAGTAGCTATGTCGGTGGGAAACATTTTCACACCCCTGACAAAAGTTTTGCAAACGTAAGTGCTTGTGTAGACATGGCTTTAGCCTGCCAGACAATGGCGTAGTGTTCAGTATATGGTTTGGGTGTGAAATCTTGTTTCCTACTTAGGATCTTTCACACCAATACATGGATGGAGTCTTTTTATACTACTTACTACATTCTTGGGTCAACTCTTCATCCTCTCTCCAACTTATGCTATTTATTCAAGAAAAGAGCCTGAGCCTTTGATCTCTCAGTTATAGTGAGATCCAGACGAACACTCAGGTATCATGCATAATTGAAAAATTGTCAACTAGTTCTTCTCCACTGCACCAGCAATGCATTCATAGTTACAAAACAAAAGCAACATGATTAAAATGGGGAGGTCTATTTATTTAGAGCCACATTCTCCACACAGACACCCCACCGAAGTCTGAGATTGTAAAGGTACAATAGAAGATACCTTCCCCCCCTTCCACCACCACCACTCATTCTCTTTAGACATTTCCAAATACTGGAATTTGAAGAGAGAAAAAAAAGAAAAGAAAAAAAAGAAAATGCATAAGTGATTCTTCATTTAGTAGCAGTAAAACATTGCCACATATCACAGCTTTTTCTCTTTTCACTTTTGTCAACAGCCTGTCTACTTTATTTAATGTAATAACAAAGAAGACACATACAGATGTATAAAACAAAACAATAACCCAGCAGGTACTGTAATATCTGAATAAAACATGTGTAAAGGATAGGAAAAAACAAAAACAGAAAGTGTTTTAGATCAAACTGTGTAATGTATAAAAATCAGCAGGAGTGAAACAAAAATGCAGTTGAAGAAGAGTAGTATAAAGAATTTGATCTGACAGCTTTTCTGGTGTGAATGTGAAGGAAGGAATGGAAGACAAGAGGCAAAAATTTTATTTTCCTTTTGCCATTTATTCTGCAGACTGACATTTAACAAGTGTCTTGCTATATGTAAATGACAGATACAGAAAGTCAAATCATAAAGAGAAGGATGAAGAACAGACATCAAACTTTAATTGCTATTTTCATGTTGATGTCTCTGTGAGCTAGAATAGATGTTTTTAAAACCTTTAAAAATTCAGAACGTCAATATTTGTAAAACCAGTCTAATCCAAAGGACAACATGAATCTGCCTTTCATATCATACCGGATAAATCAAATGTGACTGGCATACTGGCTTCTAAAAGATGACAGGGTCCATTAGAGATAAAACACAAATTTGTGCTGTGATCAGTAGCTTTTCTTCATTAACACTTCAGTCCATCTCATTTCCTCCCTAGTTTACAGACACACACACACACGATTTCTTAATAAGAAACTAAAAGACCATGCTAAACCCCAATTGTGCCTTGTTTGACTCCACCTTGTAGGGCTGATCCAAAGTCAATGGATTGAGTGGAAAGACTCCCCTTTTCTTAATGTGCATTGAATCAGATCCTTAGAGCTCAACTATTTGTAATGTATTTGTGTTTATAGATATTGATTGTCTTTATAATTATTTATAAATATATTTATTTATAAATATATTTTGAAGTTTTGTTTACATGGTAAATATTTTACATCTGACTTGTTTCCCCATTAGACAAAGTAAAATAATTAATCTAAAATAACTGATGGGGAAAAGTAAAACTAAAAGTAAATCTCACCTGGGCCAGAGCCTCAGCTGGTTCAAATTGGCATAGTTCCACTGAAGTCATTGGAAGTAGACCAGTTTATACCAGCTGAGGATCTGGCTCACACCCTTCAAAATCTGAAGCCGACATTACTTTTGCTAATGCAACCAAATCTTTGTTTCACTACCATGAGTACTTAGAGTTCAATTAGCTAAAGGAGAAAGCTCAAGTTATTCAGTGTTGGTTTCTGTAGGGAACACAGGTAAGTTGATTCAATGTAAATTGTGTTTAATTTTCACTCTGTGATGCATGTTGCTTGTATCTATCATGACTTACTTTCTGTCCACTGCACTTCTAAATGGAGAGCTGCAGAGATAGCTGCTGTTTTGTATTCAGATGCACCCTGCCTTATTTTTATTCTTTCTTGTTTAGTTGTTCTCCCACCAATTCTGACTGAAGGTAAATGATTGCTCTTTGGATAGGAAAAAGAGAACACTACTGAAAGAAACCTCTCTCTCAAGTTGTAGAACGAATAAAATGGCTAATATATATATATATATATTGGTGGTGTTTGAAATGTGTTCTACTTCATATAAATTATATAGTGAAATACACAATTTAAAACAATGGGAAAAGTTTTTCACTACAGAAGTTATTCTTGCATTGTTTTACTTTAATTTTGGCTCAACAGTTTAACAAGGTAATGACTGAGTTCTCTTCTACTCTTGACATGTTTAGCTGCCATAAGAGGTTTGGATTTTTCAGAGAGACATTGTCCATTCAATTTTTTGAAAATGGAACAGATAATTTGGCACTAATAGCAACCCCTACAGCTGGATTTATTGATGCTGGTGTCAACAACTCTACAGGGAGCTGTCATCTCAGATCTACTGGCCAGAGGTTAGGAGCTTCAGAGACATGCTGGAGGAGTGGTATAGGGGTGGGGAAGACCAATAAACTTTTAGTGAAAATACAGAGGAAGTGTGGGAGAAATAATAGTTTTTTAAAAATTGTAAGACTGAATCCTTGAACAGATCAAATAAAAGTAGGCTTTTATTGGGCATGGAATGTGGACCAAACAGAAATTTATGATGGGGGTGACTTATTTCTCAAAAATAGTTGCTCTTGGTTTTAATCACATTAGAATATTAATATTTAGCAAGGTACAATCAGTAGAAAATTATTTAAATTAAATTCACAGTAATTTAACATACTAATAGCCTTAAGGACTAATCCTGCAGTCCTTACTCAGGCAAAAATCCAATGGACTCCAATGGGAATTTTATATAATTAAAGACTGCAGTGTAAATGGATGGAGGTTTCTGAGTTGCTATAGAAGCTACTAAGATTGTCCTCAAGGAGAACTAAATAGGATTATTAATGCTACCAATCTAGGCAGCTATTCTCCAGTCTGATTAACGGCCCTCAATTGTTGTGGGTACATATTTTAGCCACAAACCATATGATTAGCTGATATGAACACCCTAGAGCAAGATTATGTCTTCAATCTGTGTCATTCTGTACTTTAAGCAGTATGTAATTTTCTGTTTCATGGAGAAACTTGAAGCAGCTGGAAAACAGATGCCAGAAATGTTTATTTAGAGAATGTTTAAATATCACTGAGTTTTCCTTTGCTGATTAAATTACTAGTGATTTGAAGGCACGGGGAAAATATTTTTGTAGGAAATTCTGTTATGATTGTTTCTTTCAAGTTGACCTGCACAGAACCTCGCTTATTTACATAAAGATTAAAAACTTACAAGTAGCTTCAGAGAGGCATGCACTCACCTTTACAAGTTCAAAAGAAATGAGGTCCTGAATCATCAGTGATTCCATGCTTTTCAGAGATTATAAGGCCAGAAGGGACCATTGTGATCTTCTAATCTGGCCGGCTGTAAAACACAGGCCATAGTACCTCTTGTGACGTTGCACCCCATAATGCTTTATAGAAATATGCTTATGAATGTAAATATGACATGGCTGGAATATGTTTTATGCTGGATACACCATGTAACACATCTCTGCAAAGGTTATGTTCTACTGCATGTATTCATCCTATTTGTATGCATGTACCATTTTTATATCTGAAATTATCAGTGTTGGCTCTATGCTTGTATTCAAAGTGTTTGCTGTAGAATGCACTTAAGGAAGATTTGATCAACATAGTGTGAAGGGGTTATTCAAGTAAATGGAAGTACTTGGCGAACAATGGACCTTGATAGATGCCAATCCACATCTTAGCTTTCCTGGGAACGTCCCTGTAGAGAACTAAGTCATGCATGGACATGTGACTTGCCCATGTGACTCCAAGACTCCATCTTGTAGCTAGTATTGTACACAGGGGAGTGTGGGGTTTCCACCCACGAGAGAGAAACCATATAAAGTCCTGGGAGACCCCTCCATTTTGTCTTCAGCTGGCTCAAGAGGTAGTCTTCTCTACCCCCAAAGGACACCTGAAAGAAACTGGAACAAAGGACAGTAACTACAGGGGTGTGAGTGATTGCTGGACCCAGACTAGAAGGAGGCCAGTCTGTAAAAGAAGCTTATTGGAACATCTCTGAGGGTGAGATTTCATCTGTAATCACTTTATTACTGTATTAGACTTAGACTTGCGTGTTTTATTTTATTTTGCCTGGTAATTCACTTCGTTCTGTCTGTTATTACTTGGAACCACTTAAATCCTACTTTTTGTATGTAATAAAATCACTTTTTACTTATTAATTAACCCAGAGTATATATTAATACCGGGGGGGGGGGGGGCTCAACTTCTAGCAATTGGATCACGTTATACCCTTCTGTGCTGGATTGAAGAGCCCATTATAAAACATTTGTTCCCCATGTAGATACTTATAGTATGTAATCAAGTCACCCCGACCTTCTCTTTGTTAAGTTAAATAGACCCAAAGAGCTCCACCTATCACTATAGGGCATGTTTTCTAATACTTACATTGGAGAAGAGCCACAAGAATGATTAATCAACCTCCTTTTTGAATGGTGGTAACCAGAACAGGAGACAGTATTACAGCAACAGTCACGCCAATGCCATGGAGATAAAATAACCTCTCTACTTCTACTCAAGATTTCCCTGTTTATACATCACAGGTTTGCAAAAACTCTTTTAACCACATCACAACACTGGGAGCTCATGTTCAGAACTCTACCCCAAAAACTTTTTTAGAGTCACTGCTTCCCAGGCTAGAGTCCCCCATCATGTAAGTATGGCCTACATTCTTTGTTCTTAGATGTATACATTTACATTTAGCTGTGTTAAAACTCTTATTTGCTCATGTGCAGTTTACCAAGTGATAGAGATTGCTCAGTTTCAGTGACCTTTCCGCTTCATTATTTACATTTCCCCCAATTTGTGTCTCACCTGCAAACTTTATCAGTGATGATTTCATATTTTCTTACAGGTCACCGACAAAAACATTAAAGAGTGTAGGGCCAAAAACTGATCCCTGAAGGCCCCCTCTAGAAACATTGTCATAAGGCAGCCAAACAATCCTCTAAGATCATCCAATACTTCTAAAACAGGGACTTGCCTTTCTTCAATATGCCTATTAAAAACCAAACCATACCAATTGGAGATGTATCAGAGGGGTAGCCGTGTTAGTCTGAATCTGTAAAAAGCAACAGAGGGTCCTGTGGCACCTTTAAGACTAACAGAAGTATTGGAGCATAAGCTTTCGTGGGTGAATGCCCACTTCATCAGACGCAAGTGATGATGAAGTGGGCATTCACCCACGAAAGCTTATGCTCCAATACTTCTGTTAGTCTTAAAGGTGCCACAGGATCCTCTGTTGCTTTTTACAATTGGAGATGGTTGATTTCCCCACATCCAAACAATGACTTCTTTTTCTGTCTGAAATTTTTCACCAAAAGCCCTCCACCAGATTTCATTCCAAGTTTTCTGGGTTTTCAACCAAAAACCCAGAAAGTTTTACCAAAAACTCCTCTTCAAATTTTTTCCACAAGAAGTACTATTTTCCAAACCAGCTGTAATACCAACATACACACTTCAGTCAGCATACATGTGTGAAGGACGAGGGAAATGGAGTCATAATAATCTACCACACCCATATACATTCCCCCTGAGATGATATGCATTGTTGGCATGATTGACTGGCCCTCCCATCTTGCATTCCTGCAAAACAAGCAGCAAAGTTCTGACTGCTTCCTGCACAAGAGTTCCAGGGATGGAAGAAACCCATCCACAGACATAATTTGTTCTATAACATGTATGTATTTATTTTAAAAGGGAGAAAATGGTTGTATGTCATATTCAGATTTCTAATGTATTTACTTATGACATCAACACAAAAAAACTAAGGATTTGTCCAATGAAGAATGCCGAATGCCTTCACCACATGGTACTTATTATTCAAGATGACCATTTTTCATTACTACCATTTTCAATACTCTATTTTGTAACTTAGATGGAACAAGAGGGTGTGCGGCAGAGGAATGAAGGCACAATCATTATTTTGCACTTCTGTAATGAACCTGAAATCATCACTGGAGCACTCTAAGGCATGTGTATGTTGTATTATTGTAACATATCCAGATATCAGTAGAAAAAGATAGAAGAGACCTGAAATTGAAGCAGAAATATATTACTGCCAGAAATTAATTTTCATAAATAAACCTGCCTGTTTTCAGCCCTGTTAATGTAGCATATCTAATTGCATCCCAAACATCTCTGTAGTCAAGCAATTTGAAAGAGATTTTGGTTCTTTCCGGATGTTACCGTAGGTTTGCAATATATACTGAAAAGCATTAAAAACAGACAATGAAAGCCAATAAACTCTATGGGCAACAGTAAATGCCTGTAGGGTTTTCACTGTGCTGCTTTCCTTAATTACACTGTATTTGAAGCACACCTGTCTTAACAAATCTGCACAAATGCAGGTTTAAATATACCTTGAACTTGAATGTCCTTTGTATCTTCCTTAGAACGCAAGTTACATCCATGTTTCATCAGGTCAGAAGTTAAATCTAATCTTAAGTCACTGAGACAAGAGGCTTATCTCAACTACTGAGACACAAATTCTATAAACAAAAGGAAATGAGATATAAAGCAAATCACCATTGGAGGAAGTACAAGTTGCTAGAACACTAAGTCCAAAGCCTGAAATGTGACAAGCACGAAAGTGCTTAATGCTTGCAAATAAAGTGTTCAAAATGTGAAAAAAATGTATTTGCAATTTAGTCTTAATGGAAAACTGATTGATTGCTAAAGCAGTTATCATTAGGGATGGTATTATAACATCCTTAAGCTTGCAGTTAGGTGCAGAACTTGAACCTCTCAGTTCCGGAAACATACCAGTCCTTTTCTGGTGCTGACGGCAGCAGCAACCCGCAGCTAGTTCTGCATGTGCTGGTTATTCAAGTAGGATGAGAGGTGAAGATGAAGGAGGTCTTTGAGTCTAGTTCCCCTCCTGTAGACCCCTTCTCTTTCTGGTTCCATTACCTTAGATCCTTGGGGTAAAAGGGAGAATATGATGCCCCACCTGACCTCCTTCTGACCCTCATAGGCAGCAGGGAGAAAAAATTCTCTCAAGCGGATTTCCCTCTGTTGGGCCTCTTAAGTCAAGGGTAGGGAGAAATGAAGTCTGTGTCCTATTTTTCTTGATCAAGTGTGAAAAAAATAACTCAGGATCCCTGTGTTCCCAATGTACAAAACACACTTCCTGTAAAACACCTTTTCCTCCCAACAGCTCCCAGGCTCCTCTTCCTCTAAACTAACTCTGATGTTTGAGATGAGTACCCTCACCCTCTCCATCTTTTTTTGAGGGTTAAGGCAGACGGCTGTTTTTCTTTGTGTTTCAGTACATAAACATTCAATACTTTTTTGCTGGACTATGTTTTGTTTTGTTTCTTAAATTACCTTCAAAGCCAAAGCACACAGGGCACTATTCTGCATACCCTCTCTGTGTAACTAGAACCCACGAAGGCCTGTTCCAGAAACATCTGGGACATTCCTTCATTGCTGAAGAAAATGTCTACACTCAGCCATATCAAAAGGCACAAAAAGGTCTAGCATGGTAAAAATGGATACCTGAGCCTGATCTAAAAGCACTAGGAGATGATTCATGACCTGGAAAGTGCTGTCTCTAATCCAAAGAAAAGCTAAACCAAGATTCCAGGATACTCAGGGTGTCATTTATGTGCCCAAATACACCTGGAATAGAAAAGTCCCTGCCTTCTAAACTATCTTCTCCAAAAATCAAGTGTTTAAGAATGAATTGTATTTGTAAAGCACTGCAGGTCAAGAGATGGATTCTTAATGTAGGGGTCTACCCCCATTTAAAGCCTTCTACACATCCAAAATTCACAGGCTAGCCCTCACCTTTTTAATTCCTCATTTGAGATAGAAATCCCACCAAAGATAGACTTCTACATCAACAGGAGTCTGGCAGTACATTTAGCATAATATATTTATATTAAAAAAGACAAATGAAAATGAATGAAGTTGCACTTTAAGCAGGGTGCATATTTAAGCATAGTTGGCACCTTCCTCTCACTAAGCACTACACTGATAATGCCTTTCCAATAAGGCCATCACAGTCCTAAAACTTATTTTAAGCAGCCAAAAGTTAGACCCATTGCTGACAAGGCTCTGAGAACAAAGTCAAACATGCATAAACTCATCAGAAACCTGTCCAAAATAGTCAAGGTGAACAGCTTTTATAGTCAAAAGTCCTGGAGAAACTACTCTACAGCCAATCCATCTTAGCCAAAACCCATCACTAGAACTGGTCAGATATTCACAGTGAATAATCTGAGCAAGCTATATTTTCTCTTAATCAGCAATCCAAAAATAGCTGACAGATTTTACTGATTGGCACATTATCCACTCCCTCCACCAAATAGTTTGTGAGAACACACTTTAGCTTATGTTTTGCTCTCTAAGTTGTTGCTATGAGTATTTGCTGTTAATTCATGCTACATGGTACTAGCTGATTCACACTGATTGTCAATGTCACAGCTCTGGTCAAGCTCTCCCTCTTCTAGACACTCACCACAGTGCCTTGATTGGGTCCTACACACTGTGTTAAGCTTTCCTGAACATGAGCAGAGTCCAGGCACTGCCTCTGGCTCTCTAAGTACACTCTTGGGGTACAAATTCTCATTCTAGCACCCACTTCTGAGAGTTGATACACCCTGGTCCAACTGCCCACACCTGAGACTAGAACCAGCTCCCCCAGACTACTCAGTTGCTTAAACATACTGTTTCCTAGAGCTCCAACCGTGCAGGCACTCTGCTTTACACTTTACCTCTTCAGGGATATGTGATAGTTGAAGCAAATAGTCACAAATCCTTCTTCAAAGCCTGTAAGCCAAACACACACTTTACTCAGACAGCACAAGAGATTCACAGATAATTTAGAAAACAACAAATGCCTGAATGCCATGCTCCTCCCAAAGAAAGGGTGAGCTAATCTGTGTTCAGGTAGGCAGGGTCCACTCCTGTCTCATCAGGCTCCCACAGCAAACTCTCCCTGCTTCAGCATATGTAGTGATAAAATAGCCAGAGAGAGAGACTAGAGCCACTCCTGCCCTTTTACAAACTTCTTGTCCTTTTTGTCATGTGACCCCTGATCAGTCTCATCAGGTGATCCATTACTAGGCCACATGGTGGAACCAGCTTTCTTTAGCCACCTACTTTGTCCAAAGGGACTTCCATTTGAATAGAAGACTATCAAGGTTTAATGACCCTCAGTTGTTAGCCCTGTGTCACCATCCCATGGAATCTCAGTCCAAGGTGGAGACAAAGGCAGCAGACACACCAGCCTTACAATCAGAGTGGAGTTTGTAGTTTGATAGATACACAGAGTCCACAGTATCAGATTGAATTCATAAGCTATACATAGAGTCCCCAAATTGTCACAATAATGAAAAATAAAAATAATAATAATAGTACTTTGTACCTGACACTTTTTAACCATAGATTTCAAAGTGCTTCAGCAACAATGATTCCAGGATAGGTAAATTCAGCTTCTTCAAGTGCCTGATCTTGCATTCCTTGGGCACGATTAGCTCCAATTGACTTAAACAGGAGTTTTGGGTGTGCAAAGAATACAGAGCAGACTGCCAGTATGTAAGTGCCAAGAAATGCCCTTCTCTGTTGATCATTATTAAACAAATAAGGAAACAAACATGAAAAATGAACATTATGTTCATGGAATATAATATCCACAGTCACAAACTCATGAGTCACTCTAACTCAGGGGTCAGCAACCTTTCAGAAGTGGTGTGCCGAGTCTTCATTTATTCACTCTAATTTAAGGTTTTGCGTGCCAGTAATACATGTTAACGTTTTTAGAAGGTCTCTTTCTATAAGTCTATAATATAGAACTAAACTATTGTTGTATGTAAAGTAAATAAGGTTTTTAAAATGTTTAAGAAGCTTCATTTAAAATTAAATTAAAATGCAGAGCCCCCCGGACTGGTGGCCAGGACCCAGGCAGTGTGAGTGCCACTGAAAATCAGCTCGCGTGCCGCCTTCGGCATGCGTGCCATAGGTTGCCTACCCCTGCTCTAACTCATCAAAATAAACTGTGTTTTACACCATGAGAAATAATTTTTACCTGCGCTCTCTCTCTCTCTCTCTCTCTCTCACACACACACACACCCCTCTCCCCCCCCCCCCCCCAGGAGTAAGGCCATCATAAAAATCCTGTGCTAACTAGATATCTTGGTGAAAAGAGATCGTTTTCTATACAAATAATGTTTGTGTTTATTAATAGGCTTAACACTTGGAAATAAGAAAGCAAGGTATGTGATTTTCTTAAGAGTCCCAAAGTGGCATCAGCATGTCATGAGAACAGATAGTCGCTCATCATCTACTACACAACTCTGTGTAAACCTAAAATATTGCTATTATTTTACTGCTGTATGGGAAAAGATTACATGTTTCAAGCTGTGCAAATTATCTTCATTTTATTTAACAGAGACTATTGATGCAGCTTTCTACTGATATTTTAAGTATGGATTCATCTTTTAACACCAGAGCACGTTATATAGAGTGTTTGCTGATGAAGAACTGAAAAATACAGTGCAGTTTAATTCATGGATTTACAGAGCGATTAGGGGACTTTTCCTGCTTCGCTAGCCATGTAGGGGTTTGGTGCCTTCTAGATGTGTATTATAATTCAGTTCATAGACTCATAGACTTTAAGGTCAGAAGGGACCATTATGATCATCTAGTCTGACCTCCCGCATGATGCAGGCCACAAAAGCTGACCCACCCACTCCTGGAATAATTTTCTCCCTTGACTCAGCTGTTGAAGTCCCCAAATCATGATTTAAAGACTTCAAGTCGCAGAGAATCCTCCAGCAAGCGACCCCTGCCCCATGCTGCGGAGGAAGGCGAAAAACCTCCAGGGCCTCTGCCAATCTACCCTGGAGGAAAATTCCTTCCTGACCCCAAATATGGTGATCAGCAGAACCCCGAGCATGCGGGCATGATTCTCCAGCCAGACCCACATTGACCATTGATACTAATTACCAGTGATGGCACGTTATTGACCTATTGACTAAAATCACGTTATCCCATCAAACCATCCCCTCCATAAACTTATCAAGCTTAATCTTAAAGCCAGAGAGGTCTTTCGCCCCCACTGTTTCCCTCGGAAGGCTGTTCCAGCACTTCACCCCTCTGACGGTTAGAAACCGTCGTCTAATTTCAAGCCTAAACTTCCCAACGGCCAGTTTATATCCATTTGTTCTCGTGTCCACATTAGTACTGAGCTGAAATAATTCCTCTCCCTCCCTGGTATTTATCCCTCTGATATATTTAAAGAGAGCAATCATATCCCCCCTCAGCCTTCTTTTGGTTAGGGTAAACAAACCGAGCTCCTCGAGTCTCCTTTCATACGACAGGTTTTCCATTCCTCGGATCATCCTAGTGGCCCTTCTCTGTACCCGTTCCAGTTTGAGTTCATCCTTTTTAAACATGGGAGACCAGAACTGCACACAGTACTCCAAATGAGGTCTCACCAGTGCCTTGTATAACGGAAGCAGCACCTCCTTATCCCTACTAGAAATACCTCGCCTAATGCATCCCAAGACCGCATTAGCTTTTTTCACGGCCACGTCACATTGCCGACTCATAGTCATCCTGCGATCAACCAGGACTCCGAGGTCCTTCTCCTCCTCCGTTACTTCCAACCGATGCGTCCCCAGCTTATAACTAAAATTCTTGTTAGTCATCCCTAAATGCATCACCTTACACTTCTCACTATTAAATTTCATCTTATTACTATTACTCCAGTTTACAAGGTCATCCAAGTCTCCCTGCAGGATATCCCGATCCTTCTCCGAATTGGCAATACCTCCCAACTTTGTGTCATCCGCAAACTTTATCAGCCCACTTCTACATTCGGTTCCGAGGTCAGTAATAAATAGATTAAATAAAATCGGACCCAAAACCGAACCTTGAGGAACTCCACTGGTAACCTCCATCCAACCTGACAGTTCACCTTTCAGTACGACCCGCTGTAGTCTCCCCTTTAACCAGTTCTTTATCCACCTTTGGATTTTCATATCGATCCCCATCTTTTCCAATTTAACCAATAATTCCTCATGTGGTACCGTATCAAACGCTTTACTGAAATCGAGGTATATTAGATCCACCGCATTTCCTTTATCTAAAAAATCTGTTACTTTCTCAAAGAAGGAGATCAGGTTGGTTTGGCACGATCTGCCTTTCGTAAAACCATGTTGTAATTTGTCCCAATTGCCATTGACCTCAAGGTCCTTAACTACTTTCTCCTTCAAAATTTTTTCCAAGACCTTGCATATTACAGATGTTAAACTAACAGGCCTGTAGTTACCCGGGTCACTTTTTTTCCCCTTCTTGAAAATAGGAACCACATTAGCTATTCTCCAGTCCAACGGTACCACCCCCGAGTTTACAGATTCATTAAAAATTATCGCTAACGGGCTTGCAATTTCTCGCGCCAGTTCCTTTAATATTCTCGGATGAAGATCATCCGGTCCGCCCGATTTAGTCCCGTTAAGCTGTTCGAGTTTGGCTTCTACCTCGGATGCGGTAGAAACATACTCATGGTATGTTTCCGGAACTGAGAGGTTCAAGTTCTGCACCCCTCTGTCACGCTGCCTCTATTCCTAAACCCTTCATTAGCCTCATTAAAGACCGATGCAAAATATTCGTTTAGATATTGTGCCATGCCTAGATTATCCTTAATCTCCACTCCATCTACAGTCTTCAGCGGTCCCACTTCTTCTTTCTTTGTTTTCTTCCTATTTATATGGCTATAAAACCTCTTACTATTGGTTTTAATTCCCCTCGCAAGGTCCAACTCTACACGGCTTTTGGCCTTTCTCACTCCATCTCTACATGCTCTGACCTCAATAAGGTAGGTTTCTTTGCTGATCCCTCCCCTCTTCCACTCTTTGTACGCTTTCTGTTTTTTCTTAATCACCCCTCTGAGACGCTCTCCCATCCAGCTCGGTCTAAATCTCCTGCCTACGAACCATTTTCCCTTTCTCGGGATACAGGCCTCCGACAGCTCCTGCAACTTCAACTTGAAATAATCCCAGGCGCCTTCCGCCTTTAGATCCATAAATATGTTAGTCCAATCCACTTCCCTAATTAGTCGCCTTAATTTATTAAAGTTAGCCCTTTTGAAATCGTAAACCCTAGTCTCTGATTTAATTCTGTTAATCCTTCCATTTAGTTTAAACCGAATTAGGTCATGATCACTCGAGCCAAGGTTGTCCTATACAACCATTTCCTCAACGAGGTCCTCACTACTCACCAAAACCAAATCTAAAATGGCATCCCCCCTCGTCGGTTCAGCAACTACTTGATGAAGAAATTCATCAGCTAGCACGTCTAGGAAAATCTGAGACCTATTATTGTTACTAGCATTTGTTCCCCAATCTATATCTGGGAAGTTAAAGTCTCCCATGATTACACAGTTCCTATTAGTATTTACTTCCCTAAAAACATTAAATAGTTCTCTGTCCATATCCAGGGTAGATCCCGGCGGTCTATAGCACACCCCAAGCACAATCCCAGGGGAGGCTCTAGTAGTTTTTTTACCCAATGTGAGTATTGCCCAGACAGACTCCGTCTTATCCATTCCATCACTTATTATTTCTTTACAGTTTACCTCATTATTGACATACAATGCTACTCCCCCACCTTTACCTTTGTTCCGGTCGTTCCTAAACAGCACATACCCTTCCATACCTGTACTCCAGTCATGACTACCGTTCCACCACATTTCGGTTATTCCTACGATATCCGGTTTCATTTCTCAGACCAGGAGCTCCAATTCCTCCATTTTGTTACCTAGGCTTCTCGCATTGGTGTATAAACATCTTAATTTATGCCGTTTAGCCTCTCTCACGTTAGTTATCCAATTTGGTACGGACACCGTACCGCCAGTATGACCTATTAGTCTAGTATCCATCCCCCCCGTCTTCCTTATGTCCAATCTCTTCCCCCCGGCTATATCAGTTCTTATCTCGTCACCCTCCTTCTCAATGTTGTAATCTGGCGTGGAGATTAACTGGACATCTCCCAACCGTCTCCCCCAGTTCACTTCTGACATGCAGGAGTACAATAGTTAAAGTACACTGCAATATAGTACAGTATCCACACAAAATGAGAACCATGCCTTCTAAAATAAATCTCTCTCTTTATGAGCACTGGGTAAAGAGCTTTCTGGAGCTCAGGCTGGTTGTATTGCCAAAACAGAGATTAATTTATTTCACAGCATTTTACTATTCTCTGTAATATATCAAAACCTATTGTGTGCATGCTCTAGGAGGCCCTAAACAGTTAGCATAGGAAAGCCAGTTTTACCCTCAGGAGTATAGCTGAAATTTCATTTTAGCAAATACACTTTGTAAAGTTCCATTTTACACGGTTATGTCGAAAATGTTATCATGGGATTTGCGTCCATAGTTCTTTTTGCTACAAAGGTGAAATAAAAGAATAATTCCATACCAAAGAAGGACCAAATAAATAGTTAGGGCCTCATTTATTTTTTTACTCTTTCTGTACTCGGGCAGAGCTCCCATTGATTTCAGTAGGAAGTAGGTGGAGTAAAGTCTGAGTTATAAATAAATAAATAAATAAATAAAGGAGTCATGGCATCATGATTTTACTCTACATTAAAAGATTTTAAGGTTGTCGTGATGGGGTAAACTCCCATCACCTGCTAGAGAAGGGAAAGAACCCCAATTAGAGTCATGTTCCACACCTGTAGGGTGACTGACCGAGTACCTTCCGTTAGAGGGTGTAGAGCTGGGTAAGGATTTATTAGTGACCTGGGCCTTATAAGCAGACTGAGGAAGCAAGAGGGCAGAGGAGGCAGGACTGTCCTGTAGAGAAAAACCCAATAGGAAGCAGGTCAGTCTCCTGCTGGGGGACCCTGAATTAGGGCCTACAAAGAGTGAAGAGATCCCTTTGGGAAGCTGTTAGAGTCCCTGGGGAAGGGAGGCAGTGAGAGAAAACCTGCGAAGACGAGAAGCAATAGAGAACAAACTCTGCAGGAGCAGGCTAGTCTCCTGGAGGAGTAACCTTGCAATAGGGCTAATAAGAGCACTTCACTGGAGCCCAACAGGGATAGAAGAATTATTGTCTGGATTTCTAGTCAGACCTTTTTGTTACCACAGCAGGGGGCAGAATTTTAAGTGTCTTGGCCAGAGGGCTAAGTCACAGAACACAAAGGACAAGCCAGTGCAATGGAGAGGATGCCACCAAAAAGGGTGCTAGAGGCACCGATCAGTGCAATGCCAACTCCTGATGCGAGGTTCTACGACTGGGAGTAGAGACTGTTACCACTGCACAATCACTTTTCAGATTAGAACAACACTAAGGCCTGGTCTACACTAGGAGTTTTTTTCGAATTTAGCAGCGTTAAATCGAATTAACTCTGCACCCGGCCACACAACGAAGCTATTTAGTTCGACATAGAGGTCTCTTAAATTCGACTTCTGTACTCCTCCCCAACGAGGGGAGTAGCGCTAAATTCGACATGGCAATTAGGGTAGGTGTGGATGGAAATCGACGCTAATAGCTCCGGGAGCTATCCCACAGTGCACCACTCTGTTGACGCTCTGGACAGCAGTCTGAGCTCGGATGCTCTGACCAGCCACACAGGAAAAGCCCCGGGAAAATTTGAATTCCTTTTCCTGTCTGGGCAGTTTGAATCTCATTTCCTGTTTGGACCTCGTGGCGAGCTCAGCAGCACTGGCAACGATGCAGAGCTCTCCAGCAGAGGTGGCCATGCAATCTCAGAATAGAAAGAGGGCCCCAGCATGGACTGATCGGGAAGTCTTGGATCTGATCGCTGTGTGGGGCGATGAGTCCGTGCTTTCCGAGCTGCGATCGAAAAGACGGAATGCAAAGATCTACGAGAAGATCTCAAAAGCCATGACAGAGAGAGGATACAGCCGGGATGCAACACAGTGCCGCGTGAAAATCAAGGAGCTGAGACAAGGGTACCAGAAGACCAAAGAGGCAAACGGACGCTCCGGATCCCAGCCCCAGACATGCCGTTTCTACAAGGCACTGCATTCCATTCTAGGTGCGGCCGCCACCACTACCCCACCACTGACCATGGATTCTGAGGATGGGATATTGTCGACGGCCGCTTCCTCGGAGAGGTTAGCGGACGGGGAAGATGAGGAAGGAGATAAGGAGGACGAGGCAGTCGACAGCGCTTACAACGCTGATTTCCCAGAAAGCCAGGATCTCTTCATCACCCTCACAGAGATCCCCTGCCAACCGTCCCCAGGCGTTAACCCGTACCCAGAATCAGGGGAAGGATCAGTCGGTAAGTGTTTTAAACATGTAAACATTTATTTTGAACAGAACAGGATTATTAACAGTGGGTTTTTCATGATTAGTTTGCCCTAGGCGCTTAACGTTTTAGTCCTTGGCAGTGCAACTACTGCCAAAAAATCGAACAATGTCCGGTTTATCATGATTGGTTTGCCCTAGGCGCTCTACTGTTTAGTCCTTGCCAGTGCAGCTACAGTAAAATACGGTCTATATGTCCGGGGATAGAGCTGAAATCCTCATGGGACATCTCCACGAAGCTCTCTTGGAGGTAATTGGAAAGCCTTTGCATGAGGTTCCTTGGGAGAGTGGCCTCATTGTGTCCCCCATAGTAGGAAACGTTTCCACGCCAGGCTATCAGCAAGTACTCTGGGATCATTGCCTTGCAGAGCATGGCGGCATACGGCCCTGATTTTTTCAGGCTTTCACAAAGCATGCGTTCTTTCTCGGTCTCAGAAATCCTCATCAGAGTGATGTCGCTCATGGTGACCTGCTTTGAATTAGGGGAATGTTAGTATTGGGACTGCTTGCCAGTTACTTTACAGAACTGTAACCGGCGGTTTACAGCCACGCGGTGGAGGCGGGAGAGGGGCAGCATACAGGGATCTTTCCCGGGGACAGCCGCGAGGGGGTGGGACAGGGGCAGAGTTCATGCTTGCCGGACTGCTGGCAGCAGGAACTGGCCAACGCTAGGAGCATTGCTTTGAACGTGAAAGAAGAGCAGTGCTATAATTTAAGTTTTAAGCAGCCACAAGTCTATGGCTTACCATGTCAGCCTGCTACCCAAATTCCGCTGTCCTGCCCCGCTTGTCTGATCTGCACTGCAAGACCCCAGGCACTGAATGCGAAGGCCGAAAATTCGACCTTGTCCTGAGTGCGCATGTGATAGGTGCTGTGCATGGTCTTGTTCACAGAGAAAGACTATGTTCTTTGTTCACAAAAAAAATTACCTTTCTGAGGAATTCACTCCCTTTTTCCCATCCCACAGCTGCGACTGTCTCCCGACCTACCCTGGCATCACCATCCCAGAGGCTGGCGCAGATTAGGCACAGAAAGAAAAGGACACGGGACGACATGTTCTCAGAATTTATGGGCTGCTCCCGAGCCGAGGCGGCCCAGCAGACCCAGTGGAGGGAGAACATGTCGCAATACCAGCGAGCACACAGCGAACGGGAGAGGTGGCGGCAGGAAGACCAGCAGGCGACTCAAACGCTGGTTGAACTAATGAGGGAGCAAACGGACACGCTCCGGCGCCTTGTGGATGTTCTGCAGGACCGGAGGCAGGAGGACAGAGCCCCGCTGCAGTCTATCTGTAACCGCCCTCCCCCGCCACAAAGTCCCATACCCCCCTCACCGAAAGTCCCAAGAAGGAGGGGTGGCAGAGGCCGTGAAAACTGTCACTCCACCCCTGCAGACTGCTCAAGTAGCAGAAGGCTGTCATTCCCCAAAATTTGATAAGTCCTTTCCTTCCCGCCTCACCCAAGCCCCCGTCCCAGTTTTATCCCCTGTGTTGTTGCTAATAAAAAATACGTTTCTGTGAATTACTGTTTCCATCATGTTCTTTTAGAGGAGAGTGTGTTTGAAGGGGGGGAAGGGGGTTGGTAATTGGAGAGGACAGTCACCTTTACCAGGGTACAGACACGGGGGCAGGTTCAGCAGCAGGTCACACACACATTGCAGTCACTAGGCACCCTGGTCATTCTGGGAGGTGGTTTTCATGTTCTGTGTGTGGGGGGCTATGTGACTTTGTGGCGGGGGAGGGCGGTTAGAGATCTTATGCTGCGGTCCTTATCCTGGATCACAGAGCCACGCACCATGGGATCTGTAACCGTCCTCCCCCTGCCACAAAGTCACATAGCCCCCACACACAGAGTCCCGAACAGGAGGGGTGGCAGGCTCCGTTGAAACAACCAGTCCACCAGTGTGGACCGCTCTAGGAGCAGGAGCCTGTCATTCCTCGAGTTTAGAAGCGTCCTTTGCATCACTACACTACAACCGCTCCCCACCACAGTCTGCGTCCCAGTTTCAACACTTTACCGCGAAAACCGTAATAAAGAAAACGGTGTTCATGAACAAATTTCCAGTTATTTTATTTTTAAGCGTGTGTTGGAAGGGGGGGGACGGGGTATGTAACAAACTTAATAGTCACAGGTTACCCTGCTCACTGAGGAACCTAGCTTTCAAAGCCTCCCGGATGCACAGCGCGTCCCACTGGGCTCTTCTAATCGCATGGCTGTCTGGCTGGGCATAATCAGCAGCCAGGCTATTTGCCTCAACCTCCCACCCCGCCATAAAGGTCTCCCCCTTGCTCTCACAGAGATTGTGGAGCACACAGCAAGCTGCAGTAACAATGGGGATATTGGTTTCGCTGAGATCAGAGCGAGTCAGTAAGCTTCTCCATCTCCCCTTGAGACGTCCAAAAGCACACTCCACCACCATTCTGCACTTGCTCAGCCGGTAGTTGAAGAGTTCTTTTTCAGTGTCCAGGGTGCCTGTATAGGGCTTCATGAGCCAGGGCATTAGCGGGTAGGCTGGGTCCCTGAGGATCACTATAGGCATCTCCACATCCCCAACAGTTATTTTGTGGTCCGGGAAGTAAATACCTTCCTGCAGCCGTCTAAACAGACCAGAGTTCCTGAAAACACGAGCGTCATGAACCTTGCCCGGCCATCCGACGTTGATGTTTGTAAAACGTCCCTTATGGTCCACCAGTGCTTGCAGCACCATTGAAAAGTAGCCCTTTCGGTTAATGTACTGGCTGGCCTGGTGGTCCGGTCCCAGGATAGGGATGTGAGTTCCAGCTATAGCCCCACCGCAGTTTGGGAATTCCATCCCGGCGAAGCCATCTATGATGACCTGAACATTTTCAAGGGTCACTACCTTTGACAGCAGTAGCTCAACGATTGCGTTGGCTACTTGCATCACAACAATCCCCACGGTAGATTCGCTCACGCCAAAGTGGTTCGCCACTGACCGGTAGCTGTCTGGCGTTGCAAGCTTCCAGAGGGCTATGGCCACTCACTTCTGGACAGTCAGGGCTGCTCGCATCCGGGTGTCCTTGCGCTTCAGGGCAGGGGACAGCAACTCACAAAGTTCCAGGAAAGTTCCCTTCCGCATGCGAAAGTTTCGCAGCCACTGTGATTCATCCCAGACCTGCAGCACTATGCGGTCCCACCAGTCCGTGCTTGTTTCCCGGGCCCAGAATCGCCGTTCCACAGCATCAACATGACCCATTGCCACCATGATGTCCTCGGCGCGGGGTCCCGTGCTTTGTGACAGGTCTGTGCCACTCTCAGACTTCATGTCCTCACAGCGCTGCCGTAGCCTCCTCGCCCGATTTCTCAGCATCTGCCTCTGGAAATGGCGGATGATAAGGTGTGAGGTGTTGACAACGGCCATAACTGCAGCGATGTTCGCAGCGGGCTCATGCTCGCAGTGCTGTGGCGTCCGCGCTGTCACTCACCAGAAAAGTGCGCGAACTGATTGCCCGCCGGCGCTTTCACGGAGGGAGGGCGGGAGTGACGGTTGGATGACGACAGTTACCCAAAACCACCCTCGACACATTTTTTTCCCCAGCAGGCATTGGGGGCTCGACCCAGAATTCCAATGGGCAGCGGGGACTGCGGGAACTGTGGGATAGCTGCCCACAGTGCACCACTTCCAATGTCGACGCTTGCCCCGTTAGTGTGGACTCACAAAGTCGAATTACTGTCCTTAGTGTGGATACACACGTTCGACTTTCTAATATCGATTCCACATATTCGATTTAAGTAAAATCGAACTACTATCATAGTGTAGACATACCCTAAGTGTCATTGTGTACTTTTTGTATCATTGATATTCATGTACCATTTTGTTACTTGCCCAATCAAATACACACCATCACATGGTATTTCGTATTGTATCTAAAGTTGTTATTGTTATATATTTTTTTTGTTATGTGATAATGTAATTTTTAACTATCAAAAATCATTGATTCAGAACAGGGACAATGTTGCATGTTCAACATTTTCACATTTCCTAACTAAATGGGATCCCTGAGGCATATCCATATTGACCTAATACGATAGATTTTTGTCTTCAATCCAGACCAATAAGTGGTTGTGTCACTGCCAGCCCTGAAGCCCTGGTGCCTTAAGTGCTCTGCTGCTGTGGCTCACAGCCTGGACACAGACAACCAGCAGACAAAGCACACGTTCAGTGTCTACGTGTTGAGCAGCTCTGTCTTAGCTTTCTGATTCCAACAGCCTGCTTGTTATGCCCCAGCCTTGGTGACTACCAGCTAAGTGATTCCAACACACCCACAGCCCTGAATTTTCTCAAAACCATGTGCTCTGCAGTGTCCAGTCCTCTCCCCATCAGAGGAATAATAAGGTTTGTTTGATCCTCTAAAGCAGAGGTGGGCAAACTACATCCCGCAGGCCACATCCAGCCCGTGGGACCATCCTGTCTGGTCCCTGAGCTCCCAGCCGGGGAGGCTAGCCACCGGCCTTCCCTGCTGTCCCCCCTCCCCCACAGCCTCATCACCCCTCAGCTCCTGGCAGGGAGTCCCGGGGGGAAGTCAGGGGACAAGGAGTAGGGGCGGTTGGATAGGTGTGGGAGTCCTGGGGGGCCTGTCAGGGGGCACGGGTGTAGATAGGGGATGGGGCAGTCAGGGGACAGGGAATGGGGGGTTGGATTGGGGGACTCCTGGGGGGCAGTTGGGCCGGGGGTCCCTGGAGGAGGCGGTCAGGGGACAAGGAGCAGGGGGGTTGGATGGGTTGGCAGTTCTGAGGGGGACAGTCAGGGGGCAGGAAGTGGGAGGGGGCAGATAGGGGGTGGGGGCCAGGCTGTTTGGGGAGGCACAGCCTTCCTACCTGGCCCTCCATACAGTTTTGCAACCCTGATGTGGCCCTCGGGCCAAAAAGTTTGCCCACCCCTGCTCTAAAGAGAGTGCACAGCTTATCACCATAACTGGAGTTAACAATCGAACTCAAACACAGCATCAGACTGGTTTAGATTAAAAGTAAACCAAGGTTATTAAAAAAAGGAGATAGGATTTTAAGTGAGTTAAAGCACAAATGATAGAGTTAGAAATGGTTACAAGCAAATAAACTTTCTAGAAACTAACACTTAACAAAACTATCGTCTTGGTTCTAGGTAAGATTTTTACCAGACTTCCCTGCAGCAAGATGGTTGATCCCCCTCCCCGGTCAGGATTTGTTCCTGAAGACATATGATTGGTTCCTTTGTCTTGTTAGGTGAAAGATAACTTGGGGTTCTTTGTCCCTCTCCTTTATGGTTCAGTGAACCTTTAAAATGGATTCTTTTGAAGGTCACCCCTCCAAAGTAAAGTTCATTCAAGTTGTAAAGAAAGACACACAGCATCTGGTGGTGGAGGAAGTTCCAGGCTGTTTTCTTCCCCTGCTGGTGTTTTCTAAAATATAAATTGATCTGCTCCTGCCCTCTCCCATGCAAATGAATGGCCACTTGGAATGTGTTTGCCAGTCCACTCTGAGGACACCTGGCTGGAGGTATCTGCTTGTCCTTAGTCTGGGAGAAACCTGCTTACCCACTCCCCAGATCTGTGTGGTAAACAAACTTTATATGTCCTTCATATTTGGGTGTTTTAGATTTTCTATGATACCTTACACAACACAGTTTATAACGTTAATGCATGGGGGTACAGAGAACTGATCAGGCCAACTGAAACTCACCACCAGATACTAGTGAGCCCCTTGCTCTCTTGCACTGGGATGCTGTTAGGGTCACAGTTCCCCTTACAAATGACCTGAAAAGAAAACAATTAGTGAGATAAGACATAAACCACTGCAAAGGAAGACTTCAAACCTCAAACCAAAGTGCTATTGATTGGTAAAGACGCTACTGCATGAGCAATAGTGCCAAATCCTGAGATAAACTGATAAAATTTGAGAGATTGAAGGGCATGAGGGGTCACTGAAAACACTAAACAATAGAGTTTATATTGAATGGGTGACTATGAAGACAGATTGCTAGAATTCAAACAGGCATTCAGATACCATGGAATTGGCCAGATAGATCAGGTACAGATCCTAGTATGTCAGTAATGTGTTGGCATATGTCCAGATACCACAGTGATAGGCATAGTATAAAAACACCTGAATAGCGTAGAAGAGATACATTTTGCTTTTCCTCTGTAATATCTGAGTAGAACCACAAACAAATGTCTTTGAAGCAAGGAAGAAAGAAACGGGAGGGAAAGTACTCAAAATATCATAACCTATCATAGCAATATTTGAATATGGACTTAAAACTAGATGAAAAATCTTATATTAGAATGAAAAATTGATGGTTTAGGTGTCTCATTATAAAAGAGTGACAGATACAGAAGCAGACTTGAGGGGATGTCATCTATGGAACAAATAAGAAGATTAATGGTTGAAATGAGAGCTGAAATATCAGAATCCAGACCAAAGGACTCAAAGGAACATAATTCTGTTATATCAAATCCATTAAGGACTGAGAACTGGTAGCTAATTCTATCAAAATTCAGGATATCTTGACTGGAAGAATTACTGGGAGACAAGGAAATCAGTAAAGCCAGCAGTGCAAAACGAACCAAAAAAGTTAACATTCATGGATAAATAAGAAACTAGATAAAGTTGAGTTTTAATAAGGCAGAGAAGCCATTTTGTACTAAAAATGATTAATCTCAAGTAATGGATGATTGAAAGGTTTTAAAAATTGTTTAGCATTATTCAAGATTTGTCTATTTCACAGTTTATCAATGGATCATGGTTTATAGGAGTCAAATCTATTTCCAAGTCTATATCTCCACTCCAGCTGCTCTTCACGTAATTGTCAGTATCAACAAACTGAGCTCATGAGTCATGGGTGAAGCAAGGCTAAGAGACAATGGCCCTATGGGCCACACTACAAGAAGTGCAGCTTTATCTTAAATTTAATATTAGGTATTAAAAATTATACAAGTGACAGTAAGAGGATTAAGACATTTCAAGACATTACAGCATTAACTCTTGAATGTATTAAATTAATGTTTATCTCTTTATTTAGGTAGTTACTAAAACTGGAAGACAGCATGGCTATAGATATTCCATAATTTCCAATGCAGAAGCCTTTACATTAATTTAGATTTATTGATAATCATTCAGTATGCGGCTGAATTACAAATGAAATAGTAAATCTAATTCTAGCCAATTTTTTTCTGCAAGCTGATAGTGTATGTGCTCAGTTCCTTTGACAGCCTAGTATTGAACATTTTTGTAGAATGAAGATGGGAGAAGTCCCTAAGAAAATTACCATAAAAAAAAAAAAAGATCAAGTGAAGATTTACTATAAGAGTGAGCACAACATTTTTATTTGATGAATGATAGTGTCATACTGTCTGGACTATTCAGAAGGGTGTGCAACTAAATATACTTCTAGAAATTATTCCGCAATCAATCATCAAAATAAGAATGATGAATCCCTGGGATTCATTTTGGGGACTGTTTATGGCTAAACTACATACAGGGCTATCCTGAATCTTTACCCACCTGCTTCCCACATCTGTGACTTTAGAGTCTATCATTTCAGCAGCATATCCATTCCATAAACACAAAAAACTTAACTCAGGTTACAAGTGGAAGTAAGTGGTGAATGTAAATATCACTGGGAATATTCACATAAGTAAGATCTGAAAAATCCAGTGCATACTTTGAGAAGCCTGCCAAGACTGGGAATCACAATCAGTCCTGATTCAAAAGAGTAGCTCTGCTAGATCAAACCAAGAACAAAATTCATCTTGGCACCCTTAATGCAAGTGGGTCCACATGTTTTTACATCATTCCTCATTCCTGGGAGTGCTGGCTGTAAACATTAATGTCCAGTTGTGATATTATACCTGGATGTCCCACTTTTGCCTCATTATTTCTTTGAAAGATATTCTTTAAGAGGGGAGTAGCCAGGACATTGAATATAAGTGAACAAATAATGGATGGTCAACCTTCGGAACTAGAAACACAGCTTTGTTCAAATGGGGCCCACGGTGAGGCAGGTAGTGCAAGACCTATCCACCACTTAAATCCCAAATTTAGAGCATTTAAGTCCATAGGCCTTGCATTGGGCCTCTGCTTAAGAATGAACTTCAGTGTGAGAGAGTGTTTATATATAAACTGTAGCAAGTCCCCGCAATTACTGTAGTTTTTAAACCACTACTTTTCATTTAGTCAATCAAAATTGCAAACACATTGCCTGCTCCCACATCCCTTACTCACTTATTCAGACAAGTAGTTCTTTTGGTTATGAGTGGTCTATAAATGTCAATTTAGTGCTTTCTCAAGTATGGGTCGAAGGATCAACTCATAATTTGTGCTTGAGCATTTCAGCCTTTGGGTTCAATGGCCTAGCCAGTCAGTTTCAGGAGGACATGGCCAATCCAATTCAGTTTACCAACATTGCCAGCTCCAAAAGTTCAGAAGGCACGAGCCAGACCCCCAAACATCATGACTGTTTTTTAATGATATTGTGTTTTGAAGTCTACCTTTTGATTTTTGAAATTTCCCCTGCCTACTGCCACTCTGTATGTGGCAGTTACCTTCTCCCAAATGTATTGAGTAAGAAGATTCCAGCCCCCGCTCTCACTCCCTGCCTGACTGTGGAAATCTTCCAGCTTCTCCTCAAACCCCAAAACTCTATTTCAGCCTCATCCCCCAACCATGTTAATTATGCATCCCAACCCCCACATCAACTTTGCCCTCTACATCTACCTGTCCCTCAGCCCAGCAATTAATTATGCCCCTGGTAGCCCTCCAGGCTCACCTCTGCTCCTCCTGCAGCTCCAGGTGTTCTTCACACACACCCTGCCTGGGGGGACAGTTGAAGTGGTTTCTTTACCCTCCTCTGTACCTTCACAGGCCTTGTTGCCCAGATGGAGTGTGTGTGTGTGTGTGTGTGTGTGTGCGGGGAAGGGGGTAGAGATGTGGTGGAGCTGACCCTTTGATCACAGGAGGGGAAGGAAGAGGAGGGAGTAGATATGCCCTGAGGAGCTGGGCTCTTTCTTCTTTTTCCTTCCATCTTGTGCAAATGGAGTTGGCTGCTCCCTCTATTCCTTTCCATACCTGAAAACTCCTTTCTGTTCCTGAAAGCTGAGGTGATGGACGAGAAACGCTCCACCATCTTCCAGTAGAAGCTCCGATTGGCTGTTCTTACCTAAGAGGTGGGGAAGTGATGAAGGCAGCCAATCAGAGGCAAGTTTTTCAGGAAGGACTGAAGCTTCTTATCTCATGCCACGACTGGCTCCAGCACCAGCCAAGATGAAGTTGGTGATAAAACTGTGAGAGTTGGCAACGTTTTACCCTATATATATATATATAGCTGCATTTTCATTTCAGTTGAAATAGTCACTGTAGAAATGGACTACCTTTACAACAATTTTGTGTTTCATTAATTTGTCACCAGAAAATTGGTGGGTCATTCCTTGATGTGTCATATCATTAATGAAAGCTTTGCAACAATTGTCAAATATGACAATATGACACACAGAAAGGAAAATATTCCTTCTTTAGGCCAGATATTTTTAAAAGGGTTTATTCTTATGTCTAGAATTGATTCCACATTCATACACATGCTGCCAACTAAAAGGAAGATGCAATTTACAAGATCTGTACTAATGTAATTTATTGATTTGCTAACACACTAGTTTTGTTTGTTTAAATTAATATCCAGTACACATGTACTGTAGCCATCTGTCTAATTTGTCAAGCAACTGATTCTGAAATCCACAGACATAGGAAGAAATGCAGAGGAGGAGTAAACAGAGTGGGAAAGAAAGCTAAAGGGTAAAACAAAGTCTAAATGCTTACATATATTCACTGGACCTTTTATCATTCATCTAGAAACCTGAAGTATAAAGGCAAAGTAACAATTTGTAGAAAGTGACTGCATGTAATTAAAAGAATTAACAAGAATGAAAATGAGGGATTACAGTGATTCTATCTGATCATTCTTGCTCTGTGTAGCCTTTAACATATCAGTCAATCAATGCTATCCTCTGCAGAAGGGAAATAAGTAAAGGACTCCCACAAGCAAAAAGCCTGGACACCACCTGGGTCCACAAAGGTAAGGTCTCACCAGAGAAATAAGTCTGGATAGTGGGGATTTAATTGGACTGAAGAATCTAAATGGAAGTTTGCTTTGAAAAATTAATAAACATGGTCTACTGTTACAAAAGTTCATCTATGAACCATAGGAGAATTTAAGGTCAGGATAATATATCTAAATGTACAATCTATGTACATCATTGTAGTATCTGAGCATATAGTGACAATCTATACTTTTACTGCTTTCATGGAGCAAGGCTGTCATTTGCCCAATACACCTGTGTAGGTATGGCAGGTCACAGTGCAGAGGAAAGAGCTTCCTCTGTAGAGCTGGTACTACTCCTCTTCTCCCATGCACAGAGCCGGCTCCAGGCATTAGCCCAGCAAGCAGGTGCTTGGGGTGGCCAACGGTGAGGGGCGGCACGTCCGGCTCTTCAGCGACGGGTCCCTCACTCCCTCTCGGAGGGAAAGAATTGCCGCTGAAGACTGAAGCGGCGGCGGTAGAGCTGTAGGTCACGATCACGGCTTTTTTTTTTTTTTTTTTTGCACTGCTTGGGGCGCAAAAACCCTGGAGACGGCCCTACCCATGCAAATGGACAGGGAATGAGTGGAGCCTTGACTCTACCCCCAGATATACCAACCAGGTGAGCTAAACCTGCAGGGGGGGTGGAGGGGAAGTAGTGTGTCAAGTATACGATACCAAGCTGGGAGGGGCTGCAAGTGCTTTGGAGGACAGGATTAAAATTCAAAATGATCTGGACAAACTGGAGAAATGGTCTGAAGTAAATAGGATAAAATTCAATAAGGACAAATGCAAAGTGCTCCACTTAGGAAGGAACAATCAGTTGCACACATATAAAATGGCAAATGACTGCCTAGGAAGGAGTACTGCTGAAAGTGGATCATAGTGGATCACAAGCTAAATATGAGTCAACAGTGTAACACTGTTGCAAAAAAAGCAAACATCATTCTGGGATGTATTAGCAGAAGTAGTGTAAGCAAGACACGAGAAGTAATTCTTCCGCTTTACTCCGCGCTGATTAGGCCTCAACTGGAATAGTGTGTCCAGTTCTGGGTGCCACATTTCAGGAAAGATGTGGTCAAATTGGGGAAAGTACAGAGAAGAGCAACAAAAAATATTAAAGGTCTAGAAAACATGACCTATGAGGGAAGATTGAAAAAAAACAGGTTTGTTTAGTCTGGAGAAGAGAAGACGGAGAGGGGACATGATACAGTTTTCAAGTACATAAAAGTTTGTTACAAGGAGAAGAGATAATACTTAGTCCTTCCTTGAGTGCAGGGGACTGGACTAGATGACCTCTTGAGGTCCCTTCTAGTTCTATGATTCTATGAATCATAGAATCATAGAATATCAGGGTTGGAAGGGACCTCAGGAGGTCATCTAGTCCAACCCCCTGCTCAAAGCAGGACCAATTCCCAACTAAATCATCCCAGCCAGGGCTTTGTCAAGCCTGACCTTAAAAACCTCTAAGGAAGGAGATCCCACCACCTCCCTAGGTAACCCATTGCAGTGCTTCACCACCCTCCTAGTAGAAAAGTTTTTCCTAATATCCAACCTAAACCTCCCCCACTGCAACTTGAGACCATTGCTCCTTGTTCTGTCATCAGGTACCACTGAGAACAGTCTAGATCCATCCTCTTTGGAACCCCCTTTCAGGTAGTTGAAAGCAGCTATCAAATCCCCCCTCATTCTTCTCTTCTGCAGACTAAACAATCCCAGTTCCCTCAGACTCTCCTCATAAGTCATGTGCTCCAGCCCCCTAATCATTTTTGTAGCCCTCTGTTGGAATCTTTCCAATTTTTCCACATCCTTCTTGTAGTGTGGGGCCCAAAACTGGACACACTACTCCAGATGAGGCCTCACCAATGTCGAATAGAGGGGAATGATCACGTCCCTCGATCTACTGGCAATGCCCCTACTTATACAGCCCAAAATGCCGTTAGCCTTCTTGGCAACAAGGGCACACTGTTGGCTCATATACAGCTTCTCATCCACTGTAACCCCTAGGTCCTTTTCTGCAGAACTGCTTCCTAGCCATTCGGTCCCTAGTCTGTAACAGTGAATGGGATTCTTCCGTCCTAAGTGCAGGACTCTGCACTTGTCCTTGTTGAACCTCATCAGGTTTCTTTTGGCCCAATCCTCTAATTTGTCTAGGTCCCTCTGTATCCTACCCCTACCCTCCAGCGTATCTACCACTCCTCCCAGTTTAGTGTCATCTGCAAACTTGCTGAGAGTGCAGTCCACGCCATCCTCCAGATCATTAATGAAGTAAAGGGCTGACACAGAATGTCCTCCCATCCCAGCCTGATGAAGCAAGGGAGGGCTTGTGACCAAATTGGGATTGAATCAGAATTTGCTCCTTAGTCTGCTCTTGAGGCAGCACAACTATATATTACACCTTACTCAGAACTTGTAACTCCACAGTCAAGCCCAGAGTGAGATGAAATGTCTTCAGTTTCGGATTTCTATCATGTTTCTTCACCATAAATTGTTATGTATTGCCATCATTATTTTATTCCTTAAATATACTGAATTTATAAACAGAACTTTTTTTATACATGTATACACCAGAGAACAAAAGCATATTATAGTATTAGTTCTGATACTCTCTTATGAAGTACTTAGTTGAGAGCACTCTTAATTAGAGATGGCTCAGGAAGATGTGGATTGGATTTGTGAGAACTTCATATAAGCTTTTGTTTTACATCGACAAAACCAAATGACCTTGGCTTCAGTTTTGGGTTCACAGACTATAGGAAAGAGTGAAATACTGTAAACCTAACAGGGAACTGCAAGTGATGGTATCTAACTTAGAGACCTCTACATATAGAAATGGAAGATCAAAAATATGAATTAGTTGTGGTATACAATTTGATAAACCCAGTTTTTCTGGATTTGTTTGAATACCAAATAGTGGCCATCAATACAGTTTCAGACTGTACACTCAATTTGCAATTAATACTTTTTTTTATTAAGTACATCAACCAATCAAGGAATGGAAACAGTATCATGTAGACTTTAATGTAATTAACTAAGACAGCACAAATTGTATGTTGATTGCAGAATTTGCATTTCTCAGCACTCCAAGAATTATTCACTGGTGATATTCACAAGTCATTTAAAATAAATCCAAAAATAAGTTTAAAGAAAATGCAATGAATGAATAATTTGACCAACTCTAGTTTTAAGGATTAGATTGGAAGTCATTTGACATCATTAGATGCAGGAAAGAACTCCACATTTTTGTGAGTGCTGTTCTGGAGGTTTCAATTTGAACTCATCCTTAGCACACAAGTGTGTTCTGGGAGCATTATAGTAGAAATGTATTGATGTATATTGAGTCTCTAATGAAAAGTGACCAATTTCTTATTGAAGTTGTATGCCCTTTCAGTTCTCAGTTACACAAAGTGTGAACAGTTGAAACCAACGCCCCTAAACAATGAAGGATTGCCCCATGTCTCTCTACAGCCTAACAGTGGAAATAAGAGTTTGAGAGCCAGTTAAAACAACTGTGCTAAAAAATGCTCTAGCCTACTGTGAAAGTCACTGGAGGGTTCAGTACCCCACTTTATATTTCAAGGCAGATGGCAAAATGAAATGTAATTATGAAGGTGGTGATTAGGGTTCTATTCCAGAATCTTAAAAGATCTAGGAACGTTCAGCCCAACTATGCAATAGTTACCTATTTACATTTAAACTACTTACTAATCAAAGTATAAAGATATACTATGTTTTTGATTCAGTAAGGTATATAAACATGCACCTAACTTTAAACAGGAAAAGTTCCACTGAAAATGGGATTACTCACACATTTAAACTCAGACATTTGCTTAAATATCTTACTCTATAGACCTATATGTGATAACTCAATAAAGGAGAATTCCTCTTGTACAAGCCTAAATGTTCAAGCCATTTGATTCCAAAACATTATTCACAATGAATAATTCAATCAGCTCTAGTTATAAACAACTGTAACCCAGGGGTTAAAATGGAGACATTAACTAATAGACGTTGTTACTGCTATCTATTTCCATGCAGCCATAATACTCTCTTGACATTTTCCCCCTACTGGAAAATGTTTCTTATATGAAATTATTTCCAGCTAGCCCATTCCAACTCCTTACCAACAATATTTTTTCCAGAGACCCTAACTAAGTTGTAATGGGCTGTCAATCACTTGCAACAAAAATCCAGAGGGGGATGATATCAATCAGCAGTTAAAGAATCAGATTTTGTAACAACCTTGCATTGTCTTTACATGACACCGTAATGCAACATTTTTCAAACACTTTTAGAAAACATGATAACTACTTCCAGTCAGGCCAACATAATTAGCTCAATGTCCATAGAGTATATATTCAGATCAACAAATGGGTGATTATCCATAGATTCTATTGCATTGTTAAAACCTTTGTATTGCTGAATATGTAGTAATTCAGAGTTAAACTCATAACAAGCTTAACTCAAAACTAAAGAGCAGGAGCAGACTTGAAAGTTCTTCTAATAGATTATCTAGATGGATGGATGATATAGTAGAACTAGTCACAGTTCTCTACCACAACCTGTTTTTGGTGAAGTTTCATTTTTTACATAAGTCTTCTGATCAGCTCTAATGACAGATATAGATTAGTAGGTTGCACCAATTACCAAGTTGCACTGACTTTGAATCCAGTACATTATAAACTCACTTTGTACTAGATCAAGAAATCTGTACTCCTATCTGTACTCATCACTTGGGTATGTGTGTGTCTTTAAGAATTACTTGGGCCCGTTGCACTTTGGGCCTCTACCTGAGAAAAGTGTGAAGGATGTGAGATACCATTTTATTCTTGTTGTTACCAAATAGCTTTCCTATTCATAAATATACACTGAATTATTTTTGCAATGATTTGAAAATTATCACTAATTGATAAGATTAAGAAAATGTAAATGAGCTTATACTAATGCTTTTGAACTAAGTAATTGCAGAATTCCTTCACATAAAGAGTGAATCCCAGAAGGAAGCTTTAGTTACTAGAGTTTTGCAAAATTACCTCTTACCCCATCATGTTTGAGTGAGTTCAATATTAATTTTTGCAAACATTTATGAAATATTTTGAAATGCCACTCCCAAACCCATTGTTGCCTAGTAATACAAGCATCAAAGAAACCAAAAATCTTCTATGTGGGGCATTCATGTCTGCACTCATTTGTCTTTTAAGGGGTCCCATTGATGTGCTTGTAGGTTGTCCGATGGTTCTATTTTGGTCCATGGCTTGCCAAGGAGAGACCATAAGGCCAATTGTGAAATTTGCAGAAAGCCATGAGTAATGGGGTTATTTGGAACTGTTCTATCCCAGAGGGAACCCAGTCCCTTCTAGAGCTCCTGGTATGCAAGGGAGAACACACACTGCATCATCCCCACAATGATGTGTGCTCTGACAGTTTTGCTGGCTTGTGCAGAAGTGAGGTAGGACAGGCAGCAGGTTTGTATAACTTTTGATGGTGTCCAGAAAAGGTCCACTGAAGAGGTTAATTGCTTTCAGATATTTTCAAATATTTTCATGCAACTAATGTTCACAGTGTCACCCATCCTCCAACACTTGGAACAGTTTTAATTTCTGATAAAGTTAAAAATGGTAATTTTTATAATATAACTCAGGCATAAAGTGAATGACTTTATATTAAGCTACTGTACTACAGTACAGTCCCTAACTCATGGGGTGTGCCTCTCACTTTTGTCCAAATGTAAAATGTTTGTTATACTGAACAATCAAATGTTTTAAGCCAAAATTTTGCAGGTCTTAAGATGTTGTCAGGGCTAGTTTGTCCAAAATTTGGCCTAATTATTTTCTTACCTCTGTTTGAAAAGAACATGTAATTCTTTAAATGCAGTTTATTTTTCAGAACAAATTATTCAGTTCCTCATTCAGCAAAACACAAGCGTGTGGGTGACTATCCACATTAAAGTCAATAGGCCTACCCATGTGGTTAAAGTTAAGCATGTGCTTAAGTGTTTTGTTGAATTAGGGCTTCAAAGGATTTCCCCTCCAAGAGAGAAGTAACACTTCAGCCCTAGTAAGTCATCAGCAATCCTATGAAAAACAGGAAATTCTCCATGGAACTTAAAATGAAAACACTGGAAAGGAAAGAAGTTCATTTTCAAGCTTCCAGTAAGGAGTTCATACATACAACAAAGAAATTATATATACAAAATTAAACACACCTTGACCATATTCTTATAAGCTGCTTTAACTTGAAGGATCATGCAACTATTCCCTACCTGCTGATCAATCCTCCACTAGCCATTTGTGTTGTAAATTCATTATCAAACCAAGAAAGCATCTGGAAAAGTGGTCCAAAGCAGCTCTTTGAAATTCAAAAAAATCAATACTTGTGTACAAATTTAGTTCAGCCAAGCAGTATATAGTTTGGAATAACTAGTGAGCTGTGAAATTGACATTTGAATGAGTAAAATGGACTTTAAAAAAAAAACCTTTTTAGTCCTACGACTTCTTTTAAGGCTTTATCAGGTATGAGAGTCTGAAGTAGCAATATACTATTTGGAGGGGAGAGTACAGGGATCCATTTGATATCATTGGAAAACAATTATTACTGTGAAAATCAAACAGTAAATTTCCTTTCATTGACAAGTAATTGGCAATTTAAGAACTGCTATTTATCCAGTTTAATAAAAGACTTTTTAGTGATACATTGACACTTCTGTGTAAAGCCACCAAGAGAAGGCTAGAAGTGTGGGAAGCCAAGGCAAGCGTAATTACTTATTTGACTAAAAAGTGTTGGGGGTGGGGAGGGGGAAAGAGCCATTTCTTTTAAAATGATATCTTGATCTACAATTTCAAGTTGTATCAGTATAATTATGTCAGTTAGGGGATGTGATTTTTTTGTCTAAATAGTTATACCAGTAAGAGCACTAGTATGAACACAGTTATATCGATATAAAGATGACCTGTATAGGTAGTTATTGCTCTCCCTGTATGTGAATAGCTATACTGGTATAAAACACCTTTTTAGAAATATAACTGTACTTACCCAGTATAGG
The DNA here is from genome assembly GCF_028017835.1 of Emys orbicularis. NCBI lineage: Eukaryota > Metazoa > Chordata > Testudines > Emydidae > Emys > Emys orbicularis. Next base: position 76,610,675 of record NC_088687.1, on the reverse strand, counting down.
TAAAGCAGTACAACTTTCTAGTATAGACAAGTCCCGAGTGGAACTGGTGAATACAGTAAAAGTATGGGAGTTATTATGTAATACATGTGTTAAATAGAGCATTTCCAGAAGTCTGATCAAAGAGTCTGAATTGGCTGTTCATGAAGATAAGCACACTGGATCCACTCTCTACTCAACATGCCTCTCACACATTGTATACAAACAAAGTACATCACTGTTTCTTCCCCCCCTTTTCCAATAATCTGTGGCTCCATTGTTTTATTGTTATTTTCCTCTCTCAAACATATAGCCCAGTTCCCAAGTAGTTGCTCATGCAGAGTATGAAATGGCTACTTTATCCAAAATACCTAGTTTACCAAGAGGTTTTCAAAGGGCTCTGGAGACACAGGTGTCCTTTCCAGACATTAAACAGAAAGGAAATGGCAGCTAGCAGTAATCTGGAATCCTTTGTGCCTTCCTCTTGCCTACTGGCTGAGGTCGCCAGGTTCATTTCTGTGAAGGAAGCATTGAAGATTTTTGTTAGCAATGGGCATAGTTATTCTGCAGTGCTGTTTATCAGACAGAAGGGACATGGATCTATTTTCACAGATGCCTGGCTCAAATGTTTTTCAGGGCTTCTTATGCTTAGGGGATAGAGAATAAGACTGAGAATATATTATTGCCCTTATATAAATCCATTGTACGCCCACATCTCGAATACTGTGTACAGATGTGGTCTCCTCACCTCAAAAAAGATATTCTAGCACTAGAAAAGGTTCAGAAAAGAGCAACTAAAATGATTAAGGGTTTAGAGAGGGTCCCATATGAGGAAAGATTAAAGAGGCTAGGACTCTTCAGTTTGGAAAAGAGAAGACTAAGGGGGGACATGATAGAGGTATATAAAATTATGAGTGATGTTGAGAAAGTGGATAAGGAAAAGTTATTTACTTATTCCCATAATACAAGAATTAGGGGTCACCAAATGAAATTAATAGGCAGCAGGTTTAAAACAAATAAAAGGAAGTTCTTCTTCACGCAGCGCACAGTCAACTTGTGGAACTCCTTACCTGAGGAGGTTGTGAAGGCTAGGACTATAACAATGTTTAAAAGGGGACTGGATAAATTCATGGTGGCTAAGTCCATAAATGGCTATTAGCCAGGATGGGTAAGAATGGTGTCCCTAGCCTTTGTTCGTCAGAGGATGGAGATGGATGGCAGGAGAGAGATCACTTGATCATTGCCTGTTAGGTTCACTCCCTCTGGGGCACCTGGCATTGGCCACTGTTGGTAGACAGATACTGGGCTAGATGGACCTTTGGTCTGACCCAGTACGGCCTTTCTTATGTTCTTATGTTCTTATGTTCCGTGTCAGGAAAGGAATAGCAAAATGGTGAATATCAGTTGATAACGAACAGTTGGTTTTGCCTTAAATTCAACTCTAATTCAGTTGATTCCTTCTGCAAAGTAGAATGAGAACTCTTCATAGTAACTGGTGCTCTAGCTCAGTGTTTGGATTACATAGTATGGGTTTATTATCTTGTTCATTATGGACTAGTTCTATTGGCTATGATGGTGAAGGAGTAGAAGGCTCTCTTGTCTTCTTTTACCGTGGTGGAATATATCTGGAAGAAGTCTTTGTGATGCTGATAAATTGAAGCAGGTCTTATGCACTGGCATTTTAGTCTTCTCTTTTTATACTTAATTTAATTAGTATCAGTGAACTTCTTGGTTGGTGTGGGGGGCATGTGTGGGGTGGAATGAAACTAAGGTGTTGATAGCTTTGATCACTAAGTAATCATATTTTTCTGCCCATTTGTCAGCACATTGACTTGTGGCTGGATACTATGCTCTTCTAAGGCATACTGAAAGCTAGATGAATTCAAGAGCTTTCACGGTCAAATCAGCTTGGTTGGTTCACTTCTCTAGTGCGATGTAGGGAAAGCCATGCTCCTTACCTGGATAAGTTAGTGGTCAAACCAGGTGAACAGAATGTTTGTTATAACCCCAATGTCCACTCCCAGACTGAAGGCCAGGTCCACCCTGTGTCTGACTGGACCATGAGGAATATTATGATTTTCATGCAGGAGAGGTCATGTGTGGCTATCTTGGGCAATGTCTACTTAGAAATTGCTGTCTCCAGCAACAATGAACCTGGGGATGCCAGCAACATGCTATGTAGCTTGTCCATTTATTCCTCTAGGAACTCTACTGCTGCTGGCAATTTAGAGCACTAGGATTCCAAGGTTCCTTTTCTCCCTCAGCTTGCAGACCATGTGGATGCCTTTGTACACTTGGAGAATTTTATTTCCGGTAAACAGTGCCTTCTGCATCAGTGACTGGAGGGGAACAGGACTGCTACTCTGCCTTCAATTTTTTTTAATTCCTTCTGACTTAGTCTGGGATTTTATTTGTCTGTGCTCTATTGGGTCATCTGTGGGAACCAGCTGAAATATATATGTTGCATTTGTGTGTGGATGCTTTTGGGACATTGGCTGGCTAGTCAAACCAACACACCATTGCCAGCAATTGGACGGTTACTAGTACGGTTACCAGCGACAGTGGCCCTACTAAGCCACCTGCTCTATTTCTTTCATGTTGCACATGGGTAAGCAGGAGGAGTCCATGAAAGAGCTCCAATACATTTCCTTTTAGCTTTTGTTGTCAGAATTTTTATTAGACTGTATCATCTGTGGATAAATACCTCAAGCTCAGCCTTGATATAGCCAATGATATTGCTCACATCCTAAGGTTAACTTAATTGTCAATAAAACACTCTACATTATTATTTTTTCCTTAGATTTGTGCTATTTTAAAAACATGCCTTTTCTGAATACAAATGGGAATGACTCTGAATATATTCAGACCTCAGAATAAGATTATGAATACCAGTGTCAAGACCTGTACTCATCTCTATGAGCTTGTCAGTATATAGTCTTATTTTAATGCATGGCTGGCACACTATCATGAACAAATAAAAGTGACATATGTTGCAGTTGTGATGTGTTCCTTTAACAGCTGCTGTGACATGATGGGTAATTCTGCTTCCTTTGTCACATCAGCCTATTTTAAGGCATTGTTTTCCACTTGAAATGATATTGAGAAAGGTCATGCTGGCCTGTGGAAGTATGAATACATTATTCCACAGTAGCATGAAGGAAAATGTATGTCACCTCTATGAGTGATACATTATATGCTTTAGGTTGCATAGGAAAAGAACAGAGGCTTTAGTCAATTTTCTCCATAGACCTAGGATCCTGCAGTGGTCCAAGAGAGATGAAGAAATCATGGATTGAAAAGTGAAATATTTATCTCAAGAGGCTGGGCTTGAAAGAGAAAACAGTGGTGGGAAATTGAGTCCATTAGACCTATTAAAGCTCAGTGAATCCAAAAGAACAAGGACCTCTTTGGATAATGAGTGAAATGGAGCATAGTTGCTTGGTCTGTGGGGATAAGACTTTGCCACCAGCTGAAAGAGCGTGCATAAGAATAATTTATTGGTGGAAGTGGTACTTTGGTACATAAACATCCACCTGTTTCTCATAGATACCTGAACTTTTTTTTAAAGCCTTTGTAATTTTGGTTAGAACAAAGGCTTCCAAAAGAGAATGCAATTATTAAACCACCAAAATAATATAACAATGCCTACCACAGCACCATACTCCTGGTAGGAATTCATTTTTGATTATGTCAAAAAAAGAACTTAACCTATCAATATGGGGCAGTCTTCACTGAAATACAGACACCGTGAAAAGGAGCTTCTAAAACCAAGAAGCAGTGTAAAACTCATGTTGCAGAAGCAGACTGTAAAAATGACAGGCTTCTATTATCCTTTGATTCCTTCAGAAAGGACACTTCAAATACTAAGACTTCTATAACATTTTACTTGACCTGAGCTTTTTCTCACTACCAGGTCTCTCCTGCTGTGCTGTCTTTGATCTATGCAGGGTTCTGCAGAGTGACACATGCACAACATGTAGAGCACATGAAAGGCAGGTCTCAGGAAGGGCATGGTGGTAGTGGGCAAGCTACTTTCAGTCAGTACCAAGGTTAACACCAGGAGGGGGGTAACATCGTACTCTGCTTGGCTCAGGTTGTACCTAAACCATTTGCATTATTGTCATTTAATATCTCATGTAGTCAATGACATTATTGTGCCTAACAGTTACATAAAATATAGTCTTACATATTTTGCCACAACAGAATTAAACTCTCTGCATTCTCATATAATCCAAGAGTGACAAAAATTGACTTTCCGAGTGCACCAAACTAGAATGAACAGCTTTAAAGAGTGCTTTCATTTTACCAGGTATACAGCACAGTATGTATTTTCAGAATTAGTCCACACAGCAAGATGTGGAGCCTGAAGTGTCTGCTGGATGAGTACGAATTTTAAACAAATATAATCTCAAATCATGGAACTCATGTTTTTGCATTGAAAACAACCCTCCCTCCTCCCCTACACACAAACACTGCACAAATTCATAGATTTTAAGGCAAGAATAAACCACAATGGCAACCTAAACTGACCTATGAACAGAGGCCACAGAATTTTAATCCAATAATTCCTGAATTGAGTCCAATATCTGTGACTGAACTAGAGCACAGTTTATCAGACTGAAGGTTCAGGACCCTAAAGAGAATTTTGAATAAGTTTTAGGGGGTCACATCTACCCTTCCTTTTCTTATGGATTAGAAACACAGAAGGTCCTTGAATCTTTCTGTTGTAAAGTGGAGTCACATTATTGAAAAAGTTTAAGAACCACTGAACTAAAGCATATATTTAGAAAGACAGCCAATCTCAATTTAAAAATCTCAAGTAATAGAGAAACCACAACATCCCTTAGTAAGATGTTCCAACAGTTAACTAATTAAAAAATTCTTTCTTATTTCCATTTAAAATGTTGCTAACTGCAACTTCCAATCATTAGATCTTGTTATGCCTGTATCTGCAGCTATATTAAAGAAATCTATTGTCAGAAATCTTCTCCCTGTATAGGTCCTTATAGACCGTGATTAGGACACCTTTAATATTTTCTTCAATAAACTAAATAGCTTGAGCTCCTTTAAAGACCTCACATTTCTCATAGTAAGTCATGTTTTCCAGACCCTGAATCATTCTTGTAAACCCTTTTCTCCATCCTCTTTAATTTTTCAACTTAATTCTTAAAGTGTTGACAATAATACTGGATAAAATATTCCAGTAAAGGATACTGTTAAAAAACAAATATCTTCATATTTGAAATTCCTATTTTTCCCTCAATTTTAATTTCATTTAATGAGTTAACTCTAGTGATAAGAGCACAAGATTATAGATTACAAGTTTAAACTCCTGCACTCTATTCACAACTTGACTATTGAATCATTGTGTGAAGGCAGGGTGAAGAAACTGCAGTATATTGGCCCCCTAAGACATGAATCTGTTGTTCACCAGTTAAATTTACAATTTTTTAGAATCAAATGATCAGGACAATTTCTTTTTCTATGTATAAGAGCCAAAGGAGGCAACTTTTTCTTGGATGCAGACATTACAGCAATGTACTCTATGTGGACATGAAAATCAACTTGGACCATGAAGATGGTGCAAAATGCATCCTTCTTGTTAAGTTGTTTCTGCCCATGTGAAAACAAGCAACACACTGGTAAAGTGTGTGCTGTGTTCCTCCTCTAGTGATGGTTCACTAAAGGACAACAGCCTACCACAGCTGCAAGCTGATGAAGTTATCTCTTTGGCTCAAGTGATAGAGGGATCTGCTTTGGTTTTGAGAGTCTTAGGTTCAACTTTTGCTGATGACTCATAAGCAGGTGTTTGTTTTATATGACTCCAGTGCTTTGGCATCTTTGTTGGCTGCCTGTTGGTTTCTAGGTACCAGCAATGAGGGCTTGCAGCAATGCCAATCTGAAAGCAGGACCTGCATCAGAGCCAGTCTCCAGGCAAATTTATGAGTATAGCTAGCCCCTAGTAGGATGCTTAATTGGTTACCCTGCCAGGTTGGTTGGAAGGGTTAGCTCTTAAGTCCAGCAGCAGCAGTTTAAAGCATTTGTCCATGGCAGAGACAGCACCAGCACCTGCTTATTCCCAGTCTTGCTCCTGTCTTATGCCCACCTGACCTCAGTTCAGGTAATTCCATACTGACCCTTGGTTCTGATTATTGATCTCTGACTCCAGCTTTGACCATTGGCTCTGACATCTAGCTTCTGACTTAGGTTCTGAACCTGGGCTTTGACTCCTGATGCCTGAACCAACCAGTAGGCACCACCCCCAGCATCCTGGTCACTGATACTAGATGGAGTAATAAGGTGTTTTTAAACTTACAAAGGTCTAAATGACTTGTGACCCAACTACCTAAACCACCCCCTTTCTCCCTATGCAATACTGTTACAGTTAAGATTAGTGTAGGCACTCCAACTGGAGCTCTCTTGATCTAAATGACCTCATAAGACATTCCATGTGAGGAGCCCTTCACTCCCCACCTCCTGGCACAAAATAGCACAAATCTGGTTGATGACATCACAAAATCTGTCTATATAGCTATATAACATAAGCTAACAGAAGAGTGGTTTGAGTTCAAAAGAGATTTGAGTTCTATATAATAGTTTGTGCTGAGAAAGACTTTTGGCATTCTACTGTCATTTTTAATTTTTTTTCCATTGTATTTTTAATTAATTGCCAAGGACACTCAGAGCCTAGTAGTGATGTCCTTTTGTGTTTTATACATTGAAAATAATATTAATATGAAGGATCTGAGACACACTGGTCATGGAAAAATTCAGAGATGAAAAGATAGTGATTATTCACAATGTAACTCATTTTTAGGATATGCACAAAATAATTCCACAAAAACACCCAGATTCTTCTCCTAAAATGGAACAAGTAAGCGCCCTCCATACCTTTACATTAGCCTAGTTCATGTGTTGTTTGCTATATTATTTCATGTGTTCTCTGCAGACCGATAAGTCACTCATTTTATTTTGCTGTTTAGAAAAGAATTAACGCTTTTTTCTAAAAAATACATGCGCATCACTGACAAAGCTTTCAAATTTGCCACTACTGTAAAAGTTAACATTACTATCTTCTCATATTATTTGTATTACTCCTGAAAATGTGACATTGGCAACATTAATTAGCATCTGATGTCAAATTTCATTTATTCTCTTCTGACAACTGATTTTCAGCCATGCTGCTTACTATATGGTCTCCATTACTCTGCTATTCAGGTCTATAAAAAGCACTAATTTGAACTGGATAAATCCATTTTCATCAGATACCATGAAAAGAACTCCAGTCCTTTCATTAAAGATAAATTGGAAAAAAATCAGAAGTCCTCTCAACCTTAAGTTCATTACAACAGTGAATATGCTGCATGTACAATTATGTTATAAGAAATAGCAATTTATGGAACATTATGTATACATAGCCATGAACTCATAAAAGCAGAAGAAATAATGAACAAACATCATCATCAAATAAACAACCATGGTCACTGTGTCTGTGTGTAAATCACACTAAGCATCTTGTAGTGAAGTTCAGATTTGGCTTAATCCTGCAAATCCAGAAAACTCTGAGGCATTCCAGCAGGTGGCACCAGGTAGAGTCAGGTGCATCCCTTCATTCATTAATAGAGATTCAGAGCACGATGTGGTGGGTTCTTTTTTGCCCATCCTCGTGACATAGCTGAAAAGCATGCTATGCCCCTCTTTGAATATAATGAGTGATTGAAGGATGGCCAGATCTAAAAGTTTTTGACATTTTTCAGAAACCCAAACAATTTTATGGTCAGGATTTGGTGCCGATGGTGCATATGGAATGCTTCTAGTCACTCCAAGTCTGAACGTAAGAGGATCCAGGTTTCTGACCATATAGCAATTCAGGTAGTACATGTTTGATAGATCCTGAACTTTGTCTCAGCGCAAAGAGGTTTTTGCACCATAAGTGAGACATGGACTTCATACAGGAGGTGGTGAGATCTATTAGCCAAAACTTTTGGGTTGTTGAATCTGTTCAAGCTCTGCTTGCAGCCTAGGTAGATAAATGTGCAAGTATTCTCCATGGTACTTGATCACACTTGCAACGGGGGTTCTGGAGGCACAGCTCTGAGATTTTGGACCTTGGTCTTCTGCCAAGAGATGTTCAACCCCATAGTGTGGATGGTACCCTGGAATTTGGGGCTGAAATTCATCAGGGAGATGTCAAAGACCATGAACAGCTGAAAAAGTTTGCTCACGTTCTGCATGGTAGGATGCACCTACTCCTTAACTGACATTATCCACAGCATTCAGGTTTCACTGTTGGGTGATTGATGATTAGAAGCTGGAGGGCAAGAACAGCAACAGATGAGCTTAGGGTGACCAAATGTCCCGATTTTATAGGGACAGTCCCGATTTTGGGGTCTTTTTCTTATATAGGCTCCTATTACCCCCTACCACCTGTCCCAATTTTTCACATTTGCTGTCTGGTCACCCTAGATGAGCTGCACCAAAATTTAACTGACTGTTTCACTCGGCATATATCAACTCAAAAAGGCTTTTTATTATTTGGTTGACAAGTCAGCACCTGGGACTGCACTGAAAGGAGTTGGCATTCCAGATGTTCTGCTAAATCTGGTGGAGGTCTTCACACCTTACCGGTGCTAGAGCACATGTTGGTTCATGGCTTTCATTGTTTATATACAACCTCAGGTGTGTGGCAGGGATGTGGTCTTGTCTTGGCACAATTCTGCTGAGCTGTCAACTGGTTATTAGGACTTGTCATTCTATGCATTGGAATGAAAGTTGGTCAAGAGTTCACAAAATAACTCTGTGCTGACAATGTTGCCCTCCTTGTGAAGAAGTCAGAGAATAAAATCCAGCAGGGAAACTTTAGACTAAATATTTGTAAAGCAGACAGTACCAAGGGAGACTGTGGAATCACGTTTACTGGAGATGTTCAAGGCTGGATTTATGGATTTGATATCCATCTATTACTAATTTAGAAATATCTATCATGCTGTGATGGAGGGAGATGATCTAAATTACTTTTTACAAGGTTCCTTCCATCTCAAGTTATTCATGGTTACTTTAGTAGATAAAATTCTGTATCTCTTCTCTATATGTTCCCTCTCCATGCTTCTCGATGATATGGAGGGGAGTCAAATGCATAGAAAATTGGGGGGGCAAGCCTATTGAGGAAAAAGGCCACAGAGTACCCACTTAAGTCCCCGCTGCAAAATATGGAACCAATTGTGCTCCTATTAACTTCAATTATGATCAGCCTTCCAAAGGGTTGCAGAGAAAAAAGTGGGTGAGCCCCAGGAGTTGGAGAATGATCCTTGCTAAGCAACAGTCTCCAACATCTCACTTGCACAAAAACTGTGTAGATTACAATCCATATTTAAATAAAATAAAAACAGGACTTGTCCATGCTTCCCAAAGCTCTCTCACATTATTTTAGAACACATTCTAATACATATACATATTCTTAAACTTCCTTGATCAGTGCTATTCTTCCCTTTTCTAAACTAGCCAGCTCCAGGACAAGTTGAGAAAGTCATATACTGTAGCCAACGTACATAGCTACTTTAAGATTATAACTACTTTCATTTAGATCAGACAACTGTACTGACTAAAATACACAATACTTAGTTTAAACAGGATTATAGGCCTCATTTTGCTTTCACACTGGTGAAAACAGGAATAACTTCATTGTAATCAAACAGGCTAAAATTAAGTGTGATAAGAATCAAGCAATGTGATCTCAGAAAATAAGAATGCAAGTCATCTTAGCATCTTCTGTCCTCTGGCAGACAGAAGCCTTTTTTGTGTGTGTGTTTCTCCAAGTATTTGTTTGGAAATACTTAATCCCCTGAAAACTGGGACCATCAGAATTAAATTTGAAGTTTGGGTGACTTTTTTTTACTTAAATCTAGTACTCTGATCTGATGAGGCTGAAAAGAGTTAAGTGTTCCCTTATGTAAGGAATCATCCTGAGAACTCAGCTGGCTGTATTTCACTCCACTTAGCTAAGAAAGAATTACATTAAACAATAACGTTAATAATTGGGTCTTATATAGTGTTTTTTAGGCAGAGATTTCACAGTACTTTACAAAGGAAAGGATTAGAAATATTTTAAAAGAGGATGCTATGAACAATCAGACTTTTGGGGGAAGCAAGACAGATTTATCATACTGAAAAACAATGCCAAGTGTTAGAGGAAAATTTTCCATAAAAACCCAGTATGGTATGTGTTATCTTACACTTTTCTCAAATAAAAACTGCCTTGAAGACAGACATGCATTTAAGAATTTTAACAGTGTAAGAAGAAAGCTGCTTTTGCACTTTGTTTCTGTCCACTCCAATGCATTCAGATTGAATTTAAGTGAAAAACAGCCATTGTATCTAATCTGAGAACTTTAGCATCATGTCATTTTTATTCATTAACCTCATATGACAGAATGTATGATGTAACAATCTAGGGCTTATTTTTGAAACAGACCACAACACAGCCTCCATTTTTACAGGCATATTAAAGTAGACAGATATTTTAAGAGCTACCTTTTGTATCCACAGTTGTAGAAACTACTATCTATGTAAGATGCGATCAAAGAGGTTTTATGACCCCAAGGTAGCTAATTTAATGGACAATGTTTTTTTCAAATCCTGGCATCCCTTTGTGAACTTGCAATCTTTTGTGGATGTAATTTAGATATTTAAGTGCAGATTTTGTTACAAAACACTGTTGGCACAAAAGGCCAGATCCAGTAAAAGCCACCAAGTGTAAAATATCAAGCATCTGATTTCTTAGTACTTTCTATTCTACAAATAGTGTATTCAACATTTGGAATATGGCCACAAAACCAGTCTCAGACATTACTTTAATTTTGCATCATATGATGCGGTGCTAAGACAATATCCACCAGCAACAGCAAAAAGCTGAAAAGCAATGATTAAAACAATGGCATCAAGGATTGAGGCAATTAGTTTAGCTTAATCTCTGAATCAAGGCTAACTACAGCTTCCTGACAAGACACACAAGAAGTTCAGAAAGGCTACAAGTTTGCAAGAAACTGTTGAGGGATATTTTTTATTATTATTTATTGCAGTGGTTGCTTGCCTTAAAAATATTCTGTGGTTCTTTGCAGTGTCTTGGTAAAGAAGGAGACGACTTTAATATCTACGTGAAGTAATATAGAGCACAAATGAGGCAAATTGCATGAGCTTATTACGGTTAAGGGTTCACATCAACAGCACCACCCCCAGCTCTTTGTGTTTGGTCATGCCCCTAAGTCTCCCATCTGCTCCTGTCTCAACATGCTCCAGGTTCCTGTTTGACAACCCAGCTGCTCCTTATTGACACCACCTGGGTTCCTGTGCAGCTGATCTCATTGACACTCCCACCCAGGTCCCTATGACAATACCCTCTGGGTCTTCAGTTTCTCTTTTCTGATTCTCCAGGTTTTTCAGCCCCTTTTCACCTATGTTCTCTGGGTCCAATAGCTTGATGATAACCCTGGGGACTTCAGCTGCTCCTTATCCACATCTTCCAAGTCCTCCTGGTCACCCTTTTCTTGGTGTCTTCCCTTCCTTATCATATTTTCATCATGTTCAGAAGTTGTGCATTCCAGAGTAAAGCAGCTTTTGTGGTTTGATCATATACTTCTGGTTTCTATGGCTTTTCAGTCAAGACAAGCCTCCTTGTAAAGCCTGCAACAATATTCAGTTTGGTATTGGAACTGAGCAGCCATCTTTACCCTGGTAGTTACAGAACTGTCAGTCAGATATTGATCCTGGGAAAGATAAGAACAGTTTATATAGGACTCAATTAATAAAGAATTAAAGTAGGGTAATATAATTAATGCCAATCAATATGGGTTCCTGTCAAACTAACTGGATATCTTTTCCTGATGAGAATACAAGTTTGGTTGATATAGTGTTAATGTTATATACTTAGACTTCTGGAAGGCATTTGATTTGGTACTGCACAACGTTTGGATTAAAAACTAGAATAATATCAAATTAACATGGCACACTTTGAATAGATTAAAAGCTGGCTAACCAATAGCTCTCAAAATGTAATCCTGAATGAGGAATCATCATCAAGCGAGTGTTTGTAGTGGGATTCTGCAGCGACCAGTTTTGGCCCTACACTATTTAAACATTTTTATTAGTGACCTAAAAGAAAATGTAGAATCATTGAAAGTTTGCAGATGACACAAATTGGGGTGGGGTAAATAATGAAGAGGTCAGGTCACTGATACAGAGCAATCTGGATTGCTTGTAAGCTTAGGACAAGCAAACAATATATGTTTTAATATGGCTAAACGTACACATATACATTAAGAATGATGAATGTAGGCCATACTTACAGAATGGGGGACTCTAGCCTGGGAAGCAATGATTCTGAAAAAGATTTGGGGGTCATCATGGATAATCAGCTGAACATAAGCTTCCAGTGAGAGAGAGTGGCCAAAGGAGCTAATGCAATCCTGGGATGCATAAACAGGGAAGTTGAGAGTAGGAGTAGAGAGGTTTTTTTTACCTTTGTATTTGGCACCACTGCTAGAATACTGTGTCTGCTTCTGGTACCCACAATTCAAGAAGGATGGAAATAAATTGGAGAGGGTCGAGAGAAGAGCCATCAGAACAATTAAAGGATAAGAAAACAAACCTTATTGTGAAACTCAAGGAGATCAATCTATTTATCTTAACAAAGAGAAGGTTAAGGGGTGACTTGATTACAGTCTATAATTACCTACAGGGGAACAAATATTTGATAGTGGTTTCATCAATCTAGCTGAGAAAGATAACACAATTCAATGACTGGAAGTTGAAGCTAGACAAATTCAGACTGGAAATAATGTATACCGGTACTTTTTTAACAATAAGGTAACTAACCACTGAAGAAATTTACCAATGATCATGTTGGATTCTCTATCACTAGCCATTTTTAAATAAAGATTGGATGTTTTTCTAAAATATATGATCTAGGACTTTTTTCGGGGAAGTTCTATGGTCTATGTTATATAGGAAGTCAGACTAGATGATCAAAATGATCCTTTTCTTAAAATCTATGAATAGTTGTCCTAATAATTATATTAAATTAAAGCTGAAAGATCATTATACAGAACACAGACCATAATATTTAATCAAGCCCATAACTTATTGGTTGAGCTAGAACTTTTCAGAAAGACACTAATCTTGATTTGTTAAAAAGAATGAATGTAAGTTATGGAAATCATGAAGCAGTCTGATTATTTCTGAGCAGAAGTCTCTTCCTGAGTGCTTGTCCAGATGCAGGACTTATTGCATGGCTAACTGGGTTGTAAATCTATAGTGCAAGTAGAGGCATTTTGTCTTTGTCGGTGATCTGGTGCAGCAGACAACTGCCTCAGCCTTTCCTACTTGTTCTTCCTCACAGAGCATGGCTCCCCTGCCTGTTCCAACCTGACAAACTTCTGATTAGCTGAGAGAAAAATTCCCTGAGTTTTGATTGGCTGGATTAGGGAGTAATTGTACTATCCAAACATCTGTTTATCATTCCTCCTCCCTTCTGGTAGAAAGACAAGAATGTTTTTTTCAGAATCCATCACATTACACCTCTACCCCGATATAACGCGGCCCGATATAACACGAATTCAGATATAACGTGGTAAAGCAGCTCTCTGGGGGGGGCGGGGCTGCACGCTCCGGCGGATCAAAGCAAGTTCAATATAACGTGGTTTCACCTATAACGCGGTAAGATTTTTTGGCTCCCGAGAACAGCGTTATATCGGGGTAGAGGTGTATGTTGCTAATGATTCCCTTTGTCGTGCTATATTTTTTTAGGATTCTTTCTGATACTAAATACATTATTGCAAGAGGTGAATGGCTGTGAAAGATTGCTACCACATTTGTCAGACCATTTACCAGTTCTGTTAATGTTTCCTAAATACCACATATACCTGATGCACTCCCAGAAATTAATCAGTTCTTCACAAGTAATGTTGCTTATGAATGAAACCAATCTTACAAACCAGTTAAGAAATTCTGCAATTTTTGAAGCAGAATGCACTTGTTATACATTAGGACACCAGCAATTCATTTCTTTTGAGACTTGTATTTTCTATTTCACTAAAATCATTTAACAGAATATACTTTAGATGTACATATGGCATATCGTGTTGATATTTTCAAAGAGAAGACTGATAGACACAGGTATTTTAGTTAATGTGAAAGTACAAAATGACTACATTGCTACATGCAGTCTGTATAACATATGTTATTGATTAAATGATTAAATAAGCATGCAAGTTTTACTGGGACTAAATGGATAGCCAGCAGTGAGTTGTTCCCTCACCAGCAGTCTGTCAGTGAGGTTATATAAACATTCCATCAGACATTATGTAAAAGCATTAATGCGTTTTTTTCAGCTGATGTCCTTGGTTGCATTTCATATAAAATAAACTATTATAATGAATTATGATTTATCTTAACCTAGTTATAAATAAACAGTAAAAAGAAAATAAGGCAGTAAAAGGATGTATTCTCTGAAAATGTTGCACATTACCTATGTGGTGATCATACCTATAAAATATTATTTTGGGCTGAGATTCTCAAAGGAGTCTATGAGAGCTGAGGGATAAATTTGCAAAAGCTAGTTAGGTGCCTGACTGCCACTTTAAGTGCCAAAGTACACCATTTAGCCACCACAAACATTCTCAAAACCACTGCTCAACTGTCACCTAACCAGTCATTGGTGCCTACATTTTTGCCCGTGAGCATATTCAAAACTGTATAAGAACTGATATTACCCATTAGCTAATAAGCTGATTGGTGCCCAGACTGAATCCACAGCAGCAGTAGTCCCCTCCCTTGTCAGTCTGGCACCTGGAGACCCATACTAATTGGAGTTAGGTGCCTAAATACCTTTGAGGAGTGGGCCCTAAGCCCCATCACTTTCCTCTGCATTCCACTCCTGGGGAGTTTAGGAAACTCCCTGCTTAATTTGTTGGTTTCTGAGAATCTTTCTTGGATGCCTGACTCTCCCCATTCATTGTATGGGGAACCTGAGCACCTAATTCTGGGTTGGGGATTCCATTAGGTTGAAGGGCACCCACTGGTTAGGTATTGCAATGCTCAGCATTGCAACTACCTTTGGGGATGTAGCCCTGAGAGCCTCAGTTTCCTACATGCCTTTGAAAAATCTCACCCTTTGTTAACAATGGTTAATGTTATGCATACAAAAGATGCTAGGCCTTAATCTAGGATACAGCAAACCAAAGGTATTTACTCTGCTTCACAAGAGAATTTTAATGTTTGAAAGAGTTATCCCATAAATCACAAACTCATTTTGTTTTGCAAGCGGAACTTTCCTCTTTTTTTAAGGTGTGTTTTATACTATAATAGAGAATGATAATTTAGGGACAGATTTTCAAGAGAGCTGCTTGTCCAGCAGCTTTCACTGTGATATCTGAAAAACTGTCAGTTTCACATGACAAGAGGAATATCCTTTAACTGGGAGTTGTAAACTAAAGAATTTCATTGTTTTAACAGTTGGTTAGAACAAGAGAAGAATTTATATTAAACTAAGACTAGCATTACAAATTACTATCATTACACATGTGCTGGTGAGTACCTAGAGAAACTAGACATAGCTTTAAATCCTTGCCAGTATACTTGGTTTAATAGATGTGTGCATGAGTGAAAAATTTGAGAACTGACATTTTATATTTCTAACTTTTATGGTTACTACTGGTCAAACTGTTAACTGAAGTTTCCAATACTTTATTGACAAATTCATAAAAGATCTGTATTAACGATCCATAGTTACATTTTGGTTCCAAAACCAGGGCCTCAGTAGAATTTAGAATATATTCATCACTACATACTAACTCTGTGATAAGATTTATTGTGATGTGCTCTTTTACTTAATACATTTTAACATCCTGGTTTAAATTAATTCACATAAATTTTGTAAATATCATAAACCATCTTCATTTTACTTAAAGAATTTGTCTACAAGGAATCCATGAGAAATATGATACAGGTGAAGGTTTAGTTAAAACTACTTAACTGGTGTTTTATACCATATCTACAATAATGGTTTTATACTGCCTGCCACTATGTTAAAGGCTGTGTCACGTAAAGGGTTAATGGAAATATAAAACTACATTCTTTTGGCAGCAATGGGAAATATTCTGCTCTCTGTTTGGATGCCCTTAACTCCTAATAGGCTGCTATCTACTCCATCTTCAAAAGGATATTTTGCTGATTTACTTGTCTCACATGAAATGAATCGTTAATGACATAACAGTAAAACTGGCTTCAGAACATTTGATGCTGTGCAAATAAACGATTAAACTTCATGGCCTATTTCTTCATGTCATAATGAATTATGCCATCCTCAAAGAGATTACATGAATCAATAGGTTGCATGGATGAACACAATATGTTATGCTAAATATGTTATATTAAGAGAAGCAAAGTATAACTAAATTAGATTGTAAAATATCAGTTCCTTGCTGATCATTTTACCTGAAGTTGGCAGAAATAAAACAAGTTTTTGTGAATATGTACTATTTTCTTAGTATGCTGAAAACTACATATGATAGTAAAATTATACAGGAGTTGGTAACAGTAGTAATTTTTCCTTCCATTTTTGAAATATATCTGCTGCAAAAAGTTATATCTTGTATAGTGAAGGTATAAGCTATTGATGTAGGACTTGATTCTGTAAGGTGTTGCACACGCTAAATTTCCATGAACTTTAAGCCCATCAATATCTTTTCAAAAGATATGTGATAGCTCAAACAAAAGTCATAAGCTTGATGCAGAAATTGCTGGGTGAGGTTCTATGTTGAGCTGACTGGAGGATGACGAGAATTCCCTTTTTGCAACAACTTATGAGATTTCAGTATTGGGGGAGGGAAACTTTTGAACATTTCTTCAGAAAGAATGGTGTCAAAGTGTCTTTTCAAATTGAAGCCTGAGCTTTTGCTTTGGGAATTGTATTGAAACCAGTGTGTCTCTGTGCCATATTCTATGGCCTGGTGAGTAGGGCACTGGACTGAAATGTAGAGACCAAGGTTCAAGTCCCTGCTCCTTCCAGTTCCGAGTGATTTGAGATGAAAAGTTCCACTCCAAACCTGAATCTGTGGCACTGCAGGGACCTTGGTCTTCCCCAGCCCAAGGTCCCAACCACCAGACTATAGCTAGTCTCCCTGCCCAGTTTTGATGAAATAGCTTAGTCATGCATTACATTTTGCTGAAAATTTTCTGACCAGCTCTAGTTCATGGACCGTGTTATACAGGAGGTAACATCTCCTTCTGTCCTTAAAATATAAAATTATATGTGGTAAGTCTGATGCTTCCCAGGGATACACAAGGTTGACACACCCCTTCCTACCACTTGCCCCTAGTGTGACGAAGCTTTGTCTGTACCAGCCAGGTATCAGCTACCCGACTCCACTGGCCACAGGAAACACAAATGCTCCACCTCCAGGGCTACACTGGCTCATGATAGGCACACTCCAACCCCCAAGCCTTCCAAACATCCCGTAGGAGTTATCAGCCCCGGTCACAGAATTCACAGAACCACTGCTCCCAAAGGAGCAATACACACCAGCTTACCACTTTCCCTTAATATCACTTTGCTTAAACACACAGCACTTACATATGTTTATAGTGAAAACACATACAAATTTATTTAACAAAGTATAGAGATTAAAGTGATAGCAAGTAAAAGTATTGGCAAAAATGTTTACAGGTAACAAAATCATAGTATGCCTTCTAGAACCTACACTTAAGATACTAAGCAACAGAGGGTCCTGTGGCACCTTTAAGACTAACAGAAGTATTGGAGCATAAGCTTTCGTGGGTGAATGCCCACTTCATCAGACGCAAGTGATGATGAAGTGGGCATTCACCCACGAAAGCTTATGCTCCAATACTTCTGTTAGTCTTAAAGGTGCCACAGGACCCTCTGTTGCTTTTTACAGATTCAGACTAACACGCTACCCCTCTGATACTTAAGATACTGTCCTGTCTAACGAAGTTTAGCTCACCCAAAGCCTTTAGGACATTTTCCAGCCAGGTTGGCTGTGACTATCTTCAGATGAACATACTGACAGTTCAGCTAGCTTGGTGAAAGATCCTGGGTGTACCTCAGATCCCCCAGTTATATCCCCAAATTCCAGCATCTTATTTATAAACAAGATACCTCTGCTGTTTTTGTTTGGGTTTTTTTGCTGCAGATCTTCTTGCATGCAAATTCACTGTATCTTCATTAACTTCAGTCTCAGTAATGCAAATAGACTTACACTGTGAGATGCAAAATGGCCAGTCAGAGAGATAAGTGTCTACTTCCCCCTGCCTGAATAGAACCTGTTTATCACCTTTGGGCAACCTGTCTCAACTCACATACCTTAAGAACATAGTTTTCAATATAGATATGTAATTCCTTAAATATTCATCCATCCATTTTACAAACATTTTGATGACCATTATGCTACTGACTCTCAGAAGAGAGCTTACATGCCACCCTCTGGCAAACTGTTATGTAGATATTGGACCCTATGAATCTCTGTAAACCACTATGTAGACCTTATGCTCTTACCTGGTTTGCACCAAGGATTCCCTGGGTCATAGTAAGTACTCAGTAACCTCTTGGATGTAAGAATGGTAAGTATGAAGTTTTGCATCTGCTACCACAATCCTGTGTATTGTGAAAAAGTTATTCCATCACTATGGGATAAACTGGAAGAAATGTACAACTATTTAGCATTCCCATATTAGTGATTTATGTAAGTCTATGACAAGTGTGATCTAAATGAGCTAAACAATTATTAAAAAGTTGCAACTGCATTTTCATGCAGTATATTTGCACAATCAAATATTGTGCATTCTAATGTAGATAGGAAGTGATACACAAAAGTAATTAACAGCACAACTGCAAAGATTTAATATAGCTATGAAAAGTTAGTCAAATGTTTAGGGCTTTTTTTATTCATAGGCCACACGTTTAAATCCTACAGGGAAAAAAAAATAAACATTTTGATAATGAATAGCTACAGAAGACACAGACTGTCAGCTATCAAATGTTAATTCATTTTTTTCTAGTGCCTGCCTTCCAAAATAATGTTCTATATTAATGTAGGCTTGTCCAATGTAGGTCAGTGATAGCTCATTTTGCTTTAATTACATTTTCATGTACTCTACAGTACAAAGTTAACTCCTTCATATTCCCCATAGTATTGTAGAATTCTGTTTTCTAACAGAGGAAGAACAGTGGAAAAAGCACAGGCCAAGGAGACAAAGGTGTGTTCTAATCCCATCTTTTACACAGTCTTGTTTACATTACGTTGGTAAAGTCATTTAACCTCTCTCTGCCTCAGTTTGCCCTCCTGTAAAATATTTTTTTCAAATGTATTTAAGGTAAGTATTGTATGGCTTGATCAATCAATGCTTGCAAGCATATTGAGAACTCACATAAAAGGCACTTTTTTATTTTTATTCACTTGAAAAGCCAAAAGACTTTTTGAGGTTTTCCCCCCAGACACATTTCTTTCCTCATGTAGGTTTGAATGAAAGCATAAGACTTGAAAGCACAACATGTATTTCACTGTTCGTTTTGGCAGAGTGTATAAAACGCTCTACACTCATGAATGGGATCAACATTTCTGTAATTCTTGAAAATAAGTTCTCCCCCACTCCACAGTATATTCATTGGTGGAGATAACTGAGAATTCATCTTCCTTTCTCAGCCTTACAATATCTATATCCTGATATAAGCACATGGGATTGTCAACACAGCACTGCTTATGCCCGTAAAAGGCAGATCATATAAAAGTGACCCATAGTGATGAAAAAACTTTCCCACATTGGTTTCCCTTTCAGAGC
Organism: Emys orbicularis; assembly: GCF_028017835.1. Classification (NCBI taxonomy): domain Eukaryota; kingdom Metazoa; phylum Chordata; order Testudines; family Emydidae; genus Emys; species Emys orbicularis. The sequence goes on along the minus strand of NC_088687.1, from coordinate 76,590,848 downwards.
TTTCTCAAGGTTGGGTGGTATCTCCTCATAAGCTCTTAGATGGAGATCCACAGGCTGTGTGTTCATGGTGGTTTTAGACTAAGTTTTTTGTTTTACATTTATTTACTTATTCTAGTCTGATGGTAAAACCCAAGTGTATTAGTGAATTTTGTTTTAATCCCTGAGCTGACTGTATTAAAACCAGGTTACTTACTTGCTATAAAGGTTATTTTCAAACATATGTCAGGTGTGTTTTGAACTTCTCTACTTGTGCCTATCCTTGGTTAATTAACAACACCTACATTTTCTTCTCTTTGGGCAGATTTCCCAGAACTGAAACAGCAAGAAAGAGACACAAGATATAGGATTTTGCTAATAGTATAATGCCTGTAGGTGTTAACAGATGTGACTGAGCCTGCTTTAGTAACTTTTTCATCATGTGGAACTTCTTGCAGGAAACTTGTCACTTTCTGAATTCTCCAGATGTGTCTTCTTAGTACATGTTTGACTGGCACCTATGTTATACTAAAACTAGAATTCTATCTTGTTGAGTTGGCAAAATGCCACTCTAACAGATGGCAATGAGTATCCTAGATAAGAAGTATGTACAACATTTAAAATACAACAAGCTGCATTTCCAGACAAGAATATTGAAACAGAGATGCATACAGCACTTCTGGACTGATTGTTATGGTAATATGTCATCATCTGGAATCTATGCTGCAGCAAACATATGAAAATTCAGCTGTAATGATGGGCCAAACTGGAACCATCTTTCATCTGAACTCTTTAAAATTTAGGGGAGGGGAAGAAGAAAGTGATTCCAGCCCTGGGTGCAGACTTTCCCCTTCAATGTGACTCCAAGTCATATCTAGAACTGAAAAGGACATTTTTTTTGTTCTGGTTCACACATGGCTACAGAAATTACAACAGCACCTGTTCTCACAAGATTTGGCCTTTTTTGGACTGAAATATCATAAGAACAGCTCACAAAATGTTGGCACACTAGAATCTAACAGAATTTTAGCTCAGATTTGGCCCAAGATTTGAACCTTAAACTCCAGCCCAGAATTAATCCAGATTCCCACCCACCTCCATTTGTGAATTAATTTTAGTTTTCAGCATGGGGTAGGAGAAAGTCGACTGTCAAGATCGGAGTGGCTTTCTAGAGTATACAAAGGTTGTTCTGCCCCCGCATGTCCCACCCACAAGAATAGAAGGAAAATATATTTTCATTTCACATCAGCATTGATAAAGTGTTTTGCTGTTGCTGTGTTTTTGTGCATCTGTAAAATACTGTATTTTCCAAGATGAACGTGCACACCAAACATGTTAATGTTGCACTGATACTGCATCAAAACACTAGAAAGTGGTTGCAAACTATGAGGCTCCCCAGTCAGATTTCAAGAAACTATTTGTAGTGGGAGAGGTTTGGATAGCTATATATTTGGACAGGCGTGCCAACTTCTAACTCCATGGAAATCTTTAGGGAAGAGCGTTCCCAATTCTTCAGAGATAGGAACCTTACTGCAGGATGATTGCCCCTTCTTCACTCCTTTGCTGGCCATCCTACCCTCCCTCAAATTATTTCAGAAGGGAATGTGTGACCAGCCCCCTTGCAGCAGCCATGGAAGCGAATCTGCAGCAGTTAATGGTGTTTCAAGAATGACTAACTCTCTTTTGAATTTCCTCTTGGAAATCTGTGAACTGAATGGTGGATGATGCATCAGAACAATTTCCTGCTGCTTCCTCACCAGGCCAAATCCTTTGAAGCTCCACCCTACAGAATCCAAGGAAGAGAAGCGCACCCCCACATGCTTGTGTATCTGCAAAGTCAGTTGCACCTCAGAGGAGTCCCTTTGCATGCCTAATGATCCAGGCTTAAATGCAACAAATATACTGTAACAGGAAATAAATTCTTTCTTGCACTGTACAGGGAAACACCAACTACATTTGTTTATACAAAAATGCTAAGGTTGCACAAGCATTCTGAAATGAATATAACTTGTGTATCTACCAGACCTTCATACTCACCATCATTGTATGGTATGACATATTCAAATACAAACCACCCATGCAATATACTGTATCTAACAATGATTTGTAATAGCAAAGTTGTCAATCACTCCTTATACAAACATATTTTTCATTTGTTGTACAATATTAAACCTTCCCCTCCCCCACTACTTACAGTGATAACTACGAGGAAGCGTCCCACATTTTATTTCTTTGGCGCAAGCTCTAAAAATAGCCCTTCTGTTGCTTTTGCAGAAAGACCTAAATTACAATGTCAGGTTTCACAATGTGCTTTGGAGAAATAAGCATCTACATTGATAAATTGCTCAAAAAATTTTTAATCGCAATTGTTAGTTTCCAAAATACAGAGCATTAAATTCTGCCACCCTAATTTGCTGAGTGTTGTATCTTACTTTGCAAGCAATCCCATCTCCCTCAACAGGACTATTTATGGACTAAGGTTCTAATCAAAACCACAGTAGGTAAAACAAAACTAGGCATGAGCCTGAGCTGCAAGGTTTAGATTTTTATCCCATTTCAATGGTGTTTGCAATGGAGTTCTATGCTTGGCCCATTTTTGTGATAGGACCAGTGGCAAAATTCAGATCAAGAGTGACCTCTTGATTCAGAATGTTCTTCCCTTCCACGTCTAAAGGCAGAGATTTGGTTCAGATCTATATTTCACAAAACTTTGTTTAATGACTTTATTTTATTACTATGAGAGGAAAAAAGCAAACAAGCAGAAGCTTGGTTGATCCACTAAGGTTTGGCTTGAATTTGAGAAGAATCCGAAGAAGTGGGTTGTAGCCCACGAAAGCTTATGCTCTAATAAATTTGTTAGTCTCTAAGGTGCCACAAGTACTCCTGTTCTTTTTGCGGATACAGACTAACACGGCTGCTACTCTGAAACCAGAAGAATATGATTGTCTGAAAACTCAGTATTTGGCTATACCTAGATTTTGTTCAGTATATTAATGTAACAACAATATAACCACTACTCTGTGGGCTAAATCCTTACTATTGAGTATTACAACAGCACAGTATTGAGAAAGGAGAAATTGTGACTGAAGAGACAACCACAAAATGTTACTTTTCCAAAGAGCAGAATAGAAACTTTGTCTATACAGAGCGCACAGATATTTTTCAAAAAAGTTTCCATCTTAAAGATTCACATTAATATATGGAAATATACCTATCTCATAGAACTGGAAGGGACCCTGAAAGGTCATCAAGTCGAGCCCCCTACCTTCACTAGCAGGACCAAGTACTGATTTTTGCCCCAGATCCCTAAGTAGCCTCCTCAAGGATTGAACTCACAACCCTAGGTTTAGCAGGCCAATGATCAAACCACTGAGCTATCCCTCCCACCAAGTAAACTGTATGGAACACAATATATTCACTATGTCTAGGAAGTATAAATTGACCCTGCTTGGATTTGAACCTGTGGTTTCAGAGATTAAGGCATCTCAATATATTCAATTTCAGTGTGATTGGGCATTCACTTATGCCCCCTCTGGCAGATCTATAGAGCTGCAACAGATATAGCTCAAACAAAATAGCTCATTTGAGTTTCCGATCAAGGCTATTTGGTCAGAGAACTAATAAATACAAATTAATCTGAGGAAGAAAAAAATTGGACTACATTGTGAGATCCATACAAATTTGTCCCTGTATTCTAACATATTAAACAAAACTTATTTAAACAAAAACTGAAGAGTCTTGGAATTTAACGCATTCAGGAACATTATAATTAAATTATCCTGAGCAGTCTATAAATCTATACTCTAAAATGGTTTACACACACTAGAGGTGAATTTTTACAGTACATTTTTAAAGCAAGACTGATTGTAGGTAATTCCTCCTCCCAATTTAGAGTGTAATTTCCCTCCCTCCCACACAATAAACAGGATGTGGGCTGTAATCTTAACTCATCTAATATCTCCAGTAAAAATATCACACCATTCTCCACTACTGCAGTTTCCCAATGTAATCTACTAATAGGTATTTGCTGTCTTTTCAGAATTATAGTTTAAGTTGTGCTCAACTTGACTCAAATCATAAGAGACTTTGGTTCAAATTAAAGGTCTGAACATAAATAGTATAAATCATTGAAATCATTCTCCCAGGAAGTGTAACATTCAATACAAAATATACATATAATCTCCCATTTCTGCTGCCATTAGTCAGCAGACAATCTAGCCCTACATGCCTTGTTCCTTCAGCAAAAAAGCCGGGGGCCAAATCCTAAGGCCTTACTCTGTTTTTATATAGTCCTTACTCAGACAAACTCATTGAATGAAACCCTGGCCCCCGTTAACTGAAATGACAAAACTCTCAATGACATCTTTGGGAACAGGATTTCACACATTGACTCAAATAGAACTCTGGGTGGCCATGGTGGGAACAAGGATCTGCATTGGTGGATCCTGGTACAGGAACAGGGCTCAACCTTGAACTGCCTTGAGACAAACTCTTATGAGATCTCCAGGTCCAGCTAAAAATCAGGAATTGACAATTCTACGCAGAGGAAAAAAGTTTAGAATGTCAAAAGCTCATTTGCCAAATATTTTAATGAAAATAAAGTGACTGGTACAACAGAAATCCATAAAAATAGCACTGCAGAATTAAAACCAAGCTGTGCTTACTAAGCAAAGGGAAATGCAAGAAATGGGGGGGGGGTTAAAAAGTCAAGTGATTTCTTACTAGTTAGTGTTCCTTCTGCACATGCCATGAAGTCAATATATAAACAATACTTTTAAGACCAATCCTAGCCGACTGCCCATATCTTCTTACCACCTGTAGTTTCTAAGAGTTGTGACTGTAATCCATTCATACAGCTTTAATTGTGGACTATCATTAAGCATATTTGTCCATTGTCCCTTTGGTAATGAAGTTACATCAGATATGTTCCCAAAAAACAAAGGATTTAATAGGCACCATATTTTTCTGAAACAGCATTGCAGAATTTGAGCCTCTCATTTGATAGACAAAATGAATAATCCCAATTTAAGATGATACTTCTGACTTATTATATAGATGCTTTCTGCCCCAATCTCCAGCAAATGCTCCATGAATGGAGCTCATTTATTTCAACTGGAAATTTGTACTTCAGTTTCTAAAATATAGTCACCAAAACACGATTCATTGGTTCCAAGAGAACGTTAACCACCACATAGTCCAAGTGTAGTCAGTTGTGCCTTTTCTTTTTAGTTTTGATTTTGAGTGATAGTTATAGCCAGATCTTTTCAAGGTTGGTAAATCTGGTTTGGATATGATATGTTTATTGGAACATTCATGATGACATAAGAATCTAGTTTACAGTGATGAACTGCAGCTCTTCTGCTAGTGTAATTTGCAGAAGATTAAGCCAAAACAAACTCCATATTTTGTTATGACAGTGTTTACATTAGCATTCTGCAAACTACAGTTTAGAAACATGCAACAGCTTCATTTTTGAACACTAAAAGAATTGAGAACAATTGTATATTTACTTTGCTGCACGTAAAATTGCACTGGGCAATGAAATTCAGGAAATATTTTTCATGTTACTGACAATTAAATAAGACTACAAGAAACATTCTAGACAAAAGCTGAAGTTTGCTGCAGTAAGAGAGTCTGTATCAGCATTTTTTATTTTACTGAACCTGATCTTCTAGAACTATTTATATTGGCACTTAATTACCAGGTGAAGCTAAAAGTGGTAGTTAGCTTTTGAATAAATTAAGTGAAGGTGAAAGAACCAAGAGCTTTTTAAATAGCTTTAATACATGTTATTTAAATGTGTGGGGGACAAAGGAAAAAGGGGGTACATCAGACTAGCAATTCTGCTTGAGTAAGTGTTGGACATGGCTGAGGCAGTGAAGGGTGGGAATCTTTGCTAAGGCCAAAAAGGTGGGATGAGGTGTGAGTTTTGATCCAGAGTGGATCTGTTGACTGCTGATTGTGGGGGGAGGAAAGAGAAGCATGTTTTGATTAAGTTTGTGGGAAGAGTGGGACAGTTCTGTCGTGATTCAGTTATAGTCAGACATTACCTATGATGCAAAATATTTTTGCATCTGCTTTAAGTTGACATTTGAAGGTCATTTATAGAAACGGATAGTAGAATGAAAGCTGCTACAGAAAATGAAACATGGAAAAACATCCCATGTACATGCAGATTTTGACTGTATTCTGGATACCTTTTTTTTTCTACAGAAGCTCTCTCTCATAATTGAGTCATAGACCAAAACAAATATCAATCCCCCCCCCCCTCTTTCCTTTTGTAGGATCATTTTAAAAATGCAGGAAATAAACTTCAAGTCTGGAGAAATGTTAAGATTTGAAAAACATGAATATGATCTATAACTCTTTGCGGTAGGCTACTAACAAGATCATGATAACAAAATATGCAAAAGTGTCCCCTTCTCATTCTGGCAGCAGTGATATTCTTTGGTACATAAGTGGGGGTGACTGCATTCTGCACAAAATCGTATGTGCTATCAGTCAGAACTTGAAGGTGATCTACTAAAGGGGAAAATCATTCGGTTTGTGCCTTTTTTGGTTCTTGATAACTTATGAAGTTAGCTGTGAACTACCATTTGTCTTCAAATACTTTACGTTTCATGCCACCCTAACATGCAGGAAAAACTCTCAGTCAAAAATCCCTAAAGCCACCATGGTATAAAGTCCTTCAAATTCGTCCTCAAAAAACTCCCCTGTGCTATATGATACAGAAAACTGCCATTCGATAATAGCTAGGCAAATGTGAGTTGTGATCATTATTCCTGAGTGGCTAAACATTGCATGCACAGCTATCCTTTGTCACCTCATTATCTCCTACCCATTCCCCCGCCCACTTGTTTATCTTTTATACTATAAACCAGGGATGGGCAACTGGTGGCCAAAGGGCCTCATCCTCTGCTGGTTTGATCAAAATATCCCACACACCCGAGACATGGGGCATTTTTTATTTTTGGTTCCTTCGGGCCATGGATAGCTGAGATTTATGATAATCAAGGCACTTGAGTTTTAAAGGTGGCTAGATACACGAAAGTGTCTGCAAATGTTTTAAAGCATTCACAAGTATTTTTTTCTGCAACATATCTTACATATACAAAATACATGATGGTGTGGTGTTTTCATGATATTGTATTAGGCCTTCCTTTACCACTCTTATAATAATTGAATTCCCAAATACTCTGAGATTTGTGCTGATACTTAATACATTCTACTTAGCGATGTCGTGTCAGTTGAATCTCCATATCAGTGATGAAGCAAGTACAATCTGTGACCTTCCACAAAATAAAAAATAAAGCCAAACTGAACAGGCTTAGAGTTGAAAAAAATAATTATGGATATAGGCTCCTCTCTTCCAGAACTGACAAATGACATGCATAGTTGCAAAGTTCACATCTAATCTCATTATAAAGACTGACAGCAAAATAGACTGAATTGGTTTAATTTGCTTGCTGCGCACACATATAGATATATCGCCTGTTCTGTACTTTTAACAAAAAACTGAAACTCTAATACAATGTTCAGCATGAATGCGATACAATTTACCGTTGAATAATTTGCTAGGGCATTTCTTTATTTACAACTTGATAGATTTGTTGTAGATTGTATTTTTGTTAACCTTGCAGAACAGAATCTAAAACGGTCTCTCTACAAAATAATGGTGTGAATCAGAACACTTCATCTTGAAGAACAGACAATAGACAAAACCCCTTTTGGAAATTCCAGTTTAGCACACAGTCAATGACCACAGATGCTCAGCCTCAGCTCACTCAACTCCTGGATTTTGAAGCAAATATGTACTTAGTAGACAAAAGAAAAAGGGGGGGGAGAGCAGTGTACTTAAATCAATTGCACATGCTGGCACAGACTTGGAGCTTAGATAATTCCAGTCCTCATTCACACTGAATACGTTCAGATGTTGAACATCTCATTATTATGATCACCACTTCTGTATTAAGATCATACTATCACATTTACCTACTAATTCAGGGCCCAATTATCAACCATCCCTCCCACTAAATAACACTAGTAGCCCTATAAAAGAAGGATATTCTTGTATAAAATGGTGATAATGCTACTTTCCTTCATCACATACAATGCTGCAATGCGAAGTCTCTTAAAAATTGAGGTGCTCAGACACTACAGTAATGTATATCTTGAAAATGTATATCATTATGTAGCTTAATGTATATCTTGAAAAAATGATTTCAGTGGGACTACTTGCATTATTCAGTGTTATGCAATGTGAGTGCAGGTTGCAGAGCAAACACCCATATTTCTGTTCTTATTTAGCTGCTTTATTGCCACTAACCTTCAAATCATCATCATCTAAGTTGGCTTCCATTCATTCCAGTATGCTCATGAGCTATGCACTGAATCATGTAGTTTTATAAAAGTTTGTGTTCAGGTTATAACTATCAGTATTTTTTCTCTTAAAAAAACCAGCTATATTTGAACCTTCTAAAATTTTTCCTCAGTTATGCTCCTACAATCCCACCATGGGCAGAAAATAGCTCAGTATTCCTTTTAATATGATGTCCAGTTGAAAAGGAGGAAACCATATTTGGACATCTGTCTGTTTGATGGTATACAAACAGTCTGACTCCTATCTCCTTTCCAAAAGATTTATTAAATACACTAACTTGGAAGCCAAAAGGGAACTTAAGTGGCAAAGATATTTTTTATCTGTACCTGTTATTTATAGAACTATATACTATCTCATAACTTCCCACTGTCAGCTCTCATCTCGTGTCAGCTTAAATCCTGTTTTACAGTTACATGATTATATATATATATGCTGCTTGCCTATAAAATATATCATATTTCCCTTTAACATTGCTCAGGAAAATGATATTCACAAGAGAACCTAGATACACAAAATAAGTAGTTAAATCTGTTTTTTCCCTTAGGAAATGCTGTAAAGATTATTTTAACACTCCGGTAAGTCTGTGTTCATTGGCTGACTTTTGTATCATCAATAGGTTGGGTCTTGGATCTTCCCATAAAGCGTTATGAATTGACTTAGCAGTTTCTTAATGTACACATTGTAAAGGTATTTCATAACTAGATCATTCTGTATGATGCAAAATAATTTCAATTCAAATTTTTAAGTACATTAGGTTTGGCCATGCTCATGTTTCTTGTACACTATTCGTGAATATTCAAATGAGTAAATTTTCCTGACAGAGTTTTGATTTCCAGTGAAGTTATGTTAAAAGACATCCTTGGAAATCAGATTTTAAATGTGTATGTGTGTGTATTCATGCTGAACACTCATCCCAGTTAGAGAGCAGAATTACCATGTCACTTATCTGACTAATCACAACACAGCTGAAATTTTGAGTATTGAATATGTAGGATCATGCCACAGAGTTTAAAGAATAAAAGTATTTCTCATATATATTTAAACAAATATATTAAAGGAAATTGTGATTTGCTCATGTTATTCTGTAACAAGAAAGATTAAATTTGTAAGCTATATTGTTTGATGCAAATTGTTTGCTCACAATGAGATTAATTTAGGTCACCTTCTCTGTCTCTCTAGTTCAGGGGTCGGCAACCTTTCAGAAGCTGTGTGCCAAGTCTTCATTTATTCACTCTAATTTAAGGTATCACGTGTCAGTAATACATTTTAACGTTTTTAGAAGATCTTTCTATAAGTCTATAATATATAACTAAACTATTGTTGTATGTAAAGTAAATAAGTTTTTTTAAAATGTTTAAGAAACTTCATTTAAAATTAAATTAAAATGCAGAGCCCCCCCGGACCGGTGGCCAGGACCCGGGCAATTCGAATGCCACTGAAAATCAGCTCACGTGCCACCTTCGGCACGCATGCCATAGGTTGCCTACCCCTGCTCTAGTTTATAGAGTAATTTGTTAAATGAATTTATACTTACGTTTATATTACAAAATTATTTAAACTGACCAAAGCAAGGTCATAAAAGTTTAGACCGATGCTCACCTCTCATCTCTTACAGTAGTTATTCTTTTCTTTCACAGCAGTATCAATGTTATACTCCATTTTAAATTTCCATTTTGTCAGTTTGCTTTTGTCCATCTGTAATTCACACTTAATTCACAGTTGGTTGTGCATTGTTAAAGAACTGTAAACTGGCCTTAAACTTTGAATTTTCCTGCTTTTGGCAGTTTGTGTTGAACCTTAGCATTATTTAAAACCATTAGTTTTCCTTTATGAAATTTGTTACATTTAAATTGCAGTTTATTCCAATGGACGGCTTTGAGAACTATCTGGCAATGGAAATCTTCACTTTACATTAGGTACATTTTGATGTGCCTACTAATGTTGAAAGCATGTGACCTTTACCCAATAATTTGTATTTTTTAAAAACTGGATTTTTTTTACTTGAAAAATCATCTTCTTTCCAAAGTCATTTCATGGATCACTGACAAAAGAGATTGCAATGGCTCCTTGTAATCCTAAAAGTCTTAGGTATCAATCCAGCTTGTGTGCATGAGTGGAAAGTTACCTCACATGAAAATAGCTTTTAATTTTTAATAAAGTCCCATAAATACCCTTAAAAAGGGCATGAAAAATATTTCCAAATGGGATCTCCAATAAGGTGAATATTTTCAAGGTTGAAACAAAAAAAAAAACTTTCATGAGTATGCAATAGTATATAACAAATATCACCCAAATGATTTGAAGTACTAAAACAATACACTCCAATTTACAATGAGTCTGCTTGAATAAGTCATTCTAACATCTCAGTGTGGTATGAAGTCTTGAAGAAAATGTCTCAGCACCATATGTTCTCAGAAGGATTCATTATTCTCACAATTTAAAGAATAACCAATACAGCTTTATTTGTCTCCCATCTGAACACTAGATATGACAATGCAATGTCTCCAACAATATCCTCTCAGTACTGGTGATGGAGGATCATGGTCAATAATGGCAATACTGCAATATGGATGTCATCATCCGGTTAACACAAATGTGTGAATGAAATTAGTTCCTAGATGAAGGGCAGTTGGCTTAAGCTCAAATGCAGCAGGATTTCTATGGAGGAGGGAACACTAAAGAATTGCTAGAAACCATGGACTTCACCTGCTATTGAAGGGATGCAGGATTTAGACACTAAAATAACCAACAGAATATGGGAACCCAATCTTGGTCTTAGCCCATAGGAGATTTTTCTTGGGGGGGGGGGGGGGAGGAGAAGAGATGGAGAAAAAAAATCCTTCAACCTTTTTAAGTTCAAAGATCAAAATCTATTCCCTCTCCTCTCTGCTTTAAAATCCAAATTTTCACAGTGACACTTATCTGGTGCTTTCATTACTGGAATAATGATGGTTTTTTTATTGACAACTTTGGCACATATAAAAAGCTCTCCACAACTAAAGACAATAGTAACAGAAAGCTCTCAACTTTCTCATAGCAATTTATAAAGATTTAATGACAATACAGAGAACCATTACATTAAAACAATTTCTATTGCAATCAGCCAAACTTCTCCTTTAAATCTCTCCCTTTTCTGAAAGTAGAGTTAAAAGTTTAGTTGGATATTTTCCACTGCAACAAGGACCATTAAAAAGAGAATAGTTCCCTAGTAACGGAAAGGAAGTCAGAGAATATTGTTCACCGCCCATACAAATTACACCATGATCCTCTTCATTGCACAATTATATTCTTTCAGTTGTGATACAATAAATGATTGATGGGCAAGTTCAAATAATGTGCTAAGCACTAGCTGCATGTTTAACAACTTTTTTGTGTGTGGCTCATATAAGACTATGTGGGTGCAGCTGCTGACTAGGTAAATGCCAAATCTAAAACAGATATGTATATACCAAACAATTTCTGCAAGATCTGAGTGAATCCTTCCCTCAAACTAGTTCAATTTTGGATAAACGAACGGCACTGGGCTAAATTCTGATCTAATTTACATCAATCTAAATCCAGAGGAACTCAACGGAAGTCAAAGGAGATACTCCAGCTATACACTATGTAACAGATCAGAAACTGACTCAGGTTTTCCTCTTGTAATACTCTGTTTCAACATTAGCTCACTCATCCAATGTGACTACATCCAAATATGTTCTATTTCTTTTCAGAACATGAATGTACCATGGTAGAAAATCAATCATTTATTTAATTTGGAACGGTTATAAAAAAGATTAGCTATAATGTTTTTTTCCTGAAATATTTAGAACTTCTTGAATATGGAGATATTATTCTTTATGCAGTAGAAACAAGATCTGAATCATATTGTATGAAAAAAAAATCTTCTCGATCCTATAGCCCCAATGGCAGGATGACTCTACTAGAACTGGTTTCCTTTAAAATGCTGTTTCAGATTTTTGAGGAAGACAAACCATTCTGTACTGGTGCCACATTTTTCCTTAGGTCTCTTGTGACATGTTTCTCAGCTGCCAGGCCCAAAACAGTCACTGCATCCAAACCTCCTTCCTCTGCTCTCAAGCTTTCCCTTCTCCCTCATGTTCTCTCCAACTTCTCTTCTGCCTATATGCAGGTCTTCTCTTTTCCTTCAATTCACACTCCTCCTACTACTGTAAAGCTATGCCACAGGCCTAAAGCAGCATTTTCCAATGTGAACCCTACTATTGCTACCATCGCCTTTCCAAGTGATGTCCTATGGAAACATCACTCACTGCTGCTACTTCACTGTGTCAAGTTCATCCCATTCACCTACATATTCCTACCTTTGTATGGCCAAATTCAGCCCTGACATAAGTAGTTGAATTTGGTCATATTCCTATCACCTTCAGTAGGAGTTGAATCCAGGCATACCAGGGCTTGGCATTGTTATATACTGATTCACTGGTCTACAATTTTTGAGAAGTCATCTGCTTCAGAGATAAAATGTGCTATTTATTATGTATTTTGATGTGCTGAATTCAAATATGACAATTAAAACAACTGATTGGCTACTGTTTCTAAGATATTTAAGTTTTTACATTTTATGTCTATGTATATAGTGTAGATAGTAGAGTTTTAATCATAAATTGTAAACCTAGGTCTTTTCATGTGTTTATGGTTACTTTACATGAGAATATTTCACCTGTCCTGTTTATGTAACACTTTAAAAATCAGCAAAAGGGTTATATAAATAAAATTTATTATGAAACAAAAGGCAAAAAACTATTCTGTACATAGTTTAGTCCTATTCGGTGTCTACTCGGCGCTTCTTGGCTTGTCTCTTGTATTCATTAAATGGAGCATCTCTTGTCACTGTCCAGCAATAGTCTGCAAGCATTGATGGGCTCCATTTGCCCTGATAGCGTTTCTCCATTGTTGCAATGTCCTGGTGAAATCGCTCGCCGTGCTCGTCGCTCACTGCTCCGCAGTTCGGTGGAAAAAAATCTAGATGAGAGTGCAAAAAATGTATCTTTAGTGACATGTTGCAACCAAGGCTTTTGTATGCCTTGAGGAGGTTTTCCACCAACAACCTGTAGTTGTCTGCCTTGTTGTTTCCGAGAAAATTTATTGCTACTAACTGGAAGGCTTTCCATGCCGTCTTTTCCTTGCCACGCAGTGCATGGTCAAATGCATCATCTCGAAGAAGTTCACGAATCTGAGGACCAACGAAGACACCTTCCTTTATCTTAGCTTCACTTAACCTTGGAAATGTTCCACGGAGGTACTTGAAAGCTGCTTGTGTTTTGTCAATGGCCTTGACAAAGTTCTTCATCAGACCCAGCTTGATGTGTAAGGGTGGTAACAAAATCTTCCTTGATTCAACAAGTGGTGGATGCTGAACACTTTTCCTTCCCAATGACTGTCGGAGTGGCCAATCTTTCTTGAGGTAGTGGGAATCTCTTGCACGACTATCCCATTCACAGAGAAAACAGCAGTACTTTGTATATTCAGTCTGCAGACCAAGCAAGAGAGCAACAACCTTCAAATCGCCACAAAGCTGCCACTGATGTTGGTCATAGTTTATGCACCTCAAAAGTGGTTTCATGTTGTCATAGGTTTCCTTCATATGGACTGCATGACCAACTGGAATTGATGGCAAAACATTGCTATTATGCAGTAAAACAGCTTTAAGACTCTTCTTCGATGAATCAATGAACAGTCTCCACTCATCTGGATTGTGAACGATGTTGAGGGCTGCCATCACACCATCGATGTTGTTGCAGGCTACAAGATCACCTTCCATGAAGAAGAATGGGACAAGATCCTTTTGACGGTCACGGAACATGGAAACCCTAACATCACGTGCCAGGAGATTCCACTGCTGTAGTCTGGAGCCCAACAGCTCTGCCTTACTCTTGGGTAGTTCCAAATCCCTGACAAGGTCATTCAGTTCACCTTGTGTTATGAGGTGTGGTTCAGAGGAGGAGGATGGGAGAAAATGTGGGTCCTGTGACATTGATGGTTCAGGACCAGAAGTTTCATCCTCTTCCTCGTCTGACTCAAGTGAGAATGATTCTGGTGCATCAGGAACCAGCAGTCCTTCTCTGTGGGGTACTGGGCGTATAGCTGATGGAATGTTTGGATAATGCACAGTCCACTTTTTCTTCTTTGACACACCTTTCCCAACTGGAGGCACCATGCAGAAGTAACAATTGCTGGTATGATCTGTTGGCTCTCTCCAAATCATTGGCACTGCAAAAGGCATAGATTTCCTTTTCCTGTTCAACCACTGGCGAAGATTCGTTGCACAAGTGTTGCAGCATATGTGTGGGGCCCACTTCTTGTCCCGATCTCCAATTTTGCAGCCAAAATAAAGGTGATAGGCTTTCTTAACCATAGTGGTTATACTGCGCTTTTGTGATGCAAAAGTCACTTCACCACAAACATAGCAGAAGTTATCTGCACTGTTCACACAAGTACGAGGCATCTCTGCTCACTTTGGCTAAACAGAAATGTGTCCCTTTGCAAAATCAAACACTGACAAATAAGAGAGCACGACACTGTATGATTTCTAGAGCTGATATAGGGCAATTTGTTCAGCAGAGTGATGTAAGCTTCATTATGATTGCATCATCCATGACTTCTAGGAATAACATGATGCAATTCATATCATGTATGACGCAATACCAGCTTCAGATTGCATCATTCATTGTTTTGCCTAAAAAGCAAGTACTGTCCAAATCCAGTCATAGATTTATTCATAGATCCAGTCAAAGATGTATTTTAGTCATTTCTGGTTTAAATTGAGATCCCTTCCCTTTATAACTCACTTATCCTCCGCCATTCCCAAGTCAAGGGTCATATATACTGACCCAATAGCATATCTTGAAAACTAGAGCCAATCAACAATTTTAAGCATCATTTTCATTCTCAGTGACCCAGAATTAGTAAAGTTTGACTACATTTATTTCAGAAGCATTTTGGCTGTAGAGCAGTGTTACCATTCACAGTACTGGGGGAAGTCACTTATTTAAATATATACGTTCAAGGCCTGCAAAAAATTAAAATTTGTATAACCACCTCAAAAGTTGGAACAGTCAGTTGTGCCTATAAATTTTAAAAGCATGAACTCTGGATGGGTTCAGGATTTCCAGAATGAAATTCACCCACATTTTATTCATAAATATTTCTGCTTTCATCTTCCTTGCTACAGTTCTGTTCAGACTGCTGATCACGAGCTAACAAAGTGAAAAACGAGCCAGTTCTGATTAGAACTGCCATGGCTCTTTTTTTATCACCTTATTTTTTCCTGCATCCAAATTCCAATCTTTTTCTTTGAAATAAAATATGAAGCATAAAACTTTTCTTTTACTATTCCAATGTCATAGCAAGTCCAGAAACCATTTTATGGAAAAACAGACTTTAAAAAAAAGTTTTGAGAGTTCTCAGTTGCCCTATCACTAATTTACACAGCTTTCCTTAATATGCTGTTTCTATTAATGAGATCCTGAAACACTTTAAAGCTCTCTTCCCTTTTGATTTCTGCTACTCTATAAAAAAAGGTCTTTGAGAAGGATTATTCTGAACATAAATCAATGGGTGATTCAGGGAATCTTCCTGCCTTCATTTGTCTGGCAGATTTTATTTTCTTCATTATTCTTGTTTTTTCCCCCTGTCCTCATTATTTCTCTCTGGGAAGGAGAAAAAAAAAAAAAAAAAAAAAAAAAAGAGCTTACAAAGTAGCTAGAAAGTAGATCACAACCCAGGAAGTAAAAGTTCTGGAACTTGGATAAAACAGTCAAAGGGACACCGAGGGATAAATATTAGTTTTTCTTGCCTTTTTCTTTAATGGTTGTCTCCCAAAATTCAGTTAGAAAAGTATTCTTTTAAATTAACTATGATGGCTAACTGGTCCAACAAGAAGAAATTAAAGTAACAACAAAAGTGACCTGAGTTAGCATGACAAGTGGGTTCTTAATTACAAATCTACTTTCAACACCATTAGATCCTGCAACGTGGCTCAAGATGCATCTACCACAAATTTTTCAGCCTCTTTCTGAACTCTAAACACAGAATGATCCAAGTCTTAAAGTTACCACATGTCTTAAGCGCTATACATTCAACAATGAGCTTTGATGTTTCATCCAAGAAGAGGAAAGAGACGATTGTCCAACAAGGGAAGTGTGGAATGATTTTCTCTCCCTTCTCTGCAAAATTTGTTCCACCACCAAAGCCTCCCCTCCCCCCCACATTTCCCCCTTCACCTCCCAGCTTTCAAAATCAGGTTGTTGTATCTGAGAGGATAATAAAAGGGTGTGGGTAGAAGGAAGATGGTGATAAAGAGGTGTCTGTATCCCAACACATTTGGAGCAGAGGCCTCCCTTAACATAATCATGCCATAAAGACATGGTTAATGGGATCATCACTATGGCAGATCTACCAAACATGGCCATTAACAAACAGAAGTATGCAAATAATTCAAACTATTTGCTGTAAATGCATATTTAAATGTTTAATGGATTTGATTTGATTTAGTTCTGCTCATGTATGTTCACTTTCCACAAACATTTTAGCAACTGAGATTTACTAGCACAAATGTTAAAATTACACACATGAGTATTTGTGGCAAGCGAATATTAAGTTTGCACCAGGAGTACTTACTCGGTGATGAAACTGAAACAGTACTACAATATATGACATTGGAGATAAATCAAAATCAACACTACTTGGATTTCACATATGCATCCGAAGAAGTGGGTTGTAGCCCACGAAAGCTTATGCTCTAATAAATTTGTTAGTCTCTAAGGTGCCACAAGTACTCCTGTTATTTTTACATATGTATTAGTAATCAAGCCATGGAATAAACTATATTTGAAGTGATATTTGTTCAGTAAATTTAAGTAATATATGTCATGGAAATCAATCTCTGTGAGCACATTGCATGTGCAGAAAGGATAAATTCATCACATTATTCACTGTTAATTATTCATTTATCTCTAATCAAGTTTGTTCTCACTCTATTTCAAAAGGTCGTATCACAAAGAACATTGATGAATTTAAGCAAGTGAGAGTGACTTGAAGACTCCAGGATCAGAACAAAACAAATGTTTGGCAGAGCCATTTTATATTTGAGATTCAGTAAGTAATAGCACCTGAAATGTGAATCAGTGCTGGATCAAAGGTGATAAATGAAAAACTGTGCATGACAATTTCTGTGCTTCATGGATTTATTGAAATTTTGACAGAAGCTATATCAAGTAAAGCTAAGTTATGAACTTTGATAATCATGTGAACATTGAAATATTAGGTGACTGAATAAAACAGTTTCCTCAGTACAACATTCATGAAGCCAGACCAAAAACCATGATCCAAAAACATGTTTTTAAAATCAATCTCATGATTTTTGGGGGATTGTGATTCATAATTTTTGAACTCTGAGATGGCTGTATCTACTATTTAGAAAGCCCATTCTTGGGGAATGTGGTGGAGGGGAAATTTCAGTATAATTTAATCTCTTGCTCCTTTGTAAAGCAAGATCAACTGCCTATAAAATTTTAATCCAAAATCTGTAGGCATGATATTCAGCAGCATGAGAGTTAAATACAATAAACAACACACCCCACACTACACATCCTACCATCTACTTTTTAATTGGAATATCTGGTGACATTTGTGAAATGCTGCAGATAACAGCCATCAGTCAACTACTTGAGAGAGGCTTGAGAGTAAAGCAGAGTCATGTTGCATATATGGAGAGCTATTTAATGCAGCCCTTGACTTCTACAGTATATTGTAGTATATTGCATCCGAAGAAGTGGGTTGTAGCCCACGAAAGCTTATGCTCTAATAAATTTGTTAGTCTCTAAGGTGCCACAAGTACTCCTGTTATTTTTGCGGATACAGACTAACACGGCTGCTACTCTGAAACCTGACAGTATATTGTGTGCTCCTTCAGCCATTTTTTTGTTCTAGAAGAGATAATTCAGGGCTGATCCCTAGACACATTTATCAATTTTCCTCCCCCTTAGACACAGGACACATCCCTTTATTCAGAGGTACAATCTCTGGACAACTCGTCAACCATCTGGCTGCACTTTGGTGGATATTAGGAGTAGCCACCAGGTGATTCCCAACATTGTAATGTAGGGATTTTTGCACTTCTCTCCACTGTTACATTCTGCATATGCAGTGAGGTGATAAGTTTCCTCTTTTTCTCCACTCCATATTTACCATTACTAAAAACCCTGCTGCAGGGCTGGAGCCAACTTCCAATTTGCAGTCTGCTCATTAGTTAACACAACATTGACATTCAACTTTCAATGGCACAAGCACTGACAGGTACCACATCCCTGCGGTAGTCATTTGCTATATTTCAGCATGTTCCTCCTGCTCCCTTTTCTGTTTGCCTTTTACATATGAAAGGAAGTCACTTGGTTGCCATTCATTCTCACCTTCCTAGACTACTGGAAGGGGACAGGCTGTATGTGGAGTAACAGCCTCAAAAGATTCTGTTCTATCTAGAAATAGTGTACCCATCAACTTTGAGTGGGTTCAAGATTTCCTGTACTAAGTTCATTTGTTATCTGTAATTATGACTTTGTTTGCCATAGCAAAATATGCAAAAGTTGTAAATTGATAGAAAAATGCAAAAAAAAAAAAAAAATTACATTCATTTGAGCAAAATATCCATTATGACTACAAACATTCCATGCAAAAAGCTTTAACAACTAATACTTTTAAACCATTTAAAAATCAAGGTCACACTCTCATATTCTACTTCCCGGCACATATTGTATATATAGCCAAATTTATAAAAATTCAAGAAGTTACCAAGAATCATGATTTTTTAATGCAACACTCCTAAGGGTCATTTTTCTAATGAAATGTATGGTTATGACAGACCACCTTACCTCTTTCATGCAGCTTCTGCTGCTATGTGTTGACTGCTGATGATCATCAGGAGGAAACAAAGTGAAAATTGGGTTAGCACTAATGACAGTAGATTGATATAATGCCAGGACTCACTTCTATTTATTTTTTTCATGAGCCTGTTTTTTAATAAGATATTAATGGTAAATGAGAAACAAGAGCTAATATTTTTAAAATCAAAGTCAGATCAAACCGATAAACCATTATATGGAAAACAAAATTAAAATCTATAAAAGATTCAAAATTTAGAGTTTGAACTCCCCTTTCTTTTACATATGCTGCTCGATAAATATTAAATTTGTTAACTTCTTGAAACATTGGTGGAAATCAAAGGAGAGGCAACTTTAGTCTAGGATAGACTTTTGCAAGAAGTATTCATCTGGAGACAAAGTGACAGGGATCATTTTAGGAAAACGTCTCTTTTCCTAAAAAGATTTTTTCCATTAATACCTGAGGTCTTTAAAATAATCTCAATTTTTTTCTTATTATTTTTTTTTAAAAAGCTCTCTTTGTATGGAAAGAGTTTTTACAATGAAATTACTCTAAAGGAAGCAGTGGTGGTCCCTTCAAAGCCATCCCCAACCATGACTCATTGGAGAATTTTCAGACCTGAATTCCAGAACGTAAAATCTAATGCTATATTTGGGACTTCTGTATTTCACAAACACATGACTTCATTTTTTATATAATGTAAAATTAGTACTTCTGCAACAGGTATGGCTTTTATTTTTAGGTTTCTGAAATATCCCAGAATTAGAATAAAACTTTTGAATCTATAGTAATATTCAACTAAATAATGGAGGTAAAATGAAGCTGCTTTAAAAAAGAATGGACCATGGCTTTACATAAAGGCATGTTCTACATCTCTTCAATGTTCTTTTTCTGGGCCACAATCATTTTTCTTTCTTTGCTGCTTGTGTTTGCCCCTGAAGAGATATGTTAAGAATAAATCAATAAGGTATCATCCATCCTGGTCCTGATTGACATTTGTTGCTCACAGCTTCAGGCTTTATGATCAGTAGAATAAAATGCTGCACTACTTATTGATTTTGTGATTTTTCTGCCAGATTAACTGAAATTGAGGCATGATAAGCAGTGGGACAAAGATATATAAAAACAGTTTATGTTTTTGCTCTTGAAAAATACTTCTGCAGTAGCACACTTCTAGGAAGCAGTGGCTTACAAAAGGAGAATATTCAGAACCTATATTTCAGGTATTACATTTATTCTGCTAAAAAGCACTGTATAATCTGACCAACACCAGTATTTCCAAATTACAACAGCATGCACTATGAGTTGCTACTATTGTATAATCTAACATCAGCCAAAGCTAACTTTTTTCCCAGTGTGCAATTTACACAGCTGCAAGGTTTCTCATATCGCCCCATCCTGGTACAGACTTTCAGAGAACACTTCCAGATGTGAAAGGATCATTCAGTCTCTAGGACAATTCAAATATTAACTTCTCTGGTGAGACTGTTAACATTGGTGCTAATTTGTTCCAGCTGTGCTGTTAAGTGGGTACTCAAAAATATAGGCTGAGATTGCCTATGTGAAACACATTGGAAACAAAATAGCAGTCAGATGACAATGATTTCAGTTACTACTGACATGGTGAGACTTGAAACCAGTGTCCTAGAGATGTAAAGCACTTTATTCTTTTACCTATGAGCCATCCACTATCCAAGTTTCAACACAGGTTAAGAATGGTGCGTTTATAAGTGTGCAGTGTCATTGTAGTCGAGTTGACCCCAGCATATGAGAGACAGGGTAGTATTTTGCTGGACCAACTTCTGTTCTCTTTCCAACAGAGGTTGCTCCAATAAAAGATACTGCCTCATCCATCTTGTCTCTCACATGTTTAAGTATAATATCCCTAGCACATTGCAAGAAGACTCTCTCATCTGCTGTGACTTTTCATGAGCCAGATCCTTACTCAGCCCAAATTATCACTGAAGTCAATAAGAATTTGCCCTGGGTAAGGATTGAGTGAGACTTTCAAGAGTTGGTCCTATATATGAAAAAGAAAAAAAGAAAAACTGATGTTATAATGGAAGTTAAAATAAAATATTCAACCAACACAGTATAGTTTATTATATTGATGGGCTTTCCTGGTGATACTTGACTGCATGCTTGTAACATTCCAATAGAAGCAGGTGATAGGGCAGAGGTAATTGTAAGTATGTACCAGTTTTCCTTATGACTGCAAGTGTGAGCTAGCAGAAAAGCAATTGGAAAGATATTGTGTGATGGAATGCATCCCTCTATTCACACCCTGCACAGTATTGTAATAATCTTTGCACAAAATATACCATGTGAGGTGTCATTTGAAAACTAATAACTCACTGGTCAATAATATGATGAAATGTGTGTAGAAACATTATACATAAAGTTATAAACATAAGATGGAATTAGGTCTGAAATGTGTTTACCAAACATGTCTGGGTAACATGTTTCTCAAAGACAAAAAGGTTCCAAACTTATAGACAATCACCTAGCAAGTGATCATTTTTTAGCAAGGATGGGGGTGGGGGGGACAGAAAAACAGATCTGCATCTTAGCAAACAGCATGAAACCTCTTTCACCATGAGACCCCATAACTCCAACCACACAGTAGTAATGAACTAGGGGTTACCCTCAGGAAAATGCATTTAAAGGGGGACTGGACTATAAAAGTGAGGGGCAAAAACACCCCAACATATCTCTCCCTCTCTCTCTCTCTCTCTTTCACTTAAGACAAAAGAAGCAGCCATATGACTTTGGGAAAGATCCTGACCTGAAATTGGGTCAGTCCTGTTGCTGTGAGCATGTGGTGAGAATTTTATCTATTTGTTAAGTTTTAGCACTAGAAAGCATTTTATCTTTCTCTTATGACCATTTTTTATTTTAATGCCTTAAAGTTGTAGTCTCTGTAGTTAAATAAACTTGTTTTACTCTTTAAATCAAAACTAAACCAGTGTTGTGTTTAAATGGAGTTACCCACACAATTTAGTTAAAGTAGCAAACTGTTGTATACTGATCTTCCTAAAGGGGCAACTTACCTAAAATACTTGAAGTGTCCAGGAGAAGGCTGCACAGTGCAGAACACACATTTTGGAGGGGAAATTTGGGACTGGGAGTGTGTTTGGGTCACCCTGCAAGTGGTAACCCAGGCTGGTAGAAACCAGAGTGTGACTGGAGCAGGCTGTAGCTATACACAGACTCTCAGTGTGACCTACATGTTGTTTGTGAGGGGCCCTGGTTGGGAGCTACCGCAGCAAAGCATTGTGAGGCACCACAGGTTTCAAGGCAGGTGTTGACACAGACCCTCACTTTTGCTCCCCAGAATGTCAGATTGGAAAGCTGCAAGATGGCTGCAATGGAAGAGGAAGAGTAATAAGTAAGCAGTGAGAAGTTCAAATCTAATTAAGTCCTAATTAGTCAGTATTGCATTATGTTAGTGATTGTTAAATAGTTTAATTCAAGTGAATCTGGACTTTTTTTAATCTTTATTTTTCCAGTTTCTTATTAATCTATTTCTTAAGATCTTAGTTTCCGACTGATGCTAGTTAAATGTAATTTCAGACATTCAAGCCTTAATTACAAGCTATTTCAGAGCATTGGGGGAAATAAACATCACTGTGCTTCTTGTACGCTGTGCTGCTTTCCATCAAAACACTGTGGGGATTTAGGAAATTGCAACACTAAAGAGACTGATTGTAAACATGCTCCATCTCTGTCAGTGTCTGCCCTAGCACTCTGTACACTTGGTAGATCACTTTCACAGGTATATAGCACACTTGTTTGGTTGTGCTATTAACATAAAACTCTAGATTGTCTCAAACACAAATCTCAGGTTAAAAAAGCAAAATATAAAATTTGTTTATAGTTATACAAACTCATCTCCTTTGCAAAGTGAGTGTAAATAAATTACACATGAATAATATGATTATTCCAGAGCTTTGAAATGCAGCAGGATACACAAATTTAAGAGATTTACTGCATAGTTACTTTATCTTATTTGAGATGGCAATAAAATATAAATGCTGAACAGAGAATGGTGAATTATACTGCATAAAATTAATCCTTTCTCATGGGTGATAAATTAATGATATCTTCTCTTTGTTATATCCAATTTAGATAGCAAGACTTGAATTTAGACTCTAAGCTGTTTAGGCAGGTACTGTCTTTCTATATCTTTAGTGAAGTGGCCAGCACATTTTTAGATGCTGTAATTTTGTAATTGCCTTTATAATAATTAAACATTTTAAAATGCATTGTGACTGAGGTAGAGTATAGTGATCAAAAGATCGATCACCTGAACCCAGAATTGATCTTATAGTTATCAAATATACTGGGATCCCTCTGGGATGCAAGACTGATTTCAAAAATCTTAAATGGCACTTTTCAGTCCTAAACACTCTCCAGCTTCAACTTTCTTACAAACTCACATCCCCTTAAAATCCACTTGCCATTTCCCCCAAAACCCATTCTATCCTTCCTATTTGTTTTATCCAAGCCATCCTCTCTTTTGTCTCCTGCTTTATAACATGAAAGGGACAAGCTGAAAGGGGAGTAAGGGGAATGGAACACCACTTATCCTCATGCAGGGAGAGAGAAACCAGTATCCCCTGGACCACCAGGAACCTTTCCTAAGCACGACTCTCCTTGCCAGGGAGAGAGGTGCATTAACCAATTCCATGTACTGCCAGGATCTCTCATGACCACTTCCTGCCCTTGACCCTTTAAACTGGAAAATACAGTCCATGACATTGAGATTCCCATCCACACCAAGTGAGAGAGAGATGGAAGCTCTTGCACCATCCATAAGTGATTTAATGCAAATAGTGATTCCACTTTTTTGGCCACAAGAGGTTGGCCAGTGTGAGGTAGATATTACAATAAATGTTTTAAGTCATGAAAATGTAAGAGTTTATTTTCAATATCATATAGCAACATCCTAATATAAAAACCAAACCGCTCAAGCTACAGCACAGATGAATGAGTTTATGGTTATTTCTATTATTGAACCTCACTAATGCCTAGTATTAATTACACAAAATTAATAGATGTCTTAATAGAAATGGTCTCTCTAGTTGGAAAGGACTTTTTTCCCCTAAACATCTTGTGCAAGGAACTTCTCAATATTTGTGACTAAGACTGCCTTGGTTAAACTCTCCATTTAGTATTTTAAAATGAAGTGAACCTCTTCCATTATTGCAAATAACCTAAACATGTATAAACTGGTACAGTTTATTTGAATGGGGAAAAAAATCCATTTTATTTGTTGTATCCCTCTTGGAGATTAAGCACATCCACAGCACCTAACATGTATGCACTAGTACAGCACAGTAAATTAACTCAATCACATTCTGATAACATTGACTTCATGACTCATGACTGCTCTTCCAGCTTTATTTACATGTAGAAATGCTCCTGCTGTTGAACACATGGTGCACAAGTAAATAAACACACATGGTTATTGTCAGTGCATTTCTGAAAGCTACAGCATCAGAGAAAGTCACTTCTTTGTAGAAAGGAGCATATTTACAGGGAGGGTCAAATCAGACAGCCTTGTTATACTTGGTCAATATTCCACTGAATGGAAATAGAGTTATGAATGAGGAAGGATTATAGGCTTGGCCCATAGTTTGGATTTTCACTGAAATATTTAATCCCAGCATTGTCTTATTAAATCATAGGATTCCAGACTTACTTCATGAATGTGTTTCAAGCTGAAAGGCTTTTTGAGACTTCATTTTAGTTGTTTGAAATACATATTTGGGGGCAGTGGCTGAGGAGAGTTGTTAAAACTAATGGCAGGTAGTAAACAGGGTGCATACTGGGTTTCAGAACTTTTGTCTTCAGTGTCGGAGCATAAAATTGTGGCCTCACTGAAGTCAACAGGAGTTTCACCACTGACTTCAATAGGGCCAAGATTTCATCCCAAGAGTCCCCCCCATAGAAGCCTGAGCAGGAGCCCAGTCCTGTGAAGTGTTGAACATTTAACTCTCATGCACATTAAAAGAAGTTGAGGGGACCACATAAGATTGGGTCCTTGGTGCTTGGCACTCATTAAATACAATCATGATCCAAACTCTGCTCCAAAGAGTATAGTATCTAAATTGACAAAAGGAGGGAAGGGAAAGATAGGAACAGAGAGGCAAAGTAACTTGCCTAAAGTCACCCAGCAGGTCAGTGGCAAATCCACATATGAAACCCAAGTCGCCTCACTGCCAGGCCATTGTCCTATGCTCTGGACCATGATGACTCTTGATACATACCAGCACTAGAGTCTTTATTCTTATATACCTGTTGTTTAAGTTTCCTTTGTTGCTTAGTTTTCCATGTGTAAGTTAGCTTTTTACAAAAGCATCTGTCTGCCAGATGCTGGAACTAGGTGACTGATGATGGATCACTTGGATTGCCATGTTCTGTTCATTCCTTTTGAAGTACCTGGCATTGGCCACTGTTGGAAGACAGGATACTGGGCTAGATGGGCCATTGGTCTGACCCAGTATGGCTGTTCTTATGGTCTAGAACCTCTGCAGAAATGTATGTACTTAAACTGAGTGAATTACTTTACAGATAACAGAGATGGTTAAGGTCTATAGAGGACATCTAGATTATGTCTCTAGAAGGGCAGAATTGTTCCTTATGATACATGGACACAGAGTTCTAATTACCTGTTTTTTATTGTTGGTTTCATTCAACTTTTGTTCAGGAAGCAATTTGGGGTTTTTATTTTACAAGAATCATTTTTCCTTTTATAATAAACCTTTAAGTCTTGTAAGTAGCTCATTGGGATTTTGTTACCTCAAGGCACTCAATAACTGACTCTACATCATTTATTATGGAATTTCAAGAGATGTATTAACCGGAACTACAAGCCATTCAAAAATCAATATAATGCATTCATAAATCATAACTAAATAGCATTAGTGTTATGAGGCTTTCCTGTAGCTTGAAATAAACATAGACTCAATCTCTTCAAGAAATCGACACTTGCATGCAAGACCTGGAAAATGTGGTGGGGTGCAGTGGCCTGGTATCAGAGATTAGACTCTTGGGCTCAACTGATCATTAATTACAAGAAGCAGCTAAAAAAAAAAAAAAAAAGCTTACACTTCTAACAATCTATTTAAAGTAGAATGATTTCATTTTGGAGCAAATGGATTTCCAAATAATTATTATGAACCAGAGGGCTGTAGTGCTGGTATGTGCCATCATGCTGCCTGAACAGTACTAGGGGATATAGTCTGTTAAGCCTCAATACCATCTCTCACAAACCTGTGCTATTCAAAAATCTATGTTTTCTCGTCTCATCCTGCACACAGCTCTGTATGGGCAGACACTTGATCCCACATGGATACAGTTATAGAACTGGAGATTTAGTTCATTTTCCAACCCGATTCCTCTTCTATCTCAAGTCACGTAATTCAGTGCAAACATATACTACTTTTAAATAGATTAAAGAATTTTTAGAAAAAGAAAACAAATACACATTGGAGCGGTCACAGGATTGCTGGACATAGTAAGTGACATAGGTCCAGATCTCCTGTGCCAGAGCAGGTGCTCCAATTTGGCCAATGAAGAGGGTGGGGCCACACCTGGGAGCTATAAAAGATCAGGGAACAACCTAGCGAGGAGAAGAAAATGAGGAAAGTCCTGGTGAGAGTCAGTCGGCAGACTGGAGAAAGTTTCTTGGGAAAACTGCAGAGAGCAGGTGCTGCCTGAGAAGAGGGAGAACTGGAATTGGAGACTATGTTTGGGACTTTTTTTATCAGGTTTTATAATGAAACCAGCCCCAAGAATGGTATTTTTGAATCAAGCGTGCCTGGAATTATTGGCTTTCTAAGAAGGGAAACTGAGGCAGGGAGTATGTGCAGTGCCACACTAACTCAGCAGGGAGCCCTATAGGGCAGGCACGCCCTATGACAGGAGCAAAAGGGAAAAACAAACCGATTTTTTAATCTATCAATAAAACAATTATTAAAACCAGGAAGCAATGTGTACATAATCATACAATTGTGTACATCTCATCTTCCTCGTACAACCTCAGACAAGAGTTGGGAAAGTTTCCAAGTAATTTTTGTAATATTTTAACTATACCAATTTAGAAACAGATACTTAAAGCTGTAAAAAACCCTTCTATGTATGCAGTTATATTGGTACAAATGTGCTTATGCCACAGTAGCTTATTCTGGCACCTTTGTGATAACGACATGCACACTATGTGCTGTATTACTTTAATTATACTGATTTCTCAATCAGTATAGTCAAAGCATTACAGAAATTGAATGTAGACCAGCCAGTCAGGTGGCAGTTAGACTCCGGATTCCTTTTGTAAATCTAGCCCTTACTACCATGATTTAACCCATTCACTCCCATTGTCTATATGCTTGCGAGTAAGCATCTGTAGGATCATGGCCTTATATTGTAATCTCTTTGGGGCTTTGTCCACCAAGTGTAATCCACATCTATGGCTAGCAGTGTATAATAATAATGAAAGCAAAGGTAACTGGCATGGTAGCATTAAAACTTGTGACTTGGCAAGGGTAACCCCAATCCTGCAACTGGATCCATGTGGCCAAAAGAGCATTAATGTAGTATGGTGTAGAGGAATGATCACATAATTGGTAATCATGAACTCCTGAGTTCTAATCTGAGCTCTGTCCCTGATTTGCTATGTGGCCTTGAGCAAAGCACTTCACCTGTGCCATCATTTCCCCATTAGTAAAATGGAGGTACTATTGCCTTCTCACAGAGTGTTGCGGCTGTTAATGTTTGTAAAGTATTTTAAGAGCCTCACATAGCAGGTGCTATAAAATGGCATGGCAAACAAGATGATAACCTTACAGATGTGTAGGACAGGTTAGTGCTGGTGCCAAAGCGTATTGCAAGAGAAGGCGAAAATGTGGATGTCATATTGGAAAGGCCTGAAGGACGTGAATTGGAAGGGATTGTTCTAGGTGAACGGCTGCTGATGTAGCCGTCCCAATCCAAACAGAACAAAACATAAATCCAGGCCAGTAAAGAGGACACACATTACTAACTACAATGAATATCATAAGGGGTCTTTCACCAGTGTACGCTAATAATTTACCACCTAGCTACTAGATAGAACTGCTAAGTTAAATATAACACATCAGTGTCACACAAGGTATTTCTCATGCATCATGGGGGCCCAAATCATTCCCACCTCTGAAAAAAAATCCAAAGGAGGGTCTCTGTGGAGGAAATCTCTGGGGGATTCCCTTGTGAAGATCTCTACCCATATTGTCCTATCAAGTAAGGGAAGAGGTGCTTCCCCTTCCAAAGGAGACCCCTGTCAGGCCTGTTTCCAAACCTAGTGGATCCTCGGGGATCTGCATGGTCTGGAGAGATATGCAGGAGACCATAGCCATCCACATGAAGGTCCTGTGCCTCTGCAGCAGCTCTGGCCCTTCAGCAAGGCCTCCATCTCCTTAGTCCCATCCAAGAAGTTCCATTGATGGTCCACTACCAGGAACTCCCCCGAATGTGGTTGATTCCAAGATTCCCCATTGGGGGATACAGAGGAAAGAGGAGAGAGGCTTAGATTAATATCTGTGACGCTTTCATGGAAGGAAGTGGATGTTGTGCATGCAACCAGTACCATCCCTAGCCTAGCACAATTAGGCCCTGCAATCACAGCCCTTACAAGCCGTATGAGAGGATCCCTTAGTCTAGTCCATTTGATTGAGAAACCTGAGCATGGTGGTCCCTAGACACCCTTCCTTCTCAATCTCTTTAGGTTAAAAGGTTTTTCATAATCTATTTGAAGCCTCCAAACAAAGCCTAAAATCAGAGGAGTTGTATTGAAATAGGACACATTAAGAATATAGGCAAATTGTCAGATTTAAACAAAGGAAGGAGTAGCTATGTAATGCATACTATAACTCTCAACCAATATACATGTTAAAATACTTACTTGTCTCTGTGTTCCAGCTTGTCCTTTGTCATAGACCCCCTTCAGGTTTGGCTGCCTGTCAGATATAGTTTCCAATCTGAAGATAGGTGTCATCTTCCCCACCCACCCTCCCACACCTAATTCCCAGTACTATGATACTTCTCTCATTACTCTGATGTGTCTTCAGTTCTCAAGCCCCCAAAGCAGTATATTCCAGGTGTCTGTATAGGTGAATGCCTGTTGTATTTGTAACAAAGCCACTCTCCCCATTGGAATCACTGCATTGAACAAGTAGTTTAAAATTTGTTTTCCTGTACACTTTCCACATCTTATTTCTAAAGAAAGCTTTCCTTCACTCCATCCCCAGTCTGTGACCACCTATTATGTTAATTGTCCTTGCTTAAAGTATCAACCTGGCGCCAGCCCACTGTCTGCCTTTAAAGAGACAGGACTCATTTGATCAAGCTAAAAGGGAATTATAAAATTGATTACTGACAGATTCAGGGAGACTGTCACAACTGGATTTTATTTCCCCCCTCTAGGATACTGCCTTCCAAAATGTAAACGCATGACCCCTTTAACAAGTAAATGGAGTTGCATGGCTGAGGAACATTTATTTTAACACAACCCGACACAACCACCTATTCCCAAGGTTTCTGTGACTTTTTATAGACATTTTTGCTCTATTATATTTGACTAAGATTTGGGACTATTCTTGGAAGTTCCATGCAAAGTGCTGGAAATACTGCTTTTCATTTGTTTCTGTGTAGTATTCCTATATTTACTGATAAAACCAGCTTCTGTTTAGCTTCAATTATTTTAAAGTGTGGTTGAGCCAGTTACTCATGGCAACAGTCTCAAATAACAGACCTACATGCTTTCTTATTACATCTTTCTTGCATAACCTACAATCACCTTACCTATCAGACTCAGACTAATGACAACCAATTATTCTCTCTCTATCTTGGGCATTTCATCATGGTAAGTAGGTGCCTGGAACAAAAGTTTCTGCCAGATTAAAATGTCTTTTCAATGCCCTCGAATCTGGAAGCACTGGAGAAACTAAAGAGCCCTAGAGAAAAAGCTCTTTGAAAATCTGTATCATGTAAGCATTGAAGCATATTATCTTTCAGCTTCTTAATATCTATATAGGCTCAGATACTGATAGCCGTTGTACTTCTAAATTTACTTTTTACACTAACTAGTCTCATTGAATCCCCCATTTGCTGCAAGATTCAGTATCTGAGATTTGAAATACAGTGAAATTCCACTATTTCAGCAAGGCAGCTGTAGTTAAAAGGATATTCTCCCTCATATGTGAAAGTCCTTTTTCCTTTGACTCTAGGACATGTCTCTCAGGGAAATGCAAAGTTTTAAAGGTAATGTCTACAACCATGGCAATTGCTTACAGCAAGGCACTTTAGAGTGAGATTGGTTCCCGGATGCTACAATTCAGGGCTGGGCAAAGAGATGAAAGAAGTGTCATCAACTAGAATGCAAAATATGTTGCTAATTCTTGTGTGTGTGAGTGAGATTTTTGTGCTTTTTTAAAAAAAATATATAAAAAAAAAACCATGCAATTTCATGATTCTGAAAATTGTTTGCAGAGAGGGATGTGAAAACCCAAGAAGTATCTTCTGTGCAAAAGTTGAACTAGAATGGGAGTTTTTGTAGAGCATTAGAAAGTGAAGACTATTTCCCCACTTCTGTCCATGTTCTGCAGAGACTGCATGGCTTAGATTTGTCTGGAAGCCAAAAGTTTATAAGTTTTGTTCTCACCATTGTTATGAACTGCTGAGAATTTTATTTTTGCTTTTACATAACACACTACAAACTTTATTTATGCCCTTCTTGTACTGCTTAGTGTTAGTGGTTCTAATTTTCTGGTGAGCCTTCCAGGCCCTGCACAGATTAACCAATGTCTTCTATATAGGAGGATTGCAATTGGTTTTACAGAGCAATGACCAATCTAGATTTTGACACTAACCATATAGATCATCACAAGGTTTATAAAATCCTGTAATTGCATTATTAAACCTAGAATACCACTAATACTGCCTCCTCTTCCCTATTTTCTTATGAGTAAATCTGAAGTAATGAGCCAAAGTCAGGACCAGTGGCAAGCTTTTCAATTTTAGTATTTGCCCTAAAGCAACATGTAGAGGTTTGCACAAGAAGAGACCATGTTTGCACAAGAAGAGACACGAGGAAATATTTGCAGGCAACATAACATTGTCCAGCATTCTGACATGCAAGCTGCATTGAGTAAACCAGTTCAGCGCAAACAAATCTGAAAACCCATGTTGCTGCTGGTCACTTTGAATTACTTTGACGCTGGATAAAATCTAAATTTAAACAAATACATTCAGTGACTTGCCCTTGATATGTTCTATAATTTGGTGATGTGATTTACAGTTCCAGTACTATTGAGGAAGCAAAGAATAGCCAGTCAAACATTCCGGCCCTTGAGCTTTCGTGACACAATGAATCACTGGTGCCTTCAAAACAATTGTTGGAACAGTATTTACCATTCTTCTGTAGCATAACAAAGCTTTGTTGAGAGCAGAGTTATTGTTGATCAGAACATTTTATCTTATGTACTACTTTCAAAACTGGTATATGTGTGATTAGGGAAGAGTAATTGAAATAATGGATGAGCTCTATTATTTGCAATTAGCTTTTAGCTTACTGACATATGCAAAACATGTACCAGTTGACTGCAATATAAGCAACATTAGACATCACCAAATTACATGGACATTGTACTCTTGTCTGATATTCTAACTTACCCCCCACAACGGTTTTTGAAGTAAGTCTTCCATGCTGTGTGATGTCCAGGTTAAATTTTGCTGTGTTGGGGCATGAGGGAGTCCAGAGTACTTTTTTTTTTTTTTTTTTTTTTTTTAAAGTAGCCTATGTTGGTCAACTATAGTGCTTAAAAAGGTCCCCATCTTGTAATTGATCTCACATCCACACATGGCCCTATTGACTTCAGTGGGTCTCTTATAGGGCTAAAGAATCATGGAGCCGATTAGAGGATCAGTGGTCTAAAGGTCAACTCCTTCTTTTACACGAAGGACAAATAGTGCACAATCAGAAGCAAAACAAACTTTCCTATACTTGTTTGCCAATATGCCTCTCACTTACCTTGGAGGAATTAGAGGCGTCTCTCTTCTGAGCCACCTACTGCTTAGGAAGGGTCACACTCTACTCATGGGAATAACTTTATTTTAAATACATGCATTTTAAAAGCTCTCTGTTCCCACCTCCCTTTCCCTCATCATTCAACATGTCTAAGTGAGCATTTCACCAATCCAAATTTAGTTAGCAGATGAAACGTGCATCTGTGCAAGAGTTACTGGACTACATCCCCTTCCCCGCTCATCTCTGTTTCTGAAGCTAAAGGAGGAAACAATTTTTTAACATTAAACACGAATTTTAAAAGAAATTACTTGTTATGTATGCGTGCAGATGACTTTAACCTTCCTCAGGAGTAAAAAGCAACCAATAAGAAGTTAGAAAGGAAGGAAGATGTTAGGTAATAGAGTGGGGAGGGAAAAGAAACAGACAGCTATATTTGTTACAGATTTATGGAGATGGAGTTCTAAGGGCAGTAGCCAAAGTTTTACATACTGAAAATTATTTAAAAATAATTATGCAAATTACACCCTCACTGATCATATGGAGTTTTTGCATGGTTCAGTAACTATATAATGGTGGGTCACTAACTACACCACATTTTGCGTAGGTCTACATTTGCAGTGGGAGGTTTGATTCCCAGCTTATGTAGATTTATCTATGCTAGCTCTGCTTGAGCTAGCATGCTAAAAATAGTAGAGTAGCCAGGGGTAGCATGGGTGGTGGCTAGAACCAGCCACTGGAAACTCACCCACCCAGATCCCTGGGCACATACTAGGGCAACTAACCTGAGCAGCTGCCTATGCGATCCCCAGCTACACTAATATTTTTAGCTCGTTAGCTCAAGCGAAGTTGGCGCATGTCTAGTTACCTGCACTGGAAAGCATCCAGCTGCAGTGTAGCGTACACATAAGAGGCCAAGGCAATTTCACTGTAGCAAACTTAAATCTTGTTCTTGAATCTCCTAGTAATGCTATAGTACATTTTTCTTTCTCGGTCCCTAAAAGCAATCGGAGGTACCCACATCCACAAACTGAGATACGTGTTTACAAAACCCAAATGTATATATTCCATGAACCTCTATAGCAGTGACATCTGTGTGATTAGCTTCAAGAATGCTTCCAGCACCCATCATGCTTAGACTGCCTGTGGGACTGTGTCTCTGACATTCTAGTAATGTCACCCCTCCATATACTATATGCTTCAGTGTTCCTTTCTGATTTAAGAGCAGACTGTAGCTTTTCTGTCACATAAAATGCACAATAAAAACCATCACCAGTCATTCCATGCCTCTGCAAAGAATGTATATAATAATCAGGCAAATAAATAAAACTTCAATTGACTTAAAATGAAAACAAATCGCTTATTTGTTAAAAAAAATAAACCATCCAAAAAATCCAGTGTTTAATTGTAATAAACATACAGTCATGTAAAAAGTACATCTTTCCTATTGAAGCTGTTCCACTTTGTATAAATACATAAATATTCATTGGGCCAAAGAGGGAAAGCGAGAATTATTTTATAGTTTGGAGATGAAAGCATTCATCTGGGAGGTAGGATATATATGGATTCAATTCATACCTTTGAATCAGGAACAGAAGACTGAAATCCACATTTCCTATGTCCCAGAACCACATCATGTGAGGCACTATGCAAACCCATAGTAAGAGAAAGTCTCTAGCCACTATCAGTTTACAGACTAATTAGACAAGGCCACAAAGGGGGGGGGGGAGAAACAGGCATAGAGAAGCAATGTGACTTGCCCAAGGTCACAGTAGATCATTTTGCGAGCTAGGACTAGAAAAGGGTATCACAATTAGACAACATGGAATTCATTTTTGTAGATCTTTATGTTCCTTAAGTATAAGTTTGTTATATTTAACATTGATGTAGAGATATTAGCTTAAATCTACATCCTTTTCCTTTTGACTGATTTATTTAATTTTAACTCTGCCCATATTTCCTTCCATAAATGTATATTAAGCAAATGTATCCATGCTATGATTCCTATAATCCTTATCCACATTAGGACACTATACCTTGTTCCAGACTGGATCCCTGAATCACAACTCCTGCAAAATTTGAGGAAAGTCTTAAATTTAGGATGAGATTGGAATGTAAATTTTGCAATTTTACCCATCTCCAGTGACTGTCCAAATAAACCTTATTATTCATGTGAATCAGAGGATATATCTGAAATTCGGGGGGGGGGATGGGGGACGGACAGAATTTGAGAAAAAGCAGAAGGTTTAAGTTTTGGGAACATCTCTAAATTTTGCATAATCTGAATTTTGAATAGTAGAGGTTTCCATAATCAGAATACACTGGTACACATATAAATGTTATATGCAAGAGTGCTCCTTGAAAGACACTTTTTATAAATAGAGCAAATGTTAATATAAGCCCCACCCCACCCCACAAATAATTTATAATAAATAGCAATAAAGGAACCCTCAACCTTGATATGGTTGGGAAATATTAAGACAATAGCATTTAAGTAACACCTCCTGAAATATTGTCATTGGACTACATGATTTCCCCAAGAGCTTCCACAATTTTGAGTCCCAATAAGTTATTTAGTAAGGAATCTGTACAAGTTAAATCAATATAAACTATGTTTAAATGGGTTTGAATGTGTCCACACAGGAGTTTGAACTGCTTTTTGTTAAATAAGAGCACCTTTGTGCATAGACAAGACCTAACACAATGGGACTATTCACATGTTTATAGTTATACACATGTAAGTGTTCGACAGGCACTGAACTAAATCAGAAATGGAGATTCAGTGAAGTTTCATGTTGTACATTCCATTTAATCATCAAAGGAATTTTCCATCCAGAACTCTCTAATGCTTGAGTTACACATGCACATTTTAAAAGTTGTATTGGTCAACATTTAAACTGTATAATTTAAATGGTTAAAACAAAGTCCTATATTGTGTGACAAGGGGCTAGATCCATTGCCACACTCAGCCCTGCAACCCCCAACTTCTAGGCACCTTGCCATATGCCTCCTACATGGGAGAATTAAATTTAAGAATAGGATTCACAGAAGCTAGCAAGCTGAGCCTGGAGCATCCTAAGGTATTCAATAGGAAATGGCAGAGGAAAGTGTGGCTAAGCCCCACCCCACAAAGTAGATAGCTGCCTCCCTTTGACCTGGGCTTAAGCACCTCTCTTTGCTTT
This sequence comes from Emys orbicularis, assembly GCF_028017835.1. Lineage (NCBI taxonomy): Eukaryota > Metazoa > Chordata > Testudines > Emydidae > Emys > Emys orbicularis. The sequence continues at coordinate 76,555,351 of NC_088687.1, read as the reverse complement.
GGGATTCACGACCATGAACCTGTTCCTCGAATTAAGCATCTAAGCCAGGTCAGGTCAGCCCTCTCTTTCTCCCTGTCTTTTTTGAGAGAGGGGGAGAGAGACCCCTCACTCCATTATAGTCAATAACCCGTGGGTTAGAGCACTTAGCTAAGATGTGGGAGACTTGTTCTGGAACCTGGGTCTCCCATAACCTACCTGAGAGCCTAACAGCCGGGCTAGAGAATTAATCGCTGTAGCCCAATACATATTTAACTGCTTATACATAATGGAACAGCTTCAACAGGAGAGATCAGAAAACCCACCCCAGAATAGCCTGTGGGATATGGCACTCACTTGGGATATGGGAGACTAAAGTTCAGATCACTGCTCCAAATCAGCCACAGCACAGATCTGAAAACAAATCTCAGGTGAGTGCCCTAACCACGGAACTATAGGGTATTAAAAAGGCAGTTATGCCACAGCCCTTCCTGATCTGGTCATCTCCAGCCGTCTTTGAGTGAGGCCTAATCCAGTAGGGATGCTCAGGCCAGGCCCAGCAGGTGAGATAGGCAGGAAATGCCTAGCTTGAGAATCCTGGTGAGGCTTAGTAGTGAGTTAAGGAGTCAAGTAGCTCAGCACCCTTAGAGTTTAGGCTATGTTACACATGCCCATTGGCAGAAGTGTAAGCCGGTAGGGGACTTTGCCAGCAGAAACTTAGGGCTTGGCTACACTTGTGAGTTACAGTGCATTAAAGGAGCCCCGGGCACACTAGCTCACTACCCGTCCACACTGGCAAGGCACGTAAAGTGCTCAGACTCCATGACTAAAGTGCTCCTGGTACTCCACCTCGGCAAGTAGAACAACATTTGATGCGCCCCCGCTGGAGCGCCCCAGCATCAGTGTGAACAAGGTGTTGCGTTACTGCGCTCTGATCAGCCTCCGGAAACATCCCATAATCCCTTAAGTCAAGTGGCCACTCTTGTCATTGTTTTGGATATGCCCTTTGAAAGCTCCGTTTGACAGCCGCATGCTTATCTGCGCCGAGACAAAGCAACCATTACTGTGGAATGCTGTGAGAGAGAAAGAGAGGCGGGGGGAGGGGAAGTCTGCTGCTGTCTGAACTTACAAGACAGCATGCTGACATGCTCTCAGCCTCCCCAAAACCCACTCTCTCTCTTCCCACATACACACAACACACTCCCTGTCACACTCTTCCCCACCCCCCCATTTGAAAAGCACGTTGCAGCCACCTGCATGCTGGGATAGCAACCACAATGCACTACTCTCTGTGGCCATTGCAAGTGCTGCTAATGTGGCCACACCAGTGTGCTGTCAGCGGTCAGTGTGGACAGACTACAGTGCTTTCCCTATTGCGCTCTATGAAGGCTGGTTTAACTCAAAGCACTCTACATCTGCAAGTGTAGCCATGCCCTTAGATGCTGAGGGAATATAGGAGTCTGCAGGGTTGGGAGGCAGCTGAGCAGGGGTTTTGAGGATCCCAGCAGTGCCTAAAGTTGGATTGAGATGCCTAAAGTGGCAGTTATACATCTAATCCTTAGGTGGATCTAGCCCAAAGTCTCTGAAGCGCATTTTCAAAGCAATGCTAAATGTACTGAAATCACCGTGGAGCAGGAGGCTGCAGAGCTTTCAAGGGAGGAGCAGAAAGTCAAAACAATTTCATTATGTTAGACTGCCCTCCTTATTAAATTCAGAAATTCTTTGGCGAGGCACGTACATAATGAAAGCTCTGAAAGAATGTTACTGTTCTGACATATGTTCTGATTATTTGGAGAATCAGAAGTGTATTTATGCATTTTGGAAGATTGAGATCTGTTGTAATTCTCTCTGAAATATTCTTTTTATTACTACTACTACTACATGCACACAGACAAATCTTGGTGTGTAAACCACAGCCTTGCAGTAGGGTTGGATCTGGAAGTGTCCTTCTCCAATCTTCTAAGGGTATTGTGCATGACTAACAATGCATCAGAGATTGCAGGCAGCCCTGTTGGTTTTAGCAAGCTTTTCCCCCCACAGAACCAAAATAGTTCCTTTGGCAGATGAGGAAGAGGGGCCATGGACGCAGTCACTATTCCCTACTCCTTTGATGCGACTAGCTCTGCTGTCAATAGTAGCCCCATGGTGTATTTGTGCCCATCTCTAGAGTCTGTGCAGGAGTGGAAGTGGGGTGGGGGTAGAAAGGCTTCTTGCATGGCCAGAGGTGAAAAGGAGATGCACGTCTATTCACAATTATCCATAATTGGCATGAAACAAACAGAACAATGTCAAACATGTGCTGCGCAATCAAGGTATACAATGATCTCCATTTGTTCTGGTAACCCCTTCCACTGTAATTATCTGCAGTGTGAAGTTAGAAGTCTAGATGACCATGATTAGAGCTGGGTGACATCAGTAGCTCTTTAATGACCTGAAAATCAAAAATGAATACTATAAAAAGTGGAAATATGGACAAATTGCTAAGGAGGAGTACAAAAGAATAGTACGAGCATGTAGGGACAAAAATCAAAAAGACTAAGGCACAAAATGAGTTACAGCTAGCATGATACATAAAAGGCAACAAGAAGAGGTTCTATAAAGTAGTTAAGGACCTTGAGGTGAATGGCAACTGGGACAAATTACAACATGGGTTTACGAAAGGCAGATCGTGCCAAACCAACTTGATCTCCTTCTTTGAGAAAGTAACAGACCTTCTAGATAAAGGAAATGCGGTGGATCTAATTTACCTCGATTTTAGTAAAGCGTTTGATACTGTGCCGCACGAGGAATTATTGGTTAAATTGGAAAAGATGGGGATCGATATGAAATTCCAGAGGTGGATAAAGAACTGGTTAAAGGGGAGACTGCAGCGGGTAGTACTGAAAGGTGAACTGTCGGGTTGGACGGAGGTCACCAGTGGGGTTCCTCAAGGTTCGGTTTGGGGTCCGATTTTATTCAATCTATTCGTTACTGACCTCGGAACCGAATGTAGGAGTGGGCTGATAAAGTTTGCGGATGACACAAAGTTGGGAGGTATTGCCAATTCGGAGAAGGATCGGGATATTCTGCAGGGAGACTTGGATGACCTTGTAAATTGGAGTAACAATAATAGGATGAGATTTAATAGTGAGAAGTGTAAGGTGATGCATTTAGGGATGACTAATAAGAATTTTAGTTATAAGTTAGGGACGCATAGGTTGGAAGTGACGGAGGAGGAGAAGGACCTCGGAGTCCTGGTTGATTGCAGGATGACTATGAGTCGGCAATGTGACATGGCTGTGAAAAAAGCTAATGCGATTTTGGGATGCGTTAGGCGAGGTATTTCTAGTAGGGACAGGGAGGTGCTGCTTCCGTTATACAAGGCGCTGGTGAGACCTCATTTGGAGTACTGTGTGCAGTTCTGGTCTCCTATGTTTAAAAAGGATGAACTCAAACTGGAACGGGTACGGAGAAGGGCCACTAGGATGATCCGAGGAATGGAAAACCTTTCCTATGAAAGGAGACTCGAGGAGCTCGGTTTGTTTAGCCTAACCAAAAGAAGGCTGAGGGGGGATATGATTACTCTCTTTAAATATATCAAAGGGATTAATACCAAGGAGGGAGAGGAATTATTTCAGCTCAGTAGTAATGTGGACACGAGAACGAATGGATATAAACTGGCCGTGGGGAAGTTTAGGCTTGAAATTAGAAGAAGGTTTCTAACCGTCAGAGGGGTGAAATTTTGGAACAGCCTTCCGAGGGAAACGGTGGGGGCGAAAGACCTTTCTGGCTTCAAGATTAGGCTTGATAAGTTTATGGAGGGAATGGTTTGAAGGGATAACGTGATTTTAGTCAATTAGGCATTAACGTGCCATCGCGGGTAAAATGAGGGTCCGACTGTAGAATCTTGCCTGTATGCTCGGGGTTCTGCTGATCGCCATATTTGGGGTCGGGAAGGAATTTTCCTCCAGGGTAGATTGGCAGAGGCCCTGGAGGTTTTTCGCCTTCCTCCGCAGCATAGGGCAGGGGTCGCAGGCTGGAAGATTCTGTTGTGGGTGGGTCAGCTTTTGTGGCCTGCATCATGCGGGAGGTCAGACTAGATGACCATATTGGTCCCTTCTGACCTTAAAGTCTATGAGTCTATGAGTCTAAATAGACTAGGAGCAAGCAAAAGATGAAAAAAGTGTAGGTCCTCTATTTAGCAGGAAAGGAGATTTAATAATGGATGACATCAAGAAGGCTAAGGTGTTGAATGCCTAGTTTGCATCAGTTTTAACTAAAAAGATAAACTGTGACCAGATACTTAACACATTTAATAATAACAATAAGGGGGAAGGAGTGCAAGTCAAAATAGGGAAAGACCAGGTTAAAGATTGTCTAGTTAAATTGGCAGGGAAGTGCACCATAGGGTACTTAAGTAACTAGCTGAAACAATCTTAGGACCATTAGCAACTACCTTTGAACTACTCAAAGGATGGATGAGATGCCACACGATTAGAAAAGGGCAAGCACACTATCTATCTTTAAAAAGGGGAACAAAGATGCCCAAAGAATTATAAACCAGTCAGCCTAACATTGATACCTGGAACAATGGTGGAACAAATTATTAAACAATCGATTTGTAAGCACATAAAGGTTAAGTAATAGCCATCGTGAATTTGTCAAGAACAAATCATGGCAAACTAACCCAATTTCCTTTTGTCAGGGTTAGGCCGTGGCTACACTAGAAACTTCAAAGCACTGCCGCAGGAGCGCTCCCGCAGCAGCGCTTTGAAGTGTGAGTGTGGTCACGCGCCAGCACTGGGGGAGAGCTCTCCCAGCGCTGCAGGTACTCCACCTCCACGAGGGGATTAGTTTACAGCACTGGGAGCACAGCTCCCAGCGCTGGGGCACTGTTTACACTGGCGCTTTACGGCGCTGTAACTTGCTGCACTCAGGGGGGTGTTTTTTCACACCCCTGAGCGAGAAAGTTGCAGCGCTGTAAAGCGCCAGTGTAGCCATAGCCTTACTGGCCTAGTGGAGGTTTGGGGGGGGGGAGGGGAGGAAGGGGAGCTGTAGACATGCTATATATTGCTATATGCTAGATATATTGATTTTAGTAAGGCTTTTGACACAGTACCACATGACATCAGCAATTTCAGGAAATGCAGTCTAGATGAAGTTACTGTAAAATAGGTGCACAACTGGTTGAAAGACTGTACTCAAGGAGTGGTTATCAATGGTTTGGTGTCAAACTGGGGTCACGTATCTAATGGGGTCCTGCAGGGGGTCTATCCTGGGTTCACTACCATTCAACATTTAAATTAGTGACTTGGATAATGGGGTGGATAGTATGTTTATAAAATCTGCAGATGACACCAATCAGAGGGGTGCTCACATGTTGGAGGACAGGATTAAAACTCAGAACAACCTTGACAAATTGGAGTACTAGTCTGAAATCAACAAGATGAAATTCAATAAAGACAAAAATCAAATGCAAAATGGGGAATAATTGGCTAGGCAGTAGTATTGCTGAAAAGAATCTGGGTTTTAGAACCTACAGGGCTGGAACCTGCAACCATGGGGTTTTGGGCCACTGACTCCTCCACATCACCACAGGAGGACCCTGCAAGACTGGTCTACGCAGTAAGTACCGCCCAGTAGGACCTGAATGGCCAATACCAGTATTTAAACCAGGAAGCCATAAAGAGGAGCTGTCCAAGCAACACAACAGATTGCCTGCCCGTCTCTGCTCAGGACCCTGGTTGCGATATACTGTAGACTCTGGCTTCCAACCCTGGTTTGTCCTCAACTTCGCTATTCAATTGCTTTCTATAACCTGGTGCACAACCCTGACCCTGCCGGACTCCTGATGCCTGACACAGTTAATCTTCTGGCCTATCTTGACTCAGACCTCCCAGAACCTGACTCCCAACTCCTGCTCTGACCACCAGGTCTGACCATCCTCATCCCAGTTATGATGCTGGGCGTTATAGGGGATCACAAATTGAATACTAGTTAATGATTCAGTTGCTAAAAAAGGCTAATATTCTTATGTGTATTAGCAGAGTGTTGTATGCAAGATACAGGAGACAATTGTCCTACTTTGCTCTGTACTGGTGAGGCCTCAGCTGGAGTATGGTTTCCAATTCTGGGAGCCATACTTTAGGAATGAGGTAAACTGTACAGCATCCAAAGGAGAGCAACAAAAATGATAAAAAAAGGTTTAGAAAGCTTGATCTTTGGGGAAAGGTTAAACTGGGCATAATAATTGCATGTCAATTTGAACTGAAAAATCTGTCGTTTCAGCCAACAGACCAAAAAAAATCAATTATGCTGCCAATATAGTACAGATAAAGTATTGTTTTGGATGTGGTTTTTTTTTTTTTTTTTTGTGCGCAATTAAGCAAACATGATACCCTGAAGGAATCAGAGCAACAGAACAAGCTCTCTAGGAGAGAGAAAACAGATATTAAAGATAGAGGAGAAGAAAATAAAACAAGGAATAAAGGAATGTGCAGTTGTTTTTCTAACACTTCCTTTTATGTTGAGGATTCAATCTTCAAACTGATATCCCTAGTTACACAGTCACTTTGATCTTTAGGAAGAGTGTTCCTCAAATTCCTGTTGTCTATCATGCTTGAATACTAGCTTTTTGAAGACAGTGATTTCTGCCATGGCTTTGTCACTCTTTCACTTGCGGACCACACTGATCTTCCACAGCAGCATATTTAAGTGTTAAGCAGTAATCCCTTCCTGCATGGCATTAGAATTCTCTGAGGATTATCTAGAATGTAAGAGTTTGGTTTAAAGGGCATTGCCTATTGTGTTATTCCTCCAATTACTTGGAATTCTTGATCTCAGAGCAAATGTACCTTTGGCATGATAAGATCACATGGATCAGGATCCTTTATTCTGTTTCACTGCAGGAACAGGGTGTTGACACACAGTTTTGGCCTAGGGCTTGCTGCTGCTTACTCCATATGCTGGATCAGTTATATAGATGCTAACTAAAAAGCAGATCAGCAACCAATCCTTGAACTACTCCACCACAGATCTCCAACTCTTGTGCTTCCTCCCCCACACCATTCCGCCCCCATTGTTACCCCCACTCCATGACCCTATCTAAAATCCAACTGAGTTCCTTAGAGCAGGTTTTCATATCTATATGTTCACAAGTTATGAATAGTGTGTGATATGAATAGTATACACAAGACATACAAGGAAACGTGATGCTCAGAAAATTATATTCACTCACTCATAGTGACCACTGCCTCTAACCCCCCCTCTGCCTCTAGGTCAAGAACTCACCAAATCTAAGCACAGCTGCTATGTAGCTTGCCTAGGCATTTTTATTATATGCTTACCTTAATGGAAGTCATATAGTGTCTGAGTGCCTCACAATCTAAAGTATTTACTTATCCAAACAATACCTCTGTGAGATAGGGAAGTACTACTATCCCCATATTTACAGAAGGGAAATGTAGGCACAGAATCTATGGCTACTGTCTACACTGCAGCTGGGACCATGCATCCCAGCTTGGGTAGATAGGCATGTGCTAGCTCTGCTTAAACTAGTGCACTAAAAATAGCAGTAGAACCAGGAGTAGCTTGGGCAAGCCACCTGAGTACAAATCCACCTGGCCCCCCTTGCTATGTATGTAGGTGGCTAGCCTGAGCCACTGCCCATGATACCCTTGGCTATACTACTATTTTTAGTGAGCCAGCCTGAGCAGAGCTAGCGCATATCTGTCTACTGGAGTGAGAAGCCCACTCCCAGCTGCTGTGTAGACAAAACCAAGTGTATGTTTACACAGCCCATGGCAGTAAAACTCCCAGCCCAACAGGCTTGGGCTAGGGAGCTTGTGACAAGCTCTAAAAAAATAGCTGTGTTGACAGCGCTCTGAAGCCTAGGGAGGGAGGTGGGCTTCAGAGCCTGAGCAGCAACTTGAAAACACTGTCTACACAGCTATTTTTACACTGCTAGCATGAGCCCTACTAGACCAAGTCTGTCAATCCAGGCTGGGAGGCTCACTGTCGGAGTTATACAGATATAGCTTAAGAGACTTGTCCAAGGTCACCCAGGAAGGCTGTGCCAGAGTAAGGAATTGAACTCAGGTCCCTCAAGTTTCAGGTTAGTGCCTTAGTCAATGGACCATCCTTCCTCTGCAGAGAGCCTTCTACCTAGAGATAGGTAGCGTTTCAATTTTTGTTTTGCATTTTTTAATTTTTTTCAGTTAAGGGAAATACAAATATGGATGTCAAATATGGGACAACTCATCACATTCACGGTATATTTGATGTCAACACAAAAATTGCTATTTATTATTATATGCACCCACTGAACCCCAAAGTGGATGTACAATTCCTGACTTGTGTGATCAAGTACTCGCTGTATACAAATTTGAGTAGTTTTGCATCAAAAATTGATGACTCTAGTTAATTATTTTAAATATGGCCCTTTGTTTTAATCAAAGCTCACTGTTTAATACTATAATCACAGCTCAAACCATGGGGACTGCACTTTATGCAAAAAACACACATTTCAGGACAACGGGCAGTGCAAGTAATGAACTGAGTCATTATGGTGAATGAGTTACCTCTCACTTCAGCAAGAGGTCACCGGAGATTAAGGTTATTTGCAAAGCTCTGTGAAGAACTTCATCTTGAGACTGCCCGTGACTAAAAAAGTCAAGCATGCTGTGCTTTAAAAAAAAAAAAAAAAAAAAAAAAAGGCAGCCCAGATTCTAAAAGGACTGCATTTTTTCTCCATATGAGCTCAGTTCTGGTGTGATGATGTTTTTAAAAGTTGGGACTGAAGAATAGGGCAAGTAGCAGGAATGTACAAAGCCTACAGTCACTTTAAAAGGGGACATAAACAAGACAGAACAAGTGTTGCTGAGAGAGGGGAACACCTTTCCCCTCCCCACTTTCTCTCCAAAGCTGGACCATGTCAAGGGACAGATTCACAAAATGGTCTGTGCTTGCTGAAGTCCCCTGGCATATAGTGAGGGGAGTGGAATCTTCCCACACAAGCCACTATTGTGGCTGTATCTCTTTGGTTGTGTTACCACCTTCCCCATCCCCACTTGACTTGAGAAATGATGGATACATAAGCATAGTCATCGCCACTATTATTAGAAGTCCTGTACTGTTAGGAAACAGGCTCACATAAAGGAAAGAAAGGCTGAGAGCTATTGTAACAATCTTACCCCTGTCTTTACATAGACCTATTCCTACTAAGTAATGGTGTAAATGTCCATTTCTATATTAAAATGCATTTTTATATATTTCATACTAGCCTCTCAATTAAAATATTCCATTCATTTCAATTATAAGGTTATCTTGCAGAATTAGCTTTAAAGTATTAAAAAATAAAATAAAAATAAAAACATTAAAAACCAGATCAAGAGCACAGGAAGTGTTTTCACTTTCAGTGCGAGAGACTACAAAAGTATTTGTCTGGCCAAAAAATGGGATCTCTTTGAAATGCATTAAATGAGACACTATCAGCACAATCCTGAAGCCCTGACTCAGGCAAAACTCCCACTGACCTCAATGAAAGCCCTGCCTCAATAGGAATGGGAAACTACTTGCTTTTTGTGTCATTACCATCTTTACAAGCAAAATGTACTTCATTAATCATGGTGATGTTCTGCTCCAAAGAGAAGCCCACCTCCCCTTAACCCCCACCAAAACACAAGATTTTGTTTGAAGTGCAATGGAATTCACCACAGCCTTTATTTATTTTAAATTTCAGTCAACATCAGGACCATGCAGAAGGCAATGCATATTTTTTTTATGAGGGTTGGCTTCACTCTCAGCCATGTGCAGGGTCAATGAGAGGGGGGGAAGCCGGTATAAATTACCAGGGCCCGGCGGTCCAGAAGGGGGCCCGGCTTCCCCCCCACACCCCTCTCGTTGGCCCTGTTTAGCCAGTCCACCCTTGCTGGGGGGCCCCCAAATTTTTTTTCACTGGCGCCCGAACCCGCTCTCAGCGGCCCTGGCCACCTGACTTGTGAAAACAACAGATCCCACTATGGAGATTGATGCAGGGTAGAAAGCAGGTTATGGAGAATACCAATCCAGGCGAATGAAGCCAAGAAAAATAGGAAATGAGCAAAATCTGTGTGCTCTTTGTCATCTAGTTAGATTTTAAAGTTTAAAGACAAAAATGAATCTAAAGGACTGTAGAAAAATATTCAAACTTTTAATAGAGATACTTAAGATTTGCCTTTCAGAAGTTAAGCAAAACAGAATCTGCTCCAATTACAATTCATATTTAAGAAACAAATTTATTCAGACAATAGCCTATCAAAGAAAGTCCCATGCAAACCAATTACAAAACAGAGCCTCATCACTGGAAGTCTGCCAGCTCCAATTTATAAATGGTACAAACTATTTTTTTCTGTCTTTGAAATTCATTAAACTCTTTGGACCAAACTCAGATGTTAGATGAGAGTGGCATGTTTCTATCGGAGTTCAAAGCAAGTGTTACATGTTCATGGGGGCAGAATTTGGCTGGTCTTAAATCACTACTACTTTAGCCCCAAAAATCCTTCATTTTAAAGAAAAACCCAATAGAGAAAGTGAGAGAACAGTAAGAACCTGGATCTGCAATTGGATCCATATAGGGAGAACATCCACCCACAGAAAACCCAATTGAATTCATTGACTCTCAGAGAGTGCATCGTTCTGACTGCAGGAACTTCAGGATCAGAGGCTACATATTGATCAGTTCTGCCCCTTAGATACTTCTTGACAAGTATAATGAGCTTTTCACTGCAAATTCAGAACTGAATAACTACAAAATGCATATGCTATATTTATATTCATTTAACCATGCAGCCTCACTACCTAGTGTTGCATTTTTGTAAGATATGACTTTATAGCATTTAAGTGGAGCAGACCATCAAATAAAAACAGTAATATTAAAAGGTAGATCTTATTTGCAGGTAGGTATTTAGTCCATGGGATTTGGAACAGGCATCAGTGCTAACATACATCTCAATGCAGGATCAGGGCCTTAATGGAAAAAAGCTTGAACACGTGTATCTAAACTGAGTATATTTTTTCTTGTATGTTGAATGTTTTTATATGCTGTACATTCTTAGCACTGAGTGTGGTATGTGTTCAGACAGAAAAGGTACTGTATTTATGTCCCAGGAGTTGGCTTTTGATTCAATAAAGCAATATGGCTTTTTTTTTTTTTTAAATCAGCATTGCAAATACTGCATACAAATATGGATATAGCAGTATTTTCAGGTGAGCCTGACAAGCAAAGTGTTTCATGGGCTCTCATACAATCAAACCTAGTAATTCTTTTAAAACCCCACAATTTATGTTTGAGTGTAGAAAGAATAGAAGTTTTTAATGAGCACACATATACAGTATAGTCAATAACACTTTAAAATTTTCAGATTCACAACACAAATCAACTAAGCATTGATCAATATCCACCATTAATATTTGTTAGGCTGGAGATCAGACTATAAATATATATCTTTAAAGACATTAAACCTTTAACAGATTACAGAAGCATATTCCAAACTGATTATTTATATGGCCCTCACCGCAGAATTTGGGTACCTCAGAATCAGATTTACCCTCACGTGTTATCCCCATTTTACTGATTACAGAGCTACAGGGTGAATTAAGTGACTTGCCCAAAGCCACATAGGAAGTCTGTGGCTGACATGGGAACTGAACACAGGTATCCTTTGTCTTAGGCTGGTGCCATATCCATTGGGTCAGTTTTCCTGCCTTATAGATTTGTGTGTCTTGCTGGTCATCAATTTCCCTCAAAACATCCTCCTCTCCTAACCTAAACTTCAAAAAAGATGTCGTCTCAGAAATCAAAATATTACTTTTGATACATAGGGGCTTACGGGAACCAACATTCAAATGAGTTCCATGAAGTGTACTGCAGAGACAATATCAAATTCTGAGGTCTGCTATGGATGGACAGTGAGATGGGCATTTTCAAAACATGACCCCTATCTTTATATGCACTGCCACTCAATCATAAAATAGTTACACTAACACTTTCAGACTTAAATGCTGGAATGTATACCTGCAAAACACACTTATACATGCAATGTGAGCACACCATAAGTACAAACAAATTGTGGATGCAAACTGTATCATGCATATTATCAGAGGTCTGGAAAAAAAACATGAACTCTGCTGCCTTGTGTGAACAAACCTGCTTCCACACAGATGGAGCAATGGTGACCTAGGTGAAAATTTGGTCCTAACGCTCTCTGGTACTTTTGAATAACAGTACAGTTTTCCCCCACTGGTCCCTGATTAAAGTTTACCTTCCTTCCACTCTTGGGCAGCTGGCTCTATGGTATTTTCCAAAATTGCTGTCTTCTATTCAAGAGGATCCTACACTTCAGTGATGATTAATTTGGGAAGTGCTCTGAGATCTTCTCGTATTAAAGGAGCAATATAAATCTAAAATCTCTGTGGTCTGGGATTAAAAAAAGCTCTGATTATCTCTTGACATGCATAGGACACCAGTTTTCTGCATAATTGATTTTTCCTTTACAGATCTTGCAAGAAAATTCATAGAAATAATATGATGTCATGGAAACAATGGTGCTGGCGGGCTGATTCCCCACTCTGGCACTTCGAGTGCAGAAGGTGGGGGCCCGCAAGGATTCTAAAAATTAATACTGGCCACTCCACACTGGTACTAAACTTCCAACGTTACAGCTTCTCTCTGACCTTAGGATGGGTAGATGCTGCTACCACCCAAATGCAAAATCCCTTGGAACCCAGGAAGGCACACTTGGGAATTCCTTCCTGTGGGGTACCCATAAGCCCTTTCTCACACACACACACACACACACACACACACACACAGGGGAAGAGCTGAGAAAGGAAAATAAAGAAATTAGCTGTTACCCCCAGCTAACTAAAAAAAAATGTTTGCACAAACCTCTTAAGACACAACAACCCAAATCCTGTTCTTAAAAAAGGTAAATTTTATTAAAAACAAAAAGAAAATACATCTGAAAACTCAGACTATTGCTAGATTTTTAAAAGAGCAAATCCAAAAATTAAGCACCCAAAATAGTTTTCTGGGGGTTCAGCTTAAAGGTTACAAGCAACAAAAGCATCTGGGGTTAGCAGAGAGGAATCCATAAGCTATAAGAATAAACAAAATAAACCTAATCGCGTATTCCTACACATTTTCTAATTTAATTACATATCTGGGTTCCAAATAAGCAATTCTAGGTATGATTCTGATCATTTTCATACCTGGCCTTCAACTTCTCACAGCATAACTGCTACCCTGTTCCCCTCTTCCTTGGAAAATCACAACACACAGACAAAGGGAATTTCCCCCCTCCCCCCAATTTTAAAAGGTTCTAGCCCTCCCATTGGCTCATGTGGTCAGGTGCTCATTCACTTCCCTTTACCTATGCATGCAGTCAGACTTTTTAACCCTTTACAGGTAAAGCAAGCAGAGAACAGCTACCAAGAGGGATTCTATAGCTAACTGGCTGTTTGGGTGTCCAGAAAAGGGAGCTATCCCCCCTCTCATTTAACACAGGTGCCTTTCAGAATGCTAACATTGGGAAACAAATAGATTATACATTTGATGATTATAGGTCCTCCTGTATGCTTTTTCAAGGTCTGGATTAAAAGAAAATACCGCCAAGACATTTCCCCATTTTTGTTGTATGGCAGGTCTGTATATTTCCATTCCAATGTAGCTGAAGTGTTATAAAATGGTACAGGGCAGACTTTGAGAAACTGTGTATAATTCTTATTGCTCTCTCATACATAAGAGCACATGAAGTATAAGGAATGGAATGACTCATTTATGATACGAGATAAGCTTATAACTCCATGGCTGAAGAGGTTGCACGATATATAAAGGTTTACTCCCTCCAGACCAAGACATTAATTTAATATTCTGATCACCATTGTCATTTACTCTATAGAAATTTTATAATAGGAAAAAGCAAACAAAACAACTTGAAGAACACTTGTGTTTCTCCTAAATACCAGACACTGAAATATTTCTAAAAAGAGCATGCAAATAAAATGCCAGCACAACCATTATTTATTAAATAGGAGAAGGATTTTCAGCATTTTTATGCAAATGAATGGCTCTGATATAACAATGGAAACATCAAGTCTCATAAAGCAAAGGCAATTTCAACAAGGAGAAACTAATTCTGCATAAAAATCTGTGGGAAAAGCAGGTAGCTTTGAATACTGATTTTTGGTCATCTCCACTGGATTAAGAAAGTTTTGACTAACAGTTCTTCCCCCCTCACCCTAGTTAGCTAGATTTTGTTCACTTAATACACGGATGACATCTGGGAATCGTGATGGAAATAGATAATCTGGCACCTCTACTCTGAGCCATCCCTGAGAACTGGTACTTCCTTATGTCCATCCTGCTTTTTTACATGCTTCACATCAGTGTTGTTTTTATTGTCCTTTATCATTCCCTCCGTGGTGACCCCTTCACATGGTCACATTCAGGGCTCAGGTTGGACTCTAATGAAAAGTGTGTGGGACCCACCCCAAACCTGGAGGATGCACAGCAGTCCCAGACCACCTACAGAGGGGCCTCATGCCTCAGTATCAGCTGCAGCCGCCAGCATCTCCCTGGCCATCATGGCCCCAAGTACCCCCGGGGAATGCTGCATAGAAGAGACATTTATTTCAGGGACTTCTCTGTGGGACTAAATAGGGGGAAATGTGCACCCCCTCCTCCTTACCATCCAGTCTAAAAGCCCTCCACCAACACCGATCCTGAACCCATGAAAAGGCTGGTAGGGGACTAAGAGTAAGGGGTGGGATGTGCCCAGTTGGAGATTCACAGATCCTGGATCTCCTGGGGATGAGCCAGGCCAGTAATATAGCACAGCAGAGTGACAGACATTTGGGACACATAGCGGGGAGAGGGAGAATTACTGTTCTGAGTTATTAACCATTTAAAGAAGATATACAGATGAAGGATGGAGGGGAAGGAATGTAACAGAAAAACATAACTCAGTGTAGTTTTGCTCATGTGTTGTTTCAAAATTTGTTGGGGGTGGGGGTCCATGGGAGTGAGAGCTGCCTGATTTGTTAACAATTCCTCTTCAGGAGTGACTATGACCTATGGTGCTCATCTTAATTGGTAGATGCACTGCTAGGGATTTCCTAACCCATGGCTCCCTTGAAATCTCCATTTAAGGAGTGGGTTCCATGCCATAGAGAGGTTTTATATTTGTCTGTCAACATCTCGCCCTGGGTAAGATCATTGTAGTGCAACATTTCTGTGCTAAGAACTCATCCAACTCTTCACCCACATCCCATCATCTTTAAATCAGACTAACATTCCCAAAGGTCTTTTTTAGGCTCTGTAGACTTCCCTGTGAATTTACCAGTGTTGGCAGGAGGAACCACCACTGTCCTCCCTGGGGAGATCACATGATGTGAGCCACTTAATAGTGATTGAAAATCTGATGGAGTCTTTGAGGGAAACTGCTCATGGGATGCCCTGACTCATTGCCTCCTTTCACTTCTGCCTGTGCCCTAGAATGGACTGAGGAAGTGAACTGATCTTAACAGACCCTCCCTCCTAACTCATACATCTGTTCATACTCTCTAAAATGTCACCTATCGGAGGGCCTGCATAGCCACCATCCACAAATTTGAAGGTGAATCAGAATAGTGGACATGTCCCTTCCCCCTCTCCCCCCAAAGGCACATATGGCAGCTAGGTGTCTAACTTGAATTTTTCTAGGGGAGTTGGGCACCTAGCTGCCATTTGTACCTTTGAAGCCGCCCCACACTCTGGCTATAAATAGAAATATATATTGTAAATCCTTAAGTTATACAGGTGTATGGACATGTAATGATCAAGATGTGCACATACACCTAAAGTAACAACCATATCTCCCCTCCCATGTTGTCTTGTTGATCTCACTTGTTGGGTCTTAATTTATATATAGATTAAGATTTTCAGGGCCCAGAATATGTCTCAGTGAGCTGCCTACCACAATTTATGGCTCTAAATAACTAACAACTAATAAAAATAATTATCATGTCTTCCCTACACTCCAGCTGCTGGGTATGAGTTCTCCAGTGAACAGTTATGTGAAAAGCCTACCAGAATTTCTATCAGAGAAAAATCAAAGAAAGTAGGTTGCAAACTTTCATGTACAGTAAGATGGCCCAGAACCAAAGTCCATTTGAGTCCATGGAAAAACTCCGATGACATCGAGGGACTTTGGATCAGGGCCTATATGAGAAGAACTTCAGGGAAGATGGTATTTTGTTTCCTGTCTCAGGATTATTCTTCCCAGCTGCTGAGCTATTAAATCCTGCATAGTCTCCACAGCTATGCCACTCTGAATTTCTGCTGAGCAAAAATAATAAATAGTGAGAAATAGGCTAGTGATATAGTCTGATTTATATTTTATAAGTATAATAAATATCATAAGCTTTGCCTCACTACTAGTCTGAAAAAGTAACATTTTCTTGGAGGGATTTCAATATACTTTGTTCCTCAATATTTCATTAATTCACACAGCCCTCCAGTTTTACCATAATTTCAGTGAACTGTTCAAAGAGTCAGCAAGTCAGCTTCATGAGTCTGCAGCATATTGCTGTTGACCTGGCAGCCTCGCTCTTCGCTGTGGACACGAATGTGCCCATCAGGCTTATGATAAAGAAAAAAAGCCTGAAGACAAAGCTAAAGTTCATACCACTGAGCCAGACAGAAGTTTGAATTTTGCAAGCACAGGAGCCAGTTGTGCTGCTGAGAGGAAAGGTCATATTCAGAATAAGAACACTATCATTTACTGGGAGTTTTTAGGATGAGGAAGACGTAGGGAGGCTAGATTATTGATTGCATCAGAGCAACTGAGACAAAGATGGGGTAGGGGATTGCTGAAACACTAAATATTTTAAGAAAATAACCAGTAAAGGACAATGAAAAGGAATAAGGAATTAAGAACCATGAAAGCTGTGTAAGTACAAAGCAATTTTTTAAATTATAATTATATTCTAATTGTTATTGTTATATTTGCCATTTAAAATACACTAGAGAGAGACTGAAGGCAGATATGACTAAACCCAAAAGAACGATATTTTTTCAAATATGTCCTACATACAAAATGACAGCAGACATCCCAAATTAAAGGTGACAATCCCCAGAATGCATGTTTAACTCAAACACTGAAAAAAGGAGGAGAGGAAATACTTGGAACATAACTATGCACACTGGGTTGCCAAAAGAAAAGCTAAACTAAAACAAATTTAAACAAAGTGTGGTATTGATGTAGTTCTGTCTGAAGATGGATCATTTTACCCTGATTTCAAAACCCTCAATATTTCATATTTAAAATGTAAGGGATTTTTGGAAATTTTATTAAGGCAGAATTACAATAAAAAGTTAACATACTCCATCGTACATTACTTATTAGTTCAACCCAACGTGGCCTTAACATTTTGATGTCAGAGGTCAGACTTGATAATCACAATGGTCCCCCTTCTGGCCTTGTAATCTGTGAAACATGGCAGCCTTTGCAATTGAGAATCAAGTTGTGTAATTTAACCATGGCCTAACTAGGGGGCAGTAGAGATCAGCACCAGCCTATAAATAGCTCAAGAAATCTTCCCTAACAGCCTTGTGTAAAGGATACTGTGCAAGCTGTGATGGCACAGCCGGCTTTCCTTGTCTGCAGGCCAGCGTATGCATGTTGAAGGGAGGGTCATAGCCCTACCCCACCCTGTTGGGGTTCCATGTACCTCTGAAATGGAATACTCCCTGCATTCATGAGAGTATAGGACAACCACCATGCCAGGCCCTTGCATGGGCTGCAGAAAGTGCCTTGAGTTCTTCTTCCCATGCTCATATGCACATGGATCTCACTGTTTTTGTCTCCACATTAATCACAAGCAAGTTCCAAAGCAACAGAAGGCGCTATCCATCCAGCTATGTTGAAATTCATTCTAGTGTCTTTCAGCAGAATTTTAACACAACCATCTTAGAGTGTGGTTTTATTTAGAGCAGGTAATCCGTAAAATGTACATCATGTTGTTCTATATTTATTCTCCATCGGGGCTTCCCTATCAGATTTAGTCAGTTCACAAGTCACAACAAGATGTTCTAAAGTTGTGTAAGTGAGATCAGAATCTGCTTCCATGGCTCTGTAGTGGTTATAATAAAGAAGGCTTTTTTCCCCTCCACAAATTAAAATGATTACATGATCCATAAGACACAAGTGCCACTTTCACAATCCATAAATAATCCCACTTTATACCCTATTTCTTCTGGAAATTCTGGGCAGAATCTTGCTCACTTAAGAGATCAAAGAGATGACTCAGTACAAAATAATTTATCATTCAAAAAGTTAACAGGAAATCTATCATATCCCATCCCATGCCTATTAGAAGACAGTAGGTTCTAACATTTGTGTCTATTCCAATTATCAAATAAATTCACCTTTCATTTATAAAAACATTATTTAGAAAGACATTACAAAATATCTATCCTAGATTATTATCAAAATTTCTCCAAGCAGCTCTACTGCCCTCTTTCATACCAAGGGTACTCTTCTTCAAGCACCTCTCCAGATGGCAACTGAGGCACTACAGAACATGGAGAGAAGCAATCTCTCAAGATGACTCAAATTATTTAGGGACATTCAGGGATTTGTAAAATTTTGTTACTGTTATGAGACATGGGATCTGGCAACGAACCGTTTCTTCCTTCTACAATTTAACAGCTGAAGTGGAAGATAGAGATATTTGAGAAACCCCATAGGCACAGGCGACCTGAATGGGTTCTGAAATATGGTTGAGTTAAATCTGAACTACCATGCCACTATCTGGATGCATCTTAGGTACTATCCATTCACTAGGCACAAGGGCACAGTACATCAACTAGAATCAAAGTGTCCCATAACTTCAGAAACACCATGTATCCCCCAATAGTCTTTTTGCAAAGAATTTTTCCCTTCAGTTTCCAGATTCTTTTCATTTGTCTAACTGTCTATAGGCATGGTGGTCTATCTGGCAGCTCCACCTCCATCTGTGTTTGTCTTTGTTAGTGGCAGACTCAAACCATCCTAACGCTACACCTGCCAAGCAGACTAATTACTCCTGTATTATTTTTTCCCTTAGTTCCCCTTTCACCTGGGTCTTGGGCATAAGGCCATTCTTAACACCAAATTTCCTTACTTTTGTTATCTATAGCCAAGACAATTTTTATTAAAAAAATATATATATTTCTGCTTGAGAATATTATTGCATAATAATCAGCTGATGGCTATAACAATTTACTCCTCCAAAATGGAAGGAATCATCTAAGAAGTACCACTTACAATTATGCGATTTTTTCTCAACCCCTCTTCTGATGTCTCTAGATGTGGATATAAATTAGCATATGCTAGGGAATGCAAAATAAGGCTCTACAACATTTTGCTTAATACAGGCAGGACTTAATCCAAATATTTTTTTTCACACCCCTAAAGTCACAAGAAGATTCAATTTACTCCAAGTGTATTATGTGCAGATTAGCTATTATATGGAGAATTCTGAGTAAATTATTGACCTTATTTTATATAAGCACCCACAAGTATCTCACAGAAAGGATTTTTGACAGGCCATTTATAAAGATATATCACATGCCATTCCACAGATCCTTTATATCTCAGTTTTAATTTCTGAACTCTATGTATTACCGAGGAAATTATTAGTTTTAATGTCACAGTATGTTCTATATTCTTACCTAGGAGTCGCATCCAACTGTCATACAGATGTAAATGCCAAAAGCTATTGGAAAACACTGAGTGTGTCAATTCCATCAAAACTTTGACAGAAATTAGGAAAGCAGGAGGCTGGCCAGCCTGTCTGGTGTGCTGTCAGCCCAGGCTTCTCCAGCAGCTTGTTTTACCATGTTGCAACATCTCCAAGCAGATGTCTCTTCAGGCTGCTCACTCCCTGGGGAGCTGGGCAGCTGGGGACAAGCCAAATAATTTCATTTTGGTTCTCCCAAAAGGGATTTATTCAGAATTTTTCCTCACATCAAAAAACTAACTTTTTTGGCTTTTTGTCCTGATTCAGAATGAAATCCCCCATCCCCCGAATTTGAAATTTTCTGTCAGAAAGAAATTCTATTTTCTGGCCAACTCTAATTGAAACCAATCATAGAATCACAAGTTAGAGAGTGAAACAACCTCTTAGGTATCAAGTCCATCTCCCAACCTGTTCAGGCTGGTTCCCTAGGGTGTTTATTCTACTGTAAGACCCTGATTCAGCAGCAAGGCGCTTAAGCACATGCCTAACTTAAAGTACACAGTAGTCCCATGGATTTTAATAGGCATCTAAAAAATGACATTTACATGAAAAGGGAATTGATGGCAAAAATTAAGGGGAAGTATAGGTGAGGTAAATATCTTGTCTGAAAATGCATCAGTGTAAATCTGATATCCAGTTCATTTATATTAGTCTAGAATAGATGTTGTGTGGAGTTTTTCCAGTAAGGGAATAAATGATAATTGCTATCCAGGAAAAACAAACAACAACAACAACATACACTTCCTCCATAAAACAGGTTGATGATGTTGTTGAGCACACCCCATGTATACAAATGCTGCAGTGTGCCTGTCCCTTCCCCATACATAGCCCTGACCCAGAAGAGAGCCCATTATGACTTGAGGAAGGAGAAGGATAGGGATAAAAAAGGTGGCTGATTCCCACTGTTTTAGATGGCCCAGAGATTTAATAATAAAATAATAATAATAATAAAGCCCTTTGTGTATTAAAGGCACTATATACAGTAGAACCAAATTCTATTCAATTCAAGTTACTCAGGATTGGTAGCCAGATTCTTGTTGGGAGCTGACAAAATATGTGATAAAGAAACAATATGGGTGAAAATTTGGCTATTACTTGCTGTAAAAAATGTGGTGTGCTTTGGGAGCTGGCAAGCACAGTAACATTTAATGGTGGGAAATGTTTCACAAGCAAAGGAATTTTCAACCATTAGAGGCTCACTGAGCCATAACACTGCTGCACGGACTAAAAGTATATCAATTCACATGGGTTTGTAGAAGAAAGTTTCCCTCCCTCCCGTTATCATCGCAGGTATGGTGCCAAAAACTGAACAGAAACAGAAACTTACTGACAATATTTGAAGTTGATATTGCTTTTGGAAAAACACTCCAAAAAGGTAAAAGAAGGTAGAAAAGGGGATGGAAATTTTGAGTTTTTGTTAATCAGAAATTGGAAGTTGACCTAGATTTAAAGAGACAATTAAATGAATCAGCAAGAAGTGCATGTCACTTTGTACCCCAAGTGCAAAATGAGTTGATTGAGTGCAGCGGTGATGAAATTTACAATCTGTCATTTCAAGCTGAAGTTCTGCACATTATTTTAGTCTCATTGCTGATAAAAAGAGCAGATATTGTGAATAATGCATGTTAACTCAATTCAGGGCTATGAGTGGAAGTGGTGAAGTATTTTCTTCTCTTCTGCCGACATTCATGATGATTTTTAGTTATTGATACCATTCCACAAATGCAACAAAGTGCCGTAATTAGCAGTGGTCAATATTTTCACAGATTTCTCAGCAAAAAAATCATCTTTAAAAAGAGACTTAATGAAGTTGTTTAGATTTTCAAAATTATAATTTTTGCAAAACGTTTCCACGATATTTTTATCAGTATTTTTAAAAAAATCATGTTTGAAATCATTACACTTTTTTTTAAAAAAGAACCACAGATTTTTGTAAACAAATATGCTCAATAACGATTTCAGTAATTTTCACTTATTAAAAATATAATTTTTCAGTAAAATAAAAATGTTCAATGCAAATTTTGAGCAAGATTGATAAAAACATTGATTTTAAGTTAAAAATATTATAAACCTCAATGAAAAACAGAACGGATTCAGCTATGAAATATCACCAAAAGTTCTCATCACCATCAACTCCAAATGCAAGGTAGAAAAAGCAAGACATTGTGTCACACACACACACACACACACACACACACACACACACCCCTACCAAAACAAAACACTGCACTCCACACAAGTCTCTCCAGGGAGAAGATGGAAGAAAAGAACAAACCACATGCAACAGATATTAGTCATATTGTTTAATGAAATACTGGAAAGCTCTCAGATACTACAATGAGAAGGGTGGTATAAGAGCATAGATAGAATAGACTACAGTCTTTTAATCCTGTTGATTAGATACAGAACATGATTTCCCAGAGTATAGTTAGTTACTACTTTTCCACAAACTAAAACTGACTCAAGCTGGTAGGCCCCAAGTCAATCCAGGTTCCTAGGCACATTATCATTTGGAACCCCTATGCTTCTCCCACTGCAGCCCCACATCTACACCATAGCCTTGCTCCCCACTTGGAACAGTTGTGGCATCAGCCCCCCTCCCAGACAGGCAGTGGCAGAGGGCTCCTTTCTTCCTCCCCTGGAGAGGCAGTGCCTTATACTTATCCTAGCAGTTGAGGCATACTTACCTGAGTGGGTGTACTGAACATACTGCACTCTTCCTCTCTTACTATACACTGAATCCTCTGTTAGGATGGTGCTGTTGGGGCTGCCCAAAGCAGGGAGTCTGAGTTTGCACACAATTCCCAGGGATATTGTTTCAGACTCTCTGCAGCTGTTGCTTTGATTCTTTGCAGCCACTTTTAAAAAGTAAAACAAAGCTTGGGGTATGACAATCACATGAGTCTGTTGTTACTGTTCCTTAATCTGGCACCAATACACCCATTCTGTGCTATGGTTCATCTCTGTTGATGCAAATAGGCTGTAAACCTGGCAGATCTGGCCACGTTGGAATTCCCTTTATGCATGGGGAATCACAGGTGTATTATTGGTGTAATGGCTCTAACACTACCACCTCTTGCAGCCCCAGCCTGCTGTGCTCTGGTTAGTCCAGGCTGCCAGAACAGCCCATTTTGGACCATGGAGACCCAAGTATAGTTTGGAGCAGTCTTAACTACATAATAAGCACTAGCCCTTGGCGAGCCCCTAGTAATAGGGAGCCACAAAGATGATGAAAAGCCACCTTTGTGCCCCATGCCAGATCATGCCCCCCAAGTAAAGCTCAGCCAGACTCAAAGATTTGGGCTAATACCTACATACATACACCATGGAAATTTCATATATTGGATGAACTGCCACCTCCTTTTGCACATTTACTAGAGCATATCAAAGCATGCTTACCCTTCATGTTTGTTTCTGAATCATGCCTTCATTTTGTCCAATGCCATGTTTGTGTTTTCGGTTATCCTCAAAATGAAGACATAGCCACTGGAGCTGGATAAGTACAGTATAATACTCACATGCAGACTAAATATTCATTGAATTTTAATAATTTCCCTTTGATGTGTTTGCTTTCCGTAAATATTGCATTATAGCAAATGAGTTTAGCTAGCAAGAACGCTTAAAGAAACAAGGGCTACTTCAGAATATTCATGGAAAGCTAATTTCAATTTTGTAATCATGAGTATTTGCATTAGAAAACTGATCCTATAATAGCACAAAAACATACCAAGGGAACTCTGTGTTCTGTCCAATTGTGATATTAAGTGATCTGTGTGCTTGTGAACAAGCTACAGAGCAAGAAATATTTTCAGAAGTTATTTGATAAATAATTTTGAACAAATCAATTCAAATTGTAATCTTCTCATAATCATTCACTAATAGAAACAATTCAATGACTTTTTTTTACAGAACTAAGAGCCATACTTAATATTGGGGGAGAGAGCAAGAGAGACTCAATTTGCATTATTTGTTATTTCATGTGTTAAGGTAGTGCCCAGACTCCTCAAATGAGACCACGGCCCCATTATGGTAGAAAGTCCCTTCCCTGAAATGAAAAAATGGGACCATTTTGGGATAAATCATAGAAATAGCCCTTTTAGTGGAATCTACGGCACAAAGGGGATGCATTACCCTTCTACATTTGCATTTACTATATTGGTTCTACTGCCAAAATATCCTCCGTGCTTTCAGAGGAGGGGACTGAATTTACCTCAATTACTTTAATCAAAGTTGCAATTTGATTGATTACACATGCTCATAGCTATTCAGGCAACCAATGATCTAATAACCAATCACATAGGCAATCACCAAGCTTCAGGTTCCCAGCTAGTATCAACTGTCATAATTGAGGATCTGCCCCCAGATTTGCACATGCAGTTGTGGGTGTGCAACTGAGAATGGAACTCAGACATCCCTTTCTGAACATTGGGCCCTAGAAACACATTTGCAGGAGTGCTGAGCATTTATAGTTCCCATAGACTTATATTGACACATCAGGTCTTAGCAACTTTGAAAAGCACATTCTGTGTCCAGCTCTTTAAATTGCTTATGAAGAGCTAGTCTAAGAATTTTAACAATATAAATACCTCACTGGTTTTTTTTTCTGATTTATGTTGCTTGTAACCAATAGACATTTACAGTTCTGTTTTTATGCACGAAATATTGAAATATATCAAGTTTCTGAAAGGGAAAGCCCATTCAATTAAATATGAAAATAATCAGTTTTATTTTAGCTATTTGCACATCCAGGAAAAATAGAGAGATCATGCCATGCACTTAATGCAAAATACGTGTGTGATATTTAAATTCATGCCAAGTATTGATATATATTGATAAAAGGTTTCTTCCAAACATTTAATGAAAGTAAGATTAACTTAGTGTTCAGTTTCAGATTTTCACAGGTAGAGGAGTGAGTTCACAGTTCAAGGTTTTCTGACTTATGTATGAATCTTTAGCTGCTTCTGTGCTAAAACCTAGGATGTTTTATCTGTGAAAACTGGTCCAAGCAAATGATAGTTTGGAAAGCTGTCCTTTACAGCAGCAGAAATTGAATGCATTCACTTTTTAATCATTCCTTCCAAAAGATAATTTAAATCATTTTTTTTAGGGTAATACAGCTTCCTTCCCTGAAGAGGCTTCTAAGTAAATGTATTTCAAAACATTTCAGTCTTTAAACTGTTTTGATGTTCAACATTTTCAGTTCTTGGATGAGTCTTGGTTGTTTCTTTCATGTATTTTTCAGGAGTCTTGTGGAAGAGGGAGGAAAAGGGGTCTTTAAAAACACTCTGCCATTTTCAGCACTTAAGCAATAAGAGAAGCCTTGCAAAAATATCTGAAGATCCTACAAAACAGAATTCTAATCATGAACACAGGAGCATATTGTACAGAATGGTACTTCCAATATTCAGAGCAAATTTTAACTGACCGATAGCTGGGAAGAATGCAAGGAGCCCACATGGCTCATCTAGAGTTACCTGCCAGTAGTCCCAAACCTGCTCTCATTGACTTCAACATGAGAAAAATAAGTTACTTACAGGGCTTGATTCACACTAATTCTCCAGATACAAAACTCCCAGCAGGAGCTTCAAGTCTGGCAGGCTTATAGGATCAAGCCCTACAGTGCTAGTGCATCAATCTAGTTTGCTATTTTATGCGTCGTCCCCCCCCCTCCCATCTCCATAGTAGCCAAGTGCCTAGCATGTTATAGTTTAAAATCTAGTTAACAGTCAGCTCTAGCATTAATTTTTGGTGGTAACATTCCTTAATTTTCTGTGTATGCCAGTAAATGAGCAAATTACTCCATATTCTAAGTGATGATGCCTCTGCACTACAAGTTAGACTATTCTGATGTTAAAGCATGTTTTTCAGCTATGCTTAAATAGCCTTCTAGTAGCAGGCAAATTTGATTATGGAATGATCATAATCAGTGTTAATGTGACATTCCATTACGACAATCTTTGCAGGTGTCTAAAACACTGGATTAATGTGAAAAGTTTGAGTTCTTATTTTTTCCCCCGATATGATTACTGCACACTTTCAGATTGCATTTGCATTTTATATTTCTCCAGTTCTTTCTTATACTGATTAGATTGGTTTAATTTCTCTCGTGATGCAATTATTCAAGAAACCTGTAGCTGATCAGTAAAAAAAAAATTCAAGCTGATGTAGGTATATTTGCTTGTATTCCTCATTAGCAATATGTATTTTTCATTGCTAGTCCAAACTATATAACCAATGAGATTGTTTTGTCTATTAGTACTACAACATTCTGTAATTATACAAAGTACTCCACTTTTTAAAGGGTATGGCATTATTCTACAATAGCAATTCACAAAGTGTATCCATGAGGATCTGGTCCAAAAATGGATAAAGTCATGGATCTGCAAGTTTTTAGAGCTTCATACTTTCCTCTAAAGCATCTGATATTGGCTACTTTTGCAGAAGGTTACTGAACTAGATGAACCACTGGTGAGGTTATATGGCTGTTCAAATGACCTAGAAAATAATAAAAATTAAGATTCCAGCAAGCTTTC
Organism: Emys orbicularis; assembly: GCF_028017835.1. Classification (NCBI taxonomy): domain Eukaryota; kingdom Metazoa; phylum Chordata; order Testudines; family Emydidae; genus Emys; species Emys orbicularis. The sequence continues at coordinate 76,529,063 of NC_088687.1, read as the reverse complement.
CACAATGGACAGAGGGGATCATATCAGTATGTCAGGACCCACAGGTCTTAAACATGGGGCCACACCCTCCACCTAGCATCCTGATGACAACTGCTTACCTAGGACTCGAAGCCCAGCCCCAGTTTGAGGCTCCAACCAAGGTCTTATTGGCAGAGTCGAAGAAGCTGATTGTCCTGCTAGCCCTACTTGAGCCAGCAGCAGGGACAGGAAGCTGTCTGAACACCTGGGCTGTGTGCCTTGTGCTTCCTGCTTCCCAGATTTGATTTCCTGGCATCCTGACAAAGCACTGGATTCATGGTTCTGACCTCCAGTTTGTCTCCTGCCTCTGACCCCATGGTATCCTGACTGGGGCAGATACAGTTCCAAATCAAGTTTGTCTCCTGCTTCTGATCTCCTGGTATCATGACGAAGGTTAAGATTTTGTCACAATTATTTTTTAGTAAAAGTCACAGATGGGTCACGGGCAATAAACAAAAATTAATGGAAGCCTCTGACCTGTCCCTCACTTTTAATAATAACTGACAAAATGGGGAGTAGGGAGGGTCCAGCACCTACCATCACCACAGCTCTGGGGTCCCCGTCCTGCCTGCGGAAACTGAGAACTACAGGGGCCCCTACTGCCTGACAGCTCCAGCCCCGCCGCCCCAAGGCTGAAGCAGAAAATGTCATGGAGGTCTCTGGAAGTCACAGATTCCATGACTGCCACAACATAATCTTAGCCTTAATCATGACTCAGCTGACTCAATTCCTGTCTCATGAGTGTGGACTCTGGCTTTGACCACTAGGTCCAGCTGCCCATGACCTAAGTGTTTGGACCAGGTGTGGGGCTGTCTACATATTCACTAAACTGGATCTCCAGGGAGCTTATATTCTCATCCATATCTGAGAGGGGGTGACAAGTGGAAGACTGCATTTTGAACCCACTAAGGCCACTTGAATATTTAGTCATGTCATTTGGATTGACTAATGAAATGAGGAAATGTTGCTAGGGCATTAATGATATGCTACGAGACCTATTGGATCAGTTTGTAACAGTATACTTAAACATATTGATCTTTTCACATGATCTGGACATCACACCACGTACGGCCACACAGTCCCAGAGTGACTACGACTACATGGTCTCTACACTAAACTTGAAAAGCACGCTTTTCAATCAGACCTCAAGTGAGATCCTGGATTTCATCCTATCTCCAGGGGGAATCAAGATGGAATTGCACAAGGTCCAGGCTGCACACTACTGGACAGCCCTGATAGTATGCATGATCTACAATTTTTGGGTTTGCAAACTTTTACTAGAGGTTCGTGTCAAATTTTTCAAAAACTGAGCCCTTCACTGTCCTACTTTGGAAGAATGCCCAGTTCCACTGGTTGCCCAAGGCTCAGCTGCATTCAAGCAGATAAAGCTTGCTTCACCACTGCTCTGCTATTGGCCTATCCAGATGCGACAAGTTTTCATCGTAGAAGCAGATGCCTCTAGCATAGTGCTTGGGGCCAACCTCTCTCAGAGGCACATAGACAAGCAAATATTGCACCCCATCACCTACTATTCGAGGAAGCTTAGCCTTGCTGAGTGAAACTATGAGATCTTGGACAAAGAGCTTTTGGCAATTAAGACCACCTTCAAAGAGTGGTGCCACTATTTAGAAGGGGCCCAGCAGGCAGTCCTAGTGTTTACAGAGCACAAGATCCTGGGTACCTTTGCAGGGCCAAGGCCCTAAAACCATGGCAGCTCTGGTGGGCCTTATTCTTCTTCCAGTTCAACTTTACCTTGCCCTACTGCACTGGAACTAGACACGGCAAAGCCAATGCCTTGTACTGAAGATATGGCTCCAGCCTAGAAGGCCCCAGTCTGGAACGAGCCCACATTTTCGAGTCCCATAATTTCCTCAACATGACCCACCACCAGGATCTGCTCATGCGTATCTACTCTGCCTGTGTCTCTGAAATTCCACCCGATGAGATGACAGTTATCAACCAAGAAACATATGACATCCATGAAGGGATCACATTCATACGGAACTGCTTCTATGTACCCCCCCAGGACCTGTGAATGGACGATCTTCAAATGTGTAATAACTCCACTCTCTCAGGACACTTGGGGCAATATAATAACTGACAATTAATGTGCTGGTACTTCTGGTGGCCCCACATGCACCCCACAACAGATACCTTTTCACTTCCTGCCAGGTGTGTGCCCACACCAAGATTCCCTGCAGTCTCTTCCAACCTCTGGACATCCCATCTCAGCCCCAGGAGGCCATTTCCTGGGACGTTTTGGGGGAACTACCGGAATCCAGTGGTTTTGCGACCATCCTGACAATTGTGGATCACTTTTTCAAAATGACCAATTTTGTTCCCTGCATGGGTTTACCCTCCACAGGGGAAAACCGCCCGGCTCTGGATAAACAATGTAGTCCACTTCCATGGCTTCCTGATCACATCACCTCAGAGCAAGGGTCCCAGTTCCATACATGTTTTGGGGTCCATGCACACCTGTCCTCTGCCTACCATCCTTAGTCAAATGGCCAAATGGAAACAATCAACCAGATCTTAGAGCAACATTTATGTTGCTGCACCAACCATGATTGGTCTTCACTGTTATATGCCAAGTTCTTGAATAATAATGCAGACTAGACTACCAGTTCCCTGGCCCATACAAGATTTGGCCACAAATCAGCCCAGTTACTTTTGAGCTACAGCTCCCTTGATCCCTTAGATTCCACCCTGCATTCCATGACTCACTTCTTCCCAGGCTAGGTAGTCATGGGTTTGCAAACTTTTGTCAGATGTGAGGCCTGTTGCATTGCTAACCTTTCATGCACCCTTCTTTCTTTGGACCCATATCTTCACCCTTCCCCTCTTAACATTGCCAAAACTGGATATTCAAGTTCGAGGTGTAACATCATGCTTGACCAATATGAACGTTTGATTTTTTTTTCCTCACTGTTTCTGCACCCTTATAGGACAGACGTCGTCTTAAACTTCACAGATAACTCTGAAATCCTTTTAATCAAAGGATTCTGCAAGTTCATAGCCCAACAATAAACAGAAGTTTAACCTATTTTTCCCAGTGTGGATTACATCTGCCATCATGCTGCCCACTCGCTCATAACTGTAAATCCATTTGAAGCATCTCACCAATTACCAGAGCTTTTAGAAATAAAAACTAGTTTAGAGGCACCAGCAAACTTCACCAACTCACTGCCCACTTCCCCTAGACTTGTCAGGGCACTAAACGTTTGCTCAGTTTCAGTGATTGCCTAGAACTCCATCAAAAAAAGTTTCTTTGATAATGCATGGCAAACAGAAGAAACTCTCCTTTATCAGTCATAATTTCAATTTGTATGCAGAAGGTAGCAATGCTTTCATGTATATCATCCACTGAACCTTACATACACCAGATTAACACATCCTAGATACTTATTTAACAATCACAATTAGAAGTCCATTCAGTGCTTTCAGGGTTAAACCAAGATTCCTGTTATCAATATCTGGTCACTAAAAAGAGGGAAGTGCCAAATATTGCAACTTCAGTGCTTTGTGTTTTGCCTAACAGATTAGTAAGGTGATACATGCAGCACTGCAAGGAAGTTACAGATTGTGTTGGGAAGTGTCTCCAAGCTCTTGCCACGGCATTAGGTTCCTGTAATGCAACAGTGAGGTACATTTTCTGTTCCAGATCAATATACAGTAGGGAATTCAGACAAAATGGACTAATTCAAGAAGGACAACTTCTCTTAACAGTGCTAGGAATTTCCTTCACATACCAACACATTGACCAACAGCCATGATTGTGATTCTTCCTCCATAGACAAAAAGGTATTTTAAAAAAATCTGGTAAGAAAATTTGATCAGATGTTTGTGAATCAAAGTGTATCTTGAGATATGCCATTGTACAATGTTGCTCCAGCAGCGTGTTAATACAAGATGGAGAAACATGGCTGCTCCCTATCACACAACTGGTTTCTGTAATAACCTGTGTATAATTCAGCTGGAGGGAGCACATGTGAAGCAGCTAGTACGTCTAAGGGGATCCCTGAAGTTAAGGAGAAAGGAAGATTCAGCTGAAGAAATTTTTAATCAAATTTTATTCATTAAAAAATGCCCCCCCCCCGCTTTTTTGCATTTTTTCAGTTAAATGAATAAACTTTGTTTCATTTCAGTTTGAATAGAAAAATTGGGGGTTTTGTACCAAAATTTTTCCTTTCATTTTTTTAAGTGGGGAAAGGGAGTGAGAGGGAATAAAACTAAGACACCAAAAACTGAATTTTTAAAGGTTATTAAAATTTTAATTGATTTTTTTTTTAAATAAAAGTGTTTTTATTCAAATGTTTAAGGAAAAAACTGCCACTTTTGACCATCCCAAAGAGGATGTTCACCTACTGCTATTTTCAGGAGAACAAAAGAGGGTTTTCAATGTTAGATCAAGTAGCAAACAGAAAACAAAAAAGTGTATGAACATCACTCTGTAGAACATTCACAGCATTAAATGAGCCCACATTAAATGCATTAAGTTGTTGCTAGTCTGAATATCAACCCCAAGGATACTCTGCTATTAACTTCTCACCACTCTGAGAAAGCTACCTATGATTTTGTTCTCCATCATTAACCAGATTTTAATCTATGGTAAATCACTGCCCCTTAGCCTATGGTTATTTATTTTCCTTAATAGCCTGCCATGATGACCTTATCAAAAACTTTTGGAAATCCACTTAAATCCACTGAGTCTCCTTTATCTACTATTTTATTTGAAAAGCTTAATACATTTTACAGTTTAGAGACACACTAAGGGCAAGCACAGGTTTCAAAAGGGGGTGAGTAAGAAAAGAACACACAACTTGGGAAAGTATTCTAAAAGTCCAGTGCATTAATTGAAGCAGATTCACATGGAACTAACTTTTATGATTTAAGGCTTAATTCAATGTAGCCTTGGCCAGGTACATTAGCTTGAAAAACTGATTAGTGGCCATGAAACTTAAAATTTGTGGAATGGAATTTCCATCTTGCATATGCAGAGGGGTATCCCTTGCCAGCTCTGCACGGGCTATGCAAAATCTGTGGTGGAAAAGGTTCAGTCTGTTTTATCAAACTTCTAACCAAAAATGGCTTTTAGAAACAACTGAAATTTATGTGAAAAATCTCACCTCCTCCCCAAGTTTTTCCAAAAACTACAAACTTTCTAATGTAAAACCAAAAATTCTCTTTGATAAGAACTTGAAAATTGTTGAAGAAAAACTGACAAGTTATTTTTCCCTCCACAAAAAGTTATTTCCTGATGAGCTTGAGTTTGGGACAGTTAGTGGTTAGGAGGGCATGGGTCATGACCTCCATCTACATCAATCCAGAGTCCTCAACAGCCTATTTTAGGAGTTTGCACAAGATATGCAGCTCCTATTCAAGCTAAGTGTGATAACAGTGGCTGCAAAGCTGTCATGCACCCTACCCACAGGTTGGAGGGTTAGTAGAAGGCAAAATTGGTAAAGCATTTTGACTAAATTTTATGTATTTTCACACACACACTTACTTCCAAGGACTCAAACACCTTTTATATATTAGCCTACAAGTCCATTTAAAATACAACATTTTACATGCACATAGAATGAATGGCTTAGTGAGGGGCTGATACTGGAGCCTTCACCATCTCATTTGATCAGGCAGAGGGAAGTAATCCCCTTGCTCCAAATGGAGAGAAGTCAAGAGAAATGGATAATTGACAGGGTTTAATTTTAGGGTGCAGTGAGGACTTGTCCCTATCCATCATTCCACCAAAAGAAAAAAGAAAAAAAAAAAAAAACATGTAGTATCCCTAAGGAATCTCATTTCCCCTTTTCTTCTCCCTTGTTTTTCTTTACCTTGTTTCTCTTCCTTGGATTCTAAATGCTTTTGGGCAGGACACTCTTTACATGTGTTGGTACAACATCTGATTAGGGCCTTTGGGTGGTACCACAATATAATTTAGAACAACACAGCAAAGAATGCTTGTCACTGGAATGAAAGAACTTAATACTTGTCAGGTGTCTCCGAGAGATTATACCCTTTTATCATTAAAATTATCATCTAGGTCATTGTTTTGCTTTGAAAGGTTTGCTTGTTTTGGGCTTTTGTTTTTTGTTGTGACAGGAAACATGCACTATCATGGTCAATTTGTCTTGACAAGCAAATTGGATATTTCAGTCAGTATTGGCCCAAATTCCCCAGGATTTATGGCAGCTGTCACCAGTACAAGCTAGAATTCAGGTCCCTTACAAATGTAAACAACGCCATGGGGGAGGGTGTAGTGATGTATTGTTGTCCTAACCTCCTCTTTACCAGTGGGCCTGCAGATGATCAAAGCAACCTAATAAACTGGTGGGTTAGACCAGAGCCAGCTGGTGATTTACTGATTCAGCACATCCCCACTGCAGCCACCACTGGAAGGACTGGTAGTAAGCCACCAAAAACTAAGGGCTTGGCTACACTTGCGAGTTACAGTGCAATAAAGGAGGCCCAAGTGCACTAGCTCACTACCCGTCCACACTGGCAAGGCATGTAGAGAGCTCTGACTCCGTGGCTACAGCGCAGCTGGTACTCCACCTCGGCAAGAGGAATAACGTTTGCTGTGCCTTGGCTACCACGCTCGGGCATCAGTGTGAACGAGGTATTGCATTACTGCGCTCTGATCGGCCTCTGGAAACGTCCCATAATCCCCTTAAGTCAAGTGGCCATTTTTGTCATTGTTTTGAACTCCTGTAGAATGCGGAAATGCCCTTTAAAAGCTCTGTTTCTGACAGCTGGCATGCAAGCCGTTACTGTGGAATGCTGTGTGGGAGAGAGGGAGGCAGGGGCGAGGGGGAGGTCTGCTGCTGTCTAAACTTACAAGACAGCATGCTGACATGCTCTCAGCCCCCAACCCACTCTCTCTCTCCCCACATACATACAACATACTCCCTGTCACACTCCACTCCACCCCTCCCATTTTAAAAGCACATTGCAGTCATTTGCATGCTGGGATAGCTGCCCATAATGCACCACTCCCAATGCCACTGCAAGTGCCACAAATGTGGCCACGCCAGTGCGCTTGAAGCTGTCAGTGTGGACAGATTGCAACGTTTTCCCTACTGCGCTCTATGAAGGCTGGTTTAACTCAAAGCGCTCTACATCTGCAAGTGTAGCCATGCCCTAAATCCGTTCCTCCAGACAGAGGTGACATCTTTGTGGGGGTGGGGGATGTGGGGTCACTTGCCCACCCAGATTTGCTGCTTGCCTTGTATTGAGCATGTTCACGTGAACTTAGCATGCACATTAGCACTGCTGAAGCCAGCTGCCCTCACTCTTCCCCCCTCCCCATTATAGGCAGACATGGGTCGTCTTTGCCTCCAGGAGAATCTTCAGTGGAGTGCCTGGCTAGACCTATCACCCCCTTTCCCTAAATGAGAATCCACATGTGGAAGAGCAAACCAGACTGCCTGGGGCAATTGGGGGTGAATCTAATCCTGTCAGTCACCACTCAGCCTACACTCAAACTACTCTATTGACCTAATGGTGAAAGGCTCCATATTCTATTCTTTTGGAGCCACCCAGTCTCAGCTGTATGATTATACCACTCAGGACAAAAGTTCGTATCGTATACTGCTGTTTTCTCTGACAATCTTCATTGTTATTTCATTTAAATAATCTGTTTTTTTGTTCTAATCAATGTCATTTGCAAAGCCACACTGTGGGCAGGGCAACACTTTAAATTCTCACTTGAATATGCCTGGCTTTAAGTGATAAGAATACTTAAAATTGCATACATTAAATTGCATACATTATTAATAAAGTATGCCTGTAGGGACCTACACAAAAAGTCTTAACTTCTAAAATAGATGCTGAGTGAGGGGCCCATAAAATGTAAGAGAAATGGAAGTAACAATAAACATGTGTTTCTGTAACTGAGGTACAGTTCTAGAACATTTACACACACAGAAGTACTACATTGAGTGGATATTGAAGAATGCATAATTAAGCACTAAAATCAGGAAATGCTGGTTGCCCATACAACCAGGGCCGTCTCCAGGCACCAACACAGGAAGCAGGTGCTTGGGGCGGCCAATGGAAAGGGGCGGCACATCTGGGTCTTTGGCGGCTGGTCCCTCAGTCCCTCTCGGAGGGAAGGACCGGCCGCCGAATTGCCGCCGAAGAACGAAGCAGCGCAGTACAGCAGCCGCCGAAATGCCGCTGATCGCTTGGAGTGGCAAAAAAGCTGGAGCCGGCCCTGCATACAACATTAACTCTGGTCCCTTATGCATGAGTCTTAGTGTCTGATTACATGATCACATTCTGTTTCTCAACTAGTACAATATCAGACATTTTCCTGCAATCTTAATGCACACGTATGGCACATAGTTTCTGAAAATCACATACTAACAAGATGCAGTGAATTGAGACTTTTGGAGTCCAGCCTCATTTCACTGAAGACCTGACCTAAACAGGTCTACTGCATTGTAAAATTCTGTCCAAGAGGGACTGTGTTTTTGGATACTCATGTCTTGGTCACTTTTCCATCACCACTCAGAGGCACTTCCCCCTTTGAGCACTATTTCCATTCCAAATTTCAACAGCTTACATCTCAGCTATATCACAGAAAGTTGCAAAAAAATAATGTATGGTGGAAAAAAGGTTTCTCTGACACTCCTGCCATCTCCTATTACTTTCAAATGGCTAAACTACTTTTGCAGATGTTTTCCTGAAACAATCTTTGGACAGAGTCTAGATCTGCATATCCTCATCCTACACAGAGAAAGTTCCAGAAAATTATGAGTCATTGGAAATAGTAAATGATGGAAACATTAATATGGCCTAAGACTAGTGGCCCCAGATATATTCTTTGAACTGTTTTCAAGATGTTACGCTTGAAATATTTTTTTAAAACTTTCCTTATGATCATCTTTATAATTTATGCTGTATTACAACTAATATTCCTATAATTTGTTTGTAGGATTAAAATAATTTCACATGAAACAAAAGTAAATGTTTTAAAGTTACATTAAAATGATCTAGTATTATAGCTTGGACTTTACTGTTCAGTAAAACCTGTCTTGAAGTTACCTCAGAATTCTTGCTCCTCAGGCCAATAGAAGTAAATTTCATTAAGGAAGTGAAACTTTTGGGCTTATGTGAATGGTGTTCATCCGTCACTCAGATATGATGAAACTTTTCTGACTAACTATTTATTACTTAGGGATCAATTTTCAAGGAAGTATGCAATGGGTGTGCAAGAACTCAAATATTCTTATTTTAACCTCCAACACTCCTCACCCCCACCCCCACCAGATTTGCTCATGCAAACAGATTTCAAATGCCTGAACAGGTAACTGCAGACCTAGCTATCTGTTTGCACACTGAAGTACCTAGGTTATTTTTCATACACAAGGTCTGAGTCTGCCATCCTCATACTGATATGTATCTTACTTACCCACACTGCAGGACTGAAACCTAGGTGTCTCATTGAAAGCCCTTATGTCAATGGAAAGTCTCTACTGATTTCCATGAAGTTTGGATAAGGTTGCAATGTGCTAGGTACCTCCTAAGAAGTGATCAGCACCCTCAGCTCCCACTAAGGTAAGTGGGAACTGAGGGCACTCTGCACCACTCAACACCTGGCAGGATCAAGCCATCTTCCTTCTAATGGCACCATTATATATTGAATGGTGGGACTTTCAACTGCTTCAGGAATGGGAGATTGGGCCCTTTCAGTTTTACCATGAGTTTCCCTTCAATAATGCAGATGCTGTTACTTTCCCTGGAACCTCATATGCATATACCAGTTTGCAAGTTAATAAAAGAAGGTTACACGTTTAGACAAACAAAATGACAAATATGTGATTCAAAGACAGAAATAGGAAGCATCAAACATGGAAAGAACATAGGAGAATGGGTAGGTTATTAGAAGAAAACTAAAAATCTACCACAGGAAGAAAAATTGGAAAAATAAGACAATATCTTCTGAAAAGTAAAGTACATTTTTATAGGCAATTTAATAAAAATCACTACAAACGGTCCATCAGAAGAAAATTGAAGACAGATAATGGAATTGTAGAGTTAATACCATGGGTTTTTTGTTTTATTTTTTAGAAAAACAATTTAAACATAAGAAATTAAGAGGCATACAGATAAATAGCCATCAAAAAAACCTCTTACAATTGCTAAGGTATACGAACTACATTCAGTGGTTTTATGGGAAAAAGAACAAGCAAACTTAAATCAATATATTCAGAAGGAAACCTTGAAAAATAATATATAATATTGAATGTGTGAAAGGAGAATCAAGTGGCATGACTAGGAATCACTGACTGTTTAGTTTGTATCAGACCTAGAGAATTTTAAGGTGACAGATGGAGAACAACTGAATAAGTACAGCTTTATCAGGGATAGCAAATGTGATTTCTTAAGAGCAGAGTCCTCTCTCGCTAACAGTGAAATTCTTCGGGGATATTAACTGCAAGCACTGGAGTGGTTTGATTTATTCATAAGCAGTAGACAAGGAAACCAAGAGCTATCCCAATCACCACAGTGAAAGAATAAGGCTTCTCTCCCCCGCCCTTTGGCCACCATTATCTATGCCTCCAACTCAAAAGTAACAGTGTGCTTTGCATATGAGGAAGTAAAATCAGGGACAGACATGACATGTTTCAGATAGCAAGGGAATCACATTTAATTTTCAGATTCCCTCCCTTTGTAGGGAGTGGAAGATTTAAAGCAAGAATCAGCTGCATGTTGACAATAAGGCTTTAAAAAAAATTTCAAGTAATTTGTGCTGATCTCTAGGTAGATTATGTTTGCTAGGAACTCCATTCTCAGATCACTCCCTCCCTCTCTACAGTCCTGATTAAAGGCATCTGGCTGCTTGGGATGGGGAAAAATATATTTTCCAGCTATAAAGAGGTTATTAGTGGGTCACCATAAAAGACACAGGGTCATCAGTATTTACTGATTTGTGACGAACCCATTAATTATAGTATTTAACAAAAATATAGGCCATGATTCTTGATGCATCAAACAGGAGCTCTCTTTCTATACTTCATAAGAGATTGTTTTAGAGTATAAATTTAGCAGACCAAAGTTATACCAGAAGGAGAAAGTGTTTTTTATAATTATCCGGAATAAAATATTTTTCCTCTTACTCATAGAAGATATTGAATGATTATCTAAAATGGATCGATTTAATTTGGGAGATTTAGAGAATACCTTAAATAAACCCTTATCAATAGAAAATAAAGCTTACCTAATTAGAGGAACTGATTATTAATGTCAGAACAACAACAGACACAGTTAAGGCTATTTAAAGTTTTGAACACATCTCTATGAACACGTGTCATCTGAAGAGGATATTACAGTGTATATCATCAGGGACACCATAACCACAAGATTGAAGATATATTTACAATATAGGCTATTTTTAAAATAATTAACTGACAATGAAAAAACTCAAAGATCAGATCAAACATTGAAGACCAATATTTTCAAGAGTGGGTGCCTAAATCTAGGTTCTTTACTACATACCTAGGCACCTACACAAGTGACCTGATTTGAAACAAGTGATGGGCACCCAGGAATTACCACATGATTTCATATTGATAAGGACTGTAGTAGAGCACCATAATTCCATATTAGTATCAAAATTCCCTTCCTAGAAGAGTACAGACCTTAAATAAAATTACCATTTTGAGATCAGACAGATATATTATTAAATTTACTACTTCTTGCTAAGTTTGAACATTCGGTGCCAAATTCCTTCATTTACATATGAGCTCTATTGCAACCATCTTCATGATATTTATTGTGTATCTATAAAATTATATTATTAATAAAGAACACACACCTATATGGAGTCTCCAGATCCTCATCTTGTGTGAATCAGTGGAGCTCTATTAATCATAAACTGTCATATCTCCATTAACATTAAGCTGAGGATGTGTCCCAGAAGTTAACACTAATAAATAAAATATATTAGTGTAGAAGAACACATTCCTCTTGGAAAGCTTTCATTTTCCAGTCAGTGATATTGATTCTAAGATTGCTCATCGTTCTGAGAGTAGCATGAGAAGACATGCAATGTGAGAGTGATTCAGCCAGTTTCGAGGAATTGAAAGCACTGACTGTAAAAGCAGTAATGATTGTGTGTAACACTGGTAATTTCAGCTATAATATTGAATTTAAGATTTCTAAAGGCCTTGATTCAGAAAAGCATCCACATTCAGGACAACAATTAAATATGTGCTCAACTTTAAGCACATGCTGTAGTCCTCACTTAAGCAAATGCTTAAAATCATGCACATACTTAATTGATGCCCTAAATAGGGATGAAATTTAAGCACATGCTTAAATTAATTCCTGAACCAGGGCCTACATTTGCAGACAGAAAATCGGAAGTAGACCTAAATAATATACAGATATAGTATAACCTGTGTATTATGGACCAAATTCTGCTCTCACATTGCTATCAATCTGGAATAATTTCTGATACTAATGAAGCTACTTAAGACTAGAACTAGGAGACATTCTTTAGCTGAAATGGTGTGAAAAGTGCAGATTCGGCAACACTGAAATGTTTCTCAAATTCATACCTGTTTTGACAAATTGTTCAGTTAAAAAATTCTGAAAACTAAACATTGTTTTGACATTTTCTAAACAGAAAAATGATTTTTTGATTTGAAATGTTTAAAAGTTTCCTTCAAATTTATTTTTTTTAAATCAAACATTAAAATGCTCAAATCTAAATTAAATATTTGTTTTGGGTCCAAAAAATAGTCAATTTCCCTGCACCCCCACCCCCCAGAATTGCCATTGAACCAAAAATGATGATTATTCACAGCGCTTTAATCTGGATTTATCCTGCTCTTGAAATCCACATGTTATATGGCATTTCTATGGGCCTTTTAAGAACACAGGAATTGCCATACCAGATTAGAACAGAAGTCCATGTAGTTTAGTATCCTGTCAGTGACTAGCTGCTTCACAGAAAAATGCAGGCTCCTATCAGCTAATGGTTGGCTTTATGCCCTGAGGCATAAGGTGGTTTTTTTGTATTTATTTATGTACACACACACTTCCTTATACATACAGCCCCCTTGTTTAATGTAACTATCTGTTATTAGCTATGTATTCCTTTTTAGAATCTTCTCATGTCTGGAGTCACTAGTATCCTGTGGCAATGAGTTTACAGGTTAATTACACAATCTGTTAAAGTTACTATTCCCCCCCCCCCCCCCGTTTGCTTCCTTCCAATTTCATTGGATGACTGCTTTTTTTTATTATGGCAATGAATAAATATGAGCTGCTCAATTTATCTCCTCTCTAAATTCAATAGTCTCAATCTTTAAGTTTCTGCTAGAATAGCAGACTCTCCATGCCTCTATCTAAAGATTTTATGTCACCCATTCTGAACTTCTTCCATTTTTACTTACTTTTTTAAAGTTACACAGGTCACTCTAAAAAGCAATATCCCAGGTGAAGGCAATACTTCTCCATGGGTCTGCAGTATTTTTAAGAGAATGTCAGTACTTTTAATTCCTTCTCTGCTACTGACTCATGGTGTCATTTCAGACAAGCCACTTGTTCCTGTTTTATAGAAAGGCAAACAGGCACACAACACAATAAACCTAACTCACTCTCCTGGGGTGTTGGGATGAATACTCAACAGTGTACATTTTAAGAGCTTTTAGAAACAGAGTGCCATACATGCTATGCATTATTTATTATTATTATTAATAATAATAAGTTAACTCCATCACAATGTTCCCTATTTTTCCAAATAAAAATATAAAGTTTCATAATGATTTTTCTCAAGCATTCTATAATAGGTAATTAAATGGGAAACAGACTCCAGACACTTTAAAGGATAAAAGTATTGGTGACATGATCAGTTACGTAACACTGGAAGAGACTTCACAAGCAATTTAATTAAAAGCATATAACAGAAATTGACAAACAGAAATTGAGGCAAAGAGCAATGAGTTTGAGACAAAGACTTGTGAAGAAAACAGCTGATTGGAACACCAGAGATAGCTGATGATGAGAAGGTAGAGTGACTCCAATGGCCTATTTGTATTCCACAAATTCCTGATGAAATATTTTCAGTGCTTTAGCTAATTTTTCTGCTGAAATAGTTAACAAGGATCCTATAAATGAACTTGCTGCAGGTGTGTGGCAGGCTGTAATTGTTGTCTCACTCATGTAATCCTAAACAGCTTGTCAGATCTCCTCTGAAAATGGAGATACAGATTTTGAAATAATCAGCTGATTGTTAGAAACTTGAACCTATGTGAGCCTAATTACCCAAGAGCAGGCTGGCACAGATCAGACACATTGCATGTATTCACAAGTCTTCTAGCATCTTTACTGAGATCAGTGCGGTCAGCTAGTTAGTGTTAAAGTTTGTCCTATAGACTATATGGCAGCATAAGTTACTATAGTCATACCCTTTGAGAAAAATTAGAAATCTGCATAAGTAGTAGCTGGATGTAAGGAGACCGATGGAGGAATGAACAAAATCACTTTAAATTGACTCCACTCACCACTCCTAGTGTGTTTGTTTAATAGCGGTAAATATATGTCAACCTCTGCCTTCATTAAAATGAAGTCTAGAAAGTATAGGTGTTAACCTGAGGCCCCTAGGACCACCTTTAAGAAGAGCTGAGTACTCAACTACAATTGAAGCTGATGGAGTTGAGAGCTCAGCACCTTCGGAAAAAAAACAGGCCTTATTTGCCTCCAGTTGGGCACCTAATCATTGAGGCACTTGCAATTACTTGTTATGTTAGCCTCAATTGTGGTTTTTTTTTGTGCAACTCATTTCCTCATCTGTAAAGTGAAGATAATGATGCTCCCTGTCTCCCAGAGATGTTTTCAAGATAAGTTAATTAATGTTTGAGAGACACTCAGATACTACAGTGTTGAGCACCAAAGGAGAAAAAAAACACAGGGGGAAATTAATAATGCTGTATTCAGTGCAGGGTTTTGTTGGTATGCAGTAAATAAGGCCTGGGACCACACACCGAATGATGAAGATAAAAAGAAATATTGAACAGCTGCTGTAATGCCCCTCAGGGACTGGAGCAGCCTGTTTCTGCAGGGAGATCTATACAGTTGTGGAAGTCTTGATCCTATTCTTGTCCCTGCCACCTGTCATTGCTCTGGGCATACCTGAATTCCACAGTGAATTACCAGGGGCAGATATCCTATGTACAGTCTCTCTTCACCCCCATCCCTCCCTGCACAAAGGAACCATGCCTATTTGAGAGAGGGCTGTGCTAATGCTAATTTAAAGTTCATGCCAGCAGTGTCAGCATGGGGCAGTTAATGGGCAACACTTTGGTAAGCTCTGCAGTTCACACTTCCGTAGTCCGCACTGCAGTGCACCGTGCAGACAAGCACTCTGACTGAAAGTTTTAGCCTATAACAACAAGTTGCATGTGAAATATATTATATAGTACAAGAATGCAAAATGTACAATATCACTATTAGGGAATCAACACCTTTTCTAAACTGGCTTGTCTATTCATACAGTCACATACTTATAGATTTAAGGGACCTACAGTAAGGAATAATGAAGTAAGTATCTGTAATGGGTGAGATCCACTGAGGTAGTAGCTACCTTACAAGCAGTCATATATTATTTTAACCAAAAGTAATTGATTTTATTACTAAAATAACATCTTCAGATTTACTTGCGGATGCTTTACTACGATATGTAGTGAATTCCTTCTCGGAACTGCCAACTTCAGAAGGACTTACTACTTTCTTACAGGATATGTAACCCATTTACTTTAACAGTAAGAAGTATTAGCACAAGCATTTTCTCTGCCCTTTTGCTTTGAGAATTAAATTCAAGTCTGGCTCATGTTCAAATATAAAAATTAATCATTGGACACAAACTTGTAGACTATTACAGAGCTATTAGAATCACAAATCACTTCATACAGCCAAACATTGCAAATCTTACTCAACAGAGGACCATTACTGATTAAAGATACACTACTTTCAGCAATACTGCTCCTACTTAAGAGATAAAAGGTTATTTTAATGTTCTTTGTTTAAGTGCACATATAAATAGGTACTCAGATACTAAAGTAAAGGGAGCTATATATGTATGTTGTTAGAACATTTTAAGCAAACGGAAGACACATTTAAAGCATCTTGTGCTGTATTTTCTGTGGGGGGAGGGTTATGGGGTTATTTTTATGTAAACAATTCCCCCTCTGTCTGCTGTGTAGTAACTTGTGGAACTCCGAGTCCATAGAAGAGGTAGATGCCCTAACAGATCGAAGGCTTTTCTTTCATAAAAGTGTACCAAACTACCTGCAGTAATTCAGGCGCATCTTAGGTTATGTCTACACTATAAGCTAGAGGTGTCATTCCCAGCTCAAGCAGACATGAAAGCTATGCAAGTATAAATAGTAGTGTAACCATGATAGCATGGACAGAAGTGGCACTGCTTAGCCATGCTGGGTATATACCCATGGCATTCAGACATGTTTGTATTCAGCACTGCTAAACTGTGCCACTGCCTGTGCTACCATGGCTCCACCGATATTTGTACTTGCACTGGCTCTTATCGGGCTAGCACGAGTATGTGTGTGTATGCAAGCTAAAAACTGTACCCCTAGCTCATAGCATAGACATAGCCTTACTTGTTTCCCTTTCATACCTATTGAATAATCTGTTATTCTGCCCAAATGTTTTGTAGACACTTTTTCCAAACTTGTTTGCATCTTCTTATTTTAACAGCTGGACATAACATAAGTTGACATGGGTACTAAATGTTATATCTTTGCATTAAACAGTGCAAAGGTTTTTTCAAACAGTCTTGATGTTAAGTCAGTAGCTACATGCTCAGTAAATTATGCCCTTTTAAATCTGTATCTGCACAATACAGTGAGCTTTCCATCTTCATCCATATTGGAAGGCAACTAGAAGGGATTTATGGGCAACAGGGCCGGTTCCAGGCACCAGCCTGGCAAGCAGGTGCTTGGGGCGGCCGCTCCGGAGAGGGGCGGCACGTCCAGCTATTCGGCGGCAATTCGGCGGACGGTCCCTCACTCCCGCTCAGAGCGAAGGACCTCCCGTCGAATTGCCGCTGCAGATCACGGCTTTTGGGGGGGGGGGGGGGCTGCTTGGGGCGGCCAAAACCCTGGAGCCAGCCCTGATGGGCAAACAGGAGTTGTACAAAATAAACCAGTAACAGAGGAAGGACAGACTTTAATAGAATATTGCTCTCAGATGTGCTACTCAAAGGGGCTCCAAGGACTACATGCTAAAAACTTAATCCCACAAAGAGCAGATGTGAAACAAGCACAGGATAAATAGTATAGAGTGCAAGGCAACCTGACTGTGCATTATCAAAAGAACTGCTGTGCCCCCATGTCAAGTTACTGTAGCCTAGTAGCAGGGAATAAGTTTAAGAGGGGAATTGATAGTGAAGTGCCTCATTAGCATGATTGTATTAAGTCCTTGTCTCCTCATATGCACCCATACCACACTTTTCTTTTATCCTTTGCATTTTGAGTAAGAAAGCAGGCACAGAAGACACTTGAGAGTTGCCACCCCACAGTGCAGAGAACTGCTCCTAGCACATAACCAAACTTCTGCCACAGTATATTCTCTATCTGTACTTGTGCTAGAATGCAATCACCTTGTACACTCTTCTACATGAAGTGTAAGGACAATCCAGTATCAACCCAAAGAATACCAAAAATTATCTTAACAAAATAAATGCAAAATTATTACTGCAGTGGGAAGTGTGCTTTCTAGTACACTGAACACTGTATAATTGCTTTGTTACAAGCTGCCTTTGAGAGGTGTTCTATCCTACATGAAGCTGCATTTTAGTAATTGTAAAGTAGTAGTTTGTAATTTGCTAAGGGATCTTTTGGTGCGGAAGATGCTATATAAAAGAATGCTATTAGGGGACTGGATGGATAGAAATGCAAGATGAGACAAAGGAGGTAAATGCATGTAGCTTGACTAAGAAATAAAGAACTAGGAATCTAAGCAGTCTAAAGTTATTTTTAGTGTGCAAACCTTTGGTAAGTAGGGCTGTTTAGCCAACAGGCTCTCACAACATAGGTTAGACACCATACAGTCAAGCAGGCAAGGAAGGATATAGTGGCAATATGGAAAATGTAGTGGGTATAAGGAAACTTTTGGGCTTCTAGCTAGCCAGCACACATCTAGCAACTGCATTGGAGTTCAGAAAAACAGTGAGCTGGCCACTGGGCGTTATGTGGGAAGCAGGGCCGGCTCCAGGGTTTTGGCCACCCCAAGCAGCCAAACAAAACAAAACAAAACAGCCGTGATCGCGATCTGCGGCGGCAATTCGGCGGGAGGTCCTTCGCTCTGAGCAGGAGTGAGGGACCCTCCGCCGAATTGCCGCCGAACAGCTGGACGTGCCGCCCCTCTTGGAAGTGGCCACCCCAAGCACCTGCTTGGTAAGCTGGTGCCAGCCCTGGTGGGAAGAGAAGTGTACTGGTGTATGAGAGCGACAAGCTACAGTTACAGCAGAGTCAACTAGGCGCACTTTGAGCTGAAAGTGGTGCATTAAGAATGTTGGGGAAGTAACACATAAAACATTAAAACCTATGATAGCTCAGTGGCTTGATTAAGACCTGTAGGTTAGGAGAGAAGTTGTTTAAATGAGACTACAAAAGTAGAAGTAAGGGAAAGCTGCCTAACAATAAGATCTCTTAGTATGCAGAACTGTCCTCCAAAGGAAGCAGTGGAAGTCCCACCACTTAAGGCATTACATCAAGACAACATGCTCTGAACTGTAAATTAAAAACAAACTTTAAACTGATACCTTTCAGAAACATAAAGCAGCTCTCATAGCTCTTTGTATTTCTCCATCAGGGAAAACCACTCCAATTGCTGTGATATAATAGCCACTTATGAGCCAAAGTAAGTAAGTAAATAGCTGAGTCCAGTTTTATAAACGATCTTGTTAAACTTAATTGAGGTGAGTAACAGTAACTTAATTCACCTGTTTGCTGTTCAAAGTCTGCTTGCAGTTATACCAGTCTCACTTTGGAAACTCATGTGAAGATAGACCTAGCAGTGATTATGTCTAGAAAGTCACTGCCAGATGCATTTAATTTCATTAAGGGTATTTTTCCTTGCAGACGTTTTATCATTGGAGGTTTCCTCAGAGACTTTTTTCTTCAGTAGAGGATTTTATTTTTGGTGTAATATGAAGATGAGTTTTAATGTCTTGTGACAAACCTTGATTTAAATTAAAAACTTCACTGTTGAATGATTGTAGCCTTGTGAGTACTAACTTATTCCACATAACAATTAATTCATAAAATTCAAAACATATGTAGATTTTACTCAATATGTACGCATAGCCTTGTTTTTGTCCAGATAATGCTCAGATGAAGTGTCACTGTGAAAAGCACCCATTAATACTGAGAGACAGAGAAATTGATTAGTTAGTGTTTTATTTTGGCCCATACAAAAGACAGTTTTCAAGGGCAGCCATAGTAAAATGTTTAATATATTTCTCTTTATTTGAAAACTAGACATGATTCTATATTATTGACTGTGACCGAGAGAAAAAAAACACAGTGGACAATATATTTTCTGACAGCTGCTGTCACTAACATGGCTTTTCAGTGGCCAAAGTAAAGATACTGGTGTGATGTGCTGTATACAGTGGGTCTAATTCAGCAATGCCTTGCATTTTGTGTAGCTGCTTACATACATGCAAAGTGGGTGTAAAATGCTACCACATCAAAATGGTGGCATTTCATACCCACTTTTCATAGGTGAAAATGGATGCATAATGTGTCAGGCAGTGGACACTCAGACTCTTCAATTTAGTTCCTAAAAGCCTTTGGGGGATGATATGATTCCAGCAACATATACAAATATGCTGTCTACAGCACTCACTGAGGGGGCTGATCCTTTGTTCTTTGCATCCTCAAAACTCCCACTGACCTCAAATATATAACATATAAAGTGAGGTCAATTGATTGAATTTGAACACCAGGGGTCAGATTCTATTCTACAGCTGTCCTGTATCAAGTACAAATTGGAGTGTGTGCTCTACTCTACACTAATCCTGCTGTCACTCTGTAGAGAGCGAATCCACATGTGCCAAATGTAAATATAGAGTAGCTGCCAAGGAGCCAAAACTGCAGCTAGGGATTAGAGCAACATAGAGGTGTTTTCACCACACCCCATTTCTACCAGTCATGCCCTTTTCCCCTGCTTTGATAGCAGATAGCAGGGGGAGTGGCATAAGGGACCGTGCAACAGAGGATCTTAGTGGGGCTGATACACTAGCTTTAGAGCCAAATCGCACCAGCAGTGCAGTGAAAAGCAGCCACAATGCACCAGGCAATCAGGCCCCAGAGCTGTCAATTTGGAAGCCAGTTACAATCAGCTGTTGATCATTATATTCACTACAAACTGTAGTAAAAATGATTGATCACATTATTTTATTTAAAGCCATTGACTCTGATTAATTAAATGGGCCAAATTCAGACAAGTCCCTGACAAGGAGCCAGAAGAGAGAGTTATAACAGGAAAAGCAAATAACAGGAGGATGTAAGAAGGCAAAATAGGGCTGGCCATATTGGTTTTGGTTACCTAGGAAGTTTTATATGTGTACACTCTGAAAGGTTCAGTTAAGCATTCCCATACACAAAGAGTAACATGCATTTTTCAGCCAAGTTAATGTTTATTTCAGATTCATGAAAAAACAAAGAAAAAATAAACATAAAGCTCCTATAAGAGAGAAAACAGTGACTTGCTGCCTTATTCTGCTTCTGTGATAAATAATGAAACCATGAACAGCTGCTTTATAGATGCCCGTGCAGCAGGCCTGGGGACCCATCTACATGTAAAAGTGCAGTATATGGGAAATGATGTCAATGTATCCTTTCAGTACAATACTGCTCATACCACATCTGTTTTTATTAGAAGTCCTGTGAGGACGAAACCTCTGTGGCTTCCTTTGTGTTTCATACAGTGGTTTTATTTAAAAGTCAATACTTACCTACAGATGACACTGTGTGTGTAAATGCTGGTTTTAATGGCAGCTGTGATAGACATGGATTGACTTTTGAATGATGGCTATTGTCACAATACTACTGAACACACTGATGGCATTGTAAGGCTTGACGTTAATGGTGAAACTGACCTAAAGTTGTTGCTTGTGATCAATGTAACTTCAAAATATTTGCTCATGCTCAGGACCTGTGATTCTTCAAAATCTTCTCCCTGATCAGTTTCTGCTCAGGTCAAGGAGAAGCAATGATGCCTTTTATAGAAATCAGAGTTCATTGATCAACTATTTAGGGCCAGAGACTGCCATTTTGGTTCTTGAAGAGTAGTACCTGACTCCCTGAATCATTCCATCAATTTCAATGGGACTAATCACAAAGTAAGTTAAATGGGCAGAAAGCAGCTCTTAATAATTATAGGACATTAAATAATTCAAGAAATATAAATAAAAATACATCAGGGGATGTTATGAAATTTGTTTTCAGAAGCCAGTTGATTCTTTAGTCTGCAAAAAGAAAAAGATAGAGATTAGCAAAGACCATTGAACTTACCTCATACTTGGAACTTAAATATTTTCAGTTCCATGATCTGAGGGCAACCCTATCACTTCTAGAGGCAAACTTAATCTAATTCTTATGGAACAAACAACATTTCAATTATAATACTCTAAATAAACCTGCTATAAAATGCAAAAAGTAGGCTATGATCTTGCTTTCTCATACAGAAAGACACTCTAATCAAAATCTAATTACAAATAATTGATACACATGATATATAACCCAGCCCTCAGTATAAATATGCCTTTATGAGTCTTCTACTCTGACTGCTAGATCCTTGCCCCCTGCTAAGCCCCTTTTTCGTGGTCTTAACAGGAGAAAAAGAAATTTGTCTTGCCAAGTGGCATTTGTAAAGCTCTATGCTGCCTCTCTCCCAGCCCCATGACTCTCAAATGTCCCTTATTTCAAGACTTGTCACTCATGTTAGAGTTAACTACATTCCACACATATTTTCTGTCCCTTTGCTTTTATGGTTGAAAATGATTTACATGAAAAATAAAGAACCATTAAACTGAGGTTATAGAGAGAGGATACTAAAGGAATAAATCCCACAACATTTAAGCATCCTGCATGAATCATTCTTTTGTGTCCCTCCATTCTGGCCTTTGTTACATGTTGCATCTTACGTTTGGGCCTCGACAGGATGAGAGGTTTGCTACTGCTGTGCTGGGGAGAGAGAGGGCATGGCCAGAGCATCCTGAGCTCTGGAGATCCCTGCTGGCATAATAACACCAAGCTAGAGTATCTCCAAGGCTGCTCTCAGGCTTAGCCTTAGGATGACAAAAAGGTGATGGAAATTCACCTATGTTCTCTCCTAAGCAGTGGTATCAAGCACTGCTTCAGTGCACCTGAGGATCTAGGCCTTATTTGTTATCCTCTGAATCATAATTCACTCCTAAACAAACTAATATTAAATGACACTTTATTTATCTATATTTGGCTGAGTCACCGAGGAGAAAATCACATTGGAAACAATATAGGCCAAATAACTATGTTCCAATATACCAGATTGATATAGCAAAAAATTGTATTAAAATAAACAAATCACAACTGAACAGGGTGAAACATATTGAACTTGCTTACAGAAAAAGAAGAAATTTGCTTATTAGTTATACATTTTAATGTTGGGGAGCTAGATGAGAATACATTTTTGATTTAAAAAGAAATATTCTCTGGAATTCATTAGTTCTAGAATCTGTGCACTTGCAATGAGAGGAAATGGAAAACCTGCTTTTTTTTTTTCTTCCAGATTTAAAAAAGCAATTCAGAATAATCTTTTCCAGGAAATAAGACGCTTGATAAAAGTGTGTGTAGCTATATAAGCAAGGCAGAATTCAAGAGGAGATAGCTATAGTTCCCCATTATGGAATAACAAAAATAATATTCTGTACTAATTTTGAGGCCACTTCTTAAGGGATTTCAGAGAGGAAGAGGCTGAAGTATCTGGAGGTTGACAGTGAAGTGAAGAGATTCTTTAGAATAAAGAATATAACTTGACTATAGAATGGATACCAGAAGAATTAAGGTTATCTCCTGTGAAATGTTCATTTGACTTAATTAAAAAAACAGGAGGGCTACATTGTATCAAGTGCAGGCCGGTTTTCTTTCCAAAGGAAAAAATACAAAGGTTCAAGGAACAGTTGAAATCCATAAAAGAAACCAAGTAAACACAGATTAAGCACAAAAGGAGAAACCATTAAAAGTCCTGATTCAGGAAATCTTCCTTATTCAGGGTGGTACCTAGGAATGTGTTTAACTTTATGTGCTTAAATCCCATTGATGTCAATGGTGCTTAAGGACATACTTAAACGTCTTGCTGAGTCAGGGCCATAGGACCTTATCCAAAGCACACTGAAGTCACCAGAAGATTCCCCTTGACTCTAAGGGTATGTCTACACCCAGCCGCTAGTTCGGCGGCTGGGAATCGAAGTTCTGGGTTCGACTTATCGCGTCTTGTGTGGACGCGATAAGTCGAACCAGGAAGTGATCGCCGTCGACTGCGGTACTCCAGCTAGACGAGAGGAGTACCGCGGCGTCGACGGGGGAACCGCGGCGTCGATGGGGGAGCCTGCCTGCCGCATGTGGACCGAGGTAAGTTCGAACTAAGGTACTTCGAACTTCAGCTACGTTATTCACGTAGCTGAAGTTGCGTACCTTAGTTCGAATTGGGGGGTAAGTGTAGACCAAGCCTAAGGGATAAGGCCTTTATAGAATAAGGTGCAATCAGAACAATATTAAAAGATATCATAATTAAGGCACAACATCCTGCAGTTCCTCTGAAAAATAAGAATGTAAAGAACAGAAAGTTACCAATAAGAAACAGTGTGACTGTATGCAGGACTGTTCAACAATTTGAGTTTATTCAAAAAGAAAGAAAGAAAGAATGCATGCAAATCTTAAATTGTAAACACTAGCACAAGGAACACATCTTTCTCTGTGTTTGGCAAGGTCAGTGTAAATTTGTGATGCTATGTAAGTAATATTTATTCATTAATTATAATTTATTATTATTATTCTGAGTCCATTAAGACTTTGAGATAATATATTAAGTCAGTAAAAAGTATAATTAGTTAATATTGGCCAACAGGATTAAGGGGACTAGGAACGGCTCCAATGAAACTCCACTGTCAAGGACTCCACTTGAAGGAAAATTGATATTTCAGTAATATCCTGGGATCTGCAAATTTTGGGAGTAGGACAGCTGAGTAGTTTCCCTTCATATACCATGATGGACATTCATGGGCATAGAGAGCTAAGAGTTTGGTGCAGGGCAGGGGCAGGTCTTTAGCCCTGTCTAAAAAATTGAAGGATTACATTAATAAATAAAGGAAACACTGAGTGTCCATCATCGATGCATGCTTGTTTAACTAACTTAATTAAAAGTGAATAAATTTAGTCCTGGTACAAAACTATTCATTAAAGAGATATTCAAAAACTATTATTTTATTATTTTTAACACTAGCCCCCTCTCCCTGTCCCAAACAAAACAAGTTTGTCCATGTCCCTGAATTGAGCAATATTAGGAAATCTCAGCAAAGGGATCTTCAGTGAGTTTTCTGCCTCCTAGCCCTCACAGCAAAAGGGTCATTGTCATATGAACATAAAAGCCATCTGAAAGAG
Organism: Emys orbicularis; assembly: GCF_028017835.1. NCBI lineage: Eukaryota > Metazoa > Chordata > Testudines > Emydidae > Emys > Emys orbicularis. The sequence goes on along the minus strand of NC_088687.1, from coordinate 76,504,362 downwards.
CAGAAACAAAGGGTAATGAAAATAGTAAGTGAATTGACAGTGGTGAGGGCCTCGTAAGGTACTCTAGGGATCAAGCTGGGTTTTATCTCTTTTGCTAGTGTAGCTGCAGGGAAACAGGGCCGGCTCCAGCATTTCTGCCGCCCCAAGCAAAAAAAAAAAAAGCCGCGATTGCAATCGCGACCGGCGGCGGCAATTGGGGGAAAAAAAGCTGCGATCGGCGGCGGCAGTTCGGCGGCAGGTCCTTCGCTCCTAGAGGGAGTGAGGGACCTGCTGCCCCCGAATTGCCGTACATGCCACCCCTCTCCCTTGGCCGCCCCAAGCACCTGCTTGTTAAGCTGGTGCCTGGAGCCGGCCCTGCAGGGAAACAAACATGAGCTTAAGGAAGTAATATAGTTCCATATAAAGTTATATCAATACCTTATTCTTTTTACTGTTGATACTTTCCACAAATGTATCAATAACTTACTTCGATAGGAGTGTACTCATTAATAAATTTTGCAGGATTCAGCCTAGTTTTTGGATCCCAAGTATGCTCCATATTAAAACATTACTTGCTTTAAAGGAGATATAGATTCTTCTAGGTTTGTTAATAATAGCAATACACCATTTCCATAAAATAATATTTTATGTATTAAGTCCTCTGTTGATATTCATTTTATCTCATTTTCTGCATGAATGGATATGACTAGTGGTTCAATTGCAACAGCAAACAATAAGAGAGATAATGGAGTTCTACTGTTCAGTCTCAAAACTAATGGTCTTGTCAAAGACTTCATATACAGAATTCTCAATTAGGCTGGTGAAAATAGAATGATGGTGGAATGGGCTACTGAGTCTGCACTTACAAGAATCCAGAGGCCCAAAATCCCTGTTGGTGGGTCACTGCTTAATGTGTGTAATGGCTCAGCCATTCCCAGTCTTTATTCAAGCCAATACACACATTGAATCTATTTCCCCATGCTAAGTATCCTTACACCTTCTTGTCAAACTGTCTGAAATGGGTCATCTTGATTATCACTACAAAAGATTTTTTTCTCTGGCTGATAATTGCTCATCTTAATTAATTAGCCGCTTAGAGTTGGTAGGGCTACTCCTACCTTTTCAAGTTCTCTGTATGTGTATATATATCTCCTTACTATATGTTCCATTCTATGCATCTGATGAAGTGAGCTGTAGCCCACGAAAGCTTATGCTCAAATAAATTTGTTAGTCTCTAAGGTGTCACAAGTACTCCTGTTCTTTTTGCGGATACAGACTAACATGGCTGCTACTCTGAAACCTGAAATATATTTTGCGGTGACACAAAGAAGCTTGAGAAATGAAGTTGGCAGTGAACATACCTGTGCAAATGATAAGGAAAAGTCAATTCCACAGGGTGCTCTGGATTGCATGATAAGCTGGAGTCATTTTGCCAATGTGCATTTTAATACATCTAAATATAAAATCATATATCTTGGAACCAAGAATTCAGGTCACACATAGGGTGGAGAAATTGTATTTTGGAAAGCAATGATTCGGAAAGGTACTTAGGGGTCATAGTTGATAACAAACATACCATGAGCTGCCAGTGCAATGTGGTGGCTAGGAGGAGAGATACAATCTTTGGATGTATAAATAGGGGAATGCTCAGAAGAAATAGGGCGGTGTCATTACCACTATATATGGCATTAGTGAGGCCATTACTGAAATACTGTGCCCAGTTCAGGTTTAAAAAAGGATGTTGACAAATTTGAAAGGTTACAGAAAAGAGCTGCAAGAATGATTCCAGGTCTGGAAAACCTGTCTTACACTGACAGACTAGAGAAGTTCAGTCTATTACAGGGTTGACCAAAAGAGCCTCATGTGGCTCTTTTACACTTAAAGTGCAGCTTGGGAAGCCCCTCACTGCCCACCATTCTCTACCTACTAGACTTGGAAGGTGTGGAGCTTGGGGCTTCTGCCCATGGCAGGGTGGTGGGGCTAGGGGCTTCTTCCCTGTGGGGAGAGGGGCCTTGGGGCTTCAGTTGAAGCCCTGAGCCCCAGCAAGCACCTTCCATAGGGCTGAAGCCCCAAGACCTCCCCTCCCCTCAGGGCAAAACCCCTACCCCCACCACCCCACTGCAGGGCAGAATCCTCAAGCCCCAACAGGTGCGCTCATCTCTTGCACTTCTGAAGTTTATCATATGTTGCTTGGAGGGTCAGTAGGTTTGGCCACCCCAGTCTATTAACAAAAAGTCACTTGATCACAGCCTATATGTACCTATGTGGGAAAAAGATTTCTGATAGTAGAAGTCTTCTTAATCTAGCAAACAAAGGCATAACAAGATCCAATGACTAGAAGCTGAAGCTAGACAAATTCAGACTAGAAGTATGGTACTTTCCCCCCCCTTTTTGTTTTTACAATGATGGTAATTAACCAGTGGAACAATTTATCTAGGGACATAGTGGGTTCTCCATAACTTGAACTCTTTAAATCAAGATTGGACTTTTCCCCCTAAGAAACACACTGTAGCTCAGCCTTGAGTCATGGGTTTGATGCAGGAACAATTTGGTGAAACGCTATGGTCTGTGTCATGCTGGGGGTTAGATGAGATGATCCCAGTGGGCCCTTCTGGCCTTACAATGTATGAATCTATGAAACTGACATGGAGTGCATCTGAAGTTTTTTTACCCACGAAAGCTTATGCCCAAAAGTACAATGGCTTTCTTTAAACACTAAATATACATCAGACTGCCAGATTGTTCTCCCAGCTGACACAGTCACAAATACATATATCACAATGACAGGGAAGATTTGATACTGGCATGTTGTCTTTTTTAACATACCAATTAGAATTGGATACATTACAGTGTTTAAATAGGGAGTTGTGATGGACTCTGACATTAATTCTTATTTTAGACCCTTGTTTTAGTTAGATGTTTTAGTTATTTTGATTAGTCTAGCTTTCTCTGTAAGCAGGTTCCCAAGGATGTAACCCACTCAAGTATGAAAGCCCAGAGGCTTTGACCTATTATTAAATACACAACCATAAAAATAGAATATATTTTGTGGTTAATACAACTCCAAAATGTATGAAGCAAGGGGAGGGATAAGACAGAGACAAATATGGTTTTGAATATAATATATTTTGTCAGTTATGCAATTGCCTTTTGCATATTCCAGTTTCCTGGGACCAATCATAAAGTGTGGAAGTTACAGTCACTGAAAGAAAACATACCCATTTGTATATTAAACTTCAGTACGCAATGAAAGGATTAAAATCAAAGAGAATCATTCATTTCCAGAAAGTATGGGAGTGGGGATTTTGTGTAACAGCACAGGTACTCTGACTATAGTAAGGAGAGCTGCTGGTCATGAAGCTGCAAGGTAACATTACCTTAGATTGTGTCTTCCCTGCAAACAAGGTTTCTGCTAACCAAAAATAACTTTAAGCAGGTCTCTAAGTATGATGTTTTGTTTAATTGCTTGCTCTGTTTGATTTCACTGTTTTCCAGTTGTATATATGTTAGTCATTGTTACCTTATAAACTCTATAAATAAAGACTATCTAGTAGACTGAGAAATGACTGTCATACTGTGTGTATGCATAGTAGTTGTAGCCAGGTTAGTCTCAGGATATTAGAGAGACAAGGTGGGTGAGGTAACATCTTTTATTGGACCAACTTCTGTTGGTGGGGGAGACAAGCTCTGTGTTGCTCGAAAGCTTTTCTTCAGGCTATTAGGAGAGTTTTACTAGTTTCTCTGAGAGATGTATTGGCTGATTTCATTCTGGAGGGAGTGAAAGAGACCACTTTTCCAGACTTAATGCTCTAGTGCAGACAAGGCTCAGGTGGCTATTGGTGTTATAACCATCATGTCCTCTAGAGCTGCTCTGAGTAGTTTGAGAGGCTATAACCCCTCCAGACTAACCCCTAGGTTAAAATGCAACTAGATGGCCTATGTTTGCACTTCCACCATTGGAGCTATGAGAACAACAGTGGGAAAGGCTAGTGTAGATCCAGTGTAATGGGAAGATGTATAGAAATTAGAAAGAACAGTGTTTTCAGACTTGGCACTGTAAGCAAAAAGAACACAAGGTAAGGGTATGTAAATAACAGGTGTATATTTAAAAATACCTTTGGGAAAGTGTCTAGTTGAATACCCAAGTATAGCATACTTATATATTAGTCATGGAAGATGTACGCTTATATATAAAGGCAACTAAGCAAAGATATAAATAGAATGCAAATCTGTGCTCCATTAATAGTTTAGCACTTACTGGAGAAATGCTGAGGTGAAGAAGGGATGTTTATATTTTAAACTGTAAGCTATTAATAGAGCATACTCTCATCTTTTCTTTATGTACATGTTACGTTATCTAATATACAATTTCTATCAGCCAACCCGATTTTTAGAAAGTTCATAATTTTCCCTTGTTTTTCTGAAAAAGCACAGAATAGCCAATGATTAAACAGCTGATTTATAAAAATAGGGAAGAAGGCTCAGATCCTCAAATTTAGATACATAAATACCTTTGAGGATCTGGGCTGAAATGCCCACAAAAGCCTTCTTAGGGCGTGTCTATGTAGTGTGTAACTCTGTTGCACAGTAATATCCATGGACTTAACAGAGACACCGGTGTTATGGCTCTTTACAACAATGTGTAACACACACTTCTGCCTGCTAACCCATAATTGCTCAGTTCATTTTAAGTGGTCTCCTACAGAATGTGTGAACTACTTATGCTTAACAATCTGTTCCACCTTGTATTTAGCTCAGACACTTTGATTACCTTCTCCAGACCCAAAGAAGAGCTTCCACCAACAGAAATTGATCTAATAAAAATATTACCTTGTCTCACTACGGAATATAATGTTTTACATAAAATAATATTCTTATATGTTTTTTCCCATGTATTTGAGGCTTATGTGAATTTACAGAAACATTTTTGATGGAAAGGAGTAATCTTTGGCACACACAGTAGAAGGCAAATGTACATGTGACCATTCAGGCAAGGCTCACCTCCCTACCCCAAAAAATCTAACATAACACGCAAACAGGCTAGAGAAGTATTAAGAGACACAGTAGAACATGTTATAATCTATTATTGTTAAGTGCTCAGCTTTAAGCTTTAAGAACAGGTAGGCTGGCTAACAGTAAAATGTAAGAAAAACAACATGGTTATCAGAACAAACCTATATTAGGACCCAACTCACCAAAGCATGCGCTTAATTCTCTTGAAGTGAATAGCACCTGCTTATGTGCTCTGTTGAACTGGGATCTTAAGTAGGTCAAAGAGGGCTGATAGCTAGTACTGTGTTTGGACTGAGGAACCATCATCAGTTCTTCCTAGATGTCCCTAGAGAGAAGCTGCTGGTGCTTAAAAAAACCCCTAAAATCAAGACCTATTTCTTCAACTTACCCTTCCCAAAACTGCTCTACTCACACTCTTCTCCCATGTAGGGGAGATGGGAAAGAACATAAGAACATAAGACCGGCCATACTGGGTCAGAACAAAGGTCCATCTATCCCAGTATCCTGTCTTCCGACAGTGGCCAATACCAGGTGCCCCAGAGGGAATGAACAGAACAGGTAATCATCAAGTGATCCATTCCCTGTTGCCCATTCCTAGCTTCTGGCAAACAGAGGCTAGGGACACCACCCCTGCCCATCCTGGCTAATAGCCATTGATGAACCTATCCTCCATGAACTTATCTAGTTTTTTTTAACTCTGTTATAGTCTTGGCCTTCACACCATCCTCTGGCAAGGAGTTCCACAGGTTGACTGTGTGTTGTGTAAAAAAATACTTCCTTTTGTTTGTTTTAAACCTGCTGCCTATTAATTTCATTTGTTGACTCCTAGTTCTTGTATTATGAGAAGGAATAAATAACACTTACTTTCTCCATACCAGTCATGACTTTAGAGACCTCAATGATGGTGGGTGCATAACTGGCTGGATAACCGTACTCAGAGAGTTGTTATTAATGGTTCCCAATCCTGCTGGAAAGGCATAACGAGTGGGGTTCCGCAGGGGTCTGTTTTGGGACCGGCTCTGTTCAATATCTTCATTAACGACTTAGATATTGGCATAGAAAGTACACTTATTAAGTTTGCGGATGATACCAAACTGGGAGGGATTGCAACTGCTTTGGAGGATAGGGTCATAATTCAAAATGATCTGGACAAATTGGAGAAATGGTCTGAGTTAAACAGGATGAAGTTTAACAAAGACAAATGCAAAGTGCTCCACTTAGGAAGAAAAAATCAGTTTCACACATACAGAATGGGAAGAGACTGTCTAGGAAGGAGTACGGCAGAAAGGGATCTAGGGGTTATAGTGGACCACCCGCTAAATATGAGTCAACAGTGTGATGCTGTTGCAAAAAAAGCAAACATGATTCTGGGATGTATTAACAGGTGTGTTGTGAGCAAGACACGAGAAGTCATTCTTCCGCTGTACTCTGCTCTGGTTAGGCCTCAGCTGGAGTATTGTGTCCAGTTCTGGGCACCGCATTTCAAGAAAGATGTGGAGAAATTGGAAAGGGTCCAGAGAAGAGCAACAAGAATGATTAAAGGTCTTGAGAACATGACCTATGAAGGAAGGCTGAAAGAATTGGGTTTGTTTAGTTTGGAAAAGAGAAGACTGAGAGGGAACATGATAGCAGTTTTCAGGTATCTAAAAGGGTGTCATAAGGAGGAGGGAGAAAACTTGTTCACCTTAGCCTCTGAGGATAGAACAAGAAGCAATGGGCTTAAACTGCAGCAAGGGAGGTCTAGGTTGGACATTAGGAAAAAGTTCCTAACTGTCAGGGTGGTTAAACACTGGAATAAATTGCCTAGGGAGGTTGTGGAATCTCCATCTCTGGAGATATTTAAGAGTAGGTTAGATAAATGTCTATCAGGGATGGTCTAGACAGTATTTGGTCCTGCCATGCGGGCAGGGGACTGGACTCGATGACCTCTCGAGGTCCCTTCCAGTCCTAGAATCTATGAAATCTATGAAATCTATGATTATCCACCCTTAGTTGTCTCTTTTCCAAGATGAAAAGTCCCAATCTTATTAATCGCTCCTCATATGAAAGCTGTTCCATACCCCTAATAATTTTTGTTGCCCTTTTCTGAACCTTTTCTAATTCCAATATATATTTTTTGAGTTGGGGCGACCACATCTGCATGCAGTATTCAAGATGTGGGCATACCATGGATTTATGTAGAGGTCATATGATATTTTCTTTCCTATTATCTATCCCTTTCTTCATGATTCCCAACGTTTTGTTAACTTTTTTGACTGCTGGTGCACATTGAGTGCATGGTGTCAGAGAACTATCCACAATGGCCCCAAGATCTCTTTCTTTAGTGGTAACAGCTAATTTAGACCCCAACATTTTATATGTATAGTTGGGATTATGCTTTCCAATGTGCATTCCATTCCATTTATCAATGTTGAATTTCATATGCCATTTTGTTGCCGAGTCACCCAGTTTTGTGCAATCCTTTAGTAGCTCTTCGCAGTCTGCCTGGGACTTAACTATCTTGAGTAGTATTGTTTCATCTGCAAATTGTGCCACCTCACTATTTACCCCTTTTTCCAGATCATTTATGACTATGTTGAATAGGACTGGTCCCAATACAGACCCCTGGAGGACACGACTATTTACCTCTCTCCATTCTGAAAACTGACCATTTATTCCTACCCTTTGTTTCCTATCTTTTAACCAGTTGCCAATCCAGGAAGAAGAAGATGGAAAAGAGAAAAAAAAATGCCAACAACCTGCTAAGCTATTCCTGCAGGCAGAAAAGGAAGAAAGTCCTGTTTGTTGTCATTTAAAAAAAATGTGGAGACACTAAGATACTATAATCATGAGGGCCTTATAAGTAATTACATGGATAGATAGTTAGATAAAAACTACCACCAATGTGTATCGCTTTAGGAAAAAGTCCAAGGACTGAATAAACTTTGAGACTGAATTCTCCTTTCATCAAAGGTAGACTGTGGCTATAGAGCAGTGCTGAGTGACATTGTGGTGTGGGGAAGCTTATACTGCCACTCCCTATACTATGTCTCTTTTGTGACTAAGGAGAAGATTTCAGTATTCAACACTGTCAATGTAACAACTTTCATAAGCACTGAGACTCATAACAAACAGTTGTTGCATAGTATCTAAAGTTTATATTCAGAAAAGAAATGGTGAAATACAGAATTACTCCTTAAACCATATTAGAATGAATGTGTCCCTCCTGTCATGTTGATGAATTTGAACTATACATACTTAATGTACTTTTCATTTATGGAACTATTCATACTAGAGACCCCATTGTGGTAATATTCATAAATAGTGTTATAAGAAAAAATGCATCTTCCTGAATCCCTTGGGAAAAAGTAGGACAATTTAAGTGTGGAAGTGCACAGGGTTTTAAAGCTAAACAGTACCAATGAGAAAGAGCTTCACTAAATGTTTATATTATGAAAAAAGTCAAACGTGACAGTTCTGAAAATATAGTGCATGCACTTTACACCTTAATTCAATGCATCCCATTAATTCCAGAACAGACCTTGGAAGAAAAGGAGGTTTCCTTAGCATTAAGAAGCAAAGCAATTCTTTTAGCACTGACTAAGATTTTGGTGTGTTAATGATAGAGGACCCCCGATCTTCTTGCTCCTTCACTCTCGTATTTAACTGTTAAATTTTAAAGAAAACCTAGGGGGAAGGGTCAGTTTAAACAGATGACATTCTAGAGTCTCCCACAACCATGCATCTAACACGAAGTATGTGTGGGTGTGGAGAACCACACATCAGTTCTAGAAAATGAGGTCAGAGTTATTACTATGTAATGGTGCCTGCTGGGGCAATTGCAGTGGTGATAGCAAAAGGCGGCACAGGTGCAACCTCAGAAAAAGAACAAGGAGGATGTATGGCCGAACAGCACATTTTATCGTATCCCTCTTTTAATAATGTAACTAAAATGTGGTTAATCCATCATTTTGTACCTATCCCTTCTAGTAAGTACAAACTTGTCTTATCTCCTTCATAGCTGTTGTTCAATCTCTGCCTTTCCCTTTATTTCCCCCTATTTCCTTTACTACCTTATCTTCTCTTCTGTCATTTTCAGTCTATTCCCCCCATATAATTTTTCTATATTGTGTTCTCCCCCCCCCCCTGTTTCTTATGCACTGTTCTCATCTTCCTTCCCCACACCTTCCTTCCCTCGCCTCTCTGGCACTCTTTCTGCTCTCCCCCACTCTCGCAGTACAGTATTGTCGCCTCCTCCCCACACCAAAGCAAACCCACTCTCCTATCTTATCCCCCAACACCTGCCTATTACACACAGTGCCGCCTCCCCTCACTCACACATGCACCAGCACAAGCAAGCTCCCTCAAAACCTGCTCAGACAAGCTCCTCCCACCCCAAATACATCCGCAAATACAATTGCAGGCCCCAGCCCCCGTCCAGACTGAGCTTGCTACAGAGATCCCCCCCTCCAAAAAAGGACACACACACCCCTCCCAGCCCCAACACAAACAGCCTCCCCTTGTCTAAGGTTCTTTCTCGTTCTGCCTCCCCACCCCCACCGGGATCTCCTCCCGCCGCCCACTGTCCCGCACGGAGGTTCATTCACAGCCACACATGTTCGCACCGCCCTTTACACCCCATTCGCTCCTTCTCCCGTAGCCCGTTCTTCTCTCACTCCCTCTCTCCCCCCACCTGTCTCTCCCTCACTCGCCCCCTTTCCCCAGACTCTTTCCTCCTGAAGCTCTCAACGCCTCCTTGCTCAAGAGCGCTCTTCCCTTCTGAACTCCCCCTCTCATCACATGGGATGAAAAAGGATCGGGGCGACATGATTCCCCATCTCCTCAGTGGTTGCGCCTTTCAAAGTGGTAACAACCACGGACAGCTCTTCCCAGCCATCGGAGAGCCACTGACCCCAGCGCATAGCTCCCTCGCCCTGCCCAGCGCTCAATGCACTGCACACCTGATGTCCCTGGACACTCCCGCCCGTCTGCCCGTTCCCCAACCTCACCGCACTCCCCCAAACACACACAACTCCCCCTCCCAAGCCCCTGGGACACAGCCCTCCTCTGCACGCCCTGCCCCCTGCACTCGCCTCTCCTCTCCACCCACCAACACCGTACAGGGGGACACATCTAGGCAACAGCTTTTTTACGAGCGTTTAATCTGAGGAGGGCTCTGACAGCAGCTAGGACAGAAGGCTCCGTTCTAATACTCGTTCTGAATTGAAAGGATGTGAAAAGACAAAGGCGGCGGCGGCGGGGGGGATGACCCACCCCATTCCTGGCTGGACTAACCGCTCCCCACATCAGATCCCCTTTTGAAGGATCGCCACCCCCACCCCACTCCCATTCCCTCCTGCGGGACCAGTCCCTCATCTTCTTCCTCAGGGTCAACCCCCCCGCCGCCGCCAGACATCTCCTTCTAGGGGATCCTCTCCCTGTCCACCCCCTGAAACATCACCCTCCCCCCCCCCACACACACGTCTAAAGGATTAACCTCTCCTCTTCCCCCATCCACCCCCTTCTGGTATGTTGCGGTGCTGCTCAGCCCGGCTGTCAGTCGGTCTGGGAGCTCCCCTGAGTGGCTGTGGGCAGCCCATTGCCTGGGCTTGGTCTCCGCCCTCCCCCGCGCTTGCTCTCTCAGCTGGCCCTAGCGTTCCAGTTGCTCAGGAATGTGGCGAGCCGGGTTCCGGCTGCTAGCAGGAGCCGGAGGGAGGAAGGGAAGCTGAGCGCATGCTGCCGCTGCCGCCTCTGCTCTGCCTGATCTTCCCCTTTTGGAACAATCGCTTTCTTTAAATGAAAAATACAAACCCTACCGAGCTGGTTCCCAGCCACCACCAGAAAAGGTTCGCCCAAGTGCCAGGCGCTGGTGAATAAACTAACCCCGGACTAAAACTTCCCTGCCAGTGGGATTACAGGTTCTGCACTGCCACAGGGAGCTCTCCAGGGTGCTGAAGTCCCGGCAGTTTCTCCAACAGCTCCCAAGACTGAACAAATTTCCTTGGCACTCTTTCTGGATCCTCCATGACTCGGAAACGTCTGCTCTGGGGGTTGTGAATGCCTCGTAGTAACATGGCCAAGGTTAGATACCTTCGTGCAGCTGTTTCGGGATTTTATCTCTGGGAAGCTGCAGTTCTGTTCAGGTGAGTCCCTCCAGGGTGGGAAACGGAGATCACAAACGTGCCCCAAGCGGTTTTTCTTGCACAGCTGAAATGCTTGGGACTCATAGATGATGCACAGTTGCTGCTGCCGCTCCAGCCGTACTCGCCACAACTGTCTAGCCTTCAATAGCCTTCTCATTGGCAGTGACAATTAAATGTATGGGATTTGTGTCTTTGAGGTAACTTTGAGATACTGGAGTGACGCTGGATTTCAGTTTCATATTACAATGTAAGGTTCCCTGTTTTATTTAGAGCTGGGGTTTTCCCTTGCACAGTTGGCCAATTAGTTTGTGTTTTGTCACGTTCTTTCTTTTTAAATGGAAAATGCAACACTTACGCTCTTTAAAATTCTTCAGTTTAGAGATGTATATAAAGTTCTACGAATTTATTCAGAGTTTGGAATACATTTAATTTCATTTATTACTATTTATTATTTTATTTAGTATAGGACATCTAATTTGGGGACTTTATTAGGTCAGGAAAGTTTCATGCAGAAACAGGAACAATGATAGCCGGGTGGAGAGAGGAAACTGATTCGAGAATTTCTTCCAAGATGTTTTACCTACTTGGTGTACTATGCAGCTGGGCTTTCTAAAATTTGTATAGTGTATAATACCGAGAGAGCAATAAATCAAGAGTTGAGCAGAAAAGATTAGAGGACATCCTAGTGTACAAGGTTTTTTCACTATTGCCCAGCACACTTTTCTCAGATCAACTAACATGATATCAACACAAACATTCTTTTTCTCAAGTTCTCTAAGTGTGGTGGTTACATTCTGGAACAAACTAGACTCCCTCTTCCATTAATCTCTGTATTTATTTTAAAAGGCAAGCAAACACACAAACAAACAAAAATTCCCACAATATAGACATTTTAAAAGAAGAATTTGAGGTCACCCTTTTGATGTTTTTGCTAGAATATTCTGCAAGAAGTAAACCAATCAGATGTCTGTGAATATGTTAGTTTTGTACTGCAATAAAACAAAGCATAAATACATACAACTTACATAACACACAGGCAGGCTATTACTGAGTGTCATATCCTTACTTTTTTTTCAAAAGGTGCAGGAAGGAAATAAAAATTGTAATGGTAGGTTACCAGACACACTCTTGTGATAACATACAGAAGGATTATTTATAAACACACAACTATGTATAGTACCAAGCAATGGTGATGGTGAATATACATTCATTTTAGGTAGTGTTAGGTTAATTGAATCAACATGTGAAACGTAGTAGTATTTATTGTAATTTTACTTTAACTTTGCAAACAGGAACAGATTTTAAGAAAGTGGGTCACATGATGTGGGATTATTTGGTGTTGTGTGGGAGGGTGAGCAGTAGAGAGTGTACATTTTCTTGTAGTTTTGAATATTTAATGTATGGAGTAGAAAGATGGATCCTATGGGCTGTAATATACTGAATGAACTATAATTATAAGTAGAAATGTACTATCAATTATTGTATTTCAAGGTTACTTATAGATCATGATTTCCTTGACATTTATCTAAATGTCAGTATACTATTGAATGAACACCCAACTCTTTATTTAATAATATAAAACATATGTTATTTACAAAGAGAAGAAATAAGTTTTTGGAAGGCATAGCATCAGTTCAGAAAACATTACTCAAGGAAGTTAACTCATATTTAAGTTCAGATTGTAGACTGACATCTTTGCATTGCATGTGTATACTTTTATCTATTTTAAAGCAACAAACATGTTTTCATAATAGCAGGGTTGTTCATCTAAATGATCATTTTTAAGAATAGTCATGGTCATTATGCACAAAAATCTAGAAGCTATGTAGTGTATGGCCGCTGTGAAGGCAGTGCGGAGGTGGGAGTGCATAGGAAGGTTCTAGCTTTTATTTCTCAGACAGGGGCAGGGTGAATGTGCAGCCCTTATGCACTCTGGAATAAAAAGACTGCTCCTGACTTGAGCTATTAGCATCACAAGCCATCCCAAAAGGATATAGATCAGCCCAGTTCATCAGGTCCAAATGAGGGTGTGTTAAAATGTTGACACAGATGTTTTGCTTTCTGGAAATCATTGAGACCAATTCTTCCGCTTTGCACCTTGTGTAATCATTTATACCTGGGCAGATGGGAGGTAAACTGCTACCATGTTGTCTTCCCTCTGAGACACAATCACTCCTAGCGATCCACTGAGATGGAGATCTTATACTGTACCTTCAATGAAGAACTATACCTTCTAAGCACAACTGACCCCTAAATGATTTCCCCTGTTCCAGATATGACACAAAGGTAATGACTGTTCTCATTTTTTAAAACAACATTAGAGATCTAACTTTTCTTACATCATTTTAATTTTGGTGGTGGGGGAGGTTATGTTAAATGCTCCAATAGAAGCAACTTAAATTACTTACCTTGTGATAGTACTATATATGCATGTTGTTTAGATGCCATCTCTGAGAAGGGTAGAACTTACATTGTCAGTACATGCTAAATAAAACAAAATTTGTCCTTTTTAAGATGAACTATTTAAATGCAAGCTTGTTACTCTCATCAGTTAGATGCTGAAGGTCCACATTCTGGTATATTTTGTAAAAGGGAAGACATCTGATTTCTTTATGGAAAGAAATAATTTTTCATCCCATTTTCAAGTCCCTTTACATCAGAAATATGAAAAAAATAAAGACTCTTGTATGATAACTATTTTTATAAGCTGACATCTGAAAGCTATTTTGCAGATAGAAGAATAAAACAACATTGTTTGCATTTTAGAAATCTTGTATAGCTATTTCTGTGTATTATTATAACAATGCAGTTGGAGTATAATGGAGTGGTGTATTTTAGATCTTATACTTCTGACAGTGGTTTATGGGACATGACAAAAAAGACATGCAGCACTATTATTTTTTATAAATTTTGAAGAGCATTCCGTTCAGAGACAATTCTGCTTTCATATAATATCTTAATGTGTTTCTGTCCTTGTTTATTATTGTATGAACTTTATAAGATGGGACTATTTAAACTCCTTGTTTATTGGTCTTATTTATAAACAAATCAGCACACTCAAGCTCATTTTGAACTCAGCAGCAAGACTTTTTAATTATACACTCAACTTCTCTAAAATCTTTACATTAGCTTTCAGCAGATTTCTTTATAGATTTTAAAATTCTGCTTATCATTTAAACAACTTCTTTATAGACTGGACCTTTCATGTATTTCAGAATTGCTCTTTCAGTGTTCCATTAGCAACTCATGACAATCCTCGCAACAGGGCTGTCATCTTTATGAATCAAGGCTTTTTCTATTTACACCTCTCTGGAAATTGCTTCTCAAACTCAGTTAATTAGAAATTCTCAATTTTTAAGTCTAAACTGAGTACTCCCTTTTTATTTTTATTTTTGCTGTAATATTATTGTTTAGTGGAAAGTGCTCTGAGTCACCACATGTAAGTAGTGTAAAGTAAAATCTTTGTTTAGGACTATATCTGCTCCTGCTGCTTATCTAAAAATAAAATCATAACTCTTGGTAATACTATAGGGCCAGACTGCCCACTTCCACAGGGAACCACTGAAGATAGATTTGAAGGGGAAGAAATATTTATGAGAGTCTTCTGTGGAGAATTCTCCCTGTTCTACCAGGGAGCAGAATTTATCCTCTACAGTTAAGAGGCTCAATCAAAACTGCTGTGCATTTGAATGGATCCCATGAGATCAGGAGGAAATAAAAATCACCTGTGTGGAGTCTGGTCACTCTGTAGTAGCTCTGGCCTTTGCTTGTTAACAGAGTGGCTCCACTGAAGCCCCTAACTGGACACTGTAACTGTTCCTTTCTCGGAGGTCTCCTTAAAGGGGAGATAATAATCCACATTATCTGTGGGGCAGAGCTGTGAAAATGTAGTATAGCTTCTCTCTGTATTATACTTCTCAAGTAACCTCCAGAAAGGGAGCGGCAAGATTTGTATCACCTCTTGCCTATCCACTCCTCCCTCAACCTGTTCACTAACCCCTTCTTCTTTTCTCTGAGGAGGAATCATATCATGGAGGTCCCTGACTGCACTAGAGGGCAAGATCTGTGTAGAGAGTGCCTTTTGCTACATATCGCAGAGGTGTGACTGTGCCTACAGTTAACTACTGTGGCAATTAGTCTTATGTTATGGAGAAGCAGGACTTCAGATGAGTAATAATAGCAGCACCAACAAACCTTTCTTAATGCAAATAGTCTTAGTAGTTTAAAAAAATGCCAAGCAGAATACAAGAAAATACTTCATATAATATGAGATGCCGTCAGAATTGCCTGTGAGGCGTCAGTAGCTGTTTAAGAAGCAAAGAATGACACCTTTGATGTTAATAAAGCAGCAATTAAAAATCCATGTATTGCAAACTCAGTGAATGAATTTATTAAAATCAACACAGATGTGCCTGTGTTGGGGGCAGAAAACTGGAAATTTAATAGTTCAGGGTAATGAAGTACAGAGCCTTTCATCTCCAGCCCTAGACTGTAGCAACAAGAAGCTATTTTCAATGGAGAGATTATCTGACATACATCAGTTATCTCATTCTAGGTCCTACTGGACAAGTGACAATGACACAGAGGCAGAGCAATAGGGCTCCCTATGTGGGTGTGCCTAAGAACCTGGATTGCCTTGTAGTTTACAAAACAAAGAAAAAGAGAGGACTTTATTATGAGTGAACACGGTAATTTAAATATTCCAGGTGAAATTCTGGCCCTATTCAAGTTAATGGCTTTCTATTTGCCATTCACTTCACTGAGGCCAGGATTTCACCTGCTGTTCCTCATTTCTTAAAATAAACCTGTAAAGAAACTGCTTTCTTGAGATCCCACCTTTGTTTTTGTTATAAAGCAGAAGGAAGCAATATGTTTGTACAGTATTATATGGGAAAATTAAATTAAAATTACAATGACATTTAAATAAATATGCACCTTTTAATTCTTGCTGTACTAATGCTGTTCTTACTTCTCAATATTTCCTAATTTATTCCTAGCTAACTGATACAAACAATAAGAAGAGGAATACTGTGATTCTGTGTGAAGAAAAATATGATGATTGTTCTCCTAAATCAGAAAGGTCCAGATGTGTCAGGCCTGATTATGATCTCATTTGCACTGATGAAAATTAGAGGAAATGCCATTTAAATCAATACAGTTAAACTTAGATTAAAACAGGTGAGAGATCAAGCCCCTTGTTGTTCAACTAATTTTGGAATATATTATTTAAATGCCCTTATTTAAAAACACTTTCTTAGATATAGGAATGCATCCCATGTACATTTACAAGCATATTGAGCTGTGTCACAAGTGACACAATCTCACAATGTACAGTTTTATGAATACTTAACACACTTTTAAAAATACAGTAGCATATGTTAAATAAATGCCACTTACTGTTGCTAGGGCCTTTTGTATTCTGAAATTTCACAGCCTGCACTTTTCTGTGGAATCCACTCCCTAGTGCAGAATTGAACCACAAAATTTCAGTCTTTATTTAAAAGAAATGTGTCCAGCTCTCAAGGTAACCTTAGAAACATGAACCAAGCCTAAACTGTAATAATGTTCTCTTCCACAGATTACAGAAAACCTCACACAATAGCTCTCAGAGGTGTGAATTTCATTTAAATTGGCTGTTTACTCTGAAACCTTAAGATGACATTAGAAATGGCACACATAACTGTTTTACAGATCCTTTAGCAGAAATATCCAGCAAATGTGCTTATCCCAATCACAAGCTGCCTCTTAAGGTGATAAATTTATTTTATATTTTTAAAAAACACTCTTTTCCAATTTGCCCTAGCAGATTCTGTAGATTGGGACCTTCCAGGTTATTTAGGTCTAGCATACTGTGGAGTACAAAAGACCTTGATTATTGCAAAGCATCAAAACAGCTTTGCATATTGTTTCCTTTCAGGTTTTTAATATAATTGTTTTTAAATTGCATTGTCCTTGGTTACACTCAGGAATGGATAGGTGTGTCCATGCTCTAGGCAGTTGTGGACTGAAAGATGCACCATCCTCAGGAGCTATCTAAATTTAAACTTAGTGACCAAGGAACCAGCTGCCTAAAGGTGCCCCTCAAGACAGAAGTAAAATGATGAAAAGTGGTGACTTGCTGGTAATAATAGGCTAAAACATGTCATTTTATAGTGGGAATGGGAAGAACTATAATAACATTGCTGACCCGATACACATAAACTGTGGGAGCACATCTTTAAGTGCCTTTATTATGCCTAACAGAAGTATTGGGAGCATAAGCTTTTGTGGGTAAGAACCTCACTTCTTCAGATGCAAGATGTCTTGCATCTGAAGAAGTGAGGTTCTTACTCACGAAAGCTTATGCTCCCAATACTTCTGTTAGTCTTAAAGGTGCCACAGGACCCTCTGTTGCTTTTTACAGATTCAGACTAACACGGCTACCCCTCTGATACTTTATTATGCCTGTAATCAGGCCATTGGAGGTGATAGTGCTCAGATTTTCACTTGTAGTTTAACTGTACTCTCAAAAATGCTTGCTCAGATTTTCAAACAGGAGGCTTCTCTACAAAGTAACTGTGGACAAAGTGTAGGTGGGCAAATGCCCTTTTCCATCACCCTTTTCATAGCCTAGTTAACCCTTCAGGAGGTGACGCATCCTGCATATGAAACAGCCAAGAAGGCACTTGGGCCTGATAATCCCTGCATCCAGCTCATTCTCATTGATTAACTTCCCAGTATGAAGCAGAGAAAAGTGAGCTGACAGTTGAGAGGACAGTAGACATAAGATGGTAACACAAGCAAGATCAGGAAAGCCAAGTAAAGCCAGGTATCTGGAGGAAATTTTAAACACCATTGAGATATGGTGTGTGTTTCTATGTATGTGTGTGTGTATAATGTTCTGTGGACCAATTTCATTGGAAACATAAAAGGCTAGCAGCATCGTTTATTAACCTTAGCATTATTTTCACTGACTTATTCAGTAAGGGAAATGCTTCAGTGCATGCATTAGAAATTCTGGTTTCTGTCGGTATCTGGCATGAATCCTGTCACTCTGAGCAGTATCCTGAAGCACTAACTTGACCTTGGCCTTAAGATGATGTTGCATACTATAAGACTTTTATGTTGGTTTTTGGAAAGAACAAACAGAGATGAAAACAAATCCAGTATCGCTTTATTCACATTGCCCACATAACAGGGAATGAGAAGCAATGAGACACTACTTCAATTCATCACAAATGGAAAAAATCATAAACTGAACAGAGGGAGCAAAAGATAAGACACTATAAAATGGTTATTAATAAAAAGGAAGTGTGACAGTTCCTGGAAAATCTGAATTATCTACAAATCAATGGAAACCTAGTTTTATCTCTGCGTTTCAATCAGGTGCTGCTACCCCTTCTTTCAAAATATTAATGAATATGTACTGATCTCGGCATCTTCCCTCTAATCCAGTGGTTCCCAAACTTGTTCCGCTGCTTGTGCAGGGAAAGCCCCTGGCGGGCCGGGCCTGTTTGTGTACCTGCCACGTCCGCAGGTTCAGCGGATTGCGGCTCCCAGTGGCCGCGGTTCGCTGCTCCGGCAGGGATGACAGCCAACAGCCTATGTTAGTAATGCAATATCTATACGAACACTGCGTTGCCCTATCTACATCAACATAAGCTCTACGCCTCTCATAGAGGTGAAGTTATTATGCTGGTGTAGTAGGGCACTTACATTAGTGGGAGCAAGGCTGTAGTGTAGACACTGACATAATTAGGGCAACATAAGCTGCATTACATTGACCTAACTCTGTAGTGTAGACCAGGCCTCAGTTGATCAGGCTCAAGTGCAGCGAGGTGCTTTTAGATCACAGCTCCAAAGCCCATGAATACAAATCCATTTATGTACATATTCTGAAACAGGCTACCACAGTCTACATCAAATCACGCACTCTGATTGGTCTACTAATTTTTGTAGCTAATCCCCATCTAGATCATGAGCTGTTCATATGCTATACTACATGCTAGGCCACAACTACAAGCTGCCATACATTCCTTTCTTTCCTACTATTCTTTATCTACCAACTACATATTATCTACAAGGTCACTTTATATTTACAGTTTATATGTCCATTGTTAACCTCTGTTTTCTTCCTTCTGCTTCCATTCTTCATTCTGGCTAGGTCTACACGTATTCAGGATCATATGAATTAATTTTTGCAAGATTTTGTGAAAATACTTACATTCTTTACCAAAATCCAAATATATTAGATCTCCTTCACTCAATTTGTAATTGTATTCTGCCCCCACCACCACCCCAAAAATAAAACTTTTTAAGTTTGGCAAAAAAAATTCTTTTCAAATCTCTGGTTGTTCATTATTTCTTTACCCTATAGGATCCCAATTCAGAAAAGCACTTAAGGAGGTACTTAAAGGTAAGTACCTTAAGTGCTTTCCTAATTTGGAATGCTTTCCTGATTAAGGGCCTATGGATGGGATTTTCAATAACACCTAAATGTTTTAGATGCTTTTTGAAAACTCCACCCTCCATGTAGCAATTATTTTCTTGTAATATTTGTTCCACTGTTTTACTGGGGTTGAAGTCATTCTTAGTGGATAAAAATTGCCAGTCACTCTTTTTTCATTCTTAAAAGATTGATGTCATAGCTGTTTTTTTCCAGTCTTCTGATACCTCCCCAGTTCTTTGTGACTTTTCTTAAATAATTAACATTGATTTGGTAAGTTAATCAGTTCATTCCCTTAACACCCTGCAATGCATGTCATCCAAGCTGGCTGATTTGCACCTGTTCATACTTTCCAGGTACAGTATTCCCATAACTACTCTTCACTGCTTCCTACTTGTCCAAATTTTTTCTGTATTTTTCTGTTAATTTTAAAAAGGAGTTTGATATTGCAGCCATTTTAAAGTCATCATTAATTTAATTTCTCTCCTTTCATGTGTTAATGGGTACTATTTAGTATTTCTTTCCCTCTCCCTCCACTCCTTAGGCTAGTATTAGCTCATTCAGCTATTTTGTTCCCCTTGGGTGAAATTAATTCATCCACCCACAAAGCTCAAGTAAAATGACTCTGATGTTGGGATTGGGAGGATAGAATTCACCTTCACAGCCCATGGGGAGAACCCGCGACTATAGTGAAGGTCTTTTCAGTTGCTATTCCAGCCTGGGAGCTGGAATGGGATTGCAATCTCCCTGTGCTCCCTGATCCTAATTGTGGTCCTGTGACATGACTCCCAGCTCACCCAAAATGGCCTCTCCCTTCTATGTGGGGCTGGCTCAGATTCCTTCTCTAGTCCACAGACCCCCAGTACAGTCAAGCAGTTTAGCTTCCTTCGTCTTTCTCCGTGATTTTAATTGCTGCTCATGCAGAGCTCAGAGATTACTGCCATTTTTCTTTTCAGAATGTAGTTGTATTTTTAAGATGTTTTCCTCTACTGAGTTTATGCCCCTTTTGAGCTCCTTTTCCATAAACATTAGTGTGACCAATTTTAGTAGCACAAATGCCTGTAGGAAGCAGATTTTAAACTCAGACTTTACTATTCACATTGAATTATTAATTCTCCTGTCAGCACTCATGGTAGAAGCCTATTTTTAAGAGTTTTACTCATCCAGCTTGGGAACAGTAACTATTTCATATGACTTGTGTGATCTATCACATAATGGTCTTTTAGTAGCAAGTCAAAAAGTATGCCTACACTGCACACTCCTTTCGACAGCACGTACATACACTGCATGCCCCCCAGCACAGGTATAAATAGCAGTGTAAATGGTGAGGCACTTCTTAGGTGAGTAAAGACACCCCTGAACCCTGTGGGTATGTACCTTACGTGTCTGTCTGCTTGCCCAAGCACTGCCTCCTCCATCTACACTGCTAATTTTAATAATGTAGTGTCCAGCTGCCTCCCCACTGCCAGAGTTTCTTCACCCGACCCCCAAATGTAGCCTTTATTTAAGTTGAATTGATGTTGTTCTGTGTTAAACCACAGTATCCCTAGTGAGTGAATCCATCTCCTGGGCTGCTTAAGATCAACCAGCTGAGAGTCACCCTGAGGGATTTCCTTAGGTTGGAAAACTTTAGGAGCACATGAAGAATGCATACAGTGACCACAAACACAGCTACAAGTAATGAATTTTGTGTGTAATACAAATCTCACCAAGCAGATAATCAATGTTACAGTCACAAACACATACATATACAAAACCCGAGAAAGCCAATGCAATAGCCAGCACTGTATTCATACTTACATCCCCCAAGAGATCATCGAATCAGGTGGATCCTTCAACAGGTTGTCATCGGGAGGGTGGGGGGAATAGTTTCCTGCTCAGGTCTTCCCTGCATATCCATACCAAGGAACCCTTTTTATCCTCTTATGACCACACCTACTACCTTATACATATGTATGAGGGTTCCATCACCTTTTTCCTTATCTGTACTGCCACAACCCATAAACTTTGGGGTTCCCTGCTGTTCAGCAGAATTTCCTATGATTTTACAATCTCGCGGCCTAGATGGGTACATTATCGCATACTTTCCCTGAACATTACCTATTAGCACGTTCTTTACAATAAGCTTGTAAATTTACTGGTACGGGGTTATTCCTGGGTCACCTACTTATGTCAACCCTCCTTAGGCCCAGTATGGCTAAGCTGAAATCTTACAGGCTTCAGCATGTAGGACTTGCATTATAGCCTTATTTTGCTAGTATACCTAATATGCACTCATCACTTGTAAATGCTTATCAACCTTATACTTCTATGATACTATCCTACTTAAACTATCATTTACACATTAATTTATTATATTTAACCACAACAATAAATCCCCTATTGAATGATTAAACAAAATAATTGGCTACAACAGAGAGAGACTCCAGCAGCCGGGGAAAGCTCTGGCAGGTGGGAGGCCATGGGGAGAGGCTCTGGACAGGGCTGGCTCCAGGCACCAGCGTAGCAAGCTGGTGCTTGGGGAGGCACATGGAAGGGGGCGGCACGTCTGGCTCTTCAGCGGCAATTTGGCGGCGGGTCCCTCGGTCCCTCTCGGCGGGACGGACCTGCCGCCAAATTGCCGCCAAAGAATGAAGCGGTGGCAGTAGAGTTGGGGCGGAAGTGCCGCAGATCGCGATCACGGCTTTTTTTTTTTGGCTGCTTGGGGCGGCAAAAACCCTGGAGCCAGCCCTGGCTCTGGCAGATCCCCATTGCCAAGCCTTTTCCCGCTGCCACTCCCATGCCAGAGCTTTTCAGTGCCATGTAGCTATACACCACAATGTTGGCACCACATGTAGTGTGTAATTACACGCCCCAAGTGATGTGCAGTGTAGACATAGCCTAAGATGAACAAAATTAACAAAATAACTTCAAGATTTTGAATAATGGCTTTACCCACAAACACCACCATCTGTTTGAAGACATTCTGCCCTAGATTCGAAAGGCTTAGGCACCTAAGCGTCAAGAAGTGCAACATCTAGGCATCACTGTGTTTAAAAATAAAAACAACCAGTGGTCACAAGCTGCCTACCCCTAGTATGCCTCACTTTTAATCATTAAAATCCTCTAGACACCTAAATTTCTGCCAGCATACATTCACAGAGCCACCTAAATCCTGACACCACCAAGAAGTTTAGCACCTAATTTACACCTAAACTCTGACAGAATTCACAGATTAGGCATTCCCCCACCCATCTCACTGTTACCTGATCCAGCAGGCATGATCTCAACACTCCTAACATCACACAAAGGATGGCCACAGACCTGGAATATGGGAAAGCCAGGTTCAGATCCCTCCATTGCTTGATGTGGGGAATTTGCACCCAGGTCTTCCCTATCCCACGCAAGTGCCCTAAACACTGGACTATTGAGTATTCTGGGATGGATCGCTCTCAATCACTGTTCCCCAGTCTCTAAATAATAGTCATTGGAGCAGGGACTAGAACCACCATCCCCACTCCCAGGTCAATGCCCTAATCACTGGGCTATATAGAGCCACTCATTCTCTCTCTGCCCCAATGAATATTTAATAAGTTATACAAAGTGAAAGAACTTCAGCAGGAGAGAGTGAGAGGTTGTCAAGTCCACTAGGTCCCTCTTGTGAATCGAGCCCTTTGTGAATAAGGAGAGGTAACATTTGCCAGATATGATATTTGTTACAAATTATTATTCATTTCCCTCTACTTTTTTTGTTAAACTGAAACCAACTTGTACCTTCGTGTTATGTGTAGTCCTTATGATTTTCATTCATAATCAGAATATGTGTTTATATTGGACTACCTTGGATCCTTTCACAGCCATTCTTTTTAGCATTTGTTATTTCTTGCTTTAGGTTGTACCATTTTTGAATCTCACGGGACTTTGCTACCTTAATTTCTTTTTTGCAGGTTCAAGTCTACTGCTACAGCAGTGTTTTGAATGTTCTTAATTTATGGTATAAACTCTGACTTCTTCAGTACCTTGCTTTACTTACTCAGTACCTAACTCATTCTCAAAGAGGATTCCCTTTTTGTTTATATTCTTTTTCTGACTTCTTCTATGCTTCTGGTCTCTCAGAACTTCATGTGTATTGTACTTGCCTCACATAATTGTTCACACACTCGCTATTCATTGATAGACTATCTGTAGGACAGGAATCAAACATGAGGATGTTGACATAGCAAGACATTTTTCTACCATACTTTTCAGAACACAATATGTAAATAGTGTCAGATTATAAGGTATCAATTGCAATCAGATGATTGCTTGATTTCAGCAGGCCCTTTTTTAATGAAAGTGTTTTCTTTACTTATGTACCTTTTATTTAGCAATGATGAATTTTGTCACCATTATATTCACTGCAACCATAGAAGCAAGGGAAGTATTCTTGGGATTAAATCAATGTAATCATTATTTTAATCATGAGAGATCCAATAAATTAATATCAGCTCAGATTAATTTGCAGAAATGCTTTTGATACTGCTGTTTGTGAGATGCAGATGAGTGCATAATGGCTGGCTGCAGCTTTTGTCTTTATACTTTCACTTCACCCAGGAGTATGTAATTAATTTCCTTGAGCTGCTTTGTAAAGCTTTTTAATATACACTGTATTAAAAGCGTTCAAAGATCAGTAGAATAAAATGAACCACAAAATAAAGTTCCCATAGCTCCAGGGCCTTGAGTTACACTTGCTGATCCAAGGAACAGGCTAAATAATAAAATGAAAAAGCCATTGATCCATTGTTATGTGCACAGCAGCATCACAAGATGGTTCTACAGTCAACACTGTACTTAGAAATGTTTGTGTTTTAAACCTTGTCAATGACTCAGGGAATCTGTACTTCAGCTACTCATGGGGAGAAAGAAGCTATGATTACCTGACAAAAATCATAATGGCAAAGATGAGGATAACTTGACACTCAGCAAAAGTATAGGTATAAGGTTTTCAAAATAAATTACATCTGTATTGTATCAGAAAATATAGAGGAAACCACCAACAAAGTTACAAGGTAAATAATGTAATAGCTGTATATTGCCCTTTTCAACAGAAATATGTGACAGATTCTGAAGAATGCACCTGGAACAACATGCAATACCTTTGGGGCTGCTCTAAATTGTACTTATTTGTAACAACCCCCTGGCACAATTATGCTGGCAGGGACCATTAGAGCATGGCATTGCTCTGGATATTCACTTTCCAATTCTGGCATTCTCCTACACCAGTGATGAGAAGAATTGGGAGGAGGTGGTTTAAAATGTGACTTTTTTAAAATGCTCTTCCCCTCCCCCTCCCACACACATTATTGATATTAAGACAATTCTTCTAAGGATGCATGTGCAATCTCATTTATACAAACTGTTTCAATAGTCGTCCCTGCCCTTTAAAGTTTCCAAATTTAAAAAGATTCACCTTTGGGCTGAGACAACACATGGAAAAATTTCAGCCTCAAAGGTTAATAGTTCAGAAATCTATGAACCCACTATAATATCTGACAGGAGGTATCAGTAAATTCAGTATATTGCATAGCATACAAATGACATCAGATTTTTAAGGGCAAGACAATTGAAACAAATTTTGAGAAGACTCAGGAAAACATGATTTAAAAAAAAAAGTTGAGAGAGAGCATGCACTCACATGCTCAGGAGAAGGAAAACTCTCTGATTTCAACCCAAGAACATCAGGCTAGGCCGTTTGTAAAAGTTATGCCAATCACACATGGTCTATGGGTCTACACTGCTAACCCCAGCTAACAGGATAAGGCAGTGGCGAAGCATATCCATGCAGAGAGGTCCTTCTCTTATTAACTCCTTTTTCATAACGTGCACATTAGTACAAACATGCAAAATCTTTGAGCAGTTGTGCAGAAAAGAACTATCTCAAGATTTAAAGGTATTTCCCCATTCAAGCTCATGTGCAAAGCAATATCAGTCTGATTTCTGTGTCTCCAGTAGTGTATCCACTAGAGAAAGGCATACAGCGAGATTGAAGGAAAAGATCTGTGAGGTTCTCCTTGTAGTGGTCTTCCTTCCCACAGACATAGCCTCTCTACAAAGTCTGTATGCAGATCCCAGTGGCCTTGCTTCCTTGCAAGCTTCCGTAAACTGGCAGCTGCTTCCAACATCCCCTTCCCCCCAAGACTGCTCTAAATTACCCTAGTTGTGTATAGTCCTAGTGGACCATTACATAAATAGTGGATAATGGAGTGCAGGAAAGCCCTGGCCCTTCCCCGACTTGCTCAGTCATTCAAATCAGTTCCATACAAATCATAGATAGAGAGCAGTCCAGATACTGTTGTGCTAATTCTATGCCACTGAAGCACTCCTCTGTGCTAGAGTGATCTACCTGTGGCTAGGTATGCCAGCTATAGCCACTGTTTTGTGCTGACTACACAGCACAGAGTGACTCTAACACGGCAGAAAAGCTGGGCCATTGTTAACTTTTGAGATCTAATTCAATTAATGAAGTGTGAAATAAAAGTATTTTAATCCTGCTTCCCATGTAAATCTAAATGCAATCATAACTAAAACTCTCTACCTCCATAATGTATTTTTTTGTTAAAGTGTATGCTTGTATCTGGCACTGCTGTTCCTGTTGCCTTAATACAAGCAGTGTGCAACTTCATTAAGGGAAAAAATGATCTGCTGGAAGGTCTTCTCACAGCAAGCAGAACTTCTAGAAATGGCATCAGCAGTTCATATGCAATTCCTCAGGAAGCATGCTGGTTTGGGGTAGCAGGGTGTCTGGTATGCCAGAATGGGAGTTGGAGAGTGGCAGAAGAACAGTTTTGGTAGGAAGATGGGGTAAAAGCAGGTTTTAGCTAGAGAAACCAGCATGGTTTTTATTGGGGGAGGGGTTAGAAGAATGGGGGGGGGGGTTGCACTTGGGGAGATGTAGGAAGATGTTTTGAGGAATTGAGTAATATAGAACTCTTGAAGATTCATAAAGTTTAAGGCCAGAAGGGATGATTAGATCAGCTATGTCTAATATCTGGTCTAGTCTTACAGTCCATTATATTTTACCCAGTTACCCCTGTATTGAGCCCAACAACTTGTGTTTTGCTAAACATATCTTCCAAAAAGGAATCCAGTCATGATTTGAAGACACATCAAGAGCTGGAGAATCAAGCACTTTCATTGATAGTTTGTTCCAATGGTTAATCAGCCTCACTATAAAGTATTTGTGACTAATTTTCTAATTTGATTTTGTCTGGCTTCAGTTTCCAGCCATTGGGTCTTGTTATGGTTTTCTCCACTAAATTAAAGAGTTGTTTAGTCCCTGAGATTTTCTCCCCCTGACAGTACCCATAGACAAATTAAATCACCCATCGATCTTCTATTTTATAAGTTAAACAAATCATGCTCTTTAAGTCTCTGACCCGAAGTCATTTTCTCCAGCCCTCAAATGATTTTGGTGGCTCTTTTCTCTATCCTATCAAATTTTTCAACACCCTTTTTAAAATACAGACACCAAAACTGTCCACAGTATTCCAGTATCATTCTCCACCAATGCCATATACAGTGGTAAAATCACCTTCCTATTCCTACTTCCTCTGTTATACATCCAAGGATCTCATTAGCCCTTTTGGCCACAGCATTGCATTGGAAGCTTATTTTCAGTTTCTTGTAAATTTTTCTCAATTCTGTACTGAGTCACTGTATCATGTTTCCAAGATACATTCTGTACATACAGCCTGCATTTCTTGTGCCTAGAGATATAACCTTGTATTTGGCTGTATTAAAACTCCTTTTCTTTGAATGGACCCAGCCTACCAAGTGATCCAGATTGCTCTGCATGAATGCCCTGCCACCATTATTCATCACTTCACTAATCTTTGTGTCATCTATATATCTTTATCAGCAGTCATTTTATATTTACTTCACATCATTGATGACAATGTTGAATGGTGTCAGCCTTTGTACTGAGCCCTGTGGAACCCACCAGAACTGCCCCTATTTAGTGATGATTCCCCAATGACAACTACTTTTTGAGACTGTCAGTTAACCAGGTCTTAATCCATTTAATACGTGCTTTTAAAATAGTATAGTGCTAACTTTTTAATCAGAATGGTATGTGGGACTAAGGCTACGTCCTCACTACGGGGGGGGGTCGATTTAAGATACGCAAATTCAGCTACGCGAATAGCGTAGCTGAATTCGACGTATCGCAGCCGACTTACCCCGCTGTAAGGACGGTGGCAAAATCGACCTCCGCGGCTTCCCATCGACGGCGCTTACTCCCACCTCCGCTGGTGGAGTAAGAGCATCGATTTGGGGATCGATTGTCGCGTCCCATCGGGACGCGATAATTCGATCCCCGAAAGGTCGATTTCTACCCGCCGATTCAGGCGGGTAGTGTAGACCTAGCCTTAGACAAATGTTTTACAACAGACTAAATATGTTACATTAGTGCAGTTACCTTTATCAACCAAGCTTGTGATCTCATGCAAGAATGAAATCAGTTTTGTTAAACTTAGTTTCCATAAAAGCATGTCGACTGGCATTAATTATATTCCTATCCTTTAATTTTTTTATTAATTCAGTCATGTACCATTTTTTCCCATTACTTTGCTCAGGACTGATCTCAGGCTAAATGACCTGTAGTTACTCAGCAATGGGGATATTATTGCTAGGATTTCTTTTCTTCCTAATATACGTAAAAAGCCTCCTTTTAATTGTCCTTAACTCTGCCAGCCATGGATTTTGCCTTGATGTTTTTAGGTTCCCTTATCAGTTTTCTTCACTTTCATAACTTCTAGTTTGTATTGATTGCTATCTATTTCCCTTTTCCTTCCATCTATGGGGATATTGCTTTTTTATTTCTAATGCCTTTATATCATCATTGATCTATGATCAATTTTTAGCCAAAGTTGCTCTCTTTGGGTATGTCTACACTATGAAATTAGGTCGATTTTATACAGTCGATTGCGTATGTCCCCACGAAGCACATTAAGTCAGCGGAGTGTGTCCTCACTACCATGGCTAGCATCAACATACAGAGCAGTGCACTGTGGGTAGCTATCCCACAGTTCCCGTAGTCTCCACTGCCCATTGGAATTCTGGGTTAAGTGCCCAATGCCTGATGGGGCAAAAACATTGTCGCGGGTGGTTTTGGGTACATGTCATCAGTCACCCTCCCTCCGTGAAAGCAACGGCAGACAAT
Source organism: Emys orbicularis (assembly GCF_028017835.1). NCBI lineage: Eukaryota > Metazoa > Chordata > Testudines > Emydidae > Emys > Emys orbicularis. The sequence goes on along the minus strand of NC_088687.1, from coordinate 76,475,645 downwards.
CGTTTCGTGCCTTTTTTCCTGGGTTACCCATGCAGACGCCATACCACAGCAAGCATGGAGCCCGCTCAGCTCACCATCACCGCTGCTGTTGTGAGCATTGTAAACACCTCACACATTATCCTGGAGTATATGCAGAACCGGGCTAAGAGACACCAGCACAATGAGGATTTTGATGAGGATATGGACGCAGACGTTCCTGAAAGCATGGGCTGTGGCAATTGGGACATCCTGGTGGCAGTGGGGCTGGTTGATACAGTGGAATGCCGATTCTGGGCCAGGCAAACAAGCACAGACTGGTGGGACCACCTAGTGTTGCAGGTATGGGATGATTCCCAGTGGCTGCAAAACTTTCGCATGCGTAAGGCCACTTTCCTGGAACTCTGTGAGTTGCTTTCCCCCACCCTGAAGCTCAGGAATACCAAGATGAGAGCTGCTCTGACAGTTGAGAAGTGAGTGGCGTTAGCCCTGTGGAAGCTTGCAATACCTGACTGCTACCGGTCAGTCGGGAATCAATTTGGAGTAGGCAAGTCTACTGTGGGGGCTGCTGTGATCCAAGTAGCCAATGCAATCATTGATGTTCTGTTATCAAGGGTAGTGACTCTGGGAAATGTGTAGGTCATACTGGATGGCTTTGCTGCAATGGGGATCCCTAGCTGTAGTGGGGCAATAGACGGAATGCATATCCCCATCTTGGCACCGGACCACCTTGCCAACCAGTACGTGAACCTCAAGGGGTACTTCTCAATGGTACTGCAAGCACTGGTGGATCACAAGGGACATTTCACCGATATCAACGTGGGATGGCTGGGAAAGGTGCATGACGCTCGCATATATAGGAACTCCGGGCTGTTCGAGCAGCTGCAAGAAGGGACTTACTTCCCAGACCAGAAAATTACGGTTGGGGATGTTGAAATGCCAACAGTTATCCTTGGGGACCCAGCCTACCCCTTGCTCCCATGGCTCATGAAGTCTTACACAGGCAGCCTGGACAGTACTAAGGAGCAGTTCAACTGTAGGCTGAGTAAGTGCAGAATGGTGGTAGAATGTGCCTTTGGACATTTAAAAGCTCGCTGGTGCTGTTTGCTGACTAGGTCAACATTCCCATTGTTATTGCTGCTTGCTGTGTGCTCCATAATATCTGTGAGAGTAAGGGGGAGATGTTTATGGCAGGGTGGGAGGTTGAGGCAAATCACCTGGCTTCCAATTTTGAGCAGCCAGACACCAGGGCGATTAGAAGAGCACAGCAAGGTGTGCTGTGCATCAGAGAGGCTTTGAAAACCAGTTTAATGACTGGCCAGGCTTCGGTGTGACAGTTGTGTGTATTTCTCCTTGATGCAAACCCACCCCCTTTGTTGATTTTAATTCCCTGTAAGCCAACCACCCTCCCCCCTTGGAAATAAAGTAACTATTGTTTTGAAACCATGCATTCTGTCTTTATTAATTAAAAAATAAATGAGATAACAGACAAGGTAGCCCAGGTGGGGTGGGGGAGGAGGGAAGGACAAGGCCACATTGTTTATTGTGGCCACACTAAAAATCAAACTGTTTGAATGACAGCCTTCTGTTGCTTGGGCCATTCTCTGGAGTGGAGTGGCTGGGTGCCCAGACCTCCTCCCCCACACTGCCTCGTGTTCTTGGGCGTCTGGGTGATGCAGATATGGAACTTGCAGAGGAGGGCATGCGGTTATACAGTGGATGCACCGGGGGTCTGTGCTCTTGTTGGCTTTCTTGCTCCCCCAACAGATGCTTCATCATGTCCGTTTGTTCCCCCATTAGCCTCAGCATCACATCCTGCCTCCGCTCTTCGCGCTCACTTAATTCTTTCCTGGCCTCTGCCACTGAATGCCTCCATGCATTAAGCTGTGCCCTATCAGTGCGGGAGGACTGCATGAGCTCAGAAAACATGTAATTGCAAGTGCGTTTTTTTCCGCCTTCTAATCTGCGATAATCTCAGGGACGGAGATGATAGGGGGAGCATAGAAACATTTGCACTGGGGGGAGATAAAAAGGGAGAGTGAAATCTAAGATGATACATTTACGTACAAAAGAGAGACTTTCACAGTGAATCAAGCAATTCACAGCAGACAGCACATGTGCTTTAGGTACAAGGTCACATTTTGCCTTTTATATTGAGCGCCTGCCGGTAGGGTGACACATCACACACGGCTGGGCAACAGAATTCGGTTTCCAAGCATCCATGGTAAGCCTTTTGGGACACAGGGTTGGCTTCTTATGCCTTCATAACATGTGGGAATGTTTTCAAACTGCAGCACCCTCCTTTCCCAGTGCAAGCAATGGGTTGGGTTTCACATTTAAAAGGAGGGGCTGCGGTTTTCAGGTGGATGTGCAGCACACACCTACCCCCACCCCACCGCGTAGCTATTCTCTGGGATGATCCCTTTTAGCCAAGCACAAACAGCCCAGCATGAACGGGGTCCTTTTACTGTTCCCTAACAAAAATTCCCCTATTTCACCCAGGTGACCATGAATGATATCACTCTACTAAGGCTAACACAGAAAGATATAGACCGAATGTTGCTTGAATGCGACCAGAACCCAGGACCATTTGCTGCCATGCGTTGTGCTGCAATGATTCCAGAATACTTGCTACTGGCTTGGCGTGGTAAAGTGTCCTACTGTGGATGATGAAATAAGGCAGCCCTCCCCAGGAACCTTCTGCAAAGGCTTTCAGAGTACCTCAAGGAGAGCTTCATGGAGATGTCCCTGGAGGATTCCCACTCCATCCCCAGACATGTGAACAGACTTTTCCAGTAGCTGTACTGGCCGTGAATGCATCCCAATTCTTCAGGGCAAATCAAACATTAAACACTATTGCTTTTAAATCCTGTTCTGTAGTTACAAATGTGCACTCACCAGAGGTGCCTTCTCTGGCTTCAGGGTTGGGGATCCCGCCTTGGGAGGGTATTGGCTCCAGGGTGATGAAAAGGTCCTGGCTGCCGGGGAGAACGGATTCACTGCTTGCCTGCTGCGCATTCTTTTCCTCCTGTTCCTCATCCACAAAATCCTTCTCCCTGTTGCGTGAGACTCCCCCCTTGCAGGTGTCCACAGACAGTGGTGGGATAGTGGTAGGGTCCCCCCCCAGAATGCCATGCAGCTGATCATAGAAGTGGCATGTATGGGACTCTGACCCGGAGCAACCGTTTGCCTCCTTTGTCTTTTGGTAGGCTTGCCTGAGCTCCTTAACTTTCACGCGGCACTGCTGTGTGTCCCTGTTGTAGCCTCTGTCCAACATGCCCTGTGAGATTTTTGGCAAATATATTTGCATTTCTTCTTTTTGATCGGAATTTGGCCTGCACAGATGCTTCTCCCCATACAGAAATCAGATCCAGTGTCTCCCTTTCGGTCCATGCTGGAGCTCGTTTGCAATTCTGGGGGGACTGCATGGTCACCTGTGCTGCTAAGTTCACCACGCTGACCAAACAGGAAATGAAATTCAAAAGTTCCCGGGGCTTTTCCTGTGAACCTGACTAGTGCATCGGAGTTCAAAGTGCTGTCCAGAGCGGTCACAATGGAGTACTTTAGGATAGCTCCTGGAGGCCAATACTGTCGATTTGCGTCCGCACTACCCCAAATTCAACCCAGCAAGGTCGATTTTAGCACTACTCCCCTTGTTGGGGAGGAGTACAGAAGTCTATTTTAAGAGCCCTTTAGGTCGACGGAATGGGGTTGGTTGTGTGGACGCAGTCATTTTTAAATCGACCTAACGTGGCTAAATTTGACCTAACCCTGTAGTGTAGACCAGGCCTTAGATTGTAGAATTGTAGTGGAGTATACTCTGAGGTGTAATAGAAAGAGAGAGCCTGAGACATGAGGGGCCTGGTGCAAGGCCTAAGGCCTGCTAAGGCCCTGCTAAGATAAAGCAAAGTTAGCAAGAGTCAAGCTATGAGCAAAAGTCAGGCCCTGTTACAAAGTAGATGCTTGTTTGCAGGTTCGCTGTCCAATACATGAACTTGGCAAGAACAAGGCTGGCATTGCAAAAACACAAGCACTCCTAGGCACTAAGTATTCATGTAAACACATCGCAGAAGGGTAGTGCCAGAACACAGTGATACCAAGATATGGTGTAAACACACTCCCCAAAGATGATACAAGGATACACTGGCCTATCTTAAAGATAAGGTCAGGATGACAGGGTGATGGCTAGAGATCTTTTGAGTGAACCAAGATGTACAAGTTAAAGGGTGGTAACCAACCACATCAGAGGGGCAATATGTAACTTATTTCTATCAGTGTATAAAAGAGGGGTCGCAGAAGGGGGTGTCTTTCCTTAGCCTAGGAGGGAATAGAAAGCCCCATTGTTCACTGAACCAAGTCCATTGTAATGGGAATGCATGTACCAGTGTAACTGTAGACATTGAGCCAGGGAGCTAGGACCGTGCTTCGTTGACAATAAATCTGGCTGAGCGCCTTCACTGATGAACTGAGTCTGTGGTCTCTTTGGGCAGTTGGATCGAGGTCTGCTGGGCCAGCTATCTACAGAGAGCTGGCACAACACAACACACATATGCAGCCACCATTTGACAAGAAGGCGTAGATGGACTTTGAAAAGTCAAATACGTGCCCAGACCTTATGTTGCCAAACAATAACAACAAAAATCAAATCTGCATGTTGGTCAGAAACAGAGGTTTAAATATTTTGACTATTTATACTGTAGATAATAATGGGGTTAACATTTGTTTTTGTTGTATATCTGCTATTACTGAGTCTCCTTTTACAGTTTTCTTGTATGATGTTTTCATGCCTTTTATCGGTATGGATCACTAGTTATTCCATAGCTTAGTTTTATATCATGCAGTAACTTTGATTATATCAGTCTCTGGAGATTATTTATGCAGCAGTTATTGACTCAAACCAGTTTGCTTGACTGTGAATATGATATTAAAAAAGATGATTGTGGGGAACTAATCAGTTGCAATCAGATTGCTGGATTTCATTAAAAAAGGGCCTGCTGAAAGTGTTTTCTTTTCTTAGGCACATTTTATATAATATTGATGAATTTTGTCACCATTATACTCACTACAACCATAGAATCAAGGAAAGTATCCTTGGGATTAAATCAATGTAATCATTATTTTAATCATGAGTGATCCGATAAATTAATATCAGCTCAGATTAATTTGCAGAAATGCTTGTGGTACTGCTGTTTGTGAGATGCAGTTGAGTGCATAATGGCTGGCTGCAGCTTTTGCATACAGTCACTTCCCCACGAGTATGTAATTAATTTCCTTGAGCTGCTCTGTAAACCTTTTTAATATACACTGTATTAAAAGCGTTCAAAGATCAGTAGAATAAAATGAACCACAAAATAAAGTTCCCATAGCTCCAAGGCCTTGAGTTACACTTGCTGTTCCAAGGAACAGGCTAAATAATAAAATGAAAAAGCTATTGATCCATTGTTATATGCACAGCAGCATCACAAGATGGTTCTGCAGTCAACACTGTACTTTAAAACACAAATATTGATAACTTTTTCAATGGCTCAAAGAATCTGTTCTTAAGATACTAATGGGGAGAAATAAGCTATGATTACCTGACAACAAAAATCATAATGATAAAAACGTGGATAAGTTGACACACAGCACAAATATAGGCATAACATTTCCAAAATACAATACAGAAGTAATTTATCAGAAAAGAAAGAGGAAACTACCAATGAAGCAACAAGTTAAATTATTTAATAGTTTTGTATATTGTCCTTCACAACAGAGGTGTGACAGATTCTGAGGGAATTAATTAGGATATAATGGCTCACCGAGTCCTAAAGTTATCCCTTTCAGTAAATTTGAGATTGACACTATACTCAGCTCTGAATAGAAATTGGGGGGAAGGAGCCAAAAAAAGCTTGTAGCATGAACTACAGCAACTATGATGCAATATTTTCACAGATGTTTTGAGGGGGAAATGGAACTATCAAAATTGCTGTAAAGGATGCTCTGATACAGACAAATTTTCAGAAGTTCATATGCCTGAAATAGGACACATTTATTAGAGCTTAATAAAGCACCTAACTGCATGATTTGTAAGCCCAAATACCATGTGCACATCTACATCTCAGTTTTTGCCCACGGCTAAATCTCTGATGTTCAAGTTTATGATCTTTTTGAAAATCTGAGTCAGTCTGCCCCAGCGGACAATTATAGAGCCTTAGATTTTAAGGCCAGCAGGCTCTATTATGATAACGAAGTCTGAGCTTGTGTATAGCACTGATTTTCACCCGGTAGTTCCTGCATCATGCCCACATCTTATGGTTGAGGTAGAGCATTTTTTTAAAAAAAGGCATTCAACTCCCAATTTACAAACTTCAAGTGCTGGAGAATCTGCTACATCCTTTGGTAAATTGTTACAGTGATTAATTACCTCACTGTTAAAAACATGCCCCTTACCTCTAACCTGAACTTGTCTAGTTTCAGCGTCCAGTCACTGGATCTTGTGCCTTTTATCCTTTTAATCAGAAATGTTCTTTCTATGTTGGTACTTATAGATCATTAATAAGTCAACTCTCAATTTCTAGGTCGTGATTAGGATGCTGATGTTGACCTGAAAGGCTCTAAAGAGTCTGGGTCCTGGCTACTTGAGGGATCTTCTCTCTCCCCATGTAATTTCATTGTCATTGCAATAAGCAAGGTGTTTGAGCTAACAGTCTCGATTCAAAACAGAGGCGTATGTTGGTGGAATATTTTCCATGTAAGGTCCTTTATTTCGGGATGCTCTCCCTTTTTCTTTCTGTCAAAACCCAAACTTGTTGACCTTCAAGGCAAGCTGTATTGTTCATCTCCTTTTCTTCCAGTTGTTAGGGGAGGGATGGCATAATGGGGGGAAATCACTGTCAGAGCACTCCCTCAAACTAGGACACAGGCATTCTTGTATTCTAGCAGCCTGTATTTTCTGCTATTCTGGTTCTATGGTAATCTGCAGTTTCTGTGGCCCAGCCATCAAGCAAAATCATCTTTCAAATTCAGTTCCCCTTCCAGGTTAGCAAAAAAAAAAAAAAACATAAAATACCCAAAGTCTGATGGGCCTCTGTGTCAGGCCCTTTGCCTCTGCTGGGACTTGTCGATCTTTGCCTCATAGTCCTGAGGTTTGAACTTCCCTACTTGCTGGGGAAGGGGAACCCAGGCCCATCCTTTCCTCTGAGTTCCATCCCAGGGACACTGTGTTAGGCATGTTGCCATTTTTCAGATTCAAGCAGTTAGTCAAATGTCAAGGTACGGGGGATGTTCCAGTTGGAAGTAGAATTGATGGAGTCTGGTGTTCTTTGATGCAATCTTGTTTCTTTATAGGAAATGTACAAAGTCCCACTTCTCCAAACGCAAGAGGAACCCAAAACAAAAAGAGAAATTTCTTAGCTTATAGCCCCAAAGCTTTTTAGTCAACCCAAAAGCTCTCTTTAGCTTGTTCCAGGTCACACCGTGCTCACAGGTTATAGCTTGGTTTTCTTGCCTCTCTCTTTATTCTTGTGTTCTCTCACACACCTGGTCACAATATCCAGTGGAATCTCCCCCTGACATGGTGCTAGTTTCTGGACAGACTCTATTAAGCCTTGTTGTAGGTGTGGCCCCTTTATCTTTCTCTTATAACTATATAATTGAAGGGCACATTCATGCATCAGTTTGAACCAGATTTTAACTCAACCCATAATGAGGTTTCATCCAGTTCATAACAGGAAGGGAAGGATTGTTCCTTACAATCTCTTGCTGCTTCCCTGGGCTGATCCTACCTTTTTCCTGTTTATCAATTTCTCTTACAGAGCTGCTGCCTCTGCTACTGCTGCTCTGAATTTCTGTCTCCTTGTGCAACTTCTTCTCAGCACATTAATGAAGAGCTTCCTCTAGGCCATTCCCAGCCTCTCTAACAGCACTCTCTACCCCCACCCTCCCCCACTCCAGAGTCTTCCTCCTACTTTGCATTGTGCCTAGTTTTAGGGAGTCCCTTCTTCTCAGCTGGGACTAAAATGAAATTGGGCCCGATCCCACCTCCAAGCTCTTTTTAATCCTTTATTTGCCAGAGTGGGGTGCACGGCCATCACAGTTCAGTTGAGAGAGAGTGGTCAGAGGAAAACAGTAATTGTTATGATGTTGGAAAGTCCAATTTTCTAGTCAGGATTGTTTCATGTGGCAAGCCATTTGGATTGAGAAGCCCCTCACCACCACCCCTTTATGTTCTATGTTTTGAATAGAACTGGTCAAATACTATGTTTCAGGTTCATTATTTGACTTTTTTTCCCTTTTGTCCAATAGTTTATTTAACAAATCAGTTTTTAGGTATTTGACCAGCTGTAGCTTACAAACACCCACACTCAAGATACTTTCAAGAAATATAAATAACTAGATCAGTGGTTTGAATCTGGCCCTAAGTTGGAAGTTTTTAACCACCTGGTGTATGTTTGGTAGCTATGTTTAACTACAGCTGACCGGTATCCATGACACAAAACCATCATCACAATTAGCACCCATGTTGGTAGTCCAAGTAGCAGGAAGTGAATAGGTATGGAGACTGAACTACTCTGATTGTTACTCCTAATGGTGGTCTCTCCGCTAAAAGCTGAGGCACTGGGAAGACTAGGAAAGAAACAATTAGTGTTAAATTTCTCTCATATGCTGGTGATTTAAAGTTGCATTTTTTAAATTTATGCAACAATCTTTTGTACCTTGCTTTTGAATGCCCCATGGAATGTAAAGTTTTGATCATTCTAAATTCTTATAACTCTGGCCATTGGGGAAACAGAGAGATATAAAATTCTTGAAAGAACCAGCTTAGAGACTAAAAGAGAATCTGTATTCCCTGTAGATGTGCAGAAAGTCATTCCTGCAAATGTACAGTAGCTGTGTGTAGTGAAGGGAAGATTATTCTCTTGTTGATGTGTGTGCTGAGCTCCCATTAACACTAATGGGAGCTATATTTATATTGAGGGAAGGGAGAATATATTCATAGTGTGCAGCCACTTAGCAAACAGAGGCTTATTTTTAGAGACAACGTGTGACATAACTGGGGAATTCTTAACAGTGGACTATCCAGGAGCAATACATATTTCATTATTTCCTTATATTTTTCCTCTGTACTGTTTGTTTTTTTCCTGTCAAAAATACCATGCCTCTAACTGAATTTTCTACTGCTCCACTAGCCAGTGTTACGATAAGTAAAAGTGACCTGCAATTGTGTTGTTAAAATGACTAGGCCTACAGTATGTGGTCTTGTGATTAAGGCACAGGACTAACAACCAGTAGAACTGGGTTCTACTGTTGGCCTTGCCACACAATTCTTGTGTGATTTTGGGCAAGTCATGAAAACTGGGTTTCAGTTCTCCTATCTGTAAAATAGGAATAATACCTATCTTACAATGGTATTACGCTATTTCATTAATTCAGGTTTTTAAAGAACTTTCAGATCCTGACATGAAAGGCACTATGCAAGTGCAAAGCTTTATTTATCATTATAATAATATAATATCATGTGTGTGTATATGGAAATATGTAGTGATATTAAAGTCTTATTTTTCTTCTGACTTTTCCAAAGTGTTTTATAAACTTTAATTAAGCCTCACTATATCCATATGATGTAGTATTATCTTTTCAGGAATGGGTCAAAACAGAACCTGGAATCTGAACCCTTTCTAATTAAATTGCAGTGGAGAGATGGGGGATCATATTTAAATCCCTTATTCAGAAGCTATCCCCATGCTTTAGCTTCCATACTAGATCCACAAAAGGATCAGTTCAATTTTTCAGTTCTGGTTCAGATACAACTACAGTCCTGCATGAATAGCTGTTTTTATGATATTACAATCCAAGATAATGGAAACCTCAACCAACAGCTGATCTCTCTTTTCCTGCAATCCTTTCTCATTTACTACATGACTTCCAACCTCTACCACAAATGAGGTGGAGATACTACAGATAACAGCCTCATTTGCCACACAACCCTGATTCTTTCTCAGTGTACTGTCTGTTCTGTACACCGAATGAGGCAGGAGTCCTATGGAAAATACAGTATGTGATTATGTAATTGGAGATTACACAGAAGGCACAGGAAATTTTATTCTGGCATTTCTGAAGAGTTTTCAGTGTTTGATTTTTCAACCTTAACATTTTTTTTTAATGTAGACAAGCCCAGATTACATCAGCTAGGTCTCATTGGGAATGTCTACACTGCAGCTGGAAGGTATGGTTCCCTGCATGGTTAGACAGATTCACGACACCTTGAACAGAGCTAGTGTACTAAAATAGCCGTGTGGATGCCACAGCACAGGCAGTGGCTCAGGCTAGTCACCCAAGTTTAGACTCAGTGGGTCGGGTGGGCTTGGACTTGGGGCCGCGAGCTCAAGCTGATGCCCGGGCTGCAGCATCACACTAATATTTTTAGCATAGAAGCACAAGCAGTGCTAGCACTAGTCTGTCTATCCAGGCTGAGAATGATACTTTCCAGCTTCAGCGCAGGCATAGCTACTAAGACCTAAGACCCCACTTTTGACCTACTATACCAGTCCTGGTCCTACTGAATTCAACAGGTGTTTTACTGTTCAACTAGTATTTATCCACACAACTTTCTTTAAATTATATGTTCTCAAGTGAAGTTATTATTAAAGAAAAATATCCTTCAGTGCTTACTCAGGAGAATGTCCTATTGAAATCGAGGGAAACCTTTTTGGAAAGGAATGAATTAAAATAGAACTTATTTACACTATACATACCACCTGTATTGAATATACCAATTTCAATTATGTCAGAATATAGGCTGGGCAACAGAATCACTGAAAGAGATCTTAGGTTTTAAAATGACTACATTAAATATTACTCAACAACCATGATCATGTTGCTATATTGGGAGAATCATTAGGAAAGCAAATATATATTCTTCTCTATTCAACATTAGTTACCCTTCAATTTGGAGTACTGCTTTCAGTTTTGAGCAGTACAGTTTTAAAAAGACAAACATACTAAAGAAAGTTTAGAGCGGAGCAAAACCAAACCAATAAACCTGCATCCCAATGGTCATATCAGTTTAAGACCTCCCACTGGGCCTGATTCTTCACTGTCTAGTGTAGTCAAAGTGTGTACAATTGTGCAGAGTGGTTGTAGTGGGGTTTGATTTGTTTTGCTTTACAACCATTTATCACTCCCTTTGCACAATGATTACTCAAGATGTAAGACAGTGGTGAATCAAGTCCATAAGGAATATTGGAAAGAGGATGAAAATATCATCGGTACTTGAAAACAGGACACACAGTAATGGGTCTAAACTGCACCAGGGAAAAATTATGTTAAATGCTATATCAAAAAAACCTTTCTAGCTACAGGAAGAAATGCACAACTAAGCTAGCTACCACCAAAGGAAATTGTAGAATCACCATCGCTGGAGATATTCAAGGCTGGGCTTGACACCCACTTATCAAGACTGGCTTAGGGATAATGAAAACAATCCTACCCTTATGCAGATGGTAGACTAAATGACCAACTAGCCATTCTTTCCAATTCAAATCAATATATATTTCTTGTCAGTGGGATAAATCTAGGTACATTTCTGGTTTCTAGGAAGCCATTTGATTTTTATAACTCCTTGATCATCACTACAGTGCTGCTCTTTGTACTATATATTGAAAAGTTTTAAATTACAAGTTCTTTTAATTAAAAAAGACCAACAACAATAACAACTTCCTTAATCAAAAGAGATGTCCAGAAGTTTTTAATTGTTCAGTGATAAAATCCTAAATGTGTTGCATGGAAAATTTGGTCCAGTGAAGAAAGATAAATAAGATTGTTTTTTTATGTCTTTAGACCTTAAGATCCAAATTTCCAATTCTGGGGCAGATTGTTCAGTTCAATAAAACATTATAACTCTTCATGCTGTAAACAAAACATATGACTGAAGACCACAGAAGTGTTTTAGCCATGCAGTCAATAATTAGGGGACAAATAAATGGGTCCACAGAAATTTTAAATTTGAAAGGAAAAACAAAGTTTCTGTAACAAACTGGCATTCCCAATTTTCTCCTAAAGCAGTTCACATACAGAATCGGGTCCAAACTTACTCCCTTGCTGAGGATTCATTTATTGTTAAGCTACATAAACCTCAGCCTAAGAGTTTAATGATTTTGAAGGTCCCTATGGGTTTTCGATTCCTACCCTTAGGCCTGGTCTACACTATGAGTTTAATTTGAATTTAGCAGCGTTAAATCAAATTAACCCTGCACCCGTCCACACAACAAAGCCATTTCTTTCGAAATAAAGGGCTCTTAAAATCGATTTCTGTACTCCTCCCCGACGAGCGGAGTAGCGCCGAAATCAATATTGTCATTTCAAATTAGGGTTAGTGTGGCCGCAATTCGATGGTATTGGCCTCCAGGAGCTATCCCACAGTGCACCATTGTGACCGCTCTGGACAGCAATCTGAACTCAGATGCACTGGCCAGGTAGACAGGAAAAGCCCCGCGAACATTTGAATTTCATTTCCTGTTTGCCCAGCACAGGAGAGCACAGGTGACCACAGAGAGCTCATCAGCACAGGTAACCATGCAGGCCGATAATCAAAAAAGAGCACCAGCATGGACCGTACGGGAGGTACTGGATCTGATCGCTATATGGGGAGAGGATTCAGTGCTAGCCGAACTACGTTCGAAAAGACGAAATGCCAAAACTTTTGAAAAAATCTCCAAGGGCATGATGGAGAGAGGCCACAATAGGGACTCAGAGCAGTGCTGCATGAAAGTCAAGGAGCTCAGACAAGCCTATCAGAAAACAAAGGAGGCAAACGGTCGCTCCGGGTCAGAGCCGCAGACATGCCGCTTCTACGCTGAGCTGCATGCAATTCTAGGGGGGGCCGCCACCACTACCCCACCTTTGACCGTGGATTCGGATGCAGGGGTAATCTCATCAGCCACACCTGAGGATTCTGCGGACGGGGAAGAGGAGGACGAGGAGGACGAGCTAGCGGAGAGCACACAGCACTCCGTTCTCCCCAACAGCCAGGATCTTTTTCTCAGTCTGACTGAAGTACCCTCCCAAGCCGGTACCCAAGACCATGACCCCATGGAAGGGACCTCAGGTGAGTTTACCTTTTAAAATATAAAACCTGGTTTAAAAGCAAGTGTTTTTTAATTATTAATTTGCCCTGGGGACTTGGGATGCATTCGCGGCCAGTACAGCTACTGGAAAAGTCTGTTAACGTGTCTGGGGATGGAGTGGAAATCCTCCAGGGACATCTCCATGAAGCTCTCCTGGAGGTACTCCAAAATCCTTTGCAAAAGGTTTCTGGGCAGTGCAGCCTTATTCCGTCCTCCATGGTAGGACACTTGACCACGCCATGCTAGTAGCAAGTAATCTGGTATTATTGCATGACAAAGCCTGGCAGCGTATGGTCCCGGTGTTTGCTGGCATTCAAGCAACATCCGTTCTTTATCTCGCTGTGTAATCCTCAGGAGAGTGATATCGCTCATGGTAACCTGGTTGAAATACGCGAATTTAATTAAGGGGACAGATGTGGCCCTTCCTACTGGGCTGTTTGCCTGTGGCTGAAAAGAAATCCTTCCCTGTAGTAAGATAAGCGCGGGGGGGCGGGGGGGATTGGCGCTGAGCTTTTCACGTGTGGCTAGCAGGGATCTTCCCTGATACCAGCCACACGGTGGGGGAGGGATAAAGCGATCATCCCAGAGAATTGGATGGGGGGGGGGTAGTTTGTTTTCTGCTGCTGAAGGTTAACAGGAAAACCGCAGCACTCAATGAGCTTTGCTTGGTATGTGGGAAAGGAGGGCGCAGAAGCCAAAAGACAATGGCTTACCATGGCCGCATGCAAGCCGAATTCTGTTGTCCGGACCTGCGTCTCTGATCTCTAGCAGCAAAGCCACAGGCACTCAATATTAAGAGGCAAAATGCGACCTTGCACAGAAATCACATGTGCTATGTAATGTGAATAGTGTTGTTCACCGTGAAAGAGTATAAGCATTGTTCTGTAAAATGTATCTTTTAAAAAAAATTCTCTCCTTTTTTCCCTCCCTCCAGCAGCTGCAAATTTTTCAAGCCTCCCTCCTCTGTCCCGAAGGCTATCTCAGATAAGGCGTCAGAAAAAGAGGACGCGAGACGAAATGTTCGCGGAAATCATGGAATCCACCCGCAATGAAAGAGCTCATCTGAATGAGTGGAAGGACATGGTTTCAAAGTATAGGAAAGATGCCAGTGAACGTGAGGACATGAGGGACCAACGTGAGGACAGAAGGGACCAACGTGAGGAGAGGAGAGACGCTCGAGATGAGAGGTGGCGGCAGGAAGATCAGAGGAGACAGGATGCAACTCCGGGGCTGCTGCGTGAGCAAACAGACATGCTCCGGCGTCTGGTGGAGCTTCAGGAACGGCAGCAGGATCACAGACTGCCGCTGCAGCCCCTGTATAACCACCCTCCCCCCTCACCGTGTTCCATAGCCTCCTCACCCAGACGTGTAAGAACGTGGGGGGTGGGGGGGGAGGCTCCGTGCACCCTCCCATTCCACCCCAGTGGACAGCCCAAGAAAAAGGCTGTCATTATTTTAACCTTTTTTTAGTGGCCTTTTCCTTCCCTCCAGTCCTCCTCCCAAACCCCACCCGGGCTACCTTCTCAGTTCTCTCCCTCTTTTTATAATCAATTAATAAAGAATACATGATTTTTAAACGACAGTGACTTTATTTCCTTTGAAAGCAAGCTATGATTGAAGGGGGAGGGTGGGTTGCCTACAGAGAATGAGTCAATAAAGGGGGTGGGTTTTCATCAAGGAGAAACAAACAGAACTTTCACACAGTAGCCTGGCCAGTCATGAAACTGGTTTTCAAAGCTTCTCTGATGCGCCACGCTTCCTGGTGTGCTCTTCTAATCGCCCTGGTGTCTGGCTGTGCGTAATCAGCAGCCAGGCGATTTGCCTCAGCCTCCCACCCCACCATAAAGGTCTCCCCCTTACTCTCACAGAGATTGTGGAGCACACAGCAAGCAGCAATAAAAATGGGGATATTGGTTTGGCTGAGGTCTGAGCGAGTCAGTAAAGTGCACCAACAACCTTTTAAACGGCCAAATGCACATTCCACCTCCATTCTGCACTTGCTCCGCCTGTAGTTGAACAGCTCCTGACTCCTGTCCAGGCTGCCTGTGTATGGCTTCATGAGCCATGGCATTAAGGGGTAGGCTGGGTCCCCAAGGATAACTATAGGCATTTCAACATCCCCAACGGTTATTTTCTGGTCCGGGAAGTAAGTCCCTTGCTGCTGCCATTTAAACAGAGTAGTGATCCTGAAGACGCGAGCGTCATGAACCCTTCCCGGCCAGCCCACGTTGATGTTGGTGAAACGTCCCCTGTGATCCACCAGTGCTTGCAGCACCATTGAAAAGTAACCCTTGCGGTTTATGTACTGGGTACCCTGGTGCTCCGGTGCCAAGATAGGTATATGGGTTCCATCTATCGCTCCACCACAGTTAGGGAATCCCATTGCAGCAAAGCCATCCACTATGGCCTGCACATTTCCCAGAGTCACTACCTTTCGTAGCAGCAGCTCAATGATTGCTTTGGCTACTTGCATGACAGCAGCCCCCACAGTAGATTTGCCCACTCCAAATTGATTCCCGACTGACCGGTAGCTGTCTGGCATTGCAAGCTTCCACAGGGCTATCGCCACTCGCTTCTCAGCTGTGAGGGCTGCTCTCATCTTGGTATTCTGGCACTTCAGGGCAGGGGCAGCAAGTCACAAAGTTCCATGAAAGTGCCCTTACGCATGCGAAAGTTTCGCAGCCACTGGGAATCGTCCCACACCTGCAACACTATGCGGTCCCACCAGTCTGTGCTTGTTTCCCAGGCCCAGAATTGGCGTTCCACGGATAGAACCGGCCTCATCAACAACATGATCTCCAAAGCGCCGGGACCCGCAGTTTGAGAGAAGTCTGTGTCCGTGTCCATGTCCTCATCACTCTCATCGCCGTGCTGCCGTCGCCGCCTCCTCCTTGCCTCATTTTTCTGGTCCTGGTTCAGCATAAACTGCACGATAATGCGCGAGGTGTTTACAATGTTCATGACTGCTGTCTTGACCTGAGTGGGCTCCATGCTTGCCGTGGTATGGCGTCTGCTGTGTTCACCCAGGAAAAAAGGCACGAAACGGTTGTCTGCCGTTGCTTTCATGGAGGGAGGGATGAGGCTGTACCCAGAACAACCTGCGACAATGTTTTTTGCCCCATCAGGCACTGGGATCTCAACCCAGAATTCCAATGGGTGGGGGAGACTGCGGGAACTATGGGATAGCTATGGGATAACTACCCACAGTGCAATGCTCCGGAAATCGACGCTAGCCCCGGTACATGGACGCACACCGCCGAATTAATGTGCTTACTGTGGCCGCATACATTCGACTTTATACAATCCATTTCCAAAATTCGAATTCTGTAAATTTGGATTAATCCCGTAGTGTAGACATACCCTTAGTTTCTTCTGTCTTGAAGAGACACTTAAACCCTTATCTGATAATCAGCTGACACTAATAGGATCCAATTGTCTGACATCAGGGTGAGTCAGCAGAAGAGATTCATCTCTTTATGCACTGTCCTAGAACCTGAGATCAGGGTAATTCAGAAGAACTCTTCATCTTTTCTGAGGATCCTAGAACCAGACACTTTGTTCTAGTTTCACAGTATATCAAAGAGAAGCGTTGTTTACAATAATTTTATATATCTATACTTTAATATATTTATTTACCAGTTTGATTTATTTTTCTATTTTTTTTAGGACCCACATGGTTGATCTCTGTGCTTATATTCTGCTCTCTTGATATGTGCAGAGCACCCTTTAGGATGTCAGTGGGTGTTTCATATATTTACACAGTGCAGACTATAGGAGATGACATTTGCCGTGTGGACCTGAGAGGAGAAGTTTGCCCTAAGATAGTTACTTTCATTAAGTTTTTCTTCCACTGCAGTAGTCACTTCTGTTTTAAAGGAAAATGAACCTCATTGATAATGTTCTGGAATAAAATTTGCCAATGAATTACCTGGTTTTATCTGCATAGATATCACCATCAAACATTCAATCAATGATACAAAAAAGGGGTGTGTCTGTTCAAAGCAACATGAAAGATCCCAATCTAAGTTTCTCTAATGCAAGTTTCCATTATAAAGAACCCAGTTAAAAAGATTAATCACAGAGCACTTTCAAAATCATGGCATTCCAGATGTATAGATATTTGTGTAGTTGACATTGTTATTTACTATTGCAATTTTGTGGAGCAAATCAATTAGGGCTGTTTACAAATATGGTTAATTTTGAGAAGCCTCAACACACAAAAATGTGATCACAATGCTGTTTGGCAGAAATTTAGGAAAAAAATAGATATATAACCATGGCTATAATAAGAGCATACTGTTTTCATATATTCGAAAAAATAATTCTGTTATTTTTAATATTTAATTTAAAATACAATTTTACCTTTGAATTGATCTGTTTTAATGCTGATGGACAAAATGACTATGTTGTTAGGTACTTAATTATTACTAGAAATTGTGACTAATAAAGTCTTTTTTGTTTTTGTTTTTAGTTTGGTAGTCACAAAGGAAACAGACAGTGCAAGATCTCGTAGCATGCCAATGTCGCCATCTGATTTCCTGGATAAATTAATGGGTAGGATGTCAGGCTATGATGCAAGAATCAGACCAAATTTCAAAGGTAATTTTGAAAACTAATTCACTTTAATTTAACATTGTCTTTGATGCAAATGTGTGTTTTGGAGAAAATTTAAAAGCAAAACAAATGTACGCAGCCATGCTCAGCTAACCTTGACTTTGATCCTTCAAATTTCAGCAAAAACATGGTCTACTGTTTGTTGAAGTGTGGGTAGATGCCAAAATGCTACTAAAGTTTAGTATTATTTTAATATTTTAGCATGATATGTATATAGTATAATTTAAAGAACTAAAAGGAACACATAAGATGTTCACAGAAAATATTTTTTTCATATTTTTGGTGTATGCTCATGAATCAAATAGGGATGTGCATGCATCTAAATAATTAGTACCAAAGTACTTCCTGTATGTCCATATAGGATACAGCATCTAGGACCACTGTAATACTAGTGCTAATGATAAAAAGCATACCATGTAGTTGGTGAATGCATTTAAAATAGAAAACATTAGGAGCTATCCTCTTCCTGTCACTGACTGTACTTATGGCTTTCCAATAGTCTTCTGTCACCCTTTTAAGAGGCTTCCAACAAGCTCTGTGACCCTCAATTTGCTTAGGTAGAATGTTGAAACTTTAGGGGGGTTCTCAACTTTTCAGAGTTTAAGAATTCTAGATAAATTTATGAAAAAAATTAAAAATATTTTAATCAAGTTAACCATTTGTACCTTCAGTAAAATAAAAGAATACTTTTCAAATACAGATTGTGTGTGGAGGGGAAAATCTCCTGCAATAAAGCCCCTACTAGTGTTCCTCTGCATTAGTTTTTCCTCATCTGTGCCCTTCTTCCTATTTTCAGGAGGTGTTCTCTCCTCTCTTTTCAAGATATTTTCTGTAAATGAGGTTATCTCCACTTCTGCCACAGGCCTTTTCCAATCAAAAGCCAGGACTCCCTCCATGTTTACCTTCTCAGGACGTCTATCTCACCGCCCTTCTCAATCTCACCTCTTGTTTATCACTGCATTTTAAAATGTTTTTAATTTTACCAGTGCTCAGAAACTTGACTAGCTACATCCCTGAAGTTATAGGTACTGGATGCTATTTATTTACTTTCCTTTGCCATGGTTTGTCCAATGAATCTGGTTGGCAAGAGGAGAATGAGTTGTCTGTCAAACTGCTTCCCAGTCAACCAATCTTAAAAAGATAGAACAGTAAATAAAACTAATCTCAAATGATTTACTTCTATCTGGAAACGTCAAGCTTGCAATAGGTGAGTAGAGGTGAAATTTCTCAGAATACGTTCCTGACACCTTAGTTTAAACAACAAATGTGTATAGAAAATATTCATCAAACAAATCACCACAAAAGATATGTATTATTTTGATCAATATACAATATTTGCTATGGCTATGAAACAAGTTCCTTAGAGATTGATTGATTGATTGATTGATTGCCAGTTGCATGCCTCAGAGAATGGAAATTATTGGCTTCTTGCTTGGGGGAAAAAACCCTGGGTTTAAAACAGAATTTGCACAATAACAATAGCTAAGTTCCATTTAAAAGATTACTTCCATGTGTGTGTGGAATCTTTCTATTTATTTGCCTCCTTATTAAAGGTTGTTCTCAACTATATACCATAGCTATTCCCTTTAGCATGTAAATTTCAAGTTTAATCTAAGTCTTAGATTGCATTGCCTGGTCTTATTTGCCGGAGGTCCTCTTTTGTGCAGCACAGCTTTACTTTAAATCTAAGGTGAAGCTGGGCTGCACAAAAGAGGACCTCCGACAAATAAGACCAAGCAATGCAATCTCTTTCCTCTTTCTTTGAATCTTCTAAGGCTCCATGGGTGAGTATTGTGAAAAACTCAAGACAGACAACTGCAAGGGCGGGGTAAAAAACAGTCCCAGAAGGGTAAAAGGCCCTCCTCCCTATCAACTGAGGAGGGGTGACTACAGGTCAATTAGGATCAGCTGAGAGAGAGTTACCTGAGGTCAATTAGGATCAGCTGATTCCAACTAAGGGCTGCCTGAGACCTTTTTAAACCGTCCCCTGTTGGGGAGAGAGGGGGGAAGTTAAGCTGCCAGTAAGTGAGGAACAGCAAGACTCACCAGGAGGGGAGGCTGCATTCCCTCTGATAAGGGAGAAAAAACAAGCATAAAAGACTGGCTCTGTG
Source organism: Emys orbicularis (assembly GCF_028017835.1). Classification (NCBI taxonomy): domain Eukaryota; kingdom Metazoa; phylum Chordata; order Testudines; family Emydidae; genus Emys; species Emys orbicularis. The sequence goes on along the minus strand of NC_088687.1, from coordinate 76,455,841 downwards.
CAGCCAAGAGGGACTGTTTTATCCCAAGCCTGTCTTGCCAAGGCTAAAAACAGCTGAGGCTGGTGAGACTGAGAAGATGCCTTGCCACAGTATATAAAAGCAAGGATCTTCTAACTTAGCAATTCCTTTGGGGATTGGATTTTGTCATGGGCACCATGCAATCACAATTTTCTGAGGAGGCTACAGTGTGGAAGGGACAGATGTTTAGCAATTAGTGGATTCAGTACTGTGCTTCTTGAATATATAATTCAAAGGACTGGGAGACTTTTTTGGTAACCATCTGACTGTAAAGAGACAAAAACCTAATTCAACATTGATTTGCTGTTTCTTAAAAGTGTACTTTGTAAATTTTCTAGACAGCTATGCAATTTGAATAAATTTGCCAAGAAAGATTCAGATCTATTGCTAAGAATAAATATCTCCTTAAACTGCTTTGCCACTTTCTTGCTATTATTATTCTAAGAACAAGTACGAACAAGTGGAACTTCATGACATTTGGACTTTGTAATTTATCAACAATTAAGATATGAAACATGTACTAATATGAAATCCCAGACTATCAACCCTGGTATAACTAGGAAATTGAATCTCTTTTTATTAAAATTCCTAGACACGGAAGATAATATATTCTTTGACTACCAACTGCATGTCATACTTAGTCTTCATAATTACACTTTTTGTTTCTGACTGCTTTGTGTTTGTGAAGTAATACACAAGATAATCATGCTTTTGTTCAATAGAAGAGAGGGATTAAGCAATATTTTCAAAGAGGTCCAATATTAGTTATAACTCTAAAATATGGAAATTCTGAAACATCTTTGGATGAGAATACAGGAGAAGAATCCCTGGTAAAAGTTTGTCCTAGTTATAGAATATTTAAGACTATCCCAAAATTAACCATAGGAAGTGCCTCACTCAATGAGAAGAGGAGAGGGACTCTTGCCTTTGGAGTCCATGTTATGTTTTTTCCACTCCTTCAGTTGTGGTGAAAAGCTCTAGATATGAATGCATTGCTGTCTTCCAAATCTGGGTCCAATCCTGAAGTCCTTATCTATTCAAAGCTGTCAATGTCTGAATACAGAGTTTTCAACAAGTTAGGAGTTCAGGATCAGGCTCTCTGTCATGAACGGGGCTTTTGTACATAGGAATGTGAAGGGATGAGCTGTAGCTATTTCAGGAATAATGTAATGGGTCATTGTAACCGTGCCTCTGTGGGTCACAACTGAGAATAACAAATTCAGGACAAACTGCTGAGAAATAGGGCAGACACATCCCAAAACTGGTGGCTATTCTCCCATAAGATATACCAAACCAGCAACAAAAGTAAACTTCTGTTTTACCACACTGGCTAACAAGAAGTCAGAAAAACAGTTTCCCCTGGCATTCCAGTCCTTGTATCACCACCAAAAACACTAGACTTAAAGTTGAGTGGATCTTTACAACCAATTTCATCAAATAAAAGGTTCTTCTGATCCCAAAAGACCAGCCACAAACCCAGGTCAATATACAACTCAGATCTTACCCAATAATCATGCTGTTGCCAATCTTTTAATATCTAAATCTAAACTTTTATTTATGAAAAGAAAGGAAGGAAGGAAGAAAGGTGAGAGTTAAAATTGGTTAAAGAAATCAAATACCTACAATAAATGCAAAGTTCTTGGATCGGGCTTGTAGCTGATGGAATACAGGGCCACCCAGAGGATTCAGGGGGCCTGGGGCAAAGCGGGGGAGCTGCGGCGCTTGTACTCACCCGGCAGCGGTCCAGGTCTTCGGCAGCATTTCGGTGGCGCGGGGCCCTTCAGTCGCTCCACGTCTTCAGCAACACTGAAGGACCCGCCGCCAAAATGCCGCCGAAGACCCGGACTGCCACCGGGCCAGAGCTCACAGGGCCCCTGCGGGACCTGGGGCAAATTGCTCCACTTGTCCCCCCCTCTGGGCGGCCCTGATGGAATCAGGAAGGTCCTCAGTCCTTGGTTAGAATGCTCCCATTAGTACAAGTTCATCATAGTCCAGAGGTTTGAGCAGGAAAGAGGCAAAATTGAGACTTTTTTTAGGGCCTTATTATTTCAAACAAAGCGCTCAACACAGCTAGTGGAAAATTACAGGTAGAAAGATGGTGTTTGGAGTCACATGGGCAAGTCACATGTCCATGCATGATTTCGCTTAGTCACAGCAGTTGTTCACATGAAAGTCCATCAGGCGTGGATGGGAGTCTTTCATGGTCCATTGTGAGTTAAGTGTCCCTTGATGGGCCACTTAACTTGAATAGTCCCTTCAAGATATGCAGGCTAAATACCTTGTGGGTCTTACCACAGGAGCAAACATATTTAAAATACAGGTATAGAGCCAATCCTCATAACTTCAAATATAAAAATGATACATGCATACAAATAGCATAATCATATTTAGCAAATTATAACTTTTCTAGTGACACCTTACTTGACACACTTTTGTATAAGATTTGTTGCAATTGTATAATAGTGGTAGCAACAATTATCTACATGGTTATATTTTAATCAGATAACGTTACAGTCATTACCTGCTTTATAATTTCCAACATCTCTGCTGATGATCATGGAAAACTTCCAGTAGCATGATGCAAGATACATGATGCCTTACTTAATATAAAATTTAATACTGAATGGTTTACTTTTAAAAAATAACTATTTTAAAAAACATCAGTCATAAGTTGTTTATTAGGTATTTCATCATAACACTGAGAAAGTATTGCTAAGATAGCCACTGAAGTGCAATAGAGGGCAACAATATTAAACTTTGGAAACACAGTACATGTTTAAGCATTAAAGCTAACTCTGATTTACAATATTAAAATCAATGTTTCCCTGTTTCTCAAAGCTGATATACTGTTCTGGAATACTTGGGTTAGTTATTCTTATCACTTGATGGTCAGGTGGGAACACTACACAAAAAGCACCTAAAGTTTTGACATAAAGGACACTTGGCCCCATTTTGTCATTCCTGAATTCTCCTGTTCTCCCTGCACCTCACTCTGAGTTAGTCATAGAAGCAAGCACTTCTTCTTCTTCAAGGTTAAACAAGATAAAACTAACTCTTTTAAATAATTTTATGTACCATCTAGTAAGATCCATACTCTTTTAACCCATCTGGCCTAATCATGTCTTATATGGAGAGTGACACCACTTTGGATTTTGCTTTACTTAATTTACATTTTTAAAGTCTGTATGGTTTCTTCCATCTAAGAATAATCTGCTTGTTTTGCATCACAGAAGTGTCCCTACTTCCCATTTCTTCTGTGTGCATTGACAAAATATAGGAATACATTCCACATGCTATCAACCCCAACTTAGTTAAAATGTTATTTTTCTCTCACCTCTTATTTCCTACCTGTATCATTAACTTATCACATTAAGAAATTTAGATTCAGATCCTAGTAAATTGAACTAAATAATCTAGGATCACTTAGGAAAGCAGGAACATGTGTTAACCTATGACTATAAAGGACATCCCCTATGTATATCAATCTCTTGGTTTCTATATTTGTTAGACAAATTATTATATTTAAATATTTTGCTAATTTTTAATTATGGAACTGTGCTTCTGATCCATAGCATTATTTTGTTGTTTTTCTTCAATAACTGATATGCCATTGGGTACACTATAAAATTCCATTAGATTCTCTTTTGAAGTAGACAGCAACATATTGAATTGGAAATGATAGAATGCACTGATATATAAAAAATGTGATGTAACTCTGAACTGGAATTTACTTGTGCACACACATTGGATAACTTCACTACTCAGTGGCAGCCATTAAGTGTGGTCCCCTGAAATCGCCTTCCCATTCCCTCACACCAGGGGCGGCTCTATGTTTTTTGCGCCCCAAGCACGGCAGGCAGGCAGGCAGCTTTTGGTGCCTGCGGGCGGTCTGCTGGTCACGCGGATTCAGCGGCATGCCTGTGGGAGGTCCGCCGGTTGCCGCGTCATCGGCGTCCCCGCCGCCTAATTGCCGCCAAAGCCGCGGGACCGGCGGACCTCCCACAGGCATGCCGCCGAAAGCCGTCCCCCGCAGCTTGCCGCCCCAGGCACGTGCTTGCTGCGCTGGTGCCTGGAGCCGCCCCTGCCTCCCACTATGTGCACCCTTCCTTGGCCCCAGTCATATCTTACATTAAAACTCAAGAAGCATGATATAAGGCAGCTTTAATTTTTTTAATTAGTAAATTAAATGGCATCATAGTCAAAGTGACTGAAAAATTGGTACCTTCTTACCCAACAGATCTGCTTCCTTTATGTACTCATCTCAGTGAAGTAAACAGAGAAAGATACCTTTTTAGTGCTTTTTTGCTTCTGTACTTCACTGCAGAGCCAATACAGTTGAGAAAAAGGAGAGCTGGATTCTATTCTGGTTCATGCACCATGAGCAGAATTTTGTTAACAGAAGTGCTGATCCTTCAAACATTTATTACAGCAGTAGTCCTATTGATGTCAGTCAGCAGTGAAGCATCAGCAATGACAGAGCTGCTTCTGACTTCAGTGGGATTACTCAAGATAATTAAACTCTACTCTTGTTAGTAAATTTGCAGGATTTGGTCTTAAATTCCAAATCTGGGATCTTTATTACTGGTAATCATATGAAACAAGAAAAGAACCCCGCTTGGCTTTCAAATTCCAAACTGAGTTAAATAATAAGAATGATGATTGGGCTAGCAGTTAGAAGAAAAATTTTCACTAATAGAGTAAATATGATATGGAAGTAATAGAGAAACTGTAACATCAAATCCCATAATACCATGTTTAACATTATTTTAAAACCTTTTTTTCACGAGAAGATGATTCAGCTCTCAAGTCAGATGTCAGACTCACAAGCATTGCTCTGCCATTACTGATACTTTGCAAAGTCAGGGCAAGATAATAATTGTAGATTTAATACAACGGAGCTACTCATGGTAGAAAGACTATGCCTGGTAGTAAATGTTTGCAGGAATGGATCCTGAACAACTGATAAGGACAGAGCAGCGAAATGTGGATTAACGCATGGATGGATTTAAGTGGCATGCTGCAACTTCTACTAAACTTTAACACAGGGGAGGAGTGCTACCCACGACCCATATTACACATAACTGGGGTTAGACTTTCCTCAGCCTAGCCTGAAGGACTCAGCTTGCTCTGAGTCCTAGCATACTCCTTTCCCCTCTCCCCTCTGCAAGGGGGACAGAGAGTGCAGAAGGGTTGGGACCTTGGCCTATGAGGGCAACAAGTTCTAACCTCAGTCTGTGAAGACCACAAGGTGCCACTCTATTCCATGAGCCCAAGGCCAATCACTAAAATCCAAGGTCTTTTACTGGCCACAGGGGGTGCCAGCAACTAGTTTGGTCACACCCCACTCAGCCACTAAGTCTGGTATCACAACTCCTGCCCAGTCCATTTCCTCACATTCTATAGCTATATGTTAGTGCTTCTATCTGACATCATCTCTGAAAAATTCAGGCCAATTGTAACAGACGCTCACTGCTGGGACTGTCCTTTCACTGCCAGCCCTATCAAGTTCCCCCACCTGTGGAGGCAGGTGAATGCCATTTCTGTGGCTGTCATAAAGCAGAATAGAATTTAGCTCATTTTTTCTTAGCACTGAATAGCCAACACAGCTAACAGGAGCAAAAAGCTCATGTGCTTTGTTACTAAAGAAGTAGATAGGATTCAGACATAACAGATCTGTCAAGTAAACAGTTACTTTTTTCCTGGTTGCTGTGAAGAAGGACTATGATATATATTCTGTTGTACTAAAAGGGACATGTAACCCCTAGATTGTTTTAGGTGACATAGTACATTCAACAAAAAGCACATTCACTTTTGCATGGCATCTTCCCTCAAGACATGATTAACTCCCTTCTCTTTCCTGAGCCCTAATTGGGATTCCTACAAATTATAGGACAGTTAATAAATCTCTGGGGGGGAAAATGAACTGAAAAAAAAACCATTAAACAGTTAAAATAACAGCACTAATAAAACACACTCTCACATCACTTAAAAAGAAGTCCTGAATGTAGTCTCTTACTTCTTCCCAAGTGATTAAGGCTTTGTTTTCATCATAGTTTAGTCTGTTAATATATTTTGATGGTCACACAATATTTTTTTCTTTTGCAGGCCCTCCAGTTAATGTCACATGTAACATATTTATAAACAGCTTTGGATCCATTGCAGAGACAACCATGGTAAGGCAACTTAAAGTAACTCAAATAACTGAACAAGTTAGGTCTTATTTTAGGTTGGAACTAAACTGAGGAGGAAATCATTTTTGTTGTGGTTAAAAACAATAAATAAATATTTAACTCAATAGTTGGTTTATCTGGTAGAAAATCCATAATTTTACTGTTACCATGCTGAAGAATGCACTTGTGAGGGCCAACAGTGATGCTTTTCATATCTTTGGTGATAGTTGTAATGAAATTTCATAATATGTAATTATTTTTTACTTTTGAATTAAAATGTTTATGTTCTATGGCATTTTATCTTTCTAATAGCACAATTTATGGCTCAAGTAGCTTTGTTAGTTATATGCTATTGTTCCATTTCATATAACAGATGGGGGCATACATTTTAAATGATGAATGTCTTTATTTTCAGTAAAGTATTATTTACTATAAATAAAATGTAGCACCAATGTATAGATTACATTAAAGAAAATCAAATATTTAGAATCCAGTCCACCAGAAAAATATCCATAGCTGCCTGTACACTGAAAGCCTTGGAAGGCTATGGAGGCTGGTGACACAGTAAACTGATCTTTCCAGGTAGAAAGCTACCTTAATGTTGTGGTTTCTGATGGGAAATTGGGAGCACTTTCTATGAATGTGCATCCTAAGCAGATTGAAGAGGTTTCAAGGGCCAGCAGCCAGAGAGACGTATTTGGGTTGAACAGGGGATAATACATTGCTTAATTTGTAATGAAAGAGGTGGGGGGCTCAAGCAATTTTTTTTACTTTCATAACTGACATGGCAAGTCCAGAGGTGCCAGGGCTATAATCTGCCAAGCCTAGAGGTGCCAGGGCTCAACCCTAGCACAAATTAAGCACCACGATTATTTAATCCTTAGTTGCTGTGGAGAAGGACTCCAGGCACATCTCTCTTTAGCAGCTCAGAGGGCGAATTTGGGGGAAGCCATGGGACAGGTAGGCTTATGTCTAGTGAGCAAGCAAACTATACAAATTCATTGGCTAACCTCCATGAGAAAGGAGATGTTCAGCAAACTGCAGCTGCTACTATATACAGTAGTAGTCATGAATTTGGAGATGGGAAGGACAAGTCCACTCTTCAGGAGCTGTTTGCTTGGGCTTTCCAGAGGAAATGAGAATTTAGCCCTTAAATTTCAGTGAAATTTGGGTTCTGATAGGGTTTTACCTAAAAGAAAAATGTGAGGAAAGAATGAAAAAGTAACTTTGGAAGTCACGCTAATTACATACATAAATTAAAGAAATAGGAAAGTATCATATTACAAACACTGACAGCCATTTAGAGACTATCAAACATTTCTAGAATATTTACACCTGTTCATGAATTTGACCTTTTTCATGTTAGCGTATACACAGAAATGCTTTTATTTAATTTCAGTTCAGAGAGCAGGATGATCTAATGTACTGATTGCAGGCCTGGGAGCCAAAACCATGTGTATTTAATCTCAGCTAGGTCACTGATTTGCTAGGTGGCCTGGCCAAGTCTATTACGTTCTCTGTGCCTGACTTTTCACACTTGTAGAATGAAGATATAAAAGCAATGTAGCAGAGGTACAGATTGATGTTTTGAAAAGACAGAACACTATGTCATTTCCAATGCAGTTACATACATGCTAATATAATTACAAATATAAATTGCTTTTGATCCACGGACAGAAACATCACTGATAGCTATGGCAATTCTATGAGTAGAGTAAATGCAGTATTTGGACTTTAGACAAGACAACTTTTATCCAGAAAATAGCCCTAAATTTGGGGCCAGATTTATGCCCTAAGAAATAGTGTTTGCAAAGCACACAATCCTTGGATAGGGTGTGTTTAGGCAAGGGGAGGACCATCACTTCTCCTACCCATAGTGTGCTGGCAGGGTGGTGGGGCAAGGAACTGGCTACACCACTTAACATTTAGCAAGTGATACTGACTCTATATGCCTCACTGTGCCAGAAGGCATCAGAGCCCCAATCCAGCAAGATACATAAGCATGTGCCTATTTTTAAGAATTGGATCAGGGCCTACATACCTTCTATTGGCATGAGATCTCCTCCTCAGCATTTGGCTTTTGAAAGTATTCCCTGCTCACTGTGCTCCCCTGGCTCTCGAAAGCCAAAATTTAATCTTAATTAAAAACATGGTCAGATTTGTTTCATGTACCTTGGACTCCTAATTCCCATTTTAACCATTTCTTCTCCGTTATTAAGTTACTTTCACATTGTAAAAAGTTATATTCTCCTACCAAAGAAGGTGATACATTTTGCTCTGTTACCACCTTGGAAAGAGGTTAGTTAAAACAATTAAACCTACACATAATATTTAACCTTAGCTTTAATGATCTTTGAAAGGCACCTTCTAGATAGGAAAATAGTGATCTGTACAATTTGTTCCCAGGCATAATGAGTGCCAATAAATAATACACACTTATCATAGTATGGCATAAATAGCCCAGAGTCGCATACATTATAAATATAGGAAATCCCAAAGCATTGTCAGCATCATGGTATAGTATTTATTAACTTTTTTAGTAATGCCATCTGTAAACATGTTAAGGCTGCACAAAAAAACTGCAACCTAGATTACATAGCAACTGCTGATACTCCATAATACTGGTAATTTGTTTGTAACTTATGCACTGATGCTGCTCAGAGAAGACTTTTACTTATGGTCAGTTGTTGAACTCTGTCAGAATGAAATCAGTCATTTTAAAATATGAGCACTCACACATGACTTTATTTGTGACCTGTGATGACGAACAGCTCTTGAAAATTAGGACAGTGTTTATACCTTAACGTTACAATAGTAACAGCTGGCATTTTATTACAAACTGGATTTTTTTTATGCAACTGTGCTGAATAGGAGTCATCTTACAGTATTTTACTATAGTATTTATTGTTTATTCTGTCCAAATTACATGAAACACATGTGACCAGTTACCTTCTTCTTGGGATTTGTTTTAAATCACTATGTATACAGACAATTTAGAGGCCTATAACAACAATGTCCAAAATGTTATTAAAGTATTTCTTTCCAATCTTTACATAAAGGATTTTAAGAGAAAAATAAAATACAAATTAGGGAAGTCATTAATTGCAGGGCCGTCTCTAACTTTTGTGCTGCCCCAAGCAAAAAAAAAGAGTGCCGCCCTCCATAGCGCCGCCATAACACACACCCTCAGCACCGCAACGCCACCCCCCACGCCCCCGTGGAGCGCCGCGCTGCCAACCCCCCCGCCGAACCCCCCCAGCCCCCCGCGGAGCGCCGCACAGCCGAACACCGCCCCCCCCCTCACAGAGCGCCGCCGAACACTCCCCCCCCCCGTGGAGCGCCGCCGAATGCCGTGCCACCAAACCCCCCCGCCAAGCGCTGCCGAACCCCCCCCCCCCCCCGTGGAGCGCCGCCGAACTCCCCAGCCCCCCGCGGAGTGTTGCCGAATGCCGTGCTGCCGAATCCCCCTGCCGAGCGCTGCCGAACACTCCCCCCCCGCGGAGCGCCGCGCTGCCGAACCCCCCCGCCGCCACACACTTCCCGCTGAGCGCCGCGTCGCCAAACACCCCCACCGCTGAGCCGCACTGCCGAACACCCCCCGCTGCGGAGCGCCCCGCCGCACCGCCACCCCCCCCCCGCGGAGCGCCGCTGCCGAATCCCACCCCCCAGCGTCCCCCGTGCGCCCAGCCACTGAAACAAAAACAACCCACCCCACCCCCAGCGCCGCCTGACCGAACCCAAAAAAACCCAACCCTGAGCGCCCCCCGCCACCCCAAGATTGGTTGCCCCTTACCAGGTGCCGCCCCAAGCACGTGCTTGGTCGGCTGGTGCCTGGGGCCGGCCCTGATTAATTGATATCTGAAAGCACCTCTGGAATTTAAACCTCTAAATGTGTATGAATCTAATGTATTTGTTTTAAAGATATTTGCCTGTGTTTACAGGAATTCTCTTAGCAATGTACCTATAATCGATACTGTATCAATATACTGGAAATCTATATTGTATTTGTGTTGCAGTATCTTTAAGGTGATCAAAATCTTTGCGCTCCCTCTGCTGGCTTGGCTATGTATAACACAAGAGACAAATGGCTTAATTCAGAGGTGATGTGTTAGAAATCAGAAGTCTTCTTCCATATTACTTATACCAGTTTTTACACTAGCACTTTCATTGAGGTTATGTCAGATTTACCCTGGGGTGAAATGAATATCAGGCTTCTTTATACTCAGGTAGGTTCTGCAAGACCAATGGATTCCCTTGGACTGGTATACAAGGGTATCGAAGGAGCCAGAAGGTGTAAGTGAAAGAACTGGGTATGAGTTAAATTAGGCTACCTTGTTACACCTCCAGTTAGTTGCTTTGACTTTACACTCATATCTTCTGCTCCCTTAGAATGTGAGTTTAAGAAATGTGAACTCACATTCCCATTCATTTCAGTCTCAGCGAGCCAAAATGAAAGGTTATTTTTAAAGGGGGGAGTGTACGTTATATGTAGGTAAGATCAGTCTAACTGAGCCCATATAAGTCTAAGGGACCCTAAATTGGTGTAACATACATTGGTTTAACAAAGGTCTAAATTATACCAATTGGAACTCACTCTAGACAGACTTTTTCAGATTTGTATGTGAATATGGTCAAATATTGCCATTTGTTTGTGTATTGGGCCCAGTCCTGGTGCCAGATTCATAGAAATATGCTGATTTACATCAGCTGAGGATTTAGTCCCTGACACATATTACTCATCAAGCCTCCCATGGTAGTAAAATCAACAAGAGCTTTGCCCGGATGGGGGTGGGGGTGGGGGGGGGCGGGAGAATGAGAAATGAGTAAGGTCTTCCAACCATTGTTTGATTATTTTTTTACATACCCCCACAATTTGTATTCCTTATTGTGTGATCCTGGAATTTTAAAAGTCAAACAATGATAGCAGGAGGCAAAAATATTCTTTCTAGATTTAGAAGCACAAAATATTATAAGCATTTTATAATTAAATCCCATTAATTTGCCTAATTAAATGTCTAAAATCTCACGATTGTAAATTACATTGAATTAAATCAATTTCATTTTATTATATTAAGAGCAGGTGTTTATTTTTAAAATACACAATAGTAGCATGTGTCTTCAGTGGAATTCTGGCCATAGAGCCTTTATAGGTTTGTGCAATTTTGAGACTTAAATATGACTTAAAGGCTTGATCTTGCATGGTGCTGGGCACTGTAGCCCTCATCCAACAAAGCACTTAAGCACACGTTTAATTTCATGAATGCGATGAGTCAATGGACTGTCCATGTGCTTAACGTTAAAACATATACTTAAGTGGTTTGCTGGCTTGGGGCCAGGGTGCTCAGAATCTTGCAGGATTGAGCGCTGGGAGCCTAAAAAGTTTTAGTATAGTTTGATTTACTTGTTGGTAACAACTCTTAAAAGATAATGGAGTCTATAGTGTCCATAGCATCCCTGTTCATACACAAAGTTTCTCACGATAGCATGATATGGTACTGTGTAAGATATATCAAGATACTTTTAAAGAGATGTATAGCAATTTAATGTACAGCAATCAGCAGTGCCCAGCTAAAAATTAAAAGTGATTATTCAGTTTTAGTTTAAAGAATGAGAGTGGGCTCATTGTTGACATTTCTGGTTTCAGAGCTTCAGAGATGAAGCAAAGACTAGCAAATATGGTGTAGTTGGTTATAGGGAAGAGAAGTAAGCCAGCATCAAAGAATCTCATTTAGCACTTGAGAATATGATTGACCAAAAAGGAGAGAGTGTTTCCACCAAATTTCCAAAAGGATTTTAAAGGTCAAGAAGAGCACACTGATATTAGCACAGAAATAAGCTAATATATTTCTAAGTGAACTAACTATACATGTGCTAAGAGTGCATTGACACAGACTCTTGGAAAGAGGCCTAATGGCAAATGCCATCAAGGCAGCTAATTATCCTTTAAAAGAATGTGTCTCTTGCTTATTCCTGCCAAACTTCTGGTCATGGGTATTTCTTGAGTCTGGCTGCAAATAGTAATGCAGCCTGACTATAGGTAGGAACTGGGTGAGCTGCCTTTTTTGCTGCTAGCAGTACCTTCCCTTAAAGCCTGGGATATTATATAGACAAAAGCAAGATGTGCTTTTCACCCACACTAAAAAAACATTGACAGGTTTCAGAGTAGCAGCCATGTTAGTCTGTATCCGCAAAAAGAACAGGAGTACTTGTGGCACCTTAGAGACTAACACATTTATTTGAGCATAAGCTTTCGTGGGCTACAGCCCACTTCTTCGGATGCATCCGAAGTACAAGCCACAAGTACTCCTGTTCTTTTTAAAGAAACATTTTGTGTACCATGTTTTTTGACCAGTCAGCATTACGCCATCTGTTATCCATTTCTTCCGTTTCATCAGCCTGACCTTCTCATAGCTGAGCATATCTATTTCTGCCATGGGATTGTCTTAAAACAGAGTGCTTGAAGGCAATATTCCCTTATATGTATGTTGATAGTTGTAATGCTCTTGGTAGGTTTCCCAGATGTTTGGGACAATACAGTCTGTTTAGTTGGTAACCACTAATGTCTGTGAAATGAGAGTCTTTCTTTGGCGGAAACATGTATAACATTAGACCTAACAGATCCCTTAATTTGTTAGTGTTTACAGTGATTAATGCAGAGTAGTCTAGTTTGCACATTTTAGACCACAACCCCCATAACCTGAAATACAGGTCACCTTCCAGATTCAACATGCTATAGAAATTCCTTTATTTCTTTATTTCCTGCACTCTAATTAAATCTTTCCCTTCTAGAAAGGGCAAACAGAAACATCACTTCTGCAATCTACAGATTGATCTTGCGCTAGGTTTGAAATTTGTGCTATTTATCTTTCCATATTCTGTATCATGAGCCTGCTTCTGCAGTCTTTAGCTTAGGTCACTGAGTCAGACACAGACAAAGGTCTTTCAAATTCTACTGGGCCAGCAGCTGCTCAGTTTGTTACATGAACAGATTAATCTGTGCAAATCCTCTTGCTGAACCTGCATTCTAATCTGCCGGTTTCATTTTATCTTCCTTTTCCATAAAAGACCTATCACAACTCTTCATGTATATAAGGAAAAAGTGTCTAAAAATGCACTCATCATCTACTTTAAAAAATGTGCACATTAATAAAGATGCCACAACAAATGGGTGTTAATCTAATTTGCAATCAGATTAGGGCACTCTTTTTAATCTGTTGTTTTTTAAAGGATGAAATGGGAAACATTCTTTTCATCTAGTAAAGTTGAATGGTGAGGTTTCTAGTAAAAATATGGAAAACTTTGTAATTAGGAATTTTCCCAAAATTGTTACCTTCACTACCATAGTAGTTGCAACACTGAGAACTAATATATAGTATTTGTATTCTACATTGGGGTTTACATTTTTGAAAGAATCAAACCATGATGACTATATCGTCTTTTTTACATCCTAATAATTTTTATTTTTTTGCATCAGATAAGGATTTCAGTGATCATTAATACATCTTTCACATTATTAGTGCAGCTGTGTTGTTCTCAGAATTTATGGGTAGAGTAATATGTTTCTTTCACATGGTACCAATGTTCATTTTTAAAGACCAACTCAGCACTAAAATCAGGGCCGGCTCCAGGCACCAGCTGAGCAAGCTGGTGCTTGGGGCGGCAGATTGTTCGAGGCGGCATTCTGCCCAATCCTAGGGCGGCATGGCCGTTTTTTGTTGTTGTTTTTTGTTCCGCTCCGGCCGCCCTGTAGGGGGCAGCGGCGCGGAGAACCAGAGCGCCCTGTAGGGCAGTCCTCTTCCTTCCCTCCCCGCCAACCGGAGTGGAGCCCTCGCTACAGGAGGCGGCGCAGCGGAAGGGGCCGCATGGCAGCGCCCCTGATGTAGCAGCCCCCTTCTCTCTCTCTCCCACCCGCTCCCTCCCCCTCCCCCAGCCAGTCCCCCTGCACCCGCGCTCCGGCCGCCCCGTGTTTTTTTTTTTTTTTTTGCTTGGGGCGGCCAAAAAGCCAGAGCCGGCCCTGACTAAAATATGTTCTGAAATAGTTTCCTCTCTTTAGCAGCAAACATATATATTTTTAGACAATCTTTGTGATTATCATTGGTACAGTTGCAAACTGATCTCCAGAGAGGTGATCTGCGGAAAACTATTTGCCGAGGGCCTGCTTGGAAAAGCTTACAGAATCCCTGCTCTTTTCCACTTACATTCAACATTGAAAGCAAGCTGGAAAAATGGCATTCTCCTCATTTATCCAACCTCCACCTAACTAGCATTTTTACTTCTTCAGTTTTGTCTCATGGGATTACTCATTTTCCCAATTTCTTCCTATGATTATTCAAACGCTGATTTAGCCAAATATTTCATATGGGCTCAAATATTCTAGAGGTTATATCTAAGGACTTAATCTTGTAAAGTGTTCAGTCCCATTAACTGCACTGGGAGTAGTGGGTCATCTCCTTAGGGCTGAGTGCCTCTTCAAGGGGTTAGGCCTTAAAAAAAAAAGAAATGTCGAGTCCATAAAAATAAAAAGGGCACAAATTTTTCTAATGCACAGGTTCTCAGTTTCTGCAGTCATTAAGTTGGTGAATATAATAGCCATAAAGAACAGAAGGGAGAGAGCTTGAGCATCAATAATGTTTTAATAAATTCTGAGTTTTTCTAACAACTAGATAAAGGCCCATGTCTGTTTTCCTGGTTGCCCACAACTTAGATATGTACTTAAATTAATGAAGAATAATGCTATAATATGTGTGCTCAAGCTAGGGGAGAATAATGATACATGGGTGATACCATTGATACCTAAAAAGGCCAAGCTAGAAAGTGAAATAGATAGAGCAAACAAATCAAATGCCTTCTCTGTGAATTGTTTTTTTATTTCACCTGTAGGGTTTAAAGATCTAGAGCAGTAAATGTGTGTTTTCCATTATTAATTAGCATTAAAGAAGAAAGGTGGTCAGTGGTTAGGTGCCCTGACCTAGGACTTGAGAACCCTGGGGTAAAATCCCTGCTCTGCCACAGGCTTCCTGAGTGACTTTAGGCAACTCATGTAGCCTCTTTGTGCCTCAGTTCTGCATCTGTGAAACTGGGCTCATAGGACTTCCTTGCCTCACAGGGGTGCTCTGAGAATAAATATATTAGAGACAGCCAGGTACGACAGCCATATAAGTAACTAAGACAGATGTTACCAAGCAGTACAAAAACATAACATGGGCTTATCATCCCGTGATTAAATATATCCACCTCTACTGGATAATTTTTTTTTTCGTGTTGCACTAGGCCCTTTCTATAATGTTACATGGTTATAGCTTTTGGTTTATCCTGTGTATATCACATTCTATGATTTGTCGTAATCAGTTCACAACAGGCTAATTCAGTGTGTTATCTTGTTTTTGTCTAGCAACTATTTTTGTTCTAATATATATTTATAGTTCTTATTGTACCAAACTGTCAAAACATTCTTTTAATTTATTAATACAATGATACCAGTGTCAAAATTATGCATGTAAAAATGAAAGCCAAAGGAAATGAGTTTTCAGATGTCTTTAGCATAGCTGTCTTTGTGTGTGTATTTAGCTAATGGGTGTTAATCTCATCTTGATGTATGGGGATTTTTGCCCTTAACTCCTATTAGCATTAATAGGCATTAAACCCATAAATCCCCTCCATCCAGATAAGAATATACCCTTTGGCCTTCATTTTTGCATGAACCTACAATTTACCAAAACTCCATTAACACAAAAAGCTACAGTATTTTAGAGCAATGTTAAAGGTGAATCTAAAAATAAGAAAAGGAAGGACATTCAGAGACTGTTTCTCTTTCCTTGTGCACGTATGGTGGAAGAGCTTATCAGTGCCTACACTACATCACCATGAGTAGGGATCGAGTGGTCTCTCTGAATTCCCCTCCTCTGATCAGTTTGATTTACCTTCACTTTATTTTTAAATTTAACTTGGATTTTGTGTCTTCACTGTATTCTGTTTTCTTGTTTTTTAATTTTTGTATTTTTATCTTCTGGATATTCAATTTCGGTAGCCAGACCATTTGAAAAAGATGTATAATTTTGGATAAGATCTACTTATAATACTTCACGTCAATACACTTTAAAACTCTTGGCTATTTATAATGAGCCCCATACAACAACAAAAAGTAAACACTTTTTTATGTATAGCTATTATAAAAAAGAAAAGTAACAAATGCTGTACAAGACCTAGTTTAAATTGATTCTCTGGCCAATCATTTATTTTTTTCTTTTCAAAAGGAAATTCTCAGTGTTTTCATAAGTGTGATTGTTATGGCTTCAGAAGAGGCAATATTGGCCTTTCCTTGAAGTTTTAAGGCTCTATAAGAGTTACTATGATCTGTGTGTGTTTTTCAAGCTGCTCCAAATTGTGTCAGTTCTTGGCACACACTGATAAATCCATGAAGGCTTTATGGTATGGATAATATTTAATCCACAAATGTATCATAATATAGGAAATATGCCATTTTGATTGATTCTGAGCAGACCCTAGGAAGTACAGGAATGGACCAGCATGCGAAAGTTAAATGAGCACCACCTACACTTTATAACTTTGAGGTGAATCCTTGGTTTCATTCCCAACAACGATTCACCCTCACTGATGCCCCACTCTTCTCACCTCTTCACACAACTGGGGAATGCCCTAATCCATTTGGTGGATGTGCAGGTGGTTGCTTCTCCCACATGTGATGCAAATAGGTGAGTAGGTGGATAGGGGCAAGGAAAACTGCTTCAGTGGAGGTTTCTAAAAGCTTTCTTAGGGTGTAGTGAAAGGTTTCTCAGTGTAGTAAATCAGGAATGTACCATCTTCTCCAACTCCTATTACTTTTCTCTCTCTCTCTCTGGCTCCACACTTGGCTTGCCGTCCTGTTTGGCTATATTATGTGATAAATGTATTCTTGTCAGCCTGGAGCAATTTGTCTTACATATGAATTATTAACCTTCCAAAAAAAATAACATTGGAAATACTGCCAACACAACAATAAGTTTAACACTAGTGGTTGTTACAATGATACTGTGAATACTTCAGGGGCTTGTATTGCTTGAGCAAAATATTCTAGGGGAAAATACTGAAGAGCACACTCAGGCATGGTTTGTCTGGTAATAAATAGTAAAAAGTTTGCAGAGACTATCTGTAGTTAGCCTCTTGATTTAAAAGAATTGTGGTAAATGCTCATTCCTCTGGGTCTTCCCCCCCCCCACCACCACCATAATAATGATATTGCAGCAATGGGTAACTTGGGGGAGGGGAGCGGAGAGATCAGTTTTGTGTATGGGGGAAATCAGAACCAGTATATACTTGTGCTATTTCTTCGTTACCTTATTTCAACTATAAAATTATATATATATTTTTTTTAAAATCTGCTCTCTTTGTAGGAGAGCAAATGATCCCATGTTTATTTCCATGCTTATAAAAAAGTAGTTTTTACATTGTTTGTAAATCTATTGACTTGTGGCTGAAAATGTAACTTTATAGTAACATATGAAAGCTGATTTATTGCCACAACCGGATTAGTTATGGATGAAGAGTTCTGGCCTATATTACTGTTTAATGGAATGCAGTGTGCTACCACTTGTGGGATCTAGATTCAAGACACAATCTTTCTCAACTGAGTTAGCAGGGGATGGGGTGTTCAGCTGTTGAAAAGGAAAAAGTGCCTGACATCCCTATGAGCTTTTCAGGGTGAATACTGATGGCCTTCAATGCTGCATCTAGGCCCTGGTAATTTGAAGGAATAAAGTGTCACTATAAATAAAATGTAAGGGCAAGATGCTAAGACACTACAGTAATGGGAGCCATCCAAGAACCAGATATATACACTATCGTTTAGAAGTACCTTAATGCACTGAAATAGTTTTGGATGGTTTTCTTTAATCTCTCTCTCTCTCACACACACACACACACACACACACACGATAATTTAGCCTTTATGTACTGTCTTTTGAAGGTTTGTGTTGAATAGGGCATTGCCTACATGACTTTCATTGTCTTTTATTAGAATTGCCTGGATAAAATACATATGTTGTTTTTTGGGGAGACTAACATTAGGTTCATATTTTTGTTTGTTTTTCATTTGCTGTCTAAATATTAATTTTAAGAAGAGACAGAAGTACAAATCCAAGTTGCCTGAAAGGTCAGACAATAGAATTTATACCTTAACTTTCCTATTTCATTTTATAGAACATTACCTCAATTTTACAGTATTGCCTATATTGTGGCTGATAAAGGTTCTCAACTTGGTAGACATCTTGGCGATCTATAGGTGAAAAGTGATACATGTTAAGTATTGTTATTGTCTATGTCATCTGATAAAATTTCAAGTCTGGCTGCCATATTAGACAATATGTAGTATGTATACTATGGCCAGCTTGCGAGTAAGCATGGGCTTGAAAGAAACCTACACCTCTCGCCCCCCCCCCCCCCCGACTCCTCCCTTCACCATGGGGCCTCCCAGCTCAGAAAAGCTCAACTTTTCAGCTACCCCCAAATACCTTAAGATGTGAGAGCAGCAGTATCTTTATCAGTGACTACTCATCACCTGCTAGTGCATTAAAAGCTACTACTTGTACACTGAGAAAGGTGGCAAAGATGCATGTAGACATAGCCATTTTATACATTATGTATGGTTGTGTAAATTGTCATAAATGTTTCTCTAACTCTTGCCACTATTGTTCAAAATTAAAACCATTGTAAAAGCTGCTGTCATTTTTCAGTTCTAGCTCAATTAACCTGAACATGTTAGTGGGATTTTAGTGTAATGCATTGGGAGTTATGAACACACAACTTCCATTAACAACAAGAGTTATGTTCATACTGTGATAAAAATATATTCCCAGACATCCAAGGAAAGTGTTCGCAACATCTATTATTACTATTATTCAGTACTTTATGATTATACAACTGATAAAAATATCTATCCTAGGCTTTAAGCATCCTTGACAGCTATTTATAATACCATGCTTGTAAATAATACATCCAGCAACTTAAATTCTGCTATAGCCATAAATAACTAACCAAGAAAAACACAAAGGAAATAGCCGTACTTCCGCCAAAGAAACAGAAAAATGGAAGCAGGAATAGAATGGAACCAACCAAAAAGCAGCCCATCTATTCTGGGTAAGGTTTGTAAGAATGGCAACAATATTTATGATCAGTGCTAATGAAGGCAGGTGATAGAGCTAGTAATACTGGAATGTGCACATAACCATTTAT
The DNA here is from genome assembly GCF_028017835.1 of Emys orbicularis. Classification (NCBI taxonomy): domain Eukaryota; kingdom Metazoa; phylum Chordata; order Testudines; family Emydidae; genus Emys; species Emys orbicularis. The sequence continues at coordinate 76,436,426 of NC_088687.1, read as the reverse complement.
TTAATCACCTGTGCTTTGTAATTGTGCACAATTATATCCTTGACCTTACAGGTGAAATTTTCAAAAGCACTCAGTGTTGGCCTAATTCTGCTTCCAATTAAGTCAATAATAAAACTCACATTGACGTCAATGGGAGTGGAGATAGACCATCACTAAGTGCTTTGGAAATTACATCCTACTTGGGTAATCAACAGTTACAAAATATTACAGCAAAATTTAATTTATATTGGAAAAACATGGTGGTGAAATAAAAGAAAACCCTGGATTCAAATATGAGTGCTACAATGTTTATTGGTTCTGTCTCTGAATTATAAAATATTAAGCCATGCAGCTGTCCTATAAAATACATAGATACAGGCAGAGTGTTTGATATGACACATTGAATATGTCTTTATTCCACAATTATAGCAAAATATAGTCTCTCTTTCAGAACGAAATATAAAAAGCGTACCTGTCCACACAATAGGGTTTTTTTTTAAATGTTTCTAAAATCTAAGACAATTCCTAGAGGAAAAACCATCATTAAGTTACAGATAATGTTTTAAAGAGATACCAGGTTAAATTACAGAAACATTTTTAGAACATTGCAGTAATATACTTTTTTATGAATTCAAAGTTAAGGTTAAAGTTAAAGAACAAGCAACTGAAAGTTAGAACTTTCTAAATTAAAATTCCACACAATCTTAATCTGACCCTGTGCCAATGCCTATCCCCTGAATAAACACCAACACTCCCTTATAACTACTTCTCATTCTGCTGAACCATCATGTCTCATGCAATACAGATCACAAAACCTCAACTACCATATTTAGAGTATGGTAATGTTATAGAGAACAAGCATCAATGGTGTTACCTTAATACTGGAGGTAAATTATGTTCATTTCAGTTCATACTAGAAATAAACTGCCACACAGATATCCAAATCTTCCCACTTATTGTATGGCACCCAGGGTATGTCTACACTGCAATTAAATACCCATGGCTGGTCCGTGTCAGCTGACTTGGGCTCACAGGACTCCGGCTACGGGGCTCTAAAGTTACAGTGTATGCAATAGCTATTCTGGAATAACTCTACATGTGGACACTCCTATTCTTGAATAAGAGTGTCCACACAGAGTTAATCAGAAACAACTTCACATGTGGATAAATCCTTAATTCCTGAGCAGCAACATCTCTATAGTACTCTTGTGATGAATGCCCTAAGGATATGCAGTACAGAGAAGCATGTTCTCAAGGATGTTTGGCATTAGTCATAACTTGTTACTGTGTCACAGATTTGGCATGTCAATTAAAGTTAAGTACTCACCAATCAATTTAAATCAGATAGTTTCTTGTCAGCTGTTATGCTGAATCTCTGACAGATTAATGAGTTATAATTAATGATGAACATATCTAGCTATGGGTTCACTTGCAACTTCTATCACAGAAGTGAAAGAAGTACGACATGTCTCAAAATTTCTATTAGTCTTACCGTGCTTCAGACATGTAATAAAGCAAAGATGTGATGTACAACAGAGAGGAGTCCCACTGCTAGGAATTCCTTGCCATATTAATATATGCTTTCAAAAAGTTCAGGAAACAAAATGAGCAACCCTTCCCTCCCACAAAAAACAGAGAGCCAGATTATTATTTATTATATGTATTACCCTAATGCCTAGTTGCCCTAGTCCAGAACCCCATTGTACAAACACATAACTAAAAAAGAGATGGTTCCTTTCCCCAAAGAACTTACAATCTATGTATCAGACAAGAGACAGAAGAGTTCATGGAAACAATGAGAGAATATCAGTCAACATGATAGGCAGTGGTCTCAACACACCAGAAGCATAACCACTGTCAAGATTTTTCTGGCATTACAGCAAAGAACAGTTTTGAGGAAGGTTTTGTAGAAGGATAAGAAGGTAGCTTTTCAGAGGTTTACCTAGAGTTCCTTCCAAGCAAGAAGGGCAGAATGGGAGAAAGCACAAAGGTGCTTGTTTGACAATTTAACAAATGGGAGATGGAGACTGGCATCATGGGCCAAACCAAGGTGAGCATTTACAGCTCACTAGTAAATGAGACATGAAAGGTGGTGGTGGTGGTGGGGGGGATAGACTGTAACGGGCATTCAAAGTGAAAACAAGCAGTTTATGTTAGAGGTGATAGAGGTGGGGTGACATGCCCTAATTCACACTGAGTAGTAATTGATTCTGCAAGAAGTCCTATTAACTCCAGTGGGACTGCTATCAGAACAAAGTACTGAGTAAAGGTAACAGAATATGGCCCATAATTTCATAAGACAGCAGCCAATGCAAAAAGGGTTCTGTGCTTGGAGCTCTGACATCAGAAAAGAACAAAAATAAAAGCCCTTACTTCCCCATAGCAGAACCTGTACAATGGGAAATCATAGAACAGTCAGAAATCCTGCAAACAGAATTGCTGCAGCATTCTCCTAATTTCCTTCTTTGCTAGGTTTACAGGCCTAGTGGATGGGGAGAAGAAGTAGATGTGATATATCTTGATATTAGTAAGGGTTTTGACACCATCCTACATGACATTGTCGTAAGCAAACTAGGGAAATATGGTCTAGATGAATTTTCTATAAGGTGGGTACCCAGCTGCTTGAAAGACTGTTCTCAAGGAGTAATCATCAATGGTTTGCTGCAATACTGGGAGGGTGTATCTACTGGAGTCTCACTGGGTCTAGTACTATTCAATAGTTTAATTAATGACTTGGCTAATGGAGTGGAGATTATGCTTATAAAATTTGCAAATGTCATGAAGCTGAGAAGGGTTGCAAGCCCGTTGGAGGACAAGAGAAGAGAAAATTGGTGGAGAATTGGTCTGAAATTAACAAGCTGAAATGCAATCAAGACAAGTGCAAAATTCTTCACTTAGGAAGGAAAAATCAAATGCACAACTACAAAATGGGGAATAACTGGCTAGATGGTAGTACAGTGGAAGAGGAACTGGGGGTAATAGTGGATTACAAATTGAATGAGTCAGCAAGGTGATGCAATGGCAAAAAAAGTCTGATATCATTGGGGTGTATTAACAGGATTGTTGTATGTAAGACATGGGAGGTAACTGTCCCACTCTACTCAGCACTGGTATGGCCTCAGCTGGAGTACTGTGTCCAGTTGTGGGCACTGCACTTCAGGAAAGATATGGACAAGCTAGAGGGAGTCCAGAGGCAAACAACAAAAATGATAAAAGATTTAGAAAACCTGATATATGAGGAAAGGTTTAAAAAACTGGGCATGTTTAGTCTTGAGAAAAGAAAACCTGAAGGTGACCTGAAAATAGTCTTCAAGTAAATGAAGGCCTGTTATAAAGAGACCTTTGATCAATTGTTCATGTCTGCTGAAGTTAGGACAAGAAGTAACAGGCTTAATCTACAACAAAGGAAATTTAGGTTAGATATTAGGGGGAAAAGTTTCTAAATATAAGGGTAGTTAAGTTCTGGAAAGGCTTCCAAAGGAGGTTCTGGAATCCCCATCACTGGAGGGTTTTTTTTTTTTTTTTTTTTAGAACAGGTTGGCCTATATGATCCAGCTTTACTTGGTCCTGCTGCAATGCAGGGAGTTGGACTTGATGACTTCTTGAAGTCCCATCCCGCCCTGCATTTGTATGATTCATGTTTATGAGTCTGTACTTGACTTGAGGGTTCTGTTTCTGCCCAGAGAGGTGTGGTGCTACCATAGGCTACTTCTGCTGCACATTTTTATGTGGGAGCCTCATTAAAATACTTGCAGCAAAAGGCCCTTTCCCTCATCCTATGCTCCCCTCCTTACCATGCAGGGGAGAGATTTATCTGGCCCTCATTCTTTATAATTAGTTAATTGAGTTGATAAGAGGAAAGTGTCTTCATTTGACTGCTGTTCCTACTTTTTTCTTTCTTGTTTCCCATTAACAGAAATGGAGTTCTAAGTGCTGAGAGCAGTGAAACAAATTTAAGTTGGTGCTGTGCTCACCCAGAGTATCAGTGCACTTGGAAGTGTATTACATTTTGTCTACATGATAGATTCACTTGCTATTTAGTTTTGCCCAACCATGCTTAAAACAAGTTAGGACTCTGTGGACTCTGGCTGTAAAAGCCAAAACAGTGGAGGAAGATGTGATGTGGAGGTATTCCTCAAGTGCAGCAAACTTTGAAGGAATTCTTGCTGACCATCAGAATGCCTCTAGGAGCATTGGCAGACCCTACACCAGAGTGGGAGCTGTAACACAGACTGATAGGGTGTAACATTCAATACTCCCTGAACCAGCTCTGCTCTGCCAGCCAGTGTGGAAGGGACACTGGGTTTGTTTCATTGCTCATAAAGGGGCATTTTTTACCACAGGTGAACTAAAAATGAGCAATCCTGAGATAAAAAACTACAGTGAAGACAAGGCACTTTAGTTTTTACCACAAAGTGAACAGCTTTATGCACCCCTCCCACATCTAGGGGTTAGCCTTGGTGAGTTTACCTGTATTTTTTACCTCAGGACAGCTTGTACCTGTTCGTTATCCTGAGGTAAAAAATACACCATTTTTAGCAGTGAAGACAAGCCCGTAAAGAGCTGTCTGCCACCACTCCTTCCTCCTCTTGTGATATCTATTGCTCAGATGAGCACCCTACACCCTTTCCCCACACCACATTTGGCTACACAGGGTTAGTCAGTCTTTTTAAAATAATAAGAGCTGGGAGTTAAATATGGTGAGTAGTCAGGACCTGAGAACAAAACATTTTATTTCAAGAAAGACAATTCTTACTTGAAACCAACATTCAATTAAAAGCGACATTCGCTGTACACTTTAGTAAGCCCAGGAAACTTCAGCATGGTACTATGAAAGACAAAGCAGTCTGTAGAAAAACTTTACTAAACATAATAATCTACCTATATATAATCTATTACCAGCTTAATGTTTGATATTATGATTGAATAAGTATATCTGATTAGCTGCAGCCTGGACTCTTTTTGTGCTTGTATCACACCAGTCAGAGGTCAGATAATGAAGTGCATTAGAGCTTTATAATTGGAATCTAAATAGGACCCTGCATCTCAGGTTTAAGATTGTCTGATCAGGTAGCTAAGGCAAACTGTAGTTATCTGATGTGACAGAAAGTGGTAGGTAGAGATTCAGAGTTAAATGCCGTGAGAACTGTAAGCCACAGATAATTAAAATATTATTGGACTGATTCAGCTAACACACACTGTACTGCCCTCCTTCCAACTCAAAAGGTTTAATATGAGATGCCATTGCTTGATTTTTCCAACAGTAAATAGTCATGTTTTGTGCCGAGCTAGATTGATTCATAGTGACAAGACAGTGTTGGTGTGTGTACACTGTTTATTGTCAGGGCCCAATTTCTGTTGATTATATAAAACTAAGGAATAGAAATAACTTTTATCATTGAAGTGAAGCTGCAACAGAGAGCCATGTCAGGGCACTGCTTTGTGGCATGACAGGGTCCTGCTGGTGCCCTGCTCTCAGGTCCCTCAATGCTCTCTGTGGTAAGAAGTTATTCCAAGGCCAGAATACTTTAAGATTTTTCCCCTTTACAGGATCTCACTTTTTAAGTCTCTTACAGCTACTCAAACTACACCTTCACCCAAGTCAACCCTTCTTTTACCTTGATTCAGGGATCCCAAGGCACCCCTGTGGGGGTCTAGGCTGCTAACTCACATAGTTTTCTCCACCTTGGGTCAGGAATCCCACAGCCTTCATTCTAGGTTCTACAATGATAATTCAGGCCAGCTGTAGCACTCAGCTTCAGCTGTGTCTCCCCCCACCCCCCGACTGGCAAAGGTCAGCAGGCTGAAAAGGAACCCTCCTCCTCTCCCAACCCCTTAACTTCTCTTTTATCTCCAGGCCAGTTACCCTTTGACACAAACATTTTGGAAAAGAAGTTACCAAACTCCAGAGCTCTCAGGGGTAGAGATCAGTTAATCTCTTAGTCCTAGAGTCCTAGAGCTGGGGTTCTCTGGAAAGCTGCATCCTGCCTGCAGGAAGACCACTAGTGCTGAAAATCATCAGCTCAGCACAATTGGTACAGGCAGGCCAACCATGCAGTGTTCTCTTGATTAGGTAGATGTGTATGTGGGAGAAATGCTTATAAACAGTGAGCTCTTTTTCTCTATACCCAATCTCTGAGCAGGGCCATAGCAACAAAGAACGTGGCCCCCTCCGAACATATGTCCGGGCGGGGCCCCTTACAATGCAGAAACTGGAATGCGGTATTTATTTTGCCACTTTTAGGGGGCCCCTTCCTTGCGGGGCCCCCTCCGGTCGGAGGGTACGGAGGGCGCTCGCTACGCTTCTGTCTCTGAGCATAACACTGTATGCTGAACATGCCACTGGTTGTAGTCAAACATTGCACAACAAGCTGATCCACAGAAACACAGTCTCAGTCAGGGCAGTCTCCTAAAATGCCTAATGAATGAAGCAGTTCTCTTAGGAAGCCTTCCTTATTCACTTGATTATGGAAATTTATTTATTTAAGAAACATAGCAAATCCCACAGCTATGAAAGGCTCGCCTGGATTTAAATACTTGCACGGTGAGTTTCTGTTCTTTAAGGGCCTGATCCAAAGCCCATTGAAGTCACTGGGTCCAGCCCTAAATGTTCACACATGCCAGGGAAAACTAAGGAAACTCCATCAATTTACTTAAAATAATTAGATTACCTGACATGCAGTATAGGTCACTGAACAAGTGCAAAATGGAAAGGCTGTTATTATACAAAGCCTAATCAGCCACGGGGCAGCCTGTCTAATTACACTAATCAAAGCAGCACTAAAAAGCATGTCAAGTTTCATATTTTTCAGAGACCAAGGTAGCAGTATTAGAAATTCTAGCCAATAAGAACTAAATCCATGAATGTATTTTGTGCCATACCAGCTTCTCATGTATAGTAGTAAAGAATCTTTTTTTTACATCAGTCTATCTTTTCAGTCCCCACGTTGTACTTCTCTTGAATCTAGTATGATAAAGACAAAATATTCTTTGGATTGATACAGAACTCATCTTTATCTTGGTTACTGTTGTAATGTAATACTAATCAATTACTTTAATTAGCTCAAACTATAATTAACCATGAAAGTATGCACACTGCAAAAAGAAAGCTCTGGTTAAAATTGTGAGGTAAGCTTAGATTTAATTATTCTTTTTTCCCCACAGAAAAATACATTCTTTTAATGCACTCATCCAAAGCTTTAATTTCCCCAAGAAATACCCAGCTTTATATTTCATTCTGAATGTTCATTCACTATAATTATAGCATTCATTTCCACAATATTACATCAAAATGAGAGAGAGAGAGAATTGCTGAGGGGTGTTGGCAAGTAGCCTGTTGTGATCATCCTGTTTGAACAAATGATATTAAAATTAGAAGGGTCAGAGGATTTTGAAGATGAAGTTCAAGGAGCTAAAGTTGTTTTTGAAAGAAAGAGAAACCACACCAAAGAAGTTTACATAATTCTTGTATGCAATCAGTAAAAGTAGTACAAAGAGAAAAAAGGAACAGGATAGACTAAACACTTTAAAGGGTGGTACTGTGAGGGAGATGATAGCTTTGCGGATATTTGAGGTACACCGTGGAATAGAAAATTATATAAAAAAGCTGAATTTATCCATTTTTTGTAGGTGATTTTTAGTTAAGAGGGAGAGAGAATGCTCTTGAGGGCAATATGTCAGAACTTTGGTCACATTTGAAGCCAGGAATTAAAAAGCTGCCGACCCCAAATAAAAAGCTAATCTTATCTACAGCTATCAGCAATGCCTGAAAGGAAAAAATAGAAAAAAATTAAAATACCCACATGTTGTCTGAAATGCTGACAGATGAACTTGAAAATATATATTTATAAGAGAAATGTGGCTTTTGGGTGAAAGGGGAAGTGCTATTGCAAACAAAGCTGCTGAGTTTTGTACCTGTATATAAATTGTTACAACCCTGATGAGTCCCACCCCTCCTGCTAGACACTCATTAGGCTGCTTTACTGAACCCAATACTTGGGTCTCACATGCTCTTGGCTTGCTGTAGCTAGTCAGAGTTTAGGCACTGTCTCTCCAGCCTCAGACCTTTAAGTACGCACACAGATGCAGACCCTGGTCTGTTACCAGCTTGGCTGTGGTGTCCCTGCAATCCACCCCTCAGGTGAACAGATTTCCCCCATCACATGATCCTGTATTGGGTCACCAAACACCTGAAGTTCAGACTGAAAAAAATTAATTTCTTGCAGGTTAGCCACCCTGTTTGGAATATCCAGTGTATTGGCAGGACAATGTCACTCAATGTTAACAATTTTTTTATTATCCTGTAGCAACTTCCAGAGAGGATGTGTGATATGAGACATTGTCCATGTCAGTAAATGGCTGTAAATACACAGAGGCACAGTGATACAGAGTTCATAAAATCAATCATAATTCATAAGTTTTACATAGACATATTTCCCAAATTGTCACATAAGCATAGCTGGCAGAAGAGGAGGAGAATTAATTCATGGCTTGAGATTTCTGTGTTGTGAATAAAGCTGATAATTCAGTAAACAGTGTATACTGTTGTCCTAGCCTGAGATATCATTAAAATAAGCTAATGCACAGTAATGCTAGGCCATTAGCTTTTAAACAGAAATCCCCTTTAAACAAATAGCACAATATGACTAAAATATTATTACAGTATTATATAGCGGAAGCTAAATTCTCAAGTACTTACTACTTACTGAAGCAAAGACTTCCTTGGGCAGCTACATTGCTTCCTGGAGGTGTGGGGAATGGAAGTAGTGAAGGGGCCACATTCATCTGAAAGGGTTCAGCATCTGCCCAATATGTTAGAAATAAAGTGTGCTGGGGAGCCATTGCCAACCCCTGCCTGGCTACTGTGGAGAACATAAGCGGGGGTGCTAGCCTCAGACATCTTTGGGCTTAGAGAGCACAGGGACAATATTGCCTATCCTATAGTTTCAAACATTATGGGACAACACTTCTCCCCCTCCCCCCATCATGAGGGTTTCATTAACTGCATTTTTCAGTGAGTCATGATTTTTGAACTCTTCACAGAACCTAGTTTGCCCATCATGTGTGCATATAAAGATATCAGGATGGGAATTCATTCTGAAACTAACAAGCTACCCACACAAATGCATGGATTCCCCTTTTCATCCTGACACAGACTCCATTTTCCTCTTTTAATCTTTGATTAACATCCTTTCCTTCTCTGACCCCACATGGCCAAGCAGACTTGCTCCTACCTACTTTCTAGTTCCATAAACAGCTCAGAGATGTGAAGTTTATTTACAGTGGGTTTTTTTCTACCTTCTATGCAGCCTCATACTACCAGTAACATACAACCCTCAACTTCAGAGATAAGGGGAAAATTACAGCTCTGACTCTTCTACTCATCCTCTTTCTCCTTTCAGGCTTCTTTCCTGTGTCTTTTGTAGCACTTGGGCTAATGAGTTAATTGGCCTTTTAACTCTCTCCAGCCTCCCCCCAGTCTATCACCAGATTAATGCTCCCATGTCAGGTGTGCTCTGGGTTGACTAATTGGAGTTGCAGTGATTGGTGAACTGACTCAGCTGCTTTTGCCCACCATTCAGTGCCTTTGTGCAGGAGATATCTTAGGTGAATTGTGCAAGCTGTATAGCTAGGTATGAATTTGCTGACGTAATTCAACACGACTAGAAGCCTTTGAAATCCCATTGTATCTTCAGGTCTCAGCATTCAGTACTGCCTGAATCTTTGATTCATTGAGCAAGATTATTGCTTTCCCAACTATGTTATTTCTGTTGTTTGAAATTGACATTGGTCTTACTCAATTTAAGGTTATTAGCTCTTGTAATCTCCAGTACTCTTCTCAGTCATTCCTAATGTTCAATGTCAGTGCTGCCCCAAATTATGTCATTAATGCACACTTTTGCTCCCACTAGACCCTCTAGCATCTGGCTCATCGTACATTGAAATACTTCTGGAGCCAAATGTATTCAGAAAGGGAGTCTTAGGATGCAGTATCTTCTAAATAGTATTTTGAAACTGCCAATCTTGGAGCTATCAGTGTCCAAGGGGATCAACCAAAATCCTGCCACGGTATCTAATTTGCTGAAGAATTTGGCTCCAGACATTTCAGACATGAGTTCACTTCTTGCAGGCAAGTGGAAGTGTTTCTTTTTATGTTTTTGGTCAGCTCTTTAGGATCCATACACAGCCATGGTCCCCCCTGCTATTTTCTCTACAGTTACTAGGAGTGAACCCAACCTGTTGGTTCTTCTATTCGCCTAATGATAACATTTGCTGTCATGTTTTCCAACTCTTCTTCTAGCTCCTTTTTTAAGACTTGTAGAACTTTTGATGTAGCCTGTACTACAGATTCTGTATCTTCTCTTAACCATATCTTATATATTACTGGAAGTACCCATTTTCTGTGAATACAGCCTCATATGCTATTAATACTCTTACATCTGGTTCTTTGTCTCTCTCTCTCTCTCTCTCTCTGGAATGCATCCTTTTAATGAGACTAAGGACCTCACATGTGTGTAGGACCAAGATGTCTTGCTTGCCTCTACATACCACCACAAACTCTTTGTTTATCATTTTCCCTTTGCATTTAAGTGTCAGTATGTACTATCCCAACACTGGAACTGTTCCTCTATTATAGTCTTTCAGATACTTTTGATTCTTCCACTTTTATGTGCTCCTTACATCTCTTTATTTCAGTATCACTAGTTAATTTACTTGTCTCCCCAAAGTCTATCTTGTATATCATAAGTGCCATTTGTGTACATTTTAATTAGCTAATCTTTTGTTTTTCAGCCTCCTCTATTATTGTACTTGGGAACAGCTCTTCCTCTTCACTTGTGGAATCCCACTTAATATATATATTTCCTTGCCTTCTCTGCACATTTAAACATAATGGTTTGGTTTATTACAGTCTCTACATACTTGCACAGGTGATAGACATTTCCTGTATTCATACAGGTTGCTACATCACTGGGATCTTTTCCAGCTTTCCATGTTTCTGTCTTTGGACAATTTAATTTTTGAGAACTTTTCATTTGCTACTTTAGCTAGTACTCACAGTCATGACCGCTGTGCATTTCTCTCAGCTTTTTATTGAGTTTCTGTTTGTTCTGCTGCTTGGCACATACATATTGCCCTTTCTAGTGTCAGATCCATACTCCTGGGTAACCATTCACACACTTTTTTATTTTTACATGCCAGGACAATCTAGTCTCCATATTCACAGGACTGATTTTTAATTTTAAATCGGTGACAAACTCCACTATTGTTTCCCCTTCAGTCTGTGTTCTGAACATCTCTCCCTCACAAATAACCTTTTACTAAGGACACAAAGATCCCCAACCACTCCCATTATTTCTTCAAAGCTTCCCCCTTCCTCTCCCCACCACATTGTATACATCTAGGGCATCTGTGCCTACCACTGTTAAGAACAGAGCAAACTCTTCCTCATCCTCCTCCAGTTTATTTGCCCCCGTGACTTTCATATACCGTTCAAATTGGTGTTTGAAAGGTTTCCAGGCACATTCAACATTTTCCCCCAAGGACAGTTAGGGGAGTTACTTGCAGTTGCACAGGCTCTGTGGCAGCCATTGCAATGTTAACTTTCTCAATGTGGCTTCCAGCACTGTGTGCCTTCTATTGCTGGTCCCTGTTATCACACCTGTGATAATTTACTCAGTGGTGAAAACTCTGCATTATGTACAGCAGGGGAAGTCAATAGGTAGCCCATGATCCAAATCCAGACCTCCAGATGCTTTTGAATGGACTGCAAAAATTTTATTTACTTATCATGATTGTTATTGCGGTGTGAAAAATGTTTCTCTGGAGTCTGGACCTTGACTATACCTTGACCAAGAAATTTGGACCTTGACAAAAAATAATTAACTACCCCTGGTGCAGTAGGCAGGGGCTTCTTGCAGCCTCTCAAGTTCTCCTACAGCAATGAAAGGTCAAGCAAAATGGTGCCCAAAGAATGTGAAGAAAAGGGGGGGGGGGAAATGGGGGGTAGAGGGAGGGAGGTTGGAAGAGTTATGTCCCTTGACTGTTGGTATATAACGGTGGTAGAGGGCCAAATTCTGCTCTTATTTACACTGAGATAAATCCAGATTCACTCCATTTCCATCACTGAAGTTTCTCCAGGTTTACTCAGATATAACTGAGAGCAGCATTCAGCCCTATTATGTGTCATTAAATGAAAATTATAGATGATATGTTAGCTCTAAAACAGAGAACTTTTTCTGAATATAAGCGATTTCACTTCAGTTCTCAAGCCTGAACATGAAACTTTTCAATTTCTGTTCACATGCCACCATTCCTCCCCTCACCCCCCACAGTTTTGCTTAGAGTTTTTGGATTTGAAACCATGTGAGCTGAAAGTTTCACATGGTGTTGATCGAAAACCATCAATCAGTCCAGTGTCACTTGAACTACAGGATCCTTTCAATTAAACATTTTGCATTTGTAATAAAGCCTGAATCCAAGCCTGGATTTTGATTTTTATATAATATTAATAATTTGAATTTAAAATGTTTCAGTAAATATTTCATAATTGGTGAACATGCTGGGCAAAATTCATTTATGTGACTGGCATACAGGAATAAGAATGGAAAAAAATCTTTCCCACCAAGTCTTTTGTTAATATTCTAGATGCTTCAAAGCCAATGTTACAAATCTTAATATTAGATCTACATAAATACATCTGCTTTCATGCAATATTAGGTGACTTCACCAGCACTAAACACTCAAGTGTTTTCTTGAGTGAGGTCTTTAAATGGATTTGAGCTATAATTGCCATAGTTACCAATAGAAAAGTTACCATTACTCTTGTGAAGTACATTTCCCACAATGCTATTAACTTTTGTACTCAAGGCAACATTTGCAATTCCACAAGCTTCTCATGTTAAAATGCTTCTGTGAGCTAGCACCAACAAAGCAAATGTACCTTTGTTTCATTTTGAATCAGACAAGTTCAAATTCCTGCTTAGTGTTTGGATATTAGCTGAAATTTTAATGGCTCATGAAACTAAATCTGGTAGAATATTGGGGAAGATCCATCTGTGTGCATGTAAATGTGATCTTTTGGTGCAAGTGATGATAGTGTCCATAAAGAATGTGTGCAGGTGATCTGCAAATGAAATTTTGCAAATATGCCTTTATACACTTATCACTGCAGAGCTGGTAGGATCCCAAATACGATAAGAGTTTAATTTCACAAAGAAGTATCCTCACTACAGATGACCGCCACAATGCTTACATGAGTGAACAGAAATATTGTAACTACATGTATAAAGTGATGTATTTAATATATAATTATAATAACTTTAATGACACCTTAGAAATGCTGTATATTCACAGTATTACCAAGTCTTTAATTACTATCACTTTATAATAAAGCAATGTGCTAAAATATTGACTTTAATATATGGTATTACTTCAGACAAGAATTAATGAGCCATATTGTACTGCTCAGATACAGGTGTTTTAAGCATGCCTTATTATTTAAGGTGTAACATTAATGCTTATGAAAGACTGGCTACCTCAGGGCTTTGCTAATGACCTCCAAACCTTTAGCTTGGAGGTCACCAGCATGAATTCAGCCCAACCCAGTAGAACTTAAACACAATTCCCATTTAAGGAATGTTTGCTAGCCCTACCTCACAAACTCACCACCATACTTTGTACTAATTGGCAGACTCAACAGAAAAGCCAAGAACTGCTTGGATCATGGAGACTGAACTAATCCTGTTACTGCTAAAGGAAGTCCCCCACAGGTCAGGATTGAGGCATGCTAGCAAGGAAACTTGCCCTGCTCCTGTCCTGTAGATAAACAAAGCATTTGATTATCCAGAGCTGTCAAGGAGAATAATCTAGCAGAAAATCTAGACAATTTATTTAAACCAGAGTTTATAGTTATCAAATTTGTTATAAAAACTGCAAAAATAGCCCATAGGACTTAATTCTGCCCAGATATACACTTCCTGTATTTCCATTTGCTTAAGCAGGATTGCACAGGGTGTTAGGTAAAAGTTTGGCCCAAAGTGTCATTGCCATTTGAGAGAGGACAATGTTAGATTTTCTATTGTTTAAAATGTTTCACTTGTTGCCTGCGCGAAAGTGGGAGAAGGAGTCAAATTACTTCACTGCTAAAGTGATGCTTGTGTAGGCTTTGAAAGCAACTACTTTCCTGACAGAAACAATGGTGTAGGAGGAAGTGGGGGAGGGTACAGGTTTGTTAATAATATCAGCTAATATGAGCTGTGGTACCCAGAAAGAAAGAAACTTTATATGTACTGCATTTGTCCCTGTGCTCATCAGTCACCTACTAAAGCAGTAAAATGCCCCATTCCCCATCAATAAGAGAGGAAGTTTGAGCAACCACTGGGGAAGAATGCAGTGACCACGGGGGGAGGGGTAGAAGGGCTGCCCCCCTTTCTTGAGTCTGCTCCCTTCTCATTGGTTGGAAATGGGAGAACGGGCTTGCTAATTGGCTTTTACAGAGTACCTTCCTTGCCTGTTTAAGCTACCTGGGTTTTTAAAAGCCTCTTTTTCTGGTGAGCTACCCTACCCTTCCCTTAATATCCTGTTGATGCTGTGTTACTTAGGATTCTGTGGGTCTGACCGATTGCCCATTTAGGGATCAGGAAGGAATTTTTCCCATTGCACAAAATTGGCAGGAGGTCTGATTTCCCCCCCCCCCCTTCTTCTCACCATTATGGAGGCACATTTAGGTTACAATGTTAAAACGTAAAACATTTAACATTAGGGAAAGTAACAGAGGGTCCTCTGCCACCTTTAAGACTAACAGAAGTATTGGAGCATAAGCTTTCGTGGGTGAATGATGAAGTGGGCATTCACCCACGAAAGCTTATGCTCCAATACTTCTGTTAGTCTTAAAGGTGCCACAGGACCCTCTGTTGCTTTTTACAGATTCAGACTAACACGGCTACCCTTCTGATTAGGGAAAGTAAAATTGTTTCAGCTTGTTACAGCCAGTGTTCAGTGTGGATAAGGATGAAAGGGGCCAACTCCTGAATGGCTCTACCCCAATTTATTGATTGTATGGTGGGAATCCTGACCACCACACTAGACTCAGTTAAATGCCTGATATATGTGATTGGGGCATGGGGGATATAGCACCCCTCAACAGTGTTAAATAAAGTTGTAGCCTGCCACTTAAAATCCAGCCCATTTATCTGTCATTCATTCACCTGTGTGTCCTGATCAAAATAGGACTTATGCTGAAAGAACTGGACAATAATTTTAATTGCAGGGGAAATTCTTGAGAGGAACAACATATCTGGCTAAAAATCATTTTATCATCATGACAGTGGTAAAACATAGCCAGTGATAATTATCTTGAATCCTTTGAAAGGCAAAAGGATGCAAATAAAAATACCTTTGAAAAGATGCCTATTATTTCAGTAATTTAGAGTTGGAATTAGTACAACCAATTAACCCAGAGAAAATATTGTGCCTAGTATGCTTGTGCTTTATCAAAGGCTTGTAAAAACCTAGACATTATATTTGATAAACTAATGAATTCTTTATAAATCATCGAGTTCCAGTGAGAGTGTCAACATTCTGGCGTATGGTACCATACTGTGAGAAGGTACCATTGTGTACCTCAGCATAGTGAATCAGAAGTTAACAGACCTTATAATGGCTTGAGCACTATAAATCTTGCTCATGCTGTCACATGGATGGGGCAGTTGGGCCAAGTCATCCACCAAATGTGCAGTCTCCCTCATACCACCAATGAAACTTCTGCATGCAAATTAGCAGTTGTGTATGGGGTGGTGATTGGTTGACTTACCTCTGATAGCACAATGACCTAGGACTGTTGGCATGTCATAGATACATGCCTTGCTGTTGCAAGGCTGTAATTAGAAAAGTCAAAATAGCTGATAACTTAAAAATTGGATTGTAACAGACTGAATTTTTAAAACTGGTGATATTCTAAACAAAAACGAGCTTTCACTCATGCTTGTAGCTGTTTTTATCACTTCACACCAACTAAAAGGCATTCTAGGCTTCAGAGTTACTTATTCGATAGGACTTAATATAGTCACACTGATTGCATCAACCTAGTCACAGGTTAGCAAATAGTACTTAGCTAGTCATCCAATTTTGTTTCGTCTACTGAAGAAATATGCAAAAACAAGGAATTTGTTATTGCATGTATAGATTCTATTGTAATGGTTGGGTTGATGTTCTAACCTGGTCTCTCTCTCACAGTGCAAGTACAGTTTTGCTATAGAGGGGGAAGGAAGAACAGCAGGACTGACTGTATCTATCAGCCATTGTACACCACAAACCAGGGCACAGGAGCTCTAGGGATTACAGCAGCTTTGGGGTGTCAGAGGTGGCCATAGAGTGGCTCCACTGTCCTTCCACAGAAATCATCCCTCCTGGCTTTCTCCCTGCCTCAACTGAGTTTTCTGTGCTATGCAAAGGGGGCAGGATTGGCCCCTATGCACAAGTAGCAAGTGAGAACCGAAGGGGTCCTGCCAACTTTTTCAGTGGCAATTTTATGAAAATTCAAAACTATAGAAGAGTGTTATTTAGTAATCCTCAGAGAAAAACAAATTCTGCTCTCTGTTTACACAAAATCATGCTACTTGTTTAAAACATTTAAGCCTCATGCTCACACTGTGTAATTACTAGCTCAGAACAATGAGCACTTGTTTGTCCTTCATGCAGCACTAGTAAAATGGATAACCTTTTTTGTACAGTATGATTTTTGATATCTGAAAATGAGACTGCTTCATTAATAGTTTTGAGAGAGGATAACTACTGAATGTTCTTTGACTGCCAAGCAAGTTAAACCAATACAAATCTGATCCCAGCTTGAGAGGGCTACTGAGGCAACTTGTCATTCAGCATAGGTTAATGTAGTCTACAAGAGATTCTTTATGTTCTACCATTTGCTTTTTTTATTTATACTTTCCACTGTGAATTTTTAACTGCCCCTCCAACTTCCCTTCACTCACCAACATTTAGGGTGATAGTTGCATTGATTTCTTGTACCCTCTGTGGGAAGGGTAAAGTAAGTAGACAAACACGTTTTACTTGCAATAAATATTAATTATGAGTTAAATAATGGCTTTGTTATGAGCCCTGCCTAAAGTCTCGCAGAGATTCAAAATCTCCCTCCCAATTTTCTTCTCTTCAGGTCTATACATAGCATAGTGAACATCCTCACAGCATGCTGGCACAGCTGCACTGGCCAGTGTACTGGGGGCACAGAGCCAGGTTCCTCCCATTTCCTGCTCACTCAAACTCATATGCATGGAATTGGGGGGGAGCATGGCAGCCCCAAAGAGGTCTCTCTCTTCACACACACAGCTCCCCACTGTATGGGCAGAGGAGTAAGGTCATGTCTTATGCCCCTATATTTTCCTACACAGGCATGTAGGATGGGCCACAATCTGTCCCTAGGGGCTCAGTTTTAAATTCAGAGTAAGAAGAAGGCTGGCACTACACCTAGGAAGGTGTAAAAGCCACAGTCCAGCTTCCATCCTGCATTTTTTGGAGGGGAAGACATCACCCACAGAGGTACTAGCAAGGAGCTGCCTTTGTTTTCAGGGTTGTCTGCAGCCACTGTGCAAAAGATGGAGGCTTCTTTCACTCTCCTCCATCTCTGCACTTGCTGGGCATTGGCCCTAAATGAGCACTAATATTAAAATGGATGAAGATTAGTACTACACCACACTGCTCCAACCCTATGCTTAATGATATGGATATATGGTTGATTTTGTCATAGAAGGCTTTTACACGCATGCCGGGAATCATAGAAATATAGGGCTGGAAGGAACCTTAAAAAGTCGTGAAGTCCAGGCCCCTCTGCTGAGGCAGGATCAAGTAAATATAGACAAACCCTAATAGATACTTGTCCAACCTCTTCTCAAAAATCTCAAATCATCGTGATTCTACAATCTCCCTTGGAAGCCTATTCAGAGTTTAAGATTTTCCTAATATCTAATCTAAATCTCCCTTGCTGCAGATGAATCCCATTACTTTTTGCCCTATCTTCAGTGGACATGGAGAACAATGGTTCACAATCCTCTTTATAACAGCACTTAACGTATATGAAGACTTTTCAGATCCCCCATCAGTCTTCTTTTCTCAAAACTAAACATACCCAGATTTTTTTAACCTCTCTGTGGAGGTCAGATTTTCTAAATTTTTTCTCATTTTTGTTGCTCTCCTCTGGACTCTTTCCAATTTGTCCACATCTTTTCTGAAGTATGGTGCCCACACCTGGATACAGTACTCAAGCTGACACCTTACCAATGCCAAGTAGAGCAGGAAAATTACCTCCTGTGTCTTATATACAATGCTTCTTTTAATACACCCCAGAATAATATTTGACTTTTTCACAACTGCATCACATTGTTGAGTCATTCAATTTGTCATCCACTATTACTCCCACATCCTCGTTAGCAGTACTACTAGCCCATTATTCCCCATTTTGTAGTTGTGCATTTGATTTTTTCCTTCCTAAGTGAAATACTTTGCACTTATGTTTATTCAGTTTCACCTTGTTGATTTCTGACCAATTCTCCAATTCATCAGGGTAATTTTGAATTCTAACCCTGCCCGCCAAAGTGCTTGGAATGCCTCCCAACTTGGTACCTGCAAATCTTATAAATATACTCTCTATTAGCCACGTCACTAATGAAAATATTAACTAGTACCAGATCCAGGACTTACCCCTGTGGGACTTCACTAGAGAGACAATCCCAGTTTGATAGTGAACATGGTCTTTGAGAATGATCTTTCACCCAGTTCTGCACCCAGTTTATAGTAATTTCACATAGCCTGCATTTCCCTAGTTTACTTATGAGAATGTCCTGTAGGTCTATGTCAAAAGCCTTACTAAAATCAAGATATATCATGTCTATTGCTTCCCCCCATCCACAAGGCTAGTAACCCAAGAAGGAAATTAGTTTGTTTTAGCATGATTTATTCTTAACAAACCATGCTGTCTCTTTCTTATGACCTTATTATCCTCCAGGTGCTTACAAACTGATGGAACCAATTATTAAACAAATATCTTTCCAGGTATGTAGGTTAAACTGACTGGTCTCTAATTCTCCACCTCCTCTTTGTTCCCCCTTTTAAGGATAAGTACTACATTTGCCCTTCTCCATTCCTCTGGGATGTCACCTGTCCTCTATGAGTTCCTGAAATAATTACTAATGGTTCTGAGATTGCTTCAGCTAGTTCCTTAAGTACCCCAAGACAAAATGTCATCAAGCCTTGCAAACTTGAATACATCTAACTTATCTAAATATTCTTTAACCTGTTCTTTTCCTATTTTGGCTTGTGTGTCTTCCCCCTTGTTTCTTAATATAATTGTGTTGAGCATCTGGTCACTGTTAACTTTTTAGTGACCACTGAAGCAAAATAGGCATTAAACACTTCGACCTTCTTGACATCATCAGCTATTAGCTCTCCTTTCCTGCTAAGTAGAGGACCTACACTTTCCTTCATCATCCAATTAGTTCTATCCTCCAGCTGGTCTTGTATTTCAACATACAGTTTTTGTCTGGAAATTTGATCAGGATAGATAAGTAGGTCCTGACAGGATGGTCCAAGTGCACACTTATCTCTATGGTAGCTTCTGATGATCAAGGAGAAAGATGTTGGTGATCAAGGTCTAGTCCCTCAAAGGTAGTTAAGCACCTAGCTCCCATTGAGGATTTGGGCCCAAGTTTTTAGTAGTCTGTGGGTCGGATTTAGCCACTATTACTCACATTGAGTAGCACCTTACTCCACAAGTGTTCCCAAATATAACAACGGAACTACTCGTGGAGTCAGATGAGTAAGGGTTGGAGAATTAGGTCCTTTTGCATCTATCACCTTTAATTATATAAACACTACCTTTAACACCATTACCAGATACCATAAAACCAAACTTCAAAAACTGTGGTTAAAACATGCTTTCAGATAAATTAAGGGTCAAATCCTTGGAAGTGCTGAGCACCTGCAATAGGACTTCAGAGGTATTGATCCCTGACAGTATAGTTTCCACAGAGGTGATGATTTGAGACTGCCCAAATATGCAGTTTATAAAGATAGGTACATGGAAACATAACATTGAATTATATTCTGATAAATCAACGTTTTACAGAACATTTCTAAGAAGTTCTCTACCTACAATTTAACATAATTTATCTAGGAATTTGGACAGCTGTTCAGATGTTACAAAATAAATCTCTCCAAATCTGAAGCTATGCCAATGTGTTTTAGTGATATTGCCAAACATAAGCCTACAACTTTCTCTGCCATTTAAATGATCTAATAAAAAAATAAGTACCTGGGGATTTTTCTTATTCCCTTGATTAATTCCCTTTCGAAGGTTAACTTCCCTTCCTTCCTTAGTAAAATGCATAAAAATGTGCTATATTAAAAAGACATACAGTTCAACTCAACATGTAAAGGCTATCAAAATGAACTTGTTACCAGTGCTTTATTGCTTACTGAGACCATTTTTGTACTTTACCCTCATCATTCAGCTGGAGACTGTTTCATCCCAGAATCAAACTAAAAATGTTGCAGTTTTGTAAAGAATGACAGTCCCCAACTTTAAATTGTGTCTTCTGTTATATTAGTAACTGCTTCCTTTTATACCAATGTCACATGAAAGAGATGGGGTGGAATTCAAGTCAGGCATTAAATTCTTTGATGACTTTAACCTTCAGAAAGTTGTGAGTGTAGTGGTTAGAGCAGTAGCCTGACAATGCTGTGTTCTCCATATCTGCAATGTACATTGCCTGCGTGCACCTGATAGCATTGTCTTTGATTTAATTTAAAGAATCCTTGCAATAATATATTAGTGAAGAAAATTAAGAACATCATGTTACAACCAATGGTGGATTAAGGCATAAGCAGTATGGAGCATGCCTATGACCTCAACTTTTGAAGTCACATGAGATCATAATCTTAGATTTCATTTACATACAATATTTCTAGCCTTCGTGGTTGTGAAGAAGAGCCCAACTATACCTGCTGCAGCAATTTCTGCCAGGTAGTGCAGACAGCTCAGAATAACTGGAAAGATTTGAACAGCTCCATGCATCTCAGCTCTGACACCTGTTGCTTTTATGGTGCCCTCTAATAATACAATAGGATCATTGTGTAGTGAGGGTAAGTCTTCCTGCTGCCATTATGTCATGATGATGACTTCCACCTAGTCTGTCAATCATAAGTAATTATATTATGACCCCCATTATCATAGTATCCTTATTTATCCTCATACCAACCCTGTAAGACAAGGAAATGCTACTATCCCCATTTCACAGATGGAGAACTGAGGCACAGAAAGATTAAATAATTTACCCAGGTAATATGTAGCAGAACAGGGACCTGAACCAAGGACATAAATCATTTGTCATCCATTGAAGGTTAGGGGATTACACAGCTAAGTGATAAAATAAAAACTAAAGCCCCTATCCTTGATAAAGCTTTGCTTGTTTTGTCTTTCACTTAGGATTACCGAGTGAATATCTTTCTCCGTCAGAATTGGAATGATCCACGCCTTGCATATAGTGAATATCCAGATGACTCTTTGGATTTAGATCCATCCATGTTGGATTCTATTTGGAAACCTGATTTGTTCTTTGCTAATGAAAAAGGTGCCAACTTTCATGAAGTTACAACAGACAACAAGTTGTTACGAATTTTTAAAAATGGAAATGTTCTTTATTCTATCAGGTGAGTCTCTGACAAAGGAATTTTTTTTTAATACTTTTAACAGGCAGGGACACTTGGAACTGGATATCTCCAATTGTTATTTAGGCAATTAAATGATGCAGTGAAGTCAATGTGAGTTTTGAGTGCTGAATTGGTATTACAATAGCACCCACAGGCATCAAAAGAGAACAGGGCCCCATTATACTGGGCACTTTACTTACACATAGTAAGAGATCACCCCTGCCCTGAAGAGCTTATGATCTAAATAGACAAGACAACATGTGGGAAAAAAATAAAGAATTATTATCCCCATTTTACAGATGAGGAACTGAATCACAGAGAGATTATGTGGCTTGCCCAGGGGCAACAGGAAGTTTTTGGCAGAGCCAATGAGAAAACGCAGACCTCCTGAGCATGGGTTCAAATTCTAGCCTTCATTCTAAATATTTTCCCATGATCACAAATGTTCAGGAGACCAGAGATGATGCTTTTCACATAGTCCTATCCCCCCAACCATTTCCTCCTTCCTTCACTTAATTGTTGTAGCTGCTCTTAAATGTGGAAACTAGGAACAGTTTAATATATCAGTAGCCACATAGTACTCAAAGAGCTGCTCACATATTACTGGGAGGGGGAAGCATGTTGGAGACAGAAGTATTCACTTTTTTTTTTTTTTTTTTTAACATTTTGTGAAACTTTTTGGAAGTTGTATCTACCTAACATGTAATAAAACAAATATTGACAAAATCAAGTTACTCTGATGATTACCACCTTGCTTCTCTTCTCCTCTTTAACACTTCTGCTCTGGCTTTACTGTAGCAGCCAATGTTCTCATAAACACTTAAGTCCAGATCCTCAAAAAGTATTTAGGCATCTAACGTTGATTTCAGTCCTTAACACTAGAGATTACTGACTTGTACCATTTGAAAGTTAGGCTTTGAAGCTTTCATAAGGTATATGTAATTGGTTTTAGCTCTAACACTTTTCAAGGTATCACCCATTACTTCTAGAAACTGAGGTGTGTGTAGGGGGAAGATAATAGTAATCAAAAAGGTGTGATTTTAGTGTCCCACGTGGTATTTCACAAATTAGTACTAGAAGTCAATAATAAAGTGTTTCAGGAGTGAAGTTCTAGGGCCTGATTTTCCTTTGCATTACTTTCCAGTTTTACACTAATCACCACTTCACACTCTTACCTGTGTCCTAAAACATCCAATCTACTTGACAGATTTATTTGTAAAATACATCTATCACCATTGCCATATGGAACAGCAATTCAATTTTACATTGACGGCCAAAATTTTGATCAACTGCACTTTAACTCATTTTTCAGCATTCCCCTCAGTTTTATGATAGTACATTTCAGAGCAAAATGTACTCCTCTCATTTGGTGTTTCACCTTGCATGCTTTTAAGGTATTGCATTCTACTGTGGGGCCTTTTGGTCTGATAAAGAGAGGAGTCTGCATATAAACTGATGCATTAGAAGACTGGACAAAATGCTGTTCTCATATTTGGGTGCACTACTGGGGGAAGAGTGCTCAGGAAGTCTCCCTCCTCCCAATGCTCCAGGGCAGCAGTTTGTCTCGATTAGCAGGTAGGATCCCTGGCAATTTTTCCCAAGAGCACTTCTATGTCTCAAGGAGGCCTGGTTGGCCAGTCTGTGAAAATAGTCAGGGCCCCTGTTCTCTTGCATGCACTTGACCATTGACAGCTGGCTGTAAGGGGGCACAAAGTACTCCCCTTTTGAACACAAGTAAGGAGCACTGCTGCGTGAACTGTCTCCAGATTCTCTAATTCATCCTGTCATGCATGGGCAAGATGGCTCTTGGAATCCGTTCAGACACTATCATTCTGACCCATCTTAGTTCCTCCTTTTAATTACATACGGCACAGATTGACAAGGGCAAGAGTTGAATTTAAGGACCAGAGTTGGATTTAAGGCTCAAATCGAAGTCCCATTGAAGCCTCTGGAAATTTTGCTAATGACTTCTATGGGATTTGGTCTGTCTTGTCTGGATCAGATAGAATGAAGTAGTTTGAGTGCACATTGAAAAGAATGTGACACATTACTGTACTAAAGGTATAATACCAAACATTAATTGTGCTGAGAGCAAACTCCAATTAGTTCACACAGTTCTTGTGGTGCCAGGGTAATCCCAGTGATTACTCTATCATAATTTAATTGCCAAAAATTTTCAACAGGAATAACAGACCCAATCAATGAAAAAGACTCAAAATTGTATAATCAACATGTAGGTGAATATTCATCTGAATTTGTTAGTTTTGCATTGATGAATATAGAGAAGGTAATTCTGAAATACTTGTCATTCAAAAGAGAATGTTGAAAACCCTTAAAGTGCTGAGTTTTCTTTTTCCAACCAAACATAATTGCAAGTGAATAACACATGCAGACCAGAAGTGAATGATGAATGTAGTCACATATATATGTTAGTGACCATGAAAGAGCCACTTTTCAATTTAGACTTTGTTTTAAATTAGAATTTACATTTAGACTAGTTCTTTGAAAAAGTAAAGACAAGGGGTCAGATTATCAGTCAGCCCCCATAATGGGGACCTTCTGTAACAGGGCAGTTGTGGTTTCCCCTTCTGTAGGGGATCCCTGTCTACAGGGGACCCCAAAGTATAAAGTATAAAGCTGTCATATTTGGCTCTATGCACACAGTGCACCAAAAGTGGGAAGGGGCATGTGCCAAGGTTGCTTCCCCACTTTGAACTTTAGGGTACAAATGTGGGGGCCTGCATGAAGACTTCTAAGCTTAACTACCAGCTTAGATCTGGTCCGCTGCCACCATTCCCAAAGCTAATTCCCTTCCCTGGGAAGCCTTGAGAAACCTTTCACCAATTCCCCGGTGAGTACAGATCCAAACCCCTTGGATCTTAAAACAAGGAGAAATTGACCATCCCCCTTCTTTCTCCCACCAACTCCTGGTGAATACAGATCCAAAGCCCTTGGATCTAAAACAAGGAAAAATCAATCAGGTTCTTAAAAAGAAGGCTTTTAATTAAAGAAAAAGGTAAAAATCATCTCTGTAAAATCAGTATGGAAAATAACTTTACAGGGTAATCAAACTTAAAGAGCTCAGAGGATTCCCCTCTAGCCTCAGGTTCAAAGTACAGCAAACAGAGATAAACACTCTAGTAAAAGGTACATTTACAAGTTGAGAAAACAAAGGAAAACTAATACGCCTTGCCTGGCTGTTTACTTACAAGTTTGAAATATGAGAGACTTGGTTAGAAAGATGTGGAGAACCTGGATTGATGTCTGGTCCCTCTCAGTCCCAAGAGCGAACAACAACCAAAACAAAGAGCACAAACAAAAGCCTTCCCCCCCCCCCCCCAAGATTTGAAAGTATCTTGTCCCCTTATTGGTCCTTTGGGTCAGGTGTCAGCCAGGTTACCCGAGCTTCTTAACCCTTTACAGGTAAAAGGATTTTGGAGTCTCTGGCCAGGAGGGATTTTATAGTACTGTACACAGGAGAGCTGTTACCCTTCCCTTTATAGTTATGACAGCATGGGCAGAACATTCTGTGCACTAATGTTCCATGGCCAATGGAACAATACCTAATGCCCTCCTACTCTTACTTGCTCTTGAAGCCAAATTGAACTAACACCAGAGTTCTGAAAAGTCTTGTTCACACTGCATTGACCTTCTGCCAGCTGACCTGTTGAATTTGACAGCAAGCTGTGCATCTCAAACATCAACCACTACCATCATTGTCAGATAATGCTGCCAGTGTCCTCCTGCCATAAAACTTTCAGACCTTGCATCTAAATTTGCCCCTGACAGATGTTTCCATGGGAGGTCATTGTGTAACAATCTACTTGCTACATTTACATACCTTTTCTGATTTTATTGGTAGCTACAGAGATTTACTTTTGCTAGCATCTTTCTCTGATCAGTTAAAATGAATGCGATTGTAAAACAAAGTAGTCACTGTGAAAGGTGATTTGCATCACTTTCTCCCTGCAAGCCTTTTCTAGGTGCTGGCATGGAGCCTAAAGAAATATACACTTTTACTTTTAGCCATACAATTTAAAATACAAGTGATCCCCAATAGATAATAAAACCTTTTCAGCGTGCCATTTCTGCAGAAATTTGTATTTAGGTCTTTTTATAGTCCATATGTTCAAGCAGAAGCAAACTTCATATGAAGTCAATGGGACTTTTGTGAGGAAAAGGAATCCAGGGATCAGGCCCATTGTCTATATTCTCAGGTCTGGTCTATACTTAAAACTTAGATCCATATAGCTATGGCACACAGGGGTGTGAAAAATCCACAGCCCTGAGCACTATGGCTATGCTGACCTAACTCCCAGGGTAGATGTGACTAGGTCAACAAAAGAATGCGTCTGTCAATCTAACATTTCTCAGGGCAGTAGAGTTCCTTCAGCTACAGAAAACCCCTTATTTTGCTATAGTCTGTGTCTGTACTACAGGCTTATAGTGACAGCTACAGCACTGTAGGTGTACTGCTATAGCACCTGTAGTGTAGACATCGCCTCACTCTGGTATAATTATCATGCATCTGGGATAAGAGAGTTTATTAATATACTTTGTGTAAGGGTCAAGAAGAAATCCTATAAGAAATATTCTTAATTGACACTATTACATTTTCTCTTAACTGAATGTTCCCACTGAGTGGATCCAAATTAAGTTAAAAAATGTTGTTTACATTTAGTTCTAATTCAAGGTTCTGTAATACTAAACCTTAATTTAGCAATTATGTCTAATCAGCAGAATAACAGAGTGCTCTTACAATCAATGCTGTCCACTTTATAACAGCACCACTATTTATGTATTTATTTATTATGAGTAATTTCCACTTGATTACATATAGTATCATTACTCATAGAAGCAATCAGAATACCTTATACTCACATTTTGATAATTGAATTTAATATTTCTGTATTAGTATTTTTGTAGCAATTTATAACTGATAAATTAGTCTTGGATCATAAAAAGCTCCCTATTAGTCTGTGGAATAATACCCCCAAAGAAAGAGGTGAAAACCTAATTCCTGGAAACACTACAAATTAGATTGGATAAAGTGAGATTTACAGAAGTGTTTCTCAAACTGGGGGTCTCCAAGGGTATTCCAGGGGGTCCGTGGGCCCCGCTGATCAACTCTTCCCCCTTCACAGCTGTTCTGTGGCATGCAGGAGGTGCTGGGAGGGAGGGAGAGGAGCAGGGATGGGGCGCCCTCAGGACAGGGGGCGGAATCAAGTCCAGGGCCGCGGCCCCACTGATCAACTCCTCCCAATCCCTCCCAGCACCTCCTGCAAGCCGGAAAACAGCTGTTCTGTGGCATACAGGAGGCACTGGGAGGGAGGGGAAGGAATCAAGTCCGGGGCTGCCAGCTCTGCTGATCAACTCCTCCCGCTCCCTCCCAGTGCCTCCTGCATGCCAGGGAACAGCTGTTCAGCAGCCTGCAGGATGGGCTGGGAGGGAGGGGAGGACCGGAGATGGGGTGTGCTCAGGAAAGGGAGCAGAAAGAGTCAGGAAAGAGGAGGGGAAGGAGCAGGGCTTTGGGGGAAGGGGTGGAGTGGGGGCAGAGCCTGAGGCTGAGTGGGGAACTTGGGGGTCCGCAAAAAATTGTAAATCAAAATGGGGGTCCTTGGGTTGTTAAAGTTTGAGAACCGCTCGTTTACAGTATTATGGGGAGGGGGGGAGAAATCCTGCATTAGCAAGAAAGGCCTACATTACCAAATAAGCCTTTACCATTTCTTGTTTAGGCCCTGAAATCAGCAGAGCATTTAAGTACATATTTAACTTTAAACATGTGCTTAAGTTCCACTGGGCCTGATTCCCCTTTACCCTAAGGCATCTTTATACTATGCATTACATTATATGACCTTTTTATACTGCCAGAGTGGTATAAAGGGGCTGTACTGCAAATAAGAAGCAGCTCGTTGACTTCCATGGGACTTAAACACATGCTTAAGTCCTTTGCTGAACTAGGCTTCAAATGATAGAGCTTTATTATACCTTATAGCACTGCCCCGTGCAGAAGGTGGTGCAGGACTGCACCACCTCAGTGGGAACAACAGGTCCAGGTTGCCTCCAGAGTTCCCCAACACACCAGGGTAGCATGCCCAGAAGATGCTGCCCTTGCTACCTTCTGTGGCTGGCTAGCTCTATAAGCCAGTGTGAGTTTAAGGGGTGGAATGAGGCTCGACCTTTCTGTGCCCCTTTTGGGATGACCTGTGTCTCAAGAGATGCTATTATGGAACAGTCCCTCTGCATATTTTTGACTGACTCCTGCATAGGAGATGCATACGGAAGGAAGGGTCCTTGTAAGGCTGCTATTCACCCACCCAAAGCTTAGCCAAAGTCTGATCCATACTATATAATTTTCAACAGTATGCTGTCAAAGAAACTGCACAACAACTGAAAGGCCAATAAAATATCTCCATGATATGATTCACAGTAGGAACTATGAAAGCAAAACTGTTTTCTTTCTCTGTGCATCTCTTCTTTCTTATCTCTCTAGCAAGTATTACACTAAATATAAATTATGGTATTATTTTAATATTTAAAAATAAGTTTAGTGCCTATAGAACTGCAATCTGGCTTACTAAAAATATTATGGCACAAAATGCAGTTTAAAATCACAGGTGCATTTCTTTAGTATAATACTGACAACTGAAACATCACCTTTAACATGTTCATGTTGGGAATTTAACTGTATTGCCTGTTAGGATACAAATGCTTATATTACTCTGCCAGCATGAGTTGCACCTGGCATCTGTTATATAATTCCTGTAGGAGACAGTGTCTTGGTAAATTGTATGCCAAGGATATGAAATACTGTAATATCTTTGTACTTTTATAGTAATATTTAAAAATGTCAGTGCATTTCTGTGGAATACACACTGAGTTAGAGAATATGTCTGTAATAAATAATATTTTAGAACAGTTTTAGGTTTTGACTCTCCATTTTTTTGTTTTTTTTTAAATCACAAATGCAAAGCAGGATTCTTACAAGAGAGTCAGAATGGTTCAATTGTTTTCATAGTTGTTAGAGTGTTTCTTACAAATACATTGAGTTATTTTCAACTACCACTAACCACAGGTGTGTTAACATTTTTGTTCTGTGCTCCCTATGGTATTTGAGGTATATTTTTAATAATGGTTTTGTATTCTTTCAGATTGACTTTAATACTGTCCTGTCCAATGGATCTCAAAAATTTCCCAATGGATGTGCAAACATGTATAATGCAGCTGGAAAGTTGTAAGTGTGAACAAAGTATTCTTCTACAAATAACAGTATAAAGCTGACAATACATGTTGGGATAGAAAAGGTGGTAATAGAGAATTTTGCATTTTCCAAAATAAGCATGTTTTGGAAGTATTCTGTACAATTATGGCCTATATACAGCACTGCTTGAATCCAAAAAACTTCTTAAGGGCCAGAATCTGCCATCCTTACATTGAGTAGTATTATGCAGATAGTAAATTACTTCTCAGAATGAGTAAGGGTTGCAGATTTTGGTCCACAGGTTGTAAAGTTATATTTATTTTGAGAGTTTTGTGAAATTATTTCAGAATGGTTCCATAATTCTAAAA
The DNA here is from genome assembly GCF_028017835.1 of Emys orbicularis. Lineage (NCBI taxonomy): Eukaryota > Metazoa > Chordata > Testudines > Emydidae > Emys > Emys orbicularis. Next base: position 76,407,161 of record NC_088687.1, on the reverse strand, counting down.
GTCACAGATTAAGATGGAAGTACTCACCAAAGCTCATATAAATTCAGCCTGATTTCAGGGGCCTGCATTTCAGTATTAATAGTATTCAGTTTTTAGCATGCCTATGCAGTATTTTTTCCTAGAATTCTGTTCATTTTAAAAAAATGTAATACTGTATGTTGGCATAAATTCTCGTTTCTATTACACAAATGTCAGTAACATCAGAATATGGCCCTTTATTCACTAAGGGCCCTTTCTAAAGTCTTTATTCAGAGTTGGCAGGGAAAGGATGGTACCCCAACAAAATAAAGTGAGAGATTAGTCTACACACTCTGTAAATACCCTGAAATCCAGGGGGATCCAGAAGGAAAAGAGTCAAGAGTCATCCATACAAAGGCCCTGCTCCTCTGATCTGGCCCATCTCTGTAGCTCTACAATGTCCCCATTAAATTCCCATGTCTCTGGCTTCCCTTGGGACCATCCTAAAAGGGGGATTTTCCCAACATAGAGGAGAGAGCTGTGGAAAGGAAATACATCCTTTGGCTGTATTTATGGTGGAATCTCCACATGACAAAGATAGGATGATATGCATCCCCCAAATACTCCACCCCTCAGTCCACCCACCTTCTCAACCCACGCAACTCCTTGAATCTACGGAACATCCTGTCTAGGATCCATGGAAAAGGCAGTATATTGAGCCCACTCTGTAAGGGTGGCAGAGATCTACATATGGAAGAGACCATCCAGGTAGAGATCAGTTGAACATAAATATGCCCCTTGATCTTTACCAAGTCAAAACTTCTTCTGACATCAAAGGACTGTATAATGAAGACTTACTGATGGACTCAATGGAATTTGTATCAGATAACCAGCTTGCCATTTAATGGTGCCAACAAAAAACAGTAGGGAAAGAAAGGCCTAATGGTATTAAGTTCTTCAACTTAAAGCATTAAAATATATACAAAGAGTGAAGCTTTAACACAAACATAGCAATTATTATGTTTAATTCCACACTGGAAAAAGTAAGAATACTAGTCTAAGTAATGTATATGCTATTGTTAGGCGTCCATTTGAGTATACATAGCTCCTTAATTGGAAAAAGATTTAAAGACTTCAGATTAAAGGAACAGTTCAGTTGAAGTATATCTGAGTTAGAGAATACTCACCACTCATGTGAAACAAAAATGATGCTTGATAACTCAACTCCCCGTATGCTATGCATAATATCTATCTCAAGAGGTCCATTAACACAAAATGCAAGATGAATATGTAGGAGCATTATTTCTTTCCACAATCTAAACTGTGCCCGTGCTATTTTTTTAAAAACACAATTAAGGCCCAGATGACTCCCCCATTGATACATAATGGAAGGGAGCCTCTGTTCACAAAACTCCCTCCAGCTGTGAGAAAAGGCGCTTAGTCACCTCCACAGAACCATTCCCCCATTCGGCTCTGGTACCTGCAGAGGTACTCTAAGGTTCTGGGATTTGAGCTAGTGCAGAGGCACAGGACACCCACACACATGGTTTGGACCTCCCCTAGTCTCTGCTGTGTTTATGGATGGCCTTTTCTGCAAAGGGGACAAACCCCACACTTACTATGGGATAATTTGGATGTGGTGTCTGGAAGAGAGTTCATCCCCCACATCCCTTTCCTGAAAGTGTTTCTACAAGAGGGGATGATGTATACCAAGAGAACCTTCACTGATGAGAAATGAGTCAGTTAAGGATTGTGTGAAAATTAGTGATACACAAAGACAAATATTTAGCATAAATATAAATATATATCGTATAGTATCCTCTTTGCTTTATATTTTTAGTAATGGAATTAAAATGTTCATAAGTAAAAGTATTAATGAGATTCCTGTATCTAGAATGTGCATACTGGATTATTTAGAATATTAAGACAGAGAAGCAGAACAGATGCCTAACTTGATGGATGAGTTTCTTACAGTGTTTCAGAACTATGTGTATGTTGAAGGGTTGAAAGAGGCATCATTAATTTTTTTTTAATTGGAACAGGGAGAAGCAGTGAGAAAGGTGAATAAACATCATTGGGAGGTGATTAAGCATCACTGAATCTGTCAAAATTATTTGCTGTATAGGCTTTTAAAAAACAAATTGCAAGGTGATTTTGAAAGTTAGTCCTGCCTTTCATTACAGTGGGTGGATGGTAATATTGTCAAGTGGTCTCTGAATGTCAGATTAATGGCTGAGTCTAACAGGAATTTTCCTGACAAAAAATGGAATGGCAACCTTAGTTACTTGTTCCAAAGGTCAAGGCACTTTAGGTCATACTGCACAATCAGTGTTTACACAGAACTTTTCATTGAGCACAATGGAAAAGCTTTTTAATAACTGATGCCATGCTCTGGCTTTTTATAATTAAGTGTAACTACAGCAAAGGTTACCAGGAGGCAATTATATTGGAGCGCATACATATGCCAAGTACCTGTGCTCTATACAATAATGTTTCCACAAAGCAAACAAAAATCATATTTCACTGAACAAACAGAAGATAATTGAAAACCTCTTTTTGCATTCAGAAAGTTCTGAGCTTTAACATACAATCTTGAAACATTTACTTGATTTAAAAATTTCATAAAACCTTTCTATGTTTTTCCTCTCTTTTGACCATAGTAAGCATAGATAATACAGCATCTGAACATTCTTATGCAATAGAATTTGCTTTGTTTTATAGAAAGCTTGCAGGAGCTCACAAATTCTCACAAACTGCACCCCAGGGAACCAACAAACACTTATTAGCTGAGTAGCACTATTGATGTTCTAATTTCCAGCAGAACATTTTGCACTGAAGTCTTCATGTTATTCATCCATTTCAGTGGGAGTAAATCCCCTGTTGCATAATCATGTGGCACACACAGATGATATTCACAAAGTTAAAGAGTGTACAAAAATACAAATGAATTTTTTTGTTGTAAATACACAGTCTTCCAGTCACAGCAATAAATGGTCTATAACCTTATTCAAAAATGGATAGGTTGTCATAGCTCTTACTTGGTTGCACAAGTCAGGGGACATACCCCTCATGGTGCCCACCCCACTTGCGCCCCTGCTTCACCCTGATCGGATTGTGACTCCAGATGTAGGCAGAAGAATTGGGGCTCCCACTGCAGTCAAGTGAGCTGGGAGGGGGAAGAGAAGTTTGGGGTGGGGAGAAGCTCCACCCACCTGTCTGACAGCCAGAGTAGCTGACTCGGATTTTCAGGAAGTAAACTGCTCCATGAAAAGGTAGGAAGTAACTTAATCCCCACCAAGAGCAAGGAGCAGAAGAGGAATTCTCATAATTCATTCTCTGAGATGCTCCTTCAGTGGTGCAGCTATTTTCTGTCCTTTAGTTAAGACAGACTGTCAAGTTACGATTTAAGTCAAAGCATTGTAAACAATACATTCACTACCATTCCACGGAAAATCAAAACAGTAGCACATAAATGAATTAGCATGGATTCTGGAGGTCCTCATTCCACATATGGTACCCCCAACTATCTAAGAAGAAATATGGCCCAGTTCATCTGGGCCTTGAATTTAACCACCTCCTTTACCAACATTGTGCCTTTGATCTTTTCCTCTGTAATGAAGGACTTTTAGTGGGTTTACTAGATGGCCTCTTTATAAACTCAAGATATACAGAATAACTTGATTTTTCTGTAAATATTTCATGAGGACGAAGCTGGAACAATCAGGGTTATTTTCTTATAACAAATAACCAGAAATGGTTTTGGACAATTATTTTTTAATCTACTTATTTTCACTTCCATCAGCGTTGAGCCTGCAAACCTTACTCATTTGAGTAGTGCTGATGCTTGAGTAGTCCCGTTTAAGTCAATGAGACTGCTTCCATAAGGATTACTCACCTGAGCAAAGATTTCAGGGCTCACAGCTATTTATAACAGCAAGCTGCAATATGTATAACTTATTTCTTACTGGAATCTCTCTTAAGGGCAAATGAGCATGTTGTGAAATAATGCTACTGCTTAGTAGCAGAATCTCAATCACTGCTGCTGTTGTTCCCCCTGCATGGAGGGCTCTAAGTGCAGCACTTGTTTACAGCTTTTCTCCCCAAACCATTCCTTGGGGACATGCTCAGTCTTCAGCAGCTCTTGAGACAGTATTCCCAAGGTCTCTCCAACCCCTTGGCTCTACAGCTGTGGTATCCGGACAGTGACATACATTATTTATATCAGTAGGCGGTGTAGGACTTTTTTATTGCAAATATTTCTGCAATTTTTTAAGAATGGGTTTTACCAAACTCTTACTGAAAAATAGTTTTCTTTATCTTTACCAACTAAAATGAACTGGTTGGGGCTCCCCTCCATCTCCTTAAAGCAAGACCAGATATCTTTTTAAAGACCTGCTATAGCTCAAATAGAAATGATGGGCTTGATACTGGAATTACTGAGCGAGACTCTACGGACTTTGTTATGTAGAAGGTCGGACTAGATGATCAAAATGGTCCCTTCTGACCTCAAATTCTATGAATCTATATATTAAAAAGGAGGAAAATAAATGAATGATAACTACAGTATGAAAAGAGCAGTGTTCATGCCAAGGAAGCTCGAGAGCCTCTCTGATAATATTATTTCTGTTCTATTTGAACAATATATAGAATAATGGTAGCGAGAAACGTATCTTATTCTTGTGGCATCTCTCCTCAGCACAATATTTTCCCCTTTATAGAGCTTCTTGTGTCTCTCCCTTGTTAAATTTATCTTTTATTGTACTTCCCTGCATTCTATTTATTCATAGATTAATGTTGTTTTGAGGGGGGGGGGAAGACACCTTGCTTAGATTGTTTTATGAATTTCTGTGAACTGTAATATTCCTAGAACCTTAAGCAATAACTAAAGGAAGCTAAGTATCATGGGGTAGCCATGTTAGTCTGTATCCACAAAAACAACGAGGAGTCTGGTGATACCTTAAAGACTAACAGATTTATTTGGGCATAATTTTACCCACGAAAGCTTATGCCCAAATAAATCTGTTAGTCTTTAAGGTGCCACTGGACTCCTCATTATTTTTAAAGGAAGCTACTGGCTCAGGTAAAGATTAGACCTGTTAACAAGGGAGAAATTGAGCATGAAACACAAATATATGTAAGGAAATATGAAAATGCCTCCATTATCAGATTTTAATTGGTATATCCCTTAATGATTAAAATGAATAACGTTTTCCCCTTTTATAGCTCCTTAATTACTCAGTCTTTATAGACAATGAAGGATAATCCAACCCACCATCTAAACTTTTAGGGGAAGTTCCTCCCACTGAGATGTGCATGCAGAAGAGTTCTCCTATGCAGAGAATTCCCCCCTCCTGCACTGAAGAGTTCAGCTGCTTAAACAGGATCATTTCTTTCCTTCCTGGAGCCCCGTGGAGAGCACCCCATGGGTCCAGACACCAGACAGGTGGAGAAGACAGTTTGTACAGATGAGGATGGGAGTGGTCAGGCCAATGGCAGGCCTGGGAGGGGATGGAATGTGCATATTGTTTCTCCACCACCAGCCATACAGAGCTGATAATTCATTCTGAGATTGCATTGTCTTTCCAATTGCACTCCCACCAGGAGCAGCCATGCCCAGAGAAAAGGGCCACCATGGGGGCCAGAGCAGCTATGGAGGCACAGGACCTCCATGTGCTTATATTATGCTGTGGAGAAACCATTGCCCCACCTTTCCCATATAGAACAATGGTGAAGAACTCCATCTCCATGAGAGAGATTTACTCCCTGTGATCCCCTTTTAAGTGTTTTACTGTGAGAGGAGGAGATCCAACCTGTTGTGTTTTAGTCACAAGAAGAATTTGTAAAGGAATGCTTCAGCTATACATTTAAACACCAGTATTCAGAGACAACAGGACTGCAGAGAGGAGAAAGCTCATAATCTTAGACCAGAAGCTCCCATCCAGTGCAAAAAGGTCTCCCAAAAGGAAAAAAGGGTGTCACCAAATCCAGGGCTGGTGTTTGAGCCCATAGAAGTTCCTCCACATTAAACACCACACAGATGATGATCTGTAGGCATGGAACGGGTGTGTTACGTTTTAGGCATGGTGGTACTGAGCTAGGGAGCAACTTTGCTTATTGCCATGTGCTCCTCCAACCCCAACAACATATTCACATGGATTCGGCTGGAAACTTAAGAGTCTGCCCTCTTAAGGCAGGGGAGGACATAAGCTAAGCAAGAGACCATGGTGGCACAGCTCCAGAGGGAGACATTTTATCAGAATGGCTTAGAGGGCAGTGCAAAGGAGTAGGTATTCACAGGGATCCACAGGCTTGGTGCTTAATTTTCCTATAGCTAGTCAGGCTCCATGGGACCTGTAGACTAACCTTGTGATCTCAAACCATCTCCCATACCCAAAAGAAGAACATAGTGGCGATGGCACAAGATTGTCCTCAGTAAGATTTTTCAAGAAATGTTTCTCTTGATATGGATTTTTTTTTTTTTGTATTAGTGCATTTATTTAGCCCTCAGGGTGTTGCATAATTGATTATTTCATTTAAAAAAAGAAATGAATATATAATAGAGTTAAAGAAAAAATTACATATTTAACACTTTATTTCTTAGGCTGAACCCTGACATATCAACATGTAAAATCCTTGGCCTGCTCCACTGATTCTACACTGGATCTCAGGTCAAAGTTCAAACATCTTCCATATCTTTAGCTTTAGGAATTATAATCTACAGGCAGATTCTCATTCTTTCCTCTCTCCTGCAAGCATGGTCAAAATAATGGTATTTCTTACCTCAACTGGATGCCTCGAGGATTGTTTGGATTCAGTCATCAAACCAAGGTTACTCTTGAACATGACCCTTAAATAGTAATCATAAAAAATAATGAGAGCAGAACTCAGATAAGTCATTGTGACTAGGAGAACTGGAAGGCAAATGTCTAGTCAAATGGAACTCTTCTGTACGGAAACACTAGAGATCTTTGGGTTGTTTGAGACCAGCTGTGTGTGTTTGTTAATAAAAAGGAAAAGAGTGGATTTTTACGAAGGTAGTGGCCAATATTAGGAGATGGTAAAATCATGTCTTGCTCTAGTAAAATATATCTGGTGAAATCTCTAGCAAATGAATTAATACTCAACCACTCCAGATTAATTTACTTAGGTTCTTCTTCTGTGGGTGGGAAGCCTATTACAGGGGATGTTACAAGGAAAGCATCTAGCAGAGGAGCCCCCTGTCGCAGAAAAGGGGATAGCATAATGGGAAAAAACATTGGCAGTTTGGAGTCAGCGAGTCTCCAAGGAGCTGCAGTTTATGGAGAAATAAGCATTTGCTTACCCTCCAGGGGGGCCATCTCCTAACTACCCTGTGAAAGGATGTGTAGTAAACTCTGAAATGAACTTTGGAGTTGCCTTTCCACTATCTGAGAGTAGCCTGCATGGGGGACAATAGGGTTTAAACAGCCTAAAATGAACTAATTAACTAAAAATAAGTTACCAGACGTATCTAGCTGGCGTAAATTAGCTTAGCTCATTAAGATTTATAAAGCTGTGCTGATTTATGCTGGCTAGGGACTAGCCCTTTATTTGTACATTTCCCCCCATTTAACATACTTTCAAGCCATATTAAGACGACATGTTATAGAAAAAAGGAAAATACGGCCCACTCTTTCCTTTTACATTTTGGTTTCCTATCAGGATGCTGATATTTTAGGACTAGATTGTAGCATTTAACCACAGCCTTAAGCAGGCAACAACGCAGAGCCATGCTATCTGAGAGGTCACTTGGGGAGGCCTGTGCTCAGAGAGCATAAAGGGAGATCACACATTGCACCATCCATTGGGTTGTAGCATTTTGCTCCCCTCTCTAAAGCTGGCTAGTTCCTTCGACTGGTGCTGCGGGGAAGAAAAACCAGAGACTCACCTTTCCAATCCCTTTTGGGGATTTGCATCAAAAAGCACTAGGGTGACCAGACAGCAAGTGTGAAAAATTGGGACGGCGGTGGGGGGTAATAGGAGCCTATATAAGAAAAAGACCTAAAAATCAGGACTGTCCCTATAAAAATCGGGACATCTGGTCACCCTAAAAAGCACACAGAGGGAGCAATCACCACTTGTGTGCTGTAACAAGCAGAACACTTCCAGGGGGCAGCGCCTCTGACATGGTGACAGTTCTATGCTCTTTGTAAAGATAACAGCATGTGTTATTTCCCTCTTCACTGCTCCATTGCTTCTACATTGGAACCCAAGTCACAAAGACCCAGGTCATATAGAGGGAAATAGTGGGAGCTATGGCCTCACTGCTGATAGCCATGCTGTGACTTTCCCTCTAGTGTTCCAGGAGTGCAAGGGCTGGGATTGTGGCGTTACAGCAGAGGGGTCAGCTTTAATTTTGAACCAAAAACTCAAAATAATACTTTTTTATTGTTTTTCCTTTCCATTCAGTTTGATGACTACACTGCATAGGCTGTGAGTAATTACCAATACTTTTTAACAGTAATACATTCATCCTCCTGGAGAGTATATAGAGTTGCCTGCATTAAAAAATCAACACAAAAAAATGTGAATTATGCCTTTTTGTTCTTTCAAAGGCAAAATTGTCCTCTGAGTCATGTTGTAGGTTTTTTGTTTGTTTTGTTTTTTTGGGTGTTTGGTTTTTTTGTTATTGTTACCACAGTCTGAATGGCTGTTGAGTGTACTACCGTTTATCCACTTGCAGACATCCCAGGGATATCAATGGGAGTTCTTCATGAACTTTATATAGCTCTCCACACTAAAGAGAATTTTGCCCTTAATTTGGGTATTTTGAATGAACACCTCTGACTTTTAAAATCACAACCCGAAGCACTTGTAGCTATTTGAGGCTCTTTCATTTATTCAGCTTCAGAATTAGTAAGGCATTTGCTAACTATGGCATCATCCATGAAGCTAGACTTTAAAAGATTTACTATGAACTATCGATGTTTTTTCAAGAAAAAAAAATTAGGAAAACTTTAGTTGTCCAGAATAAAGCAGTGTGTTCAGTCAGTTAAACAGAGGGGGGAAAAGACTATGGGGAAAACTTATTTATGATAATCCTAAAGAAAAGAACCGACTGACTTGTTAAATTAAGCACTTGTATTACAACAATTAAGCTAGCAGCACTCTGTGCTTGCTTAAATATTTAAAATGTTACGTTAAAATGGTATGCGTCTCCCTCACACACAAAGAAGTCTGCTTTCCCCTCAGTCACGCATGCAACTCAGACACATTGTTAGATATTTGTTGGGTGTTAACACATACTAAACTTCCTCTGACTGTAGCCTGAACAGATATTCTTTATGTAGCTTGCTGTAAATAATTCCCAGAAGGCTTTAAGCGACTCTCATTGTGAAAGTATTTGTAACTTTTAGAATAAAAGTAGTTACTACTTTTTAACTTTTGTGATTACAGTATAGGAGAGGTAAGAAATTGAAATTCTATTAAAGTATTTCTGATGTAGTAATTGGGAAAATATGAAATTCATTTTAGCTTTTAATCAGTAAAAGTTATTATATAGAGAGTAATCCCATTTGGAAGCATATATTATGGTGAAGAGAGACAAGCATGATATTGTTGTCCCTTTGGCCCGAGGAGCTAGCCAATATTCACGGCCTTACAGGGTAGGAGGAGAAAATGTTAATATGAATCAGGTATTTCTTTGGTGTAATCTTGTTTATTTGCAAAGAACGTACACAATGTCCTGTTTCCCTGAGCACAGTAGAAACAAACAGCCTGGAGTTTCCTTTCTCCAAAATCCCCCTGTGCCCCTGCAGCGAGCCCTGTACGCAAGAAGCTCCATATCTCAGCCTTCTCTCAAGGTTTCTTCTCCAGGCTTTCTCCTCTTAACACCCACAGCCTGCAAACCATACTCCGAGTCCCTGCATTTTCAGTCAGGGAAATTCCTGTTAAACTGCCTGGAATAGTTCCACTTAAGTCTAGCAATGTGGGATAAGGAATAGCCTCCATTGTTTCCAGCTGTCTCGCTACATAAAAGGGCTTAATTATTTCTTCCTTTTAGTTTGAAAGAATGCTTTAGCAAGGTCTGTGATTATCTTTGGATCAAAGATTCACTTGATGGAATCCATTAGAACCTTCCAGCATAACAAATTTATTTGAGTTACTTCCTGATTTTTCTTAAGACCAACAATAAATATGATATTTGTCAAATTGTCACACTAAAAAAGGAAGTAAAGATATCCTGTTGACACAGTGGCAGAATATCATGCTGCAGTACAGGAAAAGCAGATACATGTGTAGTTTGCAGATCTGTGTCCTGCAAAGCTGGAATAAAAGCACATGGAGATAGCAATGGAAGTAGCATGCTTAGTGTCCATAAAGAATGAGGATACTATGTACTTAGGTACTGTTCTAAAGCCCACTGAAGTCTATGGAAAGACTCCTATTGATTTGAGAGGGATTTGGATCTGGCTCTTACTGTACTCTGCAGATAATCCATACCAATAATATGCTCTCCAGAAGACAGTTGTTCAACTTGTCCATCCAGTCACAAATAAGATGGTGGCTTAGAAGCTATAAGAGAACTAGGACACGTAATTAGTCAAGAGTTGGGGGAGGAGATTTCCCTAGGGGAAGTGAGTTAAACTCAAAATTCATCCCTGCATCAGTTGCCATTTAAAAAAAAAAGTGCAAGAAAGGGAGGATGGAGACCCAATGTATTTTTGGCCAGATATCAATGTGAGAGATAATGCTGGTGAGACAAGCATTAATGCCTATGCAATTTTACCCTTTCTGGAGAAGGTAAAACAAATATAATAGCATGGCTCCTGGACAAACTTTGCTGGCAGATATGACACTGAGCTTGAAGAGCAATGCAGAAGAAGTGGCTCATTGCAGTGCCACCATGTTTGGGAATTAGTTTCCTTGCAGATGCTCAGATGCCTAGGTTGTATCAACTTCCCTATCTGCATATTTGTGTATGTTCGGGAACTTCTCAAGATCCCTTCTAGAGCTAGGTAAAACTTGGTTTTCTCATCCCTCACACGTTCTTGAGATTTTAGAAATTTTCCTTTCCTGGCTTGGGATAAATATGAGACCATCCCAGAATAGCTAATAGCCCAGTGGTTAGTGCATTCACCAGGGCACTATATAATTCAGATGATGATTTGAGCATGGGCCCCCACTCCCCACTTCCCAGACCAGCAGTGTCCTAGTCACTGTTCTGTTGGCTATCCTGGGGTCAGGGTTTCACTCTCTGTGTGTATTTAAATAAAAAACTTCAAAACAAAACTCCAAAATTACAGTCACAATGAGGACAAATCATGGATACAAAAAGAGACCAGCCAAACTCACCCCACCCCAGACTCTTTGTTCTCAAAAGTAAAAGGTCAATTTGGAATCCTAGCCCCACCGCCATGCTGACCACCACTCCACCAAACTCATTTGTTTTTTTTTCTCTGCCATTGCCAGCAATCGAATGAGTGCACAAATAGTGTGGGCTAGAGGTTCAAGTGAGTTGTTCTGTGCCTAAAATCAGCTGAACAGCAGCTTTGAGACAGAGTATAAAACCTCTGCATTAACAACTGCCAGCTTCTCAAAGAAAATATGCTGCAAATGTCTGACCTTCCTTATCAAGAAAGATGCCGAATCCTATGGTGCGTGAAAACGTCCAAGAGCCAGTTCATAAGTCTGGCCGCACAACAGTGGGACTTGTAGCTTTGCAAGCATCAGCTCCCAGCTGTGGACAATAAAGGAGCAGAATAATAAAATGTGTTCCATTGTCTCCTCTGATCCAGAGCAGGCTTCCTGGCAGCAGCCTTTATCTGCGTTTCCCTTGAAAGTTACCTCGGACATACCAAGTACCATGAAATATCAGCCACTGTGAAGGGAACTCTTATTTCAAAGGTACAGCAATCACTCACTGAGACAGTCTTCTGGACAATTCAGTAGTACTGCCAAATGGTATTCTGAAAATTATTCCTTAAGAACCCCTTGGCATAATGCTCTACTTAACTACGAGTCACCAGGCTGGAATGCTGTTGCCTGAATTTGCCAATAGTCAGAAGATACATCTTAATGCAAGTTGTATGCAAGAGGGAGCCTGCAGGGCTGTTGCAGGAAAAAAAATATGTTTTTTATGGGCTGCATCCCTTTTTCCCCTACCAGTTACCCCATTTCTTTACCTGTGACATTTCCCACGAATGCTCGAAAAGAAGTGGCTATTTCCTATCTCACCACATGAACCCTATGAAAATTTAAAAAACAAAAACACCAACATCAAGAAATCATCAGAGAATACCATCCTCTACCCTTCTTTTAACTGGTATGTAGACTATGCATCTCTTCACTAGGTTACATTTATTGCCCCAGAGCATCTTAAAAAAAACAACCCTGTCAATTTGACCTACCATTTTCTAGGACTGGATAGACACATGCCATGTAAATACAAAGACATAACAGAAATGTTTTACTTATCACCACCCTTTCTGCCAACATCAGGGTCTATCTCTCCCATTTCATCACCTTAACCTGGATGGAGGCAAACCTCTTCTCCCAGTTCAACTCAGCAACTGAATCACCACAGAAGATTAGGCCTAAAATATCTATAACCCCAGGGCTCATAATTTGCAACTCCTCTGGACGAGCAAAAGAGCACCTCAAAATCCTCACCCACAGAGCCTTGTTCTTCACTACTCCAGCTGCTAAATGTTTAAGATGTCAAAAAGTCCGTACCTTTTGTACTGCCTGGAACCACTGTGACATCATCCATGGGTGAAAATAGTCATTCACAGAGTAAAAGTCATCTCCCCCTTAATCCATGTATTTAAGACCTGAAACCCCTGATATCACAGGCTGCCCACAATAAAGGACCCAAAGAAAAAGAATATAACAATGGACTCAAAGGACAATCTTGCCTTACCCCAGTATGTATCTGTATAGCCTCTATTCTTTACCCATTTACGAAAGGAATACATAGTGCATGAAATCTGTACAAAATCTGTAGCCAATTAAGAATCTGTGAGGGAATACCAGACTGAGACAGGACCAATCATAAGTAAGGCAGTTTCACTCTATCAAAAGCTTTGGCCTGATTCAAGGCCAACACATAACCCTACCATTCTCACAGTCACCATGTTCACCCATTTTCAAATACATCCCACAATTTACACAAGATCTGCCATTGTATGACTTTCAACTGCATTAGACTGACTGGATTGCAATAATTTCCCTGCTATTTTCCCCTCCCTCTTGGCTTGAATGGAAGTCAAAATTTTATAATCCATGTTCAAAAGAGGAATAGGCCTCAAATTCCAGATAGCTGAAGATCCCCTTTTTTTGGAAGAAAACAAACAAAGAAACAAACCAACCAACCCTTTCCTCAGCTTCTGACTCTGATGGTAACATAGATGGTAATACAATGATACCTCACACTAAAATAACAGAAACCAGTAATAATACCCTTCCCAGCCACAGTTCTCATACTGCTTAAGTATAAAACAGTAACCCTGTACCATCATAAGTATCAGTCCCTATGAATCAAAGAAGGTCACCTTCTTGTTAACTGGTTCATTATTCTCAACGAGAGGGCCTCCTGAGTCCCCAGATCCTGATCCCAACTCTAATGGTTCTTTCTCAAGTTAATCAAACTCTATAACCTTTGCCTTCTTTTCCCCCAATAAATGCATTTGTAACATCTTTTTCTGCTCTTCCTTGTCTGCAACAACGCCTAATACAGAAAAACGGTTATCTGTTGGAACAGATAATGCTGTGTGATTCAGATAGTGGTGGCCACCTTCACTCTCCTTGGATCCCCTCATTCCCAGTCTGATTTCAAGAAAAACTCTCCCATTTCTGAAGCACAGCACATCAAAATCTGCTCCCCAACAATAGAGTCTGCCATACATGTAGCCTGCCAATTCCTCCCAGGTAACTGGGATTCCTAAAAAAAAAAAAAAAAACAATTATGCATGTGGATGTTCCTTCCACAGTTTCTCTTTTCCCCTCCCTGTCTCTGACTGCCTGCCCCACATTACCAGTGTTCATGTCCCCATCTGTGTCATCCTGACTCTTAATGGTTCCCACTCTCTCATTTCTTCCCAGTCCTGTATCAGTAAACAAGGCAAGTCCTTCCCCCAAAAGCAGAAAGGCCCTACCACTTCAAATGGGGCCTTCATTAATCTTTGCAGGGCTGCTTGGAATCCTCTGATGGTTGGCCCCGGGAAAGATACTTGTGAGACTGGGAATGATGTCTTCCCCTATTGTGCCAGGCCTCCGGGAACTACCACTTTTCCCACACATATTGCATCTAATGAAGTCCCTGCAGTCCTCAGTCTTGTGTGCATTAGAATCACAGCGTATGCACTTCCTCACACCACAGCCCACACTAAAATGCTCTGTAGAGCCACAGGTAAAACAAGTGTTTGGCTATCCAGGATAGCCCTATTCAGAACCTAAGTAAAATATATTGGAGAGATGTTTCACTGTATTATTTACCTGGAAAAGTTCAGTGATGCCTTTAAAATTCACCATTCCAAACCCTAAATTGATCAGAAGCTTTACCTGGAGGCTGTAACACTTTAGCATATTGTGAAACCCAGCGCAGAACATCTGCAAAATGTATATTTTCATTGCAGAAGTGTCACAGGCTTAATAGCAGGTTGGAATAAAGAAACATCTACTATGCCATCCCATTCCCTACACCTCTTCCTAATTCCAAACCATTCCCAGAAAAATTCCATTTCACTGTAGGACTAAAAACTGACATCAAAATTCTCTGTTACCTGGCAGGTGTATCACAGCTTTCAGTTGTGCCGTCAAGAATCCTAAAGATTTTAACAAGAGAGTCCCAACAACAAAATTCCAAGCAGCACATGTGTCTATTTCCCCTGTGTAGTACAACTGAATCACATATCTGTGCCAATGCATCCTAGGATAATGCTTCCATTGGGAGGAGTCTTACCCAGAAGATCAAGCCTCGTCAGCTGTGACTGCTGCATAGGACTTCTTCCTAGGTGACCTCTCAGAAGATCCAGGGCTGGAAATAGACACTTCAAGTCCTCCTTGTTTGTCACTATTTCTTCAATTGCTCGCTCATGACAGATCTTTGTGCCCCTGTATCAGCACTGGGACTCCTCTTTGTTTTGAAGAAAAACAAAAGACGCCACTTTAGATTCTTAAATATATATATATATATATATATATATATATATATATATATATATATATATATATATATATATAGTAATAGCAGTAGCAGTAGCAGATGGGCCATATGCCATTGTAGGCAACCTCACATTCCATCCCCTCCATAAACTTATCAAGCTTAGTCTTGAAACAAGTTAGGTTTTTTTGCCCAGACTGCTTCCCTTGGAAGGCTATTCCAGAGCTTCACTCTTTTGATGGTTAGAAGCCTTTGTCTAATTTCAAGCCCAAAGTTGTTGATGGCCTGTTTAAACACATTTGTTGTTGTGCCAATATGGGCCCTTAAATAACTCCTATTCATAGACAGTGCACGACTCCTGTATAGCAGGTAGTTCTGTGTACTTTTAAAATACGTCTTTATTGAAATGAGCATACAAAGTGCATTATAGGGATTCCTGCTCTGTTGCCATATCTAGTGGGATTTCTAATTTTTTAAATTATTATTACAAACATTGGCTCCAATCAGAAAACACATGCACATGAGTCACATTAATTATGTGTTTCAGAGTAGCAGCCGTGTTAGTCTGTATCCGTAAAAAGAAGAAGAGTACTTGTGGCACCTTAGAGACTAACATCTCTGCCATGTACATTGGCCAAACTGGACAGTCTCTACGCAAAAGAATGGAAGAGGTGGAGTGGGGGCAGGGCCAGTATGTGTGTGTATATATATCTCCTCAATATATGTTCCATTCTATGCATCCGAAGAAGTGGGATGTAGCCCACGAAAGCTTATGCTCAAATAAATTTGTTAGTCTCTAAGGTGCCACAAGTACTCCTATTCTTTTAATTATGTGATTAGTCTCATTAGATATCACTGGGTTGAGTTCACTCAGGTTCTTCAAGGTACTCAGATATGTAAATGTTTATAGAATTAGGGACTATGTTTATAAAATAGATCTCACACAGTAACTACAGTTGTTTCTAACTACATATCGGGTTTTATTTCATACACCACACCCAATACTATGGCGTCGGAGTTCTTAAACTGAGTGCTATTATACTACACTGTGACAATTTCTGACATTTTAATGGCAACTGCTAGGTCTATGATATAGTTATATCACAAATTAAAAAGAATAATCCCTCCCTAATTAGCTCACATCCAGTACACACAGCCTAGTCACCATCATTGTGCTCTAGTTCCTTTGTCATTTCAGCAACTCTTTACAAAATGCACCAACACTCAAGAATATTTTTCGGGCAGTGGTATCATGGAAACTCAGCTATCCCCTACATTACTATTCCTTCTGCAAGGAATTCTGAGACAAAAAGGATTTAGGTGTTTTTAGCTCCCTAATATTCAAAATGCTGTTGCACAATCCTCTTTCTGGAGTTTGGATTTTTTCTTGTACAGTTGATTTACTCTTACAAATGGATTGCATATTTTCTGCTTCATCTCCACAAATAACACCAGATCCTCCTGTCACTATTCCTGCCTCCCCTTTCTCCAGGGGTGAAAGTAACTACATACACTTACCGGTACGGGGCCGCAGCCAGGGCCAGCTCCCAGAAGGGGAGGGGCCTCGGGCGGAAGGGGCTGGGCTGAGTGTAAGCATCCCCCAGCCAACCCTCCCAGGCCGCCTGGCCTGCGCTGCCCTGGGCTGCAGTGGCGATTTAAAGGGCCAGAGCCCCGGGCAGTTGCTCCCTTTGCCCCCCCTACCGCCTATCGGTGGCCGAGGGGGCAAAAAGGGCAGGGACGTTAAAGCGCTGCAGGGTCCTTTGCCATGGCAGTGCTTTAACGTTGCTGTGCCCCCCCACCCCCGTCAGTGGCCCTGCTGGTAGGGCCGCCAATGTGGGGGGGGGGCAGCAACATTAAAGCGCTGCCGCTGCAAAGGACTGTCCTTAAAGCGCTGCCCCTTTTGTCTCCCCTGTCTGTGGCCCTGCCGGTACGGACCCTACCAGCAGGGCTGCCGATGGGGGAGGCAAAAGGGGCAGGGACATTAAAGCAGTGGGCTGCATACGGGCCGGTGCGGGTTCTTACCGGTACGCTGTACCGGTCCATACCGGCTCACTTTCACCCCTGCCTTTCTCTCAGGTTCAGAGCTACACTGGACTAGAAATAACTACCTAGCAAATGGGAATTTCTGAAGGAAATAAAATAAAAGAAAAGAAAACAGAAAAGTCCAGTTTATTTAGGTCACAGTTCAGGACACCTGCACCTGTATGCCCCCTCTATGGTTTACCAAGGGTACCCTTTCTAAGGCTTCTGGCACCCCAGTGATCACCTATCTTGAATGGAGATACATGTCTCTCTCTCCCTCCTGACCAGGGTATGTCCAGACTGGACAGTTCCAGGCTGCACTGTAAATTCCCCAGCAAGTGAGACTGCCTGAGCAGCCTGCTTTGCTTTTCTCCTCAGAGGCTATAAATAGAATAATTGTTCACAGTTATAAGTTGCCAGCTTTTCCTAAGCAAGCACATTCACTCTTAAGGTGAAAGTATTACAGAGAAAACATTAAAAACAATAAAAACCTACATGCACGTTAATAAGCTTACCAGAGATCATTCCAATTGCAACAAGGACTCTGGTAGGAGTCAGTCCTTCAAACCCCACCAAGGGTTTTTTCTGTGGTCACAAGTTAAAAGCTATTAGCTCAGAATTGTCACACCCATGATTCTCTGAGTCACTCCTTTATACAGTTTGGGCCTCTGGTCTTTTCCTCACATAACAAGTGGGCAGCAGACAAAAATCCCCTCCTGATGGCAAAGTTTCAAAAGGCTGAGATCTTGAATAACCAGGGGGATACATTTGCATTTTAATACAGTGAACTCATAAGATACTTAAACGTAATTCAGTAAGGTTTTCCAGTATATTGCAGGAAATTCCCATATCTGTCACAATTTATTTTTGATTTTAGCAAATAGGAAATATGTTGTCAACAACACAAGGGCATCTGCCAAACTGTACACTGCTCACTGGCCAAAATTCAAAACTGATTTTAACCTTAACTCAGAGGACCAAATTTAGAGGCAATGAGTAAAAAGGGTATAAGTTACACAGTAGTAAAGGATCTAGTCTAGATAAGAGGTAGGAAGACTGTGTATATTCCATCATTTTAGATTCCTTTACATGAATTTAGATTCACCTCTGCATTTGGCCTTTTGCACTTTGATATATAATTTATCTTATAAATATAATGCTATAAAACTATATTTGTAATATTGGAAAAAGCCAAAGCTATATTATTTGTATATTTAAACAGAAAAACTATGGTTAAAAATATTATATCAAAACTTAAAATATTAACAATTTATGCTAAACATACTGTATAATATAAAAATAGGTGGCCAAGGTAGATAGTAATTAAAAACATGCATTATAAATGAATTTGATTTAGTGAAATACATTTTGACACAGCAGTTGTTTCTTGTCAGTTCAATGACTTTTCCTCTGGGGATATTTCTCCTAGCTATAATGTACGTGCTTCAAATGATAATCTGTTTATACACAGAGATGTTTTTTGTCTGAATGCATGCAAAGTTTTATAGGAGCTACAGTTTTGAGGTTTCATAGTTTCGAGCCATCAATGGTGGATTTTAAAGCTGGTTATGTTACAGAATGTCATGTGTGGTAAACAAGACAGAAAAATAAGAGTTTAATCACAAATGTAATGTAGAAATAAAATGAACTCTATGACACGAGGTCTAATCTTAACTATGGGTAGGTAATGCGTCTACTTCAAATAAAATTGTGGTCTCTTCTTCAACACGCTCCTCGAACCCCTCAAAGAAAACAGTTAATCAAATAATTGTGACATGGAGTGTTTGTGGAGAATTTGTATACAATGCTGCCCAAGGGAAACATGAGGAACAGTTGGGGGCACGGAAGTGTTGAGAATTATGCCAAACTGTGTTAAAAGGAGTTAACTGATGTGATGTATGAACACAGTCTGGTTAGAGTACACAAGAAGTGGTTTGTCTCAGACATTTCTTTCAGCTGCTAACTCAGACTTTCAGTATATTATGTTTAAGTATGTATATCTAAACATTGCTCAGACAAGTAGTAATTAGGTCACTGAATGGTGAAGGAGACAAAGCCCATGGATTTTCTCACACATCAGGAAGTAATTACAAAAATTTCCTTGACTGAGACTCAGAAGATTTCAATGTTTGGGAGAGAAGGGTTACCTGGAAGAAAATTTTGAACATGTATTGTAAGACTAAAAGAGCTTTCCAGTTCTCCGTGGTTGATGTGAACAGTCTGTTGTCTTTCTTGCATCTGATTAAGTCAACATACTAAAAAGGCTAAGAAACTTTTAAAAGTAGAGATGGGCTGAAGCCACATAATTCAGATGCAAGTAGGTGTTCAAAGTCCATTAAGTCCCTGGTGGTTCAGTCCATCATAATGAAAGGAGCCACTTGTGAAATTTGGATCTGGGTTCCAATTTCCATTTTCCTATTGTTCAAGGCGGTTAGGTTTTGGGAAAGGCTACTCTCCAACACTGAGTTTGGGTGGGAAGGAGGGAGTTAGCATGCAGAGTTCAAAACCATGAGAACTCCATCAGCTCCTTAGAAGGAAATTTAGAGAACAATTCAGCATTGTGCAGGGGAGGTATGTTGGAGGGTTCAGTTCTCTGGATGGAAATCCCAGCTGGAATTCTAGCAGTATCAGAGGTGCCGACTCCGTGGGTGCTCTGGGGCTGGGGCACCCACGGGGAAAAATTAGTGGGTGCTCAGCACCCACTGGCAGCCAAGCTCCCCTTACCTCCCCCCGCCCCGAGTGCGCCGCATCCCCGCTCCTCCGCCTACCTCCCAGTGCTTCCCCCCGCCTCTGCCAAACAGCTGTTTGGAGGTGTGCTGGGAGGGAGGGGGAGGAGTGGGAACGTGGCGCGCTCAGGGGAGGAGGTGGGGAAGAGGCGGGGCAGGGATTTGGAGAAGAGATTGGAATATGGGCAGGGAGGGGGCGGAGACTTTGGGGAAGGGATTGGAATGGGGGTGGGGCAGGGCCACATGGAAGAGGTGGAGAGGGGCAGGGCCAGGTCGAGCACCCAGGGGAAAGCAAGGAAGCCGGTGCCTATGAGCAATATTCCTTCTAGCTGAAGCAGTAACTACTGCCCTCACAGAGGGTGTCACATGCTGATAGATTCATATCCAGCCAGTTCTGAAACAAGGGGTTGGAGGGGAGGGAGAAATGAAAGGAACAGGTCCCCACACATACTTTGCACCTCCCCACTTACCTTCAGAAAGTTAACACCTGCAGTGCACAGAGAGAGTAGGGGCTGTTTACCCCCATGGGATTCCAGGCAGCTACTAGGCATGGTTTGTGTGTAGCTCCTTGTGCTCTCTCTCAACTTGGCCACCTGCTGACCAATCAGCCAGAATCTGGCCCTGGGTTAATATTTCCACTGTCTGGCCATGACACGGATTGTTATACCACTGATTCTGTGTAAACAGCTACTTGGACTGACTTATACAGTAATCTTCCTAAAGCTACAATTATGATACACATGGTGTTTTTTTGTTTGTTTTTTAACATAGAGCTGTGGGGATAGGAAGGCAGGCATGTAGGAACATTATCACAGTCTGATAGTGATTTGGTAGTTAATCACAATAGTTTTTCTTCTGGTCTTGCACCTGCTTCAAAGAAAAAAATATCTTTTCAAGCCAACTATGGCCTTAGTCCTGGAAAGAGAACTGCTGGACTGCACCTGTATATTTTCACCTGATTGGGGCCTAAATTGTTTCAGAGCCACTTAGATCCAGAAAAAATAAAAGAGTGTATAAGGCACTATTTCAAAACTACACTACAACTTCACAAGATTTAAATCAATGGGCCTGTACTCTCCATAATAAACAGAGAGTGAGGTTTTCAAAAGCACCCAACAGAGTTAGTCATCCAACTTCCTTAGGCACTTTTGAAAATCTCCCTCTCAATCTATTTGGCCATATGTTTTTAGGGGGATCCACATAAATAACTGTCAGCCTAGATCTGCATGACCGAGATGAGTGCTGATCCCCTTTGGCTGACTGATATAGTGGAACCTGCTATTTTTCTCATCTCATATAATTTGTGTAGGACATTGGTATTTGGTGCATCACACGTATTTTAAAAACTTTGCAGTAGATTTATGGGTTGTTGTTCTGTTTGTTTTTCTAGTTGGATATACAATGAACGATCTCATTTTTGAATGGCAAGAAAAGGGAGCTGTACAGGTAGCAGAAGGGCTCACTCTGCCACAGTTTCTGTTGAAAGAAGAGAAAGATTTATGTTATTGCACCAAACATTACAATACAGGTAGGAGAGTTTATTAGTCCATTACAACTGGAAAGACAGCTGCTGCTATTTTCTGTTGTTTTAAATACATCATTTAATTCATCTGAAGGTTATAACACTACAAAACACACACAGAATACCATGCCCTTAAAGCAACAACATAATGAAACAAAACAGTTGCCTGATGGTTGAAAAGATTTCTAAATTTTATTATAAAAGTTTATTTAGGAAAGATAGACACCTGAAATACATTAGTTATGCAGAGATGGGTCAGCCAGTATGTCAGCCAGGCTTCATTGTTCTGCAAGTGACTATGAGGGCAGAGCCTTGCACCTGTGTGGAGCCGCATTAACTTCAGTGGGGCTTCACGTGGGCACAGGGGTCTTACTGCATAGAGTCCTTTGCAGCATTATGGCCTTATACTCCATCACCCCAAGAATTATTTGTGTCCCAGGAGTTAAATCTGTATATAGAAAATACTAGGCATTGCTTTTTCAATAATAAAAGTATAGAATAGTCATTCTTATTTATTCTTTGTCATTGTATAAAAATGTGACTGTCCAATTCTCAATCCACAAGTACCGTCTTTATTAAAAATACACATAGCAAAAGCTAAAAACCCCAGGATTCCACCCTCACTTTTTAAAAATTTCATTTAAATAAATAAATAAATAAATAAATAAAAACACCAATAAGGTTTGTCCAGTATATTGCAGGAAATTGCCATGTCACAATTTATTTTTGATTTTAACAAGTAGGAAATATGCTGTCAGCAGACTTTATTCCTCACCCTCACAAGTTCCAGCTTGTGTCCCTCGTCTGTACTCCTATAGACGATACCACTGTGCTTTTAGTAAATTAAGTATTATTGTTCTTGTTATTACTAATGGGGAAACTGGAAAAAAAGATAACCTGCTGAGGCCCAAATGTGGGATTCAATCGCCGACAAAGACTTCAAGTCTTTGAGGTCCACGCTAAAATTATTCATGCAGGAAAAACTATTGTGGGATTCAATTCCTTTAGTGGGGGGGGGGGGAGGGAGCCCTAACTTCTTTATTTGTGATGGAAATAATTTTCAACAATTAACGTGAGAGAACACCCAATTTGTGTGGGATGTAGTTAATTTTGGGAGATGAATCACGTCCTTTCAAATTATGGACTTCTGAGAAGTATGGCGCAAAATTAGGGTTAATATTTTGGGTCACCTAAATATGTTGACTGTTACTTAATGGTTCCTTGGAGGAAGGGGTGTAGTGGGGGCAGGCCTGGGGCGGGGGTCGAGCACACACACACACACACACCAGGTAGAGAGGAAGTTGATGCCTATCCATTCTAGACTGAGGAGCAGCCCATAGGCAACTGTGGGGAGACTGCATTACATCAGGAAGCATACTGTTCCCCAGCACAAGCAGAAACCGGGCAGCACAAAGATAACTTAAAAAGTCACCTTTGTGTCCACTCCCCCCAGGCTGTGCCTTCGGGACACACCTCTCAGGAGGTCCAGCTCATGGTCTAGCCTGGAAGCTTTATTTTGTTTTCCAGTCTTCACCATGGGGTTAATTCCATAAGACTGGAAGATTTTTTGTTTTTTGGAGGATGGGGGAGGTTGTTTTAGTCCTTACATCTTTGTCTTCCCTTTTCTACAGTGGGTATCACTGTTGTGTGGGCAATAATAGTCGCTGGCAAGAGAATGTAATAACCCGAGAGTTTCATTTCGATCCATTATGTTATGCTAATATGTGATCACTTATGTGCAGTTTGCACTTGAGGACTCATTGTTTATCTAGGGCACTCAATGTGAATCTGTGCACTGATACTCCATCAAAAACATATTATCAGGAAATCATTTTTGAAAACTAAAACCTCTCACTCAAGCATACATCAGAGTAGATTAAAAGGGTTATTAAAAAAAGATGCTTCACAACTGCAGATAGCATTTGTTAACTGCCCAGCTATCATTTCAATCTAGATGTAGTTACAACACAAGATATGAAGCTCTTTTCTGTGGGCTGGTCTACACTAAAAAGTTAGATCGAAGGAAGCCACCCTAAGTCGACCTGTTAATGTATGTGTCTACACTAACGGGTCCTTTGCGCCGACCTAAGTCGCTTCTAATGTCGACTTCTGTAATCCATTTCTGCGAGAGGCATAGTGAGAATTCGATTTTCATGGATCGACTGCGAGGTAGTGCAGACGCAGTGTTGTGCAATTCAACCTAATTGGCCTCCAGGTGGTGTCCCACAATGCTCATCTGTGACCACTCTGGAGATCAGTCTCAACTCTGCTGCACTGCAGCCAGGTACACAGGAAACAGCCCCTCCCCTGCTAAAGCCCCAGGAATTTTTGATTTCCCATTTCCTGTTTGATCAGCATTGGGAGCATGCCAGCTTGAGCACAGCTGATCATGGAGACTACATTCCCCAAACGTGCTCCAGCCTGGTCTGCACAAGAGCTGGTGGATCTTATCACTGTGTGGGGAGAAGAGTCTGTGCAGGCAGAGCTCCGATCCAGCAGAAGAAACGCTGACACCTATGCAAAGATTGCTTGTGGAATGGGGAGAAGGGCTACACGAGGGACACACAGCAGTGCCGTGTGAAAATAAAAGAACTTCGCCAAGCATACCAGAAGGCAAGGGAGGTAAATGTGATTCTCGGGGGTGACCCTACCAGCACCCCCACAAGCAACGTGGACACCTCACAAGTGTGTGAGTCTAAGGACAACAAGGAGGATGATATGGTGTAGGAGGAGGAGGAAGAGAATGGGAGACAGGTGAGTGGTGGATCCATTCTCCCCGAGAGCCAGGAAATATTTTTACCCTGGAGCCCTGTGGGTCACAGGACATCACGGTGGCCGACCATGATGCCAGGGAAGGCACCTCTGGTGAATATACAGTTACAATCAAAGTCCAGTTAAACTTTAGTGGGCACATACATTCGGTGGTATTGCATGTTTACTGTGAAGAAAAAGTGAGGTACTGTGGTTCTCTGCTTACAAGAGGCCGCTCCAGAAAAGACTGTTTATGTGAACTTGGATAGCCCGGGAATCCTCCATGGATAGCTCTAGGAAACTTTCATGGAGGTACTCTGCAATCCTTTGCAGAAGGTTTCTGGGCAGAGCAGTCTTACTTCTTCCACCAGGGTAGGACACTTTCCCATGCAACTCCTGAATAAATTCTGCTGGCATCATTGCAGTACACAGCATAGCAGGATAAGGACCAGGTCTATACCCAGACACTTGCAGCATCTCCTTCATTTCCACCTCTGTTACCCTCAGGAGACTGATATCACATAGGGTTGCCTAGGGGAAACGGGGGAAGTTCTCATTAAAAGTGCTCTTACAAGAAAAAAAGGGGGGGGCATATAGACCCACCCCACCCCCAGACATTCTGGATCGCCAAACCACACGGCCGCTAATGTGCCTTTACTGTGCTCAGCATGGGTCGGCAAGTAGTTTAAAGTGGCTGATAAGGGACTGTGGCCCCTCATGAGAGATTCTGCAATTTGGGAGTGAAAACGTTCCCCCCCACACTCCATTTGTAAACAATTTCTCGTGGTGCTATGGAGAAGGGCCATTGTTTGACTAGCTACCTCTGCTCCTGACATGAGCCTGCCATAAACGTCATTAAAAGTGTGGTCAACCATGACCAGGGTTGGGGCTACTCACCATGGCTGGAACAGCAAAACGGCACAGTGAATGGTTACGGATTCTGATTATGTTATGGCTTACACCTAGTGTAATAAGGGTTTTTTTTTATTTTATTTATGTACAACGGCTCCTTTATTTTTTCCCATGACTGACAGCTGGAAATGTGTCCTTTGGCATGTCATCAACATCTGAAAGCAGACTTTTGCTGATTAGAAGGAGGAGATAGAGAATGCGGGAGTACATGTTCACCATGATAATGAATGCCTCCGGGACAGCTGACACACAGCTGAGAGCATGGACGATTTCACTGTCCAAGAAGTTAGATATGGACATGGAGAGCAGGAAAGCTTCCAATGAGCAAGAGCGTGTGGCACAGGATGAGATGCTCTGTTTATGAGGGACCAAGCAGACATGTTGAGGCATCTGGTTGAACTGCAGGAACAGAAGGAGGGTAGAGTCCCTTTGCTGGCTGGTGGACAGCCAGCCAGCATCACCTGGTGCAGAATCACCCTCCCCCAAGTGTTCCCTGAGGCATGGGTGAAGAGTCCATTATCCCTTTCACTTAACTCAGGGGGAAGGTACAAGGAACAGAAGGCGCCCATTCGCAGACCTTTGATGGTCTGGAATGCGATGTTATGTTACACAGATGAAAATGTTTCTCCTGTTCCAACTTTACAACCCCTTTTCCC
Source organism: Emys orbicularis (assembly GCF_028017835.1). NCBI lineage: Eukaryota > Metazoa > Chordata > Testudines > Emydidae > Emys > Emys orbicularis. The sequence continues at coordinate 76,381,493 of NC_088687.1, read as the reverse complement.
CAAGGTTACCTTTTTTTCTGTTGTCCCTCTTTACTTTGTTTGTTAAATAAAGTAAATGGATTCGAGAAATAAATGTTCTTTATTGAGTAGAAGCAGTGGGCTTGGGCAGGGGGTTGGCTTTACAGGGACAGTGATACAAGCCAGGTCAAGGTTTGGAAAAGCACAATGCAGACAAGCAGCTCACATTACTGTGACTTATTATTGAAACGGCTTTTCAAAGCCTTGCGGATACACAGCACCCCTTGCTGTGCTCTTCTTATCGCTCACGTGTCCGGCTGCTCAAAAACGGCTGCCATGCGATCCGGCTCAACTTCCCACCCCTGTGGAAAATTCCCCCCTTTTTTTCCCCACAGATATTATGGAACACACAGCAGGCAGCTATAACCATGAGGATTTTCTTTTCACTAAGGTCCAACCTTGTTTTAAACTTCTCCAGCACCCCTTTAAACAACCAAAGGCACATTCAATCACCATTCTGCACTTGCTCAGCCTATAGTTGAACCATTCCTTATTGCTGTCCAGACAGCCGGTGTATGGCTTCATGAGCCATGGGAGCAAGGGGTAAGCTGGGTCCCCCAGGATAACTATCGGCATCTCAACATCGTCAATGTTCATTTTGTGGTCTGGAAAGAAAGTCCCAGATTGACGCTTTTTGAACAGACCAGAGTTCCTAAAGATGTGCGCATCATGAACTTTTCCCGACCATCCTACATTGATGTCGGTGAAACGCTCCCTGTGATCCACCAGCACTTGCAACGCCATTGAAAAGTATTCCTTTCAGTTTATGTACTCTTTGGCAAGGTGGTCTGGTGCCAAGGTGGGGATATGCATGCCATCTATCGCCCTACCACAATTAGGAAACCCCGTCACGGCAAAACCATCCACTATGTCCTGCACATTTCCCAGACTCACTACCTTTCGTAGCAGAAGTTTATTAATGGCCCTGCACACTTGGAGCACAGGAGCTCCCACAGTTGATTTACTGACTCCAAATTGATTCCCCACTGACGGGTAATTGTCTGGCGTTGCAAGCTTCCAAATAGTGATTGCCACTCACTTCTCCACTGTCAGAGCAGCTCTCATTTTTGTGTTGCTGAACTGCAAGGTAGGGGAAAGCTCTGCACAAAGTTCCTGGAAGGTGGCCTTCCGCATTTGAAAGTTCTGCACCCACTGCTCGTCATCCTATACCTGCAAAACGATGCGGTCCTGCCAGTCAGTGCTTGTTTCACGGGACCAGAAATGGCGCTCAACAGAGTGTAGCTGCTCTGTGACTGCCAGCAGCAACTGTGAATTGTTTTTTTCAATGGCTTGCAGCAGGGCTGCTCGCAGGACATTGCTATGTTCTGTGCGGCGGACCCTACTTTGGCCCTGGAAATACTGCAGGAGAAGGCACGAGGTGTTTGAGATGCTCACAGCAAGAGTGCACAGCTGAGCAGGCTCCATGCTTCTGGGGTTATGGCATTTGTGCGGCAGTTTTAAGGCACAAAAAATGCTGGGTTGTTTTCCATTGAGCACAGTGCATCATAGAATTCCGAAGGAATGTCCCCATTCTCCCCTGCGACAATGTTTTGGTCCCATAAGGCATTGCACAAACTTCCCAAAACACACTGCAGCAAATTGCACTTTGGATAGCTACCCACGATGCACCTCTTTGTGCATCAATGCAGGCACTGCTAGTGAGGACGCACTCCATTGAGACAATGAGCATGGTGTGGCCACGCACAATTGACTTAACTAATTCAGAGGCTCATGGTTGAATTAGATAAAGTTGACTTAATGTGTAGACAAGCCCTGAGGTTTGCTGTAAATAACACAATCAGGAGACAGCTTGTGAGATGTATTAACATTAACTGCTGAAGTTTCAGCATGGTATGCGGAAGCAGACTTGTCCGAGTCTCCTGGGTGATCTATGTGTAATTGAAAATTTACCCCTCTAAGTACAGATAGTTCGGGACATTTGGAAACTTGTAACTGCTTCCAAATATAGGAACATAACAGTTCCAGCAACAGAACATAACAATGGCCAATCTCATCCTGTTTCCAACAGTGCTACCATCACTCAGCAACATCCCTGCTCACTCCCCTTTGGGTCCACATGGCACTGCTGCCAGCGATATCCAACATTCCCATTCATTGCTCCACAAAACATATGATACCAACAAAGGCATAATAACCAGAAAATCACTAGTTCAGTTCCCACCCACTTTTTGCAACCTACAGAGATGGTTTTGCTTTCCCCACATTACCTCATCCTACATACGCCACCTACAGCACATATGCCTCCTCCCTTCATGGTCACATAAAAACATGCAATCTTAATGCTGACCACAGACAACTACTGAAAAAAAATGAACAACACACACCATACTTCCTTATCACACTACCCAAATAGCACTACTACATACTACAAACAAAAATGTCCCCAAATTGTAAACCTTGAGTCATTACAAACTGTTTACACTTAAAACAATTCCTTCTATCCAATACGACTCTTAAACAACTTAAAATCTGCACTGCACATTCCAACCATCCATTTTAAGGCTATAAAACTGTTTATTATCTGAGCAATCAGAAAACATCAGGTTGCATGTTTTCCATGAAGGGAGACTGGCATGTGTTTTGTGAGTAGATGTGGGTAATGAAGTGTGATAAAGATGAAATCACAGTTGTAAATTGTAATGGGTAGGTGAAGACTTAATTAGTTCCCAGGCTTTTTTGTGGTTGCGTTGGTGGTGTATGTGTTTGAGTAACCTTAAATAATCCTTAATGAAGTTGTTTTACAGAAGTTGTTTTGTTTTCCTTATGAAATTTTCTGACGGGGGAGGAGGAGGAGGAGGAATGTTCTTAAGCAGCATTTCAGAAATGACAAGAACAGAATAACTCAAACAACCGTAGGTCATTCTGAGCAAAAAAGTATTTTTACTGACCACAGTAAACTCAGCTAACCCATTTGCCTAATAGTGACACTGATAACACTGCTCTACAGCCAAAATGCTTCTGAAATAAATGTAGTCAAACTTTACTAATTCTGGGTCACTGAGAACGAAAATGATGCTTAAAATTGTTGATTGGCTCTAGTTTTCAAGATATGCTATTGGGTCAGTATATACGACCCTTGACTTGGGAATGGCGGAGGATAAGTGAGTTATAAAGGGAAGGGATCTCAATTTAAACCAGAAATGACTAAAATACATCTTTGACTGGATCTATGAATAAATCTATGACTGGGTATGGACAGTACTTGCATTTTAGGCAAAACAATGAATGATGCAATCTGAAGCTGGTATTGCATCATAGATGATATGAATTGCATCATGTTATTCCTAGAAGTCATGGATGATGCAATCATAATGAAGCTTACATCACTCTGCTGAACAAATTGCCCTATATCAGCTCTAGAAATCATACAATGTCGTGCTCTCTTATTTGTCAGTGTTTGATTTTGCAAAGGGACACATTTCTGTTTAGCCAAAGTGAGCAGAGATGCCTCGTACTTGTGTGAACAGTGCAGATAACTTCTGCTATGTTTGTGATGAAGTGACTTTTGCATCACAAAAGCGCAGTATAACCACTATGGTTAAGAAAGCCTATCACCTTTATTTTGGCTGCAAAATTGGAGATGAGGACAAGAGGTGGGCCCCACACATATGCTGCAACACTTGTGCAACAAATCTTCGCCAGTGGTTGAACAGGAAAAGGAAATCTATGCCTTTTGCAGTGCCAATGATTTGGAGAGAGCCGACAGATCATACCAGCAATTGTTACTTCTGCATGGTGCCTCCAGTTGGGAAAGGTGTGTCAAAGAAGAAAAAGTGGACTGTGCATTATCCAAACATTCCATCAGCTATACGCCCAGTACCCCACGGAGAAGGACTGCCAGTTCCTGATGCACCAGAATCATTCTCACTTGAGTCAGATGAGGAAGAGGAAGAGGATGAAACTTCTGGTCCTGAACCATCGATGTCACAGGACCCACATTTTCTCCCATCCTCCTCCTCTGAACCACACCTCATAACACAAGGTGAACTGAATGACCTTGTCAGGGATTTGGAACTACCCAAGAGTAAGGCAGAGCTGTTGGGCTCCAGACTACAGCAGTGGAATCTCTTGGCAGGTGATGTTAGGGTTTCCATGTTCTGTGACCGTCAAAAGGATCTTGTCCCATTCTTCTTCATGGAAGGTGATCTTGTAGCCTGCAACAACATCGATGGTGTGATGGCAGCCCTCAACATCGTTCACGATCCAGATGAGTGGAGACTGTTCATTGATTCATCGAAGAAGAGTCTTAAAGCTGTTTTACTGCATAATGGCAATGTTTTGCCATCAATTCCAGTTGGGCATGCAGACAATATGAAGGAAACCTATGACAACATGAAACAACTTTTGAGCTGCCTAAACTATGACCAACATCAGTGGCAGCTTTGTGGCGATTTGAAGGTTGTTGCTCTCTTGCTTGGTCTGCAGACTGGATACACAAAGTACTGCTGTTTTCTCTGCGAATGGGATAGTCGTGCAAGAGATTCCCACTACCTCAAGAAAGATTGGCCACTCCGACAGTCATTGGAGCCTGGGAGGAAAAGTGTTCAGCATCCACCACTTGTTGAATCAAGGAAGATTTTGTTACCACCCTTACACATCAAGCTGGGTCTGATGAAGAACTTTGTCAACGCCATTGACAAAACACAAGCAGCTTTCAAGTACCTCCGTGGAAAATTTCCAAGGTTAAGTGAAGCTAAGATAAAGGAAGGTGTCTTTGTTGGTCCTCAGATTCGTGAACTTCTTCCAGATGATGCATCTGACCATGCACTGCATGGCAAGGAAAAGACGGCATGGAAAGCCTTCCAGTTAGTGGCAATAAATTTTCTCGGAAACAACAAGGCAGACAACTACAGGTTGTTGGTGGAAAACCTCCTCAAGGCATACAAAAGCCTTGGTTGCAACACGTCACTAAAGATACATTTTTTGCACTCTCATCTAGATTTTTTCCCACCGAACTGCGGAGCAGTGAGCGACGAGCACGGCGAGCGATTTCACCAGGACATTGCAACAATGGAGAAACGCTATCAGGGCAAATGGAGCCCATCAATGCTTGCAGACTATTGCTGGAAGTGACAAGAGATGCTCCATTTAATGAATACAAGAGACAAGCCAAGAAGCGCCGAGTAGACACTGAATAGGACTAAACTATGTACAGAATAGTTTTTTGCCTTTTGTTTCATAATAAATTTTATTTATATAACCCTTTTGCTGATTTTTAAAGTGTTACATAAACAGGACAGGTGAAATATTATCATGTAAAGCAACCATAAACACATGAAAAGACCTAGGTTTACAATTTATGATTAAAACTCTATCTACACAATATACATAGACATAAAATGTAAAAACTTAAATATCTTAGAAACAGTAGCCAATCAGTTGTTTTAATTGTCATATTTGAATTCAGCACATCAAAATACATAATAAATAGCACATTTTATCTCTGAAGCAGATGACTTCTCAAAAATTGTAGACCAGTGTAATGGCTCAGTGAAGAAAAAGTAAGAGCAACTGATCTTCTTTTGACAAAGGAGGATTGATGCCAGTCAGCAACTATCTGTTCATGGACCTTGGCTCATTTTGCCCCTACTTCCAAAAAACAAAACAACAAAAAACAGCACACACAAAAACAAAAAAACTGATTTCTGCTGGCTGGCTAGCTAGTAGAAAGAGAAATCAAACACCTGTATATCATTTGGACACAGCAGTACGTGTACCATCATTGATCCAACAACCACATGCCTGTTTCTTCACTGAGGATTTCTTGGTTAAATACAAACTCCAGATCATAAATAGGAGATTTTCAAAGGCACAAAGACCAGGCAGGAAGCCAACTGCCATTGATCTTTGTGCTTTTGATAATCTCCCCCTCTAGAAACACATTTTCCCTCCATTCTTCCTTCTTTCATATCCTGTTCTTTAAAGTGACTGGTTGCTTATTATGTTGATGCTGAAGCTGATGAGACGTTAATTAATACGAATGGCTGAACATTTTCCATTGAAAGTGTATTTTGATGAAATATTGGGTTTTCAGCTAAATAACATTTTCCATAGTATCTGCTTTGCATAGAAAATTTTGATTGTTTTTATCCAAAAATGAACAGTCAAAACCAACATATTTTGATTCTGAAAGTTGCTGCAGTGCCTCATGGGAGTCATAGTTTACGTACCTTATGCTTCCATTTCTCCTACATGGACCAAGCTCCCCAGCAGGACTTCATCTCCCATGATGCATTGTGGCCATACAACTGTCACTTTCTCTCACCAAGTGGGAAGATCATCATGCACCATGGAAGATGTAATCCAACCAGGGAGCCTTGCCCATAGAGGAGAATGGGAGCATGAGGTACCTAAACTATTGTTTCCTGAGGCAGCATTTTAGGATTGAAACATTTTGGTTTTTAGTTGAAATATTTCAGCTTTTAGTCAAAAAATGGGTTTCCAATTTTGGCCAAAACCTCAACATTTTCTGCCGGAAAAAAAGAAAGTATTTTCCAAACAGCTCTAAAATCAGACAAATCTGAAATAGAACTCTTTTGATTAATACAGCAATCCAGGTTCTCTGAAGGCATTTGGAGTCACTCGAGGCCCAGTTCTGGATTTAAGTTGTGCAGATTGGAAAGCCTTCTATTGACTTCAGTGGACTTTGTGAAAGCAGAGGAAAAATGATCTAATACATTTCAGCTGTGTACAATCATGCTATGGATGCCAGTATTAAACAAAGATTTGTTAGTACAAAGGTGAAACTTTACACCGTTTCAGTCATTAGAAGTAATGGCTATGAGGGCAGAATTGGGCCCCTCAGACTGTAAGCATAAAAAACTACAAAAGCAGATTGGGACGTGTGTATCCTATATCAGCTGAATACGCTGATCCGATTTAAAAGTATTCAGAATGTGACCAATCATGTAACGCTTTGAGAATTCCAATCTCATTTACTTTGAGGTTCCAGTGTGAGCTAAGTTGAGTGAGAAAAAAAACATCCTCATTTGAGAGTTTTTTCTCTAGGATGGTACTCCAGCCAAAGCTAAGTGTTGCAAAGCTGTAATTTTTGGATATTTCACATGTTGAAAAGTCAGGTACTCCATTGCTTATAAAACCACTCTCAAAACGTCTGACAGCAAGTAATGTGTAAATTAGTATTCTAACAAACCCACACATTTACAAATGCTATAGAGCTATCAACCCTGCCTCTACTTCACCAGCAATGACCGCTTTGACTACCCATTTGTCAAATTTTCTAACAAATACGTCTGTGCTTCCTCCCATGCTTCTCCCATGCTTCTCTCAGGCATGAGAGAAGCTCCCTGTAAAAGCCTTCAGAACCACTATATTAACCACTTTCAAGTCTCTTCTTAAACTCATTTATGCCATGATGCCTTCAAAACAACTGATGATATTTAGGAAGCTGGTGTCCTGTAGGCTTATTACATTAATCAGAATCATCTCACTGTTACCTGCGCTCCATCTGTCCACCTGCCATTTGTTTGTTGAATCCACCTGTTGTCTCTTGTCTTATATTTAGATTATAAGCTCTTTGAAGTGGCAAGCATCTTTTCTGTGGAAGTACCTATTTGTATAAATTCCCTTAGCAAACAGTTAACTCCTGACTCCAATATCAATAGCCAATAGCAGTGTCTTCCTCCTAGTTCCATTTGGTTTCATATTCCCCCCTCTCCCTTAGCATAATGAGTCACTTAGGCTCACTACTTTGCCAGCTGAGGTTTTTTGGTGGTGGGGTGGTTTTTTTTGGTTTGGTTTTTTTTTTGGTAAGTGCCTGCAATCGTGGTACTACCACAAGAGACCCTCATACTGCCATCACACTAACAGCCATTAGCATGTGTGAGTCATTACACTGACAGCATTCAGTAAATAAACATTACTAATATTAACATTCTGTGCTAGTTTCACAGTGGTTGGCGTGCATGGCCTCATTCTCTCAATATACACACATGCTCCCACCAGGGTATCCCAGCACTGATGCTGATAACAGTGAAATCCTGCCTCTCCATGTTAGTACTAGTGCTGATATTACAGTGGAAGCATGCATACATCTGAGAAGATGCAAAGCACCACTGTCTGAACACACACACAGTATTCCATGATAGCAGCAGTTATTGCCTTTACTGTGCTTGTAGACTCAGCCTTTTAACCTCCCTGTAAAAAAGTGTCTCTGGGGCACCATCCTACATGGGTTGGGCCCCCCTGCAACAATCACTTCATAGACTCAGACTTTCAGGTCAGAAGGGACCATCATAATCATCTCGTTTGACTGCCTGCACATTGCAGGCCACAGAACCTCACCCACCCATTACTGTAATAGACCCCTCACCTCTGCCTGAGCTACTGAAGTCCTCAAATCATGATTTAAAAAGACTTCAAGTTGCAGTGAATCTACCATTTACACTAGTTTAAACCTGCAAGTGACCCATGCCCCACACTGTAGAGGAAGGTGAACAACCTCCTCCCCCCCAACCCCCCGCGCCAGGGTTTTTGTGTCACATTGCTGCTTAACTTAAAGGACTCCTCTCTCTCCCTGGTATTTATCCCACAGATGTATTTTAAAAAGAGCAATCATATCTCACCTCAGCCTTCTTTTGGTTAGGCTAAACAAATCAAGCTCTTTGAGTCTCCTCTTATAAGGTAGGTTTTCCATTCCACGGATCATCTTAGTAGCCCTTCGCTGCACCTCTTCCAGTTTGAATTCATATTTCTTAAACATGGGAGACCTGAACTCCACACAGTATTCTTACCAGTGCCTTGTATAATGATAGTAACACTTTCCTATCTCTATAGGAAATATCTCTCCCTATGCATCCTAGGACTGCATTAGCCTTTTTCACAGCCGCACCACATTGGCAGCTCATAGTCATCCTGTGATCATCCAGTACACCCACGTCTTCCCTTCCTCCTGTCACTTCCAACTAATACGTTCCCACTCCTTTCTCAGGGTTTTCCCCTTGCTGACTACAGCTTCCTCCTTACCATGCATGATTGGCAGGGCCAGAGAGGTGGGGCTATCTTAGCACACAGAGCATCCCTAGCCCCTACTCATCGGTGCAGGGTTTCATACACCCCTTTCCACCCCCCAACTTACATGCTTTCTCAGACACACATGTGCACAGCATTGGGTCTTCCTTGACTACTAATGTTATTTCCTGGTCAGTTACAGAATTTGTTTGGAAAGAGAATCCTTCTAGCAGCTGATTTTCTTTTTCTTTTTTGGGGGGGTGGGGGAAGCGGGATTCCATAATTTTTCCTTCCATTTTTCTTCCTTTATGTTCTTGTTTAACATTGTCTGTAGGATTTTTTTTTTTGCACTTAAACAAAGCCACTTCACACATCAGCAGCAATTGTCTGAAATGTCACCCAATGCCATGTCAATCTTAGCTTGATCATAACCCCATCGCCTTTTCTCCCTTTATTAGAATCTCTTCTATTTGCACCCTTCCTTTCAATCATGGCGCTTTTGCTCATAAGAGGTTCTGTTCTCTAGCCCCCTACCCCTTTCTGCTCAGTTCAGACAATATTGTCAAACCTGCAGTTGCAAGGGGCCACACCACACCAGGGCTTTTGTGATATTTATTGCTTATGCTCCAATACCACATGTTTTGAGCTGTGTGGTGGTAATACTTTGAGCCCTCCTGGATAATTAGCATGTCTCCCCCTTTGTCACACCTCTGTCTGGAGTAAAATGCAGTGTCACCCTCCTCATGATTACGAGGAAAACTTTAATACGTGATTATCCCAAACCCACACTCACACACACCAGTTATGGAGGCATTATCCATTCTACTGCTCTTTGCCCCTCCCATGCCCTTAGCTGCCAGCTAGAATGGAAAAGGAATGTGGGGGAGTTGGAAGAGGATGCTAAATCTCACTCCTTACAGCCCAAGAACCCTATTGAAATGACTTCTCAGAAACCCAGATTTGTTTGAACTTTCACTCCTGCTCCTGATTTTCTTTTTATGACTCCCCATGGCATATCAGACATACTCTATACTACCCCTGACTGCGTTTACCACCACCTCTTGTTCAGATATCACTAAGCCTGAGGCCTGCTAAATCTGACTAGTCTACTGAGAAGTGCTGTCACTCACACACTATTCCACTAGTTGTAAACATTACAAGGCACAGCCTTAATGGAGACATTTCTTTTTATGGGTCCTTAAGAAATTTTCAAGCATGTTTCATCCAGTATGCTTCCCTGTCCTCAGTAGCAGTTATCTGGACAGCACCATAGAAATGCAGGGCCCCTTACAGACAAGTAATAAGACAGGTCCCTGCCTCAAGGATCTAATTCAGACACAACATGCAAAAGGGATGACAATGAACAGAGCTGTGAGATATTGGGGAGACATGAGATACAATAATGTTATATATAAAACTTGTTATCATAAAGGTTGTGAGGGTTTTTTTTTTTTGTTCAGGTTTGTTTTAATAAGTGAGATACCTAGGTCAAGATTTGAAAATGGAGGCAAAAGAAAGGAGTTGAGAGGAAAAAGGAAAATGAGGTTGTATGGCATATAAAATCTGGGTGGGTTTTCTAGCCAAAGAGGACTGTTTGAAGAAAAAGCATGGGATTGCTGATTACCAGGGGACTGTTAAGGGGTACTGAGTTCTCAGACCAAAAGGTCACAAGCATAGATGTGCAGAACTTTCAAGACAAGGATGCAAAAGTTTAGAGTCAGTGCAGACATTCAAGTAGGCGGATGGAAGAGGTGAAACTGCTAAGTGAGATGACTTTATCTGCAGCATTTTGAATAGACTGGAGGGAGAGATGTGGGGTAAAATCTTGACCCCACTGAAGTCAATGGCAAGATTCCCATTTACTTCAGTAGGCCAGGGTTTCACCAGTGGATCAGCAAGGCCAGAGAAGGGGAGGTTGAAAAAGTTGAAGCAATGCAAGGCATGTGCCAGGGTTTTATGGTAGGATTGGGCTAGATAAATCAGCAGTACTAGAGGATTCTCTTTAGGAGTTACAGACAGAGATTATGAGCAAAGCGAATGATTGAGCTGGTAGCTATAAAACTCCTTAAGATTATTTTCTCTAGTTTTAAAATAGGATTTTTGCATTGGACAGTTGGGTCCCATCACCATAGTCTTACTTAAATCTGGACACTTGTGTTACTTCACAGAAATAAGGATTATTCTCCATGAAATTTACTACAAAAATCTACAGACAAGACTAATGGCTTTATAACAAAGCTACCTTAAGGAAAAATAAATGATATACTTTACCAGTCATTTAATTTGTCCAGAAGTGGAGTAGTAAGAAATTTTAACTCGGCTTCATCAATTGGAAATTTATTTCTGTATGCCAAATAATGCTGTTTCGATACAAAGATAATACAGGATTGTACATGAATGTGATAATAAGCATGAGATTTTGTATAAATGTGTGGGTAAAAGTGGATCAGAAAAAATAATTGGTATAATTTATTGAAAATCAACATCTTCTGGAATAACTGCACACCTTTTAAATATTAATATAAATGCCTCCATCCAAAATCCAGAATGATTAAAATGCATTCATTCAAATAAGCACAGAGATCCATGGTGAAATATAATTTCTGCTGTCAATAAATATATCAATAATATTGCCTTCAAATGCTAATATTTAGTAGAAACAAAGGGAATTACAAAAGGAGACCACCACAAGGTCAGGAACAGTGACAAATTCTGGCGTAGGAGCATTAGCACGGTTTGTTTTGTTTTGGTGGCAACAGTGATATTCTACTTCCACAGGTGAATACATTTCCTGCTCACTTTTAATCAAGTCAGTGAGTGCTCAGCACTTTGAAAAAAAGAAGCCACTTATTCAGGTTCCTAAAGTCCAAAAGTAACCTAATTAGAAGCCCCGAGTTTTGAAAACCTTGGTAACTAGGTTTTCAAGTTAGAACATTTTGGAAGGGGGTGAGGCATACATAACTTGTCAGCAACTCTAATTATTACCCTGAGGCCACCCAGATTTCCCTTTTAGGTTATGTTTGAGAAATAAAATTAAACTTAAAACTGAGCCATGGGATGGCAAGTTTGATGGCACAGGAGAGCACAATGTCCTTCTGCAGATGGCAATATCTCCAAATAGCAGCTCAGATGGCAAAGGTTGGAAAATGACCTGTTGCTCATTATGACCATTATGGTTAGTGTGTTTCATTGTGATCGTTACTTTCAAAAGAAGAACAGCTCTAGAGCAGCTTACTGAATTCTACAAGCAGAGAAATTTTTGGAAATTCAATTTCTCTCTCCAAACAGATGTTCCTGTGGTGATGGGGAAATGTATGTCTGCTGAAAGATCAATCAAAACAATTGTAACTCCACTAGAAGACAAGTCTAGTTGAACTGCTCATATAAATGCTTTATTTAGAGTGTGTGTTAGTGACAAAAATAGCTTTCCTATTTTCATGAATTTTTTTTTTTTTTTTTGGATTACAACTAGGAAAGTTTACATGCATTGAAGTCCGATTCCACCTTGAAAGGCAAATGGGTTATTATCTCATTCAAATGTACATACCGAGTCTCCTGATTGTCATTCTCTCCTGGGTGTCGTTTTGGATCAATATGGATGCAGCACCAGCCAGAGTGGCTTTAGGTATAACAACTGTACTGACCATGACAACACAAAGTTCAGGTTCACGAGCATCACTTCCAAAGGTAGGCAAAAAACTGCTTTGCTTGTACTATACCAGAATCACTGTGTTAGTACAAATGATGGTTCTATATTGCTGTCAGAGGCCTTCAATAACCTTTACAACATGTGCTCTTCTTATTAACAGATACATTTATTCATTAAGGATGAACAGAAGGGAGATAAACCACTTTGATTTGTTTTTGTTTTTTTAATTTTTTATTCAACAGAACACATTCTACTTTTTTACCAACTGATCTGTTGGGCCAAATTCTCAACTGGCTTAACTCCAGTGACTTCAATGGTACAGATTTTGAACCTTGAAGAAACAGTGTTCTTCACTGCTCCACTAGTGTTGCCCAGATTTTTATGTGCTGGTCTGTGATGAGTTTGTCCCTTTCTCGATTGTGATACAAGCCAATGTATTTAGCAAATATTGAGAATATTGCAGCTTTACAGTCTGCCGTGAGTAAAAGGGCAGCATGTAGCTGTACTCTCCCACAAAGAGACCAAATCAAAAATTATGACTTACAGAGTAACAATCTCTTTCCAGCTACCCACCCTGGTTCTGGGGGCAGAGCACATTATTTCTCTTTTCATTGAAGAGCTTACTATATGCATCTGGTCAGCTATTCTCATGGATCCAGGGATCATCCTTAGACCACCCCTTCACCATCCTCTTACCGTGAGGAGTATTGGACAAGTTTCACCTCCACAGCCACAATCTGACCGCCTGGCTGAGTAAGGGTGACAATCTAGCCCAAAGTGTTTTACAAAGGTGTCTGTCATCAGCATGGTGAAATCCCCAGACAGATTTATGTTGTCCATTTTTAAATTGCCTAAGTGTCATTACTTAGAAGTTTTCTTTTACAGGAAAGACTAATCACCCTGAACTCCCACTGAAGTCACTGGGAATAATTTGATATGTTTGCTGTTACCCCTCATTTTTATGTAAATATTATTCTCCTGGTTGTTGGAGCCAGACTTTTTTTCCTCTGATCAAAATAAATATGCCTTTGGTTGCAGAGAGAGCTTAGTGTCCCACAGTGTAGGACCCTGCTGTATTAATTTTGATGGAATATATGGGCCCAAAGAGCCAAAAGTATGAACGTGACCCTGTACTGTCCAATACCGAACAGTTTTCACCAAAGGTTCAGGGTTTGATATAGAGACCTCAGCCAGTTAATTACCATGGCAAACACTAATAAAAGGTTTAAAAGATTTTTAATAAAGATACAAAATAAAGAAAAACAGCGAAAGCATTTAAAATGTAAACTATAAAAGGAATACTTGTTCCCTTTCACTGTAGAGGATCTATAAACAGAAAATAAACCATGTCTGACAGGCTTTTAGACTGTTTTAAGCTCAAAAGCTTGTCTCTTTCATCAACAGAAATTCATCCAACAAAAGATATTATTTCACCTACCTTGTCTCGCTTATCTCCTGGGACCAGCATGGCTACAACTAAACTGCAAACAGTCTTTTAGATGGTATTATAGGCGGTAATAACTGTTCCTTTTTGGGGGGGAAGGAAAAGTGGAGACGGGCTGGAGTTGTTGTTAAAGTCCAATCCAGTCTCCTAGAAGACATAAGATAAACACACAAGAGGGGAGAGAAAAACAAACAGTAATGATAGAAAATGCAGCTTCTGCCTTTGTTGTTGACTCACACTTGCAACTTCTCTTCTGGAGAAACACGGGCATGGCACACAATCTTATTAGCCACTCTGATACCTGGTGAACTTGTACCAGCATCAGGCTATTTGGGGCATTGTTTTTAACCATTTCTTTGGTCACAGGCTCAGAGCAGTGTTGCAAAATGTGCAGCCTCAGCAAGCTAAGCCAGACTCTTATTAAACAGAAGGCAAAGGGACAATAGGAAAGACAAAAAATAAGGTAGGGAAGGAAAAGCCACAGAAGTTTGGGGGAAGTATAACAAAGTTTCACATCCCAAATGGTGTTTGCCATCTCCACTAGCTCTGGCTAAATCCCAATGTTATCTGGATCCCTCTCTCAGACCCGGTCTGTTTAGGATATCTCTCAGGATCAAGACAGTGAAGGACCAATGCTATTACAGTGAATCCCAGGGTTTCAGGAAAGGAGGGGGGTAGCAGCCATCATGGTGAAGCTCACTCTTTCCTATTCTTCCATCTTTCAGTCAGGCAGCATCCACCTTCAATTTCCCCCCAAAATCTTCTCTTAAGGATCCCAAAAGGGAATGATAGGTAGAATAGCCCACCCTCATTGTTTCATCTACCAGTAGGCCTAATTTCCCCACACACCAATTTGGGTTTATTGGTTTCCAGACCCACATTTCTCTTGTTTACATGATCTTAACACTGTCCTTGGGTTATATTAGTAGATCTTTTTGTTTGGACTAGGTCAGTCTCTCTTTTTGAACCTTGCTCCAGCTATATTTATTGTTGTAAGTTATTGTAACACTTTATAAACTCTTATTTTCCCACAGTTATGCTCACAAATGGGGTAGGCCTAGAGTTACCGCTTTTGACATGCAAAAAAACCGGCACCCACCCACCCCAAAAAGGGAAGCCTGCCGCAACCCCAACCCTCAATCACAAAGCAACTCCAAAATTCCCGCCCCCAACAGTCACTTATAGTATCTAGAGAGAACACACATATAGATAAGATTGAGAACAACATTTTTTTTACTTAAACTGCAGAAGTGGGAACACTGCAGCATTGTCAGCTGTACATAAACACTAGCTATCCCAGTCTATTGTGATAATTCAAATCTTTAGACCCATTAAAAAAAGTCAGCAGATTAAATTAGTTTTCTGGCAAGTCCATTAAGTCAAGCCAGTCAAATACCCAGCCAGGTTGTATCCCTATGTAAGCCAACTAGGCCCCAGTTACTACAACAGCCCTATAATAGATACTTAAGAGGTAGAAAACTAAAAGCTACAACAACTGGGAAAACAATTACACTACATATACACGAAAAAAAAGAGAACAAATTATTATTATATCTGAGAAAACCGCATACATTTAAAATCACATATTTGGGGTCTGCTTCTGGTTGGATTAAACATCAAACCTCTAACTGGCTTCTGTCAGAGCAGGAGCAGGCCCT
Organism: Emys orbicularis; assembly: GCF_028017835.1. Lineage (NCBI taxonomy): Eukaryota > Metazoa > Chordata > Testudines > Emydidae > Emys > Emys orbicularis. The sequence goes on along the minus strand of NC_088687.1, from coordinate 76,365,733 downwards.
GGATTACAGAGCCAGATTGCGTCTGTGACTGTGCTCCACAGGAGAGGAGCAGCACATGAGGGAACAGGGCCAATGTGCACTTCCTCAGGGCTAGCAAGAGTTACTGCAGCTGTTTGAATGGACCCAATGTCAGCAGAGTTCTGCTTTATTACAATCTCTTCTTTCTCCAACACAGCCCCTAAACTGCATTAGCTTTATGCCACTGGGGAGTTCCCCAGGCCAGAGAAGTTTCTTGCTGGTCAATTTTAGCCACATGCCACCCTCTTTGTGCTGCTTGAGCAGATGTCTGCAGAAAATGGACCATACCCATCCAGAAATTTAAAAAATTCTGGATCTTTCTGCTTTTCCCTTTACATTATCAGGGTTTTGATTAAATGCAATGTATAGCAGATCATGAAGAAATGTTAATGAAGTACTAATCATTTGTGCAAAGATTTGCTCATAAAAAGAGGCAAGAAATATATTTTCCCATAAAATTAAATTGTAAGGAATAAAGACTGAACCTTTTGTCCTCTGTTATATAAGGAGCTTTCATGCTAATGCTTCTTTGGTAAAAATAGCACGGTGGTCTGGGGACACTAATTTATTTCCCCCTGGTATTATGAGATAGTGAAATTCACATCTGTGTTTCTAATATTTTCAGTCTCTTTCTCCATAGGTTTCATATGTCAAAGCTATCGACATTTGGATGGCAGTATGCCTGCTCTTTGTATTTTCTGCACTTCTGGAGTATGCAGCTGTAAATTTTGTGTCAAGGCAGCATAAAGAGCTTCTGAGATTCCGCCGGAAGAGGAAGAAGAACAAGGTAAAAAAAACAAACTAGCAATACTCACATCTTTGAGCAAGAGAGAGAGGGATTTGCCCTAAGAAATGGCTTTGGTTGGTAAGGATGGCACTGCTTAAAGTGGCTGTAGAAATAAAATGGTAACATAGTGTGAAATTCACCCTGGGCAGTGGGTCAGTACAAGGACCACACAAAAATTCTACTTAAATCCTCAAAAGAGGGATTAAGGAGGATTTAAATTGTGGATGAGCCATGTGCAGGCCCCACTGTCCAGAGATGAATTTCACCCTGTGAAAGCACTGTCAAAGTGCTCCATGATTGTGGATGTTGCTGGCACACACAATTGCATGGAGATTTATTAAATATAGTTTCTTAATTTGACCCTAAGGACTTCTATTGAGCTCTAATGATGTATCTGATCTAAATGCAGTTTTTGATAAAAGTTCACTTTTTATGAGGTTTGCTGCTGGTGGAAAGTACATTTTCTGTTAAACACAACCAAGTCTGTTTTTCTTTATCATAGTATTTGAGTACCAGATTGTGTCACCTTTACTCATGTGGAGGTCACATCCTCAGCTGGTATAAAATGTCATACAACTATCACTTGACTTCAACAGAGCTATGATCTGGTGAGGTTCTGTGCCCTCCGTTGAATCTATTGGGACTACTTGTGAAGTATGTTACTACTCATCACAAGTAGGGTTGGCCTAAAGGTCAAATCCTGTAAATCCTCTCTTAACAAAGAGTAAATGTTGAGTAAAGAGTTCTAGGATTTGGGCCACAGTACTCAACTATGTGAGTTAGACTTCCACTACTCATTGCTTTTTTTTTTTATAGGGGAAAATGGTGGAGACATTACTTTTCCCCCCAGCCTTTCATCAAGTACCTGATCCATCTTCTATTCAAGTCAGTAAGAATCTTTCTTTGGCTTTTACAGGAGTTGGATGAGGCCATTATGTAGAATATTGCTACAAATCAGATTTCAAATTTTATTAAAGCTCAAGAGTCTTTCAATTTCTGGAGACCTGGGCTCAAATTATTATTTAGATCACAAGCGTAAAGTGATTTATCAGCTTATTCCCCTTATATTGCCAGCATATTATAACTCTATTACACAATACACCATGCCTGGAGATTCCTGTGTGCAAGAACTAGCCCTAAAATGGTAAGGTTTGTAGGGAAGGATTGGTATTTACACACAAAAAAAGTTTGCAATGGCTTGTTCCAAGCCCATGCACTTTGTCCAGCATTTTCAGAAATTCCACTCACATAAGGCCCAGTTCCTATATTTTATGTAACTATTTTCTAGGGGCAGCTTTAGCCTGGTTCCATGGGTTCAACTGTATCTACAGCTATCATGAAACGAAGGGAGCCAAACCTGAGTGGCGCTGCAAACCATGCACCAGGTCACACCACCACTCACTTAAATTTGGCCTGGTAAAACCCTTTGTCATGACGGAGGGGCAGCCAGGCCAAATAGGAGTGGCACTGCAACCCTGCATGCCAGGTCACAATGCCTGAAGGGAGAGCTGGGCCCCCAGGATGGGAGCACCACTATTGGGTTGGTGCAGGGTGGAGCAGGCTTATTCTTGAGTATCTCCCACCCCTCCCTCTGCACTAGGGCAGGATTCAGGTTGCAGGTGCCAGGGTGGAAAGTGCTGCTGTAGGTGGCTAATGCCCCCCTTGACTACAACTCAAATTCATGTCCAAGAAGATGCCTCCATAGAATCTGGTGGCTACTTCTGCCCAATACTGGGCTGGCTCCTGTGCCCACTGAGGCTCAGGCCCACCAAGGGCTTTCAGAATCTAGCCCTGACTGAACAGGAGGAAGAAAGCTGGAGGGTGGGGGGGAAGCGGGGGGAGTATTGTATATTGTGCTGACTAACAGAAAGTGCACTTCCCCCAGCCATATAGGAGGAAAGGCATTTTTGAAATAATGGCAGCTCTCTGAAAGCAGCTTCAAGGTTTGAAGTGTTAGCGATGGGCCTGAGCGAGATTACTGGCAAGAGTGCAGGTCAGGTAAAAATTAAGGCATCATGGAGTATTAATAGTTATATTGCATGATCCATTATGTGACGATTTTTTGGTCCATTTCTCTTGTTTCCTTCAGGTAGAAGCTTTTGCAATATTGTAAATGCAAAGTTTACTTCGGGTCTCAGGCATGCTAATTTCACTTAATTGATTTCAAATAAAAACCAATGAGGAGTCCTTGTGGCACCTTCGAGACTAACAAATTTGGGCATAAGCTTTTGTGGACTAGAACCCACTTCAACTAGGTTCAACAAAGGCATGGGTTCAACAGATGCATGGAGTGAAAAATACAGTAAGCAGAATATATATTATAGCACATGAAAAGATGGGAGTTGCCTTACCAAGTGGGGGGTCAGTGCAAACAAGCCAATTCAATTAAGGTGGAAATGGCCTATTCTCAACAGTTGACAAGAAGGGGTGAATACCAAGGGAGGGAAAATTACTTTTGTAATGCTAACTAGGCCAAGGCAATCAAGGTGGCCCATTTCCAACAGTTGACAAGAAGGTGTGAGTATGAGCAGAGGGAAAATTAGTTTTTGTAGTGACCTATCCACTCCCAGTCTTTATTCAGGCCTAATTTGATGGTGTCCAGTTTGCAAATTAATTCCAGTTCTGCAGTTTCTCAGTGGAGTCTGTTTTTGAAGTTTTTCTGTTGAAGAATTGCCACTTTTAAGTCTCTTATTGAGTGTCCAGGGAGATTGAAGTGTTCTTCTATTGGTTTTTGAATGTTACAATTCTTGATGTCTGATGTGTGTCCATTTATTCTTTTGTGTAGAGACTGTCCGGTTGGGCCAATGTACATGGCAGAGGGGCATTGCTGGCACATGATGGCATATAGCACATTGGTAGATGTGCAGGTGAACAAGCCCCTGATGGTGTGGCTGATGTGGTTAGGTCCTATGATGGTGTCCCTTGAATAGATAGGCGGACAGAGTTGGCAACGGGGTTTGTTGCAGGGATAGGTTCCTGGGTTAGTGTTTTTGTTGTGTGGTGTGTAGTTGCTGGTGAGTATTTCCTTCAGGTTGGGGGGCTGTCTGTAAGCGAGGACTGGCCTAACTCATCCCTCACTCTCTCAGACCTTGGGAGACAGGCCAGTCCTCACTTACAGACAGCCCCACACCCCAAAGCAAATACTCACCAGCAACTACACACCACACAACAAAAACTGATATAGACGAACACGGCTACTACTCTGAAACCTGATTTCAAATAGTGTCTTTTCACCACATGATCAAAGTCAGAGTGAAAAACAGATTGGGTATTCTAAGCACAAGGACACAGACTGGTAGAGTAATATATTTCCTTCCTCCTCTAGCATCAAAATAACTTCATTTACATCTCCAATTTTTTAAGCAAGACTTCAGCTTCCCCCCAATACACCTCTATCAGTTAATCCAATTCAAAGGCCTTAGGGATGGACCCACAACGTGCTGAACATTCTTGCCTGATCCAGACGACCACTTAAACATGTGCTAAACTTAAAGTACAAGCATAGTCTCATTGATATCTGTGCTTTGGTGGATCAGGCCACAATACTCAGTGCCTTGCAGGTACAAGCCCTTGAAACTCCACCACCTCCTGAATTACTTCTGCTACACACTGGTGTCAGTGAGCTCAAATTGGGCTCCAAGGCTGCAATATAGGACCACATTCCAGAAGATACTCAGGCAAAACTGACATTTAAGTCCGTAAGAATTGTGTGCGCATATTCCAAGGCAGCACAGGGCAAAGAGTGTAGTGACAACACTATGAACAAACATTTAAGATATTGTAAAATATTTAGCATTGAATGAGACAAACCTATTTCAGCAATTTACATGAAATGACAATATTCAGTTTAATTACATTCATACATAGAGCAATTACAGAGAAAAATCAATGCCACAGTAAAACATTCAAGTATTTTGTCATTTTAATTTTAGTTATATCTTTAAAATATTCCTACATTTTATTCATTGATTTCTCTAGCTACTCTATGCCTGGATTTCCTTGTTCTATGCATTGAACTGAAAAGTGCTAATGATAGAGTATGTATGAAATTCCAATTGTTACACTTTAAAAGGTGGATGATTGCAGAAAACAAACATGTTCACCACTTTTGCTAAATATTACTCTGATAGTTCTTTTTTTTTTTTTTTTTTAAGAATCACTTGGTGTGTGCATTTCTCCTTTTGTTGTGTTTTTGGGTTTACATTTTTGCTTTTGAAAGAATGTGTTTCATTTCAGTGGTGTAAAATAAAATAAATAAATAAATAAATCTACATATCCCTTCTGCTTACTGCATTTTTCCATCCCCAGAATTTGTTTGTGTCTTTTCTATTGAAGTTAATTTTTTTCTATAAGGGAAGGCAGGCAGTTCTATTTGCAATTGACATTGATGCTTGGTGTGGCTGGTGAGCAGAGGATGCTATTGGCTAGTGCTTATATCCACCTTCAGGGAAGTGGACTCCAAACCCACCTCCGGATTTAATTCTGGCTTGCAGGTCTGGAGACAACTCTGCCAGTATCCCTTTTCTTACAGCCTTATGTAACACTTTCTTATTGGGCAACTATAAAAAGGACTGCTCCTTGAGAAAATGTTTGATAGATCACTAACACTGCTAACAAAAATAATTGAAGTCTTCTGGATTAAAACAGAGTTAAACAGTCTTTCGAACAAACATGATTGTTTCAGTACATTTTCTAAATATGGAATTTATGTGCAATTGTATTTAGTAAATTAACAAATACACTTTAACACTGTTATGCTGGTTTCCGCCTATCAGTTTCCCACTCAGCTACTGTAGCTAGTGATTATAAAGTTTAGTGTACATTTTGACTCATTTGGCAAAGGTTAACAATCACGGATTCTCAGGGATTAGATTTTATTTGACTTCTTTCTTTAAGATGCATCATATAAAGAAAACAGCTTTCAGTGACCTTTATTTAACCAGGAAATCAACAACGGGAGAATGAAGAGAAATTAAATACCAGGATAGGTGTTCAAACAACAGGCCTTTAAATCCGCTCTTATCATGATTTAGAGCTGCCATTCTGTTCTCTATTATACGTAGGTAGATTATAGAAGCAGAGAGTTTAGGGATGAAAAAGCCTTTTAGACAATTCTGTCCATCTACAATCTTGGGACCCTGACAGGTTTACAGGGATGGAACTTTACCAGTTCCATAGGGTACAGAACCCCCTTCCTAACAAAATGACTTTCTGTTTGTGGAATCAGTGTTGTCTAGGCCCTACTTAGGTTTTTCTGCACAGGCAAAGCATGTGGCCCAAAGCTTCGACTGTTTTAATTTTTAATACTGCAAATCTATAATTTACTCTAAACTGTCTGCAACATTTTTCAAGATGAAACAATTTTTACATCTAGATTTTGGCAACAAAACAGAATCTGGACATTATTGTGATTTATATTGTGGTAGTTAGAACTGGTTGAAAAATTCAAAATTCATTTTTAATTAAAAAAAATTGACAATTTTCACAAAAATATTTATCATTTATCATCAACTAGTTCTAGTGATAGCTCCCAGTCACGACTAGCCCCCTTGTGCTAAATGCATGGAAACATATGAAAATGAAGTCCTTTCCTTGAAGGCCTTACAGTCTAATTTGAGACCAATTGAAACAAGTGAGTTTGATGAACAAAAGGAGGATGGAGGTAGGGAGACAATTGTAATGGAGATAATGATTACAGCTGTGAGATCTTAACTTTGGTTCCAAATTATTTAAAGATGATTTTGTTTTTGAAGGCTCAATCCAACTCTCATGGGAAAGTACAGAAAAAGACTACTTATGTGTGTGTATTATTTATGCCCAATCTTACTTCCATTCAAGTCATCTAAACCAACATGTCATGTATCCGAGTCACTGTTGCCTTCCTGATAGATATCATAGCAGAAGTAGGTTGCGAGGATGGATTTGAAGGAGTGCATAATGGCCTTATGGATAGATTCCTGGAGAACATTCCATGCATAAAAGGGAAGCGTGAAGAAAAGTGCAGAGATGTTTGTGATAGAAACAGACAAACGACTATTCAAGTCTACCATCACTGATGCAGTGGAGATGATGGAAATAATGAGATTTACCCTTCAACTCCATCCCTGACTGAAATTGTTTTAAAAATATTTTAGAATGAACAAAACATTGGCCACCTTTGGACCAAGTATCACATGAAATAAAAACACAACTGAGACAATGATCCCTGAAACTGGAGATAAACATTCAATTCCAAACCTGAGAACTGCTACTATAGTCCTTATGTAGTCAGTGATTGTTTTGCCCGAATCAGATGTGCAGGATCTGTCCTTCAACAAATCATTTTCAATACACTTTAATTTATTTGATCTGAACTTCAAGAATTAAAAACACGTACTTTATAAAACTTTTGTTTTTAAAGCACCTGAATGAGCAGAAAGAGAGACAATAGAAGAGGCAGAGTTAGAAGCATCATACATAATTGGTCCATATTGAGTTTATTTTTCTTGTTGATATTTCAAAAGAAGCAGGCACAGAGGAATATTGTACTATACTGAAAAATACAGTTTCTATTTTTAAACCAAATTCTAATGCAATAAACTTACTTCTCAGGAATATTCAACCTTTTTAATTCTGTTTTCATAGACCTAAAGATCATGGTATCTTTAGTGACGAAAATAGATGCACAGACTAGATAGATTATACCTTTTAATGATAATCACATTTCTTTTTTGTTTGTTTTCCTTTGTTTTGCTTTTTCCTTTTTGGTCTTCCCTCCATTTTGATGAAAGTATTTTGGGGGAGTGCTTGATGGAAATGAAATCAATGAATCATTGCGACGTAGCAATGGCTTGAGAAGTGCAGAACCTATAGACGGGACTTTGGCTCAAATCTACAGTACAAATTTAAGTGTAAACTATGTAGCAGATGTCCCATTTATCATAATGTGATACACAGTCATTAACAAAGGCCCTGTTCTTTTGTCTGAACCAATGTTTTCCCCCATGTGGACTCATTATTACCTGTATGTGATGACGTAAAGTGTTATTAAAAAGGTACCTGTTTTGTTAATTCTGTAGTTTATATGGACCTGTGTACATCTGGAATTAAAACAGGGAATTAAAATTTGACTTTCTGCTATTCCAAAGAAGGCTTAAAAATTTACATCAGAGCTAAGAGAAATAACTTGGTTGGATACATATTTTAAAATGCCTATTCAGCTTTCAACTACAAATGCTTTCTGCAAAAAAGTGTGGAGAGTAAAACATTAAAATGTTCAAAATAACTCAAAGGTTATCCTAAAATTATTAGTATTACTTACAGCCAAAAATTATAGCAAAGATATTTCAGCAAATGTGTGTTATTCCTCAGGAAGAGTAAATTATTTAAAGCATATATCAAACAGAAAACATCTTGAGCCCAAGGGAATTTAAATATTTTGATCATTTTTTATGCCTAGGTATTTTATATAGTGATACTGATATGCAAATAAACCAACCCAGCTCACTGCCTTCAAGCCTCTAAGGATTCTGGTTGTGTTTCAAAAATCTTTACCTATATTTAGGAGCACTCATTAATTATTATAATATTTAAAGAGCTGGTAAAATATTTATACTAATAAAAATATATGTAACTAGACTTTGAACAATTTTTAATGATTAATTTGTTAAGCAGTATACATGAAAACCTCTGGTTTATATTAAAACTTCAGCAAAGGCTTTTATAAATAAGTGTTATTTTCTTTTTTCCTTTTTATCAATTACATAAAAAGACGATGTACCAGACAATCATGTAAAGGAAAAGAAAAGAAAAAAATTGCTTCATCGTGACATCCTAAAATGAAGACTTAAGTTTTCAAATCAACATTCAGTGCATTTTTGAATGGGATATTCTATGATCCAGATCTTTAGGTGATGTACGTCAGTATACCTCCAACTGAGTGGATTCACCAGCTGAGGAGCTGATCCATTTAATTATATATAAATAAAATTGGGTTAAAAAAGAATTAGATACATTCATGGAGCATAGGTCCATCAATGGATATTTGCCAAGATGGTCAGGGACACAACCCAATTATATTTCAAAGAGAAGCAACAGAAAAATCCACCTATGAAAACAAATGAACCATCAGCATTATTTGAGAGGATTTTATTATTTTCAGATATCTTTGAGGGAGCATTCAGAAGAAGATTGATTTTAGTTAGTAACATAGAACAGAGTCTTGTGTCCCATTTTAGAGCCTGATCCTGCAGACACACTCTGAGAGTAGTCCTTGCTATTGCAAGAAATCAAACACTTATTTTAGGTCAATGGAACTACTCACTGTAGTAAGTCCTACATCCAGTAGCAAGTATATGGAGGGTGAGGCCCTTAGTCAGATTCTGGGTATTTAAAAATCTATTGGCCAAATTCATCTTACATGTAACTCCACTGAAGTCAAGAGTTACACAAGATGAATTTAGCACTTCATATTTCACCTATTAAAAGTATTACAACGAAGATGTTATTTCCCAGGTTTTTAGAAAACAAATACTGGTACCAGAGTACTTAGTTTAAAACAGTTTTGTTTAATCACATCATAACATTTGCACCCTGCTATCATTTTATATTTCTGTTATTCATCCCCATGTTTTATTAACCTACTGCTGTTTTCTTGCTGTCATGTTAATTTTCCTTTTTTTGTTTACTAGAGTGCATTACTAATTACAATAAAGCCACTATAGAAGTGTTATTAAAACAGAGAACTGTGAATAAGTTTATAGGATTGCAACAGTATAAATTTAAAAAGCATTTCAGTGGAATGGCAACCATTCTCAGATTCCATTGCTGAGATTTTAAAATCCCTGAGGTGACTGTCAGCCTAAACTTTTCAATGTAACTGAATGTTTGTGTTTTTTCCAGAATACGCTGATTTGTCGACACCAAAACTGATCACAGGAAAGGAATGGTTTTGACAAACTCCTCATTTAAAAAAATAAAAATAAAAAATTGAACAAGCTTTGAAATTTTCAAGACAATCGATTTTGAAAACAAAAACTTCATTTTTTTTTTTGGTTCAGAAGGACTTTTGGTTTAGAAGTTTGTAGGAAAAAATATAAAAGTCTAAATCAAAATGAAATGTTTTGAAATGAAACATTTCAATTGATCTGATAGGATTCTGTCTATTTTTGGTTCATGAAAAAAAATTAAGATTTTCACTTTTCATCCTAATACAGAACAGGGGCTTTTTTTGAAAGCTCAAAAATTCTCATGGGATGGAAGGAACTGATTTTTCCCCCCCTAAGTCTAACTTGTAACTTTATTTTCTTCTAGTCGTTTAAGGCAACAGCTTTCCTGGACTACATCATTATTTGTGAAATAAGATGTGAATACTTATTTTTTTATTTTGTTGCACTTCAGAGATTTTAAAAGCATATGGTTATAGAGCACTTAAACGAGATCAGATAAGAACAAGAAATAGGTTCAAATATGAATTCCTCAAAAGTAATTGGATTACTCTTCAGTAGGATATGTATTGAAGAAGAAACACATAGTTTAAAGGTAAAGGAGACTTTGGGATATACTTTCAGTCAGTTTTGGACCTGGTCTCAGTTCCTGTGTACAATTTATATATCTATATTTGCACCTGCAGAATAAGTTACAGTAGCAAATTTGACCCTGTGCATCTCTCCCTACCTGGTACCCATAATTGGGTAAGTAGCGATGCAAAATGTGCTCACAAAATGAAAGCCACGTCTTTGGACATGTACCACATCCCCATGTATGTATATAATTCTTCTTTCCATTCAGTGGATTTAGGACCAAATTCAATTCTCAGTCACACATGAGTAAATCCAGAATAACTGCATTGACATCAACAGATTTGTTCTGTATGTACAGTGGAGAAACTGCAAAGAATATGGCCCTTAGTTTTGATCCCTGTACCTTAGCTTTCTCTACTTATAACATTTTACCTACAATTTCCCTTCATTTTAAAAAAGAATTCTTTTTATTTGATGTATCTATATGAAACTATAGAAATAAGGTGTAAGAATTAGACTAATTAGATGTACAGTAGTACAGTATTCAAGCAGGCAGAATTCCCACTAATTTAATTGATGTCAACATGTTATATGTACTATGATAGCACAATGGGGCCCTGGCCTCTAGACACTATGTACAGTACAAATGATATGGTCCCTGTCCAAAAGAGCAATGCGAGTTTTGCCTGGCTGAAGACCAGGGAATTGGGCCCTAAATGGGAAAGAACAGAGTAAATTGATCATTTGTCCAATCACAGATCATTAGAAATAATGGAAGATGAATAGATTATGTATTTAAAAATGCCAGTTGGTGAAATCCTGCCCTTCTTGATTTTAAAGGGTGTTTTGCCATTGACTTCAATGGGACCAAGATGTCATCCAGCAAATATAAAGTGGTGGGTTAAAGAAGCCACTGAAGTAAGGACGTAGAACTTTGTTTTCAGCAGGTTAGACATCTATGTAACTGAAGAACTTTCTTACTTTTCTTGCAACAGGACGATGAGGTAAGGGAAAGTCGATTCAGTTTTACAGCCTATGGAGTGGGACCATGTCTGCAAGGAAAAGATGGAGTGACTCCAAAGGGGCCAAATAATCCCATTCAAGCTGCACCAAAAAGCCTCGATGAAATGAGGAAGGTATTCATTGACCGAGCCAAGAAAATTGATACCATTTCCAGAGCTTGCTTCCCATTAGCCTTTCTGATTTTCAACATTTTTTATTGGGTTATCTATAAAATCATTAGGCATGAGGACATTCACCAATAACAAGATTAAGGCTTCTAGTACATACTGTTTGGCTGGCATGTTCAGCAGGAGGTTTTCCATTACAAATGTGCATACAGCTGCTTACTGGGATAGTTAAAAGGCATAAAGAAAGAGATCCCATTTGACTTGCTATGCAGAGTCACTATTGGACAGATGAAGAATGACACCCAATGAAGGTATATCTGCTATTACTAAGTTTCTACTTCATACTAACTAAAAACAATCAACTTTTTCATAGTAAAAAAATCACAACACTATACTACAGCTTTACTGCCAATGTGTTTATACATACTTTTACATTGTGGTATAATTGTACAGTATTCTTTAAAGTTCCTTACAATTTTTTAATTCAGCTGTATTTTTAAAAAATATTACAAAATGGGTCTAACATGTCTTAGATGACTCCCATAGTAACAGATTAAAGGAGGGTTAGAAATTTGAATATAAAGTTTACAAATTAGTAATGAACTACTGATTTGAGTTTTAGAGCTCAAGCACATTTTCTTGTTTTAACGACAGTGGGTTTTATAATGAGCACAGGACACATTTAAATTATATTATGGGGTTCTTTTTTAAAAAAAGAAAGAAAAAAAATGTACTCATACAAAGCACTTCATAAATGGATTATGGTTCCCCTGGAGCTTAAAAACATGGCAATGTAATGCCCAAAGTAGCACCAAATATCTATTGCCCAGTCTGAAGCGACCCACTAGTCAAACTTTCTGGTACTGTGCATATCACAATGGGAACAAGGTACTGTTAACGGATTGTTGCCCTTAAGTACTTTTAATTACTCACAATCACCCTTGGATAAATTGAAAGAGAAAATAAAAAATCAAAAGGATTAAAAGATGTTTCTCTCATCAGGTAACTGTTCAGAAACCACAGTATTTGTGGAGACAAGGCAGACAATTAAAAATGACATCAAGATAAGTTTCTGTGAAAAGTGACATTAAAAACAAAACAAAAAGGATGTCACTTAGACTATACCTATGATAAAAGTAACTTTTATGAACTTTTTTGAAGCTGACTATGGCAACATTTCTGCACAGCTACTTCCATTATCATCAGTGAAAGTTTGATATACAATTACATAAAGGTAACCAGGTCAGTCTTTTTTTGAATGATTTGTTTGATGAGAAGATTCTGACATGACTTCTTAGACACTGGCAGAAAATAGTCTGTATCTTAGAAAACACTAAGCAGTTCTAAAAATATATCAGGACAATCTTTTATTTTATTTTTACTGCACTTCATGATAAAAGATAACTGTTGTAGCAAATTTTCCCTACTTAGAATTACATAGATCACATTCATTGCTTCTTTCAAATTATTACACAATAGATTTTATATCATTTAAAAAAATAACTTCCAGTAAATAATGTTGCCACTTCTCTAATGAAAAGCAAAAAAAGTTGTTCTAAAATGTGGAAACCTATAGACAGCTATAGGCAAGAGCACACCTGATGCTTTGAACTTGTAATGAAATCCAATAGCTAAGACAATTTATTATTGAAAAGTTTTTGTTTTGAGCACATTTAAAATTTTTGGTTTGTTACAGCTCAAAGTGCATACACAAAAGCAAAACAACTGGAGGCAAACATCTGCTGCATTACTAGAGGCATATTGCATATGAACTAGTCATAGCAACATATCCTTGCATTGAAGATTAGAACACAACATTGGTTTTGTTTGAGGATTAACTAGGGTTTTTTTTAAAAGAATGGCAATCTGGTTGTGCTAGATTGTCTCAGAAAACAATTGCATAACCCTCTTCAATTTTGAATATGCTCCTATTTAGGTTTTGCAGTAATGCGTAACATTGATTTATAGCAATTGTTTAGGGATATGTGATATAATTTTCACAAATATATTTATATATCCTGTCCAGAAAAACTGAACTCATTAACTCGTGTGTGTGTGTGTGTGTGTGTGTGTGTGTGTGTGTGTGTGTGTGTGTGTTATATACACAAGAGTGAGAAGCTGGCCAAGTGGCTTTTGTCTCCTGCAAACTATTAAATACTATAAATCTCTGGAAAGATTTGTTGGTGCATTTCTGCGCCCATTGTATTCAGTGGTAAAGTGTCCCATTTATTTCAAGAGGAGTAGGATTGGGCCCATTATCATGAGGCATTCATAAAATGTTATACAATTCTCCATGCTTGTCTTTTGTTCTTTTCTCTTTCTTATTTAAAATAATGATCTTCCCTTCCAACACCAATAAAGGAACTCTGGATGAATCAATGTATAAAGTGTACTAGGCCAGATCCTGAGCTGGAATAAATACAGTCCCTAGAGCTACACCAGTTTACACCAGCTGAGGATCTCACTCAGACTTTCCAAAGAAGTCCAATAGGCTGAATATTATACATACACAAGTTGGTTTTGAAGACACTTGAACAGAGCCGAATAATACAATTACAAAGTTAAACATTCAATAGTGGGAGAATACTAAGATTTAGAAAAGAGGTTATCAGATGGGAAAAAAAAAGACAAAGTCTTAAGAGCAAGATAGAAAATGGAATAGGCACTAACAGTGGCAAAATTGTGTGGCGGGACAGAGAAAAGTAGAGAAGAGCCAGATAAGATCAATAATTATCCATGAACATCCTCCTCCTCCCCCTTGAGTGACAGGGGGAAAGAGGGGGAGGGGAATCAGTGTAGCCTACTATTTCTGCAACTACTGTATGGTAATCACATTAGCAACTACAGTATATACATTGTAAACCCATAAACCTTCAGTTTGATTGCTTTTCAGACATCCCTAATGGATTAAAATGATGTATATTTAATATGTGACAACAGGCAGTGTATTACATTGATACTAATGGGAGCCATGTATTGAAGGGAGTATATTATATACTCCTGTAGAGGATTGCAAAGTATTTCTAAGTGTATATATTTATAGTTCTGTATGTTCCTTTTTTAAAAATAGGAGAAATCTGTTATTGGATTATTTCTGGAATGTCTTTGCTTTAGTAACAGTACTAAGAACAGAAATGGTTGAGACAGAAGGGACAAGCTATAGTGATTTATTTTGTAACTACTTAAACAATCATCTAGCAAGTTGTGATTTTTTTTAAGTTAACTACTTGGAGTGCAGTCTTGCCCCACTGAATTCAATGGGGTCAAGATTTCTCCCCCAGAAGACAACTCCACATTTTTTATGAGATCCTTATGGTAACAATTGCCTATGTAACAGAGGCCTTTTCAATCAGCTAAGAAACATTTATTTCAGCAAAAGGCACTGTAGCCAGTCAGCAGTTTGCAGCTTAAACTTTATGTCAAGTATTCATATTCCATTGAATATAAAAAAAAATCATAAGATGACAGAATTGTTAAGTAAGATTTTAAGTTGTCTCATGTCACAAAATACCAGCTACCCATTAGTGCCTATGGCAAAAGAGTCCAAAATACCAGCAGACGTGCCAACCAAATCCAGGAATGATCTCTCAGTGCCAGGGGCTCATCTGCTAGGAAGATCTTAGTCTTAAAACAGATTCTCTTTATACCATATAATGCCAGGGTGGACTATATAGAGGGAGTGACAAAACATCACAACACACCTACCCTACACCCATGTTAGGCAAACCAACGTTGGAAGAAACTGTAAATGTTAAGGAAGAGATTGGGATATTTATGCCACAGGTGTGGGTAGAGGGCAGTACAGAGAGTCAGAGGAAGAGAAGTAAGGAGGTTCCTGCTGAGTTCTAACAAACTGTTTTCCTATGCACAAAAATTTTCATGATTTCAAAATTATGTTCTGATTTGGGACAGGAAACAGTTGAATATTGAAAAGTGTTCAAGAACCAAAAATCCCCCCAGTAAAATTAAAAAATCAGTTCAGGTCAGCTGAAATATTTTGATGATTTCAAGACGTTTTGTTTAAACATTTAAAAACTATAATTAGCTGAATGAAAAAAGTCATTTCAAATGGGAACACTGGAATTTTTCCTTTCTTAAAGTTTAAATGTTTCATTTTGATATATTTCAAGAAAAAAATTCTGATGTTTTTCAAGTTGAGAAACTGACTCTTTCCCATGAAAAGTTTCAGCTTTGATGAATCAGCACTTTCAGGCCAAAAAAAATAAAAAATAAAAATTCATTGAAAAATTCCCCAACCAGCCCTACTTGTTATGCCTCAGGCAAAGCGTCTCCTTGCCCCAGAGATGTTAATCTGCTGCCCTCAATGCACTGGCCGTAGTGTCCCTGTGCCCTCCAGAGTGCCGGGACTGCTAATGTAAGAGGCCTTTGGTTAACCACTCAAGGAGGGCAGGCTTCTTGCCCACGTAAAGCCCTGTGTCTTCCACACTGTTTGCAAGTCAGCTTGTGTACTCCTGCTTTCTGTGGTTGTGCCATGAAACAAAGTTGGAGAACCAAAGTAATGCATTGAGACTAGAGAAATAATTTGGGGCCCAATGTGCCATACTAGTTACACAGGTAGAAAGAAATCCATTCTCATAGAACTAGTGCAGGAATAATGGAAAAGGAAGCTGTGATCATGTGGCATGCTCCTCATGTTCCACAGTGCCACAGGATCTCCTCCATGCATTTGGAGTGCAATGTGTCTGGGGCAAACTGCTGACCTTAGAATAGGTGCTGTACACTACAGTCACCTTTTAAATGGCAGATTCCCATGAGGAAGTAAAAGAGTTTATGCTGCTTAGACCAGCATTAACTCCCCTTCCATGCCTTCTTCCTCCCTCAGAGGAAGAGGGATAAGGCAGAAGTGAAGGAAGAGGAGCCTATGGCTGCATGGCTCAGGAGCACTAAGCCAAAAGGTGGGGAAGGACAGAAAGCAATGTGGCAGAAGTACCTTGCTCCTTAGGTGGTTGCCCCAAGATGCACAATCTTGGAACCTGCTTTCTTCAGGGGTTTGAAGACTGGAGTTTCCAGACCACACCACCTGTTAAAACCCTCCATTCTTGAGAGAAAACAAGAGAAAGTGCCATAAGAACTGTGTATCATATTATATTCAAACAGCTACAGGCCTCCTCGTTTTTTAGCAGCTAACTCATAGTTAAGGTGCTAACTGAATCACAAGATGATCTTCAAAATAATTGCCACTGAGTTGTGGACAAGATGTGAAAAAGTAATAATGGACCTCTATGAATACTGGTAATTTGGAAAAGCCAGATTAGACCTATTTAAGAAAAAAATTGCTGGAACAATATAAAACACTCAAGTATTATATTATGACAGCTATTTTTTAAAATATACTACCAGACATTTTGCTGTAACTATATTACATTCATTTAAAAAGTGACCTGTACAATATAAAATTCAGAAGACTAAAAGTCTTACAACTGCTGTAGAAATCAAGTCCAGTCACTTTAGCCTTTTACATTTTATAGGCACTGAATGTTAGTGCAGTGCTAATTACATACTCAAAATGTATACAAAATTGTGAACTTCAAAGTAAGCTAATTAAAATCAAAATTGCAGTGAAAGCCTAGTATTGCAGGATCTGCCATTTCGCGAAGGATGTGGGGCCTTACTCAGTTAAATTCCTCAGTGTAGCAGCTTAGAATATGGTTAAATGCCACCACACCTTGGCACAAATGAAACCTAAACAAAGCAAACCTCATGTTGGTTTTAATAGTTACTTCCAATAAGAATGCATTAGTGTTCATTGTTTCCTGATGTTTCTAAGATGATGGGGGGCAAAAGAAGAAAATATAGTTCTTTTTATTTATAAGTTACCTATTCAAAGGCATATTTAAACTAACTCATTGCTTTCACCATATTGTAGCTTCAAGGAACCTTGACAGCAGGCACCAGTTTTTTAATGGATTGGTGGAAGTCACAAACAACTTGAGTTCCCCCCCCCCCTTTTGTCCTAGATCAGCTGTATATAGTCTCTCTGAATTCTCTGACATGTTTGCCCTCTCTTAGCTCTCCGCTTCTCTCTTTGAAGCACTTTTCTTGTAGGCTGCTTTATGAAAAGTCCAGTTTAAACCCTAGATATGCTTCTGTTTAAGCAATTCAGATATGCACTTTAGACTGCAGGAATGAAGAAATGCTTCCACTTGTACCATGGTAAATTCCAGAACTACTGTTCGATAATATAGTTGAAACCAAGATTCAGATTAAAAGAGTAAAAAATCATACATAGTTTAGAACAGCAAAAGATAAAAAGTCTTCCTTAACCCTAGAAGGATTCAAGTGTATTATTTCTAGCAATAATTTTGTATTAGATGAAAATGAGTTCATATGATAACCAAGCCCAATTAAACTTGTTGGATGCAAGAAAGTGGTGCACTTAGTATTTACATTTAGCACTTATTGGCCCTTTATGTATAAATTCTGCTCTCATGTAGACTATTGTAGGAGTTAATCTGATCTAACAGAGCAGAATTTGGCCTTATACCTCTAAACTGCTGATCTAATGAATTCTTACAATACCCCTATAAATTAGCAAAGTATTTTTATCTACATCTTACTGTACAAGATGGATTATTTATAAGAGAATTATGTCAAACAAGCATAATTTTTTAAAGGCTAACATGAAAAATATTTTTTTTAAAAATCACAAATTAAACTGCTTGTTAGCAAGAAGTAGATTTTTCTTTTTGCAATAGTTATAGAAATGGTGCCTTCAGGCAACATGTTACATACAGTAGTTCCTGAAATATTATCAGTTTGGCAGGCTTGTGAAAGCAGGTTAGATTGCCAGAAGCAGTAGGTGTAATGCTAGAAGAGAGTGTCAGCTCATCCTGCATTCTTGACATGCTTGAATATTATTGCACTTCTTCACTTTCATCTTTGTGAAATATGCAAGAGACATTTCTTACATTTGTAATTTAAAATATATGATAGAATGAAGTTAATAGATAAATGGACTGAAGTAAATATTGACATTCCATGGATATGTAATTGTGAGCTGTTATGAAGAAATTGTGCCATAAGCTTTCAACATAAAATTTTATTATATACAGTAGCTTGTGTGATAGTGATCCAAGCTTTTTTAAGAGGCTAAATAAATATATATTAATATGAGTGTATTACTTGTCTGATTTTTAAACATATCTTCCTGTGAATTCTGTCTAAAAAGACAATGGCAGTTTTCATTTAGAAGTATTTCTTTTTAGTAAAATTCTATAAAAAAGTGACATGCATGAATTTGATTAAATTCCTTTGTATTATAGTACCTTATATTCAGCACTACAGCTAACATTCTCTGCAGACAGAGATGTTAAAACATGTGCAGTTTATGGTATTCATGTTATTGTAGATATTTTGTTCAAAAAAAAATAAAGCTAACTTTTTTCAGAATACTGCTCAATGTTTTCAGATATCAGTTCTGTTTGATCCACACAGCAGATCTCGACTCCAATAGTCTGCTCTCCCTGCATACACAGAATGTCCCTTTGAGAACCCCAGCAAGTAGATCTAAAGACCTGATCCACAATCCTTGAAGTCTATGTGTCTCAAGTGAATAATTTTGCCCTACTACACTAAACTAATTTATATTTTAAAAAGAATCATTTCTCTTATTATATTGGCCTTTGACAAGCTGCAACATTTTTTCTACTTCTGTAATGCAATATTGTTGTGAACGGATATTATAGTGATAAGAGACACTTCCTTTTTAATGTAAACCACTTAAAGTTTGCTATTACCAAAACATAGGATTCTTCAGACACTAGGAGGACTAAAATGAGTCATAAGTAAACGGGCACAATAATGTATTGAGGCTGTATGAAAGACAAATTTTAGAGTTAAGCAAATAAAAATATCCCCCTAATTAGGAAATTTCTACTGAGACATAAATTTGAACCAGACATTCTAATTCATCTATTTAGGTCAGTGAAAATAAACTAGGATTTTTTTAATAACTAATTAAGAAATATTTTAATTTATCATATCAATATGCATCCTATACTTCAAGTCCTGTAACTGACAAAATGAAGCAATTCACCAATTTTATTTTGTTAGTACAAAAAAATCCCCAGTAATGTCATCAGATCCTATGTACTTATCCTCACCATTTAAACCCTCTCAGTACTATGGGGCTACTCCAAATCCCATTCAAGTATCTGGGAGTCTCTCACTGACTTCAGTGAGTTTTGGATCAAGTTCACTAACAAGCCAGAAGAGCTGGACTATAATATAGAGCCGACCCATTGTGAAGAGACCATGCAACACTGCATCAATCCTTGGCACCATACAAATACATGTTCATTAGACATTCTATAGGTCTGGTAAGCATTCAAGGGATTGTTTTAAAAAAGCATATGATCACTAACTTACATAAGGTAAATTAGTGGAGTTACACTAGTGTAGAAGAAGTTAATGTGTGGTGAGGTCATTCTGATGTCACTGTAAGTGGTTGGGGCTTTTGTCTAGCTAGTCAGAGAAGAGACGTGGCTCTCTGTCCCTTAAAGGGGCAAGAGTTACCTGCTACATGGCAGGCAGCTTCATACCAGATCAGCATGGGGATGCGGACACAAACCCTCCCACCCCCTAGTTGACTGGAAGATAGCATTTATGCCCACATTTGTGCAGTAAAAAAAAGAGCTCTGTTTTCATCTGAACCTGGTGGAGCAACACCCACCATCCC
This sequence comes from Emys orbicularis, assembly GCF_028017835.1. NCBI lineage: Eukaryota > Metazoa > Chordata > Testudines > Emydidae > Emys > Emys orbicularis. Next base: position 76,345,600 of record NC_088687.1, on the reverse strand, counting down.
ACTCCTGGAAATCGTTAAAGAACCAGGTTTTGTCATGACTGGCAGAGGGCTTTTGCTCCTTCGGGGGGGGGGGGAGGGGGAAGAAAAAGAGTGAGGAGGGGGGAAGAGAGTGGGAATGAATTTTTCCCCTCTCCACCAGATTTGCCAGGGCAAGGTTGGGTTTTTTTAACCTTACCCACAGCGGGTTGGGGACTTAGTGGGGGCAAAAAACAAAAAGGAGGATTAGGCTATGATGTTGCAACTCTTTATGTAAGCTTGGAGCAGTAGGCCAGTGCAGGTACTCTGTAGGGAGTGGATATGTTGATACCAGGTGCCTGGGGTGGACTACATGGAGAATGCCACACTCAGGGCAGACAGTCCCAAAAACTGGTGGTTTATTCTATAATTAGATTCTTGAAGCCAGTAACAAAAGATTCTGCAGTACCACATTGGTTAATCAGAAGCCACACACACACACAAAAAAAAGTCCCCTTTAGGCATTCCAGCCCTTGGCTCCCATCCAGACAAACAGGTCTAATACTGAAAACCTGATTCACCATATGTTAGGTTCTTACTAATTCCAAAGAATCAGACACTTTCCCCAGGTCAATATGCATTTCAGATCTTACCCAAATATCATGCTTTCAGCTAATCCTTAGTAAAACTAACTAAAGATTTATTAATAAAAAGATGTATCTATTAACCATTCAGAAATGATTGCAAAGTCCTCATATCAGGTTTATAGCAGTGATGGAACAGACTGCTGGCTTGCAAAAGTTTCTGTGGTAACTTCCAAAAGATTGGAAGGTCCTCAATCCGTAGTTCAAGACACTCGTTTTAGTTGTACATCCACAATCCAAAGAATTAGAGCAGGAAAGAGGTAAAATGGAGGAATTTCAGGTGCCTTTTATATCCTTCACCATGTACATAGAAATTTACTGTCCTAAACAAACAAAGCCCACAGCTTGTGTATGGAAAGTTACTGGCCCCAAATGTAGTCCAGCGTCACATGAAGAGGTATGCAATAGGCTCATGTTTTGCTGAATCACAGGGTGGCCATTGGCTCCTTGCTATCTGAAGCAGCCGCAGGAAGACCTACTGGGTGGGCTGAGATTCTTCAATGGCCCATTTGTGAAAGCTGAGTGTCCTCAATAGGCCATCAATATATAGCTATCTAGCCCTGATGTAAGTCTGTGGGGTGTCACCCAGGAAAACCCCACAGGTTTGCGATTCAAATACATAGCCAATATTCAAAACTTCAGCTACAAAGATGATACGTGCATATAAACAGGGTAATCATACTTAACTTACATGACATACTCTGTACAAGGTTTATGGAAATTGTGGAACAGTGGTAACAGGGATATAAAATTATCACCTTTCTTATACACAGTATCACACCTTGGCCAGATTAAATCTTTCCCAAATCCATTTTAAGAGAGTGGAAACAGCGGTGTTCGGAGCTCCTATGACTACTATGGCAAGGAGTCACTCACCCAACCCTCATTCAAGGGGGGTGGCAAGTTCTAGTAACAGATTGGCTGGGGACCAGGATGGGTAAGGGGAGGGCTATGAACAGCCCCTTGGGTATATGAAAGGGATTATGGAATTATCTGTGCTGTACAATTTTATCTGCCAGGTAATCCCAGACATTTAGGAATCAGGCTGTGGCCTAATTAAACCACATCCAGTGTCTCCTGTCCTCCTTCCAGCATTGCCAATCAGGCTGAAACTATTTAAACTAAGAGGACATTTAAATTACTTTAAATAAGAGCTACCAAACAGGGGAGTTTGAGAGGGAGAAAAGGAGATCTCCCTGCTGAACAATACGTTGAATACTAATTTTGGGGTGAGTGTGCTTGTTTTGGCTGTTTGGGTTTCTCTTGTTCAGGTTAAAAGTTAGTGTCAGTTGGGATTGTGTGTTTGGGGACGGTTTGAGCCTTTGTTCCCCTTGATCAACTTCAATCAGCCTTGTAATCACCTTCCCCCTGTGTGATTAATGAGGGGTAGGACTGACCTAGGACAGAAAAACTTAAAAGCCAGAGGCTAAGCAACCAAGGGAAGCTAGCAAACAGGGGACAACAGCAGGGGAATTTGTAAGAGGAAGTTATAATATAATCACTATGGTTAGGAAAGGCCACATTGCCAGTGCCAACACAGCTCCTCTCTCCATCACCTGAATCCATATCCAGATAGAGAATCTGACCATGGAAGCCTCTACCCAGATCCTGGTATGGGTTTGCAGAGACTGTGGCCTGCCTTTCCATTCACAGAAAAGCAGGGTCGGGAGACTGACCACTGTGAAAGGAGGCTGCTGGTGGAATCTCTCAGGAAACAGGTGGGAGAGCTACAGGAGGAGGTGGCTAGGCTGATGAGCATCAGTGCACACAAGGAATTCATCAAGTGTATTCATATGGAGACCTCCAAGGCGGAAGAAGCTATCCAGTGGACTGCTCTCACACCACTGGGGGAGAAGGATATGGCTCTGTCACAGGGAGGACACTGGCTGCTAGTTACTTCTGATGCCAGGCAGTGCTCCACTCCTACTCCCAACCCACCCACCATAGTGATGAAGAACCATTATGCTGCCCTGGCAATGAGTGATGAGGGGACACACACACACACACACACACGGAGGAAGAAAACTCTGTACTCCCAAGGCTGAGAGGAACATGGTCACCACTCCCAAGAGGAAACATAGGGTAGTGGTGGTTGGTAACTCCCTTCTGAAAGGGACAGAGGCACCCATCTGTCAGCCTGGCTTGGTATCCTGGGAGTCCTGCTGCCTGCCATTGAGCCACATCCAAGATGTTACAGAGAGATTGTGGAGTATCATCCAGCCCTCTGACTTCCCCTCCCATGCTACTCATCCATGTGGGCACTAATGATACTGTGAGGTATGACCCTGAGCCAATGAGAAGTGACTACAGGGCTCCAGGATCGAGGTGCAGATGGTGTTCTCTTTGATCCTTCTAGTCAAGGGTAGGGGCCCAGGCAGAGACAGATGCATCCTGGGAGGTGAATGCCTGCCTGTGTGGATGGTGTTGCCAGGATGACATTGGCCTCCTTGACCATAGGATGCTGTTCCAGGAAGAAGGACTGCTGAGCAAAGATGGGTACCACCTACAGAGGAAGGGGACAAGTATCTTTGGATACAGACTGGCTAACCTAGTGAGGGGGGACTTTAAACTAGTTTTGATGGGGGCAGGAGACAAAAGCCCACTGGGAAGTCAAAACTGTGGAGACTGGAGAAGAGTCAGATTCTGGGAGGGAGCGTGGGCCATTATAGCAGGGACAAGGGAGAGAAACAAGAGGGGAAAAAAATCAAATCAGTGTATTAGAAGTCTGTATACTAATGCAAGAAGTATGGGGAATAAGCAGGAAAAACTAGAAATGCAAGTGAATGATCACAACTATGACATATTTGGCATCACAGAGACATGGATTGAATACATGACTGGAATATTGGTATAGAAGGGTACAACTTGCTCAGGAAGGGCAGACAGAGGGGGGAAAAGGGAGCTGTTGTGTATCAAAGATGTATACACTTGAACTGAGGTTGAGATGGAAATAGGAGACAGACTTTTTGAAGGTCTCTGGGTAAGGATAAAAGGGGTAAAAACAAGGTGTCATGGGAGGGGTCTAATACAGACCACCTAACCAAGAACAAGAGGTAGTGGCTTTTTTAAAAACAACTAACAAAAATATCCAAAGAACAGGACTTGGTGATCATGGGGGACTTCAACTACCCAGACATCTGTTGGGAAAATAATACAGCAGAGCACAGATTATCCAACAAGTTCTTGGAATGCATTGGGAACTTCACCTCTTGAAATAATAGAGAAAGCTACTAGGGGAGAGGCTGTTTTAGATTGGATTTTGACAAATAGGGAGGAACTGTTTGAGAATTTGAAAGTGGAAGTCAGATTGGATGAGAGTGATCATGAAATGATGAGTTCATGATTCTAAGGAATGATAGGTGGGAAAACAGCACAATAAAGAATGGACTTCAAGAAGGCAGACTTTAGCAAACTCAGGGAGTTGGAAGGTAAGACCCGATGGGAAGCAAGTCTAAGGGGGGGGGGGGGGGGGAAACAGCTCAAGAGTGTTGGCAGTTTTTCCAAAGACATTATTAAGGGCACAAAAGCAAACTATCCCACTGTGTAGGAAAGATAAGTAGTATGGCAAATAACCACCCTGGCTTTACCAGGAAATCTTCAATGATCTGAAACAAAAAAGTCCTACAAAAACTAGGTCAAATTACAAAGGATGAATATAAATAAACAAGCATGTAGGGACAGAATTAGAAAGGCCAAGACACAAGATTAAACTAGCTAGAGATAAAGTGTAACAAGAAAACATTCTACAAATACATTAGAAGCAAGAGGAAGACCAAGGACAGGACAGGACTGTTACTCAATGGGTGGGGGGATGGGTGGAGAAGAGTAACAGAAGCTAAAGGACTTTGTTTCAGTTTTCACCAAAAGGGTTAGTAGCAATTGTACATCTAGCTTAGTGAACACCAGTGAAAGTGAGGTGGGATCTGAGGCTAAAATTGTTCTTTCCCTAAGTTAAAAATTACTTAGACAAGTTAGATGGCTTCGAGTCACCAAAGCCTGATGAAATACATCCTAGGGTATGTCTACACTACGAGAGTAGTTCGATTTTACTTAAATCGAATATGTGGAATCGATATTACAAAGTCGAACGTGTGTGTCCACACTAAGGACAGTAATTCGGCTTTGTGAGTCCACACTAACGGGGCAAGCGTCGACATTGGAAGCAGTGCACTGTGGGCAGCTATCCCACAGTTCCCGCAGTCCCCGCTGCCCATTGGAATTCTGGGTCGAGCCCCCCATGCCTTCTGGGGGAAAAAATGTGTCGAGGGTGGTTTTGGGTAACTGTCGTCATCCAACCGTCACTCCCGCCCTCCCTCCCTGAAAGCGCCGGCGGGAAATCAGTTCGCGCACTTTTCTGGTCAGTGACAGCGCGGACGCCACAGCACTGCGAGCATGGAGCCCGCTGCGACCATCGCTGCAGTTATGGCCGTTGTCAACACCTCGCACCTTATCATCCACCTTTCCCAGAGGCAGATGCTGAGAAATCGGGCGAGGAGGCTACGGCAGCGCGGTGAGGACCTGAAGTCTGAGAGTGGCACAGACCTGTCACAAAGCACGGGACCCCACGCCGAGGACATCATGGTGGCAATGGGTCATGTTGATGTTGTGGAACGGCGATTCTGGGCCCGGGAAACAAGCACGGACTGGTGGGACCGCATAGTGCTGCAGGTCTGGGATGAATCACAGTGGCTGCGAAACTTTCGGATGCGTAAGGGAACTTTCCTGGAACTTTGTGAGTTGCTGTCCCCTGCCCTGAAGCACAAGGACACCCGGATGCGAGCAGCCCTGACTGTCCAGAAGCGAGTGGCCATAGCCCTCTGGAAGCTTGCAACGCCAGACAGCGACCGGTCAGTCGCGAACCACTTTGGCGTGGGCAAATCTACCGTGGGGGTTGTTGTGATGCAAGTAGCCAACGCAATCGTTGAGGTACTGCTGTCAAAGGTAGTGACCCTGGGAAACGTTCAGGTCATCATAGATGGCTTCGCCGCGATGGGATTCCCAAACTGCGGTGGGGCTATAGATGGAACTCACATCCCTATCCTGGGACCGGACCACCAGGCCAGCCAGTACATTAACCGAAAGGGCTACTTTCCAATGGTGCTGCAAGCACTGGTGGACCATAGGGGACGTTTTACAAACATCAACGTCGGATGGCCGGGCAAGGTTCATGACTCTCGCGTTTTCAGGAACTCTGGTCAGTTTAGACGGCTGCAGGAAGGTATTTACTTCCCGGACCACAAAATAATTCTTGGGGATGTGGAGATGCCTATAGTCATCCTCGGGGACCCAGCCTACCCGCTAATGCCCTGGCTCATGAAGCCCTATACAGGTGCCCTGGACACTGAAAAAGAACTCTTCAACTACCGGCTGAGCAAGTGCAGAATGGTGGTGGAGTGTGCTTTTGGACGTCTCAAGGGGAGATGGAGAACCTTACTGACTCGCTGTGATCTCAGCGAAACCAATATCCCCATTGTTATGGCAGCTTGCTGTGTGCTCCACAATCTGTGTGAGAGCAAGGGGGAGACCTTTATGGCGGGGTGGGAGGTTGAGGCAAATAGCCTGGCTGCTGATTACGCCCAGCCAGACAGCCGTGTGATTAGAAGAGCCCAGCGGGACACGCTGTGCATCCGGGAGGCTTTGAAAGCTAGGTTCCTGAGTGAGCAGGGTAACCTGTGACTATTAAGTTTGTTTACAGAGAAGCTGAACCTGCCCCCGTTTCTTTACCCAGTAAATGTTCCCTATCCTCTCCAGTTACATACCCCGTTCACCCCGTTCACCCACTTCCAACACACGTTTAAAAATAAAATCACTTGAAATTTGTTAATGAACACCGTTTTCTTTATTACTGTTTTCGCGGGAAAGTGTTGAACCTGGGACGCAGACTGTGGTGGGGAGCGGGTGTAGTGTAGTGATGCAAAGGACGTTTCTAAACTCCAGGAATGACAGGCTCCGCACTGGTGGACTGGTTGTTCCAACGGAGCCTGCCACCCCTCCTGTTCGGGACTCTGTGTGTGGGGGTTATGTGACTTTGTGGCAGGGGGAGGACGGTTACAGATCCCCTGCTGCGTGGCTCTGTGATCCAGGATAAGGACCACTGCATAAGATCTCTAACCGCCCTCCCCCACCACAAAGTCACATAGCCCGCCCCCCCGCCCCCACAGAACATGAATACCACCTCCCAGATTGACCAGGGTAACTAGTGACTGCAATGTGTGTGTGCCCTGCTGCTGAACCTGCCCCCGTGTCTGTACCCTGGTAAAGGTGACTGTCCTGTCCAATTACCAACCCCCTTCCCCCCCTTCAAACAGACTCTCCTCTAAAAGAACATGATGGAAACAGTAATTAACAGAAACGTATTTTTTATTAGCAACTACACAGTTAGGGGATGAAACTGGGACGGGGGCTTGGGTGAGGCGGGAAGGAAAGGACTTATCAAATTTTGGGGAATGAGAGCCTTCTGGTACTGGAGCAGTCTGCAGGGGTGGAGTGAGAGTTTTCACGGACTCTGCCGCCCCTCCTTCTTGGGACTTTGGGTGAGGGGGGTATGGGACTTTGTGGCGGGGGAGGGCGGTTAGAGATAGACTGCAGCGGGGCTCTGTCCTCCTGCCTCCGGTCCTGCAGAACATCCACAAGGCGCCGGAGCATGTCCGTTTGCTCCCTCATTAGTCCAAGCAGCGTTTGAGTCGCCTGCTGGTCTTCCTGCCGCCACCTCTCATCCCGTTCCATGTGTGATCGGTGGATTTGGGACAAGTTCTCCCTCCACTGGGTCTGCTGGGCTGCCTGGGCTCGGGAGCAGCCCATAAGTTCCGAGAACATGTCCTCCCGTGTCCTCTTCTTCCTATGCCTAATCTTTGCTAGCCTCTGGGAGTGTGATGCCAGGCTAGGTCGGGAGACAGTCGCAGCTGTGGGATGGGAAAAAGGGAGTGAATTCCTCAGAAAGATAAATTTTTTTGTGAACAAAGAACATAGTCTTTCTCTGTGAACAAGACCATGCACAGCACCTATCACATGCGCACTCAGGACAAGGTCGAATTTTCGGCCTTCGCATTCAGTGCCTGGGGTCTTGCAGTGCAGATCAGACAAGCGGGACAGGACAGCGGAATTTGGGTAACAGGCTGACATGGTAAGCCGTACACTTGTGGCTGCTTAAAACTTTAATAATAGCACTGGCCTCCTTTCACGTTCAAAGCAATGCCAGTCCCCGCTGCCAGCAATCCAGCAAGCATGAACTCTGCCCCTGTCCCACCCCCTCGCGGCTGTCCCCGGGAAAGATCCCTGTATGCTGCCCCTCTCCCGCCTCCACCGCGTGGCTCTAAACCGCCGGTTACAGTTCTGTAAAGGAACAGGCAAGCAGTCCCAATACTAACATTCCCCTACCTAATTCAAAGCAGGTCACCATGAGCGACATCACTCTGATGAGGATTTCAGAGACGGAGAAAGAAAGGATGCTTTGGGAAAGCCTGCAAAGACCAGGGCCGTATGCCACCATGCTCTGCAAGGCAATGATACCCGAGTACTTGATTGTCTCCTGGCGCGGAAACGTTTCCTACCACGGAGGACCCAATAAGGCCGCTCTCCCCAGGAACCTGATGCAAAGGCTTTCCAATTACCTCCAGGAGAGCTTCGTGGAGATGTCCCAGGAGGATTTCTGCTCTATCCCCGGACATATAGACCGGATTTTACTGTAGCTGCACTGGCAGGGACTAAACAGTAGAGCGCCTAGGGCAAAACAATCATGCTAAACCGGACATTGTTAGATTTTTTTTCAGTAGTTGCACTGCCAAGGACTGAAACGTTAAGCGCCTAGGGCAAACTAATCATGAAAAACCCATTGTTAATATTGTTAATATTCCTGTTCTGTTAAAAATAAATGTTTACATGTTTAAAACACTTACTGACTGATCCTTCCTCTGATTCTGTGTCCGGGTTAACGCCTGGGGACAGTTGGTAGGGGATCTCTGTAAGGGTGATGAAGAGATCCTGGCTGTCGGGGAAATCAGCGTTGTAAGCGCTGTCGACTGCCTCGTCCTCCTCATCTCCTTCCTCATCTTCCCCGTCCGCTAACATGTCCGAGGAACCGGCCGTGGACAATATCCCATCCTCAGAGTCCACGGTCAGTGGTGGGGTAGTGGTGGCGGCCGCACCTAGGATGGAATGAAGTGCCTCGTAGAAACGGGATGTGTGGGGCTGGGATCCGGAGCGTCCGTTTGCCTCTTTGGTCTTCTGGTAGCCTTGTCTCAGCTCCTTGATTTTCACGCGGCACTGCGTTGCATCCCGGCTGTATCCTCTCTCTGCCATGGCTTTAGAGATCTTCTCGTAGATCTTTGCATTCCATCTTTTCGATCGCAGCTCGGAAAGCACGGACTCATCGCCCCACACAGCGATCAGATCCAAGACTTCCCGATCAGTCCATGCTGGGGCCCTCTTTCTATTCTGAGATTGCATGGCCATCTCTGCTGGAGAGCTCTGCATCGTTGCCAGTGCTGCTGAGCTCGCCACGATGTCCAAACAGGAAATGAGATTCAAACTGCCCAGACAGGAAAAGGAATTCAAATTTTCCCGGGGCTTTTGCTGTGTGGCTGGTCAGAGCTTCTGAGCTCGGACTGCTGTCCAGAGTGTCAACAGAGTGGTGCACTGTGGGATAGCTCCCGGAGCTATTACCGTCGATTTCCATCCACACCTAGCCTAATTCGACATGGCTATGTCGAATTTAGCGCTACTCCCCTCATTGGGGAGGAGTACAGAAGTCGAATTTAAGAGACCTCTATGTCGAACTAAATAGCTCCGTTGTGTGGACGGGTGCAGAGTTAATTCGATGTAACGGTGCTAAATTCGACATAAATTCCTAGTGTAGACCAGCCCCTAGAATGCTCAAGGAGCTGACTGAGGATGTATCTTAGCCATTAACAATTATGTTCAAAAACTCCTGGAAGATGTGAGAGATTCCAGAGGTCTGAAAAAAGGCAAATATACGGTATGTCTACACTACGAGAGTAGGTTGATTTTACTTAAAGCGAATTTATGGAACTGATATTACGAAGTCGAACGTGTGTATCCACACTAAGGACAGTAATTCGACTTTGTGAGTCCACACTAACGGGGCAAGCATCGACATTGGAAGCGGTGCACTGTGGGCAGCTATCCCACAGTTCCCGCAGTCCCCGCTACCCACTGGAATTCTGGGTCAAGCCCCCAATGCCTGCTGGGGCAAAAAATGTGTCGAGGGTGGTTTTGGGTAACTGTCGTCATTCAACCCTCACTCCCACCCTCCCTCCGTGAAAGCGCCGGCGGGCAATCAGTTCGCGCACTTTTCTGGTGATTGGCAGCGCGGACGCCACAGCACCGCGAGCATGGAGCCAGCTGCGATCATCGCTGCAGTTATGGCCATTGTCAACACTTCGCGCCTTATCATCCACCTTTTTCAGAGGCAGATGCTGAGAAATCGGGCGAGGAGGCTACGGCAGCACGGTAAGGACATTAAGTCTGAGAGGGGCACAGACCTCTCACAAAGCACGGGACCCCGCGCCGTGGACATCATGGTGGCAATGGGTCATGTTGATGCTGTGGAGTGGCGATTCTGGGCCCGGGAAACAAACACGGACTGGTGGGACCGCATAGTGCTGCAGGTCTGGGATGAATCACAGTGGCTGCGAAACTTTCGGATGCGTAAGGGAACTTTCCTGGAACTTTGTGAGTTGCTGTCCCCTGCCCTGAAGCGCAAGGACACCCGAATGCGAGCAGCTCTGACTGTCCAGAAGCGAGTGGCCATAGCCCTCTGGAAGCTTGCAACGCCAGACAGCTACTGGTCAGTCGCGAACCACTTTGGCGTGGGCAAATCTACCGTGGGGGTTGCTGTGATGCAAATAGCCAACACAATCGTTGAGGTACTGCTGTCAAAGGTAGTGACCCTGGGAAACGTGCAGGTAATCATAGATGGCTTCACTGCGATGGGATTCCCAAACTGCGGTGGGGCTATAGATGGAACTCACATCCCTATCCTGGGACCGGACCACCAGGCCAGCCAGTACATTAACCGAAAGGGTTACTTTTCAATGGTGCTGCAAGCACTGGTGGACCATAGGGGACGTTTTACAAACATCAACGTCGGATGACCGGGCAAGGTTCATGACGCTCGCGTTTTCAGGAACTCTGGTCTGTTTAGACAGCTGCAGGAAGGTATCTACTTCCCGGACCACAAAATAACTGTTGGGGATGTGGAGATGCCTATAGTGATCCTCGGGAACCCAGCCTACCCACTAATGCCCTGGCTCATGAAGCCCTATACAGGCGCTCTGGACACTGAAAAAGAACTCTTCAACTACCGGCTGAGCAAGTGCAGAATGGTGGTGGAGTGTGCTTTTGGACATCTGAAGGGGAGATGGAGAACCTTACTGACTCACTCTGATCTCAGCGAAACCAATATCCCCATTGTTATTGCAGCTTGCTGTGTGCTCCACAATCTCTGTGAGAGCAAGGGGGAGACATTTATGGCGGGGTGGGAGGTTGAGGCAAATTGCCTGGCTGCTGATTACGCGCAACCAGACACCCGGGCGATTAGAAGAGCCCAGCGGGACGTGCTGTGCATACAGGAAGCTTTGAAAGCTAGGTTCCAGAGTGACCAGGGTAACCTGTGACAATTACGTTTTTTTAAACAGAAGCTGAACCTGCCCCCGTTTCTTTACCCACTTAATGTTGACTATCCTCTCCAGTTACCAACCCCCTTCCCCCACTTCCAACACACCTTTAAAAATAAAATAAATGAAACTTTGTTCATTAACACAGTTTTCTTTATTAAGGATTTCGCGGTAAAGGGTTGAAACTGGGACGCAGACTGTGGTGGGGAGCGGGTGTAGTGATGGAAAGGACACTTCTAAACTCGAGGAATGACAGGCTCCTGCTCCTAGAGCAGTCCGCAGTGGTGGACTGGTTGTTTCAACGGAGCCTGCCACCCCTCCTTTTCGGGACTCTGTGTGTGGGGGCTATGTGACTTTGTGGCGGGGGAGGGCGGTTACAGATCCCCTGCTGCATGGCTCTGTCATCCAGGCTAAGGACCGCCGCATAAGATCTGTAACCGCCCTCCCCCACCACAAACTCACATAGCCCCCCCACACAGAACATGAAAACCACCTCCCAGACTGACCAGTGTGCCTAGTGACTGCAATGTGTGTGTGACCTTCTGCTGAACCTGCCCCCGTGTCTGTACCCTGGTAAAGGTGACTGTCCTGTCCAATTACCTTCCCCCCCCTTCAAACACACTGTCCTCTAAAAGAACATGTCGGAAACAGTAATTAACAGAGACGTATTTTTTATTAGCAACTACACAGTTAGGGGATGAAACTGGGACGGGGGCTTGGGTGATGCGGGAAGGAAAGGACTTATCAAATTTTGGGGAATGAGAGCCTTCTGGTACTGGAGCAGTCTGCAGGGGTGGAGTGACAGTTTTCACGGCCCCTGCCGCCCCTCCTTCTTGGGACTTTGGGTGAGGGGGGTATGGGACTTTGTGGCAGGGGAGGGCGGTTAGAGATACAATGCAGCGGGGCTCTGTCCTCCTGCCTCCGGTCCTGCAGAACATCTACAAGGTGCCGGAGCATGTCCGTTTGTTCCCTCATTAGTCCAAGCAGCGTTTGAGTGGCCTGCTGGTCTTCCTGCCGCCACCTGTCCTCCCATTCGCTGTGTGATCGCTGGTATTGCGACATGTTCTCCCTACACTGGATCTGCTGTGCCGCCTCGGCTTGGGACCAGACCATAAGTTCTGAGAACATCTTGTCCCGTGTCCTTTTCTTTCGCCGCCTGATCTGCGCCAGCCTCTGGGAGGGGGATGCCGGGGTAGCTCGGGAGACACTCGCAGCTGTGGGATGGGAAAAGGGGAGTGAATTCCTCAAAAAGATATTCATTGTTTGCGAACAATGAATATAGTCTCTGTGAACAAGACCATGCACAGTACCTATCACATGTGCACTCAGTACAAGGTCGCATTTTCTGTCTTCACATTGAGTGCCTGGGGTCTTGCTGTACAGATCACACAAGCGGGGCCGGACAACGGAATTCTGCTAGCAGGCGGCCATGATAAGCTGTAGACTTTTGGCTGCTTAAAGCTTAATTTACAGCAGTGCCCTCCTTTCACGTTCCAACCAATGCTCCTAGCGTTGGCCAGTTCCTGCTGCCGGCGATCTGGCCGGCATGAACTCTGCCCCTGTCCCACCCCCATTGCGGCTGTCCCCGGGAAAGATCCCGTCATGCTGCTGGCGAACCGCTCAGCGGGAACGGTTCGCCTCCCCGCCCCCACCGCGTGGCTGTCCCCGGGAAAGATCCCTGCACGCTGCCGGCGAACCGCTCAGCATGAACGGTTCACCTCCCCGCCCCCACGGCGTGGCTGTAAACCGCCGGTTACAGTTATTTAAAGGAACAGGCAATCAGTCCCCATACTAAAATTCCCCTAATTCAAAGCAGGTCACCATGAGTGATATCACTCTGATGAGGATTACGGAGACAGAGAAAGACCGCATGCTGCGTGAATGCCAGCAAACACCAGGGCCGTATGCCGCCATGCTTTGCCAGGCAATGATACCGGAGTACCTGCTGCTAGCCTGGCGCGGAAAAGTTTCCTACCATGGAGGAGGCAATAAGGCCGCTGTCCCCAGGAACCTGATGCAAAGGCTTTCACATTACCTCCAGGAGAGTTTCATGGAGATGTCCCTGGAGGATTTCTACTCTATCCCCGGACATGTTAAGACTTTTCCAGTAGCTGCACTGGCAAGGACTAAAAAGTTAAGCGCCTAGGGCAAACTAATCATTAAAAACCCATTGCTAACATACCATGCCTATTCTATTCAAAATAAATGTTTAAAACACTTACCTACTGATGTTTCCCCTGATTCACGGTCCGGGTTACCGCCTTGGAAGGGTTGGTAGGGGATCTCCGTGAGGGTGATGAAGAGATCCTGTCTGTCAGGGAAATCAGCGTTGAAAGCGCTGTCGACTGCCTCGTCCTCCTCATCTTCCCCATCCGCGAACAGCTCCGAGGAAGCGGCCGTCGACAATACCCCATCGTCAGTGTCCACGGACAGTGGTGGGGTAGTGGTGGCGGCCGCACCTAGAATGGAATGCAGTGCCTCGTAGAAATGGCATGTCTGGGGCTGGGATCCGGAGCGTCCGTTTGCCTCTTTGGTCTTCTGGTACGCTTGTCTCAGCGCCTTGATTTTCACGCGCCACTGCGTTGCATGCCGGCTGTATCCTCTCTCCGTCATGGCTTTTGAGATCTTCTCATAGATCTTCACATTCCGTCTTTTCGATCGCAGCTCCAAAAGCACAGACTCATCGCCCCACACACCGATGAGATCCAAGACTTCCCGATCAGTCCATGCTGGGGCCCTCTTTCTATTCTGTGATTGCATGGTCACCTCTGCTGGAGAGGTGTGCATCGTTGCCAGTGCTGCTGAGCTCGCTACGATGTCCAAACAGGAAATGAGATTCAAACTGCCCAGACAGGAAAAGGAATTCAAATTTTCCTGGGGCTTTTCCTGTGTGGCTGGTCAGAGCATCCGAGCTCGGACTGTTGTCCAGAGCGTCAACAGAGTGGTGCACTGTGGGATAGCTCCCGGAGCTATTACCGTCGAATTCCATCCACACTAACCCTAATTCGACATGGCCATGTCGAATTTAGCACTACTCCCCTCATCGGGGAGGAGTACAGAAATCGATTTAAAGAGACCTCTATGTCGAAATAAATAGCTTCGTTGTGTGGATGGGTGCAGGGTTAATTCGAATTAACGCTGCTAAATTCGACATAACCTCCTACTGTAGACCAGGCCATAGTGCCAATTTATCAAAAGGGAAATAAGGACAACCCAGGAAATTACAGACCAGTCAGCTTAACTTCTGTACCAGGAAAGATAATGGAGCAAATAATTAAGCAATCAATTTGCAAACACCTAGAAAATAATAAGATGATAAGTAACAGTGGCATGGATTTGTCAACAAATTGCATCAAGCCAACCTAAAAGCTATGACAGGATTAACAAGCTTGTAGATATAGGAAAGCTATAAATGTAGTATATTTTGACTTAGTAAGGCTTTTGATACTGTCTCAAATGACCTTCTCAAAAACAAACTAGGGAAATATAGCCCAGATGAATCTTCTATAAGGTGGGTGCATAACTGGTTCGAAAACTGTTCCCAGAGAGTAGTTATCAATAGTTCACAGTGGAGCCCACAGGGATCAGTTCTGGGTCTGTTCAATATCTTTACTATTTATTTACATAACGACATAGAAAGTACACTTTAAAAGTTTGCAGATGATACTAAGGCCTTGTCTACACTACGAGAGTACTTCGATTTTAGTTAATTCGACTATGTGGAATCGATATTACTAAGTCGAACGTGTGTGTCCACACTAAGGACAGTAATTCGACTTTGTGAGACTTTGTGAGTCCACACTAACGGGGCAAGCGTCGACATTGGAAGCGGTGCACTGTGGGCAGCTATCCCACAGTTCCCGCAGTCCCCGCTGCCCATTGGAATTCTGGGTCGAGCCCCAAATGCCTTCTGGGTAAAAAAATGTGTCGAGGGTGCTTTTGGGCGCCTGTCGTCATCCGTCCGTCACTCACGCCCTCCCTCCCTCCCTCCCTGAAAGCGCCGGTGGGAAATCAGTTCGCGCGCTTTTCTGATTACTGACAGCGCGGACGCCACAGCAGTGCGAGCATGGATCCCGCTGCGACCATCGCTGCAGTTGTGGCAGTTCTCAACGCCTCGCAGCTTCTCCTCCACCTGTACCAGAGGCAGCTGCAGATCAATCATGAGAGGAGGCTACGGCACCACCGTGACGGCATGAAGTCGGACACTAGCTCCGACCTCTCTGAGAACATGAGACCCAGCGCCCAGGACATCTCGCTGTCACTGGGTCTTGTTGATACTGTTGAACGGCGATTCTGGGCCCGTGAAACAAGCACAGAATGGTGGGACCACATAGTGCTGCAGGTCTGGGATGAATCCCAGTGGCTGCGCAACTTTCGCATGCGGAAGGGGACTTTCCTCGAACTGTGTGAGTTGCTGTCCCCTGCCCTGAAGCGAAAGGACACCCGGATGCGGGCAGCCCTGACTGTCCAGAAGCGAGTGGCCATAGCCCTCTGGAAGCTCGCAACGCCAGACAGCTACCGGTCCGTCGCTAACCACTTTGGTGTGGGCAAGTCTACCGTGGGGGTTGCTGTTATGCAAGTAGCCAGGGCAATCGTCAAGCTACTGCTATCTAAGGTAGTGACCCTGGGAAACGTGGAGCTCATCAGAGATGGCTTTGCCGAGATGGGATTCCCAAACTGCGGTGGGGCTATAGATGGGACTCACATCCCTATCCTGGCACCGGACCAACAGGCCAGCCAGTACATCAACAGAAAGGGGTACTTTTCCATGGTGCTGCAAGCACTGGTGGACCATCGGGGACGTTTTACCAATATCTACGTTGGATGGCCTGGCAAGGTTCATGACGCTAGGGTGTTCAGGAACTCTGGTCTGTATAGACGGCTGCAGGAAGGTCTTTACTTCCCGGACCACAAAGTAACTATTGGGGATGTGGAGATGCCTACAGTCATCCTCGGGGACCCTGCATACCCGCTAATGCCCTGGCTCATGAAGCCCTACACTGGCGCACTGGACTCAGGGAAAGAACTATTCAACTACCGGCTCAGCAAGTGCAGAATGGTGGTGGAGTGTGCTTTTGGCCGTCTCAAGGGGAGATGGAGAAGCCTACTCACTCGCTGTGATCTCAGCGAGACCAATATCCCCATTGTGATAGCTGCTTGCTGTGTGCTCCACAATTTGTGTGAGAGCAAGGGGGAGACCTTTATGGCGGGGTGGGAGCTTGAGGCAAATAGCCTGGCTTCTGATTACGTCCAGCCAGACAGCCGGGCGATTAGAAGATCCCAGCGGGACGCGCTGTGCATCAGGGAGGCTTTGAAAGCCAGGTTCCTGACTGAGCAGGGTCTCCAGTGACTGTTCACTTTGTGGACACAGATACTGAACCTGCCCCCGTTTCTTTACCCAGTTACTGTTGACTATCCTTCCAAGTTACATACCCCCTTCCCCACCTTCCCAACAAATAAAATCTGTTCCGTTTTGTTACTGAACAAGGTTCTCTTTCTTACTGTTTTCGCGGGAATGTTTTAAACCGGGGACGCAGACTGTGGCGGGGGGCTGGTTTATTGTTTTGATGCAAATGATGCTTCTAAACTCCGGGAATGACAGGCTCCGCAGTGCTGGATTGGTTGTTTCAACGCAGCCTGCCAGCAGTCCTGGGCGGGACTGCATGTATGTGTCGGCCAAGTGACTTTCTGGCAGGGGGCGGAGGGTAACAGATCCCCTGCTGCGTGGCTCTGTGATCCAGGATAAGGACCGCGGCAGAAGATCTGTAACTGCCCTCCCCCGCCACAAAGTCACAGATCAACCCCCTCGCACCCCAGAACATGAAAACCGCCTCCCAGACTGACCAGGGTAACTGGTGACTGTACTGTGTATGTGTCCTGATGCTGGACCTGCCCCCGCCTCTGTAGCCTGCTACAGGTGACTGTCCTGTCCAAGTAACAAACCCCTTCCCCCCCTTCAGACAGAATCCCCTCTAAAAGACACTCTCGGAAACAGTACTTAACAGAAACAGATGTTTTATTATGAACCGCACATGAAAAGGGGGGGAGGAAACTTGGACGTGGGCTATTGTGAGATGGGTAGGAAAGGGCTTTTCAAACTTTGGAACGAGAGCCTTCCATTGCTGCAGCAGTGTGCAGGGGCCGACTGAAAGTTTTAACGGCCCTTGCCGCCCCTCCTTCTTTGGACTTTTGGTGAGGGGGGTGTGGGACTTGGTGGCGGGGGAGGGCGGTTAGAGATAGACAGCAGCAGGGCTCTGTCCTCCTGCCTCCGGTCTTGCAGAACATCCACTAGGCGCCGGAGCGTCTCCGTTTGCTCCCTCATTAGTCCAAGCAGGGTTCGAGTAGCCTGCTGGTCCTCCTGGCGCCACCTCTCCTCCCGTTCCATGACTGCTCTGTGCATTTGTGACAAGTTCTCCCTCCACTGTGTCGTCTGGGCTGCCTGCTCTCGTGAGCACTCCATAAGTTCATAAAACATGTCTTCACGCGTCTTTCTCTTCCTTCTCCTAATCTGCGCTAGCCTCTGGGAGTGTGATGCCAGGCTGGGTTGGGAGACAGTCGCAGATGTGTCTGTGGGAATGGGAAAAAGGGAGTAAATTCCTGAGACAGATAAATGAAGTTGCTAACAAAGAACATAGTCTTTCTCTGTGAACAACACCATGCACTGGACCTTTCACATGCGCACACAGGACAAGGTCGAATTTTCGGCCCTCGCCTTCAGTGCCTGGGGTCTTGCAGTTGCGATCAGAGAAGCGTGGCAGGACACCTCTACTTTTGTTGCAGGAAAACATGGTAAGCCGTAGACTTGTGGCAGCTTAAAAATGTAATAGTAGCACTGGGCTCCTTTCGCACTGAATGCAAGGCCACTCTCTGCTGGCAGCAATCAGGGAAGCATGAGCTCTGCCCCTGTCCCACCACCTCGCGGCTGTCCCCGGGAAAGATCACTGTATGCTGCCCCTCTGCCGCCTCCACCGCGTGGCTGTAAAGCAGTCCCAATACTAACATTCCCCTCCCTAATTTAAAGCAGGGCGTCATGTGCGATATAACTCTAATGAGGATCTCGGAGAGCGAGAGGGGAAGAATGCTTCGGGAGACCATGCAGAGGCCAGGGCCGTATGCCGCCATGCTGTGCCGTGCCATGATCCCAGACTACTTACTGGACTCATGGCGTGGGAACGTGTGTTACCACGGTGGACCAGTTATGTTAAAATTACATGTTTAGATGTTTAAAGCACTCACTGCTTGATCCTTCCCCTGATTCGGTGTCCGGGGTAACGGCTGTGGATGGTTGGTAGGGGATCTCGGTAAGGGTGATGAAGAGCTCCTGGCTGTCGGGGAAATCAGTGGTGCAAGCGCTGTCGACTGCCTCGTCCTCCTCATCTCCTTCCTCATCTTCCCCGTCCGCTAACATTTCCGACGAGGAACCGGCCGTGGACAGTATCCCATCCTCTGAGTCCACGGTCACTGGTGGGGTAGTGGTGGCGGCCGCACCTAGGATGGAATGCAGTGCCTCGTAGAAACGTGATGTGTGGGGCTGGGATCCGGAGCGTCGGTTTGCCTCTTTGGTTTTTTGGTAGCCTTGTCTCAGCTCCTTGATTTTCACGCGGCACTGCGTTGCATCCCGGCTGTATCCTCTCTCTGCCATGGCTTTAGAGATCTTCTCGTAGATCTTTGCATTCCTTCTTTTGGAGCGCAGCTCTGAAAGCACGGACTCATCGCCCCACACAGCGATGAGATCCAAGACTTCCCGATCAGTCCATGCTGGGGCCCTCTTTCTATTAGATTGCACGGCCATCTCTGCTGGAGAGCTCTGCATCGTTGCCAGTGCTGCTGAGCTCTCCACGCTGTCCAAACAGAAAATGAGATTCAAACTGCCCAGACAGGAAAAGGAATTCAAATTTTCCCGGGGCTTTTCCTGTGTGGCTGGTCAGAGCATCCGAGCTCGAAGTGCTGTCCAGAGCGTCAACAGAGTGGTGCACTGTGGGATAGCTCCCGGAGCTATTACCGTCGATTTCCATCCACACCTAGCCTAATTCGATATTGCCATTTCGAATTTAGCGCTACTCCTCTCGTTTTCGAGGAGTACAGAAGTCGAATTTAAGACAGCTCTATGTCGAATTAAATAGCTTCGTGGTGTGGACGGGTGCGGGGTTAATTCGATGTAACGGCGCTAAATTCGATATAAACTCCTAGTGTAGACCAGGCCTAAGCTAGAAGGGGTTTGTGATAGGTTGGATCAAGAAACCCTCTTGGGAACTGCCACCTGATGTGTTGAGACTACCTTTAAGACAGTTTTCCCTGGCAGCTTGAGACTTCAGAATCCTGCCTGGTTGTGCCAGACATGCTACCCAGGTCTGAACTACGTCCTGCAAAAGCTGCAGGCTTAACTGAAAACAGCTTAAGAAGTGTTCCTGTCTCCAACACTCAGGTACCCAGCTCCCAATGGGGTCCAAATCCCAAATAAATCAATTTTACCCTGTATAAAGCTTTATACAGGATAAACTCAAATTGTTCGCCCTTTATAACACTGGTAGAGAGATATGCACAGTTGTCCCCCCAGTATTAATACATACTCTGGGTTAATTAATAAGTAAAAAGTGGTTTTATTAAATACAAAATGTAGGACTTGTTATACCAATAGAATAAAAACCAGCAGGATCTTATTAAGAGGGATAAGGCAAAGATGCCACATTTATTGTAAATATAATGATAAAGCAAAAGATAAAAGTAAACAACGTTGTTTTGACTACTTATTCCTTATACAGAGAGAGAGAGAGAGAGAGAGAGAGAGAGATTTTCATTCACACAATCATTCATTTAAGTTCTGTATAGGTGTTATAGTTACCAGCCTAGAAGTTGCTCATGCCAAGTTACTAGCCAGGTATCTTGGTCATGAGGATGGAGCCGAGTCTGTGTCAGGTGCACCTGATGCTCCTGGAGGTTGGCAGCAGAACCAGAGACTCAAAATCCTCAGTCTTGAGAGTCCATTCTTATAGGAATTAATTCCTATGTTAGTCTATGGGAGCTGTTTCATCCTGCTGTTGCTGACTCAATCAGCGGATGGCACATTCCTGGGCACATTCCTGGTGGCTCCACACTGTCCAAAGTTTGTGTTTCTCATCCTTCCAGGTGATGGGGTGGATCCCAGTTTACCCTCCGGGGGTTTTGGTGGTCCACTTTACACATTCTTCGGCCGATGGATACTCCCTTTCTAGGCTGGCACCTCCCTAACCATTCATGTATATCAAGCATTCATCAGCATACATTCCATATCTTAACCATATTTTAATTTACTGTCTCCACCACTTTCGGGGTGTGTGCTAATTCATTGGAGACTCCCGGCCCTTTAATCACAGAGGTTGGGGGTCTGTCCTAGGAGCCGTTGAATGAAGTGAAAGTCACTTAACGGCTTATAGTGTTTGTTTACATTGTATTAATTACTTCAAGAACAAAGTCAATTAACTTGTTTGTAAGTTTTACATAGTAACGAAGTATCTTTCACAGGATAGATATAATCAATGGTTTCTACAGACAGTAGCTTACAAGTTTTAACAGAAGACCCAAGAGATTTTTGTACTTGGTGAAACTGTTGGATTTTAAAGTGTGGGGGACAAATTATGAAGGGGTCACTGTCACTTGGGGGAAATCACTGTTAGTACCTTCTTTAATATCCCTACAGACTTAAGTGATTCCAAGTAATGACAGAACAAAATGAATTGCCAAGCAAAATAAAACAAAACACGCAAGTCTAAGCCTAATACAGTAAGACAGTGATTACAAAGTAAATCTCACCCTCAGAGATATTCCAATAAGCTTCTTTTACAGACTAGCCTCCTTCTAGTCTGGGTCCAGCAATCACTGATACCCCTCAGGTTACTGCCCTTTGTTCCAGTTTCTTTCAGGTGTCCTTTGGGGGTGGAGAGGCTCTCTCTTGAGCCAGCTGAAGACAAAATGGAGGGGTTTCCAGGGGCTTAAATAGACTTTCTTGTGGGTGGAAACCCCTTCTCCTCTTCTATGCAGAATCCATCTCCAAGATGGAGTTTTGGAGTCACATGGGCAAGTCACATGTCCATGCATGACTCAGTTCCTTACAAGCCAGGCCACACTCCCAGGAAAGCTCAGATGTGGATTGGCATCTCAAAGTTTATTGTTAGCTTAAGTGTTTCTTGATTGGGCACTGACTGAGAATAGTCTTTTCTCAGGAAGCTGACCAACTGCTTCACTGAGGCTACTTAAAATTAAACAAGTACATAGCCAATATTCATAACTTTGAATACAAAAATGATACATGCATACAAATAGGACAAATATATCCAGTAGACCATAACCTTTGCAGAGATATGCTCCATGACATATCTAGCATAAAACACTTTCCAGTTATATTTACACTCATAAGCATATTTCTATAAAGCATTATGGGGTGCAACGTCACAGGGTTGCAAGTGCTTTGGAGGATAGGATTAAAATTCAAAATGATCTGAACAAACTGGAGAAATAGTCTGAAGTAAATAGTATGAAATTCAATGAAAACAAATGCAAAAATATTCCACTTAGGAAGCATCAATTGCACACATACAAAATGGAAAGTGACTGTCTGGCATTGAGTACTGCAGAAAGGGATCTGGGGGTCATAGTGGATCACAAGGTAAATATGATTCAGTGTAACACTTTCAAAAATAAAATAAAATTTCTGGGATTTATTAGCAGGATTATTGTAAGCAAGACAAGAAATAATTCTTCCCTTCTACTCCACGCTGATAAGGCCTCAGTTGGAGTATCACGTCCGTTCTCAGTATCTCATTTCAGGAAAGATATGGACAAATTGGAGAAAGTCCAGAGGAGAACAAAAAGGTCTAGAAAACATGACCTATGAAGAAAGATTGGAAAAAATGGTTTTGTTTAGTCTGATGAAGAGAAGACAAAGGGAAAGACATAATAGTTTTCAACTACATAAAAGGCTGTTAAAAGTAGGAGGGAGAAAAAAAATTGTTCTTAACCTCCGAGGATAGGACAGACACAATGGGCTTAAAATTGCAGCAAGGGAGGTTTAGGTTGGACATTAGGAAAAACTTCTTAACTGTCAGGATGGTTAAATACTGGAACAAATTACCTAGGGAAGTTGTGGAATTTCCATCACTGTCTAACCTGTTCTTAAATTAAAAATAATAATAATAATAATAATTGATGGTTGTGGGGTTTTTTTGTTTGTTTTTTTGTTTTTTTTTTTAAACACCTGTCAGGGAGGATCTAGATAATACTTAGTCCTGCCTGTAGTGCAAGGGAGTGGAGTAGACCTCTCAAGGTCCCTTCCAGTTCTATACTTCTAGGATAAATAGTATCGGAAACTAACCCTTATAATCACTCTCCTAGGCTTGTTGGTTGTACTGCTTAACTTAATCACATAATGGTGATTATGGCCTCATTTTCCAGTTAGTAAATAACATTTAAATCAAATTTTCATTGATTTCAGAATTACACACATTTTTCATTCTCAGTAAACTCTTCATTGTTCTGAGTCTTTGTCAGTAGCACTGTGGGTGAGCCACAAGATGGCTCTCTCTCATATCTATTCATGAGTATTATGCATGCCCGTTTTAGTTAAATGAAATAAACTAGTGTAAAAATGGTACACACTCCAAATACTAACATTCATTATTGAAGGGAGATTAGAAATGATAAAGCACTATACATACTACATAGTACTATTTTCAAAATAGCTAGTTTTCAAGGTGATGTAAATAATCTAAGAAAAGGAGTTAAAAATCATTGTCAGAACTGAGATATTAATTCTGCTAAAGCCAGACCTATGGGCATTGTAACAAGTAAATGTAAAGTATTACGTTTGATATATTTAATTTATAAAAGAAATGTATTTGTAAAACCCAAAAGCAGTAGTTTAAGAGGATTACAAGTAGTTGTTCAGCATTGATTGTTAGATACATTTGTTCTTAATCAGAAAAACAAGAGTGGATTTAAAGAAGTTGCTCAAAACAGTCTTCAAAAATTTCAGTGAATTTAGGGCTTGATCCAAAACCCAGTAAAGTCAGTGGACATCTTTCAATTGATTTCAGTGGGTCTTGGATCTGGCTCTTAGTGCTATGTATGTTTGCCTGATTCAGTCATGAGAGAGAGAGACACTAAAATGTCCTATTTATCTACAGAACGGGTACAACATGGGCAGCAGCAGTACCAGCTTCCCATGTTGCTTTGTCAATGTACCTCGATTTTCACCTGAGAGGACTTTGAGAAGTTAGTTTATCCTCAGTGTCTAATCTTTGGCTTCTGTGGTTAAATTGCTATTAAGGTTGCCAACTCTGGTGGTGGTTTTTATGATATGGATAAAAGTCAACATGGGACATGGAGACCATTTACACTGAATCTAGTAGCAGTCAATGCATTGTTTGGCAGAAGTTATATAACCATTGCCACATTTAGGGAGCTGTTCATAACACTTCACCACAATTCAAACAAACTCTCAGAGCCTTTCCTTCCCCTCTCCCCCACCCCAAATCAGTCTTTACATGCCTGATTTGTTCATTGATGACTCAAAATGAGTGTTTGACATCAGAACCAGTTTCACAACTGAGTGTTGTGATCAATAACAGTGGTTCATGTGGTTCACTGAATAAGACAAGGAAGAGGGGGCTGAGTACAAAAGGCACGTCTATCTTCCACACAAATATGGAAATCAGCACTGTGGGTAAAGAAAATACAAAAACCAACAGTTATATGTGCCTTGGATAAAATAGTTTTTGAATGTCTGTTGAAGTGTGGAAATGTTCCTTTAAATAAATGCCTTAATATACTCAAACTTGGTCACAGCTGAACTGTCTTATCAACAGTCCATTAATGCTAGAGTTAATTTAAAAAATGCTGGAAGCTATTAATTACAATACACCATGAGGATGGTGTCTCAGGGTTGACTTTTCTGACCCATGGGTAGCTGCACCCCCCACTGTGCTGCAATCATTTCTGCAACAGAGCCAAATTTCAGAGATGGATCTGCACCTCTGCTCACCCTCTGAATATCTGTCCTCCTGCATCAGTCTGAATATCTCACACAGTGGCAGCTCCTCCACTCATCCTGCCAGCAAAGGTACATGCTCTGCACCCTGGTCTATCAAATCCCTACAGTCCTACTCCACATACCTCATTTATCTTGATACTGCTCTGCCTCCTGCTTCCAGCCTGGCCCTGCCTAGGAGAGGAAGGAAGGCTGGCCCAGTGGTTAGGGTGCTGGGCCTTGGGACACCCAGATTCATGCTCAATTCCCAGCTCTGCCATTATTCCCACTTTACAGATGGGGACAATAGCACTTCCTTACCTAACTGGGATGTTGTGAGGATAAATACATTCAAGATTATGAGGCATCGAGCTATATTATAGTGATGACAGCCATAAAGCACCCTAGATAGAGGCTCCCACGCTACCTATTCTGATCCGTCCCCTCACTGGTTTTCCCAAGCTCCCACTGATTCACACAAACATCACATAGATACTGTGCTGCTGTGTGCTCTACAAACCTTAAGACAGATTCCTGAATTTGAAAAATTCTGTAATTAAAGGAACAGAGGGTCCTGTGGCACCTTTAAGACTAACAGATGTATTGGAGCATAAGCTTTCGGGGGTGAATGCCCACTTCGTCAGACGCATGTGCGCTTGCCCACTTCATCAGACGTCACATGCGTCTGACGAAGTGGGCATTCACCCACGAAAGCTTATGCTCCAATACATCTGTTAGTCTTAAAGGTGCCACAGGACCCTCTGTTGCTTTTTACAGATCCAGACTAACATGGCTACCCCTCTGATACTTGTAATTAAAGGGTTAATTCTATTCTCTTTTCCTCTGATGCTAAGGAGTCTGTACTGCACAAATAAAGCCAAGGTGCAGCCAATAGTTACTGCCCTATGGATTTTTATAAGGTTAGTCAATTTTTATCTTTAAATGGAATATTTTACCATGACAACCACAGCAACATGACACATGCTACTTCTGGCGTATGCAGAAAATTCCTAAATAAAATGCATTCACCAATACCAATGCAAATGGTAATGTTTTTCATTGTAATTTCTTCCATCATATTTTCCTGACTCAGAGCCAAATTTTTCAATTGAGCTACTAAGTTTGCAAGTATAATTCTCTCTCTCAAGGTTTTCTGTCCGAGGTTTTCACAGTGAGCCAATCACAATAGCACCGAGGTACAATTTTGCATGCATAGAAGATTTTGCATATGAACCCAAGATTTGACAGAGCAGATCTATAGCTACCTATATCTTGTGGACAAAATGTTTGTCTATGCAAATTTAGAGGCTTTCACTGTTCCTATTGGATAGAGTAAGAGAAAGATATTCTGTCAGTGTTCTAATACAAGAATGTATCGTACAGTGGTGTGATCTAGCTTTCATTAAGGTTAATGGCAAGACTCCCATTAAGCAGCAGTGCAGATCATCCAGGAAATTCTCCTCCACCCTCGCTACTAATAGTTTTTCTTCAGTTTGAGGCCTGAGCTGTTTATTCAGATCTTGTAGAGCTAACACAGGTTGTAGCAGAAATGGGTAGTACTTATGAAATGCACTATGCGGTACCAGCCTTATTCAATGGTTGAGAAAGACCGTTTGCATATGTATGTGCCTATCCAATACTCTGGACAATGGGCCTGTTGTATCATAGTAGATATACAGGCACCCAACAAATGCCTGCTTTCTGTACCCCTAAATCTCTTCTACAGTATTAGTATACAGTGCCTCTTCCTCCCCAAATGACAACAAATACATGTATGAAAAAAAGTGAAGCAAAGTAAGCACTGCTGAAGGAAGAAAGTGCAGGGCTTGCTCTAAGCAGCTGTAATAAGATGGGGCAATAGCAAATGGAATTCCACTTACTACATGCTCCATCAGCTATTGAAACCAAGGGCTAGGGCATTCCTGGTTCTCTGAAATAATACTATTTGTCCAGACAATAGGCATTGATGGAATATATCTGGCTTATTCTCACTCCCACAGAGGCATCAGTAATATGTCTTCTGATAATGCCAGTCTAAGTTAGGGCATTCCTTTTGGGGATGCCTTAAATAATATGAATACCTGAGCATGCTGAAAAGTCATTTTGAGAAAAAATAATCTCAATGCTGAGTCTGTAGGATATAAAATTGTCAAGTATGCTACAAGCTATGCATTATGATGTGTTGCATCTGAGCCACCCATGAAAGTATTAGTCAGTCTTCACAATTTCCTAGGCAATAATGTCCCATCTGGTAAGATCAGCCTATGAGACAGTTCGTTCTAATGCAGAGCTCAGAACTTAATACCTTTGGATACAGTTTTAGTGGGTGAAGTTTCGGTGAATCTCGTCTGAATTAGAATTAGCTCTGAAGCTTGCTTGCATAATTTCAAGTACAGTTCTATGGGCCTTATCCAAAGCCCACCAAGTGATTGGGAATGTGTGTATTGATCCTAAAAGGGCTTTGGATGAAACATTATATAGTTATTAATAAAAAGCAGTAGTTATATCTATTTTATCTCTGGAACTTAATTAGTATTGCTTCAAAAAACTGAAATATTACCTTCCTGGATCCTTATCTTAAAAGATAAACCACTCTGAAGTCTATGGGCAAAACTCATCCCTTGTATAACTAGAGTTTCATTGGGCCTGTGACTGTTAGTGGATGTAAATGTTGAATTATATCCACAATTATCCAAGTTACAGCTCTAGCAACTTTGGTGTTTTGAGGACATTTATACCCAGTAGCAGCATCTGAATTTGAAAATCTGAGTTTTAATTAATGTAAGAGCAAACAGTTCTGGCCAAATCCAACCTCACTGAAGTCAGTGGAAAGGTTTCCATTGACCTCAGTGGGAATTGGGACATGTCACTGACTTAGACACTAGATGCAACTGTATTTACCAATCACAAATCAAGCTACCATCAATAGTAATTCTAGCAAGTAATATAGAACACACACACAGAGCTTCAGCAGTCAAACCTTAGTGGAGAGTAATTGTGACATTGCACGCCATATGTTTTATGGAAATATGTTCGTAAGTGTGAATATGATGTAACTGGAATATGCTTCATGCAAAAGGTTTCTTGTAAGGTATCATTACAAAGCTTATGATCTACTGAGTGTGTTCATCCTATTTGTTTGCATGAACTATTTCTATGTCTGGAGTTAGGAAAATAAGATATAACATATTTACATCAGTAATACAAGTTTAAGTGGAAGCCATTAAGACTGCTTCAGAATCAATTAACTGTGAATGGGTTTGTTTACCTGCAAGCCTTCCTATGTAAACGTCTTCCAGCAACTAGGTAATGAAAAAGAGGTCTTACAGTGACATGTGATCATTTCACCTCAACTGGAATCCATCTTAAACCTGGTGCTTTTCCATTTAGAAGGAGGGGTAGGGATGCAGAAAGACAAAAGATTCCCGCCTTGTGCCAAAGCTATAAAAAGGGGGTGGAACAGAACAAAGGGAGCGGCCAGTCATGAGAAATCCCTGAGTTACCACCTGAGCTGGAGCTTTGGAACTTTGTCAGGGATTTGGAACTACCCAAGAGTAAGCTGGAGCTGTTGGAACTTCCACTACAGCAGTGGAATCTCCTGGCAGGTGATGTTAGGGTTTCCATGTTCCGTGACCGTCAAAAGGATCTTGTCCCATTCTTCTTCATGGAAGGTGATCTTGTAGCCTGCAACAACATCGATGGTGTGATGACAGCCCTCAACATCGTTCACGATCCAGATGAGTGGAGACTGTTCATTGATTCATCGAAGACGAGTCTTAAAGCTGTTTTACTGCATAATGGCAATGTTTTGCCATCAATTCCAGTTGGTCATGCAGTCCATATGAAGGAAACCTATGACAACATGAAACAACTTTTAAGCATAAACTATGACCAACATCAGTGGCAGCTTTGTGGCGATTTGAAGGTTGTTGCTCTCTTGCTTGGTCTGCAGACTGGATACACAAAGTACTGCTGTTTTCTCTGCGAATGGGATAGTCGTGCAAGAGATTCCCACTACATCAAGAAAGATTGGCCACTCCGACAGTCATTGGAGCCTGGGAGGAAAAGTGTTCAGCATCCACCACTTGTTGAATCAAGGAAGATTTTGTTACCACCCTTACACATCAAGCTGGGTCTGATGAAGAACTTTGTCAAGGCCATTGACAAAACACAAGCAGCTTTCAAGTACCTCCGTGGAAAATTTCCAAGGTTAAGTGAAGCTAAGATAAAGGAAGGTGTCTTTGTTGGTCCTCAGATTCGTGAACTTCTTCCAGATGATGCATTTGACCATGCACTGCGTGGCAAGGAAAAGACGGCATGGAAAGCCTTCCAGTTAGTGGCAATAAATTTTCTCGGAAACAACAAGGCAGACAACTACAGGTTGTTGGTGGAAAACCTCCTCAAGGCATACAAAAGCCTTGGTTGCAACATGTCACTAAAGATACATTTTTTGCACTCTCATCTAGATTTTTTTCCACCGAACTGCGGAGCAGTGAGCGATGAGCACGGTGAGCGATTTCACGAGGACATTGCAACAATGGAGAAACGCTATCAGGGCAAATGGAGCCCATCAATGCTTGCAGACTATTGCTGGACAGTGACAAGAGATGCTCCATTTAATGAATACAAGAGATAAGCCAAGAAGCGCCAAGTAGACACTGAATAGGACTAAACTATGTACATAATAGCTTTTTGCCTTTTGTTTCATAATGAATTTTATTTATATAACCCTTTTGCTGATTTTTAAAGTGTTACATAAACAGGACAGGTGAAATATTATCATGTAAAGCAACCATAAACACATGAAAAGACCTAGGTTTACAATTTATGATTAAAACTCTACTATCTACACAATATACATAGACCTAAAATGTAAAAATTTAAATATCTTAGAAACAGTAGCCAATCAGTTGTTTTAATTGTCATATTTGAATTCAGCACATCAAAATACATAATAAATAGCACATTTTATCTCTGAAGCAGACGACTTCTCAAAAATTGTAGACCAGTGTAATAAGTAAGTTTTAAGTCCTTTAGGGCTAACCCAGGCCAAGAACTGCAAATCCCTTGCTTATACATGGAAATCTTGCTCTCCCA
The DNA here is from genome assembly GCF_028017835.1 of Emys orbicularis. Taxonomy (NCBI): domain Eukaryota; kingdom Metazoa; phylum Chordata; order Testudines; family Emydidae; genus Emys; species Emys orbicularis. The sequence continues at coordinate 76,316,270 of NC_088687.1, read as the reverse complement.
GTCCAAGCAAATAGAAATCCAGTTTCTTCTTGTCAGGGATTTTTAGTCCCTCCCCCTAGAGTTCAAGTTAATAGGATGAGTCCACATGCACATCTCCTCTTCATTGGTGTTGGGGGGAGAAATTAAAGCCTCTATTCTTTGATATTTCACAATGGCTCGTTTGGTTTCAACGGGCCTTCTTGGTGGCCAGGACCTAACACCTTTTGTAGAATGCCAGCATTTTACATTATTATATGTTCCTTTCCTGTTTGATGACTACACAATTACAGAGGTTTACAATGCAAACAATATAAACTTATAGCATGGGGTACACATTTTATAAGTGAGATTACTACATGCAGCATTCTACAAGCATTGTAACAACACTAACACACAGGTAAGGCAGACTTGTTTCCAGCTATGTACTGGTCAGTGTTCAGTTGAGGCCCAGGGGCCTTGCAAAAGCTGCCACTTGGTCTGCTAGCATCATTCACCTCAAGAAGTTTCTCTCTACTGAGAAGGCAGTAATCATATTCTTTAGGGGAAAGGTTGTGTCTCTGAGTAACTTCATCTCCAGAAAAACAAAATGGTAAAGTAAGAACATTTGTATATCTTGCAGTGTCCTTAACATGAACATTTCCAAAATAAGTTCTTAAATCTGAATAAAAGTATTTGATTCCTTGCATTCTGTGCAGACTAAGTATTATCACTAGGGCTGTCGATTAATCGCAGTTAACTCACGCAATTAAAAAATTAATCATGATTAATTGCACTGTTAAACAGTAGAATGCCTATTGAAATTAAATACTTTTAGATGTTTTTCTACATCTTCAAATATATTGATTTCTATTACAGCATGGAATACAAAGTGTACAGTGCTCACTTTATACTAATTTATTACAAATACTTACACTGTAAAAATGATAAAAGAAATAGTATTTTTCAATTCACCTCATACAAGTAGTGTAGTGCAATCTCTATCATGAAAGTGTAACTTACAAATGTAGATTTTTTGTTACATAACTGCACTCAAAAACAAAACTATGGAAAACTTTAGAGCCTACAAGTCCACTCAGTCCTAGTCCTTGTTCAGCCAATCGCTAAGACAAACAAGTTTGTTTACATTTACGGGAGATACTGCTGCCTGCTTCTTATTTACAATGTCACCTGAAAGTGAGAACAGGCATTTGCATGGCACTTTTGTAGCTAGCGTTGCAAGGTATTTACGTGCCAGATAGGTTAAAGATTAAAAATGCTCCTTCATGCTTCAACCACCATTCTGGAGGACATACTTCCATGCTGATAATGCTCATTAAAAAAAAAAAAAAAATGTGTTAATTACATTTGTGACTGAACTCTCTTGGGGGAGAATTGTATGTCTCCTGCTCTGTTTTACCCGCATTCTGCCATATATTTCATGCTATAGCAGTCTCGGATGATGACCCAGCACATGTTTGTTTTAAGAACACTTTCACAGCAGATTTGACAAAACGCAAAGAATGTATTATTGTGAGATTTCTAAAAATAGATACAGCACTCGACTCAAGGTTTAAGAATCTGAAGTGCCTTCCAAAAATCTGAGAGGGACGAGGTGTGGAGCATGCTTTCAGAAGTCTTAAAAGAACAACACTGCGATGCGGAAACTACAGAACCCGAACCACCAAAAAAGAAATTCAACCTTCTGCTGGTGGCATCTGACTCAGATGATGAAAATGAACATGCATCGGTCCACTCTGCTTTGGATCGTTATCGAGCAGAACCCATCAGCAGCATGGGGAGACATCCGATAGAATGATGGTTGAACCATGAAGGGACATATGAATCTTTAGTGCACAAATATCTTGCGATGCTGGTTACAACAGTGCCATGCGAACGCCTGTTCTTACTTTCAGGTGACATTGTAAACAAAAAGCAGGCAGCGTTATCTCCTGCAAATGTAACCAAATTTGTTTGTCTGAGCGATTGGCTGAAGTAGGTCTGGGTGGACTTGTAGACACTAAAGTTTTACATTGTTTTATTTTTGAATGCAGGGTTTTTTTGTACATAATTCTACATTTGTAAGTTCAACTTTCATGTTAAAGAGATTGCACTACAGTACTTGTATTAGGTGAAGTGAAATATGCTATTTTTATTTTTGATTACAAATATTTTCATTGTAAAAACAAAACAAGAAAGTGAGCACTGTACCTTTTCTATTCTGTGTGGTAATTGAAATCAATATATTTGAAAATGTGGAAAACATCCATAAATATTTAAATCAAAGGTATTCTATTAATCACGCAATTAATGTTTGAATCACGATTAATTTTCTTAATCGCTTGCCAGCCCTAATTATCACTAATATAAAATGAGTATAGCAGCACAAATATCATAATGGATTTAAAAGTATTAATCTTGTAACATCCCCATGTGAAGCATAGAAGTGTACTGGGAGAATATATGTGTCTTACATGATGAAGTCATTTCTCAGCTTTTAAATTATAGTCTATTAAACTCAGAGTACAACCTATTAACCAAAAATCAAACAAATCAAGTTCATTCTACATCTTTTTGATGTTAAGCATGAGATACATACATCCATTTAACAAAAATACAGTATCTAACAGGTGTGATTAAAATGGAGAGGAAAATGCCCACAGGTATTTTTTCTTTTAGATGAAGTGATACTGCAGATCAAAGTTGTATGAAAATAAGTTACTTTTGTGGGACTTTCCCCACCTCCGGTATTGAATTGTGCTGCAAAGTCCTACAAAAATAGTCTGTACCCTAGGTACCTCTGTGGAGGGGAGAAGGGACTCTGCAAAAGGGATGAAACAAACCCTAGCTGTATTAACTTTCCTGAGGAATCACCATTTTTTCCTCTCTCCCACATAAAGGTTTGAGATAACCTGATTGACAAGCTCATCTAGAGTCTATTTTTACTTGCTATGTGCATGATTTCTAGCAAAATTAAAACACATTTAATATCAGGCACTTAAGTCTACAAGCTGGCATACTAATGCATTTGCCAAGTCTACTACTTTGTAGGTGGGCTGTTGGAACACAGCTAAACAATATTGTGTCTTTCCTAGGCTCAGTTGCTACAGACTGCAATTAGATAGCAGGGGAAGTGCTGAAGCCCTTCTGATCTCTTTGAGGTCTACTCACCTGTGTAAGGACCTAGGACATAATTGGTCTTGAGGAGTTAATTTGAATGCTAGCCCAACTAGTTAGACCCAAGGGTCACATTTACATAGTTTTGAAGGAAGGAAGATGAAAGTAAACAAGTCTTGTTTTCCCCCCCAAAGAACATGTGATTAACTCTAATTAGATATTAAATGACAGAAGTTGCCATATGATTTTTGAAGCAGAACAATGTGAGATAATGGAGATTTGCATGGTTTACGGAATTATCAAAAACCCATTCACAGAAGAAGTTCTTATGAAAGTGAAGATGTGTTATCAATTCTCACCATGTTTTGCAGAACACAATGGCTCTTGATCTTTACAGCAACTGGCTAAGTTCTTAGCTCAACTGATTTCAAACAGAGCATAACAGCGGACAAACATAGACCTGATTCTGTCACACCAACATTACCGAGTTCAGCAGACTTGCTCCAGATTTACACCAATATAACAGAGTGAAGCCCTATGACTTCTTGCCTCTTCCCTTTAACGTGTAATACTGACATAGTTGCTATCCCCACCTCACACCAGAAAACAAATATAATATAACCCTTCTGCCAGGTGTTGTTGACAACTAAAAGTAATGTTCAAATATCTAGGACTTCCTCTTAAAGTTAACAAAATCCTCTGGCTCAAGTCTCCACAAACAAAACTGGGTGTCCTTAACAGGCAGTACTTTCCATCTTTTAAGCACTGAGTCGGTGTACAAGACAAGGAAATCTTTATTAAGGGGGGAAAGGAACACTATTGTTTTCCCAAATCAATATAATTAAAAAATTGTCATCCCCACAGATTCTTTGGCAGTAGTCTTTCACCTCAGTTTCCCCGCCTGATAGCATAAACAATACATCACTTTCCCCTCTGCTGTCTCACACTCACAGTTTGCTGTCACTGGTTAGTGAAGTCCCAAAGTATGGGCATATACTCAGGTTCATTTCCAGCCCCAGCAAGCATGCTGTCTGACTTCCATGAAGACACCTTGCTACCACCTCTCTGCCATCTCCCACTGAAACATTATTGTGGCATAGCAAAGTATGGCACAGAGACAGTTTCTAGCCAGGTCTGGCCTGGATGCTTAATCACCTAATCCAGCTACAGTGACAACTTGAGCAGTACTGGGTAGGGAGAGCACTGCTGCTTGCTTGGTGAGTTTGTCCTTTTCCACCTATAACCCAGTTATATGATTTCAGCCATAATGCCTCCAGATAGAGGGAATGCTTACCAGAGTTCACTCAGCTCTAGTGTTACAATGTGAAAGGGGGAAGAGGGTTTCAGTAGTACACAGGGTTGTGGAGAAGATTCCTTGCCAACAGGAATTCATACTTTCTAACCCCCTTCTGTTTGGCTTAAATCTGAGCTCACTACTGAGCTGTGCAAGACTGAGATTTTAAATATTGGGATTCTGTACTCAGGGCACACCAAGTACAATTGTGTTGATCTTTTAAATCACACAATAAGGGTAACGACATTTCTTTACCCATACAGCTCAAGTTTAAAGAGAATTTTAAACCAAACAACCAAAATGTTCACACTGGGTTGGTGGGTAGGAAACATGCAAATAAGGTTTGCTTATTGTCTCTTCATTGATTCACTAATAGATGGCAGCAAAGAGTTCCTTCTTGTACAGCCTCAGACCAACACACAGACCAAAGAGGCAGCTAAGTTGCCCAGTGGTAATGTACTGCTGTGCAGAAGTCTGAAGTTTAAATACTGATCTCCATCTAGGGAGTGATATGAAAGCAATGAACTCAGCGCCTACTACTGAGGAAGAAGAGGCCCTTGTTAAATTTCCACCACTGCACTGAAGGAAGATTCAAGGGTGACATTGCTACTACAGGAGGAGATCTCCCCATCTTCGGACGCTACTAAATCATCCCGTCGACAGCTGACTTACACATTACTCCTCAGCAGGAAATTGAGCTAGATTAACAGTATTTTTCAGGAAGAAATTATAAACATTGTTGAGCTTTTTTGTTTGAGAAATCTACTCATTTGTCTTCCTACTAAGTTTTACATACACACTCTGAAGTTTATCACACGGTACGGAGGACTGTTGATGTTAGAGTCCCTTGTTAAAATATTGGCAGTGCAGCACTGGTGCCTTGGAAAGAGGCCTTCATGTTGTTTTCAATGGAAACTCCTGGTGATAAAGGCTGGCAAGGACATGGCCTTGAGGGTGTGGTTCCCTCACAGCATTCCAGCAGACACATGGCTCCAACACTATTTAAAACATATACATGCACACACCCTGATCCCACAATTGAGTCTATGCAAGTGGGGCTACACAGAACCATGCTGATTTCTGAGGAATGCTGCATGAACACTGGGGATTACCTGAATCAAACAAGATCAGAGCCTCTAAAACAATAAATTCCTTTAATCATCTGAACAATTAGAAATTAAGTTTGATGCATCAATATTCAACTCCCTTTGAAGTAAAAATTTGTTTAAAATGATTTAATCAATCATTTTATTATGGTTGATTTTATAAATGCATCATTAAATCATAATAGCTATAAACATGTTAACAATACAATACAAATATGTAAAACTACTACTGAATAAGAGGAATAAGGAAAAAAAAGTTTTCAAGAAAAAGTTGACCTTTCTGGCTTAGTGGCTAAGCTTCTTTGTGCAATTAGTATCAGAAAGGAGTTCACTTCTCAAGAAGGATAGCTGAAGGCAAAAGAATACTGATTTATTCAAAATGCTAATTTCAGTTGTAACTGACAATTTATAAATTATGAGCAACAAAGCATTGTTCTAAGTGAATTCACCTTTTAACACCGGTTTTGACCTTTCCCTAGTCCAGTAGCTACATTTTTATCCTTTCACCTTAAGTTACTAAAAAAAACTGAGGAATATCAAAGCTCACATATAATACCATATTTCTGCCTGCTTCTTACTCATGCTTTGAAAAGTACTGCAAAAACATCTGTTCTGCTACAATGAAGCTGGTAGAAAAACTTTAAGCAGTCAGACGTTAAAAACAGATTAATTATTATTCATTCCCTTCATGTTTTTTGTAATAATTTGAATCCTGATAACCTCATTAATACAAATTTAGTTCTAAAAAATTTTTCACTGTCAATGTTCACTGCATTCATTGCTGAGAGTAGTTGCAGCTAGATGCTGATACCAATCATATATCTACGTTCAGCTTGGTGTACCCTTGGCAATCAATATAGCAAGATTTCCCTTTGATAATATGTAATTTTTAATAATATTTTGTTGATCTCTGACTACATAGCTAGACTATTCCACGTAAAATTTACTCATGGGTGCTAAATGATTGGCACTCAAGGCAAGATGACAAGTACCTTATGAATACCTATCATAACTTTCATAAAAGTGTCAGCAAAGACGCAAATAGACTTAATATATAGAACTAACATTTAAAAGAGAATATAGGCCTGTAATTTATAAGAAAGACTCAAATGGATAAAATCAATGGTAGGCTTTCAAAAGGGCAGCGTCCATTTCATCATTTGATGGGGTGACTCAGCAAGCTCACATCCTATAATAGCAGGGGCATGGAATACCCTTCCACCACAGCCATTAGAATAAATACTATAGGGACTCTTTACCCCATTTTCACTTGTATGTCCATAAACAGAAATGAGAGGAATCTACCTCCTGGTAAGTGTCATAGGGCAGGACTTCTCCCCAGCTTCCAAGCACACATACTGCCATATCCATTCTCCTTAAAGTTGGCTTATTTTCTTAAAACAGACAAGTAAACAAAGAGAACAATCTTTTACCTTACCCCTTTGTCTCAGACTTCAGGGCCACCTCTCCCAGGGATCTCTAGTACTCCTGGCTCTGACAGCTACCCAGTTCTAGCCAGCTCTGCTTCCTTTCTGAAACCCCCAGGGCTACTTCCCCGAGCACCTAGCCTCTTGCTTAAGGTACCGCCCTCTGGAATGAGCTCCACTGCATTGTAGCTTTGTTTCTTTTCCCCAGGCTCAACCTATGTCAATCATCCTGCCACCACCTCTCATTTCCAGTCTTTTGTAGGCTCAGGTATAGACCAGACTGCTTTAATTGAACTGAATGGGCCCACCTGCTCTGACTCAGCTCTATTCACAGGGACCAGGGACCCTATGACACGCCTCCCCTCTTTTCAGGGAGGAAAACAAAGCAAAACTCCACAACCTTGTTTTTTCTCTGTTCTGTTTACAAAGACATTCTTTATAACACACTTCAGGATCCCAAAGTTTTCCCAGCCTAACCAAAACACTCCCCTTAATCTTTCACTATATCATTAACACCTCACACAGCATTTCACCTAAATTCCTCTAGGTCATGGAGTGTGTTCCCAGTCCCAGGTTTCCTAGCACAGTCGCTCCAGCACAAACCCCTACTCCCAGTCACACAGAGCCTTATACACTGGGGTCAGAGTCACATCTCCAGATTCACTGGACACAAGCAACATGAAGTCCAAGCAGTGAAAACTGTAAGGTCCCTGCATGCATAAGCCTTTCTCTGTCTGAGTGCAGAATTTCTACCTTAGTCTCAAGTTCATGAACCATGAGGAGTAAATGTCCTTTTTCCTGCTTAGTGAACCAGAGATCTGTGGCAATTTGTTCTTTCTTGAGTTGGAGGTTCTGTAATTTGCATTCTGCTATTTCCAATCAAGCTATAAGCTCACCACTTCAGGATAGGAGCCATAACATGGGTATCCACTACTTCCTTCCCCCTACCAGAGTCCTATTTCTATACCTGACCCTTCATCTGGGCCTCTGTTTGTTGGGGTGGTTCTGTTTGAATCTCCATGGTAGTTTGCTTAATGCAGAATCCAATCTGGATCTTGTTAGGACTCTTTTTGGGCTTCTACAGTACCCTGCCAAGTTTGGAAATCCATTTGCTCTCCATGGTACCTTGCTGAGTTTGGGACTCCGTCTGTGTCCCCGCAGTTCCCCAGTGGGTCTGGCACTCTGTTTAGGTCCCCATGGTACATTGGTGAGTTGGAGATTCAGCTTGGGTTCCCATTAGCCTCCATTCATTGATTCTTGTATGTCTGGGGCCAGCCTAATTTTTTCTGCAGGATAAAGCATTGTTACTTCTCTTTCTCAGCCTACACCTGAACATGGTCTAATTCACCTTCTACCAACACTTGCTGGTTAATGTTCTGTCCCCTCCCCCCGTGAAGTGCTTACATCATCCAACTCTTGTTTACACTTACTAAGCTGATGATTCAGTCCTTGGGAATGGTCATACTATCCATCTCAGCCTCTCTTTGCCATCTTTACTCTGGCTCCTAACACTCTACCCTCCTTTTCTAGTTGACCTCAGGCCTGGTCTACACTAGGAGTTTATGTCGAATTTAGCACCGTTACATCGAATTAACTCTGCACCCGTCCACACCACGAAGCTATTTAGTTCGACATAGAGGTCTCTTAAATTCGACTTCTGTACTCCTCCCCAACGAGGGGAGTAGCGCTAAATTCGACATGGCCATGTCGAATTAGGCTAGGTGTGGATGGAAATCGACGGTAATAGCTCCGGGAGCTATCCCACAGTGTACCACTCTGTTGACGCTCTGGACAGCAGTCCGAGCTCGGATGCTCTGACCAGCCACACAGGAAAAGCCCCGGGAAAATTTGAATTCCTTTTCCTGTCTGGGCAGTTTGAATCTCATTTCCTGTTTGGACATCGTGGCGAGCTCAGCAGCACTGGCAACGATGCAGAGCTCTCCAGCAGAGATGGCCATGCAATCTCAGAATAGAAAGAGGGCCCCAGCATGGACTGATCGGGAAGTCTTGGATCTGATCGCTGTGTGGGGCGATGAGTCCGTGCTTTCCGAGCTGCAATCGAAAAGACGGAATGCAAAGATCTACGAGAAGATCTCTAAAGCCATGGCAGAGAGAGGATACAGCCGGGATGCAACGCAGTGCCGCGTGAAAATCAAGGAGCTGAGACAAGGCTACCAGAAGACCAAAGAGGCAAACGGACGCTCCGGATCCCAGCCCCAGACATCCCGTTTCTATGATGCACTGCATTCCATCCTAGGTGCGGCCGCCACCACTACCCCACCACTGACCGGGGACTCTGAGGATGGGATATTGTCGAAGGCCGGTTCCTCGGACATGTTAGCGGACGGGGAAGAAGAGGAAGGAGATGAGGAGGACGAGGCAGTCGACAGCGCTTACAACGCTGATTTCCCCGACAGCCAGGATCTCTTCATCACCCTTACAGAGATCCCCTACCAACCGTCCCCAGGCGTTAACCCAGACACAGAATCAGGGGAAGGATCAGTCAGTAAGTGTTTTAAACATGTAAACATTTATTTTTAACAGAACAGGAATATTAACAATATTAACAATGGGTTTTTCATGATTAGTTTGCCCTAGGCGCTTAACGTTTCAGTCCTTGGCAGTGCAACTACTGAAAAAAAATCTAACAATGTCCGGTTTAGCATGATCGTTGTGCCCTAGCCGCTCTACTGTTTAGTCCCTGCCAGTGCAGCTACAGTAAAATCCGGTCTATATGTCCGGGGATAGAGCAGAAATCCTCCTGGGACATCTCCACGAAGCTCTCCTGGAGGTAATTGGAAAGCCTTTGCATCAGGTTCCTGGGGAAAGCAGCCTTATTGGGTCCTCCGTGGTAGGAAACGTTTCCGCGCCAGGAGACAATCAAGTACTCGGGTATCATTGCCTTGCAGAGCATGGCGGCATACGGCCCTGGTCTTTGCAGGCTTTCCCGAAGCATCCGTTCTTTCTCCGTCTCTAAAATCCTCATCAGAGTGATGTCGCTCATGGTGACCTGCTTTGAATTAGGTAGGGGAATGTTAGTAATGGGACTGCATGCCTGTTCGTTTACAGAACTGTAACTGGCGGTTTAGAGCCACGCGGTGGAGGCGGGAGAGGGGCAGCATACAGGGATCTTTCCCTGGGACAGCCGCGAGGGGGTGGGACAGGGGCAGAGTTCATGCTTGCCGGATTGCTGGCAGCAGGGACTGGCATTGCTTTGAATGTGAAAGGAGGCCAGTGCTATTATTAAAGTTTTAAGCAGCCACAAGTGTACGGCTTACCATGTCAGCCTGTTACCCAAATTCCGCTGTCCTGTCCCGCTTGTCTGATCTGCACTGCAAGACCCCAGGCACTGAATGCGAAGGCCGAAAATTCGACCTTGTCCTGAGTGCGCATGTGATAGGTGCTGTGCATGGTCTAGTTCACAGAAAGACTATGTTCTTTGTTCACCCCAAAATTTATCTTTCTGAGGAATTCACTCCCTTTTTCCCATCCCACAGCTGCGACTGTCTCCCAACCTCCCCTGGCATCACACTCCCAGAGGCTTGCGCAGATTAGGCGTAGGAAGAAGAGGACATGGGAGGACATGTTCTCGGAACTTATGGGCTGCTCCCGAGCCCAGGCAGCCCAGCAGACCCAGTGGAGGGAGAACTTGTCGCAAATGCACCGATCACACATGGAACGGGAGGAGAGGTGGCGGCAGGAAGACCAGCAGGCGACTCAAACGCTGCTTGGACTAATGAGGGAGCAAACGGACACGCTCCGGCGCCTTGTGGATGTTCTGCAGGACCGGAGGCAGGAGGACAGAGCCCCGCTGCAGTCTATCTCTAACCGCCCTCCCCCGCCACAAAGTCCCATACCCCCCTCACTCAAAGTCCCAAGAAGGAGGGGCGGCAGAGTCCGTGAAAACTCTCACTCCACCCCTGCAGACTGCTCAAGTACCAGAAGGCTGTCATTCCCCAAAATTTGATAAGTCTTTTCCTTCCCGCCTCACCCAAGCCCCCGTCCCAGTTTCATCCCCCAGTTTCATGTGTAGTTGCTAATAAAAAATACGTTTCTGTTAATTACTGTTTCCATCATGTTCTTTTAGAGGAGAGTCTGTCTGAAGGGGGGGAAGAGGGTTGGTAATTGGACAGGACAGTCACCTTTAGCAGGGTACAGAGGCGGGGGCAGGTTCAGCAGCAGGGCATACACACATTGCAGTCACTAGTTACCCTGGTCAGTCTGGGAGGTGGTTTTCATGTTCTGGGGGGGGGGGGGGCTATGTGACTTTGTGGCGGGGGAGGGCGGTTAGAGATCTTATGCAGCGGTCCTTATCCTGGATCACAGAGCCACGCAGCAGGGGATCTGTAACCGTCCTCCCCCGCCACAAAGTCACATAGCCCCCCCACACACAGAGTCCCGAACAGGGTGGGTGTCAGGCTCCGATGAAACAACCAGTCCACCACTGCGGAGCCTGTCATTCCTGGAGTTTAGAAGCGTCCTTTGCATCACTACACTACACCCGCGCCCCACCACAGTCTGCGTCCCAGGTTCAACACTTTACCGAGAAAACAGTAATAAAGAAAACGGTGTTCATTAACAAAATTCAAGTGATTTTATTTTTAAACGTGTGTTGGAAGGGGGGGAACGGGGTGAACGGGGTATGTAACTGGAGAGGATAGGGAACATTTACTGGGTAAAGAAACGGGGGCAGGTTCAGCTTCTCTGTAAACAAACTTAATAGTCACAGGTTACCCTGCTCACTCAGGAACCTAGCTTTCAAAGCCTCCCGGATGCACAGCGCGTCCCGCTGGGCTCTTCTAATCGCCCGGCTGTCTGGCTGGGCGTAATCAGCAGCCAGGCTATTTGCCTCAACCTCCCACCCCACCATAAAGGTCTCCCCCTTGCTCTCACACAGATTGTGGAGCACCCAGCAAGCTGCAATAACAATGGGGATATTGGTTTCGCTGAGATCACAGCAAGTCAGTAAGGTTCTCCATCTCCCCTTGAGACGTCCAAAAGCACACTCCACCACCATTCTGCACTTGCTCAGCCGGTAGTTGAAGAGTTCTTTTTCAGTGTCCAGGGCGCCAGTATAGGGCTTCATGAGCCAGGGCATTAGTGGGTAGGCTGGGTCCCCGAGGATGACTATAGGCATCTCCACATCCCCAACAGTTATTTTGTGGTCCGGGAAGTAAATACCTTCCTGCAGCCGTCTAAACAGACCAGAGTTCCTGAAAACACGAGCGTCATGAACCTTGCCCGGCCATCCAACGTTGATGTTTGTAAAACGTCCCCTATGGTCCACCAGTGCTTGCAGCACCATTGAAAAGTAGCCCTTTCGGTTAATGTACTGGCTGGCCTGGTGGTCCGGTCCCAGGATAGGGATGTGAGTTCCATCTATAGCCCCACCGCAGTTTGGGAATCCCATCGCGGCGAAGCCATCTATGATGACCTGCACGTTTCCAAGGGTCACTACCTTTGACAGCAGTAATTGCGTTGATTACTTGCATCACAACAACCCCCACGGTAGATTTGCCCACGCCAAAGTGGTTCGCGACTGACCGGTAGCTGTCCGGCGTTGCAAGCTTCCAGAGGGCTATGGCCACTCGCTTCTGGACACTCAGGGCTGCTCGCATCCGGGTGTCATTGCGCTTCAGGGCAGGGGACAGCAACTCACCAAGTTCCAGGAAAGTCCCCTTCCGCATCCGAAAGTTTCGCAGCCAGTGTGAGTCATCCCAGACCTGCAGCACTATGCGGTCCCACCAGTCCGTGCTTGTTTCCCGGGCCCAGAATCGCCGTTCCACAACATCAACATGACCCATTGCCACTATGATGTCCTCGGCGCGGGGTCCCGTGCTATGTGACAGGTCTGTGCCACTCTCAGACTTCAGGTCCTCACCGCGCTGCCGTAGCCTCCTCGCCCGATTTCTCAGCATCTGCCTCTGGGAAAGGTGGATGATAAGGTGCGAGGTGTTGACAACGGCCATAACTGCAGCGATGGTCGCAGCGGGCTCCATGCTCGCAGTGCTGTGGCGTCCGCGCTGTCACTGACCAGAAAAGTGCGCAAACTGATTTCCCGCCGGCGCTTTCAGGGAGGGAGGGCGGGAGTGACGGTTGGATGATGACAGTTACCCAAAAGCACCCTCGACACATTTTTTTCCCCAGAAGGCATTGGGGGCTCGACCCAGAATTCCAATGGGCAGCGGGGACTGAGGGAACTGTGCACCGCTTCCAATGTCGACGCTTGCCCCGTTAGTGTGGACTCACAAAGTCGAATTACTGTCCTTAGTGTGGACACACACATTCGACTTTGTAATATCGATTCCACATATTTGATTTAAGTAAAATCGAACTACTCTCGTAGTGTAGACATACCTTCAGACTCCCTCAGTCCTGGGCTGTTCTAGTCCCAGCCTTATGAGGGCTGAGAAATCTAACCAGTCTCTCCCCAGAAATATTGGCCAAGGGAAACTCTTGATCACCCTGACACACAGTTGAGCTCTCTGACCATGAATGTTTGACTTCTGCTGTTGGATAGACATGAATCTCGCCATGGATACATAAGACGTGTACTGGGAGATGTGGTCTAGATTATTTACCCCAACTGATCTTTCTGGGCAAAAGTGTACCCACAACCCAAGTCCACAAGTCCCTTAACAACTGTTCCTCCCAACCTAACTGGTACCACTCATGGCCAGGCCTCCCAGACTTTCTGAATGGAACCCTGTTACCTGGTCTTGCTGTAGAAACAACCTAGGTAATCACATTCCATCACCAGACAATGCGATTTAATGTGCCCAGGCTGCCCTCACCTGAAGTATACCACAGCCCCCTTGCTCCTCCTGGTCCATGATCACAAGTGTTTCTGCTAGACTGTGGGGCTACCCAGCACCCTTATAGGTCCTGTGTTTCCCCCAGGTTCTGGCCACTCAAGGTCTTTCCCCTGTTGATCCTGTTCAATGCCATACTGTCCCGACTGCTTGTCTTCTTTGGCATCAAGGAAGCCCTCAGCTCATTCCACAGTCCACTGAGGTCAACTGGAAGCATATTACTCAGCTCTGTGTTCCCCTGGGCAGAACCTTCAGGAACTGCTCCAAGACAATGTGGTCCACAATGGTATCACAGGCCATACAACTCCCAAAAATAATTCCCAGAGCATATATTTTAGAACATAAGAACATAAGAACGGCCGTACTGGGTCAGACCAAAGGTCCATCTAGTCCAGTATCCTGTCTACTGACAGTGGCCAATGCCAGGTGCCCCACAGGGAGTGAACCTAAGAGGCAATGATCAAGTGATCTCTCTCCTGCCATCCATCTCCATCCTCTGACAAACAGAGGCTAGGGACACCATTCCTTACCCAAGACATCCAATCTTGACTTAAAAGTTGTCTGTGTTGGAGAATCGCTCATAGCCCTTGATAAATTGCTCCAATGGTTAATTACTCTCACTGTTAAAAATTTACACCTTATTTCCAGTCTGAATTTGTATAGCTTCAACTTCCGGCCATTGGATCATGTTATATCTTTCTCATCAAAGCCGTTCCTGTCCCCTCACCCCCGATCCCCACCCAGATCTCCAAAGTGATTTTGCTTTGTGTGTGGAGGGGGGGGGGGACACAAATACTTAAGCAAAATATGGCTTTTTTATTTTGACTGCTCACCTCCAAAATACAGTTTTAAGCCAAGGAAGAGCCATATTATCCTCATGTTGTAGTTCTTTTTCATTTCTTCAGCCATCAGACAGCAAGGGAAGAAGAAATTCTTTGGTTTTGGTCACTGGAGTTATCTGATGTTACCCTCAAAGTTCAGTGCCATTTATGGAATGCATGGTGGACAGAGTGACTACTGAAGGAATGGGCTGTCCCTAAAGCATACGAATGAGCATTTACCATTGCAGGATTTAGGACATTCAGTGTATTTCCTTGGGCCAGCTGTCCAAATGAGGCAGTAGAGTCTTTTGAGTTTTTCACATGATTCCAGAAACCTGCAATGTATTAACTTTAGGACAAAATTTCAGTGTCCACATGCATAGGTTTTCAAAATTTATTGTATGCTCCTACTGTTAAGGGGAAAACAGTGTTAAAATCACTACTTGTTTCTTTAAATGACTTTCTTCTGGGGGCCCGCCCAATGGATCTGCATGGCAGGAGTTACTGATGATATTTAAGAGGACTGCCAGTCATTGCAGAGAGCACATGGTAAAAAACAAAGTAGCGTTCCAAATTATTTTATTCAGGCAAAATAAAATCATGCTTCTTTTGGCACAAACTCAAACATCTTAAAAAGTTTATTGGCCCAATGTGAGGGGCTCCTCATGTAGCACTGGAGCTAGAAAAAAGACATCAGGCCTGATTCTCCACTGCCTTGTACCCAGTATAGTCATTACACTTGTGCCAGCGGGGTGGTAAAATGCTACCAAATCAGAATAATGAGGTGTTAGGCAGTAGAGAATCAGGGCCATTGGGTTCAAGTTCTTTTAGGCTGAGTATATGCCTGATCTAGAGGTTTAATCCTGGTCTGAATATATCTCAACCCTCTCTCTATTATAACTGATCAAAGCATCTCCTTTTTTCCCCTTCTCTTTCCCTCTTCCAGGGCAATTACAGATTAAGGAAAAACTTCAAGGAAAGCATTAGTGATCATCTGCAGAAGAAATCACAAGAATTAATTGAAGAGGGGGTTAAAACTGTCCCTGTTTGTCCCCTTGTAACCAAACTCACCTGCCTAAGCTATTCTGCAGTTTGAGAGTGGGAAAATCAGGAACAGGCTGTGTGCCTCTGGAAAGTAGAATGACTGGGGGAGGAACAGTTTATTAGGAATTCTAAGGGGGGGGAGATGTTTGCTCTTTTCATCTGGATTTTTCTTTCTTATGAGGCTCAAGACCTGGATTTAAAAGGAGTAAAAGGGTTTATGGATTGTACAAGGAACTGTATTATTATTTACGCTTAATACCTGAAATGGTTTATTGGATCCATTGGAATTACAGCTTAGCATTATTGGATTGGTATTTTGTGTCTGTAACTGAGAAATAAAAACTTGTTAGCCCTTTGATAACAGAAGGTTAGATGGCATATATTGTAAAGCATGATACAAAGAGCTAAGCAGAGCTCTCTGGGCCTTATTTCCCCCAGGCCTTGATCCCTTTGTAGTCAATCACAGTTTTGCAAAGTGCTTGTAAAATGCTACTATTCTGATTTGGTAGCATTTTACATCCCTTTTGCACTGGTGCAAATATCTACACAGGGTGCAAGGCAACAAAGAAGGAGTCTCTCCAGTGCAGGGCTGGCTGTCCTGGCAACAAGCCTAGAGAGAGTGCCACTAGCCAAACAACTGGAAGGGGGAAGAAACTTACCTAGGGACTGGAGAGCACAAAGCTGCTTGTAAATGATCTTTAACTTTACTGAGGGTCTGCTTCCTGTAACTTGCTTTCCTCTACTTTATAAATAAAAGGGGATGAAGTGCAAGGAGAGAAAAAAAAACCTCTAGCTGAACCTTTCAAATGACTCTGCAAACCCAATAAAAACCTGTTGTTCTGAACATGAAAACTCACTGGACGATTCTCTGAGCACCCCATACCAAAGGGATTACCAAGAACACATAGGCATATGCTGTTAGTAACAAAGATCGTTTCTTATGGCTTGGGTTAAGGGGTTGTTTAATTGCAGAGTAGACATTTGGGCTTAGGCCAGAGCCCAGCCTCTGGGACCCTGCAAAATGGAAGGGTCCAGAGCTCGGACTGCATCCCAAGCCCAGACATCTACATGACAATTAAACAGCCCCTTAGCCTGAGCTGTAAGAAACAATCCTGCAAGCCCAAGTCAGCTGGCACAGGCCAACCATGGAATCTAATTGCAGTGTAGACATACTCTTAGAAACGGATGCAGTTGATAAATTAGATCTTATAGTAATAATGCAGTTGATTCCTTTGACTACTTTAAACTCACATAGCCTGATGTAAACTGGGCATTATCCAATACACAGTCATTTCTATAGCTCTTTCTAGCAGTGCTAGAAGTGGCACTTTCTTTTTGTAGTTTCTTGGGGAGAATTACTGTGTGAGCCTGTTTGTACTTCAGCAACCAGTTGAACTTTCTGCTAAACAGGCTGAGCCCTTTATCTTGCAATCTGTAAATAGAAGCCACACATCCCTGTTTAGTACATGCACCTTAATGACAAAAACCACCAGAGTGCTGGTGATAGGGAAGTAAATTAAATAGATTAGCTGCTCTCTATTTAAAGCTAAAGAGGGGAGTAATTCCATTTAAAAAAAATAAACTGGTTACTTACCTTAGAGTAACTGTGGCTATTGTTGATATGCTGTCCATATATGTGCCACTAATGGCATGTATGTGCCTTGTGCACTTGAGTTCAGATTCTTTTGGCCAACAGTGTCTGTTGGGGGTCATGCCTGGACCCTGATTGTCCTCATGGTTCCCACCAGAGGACATCAAGGGCAGGGCAACCCTAACTGTCCAGCCATTTCTTTGCCAATACAGAATCCAGATGTTACAAGACTCCATAGCTGTGGAGAAGGCAGGTGGATTGTGCAATATGTATGGACAACACATTTCAGAGAACCAGTTATACCGTAAAGTAAGTATCTGTTTCTTCTTCTTTGTGTGATTCTCCATGTATATTCCACTGATGGTGTTTCACAAGCAGGGGCCAAATTTGATGGAGGTAGTTGCTAGGAGTTTAATTAATTAATGGTGGAGTCTCCATAACTGGCAATCAAGACTTTCTAAAAGATATGCTCCAGTCCAAACAGGAATTATCGGGGGGAAACTCTATGGCCTGGTATACAGCAGGTCAGATTAGAAAGTCACAGTGTTCCCTTCTGGCCTTGAAATCTATGAATCTATTATCCTGACCTACACTGAAGCACAAGTCTAAATATTTTTTGCTGTTTGGCATTGCAAAAAGATCTACAGCGAGTTGACCACAATTAGTAAATATTTCTTGGCTGGGGAAGGAAAGGGTGGGAAGGGTGAGAAACTGGGTGGAGTATCCCAGTTCTATGATCTCCATAACCCAATGGTCTGTTTTGGTACTCCAACCCTCACTGAATGTGACTTATAGTCGGTACTCAGTTCTGTGAAGCACTCAGCACCCGAGGAGGTACCTAAGTGATAGCTAAGAGTCTAGTACCAGTAAGACAGATAGGTCTCCTGTTGCCATTTAAGTTCCTTTACTGAAAACTCTGGTACTGAAGTCAGGTGAATTGACAGCACTGGTAATGGAGTAGTAGTGAAAATGGCAGTAGCATGCACTTTGGTTCTATGTATCAACTAGGCTATGTTTTTCACTCAGAGGAGATCTGTACTAAGGCTCAGTGACCGGAGTCTGAGTAAGTTGTAGAGGGATCTTTTTTAGGCCTTGTGCTATCCTTTCCTGAAGTTAAATAGGAAGATTTGGAGGTGAGAAGTGGTTGAGCTACAGTCCCATGAAGGATATCTAGATCTCTTCCCCCTTGGGATCTGAAAGCTCTTTTTCCCTCATGTAAGAGCTATTAGCAGTGGAGAAGGATGTCCATCTGAAAGCACTTTTAGATAATAATTGCTTCAGATGTTCAGCCCCAGAGATTGTGGGGTCTGAGGAATGATGCATGGATTTGTCCATCAGCTATCTCCCTAGCTTTTTGGATTTTCTTTGAGAACAACTTACAAAGTGAGCACCTGTCTTTTCCCCCTACACATCATTAAGAGGCATTACTGCCTTGTAACAGGGGCAATTTTTGAACTCTAGAGACTTCGGTTCTGCCAGGGAAGGTAGAAGCTGGTACCAGGCAGTCTTTGCAGGAAACAAGTTTCCAAAGTGAGAGAATAAATCAAAATAGGGAGAAGGAAAATGGAAACACTACACTAATCTTATTACTAAGCTATCAATTTGCAGAGCGAAGTTAAGCATGCAGGTAAGTTGTTTGCAAGATTGTGGCCTTAACTAACAGTAACTATTTGCAAAGAGTTTTATGGCTGCACAGTGAGTGAAGAGACTCAGACACTGCAGAGTTCCAAATTGAAGCCCCAGGTAGTGAGGAGGAACTGAGTGATAGTTGGGGGTCACTTTGCCCTTTCTGCCATCAACTGGGAGGCACAAGGACACTCAAGGTGCAGGCCTGGCCCCCAGTGGACACTGTAAATCACAGGACTCAGAAGTCAAATGCACAGGGTACAGATGCTCCATCAGTGAAAAATATATAGGAAAACACTCAAAGAATCTGGAGCTTCTGAATTAAAATATCTGGAAATATGTAAGTCAGTTTCTAGGGAATTTGAAACTCTCTGGATAAAAGTTGTAGTACTAGTCCTGCATATAGTTTATACCCCAGTGTACATTCATTTATACAAATTCCCTACAACCATATTTTCTGAAAGAAAGGATGGATTTTCCATGGTGACAACAGCTACAATGAAAATGGAAGAGAGGAAACATGAGGATGTCTGCAAAATCTTACCTTGCTGACAGAATTTGGCACAGTGACCACATGCAACACACACGAGCAACAAATAATCTCGAAGTAGACATGTGTGAAATGTTTACAAGAATACTTGACATTCATGTTTTCACATTTCACTAGTGTTTTATTTCCTGTTACTGACAAGCAAGAGGTATTTTGGGTGTAGAATGGGTGACCAAAGTCCAATGAAGTCAATAGGAGTCTTTCTATTGACTTCAATGGGTGCCTTATGAGACTTTTGTCCTACAGTAAAGAAAAAAAATATATAACAATTCCCACAGAGAGTAAGATGGGCACAGATTTCCAATAAATTCTTGGAATGTATTAGAGACAATTTTTTATTTCAGAAGGTGGATACAGCTACCAGGGGAGAGGCTGTTCTAGATTTGATTTTGACAAATAGAGAGGAACTGGTTGAGAATTTGAAAGTGGAAGGCAGATTGGGTGAAAGTGATCATGAAACAATAGAGTTCATGATTCTAAGGAATGGTAGGAGGGAGAACAGCAAAATAAGGACAATATATTTCAAGAAGGCAGACTTTAGCAAACTCGGGGAGTTGGTAGGTAAGATCCCATGGGAAGCAAGTGTATGGGGAAAAACAATAGAAGACAGTTGGCAGTTTTTCAAAAAGACATTAAGGGCACAAGAGGAAACTATCCCACTGCATAGGAAAGATAGGAAGTATGGCAAGAGACCACCCTGGCTTAACCAGAAGATCTTCAATGATCTAAAAATCAAAAAAGAGTCCTACAAAAAGTGGAAACTAGGTCAAATTACAAAGGATAAATATAAACAAAAAACACAAGTATGTACGGACAAAATTATAAAGGTCAAGGCACAAAACGAGATCAAAATAGCCAGAGACATAAAGGGTAACAAGAAAACATTCTACAAATACATTAGAAGCAAGAGGAAGACCAAGGACAGGGTAGGCCAATTACTCAGTGAGGAGGGAAAAATAACAACAGAAAATGTGGAAATGGCAGAGGTGCTTAATGACTTCTTTGTTTCGGTTTTCACCAAGAAGGTTGGTGGTGATTGGACGTCTAACATAGTGAATGCCAGTGAAAATGAGGTAGGAACAGAGGAGGCTAAAATGGGGAAAGAACAAGTTAAAAATTACTTGGACAAATTAGATGTCTTCAAGTCACCAGGGCCTGATGAAATGCATCCTAGAATACTCAAGGAGCTGACTAAGGAGATATCTGAGCCATTAGCAATTATCTTTGAGAAGTCATGGAAGAGGTGAGACATTCCAGAAGGCTGGAAAAGGGCAAATATAGTCCCCATCTATAAAAAGGGAAACAAGGACAACCCAGGAAATTACAGACCAGTCAGCTTAACTTCTGTACCTGGAAAGATAATGGAGCAAATAATTAAGCAATCGATTTGCAAACATCTAGAAGATAATAAGGTGATAAGTAACAGTCAGCATGGATTTGTCAAAAACAAATCATGTCAAACCAACCTGATAGCTTTCTTTGACAGGGTAACAAGCCTTGTCAATGGGGGGAAGTGGTATCTTGACTTTAGTAAAGCTTTTGATACTGTCTCACATGACCTTCTCATAAACAAACTAGGGAAATGCAACCTAGATGGAGCTACTATAAGGTGGGTGCAAAACTAGTTGGAAAACCATTCTCAGAGAGTAGTTATCAGTGGTTCACAGGCATGCTGGAAGGGCAAAACGAATGGGGTCCCGCTGGGATCAGTTCTGGGTCTGTTTGTGTTCAATATCTTCATCAATGATACATAATGGCAGAGAGAGTACACTTATAAAGTTTGATACCAAGCTGGGAGGGGTTGCAAGTGCTTTGGAGGATAGGATTAAAATTCAAAATGATCTGGACAAACTTGAGAAATGGTCTGAAGTAAATAGAATGAAATTCAATAAGGACAAATGCAAAGTACTCCATTTAGGAAGGAACAATCAGTTGCACACATACAAAATGGGAAATGACTGCCTAGGAAGGAGAACTGCAGAAAGGGATCTGGGGGTCATAGTGGACCACAAGCTAAATATGAGTCAACAGTGTAACGCTGTTGCAAAAAAAAGCGAACATCATTCTGAGATGTATTAGCAGAAGTTATAAGCAAGACACAAGAAGTAATTATTCCTTTCTACTCCGCACTGATTAGGCCTCAACTGGAGTACTATGTCCAGTTCTGGGCACCAAATTTCAGGAATGATGTGGACAAATTGGTGAGAGTCCAGAGAAGAAAAACAAAAATGATTAAAGGTCTAGGAAACATGACCTGTGAGGGAAGATTGAAAAAATTGGGTTTGTTTAGTCTGGAAAAGAGAAGACTGAGAGGGGACATAATAACCTTCTATATACTTGAAAACTGTTGTTACAAGGAGGAAGAAGAAAAATTGTTTTTCTTAACCTCTGAGAATAGGACAAGAAGCAATGGGCTTAAATTTCAGCAAGGGAGGTTTAGGTTGGACATTAGGAAAAACATCCTAACTGGCAGGGTAGTAAAGCACTGGAATAAATTGCCTAGAGAGGCTGTGGAGATTGGAGATCCATCATTGGAGATTTTTAAGAGCAGGTTAGACAAACACCTGTCAGGAATGGTCTAGATAATACTTAGTCCTGCCATGAGTGCAGGGGACTGGACTAGATGATCTCTCGAGCTCCCTTTCAGTTCTATGATTCTATGTAAGGAAAGGAACTAAGGGGGAAGGAAGGGAAGCTTGTACGCAGATACTCACTGTTTACTATTTAAGACAAAACCAAACCATGTAACTTGCTGCCCTTCACTAAGGACTATATAAAAAAAGTGCCAAAGACTTCTGAGAACATTTAATAACTACTTTCTGATGTATATCAGGCATGTAACTGGATAGTAAGCAGTCTATTTATATTTGTACCACTATCATATTACCTGTGAGAAATTAACTTTTAAAACTGTGTGCCTAGTATCTTATATAGATCTCAACTTTAAAGGATGCTCTAGTTACCTCTTCTTTTGACCTGCAATTAAAATGTATTACCAAAAATACCACTAACTATTTCTCTTGTGACTTCCTGTCCTAGAGAGGCAGCTATAGAAGAAATAAGAAAACTCATTGTTTTTTTTTATCTGAATTGGATACGTCCTGCACTGATTTAAAGGACTGACTAGAGAAGATGATGTACTGGGCAAGGCTTAATGAATTCAGCTCTGCAGCTGTTCTAATGCCAGTGGGGAGCTAGCTTAGTGAATTATTACCTATTGCACTATTTCCTTCTGTCTTAAATCATTATCCATCTAGCTCTAGTTACCTACGTACAGTAGTAAAGCAAGACGCACCCAACTTATCATACAGCCCTATGTACAGACATCAATACATCAGATAAATTATTTGTCATTTTTCTACAGAAGTTATTCTCACAATTCCCAATCAAGTTGTGACAGTTTTATGGGCACCTAGGATTGAGAGTCATCCTTTTAAATCCTGCCTCCAGTGAGAGGGAGCCTTTCTTGTGGTTGGTCAGTATCAGGTCCCTGATCCCACCAACCTTTCAGCCATTCAAGCACTGTCCTCTGGGCTATTCCAGCCCTGTCCTAGCCTTGCAAGTTAACAATAGGCGCACCCCAGCACCCAAGTCCCTTTGAAGCATTCCCTTGCGATATCTAGCCCCTGCCACTGGCTACTTACAGAAATTCCAATTCTTCTGCACCCAAAGGTGCAGTGTATCCCAGTTTACCAGTTCTACATCAAACCACCACTCCTGTAAACTACACAGCACTTGTGAGCATTTATAATAAAAGAAAGGTAGGTTTATTTTTGAAAGAATAAATATTTAACTAAAAGTGAGAGAAACAACTGGTTTCAACACAAAACAAAATCATAAAACACAAACCTGGGTCTATACTTATCAACAGTTATTTTTTCTATCTCATAAAGTAAGTTTCCCCCCAGAGTTTAGTCTGTTGCAGAGTTGGCTGGCTTCATAGGAACCAGGATCCAAATTCATGAAAGCACTCCTCACCTTAAGAGGTTTCCAGCATGCCTTTCCTTACACTATGTTATACTGAAACATTCTTGTATCTTTATTCATAGCCAGGGTGATCTTCTGCCTGCTATAATGTTCCTTTTCACCTCCAAGTGGGTTTTGATTGTTTGCAATGGTCTTTGATGGTTTTCCATTGACGGTTCTGGGATGTGGTAAGGGTAGACAATAGAACCTCACATTACCTCTCAGGCTGGCTAGGGAAGGGTGAGGACTCCCCCTTGCTTGAATCTGTCATCACCAAGACACATTACCTCCCTGGTGACTAATTTCTACTCCAGATCCATAAAGCATACTTTCAATATAAAATACATTATTCCTGAAACATTAACTGAACATGCATCTCTCGGTGATTATGAATCTTCACAAGTTACGAGCTTTCTGTAGTTATCTTACATGGATAAATGTACTGCAAGAAATGGCTATGGTTTAGTGAGTTCGTCAGGTCTGAGGTAAGAGTTATTTGCAAAGAACAGCGGACTCTTTGCCAAGGGGGGGAAGGGGTCTATGTCACAGCTGAAACTAAATAGGTAGCTATCAGTTTACAGCCAACTGAGCAGTATTAAATAGATAATACAAATGGCTAAAATACCTGTTTATTTCTGTATGCAGTGCAAAAATAACTTATGGCTAACATTTTTTTTATTTGGTGTCTGAAGTGAGGCTCCTAAATTGCTATATAGGCACCTAACTAGAAACAACCTGATTTTTGAAATGTACTGAATATCTCCCAGTAACTACAAAGACTGCATTGATTTTAATGAGTTGGATCATGCCCTATTATTTTAATTATATATTTACATGGTATGGTTCAGCCCTGCATAACATACAAAATGTAGCAGTATGGGGATCTGTTCTTATATACAGCAGGGTTCATTAAAACAGATATTCTAATGCTGGCAGGTGTTAATGTCTGGCTGACATCAATCACAGACCTGGTTAAAGCTGGTGGCTGTGCAAACCACCTTTCTTTTAGTCTAAATGGAAGGAGCAATTAAGTCCCTTTATGGGAATAGCTAAAAACAATTGAAGCTACCACCCATGGCAATTGGTCCCATGGCAAAGCCTAAGCAGTGTTAAGCTATGTGGTCTGAAGGGTTTCCTGAGCACTAGTTACAAAAGCAGGGGCTAGGGAATTGTTTGGCAAACTGTGGATGTGAGAGGGGAGAAAGCCATCAGACAGGGAGAGAAGTAGTAATGAGTGCAGTCCTGAGAGGGAGCAGAAAGACAGAACTCCTTCGGTCACAGGCCTGGCTGGAAAGGCAGCCTTGGAAATTGTGAGCAAGGAAACTGCCTGCTGTGTTCAGGGAAACAGGACTTTGCGTACATTCTTTATAAATAAGCAGGACTGCACCAAAGAATATACCTGATTTGTATCATCCATTTCTCCTTCCAGTGGAAGCAACCCAGCTAAGCCCTGAATACTGACTAATACAAATACAGGCCAAAAAGGCAATGATATTTACTACACGCCAGTATTTGTTGTAATTTGTAGACTTTTAATGGGACATATCACCATAAATTTAATTACTGTAGAGGGTAAATGTCCAGTGTCTAATGGCATTTATTAGATTCTACAATTTATTTTAGTTCTAATTTATTTACTGATGCATAGACTTTTCTGTTACTCTAATTACCATAGAATCTGAGAGCTTCACAAACTGTGAATTTATCCTCTATGACACAGGGAGGTATTATTATTACCTACAGTTCACAGATGGGGAACTGAAGCACAGCAAGATTAAATGATTTTAGCATCTCAAAAATAACCTGCAAGGAAATTAACAGACAGAAGCCCCAATTCTACAACATTTTACTCATAGCCAGTAGCACCTATTCATGTAAGCTGTCCCATTGGCAACCATGATGTTTAAAATCATGATTTGTTTATAGTCACACTCAGGAGTTCTTCAATTATACAGAAAAAATGTAGATTCTAAATTATATCCATGTCTTAGGTCTAAGTGAACTGTTATGATGCTATTAATGCTATCTGACAGGTGTCATAATATGTCACAAAAGTGGCAGACACCCAGTGTTGTACAGAGGGTCCACATAGAAATATTCAGGGCAGCCACTTAGTAGCCAAGTCAAAAAGTTTCAAATGTGTCAATTCAAAATAAAACTATTGATAACACAGCAACATCACTATACAACTTGCTTAAACACAAGAGAAATGGAAGTTACTTTCATATGTTTAAAACTGCATATTTTGTCAATAGACTATGCCTTCTCTTGACATATTAATCACACCTTTACTTTCTTTGGATGTGTACACCATATGCTCCAGGAGTCAGATTCAGGAAGTTAAACTTGCCTTTAGATGCCAGGTGTCTAACTATAACATAACTTTCTTTCACTGTACAGAAAATAGAGGAAAATCTTTGGATTGGACCTATGAGCATTGCAGTGTGGAGCAGAAAAGATACAAATCCATCATTGACCTACTTCAGCTTTGAAGATGTTTGTAGAAGTTGATCATAAAATTATAATATTCTGAAAAAAAGCAGTAATAGATGGGAACTCTCTGTATGAGCTATCAAAACCAGGGGCGGCTCTATGTTTTTTGCCACCCCAAGCACGGCAGTCAGGCAGGCTTCGGCGACATGCCTACGGGCAGTCCGCAGTCACACGGATTCGGTGGCGTTTCTGCGGGTCATCTGCCGGTCCCGCCACCGAATTCGCGGGACCAGCAGCAGACTTCCCGCAGGCATGCCACTGAAGGCTGCCTGACTGCCGCCCTCACAGCGACCGGCAGGCCGCCCCCCGTGGCTTGCCGCCCCAGGCACGCGCTTGCTGCGCTGGTGCCTGGAGCTGCCCCTGATTAAAACCTTGTGTAATAGCAGCTATATCCATGTAATCTTTGTTTCCATGAATAGTTATATCTATTTTTGGATACAAAATCACAAATAAAATAGTGCAATAAGTTCAGAATATTTTTTGCCATTCACAGCTGAAAGCTATGTCATGATCATACTTTACAGTGCCTATATCTGTCTGTTATGCTGATTCTTCAGGATCTAATACACATCTAGAAATAAAGGATTATATTAATCCTTACTTAATCAGATTACACATGCTATTTTTCAGGTTTTTGTATTTATCTACTATCCAGAACTTTTCTGTGTGTAACTATATATTTACAAAATCATTTGATTTTTTCCCCTCAAGTAGACTTTGCTGTTTGGAAGTCCAGCATGATCAAAATTAATTGTTTATAGAAAAACAAAACACAATGAGGTAAGATAGAGTGGAAGAAACTACCTCCGCTGTTATAGTAGTTTCCATTTATTTTTATAGGTGTGGAAAATATATTATATATGGTACACAAGGCTGGTGAATTTTCATATTAATGACTAAGGATTCCAATTACATTTAGACTTTACTGAAACTCTAGACAAAAGGTGTTTTATCCTGGACAAGCAGATCAGAGGAAATCTGAGTCCACTCCAATATGGCAGATGGGAATTTGCTGAACAGAACCTGAACATGACCGATTCAGATCTGCAGGCTTCCTATTTGTCATGATTTTGAACACTCATCCTGTTAGGGTGCAAATGTCATGTTGTTGAACACTATGTTGTATGAATTGATGCCTAGAATTCATAGATGGTAGCTGCTTCCCTGTGAAACCCCAGAAAGCCTGAAGCCCTACAAAACACCGGTTCATGTGGAATTGTTGAATGGTGTTTAAATCACATGTGTAAACACAATCATGTCAATTTTAGGAATGCTAGTAACCAAACCTCTGGAGGTTTCAATCCCTTTTTCCTCATCACCATTAGTAAAAGAGGTGTGCAGTCTGCACCTGTCAAAGAGGAGCAGTGTATGCTCAGTGCCAGCCCCTAAGGAGCAAACAACAAATAAAAGAGTTAAAGCCAATGGCAGTAACCATTCAACTTTTCAAGAGCACGTTTTAGGGCCACAGCAGTCTGTTAGCATGCATTTGAATAGCTCTGAGTTTAATTTAATAGAGTGCCTTCTTTTAGTAATTATTATATTTTAAACCAGTAAGCTTCTGCAGTCCTTATGCCCCATGGGCCAACTTTTGTTTTAAAGATGGAGATAAAGTCTGTATCTCTATACCAGCTGGATACTATTCTGTATTAATTGACTCTGCAAAGTCCAGCTATAGGCACATCATATGTATCATTCTGAAAAATAGCTTTTGAAAACACATCATATCCCCCCTGCAACTAGGGTGACCAGACAGCAAGTGTGAAAAATCGGGACAGCGGGTGGGGGGTAATAGGCACCTATATAAGACAAAGACCCAAATATCGGGACTGCCCCTATAAAATCGGGACATCTGGTCACCCTACCTGCAACTATTAGATCCTGTGGGTCTCCAGAATTTTGCTGTATTTGTGTGTTTAAATGGGTGATTGCAGTCAGAACTCTATTTGAGTATCTTCTGCTGCACTTCCATTCTCCACTAAGCTCTCCAGATCCAAATTTTATATTCCTTTTTGCTGAGAGGCCTGTCAAAGTGGATAGAATTAGCCACAAACATTCATTCTACAGCTGATTAGAGGAAGCAGTGTTTGCATCCTACATGAGTTATGTTTAGGCTATGGTTCAGATTTGATGGAGTCAAAATTTCACAATTTGTTCTTAAGAGATTTTAGCTCCGAATAGTGAAATATCATTAGTGCATCTGTTTTTTATAGGTTTTATAAGGTTGGTTGAAATTTCCCCAACGGTTTAACAACCTCTTAATCAGAATTGGAAAATATTCCTTTCACTCCCCTTCTATGTTTGGGCCTGACCTGTAACTTCAGAAATAGGATTACAAATACTAGAAATACATACATGAAATCTGGAGTAAAATTTCTTAGCATTTCTTTGCATTATCTAAAGTAGCTTGTTGTACTTATTTTGATGAAGTAAATGGGCCCAGGGAGTCAAACGTGTTAACATAATCCTAAAATTGTCCAATATTAAATAGTTTTAAGCAAGGTTCAGAATACAGAGACCCCATCCTGCTTAATACCATGGCAAACACACTATTAAAAATCCTTTAAAACATTTTATCGTCATCATCATCATCTTGTTACCATTACGCCTCTGGTGTTTAGGACAGTTACAAAGCTCAACCACTCCTGTCTGTTTCTGGCATTTTATTATAGTTACAGAAAAAGGAAAAAAAGCTAAAACATTTTAAATGTAAAGTATTAAATAAGGCTTTAATTATAACAATATCTCTTGCTCCCTTCAGCTGGAGAGAGTTTTAAGAAAGAGCCCCCTCATCTGACAGTCTCTTGGATTAGAATATCTGTCCTTTTGGAAAAAAGAGAAGTTAGTTGAGATGTGCTGGAGATGCTGCTGCTGTTAAAGTCTGATCCTGTTTCCTAGAAGACAAAACAAGACACACACAAAAGAAAGGGGAAAGAAAAAGAACAGCAAAAATAGAAAATGCCTTTTCTGTCACTGGTGTTGATGTTCACTTGTAACCCCACTGCTTTAGAAACACAGGCATGGTACATGGTCTTGTGAGCCATTCCAACACCTGGAAAACTTGTACCACCATCAGGCTATATAGAGAATTGTTTTTACTTGCGTCTTTCTGGTCATAAACTTTCTGGACAATTTTGTAAAATACAGTCTTGACCATCTAAGCCAGACTCTTATTAGACAGAAGGCAAAAGGAGAGAGAAAAAGTAACTTGGGGAAGGAAAAGGACACAGTAGATGTGTGGGTAGGGGAGGTAAATGACAAAGTTTCACATCCCAGATGATGGTTGGGATTTAGCAAAGCCGCTGGACTTGGTGATATCATCTAGGTCCTACCCTCTGGCCCTGTCTGGTCTGGACATCTCTTAGGATCAAAACAAAGAAGGCCCAATAGCGTCACGGTAGATTCCAGGAGACGGGGGGAGGGGTTGCAGTCATGATTGTAAAGCTTGCTGCTTCCCTCTCTTAAACTGTTGCAATTGCTTCTTTTTGGTTTTGAAAATCCAAAATGGGAGTGATGGGTGGAATAGCCCATCCCTCTTTATTTTGTTCACCACCTAATTTCCAACATACCGATTTTGGTTCATTGATTTCTGGTTCCACACTTTTCTTGTTTACCAAGCGTGATCTTAACACAGTCCTTGAATTATATCAGTAGGCCTTTTTGTTTGTACTAATTCAGTCTGTCTCCCTTTTCCATCTCCCCCGCACCCATCAGAATTTATCATTATATGTCATTGTGACATTTAATGAACTTTCACTTCTCACAGCTAAACTCACAGTTAGGGTAAAATTGTAGACCCAAATTATTACAACATGCTCTTAGTCAGAATAGCATGATCTTTTGGTTCCTCTTTCACATGTAGTTAGCCAAGAACCTTCTGGCTACATGTGACTTTTAAATAAATATATATAAAGAGAGAGCAATTAAACATAAGATCCAAATATAGTACATCAACTTCCCTACTGATATAATAAAAGAGAAGCCAGTAGCCTTTACTCACCTTCGATTCTTGCCATGTTCAACCCTGTTCAGGCCTACTGCTGCCTTCATACACCCGGAACACCCTGATTGCATTGGAGGAGTCATAAAAGGTCATCTCTCTGAAGAGTGTTCTGGGTAGAGGTGGACTGTAAACCAACAGGCCAACATAGTGCATTAAAAATAGTTCAACATCTTACAGGATTTCAATCTTTTTCTTCAAGGATGGGTTTATTTCTCAAAACTAAAACAGTCCAACATAAATCAAACAGATAAACCAGCTCTTGCTGCTTGGACAATTTCCAGGTCCTTTTCCCCTGAGCCAGGACTTCCCTAGAGGTGTCACTCCTCCAATTGGGCTGCTTATTGGCCTCTTATCTAAGGACTAAATGACCAGCAGGCTATCACCTACTAGACAGAATATTAGTCACAAGTGGGGGATAAGTCCATCTCTACCTTAAAGGCTATTCCCGCTGTGACAATCACTATGGCAGTGGTGGGCAACCTGCAGCCCATCAGGGTAATCTGCTAGCAGGCCGTGAGACAGTGTTTACATTGACTGTCCACAGGCATTGTTATGCTCATACAAAGCACACGGGATCTTTATAGAAGAAGGTAAATACACAGCATTTATTGAGAATACCACAGTTAGCATATACTTTTTAGACACACACACACACACACACACACACACATACACAGTCCTGCCAGTGATGTTCATAGTTACCAGTCTGTTGTAGCTTGAGTCAATTTAATGGCCAGTTAGATTGAGCACGAGTGTGGAGCTGGGTTCTGTCGGTCGCGATCCGATGCTCCGAGGCTTTGCAGGACTGAACCCAGAGTTCCATGGCAAAACACCCCAGCTTTATAGTTGTAAATTCCCATTTGAGTCCATGCATTTTGCAATGTCATCCTGTAATCATTAGTCCTTAAGTGGTGTTATCATTTGATGGTTATTGTCGGGCTTCCCATTGTTATCTCTTATTTGTTGTCTCGCCTTCGGGGGTGCCTGCCTCACCTCTGAGGTCGTCAATGCTGCTAACGTGTTTAACATCGGATACAATGGATGTTTTCTGATTGTCTCCTGGTCTTTCCAAGTCTCTCACTTCTTCTTGACCATCTGGACATTTGTGATGGCTTTCACACCTTATCTTTTCCTGATGCATGCATTCCTCATTCACACAAACAATCTCTTACAGAAACCTTCAAAGGTATACAGACAGCAGTATTGTATATTCAGCAGAATGCATTGTAAATCAAGTCTTGCTAAATCTTATAACTAAAACAATTCACATTGGGGCTTCAGGCCCTCAACATTCCTCTAATCTTCTTAACATAGATACAATAGAGAATCCTGTCTCTTACTTCCTAATTTGTAATACATATAGGAAACCATGGTAGCTTTATAACTTATTCTAAAACAAAAGGGTGACCATAATCAGTCATAAGGATTGTTCTGGTCTGTCATTCCTTTCTGCTATTCAAAAGGAGTGGCTGACAGGATGAAATCAAATCATACATTAATTCTCATAGTACATTATAAAATCCAGCTCCTACAGCATGGCCACCTGCAGCTCCCAGTGACCGTGGTTCACCGTTCTCGGTCACTGGGAGCTGCGGGCAGCTGTGCCTGCGGACGGTCAATGTAAGCACTGTCTTGCGGCCCGCCAGCGGATTACCCTGATGGGCCGCAGGTTGCCCACCACTTCACTATGGCCATGCCTCACATATGTGGAGGAGAAGGGGGTGAAGAATTCCACCTACATCCTGAAAAACCCATCAGAATGCATCAGTGCGTGATGAAGGATATCAGCGTATAAATTTTTAAAAATAGACGTTATTCATATGGATTTCTTTTCAGCTAAAAAATGTAAGCATGTCTATCATTTCCACATCTATCATTTAAAGTTAGAGTTAGACCCATTTGATTCGATGCTATATAAATCAATGTCTCTAGTATGAAAGAAAGGAGCAGTTTAAGTTCATTTGTTATGATTTTAATATAAATTTGTACTCAATGTTGCCAAAAAAGTGTTTCCAATGGACTTAGAAATATGCTAAATTGCAGCCATAAAAAACAGGATATTAAGACAGTTGCTGATCATTTTGTTTCCTCTGAAACAAATAAAAATGGAAATTTATCTTGGCCTCTCATATGGTACTGACCATATGTTTCAAATCACACTTTGTTATCACTGCTAGAAGCACATATGAAATCACTAATATGTACAACAGATTTTTGTCAGCTATGTTCCAGAACTAAAGGTTATACTGCTTGAGCCAATAGCTTCCTTTCCAACATCTTTTATTTAATGTAAACTGTTTGTTTTCTGAGCTAATCATTGTTAGAAAGCCATTACAGTAAACAAATATCTTTATATTAATAGGATCCTTAAAAATATATATGATTTCTGGGTGAAGATAAAATCATTTTCAGTTCGGCTCATGTGGAAAGCAAAGCAAGGACAGATGTGAAATGAACATATGCAATCTTAATATTATGATGTATACATATTACAGAGGCATCTTGAAGTCCCTATCAGGATTAGGAGCCATTATGCTGGGCACTCTTTATTTTACAATCCCAGCAACACTCCCAGTTGAAGTATACAATCACAATAATGTCTGCTTTCAAAATACTGATATTTATCAGTGTGTTTATATACACATGCACATCATACACATTACAAAACAAAAACATACACATTAATTAGAAATGTGTATATAATGCCCTGAGAGAGGGCTATGTTTTGCTTTGTTGGCAGTCAGCACTAAGAAGTCCATTTTGATTGCACAAGATGTATCTTCCATCCACTCACAGGGCCTAGATCAAATTTATAGTGTATCTCCAAAGTCAAGAAAGTTACAAGGGGATTGTTTGGTATAAATGATCATATAAGTTATACATCATTCAGATGCTGAAGTGGAGCAGTAAAGTAGTGTACCATGAATGCACCATTTTGGTATTTAGTGGGTATGCAAAATGAATGTAACTTTTCCATGTCCTGTGCTCCATCTCATACCTTTCTGTTTGTTGGTTTTTCCCATCCAACCTTCCACTGTGTAAGTAACTCACTCTGAATACCTGTTCAATGCCATTTCACTCAAGCTTCACTCCTTTCAAAGTAGCTGCTGTCCCAATTTTGGAAAAAAATTCTCAAGTTGCATTTTAAGCATTATTAATACAGTTTACAATTACTATGATGCTTATAACGATTTCATCTCTACCTGAGGAGTTGTCCATTTTACATAAATGGAGTGGGTTCCCTTTTCTTGTAAAATTGTATCATTTTATAAAGTAGGGGCCCAATTCTCCAACTTGCTCTGAGCAGTTGGACCTCTGCACCTGGGCCAAGTCCTATTGACATGAACACATATAAAACAAGTCATGAGATCAGGGTGTAAAGCAGCATGATATTTTTCCATTCAGTGTGTCAGCAAAACTTATTGAATAGAATTAAAAGTTGGGATGGGGAGGCTAATTAATAGAGCAGTACTGGATCTACGATTTTAGAAAGGCTGGGAAGGATGATTCAGGGATTGTGACTATATATATGGCATGGGATGTCTCAGACAAGAAATGACTCCATGTTATTTGTTTGCTTTCACATTTGCAGAGTAATGAAACAAATAAAACTAAAAACTATATCCTGCAGAAACACATGGGAGTAGTTCTGGTGTGTTCTGATATGCAACATTTAATTTGGTTTCTCTGTACTGCATCTTTACATTTCTAAAAACTTTGACTGCCAGGGCAGTTGCCATTTGGGGGGCAGAGATGACACAGAATGGTGTAGGGGAGAAACACTTTTCTCATTGACACTTTATTCTTTCTTATTGTGTTGTTTCCCTTAATCCAAAATGCGTCTTTCAGGAAAGCCATATGGTTGTTCTCTGTATATTGAGAAACATGACAGGTGTAGTGAGGCAGCAACCAGTGAAGTTTTCACAAGGATACTTGGGTCACCTTCATCTGAACTTTACAAAGCATATGCCAAACTCCGATTTAAGTGTATGTATGTAGTCCAAAATATGTGTAACTTCATCTCTGGGCTTGATTCAGTAAATATTATCTGTATTGTACAAACATGTAAAAGCCAAGTAAGGTCACAGATACTGGCTTTGCAGCGTAACAGAATATGCTAGCATCACATGCATTTGGGTTTGGGGAGTTTCCCCCCCCCCCCCCATTTATATAATTATCAACCATCCAAAAGGGTCTCATGAATCCTTTCTTCAATTCTAAAGATATCATTACGGGGAGGAATTTTCTCAAAGTCTTTTATTAAAAACAAATTGAAGCAAATGCAAGCTGTCCAATGACCAAGCAAACCCACAGAGCCACAAGTGTCTGAAACCTCATACTAATCCTCAGTGTCTCAAGAGTGCTAGGCAGAGCGCCAGCACAAGGATCCACTCTGTGTTGGAACTTTACCCAACTCTTTTTATATTTGGTTCCATCTCTTTCCAGTGATCCTATGGGCATTGATTTTAATGATAACACTTAGCCAACACACAAACTAAACTAAATTACTAGTACTATGTCACCTTGTTTTAGGAAATCATTAAGTTCTAAGAACTTTGAGTTTTAATCCTGGCTCTGTCACTGATTTGACGTGTGACCTTGAGCAAGCCACGTAGTCTCTATTTTTCAACCATGGGTGACTAAAGAAAGCTAAACATAGTCATCTACACAAAAGTGGCTTGAGGCAGAGATGTTGGCCATTGGGAGTTGTGAGTGCTCAGCACTTCTCAGGATCAGGCCTTTAATAAAATTTTAGCAAAAATCTTAGAAAAACTCACACTATTTCATCTTTGCTCTAAAGACTATTTGTATGCATACTTTTTGTAGGGAATTTGAGCATGGGTCAGAATAAAATTATTTTAAACCTTTGTTTTATATACATAAACCCCCAAATAAAAGTGAATGCTGGCATCTTTGCTTTGTGAAAGACTGATCTATACTTTTTAGGTATTATAATATCAGAGGGTTTAAACTGAAATTAGAATTAAGTATTTCCAGCATTAAATGGACAGACACAGGATCTGTCCATAAGCAAATAATGTGAACCTTATCCATGATGGATACTGAACTAGTTAAGTAACAGAACTTTCAGAATATCTACTCCAATACTGTGTATTATTTCTTCATTTAGTAAGCATTGTCTGTCATAATGATTCATATATTATCAAAATGCATGTTTAGGGTAATTAAACCTCTGATAATTGAGTGGGCCACTAATGTGAAAGGCAGACTCCAAAAACATGTTTTTGCTAGAAATTAGATGGCATAGTTAGCTGATAGGATTACATGTAGATTTCTATAGTTTTGAATTTAACCTGTCTATTCTTGGGCTATCCATTTGTAAACAATAAATCTCTTTTTCAATTTATTGCATTAATGTTCATTGGAATATTTTGATTTTTTTTAATAGATGAAGAAAAATTACATGACTATGCTCCTTGAAAAGTTTTTATGATTATTATAATTATTATTTTGTCCCTTGGAAGTATTTTCTATCTCTTATAGGCCTATATGAGGCTGATATTTTATTGTTAATTACAGGTTATCACTACATGATAAAAACAGAAAAGGTGCAACCTGATTGATAGTGCCTACCAAGGCTACCTCCCTTAGCTTCCTGGCTAAAGTACAAAATAAGTATCCTTCCCCATCTATATTCTATTGGTGTATCCCATACTTGTAAACAACGAGCATAGGGAGATAAGGTCTCTCCCTGTTGATTGTTTTTCTTCTTTCATAACAAAGAAAAAAAATGAGAACTCAGTCACCTCATTAGACAGCTATTGTAAAATTAGGCTTGAACTGTCACCTACTGCAAAAATGTTATTAATTGCTCCTGGCACATGTTCTAGGAACAGCAATTGGAATCTTGCCTGTAGCAGGGGTCAGCCACCTCCCATGTATCCCCCTGATGGCCAGGGATGCCTCTACAGTGCCTTGCTAACAATTTCTTTCCTCTTCAGGGCCTTCCCATTACATTCCCACCAAGCAAACAGTTTCACAGGCCCTTCTGGCCAGGCTTTTATTCCTTTTTTCATTTTCCCAATGCAACAAACCAAAACTGAAAACAAAAACATAACAATTACCCTGCTGGTCTTGAGCAATTAGGGACATCCCTTCCCCAGCTTACTGCCAGACCTATGGCAACCTCAACAATTTTTACAACCCAACCCCACCCCTGCAGCTTCCTGATGTTCTTATAGTGAAATCACCTGATCTAATCCAGGTGTGGTTTCTTCGTAATCAGGAGTACCTAGCCCTAGGCCCTCCAGCTCTTAAGTGCAAGACATCCTGTAATATTAGCCTTTTTCTGAGCTTTGTTGCATCTTGAAAATAAGGGACTAATAACACTGGTTAGAGCTGAGGGACTGGCTCATACCACTTTTCTATACTGCTCTAGCAATGCCCCTTTGTCTGACCTGTGACAACATTATAACTTTGTTCATTAGTTTCTAAAAATGTCCCCATCAGAACTGTCTCCAGACACATGCATATTTTAACAAAAACACCAGAAAACTAACTAGCGTTAAAGGTAAAGAGACAACACACAAAAAATCTAAAATTAAACAAAAATATATATTTTTCCATCCCTTTGGGCAAAAACCTGAGAAAACGAGTGTATTTTACATTGTATCATTAGATTTGGGCTTTATCAGACCAATGGAGGACACAAATTCCACAGTTTAGGCCCTGATCCTGCAAAGCATTTAGCATGTACTTAACTTCAAGTAAGTGAGTCCAAATGACTCTGTGCTTGATTCTGCACTATTGAAATGAATTTGAGTTTTGCCAGACCTAGGCTATGTCTACACTATAGACTTCTGCCTGTGTAGCTATATTAGTCAGGGATATGAAGAGGTGTGATCTCTGATGGGCAGAATTCCCTAGCGTAGATGCAGCAATATCAGCAAAACTGAGCTTTTACCGTTATAGCTTATTTCACTCTTGTTTTACTATATTGGTACCGAGCACAGCTTTGTCAGAGTAGCTGCGTCTATATCAGGAACACTTTGCCTGTATACTATACCAGTATTCCTATACTGGTAAAGTGCTCCTATTGTAGACATAGCCACAGAATCAAACTCTTTATAGGATACATCTTCATTGGGAAATAAGGTGTGTTCTCAACTCATGTTAGGTAGCATGTGGTAAAATCTTAGTGAAGACAAGGCAGTTTCTAGTTTTTCACGTTAGCAGCTCAAGGTAAAGAGGATGGAGGAGTCTAGGATTTACCTCAACCTGCTAATTCATGTTAAACCTACAAATTGCCTTGTATTCACAAGGATTTTACCTTGTGTTAGTTACTACATTAGCTATCATGAGTTAAGAACACACCTTTCTTCCCTAGTGAAGACAAGGTTTACAAGACTATTCACATGTTTAAAATTAAGTACATGCTTAAATTCTTTTCTGGATTGTGGCCTATACTAGGATTCTCCACTGAAAACATTCAAATCTAGTGACTGTTATGCTGTATATCAGTTGATCTATGTAGTCTCAGCCTTACACAGAAAAGGACAATTTCTCATATTGTTAAGACTAGAGCTAGGTGGGAAAGGTTTTCCCATTACGTGAATATTTTTGAGAGCTTGAGATTTTTTTCCCATCTCGAGTGAGCACAAAAAGTCATAAACTTGAAAAAGATTCATGAACCAAAGAGCCAAAAGGTTTTCGTTTGGAATCAGTTGAAATATTTCATTTTGATAATTTTTAAGTATTTTATTTCAGTGTTGACCTTTGTTGTATGTATATAACCTTTTTTTTTTTTCAGTCCAATTAGCTTAAATTTTCAAATGAAATGGCATTTTTAAGTGGAAAATCAGAACTTTTCATTTTATTTCTGAAGTGTCAGTTCACAATTTCAAAGCTTTCTTCTTCTATTCTTTTTTTTTTTTTTTTTTTTGAGATGGGAAATTTGTTGAACCTGAACTTATTTCACAAACAGCTTTGGTTTTGACAAATCAACATTTTTTGATGAAAAACGTTTTGATGAAAAAGCTAGCTCTTCTTACTTTCATTTAAAAATCTAAATCAGATTTCAACTAATTTACCCAAGTCTCCAGAAGAAAAGGACCTACCCTTTCAGTATATGTTTTCGATGTTCCTGGAATCCTGCCTTTTCTCTGCAAGAGTAAAGGCCTTACCTTCTCCACAGCAGAAGTGAGTTTTCTCCTTGGGAAAAAACAGTGGAGACAAGGTATTAGATAAACTAGGTGAGGTCAGGTTTCAGAGTAGTAGCCGTGTTAGTCTGTATCCGCAAAAAGAACAGGAGTACTTGTGGCACCTTAGAGACTAACAAATTTATTAGAGCATATATAGCTATATGCATCCGAAGAAGTGGGCTGTAGCCCACGAAAGCTTATGCTCTAATAAATTTGTTAGTCTCTAAGGTGCCACAAGTACTCCTGTTCTTTTTTTAGGTGAGGTCAGTACTGTGTCTTCACCTTGGGATAGCTCATGCATGCTGGTTACCCTGAAGGGAAAAAAAAACACTTTTCTGAGCAATGAAGACAAGACCAAAGTTTAAGTGATTTCATTTTGTGGGTAAATGGTGGCTTTGAGTCATGGTCATAGCTGTAACAAGTCTGTCCTCTGTTCAGGTTCACATAAGCCATCTGCAGTCAGCATTAGAAATCATATTATTTAGCAGATGCTAGCAAACAAGTTCTCTTTTCCCTAACAATATAAGCCAGAGATTGAACCAAGCTAAATTATCTGTTGCCTACAGACAGTAAGTTCTTTCTAGGTCATGACTTTAAGTTCACTCTGATTAGGCAAGATGAAAGCAGCACTGTGCCTTGTCCTGACTGTACCACACATGTTCTGTGGCTCCTGGAGGGAGGAAGCAATGTCAGCACAAACACAAAAGAAATAATTGTACAGAAAATGTCACATGCTAACTAGTCAATATTTATTAAATGGTCTGGGGGGTTGTTTGTTTTGTTTTGTTGTTTTTTATAAGTCTAAGCAGCACAGTTCTGTGGCTTGGTGTGTCCACCCTGTTTCCAAATAATGTGTCTCCTAAATTCATGTTCAAATCTAGACAAATATTTTTGCTTTGACATTTTTCTTCTTTGCATTCAATTGATTAGACAGTTGTATTGGCTGCTTGTGTGCAGTGGGCCAAATTTGGTTCTCAATTACATTGGTGTTCATTTCAATAGAATTGGTCCAGATTTACAAAAGTGTAACTGAATTTGTTTATATACACTAAGATGCTGATCCTGCAAAGAAACATGTGTGTAACTTTACTTACATGAGTAACCCCATTGAACGTTATGAGGCTATTTATCTGGGTGAAGTGACACATGCATAAATGTTTGTAAGACTGGGGTCTAAGCTCTCACCTATACACAGGGACAGATTCTGCTCTCATCTAGACCAATGTAAATCAGTCATAATTTAGTTGAACTGTAGTGGCCAGATTCTCTGGTCTTCTAAGGCCACCCTGTGCCATGTAAGGGGAGGAAATAGGCATGCTGGGGGAATTCCAGGGGCAGGGCAACAAGGAGTGGAAGGGGGGAGCAGATGGGAGCTATGTCCTGGTGGAGAATTGGAGCTTACAATAGTGGTGTAATGTAGAGCTGTTTCTGTGCAGCTCTAACTTGTGACAAGGCTGGATGTCTCCGAACTGGTGGAACTGCAACTGGCTCCTGGCACCTCCCATCTCTAGTCTACCTAACCAGAGTTTCACTGGTATAAATGAGCTCAAACCTGCATGGTTTTCTCTTTTGATATGCTTGACACTTCCAATATTATTTGTACTTTGCATTGGTTTTATTTCTTTTCTGATTATATATTTTATTAATTTAATAAAATATTAATTTCACCTAAGTTGGATATTAATTGATCCTGAAAATACTATGAACTGCCCCCAGCTGACAAGTTTTATTTCACTTCCTTTTTCTGGAGATAACCTCTATTTTACATCCACTCAGGAAGCAAGCTGCTTCCTTGGCCTTATTGAGATTTGGAAGCTTTCCATGCCAACATAATGCTTTATTTTCTAAAATTAAAATAGCTTTTGGCATTTCAGCATTCAAATCTTAGAAATTAGCTTTATTTTGCAGTTATGGAGAAACATATACAACTAGCTGGATTTTGAAATGCAACATATTTCATAAAGAACTATCATATCATAGGGCTGAATACACCTATGATTTTCTTCTTTTTCTTTTATTAAAATAATTCAGACAACTTTCCTGAAATGAGCTCATGAGACAAATGAGCTCATGAGGGTTAATATTTGTGCTGTGCTATCATTTTTTAATACTGCCACCATATCGTTAGACTAAGCAAAACCCATGACAACTTCCCTGCCCCATGTCAAAGTAATTTATGGGATATAGTTATTTAAGGGGATTAAGAGGGCTTTTAGAATATTTGCTGTGAAATCAGGAGGCTGATAACAGAGGCAAATAATAAAAGATCTGATCCAAACCCTTTCACATATACCATTAAAGAAGAAAAAAACAAGTCGAAAGAATAGTTCAACTACATGGACATATGATATTTATCAAAACATCCGTGTTAGAAAGAGCTTAGCCATTTCAAACAATAGATCCCCTCCTAATTGTTCTGAAATGTGAATCTTACAGCTTGTTTAGTTACAGTTTTCATTACTTATTCATAAGGAATAGGGATGTTTTATTTATTCACTCAGATTTACTCTTCATAATTTAATAAAGTAGCACAGACAGAGATGAGTGACATCTTAACTGCTGGTGAGAACTAAGGCCCCCGTCCTATAATTTATTACATGCAGAACCCTGGTGGCTTCAACAGGCTGCAAATGGGTTCAGGGGTCTGCCCACATGGAACAACATACCACATTAGAGCACAGTTGATTAACAGAACTGTTTTTAGCAGGTAACCCTTGTTTAATATGACACCTTGTTTAGTACCTAGGGTTGCCAACTTTGGCTGGACGAATTCCTGGAGATTTCATCACATGACATAATCTTTAATTAATTATTAATCTTTAATTCCTGGAGATTCCAGAACAAGCCTGGAGGGTTGGCAACTCTAACACCTTCATATTGTAGATTTGGTTGGGTTTTTTTTTTTTGGGTGTGAATATTCATTTCTTTATTTGGCTGGGGGGGGTGTTGTTTGTTTTGTATTTTGGCCATTTTACATGTAAACACTTTGGATTTACACAGCGTGTTTTCTGCGAGTTCTTTGGAAGAGTTACATTTATTTAATGTGTAATCATACTAGTAGCAATGTTCCTGAAACCACTATCAAAAGATGGGAAGTTATAAGGCTCACCACAATTGGAACATTTCACCTCTGAAATACAGTGTACTCCACTTCCCAAAACTTCTCACTGTGACACTTAAGAGAAATCAATCAACCAGTGATGGTGAGGCAGATGGGGATAGAAGATAAATATTTATCTAATTGCAAAACTTGTATATCAGATGCATGTGTGTGAATAAAATCTGTATATGTGCCTCACTGTTCTCTCACTTTCTACCCCACTCTTCATCTGTTGCTCATTTTTTTTAGATTTCAAGCTCTTCAGAGAGACTCTATTTGTATATACAGCACCTAGCAAACAGGGTCCCTATACTGATCAGGATCTCTGGGCATTACCACAATATAAATATTTAATAATAATAATGTATCAAGAACACCTGTATAAACAAGGCTTTGTACATGCCATAAGAACTGGGTCCCATTCTTTGCACAGCTGTTGATTTGCTACCTGACTTTGGTCAAGGTACAGCACCTCTCTATGCCTCAGTTTCTCTGATAAGTATAATGATATTTAGTCACGTTTGTAGAGTGCTTTGTAGATCTATGGAAAGCATTATATAAGTTTAACTGTTATAATACTGTTAATCAAGAAGTATTTGTCATAGTTCAGGGCAACTGTACCTGTATTCCCCTTCTGTGGTTCAGCAAAGGCACCCACTCTAGGCTTCCAATTCCCCAGCTGCTGCTTCTCTTGGGAGGAAATATGCATCTCTCTTCTTTCTGACTTGGGTATTTCCAGGCTGCTTATTCCCCTGGCTAGACTAAGCAGGATTTTTTTGCCTTCTCTTCTAAGACTGTTAAGAGTGTAATTACACAGTTTAATATATGGAGATATACCTATCTCATAGAACTGGAAGGGACCCTGGAAGGTCATTGAGTCCAGCCCCCTGCCTCCACCAGCAGGACCAAGCACTGATCTTGCCCCAGATCCCC
This sequence comes from Emys orbicularis, assembly GCF_028017835.1. Lineage (NCBI taxonomy): Eukaryota > Metazoa > Chordata > Testudines > Emydidae > Emys > Emys orbicularis. The sequence continues at coordinate 76,274,273 of NC_088687.1, read as the reverse complement.
ACATGGCCCCCCCAAGGATTGAACTCACAACCCTGGGCTCAGCCAGCCAATGCAAACCACTGAGCTATCCCTCCCCAAAAGGGCTGACAGATTTTTTTACCCCAGTTCCCTAAATGGCCCCCTCAAAGATTGAGCTCACAACCCTGGGTTTAGCAGGTCAATGCTCAAACCACTGAGCTATCCCTCCCCCTAAGGTAAGTTACCACACAGTTCTTTCTAAACAAGGACATTTTATTCTTAAGGTAAAAGCAATACAGAGAAAACATACTAAAAACCATAACTGAAGCTACACGCATGCCAGTATGCCTACTAGAAATCACTCCAACACTTTTTAATGGACTCTGGCAGGTGAACAGTTCTTCAAACCCCAGCCAGGGGGTTTCCTAGAGTATCATGTACATACATCCTGCTCACAATAGGAACACAGCCTTATGGGGCCTCAGTAAGCCAAAGTCCTTCCAATCTTTCCCTAAGGATTGGGGTCCTCCATTTGCTGGATCAGAAAGAAGACCCTGAATCAGTTTACAACCAGGCTATTTAACCAAAAATCTTTTCATTGTCTGTTGGTCCCTGGAGAATCCAGCTTAAAGCAGTATATGTGAACCTCTCTAGGGGGTGGTGGTTCTCGGGAGGTGTTACAACTTGAATGACTTTGACTAATCACCCCCCACTCCTCTGAGTTCTTGGGAGAACTGTATTTACCTTTCCCATGGAAATATATACAATCCCTGGTACACAAGGATATATACACCATTCATTTAATATAATGGAGTCCAAACACATTAAATTTAATTCAATAAAGTTCAGCCAGGATATTACAGAAGATTGCCCTATTTGTCACAATATTATTGTAATACTGTTAATCAAGAAACTATTTATTTGGGATGTCTCCCAAGGGACAGATGTAAGATTAATAATACTTAATTGCAATGACTAGTATTTAATGGGATTGCCTACAGGTGATCTATTGCTTCATAAGTATTTCAGTCTTGTTCTGATTTTGTTTGCTCGCTCTACTCGCAGCTTTCAGTCCCTTCTCAGACATACTGTATGCTGAAAGAGCATGGATAGCTTCTGCACAGCCAATTCAATTCAGTAATACTTTGTTGACATGACAAACTATCCAAGGGAAGTTATTCTAGACACCTGGAGTCAATGGAGCTATATTGGACTTATACTGATGTGCTGTGATGATGAGCAAATTGGGTCCAAGGCTATAAAGTGCAAATGAAGTGAGTGTCTTAGTTCTGATATGTACATGCAAGAGGTTTAAATGGGGGAAATGTTAATTGGGTACACAAGTCAATACAAATACACAAAGCAGAAGGTATTCTAAATCATATACTTTCCTGGGGCACAGCATCATTATCTAATAACGCAGTACTTACCACTTATACAGTAATTTTCTTCCTTAAATTTCTAAGTGCATTACAAGGTGGGTAAGCCTCATTGTTCTATTTCATTGATGGAGAAACTGAAGTTCAGAGAGGCTAAGTGATTTGCCCAAAGTCGCACAGCAAGTCATTGTCAGAGCTTTGAACAGAACACAGATTTCCCAACTCCCCGCCTATCCTCTTCTTTCTGAACCATGCTGTCTTCCTATACATACTTTGATGTAGGTGATTAGTGCACAATTGTTATATCCCAGTAGAAAAATGTGTGCTTGTTTCTACATAGACATTCAAGGTGGCATTATCTATGGATAGGATTACAAGCACATTGTGCAGGAATTGTATATGTGGTGGCTAGGTGGGGAGGTATTCTGTATAGGTGTATATATTTGGTGTCCTGATTGTTACACTACCCTTACGGGTCTCATGAGGCCCCAGTCCAACCTGTAGTTCCCTCATCACCTATCCATGGCTGTGGAAGCAGAAAAGGAAATGTTAAGGAGTGAGAAGACGCGGTAACTATGTTTGATAACCAATTAGGTTAGGATGCTAGATATAAAGGGTGGCAGCCTGATAAGGGAGACACCAGACTCTAGTAAGGAGGAAATAGTCACTCATGCTTTATTTGTCTGTAGTTTGGTTACACTCGAAAAAGAGCAGGGCCTAAGGTTTGGTTTGAGGTGCAAAGCTCACATCACTGAGGAGGGATGTAACAGGTATGTTTTGCTTCTACTATACAAAAGTGAGAACACCGTTCAATCACTTTGGCTATATATTTCTCCACAGTAAGGGCACTGTTAAGGTGTCAGAATGAGTACATCTCTTCAAAAATACAAAAGAATAAAGTTCCTGTGCTACATATTAATGGTTGGATATGTCAGATTCTCCACAGTTTTGGGAGCCAGTAGAGATACTACAGTAGTTCTCTAATTTGGTTTGCAGTAATTTCCATAAGCCTCCATTTACAAAATGGAAACTAAGGTTTCTGTTACTTCATTGTCAGTGGTGACTGTGTGTGACCTTTCTCAGAAGGGCCATAGTTAACCTGAGGCATCCGTACAATCAATTAAAACCCAGTGCTGTGATTTCTTTAGCCAATTCAAGTCAATTAAATCTAGCCCTGCCTGTTCTCTGTGTAGTATAACACAATGACACATACATCAGCCATCATGAAATACAACCATATCTTGCCACCTGTGTCTTGAAGTATCAAGGAAGAATATAGTTACTGTATATTAACCCAGAGCACTAAAGATAAGTCTAGTCCTTTTCGTACCTGTCTTTTCTTTCTCACCCCACTTCTATCTTCACTTCTGATACTGCTACAACCAACAACAGAATAAGACTCCTGCTGTCTCACAGCCAAACACCAGAATACTGACTGCTGGCCTTGTCTCCCTGTATGAAGCCCCTTTACTCTCTGCATGAGCGCTCGTTTATCTATATATCTGTCTAGAGAATTAAACTGTACTCAAACTTTTGATGACTTTTCATAAGGCAAGATCAGTTACAGATCCAAATTAGAATGTACTGGTCATGTTTTAAATGCTGTGATCACAAAAATAAGCATAAAGGGATAGGAAGAGAAGTAAGATGGTGTCAAAAGATTTCAGTTTACATGAGCACCTGTAACCATATGACTAGTTCCAATTTGATCAATAGAAACGACTCACATTCTTCAAGTTAAGCATTTGCAGAACTGCCACCTTATGAGGGTTTTTATGTACTTTCCTGTCTTAATTGAGAGTAAAGAGGATTCATTCATTCTTTTCCTGAATAAGGCAGAAAGAGGTTTTTCAAGGTCACAAAACAAGTCAGTGGCAGTTTCCCAATCTGTAAAATGAGAATCTGTTAGCAGTGTTGCAAGCTTTAGTTAATGAATAGTGATGAAGTAATTTGAGATCTAAAGATAAAAGATGCCATCATGTCCCTTACTTACTTTACAAAATACTAAAATGTAAGCATAAAGTTTTAACTTCCAAATTTATTCTACCTGTACTGCAACTCTTCACAGTAATAACCTTGTGCTGGAATAGTTTTGTAACTGTAACAGATTAAGTCAAATTCTACTTAGTTAAGGTAGTGTAAATCTGGAGTAACTCTATTGAAGTCACTAGATTTATCCCATGTTTAAACTAATGCAAATAGCAGAATTTGGCTCCATGTCTTCATCTACTCACATGCATGTAGGGATGAAACCTAAATATAAAGCAGCTGATGATTCTGCAGATAATTTTCATCTTTTTTCCCCTTTAGAAGAAAATATTTAAGGTTGGTTTCATTACGTAGTCAGTTTGAGAAGTGGAGTGGGGAAAGAATCATTTATTTTTAGTCCTCACAGTATTTGACTGACAGCATTGGCCATACAGAAAGAACGTCAGTCTGAGTCATCCTTATTCCTGAGCAGTATGTTGGGCATGGCTGTAACAGGAAATAGATGATCTTTAATCCCATAATCGCTATGACTTTTCTTAATACTTTTTTGGATGACAAATATGAGAATTTGCGTCAGTGAATGGTGCATGACATGGGGAAGTAGTTGGGTAAGCAGTAGAACTAGCTACGGGAATGAATCTTCAGTATACAGTAATAGTGGCAAAGGCAGGCAGGCAATTTAAATAAGTATTCTGTCAGAAAAGTACAGAAAAACCTAGCTGGGGAAAAGGTACCCCCACAACTTTTAAATTATTTTATTGCATACATGTATTTTACTAAACCTAGATTTATAAGGACTATGTTAAGAGAAAGAGGGCAATGGCCACCCAGCCAAACAGGTGTGAAATGTGCCCCCGGCCATGTAGAAAAATATTTTTAAAATATTTCATTAAAGGAGGTCTGAGTTTAATTTCCCACCTCTTGGTATTTCAGTGTTGGGGAACCATAATAATAATATTACCCACTTTTTTCTGGTTTATATGCCAGTTTGCGCAAATTACGAGATAATTCTGCCAACACTCAGTACCAAATATAGTGTTTATTACTGTTCATTCTATTAAAGGCAGTTACAAACACTGTACTTCAGTGAGTAATACCATTCAAGTCATGTGCAACCACTTGGACTCCAATCCCACAAAAATTTACTCACATTCTTCATGTTATGCACTGTGAATAGTCTGATTGATGTCAGTGGAGCTACTCGCAGTGCATAAAGCTAAATGTATACAATCTTTGCAGTATTGGGAGCTTACTACCTACTGAGTGTAGTGCTAGCTACTATGGGTATGTCTACACCCAGCCGCTAGGTCGGCGGCTGGCAATCGAAGTTCTGGGTTCGACTTATCGCGTCTTGTCTGGACGCGATAAGTCGAACCAGGAAGTGCTCGCCGTCGACTGCGGTACTCCAGCTAGACGAGAGGAGTACCGCGGAGTCGACGGGGGAGCCTGCCTGCCGCGTGTGGACCGAGGTAAGTTCGAACTAAGGTACTTCGAACTTCAGCTACGTTATTCACGTAGCTGAAGTTGCGTACCTTAGTTCGATTTGGGGGTTTAGTGTAGATCAAGCCTATTGAAGTCATGGCAATAAGCACTGCATCCAGTAGTAAATGTTTGAAGAATGGAGTTTAGACACCTTAGACAGCAAATTTTTGTTGGTTTTAGTTTTACTATAGCTCCTGAACTGTCTAATCCATTTTAAATTGAAGAACTAGTTCAATTTCGCAGTTTGCAACATTCTGGGGCATTAAATTATTATAATTGTACAGTATTTTGCATCTAATCTCATGGTCTGACCAAGACTGGTCCTTCCTCAAATATTGAGAAGTGCTTGACAAAGCTTGATACATGTCTGAACAGTATATTCTTCACTCATTTTTATCTTAGTGATATATATTACAAGCAGCCCTATAATATGCAGTAACTGTGAAAATGATATACAGTTTCCTCCAAACTCCTGATTAACATACCAAGGCTTACTCAACAGATGTTTAGCTTGCACCGATGATAAACAGAAAACAAGACAGGTGCAAGAGTTACAACTTGTTCCTCCAGGTCTCATAGAAGAACAAGAAGTTCTTGACGTTCCTCTTTCTCCCTTATTAGCACAACAGTGTAACTGTACTATACTCTGTTGTAACAATCAGTACACTTTAGCACACACTTCCAATAACAAGATGCATTATTGATCAAGACATGCAGGAAAATAATACAGACATAGGGACTGATTTTAAAGTGCAAATTTATTAAATTAGAGGGCTAACACCCTCCCAATTCCAAATACCAGGCATTTATTTTGGTATAGTGTGGTGTCAAATGGCCTCCATGCTAAATATTTAGGCTTGGCAGAATTCAGTGTTGATATTTTCATAATTTGAATGGATAATATCAATGTTTATTTTTAAGCATCTTTTTCTATTTTTATCAATTTAAAATTTTCACAGTTGTGCAGAATTCTGGGTTTTGTTACCTCAAGGGGAAGAAGGTAACACTTCAAAGGAAATACTAGAGAGATGGTAGAGGGAAGATATAACAGGGAAAGCCGCTTTTCTCAGAAGCACAGACTCGGCTCCCTTCCGTGTCTGTCACTGGTGGATTTAGCTACCCATGAAATAGAATAAAATAAAGAGAAGACAAGATAATATGGTGCAAATAAAGGTAAGTGTATTAGGGATAAAAGGTACAGAAAACTGGGAAGAAGGGGGGGAGAAATACAAGAATAACACAGTAAAACGGCAAAACCATGAATCAGTAAAACAGTGAATCAGTGACTGACTCTAAGGGTATGTCTACACTACGAAATTAGGTCGAATTTATAGAAGCCGGTTTTATAGATATCGGTTTTATACAGTCGATTGTGTGTGTCCCCACATAAAATGCTCTAAGTGCATGAAGTCGGCGGACCGCGTCCACAGTACCGAGGCTAGCGTCGACTTCCGGAGCGTTGCACTGTGGGTAGCTATCCCACAGTTCCCGCAGTCTCCGCCGCCCATTGGAATTCTGGGTTGAGATCCCAGTGCCTGATGATGCAAAACAGTGTCGCAGGGGGTTCTGGGTACATGTCGTCAGGCCCCTCCCCCTCCGTCAGAGCAACGGCAGACAATCGATTCGCGCCTTTTTACCTGGGTTACCTGTGCAGACAACATACCACGGCAAGCATGTAGCCCGCTCAGCTCAGCTCACCGTCACCATATGTCATCTGGGTGCCGGCAGACGTGGTACTGCATTGCTACACAGCAGCAGCTAATTGCCTTTTGGCAGTAGATGGTGCAGTATGACTGGTAGCCTTCATCGGCTATCTGGGTGCTGGCAGACGTGGGGCTGCATTGCTACACAGAAGCAGCCCCTTGCCTTTTGGCAGTAGATGGTGTATTAAGATTGATATCCATCATCGTCGTATTCCAGTTCAATCAGAGGCACCTGGGCAGACATGCTTTGTCTCCTGGAGACTCAGTCCTGCCAGCAGTCCTATTGAACCGTCTTGACTATGATGGCTAGCAGTCGTAGTACAGTATCTTCTGCCAAGCACCCAGAAGATGCTGAGGGCTATCAGTCATGCTGCACCGTCTGCTGCCAGCTTAAGATGTAAAAAATAGATGTATTCATTTGCTTCCCCCTCCCTCCGTGAAATCAACGGCCTGCTAAACCCAGGGTTTTGAGTTCAATCTTTGGGGGGGGCCATTCTGTGTGACAGCTGTTTGTGTTTCTCCCTGATGCACAGCCACCTTTGTTGATTTTAATACCCTGTACCTGTACGCCATGTCGTCAGTCGCCCCTCCCTCCCTTCGTCAGTTTCGCGCCTTTTTTCAAACCAGACGCCATAGCACTGGGATCATGGAGCCCGCTCAGATCACCGCGGCAATTATGAGCACTATGGACACCACGCGCATTGTCCTGGAGTATATGCAGAACCAGGACATGCCAAAGCAAAACCAGGACCAGCCGATGAGGCAATTGCAGCACGGCGATGAGAGTGATGAGGAAATTGACATGGACATAGCCCTCACACAAGGTACGGGCCCCAGCAATGTGCAAATCATGGTGTTACTGGGGCAGGTTCATGGTGTGGAACGCCGATTCTGGGCCCGGGAAACAAGCACAGACTGGTGGGACCGCATCGTGTTGCAGGTGTGGGACGATTACCAGTGGCTGCGAAACTTTCGCATGCGTAAGGGCACTTTCATGGAACTTTGTGACTTGCTTTCCCCTGCCCTGAAGCGCCAGAATACCAGGATGAGAGCAGCCCTCACAGTTGAGAAGCGAGTGGTGATAGCCCTGTGGAAGCTTGTAATGCCAGACAGCTACCTGTCAGTCGGGAATCAATTTGAACTGGGCAAATCTACTGTGGGGGCTGCTGTGATCCAAGTTGCCAGGGCAATCAAAGACTTGGTGATATCAAGGGTAGTGACTCTGGGAAACGTGCAGGTCATAGTGGATGACTTTGCTGCAATGTGGTTCCCAAACTGTGGTGGGGCGATAGACGGAACCCATATCCCTATCTTGGCACCGGAGCACCAAGCCACCGAGTACATAAACCGCAAGGGGTACTTTTCAATGCTGCTGCAAGCCCTGGTGGATCACAAGGGATGTTTCACCAACATCAACGTGGGATGGCCGGGAAAGGTACATGATGCTCGCATCTTCAGGCACTCTGGTCTGTTTCGAAAGCTGGAGGAAGGGACTTTCTTCCCGGACCAGAAAATAACCGTTGGGGATGTTGAAATGCCTATCGTTATCCTTGGGGACCCAGCCTACCCCTTAATGCCATGGCTCATGAAGCCGTACACAGGCAGCCTGGACAGTAGTCAGGACCTGTTCAACTATAGGCTGAGCAAGTGCCGAATGGTGGTGGAATGTGCATTTGGACGTTTAAAAGCACGCTGGTGCAGCTTACTGCCTCGGATAGACCTCAGCGAAACCAATATCCCCATTGTTATTGCTGCTTGCTGTGCGCTCCACAATATCTGTGAGAGTAAGGGGGAGACATTTATAGTGGGGTGGGAGGTTGAGGCAAATCGCCTGGCCGCTGATTACGCACAGCCAGACACCAGGGCGGTTAGAAGAGTACAGCAGGGTGCGGTGTGCATCAGAGAAGCTTTAAAAACCAGTTTTGTGACTGGCCAGGCTATGGTGTGAAACTTCTGTTTGTTTCTCCTTGATGAACCCTCCGCCACCCCCGCCCCACCCCAGTTCACTCTACTTCCCTGTAAACCAACCACCCCACCCTCCCCTCCCCTCTTCGATCACCGCTTGCAGAGGCAATAAAGTCATCGTTACTTCTCATTCATGCATTCTTTATTAATTCATCACACAACTAGGGGGATAATTGCCAAGGTAGCCCGGGATGGGTGGGGGAGGAGGGAAGGAAAAGGACACACTGCAGTTTAAAACTTTAACACTTATTGAAGGCCAGCCTTCCGATGCTCGGGCAATCATCTGGGGTGGAGTGACTGGGTGGCCGGAGGCCCCCCCACCATGTTCTTGGGCGTCTGGGTGAGGAGGCAATGGGACTTGGGGAGGAGGGCTGTTGGTTACACAGGGGCTGTAGCGGCAGTCTCTGCTCCTGCTGCCTTTCCTGCAGCTCAACCATACGCTGGAGCATATCAGTTTGATGCTCCAGCAGCCGGAGCATCGACTCTTGCCTTCTGTCTGCAAGCTGACGCCACCTATCATCTTCAGCCCGCCACTTGCTCTGTTCAGCCCGTGATTCATCCCGCCACCTCTCCTCTCGTTCAAATTGTGCTTTTTTGCACTCTGACATTGACTGCCTCCACGCATTCTGCTGTGCTCTTTCAGCGTGGGAGGACATCTGGAGCTCCGTGAACATATCATCCCGAGTCCGCCGTTTTCTCCTTCTAATCTTCGCTAGCCTCTGCGAAGGAGAAACATTTGCAGCTGGTGGAGGAGAAGGGAGAGGTGGTTTAAAAAGACACATTTTAGAGAACAATGGGTACACTCTTTCACGTTAAATTTTGCTGTTCACATTACACAGCACATGTGCTTTCATTACAAGGTCGCATTTTTCCTCTTATATTGAGGGCCTGCCGGTTTGGTGTGAGAGATCACTCACGGAGTGCCAGGCAACAGAATTCGGCTTGCAGGCAGCCATGGTAAGCCACAGTCTTTTGGCTTTTTTAACCTTCATAACATGTGGGAATGGTTTCAAACAGCAGCGCCCTCATTTCCCATACCAAGCACCCGTTGGGTTGGCCATTTAAAATGGGTTTGCAATGTAAAAGGAGGGGCTGGGGTTTCCGGGTTAACATGCAGCACAAACCCAACTACCCCCCCCCCCACACACACACATACACAATTCTCTGGGATGATCACTTCACCCCTCCCCCCCACCGCGTGGCTAACAGCGGGGAACATTTCTGTTCAGCCGAGCAGGAACGGGCACCTCTGAATGTCCCCTTAGTAAAATCACCCCATTTCAACCAGGTGACCGTGAATGATATCACTCTCCTGAGGATAACAAAGAGAGATAAGGAATGGATGTTGTCTGCATGCCAGCAAATACCGGGACCATACGCTGCCATGCTTTGTTATGCAATGATTCCAGACTACGTGCTACTGGCCTGGTGTGGTAAAGTGTCCTACCATGGCGGACGGGATAAGGCAGCCCTCCCCAGAAACCTTTTGCAAAGGCTTTGGGAGTACATGAAGGAGAGCTTTCTGGAGATGTCCCTGGAGGATTTCCACTCCATCCCCATACACGTTAACAGACTTTTCCAGTAGCTGTACTGGCCATGATTGCCAGGGCAAATTAATCATTAATCATTAAACACGCTTGCTTTTAAACCATGTGTAATATTTACAAAGGTACACTCACCAGAGGTCCCTTGTGTGCCCTCAGGGTCTGGGAGCACACCTTGGGTGAGTTCGGGGGTTACTGGTTCCAGGTCCAGGGTGATAAACATATCCTGGCTGTTGGGGAAACCGGTTTCTCCGCTTCCTTGCTGTGAGCTATCTTCATTGTCTTCATCATCATCATCTTCCGCGTACCCCGAACCCGCTTCCCGGTTGCGTGTTTCTCCATTGACGGAGTCAAAGCACACGGTTGGGGTAGTGGTAACTGCACCCCCTAGAATGGCATGCAGCTCTGCGTAGAAGTGGCATGTTTGCGGCTCTGCCCCAGACCTTCTGTTTGCCTCTCTGGCTTTGTGGTAGGCTTGCCTTAGCTCCTTAATTTTCATGCGGCACTGCTGTGCGTCCCTGTTATGGCCTCTGTCCTTCATGGCCTTTGAGACCTTTTCTAATATTTTGCCATTTCGTTTACTGCTACGGAGTTCAGCTAGCACTGATTCGTCTCCCCATATGGCGAGCAGATCCCGTACCTCTCGTTCTGTCCATGCTGGAGCTCTTTTGCGATCCTGGGACTCCATCATGGTTATCTGTGCTGATGAGCTCTGCATGGTCACCTGTGCTCTCCACGCTGGGCAAACAGGAAATGAAATTCAAAAGTTCGCGGGGCTTTTCCTGTCTACCTGGTCAGTGCATCTGAGTTGAGAGTGCTGTCCAGAGCAGTCACAATGAAGCACTGTGGGATAGCTCCCGGAGGCCAATAACGTCGAATTCCGTCCACACTACCCCAAATCCGACCCGCAAAGGCCGATTTTAGCGCTAATCCCCTCGTCGGAGGTGGAGTAAAGAAACCGGTTTAAAGGGCCATTTAAGTCAAAAGAAAGGGCTTCGTCATGTGGACGTGTCCAGGCTTAATTCGATTTAATGCTGCTAAAGTCGACCTAAACTCGTAGTGTAGGCCAGGCCTAAGAGCTTGGAGCTCAGGCCCATAAACCCTCCCGTGGGATTCTACAAAACAATAAACAATACCCCAACACAGAAACCTTTCTCCTATTGCTCTGATACAGCAGATGTCACGTACAGGTGTGATGCCCAGGACCTACAACTCTTGGACTGATTTAGAGTCCTTGAGGAGGAACACTGGGGAGTCCAGACGACTGATGGTTCTCGTCGCTGGCGAGGAGACCCTCTGGGATGATGGACACCAGCAAATGCAGGATATAGGAATGACGATGACAGGATTCCTCTTCCTCAAACACACTGCGGGATAGATGTTGTTCTTCGATCTCAGCTCTGGAGCTCTGCGAAGACCCGACCGTGTACGAGCTGTCGCTGGAATGGACAGCCCCGCGCAGGCGCTGAACAAGTCCTTATAAAGCCTTTTTGGCGGGAAGAGTTCTGAGGTGATGGAACGCTTCTGAGGTGATGGAACACTGAGGGTTGGACTTGGCGGGAAAAACCGGTTCTGACTGGTTTGAGCTAGAGTCTTTGTGGTAAACAAGTCCCCTTTCAAAGATGGAGTTCAAAGTCAGAGTTCATATACTCCATTTTGAATTTCAGTTTAAAATCAGTGATTCACTTCAGTATTTTAAAAACATCTTATTAATAGCTAATTGAAACAGTACATTCCATCTAACAGTTTCAAGCATTTTTTTTCAATTTTTATCAATTCAAATGTTCACAGTTACAGGAATTCATGGTAACATTCAGATAACGGGAAAGGTCAGATAATTATTTGATGGCAGTAGACATTTAGATTCAAAATGTTAAATCTTTATAACCATTAAAACACAAGTTTTCAACACTACATATCAAAATATACAACATGAATATCCTTAAATCAAACTCTAAAGTTCTCAAGCAGCATTTTTCTTACTTTGCCATCTGCAAATTTCTGTTCTTATTGATGGAGTGTGTGTGGTTGCAATTGGCTTTTACTGACATTTCCCAATAAAAAAAAAAAAAATCCTTCCAAGCTATAAATAATCAATACTCAGGGTTGGCCCCCTCCAGCTTAACCCCTAAGATTTAGCCCACCTCTAGTAAGTATTATGCAAGATCAAACATTAGATTGTAAACAGGGTTAGGGACCCCATTTTACTTTTGTAAGGTGCCGTGCACATCTGTGGTTTTACAAAAGTAATAAATAAGATCCCAAGAATCATCACTGGCATGTTAGTCCAGGCAAAGTGGGGAATCACAAGGATTTTACCTTCCTGTTTGTTAACAGAAAGCATTTTCATGTTCTTTATTTTACTGTACTCCCCTCAATACAGCTTGTATCTTGGCACTTTTGTTACTTTATTTTTCATTCAGCAGATAATTCTCATTGTCAGCAGGACAAAGGCTTTACATATAAGGGCAAGATAAGGTCAGCACATGTCACTCTCTGCCATATTTAAACTCACATTATCATATTACATAGAAATCTGGTACTCAACTTCATAACAATAACAATCTTCACATATATCATTTAGCAAGAGGCATAAATCTGTCATCAGTGAGCAGCCAAAAGTAAACCTGCATAATCTATTGTAAAGGATCTAGCCTTAAAGAGCTCCCATACTTTCCCTCTGTAAACATCAATACCATATTCAATGGTTGTTTTCATAACTTAGTGAATTTTGGGAACAGAAATTCTGTGTGTTTATTTTTTTAAAATGTGCCTGCTACATATCAATAGAGGGTTCAGGCCTGATCCAAAGCTCATTGAAGTCAATGGAAAGGTTCCCATTGACTTCAAAAGGGACTTTGATTAATAGATTTTAAGGTCAGAAGGGATCATCTAGTCTGATTTGTTGCACAACACAGGCCATAGAACTTCACCAAGTACTTTCTGCATCAAACCCATAACTCCTGGTTGAGCCAGAGCATATCTGTTAGAAAGACATCCAGTCTTGATTTAAACTCTTCACATGGCAGAATTCAGCTTCTATCAGCTACAGCTAACACTTAATCATATTCAAAATATAATCAGAATTTAAGCTATGAAAAAAGATTTCACCACAAACTAAGGTAATTAACTCTTACCATTTTGAGGGAAGATTAACTGTACTTCTCTCAGACAAAGGCCCTGATCCTGCAGTCTGATCTATGCAGGTGGACTCGTGCACCCATGAGTCCCAGTGGTGGGCAGACAACTGCGCAGACAGATCCTACAGCAAGATTGTGTGTTCATGTGCAGGGATGATAAAGGTGAGAGAGTAATGCAAGTTTGCTGAATCCTCTGGCCTTAACCACAGTAGCATTATCAGCAATGCTTGTTCATACAATAATAAACACTTGGAAGGAAACAAAGACTTGGCAGCATCCAAGAATAACAACAAATATTATAAATCCACCTATAGTAGTCAAAGTACCCATTCTTTTTTTAGTGCCATTTAGAAAGATTGTGTGCCAGTTTTTTAAATTGATTTATTTATTATTATGATGTAAATTCTGAAATATGAAAGAGTGTGAGAAGTATAAAGGGGCTATTTCCATACACTGGAAACGGGCAAAGGAGGAGCAGACATAAACTAATCAGGTTCCCAAACACTGTCATATACATATGCATATATTGCAGTTTTAAATTATTATTGTTTATTGTTAAAAGCAGCCAGCTCAAAGAAGGTTGCCTTGACAAGAAAACAACTAAGACTATGTCTTCACTTCATACTAGCCGCAGGGCAAACAACTGAGGGGTTACTAACCCATGGTAGCATAATCCGTAAGAGCACAACCACATGTACTATGCCGTAATTCCCTATGGTCTGCACTGGCACCATATCAGGGTGTGACAAACAATACAGCTATCTGGGAGTGTATCCCAAGATGAATAGTGCCACACCTCACTGCGTCACCCCATGCTCACATTTGCAGGGTGTTATGGGACAACTTGTCTGCCTACTCTGAGGATTGTGGGAGGCTGTTTAATGGAGAGAACACTTGAGTAGATTCCTTGTGTGGGTATATAGCAAATACCAATCAAAAGAAGAATGGAAGTGAACTCAAATAACACAAAATAGAAGGATATGAGTCAAAGGAAAACAAAAATTAATTATAAGGTATTCTCTTAATGATCTGTATGGTAAGAAAAGTATGAGAAGAAAGTTCTTTTAAAACCTTGCACTTTCCTATATTTACCTAGCTTTAAATTTTTGAATGAGTCAGCCTTGAGAACATACTAACAAGGGGTCACTAGCTCCCACTAAAAATTCATCTGCAGACACTAATGTAATGTCAGAGAGGGGGAGAAACGTTTTGGATTGGAAGGTTTTAAAGAAGTAAGAGTTTCACTGTTCCAAGAGTTTCACTGTATCAAACAGCAGAGATGGATGAAGCTGGAGAAACACAAGCAGGCAAACTGCAAGCTGAACAGGGGTAAATAGATAATCCACGTCTGGTGAAAGCACAAATAGATGGCCAGATAGTACACAGGAATGGGTGCCTAGAGGACTTATGGAAAGGGATTGGAGAACAATCACATCTCAATTATTTTGATTGCCCATGGCTGCACATTTTTATCGCAGTTACTTTGGGGTAGCAATACACATTAACAGCCACTGTGAGCTGCCGATGGCTCAGGGAGTGGTGGCTACCTTGCTGTGTCATACAGATACAGGCAAGTTCATGTGTTAATGCAGAGCCTGTTGAGGAAAAAAATGCAGTTGAGCCTGAGGTAAGTCTGCAGTGAAGGCAAAGCCTAAGAACTTGTTTTCACTGCAGTTAGCTCAAGGTATAACTTGGCACTTGAGCGTGTTACTAGGGTCCCAGGAGGACACGACTTGCCAGTGCCACTGACTGTGCTGCCCCATCAGCGGCTTCACTGCTATCCTTACTTGAGCTATTTTTAATACAGCTAGATTCTAGCTAGCTCAGGTGTGTCTACATGTGCTGCAACCACACTTCCCGACTCCAGTGTGGACAAACCCTTGTTCTCCATATTGCCAAAACTTAGTTATGTGCTAAACTCTAAGCACGTGACTAGTGTTTTTAACTAGAGCTGGTTGGAATATTTGACTAAACGTATTCTTGTCTAAATATGCTGTTTTGTCAAAGCTGAAATGTTTTGAAGAGACTTATTGGGTTTTATGAAATTTTCAAGGAAAGGTTTCAGGTCATTTCCACTGTGTAAGAGCGAGACCTAAATCCAAAACCTCCCCTTTTTGCTCCAAAAACAGATGCTTTCACACAGTTCTGTCTCACAAAAACATTCCAAATAGTTTAATTTTGTTCCAATGTGGAATGAAAACAAATTTTGAAACCTCAAATGTTGCTGTGAAATGGAATTGTTGTCCTCCAGCTGGCCTCTATGTTTAACGTCAGTGTGACTAATAACGTTCTTCACTTTAAGCACATACATAAGTGTTTGCAGGATCCTATTCCTGTGTGGTTATGGGTGCCTTTAACAAGAACTGAAGGCAATGGTTAGCTCGGTGTATAGCAGGGGCTACCCAGTAGAGTTTAAGGTGTTTCAGTTTTAACATATGACGCCCTAAAAGGACTGGGACCATGCTGAGCCAGAGAGTCTCTCTTTCTTCAAGCAATACTGGAGCAGCTGAGGTGACTGAAATGCAGCTCCTTTGGTATAAGCAAGTAGCAGCTGCTGGCAAGCATTCTCTGTGAAGGCCTCTAAGCTTAGTATTCACCTTCCCCTGGCTCATCAAAGCCTGGATTTGTTGGCTTTCTACACACACTGGCAAAGAAAATGCACCTGACATATATATGGGGAGATGACAGGTTGAGGCTGGTCAGGCATGAGTGAGGCATTTATATTGTATTAATATTTCTCAGCGTGTGACTAGTTAGGAGATATGTATGGTTTATTGTATTTTGTTTTATTTGTAAATGTGCCGTAAGTTTTCATTATTGTTAAAGCACCTAGAACAACTGGAATGGCTGTTATTGACTAGCTATTATTAACTGGAATTAAAAATGAAACAAAGCAGTTAGTCATATACACACAATCCAGTTAATCAAAACGATGTAAATTGGAGGTGATTTTAAAATGAATGAAGCATATTTTCCTCTATTGAAAACATGTGGGGCAGAGTGGGAGGACTGAAATTAGTTGGTAAATTTAATCCAGTTCATTGTAGGTAGGTTGTAAAGACCAGAAACACCAAATATAGACTATCATTACAAAACTGAAACTGCCAAGTAGTCAGCCAGTCTCATAAGACAAATAGTTCCTAAAAAGGATTTCTATTAAACTTATCATCACCTTTTGTTCCTTACATGCAATTTCCAAGTGTAGTCATTTGGCATTTACCCTGAATCCTGACGATTGTCCTGCAAGTGATACAGTATATTGGTGACAACTTCTTACTACCAAGAATCCTGAACAGCCTGGTATCCTTTAAGTATTTTGTTACCTCTTCTTTCAGTATGTCTACACTGACAGCGGTGTGCTGAGCACAGACACTGCATGCCCAGCTATCATAGATATAAATCAGACATGCCAAACCCGTGAAAAAAAATGCAGAAATTGAGCTTGTTTTTGGCTTAATTGGCTTGTGAGTTGCTTGTTGGCTAATTTTTTTTTGCTTGTAGCTTGTTGCTTGTTTGGCTTGTTGCTTTTTTTGTTTGGTTGGTTGGTTTTTTTTGATTGGCTCCCGGCAAGCAGGAGCAAGGGGCAAGTGGGGGAGAGAGTCAGGGGTGCACAGCGGGCCCACCACAGTCCCAGACTGCATGCCCGGGGGGATCTAGTCACATAGAGTGTTGGGGTTCTTAGGGATTGGCTTGTTTTGAAATGGGATTAGCTTGATTTTTGGCTTATTGTGAAAGTCAGGGTGCTTATTTACTGTGTGAAATTTGGTAACTGTGATATAAATAGCGGTGTAGATGGTGAGGCACTGCTTAGGCAAGTAGAGTAGAGCTAGAGTGCCCTACATAGCTGAATCCTAGGGTATGCACGCTATATGGGCTCCCTACACACCCAAGAAGTGCATCCCACATCTACACTGTTATTTTTAACAGCAAAGTGTCCCACTGCCATCCCCCTGCTGGAGCCTTTCCCTGCTGCGTCCCTCCTGCCAGAACCTTTCAGTGTCTCAGGTAGCTACCCACTCTCAGGTGAGTGTGGATGCAGCCGGACTTTCACTGTGACATGTAGCTACATGTTCCCTGCGCACCACCACAAATGTAGACAGTTCTTAACCTCTCCCAGTTGGTCTGCATGAAATTCCCAAACAAGTGTAATTAGAACAGACTAGCTTCTCTGTTACCGTATGTCATTTACACCAGTGTAAAGTGAATACGTGGGTATAAAATTTTACCTAATCAGAATGACAGCGTTTGACAATTTAAACCAGCTGAGGATCTGCTCCATGGTTTGCCTAACAGCGCTAATCTTCTGCTCAGCAAAAGCTATACTAAATAGGCACAAGTCATGTCATTACACTTTCAAAACAAAATGTTATGACTTTCCATTTTGAAACTATATTTTGTTTTGAAATGTATTTAACCAAAAATAAAACAAAGGATAAAAAAACATTTTGTTTTATTTTGGGTTGAATGAAACATTTTGTTTTCAGTCAAAAACAACATTTCATTCAACCCAAAACATATTTTTTTTGGTTCAGCCACCAAATCGAAAAACCAGTTATTCACCCAGCTCCAATTCACATTTATAAAGAATGCATCCTCTGTGCTGCACGTGTCTCTTTCTCCCTGACTTTTTTGGCAAGCAGCTTGTCAGTCACTATCTTTGGTTTATTGGGTAGATAGTGTAGCCCCCTTTTTCCCATATCCATCAGTTATAATCTGTGCTCCATTCGGTCTTAAAAGTGTGACCCTGGATATTCTAACATTAGGCATCCTACAGATAACCCCCTCAGAGCTGACATGGCCATCTTATGAGGTGTCCCTTGCATATGTCTTCCACCAATTCAGAACTGTGTTCCTTATTTTCGACAGCTTCGTTCCTGTTTTTTCTCAACAGCTTTACAAATTCAAAAGGTCATCTGCTCTTTGTGCTATCTTAATGAATGTGCTTTTGCAAGCTAACGGTCTTGACTGGAGCTGTCTGCCTGAAGTCAGTTCAGTCTGTTTTTTAAGGATACAGAGTATATATATTTTTCATTCTCAGCATTAATCTACTCTATATCAAGCATGAATTCTGGACAGATTAATGCCGACCAGTAACAATTGTGATTGACTGTGCTTTACAGGCAAGTTTGAATACTCAAATCTAATTTGTTCCACATGATTGACCTTTTCCAGCCCCAATCCTTTTTGGATCTGTTTTGTGTGATGGGTTAGTGCAGAGCTATTTTAATCATAGCCATCATTTTTTAGTTGTTTTTGAAGGACATTTTCGTTTATTGGGATTTTTTTCTTTTAAAATAGATTTTTTTTAATGATATCTTCTTCTTCTTGTTCTCCCAAGTTGAGGTGGTGTGAGGATGTAAGTTCTGACTTGGCAGGATGGAATTTTATGTGATGCCAAGGAGACAATACAAATATGTCAGTACTAAAATAAGAAGCACAAGATATATATATACCGAGAGAGGGAGAGATCTTTGCTAATTATTCTCCCAATTCCCACCCTCATTAGTCTAGAAAAAGGGCAGATTTATTATAGCATTGTTTTCCTTACATCCAACATCTGTCCTTTTCCAGCCTGGGGTCACTAGCAAAAATAACGACTAATTCTGAGAATAACTGAACATTTCTTTCAAGGTGCTGAATGTATTTAATACACATGGAAACTCAACAACTTGCTGGATTGGGCCTTTAGAATATTCTGTGCAGAACTGTTCAGTTACTGAGAACACATTGATAAAGGCTGAATGTGGACTGAAAAAGTATTTTTCTATTTGGGAATGATGCACTTCCCTCACAGGAATATAAAATTTAGGGGTCGTATTTGATAAACAAAAATGAGTGAGTAATCAGGTGATTTTAAATGTAGTGCAATAAAAGGATCTGTATAGCAACTGTTGGTATACAGAGTGAGCACAGCTAAGCAAGCTGCTAGTAATGAACCAATTCAATAAACTGAGATGAATGATAAACTAAAATGTGCCAGAGGCAACAAAGACTATTTTTGGTAAACCTTCCATCTTCCAATTCCAAATGAAATATCTTGTTGGATTCATCCTGAGCTAATCATTTATCTCGGACTGTGTAGCTGTAAACAACCTGGTGTATTAGGCAACATATTTACATTATATTATTTTAGATTAATCACATTGTATTACGTCAGGATGACTATTAGGTTTAATTTCGAACTATTTTGCAACAGATTCACCGTGACTTTAACATGGTCTCATGCATTTTATATCATCATGCCCTAAATGATTCCCAACTATCAACCTATGGTAGGTAGAATTTATGTATGTCATATATATATATAAAAGCTGGGTTGCTCTGCTGTCCTAATCCAAATGATGTGCCTGATTATCAAGGGTGCCTGAAGGAGGGGAGAATAAGTGGTTTACCTCCCACCCTTGGTGTTAGGGGGCAAATTAGAATAGCTGCAAGGCTGCTATAACTTGCATCAGCTGAACCATCACCTTAGGTATGTTCAACTAATCCAGAATAGCCACAGTATTATACAATCTGATCCATGCTCCCACTAAACACTGGCGTGCTCATAATGCCCAGAAACCAGACACAGATGGAGTAGAATAGATACAACCATCTGTCACAGGGTGGCTGGGCCCTGTAAATCAAGTAGATCCAGTGTCCCTGTGCCAGGACAGGTGGGCTCATTTGGCAAATTAAGAGAGCAGAGCAGCTGCTGGGGGCTATAAAAGGTTAGAGAGTGAGCTAATTGAATGATAGAGACCTGGTGAATCAGTCAGAAAGAGCTGTCTGGGGAAAGCTGTGGAAAATAGAAAACTCTCTACAGGCCTTGGCTGGGAAGAGGATGTAATGGGTTAAGAGAAAGCATGTTTGGGATGTGGGAGAAGGTAGAAGGCAGGAGAACAGCAAGAGGGGTTTGCTGGCTAGCATCCCCATGCCCAAGAGTCAGGTCTTGAGAGGGCTGAAGGGCCAGGGCAGCAACAGAGCAAGGTATCTGATGGCTATAAGCAGCGAGTTGGAACAAGGACCAGAGAGGGCTGAAGACAGGGGAGCAGCAAAGGAGCTTTGCCACTGACATCTCAGGGGAAAACCAGGGGAACTGTGAGAGGGCCAAAGGGAGCGAGGGATTTTCCCCTTGTGAGTTTAGTCTCTAGCAGAGGCTGTGGAGGGTCCCTCAGGGAAGAGTGGGGTTATACCTAGATGAAAGGGCTGGAGTGACTGTCCTGGCAGAGGGACAGAGGAGGACTGACAGAGTGTCTGGGACACTGGAATGTAGTATGTGTTGCATAGGATGACCAGATCACGAGAGTGAAATATCAGGACACATTGGGCGAGCCGGGGGGACAGACACAGGTGCACAGCCCTGACTGGAGCCAAAGGCACACTGGTCCGCCTGGCCCTGTGCTACCAGCGTGCCCCTTCCTGTTGGGGGGGGGCCATGCTGCGCCACACAGCTCCCCTGCCCAGCACCCCCTGGATCCACTATGCCCAGAGCCCCCCTACAGCCCTTCTACCACATATGAACAGTGCTGTGCACACACACCCCGTCCAGCACCCCCCTGCCCACAGCTCCACCACAGCTGCCCAGCACCCCACACATAATCCCCCACTCGCTAGTTTCCCAATACACACAGATTTCCCCTCCCTCCCTTCCTCCCTCCCAGTGCCCTTCCCCACAACCCCACCACCACAACTACACAATGCCCCACAAAGACCCGCACTGCCCAGTGCCCTGAAACATACAGATCTCCCCCACTGCTCTGCACCCCTCAATAGGCCCCCACTGTCTAGCACCCCAAAACACACAAACCTCCCCCACTGCCCAGCTCCTTCCACACCCTCACAGCCCAGCGCCCCACACACACCTCGCAGACACTCCCTCCATCACACCCTGCCCCCTTCCCTGGCCGCACTCACCAGCCCTGCTGGGAGGTCTCTGGCTCCTAGGTTGAGAACAGCGAGGGGAGTCTCCAGACTCTCCACATGCTGCGCCCTCCACAAGCACGAGCTCCGTGGCTCCCATTGGCCGGGAAAAGCGCCAATGGGAGCTGCTGGAGCCGCGGAGTGGGGCTTGCAGGCGCCAGCAGCACGCAGAGCTCCCCCCCCCCACTAAGAGCCAGAGGGACCTGCCAGGGGACGAGGTACGGAGTCCCAGCGGTGCTTACCTGGGGCGACTCCTGTCCCAGGAAGCATCTAGGCTGACCAGATAGCAAGTGTCAAAAATCGGGACGGAGGTGGGGGGTAATAGGTGCCTATGTGAGAAAAAGACCCAAAAATCGTGCTGTCCCTATAAAATCAGGACATCTGGTCACCCTAGAAGACAGGGAAGATATTATATGGTCATGACTTGTTTATGAAACCCCCTGGCTCACTGCTGAGTCGGAGTAAGGAGTCAGCCAACATCCTGACAGCAAATTAGTGATGGTTCATGGCTCTGAATTCTGACTGGAGGAAGATCCATCCCTCCAAACTGGAGTTAGGCACAAGCTCCCTAAGAGACATCACAGAGACTCAGGATATTTCCTCATTTCATTTGTTTTCCTTTCTATACACACATACTAGAAGGGCAAAAAAAAAAAGAACTAATAGTTTAGTTGCTGAAAAATGCACTTTTGGTTGATCTAAATTTATTTGTAAATTTGTGTCAAGTTCAGAGAGTAGTTTTGATTGAACTGAAAAATCAAAACGTTTCAGTAATGTCATGCCAATTTACAGTCATTCACATGGATGGGGAATGCCAAGGTGCTGATGTGCAATCCACCATTGGCGGATACACGCTACTACCCAGGGCTTGTAATAACTTTTGCATTTGTTCATAAAACTGAAATCCCTCCATAGCAATATTAATAGACACAAAAATGGGTCCAGAAACTTACCCAACTCCAAGGTGACTTCTGCTTCTTCAGTTTCTGCTGCCGATTCTGCAGAAGGCCACTCTTCCATGGGTTGGGGAGGGCAACCATAAAACTCCTCTAAGTATGACCCCAGGATGTGCTACAACTGCTCCTGCAGCAAAACCTTCTCGGGGACTGGTTTCATCACCAGAATCACTGGCTCCCATCTATTTCCAGGATAGATTCTGGGGTCACCATCCTTGCTGACCAGGTCATTGTGCACAACTGTTGGCTCCATGCTAGGTGCAGTACCCAGCACCAGTCAAAGTACTCGTAAAATAGGCATGTTGATGGCAAATTCCCAGAGATGGAGTTCTAGTTTCTGTCTTTGCCACTTAATCCACTCACTGCATTGGTCACCAGCCCAGTAAATTTCCAGTGCTACCAGCTTCTTTGCTATTTGCTGTCAGGTGTAGTCATTCCCAGTACTCTTACTAAAATCTAATGTTTTACTTGCCTCTCACCAGAGATTGACCAAAAATTGACTGTGTTCCTGCAACCAGAAAGCAGCGTACTTAGGAAAGGACTTCTTCAAGTGAGTAGCCATTGCAAACACAGTGTGTGGGCTGAGTCCAGCATGACTGCATCCACACTGCAAAATGCTAGGGCTTGAACACTGGGTCCCAGCTAGTGTTGGGATTTTGTGGTTCCCAATGAGTCAGATGCTGGGCAGAATCAAGGGACTTCAATTCGATGCGATGCGATTCAATTCGATGCGATTCAATGTGATGCGATGCGATTCGATTCAATTCAACAAGGCTTTATTCAATGTGCACAAAGGGAGAGCCCCGGTACAAAAATCAGGCAGAGTCCCTCCAGCAAGGAGCCCCTCCCATTGTTATTTTATAGCACATGGCACTTACATAACAAGTTACATAACACAAACCTCTAACCAATCAGATTTAACCTTTCCATATTTGGATTTGTTCATCACATGCTTATACTTCGCCACTCCACATGTTGAGCTCACCCCCCTCCCCTTGGCCTTCTCTAGAATGTTCCTAGGCTGGTGAGCCACAGCATGCTTCCCTATGCATAAGCACCCTGCAAACCACATTTTATCCAAAATGAACACAAGCAAACCCTTCACTAGACTCAGACTTAGAGCCTCAGCCTCCGAGGGATCCTAGGACACGGAGTCTGAGTTTGAGAGATAAGTGTATAGACAGAAGGAGGGAGGTTAGGGTTTGAATCTGAGGCCAAGCTTACACTGCAGGGTAGAGATACTCAAAGATCAAGTGATTGGCCTAAGGTCACACGGTAAGTCTGTGTTTGAACTAGGAATAGGATAGAGAATAGGGAATAGATTATTTTTTAAAATCCATGGAATAAGTTTATAATAAAAGTAATAATTTTAAAAATTATCTTTACCTAGAGAAATACTTTAAAAAGCTAAAACATCAAAGAAATTGTCTTAATTTACCAGAGCTGGCTCCCAGCACAAGGATAACTTTAACACGCCTAACTGTGTGTAGCAATGTGTGTGCCTGTTTGAGTGTGTTTATCTTCCTCTGTGCAACCACTGCCTCAGTCAGGATGTTGGCTGATTCCTTACTCCAACTCACCAGTGAGCCAGACGCTGTTGAGCCGTACATTGAGTCTCACTATCTTAAACGGTACTTCTACAATTCCTTCCACCTCACTGAGTTTATGAAAACTTAGTTTCCTCATCTCCCTAGGTGTTAATCTTTGGTATTTATATATTTTCTTGGCCAATATTCCAAAGCAAGCCTACATCAGCATTTTTCTAAATGTAATTGCTCAACACACTAAATTTGATATAATGGAACACGAAACATCACTTTTTAAATTCTGCTTACATCACACAATTTTGTTCCAAAAGCAGTGTTTGCTGATGGAGGTGGTATTTTTAAATGAGAAAGCCAGTCTGCAAAATGCAAGTTGAAATTATGAATTTAGCAACGTTGGTGAAATAAAATGGAAACATTCGTACAGGTTCTTATTGGTTCTGGGGACTGAATCCAGATTTCAGAGTTCTGATTACAATAGAATCAGTTCTAACCTATTCAGATTTCTCCATGTTATAATGAAATAATAGAACAATGTAAAAAATAAAAATGGAAAGAGAATATACAATACCCCACACTAGAAAATAAAATGCTTTTATGATAACACTAAATAGAAATTGCAAACTTTTAGGATTAACTGTCATGAAGAGTACCATGGTACTATAAAACAATAGTCTGAGGCATTATAAAATGTTGCCTTAGGGCTCTTCTCCTCGCATCTTACTTGGATAAGCAGAATTGTAAGTGAAGCTTTTGAGACAGGCAGCTATTTCAAGGCCCTCCTCCCAGAATATTATTTATCTATTAGCTTTTATCCTATTATATACACAAACCTAAATTAAAATAATGTTAAGGTTGCAAAATAAACCCATGCAACTTTAATTTGGTCCCCTTGTGCATATTATGATAGTCTTTAATTATGTGGTCACATGCTACTTTTTCCAACAAACCCTGCAGTGACTATAGAATGTGTTACATTTTCTCAATGGATAGTGTATGGCATTCATTACTGCAGCAGTTGAATGCTTCAAAAACATAATCAATATATCTTCGCAACACCCCTGTGAGGTCAAGTGGTATTACTCTCCTCATTTTACACATGGGAAATGGAGACCAGTTCTTCAGGTTGGCACTGAACTGCCATAACCAAAATGCCTATGTTTCCCTAATCTCATTTTTGTCCTCACTAAACCATTAGCTGCAACTTTCAAAAAACAATTCAGCCTCAGGCTCGCCCATCGTGGAAAACTATACCCCGAAGGGATAAAGATGTTAAAGTTACAAGAAATTGAAAACAGGGTAACTTATAATGGGAAGTGTCAAGCAACCTTAATCCTAGGCATCACTACCAGCTCCACATAAACACTTCTAAACATATATGCTTTGTGTCTGCTTTAATAAGGATTTATACTTATAATACAAAAAACACTGTAAACATAAAGAAAACAGTTTGTATAAATAAAATTCAAGCTATTCAAGCCAATCCATTCATTGGTATTACTTCCTAGTAGTGGTTTTCTACAACCTTAGCCTACTTCTACCTCCTTTTTCTCTGTATGTACATTACACCCTCTATGTAAGATTTAAACACTTTGACTGCATCAGCTGCTCCTTGACTTGCCTCAGAATGTACTCATACAATAATAAGCCTGTGTTCATATTTTTTCTTTGAATTCAAGACAATGCTATTGATGAGAAAATGTATAAATATTTAAAAAATTATAGGTCAGGTCCTTAGGGTATAAATTGGCAAAGCTCAGCTGACTTCCATGGAGTTATACTGACAAACAAGCTGAATATCTGACCTAATATCTTTATAGTGAGACAAGGCAACATTTTAATGGTTACATGGAAAACTCATATAATCCAGCAAACCTTGCTGGTTTTCTTACTAATATATTTTTTTCCAATAGAAGTTTTATTACATTTCTAGTTTTTATATGGGTTGCCTCTCTGGACATTTTATAACTCTGAATTACCTGGATACATAATTCAAAATTTTCATTGCTAACCTGTACTTACATCAATAAAAATAATTTCCCAAAAGAACCGGAAAACTGCTCTGCCTTTTTTGTTTGTTTCCGCAATGTGGTCTAAGGCTGCCCTGTAAAGGTAAGTGCATAACATTATAACATAATATCTCAGTCAATCAGTTTTCTCTAGAAGGAAGTTATTCCTTTCATGTATGAACATATTCATTACCTCAACTTCTGTTCATTATAGAAGCATTTGCAGCCAAACCCCATATTTAACTCTAAACTAACATTGAAACGTTAAAATATCACTATAGCAAAAGCCATTGAGATAAAATTTACTTGTAAGCCATTTATAACTAAAAGACCACTCAGTCCAATCAGCCTACAAAATGGAGTAGTAATCACTACATCTTTTAAATCATTTTTTTTATCTGTTGCATAATAACTACAATAACAGGGCCTCAACCACCTCCCCTGATAATTAATTACAAAATGCGTCAGAGGGAATGAACAGAATAGGCAGGGCAATCTATCAAGGGATCCATCCTGTTCCCCAGGCCCAATTTCTGGCAGTCAGAGATTTAGGGACATCCAAAGCATGGCTAATACCCATCGATGGATCTATCCTCCATTAATTTATCTAATTTTTTTAACCCAGTTATACTTTTGACATTCACAACATCCTCTGGCAACAAGTTCCACAAGTTGACTGTGCATTGTATGAAGTACTTCCTTTTGTTTGTTTTAAACCCGCTGCATATTAATTTCATCCTCTACTCATTGGTTGTTCCGGGCTTTAAACTCAAATTATGCAGACCTATGGCTTCTAGCTCTAGTATTTCTCTTGGCTAGAGGAGCCTCTCTTAGACTTTGTGGATCATTTTCTTACTAATTTTACAGAGTTTATTGTGGCCCTAGATCCACATTTTTGTGGGGGGTAGGGAGTTCCGAAGGACCTTGGGAAGCCAGTTTTAATGGCACTGTATAGAAGTTTTTTGTATTGCATTACAAAGTCACTATGCCGGCATTGCTATGTCAGTGAGATTTTAGTTTTTATAATTTAGGGTTAAAAGATATCACTTCTCCACCAGAGAAAGACCCTTTCAGAAGTCTTTAATTCTATGAAGAAGTGACACCACCTGGTATGTTTTAGAATAATAGAAGTTTGAGTTGGAAAAGATCTATTAAGTCATAGTCTGTTGTCCAAAGAATATTGCTATTCTTATAATTTACTGGTATCTTATAGTTCAGTACAAGTAATTAAATCAGCTAGAAATCTCAGTCTATTCCTAATGTTCACATCACAAATGTCTCCACTGCCACATCTGGCAATTAATTAGTACCTTTTTGATAGTCACAACAGCTTACCATTTGTAAGTAAGGCCTGATCTATACACAGATTTTTGTTCCATTGTAATTATTTGAATTAGGGATATAATTGTATTGAAATAGTTGTACCAGTACAATCCCTAATGTGGATACAGTTATACCATTATAAAAGTGTTTATACCTGTATAGCCTATTCCTCTTCCCATAAGAGAGTTACCTTAGTTAAGCTGTACAACTTGTGTATGTAGATAAGGTCTATAGGGTGAAACGAAGTATTTCTTCATGGAGCTTAAAGTCTGGGACAACCAGTGAGTAGAGGATGGAAGTTTATCTTGTGTTTTAACAAAAAAAATAGTTGATTTGAGAACTTGTACTAGAAGTTCATAATTCAGTAAATGATTTGCTATTAGTCATTCTTTATTCACTAGTTTTAAAAGACCCAATCAACCAGAGAGCAGAAACAATACCACAAGTGATCTAGTACAAATTGTTAATTGTTGATGTAACAAGTTCACAAGCAATTTGTCTAAAATTGTTTATAAGTATTTGGCAATAATCAATTATTTTTGGCTTCTGATTTCACAGCATTCTGTAATAATCCTTTTTATAACAATTGTTCTCCTGAATCCCAGACATTTTTGGCTACATTTTATTGGGGCATTTGTAACAGAGATGCCAGTGAGTCTTCATTTTACCCTTGGTAATATAAGGAGTTATACTTCTTTAAGGTATGTAGAACTTAATTGATCTACACTGTTACATGAATCTGTGTTTAATTACTTACTAAAATGTACCTATTTCATAATTCTGTACAAATAACTAAGGAATTAACTGATTAAAAATACAACTTGAATCAGAAGGGTGCAGCCTATGAGTTGTTATGATGACACTTCAGGTTTCCAAGTTATTTACTAATTTCCTCTTAATCTTTAGGGTCTGCACTGATAGCAATACATTAAGTAACATTCACGTTAGGTCTTTAATCTTTAAACTGGTATTAGATATCTTTTGTTTTTAGTTTATTTATGTAGACACTAATTTTTGGAAATTCTCTGCATAATGAACACCTAGTGAACATTCTAGTTCCCAGTATCATTCTATGTTCTCTTTAGCAAACTTATATATTATAATTATACAACTAATCTATATTAAAGTACGTAAATAACTGTAGGAAAGAAATTTCTGGCCAGCCACAAACTTTTTGGTTTAACCAGGCAAAGCTTATAGTCAATATGTTAATATAATTTGCTTCATCCCCCATGCTTCTAAACATCCCTTGGAAGAGGTGTACAGAATAAAATAAAGGTACAGTCATATAAATAAATTCCATTCTAGCCAAATTGTCTTAAAGATTGGATAGCCACATTTAGCCAAATCCCTCCTGGTTGGTATAGGAGTCACATATAGTCACCATTTCATATACAGAGAACTTATAAAGTTCAACAGCAGGTCCACAACCAACTACACAAAGGGAACAACTCTGCATGCATGTGCTCCATACAGTTCCTTCCCTTCCCTACTTCCTTGCCCTTGTATTGTATCCAGACACAAGGTGGCAGGACCTGCTGCCTCCATCTGAGGGTAAAGATCCCTGGTGGGGAAGCCTGTATTCAGCCTCCATTCTATGGCCTTCCAGGATATCGTTAGTAGCTACTCAATGGAGCCATAATCATGGGCACATTGTTGTCATGTTTCACAACTTTCTCTAACACTTGCCCTCCGTGTGATGAAAGAAAGACTCTGACACATACCTACCTCCAGTGTACCAATCTGCAGCCCCTTTTCTGCATCTTGCAGAACCTGCTCCTCTATTTTGGATTCACTTTTCCCTTCATCTTTTTATTTTTGGACATGGCTCCACTAAGCCATCTCTAAGTCCAGGAAGTGGAAGCTTGACTATTGCTGGGCTTTCTCTGACTTTGGGGTCACTTTCCTCAGAATCAAATTTGCTCACATTTTGTGTGGAGATCCATTGTATGGCATCCACTGACTCTCTTGATATCTCCTCAGAGCAGGGGGCACTGTGCAGAGTTTTCTACTTGCTGGCCCCATTGAACCCTTTTGCTGCCCCTTTGACTCCCTTCCCATTCCTGTACTTTTTGAATTGTTCCAAGTTATTAGTTAACTCCCGTTCTTCTGACTGGCAAAACAGGAATTGTAAGAGTCATTAGCATGCAAATAGCCTTTGGCATTTCGAGTTGTGTGTAGGCCAGGATTTTTAAGCACGAAAAGTGTCAGAGTTCTCTATTTTACCCAAGACATATTTACAATGATAATATTATAAAATACATGTTTACATCTCATAGACACTACGCCACAAAGATTAGGTTGACAACCACAACTAAATTCATTTTTCAATTTCAATGGAAAAAACAGGATAGATACAGATTCTTAGACATAAATTTGTAAGTTAAAATCATGGTCTATGGTGAAATCCTAACATTACCATGAACAATGGAATGCATATATATATATATTTCAGAATATTTTTGTTTGGCATGGACGTTTAATTTGTAAATTTGTTAAATCAGTAAAACGTGTAACTACGATGAAAACTATCAGATCTTGGAAATCATATTTCTATCATTTGTAATATTTAATTATTCTGAGTGAATGTTCTGAGACATGAATAACCATGTAACATTCTTCTGCACCTTTAGCTCATAAATATTGTAATTATCAAACATTGTAAAACACTGCTTATGTTGGGGCTTTTAATTATATGCCGGATAGAGGATACTTTCTTTCATGACTTAATTCTTCCTTTGCTACATATGTAAGGAACCTCAATCCTGATCTTCCAGCTCCCATACAGCTATCTACTATTTTGTAAGACCTCTATTAACTAGTTATTCTGAGTGCCCAAACTGAGAGAGATACCTGCCATTTGGGCATCAGTGATGGGGTCTAAAACCCCCCTACTGGACATAGAGGCGGAAGTGGAGTCTCTCCTGTTTTCAAGAAAGCAGCTTGATCGTAACCCCACACAGCTGCCAGAACTGCCAGTCCTGGAGGTAGGCACCCACTGCTACAACCAATAGATGAAACAAGACCTGCTATAAAGGGGAGAGCACAAAGTAAAGGAAGGCAAAAAGGCCTGAGATAGCAAAGGGGTGACAGCCCTGCATCAGGCTCCCTCCAAGAAAACAGCCAAGAGACTGCAAGGCTTAAAATTGCAGTGCAGATAGACTTAATTGGAGGCGAGAGTCCAGGTACTGACCTGCACAAACAAAGAGGGCTAGTCAGGAGAAGCTGAGATCCCTAGAAAGGCTGCACCAAGAGGAAGTGACAACATCTTTCTAGAGTTATCTACCATCTTTTCTTACTGCCCACATTGTTGTGGCTGTTGACATGGACCCATATACTGCAGTGATTTAAGTGCCATGCAACCCCGCTGATTTTACTAAGGCTGCTTATGGTGAAAAACAGTTTGGAATTTGGCCTAGTCTCCATAGCCAAGCACACACTGCAGCAACTGTGTTGCAGCCTTTCCTTAGACATTGCTGGACCATCAATCCACTTGAATGTTGATTAAACAGAGATGTCACATTCTGAAGAGGTGACAGCAGAAAGGTGACTTAGGCTGTTTTATTGAGAATGCACTCACCACAACCTGAATGCAGGGTGGAGGGCTTTGGCTGGAAGAAAAGAGATTGTGGCTCTTTTAAGATTCCCCACTGCTTTTGAATTATGAGGAGTGGGAAAAGGGGGTATTTACCCAAGCCAAGGGTGGACTGGAAGAGGCTGGCTCAGGTGAGACAGTGACCCACCACACACAGAGGAAGGGAAGTTATTTATACCTTGTTCCCTACAGACAGAATCCTCTTTCATCACAGACCAGCAGCAGGTACTCATTCCAGGGTGGGTCCAGGTCCCTGATAAACTGTAGTTGGAAGTGGATTTAGGGGAAAGCATCCTTAAAGGAAGCTGGGAAAAGAGGATTGAGGTTCCTAGTGTCTGGTACAGAGGGGAATCAGCCCCCCTTTTCCCACCCTCCTTAGCCCCATACAAGGAGAGAGTGGTGGGGTGCCAGCAATGGGCAGGGATCAGGTTGGGAAGGGGGAGGTCTGATAGCAGCCATCCCAAATACATGGGAATGATTAAGGAAAGGATGATGATCTGCATGACTTATTGCTGGGTATTTCCCAGGTGAGTTAATAAAGTCACAGCTTGATTATAGCACATCCTCTTGCATCTTGTCTTTCTTGCTGCATGTTCAGGACAATGTACCGTTGAGTGGGGAGAGATGAATGTTTCAGAGACTGATTATAAAATAAACTTTCTCCTCTTTCCCCCACCACCTCTCCCCACACTTTGGACAAGAATTAAAACATGTGACACTCTGATGTCTGGTTCCTTGCATCCTACTAAAGCTGCAATGTGGAATTCAAAGCCACAGGAAAATGAAGAGGGGAAAAGATGATTGGAAGGAGTGAAAAAGGAGGTATTGGGGCAAAGAAAGGCAGGGAGGAAAGGAGATGTATAGTGCTAATGAAAATTTACAATGGGATCATGTGAAGGCAATAAAGAAAAATTATGTTCCTCGTTGTGGATGGTTTCTGTGTCCTGCTTTGCAGAAGGAGGCTAAAAGTCTTAATCTGATAACAAGAATATCTAAAAACATTCTTTTATTCTATTAAGCAACAGAGGGTCCTGTGGCACCTTTAAGACTAACAGAAGTATTGGAGCATAAGCTTTCGTGGGTGAATGCCCACTTCATCAGACCATGCTTTTGTGGGCATTCACCCACAAAAGCTTATGCTCCAATACTTCTGTTAGTCTTAAAGCTGCCACAGGACCCTCTGTTGCTTTTTACAGATTCAGACTAACATGGTTACCCCTCTGTTCTTTGAGTATTGTAATTATAAATATGTTTGAATGAAAGCTGCAGATTAACCATAAGGAATTACGTGCCTCTCAAAACATCCTGCCAAAATGTTTAATTATCAAAACAGTATAGGAATATCTTAATACCTTTCCATACTTGTGATTTTTGATAATAGTTCTTTGTGGTAGTTGCATGTTTAACTGACACATAATATGTAATGAATTTGCAAATGATGGTGTACATTCCAATAGAGATAAAGGTATGTGTGTGTGTCTGTATACATCCTTTGTTCATGCCAATGTTACCATTAAACTATGGAATGTGACTAACTTACATTAACTCATTCCTTTTTGAAAATTAAATGTTTGAGCTCCTTTCCCACAACAAATAAATAAAATTAGGAATATAAACCCTCATGCTTTAGGGCATAACTGGTGGGTGTCTATTACAGCTTTCCCCCTATTCCATTTTGTTTCTTACAGCTGTCCCCTTACTCCATTTTGTTTTTGTTCTCCTCCTGTGGCCGCCCCTCCCTGGCTGTTAAGTTGTTTACCAGGGCCACTGCCCTTCTCAAAGGGAGGGCCCCTTAAGTTGTTTACCAAGAGCCATTGCCCTTCTCAAAGGGATGGCAACTTGTGCTGCGTGCTAAGTGGGACTACTGCCCTGTTCAAAGGGTTGGTCCTGTTATCACCTTGTTAAACCTGGGCTCGGTGTAGGGTAGGCAATGTCCAGAGCTGCAAGACCTAATGTGTTTTTAAGATCCTGGGCATGAGTCATAGGCCTCATGTGCTTTTGAGTCCTGAGTGGGAACTCACGCCTATGGTCCAGGACTCTGCCCAGGCATGTCTCTATGCTCACCTGCAGTTTTTCCCTGTATCTCCTCCCCTGTGACAGAAGGAGCCTATCAGGATTACTGGTGGGGAAACTGCCTGAGATTGCCTTTAAGAACAGGCATTTTTGAAACAAAGATCAGAAAGGTTCCTGCATTGCTACCTGGTCTGATCAGTCAGGAGTTCTGGGGGGTCCTTTCTCCGCTCTCGTTTTATTTTTGAGCGTACCCCCGTTTTTAACCCCCCCCCCCCCCACGAAGAACGAATTGCTGCCTGAGAGACCTCCTGATTATCAATACTGTACCGAGACCTCCTTGCTTCTTCTGATGTTGTTGCTGCTTCTGCCTTTGCTGCTGCCTTGGGGACTGGTAAGAATCCCTCTGTGAAACTTTCTATACTTTTATTACTTTAGCTGCTGGCTCTGTTTCCCCAGCACACAGACTCAAGCTAAACCTTGGTCTGTGTCTTAAAACCTCTCTTAAACTCCTTGGTCTGTATCTATAATCTGTTTCTTGCTTTGCAGCGCCTTTGCTGCTAGAAATAAGCCTGTGCCTTCCTGGACTGTATCCTGGGCTGCCAGCTTGCAGCCACCACTAGTTAAATCCCCCTCCCCCCTTGGAGCTGTATCCTGGGCACACACCACTCTGCCCTCTGGAACTACCCCTAGTATAAGGTGCACCCATTAGGTTAGATTTTGTCCTTTAGTCTAGATAAGTTGTAATTTCATTTTGCATAGCTGTAGTTAAGTTAGGTTTAGAAAATTGCTTGCATTGTACCCTGTAAGTTAGGCTTAAAGAACTGTTGCATTGTGTTTTGTTACTTGCTAATTTGTGTAGTTTGGGTTAAGTTAAATCATAGATAAGATTTTGCTGTGTTTTGTATAATTGTCTCTCTGCTGTTTAAACTTGCAGCCTGTCTGCTCTCTGTGTCTCCCTGAGTTTAAATCTCCCTCTGCCTTTGGCCTCTGCTCCACCACATGCTCCTCTTCCCCCAACCTCACTTCTCTACCACTTTCTTCCCCTCTCTCTCTCTCTTTCTCTCTGCTGTTTAAACTTGCAGCCTGTCTGCTCTCTCTCTTTCTAGCATAAAACCCCATTGATTACCCCTTTTCTCTCTAACACACCTCACATTTTACATTTACACCACTGTGACACATTTTTTACCTAAAGTTGTTGGTTATTTAACACATTTTACCCATACTGTTAGTTGGTTATATGCTGCTGTGACACACTCTTTACATAGAAATTGTTAGCTACCTGTTACATTTATACTTCAGTGTTAATTGGTTACCAACTGTATTGTACCCCACTATTGAAACCCCCTATCCCATTTACTAAACGAAACCCCTCCCCAATTGTCTACTTTAACAAACCCCATACCCCTCACTATTGAATTTTCCCTGTTTTTGCATTTTCTTAATAAAGAAATTAATTGGCACCCCACCTGTGTGGTAATTGCTCCCCAAGATCCCATATACCTGCTGGCAGGGACATGGCATCACGAATAGGATCTTGGGGTAACAATTACTGCCCTCCCTGTCCCTGGAAAGAGGCCAAGACCTCTGGGACAGAGGAAGATCAGACCAATCACCTACAATACCACTTGCTGCAAAGTAAACAGCAGCCTGAGGCCCTAGAATGGGTCTGTACTATTGGCAAAGGCCAGAGCTCCAGGGTGTATACCACCCACCTGGGGCTCACGGATGTGGGGTGCCTCTTAACCTGCCACCCCACATTCAGGGCCAGCCCTGCTGATTCCAGCCTCCGGCCAGTCTGCACTAAGGCAGGAGAGCCAGCCACAGATTCAGATCCCACCCGCCTCTGGAGAGAGGTGGGAAGGGTCATGAAAGCCTGCGGGGGGGCCCCATCTAAGCTCGCCCCTGAACCTCGAATTTTGCAGGGGTCCCCCACCCACCAGATATTAACCGAACTGGTGCAGAAGCTGGATGAAATTCGAAAGCCCAAGAAACTGTGGCATGATGTATATAAGCCCCAAAAGGTAGCCACAGTTACCTATGAGATCCTGGCTCAGGCCCTTGATAAACTAATTGTTTTCCATGGGGCCCTAATGACCTTGGCCAAGGAGGCCACCAGCCAGCCTAACCAGGAGGGACCACCACTGACCCCTAGCCTGCCCAGTCCCAATGAATCCCCTGAAAAACCACCCCCATATACCCACCCAGAGGCCTCATCTCCCCTCAAGACAACCCCACTATACCCAGCCCTACCTTCAGCCCCTCCAGAGGCCCAAGCCCATGAACCTGCACCCACTGTCACCTCTGGTGAAGCCCTGCCAGTATCCATCAGTCGTATAAAGATTGATGACCAGGGCAACACCACACAGGTGACAGAACTCCGACCCCGCTCCAAAGCAGAGATGAAGGAGTTCATCTCAGAACCGCTAGGGGGGCCAATGAGCCACCACTACTGTGGCTAGGCCGCCTGGCTCTGGAAAATGGACAGGAGTTAGTGGATAGGGAAGAGGGCATAGTATTAGCCAGGACCAGTAGCTGGTCCAGGGGTCTCTCAGGGAGCCTGGTGATATCTAACACTGCATGGCCCCTGACTGCCCCAGCCCTGGCCTTCCTCCATTCACTGCACTCCCTTCAAGGGGTCCAAGTCCCCAGAGGAAGCGTCAAGGACATCTCTTCCCTGAGATGTGCCATCGCAGGGGGGTCCATCATGCTATGGTCCCCTACCCAACACCCTCTCGGACTTACTCAGGCCCAGATTAACCAGGTCAATGCCTTTAGGCATGTTATTGACCCCACCGAGATACCCATAGACGAAGCTGCCATTGACTTAGCCATGGATAACAGTACCACCCCTGACACTGGGGCAGTTCTGTGGCTAAGGGGGTATGCTGGGCGCCCCATTGGGTGACTCTATGAAGCCCTCGAGAAAATAAGATGGCCCTCAGCCCAAGCTCTACCCATCAGTCCACCCCCACCACACATCAGTCCACCCCCACCACACGCCAGTCCACCCCCACCACATACCAGTTCACAACCCAGGTCCCAATACTCACAGCATTCATTTACAGAACGCAAAATCTTTGGGTTCTTATTGTACAAGGGCCTCACTAAGGAGGTTGTACGTAAGCTCAATAGCGAGCAGCAAAGAGCCTTGGCCATAACTCTGGGATGGGAAGAGCGCCCAGAACCTTCCCAGCCAAAAAACGGGTAATGGCTGGGTGCTCGGAGGCGGCCAGCACCCGGCAAGGGGACCCCCGCCCCTATTATCCGCTAGTTTTTGACAAGGGTCTCGTCATCCCCTTTTTGCTGGACACGGGGGCACAGGTGTCCATTGTTCCTCCTCACGTCCCTCACACTCCCACAGGACACACCATTTATGTGCAAGGCCTCAACAGCACAGAACCCCGCCCAGAAGTAAAG
The DNA here is from genome assembly GCF_028017835.1 of Emys orbicularis. Taxonomy (NCBI): domain Eukaryota; kingdom Metazoa; phylum Chordata; order Testudines; family Emydidae; genus Emys; species Emys orbicularis. The sequence goes on along the minus strand of NC_088687.1, from coordinate 76,238,354 downwards.
GTACACGCATCCATAGGCCGCACACCAGTAACGTTCCGGGCCCTAGTGGGACCCATGCCACTCCTTGGGGTTCAGGAGCTACGGCGTTTTAAACTGGCCAAAGCCGTGCTCGATGCACTACCAGTCACCCTATTGGGTGCCAGTGCCCCCCACGAGCCTGAACTGCTCAACCCCACACCCTGGAAATACAGACCCATACCCACAGCCCCAGAAGGTCAACCACACATTGCCCAGCTCATTGAGACACTGCTTAAAGATAATAAGATTCGGCGTGTGTCAGCGAGCAAATACTTCTCCAGTGCATGGGGAATCCCAAAACCACACAAGACCAATGAGTATAGGATGGTTATAGATTATCGTGCTGCTAACAAACACATACGGTCGGTAGCATTCGCTGCCAAATGGGATATCCCCACTATAGAACGCATCCTACTGGATGACACTAACCAATGGGCCTGTACAATAGACCTAAAAGACATGTTTTACCAGATCCCCCTCTATGACCCCAAGGGACTGTTAAACTTCACTTACCAGGGAGCCCAGTATCAATGGCAAGCATGTCCCCAAGGGTACAAAAACTCACCTGCCTATGCCAGCGAAGCCCTAACCCGCACATTAGAGAAGGTACCATCCCTCCCCAACATTCACGTTATCTATTACGTGGATGACATTCTTATAACTGGCACCACACCAACTGAAGTACAAAAGGTCACTGAACAGGTTCAGGCCACTTTATCCACCGATGGGTGGAACCTCAGTTTGCCTAAAAGTGTCCTCACTGCTACTTCTACCTTTCAGTTTTTAGGTTTTACTGTAGAGAAGGGACAGCTACGCCACTCAACTTACCACCCACTCACAAATTCTTTCCCCCTGGGGGTAGCTCCCCCCAGACGTGAAGTGCAGCATGTGTTAGGTGTAATTAACTATCACAGACAGTTTCTCCCTGCTGCTTTGTTACCACAACTATCTGTTTTGCAGCGATATGCCAGGAATGTTAAAACCCCTTGGACACCAGAGGCCGAGCAGGCGGTGTCTTCCCTGGCTGCCTGGTTGGGCTCTGGGCCCACCTTGGCTCGATGGAATCCCACCAACCCTATTGAGATTACCCTCACTGTGTCCTCAGACCATGTGGCCGTGACTGTGTCCCAAGAGGACCTCCCTATCCACAATCAGGCCCGGAAGCTGTCAGGACCCGAATATCGTTATGGGCCTGTGGGCATTGCCATGCTTGCTGTCCAGTGTGCTCTCCCATGGGGTAAATCTGCCACAGGCACCCTAAAGGGGCCTCATGTGGAGCTTCTCCCATACCTCACCTTCACCCCGGCCCCCCAGTTCCAGGGAGCCCCTGCTACCTGGGAGCGACTTGTTTATCAGGCCCAAGAGGTATTTGGACATTGGGCCCTCAAGTCCTCCTCCACCACAGCTCCCACTGAGCCGGGGGTTATTGCCCAACTGAGTGCCTATGCCCCTTGGATTGTATCTGATGGGGGCACATCGCCTTCTCCCCGAGCAGGAATGCTGTGTGCTACCTGTAACACCCTCAAAGTTAAACCCTTAGATTTTTCCAGCTCAGCTCAGAAGGCCGAAGCAGAAGGCGTCCTGTTGGCAGCCTCTCACATTGTGGCAGCCCACCCAAAAACACGCGTGGTCCTGGGAGTGGACTCAAGCTACTGCGTGTCCATTCTGGTGGGAGAAGGACGGCCCACCGCTCATGAAGAAACATGGGCACAGATTACTCAACTGGCAGAGCAGTCCAAGCTGCCATGGTTTGTTACTCATTGTCCTTCACACAGGTCTGACAGTAACCCTCTTCATTCCAGCCTGGATCTACAACTCCGAGAATATAAGTGTAACACATCCCAGGTTAACATTATCTCTTGCAGCGATCCCTTCATCACCTGGCTCCATAAAGAGTGGGGGCACCTGCCTGCCCGTGCCCTACATCAACTGTTGACTAACCGAGGGAGACGAACGTCAAGCGTGTCTAGGCAGCAGTGCACCCAAGCTGTCCAAGGGTGTCTAAGCTGCCAACGGGCATGAGTCACTAACAAGCCTGTCTATGCTCATGGTGCTTATAGCCCTGAGCACTTTAGCCCGGGTAAAACCTGGCAGATGGACCTCATTGGCCCCCTCCCGGGGGCAAAACGGTATCCAAAGGGGCTTGTAATAGTTGACCTAGGGTCTCGCCAGTTAATGTGTTCTTCCCTCAGGCGATCTACTGCACCAGATGTTTCTGTAGCCCTTCTCCAGGTAATTGCTGCCTGGGGGGCACCCGAAGAAATCCAGACCGATGGAGGGCCACCGTTCACCAGTAAAGCTATAGACCAGACGGTGTCTCAGTGGGGGGTGCGTATTCACACCCACCTGCCATATCACCCCCAAAGCAACGGAGTCGTGGAGAGACGGATCGGAATGCTGAAGACCCAGATTCGGGCCATACTTGGCACCCCTGATTACAAGGGGTGGGACCGGGTCCTGCCTCAAGCCCTCATTTCCCTTAATGCAGCATACAGCCGATGGCCAAAGATCGCTCCTAAACCACGGGAACCTTGGAAACCTGCCTACAGTATTTCTCAGCCAGTGTGGGTCTCTATTCCCAATGCCCAGGGAACCTGCACTCCACTAGCAGCCACCATCATCACACCTGGCCGGTTCCCTAACACCTATCATATTCAAATAGATGGACGGGGCAAGCCTGACCTGGTCCACCACAACTGGCTTAGTGTTCGGTCATAACAGGCCCTAGATGGGCCACTTCTTCTTTTATATCTTCATAGGAATCAGTTGCCATGATTGCCGCCCCACCTCGAGAAAACCCCTGGTTGCCTGGTTGAGAGCCTACGCCCTACAGGAGGTCCTCATCGGGAACCTGTCAGATGTCCCCCCATCACACGATTGCGTTGCCTGTACAAGACCAGAGGCCTCAGAGGGAGGGTCCCCCTTCCTCTGGGAGTTCCTCCCCCTCACGAACCTTACTCCACAGCATCCAGCTTCAGCCTGCAACAACACAGACTGGGTTCATCGGCCTCTGTTCATGTGCAACACCACCAGCGACGCCCTCACTATCCTAGCTAACTACGCCGAGCAGAACCACCTTCTGATCCAGACCATCCTACAAAAAGACTTTTGTGTCGCCTTGGAGGACCTCGATCCTCGCTTTAAGGGACAATGTTGCCTGCGCCTTCAGCCTGGGTGGAACAACGTCTCAGCCGTGGCTGACCAACTATCCTCCTTTGCCGTCCAGATTCGTGAAGAGCGTAATAAGTGGGATTGGTGGCAAGCTCAGTGGTCCAGCTGGGGTCTGGGGTCCTGGGCTCAGTCCGCCAAGCAGTGGCTTATTACTGTTGCTATTGTTCTTGTAACCTTCTTGTTGGGGATAGCAGTGGTCAAGCAGCTGATTTGTAAGGTTGTGTCAGCCCTGCCTTTGCAGGTGAGGTATTCCTCCATCCCCTTGCACAGCAGCAAGTCACCACCTCCATACTACGAAGACGACAACTTGTAAAACCCCTTTTCCTTCCATTTTTTTTGGTCTTTGCATGGGACATTCCCCTCACAGCCCGTTCAGGTCGACCAGGGGGGCATGTCTGTTACAGCTTTCCCCCTATTCCATTTTGTTTCTTACAGCTGTCCCCTTACTCCATTTTGTTTTTGTTCTCCTCCTGTGGCCGCCCCTCCCTGGCTGTTAAGTTGTTTACCAGGGCCACTGCCCTTCTCAAAGGGAGGGCCCCTTAAGTTGTTTACCAAGAGCCATTGCCCTTCTCAAAGCGATGGCCACTTGTGCTGCGTGCTAAGTGGGACTACTGCCCTGTTCAAAGGGTTGGTCCTGTTATCACCTTGTTAAACCTGGGCTCGGTGTAGGGTAGGCAATGTCCAGAGCTGCAAGACCTAATGTGTTTTTAAGATCCTGGGCATGAGTCATAGGCCTCATGTGCTTTTGAGTCCTGAGGTGGGAACTCACGCCTATGGTCCAGGACTCTGCCCAGGCATGTCTCTATGCTCACCTGCAGTTTTTCCCTGTATCTCCTCCCCTGTGACAGAAGGAGCCTATCAGGATTACTGGTGGGGAAACTGCCTGAGATTGCCTTTAAGAACAGGCATTTTTGAAACAAAGATCAGAAAGGTTCCTGCATTGCTACCTGGTCTGATCAGTCAGGAGTTCTGGGGGGTCCTTTCTCCGCTCTCGTTTTATTTTTGAGCGTACCCCCGTTTTTAACCCCCCCCCCCACGAAGAACGAATTGCTGCCTGAGAGACCTCCTGATTATCAAGACCGTACCGAGCCCTCCTTGCTTCTTCTGATGTTGTTGCTGCTTCTGCCTTTGCTGCTGCCTTGGGGACTGGTAAGAATCCCTCTGTGAAACTTTCTATACTTTTATTACTTTAGCTGCTGGCTCTGTTTCCCCAGCACACAGACTCAAGTTAAACCTTGGTCTGTGTCTTAAAACCTCTCCTAAACTCCTTGGTCTGTATCTATAATCTGTTTCTTGCTTTGCAGCGCCTTTGCTGCTAGAAATAAGCCTGTGCCTTCCTGGACTGTATCCTGGGCTGCCAGCTTGCAGCCACCACTAGTTAAATCCCCCTCCCCCCTTGGAGCTGTATCCTGGGCACACACCACTCTGCCCTCTAGAACTACCCCTAGTATAAGGTGCACCCATTAGGTTAGATTTTGTCCTTTAGTCTAGATAAGTTGTAATTTCATTTTGCATAGCTGTAGTTAAGTTAGGTTTAGAAAATTGCTTGCATTGTACCCTGTAAGTTAGGCTTAAAGAACTGTTGCATTGTGTTTTGTTACTTGCTAATTTGTGTAGTTTTGGTTAAGTTAAATCATAGATAAGATTTTGCTGTGTTTTGTATAATTGTCTCTCTGCTGTTTAAACTTGCAGCCTGTCTGCTCTCTGTGTCTCCCTGAGTTTAAATCTCCCTCTGCTTTTGGCCTCTGCTCCACCACGTGCTCCTCTTCCCCCAACCTCACTTCTCTACCACTTTCTTCCCCTCTCTCTCTCTCTTTCTGTCTGCTGTTTAAACTTGCAGCCTGTCTGCTCTCTCTCTTTCTAGCATAAAACCCCATTGGTTACCCCTTTTCTCTCTAACACACCTCACATTTTACATTTACACCACTGTGACACATTTTTTACCTAAAGTTGTTGGTTATTTAACACATTTTACCCATACTGTTAGTTGGTTATATGCTGCTGTGACACACTCTTTACATAGAAATTGTTAGCTACCTGTTACATTTATACTTCAGTGTTAATTGGTTACCAACTGTATTGTACCCCACTATTGAAACCCCCTATCCCATTTACTAAAAGAAACCCCTCCCCAATTGTCTACTTTAACAAACCCCATACCCCTCACTATTGAATTTTCCCTGTTTTTGCATTTTCTTAATAAAGAAATTAATTGGCACCCCACCTGTGTGGTAATTGCTCCCCAAGATCCCATATACCTGCCGGCAGGGAAGTGGGGTTTAGGAAAAAGAGTGTGTTACAATTCATAATTGTCCCTAATGGAGTTTTTTCCACCTTTACGGTCTAATGTCAGGGTACAGATGGACCACTACCTGATTAGATATGACAAATCCTATTATTAAAACAGAATGCTGAATTCATAAAAGTTGCCATTTTAAGAGTCCTGGGGAAAAGGAAGTTTTGTGTTTATCTGCTAGAGCTCCAGTAAAAACACTAAATGCTGCAAAAAAACAAGCAGATGTTAGCCTGAGTAACCTTTAATGATAAATTGTTTATAAATAGTGTTTCCAAAGTAAAATGCATCTTTAGGGCAATATTTTGTCTTTTGTACCATTGGCCACATTGTGGTGAAGGAAGACCAAGCTATAACAAGGGCCCCAGGAATAATTCTAGCTAGCAAATGCTGCAGCAGCAATTCCATCACCTTTTGCATGACTGCAGCAAGTACACTCCTTGGTACTCAGTCAGCTCTGCCAGACATTGCAATGAGTCAGTTTTACCACTACATGGACCTTTTGGAGACTAACACCTCCTGTTGTTCTGACCAGAAACAGTCTCTCCAGACTCAAATGTATTGTGCCCATACCCTGTGCAAGAGTGTGGGGGGAGGGGGGAGAGGGGGGAGCTTCCTTACGTCATCTCTTCCCTCCCTACACACCCACACAGATGGGAAAAGTATAGCTCACTGGACTCAGCAGCATCATCCATACCCCAGTTTAGCATCTTTGGGTTAGTTTACTAAATTACTTTTCAACAACCTCCACCCATCATGTCCACAGCATTGTGCAGTTAGATGATTCTTTGGGATACTGTTATGCAAGAAGTGTGTGTAGTGGAATCTTCAACTGTCCCAGAAATGGTGGGACTTCAGCCAGGGTTCTTACAGAACCCAAAGGCCAGCTTTGGCTCGTTTCATGGGGTACTGTGAATCATGACCTTCAGGAAAATTAATGAAAACTTTCCAATCTAAAAGTTTAATTATCCTTGTTCTTGAAAATTTGAAGAAGAATTACAATAACATGACCATTTGGCTATTCAAGCAATGTAGCTGCCTGGATTATTCTTTCAGGGTTTTTTGTTTGTTTGTTTTTTTATGGTAATCAAAAACTTTTTTCCCCCCAGGTAACATGAAAGAAGTAGGTTTAAAGAGGGCACTACATGCACAGCAGAAGACAGACAGCTGTGAATGCAAGGAGGAAACCAAGAAGGCATGGAGGCTGGTGTCACTGGAATAGTGGAGGACCAAGGAAAAACGATGACAAGAGTTGTTAGAGATGGAAACTGGGCTAGTGCCTTGAAAGCAAGAGCAAAAAGATTAAACTTAATACACAGGGCAATAGGGAGCCCAAGGAGGGATTCAAAAAAGGGGGAGATGATGGTTATGGCCCCAGATGACTGACAAGGAAGATTATTTTAGCAACAGCATATTGGATTGGGTTTGACACACACCTCTTATGTCCTGCTTCAGAGTGGTGGACCACCTGGTTCTCGATGTGACAGTGGATTGTAGTAAGTGTATAATGACCATCACAAATTAATTCTGTCTTTTTGGTCACAGAGACTGATTTTATTTACATTATGGAGATCCAGAACATATCTGTTGTTCCATCAAGTGTATGCAGTGGCATGCAACAGCAATGTTGAAGTGTCCCTTTGTTCAATTCAGTGTGCACTTTTCTTTGTTTTGTCTTTGTTATTGAGCTTGTATGTTACCTGAAAATGAACACAGTAAAAGAAAACAGAATGTGTATCTCTAGGCAGCAAAGTCCAAAGTTCAAGTGGTATGTTTCAGATCATGTGCCAGTTGTGGTATTACTGTACCTTCGTTAATGGGGCATTTATTGATTTACAAATGCAATAAAGAATGGGCTGAGTCTTGATATTCCAAAGTTCAGTGATAGTATGGACTCTGAATGGTATCTCTATTACACAGTGACTTAGAAAGTCAACAATTATCACACCACAGTATTTAAATATTTCAGCTAAGTTTTATTTCAGACAGCATAATTAACTGATGTTTGCAACCCGAGCAATAATCTCAGAAAGAATCTTATTTGTTGTGGGACTGTCAGAGATGTCAGAACCACTAAAGACTAATTCACTAGACCAGCAACTGAAATTAAAACCAGGACAGGGATCTGCCAAAAGGCATGTTACCACACACCATTGCCTCAGCCATGAGAATCAGAGGTAAACAATTCTACCAGTGATTTGAACAATGTCACTGGGAATAGAGAACTGAGAACTCAAGGGGATGCCAGGAATATTAGTATCATTTAGCTATGACTGGCAGTGTGGCCACATGGTCTAACATGCTAGACTCAGTTTAAAGAGGCGAGATGGTCCAGTGCTTAGGGCCTTAGTCTCTGTGCCTCAGTTCCCCAGCAATAACATTGAAATAATTGTACTTTCCTACCTCACAAGGTTGTTGAGGAGATAAATACATTAAAATTGTGAGGTGCTTAGATATTATAGTGATGGGGGTCATATAAGTACAGTACCTAAAATAGATACGAATCCAAATTCTTATTAAGAAACCATCAGACTATTTTGGTATTTGTGGTACTGCACAGAAGCTGCATTTGCTTCCTTCAGGCATGTAATTTTAGAAGTACCTCTCCAAATTGCTCCTTAGTAAGTATACATTTTACTATGTGTGAGTGTGTGTAATATGGTCCATTCTTCAGAGTTTCCAATCTAAGTATAAAATGAGAGACAAGAAGTGGTTACAACACCAAGACAGGGGAGCACAAGGTAACAATGTAACAGTTCTGAAGGATTAGAAATCATCACAGCACATCAGATTCCATTTGTTGTCAAGATTTTTGTAGGCATCATGGCAGAGGAGAGTTTAAGGAGGGATATGAAGGAACATAATGAAGTGGTGCTGAGGCTGTTTACAGTAAGCTCCTTTCATGCATAAGAGGCAGCATGGAAGAACATGCAAAGACTCTTGAAAAAATTGATAAATGAGCAATCAAAATTATTGGTAGAGCAGAGACAGAAGTCAACATGTTGATAGTGTATAAGAGATGAAAGGCTGAAGATAAACAATGCCTTAAAATAAAGACAGTCATTTCTGTTCTACATGATGGAAAAAGCAGAGCCAGTGGAAGGATGCAAAGAGAGAGATGACATGGTCAAAATAATGAGTCAGGAAAATGATCTTTGCAGCAGCATTCTGAATGCAAAGTGGGGCAGTACGGCATTTGTCAAGGTCAGAGAGGAGGAACTGCAGGAACTGAGACATAAGGTGAAGGTCTGGATGAGTTTTAGCTATGTTGATGAAGAAGAAAGGCTGGCTCTTGGAGCACAGCAAGAAATGACAAGCTATAACCTGGAACTGTGGGGCTAAAGAGAGATGCCTACATTATATGCCTGAGGCAGGGGGAAGATAGTGGTAATGTCCACCGTAACTAAGAAAGGAGGTCTTGGAGGCAGGAAGGGAAATTAGGGGAAAGTTAGGAACTCTGTTTTGGCATGTCGAGGTTAATCTGGCAGCTGGACACCTACAGGTCAGAAAGAAAGGCAAAGATTTTAGCTTGACAGGAGACAGACATAGAGTAGAGAGTTAGATCTGTGAGCAGTCATCTTAAAGAAGATATTTCAATTCATGTTTGTGAATGAGGTCAACTATAAAGACAGAGCGTAGAGGAAGAAGAGGAGGGGGCCAAGTATGTAGCCTTGTAACCTTCTTGATCATTCATTATTTTTGAAAGTTCCTCCCCTTCAGAGCCAAACAATGTTTTCTTTATGCTCTTCTTTTTTAAACCAGAGAAGTTTGAGACATCATTTAAAACACAGATATCGCCCCAACCTTCCCTTTCAATGGATCACAGGATGTTAATAAGGGGCTTCTGAGAGCCCCCTCTACCATATCAGTGGTATGTAACAAATACGGATAACCCAGACCTGGCATTCATATAAATACCAAAAAGTGTGGGCCTGAACTATTTGTGAGTTTCCCTTTAATGAGACTGACAGAATATTATCAATTACAATTACACTAAAATCCTTATAACCCTAACAGAAATGAGTTATTCTGGTAAGCTGATCTGCTAATTTTAATCAAACATCCTAGCTTGTTAAATAGCCTTCTCACAGTCCTGATATACTCTGTGCCTTAGAACACAACATACATACATTAAAAACACAGTCTAAATTCATTGCTGTATGATCTGATAGTCAAGTCAATAGAACAGAGAGCTCCTTATAGTGTGTGTTGCCAAAATTGGAAGAGGGGAGGATGGGAGGGGTTCACATATTTTTGTTTTGCTTTTATTCCCAGCTGCCATACTACTGTACTGTTTAAAGATTGTGCCAACTATTGGGGGTTTAAAGGTTCTCCTGTAATTACATCAGGCAAAGAGAGGGCAGGGATACTTCAACACCAATACTCAACTGTTATCGAAAATCCTTCTTTACTCATTCAAGGCCTGACCCCAAGATTGAGGGCATTCAGCACCTTGCGGGATTAGCCCTTGTCAGAACCAATGTGCAGTGGTGCTCACATACAATGAAATTTTTTAAATATGCAATGAGGTTTTTAAAATATACTATTGGATATACTGCATAAAACCAGAATAGTGACTTTTAAAAATTAATTTAGGTAAAGACACCCATCATTCTCATTTACGGTACTAGTACTAAGATAATTTAATAGTTTGGCTTTTTAAAAAATTACAATTACATTCTAATAGAATATATCTCCTCAAATATTTGGCCAACCAAAAGGAGGCCCTATCTTCAACTCAATGGCATTTCCCCGTCTGTAGTGCTATAACTTTTGTTTATCACCAAAACCACCACTTGGTCACTCTGGTTATGGTGGTGAGACAGAGACCTCAGAGTTGGGTTTAGTGTGAGGCTTATATTAGAGAGTAGGGCACCAGAGATCTTCCTCTGCCTGCAGCACCAAGTGGGCACTCTGTGGGCCAGATTTTAATGGAAATCTGCTGCCCAGCTGGGCCTTCCCTTCACCACTCTGGCCAACTACTACCATGCAGACCCCTCATCCCCACTCTAGCAACACGCTCCCCCAGCTGGGTCCCTTGTCCCCAATCCATCCGACACCCTAACTAGAGTCCTCACCCCACCCCACATCCAGATTGATGTTGGTGAAAATGGGAAAACTGGAGCCTGCTTTTTTGACTTTCACCAAAATCATAGAGTTCTGACCATGGGCAGGAGTCAGGGAGGGGGCCAAGGGGCTCAGCTAGGTGTACAGCTCAGCCTATATAAACAAAGTACTAGACCCTCTATATACATAAGAAATGTGTGTGCCAGCTACAAAATTATTCTGATTTTGTATCGATCTATATATTAAAAAAGCATAAAATATATTGGATTTAATCCTTAATGCCTGCACACCCAAACCTCCCATTGGAGTCAATGGGACTACAGGAATGCAAGCAATTCACTCCTGGTGTAAATACTTTGATTTACATGGAGTTACACCAAGCACAAATTTGCCTCCATGTTTCCCTCTTCTTACTGAAACTACTTTGGTTGGCTTTGTAGCACTTTATTTATTTAGAAGTATGTTATTTCAGGTTTGCTTGTTGTTAATTTTACATTTTTAACTCTTCAGGCAGCTGTGTCTTCTGTGGAGAGGCAGACAGTACTTTATAAATAAAGTTCCTTTAATAAAACCTGGCTTATATTTTGTGATAGATTATGGCAGATTTAATTACACTTTTTAAAAGTATCTTATTATTTACCTTAGTAACCTGATAGTTCGAGCATTTCTAGAAAGCAGTGGCAGAGACATGATGACCACGGGGAGGTATGAACACACATGAGATTCCCCCAGCTGTTAGAAAGGGGGGGGGGGGGGGAGAGGAGAGACTGATGGCACGGGACCCAGCAATGCACTTAGGAGTCTGAGGAGAGACTCCACGCTTGTTATTGTTTCGGGATCTGAAACTTGTTCCAATTCTTTAGCCTGCTGCTGATACAAATTGGGCCAAGCAAAACGCATAAAACCTGAGCAGTTGCCAACAGCCCTTATCAAAAGTCCCCTAACTTGTTCTCACGCCATTTGTCCAGACGCAAAGGGGAAGAAAAGAGGCAGGACCTGTCCCCAGAGTCTGCAGCTCGCGCTTTGTTTGTTTGGGAAACAAACGTAACAGCGAGAGGGGGAAGCTGAGCGTGCAAAGCGCCCCTGCTGGCCCCTGTCAACCTGGGGTTCCTGGGAAGTGACCTGAGCCACCCCACAGACACGCCCTGGGCGGGTGTCAGCGCTGTCCCAGGAGAAGGGAAAGGGGCCGCAGCAGGCGTCAGGAGGAGGAGGGGGAGGGAGGAAGTGAACTACGGGGCAGGTGACACCGAGTTAGGTTCCCCATCCCCAGTGTGCTTGGCAGCTTCCTTCTCGCCTGCTGCCCACGGAGGCACGGCTGCGAGGGAAGATAAAGGAGATAGGGACTCTATAAATACCCAGCGCTAGAGCTCGCGTCCCAGAGCCCTGCGAACCCAGGCGAGGGACGGACAGACACCGGCGCAGCGCTCAACCTTTAGCAAGCAGCGACCATGCACGTGAATGGCAAGGTGGCTCTGGTGACTGGCGCGGCGCAGGGCATAGGCAGAGCCTTTGTCCAGGCACTGCTGGAGGAGGGCGCGAAGGTAAGCGCGTGTGTCCCTGGCGCAGCACCCGGGGGCTGCATGCGGGGCGCCGGGGGACACCCCGCCATCCCTGAGCCACTCTCACCTTCTTAGGGGGTCGCTTCCACAGAGGCTGCTGCTGCCTTCGAGGAAGCCAACAGCCCCTTCCTCAGTTTCCTTGCACGCTGTAGTTACCTGCTGCTCTCCCGGCTTCGGGCCCCTTCCCGGGCAAGTTTTCCTTCCCGCGAAGCGTGCAGCTGGGGTGTGCAGGTTGGAGCAAGAGGGGCCTTAGACACGTCTCTTCCTCGGCTGGGAGAGGGCTGTATGGTATGTTCCTCTAACTTTTCCTTGCCTGTGTTCATTCCTCTCACGTGCATCACCCCCGCCCTCCTCCTGGCACAGGTGGCTCTCGTGGATCGGAACCTCAAAGCCGGTGAGGAGAGCAAAGCTGCCCTGGATGAGCAGTTTGAAGCTCAGAGGACTCTTTTCATTCAGTGCGATGTTACAGATCAGGAGCAACTGCAAGGTAAGGAGGGGGATCTGTCAGCATTCTACACTATCATAACATGCAGCAACCTGAACAAACCTGGGCTACTGAACCTATAACTGTGCAATTAAGGTTTCTGGAGGGCAGCCTATTTCTGATCCCTTACAAGCCTGACTCAAGTAGGATCTGTTTCTCACTCTGCAAATGTGAAATACTACTACCAGTGTGTGCCTTTGGCTTTAGGACTTGGCACATAGTAAAGAAAGGATAAAGAAGTCACTGAGTGTTTTGTGATACTTTTGTATGAAAGCCTCTGCATAAGATACGGGTTATTTAATGAGTAATGTATTAAAAAACTTTAAAGTACAGTGTTTAATAAAGTAGAGTATTTACTTAATAAAGTATTTAAAGTGTTTAATAAAGCTTCATGGCAGACTCAAAAATGCATCTTTCTTCTCAACATGAAAGTGATAAGTTTCTGCTCTGAGTGATCTGCAATAGATACTTTGCAGTACAATGGAACTAGTCTGAATTTAGGTTGCTATTGTTCAGATCAGAATCTGGCCTTAAATTCTGAGGATAAAGAATACAGCTTTTTAAATTTTAACTTAAACCATTGCAGATAAAAAGCAGTCAACTCCTGTGATTTGTGATTTTGTGCATGTCCTCATTCAGGAATAAACCTCTCTACTGAGCTCTGGATAATATTTACTTTTTATGCAGCATTTCACAACAGATCTCACAAACGTTTCATAACAACATCCCATGACTGTTTGCACAGATTCATTCAGAGGTAGTGAGTTAGGTTAAAAAAACAACAACGTGGGTCACTTATATGAATGCTCTTTCCATGGAAAAAGATGTCAGACTTAATATAAACACATAGTTTCTGTCTTCTGCCTCATAAATTCTATCAACTGCACCTTTATCACATGATAGTCCTCACAGAAGCAATGTGTGATTATTTTAATTCTTTCTTCATAAAACTTCAGCCATTTGCAGCTTGTCCAGAATGCATCAATCTGATTGTTCACTTGTATAAGCGACCATAGCTACACTGTGCCTATCCCCAACTTTTTTTATACTGGTTGTCTATGAAGTAGATCAATTAATTTAAATTGGCTCTGTTAGTTTTAAATTCCTTAGCGGCTACCTACTCTGTAAGCTTTTTTACTGACAGTGGTCCTCATACTACAATTTGTTCAGTGTGGGCAAATCCTTATGTCGCTTCACCGGAGTTCTGTATGGACATGTGACTGCCCCTATGAAACAGGTTGCAGAATGAGGAACACAGTCTGCAGCCACACTGTGCACACTGTTCAGGGTCCCAGTATCACATCTGCAGTCAGGTCACGGTCATGCTTTTTGCTGTGCATGGCCCAACAGTGTGGACCACTCTCTGCACAGTCATCTGTTTTATTTTGTCCCAACCTACTTTTGAAAAAATCACCTTAAAACCATTTTTCTCCGCAAAGCAGTTTTGGAATGATCAGCCTTGATCCATATTTATACACACCTTCCACTCCTTTTCATATCCCCTTTTTTTAAGTTGGATCCTCTCATTTGTTTTAATGTGCTTATGTTTTCAGAGGGTGGTATTTTATATTCTGTACAGTGCCAAGAACATGGGCCAGATAGATGTATATGCAAAATAAATACAATAATTATAAATTACTAATGATCATAATACTAACAAGATTCTTTTGTTTCATATGGACATGTAACAAGGCAGGCCTTCTCCCCACCTCTCAAAAGACATAGTCTCTCTTCAGCAGTTTTATTGTCCAAAAAAACCAAAACCAGTTCTTCAGCTCACGCTGGCTTTTACTCACAGATACTTTTCCCCTTTACCTCTCAGGCTCTCACTGCCTCCTCTCCCAGGTGTGTCTGTCAGTTTTGCTGTTCCTGCTCATGTGTCCTGTTCCCTGAGCACAGCCACCCAGGGCTTTTCTCCCTGGAGGCCCTTTTTCTAAACAGTTCCTTTCAGATTCTCCCTGTCTCCCGTTAGGGGACTCTACCAGCCCTAATTCACCAGGTCTCTTCCTTTCCCAGGCCCAGGTACCCTCTTTTAAAGCCTAATCTGGATCATCTGACCCAGCACAAGGTGCACTGACCCTACTCCCTCTTAAAAGGCTAATGCCACCCTGTGACTGCACCCTAAACAGCTGTGATCACTGTGGCCTGACAAACCTGTTGCCAGCAATAGACTACATAAACTTATCAACGTTTTTTTCAACACATCAATATGAACAGTTGAAAAGTATTTGGCTCTTTTCCTAGTGTGGTCAAGATGATTTGTATAGTTATAGATACACAAATCATTAAGAATAAGCCAAAAGTATTTTGTTTTTGTTATTTTAAGACAGAAGACTTCAAATGCTATGTGTCAAGGACAGCGTTATTGAAGAGCTTCTGTAGAGCGCAGGATGAAAAACAAGTGAAGCATAAAGCCAAATTCTGAAATTGAGATCAAATTAAGGGCCTGATCCTGCATCCCCAAAACTGCATTGATTCCCTGAGTAACCAGTTCTGCTCCCACTGAAGTCAAAGAATTTCAGTTAACTTTGATAGTGCAGGATTGGGCCCCTAAGGAAGTAAGGGAAACATGGTTAGAGAATGTTAGGTTCAGAGACTGAAGAACAAAATAGGCAATAAACTTAACACAAAACAGAAAAGCATGAAACCGAAAATAGAGGCCTTAAAATATCAAAGCATTATAGTGGAGGATAATATCATCACTAACTCTGAAAGGTAAGGGAGGTTAGATGAATGCAATCTTTACTTTTAGCTGTTTTAACAGATACAATGCTCTTGTGTTTAAAAACAACTATTGTACCATATTCTGACCCCTTCTAAAATTGCCATGCAGTGTTCTGGCAGCCTTAGCTGAATACCTGGTGATTCCCCTAACTAGGGGAATCCTGAGTGACACAAACGTCATGCTGTTGGCATTATACCCATTCTAGTGTAAGGGTGTGGCCAGAGAAAAGGAGGTATGGCAAAAGTTCTGTTGTAATTTTGAGCATTTCTGTCAGCCACAATGGCCTGGTGTCTCAAGAATATCTTTCAGGGAATCTGATGTGGTCTGGGTTTTCATTTCATCAAATTATTTTTATTACAACAATATTTTCATTCAATATATTTTTGCTATGTAGTATTTGTTTGATGTTTGCTACAGACAAACAATTCAATGGAACAAGTGTTCAATATGACGAACAATTCTTGGAGGAAAGAAAAAGTAAAATGCGCAGAGACACTACTCAAAACTGTTCTTTTGTTCAAAGAAAATGTTAATGACACTTTTTCAGTGTTTTATGATAAAGCTCTTAAGAACACTAAATTGCTGGGAAATATGCACACATTGCTGTTGAGTCAGATTCTGACAGTACAGACATCTGTGCACTTTCTTTTTTAAATGTATTTTTCTCTGAGTATTTTGCAACCCTGAAAAAACAGGCACCCCAAAAGTGTTGTAAGCTTTTTATTCTGAAATAATTGCCCCCTCTAGGGACCCACAAAAGGTGTCTATAAGCCACTTTTGGAATTCCCTATCTACATAGGTTGAGCTGAGCATAGAGGTCCTGAGGATCTGGCCCAATAATTTTAATTCTGACTGATGTATAGAAACTCTGTGGAGGCAATTTGTCAACAATAGAAGGAATGAGATTGAATCTGAGAGGTTATGAGTCAGTAACTTTATATATAGGATGCACATCAATTACTCCTAGATAGGTACAATTCATCAAGGAATATGGTGAATTATTGATAGTTTAAAGATTTACAATATTTATTAATTACATCGAGTAAGGATATACTCATTCTTAAAATAATTGGAATTCAAATTCAATCATGAGTTTTTCAGACTGTAAAGTTTTTCTTTAAAATAAAAGATACATAGAGGGAATCAGATCCTGAATTCCTTGAATACCCAAACTAATGCAAGATCAAGCAATAAAGACTTGATTTCAGAAGGTGCTGAGTGAAAAGGTCGTACTATTCTAGTTCCATTAACAATCTTAAATAGAGTTACTATTAATACTTGTTAAATAGTTAGACAAGTGTTGTATTTGTTAAACATTAACAAAGTATGTGTTTAACATTAACTGTTTTAAAAAAAAAAGATGAATTAACATACTTTGGTAGGGTAACAAATATCATGCTTTGCGTTCCATTTGTAACATTTAAAATATATGGAAAACAAGACAGCTAAGGAATTTTCTCCCTTGGATTTTACTGTAGGTGCTTTTAAAAAAACAATTGAACGTTTTGGAAGGCTGGATGTTGTGGTTAATAATGCTGGAGTGAATAATGAAAAGGACTGGGAAAGCACTATACAAATTAATTTGGTAAGCATTATCTGTTTTAAAATGTTCATACTGTTTTACCTAAAGCTGAGATTTTCAAAGAGGCCTAAGGGAGTTAGGCACTCAACTCTAATTTAATTTTCCTGTTTGAAAATCCCAGCCTATAATGCTGATTACACCTAAGGTAAAGTTTAGGAAGAAATTATATGCTGTGGATTTGTGAGAGACTGTTTTTGGTTCATTGGTTTTTGTTTACACTCAACATGTATGTCCTCCTGGAGAACATCTAAAGAAACAAATTTACCATTTGAAAAGTGTGTTTCAAAAACAGTGCTTAAATCATGTTTAGACGCACCAGTGCTCTACAGTTAAGTCTCTTTCATGGATCATCATGCTTCTTCACATTAAAAGTCCTATGTACGCGCATACATATACACCCTACCTTCCAGTGACATGAGTGCCATTCATGGACAGTGTATGGCATGGCCCTACGTATACATACATGAGTCACTATAGATAATTATACTAGCACATAAGCAAGTATTTTAATTGTAATACTAATCTCTCATACTGATATATCTTAACAGTTAAGAATAAAATAAATCAATAATGCTATGACAATCATTAATTGTCCTGTAGCTGTACATTATTAATGTTAATGATTGCTAAATATTTACTGGTTATATAGAGTTATGGACTTTAGTTCCTTTTCTTTTCTCTACTTTTTCTGTGTTGTACATGCAGAGAAATAGTCTTCCCTTAAGACCCACACACCAGACCTTAAATCTAGTCTTTTGCTATTTGTACATACACATTTCCCACTGATTGTTCCATATATAGATGGAAAGCAGACTGCTGGAACTGGTAATCAGTCATACAACTCTGAAAAAAGAATAAATTAAAATATTATTGGTAATAACCATGTTTTATAGTAATAGTGTGGTTAAATTATTTTTATCCAAGTATATTACATTACGCTACTAGATTCTAGTGACTATCATAATGGCATGCAAGGCCTAATCCCGCAGACTATATGGTACCTGCAGCATACTGAACTATGAAAAGAGTGAAAAGTCATGGCTGCTGTTGCTGGTAGACAAGCCTATCCAAGGTAGCAGTTGTCTTGTAGCAGAGAGAAATAAATATATACAAAAAAGTTCTGTAGAAGTAAGTTTCTCATGGAATAGAAAGTTCATGAGCTCTCCGCCTCTCATACTTCACAACTCATTTCTCACATTCTTCACTCCAGTTGAATCTTTGCAGCTTGTAAACCTGGCTACAAATATAGATATGGAGATATATAGAATAATAACATTCCTGACGGATGAGGATCTTTGATCCCTGAAAAGCCATTATTTCAGGCTGAAAGCAACCACAACAAAAGTTATATTGGTCTACATTACCAACAAACCACTAATGTCATTAATTGTTTATTCTTTGCCTCTCTATATTAGATGTGTGAGAAAAATGTGTTATGGAGAGTGGATCTGTTTAAACCCTCCTAATGCTAATCAGTCAGAAGGTAACCTGGAATAAAAAGATAGTTTGAAATAGTAGTAAGCCTCTGAAAATTCCAAAGTGAACAAACATGTATGAAAATAGGAATGTTGTGCATAAAAGTTGGAGAATGAATCACTTATAAACAAGATCAACATAAAATAACTTATTGGCCCATATTTAAAACTAGAATATACACAATAGACCTACTTTAGTCTCAGTCTTCACTGGAGTCCATTTCTATGCAAATGATTAAGACACATCAACTGTTATTGAGGCTCAGCTGGCATACACATGAGAAATAAGTTGCCTGCTATTAAAAGATTTGTTTAATCTAAGGCTACAGATTTCATTTTCTAAAGGCATATATATATATGCTCCAAGTTCTTCACATATGAAATATTTTCACCATTACCCATGAGTTGGAGCACATTCTTTCAGCTCAAGAGCAGCTGTCCAGCTGAAACCCTGTAAATTCAGTGACTTTGCAAAAGAGGTCTTTCACACATGCATTCCTGGCTTCTCACATGACATGATGCCACAACTTGTTTGTTAATACATGACTACCATTCCAATGCCATCCCAACTTCCCATTGCCAAAGAATGTAAGTGGGGGTTCACTTCTTGGAGGTTCGCTTCTCAGTCACCATTTCTGGGTGGTTCTGTTTTCAAGCCACATAGCTTGGAGATCTGAACACCAAAAGAGCTGTCAGTCAGGAAGGACTTACTTTATGGCCTGACCTTTCAAATTCTGACTATCATTCCATTATTCAGGAAAGACCTGCTTCCATGTTAGGATTCAGTGCCCCTCTGTACATCACTCCCATGAACCCTAATGCCAAACATAGTAATTTGCACCTGCAAACAGGGCAGCAACAGGAAGTTTGGAAGAGGGGTTAATATAGAGTTTGCATGGGATTATAGCCATGAAAGATATTTTTATGTCAGTCTTCCAATGAAGGATAAATATGCAAAAAATAATTTCAATCATCATTTCTTAGGATAATGACTTTTTATACATGAGGATGTTTTAAATTAGATCAAAACACATTCGGTATGAAACAAAATTACATGGACACTCTGTTAGAATTTGGCAACTCACTAATAGAGCAAGATACGAGATCTAAAAGTACAGGGCTAGGTTATGGATTTTACAGCCAGAGGTGCACTGGAAAGGGTGAAGAGTGGCCATGCTAAAGCAGAAGTCGCAGAAGGATTGCTAGCTAGAAATATCTTCTGGGAGCCTGAGGGAGTGCATGCTGCTGGGCAGCTCTAGTGGCTAGTATAGGTGGAGAGCAAGGTCATTGCCCAACCTCACCACCTCCTTTCTTGTCTCATTTCATATGGTTAGTGTTGGCATTGGGACTCTTCAATGGATTGTATCTAATTCCTATATAGGGGAACTAGATGTTGATGGGGGAGACTCCTTGAGCCCTCTTTACTGATATGTTAATATCAAAAACAGATTAATCCACAGACATTTTGGTAGAAGTGGCAGCAGAAGTTATTTTGCATAATTTGAGTATGCTGATTCTGAAACAAATTTGCTGAAGCTACCTTTTAAATCATTGTGTCTCCAAAAGAGAAAACAAAAAAGTGTCCAAAAATGAAGTATTTCTACAGTTAGTCTTCTAGGCCCAGATTCACAAAGGGACTTAGATGTTACACCACCTGCCTTTTAGGCACCTAGTCCCTCTCCCCACCCCACCCAGTCCACACTGGAATCTACAAAGCCTGAGTTAAGCTACTAGGCTCCCTATACAATACATGGGGAGAGAAAAGTGCCTAAGAATGGGATCCACAAAAGCTAGCATGCTAAGTGAGGAGCTGCTTAAGTTAGCCAATGGCAGATGCCAATGAGAGGGATGTGTCCTAAGCCCTGCCCTGCTCAGGGACTGAGGTGCACATACCCAGGCTGGAGAAAGGTGTCTATTCTACAGCTGGGAACCCTCTCCTGGAGTCAGGCACCTAAGACATTTCTTGCAAAAGTGGCAATGATACAGGCTGAACTCCACACAAAGCAGTTGTGCAGGGAGGGAGCAAGGAGGAGATGCCTGCTCCTTATAACCTTTCACCCAGAATGCAGGAGACCCTGGTTCAATTCCCTCTTTGCCAGAGGTGAAGGGATTTGAACAGGTGAGTGCCCTCACTATCAGACTAAAGAGTCATTCTCACTCTCTCTGGCTCAATGTATAAATAATTAAATATGCAAAGTGGAACAGCTTAAACTGGAGAGATAGGGAGACTCACATCAGAATATCCCATAGCTCAGTGGCACTCACCTGTGAGGTGAGGAAACTCTGGTTCAAAATCTCATCTTCTAATCTGGCAAGGGGGAGAATTGAACCTCTTTGTGCCCTAATCCATGTGAGTTCCCTAACTTCAGGTCTAAAGGAGGCTGCCTCCTTTCCCCACTCCCTCCCATTTTGTGTGGAGTTAGGCATGCTCTAAGCCTAACTACTGGATCAGGCCCCACACACAATATAGGTGAGGAAATACCTCTCTTCACCTGGTTTGAGGATCACATTGGGGTTTAAGCACAAGATAAGTGTCTGGCCACCTAGCTGAGTCAGCAGTACATATGCCCAGAGGCAGAAATTTAGGCCTCTAAAGGGACTTCTACAGTGAAAATTAGGTGCCTACCAAGCAGGAGTTTTATGGATTTCAGTGGTACCTAAATCTGGGGGCCTTACTGACTTTTTTACTTTATGTAGTAAAGTATAGTCAGTACCAATTAAGTCTGTGCCCTGCAGAAGCTTTCAAGCCCTTCAGGATGGATGCCACTGAATTCCAATGTGTTCCTGACAAAAATATCAGGGAAAGTAGACTTTTAAATGATATGGACTGTACTATAGCGAGTTCTAGAAAGCTCATACTATAGGTGCAAAATCAATTATGATTTTGAAAAAAAACAGATCAGCATGAAAAACAGACTAACATCACATCTACAGTTTAAATTACATTCTTGTTCTCTTTGATTCCTACAAGTCTATCCACACTAGTTTTTGCACCAGACTGGTCTGTCTCAATACAGGCTCAGCTGAGATCCCAGGATAGGGTTCCCAGCTTAAATCTTATTTAATAAACTTACTTTCTTTTCCATGGCACTGTAATCAAATACCATTTTTAACATACTGAACTATATATATATATATAAATAACTCCATCCACTCCTGTTTCAAGCTCTTATGAATCATGCTAGGAGATTAACCGCCAGGATATTTTGCACTGTGAACTGATGACGGTAGCTCACAAGAAGAAATGATGAACCAACAGATTGGTGCAGAGTCAGTATAGACAGACACACATGGTCTGAGTTTAAAAAACAGCCTGTAATTATGCCTTCACACAATTGACTGTGCCTTTATTTTTATGCTAGCAGTTAACTCAGAGTATAAATGATTGTAGTTGGCCATCTAACTACCTAATTTGGAGATACAAAATCAAGTAGTCAGACAGATAACTATCATTTGTGTCCACAATTAATTGTGCACATAAAAATAAGGATGCATTTAATCATGGTCATAACAATTTGCCAGTAAGTTTAGAGGCTTGATTGGGGTCCATTTAGAAATTTTGCTCAATAAATGCAGACACTGATTATCCGTCAGCCATAAGTCTTCAAGATATTTAATTTTGCCTTATGATAGAGGAAGAGGCAACGGTTGTTGGTGTGAGCAAACCTGCTTATGTAAAGACATTTGGTGATCTAATTGATCAAATTACATCTTTGTTATCGCTGTACACTAAAGCAGATATCTTTTATATGTGTTTTACTAAGAGGAATTTATCAAGATATGCAATAGGCAGATGCATCAGAACCACACAACTAATTGATATGTCATAGAAGGAGGGACAGTATGTACCCTCATTCCAAAATTGGTTAAACTTCCTAGGATTACTCAAAATTAAAGTAGACTGAGACTTTGCCATGTTATCATCTGAAGAGATACTTACCATACTTAATAAGGATGCTGTATTTGTAATGAATTTTTTTTTCTGATGAACAAGAGATGTCATCACAAAGTTCTATCACTTCTCAGTACAATGAATAAAGACAAAACATTAGCACTTTCAGGTCAGTTGTTTCTTCAAGACACGCTAATTAAAGCCTTCTTCAAGAAACTGCCACCTGGATCTGAGACATCACTTCCATGCCCTAACAAGGTACATTACTGGGCACAATATGCCAGAACATAACGTGATCTCCATGGAAGGCTCTTTACAGTTAAATCAAAAAATTCACTAGTTTAGAGGTAGGCAAAGTCCCTGTGGAGACAAAAAGCAAAGAGGTTTAAGTGCAAAACGTATGCGATATGTCATGTGCAGTGTATGAATATGATGTTTCAAATCTAGTTCCTAAAACATAGATAACCAGATACTTTGCCGTGCACTTTCACGTAAGACAGGTTTGCTACCAGGCAATGATCTGGATGCAAGTTCTCTTCCCTATACCAGACTTCTAGCATCAATTATAATACTGTATGTTGAAAGTGAAATGAATAGTTTACAGTTTGATGGCTCATAGATTAACTAATGTTTCATTCTCAAAAGCATTAAACTCATCCACAAAACCATATTTTAAAATGGAAAAACTATTTAAAATTATAAGCAGGATACATTAACTATGATTACTTGTTAAAACTGGAATCATGTACTTTATTTTCTTTCTTTGACATCATTTTCAGTTTAAGCAGCCAACAATTTATTTAACAAAAATCATATATTTTAACAAAACAACACTGAGCAAATAGAAACACTGGAACTGCCACACTGGATCAAACTATTGACTGTCATATCAAGTACTCGAATGGTAGCCAGCATTGTGTGCTTAACAGGAAGTGGAATAAAACTCTATAATACACTCAGGCAATTGTGGAATGTTGTATATAAGATGAACAGGGATGAGTAAGAGTGTTGACTAATGGTTTGATCAAGAATTTGGAGCTGGGAATCCTGGCTTATCTTTTCAATTTTGATATTCATTTGTTATGTGACTTTGGGTATGTCACTTATCTAATTTCTTTCTGTAAGGTGTTTCTAGAGCACCCATTACCATAGTTTCTGAGCACCAGGATGTAAACTCCCTTTGCTTCAATTTATCTTCATCTTTGAGAGTAAAGGCAAGAAGCTTGATCTAGATGTAGAAAGAGTGGCAGCCAATGAAAAGATTCCTGTGGCAGTGAATTCCATAGATTAACTCTACTCAGTGCAACTGTTTCCCTTTTAATAGTTCTACAAAGACTTTTTTACTTTAACTGGAAAAAAAGAAAAAAAAAACCACCCAACACTAAGGGTTAAATCATTTCCCTCTGAAGTCAACAAAAATAGCTACATTGATTTCAATTACAGTTGTATTGAGCTTCAGTCATCTTGACAGAAAAAGTGCTTTGTTTTGGAGTACTGAGTTAGGGAGTCTAATAACGATTCAACTCTCTCAACATACATGATATGTGAGTAGGGAATGCCAACATAAGCTTGCCACTGTACAATTTTTGGATCTTTATTCAACCTCTAGACACGTCAGCTTCCCTTTGAAGACATAGTCATAGCCACAAATACATTACGCATGTAAAGCTGTACGTTGTCTTGGGCTAGAAAAGACCCATAAAATATCATAAAAAGTGATTACATGTGTTAACCTCAAATTTATGAATCATTCTGGTAGGAAAATAATGTTTGTTCATTACTTTAAATTATGGATAGTAGACTCTTAATATTTTTAGTTACCATGCATATTAAACATTAATTCACTTTTCTGACTTGTGAGAACAAGAGTTATGAGCAGTATTATATAATGCTACTTTATAATAATTAGACAAGAGCATAAACAAATAAGATAAAGAGGCCAGGGCTGTAATAAAATGTTCAGCTGAAATATTTGCCATTAAAAAGAAATCTTAAAATTAATTTATCACCACTTTTAATTTTTAATATTTTAGAATATATAGTTATCCTTTTCTGAACATTTCTAAACTTAATTAACTAAGAAAAAGTGTGTGTATGTTTGGGAGGAGAAGGAAGTCTAAGAGGGGAAGGAAGAAACCTGATGCCTTACTCCACTAAAGATTTGAAAACTAATTTAGTCAGATTTCTTGAAAAATATATATTTAGGAATTCTTGTTCCCATATTTCACTGCATGTTTTACATATATTTCACTGGCAGCATTAGAAAGCTCAAATATTGCAGTTGCCTAAGAACAGTTATTAGAAAGAGGCAAAATTTAAATACATACATAGAATTTGTTCAGGCATGTAAGAGTCTCATTATTACTGGGCAGAACTTGAGAGGCTAGCAGACATCAGTAGATCGGTCATTTTACATTTTTTTTCGTCTCATTTATATAAACTATTTATACAAAGGTAAAAATTGTCTGAGAATTGAGATTGGTGAAGTTTTCTCCATTTCTAAATTGAAGCCTGGTTAGTGTCACAGTCACTCAGGGCTTGATCCTATAAAGAACTTAAATAGCTTGGTCCTGCAGATAGAAGAATGGAATAGTGCTTATCTAACTCTTGATCATATGAGCTACAAAAAAAAATAAGCCACTTTGCTCAGTAACTTTGTGGATCTGCAGTTTAAAGAGGTGTAACTGATAGCATTGACAGAATATTTGATTCAGTCTCTAGTTCTGGGGTTTCCCTTAACCTATTTACACCCTGGTGCAGAATGTATTTAATAATAAATACAGTCCCTTGAAGGCAACTGGGTTATTATTTTCAAGGAAAATCAAAATTTACTGGTCATTTAAATGCCTTTAAATCCTCAAGTTACAGACTCCACTTCACCAAATGACATTTATGGGGGCAGGAGAGGGAGCTCCCCTCACTTTGACATTCATATGCTTCCTGTCTTATGAGTCAGGGTTTTGCTGGGTGTATTTCAATGAAGCATGTCACAGCTTTGCCCATTCATCAATCCTGACAGATTCTGTCTACTTAAGATACTTATATGGCCCCCCATTACTGTAGTAGTTAAACACCTCACACTCTAACATATTTATCCTTACAACACCCTTGTGAGCTAGGAAAGTGCTATTATTCCCCAGATGGAGAACTGAGGCACAGAGAGACTAAGTGACTTGCCCAATGCCACACATCTAGGGTGGAGTAGGGAATTGAATTCCTGTTTCCCAAGACCCAGGCTACCACCCTAACCATTGGCTCTCTCTTTGGGGGACTATTTTAGACCCATTGCCCAGCTCTGTGGGAGCTGGAATCACGGAGGCCGTCTCCAGACTCGGCTCTGCCATTGTTGTTGGCCCTGCTATTGCTTCTCTTCCCAAAGCCTCAGCTCTACTAAAAAATCCCAACTTCACACAGACAGCACAAGGTACTCTACCACCTCCCCATCCACCCATACATTCATCCTATAAACTCTATGCTCTGAGGTCTTCTGACTGGAAACGAGGATGAGATGTTCTACTAGAATACACCCCTAGCTGCTATGATCTCTCCCACTTCCTGTTAAATCTTCCAGTTCCCCAGGAGATTCAAGCATGCAAGAAAAACAGGAGACTTGGCAGGTCAGCCATTTCCCAGTTACTGCTAAAGATTCTGAGTTTAGAATGCCACCCATGGCCCAGCATTCATAGAGTCATAGACTTCAAGGTCAGAAGGGACCATTATGACTGTCTAGCCTGACCTCCTGCACAACGCAGGCCGAGAATCTCACCCACCACCTCCTGCAACAAACCCCTAACCTATGTCTGAGCCATTGAAGTCCTCAAATCAAGGTTTAAAGACTTCAAGGTGCAGAGAATCCTCCAGCAAATGACCAGGCAAAAAAAAAAAAACAAAAAAAAAAAAAAAAAAAAAAAAAACAGGGCCTCTGCCAATCTGCCCTGGAGGAAAATTCCTTCCCAACCCCAAATATGGCGATCAGCTAAACCCTGAGCATGTGGGCAAGACTCACCAACCAGACACCCAGGAAAGAATTCTCTGTAGTAACTCAGATCCCACCCCATCTAACATCCCCTCACAGGCCATTGGGCATAATAACCGCTAATAGTCAAAGATCAATTAATTGCCAAAATCAATCTATCAAGCTTAGTCTTGAAGCCAGATATGTCTTTTGCCCCCACTGCTTCCCTTGGAAGGCTGTTCCGGAACTTCACTCCTCTGATGGTTAGAAACCTTCATCTAACCAATTCATAAATTCAAACCAATGCATAAATAAAAACTCCAGTGGGCTGACTTCAGCTGCAATTTCTCTCCCCTCTTCTGAAAGCTAGAATAGTGTCAAGTGTTTGGAACCCTTATTAATAAAAAATACTTTTAAGAACTACACATCACACTGGGGATTGTGGAAGGAATCTTGAATTAATGCTCTCATCAATTCAAATATCCTAGCCAAATGCAAGACAAAGATTATTTTACAGACCTGGTTGAGCTCCTTAGTGTACGGTCACCAGTCTGTTGTAGTGGGACCCAGCCACACTTTCAGGTGCTGACCTCCTTTCTAGCACCTCTCCTTGTGATGTGGGACTCCACAGCCCAACTGCCTTAGGCCCTGAAACCAGGGCTGAACCCTCCCGAGCTTCCCCAGTCACTTATGCAGACTCCACTCCCATGGGTGCACTGGATTATAGTTTAACTCTTTGAGGACCACGTGCCAGATAAAGTAAGGAACAGTCTTTGCACAGGGGTTTCTAAGAGACAATAAGTTTTACTTTTAAAGCATACAAGAATTACAGATCTTTAGAAAAAACAACAAAAAAGTCTATATAATATTTCCATGCTCACCCCTTCTTGTGAGCCCTTTGGCCCACTCCATCTGTCAGGCAAGTAGGCCACTCCTGGCCTTTGCCTGCAGCAGTCCTTCAGTTTTTGGTCTATGGTCAGCTAGTAAAAGTAAGAGTGAGAGAGAGAGATCCTTTCCTTAAATATGGTTTCCAATCCTTTGCTATGCAACTCCCAGACCAGCTTCAAAGCTGCAGTCAGGTGGTTAAAGTCCCACCTTCCCCTGGAGACAAAGTGGGAAACCAAATCTTTTATCCAATCAATTGTTCTGACCACCACCATTGATAACTCATGTTAGTTGCTTCAAGAAGGTGCCAGGCATGCAATAAGTTTCCGTATTCTCTCTCCAGCCAGTCACATCTACACATTCAAAATGCAAGTTACAATCTTCAAAATGGTGATTACATCAAAGGAAAGTCACAATTTCATAGCCTTGTGCTTGACTGATGAAATGAACCCTTTTTCTTTTTTTTTAAATGATGCTTTCTGAAAAAAATTAAATGGCATAGGCAAAGATTTAGATCCTTTCTGGAATCAAGCCAACAGCCTAATAGTTAATAAGAGAGAAATCACCCTTGCAATTCAGTAGCTCACTAGTACTCTCCCATAGTAAGTCAATGCTCCAGATAGGATCAGGCCCATGAAGAGAAAACTATTTATTTTAAAGTGATTGTGATTGCCCCCATTGAAATCAATTACAGCAGGATCAGACCATATGCATAAAAAGAAATCTGCAAGCTCTGAAAATAATCATATCTGTGACTCACATTCCATTGTGGATCATGGAAGAACACATAAGAAAAAGGCATGCAGATTTACCTCAGTAATTGTACATTAAGCATGTGATCTTACTGGTTTATGGACCCTCAGTTTATGCTAACAGTGACTAATGTTGAAGCAAATGCTACACTGAGAGGCAAGTTGTTTATAGTGTAATGAGAAACTGTTTAAACCCTGCTTCCTAGAATGTAGTATTGAAGCCCAAACCCTGACAGGATCAAGCCTCCCCCCGCACACACCCCGCCCTGGAGAACAGCAACATGTTGTTTTCCCCCCTCAGCTGACTTATGCAGTGCAGGTCTTACAAGCAGCATTTAGTTTCAAGCCTCACAGGTACCTCATGCATTATTCATTTATTTTATGTATAGCTCATGAAGTATGATGGCAATCAAGCAACAAAGAAAATATGAAAGTCAAACAACCAAGGTTCAAATTCCAGTTCTCCAGTAACTTGCTTTATGAACTTGCCCAAATCAATTGTTTTCTCTTAACATAGGGTAGATTGTTTTTGACACTTATATAAAAAGTGTCAGGAGAGGTAAGGAGATAAAGGGGTCTATACATTTTTCCAAACACATCAGTTGCCTTTTCATCTTTGTAACAATGTAATAGTCATCTCCAGTGTTACAGGAATGCAGGAAATCATTTCTCAACATGAAATACTAGCTTTTCTAGGTAAGAAGGTGTGGTGTTTTACTGCTACAAGGAGATAGAGCAATAAGATTGAATCCCTGTATCATTAGAAATGCCTTATATATTGAGTTAATAGTAAACAAATAGAATAGCTGATAATGAGGTTTGAAGTAGTCAGTGAAAATGAACACATTTTTGCACTGGTGCATATAGATCATACTAGGAAGTTCATAATGATATAGAAATAGCATGTGCATTTGAATTAAAGGTGATAAGTATGTCAACGTGTCTAAGTGTTACACAACGTTGAATAGGCATTTTGCTAGAGCCAGGAGAAATGTGTCAGGCTTTGCTTAGATACAGCATGTCAGAATATTTTCTGTTTATCATATAGCTAAAACTATAAAGCCACTGGAGGGGAAGAAGATTACAAGAGGAGGCTAAGAGTTTGTAACTTTTGTTTTTGAACTTGTCATTTACACATAAATGACCAGTCAGCATGTTAACTAGGGTCATTAGTCATAATATATGGTAGGGATTTGAGTCCTCCAACAGCTACATTGAGGTGTTTTGCCTCAGTGTGCAATTATTTACTTTGCAAAATAATGGCATGCTGTCAGGGATTTACTTTTGTCTTTATTAGCTTTGGTATGCATGAAGTACTCTCATCCAATTCTATCATTGGGATTGCAGAGGTAAACTAATATTACATTAAGACAAATTTCTACACTCATGATTATAACTTTGCTGGACAGTAGCATGGTAAATACGCTTTCTATTGGCAGCTGGTGGAGTGCAATTGTTTTTATTGGCAGTATACTCAGACCTGTGATAGTGTAATGATGAGTGTCCTCATTATTCATTATAAATCAATGTGTATATTTAAGTAAGAAAACTATCACCACCACTATGGAGATGGTGGGTTTTGCTGGCAAGCAGTGAGGTTACTTTCAGAGCTGCTACCGATAGTGGGTCTTGGTAGGGGACAAGTGCTGATGTTTCAGCTTTGTTAATTTTCACTTTACCTGCATTTAATAACTGTTCGGTTTCTAATTTGAAAAGTTTGCTGTTCTTTGTTGTTGAAATTTTCATGCAGAATATCCAAGCTGCTGACTACAATTGTAAATGGATTATTTATCACAAGTCACTTCTTCAAGGGCAACTGTAAAAGGGTTTGCGCCGGGGCTCGACCCTTCAGGACAGGAGGGGAGCCACACCGACTCCCTACTGCACGAATTAAATAGTCCGTTAGCTCAGGACTCAGCCCCGCTGGTCCAGGGGGCTGAGGAAACCACAGTCAAGAACCCAGGCCCTCTGGAACAGGGGCTGGGCAGGCAGGCAGTCACTAAGCTCAGGCCCTCGGTAGCAGGGGCTGAGCACAAGCAGTCAATAAGCTCAGGCCTCTGTAGCAGGGGCTGAGCACACAGGCAGTTTAGGAGCTCTGGCCCTGGGTCAGGGCGGAGCACAAACAGGCAATTGGCCTAGGCAGGTAAGGGGCTCAGGTTCCTACCTGCGTTGGGTGAGGGGGAAGCCTGCCACCCGTGTGTAGGGGTGGCAGGGGGGGGACACAGGCCCACCCACTCCACTGTGTCCCAGCCCGGGGCCCTAGCAGCGATTAGTGTCGCTGCCGGTCAGTGGGGTATCCTGACCGAAACACACTGCCATGGGCTCATAGGCCTCTGTAGCCTGACTGGGGTCGGCTACCCCCGGGCTACTTCCATTTTCCCCCTCAGGGCCTACCTCGTCTGTGGCATCGGCTGCGGTCCAGTCCATCAGTGGGGACTCCTCTCGGCCGGGGCTTGGCGGCAGGTCTGGTAGCTCTGTAGGGAAATCCGGCCACTGATCCTCGGGCGGTTCCTCCGGATAACAACAGGGCGGGAAGGATTCTGGCGGGGCCTCCCCTTCAGGGTTGCTGTGGGGGAGTTCCACGGGCGCCTCCCAGCGACGGGAGCGGACGGGCTCCGGCGGCTCCTCTTCGTAATGGGCTCGGGGCAGCTCCGGCCAGCTAGGGCATCCACCTCGGGCTTCCGAGGTATCCTGGCGGGGAGCTCCCGACCGCACGTCTGCTCCCTGCGGTGGCCGGCGCCTGACTGAGCTCTGGCTGCTGGCCTTTATACTTCCTGTCCCGCCCCTTGACTTCCGGGGGGCGGGGACAGGTGGCGGTGGCTCCGCCCACTTGGGTGTTTGTGCCGGGGCTCCCTCTTCAGGACAGGAGGGGAGCCACACCGACTCACTACAGCAACATACTTTATCTTTTGACATGATTTCTGCTGCATGTAGTGGATTAGCAGATATACATTAAAGCAATTGGAACAAATACAGGTTTTTAGTGAAAATTCAGATAAATGCATTAATTTAAGAATTATCAGTAATTAAGAGTAAGGGTCAACATTTCTTTCTCAAAGTATGTAATAAGAATTACCAAACCAGAAGGCACTTCTCTCCTCACATGCTCCCATTAGTCCTACATCAGTGCACTGAAGGTCATATTACAGAAAAATATTTATACTTGGCTGGCTTGGAGGTAATTTCAGAAATATCCTTTTGCCTTATTATCCAAAACTGGAAGCTATGTTGTACAGAAATGTGAAGGTTGTTCTTTGGCTGTTTGGCTTGCCATCAACCATATTTTATAGTATCATGAAGTAATATCTGGGAGACTTTCCTCCAAAACGCAACCGAAGTGTTTCTGGCTGATACCAAAAGTGGGAGTTCAAAGTTGCATTTCATAAGGGATGAAGTATGAGGGGAGCATTAGGCTGTAGAGTGACATACACCTCTACCCCAATATAACGCGACCCGATATAATACGAATTTGGATATAACGCGGTAAAGCAGTGCTCCGGGGGGCGGGGCTGCGCACTCTGGCGGATCAAAGCAAGTTTGATATAAGGCGGTTTCACCTATAATGCGGTAAGATTTTTTGGCTCCCGAGGACAGCGTTATATCGAGGTAAAGGTGTACCAGCAATAGTGGAGAGTACAACACAAAGGCGAAACAAATACTCTCTCTATTTAAAGCACATGCTTTTCTGCAAGGAGTTTCTTTTTCTGGCCTACTTACAGGATGTGTCTTCATTGCAGCGTTAACTTGAGTAATCAGCACCTGGGTGTGAGCCCCTGGGTTGGCTTATCCCAGGTGTGAGCAGCCACAATGCAAAGCCATACTCCCAGTGTTTTCACTCAGCTGCATCCACTCTGGTGCTGCACTCACTTGTGTGCATCACTAGGACTTGTGGGGGCAGTATCCCATGGTTATTTGTGTTAGTCAGCTGAGACACCCTGATTCTTTCCCAGTGAATTGTGGGACAATTTCTCTGTCATTCTGGTCACATGCAGGGAATTGTGGGAAGGCATTGGAAGACCATCAGCACTCGAGTGGCTTAGCCTTTGTCCACATTTCAAAATGAGTGGGCTACCAACCCAAGTGTGAGCAGCATTCTGAGTGGGCTTCTTCCCCCAAATGGGGCATCTAGCTCAGGTGTAAAGCCCCATTACACATAGGGGAGGGGTTGTTGTCTGTGGATGTGAGCCAGGTTAGTGACAACACTTGAGTCAGAGCCTAAGTTAACTCTGCAGTGAAGACAAGCCCTCACATTTAGGATCGAGATTTTCCTCAGCTTGGTCTAAAGGCAAGAGTCACTTCCAAACACTTGCTGGCTTGCTTCAGCCAAGAGAAATATTAATAGTATTAATTTAATCTAGGAAGATTTGCAATCTGGTGATGTTAATAAAGCAGTCAGCTATTTAGGGTCTCCCTGCCGTATGGTTGGGACTTGGTCTGGAAGTCACCTGGCTCTATTACTTCCTTGAAGTAGGGAAGGAAGGGATGGGGGGGGAGGAAGAGCACTTCCTCAAAAAGTCCCAAGCTATTTCCCTTTCCTATTTGTTTATTTCATTTAATTATCCCAGGTGGGATTCTCCCTTTCCACCCTGTAGGTGGAGCAGCTTCTCTAGGACAGGATAGGTCCTCTATCTGATTCTCTATGGGTAGGGCCCTACCAAATTCATGGCTGTGAAAAAAGCGTAACGGACCATGAAATCTGGTCTCCCCCATGAAATCTGTATAGTATAGGGTAAAAGTACACAAAAGACCAGATTTCATGGGGGAGACCAGATTTCATGGTCCGTTTCGCTTTTTTCACGGCCATGAATTTGGTAGGGGAAAAAAATCAATTATTTTATACTTGAGTGCCTCACATGCTCCTGGGCACTGTAAAAAGTACGTATGATAGAATACAAGACTTGATCCTGCAGTCTTCTCACATGGCAAAACTCCTATTAAAGTGAACCAGAGTTTTTCCTGTATAAGTATAGCAGGATCTGGATCATGATTTCTACATGACATTTTATAGTGCACGGCTAAATATATCTACTGCATTTAGTGTTTATAGCTGAAGAATAAAAACATATACAAATACCTCACCTTTAAAATCATTCCAGTTTGGTATTTGTAATTTAGATAACATTACTGAACTAGTACAAAGTAGTTAATGTTCTCATATTTTAAGAGGTCCCCCCCCCCAATTTAACTGGCCACTCCTTACAACAGGTTTAGTCAGAGGCTGACTGGTTTTGACTTTACATTTCTATTATTTTGGGGGCTTTCCATCCTCCCCATTTACAGCTAGTTGTGAAAACCTTACCTGCTCAGCACTCTCAATGAATTCACTAGGAGTTACATATGTAGAGGGATTGCAGGACTGGCTGCTTCGTCGTTTGAACTTCTTAATTTAAGTGGGGTCCTGTAAAGAGTGCTAGACACAAATAATATTTATAAAACGTCTCATTTAAAAAGTGAAATAATCTTCCTCACTATAAGGCATCCCTTTTGTTTGACTAACTAAATGGAATTGGGAAAATGAAAAATCACCTAAGTTAGGATTCAATTTTAGGAAAAACTGGAGGTCAAAGGGAGATCTAGACAAAAGTCGGCATTTTTATTGTATTTAATTAAAAGGAAATAGTTCTAAAACTTATCACTAAAGCAGTAATGGTGAAGTTCTGTACTGGCATGGGCAGTTCTTCAACTGGGACCTTATCCTGGAACTCTTCTACAAGTTTAAGTGACTTCTGACTGCAAGAGGAGTGCAGTAACGGATCTCAGTGAGACAGAATTAGGCAAGGCCTGAGTGTATCAGTTTTCCTTCCCTCCAATCCCTCTGGAAAAAGCAAACACTCTCCCATGCAGCCTGTAACTAGCTTATATAAAACATTATACCATCACCATCCTTTTGTTTATATATTTTTATGTTTTACCTTATAGATCTTCTTTGGGTCTCCCAGTATGCCTTGTTCTTTGATCCTTGAACGTATAGTCTTTTGGGACGGATCTTCTCCTATAGAAGCCAATGGTAAAACTTCCATTGACTTTAATGGAAGAGAATGAGGACTTTAAATTCTGAATTTTTCAGGACAGGGACTATGTCACTGAGCCAAATCCTGGAATGTGCTAAACATATGAAACTCCCATTGGACCAGGGCTCAGGACCTCTCGAGGATTCAGTCAGTTACTTGTATATTCTTCAATGCAAAACACACCATCTGTGCATAAAAAAATAATAGTAATGAATCCCAAGTCCAAAGAAAAGTTTAATTTATTGATCACTTTCATTCGCAAGCGAAACACTTGTATAGCATATCAATAATTAAGCATAGTTTGTTTCAGCGCTGTTATTGTTATGTCAACTGCAGCAGTTCTTCTTTAATGCTACCCACTGTGAGTTATCTATGTTATAACTTAAAATTATAAATAAAAGCCTCACTGCTCAAGAAGAAGAAAAAAGGAAATAAATTCTAAATTTGTCCCCTTTATATTTCATATATCAGACTTCTGTGATCAGAGGAACATACATTGGTCTGGAATACATGAGAAAAGGAAATGGAGGGGTAATTATTAATATATCATCTCTGGCAGGTAAGAAAATCTTATATCTAAATCCTTGCTGGTACTTTTTAAAATAAATTAATCCATATTTATTCCTTATTCTTTTCTTCTTTTTTCATGATCTTTTTGTTGTTTCTTCATACTTGTACATCATCTACTTATCTTGCAGTGACCTCCACAATGAATAGAGAAGGGCTACTATTTTTCCCAGCCGAGTTGGGCTATGTAATTGTACACTCAGTAATTTCCTGCACTATTAGTCTCAGATCCCACAATGATGCGTATGGTATAAATATCTAATTTTTTAATCTTCCCTTCAAGGTTACCAAATGATTGTAGATTAAGTGAACATCAGCTAAGCTTAATTCATGATACTTCACTAATATTTTATCTTGCAAAGCCAAAAATGGTATTTGAAGCATACTGTGTGTATGAAAGGATAGTCTTCAATATTTATAGACCCAAAGAGGAAACATTTACATTCTGAGTTTTTTTTCCAAACTGTTTAATTTTTGTAGCATAAATAGATCAATGGGAATTAAATTTAGAGGGCAGGGAAGTACCAGAAAATCCTCTATAATGGGCCAAAAATCCATGAGCGAGAGGGAAGCTGAGCAAAAGAAGCTGTCTCTCTCCTTCCTCTAACCCTTTGGTAGCCCCATTAGGTTGTACTAGCACGGTTGATACTAAAGGGAGTGGCTGGATGAGAAGTGGTCCTCCTCGCATCATCCTTTAGCAGACATGTGGGGAATACTTGCAGGAATTAATAGCGACCCTGTGAGCATTGATTCCAGCCCAGTCCCACTTAATACTTTCAAACCATGTGGTGAGAACTTGAGGGTAAGAAAACAATCTTGTCTTTTATATATAGATTGTAAACTATTTTGGACAGGGACTGTCTTTTTGTTGCGATTGTACAGCATCTAGTACAATGAGATCCTGGTCTGTAACTAGGGGTCCTAGGAGCTACTGCAACACAAATAATTAAATGAGGAGGCACTGAGTATAGAGTAGAGGAGGAGGAGGTACTGAGTGAGTATAGGGAGTAGTGTGATTGGATACCCCGAGTTCCCCTGCATATCAGGATATCTGCAAGCCGAGAAAACCAAGTCACCCCAATTATATTATGCATTGGAGCTTTGTGACTTTAAACTCAGTTTTACACACACACACACACACACACACACACACACACACAGCCTCACATGAGTTTTTCCATTAAATGTCTTCAGGTAGCCCTAACTCAGCATTGATAATACAGCCTGATCCAATGCCTATTGAAGTCAATGAGATTTTTTCCATCAATTGCAACAAATGTTGGATCAGGCCCAAAATATCAACTGCTTTTGTAACACAAGGAACCATCAGCGCTAGTGAAAGATTAAACAGTTTCACACAGTATATAAACATATAAAAAAGAGGGCAAAGGTAGAGTACTGCATTGTGGGGCCTGAGTCAGCAGTACCGATATGAGTCTTGCCTCCAGGCTTGCAGGATCTGAACTTTTCCTAGTGCATTACAACATGATTTGATTTTTAACATCTAGTAACGCAGCCCTCTCAGGTTTTAATAAGCTTTAACAAATGTCTTTTTAATTAATCTATTAAAGTTTTATTTATTTACTTTTACATTTTTTTAAATGTGATCATTGTGCTCTAATGGTTATGACTATCTCTTTAAAAAACAAAGTGTACTTTGCTTTCTTTACTTTTACATAGCATGAGTTTAGCAATTGTTTCCAAGGGCATCAGAAAAAGCAGATTATAAGAGTTGACACAGGCTTTTTTTATTCCTATTTGTATATTGTGATTATACTTTCTTTTCTAAGACTCTAATCCTGCAGTGACTGCACACATAAAACTCCCCATTAAGTAGTTGTTTAGCACTCACTAGAGTGAGTTTCTGGTTTGTTTGTTTGTTTTTCCAGTTTTTTCAGCAAACTTAGCTTCTGTTGACCATTAACAAACCTGTTTCTCTATCTCTTTTGTTTTTCTTTTCAATTCTCTGTAAGTATGTTTTCATCAGACAGGCTCCACACATAGCAAACCTCTGTCTCACATTGTGTGCAATAAGAATAGTCATTTAATGCTTATATAACATTCTATGTTCAACGTCCTGTACACACACTAACTAATTAGGCTTTAGTTCTATTGGAGTTTTGCCACTGATTTTAATTAGAGAAGGTTCAAATCCTAGAGCTCAGTCCTGCAAGGTGAAGTCAATGGTACTACTCACATTCTTTACAGTAAGTGCTTTGCTGGATTGGGGCCAGAGTGCCTTGTTCCATACCACCCCTCTGTGAGGTAGGTATGAGTTAGGAAATAGAGGCAGCAAAAGACTGATTTGCCTAAGGCCACACAGCAAGTTTTTGGCACAAGAGGGATTAGAACTGAAAAGTACCTGACTACTAACCCTCTGCTTATCCCTGAGCATGCTGCCTCTCAAGGCTATAAAGCTTCTGATAACTTTCAAAGGAGTTATGCAGTCATATAAAAAGAGGAAGTTATACCACTAAGCCTCTGAGACAATGGGAGTTTTGTGTGTGTAGTTGCAGAACTGGCCTCATAGAAGAGAGCTTGCCACAGGTTTCTAAATGAATGCATTATCATAAATATCACTTGACATTTAAGGAGAGTAAGACAGGTTAACCCCTCTTGTAGGATACTGTTAGAGTATAGTTTTGAGGGTTGTGATTTCTGTATAAATTGGTTTTATATCCACATAGAGAAAATTGAAACAATGTTAAGTGTAACTGCTAAGGTTGACAACAAAAACTGAAGAGGATGGTTGGGTGGGTTTCTGTTGTTGGCTGGGTTTTTGTTGTTTTGTAATTTTGGCAGATGTTATGTTTTCATGAAGCTATAGTATAAACTAGGCCCTTTGAGCCATCTGGATTCTGAAAGGAAAAAGCAAAATAATTTATAGAGGACTTAAAAGTAGGTACAATAATTAGTGTAAGAACATACTGACTTGTTAGAGTCCTAGAATAGAACGTTAGAAGGGACCACCAGATCATCCAGTCTGACTTCCTGTATATCACAAGCCACCAACACCACCCAGCAGCACCCACACACTAAACCCAACAACCAAAATGAGACCAATGTATTACAGCATACAGGAGACTAGACTATTATGTGCCACAGGCAGTGAACAGGAGAGATCAAGGTGCACCCGTGCCTGAGGCGCTTGCAATAGAAGGGAAATGATTAAGTGAGGTATACGCAGATGATCCCTGCAAGTGAGCCACACTCCAGGGTGCAGGGTCCACAAGTTGCCAACATGGTGCTTTTTCCATAGGATGTTTCTCCAGAAGACAATGCATTGGGTATTTCAGAAAGCACACAAATGTAGGCCCCGATCCTGCAAACATTTACACATGCTGAACTTTGCTATCATAAAGTGATTTCAATGGAAGACTCATGGAAGTAAAGTTAAACATGTATGTGTGTGGTTGCAGTAGTGGGATTTTAGGGTCAATACCTTAAAAAGAACTGTGATACTCTCAGACAAGAAAGGAAAAAAAGGGTTGTGCTGACCAGAAGTCAGGATAGGAGCTCTGGGAAACACGAGCTAACATGAATGGGTTAGACACTTTGATTTTGCTGCTTGTAAAATGTCCTGGAAGGAATGCAGCAAGGGACTTCTGCAAAGCTGGTGTCTATTTGGGGTAAACAGGAACCCCTACAATAAAGTCTACACAGGGAGAGTGAACTGTGTTCAAACCAGAGCCTCTAGTGAACCCTCTCTCTCTCTCTCTCTCTCTCTCTCTCATCATTCAGCCCATAGCACAGCTACAAATTCATCAACTCTTTAATTTGTTTCCTTTGTTAGACCTCTGTTGGTCCAAAAGAGATTTTGACCTTCAGATCATACTGCAAGTTCATTCTGTTTTTCAGCTTTTTGTCTGAGGAGGAGGAGGAGGGCCATTCAGTTTTGACTTGAGGCTTGGAAATTCTACTTTTTAAGTTGGCATTACAACAATCATTCACTTTTTAAAAATGATTGTTATACATGTTTCTATAGGCTTTGATAAGCATCTTTTATAAAATACACACAAACAAACATGGCAAAAAGTCTGTTATAATGGAAAAATTGGTCAACATGTTACAATAATACTTAACAGTTTGCTTCTAAATAAATTTCATCATTTTCTCAAAACCTGTCCTTGATCATTTTCACAAAAAGTATTTTATAATCAGTGCAAATTTAGTAAGGCAAAAGTAAGTGGGTGACATACAAGGACCCATTCAAACTTAATATACAACACATTGAATATATATACTTACCGTGGTATTCTGATAATGATCTCTAACAGTATATTCTTGGCACCAACCACTACCTTCTGATGAGCTCACAGCTCCCACTGAAATCAAGAGTAACCATGTGAGACTACATAATTTGGCTCTTACTCTTTGCAACATTCTAAGCCATAACAACTTTAAGATTATGAGTAAAAAGAATCACATTTTATCTCAGGATGGCTAACAATGCAGCCACGGGGAAAAGGGGGGATGAAAGGCCAACTACATGCTAATAAATCGTATTTAAAAAGAAATCCCTATCCATGGGGGAAATATACCTAGGAGGAAATGCTTAATTAATTAGTTAATATTGTGTATTCAACAAACCTGTTCAATAGACTGAAAGAAAGTGGTAATATCAACAAATGCAACTCTGACATACAGCCTTCATCTTCAATGCTAATTTCCCAATTTGTGGATCATGAAATTTAATTAAAACTATTGACCATCACAAATGAACAAACAGATTTACACCACTACCTCGATATAACATGACCCGATATAACACGAATTCAGATATAACGTGGTAAAGCAGTGCTCGGGGGGGGAGGGGCTGCGCACTCCGGTGGATCAAAGCAAGTTCAATATAACGCGGTTTCATCTATAACGCAGTAAGATTTTTTGGCTCCCGAGGACAGCGTTATATCTAGGTAGAGATGTAGTTAGAAGTCTCACTTCACATCTAAAATGGTAATGAGTGATCTGGACACCCTAACAAAGGGACTAGAGTATAAACCAAGGAGAGGAGCTGCCTCTTTGTCAGCTTGCCAAGAAATCAGGAAGAGAGAAAATGAAAGGAAAAATTGCTCTGACTTGTAGGGTTAGTGAAACTGTCTTGACATCTAAGTGAGGCATTGTGCCATCTTCCACTTCATTCTCAGCTAGGTATGCTTTTTAAATTTATTTTCTGATTTTTATCTGTTCTCTCTCTCTCTCTCTCTCTCAAATAAACAGTAGTTGGCTTAAATAACCTCTAAGTCCTTCTTCTGGATTCATAACGCATCCTGTCTTGTATCTGCCTTTTCAACTGTAAATTCATTAGGATTGTCTTTATCTTTATGTTATTTACAGTACATTGTGGTATGTAACAAGTCCTCTGCCCGGCCTTCTTCCTGGGGCCTACTGGCTGCCCCAATAAAGCACAGAGAGGCTTTTCCTTCTTCAGCACCCGTGGCTTTATTTACAGACTTCTCCCACCACCAGTGATATACTATATACAATTTGCAGGCCTTACAGTCTCCACTTCTACCCAGAACCTGCTCTCAGCCCAGAGACTGACCTTCCCCTGGCCATCCCCCCTTCCTTCTGGCTGCCAGCCAGCCTTTATAGCCCTCAGGCCCACAGGTGCAGCCAGTTCTAAAGGCCAGGCACCAGACTTCTCCCCAGCCCCAATCTATTTCCCCTGATTGGGGCTGGCTGAGCAGGGGCTAATTAGGTGCCTCTGCACTAGCACCCTGCTACATAGTATTAAAAAAAAAAAAAAGTTAGATGTGTTGGGTAATCTTGTCTTTTTGTTCTTTTCTGGAGTTTTTTTTTTTTTTGGCTGATCTTTTACTCTCTT
The DNA here is from genome assembly GCF_028017835.1 of Emys orbicularis. Taxonomy (NCBI): domain Eukaryota; kingdom Metazoa; phylum Chordata; order Testudines; family Emydidae; genus Emys; species Emys orbicularis. The sequence continues at coordinate 76,198,094 of NC_088687.1, read as the reverse complement.
TCCTTTTCCCCAGTTTGACGTCAAAATTACAGCTAGAATTAAGAACGTTTAATAATGACTGCTACATTTGATTGTGCATTTGTTATAATTTCAACAGGTGTTGTGTATATTCAACTCTCTTTTCATTTTTCAAGGACTCATGCCTGCTGCACACCAACCAGTGTACTGTGCTACAAAGCATGGCATAATTGGATTCACCCGGTCTATAGCTGTGAGTATATGTAGCCAAAAACACTATCAGCAATTCCTTGAGAACAAGCTTATTTTCTCAGGTTCCCGCTCTATAGCAATGCAAGTGAAACCAGTGCCTACAAAAGTGCTGTGTGGGCTTTTGTTTTGTTTTAATAAAAGCTTTTAAGGTGGTAGCTGGAGACTCCTTCATTTCACAGGGATAACACCAAGGAGGTAATAACGGAGGTGTATATGGGGTTTGTGATCAATACAAGCTTTGGGCAATCTTCTTCTTAGGTTAAGGGCAATGAGGGTGATATAGAGAGAGGATAAAGACAATCAGTCAAATAGACAACCTTGGACAAATCATTTCAGTTTCTCCATCTGTAAATTAGGGATGATATTTATGTAATAAGTGGGTGCTGCAATACAAATTGGTATGTGGGGGAAATGATTTGAATATGAAAAGTGCTCCCCATTATTAAGGCTGACTCAGGTGTTCTGATTACTTAGCATTGGTGTGGTAGTAACAATGAAAGGCTCCAATTCAGGATAGAGCCTATGCTGGCTGTTGTACAAACATATAAGAAGGAGCAGTCCCTGTCACAAGAAACTTCTTGTCTAATTTATGGCAAGATACCAGTAGAGGGAAAGGGCTTGAAGGAAGTCTGAGGATAACAAGATCATGTATTTGCATAGACCAGTTATGTGCACAATTTGAGGATAGCCTCTTCACATGAGATTTCTAGTCAAATTTCCAGCCCAAAGAAGCTGAGATATATTTGGATAAGCATGCAGACTTTTAAAATGTTTTCCCAAACCTCTGAATCTTCTAAAGTTAACTAATGCAGATCAGTTTGGGAATAGGAGTCATATATCACACCTTGGCCACAGTCTGCACATGACAGTATATAATTTAATTTTTTGCAGGATTTAAAAAATTATAATATAATTCCAACAACAAAAAGTGTGGTAAAATGAGAGCATATGCTACCTCCTAATGAACACAAGAAAATAAAACACTGGAGAAACACAATAGGACTTAAAATACTTACCAGATAACGGAAAAGAAGGTGCAGCCTGACACAGGCGGGTGAAAATTAGAACTTTTAGGACTCTAGTTGATTGTGCCAGACTTAGGAGGCCAGCTCCTAAAGAAGATTCTGGATAAGGCTCCAATAAAAATGGTAAACCTCAGATTAAACAATTTAGTGGTGAACAGGCAGTCAAAAAGAAAGTCATTCCAGGGCAAGGGACGGAATCCCAATTTTCTGTGGTGAGGGAGGTGAGTGGAAAATATTCAAAAGTTTAGGGCTGGAATTTGGTGTGGTTTGAGATAATCATGTTATTTTGTTTTCTTATGAAAAAGTTTTTTATATATTAGAAAAAAAAAACAAGGTTTGCTGGGGTTACTTTTAGGATGTCAATTGCTTCTTCTGTATAACATTATATTATTATACCAACCATAGTGCTGATAGTTGTAGCTGACATTGCTGATGAGAAAAGATTTTAAAAAAAATCTGTTTTAAGGAAAGAAAATGTTCAGATTTCTGTCAGAATAATCCTCAGCAAAATATGGGGTGTATGCAAGGTCTTGACTTGCTAAAGAATATATTGTTCAAACTTTTCCTGAAACATTCAAGCATTAATACCACCACCATTTCTTTAGCTGGTAATGATGCCAAGAAATCTTGGGGTACATGCTGAATTTTTGCTAGTAACCTGAGGTAGTCTTCTCCAGGAGCTATTAGTATAATTGTTCACCTGACTTTATAGATTAAGGAATAAAATCTAGAATGTAATCAAGACTCATGTGCATTGATGCGAGTGACACTCCTTTTTATGGCCTTCATCCTCTTCATGTTGACCTCGCCCAACCATGAACCAAATTAATTTCTGCTTTGAGCACCAATTTTGTGTAAAACAGAAATTATATATATATATATATATATATATATATATAAAAAATAATCAGACAGACAGACACACACACACACCCCTATCATAAAAGGCCATAAATAAGACCAGGATCAATACCCAGTCTGCCACCCTCACAACCCTCTTATGCTTTTTGCCAACATCAACCATTGATAAATAAAGGGCTAATATGCTACTGTTAGTTTTGCTGATTGTGTCAAGCAACATGTTTACTAGCCTTTGTAGAGGTTCACAAAATGCTGAAAATGAACACAATGTGTCTGACACTTTTGTAGATGGCGGCTCAAATGGGAAATTATGGCGTGCGACTAAATACAATTTGTCCAGGTTTCGTTAACACACCAATTCTTCAGTCTATTGATAAAGAAGAGAATATGGGACAATATTATGAATACAAGGAGGAGATCAAAGATATGATGAAGTTCTATGGTGTTATGGAGTAAGTGAAGCTACACATAATATTCTTTTGTCTTCTATAGCTGAAGGGAAAGTAAGTAGTAGTACCACAGGCAGCTGATCCACAGCAGGCAGCGTAACCAATGTCTGTACTGTATTTCTGCACAAACCACACGTGAGACAAAAGAGAAGGCAACTGAAAGAAAGGGACTCAACCATGTTATTGTTGTTGTCCCTTTTCAACCCAAGCAGCTAATCAAATTTCAGGGCCTTGGTGTTGTTCCAGGTGGAAGTAGAAATTGATTGAGTCTGATATTTTCTTTGATGAAATCTTATTTATTTACAAAGAATGTACAAAGTTCTGTGTCTCTGAACACAAAAGGAATCAAATAGCAGGAAACAGCTTCTTTTCCTCACAGCAGCAAGAGCACTCTTCTCAGCCTGCACCCCTAACTCAAAAATCTTTCCCCAGGTTTCTTCCAGTGTCAAACACCATGCTTTCAGCTGCTCCTTCAGGCTGTCACTCTGAGTCTGCCAGTTTTCTGCCTTCTCAATTGCTATGCTTCTTCCTTCCCACCTAATCAAAGCCAAACCCCTCCAGCCCACTCAGTCTAAACTCCTGGGAGGATTCACTATCCTCTTTTGCCTTAGGTGGAGCAAAGGTTATGGTTAATTCATCCTGACAGTTTGTTAACAGAATGGTAAGTTCACACCCAGTCTCAAAGATGATTGTGATTCATGCAGTCACCAGTACCTCAAAGCATAACACCATATTGGTTTGCCCATGCTTTTTCAGAGGTTACTTGCTTTCACTGAGTAGCATTGAAGTTTTACATTCAGTATTGCAAATTACAGAGGGCAAAATTCTCCTCTCTAATTTGCACTGCTCTCCAGTTAATGTCAATGGAAGCATGTTTGGGGAAACAAATACAGAATACACAACAGAGGAGATCTGCAGTGTAGTGGAGTGAACTTTGATAGGAAACTAAGTGGCAACCAAACATCTGAAGTATTTACCAATGACTAGACCTATAAGGGCTCATTTGCAAAGTTGCAGTTGTATATTTTTTGCATATCCAAATTATGATGACCCCATATCCTTCCAGAAATGCTCTTGCTACTTCGTTATATTTCCAAAAGACTTGGAAGTAGATCTATGCAAATTGTAGATAGTTCATTTTGCAAGCGTTTATGCAAACCTTTATTTATATTTGGTTTAGTACATACTTTTTCCACAATCTCCAGTGCATTATGCTATCAAACTAAGATAACCAAGAAGGTATTCTGTGCCATGTCTGATTTTCAAAATGGAAAAACATTTATTTTTCTGTAGCCCATCGCTAATTGCCAAAGGACTGTTAATGATCATTGAAGATGATGCTTTAAATGGAGAGGTTATGAAGATTACAGCATCCAAGGGGATTCATTTTCAAGAATATAGTGCACTTCCTTTTCAATCAGGAAGGCTATAAATATTATTCTGTTATCTTGGCTCTAAATTAATGTAAAAATGTGTTTTAAACAATTTTTTTTAAAAGACAAATGTTGTTTGTGTCCAAAGAATGACATGATTTGAACTCTTTAATGCAATAATGTACAGTTGTGTAGTAATATGATTTCTTACTTTGAGTTTAAAAGCTACTGTTAATATTCTTTATTTGGTAGAATAAGCATATTGCTCAAAAGATATTCAATGATGCAGTAATAAGGGTCAGATTCTGCCCATTGGTAATTATATGCTTGTGGCAGGCTGTTCCCCTCCTGACCTAGTATGGCACTGCAGGCACCCCTTGCTTCAGTTGCCCTTCTGTCAGGATTCTTAGGAACGTCACACAGCTCAAAAGGGCATAAGACAAAATTCCCTTACTGGGATTCTACTTTATTAAATACAAATAAACTTGAAATAGAAAATCTCCCCTGGGCTTCAGAAATCACACAGCCCTCCTCCTTGGGGCTTGTTCCCTCTCAGTCCTGGCCTCTCTGGTCTGTAGTCTCTCCCACTGGGTTCAGGGTTGCACAGCCCTCCTCCTTGGGGCCTATGTTTTTCTGGGAGCTTCCCCCCCCCGACACCTTCTCTTTGTGCCCACCATTGTGCAATTGAGCCCTGATGACCTTTATAGGGCCCAGGTGCTGGTTATTCAATTAACTGCCTAGACAAGCCATTACATATTGATGTAAAAACATTTACCAAGAATATATTCTCACTTTGACTTCCAATTCTTTTAAAACTTAAAAGAATTAATGAATGAACAGTAAATGGCTAAATATTTAGCAGCAAGGGGTAACTATAGGACATCTGATGAGAATAAGGGTGCACTGCTGGCTCACATGGATACTTCCAAAATGGAAGAAGAACAGTACTTGCACATCTTCCAGACATTTTGCACCTTCACAGCTTTTGATATTGCACCTTCCCTTGGGCAAAATGGCCATTAACTTCACTGCAAGGTTGGACAAATTGAGAGCATGATCAGACCTTTATTATATATTTATCTAATTTGTGTAATAAATTGTGGATGAAGATAATACTGTTAACTATGATAGGAGCAATTCATTAAGATACTGTCTGACTATGGAACAGATGTTTTTAGGCATACTGGGCAAATTTACTAATAGTGTAAACTAGCACCACTTGATTCTCTTTAATGAGTTGTGCCTGTTTACAAATTGGGCTCACAATCCTCAAATTTGATTGTACTTTGCTATTAGCTGGTAGCCAGAGATGTCTTGTAGGTCTATTTACAATAGTTTTAGGTTCTTTTATATGACCAAGTAGACAGAATAGCCTATGTCTATTTTCCATGTGTAAAAATGTGTTGCATCTTTTTTCTGTGCTGCCTGTAGAAATATTACCATAGTACTAGCAACTTCCCATCTTCTTTTGGTTATATGGTAACACAAGTCATGCCAGACATAAAATCCATATTTATAGGATAGTGCAAAGTTGAAGTGCAAGTATCAGTGAAAAAACTATTTTAAAATGAAAAATGACCTATTGCAAATAATCACCAAAGTCTGTATTCTTGTACTTTCTATGGATAATTGGGGGCGGGGAGGAGGAAATCACTCTCTAATTAGGGAGGAAAACATCTTTGTTTTTGGAAGGTTTTCTGAGCACATCTGCTTCTTAATTGCACTCAAAGACAAAAAACGAAATATGAGCAATAGAAATTCCAATTACTTTTATTTACAAATTAGAAAAATGGATTTTAAAGACTAGGAACAACTAGAGGGATCTGTTAAATGAACTTGTCTTTTTGATATAGCATTGTCCTGTATTTGTTTTGCCTGTAATTAATTATATTTTGTGTGTTTGACTTTTTTTAAAATATGTACTTCTCAATTAAATAAAAAATAATTTAAAGTTCTATTGGAGTATTTCTTCTTTATAAATGGAGTTTTGAAAGAAGAGCTAAGAATGAAGAAATAAAGAGCTGAGAAAAGGGGGGAGAAAAAGATCAAGCATGTATCCCCACTTCCTCTCCTCTCTTTTTTTCCTTTTCCCTTCTGGCTATGTCAAAACTGGCAGTTCAGCATTTTTGAAGCCTATTTCAAATCCTTGGGCCCCAGCAGTAACATCAGCATCTTCCAGACACCTTTACAAGAGCCCTAAAATAGCCTCTCACCTCTATATATGTAGCATAAAAATCCAAGAACTAATATCCCAATGCAGTGATTTAAATTTCTGGATAAATTTCACTTGTACCAGAGAGTATTTTAAACCTTGCCTATAAGATATTAGGAGACTTGGTTTTTACTAGCACTTGCCTGTGTAAGGCAACAGCTGATGTAAAACTTAAAATAGTCAACATGCTTCATTAGGTAGCTAGGCAACCCTAATATCCTTTGCTCCTTTCCTTGTCTAGCAATATTTCATTTTAAGTAGTTTATAAACAAAGTGAGCTATATTAATAACCATAGTATGTGCAAACTATCTAACTAGTAGCAACCACAGGAATTTAGACAAGTGGCCAGATTTCCAAAAGAATGCAGCTATTAGCAGCTACCATTGAGAACATATTTAGTTAAGAAAATACTCAGAACACTACATAGTTTCATTATATACATTGCTTACATAATCACCTTGATTACTATGCTCACCTCTAGTAACTACATCTCAAAAAAGAAATATTAAAAAGATTGGGATGGCTTAGTCTGGAGACAGGACCAATAAAGGGGGATATGATTGAGGACTGTACATAGTGAATGAGATAGAATAGGTCAATCAGGCACTCCTATTTATCTTTTATATAAAACAAGACCAAGGTGAAACTGAAAGGCAACAAATGTTAAACTAATGACAACTGATGTTTTACACAGTGCATAAGCCTGCGGAACTCACTGCCACAAGATAGTATTGAGGCCACGAGTTTAGTAAGATTGAACAAAATATTAGACATTTATATGGATAATAGCCTCAATTACATGAGACAGAGCTAAAATGTATAACTCCTCATGTTTCAGGATTTAAGCCAACCTAAACTTAATCAGACTGTGGTAAGGAAGAAACTTTCTATAAGCAGTTTATTCTAGAATTGTTTATAATTAGGTTTATTGCACTTTTCTCTGAAGCAGCTGGAATGGGTCACCACCAAAGACAAAATATTGAGTTAGATGACCATTAGTTAAAGATAGGCATGTTAGAAATATCCTAAACTAATTAGTTTATTAAACAGTTGCTGTTTTCCGACTGGATTAACTCATTTGTTTCAATTGATCAGTATAATACACCAAACTTTTGATATGTGTCTGTTAATAGACAATATACATTCAACAGATGTCAAAATCCCAATTTACCACACAACACATGATAACACTATTAGAACATGCCCCTTAAAGAAAAAAGAAGTTAGATGGGTTGTATAAATATCAGTGTTTCACTCTCTGCTAGAGATCAAGGGACCAAACCTGAAGCACACAGTGATTTAGGAGGCAAGTTTTCAGAAAGTGAGAACTGAGATCCACTATCAGTTGCATGCCTAAATGTGTGTGTATAACAGGGTGTTGTAGCCCCTGCACAGTCAGCTCCAATCAAGGGAAGCAGATTGGGGCTGATGGAAAAGGCCTGAGGATTGGCAACACCTGCTGGCCTGACAAGCCAAGGGCTATAAAGGCTGGGAGGGAGCCAGCCAGGGAGAAGTCAGTCAGGGAAGGAGTTAGAGGCCTCCTAGCTGAAGGCTGACTCTCCCTGTAAAGGAGATAACCACACCTGTAAAGTTGTATATAGATGGACACTGGTGGTGCGACAACATTAAGTAAACAAAGACACGGGTGTTGCACAACCCTGAGGCCTCTCCGAGCCTTATTGGGGAGGGTAAATGGGCCCCAGAAAGAGAGGCAGGTCGTGGACCCTGTTACAGGGTGCAACTATTGCAATTGTGAACACATCAAATATATTTGTATGTAAAAAATAGCCATTTAGATTCCTAAAAAAAACAGTGTACAAATGTGTATTCACAATTGTTTATGTAATTGGACTCAGGGCACTCTTAAAAAAATTTGTCCCTAAAGATAGGGAAGGACTAAAATTGTATCTTACTTTTACGTACATGTCTTTCTAAGTGGGGAATCAGCAAAGTTCAAAAAGTTTTTCTGGACTATTTTTTAACGTAAAGAAACAGCTTTTGGAATATAAGGTATAGAGAGTAAATTTTATATTACACACACACACACACACACACACACACACACACACAAGGTATAACTGGGCGTTCCGATAAATGGAAGTGCTATTAAATAACATAGGGCTACATGGGGGACAGACTTTGGACTCAAATAACTAGGGTTTTCAGAATACAGGAATTAGGGTAACTGGAATTAAACTGTATATACATATACAACTGATGTCTGACAATCAGATATGAAGGTTGACAAGGCAATATCTAATCATTTGGTAAAAATCACATTTACAATATGAAAGCTATTAAAGCATTATCACAAGTTGGATCTTATTGAAGGCACTCAGGAGATAAGAATGAGGTAGCAAATTTGAGGAAACAAAGCAAATTTTCATGGGAAAAATAACTAGCTAGCCTCTATGTCATAACTAAAAAGACATGCCTAAAAACAAATATTACATCTATAGAAGTTCAGTTCCTTGTGAAAATAGTAAAATGTATCTGAGGGTTTTATCTCTCATGAAGAGAAAGTCCTAAATATCTTTAGGAAAGATTTCTTGTAAAACTTCCTCACAACATTTGGAAGTCTCCTAAAGAGAAAGAAAACTGTGTTTGATCTACACAGGTACAGTAGGCAGAAAGATGAATGGGAAAAAAAATGGTGAACTTAGTTTCCATGCAATGATCTTAACAAATTTTAAAAGATCTTAAACATCATCTCCAATTAAAAGTCTTGACATCATTCCAAATCTTAATGTATTTTGCAAAAGAGCTCATCATTTTAAAGAAAACTGGTCCATATTAGTAGGAAAATTGAGCCAAAAGAAAAAAGAAATCTTAGAAACAAAAGATACTAATCGCCAAGAACCGAAAATGAAGGGTTAAGAGTGAACTTGAATCACACGTGGAATATTATTTGCAATGACTTTTCAGTGTTACGGTCCAATAATCAGACCTAATATATATTTCTTTCTGGGTGAGTTCCCAGAGCTTTTGGATGGGAGCGTTTTTAATGAATAAAACAAAGATAATTGATACCCTCCATTCTTTCCTCATGGTGCCATTCGGTCTATCTTAGGCTTTCATATAGTGCCTATTACTATGGTATAGAAACACTAAGTGTCCAAAACAAAAGGTGTTTTTCTCTTTCAATATGAAAAAGTAATGTTACTGTATGGTCATAATTTTTCTTAGAACATTGATTCAGATTAAATCTTTTGGGAAAACGTATGTTATTATTAGGGCTCTATGTCTGTCATGGAGGTAGCGGAAGTCACAGACTTTCCGCAACCTCTGTGACTTCTGCAGGGGCCAGTATGGCTGACCCCAGGGCAAACCAAGCAGCTGGCTCCAGGGCCAGCTGCTCAGGTGACCCCGTGACAGCCACACCAGCCACTGCTGGAGCAGCCCCCAGGACAGCCAGAGCAGTTGCTGCTCCGGCGGCCCCAGGCAGCTGGTGCTGCTGGCCCCAAGATTTAATCACAGGTATTTTTAGTATAAGTCATGGACAGGTCATGGGCCATGAATTTTTGTTTATTGCTTGTGACCTGTTCATGACTTTTACTAAAAATACCCGTGACTAAATTGTAGCCTTAGTTATTATTTATTTTTGTAATATTACCATACCACCTAGGAGCCACTGTCACAGACCAGAGCTCCATCATTCTAGGCACTTTATAGACAGAACAGAAAGGCAGTCGCTCTTCCAAAGAGCTTACAATAAGTATAATACAAAACCGATAAAGAGAGAGACAGACAGGGGGGTACAGGAAACAATGAGACAATGTTGGTCACCATAATATGCCGTGGTCTCAGCACACCAGCAGCCTAACTGTTGTCAAGCTTTTTGTAGGCATCACAGAAAAGGAGAATTTTAAGAAGGAATCTGAAGGAAGATGAGGTAGCTTTGTGGATGTTTACAGGGAACTTTTCCCAAGTGTGAAAGGCAGTGTGGAAGAAAGCACAAAAGTGCTTGTTTATAAATGTAACAAGTAGGCAACAATGGAGGTTACATTTATAAACAAGCATTTTTGTGCTTTCTTCCATGCTGCCTTTCACACTTGGGAAGAGTTCAATGTCCTGATGGGAACATCTTGATCGTGAATGAGAGGTGGATGGGGAGAAGCCAGGAAGGGCCTTAAAAGTGAAGACAAGTAGCTTAGATTTGATGCAGCAAAAAAGGGGGAACCAGTGGAAGGAGTCAGAGAGGTGACATGGTCAAAGCAACAGGTTAGGAAAATGGTCTTTGCAGCAGTATTCTGATTGCATGTGAGTGGGGAAGTCTGTATTTGTCAAGGCTAGAGAAACAGATATTTCAGTAATCGGAACACAAGATGATGAAAGCCTGTTCTATGCCTTGATCTGAATATAGTCAACATGAGGGCTCAGCCTGATCTCTTGTAGTGAGTCCCACAGCCTGTGTCCTGCTGCCAATAATGCAATCTTCCAAATGCTGCTTAGAACCTGGGTCTATCCATCTGCATCTTCCCCATGGAGCATATTGGCCTTTAGGAATCATGAAGGCTAAGATTGTTTTGCAGTTGCTAGCAAGCACTCCCTAGCAAGGTACTGTCAGCTAGCTCCAAATCATATACAAAAAGGAAATAAAACCTCTGCCTCATAATAAGTCATCATTCAGAAGAAGAGTGAATCAGGGCATTTGTCACTTGGGAAGTGCACACATGTTGTTGGCAAGTGTGGGGATTAGATTGGTGACAGTCGTCAAGGCGTGTGCCAGGGAAGAGTTCTTTGATTGTATTTTCTGATGTTATTCTCAAAAGCTATTTTATCGTATATAATAAATGGGCTGGGCAAAGCCCTTAACTCTAATTCCAGGGAAGTGAAGGTTAGGTAGATGCATATGGCCAAAAATCAACTTCATATGGACCTATTTTGGAAGTAATCAACTCCTTGGCACATGGAGCAATGTAACCTACATAGCAAATCATGGAATCAGTCTTAGCTTGGATAGAACCAATAAGGGGAGAGCAATAACCAAGGTCTGGTGTACTCCATGGACCCAAAATTCTGTACCAAAATTCCTACATTCCATTCAGGTAAACTGTAATAAGGAGGTTTTGATTAATATATTAAATATTAAAATGAACACCACAATCAGTATAGCAGCCCCTATGTTATTTATTTTTATATTAAATATATTTTATGCTGTTCCACATTTCCAGTATGCCACTGAATGTCATCTTTAGGTTTCAAATTCAACAATGCATTTGACACTTCTAAGAGATATTGGCTTAGAATACCTTCTTACATCACCTACACTCAGATCACATTTTCAAGTTTTTCTTAGCAATCATGACATCTAGAAACAAATCTGTTTCAAAATGAAAGCTGAAGGAGCACAATTCTGTGGCAAGAAGTGAATTCTCTTGTCACAGAATATATAGAACCCTAGTAATAACCTTAATAACAGAAGCCATGTGGACTGCAGAGCTGAATTTATCACAGGGTTTGTCCTGAATGAAAGAACTTTGATTAGTAAGTGTTAAGACAACACATGCTATTTAAAAGTTGGGCAACTTTTAAAAAAAAAAGTTGGATTTCTATGTTTTTTTTTCCATTAAGAAAGATGATTTTGTTCTTTTTTAAAAAATGCTGAAGACCCTCACACCATAATATGTTTCTGAATATATGATATGTGGGAGTATCTTGATACACAAGATCAGTCAGTCAGATAATATTCAGGTTTTGGTTTGTTTTGCAACTCAGAATAATAAATACCTCACATGTTCCTTTAAACAATGGAGTGAAATGTTTGTTTTAATAAATCTGTTTGGTATTAGCTTATTTGGACTTTATGCTTTTTTTTTTTACCTGCCTGTTTTGTACTTTCTAATCATACCTTTTTATTTATTTATTGTCCCCTTCAGCTGATGAGTTACAAAGTTGATCTGACATTAAGCTGTTCCTTTTTTTGTACCAGAGAAGTAACAAAAAAAGCTAAATCATATTATATTATCCTTCACTTTCTTTGAACCATCTGGCCTGCTGGATCAGAGCCCAACACTGTCAAGATTTCATGATGAAAAACAAATACACTTAGTTAAGAGGGGAAGTTAAAGTAGGAGTGTCGCCCCATGAAAAGTTTGCAGCAATTCAGAGGTATCCCTGTGAGTTATGTTCAGCGGTGGAGGAAGGAAGTAATTGTCCTCAAAAACAGAGCCCTATCCGGGCAGTAGGGAACTTTAAAGCTTCCTCACATATCTAGGACCATTCTCTTCAGCATAAGGCCTGTATTCAGGACTGCAGAATATAACAAAAAACATAGCTGCTGAGTTTTTCTAGCTTGTTCTGGCTTCACTGCATTTGATACAGAAGAAGGAAGGACAAGCCTCCGTGTCAGTGCTTTCTGAAATATAAGGAAGCTGAAAGGAGGAACAATGGTCTCAGCAATCTGTTGACGTTTGCTATATTGAATAATCATATAAATAATATGGGTCCAATTCTGGATCTCACGGAAGTTAATGGGAGTTTGGCAATTGCCTTTATACAGAGACAAGATTTAACCCAGTGTTTAAGATCCAAGTTGGCTAAACGGTTAGTAGGACTGAGCCAGCCATAAGGGGAAAGGCAGATTAATCAGATATTTCTAGGACAACCTGCAGCTGAGTACTTAATACAATAATTAAGATTTGCCTATAACTGTCCATAATGTATTCTGCTCTTCACCTCCACTAGATTTTGCAGTTTTGTTTATTGTTTTCTTCCTCACTCTCACTTTCTTCTTGTTGTTTTATTTTCTTTTATGCCACTTTCCTGGTCAGGGTTGCGGTGGCAGCATGGAGAGTAGGGAGGACCAGACCTCTTTCCTCCGCAACAGGTTCCAGCACTTCCTGGGGTCCCCCAGCATTCCCAGGCCAGCCAGGAGATATAATCTCTCCAGCATGTCCTGGGTTGACTCAAAACCTCCTCCCAGGGGGATGTGCTTGGTAGACTTCCAGGAAGTCCCCAGAAGAATCCTTATCAGGAGCCCAAACCACCTCAGCTGGCTCCTCTCAATCGGGAAGAATAGCAGCTCTACTACGAGGCTCTCCCAAATAGCCAAGCCCCTCACCCTATCTCGAAGAGTAAGCCCAGCAACCCTGCAGAGAAACTTCATTTCCGCCACTTGTACCCGCGATCTCGTCCTCTGTGTCATTATCCAAAGTGCATGACCAAAAGTGAGGATAGGGACGGAGAGTGACCTGTAAACTGAGAGCTTTGTCCGAGAACTCAGCTCCCGCTTCACCATCACGGATCGGTACAACACCCGCATCACTGCCGCCACTGCACCAATCTGCCGGTCTCTCACTTTCTTTGGTGTTTTAATTGCTTATCATTGATCACTGTGGGAAGGCTTTTGTGAAAAACAAAAACAAAAAGTGAGTCTTGCAATTTGCTGTGATAACCATTAGGCGTGAACAATATTCTCTCTTTAGTCAATAGTTCCATAAGAGCTTGATTGAGAGCACCTTACATTCGGTCTTTCAAGCTTCATCATATGTTCCTTAGCTGCATTGTCCAAGAGAAATGCAGCTCGCTCAAAGGCGTCCTGAATGGAGAAGCAGTCTCAGTCATTTTGCTGGGATCCAATAGAGGATACAGGCCACTAGTCTGATGCATTTCTGGTGGTGTTTCCTGCTAAGCAGTTGGGGTAGCTCATTCTTCACAATTTGGAATCTCTACATTCAGTTCATCTTTATCCATAGATACAGAGAGTTACAATGATCCAAAATCAGAGATGACAAGTGCATGGATCGCTGTGGCCTAATCTTCATCAGAGAGAGAGAGGTGCAGTTTCTTGGCAAGCTGCAGATAAAAACCATGTATTTCTTGCCATTGTTGCTACTTGGGCATCCAGGGATAGTGATAAATCCAATGGCTGCAAGGCTTCTCACTACCCTGAGGAACAAATGGAGAGAAGATACTGTGATGGAAGGAGAGGTGAGTCTCTCGACTATCTCTTCCAAGTGTTTCCTCCTTCCTACCAGCCAGGGCCGGCTCTGGCTTTTTTGCCACCCCAGGCAAAAAAGCCTCCGGCCGCCCCCCCCCCCCTCCAGCACGGCAGGGGAGGGCGGCCGGAGCCCCGGGGGGAGGGCGGCGAGCCCCGGCCGGGGCTCCGCTCTCCCCGGCGGCCGGGGGGAGGGCGGCCGGAGCCCTGGGAGGAGGGCAGCGAGCCCTGGCTGGGGCTCCGCTCTCCCCGGCGGCCGGAGCCGGAGCACCGCGCCGCCCCCCTCCAGGTGCCGCCCCAAGCACAAGCTTGGTGGGCTGGTGCCTGGAGCCGGCCCTGCTACCAGCATCATCACTTCATTTTTGCCTGGGTTCACCCAGGTGCTGCTTTTCATCCAGGTGCTGATCCCCACAGGCATTGTGAATCTGTGTGACATCATTGGAACCTCTGCCAAAAAGACAGTCTCTCTCCTCCTGTCATAGTTCAGTTTCAAGATGTTTAAATACAGCAGAAACAGAAACTGCTTTGATCTAGAAAAGATAAGATCTTTCAAATCAGTATTTAGTAGCACCTGCCTTTTATGATTTAAAAAAATAAAATTAAAAATTAAAAAATAAGATATCACAACTGTTGTCATATTGTGCACTGCTGTCATGTAATGAAACAATGTAAAACTAATATTAAAATAACAAATCTTATAAAATAGAATTCAAAACTTCAAAATATTTTTCCCAAATTGCCAGTTGTTCTGATTTAAAATATAATTTATTTTTGTTCCAAATAAGAACAAAAATACATTTTTAAACATCACACACTGAAAAGAGTTAACTGTACACTACTAAGGTATTTTTCACCATTTCTTAATCAATTTCTCACTGTATGAGCCTGATCCTGAAACTGTTACTCAAGCAAGTAGCCTGACTGATTTCAATGTGACTATTCATGTTAGCGTACAAACTAAACAATAAAATTGGAATTCTTCCCAATTTTTCCAGCACACAGTTATGACTTTTTGCTGTAAGGTAAGTTACTGAGGAGTTCTGAATTTCTGACATTACAATTTTTTTTATTTTATTTATGTGAAACAACCTTGAAGCATCTGTACATTTAAAAACTACACATTTAGCCAATGACAATGAGATTCCAAACGGAAGAGGGCATATCATGTCTTAGAAAAAATCCCAGAACTGTCCACAGACATCAATGGGGAGTTCTGCTTAAAAACTGATGGCACAATATGACCAAAGCAAAGTAAAAATAGGTCAAAATTGGGACCTTCAGCACCAGCCCTGAGACATAATGTGTTCTTAAAAAGGAATCAAATATACCAAGTCACTATTATTTGGCCTCTTGATTTCTTCTGAAATGTCATGAGTTTAAAAAGAGCAGATAAGAACAAACATACTATAACAATTTGGCAAATACTTTAGTAAACAGTAAAATAAGCATTATTTAGGCAGGGGATTTTGGGAGAAGAAAAAACATCTCTCTTCCATTATACATCTAGTCCATGGCACAATTTTGGTTGGAAGCATAATGCATGTCTTTAACAACAAAATAACATTGCCTGCATACGTACAGGGATAACTACTGAAGTTGTTTTTCTGCTGCTAATTTTTCTTCAGCTTGGTGTCATGTAATAAGTCGTTGAAGAAAGAACTCCCACATATCTTAGAGACAGATAGTTCAGAAACTGCTCAGTGTTCTCTGACAAAACAAACAGAGATTCTAACTTAATTTCCAAGGATGAATCTCCGAGGGCTGAATTTAATAATATATGTTTTATGGGTACGTTAAAATGCTTCAGGGTGAAATATAGGATCTATCTATTCAGTGAGGTCTTTGATTTTTAATTCATTATAACAGGAACGGAGTCTGTACTCAACTCTTATTTTGAAGAATTTAACTTTGATGGCTGTTTTAATTGCTGCAAGTCAGTGGGCACCATTATTAATATCCAGATAAACAAATCATATTTACTTTGTTTACATTTAAAACTTTATGTAATGAATTCACAGTAAAACACTTATATTCACAAATTAACTCTCGCTTGGCCATTAAGACCTAACATCCCTATGCAGGGAAGCAATCGGATTCAGGACAGCACTTCAATGCATGCCTAATTTTAGGCATGTTTGTAAATCCCACTGATTTTAATGGGGCTTAATCCTGTGTTTAAGTGGTTGCCTGAGTCAGGGCCCAATTTAGCATTAACCCACATATCAAAGTAATGAGACA
This sequence comes from Emys orbicularis, assembly GCF_028017835.1. NCBI lineage: Eukaryota > Metazoa > Chordata > Testudines > Emydidae > Emys > Emys orbicularis. The sequence goes on along the minus strand of NC_088687.1, from coordinate 76,181,786 downwards.
ATGTACACAACTCTGGAGTCTTGATTATGTCCATCCTCACAGCAGCGTGCAAATAGAGAAAAGGGCAAGGAACTTTCCTCAAACCCCTGTGCAGAAGCCAAGCACCCTCACATTCAGAGAGGACAAGGACTATACAAGTTTGGACATCTCGAAGAGAATGAGTTAAGACTTTCTCTCCTCTGAAGCAGGGAGAGACACACTACACCTCAACCTGCACTCCTGGAGGCACTGGGTGTTAGTTACTCTTCGATTCCACTTTTCAGCTCAAACTCCTCTTATTTCTGACTAATCATAGCAACGTTAATGTATATATTAGTTCTTAATGTGTCCTGGGCAAGTAAAATCCATCTCTCAACCTCAGTAAATTCAATCCAGTGCCTGTAGGATTTACATGTTATGTTGCACATTTTCTCCTGAATGCAAAGTTCAGTCATGCTCTGAAACTATGGTATTGTTACCACAGTTTCACAGTATGACTGTACACTGCATAAGATGATGCAGTTAGAAGAAACTGCTGAGCTTTGTGGCCTTCAACTCCATCTAAAACTGCTCACTGCTCAGGAATGTTCATGATAGGTTCAAGACCTCCAATAAACCATATCCCCAATCAAGTAAAAACTTCCAAAAGAAATTCCAGTGTCAGAGTTAGCCAGCCATAAAGACCTCCATTTGTAGACACCTCACTGCCAAGAAGAGAGAACCTGTTACCCTCAAACAAGGAGCCAAGGTCATTGCAGAAGGTGATCAGTAAAAGACAAAAGCTGTCACATTGCAAGAGCCTGTGGCTACAAAATGGTCACCACTGCAGATCAACTAAAAAGCCTACAACAGAACTGCAAGTAAACTCCCTAGCATTATGGCAAAAATCATCTGAACTTTAAATAATGTATAGGGCATTAGCTGAGGAGGTTTATCATCAATTAAATAGGCAGTTGCTTAAGGTCATTAATGTATATTAAAGCAAAGGTAGCTTTAGAATTCCCTTTCTAGCTAACCAGGAAAAATTCTCCTTTGAATTTATAAAAGCATTCAATAATGCCATAGTGAATCCTTCTCTCAAGGTTGAGTTACCTTACAGTATTACAGCTTCCATCAAAGCAAAGGGGGTGATTTGAATACTGGGTTGTTACTTAATGGTTACTAATTGCTAGGCTCTTTTTATTTATTTTCTTTTTTTTCTTTTTTCTTGTTTTAATTTCAAATCAGTCAAGATGTTTGAAAAGATATTCTCAGCATCAAATATGTAACATACCATGTTGTTCCTACAATATTGGATACTGATCATTAAAATTGGTCTACATATAACAAGTGTGCAATCCATTGATATATTTGATCAATAGCTGACAGTGATTTATAATGCAGGAAATGGATATATCAACCTTAAAGCAGAAACACGAATTATAATATAGATAAATAGTTTTTGATTTACAAATCTTGATTTTGGATTTTGGATATATCAGTGACTGGTTTATAATGCGCGACTTTGAAGTGCAATCATTACAATTGCATTTCTAAAGCCTACCCGAATTTGATAAATCATAACTAATTTATAAATCTGGATACATTTTTCACTCTCTCGTAATTCTCTAAAGCCATTGTTAGAAATGAGCTACATAAAAAGTTCTGATTTGCCTGCTGCAATCAGATTCAGTAGCTTTGTTTATATGACAGCTGCCAAGACTTTTGAATCACTAAGTCAGACTGTGACATGCCCGCTTGTATAACTTGTATTTATTGGCAGGGTATGAAGGTTTTGTAAACCTGTTGTTGGATGTATAAATCTAGTCACATGTCCAAAATTGAAACAAAATGATAAACTTGTACAAAAGTGGTTTTAAAACCGTGGAGCCAGATTCACTCAATCTGATGCATGTAAGTGTAATTTATACCTTCCTGCCCCCTAATTCTCAGGGGCAGAGAGAAGATGTAAATTACATCACAGGGGTAGCAGACAGTGACCAAACACCTCGGAGTTTCTGCCTAGAGGGAGCAGCTTTAAAATCCACCAGGACTCCACACGTTCCCTGCTAGTAGGGAATGAGCTGAATCAGTGCATTTCAGGCTGCAAGGGCCATTTCAGATATGTCTACACAACATTTTGGAGCAAGCCTCCCTGCCTGGGTTGACAGACCCAAGCTAGCGGGGCTCACACTAGCTCACACTATAAACAGCTGTGCAGACAGCGCTTTGAAGTTGCAGCTCGTGCTGGAGCTCAGGCTCTGAAACCTGCCCGTCCCTCTCCCTTGCCACCACCACTTATTTTGGAGGATGGGCTGGCTCTCTACAAGCCCCATTCCCACAAGGAAGAAAGCTGTGGCTGCTTACCTCAACTGGTGGTCTTTCCATCACTTGAGGATCCCCAAAGCCCATTCAATGACTTAGCTCATAATTTCATGGTCTATCCTTTAGTTATGAAGTGAATAGAACAGATCCTAGGACAGAAGAGAAAGAAATAACTTCTCTAGGTATCATTCACCATTGCTTCCAACTATTCCTTAAAAAGCCTCCCCCTCCCCCCCCAAAAATCCACTGAACACTCTCTCCCCACCAATTAGTTATGGGTTATCAAATTATGGAAGACTTGAGGTATCCTAATATAGTCTAAATCCAAAATCAAGATTTGTAAATTAAAAAACATTTATCTATATTACAATTGTAGGATCAGGTTCTTAATTAGCAAAGTCTAGTGGAACCTCCAATTTCCTTTAATCCATATTTCTCTTAAGACAGGGGTCTTGTTTCCTGTGTTACTATCATTGGCAAAACGCTTTTTCCAAAGACCTAACAAAACAAATGTAAAAGACATAGTATTTCCATTTCAGAAAGGAAAAAAAACCCAAAGAAATAATGAAAAAACTTCAACCTGAAGATTTAGCAAAACATGTCACTTCATTAATGTAGACCCGATTTTTGTAAACCCAGTCTATTTGAGGCTAAGAACATTTGATGCACTTTGTGCTTTTTCTTAGCAGGTAGGATACGGGGTGCCAAATAAAATGTTCTGTTGTACATGCACTTTCTGTCTTGCAAGTAGTAGGTTCACGTCCCTTGCAGAAAGTATTTACAGCATTACCTCTGATCTGGACTAGTCTCCACAACCCATGAACTATTAAGCACGGCAACTGACTTTGGTACTGTTTCAAGATGATGTGAATGGCATATTCTGCCATCATGAAGAGCTTGTATTTTGCTGTCACTGAACCTTGGAGGGAGCAAAAAAAAAAATTAATTACTTCCCCCACTAATGCAGACATTTATGATAATACATCATTAGCAATCATGTTTCAATATGGAACATATTTAAGAACAAAGGAAATCACTGGGAAAGAACTAGGTTCACTTATTTTTGCTATTCAAAAATCCAGAAATCCATAGGTATACTGATATTTTTCTACCTTTCATTTGTCTTGAGAGAGAAGCATTTCAAGTATTCAATAAATAAGGCTCTCAGTTTTTTCCACCACTGTTAAATACTGTTGTGTTTAAGCCTCTCTTTTAAAACCTCTGCAGTGTTCTTTGTTTGAACACTCAAATGATGATTAGTTACATCTGCTTTCACATGACTAAAGTGAAGACAAATAATAGCTAAATAAAGACTAACAAAAATATTAAATATTAACTTAAGGAAAACTACAAGGGCCTATTTTTCCACAAGGCTCTTAATTTGGCCTACAGTTTACTGCCCCCATACTGCACATGATAGCCATAATTTAGAAATCTAATATATACACATCCACACACCCCTAAACTCTATTGTTTGTATCCTCTTCTGTTTGGGAGGGCTACGCAAATTCACTGGTGCAAAATTAGAAGCCATTTTTGAAAACTGTACCTTAATCTACAAAATATATTATTAACAAATTATGTTACTGAGTATTTGGGAGCTTCAGTCTGTACCTAACATTTCCATACTTGTGAGGTTTAATAGCAGTTAAATGTGCTACAACATTAATGTTATTTTGAAGTGCAATTCCACTTTGAAAAGTGATAGTAAAAATAGTAATAGCCTGTGTTATATGGAAGGTCAGACTAGATGATCTAATGGTCCCTTTTGGTCTTAAACTCTGTGAACCAAGTTCTAACTGCTAGTCCTGCAAATGCAGGTAGCATCTGAAAGCCAAGCTTCATCCTGAGTTTGACCTCACCAGTAACAAAGTTTACCTAGCTCTTATATAGCACCTTTCATCAATAGATCTCAAACCATTGGCAAAGAAGATCAGCATCATTATTGTCATTTTACAGATGGGGAAACTGAGGCACAGAGAGGTCAAGTGTCACCTAGTAGGCCAGTGGCAGGGCTGGGAATAGAACCCTGGTGCACTAATCCCAGTTTAGTGCACTAGACACTGGGGTCCACTTACCTGTCCTGCATAAGGACTCTGCAATCTAGTGATGATGTGCAAACCAGAATCCAGCTCACTTTCCTATCATTCCAAAGCTCTTCTGCTGCTGCTCCTACCACTGCTGCTCCACACCCTCCCAAAAACACGCAGGCCACCTGACTCAGCTCTGCTTCCTCTTTCCCTCCTGAAAAATAATAGGTTGTTCAGCAATCATTCACCGTGTTCCTTCTCTTTCCATTCCTTGCCAGATCCCATTCTTCTTCCCCTGCACCCCCAAACTCTCCCACCTGGACCTCCTGGGCCTAGTCATCTTATCTCAGTCTTCCTATCCCACCAGACCATAAGCCCTCGCCCTCCTTCTCCTCCGGCAGATTGCTCTGCAGGATCAGAACCCTGTGAATGTAAACAGCATCCAGTGGTCTCCACCAGTTCAGAAAAACATGGGGACTGAAACACGTGATGCACCAGCTAAACATTTACATAAATAATAGTTGTTCTGAAAAAAAAGCAGAGAATTTTTTCAGTCTATTTACTGAGAACTCGTATCTCAGAATTTCTCACAAGTTTTGCTAAGTTTCACTGGTGGTCACTACTCTGCTGTAGAAACAGCCTGCAGGAAAAAAAGATATCCTTTCATGACAACAGTGATAGACCCTGCAATGACTACTTCACAGTCCTCTGCTAACTCTTCCACAAGCTAGTCACACCATTAGAAAGATAGTCACTGTGTTTAAAGTATGTAGTCTATTTCCACTGCCACCAAATTTTAACTACTAATATCCTTCATGGGACATGAAGATCACATATTACACTGTAGTGTTTGGTATTTTCTTTCCCAGAGTTTCTACTACATCCTTCATGGAACTCTGAGGATTCTATAAGTTTTTCTGCTTTTCTCTCATCATCCTTGGTGTCCCAGACTGAGAGATGACAAGACAGGCCCTAAAACCATTCCTAAGAGCCCAGTCTTGAAGCCACTCTTCATCCAGCCCTGTCTCTATCTAAGGTACTTATATGACACCCGTTACCATATCTGAGCACCTCACAATCTTAATGTGTTTCTCCTCACAATGCCCCTTTGAAGTAAGGAAGCACTATCATCCCCCATTTTACAGACTGGGAATGGCAGCACAGAGACACTAAGGAGGAAATCCTGGCTCCATTGAAGTCAATGGGAGTTTTGCAATTGATTTCAATGGGGTCAAGATTTCATCTTAAGTGACTTGCCCAAGATCACACAGGAAATCTGTGACCGAACAGGGAATTGAACCAGGTCCCAGGCTAGTTCCCTCACCACTTGACATTCCTTCCTCTCCCCACAAATGTTCCTAGTTAGTCTGTGTATTCAATAGCTGTAGCAGCAGGCCCTTGATCAGATGGCATCACAATGCAACAAGCAGTACTCCTGTGAAAGCTCTCCAAAACTTGATTATCAGCAGCCTGTAGATACCATGGTGAGAGATGGGACATATATAGTTATTAAATGCCTTTTTTTTTCATATTGAGTACTGAAATTTTATATTTCTAAAAACTCTATCAGTTTACTTTCTAGAGAGCATTGCGGCAGCATGTAATAAAGACAAACACTGCATGCTCACTCAATGTGACTTTAAATTTGTTCTTTCTTACAGTTGTTCCTCGTCATCTAAAATGATAGTGATTTTAGAACAAAAGTACATTTTGTCCTTTGTGTTTGGAAACAACAATTGGAAATATCTAGTGGTCGTTTGATGAACACTGATGAACAGCATAAAATTACAGAGACAATAAGTGATGAAACAAAAATATTAATAATGTACAACTTAATTCTGCACAATGGTTAGGAGAAATGTGCAAGGCATCAGGAACTGCACAAAAAATGAAAATGAAAACTGGCGGTTATGCAATGAGCTCATATGATACCCACTCAAGTCAGCAACAACAAGCTGTGAAATGCAAGTTTGCACATGAAAAATGAATGAGTTTATGTCAATGGTAAAATACAGCAGGAAGCTGGGCACTGCATAGTACCAAGAAATCACTTTTAAATACAGACAATGCAGATATAAACAGGCTAATGGCCACATGTAAAACAATGTGCCACTACTGGAATCACAATTCAAAAGCATATAGGAGGAAAGTTGCCTGAGACAGCATCATTGGGTAAACCACAAATAAAAGTGAAATTTTACCTATTATTCAAGGATGATAGAATTTGCAGAGAAAGGCAGAGAAATTATACCAGAGGGTTTTGTGGGAATGTTGAAAGTAAATTTCTGGTGATTAAAATGGCTTTTGTGTTGGTTTGGTTTAGTGGTTTGGCTGAGTTAATTTGTTTCATATGTATGATTTTTGTAATGAGTCTGGACAGTCAACCAATAAATTGTTAGGGTGCCTAAAGCTTTCATGTGGGCTTTTTGTTGCTGCTGAAATATAAAGGGAATAGAACGGAACTAAAAATGAATAATTCAAGTGAATAAACAGTGTGTTGAGTGTACAGAAAGATATTAACCTTCAACTCCAGTAGTGATGGGTAAGAAAAATGCACTATTATTATTATTCAGAAAACATAAGATGGATTTCCTATGGCAGAAAGCATGCCGTCTCAGAGCTGATTATGCCATGGAGATGACATTTTATTTTATAGGCTTGTGTTGAAAAAAAGTGATTAACAATGAAAAATTATTCATTTTTATGAATTCAATCAAAAGCCTTTCATCATATCATCACAATTTGTTGATCCTAAAGCTATGGATATCTCAATTCCTATTACATATGGCTTGGTAAATGTCATTCTGCTCCTTTTAGATATCTCCTACATGTAGTATATACACAATACCTGCAACCAGAATGAGAAAATACTGGATACTAGACTTTTTCACCCTGTTCCCCCATTGAAACATTCTGGAACATAAATGACTTGAGGGTTCTGTGGCCAGAAGAAAAAAATCAGATTATAATCAACTGACTCCACATGTAATGAGAGCCCCGAGCTATGTACGTAATGAAATTTCTTCTCTCTCTCCATCTTAGTTTCCTTTTATTTGCCAGCACATTTTGGGGGAACATTTTGTATAATAATTATTCTAATCTGTTTTTTCCTAAAATGCTTTCATGCAAAAACAGGTTGTGATTTGGACATACAGTTGGACTAACTCGAAACAAATTCAGTAAAACTAGGAATAACTATTAAAGCCAATGCATTACCCATACACCAGATTTATAAAGGTGTAACAGACTAGACTTTGGCCCCTAGAATTGTCTATGTTTAGACATAAAAAACAAAATGTGAATATTAACTACATGTGTTCGAGTAAAAAAAAAAAAAAAAAAAGCCATGCAAACTCAGGAGGTAGGTAGTACCTGGGCTTGGAGACTCTTCATTCCTTCCTCTTGAGGGGGAGAAAGAAAAAGATGTGCTTGTGGTATATGTAATTATGATTGTATTTTATATGTAGCACACACCTTTAAATCTAAGCCACCTGCTTGCCAGTTGAGGAGATTCAAGATGGAAAACCTTACAGTGGGGAGACCTTCTCTCACCTTTCTTGCATGGAGATTTTGCATTAGGCTTTTTTTGTTTTGATTTCCTTAATTAAAAATAAAATTTATCTAGACTGAAAGTTTTTCTCTTCTATATGTATGGGGGGAGGGATAGCTCAGTGGTTTGAGCATTGGCCTGCTAAACCCAGGGTTGTGAGTTCAATCCTTGAGGGGGCCACTTGGGGATCTGGGGCAAAATCAGTACTTGGTCCTGCTAGTGAAGGCAGGGGGCTGGACTCAATGACCGTTCAAGGTCCCTTCCAGTTCTAGGAGATGGGATATCTCCATTAATTATTATTATATTAATTATATTATTATATTATATGGAAAACATAACAGAGGGAATATAGGAATTACCATGCTGGACCAGACCAGTGGTCTATCTAGTCCAGTATCCTGTCTCTGACAGAGGACAATATCAGATGCTTAGAGGAAGATGGAAGAAATCTTGGAATAGGCAGCTACAGGATATCTTATCACCATGCCCTGCAGAAGGCATGTGTCCCCCAGCATGAGATAAGGAAGGGATTCAGATAATGCGGAGGTTCGAAAAATAGAGCAAAGACCCCCTAGCTAGTACTGTGAGGAGGAAGAAAGGCCCCTTGCTGTGGAGAGAGGCCACCCTACTGCTGAATGATTCCCAGCACAGGGAGCCCTCTGCAGCCCACTGTCACAGGAGTGAGTGAGCAGGGCCACCTCAGAAGAGCTGCAGAGGGCTCCCTGTGCTGCTGCAGGGCCAGTGACACATGATTCCTGCAGGTTCAAGGCACAGGGATGGCTGCAGTCCTGACAGGGCAGAGCAGAGACCCCCATCCAGGACTGCAAAGAGGAGGAGCCCTCAACCATGGACGAGGCCACCTCATTGCTCCTGCCCTCTCAATTATCCAGAATCCCAATTATTTGAATAAAATCCATGTCCCCCATGCTATTCAGATAACACTGGTCTACAATTTTTGAGAAGTCGTCTGCTTCAGAGAGAAAATGTGCTATTTATTATGTATTTTGATGTGCTGAATTCAAATATGACACTTAAAACAACTGATTGGCTACTGTTTCTAAGATATTTAAGTTTTTACATTTTATGTCTATGTATATTGTGTAGATAGTAGAGTTTTAATCATAAATTGTAAACCTAGGTCTTTTCATGTGTTTATGGTTGCTTTACATGAGAATATTTCACCTGTCCTGTTTATGTAACACTTTAAAAATCAGCAAAAGGGTTATATAAATAAAATTGATTATGAAACAAAAGGCAAAAAACTATTATGTACATAGTTTAGTCCTATTCAGTGTCTACTCGGCGCTTCTTGGCTTGTCTCTTTTATTCATTAAATGGAGCATCTCTTGTCACTGTCCAGCAATAGTCTGCAAGCATTGATGGGCTCCATTTGCCCTGATAGCGTTTCTCCATTGTTGCAATGTCCTGGTGAAATCACTCGCCGTGCTCGTCGCTCACTGCTCCGCAGTTCGGTGGAAAAAAATCTAGATGAGAGTGCAAAAAATGTATCTTTAGTGACATGTTGCAACCAAGGCTTTTGTATGCCTTGAGGAGGTTTTCCACCAACAACCTGTAGTTGTCTGCCTTGTTGTTTCCGAGAAAATTTATTGCCACTAACTGGAAGGCTTTCCAAGCCGTCTTTTCCTTGCCACGCAGTGCATGGTCAAATGCATCATCTGGAAGAAGTTCACGAATCTGAGGACCAACAAAGACACCTTCCTTTATCTTAGCTTCACTTAACCTTGGAAATTTTCCACGGAGGTACTTGAAAGCTGCTTGTGTTTTGTCAATGGCCTTGACAAAGTTCTTCATCAGACCCAGCTTGATGTGTAAGGGTGGTAACAAAATCTTCCTTGATTCAACAAGTGGTGGATGCTGAACACTTTTCCTCCCAGGCTCCAATGACTGTCGGAGTGGCCAATCTTTCTTGATGTGGTGGGAATCTCTTGCACGACTATCCCATTCGCAGAGAAAACAGCAGTACTTTGTGTATCCAGTCTGCAGACCAAGCAAGAGAGCAACAACCTTCAAATTGCCACAAAGTTGCCACTGATGTTGGTCATAGTTTAGGCACCTCAAAAGTTGTTTCATGTTGTCATAGGTTTCCTTCATATGGACTGCATGACCAACTGGAATTGATGACAAAACATTGCCATTATGCAGTAAAACAGCTTTAAGACTCATCTTCGATGAATCAATGAACAGTCTCCACTCATCTGGATCGTGAACGATGTTGAGGGCTGCCATCACACCATCGATGTTGTTGCAGGCTACAAGATCACCTTCCATGAAGAAGAATGTGACAAGATCCTTTTGACGGTCACGGAACATGGAAACCCTAACATCACCTGCCAGGAGATTCCACTGCTGTAGTCTGGAGCCCAACAGCTCTGCCTTACTCTTGGGTAGTTCCAAATCCCTGACAAGGTCATTCAGTTCACCTTGTGTTATGAGGTGTGGTTCAGAGGAGGAGGATGGGAGAAAATGTGGGTCCTGTGACATTGATGGTTCAGGACCAGAAGTTTCATCCTCTTCCTCGTCTGACTCAAGTGAGAATGATTCTGGTGCATCAGGAACCGGCAGTCCTTCTCCGTGGGGTACTGGGCGTATAGCTGATGGAATGCTTGGATAATGCACAGTCCACTTTTTCTTCTTTGACACACCTTTCCCAACTGGAGGCACCATGCAGAAGTAACAATTGCTGGTATGATCTGTTGGCTCTCTCCAAATCATTGACACTGTAAAAGGCATAGATTTCCTTTTCCTGTTCAACCACTGGCGAAGATTTGTTGCACAAGTGTTGCAGCATATGTGTGGGGCCCACCTCTTGTCCTGATCTCCAATTTTGCAGCCAAAATAAAGGTGATAGGCTTTCTTAACCATAGTGGTTATACTGCGCTTTTGTGATGCAAAAGTCACTTCACCACAAACATAGCAGAAGTTATCTGCACTGTTCACACAAGTACGAGGCATCTCTGCTCACTTTGGCTAAACAGAAATGTGTCCCTTTGCAAAATCAAACACTGACAAATAAGAGAGCACGACACTGTATGATTTCTAGAGCTGATATAGGGCAATTTGTTCAGCAGAGTGATGTAAGCTTCGTTATGATTGCATCATCCATGACTTCTAGGAATAACATGATGCAATTCATATCATGTATGACGCAATACCAGCTTCAGATTGCATCGTTCATTGTTTTGCCTAAAAAGCAAGTACTGTCCAAACCCAGTCATAGATTTATTCATAGATCCAGTCAAAGATGTATTTTAGTCATTTCTGGTTGAAATTGAGATCCCTTCCCTTTATAACTCACTTATCCTCCGCCATTCCCAAGTCAAGGGTCGTATATACTGACCCAATAGCATATCTTGAAAACTAGAGCCAATCAACAATTTTAAGCATCATTTTCGTTCTCAGTGACCCAGAGTTAGTAAAGTTTGACTACATTTATTTCAGAAGCATTTTGGCTGTAGAGCAGTGTAATCAGAGGTACACTGAATATATTAGGAAAATGGTGAATATTCTTATTATCCATACTGATGGCTAATCTTTCTTTAAATTCTAATAAGCTTTTGGCCTCAATGGTAGATGAAGAGCTCTGCCTACATAAAGGGTACCTCTTATTTCCCCTTCATTATATGTCAGGAGTCCTTCTCTCCCTCAGTTCTCTTACCTAATGATAGGAGGCTGTGCTCAGTCCACGCTAGAAGCACCTACACTCCTAGTTCAGGGCTGCTGTCACTAGCAGACAGAAACTAACAACCTCAAGAAGTTCATTTCCCCCTCATCCCATGACATCACAGTAAGCTGGAAGCAGAGCAATTTGTGTTCAACAATCATAAAAAAACAATTCCTAAAATAAGATTTTTTTCAAATCTTTATTTTTTCACATCAACTGATATGTAGCTTTTTCTACAAACTGCTTAATAAAATAGTGCCATTCCAGATATCTTGCACCTTATCAGTAAGAAGCCAAAGTCCTTCTGAACTTCTTAAACATGCACATATTTAGGAACAAATGCATGCTATGAAACCAACAGGAAAAACTGCTTCCAGGTTTTTCCTGTGCAATCTGTATTCTATTTACCTACAGGAGACCACTCCTTCTTCAAACTAATCTTTTGGGTGAACTACAAAGCGAAACTGAAAATTGAGTTAAACCCAGATTTGTGTGTTGAATGATCCCTCTTGCCCAGCTGCAGGGAACATTCAGCATTAAATAAGTTTTAACTAACCAGTATCCTAAGAGCATCCTAATGCCAGAGGGAAAAGGGGTCCCTGATATCTGGCAGAATTTCAGCTGGCCTGACCAGTTCAGTGTATCCCACTTCATTAATGTCATAAACTGTATCTCATGTGTGTCATGTAAGATATCCTTGGAAAACTAATGACACACTGATCTTTCACATTCTTGCTTGGTGTATGGAGGGTAAACATGCCCAAGGGACTATACAAATAGTGAAGGAAATGTGGGACTAAATTGTGTTTACCAGACAAGTGTACGGAGTGGATAAGCAGGTTTCTTCCAGACAACAGAAAAGCTGACACCTCCAGCCACGTGTCAGAGTCAACTGGCAATCACATGTCAAATGGCCATTCATTAGCATGGGAGAAGGGAGGAACAGATCAATATGAATTATAGCTACCACCGGTGGGGGAAGAAACCAGCATGGAACTTCCTTCGCCACCATACATCGTGTCTTCTTCCTCACAGCTTGAATGACCTTTATTTAGGGGGTGGGGGAAACCTTCAGAAGAATCCATTTCTAAGGTTCTAAGAGAGAGGCAAAGAACCCCTCGCTATCTTTTCACCTGAGAAGACAAAGAAACAGAGCACTTTGTCTTTGGGGAGAGATCCTGACCAGTGTGGTGGTCAGCCATCTTGCTGGAAGAAGTGTGTGAGAAGAATCCTACCCAATGCCTAGAAAAAAAACTTAGCATTAGAAAGCATTTTTTTCCATTTTTATTTGTTTGTAACTATTTTGATGTTTACGATTGATCTCACATAAAATCTCTCTCAGCAATTATACAAACTTGTTTTACTTATAATTCAAGACACCCCAGTGTTGTATTTGAACTGAAGTGATTGTTAAATCCAGTTAAAGTGATAAGCTGTACATTTTGTCTCCTCAGACGAGCAAATGAACCTTATTATACCTCTGAATGGTCCAGAGGAATGGTCCAAATGAACCTTATTATTCCTCTGAATGGTCCAAAGTGACCAGATATTGCAGAGCACATGGCTTGGGGAAAATTTGGGACTTGGGGGTTATCTTGCCAGCTGTAAGCAAAGTGGAAACTAGGGAGTAATTGTGTTGCTGCAGGAGGCAAACTGCTGATGTCAGAACACTGCATCAGAGTTTCAATGCATAGACACACAGAGTGCATATTTGTTACTGACTGTGAGCATCCCAGGCAGGGAACTGCAACAGAGCATTTAAAACACTTAGGGTTACAGGGCATGTGGGGACAATCCCTCACTGGGGTGAACTGCACCCCAGAACAAGACATAACCTTTTAACAAAATTCCTATCATAGAATCATAAATAAATTAATTAATTAATGGAGAGATCCCATCTCCTAGAACTGGAAGGGACCTTGAAAGGTCAGAGTCCAGCCCCCTGCCTTCACTAGCAGGACCAAGTACTGATTTTGCCCCAGATCCCTAAGTGGCCCCCTCAAGGATTGAACTCTCAACCCTGGGTTTAGGGGGCCAATGCTCAAACCACTGAGCTATCCCTCTCCCCCCTGTTGTTAGTTAGTGTTGGAAGAGACCTTAGGAGGTCATCTAGTCCAACCCCCTGCTCAAAGCAGGACAAACCCCAAGTAAATCATCCCAGCCAGGGCTTTGCCAAGCCAGGCCTTAAAAACCTCTAAGGATGGAAATTCCACCACCTCCCTAGGTAACCCATTCCAGTGCTTCACCACCCTCCTAGTGAAATAGTTTTTCCTAATATCCAACCTAGACCTCCCCCACTGCAACTTGAGACCATTACTCCTTTTTCTGTAATCTGCCACCACTTTCAACAGCCTAGCTCCATCCTCTTTGGACCTCCCCTTCAACTACCTGAAGGCTGCTGTCAAATTCCCCCTTACTCTTCTCTTCTGCAGACTAAATAAGGCCAGTTCCCCCAGACTCTCCTCATAAATTATGTGCCCCAAACCCCTAATCATTTTCGTTGCTTCCGCTGGACTCTCTCCAATTGGTCCACATCCTTTCTGTAGTGGGGGGCCCAAAACTGGATGCAATACTCCAGATGTGGCTTCACCAGTACCAAATAGAGAGGAACACTCACTTCCCTCAATCTGCTGGCAATGCTCCTACTAATGCAGCCCAATATGCCGTTAGCCTTCTTAGCAACAAGGGCACACTGTTGATTCATATCCAGCTTCTCGTTCACTGTAATCCCCAGGTCCTTTTCTGCAGGAATCTGCACTTGTCCTTGTTGAACCTCATCAGATTTCTTTTGGTCCAATCCTCCAATTTGTCTAAATCACTCTGGACCCTATCCCTACCCCGCAGCTTATCTATCTCTCCTCCCAGCTTACTGTCATCCACAAACTTGCTGAGGGTGCAATCCATCCCATCATCCAGCTCATTAATGAAGATATTGAACAAAACTGGCCCCAGGACAGACCCCTGGGGCACGCCGCTTGATACCGGCTGCCAACTAGACATCAAGCCGTTGATCACTACCCGTTGAGCCCGATGATCTAGCCAGCTTTCTAGCCACCTTATAGTCCATTTGTCAAATCCATACATTTTTAACTTGCTGGAAAAAGCTTTGCTAAAGTCAAGATATATCATGTCCACCGCTTTCCACATATCCACAAGGCCAGTTAGCTCACCAAAGAAGACAATCAGGTTGGTCAGGCATGACTTGCCCTTGGTGAATCCATGTTGACTGCTCCTGATCACTTTCCTCTCCTCAAAGTGCTTCAAAATGGATTCCTTGAGGACCTGCTCCATGATTTTTCCAGGGACTGAGGTGAGGCTGACTGGTCTGTAGTTCCCCGGATTCTCCTTCTTCCCTTTTTAAAAGATAGGCCCTATATTCGCCTTTTTCCAATCATCCGAGTTTGATGATCCCCCAATCTCCACAAGTTTTCAAAGATAATGGCCATCACTTCAGTCAACTCCTCAGCACCCTCAGATGCATTAGATCCAGACCCACAGACTTGTGCATGTCCAGCTTTTCTAAATAGTCTTTAACCTGTTCCTTCACCACTGAGGGCTTCTCACCTCCTCCCCATACTGTGCTGCCCAGTGCAACAGCCTGGGAGCTGACCTTGTCTGTGAAAACCAAGGCAAAAAAACCAACAACATTGAATACTTCCGTTTTTTCCACATCATCTGTCACTGGGTTGCCTCCCTCATTCAGTAAGGGCCCACACTTTCCCTGACCTTCTTCTTGTTGCTAACGTATCTGTAGAAACCCTTCTTGTTACCCTTCACATCCTTTGCTAGCTGGAACTCCAATTTTACTTTGGCATTCCTGATTATACCCGTGCATGCTCGAACAATATCTTTATACTCCTCCCTAGTCATCTGTCCAAGTTTTCACTTCTTGTAAGCTTCCTTTTTGTGTTTAAGCTCACCAAAGATTTCTCCGTTAAGCCAAGCTGGTCGCCTGCCCTATTTGCTATTCTTTCTGCACATCGGGATGGTTTGTTCCTGAGCCCTCAATAAGGTTTCTTTAGAATACAGCCAGCTCTCCTGGACTCCTTACCCCCTCATATTAGCCTCCCAGGGAATCCTGACCATCAGTTCACTGAGAGAGTCAAAGTCTGCTTTTCTGAAGTCCAGGGTCCACATTCTGCTGCTCTCCTTTTTTCCTTTTGTCAGGATCCTGAATTAGACCATCTCATGATCACTGCTGCCCAGGTTGCCACCCACTACTGCTTCCCCTAACAATTCTTCCCGGTTTGCAAGCAGCAGGTCAAGAGGATCACAGCCCCTAGTTGGTTCCTCCAGCACTTGTACTAGAAAGTTGTCCCCAACACTCTCCAAAAACTTCCTGGATTGTCTGTGCACTGCTGTATTGCTCTCCCAGCAGATGTCAGGGTGATTGAAGTCCCCCATGAGAACCAGGGCCTGTGATCTGTAAACTTCTCTTAGTTGTATGAAGAAAGCCTCATCTACCTCATCCTTCTGGTCTGGTGGTCTATAGCAGACGCCCACCACGATATCACACTTGTTGCTCTCGCCTCTAAACTTAACCCAAAGACTCTCAACAGGCTTTTCTCCAGTTTCATACTAGAGCTCTGCGCAATCATACCACTCCCTTACATACTGTGCAACTCCTCCACCTTTTCTCCCCTGCCTGTCCTTCCTAAACAGTTTAGACCCATCCATGACAGTGCTCCAGTCATGTGAGTTACCCCACCAAGTCTCTATTATTTCAATCACATCATAGTTCCTTAAGTGTGCCAGGACTTCCAATTCTTCCTGCTTGGTTCCCAGGCTTCTTGCGTTCATGTACAGGCACCTAAGATAGGAAGAAATAATAGTTATCTGGCCCTTTGTGATTCCCTGAAGACACATCAGATTTCTGTGACTAAGGGTCCTGGCTAGGGGTCTTTGCTCTATTATCCGAACCTCTGCATTATCCAAATCCCTTCCTTGTCCCCCAGCATGAGATACATGCCCTCTGCAGGGCACGGTGATAAGATATCCTATTTCTGTGACAACTCATGTAACAGAAGTCTAATTAGTATAGAGAAATTAGTTTTTGTAATGACCCAAAATGGATGGGTCATTACAAAAACTAATTTCCCCAGTGTTTCTCACACCTTCTTGTCAACTGTTTGAAATGGGCCACCCTCATTACCACTACAACAGTGATTTTTCCTCCCTTGGTATTCTACTGTTAATTGAATTGTCTCATTAGACTGACCCCCTACTTGGTAAGGCAACTCCCATCTTTTTATGTACTATGTATATATACCTGCTACTGTATTTTCCACTCCATGCATCTGATGAAGTGGGTTCTAGCCCATGAAAGCTTACGCCCAAATAAATGTGTTAGTCTCTAAGGTGCCACAAGGACTCCTCATTGTTTTAGCTGAGGAATGTTTATCCAGGAAGCCCCAAATGGGCAAGATCTACTCCATTAATTGTACAAGTTGTCAATCTCCCACAGAAGGAGGCTTTTGCCAGTCTATGAAACATGTGCCTGATCACAACAGATACAGTGCATGAATGGGGTAAGCTTTAATATAATACAATACTACAAAATTATCCAGCAACGGAAGGAAAATATGGTACGGCAATACAGGTTTCTCTGACCATCTGGTAGAACAGTCACAATCACATCAATACTAACTAAACAGTTGATATATGCCCTCTTTCAAAGGTTATGGAGAAATATCTCATCTTGGGGAGACCTATTTCTTTCTTGCTAAATTAGCTTTTTTTTTTTTGTGAAAAATGTATCAATGTTAAATGGACTGGCTGTGTCTCCCACAATATTATCACCACTTCTAGCTATGAAAAACCAATATTTTATACGTGAACAATAGAGCCTCAAACCTGAACGGAAAAACAAGTCAATATCCTCAAAGAGCTGCACAGGCATATTGTGCAAGGGGCAAACAAAATACTTGTATCTGAGAAGCAGTTGATTTCAGCTCACAATGCGAAATCCTGACTGCACTGTAAGTAAATTGAAAAACTCTCACTGGCTTCAGTGAGGACAAGATTACAACCACCATATCTAAAACATTCAGTGTAAGCAGGTGTAGCAGAAAGATCAATCAAACTCCAATTTATTGGTCCAGGAAAGTGGGATAGATGACTGGTAAGACAGCTCTGAGACAGAGATTTTCCAGCAGGGTTACACTAACAGAGAGAATGGTCTTCTGCAGCTATTGAACCAATGGTAAGAGTGAATTTGCTTGAGACGGATGCCACAATTACGTGCACTCCTTTTAAGTTCATTTATTTCTCTTGTACTATATGAATGTTTGTCCTTTCGAATAACAAAAAGTTATTTCAAATGTGCTCCCTGGTTGAGAAGTGTGGTTCAATTAAAGCCTGGCTGCTTAGCCATCCCTGGGTGGGTAAAAAGGTGAGATCACAAAGGATCTTAAGCCTACAGCACAGCACTCTTGCACTGATAAGTAGGGGCTGAACGATATGGACAGCATAAAAGCTGAATACTTAGGAAGAACAGGCTCAGCCAGATTGTGAATCTGAACATGCTGGCTGTTGCTTTGTAATCGAAACCTACTGCATTTAGTTAGCTTTAAGCCAAATGGAATTTTTGTATTAATCATTACTGTCCAATATGTAGATTTTCCTTTAAGCATTAAAGATTATTTTAATCTAGAAACTGTAGGACTTTTAAATAGTTTATACATACAGCAAGACTTTTTGCTTAGTGTTTATTTAGCTTAATAAAACATGCAGCCTGGACTAAAGCCTAGGTGGGATCTGACAGTCAATGCAATCAGTAGTGTTAATATTTAGACATGTAAGTGCAGCTTGGAACAGGACAGAGCTCAGTTAGAGAAGAAAGCTGACAATGAAATACTTGAAAATTAACCAGCCCCTGGGCCAGATCCTCAGTTGGTATACATGTGAGAACCCAGTTTACATGAGCGGAGGCTCTGGCTCCTCTCTGTGTACTGTGTCAGCTGCTTTCGTGCATTTCTGTGGCAGAATTGGAAATCAAATGAGAGAAAGTTGGCCAAATGGTGCTGTGTTTGTGAAAAACAACATGGAAAGCGGAAAAGTAGGAACAGAAAAAAAACTAAAAACAATGGGATGAGGGAAAGTCTTTCTACCTCTAAAGTGCTTTCTGCTCAGGCAGAGTAAATTCACACTCAGATGTTAAGATAGATTCAATAGAGACAGGGGCAGAATCAGCTGTTGTAGTGGCAACGTTTTTTTTTAAAAAGTAGAGTCTGTTGCTATAATATTAGCAGTTGGGAAGATGATGCCATGACAGCTGTAGTAGGTGGCATCTCATTACATACCTACTAAAAATCCACTTATGTCATTGCTTGGACAGTAATCTACCACCACCACCTTTGCCTATCCTCCCCCACCACCCCCCATTCTACAGCATGTGTTGTTACACTGCAAACAGAACTAAAGAGGTACATCAACATAATGTTTATTAGGGGTTTCCCTTTATTTGAGAAGATGAGTCATCTTTTGAGTCAGTCTTAGCCACTCCTGCAGGGGAGCAAAAGTGGCAAAAAAAATTTTTTAAAGCCATGCCTACATGATTAAGGAAATAAATGGGGAGAAAAGCCATTATGGAAAGGTAGGGATGGCAGAATAACCGAAACCAAAACAAGAGGAGCCATGGAACCAGAAAAATAGGCTCCAGGCTGCAGGGAAATCAGTTTGATTAAGGCAGGAGCTCAGGGCCTTTAAAATTGGGCCTTGGAAGGGATAATAATCTGGCTGGCTATTTCCTGAACTTTGATGAACCAAAGTCAGCATTGCCAACTCTGACAATTTCTTTGTGAGTGATGTGATTTCAACCAGGGCTGGAGCCAGTCTGCTGAGTCTTTAAGGGCTGAATTAACAAGATAGGAGGCCAGGAGCTAATGTTTTTTCGGAGGCCTCCTTTTTGTGAACATGGTATTAATGAAAGCAAAAAAATATCCAGCTTCTGACAATCAGCAAGTCATGTATATTGCTGAATAAATACAAAAAGAAAATTGAAGACAATGAACAGGTTATATACTGCCTGAATAAACATCAAAACATAAGAGTAAAATGAAATGTTGCATGTTTAAACTGGCATCTTGTGAGCTTTAGGTGCCGCAAATTCAGTTATGGTATCCTCAAATGACAGTGTGTGTGAAATAAATCTCATTCAACTGACATGATAGCAAGAGCATTAAGCTTTGCTTCTACCACTGTTGAACAAAGACGGGTTTTTTATTAAGGCAGTCTTAGTGAACAATTGCTCTGCTTCACAGTCAAATGCAGACTCAAGACATTACTCTGATCTGTGTCATGCAAAAATTTGATGATTCCAGTAACCCTCTTATCTAGCATGTCACCATATCTTATAAATGCTGAAAATTGGTCTATTTCAGCAAAAAGATCAGAATTTAGATCATTCGGGTAAGTACTGAGCAACACCTGAGTGCATATTTTCATCTCCTCTTCACTTCGTACTAGATCAAGAGATAAAAGGAAGCCAAACCTTGTGAATAGTTCAGCATAACATTCACTTATTTTTCATTCTGAATTTAGCTCGTTGAGGATAACAAAAGGACTCAACCTCAAATTTCCTTCTTCCTCAAACTATAGCATCACATTTGCCTTCTGGAAATGTTTGCTTTACAATACTTTTGTATTTTTCATGGTAGAACTCATAACATCGCTTCCCAATTTTGTTGCTTGTTCCTCAAACTGAGACTGTAAGTTTGTGACAAACTCTTACAGAAGAGTCAAAGACAAGATCCAGACTTGGCTTTCAAAGCTTTATGCTAGTTTTGTCAAACCTTTCTAGTGTCACATTCCATAAGATACTCATAAACGCAGTTTCCAGTCAGCACATTTTCTTGTACAATAATAGTGAAACTCGAAGGGAAATGCAGTTTTTCTTGGCATTGTTCACTGTTTCTTTCAAACAATATTGAATGCCCTCATAGTTCACTACAAGTGTTCTACAAGATTCAGCATGACAGGAACACCTCATATCTGACAGGTTTTTAAGACAAAGATTTTCTTGTTCACTCCTGGTAAGATTCTTGCACAGAAGCTGCCATTGCCTGGGCAACGCTTGCAAAAAAAGGTGGGCAGCCTTTTCTTTTCCCAGCGCAGCCTTTTCCCGGGCAAATTGCACATCAATTTCCATTTGTCTTTCCTTTAGACCATCACTCGATGAGCTGGGATACCACAGAGAACCCCCTCTTGCCAGAACAGGCACCCCTCCACTCCTGTCTTGCTAAGTTAGACACTCCAGTCAGCTTCAGCACAGACACAGAGGTTGGGCCACAGCCGTCTGCAGTTCACTGAAACTGAGATGCATTCAGCTCAGGGGCTTCTTAGTTAACAGAGACTTTCCCGGTGCCTAGTGTTCAGCCTTTCTGGGCAATTTGCAACTTGTGTAGTTCTAGCTTCTTCTGATCTTCCCTCTTACCTATTTTGCTTCCTTTTCTGTCCCTATTTCCTTTATCCGAAATAAGCAAACAGAAAATAACAAACCAGTAACCACTTTGTCTGTGCTCCAGCCACCACACTTAAAACTCACTTAAAATCACTACCAGTACCTCAAAGCAATCAGGTGTGCACAGATCCTGCTTGACTACGCCATTGTGATGAGTTGGATCACAGAAACCCCCTTGGGGCTTCCAACTGATGTGCCAAGACTACTTCTGCCCCTGCTTTTCCTGCCAGCCTGGGACTCCAGCACCCTGTCTTGTTGAGCCAGACACACCAGTCTGCTCCAACACAGACCCAGGGTCTGAACCACGTGCCCCAATGCAGACTTAACTGAAAGCAACTTATAGAAGTGTTCCTCTCTTTAACACTCAGATGCCCAACTCCCAATGGGGTCTAAACCCCAAATAAATCTGTTTTACCCTGTATAAAGCTTATACAGGGTAAACTCTTAAATTGTTCGCCCTCTATAACACTGATAGAGAGATATGCACAACTGTTCCCCCACCAGGTATTAATACATACTATGGGTTAATTAATAAGTAAAAAGTGATTTTATTAAATACAGAAAGTAGGATTTAAGTGGTTCCAAGTAATAGCAGACAGAACAACGTGAATTACCAAGCAAAATAAAATAAAACACGCAAATCTAAGCCTAATACAGTAATAAAACTGAATACAGATAAAATCTCACCCTCAGAGATGTTTCAATAAGTTTCTTTCACAGACTGGATGCCTTCCTAGTCTGGGCACAATCCTTTCCCCGGTACAGCCCTTGTTCCAGCTCAGGTGCTAGCTAGGGGATTTCTCATGATGGCTCCCCCTTTGCTCTCTTCCACCCACTTAGATATCTTTTGCATAAGGCGGGAATCCTTTGTCCCTCTGGGTTGCCACCCCTCCCTTCTAAATGGAAAAGCACCAGGTTAAAGATGGATTCCAGTTCAGGTGACATGATCACATGTCACTGTAAGACTTAATTACCCACTTGCCAGCACACACATATACAGGAAGACTTACAAGTAAAACAGAGCCATCTACAGTCAATTGTCCTGGTTAATGGACGCCATCAAGATTCCAAACCACCATTAATGGCCCACACTTTGCATAATTACAATAGGCCCTCAGAGTTATATGTCATATTTCTAGTTTCAGATACAAGAGTGATACATTTATACAAATAGGATGATCACACTCAGTAGATTATAAACTTTGTAATGATACCTTAGAAGAGACCTTTTTCGTGAGGCATATTTTAGTTACATTTTATTCACACTCATCAGCATACTTTCATAAAATCATATAGAGTGCAACGTCACAAAGAGTGCTCAGTACCTTGCAAGATCAGGCCTTTAGAAAGGATATTAGTTTGGAAAGGAAGGAATGTTGTTTCCTTCTGACAGGTGATAACAGCTTTCTCCTTCAGTCCCATCTGCTGCCACTGCTCACACCATTTCAGGCTTTGACTGGCTTGTCAGTACTGAAATCTAAGGCCAGCAGTGCCCCTATGAGGTCTACTAGATCAGCTTTCCATTTGGTTCAGGTAGCTATTTTCAACTAGCCACAGATTCAGAGTTATTATCCATGAGTAGTTTAGATGGTAAATTCTTCAGGACAGGAACAGTCTGGGGTCTCCAGTCACTACTGTAATACTAATAAATATAAACATTAGTAACTAGATTGAGAGGTGAACGTACAGGTGCCCGTGACTTCTTAGGCTGCCAGCAATAGCTGTCCACCATACTATTCCTGGACTAAGCCACAGCTTCAGAAACCAATACACTGGCACAGCCAGCATAATAAAGCAGTTACAACAGTCAGCATAGTGTGACCAGGATCCAACTGACTACTCCAACAGCAAATCAGTGTATTTGTGCTGAGTATTTTCTGGTTGCTGGGATTACAGAATAGACAGTAAAGAACAAGGAGTGCTTGTCGCACCTTAGAGACTAACAAATTTATTTGGGCATAAGCTTTCGTGGACTAAAACCCATTTCATCGGATGCATGCAGTGGAAAATACAGTAGGAAGATATATATACACACACACACACACACACACAGAGAACATGAAAAAAAAGGGTGTTGCCATACCAACTCTAACGAGACTAACCAATTAAGGTGGGCTATTATCAGCAGGAGGAAAAAAAACTTTTGTAGTGATAATCAAGATGGCCCATTTCCAACAGTTGACAAGAAGGTGTGAGTAACAGTAGGGGAAAATTTAGCATGGGAAAATAGTTTTTAGTTTGTGTAATGACCTATCCACTCCCAATCTTTATTCAAGCCTAATTTAATGGTGTCCAGTTTGCAAATGAATTCCAGGTCCGCAGTTTCTTGTTGGAGTCTGTTTTTGAAGTTTTTTTTGTCGAAGAATTGCGACTTTTAGGTCTGTAATTGAGTGACCGGGGAGGTTGAAGTGTTCTCCGACTGGTTTTTGAAAGTTATAATTCTTGACGTCTGATTTGTGTCCATTTATTCTTTTGTGTAGAGACTGTCCGGTTTGGCCAATGTACATGGCAGAGGGGCATTGCTGGCACATGATGGCATATATCACATTGGTAGATGTACAGGTGAACGAGCCTCTAAATTCTTTGTTTGTTTGGGCTGGATTTCAAACCCTGGCTAGGTGGCTTTTCTGTCATAACTGGCTATACTTCCCTCCATAAAACAGTTGTACTACTCATGGGTATCTTGCCTGTGTAAATGCCTTGGAGGGCTCAGTCCACCCCTGAAGTCCAGGTAGCTTCATCGCTGCAAAGCAGGTAAGAGGCCAGCAGCACGAATGTGATTAAATTTACCAGGACTTCAAGGATGCAATGTAATTTTTTGTGCAACACTACAATGTTTCCAAGTCTCAATGCAAACAAGCTGCTTAACATTTGAACAAACACAGTAACACTATGAAATTACTCAGCCTTTTCACTTAAACAGAAACTGGTTAGGCAATGATAGGAGTGTGGGGGGGAATCAAGTGAAACTGAAGGAGGTCAATGTCTCCAAATTCTGGTTTTCCATGAGCATTGCACCAAGAATACCTAATAAAAGGAATTAGTTAGCTACAGTTAAGAATGTGTGTTTAAAAGGCCTCTCCTGCATATATTTTATTTTCGATATTTATTCATATCTTATCTCTCCAATTTGTCTATCACAGTTTATTTTCTAGCAATCCCTCCATCTCCCTCACCCACCACAAACATGTACAATTTTATAATTTCCTAGTTGATTCTAATAACTAAGACAAATAAGAACAACAATAGAAACATTGCACAGCCACAGTGTGTTCAGAGTCCTACTTAGGCAAGGCCTCTGCTACCACTGACCAGGAGTTGACCTTTATTCTTTTCCAACTGTGTGTTTACCTTTTTAGGTGCTTAGGAACATTTGAATGGGGAACATTTTTTATCAAAGTCAGGAAAATGAAGTAATATTTTACAAACAGGAAAACCACTTATCTTAATTGAAACCTCTCGAGTACTCTGGGTGTAAAAGTCAGCAGGAACACAGATTAAATGAACTAATTTTGTTTCCCATTAGAATGAAAAGGCTGTGGCCTGTGTGTATGCAGTACTGGACGCCACGAGAGCTTTTCACTATAATCGCAACAACCACTTAAAAAAAAAAAAAAAAAAAAAAAGAAGTGCAGCAAATTGAATTTTAGAAACTTTTTTTTCTAATTAATTGTTCCTTGATCTACGCCACAGGATATTTTACAGAACTAGTCCTGGAACACTTTCACATTTCCCCTTGCTATTTGTTAAGAGATATACATCATTCTCTCAAAAAGTACAGAGAGTACATTACAGGCAGAGACGGGAGGGTAAGAATACAATGTACACTTCCACCAGAACAGTGACTAAGAGACCTGTCTCTCATATCATCCTTTTCAGGCTGGCTGATTTTAAAAACTGATAAAGGCATGGGAGAGAGAATTAATGAATAAAGTGTAGTTACTATATTCTTATGACAATGAAGAACAGCTATTAAGAACTTCTTAATCAATCAAATAATATAATTGCATGCACATGTTCGGCTGGAAAATTTTACTTATCTCAGCACTCTGGAGGTGGCACAATACTGTGAATTACTAGGTATTTGCTAAGGTTCCAGATGAAATGCACAAAATTAAAATGTGATGGGTAAGATAAAGGCCTTTGCATACATCTGAGAAAGATTTTAAAAAAAAATAGATGCTAAGAGAAAAAAAGTCACAGCCTGATATTTCCTCTAGCTGTATCATAATCATTTAGGTGATTTTGTATTCTGTATCTAAATTATTTCCAGTGCCTTCCCATTAGAGACTAGTTACCACACCAAAAGCCTGTCAGAGTAATTACTGAAAAAGGGCCACTGTTATTACTTAATCACGCTGAATAATTTCTAGAAAACTTTTTGAGCTAGATAGGTAAGAAAATTTTATACGGTTTAACTTCTAAGACTATTATTATACATAATGTGATGCTGTGGGTGCTATAAAGTTTTTATTGCCACCTGTTTGCCACATTACACATGGTTGGGCCCAAAGTGAGTCATCTAGGGCTTTCCAAAACCTTGTCCAAAGATTTATAGCACCTCACACCATCATATATGCCGTTTGACATGTGTAGTTTTGTTTCATCTTTATTCCTTTCTAGTCTCTCCTCTTCCCCCACCTCCCTTGAAGTACTTTAATTACAACAGAAACATTGATGCCATTGGTATGGGCAGAGCTAAACAAAAAACACAAGTGAAGTATAAAGTCCATTTATAGAATGATTATTAATCATGGTTTCTGAAACATAAGGACCTGATCGTGCATTGCTTGTGACCCCACAACTCACTGAAATCAGTGATGGTTTTTGGTACGCACAGAATGGAATGCATTATTAGGCTCCAAGAATTCACACAATGATTATATGCAATATATAAACAGAGGGTGAAATTCACAAAAGCATGCACAAAGCCCCAGCAAACAGACTTGGTACACACAGTAAAGCAGGGCCCAGCCCAACTCAGGTCTTTCTGTATCCATTAGTCCAACCAATGGCCTACAATAGCAACAGTTTCCTCTCTGCAGCCCTGGCTAGTGGTTTAAGCCTACTGGTTCCATGCAAGCACAGATCATATGGCCCCTTCCCTAGCCAATGCTTCCCTCTGCACCAGACTAGTTAAGATTGCATGAGCCCTAACTCTCAGCTAAATGGGTGTAAGAATACCCCTGCAGGGGGCTCTGCTCAGGGATACCGTCGGGCTTCTATGGCATAAAAGCAAGTAAATTTCACCCAGAAAACCGAGGCTACTGACCATGCTCACTCCATAAATGCTTTTATTTATATATATATATATATATATATCATACACAGCCAGAGACACAGGTAACTAAGCAGACAACTGTACACACACAAAGGAGCTCTGATTACTTCAGGGAAAGCATAGGTCCATTTTCAAGTGACTGTGGAATCAGACATATGTTTATATAACCTTATTCACAGTTCACCTATTTCATGGATCTCAAAATAATGTTACAAAAATATTTCTAAAAATCAAATTCATAAGCAAATTGCCACATTTCCTACTCAGTAGGACATAACAGAACTCCAGAACATCTGTGATCATGAGAAACTGCTTACCACTTTGCACAGGAGTAAGGGATAATATATACCCCCATTTCTAGGCTAAATTTTAACTCAAATTATTAACTTCTGGCCACCTAAAATCATCCTTTCACCTGGAGAAATCATTTCTCACTTCCTCTCCTAAAAATGTCATGTACTGTTTTAATAAAAAATGGATGGTGCTGTTATTATTTATTATCTGGATGGTACCCCCACCAACTGTGTGCCAGGTGATTTACAGATCATTGTGAAGACAAGTACGGTTGCCAACCCTCCAGGATTGGCCGGGAGTCTCCCGGAATCGGCATTGATCTCCCGGTGACTAGTGAAAGCAATCCAGGAGATTTTAATAGGATATTTTAAGAAAATGACATTATGTCATGTTGGGGGGAAAAAATCTCCCAGAATAGCTTCACTCAGAGTTGGCAATCCTAAAGACAAAGTATCCTCACTGAAGAGCTAACAGACCAACCCTGCAAGGCTAACACAAGGGATCCCTTTCACGTCAATGTTATGGATTATTCATCCAAGCAAGTTTGGCAGGTTTGAGGCCTAAACAGATTCATACACAAAGAGGGATAGATGCTGGGAAAGCAAAACATAGTGTGGCTGAGCACTGAAGCAGAGCATGAATATTGGTAGTTCTATTAATGTTTGTTATCTATCATGTTATGAGGACTGATTTTTGGAATAACTAACATCTCTTGGCCTGAGGGTGCAAGGAGAGAAGACTGATATTTATGAAGGCATTCTGAAAGAGTACGTACTTATTTTTTTTTTAAATCTCTTCATGTTCAGTTCCTCCCCCTTTGCCTCATGTCTTACAGGTCTTGTCTTTTTGTAAACTACCAAGGCTAACAGAATAATGGATATAGATAATACAACTTTACTCTGCTTCTCCTCATTTTCATTTTTAAGGTGGACTGTACATTGTTGTTCAACTGGATTCCCTCTTTCAAATGGTCACTTTTTACTCTTTCCCTTCTGTAGACTTCCCTCTTGTTATAAACCAAGAAAGAGTACTGGATAGACCTGTAAGGTATGCAAAGACTGACTTCCAGGTGAGACAAATAATGCTGGCAGGAGTGACTATCGGTGTCATTTCCATGATGGCCAGAGGGATTCACCACAGAAAAAAAAAAAAAAAAAAAAAAAATGAAATGCTGCCTCCTCTACTTCCTCAAATCTCCTTCACATTTTAGAAATCATACAATTAAGGTGGGGCTCTCTCTTTTTCATGTTATGATAGATGGGATTCCAGTGCCCTTCAGGTTTAGCTTTCTTTTAAAAGGTTTCCAGTAGTTCTTGACAAGTGGAGCTGCTCAGGTGACACACAGACAAAAGTCACATAAGTTATTAAATACTGAAGATGACCCTACGCTCTAGCTGCAACTTAGGCCACAAAGAGAATGAAATATACAAAAACACAAGACAATGCAGAATGTGTGTCACTTTTATACAATATCCATTTTCCTGAACTATAAGTTGCACCCGAGAGAACATTTGTGCTATATTGATATCAACTCAAAAGTGGCCTCAATGAAAGGCCCCATAAGAAGGGCCCCCACCCAATAATCTTGATTTTCTTGATAGAATGATGGGTACCATATGAGAATAAAACTGCACAGTTGTTAAATTATTCACTGACTCACCACTGACAGATGATGAATCAATAGAGAAACAGGCTGAATTTTTCACAGTCCAGCCACACCCAAAGGAGAAATGCTCATGGGTTCAAGTTATAAGAGACCAGCACATGAGCAGTTAGGACTAGTGGTTGGAGCAAGAGTCAGTACTAAGCAGTGTTCCCTCTAGTTTTTCCCACCCATGTATGGAATGAATTTTGTTATGTGCACCAATATGGAGGTGATGTGTGACACATCTCCATATCAGTGCACATAACAAAATTCATGTGACGGGGTGGGGCTGAGGGGTTCAGAGTGTCGGAGGGGGCTCAGGGCTAGGGCAGAGTGTTGGGGTTTGGGGGGTGAGGGCTCCATCTGGGGGTGCAGGCTCTGGAGTAGGGTCAGGGATGAGGGAATTGGGGTACGGGAGGGGGCTCAGGACTAGGGCAGAGGGTTGGGGTGTGTGGGGGTGAGGGCTCCATCTGGGGGTGCAGGCTCTAGGGTGGGGCCAGGGATGAGAGATTTGGAGTGCAGGCTGCCCCGGGGCTACAGCGGGGAGAGAGGACTCCCCCCAGCTCTCTCCCCCCGCAGCAGCACCTGGGCTCGGGTGGGAGGTGTGCCTCTCCCCACTGCATCAGCTCTGGTGGGGCTGGGCCAGGGGAAGGGCTCCTCTCCCGAGCCGAGCCGCGGCAGCTCCGGTGGGGTTGGGCAGGACTGGGGGAGGGACTTCCCACCAGTCAGGTGATAAAGCCAGTCAGGTAGCCTACTACAGACTATCTGTGCTCATTAGGTTGCCCAGAGACTAGCACTGCTGCAGGACCCGATTCCTGACACAAGCAGGCCATCATACAATAGATCTGCTATTCCTAAGTACTAGGCTGGGCTGAGATTTTGGGTCTGAATTCCTCACCAGAAGGAAGGTTTAATGTAGGACTAGGTTAGATAGCTTGCTGCTCACAAAGACATCTGGGTTGATAAATTATATGTACCAACACATGGCCTGTGCTTTTATTTATAAATTCAGAACTGATACTTACTGTGTAATCCTTTGGAGTTGGAATATGCTTCCTTTATGGTACCATATTGAACTCTTTTGTGCCATTGTTTGGTGGGTTTATGTAATATCACTGTTTTGCATCTCTCTGCATAATTGTATTTGAAACCCATGGTTTTCTTCTGTTGTTCCTGCAAGTCAGAAAAGGCTCCTCTCTATTCAAATATGCAAATAGATTAGTCACAAAGGTACCTCTTAATTAGTCAGTGGAAGCCAATTTTTGTTTGTTTTCAGTCTGAAGATTCAGGATGCTATCAGGGAGGGACAAGTTATATTTGTTCAAGTCCTGTATGTGGCTCAGGTTTCTAAGTTGGAAACTGAATCTGACAGCATGGCAGTTTCACAAGCACTTAAAATTCACTTTTATATAATATAGACATACACATGCACACTATACTATACTACATGGAAGCTGTGAGCGGAAAGAGCCTTTTGGGGATTGATGGTAGGTTAATGAAGCCATCAGACATTCCACCAAGCCCTGAGAACAAAGCAAAAGATTTGGGCATGCTCATGGGTGTACTGAGAAACAGCTTCCTGCAGGAAGGGAAAAGGCATCCTCCCCAAATTATTACCACTTCTATTTATTTGTATTGTGGCAGCACCTAAGAGCCCTGGTTCTGAAGCAAGGGCCCATTGTGCTAGCTGCTGTACAAACACAGAACAAAAACATGGTCTCTGCCCCAGAGAGCTTACAATCAAAACTAGTGGGGAACACACCATCATTTTTTAACACAGGGGGGCATATATCCACATTTTGGGAATCCTTTTGTCCCTGTTTATTTACAATTTGAGCACTCCCTAGGGAGGGAATTCAGAAGCAGAACAGTGTAGAGTTTCTTCCTCTCCCCATGTCATTTTCCTTATTAACTGGTACATTACCTGTGTAAAATCCCTCAAGCTACTATGTTATAGTGTTATTTTATGCCTAAATTGTGACTGTTTGTTTCTGAAAAGGCAAAACAGGCTGTACTAACAGCCCTCTTCTAAAAGTTGCCAAAATATGTTTTAGAAATCCCCTGTAGATGTAACAGTTGGTCAGGTAAGAAATATTATGCTCTCAAGGGACATCTGCTGGGTAGCTCATAGTACACCAAGCATATGTTACACAGCTGAGGAAAAAACTGACAGTTTTTGTGAAAGCACAATTTTGTGGTTTTAGTATTCTCCAAGTTAGGCTATTATATAAAATAGGTGATTTTTGGAATTTCCATATGAGACTGGGAAATCATTAAGTGCAGATAAAATTTAACTAGCCTGCCAGGGCTAAGACTCGCATAGTTTTCCACCAATTTCTTTTTAAATGATATGCAGCATTGTGAAAAAACAGGGTGAACAAATCTGGACAAATCTGCTAAAAATGTAAATTTTCACTCCTATTGCCAGCAGCACTAATTCCCTTCTTCCCCAACCAAATTGATTCTTCTTATGGAAACTTTTACTCTGAACATTGATAGTGATGTACATTAGCACTGATTTTATCTTTGAATGGACCTGGAGATTTTTTCTTACACTACCTGTGCTCTCCACTTTACCATACCTCTCAACAATTCAAATGGCTAAAGCATGACACAGTGCCACTCAGGTTTGGCCTGGCCATCCTTCTGTAGATGGAGCTAGCAGGGCTGCCGGGCCAGACCTGAGTGGCACTGCGACCCTGTGCACCAGGTCACAATTCCAGTTGGTTTGGATGGCCTGTCAAACCAGGGCTCAGGGCACACTGCCTCCCCCATCCCCCACCGGCAGCACTGAATGTGGGAAATGGTCCACTTCAACTGGGACTGGGAGAACTGGGGGTCAAAGTGGGACCATCCCACCACCTGGGACTTTTGGAAGGTCTGCCTTACTGTATAATGAGAGAATCGCCTGCCCAGACTGACAAAAAGGGAAGACAGAGAAGCAACAGATTTTCTTTTACATTTTTAAAAATGAAAGATATAATGAACCAAAGCCAGTTTTAGTGAGAATTGCAGGAACTCAGCATCTGACATTTGTAATCATAATAAAAATTATTAAATAGGTATTTATAGGTGTATCTGGGTAAGTTAAAAGAGCACAATACTACCTCTATATAGCAGAATGATTTCTCATGCTCAACTAGAGCAGAGACTGGAGTAAAAAACATTCCTGCACTGCCATCTTGTGGTGGATGTCGATTTCAAGAGGAAATATTTCCTTTTCTTTTAAGACGCTTTAGGGATTGTTTTTTTCCTGTGTGAAAGTGTATGGGGAAAAGGGCAGCGTGAAGATAATTAAGTAGGCCCTGCCTTGTCCTTATGAACAGGAATAGGAAGCAGAGAAAGAGGGTTGGGGAAGGGAAAGAAATGGAAGCCGGGAAGGCTGCAGATACAATGTTACTCTCCCAGGCAACAAATCTAAACTTACTCAGAGATTTGTATGTTTGGAAGCCATGAATCAGGGTCCTGATTAACTGTTTGTTACAATGGTTCCTGTCCTGGAAATCTGATTAAAATGGACCATGGAATTTTGTTTAAAAATGTTTAGCTTTTCCTTGCACTGGGTGGTTAAAGTGAATCGATTGTGGCTCTTCTTGTGGAAGTTAAGGTGGGATACACCTACAGCCCCACACCAGACTGCAAGGAGGCTCTCAGGGCTTGCCTGCACTTTTACAGCCCAACTGAGTTACTAAGTCAAAATATTAAGTTTTCAAGGTGTAAAGGTTAAAGTGGAAATCTTAGAAATGTTAGTTTAATCATAAAAATTATATTAATAATGATAATATTTTTAAGAGCTGACCAACATAAATCTGTACTTCACAAGTTACAAAGAAAGACACAGGCCCTGACCTGAAAAACCTATAGTGACTGGGGCGGGGGAAGCACCATAGGGTTCCACATTGATTGTCTCAATCACTGCAAATTCAGCTTGCAATCTGAGTGCAATTGGATTTTTCTTCATATGAACTGTCACCAGTAATAAAGGTTTTGCAGATTAAATTAGGCCATATGTGACATCAGTATAACAGAAATTGTCTTCAGTGGGAGCTATACAGGTGTTACTTATTAGAACTTCGAGCCAGATTGTGTTTATCCTTATGTGTGGACAGAGGCGGGGGAGGGGGGGATTGACTGGGCAAGGAGCTTTCATCCCCTACTTGCATATGTCCTGTATAAAAGCTTGTAACAATACAATCCCTCACTCAGGGGAGTGTAATGACTGCTTCTTCCATTCAACCCCAGAGGTGCATATTGCCCCAAAGTGGGAACGATGGGGACTCCTGTTTATTAGTCCATAAAATGTGCCCTGCACATCAAGGAGAGCTCTGAAGGGTAATTTTTCCAAAGCAGAATGCCTCTCAAAGCTTCCCACAGGGTGGTGTGCCTTCACGTTGCTGACAACCCAGGACTGTCCTTAAATGGCACAACCAAGGCCTTAGAAAACTATTCTGCTGATGATGCAGGAATCATCAAGCAGGAAGAGAATCCAGCTCAATCTCTCTCAGCAGGGCTGTACTTGTCTTTCAAGCAGAAATGATCTTGAAGCTGTCCCAGGACCAGATCTGTGGAAGAGGAAGATGGCATTTCCACAGTGTTCTGTATCAGAGTAGAAGCCAGTGGAGAGAATTGAAGAGGGAATGATGTGATCTGAGTGCTGGACAAAGAAGATCATTGTAGATGCTTCATTCTAAATAGACTGGGGGGAACAAAGATGGGAAAAGGTGAAGCCAGGGAGGAGGTTGCAATAGTCAAAGTGAGAGACAACCAAGGCATTGACAAGCATCTTAGCCAGTGGGACAGAGAAGGGGGGTGATTTTATTTTTAATCGATTCGAACTGGGTGAATACCAAGCCCCAGAGTATCTACAACTGTTTTCTTGAATTGAAAAATGTATTTGCTTTGACTATGCTTATGGCCTTCATATTTACTTTCCATGAACATTCAAGCAATTGAGTTTAATTTGCATGAATGCCAACAGGCAGCTTATTTTAATATTGCACCCACATATTCCCAGAAATACCCAAAGTTACCAGAAACAGTATTTTTTGATAAACAGAGGAAGAATTCTCCAAAAGCCTTGCCAGAACCCTGACTCAAGGACAATTAAAGGAACAAAACAAGGATCTTACCATACTCTATACAACTATAGGTATGACTACATATTCTCATTCAAATACTCTCTGAATGAGCTGAGAGAAAATCATGTGTAAAATTTATACCTAGTCATTCAGTCTTATAGTAGCCTATATTGTCCAGGAATGATGCATCCGCTAAGGCCTATGTAGCCCAGAAATGAAAAGCTTTACATATTTTTTAAATTACGTGATCATCTTTCACATTTTTCTGATATTCAAAGCTCTGCTGGCTGGTTCAGGCAGTGACCAAGCTAATTAGTGGGCAAGTTGTGCTGGAGCTACAAATCAAATGAAAAACTAAGAGAGAAAGAGGAAACAAGTTTTCATGATTTTGTTGCAAAAAGCATAAATTGGCCAAGCAGTGTTCAAAGGCTTTATGAACAGTAGCAACCTTTGACATGTAGCTTCACGTTTCTTTTCAAAACTTGTATGTTGTGTAGCTCTACGTTTTGTAATCAACATTTTGCACAGCTACAGCAATTTTGCAAAAGCTAAGATGTGGGTCCAAATTTTGCTCTCATTTAGCTACAGCAACATAAAACTGGAGTAACTCCATTGAAGTAAATGGTGCTACATCAATGTATATCTATTATAAGTGACACAGATTTGTGTCCTCAGATTCCAAGTACTAAATCACACAAAAATGATAACTAGAAAACAGTTGTTTGCAATCAATTATATTTTCATTTGAGAATGAAGTGCTACTCCTGATACCCTATCAATCAGAGTGTGATCTGACAGAATAGTTACAGTTCTCAACAATGTAAGACAAGAGCAGGGAACAAGTTATGCAATTTGCAAACTTACATCTATGCTTGTTTTATTGACTGTGGGTCTAAGATATGTAATAAAACAGCTGTTTTCAGAGTCTCACACACTAACCTGGAATTACTTCATCATTTGACTCCAAAAAATCAGTCTGGTATAAGTATGATTGTGTCCTGAACTACAGTACATCCCCCATAATAGTCCTCTGAGAGCACAACCTAGCACTCTTGAGATGTCGAAGAGCATGGAACATTTTATTGAGACATTACTGCCCACAACAGAAAAACTACTCAACTGTCTAAGACCCAGAGTGCTGCGAAGGGGGCCATTTTGGAATGGTTCCCCAAAAAAACCAACCAAACAAAAACCCACCTCTGTCAAATATGCGGCCCCAAAGATTATAAGAAAGAGTTAACAGTGAGATAGAGTTTGAGTTACTTGAGAAAGAAGACAGCAATGGCTAAGTGGGGCTTCCTCACTGATGAGTTAACTAAAAGGGGGGGAAAAGAGTGAAACTCAACATTGTTCCTTGAATGGCAAATCCCAGTTATCAGAGGAGGAAACAGAAACCAGATACATTGTATCTCTGAGAATATGATAACGATGTAATTGAGCTAATAAAATACACTTTAAAATGTTGTAGTATACTATATGTTTACATAAGTTAATGGCAGGAGAGAACAGTCTTTGAAAAGTCTGTATATACACCATATAGCAGGATGGGCAGACTCCATAAATGGAGATATAAAGAAGCAGATATTCTGATTTGACGAAACACGACCAGAAGTTGCCAAATATTGTACATGCTGGGTTGCCACGTGGCATTAGCAATAAGAATGGTTACATTCATCTTTACGACATATAGGGCCCTATATTTGGAAGGAAGATGTCAACGTCCAAGGACGTAAGAATATCTGTTTTTACTGCAATCACATGTGAAAGTGGGGTAAATGCTATACGTAGATGGCAAGTAGCACATGCAACTGAAATGTACTATTTGTTTTCACATCACTCAAAAGTTTGCTAGGGGCTTGTACTAGTATACAGCATATTTTGTCCACAGCACATTTTGTGCTGTCCTTTCAGACTGTAAAAAATGGCTCATAACAGTGTTTAATAAGATATACTAGACAATTATATTCTAGTGTAGATTTGTATGAACAAGAAGGTTCATACATATGACAGTGCAGGTGCTCTCCAATAGTGACTCTTCTTGTGCATGTGAAATCTCAAATGGAGTGAACAAGGCTGCGTACCTGCTCCAGTGCTGTTCAATTTGTTCTTTTCCTGTGTCTTCAGCCATGCTACAAGGGACTTGGATCAGGGGATATATATTTGCTACCGAGTCGATGACTCTCTCTTTGATCTTTGAAGACAACACTAAGACCAAGATGCTGGAGAAACTTCTCACTGTAGCACTTTTTGCAGATGACTCTGCCCTGATGGCTCATAGACATAACCTTCAGGCCATTGTTGATAGATTTTCTGAAGCATCCCAACTCCTTGGCCTTACCATCAGTCTCAGCTAGACAGAGGTCTTATTCCACCCAGTACCTTATTCCAATATCCCAGTGCCGCCATCTCTATCCAAGGTACACAGCTGAAAAATGTGGATCAGTTCAAGTGTTTGGGCAGTACCCTCTCTAGTGATGGTTCGCTTGCTAAGGAAATTGCCTCCAGAATCAGTAAAGTCAACCAGGCCCTTGGCCAGCTCCAAACAAAAGTCCTTAACCAACACAACATTCGTCACTCCACCAAATGGAAGATCTATAGTGCAATGGTCCTAACATCTCTCTTGTATGGTTCCGAGACATGGACTCTTTATAGATGGGACATTAAACAGCTTGAGCAATTTACCATGCACTCCCTCTGCACAATAATGAGCATTTGCTGGAGGGACAGAGTGGCCAATATTAAGATCCTTGAGACAGAAAACACCAATATTGAGGAAATGCTACTATGAGCACAACTAAGGTGGACCGGACATGTCATCAGAATGGAAGACCACTGCCTCCCAAAACAGATGGGGAGCTCAGGCAGAGCAAAAGAAAGAAGGGCCATCCATTTAAGCGCTTCAAAGATAACTTGAAGAGCAATCTTCAGTGGGGCGCTTTCAATCTCAAAGAACTCAAGAATACAGTTCAGAACAGGACACACTGGTGGTCTCTGACAAGATTAGCAAGCAACAGATTTGAGCAGGATTGGCTAAATCATCTCCAGTCTGCACGTGTAAGGTGCCACAGAGATGCATCATCAAACATCATGCATATGGACTTCATGTCCTCAGTGCAGCGGATTTTGTGCATCAGGGTTTGGAATTCAGAGGCATGTACGTAGCCACAGATGAGAATTGCAACAATATCGTCATCATCGTTAGCAATGGACTACTACTACTACTAGTATTTTCTAGTATATTACAGGCTATAAATAGCATATACATGCTTTTCAAACGATCAAAGTGACAAAGTGAAATGTCTACTTCCACAGAAATGGACAATATTACTCTATTTAACTACTTACAAATAGTTATGAGACTGTATACATATTTTTATGATTACAGAAATATTTCTAAACATTTTTCACATACTTAGGATGTGGATTAAGAGTTCAGAAATAATTACCAATATTTAATACCTAGTTAATGAAACAACATTGCCCCACCTCAAACACATCATGAAGCTGCAGAGATATAAATGTGCTGGCAACTTTCACCAACTGTCCCCAGATGATCAGAATATTTTAACCCTCTAGAAAATCATTTGAAAATCCTGTCACCTTGCTTAGCTTGGTTTTCTCATTGACTCACTTAATAAAAAAAAAAAAAAGTAATATGACATTCAAATGAACTAGTTATAGTCAACAATAGCAAAATTATTGACTATCTAGCACATCAGCTTCTTTTATAATAAGTTTCTTTTCTTTAAATATTTATATTAAATATCTATTTTCCAAAATATATTAAGTATACCTTATAAAAATGCATATATACACAAAAGTATTCATACTCAGATCAGTCAAATAAAGAAAAACTTTACATAGAAATAGACTATACTGAAAACAATATAACACTGACAAATTAAATTATACTAAATTTAAGGTCACGTATGTGTCCCTTAGCTTAAATATCTCTGGACCATCTCAGAAATCAATCAGCATGGATATGTATTAAGTTCTAATGTGATACTTGCATGAGACTTGAGTGAATCATTTCTATTTTGGACACAGACCCTGGTACACTATCAGCTGGCAAGAAATTGGATAGTGCAATTTTGGTGTGGTAGACCAAACCGAAGAATAATGCAACATGTTACATTACATGGGTCATCAGGCTATCTGATACCAGCACAATACTCAATAAATTTAGAACAGCATCACAAAGAGCTGTATTTTGATGGTCTACTGATATAGCTTACTTGATTCTTGTTAACATATTATATTAAAACAGAAGAATTTAAAGCAAATTATTTCCAGCACCACTGCTCATTAATGTTGAGGGGTTTGAGAGTTGGGTTCATGCCATCCCTGAGGCCAGAACGTTTTTTTTTTTTTTTTTTTTTTTTTTTTTTTAAATCAGGCCAATCTAGTTTTCCATAAGGTTGAACAAACTGTTTTTCACCTATAGTTTCAAGAGGAGCCAGATATTGGCATCCATGAAGTAAAGTGTGTGAACTGATTAATGCATCTGGATTATTGGACTGTGCATAATCCATGTTCACCTTACATTAAGTGGCGTGGATAACTTGTTTTAAATCATTTGTTTCATAGTTTGTCATTTAACTTGAATTTGATAAGGTAGCACACAACCATTTGGTGATTTCCTAGAGTACACAAAAGTCCAGATTCTATACCAACCACTCCAAAAGTATCCTAGTATAGCTGTGAAGTATTTTGTTTGGCTGTTGTGATGAAAAATGACCAAGTGTCTATATTAATTGCATTTTTGGTCTGTACCCAAAATATTATTTATGTGCTTGATTTCTAAGATGATATGCTAGACAAAGGAAGGGGAATTGAGGGGGCCGCATGTGCTCAGGCTATGTGCACACTACACCTTACGTTGGTATAAGTCAGGGGTAGCCAATTACTTTTGGCCAAGGTCCAAATTTCTTGGTCAAGGTAGAGTCAAGGTCCAGACTCCAGAGACAATAAAAAAAAATAGGCAAATAAAAAGATTTTGGGGTCCATTCAAAAGTGTCTGGCAGTCCAAATTTGACCCATGGGCTGCCTATTGACTACCCCAGATATAAATTATGTCACTCAGGGATGTGAATAAGCCACCCCCTTGCAGGTTATACCAACCTAACCACCGGTGTGGAGAGCACTGTGTTGGCGGGAGAGCTTCTTCCGCCAATATAGCTACCGCCGCCGCTTATGAGGACTGGAGTAATTTAAGTTAATGGGAGCGAGTTCTCCCACCAACAGCTGTCCACAGCTGTGCCACTGTAAGCTTGGTAGTGTAGCCATAGCTTTAAGTTTCAACACCTCACCTACATGGAAGATGTATTAATCAGGTCAGCAATTACAACTCATTGAGACTTGAATGGGTCTAACCACTCCAACAACAAACCAACATCATGAAGGCAGTCTCCTTGATAGGTCTTGGTGGGGGTTCTGGGGGAAAAACAGCTTGAAGCACCAGTAGGACTTCACATGTTACATTAATAAAATAATACCAACGGGATCTTATAAGGTGGGCAAGGCAAAACGCCACATTTATTGTAAATACAAAGAGAGAAAGAGAGAGAAATTACCACAATAGTTAGCATATTCTTTTTAGACACACACACACACACACACACATACACACATAGTCCTTTTTAACATTTTCACAAACTGCTTAATTCTCTCCAGCCTCTGTAGAGTTAACTTTTCACTCTCTTTCCTTAACTCACTTTATCTCCCAAAACGACACCTTTATCAACTCAGATTTCACCATTTTAAGTATTGTTCCAGGGATTCATGCCTGCACTTACTGCTTTTCTTACTTTTGACACTATACCCTTAGAGAAAGCCCTATCTGTTGCTTGCCTGGGCCTGATCCTGCTTTCCTCGCTGAACCGTTCCTTTCCATGGGCACAAGCTTTGATCCACTACCAATTTAGCAAGGAGGGTGGGCTTCTTAACTAGCCGTCACCCTTCCTGGTCCCCTTCCTTAAACATTTCCTTCAAAATTGTGAAATTACCACAATATTACTTACAAAAAATACTACACTGCCC
Source organism: Emys orbicularis (assembly GCF_028017835.1). NCBI lineage: Eukaryota > Metazoa > Chordata > Testudines > Emydidae > Emys > Emys orbicularis. The sequence goes on along the minus strand of NC_088687.1, from coordinate 76,142,441 downwards.
AAACTCCTATATCCTTCAGAGTTTGGTTTAACAGAACAAGATCTGCATCTTACGTTTGCCCGTGCCGGGGCTTATGATTTTAACCCACTCTGGGCCAGAGGGAGAGACGCTAAGTTTCCTTTTGTATTGCTCGGCCTTCTACCACCGAGGGTTCATACACCAAATATAAAAAACCCCTCCCAGGGGCAGAGCGAGAAACCCTAAGTTCTCCTCTTATGCTCAGTCATGCTATGGCCGAGGGTATGCACCTATAGTTTTTATGGTTTTCCCCGACAGACAGGTTGGAGCGAGGACTCTAATCCTCCCCCTATTGCCCGGCACTTCTACAACCGGGGGTATACCCACCTCCAATTATTTCCCCCCAGCAGCCTGGGGTGGAGAGAGGATTGCTAAACCTCTCTCCTGTCTCTCAGCCCTGCTACGACCAAGGGTGTGTATACCTTTAATCATAACAAATTATCAATTCATAAATTACCAACAGTGAACACAATATTAACCATACCTGGTTACCTTTTTACTGCCCGGTATCTCTATGACCGGGGGTGTGCACACCTGAATGATCAATCACTTAGCAGTATTGTCAATAATTACAGCGCATATACTCTTCCTCCTTTCGCAATTCTCCACCAAAAATGTTATGCTCATACAAAGCACATGGGATCTTTATAGAGGAAGGTAAATATGCAGCATTTATTGAAAATACAACAGTTAGCATATGCTTTTCAGACACACACACACACACACACACACACATACACACATACACAGAGTCCTGCAGTGATGTTTATAGTTACCTGTTCAGAGTTTGGATCAATCTAGTGGCCAGCCAGATTGGTCGCAGAGGGGAGCGGGGCTCTATCGGTCGGGATCCGATGCTCCTGGAGTGTGGCAAGATGAACCCAAAGTCCCATGGCCAAGCACCTTGTTCTTATAGGTTTTTTTCCTCTGTTGAAGCCTATGGATTTTGCTGTGTCAGTTTGTGACCGGTTACTTCTTAATTGGTGTAAACATTCCAATACACCTCTGAGAGGGTCATCCTGTCCTTTGTTCAGATTCAATCAATTGTCCTTAGGGGTGCCAGCCTTCACCTCAGGGTCGTCAATCTGCCCTTCATTATGGATGCGCGTTGATGATTCTTTGATGTTCTTTAAGTCTCTTTACTTCTTCCTTGACTCTGGCTATAACAATGGCCTTCACACCTTATCTTTTCCTGATGCATACATTCCTCATTCACACAAACAGATTGAGAATACAAACAGTAGTATTTTATATCGAGGAAAAAGGCATTGCAAAGTTAACATTGCTAAGTTTTACAATCAATAACCACGACAATTTACATTGAGACCCAGGCCTTCAATGTTCCTCTAATCTACTTAACATAGACACAATAGAGAATCCTGTCTCTTACTTACTAAAACCTTAAAACAAAGAAATGTATATTTAACTAGAGTGCCTAATTTGTAATACATATAGGAAAGCATAGTAGACATTATAACTTATCCTAAAACAAAAGGGTGACCATAATCAGTCATAAGGATTGTTCTGGTCTGTCATTCCTTTCTTCTATTCAAAAAGGGTGGCTGACAGGATGAAATCAAATCATACATTAATTCTAATCCAGCTCCTACAACACATGGGACTGGAAACAAAGAAAATGATTAAGCACTATGGTAATGGTTTCCCTGTGGAATGGGAGGGCCTCTCTTCTATTTAAGACAGACTCTCCCGAAAAAATGGGGCAAGACGAAGATAGGGCACAGTGGGAGTGTAGCCAGGATGGGTCATAGAAGGGTCTTGGCAGTTGAAACCATGTGAGTTCTCTCAGTTCTGTTCCTGTAACTTAAGAGGAGAACCTATCTAAATTTAGCTTATAGTGAAGCATAAGATTAAATGAGACTAAATGTGTTTAGGCTGTTTGTTATTTTAAAATGCTTTTTCTGTGATGCTTTGTTCCAACTGCTACATAAAAATACTTCATTTTAAGAAGGCTCTCCATCAAAATCACTGGTCACAAGTTCTAAAAAGAAGACATACAGGTGCCTGAAACCCAGTCAGAGCAGCAGGCTAATAAGCAGTTAGTATACATTGGATACTATATCTAGGTCCCAAGCTAAGAGTGGAAGGATTGCAAGATTCCACTCCTGCTGCAAGTAAAGACAAGAAGCCTACATCTGAGAGGATGCACTCAGAGACCAGAAAGGGGAAGAGGTACAGCTAGCCCCATAACTGACATATTGGTGGCAGCATGTGCATTTCCAATAAGTCACAACAGCAAAAAATGAACAGTATTGTACAGAAAAAGCAAGGGAAACGTTGTGTTCTTTTGAGGAAGAGAATAGGAGAAAACAGGCTGGAAAATGAGTTATAAACTGTCCAGAAAAGATGAGCTAGTGGAGTCATTCAAAGAAAGAAAGTTGAACTGTAGGGAGCTTAAAAAGATGCAACCTATTATCCAGCTGCACTCAGACAACTAGAAAAGAAATGGTTTGTAAGGACTCAAAAGGAAGAACCAGTACATTGGTGGAGCCTGAAAATATCAAGGTAGATAGAGGCCTGAATGGACTAGGAGAACTCGGATATTGAGAACAATGACAAGATTTTAAGCAGATGCGCAGATGAGGATGCCTGAGCTGTATATAATGACTAGATGGGCAAACCAGACCCCCTCCAGACCAAGGACTCTGAACCAGAGTAGTCCAGGGTGGAAAAAACTGCAGCTCAGGAGAAAGAAGGTAGAGAGAGACTGGTTAACAGAGAAAAAGACCAATAGCACGATCTGGAGAGACTGTGCAAGCAGCTATCCACCAACTGAATAAGTGGAGACAGTCTTTGCTCATAGATTGTTACCTCAGTATAAAGACAGAGACAGTGATGTATTTCTAAAAGCTTTCAAGAGTGGGTGTGAATTAAACCTGGTGGCTGCTGAAGACGATGCACTATCTGTCTCCCTTACGATTGGGGAAGGCCTTACACGCCTATAGTAAGATGACTGATGAGGACTACAGAAATTAAGACCATTTTACAACTTGACATATTTCAAAAATTGGAATGGATACCTGAAGTACATAGGAAGAAATTTTGAAAGGGTCGGAAAGCAGGAGATATGAATTATTCCACAGTTGCAAGAGAAGCTAAGGACTATATAAGGAAATAAGTGGGGCCTGACAACTATTGAGGGGGCCTGTGAGCTAATGGGGCTTGAGCAGATTTATGCCTTATACTTGTATAACTTAAAATTGTGGTTAATAGACCAAAAACCTATAGATGTTTACACAGCTAGTAAACTGGCTGATAAATATAGACTGTAGTCCTGGGGCCAAGAGGAATGGAGGCCACGGACCAGGCCTATTGCACTTTTTTGGATGTTTACATTTTTGGTCATGTTTTGTGAGAGGAGACAGAAGAAAGCCATGTTACAATCAATTCTTATTATTAGTCATTCCCATTCTGTGTCTTTTGATCTCTTTTAACGTGACAGCCACAGCACTTTTATCTTCAGTTACAAAAATAGAAGTTATCCCAAAGTGCTTTGAGGTTTTATTATAAAAAACAACAACTTATGTATTTGCATATCGACAACCAGTATATTTTTAAATTACATGCAAGATCATGGTCCCTGCTGGACTTAATTTTAGAATCCAGGGCAATTAAAGGGGAAAGTTTGCACTTTCATATGTGAAGCACAGTGAACTTCATTAATAACTTTTATGGGGGTATTATTCACCTTGATTCCTCAATATACCTGTTTTTTAACCTTGCTGCAAATAGATCCTAACCTTCTTTGTAATGTGTAGACCATGCAGGGCCACCCAGAGGGAGGGCAAAAGGGATAGTTTGCCCCAAACCACCCATCTGAAAGCCCCCCGCCCCAAAGTGATATTGCAACTTGGCACCAGGGACCACAGCACCAATCGGGTTTGACCTGGTCACTCCTCCAACATGGGCCAGCCAGTCCAAACCTGAGTGGCGTTATGAGCCTGTGTGCAGGTCGCAACACCTAGAGTCAAGAGCAGGGCCCAGCCCTATGGGACAAAAGCTGCCACTGCAGGGTGAGTTTGGTTGGAAGGGGTGGGGATGGCTCACTCTCCAACCACCTCCTCCCCTGTGGCCTCTTCTTTGTGTTTTTGCACACTTGGTTTCTTTGGAAGGTTGTGGGAGGGCCTCAGTTTCACATTTTGCCCTGTACAACTCAGAAACCTCTCTGCAGCCCTGGGACCATGTAAAGTCATTTTGGAGTTTCTCTAAGCTCTACAAATTTAGGTTATATTAGGATAGAAGCAAAGAATACATGTGACTTGTTTCCAGATATATTCCTGTATCCAGTCTGATCAGAGAAACATTGCTGTCTCATACTGACTAACTGGAACAAAAATTCAGGGCTTACATACATATTCTTCACCATTTTCTTCATGCAACTGAATGTTTGTAATCATCTCAGACATCTGATTCAGCTACAAGTGGGGAATTCCACATGCACTGCAGAGTTTAATTGGTGTGGTAGTATGAACTCATTTACCTTTCCAGGTACCGTAATATTGCCCATGCATATGAGGGGGTTCGGGGGAAGGAGAGAGAGAGTATACACATTTATACATAGAGAGAGGGTCATGTTATAATTTACTGCTATTGCAAATCAGGCATTGATCATCAGAATTACTGGATAACTGTACATTCAGCTATGGTGATATTCTCCCATAGCTGCTGGCCTTTGGCTCTGGCTCCAGCTCTTACCATTGGCTCAATTCCCAGCTCCGACTCTGACCACTGGGTCTGACCGCCCAAGGCCCAGTCATGGCACCAACTACCTATAAGAAAGTAAATTTATAAAGGAATTATAGAATGCCCCTTTTCTCCAGGAGATCCCTCAAGGCCTATGGATTTGGGTGTGAAGGAGGGGGAGGGGGAGAGGGAGAGGGAGAGAGAAAGAGAACACACCTTGTCTCTTAGGCTATGTCTACACTTCAGCCCTTACAGCAGCACAGGTGTATGCTACAGCTGTGCTGCTGTATGGTTGCCCATGTAGCTGTTCTTTGCCAGCAGGAGAAAACTCTCCTGCCAGCATAATTAAACCATCCCCAACGAGTGGCGTTAGCTATGTCTGCAGGAGAACGCCTCCTGCCAACATAGCGCTGCCCACACCAGCACTTTTGTCAGTCATGAGAGTGTTTTTTCACACCTCTGATCGACAAAAGTTTTGCCGACAAAAGTGCTAGTGAAGACAAAGCCTTCAACAGGTAGTGACACTGTTCTTCCCTGACAGAAAAATTACTAGGGGACTTATGAAGATTCCATTTCCCTAGCAGCTTGTACTTGCCTTGGGGAACATCAGCCACTGAAATCAACATATTTTATTCAGATTTATACTGATGTAAGTGAGGGTAGAATCTGCCGTAACTTATTACTTGTATTATCAGCACCTAGAAGCTCAATCATGGACCAAGATCTCTTTGTGCTAGGCACTGTACAACCACAGAACTAAAAGACAATCCTTCCCCCAAAGAGCTTCCAATCTAATTATAAAAGACAACAGATGGAGACAGACAGACCAACAGTTGAGTACAAGGATACGAGACAATATTGGTCAGCAGGGTAGACTGTGGTCTCAGTGCACCAGCAGCTTCCTACTTCTCCACAGCTACCAAAAGGTTGCTACTCCCAATCCCAACTGCTCCCCCAGTATGCTCCTATGCATAGATCTGCAAGGCAAGAGAGCTGGGGGGAGGCACAAGATAAGGCCTACATTATCCCTGTGCTGCTTCTGCACTGGGGGTATTCTCAAGGAAAAGGGAGAGTTCTGCTGCCTGTAATACTCCTCTATGCCTCCAGAGCAGTATAAAGCCTTAGTGGAGGTCAGAATCTGCCACTCAACCTCTGTTCCAAAAGACAACTAAAAATTGATAAAACACCACATTGTGTGAAGAAGCTCTTGTACATGATGCATACATTTATAGCAACATTACATTTTATAGCAGAACAAATAGCCAGAGCATAATAGATTGCCATTTTGAAATAACTGTATGAAATATCATACATTTTATTACCAAAGGAAAATATCAATTACCATATATTATAGCATCAAGAGCAATACATATGGATATCTAATCACCACAATAAATGATGCTTGAGTCTCTAATGAAATACTATCCTGTTCCACATGTTTTTTGAATATACTGTAATACTTCTAAAGGGTTCAGGCTGCTGATAGTAAACATTCTACAGTAAAATCATCAACTCCAGCACATTGACAGCAGACAAAATACTAAGGATACCTCAGTGATAAGGCTGAAATTAAATTAAAACCAACAGCAAGAACACCATGAATGTAACTCTCAGACATGCAAACACTACCTCTGAGGAAGTGGCCTATTGTGGGAGAGTGGTTAAACCCAAAGAAATTCTCGTTTGGATTCAAGCCCTTATAAACCTGAATCTATGGAGTTCAGCAAGGTTCTCATTTGTATTTAGCATATTTGATGCTCCCATATGCTGAAAGAAAATGTAGGACTTGGGCCTTGCAGGCTTCAGGTACAGATTCCTAAATAAATTCATATAAAAAGGCAACAGGGATGCCAACTCTGGGTAGTGCTCCACCACCTTCTAGCATCTGAGCTGTAGAAAACAGCCTCTACATGAAGACAGTGATATGTGGGGAGGGAAATCCTAAGTTTTCCTTTCTTTCCACCAAACCAGTCACCTATTTATACCATTAACTTTCTCTTTCTGCAGTTGGCACATTTAGTTCCCAAATGTATCCCAGAATTTTTTGCAGTGGCTGCAGTAGTGTTTTAAAGGTGATGCTGTAGCAGCCATGGCAAAGGATCCTTGGGTCTCTCTGAGATGTTAAACCCACACACCGCATGCAACTCAGCAGAAATGCATACCACTCACCTGAGCAGCCAGTGTTTGGTCCTACTAACAGAATATGCTCTCCACTACAAACAAGTATGAATGCACCTAGTTCCTAGAAGTTAAATTACTACACAAATTCAACTGCATCTGCAAACATTCTACTCCTACTTAACTTAAACCCTTATTGCCTTCCATTTGCTATTATAAATCTATTTGTTTCTCAATTTGCAGAACATGTCTGTAAAATAGTTCTGCACTCTCTCATACTGGTGAAGGAAGTTCCCACGGGTGCCATGATTTGGAACCTCCAGGAATGACAAATGTCATCAGCTACTTAGAAAACCAGAAACACAAGACCAAAGTCTCTGTTGGTGTTATTCCATCAACAATTGGTATTTTTCAGGTGCTTTATATTGGACAACTAAGTGGAGGTAGGGCTGAGCACTGCTGTTGTGTGGTGTGTTGCTTCAGTTCAGACAGATTGATGGTGGAATTGATTGTATAGAACCCTGCTCTTCTAAGGAAGCATTTTATGAAGGCACTTGAAATCCCTGATTGCAGCAATACTACTTAGGCACTCAAATACCATGGTGGTGATGAGTGTGGTACGAGAAACTATGTGGATTAGACTAGTATAGAATTAAACCATTGAGAGAGACCAGAATACTAAACAACAGGTCTGTTTATTTCAGAACATCTGTATTGTCCACTTACAGGTTTAAATAGATTGTCAGAATCTACCTATTATTCTACTAACCATCTTATTTAGCATTAGGAGCCAGTTAGTGTTGTATCTTCCAATAATTGTTCTCTTCTATAGTTGCCTGAATAAAAGTGAGTTAAATCAAAAGAACATGACATAAAATAACCTACTTAGTGTTCCTACTTTTATGTCTACATCTGTTCTTACGTGCATTATAAACTGTAGTGTTACAATATAGAAATGAGAGCTGATGGAAACGTTCAGGTTTTTCAATCAAAAATTCCATTGAAAATTGAATTTTCAACAAAAAAATTGTCAAAAACTTGAAATTTGGAATGTTTCCTGCACCTTTAATGGTAATACTTTTATCTTTTTATTCACCATCCTCTTGTAATCTATAAGGGATAGATTAGGGTTTGCTATAACAGAGACCCTCCCTAAATATATGTTCTACATATCTAGATTCTTATATTGCACCCATTCCCATGGTGTCTGAAATCAAGAATACCAGACTAACACTATCTACAGATCACAGTACTCCCTAGTTTTCTTATATACTTTTGGGAGCCTGTTCAGAACCTGTCAAATATTTGTTTGAATGAAGAGCATGAAGTTTTAGTATTGTATAGAGCTTTAACAGTTAATTGCCAAAACTATTTTATAGGGCCTGCTATACACACAGCAGGGAGGCAGATTACCCAGCAGCTGCAAGAACAAGGACTTTTGTTATACAGCCTCAGAGGTCCCATAACTGCAGATTGAGACATATGTGTAGCATATCAACACTGCAAATGACTGGTCTGCAACGTGAAACAGCCTCCTGATGGTCATTATGTCCCTAAAACCCAGTTTTATAGAAGATCTAATTTTATTACCAGAGAACTGAACATCAGAAATCACTTTAATATCTCAGAGCTATCAATTATTTGTGCTTGGAAGAGCTACAGGTCTATGTTCTCTTCAATAAAGAATTGATATTAGTCCACAATGTTTCTCCATATCACTTGAGCATCAAATTGTAAGGGCTTTTGGGCCTGTTTCCCACAGTACAAATGTATAACTTCCACAGATTCACTGACACGCATGAAAGTTTTATATGCACATATCAAGGGTGAAAATAACCACCTTTAAAGCTGATAAAAATGGATAATGTTGTGAATAGCCATATAAACCAGGTGGGCTAAATACTTCAGGTTACATTAGGCCCTCGATTTTTGCTCTGGGATATGCAGATGTAAGTTGATATACACAGAGACATGTCCATATTTATATGACAGACACACATACACACACATGCACACACAATAAGTGACTCTGCATTTGCAAGCAAGCTTTGCAGCCAATTTCACAGGCAACATGATGTTATGCACTCATGTTTTGGCGGGAAGTATCAATCTCTGAATCAGTAGAAATAAAAGACATTCTTTAAATATTTTTTAAAGATATTAACAGAACAGAGTTGGGTGCTATAGGGTCTGAGCTTGCATCATTAACCTTAATGGGAATTTTGCTATTTACTTCAATGGTGCAGGATCAGACTTCACGTGAGAACATTCATTCCTATATATAAAGAAGATTAAACATTTTCAAATGAAGCTTTTAAACTGAAGTGATTATTTTAATCCTAAATTGTGTTTCTGGTAAATTTTCCCTATATGTATTTGTCTTCCATTTTTATATATATTATTTCTAGGTATTATTCAAACCATTTGGCATTTGTAATTTGCTAAAGCAAAATTAGTCATATACTGTAGTAATTTTCACCTAAGCCAGGGGTCGGCAACCTATGGCACGCGAGCCAATTTTTGATGGCACGCTGCTGCCTGCCGGGGTCCTGGCCCCACTCAGCCCCCCCTGCCCACCGATTTCTCCTGCAGGGGCAGGAGGCAGAAGTTTGGTCATGCCGGCAGCCAAACTCCCCCTCCCCCGCTTCTTCCCCAGCATGGTGTTTTCCTGCCCCTCCCCCTCCCTCTCCCTGCCGCCGATCAACTGATCGCCCTTGTGAGGGGAAGGGGAAGGGGAAGGGGAAGGGGGAGCCGAGCCGCAGCGTGCTCGCTGCTCCGGGGAGGAAGCAGAGAAGAGGTGGGGACGGGGCCCTGGGAGAAAAGGTGGGGACGGGGTCTATCCCCTCCAGCCCCCTGCCATGAGCACCCCCATGAGCTGAGCACCCCAGCCCTCTGCCCTGATCCCTGAAACCCCCCCACACACACCCAGCCCTCTGCCCTGACCCCTGAACCCCCCCCGCACCCAGCCCTCTGCCCTGCACCCCCTCACACACACCCAGCCCTCTGCCCTGACCCCTGCACCCCCTCACACACACCCAGCCCTCTGCCCTGACCCCTGCACCCCCTCACACACACCCAGCCTCCCACACCCCATGCCCTGACTCTTGCCTCCCCCCACATGCCCACCCCCACCCCGAGCACCAAACGGGAGCTCCTGCACCCACCCCGCACATTTCCACCTGCACCCCAGTCTGGGTTCCCGGCTGCCAGCCCCTTGCCAGCCAGGGTCCCGCAGGCCCCGCTCAGCCCGCTGCCGAACTAGGTGAACGGAACCCCAGGCCGGCAGTGGGCTGAGTGGGCCAGTGACATAAGATCAGCATTTTAATTTAATTTTAAATTAAGCTTCTTAAACATTTTGAAAACCTTGTTTACTTTACATACAACAATAGTTTAGTTATATAATATAGACTTATAGAGAGAGACCTTCTAAAAAAAGTTAAAATGTATTACCGGCACACGAAACCTTAAGTTAAAGTGAATAAGTGAGGACTTGGCACACCACTTCTGAAAGGTTGCCAACCCCTGCCCTAAGCAATGGCATGAGCTACAAACCTAATTTATTTTAAAGCACATCTATGTAGAAACCATTTAAAAGACAGATCAAGAGAACTAAGTTTAGTGCCTTTAGTTCCCAAGAAATATTTAATTATTAATCATATTTATTACAGTAGTGCCTAAAGGCTAAAGAATGGAGAGTCCATTGTGCTAGGCACTATACAGAGTAATAGACTGAACTTCATTAAACCAAGAGCTATTTATTTCTTTAACTAATGGTATGGCTAAAATTAAGATATAGATTATTGTTAATGGCACAGTTGTACTGAGGCGTTCTAAATTTAAGTGAATGTGTTTTTATGAACTGAAGCATCTGCTCCTTTGTAGTTAGATCATGGATAGATATACACACGTGTGCACACACTGTGACACAAAGAGTTGGGGTAGAAAGCATAGATCAACTAGTTATCTGTTCTACTGATTTTTTGTAGCAAATAGGTTATAATTTCTGCAAATGGTCAGAATGTGTACAGAATTCAACATCTTTATCTCTGAAAGAAATTACAAACACGGTCTCTACTACCATTCTTTTGAGCTAAGAATTCTCAGGCAATAATGGTACACATCAGAAACAGAAAGTTTATTTTTTTAAATAACTTCAATTAAATTAAGGCTCAGAATAAGAATTTTTTTTGCCTTTAAAGATATTATGTTATGAAGTACTAGTAATTTCCTGGGGTTTGTACATTATCTATTTTAATAAGGGATCCTTTTGCTCAGATAAAGTGCCCTACCTCCCTAGTTGGAGATACCAAGAACCACTCACCTGGTTGATAAGACCACTATTTAATAGCAAAGACAATCTGGGGAGCCCTTATAAATGCATATCTGCCCCAGCCCCCTGATTTTCCTTAGCAATAATCCATTTTCTTTGCTGCAACTGATTACCTGATCTTTAGTCACTTGAAATTCAGATTATCATCTGATAATAAGGCAATGATATCACTACAGTAGAATCTCAGAGTTACGAAAACCAGAGTTATGAACTGACCAGTTAACCACACACCTCATTTGGAACCGGAAGTATGCAATTAGGCAGCAGCAGAGACACCCCTCCCCACCCCCCAAAAAAGGGCAAATATAGTATAGTACTGTGTTAAACATAAACTACCAAAAACTAGAAAGAATTTTTTTTAAAAAAAGCAGGGCTGCCCAGAGGATTCAGGGGGTCTGGGGTCTTCGGTGGCGGGGGTCCTTCTGCTCCAGGGCAGGGCACAGCGGCGGCGGGTCCCAGAGCGAGTGAAGGACCCGCCGCCAAACTGCCACCGAAGACCTGGAGCAGAAGGAACCCTTGCCGCTGAATTGCCTCTGAAGACCCGGAGCGGAAGCTCCGGGTGTGTTCGGCAGCACTGAAGGACCTGCTGCCGAAGACCCGCCGAAAACTCTCGTGGGGCCCCTGAAAACTCTCGTGGGGGCCCCTGTGGGGGCTGGGGCAAATTGCCCCACTTGCCCCCCTCTCTGGATGGCCCTGAAAAAAAGTTTTGACAAGGCAAAACACTGTTTCTGTGCTAGCTTCATTTAAATTAAGATGGTTAAAAGCAGCGTTTTTCTTCTGCCTAGTAAGATTTCAAACCTGTATTAAGTCAATGTTCAGTTGTAAACTTCTGAAAGAACAACCATAACGTTTTGTTCAGCGTTACTGTAGCTGAGAGAAGACACACTGGTACGATGCCTCCTGCTAGTCGTCCTGGGAATTAGCTCTTTTCCAGCCTTGGCACGCCCTCTGCTGGTCAGTAGGTCACCTGCCTTAGGCCCCCCGTGTCCCTCCTGGACCCCCGTGCCCCTTTATCTCAGGGTTCTGCCCCAGCAGTACCCCCACACTCTGGGTTTCCCCTCCAAGGGGAACCCCCACCCCTCTATACCCACCTTGCCTCAGCGGCTACTGCCAGTCGTCATCTAGCCCCCTTTCTCTGGGGCAAATTGCAGACTGTAATGGCCACTCATCATTGGCAAGGGGGTTGGACCAGCTGCCTCCGCCTATCCCCGGGCTGCACCGCTGCAGTCCCAGGACCTCTTTAGGCTTTGTACAAGGCCTCAGCCTGGGGAGTTGCCAGGTTGGAGCTCCCCAGCTCCTTTTGCCCTTCCCCAGCACTGCTCTGCTTCAGGTACCTTCCCCCTCCAAAGCTGGAGAGAGACTCCCTACCTGCTAGCCCTGCAGCCCTTTTATAGGGCCCAGCCTGGCCCTGATTGGCTGCCCCTCAGCCTTTTCTGATTGGCTCACAGGCCCAGCCCTCTCCAAGGGCTGGCTTTTAACCCTTGATGAGCCGGAGCAGGGTGACGGCCCCACTACAGTTACCAACACTTCGGAGTAACGAACAACCTCCATTCCCGAGATGTTGGTAACTCTGAGGTTCTACTGTATTATTTCAAAAGAGGATATTCAAACTTCATTAGCAGATATTTTTTGCCTACAAAATAAAGTAATCTCAAACTGACACACAAACCCCTAAACTGTGACTGCCATTTGAAAAGCAAGATTTGCCCACTGCTAGCACAATGTAGGATCAAAAATCCTGCCTTTCCCTCCCAATTTTTCATGTTAGAACATGAAGTTTCTCACACATCACTCTGTGGCAATTACAGGAAAACATCATGATACCATAGCAGGAACAGAAGCAGGAAAAGGGTTGTTACATGAAGGGGAAGATGGAAAGAAATTATACTGTTACTTTTAATTGTTACTACTGGAAAGTTGCAAACTATGTTGCTTCGGTGGGCCAAGCTGTAGATCCAATGAGAGAGCAACATATGAAGATGCTGCCTGTGATCTGTCTCACAGCAGCAGGGGTACAGGTCCTCTACTTGCTGAAATTTGGTGGTGAGAAGGGGATGTGTAAGCAGTGGGGGAGGGGTAATATGGATGGGGGGCAGAGATAGGGATCCTGGGGGTTTACAGGCACTCCCCAGCTCCTACACTCAGAGAGCTGCTTTGTCCTTTACCTTCCTGTTTCTCATTAACCTGCCACCCATCCCCTTCCCACCTGACCCCCTCCTTCACCAGAACCCTCCTCCTCTTCTCTCCCAAAGCCTGGCTGGGAATGGCTCCCCCTCACACACACACACACACTCATTCCACAGGGCCTTTCTACTTCCAGAGTCAATATTTGTGGAGGTTGAGCTGATAAACCCAAGGTTCATCCTCCCCTTGTCCCCTCACTCTGGATCCCTGTCCTCCCCTCCATCCTCTGGGTCCCTGCTGCTTCCCCTATAATTTCCCTCCCAATCTCCTCTTGGTCCCAGCTCCCCACCACCATCACCACATCTCTCTGCTTAACTATTCCTCCCACCCTCAGTCTTCCACCATCCAATACCCCATTTTCTCCTTCATGTCACTCTCCTCTCCTCCCTAGCTGGTTGCCACTTCCAAACCCTCCCTGTAAGGGTCTTATTTCTGTTTGTCTTTAACCTGGAGTCTGTCTCCCAACACAGAAAGTTAAGCTGCTGCCTCCAACAGAGAGATTCTCTGCCTGCAGTACCAGGCAGCCTGTGGGCCTGATTTTCCTCTAAATGAGGCTTTCCTGGTTTTCCAATTTTCACCATTTCAAAAGGATTCTTCTCATTGATGCCTAGATCATTCCCTGAAATTTTGGCGTTGATCAGATACTGTGTTCAAAAGTTAATATGCTATAGACAGACAGAGAGCAATGTCATGAATTTCAATGTAGAAGCCTCACTTTGCTTGGCCAACAATGGACTCCTTCAAAAGCTGCCCCTTCCACCTCCCCCGACCTCCCAGTGGAGGGCTGTGGGGCTGGGATCCTATCAATTTGTTTTCCTATATAAACAAAAATTCTTTATACTGCAGTAGTGCCTAGAGATGGTCCATACCCTGAAGAGTTTACAATCCATGTATAAAACTATAGACAACAAGTGGCTAGACATACAGGAAGCACAAGGAACTATGAGACAAAAAGATTTTTTTTACAAATTCTGTCCTTTTGGCATGTTGCTGCTTGTCTATATCAGTCTTGTTTTTAGATGTAAATCTTTTGGGGCAGAAACCACCTTCTATTTTGTGTTTGTCTAGTGCCTAGAATAATGGGCCCCCAACATGCTACTGAAACAAATTTATAGAGTTCCTTGTGTGGAAGTTGGGAAAAGCACAGACATTCTTAGTCTTCTAGGAATAGAGCAAGAGTCAGGCTAACTCTAGTAACACGAGACTTGAAGGCCTAGGCAAGTAGAAAGTGAATGAGAACAGACTGTAAGAGATATTGTTTTGACCTTGTGTTAGATAAGAATGGAATGTAAACTGTGGCAGAAATTAATGAGAAAAGTGAGATATCAGGAAGAAAATGTATAACAAAATACATTTGTTGCTCATTATTGTATGTAATGAAACGTATAAAAGCTTGCCTAATTGTTTACCTAATGGAGACCTGCCCATGTGTATTCTCCCGTGCATTTGCAATTGCTTGAAAATAAAGCTGCCTCTGGCTTGTTGCTTCAAACTCAGAGTGAGGACTCGTTTATCTTCCACACTTGCTAAAATTTTGCTATCGAACTGAAGAGATGGGCAGGGGCAATTTTCCCTGCCTCCAACTGGATAACCCCTTCTCCCCATACTGCTAAATCACTCCTGCCAGAGATTCCTTGGAACACAAATAAATTCTGCAAATACATACTTTGCCTTTGTAATGGGATCAGACTGCACTAAGCATCAGGTATTTTCAAAAACATTTCCTGAGGGAGGATACTCCCATAATCTACTACAGTGTCTTTTCTGTTGCCCTTAGATGCACATACTTTTCTATTTCAAATTACATACATTGAATATATGTCATACCGTCAATAGAATATTTTTTTCAGAAAATGTCAATGAAGTGCAGCTTAATATGAATGTTTGCTAAGTGGCATTGCCTCCCTCCTTAAAGAAACATTTTAAATTTACAGAATCCCAGTCCCTCAGCCCTCCAGTCCGTAAGCCCACATGCACCCTTACACATACGATTTATTTATCAGTTTGGCAAAATTCCAGAGGATAGCTCAGAGAGAACTTTCGAAAGAGCCCCTCCTTATTGGCAGCACATAAATGTTGACTTTTTAATAGTGACCACTTTACATTGCTTAGTACATTTAACAGGACTTAAACTACTCTAATAAAGTTACAAGCTCTCAGAGAAAACATGTAAAGATGGTAGGAAAACAACTGGTGAGAGATGAAGTATATTGCCATTGCCTACTTGGATGGCAAGCACCACCTGAGCAGTTGAAAAAAAATCTAGTGATTGTGAAGGTCTGATGACAGCTGTGGGTCTACTTCATTTATTAATCTGTTTCCATTTATATTCACTTGTGTATCTTATGTATTTAGGGTTTTTTTATTAGTATCTTTGGATGTATTTAAGCAGGTACTCATGCACATTTGTTTAAGACAATTAAAAATGAAAAAGTTAATAGGGGCACATTAAATGACACAAGAAGGTTGGTGAGCAAGGCATGCTCATTGCAAGTAAAAGCAATAACTGGTGAACATTGTTATTGGTTCTTTATCATTTAAATAGTTAAAGTTTTTTCTCTCTGTTTTATTCATCTTCATAATAGGGCAACATTGTCTGGGAAAGATTAAAACAAATACACGTATGTACCATACATGAGGACCTTCACATTCTAAGGTTTCTTTACTGATCCACCCCATCTCCTCCCTGTCCCCAGCCCCATATTATAGGATGTTATTTTATAACCCACTCTATGATCTCATCTGCCTTCCTCTGTACTTATCTTGTGACAGAGGCACTGATTCAGGAAAGCGCTTACACATGTTTCTCATCTATGACTGCCAGTAACAAAAATCCCCAATGGCCCGCAAAGAGACACTAGGTGGGGAGAGCTCTGATGGGGAGAGCCCAGCAGTCTGGCTGGTGGGTTTTGCCCACATGCTCATACTTGGGGTCAGGATGGAATTTTTCCCTAGATCAGATTGGCTGAGACTCTGGGGAAGTTTTGCCTTCCTCTGCAGCATGGGACATGTGTCACTTGCCGGTTTAAACTAGTGGAAATGGTGAATTCTCTGTAACTTGCAGTCTTTAAACCATGATCTGAAGGTTTCAATAACTCAGACAGAGGTTAGGGCTCTATTTCAGGAGTGGGTTGGGTGAGGTTCTGTGACCTGCAATGTGTAGGAGGTCAGACTAGATGATCATGATGGTCCCTTCTGACCTTAAAGTTTATGAGCTTGAGTCCCATTGACTGCAAGTTAGTCAAATTAGTCACATGCTTAAGTGCCCTTCCTGAATACAGATGCTATGCTGAATCGTGGTCTAAGAGCATTCAGAATCATTGCTGGTCTGGGGTCATTCTCCAAAAGTGCTCTCCTACATACTTCTTGCCCCTTGAGGAACACAACACTGTTGACAGAGTGTTAAGTGTAAGTTTGTGGTGCTATGTAAATGTAGTAAAATAATATTAATAGATGACAGTTTCCTGAAAAGCTTTAGAAAAATGTATTACAGAGAATTAGCTGAAAAACAGGATTAAGTCACAAAATGTGGATCTGAGTTTCAACTTCCCTGATTCTTTAGGGGCATAAGGAGTTCTGATGCAGGACATTAGAGACAGCCCAAGCATTAAAGTTTAGCTCCCGATCTGGAGGTGTAGTTGCCCAAAGTTCAGATCTGGGGATCAAGTTTAGGCCTAACCCGTCTTGAGCCTATTTCTTATTCTGCACCTGAAGTTACAATCTCCTCTTTTTGATATCATGAACATAACGGCAAGTAATTGTGATGTCACTCAAAAGAAACTAGGACTTCTAAAAAACATAAGCAACAGGGGAAGATGAACTCAGTGAAAACATGATTTTGTCTCAAAACATTCCCTGAACAATAAAATTACAAAAAGAAGCAGAGAACATATAGAAGCATAATTATATCTAAACTGTATTTTTCCAAGCGATAGCAGCAGATCCTTACAGCTGAACGTGTTTTATAAAAACTCCAAGTTTGCAATTCCCTGCAGTGCAGAAGTCCAAAAGTTCTCTCCAAACTAGTCTTTTAGCTTCAAACTGTAGCTCATGGCTTTCAATATGTTAATGTATACACATGCAGATCAATTGCCTCAAACTCTGGGATGCTTATGAAGGGAGTTAGCATTTGGCATGGAAAAATGAACACAACAGGAATGGCACAAACACATTCAAAGCAAGGTGATGTCGAAATTCAAGCAAATGCTTGCAGGACTTACGTTCTCTTCTTACAACACTGATATATTTTCTCAATTACATACTTCTGTCTTTATACCACAAAAATCTCCTCCTGCATGCAGGACTCACTTCCTTAGTAGAACTGGTTGAAACAGCTGGATTTGTCTTACCAATAGCTTTTTACCCTAGAAAAAGAACACTCTTGTACAATTTATAATATAAGTAGTAATAAGTTATATACAAAATTTAATGTATCATTTTTGTGGCATCCTGCTGCCATTTTGCAAAGTTTACAACAGGACCTGTAAATATGAAGTTAGTGGAACTCCTTAGAGGCCAAGCCATATGAAGCCCTGGTTTGCAAACGGTGCAGTAAGGGCATGAGGGGTCATGAGAATTAGTATTGTTGTGATAATGCTCAGAGATTATATAAAAAGAAGATATATTCAAAAGTGTATGTTGTTGACTAGGCTGTAGTCCCAAAGTGGAAATCAAGATACACACCTTATATCTAAACACAGACACATATGTACATACATATGTGTATGTACGGAAAAAGAGAGGGGACTATATAATGGTGTTGTGTATGAAGATTTATTGGCATGAGTTTAGGATAGCTTTCATTCACAAGTTTCAAAGCTATGAATGAGTTACACAGGTCAACTCAAACCCTTTATACTATCCCATATGGCCATGCCCCACGTTTTACCAAATGCTTTAAAAAAAAAAATTAAAAAGGTTCTAAAATATTTTTTCTCTCTGTCTGCATATACAAGCAGGATTCGTTGGTACCATACACAACACTGTATAGCCCTTGTAAGGAGAAGATTTTTTTAAAAAAACTCTAAGAAATTCCCTAAAATGAAAATATTCTGGAAGTGAGTTAGGATTTTAAGCTCTAATATGTAAATTAATGGCCAGGGCCCCACCTATCTTAGGAATTGCCTCTTTCAATGCCACACTGCCACAGCTGTGCTTGAGCTAGATTCCCCTTGTTACAAAAGGAGCAGGGGGAGGGAGAAGAGGTGGCTGCCAAGCCATTTTCTGGGAGGGCTCCAGAACTTATTCCCCACTTTGTCCAAAGTACACCAAAACCAGTGACCTTCTAGGCATTCTGCAAAAGACAGCCGTTTGAAAGGGTTTTGCAAGAGGGCTGTGGGGTGTGCTCCTAGAACAATGAATGGGTGGAAAGGAGTTTCTGTAGGTGTCTGACTGGCTGAGTTCCTGTTAAAATGATTAATATAATGAAATCTCAGCAGCATGAATAATGTGTTAAGGTGCCTGGAGCCTTGGATAGGCATTTTTAAAGTCCCAACTCCTGGAGTTATGTTATGTAAAGGTACGTCTACACTGCACACTCCTTTGGTAGCATTGACAGTACATACACTACCTGTCCCTCCCAGGACTGATATAAATAGTAGACAGTGAGGCACTGCTTAGGTGAGTAAAGACATGACCGAACCCTGTGGGTATGTACCTTCCGTGGCTTTCTACAGACCTAAGCAGTGCCTTCACCCATCTACACTGCTACTTTTAGCAGTGTAGTGTCCTCTTGCCTCCCAGTCTTCCCTGCCACAGGGAAAGACTCCAGCAGTAGGTCAAGGCTCTGGCAGGGGGGAGGCAGTGAGGAAAGACTTTGGAGGCTCCCTGCTGCCTTCCCCCTGCCAGAACCTTTCACTCATATGTGTAGCTACACAGTGCAGCATGGACACAGCCTGCTTTTCACTATGGCATTTAGCTATGCATCCCCCTTCTTTTGTTGATCTTACACGCCTGGCCAATTCTTACTTTGGATTCCATTACTAGCCCAACTGTCAAGGCAAGAGCTAGTATTCAAGCGATAGGTTGCACGATGGAATAGAAATGAATTAACCTTCAATAGAAGGGTTAAATATTTATACAAGTTGAATGTGTAATTCTGCATAGTCACAGCAACAAATCTTCAATTGGTGTTATAGTTTTGGAGCTGTATGGCTATGAAAAAAAAGTGATTGAGAATGGAAAAAACAGACTTGTCTGGATTGTGACCAAATGAAATATTTCAAAAGTTTTGAATCTATGCCCTGAAAGAAAGAAAAAAATCAACACTGAGGTTTTTTTAAACATATCAGCACCTGAAATATCACACCTTATGAAAAATATAAAAAAGTTTTTCCAGTGACAAAATAAGTTTTAAACTAGTACTAATTCTTTAAGCTGAAAACAAAGTTGATGTTGTGTTGGCTGTAGAAGACAAGTTATTCTTAGTACAGTCAAACCAGACTTGAATCGGGAGAGAGGAATGTATAAATCAATCATGGGGATTTTCAGGCAGTAGAAAAAACACTACCGCAGACTAGTTAGAGGCAGACTTGTCCTCAATCTTTGTTTGTTCCCTCAATAAAAACTTGTAGGAGGGAAATATTTCTAGGGTTCGCACCATAAAATAGTGGGCAGGAACAAACTTTGTAAAAGTTTTCCAAGCATGAAACAATAGCCATAAAAATTGTCATTTTTCATTTAATTTTGCAGTCTTTTTGTGGTTGTTTTGCACAAAAAGCCATTTTTGTCACTCTTTTCTGAAAATAGTAGAATTGACCACCTTATCTGCAAACATTTCAAACAACTGTAGAAATACTTATTACTTTTAAGTTCCTGCATATATTTTAAACAAACAATTTTTGTTCTATTTTATATAGAAAATTGCTTGGATAGAAAAGATTCTTCCAATGCATATTTATATATCACTCAGGAAGTGAATCATCTTTCTTAGCCAGAATATCTAAATACCTTAGTGGACACCTCTAAATGGTTTCTGTTCTCATTAAATCTTCAGTGTTCTGCTGCTTAGAAAGAACAGCATTATATTCTTAACAGATGTACTGGTGGAATG
This sequence comes from Emys orbicularis, assembly GCF_028017835.1. Classification (NCBI taxonomy): domain Eukaryota; kingdom Metazoa; phylum Chordata; order Testudines; family Emydidae; genus Emys; species Emys orbicularis. Next base: position 76,122,039 of record NC_088687.1, on the reverse strand, counting down.
ATTTTATGCTCTTTTGAGAAATGACAGTATGATTTATGACTCTAAAAAAGTGTAACTATTTTGGCTGGAGTGCTGTCAGTAGTGAATGACGATTGTGACTGATTGGAATTTGCTGGGGGAAAGAGCACAAGTTGGTATTATTATAATGTGGTAAAGCTCCAATAAACTTGAGTGAAGTCAGCTTGCCACGTTTTTCACATGCAGTGGCCATCTTTAATCTAGTCAAAGTAATGGAACCCCGAAGTATGGTTTGTTGAGTCTTTAAACTGAGACATTCTTTGAAACGTTCATGGTGCAACTTTTCAACACGTCTAAGTCTGAAAAGGCTTAAGCACATGGAGGAATCCCAATGATTTTGACTACTCGGGTAGAGTTACACACATGCTGACGTTGTTGCAGGACCAAGGTCTAGGTCTAAGTTTGCAGCATGTTGGCTTGACTCTACTTTTGCTGCAGTCAATGGCAAAACTCCTGTTAAACTCTGATGTGAACAGGATGACGCTCCTGATAATTGTGAGTGGAGAAAAATCTATTAAGTACATATTTGAAAGGACTTAAAGTCTATACATTATTTCAGTATTAAGCCAAAATAAAGTATTTTATTTAAATTAATAAAAAGTATCCAAAAATGGCTTTTCGTTTACTGAACTTTTCAAACATGTAAGATAATGTATAACTCCAAATTTTTTTTTAAATCCAAAAACACCCCTATTTTCTTCTCCTTTTTTATATTTTGACATAATATTAAGCTTTTTTGAAGTTTTAGTCAGCAATGCATTAGCTGTTACACTAACAAGTGTTAATGTAGTTCCTGCCTTTCCTCTAAAGAGCTATAAAACCAGAGTACTTTCAGGATTTAGGCATGATATAAATCTTGGATCCAGGTGTTTCTAAATCACTTTTCATAATCTGAAATTATTCTAGTCTTGCCCAACTCTGGCTACATTTCTTGAGTGTGATACATGTTTGTATTAAGTTAAACTATCTTAAGAATGAGTATATAAAATAAAACAAAACTCACTGACATATTTACTTTTGGGAAAGCATATCAAATGAACCTTAAAATCAGATTAGAAAGTCCAGCTGTGAAAAGGTATGCAAGAATGATAAATGAGAGCTAAACACCATCTAGATCACAAACTGAGCTGGATGAAACACAGTAGGTGAGTCAAAATTCCGCTTAATTTAGAATCTGCGATTAGTCTTCCAATTTATGTCAATATTGATGCTGCGGTTCATTATATAACAAAAATCACATATTTTTAGCAAGTGCAAGCCATTTTTAGTATAACTAATGTAAGCAGTGAAGGTTTCAAGCACTGCTCCTGAAAGCAGAGTGGAAAACTTCTAAGCTGCCAAGCCCAACATAAATTCCCTCAAACCTGTGCCCACTAATCATGTTTCCATTTTCAATTAGGTCCAAGCCCGCCGCCTCTGGATTAGAAATCCTTCTCTCATTAGCTTGACTGATTACTTCAAAATAGCAAATGAGTTAATCACTAGCACAACATTCTAGGCATCAGTTCCACAAAGGTACAGAGTTCAATGACATGCTTTCGATCCATCTAATTAGGAGAAAAATTAATGTTAATGGCCTAAAAACACGATGCTGAGCCAGACTATACGTGCTTGACTGAATAATCTCCATATACTGTCTGTCCAGCACAAAACCTTCAGTGATTACAGCTTTGTTTACTTAGCATATTTATTCCAGAACAATCAATGGTTATAATTAATAGAACTTTCACTGGGGAAATTGGGAATGTTCAGATGTGTAGCTGGCAAAATATCCACAATGGATTAAAAATTATAGAATTACTAACACTACAATTAAATATTTTACTATATGATTATTTTCTGAGAATTGTGGTGTATGTTTGACAGTCAAAAAATAGTTCAGTTTTGTTGGTAAAATACAATATTGCCCCACATTGACTTGACAGGACTTTGAAACTGAGGAACGACATAGACCAGCTTCTTTCTTGTTAAGTTGTCAAAATATCTAATTCATATTTGGTTTTGTGATATTCCTGTTTGCTCACCTCCTTTTGACTCCAGACTATACCTCTTACCATCATATTGCAAGCTCTGTGTTGAAGTTAATCTAATATCAGATTTTCTAATTGCAATCAGTTTTTTGTTGTTAGTTTAGGTTTTTTGGGTCTTACCATTGACTAAATTACTACTTAGATAAGCACAGCTATGCTATATATAATCTTTACTAAGCAATCTTTTGTTCAACTCTGTGAAAAGTAGTTAGGCATATTTGGGGGCCTATTGTAAATTTGGCACCTGTTATCCATATGATTCAGTTCTAGTCAAGCAGAATAATGATGCTAACCACACATGTGAATAATAATGACTTCTCCATCTGTAGTAATATACTGTAAAGCTTATTCACTGAGGAGATAGGAAAGCACTCTGCTAAACATGGTATAGAAGAGTATAGGCTTGACTCTTGTATTGTGCATCAGCAATTTGACTGGTTGCTGACTGCTTTTCTGTGATGAGAAAATGGGGGAACCCAAAAATGATTAGCGGGGGAAGCCTATGAAATACAAAACAGACTTTTTATTAATTTAAAACAAATTCCTTAAAGTCAACTCTGAACAACAGAATGAATGTCAAACATTTTATTTCAATTTATCATAGACCGTTTTAGATCTTATCAATATATAATCTTATACCTGTGTTAAATATAGATTCTCACAAAAACATTACTTACACAACCCCCCACATCTCTCCTGAGTAGGTACAGAAAACATTCCACTTCCCACTCATTCCCCCCTCCAAAAAAAGCAGTCATAACTATGTTATCAAAAGTCATTCCATTGTTATCATCTCATAAACCTGAAATATCACTGCTAATGTAGTTTTATTGGGGGGGACAACTAATTTTTACAGCATGTTCACCAATAGGATTGTACTATGCAAATAACCTACATTTGACAGTCCATTATCAGCAAAGATATAATTGTACCACCTACACGCATTGCCATTCAAAAACGCAAGATTTGCCAGACACTTTATAGTTACCAGTTATTTCATATATAGAGTGTAAGGAAAATCTGTGGTATCTAGGCTGCTGTATAGTAAAAGCTGGCAAATGCTTACATTTTTAATAGTAATTTGGTAGAGGGTCATAACTAAGGTTACTAAGGCTACTATTTAGTCCGTGGGGCCACCTGAGCGGCCGGAGCAGCTGTCCATGGGGCCGCCTGAGCGGCTGGCTGCAAAGCCGCACCAGCAACAGCTGGTGCGACTGTCTGCGGGGCTGCCTGAGCGGCTGGCCCCGGAGCCAGTCGCTCAGGCGACCCTGGGATCAGCCACACTGGCCGCTGCAGAAGTCACAGAGGTCACGGAATCTGTGACAAACATGGAGCCCTAGTCATAACCACAGTTAACTAAAATGAAGGGTTGTAACAGCGAAGTGTGTTCGCTGGTTGTTTTCTTTAATATATTAGACTGACTAATGTTGCAGATATACTAGACAGTTAATTTTTTTTTTTTTTTTAATCTTGACAGCTGTCAAACACAATGGAAAATTAGTTAAAAGTATTGTACATCCCAAGGTTTGGATGACAGCCACACAAGTTTTGCATTCTCAGCTATTGAAACTTCCAATGTGCCATATATAGTAACTCATGGGTGTTGACCAAGGTTACTTTGCCCCCTTTCTTTGTGTGTGAATGTAACTGTAAACATAAGGCTACGCCATACCTAATACACTACCCTGAGGATGAGCAAAGCTTAGGGTTGGGTGGGAGCCTTTAAAATCAGCTGCCTCCCTGAGGCCATGTCTCCATCATGGCTCCAGCACCTAGGGTCTGGTCTTGCCGTAACCCATTCATCACAGTAACTGAGGGCAGGAGCATGGGAGGGTTTATGCTAAAATCCTTTTCCAGCAGGAGTGAGACATGCTGGACTGGATTTAGGAACTGTGCATAGGATGAAACCACTCTTCTGCAATTTCTTTCTAAAGAAAATGGAGCATGTTTTCCACTGCATGCCAGATGGTGAAGACTGGCCATGCAGAAGGTACCTAATTAAAAGCACTAAACTTGGAAATAAAAAATGTCAGTCACAGGTTTTTTTTAAATATACCCTGAAGATTGTCAGAGATTTATTTGTAAAAACTTTGTAGTAAGAGCAAGTCAGCTGTCCTGCTGAATACAACATTAAATATTATGGAATACATGATGCAGCTCTTCTCTGTTTTACATTTTCTTAATCAGTATTTCTAAATTGATTTTATATTTTAAATGTCCTCTTAAGCCTTCATAAAGCAATCATTCCAGATTACTACATATTTAACTCACTGAAACAAAGACATTATTTTAAATTAATCAGTCACAGAGGTTTAGTTTCAGAGTGGTAGCCATGTTAGTCTTTGTATCAGCAAAAACAACGAGAAGTCCTTGTGGCACCTTAGAGACTAACAAATTTATTTGGGCATAAGCTTTCGTGGGCTAAAACCCACTTCATCAGATGTATGGAGTGAAAAATACAGTAAGCAGTATTACACATACAGCACATGAAAAGATGGCAGTTGCCTTACCAAGTGGGGGGTCAGTGCTAACGAGGCCAATGCAATCAAGGTGGACGTTGCCATTTCCAACAGTTGACAAGAAGGTGTGAGTATCAGCAGAGGGAAAATTACTTTTTGTAGTGACCCATCCACTCCCAGTCTTTATTCAGGCCTAATTTGATGGTGTCCAGTTTGCAAATTAATTCCAGTTCTGCAGTTTCTCGTTGAAGTCTGTTTTTGAAGTTTTTTTGTTGAAGAATTGCCACTTTTAAGTCTGTTATTGAGTGTCCAGGGAGATTGAAGTGCTCTACTGGTTTTTCAATGTTACAATTCTTGATGTCTGATGTGTGCCCATTTATTCTTTTGCGTAGAGACTGTCCGGTTTGGCCAATGTACAGGGCAGAGGGGCATTGCTGGCATATTTCACATTGTTTAGTGTGTTCATAACACTGTTCATTGCTTTTAGAAAAAGGGAACACTAATTTACTTTAATCCATCAACTTCATGAAAAAACTCGTACAGATACAGACAGACATCATCTTCCTTTCCAAATGCAAGCAGATGGACATCATACCAAAAGGACTAAAGGTAAAAAATCCATTACAATCTACATATCACACAGACTATGCTGAGAGACTGTGTCACACACTGTCAAAGAAACTGCGAAACCACCTGATCAGCATCCTATACAGCAAACAGGGAAAGATTAAGAATGAGCTCTCAAAACTGGATACTCTCATAAGAAACCAACCTTCCACACAAACTTCCTCATGGATAGACTTTACAAAAACTAGACAAGCCATTTACAAGACAAACTTTGCCTCTCTACAAAGGAAAAAGGACACTAAACTATCTAAACTGCTACATGCCACAAGGAGCCACAACAGTAGTTCCCTTAACCCACCCAGCAATATTGTTAATCTTTCCAGCTATACTCTTAGCCCAGCAGAAGAGTCTGTCCTATCTCGGGGCCTCTCCTTTTGTTCCTCCAGACCCACGAACATGATACAGTTCTGCGGTGACCTAGAATCCTACTTTCGACATCTCCGACTCAAAGAATATTTCTAACATACCTCTGAACAGCATACTAACCCACAGAATCCCCCCTACCAGCACTACAAAAAAAAGGATTCTGTGTGGACTCCTCCGGATGGTCGAAACAACAGACTGGATTTCTACATAGATTGCTTCCGTCAACGTGCAAAGGCTGAAATTGTGGAAAAGCAACATCACTTGCCCCATAACCTCAGCCATGCTGAACACAACGCCATCTACAGCCTCAGAAACAACCCTGACATCATTATCAAAAAGGCTGACAAAGGAGGTGCTGTCGTCATCATGAATAAATTGGAATATGACCAAGAGGCTGCTAGACAGCTCTCTAACACCACATTCTACAGGCCATTATCCTCTGATCCCACTGAGGATTACCTAAAGAAACTACACCATCTGCTAAAAAAACTCCCTGACAAAGCACAGGAACAAATCTGTACAGACACATGCCTAGAACCCCGACCAGGGACATTCTATTTGCTACCCAAGATCCATAAACCTGGAAATCCTGGACGCCCCATCATCTCAGGCATTGGCACCCTAACATCAGGCTTGTCTGGTTATGTGGACTCTCTCCTCAGACCCTACGCTACCAGCACTCCTAGCTATCTTCGAGACACCACTGACTTCCTGAGGAAACTACAATCCATCGGTGATCTTCCAGAAAACACCATCCTGGCCACTATGGACGTAGAAGCCCTCTACACCAATATTCCACACAAAGATGGACTACAAGCTATCAGGAACAGTATCCCCGATAATGTCACAGCTAACCTGGTGGCTGAACTCTGTGACTTTGTCCTCACCCACAACTATTTCACATTTGGGAACAATATATACCTTCAAGTCAGTGGCACTGCTATGGGTACCCGCATGGCCCCACAGTATGCCAACATTTTTATGGCTGACTTAGAACAACGCTTCCTTAGCTCTCGTCCCCTAACGCCCCTACTCTACTTGCGCTACATTGATGACATCTTCATCATCTGGACCCATGGAAAAGAAGCCCTTGAGGAATTCCACCATGATTTCAATAATTTCCATCCCACCATCAACCTCAGCCTAGATCAATCCACACAAGCGGTCCATTTCCTGGACACTACTGTGCTAATAAGCGATGGTCACATAAATACCACCCTATACCGGAAACCTACTGACCGCTACACTTACCTACATGCCTCCAGCTTCCATCCAGGACACACCACACGATCCATTGTCTACAGCCAAGCTCTAAGATATAACCGCATTTGCTCCAATCCCTCAGATTGGAGATCTTGCACCTACAAGATCTCTATCAAGCATTCTTAAAACTACAATACCCACCTGCTGAAGTGAAAAAACAGTTTGACAGAGCCAGACGAGTACCCAGAAGTCACCTCCTACAAGACAAGGCCAACAAAGAAAATAACAGAACACCACTAGCTGTTACCTTCAGCCCCCAACTAAAACCTCTCCAGCGCATCATCAGAGATCTACAACCTATCCTGAAAGATGATCCTTTACTCTCACAGATCTTGGGAGACAGACCGGTCCTCGCTTACAGACAACCCCCCAACCTAAAGCAAATACTCACCAGCAACCACACATCACTGAACAAAAACACTGACCCAGGAACCTATCCTTGTAACAAAGCCCGATGCCAACTCTGTCCACATATCTATTCAAGTGACATCATGATAGGGCCTAATCACATCAGCCATACCATCAGGGGCTCGTTCACCTGCACATCTACCAATGTGATATATGCCATCATGTGCCAGCAATGCCCCTCTGCCATGTACATTGGCCAAACCGGACAGTCTCTACGCAAAAGAATTAATGGACACAAATCTGACATCAGGAATCATAATACTCAAAAACCAGTGGGAGAACACTTTAACCTGTCTGGCCATTCTATGACAGACCTGCGGGTGGCTATCTTAAAACAGAAAAACTTCAAAAACAGACTCCAACGAGAGACTGCTGAGCTGGAATTGATATGCAAACTAGACACAATCAACTCAGGATTAAATAAAGACTGGGAATGGCTGAGCCATTACAAACATTGAATCTATCTCCCCTTGTAAGTATTTTCACACTTGCTTCTTATCAAACTGTCTGTACTGAGCTATCTTGATTATCACTTCAAAAGTTTTTTTTCTCTTACTTAATTGGCCTCTCAGAGTTGGTAAGACAACTCCCACCTGTTCATGCTCTCTGTATGTGTGTATATATATCTCCTCAATATATGTTTCACTCTATATGCATCCGAAGAAGTGGGTTGTAGCCCACGAAAGCTTATGCTCTAATAAATTTGTTAGTCTCTAAGATGCCACAAGTACTCCTATTAATTTACTTTGTGTGATCTCCAGAACAATAGACATGTTTATGAAATTTCACCAACTTTAAAAAATGTTTCCAAAGATTTTAGGCATAACAAAGGATTTTATATCTTACTAAGGGTATGTCTACACTACGAGAGTAGTTCGATTTTACTTAAATCGAATATGTGGAATCGATATTACAAAGTCGAACGTGTGTATCCACACTAAGGACAGTAATTCGACTTTGTGAGTCTACACTAACGGGGCAAGCGTCGACATTGGAAGCGGTGCACTGTGGGCAGCTATCCCACAGTTCCCGCTGCCCATTGGAATTCTGGGTCGAGCCCCCAATGCCTTCTGGGGAAAAAAATGTGTCGAGGGTGGTTTTGGGTAACTGTCGTCATCCAACCGTCACTCCCGCCCTTCCTCCTTGAAAGCGCCGGCGGGCAATCAGTTCGCGCACTTTTCTGGTGAGTGACAGCGCGGACGCCACAGCACTGCGAGCATGGAGCCCGCTGCGACCATCGCTGCAGTTATGGCCGTTGTCAACACCTCGCACCTTACCATCCACCTTTTCCAGAGCCAGATGCTGAGAAATCGGGCGAGGAGGCTACGGCAGCGCGGTGAGGACATGAAGTCTGAGAGTGGCACAGACCTGTCACAAAGCATGGGACCCCGCGCCGTGGACATCATGGTGGCAATGGGTCATGTTGATGCTGTGGAACGGCGATTCTGGGCCCGGGAAACAAGCACGGACTGGTGGGACCGCATAGTGCTGCAGGTCTGGGATGAATCACAGTGGCTGCGAAACTTTCGGATGCGTAAGGGAACTTTCCTGGAACTTTGTGAGTTGCTGTCCCCTGCTCTGAAGCGCAAGGACACCCGGATGCGAGCAGTCCTGAGTGTCCAGAAGCGAGTGGCCATAGCCCTCTGGAAGCTTGCAACGCCAGACAGCTACCGGTCAGTCACGAACCACTTTGGCGTGGGCAAATCTACCGTGGGGGTTGCTGTGATGCAAGTAGCCAACGCAATCGTTGAGGTATGGCTGTCAAAGGTAGTGACCCTGGGAAACGTGGAGGTCATCATAGATGGCTTCGCCGCGATGGGATTCCCAAACTGCGATGGGGCTATAGATGGAACTCACATCCCTATCCTGGGACCGGACCATCAGGCCAGCCAGTACATTAACCAAAAGGGCTACTTTTCAATGGTGCTGCAAGCACTGGTGGACCACAGGGGACGTTTTACAAACATCAACGTCGGATGGCCGGGCAAGGTTCATGACGCTCGTGTTTTCAGGAACTCTGGTTTGTTTAGACGGCTGCAGGAAGGTATTTACTTCCCGGACCACAAAATAACTGTTGGGGATGTGGAGATGCCGATAGTCATACTCGGGGACCCAGCCTACCCGCTAATGCCCTGGCTCATGAAGCCCTATACAGGCGCCCTGGACACTGAAAAAGAACTCTTCAACTACCGGCTGAGCAAGTGCAGAATGGTGGTGGAGTGTGCTTTTGGACGTCTCAAGGGGAGATGGCGAAGCTTACTGACTCACTCGGATCTCAGCGAAACCAATATCCCCATTGTTATTGCAGCTTGCTGTGTGCTCCACAATCTCTGAGAGAGCAAGGGGGAGACCTTTATGGTGGGGTGGGAGGTTGAGGCAAATAGCCTGGCTGCTGATTACGCCCAGCCAGACAGCCGTGTGATTAGAAGAGCCCAGCGGGACGCGCTGTGCATCCAGGAGGCTTTGAAAGCTAGGTTCCACAGTGAGCAGGGTAACCTGTGACTATTAAGTTGGTTTACAGAGAAGCTGAACCTGCCCACGTTTCCTTACCCAGTGAATGTTCACTATCCTCTCCAGTCACATACCCCGTTTCCCCCCTTCCAACACACGTTTAAAAATAAAATCACTGGAAATTTGTTAATGAACACAGTTTTCTTTATTACTGTTTTCGCGGTAAAGTGTTAAAACTGGGATGGAGACTGTGGTCGGGAGCGGGTGTAGTGTAGTGATGCAAAGGACGCTTCTAAACTCGAGGAATGACAGGCTCCTGCTCCTAGAGTGGTCCGCACTGGTGGACTGGTTGTTTCAACGGAGCCTGCCACCCCTCCTGTTCGGGACTCTGTGTGTGGGGGCTATGTGACTTTGTGGCAGGGGGAGGACGGTTACAGATCCCCTGCTGCGTGGCTCTGTGATCCAGGTTAAGGACCACTGCATAAGATCTCTAACCGCCCTCCCCCGCCACAAAGTCACATAGCCCCCCCCCCCACAAACAGAACATGAAAACCACCTCCCAGACTGACCAGGGTGCCTAGTGACTGCAATGTGTGTGTGACCTGCTGCTGAACCTGCCCCCGCATCTGTACCCTGGTAAAGGTGACTGTCCTGTCCAATTACCAACCCCCTTCCCCCCCTTCAAACAGACTCTCCTCTAAAAGAACATGATGGAAACAGTAATTAACAGAAACATATTTTTTATTAGCAACTACACACTTAGGGGATGAAACTGGGACGGGGTCTTGGGTGAGGCGGAAAGGAAAGGACTTATCAAATTTTGGGGAATGACAGCCTTCTGGTACTTGAGCGGTCTGCAGGGGTGGAGTGAGAGTTTTCACGGCCTCTGCCGCCCCTCCTTCTTGGGACTTTGGGTGAGGGGGTATGGGACTTTGTGGCGGGGGAGGGCAGTTACAGATAGACTGCAGCGGGGCTCTGTCCTCCTGCCTCCGGTCCTGCAGAACATCCACAAGGCGCCAGAGCGTGTCCGTTTGCTCCCTCATTAGTCCAAGCAGCGTTTGAGTCACCTGCTGGTCTTCCTGACGCCACCTCTCCTCCCGTTCAATGTGTGATCAATGGATTTGGGACATGTTCTCCCTCCACTGGGTCTGCTGGGCTGCCTCGGCTCAGGAGCAGCCCATAAGTTCCGAGAACATGTCGTCCCGTGTCCTTTTCTTTCTATGCCTAATCTGCACTAGCCTCTGGGAGTGTGATGCCAGGGTAGGTCGGGAGACAGTCGCAGCTGTGGGATGGGAAAAAGGGAGTGAATTCCTCGGAAAGATAAATTTTGTTGTGAACAAAGAACATAGTCTTTCTCTGTGAACAAGACCATGCACAGCACCTATCACATGCGCACTCAGGACAAGGTCGAATTTTCGGCCTTCGCATTCAGTGCCTGGGGTCTTGCAGTGCAGATCTGACAAGCGGGACAGGACAGCAGAATTTGGGTAGCAGGCTGACATGGTAAGCCGTAGACTTGTGGCTGCTTAAAACTTTAATAATAGCACTGGCCTCCTTTCACGTTCAAAGCAATGCTCCTAGCTTTGGCCACTTCCTGCTACCAGCAATCCGGCAAGCATGAACTCTGCCCCTGTCCCACCCCCTCGCGGCTGTCCCAGGCAAAGATCCCTGTATGCTGCCCCTCTCCCGCCTCCACCGCGTGGCTGTAAACCGCCGGTTACAGTTCTGTAAAGGAACAGGCATGCAGTCCCAATACTAACATTCCCCTACCTAATTCAAAGCAGGTCACCATGAGCGACATCACTCTGATGAGGATTTCTGAGACCGAGAAAGAACGCATGCTTCGTGAAAGCCTGCAAAGACCAGGGCAGTATGCCGCCATGCTCTGCAAGGCAATGATCCCGGAATACTTGCTGATAGCCTGGTGCGGAAACGTTTCCTACTACGGAGAACACAATAAGGCCGCTCTCCCAAGGAACCTCATGCAAAGGCTTTCCCATTACCTCCAGGAGAGCTTCATGGAGATGTCCCATGAGGATTTCAGCTCTATCCCCGGACATATAGACCGAATTTTATTGTAGCTGCACTGGCAAGGACTAAACAGTAGAGCGCCTAGGGCAAACCAATCATGATAAACCGGACATTGTTAGATTTTTTTGCAGTAGTTGCACTGCCAAGGACTGAAACGTTAAGCGCCTAGGGCAAACAAATCATGAAAAACACAGTTAATATTAATGTTCTGTTAAAAATAAATGTTTACATGTTTAAAACACTTACCGACTGATCCTTCCCCTGATTCTGGGTCCGGGTTAACGCCTGGGGATGGTTGGTAGGGGATCTCTGTGAGGGTGATGAAGAGATCCTGGCTGTCGGGGAAATCAGCGTTGTAAGCGCTGTCGACTGCCTCGTCCTCCTCATCTCCTTCCTCATCTTCCCCGTCCGCTAACATCTCAGAGGAACCAGCCGTCGACAATATCCCATCCTCAGAGTCCACGGTCAGTGGTGGGGTAGTGGTGGCGGCCGCACCTAAAATGGAATGCAGTGCCTCGTAGAAACGGCATGTCTGGGGCTGGGATCCGGAGCGTCCGTTTGCCTCTTTGGTCTTCTGGTAGCCTTGTCTCAGCTCCTTGATTTTCACGCGGCACTGCGTTGCATCCCGGCTGTATCCTCTCTCTGTCATGGCTTTTGAGATCTTCTCGTAGATCTTTTCGATCGCAGCTCCGAAAGCACGGACTCATCGTCCCACACAGCGATCAGATCCAAGACTTCCCGATCAGTCCATGCTGGGGCCCTCTTTCTATTCTGAGATTGCATGGCCATCTCTGCTGGAGAGCTCTGCATCGTTGCCAGTGCTGCTCAGCTCGCCACGATGTCCAAACAGGAAATGAGATTCAAACTGGCCAGACAGGAAAAGGAATTCAAATTTTCCCGGGGCTTTTCCTGTGTGGCTGGTCAGAGCATCCGAGCTCAGACTGCTGTCCAGAGCGTCAACAGAGTGGTGCACTGTGTGATAGCTCCCGGAGCTATTACCGTCGATTTCCATCCACACCTAGCCTAATTCGACATGGCCATGTCGAATTTAGCGCTACTCCCCTCGTTGGGGAGGAGTACAGAAGTCGAATTTAAGAGACCTCTATGTCGAACTAAATAGCTTCGTTGTGTGGACGGGTGCAGAGTTAATTCGATTTAACGCTGCTAAATTCGACATAACCTCCTAGTGTAGACCAGGCCTAAGGTACTGATTTTGCTAGAGGGTTCTCTTGAAACTAGTTAATAAAATAGTCAGTAGTAAAGAAAGGAAACTACTTTGTCCAGCTATCTGGAAGGAAAGGGGTGTTGTCCCTTTAAGGGCTCTCTTCAACGGAGGGGTGGGGGTGGGGGAGAGGGGCTGAAGGGAGAAAGGGATGGACAGAAAGGACAGGAAGACTATGGAAGCAAGTTTTTGGTACTGTACTATAGTAATTAAAATTAAAATGTGTATTGTAGATAAGGGTGGTCTTTTGAAGTATTTATTTAAAAAAAACTGTGTGTCTGAAGATCCAAGCATTTAAGGCTAAAGATGAATACTCAGATTGTGCATCTAAAAATCTATGCAACGATTTTTTAGAGATGTGATTTTATAATCTTAAGCAACACACTAACGAAATATTTTTAAAGCAAATTTTAAACTAAGGTCCTGTAGACTAACATGTTCTGAGTAAATATTACAGTAATGCACAACTATTTTTGTCAGTAAATTCAGAAACTGACAGTATATACCTGGGGGTTGGCAAATGCCTGTTAAATGGCTTCATTACCACTTGAATGGCAATTTATCAGTTTAAATGTTGTGTTAATAGGTCTGGCAGGCTGGAAGGCTTTTTCACTTTTAAGAACTAGATCCCCTCTAGAGGAAGACTCACCAGGCTGCAGCAGCTAGCTGTGGGAGCCTGCAGGAAGGGTCATAACAGGGATAGGAAGAGATGGGCGGGTGGACACTAAGACCCAGGGGTACCCCAAATTTTCGGGTGCCCTACGCAGCCAGGTATGCTGCATATGCCTAAGGATGGCCCAGGTTGTTTTGCATCTACCAATGACCACTTATTTTTTTGGGCATAGTAGGAGCTTTGTATAAAGATCCCAGTTTTGATTAGGATTTCTAATTGTACTACGGGGTGATTCAGGAATTTGGTTATGGTTACTCACAGTGCTGGAAATATCTTATTTTACTGGGGAGGAGCCAATACAGATGGTTTATATGCTCTTCCCTTAAGGTTCCTTACTTGGACATTTGCTATCTCATGCCAGTTGCACCACTTCAATAGCCACTAGAAGGTGTCTGAGAATGTAGAGCTATACTGACGTATAGATACCACAGGGAGGGAGTGGAGGTATGTTCTTAGACTCTTGGTTCTGTTGCGGTGGATATTTGGCTTTTAAAGAAAGGCTAAATGAATAATTTATTACCAGCCTCACTGGTCTTGTTTGAGGCCTCATCTGAAAAGTAGAAAACATTAGATGACAGGCATGCTACTTTTGGCTCTTCTCTGGCTGAAACTCAGCTTGTTTTGTTCAGCATCGTGCTAGATGTTCTAGAAAAAATTTAAGCTACCATCTGCAAATTGAATTCCAACACAACCTGGATAGTTAGAGCAAACAAGCAAGGTAATAATGGGTCCATGTTGATTAAATTCTTTGCGCTTTCCTTAGGGAGCAAAGGGTCACAGCTCCATTCAAATAATAGTAGTTAAACCCTTGCTGAAGAAACATTATTATATTGAAGACCTTACTACCTACCATCCTGTCAGTAACAAACTTTTTTGGGCGGGGGGACCAAACCACTGAGATTGTGATGGAAAGACAGCACTAGCATCCTCTGAAATCCTTGGATTTCTATGATCCTCAACATTTAGATTGCCATAGATTTGGAAAAGCCTCCAGGACCAATTAAATGGCTGAAAAGAAGGAAGACATACAGGAAATAGTTCAGCACTTTGAGAAGACGCTGGAACAGCAGTGCAGACACTGGGATAAGTTGACCTAAGCGACATCGACTCCAGCTACGTTATTCATGTAGCTGGAGTAGTTTAACTTAGATCAGGAGTCTCGAACTCAAATGACTATGAGGGCCACATGAGGACTAGTACATTGGCCTGAGGGCCGCATTACTGACACCTCCCCCCGCAGCCGCCCTCGGCCCCGCCCCCACTCCACCCCTTCCATGAGGCCCCACCCCTGCCCCGCCTCTTCCCACCCCTTCCCTGCCCCCATTCCAACCCCTTCCCCAAAATCCCCACCCCAACTCTGCCCCCAGGGGGTGCAGGAGGGGTGTGGGGTGTGGTGGGGGCTCAGGGCAGGGAGTTGGGGTGTGGTGTGCAGGAGGGGTGAGGGGTATAGCTAGGGGTCAGAGTGCAGGCTGCGGCAGGGGGCTCAGGGCAGTGGGTTGGGGTGCAAGGAGTGTGGGGTGCAGGGGGGCTCAGGGCAGGGGGTTGGGGTGCAAGAGGAGTGCGGGGTGTGGCAGGGGGTTCAGGGCGTCGCGGTGCAGGGTGCGGCATGGGGCTCACGGCAGTGGGTTGGGATGCAGGAGGGGTGCGGGGTGAGGCAGGGGGTCGGGGTGCAGGAGGGGTGCAGGGTATGGCAGGGGGTTGGGGTGCAGGGTGCGGCAGGGGGCTCAGGGCAGGGGGCTCGGCTGCAGGAGGGGTTCGGGGGGCAGGATCTGGCCCGGCGCGTACCAGGGGCAGGGCAGGCTCCCTGTCTGCCTGCTTGTCTGCCCTGCCCCCGCAAGAGGCTGGAACGTGGGGAAGAGCGGGCGGAGGGGCTGTGTGTTTCTGTTGCTTGAGGCACCGCCGCCAGCAGCTCCCATTGGCCGCGGTTCCCCATTCCCGGCCAATTGGAGCTGCTGGGGGCGCTGCCTGAAGCAACAGCCACACACAGCCCCTCCACCCCACCTTCTTCCCCATGTTCCAGCCTCTTCCCGGAGCTGTGCAGGGCAGGGCAGGGAGCATGCCCTGCTCCCAGAGCACGTCCAGCCGGAGCCGCTCTGGTAAACACTGGGAGAGGGCGGGGGGGGGGGGGGGGCTGCGAGGGGCTGACGGGCCGCAGAAAATCACCCCGCGTGTTTGAGACCCCTGACTTAGATTGATTTACCCCCATAGCGATTATAAGCCCTAAGAGAACTGGAGCCTTTTGAGTTGTGTGGTTTTTTGTTTCAACATGTTTGATTTCAAATTAAGACCTGCATAAGCAAGAAAGGTGCTAACCACAGGTTAAAGATTCTTTAAAGAAACAAATTACCCAAGTCTTTAAGAGCTATCACTGAGGTTCGAGCTATGTGAAGTATATCTACCATGACTGATCACAGCAGCACTCTGGGGGGTGCAGTTTCCTAAGAAACTGACAAAACAGGAATTAACCACTTGAGAGAATGCAACAAAATTTATCATCCTTGTCCTTCTGTACTGTTTATGACACATGGCTGATGATTGTTTTTTCTTCTCAGAGTCCATCCCATCCTCAAGGGACTAGGAAAGGGAAAACAACAGTCTTCATTTTAAGGGGATCTAAACAATTTCTATTTAATATCCATGTTCTGAATAATATTTGCCATTAATTGATGAAGTTTGTAGAGAACTAACATGCTAAAAATCCAACTCTGACCCACCAAAGGAAAAGGGAAAAGCTGGGGGTGATGTCAAGACAATTTATTTTCCATGGAAAATACTCTGCCTTTCATGGCAGCCTTCTTGGAAAACTTCTTGGGAATTTTTATTTTACCCTACTACTTAGAATTCTTAGGAAGTTACTTAAGCACCTAAGAGTCCTTAAAGTCTTAGTTTCTCATATATTTGATTAAGAGAGGAATCCAGCTAGCCCACGTAACACAGACTCTTCCATCACTTGGGATTGTGGTATTCTGGACATAAGATATGATCCAATTAGAGTAGGAAAAAGATCAGGCCAATGATATATATATATAAAAAAAAAAAGTTTCTTTGGACGTTGAAGACTGGAGATCTGTGCACCTATTTCCTGAATGTTACTAGTACAAGAAGATTCTTCTTGAGAGGAAATAATATCATCCCTGAAGGAAATAGAAGGGCCTGCAAGCACATCTAGGCTGGGCCAAAGGTGTGTGGTCTCTGAATAAAGCATAATGGAAAATTTTGAATATGGAGCAAATTATTTTCCAAAGAGAATCTACAAAAGGTACAGTGGCACCTTAAAGATTAACAGATTTATTTGGGCATAAGCTTTCATGGGTAAACCCCCCACTTCTTCAGATGCATGGAGTAAAAATTACAGATACAGGCATAAATATACTGACACATGAAGAGAAGAGAGTTACCTTACAAGTGAAGAACCAGTGCTGACAAGGTCAATTCAGTCAGGGTGGATGTGATCCATTCCCAATAATTGATGAGGAGGCGTCAATACCAAGAGAGGGAAAATTGCTTTTGTAGTGAGCCAGCCACTCCCAGTCCCTATTCAAGCCCAAATTAATGGTGTTAAGTTTGCAAATGAATTGTAGCTCTGCAGTTTCTCTTTGAAGTCTGCTGAAGTTTTTGTTGTTGTTGAAGGATGGCTACTTTTAAATCCGTTATTGAATGTCCAGGGAGACTGAAGTATTCTCCTAGTGGCTTTTGTATGTTACCATTCCTGATGTCTGATTTGTGTTCATTTATTCTTTTACATAGAGACTGTCCGGTTTGGCCAATGTACATGGCAGAGGGGCATTGCTGGCACATGATGGCATATATCACGTTAGTACATGTGCAGGTGAATAAGCCCCTGATGGTGTGGCTGATGTGGTTGGGTCCTCTGATGATGTCGCTAGAGTAGATATGGGGACAGAGTAGGCAACAGAGTTTGTTACAGGGATTGGTTCCTGGGTTAGTGTTTCTGTGCTGTGGTGTGGAGTTGCTGGTGAGTATTTGCTTCAGGTTTGGGGGCTGTCTGTAAGCGAGGAGTGAACCACATCCACTCTGACTGAATTGGCCTTGTCAACACTGGTTCTCCACTTGTAAGGTAACTCCCTTCTCTTCATGTGTCAGTATATTTATGCCTGTATCTGTAATTTTCATTCCATGCATCTGAAGAAGTGGGGGGGGGTTTACCCACGAAAGCTTATGCCCAAATAAATCTGCTAGTCTTTAAGGTGCCACCAGACTCCTCATTTTTTTGTGTGGATACAGACTAAACACGGCTACCCCTCTGATACAAGATGTAGTTTCTAAAATGTGCTGAAAAGGTAACATTTCCTATCTTCTGCCAGTCTCAGAAACAGATGGAAGACACAGTCACAACATCATAATGTCAACATGTAATGTCCATCATTTTCCAACAAGTAGAGTCCTAGCAAGCAGAGACAGAAAGAAAGAAATAAAATGTGGTCCAGATGAAACAGGATAGAATGAAATAAGCTTAGAGATAAGAAGGTGCTGTCAATTTCATTGTATAGCAGCAGTTAACTTGACCCATGTGCTGTGCTACCTTTCTTATTACAATGTTCTGGCACCAAACTTTGACTGAGCAGCCTTTATGTTGCTGAGAGGGCGGATCAAGGCTGATTTCACCTACAGACTTTTAGATGCTGAGCAGAGGAGAATTTCAGTTTTCCAAGGAGAGGAGCACCACCAGCAGCAACAGTCAATGACAAAAAATGGAATTAAAAGATTTACAATTACAACACGTATTGTAACTAAGAAGTCAGAGTCTTCCCTTTTATTAGGATGGGGATTTTCAAAAGCACTCAGCACTGACCTAAACTCTGCTCCCATTTAAGCCACTGGTAAAATTCCCATTGAGATCAATGGAAGCAGAGTTAAGCCAATGAGAAGTGCTTTTGAAAATCCCACCCTTAGCTTTAACCATTGCTAAAAAGAATTCTGACACTTGATGAAACTAAGAGGTTACACTACAATTACTTGCAACCAGAACAGAAAGGAGAAATGCAAACACATAGATGACATCATACTGATTTATAAGATTTCCTATGCAAATAACCATCCAAATATATCAGTGTCTATTTGACATGAATGTATATACTGTATTTGTCAGTCAGAATCATTTTCAGATGTATGGGTTCACGGTCTAAGTATTTATTTCCCAGTGTCTTTCTCAAGGCTGATTTATAAACCTCTCTAGCTAAGATTTTGCTAATGCACTGGATTATAGCTTTCCTGGTATTCTTCCCAACAATACGTTTTCCAGATTGCAATCTTATTCATGAAATACAATCAAAGTACTTCAACTTCATGTGCTGGATACATCAACAGAAAACTCTCTCGTGCCTCCCTTTTACTGAAGAATCCCCCAAATGGTTTTATATTCTCTACAATATACGTGGAGCAGATGCCAATAGAATCACTTAAGTGATGTCAGTTGACTGATCCTATTTATTTCCTCTCCATGTCTCATAGGAATTACATAAAGCACTGAAACACTCTCAGCCAATCATACAAACAGTATTCTACTCCTGGAAAAAGTACTAGTTATGAAACAATAAAATAATCTTAAGGAAAAAACCAACATTGTATTCACCTGAAAGAGTATGATGTTGCATTATAAATTTTCCCTTCAGTAAGATGGGGGTGAGGGGGAAGACGTGAAATTAAATGACTTAGTTTAATTAATATTCAGAAAAGGACTGAGGACTTAGAGGAATTTCTTTGCTTATTTATATATTGAACAATACAGCTGTAGGAAAGTTAAAGGATTAATCTAACTATTGTTGATCTGCTAACCAATGTTTCTAGCATACTATCCTATATATGGACACTACCTAAACAAATCTGATTTTTTTGCTGAATGTGCACTTAGAGTAGACCATGATCCTATTGACCCCAAGAACATTGGCAAGGACAATCTGTTTTTCTCCTTCTCCCCTGCAATAGCACTTACAGACCTAAAGGAGCTGTGGGGACAATACCAATCAGCAGAAGTAGCTTTGGTATTAGAAGAAACCATACCAGTGACAGCTGAAACTCCTAATCCCCAAATATATATTCCAGATAGAATCCAAAGGAGGAGATTTTGGGAAAAGAATACACAGCTGCATTTCTAAAAGGAAGGCAATATCAGGAAGAAAAGATGTATACCGTATGGGTGATCTCTCTTACACCTGTGGTAAAACTCAGTTACTTGACACAGAAAGAGTTTCACCTCAAAGTAGCCAATATGTTGAAGACTATTTGAGGTACCTGCTAAATAACAGCAGCAGAAGGCCTGTGAAACGTGTTGATCCATTCAGTGCATCAGATGTGATAAATTTCAGTCTTATCAATCTCCCTTTTCTTCTGTGGGGAGAAGAAGTTTGAGACACAAGAAATTACAGCAGGTGTTAATTTGTAGGCATTGGGTGTTGTAAGGGAAGGTGAAAGGACAAGTGTGCTTATATTCTGCGGTGGTTGTCCCACTGAGAGGGCATAGTTGTCAGTGGTAGTAATGCCTAAGTATTAAAATTAAAGATCATAGTTCTATCCTCACTAACAATCACAACTATTGAATACATGAGGTGGAATACTATCTGTTCCACCTAACTCCAGCTTAACAAACAGCTGACATGATCTGTATGGTCCATTAGTGACATTGGGTCAAAAGAAAGGAAAAGGAGTAGTATCTGGCTAAAGCACCATAGCTAAAGTTGAAGAGATGTATAAGTGGGTATTTAACACACATTCTCTTTTGCTAAAAAAAAGAAAAAGAAAAAAAGATGATCATTTAGGAAGCCTTGCTCTCCTGGTATACAATATAAAGTGTTTATATGTAAGGTATTAGTATTTGTGCAACTGCTTATGTTACCAGCATATATACAGAACTAATAAAGACCAGAACCTGTGATAACAGTATACTGTAAATACATTCCCCCACTACACCTAAAAACAAACAAACAAACAAACCCAGGTCTTTAGTAGTTCTTTCTCCTCCTAAGTGATTCCTGGTAATGTAACTGAAATAAAATCCATCTTATTATACACAGAACACTAACATTTTTGTTAATCAACAAGATTGCTTGCTCCTCCTATTACCCAATGACAAATTTGTCACGCCTAAAGTTATATTTAACCTAATCTCTACCTGAAATACTTATAATGCTGTTTAATTTTTCTGGAGTTCTCAAACAACCTTGCTATCTATGGATCTATAAAAATCATTTGTGGAAGAAATCATTTCAATTGAAAACTCAATTTTCCCCCAATTATAGCTGCTTGATTAGGGCACCTATAGCTATATCTCACAAAAAAGAATAATTTGGCCAAAACTCAATGCCAGAAATGTACATAAAATTGATTAAAAATATGGAATATCCCCTGAGTTAGAGAGTTTTGTTTAATTTGCACTTCATTTTAAGTGTTTATCCGCAGTTCATTTTTCTATAAGCTATATAGTGATTTTCCTGGACACAAGAACCAGTTTGGTCAGGCTGCTGAGAAATATGTCTGTGTTTAGGAAAAGATTAAAAACTAAGGCCCAACTGCAGACCATTTATACACACAATGACTGCAGCCAATCTTCTCCCTGATAAGAGTGTTGACTACTGTTATCTGGAAAAAGCAGAAAATGTCAATCTTGTATGAAAAAAATGTAACAAAGACTGTTTACATTATGGTAGACACTTCTGTCTAAGCTAGCCAATAAACTACACAAATAGGAAACTCAAATTTATAATTGATATGCTTCATTTAGATGAACAACCTACACTTCCAGAGCTTTACTTGTGGTAAGAGGCAACCTTATTAATTTTGTACAATGACTATTACTGGGGCAATAACAAAGAATGATCCTTTAGTAAATTCTGTGACTTGAGAAGTTCAGGTTCAAACATTATTTCTGAATAACAAGTTTAGTTTACTCGTACAGGATGTTATTTTTAGTAATAGGTTTTTGTTTTGTTTTTCTGGTTCCCATGGGGGTGGAAGAAGATGCACAAATGCACATTGTCAAGAACCAAAAAGGAATAACATTTCTTCTTTGTTTCTGAGGTAAAACTACTATACAGTTGGAATAACAATCTTTACTGTGAGGATTTGTTACATGTTACTAAACAAACCAACCAACCTTACACTCTTACTATGCCACACCCTTAGTATTGACAGCTTATTTGTGAGGGAAATTCTGATTAAGAACTGATGATGTGATACAGTCCTATATATTATCCACGTTACACAGCTGCAATAAGAGTAGAATCTCATTCACCTTAGGTTCTGTTAAGTCATGTTCTAAAAGTTTCTGAACTAATTTCAGATTTGCTTTGCCCACCAGTGAAGAAACCATGCTTTAATCCAGTGGTGGGCAAACTACGGCCCACGGGCCACATCCGGCCTGCGGGACTGTCCTGCCTGGCCCTTGAGGCTAGCCCCTGACCCCTGCCCTGCTGTCTCCCCCTCCCCTGCAGCCACGCCGCCATGCAGGCAGCACTCTGGGTGGCGGGACTGCACGCTCCTGGCTCCAGTGAGACAGCGCAGCTGCCAGACATGCTGCTCTGAGCAGCATGGTAAGGGGGCAGGGAGCAGGGGGGTTGGATAAGGGGCAAGGGGTCCCAGGGAGCAGTCAGGGGACAGGGAGTAGGGGGAAGAAGTTCGGGGGGAGGGGGGCGGTCAGGGGACGGGGGGGGGTTGGATAAGCGTGAGAGTCCCAGGGGGCCTGTCAGGGGGTGGAGATAGGGGTCGGGGCAGTCAGGGAGGCGGGGGGAGGGTTGGATAAGGGGCAGGGGGTCCCAGGAGGGGGCGGTCAGGTGTTCTGAGGAGGGCGGTCAGGGGGTGGGAAGTGGGAGGAGTCGGATGGGGACGGGGGCCAGGCTGTTTGGGGAGGCACGGCCTTCCCTACCCAGCCCTCCATACAGTTTTGCAACCCCGATATGGCCCTCGGGCCAAAAATTTTGCCCACCCATTTTAATGGGTTTAAGAACTGTATTCCAGACTGATTTTTGAAAACATGGAACCAGATCTTTGGTCCTGGCCACTTTGCATTGCTTCAGGAGCAGCAGAAAGCAGTCAAAAATCTACTCTGAAGGGGCTGTAGAGAATTCCCCTTCTACCAAAGGGGAGTGCCAAAATGTAGGTTATGGAGCTCTGGCCGATCTTTAGCCAGTGCAACAGTCCCTACAGAAGCACTGCCACTGGCTGACTTAGAGAAGCCCTGTGGCTGTTTTCAGGCCATTTCAGCTGACCAGTGGTAAACTCAGCACACTGAGGATTGAACTTTTGGTTTTCTGAGAATCATTCTGAAATGTTGTTTGACATCGGCCATGCTGGCAACTCATGCACTTTCACAACCTGATTTAAGAAGAGCCATGTTTGTACTGTATTGTGAAATGGTAATTTGAACACAAATGCCCTCTTCTACTGTAGACTGTACCTTAGAGGAGGAGTTGAAATTTCTTAAAAGAAGTTATTCTCCATCTCTTGAGTTCTACTCATCTACTAGGCAAAATTTAAAAGGATGGGGGTCAGATTCTGTGGCCCATTCCACTCAGGCAGTGGAAAGGGGATAGAAACTGGCCACAGCTCCCCAGCTAGGCACCACAAAGCTAGCATAGCCAGTTCCTACACATCACAACCATGAAGCTTCAAAGAAAGGGGCAGCATGTGGGAAAGGTTGCAGCTGCAGCATGCTGCACTATGGTTATCTCCAGGATAGTAGACTGCCTCCTGCTCCATCACTGCCTGTGTAACATTGGGCAAGTAACAAAATCTCTCTCAGTTCACCCTCTATAAAACAGGGATGATTCTCTTTAATCCTTTGTCTTGTTTATTTAGAGTGTAAGCTCTTTTGTGTATTTTACTATGTGTATGTATCATGTCTAGCACACTAGGGGTTTCTGGCAGGACTAAAACAAAAACCAAATGGTAATATTTACTTCTATTGTACTTATTTACAAAGTGCAATCAGTATTCTTGGTCTAGTACAACACAGACTCCCTGCTATAAATGGCTTACATTTTAAAATGAAACCGACAATAAAGCAGACACATACATACAGATTGGCTGAAGACACAAATAATGTGGATTGTGAGAGTGGTTGGTTTGTTTAAGATTAAGTGGGGTTTATTGTTGAGGATTTTACTAAAAGGCCACTTTTCAAGGTTCTGAGAACAGGCCCATCTATTGAGAGCTGCAATGCTAAATAAATTGGAAAAGTGAGTCAAATCTATCAGATTTCAACTACTCCAGGGGTCGGCAACCTTTCAGAAGTGCTGTGCTGAGTCTTCATTTATTCACTCTGATTTAAGGTTTTGCGTGCCAGTAATACATTTTAACGTTTTTAGAAGGTCTCTTTCTATAAGTCTATAATATATAACTAAACTATTGTTGTATGGAAAGTAAATATGCTTTTTAAAAAGGTGTTTAAAAAAGGTTTACGGTGTTTAAGAAGCTTCATTTAAAATTAAATTAAAATGCAGAGCCCCCTGGACCGGTGGCCAGGACCCGGGCAGTGTGAGTGCCACTGAAAATCAGCTCGCCATAGGTTGCCTACTCCTGAACTACTTCATGTCTTAAGCAAGGTTATTCAAGGAGTTTATTATCAGATTATGAAATATCCACTATAAGTCTATCGATCCTCATTAGCTCGGGCAACCAGAAAAATATGAGAGTTACTGTCCTACTGCCAATTGAATCTGTTTCACATTTGAACAAGGCAGTTTGCACAGTGGTATAACCTTGGACATCCATTAAAGGGTTCATAAAGTATAACAACAAGCCTTCAGAGGATATAGAATTTAGGCAACGGGGGAAGAAACCTGTAAGAGGCTTCAAGGACTTGCACCAATGACAGTCTTATTTCAAAATAATTGGGGTAAAGACAAAATGAAACTAGAGCGAATGAAAAGTATGCGTGTGCTGCAAATTGACAAGGGACAGTTTCACAGTAAAACTAAATGGAGGAACCCAGAGAGAACCTGTAATGGTTACAGTGCAATAAAAGTGTTAGAATAATTCACTCAATGTACTACTTATTATTTCAGTAGATAGTTTTTACTAACCAAAGATGTTTAGATTTGCTTGATGACTATTTATTGTCATACTTTCCTATTACAGAACAATGGCTCAGTAAATTTTAATAGAGCATTAAGTTTGAAAATAATGGCTGAATTTTGGGAGTTAATGAAAATGGCTGATGTTAAAGAAGAGGGTTTTCTTTGTTTTTGGTTGTTTTTTTTTTTTAAAAACCCCAAACATTTAGGTCTATCTATACCAAGGGGGAAAAGTCAGACTGGAAGTGAACATGCCATCCCTGTTGGCCAGTAATATATGAAGAACAAGGCTTTACTAGAGAATAATGCATGTGTGGATAGTTAATAGTGGGGACAATTAATGATCAGTGGATCAAAGCAGTATCTTAACAGCCAAAGTTTAAATCACTTTAAAATACATTAAACCTTTTCTTTATCTCATTCTGATGCTTAACCACAAGCTGTTAATTTGTTAACAATGACTGCTAGAACATCTTCATGAAAAAAAGGAACACAAAAATCAGCATGAACAGATCAGAAACAAAGTATGAATTGGCTGTTACTTAAGACCACAAAACAACGTATAAAGATTGCACAATGGCCATTTTAACTTTTTTTTATTTTTAAAGTCTTCCAATTTGTATACATTTGCAAAATTCTGAACGGGGGGGTAAAGGTGCTCTTGTTTGAGGATTTTCTACCTCATTAGAAAGAATAACCTGTTCAAGGCATCTGTGTACGTTGGCATTGAGAAGCCCTTCGCACAACTCTGGCTGCTGAGCATGATTTTTTCCAGGAACTTTGACAGATGGAGCTATGGAATAGTCAAGAAGAGTGCATTGCTAGAAATAGGATGCATGGCAGAAAAAAAAATCACAACTTTTAATATTAACAGGCTAGTCACTTTGAACTATATAGCATGAAGTGGACACAGAAATGCAGGATTTAACAGTAGTGTGTGAGACAAAAGGAGGGAGCAAAATTTAAGTCTATAGTCTTGCAAGGTCTTGGTGTCACTATAACACAGGATAAATATTAGTTTGATGAAGAAATTCAAGCAAAGAAGCCCATCCAGCACCAACTTCCATATTTTGTTACAGTACTGATACAACTTTGAAGTACTTTGAGAGAGGAGGATTTCAAAAAGAGTTAAACATTTAAGACTCGAATAAGATGGAGCCTAAATAATTGAATAAGGAAAGGAATTGATTGGCTTAAATTAAAGAACTCTGAAAACTATACCTACAATGTTAGAGAAACGCCACATTTTCAAAGTGTAAGGCAAACAATTGATCAATCCTCACAATGCTCCTGTGAGGCAAACAGACAGGCATCACTCTCTTCTTTTTACAGATGTTGAAAACTGAGGTACAGAAGTTACTGTAGATTAATTATCCAAGGCCATACAGCTGAAAACTATGTAATTCTGAATCTTAACTTGGCATAATATGGAAATGGAAACACTACTCTGTACAATCAAGCGCACCCATACTATATCTGTTACCTATCAAACAAAATAAAATGCACCACTATAATCTATTCACATGCATATCAGAACTCCACCTATACTCCATGATATGTTGATAATAGTTAAACTATTACAAATTTGGCATAAAACAAACTGCTGGATTTAGTTTACATATACCTCCCTATATACCTAAGGTTGCGATAATCCTATTTCATACTGTCTTCCAAGCAAACATTTGCTCCCATTTGATCAGTTCAAACATAAAGTTTCAACTATACAATAACAGTTTCTTACCTTATAGTAACTGATTCATCAAGTTCTGTGCATGTGGATCCCACTCAGATGCAGCGGATGTATATACACCATGGGCGAGAGCCACATGCGCAGAGACTCAAAAAAGAAATCAATTTTCTTGTATAAGCCAAATTCAGGATTTTGCACAAAAAAGCTTTTTCCAGCTTCTCTCTCCCTGAAATCAAGAGTCGCTGACCAATACTCATGGCTCACAAATAATCCCAAACAAATTATCTCTAAATTCTGTTCAATTTGCTGACCTATACTAGAACAGAAATATACAGATTAAAATTCATGGACAGTCTTGGAACACATCTGTTAAAAATATACTTTCAGTGACTTATTGCAAGTCAACGATTAAACACTATGTTATGTCTTGTATAAATCATTACAAACACAATACGGCCACAGTTGTCTTTCTGATGGCCCAAGGGTGTGTCACGAAAAGCCATATTCTTTACTGCATTTGAGACTGCCCAATTACCATCAATTTTTGGTCCTAATTTCAACGTGTATTCCCTTAAGATTACAGGCAAAACCAGCTCCACTGCACCAGAATTTTAGCTTTGTCAGTGATGTTACTTTATTTTCCCACTGGAGTTTTTCCCATAACTAAAGTGCCTTTTTTCTCGGACTGAAAACAAAAAACCCCCTGATAAATTAGAAGTGCAATTCCAATGGAACAAATACACACTGCCAGGGAACAAGTTTCAGATGTGCTTAAGATGCAGAGAGCATTTGTATACTGGAGTGTTTTTTTCAAAGCTGCACCAGTACCTCATGTTAATAGGTTAAAAGAGCAGCATAATACCCATTTCTTAGAATTCACAACATGAGCTCTACTCATCATCTATGGAGTGCTACAGAAACAAACACCACTCCAGAAGATTACACCATGGGGAAATCAAACACTAGCAGACAAAGTATATAAAAAGGATCTCTCCTCTTCAGTAGAGCTGTCTGGAGACAACAATTCCATTCCATGGCAACTTTCTAGGGTTTAGAATTTGTTTTCATTCCACATTGGAACAAAACAGAAACCTTTCCATTGTTTTTGAAAAACAGAATTCTGTCAAAATATCCACTGTGGGTTCGAAACCTGAGCTGAGGATGAGTATACTCTCACCTTCTATAGCCTGGTGGTTAGGGCTCTGGTTGGGGAAGTAGGAGAATCAGATTCATATCCCTGCTCTACCTGATTCAGAGTGATCTTGGATGAAAAAAAACTCTAAATCAGGCAAAACAGGGATTCGAACCTGGGTGTCCCACATCCCAAGCCAGTAGCCTAAACATCACCAACCTACAAAGTATGTTAGTCTCTTTCTCGTTAAAAGTGACCAAAGAACCCTGGACCCCAAAAACTTTCCCCATGAAAATTTCTTCAAAATTTATGTGTTCATGAAACATTTCAGCTTTGCAAAAACCCAGCATATTTTTGACCAGCTGGTGAGCTACTCAATAATACAAGGAAGAAATATATTTCTCCCCAAGGACCAGTGTAAAGTTATGAAATATAATTCATAGAAGCAGCATAAAAACAAGAAAGTGGGACATACTTAGTAATAATGGTGACTAACCCCCTCCCCCTGCACACACACACACACACACACGCACAGATCACAGCTACTGTAGAGAATTAAGAATTAAATCCTGCCCCCCCCCCAAAGCATTACTATGTTGAGACCATTTAGGTCAAGGGGACTTAGGTCAGGCCCTTAGCAAGATACTGTTTCTGTCATCTCTATTAGAATAACTAACCCAATATGATAAAGCCTAAAGTGCATTCTAAGGCCATATACTGCAATTGTTCCCTTACTAGCTATGCTTCACAGCATTCAAATATTAAAACCCAAGAAGCCCTCTACAGCAACCCCAAGTAAGATTACCAAAAGGGCTGTGACTCAGATTATATTTCAGTAACTATCAGATTTTTATGGTTATTATACAAGCTAAGTATGTTCTAAATAATTTTTTTAAAATATTGGATGATTGCTATGGTTCTGGGGTTGGGTTTTTTTTTATTTTTATTTTTTGTTACTTTGACTGTTCAAACAAGCATGCATGCTTCAGTTCACATCTACTAGAAGATTTAGAACCCAGTCCAAGATCAACTGCAATTTTAGGAAGAGGTCCTGCTTCAGTGTTCCACTTTAATACAATTATGCTTCATTATCCCTTACGTGATCATGAGTGTCATAAGAATTAAAAGGTGGGATTCTTTTGTATGATCTATGAGGAGAGAGAGAGAGACTTCAATTAATTTCTTTAAATTATATAAATTAAGAAGAAAGGTATTCAGGAAAGGAGTGTCTGTTCTGCAATGGACTGATTTTTCTTCTCTTTTAAAGAAGCATCTTTAAGAACTTTAAAGTGTGAATAGCAGCACAGTAAATAGATAAAAAAAACAGTAGTCATGTAAAACATCTACATTTTGAAACCACAGAATTCTTGTTAGGCAAGTTGAAAGCAACTAGTCATGATAAAAGCTGTTAGGAAAAACATTCTCTAATGTCTAACTCTTTGGGGGGGGCGGGGGAAATCGCCAACTGTTTCATTACCAGTCATGGAGATATACCAGTGTACTGGTATACATAGGATACTAGTATTTTTACCTCTAGTCACCACAATGATAAAAGTGGCATTGCTCATCTAAGCTAGTGTTCCTGTTGTTGCTGCTAACAGTGGAGTTGCACTTTTGGGAGCATGCCACTTTGTTTGCAGTAATTTCCACCCTAAATTACCAGTTAGAAGCCTGTTTCAATACAATATAGTAAACAATGAAAAGTCGATACTCAAAACATTGTCATTACTGTTTCAAAGCAACAGTGATTGTGGGTACTCTGTATCAAAACAAATTTATTCTACATTGAAAAATACTTCGTATAAATATGCACCACAAGATGGTGCTATAATTTCTATTTACTGCACAGAACAGACACCATCTCAGATCAGTAGGAAATTTTTCTTCTCCTTAGATGAAACAATTTAAACAATTATTCTTTAGAATACTGGAGTAGTGGGTTGTGAGCTAGGGGTATTTCCAAATAAACTTTAAAGTAAGTTGCCATCACCAGTGTAAAGCTTGCTTCCCAGGGAATCTGCAACTTAAGTATACTGGAAAAAAAATGGGAGTTTATTACAAGTGTGTTCAGTCCTTAAGCTTTTCACTGAGTTTATGAAGCAACAACAGATTACTGTATGTTACTCAGTTTGGATATGTAAAATGAAATCAATCACATATTTATGGAGGAACATATTCATAATTATTATTAAATCAAATCAATCATTTTTACAACGGAAGAACAAACAGATGCTCCATCTGAAAATTATACCATTAAAGTCTTGATATCTTCAGCTGTTGCAATGTCATTTTTTGATCTTTTCATGTGAATCAAAGGAATATGAATAGCTACAGCATGTTGTAACACTTTAAATACCCAGTAATTTAAAAAAGAAGGATGAAATCCCATCTCTCTACACAGCCCACACTGACACCTTTGATTTGACTATATCATGTTTATGGAAGTCTTACATCTACTTATGTCTCAAAAGAGAAATTTTATATAGTTTCAAATCATAAAAATGTTGTATGTCTTTGTACACTGGATGGTCTCCATCTGTGCTGCTGGTCTTAAAATGTGTTGGGTAATAGAGCACTAAAACACTCACCACATCTCTCATAGTCAAAGTCTGTGGACTTACTTACACATTTTAGTGTTTAGGATCCAAATGACCTTCACTTTGTCAGTGTTAATGGAAGCCATAATGTGTTGGGGTGCTTTCTGACTAAACCATGAAAATTTATAATTAAAAAAACAAAACAAAAAAGGTACACATTTACAATATGTGCATTTAAGTTTTCATTAAGTCTTATTGAACAGTACAGATGGCAAGATGGTATGTAAGAAAGTCTCTTGGGTGCAATATGCAAGTCCCAGCTGGAGTGTTTCCAACAGGATGTAAACCATGGTCCTCAAGCCTGCACTTTAAAAAACATATTACTTAGCACGCTGCCAACAAATGTCAACACAAAAATACACCGCTGTAATGACTTCAACTCATGCAATTTTCTATAGCAAAAGGTTAAAATTAATGTAATCATGACACAAAAGGTATTAGAAAACATTTATTCTTCAAGTAAAAATAAAAACAATTTTAAAACAATTATAGTCCTTAAAACTGATAATATATTCAAAATAACTTTAAAATTGTACAAATTTACATAATAGTTTTGAGATCCAGAAGTCTAGACAGAAAATTGTCTACGATGTGTTACTTTGAATTTTTCAGCAATTCTGAAGTTTCTTCAATCCTAAAATATTTTTAAAATTGGTTAAAACAAAGACTAAAACAAACAGTTACTACTAATGAATGAAGCTAAAGTAACAAAGCAGCATTTCTGACTTTTTGTTTGTTTGTTTTTACACTGGTCAGGCTATTAGATTTGCTGTTATTTGAGAGAGACATTTAAAAAATATACATAGAGAAGGAACAAAACTCACAAAAATAAAGTTAATGGAGGAGATAATTGACACTTTGTATATCACAAATTAGCCTTAAAAAGGCTGTCACCATCAGAGAGCTTAGGTTTTTGCAAAGTGGCAGACAAGATTAATGACTTCAGCTTCCTGAAGTAACTCATTTGTATGATACAGAAATCTTGTTGAATAGAAGTTGCACTGTGATGATGCATTTCATTTTACTTCAGCAAGTGTAATGAAAGTTATTTCTACCTGTAAATTTTCATTACAAATCTCAGAACCAGCAGTAGATACTGCTTATTATTTTGGGTATCTTTATGTGATGCCTGGTCTGAAACTGGTCTAGCTCTTTTCATTTAAAATTTCACCTCAAAGTTTGAACACAAGTTTTATGTAGTTCCAGTAAACTCTTATCAGAAGACAGATAATACTCCTATTAGTTGTCAACCAAATTCTAAACACTCTTTAATCTCTAGTTAATACCATTAAGAATGCATTATATTGCTTGTTACAAACCAAAACAGTGACTCATCCCACAAACACAGAACTGTAAGTGGATTTATTATCCAGTGGAGTCATAAGGAAATGCCACACCTGATGTAGAGACCTTTGAGGTTTGGAACACATATGCACATTCTATATATGTCTTAGTCCAGTACAATTCCCTACTGGGAAATGAATTCCTGCTGCCCTTTTCTATTACTTACATTTTACTTATCCTTTCCATTCTTTGTCTTGTTGTCTCCTGCAATTTAAAAGCAACATGTTTAGGCAACCCTTCAAAGCCAACAATCTTCAGAAATGGACTTTTAACCTGGAGAATTCATGCAAAAAATTATTTTAAGCACTGTTTACATATCAAAAGGATTTTTATGAGACAGACCTAGATGAAGTTTTGCATAGTTTTGCTGTTTTTTGCCAGTAGTATATACAACTAAAACTAATGCTTACTTGTTCTCTTGACCTTAGAAAGGAAATCAACTAAGCATTTGCCAGTTTTACTTACCTTTGAAATCTCTGTCAAACCATGATAATTAATGGTTACGGCTTTAGGAGATGGGTCTGTGGATAATAGTGAACTGTATCCAGACGACTGATGAAGACACTCTGGCATCTCCTCCTTCCTCTCAATATCTGTGGAGAAATATTCATTTTTAGGTCACCTTTGCCTTTTTGCTCTCTTGCAGCAGGGTCAGCTATCGAACAGTTTGATTTACAGTATGTAATAACAGAAGAGAATGCATTGTTTAGAAAGAAAAAGGCTACTGGTAAAGGTCCAAGATGGGTTTCTCATATTCTTTTAAAATAACATGAACAGAGTATGCTCAGTATGATGCAGACAAAAAAGAAATTCCAACAAAGATTATCCAGGAATGTTGCATTTGTCATGATTACAGTCAGCTGAAACACTTAGGCAAGTACAATTACTGGGCAAAACAT
The DNA here is from genome assembly GCF_028017835.1 of Emys orbicularis. Lineage (NCBI taxonomy): Eukaryota > Metazoa > Chordata > Testudines > Emydidae > Emys > Emys orbicularis. The sequence goes on along the minus strand of NC_088687.1, from coordinate 76,089,802 downwards.
TCAATAATAATTTCAGACAGCTCACATTTGTTTTCTTACTATAAACCACTTCTCTTATACAGATGTGGGATCTTTTAAACTTTAAAAAAAAAAGTTTAAGCAATATAGTAATTATCTTTGTAAACATATTTTACTATAACATGAAAAGCTTTTCCAAATATGTTTTTAATTCAGTAAGTGATTTACAGTATAAACAGCTGAAATACAAACAAAAATGTAGTCAGTTTCCAATAATCTAGGGCTAGTATTCATTCAGCAGAATCAGGGTTTAAACATTTGTATAGCAGTAAGTGCCAGTTTCAATAGGAGCAGACCTAGGCCAACATATCAAACGCATTAGAAAATCCCTACCCTTTGTATCAGGAAAAGCTTGATGCTATCCTAGCATTTAAAAAAAATTAACAATTTTAAAAACCTGTCTTCCTGAGGAAAGCAAAAATTCCCATTTAAAAAAAGGTAGGGTTTGGTTTTTTGGCTTTGTTTTTTTAATTAAAGCTACAGTCTATGGATTCAGGTTACAAGTCCTGAGTCTGCATTCAGAAAATAACATTGTAAACCGCACTATTTAGCAGTGGATCTCAAAACCTCCAGATGGCAGCTGATCTATATCACGTGATAAGGTAAATCAATTCAAACTTATATATAGCCCACTAACACAAATTTATGTACGGTATTTTAACAAAACAATTGTGGGTGTTAGAGCAAGCTTGATATGTAGGACAATCTAGAAAAATATTACAGAGGTAAATGGTGTATAAGATTTAGTTTGTCACTTCACTTACCAGGCATCACAGTCAGAGAGAATCTTATCTTTACTCTGCTGTCTACAAAAATTATGTTAATTAAGTAAGTCTATGACTCATTAAGAATAAGATTTTGACTTGAGAAAGATTTTAAACTACAGACAGTACCATAAACATGCTGGGTAATATACATTCCTGCACAGAACACTGTAAGGGGAAGTTAAGGTTGTAGGCACATCTCAGTGCTTTAAGTGTATATTACCAGAGAAGACCAAATGGGAGAATTAGGAAACTAAGGGTACGTATCGGCGGGTAGCAATCGATTTATTCGGGATCGATATATCGCGTCTCGTTAAGACGCGATATATCGATCCCCGAACGCGCTCACCGTCGACTCCGGAACTCCAGCAGAGCGAGCGACGGTAGCGCAGTCGACGGGGGAGCCGCGGCCATCGATCCCGCGCCGTCTGGACCCCAGGTAATTCGATCCAAGATACTTCAACTTCAGCTACGCAAAAGACCTCTCTGGCTTCAAGATTAGGCTAGATAAGTTTATGGAGGGAATGGTTTGATGGGATAACGTGATTTTAGTCAATTAGGCAATAACGTGCCATCGCTGGTAAAATGAGGGTCCGGCTGGAGAATCTTGCCTGTATGCTTGGGGTTCTACTGATCGCCATATTTGGGGTCGGGAAGGAATTTTCCTCCAGGGTAGATTGGCAGAGGCCCTGGAGGTTTTTCGCCTTCCTCCGCAGCATGGGGCAGGGGTCGCAAGCTGGAGGATTCTCTGCGACTTGAAGTCTTTAAATCACGATCTGGAGACTTCAACAGCTAAGGGAAAGTGGGTGGGTCAGCTTTTGTGGCCTGCATCATGCGGGAGGTCAGACTAGATGACCATAATGGTCCCTTCTGACCTAAAGTCTATGAGTCTATGATCCCCCCCCCAGTGTAGACCAGCCCTAAGGATGGATCAGACTTGGGGGAGTGGCAAGTCAAGCCACAGTTTGAGGAAGAAGGGAGAGGCAATATGGATGAAGTCTAAGGAAGAGAGTGAGTGAAAAATTTGATTCAGTTTTCCACATCTGTACCTCTACTTCCCTGGCCTCAGTGATGGGGCTGTCCAGAGGAGATTATTTACCTGACAAGATACTTAGTGTGATTTTCTCCTGGGTCCCTTTGTATTTAGGAAATAGTTAACTTCAAAAGCTTGCTGTGTACACCTTCAGAAATTTACTTGGCCATTACCCATTACTTTTACTAGTATTTTACAGTTTGTTAAAGGGGAAAAAAAGGATAACCTGTCTTTGAATATCAACTAAAAAAAAAAAAAAAATCACATTTGTGCCTCAGGCCTTTTTTTGAGCTTACTATAAACAAAAATAAAGAAATATGTTTCTCTAATAATTAATTATCTTTGTGAGGATAGACACAGCAACGCAGGAGAGGGGAGAAAACACAACACATTCTATCAAATAGGAAATGTACATAAAAGTCCCAAAACTAACAGGGTGATTTCAGGGGCTGGCTCGTACTTGAAACAGCTGAACTTGAAATGTAGTTAGTTTTGTTTGTTTGTTTTAAAGTTGACAGTGTCTATTTAAACAACTTAAAATCCTAACTGTGACAATTTTATGCAAGGCTAGCATGCTTAAAAGAAAACCTTTTCAGTAAAGAGCATTGCAAACACTCACCAGGAGAAATTGGAGTCATATTCCTACTAGAGGTATGGTCTTCACTCATATTGTTAAATTCTGTAGATAAGTCACTCTGAAACAATAATTGTTTTTGCCATTTACAAAAAAAATTCTATAACTTAGCCACGAGTCTTATTTAAATGCCTACTGAGAATTATAATCAAATGGGTGAAAATATGTATATCTATGTACGGTACTGACCACATTTTTCTAGCATTATGGAAGTAGCTTTATGTGGCTACTCCTGTGAGTAAAGCATGCAAAATTTGACCCTTTATATTCGTATACCCATTTATATCATAAGAAAAAATGGTAAATTCATTAAAGCATTTTGTCTTTTGAAATACCAACTTTGCTGTAAAAACTGAGCCCAAAAGTTTCACAGTGGAATGCCTAACAATCCAGGTGTGATTGTTTGATCAGGCTGAGTGGTGTTTATTAAAACACACTGTGCACCAACAGCTCTGAATGACGGACTACTGGCGGCTGCAAGTGCTCTGCTCCTCTGACTCTGAGGCTGCTGATTTGAAGTCTATTGCTGGATTTGGTTGTCTAATTTTAGATAATCAAGTTTGAAAATTTTGGCTAAAATACCCAATTGGCTCATGATACAAATGGTGAAAAAAACAAACTGTTTTATACATTGTCAATATTAATGCTATATCTGCTTTCTCTGTTATAATGTGACCATTTTCTTCTTTTGGATTAATTTGCTAAGAAAATAAAAAGTTAGTTTTAGGGTTTTGCCTTGACCATCGAGAGTTACTGTTTTTCCTTTCAGAAACATGAATTTATGTTTGTCTAATTTAGGCCCAGATCCTGGAAGTTAATCTATGCAGATGGATGACCCCACCCAGGGCCGGTGGAAGGATGTTTCGCGCCGTAAGCGAAACTTCCACCTTGCACGCCCCCCCCCGCCCGCGGCACCCACCCCCCCCGCGGCAGCTCCCCAACCCCCGCCCTGAGGCACACCCCCCCCCCCCCCCCGCGGCAGCTCCCCACCCCCCGCCCTGAGGCACACCCCCCCCCCCGCGGCAGCTCCCCACCCCCCGCCCTGAGGCACCCCCCCCCCCCGCGGCAGCTCCCCACCCCCTGCCCTGAGGCACACCCCCCCCCCGCGGCAGCTCCCCACCCCCCGCCCTGAGGCAATCAGCTTAGGCGCCGCAAGCCTGGGAGGTGAGAGAAGTGAAGCAGCCACGGCGTGCTCGGGGAGGAGGTGGAGCAGGGGTGAGCTGAGGCAGGGAGTTCCCCTGCGTGCTGCCCTCACCCTCTTGCTGCAGGTGGCCCTCCCCGTACTCCACTGCCCCAGCTCCCTCCGCCTAAATGCCGGCGGTGACTGGGGCGGCCAAAGATCCGGCCACCGCGGTCGCTGCCGAAGAAAATGGCGCCCCCCAAATCCTAGTGCCCTAGGCGACCGCCTAGGTCGCCTAAATGGTTGCACCAGCCCTGCCCCCACCCTTGTGAAACCCCTCTAGGACAACTGTTTTCATTTCAATAATGCACCATATGAATTTATGGAGTAGGGTGTGTGCACATGTACAATCTCAGAGCCACATATATTCTAATACAAAAACTTACATTAAACAACATTATTTTGGTTACATGTCAATAACTCAAAAGTTAGCAAGTGCCAGATTTACTGCTGTCAATGCAACCTTAATTCTGCCTGCTAGCATCCATCTTGTATGCTAAATGATGTAGGGGTCCTGTAGAAAAATAGCATATGATCATGCAATTGAAGGCTGTATCATAAAGTGAAGGTACAAGGGGCAGAATTAAGGTTGCAGTGCCAACTTTTCACAGATTTTTGTATGTAATTTCCTAGTTTGATTTAAAGGAAAAGTATAAAAAAAAAACCCAAACAACAAAAATAAACCATGCCCTCCACCATTGTGAGTGATCAGCAAGGTTTGAACTCTGACATTCAGCACTATAACACAAATCTACCACTTGAGCTACTGGGCTAACTACATTAAGTAGCAGCAGAAGGCTATTACACTGAGGGGGACGGGGGTGAGGGTCCCAAGTGCTGCATGGGCATAGCCCTCAGCTCTCTTTCCTACCCCCTCCCAAGGCATTTGGGGACAGGCAAACAGTAATTACTGCCCTCAGAGTTGGGAGAAGTTTGGATTGGCTTCCTCTCCCCAACCCCTTCCATTGCAGCTGCCTTGAGAGCTCCAGGTATCCTCAGTGCAATGTGTGTCGCTGCTGCTTTGACGGTGGTGTGGGCCTGGTCTTAGAATGTATTATTTTGAGATTTCAGAGCTTCTCAAAAGAAGGTTGCAAGAACCAGCTCCTTCTATGCTGAAAAACAGGCAACCATGGTGCACACAAACTAAATCAAACTTGTTTTTGTATACTCCTGCTCTTACAACAATAGTCTAGACTAAAAAGAAACACAATCCGGTTAGATGTTTTCAAAAAATGGTACTACTGTTAAAATATTTAAGTGGCAGATAAATATCTGGCTAGTCTAATCCACAGTACAGTGCAAAATAATGAATATTTATTTATATTTATCTATTGTTTTAATTGGATTTAGTGGTATTGAAAAATTCCAGATTAGAAGGCATTTATCAAGCCACAGAACAGGTAGAGCTGAGCTAGTTGAGTCCGGGGGCAAGCTTCTCCACACTGTCTCCACCACAGTGTGCCTCAACAAGTGACCTGTGAAAGAGAGGGCAATTCTCTTTATGCTCATCCAATCCTTGGCTTCCTGAGAGCACTAGCAAGGGTAACAAACTGTTAACAGTGGTTGTGTGATTTGGACATACACTGAGAAATAAGACCAAATTCATCCACAATGACTGATTAATAGACATCAGATGGTATCACATTTCAGTCATTACTGACCTGAGACAAATTCAAACATGATCTAGAATTGAAAAGCTCCATATTCATCCTTCGAGCCACTGAATTTTCTTTAAAATTGTATTAAGTGAGCATCTTAAAATACCATAGAGAGATGGCAGCTTTCCTCATTTATCCCCCCACCCCAAACCTCTTTTAGATGAACAATGCATTTTCAATAAATGTAGAATGAGAACCATATTATATGTTTATAACACCAACGACATCTACAACTTTCTACAACCAAACAAAATGATGTGACTGACTGAACATTCTAACACTTCTGCAAGAACTGCAGCATCAGTCAAATATTTTTTGCAAAGATTTCCAACTTTTGGACAGCTTTTCACAATAACTGAAGTATTCGGAGGATTGTAATTTAAGCATTACAGGAAGATCCTGAACCCATACCCAAATATACTGTGCTGTGAACACTAGCATTAGATATATATACATTTTTTCAATATTTCTTATATTATATTATATATTATACATATACACACACACACACACCCCTACCTCTCAAAAGCTTTTAAAGTTAAAAAAAAAGATACACTACTCTGAGGAAAAATGCTGATTTTCTGTGGCATGTTAAACATACCGAGCATAGTAATGTCACTAAATCTCATGTGCATTTAGAAAGTTTACCTAATGTCACCAACAAGGAGTGAAAGAATTGGAGAAATGCCAACCACTAAATCAGAAATAAATAAGATGATGATCAATGAGAAACTTGCCCAATGAATGAAGTAAGTTTACCACAGTACTGAGCAAACCATCTGCTGAATTCTCATTCTTAATTTTGCATCTAGTTTCTAGATGGTTTGCCTGAAGATATGAAATAGTGCATTTTTCTACAATCAGAAATGAAGATGTCTAGTGTGAAACCCAGATAATGCTAAACAGAACGAAAGTCTAACCTTTTCAAGAAGCTCTTGTAAAAAGATTCTCTGTTTTCAAAATATGATATACCTTGCCTTGGGAAATTAAACAGTATTCAGCTTCCTAAGTGGTACTTTGGCGGTCTCATATAAATTATTACAGTTACAGGAAGAAAATCCAACAAGGTAGGATGAGACAGTCAGAGTAAGAGAAAAATCATGTGCCACTAAGCAGGCTGAATTTTTTCATAACAATAGCAACCACTCAAACAGTAATTACATTCCTTCAGTAAATGTATTAGTACCACATACTAACACAGTGGCTATCATTGATAAACTGCAGAGCTATTTCTGTAGTTCCCTCAGGGTCTGCAGGCTCCTTCTGGGAAACTCCATTACAATGCACAGTGCTGCTCCACAAGTCCTGAAGAAATAGCTGTGCACTTTTCAGTAACAAGCCACTAACTTTTTTTTGGATGAGAGGGAAACAGGGGGCCCTGAAAGGGGGAGAGAGCACAATTGGGAGAGAGGAGGAATAGTGGGCTCATGAGGAAATTGAGATTTCTGTCTTGTTTAAAATTTTGTCACGTGATCATGGCCACACATTACCTTACAAATAGTAGATATTCTAATTGCTAAATATTAGTACAGATCAGGGTAGAGAAAACGTTTGTGTTTTTTTTTTAAATCAAAAATATTTTAAAATTTAAATTAAATACATTTTTCTTTTTAAAAATAAAACTATTGACAATGAAATTTGAAATTATGAAAACCTACATCAGGCTTAACCTTACTAAAAATCTATTAAAATCATTTAAATTAAATGAAAAGGTAGTATTTAAGCAGCACATGTTTGCTTCTGAAGCTGTGAAGAAAGTCAAGCCACTGAAGTGGTGCAAGTCACCTGGAACCATATAATTTGTTGAAATGTTAACCTAGCTTTTGACCGCAGTAACCTCTTAAGTAAGTACAGAAAGAACACTTTTTCCATTTCAATTTATTCAACAATTTCAGTTTAAATCACTAGGTCATTAGAAGTAAGTTGAAGAAAAGGAAACCCTTTGCTTTTCTCTTCCAATGTACGAATAAAAACAAGGTGTGAGGAGGAGATCTACTAGCTCTAAAATCTTGAAGGACATAGTGACCAGAACCTACGGATGTGTGTATGCAGCAATTAAACACCTATGGCTGGGCCAGGTCAGCTGGCTCAAGCTCACGTGGCTCAGACTACGGGACTGTAAAACTGCTGCATAGACATTGGGGCTCAGGCCGGGGGCCGAGTGGTAGGATCCTTACCCCAGCACCCAGCCTCCAGCCTGAGCCCGGACATCTATGCAGCAATTCTACAGGCCTGTAACCCAAGTCTGGCAAGCCCAAGTACAGTAACTCCTCACTTAACGTTGTAGTTATGTTCCTGAAAAATGCGACTTTAAGCGAAACAATGTTAAGCAAATCCAATTTCCACATAAGATTTAATGTAAATCAGGGAGTTAGGTTCCAGGGAAATTTTTTTCACCAGACAAAAGACTAATATATATATATATATATATATATATATATATATATATATATATATATATATATACACATATACACACACACACACTAAATTTTAAACAAACAGTTTAATACTGGTACACAGTGGTGATGATTGTGAAGCTTGGTTGAGGTGAAGGAGTCAGAGGGTGGGATATTTCCAGGGAATGCCTTACTGCTAAATGATGAACTAGGAATTGGCTGAGCCCTCAAGGGTTAACTCTCAAACTCTATTGTACAAGGCAGTAGGAAAGGAGGGAGGGCAGACAGAGACAGAGACACACACCCTGAGAGAGAGATGCGCATTTCCCCTTTAATTATGAAGAGTGGGGTCAGAAGTACACTGCCTTGTTAATTAGATCAGCAAGCTGAGACCAGACCACAGCTGCAGCTGTTGCTGCCTGGAAGCTCCCTCTGTCGTGTTTCCTCCCTGCTCTATGGAAGATGGGGTAATACGGGTGCAGGAGCAGGGGGAGGGGAACACCCTGACATTAGTCCCCCTTTTTCTCCCTCCCCCTCCCCCCTCCAAGCAAGCAGGAGTCTTGGGGAGCAGCTCCAAGGCAGAGGGCAGGAGCAGCATATGGCAGTGGGGGGAGGGACAGCTGCAATTGCTAGCCTGTTGGGCAGCTGCTGCACAGGGAACTTAGGGGAGCGGGGAGCCGATAGGGAGAGCTGATGGGGGGCTGTCGGTCTACCCTGGTTCCAACCACCCACCAGCTAGCTCCACTGGGCTGCTGTTCCTGCAAGCAGTGGACAAAGCAGGCGGCTGCCAAACAACATTAGAAGGGAGCATTGCACAACTTTAAACGAGCATGTACCCTACTTGATCAGCAATGTAACAATGAAACAACATTAACCGGGACGACTTTAAGTGAGGAGTTACTGTAAACTGACCCGACCCTGCAGCCATGGCGTTGGTCTTTTATTACAGTATAGATGTACTCTACAAGTCTATGAAACAATCACTTCAATTCACTAACTACAGATAATACGTCCTTTGTTTCACAATTCGGTTTTAAATGCAAAACAGGTTTTGATTAAAAAAACAAAAAAAAACAAAAAAAAAACTTTTTTTCTTAAGTATTTAACTAGAAAACAAATTTTGAATGCTGTTTTAGCACACTTTGACTGCAATCCAATTTTAATCTAAATGTATCTTGATACAAATCACAAGTAAAAAAATTAATCTAGTAGAAAAGAATTGTCTCATTCACCATTTTCTAAAAGTAGTAAAAATTTGAATAAATGTATGTCACGTTTTATAATTGTTTAAATGTGCATAGATATAGTGTATCTCCCTATTTAGCAAAAGTAGTACTAGATTTCATGTAAAGGCTACACAGTAGAACCTCAGAGTTACGAACCCCTCAAGAAATGTTCACAACTCTGAACAAAACATTATGGTTGTTCTTTCAAAAGTTTACAACTGAATATTGACTTAATACAGCTTTGAAACCTTACTATGCAGAAGAAAAATGCTGCTTTTAACCATCTTAACTTAAATGAAACAAGCACAGAAACAGTTTCCTTACCTTCTCAATTTTTTTTAAAAAAAACCTTTCCCTTTATTTTTGTTGTTTATGTCTAGCACAGTACTGTACTTGCTTTTTGGGGGGGGGGGAGGTTGTGGGGGGGGGGTGTGTGAAGGGATGTGTGCTGCCTGATTGTGTACTTCTGGTTCCAAATGAGCTGTGTGGTTGACTGGTCAGTTCGTAACTCTGATGTTCGTAACTCTAAGGTTCTACATATTTAGTTGCAAAACAACATATTTTGATGGTTATACCAACCAATGAGAATCATCCTCTCTTTAGGCAAATAACATACAAATGCTAAATAAGATTAAAATCCCCGGTTTAAATCAATCCACCCTGCTACACATTCAACCTCCCCAATAAAATTGAAGCTTTATGGTAAAATATACCTTTTTTGACTGCAATAACAGTTCTGTTTCGAGAAGCAAGACCCGGCTCAGGAGACTATTCCAGTCCTTCTCATCTATAATCACCTTCCCTTTCAGTCTCTCTTCTAAAACATGTAGTTTATCTTCCATCCAATTTAGCTTATGAAGTTTTTCTTGGCAATCAGCAAGCTGGCTCTTTAGCAGCTCGATTTGACTATTATCTTCTGTGGCCTGGAAATAAGAACAATAAGAGATTTTACTTTCTCTAATTTTAGGCATAAATACAATTGAACAGACATGATAAACTCCACTGCAGAAGTGTAGAACATTTTTTCTTCCCCACTAGGTCATTTCAACCATTGTGATGAGTCACATTTATGAAGGCTTTTTCCTTCAGAAATTGCTGTGAACTGCTTTATGCAAAAAGTTTGCACATTAGAGACACCTGCCAGAAACCAGCCAGCTGACTCTGAAGTTGTGGGGTAACTGGGGGTGCTTTACATAGAAATAATAATCAAGACAAGACCAACCACCACATAACTATTCCCACAGGTTTGTTGTGCCTCTTCTCCCTTTACCCTCTGTTTTTTGACCATCTGGTATGATCTTTTAAGAGACCATGGGGCAGGGAACCTTCTTTTTTGTGCTTGTACAGCACATTGCACATTTGGACATTATTCAAAATAAATAAGATGTAGTAAGTCTCAACTGCTACTCATGTTAGAACCTTTTTTTCTTAACAAGTTGTACAATTGTACTACCAATGTTATTTACACATTTATTATATACTTATAGATCAAGTTTAATTTTGAAAAAAATAAAAAAAGATGTTTGGAAGCCACTTAGGCTATCATACCAAACTCTACATTTTAAAAATTCAAATTCTTACTTGTTCACACACAACTTCTAAAACATCATCAGCTACACAGGATTCTTCTTCACTATCTTCTTCTACTGGAATGGCTGTATTATAGCCATGCACATTAACTTCACTATCTGGGTGATGTTCCACTTGAGGTTTCTTTGTATGTAAAAACAATAATCCACATGTATGATTTATTACAACAAAAACATTCTTGACAACTAAATGTACAATGTTCTGCATTTAATTATTTTGCTTTTATCTATACACCCAAGCAATCTGATCTCACCCAGTTGTAAGACAGACCATGAAAGTTTTAAACTGTGAAAACAAAAACAGAGTTATCCTTGATAATCTTTTCAGAGTCATATGGCCCATCACCCCAAATATGCTTCCCACATTTTTAAAGTAAGAAACATCTCTCCTTTTCCTTGGCAGCCTGTTAGAAAAATAGCTTGATTAGGTGGTTTTGTTTATTTTTAGTTTTTCTAGGTAGGCTTACTGAGGGAAAGCCAAGTCAAAAGATCAGTATTACATTTCTTTCTGAGCACAGCAAGGTCTCTTACCCCTTGCAAGAGTTCCATGGTGTAAGCCCTACTCCTCTGAATGTTCTGACTTCAAAGGCTCACAAGTCTCTCTCTCTCTCTACTGCTTAATAATTTTATTGTTCCAACGGAACTTGGAAGTCATGGGAGGTCACAGTTGTGGAGGGAAGGGCATGCTCACTGGTAGCTAGATCCAGGCCCATGAAGGGGACACAGACCTTGAACTATACTCTATTCAATGGGAAGCCAGTTGAAAAAGCAGAACACCAAAGTGACGTGCTCATGGTAATGTGCACTGCTAAGCAAATGAACTTTTGTGTTTTATACCAGCTGAACTTTTTCAGGCTGTGTGGCTTCATTATAAGGTACAAGTTACAATAATCAAGTGTGGAAGTCACAAACATATCATAGAAATGAAGGGCTGGAAGGAAACTTGAGAAGTCCTCAAATTCAGCTCCCTTTGCAGAGGCAGATCCAAATAAATCTAGACCATTCCTGACCGCGATTTCTCCAGCTTCTTCTTAAAAACCACCAATGATGGGGATTCCACAACCTTCCTTAGAAGCCTATTCCAGAGTTTAACTACTTTTACAGTTAGAAAAGTTTTCCTAATATCTAATCTAAATCTCCTTTGCTGAAGATTAAGGCCATTACTTCTTGTCCTACCACCAGTGGACAGAGAGAACAATTGATCACAGTTTTTATAACACCCCTTAACATATTTGAAGAGTGTTATCAGGTCCCCCACTTAGTCTTTTCTCAAGATTAACCGTGGCCAGTTTTGTTTGTTTGTTTAAACATTTCCTCATAGGTCAGGTTTCCTAAACCCTTTAGCATTGTTTGTTGCTCTTCTCTGGAGTCTCGCCAATTTGTTCACATCTTTCCTAAAGTGTGGTGCCCAGTATTCAACAGTACCTCAGCTGAGGCCTCATGCGTGCCAAGCAGAACAGAACAATTACTCCCCATGCCTTAGATACAACACTTGTTAATATGCCCCAGAATATTAGACTTTTTCGCAACTGCATCACACTGTTGATGCACATTCAATTTATGATCCACCATTACCCTGAGAATCTTTTCAGCAGTACTAGCACCAAGCCAGTTATTCCCCATTTTGTGGTTGTGCATTTGATTTCTTCTTCCTAAATGAAGTACTTCACACTTGTCTTTATTGAATTTCATCTTGTTGTTTTGGACCAATTCTCCAATTTGTCAAGGTTGTTTTGAATTCTAATCCTTTCCTCCAAATTGCTTGCAACCCCTCCCAGCCTGGTGTCATCTGCAAACTTATAAGTGTACTCTCCACTCCATTATCCAAGTCATTAATGAAAAGATTCCTGTGGACCCCACTGGATATTCTCCCCCAGTTTGACAGCAAACCATTGATAACTACTCTGAGGAAGGTCTTTCAACCAGTTATGCACCTACCTGATAGTAATTTCATTTAGATCGCATTTCCCTAAATTTGTTTATGAGTATATCATAGGGGATTGTGTCAAAAGTCTTACTAAAATTAAGATATATCATGTCTAATGCTTCCTCCCTAACCACTAAGCCAGTAATCCTGCTAAAAAAGGAAATTAGGTTGGTTTGGCCAGATTTGTTCTTGACAAATCCATGCTAGCTATTCCTTATAATCCTATTTTCCAGTAGGTGCTTACAAAGTGATTGTTTAATAATTTGTTCCAGTATCTTTCCAGGTATCAAAGTCAGCCTGACCAGTCTATAATTCCCAGGTCCTCTTTGTTTCCCCCTTTAAAGAGAGGTACTATGTTTGCCCTTCTCTAGTCTTCTGGGATCTCACCCTTCCTTCATGAGTTCTCAATGATAATTGCTATTGGTTCAGAGATTGTTTCAGCTAGTTCCTTAAGTCTCATAGGATGAATTTAATCAAGCCTAGGCGACTTGATTATATTTAACTTGGGTAAATATTTTTAAACTTGTTCTTTCCCTGTTTTGGCTTGTGTTCCTTCCCCCTTATTGATTGTGTTGAGTATCTGGTCATCATTAACTTTGGTGAAGACTGATGCGAAATAGGCTTTAAACTCCTCAGTCTTCTTGATGTTGTCCATTATTAGCATTCCTTCCCCGCTAAGTAGAGGACCTATTTTTTCCTTTGCTTTCTCTTGGTTCCAATGTAATTTATAGAACCTCTTCTTATTACTTAGGTGTAACTCATTTTGTGCCTTGGGCTTTCTGATTTTGTCCCTATATGCTTATGCTATTCTTTTGTACTCCTCCTTAGCCAATTATCCATGTTTCCTCTTTTTCTAGAATTCTTTTTTTATTTTCATGTCATTGAAGAGCTCCTGAAAAAGCCATATTGGCCTCTTACTATTCTTATCTTTCCTTTGCATCAGAATAGTTTGCAGATGTGCCTTTAATATTTCTCTGAGAAACTGCCAGCTCTCTGGAACTCTTATTCCTTAGACTATTTTTCCCATGGGATTTTACCTACCAGTTATTTGAGTTTGTTAAAAGTCTGCTTTTTTGAAGTCCACAGCTCTCATTCCTTTCTTTCCTTTGAATTATGAAGTTTACCATTTCATGATCGCTTTCACCCAAATTGCCTTCCACCTTCAGATTTGCAACCAATTCCTCCCTGTTGGTCAAAATTAAGACTAAAATGGCTGCCCCCACTTACTTCCTTCAGTTGTTGAAACAAAAAGTTGTCCCTAATACATTCTACTTGTCCCCACTATACTTCAAGAATATATTGGAAATTTTGTGTTTTGCTGTATTACTTTCCAACAGATGTCTGGGCAAAGTTCCCCATTACTATCACGTCTTGTATTTTGGATATTTCTGTTATTTGTGATAGAAATGCCTGATCCACCTCCTCTTCCTGATTTGGTGCCCTACAATGACATCACCCCAATTTTCCCCCTATATATCTTTACCCAGATATTTTCAACTAGGCTTTGGATCAAAACTATGAGGAAGCAAGACGACAATGTTGTTTATATTTAGCTTAAAGGAGATGTAGAGCTCAGTGTCATTCATGCACTACCTGCACTTCAGCCTGTTTTAAGAAATCTCTCAGGGTATGTCTACACCGCAATTAAAAACCCGCAGCTGGCCCGTACCACCTGACTCAGGCTTGCAGGGATTGGGCCAAGGGGCTGTTTAGTTGCAGTGTAGATGTTCAGCCTCAGGCTGGAGCTCGGGCTCTAGAATCCTATGGGGTGGGAGAGTCCCAGAGCTCAGGCTGCAGCCCAAGCCTGAATGTATACACCACAATTAAACAGCCCATTGGCCCGAGCCCCAGTCAGCTGCAGGTGTCTAATTGCAGTGTAGACATACCCTTGATAGCTTCCTATTGGCAACAGGATAATAAAGGGAAGAATCATGTGCATTGTGGGACTCCAGAGGTGATGGCTTTGGAAGTGGAAGAACAGCTGTCCATGATGACCTTCTGATTTCAGCACAATAAGAATCTGAGCCATTTCAGAGTATTTCCATTTTCCCCTGAAGTCTCTTGGAGACTGGACAGGTGTACTAGGTGATCAATAGTATCAAGTGTCACAAGAAGTTTAGCAAAATGAGTAGGAATCTATTTCTCTTGTCTATGATGGAAGACCTACTCCTGCAGAGCAATAAGCTCTTTTCCTGTATCATGCACTGACCAAAAGCCGGAATGAAAAGGATCTAGAACACTGGCAGCTGAAAGGTAGAATTGGAGACTTCTCTGCTAGCTTCTCAATTAGCATGCTTTAAAAAGGGAGGTAACCAATGGTCAATGGTTGATACTCGGAACTCTGCAAATCAATAGTTTCTTCAATGCTGGTTGATTAATGCATATTTTAGTGTGGCTGACAGATTCTTCTCTTCAAAGGAGCTGTGGACTATCTGTCCATAGGAGTCCCACGTGTTCCCCATTCTACTTTATCATACAGAAAGGGTAGGGTCAGGTGGTAAGTCATGCCAGAAGCAGGTAATCTTTGTGACGAGGACAGATTTTAACAGCAAGTGATGCTATGTTCTGGCATTGAGTAGAGACTGTCTGGATTTACTAAACAATTACAGTTCTGTAAAGTTCTGGAGGGTGTAACTTTGCTGCCTCTATGGCAAACAATAAGAGTAAAACTTATTTGACTCCCTCACAGTATAACAGTAGCAGAGGTTAGTAGATCAAACATATTATACTGAGAAATGTGTTATGAAGAGACATTTCCAGATTTTGGCAGAATATCAAAAAGTATTTCTGATAACAGATTATTGTAGTATTACGTATGGTCAGATTGGAAAGAATTCAAACTACATTCATAGCCCAAATTCTACCCACCATCAATAGATTATGCATGTCTTCATATTATGTTTGTCCCTCTCCTTTCTTTCATATTTGGTCACCAATGAAACAGTAAATTTATAATGATACTTTAAATACCATCATTAGACTTCAGTGTGAACTGAAGCAGAGCACATTTCTCAGAGCCACTCTTTGCATCTGTTTGCATCTTGTTTTTACACTTATCTTCACAACTAACGTTTTTGTTTATTTTAAATGGAAGCTTACATTCTAGGAAGGTACTGGCTTGCTGAACAACTGCAGATCAGCCCTACTCTGATTTGTTAATATCACCAGGGTCAAAGAACTTTAAACTGTACACATAAAAAAGCAAACAATTTTCTTTCTAGTTTCATACCTGCTGAGAAATCACAGTCCTGCAAATAACAGGGTCAGCAAGAAGTTTCTCACAATTTGCCTGTGACTCAGATTTTAAAGACCTGTTTTTTTTTCTTGTTTGAGATTTAGCCTTCAAAATAAACAAAAAATCCACATTAGCAATGTCATTTCCCCCCCCTAAAATAAACTGTTAAAAATGATCACTATATGATCCGATTGTACATCATGCATATGAAACAGATTTGGATTTTTTCATTATAAAATATTAACCAAAAATAGAAAAATATGAAATTAAGATGCCAATAATGTCTCAAACAAACACTTGAAAGTGAATCTAATATACATACATTCTCAAACCACATTTTGCACATACGAGGTTGGGTCTAGCCTGGTCATGGATATAAAAGAAAAAATATTTGTAAGGTATTTAACACAATTTTTTAAAAAAAATTATAGGAAAATATATCCTTATAGTAATAAGGGTCACAAGTTACAAATGCATATAATAGAACTTCTTAACACTAGTGTTACGTGAAATGATTATCTATATCAGGAGTGGCCAAACTTACTGATCCTCTGAGCCACATGCGATAATCTTCAGAAGTTCGAGAGCTGGGCGTGCCTGCCAGGGTTCAGGGCTTCAGCCCTGCAGAATTCCTGCTCTGCGGCAGGGCTAGGGAATTTTGCCCTGGGGAAGGCATCTGCCAGGGCTTCAGCCCCAAGCTTCAGCGAGGCTGAAGCCCTGAGACCCTTCCTTCCCCTTGGGCAGAAGCCTCGAGCTCTTCCCCCGCCCCAGTCTGGTAGGCGGAGAGTGGGGTGGGGGGACACGGAGGGCTCCGTGAGCTGCACTTTAACTGCGAGCCGTGGTTTGACCACCCCAATCTACATCCTACAAGTTCGTATGAGATAGGAACGTTTCAAATTTCTTTTCTGAAAGGAACTTGCCCATACACCCAGTATCAACTGATGTGTTAGATTTCTTACCTGCCCTAATACTAAATCAATATATATTAAGATCTATATATAAATAAGACTCAAACTGTGTATTGTGAAATCCAACTAAAACTCACATACAAGTAGTAAGAATATATACAGACACAATTTGTTGATGCTTGGACTTAAAAGTTTGTTTTGTTTGTTTCTGAACACTATACTGTTAGGTGTCACACTTTTCAGAAAATTAAAAAAAAAAAAAATTTAAAAACCCCAAACGAGCAGATGTTCAATTTTTGTTCCTATCTACCTTAAGTTGTTCCAGAAGTACAATGAACTATTTTGCAATGATATTTTCACTAAATCCAAAAGCGTAACAGAGTACATGAAACTTACTGTTAATAGGCGTGAATTTGTTTATCTTTGCTTGAAATTTTGTCTGTTCAGTACAAAATGTTAGCATGTCTACCTCAGTGGTTCTGAAACTGGGTCGCGACCCCATTTTAATGGGGTTGCCAGGGCTGGCATTAGACTTGCTGGAGCCCCATCTCCTGGGGCTGAAGCCCGAGACCCACCGTGTGGGGCTGAAGCCAAAGCCTGAGGGCTTCAGTCTTGGGCGGTGGGGCTCAGGTTACAGTCTCTCCACCCCCACCACCCAGGTCTGAAGCCCTTTGGCTATGTCCCCCCGCACGCACACGCGCGCACACACACACACACACACACAGGGCAACGGGGCTTGAGCGGGCTCAGGCTTCAGTCCCCCCTCCTGGAGTCGTATAATAATTTTTGTTGTCAGAAGGGGGTCGCAGTGCAATGAAGTTTGAGAACCCCTGGTCTAGGTCCTTTGGATAGCAGCAAGTGCAGAATCACTTAAATATCTGATATATCCTCTATATTGGGAGAGTACATACTGAATTTGTAAGGGGATGGACTCTGATTTAGGGTTTTTACCCCCCTATTCTAACTTCAGTGATCCTTATTGTAGTTCTTTTTCTAGTTAGAGCAACATTTGAACTGAAATATGTTACAAAATATAGTTAATCTTTCTCTCAAATACTGTAAATCATATCTGAAGTACCAGATCAGTACCTTATTCATATTACTTAATTCCTTATGCTTTTTCATCACAACACTGATAACGTCACAAACAATCTGTATTTTCCTTTCTGCAAAGCCACACTGGAGAAACTGCTGTTTTGTTAAAACTGGTTTGTATTGAAACTGATCTCGAAGTAGCTGCAAGAGAGTAAAACTTTATTAGTTTCCCAAACCTCTGTATATTCTCTGTTCTGTAGAAACTATATTTTTGTTCTTATTTTTGCACAACTGCCCCTTTTGCCCCCTTAGCTTTGCCAGTGAATCTTTTCACATGTTGGTCTTCGTATATATTCTAAACTGCCCCCATAACTGGAACTCCCATCATATGCCAATCTACCAGGCACTCTTAAATCAAATCACTCCTTTAAAAAACAAAAGCAAATACAAATACCAAACTTAATACGTGTCTAAACAACTAAGCAAGTTTGGAAAAAAGTTTTGGAGAGTTCCAGAAATATGAATGCACAGTAAAAACAGTTTTGTTTGTTTCAGCTCTAGAAAGAATCATAAAATCATAGAAGTGAAGGGCTGGAAGAGACTTCAATTGGTCACCAAATCCAGCCCCCTGCACTGAGGCAGAACCAAGTAAACCTAGACCATCCATGACAGGTGTTTGTCCAGTCTGTTTTAAAAAAAGTCTCCAATGATGGGGATTCCACAACCTCCCATACAAACCTATTATAGCGCTTAAATACTCTTGTAGTTAGAAAACATACAGAATCATAGATACAAAGTGTAGTGTCATGTAGTGAAGTGCATTGCTATAATAAAAAGCAGAATTTCACAAAAACTTTAAAAAATTGAGAGAAGGTGTATTTATATGAACCTCTTTGGATTAAATATAACGCTCTACAAAAGTCAAATATTTTTATTCTTAATCTATTGATATCAGTATGATGTTTATTTCAACAATAACTGGCACTTACAGGAATATGAGAATTGAAACCATATTTTTACTTAATGTTAAAATGGGCAGCACATCTCTACCCAACTAAAAACCTACATTTGAGTATTTCCCCCTCACAACAAAAAAAACACCAACCCCTCCACCCCCCAAAAAAGCAAACCAAAAACCAAAAACCCTACACCTTTGTAAAGTGTCTTAACTAAGATGGCACCACACACCTACTTTTAACCCAGGCATACAACATATTTATAAGGTAATTTAAGGATAATTACATACGCTGTACCAGTGAAAAACCTATACTGCAGTCTGTATATAACAAGCAGAAGTCCCTGTAAGTTTTCATATTTATGTTTAAAATGTGATGACTTAAAATTTGGATTGTTTAAAACTACATAACTATCTATAAATAAACTTTCAAAGAAATAACTTGACAAATTAGTCTATTCAATTCCATGGGGGGGGGGGGGGAATAAAAAAAAAAACCTTGTAAAAACAGCTGATAAATTAATTCAGTTTGAATCAAGATCTAAAGGTTAGAAATCTTGGATATTCATTAAAGCAGAACATTATGAACACAAACTTGATGGGAAGATTTTTGTGTACAATCTTTAGATTAAATTGAAACACACATGAACCAACCAGCTAGCAACAAATTACATTAAAATATTTATTACCTAACCATATCAGACAAGGTTAAAAATTAATAACTGTTGTTCAGATTTTATTTCAATTTTAAAAGAATAAAAATATAAAAAGACGATGCATTTACAGGCTTAACACCCTAGCTCTCAGGGTACATCTGCACTGCAGCTGAAAGCATGTTTTCAGCACAGGTAGACAGACACGTACTAGCTCTGCTCAAGCAAGCATCCTAAAAATAGCAGTGTGGCAGCAGCATGGGCAGCAGCTTGGGCTAGCCACCCGAGTACTGCTACTTTTAGTGTGCTAACCTGCTGTCTACCTGCACAAGGAAGCATGGTCCCAGCTGCAGTGTAGAGACACCCTCAGTTAGTAACACCAGAAGCATTAAGCAGTCAATCCGAAAAGACCCAGCCAGGCACCTATAAAAAAAAGCTCCTTTTCATCCCTTCATAATGCAAGGAGTATATCCTCAACACACTCCAAAAGCCAGAGGAAAGCCCATAGGATTACCCCAAATCAAGCTATTTTGGACCAAGGTGAGGGAGCAAGTTCCAGAGCCCTGGACACCACACAAAATGTCTCGCCCACAATCCCCCCTCTTTTTATAAGTTGGAATCCCACTTGTGCACCACACCTGACTGCAGCTGTGGCAGTATGCCACTGGGAAAAAAGGGATCCCCCAGATATGCAGATTGCAGGCCATTTAGGACTTTAGAGATCATAGCCAACACCTTAAACTAACTGGAGACCAGACAGACAGCAATGAACTGGTGTCACATGCTCCTAATAAGATGTTCTGCTCAATACTGAGCCACTATTGCGTTCTGCACCAGCTTCAGCCTACAAACTCTTTTAAGGTATAGCACCAAGTACAGTCTATTGCAAAAGTCTAATCTTACAGTAACAGACATGGGTAATAGTGGCAAGGTCTGTATTCAAAAGGAAAATTCATAACCTCCTAGTCAGAACCAGATTGTAAAAAGTTGACTGGTTTAGTGCTATAGAATCACCTCACTGCAACTATGGGGAGGGAGGGTGTCCAAAATCATCCTTTGTTGCAAACCTAGGTAACTCATGGCAGACACTCTTTCAAGCAAGAAAACCGATATTACATCCGCCCTCTCCTCCAACTGCTTCCTGCAGCCCAACATCATCTTCTCATGCTTGTCTGTGCTGAGCTTTAGCCAGCTCACTTTCATTTAATTAGCATGTAAGAGTGAAATGTGTTTTTATATATAAAATAGCAAGTCTAAAATATTCCTTATGTTATTGTAACCTACAGTACACAGTTTTTCCTACGTAATGTATTCTCTAACCCATACTTCCCTCCAGTCACAGAGTTTGGCATTATTCCCTCTACTCAATACTCACCATGAGAATTGAGATAAAACAATTTTAAGTAGCAAATTGTAATTTCTCCAATTGTTATAAACTAGATCAATAGTAAAATAATCAGGATACAATGCAAGTAATTCTTAGATTTTTAAATCTAATGTATCTTTAATATTAGGATTGTATGGAATTTTTAATAGTCTTGATGAGATTACGGTGCAAGTATCAAAAAGATCAAATTTGCATGTACCTTAGTTATAGACACCAGTGTGAAAGGCACATCATAGGAACAAGTCAAGAACAGTTGTTTGCAAAATGAACACTTAGAATTGGTTTTAATTTCCTCAGTGGCAATAAAGCACACTCTCAGTCAACTTTAGGCTGCATAATTCATTGTACAATGAATGTTTCAGGTAAGCTTACATATCTACAGTCTGTTGATTTAAGATGTCATTTAATAGAAAATTATGACAGTATTTTTTAATAACTTGACATTGGTTAGGCTTCTGGTATGTTGATACCACAGCTTCTCATTCTGACCACTTATGTCTCATTGTTTCTCTGTATTCTATCAATTTGCCTGTACCTATTTGTTGTCTCTCGTCTTACACTTTGGTGTAAGCTCTTTGGGGCAGGGACTGTCTTTTTGTTCTCTGTCTGTACAGCATCCAGCACAATGAGGTCCTAGTCCATGACTGGCGGTTTTAGCAACTACAATAATACAAACACTAATAGTATCAACTAAAGAGTAAAGTTGAGCTAATATCAACCTTCACTGTTTTCATTAAGTTATAAATCAAAATTTGGACCGCCACATACTGGTCATGGCTCCTCTGAAATCTTGACTCTAGACACCAAGCAGAAGACACTTTGAATATGCTTTACAAATCAACCCAGCTAAATTTACTCACAGACTCAGAGACTTTAAGGTCAGAAGGGACCATTATGATCTTCTAGTCTGACCTCCTGCACAACGCAGGCCACAGAATCTCACCCACCCACTCCTGTAACAAACCCCTGACCTATGTCTGAGCTATTGAAGTCCTCAACTTGTGGTTTAAAGAATTCAAGGTGCAGAGAATCCTCCAGCAAGTGACCCGTGCCCCAAACCTCTTGTGCAGGAGTTACCAAATGATTGTGTCACCAATATTACCATTTCAAAATTATTCTATTACCCAGCAGAGACGCATATTAAATGTTTGGCAGGGTAATTATCAGATACATAAAACTCAATGAACATAAAGTTAGATACCTTATAGATAGCTTCAATAAAACGCAAATCGCTTTTAGCCGTGAGCTCTACATCAGATTCCACCAAAAGTTCTGCTATGTAAGTTGAGAAGGACGTGAAGGAATAACTGATGATGGGTAAAAACGCAGCTGGATCACCCTTTACAAAACTGCTGGGGGGAAAAAGGATAAGTATTTTGCACAGTAAATGGAAGTAAATAATCAGCAATCAGTATAAACCAGTAGTGTCAAACATACAGCCTGTAAGGTATATCTGTATGGCCCACAAGATGTATCAAAATTGTGTAGAAGCACAGCTTCCTTCTCCCCTCCCACCCCCGCCCTTTTTAAATAAGTTTCTAGCCCTCTTGGCTTCAGAAATAAAAACATAGTTCACATTTAGAAGGTCACCTGATTCAGTGAAATTTGCCTGAGTCTGAAGGCAGCCTGAAATTGACTCACACTCCTCTCCCTATGAATCACACTGGAGTGTCAACTCTAAAATGATACAATGATACTTCACTGTCAACATTAAAGTATCTTACTATTGATCATTTTAGCAGATGGAATGCAGAAACAGGTGGGAGTGAAGCACACTGGGTCTGAAACTGGAAGTTGCTGAACAGAAGGAAATGCAGAGACAACGGAGCGCTCACAAAGACAGAAGGAGGAAGGATGGAAAAGAAAAAAAAGGCAGAAATAACAGTGGCCCAAATGGGAGCAGATCTTGTCATTGAGCAGTAAATGTGACAATAATGCACTGAACAAAATAGCCAAATGTTTAGTTACAACATAATGGCCATATCATCGTCTTGATCTCTCTACAAACTTCCTAAGGACATCAGCAGACATTCCACTATGCACTGTAGGGAGTATATAATACTAAATTTATAGCCCAGCCCCTGAGTAATTGAATAGGAAGTTTAAAGCACTCTTCTATATGAGACAGAATCCTGGTATAAACAAAATTTTAATAGAGAGTGCGCGATTTTTATTCACTCTGCAAAAAGACAATTCCTGAAAATAACAGATCTAAAAAAACCCTCAACATTATAAAATGGAAATTCAAGGCACATACTATGCAATTTATTTCATAAGCCATATTAATTCCTCATAGAAAAAGACACTCATATACAGTGTTCTCAGCCCAGTGTTTAGTAGAGGGTAAATTACCATTTTTACCTGACCTTGACTACTGACACTTTTACCCAATTTATTTGCTTTTTCAGCACCTATTCCCATTTTCCACCAAACCAATCCAAATATGCAAAACACACACACACACACACAGAGAGAACTGGTGTTGCGCATGTTGGGACAAAGTATAGATCTTAAATTAACAAAAGTCTGAACTACGTTCCATGATTTTACTGCCACACTTTATACAGCTAACACAATGAACAGTGAAAACTTCCTGTGCAAACAGATTTTGGGTAGAAATCTAGACCTACCATTTAAATACTGGAAAAGAAAAGAAAGACGGTACTCAGCAACTGAAATATAGTCCTTCACCCTTACCTAAACTCAGCCTTTGTATCTGGGATTAGTATTGTAATAAGTGTTTTATAGTGTCTCTGAATGTTTATTTATTTTTATTTTTTGTTTTGTGTCTTTATGTCATTCTTTGTTGCTAATCCAATGAAGCCAGATTTCCACCGAGACTGTGAAAACACTTTGCCATGAATCTCACTGATGTGTACCTTTTGCTGTTATCTCTTAGCAGGATTACACTTCAGATAATAGGGGTCTGGTAAATTTTTCAAGCTCTGCTTAACAGCTGTATTTAGAACTGCATTTCGTTATTCAGTTTTTATATTTTTTGCAGCTTCAGCAGACCACAAAGTCTAGAGGCAGATGCACAGACATCTTATACTCTCTCTCTCGTTGGAGTCCTTTTGTGGATGAGCAGGATGCCAAAGGCAATGAATTAATGAAGCCCTATTATCTGCACTGTGTAATTGGAATACCCTCCTCCCTAAAATTAAAGAGAGTTACTACTGCAGTGACTAAGATAAAAGCAGAATGCAATAACCGAATATCATAGTGAGACTAACGTGAATTGCCTTCAGTTTCATGAAAGAATTACTTTAATCAAGAATTCTACTACTTGCAATACCCAAAACGCTGTTATGTGGGTAACAAAGTGTTCAAAAAGCACTATTCCTTTATCTGTACTGTAAAGGCCAGTCTTATTGAAGTCATATGCACTCAGCCTGAATACTGACGGAATTTAAGACTTTTCAGATGGGATTATGGCCACAAAGGGGCATAAACACTTGCAAATACTGACCTATTTATTAAAACAAGCCTAAATTCTCTTTTACTTTCCATTTTCTTATTTAGTCCATCCACCAATCTTGAGATCTAATAATTCAAAGAACCTATCTAGCTACAATACCTTTGTTACAATTTTCAGGCTTCTATTAAAAAATGGTTACTTACACCTCTACCCCAATATAACGCTGTCCTCGGGAGCCAAAAAAAATCTTACCGCGTTATAGGTGAAACCGCGTTATATTGAACTTGCTTTGATCTACCGAGTGCGCAGCCCCGCCCCCCGGAATGCTGCTTTACCGCGTTATATCTGAATTCGTGTTATATTGGATCAAGTTATATCGGGGTAGAGGTGTACCTTAGATAAACTGTGTCTTTTGAAGATTTGTTGCCCACATGAACAGCATACACATGAGATTGGATTCTTTAGGCCACATCTATGCCCTAGAAGTGTGCATTCATCCATTCAAGGACATAAAAGGCAGTTAGCCCAACCATCCCTCAGATTCCTTTACCAATACACAAACCTGGAGGAGCAGGAATTCTGTAATAACCAGAAAGGAAGGTAGGTCAAGGAATCCAGGTGGACAATGCATCTCGAAGAACCTGTCTTGAAGCTACAGTAACGTTTCAAGTGATTGTCCCCACGGATTCCACTCTTGGTGACTAACAAGCAGTTGTCTATTTGCTTGGAGGTAGGTAGAAGGAGTCCTACTTAAACAATGATTGTGGGACAGCCCTACCAAAGTAGGCATCTGAAGGGACTTTGTTCCTTCTGTCTGCATACTTGGGTGTGGCTGGAGTCTGCCAAAGATCTTCTGCAGTCTCCAACAATTCCTCATTTGTCAGCATTGCTAGCCTGCCATGTGTGGAAGAGTGCAAGCTCTCCAGAAGCATATCATATTTCTCTTGTACCACTTCCAGAAATATCTCCAGAGTCTTTGCCATATGCCTGATGAGGTCCCGGAACTCCTTGAAGTTATCCAATGAGGATAACTTCCTCCTTGGGGAAGGATGAGGAAACTAAAGCAGGGAAAAGTTGTTCCTTCCCTTGTAGATGTTGTTCCATATCATTTTCCTCCTCATGTCACTGTATTTGAGGCTGCACTAGCTGGCCTGCCTAGGTTAGTCTATAGTGCCTCTTTGGGAAGGGCAGTCTAACTTTAGAAAGGGCAGAAATTACAGGCTTATGAGAATATGACTGCACATGCACAGGTACCCAGTAGGGCCAAGGCTGATAAGGGTATAGATACTGGGATGGGGGTACCAAGATGTTCCCTGAGAGTCCCAGGTTGCTTCCTGATTATATTGTGCTACCCAAGTGGGAGAGGGTGGCTATGTAGGAGATGACTCCCTACTGAGTCTCAATGAGGACAAAGAGAAGGAGTATACTTCTTTCCAAAGGGGGTGGGGTGGGAAGGCCATCCTTTCAGGAGTGCTCTGGCTCTGCTGTATTTTCCCTAATTGGGCAGGGGATGATGTTTGTACTGGAGATACCTCCTTCATCTGCTGTACTGATGACTCACATTAACTGGTGGCTTAGCTATCAGCATCCTCACTGACACGGTTATTAATCCTACAGTTAGATCACTCTGTACTTTACTCATACTCTGTACTCATATGCGCTTTAGGTGCTAGTACAGATGGTACCTGCACACCAGGTACCAAGGGGCCAATGATGGAGCAAGGGCAGTCCACATGTTTCGTCAGTACTGAAGATACACGTTTAAAACTCAGTACCAAGGCACCAGATGGACTTATGTCAGGCCTCTGAACTACCCTTTAACTGTTGAGCCAAAGATGAGCAGGTATCTGACTTGCTCGTGTCTGACTTGGTAGGCACTGGAGAGGATAACTTATGCCTCAGCTTATATCTGATGCTAGAATGGAGGCAGACGACCGAGGCCTCTTAGTCAACAGTGTGCAAGTTCAGGGTGAAATATTGGCCCACTGGGGTGCTCATGGAGAGGGACTGATTGGAGAACTGAGGTCTCACTACATCCTTCTTTTTGGCATCTGTGGAGGCTGACATAGAGCATTACATGAGGAATGATTTTAAGAGCTTTCTCAAGCTTTCTGAATCCACTTAGAGAAGTGATATATGAAATATTAGAGAGACAATGTGGGTGAGGTAATATCTTTTATTGAACCAGCTTCTCAGGAATATGTATGGAACATATTCCTCACCTAGGCAAACAAAGGCATCTAGAGTACCTGTTAAGTGGTGTTGAAATTTCTCTTGAGAGAGTCAAGTTTTAAACTCCAGGGATTTCACTTCTTCCATATTGCAAGAGCCCGTGTGTGTGTGTGTGTGCGCGCGCGCGCGCTGCAGGGGTTGAGGCAGGCCCTAAAACCTAAATATCTGACTAAACAAATGTATTTTTGCCAACAGGAAAAAGATTAAAACGAACTAGTTAACACTAACACTGAATACAGAGAAGTAACTGGACACTGTAGGGTTTCTGTCTTGCTGCCACGGATGGTAAGAAAGAAACAAGGGACGGTTGGGCTTGCTCTGCTCTTTATACCCTGTTTCTGGAGGGTGGGAGAGGAGCACAGGCAAGGACATATAGAACACAGGTGCAGACCCAAACACACACTGCAGGTCGTAAGAATCTGATTTCATGTGCACGGGCCATATGCACACCAAGAATGGAATCCATGAAGATGTGGACAATAACTCAAAGAAGAACATTGACATACACCATCTTTTCTACACTAACATTGTTTTCAATCTCCCTGCGTAGCCATATAAATCTTTTAATTACCCCTCCACCTTTATCAATAGGCATTCTGTATATTAACATATCTATTAGAAGATATAGATTTTAACTGACATTTACTCTCCATTATTGAAGAACTAAAACTTCAAAGGGATTAAACAACATTTTTGCTTTATTGAGCCACTTAAGTTTATGGAACTGGTTAATGTACTAAGATTATTTATAAAGCCAGTCCTCTGTTTCCAGAAAAATGTACTGCTTTTTCCTCTTGTACAAAATTCATAAACATGATTATAAATGAAAGAATTGCATTAGCTTTAAGATCAATTTAAATGAAAAACTCCAGCTGAACTTTCCTTAAGCCAAATGTGAAGTATTCACTATAAACAACTTCAGCGACATGCTATTGCTTCCACAGCACAGTGGAAGAAGTGTATTTTTTTTTGCAAAGGTCCAACTTTAATCAAGGCACTACAGGAAAAACTAGTCAAAAGTGGATCAAATTATGTCACCAAGTATGCCAAAATCTCCCCCTCTCTTGCATTTGTGCATGCACCTTTGGGGATTTTTGGATAATATTTAAGTTTTGCATGTTACACTTTTCATAATAGTCATACTGTTACCCTGGGCCTCTAGAATTCTGTTGCACTTAAGTGCCTAACTCTGCAGCAAGCATAAGGAAACTATGGCTTATTTTTTTTGCTTTTGCAATAGTTTGTCATTTATTCAACCAAGTATATAGCACATCTGCAGTCCAGTAGCTTAGGATCCACCTTCCCTTGTAACAAGCTGTTGTTTTTTCCATTTACTGACTCCTGTGGAGATACTGTGCCCAGGAGTCACATAGACACTAACATTATACTC
Source organism: Emys orbicularis (assembly GCF_028017835.1). NCBI lineage: Eukaryota > Metazoa > Chordata > Testudines > Emydidae > Emys > Emys orbicularis. Next base: position 76,062,161 of record NC_088687.1, on the reverse strand, counting down.
TTGCGCACAAGTACTTTCCCAAGTGAAACTGAAAAGGAACATACATGAAATGTGCCTGTTCAGTTTCACACTGCAGGGGGTGTTGCTCGGGAAATGCTTGTGTACAGAAGCTCTAAGCTAATCAAATGCCTGTTCTGAGGCTGGCAAGACACCAAATAGTGGGAGAAGAGAAAAAGACAGCTTTGGGAGGTAGGAAAGAGAATAAAAATCAGGCCCCAAGAACTTTTCCCCTAGCTTTCTTACCCCATACAATAGCTCAGAGAACCGTCATAAAAGTTAGTTAAAATGCTCCTCCTCCCTGTTCCACAAGTTATAGAATACTGAAAAGGGGATATCAAAGTCAAATTACATTAGTGAAATAACTTAAAATCCATATTTGGCTCTGGATTTGGACAATATATCATATTACAGAATTCTTGCACCCTCACTGCGAAGCTGGTATTTAATGGTTACAAAATTATAGTGTTTATGCCTGCTGTTTACATGGACCTTGTCATCAGTCCTAAACCGGATATGTATTTCCAAGTCACCTGTGATGTTAAAGCATTGCTAAAGAGAGAAAAGGACTGTAGCGGGGCAGTTACCCCACTCCAGAGAGAAAAGGCTAAGCTGATTGGGGAAGCAACCACAGCTGGCCCTATAAAAGGGCTGTGAGTCAGGAGCTAAGTCAGTCTCTCTCTAGCTGTAGAGAGAGAAGGACCTGGCTGCCTGGGAGAGAAGGGGACCTGAGTAGAGTAGTGCTGGGGAAAGGCAAGAGGAGCTGGGAGCGCCAGCCAGGTAACTCCCCAGGCTGCAGGCCCTGTGCAAGGCCTAAAGAGGTGTAGCCTGGGGTTAGGCAAAGGCAGCAGGTCCAAAACCCCCTTGCCAGTGATGAGTGGTTTACAGACTGCAGTCTGCCCCAGTGAGCGGGGGCTAGCTGATGACCGGAAGTAGCCACTGAGGCAAGGTGGGTGTAGAGGGTGGGGGTTCCCCTGGGAGGGGAGATCCAGAGCTGGGGTACTGTGGAGGGCAGAACCCCAGGGAAAGGGGTCCGGGAGGGACACAGAGCCAGCGGCAGGCGAGACAGTGGCCTGCAGAGGGCGTTCTGAAGCTGATGAAGAGCTAATTTCCAGAACAACCAGCAGGAGGCGCCACGCCGGCGAGTCATTGCTTCGCTTCAAGGACAAATAACTTTATCAGTAACAAACTGAGTGAAGTATATCTTGATTTGCAACTACTTACACAAATGACTGGTGATACCAAGGAAAACTGAATGTGCAATAACTGTTGTATTAAATACTGAATATTTTCATTATGACATTGTACATTCAACAGATTATTAAAATACTGAATCCATTCACTAGGGAGAAGAGTAACTTATTTGTGCAAATGAGGCAAATCATCTCAGGCTGTACCTGTAATAACATTTTGTGTGAAATCTCTCAGCACTTCAGCTGCACTTGGGGTAGTGCTACAGTAGAAAATGCACAAGCATTTTATCACTGTGTAATCTGACCCTGCTCAGGTCTAGATGACAATGTGGGAAGAACTGCAGTGCTTTCTCTTAGTACTGAGCTACTACTAACGAGAGTGCTAGTATAGAACGAGTAGTGCCACTTCTTATCACTACCTCTCTGTACTTGCACTGAGAAGAGGGCAGTGGTAAAAATACCAGTGTCTTTCTACCTTAGTGCTCTCACTGTTACCAACACTGGTGAAGCTGCACTATTGATAGATTTCCCATAAGAGATATGTAAATAATACCTAGTTGTAAAGTATCCTGCCTCCAACATAGGCCCCTATCCTAATGCTTCAGAGAAAAGTGAAACCCACAGAAGTGTCCCAAGTCAATTGTGAAATGCTGAACAGCTGCAAAGGGTGATATTAGTATCTATACGTACGTCTACTGTTCAATAAAACACCTGCAGCTGAACCAGGTAACAGACTTTAAGGCCAGAAGGGATTGTCATGCTCATCTAGTCTGACCTCCTGCACATTGTAGGCCACAGCATCTCACCCACCCACTCCTGTAAGCAGGTCTGTAACCTCTGGCTGAGTTACTGAAGTTCTCAAATCTTCATTCAAAGATTTCAAGTTACACAGAATCCACCACTTACTCTAGTTCAAACAGCAAGTGACCTGTTCCTCACGCTGCAGAGAAAGGCAAAAAAAAAAAAAAAAAACCACCATCAGTGTCTCTGCCAATCTGACGTGGGGGAAAATTCCTTCCCAAATATGGCAGCCGGTATACCCTGACCATATGGGCAAAACCCACCAGCCAGACACCTGGGAAAAATTCTCGGTAGTAACTCTGAGTCCTGCCCCTTCAATGTCTCATCTCTGGCTGTTGAAGATATTTGCTAATAAAAGTCATGACTGTCTACAATGGCAAATGGCCCAATCTCAACCCAGAAACATCAGTATTCTATCAGCTTTGTCAACAGGAATAACCTATTTCTTAGTGCGCACACTCAAAATTTGACACTATTTAATTAAATGATTTGGAATGTGTATTCAATCTGACTAGGTATCTACCATACCCTGCCATTAGCACACACATGCACAGATCATAATTTCTATATTGACTCTGTGGTGGAATTTCTAACAACAATTACCAGAACTGTTTACATTCTTGTGGTCATCATGATGTATAAGCACAAGTTCATTCAAAATATCTAATTGCCTCTTACCCTGTGTAATCCACATCTCTAGGATAGTTTAACAAGCGAAGTCCTTGTTCTAGCTTGCGTAAACTTCCTTTTAAGTCTCCGGTTGCCATTATTTCACACACTATTCTTCTTTTAGATTTTGGGACAAGTTTAATACAGGATATTCTCTTTCTTAAAAAGAAAAAAACAGACATGACAATTATAAACTGCAATAGGATTACCAGTGAAGTCCATGTTTTTTTTTCCCCGAGACACTGTCTTATTTCTGACATTCTATAACATTTCCCAATATGCTATTAAGCCAAGGTACCGCACAAATTAATGTCTATGTACTTCCTCATTCAAACTAAAAAGCATGGAATATATAGGTCAGTCAGTAAACTAGAATTATTACTGCTAGAAAGGGAAATCAGAGTTCAAATTCCATAGTTGGGTTATTGCTTCCTAAATAGCTTGCTCAGGTGGAACAAAGACCTGTGTTTTACTCAATGTCAGGTAGTCATATCATTATGGTCTGAAGACAGCTCTATACAACCAGCTTATGGGATCTGGATGAATCTTTATTTCAAGGAAACAAAGGTGAGAGTATTATAAGGGGAAGTGTGTAAAGCAAAAAACACTATATAAAAGCTTATATAAATGCTGCATAAGCCCTGAAAAAGCATACTTAACTGTAATAAAAATACAAAAAGGTGTTGCAGACACCAGTTCTGTGGCCATTAGGGGATGGAGTTTAAACTCAGTTTGGGGAAATATGTAGAAAGGCAGAGAAAGAAACTAGGTGAACAAAAAAAAAATCTTTTGCATGAATGTCTCAAGTCTTACTTTAACTTAGAAATATTTTTCCCTTAAGGTTTAAAGAAAATCCAACCATTTAAGTTATGAATGTGTCTAAAAAAAACCAAACAAAACCAAACCTCCAGTGTTTTCCGTGCTCTGAAGACTATTCTGATGCCTTTTCACAATCTGATAAATTCAGAACAATTAAGACTAAAATCTTCAGACTTGACATGTCAGTAGTACTCAGTGAGGAATATGCACTATACTATCATAAATTTTGGGGGAAATAGTAAAGTTAGCTCTAAACTAGCCCTAGTGGGGGAAAATATCTTTTGCATTAAGACCAGTGTAGGTATTAAACAGACCATAATCAATTCTGTAGCAACTCAAGACCAAATACTTTAAAAACAATAAAATAGAAAATTACTGACCCGTGTAACAAGCAGTTCATCCACAAAATAAATTGCTATTCATGCAGCACGTCAACCTTTCTAGCATATTTTGGATACTGGTATATATCAATCAGGAGAGTCCAACTGACACAAAAAACATCTGCATGACAACAAAAAGACTACCCTGATTTGTAGCAAGGCTTGTATTCCATCTCAGGATGAGTCTACACTGCAGTTAAAAACCCGTAGTTGGACCATGCCAGCTATCACAGGCTTAGGCTATGGGGCTGTTTAGTCATGGTGTAAATGTTTGGGCTTGGGCTGCAGGCCAGGCTCTGGGACCCTGTGAGGTCAGACCCTTGAGACAATTGTTGATCATGTCTCCACTAGGGTAATGAAGGTACAAGGGTATTTTGAGGAGAAACACGAGTGCTGCTGACAGATATTCCATAGGAATATGCCCCAGCCATGAGATTTGTTTTTTAAACAATCAGAGGTGCCCATTCCAGGAGAGGACCATATCCACTTTGGATCAATTCACTAGCCCTGACCTATTGTGCAACATTTTACAGAATTTTACAAAACAGAACAAGTTTTCACAGATACTTGTTTTTGCAAAAGTTTCCCATTCAGGTCCAGTAATATCCATGCATAGAAACTCTGATAATTCCAATTTGTATCCCAAAGGGAAAAAATTCTTACTAATCTAATTCTCTTTCTTGACCCCACCCACACCCCCTTCTTTCCCCCACCCCCTTCTTCTTTTGGGGGATTGTCCCAGAGGAAGAACTAGGCTTGTGACAACCTGAAAGTGTCTCAAATATCCTGGGGGTAAATATCCTGTCTTTTCCTCCTGGTCCTTGGGTTCCAACACCAACAGCTGACCCTCCTTCCAGGTGGAGGAACAGAAGAAATAGAAATAGAAATTAATGGAGATATCCCATCTCCTAGAACTGGAAGGGACCTTGAAAGGTCATCGAGTCCAGCCCCCTGCCTTCACTAGCAGGACCAAGTACTGATTTTGCCCCAGATCCCCAAGTGGCCCCCTCGAGGATTGAACTCACAACCCTGGGCTTAGCAGGCCAATACTCAAACCACTGAGCTATCCCTCCCCCAGAAGTTCTCCTGTCTTTTTCTTTCCCTCCTATAGATCTCCTAAGATTCAAGACATTAGGCTCCCGTGATTCTGATGAAGAGACAGAAGATCCTATGGCAAGATTTAGGTTTGTGTTTTCTGGCCACCCGAGCCTTGGCCAGTTTCTCATTGCCAGTCTGACTCCAATAAAGAGATTTGGAACACCAGGAAAGATATGCCAGCTTCTTCCTGATTTTGAGAGGAAAGTGGGGAATCTCTCCCCTTTCTGATGGGCTCCCTTTTCTTCTTTCCTTCCAGCTATGTGGGTATTCAAGAAAAGGAAGAAAAATCTGTGGGTCTCATTGGAAGAGCTACCTGAAAAAGGTGGACACACTTCTCCTTTTTGATTTAGTCTCTATTTCCTTGAAAGGGTCACTCCACAACACCATGGAGAGGTTCAGAGTAGGTGTTTTTTCACTGGTTGTGTTGGAGGAACAGAACTGCCCTGGCCCCTGAAAGTACATTCTATAAATTGGTAACCTTCAACCAAGGAGGACTTTTAAAAATTCAGTTAAGGAGGGCCTTCTTTGAAATTAGGCCAAACCACTGGAGAAGAGGAAGCAGGAATGAGCTAAATGAATAAACAGATAGGCCCTTTAATGCCATCCTATTGCTTTTGCTGGGTCCAAACTGTTTTTAAGTCCATCCCTTCACAGCTGGGATTTGGAAAGCAGGTTGGGGGGGACCATGAGGGATTATAGTCAGCAGCAGCAACTTGCTGATGTGAGCATGGATGGTTCTGCAACATTCCAAACTGGCACAGCTGTTTTGTGCACCTTTCAGCAATTCTCCACCTTAGAAGACTGCTCTGAGTGCACTTGGCTCCACTGTAGCCTGATCAAAAGGGGGCTTCGGCAATAACTGGATAGTTGAGCCTCAGAAGATAGGCCTGGCTTACTCACCACAGAAAGTGGGATATCTCCATCTACACGTTCCATAAAGGAAGAATGGGAGATAAAGATCTTTCCTTGTTGTTTGTCCGCCACATTAGCGCTCTCAGCAGTGCTGCAGGGGCAGTAATTGCTGCAAAGCCTCAACAAGAGCAAGACTAGGAGCAAAAAAAAGAAAAAAAAAGAAAAAAGCTTTCTTACAAACCTGGAACCAGACCATGCAGTTCTGAAAGGACCAAATGTATTGAATTAAGTACTTTTCTTGGCTTCAGTTTCTGTTCTGCATCGTCTTAAAAAGCCCGTTTAGACCTGAGAAGGCAACGCAAAACTGCTGGGTATTTCAGGGTCACTCCCACCCTGCATGTGACAGGTCTGGCTCTGATGCCCAAGCTGTAAGCAAACTGACAACTTACTGTTTAAGATCTGTGAACCTTCCTTCCCAGAAGAAACTAAGGCTTGTATTAGTTTCACTCAGTCTGATCTGCAGCAGAGATTCCGACAGAGAAAAATGCCTGTCTTGCAGAGAAGATCCATTAGCAAACTGACAAGATTCCTCTATCAGTGCTTCATGAAAAGGTTTCATTAGCAAAAGAGTGAGGCAGGTTTCCAAGAGATAATTAGTTCAAAGAAAATTCTGAAAATATGCAGTGCCAAATTACAGAAGATGGCATTTCCCCCCGTTTGCTTGTTTACTACTGTATAGGTTTCAATCAGCATGGCAAGTTCTATATAAAACTGTATGCAACTTCCCCGGGAACTACAAATACAACAGAACCTCACTAATTCATGTAATGAGAGGGAGATTATTTGCAATTTAGAAAGTAAGCAAATCAATGAAAGGGTTTGGGGGTGGGGGGTAGGACATTTTAAAAAAGAGTAATTTTAATTAGTAACAATACATATTCTGCAGTACATTTGTTAAAGCAGGATTTGAAAAATCCACTAGTTGAGACCTCAGTGAGTGAAAAGATCCATATGATACATTTCTGCAGAATCTAAGCTTTAATTAGAAGAATATGTTTCTAGTCCTTTTAGAAGCTTTTCACCATAACAAACATGGACTCAGTGTAGAATGATATAGTGCTGTAGCCCTGAATCTGGAAACAGGCAGTCTCAGTGCCTCTTCGTGTGCTTAATAGCTTTGCCAAGCAGGTGAACGGTAACTTTAGAATCATAGAATATCAGCGTTGGAAGGGACCTCAGGAGGTCATCTAGTCCAACCTCCTGCTCAAATCAGGACCTAATCCCCAACTAAATCATCCCAGCCAGGGCTTTGTCAAGCCTGACTTAAACCTCTAAGGAAGGAGATTCCACCACCTCCCTAGGTAACCCATTCTAGTGCTTCACCACCCTCCTAGTGAAAAAGTGTTTCCTAATATCCAACCTAAACCTCCCCCACTGCAACTTGAGACCATTACTCCTTGTTCTATCATCTGGTACCACTGAGAACACAGATTCTTTAATAAGAATCTGATCAGTTTCACAGCTATTTAGAACCTCATGCACAACAGTGACACTTTTAAGAACCATACGCAACTTGGGCAAACTATAGGTAGCACCACAGGCAGGAACTAGAGTTATGACCCAGGAGGACCATCCTCTCCTTCCCCCTGAAAAAAATAGGCTGGGAGCTTTGGGGCAGCAGTCCTCTTTCCCTCTTTGCACCATCCAGAAAATTCTGGGAGAAGACAAAAGTAACAAGGACCTCTTTCCGACCACAATGGCCAGGAAGGTGAGTTAGGGTAAAGTAGTTAAAATCTTCCCCTCATGCCCTACCTGTAATTACCTGTAGCCCCTGGAGGGAATGGAAAAGGAGATGCAGATTCAAATTTCAGACTTACCAGTAACCAGAGGCTACTGGGAGAGATGGAGGTCCCCCTAAGTAAGGTCTAGAGACAGCACACTAACAAAAATTCTAGGACCTGATGGGGCAGAAAAGCTGAGATTCCTAGCAAGGGTGGTGCTGCTTCAACACATTCTTCTCTGTTTTTTGTTTGTTTAACTCCAGCAGCTAGTATGTCTGGTCATTTTTTTCAAAACCTGAGTAAAAGTAGTGAAATTTCTGCAATAAGACTTTACACTACAGCAACCTATTAAATTCTTGCTAAAAATTAGGGAGAGTGCCTGTCACAGCCCTGGCTGAGTTTCCCCATCATGATCAGAAAAGAGACTGCTGTACTGGACCCAACCTTTGGATATGGCCTCCTAGGTCTGAGCAACATCCTCGCAATCTCTAAATCCAGCCTCTCTGGCACACTCCGGGGGTACAGACCCCTGTCTAGTAGCCCTCCTAGGGATATGGGACCCCATAGTCTAGCTGCCCTAGGCCCAAAGACCAGTACTGACGCCACAAGCCCGCCTGATAGTTTTATTATGCTGTCCCCAGAGCTCCACCCTCACGGGTATCTGGTTTACAATTTAACTCCTCAGGGACGACAAGACAGTTAAAGCAAGTAACAGACTTTGCATAGGAACTTAACTATTCACTTTACTTAGAGGCAAGCTCACGAGTTACAGATCTAAGCAAAAACAACAAACAGCTGCACTCATGACCCTCCCTCAGTTTCATCTTTCCTATGAGGCTTTTGGGTCTCGGTGAGTGTCCTTCAGATCCTCCTGACCCATCTCCTCCTGCTCAATCGTCTCTTCTTAGCAATAGTCTCCCTTTTGCACACAAGCCCTCATGCATATAAGTAGTTTTGATCATGAGTCCCGCTGTGAGGTCCCAATGTCCCAGCCATGCTGAACTCACATGAACAGTCCCCTTTGTTTCAGAGGAGAGATGGAGCCAATTGAGTCAGGAGCAAGTCAGACCTTGGGAGCAAGCGGGATGTCTCATTAAGTGTTTTCTCATCTTGGGGAGAGCTTCAACTCCTCCTTCTCTTGTTATACATTACAACCAGGCTATATGTACACCAGTTTAAACTAGCTCTTACATAACACAAAGTAGAGTCATATAAAAAATGGAGGTTCTAATCTACAATGTGGGGTACAATCATAATTTTGTTTTGAGAGTATAATTTAAGTTAACAAGATGACAGTTTCCCACTGCCATTTCCACATTGGAACTACAGAATGTGGGGGGGGGGGGGAAGTGTTGAAAACAAGTTACACTAGCAGAGTTTTAGACATTTATGGGAAGTTAAAGAGCCCATTAAAATAATGGAGTAAGTAGTCAAAAGATCCCTTAAACACATGACACCCCTACATTTTAATGAAAATTCCTTGTGTTTATATAGGGTCCATAGGTCCATTTTACATGGAATACCAATACTGCCAGTTTGTACAAAAAATGGTTCTTGAGATCAAAAAGACAAAGAGGAGAGACCTATTCAATATGACTAACAGAGTTCTCATTGAAGAATTACACCCCCAACAGAGGAGGAAGCCAACTGCTGTTTTTATACTTAGGCAATGTCAACTGCAAAAAAAGGTGGTGTTTGTACTGTGGAATAACTAATGTACATTAGCTATCCTGCTGTAAAATCCTATAGGAAACAAGGTACCTGTAGTTTTTAAATCACAAAGTACCTAGGTGACATCAATACAATATCCCCACCCATTGAAGAAATATGTAAACTTCCTTCCAATGCCTGTAACAGAAAAATAGCAGTGGCATTCAGTCAGTGTGGCTCTTTCTAAACAAGCTACAATTTAGCCCTTCCATTTTTCTCACCCTACTTCCCATTTTTGCACCATTTAAATACCGAGGGCATTAGCTTCCAATAAAACGTTTCCTTTTGCAGGGATAGGAAAAAGGATCATTCTCTGCCACATACTGTATACACAGCAATAGATCCATAAACATTTGAACTTGGAGATCAACACACAAAGTTGTGCCTTATACAGTGGTTACATATTGTTATTGTAAAAGATACTCATTAACTCTCGACAGTAACAAACTGCCAATAATTGTCTCATCCCATGCAGTTTTAAACAATCATTTAAGTGATGAAGCAGCAACAGGAACAGTTCTACTGATTTATACCAATGGCAAGTAGCAGCATTAAATTGCTATCCTTAGCTCTGAGGTACAGGTGAGATGATTATAACTAGAGCCCTACCAAATCCACAGTCATAAAAAACGCATCACGGACCATGAAATCTGGTCTCCGCCCATGAAGTCTGGTCTTTTGTGTGCTTTTACCCTATACTATGCAGATTTCACAGGGGAGATCAGCATTTCTTAAATTGGGGGTCCTGACCCAAAATGGAGTTGCAGGGGTCACAAGATTATTTTAGGGGGATTGCAGTATTGCCACCCTTACTTCTGCACTGCCTTCAGATCTGGGCGGCTGGAAAGCGGCATCAGCTGTTAGCTGGGCGCCCAGATCTAAAGCTAGTGCCCTGCCAGCAGCAGCGTAGAAGTAAGGGTAGCAATACTATACCTAGCCATCCTTCCTTCTGCACTGCTGCTGGCGGCGGCGCTGCCTTCAGAGCTGGGCTCCCGGCCAGCCGCTGCCGCTCTCCAGTTGCCCAGCTCTGAAGGCAGCCCACAGCAATACAGAAGTAATGGTAACAGTACCGCAACCCCCTCCCCACAAAACCTTGTAACCCCCTCCACAACTCCTTTATGGGTCAGGACCCCTGAAATTACAACACTGTGACATTTCAGATTTAAACAGCTGAAATCATGAAATTTACGATTTTTTAAATCCTATGACCATAAAATTGACCAAAATGGCCCCTGAATTTGGTAGGATCCTAATTATAACACTCTTCTATTTCACTATCTGGCAGAAGCATCCAGGCGGTTGTGACCAGAGACCTCCCAAAATGGTCAGCAGCCCCAGGAGTCTGTTTTCCCCACAGGAGACTCAGCAAAGCAAAGGGGGGCAAGGCGCACGTGTTGCCCTTTTTCTGCCTTGCAAGTCCTCAGGAAGCTGCAGTGACCCCGGGGTCGGGTAGTGTCCCGCTCCGGAGGTGCTGATGTAAGTCCGGGAGAAGCAGGGCCTCCAGGCCGGTGCTTCGCAGCTGGAGAGAAGCACAAGGGAAGTGCTCAGCCCCTCTCTCACTCTGGGCCACTTTACACGGAAGCGAGCAGAGTACTCTACAGAAAATCCGGGGCCCGGCCCTGACCTCCGCGGGGGAAAGAGACTCGGCGGCCGCGCGGAACAGAGCCTGTCCCGCCCCAGGGAAGATGCACAGAAAACTCCCCCCCCCCCGAGTCTCGGTATGGGGGAGGGGCAAAGACTGAAACAGACACGGACCAGCGGGGCGGGCAGGATCAGGAAACCGGGGACGAGGGGTCGCAAACAGAGAAAGCTCCCCCCCTTTCTCCGACTCCCCCATAGCGATTCTCCGCTCGCCTATACTCAACGCCCGCACCCACCTGGGCCTCCCGGCGGCAGTTTGTATTTTACCGGCAATTCAAGCCCAGCCGCGGGAACCGCCCCCCACCTCGTCTCCCGATTCGCATTAGCAGATTCATCGCTCGCTCTCCGCCGCCTACCTGCCATAGAGCGCCCGGGTCAGCTCCACAGCGAAGCCCTGTTGCCGGGCGACTCCCACTTGCGGGCGGGGCGGGGCGGGACAGGACAGGGAAGATTACTGAGCCCTGGGCACTAGCCAGGCTCGGCTCGTGCAGAATCTGCCGACACAAATCTGCAAGTAGTTTCCGCTTCCGGGAAGTCTCGCGGCGCTGACGTCACTTCCAGCAACAACAGCAAACGTCAAAACTCAGGAGCGAGAAGGGGGCGGTGGCAGCGACGGCGACGCAGAGGGCTCTCATCTCCTTTCTTCTCCCTCCCCCTTCCCCTCCCCGTGCTTCCTGAGTTCGTTCCCAGCCGGCGAGGCTCACGCACCGACTGGGTTCGTCGCGGCGGCGGTTGGGATCGGAGCTTGGAGAGGTACGAGAGATCCCCGAACTTGGTCCGTGGGGTCGGTGCGGAGTGATTGGCACCGCGGCCAATCAGAGGTCGGCGCTAGGGTGGGGCTGTCTGAAAGGGCCAATCCGGCTCAGGGGCGGGACTTTCCCTGCCCGGTTGGGTCTGTGTGAGAGCCAGAGGCTGGCGCTGGGAGCAACGTTACCCTAAAGCTCGGAGACCGCTGAGCCTCTGCTCGGCCGACTCCTGCCTGCTCCACGCTGCGCCTTCAGTGCCCGCGCCTGCCCGCTCTCCCCCAGCACAACACAGACCCCCTCTGCCAGCACACACACACACACACGCCCCTTTCACTGCCTATGGGCGAGTAATCTCTCCACCGCCTTTTCTTCCTTAGGGCGCTGGGGGGTTAGTCCTTTGTTGCCCATGGGCGGGAGCTTTATTGGGGGGGAGAGATAGGTGACGATACAACAGGCTGATGATGATTCCGAGTTGCTCGGAGCAGCGTGTGTGTGAGTAAGGTGTAACCTAGAGTGAGGGCTACCTGGGGTCTCCAGGGAGGGAAAGGGGATGCTGCTGGCACTTTGAATTTCCTAAGGAGATAGTGACAGCTCTGACAATCATGGACATGAGGAAACGGAATAATCTTTTAACTAAAATAGTCATTTTAAAAACTTTTTAAAAACTCTTATTAAATGCACCTCTGGCTTCCAAACATCCACGTTTAGTAGTAATATTAATGATGCTTCATGGCCTGCGTACTGGACTGGAAAGGATGGTGCACAGTGAACTAGCCCTTGTGCTCACCAAGTGGTGGGATTTTCAAATTTGTGCTAAGGAACTGGCATTTATCTTGAACCAAAACAGTCACTGCTGTGAGCACAGGCCATTAGCACTGAAGGATATGTCACTGCAGTTTCACACAGTTCAGACGACCTGGTATTTCTATCAACGAGACCATGATTTGACTTTTTGTATTCTGCAGCACACACCAGCAATGTAATACTTACCATAACGTAGCACATAGAAGCCATGTCCAGGATTGGGGCCTGCTTGTGATAGGCTCTGTACAGAAAAAGGTAGATAGGATAGCGAATGTATAAATAAATGTTAGTGGCTTTCCTCTACTCACAAGGGTAGGCCAATCCATCGGAGTCTCCATAGGTAGGGAGGACTGTACAATTTTGAAGTCTTGGAAATACACCCAAATGATTTATTTTGGTATAAACATTGAAGATGGAGACTTTCAAGTATAAAATTAAACTGGCTACTAGTTTATACAATACAATTACATTGACTCTTATTTACTCCTTCCCTCAGATGATTTTATGCCCAGTAATGGGTTTACCCATCATGTTGTAATAGTGAGTTTCTAAAGTGTTCATCTTGATTACTGCAAAACTGAAAATAATTGCTTGATGGGGGAAAAATAAGACATCAGATCTAACAAACGGCAGATAAGCTCTTAGGCTAGGTCTACACTACAGCGGGGGTCCGACCTAAGATACGCAACTTCAGCTACGTGAATACCGTAGCTGAAGTTGCGTATCTTAGGTCGGCTTACCTGGCGGTGAGGACGCGGGAAAGTCGACCGCTGCCGCGCTGCCGCCGACTCCGCTGCCGCCTCCTGCCGAGGTGGATTTCCGGAGTCGACGGCAGAGCGATCAGGGATCGATTTTACCGCGTCTTCACTAGACGCGGTAAGTCGATCCCCGATAGACCGATTGCTACCCGCCGGATCGGCGGGTAGTGAAGACAAAGCCTCAGTTACAAATGTATTACATCTTATGGCTTTATGATCAGTGCTTAGCTAGTTAAAACGTGTCTCAACCTGTTGCATCTGTGAAATCTGCTCATTTGGTATTTAACTTAAAATATCTATTGTCCTTTATTTTATCATTCCTAAAATGAGTAAGATTTTAATGAAGGATTTTGATTTTTAAACAGATTTCACCTTTTGATATTTTTCCATAGAAGTATGGGTGTATTTCACAAAGAACCTGTTTTTTCAAATATTCTGTCATACTGCTTGCATTTGTATCCCTGGATATCAGCCATACTTACTCTCTAATGTGAAATTGATTAGAAATGATTGTGGTCTGACTTCTGAGGTGAAAAGATTACCAGGAGCACTGAGAAAATGTTTATTTTCTTTCATTATAAATGAATGTTGACTGGCTTTTGTGTATAAAAACCCGGTGTAGCTGCTTTTTCCATGTTTTATTTACAGCTAAAGGAAAGGTTTAATCACCTGCAACCATTATGAACACAAGTACTACCTATAGACAGATAATCCATTTTGCAGAGGATCAGAAGCTAGTATAAGAAAAACTTGGGTGTTTGCCTGGTGGTGTAAAGTCCACTTGATAATTCAGCAGGCGTGATTATTCCATGCCCTATTTCTGATAATGCTCTTTATTTCTCACCTGTAAACCTCTCTGGAATACTCTGACCCGGGGAAAAAATGGTCTTTCAATGTCTTGTAATACTGGAAAAAGTGACAGCTTGAGTTAGCAATCTTCATTTGTTGGATTCTCCTCACACTTTTCAGAGCCCAGAGGATTCTTCTCCCATATCCTACTTTCTCCTTTTTCACACTTCAGTATTGTTGTAGATCTCTTGCTATCTAATTATTATTTTATCATTTGTTTAGTTCCAACAATATCCTCAGCACTGTACAACGTGCAAAAATAAAGATCATCCCTGCTTCAAAGAACTACAGGGAGGAGAAAAATGAGGGAGGAGAAATGGATGGGAAGAAAAAGTTTAGGCATAGAGAAGAAGGAGTAGGGGAGGAAGAGGGCAGAAGTTCTGGTGAGGCAGACCAAGTAATTACCATTAAATGTCCATTGAAAAGTCCATGAACTGCAGCTGAAGGAATCTAAGGTCCAAGTAACAAATTCAAGAAATCTAGTTTCTATGTCAGGTCATGAGGAAATGTGGGCTTTACAGCTGAGAGTTTATTGGGGTAAGGGTAGGCTGTATGGTGGAGGACGCTTGCCAGAATCTGACATCTTGTGCCATCATCTAGACTGAATTTTGAAGGACAGATCAAATTACCTCAGAACTGTCAACAGCCTGCAAGATTAGCTGGCAGACTTGACTTAATTCCAAAATTGTATTTGGGTGGGAGGGTCCTGTCACAATGTCAAGACACTGCATCAGAATGTGATGACCTGTCATGACAACACCAAAGCTATCACAATGCAAACATCACATCACTTCCTCAGGATCTGTGAGAAGGTGTTTGTGAGCAGCAGCAAATCTTAAAATGAAAGGAGGGGCTGGTTGCACTAACTATTATTAAAGGTGCTTGACACTTTCCACTATAAAACCGTGATTTTTCAGTTGCTAATAATTTTGTCAAACTTTAACCATTTTGGCTGAAATGCAGGTATCCACCTCAGGCTGAATTTTTGGGGGGATAATTTCAGCCAAATGGTTCAACCATTTCTGATTGAGGCTAGGAAAAACATGTTTCCCCCATGTAAAAAAAACGTGGCAACCTTTTCTTTGCTCTAGCACGCCTATACTTTGAATCAGGGATTTGAAATTGAGAAGGAATGCGTATTTTGTGATCTGCATAAAAATCCACCCAAATTTGGCCAAGTTATAAGCATCTGAAAAATCTCAGGTTGCACATGGTCAGTAGAGACTTGCTAGAGCTTAATAGCTAAAATCCCAAAAGAATCCTCACTGAACCCCTCAAAAGAATCCATTCTCCTTTCACACCTGCTAGTGCTGACCAGATGCTGCATGTGCCATCCCCACAGAGTGACTGAGCATGCTCCAGCACAGGGCAATGGGGTTTAGAAGGATTCTTCCTGTATTGGCTGCTTTGGGCCTAGGATGAGCATCAGAACTGAAGCCTGTCTCTCCTGCACTGTCAGTGATCCCTCTGCTGGCATCCTGGCAGCATGGAGGAGGAAACCATATATCTCAAATGCACATGGGACAAAAGCCAGTTGAGGGTGAGGGAAAGGAGTAGATTGGGACAAGAAATCTAGTGAGACTGGGACTGGAAGAGGAGGAAAGTGAAACCGGGAGCTGGAGAGGAGGAGGACTAGGACTAGCTGGGCAAGGGGACTGGGAGCTGCAGAGGGAAGACTGAGTTTGGGAGCTGGTGAGGGAAATGGAGGCAGGGGCTAGAGACGTTGGCTGTGGGGTAACATGAGATTGGACAAGGAGCTGGGGGAGTGGAGAGAGACTGGGACTAGAAAACAGTGTGGGGGGAAAAGAAAGATCTGAAAAGGATCTAACATAGGGGGATAACTGGGACTGGCTGGGCAAAGACTGGGGCAAGATGCTGGGGAAGAGAGAGATGTGTGTATGTGGGGGGCGGGGGGAGACTGAGATGGGATATGGAGCCTGGGAGGAAGAGTGGGAGGCAGTGGGAGAGGGAACTTTGAATTGGTCAGGTTGGGTAAGGGTACTGGGTGCGGTAGGGGAAGAGGCTGGGAGTAAAGAAAGGCATGGAGATTAGGACTTGGAGAGCAAGATCGGGGTGGGGTGACTAGGACTGACTGGGCAAGCTGGCTGGAACGGTGACAAGGAGCCAAGAGTGGGGAAGACACCAGATAGGGGCAGAGTGGAGAGGATGGGACAGAATGGGTCAAGCATGGGAGGAAATAAGTCTATTAGAATACTCTCTCGTAGAGTATGAAACGGAACCCAAGATTCCTGAGTCTATATTTTAGTCGTGTTAGTAAATATATGGGAATTCCACTGGCAAAGTGCATCTCTCATCCCCCCTCTAGTACTGGTCCATATAGGAAATCACAATCTACTATTGCTATGAGTTACTCCATTAGTTTAAATGGCTGAGGTCCTTGCAGATTAGGTCTAACATCGTATCTCATAGAACTGGAAGGGACCCCAAAAGGTCACTGAGTCCAGCCCCCCTGCCTTCACTAGCAGGACCAAGTACTGATTTTTGCCCCAGATTCCTAAGTGGCCCCCCTCAAGGATTGAGCTCACAACCCTGGGTTTAGCAGGCCAATGCTCAAACCACTGAGCTCTCCCTCCCACTACAGAACAGCTAAAGGTTCTAGACATGCTGATGACCATGTGGATGAAAATATGACAGCACCTAATTAAATTTCTGTATCTTAAATTTGCTTTATTTAAAACCTAGGAAATTATATAAAAGATCCCCTACAGTAAAAGAACATTATTAAGGTTGCAAAGTCAAACACTCAAATATGAGATGCCCGTGCAACATTAATTTGTCCCCTTTAATTCACTCACTGGGAACTGTGGATGAATAGATGAAATACTATATAATGCTATAAGTACACTGAAAACTCAGGTCCTCTCTCTCTCAAATTGGGTGTCCAACATTAGTGGCTACTTTTGACTTTAATCTCTCTGTGCATCAGTTGCCCATTTGTAAAATGAGAATACCATCCCCCTCACATCATGGGGGTGTTGTGAATATAAATTAGTTGTGTGGGAAGCACTTATATACCATAGTTATTAGCACCATAGAAAAGCCCGTGGAAAAACAAACAAACAAACAAACTAACAATAATTCTGTTTTCAGAGCAGGTTTTGAATTCAATAAGGCATGGGGTCACATACTGAACAATAAAGATAAAACATGTTGAACAGCTGCTCATTAGCTGAGTACCATTTCCATCACTGTACATGAAAATCAAGTGTAACAGTAATGTGTTTTCAAATGTATATTTAAACTGAAATATAATGCATATACAGCCACTGCCATTAATTAATTCAGTTTTTCTCTCCACTATTTTAACAAGTAGTTTCTATGAACTATAAATATCACTATATCATTTTTTTTAAAGTCCTCTAGCAAAAGGACCAATCTAGGAAAGACCTGAAATTGATTATATGAACATTCAGCACAGATTTGTTCTTCTAGAAGTGACAGGGTCATCAACATTTACAGGAAGGGCTCCACCAGGTTTTGGGTCACATAACTGATTCAAAGACAAATGCACAAATAGCAGCGAGAGAGAGAAGTCTCGTGGATTTGAAGACAGCTTCACTTTTCCTAGACAGATTTTAAATGTAACTAAAAACTGAATGAGATTTGTTTTTCAGCTGTATTAAATACTTGCCTTCCCAACCCTTCACCAGTTTACTTCTTAGAAACCTTAATGATAAAAGACAGTCATAGGTAATTGCTGTTTGCAAGTTAGAAAGTGAAGATTTGTAATAAAACTAATTCCAGAAATAAAATTCAGAAAACAGCTAGATTTTAAATTTCCTGATTCTGAAAAATTCTAAGCAGTTCAATATTTCCACATAAAAGCTTCTTAACCAGGTAAATCTAATTTGTTTTCTCACATAACTAGAACAGCAAGTTGTATATTTCTCAATTCAATAGTATGAAAAGTTTTCCCTTCCTTGATCTAATACTACTGTCTCAAATCTACAACATGGCTATCTATTTACTGAGTTTTACTAGACTGAACAACAGATTAAACCAGCACATAATCAACTAATCCTATTGTAAAATATTAAGCACCTGTTTTAAAAGTGCTTAATCACAACATGTATAAAGTGACACAGTCAATTGCATGTATATGAGAAAACAAGCAATTTACTTCTGCCTTTCTTGAGAGGAACACCTAAGCTTAAAAAAAAAAACCTCAAGGTTGTTAGCAGCTTCAGCCTAATTCAATAGCAAGTAATGATCACATTAGGAAGGTATACTTTTGAATTTTTCCTTCTTAAAAAACATAATTGCAACCATGGGGAAAAAAGTGCCCAACTTAATGCATGTCAATATTTTAAGGTGACCAGGAAATAAGTGGGTTGGTGGGAAGGGGCTTATCCAGGACTTTCTGGGGAATTTAAGTTTAATTTAGAAAAAGCAAGTTTTTAGCCCTTAACCTTGTAATGAGAACCTTCTGAATGTGGAGAGAATATAAATGTACATATATCTTCCTCACTCTGGAGGCAAATTGAAACAAGAGGTAACAACTGCTTAAGGCCTAAATCCTGATCCCAGCACACAACCTAGACAGTTGTGTTACGGAGCTGCTCTGGGATGGAGGCCATCCTGAAGGGTGGAGTTGCTCAGTGGCTATTTATTTCATGGTGAAGAATAACTGATGGCTCTGTACAACAGCAGATTCACCAACTCTGCTGTTTCCTGTCCTGTGATTTAATTAATATTTAATTCACAGAGGCTCTGGAGCTGAGCTCTGTGGTGCCTTGTAGGCTATCAGAACCCTGTCTTCTCTCCTGTTGCTGCAGTCTAGTGGAACTCCATTTGTTTTGTGGCCACAAAGGAAAGGGAAGGATTGAGGCATTAACTGTTTCCATTAATCTCTATACGGCATTGCTGCTGCTGTTTGTATTATAGTAGTGCCTAGATACGCCAACTGAGATTAGGGGTCCCCTTGTGCTAGGCACTGTATGTGTACAGGTTTTAGAAAACTGGTGTGTTTCTGGACCTATGGGAGACTACACAAGGGGCTGGGGATGGCTGAAATTTGAGCATTGGCAGCAAGTAATTAAACTTGCAAAAATTTTAGATGCAAATGTTAGAGGCTCTTTATGCTCAGAACTTCTGATGTCTTTGTGAGTGAATAGATTACTGTGCTAACAGATAAACAGTAATGTTAAACTTAAGTCTTAAGCCCATCGAAGTCTAATAGCCTCTTGTAGAGTCTAATATATCCCCACCAGTGTATATATGCAGTGACCGTGTCCTCTGAGAAGATCTTCTGAACTGTAGTTCTTTGATCTTTCCCCTCCCTCCATCAGTGTTTTTTAGCCTTCTAAAAGCACCCACTCCCCACTAAGATGTGTATATATAAGAGAGAGGTGTTTATGTAAAAATAAGAGAGGTTTAAACAGAAAAAAAATCCAAACAGAGGTTCCAGTAGAAATAGAAACCATGCAAGAGTTCAAAAAGTAGAAACAGGCAGAAATAAAAAACAAAGTAGTTTGAATATCTCACTTTTGCAAACTTCTAAAACAATTTAATGTTTTGGTTTTGTGACCATTAACCTCGTTCTCCTCCACCTTCTCTTTTTGTTAATTTCCTACTAGTTACATGTTTAAGCTCTTTTGGAGCCATTACATCATATGTCTGCCCTTAACATCATAGATCCCCGATTCTGATTTCCAGGTGCTACCTGAATATGAATAATAACAGCATGCATGTGAGCTCCTACCAGACCAGTGTCCAAATGCACAAGTCAGTTCAGATGTGTCTTTTTTATGTCTTTTTTTTTTTTTTTTTTTTTTGGTGAGCCAGCAACAGGAGACTGCACAGCTCAGGAATGAGTGTTCATTAATTTATGTTCTTCTATCATAGCAGGGCTATAAAAATAAGACTGTTTCACTGTATAGTTCTAAAACATACTAGAATTCAAAGAACGTTCCTTTGCTTGGGTTGTGAGTTCAAGTGGCCTACTTTGTGAGTAACTATTTTCCTTGTCCCTTTGATTAAATACAAATTATTACTGAAATATTTGTCATTGAGATTTAAGTGTCTAATTTAGAAGGTTCCTGAATTAAATTTCAGAATCTGCTGCATTTACTATACTCTACAGCATAACTAACTAGCAATAAGTAAGAAAAGAAGTCACATACACAGCTGCTGTACATCTGAGATGCTGGTAAAAAGAGGGCACAGCCTAGTACAACTTTGGTTGTGATAAAAAGAAAGGCCTGGATGCCTTTTGACCAACGTCTTGTGTTGTGATTAAGATTCTCTTTAGTACTGGAACATAAATTCCATATTAAAAAATGGAGTCCTCAAGCCACCCTTTCTAAATCTCATGATATTTAAAACTTGCCATAGAAGAATATATTGCAATCTTTAAAAAAAGAAAAGAAGAAAATAACTTGTGTTAGCTGGGAGAGTGAAGGAAAACAGAAAATGACATTTTCTAGTGTTCAGCCTACTCTGATTTTTAAGTTTTCTAAGCAAAGGGGCTTCTATCACTTTCTTGGAAAACTGTTCCACATCATAACAGATCTTACGGTCAGGATGTTTCTAAAAATTCAGCCTAAATTTTTCTTAGCTTCATCCCATTACTTCTAGCTATACCCCCTTTCATCATCATCAAATAATTTCACTATCCATAGTGAATACATCCTTCAGATATTTGTAGACCTTTACCAGGTTTCTCATCTTAATCATTCCTTAGTTCTTCAAGATTTTTTTCACATTGATTAGCTCTTCTAGGTTTCTTCAGACTCTCCAGCCTAGCCATCTGATAATTGTTTTTCTGTGAACTCACTCCCATTCAATATATTTTAAGTAGAATGCCCAGAATCAAACACACAAATCCAGGTGCAGTCACACCTGAGCTACACTGAGAAGAACTATTACCTCCCTAATTTGTGTAGCGATGCTTCTTTAAATGCAGCTCAAGATTGGTCTTTTTATAGCCATATCACATTACAAATATGTTGCAGAGTTGTCAGCACTTGATTTTATCACAAATCTGATAGTATTTGGCATTTCTATAAAAAACATAGTTCTTGGACTCAGTTGTAATTGGATTTTGTTTACAACACACATAAAATTAAGTTTTTGTGTTTATAACCATGAGAGCTAACATGAATCCACCTTCTGTTTTTGAAGCATTTTGAAGAAACAATGTGTCTAAATAAATAAATAGTAGTAGATCTTCGTATTATTTCTTTGTCTTCGCCAATAATTGCTAATCTTCCTAACTTAGAATCAATTCCAAAGTTGTTAGGTTTTATCTTAATACCAATCCCTGCCTTTATTACACACTACCCTACATGCCATTTATCATTACCTCTTGATTATAGTCTCAGTCTGCATTACATTGTTTCCAGACAGGCCATTTGAGTTAATTTTACAAATAATTCTGAAAACACTAGTCCCAAACATTGTGATCCCTCTTGCAAGTCCCGTTGACTTGAATGGAGCAACTTACATTGTGCTCCGTATTATTTACAGAATCAGGCCCTAAATTTTGTAATTCTGTCCAGAGCATCAATAATGTTTGGCAAATTTTATTTTTTAAGTTTTCATTGACTTTTTTTGTTCTCTATAGCTGTTCATTTTACTGGGGACAGAGGATAAACATATGGCATAATAATTTACAAGATTACTCTTCTCTTACTATTTGAAAGTCAGTTCTACCTTTGTTTTTATTCAGCTTTTCAGTACCTACTAGATATTTCCCAAAACTTTTCATAAATTGCCATTGCAACTCTAAATTTATAAGCTAATTTCCTTAGCAGCTATAAAAATGCCCACTGATGTTTTTTCTAAATAACCTTTCATTTGGATTTTATGACCCACAGGCTCGCAGATGGGTCAGGGGCTGTGGAGAGTGGCTAGGAACCAGCAGTTGCAACACCAAGGATACAGTGGGCAAGGCTATCTCACCAGAGAGCATGGTAGAAGATTAGCTACTAACAGCATTTCAAACACAAACCATCGTAAACAAGCCCAAGGAGGAATTGACATCTACCATCTGTTGAAAACAAGAAAATCTAAAGAACAAGAAGGATTCATTAACTTGGAAATGCTGCCCCCTGAGCTTAGTTTTACCATTTTGTCATATCTGAATGCAACTGACCTCTGCCTGGCTTCTTGTGTCTGGCAGGATCTTGCTAATGATGAGCTTCTCTGGCAAGGGTAAGTTAATGTGAGGTCACCTGCATGGAATAAAGAGGATTACTAGATTGATTGTGGGTTGTCACACTGTTTACCCTTTTAAACAATGTTTCAAATGTGAAAAGTTACTGTTTAACTCATGCTAATGAACTGTTTTATACATTTTAAGGATTTCCTATTTGTCTTTTTGCAAACAAATATTAACCAGGTCAATTCAGACTTGACGGGGGGAAATTTGAACCCAGTGCAAATCCAGATCTGTGTGAAAATTATAAACATGCTGTTGTTTGTGGTATCACTTCTAGAAAGAAGACTAATGGCTTTGTCTTCACTGCAGTGTAAATCAAGGGTTGCCTGTAACCCAGCTCCCCCCCTGCACACATAAAATGTTATTGTTCAAGTTCAGTGGTACTTTAAATTCGAGCTAGCTGGCCCATCAACAGATGTGGTTGAAGCTCAAATGATTGTGATGCTGGAGTTGATAATGTAGAGGTAACTCAGCTAGTCTGTGCTGCTCAAGTGTTGTTTGCAGTGTTGTCATTTTCACTCAAGCTAGAAAGGAGTTAGCTTGAGTTATCTATGCTCACATTAGCACTGAAATGAAGACAAGCCCTCTAGCACATTGGTGTCTCCACAAGTGCTTTTCATGGCCCACTATGTGCCTGACAGCAGAAATGTTAACCTTTGTTGTGCAGAATGTTACAGTGGGTCTAAGTCCAGCATATAGAATCTAAATGGAAAAGCATCAACAAAGAGAAAGGATTAATGCAGTAAAGCAGAAGTGTCATACTGCAGTGGTAGTAAAGGTGATGTGGATTGTAGACCTATTTAGTCAGTAAGGAGAAGAAAAGTCAGGAATCCATTGTCTCAATCAAAAATAGAGAACTTAAATTTAAAACTCTATGAAAATTGATTTACAAAGTTCAGATAAGAGTCATCCTTTCATAAGACCCAGTTTCAAATTAAATGAACATCTAGTTGAAACTGCAAGCAGGCTCTGGCCAGTACTGAGTCCTGACCTGGACTGAGCTTCTAGAGGCTGGGGATCAGGTTTATAGTGCCATGGTCCATTCTACTTTGCTTCAGCCAATGAACTCCTTCTGCCTTTCCTTTCCATTCTGGCTTTCGTTTGTTTTGTATTGTGTGTGTTTTTAAAACTTGTTTTAGCTGTTAAAAACAGTTTGCCATCTTATCTTCCTCTGGCCAGGAAGAAGTAAGGGACCAACAACCACCACCACGCCTGGACACAAGAATTAAACATCTGGCAATTTCACACTTTACAGTGAAAAGGTGCAGTGATGCACTCCTAGCACCCAATGATGCTGTGTAAATATATAAATACCAAAACTTGCAAGCCCCCTCACATGACCTAACATGAAGTCCATTAGTGACTAGTAATTACTGTTGTCTTGTCTTGGTTCCATAAAAATCTTAGACTAAGCACAGATATTCCCTTAAAATAAAAGTGTATACATTTTATAGCATAAAGACTAAAGGAAGGAGAAAAGAAATCAGCTCTGCAGTGTACACTATATAGTTGAATCCTCTTCTGTTTTTCCCTTTGAGGTATATTATACAATTACATGCAAAACATTGTTAAGAATGTTATTTAGGTTGTAAAGTCAAGCACTCAAAAGTTAGGAAATGCCAGAATTAACATCATCTGTGCAATCTTTGTTCAGCTCCCTTGTGCATTTGGATTATGATACTGTCATTAATTATATGATCCCATATAACTTTTCACAGGACCTTGCCTCATTTAGTTCATAGGATGACTGATTGTCAATTAATGAGCAGCTATTCAATATTTTTTATCCCCATTGTTCAATATGCCAAGTATTTTCATACTAGATTTATTCCTATTTTGGTAGGTTGTGCAAATCCACTTGGGGACACTGCTCTATATACAATAAGAATCCACCTCTAGGATTTTCTTTTAGAAGATTGTATATGCAGCTGGATGAGGGCAGTCTCACCTTTAATGCCAACCCTGATGAGGTAAGTGGAGTGTTGCTAACATCAGTAACAGTTGCAGTAATTTTAATACAGTTAAACTGTACATGAGAACATTGAACTTGTAGCAACATTAGAAGTTGATTTTTAATGGATACTGTGTTGTACTATGTGAATGCTGAATACTAAGTTATGGCCTTATACTGATCTTTTATGCTTACAGTTCCCAGGCATATCATTTACTTGCTTGACTCATAAGTACTCTGCCAAGCAGTCTAACAGATGTCAGAAATTCATAACCACATCCTGACATGGGGGTGGGATCCTAGTAGATAAAACAATGGGCAGTTTCAAAATTGGTTGTGATATGCCCACAAAAATAAATATTTAAAAAAAATTTTATTATGCAATATGGACTTTATCCTGCTTTCATTGAAGTCAATGCCGAAACTCCAATTAACTTCAGTGGAGCAGGCTCAAGCCCTAAATGCAGATGAAACCTGCCATAGAGCGGAACACCAATTGCATCTAGGATGGTGAGGGACACTGTTCATAAGCAGTCTTCAAAGACAATACACAAACCTCCAATTTCAAGGTGCAAATGTTGAAATAATATCTGTTAACTTACCCTGCCTATAACATATACTATAAAATTACACTAATGGAACAAAACTGTTAAAGACTGAACTTTCGTAAATAGCAGTGATTTTGATTTTTCTGAATGTTTCCTTTTTAATAAACTTAACTCATTCTGTTACATTAAATATGTACATTTTAAATAAAAATCTCTCAGAACTAAAAAAAAAAAGTGTTACCTATTAATTCATATAACTAATCAAAACCAAACTATCTTCTGCTTTTTCCCAATCTAGCCACATCTTTGCTTGTGTAAAGAGAAATTTGAGAGTTGAACCAGGTTTAACCTAGGATACATGTGGTAAAAACCCCACCAGCATTTTGAAAATATTCCCTTGTGTATAAAATTAGATTCCTCATGCATCACATTTCCTGCAAAAAGATGGTAAATCACACTGAACAAAACTGAGTTTTCACTTTCCAAGTATATTTATATAATAAAGACACACAAGTGGTAATTGGATAAATCCAGAGTAGTAAATTTTTATTTTCAGTTTTGTGTTTAGAAACAAATGATTCGCTATGTCAGTATCATACAGATAATGTGTATGTACAATTGCTGAACAAAATGATAAAGCAGTCATATAAGCCAATACAACAAAGTGATTTGGTTTAAATTCTTTGAGTCTCATTTGCCCTGGCTCACATTTTTTTTTATTTGACTGCTGAAAGCCATGCCCTTTTTATCGATCACAAAATATAATAGTCAATTCTTTTGATACAGTACAAGAAGAGGGCAGAATACTCTAGACTCCCACTGAAGTTATCAGTATTGTGCAGCTCAGGTTAAGAGTGATTCATATATTTATTTCCAGAATAATCTTAGTGGAGATACTACTAGAGATGAAATTTTACAAATCAGACTTTACACTGAGATATTTAAGATTTGTTTATAAGAGTACAAGTGCTAACCCTAGGCCAAGGCCAGGCCTAGTCCTAAATCTGGTAACAGCTCTGCCTACTTACAGTTCCCCCTGCAGTTTTAATTGGATATAATATTATTCTTCACATCCTGTCCTAAACTGCAATGTGCAGTTACACTCCAATTTAGCGGTGAAGTAATTTTTGTATAGTGTAAAGCACTTTGGGATTCTTCAGAAAAAAAATGTACTATATACAAATATAAGTAATTTTTATATTACATGAAAATTAACAATTTGTAAATATTCTATAAAATAGGCTAATTTATATATTAAATGTATAATACATTTGCTACTTCAGAATTCACAATGGTCCATTTGTCAGTTGAAATATGGTCAGCTTCAGGTCCCTTGAAAGCCTGGAATTTCATTGTATCTCCTAGCCGCTTCTGATCTTCTCTCCCTGTGGAGCACCACAGCCTGGCAGGAAGTGTTCTGGGCCTGAAAGTTCCAAGAACATTCACTTGTTTATTTTCTTTACAACTGTGATATTGGCAGAATTATTACTATAAGGACACTGTGACTGATATGATATGAAATGACATTCCATTATTACAAATCCTATGTCTAAAAACTTCCTGCCCAACTCTGCTTTACATTTAGTAACAGACCTGATTAAAATATTATAAAAATAAGGATACTTACGGCCACAGGAGCAAGATTCTCCAAAGGACACCGCCCATGTCATGAAAATGGGTAACCAAGCTCCACAGCAACAGCTCCAGAGCTAGCAGTGGCTCACGGGGTGGGGGAGAGCGCCTGCACACTTTGTGGTAGGATTATCTGGTTCACCATTGTTGTGTGCATGACATTGTGAAATCTGCTGTATATACTGTATTGACTGTGTGCATGAGCTTGCATCATTCATGGCAGGTGACCACATTCTGCTGAAGGATGTACCTGACCACCTGTTTACACATAACATGACAACCTCCTTATGCATGTGCAAGACATGTTTTTTATTTTTATTCCATTGGCAGCATCCTCATAGCTAAAATCTATTTTGTTTTTTACTTCCAAGTGTATCAAGAATTTAAGAGTTTGAGAATTATTTTTTATAATCGGCCAACTTAATTTCTACCATATATTATTCTAAATAATGTACAGTGTGTGTGAAACTTTCCCACACAATACTCATTCCATATCATGCAGAGTTATTACTCAAAGTTTGGAGGTGTCATGGGTAGATTTAATTTTCTCTCTGAAATATAGAGTCATAATCATAAAGTATGCTTCAAAGATTATTATGACGCACAGTTATGCACTTAAACTATAAGTAGAGGTGGGAGGGAGAACATTTGCCTCAGAAAAGATGTCCAGTTTCTGTTTTACTCCTAATGTTAATAGTCTTAACTGAATTCATGTTTTTATTAATGTTTTCCTTCATGGATAAAGGGTGAAATTTTGGCCCCACTGAAGTCAATGGTAAAACTGTTATTGACTTTAGTGGGCCTAGGATTTCACCCATACAATATAATAATGTTCTAAATTGTAGTGAGTATAGTGTGTCTATAATTAAGTTTGACATTCAGCTTATTTTCTCATCCTCCTCTCTTTTTTTCCAATTGCTCCTAATTTTGTCAGACTAATTCATGACTTGGTTGGTGAGGGGGATTTTCTATGCTTTCCAGTTTAGAAGCGATTTTTTTTCAGAAGTTTTGAGCAAGATTGATTAGTTTGTTTTGTTTGTTTTATAATTAAGCTTATGTGCAGAAAATACTCCCTTTCCCATATGTGTCTGTCCAAATTCTTGTGCAAGGTTAATTCAACAGCTCATGGTAAAAACATCAAATTGGCTTGTTTTATACATCTTTAAGGAATAAGCTAGGCTAGAGGGAAATGTTCAGCGGTCTAAAAGTTATGAGAATTGAAAATGGAATATCATATGTGCATAGTTTTTTTTTTTTTTTTAATTGACCTGAATGTCACATTTCAAGGCAACTGCACCTGTATTACCCCTCTATGGTCCCACAAGGGCACCCGCTCTAGGCTCCTCAGATGTCACCTCTCTTAAGTGGAGACATGCCTCTCTGTCCCTCCTGACCAGGGCATTTCCAGGCTGCACAGTCTCCATACTGTACTGTGCAGCAAAAGACAGATTTCCTAAGCAGGCCTGAATCACTTCTCTAATCAGAGACAGCACACAGTGTAATTGCCACAGTTAATTACCACACTTAGTTCTTTCTAAGCAAGCACATTTATTCTTAAGGGGAAAGCATTACAGAAAAAAATTAACAATAAAAATCCCCTACATGCATGCTAATAAGCTGACCAGAGATGACCCCCTAACTCCAACAAAAGCTTTGGATGGTGATTAGTCCTTCAAACCCCACACAGGTATTTCCTGTGGTCATAAATTCTTCACAGCTTCAGCTCAAGAACAGCATCCATGTCTTGTGGGGGTCTCAGTGGGCCAAAGATCTTCCAACCCATCCCTGAGAGTTAGGCTCCCCATTGGACCAAAGGTCCTGTACACTTGCTCTGCCTCAGGTACCCTGCTTGCTCTCCCAGGCAGCCTGGTCCTCTCTGCTCCCCAGCTGGAGCAAGAGTCTCCTCTCTCCACCTGCCCTTTTAACAGGGCCAGCTGTGCCCTAATTGGGTGCAACCACACCTAACTGGAGTGGGATGACTGCCCTGCTACACACACACACACACACACACACTCCTCAAAGTCCCATGCCCTGGCGGTAGGGGGTCCTCTAGCCTGTGTGACCCAGAGATGTCCTGCCAGTCGCAGTCGCTTCTCTTCACTTTCCTTCAACCGCAGGCCCAGGTCTTCATTCTCCTTGTTGGCCTTCTCCAGCTCTGACTCTGCTGTCTGGCGGGTCTGGGTTCCTGTCATAGCCTGCTCCCTCACAGCCTGTGTCTCAGTCCCCTTTTCTGCCACCTCATGCTGGTGGCTCTCTGGCAGATCTACCGCCTTCATTGCAGTGTTGATCACGCTCATCTTTGCCCCTTCTGGGTCCCCAGGCACGTCCTTCTTCGGCCACCCTTCCCTGGGGGCAGTGCCTCTTAATATGGCCCTGCCCACAGCAGCCAAAGTAGACTCCCTGCCCATCTGCTGCCTTGGGCCTCTCATAGTCTGTCTTGGGTCCCCCCTTCTCGCTGGAGCTCAACTGGACCCTCCACCTTGGCATGGGCACTCCCACTGCTGGTGTCCACTTTGCCCACAGGCCCAACATGTCCATTGTCCCCTGGGTTTCCTCACCCAGCGGGCCTTCCCAGGGCCTTGTCCCTTCCCCTGCTCTGGGTGAAGTACTTTGCCCCCATCCCAGTAGGGACAATCCCTCCATAAATGTCCACGCCTCCTGCAGGCATAACAAGCCCTGTACTCCGCCACTGGCCTCCTGGCGCAGGGCTTTTCTCACCACTCTCTGTGGTCTCTCCTGGATTCCTTCCTCAGTAGTCTTACAAGGGCCCGCTGTTCATCAAGCAGCTGCCCCCTCTGTTCCTGCAGGGCCCAATACATCTCCCATTGTCCCTCCTGGCTCACCTGTAGCAGAGTCTCTAGTCTTCCTCGCTGCTCACCAGTCCCCTTTCGCTGGGGCATCGATGCTGGAGTCCAGCCAGGGACGGCATAAGAGACCTCTGCAAAAAAAACCCTCTACCTAGGCGGGATCCATCATCCCCTTCCCCTATATTGGCACACCTTGCCCAGTCCTCACAGTTCCCCTTTTATTGGGGTGGGCCAAAAATGCCCACATTCTCCACCATATGTAGCAGAGCACCAACTCACTGGAACGGCGCCTCCTACTGATCAGTCCGGGCATTAGCTCATCCAGTTCAGGAGCACCCTCCTCTGGCCAGTTTCTCGCCCTCGGTTACCTGCCCTGTTGTCTCCACCACCTCTGGCCCCATGTCAGTCCTGGCCCTCGGTGCCCCTTACCTTGGGGTGCTGCCCCACGGCAGTGCCCCCACACTCTGGGTCTCCCCTCCCAGGGGAACCTCAACCCCCTATACCCACGTTGCCTCAGTGGCTATGCCAGTCATCATCTAGACCCTTCTCTCAGGGGCACTCATCACTGGCAAGGGTTGGACCTGCTGCCTTTCTAACCCCAGCTGCCTCCCTGCAGCCCTAGTACCTCCCCTGGCCTTTAGCAAGGCCTCAGCCTGGGAACTCACCAGGCCAGAGCGCCTCAGCTCTGCCTGCCCTTCCCCAGCCCTGCTCTGCTCTGTCTCAGGTACCCTGCTTGCTCTCCCAGGCAGCCTGGTCCTCTCTGCTCCCAGCTGGAGCAAGAGTCTCCTCTCTCAGCCTGCCCTTTTATCAGGGCCAGCTGTGCCCTAATTGGGTGCAACCACACCTGTGGCTGACTACCCAACCAGCCTCCCTTGGCTGCTTTTAATCCCTTTCTGACTGGAGTGGGGTGACTGCCCCGCTACAAGGATACTGCAGGATAATGTCATATGTCACACTGAAAAGCAGAGTGGTCTAGAGTGCTGAACCACATTAGAAAGTCTACATTCAAGAGATGGCAAGCCAAAAAGCTCTGAATCTAAGAAATTGCAAGTTCTGGAAGCTGTGTAACTTTTAATTTTTTAGGCTAAAAATAATCCATAACATACATATGTATTAATCACTTTTTATCTGTAGATCTCAAAGCATTTTATAAATAGGTCAATATTATTCCCATTTTACATATAGGCAAACTTAGTCACAAAGAGGGGATGTGACTGGCCCAAGGTCACTCAGCAAGCCAGTGACAGAGCTGGGAATAGAACCCAGGTCTTATGAGTCCCACTTTAGTACCTTACCTTCTCTGCCTCCCATGTTGAATGACTGTGTTTTAAAGCATATGCACAAGGAGGCAGAGTTCAAATTGAATGTTCAACATTATCTCTGCATTTCTTGACTCCTGAGTGATTGGTTTCTCAGCCTTAATATGCCCATATAAATAATCCATAGTAATGTGGACACATTATGCCTTTTTATATGTTTAATGGAATATGTTTTAGTACATAAACAGTAATGTATTAAGCTTAACGTTTAACCAGGAGAATAGACTAGTGCTTGGAAATTCCAGTCAGGGAGAAACCCCACTGTGCTAGGCACTGTACACAAGGCCCTAAAGAGCTTACAATCTAAGCAGTTGAGCTTACTTTAGTGTTGAAACTTTAACCGCTCTATTTTCTAACTTTTAACAAAAAATTAACTGCACCTTAAAGTTTTAAGATGGTGTTGCATTTGAAATCTTTTTCTTAAATAAATAAATAAATAAAGTGAAAAAGGGGAAATACCTGAATTTACTATTTCCATTTTCCCAGTTAGGCTTTCAAATATACAGCATACTGAGGTAAATTGTATGGGGGTGGCATGAGTGTCCCCATTTGACTTCATTGGGAGTTGAGAATGCTTGGCACTGTGAAGGAGGCATGCCGAGCTTAGTAGAATCAGGCCTATCATTTAGCTGAAGATAACTCCTTCTTGCAAAAACCTAACACAGCAGTCACACTGCAACTGTTTATTTTATACTGGCTGTATCTTTGCTATAGTGCAGTAGAATAATACTTAATATGTATGTAGTATTCAGCCATAGATTCCAAAGTGCTTTACAAAGGCAGATAAAACATCAGTTGGGGGTTGGTCCTGCTTTGACCAGGGGGTTGGACTAGATGACCTCCTGAGGTCCCTTCCAACCCTGATATTCTATGATTCTATGATCATTATCTCCTTTTGGCAGATGAAGCACACAGAGAGGAGGCAATTTGCCTAGCTTCACATAGTGAGCCAATGGCAGAACTGGGACTAGATTCCAGCTGTCCTGACTCCGTCTGGTATTCTCTGAGTTTTTGTAAAGTAAGAGATTACAGTCTGCAGAATATTGCAGAGTACAGTAAAACTTGTGGAGAGAACATACTTTGTAGTTTTTGCTATGTGTATCAATGATGCATTTACAATCTATCCCATACTAATAGTGTTAGCAGCAGAATGAGAACAGCAGCCCGTGCTCCTACGTGAACTCTCTAATGAGTTCCAGCAGAGAGAATGTCCAGTGCTGTCACATATGGGAGTAGTTAATGAAAATGTGCTAAAAATCTTAGCAGATGCTCACTGTCCTGCTCAGTAGTGATTCTTTATTTCAATCATCTTTTTGTATTTTAAACGTATTTATCCAAAGCTAAGCAAATACACAAAACTCAGAACTATGTATGCCAAATGTTAAACTTTACCCAATTTTTGCATTAACCCTGATAAGAAAAGTATAGTTAGGGTGTGTTTTGGGGGGCGGACGGGGAGGGGGACGAGGGTGATTAAAGCCATTGGCAAAAATGTGTTTTACTGTCCCATAATTCAGAACTGTCAATTAATTTTGTTCAAACTTTTTATAAAAAAAAACAAATCATCATCAGGCATAAGCATAGAAAATTTCAGCCCAAAAGGTGAATAGTTGCAGAAAGTTATGGGCATATAAAAAACAGCTGTTATAATGTAAAGCACTTGCAACCTTAATTATCTATAATAGCTGCTACAAGATACCTACCATAATATATCTACAGGAAAGTACTGAGTTGCAAACAAACGATAAAAATAAAAGCTGTCCACACTGGCCCCTTTCCAGTAATCAAATTCTCTACAACTGTGAGTGGCATCTCTAATAAATCCCTCCAATCTGATCTTCCCTTTCTCAAGACACATCCTTGGCAATGCATTCCGATAATCATCCAGATATGCTTCAAAGAGCACCTCAGCCCCCTGAGAACTGGTGCAATGCATCGGAATTAATTGGTAACATGAGAAAGGGGTGGCATGAACAACTAGTGACCATAAACTAGAACCTGTTGTGATAGTTACTTGCCTCCCTAGTCAAGCATAGCCCACAATGATGACTGTTAGTTGCATATACTTTAAATAGCCCTTCTTAAACTTAGGATTGCATCCTGGGCTATGCTGAGCTCATAAACAGCACAATGGGGAAGGAAGACATGGGTAGTTCTAAATCACCTTTTCTAAGCCCCCAATCCTGAGGATAGTCAAAGGACAAAGCTGGCCACAGACACAATTTAGAGCAGCCATGAAACTGCTGTAAATCATGGCTGCTGGAAAGGTCTTCTAAGGACCATTCCACTGGACCATGATTGCCAGAGTATATTGTCCTTGACACACACACACACACAGTGTGCCCCCACCAGCCTTAAACCACTCCTACCCAAAAATTGGTGAGAAACAGGTGACAAAGCTCAATAGACTGGCTTTACTGCAGCCAAGGATTCCCCTTTGCTGGGGGAATCCTCAGATGCCTGCTTAAGACGGATCAGTGCAATGGGACTTTAAAGCGGATTATCTGACGTTTAGTTTTAGCTTCCTTGTAGAATTATGCCCTTCAAATAGTGTACATTCATAGCTGAACATGCGTAATAAAGGTGATTTATTTTGTGGGGGAGGAAGGTGACGGAGATGCCATAAACATACAACAGTTTACACATTTAGAGAGCAGATTGTCCAGTGTCCTTACAAATAACCTTCACTCAATGTGAGCAAACAAAAAATGGGGAAAATCTTTAAAAAGAAACCATTTCAATTTGGTTCAAAGTATTTGTTATTTGGGGAGAAATAACAGCAACTCAAAAGTGGCACTGTTATTGTGTTGGAATGAATATACAATCACACCTTGTGTGTGTGAAAAAGAGGAAAAGGAAATGAGTGAGGAGATGGCATTGACAGAAGAAGATACAATAAAAGAAGGAAGCAGAGCTAGGGTGGGTTGAGGATGTCAAATGAGGAGCTGGTAGCTTGTACAATGAGTACCAACAACACACTGTTGGTCATAAAGAGCCTTATATAGCACAGAAATGTTTTGCAGCATCTCCCAGCTCTGGGAGAACAAGTTCAGATTGTCTCTATAGAACAGGTGACTCTTTTTCATTGTTAAAGTAGATGGTAAATACATTTCTGTTCAGATTGTCCAATGTCTCCCTCTTTTAGTAACACTGTAGTAAGAGGAGTAAGTGCTGTGAGAACACAGCTTGTTTAAAAATAGGATATTCCTCAAGGCCCCAGTTCACCTGAACACTTTAAGCACATGCTTATAGTTAAGCATGTACTTTAGTGTTTTGCTGAATCAGGATGCAAGATTAAGGAGGCAGAGTTAAACAGAAGATGTAATGAGATATTGTAGTGTTGCTGTTTTGCTTTTTGTCATATTTAAGCAATTGTCAAAATCCTGAGGCATCAGTGAGCAATTGTTTAATCATTTTGATAATCCATTTTAGTTTCCCATTTAAGCCTTGATTCAGAAAAGCACTTAAGCATGGGTTTAAGGCCATTCCTATTCGGAAAAGCCCAGATAAATCCCAATTAGGTCAATGGGTATTAAGCACATACGTAAGTTCATGCTTTAATTTAAACACGTGCTTAAGTGCTGTCCTGAATACGGATGCTTACCTGAATCAGGCCCTAAAGTTGCCTAGATTCCTTGTTCCTAACAGAAAATTGTTTGCATATATTTAATTTGTTGCATATATTTAAAACATTGTTTTGATTATAACCAAAGAACTATGTTACTTCAAGTAACATTTTCCACAAATATAAAAACAAATTATGAACCAGTAAAAAAAAAAAAAAGGCTAAATAGCATATTATGTGTGTTGTATATGTGTGTGCTAGTCTTTCACCTGTGTTTTAGGTCTCTGAAGTGAAGTCCCTGGTCATCATCTCAAGGTTTATTTTCTAGTTTGCTTGACATGGTTCAACTTTTCTGTCTTACTTAACTGTCTCACTTTTTATAAAATAATGTTCCAGATTAAAAGCTCAGTCGTGCACTCCTTATTTATGCAGAACTTCAATTGTCATCATTGGGAAGGTTGTTTATAAACAAAGTGCTAGGTTGCCCCCACTGTGTCTTTATAGATATAATTTAAACCAAAAGGGGAAATTTGCAATATATTGTAAAGTACCTGGAATCGGAAGATTTATAATGAAAAAAAATTGTAAGGGTTATCTTATTTGGTGATTTAGGGAGTTGTACTGATACACTGATGTCTAAAGCAAATTAAGAGAATGCATTAGATTGCGCATTTGTACCTATTTCAGCATTATACTATCACGGTAGTGATGCCATATTTACTGCTGAAGACGCAATTTGAGTTTAAGCCCCTTCCCAAAAAAGTTACGCTCTGAGTTTAAATTTGTCATGGCTGTTCTCCTTTTTTCTCCTTTTCCCCACCCCTCCCCAAAATTTTTGGTTAAAATCCAGTAAGCTGCTTTTGAATTATAAAACCATGACAAAAGTAGTTTTCATGCTTTGAGATATCTAAATTCAAGAAAAGCATCCAAAAGGATTTTAAATATTGTATTTACATGTTCAAATTTGGCATGTACATATTTCTCAGTGAGAAGTGTGTGCTTGGCAAAGTGTGAAAAAATGGTTGTAATGTAGAAGTAATAAATAAGTGAATAGAGGTATATGTTCATTCTGTCACTTTCTAAACTATTTTTTTTTTTTAAATTAGGGAGAGGCAGAGTGCTGTTGGATTTTTTTATACATATATACTGTACGTATATGTGTGTGTATCTGGATCTGCACTTTGAATAAACACACATTTATTTGAGTTATTATACATTTAATTAAATGTATATAGTGCATTTATTTGAATGTGAACCCATACACATGGAAGAACATTGAAATCAATGCTTTAAATAAAAAGAAATTAAAGGCAAAAAAAGCACATTATGGCCAAGATTTTTATATAAACCATAGTTAGGAAATTATAAATTATGGTCCCTACAACAAACATAATTTAATCACCATGTATATACATATGATGACAGAAAAATAGTAAGAGAAAATACAACAGAGCCAAATTATGCTTGCTGTGGGATATGTAATTTTGAATTTCCTACTGTTAGTACATGTACAATTTCAACCATAATGTTGCATTAATCTTATTTGCATTTGATTTATATTAATTTTAGATTGTATTGTGCATGTTGAAATGCCATTTAGAGGATGAAGGAGGTATTATGCTAAAACATTAGCAGGCTTATGTTCCAATATTACTCATTACAATATTTTCCCATAAAAGATTTGTTAAGACCAATCTTATTTATATACAAATGTCCTTTTTTTGTCTCAGGGAGTTAACTACTTTATGTCCAAGGGTATACTGGATGATTCACCAAAGGAAATAGCTCAGTTTATATTTTGTACAAGAACACTAAATTGGAAGAAACTGAGGATCTATCTTGATGAAAGGTAATTTGAATCTGTAATGAGGGGAAAATGCTATATTCATTTTCAGTCTGTAACACCTTTCTGTAATCACTCTTCTTACGTGTACTAATCTAATGAAAAATAATCTTAATTAGAAAAATTTGAAGTAAAGAGCAAACACGGAGATTCAGCTAAAATATATTATTCCTAAAGCAGAACATTTACTCAGTTCTAGCATGTGTGTGTATGCACCACTGTATATAAGCATACTGTGTTTATCTAGTAAAGGTCAGATAGTGTACTTATTTCCACATTTTCAGTTCCAAGCTTAAGTTATATTTGTAACTAGAATGTCACCTTACATAGGCGATCTTTGTGCTGTCTAGCATTGGAACGTTACTAATATTTTGCTGTGTATATTTTTTCCTGTTTCTTAAGAATGAGATTCACCTTTCCTCCCCAAAGAATGCGTAACCAGGCTTTAAGCAAGACACTATGTTTGGACTGGGATGTGGGAATTGTAGATGTGCAAAAGAGTAGACCATAGGCTGGAATTCTGGATACTGATGCTCCACAGCCCCTACTTGGGATGTTTCAGCCACTGGATCAGTACATTGTGGATCTCTTGCCTCTCCCCTGGCTTGCTTCCAGATTTCCCTTGCACGCCGAGCCCTTTTGATATTCAGGGGATAGATGGAGCATGCACTCCCATGGAAACTAAGTGTTGTGGAGGGCCTGTATGCCGGCCCTATGCACCATGAGTGAATATCACCTTAGTTGAGCCTGGTTTTAACAGAATGCTGCCTTAACTGCTTGTTAATGTACATAGGCCCTGAAAGGCATATTGTATATTTATTCCTTTTACTGTGGTTTCCTTAGCTTTGTCAGGTATTGTTGCAGCCTCAATTTCCTCTGTACTCTGTGTGTGTGCAAATTTAGAATATTGCTTTATTATAATTTCTCTAAAGTATTAGGCTGAACTGTACACTACTGTGGTAGCAGTCTGAGGAACGTGTTTCCTGTTCTTGTTTTATCATTGTTGGATTTTTCCTTCATTTTCTCATGACAGAAAATACCTATAATTCAGATTCTAAGAAATCTTCATTTTAATTTCTGAAACCTTGTTTAATGTTTAAACAGTAGAAAGGAAATTTCTCTAATTTTTTTTTTTTTCAACCAGGAGAGATGTTTTGGATGACCTTGTGACACTGCACAACTTCAGAAATCAGTTCTTGCCAAATGCACTGAGAGAGTTTTTCAAACACATTCATGCCCCTGAGGAGCGTGGGGAGTATCTTGAGACTCTTATAACAAAGTTCTCACACAGATTCTGTGCTTGTAATCCTGATTTGATGAGAGAGCTTGGCCTTAGCCCTGGTAAGAAGAGAGGACTTCTATGCAGTGAATCAGTCTATATTTATCTACATATACTTTGGAAAATGTTACTTTTCATAGTGGGTTTAAATCAGGGTCTAATTAAATTTTTCTAAAAGTAGAAAGATTAGTCTTGGGAGAGGGTCAGGTCTGCGCATATTGTACACAATAAGCATACAAACTCCTCCCTGTCAGGAGCTACAGTAATACAGACAATAGTAATTTAAAAAAAACAAAAAAACTTTTGACTTACTGATTTTCCTCTTGTACATACCTGATAGGCAAACAACTTCCATGTACAAAAAGTGATTTTAAAAAATTGCTGTGTTGCATCTTTTCCCTTCTCCCTTGTCTGCCATTTATCTCTGTGGTCTTTATAGGTTCTGATCCTGTAAAGACTTGCACATAAGCTTAACTTTACACCCTGTGAATAATAATAAGCAAATAGGGTGAATTCCTGGCCTCATTGAAGTCAATGGGTATTTTGCCATTGACTTCAATGGGGACAGGATTTTACCCAGTGAGACTGCTCACATACTTAGTGTTTAGATGTGCATAGCATTTGCAGGATCAGGGCCTTAAAGTGAAATCTCTTCAGGGCAGGGATCTGTCTATCTTCATGTCTGTAAAGAATTTTGCACACTTTGGATACTGTATAAATATGAATACATTCATTGGTGTTTATTTAGCACTGCATTATCATTATAACTTTTTAATAAGAATAAATTGTTTTCAATGAGCTACTCATGTGAGTAAAGTTACTCATGTGCATATTTATTCAAGGAAGCCCTTAAGATTGTAAGATCCTTGAGCAGGGACTGATCATTTTAGTTGCCTGTAAAGTGCCATCCATACTTATGGTTCTGTAAACAATAACTTCATAATGTTCTCTTTTCTTTAGATGCAGTTTATGTACTATGCTACTCTTTGATTCTGCTTTCCATTGATCTTACCAGCCCTCATGTGAAGAACAAAATGTCAAAGAGAGAATTTATCCGAAACACACGACGTGCTGCTCAGAACATTAGTGAAGATTTTGTAGGGCACCTTTATGACAACATCTACCTTATTGGCCATGTGGCTGCCTAAAAGCACAATTTGCTAGGACTAAGAATTTGTAGTTTACAAAAACTAAAGCTACCCAAGGAGTTAATTATTTTGTAGATATGGGGGTTATATTAGTGCTGGTCATTCTAACCTCTGTATACAATCACAATGTGTGTTGTATGTACTACCTTTTTTAGCAATTTACCATGGGAACCGAAGGATTTTGCAGAATTTTTTCTTAATTTTGTTTATGTTTTGCACAAAGCAGTGCCATTAGTCTGACACAGCCATTTATGAATGTTAAACTGACATTACAATCTAAAGCTGACAAGATGGTGGATTTGTGCATTAGATTTGCTTGAAAACTTTAACCAGTTCCATTCTTTTTTAAAATACCATGTAATGTGTACATATTTAACTAAAGAGATTTATAATCATAATTATTTTATTGTAAAATATTTTAACTAAAGTTTTTCCTTTTCCTCTCTTAAAAATAGTCTTGTATTTCTTCCTTTTACATTGCAAACTTTGCTCTTGTTTTCATGATGTTGATTTTCTCAGATACCTGAGTTAAAGAGAAATGCTAGCCATGACACTCCATCAGGGTTTGTTCGAGGACACACCAAACATTTGTGGAGTGTTTAAACTATCATTTACTATTGCATTGGCTAACTTAAATTAATTGGCAGTCAGTTATTAAGTTAAAATGGGACCACAAACTCTGTTAGACAAATCCTGAAGACCTGTCTACATGAGGAATAGACTAGAAAAATTGACTTTTTAAAATTCAAGTTTGAAAGCAGCCTTAACACATAGCATAGATGCAGTTACAATTGTGTTAGCTCATTGTGTGATAAGGTTGGGCATGTCAAGACTAGCACATGATGGAGGTTAAGTATCATGTTGTTGCTAACCTTAACCTTACCTCGACCAGTTTTCCAATCTAGATATTCCATTGATGGAGAATTTGGGATAAACACAGCCAATGAACACAATTTGGAAGTTGTTAAATTGTGCCTATATGAGGTGATATATTAGAGTAATAGATTTCAAGGTCAGAAGGGACCATTATAATCGTCTAGTCTGACCTCCTGCACAACGCAGGCCACAGAATCTCACCCACCCACTCCTGTAATAAACCCCTAACCTATGTCTAAGCTATTGAAATCCTCAAATCATGGTTTAAAGACTTCAAGGTGCAGAGAATCCTCCAGCAAGTGACCCATGCCCCACGCTGCAGAGAAAGGCGAAAAAACCCCAGGGCCTCTGCCAATCTGCCTTGGAGGAAAATTCCTTCCTGACCCCAAATATGGCGATCAGCTAAAC
This sequence comes from Emys orbicularis, assembly GCF_028017835.1. Taxonomy (NCBI): domain Eukaryota; kingdom Metazoa; phylum Chordata; order Testudines; family Emydidae; genus Emys; species Emys orbicularis. Next base: position 76,022,505 of record NC_088687.1, on the reverse strand, counting down.
CCTGAGCATGTGGGCAAGACTCACCAGCCAGACACCCAGGAAAGAATTCTCTGTAGTAACTCAGATCCCACCCCATCTAATATCCCATCACAGGCCATTGGGCATATTTACCGCTAATAGCCTAATTTTGGCAATTAATTGATCTTTGACTATCCCATCATACCATCCCCTTATCAAGCTTAGTCTTGAAGCCAGATATGTCTTTTGCCCCCACTGCTCCCCTTGGAAAACTGTTCCAGAACTTCACTCCTCTGATGGTTAGAAACCTTCGTCTAATTTCAAGTCTAAACTTCCTGATGGCCAGTTTATATCCATTTGTTCTTGTGTCCACACTGGTACTGAGCTTAAATAATTCCTATCCCTCCCTGGTATTTATCCCTCTGATATATTTATAGAGAGCATTCATATTAGCTAACTCAGTTTCTAAAAGCACCTTTTTCCTAGTCTAGTGGTCATGTATGCGGGTTCTAATTGGTTCTGGACTCAGGAATATAGTTTCAATTATGTACTACCTTACAATTTAAAGGGTACTTTTAGCTTTGCAGCTTCCATTACAATGAATGGGGAACTGTATGGCTGTTAGCCAAGTAACTCTCAATACTGCATTTCTCTGTATTATGCATGAGGTTTACTTGTTCCTTAATTTTCTTTCTGGATGATGTGTATTTAGATACGTGTATAGTCACATCACTGCAGTATCTGTCTGTGTTAGTCATTTAATGAATTTATCCTGGGGTCCCCTGTGAGATCTGTAAGTATTTTTATTTCCATTTTACAGATGAGGTCACACAGGAAGCCCATGATAGAGCTAGGAATTGAATTCAGATTTCCTGAGGTCTAGTCAACTGCCTTAACCACAGTGCCACTTTCTTTAGGTGCTGTCAAGCTGCATACGGGCTACTTAAACTAAAATAAAGATAGTTCTGCCATTGGTGAATGCAGTTTTTAGTGCCTATAGTATTTCCAATATCTCTCATCCACATACAAAAATGCACCCAGATATTGCGGGTGTGGTTCAAGTACAGTACCTCAAAACAGGTCTTCACTTCAGCTGTACTTATGCATCCTACACCAGAGAGGACAAGACACACTGGTATTGCAGATGGTCTTTCCACCTGAGTTCTACAGTACTGCTCTATTCTACACATGACTACTTTTCTCTGTATGCTAGGTCCATTAGCACATCCTCTTTCAGAAGACCTAAGAGTAGATGCAGCAATGACAGGTTAATCTCAACTCTTCTAAGAAACCTCACAAACAGGGAGTACATGCTGAATTGAATTAATTTTTTTATTTTATTGTGAAGAATAAGAGCTTTTACAGTTACTTTTTAGTTATAAAAATCATAACATTGAACACGGCTGTAGCTACTGGTCTTGTAAGAAACTAAAACAATTTAGAAAACATTAACACCCTAACCTTTACAAACCTGCAGAGAGTATAAACACACACACATGCTCTTTAAAGTGGCCTTTGGTCAGAGATGCAGAGAGGAAGTTCCTAGGCATTATTTCCCAGGTGTTAGGCACTTGAAAGAGAAAATAGGAGGAACAGCAGTGAATTTTGAAGTTACAGATAACTTCATCAGGCAAAGCTTTCTTCCCACCGCCACAAATAAATTGTAGGGCCTGATTCTCCACTCACTGGTAACACTTCTGCTGTCAATGGAATTGCTCCTGACTCACACAGAGAAGAGAATTTGTCTCTAAATCTCTTGATTTACACTTGTCTTATATTCCAGCTTCCTTGCCCGAGTAAAATTGCTATCTCAGGTATTACTGGGAGTAACAGGCTGGGCAGAAGAGATCGTCTCTCTGTGGATTCTGTTGGCCCTTCAAAAGCCTGGAGTACTTCACCCACATATGGCACTGCTTGTGAAAGTAATCCTGAGGGCTGCAGTTGAATGGGGAGAGGGGTGAGAATATGTCCTATCTGCTCTCTGCCATCATACCTCCCCCGCAAGCTGTGTGAGGACACAGTCCCTCATAATGCAGAGTTCCATAGGCAGGACAGAACCAACTGTCCCTTTTTTTCACCCACTCCCAATGCACTCCTAACTGTGTCTCTTTACTATCTCTCCCTCCCTCCCCCAATCCTCAGACTCTGAGGCTCAGAGGATGTTTCACCTCTCCACTCCATTAACTTTCCTACACACTTAATTTAACATTGTGTGGGGGTCAATGATGAAATTCTATCCATGGACTACTGGGAGTTGGTGCACAGGTGTAGCATAAAGGCTCAAGTAGCCAATCAGAATGTGACTATAGATAAACTAACGTTTTCAAAAATGGCCACAGTTCTTGGGTGTCAGCTTCTTCATATCTGATTTGAAATAGCTTGGGCCTGATTTTCAAAGGGCCTGAGCATGCACAGCTCCCATTGACTTTGGCTGGAATTTTGGGTTCTGACTGCCTCTGAAAATCAAGCCCTCCAACTTTGAACACCCAAAAACAGAGACACTGAGAATTAGAATATGTCTTTGCTGCACAGTAGCCCGGGTGATCAGCACCTGGGTGTAAGCAGCCACATTGCAAAGACCTACTCAAGTTATGGTGGCCTGGATGCAAAAAAAGAAATTAGACACCTAGGCCTGGTCTACACTATGAGTTTAGTTCGAATTTAGCAGTGTTAAATCAAATTACCCCTTCACCCGTCCACACAACGAAGCCATTTACTTCGACATAAAGGGCTCTTAAAATCGATTTCTGTACTCCTCCTCGATGAGGGGAGTAGCGCCGAAATCGATATTGCCATTTTGAATTAGGGTTAGTGTGGCCGCAATCCGACAGTATTGGCCTCCGGGAGCTATCCCACAGTGCACCATTGTGACCGCTCTGGACAGCAATCTGAACTCGGTTGCACTGGCCAGGTAAACAGGAAAAGCCCCGCAAACTTTTGAATTTCATTTCCTGTTTGTCCAGCGTGGAGAGCACAGGTGACCACGCAGAGCTCATCAGCACAGGTAACCATGCAGTCCGAGAATCGAAAAAGAGCACCAGAAGGGACTGTACGGGAGGTACTGGATCTGATCGCTATATGGGGAGAGGATTCCGTGCTAGCAGAACTACATTCCAAAAGACGAAATGCCAAAACATTTGAAAAAATCTCCAAGGGCATGATGGAGAGAGGCCACAATAGGGACTCAGATCAGTGCCACGTGAAAGTTAAGGAGCTCAGACAAGCCTACCAGAAAACCAAAGAAACAAACGGAAGGTCCGGGGCAGAGCCGCAGACATGCCGCTTCTATGCTGAGCTGCATACAATTCTAGGGGGGGCCACCACCACTACCCCACCCCTGACCGTGGAGTCCGAGGAGGGGATAATCTCAGCCATGCCTGAGGATTCTGCGGATGGGGAAGAGGAGGAGGAGGACGACAACGAGCTTGCGGAGAACACACAGAACTCCATTCTCCCCAACAGCCAGGATCTTTTTCTCAGCCTGACTGAAGTACCCTCCCAACCCTCCTAGGGGATTATCTCAGACCATGAAGGGACCTCTGGTGAGTTACCTTTGTAAATATAAAACATGGTTTAAAAGCAAGCTTTTTTTAATGATTAATTTGCCTTGAGGGCTTGGGATGCATTCGCGGCCAGTACAGCTACTGGAAAAGTCTGTTAACATGTCTGGGGATGGAGCCTAAATCCTCCAGGGACATCTCCATGAAGCTCTCCTGGAGGTACTCCAAAAGCCTTTCCAGAAGGTTTGTGGGCAGTGCAGCCTTATTCCGTCCTCCAGGGTAGGACACTTGACCACGCCATGCTAGTAGCAAGTAATCTGGTATCATTGCATGACAAAGCCTGGCAGCGTATGGTCCCGGTGTTTGCTGGCATTCAAGCAACATCCGTTCTTTATCTCACTGTGTTATCCTCAGGAGAGTGATATCGTTCATGGTAACCTGGCTGAAATACAGGAATTTAATTAAGGGGACAGAAATGGCCTTTCCTACTGGGCTGTTTGCCTGTGGCTGAAAATAAATCCTTCCCTGCAGCTAGCCAAGTGGGACGGGGGGATTGGCGCTGAGCTTTTCGCATTTGGCTAGCAGGGATCTTCCCTGATACCAGCCACGCGGTGGGGGGAGGGGTAAAGCGATCATCCCAGAGAATTGGATGGGGGGGGGGTTAGTTTGGTTTCTGCTGCTGCACGTTAACAGGAAAACCACAGCACTCAATGGGCTTTGCATGGTATGTGGGAAAGGAGGGTGCTGCTTTTCTGAAGGCTGCAGAAGCTGAAAGACAATGGCTTACCATGGCCGCATGCAAGCCGAATTCTGTTGCCCGGACCTGCGTCTGTGATCTCTAACACCAAAGCCGCAGGCACTCAATATTAAGATGCAAAATGTGACCTTGTACTGAAATCACATGTGAATAGTGTTGTTCACCATGAAAGAGTATAAGCATTGTTCTGTAAAATGTATCTTTTTAAATACTTCTCTCCCTTTTTTCCCTCCCTCCCGCAGCTGCAAATTTTTCAAGCCTCCCTCCTCCGTCCCAAAGGCTATCTCAGATAAGGTGGCGGGAAAAAAGGACGCGAGACTAAATGTTCTCTGAAATCATGGAATCGACCCGCAATGAAAGAACTCATCAGAATGAGTGGAAGGATGCAGTGTCAAAGTACAGGAAAGATGCCAGTGAACGTGAGGACAGGAGGAACCAACATGAGGACAGAAGGGACCAACGTGAGGACAGGAGAGACGCTCGAGATGAGAGGTGACGGGACGCAACGCTGCTGCTGCTGTGTGAGCAAACAGACATGCTCAGGCGTCTGGTGGAGCTTCAGGAACGGCAGCAGGATCACAGAGTGCCACTGCAGCCCTTGTATAACTGCCCTCCCCCCTCACCATGTTCTATAGCCTCCTCACCCAGACATGTAAGAACACGGGGGGGGGGGAGGGGGAGGCTCCATGCACACTCCCACTCCACCCCAGTGGACAGCCCAACCAAAAGGCTGTCATTATATTGAACTTTTTTAGTGGCCTTTTCCTTCCCTCCTATCCTCCTCCCAAACCCCCCCGGGCTACCTTGTCAGTTCTCTCCCTCTTTTTATAATCAATTAATAAAGAATAAATGATTTTTAAACTATAGTGACTTTATTTCCTTTGCAAGCAAGCTGGGATCGAAGGGGGAGGGTGGGTTGCTTACAGAGAACGAGTCAATCAAGGAGGCGGGTTTTCATCAAGGAGAAACAAACAGAACTTTCACACCATAGCCTGGCCAGTCATGAAACTGGTTTTCAAAGCTTCTCTGATGTGCAGCGCTTCCTGGTGTGCTCTTCTAATCGCCCTGGTGTCTGGCTGCGCGTAATCAGCGGCCAGGCGATTTGCCTCAGCCTCCCACCCCACCATAAAGGCCTCCCCCTTACTCTCACAGAGATTGTGGAGCACACAGCAAGCAGCAATAACAATGGGAATATTGGTTTGGCTGAGGTCTGAGCGAGTCAGTAACGTGCACCAGCGACCCTTTAAATGTCCAACTGCACATTCTACCACCATTCTGCACTTGCTCAGCCTGTAGTTGAACAGCTCCTGACTACTGTCCAGGCTGCCTGCGTATGGCTTCATGGCATTGGCTGGGGTAGGCTGGGTCCTCAAGGAAAGCTATAGGCATTTCAACATTCCCAACGGCTATTTTCTGGTCTGGGAAGTAAATCCCTTGCTGCAGCCATTTAAACAGAGTAGTATTCCTGAAGACACGAGCGTCATGAACCCTTCCTGGCCATCCCATGTTGATGTTGGTGAAACATCCCTTGTGATCCACCAGTGCTTGCAGCACCATTGAAAAGTACCCCTTGCGGTTTATGTACTGGCTGCCCTGGTGCTCCGGTGCCAAGATAGGGATATGGGTTCCATCTATTGCCCCACCACAGTTAGGGAATCCCATTGCAGCAAAGCCATCCACTATGACTTGCACATTTCCCAGAGTCACTACCTTTGGTAGCAGCAGCTTAGTGCTTGCTTTGGCTACTTGCATCACAGCAGCCCCCACAGTAGATTTACCCACTCCAAATTGATTCCCGACTGACCGGTAGCTGTCTGGCACTGCAAACTTCCACAGGGCTATCGCCACTTGCTTCTCAACTGTGAGGGCTGCTCTCATCTTGGTATTCTGGCGCTTCAGGGCAGGGGAAAGCAAGTCACAAAGTTCCATGAAAGTGCCCTTACGCATGCGAAAGTTTCGCAGCCACTGGGAATCGTCCCACACCTGCAACACTATGCGGTCCCACCAGTCTTTGCTTGTTTCCTGGGCCCAAAATTGGCGTTCCATGGCTAGAACCTGCCCCATTAACAGCATGATCGCCAAAGCGCCGGGGCCCGCGGTTTGAGAGAATTCTGTGTCCATGTCCATGTCCTCATCATTCTCGTTGCCGCGCTGCAGTCACAGCCTCCTCCTCGCCTGGTTTTTCAGGTCCTGGTTCAGCATAAACTGCACGATAATGCGCGAGGTGTTTACAATGTTCATGACTGCTGTCTTGAGCTGAGCAGGCTCCATGCTATGGTATGGCGTCTGCACAGTTCACCCTGGAAAAAAGGTGCAAAACAGTTGTCTGCCGTTGCTTTCATGGACGGAGGGGTGAGACTGTACCCAGAACCACCAGCGACAATGTTTTTTGCCCCATCAGGCATTGAGATCTCAACCCAGAATTCCAATGGGCGGGGGAGACTGCGGGAACTATGGGATAGCTATGAGATAGCTACCCACAGTGCAACGCTCTGGAAGTCGACGCTAGTCTTGGTACATGGACGCACACCGCCGAATTAATGTGCTTAGTGTGGCCGCATGCACTCGACTTTATACAATCTGTTGCCCAAAATCGAATTCTGTAAATTCGGAGTAATCCCGTAGTGTAGACATACCCCTAGAAAAATCACAGGAACACTGCAATCCACAAAGCCAGCACACAAGCACAGTGCCACCCAAACTTGCCCCTGGGAGATGCTGGTGAGAAGGGAGTATCCTACACCCTTCCCCACTCTGGGATGTAGGTGCCTAAGGCTTGGTCTACACTGCGGGGGGAAGAGGGGATCGATCTAAGTTATGCAACTTCAGCTACGTGAATAACGTAGCTGAAGTCAACGTACTTAGATCTACTTACCACGATGTCTTCATTGTGGTAAGTCGACTGCTGACACTCCCCGTCGACTCCGCCTACGCTTCTCGCTCCGGTGGAGTACCAGAGTCGATGGGAGAGCACTCGGCGGTCGATTTATCGCATCTTCACTAGAAGTGATGAATCGACCCCCGCTGGATCGATCGCTCCAGAAGTAAGTGTAGACATGCCCTGAGTCTGGGCTGCAGGGAGATGTCTATTGCTGCTAGTGATCCATGAACTGGGGAAAGATAGGTGTTCCACTGCCTGAGTCATGTTGGCCTGATCTGGTAGGCATGCTCAGAGGCTGCCTACTTTCATAAAACTGGGGAGGTGGAGGACTTCCCTTATAACCTTTACCCTAGTGGCTAGGGTACTCACACAGGATGTGAGAGCTCCCTGGGTCAAGTCCCCCTCCTGCCTAATGAAGCAAAGAGCTTTGAACAGGGATCTGCTACCTCTCAGGTGAGTGCCCTAACCACTGGGCTATAGAGTTATTTTAACTCTTTCTCTGGTCCAAGTAATAATCACTCCGTTGTTTAAAAAGTGGAACAACTTCAACAGGAGAAACTGAAGGAGTCCCACATCAGAATATCCCATTGCCCAAAAGGTAGCACACTCATCTGAGAGGTGGCAGGCCTAGGACCAGATGCCTAGAGGTAGCAACATAGGCACTTTGGGAACTTTTATTGCAGAAACTTAAGCACTGAGTTTAAGTACTTACAGAGTTAGGTGGCAGCTGAATATGAGTTTTGTGGAATCCACCCTGTGTCTTCCCTGGTCCTGTGACTCCCACATGAGTAGCACTAGGATTTCTGGGGCATATCCAATGGTTCTTTGTGATGCAGTAAGTCACTCTATAGTTCTTTCCCCATGAATTGTGGGAGAACTTGTCTGTTTTTCTGGGTTTATAGGAGGAATTGTGGAAGGGATTGGAGGACTAGCAGCACCAGATTTAGTCTTCATCTTCACTGCAAATAACCCACTCTTCTTCTTCTAGTGATGTCTCAATGGGTGCTCCACTGGAGATCTTCACCAGCAGTGCCTGTCGGACCACGCATGCGCACCTCCCCTCTCTCGCGTTGCACACAGTATGTATTTATAGCTTTGTGTGGTCTGACCGCTCCCAATTCCTTCTCTACTGCCTTTGGTCTGGGACGGAATCCACTAGCAGAGCCTACTTCTCCTATTCCCTCATAGACAGTGCCTTACCTTTTTTTTCCCTTTTCTTCTTCTTTCTCCTTCTATTTAAAAAAAAAGTTTTTGTTTTAACTTTATCTTTGCAGTTCTTCTCATAGCTTAGGTTTCCATTTTTCCCACTTCCTGTCCTTCCCAACTGGGAAGCCTTTTCTCTTCACCCTTATGCCTGGCTCTCCTGGGTTTAAGAGGTGTGTTTCATGCGGGGCCACCTTCTCAATAACAGATGGCCACCTGCAGTGTGTCTGGGAGAGGCACACATCCCACAAAAGTGTTCCCACTGCCTCGGCCTGAAACCCAGAGCCAGAAATGACAGGGACATTAGATTGAAACTGCTCCTCATGCTACGTCCAGCATCAGACCTTGGTCCAGATTCTTCCCCAAAGATACCCTCACACTCTGCCAGGTCGTCTGCTCCCCCCCCCCCCCATACCCTGTGAAGCGAAAGCCATCTTATGATCACGTGGATGACAAGAAATGGGCTTCCTCCTCCTCACACTCTGAGGCACAGCCCATCAGAACATCCCTGGCTGGGTCAGTGGCTTCAACCTCATCCAACAGGGGACATAGCTCCAGGATTCATTTGAGTATACTGGCTCAAATAAATGGTCTAAAGATCCTATCTGGGCAGACCTTCAGCTCTCAGCACCGTTCCCCAGCTGTCATAACTATAAAGGGTAGGGTAACAGCCCTCCTGTGTACAATACTATAAAATCCCTCCTGGCCAGAGACACCAAAATCCTTTTACCTGTAAAGGGTTAAGAAGCTCAGGTAACCTGGCTGACACCTGACCCAAAGGACCAATAAGGGGACAAGATACTTTCAAATTTTGGTGGGGGGAAGGCTTTTGTTTGTGCTCTTTGTTTTGGGCGTTGTTCGCTCTTGGGACTAAGAGAGACCAGACATCAATCCATGCTCTCCAAATCTTTCTGAACAAGTCTCCTATTTCAAACTTGTAAATAACAGGCAAGGCATGTTATCTTTGTTTTCTCAACTTGTAAATGTTCCTTTTGCTAGAGGGTTTACCTCTGTTTGCTGTAACTTTGAACCTAAGGCTAGAGGGGGTTCCTCTGGGCTCTTTGAATCTGATTACCCTGTAAAGTTATTTTCCATCCTGATTTTACAGAGATGATTTTTACTTTTCTTTCTTTAATTAAAAGCCTTCTTTTTAAGAACCTGATTGATTTTTCCTTGTTTTAAGATCCAAGGGTTTGGATCGGTGTTCACCAGGAAATAGGTGGAGAATTCTGTCAAGGCTACCCCAGGGAAGGATTATAGTACTTGGGAGGGAGATATTCTGGGGGGGGGAGGTAGACAGAGTTTCCCAAATAACTCATAAATAATTTGGGTGGTGGCAGCAAAACCAGATCTAAGCTGGTAGTTAAGCTTAGAGGTTCTCATGCAGGTCCCCACATCTGTACCCTAAAGTTCAGAGTGGGGAAGGAACCTTGACACCAGCTCTGGGCACCAAGGCAGCCCACGTGCAGGAGCTATGGCACCAACACCATTTCTGGCACCGATGAAGCCGTTGACACAGAGTAAGACCTCAGCACCATCAAAATCATCAGCACCGACCAAGTCACCAGCAATGACCGACTCATCGACGCTGAAATCTTCGGCACCAGCCAAGTCTTCGGTATGGCCAAGTCTTTGGCATCATCTTCTGAAATTTCAGGGACATAAACTCTCTCTTCGGCACTGTGTATTACAACAGCACCAGTGATGCTCCTTCCCCTTCTACAAGACTTCAGATACCCTAAAGACCTGCTGGTATCTGACACTCCCGAGTCTCTGCTTCTTCAGTGGGGGGTCCCCGCACTTCTACCCACCTCTCCAGACTCACGACATTCCTCCCTCTCTCTGCTGAGGATGGCATCTCCCTTTCCCAGTGAGGAGGAGGAAGAAGAGGAGGACAAGGGCCGCATTGTTCCCTTGACTACTGGACAAATTGCACCGGCTTATCCTCACTATATGCAGACTACCTCTGGCCCCCAATCCTGGCAGGGACCACTGTGGATGCAGCCACATGTGCCACTCCCACCAAACTGGCCATAGTGGGACCCTTGGGCCATGTACAGGACACAATTCAGGATTCCTCCCAGAAAGCAAAGCCAGAGACCTACACCTCTCCCTTCTCCATCGGTCTCTCACCATCAGGAAGTCGAACTGCCACCAGTACCAACTGAGGAGGAAGAGAAAGCTCCCCCAACTTTACATTTTTCCTCCTCACTTGACAAGGCAATTATGCCCCCACCCCCTACATCTGCTGATGACTTCAGACACTTTCAAGATCTATTCCATTGGATTGCAGACTCCCTACAGATGCCATTGGAGGAAGTCAAGGACCAGCAGCCTAAACTGCTAGAAATCCTCTGCTCATCATCTTCCTCAAAGATCGCACTACTGATCAATGAGACTCTTCTCAAACCTGCAAAGGTTCTGTGGCAGACCCCGGCTTCCATCCCTCTGACCTGAAAACGCACCAACAGAAAATATTATTTTCCAGCAAAGAATGCTGAATTTTTTTTCGCACCCCACCCCAAATTCTTTGGTGGTCAATGCAGTGCAAAAGAGGGGTGTAGGTACTAATCTCGAGCTAGCCATCCAGACAGAGCTTGGAAATGCCTCAACCTATTTGTATGCAAGACATACTCTTCAGCCACACTCCAATTTAGGATTTCAAATTATGAAGCTCTCATGGCCAAGTATAATTATCTGAACTACTCCAAATTGAAGAAACTTTGCCATGATCTACCAGAGACCAAAAAGGAGCAACTCCAGTCCTTGATATCGGAGGGACAACTCGTAGCCCATACAGCCCTACAAGCCTTGTTAGACTCTGAAGACATCACTGCTCAATTCATCGTGACTGCTGTGGTCATGAGGCGCGCATCCTGGCTCCACCTCTCAGGCTTTCCTAAGGAGGTACAAACCACAGTAGAGGACTTACCATTCAAAGGCCAGAAACTATTCTAGGAGCACACAGATAACTCTCTGCACTTCCTTAAAGACTCCCAAGCTACACTTCATGCGCTCAGGATATACACGCCAGCACCAAAGAAATGCTCAGGGAAGTAGCAGCTCAATCCGCGATCCCAAACTCAACAATACACCCCTCAACAGCACTACAACACCCAACACCATAGACAAAGGCCTCCGACTAAACATAGACGAGGAGCTACCGGCACCAACAAATTTGAAGGTGAGGTCGAGGCCCTGAGAAGTCTTCCCTTGTTCCAGTCATCCCTAGCATCTATGATGTTCCAACAGTTTGACAGCTGACTAACTATGTTTTTCCCAACTTGGAGACTCATCACCTCAGACAAGTGAGTTGGTGAAGGAAAGATACTCCATCCCCTTCCTGTCTATCTGTCCCTGCCACCACCCCTCTGCATTCCTCTTCGGGGACCCCTCTCACGAGTCCATTCTACGAGGAGAAATAAGTCAGCTTCTGTAACTGGGAGCCATAGAACAGGTCCCTCCCCAGCACAGAGGACAGGGTTTCTACTCCCACTATTTTCTGATTCAGAAAAAGTCCAGCAGCTGGTGTTCCATCCTAGACCTTCACAATCTAAACAAATTCATTGAACTGCAACATTTCAAGATGGTTACCCTCTCCACTATTATCCCAGCACTGCAACAGGGGGACTGGTTATCCACCCTCAACCTCCAAGATGCATACTTTCATATTTCCATTGTGACAGGGTCAGGCCAGATGGCTACAAGAGAGTGGTCGAAGGTAGATACATTAGTTCCAGGTCCCTTTTCCCTGGGTAAGATAACAGGGACTATTCCAGAACACTCAGGAACTTTCTAGAACTAATTAAAGCAGGCAGGCTAATTAGGAGAACTGTAGCCAATTGGGAAGCTGTTAGAATTAATTAAGGCTAATCAGGACACCTGGTTTAAAAAGGCTCTCACTCCAGTTAGTGAGGGGTGCGTAAGGAGCTGGGAGTGAGAGGATGTACTGCTGGAGGACTGAGGAGTACAAGCGTTAACAGACATCAGGAGGAAGGTCCTGTGGTGAGGACAAAGAAGCTGTTGGGAGGAGGCCATGGGAAAGTAGCCCAGGGAATTGTAGCTGTCGCACAGCTGTTCCAGAGGGCACTCTAGACAGCTGCAGTCCACAGGGCCCTGGGCTGGAACCCGGGGTAGAGGGTGGGCCCGGGTTCCTCCCAAACCTCCCAACTCCTGAACCAACACAGGAGGTTCCACCAGAGGGGAAGGTCTTTGGGCTGTTCCCTGACCCACATGGTTGATCAGCAGAAACTGCGGGGATTGGTCTTACTCTTTTTCCCCATACTGGCCAGTGATGAGGTTATCTGAGTGAACAGCAGATTTGAGCCATGAAAGTGGCCAAACTGAGGGCTACTGTGAATCTCTGAGGCTAGAAAAATCCGCCAATAAGCACGGGACCCACCAAGGTAGAGGAGGAACTTTATCACACCATACATTCTGCCCACAGACTATTTCTCCAGTTTGTCATGGGCACCAACCACTACCAGTAAAAAGTACTACCCTTGGACTATCCATAGCACCTTGGGTGTTCTCCAAGGTCCTCACAGTAGTCATGGCTTACCTAAGGAAACAAGATATCATCATTTTTCCATACTTGGACAACTGTTTCCTCAAGCCCCCATCCGAAATCAATGCTCTCCAAGCCGTCCACATAACAATGGACCTGTTCACAAAGCTAGGCCTCCTCATGAACCTAGAAAAGTCCACTCTAATGCCAGTACAACAGCTGGAATTCATCGATGCACAGTTTGATACCACACAAGACAGGGCCTTCCTACCACCTTACAGATTCTCCGCTATCACAGATCTGGTATCCGCCACACGGGTCTGCCCCCAGATCTCTGCACAAGCTTCTAGGCCACATGGCAGAGGCCATGTTTGTGATCAGGCATGCAAGACTGCATGTGTAATGTCTTCAAGCATGGCTCTGTACCATATACCTCCCCCCACAAAAACAGTATTCACAAACTTTTATCCATGCCGAGATGAATCAAGGACTCGCTGATGTGGTGGACACAGCCCAGCAATGTCTGTGTTGGAGATCCTTTTCTGCAGCCATCAGTGACTATGATCCTAACCACTAATGCCTCCCTGATCGGTTGGGGAGCACATCTACACAAACACACAGTGCAGGATCATGCATCGAATCCACAATGCAGGTGCAGTGCAGAGTTGTCTATTGAATCCACCTTACACATCAACCTCCTAGAGCTACAAGCGGTCCACAATGCCTGCTGACATTTCCTACCTCTTCTCAAACATCATACCATAAGAGTGATGACTCACAATCTTGCCTGCATGTATTACACCAACAGGCAGGCCAGAGCAAGGTCCCACTCTTTATGCTTGGAGGTAATCAAACTGTGGAACTGGTATATCGAGAACAACATCTCCATGTCAGTCGCATACCTCCCGGGACACCAGAACACCATTTCAGATGCACTGAGCAGGACATTCTCACTCAATCACCAGTGGGAGCTGGATATGCAAGCACTTCAACCCATATTCAACCGATGGGGCCTTCCCACCATAGAGCTCTTTGCCACTCAACACAATTCCAGTTGCCCTCAATTCTGCTCCAGAGTGGGACTGGGATGCAGATCGCTGGAACACACCACTCCTTTATGCCTTTCCCCTTCTAGTCTGAGTACTTCACAAAATACAGGATGACTGAGGTCGTGTCATACGAATAGCTCCAATATGACCACAACAGGTCTGGTATACTTATCTTCTACCCATGATGGTATGCCGACTGATCTCTCTCCACCTAACACCATGGCTCCTCTCACAGGACATAGGATACATTCTCCATCCCAATCCACAGATGTTTCACCTCAAAGCTTGGCTCCTCCATGGTTCTGGGGCCTGGAAATAACCTGCTCAGACACAGTCAAAAAGATACTTTTGAATAACAGATGTGACACGACCAAAGTCACTTACATTTACAAATGGACTCGATTTCACTGCTGATGCAACTCATATCAGGTTGATACAGACACGCTCTGTTGCCACTTATTCTTGACTACATTCTACACCTCAAACAGTCAGAATTGGCCAATAGCTCTATTAGGGTACACTTGGTGACAATCACTACTTTTCACTCACCCACTGACTGCCACTCTGTCTTCACACACCCATTCATGAAGCGCTTCTTGAGGGGTATTCAAAATCTCTATCTCCATATACAAGACCTGACCCAAGCCTGGGACCCAGCCTAGTCCTACATTCTCTGACGAGGCCCCCTTTGAACCAATAGCAACCTGTTTTTACATCTACCTATCAATGAAAACAGCCTTTCTTGTCACAATCACCTCTGCTAGATGAGTGGGCGAAATCATGGCCCTCCTGGCATATCCACCATACACAGTGTTTTATAAAGGCAAAGTTACACTACACCCACACCCAAGATTCCTCCCTAAGGTCCAAACATCTTTTCATCTCAATCAACCAATACACCTCCCTTGCTTCCTTCCGAAGCCTCACAGTAATCAACAGGAGGCAGCTCTACACACCCTGGATGTGAGGTGTGCATTAGCCTTCTACTTGGACAGGACTAAACCCTTCTGGAAATTGCCATGAGTATTCCTCTCCACCACCAAAAGATCCAGAGGCAATACTATATCAAACAATGCCTCTCTAAATGGATCTCACAGTGTATATGTTTATCTTACGAACTCCACGATAGACAACCTTCTTCCTCAGTCAGAACACATTCCACATGATCATTATCTACCTCAATTGCCTTTCTTAATAATGTCCCCATTGATGACGTTTGTAAGGCTGTCACATGGACATCAACAGACACTTTCGCCTGGCACTACACTCTTACGCACATTCTCCATGGACATGCTATCCAATCGTCAGCAGTACATGTCGCTCCAAACCCCAGCCTTCCAACTAGGGGCACTGCTATATAGTTACCTACAGTGGAGGACCCACAGGGACACCACTCAAAGAAGGAGAGAGTTATCCACCCTGTGCAGGAACTGAGGTTCATCAAGATGTGTCCCCCTATGTGTGCTCCACTCCC
The DNA here is from genome assembly GCF_028017835.1 of Emys orbicularis. Taxonomy (NCBI): domain Eukaryota; kingdom Metazoa; phylum Chordata; order Testudines; family Emydidae; genus Emys; species Emys orbicularis. The sequence continues at coordinate 76,007,176 of NC_088687.1, read as the reverse complement.
TGCCCTCCTCCCCTCTGCTTTGAAGCTCTGCGGCAGAGAAGGAACTGGGGGCAGTTGGACCATACCGTGCTATATACACATCCCGCACACAGCGCGGGAGAGGGAAGGTGCACATGTGAAGTCCGTCAGGCACAGTTGGTGAAGATCTCTAATCCCAGGTGCAGGGGGTGCTGCCACACCTACAGTGGAGCACCCATAGGGGGACACATCTTAAAGAACCTCAGTTACTGCACAGGGTGAGTAACGCTTTCTTTAATCCATATGCCCAGTTCTGCCAGCTAGACCAGGTTGAAAGCATCACTAAATTTGAGTGAAAGTTCTGGTGTATGGATGGGGGGGAGGGGGGGATTCAGAGCAAGACCCAGGTCAGAGCCCTATAAAACATACTCTGAGAGACCACGTTTTAAATCTTTCACCATGGTGGCTTCAACCATACTCGAATGTGACACAAGCGCAACTGTTCTGCATACATCCAGATGAAACTAGTGTGTGTGTCAGTGTGGAATGTCGTGTACTTATTTCATTAAAGAATATGATGTACTGCACATGCTCAGTATGTCATCTTCAATCTCTTCTAATGTCTAAGTTTTTTTTTTTCAAAACCACTTGTTACTAACTTGCATAGCTACTATCCATCACTGAAGATCACAGATTTATGCCAAATTTGACATTCTAAAATAAAATGAAGCTGTCTGAGTTATAATGATGCAAAAAACCGAACATATTTTAAGTATAAAATAGGTCTATTTTGCGGTTGGGAATAGAAGTTGCCAGTCAAAACCAGTTCAATTTTCTTGAAACTTTAAAATAAAAATCAACCTTTCAGGTGAGACTAATTATAAAACAATATTGGCCCACACTGAAAATCACTGAGAAAATTGTCAACAATTTGATACTAAGCATTTAGAAGAATGAAATGCCCAACTCAGCAAATAAGCATCACTAACTCCTCTCTGTAATGTATGCACAATACATTTACATACACTATTTAATTTGTCAGCAAGAATTGTTATTTTCATAATGGTGGGGGTTTTTGTATCTAAGCTTGTCATTGTGGAATCTACTCCTTTTTATAAAGTGAACTATTTTACAAGAAGCAAATCTGAAACCATTTTCAATCCTTGGCAACATTGATGCACTATTGTCATTTAGAAAAGGCACAGAGTTACACAGCTGTAAGTATTTTAAAAATCAGATTTACTTCCCTTCTATTGAATTACTGTTGAAAATCAAAGTAAAGGTTTTTAATGTTTTTTTCTTTTAACATATTTCAAATAAGTATCAAAACTAATAAGCATTAAGGTTGATGACTAGCTTTCTGCTGTTGTAAAATCTTTTGCTCTAATCTCAAAAGCACTATTAAAATGGACAAAGGACAGACTTGAAGGATTTCCTGCATCTCCCATAGGCACGCTATGATTTCATTTTGGTTTAAAGAGCAATAATATACAAAAGTGTATGATCTATCTACAATCCTACAATAGTGATTTTATCAACTAAAATAAAAACCATTCTAAATCTTTTAATATAATTAAATCAGATGAAAATTGAAGATATATTTTATTAGTATAGAATATGCATGAGTAAAAGCATAATATATTTCAGCTAACATTAGTTGTGTAAAAAATCTCTTTCGTGTATTTGAAATGTACACATTTCTGTTACTACATCATTTTACAGTGTTTCCCAATACTGTTAATTGGTTTGTAATTTTCCTTTCTTACTCCTTCAAACTAAAAAGGGGAGATATAAAACCGTTACAAAGAAAATTTCCTACCCTTATGTGGAAGTTTTTCCATTTTTTTTTTTAAAGTAAATTTCCATATTTGCTTACTGTGATTCTGTGGAAATATTAACTAAACAAACAGGATCTGCTTTTCAGATGGGATGCTGCGCACCCATAATTCCCATTAAAATCAACAGGCCCTGAAGGAGCTCAGCATGTCTGACAATCAGCCCCACAGTTGTTTTTTTAATGTTAGAAATAATATTATTTCCTCTGTGTGTGTGTGTCAAATATATTTATTTAGAGAGCAACAAGGACAGGATATCGAATCTTTTCAGAGGGAATTTTCATTTGTAAAAGTTTAGCTTTCTTCTTGGCAGTGTTGGAGCAGAATGTTGGATTTAATTTAAAATGATTAATGAGATTTTGTCAGACTCCCTGCCTTTACCACCGCTGCAGTTTGTCAGCACAACAACCTGGGAAACCCGGACGCCACTCTGTCGCCCCAAACAGCTTTCCAGGAAAAAATAAACCTGAGTAACTAGTGCCAGGTACATGTCAATGGTATTGTCTTTCAGCTGTTGACAGTTTAACTCTAAGTAAAGGACATTTACACATTCTGAGGAAGTGAACATCATTCATTATTTAAATAGTCTGGTTTTGAAAATGGATACAACTATGCTCTTTTTTAAAATGTTTTCATAGCAGATGTTTAACTTACTTTTAACTATATAAAAAAAATCAGATCCCCAGAAATTAGATTTTAATTAAAAGGAAGGGTGAACAAGCTAATATGGTTCAAAAACTTGTTCAAATACATTTTTCTGGAGCAACCTGTTTCATTTCTGATTATAAATCGGAGAGTTTGAGCCTTACAACACCTAATTCACGTGAGTAGGTTATTGCAGCCAAAGGAACTACTGACCATAAGTCAAGTTTTGCCATATGAGGCCCTAAGTCAGGCAAATTTATACATGCCCACACATTGTGGTCAGAATCTATTTCATAATCCTGTAAAGATCACTTATGCAATAACCACATTAAAGAAAATGAGTAATTCATTGGGGGATGCTATTTTGTTTTTGTTCTGTTGTTTAAGAAAATTCTTTTTCTCACCTTCTGTGATTTGTATTTTATTCTGTTGTGCAGAAATTTTACTTTGCCCGCACAAAGCCTGCGTGTTTGGACTCTCTACGAATGAGATGTGAGGAGGCTAGGGAGGTAAAATTCATTCCACAGTCAGGGTTAGGGGCACCCACACAGCAGCCCCTCCTGGCCAGTTGCATGGGGCACTGAAACCATTAGATCTTTATGCGTATGCATCAACAGTTCCCCTTCCCCAACCCATCACAAAATCGACCTTCCGTTTTGACCTTGCAGAGACCAGTTCTCCCAGCCACTCAGCTGGCCAGTTTCCCCATGCAGCCCCATACGAGTCAGGCACGATGGAGGGCTTTGTGCTTGCCTTTTATACCATTGGTGAATCTGACCCTCCTATAATCAGAGAATGTCCTAAACAGCACAGTTATTGCAAAAAACACTTTTCATTGCAAGACTTACATTTGCATTCTACAGCTTGGATCATCTGTGTGACAAAGCAAAAACAAGGAAACCATCCAACTGCAAAACTGTTTCTCCTTTCATATATTCCTTGATGATGACTAAGACTTTCCATATGGTAACATGACATGTAAGCTCTTATTAATGGACTCCACTTAATTAAATGCATCTGTCATATTTGTAACTGGCAGGTGCCTTCCATTTCTCATGTGATGTGTCAATGAAAGACTTGTGTATAGGAAAAGTACTCCACACTAGAACTGAACAATAAAAGTTTTATTAGAAATATGATCAGAATTGACTAATTTCACTTTTACCAATAAGGTCTAAACAATTAATAAAATAGAGAACTTGTAGTTAATAATCTAACTCTTTTGGCAACTTCTGTTTCAACCATCCTTTTTATAAACCCATTAATATTATTTCTTAAGTGTTGACAATGTACTCAGTGCTATATAAGCCACAGTGTAATATTCACAGTACTTAAGACTTAATTTGAGGATTTAAATACCACACAGGCCTTGTACTGGCCCTCTAGATAGGAGTGAATTTCCTGAAAAGAACCTGAAATGCTTACAGTATAAAGGCTTGATCCTCTAAAGTGAGTCATGTTTAATGTTACTGAGGAGAATAAACATGGATCCTAAGAGACAAAATGGAGAAGACAGAATGTCCTGGAAAGCCTAGAAGAAAGATTAACTTTGAATTATAAGATTGTTTTGTTTGTCCACTTTTTATGGGCATCATGAAAGTAGTGAGCTTGAATATGGAGAGGGTAATGGCCTAGAATACACAACACATATATAACCTTAATCTTGCTCCTTTTAAAATACAAACTGTATTCTATATATTTTGTTGTTCATGCACTGAGTACAGAGCAATAAACATCATAAGAAATTAGAAATGTAAAATTATTTTACAATGAGTATTGGTAAGTTAAATTACAGTTATAAGATGTAGTTCTCCTTATCAAAGTCATACAAATAAATGTTGCAACCAGTGCATCTTTCTGTCTAATAACTTTAATAACCATAAAATTCACATAATTGTTGTTTTATACCAAGAATATCTAATTAAAATCATCCATGCAAGATTATTAATTGTATCTGTTTTAAAGGACTGTCCATTACTTTGTACAATACAGCAACATTGAAGCATCTCATGTAGAATTTGTGCTACTTTTGAGGATGAGTATGCTAACAAGTAGGAACTAAACTGAACAAAACCATGTTGTTTTTATGCTGCATAAAAAACCTACTCAAGTGAAATCCTGGCCCCACTGAAGTCAATTGCAAAACTACCATTGTCTGCAATGGGTTAGGATTATACACTCTGTGTTTGGAGTGAGTAAAAACTGATTAGTAACTTAAGAATTTGTCCCCCTGGCAGCATTCCTTTCATTGTTTGAAGATTGTTTCTTTTTTGCATACCATATAAGTAGATGAACATTGCTATAATCCCAGTAACTGTAGAACCAGACTTCTTGCACCCTCTGAAAAAACCCTTTTAACGGTGAGGGTGATTAACTCCTGGAACAAACTACCAAGGGAAGTAGTGGATTCTCCATTTCTTGATGTCTTCAGATCAATATTGGATGCTTTTCTGGAAGATCTGCCAAACCCAAGATATGTTTAAGTCACACATACAAGTTATTGGGCTCAATACAATGGTCACTGGGTGAAATTTTTAATGGCCTATACTCTGCAGGTCAAACTAGATCTAATGGTCCCTCTGGTCTTAAACTCAGTGAAACTATACAGACAGAACAGTGTATTGGCTGTGACCTTGTGTGACTGGGGCAGCACTCACTGAAAATGCCAAGGTCAGGGCAGGCTGCAAAAGGGAGAGCAGATAACCACTAGTTTTGGTAGTAATACTGAAGTTAAACTCACCAACCAGTCACAAACTGTGTTTCTGATCCCCCACACTGGTTATCGAGAGAATGAAAAAAGAAATCGCACAGCCCCCTTTATTGCATTCCAATTCTCTGGCTCCCAAACAGCACATGGGTCCAGTACAGTGAGAAGTTATTTAAAAACTCTGCTCACTATTCAAAATGTTCTTCTGACTCCAACGGGTTAGCCATGTTACCAGGTCAATATTAGTTTGGATCTTACCCAAAATACCATGCTGACAGCCAATCCTTTAGTATCTAAAATTAAGGTTTATTGTAAAGAAAAAAGAAAGAACTAGAAGAGAGTTGTTAAATGATAAAGCACTCAGATACATACAGAGACTTCAAAGTCCGTATATCAGGTTCTTAGCAGTATTGGTGAGTTTGCTGACTTGAAAATCTCTCTGGAATACATCCACAGCTTGGATGGGTCATTCAGTCCTTTGTTCAGAGCTTTGTTTGTAGAAAAGTCACTCCAGAGGTAAGAAACAGGAATGAATAAAAAATGGAAATGATGCAGCTGCCCTTTATATTCCTTTTGCCATGTGGCTTGTACTTCCTGTGTCCCAAACACAAGCTTCACAGCACATGGCATGGAAAAACCTTGGAGTCCCCTGTCCAGAGGCATGCCCCTTCAAGTCCTAATGACTGATAAGGTGTAACCCCTGGCTTCTTTCAATGGGTTCTTTGTACAGCTGATGACTCTTGATAGGCCATCCAGCAGGCTCAGTGCTGATGCCAATCTGTCTGGGGGTATCACCAAGAAACACAGCCCAAGTTTGGAAATATAGATATACTATGCATATATATAACTCATAATACAAAGGTGATACAAACATATAAACAAGATTAGCATATTTGGCCAATTATAACATTTTTCACAGATACCTTAGATGGTATATCTGGCATGATTCTTTGCAATTTTGTAATATTGATAATATTATAAAGCGCTTACATATTCTGTACAGTGTCACATTGGCCAATGTGAAAGAAAAAGTGAGTGATATCACGCTTAGAGCATCCAGCTTTGATAGGCACGCTCAGTTGATAACCCAATAACAAAAGCCAAAAGAACCCATATCTCACACGCATACTTTAGAGTTCTGGGCTATAAGACTGACCCTTCTTCTGATCAAAAGAAAGTTGATGCACATTCTCACAGGCAATCACAGTGGTGTTCTTTTGCATAAATTACCAGGCTTCCATATTTTATTCAGTAACAAGTCACCTGTAGGAATGTTGTGGGAATGTTGTGGCTCAAACAGAGCACTCCAATCAGCAGTATATCTGACCAGTATGACGCACACTCTGGCTGACAATCTGACTACCAGATGGTCTCTGAATGAATCTTTACAAAATAGAATCTTCAAGAGAGGTATTTGCCACCAGCCACATCATCAAGTGTTAGAGCTTCTGCTCGAGAACTTAAGTGGGGTAAAAATATGATTCCCCCCCCCTTACGCTGTGGAATATATCTAATATTCACCTTTCACACTTTTTTTTTTTTTACTCCCAAAAGTCCCATAGAAAATTTGACAGGACACGGCATAAATTATGATATATTCAGCATGGGCTTGAACAGTTTGTTTTCAAATCTCCTAGTCTTTCTGAAAGCGCCTCTGTTCTTGTTCCTAAAGGAAAGTCAGATCCTGCATCTGGATCTTAAATCTCTTCATAGCAGGTTTGGACTAGGTTTGTTAGCAGTCAAACTGTACACATTATCAGTACATGTTAATAACATATTGAAATCATGAAAGTCATCCATCAGATGTTTCCATGCTGCCAGATAGAAGCATTTTAAAGTTTGGGGAAATACCAGGGGAAATAACTTCAAGATCTTGGCCCATTTTTATCATTCTTGTCTATCTTTTATCTTTAATGAAGTAAGATCTCTCTCTCTACAATGGTGAAAGATACATGGCTTGCTACTCTTTTCCCACAATATATTAAAATTCCATTACTCTGAATTGTCACAAAGATACTTGTGGATAAGGACTATGTACTTCATTTTAGACACAAATTTATCTCCTTTGTACTCACATGCAGACTTAAGCCTTTTTATTCTCAACCACCGACAATTAGAATGCTGAATAGTGATGTGCTTTTATAAAGCATCCCTTATGTCAAAGCTATTAATTATTTCAAGAGTCTTCATCTACTATTTTAATTGCATCCTTCAATATGAGTTTTCATCCCACATTACGTCCCACAGCTGGGCCTCAGCAGAGTGAGACGAAGGATTTATTTTTATAGCAAAAGCTATGAAGATGCCATATAATCCATTGCTATGGTAAATATTATAGGAATCATCAACCAATTTTACAGCAACCAAGACTGGTAAATAATACATTGAACTCTGTCACACTACCTTATGTGATGCTGAGATGTAAAAAGAGTCTCACATATAGATTTTTGTGAGCAAAACAAAATGTTCATAGCCTCAATTCAGCATATTTTATTCACAGGAAAATATGCTCAACTTTCAGCATGTGAGTAATACTAACCTTATTCAGTAAAATCCTTAAGTATGTGATTAGATTTAAGCATGTGAATAACCCCATCCCTATTCAGTAAAGCACATACTTGGCTTTAAGCACCCGGTTAAGGCCCATTGAAGCCAATAAGACTCAAGTGTGACGTTGCACTCCATATGATTTTATGAAAATATGCTAATGAGTGTGAATATAATGCAACTGGAATATGCTTCATGCAAAAGGTCTCTTGTAAGGTATCATTACAAAGCTTATAATCTACTGAGTGTGGTCATCCTATTTGTATAAATATATCATTCTTGTATCTGAAACTAGAAATATGAAATATAACTCTGATGACCTATTGTAATTATGCAAATGTGGGCCATTAATGGTGGCTTGGAATCTTGATGGCTCCCATCAACTAGGACAATTGGTTGTAAATGGCTCTGTTTACTTGCAAGCCTTCCTGTGAGTCAGGCCAGGAAGAATGAAGGCTTGGGGTCTCACAGGACATGTGATCATGTCACCTGGTACTGGAATCCATCTTAAACCTGGTGCTTTTCCATTTAGAAGGAGGGGTGAGGACCCAGAGAGACAAAAGATTCCCGCCTTGTGCCAAAGCTATATATATATATATATATGTTCTAGAACAGAACAAAGAGAGTTCCAGTCATGAGAAATACCCTAGTTACCACCTGAGCTGGAGCTAACAAGAACTGTACCAGGGGAAAGGATTGGGCCCAGACTAGGAAAGAGTCCAGTCTGTGAAAGAAGCTTATTGGAACATCTCTGAGGGTGAGATTTTATCTGTAATCAGTTTCTTAAATGTATTAAGCTTAGACTTGCGTGTTTTGTTTTATTTTGCTTGGTAACTTACTTTGTTCTGTCTGTTATTACTTGAAACCACTTAAATCCTACTTTTTATACTTAATAACATCACTTTTGCTTATTAATTACCCAGAGTAAGTGATTAATACCTGGGGGAGCAAACAGCTGTGCATATCTCTCTATCAGTATTATAGAGAGCGGACAATTTATGAGTTTACCTTATATAAGCTTTGTACAGAGTAAAACGGATTCATTTGGGATTTGGATCCCATTGGGAGCTGGGTGTCTGGGTGCTGGAGACAGGAGCACTTCTTAAGCTGTTTTCAGTTAAGTCTGCAGCTTTAGGGAGCGTGGTTCAGATCCTGGGTCTGTGTTGGAGCAGACTGGCATGTCTGGCTCAACAAGGCAGGGTTCTGCAGGCCCAAACTGGCAGAGAAAAGGGGCTCAGAGGTAGTCTCAGCACACCAGGTGACAGTCCCAAGGGGGTTTCTGTGATTGAACCCGTCACATAAAGCATGTGATTAAGTGCTTTGCTGCAGCTGGGTTTATAGTGCCTATGCAAATTCCATTGAACTCAATGGGAGTTGAATCAGGCCCTCTGTGTTTTGTATTTCAAAAGGTGACCACAGAATACACATGAGAGTGATAGAACATTGATATATGTGATAGAAATGCCCATAAAATGAATTAAATAAAAATGAAATGAGAACAAATTGGACAAAGCCTATATACAGGGAATATGATCACAAAGAAATAGAGTTTGGACCAGTCTATGGACAGTAGCTTGTGTCCTTCTGGAGCTAGACCAAATTAACTGCTCTTAGAACCAAAGTTGTAGATGTAGGTCAGGGGTAGGCAACCTTTCAGAAGTGGTGTGCCGAGTCTTCATTTATTCACTCTAATTTAAGGTTTCGCATGCCAGTAATACATTTTAACATTTTTAGAAGGTCTCTTTCTATAAGTCTATAATATATAACTAAACTATTGTTGTATGTAAAGTAAATAAGGTTTTTAAAATGCTTAAGAAGTTTCATTTAAAACTAAATTAAAATGCAGAGCCCCCCGGACCAGTGGCCAGGACCTGGGCAGTGTGAGTGCCACTGAAAATCAGCTCGCGTGCCGCCTTCGGCACATGTGCCATAGGTTGCCTACCCCGATGTAGGTCATGATCCTGCAAGTAGTTCCATTTGGGTGAGTGCAAGGGTTCTTCTAGAATCTGGAACAGCTTGCAGGATGGGACTATACTTCTCTTTGCACTTTCCTCAAAGCTATTTATCACCATTCCCGTTTTACAGAAGGAGAAAGCTGTGGCACAGAGCAGTGACTGTATATTGTAATTTCTTCTAATTAATTCATAATTTTTTTGTAAGTTGTGTTGGGGTTTTTTCTTGGGTATTTTTGTTTTATTGTTTTACTTTTAGAGAATGATGGCAAAGAGTTTACTGGGAGTGTTTGATACCAATGGGCCAGGTATTTGCGTACAGCCAGAATGCATAGAACACAAGTCAGAATGTAGTGTGCAAAAGTAGCTTAAATCTCTCCTCTGCATTGCCCTAATATTGGTTCTGCTCTGTGCATGCTATTCCTACTGGGCTGGGTCACAGCAGCCTGAAGGCTCCTCTAATTTACGCCAGCCTTTAATTGCTAGGGAATGTCAAAAACACAGCCTAAGATCACTTTGGCGGGCCTATCCCTCATTTCTGCAGCAACATCCCCTTCCCCCTGCTAATCTGGGAATGGGGAGAATGTGTGGCATTCCAGCCCCTAAACTAGCTTTACACAACCATAGGCTCCCCCTTGCACTGGAGTGATCCTTCCTGGGGAGTACATGGGGGATTGATAGTGGTAGCATGGCACAAAAGTAGCCATAGTGCACTGGAGGTAAGGTCTTTTGGTTTTTATTTTGTTTAACATTTCCTGGGAATTTATCTGTGTTTATAAAAAATATTAAAAATGGATGAAAATCAGCAAAAACTGAAAATGAAAGAGCAACGGGCCGGGGGTTGATGGGTGTCTTCCACTCCGCAGTCTACATGGTTTTATAAAAACATGATAATAAGTGAATATAATGTAACTGGGATAGTTTTATAAAAAAATTGATAATAAGTGACTATAATGCAAATGGGATATGCTTTGTGCAAAAGGTCTCTTGTAAGGTATCATTACAAAGCTTATAATCTACTGAGTGTGATCATCCGATTTGTATAAATGTACCACTCTTGTATCTAAAACTAGAAATATAAAATGTAACTCTGAGGGCCTATTGTAATTATGTAAAGTGTGGGCCATTAATGATGGTTTGGAATCTTGATGACTCCCATTGTCTGCAGATGGCTATTTACCTGTGAGTCTCCCTGTATATGTGTGTGCTGGCAAGTGAGTAATGAAGTCTTGCAGTGACATGTGATCATGTCACCTGAACTGGAATCCATCTTTAACCTGGTGCTTTTCCAGTGAGGGGGGGTGGAAACCCAGAGGGACAAAGGGTTCCCGCCTTATGCAAAAGATATATAAAGGCGTGGAACAGAAGAGAGGAGAGAGGAGCCATCATGGAGAATCCCCTAGCTAACACCTAAGCTGGAACAAGAGCTGTACCAGGGGAAAGAATTGTGCCCAGGCCTGGAAGGTGTCCAGTCTGAGAAAAACTTACTGAAGCATCTCTGAGGGTGAGATTATCTGTATTTAGTTTGATTAGACATAGATTTGCGGATTTTATTTTATTTTGCTTGGTGACTTACTTTGTTCTGTCTGTTACTACTTGGAACTACTTAAATCCTACTGTCTGTATTTAATAAAATCACTTTTTATTTAGTAACTTACTCAGAGTATGTATTAATACCTGGGGGAGCAAACAACTGTGCATATCTCTCTATCAGTGTTATAGAGGGCGAACAATTTATGAGTTTACTCTGCATAAGCTTTATGCAGGGTAAAACGGATTTATCTGGGTTTAGACCCCATTGGGAGTTGGGCATCTGAGTGCTAAAGACAAGCACACTCCTGTGAGCTGTTTTTAGGTAAACTTGCAGCTTTGGGACAAGTGATTCAGACCCTGAGTCTTTGTTAGAGCAGACTGGAGTGTCTGGCTCAGCAAGACAGGGTGCTGGAGTCCTGAGCTGGCAGGGAAAACAGAAGCAGGGGTAGTCTTTGCACATTAGGTGGCAGCTCCCAAGGGGGTTTCTGTGATCCAACCCATCACAGCTCCCCCTTGCACTGGAGTGATCCTTCCTGGGGAGTACATGGGGGATTGATAGTGGTAGCATGGCACAAAAGTAGCCATAGTGCACTGGAGGTAAGGTCTTTTGGTTTTTATTTTGTTTAACATTTCCTGGGAATTTATCTGTGTTTATAAAAAATATTAAAAATGGATGAAAATCAGCAAAAACTGAAAATGAAGGAGCAACGGGCAGGGGGTTGATGGGTGTCTTCCACTCCCTGTAGTGGTCAGATAGTCTTGGCTCCTGGGATCTGGCTACTGGCCTATCTCATTCCCCGCTACACAGAAGAAATAGATGGGGCTGGGTTGAAGGGCTGGGGTCAAAAAGGAGCTCTGTCCAGCAGGGATAGCAGTTGGAAACAATCACCCACTTCCCTCACCACTGTGAGACAGGCAGGGAGCCCCTCTCAGCTGCCAGGACCCAGCCCACTGTTTGGCTTGCTCCCCCTCTGCACAGCAGCCAACATCAAGCGGAAGTTATTCTGCACTGTGCCATTCGGGTGAGGACTCTGCAAGGGAGGAGCCAGGTGCAGGGAGTTCCAGACAGTACTTGCAAAATTTGGGTTAAAAATGGATAAAACCCAAATACTTGCTTTTTCAAAACGGGAAATTTTCGTAGAAATGTGGTAAAGCTGAAAACAAAGGGCCTAAGGCTATGCCCAGTCTGTATTTGTTAGTCATGACTGGTTATATAAGTCACATGGTATTGTTTTTGGTCCTCAACTAGATACCCAGGAGGAGCCAAGAGGGTTTGAAGCCAGTGTGAATTTGAGACAGCGAATAAACACGATTAGAGAGACATTGTTAAACCTTTTCCTTTCTGGCCCACGCAGGCCTTCCCCAAGGCATCATTCCTATAAATATGAAACCACTGTAAGAGCAATTATCTGGATGCAGAATTTAACTTTCTGTCATCACATTCACACAAAGTAATTTTGTGAGGGGGTGTTCTCCAGAGCAAATACTAATGTGAGTTTAAAATGTCCTATGCCAAAGAGTTCAGGCATACATGTATAAAATTTGCTCTCTACAAGCATTCATGCAAGTAAAATTCAATTGCTCAAATATTGCAAAACTGAACACAAAAAGAATGAACAAGCCAAAACAAATTAATTTCTACATCTGAGCGCACAGTTTCAATTTTTGCTATTGATTACTCAATTTATTCCTTGTCCTATGCATGCCTCAGTGCACAGAAATTACAATGATGCACCCTATCTGTCCTCTATAAATATCTAAAAATAGAAATGCCTCAGCTCTTATTTCCTCTCCCTCACCACGCAGTGCTGTGTGCCTTTTTAGGTACTGTGCCTTGCTCCTTAAACAGCACCCCCTTTTCATGAATGCCAAGTAGCTTGCTCCCCTTCAAGTCCCTCTTCAGATCCCTACTAATCTGATTCTAATCTTTCCAGTGGCACTGTCCACTCCTTCTGGGGCACCTGATATGCACCAAAACATATATATATAAATGCTACAACACACAAGAAATCTTCAGAGGAACAACTTATGTAAACTGCTTTCCTTGTAAAATAATGCTTTCCCAAAAGCCGTATTCTCTTTGCCATATTCTCTATTTTTTCTTCCTACTCACCATAGTCAGCATTCATTATTTGATGTGATATCTGTCTAAATTATGCAGTAAGGTTCTGGGGAATGGAACTGGTGAATTTTTGGGCTTGTAGTTGTCATATCTTACTTAATGACCCTGGAAGCAGAAAATGGGATTCCTGTGATTTTAAAACTGGCATATTTAACTGGGGTGTATGTGTGTGAAAAATATACATGACCATGATCACACTGTAACAGGGAGCAAAGGGGTTACCATTTAGATCTCAAATCTTCAGATGTAGAAAGAGACTGAGGAAATTGGTTGACAATGCAGATGAGATTTAAAAAAAATAGAAGTGCATGTTGACATGGTTTTGCGGATTAGTTGTGATTACTATAATGGGAGTTAAGCAATTATTTTTTGAAGTAGTGTGTGACTTTTATGCAGTTTACAAGAGCAGAAATTGCATTCTGACAGTGTATGGGATTAGAGGTTCTTATTTGTGAATTGTACCTGTAGAGTCAAGAGGACAGATTCAGAAATGGTGGAACAGTGTGCAGTTTCATTGGCTTTAATGGAGTGGCAGACATTTACACCAGATCTGAATTTAGCCCAGGAACCCATTTCTCTGCACATTTTCATTTTTGTGTGATAGCAATACACTGTATAGAGTGCAATTTTATTGGTTGGATTTTATGATGCTAACATTACAGCCATTAAACATTACCTGGTGGTGATGTCACGACCATGAAATCTACCGTTATTCCTGCTAGCTCACATTGGGTGTGCCACTTGTTCTCTCGCTCATACTGCAGTGCAATTATTGAAGATCTTCAGAGAATATACAACTGGGAAACCAAGTAAAGAAAGTTTTAGTTACTTCAGGTAAGAGTAAACCAACTCGTGAATAGCACCTCCTCATGTACAGTATTTCTATTATTTAGCTCATACTGGGAGTAATATACATATAGGCCGGATCCTAAAATGGTTTAAATTAATAGGTCTGTTGACATCAGTGGAACTATGCTGATTTACACTAGCTGAAAATCTGGCCCTCTATTCTAACCCCAAATCAAAGTCCATTCTTTTCATATTTGGAGGGGGGAAATATTATCCCAGTGCTCTTGTGATGCCACAAACCTGTTACATTTTTTATGGTGTGAATTCTGTTTGGTAAACCAAGTCCTGATGCTGAAGTCCTTCCACAGACAAAACCTCTCATCGACTCCAAGAAGTGCACAAGTTTTCTCTAAGGCACATATATTTCTTTGCCATTGAATCTTCTCAATGGAAAAACAGAGCATTATATTTAGCAAGAACTGTAGCCATCAATTACAAATATGTTTCAAATTAAAGTAAAATTTACAGATGACTGAAATACAAAGACTCCTTTTCTGACTGGAATCTCCAGTAAACTTTGATCAGTTCTAGTGATATTATAAAGCATTTCACAATTCCCAGATTTAACGTTTTTCAGCAGTTTATTCTTGAATTCCTGTCTTCTCCAATACAAATATCACTGAGAATTAAGAGGCACAACTTGCTCAAATGTGCATGTGTATCCCTTAGCAGAGGGAAAATATTTACAGAAGACTGACTTCATAATAAAGTATTTTTATTTATTTATTTATTTGTACATCTTGCTGGTCTCTGGCTCTTTCTATATAGTGTTTCTTCTAGAAAGGTGTATAATTTTTGAGGGAAAAATTCTAACATTGTTAGAACTTTTAAATGGGTGGGCAGAATGACGCTTATGCCCCAGGCTATTTTAGGCTCTTAGGACAGGATATTTTAGGGTTGGTTTTTTTATGTAATGGGGTTTGTACTAATTTACAAATAAGTTACCTGTAGATATCTGAACTCCCAAAGAGAATCAAAAGGAGAGTTACATTGTTGCGGCTCATATTCCTCTGTAGGGTTTAGACAGAACAAAGCCTGCATCTTGGCAGGGGGGTTAGACTTGATGACCCTTGTGGTCTTCTCTAACCTATGAAGACACATAGAATATTGCTGACATGATGTGAATTTTACCTCCCTATCACACAGTACTATACCTTTAAGAGGAGAGGGTCTGTGCCAGTTATCTGCTGTAGCATCAGAGACATGAGAAGTTGCCATAAAGCAGAGTTAAGCAATGCAACCTTTGGAGATTTAAAGGGTGACCCAGAAAAAATTAATCATCCTATCCTTGCTCAAACTCTAAGCTTGGGAAGGGCATTTCCCGGAGAATAAAGAAGGAGGAACCCCTAAGTGAAGTGGGGAGGGTGCAGGACTTCTCGCTTTATATTTCACTCTTGTGGAGGGTCTTATGATCTTCCTAGGTGGTAAGGGCTGGGGCACTTTTTAAGCCATGTAAGTTGGAATAAATCCATTAACAATGAATGATTTCCAATACGCTTCTCCTCGGCAGCGCATCCATGTAGTTACACGTGCACGACTGTGGTCCTGATTCCCAGTTCAGAAGAAATCACAACAGCACCCACCTCCCCATCGCTGCTTCTCCTGTGCAGGGGAATCGTTCTTCTTAAGCGAAATGAGCTCCATTGCCGCCTGTTCCCCGGCTCCTCCTGTTCACTCCCTGCGCCGGCAAAATCCCCCATTTCCCATGCAAATCGGCGGGATCTGTACACTTTTCTCCCCGCGGAGTCCGGGCATGATGGAATCCTTTCCTATGTTCTTGTCGCTGACAAGTGCTGTAGCAGCTCAAGTCTCGGCAGCTTTTCAACTGATGTAAAGCGTTCATTGAATCCAATGGCAGTTTACACCAGCTGAGGATCTGCCCCGAAAATAATTAAAAGGAATCTAGCTGCGAAAGGCCACCCAAGAACTGGATCAGGTGGATTATTCGGTTGCCCAAGGAATGCAACGCAGGCTCTCAACACTCATAGAAAAAGAATGCACTCTTTCTATACAAGACACCGCATGAGAAAAGAGCCACCTTTCTTCATCTGTAAGGCAATAATGTCGGAAGAGAGAGAGATCTTGTCACCCCTTCGGACACAGAACCTTTGGACTGAAACTGTTCAGTTAAATTAGGAGAAAATTGCAAAGCAAAAAAACAAAAAACAAAAAAAACCCGAATGCGATTTGTGTGCAATGCTAATGATGGTGAAAGGACAAGGACATTACAATCATTGAGAGTAAGACAAGCTAAATTGAGATTTAGCGATCCCACTGAAGGCATCAGTCAAAATTGGTCTGAGATGCAAATCTGTTGGTTTCCTTCTCAGTGAAAGTGAAATTTAGTAATAATGAATTACTGGAACCATTTTCCTTTTCCAAGCAGACAGCTCACATTTATCTTCTCACTGCGATTAGGGGAAAGCCCTAGGAGCTGCTGTTTGATCTCAGATGTAAGCCACAAAAGAAGCCGTACAGCATAGTTGAGCAGTAAAAAATATTTTATCCCCGAAGATTATTCGGTAGATAAATTTCACATGTAAAGCCCATTTATTCTGTTTTTATCTCAGAACAAATGTAAGGACTCAACTTGTACCATTTAAGTGGCTGCAGATAGGGTAAATTATATTGCAATTATTGTCCCCCTCTGGTGATATTGATGATAACTTTTTGAAAACTCTCCCCCAAACTCCCTTGTGCTTTACCATTATTATGCGTTACTCTATTGAGCCAATCTGCAGAAGACATGAAATAACTTGCACGCCTCGGGGAAATAATTGACCTACTAGGCACCAGCGATGTAGATTTCACATTGTTTATTTGATTTGTGAAGGTATAAATTCAGATTGGATTAAAGAAAAACCAATCCCTCCCTGTGATCTAAGAGCCTGCTTAGATCCTTTGCAGGTCTAACTATTGTAAAACAACATCAGGTTTATGGTCATTTCGCCTGTGTCACCAGCACATAAATCACTGTCTGGGTTCCCGCCGCAGTAGGACAGCAGGGCAAACCGCTTCGGCACGGTTGGAGTTAACCGAACAGCAAACCAAGGCTACTAGCACCAGATTACTTGCCGCGCAGCCCATGCATTCTAGAGTCACTTCTGGTGCAGTTATCAGAGCCAATTACATCTCCCCTTTGTTTTCCTTGTGTAAATGAACGTGGTAATCTGGCGATGTCTCGAGTATTTATCTGTTTATTTGAAATGAGAATATATAAAATAAATCTGCATTTTTCTTCCATTCGGGTGGGTTGTTTGAAGTCTCCAGGTTAGGAATTTAGATAAGAGGAATCTCAGGCAAGCATAGCCAGATATCAGGGTGCCAGACACCAGATAACCTTACAAGTACCTCCCTCCCCACCCCAGGGGCTGCCTTCATTGGCAAGGGGAGAAAAAGTTCTTCACCTTCACAGAGCAGGAGGACAAGCTAGGGTCTCCGATTCGGGACAATCAAGAGTTAAAATCTCCACTATCAGATCGGGGGAGGGGGGATCCTCGTGATAAAAAAGAGAACCCAAAATACTGAGGTCTTCAAGAGACAATTTTGATTATTACAATTTCCCAGCGGTTACATACAAAAAGCAGGAAGGGCACCTTTGGGGTTCTGAAGAAGAAACATGTTATATATTGGGCCTTTTCCATATAAAGGACCAGAGCCTGTGATCCTTACTAAAGCAAAGCTTTCACTGAGACAACTAGGAACTTTGCGTGAGTAAGGACCAAGTAAAGACCGCATGATTTCATTCTTAGTTTGCTCCAATAAGGGGCCCAATAAGGTGAAACCCTTGCGCGCCCTAAAAAAACCCTATTAGAAATGCACGGTCCTTTATCCTGCTTAGCGCTGAGCCCCCCTTCTTCCAGATGAGAGTAGGCACTGGGGGGGGGGGGGGGGGAGAGGGCAATACGTTAGGTCCGGCTGCCCGAGAGTGTTAAATGAGCAAGAAATATAGGATCTTTTCACGTGGACTTTGTTAAAATAATTTGTTCCCACTAGGAGGAGGATTTGGCGATTAGAGTATAAATGGAAAGAACAAACAACTCTTTCTATGCTCACACTGATTGCAAGAGGAAAGCAGGGCAGGATTTTATTTTATATTTTTAAGAGGGGGGACCTTACGTTATTTTTTAAGACCAATTTGGGGGGGGGGGGAGGAGGCTCAACTGTCAGCCGTTTTCCAAACACCAGATTAATGCTGCCCAGAGCTTTGTCGTAATGTGACTTTACTGTTTTCAAGTGTGTTTTCCAACCTGTAATCGTTTGTTTGTTATGTCTCGGCACAGAACAATGAAACCAAAATAGGAAGGGGGTGCACTGGGGATTTTTTATTTAGGTATGTATTTATTTTTGCAAAGCAAAACCACATTTTTCATTTTTAACACAGCAATAATCCTAAAGGGCAAGGGGGACATTTAAAAGCAGCAGATAGTTTCCCCCTTAATTTGATTACAGACCATTTCGTTGACACTTTTGCGTCCCCCTGTACTTCAAATAAAGTGTTTTAAACAAGTGTAAAATTCACGGCCACGTTTGAATCGGAGACTCAAGAGCATTAGTATTTTCATTTGCCTCTGTAATGCAGAACAACGACCGAGAAATATTTACACTTCAAAAGTTTAACAAACACACGCAGGAAATTTTTAACTTTATGAGAATATTAACAGCGACCTTCGATACTCTCTTTGAATTCTTAGACCATCAGAAAGAAAAATGGCATATGGCATAGCTTTGATCACAAGATCAGTGCTCTCTTGTTTAACCTACTGGTTCGAAAATACTGGAAGGTGTATATATTTACGGCCCGAAATTATTTTCAAGTCCTCCAAACAATTAGAGCTTTCAAAATAGGAAGGGTTTATTAATTATTATTGGTGGTGGTAGTAGTAGTAGTATGTCTCCAGGAGCATTGCAAAATTAACTGTTCCGTCTCCATGTATTTTACAGAATAAGTCTATTAATTAATTAATTTTAACGGTTAATTTTAACGATTAATTTTAATGGACACAAGCTAAATTCTTTCAACGAATCTGGATATAAAATATATTGAAATTCTAAATTGGCGAATGTGTGTGTGGCGGGAACCCTGCGAAAAAATAGCTGCCCCACATTGTTATTACTCTAATATTTTCAGGCAGAATTCAGATGTGAATAAATGTGAATAAATCAGTGCTCACTTCGTTTGACTGCGAACAAATAAAATACCAATAATGTTCTTGTTGCAAAAGCCGCAGGATCAGCTACAGAAGAGTAACATCTCTGTACTCTTTTCAGCTGAGAATGATAATAAGAACATTACAGATGTTCTGCTTGACATATCTACCAGTTGCTTAGATTTCTGTCCTGACACTTTTTAAAGGGCGTTTTTAAAATCGCCTCAATTGATCTGGGTGCAGTTATTTTTAAAATAGTAGCTTTTTTAGAGTGAAATTCTATTCCTAAGCATAGAAGTGTCTTGATTCAAAAGGGGGGAGTGCGTTTGGGGAGGGGCGAGGAGGGAGATCCCAATCTGGTCAGGAGTTATTTTTCTGCTACTAGAGAGGTTACTGACTTTAAATATTTTCTTTCCTCATTAAAAAGTATTAGACTAAAGATTTTACTCTACAAACCAAATCCTCCATCCTTGCCCTCCTTTACCAGCAGCCAGTTTCCTAAACAGTTTTTTATTGCTGACCAATGCCCTTTGCCCAGGGGGTCTCGTCCATAAGATAGAGCTAGACAGTATATTTTCCATCCACTGACTGGCTCATTAATGCCAAATCTGTGGGTGCTAGTTGCTTCTCATTTACTAATAAAACGTTACTACAGCTAGATTAAAAGTGTATTTGGAGTACACACTGAAGGGAACTTTCATGTTATTTTGCTCAATGCCTCCTTTCCTGATTTTATTATTACGTGCTCTTGTTTGAATGTTTATAGATAATAAAGAACTAATTCCATTCTTAGTAATGATTTGCTCAAGGCGCGCATCAATCACTGACATCAGGACCCATCACAACCACGGGTGTCCAGTGCCCCACGTACACAGCTGCTGAGAACGAAGCTCCATGAACATAAAGGAGGAAATAACGGTGTGTATGTATTTCAAGCAGTTTGTTTACCGAAGTCAAATTGTAGTGTAGTGAGTACAGAGAATATTCTCTCGTTGTTCAGGAAGGAAAATATTTGAACACAGCGTTGAAGGGGCAGGTGAATATTCTGCATTTGGACGATGTTTGCAGCATTTCGGATCTTTGAAGCCTCAATGTTTGCTGAATATAGGTTCTGTGTCCCATCCTACTCCTATTGAAATCAATGGCAAAACTTTAGTAGTGCAGGACCAAGCCCTCAGAAACCAATGTCAGGACCGAGTATTCTTCTCGCCTGCCTGCCAAACCGGAGATCAAGAAAGCGAACGTGTGCAAAATATCATGGCCCGGGTTTTGTTATTTTCCCCTCTCAAATCCTACATTAATTCCCAGGGAAAGGGGAGGGAGGGGAACGTTTACTACACTGGGGCTTTTGAGCAGAAAGATTCTGATCTCTGATTCCACCAGTTTTATTTATATGGTTTAGGGTAAAATATATATTGGACAAGAGCAACATGGAATCCGAAAAACCCCAAAGTCTGGCAATAATTCCTCCTTCAAAGGATCAGAAAATATACACTCAGCGGCACCGAGGCAAGCAGTACTGTCTGTTACAGACAAGTGACATCATGTAGACTCTGAATGCTTTCCCATTATTCACTTAGAGCAGGTTTTAAGGTTATGTTCCAATTTGAAAATGAAAGTTTGTCTTGCTGCTCCATATTATATTACCCGTCCCTTATGCAATGGATCATCACATTAAATGTCAGACAGAAGAAAATGGAAAACAAGCTCAAATAGAGAGTAGATAATATTTCCATGAAGGAACATTTCACTCTTTAACAAGCTCCCTGCACGCTATAATTATGCTATAAACTTGTTTTGATTATGCACCAGATTGTAGACTGCAAACCATGGAGCTACTTTTTAAAACTATTTTGGAGCAAACTTTTCCCATGCCAGTCAATTAACTGAACAGTGAAGTTTCTAGCTTTGCAGAGGGAGTGAATTTCTTATTTCGGTCACTGATGCTGGGGACACACGCCCAACCAGGGCTCTGGTTGTCAGGCACAAATGCAACATTTATAACTTTGTAAGTTTTGTTCCCTTTAGTTTTTGGATGGGGTGAAAGGAGGGAAAGTTTTGTTCTAAATATTAAAGCTGTCTAGCACTAGCAATAGACGAGATCACCATATACAGTCTTCGCTGGCAAACTCACTTTCGCGCTAACTTTTTTATACCGAAAATTCTGAGTGAGACCATTGGTCGAGAGAAATCACTTTTACCTTTATTCTCTGTCACTATTCTCCTCTCTTGCGACATCGGCTGTCCTTGGAGATCTCCTCTGTCCTCTAGAATGTCCCTCTGTCACCTAGAATGACACACAATTAAATTAAATGTTTAACAGCTTCCCCCACTACACACATACTTACATTTTTGTTCATTGCATTTTGATAGTACACTAAAGTCCCCCTCTCTTTCCCATATATGGCACTCCTGGAAAACAATCTGCACCTACTCTGGGAACCCATCAGTTGTTTAGACAACCAAGTCTATGCCAAACGCTGTCACAAAGTTCCTGTGTATTTAGCTCTTCTAAATGCACTTTAATCCCAGTACTCTGCTAGCAATATTTTATTATTATTATTTCCACTGGCTGATGCTCCCTCCTTTTGTAGGAAATCCTGTCCAGCTGCAGCAGCCCAGAGAAAATTCGTTCGTCTGACTCTAAATCGACTCCAAAGCGCTAAGAAGCAACAGCATATCAAAACAGAGCCCAACATACATTAGTATCTCCAAGATTGTGTAAACAATTGTATAGACTGATTTACACTGATTCAAGGATTGTTCTGCTCCCTTGATTATACCTGTCTCCGAAATCTGAAGTCACTTGACACAGGCAACTAACTCGGTGTCCATCTCTTTGCCACTCCCGCAATTTTAGCTCTGCTCTGGAGGGGGTTCTCTATTTTAATGATAAGAGATTGTTACATTGGATCTGAGACGTTTGTTATTTTGCAGCGGGATCCAACCTTCACTCTACTGACAGCTATCATGACCCCCTGCTGTGTAAAGGCATTTGTTTTTTGTTTGTTTAATGTTAATGTCCACCTATCAAGATGAGCTTCAAACGTATTAAAACAACCTCCAGCACCCGCACATTACACAGGGCAAATTAAATCAAATATTGAGAGGTCTGGTTATTTTATGACGTTAGCGGGACAGCCGACTCCTTGACACTGACATTTGATTTAAAGCTGCCTCATCAGAAATAAAAACAAATAACTTAAAAAATAAGCCTGACAAGAGCTACAACTCTAAATACGTGTATGGATGATAGAACAGAAAAGTAAATAAATCTTGGTTACCTAATTGAAAGGAAGAAGAAAGCCGTTTGTATAAATAGTGCTTCAGAAAGAGGAAAAACAGAACACAAACGACATGAGACAACTGGCAGTGCATACGCATGCGTGTCGATACAGTATGTCTGTGCGCAGCTGGGATGGAACCAGCTCTTTCTACTCCTCACTGCGCTTCCCCATTTGCAGAACGAATGTAATGAAGAGCTGTTTGGCAGCTGAAATCTGCTGAAATCTGATTAGTGCCATTACTACTGTGGGATTAGAATCTTGCCTTTTCATAGAGGAATTTGAATTCAGGGGGAGCTTTCCGTCCACCCTCTATTTCTGCTCTATCTCAGAGAAAGATTCAGGAGAAATGGGGGCGTGGAGGATTCAGTGACAAGGGGAAAAGGATTAGAGACATGGAAAATTTACATAGGAAGGGAGGTTGGAAAAACGGAGACTGATTGCTTTAAGAGGGGACAGGAATAAGATGGGACAAGAGAAAGGTATAGAGAATTAGACTGGCACTTCTATTCACTCCGTCTCATTATACAACAAGGGAACATCCAGGGAAAACAAAAAAACAAACCAACCAACCCTGATAAAAGGAAATACTTTGTCACCCAATTAGTCTGTTGTACTCAAGATGCCAATGAACACAAGAGCGTCAGAAAAGGACTAGACAGTTCTGTACATAAGGAGAGTACGCTGGGATATTATAATAAGGGTTAAAAAAATAGACAAGTGTTTTGGAAAGGATACAAATTTTCATGCCTTGCTTGGGGCATAAGTCAAACTACTTATTGAGTGTTAGGGGAAAATTTCTCTGGGGACTGTTATTCCATAATTACCTCCTGCAGGGTTTTTTCCATCTTCCTGTGATGCAGCTGGTACTGCATTGTAAGATACAGGACACTGGACTATACAGACCATTGGTTCTGCTCCAATATAGCAATTCCTTGTTTCCTATGAATCAGGATTACAGGATCTCGCCTGGAAAGGCAGATATGTAGACTCTCTCTTACCCAACCCCATTTTTACCCCTATATAATTATGACAATTCTATAATTAAGACCTCAAACCTGTAAAAATGTATGTGTGTGAATATCTTCACTGACACAACTGGTAACAAAATGGGACTATTCCCATGCATAAAGTTACTCCAATGCATAAGTGTTTGCAGGACCGTGGCCCTACATTTCAAACATTAAACTGCAACTAATCAAGAAGAATGCTACTCTACATGCCAACCAAAAATACAGTTCTCTCTCTCTGTTTCAAATCCCTTTTGTAGATATGTGACGTAATTGTAATCAATCATTATAATTTAATAAATTGATTATGGCAAAACAATTATTCCAATGTATGCTGCAATAATTATATATAATTTAAGCTACTATCCAGAATACCTACAATCTGCATTAATGTTACTATTATGCACTGACAGAGCAATTTTCAAATCTTTCTCTTTTTGATCCAATCCTGCAAGTCCCACATTTTCAAAACTTCCACTGGAACCAAAAGGAATTCTGTTTGCAAAGTGTTCACAGGGTCACCCCCTTTGTGGGACAGCCCCCCCTTGTACATCCATCTCAACCTTGGGCTCAGTTCTGCTCCCATTAAAGTCAAGGGTAAAATTAATCAAAGGGAGCAAGATTAGTCCCCTACTCTTGTATCAGTTTTTAAAAATAGAAAGTAGTGTAACAGACCCACCCAAACATCTATATTTTAAATTGTAGGAAACTTTACAAGTAAGACATTTTCTGCATCACCACAAAAAAGAGCTTCACTGAATGGTCTGTGCACCATTTTGTCTTTTGTTACGCATTGATTTCTATCCTGCATTCTCTGTGTACCAAAACCTTCCTTTGAAAAGTAGATTGAGTCCTTTTTGGCACATATAGGGCCCATTGTTTGAGTTACAGTCTTAACATATATTGAGGCTGGGCTTTTCAAAGAAGCCAAAGGGAGTTAAGTGTTCAACTCCCATTTTAGCCTTAATGGTTTAACTTCTTTTTTGTAGGTAATTTGCAGTTACCAACAGTCTACACATTCATACACCTCTCTGGTGTATAGTTTGTGTGCTGTTCTTGACATACATTCATCACATCCTCCCACTTACATATCTCTCTTCAGAATCATTATAGCCTATGATCTGAATGACCACAAACAATGCTGTACATAGTATATATGTATATACTGTAATATATAAAATGTAATATTAATACTTAGCACTTGGGTAGTGTCTTTCATCTGAGGAGCAAAAAGTGCTTTAAAGTGTTAATGAATTCAGCCTTGCAATGCCATGTGGTGAAAGAATTTGGAAGTATTATTATTTCAAACTTATAGACAGCAAAAGGCGGCACGGAAAGAATAAGTGACTTGCCAGAAGTCACACAGAATAGCTATGACAGTGAAGATAAAAGAATGCTGATTACCTGGCTCTCAGGCTCAGGTCCAATCTACATATTACAGGTTCAAATTAAACAAATAGTAGAAAAGTAGCTACTACTCGTATGCATAGTAATTACATTATGCCTCAATTTTCCTGATCTTGAAAATCTTTGTGTTTTAAAAATAATAAAACATAAAAAGTAATAATTTAGCTTTAAGCTTTTCTTTAAACAAAACAACTTAAACACAATCAAGTTACAGCATCAAGAAACCATTAAACTTTAAAGTGAAGCAAATTGTTTAGAAAATTTAAAAAGAAAATTGCTCCTGAGCAAAGTTCTTGAATGCCAAGCCTTAACATGGATAAGAAATCTGTACAGTTAAATTCTTATTAATGGGCTTTTCAGTTAACTATGGGCATGCTTTCAGCATCTTCACATGCAGTGTTGCAATAGAGATAATTATAGTATAAATAGGAGCATTTGGATAAGAAAAGTCTATTGCTCTTAAGAGATTGTATCAGTGACCTCCAATCACCATAATCGATAATGCAGAATGTTATTTAATAAAGTGAATTCTGTTAATCAGGAACTTACTACAAGTAGTCTAAGGTATGGCATATTCAATCAAGAGGCAATTAATAAGAAGGTAGGATTGTTATTTGAGCATTCTTTAAATAAAGATCCACTCCTAAAATCTTAGGGCTAAATTCTGCCTTGTGTTAGTGCTTGAAAGGGTAGGAAAAAAGGTGTAGAGAGCCTCTTCTTCCTGTGCAAACAGCACAGGATCTCCATTCCATAACACTCAGAGAGCTAGGAGAGATGTTAGCCAATACATTGGCTGATGCACCATATCTCCACAAGTGTATGCCATGCCGGTAAGTATATGCTGATGGCTGGGTTTGCATTTTGCTCATGCTCAGAGGAGAGCCTTGGCTCTGGTTTCATGTGTCTGCTCCCGCCTTCTAGCAGAAACAGCACAAACACGTCACATCATAACTGCTACAACTAACAACATAAAAAAAAAAAGACCTAACCTCCCACAAAAATGAGAAGCACCCAAAAGACAGAAGAAAAATGCCTTTTTACCACTATTACAAAATAAAGAGAGATCCCGTCTCTACCACCAGTAATTAGTTCAGCAGCTGAGTTTCCTGGGTCTGGTTGCTGCACTCCCAGATCTTAATCAACATATTAACAGACGAAAGGATAGCACAGTGGCTGGGGTGTTGGTCTTGGTTCAGTTCCCTGCTTTGCCACATACTTCCTTTGTGACCTTGGGAAAGTCACTTAGTTTCTTTGTGCCTCAGTTCCCAATTTGTAAAATGTGGAGAATATCTGGCTTGTTGTTAAGTTAATTACATTTAAAAGACTGAGGTGCTCAGATACTACAGTGAAGGGGACCATGTAAGTGTCTTCTAGATAGAAACTTAACTCGGGCCTGTGGGTAGGTGAGCAGTCTTGCTATTCTGTGGTGTACTACTAGCCTACCAACAATTTCAATTAGGTTGATTACTTACTTGCAACCTTGTGACCCTCAAGACCATGAAGAAAAGCTTAAAAGCATGACTTGACTGTAACTGATGCAGTGATGTCTGTCAGAGTTTGCAGAAAGTCTAAAATCACAGGTGTGAGTGCTCCATTCATCTTAATGTAGTGTTCACTCTGAAACTCACTGTGGGGGGCATGCCCTACTTACTCCACCTCAGAAGAGTACTCTGCTGAGCGGAAGGGGGCTCTCTTTGCTGCCACCCCATCATGGCTCTGCTGGGTGGTGTTGGAGGGGGGCCTTCTAATTGGGTGAGTGGGGATTGATGACAGAGCACAGTGGTCTGTGGAAAGGGGCAGCCCCAGTGTGCCCAAAGACAAGTGATGTTGGGTCCCCCACAAGATGGTTTTTGTGGCTTCCAACCCAAACAGATGTGAGGTCACAGTGTAGGAGTGGGACCAAAATGCAGTATCCTGTGGAACCCCACATGGAGTGTTACCTTATTTGGCTTTGCTGAAAAGTTGTCAACATCATGGTGTATTATTTTTTCTAGAGGCTGAAAAGGAAGAAAGAGAGATTGTTATTTCTAATTTTTATTTTAAGGAGAATATAATATTTTGATCTGCTAATCAGGTTTAAATGTCATGGAACTATTTATTTATGCAATATAAAATAGCTTAGAAGGAGTCAAATTCAGAGTTCTCACTGAATCTAAAATGAACTAGTTAGTCCTAATATGCAGTTACCACCAGAGGTGCTACATTAGCAGTTTAAATAGCTACTTGATTTTATGGTCGGATAAACCTCTCTGTAATCAGACTACTTCAGTAGGTAGGAACCAAAGATAAAAAAACTAAAACCAGAATCCAAGACTGCAGTTTACACAGACTATTTGGAAATCGGGAGCAGCCATCAAGTGTCATTGGATTTTCTGGCAGTTCCAGTAACTCCAATGAAGATTTTGGTGTGCCAAGCATGACCCAATTATAATAACTCATACGGGATGAAAGATGGGAGAATTTATGCATCTATGTGTACCATTTACCTTGGCATCTCCTATGGTTGTTTATCTGATTCACCTCTAGAGCAACCCTGTTGGAAGCTGACAATATTTGGTTACAGAGATGCTGAGAGCCACTAATAATTTGCTTCTTCCAATTTCATTTTTCCCTTTGAGCCCTGACCTCCTTTTCTTATTGGTTTCTTAAAATGATTGATTAAAATAATACCTGCAAATGGGACTGAGTTACTTATGTAGATTCCCCCATCACAAGAGTCATCAGTGCTACTTTTATGTATGATTTCACTGGTACAGTATGCCATATAATTTTACAGTTATATGCTGGTCTTTTAATTTACTTTTATTTCTGAAGATCAACCTTTTTACAAAACTGGTAAATACAAATTTAGGATGTATCTTCTATGGTTAGACCCTTCACACAACAGGTGACAACTGGAATTGAAACATGAGTTGTTACACTATGGGGCTTTTCATGCACTATCATTGCCAAATTCATTAATTTATTTAGAGCTAGATTCTTCTCTCAGTTACAATGGAATAAATCCCTTGAGTGCCTTATTTACTAAAGTCAGGTTCTGGCCTTTATTTAATTGATTTGGAAAAATGACAGATTTTTTTGTATGCACAGTTCATACAGTGACTCAGAGTTATTAAAGAATATATTCAATAGGACTAGGGCTATGCAAAACTTCCAGAATTAATTCTGAAACTAGGCAAGTTGAGCTTGGTTCCATGTTTTATTATGAATCCCAAACTCAGACCAGGATGATCAAAGTACTCAAACCTGAGCTGAATTTCAGGTCATTTCCTTCCAATCTCCCTTGTGGAATCCCCTATACTTACAACTGCACCACACCCCACTTCAAGAGGTCTTTGATATGGCAGGTGGAGAGGGGAAAAGGGGGCAAGAGGTTTCATGGTATCTCTCAGCTGCTACTGCACTGCCATTTTTTCTCTTTCATTGAAAGACACCTCAAGGTGCATTATACTATTAGGGATAGCCGCCCAGAACACATACTCTGCATACAATCAATAATTTTCTCATCCTCCTGAAGTCACAATCCCCTATCTTAGGTTTTTATACAGCACTAAGTACCTGTGCTAAGCTAACAATGAATTTAAACAAGGGCATGAATAATGCCATGTTTATTATTTTGCTGTGTGGCTCTTGAATCATTATATCCATGCAAACAAGGAATAAAACCCAAGTGAACATTCCATGCAATCTGCCTCAGAAAAATCCTCCTTATCTTTTGGCCCAGAACAATCTCAAAGCAAGATCTATTGACACAGTGCAGCCAAGAGGATAGGAGCACCATCATTGCCAGGAGGCGTTGGAGATGGATCGGTTATGTGCTTCAGATGGAAACTGATTCCATCACCAGAATAGCAATAAGATGGACACCCGAAGGCAAGAGAAAACGAGGCCTCCAGAAAACAACATGGCGAAGAGCTGTGGAAGCCGAGCTGGAAAACTTGGGGCACAGCTGGGGAACCATTGAAAGACTTGCCCTAAGTGCCAGAGGTGTAATGGGAACACGATGATGATGAACAATTCTTTACTGTTAGATCTGCTTTTGCAGTGAGCCCAAAGGCAGTTACTGCCTGTTACACTGTGTGAATTGAAAAACAGAATGTCGTGAAGCAAGGGAGGGTACATTGCCAGTTTGAGATATCCTAGGAAAGATGTGAAACTGTGCACAGAGTCAGCTATTTGCAAGGAATTATGCAGCACTGACAACAGCTGTAGAAACAATTGGGGACCTTATTTCTGAAATGAAAGGCAAAGTGCCAGATGGCAGCCAACCAAAAGAGCAGAAGATTAAATACCCCCCCCCCCCAAAAGAACCAGGGAATAATTCTTTTGGGGGACACATTTCACTGTGTAGCATCTAAAATCCCATATCTGATTATTATTTTTCAGAAGGGCACATTTTCTGAAACACTTGTGATCAAAATATTGCAAAATATTTCTTAACTATTTGTAGATGAGAAAGCTGATCTACTGAGAAAAAACAATTTTCTTTGGGGTGAGGGTTGGCTGTTTAGCCTGCTCTGTCATTTTTCTTGTCTCTCTTCATAATCCCTATGTAATCCAGAAACAGCCAGTAAAAAGAGAGGACCTCTGCTTGTTTAATTACTTCCTGAAAATTTGACAACTACTACTTCAGTCTCATTGGCTAATCCACTTTTAAATAGCCTAGTCTTTCAAAGACAGCATAATTATTTGAGTACACTTACTTCCCTAGCTATATATCATGCCTATCAAAATTAAATGCTTCCAACATACCGTTATGGTATTTTAACGTTTCACTTCAGTAATACATTTAACAGTAAAGTGATCCCGTGTTTCCTTGTTAACAAATTTTCAAACATTTAGAAGTGACAAAGCAGTTAGAAGACAGATTTTTTAAAAAGGGTTGGAAAAGAAAAGAGGGTGACATTTATAGAATTAAGAGACTTAAAAAATGCAAAATATAAACATATCAGTTGTGATATTTAAGAGTAACTTCCTTTATTTCTATTTTAAAAGGGCAGAATATTTTAATAATCAGATATTTTTTCCTCTAATTCTGAACAAAAGATATCAGCATACATAACCCAATATGTTTACAACTTTATTTTCCATGTATCCAGCATAGTGCGGATACTTTTCCACTCAATTCACAATTGTCTTCAGAGATTTTGAGAGATTTTTTTTCCAGCATAAAAGTAGGTGTTCACAAAAATAGAGAAACAACGTAGTGTATTAATGATTAATGCTTTCTGTCCAAGTAGTGTTATTTTTAGAAAGAGAAGATCAATAATATGAAAATACGTTATCAGTTCTGTTTATAAACACAGTCATCCATAAATACTCCTGGAGTCATGGGACTGTGTGATCATCTAAGCATGAACAAATTGACTACACATTAAGGCCTGATCCTGGCAAGTTGCTGTGTGCACTGGGCATGCAGCACTGGGCCTTAGTTATAGAAATCGCTGTGTAAAAAAACAGTGTCGGCTAAAGTGTTCTGAATAAAGTCAGCTACCCAAATACCAGGGTCCAAAATTAACTCAATCATTTTTAAAGCCTCCCCTCTCCCATGTTATAAATATACATGATTAATGATTTGAAAGATGCTGAGATGAAGAATTGGAAAGCTGAGGGCAAGCAGAAATACATACCTCTCTCAGGCAAGAACATCTCTTATGAATATCCCTCAAATAAATATACTTAATGCTCCTTTTTTAGAATATGCTGAATTTCCTGGCCTTATTGGCAGCAGGCTCTCTCCAATGGTCATGTGTATAATGCTGGTTTATGCACCACATACCTATATGTACATGAGAGTCAGAGGAATACATACAGCATATCTGAACGTAGGCTGAACATGAGCAAAACTGAATGAGGTAAAGAAACAACACTTTTGAAAACTTGGCTCTAAATCATCACAGAGACTGCACTGTCTGTTATTTATTGTACTTATATCTGATACAAACAAAAAATTCTGCTTCTCTGTGGATATAGTAAGTTGGAAATACATTTTAACACAGTGTATGAAAAGTGCCAAACAGACAGTGCAAGTCCTTTGTTTACCTACTGAACAGTGCACGCTTCTTTACATTAGCCGTCAGCCCTTTTGTGGAGGGAGCACTCTGACAGGAGAGACAATAGTTCAATCTCCATGTTTATTTTACATTAGTCATTTTGTTGACAGTGGCCCCAAAGGTGCCATCTAATCCTAATGGTTGTGATGGTTTGGGAGATGTGGATACCTGTCCAGCAGGAAAGGCATGGAGATCATTGACAGTCACCAATAGTAATGATGGAAGAATGGCTAGATGCCATTGAACTTTTGACCACTACAAACCTGAGCCAAATCCATATCAGTGAACTAGAGGTGAAAGGCTTTGTACACTATTCCCAATGTATTTTTACTACTTCAAGATCTAAGAAAGATGGAAATGTGAGAGTAAAAGGCTTTTCCTGTGTATTTTTTTGTCAGATGACAACAGAAGTCTTTAATCCTAAAAAATGTGACCCCAGTCTTTCTTGGATCAGTGTTAGTTTTAAAGCATAGACCACAGCAAGCACACAGTTCTTCCCATCTGTCTAAAATTCTTCCTGAATTCTGTTGGCTGCAGTCTATTTTTATCTTTTTTGTTGATATTAGGAAGGCAAATGCTAAAGTAATGACATGAAAATAGCTAAACTACATTAAGGGACAGAAAGGTTCCTGAATTAAAAAAAAATATAAAACAGCTATTAATTTGTTTATAAGAATAGTGGCTTAGAGATCATTGACCTGTTAAATCAAACTTTCTTCCTGCCAGCAGGGGGCCAATATAGTGGGCACACTTACAAAGTTCCACTAGTTTGTAAGATTCCATTGGTTTTTGGAATATTCCCAATCTTTTCAACGGGGAATTCTGTTAGAACCGGTAGAACCTTTCAAGAAGCTGATGAAGAAGAGAAGCCATGATAGAGGTATATAAACTAATGAATGGTATGCAGCAAATAAGAGGAGAACTTCTATTCACCCCTCTTTCCTATTACAAGAACAAGGGAACAATTAATGATGGTCCCATTCTCAGCTGGCCTCTAGGCAGTAATGTAATAAATGTGATTAATAATAATAATGAAACTGAAGAGAAATTTAAAACTGAAAAAGAAACCCTTTTTAACATAATACATAATCAATCTATGGAACTCATTGAAACAGGGTATCACTGAGTCCAAGAGGCTAACAGGATTTTAAAAAAGAATTTGCCATTTACACCTCTACCTCGATATAATACGACCCAATATAACATGAATTCGGATATAACACGGTAAAGCAGTGCTCTGGGGTGGGCAGGGCTGCGCACTCCGGCAGATCAAAGCAAGTTTGATATAACGCGGTTTCACCTATAACGCGGTAAGATTTTTAGGCTTCTGAGGACAGCGTAATATCGGAATAGAGGTGTATATGGATAACAAGATGACTTACACTTCCATTAGATAGGATTAAATATTATAGATGCAGGGCCAACATTTTCAAAAATGGATGCCTAAAGCTGGGCCTGAAGACCCTATTTAGTCACCTAAATAAGTTTGGTCTGGTTTTCAAAAATGCCTTATACCAGTGGCTCCCATTAACTTCACAGGAAACTGCTCAGGGCTCAGCACTTCTGAAAATTAGGCTACTTATATAAATGACTAAAAAAAGTATTAGGATTAGGAAAGGTAAGAACTGGTGGCTATCCTTCTGACAGCTTTGCTGTATAGCCCACACTTCTTTTCAGTATCCTTGATGAGCTACCATAGATGAGTATTGACCTCTATAGCCCACATAAATATTTGAGAAGTGTCAAAAAGAAAACAACCTTCCCTTCTACATTGTAATAGGGAGTGCACACAGCTCTTCCCTGCCTCTGACCATTGTTTTCCTCTGACTGGCTTCGGTAGTGCATAAAGTGACTGCACAGCATCAGCCAACTGGGGAACCAAAATCAACCAACCAGGTAGGGATCTGAAAAAATATTGTGTATAAAACTTTTGACTTTCTGCATATAACCAAATCCAACTATCTGTATTCAGAAAATATTCTAGCACTTGTTTTATTACTTACCCCAGTCGTGATAATTTAATATTAAAGAACTGAATGGTAGCAATAAACAGAAATCATTATTCTTGAAGTGATCAAAGTTTCTGCAATGATTTATAAAATAAGCACAAAAACTTTATATCTTAACAATTAATTTGGCTAGTTCATTCAAAGAAATTCTAACCAGTTTCCTGGTTAGATCCAACAATATAAGAAAAACTAGTACTTCAATAACTCATGCTTACATATCTATATCTTATATGGTCAAAAATGTCTTGATTTAATTATAAACAAGGTGTTTTACTGTAGATGCAAGGCAGTCCTGGGTGTTTTATACTTTCACTCCACTTTTAGCAAACCAGCATATACTTAATAATAACAACTACTCTACCTTTAAATCATGCTTTAGATTTACGAAGGACTGTACAAATATTAACTAATTAATTCTCACCATATTTTCTTGACTGCATCTCAGGAATAGGCATATTATCCCCATCTTTTTTCAGATAGGAAGTTGACACCGCTTTTTGCCAACATTTTTAAACTTGTGGGAAATCAATGGTGGATTGTGGGTTCTCAGAATCTCTGAAAATCAGGCCATTTATATGGACTTTTGTGACTATTTTATAGGCTCCCGCTTTGAAAATCTTGAATTATGTTTTTGATCTTTCTAATCTCACAAGCAAATGAGTTTTCACGGTTTGGAGCCAACATGTACCTAAGATCATAGTGTGAGACCTTGATTTACTTTGGTACTGACCACAGTCAGATAATGGTTCTTGAGATCTCCTCTGCTTAACAACCGTAGATGGAGTCTGAAATGTCTTTCTAATGTGTCCTTTCAACACACCCCATTAATAAAGCATTACAGTGATGATGTCTAGAATTACATTGCCCCTTACTTACTTCTGTACAAATTATTTGCTTGTTTTATATTTGTCTGTCTGAATTTGATTGCAAGATCCTTGGGGCAGAGATCTGGGTAAAATCCTAGCTCCATTGACATTAATTTTGCCACTGACTTCAGTGAAGCCAGGATTTGTGTGTGTTTATAAAGTGTCATGTTAATGTACATGTACAGTGCTCTGAAATTAAAAACTCAGTTGCTTCTATAGACTGGAATATTTCCCTATAAGTAATTGTAGTTATTCCACTCTATTGCCCTAAAATAGTTTGAATAAATGTATGATTTTGTGAAACTCTGCAATAAGGAGGTCCAATAGTCAAGTGGACTTCTTTTTTAAGGAAAGGAATAATCGTTTTGTTAAAAAGACATTTACAGAATAAGATTTACACCGTACATTTCAGTTATTATCACTTTTAGCAGGGACTCAAAAGAATCGGTATCTTTTTAAATTAAATCTTTTTATCAGATAACCTAAACCTCTAAAGCCATATATTTTATTTTAATTTAAAAAATTCTGGTTGTGATCATTGTTCGGAATTAAAATCCCAAATAAAATATGGGAAGAAAGGAGGCAAGGGGAGGTTATATAGTGTTACCTGATAAAAGGAGACAGTAATATTTAAAGTGAGGTAAGTGTTACACCGATTTATGATGTATTTTATCTTCTAGAGAAACCCTAGTTTATCGTAGTGTCATTCAGTTTGAAATGTCAGCTGTATATCTTTCTGCTTTTGAATGTAACTCTGGGTTGAAAGAAAAAGGTCTGCAGAGATGTGATGTATAAGCAGATCAAAAGCTTTTAAGCAATTTTGTCTTGGTAGTTCAAATACATTTTTATTGAAACTTATTCTGTGGTCATACATGCAGAAATATTATAGATTGGTTGAAATAAAATTAATGATTAACACTTAGCACTTCACATCTTCAAAGTGCTTTACAAACATTTACTAATTAGAAAGGATGAGACTGTTTCCTTTGTTTTACTTGAAATATCACATAAACATAGCTGGCAAGTAATCGCCAAATCCTGCCCCTTTCTTTCCTCCTTGTCTTTAAAACAAAAAAAGAAAACACTCTTGTGGTGTGAGTGGAAAATCCTAGATCTGATTCTGCTCTCATTTATACCAGTGTAAATTAATAATAACTCTGTAGCAGTACCTGGAGTTCTAACATTATGAAACTGGAGCATGCAAGAGAAGAATCAAGTCCTCTGTGTGTAAATAATTCTGTATGTAGAAAATAGAAATATACCTGGCCTGATTCTCCTCTTCTCTTTCACACTAGTAACTCCACTGATTTCAGTGGTTGCTCTCCTTATTTACATTAAATGTACCAGACTCTTTTTCTCGGCTACCTACTGTTAGTATTTGTTTTAAAGGGCTAATACTGACCTCTGTAACCCTCAAGATTTGAAGAGAGAGGAAATAAGGCATAGTGGAGTAACAAGGCAGGATCTTCCCCTAGAAAAGATGATGTGGGACTACACCAGCCCATGAAACAAGTTAAGGGGTCTGCCAGCCAACAGGCATGTCTAACTTATAAGATGCAGTCAGAAGTACATGCCTGCTGGGAGGCACAGGATGCTCTTGTTTACATTAGCTGCAAACTGCAGTCCAGACATTTTGGGTGGCAGTACGCATATTAGGGAGTTTTATAAACAACTTGACAATGACTGGGATGCTAGTGTACAGAGACCACAGTATCATGCTGACAATATTGTCTCATTATTTCCTTGTACTCTCCTGTCACTCAGTATCCATCTGTTGTCTCTTGTCTTAGATTGTAGGCTCCTTGGGACAGGGACTGCATTTTTGTTCTGTGCTTGTACTGCACTTAGCACAGCATGGTCCTGGACCCGGAATGGGGCTCCTGAATGCTACAGTAATACAATTTAACAACAACATTTTTATCATCAAATGTGTATCTTCCAATCTGTATCATTTGCACCTGTTTAGTTATTAGTCAGCTAACACATTATGGTACTATAATGTTTGCAGTGTTTATGGATAGTTGCCATAAATGTCAGTGTAATAAAAAGTGCTCTGAAATCACAGGACCTATCAGTTTTTGGTCTTTAAAATCTAACTTTACTATATCCTGGTCTAGTTTGTTTTTAACATGTAGCCAAAGCGTGAACAAGATGATTTTACCTTAGATTAATTTACAGTATTTGTATTATATGTTTTCTAATCTCAGTATTTCATAGCTTGTTCCTGGAGTAAATCAGATAATTACTATTGAAATCAGTGGAGTCATTCCAGTGTCAAACTGGTGCAAGGTCAAATCAGGGCCATATTTTATGATACTTTTTAAGGTTACCATTCTGAAAGTCAAGTATTAGTAAAGAAATTAGGTGTTAACCAAGAGAATAATTTTTGATCAGAGCTGAATTAGCCATTTTCTTTCTTAAATAATTACTTAAAAAGCTGTATGAATTTTCCAGGATCACCAGCTCAGGAGAGGCTCATTTTAATTTATTGGGAGGAAGGGTGCTAAGCATTTGAATTTGCTCTTGGGTACTTATTAAATACACATAGATCAAACAGATATTCATTTATTTATGGTAGCGTGGTTTGATTTGTTCACTTTTGATGACGTAAGCCCTTCCCCACTTCTGTCTGTTGGCACTTTGGCCTGACTCAAATCCCACTGATGTCAATGAAAAGATTCCCAATGGAACTAGTGTGTTTGTATTTTCTGCAATATTCAGTGTAGAGGATTTGTTCATTATTATGTTTTTGTAGCACTGGCAACATGCAACAGTTTATTAAAAAGTGTTTAAATAAAAGCAAGAAAGCTTAAAAAGCAAATGGCTTACAGAAAAGCCCAATTCGCATTCTCCTTCCTTGCTCTCTTCCTCACCCAGATCTAAATTCTGCTCTCAGATCTTAATAGTGGATCTTGACTCCAGTATTCTGCTTTCCTTACATGCATGGCTGGCCTGAAGAACAAACAAAATTAGCAAATATTCAGGGCTCTTTTACTCAGTCCCTATCCCTAGAAAGCTCTGTAACTTTTGGAATTTTGTCAGCGGAATCAGATGAAAAGCAAGCTTGCTGCCAGATCCCACTTTCGCCAGCAGGAGCACAGGGAAAGGCAACTCCCAGCCAGTGTCACTCCTACAGGGCCCACCAAATTGTGAGACCCTCTCTTTTAACAGACATAGAACTCCCACTGGTGTGAGACATCCCTGGATGAAAGGAAAGCAGAATAACTGGGTCCCATGCAGATCTCAGAGGAGAATTTTTGTCCTGACTCTCTTATATGATTTTTGCTATTAAGTGATTTACCCATGGTATCTCATTTCTCACTCCACTCTTCAGAGTTTGTTCATGCCATTAAATACATAACATTAACAACTAATAACTAGCACCAATATAGTTATCGTCTCTGGATCTCAAAGTGTTTGATCAGCTACATCTTACAGATAGGGAAACTGAAGCACAAAGAGGCTGTGGTCAAACAACAAGATAGTGACAGAACCAAAAATAGAACCCATTCTTATGATCCCAAAACCATGGTCTAGGCTATGTGTATGCATCATTACATATCTTGTAGTAACCAGATACAGCAGCCTGAGAAATGAGCCTTAATACTTCAGGTGAACCCATTTTAATTCCAATAAAGAAAAGCTTTGACATATTTGCTATGCTTCACTTGACATTCTGCCTCCAGGGCAATGTTCAAAATGACCTTACATAACAGTTTGCATTCATAATCCATCATAGTAGAGAAAAGTCAGAACAATGGAATCTTTTCTACTACAGATTATTTTGAAGTGCCATTGTTGTTCTAGTCTGTTTCCCTAGAAAACTACCAGTGATATAGTTACATTTAAAAGAAATAAAATCTGTCAATTTATATTTTCAAATTAGTTGAGAGAACTAAATACCTTGGGGAAAAAATCAATGAACTTTTTGTTTCTTTTGAGGCTGTAAATCATAATTTTTGATAGCCTTGTCATTATATCACACACATTTTACAGTGCATTGTGAAATATCAAACATCACATGCAATATGTCTTATAATTATTAGCGTATCTATTTACAATTTATGAAGTTTTACATACACAAATTTTTTTGGGGGGGCAAATGAAAGAGGTAACGAATTTGGCAGAGCTTCATCTTAGAATGTATTTAAGGTAGATGTCTCTTTCCTTTTCCCTCCTTTAGCTGTTCCCATCAACAAAGGATCTCAGCGCCTCACAAAATAGTTTTAATATTTACCAGCACCAGACAAAATATGACTTTACCTTATGAAAGATGATAATGAAAAACAAGCAACCCCCCAAACCTTACTTTATACAAGCCAGTCAAAAATTACTACTCACTTCAGGTGAGTGAGTTAGTAAAGTTTGGCCAGGTGAATTTAGTGATAAGGTCCAATCAGTGAAGTGATAAAAACCTTGAATTCTGAAGAATTTTTATTATTTTGTAGAGAAGATCTACAACACTTTTGTTAAATGGCTTCAGTCCTTTGGAAAGAAAAACGGGGATGGAAGCTTTATAAAAGCCTTCAATGCTGCTTGATAAATAGCAAAAAAAAAAAAAAAAAGCTCAGTGGAAATGTTGAACTCCTTTATGATTAAAAAACAAACCTTTAATGTAGTTTTTGTTTACTGTGTCATAAGTGCAGCGTTGGAAGTTGTTGCCAAAGAGTCATTGGAACAGGCATCACTAAAGCAGTGTCAGCCAGCCAGCGCTTTGAAAATAATTCAGTTCCCCTAGCCTTATGACTAAAATAATATCCAGTGGCTCCAGCCCGAAGCCTGGTTAATACATCTGTCCAGAACACATAATTACTTGGTCATAACATTCCCCCGGCCACCAGCCAACAAACCAATCAGCATTTCTTCCTAACTCACTTGAATTTTTGCTGTGTCAAACTGTTTGATCTCTAGGTAGTAAAAATGCAAAAAATGGAAGGACACTGCACTGGAAGGTTTTAATTTAACACAGTTTCTCATGGAAATTAAATTTGAAGAGAAACATGTTTTTGTTGACACTGCTGAAGTTGAGATTTTCATTCTGTTTAGGGAATTACATTAGCATATCTAACTTGTAGTTTTCTTGATATATTTTTCACAAGATAATGTTTTTAAATTTAGTTTTAATTTTATTAACATTTATTTATTAAGTTTTCAAGGGGAAATTCATATTTATGAACAAGTGAAATATTAGTAAATTAACATGGCCATTATTCATGCAACTACAAAGGATTACATATACCCCAAATATATATTTATGTATACTATGTGCTGTAAACTATACTGATCAAAATTTTAAAAGATTAAAAGTGATAGATATGAAGACAGTACTTTTAATTCATATGTCTCAAAGTGCTGATACAAAGTTTTTTGCATATATTTACACAGTCATTTTTCTGAAACTAGAGGTTGAAACTATGGGTCAGATCCTGCACTGCTGATATCAGTAAGAGTTTTGTATTGACTTCAGTGGGAGCAGGCTCAAGGGAACTATATTGCTATGCTTTCTGCCCACGTGTGTCAAAGCCCTGGCCAGAAAATAATTCCAGATGTTTTTCAAAGTAAGTCCTTCTATGCACAAATATGATATTTCCCAAAAGAGGCTAGTATCCTCCAATAACAATAATCACGGCCAGTTTGGACAATGCTGCCAAACCTGCAGCCACAAGGAATTCCCACAGATTTTAATGTGTGATTTACTGTTCAAATTCTAGTGCTGTGTGGTGCTAAGTCTGAAACAGGATGTCACCCTTTATCATGGCCCTGATCAGGGTGCATTGAAGATTCCTCCATCCTCAGATGTAATTGGAAACTATTTCCCTAATTCTCTCCACAAAGAGTCACACCAGTTGTAGACACATTATTTACTCTTTTCCCTTCAGCACCCATCTTCTGGACTCAACATATCACGCTCCATATAAAAATAGAGTGTGAGGCAGTAGGTCACAAACAAAATTTTAGGCCATATGTGATATGGGCCTCAGCCACATGACTTTAAAGGGGGTCTTAGATTTGTTTTAAGCAGCTTTGTTAATAAGCCCCTTCCATATCTGTGTGTGTGTGTGTGTGTGTGTGTGTGTGCGCATGTACACTTTCATGCTCCAGAGTACTTTGGTACCGGGGAGTCTTTCATGCACAAAACATAACTGAAACCTTTGTGTTACCTTTGCAAGGTGCATCATAGAATGAAGTCTCTTCTCAGAATGATCCTCATTGTTAAAATAAACTCTTGCCCAAAGACATCTTTAGTTTTCTGACTCTAAGAGATTCAAATTACATATCTACAAAGTAGAACCACCACAGCAGTTTGATCAAAATGTTTGTTACTGTATATTTTATACTTACATCCAAAAAAGAACATTAAGAAAACATTAAGGTTGCAAAGTCAAGCACTCAAGTTAGGATATATGTCAGAATAAAGGTTGCCTGTGAAACCTTAATTTGGCCCACTTGTGGATATGCATTGTAAGACTTTAATTACATGAACACATGTTCCCACAGAATCCCTGCCTCATTCAGTGAATAGGTAGGTATTCAATATTTATTTTAATCCTCCTCATTCAATCATAGAATCATAGAATATTAAGGTTGGAAGAGACCTCAGGAGGTCATCTAGTCCAATCAATGTGTGCCCCCAGCCTTATTTAACATACACCATCCAAACCCTACATTGAATACAAAACTATCAACTTCCTTGTGGGTTTTTTCATGGTTCTCTTGCCATATTATCTGAGTGCTTCACAGCATTAATGAATTTATTTTCACAACACCCGGGAGGGAACAACAAGAAGGGTTTCTACAGGTATGTTAGCAACA
The DNA here is from genome assembly GCF_028017835.1 of Emys orbicularis. NCBI lineage: Eukaryota > Metazoa > Chordata > Testudines > Emydidae > Emys > Emys orbicularis. The sequence goes on along the minus strand of NC_088687.1, from coordinate 75,966,436 downwards.
AGAAGGTGGTCAGGGAAAGTGTGGGACCCTTGCTGAATGAGGGAGGCAACATAGTGACAGATGATGTGGAAAAAGCTGAAGTACTCAATGATTTTTTTGCTTTGGTCTTCACAGACAAGGTCAGCTCCCAGACTGCTGCACTGGGCAACACAATATGGGGAGGAGGTGAGCAGCCCTCAGTAGTGAAAGACCAGGTTAAGGACAATTTAGAAAAGCTGGACGTGCACAAGTCCATTGGTCCAGATCTAATGCATCCAAGGGTGCTGAGGGAGTTGACTGATGTGATTGCAGAGCCATTGGCCATTATCTTTGAAAATTTGTGGCGATCGGGGGAGGTCCCGAATGATTGGAAAAAGGCAAATATAGTGCCCATATTTAAAAAAGGGAAGAAAGAGAACCGGGAGAACTAAAGACCGGTCAGCCTGACTTCAGTCCTCGGCAAAATCATGGAGCAGGTCCTCAGGGAATCCATTTTGAAGCACTTGGAGGAGAGGAAGGTGATCAGGAACAGTCAACATGGATTCACCAAGGGCAAGTTTCATGCCTGACCAACCTGATTGCCTTCTATGATGAGATAACTGGCTCTGTGGATATGGGGAAAGCGGTGGATGTGATATATCTTGACTTTAGCAAAGCTTTTGATATGGTCTCCCACAGTATTCTTCCCAGCAAGTTAAAAAAGTATGGATTGGATGAATGGACTATAAGGTGGCTAGAAAGCTGGCTAGATTGTCAGGCTCAACGGGTAGTGATCAACGGCTCGATGTCTAGTTGGCAGCCGATATCAAGCAGAGTACCCCAGGGGTTGGTCCTGGGTCCGGTTTTGTTCAACAGCTTTATTAATGATCTGGATGATGGGATTAATTGCACCTGTGACGGGTTGGATCACAGAAACCCCCTTGGGAGCTGCCACCCAATGTGCAAAGACTACCCCTGCTCCTGTTTTCCCTGCCAGCTCGGGACTCCAGCACCCCGTCTCGCTGAGTCAGACACTCCTGTCTGGCTCCAACACAGAACAAGGGTCCGAATCAGTTGTCCTAAAGCTGCAAGTTTACCCGAAACCAGCTCACAGGAGTGTGCTTGTCTTTAGCACTCAGATGCCCAACTCCCAATGGGGTCTAAACCCAGATAAATCCGTTTTACCCTGCATAAAGCTTATGCAGAGTAAACTCATAAATTGTTCGCCCTCTATAACACTGATAGAGAGATATGCACAGTTGTTTGCTCCCCCAGGTATTAATACATACTCTGAGTAAATTACTAAATAAAAAGTGATTTTATTAAATACAGACAGTAGGATTTAAGTGGTTCAAAGTAGTAACAGACAGAACAAAGTAAGTCACAAGCAAAATAAAATAAAATGCGCAAATCTATGCCTAATCAAACTGAATACAGATAATCTCACCCTCAGAGATGCTTCAGTAAGCTTTTTCTCAGACTGGACACCTTCCAGGCCTGGGCACAATTCTTTCCCCTGGTACAGCTCTTGTTCCAGCTCAGGTGATAGCTAGGGGATTCTTCATGATGGCTTCTCTCCCTCTCTGTTCTCTTCCACCCCTTTATATATCTTTTGCATAAGGCGGGAACCCTTTGTCCCTCTGGGTTTCCACCCCCTCCCCTCACTGGAAAAGCACCAGGTTAAAGATGGATTCCAGTTCAGGTGACATGATCACATGTCACTGCAAGACTTCATTACTCACTTGCCAGCACACACATATACAGGGAGACTCACAGGTAAACAGCCATCTGCAGACAATGGGAGTCATCAAGATTCCAAACCATCATTAATGGCCCACACTTTACATAATTACAATAGGCCCTCAGAGTTACATTTTATATTTCTAGTTTTAGATACAAGAGTGGTACATTTCTACAAATAGGATGATCACACTCAGTAGCTTATGAGCTTTGTAATGATACCTTACAAGAGACCTTTTGCACAAAGCATATCCCATTTGCATTATAGTCACTTATTATTAAATTTTTTATAAAACTATCCCAGTTACATTATATTCACTTATTATCATGTTTTTATAAAACCATGTAGACTGCACAACGTCCCACCCTCCTCCTGAACTTACTGCCAGAGACTTGGACACTGACCATGGCGGAGGCAGTATACCTAAAATTCGTTTTTGGGCTCCCCTATGGGGCAGACACTCCTGTGTCCCCCAAAAGGGAAAGAGACCCTGATCCAGCTGTAGGCTCACAGCTACCAGCTATGAGGGACCTTTCGCTGGCCAGCAAAATCCCCCCCCTTTCACTCAGGTTGGGTTTGCTTCCAGCTAGAGTCCTTGGGGTTTGTTCCCACCGCAGCAGTCACCAGGACCCCAACTTCCAGCTCCAGGATACATGTCTCTGTGCACCTCTTCCACTCCATTACGGCCAGGTCATGCTTCTGGGTCTCAATTGCTTTGTCTCTTAAGTCCAGGTTGGTGGGCAGCCTTTTCTTTTTCCAGGTCAGCCTTTTCCCAGGCAAATTGTATATCAATTTCCATTTGTCTTCCCTTGAGACCATCACTCGATGAGCTGGGATACCACAGAGAACACCCTCCTGCCAGAACAGGCACCCCTCCACTCCTGTCTTGCTAGGTTAGACACTCCAGACAGCTTCAGCACAGACAGAGGTTGGGCCACACCCATCTGCAGTTCACTGAAACTGAGATGCACTCAGCTCAGGGGCTTCTTAGTTAACAGAGACATTCCCAGCACCCAGTGTTCAGTCTTTCTGGGCAATCTGCAACTTGTGTAGTTTTAGCTTCTTTTGATCTTCATTCTTACTTATTTTGCTTCCTTTTCTGTCCCTACTTCCCTTTCCCGAAATAAGCAAACAGAAAATAACAAACCAGTAACCACTTTGTCTGTTCTCCAGCCACCACACTTAAAACTCACTTAAAATCACTACCAGTATCTCAAAGCAATCAGCTGTGCACAGATCCTGCCGACTACGCCACTGTGACGGGTTGGATCACAGAAACCCCCTTGGGAGCTGCCACCCGATGTGCAAAGACTACCCCTGCTCCTGTTTTCCCTGCCAGCTCGGGACTCCAGCACCCCGTCTCGCTGAGTCAGACACTCCTGTCTGGCTCCAACACAGAACAAGGGTCCGAATCAGTTGTCCTAAAGCTGCAAGTTTACCCGAAACCAGCTCACAGGAGTGTGCTTGTCTTTAGCACTCAGATGCCCAACTCCCAATGGGGTCTAAACCCAGATAAATCCGTTTTACCCTGCATAAAGCTTATGCAGAGTAAACTCATAAATTGTTCGCCCTCTATAACACTGATAGAGAGATATGCACAGTTGTTTGCTCCCCCAGGTATTAATACATACTCTGAGTAAATTACTAAATAAAAAGTGATTTTATTAAATACAGACAGTAGGATTTAAGTGGTTCAAAGTAGTAACAGACAGAACAAAGTAAGTCACAAGCAAAATAAAATAAAATGCGCAAATCTATGCCTAATCAAACTGAATACAGATAATCTCACCCTCAGAGATGCTTCAGTAAGCTTTTTCTCAGACTGGACACCTTCCAGGCCTGGGCACAATTCTTTCCCCTGGTACAGCTCTTGTTCCAGCTCAGGTGATAGCTAGGGGATTCTTCATGATGGCTTCTCTCCCTCTCTGTTCTCTTCCACCCCTTTATATATCTTTTGCATAAGGCGGGAATCCTTTGTCCCTCTGGGTTTCCACCCCCTCCCCTCACTGGAAAAGCACCAGGTTAAAGATGGATTCCAGTTCAGGTGACATGATCACATGTCACTGCAAGACTTCATTACTCACTTGCCAGCACACACATATACAGGGAGACTCACAGGTAAACAGCCATCTGCAGACAATGGGAGTCATCAAGATTCCAAACCATCATTAATGGCCCACACTTTACATAATTACAATAGGCCCTCAGAGTTACATTTTATATTTCTAGTTTTAGATACAAGAGTGGTACATTTCTACAAATAGGATGATCACACTCAGTAGCTTATGAGCTTTGTAATGATACCTTACAAGAGACCTTTTGCACAAAGCATATCCCATTTGCATTATAGTCACTTATTATTAAATTTTTTATAAAACTATCCCAGTTACATTATATTCACTTATTATCATGTTTTTATAAAACCATGTAGACTGCACAACGTCACAGCACCCTCAGCAAGTTTGCAGATGACACTAAACTGGGGGGAGAGGTAGATATGCTGAAGGGTTGGGATAGGGTCCAGAGTGACCTAGACAAATTGGAGGATTGGGCCAAAAGAAATCTGATGAGGTTCAACAAGGACAAGTGCAGAGTCCTGCTCTTAGGAAGGAAGAATCCCATGCACCGCTACAGGCCGGGGACCGATTGGCTAAGCAGCAGTTCTGCAGAAAGGGACCTGGGGATTACAGTGGATGAGAAGCTGGATATGAGTCAGCAGTGTGCCCTTTTTGCCAAGAAGGCCAACGGCATATTGGGCTGTATTAGTAGGAGCATTGCCAGCAGATTGTGATTATTCCCCTCTATTCTACACTGGTGAGGCCACGTCCAGTTTTGGTCCCCCCACTGCAGAAGGGATGTGGACAAATTGGAGAGAATCCAGCGGAGGGCAACAAAAATGATTAGGGGGCTGGGGCACATGACTTATGAGGAGAGACTAAGGGAACTGGGGTTTTTTAGTCCACAGAAGAGAAGAGTGAGGGGGGATTTGATAGCAGACTTCAACTATCTGAAGTGGGGTTCCAAAGAGGATGGACCTAGGCTGTTCTCAGTGGTGGCAGATGACAGAACAAGAAGCAATGGTCTCAAGTTGCAGTGGCGGAGGTCTACGTTGGATATTAGGAAACACTATTTCACTAGGAGGGTGGTGAAGCACTGGAATGGGTTACCTAGGGAGGTGGTGGAATCTCCATTCTTAGAGGTTTTTAAGGCCTGGCTTGAGAAAGCCTTGGCTGGAATGATTTAGTTGGTGTTGGTCCTGCTTTGAGCAGGGGATTGGACTAGATGACCTCCTGAGGTCTCTTCCAACCCTAATATTGTATGATTCTATGAATAGGTTTTATTATTATCCCCGTTTTCAAAATTTCAGTTTTGTCAAGAAAAGGGATATGTTTGGGGGTGGGTTATGGTTTACACTAGTTTTTGAAAGTGTAATTTTTTTAGGTGGAATCTGCAGGATTCCATTGAAACCTTAACTCTTTTTTAATATTTCTGTTTAGGATTTTTCCTGAATTTTGAATGAGCACCAAGAATTTAAACCAGGCTGGCATTAAGGGCCACAGGAAGAGAGGCTGCTTCAACCGAGCTTAAAAGGCCCATATTAAAAGGTGATTGAAAGAGCTGCACAGAGGAAGCTATGGGCAGTGCACAACAAGCAGTTGTATTCATCCTACAAAACCCAGTTACTATGCTAGCACTATGGCACCTTGCCTATTAACAGCCTTCTTTCATAGGAGGCCACAAAAACAGGACTTCCCTTTACTAGATCCCCCTGGACTTCTGTGTGCTTGCATGGTTGGGGGTGGGTGGGAGGCGTTATACTGGATGCGATATGGGGGCAGTGGATGGCAGAGGGGAATGGAGGGCGAGAGGAGGAGTTTTGATTCACCTTGGAAACTTTAGGGGATTGGCGTTTTATATTTAGAAGATTGTATGCATGTAAAGCTTTAAATATGAATGAAAGGCTCTGCCTTTCCCTGTGCCCCTCCATTCTACTCCAAGTCTCCTATACTCCATGTCCATGCCTCCCATCCCCTGGTTCCCTACACTTCCTTCCAAACCACTTTGTATACCTTCCAGTCCCCTGGGCCCCATTCTCCAAGACCCTCCACCCTTCCAAGACCCCTCATATTCTAAGTTCAAAGAGCATGACACAATGCAATGGCCCTTCCAGTTTCTGTTCCCTATCTATGCCTAGCCCCCATCATGACTCCTTACCACCCTTGTTTCCTACTCCCATCCAAGTCTGTTCCCCCAGCTCAGCTCAGCACCTGCAGCAGTGCAGGATGGCACCAGTAGCAGCTGAATGGTGAGAAATACTTGTAAACATTGCTCTATATAGACACAAAAATAGTTCTGTATGAGTGTTGCCTTGGCTATAGTCACAGGGAATAATAAAAATACTGCATCCTGCCACTCTATGGTCTATGGACCTTTGTGAAGAGCATTTCTCCACCGTAGCCCAACATACAAGAAGACAGAACCAAAGCTTTCTTTCACTTCCTCCAAGAATAAGAGCAAAATAGCAAAAGACAGCTTACTTCAGCTGAGAAAAACTGTCTTTAAGTTACAGAGACTCTGAAAAGCATTGTAGCCCTTAATAAACAAGATGGAAAGTTTCCTAGCTCCAGTGTTACCTGGGCCAGGACACTTGCTGAGTCTGTTATCTCCCAGGTCTGGAAAGAGAAAAATAATTTTTTCTCCCTCCTTTCTTCTTTATGCCCCTGCTCTAATGAGTTTCCACTTAACTCTTTCCTTTCCTCCCTCCCTTAATGTAAAAGGATTTCACAATCCTTATATGATATGAGTACATATTCTGCTTCTTTCCAAAAACCAGAGTAAAAATATATATTGAACACTTCTGCCTTTTCTGCATCTTTATTAATAATTTTACTATCTCCATCTAGTAATGGGCCTATACATAAGAACATAGGTCTGGAAAGGTCCTCTTATGTCATCAAGTCTACTTCCCTGCTTTTGCAGGCAACCACATCATCTAACACTATTTATAGACTTATCAACCTTCTTCTGATAGAATGTATTTGTTCCTAATGTACTTAAACTCCTTCTTATTGTCTTTAGTCCAGCCAGCCTGGATTTTTCTCTGACATCTTATTTTCCCATATAAATTTTCTACTCTTTATACTTTCAAATTTATATTGATTGCTACCTACTTGGGAAATTATGGCTTTTTTGGCCATCTAATAAACTCTTTGTAAAGAATTCCCAATTATCATTCAAATTTTTCTGCAAAATGTTTTCCCTCTCAGTCAATTTCACTCAATTTTCATCTTTTGGAAATTAGTCCCTTTGAAGAAACAACTAGCTATAAGTCACTGGTTAGCACTGTCCTCTGTTTCCCCACATTGGATGTAATCAGGTCATGATCACTTGGCAACCACCAATAACCAGTAATTAATTCATCTTTATTCATTGTAATGAGGTGCAAAACAAGTTACTTTGTGCTAGGTGCAATACCTTTTGTGTTAGAAAATAATTATCTATAACTCTTGGTATGACTACACTTTGAGCTGGAGGTGTAATTTTCAGCTTGAGGAGACATAGCATGCTAAAAATAGAAGAGTACCAAGGTGGTATGAATGGTGGGAGGGGCTAGCCGCCTGAGTATGTACCTGGAATCTCAGAAAGGATAGTACTTGGGCAGCTTGCTTAATATACTGTGGCTACATTTCTATTTTTTGTGCACAAGTTCAATCAGAGCTAGCGTGTGTATGTCTCCTTGAGCTGGAAATTACATCTCCAGCTCAAAGTGTAGATGTACCATTAGAAATGTTTTACTAATGATGTTTTTACTTCTGACTGAGACCGCCAGCATACATCTCCCAAATTTAAGTGGCTCATAGCAACACAAATTTTCTTTCCACACATTACAGGCAGGTGTTTAAGAAATAAACTCATCCCGTTCTCTGGTTTGATTCAGTGGTCTGTAAAAGACTCCTACCAATACCCTCTCCTGGGCTTTATTAGTTAGCATTGTGAACTATATGCATTCAAGATCCTGTGGTTCTGAGTTACCAGTATCTCTAAAACAGGCAATGGTGTCTTTAATCTAGACACGCACACTTCTTTTACACATTTTATCCTTCCTGAACAGGTTGTAATCAATATTTTTAACATTCTAATCAAGCAAATCATCCCACCCGGCTTCATTAATGCCAATTATATCAAATTTCTTTTCATCAATGAGAATTCCCAGATATTTTTGCTTGTTACCCAGATTCCTGGAATTGGTATATAAACAATTGAAAAGTGTCTTTTCACATGCTTTGCCATGTCAGTTCAATTCGTTCATGACACACTGAGCTGGACTTTGTACCATGTTTTCCTCATTAGCACTCTCCCCTTATGCATTCCTTGCTGCTCCAACTGAGAAGGGTAGCCCCCTTACCTGTCATGCCAATAAAGTCACATTGAATCAAACTGAAGCAGAGAGATGTTCCAAATGAAGTAGTTGCAGGGGAGTCATTAGATTTTATCCTTGCGGACTCATTATCCTCATGAATAGGAGGTGAAAGTAATTCCTTGATGCCTGTTATAAGTGGCACAATGAAGTGAATGATTTTCATCATTAAGAAAAATAATCTGCCTAGTTCTTTCTGAATAGGAGTATGTATAGCCTTCCTCAGGATTTCCAGTTGTAGAACCTTCAGATTTTAGTTATGCCTTTGTATTCACAAAGATTAAGAGCACTGGGCCAAATTCTGAACACCTTACTTTGGTAAAATCTCCTACTGAAATCAGTGGGAGTTTTATCCAATTAAATAACTCGGGAGTTCACCTTTGGGAACTACAAAAACAAAGTCCACTTGACAGAAGAGTAGTACTACTTAATCAAGCAACTACACCTTTTCCTTAGCCACTGACATGATTAACTGACCAAAGAAGGGAAAAGGTAGTAACATACCCGGGGATGTACAGGATCAGAGAAATTAGAACCTCAGAAACAGACAACCCACGCACACTCCACACTCACCAGTCTCTATCACAATTGGAATCAATTGGGGAAATAAAAGAAACCTCTGACTTTCTTGGCTGGTGATGTCAGATGGAGACTATCTGAGACAATCACTAGCAGAGATAGTCAATACCTCCTTGAGAGAAGGCAAGCAAATGGAATAGTCTACCAGTCCTCAAGAAGCCAATGTGTTACTATTGCCTTTGCTCCCTGAATTTGCTCCAAATGAAAGGGATGATCATTAAAGCTTGCACTTTTCAGTGAGAGTTTTTCTAAAGTATGTGAAATTATGTATCCTCTCTCAAAGACTCACAAATCCCTCCTTTCAGAAACTCAGTATTTAAACATTCCTCATTATGTCAGAATAGTCAAAGGACTCTCTAACTTGCTTGGTCTTTCTGGGGATGCCATCATTTGCAATGGTTTCTGGAAATATGTATCTTTACACTTGCAAGATGAAAATGAAAGTCAGTATAGGGCAGAATATGTTATATAACGTACGGTACTTTGTGTCATAGAAAAACAGCTAATGAAGAGCATGCCAATGATGATATCACTCAAAGACAGAAGCTAATCTGGCATACTGCAAGAGAGAAGCTAATATACCTTGTGTTATGTGATCTTGTAATGAAAGGCCCTAGCATAATGCACATATGCAAGGGAGTCGAGTTAAAGTTGCTTAACTTTGGGACTAAGCACTAGAAAATGTACTACAGGGAATAACCTTGCATTATTATAGTAGATGGGTCAGATGAGTTAATAGGTTTGTACTCTCCATTTTCTGTGTCTGTGAGAACTTTGAATTTCCCATATTTTGCAAGTTTGAATATCAAGCTTGACATTCCATTAACAAAGTGTTTGTTATTACATGTAACACCTACATCTCTTTTCTGGAGCGTTTGTTATAGTCTCATACTGTTAAAACAATAATTTAAAATCTGTATTAAATATACCTTTGACTGAATCCAGGCCACAAGGTAATGAGTGGCTATGTACTCTGGATGAACCCTGAACAAAGTGTCTGATAGTTAAAATATTCATTCTTTCATGCAGAAAAATCCATTGGACTTCAGGGAGTATATATTACATTCTATAAAATCTATGTTTATAGATGCTGTATATATTACTACTTCCTTAAAATAACAAGAAAAATCATGAAAAAAGATATAAGGAATAAAGATGAAAGACATAACATTTATAGCTAGGAAACTAAACATAAATTGTGGTGGGGTAAAATTTTCATTGTTCAGTTAGAGCCCAATCCAAATCCCATTGAAGTCAGTAGAAAAACTCCTATAGACTTCAATGGGAGTTGGATTGGAACAATATGACAGATCCTATCCTTTAGAAAACTATTCAGGAAACTGCAAGCAGAGAAAACTCTTGGGGTTTCCCATGCAAAGGGAGATGTTCTCCTGGACCTACTAGCAAATGAATCGCACATTTACACCGATTAGGGATTGAGTTATTTTAATGCTGTAGAAGACCATGGTGATGAAGGAGAGAAGGACCAGCAGGGAATACAATTTATTTATAAATATTCACTGGCCCACTATACCTACAAAAAAAGCAATTTCAGGAACATCTGCAAAGCCAGCAGATCAGTAATCCCTAAAGATGATCACACACCACTGGGGGCTAACTCTTGCCCACTAACTCCAACCTGGGGTCTCTTGCAGTCTCAATCAGCCCTGGAAGTATGTGGGAGATTAAATATTTTCTAGAGCCCAGCAGGAGGTGACTGAGCGAGACCAGGTACCCTTGGTATGCTTGTAAATTAGCTGGACTCCCAAATGCTGTATACAACACACATTATCTTTTGCTGAGGCCTTGATAGCCCTCTCACCAGTTCCAGCAGGCTGAGATCTATTCAGGGTAGAGGCTGGGCAGAGGTGATCAAGCCCTGCACCCTCCAGTGGAGAATAAAGAATACCTACTGCTTCACTGGGTATCCAATTTACTCACCAGAAAGGATGAGCAAGTGACCTGGTCCTGGAATATTCAAGGAGTAACCGATGTATCCCAGTATAGGACAGGGTCTTTAAGGAAGAAAAGTTTCCAATGCCTCAGAATGAAACAAAAATCTATTTAAACTTCACTTGTTTTTCCATTGATTGCAATGGGATTGCATAGGGAATGAGAGAGGCAGATGTCCCAGTGTGTTTAATTTAAGAACTTTTACAGTGACGTGCCAGTGATTTTTTTTTTTTTTTGCTGAAATGGTTATGACAAAAAAAAAAGAAAAAAAGAAAAAGAAAAAAGGAAAAAGGAAAAAGAGAAAGACCAACAGTACAGGAGATGAGACAGAGCAAGCCCTGAGTTGCTTCCTATTTTACTATACATCAAGAGCCTGATATTCTGATAGTGTAAATTGTCATAGCTCCATTGACAACTCTGACTGAAGATCTTGCCCAAGGAATATTAACTAATGTGATATTTCTGTTAATACAGTCAAGTACATCTGTCAGTCAATACCATTGATTACAGAAGCTGACTGAGTGATGAAAAAACATATATAATTAATTTCTAAAATAACTTTAACCATTTGTATAGGGCTGCAGTCCTGACCTTTTTCTGCTCAATTTTGATTGTAAAAAGTAAATAAAAAAAGAAGAAATGTAGAGTATGCTTGTGAAATTCCTGGAAAGAATCAGCTAAAGGTTTACAGTAAAAAAAGATTTTCTCCCTACAACATAGCCACTGTACTTGTTTACTACTTTGAAAATATGGTCCCAAAAGCAACATTAAAATTTGGTTTTAGGCCAAATAAAGGCACACTAGATACAATTGGAAGAGATTCAATTATTTTATAGCATCACATTTTGCAGTGTTAAAGCAGAAAATGTTTCTTTAAAATGCCCCCACTCAGAAAAACTGCAAAAACATCATAATATCTTGTTTAAATTAAATGATGAAAATATGGCAGAATATTTTTTTGTTTAGACACATCTTGGTGGAAACAACTGGCAATATATGGGTAAAACCAAACAAATATTAAACTGATAAGAACAGATAGTAGATAATGTTTTCACCTCTCTTAGCCAGAAGGCCGAGAAGTTCTGCTGATGGGAAATATAATTCTTACCTGCACTAGGCATGTCAGCCTCAGGTTTCCATTGCAGAGTAGCTGGTAATTTCAGCTACTTTAACTTAATTAACAAGGGTTAAACCAAACAAACAAACAAACAAACAAACTACCACTTCCAGTGAGAGATATTAGCAATGCAAGGCAGTTTGCCTCTAAAACTCTAGTGTTAAGACCAGTTTGATGGGAACTTTAGTTTTCTGACCTTGTAATCTAGTCCTGGCATCTTTAAATTTCTTCTGTACTTTGTCTCTTGTGCTGCTGAAAAATACATAGGACAATATGCAGGTGACTATCAACAAGTTTCAAATCCTCCTTCCCCCTCCCAAGATTATAGAGAAGGTTGTGATGAAACAAGTATCACAGTGCCTAGATGTCTTGTCCCTAATTACAGGCCTGAATGAAGTCTAGATATCACACTTATTGCTTTGGTTGACAATTTCTTCCCAGAAATGTATAATGATCAGGTGTCCATGCTGATATTATCAGATCTACCAGCTGCCTTTAGCACTGATCATCAGCTGTGGTAGGGCTGCTTTTGAGTGGATCTTTTCCTTCCTGGTTCAGATGGCCTATAGCCCTGTATTAGAGCATAATTCATCTAACATTTGGGGTGCCTCTGGGTTCCATCTGTTACCCCCTCCTGTTCAACAGATCTATGGGGCCATTAAGAGAATTATTGAGGAGACTTGGGTTACAGTATTTCAGAATGTGTGAGTAGGGAGTGCCAAGTTCTGCCCTTTAGGGCAGGCAGAGACATACTCACATTCCTCTCCTTGCCTACGGAGATAAAGAATAGAGGAATCCTTGGACACTTGTGTGTACTTCATGAGAACAATTGCTTATAATATGCATAGTTTCAATGCTGGGGTGCATGTGTGTATGACTGAGAGGGAATGTTTGTCTTGGTGGGTACTGATTTGTGTGACTAGAGACTCAGTTGTCGGACTGTGTGAAAGACAGACTGTATGGGGATGCTGGGGTGTGTGCGCATGCACTGCTGGTGGAGTGGGGGCAGGAGGTGAATCAATATTGTGGTGGTGTTTGTGTGGGAAGAGGACACAAATGTAACTCTATCCTGATTCTCCATCCACATGTGGAGAGGAATGTGGCCATGTCTCTGTCCTGCCCCAAGAGAATGGCTTCCAGAGCTTGTTTCTCACCCACTCACTTGGGTGTGGGGGGGCAACAATCTTCATTTACCTCCCCGCCTCTAGGCCAGGGCTTGACAGTGATTCTAGCCTGCTCCTTCTTTGGGGGCTGGTGAGGGCAGAAGGCGAGAGTGTTGCTGATGGCAGTGATTCTAGCTGAGCAGCTCTGACCAGAGTTCTGCTCAAGGCTATGTGCTGAGGCCAGCAGGCACAGAATCAGCACAGCCAAAAGCACAACTCCCCCACACTAACCCTCCCTCTGTGCTATGCAGAGCAGATTTTATGCGACTGGAGAAGAATTCTACCAAATTAGTCACATTGCCGCTATTTTGAATAGGTGGCCAATTGCCCCCTTGGCGACTATTATTTGTACCCTTTCCCTTCTGCCTGTTAGCCTGTCATTTAGATTGTTCGCAGTCGTGGCAGATGACATATTCTCTTTTATGTCTGAAAAAAGTGTCACCTTTTGGATGCTACCAGAAGTAAATAATTAATAATAAGTTACACTAATAAGAAAATGTGCAGAGGTTATTACTGGGCTGCAGTCCTTCTTTGAAAGAATTATAACAATTATTCATTTCTGCTGATGTTGTAACAACAATGCTAGGCAATAGAAATCAGTATGCTTTTCATATGAACAGTTGCAGTCTATTGATAATGTGATTTAAAAAAAATTAAGATAAGAAAATTGGACTATATTTCAATATTGCTTTATTATGGACATGAATACCTCTTCATGTTAAGATTTCCCTGTAATTCCATTAGTTTATGGTATAATGTACAACAAAATTTCCCAGGAACTTAGGCAGCTAAAATATGAATCTTTTTACCACAGTACTTTTCATCCCAAATGATCACAAACTGCTTTATACACTGATATTCAAATAATACGATAACGAATGATATGAGGGAAAGCAGCAGACTAAAGACAATGGACTTCAAGAAGGCAGACTTTAGCAAACTTGGAGAACTGAAGCAAAGCTGAGGGGAAAAAAAGAGTTCAGGAGAGTTAGCAGTTTTTTAGAGAGACATTAAGGGCACAAGAGCAAACTATTTCAATGTGTAGGGAAGGTAGAAAGTCTGGTAAAAGACCATGCTGGTTTAACAAGGAGATCTTCAATGACCAGAAACTAAAAAAATAATTATACAAAAAAGTGGAAATTAGGTCAAATTATAAAGGATGTATAATAAAAAAACCCAACAGAAGTATGTAGGCACAAAATGAGATTTAATTAGCTCAGGATATCAAGAGTAACAAGAAAACATTTTACAGATACATTAGAAGCAAGAGGAAGACCAAAGACAGAGCAGGCCTAATAAACAATGAGGAGGGAAAGACAATAACAGGAAACACAGCAATAGCTAAAAAGTTTAATGCCTTTTTTTGTTTCAGTTTTCACCAAAAAGGTTAGCAGGGATTGGATAACTAATGAAGTGAACATCAGTGTAAATGGGGTAGGATCTGAGGCTAAAATAGGGAAAGAACAAGTTAAGAATTACTTAGGGCTTGTCTCACTTACAACGCTGCAGTGTCGCAGTAGCACTGGTGCAGCTGTGCCACTGTAGCGCTGAGTGAAGATGCTATCTACACCAAAGGGAGAGCTTCTGCTTTCGGCGTAGGTACTCCACCTCTCTGAGAGGTGGTAGCTATGTCGACGGGAGAAGCCCACTGTCTACCTGGGGAGTTTGGTCAGTATAACTGCATTGTTCAGGGGTATGGATTTCCACACTCCTGAGTGAGGTAATTATACCAACATAAATGTGTAGATCAGGGATTAGACAAGTTAGATGTCTTCAAGTTGGCAGGGCCTGATGAAATATATCCTAGAATACTTAAGGAACTGGCTGAAGAGATCTGAGCCATTAGCAATTATCTTTAACAACTCGTGGAGAAGAGAGAGATCCCAATGGACTGAAAAAAAGGCAAAAGTAGCACCTACTTATAAAAAAGGGAACAACAACAACCCAGGAAATTAGGATAAATTCAAAATAATACATTTAGGAAGGACCAATCAACTGCACTAATACAGAATGGGAAATGATTACCTTGGAAGGAATACTGCAGAAAAGAATTTGGGGGTTATAGTGGATCACAAACTAAATATTACTCAACAATGGAATCCTATTGCAAAAAAAGGGGGAACATCATTTTAGTATGTATTATTAACAGAAGCGTTGTAAGCATGACATGAGAAGTAATTCTTCCACTCTACTCAGCACTGATAGGGCCTCAACTGGAGTACTTATGTCCAGTTCTGGGCACCACACTTTGGGAAAGATGTGGACAAATCAGAAAAAGCTCAGAGGACAGCAACAAAAATGATTGAATGTTTAGAAAGCATGACCTACAAGGAAAGATTGAAAAAAATTGGTTTGTTTAGTCTGGAGAAGAGAAGACTGAGGGGGGCATGATAAGTCTTCAAGTACGTAAAAGGTTGTTATAAAGAGGAGGGTGATAAATTGTTCTCCTTATCCACTGAGGAGAAGACAAGAAGTAATGGGCTTAAATGGCAACAAGGAAGATTTAGGTTAGACATTAGGAAGAACTTCCTAACTGCAAGGGTGGCTAAGCACTGGAACAAATGACCTAGGGAGGCTGTGGAATCTCTGTTGCTGGAGGTTTTTAAGAACAGGTTAGACAAACACCTGTCAGGGATGGTCTAGATAATACTTAGTCCTGCCTCAGTGCAGGGGGCTGGACTAGATGACGTATCAAGGTTCCCTCCCGTTTATATTTCTATGATTTCACCCACCACTAATATGTAGTCACCTTTTGAATGGAAGCACAACACTGGTACACTGAATAATGGTTTAGGATAGGATAATTACATAAAACCATCACAGAGAGCATTTATGATGGCATTATAGCATGAAGGAACGTCATACTTCACAATACCTTGGCTTTACTAAGTGACCCATAGAAGACTGAAAAATTTAGAACAGGGCAGAGTATTGTACCTTGGGTATCCCAAATATAATACACAAACAGGAGATTATCCAGAAGGTATCAGATATGACAAATATGGTTTTAGCTGCAAGTCTCAAAAAAGTTTTATTGATAAATTATTTAGGAATGCCTATTATTTCAAATTTCTCAGTCAAAATCAATCCTTAGAATGTGTGCAAAACATGTATTATAAGAAGCTGGGAATTGTGATTATGGACAAACCAATTATTAGATAACATACAAAAGAGAACTCCCAGAGGGACTGTAGAAATTGTGGGCTGTATGTGAACCCTAATTAAAGCTTTCGTGAATTGTAGACAGATGAAGCGGGGAAAAGAAACAATGTAGAATTGTAGAATTCAAAGTACTGTATTGCAATGACTACAGAGTGTTGGGTACTAACTTTTTAACAGAGAATCCTTTGCTTCTTTCACTAATAGAGAGAATGAGCATGTTGTATAAGGAAGCCAAGATTCTAATGTCTGTATCTGTGCTTCAAGTAGCTGGGACAACTTCATCGCTAGTATAAAGAATACAACTCCATTATATTCAGTGAAGTTGCGCACACTTACATCAGAGGTGACGTTGACTTTTGTGTTTATTTGTCAGAAAAAACCTGAAAACGAGCAAACACCTAAGTAAAAGGTCTGTGTATTAGGGGAAAGCATGCAGAACTAAGGAACGGAATCCTTAATCTCAAATGCAATACCTGCACGGACTCCTCGGAAGTCACTATTGTTGGCTATGAGGAGCAGACAATGTAGTTCAGCATTCTTTCCACTACCCACATAATTTTAGTTTGATTGACTGACGCACAAACACCTTCCACCAATGCCTTTGTCTGCCCACAATATCCTTTCCACAATTGTGCATAGCCAGCTGCTGGAGAGGTCAGCTCTATGCCATGGTGGGGTGAAAAAGTCCCCCAGCCAGAAAGTATCCCCCTCACCCACTGGTGAATTGGGATCATGATTTTCTGTTCATTTTCATACCCTGCACATTTCCCCATTTTGTGTGGGGGAGAATAATAGGCTTTTTTAATGCATCCAGGAATTATTTATAAGGCCAAAATTCTGCGAGATCTAGTCTTCTCATAGTATTTTATTTCCTGGATGATAGAAATGTTATGAGAAAATCACAAATGCTGTGAGATCTCACATCATTTTGGCTGCATAAAGGACTCCCTGAATCAAAATAAACCTGTGTAAACCACAAATACAGACACCCAGAGAAGCAGATTTATTTGGATTTCTGCATGTTCCAATCATGCTGCAATAGGCTTCAATCCAGAAAAGCACATAAGCATGTGCTTAATTTTAAGCACATGAATTAGACAGGACTATTCTCATGCTCAAAATTAAGCATGTACTTACTGCTTTGCTGGATTAGACAGGATTTAATCAGCTCTGTGTTTGTGGTCTATGGGGCCCGAGTCTTAGTTGAACCCAAAGTTATTGCAAGGGAAATGATTACCACAGAGTGGCTTGGCTACTGTATTTGTGTGTACACATGAATTACGCCTG
The DNA here is from genome assembly GCF_028017835.1 of Emys orbicularis. NCBI lineage: Eukaryota > Metazoa > Chordata > Testudines > Emydidae > Emys > Emys orbicularis. The sequence goes on along the minus strand of NC_088687.1, from coordinate 75,949,058 downwards.
AGTGTTAGAACATAAAAAATTAATTCTCTCCGAGGATCTTTGTCAACGGTGAATCTGCGAACCTTTATCTCTAAGGGACTTATCTATATTGCGAGGCGCACTCTAGAGAAATACTGATAGAAAGAGAGGAAGATTAGACTGACCAAAGTACGGGGAATATAGCTCCTATGTTTGGCTCAATCCTGCAAAGTACTGGACACTCTAGCGCTGATCCTGCCAATTGTTTAATTATGTCCTTGACTATGAGAAATCAGTTGGATTACTACTTTGATTCAAGTTAAGCACATGTTTCAGTGTTATCGTGGACTGGGGACAGAATGCTCAGCACTTTGCAGGATTGTGCCTATTATTCAGGAATTACATTTAACACAGTAAATGCTTCCACATGAGGAACTGTATTTTATAGAACTGATGTAGGTATCTGATCGACATCATGGGAAAATATCCTTGTCTTTTTCCTTTTTAGTTATGTAATGTAGAATGGTGTGTATTTTGATATTATTTTTAAACATTCTCAAACAAAAAAATAAAAAGGAAGAAGAGCCGAATACAATGGAATCAAAACAAAGTGCCAAGTTCGAGGAAAACAATTTGAAATTATTTACAGCCACATTTAAAATAAAAACATGGCTCATGTTTGGAGTCCATTGATACTATTAAAACACAGATAAAATACAAACATCCAATCTAAAACATGGAACTTTAAAGCCAAGTCTTCCAAGGAGCTTCCAAAATGGCATTCACTAAATGTGTGTGTGTGTGTGTGTGTGTGTGTGTGTGTGCACAACCATTTGTGCACACACAACCATTTGCTGGCACAAAAGCTCTCATTTATGCATGCAAATAGTATCTTACTCTCTGTACACAAGTGCTCACTTCACAAAAGGCATCTTATTTATTGTGTATGAAGGATTGTAGGGAGTGTAGTGCTTTACAGAAAGTTTAATGATGAGGGGTGAAATCCTATCTCCATTCATGTCAATGAGAACATTCCAACTGACTTCAATGGGGCCAGGATTTCCCGCATGGGCTCTGCACCAAGGAGCTTACATCTAGGCTGGACATGATGTGCGAGATATAACATTAGATAAGAAAGATGACATTGAGACTAATGCTGAAGATGCTTAAAGAACACAACATGTTAGTCACTTTTGTTATTTAATTAATTTAGTTTTTACTTAATTTAGCAAATTGGCAGGAAAGTAGGAGTCATGGTTGAAGACACTGGAAAGATGTGGCATTGGTGAGTGAATAAATATAGATACGTATATATATGATTTGCTTTATCTAATCTTTTATCTGGGGATTCAGTCACATTTCAGTTAGTGTGTGGTTCAGCCAGACCTCAAAAGACTATCTGACAATTCTTTCCAATACATAGAAATCTGTCTTCAGTTAGTGCTGTTTATTTCAACTTTTCTCCCTCAGATTTGGATTGCTCTTACTCTAAAGTTATGAGAATACTTTCACATTACTTATCCTTGTATACAGTTGTTGCAAACAGATCTTTTTAAAAGAAACCCTTAGTACTGACCCCTAGAAAAGTCTTAAGTGCAGCCTTTTAATGAGAAAATCCATGCTGCTGTACGTACAAAAACTGCTCCCTAATGTTCTTTAGCCTTGTGTCATTTGGACTGGCCTCTTCAAACAGCCACATTGCAGTAAGTGGCCCATTAGCATTACATGGGGGAAGAATCCGTTTAAAACCCCCCACACCAAACACTGCATCCTTTGCGAGTTATCCCTGGTGTTTGAACTGATGTTACATCCACTTCACTAAATGGAAGCTCTTCAGCAGATCTCTACTCCAAATCAGCGCCTTGCTCCAACTCTTTGGTTGAAGCAAATGCCAGACATTGTTTACACAATGGTAATCAACATGGTCAAGTTAGAATATACTAGAATAAATTATGATAAATTTGCTGCCTTGGGATAAAGATAACATGATGGTAGAGGCAGTGGTTATCTCTTCTGAGGGGGAAATTGATGAACAGACATTTTTTCCTCCAGGCTATCATCATAGATTTGTTTCATCTGGGATTTGTAAGAAAAGAAGATGAGACATGTGGATCTCATGAACTCCGATGCTAAAAATGGAAGCATGTGTTTAAGACTGTTTTCTTCATATTTCAAGTTGAACTCCAAGTACATTTCTTAAAATTTGTAGAGTTTTTTTCTCTTCTCCAGAGGTCTGGAAATAAACAAAGCAGCACAATTTGAGGTGCATATGACAATGTTATGGAGCACTTTGTGCAGTGCAACCTGCTGCTCCCAAATGGGATTCCAAAATAAAGTGCCAGCAGAAAAACAATAAGATATTCATTCTTTTTTTGAGACTGGGATTATTTACTAATAACCCTCCAAAATGCAAGCAATTTCTTCTCTTGGACAAAATGGTTTTCGATCTCAGTCTTACATCAAAGGATAGATACTTCTCTGGGACAACGTAGCTAACAAGGCCCAAGATGAAGAATGTTGGAGCTGGAGACAGTTTGTTTTTGGCTGAGTGGGTTCAGCTGTTGAACAAGGTTCCAGAGGAAGTCAGGCCATTCCAAAGTCCAGCAGTCTATGGGGCACACTGCAAGACTGCAAGGCCCACCTCTTTACAAAAGCACTTCTCCATAACCAAATGAATAACAGAAACATACTCAATACCTCCTCAACAATAACCTTCAACAAATAATACAAAAGCACACAATTCACATCAATAACATTTTAAAAGGCTTCAAATGAAACAAGAGTTTTGGACAACAATTTCAAACTTGGCTGCCTAAAATTAGGTATCTAAATAAATGACTGTGAAAACCAGAATGTGATGGGGTCCACTTACTGCTAGTGGCACCTCCTCCTGGTTTCTCTGGGAATTAGTTCTGGCCAGGTGTTGCACCCTCCTCTGGCAGTATCTCTCCCATCATCCTGTGACACTCTGCAACTCAAGATATTCCCTCTTCGTGACTTGGCCTCCAGTCAGGTCAGTGTGGATGTTTCCTCTTTTGGGGGTTTCAAAGTCCCACTATACAAAATGGCAGTCTTCCCTTTACTGCTCTGACTGTGCCACTCCTTCAGTGGCTCGTAGGAGAATCAGGGCCCACCTTCTACTCCAGGTTCCAGTCCTGGGACTCTATGTCTACCAACAACACCCTGCTCACTTCCAGAGCATGTTGTTCTTCCCTGGACTCCTTCCTACTTTGCAGCTCTACCTTCTGGCTCTCCCCAGGTTTGCCAGCCTAAGCTCCCTCCTCTCAGGGAGTGACTGCAGACTACTCCCCTGGAACCCCCTTTCCACTCTCAGTGCCTGGGCTTTATACAGGCTCCTCCTGTTCCTGTCCAGCTGTGCCTCATGTTGAATCAATTCTCTGCTCCCTGGCTGCTCCTCCAGGTGCAGCCTGGGAAGTTAATTGGCCTACCTGGCCACGTTAACCCCTTCCAATCTTGTGTGGGGTGGACATCTCATCACACAGAGGTACAGAGCACCTGCTGTTCCCATTGCTTTCATCAGGAATCAGAGTGCTTAGCAACTCTGAAATTCAGGTCACACAGGTTTAGTTTCTCTAATAGGCATTCAGGTGCCTAAATTCAGGTACCCAATCTTGAAAATGTTGTCCTTTGAGCTTAGCTTTGAAAGATGCCCCTGATGTACTTAGCAGAGGGAAGAGAATTCCACAGCAAAAAGATTCATTTTTCAGAGTTTTGGAGGATGTGGTCATTACAAGTATCTCTAATAAAAACTTCAGTATGGATAAGTAGCATACATTTTGAAGAATTGCCATTCATATCCATTGATTTGCAGCTTTATTATTACTATTATTTGAAATATGGCAACACCTAAAGTCCCCAACCCAGTTTGGGCGCCACTGTCCTAAGTGCTGTACATACACATATAAAGAGACTGTCTCAGGCCTACAGAGCTTATGTTCCAAGGGGAAGATTTTCAAAGGCACAGAGGGCAGAGTTCCACTGAAGGTCTACCAGAAACAGATAAGACAGGCAAAGGAGGTATTATTGTCTGAGTTTTACAGATGGAAAACTGAGGCACAGTGAGATTAAGGGTACATCAACACTTTGAGCTGGAGATGTAAATTCCAGCGTGAGGAGACTAGCTCTGCCACAGACTTCCTGAGTGACCTTGGGCAATTCACTGAGGGTATGCCTACACTTTGAGCTGGAGGTGTAAATTCCAGCTCCAAGAGATATAGCCACACTAGCTCTGATCAAGCTAAATAGAAATTAGCTGTGGTGGCACGACCAGCAGGAGGGGCTAGGTGCCCTACTAGGATTCCGTTTAAGATGCTAGTTACATACTCAGGCAGCTAGGGCCTCCCATCACTTGTGCTGCCATGGCTATACTTCTATTTTTAGCACACAAGCTTGATCAGAACTAGTGGGATATTTCTCCTGGAGCTGGAATTTACACTTCCAGCTCAAAGTATAGATGTACCCTCAGTGAATTGCCCAAGGTCACTCAGGAAGTCTGTGGCAGAGCAGAAAAGGCTCAGACCTCTGGGTGCCAGGCCAGGGTCTAATGGCACATCTCTACTTCCCCACAGTTTGGACTATGGGGGTGTTAACTCCCCTGTGTGGATGATGTAGGTGTGAGTTAAAAAGTTCTTAGTTCCCATTAATAAAGTCTACTTCAAACAAGACTACATTAAAGCAAAGGAGGAACCTTTTAGTTGGCACCTGTAGGCACTAGTATTCACACCCCCATAGTCTGAACTGTAGGGCAACAGAGGCATGCCCTGAACCTCAAAACCATCCTTCGCCCATTTTGCTTAATATATAAAAAAACCTCCCTGATGTAGAAAGTCAAAATTTGTTCAAAATCACATGATTTTCTGATTTAAATGTACCAAATCTAAGAGAGAGAAATCATTTACCAGAGGGCAGACAGTTAACTTTATACACACACAGTAAATATATACCAGTGCTTTCACCTTTTTTTCCATTCTGTCATTTGTTCCACACTTTAAAAAAAATTATTTAAACTGAGTGACCATGTACATGAGGGAAAGCTTTACAAGCAGATAAGTCTTCTACAGTTGAATGATTGCCAAAACTATGTGGTTATTTTAAAAGAAAGAGTGGTTATCACTCAGAATACACTACCGCTGTTTCACCCAACCCTAACAAAGTTTGTGCTTAAATTTTTTTTACTTATATTTAAAAGAAAGTTTTAAAACAAGAATCTGATTTTACTTAAGCTAGTCTAAGTACCAAAATGACAACTGCACATATAACAATACTTGTTTTTAAAATACAGAAAAAAAGGAGCGATATTTGAGAAATCTTTCTGTAGGCTAATAAAACTCCAGCATAAGGCGCTCCTAGATGCCGGTGTCATGCAGTATAATCTACATTACATAATTGTATTTTTCATGTGAAACTGGGAACAAGGAAAAATGTTCGGGCTTCATTCAAGTTTGTGTGTCTGATTCCGTTCTTGCTTACACCAATAAATAAGAGCAGAATCATGCTAAGTATCTGACATCATCATGCTCAATTGTCTTTGAATTCCAGATGGAAAGCATCAGAAAAGCATTAGTTATTTTATATATGCCACTATCAAGAGAAAGATACAAAAGCAAGATGAGTGCCATAAAGTATTCTGTGAAAGGTAAACTACCGGTGTTCCTAGCTGTGAACAACAGAAACTTAGGTTCTTTTTTTTTCTAAATTTATAGTAATATTAGGGCCAGATTCTGCTGTCAATGTAAATCTGGAGCAATTCCATTGAAGCCAATGGAGTTACACAAGTTTAAAACTCAAGCAACTGAGAATATAATCAAGCCCATAGTATCTAAGTTGAAACACTGTATGCATGACACAAGTACATGTAATCATCATTACAGGCTCCTGTGTCTATCTTTTGATTCATATGAAATTCAGTTCCTGTCACAGACTACTGATGCATTTGAAACTCCTGCATGTCTGCATGAGGTTAAAAAAATCCTCATCATCTATATTAATTTAATACATCTGATCACAATGAAGATGACCCTAAGAACAAGTATTAAATCATTCGCTCACAAATAAGATCACCCCTTCACATGCCATTAAACTAACCTGATCCAGAACAGGATGTCAACTCTTCAGAAAGTGTAATATACAAAAAACTAGGGCAGCCACTAGGTGGCAATAGAAACCCCTCAAATGGACTAGCATTAAATTAGCTGTTTATGATACACAACATATATCTATTTCAATTAAGAATGAAACCGCTGAATCAAAAGATACGTTTTATTGGCCATTGAAAAATATTTTTGCTGCAATTTCCCATTATGAATAGGAGACGCAACTTATTTCCTTTTTCACAGAATTATACCTTCCTTGGTTATCTCCATAATTACAACGATGGATAATTATTTAACACATTGTTCAGTAGAAAAGGAACTTTTGTTTTAATTAAAATTTCACCATGGATGTAAAAATATTCATGGTGGCCTTTTATAAGATGATATTTTACAAAATTAGCTAGTACTGTAGGGTTGTTACATTAGTTTGATGTATGATATGATTAAACATCTTTGTTTAATATTTAAGATCAGTGAATCTTGATCTCACTTCTTTTTTCTCAAATGCCAAATTTTCAGTAGTTCAGATATAGTACATTTTTTACTGTACTTTTCAAATTAAATCCCAGCACATTTATAATGTGTTTGATACTACGTAAAAAACTGTGTTACATAAATATACTTAGATTGCAAAGTCAAACACTCAAAGGTTAAGAAATGCCACATTTAGTTGCTCCTACAACCTTAATTCTGCCATGTTCTATGTTTATTTTGTGCACTGAACAAATCAGGGATCCTGCGAGGGGAAAAAGTATGTGATCATGTAATTAAAAACTGTAATACATATGCACAAGACGACAGAATTAAGGCTGCATGAGAAACCATACATCTGGCATGTCCTGACTTTTGAGTGCTTGACTTGCAACTTTTTAACATAGCTTTTATGTATGTAATTTCCCAGTCTTTTTTTTTTTTACATAAGAACATAAGAACGGCCATACTGGGTCAGACCAAAGGTCCATCTAGCCCAGTATCCTGTCTTCCAACAGTGGTCAATGCCAGGTGCCCCAGAGGGAATGAACAGAACTGGTAATCATCAAGTGATCCATCCCCTGTTGCCCACTCCCAGCTTCTGGCAAACAGAGGCTAGGGACACCATCCCTGTCCATCCTGGCTAATAGCCATTGATGGACCTATCCTCCATTAATTTATCTAGTTCTTTTTTTAACCCTATTATAGTCTTGGCCTTCACAACATCCTCTGGCAAGGAGTTCCACAGGTTGACTGTGCGTTGTGTGAAAAAATACTTCCTTTTGTTTGTTTTAAATCTTCTGCCTATTAATTTCATTTGGTGACCCCTAGTTCTTGTGTTATGAGAAGGAGTAAATAACACTTCCTTATTTATTTTCTTCACACCAGTGATGATTTTATAAACCTCTATCATATCCCCCATTAGTCGTCTCTTTCCCAAGCTGGAAAGTCCCAGTCTTATTAAACTCTCCTCATATGGCAGCCGTTCCATACCCCTGATCATTTTTGTTGCCCTTTTCTGAAACTTTTCCAATTCCAATATAGCTTTTTTGAGATGGGGCAACCACATCTGCACACGATATTCAAGATGTGGACATACCGTGGATTTATATAGAGGCAATATGATATTTGCTGTCTTATTATCTATCCCTTTCTTAATGATTCCCAACATTCTGTTCACTTTTTTGACTGCTGCTGCACATTGAGTGGATGGTTTCAGAGAACTATCCCCAATGACTCCAAGATCTCTTTCTTGAGTGGTAACAGATAATTTTAGACCCCATCATTTTATATGTATAGTTGGGATTATGTTTTCCAATGCGCATTACTTTGCATTTATCAAAATTGAATTTCATCTGCCATTTTGTTGCCCAATCACCCAGTTTTGAGAGATCCTTTCGTAGCTCTTCGCAGTCTGCCTGGGACTTAACTATCTTGAGTAGTTTGTATCATCTGCAAATTTTTCCACCTCACTGTTCACCCCTTTTTCCAGATCATTTAAGAATAGGTTGAATAGGATTGGGCCCAGTACATACCTCTGGGGAACACTACTGTTTGCCTCCTCCATTCTGAAAACTGAGCATTATTCCTCATCTTTGTTTCCTATCTTTTAACCGTTACCAATCCATGAGAGAACCTTCCCTCCTATCCCATGACTGCTTACTTTGCGAAAGAGCCTTTGGTGAGGGACCTTGTCAAAGAGTTTCTGAAAATCTAAATACAATATATATACACTGGATTCTCCTTGTCCACATGCTTGTTGACCCCCTCAAAGAACTCTAGTAGATTGGTGAGGCATGATTTCCCTTTACAAAACCATGTTGACTCTTCCCCAACAAATTATGCTCATCTATATGTCTGACAATTTAAACCAATAAAGTAAATTCTATTATATACAACTGTATCAACCTCCTCTCTCCCGTCTTTAGTCATCATCATGGTTCAAAAACTGAACCTTCATTGCTGCAATACAGAGCCGTAACTATGGATTTTTGCGCCCGAGGCAAGGGACAATTCGGCAGCAGATCCTTCCCTCCAAGAGGGACTGAGGGACCCGCCGCTGAAGAGCCAGACGTGCCGCCCCTGTCCCTTGCCGATGACCGGTGGCAATTCGGTGGCGGGTCCCTCAGTCCCTCTCAGAGGGAAGGACTTGCCGCCGAAGGAGAGACTTTCTCCGCCCCTCACCTTCTGCGCCCGAGGCAAGTGCCTCACTCGCCTCGCCCTCGTTACGGCACTGCTGCAATACAAACCCTAATGCTTGAACTGTAAGACTAACTGCTGGAAAAAGCTGTTATAGTCTGAGAGGTGGGCTGCTGAGGTCTGGTGTTTATCTGGCTCAATTCTCTCTCTCCACTCTGAGGTTTTGGGGAGCTCATGCCCTATGTGGTTTCCCCAGAGTGAAGGGAAAGGGCCACTGGGGCCATATGCTCCTTCCAGGATCAGCATGGGGAGCCTGGCCTGGCTGCTTTCCCCCAACTCCTCCACTTCACCTGCTCCAGTAGCTCTCATTCGCTGCCCTGTTTGCTGCTGCTCTGACAGTGGTATGAGCATGGCTTTAAATTAGAATACTCATGGTCAGTTATTTTTCTGGCATACTGTCAACATTTTGCTGAGGCATACAAGTGAAAGAAAGGAAATTTCAATTTTCAACAGTAGATAATTCTGCTATGCATGAACAAAATGCCATGGGACAAAGAAAAGGCACTTCCTTAGCTTAAAGGCCTCTCCTGCTGTGAATTTCAACAGCCTGTTGCAAAAGATGGAGGCACTAGAGGCACATAAAAACACGGTTGCAAGAATCTTTTATAAAGGAAAGTGTTAGGCAACCTAAATATAAAGGTTGCTACCAGCTCCCCCATTATATACTATAGAATGACCTGAACCAGAACACCAAAACCAAACACCCTAGAAATTTAGGACAAGAAGGTGTCAAAATCTTGACTCAAAACTGCACAAGAATTTCACAGCCTGTTTCCATCTCTACGTGGGCCAAACCAGAAGCCTCAGTCAGACACACTGCAAACTTTGGGGAGTTTTGAAATCCAGACCTTAAGTCCAGATTCACTTTTGTAAAGGATAGCAGAATTTTGTGACTCAAGCCCATCTCTGATTTATATTGCCACTATATTTGCCAAATCTATGAAAAACTTGTCTTGCATATAGCCTTGAACTCCAAAAAGTTTTATTAAACTTTTGATAAGCTAGAAAATAGCTACCAATGAACACTGACTGATATTTAGTACAGATATTCTTACCAAAACAGGATTGAAGATATATTTAAAGAGATACAGAAGCCGGCTTGAAACCATCATGCCCATGTTTGGCAGCAGCACAATGTTTTACTCACAAGATTATCAAACTACCATGTCTAATACTTTTAGTACCTTAGGATAACTCTTTTCATCTCAGCAAGGATTCCTGATGCAGTGCAATTATATACAACATCATTCTAAATCTGTTGAATGAAATGCTGAATCCTGATTGGATTAAAAAAATGTGTCTTTACTTGAGCAATAAAGGACCATAACAGTAGACACCAAAGCAGGATCAATACTGCAAAAGGGAACCCGAGAATATGCATTTGAATAAAACCCATTAATTCACTTCAGCTGTATTTGCGACCCCTTTAATTCTTTTCATGAACATTCTAAACAAGTGATTATTTTGGTTCACAAGAATGTTCATAGAAAATTAAAATCTCACTTTATCTGTTCAAATATATTAATGAAATGGTTCACACCATAAGGATTCATGCAGCCATCTTGGAATCTCTGATTCCCCTCCTGATTATAAAAGTGTATTATTCAAACAAAGAAGAAATAACACATCACCACTCACACACTAGATGTAATGAATAGTAGATAGTGAAAGTGAATAGTTTACAAATAAGCCATGGGTTGAAATACATATATATAAAGTGATTGTTAAAATATGGTGAATGATGAACAAATTAGTACAAATCAAAGACTGATCATGGATAATACACAAAACAGAAAAAAGAGCAAAGTGTGTTCCATAAATGATATTTTTACAAATACTTCATCCTAGTTGTAGCTGATAAACATTCCAAAAGTAATTAATACGATCCACTTTTGTAAAGGATAGCAGAATATTGCAAAACAATGTATAGAGAGTATCACTCATAAAAGAAAAGGAAATTAAGGGGAGATTTAAAGAAAGGATGTGAATGGGTGGCTTGGCAGGAAAGGGGAGAGATTTCCTAATGGTTGGGGAGGACAGAGAGAGGTATCCAAGATGGCAGGAGTAGCATATGCTGGTGAGGATGTAAGTGGACATCAGATAATTAGAGGTACCATTGGAGAGTGTTGGGATTTTTTGTTTGTTTTAAGGGAAGAACTAGTGAAGAGAAGAGCTAAAAGCACCTGTTATTTGAAAAATGGTCTCCGTTTTTTCTTGTGTTGTTTTGCAAAAGGTATGTGTACACTTGGAGCTGGTGAGACATACCCAGACTAGACCTCATTGAGCTAGCATGCTAAAAATAAAGTGTAGCTGAGGCACCCACCCACAGTACAGATCTCTTAGAGACCCTAGGCGTGTATTCAGGGCAGCTAGCTCATCCTTCGGCTTGCATGGCCATATACATTTATTTTTAGTATGCTAGCTCAATGAAAACTAGCATGGATAGGTCTCCTGAAGATGGGAATCACATCCCCAGCTCCAAGGGTAGACATAGTCTAAATATGTGCATTTTTTGCCTGTATTTAATTACAAGCACAAAACTGCACCTAAAAAAATAACCAGATTGAGTGTTTTTAAAGCCCAAAAGGTTTAGACTGTTCAGATTAAGTTTAGATAAGCATCTGACATATTCTGGGCTTAACCTGTTTTCCCACTAATTTTTACTCTACACATCACTAATGAGCACAGAGAAGGATCTGTGACTGGAGATAAGAATTAGATCATTAACTTTCCTTAGACACTCCCACTGCTGTTTCTTTTTGGCTTTGTCTCTTTGCTTGCTCAGGCTACGACTGTGGAAATATAAAATATCTGCTAACATTGGTGCTACTCAGTGCAAGGACTGATTCAGTGAGACTAGGAGAGTACAGATAAAGGTAATAAAAATGGATGCTTGTTTAAACTTCTGGAGTATGCTGAGTAGCTGGAAAGAGATATAGACAACTTACTATATGAACAATGAAGAAACAGGAGTGAAGAACTGGTGAGAGGGAGACAAAAAAAGTAGACACCAGTGTTACAGCATCATCAACATAAATGTACATACAGAGAAAAAGGCCTGCTTTACATACAAAGTTGCACCCGTTTAACTAAAGGTGTGATTTTAAAATGGATTTAGATAAATAGTTTAACTTTGTGCGCGCGCACATTTAAATAGATTTAGACCCAGCTTTTAGTGGCTTAGCTTGCCTCTAGGGTTGCTTACAGGGGCAAGCTAAACCAATACAACCAGTTAAAATATGATATAAGTGTGTCTACATAGGGGTTTGCATTGGTTTAAACAAACGAGTACAAATCTGTAGGTAGACAAGCCCAAAGCGAGGGGGAGCGGGGAAGAGACAGACCCCAGTAGTTCATTCTCTTGCCCAGCATCAGCATTTTATTTCAAAATACACCCCAATTTCATTCCAAAATGTATTCCTCCATTTCATTTTAGCATCCCACTCACTATTGGAAGCCTGAAGGGGAGGCGGGAACCAATGCCGGGGAGGTCTTAGTTACCCCATCTCAGGCCTGAGAGTTGGGCACCCTCTCCCAGGCCTGGTGGCAGGAGGGGCAGTGCAGGGAGACATAGCAAGAGCTGAAGAACTAAACAGAGCAGCTGCTTCCCGGATGGCTGCAGCATACGGAGGAGCTCCAGCTGTGCAGTGTAGGGCAAGGAGAGGTACCAACCTGTGTCTCCACATGTGCAGCAGCTCTGACTGGACACCCTTTGCCTGAAGGTGGGGGAATGGCTGTGAAAGGGCAGCCAAACAGATGGGGGGCTCCCCTGCAAGCTAGGGGTTTTACCCAAAGACCAGTAGAGGGTCTGAAACCCTCATAGAGCTGGCAGCAGCTGCCATTGCCAGTTCACCATTTCTGGGCCAGCTTGTTATCTCACTGTGTAGCTGAAATGGAATTGTCATCTTCCTGGGCGGTCACTGATGCTCATGAGGACTGTGAGGCTTCTGCAGCCTGCTCCCACAGAACAGCTAACCCACTCCACAGGCTGGTGCCCCTTGTATGTTTCTCTCCACAGTGCATCTAACCAAGAGAGAGATGCACAGTCACAATCTGGCCCTTTTCATCTTGGCATTATTTTGGGAGGCATTTCTTGGCTGCCGTTAAAAGGGATCAATATTCTCCTCTTAGGTCTTTTTTTGTTCCCCCTGATCGTCCCCCCCCCCTTTTCCCTTTTGTCTTTATCAGTTCTGCATAGTCAGCTCAAAACAAAAACTTCATCTAATTTGCTCTTTCTTTAAATCAAAAAGGAAAGAGGTGTGGGGGAGTGTTAGTAGATTTGACCATTTTTTTGGGCGTGTTTCTCTTGATTATTTTGCCAGACACCTGCACAACCTATTTTTCTCTCTCCTGCTGCTGTCCATGTGAATATAATTCAAATCAAGAACATGCATTGCATCATGTGAAAATTACCCTCTTCTATTTTGGAAGCTTTTTTTCTGATTTGCTTAAAGTGAAAACTGATGGAATCACTGTTTCCCAAATTTTCTACAAAACTAGTTGAAAAAATAGTGCAGTATTTTGTGCCCAAGTCCGCTTTTAGCTTTCAATTTTCTGTTAAATCTTCAGTGAAAGCATCAGAGCATTCTTAACACAGCCCTTTAATTAAAGGTAGAAACTACAGGGCCTACTTACAGGAGAGCAATTGAAAGACGTAGCTGGGTCAATGCTGTGGAGAGAGAGATTTGTAGAAAAAGAGATCCAAGAAATTTGAGAGAGAAAAAAAAAAAGATTATGAAAGTAGTGCTAGGCATAGGTGAAGGGATCAAAATGAAAGGAGAAAAGATATTTTGAATGTTTCATTATTAATTTAAAATAATTTATTCAGCCATTCATTGTAGAAGAAAAGATGTTTTGCATTTTTGTCATTGCTTTCTCCTACCATACAACATTTTTCCTACCTGTTGATTAGGAATTGCTTTTCTTAGTAGCAAATATTCTTTCCCCCAACTTTTTTTTCTAAAGAGGTAGTTTTGCAAGAAAGAAAACTTTAAAATATACGCTACTTGAGAACAGCTACATTTGCCTTTCACCTTTTTATATTTTTCTTGACTGGTTTTGCTTTTTATAAAATGTCTGATTCTCTTCTCACATACCAGTTTTACATTTTGTAACCCCACTGACTTCATTGAAGATGGTCCTAATTTACACCAGTGAAGACCAAATGCATCACTTAGGTGAATCCAAGCCCCAATAGAGTCAATGGCAAAACTCCCACTGATTTCAATTGTGCTAGGATTTCATCCTTCATGTTTAAAAAAAGGGGCTATCCTGTTCATTGGCCATCTTCCCACCAGATCCTTCAGATAAGCTCTAATACCAGATCTGTGATATCACAACCATTTCAAAACCTATAACTGTCTGAAATATTTAAAGGGTATAAAGAAGGGCGAGAAATTAGAGCTATAATTTGTCGATTGGGTTGAACCTTAGAATGAGAACATTTATAGGCTGACTATCAGGAAAAACATCCTGACTGCACATTAATCATCCTACCTAATGATATTAAGCAAGCCCAATATTTACAGACCTGGATGTCTAACGTTAGGCATTTAAATCCATAGTTAGATACATAACTTTAGGCAACCAGGTTCAAAAATTCAGTCCTTAATCTTAAATTCAGATTTGTCTTTCCACTTTTTCCATATTTTAATTTTGTGAGAGAATTAAAACATCCTGAGCTTAATATACGTGCTCACGATAGTGAGAGCACATGGTCTGCTTCTGAAATCAATACCTCTAGAGAAATTGTGACCAATAATCGAACTTTCTCAGTCAATTGAATGAGCATGTTGCATTAACCAAACAAATTCTGGCACACGTACACCAATACTCAGTCATCTGGGTGGCTGCATGGCAAATACTGCAAGGAGGAAAACAAATATTTACTCCTTAAAATGGTTATTTTAAATGTTTTTTATATAATGAATTTTTGAAAGTGCAAGTATTGTGCTGCTGCTCTGGGATTACATCTCTTCACTCCAGAAAATAAATGCCATTTTAGACCATCACATCATCCTTTTCAATACATATTAAATATACTGCCGTTGTACAATATATTCATTGAGATTTCACATTTTAAGGGTAAAAAAGCTTGAAACTTGTTTAGTTTTAAAAGTTGTGAGATGTTAACATCAGAAAGGAAACCGTTTAAAAGACAAGTGCTAAAAATAACTTCTAAAATACAGTGTAAATTGATGTTTCAGAGATGAGTGAAAGTTACACTTGGCAAAGGTCTTGGATCTTTTCATATGCTGGATATGTTTAACTTTGGTATTTTCCTAACAAATGGTTAGTATTGGACCCTATGTCTCTGGAGGAAAGACATCATCCTGCAGTGACATGTTTCTATACAAACATACTCAAACCAAGGTCATCACTCACCTTCTTAAACCCCCAGCAACACAAGCCAACAATTTAATTTACAGAGAGAAGTAGTGTGGAGTGTTGGACTAGCAGACCCCAGCATCCAGTTGAGGGCTGCCACTGAATTAAAGGAACAGATGGAGTCGCTCAAACTGGAAACATTTTTTTCTTTTTTCTTTTCCCCTTTATTTCACCCATATATTTTCACATCCATCGTTAACTCATGTTTAACCCTTTCTCATCCACTGATGTACGTGAGTTCAAAAAATGGACACACTGTTTGTTTTTCTGTGCATTACTTGACCAGTCTTTCCTATACAAGATCAGGCAGATGTACCAGGAAATTCAGAGAACAAATCCTTTATAGTAGAAATTAGCAGACTCTGTTCTTTTATAATTTCTCTACACTTTCTCATATTCTTTAATAGCTAAATGTTTTGAAGTTTTTCTTTAAACTTTGTGCAGCGATGAAAATGGGAATCTTCATTCTTTTAAGTTCACCTCTTTTTGTGAAGATTGGACAAAAATACAAAATCTAAGCTCTTATTCCTTATTTTATATTCAGAAACAGTCAAAATCCAAAGATTGTATATCTACAGCAAAACTCATCTGCCCCATCAGAGCGACAGAGAAATAAAATTAATATTACCAGACACTTTTGTATATCTGGTCCTCTGCATTGGGATAAATTTCACCCTACATCTGCATCATTTATCCCCTCCTGTGGCATTCTACTGTGGGTCAATATTTCACTTGCACTCCACACTGGTGAGCTGCAGCTGCGAGTACCAATCCTACACAAAAAAGGTCCAAAGCAAATAGGAAATAACATCAGAATATGCTCCCAGTCAAAAAACCTGCAGGATTTTAGGTCAGGAATAGAGATTTTGGACTCTTTGGTTCACCAGCAATTCTGAAAAAATGTTTCAGGTCAAACTGAAAATGATTTTTTTTCAAAAATTTTGGCATATCAAAAAGTAAAAATAATTAGTTTCAAATTGAATGAAATGTTTCAGTCTACCTGAAACAAAATGTTTCATTTTGATTTTGACCATTTTAAAATGTTTCATTTAAAAAATAAAATTAAAGGACATTTAAAATGAAAATTCGTTTCAGATCAAACAATCAAAACTTCTGTTAGCTCTTATCTCCTCTCTCTCTTTCTCTCTCTAAAATGGACTTCAAATGAACTATGTTTCAAAAAAAATATTTTAAAAATTATTTGAAATACAATTTGTTTGAACTTGGGTGTCATTTATATGAACTGATTTGCCCAGCCTTTTAAAACATATTGAAGAGGTCATTTTAACTTCACTGACTTAGTTGCACTGATTGGAAAGTAACACATCTTTAATACAAGATGTGGGGGAAAAGGAACAATTTTCTTCTCTTTCTTTAAAGTCCTGTCAAGACAAATTAGACACATTTAATTTTATTACTGTTCATGATAGTAATACCATCACACTCACCTCAGCTACCTCAATAATCAAGAGCAAGCTACCATAACAATTGCATTCAATATAAGTGCCATTTCAGTTATTCACTTTTAAGGTCTAAACCTTTGTGCTCTCTTTCACTGGCAACCAATAGCTATTACTTAAAGGAAACACTATCAACTTCCTTTTTTTTTTTTTTTTTTTGAAGCTGACTAATTTTTCAGAATTCTAGTTACTGATAAAGCTCCATTTAAATACCAAGCCCTGGAATTAAAAAATAAATAAAAATGAAAATATACATAAAAGTTTTTCTGCACCATTGTTAATTCTTACTATTGTCATTTCAGCAATGAAGAAACTGGCTGATCATATTGAGGAATACAGAGAATTTGACTTAACACAATGTGATGTGAAATGCATAAAGAAAAACACCCTGAAAAAAGAGAGAACATTTTTATTTTGCTTAACTTGTTTCAGTTTTATTATCTTAGAAGTTACTCATAATGATGGTAGGTACAGTGTTTTTTCAAACAACAGTGTGATTTCCAATTTGGCAGATTTGTTAATTAATCTGAGATAAAAGTAAATATTAAAAGTTACAGTTTGCCAACTCAGGGAAGTCTCTTCAGGTTTTATCTAGCCAGGTCTGTGAACCATTTGACCTGCTGCAAGTCCTCTTATTGGGCTTGATCATGGAAAGTGTTGAGCAAGTCCCACTGGTTTGGGTGTGTGAGGTGAGCGCTCAGCTCTTCCTTGCAGGATTAAGCACATATTTCTGTATCTTTCTTCAGTCGTGGGATTTTCTGTGTCATAGTTTCTCCTGGGAATGATGTTCTTGCTAAGTGAAAATTACCATCATAGAACTTAGTCCCAACTCACCTCATGAGCACCAAATCTTTCACACCACTGAACCTGTGTCCACATTCAGGTGGAACTTTGGAAAGTGAAGTATTCTATTATAAAACAGTGAAGGATGATTAGCCAATTAATTGCTTTACTGGATAAAATTTTGATATCTACTTTCAGTAATGAAAACCACAGACCTTCCCACTGGCAGTGATGGAGGAAGGACTGTTTACTAGTTTTAAACTTTTATTTTATTTTACTATTTTATCAATTAAATACAAAGTCAAAATAATTTAAAAAATCCAGTTAACCTGACATGCACCCAACAATGGGCATGAGTCTTCATTCACTTACTTCTGTAACTCCATTCAATTCCATGGAGTCACAGGAGGAGAAAACTTGTGAGAGATCAGAATCTGTCCCTCTCTCTTTAGTATAGTTTTTATGTGAGGTTTATCATGACAAACCAGTAAGTTGCAACAATAATGCTCACACATCACTCTAATTATCTAATACTACTTACTGAAAAAACTATATTAAAGAAGTTATGGTTTTTTGAGATGTATTGTCCACATAGATTCCAGTCTTAGTGCATATGCATCCCATGCATGAGAGACTGCTCTCATGTGCCTGCATGCGCACCAAGAATGGAATCCATGTGCAAAATCACTTAAAGAAAATAAAGTTATTTAAATTGCAAAGTCAAGCGTTCAACATTTCAGAAATGCCAGATTTACAGTTGTCCATGCAATGATGATATCGATGGAGATGAGCATGATTCACCGTCACAAAGTAAAAAGTCCAGTTCCCATTCCCAAGCAAAAGAACAAGCTGAGCCTTCCAAATAATGTTCTTGCCAAGTGCTTAAAGTACATGTAGCTCACACAGTGCCAGAAGCATGATGCTGAAGTTATTATTTTTAAGTCAATGGGAGTTTTTTATATCCTGTGGTGGGAGACTAGGGTCCCTGGAGTGTGTGTGTGTGTGTGTGTGTGTATGTCTCTCTCTCTCTCTCTCTCTCCTCTAATATATGTTGTCTTGATTTACATTCAATTATTTTTCAAATATGTCAGGTTAATTTATATATAAATGATTACCCAGTTAATTGATTGAATTAGTTTTTTTATGTACAGTACATTGTTCTGTCACCACAGTACACTTCAACAATTACTGCTGTAGAGCCTGGTGGGGAAGCTGTCTCATCTTGCTGTTGCTACATGTTCATTTGAATTAACAGTATCTTAAATTCTCTCATTTTTCCTTCCCTGTGTCCCAGCTGTCTAGCTAGATCATTAGGTACACTTTTATCCCACAGGATGATGGGTTTCCTAAGAGGACAATGAACATGTTATCCTTCCTTTACATTCAAAATGAGACTTCTACAACAGTTTACTTTTTACAACAAGCTGTACTTGCATTACTTCATCCTAGTCTCTGATCTATTAGCATCCATAAAGGCGATGGAGTTTCTTTGCTTCCCTCTATTATGTTTGGGCTGAAATCTAAGCTTTTGAGCCTCCCCTCATCTTTGAAACACATCCCTAATTCTATTCCTTCTTGAAAGTTCAATACACTTCCTTACAGTCTGCCTAAGAAGGTACAACTTTGGGTCCTTTAAATTTTGGGTCCTTCCTATGGGCCATGAATCCAAAACCGAAGCCAATATGGAAACTGCAACCAGTTTTTGTCCAAGCCACCCCATCTTGTTCTATTTCTGTCATAAAACAAAACATTTCATCACATATACATTATGGATAAATGTTAATCTGTTAAATTACTATTAGAGTAGAAAATGTTCCAACTATTTGATGGGAATTAAAATAAAAAAAACCCATCTGTTAAATGTAAGATGCGAACCTAAAAAGAGATTGTATGCATTTAATAGGTTAAGGCAAGACTACAGTATATGGTACAGATGAATATAGTAGGCATAAACATTTCTTATTTCATTATCAACAGCAGATTTTTATTTACATTTTATTGTACTTGGCCTTTTTAAAAAAAAAATCTTAACACCACAGACATGTTTTCTAGTAATAGAAATGGACACCACCATCTTGAATCGTGGGTGTGATTTTCATAGATTTTAGACACACATTTCCGCCCCTATTCTGTATGCTGTTAGTATTGTTACACATGCACATTGGGTAACTGCACACATAAATGAGTGTGGTCATTCACGGGCACAATTGCATAATTTGTGCTCACAGTTAAGCTAATTACACATGAAAACTAGTCATGTGATAGCACTCACATTTTTCATAAATTAAGGCTAGAAGGGACAATTACTTCATCTAAACTTCCCTCCTGCATATCACAGGCCATTCCAGTTACCCCTGTATTGATCCCCAAAACTTGTGTTTTACTAATGCATATCTTCCAGAAAGGCATCCAGTCTTGATCTGAAGATAGTAAGAGATGGAGCATCCACCACTTCCCTTGGAAGTTTGCTCCATGGTTTAATCACTCTCACTGTTAAAAATGTGTGTCTAATTTCTAATTTTGATTTGCCTGGTTTCAGTATTGGTTCTTGTAATGTCTTTCTCTGCTAAACTGAAGAGTCCTTGATTACCCAGTATTTTCTCTGCATTGAGGTGCTTATACACAATAACCAAGTCACCTCTCAATCTTCTTTTGTATAAGGTAAACTGAGAAACTTAAAGAGCTTGATCTTTCTAAGGCATTTTCTTCAACACTCGATTTTTGTGTCTCTTTTCTGCTGGGACACTGGCAGACCAGGTGCCAGCTCATGCCAAGGTCCCCATGTCTCAGTTGAACACTGACCAATACATAGCTGGAATCAGGCTGGCTCACCTGTGTGTTTAGTATTGTTAAAATACGTATTAGAATTATGAGAATGCATTTTGTGTTTAGACTTTATTGAATGTTAGTGAGTTGCTGCATGCATTAATTTCACTCAGAACCTCTGTATCCCATATTGTAAAGTAATATTTGAGCAGTTGTATTGTGAGCCTCTGTGACTGTAAATCACCAGACAGGAGAGCGACATTAACTAGTTGTGAAGTGCTGATCTCCAACAGAAGATGTTACATCCTGCCCAACAGCATAGGTCCATCGACACCAGACAGACTACTGTAGGGAGTTACAGAGGAGAAAAGCTATTAGTTGTTCTGCTCTCCCCCATGAAGACAAGTCATAAAAGTCCTATCAGGTGAGTGTGCATCTCAGAGCACAAGGGAAGAGGAGTAGGATAGAAACCCCAAACAAGAAGGAACTGGACTGCTGTGATGCTTGGACTCTGGGGACTAGCTTTTCTAGGCATAAGCAAGAGATCCCCAGCTGCTCAGCCTGGTTCAGCCTTAAAGGACATATAGCATTTGTTTTTTATAGAAGCTTCTACTACCTTTTGAAACTTAAAATTGTAATTCATGTGTATATATATTTGTGCTTACCTGATTTAACTTTGTAAATAAGTCTCATATTTCCTTTTCCTATTTAATACATCTTTATATAGTTTATTATAGGACTGGCTACAAGTATTGTCTTTAGTGTGAGATCTAAGGTGCAATTGAACTGAGATATGTGACTGCTCCATTGGGCCTGGGAGTTATTGGGGTTCCCTACAGGCGTAACCTGAATGTTGCTATGATTCTTGGTGTAAGGGTCCATCTATCATAAAGGTATGCTCACTCTGAGTGGCAAGACAGATCAGAGTCCCCCAGGGGACTGTCTGTAACTTCAGGTTTAGACTGTTATTGTGCCTGAGTTTATACTTAATCATTGGTTGGTTAAAATCTAAGTATACCATTCACAGCCAATTTGGGGATTGTGCCGGCTTCTTAACAGTCTGCCCTGAGTTTGGCATTCATGCTGTTGATGCAGCTGTTATGCTGCCTGCAGTGACTCCTCTCCAATTTTTCATATACTTTTAAAAACATGGGCACCAGAGCTGTATGCAATATTCTAGTATCAATCTTGCCAGTGCCACTTTCAGAGGAAAAATCATCTCCCTACTTCTATTCGCTACTGCCCTGTTGTATAGCCAGAGCACTGCATTAGGAGCTCATGTTCAGTAGCTTGTTCACTATGACCCCTAAATCCTTTAAGTACAGAGTTACTTCTTTCCAGGATACAGTTCCCCATTCCTGTAGGTTGGGCCTGTATTCCTTGTTCCTAAATGTATACCCTGGCATTTAATTATTTTAAAATGCATTTTGTTAGGATTTTGTGCCTATCATAACATGTCTAAAGCATATGAAAATGAGACCCCTTGAGTTAGGCAGATCTTGACCAAATGACAATCATTGTGTTCATGATATCTTCAGTATGGATCTGGAGGAGGGAACTTCGCCTGGAATTTAGGGCCTTAGACTAATTATTTTACAGTTATCTCTTTTCCCAACTTCTACTTTAACTGGTAAATTAAATGTCTTTGTAGTCACCCTGGAGGTAGTGAGACCACCAATGGACAAAGCAGGAAAAAAAATTTTAGGACATAATGAAGGCAGACGATGTAGGATGTGCGTTATTACTGATGTTAGCAAAAAACCCAGAACATCCAATCCCTAGAAATGGTGAAGGAATATTAATGACTTTTTAAAATTACAAAACCTCTGGAGTGCTGTTTTATGCATTCTTATTTATGAAACTAAAATTAAATAAGAGCCCTATTAAATAAGGGTGATGAGTCCTCTCAACTACTCTTGGGCCCTATCTAGATAATGAAGCAAAGTTTAATGTTTTTGCAAGTTAAGATTTTAAAGCACAATTATCATGCAGCATATACTCTGGCAGAGAAACCATTCCTAATCTGTTTTAAAACAAATAGATTGTGTACAGCTGTCCCTATAGCCAAAGCAAAATGATGATTTAATGTTGATTAAGAGAGAAAGCCTTTGAAGTGAGTGAGGCAGGAGCCCATAGTATGTCTTTAGTGATCATTATCAGTCTTTCCCTGAAGGGTGACTTGGTGCCAAAAGCTCTTTCCCCAAACTGGTTGAGGTAGATTCAGGAGCAAATGCTTTGTAAATTTAAAAAGACCTTCTCATTCACAGGCCTCTGATGTCTTATTCCTTTAGTTGCATTAATGTCTGAGAATAAGCAGATGCATCCTTTTTCATTGGTTAACTACAAAAAGGGGCAAGGTCCACCGCCTCACTGCACCATGGCATTATTTATTCATCATGAGAGTAGCAACTGAGCATGGGTCCTGCAGTAAAATCAAATCAAAGGTGGTATTTTTGTGTCTTTTACATATATGAGCAGCTGCTTTAGTAAAAGACAAAGCATTTGCATTCAACATTTAACTTTTAACTACCTACTTATAGGAGCCATTAAACAAAAGGATGCAAATGAGCAATCATGTTCGCTCTCTCTCATTTGGTTGTCTCATTGTTAGAGGTTAAACACCAGTGGTAATATATTTTGTATATTATATTTACATGCATACATATTATATATTATACGTTGCCATCTGAAAATATCTGAACAATATGTCAATCATATTTTTCCATCTGTCTGACCATGTCAATAGTTTGACAACAAAAGTGCCAGTGACTCAAAAGGGGAAATTATGTTGTTGCCCATAAACAGCTAGAAAAGATGCAATTCTTTCCTGAAAGAAGGGCTGGTGGTTATAGTATGGAGGCATTGTGGAAATAGAGTTCCCCCTGGCTGATTACTACTGCCGAGATTTACTTTGGGTTAAGAAAATACAATTGTTAATATAAAATAGGTTTATACCTCAACATAAATAAAAATCAGTTGTTAGTTTCCGGATAACCTTGCCTTTTCTTTTGAGTTCTTCCACGCCCTTCCAT
The DNA here is from genome assembly GCF_028017835.1 of Emys orbicularis. Taxonomy (NCBI): domain Eukaryota; kingdom Metazoa; phylum Chordata; order Testudines; family Emydidae; genus Emys; species Emys orbicularis. Next base: position 75,925,889 of record NC_088687.1, on the reverse strand, counting down.
AATGTTAAACATAGGACTAGTCAATATTACTTTGATCATTAATTTGGGTTCTACTAGTGATTGTCATATAAGATCTCTTTTTACAGTGGGCACCATTAAAATCTTCACAATGACTGTTTTCAATAATTAATGTTATTACAATATTTACTATATTTCAAACCATAATTCTAAGAAATACATTGTAATGTAAATTAGTCAAAAATTGTAAAGATTTTAAATGGAGACCACTCTGCTTTTCCACAATCACAATCAAACTCTGGGGACCCACTTTCCTCTCAATGGACTGAATGGCAGTTTTGCCATTGACTTCATGGGGGGCAGGATTGGGCCTGGGGTAGATGAGGAACATTTTGTGCAGATTGACAATGCTGTCGATTTAAGTAGGCAGCTGAAGTATAAGTGTTGCAACACTGCTCCGCTAATGTGCCTCTAAGCAGACTTGAGGAACCACCATCAGGTGTGAGCAGAAGCTGTGCCTTAAATACACATAAACAAATGCAAAATGGCTTTAAATTTCTACTAATTTGCCACAAAATAATTTTGATGTAACATTTTTAACCAGTGCTATTAAATTCAAGTATTTTTAATAACTTTCCAGGAAAATTTGTCTAATGTTGTGCCTTTGGTTGGTGGGGGGCTATTGTTTTTAGCAACAAGGGGTCCACTTCATGATCAAATACATTAAAAACATGAAAATATGGTTTTCATGTGAAATTAGCTATTTTGTTAAAGCTGTGAATATTGCAAAGTTGGGGAATAAAGTGAAACCATTCAATGAAAAAAATAAATATTTGGGAGCAAAATCCTACTTAATCCTTGGGCTCTGCTGAGACAAGAGTGGCAATTAACTCCAATTGTGTGAGATATGGACTCCTGAGAAATGGATATAAATTTGTTTGAAGCTCTTCTGATGAATTATATCAAGGGTTAACTGTGGACTGATTTAACCAGCAAAGTGACTCTAGTAGGTCTCTTTATTCAGTTGTAAGCAGCTCTATTTATTTATTTATCTTAAATACATGGTCTTTTGATGGAAGATTGCATTACTCTGATGCAATGATTGCATCATTAAAGCTTGTCAAAAGTTTTCAACACAGAAATTTCCTTGCCAAAATTTGGGTTTTGTCAAAATTATATTTTTATAGAAAAATGTAGTTTGACAAAGTTTTCTATTTTTCAATGGGAAATTTTGAAATAAATCAACACATTTTTCTTCATTTTGAATTAATATTTTCATTTAATTTATCTTTGTGAAACCTGAAGAGTTTTCAGAATTGTAATTCTCCTTTTCCAGTTTTTGGTCACTGAAGTAATGAAATGAGGGATCTCCATTTATGGCTTTGTTTTCTACTTTTTCTTTTCCTTTTTCTACTCTAACTTTTAAAACTTCCTCAAATTTGGAGAAGTCAGTTTGGAAAAATAAAATGCCATTCTTGAAAAATTGAGGAACTATTGAAAAATCACAAAATGGCAGCGTTAAATATTCCTCAGGGTTAGGAAATATTTATATGGATCTAAAGTATATGCTGCAAAGTTAAACAGAAACCTTATGGGAGGCTTCAGATAAAGAGGTATCAAAGGTATCAAATAAAGACAATTCTGGAATTCATATGTGGGGTCAGCAACTGATAAATAAGGACCTGATCCTGCAACTACTAGGCATAGTGCTTACTGCCATGAGTGGTCCTGTTGAAGCTTATGGGACTACTTCAGGTAAGTAAGTATTACACCTAGTGCTAAGTGTTTGCAGATCGGGTCCTTAGCTATAGGAATATTTTAAACCTCTGTTCACAACTAAAGAGGTTCTAGTTGACCAAGTAAGCTCATGTATCATTTGAGTTCATATATCTTTGTTTTTATTGTATTGTGCTTTCATCATCATGGCAAACCATCTGTTTATTCATCTCAACATTTTGAAAATGCTCCTCTCACTTTTTGGTGCTATTTGTTGATTTAAAAAAAATTTTTAGGACACCCAGGTTGAAATCCCCACTCTGGAACAGCCCTGAAATGGACCTTCTGAGTCACTAAAAATTCCAAAATATTTCAGTCAGTTCAACACACACTACTTTTTTTTTCCCCCCCAATTTATCAGAATTGCCACTGAACCAAAAAAATCAATTATTTGCCCCATTCTAGTCAAGAGTAAAAGATCAGGCCTTTGAATGCCTTGCTGTCATACTACTATCGATTTCTTTTGCTATATCTGTGGAAATCAGAACAATACAAGATGGGGGCGTCGGTAAGAGTGAAGATTTTTGGCTGTGAATCAGCTAAGGAAAATGAGTCAAATAAATGGCATCTGCCCCTGCTATTCCTCAATGCTTAGCATACAGTTTTAATTTAAAAACATTTACTTCTCAATGTTCAGAGCTGTGATAGGTTTGTTTTATTCATTAAAAAAGATGCTGGCAGGTAGCTTAGGCCAAAATATTAGGTCCAGAGAAGGAAAGGTTTGGAAAACCTAATATTAGGCTACCTTGAGCCCCCGATCTTTAGGCAGAAATCTTCATTGATTTCTACAAGGATTAAATGAAACAAGTTTGTGTTAGTATTTGAAATTCTCTTTTACTATTTGCCAACTAAACACTGCAAGATGGTGCTAGCTAGTACAGGAAAACGACGTAGTGAGACTACTTAGAAATAGACCAGGGTACTTTTCCTGGCCAAATGTAATTAATAAAATAAATAAATAAATAAATGTATTACTACATGTAAAATAGAGTAATTTTAATTCAATTTTAATCATTGGAGGAGTTATTTAATTACACAGGTAAAGTAATTAAAGAGTGTTGTGCATGATGTTTAATCAGACTGTGTTCACTTTAAGTTAATTGGAGTCCTTCTGGAGGTCTTAAACATACTAAATTCAATGCAGTGAATGCGGTAGGGTGAAGAGAAGCTGTGCATTATGTAGTGGTCCACAGAGGAGAGATTTGAATGTGCGCCAGGGATGTAGTTCCCCTCTACATATTCTATCTACTCACACTGGGCTCAGGGAAAGGATTTGGATTTTAATATTTGTTTGTGTTTTATTCAGATTTGTCCCTTGACTTTAAACAGTCATATAAGACTGAGTCCTACAAGGTGCTGAGAGCCCTCAATTTCCATCAAAATCAAAGGCCCATTGCAGGTTTGAGCCCATAGAGTTCTCTGTTTGTTTCACTTTTACATTAAATTCAGCTTTAATGGTTCTGTTTTAATTAAACCTTCATTTTTAAATAACTTTTAGTTGCTAGTTTGTAGCTTTGATAAATAATCTTAATTGTACTTAAAAATGGTTTTACTATGAAAAAGAAAATACAAGAGAAGTAAAACCAAATTGACCGTGCTATAAAAACATTTTATATGGCTTGATAAATATAAATATTTCTGCAGTTAAATGTGCTTAGATTTTTTGACCCTTTAATTTTATTTTTATAAAATAGTGGGGCTAAAAATTATTTTTAATTGTCCAGTGATAAAAACTGTCTGACAACAAAAAAGTCCACATCTGCTTCAAGAGCAGACATATAAAACCTGTGTGACAAACATGATCATTAAGCAATCTGATTTTCTTGTTGGGAGGGTTTAAGGCTGTTGGGTATAGTATTAAAATGTAGAATTTGATAGGGCGTCTTAAAATTTTAATGATGTGTTCATGAATATAAAACATGCTTCCACCAGTGACTTTATGACTTCTCCTCTGCATAATTAGTGGTATCTGTTTTATGAGCTTACTGTTGTTGCCCTGATCCCATGAAAATGTAAAACCACTGTAATAATTTACACCATTCCAGAACTTTAAAGATACAAACTGGGATTTTTTTCCCTTTTAATACCAAAATAAAAGTTATAGTGGCCCATCTGAAAGTCAAATGTGAAAACAAAAATCAAGGACAATACTCTTTTAACATTTCATAATACAGTATTTGTTGTTTAATGACGACAGTTTAGGTCTACTCTGCCAGCTGCAGCTAGAAATTTAGATTAAAAAAAACCATTCCTACCCCAGAGTTAGTAAATACTGGTAAACTCACTTGTTCAGGAAGCTCATTTTAGGAAAAAAACTAAAAGTTTTTAGTTATGTTGTGTAGAATGAGACTAATTATTATCAGTGAGAAAATGCTACTTGGGGACTCACAAAACTAGAAGTGGTACAAATGTTGGTGTTTATTCTATAGTTGCAATGTTTGGTTTGTGGACATCCTCACTCATTTCACACTCTCTCTTTTTCCTTCTAACTCAAGGACCCATTGGACCTGTGCTGTTAACATTCTCATTGAATGAGGAAGTATGGTCTTGTGTTCAGAGCACTGGACCATGGTTCTGCTGCTGATTCATCAAGGCTTTCTGATCATTTGGTTTCCCATTTGGAAAGTGAGGATTCTAATTCAGGGCCCTTGAGATGCATCATAGGGCTCATTAATTAGTTTGCGCTCTTCAATGCACCTTGTCCCCTGCTTGGTGCAGAGGAGGTGGTGAGGTCATGGCATTTCTATTTTTCTGAAAAATGTTGATACTCCATTGACATTAAATGATGTGTCATAGGAATTGAAGGTTGGGTGCTGTATGTTCCTATTCTTTCCTATGGGCTGGGTTCCTTGGCTGGGCTGCATCTCCAATGATACACTGCAGTCTCCCTTCTGACCAAGCTGCATAGTGCATCATGGAAGCCAAATGACTGCAGTGCATCACAGGAAATGTACCCCTGACAGGGAGCCCTGCCCATAGGGAAGAATAAGGGCACAAGGCACCTGAACTACAATGCCCAGGAGGCAGGCACTGAGGCACCTTAGGCAGATGCAGTTTAATGACACGAAACAAAATGTTTTGACAGTTCTGAATCTAAATTTATGAGGACTTACCCCCTCCCCCATGAAAATGTTGATATTTTGAACTGATTCAGGATGAAAACAAATGTCAAAATCAGAATTTCCCATGGGACAGAAATTCCGATTTTCACTCAACTGTCATGAAAAGCAAGAAGACTCCAAGTGTAGACAGATATCCTCAGCTTTCCCATTGATGAAGCTTAGGCAAGTCCCAAGCTGATAAATCCTTGTTCCCCAAACCGTCTTCCCAATCATCAACTGGAGGCGACCCTATCTTGCTATTGCTTTTATTCACTGAGGCACCTGGGTCCTCCAACTCATGGGACCTTGATACCAAAGATCTCACTTTATCTTCTCCTGCACAGAGGTAATCAGGTAAGTTCAGGTCTGCATTTTCCCCCCCTCCTCCAAAAAAAAAAAAAAGTTGCAGTTTTGCGCTCTCTTCTTGAGTTTTACTGCGTTTGTTTTATTGATTGGTTTCTTTCCCTCCCCCCTCCCCCCTCCCCCATTTCTTTTTTGTTTTGCTTTGTTTTAAAAGAGCACTAGCTTTGCCTCTTTTCCTGCTGGGAGGTTATCTCTTTCCTTTGAAGGTTAGACTGTGATTGGCAGAGGGTCAGGAAACTTCAGACAAATCAGCCCTGATATGGAAATAGTTTGAAAGATAATGGTAAAAGAGAAATACTGATTAAAAAGGTTCCTAAAAGAGCAAAATTTACATAAGAATCCTTAATCAGCCCATATAAGTTATTCAAAAGTATTGTTTACACAATTTGTTCAGTATATATAGTAGAGTCCTCGGCTTCCATGATTGTAGTTAGTTGGAGCTCTTCCATTGACTTCAATGGGTGCAGGATCAAGCTTTTGATGTGTAAAAGGTCACAGCTCTTTTAGCAGGACATTCACAAAACCATAGTTTACAAAAAAGAGAGAGAGTACGTGCTGCTGCCAAAGACTGTCTGTAGGTTCAAATAATTATTTATTGAAGGGTGCCTAACAATGAGACCCTTCTCACTAAGTTATGCCCCACCCCCACTCCATGTTTGTTAAAAATGATGTTTTACATAGTGCTACGTAATGAAGCCAATAACTGTAAATAAAATTGTTTAAAAGAAAAGTGTTTTATGATGCACAACTTTTTTCAGAACCTTAATTTATATTTGCATTTAAAAGAAATACAATTGAAAAAAAACACTAAATAGTTACAGACAAAGGTGTACATATTAAATATAATTGTATTCTGCCTGCACTGTATTGTCTGTATACTTTAGATTTCAAGGTATTTGGGGCAGGGAACGTTTCCTTTTCTATGTAACAGACAGCATGAAGAACACTATTGGTATTCAGCATATAACCATGATAGATAAGGACATATTCTTTTCTGTATACAGGAATGTAACTCTCATTAATAGTAATGGAGCTGTACTCACCCACAAACAGGAGAATATATCCCTTAGATTTAAGACTGTTGCCCTGTCCTCATTTGATTTTGTTGACCTTAAGTACCGTGTTTCAGGGTACCTAAATAGCAGCCGGTTGTAACATACTGTACCATATGTGCTGCAATTCAAAGGCACAACCACGGATTAAAAGATGAAGGGTCAGGCTTAATTGTTTTTAGCAATGATTTTGCTTTAGGAATTTTAAAAACAAAAATATTTGAATAACGGGGGTTTTACTGGAAGTGACAACTCAACCAACTACCACTATAATTCACTTTTAGCAGATCAGAATTTTACTCTTGTTGTGTTAGTACTCTGAACAGTGTGTAATAAATACACTTGTACACTGCTGCTACAAGACACAGGCAGTACATTTATTGCTATTACAACATCTCCCCAGCTTTCATGCTGGATCCAGATTTAACTTCCTTTCCTAGTGCTGTCCAAATTTATAAAATTGTTTATAGTTAACATCTGAAAGGTTCTGAACACAGAAATTATCATACCAGATCAGACTAGTGGTCCATCTGAGTCAACAACAGGATCATGTCTTCAACACTGGCCAGTCCCAAATGCTTCCGAAGAAAGTACTAGAATCATCAAAGTAAGCAATAATGGAATAAGCTATCCAAAGGGGAAGTTTCTTCTTAGGGCTGTTCTTCACTACGGGGAGATTGATGCAGCGGGGGTCGATTTAGAGGGTCTTCACCCACTAAATTGACTGCAGCGCACTCTCCGGTCGACCCTGGTACTTCAGCTCCCCAAGAAGATTAAGATAAATCGACCGGAGAGTGTCTCCCATCAACGCAGCGCAGTGAAGATACTGGGGTAAGTCGACCTAAGCTACGTTGACTCCAGCTACGTTATTCACGTAGCTGGAGTAGTGTAACTTAGGTCAACTTACCCTGGTAGTGAAGACAAGCCCTTAGTTCCCATCAGTTAAAGGATGGCTTATGCTCTGAAACATTTTTAGTTCAGTCTAATGTAAATCTGGATGTTCTCATTATCCATAGAAATGAGAAATGCTTTTTTGAATTGTCATAATCTTTGTCTCATGATATCCTATGGCATTGAGTTCCACATACTAATTACGTCTTGTGTGAAAAAATATTACCTTGTATCAGTTTTAAATTTTCTGCCTCTTGTTAATTGACTGCCACCTTGTTCTTGTATTAGATGCTTGAACAAATATTTTAGAAAATTGTACTTTACTGTTGTTAAATTATTTCTATTTCCCATTGAAAAGTGTTCCATTTCAACACTTCTAGCTAGTTACATAACTGATTTTTATCATTGTGCTCCACACTTTGGGGATGCTAATAGGTGAAGAAATAAGCTGCTCAATTTTAGAACATGTGCCATCCAAACACAAAGTCATTCAAATCTGTTCACTTTAACTGCAAGTCCAGGAAAGGAAAAATACAGAACTCCTGCTAATCGAGACACCTTCACCCCCTCAAGGTTCCTACAACTTCCTTTCTGAAACACTTGGGGACTCTAATACTCTGTGTGTTACAAGAGGGAGATTGCAACCATATGCTATCTATACAGCTGTTGTAAAGAACTACTCATGTCTTCATACCTACTAAAGGATTCACGCAGGAGGTTTTGAGCCCCAATCCACACATCTGGGCATACCCCGGACCTGATCGGTGTCCTAAGTGGACCTCAAATAATGTCAATTTTCCATTTTCATGAACAGAGCATCATTTACTTGAAACAGATAAAAGGAATTCCTCTATACCATACTAGCTATGTTGTCCCAAAAATATTTTAATCTCAGCAAGTTTGCAGAGGGTCCTTGAGGGCAAACTCACTCAGCAGCAGAATTACAGTATAGACAACCTGATGAATCACTATAACTAATTATATTGGTTAAACCACTAGCTTGCTGACCCCCATCATGCCCTCCTCTCCTGCACTATCCTTGCACATCTCCAAGGTTCTCAGATGAGCTACATCACATGATATCTAAAGGAGATCAGTAGAATGCCTATAATGCCAAACTCACACAACTCAAGACCAAGGACAGCACAAGGCCCACCTTTTAATGTCTGCCACAACAGTGAAACAGGATAAAGAAACATTTTCAACCACAAAAGCATCCACTAAGTTAAATCTAAAAAACCCTATTTTTAATGTCAGCCTGCAGTTTGGAGGAAAAGATAGAGAATACAAAAAAATTTAGTAACATTAATTTGAAATAATTTCTGTGTTTATAATACATTTTTATGGTAATGCCAGAGCTCCATTTATGTTATAGAAAACCTTGTTTGCAAAGTGGTCAGAAATAAAACCAAACTTTGTTTTGCAGACCTATATTCTGAACCAAAGTGTACATAAGACATCCCACGATAGATTAGAGGTATCTTAGGGTACCATTTAAATTCATCATTGTTTGAGGTATAAGAACCTCTATAATGCTAACAGTTCTAAACATACTACTTGTGACATAAACGTTAACTCCAGTGAAGTCCATTTCAAAAGTTCAAATTTACAATACACACCAACAGACAAATTCTCTTACCTCCCAAGAGCTTGCAGCATTTGTTGATGTATGCTGTTCTGGATAATTTTATCTGAAAGTATAATTTTCCTGTTATTTATCCCAGACACATCTTTCAGTATCAGACAAAGTAAGATCATGTCATATTCATTCAAGTCTCCTCAGTGAACAAGTAGCAGAGATTTTGTCAGATGTATTATTTTAGCCCTCCACTGCAATCCAGGTACATCTAATAGCATGCAAGAAAACTGAGGTCTTTGAATATTTTTCCATATCTTTGTTTAGGAAGGGAGCATGTGTTAATGCACAACACTGGGAGTCAGTCCTGCACTGTCCAGATCTCTTATTCACTTTTGGCCAACCACTTGGGCTTTCAATCTGTAAAAAGTAGATAAACATCTACCCTACAGCTGAAGCTTAATGCAAGGTACTATATCATTATTGCTACAATATGCAGTATAATATATACACATTGCTGTGGGCAAATGGCTAAATGTTTAAAGATGAAATAAGCTATACTATCCTCTGTTTAAAATAAAAAACAATTGTTCAGATCATATAGAAGCTTCTGCCCAACCACTCCTTCGCCCTGTGCTCCTATCTCTCCCATAAGAGTCTTAAAATAAAACTTTCCAAACTTGGCCGTGAGGGGTGACCCTGACAGTTACGGATTAATATGAAGTCACCAGGGTCTTGTGTCTATTTCCCTACTTCATCTGATAATGAAGTAGGGAAACGGACAATTGAGCTAATGTCTCAGGTACGTTTTCTAAGTAGTGTATGAGGGATACACTCTGTGATAAGATTTATATTCACGTGTCCTTTACCCAGTTCTATTTCTTCTTCATGTGTTCTCTCTGCTATGCTAAATGTGGTTAATATATGCCAGGCTGTTCTGTTTCATATATGAAAAAAATAATAAAAAAGATAAGTTAAAGAAAAAAATCCATACTTTAACTCAGGCCAAATTCCCCCTCATTTAGACATGTTCAATTCTTATAAATTCTGAGAGCAGCATTTGGCCCTAAATGTGGCTTTAGCAATTTGATTGTTGCCAGACTCTCTCTCGCTTTCCCTGTTTTTATCTTTGGAAAGCCAGGATTGTACTAGAGCTGGGCAGGAAACAATTTTCCATCTCAGTAAAATTTTTAAGATTTCAAATGTTTTCCCATCCCAATGGGAATGGAAAGTCAAAATCTCAAACGTTTTCACAAACTCACCTCCCTCCCTCCCCCGCCCACTCCCCATCCTCCCCCTGGAAATTTCAGTTCAGGTCAATTGCAAAATTTCATTTAAATAATTTCATAATGTTTTTAGCTTAAATTTCAAAATGAAACTTTATCTTGAACCAAAAACCTGAAATTTTCATTTGGAAAATATTAAGAAAGGGGCATTTCAACATTTTCTACAGAAATTTCTATTTTTTTCCAAAATGAGAAAATTGTCAGCATCAACCCTTTCCAGTAAACAATTTGACTTTCAATTAGTTGGCATTTTTCCAAAGAAAAACCATGTAAAAATATGTTCCCAGCTAGCTCTACCTGGTACATGTAATGGGACTGAACACCCACATGCACTCAACATACTTGATACGTTTGGCAGCATGAAAAGGGATAAAGTTATTTTCTCCATAGATTCTGTGAACTAAATTATGTTTATATAATGTGAGAAGCAGTGTATTGGCTGGAACAGGGGAATGGAAGTCCGTAGAATGGGGTCTGTTCCCAGTTCTGCCACTGACAGGCTGTGTAATCTTGTCATCTATAAAATGGGGACAATGAGACTGTACACATCTCTGAGAAGAGTTTGACAGCTCTGTTGCCTGTTCAATTGCAAAACCATTATTAATGTTATTACAATTTTAAAACCTCGATGCCTAAAAATGAGGCTCCCATATTCGTATTTAGGCACCAAAGTAAAGGTGGCCTGAATGAAGAGCACCAAAAATTACCGCTGACTTCAGTGGAAACTGTGGTTGCTCAGCACCTTTGAAAATCAGGATAGTTTTATTTAAGTGGCTCTATATGGATTTACAAGCCTAATTTGGAGAACGTAGGTTTGGAAATTCTGTCTGCTCTTTGTAAAGCAGGGTAAGATATATCCCCTTATTGTTTTTGTTGTGTGTAGGTGAAAGAGTTGAGTTGCATGGCACAATTTGACAGAACCGGCATTTTTTTATACCAGGCCAGTAAATCCTGTAGGTATTTTTGTCAATTTACATTGATTAATGTTAGTTCAGTAGAATTCTGATTTTTATGAGAAAACGTAGGCCCAAAAAGCAGAATTAGAACATTTCTGGATTCTTCCACACCTCATTAAATGTACCATTTAGAAGAGTTTCCAGTAAAGGAATTTGTGTTGTCAACTAGTTAGCACAAGCCTTGGAAAAATCCCTGAACTCTGTACAGGCAGAATAATTGCACACAAATGCATTCGGGAAGCCTATGGAAAATGTAGTCCAGTGACCTGGCATGGTTACAGCACAATTTAGCAAGTATGTTAGAACAAATTACTCCTTTTAACCATAAGCCATTCTGTTTCACACTTTTTAATGAAGGCCTGTGCCACACACTAGAATACTTCTCACCTCATTACTACTCATAAAAAGCAATGATCCATTCAAAGGCTCCTCATATCTCCCATATGAGATGTAAAAGAGCCCACTCTTTCTCAATCTGGCACAAGAGATGGAATGACTTCTTTCTTCAGCCTTTGAAGTTGATCATTAGGATGTTTACTAGATAAAAGGACTCAAAAATTTATCTGCGTAATTTCACTGCTGTCCTGTGTTAGTGTTCTCTCCCTCTACCCCTCCCTCCCTTTATAAAAATGTAAATCTCTGGTGCTGTTTAGGGCAGACAAGTTTTAGGATTTCTCATGCATGATTATTTTCCTTTGTGTATATATACAAAAAACAAAAAAAGGTGGGGAACAAAGAGAAAGAGGAAGAAACAGTGAACATGAAGAATTTAATATGACACTGAAATGCAAAATATGGGTTTAATAAAAAAAGAAGTCAGTCAAGCTGTCTGATAAGCAAACTTAAAAGAAATACTCAGTCCTTTCTTTCAACAAAGTTCTTATATATATTTTTAAAAAGCTACAAGGACAAAGAAAAAAATGGTACTTTTTCTGTGAGGAGTGTTCTTGTTAATTAGCAGTAAATCCAAGATCTAATGATTTCATTTTTGCTTTTGCTAGAAACAGGGGACTTTATTTTGGGTGACGATACTTATCTTTTACAGAGATCGTTGCAGACCAGATTCATTAGGCTCTGTGCTGCCTGCCACTAGCGCAGACCCTGATGGTAACAAATCTGGCCAGAAAGAGACATTGCAATCAATGATACAAGGCTCCCACAACTTCTCTTCTGCCAAGAAATTGCAGGGTTCAGCCCTCCCCCCCAAGTGCGGGGGAGGAGAAGGGGATGGCTGGCTAAATTTAAAAAATTATGGAGATATACCTATCTCATAGAACTGGAAGGGACCCCAAAGGGTCATCAAGTCCAGCCCCCTGCCTTCACTAGCAGGACCAAGTACTGATTTTTGCCCCAGCTCCCTAAGTGGTCCCCTCAAGGATTGAACTCTCAACCCTGGGTTTAGCAGGCCAATGCTCAAACCACTGAGCTATCCCTCCCCCTAGGGGCTAGGGAGTAGTCTGTGAACAGGACTGGGATGAATGAGGGAAGTAGCTGATTCAGAGTATCCCTGCTGCAGCTTATGCCAGCAGACACTTATGCAGCCCCATGGAAAGTAAAGCTGTTTTCCTCCAGCAAAACCCCTAGAGGAGGCTTACAGTAGACACATCACCCCCACTCTCCCAGAGCCCGTAGGTGCCCTTATTGAGGCAGAGACGTACAACATGTACATCCCTGCACCAAATAGGGTGACCCAGGAACACAACATGGGAGCAGCCATTCCCAACCAGACCAGCAGTTTGTCTAGTCCAGTATCCTGCCTCAAACAATCGCTGGTATGAGATGCTTCAAAGGAAGGAGCAAAATACCACATAAAAGCAATTATGTAATAACCTGCCCATAGAGGAAGTTCATTCCTAATCCCAGGCAGTTAGTTATGCCAGGAAGCATGAGCATTTATACTCCTTAGACATTTTTATCTCATCAGAGGTAATCATGGATGTTCTTATTATCTATATAAATGTCTAATCAAGTTTAAATTCTGTTTAAACATGTCAAAAATCTAACTTCAAAGTGTTGTACGAGCATTAACTGATGATCCCTAAAGCACCCCCAGGAGGGAGGTAAGTACAGTATTGCCACAAACATTTTTAAATATAGAGAAAAAGAGCTTCTGTTAGTTGCCCAACGACATAGAGAGAGTCTGTAAAAGATCCAGATTCAGAACACAGGAATCCTCACTCTCAGACCTGTGCTCAGGCTATATGCACAATGCCTCCCACATGCATATGGTTCACATTTAACTACCAAATACTATAGCAGCATTTCCTTTTTGCACATTGCCCACCTTGTTTCAGTTCACCAGACATATCTCAAATGAATGCATGCAGCCATTCACCAGGGCCAGATTCTGTCACCCTCACCCACCTTCCTCCAAAGTAGCCGTTAACTCAGTCCTGAATAGATTGTAGTTTGACTGCTTAAACTGAAATTTCTATGTGTCATTGCAATGGTTAAAAAACCCCAATTCACTTACAAGAAGAAGAGACTGCCTTTTGCTGCATGTGTGTACAGTTCCTAGTGCTAGGGGGCCTCACTGTGCTTGGGGGCTCTGTGTATTACAATACAAGAAATAATCAATAACATGAGAGATTCCTTTAATCTAAACTTTTAAACTGCATTCTTTTCTGTAATACCCTTGTGTACGTAATCACCTGAACTTCATAGGTGATGATATCAAACAACAAGAAACACTTGAGCTGTGCTGCTTCTAAATTAAACTGGTATTCTCTAGGTACTTACAGAAACACAGACTGGGCTTGAAGCACTTCATGTACTGCATAGCTGCAGAAAAGTGGAGATACACTAGGAGGACCAGGAAAAAAAGTGCTTCACAAAGTGGTTGAGCTCGGGAATAACAACTGCACAGCTTTGTTTCATTTGGAAGCATAAATCCACACACACATACCTGGTTGGACATATATCTATCTAGGAAAAAAAAATCCAGTGAATTATAAAGGAAAGGAAGGGGGAAACATTGGCACTGTATATGTTGACAGCATTATTCAAACTTTTCAATATTCCCTTGCATGCATAAGCTTAACTTTTGTTTATACATTCCAGTTAGATATAATTCACAACTTCTGTTAACTTAACTTGCTGATTGTAAAATCTGTCCAAAAACATCAGAGGAGAAGAGTTTGATCTGTCATAAATATGTCTTGATACCAAACACAGTCATGACATTTACATCTACTTTGGAAAAATCTTTGTTTATTTTGTAGTACGATGTTTTGAATGACAAAGATACAAACAGATACAAGAGTCTTGAACCATTTCCAGTCACAACTGTCGTTTCCACCAAAGAAGAATCAGTATTTCGGAAGCTATAGTCTCTCTCTGTTGTACCTACAGTCCATCATGGAGTAATAAACGTTGACTAGAACTGTCCCAAGCTTCATGAGAAAAAATAGATAGGAAAAATCCCCCCCAAAAAGACATCCTTTTGAAGTTTAACATAATGCAGTTGTACAAAGTACAGAGAATCACAGATTTTAATTCTTCTTTTTTCCAAAGTCAGCACTATAAAGTCTCCTACTATCCTTTTGCACAGCTGATGTACATGTATATTATTTCCTAACAATGAGAATTGTCAGTTGTATTGGACTGTTTATTACTCTGACAACTTGATTCTGACTTTTCCAGCTTGATTTGCCAAGATTAGCTTTTATTTACAGTGTTTTATGTTCTGGGATGAGGTGAAAGTAGGAACAGCAAATACATCTTTTCCCCTGACATCTCCAATAATTTTACCTGGTCAAATGTTTGGATTCACTGAACTGCAGTAAAACTGCATATGTCCCTTGTGGATTATGAACAGAAAGCATGTGCTGGGGTTACACAAAGCCTATGATTTACTCACAGTCAAATATAGAGGTATTTGCCCTGACTCTATAGTGTCTTTGGTACTCTTTTCTCATTAAAGAAGACAGATACCAATAGACAATGGAGATGAGCCTGAGCCACAAAATTCAAATCTGGATTTCAAAACACACACTGTCCAAAATTTGTGAGTGCTAGAGGCCAGCGCTCATAGAAATGTGGTCTTTTAAAGAAAAAAATAGGTTGTGATGACAAAGTTTATTAGTAAGTGCTATTATGCAGAATGTCATGATCATAGGTTTGTAGTATGGCACAAAAATAAAAAAAAGTATTAATAGAATTTTTCTGTAACCTGTTTTTAGGGTAATGGGCTTTGGTTTGAAACAACCAGTTCATGTCATACATGGCATCAGAGGTAACTACTTGTAGTCATCATCAACCTGAACCAGATGCAAATCAGTAACCCAGAGGAGAGAGGCTTCAGATTCTATAACAAATTCACTGAACAATTACAGAGGGTAATGAGTGGCACAAAAACACTTCCTCTTCTATTCAGTCTCAACACTTAAGAGTTCTGATAAGGAAAATTCCAGATTTTAAATAATATTTTATTTTACAAAGAAAGTACCAAACTGAGCTTTTCAGGTCAGTCTTCTAGTCTACTTAGTCTTATTTAGTACAAAGGAAATGTCTAGTCTAGTCCTATTTAGTACAAAGGAAATGTATTAATGCATTATTTTAAACAAGTATAACTCCTCATGAGTAGTTCATTTAAAAGTTTCATTGCATTCATAATTATGATTTTGTCAGATCTCATACTTAAGTGGGATCTTGCCTGGCCAGTATATGGATGAAAGATCTCCAAGGAAAGCCTCGCTATTTCAGGAAGTGATGCTGATGATTCAGTAGATGGCACCTCTTCTTTCTGAGTCAGAAAGGAGCCAATGACCCAGCAGGATGGTAACGATCTCCATTTTATTGAGGGCGCTGTCATTCATTTGCATTAGAAGAAGAAAAACTCAAAGAAAAACTTGTGGCCCTTATGACTTTTCATTAAGAGACAAATCTTGAGTCATTGCTACCTACGCACCTGTCCTCCAAATGCTAATACATGTGCTTAAATTTGCATATTGTGAGTAATCCCAACAAAATCAATAAATATTCCATTGAAATTAATGAGACTACTCACAGTGCATAACGTTAAGCACATGAATAAATCTTTGCAGGACCGAGGCCTTAGGCTGTAATCACTTTGGGACAGACAGCTATGTAACTATATATGTGAAGCACACAGCACTTTTTTTTTGTAGCAGTCTGAGCACTTGGACTAGGATTTGAACTTTAGTCACTTTATACAGCTCTACCGTTCTTGAAATATTCAGTTCTGTCGATTCAAGAAGGCAATACTGCATGAGTTTACATTCAGTTCATTTTCAGAAGGTTCTCCTCACCACCGTTAGAGCTATGAACATAACTTTTATTTTTCTTTTAAATAAAAGCCTAAATTATGAAGGAAATTATAAACTTCCCCATTCAGCAGACAAAATTTTCTACTATCCACTGTTTTAAAAATAGATTTCTATTAGAAAAGATATAAATACGTATGTTATTATCTTTTCTCTTTATTTTAAATTGTACATATACAACAAGTAAGAAATTGTAGAGATAACTCTTTCCTGAAGGGGACAAATAAAATAATGGGATAAATAATTTTTGATCATCTGGTTCCAGTAATAACCAATGTCAGGTTACATGTAAAGTGAGCATATTTTCAAAATAAAAAAACTGGAATACTATTGTGGCAATATTTTTTAGGATCATGAAATACTCAAGTGCTCTGCATTCTGACTCCTCTCTTTGATCTGCTATGCCTGGGTCAGAAAAGCTCCACCTGGAATAGATCAAAGAAAGTCTGAGCTCTGCTTCTTCCTCCTGTGCCCATCTATCCTTCACTTCCCTCTTCTCTATGGTGCTGGCAACTGCAAAGAAAAGGGAAATTAAGGACAGAAAGGCCTCTAGGTTCACAACTTCTTCTGAAACCTCTGCGAGGCCAGAGCAGAAGTTCTTCCTCGATTAGATGGGATCATCACCTAACCCGCCTCATACCACAATATTGTCACCTGAGAAGTTATGACAAGCTTTTGGCCTTGAACAAAAATAGGGATGGAACAAGTACTATGTATTTGATCTTGCCCCACTGAAATTAATGGGAATGTTGGCATTAACTTCCTTGGGAACAGGATCACACCCTATATGATAAGATTGAAACAGTGATATTTGATATTGGTACAGCAAAATGTCTAGAAGAAAAACGTTGTTAAAAAAAACCTAAATGCTTTTAGTGATATGAAAAAACAGGACATTTCAAGCATCCCAAAAGTAGTACTTGGGATACCTAGGACATCATATAAAAAACAAGGCCTGTCCTGCTAAATTCAAATTTTGTGGTTATTTTAGTTATATATGAAGTATACAATGAAAGATTTTTATGAAAATAAAATGAATTTTCCCTGTGTAGAAAGCAAAAAAGGAATGAAATCCCTTGGCTGACTGTAAACGTAGAGTCTGATACCAGCAGTCAACTGGAAATCTGATCACTTATCTTGCAGGAAAATATGTAAAAAATCCAAACAAAAATATTTTTGAGTTTCAATGATTATTAGAACTATAATAATTGAAGCAGAATAGATTTACTTTCTTAAAAGCAGCCAGTGAGCCATTGGCTCTGTATTTGCTGCTCTTCTAGCCAACTAAAACAAAATATTATCCAGCACTATTAAACAGAAGAGCTTTGCTTCTAATCCAAAAGATTCCATGAGAATTTTTGTTAAAATTGCTTGAAAATAGCTCCAGTCCAGTCAGTTTAACTGATTGCTGAACTGCTGGTGAAACATACCAGGTACATCTTCCTGACATTCCCACTGGCTTCAGTGGAATGTCAACGTGATATAGCAACACAAGCAGCTAGAGTGGAGGACCAGCAGTGAAATAGTTAAACAGAGCCCAGTATTTCTGCAGAAAAGACAACTGTCAAGATGATTGCCAAAGTCTTCACAGAGGAGAATCCCTAAGAAATTTACCCTGTGCTGGTTAAGGAAGGGGTAAGGACATATACTCACCTGTAAGAAGTTTGTTTCATTTTGGGGTCAAATTTTTAAGACAGCCTTCAGAATTGTAAACAAAGAATTTATGAACAACCATTTGCATGTGCAAATTAGATAACAGCATGGAAAATGTTCTCTTAAGCCTAAAAATACGCTATATGTATGTGAAAATTCCGGTTTTAGGCCTGTAGACACTGAAGTCAATAGACCAAATTCTGCTTTTGATTACACTAGTGTAAATCCTGAATAACACCATTGTAACAGAGCAGAATTTGGTCCATTTACTTCAATGGGAGTTTGACCTGAATAAAAAGTGCAAGACTGAGCCTCATGTAGCTCAAGGCTCTGACAGCCCAGCCATTAGAGAACTTTGGGAGTTCCAGGATGGGGCTCAAGAAGAGTTTCATAATCCGAAGTGGTTTACAGGTTCATTTTATTTTAATAATTTGGGAGTCCCTATCCTGGAACTCCAGGATAGCTTGGCCCTTATGTAGACTTTTGGTCAGTAGGTGAAGAGGGGTGTTCTCAGGCTGCTGTTACTCATTTTTGTCATGCTCATAATAGAGATGGGTCTTCGGCTGCAATATTTTCTCTTGATTCAAACTTCCCCAGTGATCAAAGGGGTTCAGATCCATTATTCCAATTCAGACTCATCTCTGACTGCTATTTGAATTTGGGACCAAAATGAAGGCAAATATAGACTCTGTATTAAAGATAGGGCTGGACTACACCCCTAGCATTTGGAGAAGTTTAGAACTGGATCTAAATTTTGTGGCTCATACTCACCTATACTCTATATGGAATAGTTTGATACACATTTCTTTTCCTGCAGGCTGAACCTTTTCTTTCCAAGAGTTGTTGTAAACGACAAAAACCTAGCATTCTTTAGGGGTGATTTAATTAACAATATTTTGACATCTTGGCAGGAAAGTGGGTGTAGTTGCTTTTCTTGAAAGTTCATATCCAACCAGGCAATGTTAACTATTATGCCAGTTTTCGAATGGACAGTTTTAACTCATTAAAAACCTAATGAGAAAATAAAACATGATATTTCACAGTTGACACTCAGAAATATTAGCCACTACAACTGTTGTTTCTACAAGTCACATTTTCACTTATTTCCTACTTTGTGGTTTAAAGTTGACTGCTCCCATATACAGTGGTTACAATTCTAAAATTCACATCAGTTTTCTTGAATACGTAGCTTCAAGGCCCCATGAGGGTATAATTTACAACTGCTGGTCAGCAGAGCTACTGTAGTGATCTAACAATGCAAATTTGCCTACTTATGATAGCAAACATCCACATTTTCAAACAGGGATGTGACTGAGTAGATGCACACCCAAATTAGATACACAAATCCAGCACTGCTGATGTATAGACTACAGGTTATGTATGCACATACCTAGATTCATAAGTGCTTTCCCAGCTTGGATGTGTACATTAGGGAATTTGCACACACCTGAAAATGCAGGCCAAAATGTCAGAACAGAATTTCTTCTGAAAGGCTTTTTTTTTTTAGAATTTTCTTTTAATCCTATGGTTTCCCTTTTCAAATGATGCATCTTAGGGTATGTCTACACTACGAGGGTATTTCGATTTCACTTAAATCGAATATGTGGAATCGATATTGCAAAGTCGAACTTGTGTGTCCACACTAAGGACAGTAATTCGACTTTGTGAGTCCACACTAACGGGGAAAGCGTCGACATTGGAAGCGGTGCACTGTGGGCAGCTATCCCACAGTTCCCGCAGTCCCCGCTGCCCATTGGAATTCTGGGTCAAGCCGCCAATGCCTTCTGGGTAAAAAAAAAGGGTCGAGGGTGCTTTTGGGTAATTGTCGTCATCCGTCTGTCACTACCGCCCTCCCTCCCTCCCTGAAAGCGCCGGCAGGAAATCAGTTCGCGCACTTTTCGGGTCAGTGACAGCGCGGACGCCACAGCACTGCGAGCATGGATCCCGCTGCGACCATCGCTGCAGTTGTGGCACTTGTCAACGCCTCGCAGGTTATCATCCACCTTTCCCAGAGGCAGATGCAGATAAACCAGGCGAGGAGGCTACGCCACCGCGGTGAGGGCCTGAAGTCTGAGACTGGCACAGACCTCTCACAAAGCACGGGACCCAACTCCGAGGACATCACGGTGACAATGGGTCATGTGGATGTTGTCGAAAGGCGATTCTGGGCACGGGAAACAAGCATGGACTGGTGGGACCGCATAGTGCTGCAGGTCTGGGACGAATCCCAGTGGCTGCGAAACTTTCGCATGCGGAAGGGGACTTTCATGGAACTTTGTGAGTTGCTGTCCCCTGCCCTGAAGCGCAATGACACCTGGATGCGAGCAGCCCTGACTGTCCAGAAGCGAGTGGCCATAGCCCTCTGGAAGCTTGCAACGCCGGACAGCTACCGGTCTGTCGCGAACCACTTTGGCGTGGGCAAATCTACCGTGGGGGTTGTTGTGATGCAAGTAGCCAACGCAATCGTCAAGGTACTGCTCTCAAAGGTAGTGACCCTGGGAAACGTGGAGGTCATCATAGATGGCTTCGCCGCGATGGGATTCCCAAACTGCGGTGGGGCTATAGATGGAACTCACATCCCTATCCTGGGACCGGACCACCAGGCCAGCCAATACATCAACCGAAAGGGCTACTTTTCAATGGTGCTGCAAGCACTGGTGGACCACAGGGGACGTTTTACCAACATCAACGTTGGATGGCCGGGCAAGGTTCATGACGCTCGCGTCTTCAGGAACTCTGGTCTGTTTAGACGGCTGCAGGAAGGTATTTACTTCCCGGACCACAAAATAACTCTTGGGGATGTGGAGATGCCTACAGTGATCCTTGGGGACCCAGCCTACCCGCTAATGCCCTGGCTCATGAAGCCCTACACTGGTGCCCTGGACACTGAAAAAGAACTCTTCAACTACCGGCTGAGCAAGTGCAGAATGGTGGTGGAGTGTGCTTTTGGACGTCTCAAGGGGAGATGGAGAAGCTTACTCACTCGCTGTGATCTCAGCGAAACCAATATCCCCATTGTTATAGCTGCTTGCTGTGTGCTCCACAATCTGTGTGAGAGCAAGGGGGAGACCTTTATGGCGGGGTGGGAGGTTGAGGCAAATAGCCTGGCATCTGATTACGCCCAGCCAGACAGCCGGGCGATTAGAAGAGCCCAGCGGGACGCGCTGTGCATCCGGGAGGCTTTGAAAGCCAGGTTCCACAGTGAGCAGGGTAACCATTGACTTTTAAGTTTCTGTACAGAGAAGCTGAACCTGCCCCCGTTTCTTTACCCAGTTAAGGATGACTATCCTCTCCAGTTAGAGACCCCCTCCACCCCCTTCCAAAAAAATAAAATCAGTTTTACTTTTGTTATTGAACACCGTTGTCTTTAGTACTGTTTTCGCGGGAATCTTTGAAACCGGGGACGCAGACTGGTGGGGAGCGGGTGTAGTGTACTGATGCAAATGATCCTTCTAAACTCCAGGAATGACAGGATTCACAGTAGCGGACTGGTTGTTTCAATGGAGCCTGCCAGCCCTCCTGAGTGGGACTGCGTGTATGTGGGGGCTATGTGACTTTCTGGCAGGGGGAGGAGGGTTACAGATCCCCTGCTGCGTGGCTCTGTGATCCAGGACAAGGACCGCTGCATACGATCTGTAACTGCCCTCCCCCGCCACAAAGTCACAGAGCAACTAACCCCCCCCCACCCCCCACAGA
Source organism: Emys orbicularis (assembly GCF_028017835.1). Classification (NCBI taxonomy): domain Eukaryota; kingdom Metazoa; phylum Chordata; order Testudines; family Emydidae; genus Emys; species Emys orbicularis. Next base: position 75,904,296 of record NC_088687.1, on the reverse strand, counting down.
ACATGAAAACCACCTCCCAGACTGACCAGGGTAACTAGTCACTGCACTGTGTATGTGCCCTGCTGCTGGACCTGCCCCCGCCTCTGTAGCCTGCTAAAGGTGACTGTCCTGTCCAATTACCAAGCCCCTTCCCCCCCTGCAGACAGACTCTCCCTCAAAACAGCCTGACTGAAACAGTAATGAACACAAACGTATTTTTTATTAACAACCACACATGAAACTGGGGGGTGAAACTTGGACGGGGGCTTGGGTGAGGCGGCCAGGAAAGGACTTTTCAAATTTTGGGGAATGACAGCTTTCTGGTGCTTGACCAGTCTGCAGGGGTGGAGTGAGAGTTTTCACAGACTCTTCCGCCCCTCCTTCTTTGGACTTTGGGCGAGGGGGGTATGGGACTTGGTGGCGGGAGAGTGCGGTTACTGATAGACTGCAGCGGGGCTCTGTCCTCCTGCCTCCGTTCCTGCAGAACATCAACAAGGCGCCGGAGCGTGTCCGTTTGCTCCCTCAGAAGTCCAAGCAGCGTTTGAGTCGCCTGCTGGTCTTCCTGCCGCCACCTCTCCTCACGTTCCATGTGTGTCCGGTGCATTTGGGACAAATTCTCCCTCCACTGGTTCTGCTGTGCTGCCTGGGCTCGGGAGCAGCCCATTAGTTCTGAGAACATGTCCTCTCGCGTCTTCTTCCTCCGCCTAATGTGCGCTAGCCTCTGGGAGCGTGATGCCAGGCTGGGTTGGGAGACAGTTGCAGATGTGGCTGTGGGAATGAGGAAAAGGCAGTGAATTCCTCCGAAAGATAAATGTAGTTGTGAATCAAGAACATAGTCTTTCTCTGTGAACAAGACCATGAACCACACCTATCACATGCGCACTCAGGACAAGGTCGAATTTTCGAACCTCGCCTTCAGTGCCTGGGGTCTTGCACTGCCGATCTGGGAAGCGGGGCAGGACACGGTACTCTCTGTAGCAGGCAAACATGGTAAGCCGTAGACTTGTGGCAGATTAAAACTTTAGGAGTACCACTGGCCTCCTTTCACATTGAAAGCACTGCCAGTCTGTGCTGCCAGCAATCGGCCAAGCAGGAACTCTGGCCCTGTCCCACCCCCTCGCGGATGTGCCAGGGAAAGATCCCTGGATGCTGGCCCTCTCCCGCCCCCACCGCGTGGCTGTAAACCAGCGGTCACAGTTCTGTAAAGGAACTTGTTGCAAGCAGTCCCAATACTAACAGTCCCCTACCTAATTCAAAGCAGGTTGTCATGAGCGACATTACCCTCATGAGGATCCCGGACACCGAGATCCAAAGGATGCTTCGAGAAAGCCTGCAGAGACCGGGGCCCTATGCCGCCATGCTATGCAAGGCACTGATACCAGAGTACCTGCTTGTCTCCTGGCGCGGGAACGTCTCTTACCTTGGAGGACCAAGTAAAGCCGCTCTCCCCAGGAACCTGATGAACAGGCTATCCCATTACTTGCAGGAGAGCTTTGTGGAGATGTCCGTGGAGGACTACTGCTCTATCCCCGGACATATAGACAGGATTTTTATCTAGCTGCAGTAGCAGGGACTAAAGAGTGGAGCAGCTTGGGCAGCACAATCATGCACAACCGGACACTGTTTGATTTTTTTAAAATAGTTGTTACTGATTACTTAAGCACCCAGGGGGAAGAAATCATGAATCACAGATTGTTATTAGTCTTAATATTCAAGTTTTGTAAAAAATAAAGGTTTATATGTTTAAAGCACTTACCGCTTGATCCTTCCCCTGAATCTGTGTCCGGGTTACATGCTGGGGAGGGTTGGTAGGGGATCTCTGTAAGGGTGATGAAGAGCTCCTGGCTGTCGGGGAAATCAGCTTGGTAAGCGCTGTCGACTGCCTCGTCCTCCTCATCTCCTTCCTCATCTTCCCCGTCCGCTAACATGTCCGAGGAACCGGCCGTGGACAATATCCCATCCTCAGAGTCCATGGTCAGTGGTGGGGTAGTGGTGGCGGCCGCACCAAGGATGGAATGCAGTGCCTCGTAGAAACGGGATGTGTGGGGCTGGGATCCGGAGCGTCCGTTTGCCTGTTTGGTCTTCTGGTAGCCTTGTCTCAGCTCCTTGATTTTCACGCGGCACTGCGTTGCATCCTGGCTGTATCCTCTCTCTGCCATGGCTTTAGAGATCTTCTCATAGATCTTTGCGTTCCGTCTTTTGGAGCGCAGCTCGGAAAGCACGGACTCATCGCCCCACACAGCGATGAGATCCAAGACTTCCCGATCAGTCCATGCTGGGGCCCGCTTTCTATTCTGGGATTGCACGGCCATCTCGGCTGGAGAGCTCTGCATCGTTGCCACTGCTGCTGAGCTCGCCACGCTGTCCAAACAGGAAATGAGATTCAAACTGCCCAGACAGGAAAAAGAATTCAAATTTTCCCGGGCCTTTTCCTGTGTGGCTGGTCAGAGCATCCGAGCTCGGACTGCTGTCCAGAGCGTCAACAGAGTGGTGCACTGTGGGATAGCTCCCGGAGCTATTACCGTCGATTTCCATCCACACCAAGCCTAATTCGATATGGCCATGTCGAATTTAGCGCTACTCCCCTCGTTGGGGAGGAGTACAGAAGTCGAATTTAAGAGCCCTCTATGTCGAACTAAATAGCCTCGTGGTGTGGACGGGTGCAGGGTTAATTCGATTTAACGGTGCTAAATTTGACATAAACGCCTAGTGTAGACCAGGCCTCAGACTTACAAGGTGATAGACTTGATGACTGTGGGGACCATCTACACTACAGCTGCAACTGTGATTTTGTAATTGGTTAGAGACATACTCATTGTAACCAGTTACAAGTGACATGGCTAAATTTTTGTTGACATCTCTCTCTGACATGCAAATACAGAAGTTTCCCGTAATGTACTGCAGCAAGGGAGCATTGTGGGAGGTTTGTGCCACTTGTAGAACTCAGTGGGTACTGTCTTGCTTTTACACTTCATGCTCATGGGATCTGGTATTCTTTTTCAAAAGATGATTTTGCACTTAATTTTGGTTGGCAGCCACTGTGTCACTAGCTAATTAAAGTATTGTCTTATTATTTTCATCTGTTAAGTAAATCAGTGTATTTCTCTCATACCCTCACAATTCAAATACTTGGGATTTAGGGACCAGTATTACAAGGTCTGAGATCCATCAGCTGCTACTGAGTTTCACCTCAGCATCTCAGGTTTCATTCTACTGGCTGAATGAGACCCAAACAAGGACTTACATCTTTTCTAACATAACAAATCACGATAGCAGAACCTACCTTTGATTACTCATGTGGGTCTACTGCTGCCATTGTGTATTATACAATAAACTGTTTACATAGCAGTCCTTTGTTACAGGTTTTAAATCTTCTCAGGCTGCCAGTTTCTGAGGCTGAGCCTGCCAGCTGGCAGACAGAGAGGTGCTTGTATTCCAGTTGATTGAGGTAATTAACAGCCTAAACTGTCAGAAGGTGACAGCAGGCAGAAAGTTCCTGCCCTGAGGTCACAGCTGGACTCTGGCAACTTACTCCTTGATTTACCAGTAAAACTAATAATGTAAGTAATATTGGTATTAAATTATAAAACCAAGAGGGCTGAGCTGAAATTCTATTTTCTACTCCATATTCACTGGCAAACAAATTAGCAATAATATTTTGCAGCAAGTGAGCAAGAGTTTCCCTCTTCAAAGGTGGGCTACCAAAGAGTTCATAACTTTTGGGGCCTAAATATTAGGATATTTGCACTTCTAATACAAAGATTATAATACTGATATTCGGAAGTGTCATGTAACTATAAATGGCTGTCTAATGTTAGTGTCATAATTAATAGCTTTAATATTAATTTAAATGCTATATTGAAAGTGATATTAGATTTACATTTTCAACAAGTGGCCATAAATGTAAATGTAGAATTATTAATTTTGATTTAATATCCACTTATTTCTTTTTAGATAAATTATTATAATTCCTAGTTATTTAAAGCTCCGATTCAGCAAAGCACTTTACACATATGCTTAACTGCCACTGAAGGCAACAGTATTTAAGCACATGTTGTGATGAATTGGGGCTTAAATGTTTACTTGCAATTTCTGGTTCAGATTAGTAAAAGTAATAATGGCTGAATATGTTTGTTTGAATGTTAGGATACAACTGTCATTTCTATCTGTTATTTATCCACTTAAGAATTGTAACAACTAACAATACTGACAATGATAGTAGTATTTCTGTTTTGAAAGATTCCACCTGGGTGAAAGATATTTCCTATTCTTAATCGTGTGCTTATGGAACTTTGCTTTGCTCTACAGGGATGGACTGATGAATTGCCTATCTGCATGGGATATTAAGGGTACTGGATCTGTTGTTAATCCAAAATCACTCCTTCATGGCCACCCTGATTCTCATATTCCACATTAGTCTGTATGGACAATCTCACCATAGGTTTTATGTCCATTAGAAAATATATTTCTCCCTGTGGAAAATTTGGATTATTTGGTAAAAAAAAATAAAAATATTTAAACTGAAAACTGCAATATTTCAATTCAGAAATGCCACAATGGAGATGCCTCATGGGAGTTGAAGTCTGGCTGTCTCATGCTACCAGCCTCTATAGGTCAGCTTATTGGTCAGATTATCTCTCCCATAACACACCATGGTTTCTCATCTTGGTGAGGGAAGATGGTGCATCATGAGAAATCAAGTCTGGCTGGAAGCATGAAAGAACCAAACTACAATTCTCATAAGACACCACACAGGCATATCCAAATCAAAATATTTCAGTTTTCAGGCATTCATTAAAAAAAATGTAGAAAATTTCTAAGGAAAACAGACATTAATCCCCCTCCCCCCCCCGAAAAAAACCCACAACTATTACAAAACCCCAATTTGCTATCAAAAAACAGTTTTGGATCAGCCCTAGTCTTAAGTGGTACAGAATGCTTTTAATGTCCTCTTTGCACCAGTGTGCATTTTACCCTTAGAACTATATCAGCTTGTGTAAATTGGTATAAACTGAATTAAATGGAGCAACGCTGATTCACATCATTCAGCTGAACATTTGGCAAAGGTATTCATCTGAGATTAATTATCTATTAGCGAAAGGAGGGGACTGGAAATCTTGAGTTATATTCCAGCCTCTGGCACTGACTTGTTCTCGGATATCTGCAAAGTCACTTGATTTCTCCATACCTCAGTATTCAGATCTCCAAAACAGGTACAATAATATTTACATATAGTACCTCATAAAGGCATTGCAAGGATTAATTAAACTCCAATTCTTCAATCCTTGTTCACCCCAAACTCTCCTACTAAAGTTACTGAGACTCTTTGGTGTCCAGGGAGTACAGGTTGGGACCCTTAATGTCTGTAAAGTGTTTTGAGATATTTGGACAAAGGGTGCTGCATAAGAAATAAGTATTATTAATTATTATCAGCTGACAATAAGTCAAGACAATCAGTGTTACATATATTAAACATTAAAATTCAACAGCAGGCAAAATAGAAATGTCACTTTGATCAATCTTCTACAATTTAAAAAAATGTCACTCATTCCTTTTAATGAGTCCAGAGATACATAGAATATGCAGGAAATAAACCCAGTATTTGGAAAGAAGAGTAGTTTTAAATTTTTCTTTAAAACACAGCTGTAGTCAGTACTATAGTTCCTCATTCTGGCTCTGATTTAGGAAAGCACTTAAGCATGTGCTTATGTTTAAGCCAGCGTGTACATTTCAGTGAGTTCAGTGGGACTTAAACCCCTTCTTAAAGTTAAACACTGTCTTTCTAAATAAGGTCTTAAGAATTTCTGATATAACTACTGAGTGGCTGTTGTACACTTGCCTACATAACTTTACATAAGGTTGGGTTTTTTCTTGCTTTTTTAATATGCTTTCCCTCTTTAGAAGGCACATCTTGTTACAAATCAACTCAGAATTCTTAGTACCCCCTATCCTGCCTCAAACTTCATTATAGGAAGGCTCATTAACATCAGTATCTTTTGGGCCTGATTCTGCTCACATTTAAGTGAATGGGAGCTTTGCCATTGATATCAGTGGGAACAGGAGTAAGCTGCAAGTGTATTTAAAGCAGCCATAACTTGACTGAAAGTTGGCATATAAACTTAGTTCAGGTGTTTGTCCATTTTATAAAATATTAAGAAAAACAGTTGGATAACTTTCATTTCACCCTGACCAACATCGTAACCCTTACTAGCATCATTGTGTTCATTGCACTTCAAGAAAAATAAGAGTAATAAATAAGTTTGAAGAATTTGGAAAAACTTAAAAACAGCTATTGACAGAACAGGTAAAGGACTACTTGGGAAGTCTGAACAGAGTGGGAGGTTTCTCCCCCTCGGGAAACAGATTTCATACTGTGAGCACAGGTTTTAATCCACCAAGGAAACTTTACAGGGAAATCCAGAGTAACTTATTCTAATGGGATCAATGCTTACAATCCAAGGAGCCAATAAACACACAGACGAGACCAATAAAAAACACAGAAGATTGGTTATCCACCCACAGCTTCATTTAAACTAACAAGGAGGTAGAAATGCTGAAAATAGAAAACAGTTAAAGTCTGGTTAAATAACTCTATTGCAAATAGGCTAATAATGTAAAATCTCAGTATCTTCCTTCCACAGTAACGCTCACACCAAATGGCTCCCCCTTAACTAAAGGCTGACTTTCAAGAGACATTCTGTGTTAACTAGGGTCAGTGATGTGCTGCCAAATGTTTAACATCCATTCTCTCAAAAATGTTCTGCCTTAGTGATACACATGACATTCCCTAGGTAAAATACACTTCCTCCTACAACTCTTAAAAAAAAAAAAAAATCCATCCATTCCATACTCTTTTCCCCCCTCATCATCCATTGATCCCATTTTCTTTTTTCCTACCCAACACTCCTTTAACCTGCCACCACCTGGCTCAGTGCCCTTCTGTAGTAAAGATGTGATATCCAGTAGTGCTGGTCACAGTTATAACATGTTGTGAATCAGGGTTATAAAAGGTTAGATCCAATTACATAGCAGGAGTTCAATCCATGGATGTCAATGGCTATCTTTTACACTCTCAACCCACAATTGTTCCTCAGACCCAGCATTTCACTGGAGTTACTCTAGTTGGCTCTTTAGAATATACAGAATTTTCCAGGTTGGATGGGACTTTCCCAATTGTTCTGAGCTTGTGATGCTCCCCTAATAATCACTTTTTAAAATAATGTGGATGTAATCTAATAAAATAAATGCTCAAATATATTTGTTGTAAAACTTTCAATCTAATATGCTATAAAGATAGCAAATTGAAGTGAACCTTCATACTGGATCTATAACAATTGTATAATAGTAATTTATGAATAGTCCTCGATTACGAAGAGGAATCTCTCATCCAAGAACCGTGAACTCTGTATAATGTGAAAATGGCAGCCAAATCCTAATCCCACTGAAGTCAGGGGCAAAACTCTCATTGATTTCAATGAGACCAAGACTTGGCTCATTGTTTTTAAGAAATGCCAAATTCTAATCCGGACATTTTGACAAAACAAAATGCTACAAGTCAAGTAAATCTATCTTCAAGAGATATTTTAAAAAGAAGAGTCTGAAATCTAAATTCCCTATTGCTTCTGTTCCTCTAGTCTTTACAAAATTGTATAAATGAGGAAATAGCACCAAAGGCCTATTAGTAATAGTTATTTCCTAATTGCAGTGGGAAGCATCCTGCATGTTTAAATAAATATTGTTAACTCTGACCTCTTGGTTTGCCAGGACTGATAAGGCAATTGTTTGACCTATATGAAGCGCATACAGTATGCATGGGCTGAGTGCAGCAGGAAAACAGGAAACAATAAATCAGAAATTAGAGCACTGATTGTTGTAGCTAATTACATCAGACTTCTGCTTAATTTCTCACTCTGTCATTCTAACCTGATTTTCTTGCCAACAGACATTGCAAATTGCTGGTGTCACGTACATACAGCAAATAATAATCTTTAGTTACTATGATTGACAAATGAATGAGAGGGAGAACATAGTTTATTATGGAAGAATGAACTGTGACACACACCAGATACCTGCTCAGATGCTTTTTTAATTCACTTACCTTGACGTGCTGCATGATGCATTTCGCCAGGAGCGCAGGTTTTGGCATCACAACTGCTTAATTGGATTTGTGCCTTGGTTTGATAATGTTGAAAAAAATGAGACTATATGTCATAGATTGATTTGCACAGTGAAAGAGATAAAGTGATAACGAGAACATTTAAGTCAAATCTGAAAATAATAGGTTTAGAATTAGCCAGCTTAATCACATTGGTTAATCTTGACATTGTTGATGCACATCAGACATCTTAATGTTCTTATTGGTATAACTTATTTTGTCACTGTACTTTCAAACTACACCATCTTTTCTTTGTTCAGCTTCATCACCACTATGATCATCCTCTTCAGATGGTGTGCGTTAACATCAGTCCACTGAAGTCTCTTTACCTTTTACCAAGTGCCAGGAATGTTTGAAAGCACTCAAGCAATTAATTTTTAATAGGTTGAATTCTACTTACCAGCTTGCTCCAGCTGAGGATCTTTGCCCATGAAAAACATATCTGCTGGGCCGCTGACTATACTGTCCTTCACTAAGGCATATCCTGCACTCTAGACCCACAGCTGTCTGTACTCCTTTTGGATCTTTTGGGCATAGCGTAGCTCTCATTTGTGACTTACAGCTATGCTGTCTTAACTTTCCACGATGATGTCCTTGTCTCAGCTTAGTGTTGATGGGATGCTAATAGACATGAAGAGCCAAGCAGATGCAGTGGAGGACAGTACCAAAAGGATTTACTCATTCTATCACTTTTGCCTTTAAATGATGTGGTTTATGTATTATGAAACTGCCCATGTGATTTAAAATAGCAACATCTGGACAAAGAGCCCTGTATAATGCTCTGTTCCTACTTTGTGCTTATATATCACATATCTCTAAAGTGATTTAAAATATTATATATTATGAATTATTCTCTTCATAACCACTGTCATGTCACCTTAATCCCTTTTCTATAGTATTTTATAAAGGGCCAAATCCTAGAAACCAGCGCACTCCCCAAGAGGCTGTGGCTGTCAGCCCTGCACTCTCACTGTGTGAAGGACAATGAGTCTCACTCTTTGAATCACTCAACCACCATCTTAGCCCTTCACTACTTCAACCACTGCACAAAAAGTCCACAGAGATAAGCACTGAATGTATAGGTGCACCTCCTTGTTACAGACTCCCAAATATTCTCTACATCCATGCACCAGACTCATATGGTTAGTATTGCCTTTAAGAGACCAATACACCAAGGCAGGATTTGTTCTTTTAGTATTCTTTTTATTCAATACCATAATAGTAATATTGCTACATTATGAGCTAAAATAGAAGGTGAAATCTCCATATTACTAAAAAATGCAAAAACAAAATTAAAATCAAGGGGTTTTGTTTGGTCAAGTTGTACTGAGATTTAACTATGCAGTTTCTTCAAATCTTGTTTATTTATTGTACCTAAATATACACTACTTATACTTTTTTCCTGCCCCTTCAGATTTAATTTGGATTTTATATGAGGAGTTGGTTTTACTGGAATTCTCTCTCTTCTTTTTCTACTTTTTGGATTGATATCCTGACGAGCACCTAAATTAAAATCTGAAACAAAAAATAAATACAAATCTTACATTAAAAAAAGATGTAGGATGCAACAGACACAAAGAGTAAGTGCGTACACACAAGAAGTGAACATAAGAGACCAATACACCAAGGCAGGATTTGTCCTTTAGTATTCTTTTTATTCAATACCATAATAGTAATATTGCTACATTATGAGCTAAAATAGAAGGTGAAATCTCCATATTACTAAAAAATGCAAAAACAAAATTAAAATCAAGGGGTTTTGTTTGGTCAAGTTGTACTGAGATTTAACTATGCAGTTTCTTCAAATCTTGTTTATTTATTGTACCTAAATATACACTACTTATACTTTTTTCCTGCCCCTTCAGATTTAATTTGGATTTTATATGAGGAGTTGGTTTTACTGGAATTCTCTCTCTTCTTTTTCTACTTTTTGGATTGATATCCTGACGAGCACCTAAATTAAAATCTGAAACAAAAAATAAATACAAATCTTACATTAAAAAAAGATGTAGGATGCAACAGACACAAAGAGTAAGTGCGTACACACAAGAAGTGAACATAAGGGATGATAATTACTACAAACCAACCTTTATTGCCAAGGCTTTTTCCTTTATCCATATACATCAGACATATTAGCAAAACTGCAAAGTTCTGTTGCTGGTGGAAGTAGGCCTGTTTCAGAAAAGTTCTGAATATTGCACATTTTGAACAATTATCTTCCACCAATTTAGGCACCAGGTCAGGTAGTTAGACTAACTGATAGTCTAATAATCCTAGCCTCCAGAACTTGCATGTAAGGAACTAACAACATACAAATAGTCTGTAAAAACTTGAGATAATCACTTTCTGACTTCTGTCATGTTATCTCTTTGAATTCCTGGCTTCACTCTAAAAGCAGTCAGTTTGTTCATCTCCACCTAGAAGACAACTGCAGTTTTGTTTGTGGCATTGGTAGGAAAGACTAATGCATGAAAACATTTAAAACTAATGCAAAGCTAGTTTAACTACAGTATTAGAGCTGGGAAATTTGGCAACATTTTGGCAGCCCATTCTTAAGTGTGTGAGTAGTCACACTGAAGTTAATGGACATGTTCAAATTCTTTGGTAGATTAGGGTTTTAATTTTCAAAATCAGTGAGTCCATATTACTTCTCAATTTGTTGGGTACCATTATAACTCCTAGAGGATGATGCCTACTTAATAATGAATTCCAGACTAATTTAATCTCTCCTCATTGTAGCAAGCTATACACTGACCAAAGACCAATCAAAAAAAATAGCCCTCTGATGCTACAGAAGTATAGAAGGTTCTAGGTACACATAGGTTAATGGCTCCCAGATAAGTGGGGGAAAATGCATACTAGTGATTTTATGTGGCCTGATTCCCTTTTCTAGAACAAAATAATCCCGTAGTGAATAGCCGAGAGATCATATCAAGTTAACTGCTTCTTTTTATATGATCTATCTATATTCTCTTGAGCCCTAATATGGTAAACATATACCTCCCGCCTTTGAATGCAGCAAACAGGATTAAAAGCAAAAGAATGCACGCATTTGCTGTATTTTTATATTTGCTCTACATTGTGTCTCTTCTATTTTTCTAATTTTTTTTATTTTTGACCTTGGACATTAAAAACCAAAACAATGAAATCTGTGTCCCTATATGTTTTTTACAGCATCCCTATAACAAGACCACCCCCCTTTCAGAGGTAAGAAAAAGCCATTAACCCTTGTGAATTTTCACAGTGGATTTTCACAGATTAATTTGCCACAGGTGTTTCTGTAATACGGTGCATGGGAACATTCACAGTGTCGCATAGCCCTTTCTCCTGTGGTGGTCTAATCTTAGTACACTCTGGACTCTAATCTAAACCATGTAAGAATACCAGCTGGCTCAAGACTTTCTATATTGTGTTTTGTTATGCTGATTGTGCTACTTTGATGTGTTTCTTTGTTTTGCATATACATAAACGTAGAAACCATATAAAATTAGGAGGGAAACTTGAAGAGTCCACATGAGAGAACAAGAGATTCAAGACAACTTTTGGAAATGTCATTCTCCCACAGCAGCTGGGATTTTTCCATAGAATTTGTACTATATGAGCAGATGAAAGTGTCATGAGCAGTGAAACAATTTAGAGTCAAATATACCCTCATTTACACCTACGCAACCCCTGCTGAAGTCAGCGGGGTTTCATAGATGTAACTGAGGTCAGAATTTGGCCCATACTATCCTTATTTGTACATCTGTTATTCATTTAGGTTTCTTTATATTTGATTTTGAAGACATTCAAGAAGATGAGCATTAATATGTACATAATTAGATGTTAAGATGGGGGTAGGAGAACGTTGCACTTAGTACAAAGAAAAGTATTTCAGGAAGAAAATCACAAATTGTCTCTCATAGTAGATTGGGGCACTAAAGAGCCGACTTTGCAAATAATTAAAGGATCATTAAAATTACCCCAAAATATGAATATTACTGGTATTTATTACTCACTTACTTATAGAGTTATGGGGAAATGTGTTAGAGAACACCAACATCTTAAAATTAACCTGGGCTGGAATACAGTACACTAATAGAAAGGGCTCTAAAACATCTAGTTGATTGGAACCAAAATTACGTATTGGTAGGATCAAATAATACAGGAACAATGGTAAGGTAATTAAGACTACACACCAGAAACTTTGCAAGGAAGGAAAGATGCATCTTCAGGGTCTGATTGTCCTCTCACAGCAGTGCAAATTCAGAGTAGCTCTATTAAGTCAATAGAGTTATATCTGTTTTTAACTGGTGTAACCGAATCAGGCCTCTGTTTTAACTAATTAGTTGCAATGTCAGACTATAAATTCTGATTTCACTTAAATCAGTGTAAAACCAGACTAAATCTGGACTGTCATCATTGTAAATAATATTGGTATCTGTCCATGTCTTAAAATTAAAAATCAGACAGACAATCTGTGTGAATACAGAAAATGCAGGCAGTTCAAAAATGTAAGCTTGCAGCTCAGATGCAGTTAACTCACTGATGTTTGGTGTGATCTTAAGAGAGAGCTTACAAATATTAATGTAATTTAGAACCACCAAATTAAGAATTCAAAAGCCCAGCAGCTTGGTGTACAAAACTCTCCTGGATTCGATGCCCACAGGCATCCAACTGTCAGCATGGTAAAACTGCATTTATTTGCATTTTAAACACAATGGCAATAATTAAGAACCACCTAGACCATTTAATTGTTGTAAGCCTCAGTTGCTTCTTACCCGTCTCAGATTTTTAAAAATCAGTTTCAGAAGTTAAACATAACTAAAAAATAACAAATTTCCCTAGACTATCCAAGCAGTTTTAAGATACCCCATGTATCAGCTACTGCTATCAGAGATTTGTTCTGTCCCTTCTTCAATCATATTAGTAAGTGAAAAAGCCACTTTTTCAATCATTATTGCACTGATAAACTAATAATCATTTAATGAGTTGGTTTGTCTGCTCCCACATCTCCGATACCTTAAATCACTATAGAAAAGAACCTCTTGTATAATAATATAGAAAGAGGAAAAACAAATGTACGTGTTCTGAAATGTTAACTCCAGGAAAGATTTGTACTGGGAATTTATGTCATCCCTTAAATGAGAAACTGTAATCTCACTTTGCCCCCATCCTCTCTTTGAGATAAGATTCCAAGCATTTCTCAGATAGTTGGGTATAATTTATTGTAGCCACACAAAAGTCAGATCTAAATCCTTTTGGACCCTGATGCCACAAAGCAGCCATTTAGAGTTCAAAGGGGGCAGGCCTACACATGCGATTAAGTTATCACTGTTGGGGTAACTGTAACCCTTGTTGTGCTTTTTTCGGCTTCTGGTATCCTAAAGATTGTGTGATACACAAAAAAGCCCCCTAATAACCATTATATATATTTTTATTGCATAAATCACAGCAGTCACAGTGAAACACATTCAGTGAATTATTTCCTGCCACTAAAGAAGGAAAAAAATCCAAAATCTTGTTTCCTGATGACTACAAACTTCTTTTGACAAACCTCCAGTGCCAAATGTGGTTTCCATTTGCTGTTTTGGGATTTATTTGTCTATGCCAAAGTTCAGGTGTGCCAGCTCTTTGTAATAAGCCATTTGGATGAAAGCTTGGCTAGCTCAAAGGATTCTGATGTATTTTATTGCTGCCTTTTAAGATTATTGTTCAGAAATACCAAGTCTAATTTTGAAATCAATTAGCCATGCAGTCTGATGAGGTGTTGGCCCAGCTCAGGTTCACACCCGCTGTCCACAGATTATTGTTAAATTGAGTCAGGTCCTTAGTGCTGCTCTGCTTGCTGGCATCTGGTATACACATGTTTGATGTCTTCACAAAATGCCGCTGATGGCTTAAATGGCAAGGCTCTAATGAAGAAATCCTAGCAAGTTTGCTCCTGTTTGCCAGCAAAACATGCCGTTTACAGTACTCTAAAACTTTTCCCTCCTTTAACTCTTCCCTTTCAAGAAAATATAAATCTTCCACGAGAGTTGGATATTAAACAGATGTGATGGGAAGAGAATTTAATTATCTAGTATCAACAAATGAGAGAAAAATACCTTCTAATTCCTGTGCCTTCCCAACAATCATACTGCATGATATCATTCCCAGAAGTGTTGCCTCCAGAAGGTAATGACATCTTCCAGCATCAACCAATCAGCATTCCAGAAGGTGAAAATTCCACTTTCCTGGTGCAATACTTTTGGGAATAGTGCCAAAACCATGTGGAGACCCATGCTGTTCAAAAGGGGTGACAGGTTGTAAAACAATCCACTTGCCTCCACACATACTGATATGTGAGAATACACTGAGTTTTCCTCTCCCTTAGCATTACTGAAGTTTTGAAACTGGTCCATCACAAAGTGTCTCATGTTAAGCCAAACAATAAATGAATAAGTAAAAGGGTTATTTTCCATGATCACTTTATAGTCTAGGAAGCTTTCCTATAGTTTTTCTAGTTTTGTACAGAAGATCTAAGACTGCAATCTCTAAGACACTTATAAGTATGAATAAAAAATAACAACTTGGAGTTTACGGGAGTCAGGTGGCCAACTCTCATTGCCTGCGGTGCCTCTGAAAATCCCAGTCTTGATTCTTCTAATTGGAAATATTGTGACAAATACAGCAGAATGAACAGATCAAATATCAATAAGAAGGATGGTCCAGTGATTAGGACCCTAGCTTAAGCCATGGAAGACCTAGGTTGAATCCCTGCTTTACCACAGATTTCCTGTGTGATCTTGGGCAAGTCACTGAAGTCTGTCTGTGCCTTGGAGATCCAGGCCCTGCCCCTGGACAATGGTCATTCCCTCCTCGGATTTCCTCTTTTCTGCTTCTTCTACAGCACTCAAACTAACATTGTTTCCTGGTGAGCTAATTGTATCCTATAGACCTAAACATCCATAATATCTTTCCATGTAGAGCCTTCTCCTAGAAATTTCCAGCAGTCTGGTATTCTCTCTCATAGATGCCAACAACACACATACACCTCTACCTCGATATAACGCGACCCGATATAACACAAATTCAGATATAATGCGGTAAAGCAGTGCTCGGGGGAAAGGGGGGCGGGGGCGCGCACTCCGGTGGATCAAAGCAAGTTCAATATAATGCGTTTTCACCTATAACGCTGTAAGATTTTTTGGATCCCGAGGACAGCGTTATATCCAGGTAGAGGTGTATATTAATTTGTCGATTGTATTTGTACATTATTCTAGCATGGAGGGAAATATTCTAACATGTTTCTGTAATTTTATCCCTCACTATTTATACTCACATAAACATATCTATATATTTGCCTCAATTAATATAATGTGGCAATGATATCCACAAGTTGAATACATAGACTAGATGTGTTTTCTTTTTTCTGTCTTAAACTTGATGCCTTTTGAATTCATTAGATGTTCCCTCACACTTATGCGGAGTGATCTCACATGGCATTCCATGCTATTCACCACTCTGCATGCATTTCTGTCATATTGTCTTACTCCTTTCCAGATAAAACTGTCAGAGACAGATTCACTCTGATGGCACAAAACTGACCCCGACAGTCAAGATGAAGGTCTGCAACATAGTACTTTCATTTTCCACAGAGCACACAGACCTAATATGGCCATCACATAATTTTTAAAGGCATAGACTAATAATTCTATCAAACCACCCAGAATGCTAATCTGCAGCACACTGGGATACACTCCCCCTTCCTCCCAAGTACGCTGCTCAAGAAAGGTAGGTGTATGTGTGAATGATGAAGGGTGTCCTCCTGAGGGGAACAGGGAGAGGCATGCAGGGAGCTGGTGTAGAGCAGACTACCTGGAGTCTTTATTCCTCTTCCAATTGAAGGCCAAAGGGGACAGAGCACAAGAGAACCACAGATGAGGAGAATTCTCTCTCCACCCCAACAATTCAGACTGTCAAAAACAAACATTCAAGACCCTGGAGACCAAAGTTCTATGTTTAAAATGGATTCTTAAATTCCTGAAAACAGGGCCTGGTGATCAGAGTTCTTGAAACATCCTTACTCCAGACTGGCCAGAGCTTGTAAATAAAAATCCTTTCTTTAGCATCCTGGAAGGTGTATTAAGGGAAACTGTATTATCTAGAATCCCATATCATTACAGAGGGCTGGAAAAAAAACCAAAGTTCTGCCAAGCTTCCATTTCACTTAAATGATTAATAAATTCAATTTCTGATTTGGGGCCAAAATAAAGGTGTGCAAATGACAGCGGTTTGGCTGCCCCAGCTGTAACACTGGAATATTTAAACTAGTTTTCCTAGTTCCTGTTAGGTCTATTAAACATTGGAACTTTTTTTCCATTGGGTTTATTGAGAGGTTTTTATGTTTTACTAGGATTATATTTATAGTTTTTGGTTAGTTTATATTTCACTTATGTCTAGTTATCTTATATTTAAGTAGGTTGTGATTCATATAGTGTGTACCATTGACATGATTCTGACAGACTCACTGATTGTCTTGTGATGGTGCTAATAGTAGCACAAATATATTACTAGTAGCACAGCCAAATTACCATGGTTAAGGCTGTTTGCCATGAGAGCTTTCATCAAATGATATTTGGCAGACCACTGCTGGTGGAGTAAACTCTGATATAAGTAATTATGCATGTAATATGTATATAACGAATGCATGAACCAAAACTAAATCATCCACAATTCTGGCAATTTTTTCAGAGTTCTTTTCCTACAGTCTGACTGCTGAAAAACAGGCTGGGCCTCAGGCACTTAACATGCTCACCACCATGTGATGACCACCATTATAAGCATGGTTATGGTCATTAATATCTATATCTGACAAAATGGTACAATGTACGCATCCCTAGTGCATAGTGATATAAAATGAAAGTCCCAGCTTATTTCAATGGGCAAAATGCAATTCCAGTTATACTCCAGATAGAGAGAATTTGTTTTTGTGAAAAAAAATTCCTTCACTGTTCACTTTATGTTTATGTGACTGGCTTGTCTTAGAGCAGCCATCCAGTCAAGTCAGTATGAAAGACAGGCGCAGGGAGGCCTGTACATCTATTAGCTGTTGACATTTGATGGCAGAAAAAATATCTGAGAAAGAGTTAGAAGTCAGTCTCTCAAATGCTTTTCACTTCACCCTATCCCATTTTAATAGGTGCCAAAGATTTCCTCCTTTCTGGGGTTTCTGTAATAACTAGGCATAGCAAAGTAAATAAAGAGCATAAAGTTAGCCTTAACCTGACCCTGCCAGTCCGGGCAGCACAGAATCTGCCTTTTGGGCCAGCTGTACAGCAATCTTCCTCCTGGCCACAGGAAATTATTTTTTGTTATGAGAAAAAAAAGTTTTTCCTTGAACTCAGTTTCCATTCTGTGCTCTGCTTAACTCTTTTGTCTATTTTTCCTTTCCCCAGAAAGTTTAACTGGACATATTTTCTACTGTACAGAGGTAGTTTGCTTCCTGAGCTAGGAGACATTGCTTACCAGTAAGCTAGGATTTTGACAAGGATGCTGAACAAAGCTGCAGGCTATCAGCCCCAAATCCCTGCCACCAGGAGGTTATTTTGTTGGTTTTGTTTTTTAAATCAGTCTGTAAACTGAAGCTGACAAGTGCTATCAACACGCAGCCATTCTGAATAATCCTTAATTATCTGATCCCTCCCTTCCCACTCGGACCTGCTGCTGCCTGCTCACTTGTTTTCCCCTGAGTGTCCCTCCATCTTTCTTCTTGCTCTCACCTCACCCACATCAGACAGAATCTATCTCCCAGCAGGTAGAAAGAGATGAGGTACAGATCGCTCACCCACACCCATAGCAAGAAGAAAAGGCTGATCCTAAATTCTGCAGCAAGGCCCCCCATCCTGGAAATTTTATGACATGTCAATGTTAGATCCTGAGGCAAAATGGAAACATATGTTTTTATTCAGTTACATATTCAAACAAATAATGCAATCAATACTGTTTTCTATAATTCAATAATGAACTCATTTTCTGAATGGTTTTCTCTACATCTCTTATTACCATAGAATTTCCAATGTGCTACAGAAATCTGAAGGCCTCACTGCACTATCTAGGTCCAGTGTTCTGCAGAGTGCACAGGACCCTGGCCTTACCCATGATATATTACTGTGCTTTTTGCTACAAGCCAGATCCTAATCGTTAATAAAATAGTAATAATAATAATAGTCCTTTGCATTTCTAGATCACCTTTGATCTCAGAGTGCTTTATAATTAATGAATTGAGCCTCATAACAACCACAGCTGAATTAGTCTGGCCTCAATAGTTCTTCATGGTTTGAATAGTACAAGACACTATTATTTTGTGCTGAACAGAATAATCAAATAGATACCAGGAAGTAAGCAGTAAAAGGAGAAATGTTGTTAAAAAATTTAAAACAAATATTAATTTGCAGCACATTCTCCATTGACCATCCTTGCTTTCTTTGTAGTCTGTGGCAAAACCTCATTGACATTAATGGGTGCAAACTTGGATTCTAAATAGAGAATTAAAAGTTTATGTAGCAATGTACTAAGAAATTTAAGTTCCGTGATATTCATTTATCTCAAAATATATTTGAGTGTGTCTAGTGCAAGGAACAATGTGAAATTTCCACAAGAGCAAACTCCTACCTCTTCCATTGCAAATGGCCTGTTGCACAACTGCCTGCCATTGAAGTGTGCTTTAAAAAAAATCCACAGGTACAATACATAGGTTAGGTCACACACAATCAAAAGTTATGACATTCAATATTAAGGCTACAATTCTGTCTTTAACTCTCCTCACTGAACCTTATGAACAGCAGCAGCAGGGGTTAAAAATGTAGTGTCACCCTGAATTGTGAATTCAATTGGTTTTGTTGTTATGCCACGATATTTAACACTGTTTCTTTCATAAAATAAAGGAATAATTCCTGATACATTAGGGATATAAGTCATGTAAATGAAAACTTGTAAATTGTGTTTGTAGTCTATAAATCATACAACTGATTTGGGAATCAGTGCCTTATGGCTCAGAAAGTAGTAATTGCTATTAACTCCCATTTATCAGTATAAAATTGGCTAATTTAACTGACTGATTTATAAATTGATACGTTAAATTTAGTTCAATATCCTAATTTAATAATGAGATCACATATGGATGTTCAAAAAATATTATATTCTGGTTGGTTGATGCTCAAAGCATGCCCTTATTAAGACAGATTGTCTCCTTTCCCTTGTCCTTTTAAAAGAAGGACAAAACAAACTATATATCTCATTCATTCTGTCTGACAGAAAAGCCATGTTTCCATATAACCCCCTCCTCCAGTAATATTGAATGCTTGGCTAACCACATCTTTCATTCTCTTTTTAACCTCTATGATGTCATAATCTTTTGCAGCAATAAGTGTGGATTCCTTCCTGCAGACTTTTGGAAATCACACAGGGAGTCAGAATACTGAAGTGAAATCAGGCAATAAATCTACCAGGTAGGTTTGAGACAAAAGTTGGGAAGCAGAACAGACAAGGATTTTTGTATACATGTTTCCACACTGTTCCTAAAGCACGTGGCAGGTCCCCTGAGACTTGGGGCATTCTGGTGCAGGAGACTACAAATTTTGATATAGATCCATTTAAATCAAATTATAAACCCCAGTTTTTAATTAATTCAGTAAAAAAAAATTAATACAATCAGCACATTAGCCCATGTGTTATTTATTTTAGTATTAAGCTCTCCAGCTGGAGAGATGTAAGACAGTTTTGAATTAGAATAAACACATTTGCTGGATGCTGGTGTTAAAAGGAATGTCCGTGAGAGAATTAACAGTGCTGATACTAAAGTCATCATCTTTACGTTTCAGAATTAGCACCCCCCGTCAGATGTGATCTTATCAGAGCTATGTATTAGGTTGTCTGTGGACCCAGGAAGACAACATTGAACCAGTTTACGCTCAGTTCACATTTTCATGGGTTATGAATATAACCTGTGGGTTAGAAACAATTTTTATTCTAAAACGAAAGCTCAGAATCTGGAGCACCATTCCACAGCAAAAGGTGGATTCCCCAACAAGCATCCGGGCTGTGGAATCACACAATATGTGGACTTTTTCCCATAACGGTCAGACCCATCCAAGAACATGCTCTGAGATACAGGAGAATATGAAGGGATTATTCTCAGATAACAACCACACAAATCTATGGTCTGAAATTTAACATATCCTTTGTATATTTTACATCATCATCATCTATCAGGCAAGCCTATATCAAGACAACTCCTTGAAAAGCCTGGTATTCATTTGGTAAATCATAATGGCTCGTGGGGCCCTGTGTACCAGTTATGAAAGCTCAAGACAGAGCAATGGGAAAAATAGCTCTCCCTAGTCTAGCCAAGTTTTAAAGAAATAATTCAGTTGGATTTGGGACCTGGTCCATGACCTCTTTTGAGTAGAAGCCAGGGTGTATACTCTATGGTCCTTAGGAATTAACTAAGCACTCTCTTTTTTCAAATAGGTTCAATTTCTCATTTTTTAGCAGATTGAAAACAAACAAAAATAACCCCCACACAACACAGCCCTAATTTAGGGCCTGATTCTGATCTCATATACACTGATGTAAATCATAAGCAACTCCAATGAAGTCAATGCAGTAACACCACAGTAAAACCAGTGTGAAATCAGAATTAACCCCTCCAACCCCATGATTCTGTAATTACAGCACCACTTGAGGAACTGTAGCTTAAACAAGAAGGTAGCTTTAATAAATGTTGAAGAAAGAATTTAATCACCTGGATTTAAAATGCATATTCATTTTGTAGTATATTTTAGGAGCTAGGTGCATCATCTATTATACTAGTTTATTTTTTCTCTATCACTTTGTCTATGGTTTATACTGCATTCATCCTTTCTAGCCATGTGGTACGCACCCATTTCCTTGGACATATGTTATACATCCATGTGTAGTGAGTGAGAAAAATAACATTTGATTAAAACCAGAAAAAAGCCATTAAAGATACAACCTCAGTTTAAAGTAGTTGTTTTTAAAGTATTATTCTTTATAAAAGAATTAATTGAAATACACTTCCTAATATTCCTGACAAGGAGAGCTTATACGGTACAGAACAGGATTACATTATGAAAAGGGGAGTGTGGCGTTTTAGGCAGGGAAAGGTTGGAGGTTGAGACTGGTAGGTAAATGAGTAAGTAATGATGAGTGACCTTCAAAAGGGTTGGTGGCTATCTGGGTGTTTATCTGAAGATAATCCCGACTGTTTTGGTCTAGAAATCTCATGAAAACAGGTCTATTTCTACCAGCAAGTAAGACAAAATTATTTCAGTTTGCAACAACTTCTGCTTTTTCATATGCAACCTTACAGCCAAATCATACTCTAATTTAAAAAAAGATAAATCTTGAGTAATACCACTAGCACCAATGGAGTTATTCTTTATTTAAACTGATGTAAATTGGAGCACAATTTAGCTCTTTGAAGACTAGTTATAAGGGAAAAAAACATAATTCTGTGTATCCACAGCTTAGCAGCAGATGTCTAGCCCAGATTCAAAAGTGTCTCTTGTCCATGATCAGGCAAAGCTGTTTCTCTAGTTTCACTCCACTGCCAAATGTATCATTCAATTGAACCATCCTTTCCTGTCCAATGATGGACATATGAAGATTGAAATATGGCCACTAATTATAAGGCTATGTGATTTTACTGAGCATATTTCAGAGGTTGCCAATCATATTAGAAAAGCTGGAAAATCTGAAATTCAGTGTGAAGCTCAGGAGGTGCAAAAATACAGAAGAAAAAAAAATATACAAAACCCCGTTGCTGTAAACCAACAATTTTTGCTGAACTCTAGTGTAATAACTAAACAACACAAAATCAAAGTTTCAAATCCCAATGCCTTTTTATTTTGCAGGTGGAGTTCAGATCCAAATCTCAAGGATGCCCTTTGAAACTTCTAGCTCTGAGTAAGATTTTAAATCTAGGTCAGGTCTAAAACCAGGTCATTCTTCTCAGGTTCCAGCTAGAGGGAACCAAAGTCTTGCAAGAACAGCCATAGACAAAGGATTTCAACCCAAAATAGTTAAATTCTAGTCAACAAAGATTTTTTCACTATGCAAGATGGTAGAAATCTTGTGAGATTAGTTGCACATTGAGTTTCCCACAATTTGAGGTGGAAATCTCATGAGACCATCTGGTAACATCTATTGAATCTAAAATCTAGCCCTGATTTGCGCTGGAACCCAAACCTTAGCCTAAAGCTAATTCAGATCTGGATTTCTATGCTGCCTCCTTTGTCCATTGCATGAACTGACTACCTTGATGAAAGAAGCCCTTGAACTCTTCTGTAAAGAAAGCAGAGGAACACTGTTGCTGAATAGGGTAAATTGTGATTGAGAAATAGTATTGAGATTTTCTTCTGATCAATCCTGAAAACATGAATTTTGGCGTTATAAAAATACACCTTTTAAAGAAGTGCTTTCCGGATGATCTCCGCATCAACAACACCACACAAAAAAATCCCAAGAAGGCTTCAATTCAGACCTACTTGTCCACGGATGAACGGAGAGACATTTTTGTTTCAGACTCTGGGTAGGATTTTCAAAAGTGCCTAAGCAATTTTGGAATACAAGTTGCATTAACTTTCCATGAGATTTGTGCTCAAATCATTTAGGTGTTTTTGAAAATCCCATCCTCTATCGCTCCTTTACTTTGCACAGTGCTTAGATACCAAACTGAAGAGCACCTTAGATCTATCAATGGTAGATTATGAAATTGTGACTGTTCTAATTAGATTTGTTCATCCATGTATGTTCATTTCCAACAATAACATATTTCATGAGAATACAAAACTACAAAGCAATCATATCTGATATTTTTCTGTCCTATCAGCATAAACAAGAAACAAACCTCCCCATTCATAGTAAGTGATATTTTCTGAAAAAGAAAAGCTTTGAGATAGCTGTCAATGTATATGAAAATTATGAAAAAGTCATCATTTGCCAACAAACACGCAATGTTAATGGAGATGCTAGGGGTTTATTCTCAGGGTTGGAAGAGGAAGTAACTGTCCTTTCTCTATTTTTGTAGCAACATAATTTTTCCCTGTCACCCAGGTTGATTACTTTGGGATCATTTTTTACTCCTTTTACCCATCTCACTACATATGCTAGCTATCGTATCCTGCAATTTCTTCTTCCACAACATTCAAGAATCTGACCCAATTCCTTTATGTGTCTATGGTTAAAACATTTATCCATACCCTCCCATTTATTCCCACCTTAATTACAGTAGTCTCTTTCTTTCTGTCATCCCCAATTACATTTTTGTTTGCAGTGTTGTGAAGTGTCACACTTTCCTCCAGCTCACTTAAAACAGTACAGTGAAAATAATCCTCTTCTCCCTAGGCTCAATTCATTTACTCACCTCTTCTAATTCTCTCATTGGCTCCCCCATTTCTTACTAAACTTCTTTTCTACTGCTTTAAAAGCCCTGCACAAGTCCATCCCATCTACATCTCTTCTCTTGTTTTCATCACACCCCTCTTCATTCCACCAGTGCCACCAGTCTCCTCACCATTTCTGTAGTTTCTTTGTCCTACTCTCATCTTCTTGGTTTTTTCCATGCCACCCATATGCTTCCATATTCTAGTCTGCTCCCCCCTCCCCAATGTCTCCTTGCAAATCCTTCCTAAAAAAAAAAACCCACTTCTTCCGCATGGTCCACAAGCAGGGTTTAGCAAATAATAAATATTGCTACAGCTAGAGCTGTGCAGTACCAGAATTTCCATTTAGCGGGAAACTCCATTATTTCAAAATTTGTTTTCATTCCAAATTGAAACAAAGCACTGAATTTTGAAATTTCATTTGAAACAGATTTTTGAAAGGAAAGGGAGTAGTAGTGTGCTCCCTTTCCTTTCCTCCTTCACAATCCATCTAATTCCCCAAACTTTTCATCTTTAATATAGGTGAATCTTTCTGTTTGCTCAATGGTGCATAGTGCTCCTATGTTTATGTACACATCGGCTCTGTAGATTTAAGGACATTTTCTCAAATGGTTATAACTTTGCTAAAATTGAAATGAATCTTTTCCAAACCAACCACAGGCACTGTGCCTGATAAACAGCTATGTCCATGTCAAGCTCAGTACTTCAGTTATTTTCACTATAATTTGTCTTAAGGTATGGCTAATTTTTTTTCCAATTGATGAGATATATATTTTACCCCAATCTTATTGAATTCAAAGCATTGAAAGGATTTTGTTCAGTTAACAAAAACCAAAAACCTTTGGGGAGACAGCCAGCATGTAAAATTTCAGTTCAAAAGGCAGGTATTTCAGCAGTTACCAATGTGTTGAAATGAGGGCTCACAACCAAAACTTGGGAAATGGTGCTATAAAGAACCATTATAGGAGTACATGCAAGAACTGTGCTCAGATATAAGTTCCTAACCAGAAAATAGTTCCCTGTGCCTTTAGGCCCTAATCCAGGGGTCGGCAACGTTCGGAACGCGGCTCGCCAGGGTAAGCACCCTGGCGGGCCGGGCCAGTTTTATTTACCTGCTGACGCGGCAGGTTTGGCCGATCGCGGCCCCCACTGGCCACGGTTCGCCGTCCCGGGCCAATGGGGGCGGCAAGAAGCGGCACGGGCGAGTGATGTGCTGGCCATGGCTTCTCGCCGCCCCCATTGGCCCGGGACGGCGAACCGTGGCCAGTGGGGGCCGCGATCGGCCGAACCTGCCGCGTCAGCAGGTAAATAAAACTGGCCCGGCCCGCCAGGGTGCTTACCCTGGCGAGCCACGTGCTGAACGTTGCCGACCCCTGCCCTAATCCAACAAGGGTGCACCTGCACACTGCAGCATCAGGACCTTAGGTTGTATAAGCTTTTTCTTTGAGTCTGTGTTACAAGAAACTAACTAACAAGAAACTAAAGCCCACTGAAATGAAAGCAGAGTTGCCTGTTGATTTCAGTGGGCTTTGGACGAGGCCCCAGGTGCACACTAAAGTATTAGAAGCACTATATGTCCAAGCACTATATGTTGACTTGCTGGTACAAAGAACTTACAAAAAATATTTTCTGGAACATATATGTTGTAGAAGGTGAACAGCACTGGAAAAAATAAAAACAAGAACTTTCAAGCTCCAAGGGCAAAGCAAAACAGCTGCAGAGAAAGCAATTCACAAACCAGTTACCTTTGATCCCTCTTTTCCTTGTGAAAAGCAAATAAAATAGCATTAAAGCAATACTAAAGTAATAAAAATCAGGCACTCAAAAGCCAGAACATATTTGAAATATCGAGATTGTCCTAGCAATGTTTGCTCGAGCATCACAGTTCACAACCTGCACTAGCAGGGCGGCTCCACCCATTTAGGCCAGGATTCAGCAAGGTACATAAATACACACCTAGTTTAAATACAAAAATGTTCCTATTGAAGTCAGTGAGACTACTCACATGCTTAAAGTTAGGCATGTTCTTAAAAAACTTGCTCCGACAGGCCATACAGAATCAAGTCATCCCTTTCAGAAGGTGGTGATTTGGTCCTTTTCTTGATTGGTTACAATTAATTTTACCTCTACATTATATTCTGTGTGAATAGTTCAAATTATTCTTGATAATATGGATTACTGAGTTTATAATGAATTTTGTTTGCCATATTCTGCCCATGGCCTTGCTGGGTTCCTTGTTTTGTATGTGAAAACTGTGTAAGCTAACTTTGTGGAAATATGAATATATTGCATTATTCGCATTTCACAGTATCTGTGTTCTCAAGGTAAAGTCCGTGATGTACTTTTTCCCACAGTAATATATTTTAAATATCCTGATAATTACACCAATTAGAACCATAAAATACTAGCTGAACTCTGCTTCATTCTAACATAAGTAGAGTAGTAATCAACATTTCCCAGAAAAAAACAGTGACTCACCACAGGAAAGAATGAGCCAGGGATACAGCATGTCTTTATTTTAGAATACCAGACATTGCAGATTACCCAGTGAACAGTTAGTTTCTTATAAATGCCAGCATGTTCAAACCAAAAACTGATTTATTAGAAACAATAAAAAATCATGTTTCTCTATCACTTTTATAGAATAAAGAAATTGATATTAATCAGGACAAAGACCAGTTAGGATGATGGTTAATCGAAGTATAACTTCTGACCACCCTTCAAAAAATTGTCATCAATGTACTAAATGGCTTTATAAAAAGCTGTTTAACAGTGAATAATAAAAGGAAGGTTAAAGCATAAATCTGGAAATGGCTCAAGCACAAACTTACATTATCTTTACGATATTTATACTAGAACCCTAACATTCATGTGTGATTGTCTATATGTGTAGGTAGGTACCTCTCACTCTCTTATTATAGGTAGTGCAGGTAGCTACACCTATAGCTCAGATTGCCCATCACGTTCCATTATAAAAACTGCTTTTAGTTGCTTGTAATTTTGCCAAACTTATTTTGCAAAACTTCCCCTGCAATTGTGCCTAACAGCCTCCAGGGGACACTGCGGTACTAGGCACAGGAAAGAGCCGGGCAACTGTCTGTCTTGTGTCTCAAGGCTCCCCCTCCTGGTGTCGGGCTACCATGAAAAGGAGGGAGGAAATAGCCTGACTTGGATGCAGAAGGGTGAGGAACGGGGCAGAGGTAACTGGGGATAGGAGCAGGAGCTAGGAGGGGGACGCAGGGGCAGAAGCCAGGAATAGGGAAAAATAAAATGGGGAGAAGGGTATAGCAGCAGGGGACTGGGTCAGAAGGGTCTATAACTACTACAGAACACTCCCCTACACAACCTGGACTAGAACTCATTATTCACGAGTTTCAACATTGCTTTGCTGTTTAGCAAATAGCTGTGAAACCCACTGGCCAATTGTGCATCTTCATCCACCTCTAGTGGCAGGTGCATACAAAGGTTACAGCCTTCTACTGCTACCATTTACTCCCTTAGCATAAGTGGTAGAGTACTGTGTTGTGGATCAAAAGATTCCAACCATGCTGATGACCCTAGTGGGGGGGGGGGGGGGAGAAAGGGGGGGAGATATGAAACCTGGGTAACAAACAAGAGGAACTGGAATTGCTCATTTATGAGCATAAATTTGATCTAGTCAGTATTACTGAAACCTGATTCTGGTGTTACTGATTCCATAATTGAAATGTTCAAATCAATGGTTATAACCTATTTAGGAAAGATCAAGTGGGCAAAAGGAAATGTTCTTGAATACCTATGGATCAATGTCCTAACAGATAAAGCACAAGATGGGGTAGTAGTTGGTGTTTGCTACAGACCACCAAGTCACACTAGGAAACAGGATGACCAGCTCCTTACACACCTATCTATAATGTGTAGGGGAAAAAGCTGCATGATCATGGGAGACTTCAATCTGAATGACATATGCTGGAGGTCTCATACTGCCCATACGAAGACATCCTTGGAATTACTATATATTATAGATAACTTCTTAACTCAAAAAGCATTGCATCCAATTCTATATACTCAATACATGGAAAAATACTAAAATAAATTATTAAATAATCAATTTGTAAGTGCGCAGAGGATAAGAAGAATATAAACAATAGACATACTCAAAGAGTAGTTATCAATGGTTCACTGTCAAACTGGGAGGGCATGTTTAGTGAGATCCTGCAGGGGTTAGTTCTGGATCTGGCACTATTCAATAATTTAATTAATGACTTGGTTAATAGAGTGGAGAGCATGTTATAAAATTTGTATATGACAGCGCTGGGAGGGGTCACAAGCACTTTGGAGGACAGGATTAGAATTCAAAACTGCCTACAAAAAAATTGAGAATTGTTCTGAAATCAACAAAATGAAATTCAATAAAGGTAAGTGCAAAGTATTTCACTTAGGAAGGAAAAATCAATTGCACAACTACTAAATGGGGAATAACTGATTAGGTGATGGCATTACTGAAAAGGCTCTGGGAATTATAGTGGATCACAATTTGAGTATGAGTCTACAACATGATGCAGTTTTAAAAAAAAAGCTAATATTGTATTATCAGGAGTGCTGTATGTAGGACACGGGAGGTAATTGTCCCTTTCTACTTAGAATTGGTGAGGCCTCAAATGCAGTACTGGTGCCATGCTTTAGGAAAGATGTGGGCAAACTGGAGAGAGTCTGAAGGAAAGCAAAAAAAAAGGTGATGAAAGATTTAAGGAACATATGAGGAATGTTTAGTCTTGAGAAAAGAAGACTGAGGGTGGAACCTGATGATAGTCTTCAAATATGTTAATGGCTGTTATAAAGAGGACTGTGGTCTACTCTTCTCCATGTCCACTGAAGGTAGGACATGAAGTAGTGGGCTTAATCTGCAGCAAGGGATATTTAGGTTAGATATTAGGAAAACCTGTCCAACTACAAGGATAGTTAAGCTCTAAAGTAGGCCTCCAAGGGAGGGTGTGGAATCACCATCATTGGAGGTTTTAGGAACAGGTTTAACAAATACCTGTCAGGGATGGTCCAGGTTTACTTGCTTGTGCCTCAGCACAGTGGACTGGATTTGTAGACCTCTCAAGGTCTTTTCCAGCCCTAATTTTCTGTGGTTCTATATTAGACCTCATCTTGACACAGATAAAGAAGTGATCGCAGATCTAAAATTAATCATAACTTAGGTACAAATGATCACGACTTGTTTACATTTATAATATGCAAACAGAATAAAGTCCTAATCAGTGATAAATATATCTTAGTTGGTGCTTTACAAAGGCCTATTTCACAAAGATGAAAACAATATGAGCCAAATCAGCTGGAAGGAAGAATTTAATCAGAAAAATGAGAATGATAATTGGGAATTGTTTAAGAAAACTTTGCCAGATGCCCAAAAAGCCACAATCCTACAATCAAAGAAGAAAACCATATTGGTTAAATAATTGCCCTACTTTAGAGGGGAGAGAAGGCAGCTATGAAATGTAAAAATATAATATATACCAAACAGAAGAAAGGGGAAAGTTGATAGTAATAAATATAAATCAGAAGTTAGGAATTGTAGAAAGCTGATAGGAAAAGCAAAGGGACAAGGAGAAATCTCTGGGCAGCAGAGTTAAGGACAATAGGGAGCGTTTAAAGTATATTAGGAACAAAAAGAATCCTAACAATGGTGTTGGTGAGTTACTAGATGAAAATGGTAGAATTATCAATAATAAAGAAAAGGCAGAGTGTTCAATAAATATTTCTCTTCTGTATTTGGGAAAAAACCAGATGATGTAGTCCAGTGATTCTCGGTAGGCAGCCTGTGGGCCAAAGGTGGCCCACCAAGGCTTCCTGTGTGGCCTGCCAGCTCACCTTAAAAAATTATAATTAAATTCATGAACAATAATGCCTTGCCTATATTTGCCTATGACTTCCTTAGTAGGTAACGTACTGACAGTGCTTAATTTGTAATGAAAGAGGTGCCAGGGCTCAGCCCCAGCAAGCCCCGGCACAAAATTAAACACTGCTTATTGGATCTTAAGTTCTTACAATAGCATCGGCTACATTTGAGCTAGGATGCCACCCATTTTTTCATTTCTGATAGAAATGGATCCAAAAAGGAATGCAAGTGGGAGTAAATGTAGCAAAGTCGACAGCGAATACTGAGCTTTTAACCCAAACTGGACAGTGGATTTTCTTTTTATTATGCCACCTCATTTAAACGCAAAACCTGTGTGTTTAATATGTCAAACCATTGTATCTGCCAGTAAGGTCGTCAACACTTTGAATCAAAGCACAGTAGCTTCTACGTGGCCTATGCTCCTGGCAGTGTTGCAAGACATGACAAAACTGAAAATGTGAAGTCTTCATATCACACTTCAAATGTTGTTCTCACAACATCAGAGACTGTACAGGAAAAAGCAACAGCTGCTTCTCCTCGGACAATGTTGGTACTAGCTAAGAAGAAAAAGTGTTTCTGGATGCCACGCTTGTGAAGGAGTGCACATTGGAAATGCTGGAGGAGCCTTTTGCCGGAAATAAAAACAAAGATGACATTGTGAACCATGTGAAGCAAGTTCCCCTGTTTGGATTCCATGGCAATGCGAAGATTGGAGGTAATTTATGAGGGTTTCGTCAGCACTGCTTTCCAATTTAAAAAACGCCAAATACATGTCTCTTGCAGTGGATGAATCAACTGATTTAAGTAACGTTGCCCAGCTATTGCTCTTTGTCAGATTTTATGATGGTGAAATTTTCAAGGAAGAATTTGTGTGTTTAATACCATTAATCTAAACCATAGGAGAGAATATTTTTGAACAGGTAAAAGGCTTTTTTGAAAAAAATGGTTGAGATCTGCAGAAAGTAAATTTGTTTGTTACAGACGGAGGTTCCTCCATGACAAGGAAAGAGAAAAGCGTTGCTTCATATTTAGCAGTGATACACCCTTCATTAAATATACTTCACTGCATCATTCACCAGACTGTCCTATGTGCTAAGTTGTCTGGGGACTTAAAAAATACAATGGATATTGTGATGAGAACTACATACACTCAACTTCTAGCTTGCAACATTGTCTTTTTAAGGCTGTTTTACAATATGTTTCAAAAGAATACAGTGACCTGGTGCAGCACAACGATGTTCATTGGTTAAGTAGGGGGTGCGTGCTAGAGAGGTTTTGTGCACTTCCAAAAGAAATAATGAATTTATTTCAAACCTCAAGACTAACAAGGCTTGCGAGTTCCTGGAATTTATGAATGATGTTCCCGCTATGTCACAGGTAGCTTTGCTGTGCAATATTACTGGTCACTTGAATTCCCTCAACTTGCAGCTCCAAGGCCATGTAAGCAGTGTCAGGGATCTGTTTGGAAAAGTGTGTGCCTTTCAGAGAAATCTTGAAATCTTTCAGACAGACTTAACAGGAAAGATGTTGCACTTTCCCACATTGCGTGTTGTTGCTACAGATGAAACTTCAATGAAAATGATTCAAGAACTCCTAAACAATCTGATCAAAAGTTGTAAAAAGCCATTTGAGAATTTTAAAATTCCAAAGGATTTGCTTTTATTTGTCTGTGCTCCATTTGTTGTCTCTGCCAATGGACCTTGCCCTTCTGAAGCAAAGAATTTTATAGATTCAACTGATGAAGGTACCTTTCAATTAGAAATTGTAAGGCTCAAGAGTTCAGACGTCTTGAAGAGCCATGAGAATGATTAAAGAATTAGAAAACACACCTAATATGATAGACTCAAGAAGTTAAAGCTGTTTAGCTTAACAAAGAGGTTAAAGGGTGACATGATTACAGTTACAAATATTTAACAATGGGCTCTTCAACCTAGCACAGAATGGGACAACACGATCCAGTGTCTGGAAGTTGAAGCTAGATAATTCAGACAGGAAATAAACTGTAATATATATATATATATATATATATATATATATATATATATATATATATATATATATATATATTTTTTAACAGAAAGGGCAATTAACCTTTGGAATAACTTATCAAGGGTCGTGGTGGATTCTCCATCACTGACAAATTTTAAATCAAGATTGGATTTTTTCTGGAAGATCTGCTTTAGGAATTATTTTGAGGAAGTTCCAGGGTCTGTGCTATACAGGAGGTCAGACTAGATGATCACAATGGTTCCTTCTGGCTTTGGAATCTATGAAGCTATGCTTAATTTTTTGTTTTTTCAATTTTCTTGTTTTTAAAAAGCATGGGAAGTTACACACACTAGCCCAGCCCCCACATTAAAAGAACATTAAAACCGCTGGGGTTGACTCAGGTTCTGTCTGTTTCTCTGCAGGACCTCTGCCTCATTTGTTGCAGAAGTTGGAAGGCATGTAGTGAATGAGGCAGGGGATTGCAGGAAGACAGAGAATGGACTTGTGGCAAAGATAGATGAATACCACTCTGGAGAATTGGATTCTGCCACAGAGTTCCTATGTGATGCTAGGCAAGTCAAAACACTAAAATTTTCACAATTGGCCACTGTGTTTTCCTCATTTTCTTAGTACCCGAAGTAAGAGGTCTGATTAGCAGAAGTGCTGAGCGTTCACAACAACAACTGAAGTCAATGGGAGCAATGTTTTGAACATGAAGTGATATAAAATATTAAGTATTGTGGAAAAATCAAGCCATAAGCATCTCAAATTGGACACCCAAAATTAGTTGGCATTTTTGGCTTTCATGTCTGTTCATCAGTTCCCCATGTGTAAAATGAGAATAATAATACCACCTCCTCTTACAGGGGTGTTGTGAAGATCTATTCCCTAACGTTTGTAAAGAACAAAGATACTACTTTGAAAGCACCATAGAAAAGCAATAATTCTATACTGAGTTCATGGCATAGAGTAAATAATACCTGGAGCCACAGACTGAATGACAAGTATAAAAAGAAATACAGAATAGCTACCCATTCAGAGAACACTTTCCATCCTGTGCATTGAATAAGGCAATGGTTCTGTGGCAAAAACACTATGTGATAACTGTAATTAAAGACAGACAATCATAATGCATTTGCACAAGGGATCCAAATTAAGGTTGAACAGGCAACCTTAATTCTGGCATTTCCTAACTATTGGGTGCTTGATTTTGGGACCTTAATGTTCCTTGAACACAGGATTGATTGTTTTGCATGTGTAAGTATTATATAGATTATATATATGGAAAGGGGGAATTGAGAGAGAGAGTGCATGCACGCGCATATTAACCATGTGTTTTTGGAATGACAATAATGTACATGGAAGTAAAATTGAGAGCTTTAGCATTGTCATTAATAGCATTCCTGACACAAACTGCCTTTTGCTAACCATAACTTAAAAAATAATATAGCCATGGTGTTTTTACACATAATTCCCTAAATTTATCATTAAAAAACCTTTGGTGGGAAAAGAAGGTAGAATCATTCTTATGCTGTCACAATACTCTGCTACCACTGCTGAATTTTGTTTGGAATAATATGGCCTTAATGCCCCCATCTCCTGCTGAATTGCTCAGACTGGTAGTAGATTAGAGTAGAGAGAGGTGCCAGTATTATCTGTGTTAG
The DNA here is from genome assembly GCF_028017835.1 of Emys orbicularis. Lineage (NCBI taxonomy): Eukaryota > Metazoa > Chordata > Testudines > Emydidae > Emys > Emys orbicularis. The sequence continues at coordinate 75,871,197 of NC_088687.1, read as the reverse complement.
TGCTCCAGAGGTCACACTACACTAACAAGACTGCCCCAGTCAGGGATGACAGAATCCAGCTGTTGGATTTCGGGCTGGGCCTTCAGCTGAGTTAGACGGATCCACTTAATGCCAGGGATGTGTCTCAGAAGATTAAGTATTCTAACTAGTTACTTTCCACCTCTGGAAAAAGTGTCTGGCTCATCATTATTGTCCTCTTTTTAGAAGGGGCCTATAGTATATGGGAAACCATTTACCTCTTTAACCTTGTGAACCTTAGAGGCACTATGTACTCTTATTTTGAATGTAGAGAACAAAGTTGTGGCTTCTACCTAAAAGTGATCTAATGCATCACTGAAACACAAAGGTTAATATCTGATTTTAAGAATGCCATATATTTTAGAACATAAAAGGGGGCTCATCTAAATGTTCTATATCACATAGGCTCCAGGATATCAATAGAGTCAGAATTTAAATCTACATGAGGGGGTTGCATTAGCACATATGAAATCATTTTAAAGTGTTGTAACAATATACTATGAAAAGCTTGCTTCCTTAAACAGAGGCCTAATATAAAAACGCCCCTTTGAAAGATATAGTGTCAAGAATATTATTTATTACTTTACGGTTTGGAATACCCTTCCAGAAACTTGAAACTTTTACCCTATTAGTTTTTTGTATGTTCTCGTGATTTTTATTAACAGGGCACAAGCCAGCCTGGCTCTGCCCTACTTGCTGCTGACTTGTTTGTGTATAAGCATCACCAATGAAGTCAGCATGGTTCTGAGACTGGAGATTTTTTGGCTGGCCAGCAGAGGGTACTAGAGTTTTCTAATGACTTTGCAGCTCAAGAGCAAAACAATTGTAAGGTCCAAATGTACCTGTTTTTTTAAATCTCTTAGTGGCAATGATTGCTTTTTTTAAAAAAAGTCTCACATTACAGTGGCCAGGATTGGTCCAAAGTATTCACCCATTTAAAGTGTAAAATGTATTTTTGAAGAAGCTTTGTCCCTTTAAGAACAAAAAGATGGGGTAATAATGATACTTGGACTCTTTGGGATAATGTGCTACTAGAGTGTCAACTAGAGAAAAGGAGCAGAGTCTCAAGTTTCAACACAAAATGTGTGAATCCCTTGGGATCTCTGTTGAAGTGAACAGGAAACTGAGATTTCAGACCACCACCTATTGTGGATTTGAGAAAAGGTGCTTCTTTTCACTAGCTGGCATTTGTGAATTTATAGAAAGTTCTGTTTCAAAAACCACCTGTGGAAAATTATGGTTCATATTACTGTTCCTTATTAATGTACAGCATTATCGGCATTTCTTCTCGGCCAAATGCTGAGCTTTGCACAGGTAGATGACACTTGAGAGATCAATAACCCCTCCTCCCAAAATAGATTACTCAATAGATTGCCTGTGGATAATAAATTAAATAACCCCACAAAAGGGGAAAATAGGTTAGCATTGTTTGTGTAGTTATGAAGTATAAAGAAGGCCTCAAGGGTGGTGGTAGGGCTTCATGGACCATTTTGAAGGGTTTGTTTTCCCTGTTAGTTTATTACAAGAGAAATTCAAAGTTGGTCTCTTCTGTTTTTCCTGGAACTTTCTGTGATGCCTGGACAACTAATAGGATTAAAGATGCAATAACCAATAAAATGAAATCTGAGCAATTAAGAGGGAAGAGAATTCAAATATTTTAGTAACAGAAGGGACTATATCACTAGTCTGATATCCTGCATAGATCAGGAATTACTGGTTAAAATTCTCTGCACTGTATACAACAAAAATATGGTTGAATTACAGGATAAGCTTTAGAATGTCATCTGGTCACAATTTAAGGATTCTGCATAAAATTTTCACTCCTAAGTGCCTAAGTCCCCTTAAAAATTGGACTTAGAAACCTAAATCACTTAGGCACTTTTTTTTTTTTTTTTAAACACCATACCCCTTGGTAAACTTAAAAAAATTCTTCTTATTTCCAGGTTAATGCTGCTTAAAAGTTGTGTTGTGTTTTTCCCTGTTAACTCTTATGGCATGAAGACAGCAAAAATAGAAAAGCAGCAATTTTTCGCTTTTTGCAGGATATTAAAAAAAAACCTGGGTAAAAATCAGGAACACACTGAACTAAATGCTTCTGAGCTAGCATTTCCTAGAAAAAGAGATTCTTAAACAGAGCAGTGCCAGATTCTGTGACCTGTTTGTATAGTCATAATGGATGTGTAAGCCCCAAGCAGTAATGTTAGCAGGCTCTACACTAGGGCATCCAATTTTGAGGCTAAATGAGCTTACCTGGGGAGAAGGTGTGTCAGTATGCCAGTAAGTGATACCGACATGCTTAGAGAGGAGAGGACAGAGCCTCCAAGACCTTTGACCAGCATAGTCACATATTCTGGTTTCCCTCTTTCAACGTGTAGTTCCCACTGAGGTTTCTGTAGCCCTGGGTCTGAAGTAATCTCCATGGAGCTCCGAGGGTGGAGATGGGGACCAGATTAGGGTGGGCTCTCTAACCTAACATGGATAAAAAGAAAATATTTTACTACTGGAGCATGGAGGTTTTAGGAGAGGTGGGCTGGGGCGCTGAATGCTCCTCCGTACCCACAACTGTCATGCTGGTGTACTTTGCCCTGATAATTCCACCACTGTTCAGTGAGCTGTCACTTTTTTTCTCCCTACCCATTACTCATCCAGGGAGGAAACTGCTTTCCCTCTAACACCCCCTTATTAGGATATCCCTAAAGGCACTACCCTCCCTGGCTTCATTACCCAGTGTCCTGACTGCCAGTTATAATTATTTATTCTTAATACAGCGCCATTGCTATCAATAGTGTTTTGCAAACAAGCAAAAGACAGGTCCTGCCCTGAAGAGTTTACAGTCTAAGTTAAACATTATTAGAGAGGTGATGTCAGACGAGAGAGCTAAGAAAAGAGCAAGATTTAAACAGTATAAGATTGTGAGGTAATTTGTGGTAACATACTTAATTTATTTTTAAGGTGAAGTTGTGAGCTTTGTCCATTTTTTAAAATATTGAGACAGAGGTGAGGTCAATGTTGGAGAGTTGACCGAAGTTTTGAGGTGGGATTGAAGGAGGAGAGGGAGGAGCATGGCAAAAAGGCTCAAGGGAGTCACTCTAGAGATAGGAATAATGCTTCAGGGGTTAGCATACTAGCCTGGGACTCAGGAGACCAGGGTGTGGTTCCCTGGTGCACCCAGGATTCCTGTGTGTATTTAGGCAGAACACTTAGCCTCATTGTACCACAAATTCTCCATCAATAAAATGAGAATAAGAGGACTCCCCTTCCTTCCTGTTGTGAGGATTGCTACATTAAAGATTGTGAGGTGCTCGGATATGACAGTAACTGGGATTAGATAAGTAGCTAATCTAGATAAAGCTAGATTGTCGCCGGTGGGAGCACAAGGTTTAGCAGAAATGTCAGAGTACAGGATATAAACTGGAGACACAAACTGGAGACATGCATCCAACGAAGTGGGCATTCACCCACGAAAGCTTATGCTCCAATACATCTGTTAAGTCTTAAAGGTGCCACAGGACTCTCTGTTGCTTTTTACACATCCAGACTAACACGGCTACCCCTCTGATACTAAACTGTAGATAGGCAGAGCTGAAGCTGAGAATGAAGAGCCTCGATTTGAGGCAGAAGTCAATGAAGAGCTAGGAAAGGGACTGAAGGAGGTCAGTGGTGTTAGATGGTCATAGTCGCAAGAGAAAAAAAATATATGCCGGGTGGAATCCGTACTAGCAGAGGGGTTTGGCAAATGCGCGATAGAGTTACCCTCATAGGGTCTTCCTTTTAAAAGGTCCAAGTAAGACTAAATAGTTCTGCTGGCTCTGTGCCATGCAGCAGGGTAGGATCAAGATTTGTCTAATCTAATCATTCTCATATTCAAAAATCCTTTAAAGTGGCTTCCTATTTATGGAGAAATTTACAGCCAAAGAGGGAAGAATCCTAGTGCTCAAATTCTAGCCAAGAACGGAATGAAATTTACACCAATTTGCATTTACAGGTAGAGTTTGATGCAAATTAGGTAATAGGCTTCATTAAAACTCTTCAGCTCATATATATTCAATTGGTTATTTTTCTTCTTTTAAGTCAAGATCATTTTATTACATTCCTTGGACAATACTCCATTAACTTTCTACTTGTTCATTTTGATGGACTATAATGAAAAGTCTGTATACCTTAGTGGTAAAATGCCTGCATCATGTCTGAAAGGTGATAAGGCTACAATTTTATGAATTTCTTACAACATTTCATCTAAAATGTTTCTTTCACATGTAAAAAAATATGCAACTTAGAAAAAAAGACATCAGAAATATAAAGGTATAATATCTGCAAACTTGTGTACAACATGTAGGTTAGGGTTAGCCATTTTAAAATGGTTAAATTTAAGCAGGCAGTTAGAGCTAATCCGATCCCTCTCCTAGAGGGCCATTTGAACAGCTAAATTTAGCATATCTTATCTGTAAACACACTAATTATTTTTTACTAATTTAGCTCTATTTACATGTGAAATACTACTGGATCTGATCTACGGTCTCTTCTTAAACATAGAAAAGCCAATTTCTGCATGCCAAATCCAGCCTCTCATGTGAGCAGTGATCATTTTTGAGGCCTTGAACAGCCTTGAACAGATCATTTTCTGTTGAGAAAAATTGTTGTCAGGGACTCAATTGTCCTTTCCATTGAAATAGATTCTCTATCACCTGGCTGAGCTATAACCAGTTTCAGAAGAGAAGCAGCTGCTTCACCTTAAGCAGATTCATCACACTGCCTTCTGCTGACTTATTACTGATTTGCACATTCATTACACTATTACAAAAACAAAACTACAGAGCTTATAGGAGGTGCTGCCAATGTTTAAGTTTTTACAAATTGCCTTTACAGTTAGAGGGGAAAAAAGAATGAACGTGTCAATTAACATGGCAAATATTTCAAAAGAATAGTGAAAAAAATTAGTGACAGGAGGATCTGCTTTCAGAACAAGAGTTGGACAAGTGACTGTGATAGAATACACCCCTGTATTCAGACCCTCCACACTACTGTAATAATCTTTGTACAAGGTATGCCTTGTCATGTATCAATTGAAAGCTCAGAACTTGCTGATCAGTAATATCCTGATAAAATGTGTGTGTATGAGAAGTTATAAGATTCCCCTGTATGAGATTATTAACACACGTTCCAAAATCCAAAGCCCCACCCAGGCAGAAGTTGGCAAACAGGTCTGTCCAACACAAAAGAATGTGTGCTTGCCTTAATTTGCATTTAAGCAGTAAACAGAGTCATCAAGCAGGAAGAGAAAACAAACCAAGCTCAAACGGATGAAAAAAACAGCAAGGAACATCCTTCCACATAGGCTCTTTGGTTCCTAGCTCTCAGCTGGAAATGTTTTTCAAGAGGGGGATTGAAACTATAAAAAGGAGGGGCAAACACCTCAGGGGACCCTCTCTCTCTCCCTGCACCTTGCATTCTCTGCACCTGAGGAGAAAAGGGAAACAGTACATTTCCCAGACCTGAAGAAGAGCTTTGTGTAACTGTAAAAGTTGGTCTCTCTCACCAACAGAAGTTGGTCTAATACAAGATATTACCTCACCCACCTTGTCTCTCGGTGTCCTGTCAGATGCCAAGAATCAGCCAATACACCTAGTTTCAGCAGCTCTCTCAGACTCCCACTTCTCAAGTTAAAAAAGAAAAAAAAAGAAAAGACAACTAATGTTGATATGTTGAACTGCAGGAAGACTTATCACCCCATTGCTCTTGTGATCCATGCCTGCCTAGTGATTCACAATGTGTCGCTGATAGTCTAAAGAGCGAACCCACACCCAGCCTCCTGGGTGGAGGAAAAGAGCCACTTTAGGAGGGGTAGGATAGCCCACAAGACAGGGAAGGAACAAATGCGAATGATGGCACCTCAGAATGAAGAGGTGAGAAATAGTCTAGGTTGGGATGCTTTGGAAGATCTGGTAGATTAAAAAATAAGTTACTTGTAGTATCAGAGAATATTCTGTATACAACAAAAAAGGCTTTAATAGCCTCTGACTCTATCTTGCTCTGTCTTAAAAAATACTATAATGTATGGAAAATCATAAGGAGATTTACCCTACTGATTAATGTAGAGACTATTAATGAATCTAAATGGGTTGCTTAAAAGAAAACATACAAACACATTCCCCTGGGACAAATCCCAGACTCCTTAATTCCCTGTTAAAATCAAGTGAGGCTTTGGTCCATTGTTTCAGTGGGAAATGACTGATTACAATATGATTTTTCCCAAGTAGATAACAGAGGTGTTTATATGAATAATTTCACTGAGTTTTTTGCATACTCAAATCCTTTCCCCCTAGCTAATGTCTTTACATGAGAACTTTTTATTGTGCTATGGAGTAAACAGCATGGAAACAATGTCAGTGGTTACTTTTAGAAGTTTCTTACTATTTGATCCTGTATCGCAGTACAACCTATCCAATGTTAATGACTTCCATCTGGTGTATGTTATGTCGAATATCACATCCTGATATGTGTTAGAAAAGTTAAAACTTAGTATTCTTTTAAGATTTAGTAAACAAGATACGATAAATTACACAAAGCAAAAAAGTATTTAATTTAAATCTAGTATTTTAACTTTTTTTCCCATTGTGAAAGTCTTATTTAGCAAAGGCTGGACTCCAAAGCATAATAGAACTGTAGAAATCAGATAATGAAGATCTATTTAGGTCATGTAATTCATCCTTTTGCCAATATAGTTATTTAACCATGTAGAGACACAAATATAAATGGTAGAAAAAAAAAACCATTGTCACACTGTGTTGTAAAGATGATGTTTTAAATAATAATCTTATATTAGAACTCATGTGAGTAAAGATTTTTCTAGTCAGTGAGGGTTTCTGGACCAGGTTAGTGAGGATTCAAATATCTAAACTTATTTCCTAATATTACTGTGGTCGGCTACAGTGCTTTCATAATACAAACATATCAACTGACAGTCAAAAGGAATATTAAGCCATTCAAAATACTTCTGCTTAATTTTTTTAAAGACTTTGTAAAAAGATAGCATGTGAAACTGAAAAATAGGGCTGGAAGTATTATGTAAGCTCAACAAAACAACAATTTTTATGGAATGTAACACTTTGCTTTTTAATTGTTACTGCACCACTTGTGAATGTGACCATGTGACTATAGTATTTTTGTTATGTTATCAGGCTTCTGATAATGGGAAAGATTGTTTGTTTAGACTGTGTAGCTCTTCACTTTAATTCACTGTGGCTCCAGTGTGACATGTTAAAACAGTTATCAATGGAAAATCCAAATTTCCCAGAAAAACTTAAAAGAGCACCCCTGTGAATTGAAATTATCTCCTCTGAAAGCTAATTAGTACACTTAAGAAAGTAGTGGTATAGGAAATCTGTCCCTTTACTGTCTCTTCTATTTCATGACATGCTTCTAGTTGATATGAAAGTGTATAGTTATTTGCTTTCATTGCACCTTTTATTTATTCATTTACATGTGTGAGAAAGGACATAAAACTAAAATAATCCAATAAATTAGGAGCTATTTTTTGAAACAAGAATCCATAGTTAAAAAACAATATTTTATCCTTTATTTTATTTAAAAGAAAATACCGAGGTTTCCAATTAATAGAAAATTTTAAACGATTCTCCTAGAGCAGTTATTGCAAGCAAATATGGAATACTTCCAAAATTAAATAAATTCTATCATTTTCTGTTCACCAAGGGACTGATTCAGGGAGGGGGGAAAAAAAGCATCAATGACTGCTAGCCAGAGAGTGGTACAGAATGCTGCATTCTGTACCACTCTCTCCCAAATGTGACTCTGCCTAACTCCATCACTGCCTATGACTGAAGAGCAATTCCGTCTGATTTCCTAGAATGGTTGTAGATTCTTTGTCTGACAGACTTGTCTGTGAAGAATTTTAAAACTGACATACTGTAAAGATTTCATGCCATCTCAGGAGAGAAGCTCTCATCCTGGGAGATGAAGCAAGGAATCTCTCCATCCAAAAACTATGGGCTTGATCGGAAGTTGTTTGGATCGATTAGGCCCTATTTGATGGAAGCATAAAGATGATGAGAGCGCGGCGTTGGACAATGGGAATTTATTTTAAAATATTCATGTAACTTACTATCACCCTGTGCAAGTTTCACCTCCCACCCAACTTTAACTTTGCCCTTATAGTTGGCATAATTACATATTACTGGGAGTCTGTAAAATCCCATTTCCTTCCACCTGCACTGCTCTCCATTAGGGTTAACAGCTACAGTAACTCCTCATTTAACATTGTAGTTATGTTCCTGAAAAATGCAACTTTAAGCAAAACGATGTTAAGTGAATCCAATTTCCCCATAAGAATTAATGTAAATGGGGGGGGTTAGGTTCCAGGGGAAAAATTTTCACCAGACCAAAAACTACATATATATATATATATATATATATATACATATATATACATACATATATACATACATATATATATATATATATATACACACACACACACACACAGTAGAAGTTTTAAACAAACAAAAACAAACAATTTCATACTGTACACAACAATGATGATTGTGAAGCTTGGTTGAGGTAGTGAAGTTCGAGGGTGAAAGAGGGTGGGATATTTCCCGGGGAATGCCTTACTGCTAAATGATGAATTAGCATTCAGCTGAGCCCTCAAGGGTTAACACATTGTTGTTAATGTAGCCTCACACTTTACAAGGCAGCACAAATGGAGGGAAGGGAGACAGCATGGCAGACAGAGACAGATACACACCCTCTGTGTGGGAGAGAGAGCGAGAGAGAGAGAGATGCGCATTGCCCCTTTAAGTAGGCTGACACCACTCTAAGTACATTGCCTTTAAAAAAATCAGGAAGTTGAGACAGCAGCTGCGGCCAGCAAGCTCTCTCCGATCTGAGCCCTGTCCTGTCCCCACTCTGCTCTATATGGAGAAGGGGTCAGCGGGGGGCAGGAGTAAGGGGGAGGGGGGCACCCTGACATTAGCCCCCCTCCTCTCCTTTATTGTTTCTTATTATCAAAATAAATAAACATTGTCATAACAAATAAGAATCCAAGTGAAATTCAAGCTCTGTAGGACAGATATTCTCTCCACAAACAATAACATCTTTCCTGGTTGTGGTTTTATTATGAAGCTATTATTAGCATATCCCATCTTATTAGCATATCCCACATATCTATTTAAGGGACACCATCATAGGACCTAATCACATCAGCCACACCAGCAGGGGCTCATTCACCTGCACATCTATAATGTGATATGTGCCAGCAATGCCCCTCTGCCATGTACATTAGCCAAACTGGACAGTCTCTACGCAAAAGAATAAATGGATACAAATCAGACGTCAAGAATTAGAACATTCAAAAACCGGTTGGAGAACACTTCAACCTCCCTGGACACTCAATTACAGACTTAAAAGTGGCAATTCTTCAACAAAAAAACATTCAAAAACAGACTCCAATGTGAAATTGAAGAACTGGAATTAATTTGCAAACTAGACACCATCAAATTAGGCCTGACTAAAGACTGGGAGTGGATGGGTCATTACACAAACTTAGGGGGGGAAATTAGCATGGGGAAATAATTCGACTGTTACTCACACCTTCTTGTCAACTGTTTGAAATGGGCCACCCTGGTTACCACTACAAAAGTGATTTTTCCTCCTGCTGATAATAGCCTACTTTAATTGAATTGTCTCGTTAGTATTGGTAAGGCAACCCCCATCTTTTCATGTACTCTGTATATTGTGACAAAGTTCCTCCTCTACCTTGGTGGGTCCTGCGCTTATTGGCGGATTTGCTCGCTTCACAGATTCACCCTGGGTCAGGAAACAGTCCAGAGACCTTCCCCTCTGGTAGAAGCTATAGTCCAGGTCAATTCCTCCTGTGTTTGATCAGGAGTTGGGAGGTATGGGGGGAACCCGGGCCCACCCTCTATTCCGGGTTCCAGCCCAGGGCTCTGTGGACTGCAGCTGTTTAGAGTGCCTCCTGGTACAGTTGCACGACACCTACAACTCCCTAGGCTACTTCCCCATGGCCTCCTCCCAACACCTTCTTTGTCCACACCACCGGACCTTCCTCCTGATGTCTGATAACGCTTGTACTTCTCAATCCTCCAGCAGTACACCTACTCACTCTCAGCTTCTTGCACTCCTCTTGCTCCCAGTTCCTCACACACTTCCTCTTCCCTGGCTCCCCCTGGCTTGACTGGAGTGAGCCCTTTTATAGCATCAGAGGGGCCTTAATTAGAGTCAGGTGCTTAACTGCCTCATCTGACTCTTAGCAGGTTAATTGGAGTCAGGTGGTCTAATAGCCTGGAGCAGCCCCTGCTCTGGTCACTCAGGGAACAGAAAACTACTTATCCAGTGGCCAGTATATCTCCCTTCTGCTACTCTGCTGTACTCAACTGGTCTGGGTCTATCACAATATATATATTTTTTCCTACTGTATTTTACACCCCATGCATCTGATGAAGTGAGTTTTAGCCCATGAAAGCTTATGCCCAAATAAATGTGTTAGTCTCTAAGGTGCCAAAAGGAAGTATGTCTTCACGCAACACAGAGTCAACCTGTGAAACTTGTTGCCAAGGGATGTTATGAAGGCCAAAAGTATAACTGGGTTCAGAATTAGATAAGTTCCCAGAGATAGATCTATCCCAGCAATGGTTATTAGCCATGATGATAAGGGATGCAACCCCGTGCTCCGGATCTCCATAAAGCTCTCACTGCCAGAAGCTGGGACTGGACAATAGAGGATGGATCACTTGAAATTGCCCTGTTTGTTCATTCCCTCTGAAGTATCTGGCACTGGCCACTGTCAGAAAATAGGATACTGAGCTAGATGGACCATTGGGCTGACCCAGTACAGCAGCCCTTATGTTCTTCTGCGAAAAGGTGGTAGAAATAAAAATTTCAGTCAATATGAGGGAAGATTGTTCCTTGGCAGTCTACAGGAAGAATAATATTAGGTCCTGTCGACCAAGGATTGAGAGAGAGAGAGAGACTGACTCTCATTTTACATAACCTGCATTCTGTTTGATCTGCTAACACTGTTCTCCTTCTCCTGTTATAAACATGCATGTAAAAACCTTCAAGAGACCAAATCTAATTTGGGACAGTAGTACTGACCTAAAGATTTGTAAAGAGCTGCTGGTGGCTCATGGAGATTAATTCTGAAGGTTAAATCAAAATCCCCCGTTTATGAAATGGCAATTGGTTGCTGTGGAAATTCCAGGTAGTAAAAAATAGCAGCAGCAAATGAACACTCTAAAATGAAGAGACTGTTTACCTGCAATGCCCCTAGTAGAAGGGGGGAAAAACTGATATGAGATTAAAAAATATATTCTATTTAGAAACAATGAAGTATTGGATGATTCTTAAAACAACAAGCATGACCAGGGCTGATTAATCTGTTTGTTTTCATTTCCTAATATGCTGTACCCCTAGACAGGCCCGATAACCTTTCCTCCCTATTTGCTCATTTTCATCCTTGATCCCAGACTAACACCATCCTCTCCTTGATAGATCTGTGATTCTTTCCATCCTATTTGCACTGCAATCTTTCCTTCTATTCCCCATTGGACAATCTGACAAGGATTTCCTTTCCCACCAGTGCTTTCCTCAGACTCTTAGTGAAGCCCTGCTGAAGTCTGTCTGTTCCCATCCATCCAACTCCAACTTCAGCTTTCTTTTCCTTTCAATCTGCTCTTTAATGGATCATCTGCTCCAACATAAATATGGGGAAACGGTCAGTTATCTCCACCTCTCCAACAATGGAGACAATATACATGTGCTCAGAAGTTCAGATCATATAAGAATCTGTACTTTCGGGTGTTTATCTGAATCTTTTCCAAGTTTCAGAGATAAGAGGTTGTTTTGTTGATTGGTTTTTATAGTTCCCCTTACTGGGCCTTCACCACCATGATACATTTCAATACAGCTATATCCCCCTCTGCAACTCCCTCCAACAAGTGGTCTTTGACCAACTCTGCCTTGGATAATCCTTCATCTCTTTTTCTGCTGGGAAAAGGGCCAGTACCTTTTTTAATTTGGGCACTCTGGGTCTTCCAGATTAGAAGAACTCTGGACTGCATCAAATACCATCAAGCTCCAGAATGCATATGATCTGACAGAAGAAACTGGACCAGGTCTCAGAGAAGCTGACAGTCTCTTGGCCCTGTGTATAGTATGTATGTGAAAGAGCTCTTCTATTACTCCCTGCGTTCTGATTCAGAGCTCTGCCAAACAAAACTGCAAGATTTTCAGGAGGCTAAGCCAATAATGCATTTTCTTCTCCCCCCCCCCCCTCCAGTCAGAGTACAAAAGCTTCTGGAGGAGCTCAGTAGCTGCCTATGCAAGAGTTTTGAGTGATCTGGGGGCACCAGTGGTGTCTTCACATCCCTCCCACCTGGAACTACATGAGGGCAACTGTGGGCTCCATTTCCTGAAAAGAGGCAGGAGGATCATGGAGATGGAGCTGCTGAAAGGGTAGAAGGCTGGAGAGAGCTATAAATTGGTTAGGAAAGGCTTAGTTTATCCAAACCAGTATGAACTTTTAAAAGGTTTGGGAATCTGACAAAGGTTTATGCTGGGTCATTTTTTAAAAACCAATTCTCTATCCCTAGTTCTAATCACAGCTGACCTAGTGATTCATTTAGTTACTCCGAGCAAATCCAAACTTGACCACCCTGTGCTTCAGTGCAAACATCTGAGAAATTGAGTAAATTAAGAGATCCTCCTCATTAAAACCAGATGCTCTGCATGAGCTGGGATATTCTCTTATCCCAGCCCCAGACACAAAGATAAAAACCTTAGAGGAAAGGCATCCTTGTAGGGGGGAAAACCTGCAGTAGTTGATATGAGAAGTTGAATAGGGACAAAGAAAGCACACCTCTATTTCTTAAATATTCATAGATTCATAGATTCTAGGACTGGAAGGGACCTCGAGAGGTCATCGAGTCCAGTCCCCTGCCCGCATGGCAGGACCAAATACTGTCTAGACCATCCCTGATAGACATTTATCTAACCTACTCTTAAATATCTCCAGAGATGGAGATTCCACAACCTCCCTAGGCAATTTATTCCAGTGTTTAACCACCCTGACATTAGGAACTTTTTCCTAATGTCCAATCTAGACCTCCCTTGCTGCAGTTTAAGCCCATTGCTTCTTGTTCTATCCTTAGAGGCTAAGGTGAACAAGTTTTCTCCCTTCTGTTTAGGACACCCTTTTAAATACCTGAAAACTGCTATCATGTCCCCTCTCAGTCTTCTCTTTTCCAAACTAAACAAACCCAATTCTTTCAGCCTTCCTTCATAGGTCATGTTCTCAAGACCTTTAATCATTCTTGTTGCTCTTCTCTGGACCCTTTCCAATTTCTCCACATCTTTTTTGAAATGCGGTGCCCAGAACTGGACACAATACTCCAGCTGAGGCCTAACCAGAGCAGAGTAGAGTGGAAGAATGACTTCTCATGTCTTGCTCACAACACACCTGTTAATACATCCCAGAATCATGTTTGCTTTTTTTGCAACAGCATCACACTGTTGACTCATATTTAACTTGTGGTCCACTATAACCCCTAGATCCCTTTCTGCCGTACTCCTTCCTAGACAGTCTCTTCCCATTCTGTATGTGTGAAACTGATTTTTTCTTCCTAAGTGGAGCACTTTGCATTTGTCTTTGTTAAACTTCATCCTGTTTAACTCAGACCATTTCTCCAATTTGTCCAGATCATTTTGAATTATGACCCTGTCCTCTAAAGCAGTTGCAATCCCTCCCAGTCTGGTATCATCCGCAAACTTAACAAGCGTACTTTCTATGCCAATATCTAAGTCGTTGATGCCAATATGCTATGTCTCTGACAAAGAAATTCTTTTGAGTAGTAAAGATTTGGGGAAATGGGCAAAATTTAGCCCTGACTTAGTAGCTACAGCTCTTATGGGAGTGTTGGAAGCTTAGCACCTCTGTACAAATCAGAGAATTTAATTAAGTGACTAAATATGACATTAGGTGCTTAAACTGAGATACCCAAGTTTCAAAATTTTGGCCACAGCCTCCACCAGATTTCTAAATAAACTATGCTACCTCCCCCCCCCCCCCCAGCTCAAAACTTAAAAAAAAAAATTATGAATAGTCAGGATAGCAAATATACTGTTTGTAGAATTATTAAAGGCTAGGCTTTCCTAGATCTTGAGCCTTTAAAAATCAGATTTCTTTCATGGGAGATGGATATAAGAAATCGAACCAGTTCAAGCCAGGGGCAGGAACAGGGGACAACATCAAAGAAATTTTAGACAGGCTCCAAAAGCAACTTAGCCATCTTGCTGGGGACAAAGTCCCATTATATGTTTGTACAGCACCTAGTGCAAAGGGCACAACCAAGCTGGGCCTCATTAGGCACGACTGAAATGTAAATATTAATTTATTTAACACTTGATTCAGATATCAGAGGATCCAGCAGGACTACAGTTCACAAACCAAGCCTTATTTTTGAGATGGTGAACTTTTTGTTAAAAGCATTATCTTGAATCCAGGCTTTACAAATAGCCTGAGGCGGAAATGAGCCTTCTACTTCCATTACTTATTATCTAACTTGTGCTAGAGAAATGAAAGCAGAATTTTTCGCAACAGCACTATGAAACCTCTGTACGTCCAGGTACTTATAAATCTGGAAACAACTGAATATTCTCAGGTGAAGGTACTGAAGTTAGAGACTGAGATGCAATCTTTTCCCACAGCTCGTGAGTTTTAATAAATGTATTAATAGGAATAGCTTACAGTGCACAGTATAAGTATATTAAAATATACTACACAGTATGTCAAAGTAAGTCTTTGGCAACAACACACACAATTAAATTCTACACCCTGACTGAGTAAAAGAAGTTAAAGACAATATATGGGTTGTCCCTCTTGCCCCATATTCCCAGGAGTTTCATTCCTGATTGATTTTTCTTCATTATTGGGCCATCTGAAGTTGCTTTCAGAGTGGTAATAAAAATTTTAATTAGCTGTTAATCCTACCTGATAGAACAATCACCCCTCATTGTCTGGAGACAGAACATGTCCATGAGCAGTAGATGCCAAAAATAGCTAGAGGCAATGGGATAGTTAAAAAAAAAAAAAAAAAAAGGGATGAGGAAACTATGGATCCACATTAGGGCCATTAGTACTACATAAAAGATCTCTGTAACCCTTATAAGTGCCCTCCCTCCCTGTCATTCCTCAGTATCCATTATATTCAGTTAACATGGGCCTAAACCTTCCCCACCCCATGGCCAGAATCTGTGTCATTCCAATGAGCAGAGCTATGCTACATGGGGGCACCCAGAACCTCAGCATGCAAAGTGTTTGCAGGCAGCCTTGGGAGAAGCAAGAATAAGCTGCTGGAGCCATGCTTACATGGACACGCCTTCTTTCCTGCACAAAAAGGGATCATATGTTGGTCATGGGGGGGGGGGGGGGGGGTTACTCCAGCTCTGAAGCAGCAGCGAAGACTACAGAGTGGCTCTGCTTCTGTTCCATAGCCTGAAGATGGAAAGCAATTCCTTCCCTCCTGCCCCTACACTGAGATCCCACTGGCCACTTGGGCCTGTGTGCTGATGTCAGAATTTGGCCATTTGCAAACGTTTAATGAAATATTTCATTAAAATCTTAAAACAATGTTTAATCTAAAAAAACAAGCTATGTAAACACTTGCCAGAGTTAGTCCTTTCTTTCACCAGATTTCAAGCTTTTGTATTGGTTTTCATGAACCTGAACATTTAAAATGTACTTTTCCAGAAATAATCCACTAACCTCATTAGTGATATCTTCAAAACAGGATCATTTGCCACATTATAAATCACCATTGGTGATGCTGGCTTTCCAGCTGACTAATCTTAAAGTAACTCATCTAACTTACTCACTGTCTATCTGTTTTAGCTGAATGAACCACAACAAGCTGATCTTCAGACCTCCTGAGAGAGAGAAGCCATAATAAAGGAGAGGGAATAGTATTTCATAATGTTGAAGTGTCAACAAAACCCACTGCATCAATACCTCAGCTTGCAGACTTTTGATCACAGAAGTATCAGACACCATAGCAGCTGGATTTAACTGCCAGTGAAAGAGCTAATCTCAAATTGCAACTACTGCATTAAAATGAGTATTGGAAATTAGAAATAGGTAGTCATGAAAATAACCTCCTTTACCTGCCATGTGTGTGTAATAGCACGTGTTTTGCTTGCACCATCTGTGGAGAAAGCTTCACTGTAATTTCAAGTATAAAAGCCATGAGGTTTTTCTTCAGGAATCAGGATTCCACAGTGTACACTCCTAATTCAAAATGCGTTGTTGCTATACAGTTCAATTGTACGTGCAAATATGTCAGCTTTTAGTAAGGATCACTAAGTCATCCTCAGGCAAATGTTATTTTGCCAGGTGTGCTTTTGTAAAGCTTATAGCTGGATATCTCTTCTTCCAAGGGGATTTTTAAATTGGAGATGGGTGAACCTCAAAAGATTCAGAGGTTCAGTTCCAATAAGCACCTAAAAGTTTGGATGCTTATGTGAATTATCTAAACCACTCAAGTCCTCATAAATGGGTTGCAAGAATCATGGGAAAAGACTCCGTCTCAAGATTTCCTGTAAATATCGCAAGAACAGATTTTTCTTGCAACAGTTTGCCATTTTGTTTTTAGCCCTGTTCCTAACTCTAGAAGTACAGAGACTTGAAAATGAAAACAAATAAAATACATATTAAATCAGAACTCTTTCAAACCGCAATGTTTGTTTTCAGTTTTGGGTGAAGTTTCAGGATCAGTTTTTGTTTTATCCAAACAGGCTTATTAAATCCTAATTTAAAACCCATTGGGTCAAATCCTAGGCCAGTTGAAGTCAGTGGAAAATCTCACACTGACTTCTATGCAGGGAAGATCTGACCTTTTGTATTTGATCAAATATTTTATTATGGAAAGCAAGAATCCTATATAAAAATAAAGCCTTTAATCCAACCATATACTTCAACTGGAGAAATTCAATATAGCTATAAATATCAATGGCACCAAAGACATTTTCACATTCTTTTGTGGGAGCTAAATATATACTTTTGGGGAACTAAAAAGGTCTCACTTTTCAGCTAAAAGACTAACAGAGAGAAAGCAATTGGTTTTCAATGATCTAGAATACCTTTCACTTGCCATTTTTGAAGGATAATTTGGCTGAATGTTGCTTGCTGAGGAAATTCCTCCTACTTTCCCTGCTTGTTCTCCTTGCCATTATATCTGGTAAAATTTGAAAGGATGTTGGTTTAAGTTATGAGAGCATTAAAGCTACCAGTCCCACATTTCTACAAAATATTTCAGTTATGGACTTTTCTGAGGAAATAACTGTAACTCTAAACAGCCCTGTATTCATACCCAAAATAATAATGTAATAATCTTTGTACAAAATATACCTTGTGAGGTATCATTTGAAAACTAATAACTGTTCAGTAATATTTTCGCATGATGTATGTATGGGATTGGTTTTAAGAGTTATGACTATATCTGGAATTATAACTAAAGTGTGTGTAATCCAGGTACATCAGGGTGAGGTCTATGCTAAACAAAGGAATGTGTGTTTACCTCAATTTACATATAAGCAGTCAATAGACCCATCAAGCTAGCAGGTGTTAGAGGCAAACCTAACACTAACAAGTAGGGGAGAAGACAGCATGGTGTCTACAACCGGCAGGAGAAGCTTTGTCTGGGTTTTACTTTTCAGAAGAAACCATTTCAAAAGTTTACTGGTGTATAAAGATAGGGAGTCTGAATCTCAAGTGATAAGCAACTGAATCAATTGATTGTATACAATATTACTGTATTATAAAAGTTTGTGTGTGAGGGCTTTTCTGAAAATTAATGACACACTGTTGATTAATATTGTTAAATGTATATATTAACACAATATGAGGACATATGAATACTCATTGATATTATGTTTTCAAGTGTGTGGTTGAATAAAGGAAGATATCACATAACCATAATATCCAGATGAAAGCTCAAAGAGAGACAGTCACCTTTGTCCAGCTCCAGCTAGAAAGACATAATCTCTACTACTTGAACAGTTTTTGACCACATTAGTTCATGTGTTGATTACTTCCAGGCTGGACTGCTGTAAGTCAGTCTACCTAGGCCTAGATAAGAATTTAAAAGGAAGCTACCAGCTGGTACATAACACAGAAGCCTATTTCCTAAGTATGCATCCCCAGGTGGCACAAAACCCAACTCTGTGAGGGGCACTTGCATTCTTCTCACAGGAGAGATTGGAGATGTGGCATGGACAGGTGAGACAGGAGCAAAAGTGTCTTAAGAAGTTATAGAATCAGAGTTAGAAGGGATCACAAATGTCATCTAGTCTAACCCCCTGCCAAGATTCAGGATTTGTTGTGTCTAAACCACCCAAGACAGATGACTATCCAGCCTTCTTTTGAAAATCTCCAGTGAAGGAGCCCCCACAACATCTCTAGGCAGTCCGTTCCATTGTCCTTCTGTTCTTACAGTTAGGAAGTTTTTCCTGCTATGCTGTAATTTGAACCCATTGCCTCTTGTCCTGCCCTCTGTGGCAAGAGAGAACAACTTGTCTCCATCCAGTCATTAAGCTGTCTGACTATCTGATAACAGCTCTGCTGCCATTCTGCTCCCTGGATAATTGCTGTGTGTCCACCTCACTTATTTGGGGTGGGTGCTGATAAGATTTCTCCCCATTATGAATTAAACAGTGTCAAAATAGCTTTCTAAGTGATAAACCAACCTCAATGAGATCTTAATGGTTATGTTTTTTGGCTTCGCTCATACACTGCATGTGATCCTAAAGACCACTTGTTTTCAACTGGAGTTCTGCACAGAGAGCTTGCACTCTTACTTCAGCTTTGATCCACATTTGTTTACATCTTACAAGTTTCATTTTCAGGTTCAAGTGAACACAAGATCTCAAATCAAAACTAATTCACAACTGCTGAATTATACTGTCTTTTGTTAAAACCAGGCAAAACCACACATCTTGGATGATTTTGTTGCAAAACCATAAATTGGGTTCAATTTAAGTGGTCCTAGGTTCAGCTGAAAGATTTGTAAAACTTAGAAAAAACCTTTGAATTAGCCCAGTCTGCATTTCAAATTTGTAATAAAATCTGAAACTAGGAGAGTTTAAAATGGTTTTAGGTTTTGTTGCCAACATTTTGCATAGCTCTGGTAACTCTTTCCTAATCAGGGTGTGAGGGCTGGCATATGTTCAATAACCATCAGATGCGATAGATGTTTCACTACCCACACTGGTACAGTCTCATGTTTTTTACATTTCTCCCAGAAGTGCCACTCCTAAAAAGTGATACCTCTAAGTGGTGAAATATAGCTAATTCTTAGGGGCTCACAAAGATCAGGGACTAATAGCATTGCCTAGAATACGAGAGCAAGAAAGATTTATATTTTCCTGCAGGACAAATAAAATATATTATGATCATTTGCGAGACATGGGTAATCCTACTCATAAAAGGGAGGTCTAGATAATTCATGATCTTATCAGTACTGAGTTATGAAAGCTTCCCCTCAAACAAGATAATTTCTGAATCCCAGCAATGAGGCAGAGTATACATAGCAAACGCTTTCCCAGAACGTCATGTACTTATTTCCCTTTAATTAACTCTCTCTCTGCCACACAAACTCACTCCTTAGGTTGCAGAAAGACAAACCTATTTGTGATAAATATTTTTTTAAAACATCTTAATATTTTTAATTTATTTAGTGCTTGCAAAATGTGCTAGATTGTACAATTGTGGAAAACAAAGTCCTCTGTTTATCCAGGGAACAAATACACCGGGGTCCCCATTCTGTTCCCATATACAAGAGGATATTGTCCAACCATTCTCTCCCTTTAGGGGGTTTCCCTTGATTTTTAATAAAGTAACAACCCTCTAAGATAAGGCTGTACTTTCAAATATAAAAGGGCTTTGCTCATCTGACTTCCTGCCCCATCTCTTTAGGTATCCTCTCTCAAGACAGCCATTCAGCCTTTTCAATGACAGGAGTTGGAGATGATAAATCAGTGTGGAACCCTCCCTTATGATAGGCTGGTTGTCAGACATCCCCTTATGTGATGTCTGCCTTAGTGTCTATACTTTATTCCAGTGGGATCTACCAAAAAAGCAAAGGTTTGAACAGAATCAGTCTGGCTGATTTTGACATGCATAGATAATATTTTTGATTGGAGCACATGGAGAAGAATGGGATTATTTTTAAACTCAATACATTTTAAAATGGCCAGTCCGCTTTTGTTCAACATTTTTCACCTTTGCTCTGAGATAAAAAACATTGAAATCTTTGGTCCAAAAAGGTTTGCTTCAGAAAGTTATAACTCCCTTATTCAGTTGTTCATAACAGAACTCAGCTTGCTCTTAAATAAAATTATTATAGCAGGTGCACACACTAGTTATCTGAAACAATCCATGTAACATTACTGGACAGTCTAATACAGAATAGGTAAAATCAACTATCTTTTAAGTAGACCTGGTGGCAATTAAACATGATAAATAGCTGCTGCAATTCCAAGGTATTAGCCTTCACTTCTTTCAACTTCATTATTAATATGAATTTTCAACAGAAACAAACTGCTGAGAAATGTCTTAGAATCTGAAGACAGCCAAATGATGTTCAGGAAGACAAAATGAGAGCAAGGGTCACAGATATCCTTGTAAAAAGTTGAATAAAAATGAATCTTGGGCCAAGAAGATCAGACAGATGAGCTTCCTTTTCCTTTTAACCAGACTTGGGGGTTAGTCTTTGTCAAGCAATGATAAAATGGATTAAATATGTTGGCGCTGAAGGCCAAGATGATTCAAGTCTTCCTCTAGTGATAGACTCCTGGGATTTATATTACACACACACACACACACACACACACACACACCATTTTCGTTCAGATAAACTTAGTTAAAAGTACAAAACTACTTTATAATCATGTCAGATATATATATATATAGGCAGCTTAGGTGAAAATTCACTGCAGTACACAATACACAGAGCACTAGGGTGTCTAAAATGTTCAGTGAGCAGCTTATTACTGTCTATAAACACAACCCCCAAAGAAGTTTGAAGGAAACACCTTGAAACATGTGTAGATTTTTTTATTAACCTTATACAGTGAATTGATGGGGTTCTGATGAAAAACAAATATAGGACAAGTACTCCTCACTGACCGTTTATGACAGATACTTCACATGGCCTGATGTAGTCCCTGTGACTTTCCCCACCCAGAAGTTATAGGCATTTAGCACTTTGTTTTATCTTCTGGGGGCATGTCTGACCCTGTCACTGTAAGGTACCGATATATAGTTTTCAGACTTTTCTCATTACCTACAGGACCAAAAAACACAATTAAACATCCTTTTTAGCACCTGCAGACCACTGGAAAATGAGGGAAGTCAAAGAAAGGATGAATTGGACACGGAGGGTGGAAATAGGACATGAAAGTGCTGTTTTTCTATCAGTTTATGCAACACTGCAACTTCACCTCTTCCCTTCCTGTCCTGAATGGTTATGTAATGTTGATGGGCACTGTAAATAGTTGCTTTATTTCATGTAAGAGGGAGAACTGGCTGAAGTTCATTGGTGGGTGAAGTAATTCATCCCTTATACTTAGTTTATAAATTAATTTGTAAAGTGCTTTGAGATCCTTTGGGAGGAAACGTAAAATTTCCAAAAGTGCGTAAATGATTTCAGTGCCTAAGTCACTTCTGAAATGTGACTTAGGCACCTTTGAAAATTTGATCTGATATATAACATGTCCTTTAAGTTATTACCATTAGTCAGCTCAAAAAACAGTGGCTTTCTGATCAAGGAAAGTGATTATAAAACTCATGTACTGCTAATGCAGAAATATACATTTTCGCAGATTAAGAAAAATGCAGGACTTTTTTCATGCATCTATCAATTTGATTTGCTGCATTAAGAGGCAACAAAAGTTTTTCTCTCCTGTTCTAACATTGACCTAACACTCTCCCAATCCATTTATGGAGCTAGTTCAAGCTTGTACCAAATACACATAGTAGCTTAGTGATGTAGACTACAGTTAATTAACTATTTAAGTTGGACACCCAAATCTTACAGCTGTACCTGCCCTCATTCAAAACAGGCATAAAGGCTCAAGGAACAGAGTTTTACATATTGAGCTAAATTCTTTCAATGAGGGACAATATTAAGAACAAAGAAGCTGCCGAATCTCATTTCTAGGGCTCTTCAGCAGTCTTTGTTTTCTGCAAAATTTAAACTTTCTAAATAAATTCTGAGTCATGGCCATCCATTGAATAGCCTTCCCTTAAATCAATGTACACTTGTCCTTTCCCCCCCCATCTTGCAGACAACTTTCTCCAGTCTGAAGTGGAAAAGATATAAGCTTATTTCATTCGTTTTAGAAGTTAGACTTTAGAACCTAGCAAGGATTTCTTTAAATGCTAACCAAACAGCTGGCTAGTCAATGGAAATTGATGGATCTTATTACAGAGGAAAAATAGCTTGGGGTTTTGCTGTCACTCTTATTTTAAACATTTAGTTTAATTGAGGCTAAGGGCGTTCCCTTTAATCCTCTTTTGATATTAAGTAGCTACAGAGGTAGTCACATTAGACAGTCTATTCCTCTTTGTAGTACCTTACACTTTATTTAAAAAACAAAGTACCCTCCACTAAAAAGGGGATGCACAGATAAGATTACATTTATATATGCTGTTTAAAACTAGCAATGGGTTATGGAGAAAAAGAACGGAATCTAGTCTGAAAGAACAATAAGTTACTAGAGGATTCAACATTCTAAGTATCAGAGGGGTAGCCGTGTTAGTCTGGATCTGTAAAAAGCAACAGAGAGTCCTGTGGCACCTTTAAGACTAACAGATGTATTGGAGCATAAGCTTTCGTGGGTGAATGTATCCGACGAAGTGGGCATTCACCCACGAAAGCTTATGCTCCAATACATCTGTTAGTCTTAAAGGTGCCACAGGACTCTCTGTTGCTTTTAACATTCTAAGTGTACACATGAAAAACAAAGAGAAAAGAGCTTTAAATATAAATGGGAAGTGTGGACTAAATTCTGACATTCTGAGGAGTTGAGTTCAACTGGAGTTGTAGATACTTAGAAATTTGCAGGATTTGGCCTTTTTCTCTTATCAGAGTCCTACTAGAGTTCACTTGTCCCATCTTTGAGAAATAGAGATGCTCCGCCTCAGCAGCTACACCAGTCAAGACCTCAACTGAGCTTTCTGGAAAGGGCAACTGAGCTTAGCAGCCAAATATTCTATGTGCTGTATATGCACTTCTATGTGCTCATCTGACATGTCCTGGACTTCACTGCCACAGCAGCCAAGCTTGGACCCAGTGTGGCTTAACTGACTTTTTTCCTCTCTAGAAAAACTGCTAGAATCTCCATTTTATGAGTTTCCTTGGCAACTGATCTGTATCCATTCCACTCATAACATTCTATAGCATGTTAAATTTCACAAAAACTATTAAATGAGGCAGCTTAAGAAAGGACAATCAGCTGGAGCCAAGATATTTTAAAGTAATCTTTCCTATATGCTAAACCCCATCCATACATCTTGTAGCTTTCTTCCTCCCCTCCACTCCCACCTTTCAAATTACCTTACTCATAACATTTGCAATATAATACTTTTTTTAGCCAGTGGATAGATACATGGCTGTTTAAACTTCTGCATTGATCACCTGGCAAAGAGTTCTATGAATGACAAAGTGAAAGCTGTACCTCCCCATTATGGTGATTACTATCGTGTTTAATGATAGTACAAGATTTAGTAAATATTTGCCTATCAATATTATAACTAAGTGTTAAGTCCTGATTTTTTGGTACCTTAGTGCATATGTTATTTTCTTTTCGGGTGCAAGCTGTAAGATATATCTGAACAGGACTCAGCAAAAGTACTAGTATGTGTGGTGCACCATCATGAGGGTGGAGTTTGGTAAAACAAATACTTGAGCACAGATGTCAAATATATTTCTTTTTAGCCACATAAGGCAATCCATATGGAATTTACATAGTGTACTTAATCAACAAAGGCAGTGTCTCTGATCACATTGGACTAGCTTCTGGTTGGCCAAGCAAAGTGGGATTTTGCACTCGACTTAGAATCATAGAAGATTAGGGTTGGAAGAAACCTCAGGAGGTCATCTAGACTTGATGGCATCTCTGTTGGTAACACGATAACTTTGGAACACTGCATCAGATCAATTCTAAAATTTCAGGCACCGTTCTAGGCATCAATGGGCAGCAGTAGCAAGGGGCAGCAAAGAGATTTTTCTGCCTGCAGCACCAGGCAGTCTGGGCCCCTGACTTTCCTGTAAATCAGACCAGTCTGATTTACAGGAAAGTCAGGGGCCCAGACTGCCTGGTGCTGCAGGCAGAAAAATCTCTTTGCTGCCCCTTGCTACTGCTGCCTACATATGTCAGAGGCAGCAGCTTAATTTGATGCATGGAGAGATTACCTGGAGCCTAACATACATAAGAGCCCTAAAGGGAGGAAGAATTAAATTGGGAGGAGGAGAAGGGGAGAAGTGGGAACCCAGAGAAGTGGCAGAAGCAAGGACACAAAGAGGGAAGTGGAAGATGAGGGGGGAGGAAGCAGGAACCAAGAGAGGATTGGAGGGCAGTGGGTGGGGAGCAGGGACCTGGAAGGGAGGCATGTGGAGAATGGACTTGGCAATGGAGAGTGGGGGAAGTGGATGGAGGGCAAAGGGAGTAGGGGGGAGAAGTGGTGGTGATGAAGGGAGCTGGGGTAGGGGTAGGCATGGAAGCAGGGAGTCAGTGGAAGTGGAGCTAGGACAGGGAAGTAGGGGCCTGGTGGGGAGCAGAAAGCAGGTCTCTGGGGAGAAGGGAAAAACAAGGACCTCAAGGTATGTGAAATGGAGATAGGGAGGAATACAGAGACCCTGGAATACAGAGAATCGGGGAGCACACCTAGGGTGACCAGATGTCCTGAATTTCAGGGCTTTGGAGCGGAGCCCGGTGCTGGAGTGCAGCGCAGCTCCGGAGCAGTAGAGCTGCAGGTTTTTGCCTGGAGCTGGAGCGGAGCCGGAGCACAGCTCCAAAGCCCTGCCAAATTTATAGGGACAGTCCTGATATTTGGGGCTTTGCCTTATATAGACTCCTATTACCCCTCCATTCCAATTTTTCACACTTCCTATCTGGTTTCCCAAAGCACACCAAGTTTCTGGCATATGGTGGAGAAAGAAATGGGACACCCTGATATAGAGGGGAAAGGGTGAACAACATGGGGGAATATGGACACACACAGAGCCCCTGGCTTGTGGCAGATGGGGGGTTGTGGGTGCAGTATGGAGGATACACAGCATCTGTGTCATGAGGAGAGGCCTGGAAGGGTTGCAGGAACTCCCTGATATAAAGGGGGATAGGAGGATGGCCCCCGTGGAATGGAATGGAAGAAGGCAGGAGCTATTCACCGAGCCTGCAGAAGCTATGAAGTGCACAACTAGTTAATTGTACCTGTGTAGGTGAGAAAAAAAAGTGGGAAGGAGAGAGAAGTACACAAGGGGTCTTTCCACTCCTTCGCATACCTGTGCAAGGGTGCAGCTAAGTTCCTGGTGCTTGTACTGCCTGAGAATCAGGGATGAGAGCTCCTTAGTTCTTGCCATCTGTACTAGACATTCTAAAGGATATCTCAGGATTTGGTCTATGTTCCTAAGTAATTAAAATCCAACTAGAGTTCTCTTGCCCACAGAGTCAGACTTGCAGAATTAGATATCACCCCGGAGTAGCAACAGCAGCTGCTGCTTCATGCCTCATGGGAGCATGACTTGGATGGGAACTGAAGAGGCACCCAGCACTAGACAGTATATCTTCCGTTACTAATAAGAACTGCATGCATGGACAAATGAATGGACCTCATGGTCTCACACAGAAGATTCCAATTATTTGTGTCAAGATATTGTTTATCTGCTAATTTAGCTACAATTCACAAAACAAGTATTCATTAAGTTTGTCAAAAAATCAAAAACAATTTTCTTGACAGACGCTTTGTAGTAATTGCCTACTAATTAGCAAACCATAGCTGCCTACTGAATACTTCAGAAGTAAGCACACTTCACACAGATTTTTCTGCCTCTGTAGACAATTAAGTCTATATGTTTAATCTGGAATAGAAGTATATATCCATATAGTGCTGAAGTAGTCACCTTCCATATAACAACTTCAAGAGTATTTTTTACCCAAGTCCTTCAATTCTCCAACACTGAATATCTGACTTTAAAAATCTCAGGTAATGTCCTGCATTTCAGAGAAAAATATTTTACTTAAATCAGACGTGAATTTAATACTATAGAAGTGTAACAGGGGAATTTTTACTTTTAAAATTTGACTGCTGTACTGAATGGCCCACCACTACTCTGTCAAATGGCTTTACTAATATACAGTTTCAGCAGTGGTTATCACCCAAACTATTTGTTGAACAAAGCTGGTGTGGACAACTCAAGTAGTTTTCCAGGCATTGCTTTCAGTGACCTAAAACTCATGTTTATGGACTATCATCAGTAGTGCTGTATATATTATATTCGCTTTCAAAGGTCTGGAAGGGTCTATACTGTAGTTAAAATGAGTTTAATAATTATAAAAGCATTTCAAGTCATTAAAGAGGGCACGTGTGTCTTGAAAGACTAAATTGAGTTCGAAGGTGGAGAAACCACAATATTTCACTCAAAGAGCTTGTCTGATGTACTCATCTGAATTTTGCTTGTAGCAGAGAAAACACATTTACATTGTATTCCAGGAATTGAATCTTTTTTTTTTTTTAGTATCCTTTAGTGGAAACTGAAGGCTTGGCTGCTCACCAGATTATTTGTTCTATTATAAATATAAAAACTTTACAAGCTCTAAAGTACCATTGACCATCATTCCTGAGAAATTTGATCATCACTGAGAATATTGCCAAAATGAAGCACTACCACCAGCAATGTGAATCGTATTAACCAAATACCAGCCCAGAAGTTACTCAAGAAAGTTAATGTTTCATTTATTTTTAATAGTGAATAAGTATTTCAATACACAGAGTTCTTAAAGATGACAGTGCAATGGCAAGTTTTCTAATACCGGGCATCTTTTAGCAGAGCTATGCTGTTTCCCTGTGAAAGACTGAACTGACAGATTGAATTCAATGAGCACAATTGAAACAAAGTAATAAATTATTTCTTCATTTTCTTCCTTAGTAGATTCAAATAATCAAACAAACAGAAATAGGTAATCTATCCCCCCACCCTACCTATCATCTCTCATTCACTATTGCGCTGTCGATGCTCATCTCCAGACTCCATTGCCCACTTATTAAAATTTTCAAACATGCACTTTTGTGCTTTCTCCCATGCTTCCTGACATGCCTGGGAGGTGCTCCCAATAAACATCTGCAAAACTACCTCATTATCCACCTTCAAAATCCTCCTTAAAACTCTCCTTTGCTAGAATGTCTACAAAAAACTTGACAACACAGAAGCTGCAGCTGTGCAGAGACCACTGCCTCATGCTGACCAATTTTGTCTCACTGTTTCCTTGTACTCTCCCTTGGTTTGTCTATATCCATCTGTTGTCTCTTGTCTTATACTTAGACTGTAAGCATTTTGGAGCAGGAACCTACTTTTTGTTCTGTTTGAACAGTACCTAGCACAATGGGATTCTGGTCCAAGTATAAGGCTCCTAGGTGTTATGGTAATATAAATTAATATTATTATTATATTTAGTTGCATTTGTATTATTAATTATTAATCACATTCACACCTTCTAGCTATTGTTATATTGCATATTTACCCTCAGAAATTCTAGAGAGTATTTCAATACACAAGAAATTGTCATAATAACACTAAAATGTACAGTATTTTGTTCAAATTGTGAACACTAGTTAGTGGCGACTTAAAAAAAATGAATCCCTAATCTTTTCAGTGAGTCACTTTTGATAAAAAAATGTTTGTGTTTTCTATATATAAGCATACATGGTATTGTGATGGACTGTACCTACCCTACACTGGCTCAGCGGGGGTTAACCACACTCTGGGCAGAGGAAACCATGGCCCCTCGCCCCTGCTGGGCATGCTCCAACTGGGACCAGAGTATAAAACGGAGTAGCTCAGCTCAGTCTGGCCTGGCCACTGATGAGAGCAAACACGTGTTGCAAGCTCCTGCTGGGAGTCTTCCAGAGCTCCAGGACACAGAAGCCAGCAGGATTGAGACACCAGCAGACCCCAAACCAACCGCTGATGCCGATGGAGAAAAGACAGCCGAGGCACGAGACTACCAGAGCTGTAAGGAAGGATAGGAAGCGGCCCAGGGAACAAGACTGTAGTATCAGGAGACCAAGTCTGATTATGGAAGCATCGATTCCTTAGGGCCCTGGGCAGAGTGGAGAAAGGTGGGCTTGGGGCCCCCTAGCCTCGCTGCCCTGCCACCGGGGTAGCCAACGCCCAGAGAGGTGAACTTAACTGTTACATGAACTTCGGCCACTAGGCCTTGCTGCCCTGAACCACAGGACAGCCCCACTGACTCTGGCGATTGGGCCACACTGCTCTGAACTGCAGGGCCGCCACCCTCCAGGTCATTTGGGCCGCCAAGTAGCCATTTTGATAATCCCATAATCCAACGCCCTATTATGGGGTGTACCTACCCCGCAACAGCTATATTATTCCTATAGTATCAGTGTCTACATTCCAGACCTTTTCCTACTAAGATATAAGATGTCAATGATTTAGTGGAAATCCACAGAGGAGTAACTGTACACATCATTGTAACGCTGCAGGATTGGGCTGCAACACACTTACAGATCCTAGAACCCTGTTCTGTTTATATTCCTTTGTTAATTGCGTAGATTGGATACAATTCCAATTTACCACCTTTACTGAACACACCTGAAATGAATTCTACATACCACAGTGCTTCTGGTACAGTTTCAATCTAGCCAAAGAAGGAAAAAGTATGTTTGGCATCTCTATAGCTTGGATTATCATTTTATGGCAGCATAGCTGACATAACTAAATTAATTTTACTTAAGAAATTCAAAGATTACTTGAACTGTTGTCCTGTAGGTGAAAACTTGTGTCTTATCAGCTAACTACTGAGGTTCAGTCCACTACACTTCAGAAGTGCAATTTCATCTAAGTAATGTGTTGCTGAGTCTAATGTCAGATGGTTCTGTCACTTTAGGCTCTTTTCTAAATAAAATAGATTAGCTATTAGTGGTCATTTGAGATGTTAAGGCAGCTTAATAGACAATGTGAAGGTGATTTTTTTAACAATCAGGCATTCTAAATTAAATGAAATCTCTTTTTCAAAAAAATCTATGGTAGAATTTATTTGGAGATATAGGGCCAGATTGTGCTAACCTTACTCACACTGAATAATAGTACTTTACTCTTCACGTACTTCCAGTCATTTCAATGGGACTATTTGAGGAGTACGGTTTTAATCATTTTAAGTATGGGTGGCATAATCTGGCCCTTAGAGATTTTAGTATTTCTCTGAAACACTTATTTTTCCACCTATATGTTTGAGTAGGAAGCAAAATGATTCACTGGAATAATTTTCTTTGAACCAACAGTCCCTTGGGATCTTTCACTTTTAGACTTGTACTGTACCGTATTGCTTAGTAATACCAGCAATTATACCACCTGGAGAAAGTGTCATGCATAAAGAAATACAGAATGTGCTTAGACTTCTAGCTGAATGTAGGCACTCATATGTCTAGAAAGAGAGAGAGACAGAGTTTAGCTGAAAAAATGAAAACTATTAACTTTGTTTATTTCAATTTCAAAACAAAGAAGTCCTAGTTTTGTTTTCTTTATAAAACGAAGTCATCTATGCCTTTGAGTTGACACTTTACCATAACGTACAAAGTGACCAGAGATAGCTGACAAAACTCAGTTTGCTTGAAGCATTTACATGCAAACTCAATCATCTCACCACAGTTCAAAAACAAGAAATATTTAGAGAATGTGAACTAAAATATGACAAAGTAAAAAGTTATTCCAAATATAAAGTTTATTGCTAATTACATACATATATTTGCATGCATCCAGCCTGCCTGCACGGACCAGGTATTTATGCACATGTGTGATCTGGACCTATTTGTGCAAATGTATATGAGCAATTTCATTTGCCTAATTTTGAAAAAAGGCTCATTTTACTATATCTTTCAATAATGTTTTTTCTTCATTACATTTTTCCCTTCAAGTGATATAGTACCTTCATGTTCAGTTGAATGGCTTAAGTCTCCTAATGGAGATCTTTAACTATGACCAAATCTTCAAATATTTTCAGAAGATTGCATCATCAACAATTTCAATTCTAGCTCTCCAAAGGAAACTGAGCAGACGCTCTCACCTTATAGTAACACTGACACATTAACTTTCCTCAGCCTCTTAGCTCAAACTACTTAGTCTGGCTCCACCATGGCTGGAAGCCTTAATCAGATATCATACTAACAAAAACTATGTCACTAATGATGTCAGATGAATGGTGGTCACATGGCAACAGCCACATTTGAAGCAAACAGTGAAACATTTGTTTTTAAGGCTGCTTTATGACTCGCCTGAAAAATGATTTTGTTCACAACGAACCACCACTAACGTATGAGCTGTTAGCCCTAGGATTTTACCACTTCTAGTATTTTTCACAACATTCTTTTTATATACATAGCTGGGCAAACAGTGGAAGTGTCATTAAACTACTTATATGATCAACTTCATATCGGCATTTAAGCAGCACAGCTAAAAGCATGGTGATATTTTCTGACACTTCTAATTCTTTCAGAAATAATATTATAGAAAATATTATTTGTCTTATATTGGATTTACACACTGGTGGAGCAAAGGGGTTGGTGGTCTTTCCTCCTAGGTACGTGACTGCATTTTTCCCTCTCTTTGCTGCCCTTCATGTTAATGGGACATCCACATGCATAGGGAGAGCAGAATGCTGAAGCTGAGCATGACTGCTGATCTGAGAGAAGAAATTTTCCCTTAGCTTGTCCAACCAGGGTTTAATAATCTCTTGTCCTTTTACTTTAACACCTACTTTCAAGGCAAAAGATGAACCTTCTTCCCTCTAAATATCCACAGCAGTAACACTCATCCTCATTTGGGACTGCAGTCAATCAGTAGTTCTTCAAACTAGAAGTAGTGCAGTGGGGGCCTTATTTTCAGAGATACTGATCACCCACCACTCCTGAAGTCAATGGGTGCAATGGAGGCCCAGACCCCAAATGACTGTGCTCCTACTTGTATCCTGCTAGTATGATCTTGGATACCTGCAGAGCAACAGATTAAAAATCCTTCCCCAAACTAAGTCTGCTGCTAGAAGTCATTTCTAAATAAAAAATACCCACTTTTAAGGGATCATGTACTTCAGCACAAAGATAGGGCCACATGTCAGGCTGAATTTGGTAGCCTCAACAGTCATATCCACTGCGTGAAACTATCTTGTAGAATTAGATGCTTCTGTCAGTCTACTTCAGAGACCCTGAACTGGCACACCTAAGGGTGCTTCAAGATGAGGCAGAGGTGCATTATGAGAGCAGAGCAGCATGAGGAAACGTGTACAGGATTTGCTCACACTAGACCTTCCTTAGACCCAAATTTTCTGTGTTTTATAAAGAAGAAATGAGCATTCCCAAAACTTAGTACCAAATCCCTGGCACAGAGGCAATTAAATGAGTCAAACAGTGATCTGGCTGCACATTTTATAAGTAGGACCACACACACATATGCAGTTTCCTTCTTGAAGTATCTGTGATGATGGCAGAAAAATACAGAGCATTAGATGTGATGTATGGGACACTGGGAACCACAGTAGGGGACAAGGTTGCCCAAACCCATCACCACAGCCATGGTACAATTGAACAAGACAAACAAGGATCTGCCTCCAGCCTTCATAAGTAGGATTGCATTAGGATTTCTTTGTGTGAATGCAATGACAGAAAATAAAATATCAGTTCTGCATACAACTAATAGATCTTCTAGTAGCCTATTTTTTCTACAAGTGCTGCCTTTGGCAAGGCCCAGAAAGGAAAAGGTTTATAATTTTCTATATATGTATTAACCAGGAGGAGAGCTTTCAGAAGTGTTATGTTTACCCAATCAGGGAACACAAATATCATATGGTTTCTGTAATCAATCACACCTAACCAACACAGCTTGAATTTCAAGTAGCAAACAGTCACAGCAATCCACTAACAAAAAAACCCTACTTAAATATTTGAATATATCTGAAGAAATAAATATGAAGACATCAAGATCTTCACATGGGCATTCTGCAAACAGAAAGAGGAAAAATCCAGTGTGTAAAGTTTTTGCTTAGAATTATTTGGTACTATATAATACTTTGATGATGAGCTTAAAGGCATTTTAACATCATGACTAACAGCCTACAACTAGCACTGAAAAAGTATTCTCCCACTGGTATAGTCTTTACAGATATACAAAATTTATGTATAAAATTATAGAAAAAAAAATCTATAACAAGTCACAAAGTTCATGCTAAATACAATTTAAGATTATGGATTTAAATTGCATATCATTCATACAGTTAAAGCTTTAGCACAACTATTATTTTTCAGTACCGCTGGCCTGGCACTGGTTAGCAAGATCCAAGTTAGTTAATTCTCTATCCCTTGATATACGCAGAAAGAAAGAATGCAGATTCTCTTCACTGAATACACACACACACACACACCCCTTGCCTCCTCTTTCCAGCACTCCACTCCGACACACAAAGCCCTCAGAACAAAATGTATCAGTTTCATACCTCCGACAAAATGTGGTTGTATTTTTATTTGGTATTTGGACTATTTGGTTTTAATTTAAATGCCAACATTTATGTAAACACGGCATTCTGGCCTGTTAAGGATAGGCATGGCCCAGCTGTCCTGTTATTATTACTCTTGGGCCTTTAAGGAGGTGCATTCTGGGATTTTAAGTCTGTAGGGACTATCTGATGACAAGGCAACAGCAAAGCATTCTGGGACAGGAAGCCAAGCCAATATCTCAGTGAAAGACCTGGGGAAAACAGGTAGTCCCACCAGGACACTTGAGAGAGAACAGTTGTGACTGATAGATCCCTCTTATCAAGAGCTCAGGAAAGGAGCCTGAGAGGTGCTGAGGGAAAATGCTGGTGAGCAGGCCAGAGAGTACATAGAAGAGGTGTGAACCCTTCCCTGCAGCCAATGGGCAAAGACATGTATGGTGACCCCTGCAATCTAGGGAAAGGACACTGAGCCCAGTACATGAGAAGTAGGAATATTTATTACCTTAGCAAGAGGGCTCTGGTGTGGAAGCTTGAGGAGAAGGTATGAATAAAAGGAGTTTCCTGTACAAGTAAAGAGAAATTGTTTGTATATGAGTAAGTAGAGCCGAGGGGGAAATTTTTGTTTAATGACTGTAGGTTCGTGTGTGATTACTACATACCCAGGAGGGTTCTTGTTTAGGTCCCAGGAAACATTTTTGTTTTAATTTTTTTTTAAACTCCACAACAAAGCAATCATTTTTTAATCTAGAGAATATTTGCTACCAAGTTAGAATAATCATATGGTGGCTCAACTTTGCAGTGGCTCAGTGAAGGTGGGACTTGGCCTGCAAAACAAGTGTATCTTGGGGAATGTATTTGGATTCCTAACTGCCCCCAGCACTCTCTGCCTCCCTAGCAGAATGGCTCTACAGCACTCTCACCCACTGCCCCTGGATTCCCTACTGAGGTTGTGGATTTCCTGCCTGCAGCAGGTGGACCTGGAAAAGTAGGAAACTTACACAAAAGTTCAGTAAGGATCGATACTCAGAAAACATCTATTTTCCCACCAATCCCTGCCTTTGGCCAGATGGTCCTTGTTCCCCTTGGTGGCAGAAGGGCCCAGCAGACTCAAGTGCTGAACTAGGCCACAGATCTCTTCTACTAAATTAAACTAACAAGCATTGATGATGGATCTTAGTACCAATACTCTGATCTGCCTAAAGAAGGAACTTCTATTGACAATAAGGGGAGAGCTACGCATACATGGAAAGTAGACTGTCAGAGCAGAGATACACAGTGCTGATAGTGGTGGAGAATTTTACCACAAATACATCTTGTATACATTGTTCTATACACACTTTCATATATTCTGGTTGCACTTTCATAAATACTATTACTAATCCAGGGATAAGGAAAATTATATTCTGTAGTTTGTGTGTGTAGGGGGGGGGGAATTATATAATAGACAAGCATGCAACAGGCTTGTAATTCGGTTTATGCTTATATAGTAAATACTCTACATATTTTAATTAAGCTGTATTACTAAGTAAATTGAGCATTATAATATTTATGTCTGATTTGATTACTGACTGTTCCACTAGTCTAGAACAACATATAAAAATAGTATTTTTCTAATGAAAGAATACTGTTCAGAGACCAGAATAGAAACTGCTAAAACAAACAAGATAATTATCTATTTTTAGACTATCACTCATAAAAAAAGTCTGACTTATGTCTTTATGAGGCTGATGGATTAAACTTGGGTCAGATGTTGCATGTAATTTGCTCAGAAAACAGGAAAATTATTTCAGAAAATACTCATAAAACTTACAAAAACAAAAATTAAACTAATCTAAAACATATGTAGTCTACAGGTTTAAATGAAATTTTTGAGTTATTCCTAAAGCTATAGATGGGCTGTTTATGAGACATATTATAAATCAGGTAGGAAAGAAGATTTTGAGATCTTCTAACCTGCTTTGGACAAGTTCAGGTCCCTCTGAATTTGGGATATTTTAGATAGTTCTGGCTACTTCCCAAAGACCAGGTTCAGAAAAAAATATTCCTGGCTTCCTCACTGCACAGAAGCCAATCTTTTGTGGCCAGAATATTGGTGATCTAATTAAAAACTAGGGACGTGCCTGAAAAACAAGTAGTTTGAATTTTGTGGTAGGAAATATGAGGTAGAAGTATCATGTGTTAATCATTTTATAAACTTGGTCCTTGCCAGGGCCAGATTTAGGGGCAGGCAACCGCCTGTGGTGCCAGGCTTGGGGGGGCACCGGGTTCAGAGTACTGTTTTTGGTGGATTCATTATTCACTAACCTCCTAAAAATTAAAAACACTTAAAATTAAAAAGTGTATATAAGCTGGAGGAAACAACTTTTTATATTTGCTTATATATGGCATGAGTAAATACAAACTGGCCGTGGGGAAGTTTAGGCTTGAAATTAGACGAAGGTTTCTAACCGTCAGAGGGGTGAAATTTTGGAACAGCCTTCCGAGGGAAACGGTGGGGGCGAAAGACCTCCCTGGCTTCAAGATTAGGCTAGATAAGTTCATGGAGGGAATGGTTTGATGGGATAACGTGATTTTAGTCAATTAGGCAATAACGTGCCATCGCTGGTAAAATGAGGGTCCGGCTGGAGATTCTTGCCTGTATGCTCGGGGTTCTACTGATCGCCATATTTGGGGTCGGGAAGGAATTTTCCTCCAGGGTAGATTGGCAGAGGCCCTGGAGGTTTTTCGCCTTCCTCCGCAGCATAGGGCAGGGGTCGCAAGCTGGAGGATTCTCTGCGACTTGAAGTCTTTAAATCACGATCTGGAGACTTCAACAGCTGAGTTAAGGGAAAGTGGGTGGGTCAGCTTTTGTGGCCTGCATCATGCAGGAGGTCAGACTAGATGACCACAATGGTCCCTTCTGACCTTAAAGTCTATGAGTCTATGAGATTTACAGATCCTAGCATGCAAATTTATCATCTTATGTGACAGGGATAAATCATGTTTGCAAATCATGCATCAAAATCATGAAATGGGCTACAAATACAATTAAAAAATAGGATAATCAAAAGTTTAACAAGTTGTGGGGAAAGCAGCCAGACAAACAGCAGCAAGGAGT
Source organism: Emys orbicularis (assembly GCF_028017835.1). Taxonomy (NCBI): domain Eukaryota; kingdom Metazoa; phylum Chordata; order Testudines; family Emydidae; genus Emys; species Emys orbicularis. The sequence continues at coordinate 75,835,277 of NC_088687.1, read as the reverse complement.
GGGATTGTGCAGACCTTGGCTGCTAGTTTTATGGGGTCCCACGGCTAGAACCCAGCATAGTGCGTGGGCCTCTCCAGCAAAGTGGCACAGGACCTGGAGATGGAAGAAAGACTGCCTGAGACAGCGTATGGACAGCTTGTCCATTGGGATGTTGTTACCTTGGAAGGCGGGGGGGAGGGGGACTATATGGTGACCTGCCTGGAGGGCCACTTCACAAGGAAACAGCTCCCCAAGTCATGGACAGAAAGGGCCACATCGTGAGCAACCGACAGAAGTGGCTGCCAGATGGGGCAAGAGTAATTCCCAGGCACAAGGAGGCTCACCTGTGATGAGTGGACCCCTTCACACTCTGCAGGAGCCTTCTTGCTCCCTGCAGTCTCTTCCTTCCAGACTTTCCCCAGCTGGGCCTTGTCAGCACTTACACCTGGCACCTTTTATACAGGAATCGCCGGATACTTCTCAGCTAAACCCATCCTGAAATCAAGGCTGGCTTAGCCCCACGCTCTCCCTCCCATGGGATAAGGCATGTTGTTACAATTCCAATGTGGAATGAAAAATGGCATCGCAGTTTCACAGAATCTTTTGAGGAATTGTCACCCCCTAGTCATCTCTATTAGCGGCTGAATAGTGTATTGCAAATAAATATATCAATACATGCACTGTGCTTGAAAAGGGTGCAACATGCACTCCCCCCCCCCACACACCAGAACTGGTGCAGAGGAGTAGTGAGGCCATGGCGCTGTCCCCTCCATACCCAGAGACTAGAGTCCCCGTGGGTGTCAGCGGAAGCAGTCCTAAGAATGCTTATGTGCCCAGTCATTGTTTCTTGTATGGACAAGCTGCTTTTATTATGTAAGGAAATGCCTGCAGAGACCGAAGGTCTTCATATTTTGGAAGATGGGGCTCTGGAGTGCAGGGAGCTGTAGGCTGCAGTCAGCAAAAGGCTCTGGTTGCTATAGTGTTAGCGTTAGGTAGTGTTTAAATAAAGTAACTCAGTTGTGAAATACATACTTCCTGTGTCTTAATGAAGGCCACACAGCTCCTTTCACCTTCATCCCTTGCACATCCCATGCCAGGAAGAGGCAGAATTCTGGCCCACTGTGTTCATCACAGTACGTACTGTGTTATGTTCTTAATTGGCAGATTAAACAAATATATTTAAAACTTCAACTAATTTTATCTGAAAGATCATTTTAAAAAAAGTGGAGCACAGATGTTAGAAGAAACGACTCTTTGATACAGCATATAAATAAAGAACATCACATTTCAAAACATCACTTGCTCACACACACACAGCAGGAGTAGTGCACAGCCATAAAAGAAACCCAGCTATTGGGATGAAAGAACAGCCGTGTCTCCCAAGAAAAGGAACAATCATCACATAAATTTTCTAAGTAAAACTAGTTGTGAGTATTAAAAAAAAATTGAAGGTCAGTTCTCTCAACCTTTGAAGTTCTGAGTGATCTGCTTCCCAGTTAACAGAGTCTTACCCTAAATCCCAATGTGGTATTATAGTAGTTAATATCAGCTGGGAAGTGATTGTAGCTGGAACTGAAGTTTGAAAACTCCTTGTCCAGCTGCGAAGCTTTTCTCCATTGAGAGTTCCCCCCTTCTCAGTTTGTTCCCATTGGCAGCTGATCACAGCCCGCATTTTTGTGAATAAGATTAAGAGGATTTGGCATTGGGAGTTCTTACTGTATGTGAGATACTGAATGAAACTAACAAATTAAAGGGTGAAGGTTCTTAAGTGTTGCTTAGCAATACATCATGTATATTGCATGGGAATGGCAATATCATCCACACAGAGCATGGCATCATTCACACAAGAAACTAGAAGTGAGTCTATGTATGAGACACACTATTCTGGTCTATTCTATCTAGCTTTTAATGCTGCGCTCATCACCGTAGCATCTGACCACCTTCATAGAATCACAGAATCATAGAATATCAGAGTTGGAAGGGACCTCAGGAGGTCATCTAATCCAACCCCCTGCTCAAAGCAGGACTAATTCCCAACTAAATCATCTCAGCCAGGGCTTTGTAAAGCCTGACCTTAAAAACCTCTAAGGAAGGAGATTCTACCACCTGCCTAGGTAACCCATTCCAGTGCTTCACCACCGTCCCAGTGAAAAAGTTTTTCCTAATATCCAACCTAAACCTCCCCCACTGCAACTTGAGACCATTACTCCTTGTTCTCTCATCTGGTACCACTGAGAACAGTCTAGATCCATCCTCTTCGGAACCCCCTTTCAGGTAGTTGAAAGCAGCTATCAAATCCCCCCTCATTCTTCTCTTCTGCAGACTAAACAATCCCAGTCCCCTCAGCCTCTCCGTAAGTCATGTGCTCCAGCCCCTTAATCATTTTTGTTGCCCTCCGCTGGACTCTTTCCAATTTTTCCACATCCTTCCTGTAGCGTGGGGACACAGTACTCCAGATGAGGCCTCACCAATGTCGAATAGAGGGGAATTATCACGGCCCTCGATCTGCTGGCAATGCCCCTACTTATACAGCCCAAAATGCCGTTAGCCTTCTTGGCAACAAGGGCACACTGTCAACTCATATCCAGCTTCTCGTCCTCTGTAACCCCTAGGTCCTTTTCTGCAGAACTGCTGCCTAGCCATTCGGTCCCTAGTCTGTAGTAATGCATGGGATTCTTCCGTCCTAAGTGCAGGATTCTGCACTTGTCCTTGTCGAACCTCATCAGATTTCTTTTGGCCCCATCCTCTAATTTGTCTAGGTCCCTCTGTATCCTATCCCTACCCTCCAGCATATCTACCACTCCTCCCAGTTTAGTGTCATCTGCAAACTTGCTGAGGGTGCAGTCCACGCCATCCTCCAGATCATTAATGAAGATATTGAACAAAATCAGCCCCAGGACCGACCCTTGGGGCACTCCACTTGATACTGGCTGCCAACTAGACATGAAGCCATTGATCACTACCCATGCATCCGACGAAGTGGGCATTCACCCACGAAAGCTTATGCTCCAATACATCTGTTAGTCTTAAAGGTGCCACAGGACTCTCTGTTGCTTTTTACTGATCACTACCTGTTAGCCCAACGATCTAGCCAGCTTTCTATCCACCTTATAGTCCATTCATCCAGCCCATACTTCTTTAACTTGCTGGCAAGAATACTGTGGGAGACCATATCAAAAGCTTTGCTAAAGTCAAGGAATAACACGTCCGCTGCTTTCCCCTCATCCACAGAGCATTAAGTAACATGACTACTCTGTGTGTATAGCGAGTCTATATATGTATTATTTCATGCTGTTAGAGTAGCTGAAATTAACTCAATGAATTAATCTCTTTGCTGCGTATCAGCATAGTGTCTTTACATGCAAATTCCATATTCAAGTTCCAAATAATGAAGCAATTGTTTTTTTAAAAATGTGTCAGTGTAACAAAAGCTATAGGCCAAACCCTTTCTCTGAGCACATGGCAGATTACAACAATGCAGGGAGAAATGTGTAAACTATTTATGTTGAATGGTATTAAAATAGTGTAGGAAAACTGGGCTCAGAAAGCTGATCTGAGCTAAAAGAAACAACAAGTACACTTTGAGGCATAAACAAATGATTTAGAATAGATACAGCCAGAACTACAAAAAACCTTCAAAAATAGTTTACCCAGTTCACACGTCAGACCTTCCACTGGCCATAAATATGCTTCAAACACTTAAAGCAGCAGACACTAAATGCATGCAATCTTCATTTAGTTCTAACTGTATATGGACACCCTGTTGCGGCACAGAAAGATTAAGCAGAGATTAGCAAATATCTTGCCCATGTGCACATGCTATTGCACATTTCTTTAGTATACTAGGTGCTATATGTACTGGCGATAACAGTATTGTAAACATTTTCATTTTGGTGCTTGTAGTGGTAAAAAAAAAAAATAACCGTGGTACACGGTCACTAGGTAAACAGAGTGAAAATACTTTTACAGTGAATATAAACAGTTTTATGGAATGTTATAGGGCAAGAGGAAGCTACAAAATGTAATGCACAAGCAGCTGTTCTGGGGCATGGCAGAAGCTATGGAGCCAGCTACTGGTAAATTGTATTTGGGCAAACAAATGGGTGGTGTGTACGTGTAACAGAATTGAACAAATTTAAAAGACGGCTCAGCACAGAAAAGGATGAGAGGGTTGATGAAATTTTCAGTTTTTTTAAACAGAAATTGTTTCATTTATGTATACAGGAACTAGGCAAATGCCTCAAAAATTGGTCATGAATATTCACTCAGATAAAATGCTTCAGCAGCATCTGCACCCTTTTTGTGTTTGCTTTCCATGAATAACCAGTTTGGTTGCAGGAAAGCCTGAGGAAACAGCAAATGTTAAGCTGAGCTGATTTTTTTGTAAACATAGTATTCACATTACAGACCTGATTCCAAGTTTAAGAGTTGCACTCGTTCAGGTATTAAGAAATACCATGTGACCTTCAATCAAAAAACTAACTTTCTAACACAATTCAACAATGAGCTCAATTAAATGCTCATAGAAAGTACTTGGCAAAAACTTTTGAACAGCAAATATTTTGGAGAACAACATAATCTCTTCATGGGCTATTTACCAGGAGAAAAAGAATTATATTAATCAAATGAATGAGTCCCTGTGAATTATTCACTCAGCTCTAATCTACGCTGTGTAGCAGACTGTCATCCTGCTGCAGCCAGGCTTTGCCTCCCACTCTGCACTGGCAGCCAGGACTTAGGATAAGTAGTTGGTCCTTTTCCTGAGGACAATGTATTGGCAGTTAATTGCCAACAGGGCCGGCTCTAGGTTTTTTGCTGCCCCAAGCAAAAAAATTTTTGGCTGCCCTCTACCCCAGCCCTGGGCTCTCCCCCTCCCAACTGCACCCTCCTGCTGCCCCAGCCCTGGGTCACTGGTAACTCGCTCCCAGGGCGGGTCATTCAGCAGGAATTTTGGATGTGCACAGAACACAGACAGGATTGGTTCCCATATGGTTACAGAACTGCAGTAAAGTGGAACAATTTTCAGCTTGTGTGATTGGAGGATATCTGGATACACATTATAAGACTGTCCTACATAAATGAGGAAAAGTTGAGGTGCCTTTATTATTCTTTTGTTCCATTCTTTGTTTCTATGGGGAATGCACTATCACGGTCTTTCTTTTAAACAAATAAAACTAAAACTTTAAACAAAAAAAACAAAAAAAGCAATGGCTGTTGAAAATAGCAATTCCAGTCCTAATAACCACTGGGAAGCATTTCTTGCTCAATTTATTCTACTTTTTCTACAGCAAGTTACAGTGGATCAGTATATTTGATTTGGGGGAAATGAAGTAACAGCTGCCCAAACTGAGCTTGAGCACTCCTGAATTTTGAGGGTGTTCAAATCTGGAAGGCAGGTGCTAGATTTCCTTTCTGAATATTAGCTATATCTGGAGAGAAAGTCAATTTCTGCTTCCATGGCTCAGAAGTGGAAATCCTCCTAAGTGCCTGGTACTGTATCTAAAGCTGCCCAGGTCCAGAGCCTCCCCTCCCTTACTTTTCATTTTAAATTCTAGTGGGATCCACATACCTCCCTTGCTAGGCTTCAGATAGAGAGGTGCACCGTCCATTTAGTCCCCCCAATTCCTTCTTTGGGGGAGAGCCCAGGGCTGAGGCGGCAGGAGGTGCAGGTGGGTGGGGGGGGGGGGGAAGAGCCCAGGGCTGGGGCGGCAGGGGGTGCGGGTGGGGGCCAGAGCTGGGGTGGCAGGGGGTGCGGGGGGGAGGGGAAGAGCCCAGGACTGGGGCAGCGGGAGGTGTGGGTGGGGGGAAGAGCCCAGGGCTGGGGGAGCAGGGGAGTGCAGGTGGGGGCCAGGGCTGGGGTGGCAGGAGGTGTGGGTTGGGGGAGAGCCCAGGGCTGGGGGAGCAGGGGAGTGCAGGTGGGGGCAGAGCTGGGGCTGCAGGGGGTGTGGGCGGGGGAGAGCCCAGGGCTGGGGCGGCAGGAGGTGCGGGTGGGGGGGGAAGAGCCCAGGGCTGGGGCGGCAGGGGGTGCGGGTGGGGGCCAGAGCTGGGGTGGCAGGGGGCGTGGGGGGGAGGGGAAGAGCCCAGGACTGGGGCAGCAGGAGGTGCGGGTGGGGGGGAAGAGCCCAGGGCTGGGGGAGCAGGGGAGTGCAGGTGGGGGCCAGGGCTGGGGTGGCAGGGGGTGCGGGGGGAAGGGGAAGAGCCCAGGACTGGGGCAGCAGGAGGTGCGGGTGGGGGGAAGAGCCCAGGGCTGGGGCAGCAGGAGGGTGCAGGTGGGGGCCAGAGCTGGGGCAGCAGGGGGTGCGGGGAGGGGGAAGAGCCCAGGGCTGGGGCAGCAGGGGAGTGCAGGTGGGGGCCAGGGCTAGGGTGGCAGGAGGTGCGGGTGGGGGGAGAGCCCAGGGCTGGGGGAGCAGGGGAGTGCAGGTGGGGGCCAGGGCTGGGGTGGCAGGAGGTACGGATGGGGGGAGAGCCCAGGGCTGGGGGAGCAGGGGAGTGCATGTGGGGGCCAGAGGTGGGGTGCGGGAGGGAGGGGAAGAGCCCAGGACTGGGGCAGCAGGAGGTGCGGGTGGGGGGAAGAGCTGGGGCAGCAGGGGGTGTGGGCGGGGGGAGCCCAGGCCGTGGGGGGGGGGCGGCAAAAAACCTAGAGCTGGCTCTGTTCCTACCATTCACAGCAAGATGCAGATTTCAGTTCCATACTCCTTTCCCACACCCCTTCCTGTTGCTAGTGGCCAAGGGAATGCTGGGAAATGTAGTTCTTTCCCTGCTCCAGGGCTGGCTCTATAGGCAGGGAGCTAACCAAGGAACTACAGCTCCCAGGGGCCCCTGTTGGTTCTTAGCTCACATGCTGGATTCTTGCGCCCCTTGCAAATCTGCCGCCCCAAGCAACTGCTTGCTTTGCTGGTGCCTAGAGCCAGCCCTGATTGCCAATTATGTTTTCATGTTGACTAATCATTGTGTACTTTTCAGTTTCACAGTTGTATTTGGGTTTATTTGTCTAAACACCTTCCCTTCCCACACACACACCTCCGCAAGGTGTTGGTATGAGTGATACACTACTACAGGTTTCGTACCATGCTCTGTGCACCACAAGCTCAGAAGGAAAATGTAGGCACTCTAGGCATTAGGTAGGCTCCGCAGGCTCTAGTCTTCAATGGGTTCCCATAAACACTCCCACATTTTGAGTTCCTCGGGCTGCCCAAAACAAATAGATACACATTCCCTACACACCATTTTCCTGCTGCACACATACAGCTGCCTGCCTGCAGATTGCTGCCCTGTATCCTCCTGCTACAACTACTGCTAGCTCCTCCCAGCTACATATCTGCACTGCTCTCAGTCTTCTAGTTCCGGCTCCCAGGGTACCTCTTATCTAACTTTGTCCCTTGCAACAAGCTCTCAGGCTACTGCTCTAGCCTGCTGCTCTTGGTCTCACACAACCTATAGCTGTCTCCTGAGCTTCATCCTTTCTTATGGTATTTCCTTTTCCTGTACTCTAGGGATTATTGAGCCTACATTGGCTCTACATGTTGAATTGAGTAACACCCCTCCACGGGGCAGGCTCGGGGGGGAGGGATAGCTCAGTGGTTTGAGCATTGGCCTGCTAAACCCAGGGTTGTGAGTTCAATCCTTGAGGGGGCCACTTAGGGATCGGGGGCAAAATCAAAATTGGTCCTGCTAGTGAAGGCAGGGGGCTGGACTCGATGACCTTTCAAGGTCCCTTCCAGTTCTAGGAGATGGGATATCTCCATTAATTGTTTTTAGCAAGAGATGTTAAGAGTAACAAGAAAGGTTTCTTCAGGTATGTTAGCAACAAGAAGAAAGTCAAGGAAAGTGTGGGCCCCTTACTGAATGTGGGAGGCAACCTAGTGACCGAGGATGTGGAAAAAGCTAATGTACTCAATGCTTTTTTTGCCTCTGTCTTCACGAACAAGGTCAGCTCCCAGACTGCTGCACTGGGCAGCACAATATGGGGAGAAGGTGACCAGCCCTATGTGGAGAAAGAAGTGGTTCGGGACTATTTAGAAAAACTGGATGTGCACAAGTCCATGGGGCCGGATGCGCTGCATCCGAGGGTGCTAAAGGAGTTGGCGGATGAGATTGCAGAGCCATTAGCCATTATTTTTGAAAACTCATGGCGATCGGGGGAGGTCCCGGATGACTGGAAAAAGGCTAATGTAGTGCCCATCTTTAAAAAAGGGAAGAAGGAGGATCCGGGGAACTACAGGCCAGTCAGCCTCACCTCAGTCCCTGGAAAAATCATGGAACAGGTCCTCAAGGAATCAATTATGAAACACTTAGAGGAGAGGAAAGTGATCAGGAACAGTCAGCATGGATTCACCAAAGGGAAGTCGTGCCTGACTAACCTAATTGCCTTCTATGATGAGATAACTGGCTCTGTGGATGAGGGGAAAGCAGTGGATGTGTTATTCCTTGACTTTAGCAAAGCTTTTGATACAGTCTCCCACAGTATTCTTGCCGCCAAGTTAAAGAAATATGGGCTGGATGAATGGACTGTAAGGTGGATAGAAAGCTGGCTAGATCGTCGGGCTCAACGGGTAGTGATCAATGGCTCCATGTCTAGTTGGCAGCCGGTTTCAAGCGGAGTGCCCCAAGGGTCGGTCCTGGGGCCGGTTTTGTTTAATATCTTTATTAATGATCTGGAGGATGGTGTGGACTGCACTCTCAGCAAGTTTGCAGATGACACTAAACTAGGAGGCGTGGTAGATACACTAGAGGGTAGGGATCGGATACAGAGGGACCTAGACAAATTAGAGGATTGGGCCAAAAAAAACCTGATGAGGTTCAACAAGGATAAGTGCAGAGTCCTGCACTTAGGACGGAAGAATCCCATGCACTGCTACAGACTAGGGACCGAATGGCTAGGTAGCAGTTCTGCAGAAAAGGACCTAGGGGTCACAGTGGACGAGAAGCTGGATATGAGTCAACAGTGTGCTCTTGTTGCCAAGAAGGCTAACGGCATTTTGGGCTGTATAAGTAGGGGCATTGCCAGCAGATCGAGGAACGTGATCGTTCCCCTTTATTCGACATTGGTGAGGCCTCATCTGGAATACTGTGTCCAATTTTGGGCCCCACACTACAAGAAGGATGTGGAAAAATTGGAAAGAGTCCAGCGGAGGGCAACAAAAATGATTAGGGGTCTGGAGCACATGACTTATGAGGAGAGGCTGAGGGAACTGGGATTGTTTAGTCTCCAGAAGAGAAGAATGAGGGGGGATTTGATAGCAGCCTTCAACTACCTGAAGGGGGGTTCCAAAGAGGATGGAGCTCGGCTGTTCTCAGTGGTGGCAGATGACAGAACAAGGAGCAATGGTCTCAAGTTGCAGTGGGGGAGGTCCAGGTTGGATATTAGGAAACACTATTTCACTAGGAGGGTGGTGAAGCACTGGAATGCGTTACCTAGGGAGGTGGTGGAGTCTCCTTCCTTGGAGGTTTTTAAGGCCCGGCTTGACAAAGCCCTGGCTGGGATGATTTAGTTGGGAATTGGTCCTGCTTTGAGCAGGGGGTTGGACTAGATGACCTCTTGAGGTCCCTTCCAACCCTGATATTCTATGATTCTATGATTCTTTCCCTCCATCTTGACAGAGCTGCAGGAAAGGAACCCAGTAATGAGTCAGCTGGTTCCTTACAATACATTCCAGGATGTTACGTTGCAACTTTGGGATGGCTCATAGCCTTTGCAGGAATGTGAGTTTAGTTGGCTATTTGGGCTACATCAGAAGGAAGGGGTATATCTGACCCAGAATAGTGGGATTCAGTGTTGCTGTGTGTGATCACTGGCAGCATTAGTCTGGAATCGCAGAGGAGAGTTGTAGATTGTGCATCTTGTGGTCTAAACCTCAGGTCCAGGTGTGGGTGGACCAGATTATTTATTCAACTGGGTATCCATTTCAACCTTGGAGTATGACAATCAGGAAAAAGGGAGGCTCCTGGTCTGAACAAAGGGCTACAGCCTCCCTTTACGGAAAAATTGCATTAATCCACTTTTCATTTATTTGGATTCTTGTTTATTTACTTAATAAAGTTGTGGCCTCTGTGCTATGAGTTAACTCTATCTTGTGAAGTGTCTTTTTGGGAATCCCCATCACAATGGGCAATAAACAAAGGCAAAAATATGGAGTCCTAGACATGCCCTCCATCATTTTCCCCCACTGTATAACAAATGAATGGTATATACTGTCCTGGGTACTGATATAATCTCACAAATTTCATGTTACACTCAACCTACAGACTGTTTTCCCCCCTAGATTCAACTTCAGACAGCTAAGTATCATCCAAATTCTAACCCCATTTGGACACTGGGCCACTCAACACAGTTGCCAAGTCAGACTAGCTATAGCATGAAGGTGGGTATGATTAGCCTACTGAAGAGACACGTAAACTGTGTCTCCTTAACTAATCGTGCATTAGGATTATTTTATTAGCTAGCAAACTTGAAATAATCAGTAAAGAACAAAATTCCTGTTCACTGTCATGCTGTGTGTCGGAGAATCAATACAGGGTACAACCAGGAACAGAACAAGTATTACATATGAAACAACTACAGCATTATACAAACAAAAACTCAATTCTACACTTTTATGTACTTAAAAAAAAAGGAAATTCAATTATATAAAAGAGACTATAACTAGCACTGAAATCATGATCTGCCTGTAATGCTAGTTATAGTCTCTTATATAATTGTATTTCTTTTTTTTTAAGTACATAAAAGTGTAGAATTGAGTTTGTGTGTGTGCGTGTGTGTATCTATCCATCTATATATAAATGAGGCTGGAGCATTTACACACTATCATTATGGTGTTTTTGCTATGGAAACAGAGCAATCTTACAAAAGACAGATTACTCAAAATAAAACCTAAAACAAAGCAAGCTATAAAATACTGCTTTGGGCCTGCTTCTGGATCTATTAAAGTCAATGGCAAAACTCCCCTTGACTTCAATGGGAGAAGAAGCAGGAATAGGCTCTTTTTATTTTTAAACAAGCCTGGGAAGGGAAACATTGAAAATATTCGGGAAGAGAAGAGGGCAAAAAGAAATGAGAAGAGCTGCATTTGATTGTTTCATAGTTAATGTCTGAAACAGTGTTGATTATGGGTTTTTTTAAGTTTTCTTTGTTTCTGGTGGTCAGATACTTTTTTAAGCAGTACTGATGTTTTAATGTTGAAAGTTTCGTCCCCCTTTTTCTTTGTGGTCATTTCTGGTTTGCTGAAGGCATGCACTTGTTCTCCATACTGAAAAATTGATTCTTATTAACATCATATGTAAAAATTTGCTATGCTTTAAAAAAAAAGTTGCCAAAAGCATTGGTGGAGAAACAGAGCATTCGTTTTCCCTGTAGCTGCTGTTGACACAATACGAGTATCAAAAATAAGAACGAAGGGCCAAATTCACTACTGGCATCAGCAATGACAACAGTTACGTCAATGACGTTGTCTCCACTTATGCCAGCCATTGAATCTGGTCCAAAGCATGTACGATATTTTACTCACAGAAATCGGTCTAGGAAATTCCAAATGATAATATGAACTCTTTCCAGCAAGGTGTTGGTTTTGTATTAACTACAGACTGAACTAAATGCTGCTAGCTTTAGTACTGTAAGTCTTGTTTATCCTAACAATTAATGAAACTGAATTAGTGAGAGAAACTAAAGAATCTGCTTCACTTAAACTAAGGAGAGGTGATAACAGCATTTACACCATTAAGGCTGGCTGCCCAGCTTTACTGAAAAATATAGTGACAGATAAAACATAAATCAACATCCTTATCATTCTGGCTTCCTTGCCTGCCAAATGGGGGTTTAGTTTATCAGCGACCTATAGGCTCACTGGCAGCCTTTACACTTACAGCTGGTCAGCAGGGTGGAACTTGGTGGAAGCTAAATGGCTGTTCTAAAATGTGTTCATGTAAACAACCCGAGGTAAAACTTCCTTGAACTGCCAGTTACCTAAGTGTGATCCATCTCACTAAACTGTACCACTTGAGAGGGGTGTATCATTGGTATCTTGAAAAGAAAACAAATAAAGAAACAACATATTCTGGTGCAGGCTGGGCTCTCTGGAAACTATTCCTCAAGACGATAAAAAGTGCTCAGAATGATATGTTGTTTTGTGGTAGAATTTGGAAGGTGGAAGAGCTGCTCATAAAGAGTCTTTGTGAGGATATGAGCATACCATGTGTTTCTTCACAGACCAGACTGTAAGAATATGTTCTTATTCCCATATACATCTTATCACAGAAATAGCTGGAATGCATGTGTGAGAAGCTGGGATCTCACTGAAGAGACAAGAAAAGGGTATATCAAAGGCATACTATCCACTTAATCATATGTTGTAATCAAACAACATTTCTTTACCTAGATCACGAATACTATTGATTACTAAATGTGTATGGATTTTAAAAGTCAAAATTATTTGTTACTAATAGTGTCACCATTGATTTATTGTATTAAGCTCCAGATGACCAATGAAAGCCAATGAAATTAATATTCACTTACACTGGAATAACCTCCCCTGCCCTCCCAACTAATTTCAGCTAGCAGCTGGCAGCCACTGGCATAGCTGCATTTGTGCAACCCCTTAGAGTAGATAATGTTGCTATTTGCACTTGTGAAACTTAACCTGGTTTCTAGCAGTAGTAAATTGCACTGGTGCAAATAGCAACTTTTAATGGTTTGCACCAGTGCAGCTATACCTGTAGTTGGACATCACTGACAACCTAGGGCAATTCCCAAACACAAACAAGTCCTCCATTTCACTTTCCTTTATAGTCAGTTCCACTTTCAGGTTCTCACTACTGGAACATTTCCATTTCAAAAATGGAAGGCATATGTTTACTTGTTCAAATACAATAACTTTAGAAATCTTTCCACACTTAGAAAAATGGAACTATTGGTCTTAGAGTCTTAATTTAAATTTGGGGGCATATACAGTGTCCCCTTACCCATTCACAAAACAATGACTAACAAAATAGGAACATAGCTACTAAATTCCATTTGCCCAACAGCCAGAGGCTTCAGTTCACATTGTTTCTTCACACTGGGTTTATAAAGCCCCAGAGCTTCTGGCCAGGACTCCACTATGAACTGCTCCAGAACCCAAGGAAACCATACAAAGAATGTGGAGACTTCCCCTTTCTATTCACAGGCCATATTGTTGCATAAGGAAATCCAAAATCTATAGACAAGACAGTGCTACATAGATCATTGCATTATAAGCCAAATCTCTCTGGATTGCATTGAAAAAAGCCCCAAAACTGTATATAACTTTTTGCTTAATAACTCTTCTTGACAAACAAACTTCTCTAAAAGTTCTCTTAAACACACAGAATCTTAAAAAACAAACAAACAAACAAAAAACACCATTCCCCAAGATGCTTGCCATAGGGTAAAACTTGCATGTTTCCAGATTACTTCAGGACACCAAAATATAAGGTAACATTGTTTTGCCCATGATAAAATCTTGTAACTATTTCTTTGAGAAGCTCTGCTGCCTCCTGGCATTTGGCTCCATGCTGTCATGGATGCATCTTTTGCTGTCCCTGTGAAAATTCACCCAAAGCTGGCCAAGCTTCCAATAAAATCAATTTGCACATGCTCAGTGGAAGACGGTTAGAGTTTAGCAGCTAAATCCTCCAGAGATTCTGTCTCCACTGAACATGCTCGAGTCCAGGGCTGAGTAGGACTTGCTCTGCCCAGCAGCTGGGGGCCACTGTGCTGCTGGGCACCACACCTTGAAAGCAAGGTGACTGCCTCACCTGTTCTCTCAATGTCCCCCCTGCTGGCAGCCAGGCAGTGCAGAGAAAGAGGAAACAGCCTGACTGGGTGAGGAATGCAGAGGGGAGGGTGAACTGAGGGGTAGGGTGTATGTGCAGAAACCGGAGTGTGGAAAGGAGCAGAATGAGGAGGGGCGGGGGTGGGGGGGTTGGAACCAGGAGAAGACTCAGGAGCCAAAGATAGATAGGAGCAAAGAAGGAGGGGTGCTGGAGGAGCAGTGGGGACAGAGACAGACTGGGGAGGAGTGGCAGGGGGAAAAGTTCTATATCATTTCAGAACCTGGAAATGAACCCAGGAGTCCTAAGTCTCTAAATTCCGCTTTGATCAGGAAATAGCTGTGAAATCAATTAGCAACATGTGTATTTCATCCCCCTTTAGAGTCAGTGGGGGATGACTAGGATAAACAGCCCACTACTGCTACCAGTTACTCCATTACCTAAAGTGGTAGAGGTCTGTTCCATGGATATGAAGGAACAAACCTTGTCACTGACTCATGTTGGCAACTAGTATGGGTCCACATAAAATTGGGGTGGGGGTCCAGTTAGCTTTTTAAACACACATACATACACTCACCCACCCAGGAAGTTACATCCCAAAAACTATGTTAAAATAACATTAAGGTTCAAAATCAAGCAATGAAATAGCTAAGAAGGGCCATAATTAAGACAGCCTACGCAATTTTGATTTGGCTCCCTTTGTGCATTATAAGCCTTTAACTACATGACTCTATACTGTTTCTTTTTCACCTGCCTCATTCAGGGTATGAGTCAGGGCTGTATAGTGAAGGAGACTGTTGTCTGTTGGAACCTTCCCTCATTTGTTGCAGACTCTGGCACGTGTAGTGAATGAGGAGGGGCCTGCAGAAGAAGAAAGGAGGTCTTGTGGCTAAGGAAATTCAATGCTGCCCTGGATAACTGGATACTAACCCTTCCTCTACAACAGAGTGAAGTATAAAGACAAATGTTGAATAACTCATTCACCAAATAAAGCAAGGGTCCTGTTGAAAAAACAGATGTTTATTATCTGCATGTTTCATTTTGAGTCATACACCCCTGCAAGAATGGCTCAAAAATTCATTAACATCACATCTCACAATCCACTCTCAAATTCCATATCAGCAATGCCCCTATTAATATTCAACTTTCTAGGTATAATGGGCCCCAACATTTGGAATTTGGGTTCTATCACATGTATGGAAATTTGTGTTCTTCATGCATCTTCAGTTGTCACCATTAAGTTAACATTTACCACATAGCAGTGTCTGGCAAATGAATGCCAAATAAGTTATCTGATATTTTTCTTTGAATAAATTTACAAGTTATTTCCCCCATTATTCAAGTAGCTCTCCTACATATTAAATTCACCAAAAGAAGAAAGGTTATTTGGGAGGATGGACACATTTCCTGATGTAGTCAAGTTTACACAATTTAGAAGGATAATATTTAACTTTCGAAGAGGCCAAAATTCTTTACACTGACACAGAAGTTATAGGGATAGATCTTGCCAAATGTAAAGTATTTTTTGAAGAATTCTATTTTTTCACAATACTAAAGCAATTATTGGATATGAAATTGAGAACTCTGGAACAGGAAGAAGAAATGATGGATTCTTTAGAGGATGAATATATTTAGAAGCAGTTTGACTGGATTCTGAAACACATGTAATATGTGGTAAAATAAGTACTTTTATGCTTCCTTGCCTTCACTGGCTCCTCTTTTTTGAGCCGAGAAATTAGTATATATAGTCCAGAACAATTCAAAGGGTTTTTTTTAAAATGTTAATTTGTCTCATTTTATAAAACAAGCAAAAGAGAACATACATAGATAAGGACACTGTATGAGAGAATAAAAATTGGGCCATGTATATATTTACAAACATTCATATCTGAAGTTATTAACACTGTATACAATGGGCACCTTTACTGTATCATTGCACATAGTATGAGAGAGACCACAAAGAGCTCAATAAATTTATTGAAGGTGGCCAATGCTCTATTTCTTAAAGGGAGTCCACAGTAAAGAGTTTCTATTTGTATAAGTGTAATGTGGATGATTATATATAAATTCCTCCTTACTCCAATCAGCTCACCTACTGCAACCATTTGCTACAGAACACTAAAGGTACTTTTTATGTGAAAATCAAGTTCTATGTTATATAATCAGTTATGGGCCGAGATTTTCCAATGATTTTACTAAGCTTCAGATGTGGCCCTTCAGTGAAGGAGCAGCAGTAGTTGTTTACAAGTGCTCTATCATTATGCACTTTGCCAGAACTTGAAATTTTCCTAACACAAAACTTATTAGCAGCTTTATTTTTAAACTGCAAAAATACTTCCATGCTTCAGTTCAAACTATGTAGTTACATTCTTTCTTTCTAGTGTGTCTATATTCATTGAACTCCATCCCAAATTATCTACATGTCTGAAACTTTTTCTGTTTTCAGGGTATGTTAAAGAAAACTCTACTAAGTGAAGGATATCTTCAAAAACAAAAGAAAAAGGAATAAGACAGTGTATGCAGATAGAACAACATCTGTAAAATGCACCAACAAACTGAAGCTTGCTATGAGCTGAGGCTGCATATGCACAGAGGAAATCTCATTTTAAAAGTTACAAAAATGACCTTGTTTTGAACCAAGCGAATGTGATTATTTCTCAACTGAACTGAAAGTTAAGATGAAGTTTGGATTACATGTTTCACTAATGCCAATGTCTCAGAACTTTCTTTGGCTCTGCATTCTCCTTTCCTATGTTTGTCAGCTGAATTTAATGTTCTCCTCTTTTTGTCTTCTGGTCTCTTTGACCTTAATATGACATTTTAGCTGGGTGATTAATTACTATTAAATGGCACTGCATTTATTAAATGGAGTCCTTGTCTACATAATAGTACAGTAACAATGCTACAATTCAGTTTGATAAGCTTAAATATACACAAGTAGATGTGGTAATATCTAATTTGTCAAGATTTCTGTGACTGGCTTTTCTGCTACACAGCTAGAGAGGAGCTGTGATTGGACAAAAAGCTCAGTATTGAGAGCTTAAATGTCCTGAGTAAATTGATCTTCTCTATCATGTAATCTTATTTCAGAGTGTGCAGGAGACAGTAAAGTTCCACACAAGCCTAAGTTGCCTAAATACAAGGCCTGAGGGTTCCTGACCACAAAAATAAAAGCTATGTGACAAGATTTGTGTGTCTGTTTTTTGGCAGACAACAGCTGACGTGCCTTGCCAGAAGCTTTCATTCTGGGATAATTGCATAAAAAGAAGGATAAATGTCAATAAAAGGATGAAAGGGTCATGGAGAAAGAAAAGATCCATCTATGGCTTAAACACCTAAGTGAAAAACAGATCATGGATTTTTAATTTACAAAACAAGACACCAGCAGCTGACATGGTTATCAGTCAGGATATTATGTCAGTTTTCTTCTCCCAACACCATTTTATTCTTCCCTGTATCTAACATATACTACCAGTACATTCAGGAACTTTATGATACGCACAGGGAGTAACCACACCCATTTCATTCACTATTTTTTCTTCACAGCACGCTGAATGCATAATATATAAAAGTCATTCTGCCTGTAGAATATTATATGCAGGAACATGCCACACTCACCAAACACACTACTAATTAACAAGCACAGAGATTGGCATGCACTGGGAGGGTGTATGGAGTTGGGGGAGTGGGCATACATTGGTATAGTTGGTCTTGATGCGATTCATCAGCAGAAAATGTGGGAGACAATTGCCATTTTAAGCATAATATAGGTTTACTGTTTTTACATTATAAATATAGAAATTTCACCATTTGAAATATAGGCATCATTTTGCAAAAATGGTTCAGTTTCTAATTTACATTAGTTTTTTTGCATTGTTGAATATGAAGCAAATTTTTTTCTAGTTACAACTGGAATTTCATAATTACAATAAAATACACTAATATACCAACATCTTTCAAGTGAAAGTATCTTAAGACTAGAGCTGGGTGAATATTTATATACACGTTAAATAATTTTTTTAAATATTGTGAAATTCAAAAAAGTTTCATAATACCTTTCAAACACAATTTGACATAATTCTCCCAAAATATAGAGATGGGCTGATCATTTACTCATCCAAGTATCAGCCCAACTGTATCATTGGGAAAATTATGTAGTAAAATGTTTCAGATACTTTATTTTTTTTAAAAAATACTGTGATTTGTCAACTACATTATTATTCAGTGAACATTATTCTATTAGCACTAAATATAGATTAGCAAGATCACATTCATTGATCAAGCACTCAAAATACTGGAATACTACAAAAATAACAATTTAAGAGTTGAGATTTAACATATACATAAATTGATCTTCTCTATCATGTAATCTTATTTCAGAGTGTGCAGGAGACAGTTGAGCTTTAAGAGGTGAAAGGAGTGGCACTAACTTCAGAAGTAAGAGACTTACAGATTTGAGCCCTGATCCTCCAAACACTTATTCACAGGCTTAAAGTGAAACACGTGAGTAGGCTTATTAAAGTCAATAGTATTCCACTGGAAGTCAATGGCATGATTAAAGTTAAACGTGCATAAGTGTTTTCATGATCGGGGCCTTGGGTTCCAATTCTGCAACTAGATCCACACAGGCAGACACTTGCACCTTTGCCTTCACTGGGGCTTTATGCAAGGCTTACCCTGTAGCATCTTGGCCTTGAGAATCATAGTATTAGAAAGATTTAAATACAGAGGATATGACTCTAAAACCAAAAAAAAATGTGAGATAAAAATATACTTCACCAGATAATTTGGTTATTGGATTATGGATCAAGTTTAAATACCACCTCCAAGCCAGTAGAATATTTATTCACTCTGATTTTTATTACTAGGAAACCAACGTAAGGATATCACTGGAGGAGAAATATATATGCTGCTAACATTTTGAAAACAATGTTAACTGCCAGACATTCTAAACTCTGGAGACATTAAAATAATCCTGCCTTGAGGGCAAACATCAGTAATAAACGGTGTCTAAATGAACCAAGAAAGAAACCATCATGATTATAGCCTAAGAGGATTATAATGGAGACTTGGGTAACAATAGTCAAATGACAAGAATGTGTACAGGGTAATTCATATTCTGATGGGATTTTGAAATTCTCATTAAGGACCTGATCCTGCAAGATGCTGAGTGCTCCCAAAAGACCCTGACCACCCTCAATGCCCATTAAAGTCAATGAGAGTGGTGAACATGGAACACCTCCCTCTAGTGCTCAGCACCTTGCAGGCTTAGGCCCTAAATGCACCTGGGGCCTATTTGAGGGACAAAACAGACTTAATTAAGAAGATATAATTTTTTATTTTGATAAATTAGAAGATGGAGACTATCGATAAGCCAGGGGCATACTGATTTCCTGGAAAGAGATCTCTGAGGAATGAAGAGAGAGCTATAAAAACTGAGACATAGACTGGGCCAAGATTCCTCAAGGAGAATCCACCTCCTCACTCCTTTGCAGAATAAAAAGCTTATTTATTTATTTATTTCATATTTTTAAAAAATGCCGTTTTCCGGATCAAAAGTGAAGGATTGGTGAAATTTCTGTTCCCATTTTGTCTCAATTGACCATAAAGAATCTACAGTATAATCTTTTCTGTGACTTTTATGAATTAGTGATTGTACATGAGACTGGGCTGTGGATATATAGAGCACAGACAGTGACTCATCCCTTACCAACACTAAACTAGGCTGCTGCTTTTGATCATTCAAAATGCAGGAACAAGTTCCTGCTGTTCAAATCACAGGACAGCTCAGTTTTGTGGTAGTTCAAAATAACTGCTTTTCTGTACACAGAAGAAAGAACCATAGACTCGTAATAGAGCAACACAGTGGTTTGCAAGAGATAACTTAATACACTTCTTTGTATCCATTTGAATTATTAAGAAAATAATTGAATGAGATTAATTGCAAAATACAATGGTAACAAACAATATGACAATGCACCAGTATAAAAGCACCTGGTATTACTTCAAACAAGTAGAGCGAAATAGAAAAAAAAGTCTTAAAAACAGGTTTTCAACAAAATACCCCTTACCCGCGCCAAAATAAAATTGTGAGGGAATTTTTTTTTCAATTTTTTGACCAGCTCTATCCACAAGTACTTCAAATACTGGTTAATTCAAACCCTGCTGACTTATAAGGGTGACGTTTTTCTGTGATTGTTGCAACACTTTTCTATAAATCAAAACACTGTACAAAGGTGGCTAAATACTATGTTAAAACAATCTCCACCAAATACAGAACAATAATAAAATATAAACTCATGGGCCGGTGGCATGCATGTGCATGCAGTGCAAGAACTCATGGCCCTCAGAGACAGAGTACAGGCTCTGGAGGCCAGAGGGGCTGAACTGGAGGAACAAAGAAAGACAAAGAAGTAAATAGAGGAAACTTTCAGGGACCTAGTGAATCGCTCCCATTCCCTGTCTGACAGCTCCTGTCCTGTTATGGAAGATGCAAGTTTCAGGGTAGGGGAGGATCAATGTGGAGCACATGGAAATGATCCCAGAATAGGGCCCTCCTTCCAGATAATGTTACAATATCCTCTCGCACTGAGTATATTCCGACAGGAACCCCAATGATTAGGAAGAGACGGGCAATAAGAGTGGGGGATTCCGTTACTAGAAATATAGATAGTTGGGTGTGTGATGATTGGGAGACTAACATGGTGAATTGCCTGCTGGGTGTGAATGTAACGGATCTCACAAAACATCTAGCTAGCCTTATAGATAGTACTGGGGGAGGAGCCGGTGGTAGTGGTACATGTAGGTACCAATGACACAGAGAAATGTAGGAGAGGTGGAGTCTGAATTTTAGCTGATAATTAAGAGATTAAGGTCCAGGACTTCCATGGTAGCATTCTGAAATGATTCCAGCTCTGTGCAGGGCCAGTAAGACAGGCAGAACTGCAAGGTCTAAATGAATGGATGAGACAATGGTGTGTGGGGGGGAAGGGCAAGGGGGGGGTTAGGTTTATCAGGAACTGGGGAACCTTTTGGGGAAGGAGTGGCCTATACAGAAGGAATGGGCTCTCCCTAAACCAAAATGAAACTAAATTGCTGGCATGCAAAATAAAAATGGCTGTAGAGGATTTTTTACATTAAGGCTGGGGGAAAACTGACAGGTAAGGAGGAGCACACGGTTCAGGCAGAGACTGCCCTCAGGAATGAATTTATTAGACCAGCAACTCTATATTCAAGGAAATAAGATAGGAAAGAAGTTGGTAAAGCTCAGGTAGGAGCTAGTAAGGAATGGTCAAATGAAATAGAATCTCATTTAAATATTAATATGAAGGCAAGCAATTGAATATTAAAGTGTACAAGTTCATATGTACAAATGCTAGAAGTCTAAATACTAATATTGGTGAACTAGAGTGCCCCGCTTTAAACGAGAATATTGATATAATAGGCATCATGGAAACTTGGTTGAATGATCATAATCAATGGCACACAGTAATACCAGGGTACAAAATATAAAGAATGACAGGAGTAAGTTACCCTGGTAAGGGAAGGTTAAAAAAAATGCATAGCCTTTAATAAGATAAAACTATTAAGTGAATAAAAGTGTACCATAGAATCCATATGGATAGAAATTTGATGCTTGAATAAAATCACTAGTGTTAAAAATATGCTACCGACTCCCTGACCAGGATGGTTACAATGCCTGTGAAAAGCTAAGGGAGGTTAGAAAGGTTACAAAAGCAGAATGCGCAATAATAAAGGGTGATTTCAACTATCTTCATATTGACTAGGTAAATGTCACCACAGAGCATGATACATAGGTAAAATTTCTAGACACCATAAATCACTGATTCTTGGAGCAGCTAGTCCTGGAACCAACAAAGGGAGAGGCAATTTTTTATTTAATTCTAAGTGGAGCACGGGATCTGGTCTAAGAGGTAACTACAGCAGAACTGCTCAATAATAGTGCTAATAAAGTAATAAATTTAACAGGCTTGCAGGGGAGATAATACCAAAAAATCCCTCTGCTGTAACATTTAACTTTAAAAAGGGGAACTACATAAAATAGAGGTTGCTTGTTAGATGGAAATTAAAAGGTCCTATTCACAAGGGTTAAATGCCTGCAAGCAGCATGGAGGTTATTTAAAAAACACCATAATAGAGGCTCAGACTAAATGTATACCTCAAATCAGAAAAGACCAAAAGAATGCCACCATGCTCAACAGCGGAGTAATGGAAGCCATTAGAGACAAAAAGGCATCCTTTAAAATTTGGAAGTCAAAACCTAGCGGGGATAATAAGAAGGAGTAGAAACTCTGTCAGGTTAAGTATAATAAGGAAGGCAAAGGAAGCATTTGAGAAGCAACATGCTAAAGATGCAAAAGCTAATAGTAAAATTTTTAAGTACATTAGAAGTACAAAGCCTGCCAAACAGGCAGTGGGGGCCAATAGATTACAAAGGTATTAAAAGAGCACTCAAGGAAGACAAGGCCATTGCAGAGAAGCTAAATGCATTCTTTGCATTGGTCTTCACTGCAGAGGTTGTGTGGGAGATACCTACATCAGAGCTATTCTTTTTGGGTGACAAATCTGAGGAACTACAGAAGCAGTTTCTCCTCCCTTGGTGTTCACACTTCAACTGCTAGCAGAGGACCTCACCCTCCCTGATTGAGCTAACCTCGTTATCTCCAGACTGATTCTTGCCAGCATATTTATACCTGCCCCTAGAAATTTCCATTACATGCATCCGACGAAGTGGGCATTCACCCACGAAAGCTTATGCTCCAATACATCTGTTAGTCTTAAAGGTGCCACAGGACTTTCTGTTGCTTAAATCTGAGGTAGTATCTCAGTCTAAGGTGTCAATAGAGAAGGTTTGAAACAAATTGAGAAACTGAACAGTAATAAGTCACCAGGACCATATGGTTTCACCCAAGAGTTCAGAAAGGACTCAAATATGAACTTTCAGAACTACAAAAGTTTTTTCTCTTAATTAATTAGCCTCTTCCAGTTGGTAGGACAACTCCCACCTTTTCATGTTCTCTGTATGTGTATTATATATATATATTTATTTGAGCATAAGCTTTTATGGGCTACAGCCCACTTCATCGGATGCATAGAGTGGAACATATAGTAAGGATATATATATATATGTTCCACTCTATGCATCCAATGAAGTGGGCTGTAGCCCATGAAAGCTTATGCTCAAATAAATTTGTTAGTCTTTAAGGTGCCACAAGTACTCCTGTTCTTTTTGTGGATACAGACTAACACGGCTGCTACTCTGAAACCTATCTGAAGTATGTAACCTATTCCTGAAATAAGCCTCAGTATCAGATGACTGGAAGGTAGCTAATGTAACATGCTCCAAAGGTGATCTTGGCTATTACAGGCCTGTAAGCCTAACTTCAGTATGGGCAAATTAGTGGAAATTATAGTAAAGAACAGAATTATAGGACATATAAATAAGCATGATTCGTTGGGGAAGAATCAAAGCGGCTTTTGTAAAGGGAAGTCATGCCTCACCAATCTATTAGGATTATTTGATGGTGCCAACAAGCATGTGGATGAGGGTGATCTAGTCAATATAGTTTACTTGGACTTTCAGAAAGCCTTTGGCAGGGTCCCTCACTAAAAGCTCTTAGGGAAACTAAATAGTTATGGGGTAACAGGAAAGGTGAAATTAGTAGGCAGCAAGTTTAATACAAACGAGGAAATACTTTTTCATACAACACATAATTAACCTGTAGAACTCATTCCCACGGGATATTGTGATGGCCAGAAGTATAACTGAGTTCAAAAAAGTAACTAGATAATTTCAGGGAGGATAAGTCCATCAATGGTTATTAGTCAAGATGGTCAAGGATGCAACACAATGCTTCGGGGAGACCCTATACCTGTAACCGCCAGTAGGGGAAGACGTGGGCAGCTCTCCAAAATTGTCCTGTTGTCTACTCTCCCACTGAAGCTTTGGTACCAGCCACTGTCACGGATGGATCATTCGTCTGACCCACTATGGCACTTCATATGGTCTTACCATGGACACATAAAAGTGCAAGTAACAAAATATCAACCCCACAAACATCAATAGGTACCAAATATGACTCGAGCTGCCCTGACTGACTCATTATTAAAACAACTCCATCTACAAATATGGACGCCTGCCCTGTGAGCACTTATGCACATGCTTAACTTCAAGCATATCAGTAGGCCCATTGTCTACTCTCATGCTTCAGCATGTCTATGAATGTATGCAGGATTGAGGCCTGCGAGTACAGTCTAACCATAGCACTAATAAACTTAACTGCCTTTTGTTGCAATCTAATGCAACCCTGGTAAGTATGTTGTCCATTTATTATGTGAACTTCTTAGGGCAGGTACCTTGACTCTATTTGTCCAAAAAAACAAACAAACCCACTTTGCTCATTTTGAGTGCTATATAAATAACAGCAAACAACTTTGTTGTACTATATATTCACACAGTGCTACTTTCAGCATACCACTTCTTAAAGAATTATATTAACTTATAATAGCTTCTGGTTTTGCAGTGTAACAGACTGAGGTCAGTGGGAAAGTGTCAGCTGCAGTATATGACTTAGCTGTCATTGAATCATGGAACTTGGCAAGGTCTTACAATGCCAGATAAACTGCATTCTATACATTTTGAAACCCTCAAAGGATATGTGGCTGGGAAAGGCTTGCAAATGCCTTATGTTGATTAATAGTCTCAAAACTGAAGTGATCATAATTTAATCTGAGCAAAAAGATGTACTTCTTTGTAGCAGTAATAAAGAAAGACAAAACCCCCAGAACCTACACAAAATACAGAAACAATTTTAAAACAAATTCATTGTCATCATGCCAGACACCAAATAAATTATTTTTCTCATTTCTTGTCTCACCACAGCTTCCTCCCACTTGGACACCCGTTAGGCATTCAGCTAAACTCAAACATAGGCCTCCTTGCCCTATCGGTAAATCTGCACTCCCCATCATGAGGGTATGCTAGACTGCATTTTTGCAGTGTAAAATGCGTGACTTTTTAAAAAAAGTATACTGTTAATAACACTTGCACAACATGTCAGTTAGAATACTACATTTATACTCAGCTTGGTTCAGCCATGGGATATGCATTATCTTGGTAAGTGCTCAACCAATATACTGTCTTAAGTTTTATTTGTTTCTGCAGCTCTGTGCAATGTGTCCTGTTTTGAAGCATAAAGAACACTTTATTTTGTGTGTATAGCAGCTGTGTATTCTTACACATCTATAACACTTTTCCAAACCCTCTGCTCTTGCATTGCTTTTCCTGTGAAATGCTTTTTTCATGGATGCAGCAGAGGAATATGTTGTAACAATGGAGTATTTAGAAAACCTTGTTTTGTTGCACTAAACCTAGTTTCTTGACTGGTGGTTGTCCTTGCCAGTTCCAGTGTATTTTTCATTGCTAAAGCTCTTTCACAGACAGACTTGGAAGTCAATTGTTTTTAAGATAACAACCTTTTCTAGACTGACCCCCCTCTGCATTGACTTACGAATCAATCAGAGAGCACTTTATTTAAAAATAAATGTGTATGGCATAATGGAATATTTATAGAATGTGTTAGAAGGTCACAGTGTTCATCAACCATATTTAAATCACAAAAAACTATTTTTTATGCTGCCTTATCTAAAGTAAGGAAATGCAATTCGTGGCATGAGAAAGACTGCTGTCTGTGGGGAAATTAACAGATATCTGCTTACCTCAGAAGAAAAATCACACTGTAAGATACAATATGGGACCCTCTTTTGGTGAAAGTCTAATAAATTCTCTCCTTCATAAAATTACTCGATACACAAGAAAACTTAAAAAAATAGTTTTAAATGGCTTTGGGGATCTATTAAGTATAGTTTTAAGCATTTATACAATCCCCAGAATGGGCACCATTATGAGGCTAAGTAAATAAATAGTTGCAGTCTCTGAGCCTATGACCACCTTGTTGGATCCCACCCTATAAAACTCCATTGCTAGGACTTTATTGATAACATCTAAACCTGTGTTTACCCTTTGGGAAATACTTCATTATCCACCCTGTTTAGTATCTCATTTTTCTACTTGTATGATCTGGAAAATTGGTTTGCCAAGCCCCCATGCTTTTCTCATTCCAATCCTTCCTTAAAATTAATTTGTGCCACAATGCCGACAAGGAGTTCTTAATTAAAAACAAATGTTGCAATTATACCCTGGATTTCTTAGTCCTTTCTGTCATCTTTGTGTCCTGTTCTCAGGGGAACTACTACTGCAGGTTCAAGCGCTTCGATTGTAAGCTCTTGGGGGCAGGAACAGTCTTTACCTTTGTGACTTGTCCAGCCCCAAGTGTATGGTCTGTTCTAAGGAATTAAGCAGTAATATTTCTGTAAAAGTTAAAAATCTTAAAGACTTCCTGTACAGGTGTATAGTTTTAGGATTTTAGCAATAGGCTCTTAAAGGCTCATATTTTAAAAGGGATCTCTTTGTTTATTCAAGTCTAAGGTAATTTGGTAGTCCAGACAGGAAAACAAATACAGCCTACTTTGTTGCTATGAATGCTGGATTTTGGTGTCCTCCTCACCCCCATCCCCTGAATCAGGTCTTTTATAACATGTTCTGTGTTGTATCTAAGAGCGCAAGGTGCTGCCCACAAAATAAGAAAACATAGCAAATCCTTTAAAGCAGGTTGCATAATCTATTGTGCCATATTTTCCTTCTGATAACTCTCACCTACACCATCTAAAAGTAGCCATTTGACTTTTAATGAGAGCCACTGTTCATGTTATCTTTACAAATTTCCTCCTTGAAAGAGCTGGTCCACTTACTGTTCAGATACCACTGTTTCTGCAGTTGAAAACAGAGGGGGTGTATTTGGCCTTGATTCAGTTCTTACATAGTGTCTGCAGAGATCTAAACACATCAAAGTGTCAGCTAGATAGAACAAGCCAGAATTTAGAATAATTTAAAGTTTGACTTCCATTTGCTTAAGAACTCTGTTTATTTTAACGTCACTAAAACTCTTTCAGCATTTGAAGACAATTGCAGCTCTGCTTTTTCTTTCTCCCCATTTCTACCCTCAATAACAGAAATCTCTAATATGTTTATTTCACATTTATCGACTTTAAATTAACTGTTCTTATTATGGAGCATTACAAGTTTAAAAGTATCTTATATGGAACAACTTGTCATTCCATATTCAGAAGGAAGTGTACCTATTTTCTTCATGACATCAGGTTGTGAAAGGCGAAATAGAAAATAAATATTTCAGAAGCCTTTGCATTAATTAAAATCAGATAGAGTTTAGCTCATACTTTGGGATAATAATAAAAAGGAAAACAATTGTACATTTTTGCTTCTGACAACAACAAACATATCCTTGAGATCCCTATAGCGTTATGCAAGGGATTTTTACTCATTGAAATACCATTTACAATATTTTAAGTTTCTGTGTTC
This sequence comes from Emys orbicularis, assembly GCF_028017835.1. Classification (NCBI taxonomy): domain Eukaryota; kingdom Metazoa; phylum Chordata; order Testudines; family Emydidae; genus Emys; species Emys orbicularis. Next base: position 75,808,057 of record NC_088687.1, on the reverse strand, counting down.
TAATCTAGAACTTTGGACATTCAAACTTACTGAGTGGCAATTTTCTTGCATCTGGATTTAAAGTCAGTCCAAGCATGCTTACAGGGAGGTCAATGGGCTGGGCTGGGCTCTAAATCTATTGTCACAATAGGGACTGTGCTAGTAGCTTTCAGTATTAGAATGTCAGGAACTGTGATGTTTTCTCCTTACACTTGCGTGGTGCCGATACTAGATGTTCTGGGGTTAAGACCCCTGTGTCCTACTTCCTAAATAGACTCCGCCTACGGAAGAGGGGGTTGGGAAAAGAGAAGAAGGATATACCCCTCAACTCCTGAAGAGTTGACTTATCAGGGACTACTGACACCTTTGAAAAGCACGGAGCATGTGCTCCTCACTACTCCAGTTCTGCCCCACCATTCCAACTTTGCAGTCTAGACCCAGAGAGACTTTCCCAGAACTTTGCAGATGGAATGGGATCATGACTGGTGTCTGTACAGGAGGCATAACAAAAGGGATCCTTGTGTCTTCTTTTCACCCTTGCACATCCACACAGGGCCATCCAACTATCTGGCCCTGATTATGAATCATTTGAATATTGTATATGATCATTATAATATTTGCACAGTTATTTTTATTTATTAAAGCAATTGTTCTACTCAGTATCAAGTTCCTACATGACACAGCTTCAGGTAGCACTCAGGAAACAAAACCAAAAACCAAAAAAATGTTTGTTCTCCCATCTCTCTACAGCTTGCAATAGCTTAGCAGCTTTAGGAAAACTGCTTATCTTTAGCCCTTCAAATAGATATACTGTATAAATGTGCAGAAATTCATGCACAAAATGTGGTGGGCATAAATCACTGTCTTCAAAATCCATTAGATAATCACTACAATCCTCAAAAAAAAAAATCAAACAATTTTTTCTCCACATTGAAAAGAAAGAAGTGCATGCATTTAACCCAAGGATGGGCTCCAGCCACAGCGTTAGTATCTGAACCTGAATCTTCGCATAATTCAGGGCAATCACATCTAGGGTTTTCATCCAGGCCCTTGGATAGTTATACACAAATCTAGATCCTTCTCCATTCAAGTTAATGATGTAGGATATGTTTAAGTATTTCTAACATTCCATCACTGTGGCGTCTAGGCATAACCAAAATTTCCAAAAGCAAACATTCAGTCTGAAAGACTTCCTCTCCCCAGTCTTGTACAAGTCCAAAAATGTGTGTATAGTTAGGTTTCTGGTTTTGTTCGTTTGTGGGTGTCGGGGGGAGCATTAACCTACAGTTTTGGGGAGTTAATGTAAAGCTTGTGTGAAAAGATGATGATATTCTGAACATGAACAAAGACCTTCTGACCAAACTGTAAGACCCATTTCTGAAAACTAGCTTTCCCTCCCTTCCCCAATAAACTTCCCTGAAAATTGCAGGTTAAAGAACTTTTAAGGCTGGAGAGGAGAAGATAACTACAAATAACTTGATCAACTTTCTGTAATTTTGGTTGTGTCCAGATACCACAATAATGGGCATTTAACACCCAGAAGAAACCACTCATACTCATCTTTGAAAAGGTATCCTTATAGGGTGGAACATTAAAGAAGCTCAGATTTGGCCTAACTCTGCACCCATTGAAGTCAAGTCAATGGAAGTTGAACCGTGACTTCAATGGCAGCAGAACTAAGCCTACAATGAGAACATAGGCACATAGCATGTATAGCCAGACATCTGACACAGGTGACTGCCCTTGAAATAGGTTACCATCTGTAACTCAGGAGAAGCCATAGGAAAGTCATATTTCCCCTCACAAACAAAAATGTTGTTACAAAGTTAGAGTTAAGATAGCTCCCATGTGTTTCCTCACAACAATATAAAGATTAAAAGCCTTTATGCCCATTTCTAGCTATATGAAAATTTTACAAGCATTTCTAAGGATCTCTCTCAGGAAACAATGGCATTTTTGCATATTAATAGCTGATTCAGCCTGGCTTGCTATAGTAACAGCTTTTGCCAATGTGAGGTTAGGTTCAATTAACAGTCTTACAAATATTCAGCATGTCTTTATCTGGTGGGGTATTAAAAAACACATTGTGCTTCAGTGCCTAAGAAATGTACCCAAACAGATCACTTACGTGTATCAAGTCATGCCTGCCTGGTAAAATAATCACAAGCAGATAATTCTCAGCAACTTTCATCCACATTTTTAAAGCAATTACTGAATCTCCAAAGAAAGGAGTAAAACCACCAAGTAGACAATATCTTCTTTACTAGTTTGTGGTGGGTTTTTTTCTTTTTTGCCATTCTTTCTTCAGAATTTCCTCAGGTCTTCCTCCGTGTATCTAGCCTCCATTTTCTTATTCTTCCATGCAATTTGCTACATTGTATTCAGTCAAACCAATCTCACCTCATTGATTCTTCCATTCTTTTTACTTTCTTTGTTTTATTTTCCCTGTTTATATGCCTCTCTCTCCTCTTACCCAGACCTCCACCTTTTGTCTATTTTCTCTTTTCCTCTGTCTGTCAGAAACACCTATAATACTATAAGTAAATGTTAGAGATTTTAAAAATAGATTTTTAAATGCTGCAAGAGGCAGATCTGGAAGATTGACATTTTGACCCCTATTTCACTGCCAGATGAGCTACTGGGTGTTCTGGATAGATTGGTTCTCCTTTTTCTGTCAAAGTAGATCATTACTTATTCTCATCAGTCTTTCAGACAAGTGGGCAAATCTGAAGTTGTTTTGACTCAGACGTGGACATTTTTTCTCTGTTTTTGTTCATAAGTGAGTTTAGGTACTATAGAAGGTGCCTAAAAGATTTAAATATTTATCCACAAATCAGATAAGTTAGCAAAAATGAAAGTTTCCCTACACTGCTCCATTAAACTGCTTCAGTTCAGACCTAAAGGATTCTGAAAATAAAGGTAATCCCTTTTCTATCATCTTCATTCAGCCAAGCCTTCCTCATCAGGTGCCAACTTTGAGATGAGACTTTGTAGTATGGATAGCATCTAGTAGGAAATTGACACTAACATCTTATTTCATGTAGGTTGTAACATTAGTCACTGAAGTCAGTGGGACCAACTAGAGCTGGTCAGAAAAATATTTTATGTTGCATGAACAAATGTCAAAGTTTTTCAGATTTTGCGGGGTGGGAGGGGGTCCAGTGAAAATCCACAAACCATATTTTTTTCCCAGTTAACTGAAAGGTTGGGGACTCGGGGGGGGGGGGGGGTTCAATGAAAACTGCCTGAAATTTAGATGAAAATTCTCACAAAAAATATTTGATCAAGAAGCCATAAATAAAATGTATTTTATCAAAAATATTTTGATGAAAAATTTATTGACCAGCTCTAATACTGACTTTTAAATACTTGACACATTATAGCAGCTCAAGGACTAATTAGCAGGCACCTCTCAGAAGGTATGTCACAGATGGGAGGTAGGCATATTGATGTCAGAAGCTTAGAAATGCAATGAGGCAAAAAAGGCATAAGCCAGATAGAACTGACACAAACAGAAACTCTAAGGTCATGCATTTTTATTCTATGACTTTTCTCTTGTCACTTGGGCTTTGGCCTACCTAGTCTTAGATTTAGGTATGTTTTGTACCAGCTATCTTTGCTTTAATGTGATTCTCTCTGGCTTGTCTAATAATTTTTAAAATCAAATTAGTGATCGTAGGGTGGTGTTGGGGAATTCAGTGGTCATTCTTCAAAGGAAGCAAAGAAAGCAAGGACAGAGACAAGGAAAAATGAGCTTCTAACTTAAGTTGAGATGCAGAAGTATGCGGGAGGGTATCTGAGCTAGGTTACTAGGTCAGAAGCACAGAACACGGAAACTGTCCATCCTCAAGAGGTGTTGGCAAGACACTGCTTGTAGCTGGTATTACAAATAGGCAAAGTCCGGTGACCATTACATGTGAGAGACTGGGGTAAAGTCACCAACCAGTCAACAGATGGTAATACTGAAATTTAGTCGCTTCCGACAAAGTTAAATTCAAACCAATGACCTAGAGGTGAAAGAGACTATCAAATTAGCTAATCTCTTTAAATATCCAGTTATGTGTTCCTTAATTATTGCTTTAAACTACTGTAGTTGATATGCATACCCCAAGCATATCACCCTAGCAGATCCTCCGTTCTGCCTATGTCTGTATTTTTAACTTATATTATCTTTATTTCTGAGTTTCAGATTAGCTTTACAGTCAAGCTTTAGCTAAAGGGCTTTTTGTCTTTGCTCAGCACTATTGATAAACACTAAGTTACGTGTAACTCACAGGAAAATACATGGAAACACTGAAAGGATGCTTAAAAGATCAAGAGAGATTATATTATAAAATAATATTTATACTTTTCACATACACCAACATAGCCAGAAAATGATTACAATCATGTTTCAGGTTTCATAGTAAGCCCTTTTTTGGCAGAAATGAAATATTACAGGCCTAAGAACTAGGTGGCTGCTGAAAGACTACCAACCTATGTTGGTTTTGTAAGGTCTTCCCTCCTCCCTGCTCCAGATGAGTGCTATCAAAAACATGGTAAGACCTTAATATTTAGCTGTAAAACTCAAGGGAGAACATATTCACATGAAGTGATTATCTCTTATGTTTCTGGACATTCTAAAGATACATTACATTCTCCTAATAATACTTGCCTTCTTTTTGATATGATGTTTTGGAAGAACAGCTTGCACTTATAATCAGTACAATTTATCACCTATCCCCAAAGTACCCTGCCGTTGAAATGCCTGACATATATATTAGGTGTTGTGGATTTAGCAAAAATTGAATTATAAATTGCCTTGCCAGCTTTTGCCTCTGGAAATAATGAAAAAGTAAGCTAAAGAAATGTTCGCCTGAAGGATTTATTTTTAAGTGGCTATAGAGAAAGAAACAACAACAAACACAGATTGATCAGATTTTATCATTCCAAGCACAGAGTGACTTAGTCTCAAGGGTTAGATTTTTTCCCTCTTTTAAAAAGAAAAACTGAACTGGGAGCACTTGAATGTACTTGAAAATAACTCAATTAAGAAAGAAAAAGAAAGAACAAAGTAAATTTATACTCAGTATGTCCAGCTGAAGAATTTCAAGGTCTAGTGTCCAAATGAAGTCAAACTAAATGTCATCCAAAATACTCTCTCTTTTCTGCTCCATTAAGTGCCATCTTTTATTCTTTTTAACAGTATTCAACTCCCAGCAATAAAGGAGCTTTTATTAAGTTATATAAACATATATAGTCAAGAAGAATCCATTACAAACAAGTATTCCAAGATCAAATGAATAGAATTAACCCAAATATTGATTAAATACTCCAAATACAAGAAGGTTTAGTCATACCAATTTTAGGCTAATGTTCTGTACATATTGTATCTCATAACCTACATATTTGTATCACTGGAAAGCAACTTTTGTCATTTCCATTGTCCTGAAGAAAAGAAGCAGCTTTTGAAATTTCATTTACAGTTATTTAAATTAACCTTGAGATTAAAAAAAAAAAAAAAACTACAGGGAAACTCCGTATTTAAGAGGGTCTGAAATAATACTTCATAGTTAAATTTGGAAATCTGGAGTGACACTCCAGCTTAACTTGTGTCATTATGATGTTGGGTTTATCTTTATTAGATTTTTTTTTCTTTTTTTTTTTGCTTCAACAAGATAAGTCTGGAGGATCAGCCAGAGCGCTGGATTTCTTTGCTTGTGTATGTCTGATTTAAATCCACAACATTATGGATGTTTGTTGTTGTGTGGTGGGGGGGGGGGGGGGGTTTCAGGTAGAAAGGATTCATAGGGGAGTATAAAATCATATTGAAGCTGAGCAAATAAGTGTAAAGTAACTATCATCATGTTGCCTCTTTTTCTGTATATTGAATGTTTATGAATGATCATGTACTCCTCAGATATATTTGTTATTTGAAATTATTGACAAATCTTGTTCTAATTTCATTTCTGTTTGAAATTCAAGTATTGTTGCTTGGGACTGGTTACATAAGTCATGTGACATTTTTTCTGCTCCCTGACTGGATGAGTGTTAATGCATAATGTTAATAGAAAATGAACACAAGGGGTGACAAACAGGGTCAAAATAAATGTGTTCCAAAATCTGAATGAGTAATTATGGTCAACATTTGCAATACTCATTCAGATCATGCACTATTCTTTAGGTAGTGCTGTATGGAAGAGTACTTATGTTAGGCGCACAAGAAGCATTAGCAACAACAGCACTTAAAGCAATAACATCTGAGGGTGGTGGTCCTAGATTTTTCAGTGAAAAAGTAGGAAGTCAAGTGTGTACAACATCTTGACTGAATCACACAGTAAGATTAACAGAAGTGTAAAAAGGAAACTAGACACTAACATGAAGGTCAGTAAGTACGACTTGCTATATAAGACAGTGCAGAAAGGAAAAGAGAGGCATAAAAGGCAGCAGCACCCAAGCCTACAATAGGGCCATCATTTGATATTCAGAACTTGGGGGGTACAAATCTTTCTCCCTTCCAGAGTTAGAAATAGTAAAAGGAAATGGAACCCTCTTGACCTGCTCCAATGCAGGGGATGGCTATGTAGCAAGGAGAGGAGAGACCAGTGCCACTAATATCTGCTTTTGCTTTTACAGAGTAGGCTTCCAGTGCTTGCCACCTTATTTTCTTTCTTTCATGGCCACCTTTTAGACTAGGTCAACATTGTGGATGTTTGTTGTTGTGTGGTTGGGTGTGTTTTCAGTTAGAAAGGATTCATATGGGAGTATAAAAATCTTACTGAAGCTGAGCAAATAACTGTAAAGTAAGTACCATCCAGAGGTTGCCTCTTTTTCTATATACTGAATGTTTATGAATGATCATGAACACTTTGGGTGCCTGAACTTGGAGAGGTCAGAAATGTAAGTGAGAGGTCACAAGGTACTTGTGTTACCCAAACACAAAGAATACTTACAAGTTAGTGGAACACACTGAAGAAACATGGCCAGTTGTCATTTTATAACTGCAAAACATCCTGAAGATTAACCTGTTGGTGGCCCTCCATGACACCTGTTCTAAAATTAAAACAATCAATTTGTAAACTCCTAGAGGATAATAGGATTATAAGGAATAGCCAGCATGGAATTGTCAAGAACAAACCATGCCAAACCAACCTTTGAAAGAGTTATTGGCCTAGTGGATTGGGGGGAAAGCAGCAGATATGATATATCTTGATTTTAGTAAGGCTTTTGACACAGTACCACATGACATTCTCATAAGCAAACTAGGGAAATTTAAACTGGTTTAGATGAAATTACTATAAGGTTGGTGCACAACTGGTTGAAAGACTCCAAGAGTTGTTATCAATTGTTTGCTGTCAAACTGTGAGGCTGTATCTAACGCGGTCCCACAGGGGTTCAGTCCTGGGTCTGGTACTATTCAATAATTTCATTTATGCTGTGGATAATGGAGGGGAGAATAAGTTTATAAAATTTGCTGATGACACCAAGCTGGAAGGGGTTGCAAACACTTTAAGGTCAGGATTAGAATTCAAAACTACCTTGACAAATTGGAGAATTGTTCTGAAATCAACAAGATGAAATTTAAAAGACAGGTACAAAGTACTTCACTTAGGAAGGAAAAGTGAAATGCAAAACTACAAAATAGGGAATAACTGACTAGGTGGTAGTACTTCTGCAAAGGGTCGGGGGGTAAGAGTGGATCACAAATTGAATTTGAGTCAACAATGAGATGTATTTGTGAAAAGGGCTAATATCATTCTGGGGTGTATTAACATGAGTGTGGTATGTAAGATACAGGAGGTAATTGTGCCACTCTACTCATCACTGATAAAGCCTCAGCTAGAGAATTGTGACCAATTGTGGGCATACTTTAGGAAAGACATGGACAAATTGGGGAGAGTCCAGAGGAGAGCAACAAAAATGATAAAAGGTTTAGAAAACATGACCTATGAGGAAAGGTTAAAAAAAAGTTTGTCTTGAGAAAAAAACAACTGAGGAGAGACATGATAACAGTCTTCAAATGTGTTACCTGGCTCTGTGTGGCTACCCGGAAGCGGCAACATGTCCCTGCTGCTTCTAGGTGGAGGAATGGCCCTGGGGGCACCCAAGCACTGCGCCGTGCCCCACCCTGAGCACTGGCGGGAGTGGCGCCTGCGGGCGGAGGCAGCGCACACAGCCACCTGGCCGTGCCTCCACCTCTGAGCAGCAGGGACATGTGGCCGCTTGTGGGGAGCTGCCCAAGGTGAGCGCCACCCGGATCCAGCACCCAAAACCCCTCCCATGCCCCGACCCCCTGCCCCAAGCCCCCTCCCGCAACCAAACTCCCTCCCTCTAATGGGAAGTATAACTCTTAGTTAATCAAAATTTTTGACTAACCGGCACCCCCCCGCATTCTCCCAACATGCCTTTTGCTGTATAAGGGTAGTTAAGCACTGGAATAGACTTCCAAATAGAATCCCTATCATTGGAGGTTTTTTAAGAACAGTTTGGACAAACACCTATCAGGGTGGATCTAGGTTTACTTGGTCCTGCCTCAGCACAGGGTGCTGGACTTGATGACTTTGAGGTCCCTTCTAGCCCTACATTTCTATGATTATATGTGGACGCTAGGTCAAAATATTTGTTAGAGCTAATCATGGACCTGTTACAGCCCTCCTTAATGCTCATTAATTAAGAGCACTTGTGCAAGTGCTCTGTAAGCCCACGAAAACTTATGCTCAAATAAATTTGTTTGTCTCTAAGGTGCCACAAGTACTCCTGTTCTTTTTGCTGTATTGTTCTGTGGCTGACAGATACTTTTTGAAGTAATGTTCCTCTTTTGGGGATAGCTACGCAATCAGGGGCATGAATGCCACACATGGTTCCTTCATGTAAATGATAGAAATGGTCTAATAAATTAACAGCTGTATTGGAATAAAAGTACATTTACTTTGATTTTCACTGTTAATTTTTCTGCATGGAGCAGAAGCACCATTAAAGTGCATCGATTCTGTTACTCTGCTCATCTGAATGGAATGTTATCATGTACATGGTGTGTACAGAGCCTAGAAGATGCATTACACATGGATGTCCAGGGAGCAGCCAAGAGGTTAAAAGAGTAATATTCTTGTAATCCTAACTTGTAAAATTGTTATCAATGATACAATGCTGCAACTCTCACAGTCCCAACACTTTTACTAATAAGCCCCTTGGACTTTGAATGCTCTTCCACACAATCCACCTTACCCTTTAACATTGTAACAGATAGGCGAATGAACCATGGTGAGATGCGAAAACAAAATCATCATATGCCACTTATGAAAACCACTTTTCCTTGCTCTTGTGGTCTAGAACTCTGGCTTCTTTGCTGTGCCCATGGCTCCATGCTGAAGACTCAGAATCAAAGCTGTTGTTTAGTAAGAAGAGGTGCCAACCTAGATTAGGATTAGTACTGGTGGAGTAAACTGAAGAAACATAGATCCATTCTTCCCATTCACTGTGAATAGGCTACCATGGCTGCAGACAAAAGAAGTAGGTGGCTTCTTGAAAGACACCCACCTTCCTCCCTCCTTGAGGATAGACCCTAATGTCAACAGTCAATATGTACAGGACTTCAGGCTCAGCAGCCTACCAGCCCATTTTTTTCTCATCTTCTACTGTTGCACTCATCTTATACTCAAATGGCACCAGTGGATGCACCTGTTCCACCATCAAGCATGGTGATGAAAACAGGGCTATGGGTGGGGTGAGAATAGCAAGAAAGAAATATGGATAACAAAGGAGTAGAGAGTGGCAATTATCTTAGGACTTGTCCAACACAAGGGATATTCACCCATCAATCTGTCCTGAAGGTAACACCAGCGAAAGCTAATTTGGAAGCTACTGACTTTTTGTCTGCATATTATGGTTTTGTCTTCACTGAATATCCATGTACATAGAGTAAGTTATATATTTATTTCAGTGCCTTTTTAAAATCTTTATTTATATATATATATATATATAGTGACAAAGTTCCTCCTCTATCTTGGTGGGTCCTGCACTTATTGGCGGATTTTCTTGCCTCAGAGATTCACCATGTGGGTTGGGGAACAGCCCAGAGACCTTCCCCTCTGGAAGAACCCACAGTCCAGGTCAATTGGGAGGTTTGGGGGGAACCCGGGCCCGCCCTCTACTCCGGGTTCCAGCCCAGGGCCCTGTGGACTGCAGCTGTCTATAGTGCCTCCTGTAACAGCTGTATGACAGCTACAACTCCCTGGGCTACTTCCCCATGGCCTCCTCCAAACACCTTCCTTACACCTGGTCTACACTACGAGTTTAGGTCGACTTTAGCAGCGTTAAATCGAATTAAGCCTGGACACGTTCACATGACGAAGCCCTTTCTTTCGACTTAAAGGGCCCTTTAAACCGGTTTCTTTACTCCACCTCTGACGAGGGGATTAGCGATAAAATCGGCCTTAGCGGGTCGGAATTGGGGTAGTGTGGACGGAATTCGACGTTATTGGCCTCCGGGAGCTATCCCACAGTGCTTCATTGTGACTGCTCTGGACAGCATTCTCAACTCAGATGCACTGACCAGGTAGACAGGAAAAGCCCTGCGAATGTTTGAATTTCATTTCCTGTTTGCTCAGCGTGGAGAGCACAGGTGACTACGCAGAGCTCATCAGCACAGGTAACCGTGATGGAGTCCCAGGATCGCAAAAGAGCTCCATCATGGACCGAACGGGAGGTACGGGATCTGCTCGCCATATGGGGAGATGAATCAGTGCTAGCTGAACTCCGTAGCAGTAAACAAAATGGCAAAATATTAGAAAAGGTCTCCAAGGCCATGAAGGACAGAGGCCATAACAGGGACGCACAGCAGTGCCGCGTGAAAATTAAGGAGCTACGGCAAGCCTACCACAAAGCCAGAGAGGCAAACGGAAGGTCCGGGGCAGAGCCGCAAACATGCCACTTCTACGAGGAGCTGCATGCCATTCTAGGGGGTGCAGCCACCACTACCCCAACCGTGTGCTATGAGTCCCTCACTGGAGAAACACACAGGGAAGCGGGTTCAGGGTATGAGGAAGAGGAGGATGGAGATAATGTAGATAGCTCACAGCAGCAAGGAAGAGGAGAAACCGGTTTCCCCAACAGCCAGGATATGTTTATCACCCTGGACCTGGAACCAGTAACCCCCGAACTCACCCAAGGCGTGCTCCCAGACCCTGAGGGCACACAGGGGACCTCTGGTGAGTGTACCTTTGTAAATATTACACATGGTTTAAAAGCAAGCGTGTTTAATGATTAATTTGCCCTGGCAATCGCGGCCAGTACAGCTACTGGAAAAGTCTGTTAATGTGTATGGGGATGGAGCGGAAATCCTCCAGGGACATCTCCAGAAAACTCTCCTTCATGTACTCCCAAAGCCTTTGCAAAAGGTTTCTGGGGAGGGGTGCCTTATCCCGTCCGCCGTGGTAGGACACTTTACCACGCCAGGCCAGTAGCACGTAGTCTGGAATCATTGCATAACAAAGCATGGCAGCGTATGGTCCCGGTGTTTGCTGGCATGCAGACAACATCCATTCCTTATCGCTCTTTGTTATCCTCAGGAGAGTGATATCATTCACGGTCACCTGGTTGAAATGGGGCGATTTTATTAAGGGGACATTCAGAGGTGCACCTTCCTGCTCTGCTGAACAGAAATATTCCCCGCTGTTAGCCACGCGGTGGGGGGGGGAGGGGTGAAGTGATCATCCCAGAGAATTGGGTGTGGGGGGGGGAGGGGAGTTAGTTGGGTTTGTGCTGCATGTTAACCCGGAAACCGCAGCCCCTCCTTTTACATTGCAAACCCATTTTAAATGGCCAACCCAACGGGTGCTTGGTATTGGAAATGAAAGCGCTACTGTTTGAAACCATTCCCACATGTTAAGAAGGTTAAAAAAGCCAAAAGACTGTGTCTTACCATGGCTGCCTGCAAGCCGAAATCTGTTGCCTGGCACTGCTTGAGTGATCTCTCACACCAAACCGGCAGGCCCTCAATATAAGAGGAAAAATGCGACCTTGTAACGAAAGCACATGTGCTGTGTAATGTGAACAGCAAAATTTAACGTGAAAGAGTGTACCCATTGTTCTCTAAAATGTGTCTTTTTTAACCACCTCTCCCTTCTCCTCCACCAGCTGCAAATGTTTCTCCTTCACAGAGGCTAGTTAAGATTAGAAGGAGAAAACGGAGGACGCGGGATGATATGTTCACGGAGCTCCAGATGTCCTCCCACGCTGAGAGAGCACAGCAGAATGCGTGGAGGCAGTCAATGTCAGACTACAGAAAAGCACAGTATGAGCGAGAGGAGAGATGGCGGGCTGAATCGCAGGATGAACAGAGCAAGTGGCGGGCTGAAGATGATAGGTGGCGTCAGCTTGCAGACAGAAGGCAAGAGTCGATGCTCCGGCTGCTGGAGCATCAAACTGATATGCTCCAGCGTATGGTTGAGCTGCAGGAAAGGCAGCAGGAGCAGAGACCGCCGCTACAGCCCCTGTGTAACCAATAGCCCTCCTCCCCAAGTTCCATAGCCTCCTCACCCAGACGCCCAAGAACACGGTGGGGGGGCCTCCGGCCACCCTGTCACTCCACCCCAGATGATTGCCTGAGCATCAGAAGGCTGGCCTTCAATAAGAGTTAAAGTTTTAAACTGCAGTGTGTCCTTTTCCTTCCCTCCTCCCCCCACCCATCCCGGGCTACCTTGGCAATTATCCCCTTAGTTGTGTGATGAATTAATAAAGAATGCATGAATGTGAAGTAACAATGACTTTATTGCCTCTGCAAGTGGTGCTCGAAGGGGGGAGGGGAGGGTGGGGTGGTTGGTTTACAGGGAAGTAGAGTGAACCGGGTGGCGGGGGGGCGGAGGGTTCATCAAGGAGAAACAAAGAGAAGTTTCACACCATAGCCTGGCCAGTCACAAAACTCGTTTTCAAAGCTTCTCTGATGTGCACCGCGCCCTGCTGTGCTCTTCTAACCGCCCTGGTGTCTGGCTGCGCGTAATCAGCAGCCAGGCGATTTGCCTCAACCTCCCACCCCACCATAAATGTCTCCCCCTTATTCTCACAGATATTGTGGAGCGCACAGCAAGCAGCAACAACAATGGGGATATTCTTTTCGCTGAGGTCTGAGTGAGTCAGTAAGCTGCGCCAGCGTGCTTTTAAACGTCCAAATGCACATTCCACCACCATTCGGCACTTGCTCAGCCTGTAGTTGAACAGGTCCAGGCTGCCTGTGTACGGCTTCATGAGCCATGGCATTAAGGGGTAGGCTGGGTCCCCAAGGATCACGATAAGCATTTCAACATCCCCAACGGTTATTTTCTGGTCCGGGAAGAAAGTCCCTTCCTCCAGCTTTCGAAACAGAGCAGAGTGCCTGAAGATGCGAGCATCATGTACCTTTCCCAGCCATCCCACGTTGATGTTGGTGAAATGTCCCTTGTGATCCACCAGGGCTTGCAGCAGCATTGAAAAGTACCCCTTGCGGTTTATGTACTCGGTGGCTTGGTGCTCTGGTGACAAGATAGGGATATGGGTTCCGTCTATGGCCCCACCACAGTTTGGGAATCCCATTGCAGCAAAGCCATCCACTATGGCCTGCACGTTTCCCAGAGTCACTACCCTTGATATCACCAGGTCTTTCATTGCCCTGGCAACTTGGATCACAGCAGCCCCCACAGTAGATTTGCCCACTCCAAATTGATTCCCGACTGACCGGTAGCTCTCTGGCGTTGCAAGCTTCCACAGGGCTATCACCACTCGCTTCTCAACTGTGAGGGCTGCTCTCATCCTGGTATTCTGGCGCTTCAGGGCAGGGGAAAGCAAGTCACAAAGTTCCATGAAAGTGCCCTTACGCATGCGAAAGTTTCGCAGCCACTGGGAATCGTCCCACACCTGCAGCACGATGCGGTCCCACCAGTCTGTGCTTGTTTCCCGGGCCCAGAATCGGCGTTCCACGGCATGAACCTGCCCCAGTAACACCATGATTTCCACATTGCTGGGGCCTGTGCCTTGTGAGAGGTCTATGTCCATGTCAATTTCCTCATCACTCTCGTTGCTGCGCTGCAATCGCCTCCTCAGCTGGTCCTGGTTTTGCTTTGGCATGTCCTGGCTCTGCATATACTCCAGGACAATGCGCGTGGTGTTCATAGTGCTCATAATTGCCACGGTGATCTGAGCGGGCTCCATGATCCCAGTGCAAGCTATGGCGTCTGGTCTGAAAAAAGGCGCGAAACTAGTATCTGACGGACCGGGGGAGGGAGGGAGGGGGGAGTGACGACATGGCGTACAGGTACAGGGAATTAAAATCAACAAAGGTGGCTGTGCATCAGGGAGAAACACAAACAACTGTCACACAGAATGGCCCCCCCCAAAGATTGAACTCAAAACCCTCGGTTTAGCAGGCTGTTGATTTCACGGAGGGAGGGGGAAGCAAATGAATACAGAACAAATCTATTTTTTACATCTTAAGCTGGCAGACGATGGTGCAGCATGACTGATAGCCCTCGGCATCTTCTGGGTGCTTGGCAGAAAATACTGGGCACTTGGCAGAAAATAGCATACTACGACTGATCGCCATCATCATCAAGACAGTTTGATAGGACTGAGCATGTCTGCCCAGGTGCCCATGATTGACAGCCACTGCAGTACGATGACGACGGATACCAGTCGTAGTATACCATCTTCTACCAAAAGGCAAGGGGCTGCTGCTGTGTGCAATGCAGCCCCACGTCTGCCAGCACCCAGATCGCCGATGAAGGCTACCAGTCATACTGCACCGTCTACTGCCAAAAGGCAATTAGCTGCTGCTGTGTAGCAATGCAGTACCACGTCTGCCGGCACCCAGATGACATATGGTGACGGTGAGCGGAGCTGAGCGGGCTCCATGCTTGCCGTGGTATGATGTCTGCACAGGTAACCCAGGTAAAAAGGCGCGAATCTATTGTCTGCTGTTGCTCTGACGGAGGGGAAGGGGCCTGACGACATGTACCCAGAACCCCCCGCGACACTGTTTTGCATCATTCAGGCATTGGGATCTCAATCCAGAATTCCAATGGGCGGCGGAGACTGCGGGAACTGTGGGATAGCTACCCATAGTGCAATGCTCCGGAAGTCGACACTAGCCTCGGTACTGTGGACGTGGTCCGCCGACTAGAGCACTTAGAGCATTTTATGTGGGGACACACACAATCGGCTGTATACAACCGATTTCTATAAAACCGGCTTCTATAAATTCGACCTAATTTCGTAGTGTAGACACACCCTTAGTCTCACCATAGGACCTTCCTCCTGGTGTCTGATAATGCTTGTGCTCCTCAGTCCTCCAGCAGCACACCCTCTCACTCTCAGCTCCTTGCGCCTCTTGCTCCCAGCTCCTCACACTCACACCACAAACTGAAGTGAGTTCCTTTTTAAAGCCCAGGTGCCCTGATTAGCCTGCCTTAATTGATTCTAGCAGCTTCTTCTTAATTGGCTCCAGGTGTCCTAATTAGCCTGCCTGCCTTAACTGGTTCTAGCAGGTTCCTGATTACTCTAGTGGAGCCCCTGCTCTGGTCACTCAGGGAACAGAAAACTACTCATCCAGTGACCAGTATATTTGCCCTCTACCAGACTCCTGTACCCCACTGGTCTGGGTCTGTCACAATATATATATTGTGTGTGTGAGATGAATATAATATAAAATGAATATATAATGTTCATTATGTTGAGCATATATATTAGCTGGACTAGGCCCTAGCCTCTCTTTTGTATGTGCAGCAGACACCTGAAAAATCTGCACTTCCATTTTTCACCAGCAAAAATAATTCACTGGCATAAATCGGAGCATTAGCACAGGCACCTGCAATCCAGCAGCAAGAGGCACAAATACCCTGAACTGTAGGCATAATTCAATAGGGAGTTAAAAAGTATGGACAGAATTTTGTGGATGAAAAATTGCACCTACTATATGAAGGCTGGCCAGGTGAAAATGCATCCAAAAATACACAGTTACTAGAGATAACTAAAGCTACACTTATGCAACTGTGGTATGTTTATTTTTTTTCTACTGGTAGATTTACAGTTTTCACAAAAGTGTGTAATGAATCTATCAAGTCAGTAGTTTTATAGCATCTTCTTGAATGCAGTGCATGTCAATGTTGTTATGCTTTTTTGATGCAGCACTAGAATAAAAAGCATCAGATATTCAAGATTGCTTTCCACCCAGAATAATTGTATGTACAGTTTTAGTACAGGAAGTGTACTACCTGATAAGAATTCAGTGATTTGTTGATTCTCAATCTTTACAGATGACTCATAAACTGCAGAAATTCATTAGTGTGCTGGGAGGATAAAATGCATCTATGAAATAGGGAAGATTTGTCCCAATGTTACAGATGGGGAACCGAGACCTAAGGTAGATTAAAGGACTTGCCCAAAGTCACAGAGGAAGTCCAGAGTGACCACCCATCCCAAATTGGGTGGGACAGTCCCAAAATGCAGAGTTCAAGTCCTGGTCCTGGACTGAATGACTCCAGGACAGCATTTGTCCCAATGCCACTCCATGCCTGCCCAAGGCTCAGGGGTTTTGCCAGCCTCTTCCCGGTGGGGAGGGGCTGAGGTGGGCCTTAGCCCCTCTTCGCCACAAGGGCCCACTCCCTGCTTCTCCCCCTCCCTTCCCCCCCCCCTCCCGAGGCCCTGTTCTGGGCCAGAAGCTGGAGCCAGGCTGTACTAAGAGCTTCTCAGGGAGTCCGGGTCACTGTGGAAAGCCCTGGACCCTCCACCTGCATGCCCCAGGGGGCAGGAACATGGGCTGCTCTCGGACCCTCCTGGCCCCCCGCCCAGGGCAGGTGGAGGGTCTTGGGCTCCCCACAATGGCCTGGGCTTCCTGGGCAGCTCTTACCATGGCCCAGCTCCAGCTTCCAGCCTGGCCAGGGGTGGGGCCTAAGGGGTAAGAATAGGAGCCAGGGTGGGGCCATGGAAAGGGATGGGGCTCTGCATGTGAAAAGGTGGTCACCGTAAGGAAGTCTGCATCAGAGCCAAGAACCAAACCCAGGCCTCCTAAATCCCGTCTAGTGTGATTTAACAGTTGGGAAGAGTGATGAATCAGCTAGGGTAGTAAACTGAATGAAACAATGCTTTGCTGAAATAAATTTGGGTAGTTAAGGGCTGCATCTTTTGCAAGTATTTTTGCAAAAAAGGATACATTTTGTAATGTGCATTGTTATACTCATAGAGCTTATTATACTGCTAAACTGAATAAATACACTGTAACACACGGGTTCTCAAACTGGGGGTCGGGACCCCTCAGGGAGTCACGAGGTTATTACATGGGGGGGGGTCACAAGCTTTCAACTTCCACCCCAAACCCTGCTTTGCCTCCAGCATTTATAATGGTGTTAAATATATAAAAACGTGTTTTTAATTTATAAGGGGGGGTCGCACTCAGAGACTTGCTGTGTGAAAGGGGTCACTAGTAAAAAAGTTTGAGAGCCACTGCTGTAACATCTACACTCTACCCTACTTTGTCCCTTTATACACACACACACACACACACACACACTCCTCATTTACATTAGAAATATTATACAAACCTTCAATATAAAAATAGACTATCTTGGAAAAGAAACAATAAATTCAGCTCTTCCAACTCCCCCAAAAAAGTAATTTGAAAGCTCACTTATTCCCCTTCAAATGGAGTTGTCCCTCAAATAAATGAAATATTCTGTTCCCAGCCTGAGATGACACTTGCCAAGTTTCAGAGCAAATATTCATGATAAAGTCATAAGCATCTGACAACAGGGTTTTCCAGTGGAAATGCTGACAGGTTCTTAAGCATGGTAGAGTGAACAGCATTTCTGTAATAAGCAGTAATTTAAAGGCTGTGTACTAGTTAACTATTAGTGCTAGTAAACAAGTGACCTTGATGGGTTTTCAAATTAGAGCTCTAAGGGAACTATTTGGTATTTAGGTCTGCTGCTTTTCCGCCTAATGGAAACAGAAACATTATATCATAACATAATATTATCGTGTGGCTCGCTCACTTGATACAAACAAAAGCCAGATAAAAGTAGATAACAGCTTTGTGACAATAAGAAACCCCTCTGTTTCAGCCAATGCAGCCATCTGACATTCTTCCACTGGCAATTACATCTATGGATTTACATTGGCCCCCATGTTGGCTGTGGCATCTGGAAATGAGAAAATAATGTGCTAACTATACATCGTATTCTACCAGTCAGTAATAAAGCATGCAGAGTAAATTAAAAATAACCCTCGCCACCCCATATATCTCATGCAGACCCAAGTTGGAGGGTGGGTTAGCCTCCCTTAATAGGCAGTCCAGTTAGCATACACTCAAAGAACCTATCAGAGAAACTCAGAAAAATATACACCAGTTTAAAGTCGGAAGAATTTGATGCCCCTCTGGATTAACTTTTCTGCCCAAAAGCCATAAAAAGGCACGAATGATGAGCTGAACACATACATTCTCTGTGGGACAAAGTTAATGTCTAAGTCAGCCATGTCCCTTCCACCTACCCTCAAATGAAGGAGAGCCAAAACTTCCCTCCAGGGAATTCTGATGGCATATTTACAGTGTGGAAGAAACTTGACTTAGGGCTATGGGGAATTATGCAAAAACAAAACATTTAAACTAGCTCATATACTGGTAAGGATTCTGCCCTCTGCTCTGGACCCTATATGCTATGGTGGTGCAGTGTAGGGGTTGTAAACAATCCACAAGGGGCTAGGGAGCAAGTCCTTGGCACAAGGACCATGTTGGACTCCTGTAAGAGCAAACAATCACAGCCCCTTTATTTCATATATCCAACTTAACCACTTTTCACTGAGGGGCAAAACCTGAGCTCAGCTCTTGGCCACATCTTGGCGATGGGCAGAGGGTGATGAAATGGCTGGAGTAGCTCCCATGAGCCCTTCCTTGCCCACCCACAGGGGGGATGTGATGGCCACTCCCCTTCCAACTCCTGCACACTGCCACTAAGGGGACAGGCTCCCCTGTACTTCAGAGAGCCCAAGCTCAGCACAACACCACTGCAAGAAGACCCTATGCACCAGCAGAGAAAGAGGTTGGATTTGTCTCTTCGTGTTCAATATGTGAAGGATATGCCACTTATGGACAAGGACTTCCTCTGCCTACTGTACATTGCCAGTCATACTAACAACACTCAAAGTAATAATAATAGAAACTGTTAGATTAGATTAAAATAAAATGCAGTAGACAAAGAAGATACAAGCCACTATCAGAAATTTGTCGAAAGGAAATAAATACATCTTTAAAATGCAAATAGAAAAAATCCTCCTGCTTCTGATACCAACAGTTATTAAACGTCCCACTGATGTCTCATAGGAAAACTTGCATAGAAGCAATTCTGCTTTTATCACAAATTTTCACGTGTGCAGTTCTCCTTTATTGTTAGGGTCACAGGTACAATAAGAGGCTCTTCGTGCTTATTCTACTTTTATAAATATAGCCCTTGATCGGTGACAATAAAATTAGCTACAATCGAAATCATTTTAATGTCACAAATTAAGAATTGTTATGATGTAAGTAAGGAATAAGCAGTAGGGGGTAACTAAGCCCTGTAGAAGCAGAAATCCTATTTTCACACAGCTGTCCCTAGTAGCACAAAATGAGCGGGGTGGGGAGAAACAACACACACAAAAATAAGATATGGAAACAGGATTGTCTGTAAGTAATGTCTAACAGATTTCATCTTTTTCCAGATGGCATAAGCATGTCTTTAAAACCAAAAATAAAATCATAAAAATGACTAGAACAAGTACCAAAAATGTGGGTGCTTCCCAACTTTCCTCTCATGTGTAAAAACAAACCAAACAAATTGGCAACAGGCCTTTTAATTATTAGCTGACATTCATTAGGTTTACATGCAGATCTTTATTGATTTGTAGTTTGCTATCATATTTTTTTGTTTAGATCTCATCAGCTATTTCACAAATAACTTCATCTCTAATTCGTCCATCTGTTATCTGTTCAAATTCCAGGTCTGCAACTTAATGGTCAATGATCTTACCTGGCAGTTAGTTTCTTCTAAAGAAAGTGTGCCTTCCCAAGAGACATTCTTGCATGCAACAGTGTATTCTTAATATTTTTGATCGACCTTTGTCTAGCAGTTTGCAGTTGCTTTCATGAGCCCACTAATTTGTGAATAGTGTGCCCCCAACCAAATTCAGTTTTTGGTAAATTGACCATTTGCCAAAAACAAAACAAAAAAAATTGCCCAGCTCTAGTTTTCAGCCTAGTTCTGCCAGCGATTTGTTATGACACCCAGCACAAGTTACAGAATCCCTCAGTTTCCCTATTTGTAGTATTACGATACCTATGCATACTTACCTTTGCAAAGTGCTAGGAGACATATAGATGAAAGCTTTTGATACTATCTCGCATGACCTTCTCATAAAAAAAAAAATACTAGGGAAATGCAATCCAGATGGAGCTACTATAAGGTGGGTGCAAAATTGGTTGGAAAACCATTCCCAGAGAGTAATTATCAGTGGTTCACAGGCATGCTGGAAGGGCATAATGAGTGGGGTCCCAAAGGAATCAGTTCTGGGTCCGGTTCTGTTCAATATCTTCATCAATGATTTACATAATGGCATACAGCATATATATACACAGAGTATATAACGTTTGCAGACGATACCAAGCTGGGATGGGTTGCAAGTGCTTTGGAGGATAGGATTAAAATTCAAAATGATCTGGACAAACTGGAGAAATGGTCTGAAGTAAATAGAATGAAATTCAAGAAGGACAAATGCAAAGTACTCCATTTAGGAAGAAACAATCAGTTGCACATATACAAAATGGGACATGACTGCCTACGAAGCAGTACTGCGGAAAGGGATCTGGGGGTCATGGTGGACCACAAGCTAAACATGAGTCAAAAAAAAGCGAACATAATTCTGGAATGTATTAGCAGGAGTGTTGTAAGCAAGACACAAGAAGTAATTCTTCCGCTCTACTCCATGCTGATAAGGTCTCAACCGGAGTATTGTGTTCAGTTCTGGGTACCACATTTCAGGAAAGATGTGGACAAATTGAAGAGAGTCCAGAGAAGAGCGACAAAAAATGCTTAAAGGTCTAGAAAACATAACCTATGAGGGAAGACTGAAAAAAATGGGTTTGTTTAATCTGAAAAAGAGAAGACAGAGGGGACATGATAACAGTTTTCAAGTATGTAAAAGGTTGTTATAAGGATGAGGGAGAAGAATTGTTTTTCTTAACCTCTGAGGATAGAACAAGAAGCAATGGTCTTAAATTGGAAGGTTTAGGTTGGATATTAGGAAAAACTTCCTGTCAGGTTGGTTAAGCACTGGAATAAATTGCCTAGGGAGGTTGTGGAAACTCCAACATTGGAGATTTTTAAGAGCAGGTTGGACAAACACCTGTCAGGTGTGGTCTAGCGAATACTTAGTCCTGCCATGAGTGCAGGGGACTGGACTAGACGACCTCTCAAGGTCCCATCCAGTCCTATGATTCTATGAAAAACACTATGGCCCAGATCCACAAAAGGGACTTGGGCATTGTGACACTGAGCGTGACAACACCTAACTTTTTGGTGCCTATAAAAATCACTGGAATAGCATTTCAATCCACAAAACCTGAGCTAGATGCCGAGGTTTCTTAGACAAAGAATGGAGAGAGATCGGTACCTTAGAATGTGGTCCACAAAGCCATTATGTTAGGCACGGAGCTTCTTAAGCTAACCAATGGGAGATGCCAATGACAGGAGTGTGTGCTTAGCCCCACCCCTCTTGGAATTCAGTGCCTAAATCCAGGGTGCAGGGAGTTACCTAGCTCAGCTTGTAATTCACAGAGCAGAGGAAAACAGGCATTTGGCCACCTAAGTCACATGCGAGGCCCACTCTATTAGGTACGCTCAGAGGCTGCCCAATTCCACACAAAGCAGCTGTGGGTGGGAGGATGAACACCTCCCTTATAATCTTGAGCCCAGTGGTTAGGGTACTCTCCCAGGATGTGAGAGACCCTCCATTCAAGACCCTCCTCTGTCTGATGAGAAGGGCTTAGAACAGACAGCTGTGACCTCTCAGATGGGTACCATTACGCTATAGAGCGATTCTAACTCTTTCTCTGGCCTAATTAATATTAATTTGGTCAATTAGCCTGTGTGAGTACCCTAACCATTGGGCTAAATGTTATAAGGGAGGTCGAGGCTCCTCCCACCCTGTAACTGGCCATTTTGTGTGAACTCACATGCAGGATTCTGCACCTGCCTACCAGATCAGGTCCCACATGGGACTTAGGCAGTCAAATGCCTATCTTCCCCATTTTGTGAAGTGCTCTGGGACTTAATCAGGAGATAGGTGCCCGGATGCCTAGAGTGAGGACGCAGCATGCATGTTCAGAGGCAGAAGCATAGGTGCCCAGGGAACTTTTACCCAGAAAACTTAGGTGCTAAGACAGTTTAGGTGATAGCTGACTGGGAGTTTTGTGGATGGCATTGATACCTAAAACCAGGACTTAGGCATGTAAATTCTTCTGTGGATAACCCCACCCTAAATTCTTATTATCGTTATTTTAATCAGTGTACCCGACTGCTCCAAGACCATCTGTTTTAAATGTTAAGAACTTCCAAAGAAGATTGCCTGTCCTTTGCATCTTCTGATATTCCCAATTCTAGATACAGTAAAAGCTGTGTTATCCAGCACTTTACCAACCGTAAAGCTCTAAAAACCGGCATTTCTGATATCTCCCAATACAAATCTTCAATCTAATAACCAGGATCAATGCCAAAACTAATTGGAATAAATGTGGAAGTTATCTGGGACCCGAGTATTTCCAAGAGCAGTCGAACTATGCTCGAGTTAGCAGAGAAAAGCCAAATGCTTTTCTTTCAGTTTGTATCCGCCATGGTGTCGGTCAGTTTATTATTCGATATATTGTCCTGTGTTTATCGTAAAATATCAATGCCACCCTATCATTATGGCATCCAAAATACCATTGAAAAGCGAAGGAGAGAAGCGAAAGAGAGTTGTGTTGACATTAAAACAGAAAATAGATATTTGTACACATATTGAAAAGGGTGAGAATAGGAACGTTTATTCATTTTATTGTATTCCAATTCTTTGAAAATTGGTAATCCATTGGTAAGTATAACTCTTAGTGAACCGGAATTTTTGACTAACCGGCACCCCCCATTCCCCCAACATGCCAGATAACAACGCTTTTACTGTAATTCTGTTAATTTTCCCACTGGTTCTAGCAGTCTACTGTATGGTTTTGTGCCTGCATTCTTATTCTGGCCTATCATGCCATCTCCTCTCTCTATCATATACTATTCTAGTTAGTTCATGTGAACACACTGAAGAATTAGTCACAGGCTAGCTAAATTGTTCTTAATTTAAAAAAAAAAAAAAAAAGTCATTTGAACTTTTGCAACCAATTTACAATACGAGTCAGATACATTAGATCAAGACAAGGCAGAGGATTTTAGTGTGCTTGGGGACTCTTACATGAGCTAGCTTGGACCTCTAACCCATCTAGTAAAAGTAAGGGAGCCTCCTTAAAAAAAAAAAAAAAAAAAAAAAAGAAGAAGAACTTTCTTTAACAAATATTGAGGTTGGGCTTCCATAGCCTACAAACCCTAGGGCTGCATCTCATTTATCAGCCCTTTCAATGTTCAGTGTAGAGTTTGATCTTGTGAGATGTTGAGTACCCCTCAACTCCTATTAACTACAGTGGGAATTAGAACTCAGTGCCTCATTGAATGTGGTCCTTACTGAATGTACTGTGTTTTTCTGAACCTCGTCTGGAAGTTTGTTTCTCTGCATGGTGGAATGTACATTTTTGTACATGTTTATTAATTATAAACAAGAGAACTTTGACTAGGGTTTTAGAAAAATGAAATAAAACCATTTTCCTGTGTAGAATATTTCCCTTACTTCCCCCCCCAAATCACTCAGCCTCTCTTTAAACTAAAATGACCATACTGGCCATCACAGTATGATTTTGATAACAACAAGCTACTTTACAGTTTTACTCATCTATTTACAGTCTGAGTGGTCACCATTTTCTTTTTTAAAAGAAAGATGAATCTGTAAATTAAATCAAAATCATCATATAAGCTGAGTTATTACAACATATGGGTTCACTGGGTTATTTGGTTTTTGTGGGATATTTATCCTGTCAGACAAGCATGTCTTCCACATATGCTTTCTATACAGCCTACTAGTGTCAAAATAATTATAATGTTTATTAAATTAAAATAATGAAGTTTATATGAACTTTCAATAATGCAGACAGGCAGACTATAACTGTAAGCCACATGCTATATACTCTGGACTTTTACGGCTTTTAATTTATCAAAGGAAATAATTAGCACACTTTGTGGCAGCCAGTGATGGAATTTATTCATTTGGAAGCCATGGGTTTCCTGTCATTAAAACTACATCATGTCCTTCCTTTTCTATTAAACTTCAGCTGAGGGCAGTAAGAAGTCACTAAAAGGAAATGAAGAGGTTTTTTGGCAATGTTCTCAAGCAATGATTTAATACTGCTAAAAGATAGCAAACCCATAATATAGGCCAATACGGGATCAGGGTTCCAATTACCACATTATTTCCTTCATTTGATGCTTTGTTTGTGGCTCAATTAACTGATTTGCAAAATCACTTCAATAAATTTACTCTCTCTTTGTTGGGTTAAAGCATTTCTGGTTCCTAATTACAAGTGTTTGTGGCAAAGAATAAGATTTAGATCTTTAACCGCTATATTTATATTTATGTCATAGGATATTACTTTTTTTTTTCTTCAAAATGATCGGTCAGATCTCATTAGCCAAAGAATCATTTTGGCTGAAGTTAACACCTTTTTTCCCCTTGAAGTGTTTTTAAGTGGCAGTAGCATGAGAGATGAGCTTTCTTCAAGTTGAAATGGAACCAAGAGTACAACAAGACTACTCCTCTGTCTGACTTCCATACTAAGCTACAAATGGCTTCAACAGACTGAAATCCATATTACAGAAGCAAAAGAGCCCAGTCTGGGATAGGCTGGCAGATACAAGTCCTTTTTCTTCAAAGGAGGTCTAAAAATCAAGTTAGCATGGAGACAGAATTACCCTCTTCCCCTCAGGAGTGGGTGGTCCTCCCAGGTCATGACCAAGGTACATTCATGACAGAGGTGGAATGCTGCAGCTTCAAGCACTTTATTAAGTGAGACCAGGACAATGGACGATTTAGAATAGGGTATGATTTTACAAGATATATCATTGTGTCAATGAATAAAGAACCACGATACACTAAAATGATTTGAGCAAGTCTATGCAGTGCCTTTGCAGCCTTTTATAGAATGAAAAAAAATCACTCTTTCTAATGTCACAACTTTACAAGAGTATCTATTTTTTAACTTCTGTATCTGCTACATGTTATATAGAAAATGTCAATTATTCAGATTTACTATTTGAGTCATCCAGCATAATATTGGGTTTTTAAATTCTCAATCTGTCATAGACTGAGGTTAGCCTTCATTAGTGAAGCCATCATCTTTAATAAATAGTAAAAACTGACAAACTTTTTTCTTTTGACCCTTAAAATGATCTGCATACTTTTACATGCATGACTTTTTACTACAGCTCAATAGGGAATCAGTTACATTCAAAAATGTTCTCTTAGCGCAGCTTAAATTGAGTACTGATATTGCTGTTGAGTTACCAAATTAAGATGTAAGATCAGAGCTAGCTAAGATTGTCATATTGTCTCCTCTAATTTGGAAAAGTAGGACTAGGCTAGAGAGAAACTCATAAAAAAAGACTTTATGACTTTCTTCAAGGCTGACATAGAAGCCAATGCTCCAATCCCTTCTCCCAGCCTCTTGCAATTACATTTCCGCAGGAAGAAAGAGAAGGAATTAGAAACAGGATAATGTAGCCTTAAATCACTGCTCATAGCCATTGCCTTCTAGTGGGAGTCCAGAGCTTTTTTAACATGGTTCTTATACTGTTTAGTGTGACACAACAAAAAGCACAAGTTGTTTGACCTTTCCTCAATAAAAAATCATTTTGTTCTGACAACCTATAAAACCTGTGCATGAGCCTTCTAAGCCCTGGTGTCTCCTTCAATTGATGAGGGGGAGGCATTGTAAACATATACAGTAAAGGCAAGGTGAAAGGCAATTCTGATAAAGCAATACATGTCATAGTACAGTGTGGCAATATAAAGGCATGTGCTGCTGTTAAGTGCAACAACATTTCCAAGGCCAGGACTTATGTCATCACTAACCTTTAAAGGTTCTGAGTCATCAGGGTTGCCTCATACTTGAGTGAATTATGTTTGATGGGTATTAAACTGGAATATTATGAACTCATAGGAACACAATGTGATAGTTTACACAGTCCAAGTCTGAGACGGCATCAGCATGGACAGGTTAGTATCCTACAGAAAAGCAGTGTGTGGAGTTTTCTGACCTGAGATCACCAGAGAAAGATGATGGGTGTAACTTGTTAGAGTTCTTTTTTTTTCCAGGAAGTAGAGAAAAAGATAGTCACTATAAACTTGCTGAAGCTCACGCTTACTGCTGATGCATATCAATAAAGCAAACAAACCCCAGTGCATTCTATTGTGTACTTGAGGAATCTTGCAACAGAACTATTCATCTCATGATAAGTCTTATTAGAGAGTATAATAAGACTGAATAAAGATAAAAATCCCTGTTTTCAGAAACAACTTTTTGATTAAGTTATATATTTTCTCTTTGAAACCACTATTTTCTCACCAGCTTTAATGCTAAGTAATCTGAAAAAATCAGGTCCTAGGTGTCTCAGATTGGGCAACTAAAATTAGTGAAGGCATTTGACCTTAAGCTCTCTGTGCCTCAGTTCCCCATCTTTCAGATGGGGATAATAGCACCTCACTTCACAGAGGTGTTGTGAAAATAAATTAATGTTTGTGAAACACTCAGATGCTATAATGACAAGCACCATATTAAAGCCCATAAGACAATTAATAATTCTGTCTTCAGGGCAGGTTTTGAGTAGCATACAACAAACAAAGCATGGGGCTGACTACTGAACAATGAGGATAAAACAAAATACCAAATAGCTTCCGGTTCATTGAGCACTGTCTATCTCATGTCTGAATAAGGCAGGAGTTCTGTGGAAAAAATACTATCTGATCATGTAACTAAAGACTATCACAATGTATAAAACAGGGAGTTGGATTAGGTTTGCATGAACAACTTTAATTCTGGCATTTCCTAACTTTTGAGTGTTTGACTCTGCAATCATAATAATGTTCTTTTAATAATTAATTATACTTTGCTCTTATAGCATTTGTCCATCATTAGATCTCAAAGCACTTTACAAAGGAGGTAAGCATTCATTAGCCCTGCTTTACAGATGGGGAAACTGAGGCACAAGATGATGAAGTGACTTGCCCCTAAGGCCACCCAACGGGCTAGTGGCTGAGCTGGGACTAGAACTCAGTTCCCCAGTCCCAATCCACTGCTGTATCCACTAGGCCATACTGCCCCAATATAGTATTTACCCTAGTGTTGTGTGTAATAGACATGACATATCTGTGTGTGTATACACAATTTAACAGGATTAGGCCCTTTCTAAAAATATTGCCTTTAGGATTAGAGATGTATTCTTCTCTCAATATGCACACTTAACTCCCAGTGATACTAGTGGCACATATGTTGCAGTTGAGCACAAATTACTGGGTTTTGCAAATCTGCTGAAAATATACATAAATTAGGGGACATGCCTTGTTAATCATTTTTAACTAGGATTAGTGAAGGAACATAATAATTCTGTGGGTCTCTTTTAAATGGGATTTTGTTCAAGTTTAAAAAAAACATTGTTTAGCTGAACCCAAGATTTTGAGTTCATGTTTAAAGTCCTTATCACAATCAAATTTATTAGGGTTTGATCCAGTGTTATACTGAAAAATAAGTATCAGGGGGTAGCCGTGTTAGTCTGTATCTACAAAAACAACAAGGAGTCTGGTGGCACCTTAAAGACTAACAGATTTATTTGGGCATAAGCTTTCGTGGATAAAAACCTCACTTCTTCGGATGCATAGAGTGAAAGTTACAGAAAGTAAATATTCACCATTTCGGCAGGTTAGACCTTAGGATCTCAAGTTGGGCACCCAGAAAATGAGAAACTCAGGTAATCATTACCTATCAGAAGTTTGGATTCATTGACTTTCCCAGCATCAGATAGGAACTATGTGATAGAGGCAAGGATAGAATCCAATTCTCCTGGGCAGCATTCAATTACCTGGACCCATGAGACCATCCTTTCTCTTCTTTCAATCTCCTGCTTCATTCACTACACACCTTCCAACTTCTGCAACAAAAGAAGCAGGGTTCCTACAGACAACAACCTGATTCACTACATATTCCTGATTTATTCCCAGAACTAGTCCATCCTGTGCAATGAATGAGACAGTGGTCTTGTGGGAAAAAATAGTATACGTTCATGTAAGACTGCATCATAATGATACATACAAGGGGGCTGAATTTAGGTTGCAGATAACCTTAATTTTCACATTCTCTAATGCTTGACTTTGCAACCTTAATGTTCTTTTAATGTATTTTTGGGAAGATAGTTTACTAAGACTTTTAAAAGCAAAATGAAAAAAACAAAAATCCCCATCTACACTATACTTGGGATATCAGCTGATTTGAGATATTTAGATCCACAGCACATTCCTCTGTGTTTGAGCTAACAGTATAATTGTCATCTTTTATTTGTACCAGTATTAGAAGGGATGTGATTCACACTTTGCCAGTGGGTTTCACAGATGTTTGCTGACAGCAGGGAAATGGTGAGACTTTGGAATCTTGGGTTACATTCCAGGCACTGGAAAAGAGTGCTCTCTAGTAATCATAGACCCTTCTGTCCCATCACCCATCCTGTTTTTTCATCTGTCTCCTCCCCATCACCTTTGGCTTCTCATCCCAGCCCATCACCTGGTTCAGCCATTCCCAGTCTCTGCCATCCCAATCCCTCCCACCCCAGGTTCCTTGTACCAATCTTCTACCTGTGCAGCCATGCTCCTCAGATCTGGTTTTTAATCCCCTCTACACTCATGTCAGTAGTTTCTTCCTTCTCCTCCTTGCTGCCTAGGCACCAGCAAAAGAAGCACTGAGCCCTGGAAAGATAATCACACTAGTCTCCATTCCCATGCCTGGCACCACAGCATTCAGGAGCACCAACTGCAGGGAAAGCCCTGGTCATCCCCTGCAGCCCTTGGAGATGGAGTCGTTGTAGAATTTAGAAGCCAAACTAAGTCTTTATTGAGCATGCACAAGCAAATGTTTTGCAAATGCTTACAACTTGGTCACATTTGGGGATCTTTTCTAGAAGAAAAACAAAAACACAGATCCCTGACTAGTCACTATGTTGGCCCCCATGCCAATTTTCAATTCCACCTCCAAAGCATGGAGACACTAGAACTTCTCAATAAAACTGTTGTAAGAATTTTTTACCATGGGCATAACAATGTATTTTAACCTAACATTGTTCTCAGAAACTGCTCAAGCATTTTTGCTATAACTTAAAGAAAAACAAAACAGCCTAAGGCAAACACCTGGCATAAGAAATTTCAACCTCGAAGAGTTAAACTTTGACAGTTATAAGCAACTGAAAACAGGCTCTTATAATGAGAAGTGTTGGGCAACCTTTACTTTACACAGTGCTCCCAGTTCTGCAGTAAATTCACACACACACACACACATGAAATTTCACAGTGTGAATATGGAATACCAGCATTATTCACAAGTGCTTAGCCACAAGTGAGTTATGCAGGTCATCCCAAATTCATGCTGTGAAAACCTTTATTTCTCACCATCATATATTCTGTATATGCTAAATATGCTACAAATATATTTTAGGAAAGTTTGAGTATATTTTAAATATTTTCTTGGGACTGTCTTGTATTTTTTTTTTCTTGTGAAGCTTTTTTCCCCCCGGTACTGAGGAAGAGAAAAATTATAACTAAAATGGACCAAAGCACAAAAGCAACCTACAATTTTTCTGTATAAAAATGTTATTACTTTAAATTCTGACTTCTCAGGCCTTTCCAAAGAGATATTGTGTGTGTGTAAATGAGAGTAAAGTGATATTCATGTGATTATGATGTTTTAATGTACAGAAAATATACTTTTGGTCAATTAAGAGGTTTTGTTTTGTTTTTTTGGATCCCTCTGATCCCTGTACAGTTGATTTCATGGTAGCTAAAGCACCTGGCTCTACAGATTAAAAAATAATGCTGATGAAAAGAGTTAAACTCTGAAAGACACTCCTAAAATAGTATTATTGTAACATGTGTGGCACATACAGAATCTATGATGTTGGGGTGTGATAAAGATTTTATCCCACTGCTTTGGGTGTCTTACATAATTCACTCATAGCTCTGTCTCTCAAGAGCAGCGTGCCCAAGCTTATGGCATACATGTTTTCCAATATAGATTACGTGCATATATATGCATGTACTTTCCTGTGGGAACTTCTGTTTTCAGTTAATGATAGCTTTTACAATTTCACCTTTTCAGGATGAAATTTTCCATGCTTGGTTTTGGACTCAGGTTGGATTTTGTTTTTGAAAGTCTGAACAAAAATGCTGCAGCCATTCATCAGAATGAGCTGAGTGAAAAATAAGTAGTTTTGCAAATGTTAAAATTCCCATTTTTAACAGCTTTAATGCTTTAGAAGTTTGGAATAGGAGCTTAAAATTGAGCAGGAGAATAGGTCTGAGGTCAGAAAGTGGTCTATGAAAATCCTACCAGATTTGGCAGAGCTGTAAGACATGGAGTGCCATCAGTTGCTCAATAGAATTTGTTAGATGTTTACTCTTAAGTATACTGAGCATGTTTCCAGGCCTCACTGAGCCTCTTGTATTGTATTCATACATGGAGAATAACTGCTGCATACAACAAAAGCAAAACAGGTATCCCTCCAGCCTTTCCCAAGAAAAAACTGTCTTTGGCCTAAAGGTTGGTGCATTGAGCTGGAAGCCAGGGGAATATCAGTGCTAGTTTTATCTTTTCCACTTACTGGTGTTAATAGTTCTTTCTTAAAAGAGCATTAAGATTCCAAAACCAAACAGTGCAAAATGAATGCCAGAATTACAGATGGCTAGGCAACCTTAATTCTGCCTCCTTTTGTATAGGCATCATGATCACATATTAATGTTTTCACATGATTCCTGACTCATTACAAGGTTGTGTAGTCAATTAAGCTGTTGCCTGTAAAACTGCTGCCTTATTCACAGAAGTTGGAAGATAATGTAGTAAATAGAGCTGGCCAAAATTTGGGATTTTCATTTCATGAGCAATGTCTTCATTTTGAATCATAATGAAACCAAATCTTTAAAAAAATTTCTCATCCTGGAAATTAAAAAAAAATAGTTTCAGAAATAAAATTTGCTCTTCAGAACTGGCAGCTGTTGAATGAAATTGACATTATGAGTTTAATCTCTACTATTGACGGAATCTCAATTTTACTCAGACTCCTGGCCCAGCTGGCCAGGAGTCTGGAAACCCTGTGGTCTCTGGCCCAGGGCAGTCCATATGGCAGAGCTTCCAGGGAGCTGCAGACCTGGGAAGACTGTCCCAGGACTTCCACAGCCCTCAGGGATTTCAAGTTTCCTTGTTGCAGAACCAGAAGCTGAGTCCCGGTTAGCGTCAGGGCTCCAAAGCTGCCTACCATGGAGCCTGGAAGTCCCAAGAGCCCAGGTTCAAATCAGGTCTCCTAGGATTGCCAAGTTCCTGGCTCCAGTGCTAGGACCCTGTGTGATGTTCTGTACCTCGGGGGAACACCCAGCACCCACATGTTCATCCTTATAATATGACTGTGTGGTATCTAATGCAAAGTTTGTCATGTCAGGCGTCTTCAGAAAGCTCATGATGCACTGAGCATTGTTGTTATAGTAATGTTATAGGCAGTAATTTCATGTATATAATTATGAGGCTGAGAATGTGTCCTCATGGCTTAAAGTAAGCCCAGGCAAAAACTCTCCAAGAGCAGAGGGGCAGTTCACACCTCATCAGGGCATGTATGAGACAAACCCAGCAGAGCCTTCCAGGAACAAAGGACACTGGCCTAGGCAACAACAAAGGACCTGTTGGACTCTTGAGGGAGTCACCCCCCTTCCCTTGGTCAGTTTGGGACTGCGATGAGGTAATGCTCACCTGACTCTGAAGGGGGGGGGGCAAAGCCAAGAGGGAAGAAAGAACATGATAAAAGTGAGAGATGTTTGCCATGCTCTTCCTCTCTCTTCCACCTACATCTACAGTTATCACCACCAAGCGACTGAAGCGCTGGTCAAAGGGGAGAGCCTGGCTGAAGGCAACCAGCCGTTCTGTGGTAAGAAGCATCTAAGTTTGTAAGGGCATTGAAAGTGTTAAGAGCAGCTTAGAATGTGTTTTGCTTTTATTTCATTTGACAAAATCTGACTTCTTGTGCTTTGACTTAAAATCACTTAACATCTATCTTTGTAGTTAATAAATCTGTTTGTTTATTCTACCTGAAGCAGTGTGTCTGGTTTGAAGTGTGTCAGAGACTCCCCTTGGGATAACAAGCCTGGTACATATCAATTTCTTTGTTAAATTGATGAACTCATATAAGCTTGCAGCGTCCAGCAGGTATAACTGGATACTGCAAAACGGAGATTCCTAGGATTGTATCTGGGATTGAAGATATTGGCTAGTGTAATTCAGTTGCACAATCCAAGGAGCAGTTTACATGCCAGAGGCTGTGCATGAACAGCCCAGGAGTGGGGGTTCTCACAGCAGAGCAGGGTAAGGCTGGCTCCCAGAGTCAAGTATTGGAGTGACCTAGCAGATCACCAGTCCAGCTAACACCAGGGGAACATCAACCCTGGAAATCCTGTTACGGGTATGGCTGCTCACCCAGACCATGCAAGCCTGGGGTCCTGAGACTGCCTGCATGGCAGGGCTCCCCAGCAGCCTGAAAAATTGCAATTCACACATAATTAGAAGAGACTTGTTAGAGGTTGGCAACTAAATTCTCCAAAGATTCCATCGGCACAGAACACCTCCCTGCCCACCAGACTACACATACACCATCCCCACAGAGCAACTGAACATGCTCCATTATGGGACTGAGCAGTATTTCCCTTGCAATTACTCCCAAAGGTCACCAGTGAATGAGGCTGTAGCACCAGGCACAAAAACTCAGAGCATGGAAATGGTCTCTCCCCTGCTCTCTGTGCTTCCCTGCCCCTCCCCTCCTTGCACACAGGCATCATGGAGGAAGAGAAGGAGCAGAGAGTCTGAAGGTAATGTAGATAAGGGGGGAAATGGGTGAGGTAAGGGAGACAAATCAGAGTATGGTGATGGGGAAGGAACCTGGGGGCAACATGGGCAGAAGCTGAAGACAGGGGCAAAAGCAGAAGAAAAGGCATGGGGGCAGGAACCAGGGAGGGATAGCCAAAGGACAGGAGACAGGGGGACAGCAACAGAGAGGCCTATAAGCACTAGGGAATTCTCCTCAACAAAATCTGGAACTGACCCCAGGATTCCAGACACTCAATATTCCTCTGCTGTGTAACAAACAGAGCTGGGCA
Organism: Emys orbicularis; assembly: GCF_028017835.1. Lineage (NCBI taxonomy): Eukaryota > Metazoa > Chordata > Testudines > Emydidae > Emys > Emys orbicularis. The sequence continues at coordinate 75,774,535 of NC_088687.1, read as the reverse complement.
GGACAGTTTTCTCATCCAACAAAAAATGTTGAGATTAAAAAAAATGTTCCCCATTCCACATTGGGATGAAGCCAAGACTTCCAAAATGTTCATGAAAAACAACAGAGATCACACAAACAAACAACAAACAACAGCAAGGGCACTCATCCACCTGAGTTGGAGTAGGGACTTGAATCTGGGTCTCCAACATCCTTGGTGAGCATCCTAACTGCTGTGCTACTGGCTATTCTAGGAGGTGTCTATCGGATCAAAAATTCCATCCTGGACCTAAGAAAACTTCCGGACAAAACTGATACACTTCTGCAAAAAATTTCAGTTTGGAGGAATATGCATTTTCTGATAAAAAAAAAAATTTAGTTAGAGAATTCCTGATCATCTCAAACAACAAATAGCTTTGAGACCCACTGGCAAACTCCGCATCTCAGCCTTCTTTAGTGGCAGGTCTACACAGAAGATAACAGCTTTCTACTACCACTGGTTAGTCAGTTCAAGTGGTAGATGACTGCACTATAGATCTAAAAATCCCAACCCTGCACATGAGCCATGTAGGGTTCTAGTTGATTTCACATGATGAAATTTCTGTTTTTTCAGTTTGCTTTTTAAAATCTTAATAAATTACATCCCATAAAAACACATTAAAAGAAAATTAAAGTTGCAAAGTCAAATAAACAAAAGTTAGGAACTGCCAAAATTCAAGTTTCCTGTGCAACCTTAATTCAGCCCCTTTGTCCCTATGATACAGTTTTCAGTTACATGATCACACACTATTTTTCCACAGGACCCCAGCATCATTCAGACCACAGGATGGACCATGCTCTGGGATTGAATCAGGGTTGTGTAGCATAGAAGGCTTTTGCCTGTATGACCCAGACCTCCTTCGTTGCAGAAGTTGGAACATGTGTAGTGAATGAGGCAAAGACTTGCAAAAACAGAAGGGATGGCCTGGTGATTAAGGCAGGTGAATGCCACACTGGAGAACTGGATTCTTTCCCTGCCTCTAACCACAGAGTTTAGAAATGCTAGGCAGGCCACAAATGGAATGCTAGGCAGGTCACAAACCATAATTTTCATATCATGCCAATATGTATTCCTCATTTTCCGGGTTCCTCACTTGAGATCCTGGAGGTCTTAATAGCAGAGGACCTGAGCTTCAACTGAAATCTATGGGAGCTCTACTCTGAAAATATAAAGTGCTGTAAAGTGCTAAGTATTGCACTCTGAAAAATGAAGTACTAGAGGCTTCTCAACTTGGGCACCTAAAATTAGTTGACACTTTTGGCTGATCTTTCTGCCTCAGAATCCCATTTGTAAAATGGGGATGACACCACCTCCCAAGGGTGTTGTGAAGATAAAATCACTGATGTTTGTAAAGCACTAAAATACTGTACTATGGTGAAGCCCATACTAGCAAAGCCTATAAGGAAATTAATTCTGCATGCAGTTCAGGGACTGGATGGTGTGCAGTAAATTATATATGGAGAATGAAAAAGAATATTGATTAGCTCCCAATTTGGTATGCACTGTCATCATTCACCAGTATGTGTGTGCATGTCCCCAGAGAAGAAAATATAACAAATGCATGTAAAAACACAACAATAAAGGTATGTAACTTATGTGATCAGTATGAGTCTTAAAGCAATAGGACAATTATGGTTTTAAAATTTGTGAACAGGCCTATCAGAAATAGTTCAGAGTATCTGCTGGAGCTTCAGGTCATTATAAATGTTTATGTTCATTTCACCTAAAACTGGCTGTGGTTATTAGTAGGCTTATTTAAGTCCTACAGGGTCTGTCCTAGGTGATTTGTAGGGTCACCTGGAGATTTGGTTTCTATAGGCATCCAAGATTCCAAAGAAACCTCTACCAATGGACATTCCCAATTCCATATGCTGTTGCTTTCTCCTCTGATTTACAGTCTGAAGTCTTCAGGCGGAGCTCAGTGGCCTGTCCCCAACTCTTTGGATTTGCTCTGCTCGCAGAGCAGAGGTTTTTCAGCACCACTCGCCTCCAGGACCTTCTTCAGGGACCAACTGATGTAGCCACTAGCTCCCCTAATTAATTCAAGGGTCTTGGAAACACTCCTGCGGTCCATCAGCTCTGTACTGAAGGGACTCAGATACCTCATAATCCCTAGAACAGTGCCCTGGGGTTCCTCCACTATCAGAGTGGAATAGAGAACCTCATAATCCCTAGAAATGTACTAAGGAACCCACTTGAGTTTCTTAGCAACTACATAGAATATTAGGGGTTATGGAGCTTCTTTCATTATGCATCTCTTTCAGAGTGGCTGAGAGTTGGCTGGCAATGGGAGCAGAAGTATTTTCCCATTTTCACTGCCCTATAGAGTGGTAGGTGCACCAACTCTCTGTCCGCCCACTCACTCCGACAGAGAAGACCGCTATATGGACATGGGGAGGTAAAGGCCACATCAGGGAAGGTGCTGGGTGGAGAAGCAGCTATCTGGCACCTCATGAAGATGCAAATTTACAGAAGGCTACCTTGCTTAGTAGTGATTAAGAGGGGAGAGATCACAGGCTCTCCCTGGATACACCATAATGTAATATAAGGAGGGGATTCTGAAGAAGAGTTAGCTCCTGTACCCCAAAGCCAGCGAGGACTTTGTACAAGTTTGCTAGTACCAGAGCTGACGTTTGCAGACAGAATAGAACACAAAGGCATAAAGCACCCAGATTTCAACCGGGTCCTGGATTATATGTTAAACAGCTCACAAGGCTGTGAAAAAGGTTATCTGCTCCCCACGGAAATAAACAATCAATCATTCATTGCTTATTGTTCATGGATTCTCATAATGAAAGACTTGTGGATGAACAGTTCATTAAGTAGCAAGCACCAATAGATCTGGGCAAGAAAGAATGGACCTCTCTGATAGACTTCAGCTGAGACTGTTGTACTAGAGTTCCTTATAGTTCGTTTTGAGAGGTTTCCCAGAATGGAAGTTTAGTAGGTTGGAAAAAGGTGTGCATGATGCAACTGTAGAGAAGTACATTTCTATAAAAGTGCATCATTTACAATAGTCCCCGTTAGTGGCCATTACAGGATTACTCAAAGTATGTCTGCAAGAGAAATGATACAGGATTAAATCACAGCAAAATAAGCATTTCGCATAGTCCAAATTCTGATCCATGCTTCCTTAATTACATTTATTAAAAAGACATTACAATGCCTTGAGGTAATGCACCAGTTTTTCTACTAAATCATTGCCAAAATTCTCTCTTAATTGTGTTATCTGACACCATTTTTAGAAAAAAAAAAGTAACATAATCCCTTCAAGTATTTTCAAACTGAAGTATTTTGTTTGATTTATATACTATTATCCAGTCTCCCTCCTGTAACTGACAAATGCTAAATGCTCTATCAGTCTGGCACCAAAGATGGTGTTGTCTCAGGGTTTTCCCAGACTGCCCTGTCTGCATAGCTACATGAAAAGCTTTAATGATCATGTATTAGGTGGGACTTTAACCTTCCTCGCATCAGGTCAATTGAGCAGTTAATTGGAAAAGTCAGCCCCACTTGTACTTGTACCAAGACTAACTGCTAAATTCATAATCACCTATTGCCTTCTTTAGCTATGTCCTTCTCAGTAATAAAAACTTTACAATGCTGTAGTGGTACTACACAGAACAAGGATGATACAGTACTAGGCACTGTCCATACACAAGCGAAGACAGTCCCACACTGCGGACAAACAAGTTGTGGGAGAGGGATACAGTCATACCATTTACTCATGCAGTTCCAAAAGACCTCTCTGAGTCACAATGAAGTAAATAATGCCAAGGAGGGACAAACTTTATGAATAAAATTAGACCTGATCTGAACTGTTCTCTGATGTCTTCCGCCTTTTGTGAAGTTACACATGTGAACTATTTTTTTCTTTTAAATTGTTACATGCCTCTGTACTTTCTGGTTTTACCTGGAAGCAACCATCAAAACACAATGTGAAAATCAATTCATGAAATGACTCCAACCCAATTAAAACCACTTTCCAACCAGACTTTTTTAGCAAAGGTGAAAATAAGCCTTTTAGGAGTCTCCTGACTTTACTCAAACAGAGCCAACCAAACTTAAGAAATTGTGTACTTTGTTAATTAAATAATGTGTATTAGAAAATCTGTAAGGATAAATTAGTAAAACAGGGTCCTTGCAGTATACAGGGGAACCATCTTACAGAGAAGTGTTTTGATTTGTTTTTTCTACACATACAACCAAACTGCATTACAGGATTTTCACACTTACATTTTTGAATTAGTAATTTCATCAAAAATTTGAAGAAAAGTGCACAATATTTTTTATGAAAAACTGAATTTTCCAAGATCTAGCAAAGTTTCTTAAGGCCTAAGGTTTTTGACTGAAGTTCTATTGTTTGCTGTTCTATGGAGCACTATATTGTTTGCTAGCTTCTAATGCATTGTGACCACTTCAGGTTTTTATGCAGGACTAGCTTTCCTTATTAGTGAAGCAAGTAGCAATTGCTGCATTTGGGTATTATGCTTTTAAAATTTGTAGGTGGGGTTACTGAATACATTCCAGAATCAGTGCATATAGAGTGTGCGCTAATTCCTATGAATAATGTAGCCTCATAATAATTGTGTCACGTTAATATGTTACATGCTGCCAAAAACAAGAAAGAAAGTTTGATATACAGGAAAAGCAAGCAGGAGGCATCTGATGGGTATAAATTGTCAGATTCTGGAAAAATTATAAAATAGAATTGAGAAAATAATAAAGTGCAAACTTAATTTCTCTGTTCACCTTCACAAGGGGTTAAGAAAAATTATAGTAAGCATTACAATTACATAAGGGACAAGAGGTCAGTGAAAGAGACAGGAGGATCTCTACACAATGGAAGGAGACGCACTGTAGATATTGCTAAAAAATTAAATTAACTAAGGAGGATATGGGACTAAGGCCAGAAACAGACATAAATTTCCCAAGGAAGGAAGGAAGAGATACTGAAAGAGATCAAGATCATACTAGTATTGGTGATAAAAAAAAATAGAAAATTAAAGACTGACAAAAAATCCAGGACCAGAAGCAACGCACCCACAATTCTGAAAGAAGTTGTGAACCTGATCTTCCGCTGCTATGCCCCTTTCATGGCCAGGCACCCTTGTGCAAACTGAGTGCAAAGTGTGTGTAAATTACTACCATTCTAAGCTGGTAGCAGTTATACCATCTTGGCACAGGTGTAAAGCACTACAAAGGCAGTGGAGTGGAGAGTCAGATCCAGAAACTTTGAGATATTGCATATTTAAAATTCCTTTGACAGCAAAGAAGATACTCTGCAGTAGCACAGATGTACTAACTTTTAACAGCTAGAAAGCTGCATTATCCTCAAATGGATCCTCATTATCTTCAAATGCAGAGAGCCACCAGCTTATGCCGTTGTGATGTTGCATCACAAACACAATTTGAGTCGTGATGCTGTCATAACTGATAATGCTGATGTAGCATTGTTGTGATTCATCATCAAATACTGATGAAAAGTCACAAGACGGTAATGCAGCATCCCCATATATCATCAGTCTAGCTCTGACACTAGATGAAAATCGTGCCGCTTGAAGTGCTACTATGATTTGCTACCAATTTATATTTCTTCCAGTAGCACAGTTTGTTGGAGTTCTGCTCATCTACTAACCCTTACATAAAATTCTAATCAACTAAATTTGGGAGATGATGTAGAGTGAAATTCAACCCCACCCCACAACAAAGTATAGAGGGTAAACTTTTCAGAGGCATCTAAATTGCTTAAGTCCCATTGACTTCTAAAGGGACTTAGGTTCCTTAGTCTCTTCTGAATAATCATGATTGTGCAATGAAATCCATGGGGAGGGGGTCGGGGGAGAGGCCTGAATAGTGGCCACAGCTCCTCCATATGTCTGCTATGGGGAGTTGGGACCACTGGATACATACAAAGATAGATCCTGTGGCCTCTTCTCCTAGCCTGCCCTCTCTATACTGACCTATATGGGGCTGGTGTTAGACCTGCTCTATTGTGAACAGAGTGTTCTGAGGCCCCTCTGTACACAGCCCCACTATGGAGCTTAAGTGGCTTGGAGAACCTTGTTGGGCCTTGAATTTTATCAGCCAAGTTCTTACTCAGCCAGACAGACAGATTTAGAAGGACAGACTCCAAACAAACTGAATTTCAGGAGCTTTATTCAATTTAAGAACTTTGAAAGTTCAGCATTTACATGGTTTGAAATTCAGGATCTGACATTTGTTCCTCCCTCCCTAGCTGATATGAGAACATTTTTGCTGACAGCAGAATTGGTGCTAAAACCATAGCACACCAATAGTTTCACCATTCTATTCCAGGTTAACTAATCCATCAACTAAAAGGACATTCATCTAGAGTTCAAAGAAAGCTAATAGGCTAATATACAGTGTCTGACACTTTGCTATTCAAGTCTCAGTGCAGGGTCAATGATATTCAAGTCTCAAGTCCGAAGCTAACTTTAGTGTATGCCTGGGGTACAGAAACACTAGTTTATTTGTTTAGGCAATAATTGTCTCTTCTGCCTCAAGAGAGGCCTTAAAATTGCTTCTATATTTAGAAACAAGATTGGTCTGTTAAGGCTGCCTGTCACAAAGTTTCACCGCTTTTTAGAACTGTTTACTCCCAATACCCCATTTCCCAGTTTTGTCTGTTATGGAGTTTGATTGATGAACATGCATCTGCTTGACACAGTATAACCAAGAACACTGGAATCTTTTATCATATGCCTGAAGGCAGTACAACCGCCACTTAAGGTTTACAGAGGCATTATTTGTTAAAGTTTTACTGCCTATCTTTCTGAATCAACATTATGATTTGGTTTAATTGTCCCAGATTGTTTGAAAAAATGTGATTGCACAAAAAGAATTTAACAATTAAAAAAATATAACCTACAAGTTCACTACTTCCCTATGTACAGCTATGCAGTTCTTATAGAAGTCACTCAAGTAACTGGGAGCTGTGTGCGTATCCGAGGTTAAAATGCGACTCTGTTTTTGCACTGTTGGCTAGAAGATGGGTAGCATGAGCCACTCAAGCAATGTGGGTAAATAGAGAAGCACAGTATCAGAGCCAACAACTCTGTCTATTGTGTCTACAGGAGAGTGAAGGAGGCCATATGCTTTAATGGGGCATATGGAGGAGGAGGAGTTCATGCACCCTTTAAGAGGGTGAGTTACGCATTTTCTTCAGCTGGTATTGAAAGGTTTTAAGACCAATGTTGAACCCCTGTAGGTACCACTAGTTACAATATGACTGTTACCACCCCATACTTGGGTTCAGGAAGTGCAAGGTGCAGGACTCTGGTAGACATTCATTAATAAGTACAAAGGTGACCTAACTAATATGGTCCAATATTCTGCTTCACTTCACTCATTGTATACTCTGTAAGTTAAAATGAGAATGTAGCGGGATACATTTTTGAGGTTATTGCTTAGAGATCTGATAAATTCTTAGTTGGACTTATAGAGTAACCTTGGCAAATATCAAACTCAACATTCAAAACTTTAAGAAATTATGTACACATAACCTGGTCATAAAATAGGGTTTTTTGTGCAAAGAAATTAGTCTGAATGAAAAAGATTAGACCATCAAAATTTTCCATGAAAAGGCTGATTTGGCAAAAACTTGAAAACAAATATTTTGGGCCACATTTCTACATATTTCAATTTGGAACCACTGCTGTGGTATCTCAATGATGTTGTAGTTCACGTGCCTCATACTTCCTTTCCCCTCTATAAACCGACCTCCTGGGTGGATTATATCTCCCATTATGCACAATGCTGTCCCCTCCTGGTAAGAAGAGTCAGTTGCGTAATTGGAGTCCCTGGCCATGGTGCATTATGGGCGGTGTAGTCTGTCTGGGGAGGTCAGCCCATAGAGAAAATGGGGACATGAGGAAACTGAACTACAGCTTCCCGAAGGCACCATGGTAGGACATCTGAATTGAAATATTCTCGTTTTCAGGCATTTGGTTTTCTGATTAAAACAATCAAAATTTCCACAGAAAAATACAATTTCTCTAAGTTTTGTTTAGTCAAAAGTCATTTTCTGTCACTTTAGACAGAAAATTTAGTCCTAATATGCTCACAAACTATACACAGCTGGTATATAAAATATACACAAAATATAACACATATGCAGATTAATATATGGTCTCTTTAAATGGCATGAATACTTTCAAACTTACTACAAAAACAACTTGAAACAGATGTTAATAAAAACAGATTAATTTAATTTTACCTGTATAAGAATAGCCCTTTTAAAGCAAGGAGGCATGCTGGATGAGAGCATCAAACTAGGTGACAATCCAAAATGAGTCTGAATATCTTGACTTCTAGGGAGTGGGCCCAGTGTTCTCTCCACACTGCCATTTTCTTTTCATTCCTGTATGTGGGAGGATGTGCTGTGGAATGGACCTATTTGTCCCTCACACCACTATCCCTCCTGGTGGGAAAGGAATGCTGCCAGTGAACCAGCTCACATAGGTGGACTGAGCCACCACTAGTTTTCCAGGCTCAGTAATTCCTGCTTTCCTCACTCTGATAGGCTTGGCATCTCCTTCACCCCATCTCCTTTTCAATCTTTTTGATATAATCGGAGCTGCAGATGGGTTCCTAACCACTGACGACTGTTTTTTATTTTTTTTAATGGGCTGAGATGACCTCCACTTGGGAAGACTGCTTAGTTATGCTGAGTATATAATACACTCAGATCAGGCACAGTCTCAGGGCTAGTCTACACTACCCGCCCGGATCGGCAGGTAGAAATCGATCTCTCGGGGATCGATTTATCGCGTCTCATCTAGACGGATAAATCAATCCCCGAATCGACGCGCGTACTCCCACCTCATCAGGAGGAGTACGCGCTGTCGATGTGGGAGCCTCAGCGGTCAATTTGCCGCCGTCCTCACAGTGGGGTAAGTCGAATAGGATACGTCGAATTCAGCTACACTATTCGCGTAGCTGAATTTGCGTATCTTAAATCGATCCCCCCCCCCCCCCCCCCCCAGTGTAGCCTCACTGACCTGGCTTAACTTCTTGTACCCTCCTGTCAGCTGTAGTTTCTTGTGCATGTTTACTTTCACTCAATGTCTCCAGACCTGATAGGGGAACAGAAACTGTTTTCAATATTGCCACAATAATATGGAAGAAGACGGTGCAATCAGAGGGGGCAGGGCACTGAACCAAGATTGGGATGCAATTAACTGTCTGTACCCATACATGCTATCAGATGGAAAACAAAGGTAGTGTACGGAATCTGGTGAATTAAAAAAAACGAAACAGAATTCCCACTGAGTTAGTATCTTACTATCACTACAGAAATGCAAATTCTGGGCCAAACCCTCAGCATAACTTCAGTGAAAGCAATGGACTTATGCTGATGCACATCAGCATAGTTTTATTGAAGGCAAAGAACCTATGTCAATTAACAACAGCTGACGATCTGGCCCTGTGTGTCTGCAAGATATCTCTAATATCAGACCCACTTGAGACAGTGCTGCAAATCTCCAGTCCAAACTTCCCTTTGTAGGCCTCTGTTCCACTTTGTCATCTTGCAACCCATGTCCTTTTTTAGTGTTTCAGTTCACATCCAACATGAATACTCTCTCAGTTGGGGGTATTAAGATCAGAGGACAAGCTGTTACTGAGATTGTCACACATTAACTGTATTAAGATGTTATGCTACAAAAATGGCTGTAGATGGTGGAAATTTTAAAATAGTTTAAGGAATTTGAGTTTCTACTTAAAATAATTAAAATGTGGACAAATTTTGGGGTGGAACTTTATTAACGAAGGTGACAAAGAATGAACTTAGCATAGTTCAGGCTTAGTAAATAATGTGCGTTCTGAGCTGAGACAGCAGAAATATTTCTGATTAGAGCGTGATGGTTGTTATATACTAACATCAGCACTCATAGGAAACAGCACTTTTTCGGAGTAATGTAAGTGGGAATGTCCTTTTCTCATTAGATTCAATCCCTAAAAGGAAAGCTATTAACAGTAGCAATCGCACAGAAACTATGCAAAAGATGAGTGGTATGTTTGTTCTCTCTACTCAGATTTATGCAAATACATTTTTCTGTAGGAGTTTTATTCCTGGAACATTTTGCCCAATGTCTGGGGTCGACAGAAGAGCATTCTGCTGTGAAACTCATTTGGATTAAATGAGTCCACTTCATGAGAATTTTAGTTTGACTCCATATTAGGTTCTGTCATCCCTACAGGTCTGGGAATAATATACATAAGATTTGCATAAGGCAAAAAAATATGCACTGATTTCTCCCTCAAGAAGTAAAATGTCAGTGCAGAATAAATTACAAAGAGATATTTCTATGCAGAGCCCAAACCTAAAGGGGAGCAGGACTAGGATCCAGAAAGCATTTGAAAATGCAGTTATAGTTTGAGCTGTGCCCTTTTTTATGCACAATTAAATCTTTAGGTCTAAATTATGCCTTCAGAAGTTGCAAGACTTCTGCCACTTAAGCCACTTCCAAAGTGGGTCTAGAAAATGCCAAGATTGGACCTGGAATTAAAATCACAGAGGCACATTGAGCAATTTTTTTAAAGTGTCAAGGATTACATCATCAGTATCATAATTAAAGGATTAAAAGTATGTATTGTAAGAGATTTTGTGATAGGGCTGGTAAACTCAAGGCTGCACTATAAAGCTCAAAATATGTAATTAATGCATGACTTCTTTATCATGTAATTTGATTGTCCAGCTGAATGCAATGAGACATTCTGCATTGATTTACACCCATCACTATCACAGGTTGATTTAACTGGGAGGCACTGGATGTAAATCAATGCTGAATTTGTTGCTCTAATATGAATATATTTCAAATATGTATAAAAGCTTAAGTGTTCAAGCTGTTGTTTAATACCTGAAACAGAAAACAGTTTCCCAAAAGGCATTTCCGGATGCAGTACTTTATATTATTCATTGTAGCAGTCCGTGCACACATGCCCCCTCAAGAGATGCCAGCACTGAAGTAATCCAGCTTCAGTTTAGCTCCTGGGTTTTCCAGGAATTCTCTCAGCCTCCAGAGCAGTTCAGTTGCCAATGTGATTTAGCCCTCTTGCTAAATCACAAAAGTCCACCCCTTCCATCATAATCAAAATCCAAAAGACAGACACCAATCTTCCATCACAGACTTATACCAAGCACACAACAGTCTTCAGTTCTCCTCTTTCTGGGGTCAGCTTCCAGCCTTTGGGGCTCTGGTTAATCCCTTCTTCCTCCCTCTTAATAGCAGAGGTCACTGCATCCTCTACCAGCCCTGGGAACCCAAAACAATTGGGCTACCAATCCTATAGCTCAGACCCAAACTCGCTCTTCCCTTCTCAGAACCTCTTCCTATGTACCAGCCTGCCTTCTCGGAAGTGTCTTCTCCCTCCGCTCCTTTCCCTTGCCCTGATACAGGGCTCAAAATTCTTCCACTTTGGACAGGACTCTACAGCCCTCCTTCCTTGGCCTGTGAGCCTCATTAGCTTCCCTAGCTCACCTTCATCAAGGAGCCTTTCTCCAGACTCTAAGTTTCCCTCACTGAGTTTCACCATCTTTTATTGGCTGAGCATTATGGCCATCTCACTAAAGCATCTGGCTCCTAGCTTGACTGCTGGTCCTCTCATGGAACATCTATTCTTAAAGGGCCATGCCTTGGGACAGGGGATGGCTGGGCCCAGGACTCACCGCCCTTAAAGGGAACAGACCACCCTGTTACATTTGTTGTTTTTTGAGACTCTATATTTTTACTAAGATAAGATTGCCAGTTTCATAGATAATACCACATACTATTGGATGTTGCTGTATTTTGACTAATGGCAATAAACCCTCTAATGCTATTTCCCATGAAACATTCTTCTCTTTCTTTCATTTCAACTGCTGTTCATCGAGGTCCTAGAAGTAGTACAGTTTAACTTATTTGTGGTATTAGGAAATCTCTCCATGCAGATTATGCTAATAAATTTTAGATGATCTGTTCTCAGAAGCAGAAGAACTGCTGCCAAGAAGAAGGGAGGAGAAAGCTTGTAAAAGGAGGAACTTTTTTTAAAAAGGTTCTTTGTTTTGAATGCTGGCATAAGTATTAAAAAGGGTTGAATTTATGTTCTTTGATTAATTTCCTTAGATGTACCAGAGCTGGCATGCTCTAAATGAGGTTCAAACACATTTCTGGGCCCTCAAAGTAGCTTTATGCAGATGTTTGACAAGGCTATTGCATGCCATTCAGCAAAGAAAGTACCACCTTACATGGCTGTCAGTATATATGCTTACTGTGTTCTGGGGCAGAGAGTGGATGAACAATAGGGTATTAAAGTAAGTTCCAAGCAGACATTTTTCGCTCTCTATTGGTAAAAAACATGTCCCTCCATGTATTCTGTGATAGGACGTCAGATATTGTGTTTATTCTCTGGTTGCCAAATCTATTATTCCCCCACATAATGTTGGCTGATTTGCATATAGCCAATGAGAGAGACTTTTTAAAATCTCATTAGTCACTCCCCTTCCCTTAACCAATGGTTACGCTACTCTCTGCCCTTGAAAAATGTCTGCAGCTGCTCTGCTAACTCCCCATCAGAAATATCTGCCACATAATTAAACAGATTTTTTAAAACCTTTATTTTACTCATAATTGCTTTTCTAAGTGAGCAGTATGAGTTTTTCTGAGCATCTTCAGCACAGAGCCTCCTGACCTGTGCTCACGTCTATGTCTGCCAGTGACTGATGTACACTAATGTGCCTATCTGGTAGAATAGAGTCTAGTGTCACAAAAATTTCAGATTTTAGCTCAGTCCTACCTGCTTAGGAACATACCTTGCTGGTATAGCCAGGCCAGCTGACCCTTCAATGCATCAGGCAGAACCGTCCTTCTCTGCCTGCCTGAAGCCAGTGCTTTACTTAAATTCTGCAATTGCATGGGCTGGGACCATCCTTTTAAAAATCTCCTGGTTACCTGTGGTTGGTGATTTATTGCACATGGTATATAGAGTTGATTTCTTGTGGATGGTGGAATGTTGAATAAAGTTCTCTGAATGTACCATCACTACTTCATATATTGAATGCATCAGCAGGTTTGTACATAGCAACTTGCACCTCTAGGGAGTACTGTGGGCCAAGAACAGCACAGGAACAGTCGGATTAGCAACTGTTGATCCCACCAGTTGCCAGGTACCACAACTTCATGTGAAATCTGCCTGCTGGAAATCCCTGATGCTGAACACTCAGATAGTTTCAGAATTCCAGGATTGCTGGGGCAGCCTAAGCTGGGACAACATTCCATAACTTCTGGACTACCCACCTAGTTGAAATCTTAAAGTTGCCTTTATTTTAAGAGTGTCCATAACTGAGTACTCCCCTTCCTTGTGGCACAACCCAATGACTACCTTTGAAAATTGCTTGAAAACACACACTGCTTTGATAGCTAAACTAATAAATAAGATGGAGCTGGAATTTCCATCATAAATTTCTATGTACAGAGTATAATACATCATCCATTTCAAAACCTTTTGTGCTTAGTTGGTTTTCAAATTGTTTGCCCAAATACACATTTCTTTGCACTAATTAACCAGTAAAAATGGTTTAAACTCCTTAAGATGTTCTTATTTCTAGACTTTCAAACATGTGATTCAGAATTGGTTTGGAATATTTTTTACCAAGTTCTAAACCAGAAAATAGACACGTGTTTTCTTTAAATAAGCAGCATGAGCTGTATACAAATTATATCCCAGATAAATTTACTGAACCAAATCCTGAGATAAAGAACAAAGGTCAAATAACAGGCCCTAAGGAAGAACTTGGAAATATAAGGGTTTGAGGAAAAGCAATTCTCAGCCTCAACTAATAATTCAGGGCATTAAATTCCATGTAACTGGTTTATGGCTGACTACTGCAATGTGTCTGAGGGATACACACAAGGAGTTGGAGCTAGGATTTGGCTTTATTACTATAATATCCTGGCCAAGACATGCAAAGTGTACTGTTTGTACAATGACACATTTACGGTCCTACTTACAGGCAAACTCTGTCCTCCTTAGGGAGGAATGCCTCATAGTGGATGTCTACACTGCAATTAAAAACCCACGGCAGGCCCATGCCAGCTGTCTTGGGCTTGCAGGGCTTGGGCTAAGGAGCTGTTTAATTGTGGTGTAGACATTCTGGCTCGGGCTCTAGGACCCTGCAAGGGTTTCCACCTCCACCCTCCCATGGATACTCCTTCCATACAACTACACATGGTTGTCCTAAGTTTGGGGTAGTTTGGAAACAGAATGATGTGGTAACAAGTTGACTAATGTTTTCCATCTTTTCAGTGCTCTTTACTCTTACAGTTAAAAAAAACTCTCTCTAAACCTAATTTACAAATTAAATTGTATATTATTAGAGGCAGGGAATGTGGCTTAATCTATGTTTGTAAAGCACCATGTACTTTATAGAACTATATAAGTGACTTTAATGCTATTTTGCTCAGATTTAAAATGTATTTAAACAAGACTGACCAATGATAAGTCAAAAGGCACAGGCATACCTTGCAGACAAAGTGAGGAGGCCTTTTGGAGGTCTAGGACCATGTGTTCTGCAGCCCCTTCAAAGTAGTAAGCAGCATAGAAGAGTGCTCCTCTACTCCTGCACAATTCCTGTTCCCAGGGCTCAGGGGATCTCTGTTCCTCAAGGGATAGTCCTCTTCCATGGCTAGCAAAACAAAAACTCTTCAGACAGAGGAATGTGAAGTGGGAGCATCATCAAGAGCTGGCACCTGGCTAGAGAGTTTCAGGCTTCCAGCATAGATGCTAGTAGTAGCCCCAACTCAGAGGACAAAGAATGGTGTCCCAAATGGGAACCCTGCATCCACCTCTCCCTTTTGAGGGAATGACAACTCCATTATACATGACAGATAGATATTATACAAAATGGCTCTATAGAAAGGTCTTTGAAGATTGAGGAAATTTAAATAATTTCCAGGCATCAGTCCCTGCACTCAGCCCCAATTTTTATTTGTTTTTACATCAATACAGAGTCTCTATCCTGGCTGAAATAGGGGAGGGACTCAAGGAAGATGTGCGCCTATAGAGCTCCACATTTAGGTCACCCACACATACATGCTCATGATTATCTGGCAGTGGCCCTGCTTGCAGACATGAACTCCTTTCTGGCACATTCCTGCTCTTGTCCCCATTCTCTGCCCCTACTGTGCTGCATCACAAAATGCTGCAATGCCACATCACACCATGATGTCCAGGCCCATGACAACAGCCACCAGAATTGGCTGGCTCCCCTTTGCAACCTAAGCTGATTTAATACTGCACTACAGGTCTGAGGTCAGCAATCCTGAGGGCCAGTGTACATTGTAAAAAACTGTCCTGATGGATCTGTCCAAGTTTATTTGGCCCAGGTGTTTTAGCAATTGTGGCATACCAAAATATTTCACAGGGCTCAATGGCCTCTTAAACTCATATTTCTACCAGCTCTTTCTGGCAGTCTAGAGTTACTCACATTCCCTATGTCCCTTTGTTTACTTAGGTGTGTTTCTTTGTTTCTGCATCCAATTAAACACATTTAAAAAGGGGATATAGTAAATTTTAAAAGGCTGGAATTGGGAGTTTCTCACATTACCACCATGTGCACTACTGACATGCTGGTGTACACCACAGGAACAGGTAAACGTGTAGTGTGAATGATGCCCCTAATGAATGTTTTCCCAGATGCAATTAAACATCTCTTATATGCACTGTATATCATACAGTAGGTCATTTTCTCTCTCTCACCATTAGAATACGCTAAAAACTAAAAATCCAGGGAATCCCATATATCCTTTATATATCCACCCAACTTTCATCTATTGGGGTTAAAGACACATCCTCTCCACAAGAGTTTGTACACAATACTTAACTCTGCCTGGTAAGCCTGAACTCCAACAATATGGTCTTCAGTTGTATGAGGATAGAACCTGCAGACACTATTCCAACTTAAGTCACAAATATGGATGCTTCTTCTACTGTTATTGGGAGTGTGTCAGAGCAGATCATAATATAGTTGGTGTGGATATGCATCATCTCCACAGCAATAAAAAAGCAATTTAAGCAGGGAGATGTGTATTTGCAAACCAGGAGTCAATAAATTTCATCAGCTAAGGAAGAGGGAACTCCAGCAAGCAGAAGCTAGTCACGAAATGGCCACTTTAGGTCAGCAGCTGCTTGGCTGGAAGATGAGTAAGCGGTTCACCACTCAGTAAATATTGTTAATCCCAGATGAGGACAGCTGTGGTAGCTCACATTGGAAATATGAATTGGATGGTATAGGCAAGATAAGAGGCTGGTCTATAAGCAATGGGTGGTGGAGATACAGGGCCAGAGCTGTTTTTCACAAAAGTTTTCCATATTTTCAACAAAACTGGAAAATGCAAATTTTAGAGGGGTTTTAAATCAATTTTTCCTTTTTCAAACCCTTTCCCCCCCTTTTTCATTCTTCCCTTCTACTCCATTTTCTGTGGTAGAACAGAAGAGAAAAACACAAAAAAGAGTTGGGGGAGGGGAGAGCAGGAGAGAAAGGAAAAAAAGAAAAAACATGAAACTGAAAAAAGTGAAATTTTCAATTAAAAGGTTCAAGAAAATTTGAATAATCAAAAAATCATTCATTTTCAAAACCTGTGGGATGAAAATTACTTCCACATTTGAGACATTTTTTGCAAACATTTTTTGCATTTTTCAACAAGCTTTAACAACAAACTTTCAGAATTTCTAGAATTAAATTTTTTTATAAGGAAATGTATTTAACATTATCTTGCCGTACTTTCCCTGAAAAGTTTTACTTCCCCCTTTCAATAAAAAGTATGTGTTCATGACTCATTAACCGCAGAATGGATTTTAAATTATAAAGGTAATGAGACCTGTGATTCTTCAGTGGTGCTCCTAAATTATAATAATCTTTGAAAATTAGGCTGGCAGATTTTAAGACACTTGTGATGTCTCAGCTATTGCTTTTGGGCACTGGATTGCAATAATACCCTGGTATGTTGTAAGGGAGTTAGGAATGCTGGCATCTTTTACAGAAACTTTTTCTCTATAGGCACAAGTGTTAGGAAGCAAGTCTTGGTCAGAGCCGGGATAGCACTGTTTTTTCATAGTAAAAATTGTACATTATACTCCTATAATTTAAGAAATAGTATATAATCATGTAAGGACTATACTAGAATGCATACACTCAAGGGGAAAAGTTAAGGTTGCATGTGGAATCTTACCTTTGGCGTTCCCTGACTGTTGAGTCCTTAACTCTGTAAGCTTTTTCAAGTCCTATTAAAATAGTTTTTGTGTTTAAATATATGTGCACTCCCACATACATACAAATATTCTGTATATATACACACATTCATCACATGTGATGATGATAGCTATGTGATAAATAGAAGACTTATATACTACATTGATCATAAATCTTTGACCATTTGACCCAAAATGCTTACTGGGACTTGTCCTCTGAGCAGCTTTAAAGAATTTGCTTTTTTCTCCCAGCAAAAGTGAAATTCTACTTCTCTGCACCCACCCCCATGCCCCTCCAAAAATTATGCTGGCCTGAGGCCCAGACAAACAACGTTCAGTCCGAGGCTAGTGGCGCTTTTAAAAGTCAGATGACGCATGATGCTGCAGTACTAGAAATTAAAGCTTTATATCATAGGAAAAGGTACATTCCTAGATTTCAAAGGAATAACACTTGCTTTTTGCCCTTGAATGTCCCAAGATATTGGACTTTAAAATATTGACATTTTTAGAGATGTTTTAATGAATTGTAATAGTCTCCTTATGAGCCTTTTCAGATTGAACTCACAATGCTAAAGCAGTTTGTTGGTAGAAATGAAGAAATATGGAAAACAGAACAAAAAAAAAAAAATCTCCTGAAGTTGTTCCTACAGTTGGATTTCTGTACACTATGAGACATATACAAAATACATGATAGTGTGAAATAATGATTGTATTGGTGCTCATTTGAAATTACCAGCAAAATGACCTCTGTCCAGTTTCACATCATCATGAATTTTCATTCATATATATAATGAATTGCGGAGGGTGGGAAGGTGGCATCAGTGTAATACTGTGTAGCTATTATGATGTGTGCACTTACAACTTTTTAAAATATCTCAGTCTATGAATCCAAACAGTTGCACTGCTTGGCTGAAATGCCCATTATCCAGCCCAATGTGTAGAGCTTTCACTGAGAAGTCCCTTTATCCACTAAATGAAGATGAATGCATAAGGAAAGAAACTTGCTGTGATCCATTTCCCAAAAATAATCAGAGTGAGGCACGCAACCTGAACATTAGGGCTCTTAGTGGCTGGTTTGGATTGAACTGAGGAAGGCTAAGGAACCTTGGCTGCTTGCACTGAGTCATAACTTTTTAAACAAGGCCCTAAGTCAGAGCTATCAGTCCTGAGCTGCTGTTTTCCTGGCTCATGATAAGCCTGTCTCTTTCTATCCCAGGCTTGGGCCTGTGATTTAACATAGCAATGACAGCAATTGCTAGCCGCAAAAACATCCTTAACAACTCTTGTCTAATACAAATCACTTATTCTTTTTGAAAGATGAGTGAGTCATGCAAGTAACAGACGGCACATTAAGGCTACATTGTTATAGTGTGCTTTAATTAGTTATGTGGCATATAATGATGTGGGGTCAAATAATAATTTAATTTTTGTACACTATCCTTTTTTGTACGTTACTACTGGACCACCCTCTATGATAAAGGATCTCCCACTCACATACAGGATGCTTACTGTAGAACACCAGGAAATTGATTATTTTCTTTCCACAAAGACTCTTTACACATTTTTTAAGTCTTTTTCATTATATAAAAATGACTTTGAAAACTATTGCCTAAACCTTTATAAAATATCATTGGAAAAAAGAAAACAGATGCAAACCCCATGCTATAAAATTAAATGAGCCTTTCTAGACAAAGTATAACAAGGCACGTAGCTATTAATTTTTACCTCTACATCATAAATACGCAAGGCTAACCCTTTTTATTTCTCTACATGTAGTAAAGTTGGGTCCTTGAAGAAAAACCTTGATTTTACTTTAGTTACACCAAATAAATATAACAATTCCCTGATAAAAGTAAACCTCTAATGTTGCTCCAAATATGAGGTGGATTTACTTTAAATAGTTAGCAAAGCAGTGTCTAAGGAGTTATCATTATTAGGGGAAAAGTTTTGTTGAAAATGAAAACATCCCACTCAGAAAATAAATCTCCAAGACGGGGAAAAGTCTGCAGAAAAACTCTACAAGTTCAGCTTTTCAGACTTTCTGCTGAATACACCTTCCACAAGGAGTAGCTTGTAGCCTTGTAGACCTGCAAAGGTTTGGAATCCCCACTATGGAGTCTGTGATCCTGTTCAGGGCTGGGCAGAAAACATGTTTCTGTTTTACCTTGAGGTTTCAAAATTGTTTTTGTTCCCCTGCAAAATAGGGACAAGACATTTTGAAATTTTGCACAAAAAACACAACCAAGAGAACCACCCCTGAATAACCAATAGCTAAAGCACCCACCTGGAATGTGGAAGGCTCCATGGCAAATCCCTACTTTGCCTGATTCAGAGCAAGTACTTAAACCTGTCACATCTCATGTGAATGTATTAACCACTGAGTACACAATTGTTTTTACTCTCAATCTCCCCAGTTGGAGTTATTTCACTTTGATCAATAATTAAGTATTCACTGGGGCCAGCAAGAGATGATTCTTTAGCCTGGTGGTTGGGTATTTACCTAGGATGTAGCTGATTTGGTGCAGCATCTTAAACTCAGGTCTTCCACATCAGGCAAGTGTCCTAACTGCTAAGCTATTCAGGGGAAATCTTTCTGACAATTTTGGTCAAAACTGATACGTTTCCTCACAACATTTCAGTTTCAACTGTAAAAACGTCCACTGAATTTTTTTGACCAGCTCTAGTTCCACTGAAATCAAGGAGTTATGTCTATGTAAGGCTGGTGGGATTGTGTCCTTTATTTCAACTGTTCAGCTCTTATATTCAGTTTATTTTTAACATTTTAATATGCTCCAAAACAATGTCAGAGTAAATCATAAAGCCTAGGGCTATAAATATAAATATATTAATCTGAACTCCTAAACTGGTAAGTGTAAACTATATATTCAGACTTTAAATCCTCTCATGGTATTGGAACAGGCCTGATTAATGTGATTGATAGTCTCCTTCCAGCAATGGATAATTTTAAAAAAATAAACCTGTCCTTGCTGATCATGACCCTGTAACTGGCTGTGCATGGGGAGACCCCTGTGTCCTCATGGTATCCTACTGAAGTCAACAGGTCTCTGCATGCATGCAGGGGTTTGCTTGTATGAAACCATTTGCAGGACTAGCACTGCTGTTAGATCTGTGATACCACTGACCCTCAGGTGTTGGTGATGAGTCTGTAGTCACTACTGGGGAGGGATGAGGTGCTTCTAGAAGAAAGGACTTTGCAAGTGATTGTGGGTACTTGCTTGCCTTCAACTGTGGGGTTCCACCCATGGCATACCATAGGATTCAGTTCTGTCCCATGAGGTTACTAGAGGACTATAGCACCATCCGTATGCTGATAATATGCAGTTTTCTTTTTCATGTTCATTTGACTCATTGTGAGCTGTCTCTCAGCTATCCTATCGTCTAGCCAACATTTATATTTGGATGAGACTCAGCGGATTAAAACTCAGCTCAGATAATGAGACTTGAGTGATTGCACCTCCTTCTATGTCTCTTCCTCCTGAGTACAATTGAGCAGAGCAAGTCAGCTCTTGCTGCCTAGGTTTAATCAGCACCTGATAGTGATAATTTTGCTTTTATAAGGATTGCAAGCTTCAGTTCATGTATCAAATCTTTTCTTTCAACTCTTCAGTAGTATTTCCATAGCTCTTAACTGTACCTCATTCTGAGAGTTGTGGCTCTTACTGTAAGACCCAAATGCATCTCTCTAGCACACACATTTGGTGTTCTCTCACCTGTGGTGCTGTAAATTTGCATTACAAAATGCAAAACAGTAACACTGGAGTTGCAGAATATGTTATTTAGGTGAAAGAAATCTATTTGCCATCACAAATAGTCTTCCTTCCCTATTGCTTTTCCTGACTTTATTGTTCAGCCTTGTTCTCACATAGCTTCCAATATCTGGGCCTTGGCAGGCTGAGAGCTGTGCAACCATGTATAAGAAAATGCCAGTGATAATTTTAAAAGTTTGGCATTTCAATGTCATCCTCGTTAATGCTGGTATCATTATCATATCATTGCTGACATGAACTAATGAAGTACTAAACTAGGTTTGTCTTAATTCATATTAATCAAATTGGCAGTTTGGAGTGCTTCTCCTCTCTCCCATTTGACTTATAGGTCTCATATTTTCTCTGTCTACAAAGGAAGACATGGCAGTAGCATATTAAACTAGAGCTGAAAGTCAATTGGTTAAATTCATTCAAACACTCCTTATTGTGGTCTGTTTTGCAGGTTTCTGCCAAAGACATATTTATTTGTGTAAGCCTCATCAGCTGAAAAACCAGAAGTGATGAATTAATTTAGTAGTTAAGAGGATACACCAAAAACGAATTGAAGATTATTTTAAATCCTCTTCAGCTTTTCTGAGGATTTATACCAAGATGAAACTTGGATGCATGGTGGCAAAATATAGACACAAGATCCAGGAGAGAGGATTAATGTAAAATGCTAGGGCAGCATAGATGAGCATATTATAGAGCTCCATGAAACTTCACTAGGAGGATCAAATGCCCCTTCCACCAGCAGGAGTCTGGTAGGGTGAAGGCCCATGATGTTTGTATTCATAAAATTATGATGGTCTTGCTACATGACCGGAGCTCCTAGGGGCTACTGCAGCATAAATAAATAAATAATAATTCATTGATTGTAGTTATGGGTTTTCCATGGGCCAGTTGTGAATATGTTTTCAAAGCATGAAAGGACTAGAAATACAACTCATACGCACTGTATCACTTGTCCAGGAATACCAAAAAAGGCCTCTCATTCTTTTATTTCACTGAAATTGCACTACTCCAAAAGTTAATCAGTTAATTAGCAGCCAAGTATGACAAGTTTCTTCCTCTAGTGATTTCAGGTCTGTGACAAGATATAACTTTTAGTACTAATTGCTGTGCTATATTGTGTACAACAGAAGTGGGCTTCAAGGAACTTTCAAATTACCTTCTTGAGAACTGCAGTGTGTTGCTGAACAACTTCCAAAGAGCATCGACCCTGATACACAAAGGTACTTAGGTTCCTAATTCTTGATTTTAGTTGCCTAAGTCCCAGTTTTGGCTCCAAGGTGATCCACAAAATTCCTGTGGTGCTCCAAAAACAGTGGATCTTGGCTTAACTTGCCAGATGTGCACTCTCTTTTTGTGGCTTGTTTATTATTATTTATATTGGCAAGAAAAAAGATGATTTTTTTCTTGCCAATTTTTCGAGCCAGTTCAGAAAAAAATAAGAAGTGACATGAACCTTCACTCAAAACTAAGACTAAATCTCAATAGGTCCCTTTTGTAGGTTTTAAACTGTGTGTGGGTGTTAATGGGGTATAACAGAGAGGATGCTGAGGGGAAAAAGACTGGGGGAGTTAGAGAGAATAGGGTAAAAGAAAGAGGGGCAGGTGGACAGACTAAAAATGTGTTAAAAGATAAGAGGGCCTAACGTGGGGTAAAATGGTAAGAGGGGATTTATACTGCTGGAGGCCTCCTGGTACTGTCAAGGAAGGTCTTTGTCAGCAAAATTTCTCCTCTGGCTTTGATACCGGACAGTGAATGATCTCCTGAGCGAACAGAACAAGAAGGAATCTGAACAA
Organism: Emys orbicularis; assembly: GCF_028017835.1. Classification (NCBI taxonomy): domain Eukaryota; kingdom Metazoa; phylum Chordata; order Testudines; family Emydidae; genus Emys; species Emys orbicularis. Next base: position 75,751,692 of record NC_088687.1, on the reverse strand, counting down.
ACTGCTAACCACTTCCATGGATATTGTAATAAGTCACTGCCATTCAGCTGACTTATTAAATTCGTAGCAGACATGCAGGATAAGGAAAAGTGGCTTAGATTATCCTGAGGTGCCAGAGGAGTCAACCGAGGACATGTCTAGAAAAATTAAGCTGACAAGGCTACTATAAAAAATGAACAGCTGAAAGAGGATAATGCCCCTGTTTTTCTTCCTACTGCTCCCACCCATTATTTAATTTATTGGATTATGTAGCGCTACAGTTTTAAAAGGCAAACAAAATTGTGTTCTCGGCTATAATGGTGGGACTGAGGGACCCGCCGCCGAAGACCCGGACGTGCCGCCCCTTTCCATTGACTGCCTCAAGCACCTGCTTCCTGCACTGGTGCCTGGAGATGGCCCTGCATATAACCAAGAGCAGATTTTGGCCTTCTTTGTAGATGGTAGGTACCTTGATTGTGAAAGAAAAGTTGTTCTTGGGGTTTTTTTTTATTTTTTTTTTAACTGATACATTCTTGATGAAGGTGATTGAAGCAAAATATATATAATGGGATTTATTTACTTCTACTTTACTTCTAATTTACTTCTACGGGAGGGTAGTGATGGATTTGGGATCATGGAGCTCTGTGAAATTCATGATGAGTGAATTTTGGAGATGTTATTTCACAGAGATTCATGGAAACCTTTTATTTTGTTTATTTGATTTCCTTTGGGGGTCTCAATTAACCCAGCACCTCAAAGTGAAACTCAGCCAAAATGACCAACTTTTACCTGGCTTTGAGTCAAAACCACTGAATTTCACATGATTTCCAAACAAACCCACAAATCTGCCTACATTTGTCCAGTAGTACAGATTCATTTTTTCATGTTCTTAAATTTATTATCTAAGCTAAACAGAGAGTATGAGTCACTCAAGTTAAAAAACAGATCAAAATACATTTTAAAATCTGATATGATTTTAAAAAATATCTGATATTTAAAAAATCTGATATTCTCTCTTTCATATTTTATCTTTATTTTGCATCAGATATTACAACCTCATTTTAATGAAGGTCATCAAAAATCAGGATCTAAAAATACAGAAGTGAATATCAGTACAGTATTGAAATGGTGCAGATTTTCTTTTAATCCTTTATTTATTTGAAGCTACTAAAAACAATATATTGAGTTTTCAAGAGCCCATTGTTCAAGAACTGACCTTAATTTTTGGTCATCTTGGTTTTTATATGCTGTGCCTCCAAATTTCTTTTTCTGTCAGAGTTGAAAGCTATGTTTACATCACTTTTCTACTTTGGTCGTCCTTCAATCATGCTATTACTCTGTAACTGAACTTTCAAGCTCATAACTTTATTTTCTTGAAAGCAGACTAGATCTTTGCTTGCATAGTAATTGTGAGCATTTATGCCACAACAGATGTCTTGCCTCAGTCTCCTGTGAACCAGCATTTCCAGAGATTGCCCCTTCAGCTGCTCTTCTCAGCTGTCTACCAGACAGATTTTGCTTGATAAGTAGAGGTTGCCAGCAGTCTCTTGAGTAGCTTTGAGTCTTAATCACATCAGTCCTAAGTTTAATGCATTGAATTAGTGTTCACGGGTACTGACAAAAGAATCATTACAGTTCCACAGATGATACTAAAGAACACCTTTGCTGTACTTAGGGATGATCCAAAGTCAGTTGAAGCTAATGGGAACCTTTTCATTGACTTCAAACAGAGTTGAATCAGGCCCTCAGTGACTCACATTACAGTACTGATCAGTATCTTTCCCTACTGTGGAACAGAATACTAATTTCATAATGAACAATGTTGCCTGTCTAATCAAGACCCTTAGTTGATAAAATGAATAATATTTATTATGGCCTTGATTCAGCAAAGCACTTAAGCCTCATTGAAGCCATTAGGCTTTAATGTTATGCACGTGCTTATGTTCTTTTCTGAACTGGGGCCAATATCAGTATGCCAGGGTTCTTAGGCTGTTTTTGGAGCTGTAAAATAATACCGAGTAGTAACAATAATCACTTCTAAGCCATCAATCACCTTTAGTCACACACAGTGTAAAGCTGCCAAACTGGTGGTGTTCATGCAGCTTCTGATTGCCTATCCCAATCACTATTTACAAAGGATGTATTAGTGACTTTCATGACATTCGTCGGACAATTGGGAATCTCCAGTTTCAAAATTAGTCAAATTAGCAATTAGGGAACCATTAGCAAATGTTTGATAATCAACCATATGAAAAGCCTGGAAAAGCAAATGGCTTGTGTTATTTCCAACAGGGTCTGTAAGTTTTAGGATTAAAGAAGTGGATTCTAATTTATTTAGGGTCTTGTACCTAGTGCACGTAGTAAATCATATCGTAAACGGCATTAGCTTCAATGAAGTTTTGCAATTGCACAGGTCACTGTAGAAACATGTATACTTTGCCAAGGATTGTGGCAATTTCTTTTCAGAAGGAATTTCAGGTATGTGGTGGAATTCCAGCTACTCCACAGAAAGTCCAGCCACAAGGTCATAAATAGCATTCTGTAGCATGTAAACTTAGGGTGACTAATATTTGGTTATAAAATAACATAACACTCCATATTGGGAAATCTTTTTAAAGTTGAATGGACCTTTTTATTCTCTATATATCAGCCTCCTAATGGCTTTTCAACAGTTTGAACCATTTGCTAAAATTGCCACAGCTGCTTCACATTAGTTATGGAGTTTTGTTGCTAAGAGACCTTCTGGTTGCTGTCTTACTGAATCCTTAAACTAGATTTTTGTTGGTTGTGTATTCACAGCAGGATACTCTTATGTTCAGATCTTTTCTCCTCTCTAGTAGTAAGGGGGACTTGAACCTGGGTCTCTCACATCCCTGATGAGTGCTCTACCCAGAAGGCTAAAAGTTATGAGGTGCGTGGCTTCTCCTCTGGGTAGAATTTGAATGAGACCCAATGTAGTAGACAGTTTCTGAGCATGCCTACTGGATCAGGCCCCACATGAGACTTATGCAGCTGAATGCCTATCTTTCCCTGGTTTGTGAATTGTTCTAGGTCTGAGGCAGGAGATAGGCACCAGGAGGGAAGCAGAAGCGTGCATGTCCCAGAATCTAAACTTTAGGCAGGTAGGGAACTTTTACAGTGAAAATGTAGGCACTGGATCAGTGTAGGCACCTACAGAGTTAGGTGGCAGCCAAGTGAGAGTTTCATGGATTGCAATGGTACCACACACAGGGACTTACTTGCCTAACTCTGGAGTTGAAACACCTAAGTTGCTTTGTGGAGTGTACCCATAAACCATAAAGCTGTTATCAAGCATGTTTTCTTAGGCGAGGCCTTCCCAAACTCTTCAGGCCACTTTGCTGTGAGACTTCCAGTGTGTTTTGTCAGCTCTGTCCCTGTCTTTTAGGTTGTAAGATCATCACCATCACCACTTAACAAATAAATAATAATGGCTTCATGGATGAAGTGCTTTTTAAGGAATGATTACAATTAAGACAGAATGGTGCACAAGAGATGGAAGATGGCTCCACACTTTGGGGGCAGCATGGAAGAATCACAGAAACATGAGTGGAGAAGGATACAATGAGCCCAATTCATTGTTGCCCTCCATCTTGTATAGCCACTTCCACCAGTGCCAAGTGAGGGTATAACTGATGCAAATTCTACCATTCCAAATTGATAGCATATTATACTGTGACTACATAAGGTGCATGGTAACAATGAACAGGGCCCAAAAGGAGCAGTTAAACAGGAGGCTTATGTAGAACAAATGGAGTGGGAAGAGGAGAAGAAAAAAATATAACAGTAGAGTTGTAAGTAGGTGGGGAATTGCAACAAGAATTTTGTGTGAAGCAGAGGCTCAGGCTTGAAGCAAAAAGAGAGAAGGAGCCAGTGAAAGCACATTGTTGTATGTTCAGGAACCTTACACTGCTGTTCTTTTTCTGTTTGACTCCCAATACTTTAGTCAAGCCCTCAAACTGAGTATCCTCACTCCCTGCCAAGGCAAGGAATTGGAGCAAGTGTGTGAGAACAAGAAGCTGGTACTGGGCTTTCCAGCTTCCTGTTCAGGATACAAGGGTCAGAGTTAGACAAGTGAACCACCAGAGGACTTCTCCAGGAGATGGGAACAGGAGAGGAAAATGAGTTGCTGATGGGTTCCATGTACCATGCTTCCTGCCAGGAAGAGGGATGAGTTTGAGGAAGTTTTCTTCTCTAAATTTTTTTATCTCATTCCCCAAAGGGCAGAGCTGTAGCAAATCGTTTTCTCTCCTCCTTCTCTCTCATTCCTCTCCTGTTGGATCCTTTCCCAGTAAGTGAAGCACAGCAGGTGCACATATAGTCGGAGACCTGGGACGGAAGAGGAATTTTCTACTGCTGCTGCTGCTCCATAACTCAGGAGGAGAGGAGAAAACAATGTGCTATTTAATATTCTTATGCAACATTAATCTGAGGTAAAGGTGAAACTGAGGGGAAAGACCTGGGAATAAAACCCAGAGGAGGGAAATCAGGAGTTAGTGGGGTGGGAGAGCCAAGGACATGAGAGAAACAGAGAGAAAACATTCTCAGTCTAGGGGGTCATCTGTGGAAAGAGCTTCCAGAGAAGATTGGAATGATACAATCTGATCAACCTATGGCTTGCTGCAAAAGCCTCCTGCTTGATAAAACATTCCCAATAAATCAGGGCACAACCACCCTAACCAGCATGACGTGGGCGAGGGGAGGAAGGAAGTAAAAGAAAAGGGGGGAAATGTATATTCCATTCCCATATAGAGCTTCCCATAGCCAGAGAAGGGATATGAACATTCTGAAGTCATTAGGGACTTTGCTATGCAGCTCTAATTTACCTGTAAAGGACTCAGATGTTATGGTGACTGACACTATTGAGATTCCAAATATGGTCATATAGATAATCCAAGCATATTAATGTAAGGGGACTGTTGCCCCCTTACTAACATTCAGTGGGGGTGTTTTGATTGGCTTGCTCCCAGTACTAAAAGGGGAAGGGTCGATGGCAAATCAGGAGCCTGAGACTGATAGTCCCCAGGAACAATGGGGAGAGGCCAATGCTCCAGATCAGCCTGATTGACAGGGCGGGCAGGCTAATCAGAGGGTCAGGAGGCCAGGGAGGTCCCGTCCTCCGTGTGAGCTGGAATTGCCTGGGTCAGACAGAGTGGGGCCGAGCTAAGGAGAGAGCAGGGGCCCGAGCTAAGTTGCTGGGAGCAGAGCTGCAGCCCCAAAGCCAGAGCACAGCCCAGAGAGAGCAGACCTGCCCTGGGAGGAGAGCTGCAGCAACCAGAGCCAGAGGGGCCAGACAAGCAGCCAGGAAGCAGGTCAGAGCTGGGAGCAGAGTCACAGAAGCAGCCTGCAGAGCAGACCTGTCCTGGGGGCAGAGCTGTAGCAACCAGAGCCAGAGAGGCCAGAGAAGCAGCCCAGGGAGCTGAAGGCAGAGCAGCAGCAGCAGCCGTGCTGAGGCAGAGTGGAGCTGGAGCTGGGGCTGGGGCTGGAGCTGGGGCTGGAGCAGTCCGGAGCCGGGTGCGGTGAGCAGCTGGGGAGAGTGAGGGGGACCCTGGCAGTGGGCCCAGCACAGGGAGATTCCTCAGCCAAGAGGCCTTGCAGGCCAGACTTGGAGGGGGATCGTAACCCTGACAGGGCGGGGGCGACGCTGGGAAGAAGGGTCCTGCCACCTAGAGCCTGAGAGCGTGTGGCCACCGCCAGAACAAGTGTCCAACCCACAGCGTCTCTGCAGCACAGCCAGGGCCTGAGAAGGAGGCCCGGGACCTACAAGGAACAGACTGTGAACTGCCCTGACGTTCCAGAGACACTGCTTGTGATGATCCCTGCCACAGAGCAGGGTGATGGGTTTTCCTTTAACCTTTCCCATTTTTCCTTATTCTTTTTTAAAAGTAATTGTTAATTAAACAACTTGTATTTGCTTTAAATTGTATAAAATGATCAGTGGGTCAGGGAGGTGCCCAGTGCAGAGAGAGTATCCCGGAGTGGGGACACCCTAGCCCCTGTCCTAGGTGACCACAGCAGGGTTGGGGGTCAAGCCCCCCAGGAATCCTGGGCCCAGCCTTGTCGGGGTTTACGAGGACTCTGCCAGACAGGAGAGTGGAAGGGGAGTCCTCAAGGGCAGGGAGGCCTCTGGGTAAAGGAAGTGGGAGCGAGGACTCGGATCCTTTCGCTAGCCCACTTCACCGGGGTAGTGCAGAAGCCAGGAAAGTTCCCCACAATAGCGGGACCATTCCCCCGCTTACATTAACATACAACTATTATTCATGGTATTTAACTCAGGGTACTGTGTATGAGAGAATACATTTGAATGGAAATTGACTGTGTGAACTGTGAGAGAGAATTACAGGTATATGACAGACTCTGCAAAAGTGAAAGGGATATCATGTGGCATCATGTAGTTGTACAATATGCCAATGCTGTACATTTCACTAACATGTATGCTACTAAATGCCAAATACCTTATTGTTTTCTTTTAAAAACTAGCCTCTTCTTGCCAGTAAGCATGAATGTCATGAAGAGAAGACACACGAGTTACATAATATTTGGCTTTATTGCAATATGTAACCTCTTGATATACATGCCCAGGGGTGATCCACGATGGAATAACAATGTTTCATTGATTAGGAAGCCTGGTACTTCTGCAGAAACATAATTGTGCTTCAGATAATGCTATTGCCAGTATATTTTTATGTAATAAGTCTGTGTGTTTAGCCCTATACAAGATGAAATAAAGAGAATTCCTGCCTTGCAGAGTATACAACCTAAGGTCTTAGTCCTACAGACAGTTATGTATGAATAACTGGAGTAACAGTGAGCAATCTCATGGGGACATTACAATTTTGAGCTAACAGAATTGATTCATATGGCCAATGAGAGAGATTACTGGCCAGTATGTGAAAGGAAGAATGCAGAGGCAACACATGGGGAGGGGGGATAGAGACATGTGGGATCATGTGCCCCTCTCGATTTGCTGTTCAGCTTGTACTAAGCAGTCTCACATGGACTGAGCATGCTCAGTAACACTTCTGAAGCCAGCTGCCCGCACTCCCACCCACCCCTCCCACTATTAGCAGGCACAGGTCATCTCTGGAAGAATGTAATAAGGGATTATTTACTATTTATTTGCACCGTGCCTAAAGTGTGCTAAAGGCCTTACAAACAAGGAGACCAGGACCCTTCTGCAAGGAATTTGTATTCTAAATACCTAATACGGGGTGGGGGGGGAATAAAAGGGTGTCATAGTGTAGGATGGCTCTTTATTGGTCTTAGCCCCACCTGTGATTAATTAGCTGTTTCCCAGATGAAGGGTTTGATTTATTTTATTGGTATTCATACAACCATTAAATTACAAGGGCACAGATAATCTAAACAAGGTTCCCTACAAGTGAATAGGAAAGGGCCCCTATTCCGAGTTTTAACAGATTAATTTCAAAAACACAAAGATCAAAACCAGAACATTCTGAAAAGCAAAGATGACTGTCACAGATACTCACTATGCTGGATAAACCTTATTGAATTAAGTTTAATACCTTTGGGTTCCACTGTATTAAAATGCAATTGTTTATGTGTTATTGTGAGATAGCATGTAACTTCTCTAAGAGGAGGAAGTATGCTAAAGTAATTCCTCCAGTTATCTGCCCTTTGAAGCTTTGCCCCATGGAGAGGACCAGCAGTCTGGCTGATTACCTATTCATGGTCTCTTCAAAGGTTCAGTTGGATTCTCAAAAGACCAGAAGACAATGAACGGATGTTGGGATAAATAATCTGGTGGTAAACTGACTCAGGGCTTTTGTTCTGATCCAACAAATGGATGAGACCTCTGTGGAAGGCCCCAGTCCATACAGAAGGGTTGGAAGGACTTTGGCTTACTAAGGCCCCATAAGACTATGCTCTTTTTCTGAGCAAAGGGAGTGATGAACTTGAAACCACAGGAAAACCCTTGGGTGGGGCTTTGAAGGACAGCTCCTGCCAAAGGCCACTGGTAAGCTTATTGGAATGTCTGTAGATTCTTTTATTCTTAAGGTAAAATCCAGTATAGAGAAAACATTAAAAACAATAAAACAGGCTTGATTAGAAAGAACTGTGTGGTAACTTAGAACTGTAGGCAATTATGCTGTTTGTCTCTGAAGAGAAAGCAAGTAGGCCCACTTAGACAGATTGTTTTTTGCTGGGAATAACACAGTCAAGGCAGGGAACTGTTCAGTTTGGATATATCCCCATCAGGAGAGAGAGAAACATGTGTTTCCATCCAAGAGAGGTAAAACTGGGGAGCTGGAAACCTGAGAGGGGGGTGACCTTGATGAACCACTAAAGGGAAATTCAGATGTAGTTACCATGAACTGTGATGCTGACCATAACAGATAACATAGAATGCCCATAGCTGTTGCCAATGTTCCCTCTACATCACGGTGGCATAGGATGGGATGGCCCACAAAAGGAGCTGGGCTTAACCTCACTTGTGGCTAATTAGCTACCTCCCAGATAATAGGCTTGATGCCTGGGATCAGGTGATAATCTGCAGGTCATTTGTTCTTTGGATGAAAGGCTAAAAAGCAACTCAGTTAGAGGTAGGCAGGTAGTTCTCTTTAAGAGAAAGAAATATGAAGAAATACCAGGCAGTAAAACTTGGTTTTGGAAAATTGCTGTTGAGTCTACCAAGGGACTGAAGAAACTGTAGAGTAAGGGAAAGACTTGTTTTGATGTAAAGTGATACTTGGGCTGTGTCAGATCCCAGGAGGAAGTTTCATTTGACTTACAAAAGTCTGAATGCAGTTCGACGATGTCAAGGAGGGGAAATTGAGGCAGCAGCAAGGTCTGACAGTGGCTCAGATACAACCTGGTTACAATGGAGAAAGGACCACATGCACAGACAAGAAGTTCTGCCACAACAATTTAAAACAATATAATATGAACTCACTATAATTTTTAAAGGAGAAAGATACTCCAGAAGTTCATTAACACTTTTTGCTTCAAAAGAAGTATTTGGTCCAAAAATGTTGTTCTGTTCTTCTGCATCCTAATGTTTTATTCATCTTCTTAGCTATTTGCTTTTACAAAATAAAATGTGTGTAAATTGCTGACAATTCAAAGACTCAATATACAAACCTGAGCACATAAAAAAGATGTTTAAATCTAATATAAAAAGCCACATTTAGGCAGGCAAAAGAGGTATTTATATACCTTAATTCTCACTTGTGCATCCAAATGCAGGTCCTGTGATGACATTCACATTGAAAACTGCATCCACACTTTGATTTCAAGCAACTGTAATTAGTAAAACATAATATTGGGAACATAATTGTTATATCAGGGTCCTAATCTTTGTCCCCATTGAAATCAAGGACAAAATCACTAAATTAGAACAAAATCAGACACCTGTTTTAGCAGGTTATTGAAATGTTTTAATTTATTTCATTTGTGAATTGAAACCTATTGGTTAAATGCCACCATGCTTCTTTTAGTTTTTCCTTACACCTTAAACTTGTGGTGTTACACAGCTACTGTGTACCTTCTGATGAAATAAGTTGTCTATGCACATATTGACAGTGGAAATTTTGCTGTATATTTTAAATGCACCAGTTTGTAGATTGTATGTGTGAAAGACAGAAACAGAGTACAAAAGTGCCAAAGATTCAAAAAGTAAAATATTTTCATTTCAGACCAGTTTTATATCATAATAAAACAGTTTTATATCATAATAAATCTCATTCAGTGAAAAACAGCCCAATTAGGATTTTCTTTTTAGCTTAATAAAATATTGGTAAGTGAAGCACTAATTGGAAGTAGCAGCAACAGATTCAGAGGGCTATGCTATAGCCATGATGGCACATAGAATGGACTTCCATCTTGAACCGTTCCTTGCAAGCCTTTTTCCTTTGGCAAGAGTCAATACAGGAGGATTTAGGCTTCTTAAATCCTTCAAAATTGCATCTTCCAACCTCATTTGTGGTTGACGATGTGCTGTCCTTCCTTCAACCACAGCACTATAAAACTTCTGTAAAAACATACACTCTTCTGCCCATTAGACATTGCAGTCATCTTATCATTGGGTACAAGACTGCAACTGGCCAGGATCCTGATTGGGGTGGAGGGGTATTGAGAAATAATATTATGCAATTTTTAAAGTGCCAAAAGTCTGAGTCACATTTTGGAAACCTGTAAATGAAAAAAAAAAACCACCTGATTTAGACTAAATTTATGTAAATATGAATTACGTTGTACTTTCCTTCCTGATGTAATATTCACACATTTTGCAGTAACTATCTTCTGCTTTTGAACCCTACAGAGGACAAAAAATGGATTGGATCCACTTAAATGTGCTTGTTTGTGCTCCCTGCCATTCAACAGTGAGGAACTGTGTCCTTAAGCAAAGCACTGCTATGCAATGTTCTTGTTAGCCAAACAGCATAATAATTAGAAAACAATTGCCAATATCTCTGATGTGAACAAGAATGAGGAGGAACTTGGCCCTGAATAATGACAACTCAACAAGAATAACAAAAAAAAAAACAGAGCTCAGCCACTGCAAAACCAGACCCAGCTATTAGTGAAATTGATTATTCATCTGTAAATCTAATAAAAACCATATTCAAACATTTTGTTGCCAGTTTATTTCCCACTCCCATTTGGCAAAACCTGCATGCTTTAGTGGCTAAGGTCAACAGCTACAGTGTGTTTATAAATAAAGGACCAAATTCCATCCTCAGATGTGTGTGTTTCGCTCCTGTTGGCACCAATATGTGCTATGCACGCACATCCAGTGGAAGAATTTGCCCATAATAGCTAACAAATAACTATAATAATAAACACCAAATGTCTGTACTTATCAAAAACCAGGCACATGCAAAATAGTGTGGCTTGACATTTTAAGTGATGTTCTCTGTGTAACAGAGCAACTTAGGCTTGTTTCCTATTAATATGATAATAAACAATAAATAGGAACGCCATTATTTACTTAGCTATAACACGGAGATAGTTTAGTTTGTTGAAGCTAAGCCCATTTTATGGTGGGCAGATATTTTAACTGTGACATCTTCCTTCCATCATTCGTATTGCCATCTACCTCTCATTATGTCAAAAATGGGGGCAAAGCTGCTACTTCTTTTCCAACCCCAACACATACATGGACTAGTCGAATGGAGCAATAGCTGAGTCTTGGGGGAGGGTAGGACCAATTGATATCTCATAAGAGCACATTGGCATGCAGGAACAGCACAAGGCCGCATATGAGAATGAGAAGAGCATGACTGCTTCATGGGCTGCACTAGTGGAAGACCATCATGGCTGCTGCCTCATTTGAGCTTTTGGCACAAGCCTAGGAATAAGTGGTGCAAGTGCATTTTTCCAGTAACAATGGAGTCCAAATTTTGAAAGTCTTAAATCAAAAAACAAAGCCAGCTCTGTTTTCTGTTGCTAGTTTCAGAATCCTGGATTCTCCTAAAATTTTAGTTTTAGTATGGCCCTTGAGAGCAGTGAAAGTGCTCCAGCATATTCTGGGGAGAGGACTGCCTGATGAAAAGTTACTATTATTTGTATAGCTCCATAAATGTGCGTGGTGCTTCATGTGGAGAAAATTGGAAAGGGTCCAGAGAAGAGCAACAAGAATGATTAAAGGTCTTGAGAACATGACCTATGAAGGAAGGCTGAAAGAATTGGGTTTGTTTAGTTTGGAAAAGAGAAGACTGAGAGGGGACATGATAGCAGTTTTCAGGTATTTAAAAGGGTGTCGTAAGGAGGAGGGAGAAAACTTGTTCACCTTAGCCTCTAAGGATAGAACAAGAAGTAATGGGTTTAAACTGCAGCAAGGGAGGTCTAGGTTGGACATTAGGAAAAAGTTCCTAACTGTCAGGGTGGTTAAACACTGGAATAAATTGCCTAGGGAGGTTGTGGAATCTCCGTCTTTGGAGATATTTAAGAGTAGGTTAGATAAATGTCTATCAGGGATGGTCTAGACAGTATTTGGTCCTGCCATGCGGGCAGGGGACTGGACTCGATGACCTCTCGAGGTCCCTTCCAGTCCTAGAATCTATGAATCTATGAAATAAAGATGGAGTCCCAGCCCAGAAGAGCTCTGATCTGCCCAGGCAAGCCCCTATGCAGAGCCCCACTGGCTCTGTACAAGTGCAAATGTCTGCCAGAGTTATTCAGACTGGAGAATCCAAGCCTAAATTAAGGTACGAATGGGAGAAGATGGCAAATATTATTAATTATAATTAGTAGTATTGCTATAGCACCAAGGACTCCCAGTCATGGACCCGGGCCCCATTGTGCTAGGCTCTGTATTAACATCAAACAAAAAAGATAGTTCCTGCCCCAAAGGTAGGGATTGAGAGGCAAAAGGATTATGCAGCAACAGCAAGATCATGTGGTCACTTAGGTGAGTGAAGCATGCAATTTAAAAAGAGTTACATTGTGGTGTCATTTGTTTGGTTTTTTAATTATAAAACAATGGTTAAGCCTAGTGTTTTGAGGAAGAACTTGGAGCATGAAAGCAGGAGTGTGAAAAGACAAATAACCAGGTGAACAAATAGGGTGAATAAAGTAGGTATGGCAGGTGAGGAGGAAGGTGTGAAAAGAGTTGGGATAGGAGCGATCTAAAAGCTCTTCCTATTTCCTGTTATGTTGTCTTTTCATCTGTCCCTGTGGAGAAAGCTTCCTCCTTTACCAATGGTATATGGAGAAAAATTAAAACCAGACAGCTTTAAAAGCTGAAGTTACAGCCAGATTAAATGATTTTTAACAGTGCCTTTACTATTGGTGTTTAAAATATTTAAGGACTTTCAAACTATTTCTATTCTATTTTAATTGGAAAGGAGTCAAAGCTAAGCCTGTTCAAGCAGCTTTGCGGTCTGTTTTTAAAATAACAAGTTAGACTTTTCTCCTAATTTTTCAGGCTAGGAAAACATGTCTAGTGCATACAGTATTATAGGAGAAAAGTAAATAATAGCATATATCATCTACATTTTATTGTTCTGCTTCGTGGTTATATGAGAAGGCACAGATCTCTCCTTTCTGAGAGAGATTTTTTTTAAAGTTGAGTCTTCACAATAGTGGAAATTATAGGAATTACTTCTGAGATGATTGTCATGAAGATAGAGATTCTGGTCTGTATGTGTAAATATTTCAGAGAACTAATCAAATCATGTTAAAAACACTGCCTACAAAAGGAGGCCTTTTTTACTTTCCTTCCTACAAATGGAAATTTTTACTCTTTTTAAAGCTCTGCTAACAGATATTAAGTGGGAAGAGATGTATTTTATATGAGGCAAATGGTACATTAGGATTTTGCTCCTTGTTTCTTGTGTGGTGGAGAAATACCAATATAGATCACAAACCTGCCTTACTCTTTGCACATGGGATTAGCAGTTTTGAAAATAATCACAGTAACCCTGTCTCTCTTCTCTATGTCAAATGTCCATTGGCTTGTAAAATGCAGTTCATAGGCTAAAAGCAGGAAAAGTTCTAGTTTCCTATGTTTTGCTGGTGAAACTGATATGAACATGAGCACAAGTTTCTGATTTCAAAGAAGTTGAAAGTTAATTAGGTTCCACAATAAATCTAAATAGTTCTCTGCAGCCGGGTGCAGATGAAGGAAAACAATAGAAAGGCTCTCAGTGAGTTATCAGTATCACAAGATATCCCCCCCCCCCCAAGAAAAAACCTTCAGGAAAAAGTCTTTATCTTATCACAAAATACAAACAGTTTATTGTAGTAGTGTGTTGTTTCTGTAATGAGACAAGTCTGTGGAAAACTATAGTCTTCTTGTTTGTATGTAGCAGAGATGTGAATGTAGTAAGCAGGAGTTTAGCAATATACTTAGAATGTTTACCTCATCATGAATAATGAATACAGGAGTTTGTTTGGCTTGTCTTTCCTAAATTCTCTTCTGTAAAAGGTACAGGTTTTCAAGTAAAGTATTTTAATGGGTGAAGGAAGAGCTAGTTTGCAAGGAGACCAAATGTGGCTGAGATTACCTCCAGTTTTAATCCTCAGAAATGTGCCCCAAAATTAATTCTTTGGGGCAAAAGATTCATCCACAGAAGAATACTGGCCTCATGACCATAAAATGCCAGGCAACAAAAGAACTCATATAATGACTTTTTAAATCCTAAAACACTGAGTCAGAAGGCTACAGCTACACAACTGCCATTTTGTTTGAGCACTTCATATGACTTACAATAAGTAAAGCCAATAAAACATCAGATTATGCAGTACCCTTTCCAGGCATTGTAAAAGAAATAAATTGACAGCACTGGCCAAAATGTAAATAATAGTGTCTCCAAAGAGAGCAGGCTAGAGTCCAAACTTGAGGAAGCAGATTTAAAAATAAACTCCATCAACAGAAGCTGTGACAAAACCTCAGGATAAAAAGGCTGGATACTTAATTAAAATATTAATGGCTACAATGAAGGAGACTAAAGCCATGTTGAATAAAATAGACTCTAGTACACAGAGTTTATACAAATATTTATAAGGATGTTGCAAATGACCAAAGGAGCAGAAGATATTTCAAGCTTCTTAGAGAAATTGGCTCCATGGATTCTTAATTTAGACCCCTTAAAAGATCCAGTTTGTCTCTTATTTAGTGTTTGTTGAGTGCCTAGCACAATGGAGCACCATTTTTGTTTGACCATTAGCACTAGCTTAATAAACATTAATAATAATAAATATGAGGAGCCAACTTATTTTATTACTAACCACCCACCTGTATCAGCTCTGACTGATGTTTTGAGAACTATTATCTGTTACAGAAATACAAAACATAGAATGTATTTTACCAGCAGCCAAGTCGTGAAAGAGAGATCTTATGCATTGTTTAGAATATTTTTTTCCACACTAAGTCCAGGAATTCAAGCCAAGCAATATGTATTTGTAACAATAAAAAAGCTTTCAGGCAGAATTTCAAAAGTACCTAAATGACTTAGGAGCACAAGTCCTACTGACTTACAAATTACTAAAGCTCTTTTGAAAATTTCAACCTTTTATGCAGACAAGAGCTGAATCTGGGCTTCTTTTCTCAGGTAAATTGAGGGTTGACATGAGAGGAAATAATACTATTTCTGGGATGGAGATTCTGATGAATAGCTGGAAGCATTCAAATTGCATCAGATTTGCAGTTCTAAATTCTATGAGCCAGAGTGACTTGTTGAGATTTAATTCTCATTAATTGTATCATTATTATAAAATAATTCACCTCAGAGGACATGGGAACATATAACACTTTACACAGAAGCTAATGGCTTGTTTTCTCACTTTAAGGTCCTGATCCAAACTCATTGAAATTAATTGAAGGACTTCCATTAAATACAAAGTATTGGGACTAAAATGCTTAGATGTTTTGCTTCTTAAATACATAAGGCCAGAGTCTCTCCTGAGCCAAGATGTGCTCAGCACAAGAGAAAAAAAGAGGGAAAGCCAGCTGTGGCTCTCCAATGATCAAACTGTCCCAAACCTGAAATAAATTGGAACTATCTCTTGGGTGCTGTAATTTATGAAATCTGGATATGGTCCCTCAGAGACCAAACCCCAGTGATAATTGCTGTAGGGGAGTTCCTTTCCACTCCACCCTCTTTCCCCATGCCCATTCCCCTAACATGCGTTTTATGTTGTGGAAAGTAGGGAGGTCAGGGTAGGAGCTGGCTCCACAGGCTTGAAGCCAGTTAAGAATTCACCTTTGTCACATCAAGGGCCAGATTACATCCCTTTTGCACCACTGATGCAGAGGCTGAGAAACTGGGCCAACATCTTTTGATGGAAGTATACTGCTAAGTACAGAGTCAACACTTCACACCCACACAGATGGTGGATGTGGAAGTCAAATGAGAGGTTTGCAGATAGACTCCTGGTCATTTATCCTACCTCTCTATAATGAAAGAGCATAATAATCCATATCTGCATAGATCATTACAGCTAAGTATTGTTTATTTACGGGAGACAAATGTGCATTTGTGTGAGTTGTTTGGGAGTTAAAAATAAAAAGTCAAAATGTTTTCATAATGGCCATCGTATTTTCTAGGGTATTGCTAATATATTGCCCTGCTCAGACATGGCACATACCTTATGTAGACATGTTAGTTGCTGTTGCACTACAGCCAATATCTTTCATTCTTCTGTCAGTGGCCTTTAAACTTATGGAATGTGGACCTCCATTCTGTGAGTGAAGCTGCCCTGACCTAATGGAAATTCATTAGCACTAACAAGATTTTCCACCATGTTTAGAATGTTTCTGAAAAACAATAGGACAGATAGAACAGAATTAAATTAAGCAAAACATAGTGGACATCCACTCTTCCCATGCTGCACAAAGCAAAATGCTTTTACTTAATCGTCTGACATAAATACACAGGAAAGAGTTTTATGGATAGATATTTTGATGTGTTTAGATAGTGTGATCACTCACACTAGGATGCAGCAAAGTACATGTATGCACTTATACAAACAGATTATTGCATGTTCTAAATGGGCAACTGCATTTTCAATGACTTGATTTGCATGTGTAAATGCATGTTTTACATAATGTAAGAGAGGCTGCTGTGCTACTAAATTTGTCATTTAATTGACAAGAAAATGTTATCAGACCCATTTTTATCTTCAAGTACTTTACATGAAAGAGCAACTACCCTGCAGTAGGTAAGGGAAAAAATTGCAGTCTGGAGCTTAGTGTTGACTATGACAGGGGACACATTTTCTTTAGGAACTGGGCTATAAAAATCAGATAATTAATTGGGATCTATTACCAGGGCATCAGGGAAGAAATATAGTGTAGGATTTACCTGGGACTGTCACTTGTGAAATTTGCTTATTAACTAAAGCTCCTGTTCCTTTTGGAAAAAGTCATTCATTAATGACAAAGTGCTTACATTGATCTGACTTCAATGGGACCATTAGTGGAATAAGGTACTACGCAGTGGCCAAGATTTTCAGATGTGACTGATGATTTTGGGGTGCCAACTTGTGACACCTTAAAGGGGCCTAATATTTAGAAAGTACTGATCACCTGCCTTCTGGAAATTAGGCCTCTCTCAGATGTCTGTTTGCTCCCTCCCCGGATATCACCAGTCACTTTTGAAAGTTTTGACCAATGTGAGGTAAGGGTCAAGAAAAGTGGCCACTATGCAATAAGCCCTCAGGCCATAACTTCTTCATAGCAGGGACCTGTATGCTGACAATCAGTAAAAGTCCATGCACATCAGTGGTGCTATATAAATAATTGTACAATTTATTAGATACATACCTAATATACTATATATACAGAGAGATTTGATTCAGTCCGTTGGTTGATGTGGATACATATGAGCATGAGTGCATGTTTTTGGTAATGTCATAGCTCCCCTTAGAAGTAAAATATGCAAACCTGCCAAAACTTCATGACTTCCTCAGTAATCCATGACTTTAGAAATCAGCTTCAGGGTCACGTACAATATCTTCAATTTCTCCTGTTGAGTGCAGGCATAAATGTTTAATGGTCCCTACGGATGGTGGAAAACACTGAAGGGAAATACAATCCCTGTGAAGAAGATGAAACTATTGAAGAAGAGCCAAGATAGATAATAAATAACATAAAAGAAAGACCCTGTTCTCTAGTGTTCCTTCAGAACTGTTCCATTTGGCTGGGTGTGGTGCATCAACTGGATTGGATACAGAAAACAGAAAACATTTTCAGCCACTGTGGCTATGATTTTGGAATGTGTGTTGTGTATACAACTGATGAACTGGGTGGAAAAACTAAATCTGTTTCATGGAGTATTTTGAAATTTGGTTTTATTCCAAATCAAAGAGCTGTGTGTAAGTTCAAAAGCTTGTCTCTCTCACCAGCGGAAGTTGGTACAATAAAAGATATTACCTCCCCTACCTTATCTTTTTAAGGGTTAAACATATACATTTGCTTCCCTAGGAAAGACTCAGCATATGTGATTTAGACCAAGCAAAGAAACTGACTATATTTGGATGTGCGAGTGGGAGATAACCCGTTCATGGATAGTTAAAAGAACTATACTGGTGTCTCCAAGGAGTAAGCTAAGGAACACCCAGGTGATTCCCTTTATTAACTGGGCTGAGAGGAATGAGAGCACATATGGATCTCTCATGGCATGGAGAGGCTAGGCGTTCGAGTGGGGATATGTTGACAATTCCAGCCTTTGACAAGAGGAGACAGAGGATGGACTAGTGACCTGGGTTGTGGCACCTAACTTTTAGGCACCTAGAAAATCACAGGAACACTAATGCAATCCCCAAAGCCTGAGTTAGGCACCTAGGCTAATGAAGGGGGAGAGATAGATGCCTTACAAAGCAGTCTAGAATGCCAGCACATTAGGCCAGGGGCCACCTAAGCTAGCCAATGGGAGATGCTGATCAGAGGGGTGTGTGCTAACCCCCACTCCTCTCATGGAGATAAGTGCCAAAGTCTGGGCTGAAGAGTTGCATCCATCTCTGCTTGCAATCCACAAACTGGGGGAAGATAGGTGTTTTGGCTGCCTATGTTGCATGTGGGGCCTGAAACAAAATGACTGCAGGCAGGGGGAGAAAGAGGACATCCCTTATAAATTTCAACCAAGTGGGCAGGGTACTCACCCAGAATGTTAAAGGCCCCCACAGTTCAAATCCTCCCTCCCCCTGTCCCAAGAAAGGAGAGGGGATTTGAACAGGGCTCAGCCAGCTCTTAGGTGAGTGCCCTAGCCACCAGGCTATGAAATATTCTGATGTGTGTTACTTCAATCTCTCTTATTAAAGATGTTCCTCTTTAATTAACTAATTGGATAAATATTAATAGGCCTAGAGAAAGAGTTAGCATGACTCTACAGCCATGGGATTCAAGCACTCACCTGAGAGATAACAGTTCACTCTTCAAATCTTTTCTCCCTGTCAAGAGAAGGGGGGAGTCCTATATCCTAGCCTAAAGTTTATAAGGTAAGCCAGCTTTTCCCCCCAGCTGTTTTGTGTGAACTCACCAGAGGAGCCCGACCTGCTAGGTGGCCCCTGAGCAAGCCTAATGGATCAGACCCTCCAATGTCTATCGTTCCTGGTCATCACACTGGGGCATAGGTTGGAGATTGGCATTTGGACACCTCTCATGAGACATCTATGATCAGTGCACATGCTCAGGTAGGAGAGAGGCACCCAGGTGTCTGGAGTGAGGCTGCAGTGCACATAGCCAGAGGCAAAAACTTAGGCACTGAGTGAGTTTAGGTGCCTACAAAGTTAGGCAGCAACTGAGTGGAAGTTTTGTGGATCATAGTAGTGCCTAAAAACAGGACTTAGGCACTTAAGTACCTTTGTGGATTGCACCCCTGCTTCCTACCTGTCTGTCTCAAATTCCCACTTCCTTGAGGTTAGTTAACTCTGAATCACAAAGTACCAGAGTGTGGTTCTGACTCTGAATCGGAACTCTCAGAGTTCCCTGTCTATTTTGTGATGTTTTCCTATATAGGGAACAAATCGACCCTCTGGATCTTTGTGCAGGTGCAGGGGTCCATCCTCAGAGAACAGCTTGTGGGACTGAGGGCCTAGACATGAACTGTTGTTATGCCAGTGCTATAAAAATGTCTCTGACAAAATGTGGCACAATATATGTCACAAAGATATGCACCCACAACTCTCACTCTGATGGCAGGAGTCACCGTATGAAAGCATAGGCTGGAAGCCTTCCGATTTGTATTAGAAACAGAATCTGTTAACTTCCTAAAAGGAAATGCCATATGTAGACTTATCCAGTGAGTGACTTTCAGCAAAAATACTAAGCTAATATAATCAAAAACATTTAGCTGTAATTTTTGCAGTGCTCGTTGATAGTACATGTTCTCCAGCTCTAAATGTGTTTTGGATTTATTTAAGGTTTGCAATAATTGGACCTGGTTTTAATTGGGCCCGTGCAATAAGCAGTTGCAGTTGTTTTACTGCCTTAAAGAACTTTTAAAGAAATGTGATAGAATAATTGAGTTTAAACACTGAAAAAAAAATGAAAGGAATTAATTGTTTAATTGTTTCTTTACTAAATAAAGTCCAGATCTTGTCCATGCCCATGGATGGGTCTTACCCATTAAAATTTTTGTTGCTGTGCTGTAGAAAGGGATGCAGGAGTTTGGTTTCCTGTACTGAGGTGCCATATTCGGCTCTCTACAGGTTTTCCCTCCACCCTTTCATGCAGGGAAGTTGAGGACATGTTGGGAAAGAGCAGGAGGTTTAACCCAAGCCCATGAAGTCCCACAGCTGGTCTGTCAATATGCACACTAAAATCTAAATCTGCATCTCCTCGAAGTCAACAGAATTACTCCCATTGACCCCATGGATTTTGGATCAAGCCCTTGGTAGAGGGTTTGGCCCTATGTGGACTTCATAAAACCATTAAGTATTTGGAAGAAAGTAATCCTGCTTTATGAATAATGTTAAGAAGGAATGAAAAGTCCCACAGTTCTGTGAGTACTGTATTTAACTTCATGACTCTCCATTCCAAATACTAAACATGTCAGCTAATGAAACCGAAGGCAGCTATACTTTAGAACTTATTTGTGTTAAAACACAGAAGAGACATGTAGATTTACTTTCACATTGTGTGATGTTTTTCTGCTGTGTATCTTTGCACAATGCAATTCTTTAAAAACAGAACTAACTGGTCAGGAAATTATTTCTTTTCCCATGAAAAATATGAACAGAAATTTGATAATTCTGCTGCACTACAACACCTCAGGTGCTGAGTCCATGCACCCTCTAACTCAATGGGTATTTGAAGGAACCTTCCCTTTCCAAGAATAAATAAGGGAAATTTAGTGCATACGGGAGGACACTGGAAGTGCAAACAGTAAGTTCCTAAACATTACTAGATTCTCTGCCTTTGAAATTGAATTTGGTTCAAGTGAGACTTGTTAGAGGCAGAGAGGAATTCAAAGTAAAATGAAAAATGAATGATTTCTTTGTATTATTTACATGAAATGGAAAATAGTAATGGAATGAGAAGTTATCAAAATGCCTGTATTCAGAGAAAGAATGGCAGAAATCTGTGCCTAATACAGTGGAGAATTTGACAAAATGCTATTCTTAAATAATGTGTCACCCATAAGGCTGCCAAGGTTAGTAATTTTATAGATTATATGCTAAATAAATGTGGTTAGTTTGGTATAATTTAAAACTGTAATGAGGCAGCTTTCACTTTTTTAGAAGAGGTTCCAAGTTTTATATCCACGAATGGTCATTCTTTGCTTCATGTTGGGTGTTTTACTCTTTCACTTTTGCTGATTGTGTGGCCAATTGCCCTGTTATATATGCATTAATCTGTGTAAATGAATTCTATGCATCTTTCAAAAAAAAAGTCCAGAGGAAAGGCATTGCTTCCACAAAGTGTAAACAAAATTTTGATTTTACATAGGATGTAAATTTTTCAGGAGATGGTCCAAATACTTTGTTTGATATTAAAAAGTCAGCATTGTGGTTAATCAAAATTAGAAATGGGGAAAGATACTATTAGTTAATGAAAACTGGTGCAGAATTTTTCACTGGTTCCTTTGCCATGATTTTGCATTTTGAACGTTCAATTTTTTCCCACCGCAAAATCTTAGGAGACTGAAAATAGAAGCAGGTAAACAATTGGGGGGGGGGGGAATGGTTCTGCTTAAAAATTTACACTTGTGAATTTTCAATTTGAAGTGAAAAAGTGTCTCTATATGTATACTCAGTTAACTAAATTAGATCATGCTCTTCTTATCAAGGGGATACACAAACTCCATCTTGCATCTTTTCCCAAATGGCTAGATAGTAGAGAAAGTTCTGAACTCTTCAAATTAGAAATATTTTTTCAAAATAAACTTTTTCAGGTTAATTCTTTGCTCAGATCCACTATTATGTCGGAGTAGTCCCATAATTTCCCAGCATGCTTTTCTGGAGGCTGTCCCTTTAAATTTGGCAGCGCCAAGCAGCTGTAACTTAGTGTGATCATTTTGTAACAGTCTGCTGCATATCCCTCACTTCCAGCTGGTAAGCATTCTTAACTTCTGTTGTGTTTTTTTCCCCTTCTGCCTATGATTTGAGAGGTAGGGCTTTTAATTCCTGTGAGAGTCTATTCTAATATCTTCACTGTTAGGAAATGTCTTTGGCATTCCACCTAAATATTCCTTTGATTACTTTTATCTCCATAATTCTAGCTATACCCTTATGTGCCAACCAATGTAATTCCTTTTTACTTGGTATTTACACCCTGCAAATACTTGTACCACATCCTCCCTTAGTACTGTCTGGCCATCTTATACTTATTTAGCACATTTGAGCTTTTCTCACAGAAGTTAGTTTGCCTAGCACTTGAGCCAATTTTTGTTACACTGATAAGCATTTGTGGGTGTAATAATAACAAATGAGAGATCTCGCTAGTCTATTAACAAATCCACTTTTGGCCCTGCTAATTCTCTTCCTGTTTAACCATGTGTTAAATTATAACTTTATACTAATAACCATTCATAAAATCAAAAAGGAGCTGCTGCAGTATCAAATGTTTGCACTGAAAGGTAAGAGGCTCATGTGCGTCATTTATTTCCTACTGTAAAATTGTATTTGTCTTAAATAAATAGTCCAGGATTTCCCAAAGGCTTTTGACTTGTAGAAAAAAAAGTTTTAGGTATTATATTAACTACTAGAATTTTTCTGAATATCATTTTCTGAGGCAGAGTGACAATTTGGTGACAAAGAAATGTGGTGCTATGCAGGAGACAGGAGAATGGTTCCTAACTTACTTCCTCACTCGCTGGTGGAGTCGGGAATCAGCTCTGTGAAAACACCTTATTTAGTATCATGTTCCTCTGTACCCATTTCAGTTTCCCTGACTGTCAAATAGGGGCAACAATAATTACCAAAAGGTAAAATGTGAAAATATACAGAATTTAGGATGTCTTCACTAGGAAATGAAGCAGAGAACTAGTCCCATATCCTGCCAGCTGAATCAGCTTCTCCAATCTTGACAACTTCTATATTATTCCTCTATGACCTTCCCCCGTTTGGGATTTTGAGGACCCATCCTTTCATTTGCACTGCCTCATCTATCTGAAATTTCTAGGCTCCTGAAATATTCTTTTCTTTAAATCCCATCTTAAACCCTACCTTTTCTTGATAGCCTGACTTCTTCCCCCTTTCCCTCCCCTCCTTCCTCCTGAAGTATTGTATAAATTGTAGTATATTTCCATTGGTATCTGCAACCACAGATCCTGTATGGTAGGTGGAATTGGGTTCCAAAATAAATGCACAACAGATGAAGAGCATGATAAATGTATGAAAAAGTAATCCTCCCCTCTCTTAATCAGGGTAATAATGACTCACCCTGCATTCATAAATGGGTTTGTTTCAGAGCTCTGTGTGCAGCAAACAAATGAATTATTACCCATGAGGTTTTATAAAAGAGAGATTACTGCAAATTTATTTTAAAAGGTAATCCTATTCCTCTTAGTCATTGTGATTCATTACCCATGATGTTTCAGTAAGAAATGTACTATATATATATATATATATATATATATATTGATATGTGTAATCAGTGTCAGACAAATACTGCATATAGTGGGAGGAAACTGGGAGAATTTGATGTGGTTGGCTGTTACATTCAGGTGCCAGATTTTTTCCATCTTTTGACCTTTCAGTAGAAGATTTTGAAACAATCAACTAGATAAAACTTTGCATGAACAAATAAACAGAGTAAAAACCAGGTCACACACGTCAGCACATGTTCAGAAAGGTCCATGTTTGCATTGCTTGAACCAGTACACAAATTTCAGGTAGCATGGTTTCACACAGCCAGGAACTGAGGCTTTTGACTTTGTGAAGGGACAGAGGGGACATCTTTTGAAGACGGAAGAGAACATATAAAAAAAATCCTGTCACTTTCTAAAATAAATATGGAGAAGAGGAGTGTGAAGTAGATGAAGAGGAAAACTGTGGAGAACAGGGAAAGATTATGGAGGAAGGAGGGATGTGCAATAACATATGTAGGTACAAGTCATGTCCAGTGTCCAGGGTATACCAAGTGTACATTTAATACAATCACTGCCACAAAGATGTGAACTATTATGGTCCGTGGAAGCAAATAAGGAAAACAGCTATGTGACAGTGCTATAAATAGGTGTTTGAGGTGCAGGGTTCTCCTGACATAAATGTTTTTGTTATGAACAAGTATGTGGTTTTTGTGAAGACACCTGCTGCACAGACAAAGTTGTTGGGGCTGAAGGAAGATTGTGTCCAAACAGTTGCAGGTGCTTTGGTGAGGAAGGATTCTGAATCAGGAAACTCTTCTCATGTGGAAGTCATGTTACATATTTCATATAAGGTTAAAGAACAAGTTTCTGCAAAATAATGGAATTAAGAATAATAATGTGCTAACCTAGACCATTGCTTGCTAGAGTCAGACACAGATTAGGATTTTTTTTTTTTTTAATTTTGAGGGGCAAAGACTCTTCTGTCTGGATCAGGACCTAGACTTAAACACAGCCCCTCTGAAAAAACAGTTGATATAGCTTCTGTTGATCCTCCTGATCACATGGACTAGGCCCAATCAATAAGGAGTACAGAAAATATACCACGACTTGCCCTATTTTATTGTATCTAGCCAAAATGGTTGAGGAAGTGGGTGAGGTAATATCTTTTATTGGAGCAACTTCTATTGGTGAGAGAGACAAACTTTACCTCACCCACCTTGAGTCTCTAATATCCTGGGACTGACATGGCTACAACAACTCTGCGTACAACTCAGAATACATTTGAAATTTGACTCTAAAGCTTTTCACACTTATTTATATGAGGAAAAATGCAACCCGTATCATTTTAGTAAACAAAATATAGTTACTGAATTAAAACGAGACCATTTTAGGTAATGTATTTGTGGATTCCAATTTGTATCCTTTCAGCATCACACTGAATTATCTTAAGCACAGAACAAATGAACATGTTTTACATGTTCTCACGTCTAATCAAATATCCACAAAAAAATATCTGCACATAGTCTAGCACAAAGATTTCATTTTAGCAGTTGAATTTCTCCTTCAATTGGTTTCCTAGAAAGTTTAGCTAGAAGAAAGAGTGGAGGGACAAAAACTCTATCTTTGTAGGCCTGGTCTACACTAACCCCCAAATTCGAACTAAGGTACGCAACTTCAGCTACGTGAATAACGTAGCTGAAGTCGACATACCTTAGTTCGAACTTACCGCGGTTCAGACGCGGTCCACACACGGCAGGCAGGCTCCCCGTCGACTCCGCGGTACTCCTCTCGCCGAGCTGGAGTACCGCAGTCGACGGCGAGCGCTTCCGGGACAGACATTACCTCTCAATAATAGTCATTGCCTTCTAGAACCCCTCTTCAGATAAATGATTACAAAACCTGCTTTGGCTAATTATCACTGTAAAGAATTTAAGAGGGAACAGAGCTGGTTCATTTTCCTTTAGAGTAACATAATTTGTGGCAAATTAGCCAGATTCCTAAAGGATGTGGAGTTTTAAAATTGCTTAATGTGGATGATACTTTATAGCTAGTGGATGCTTTCTGTTAAAGGTCAATCTAAGGTGCTTAAAGACAGTTAAAAAATTACTTATTTGCTAACTTGCATCCCTTTCAAACCCTACTAACACTGATGTTATGTCTACACTGCACTTTGTCATTAAAACTTTTGTTGGTCAGGGGTGTGAAAAAGCACACCCCGACTGACAAAAGTTTTAACAACAAAAAGCACCAGTGTGGACAGCGCTTTGTCAGTGCGAGATGTTCTCCTGCCGATAAAGCTACTGCCCATCATTGGGGGTGGTTTTATTGGCGGCAGGAGAGCTCTCTCCTGCCAGCAAAGAGTGTCTACACTGAGTGCCTTACAGCAGCACGGCTATAGCTGCACAGCTGTGCCGCTCTAAGGTAAGCAGTGTACACATAGCCTAAGTGGCATTTGGAAGAAACTTTTTGGTGGATTATACCTGAAGAGTAAGTCATATAGTTTCTAAAAGACAAACCAACTGGTGCTGCCGTAAGGTGAAAAATAAAGCGAATTTGGATGGATGTGTTATTTTGAGGGATAAAGAATGTCTATTTAAAGAAGCAAGTAGAAAATAAGAGGAAAGTTTGACATTTTTCAGAACTCAGCTGTGATTAAGTGTAGTCCTGTGCTTGTAAATAAAACTGGGGAGATGGTACTTAGAGTAGGCCAGATTTTCATGTTACTCCTACACAAACCCATTGACTTGAATAGAGTTGCCTCAAGTAACTCAACGGAGATTCTGGTCTTTTGTGTGTATGTGGTTGTGGTTTGGGCCTTGGGTCAGTGCGAGATGTTCTCCTGCCGATAAAGCTACTGCCCATCATTGGGGGTGGTTTTATTGGCGGCAGGAGAGCTCTCTCCTGCCAGCAAAGAGTGTCTACACTGAGTGCCTTACAGCAGCACGGCTATAGCTGCACAGCTGTGCCGCTCTAAGGTAAGCAGTGTACACATAGCCTAAGTGGCATTTGGAAGAAACTTTTTGGTGGATTATACCTGAAGAGTAAGTCATATAGTTTCTAAAAGACAAACCAACTGGTGCTGCCGTAAGGTGAAAAATAAAGCGAATTTGGATGGATGTGTTATTTTGAGGGATAAAGAATGTCTATTTAAAGAAGCAAGTAGAAAATAAGAGGAAAGTTTGACATTTTTCAGAACTCAGCTGTGATTAAGTGTAGTCCTGTGCTTGTAAATAAAACTGGGGAGATGGTACTTAGAGTAGGCCAGATTTTCATGTTACTCCTACACAAACCCATTGACTTGAATAGAGTTGCCTCAAGTAACTCAACGGAGATTCTGGTCTTTTGTGTGTATGTGGTTGTGGTTTGGGCCTTGGGTTTTTATACAGTTTACCTGTACTTGACTGAAATCTCTAGTGGCTAACCATAACACATTAGTTTTGATGATTAGAAGAAAATGTTTTCATGTTGTTGTAGTTTTTCATTTAAATAATCATTCCAAAATATTACAGAATCACTTCTCACTATTTTTTCCCACTTTCTGCTGATAGAAAAGTTTCAGTGTTTTGCTAAATGTGTTACCTTTAAAAAGAAAATACTAATTAAAAATAAGCAGTGAGCAGTCCATGTTGCATGGAACAATGAAGAGTTCAAAAGCAGTGGTACAGTACAAAACAGGCAACATTGTGTACATGGGTGCAGCCTTCTTGGTTAATTTAATTAGGAAAACAGTGTTTTAGGAAAACAGACATTAGCACTGTGATTTAGAATTTTTCATTGAACATTTTCACTAAATATATACGAAATGTATAATATAAAATACAAGTGTGTATTTACAGGTATGCCAGAATGTATTATATGTTATATCAACAACACTGAGTCTAGATTTGTAAAACATCTGTTCTTTTGTTCCCTTTTTAATATTTTACCCTGTATTTGGGTTTTTCAAAGATTTTTACCATTGCTTTATGTACACATAACACTCTGGCAAATGCTATATCATTACATTTTAACATTGCATCAGTTTTCCTCAGCTGAAAAACATATGCTAATATTCACCCACATACAACTAGGACTTCGATTTAATTTTAGATTTAACATATTAAGCTAAATTTAACTGTTCAAAATACATGTAGACTAAAGACATAGTAGTATGCATCCAATGTCACTATTCTGGAGTATGCTGTCTAACTCTAGTACACTAAACTATGTTATTTTCTGCTACATGACAACTTAATTTGTACTTTATATGTTTCAACTCTAACTTACAAAGCATGCTTTACGGATCTTTGGAAAATCTGTGCATGTTGTGGTTTACTCATTTTGTAAATGATTCCAACATGAAGTTTGCGCTCCAAAAAGTAAAACTTGTTCTAGCTGCTCATAAAATTTTCCCCAGAAGTGTTTATAAAAGCTAGTAAAAAAGAAAAGGACTCATTATTTTTGATAAATAATAAAGGATTGAAATACATATTTTAATCATGAAGCCAGAAATATTTTGGAATAGAGTGGAAAGGGAAAGGATTTTTTTTAATGGATAAAATCTATTTTTTAAAATAACATGAATTTCAACTTACTCCATCAGCCGCTTTACTCATAGTTAAACTTTATTTTTTGCTGTGGTTAAGCTGGGGGGGAGGAAATACACCAAGTCCCAGCAAATGTCAAACCCAGCTTTAAAATATTGGTATTTAAAGGAGGCATAATACCAATAAGTCTAAAACTATTAAGGCTTCTTAGTGAGAATATACAGGACTGTTTTATGTAGTTTTTGACAGAGAACTTAAATTAGCTCTGCAACATGGATGGTGTAACTTTTCCTGCTGCCTGGGAAAGAAATGCTGTCAAGCTCTAAGTTGTGGTGATGGCACTTAGGTTGTATGAGACTAATAAAAGGGCAGAGAGTATGCGTGTTTCTCCGATTCTAGATTTTTTTTTCCCCCTGGTCAGAACTTTGAAGTCTTTTTAAAGCTTTGTTCTCTTCCTCTTTGCCAGGCTAATAAAAAGAATTATTATTACTACCACATTTGTGTCTCTTGGATTTTATTTTGGCTAATGCAAGAGTTTTTACAACATGATCTTGGACAAAGGAGCAATTAGAATTAAGGAGCCTTATCCAACAATTACAGCACTTATTGCAATTATTATAGTAACTTAGTAAGTTGACGACTTACTGAGTTACCCAAATGATACATTTTTATTTTGCTTTTAAAGTTAGCAAAAGCTTAATGCTAGAGTTTTGTAATGAGCCTGTGGTAACCAGATTTGTAGTCTGAAGCCTTCGTCTGCCACGCTGTTAGCCATCAAAGGAGGCCTGTCCTACCAAGCTTTCTATTTTCACAACAGGATATCTGGTTTCTTTTATGAGGATACAGCTATGTTAATTTGGTTTAGTGGTTTGTTGGAGGTAAGCATGCTCTTCACAGCACAAACACCAAAATCCCCTTAAAGCAGTTCCTCGTTAATAGCTGGGGTCTGATTGGCAGTTTTGCATTGTAAAGTGTGATTTGGTTGGATAAATATGTTTAGTCTAGTAAGCACTTTAGTGATTGAGTGTCTGTTAATGGATAAAGGTGGATTATGGCAAAACCTCTACAGGCTGTCATTGAGCACTTAGAGTTGTGAGATGTCATGGAGGGAATGGAAAACAAACCGACACTGTGGAAAAACTCTGCAACTATAAAATATTTTAAATATTTGGTGCTAATTTTGTGTTTACATTTAAAATCATAATTCATTTGAGGAAAACAGACTGTAGAGCAGAGACGGTATACAACACATAGATTCCTGGTCTGACATTGAGAGCATGCATGCTACACAAAGTGTTCAGAGATCTTTGAGACATTTCTTAGTACATGGCAGTTGAAAGAACCCCAAACTGGCATAAAGGGAAGTATAGAGTGGCTATTACTTTTCTCAAGAATGCATGGGAGAGCCTTTGATTGAAAATAAAAGTCAAAGCACATACTTTTTTTTCCAAGAGAGGATTTTACAAGTCAGTAAGGTTGTTTTATATTGTTCAAAGCTATTTTTAAAAGCTGTTTTCTGCAGCCATCCTCCCCGATTTAAAAAAAAAAGACGTTTCAGGCACTCTTTTCCCCCAACCCAAGATGCAGAAATGAAGATCTTTCTCTTACTTTTAAGAAAGGTAATCTGATCCACCCTATAAACCTCCAGAAAATGTCACTTTTTTCCCTCTACTCAGGTGTACACAAGCATTTTTATGAGGTGGTAAATATCAGCTTACTCCAGGGTTCTAAATGGCCTTGAGGCCAAGTGGCAGATATTCAGGCTTTTTAGAAGAAAACATAAAGAAAATCTTCATTTCTGGTGAGTTTTGAAACCGTTATGACTTTTTATATGGTTGCATGGTGGAGGTTTGTTTGTTTGGATTAGTGTGGAAGCATTTAAAATGACTAACAGGTGAACTACTCTACTCATGCTGGTGCAAGACTGAAATTCTTTCATATATAAATATTTTTATATAAATAAACCCAACATGTAAGTGTTTCACACATTAAAAAAATTAAGACCTACTTGACTTCTGGTTTAGAAGGAGGCTATTTTCCAAGGTATTTTACTGGATCCTTTCCCCATTTTCTCCTTTATTATTCCCTTATCAAAGGCATATCCGGCTGATCCCTGCCTTACAGCTGATGTTCATCATCTGTCAGTATTGGCTCAAGTTCACAAAGCCTAAGGTTCTAGTGAAATGTTTAGAAAGGCAATAACAAGTGTTTTAGAAACCTCTCTGGCTTATTGTAAACCTACATATTTCTCACACTCTCTCATCATATGATTAAACCTACCTAAACTAGAAGCTTGCCTTATGGTCAAATCAAGAGTAACTCTATTGACTGCATCAGGACATGCTGGATTCTCCATCATTGGCCATCTTTAACTCAAGACTGGATATCTTTCTGAAAGATATGGTGTAGGTCAAACAGAAGTTAGAGTCAATGCAGAAAATGTTGGGCTAATTTTTTGGGCCTCTGTTATGCAGGAAGGTAGACTAGATTATCATAATGGTCCTTTCTAGCCTTAAAATCTATAAACCTATGACTTCAATAGTATTACACTAGTGTAACAAAGCAAAACTATAGTCTTTCAACACTCCCTCACCAGAGTATGCAACATGGTTAGATAGATCAGTGGCTCTCAACTTTTCAGACTACTGTACCCCTTTCAGGAATCTGATTTGTCTTGTGTACCCCCAAGATTCACCTCACTTAAAAACTACTTGCTTACAAAATCAGACATAAAAATACAAAGTGTCACAGCACACTATTACTGAAAAATTGCTTACTTTCTCCTTTTTACCATATAATTATAAAATAAATCAATTGGAATATAAATATTGTACTTACATTTCAGTGTATAGTATATAGAACAGTATGAACAAGTCATTGTCTGTATGAAATTTTAGTTTGTACTGACTCTTCTAGTGCTTTGTATATAGCCTGTTGTAAAAATAGGCAAATATCTAGATGAGTTGATGTACTCCCTGGAAGATCTCTGTGTATCCCCAGGGGTACGTGTACCCCTGGTTGAGAACCACTGAGATAGATCAAATTTTCTCTACTTGAATCTGAAATGTTATGGGGCAAATTTTTCCCTCCTTCCTACAACTAGCCCCATGTTGCAAGAGTGTAACTGAGAGCAAAAGTAATTCCTAAAGACTTAATATTTCCTGTGTTTCATCTCACA
Organism: Emys orbicularis; assembly: GCF_028017835.1. Lineage (NCBI taxonomy): Eukaryota > Metazoa > Chordata > Testudines > Emydidae > Emys > Emys orbicularis. The sequence goes on along the minus strand of NC_088687.1, from coordinate 75,720,553 downwards.
ACTCTTCATGCATGAGTAAGAGAGGAAATCAATCTAGCAATTACAAGTTTCATATAATACTTTAACTAGAATCCTAGATGATTTGGCAACTCAGTTTTATGTGCCAATATCAGTGAAAAAAAGGAAGGGGGCCTTCCCAGATGCACCTGGGTACCATCTATTTGTAATAAAACATTTGATTTATATAATGTCTTTCATTCATTTTGAAAGGGCAAATACTGCATTTTCTTAGCCCAGCACACCATGCAAGTTGCCAGAAATTTTACACATGGGGAAACAAAGGCAAGGAGAAATTGAGTCACTTGTCCAAGATTACAGAGTTACCGTGGCTCCACACATTAAATATGGGTCATCTTCACTGACAACCCAGGGCTCATGCTGGTCTGATGCTCTATTCATGGCTCCATCTAATACCATCCCTTGCTTTGAAAATGTGCATTAGCTGCTGCCTTACCAGTTTTAACTTTCAACAGTCAACTTGTGGCCTGAAGAGGACTGTGCTTTGCTGGGGAGTGGGGTCAGCATCACAGGATGGACTGATGGAGTGGGTGCCCAACCTAAGACCCGCAGGCCATAAACTACCCACCAAAGCATTTCATAAGGCCCATGGCCTGCTTCAACACAATATACTAACAGCTGTTTCATTAGTATTCTGTCATCATGTTTACATCATTTTCGTTTACACAAGTGTGTAAATAGACAATACTGTACATAGAAACAGCCTATCTAAATACACTCAAAACAAGCTGAACTTAAAATATAAATCAACACAGATGACTTTAAATCTTGTAAAAATATGTAGAATCTGTTTGCCCCACACAAGGTTGTGGTTAGATTTATGTGGCCCTCTTGTGTAATAAGGTTGCGCACCACTGGATTGGGGGCTGAAAAGAGGACACTGGGGAATTGTATTTATTTAGGGTCTGAGAATTCGTTGGGAAGAATGGGGTAAACAGGATGAATGTTGGCAGAGATTAGATTTGGGAAGCTTGGGTAGTGGGACAGGCACAGGATAGATTATTGGAGCAGGAGTACAGAAGATGGGATTGAGGGAAAATGGGAAAGAAACAGAGGGAAAGAGCAAGAGAAGTGAAAGTACCCTGGACAAATGGCAAGAAAGAAATGCTAAATAAAGCAGGAGATCTTTAATAGAATCATAGGCTATTAGAGTTGGAAAAGACCTCAGGGGGTCCTCTAGTCAAATCCCCTGCTCAAAGCAGGACCAACACCAACTAAATCATCCCAGCCAGGGCTTTGTCAAGCCGGGCCTTAAAAACCTCTAAGGATGGAGATTCCATCACTTCCCTAGGTAACCCATTCCAGTGCTTCACCACCCTCCTAGTGAAATAGTTTTTTTCCTAATATCCAACCTAGACCTCCCCCACTGCAACTTGAGACCATTGCTTCTTGTTCTGTCATCTGCCACCACTGAGAACAGCCTAGCTCCATCCTCTTTGGAACCCCTCTTCAGGTAGTTGAAGGCTGCTATCAAATCCCCCCTCACTCTTCTCTTCTTCAGACTAAACAAGCCAGGTCCCTCCGCCTCTCCTCGTAAGTCATGTGCCTCAGCCCCCTAATCATTTTCGTTGCCTTCTGCTGGGCTCTCTCCAATTTGTCCACATCCCTTCTGTAGTGGGGGGACCAAAACTGGATGCAATACTCCAGGTGTGGCCTCAGCAGTGCCGAATACAGGGGAATAATCACTTCCCTCAATCTGCTGGCAGTGCTCCTACTAATACAGCCCAATATGCCGTTGGCCTTCTTGGCAACAAGGGCACACTGCTGACTCATATCCAGCTTCTCATCCACTGTAATCCCCAGGTCCTTTTCTAGGCTGAACTGCTGCTTAGACAGTCGGTCCCAAGCCTGTAGTGATGCATGGGATTCTTCCTTCCTAAGTGCAGGACTCTGCATTTGTCCTTGTTGAACCTCATCAGGTTTCTTTTGGCCCAATCCTCCAATTTGTCTAGGTCACTCTGGACCCTATCCCTACTTTCCAGCATATCTACCTCTTCCCCCAGCTTAGTGTCATCTGCGAAACTGCTGAGGGTGCAATTAATCCCATCATCCAGATCATTAATAAAGATGTTGAACAAAACCAGCCCTAGAACCAATCCCTGGGACACTCCGCTTGATACCGGCTGCCAACTAGACATCGAGCCATTGATCATTACCCATTGAACCCGATAATCTAGCCAGCTTTCTATCCACCTTACAGTCCATTCATCCAATCCGTATTTCTTTAACTTGCTGGTAAGAATACTGTGGGAGACCATATCAAAAGCTTTGCTAAAGTCAAGATATATCACATCCACTGCTTTCCCCATATCCACAAAGCCAGTTATCTCATCATAGAAGGCAATCAGGTTGGTCAGGCATGACTTGCCTTTGGTGAATCCATGTTGACTGTCTCTGATCACCTTCCTCTCCTCCAAGAGCTTCAAAATGGATTCCTTGAGGACCTGCTCCATGATTTTGCCAGGGACTGAAGTGAGGCTGACTGGTCTGTAGTTCCCCGGGTTCTCTTTCTTCCCTTTTTTAAATATGGGCACTATATTTGCCTTTTTCCAATCGTCCGGGACCTCCCCCAATCGCCACAAATTTTCAAAGATAATGGCCAATGGCTCTGCAATCACATCAGCCAACTCCCTCAGCACCCTTGGATGCATTAGATCTGGACCCAGGGACTTGTGCATGTCCAGCTTTTCTAAGTAGTCCTTAAGCTCTTCTTTCACCACTGAGGGCTACTCACCTCCTCCCCATACTGTGTTGCCCAGTGCAGCAGTCTGGGATCTGACTTTGTCTGTGAAGACTGATGGAAAAAAAGCATTGAGTACTTCAGCTTTTTCCACCTCATCTGTCACTGTTGCCTCCCCCATTCAGTAAGGGTCCCACACTTTCCCTGACCTTCTTCTTGTTGCTAACATACCTGTAGAAACCCTTCTTGTTACCCTTCACATCCCTGGCTAGCTGCAACTCCAATTGTGCCTTGGCCTTCCAGATTACATCCCTGCATGCTCTAGCAATATTTTTATACTCCTCCCTAGTCATCTCTCCAAATTTCCATATCTTGTAAGCTTCCTTTCTGAGTTTAATCTCACCGAAGATTTCACTGTTCAGCCAAGCTTGTCGTCTGCCATATTTGCTATTCTTTCTGCACATCTGGATGGTTTGTTCCTGTGACCTCAATAAGTCTTCTTTAAAATACAGCCAGCTCTTCTGGACTACCTGACCTCTCTTATTAGCCTCCCAGGGGATCCTGCCCATCAGTTCCCTAAGGGAGTGTAAGCCTACTTTTCTGAAGTCCAGGGTCCGTATTTTGCTACTCTTCTTTCTTCTTTTTGTCAGAAGGACAAACTGAACTCAACCATCTCATGGTCACTGCTGCCTAGGTTGCCACCCACTTCTACTTCCCCTACCAATTCTTCCTGTTTGTAAGCCACAGGTCAAGAGGAGCACAGCTCCTAGTTGGTTCCTCCAGCACTTATACCAGGAAGTTGTCCCCAACACTCTCCAAAAACTTCCTGGATTGTCTGTGCATTGCTGTATTGCTATCCCAGCAGATGTCAGGGTGACTGAAATCCCCCATTAGAACCAAGGCCTGTGATCTGGAAACTTCAGTTAGTTGTCCAAAGAAAGCCTCGTCTACCTCATCCTCCTGGTCTGGTGGTCTAAAGCACATGCCCACCACGACATCACCCTTGTTGCTCTCTCCTCTAAACTTAACTCTCAACAGGCTTTTCTCCAGTTTCATACTGGAGCTCTGAGCAATCATACCACTCTGAGCAATCATACCGCTAATAGAGAGAATAGAATAGGGAACACCATGACCAAACATGAGGGACTGAAAGGGACATAGAGTGTGAAAAAGAGACAAGTGGAAAAACACAGGCAGATATGGCAGAAAAAGAAGTAGAGATGCTCTTTGAGGAATGACAAAACAACAGCAAAGAGGACACAGTAAATTTCGATGTTATCTTGTGCAAGGAAGGATTGGTTCCAAATTATGACATCAGACCCAATCTTTGTGTATATGGTACTTTTTGGTCTGGCATAAAGGAGGGTCGGGAGACCTGGCTGGGAGGTAGGCATAAACAATTAGTCCTCCGACTTTATATAGAATATACCGATAATTTGCTTTTATGTATTTTAAAAAACATATAATCCCAATGTTGACACTTTTTTTAGAATGGATTATTATATTATTTTGTCTGGTGGAAAATACATGAGTCCGTCTGGGGCCTAGGGTTTTTGCTGCATCCATGTTGGTGTGTAAAAGGGATGCCAATAACTTTATCAATTAAAAAAAAAAGATTTAAAAGTAATTTCAGGTGCTTCAACTATATCTGAATTCTCCTGCCAGTTTTAATAGGTTTTACAGTCACATTTTCCTAAACAATTTTAAGGGTGGGATTTTCAGAAGCATTGAACTCAGTGGGGTCAGATTTAGGCCAGTGCTGAGCATTTCTGAAGAAATCCACCCTAAATGTTTTTGTCTCCTCTTTGCTGTGTGACAAACCACACCCACCCGCCCATCCACCCAAAAGGATGAAAAAGGACTGACTGATTAAAAGGGAAACAGAGAAAATATCTCTACACAAAATACTATCAGGTACACAAAGTAATCAAACTAGAAAAAAGACACATTTTCTTTAATCTTTCTTGGTAATAGTACTTTGAAATGTTTTAACAATGGTAAGTTTAAAAAAAATCAGACCAAAATGTGTCTATAAATATGAGGCAGGATTCCTAGTTGTTGTGGTATTTATTAGTTTATTTTGGTCTAAAACCTTGTCAACTTTTCATGCCTCTCCACAGTACCACACAGCTTCCCTTCTTTTGTTTGCCTAATGGCCTGCACGTCTGCTTCAGATTTGTGAATGAACAATCGATCATATTAAAATACATGAAACTTTCACAAATACTCAGCAGCCATCCAGCCATATGTGAGCAGTCAATAAGACCCCACATATAACAAATTAAATCCTCTGCTTTTATGCTATGTGAGTAGCACTTCTTGTATTTAGCCATCAGATGCCTACGTGAGATAGATGAGAAATGACTTGGTGGTCTCAGTCCAACTCCAACCAGACAGGTGTCCGGATCATAAAATTCCCCACCATAATTGGCCCTAATTGGCATCCCTGTCAGCAGAATAGCCAACGACTGTATAGGAATGGAGACTGAACAGCCTCTCTCATAGCCTAGAGGTGGTTCCAAATACAGGAGTGTGGGTGGCCCATTGATAGGGAAGTTTGAGATTTTTTTTACTGCTGTTTCTTATGCTATATCTTTTCTAGGAATACACAGAAAAATTCTGTTTCTAGGGATTTCATAAACTCTAATTTTTTTTTAAAAAGTGTATGACTTTGGAGGGAATTTTGGAAACCATGAGTGAAACAGAGGCCTCACTGAAGTCAGTGGCAAAAGTCCCATTGACTTTAATGGGGTCAGGATTACAACCAATATTTTTAAAGATGCTCTTATCAAAGAGGTTTGGGACAAGACTGTTTGAAAAGTTCGTAGGAAGACAAGATGATAAGGTAATGAGTGCCATACTTGCTGCCTAGTTAGGACCCGATCCTGAAACTTGTTCCACATAGAGAAAACAAATTGCAGACTTGGGCTCTTAAAGTCCCTTCATATTTGAATGTGTGAGTGAACAGCAAAAAATTTATAGCAATAGCAAAAATATAATCAAAATAGGAAAAAAAATCAGTATATCTCTTAATGGCCTTAAAGACTGTGTTCACAAATATTGCTAGGGATTTGTCATAAATAAATGGAACACTGTGCCCTCAGCTTAGCTAAGAGATTTATCACAAATAACATACCATGAAAATACAATTGGTACAAACCTGCTTAAAGAGCTCCTTTGTAAACAGCTGAAAAACTCCCATGTATCATAAAATGGGAAGCTAGAAATGTATAAATATTGCAGATACAGGGCCAGATTCTATGGTGCCTTGCACCTGATACAGTCATTTACACCAGTGCAGAGTGTCTATCCAAATGGGCAGGGTAATGATTTACACACACTTTGCACTGATGTAAATACCTACATAAGGTTCAGGGCAATGGAGATCCTGGCCCATAATGCTGAACTACATACATTCTGCAAGATAAATGTTCTTCTAAATCTATATAATTTATTCTTGCAAGTCTACATATTTTTTTCTTTCCCAGTGATTGTTTTTGAAAGAAGAAAGTCTTCTCTTTGACTTTTATGTTCTCTCTTGCATAGGAGCTCTTGACAAACGGGGGGGGGGGGGAATGTAGGTTACGTAACATGCCTGTGGAAAAATAGATATGAGCTGTTTTTTATGAAAAACAAAAATAGGGTAAAGTCAGATGGGCATATGCTTTGTACATCTCCCAAGTGCTATCTGAAGAGCACCGTACAAAAACAAAGCTTGGTCAAGAGGAAGCAGCTGCAAGGGTGATATAGAGCCCTTTCTCATAAACAAAGAGCACCAACAAATCTGTTTGAGCATGAATATTAGATTTGCCGAGTTCTGCTGACATCACTATGGGAGATAAACATATTACAAGGAGTGGAACAGCTTGTTGTTTGAGAGGTTGCCAGATGAGATAAGTGAGTGGTAAAGTGGCAAATGAACACAGGGTGCCCATCTTGACAACCTCGGATGTGGTTGCTGGTTGTGACTTAGTGAAGTGTCATATCAAACATAACTAATCTGGAACAAGTGAATAAAAATGAACTAAGGCCTTTGCTATAAAGGAAAAAAAGAAGTTCCAACAGCTGCTTCCATCTGGGAACTATGTGAAAGTGTTGTACAGCTGTACAAAAATAAACAACTTAAAATTCTGCACAGCCTACTGCTCCATTTACATTCTTTCCCAATCTTTCCCCTCGTTAAGCTGTAATCTTGCTTCTAATTATGTTTTATCAATCTATTGTTTATGCAACTCTAGCTTAAACTGCAAACCTATTCAAACAAAAATAAACTTATAATTAGTTGTCTTCTCCCCAAACTCCCCCCGCATCCTTTTGTATTAGCAAGTGCATCATTATCAGACCCTTGGGGGGGGGGGGGTGTTGGGGATGCAGTCAGTTTACATGGTGCCCTTTTGGCAGCAAAGAATAAAAAAAAAATTGTAGCTGTATAATGTGATTTACCAGCTCTAGGGCTCCAGGGTCTACACTTCCATAAATATAAGTGACAAATTATCAATAAATCATTCCTGGGTCTACCATATTGCATAATGTTTGTTGAAACCCAATTCTAATAAATATGAGAATCACCTTTTTTAGCCAAAGCATAAGAAACAAAGATGACAGCGATTACAAACAGAAGTGAAAAATGAGAAATAAGCACCCTGGAAAGTAATGAGCTTTTTTCCCCTAGCATCCTTAGTATTGTTGGCCTCTGGAAAAAAATGTCTTACTGCAAGCATGCTCTCCAATACCAGTTATTAGTCATTGTGTACAAAATAAATTGCGTGTCATATTTCTGACAAGGTGAGGTGTTAACAACTAATTCCTGACCTCTGAAGAAATCATTCTGATTTTTTTTTCATTACATGCGGATAATCTTTTTCAGAATCAATAGAACTCAGGCAAAATTAGTTCAGCACAAGGAGATTTGTGCTTTGAAACTGTGATGCTGCCACAGCTTATCAAACAAAATTAACTGGAAAGTGAAGCAAAAGAAAACTGCAACATTCAGGGTTCAATTACTGCCATTTCTTTTTGTTGTTATAAATTGAAAATGTGGCATTAAGATTAGCATTTAATAGATACAAACAAATGTGTTTACATTTGACTATGTACCCAATATGTGAATACTCTTATTGACTTCTGGGGGATTACTCAAAGGAGTAGACTCGGCAAGATTTGGGCTTTTATTTTGTCTCTTTCCACCCCTCCCAGTATTTTGTTAGAAAAATACAACAGAAATTCCTCAACTATAGTTCTGAAGTATCTTACCTGTTAGAGGTGCTGGTTAAATATCGGATTATAATATCCCATAGTTTTTCATGCAGGTCAGCATCTGGGAGTAATTTATACAAAGGAGTCATTAGATTTGGGTAACACTTTAAAAAACTCAGCTTGAACCTTAATTGCAATTCCCTATTATTTTATGTTCTATAAGCTCAAAATCAAATAAATGGGCTAAACTAACCATCTGCTTCTCTTTAGAAACATTAAAATGGCCACTTAGTACCCTTGCTATCCTCTGATTTGTGCAAGCTAGACTTCTCTTTATCACAAAGATGATACATTCAATTTTAAGACTTCTGCTAAGCACATTTTGCAAATATATATCAGATCCTGTAATGTTTACATTTTGGGCCATTTGTAGATTCCTTTCCAAATTAGACCCACATTTAAAGCTCAGTCCTCCTCCCAGTGATATCAATGCCACATCACCAATTGTCTTCAAGGGAGCAAGGCCCTACTGGAATGGTTGAATTTCCCTTATGGGAAAGTCTGACAGAATTTACTAGGAAATGGTAAATTTTCTGTAGGCTGTATGGCCTTAACTGACTGCCCAACTGAACAATCCCCTTAACCTCAGTAGAACTATTCACATGCATAAAGGTTTGCATGATCAAGGCCTAACTGTCTATAAACAGTTTAATGAAACACTCTTAGGATTTTGTTCTAAAAAAAAAATACATTATTTTAAGAAACATAGTTCAAAAGGGGACTCCTCCATTGGCACAAAGTTGCCTTTTATAGACGGTCTCACCCCAGTTTGCAGTCCCCAACATGGGGAACATGGCTAGAGTTCTCGCATGATCTGGTAAATCATGACTGCCAGTATGGCACTAAGTCTGCTCTAAGATACTGCTCATGACCAAACCACTGCTTGGCAGACCAAAGATCAGGGAATTTACAGGCACACTTGCAGGCTCCTTGCCACCTGGCACTGCACAAGGCATTGAACAACCAGTCACTTTAAAAGAAAGCAATCCCAGAAATTCATCAAGAGGAAGAGAGGATGCAACATGCATCAGTCACTCAGGGCTTGTCTTCACTACCCGCCTGGATCGGCGGGTAGAAATCGATCTCTCGGGGATCGAATTATCGCGTCTCGTCGGGACGCAACAATCGATCCCCGAATCGACGCGCGTACTCCACCAGCCCAGGTAGGAGTAAGCGCCGTCAACGGGGGAGCCGCAGCGGTCGATTTGCCGCCATCACGTAGCTGAATTTGTGTATCTTAAATCGATTCCCCCCCAGTGTAGACCTAGCCTTAGAGTCAAGTCTCTGATGCAGAGGGAGGAAACAGCTGTAGAACAGGCATGCAAGGCAGACTTCATTCCCACCATGCCTATCCCAGCATAAAGGGATGAGCTAGGGAGGAGGTGAAGGTGAGACCACTGGGTTCAGAGAATATTTCCATTCCCTGGACAAAATCAGAAATCTCAGAAACGTGGACATTAAAATAAAAAACAAAATAATAAAAATCGTGATGTCGAGAATGACATCATGTGAGAGAGTATGAGCAATGTGGATGAAGATACCAGAGGAACAGAAGGTAACTTTTATATATTTTAATGCCAGGGCTATTGCTCAAAAGTCACAGATCACTTTCTGATGATATCCCCTAGTGAGGTCAGAGCCTGGCACTACAAAAATACTGCAGATTGGTCATATTCCCCAGTAAATCAGGCCCAAAAAAAAGTAGTCTACAGGAAAAAGCAGACTTCTCTATTCTATTGTGGAGATATTGTAAGAGCTAAAAACTCGAAGTAGGTCTGCCCTTCAAGCTATCCTCTGAAAAGCTGGAAAAATCCCCCATTTTATTCACAGGGTTGGCTGGAATTCCGATACTCAGACCTCCCCATGCTAAGAAATTACTTCTCATGATTACTTCAATGCTTTAGGTCCTGTTGTACTTTTCCTTTGGATAACTTAAATGATAATGAATAATGCAGGTGTTATTTTCCTTCATGGATGCTGCCGTGAATTTTTCTATTCTTAGCCCTGAAATCTTTCTTTTCTTTTAAAGAGATTATACAATCTGCCTTTACTGCATTACCTTTGAGAATTTTGTACACATTCATATTATCTTTCAAAGTCTCTACATGCTTAATTACCAGCTCAAGACCATTCATGACATACTGATTTCTGAGCTGACCCTGGTGTTTCTTATGTTTATATTGATCATTTGCAGTATTTCATGGGGTCCTTTTGTTTTGATTTTCTTTTAGCTGCACTACATTTAGTACAGAACATTTTCTGTTTATTTTAGTAGTGTGCCTTTATCTGACATTTTCCTCCAATGATCTATGAGCCTTTACAGAAGTCATCTCATAAAACTTTTCCAGTTAATTATAACATGGTGCTCTCTTATAGATAAGGTGTGTGTTAGAGTTTTAACTAGCTATGTGTTGATACTAATACTTGTATCATTAATTCCAGAACCAAAAAAAGAAAGTCTAGCAAAAAGAAGATATATGAAAACAAAGCAACAAATAATTTGTGTTCATCTGAAATGTTAAGGCTATTTAGAGCTTTTATAGGAGCTTTTTAAAGCTTTGGCTACCTGATTACTGGTTCATAGCCCATAAAAACATAGGATGGAAGTCACTGAAATTAAATAATTTATCATCAAGAAGTTACATGCAATTATTACATTTTTGACTAACAATTGCTTTTGCAGACTGCACTGTTAAATCCATTTTTAACTGTCAGTGTTAACTGCAGGATACGTTATCATCTAGTTCATCATATTGATATAATGTATCTATTCTCCTACTGTCTGCATATGAGTTGATATCAAATGACCAATAATAAGCAATTAGGGACCAGTTATGCCCTCTGATGCAAACACACCACTCCCATTAACTTCAGTGGGAGCCACACACGTCTGCATCTGAGGACAGACTTTAGCCTGAAGTTTACCAGACAGGTGAGGTGTGTATTTTTATCCTATTTATACAATGTCAGTAGCCATAAAAATGCAACAATCTATTTGGTATTGCATAAATCCCAACTAGAGATGAGCAGAAAATTACTTACAATATTTTAGCCATGATTTTAAAAGTCATAACAAGTAAGTTATGTGTCAGCAAAAGTTACAAAGCCAAAAGAAAAGCAGGCTGATTACCTAGGTCAACATATAGTTAATGAGTGATATTATGATGACAGATGAGTCAGAGTCTACCTAAAATAGTACCATCAACAATACAAACAGCTGTAGGGCCATTAGTCTCTGGGGAGGGGCTGAATTATAAGAGGTTAAAGATTATAATGACTTGCAATAGCAGGCATAAAGGTGTGGGCAGGCCCAGATCTACATGTTTTCTTGCCTAGAGAGAGAAGATTCTAGGGCTGATGCGATACAATTTCTGCATCTGCCCCAAATCTGGTGTTACTTCTACACCTTCTGCAAACACTGAAACCACCCTTATCTATCGTAGGTACCTATATGGCCCCCATCACTGTAGCATTTGAACATCTCACAATATTTAATGTATTTACCTGTGAGGTAGGAAAGTCCTCCAAAATTATTTCTGTTTACAGATGGGGAAGTGAGACATAGACAGACATGCCAAAGGGCAGGCAGACATCCAAACCCATGGGGGAAAAAACGCAGAAATTGGGCTTGTTTTTGGCTTAATTGGCTTGTGAGTTGCTTGTTGGCTAGTTTTTGGCTTGTAGCTTGTTATAGCTTGTTGCTGCTTTTTTTTTAAATTGGCTCCCGGCAAGCAGAGGTAAGGGGGGGCAAGCAGGGGCAAGGGACAAGTGGCAAGCAGGGGTAAAGGGCGGCAAGCAGGAGCAAGGGACAAGTGGCAAGCAGAGGTAAGGGGGGCCAAACAGGGGCAAGGGACAAGTGGCAAGCAGGGGTAAGGGAAGGAGAGAGTCAGGGGTGCACAATCCCAGACTGCATGCCGGGGGGATCTAGTCACATAGAGTGTTGGGGTTCTTAGGGATTGGCTTGTTTTTAAATGGGATTAGCTTGATTTTTGGCTTATTGTGAAAGTCAGCTTATAACTTTTAGCCCAGTAGTTAGAGCACTCACCTCTGCCTGATGTGGAGAAAGGAATTGAACATTCTAATAAAACTTTCCCAAAAGAAGAGTGTTTTAACAACTGGGCTCTGGGATATTCTGATGTAAATTTCCCTCTATCTCTCTTGCTGAAGCTGTTCCACTTTGGATAAACACTTAAACAGCTATTGGAGCAGGGGGACTAGACCCCGGGTCTCCCACCTCCCAAGTAGATGCCATAATCAGCAGGCTATCAAATCATTCTCTCTCTTTCTCTCGCCCAACGACTCTTTAAGTATTTATTCACAGTGGATCACCTATAATAGGAGAGATTGAGAGGTTCACATCAGAGTATCACATAGTACAGCAGGTAGAGCACTCAGGTGAGAGATGAATTGTTCCAAGTAACTGTTCATCAGTTTTCACAGCACAAACTTTTTTGTTGGAAAAATATGTTTTAAAATCAAATCTTCCTTAAAAATATGGGTTTCATTTATGGAGAAAAAAGTTTCAGAAAACTTAAACTCACATTTTATATTCACAAAATATTTTAAACAGGTTGTACAGACACACTTCAAACTCTCCTTGGATTTCACACTCCTGTTTTCAAGAAAATATGGTCTCTTTCAGATCATTGATTCATTTACTATGAATTTTAGCAAAGTGATCTGTTTCCATGAATTATATAGTATACACAATTTTCATGCTGTATTGATAAACTTTTCATCCTTTTCTATAAATCCTGCTGCAGCCAAACAGGGTAGAGATACACCTGTGACCGAAATAATTGTGTGAAATATGGTGCTTTGCTGAAAAAACACACTATTGAGCAGTGATACTCAGACTGAGACTCACAAGCCACAAGTAGTTTTTTAATGTAGCTCCTGTGGCTCTTTGCAGCACATGATATTAAAACACTGTGTGATGTAATTATTAGCCAGCCTAAGTTATTAAGCAATCAGGATAACAATGGAGTCACACTACTGTGGCTCTTTTAGATAATACTGATTGCTAATTTGGCTCCTGAACCACTGAGATATGAGTATCACTGCTATAGATTCTAATTTAAACACAAACTAGTCCATACCTTTTGGTTTTTACTTTGGTGGTCACACAGCTAGAAGAACAGCTAGTGAAACAGTTCTTGTCTTTCACAGAAGATAATTACATAGTTAATAAAATACACTGATGTTTAATATATCTGTAATAATTGAAATACATGCAAGTATACTTTAATTAGAATGTCTTGATCAAATTCTATACACTGTTTTCCCATACTGTAACGTGTATCATTAACTATATGTTATGAAAAATCCTGTTTCATCAGATTAATTCAATAGTAAGATACTATTCACCATGGGTTAGATATTATACATGCCTCTAAGACTTAATTTAATTATTAATTAAAAATATATCCATGATTATTACCCAACAATTACATATCAAGACATTTTTTTAAAATGTACTGCACTTCAGAAAGACATAGTTTTGCATCATTTAAACAAGGATACAACCAATAATAAGAAGGGAGGTTGGGAAGGAAATTATCACTTAAATAACACTCTACTCAAAATATTGAAGATGACAGAAATATAGTTCTTTTAGTGCCTCCAGATCTTCTTAAAGTTGTCTGACAGTAGCTTTTTTTTTTTTTTTTTTTTAACTAGGCTTTTCCTACTAAAATGTTGGCAAACTATTCTAATGATTTTATCCAGACAGTTCTAAATGCAGTTAAAAAGGGAAGAAGGGACAGTTTATCCAGTGTGTTATGTTTAATTATTTAAAGATTCAGGAGGTCAGATATATAACAGGCTCTGTTAATACAGAACCTTATTTGAGTTTGCCTTTAGCCCTCTCCTTTTATCCTTCTTTCATATATTTTAAAGTTAATGTCATATCAAATGCCTAAGCTGGGGGGAACGGACAGCTTTTATATTTTGATTACTGTTAAGTAGATCTAAGTTTGTTTGCTAATCCTTCATATATACAAACTACATGATCAGTTCTGCTTCCTATTACAAATATATGGGTTTGTGTGACACATCCTTTTAGTAGTTCTCTTTCACTCTGAAGCAAGAGGCGCTGCTTCATTTAAAAACAACATTTAATGTATTTAATTTGCACAGTGACTTGCAAATAGCTAACAAGAGCTGAGCAGAACCAGGCTTGCACAGATGTCTTCATATTTGATCGGTGGCTGTGGTTGTTTAGGGAGGCAGGACATGGAGTTTAGACTATTTGGAAACAAAGGAAGAGGGGTGCATTTTCAGGCATTGCATTTCAGAGAAAGAGAACCCTACATTTTCAATAGCATTGTGCTCCAAACTCATACTTAATGCCTCTGGATGTTCCTGTTTCTAATTATCCCAGGATTGGAAGTTAGAAAGCTCTAAATTCTACCCCCTCCTTTATCACAGTAGCACTATATGTCTACCTCAGTTTTCTCATCTGTAAAATGGGATTAATAATACTCCATACCCAACATGTGAGGAATATTGCATGGATTAATCAATTAATGATTGTATGGCTCTTTGAAAACCTGAAGTGCTATATAAATTCTAAGTGGTGTTATATAAGAAATAGCATGGTGCAAAAGTGCACCTTACATTTCCTTGCACACACAAAACAAATCTTCTGCCTTCTGTAAATGTCCTTCAAATATGTGTACACAATTATCATATCTTTCCCAGCACTCCAACCTTACTAATTAATTTTATCTCAGATTTGGGACTTTTCTACATGGCACAATAATGTGTAGTAGAGGGGGCTGATTTCTAAACTGCACCAACGTGGTGCATACTATCTGGTCTATATGGACCCTGCTTGCATGCACTAAAATCTCCCAACAACTGCACCCTTCTAGTGTGCAAACCCCTCCAGTATAAAATTTTTAGTGTATATCACCAGAGTGTACACAGGCCAGGTTAGTGTGCAGCACATTGGTGCACTGTTTAGCAGTCACATCCCTCTAGTGTGCATTGCCACACTGTATAAACAATATTTACACTATGTTGTGGTTCTCATTAAAACAAGAGGAGCTTATGTTCAACAAATATATTTTTTCATTCATGCTTTATGGATATCTAACATCACAAAAACCAGTCTGCTTTTAGCTGCAGCCTGCAGTTTTGGCTAAGCATTCCAATATACGGAGTATTTTTTATCACTACAAGCCACCTCTCTGACGCTTACACAACAATAAAAGCCTTACATTCCACAAGCCATTATTCTTTCTAAATTAATCCATCAGTTACCTTAATTTTTGTTGTTGTCTTCTGAATTTCCTCAGTTATATCAACACCTTTTTGTTAGTGCCCAGAAATGAATGTCATATAGTAAGCACAGTCTCACCTGTGCAGTGTTGCCAGCTATAATGATTTTATCATGAGTCTCATGGTATTTGGTGTTTGCCTTAAAGCCCCAGCTATGGGAGTCATGTGATTACATGAGAATCTCTGCTTTCATTTTTTGAAAGAGTAAATTTCTAGCCCACATGGTTCCAGAGAAAATCTTGAAAATGTGAACCCTAAAGGCTAAAAACCCAGAAGAAGACCAACAATTATTATGTAAAAGTTCATGCATTTTAGGACAATCTCATGATTTTGGGGTGCCTGAATCATAATTTTGAACACTTGGGTTTGGCAATGCTGCTAGTGCCATGTAGGGCTTGAGCCTATGGCTCTCTGAAATCAATGGCAAATCTCGCATTGATTTTAATGGTGGAGGATCAGGACCAGAGAGAAAGGCACTATCATCTTCCTGGTCCATCATGTGATGGCTCTATGTATGCAACCCAAACATGTAACAAATGCTCTGTTGCCATATCACACTGCAATTACATATGTAACTTGCATCATCCGTATGAATTGTGCAGCATTACTGCTTTCTTAGGGTTCCCCCAGCCTATATTTTTGATCACTTTTCCCAAATGTGTTAGCTGCATTTTTTCCAGGTTGAATCTCATTTTTTTAAATTTCCTGTCCATATATTTAAACTCTGATCCCTTTGTATTTTTGCGCCATCCTCCCTGGTGTTAGCAAGATCTTGCAATACAACATCATACACAAATTTATTTAATGTGACCTTTACTCTTTCTTCCAAATCATAATAAAGATGTTAATTAAAAGCAGGTCTAACACTGTTCCTTGAGGTATCTTGGACACTTAGATATTTTGCCATTTTTGATTACCCTTGTTTGTTTGTTTTCAGGCTATGTGACTGTACTCGCATAAAAAAATTGAATTAGTTTTAAGCAATATTTCATGAGACATTGTACTAAATACTTTACGTAAGCTGAGATACTGAATATAAAGGTACTTCATTTCATTCATCCCTTAATTTTCCAGTTCTACCACAAAACAGTTCAAGTTTATCTGCCATAATTTATTCTTTATAAATCCAGTGTTGTTTGTTGCTCGTGGCTCCAGGAATAATATCTTATGTTACCATTTTAAATAACGATTAAAAACTAGAAAAACTTAATCCTCATAACATACCTATTGAAATAAGTCTGTTGTCTCTGTTTTATAGATGATGACAATGAGACACAGAGTGCTTGAGGGCTTGTCTGCACTTTAAATACTACAGTGGCACTATACTATACTACCTTCGCTGACGGCCTTGGTAACCCACCTTCCTGAGGGGAAGAATTCCTCTGTCGACCTAGCGCTTTCTACACCAGGGGTTAGGTCTGCTTAACTACATTCCTCATGGATGTGTATTTTTCACACCCCTGAGCAATGTAGCTGGGTCAACCTAACTTTTTAATGTAGACCAGGCTTAATTGACTTGCCCAAGGCCACTTGCTAAATTCTTATTATTCAAGACATAAACCAACTATTGATGGATTAGGAAGAAATTTGTTCTTTGAGCGGGTTATTCCATAACTTTCCACCCTGGACATTTTTTGCACCTTCCTCTGAAGTATATGGTACTGGCTACTGTCAGAGACTGGATACTGGCCTAGATGGACTTAAATGAGAGCTCAGCACTTCCGAAAATCAGACTATGCTTATATAGGAACCTAAATATGAATTTAAGACCCTGAATTTTGATAATCATTTTTTAAAATCTTGGCTCTATTACTTGCAAATGTACCCTTCCTTAATGGCACTTCACAGACAAAAATTAGACATGGTGTTTGCCTCCAAGAGCTTACAATTTAAAGCAAATCCCCATGCCAGCACAGACTAGATGGGATATAAGGATCTGCCCAAATGGTTCCCTTTGCAGAATCAGGGCCAATATTAGGGCTACAAGATGAATATAACTAGACTCACTAAACAGTCCTAAGACACTAGATTGGAAGAATAGGAGAAAAAAGTGGGTTTGGAGGTGGAGAAGGTGAAGGAGGAGTCTGGTCCAAGCATATGGAGCAGCATGGAAAAAAGCATAAAGTCAAGAGGGGGAGAGGCAAGTAAAAGGAAGCATTAGAGGAGAGAGGAATGGGCTGAGTTAGGGCCCAAGAAGGAAGTGTAGGATGGAAGCAGGGCTGAGATGTAGGCAGGGAGAGAGCTGTGTAGAGCCTTAAATTCAAACTTCTGGTGCCTCCCCTTTATTGTAGGGGGGAGAAGCCAGTAAGGGATCTGAAGAAGAGAGGGATGAACAGGAAAGGAAGATGAATTTTAGCTTAAGTCTTTAAGATAGTCTTGGTGCAGCCTAAGCAGAATGGTCCAATGTATGTTTTTCTTGTTCTTTTTCTTGTTAGCAGATTATTTCATCTTCCTTTCCACTCATCCTCTTTGTGTTGGAAGATTGACATCTCTCTCCTTCCCCGCTGGCCTACAGTTTCTCACTTTTGCTATCACTGGTGCAGCTCCTCCAATGATAGCAATGGTGGAAGCTGGTTGAGACCACATAGCAATTAAAAACCCTGTAGTTGCCAGTGCCCTAGAGCTCCCTAAGGTTACCACTGGTGGAGCTGCATCAGTGGTAGCAATGCTGGGCATTTTCTGTCAAAAAGAAAAAATAATGTCTTTGTGAGCTATCCAGATTGGCGCTAGAAGGATTACAGCCTCTGAATCTTTGCCTTTCTCTATAAAAGAAAATGGAAAGGCTAGCAAGTGGCAGGCTTCATTTACAGAAATTATAACTTTGCTTAAGTGTAGTTCCAAAGTGTGATCTGTTGCATTATGTGGAATTTGTTTATGTTCTGGTTTTATGAATGGTAATAGCTGAACTTCAAATAGATCTAAAATTAAACTGATCAAATATTTTGTATTTCAATGCTTTTTACTTGTGCGTGTGTGGAGAGAGGTTTTCTGCAAGGGTAAATTCAATTGAAGAAATGTTTTTCATCAATGCTTCTTATCATTCAGCAACAACTCAAATTATGGAGAAAAAATGTAAACAAAACTACACTGAACCAAGTTAATCGTATTGGGGGTTTGTAATGTGCTGAGAGGATCATCTCCAGATTCTGACCAGAATTTTGTCGCAACCAAGTAAATCTCAGATAATATATCCCAGGTTTTATACTGATCTCAATGCATGCTGGGAACAGCACTTTAGGAGGATTGTTAGTGCTGTGTGTGCCCATGAAAAGCAGTAATGTTCTCCAGAGTTCTTGGATCTCGCATGAGTCACTCATTACAATTTTTCCATAAAATTTAAGGGAATTGTGGGATGATTTCTCTGTCTCTGGAATTCATTTAAGCCAAAGAGGACTTATTCCTGAGGTACATGAAAATTTTTCTGAAGAGCAAATTTTTGGTCTTTCAAATGAACCTGGTTGTACCAAATTGAAGGTCTTGTAAAAATATTTTCCCCCAGGTGGAGGATATGCCTTCTTACAAGACCTATGTACCACTTAAACCTTTAAGAGCTGATGAGGAGGAATTTCAGAATCTAGCCTATTAAGCCACCAAAACAAGTACTTTGAACAAGCTGACAATAAAGAGTCCTAAGCCATCAAAGAGACCGAAGTTCTCTGACAGTGACAGTCACCCCAGGCAGATACGGTGACCAGGTGCCCGGTTTTCAATCAGAAAGTTCAGTCAAAAACGGGAACAGACACCCAAAGTCCGGTTACTGCAGGCAGGGGAGGAGGGAAGGCACCTGCTCATCACCTGCACCAATCCCTACTCAGCTGGGGCTGCCTGCTACCAGTTTCGGGCGGCTGCAGCTCCCAGACTTGGCTCTGCATGCGAGTCTCTCCCAACCTGGGCACAGGGGAGGGCGTGAGAGGGGAAAAGCAGCGAGCAACAGTAGAAGGAGGGAAGAGGAGCAAACAGGGTTGGGGCCTTAGGGGAAGAGGCAGGGCAGAGGTGAGGCGGGGGAGGTTCTGGCACTCCTGCTGGAGTGTCCAGTTTTTAAATATTACAGAGTTGGCAATCCTACATGCAGTAGGCCAGCACACCACACACCACTTCAAACCTTGTTTTGCTATGGGTATAGCAGTCTGCTGGCAATATTTTAACGAGGGTTTATGTGGTGCACAGGCGTTGTGCTGCAGTCTCTGCACTGGAGAGCCTTGTGTTTGTGCTGATGGCTGCTGCCCTTCCCCACCTCCTTTGTTTTCTAAGGGCTTGTCTACACGCAGGGCCGGCTCCAGCTTTTCTGCCGCCCCAAGCGGGGAAAAAAAAAAAAAAAAAGACTAGCGGCAGCACTTCGGCGGCAGCTCAGTCGCGCCACTTCTTCAGTGGCAATTCGGCGGCGGGTCCTCCCTCTCTTCCTCTTCGGCAGCAATTCAGCAGCAGCTCAAAGAGGAAAAGGGGGAATGAGGGACCCTCCGCCGAATTTCCGCCAAAGACCCGGACGCGCCGCCCCGATCCTGGACGGAGCACCGCCCCTTTGTATTGGCCACCCCAAGTACCAGCTTCCTACGCTGGTGCCTGGAGCCGGCCCTGTCTACATGGTGTGTTAGTCCAAACCAGTGGAGTAGAAATTTTGGTCCACGCTAGTGTGTTGCGCATAACTGACCTATGTGGTCCCTAGTGGTGTGCACTAAAAGTTCCCTGGTACACATTAATGTAGTCCTGTTTCAAACAGGGCTACATTAATATGCACTAGGGGACTTTTAGTGCACACCAACAAGGTCCCCGTGGGCCAGTTAGGGTGCAACACGCTGGTGCAGACTAGAATTTACAAACCAGTGGTGCAGATTTATGCACCATGTAGACAAGTCCTAATTTAATAGTCCTTTGTTCTTTTTCATCCTTTATGTGCTAGACAGAATGCATGCTCCTCAGGGGGGTGTAGCCATTTCAATTTAGCATCTTAAGCTTTGAAAGGCCATACTGACGTAAAGTGCATATAGCCATACCATGACAATCCAGAGACAACTTTCCAGAATGGATAATTTGCATTGGTGGGACACTAAAGCGGCTATAAGTCATCTTCATTTAATTTTTAAGTAAATTCAGTGTGTGGTATCTAGGTTGACTTAACATTTTGGAGAAAACTTGAACCTGCCTAAAACTAGGGGCGTAAACTTACATGCGTAAACTGCACATCAAATCTTGCAGTCTGTCTGTACATATGTGTCAGTGCTCAGTCATGCGAGATGTTATATGGGGAAGAGATGTTGCATAGTCAAAGAAAAATACCCATTTCATGATATGGGCCTCTTTAGGAAATCATTTTATTTAAAATAATTAGGATAGATTAGTAAAAAAATGCTTTCATCTTTGCATTTTGTCTATGTTGCATTTTAAAATAATTAAGAATCCAGATTGTTTCTGTTTTTCACCTCAGTTTACTGGCATCCAGCAAAGAAGCCTACACTTTGATTTTAATCATGGCCAGACAATATAAGGTCTCGGTCTTAAAGGCAACTAGAGCAACAAGCAGAAACCCTGCTGTGTAATTTCAAAGCAATGTACTTCATGCTGCTAACCCTACAGTATGATTTCTGTTCTGCCAATGGCTCCAATAGCAGACAACTTCCAATTTGCACCTCTCACATAAATCTACATTATGCCAATAGGTTTAGAAGAAAACCACAAGCTGCCCAGCTCAGCAGTCAGAGGTCTGTTAACAGATCTTTAACTATGATCTATTGTGCAGGAAAGTCTGAAATTATGGATGCAGAGTTTCACTTTATAGAGCTCTCACTTGTGTTATGCAGTTTTTCTTGAGATAATTATCAAGTGTTTATTTTGGCTTTTAACAACTTTAATCACATTATTTAGCATGTTCTTATTTTCTCACTGAGTTAACCAGTACTCTTACCAGTGATTTCACTCGCATAAGTTTGCTTAATTGGCAAATAGAATAGAAAACTGAGTTTAAAGCAGTTAATTGTGTTAAACTTCACAGATGCCAAGATGTTGCTCTTAATTAAACTTTTTACAAGATATTTTCCAAATGCCTGAAGTGCTGTCTCTCATAAGTATATAGCATAGTTTCCTACTTTCAGTTGTGTTCCCACTTTAAATGGCTCAGTGCTATGAATGTTCCAATAACAGACTGGCCTAGAGAATGGAAGGCTGTGGTTGAGGTTATAATAGTAGTGAGTTCAGTAAAGCACTTCTGCTTATCTGAATTCCAATTTATAAATAACCTTGGCTTCCTGGAGAGAGTAATTCAGTCTGTTAATTTCAGGCCACCGTTTAAGTAACATGCTGTGCATCAAATTGCATTTGATAGCTTTCTAATGGCAGGACTACAATATGCTTAAATGAGATCTATAAACATATCCCCTAGTGGGAATTTCAACCCAGGTCTCCAGTGGTAAAAATGACAGTTCATTCATATTTGGCACTTCTTGTTTTGTATGCATCCTAGAATAGTGTAACTGTCCCATTCTATACCAAAAAATGCACTTTTTTGTTCTAATTTGAATCACAGTTCTTGGCTCACATCTTTTTGTGTAGTTTCTAACTAAGCCTTGTAATAAAGTATTGCAAAAGCATAGAGCTTGTTTCTTGACACACACATCCTACTTTACATCTCCAAAATAAGGTATTAAAACTTGCTGTCAAAGGTGACTGAACATGGAGTGCTTGTTAAAGAACAATAGTTTTCCATAATAAGAGTGTTGCTTCTTCATCCCTAGCAAGTAATGGTATCACTTACAAAGGTGAACGCGCACAATAGAATACTGTCCCACTAAAGGCATCTACCAGGGCGCAGGAGTATTCTGCAGTGAACAGAGACTTCTTCACTCCCTCCCCTGGAGATGGAAGGGAGTGAAAGCCTTTGGGAAGGTCAAGCTCTATGCCCAGGGGTCATGGGACAGGACTGAAGCTGGGGAGTCTGTTTATTTTCTAGTTATGTTGAACTGTGTTGTTCTCTTGTTGTAAACAGCACTTTTTAACCTTCCCAAATAATCTTGAGAAGAGACCTTGCTGACTAAGATTGTTTTTATTGCTGAACCATTCTACCAACTCACAGCATCCCACTTAAATGAGGAATAACATCCAGAGAGAAACCAGTGATAAAGCACTGAGTTGTATTTTAAAATATGGTAATGAGTTGCTACACCTTTACAACCACATCTAAAGTAATGGTGCAATTTCTCATAAAATTGTTTGGTTTGTTTTGCGTTTTTTTTTTTTTTAAGAGTAAAGAAACTTTTTCCCTAATGTCCAATATACTCCAATCCTTTAAAGAACTTCCACTTGTAGGCTACTATAATGACCTGAATTATACCATGCTAAACAAAACATTGCAAATGTTTTAATAAACTTCCTGGATCATGTCATGACTCCTCCATATTGAAACAGTCAGACTATGCCAAACTGTTTGAAAGCAGAGAGATTCATGGAGCACAGCTTTTGTGGAAATGGTATTTGCCATTAGTTAACTCTTTCTGAGGCCATATAGGTATAATTGTCAATGGATTTTGAATCAAGAATAAAGTGAGAGAGTATTTCAGGGGGGAGAAAGTGTCTGCATCACTTAGATTTTGTTCCACTTGATTTTCTATCTTCAAATCTCCCTTTAGAGCCCTCAAGACTTCCTATGCTGATTTCCTGATCAATAAGGACTCTTCACCTTCTTTCACTCTATCATATGTGTCTGATTGCAAGGTCTTAGGAGCTAGAATGTTGTATCTTAAAACGTTCCATTAAGCACCACGTGCATTTATGGCTCTATAAATAATAGATACGAGCACTCTGGTTTCAGTACTGCCAAAGCTGCTAATTATTTCAGCTGTCATACTTCATCCTTTTAGAGATACCTTCAGCCTTTCCTGCTATCACAGCTATTCATTTCAACAGCCCCTTTTTTAACTTTCTTCTCTGCAATTCAATTACAACTAAACATCAGAATAAACGGAGTCACTTGTAGTTTCAGGTCAGAACTCTCTTTCTAAAATATCTTCAGGAAGCATGTATATCTTCACCCACAAGTCTGACATGCTGATACAGTACAATGTGTCTGCACTTCCTACTAGTCATAATATTTACAATATATTGTTAATAATGAATTTCATAATAATCCTGTCACCTGACCAGAGGGTGAACTTCACTAACTCAGTGAATATATATTTTGATATTTGGTGGAAAATGAAACATTATGATGTAATTACTAAATAGATAACATTTTGACAAGCAATTTTTTAAAATGTTATACTTCTTATGGACCTGTGCATATTCATCACACAGTGCATGTGCCATGTTAGTACTGTTAATAGGAGTAGTGCATCTAACTCCCCAAGCATTGAAGAAAAAGTACCACTTAAGAGTCAAATGTAAACAAAAGGTAAGAAATTCAGAATTAAGCACCTACTTCCTCATTAACATAACCTTCCATGCCAAAAAATTGTACCGGTTTTAGAAAAGTGTAGGGACTTATCACTGATCACATGTGCTATCTAGGCTTAATAGAGTGAGGACATTGACTCTGACTCTGAATTTTTAGTCCTTCTGTAGGTTTAAATTACACTCTTAAGGATAATATTTAGGAAAGGGGAGGGGGGGAATTAGAAATCAACCTAAATTTTGCCCTTTATTCAAACTAAACCTAAACTTGAACTGTTTCTGTTTTTTGGTTTGTTTGTTTGTTTTGTGGCATTACAAAACAAACTAAAGTATCATGTGTTGTGACCTACCAGCTATGTCAAGCTAAGCAGCTTCAGGCTGGTTCAGCACTTCGCCTGGAGACCAGAAAGAGACACCAGAGTGCTGCAGGAGGTTGTGCCAATGATTCAGCAGGTGCTAGTCTTCCTTCTGATATTGTATTGGCCAAACGCCCTCAGTGAGGGGCTTCTAGAGATGCTGACTTTCAGATGTCAAACCAAGATTTGTGGCCATTCAGGGCCACTTGGAATTTGGCAAGGATACTGTAGTTAACACCTTTACTTTTACAAATAATGCCAACTGGCCTACCTAACCGTGTCCTGAAGTTTCAGTGAGAAAAGGAATTGCTATGTACAGTTTGAACAACTGCTTCCTTTGATTTCAGCATATCATTTCAATGGTGAATGAAGTGATTCTTCTGTATAGTTTACGTATCAGTTTGTTATACTTACAAAATATGTTGGGATGCTTTGAAGTGAAAGGTGCAGTGTAAATATAACAACATTCTCCATCCTATTCAGGTGTCTCTGCACTTCCTATATCTGGCCTGAAGTAAAAAGCCCATGTTTCTGAGTTCCAGACTCATTTTCAGACTAACGGCTCAGAAGCTTTAGAAAGACATCCATTTCAACAAAAATTGAATATAATAGAACTGGGAAAGGCATACTCAAAATTTCCTGTCACCAGCGAGCTGGTTTTACATCCTAGCATACACCCTTGCAATACACCTGGGCACTTATAAGTAGACTCAGGTACAGTATAATGTGATTCCTAGGAAAGTGCATCAAGCATAAAAAGACAAAGGAACAGTGAGGCAATCATCATAAAACCAGATGGCTTGATGGCTTATGTCACAAACCAGCCAGCAAAAGTTGTTTATACCGGCAATCAGTCCCAACACAGATAACTTCTAATAAAAGCCGTTTAAGGAAAAGACAGTAGCATATGTGTGCACTACATGGGCCAGGAGAGGGTACCTATCATGGCTTATGAAACATTGTCATAGAGTTGGTTACCATTAATATAATGACCTTGCTGCAGGAGTGGAAATACAAGAAAAAATCAGGTAATAACTCATGCATCCAAACAGGCTCTATAAACTTTCCCGGTTCTTTACTCCTATAATGACTGTATGTATGTGTACATTTGAAGTTGTATATATTCAGCCAATGGTGTCCGTGATGATTACAGGCAAAATTAGTACCTGGTATGGCTCAACTGAAGTCAATGGAGTTACACCATGGGAGAATTTTATCCTATGTGAACAGTAACTATGGCAGTTTAGTGCTGTGTACCATGTAAGTCTAGCAGTAAATTTAAATACAGCAAATATATGGCTTTGTGAGCAGTGCTGTCTCCTGTCAGATGCACCCTATTCCCTTGACTGTAACCGTTGTTGTTGTCAGACAATGGCACTACGTGGATCTCCCGTTGACCATGAGAGCCAATAGCAAAAGATGTAATGTAGAGTTGCCTAAAGCAGCAGAGTATACTTTGTGTCAAAAATCTGCAAATATAATTATTTCTAGTGGTGCATACTCTTGCACCCTCTCTATCTATATAATCTTTAATTGGGGAAGCTAAATGTCTGATTAGTTTGATATTATTTCTTAGCATACAGGATACACAAAAAGCAATTGTAACCAATCGCAAAGGGGAAAATGTATATGCTCTTTGTGCATATGCACAACTCCAAAATGTCATTAAAATAGCATTAAGAGTTAAAGCAATGCAATGTTCAGATCACTTTAAATTGTAATATATAAGTAATACACAAGGAGATATAGATCTGTGTGTTCACATACAGATAGGTTAACAGTCTTCATATGGATGTGCAGTGGTCCGTGTATCTGGATTGCAGTGCCATATTTCTCTTTAGCTACTATTGGATTTCCCCATAATGCTTAGCACAGTTGATCATAAGATTTTGCTGCAGCAATTCCATATCGGTTCAATTTATGTGAAATAGCATTAGCATGTTTGAATCAGATTTTATCCAGTGCAGGCAACTTATACAGTTACCGCCACTTTTTTCAGAGTATTGCTGAGGAAAAGGAGGCTGGAAATAGTGACTGATGAGAGGTCAAAAGGGCTTTTCATAAAGGGGAGGATTAAAAATATTCAGAGGTAGCATGAATGACGGTGCCAATAATGTATAAGACATGGGTTAGGAGGTAAAAATTGAAGGTAAAAGGCAGTCTAGTGAGATGCTTATTTAAAGTAGGTCATTCATATCATCAATGAATGAAGGAAGGTGCCAAGTTGAAAATTAATAAAGCACAAGGCAGCAATGAAGCTCAAAAAAGAAAATGTAGTAAATTTCTTAGAATATATTGAGGTGAGGGACAGAAGGAGGAATTTGGAGAATATGGTGTAGGAAAGCAAATAGTCCAGAACAGGCACCTAGAAATGTCAGTAACCTCTATGATGACTGAATGGAGAAAATGGGTTTTCAGACTCTAGAGTAGAGCTGGTTGGGAACTTTCTGTCCAAATGACTTGAGGGAAAGTGCAATTTCCATAAAATTTTTGATTTTACCAAAAATGTTTTGATTTTTCCATTGGGAAAATCAAAAGAAAATACTTCATTTGGGATTGGTTTGATTGGATTGAACCAAAACATTTTGAGTCAGTTCTACATGAAACTGCATCTGCCTAAGTTCCATGATGACTTTTGGGCATTGTAGTGCGAGTGCCTCATGTCCCCACTCTTCTCTTTGGCCAAGCATGTGGTGCATCTTGGGGAGTCACATAACTACAAGTACGTCATAGCATATGTAGTATGGTCAGGGAACATGAGGACAAGAAGCACCTGAACTACAACTCCCATGAAGCACCAAGGTCCTTGGACAAATGCAATTTAGAGTCAAAATTGCTTGAAATTAAATCTTTTGATTCAGTTTAACAAACCAAAATTAAATATTTTATCTCAGAGATGTCAGTGTTTCTTTTCTATAAGATATGTCAAAATGAAATATTTCTGTTTTCAAATACATTTTTTGGAACTTTTCATTCCATTAAAAGTTTCAATATTTCAGCTTTTTGTCCCAAGTGGGAACAAAAAAAGTCAAAAATCCAGAATTTCCCTTGGGATACACCTTCTGATTTTTCTCAACTCAACTATAGAGGGAAGCTTAGTAGATGGTAAGCCTATTCTTTCCATGTCTGCTCTTGCCAGTTACTCTGTCTCTCTCCCCTTAGATTTGCATCTTTTTATATCCACAACCCAACAGATGAATTTGAGTTTGCATGTACTCATGCACTGGTGTGGTGCAGTAGGAGAGACAAAATTGAAGATGATCAATTTGGTCACGAGTCAATGAAAAGATAAAATTCTGATACTGGATCCTTCCCTTGTCTTAGGGCATTAAGAAGGATGAAAGTGGACAGGATATTATTATTAAATTAATTAGGGAAATAGACTTTGCCAATTAGAGCAATGTGCAGATGTTAAAGAGGACAGTGAGACAGAGTTTAGGGAGAGCAGAGTCAAATTTTAAGATCTTGAGTGTTGACGGCATCTCAGTCATGCAGAAAGGGAAGGTGATCCTTAAAATGATTAAATTGAACGTGGTGGAGGAGGAAAGGTGGGGTGAACCCTAGAGTTTCTGGGAGAGTTGCAAGGCTATGAATGTCCAGAATGAAAAGCAGGATAGGGTAAAGTTTGCAGGTGGGGTTATAAGCATGGCTGTAAAAGTCCCCAGTGATGAGACTAGGACCAGGACAGACCAACAGAGTTGCTGATGTCCAAGAAATCACAATTAACAGAGTTTATTAGACTAAAGCAGTTCATATCCTACAGACCAATAGTAGGGGAAGAGAGAGACTGAGTGAAGAGCAGAGAGAGTAGAGGAAAGACAGATTGCCTTCCACTAAATCATTGCATTGATTTATTTAGATTGAATGACAGTTTTTCCTTGTTGAATTAATGCTCCATGTAAATATCTACCCTTTCAATTAATTTATTTGCAGTTATAATAGTGAGAGATAAAAATGGTTAAAACTCCAAAGGAAACTTCACAATTGCATATATGTGTCAAATTAATCATTAAAATAAAAAGTAGTATCAAAAGGAATATAATGAGATAAAATGCAAACGCCTGCATAATGCTACAGTGATTTGTACAAGCAACATTCAAATATGAAATATAATGCTTGTAAAATGTAAAAATTGTGAAATCTTCCATCTAGTACAAAATGTGCATTACTGTGAAGGTTTATTAGGAAAAACAAGTATCTTTTATTTCCAACTTTAGTACCAATGGGTGAATTATGTTTGTTTAATTTAACTACTTCAGATGTTGTAAACAAAAGTGAGTAAAAAGTACAGTGTTTGAATGCCAGAAAGATAAACTACATTTATATAAATTATTTAGGGGAGTTCTCTACTAAAGATGCATTTGCAGTTCTGTTTCCTTTAAAATGGGGGGGGAGGGGAAGTAATTTGAAACTGTTTACATTGCTATTGGTTGTTTTTAAAAAGGGAGTGCTTAAGAATAGTAAAGCATCAGATTAAAAGACATACCCAAACCACAAATATGGGCTAAACATGCCAAGCTCTTATATTGCTGTTTAATGATCATTCATGCATAACGTTATTTTAATGATTTTGTTTTTCCACAAAAACAAAGTACAGGGTATGTGAAACATGCCAAAAGGGCACCCTGACCCCCTTTAAGATCTGCTATTAACCTAAAAAGGATCTTGTACTGGACATCAGATGATTACATAGTGTAATTATAGAAACAAGAACAATTGGAATATACATAGCAGACAGGCAGTGGGGAATCAGTAACTGCACGTGTACAGCCTGATCCTGAGAAATGCTGATCACTCATAACTCCCACTGACTTTCAGCTCCTGTTGACTTCAATGGAAAATATGACTGATCAGCATATTTTAGGATATAACCTTTAATGATCAAAAATAAGGACCGGCAAAATGATCCTGCACACTTGACAGTGAAGCAATTTCACCTTCATCTGTTCTATTACATTCTGGTTAGGTTCTTAAACCACACCCATCACCATGGTACTCGAGTGCCTAGTAAAGACAGCCCTCCAAATCAGTGTTTTTCAAACTGTAGTTCTGTCCTCTTCCGGGAAGACTCATACAAACCTCCCCCCCGCCCCCCAAAAAATGAGGAGAAAAGGGAATGTCCATTTTTATTACAGTTTTATTAAGGCCAGAACCCATTATTGAGTAGTTCAGGATCAGGATTAATGTTATGCCTGTAAGGGGACAAGAGAAACAAAATTGGGCTGTAACAGGGACTAGGGTACGTTGCATTGCAGTTGTGTAAACTGTGCATTTGTTCAAGCGAGGGCATGTCTAATCCAACAGCAGCCCATGTCTGTCATAGGGGTTATTTCTCAACCCTCGTCTTCCTGAATTTTAAAGCAGTTTTAAAGATTTGCTTTCTGTGTTGTGTTCTTAGGCTGTACACAAAAGAGAGAAAGACTATGTCAGAATTGGAACCAAATGTGTTCTACAAATATGTATGAATAACTCAAATATGCATGATCCTGAAAAGTGTTTCATCCACTGTGCTGGGGCAGGGGACAAAGGAATTTAAACAGGTAACCACTTCAGATCTAAGGTGAATAAAAAATGCTGAGAGGAAACAAGAGTTTTCTCACAATGCTAGAAATCACCAAAATTTGCATACCTTGCATTTTATAATGTTCTTTTGATATAATTAAGATGAATATGTATTAAATTATGTTAAACTAAAAAGAAAATCATAAGCTGTATGTTAGAAAAATTCTTTCTCCAAAATATTCTGGAAGTGAAATTAAATGTGTGTATATATATTTTTAAGTGATGTAGGTTTGGGTACGCTATTCAAAAATGCCTAAGTCTCATTGAAAGTCAATGGGACTCAAGCTCCTAAGTCACTTAGGTGCTTTTGAAAATGTTAACTTTTATCAATTAAATAGGTTTACTAAAGAATAACCCCTCAGGATAGCAATAATAAATGTGCATCAGTAAAATTTATAAAATTTCTACTGCACATATTGAGTACACAAATTTCATATGGTGATAATTTTGTGTAATAGGCTACCAATATTTTCTTGAAAAACCCTGCCATGTTAGCAGATGTTGATGCTGCAGGAAAAGGGTTAATTGTGCTCTGAACTATTAAGGCAGATTGTTCTTTATTTCAGTGGTTCTCAAACTTGGGCCGCCGCTTGTTCAGGGAAAGCCCCTGGTGGGCCAGGCCGGTTTGTTTACCTGCCGGGTCCGCAGGTTCGGCCAATCGCGGCTCCCACTGGCCGCGGTTCGCCGCTCCAGGCCAAGGGGGGCTGCAGGAAGCTGCGAGGGCCGAGGGATGTGCTGGTCGCCCTTCCTGCAGTCCCCATTGGCCTGGAGCGGCGAACTGCGGCCAGTGGAAGTTGCGATTGGCCGAACCTGCGGACCCGGCAGGTAAACAAACCGGCCCGGCCCGCCAGGGGCTTTCCCTGAACAAGCGGCGGCCTAAGTTTGAGAACCACTGCTTTATTTCACTTCTATATAAGGGAGGTTGGAATTGTGCTCTCTCTCAAGAGGATCTGGTATATGGGCTGAGCAGCCCTGAAGCAGGAACCCTAGGAGCAACCAAACCTGGGGAGAAAGCTTGAGCTGAATTCTTATATTTCTGGTTGTTAATACAGCCAAGCCTCAGGAAAGAGGAGAGGGGTCTTTATATTAATGCAAGTTGGAAAATGCCCTTACTCACACTTTAAATCAAAATATTTTTTTCCCAAACAAAGCAAAGATATTGCTATATTTATGCTAAGTCTATGTCTCATACTTCATTCATTTTTCAGCCATTCTTTCGTATTCAAATTGTGTGATTAGAATTTTTTTTTTTTTTTACAGATGGGCAATTTTTTTTTCCAGTAACTCAGAAAAAATGAAAATTTTGCTCATACATTCCATATGAGGTGCACATAAATTCTAGCCACATTAGTCAGAAAAAATGATAGCAAAATGACTGGAGATTAATAATACCTTTGTCTGATGCTCTGTAGAAGTTATAAACTATTGCTTTTTGCCTGGGCATTACTGAAATTGTTTTGTGATCTTAAGGATAGAGCTCATTCTGTCACTATCATTACAACATAAGAAAAATACTAATCCTGCATGACCTACTAACACAAGAGAGTAATGTTTATGAGCAATTATTTTGCTCCCGAGTATTCATAGCTTTTCTTACTTGGCAAAACTCAGATTTCATCCCTCATGAAAATTCAATGTCTCAACATTTTATTTCCTTCTGAATTAGGAGAAAAAGGTGAAACAT
This sequence comes from Emys orbicularis, assembly GCF_028017835.1. Lineage (NCBI taxonomy): Eukaryota > Metazoa > Chordata > Testudines > Emydidae > Emys > Emys orbicularis. The sequence goes on along the minus strand of NC_088687.1, from coordinate 75,689,337 downwards.
CAAAATTTTTCACAGAATGGAAGGTTCCAAAAATAATTGATTCAAAAATGTCAAAATGTTTATTTTCAATATTTCTGGATTAAACTGTTTCATTCTAGTTTGTGGAACCAAATTGAAACATTTTTGTTTCAAATCAGTTCAGCATTAAACTAGATCTGTGTATGGTGCTCTGGTACCTCTAGGGAACTGCACTTCAGGTGCTTCTTGCCCACACTCTTCCCTATAGGCCAGGCTTCTTGGCTAGACTACATCTCCCATGATGCAGTGCAGTTATGTGACTCCCATGATTCACCAAGTACCTCAATCAGAGAGGAGACCATGGTGCATCATGGGACATGTAGTCTGACAAAGGAGAAACTGCATTTTACATTGAAAAATAATTTCAATGGAAAATTCCCGACCAACTCTAGTCAATAGCAATCTAGCCAGAGCAGAGGCAGTCATTCAAGGTACAGCATTTCAAATTATATGGCACATGAACAGTGTTGGAATGACAAGAATAAAGACACAGGACCAAATTCATCTGCTGTAACTCCATTTACAGCAGGGATGAATTGGCCCCCAAAGGGTAGATACTTGGTAGAGAGGGCTGTAGTCTACAGAAATCAGGGGGGAAATGTAACAGTAAATCAGGTTGGGAATGTGTTCCTATGGTAACTAAATACACCATATTTTCTGGTAATATATTAAAATGAAAAAGCAAGAAGTAACAGCAGACTGTAGTAATAGAACACTCAAACATTAATTCTTTCTAGTTTCATTTAAGTCAGCCTACAGTGATGTTTAATACTGAATGCTAAAACCAACACGCATCCAGAACCAGAAGAAAAAAGCCTCTGTTTAATGTGGAAGCAGAAAGGGAAAGGTAAAACCAATAAAAACATTTCGATTGCTGTAGTACTTTGCTTTCAGCACAAAAAGTTGAGTCTGCAGTAAGAGCAAGAACTGTAGTAGAGGATGTCACCTACTGAGGCAAATATGAAAATCTAGGCTTACAGAAGGAAGATCCAGAATCTACAGCAGGAGAAGGATGGGACATTATTTCTCCTGTAGCAAATGGACAGAAGGCTAATGCCTGTAGTAAAAGAAGTCTGCAGAGAGAGATGACTGAGATATGAGGCAAAGGAACAGGCTAATGTAAGGAAGAAAGGGAGAATGTTCTGATCTTGAACACAATAACTTTGGAGCAGAGAGAGACCAAATGAAAAATCAAGGTTGGAAGGAGACGAACAGGGATTTAAAATTGAATACCCATTCTCTCAGCTCAGAAAAGGCAATGGCAAAAAGGCTTTCAAGCAATCTTTGGCCAATGCACAGGGGAAGACACTAGTCCAATAGAAATGTAAGTGGGCTAGCAAAGTACAGAAATCCTCTTTTTCAGTTTTGGATTTCCCATGCCTGTTCACCAGTCAGCTAATCAGAATTAAAGCCATATCCAATTAACAATAGCAAAGACATTCAGAGTAGTGTAACAGCCACCATTTTGGCTGACCCCAGGGATTAGGCCAGGGATTTACACAGATAGAAATTTACAGCTTGAGCTAAAGAGCCAGGCTTTGTAGCTAGGAAATGGGAGAAACTTGCCTCTTTTCTGGATCAGGCACCAAGCGGGACATGTAACACACACTAACCAGTGGGTTACATAGGCTAGTGATCACTATTACTTCCTCACTAATAAGCTTATGACACATCACTCCAACTCTAACATGGACTCTGTCCTTCAAACCCCACAAAAGAGGTCTCTTCTATGGTCACAGTTGATAACAGCCTCAGCTCAGTACTGGGCACCCAGTCTTATGGATCTCAGTAGGCCAAGTCCTTCCACTCCTTCACTAAGGATTGGGGTCCTCTGTGGACCAGAGGTTCTGTCCATTTGCTGAATCAGGAAGAAGGCCCTGTCCTAGTTTAAAACCAAAACCCATTTTTGTCTCTTGGTCACTGGAGAATCCAGTCTGAACTAGTATATGCATACCTCTCCAAGGTGGTGGCTTCAAAGGGCTGATAGTGGAGGAAGTTCATTAGCATCCCCTTCTTACTAGAGAAGGTACACACAATAACACATACACAGTTGCATTTCTAATTCAGTGGATCCCAAAGGAATTAACCCTAAATCAATAAGGTTTATCTTAATTCCATAAGGTTTGTCCAGGATATTACAGGAGATTGTCTCTGTCACATTTATAGCCTAAAATATGTAGGTGAGACATCTGCTTTGTTGCTGAAAAATTTGATCCTCCCCACACACTCCCTGACATCTGCACAGGAAGCAGAGAATTACCTGCATGAGGTAGAAGAATTAATAGCTCTTCATGTTTTCACTATGTATGCTGTTGTTGGAGATAGACAGTTGGGGGATAGTGACACCGCTCAATTGTTGTTAGGGATCCCCCCTTCTGAATTTTCCCCAGGGGCACTGATTTCCTATTCTTGTATTCTGTTACACAAGTTTAAGCGGCACCCTCCCTTCTTCCCTACTTTCTTTCCCTGTTCTTCTGCCCCATGTTATAATCTAAGATATTAACATTGTTCTATATTTTTATTGGGTCAGAAGCCACTCAGGATTTACACCTTCACATCATGCCATCAACAAGTGCTATTCTTATTAAAGTGTGTCAATGTGCAGGAATAGCATGTTATCATGATGTACAAATGCAAATGATTTATTTGAAATGTTTAAGTTTCATTGACTTTGGAAAAATGTCTAATATTTTCCCTATATGTGGAATGACAAATATTAAATCTTAAGTCAGGTGCCCAGAATTTCATATGCATAGAAATTATTTGCATTACAGTAGTATAGGCCCTAGACAGGATCAAGGGCCCATTGGGCTAGATACCCATAAGACAGTCCCTGCCCTGAAGAACTTGCAATCTAAATTACATGCAAAAAAATTCAGATGAATGTCAAGGTTGCAGAATCAAGTCCTCAAAAGTTAGGAAATGGCAGCATTAAGGTGCAAATGCATAGATCCAAGAAATGTGAAATGTGATTTGTTCTTAGGGGGGGAAAGGTGACAAAAATGAAAGTTTAGCTGTTTCATCAAAGTTTATCTTGAAGGGGATTTTTCCCAGTTTTCCAATGAAAACCCCCAAAATTTTGTCAAGCAGATATTTCCCACAGAAATCTGTTTTGACAAAAAAGTTACTTTGATCCAAAAAATATCTAGAATTAAATATTTCAACCACATCTATATGTGCATTATGAAAGTGGTACAGTCTTTAATAAAATGTTCACAATATTTTTTCAACAGGTACCCTCTAGTCCTTCTCTTTTCAACTTGGGGTTCCAGTCTCTGTTTCTCATCCCTAGGTTTGGGATGAGATGGCTATCATTCCTGGACATGCTGCTCTCAGCCTCCCAGTTAGTCCTCTGTGTCAGATCTCTGTAAATCCAAATCTAGAGTGCCAAATGCACATGATCTGATCAACCAGTGCTTAATGCACTGAAGAAATGAGCCTCCTTTTCATACATATCATATAACTAGTGTTGGCATTATCTTAGTGACATTCAGTAGTGTTTTGACACATAATATGTGGCTATATACTTCCCATATAGTACAAATACTGATAATATAATAAAGTGGGAAATGATCTGTTTGGCAAGTGAGGCTAACAAAAATAAATGTCCAAGCACCAGGAAGCCTTTGCAGCATTATAGTGGAAACATGAATAAATTAGAAGACATGCTAATATTTTCCTGTATGAGTCACTAACAATATGTGTGAATGGTGAGGGACTGAGAGTATTGGTGGATCTCCAGCAATTCATTTGGCCACAACTCTGAGACAGCACTCTCTATGCAAAGAAAAGACATTTTACCTCTATGATGGCTTGTTACTGGCTTCATTTATAAAAAGAGCTATAAATTATTATGAAAAATGTCAAATGTCCAGTTCTGTGATGTTAATGGTTCATGAGGGGAATGAGAGGAATGCAAGTACCATTCCAGTCATTTAATTGCAAGAATCTTTTTTTTATTTTATTTTATGGCTGAGGGTTGGTTAACTTAAATATAAGTCTAGTGATTCTTGTTATTCTGCTCTAAAAAACGTAAGTGATTTTAAACAGCCACTTAGCTATAGACCCATCAAAGAAGCCTCCAATTAGCAAGTCATACTGAAGATAAATTCAAATCTTTGCAAATAGTTATAATCACAGCTCACCAAATTTGCTTCAGCTCTGCACTTGCCCTGTAGTAGTAATGGAGCTGGTCTGTAATTACAAAGGTGTTAATTTCAGCATTGTGTGTACCCTTTTCTTTTACTAGATTGGCACGAACATTTCACACTCAAGTGTGTGCTGTAATTGGAACAAACTGCAACAACCGAGCTCTTTGTAGCCATTGCTTAGCCCCTCCATTTAAAATTCCCAAGCCACACTTCTGCCTCCCAAGCTGCCTTTGAAGGCAGATTTATATGTTTTAAGCACAATTCAAGCATATTGCGGGCACAGCAGGAGATTGTAAACAATCAGAAACTGAATAGGGGCACTCCTCAGCATCCCAGTGTGGCAGAGGCTAAAAACCACCTGCATTTAAGTGTTTACATCCTATGCACGATATGGATGTTTCGTGATTGTTATTAAATGTTATTCAGGAACATCATTTAGAACATAGCATAGTGTACTTGGGTAACATAAAGGGCTTTTCACGTAGGTCAGTCATTGCTACATTGAAGACAGGGATTATTCCCTTACTTTTGAGACAGTCATGCAGTTTTTTATCATCCTCACATTCCATATGTCACAGTTCATCAAAATACATCTCAGGCACTGCACAATTCAGAAAATCATGAAATAAGAATCTTCTGCTTTGATCTAAATTCCAAACTGATTACACCTTTCTACATCTTGAAGGGCTTTCTGTTTGTAAAATATCAATTAAATAAACATGGGAAGAAAATTAGATTTAATAATTACTACTTTTAAGACTCACTTCCTTGATCTCAGATGGCCCAGAATTAATACAATGACAAAGTTGCTGGCAGAAAAAATACTACATTTTCTACAGCCCTTATAAATCCCACAAAAATCAACCATAGTGTTGCCAAGTGGTAGTAGATGTCAGGGCCTTGCAAGTTAGCTTCCCATGGCAGGAAAAATCACCTATACAGAATCTGTGTATTGTCTTAGTGAAACTTGTTCACTTGCACTATATACCGAAGAACTTGTACTGTAAGAGTGTGTGTGTGTGTGTGTGTGTGTGTGTGTGTGTGTGTAATTGATTGTGCATGACATATCATGGTAGCATACATTAACAATAGCATTTTACCTGCTGCAGCACCGTTGATATGTATTTTACATTTTAAACTTTGTTTTTATGTTCCATTAGCGTTAGGGTTAGATTATGCCAAGGCCAGAGGAATGAGATACAAGGAACTATAAGGGAAATTTTTTATTTTTGCCATTGTTTTCTCCTATGCCATCTTGGATTCCCCTTAACAGCAACCAGGAATCCATGTTTGGCATCCTTCTTCCCCATCCTCTGTTACCTTTGGTGCCTTTTCTGTCTAAAGGCAGGAAACCGGCAGGTCACCTGACTGGGAGTCTGCTCAGCAACTAGGACGGTATATAAGACCAGCTCACCAGTTATGTTAGGAGGGGCTGCCTGTCTGGGAGGTAGCAAGTGCTGCTGCTCACCTTGAAGAGTAGGCCTAGGACCACACTAAGGGTTGTCGGGAGGGTACATGCCTGCATGCAAGAACGAGCTGTCACCCGCCGTTCTGATCCTTTTCATATATCCACCCACGACGATGCAGGGAAGAAGAGCTGCAAGAAGAGCAAGAACAGAGCATCCATCAGCCTGTGCCAGAAGGTCCTGTCTTCCTTCCTGCCGAGTCCTCTGGACTTGGAACCGGAGCCAGTCCCATCGTGACAGTGCCATTGGTTAAAGCTGCAGGATATGGTAGAGACCCAACATCTTTCTTTCTACCTAGCCTAATCTGGGTGTAGCCTTGGGTTAGGGCTTCAAGCCCTCCTCTGTTATAGCCAGTGCCTGTTATGTTTTTGGCCACCTGTTTGGTTGTATTTTGGGAGTCCTGAGTGTTTTGTTTAATACTTTACCTTGTTATACTTACCTGAGTTTACCTTTACCTTGTTAACTGTTAATAAAACCTGTTCTTCTTTGCACCTTATCCTTTTGTTAGTTCTCTTTGGGGAGCAGAGGCCCCAATGAAAGACGCGGGATAGGGAAGATACCTGAAATCAGTCCTTTGGCCAAGTATAAAATCCAGCCAACAGAACCAGGAAAGGAAAGGTTTTTTCCTTTGCAACCATACTTAAATTTCATAGGCAGTAAGTAATGGAAACCCATAAAGCCACTTTGGTGAAAACACATATAGCTTAAGTTGCTGCTGAATGTAGCACAGGTCATTTCATGTTAATAACTATGCTCCTCTTTTTATTGTGTGTAAACTGATCACATAGAACTTTGAAACATTGAAACAGGGGGAAATATATAAATATTGTTAAAAGCATGTTGGACCACAGAACCATATTTCTGTGGCACGGATGGAATAAACTGCAATTACCTTTCAACTTAAAATAAATATTAGGTTTGTGAAAGTAGCAATGTGAAATCCCTCATGAACACAGATCTGAGGTTTATCCTACCTTTTATTTTCACTAGAGTGTGGATTTTTGCTAGAAAACCACAGGCAACTTTGGTTTGTGGTATGTTTGAGCTAATTAAAGGTAAATAAATAGATAAAAAAGGAGAAATATTCAATTACATATAATGAGAGAACAGAGTGAATGTGAATGCTGCTTAGTATTAAATTACTTTCAGTCTTTTAAAAAAAAATCTGGATAGATTCAAGAAGTAAAGTAAGACTGAGGGAAAATATAAATTAATCAATAACACACTTCTGCGATAGAATGTTTTTGACTACCACAGACCTACTCATAGACTTTAAGGTCAGAGGGGACCATCATGATCATCTAGTCTGTAATAGGCTCATCAGGGCCGGCTCCAGGGTTTTGGCCACCCCAAGCAGCCCAAAAAAAAAAAAAAAAAAAAAGCCGCGATCGCGATCTGCAGCGGCAATTCGGCGGAAGGTCCTTCGCTCCGAGCGGGAGTGAGGGACCGTTCACCGAATTGCCGCCGAATAGCTGGACCTGCCGCCCCTCTCCGGAGTGGCTGCCCCAAGCACCTGCTTGTCAAGCTGGTGCCTGGAGCCGGCCCTGAGGCCCATACCCTTTGGCTGAGTTACTGAAGTCCTCAAATCTTGATTTAAAGACTTCAAGTTCCAGAGATTCCACCATTTACTGTAGTTCAAACCAGCAAATGACCTGTGCCCCATGCTGCAGCAGGGCCGCCCCTGGGGGGGGCAAGTGGGGCAATTTGCCCCAGGCCCCAGACTCAGCAGGGGCCCCACGAGCCCTGGCCCGGCGGCGGTCCGGGTCTTCGGCGGCGGGTGGCCCTTCAGTGCTGCCGAAGAGACGGAGCGACTGAAGGGCTCTCCACCGCCAAAATGCCACCGAAGACCCGGACCGCCGCCGGGTGAGTACAAGCACCGCAGCTCCCCCGCTTTGCCCCAGGCACCCTGAATCCTCTGGGCGGCCTGTGCTGCAGAAGAAGGTGGGGGGGAAAACCAATCTGACCTAGGGGGAAATTCCTTCCCAATGCAAAATATGGCGATCAGTTAGACCCTGCGCATGTGGGAAAGATGCACCAGCCAGACACCTGGGAAAGAATTCTCTGTATCACTCAAAGCCCACTCCATCTAGTGCCCCATCTCTGGCAGTTGAGATATTTGCCAATTGCAATCACGGATGGGCCATATGCCACCGTAGGCAATTTCATCATACCATCCCATCCATAATCTTGTCTAGCTCAGTCTTGAAAAAAGTTAGGTGGTTTTTCCCCCCACTATTCCCCTTGGAAGGCTGTTCCAGGTCTTCACTCCTCTGATGGTTGGAAATCTTCATCCATTTCAAGCCTAAACTTGCTGATGGCTTTTGTTCTTGTGCCAACACTGGCCTTTAACTCAAATAACTCCTCTCCTGCCCTGGTGTTTATCCCGCTGATGTATTTATAGAAAGTAATCATATCTCCTCTCATCCTTCATTTTGTTAAGCTAAACAAGCCAAACTCCTTAAATCTCATCTTGTAAGGTAGGGTCTCCATTCCTCTGATCATCCTAGTAGCCCTTCCCTGCACCTGCCTCAATCTGAATTCACCTTTTTTAACATGGGAGACCAGACCACACCGTATTCCAGATGAGGATTCACCGGTACCTGGTATAAGCTTTTCGCATGGCTGCACCACATTGGCAGCTCAGAATCATCCTGTTATCGACCAATACATCCTTGTCTTTCTCCTCCTCTGTCACTTTCAACTGATACATCCCCAATTTATAGCAAAAATTCTTGTTGTTAGTCCATAAGTGAATGACCTTGCACTTCACCACTATTAAAATTCATCCCATTTCTATTACTCTAGTTTTCAAGATCATCCAAATCTTGTATGATATTCCGATCCTCCTCTCTACATCAGTTTTTTTTTTTTTTTCAAAGAAAGAGATCAGGTTGGTCTGGCCGATCTACTTTTTGTAAAACCATGTTGTATTTTATCCCAATTCCCAACTACCTCTATGTCCTTTACTACTATCTCTTTCAAAAATTGTTCTAAGTGAGATCAAACTTGCATACAAGTGAGATCAAACTAACAGGCCTGTAATTTCCCAGATCGCTTTTTTCCCCATTCTTAAATATAGACTCTATATTTGCAATTCCCCAGTCATAGTATATGACCCTTGAGTTTACAGATTCATTAAAAATTCTTGCTATTGGGCTTGCAATTTCAAGTGCCAGTTTCTTTAATATTCTTGGATAGAGATTATCCAGGCCTTCCAATTTAGTCCCATTAAGATATTTGAATTTGGCTTCCACTTTGGATGCGGTAATTTCTACTTTAATATCCTCATTCCTGTTAGTCACCCTGCCACTGCCCTAAGCTCCTCATTACCCTTATTAAATACTGAGGCAAAGTATTCATTTAGGTGGGCCATACCTAGATTAGCTTTAAACTCCACCCCATCCTCAGTGTTTAGTGGTCCCACTTCTTCTTTCCTTGGTTTCTTTTTATTTATATGGCTAAAAAACCTTTTGCTATTGGTTTTAATCTCCTTTGCAAGGTCCAGCTCTGCTTGGCTTTTGGCAGTTTTCACTTTTCCCCTACGCTTTCTGCCCTCCAACACGTAGCTTTCCTTGCTGATCCATCCCCTCTTCCATTCCATAAAACCAGTTATGTGCATATTTGGCACCCACCAACTGAATAATGTTAATGTGAGCAGACACAGCTTTCTGGAGTCTTTTTCTATGAAATGTGGCTTGTTCCTGCTTTCAATGCTATGTTAATGAATGCCAATGAGACTATAGGCTGTATTTTAACTTTTTGTTTACTTCACTGGACATGTGCTGAGAGAGCAGTAAGTGCCATTCCCATGGTATAGTGCTTACCACATGTACTTAAAAGGTCCATACTTACACAATTAATCACATTTTTCAAAATTATTTGCTTTCCCACATTCAACACAATAGGCCTTTGTTATATTTTACAGCTTCAGCATAAAAGAAACATACTAGCTACTAAAACACTATAATGGCATAACTTTGGCCACAATAAATAGCTAAGTTTTAATATGTCTGGACTGCAACAGTCTCCTGATTATCCAAGATGGTGATGGATAAATCCCCACTGAAAATAGAGAATAAATAGGGAATGTAGTTGTGACTTTTTGTGAGGAAGGAAATGTACTGGAAAGCTCAGCTGAGAGTTAGAGAAGATAATTAATTGTATAGCCATGGAGGAGATGGAAGAGGCCAAAATACTGAAACATCAGCAAAGGAAGATTCCAGCTAAACTGCAATGGAGGGGATGCTAGGCATGAGGAGTGGATCTGAGTGGCACAGCAGATCGGATATAATGGTAATCTGAGCCGGGCAGTGGTGACTGGGTTTATTTTTGTTTATATAGCAATTCAATAGCTATGTAAAGAGAGCTAAGAAGTGGGTCACTGGAATGAAAAATTGAAGGCAGTCTTGTTGATCTTGTTAGCATTTAACGATGGATGGTGAGGGAGAATTGCTTGTGAGATCTGGTGGGAGCACAGCGTAAGTTGGTATGGATGCAAGAATACTTAGAGTTATGGTATAAAAGCTCTAAGATTTTAAGCATCTCTGTGTGTATTTTGCAATGAACTATTGAACTGTTGGTTTTAATTGGGCTATTGCTTGTGCTGATAGTGTGTGAAAAAGTAGGGGGAGAGGTTCATTGGCTAATTGGCTGTTTTTATGTGATGCTTCATTGTCCTAATTTCAATTTTTAGTATAACTTTCCACATGATGAATCTTCAGCTTCAGAGAACTATAATGGAAAGGAATCATGTAATTTGCAAGATGTGATACATACTGTATCTGGGGTCAGAGCTTATGCATGGAATGCTAACTTACTGAGAATCTCAAATGCCAAATGGTTCATGATGAGATTAAGACAACGTGGCACACTACACCAGGAGAATAGAGGTTTCATGAGTCACAGGTAAGACATTTAGACTGGTTAGCATTCTGCAAGCAGGAAGCTCAGGAATATCTAGTGCAGGAATAGCCAACTGCCCTATAAATAATAAATATTATAGCATTGCACACAAATCACTCCAAACACTGCATTACGAGTGGGCGGGTGGCGTATGTGTGCAGTCGGTGCAAGGAGCTCCTGGCCCTCAGAGACCATGTACGGACTTTGGAGGCCAGGGTGGCGGAACTGGAGGAGCTGAGAGAGGCAGAGAGGTATGTTGATGAGGCTTTCCGGGACACTGTAGAATTGTCCCACCTCCGCTTAGACAGCACCTGTGCTGTTAAGGAGGAAGAAGGGCCCAGGGAAGTAGAGCAGTCAATGGGAGCAGAGGGAAACTTTCCCGTAGTTGGGACCCTCCTTCCAGATGGTTCTGGGCTTGCCTCTCGCACTGAGGTTGCCTCTCCGGGGGAGGGAACTCCAGTTTCTAGGAAAAGGCAGGTGTTAGTAATGGGAGATTCGATTATTAGAAATGTAGATAGCTGGGTCTGTGATGACCGGGAGAACTGTATGGTGACTTGCCTGCCTGGTGCGAAGGTTGCGGATCTCTCGAGGCATCTAGATAGACTTATGTGTAGTGCTGGGGAGGAGCCGGTGGTCGTGGTACATGTAGGTACCAATGACCTAGGGAAGGGTAGGAGAGATGTCCTGGAAGCCAAATTTAGGCTGCTAGGGAAGAGACTGAAATCCAGGACCTCTATGGTGGCATTTTCAGAAATGCTCCCAGTTCCACGCGCAGGGCCAGGTAGGCAGGCAGAGTTTCAGAGTCTCAATGCGTGGATGAGACGATGGTGTAGAGAGGAGGGGTTCACGTTCATTAGGAACTGGGGAAACTTCTGGGATGGGAGGAGCCTATACAGGAGAGATGGGCTCCACCTAAACCAAAGTGGAACCAGACTGCTGGCACTAAACATTAAAAAGGTTGTAGAGTAGTTTTTAAACTAGGAGATGGGGGAAAGCCGACTGCTGCAGAGGAGCGTGTGGATCGGACACAGACTTCCCTTAGGGGAGAGTCTGATGATAGAGAATCTCCAGGTTATAGTCAGGAGCAGAGGACTGAAAAGTATAATGTAAGGGCCGGATCAAATGATAAACAGCCACATAAAAAAGAATCTGGCACATCAGAAAAAGACAGGCTAATAAACAGGGACAAGTTTTTAAAGTGCTTGTACACAAATGCCAGAAGTCTAAATAATAAGATGGGTGAACTAGAGTGCCTTGTGATAAAGGAGGATATAGATATAATAGGCATCACAGAAACCTGGTGGACTGAGAGCAATCAATGGGACACAATCATTCCGGGGTACAAAATATATCGGAAGGACAGAACAGGCCGTGCAGGGGGAGGAGTGGCACTATATGTTAAAGAAAGTGTAGATTCAAATGAAGTAAAAATCTTAAGCGAATCCACAGGTTCCATAGAGTCTCTATGGATAGAAATTTCATGCTCTAGTAAAAATATAACATTAGGGATCTATTATCGACCACCTGACCAGGACAGTAATAGTGATGATGAAATGCTAAGGGAAATTAGAGAGGCTATCAAAATTAAGAACCCAATAATAGTGGGGGATTTCAATTATCCCCATATTGACTGGGAACATTTCACTTCAGGACGAAATGCAGAGATAAAATTTCTCGATACTTTAAATGACTGCTTCATGGAGCAGCTAGTACGGGAACCCACAAGGGGAGAGGCGACTCTAGATTTAATCCTGAGTGGAGCGCAGGAGCTGGTCCAAGAGGTAACTATAGCGGGACCGCTTGGAAATAGTGACCATAATACAATAGCATTCAACATCCCTGTGGTGGGAAGAACACCTCAACTGCCCAACACTGTGGCCTTTAATTTCAAAAGGGGGAACTATACAAAAATGAGGGGGTTAGTTAGACAAAAGTTAAAAGGTTCAGTGACTAAAGTGAAATCCCTGCAAGTTGCGTGGGCCCTTTTTAAAGACACCATAATAGAGGCTCAACTTCAATGTATACCCCAAATTAAGAAAAACCGTAAAAGAACTAAAAAAGAGCCACCGTGGCTTAACAACCATGTAAAAGAAGCAGTGAGAGATAAAAAGACTTCCTTTAAAAAGTGGAAGTCAAATCCTAGTGAGGCAAATAGAAAGGAGCACAAACACTGCCAACTTAAGTGCAAGAGTGTAATAAGAAAAGCCAAAGAGGAGTTTGAAGAACGGCTAGCCAAAAACTCCAAAGGTAATAACAAAATGTTTTTTAAGTACATCAGAAGCAGGAAGCCTGCTAAACAACCAGTGGGGCCCCTTGACGATGAAAATACAAAAGGAGCGCTTAAAGATGATAAAGTCATTGCGGAGAAACTAAATGGATTCTTTGCTTCAGTCTTCACGGCTGAGGATGTTAGGGAGATTCCCAAACCTGAGCTGGCTTTTGTAGGTGACAAATCTGAGGAACTGTCACAGATTGAAGTATCACTAGAGGAGGTTTTGGAATTAATTGATAAACTCAACATTAACAAGTCACCGGGACCAGATGGCATTCACCCAAGAGTTCTGAAAGAACTCAAATGTGAAGTTGCGGAACTATTAACTAAGGTTTGTAACCTGTCCTTTAAATCGGCTTCGGTACCCAATGACTGGAAGTTAGCTAATGTAACGCCAATATTTAAAAAGGGCTCTAGGGGTGATCCCGGCAATTACAGACCGGTAAGTCTAACGTCAGTACGGGCAAATTAGTTGAAACAATAGTAAAGAACAAAATTGTCAGACACATAGAAAAACATAAACTCTTGAGCAATAGTCAACATGGTTTCTGTAAAGGGAAATCGTGTCTTACTAATCTATTAGAGTTCTTTGAAGGGGTCAACAAACATGTGGACAAGGGGGATCCGGTGGACATAGTGTACTTAGATTTCCAGAAAGCCTTTGACAAGGTCCCTCACCAAAGGCTCTTACGTAAATTAAGCTGTCATGGGATAAAAGGGAAGGTCCTTTCATGGATTGAGAACTGGTTAAAGGACAGGGAACAAAGGGTAGGAATTAATGGTAAATTCTCAGAATGGAGAGGGGTAACTAGTGGTGTTCCCCAAGGGTCAGTCCTAGGACCTATCCTATTCAATTTATTCTTAAATGATCTGGAGAAAGGGGTAAACAGTGAGGTGGCAAAGTTTGCAGATGATACTAAACTACTCAAGATAGTTAAGACCAAAGCAGATTGTGAAGAACTTCAAAAAGATCTCACAAAACTAAGTGATTGGGCAACAAAATGGCAAATGAAATTTAATGTGGATAAATGTAAAGTAATGCACATTGGAAAAAATAACCCCAACTATACATACAACATGATGGGGGCTAATTTAGCTACAACGAGTCAGGAAAAAGATCTTGGCGTCATCGTGGATAGTTCTCTAAAGATGTCCACGCAGTGTGCAGAGGCGGTCAAAAAAGCAAACAGGATGTTAGGAATCATTAAAAAGGGGATAGAGAATAAGACTGAGAATATATTATTGCCCTTATATAAATCCATGGTTCGCCCACATCTCGAATACTGTGTACAGATGTGGTCTCCTCACCTCAAAAAAGATATTCTAGCACTAGAAAAGGTTCAGAAAAGAGCAACTAAAATGATTAAGGGTTTAGAGAGGGTCCCATATGAGGAAAGATTAAAGAGGCTAGGACTATTCAGTTTGGAAAAGAGAAGACTAAGGGGGGACATGATAGAGGTATATAAAATCATGAGTGATGTTGAGAAAGTGGATAAGGAAAAGTTATTTACTTATTCCCATAATACAAGAACTAGGGGTCACCAAAAGAAATTAATAGGCAGCAGGTTTAAAACAAATAAAAGGAAGTTCTTCTTCACGCAGCGCACAGTCAACTTGTGGAACTCCTTACCTGAGGAGGTTGTGAAGGCTAGGACTATAACAATGTTTAAAAGGGGACTGGATAAATTCATGGTGGCTAAGTCCATAAATGGCTATTAGCCAGGATGGGTAAGAATGGTGTCCCTAGCCTCTGTTCGTCAGAGGATGGAGATGGATGGCAGGAGAGAGATCACTTGATCATTGACTGTTAGGTTTCACTCCCTCTGGGGCACCTGGCATTGGCCACTGTCAGTAGACAGATACTGGGCTAGATGGACCTTTGGTCTGACCCAGTACGGCCTTTCTTATGTTCTTATGAGTGCTCTTAGCTATGTTGTATGGACCATTACTGTAGACGGTTGTATTACTTTTCTGATAAGTGTTGCTAACTCTCACAATATTTGGTGATTTTTGTAGAGCCTGAGCTCCAGGAGGCAAGTGATTAGGTGAGACTGTCATCTTTCTTTTTTTTGTAAGTAAGTTTCTATTCATCATGCTTGCAGATATCAGCTTGAAAATGTGACTCAACTGCACCCTAAAACCAGAAGGCAAACAAAGAGCAATCACAATTTACTCCTAGTTTAAATATCATGAGTGGGGGTTTTATTCACATTTTTGCATCTTATGATTCTTCAGCTCTTGGGTTAGCAGTACTGTAATGTTTGGTGCCCGGGATCTTAAAGTAATCCATGGACACACTTGAAAGGCTCATAGAGTTGTGGAATAGACAGTGGTATGTGATCACTCAGGACCACTTTCCTGCCTTAGATGTGACTCTGGGGACCATTCACATTTCTATCAAACCCAACATGCAATGGAATCTGTGTCACTGTATATCCTATGTGGCAAAGTTCCTCCTCTACCTTGGTGGGTCCTGCGCTTATTGGCGGATTTGCTCACCTCAGTGATCTTCCCCTCTGGTGGAACCCACAGTCTGGATCAACTCCTCCTTTGTCTAATCAGGAGTTGGGAGGTTTGGGGGGAACCCAGGCCCGCCCTCTACTCCGGGTTCCAGCCCAGGGCCCTGTGGATTGCAGCTGTCTATAGTGCCTCCTGTAGTAGCTGCATGACAGCTACAACTCCCTGGGCTACTTCCCCATGGCCTCCTCCAAACACCTTTTTATCCTCACCACAGGACCCTCCTCCTGGTGTCTGATAATGCTTGTACTCTTTAGTCCTCCAGCAGCACACCCTCTCACTCTCAGCTCCTTGCACCTCTTGTTCCCAGCTCCTCACACACACGCCTCACTGACTAACTGGGAGGCTTTTAACTAGTTCCAGCCAGTCCTTGATTGGCTTCAGGTGTCCCAATCAATGTAGCTATCTCCACTGCCTTCTAGAAGGATCTTAATTGGTCCCAGGTGTCTTGATTAACCTGGAGCAAATGCCATTTGGTTACCATGGTACCAGGGATTTGTTTAGCCTGGGGCTAACATACCTGTTCCTCATTACTTTACTATAGCCATCTGGCCTTGCCCCCTCCCCCCCCAACAACATAGGGTTGGGCAACTTGGGATGCCAGGCAGTGTGCTCATGATAGACCATCAGCGTTGCTGTGGTGGCATCCAGCCCTGTGCCGTATGCAGAACTGGAATGGTTGGAGGGCTAAGAACCACCTGGTGACCCTTGCATTCTTTTCCTTATTTCTCTGCATCCACTGGAGGGGTGCATGGTCCGTCACAAGAGTAAATCGCTGCCCTAAGAGGTAATAACGCAGTGTCTCCATGGCCCATTTGACAGCAAGACATTCTCTCTCGACTACTGCATACTTCTGTTCTCTTGGGAGCAGCTTTCTGCTTATGTAGAGGATCGGGTGTTCTTCTTCTCCAATCATTTGCGACAGAACCGCCCCCAACCCCACCTCGGAAGCATCTGTTTGTAAAATAAATTCTTTGTTAAAGTCCGAGGCTATGAGTATGGGGTCATTACACAGGGCCGTCCGAAGGTCTATGAATGCCCCCTCTGCTGCGTCAGTCCACTTCACCATGTCTGGACCTCGGGCCTTCACCAGGTCCGTTAGAGGACTTGCCCTAATGGCGAAGTGGGGAATAAAACGTCGGTAGTAGCCTAGGAACGCACGGACCTGCTTCTTTCGGGTCGGCCGGGGCCAGTTTTGAATCGCCTCTAGCTTATTAGTTTGGGGCTTCACTTGCCCCTCCCTACAATATATCCCAGGTACCTAGCCTCTGCTAGCCCTATGGATTAGCAGTGAGGCCAGCCCGCCTTAAGGTGCGTAGTACTGCCTCAACTTTCTCCAAGTGGGTTCCCCAGTCTGGCGTATGGATGACGACATCATCTAGGTATGCAGCTTCATAACTAGTATGGGGGCATAGCAGCTTATCCATGAGGCGCTGGAATGTGGCTGGAGCCCCATGTAGCCCAAAAGGGAGGACGGTGTACTGGAATAGCCCGTCCGGGGTGGAGAATGCTGTCTTTTCTTTAGCTTCTTTGGTCAGGGGAATCTGCCAATACCCTTTTGTCAGATCCAGTGTTGTCAAGAATCGGGCACTACCCAGTCGGTCAACCAGTTCGTCGATGTGTGGTATGGGATATGCATCAAATTGGGATACTTCATTCAGTCGGCGAAAGTCATTACAGAATCTCGTGGTACCGTCAGGTTTAGGCACTAGAACGATTGGACTGCACCACTGACTATAAGATTCTTCGATAACTCCTAATTCTAACATTTTATTTACTTCAGCCTTGATTTCTTCTCTTTTGGCTGCTGGGATTTGGTAGGGTCTCAGTGTTACCTTGGCTCCGGGGATCATGTGGATATGGTGATAGGTCTCAGTCGTCCGCCCCGGTTTTGTAGAGAACACATCTCAGTTGCGATTAATCATGTCTGCTGCCTCGATCTTTTGGATTGGCGTCAAGTCGGGTGATATCCTCACTTGCTCGTGTAAGTTATCCTCCTGGGGAAGGGTCTCCTGGGTGACTAAGCATGCCTCTCGATCATGCCAAGGTTTTAGAAGATTGATGTGGTAAATTTGCTCCGGTTTCCTGCGGCCTGGCTGCCGCACCTTATAGTTTACTTCTCCCATGGCCTCAATCACTTCATAGGGTCCCTGCCACTGGGCCAACAGCTTGCTTTCTGCTGTGGGCACCAGGACCATTACTCGATCCCCTGGTTGGAACCGTCGAAGCTTTGCTTGGTGGTTATAATGGGTTCGTTGGGTCTCCTGTGCTTTCTCCAAGTGTTCCCGTACAATGGGTGTAACTCGGGCTATCCGATCCCTCATCTGTAGTACATGCTCGACTATGTTCCTTCCGGGATTTGGCTCCTCTTCTCAGGCTTCTCTGGCTATATCCAATATGCCCCGGGGGTGGCGCCCGTATAGTAGTTCGAACGGAGAGAAACCTGTGGAGGCTTGTGGGACTTCCCGGATGGCGAACATGAGGTAAGGCAAAAGGGTATCCCAAACTTTCCCATCCCGGCTCACCACTTTCCTGATCATGGCCTTGAGGGTCCTATTGAACCATTCCACAAGGCCGTCTGTTTGTGGGTGGTATACAGAGGTCCATAGGGCTTGTACATGGAGCAATGCACAGAGATCTTTCATCAACTTGGACACAAAAGGTGTCCCTTGATCAGTCAGTATCTCCTTGGGTAGCCCAACCCGGGAAAAGATTTGTACTAGTTCCTTAGCTATTGTCTTGGAAGCTGTGTTGCGTAGGGGGACGGCTTCCGGGTATCGGGTTGCATAGTCTAGTACAACCAGCACATGTTGGTGGCCCCGAGCTGTCTTCTCTAGGGGCCCAATCAGATCCATGGCTATGCGTTCAAATGGTACCTCTATTATTGGAAGAGGTATCAAAGGGGCCCGCAAGTGTGGGCGAGGGCTATGTAGCTGACACTCTGGACAAGAGGTGCAGTATCGCCTGACATCTTCATGTACTCCTGGCCAGAAGAACCTCCGCAAGATCCGTGCCTGGGTTTTCTCTACCCCTAGGTGTCCTCCAAACAGATGACTGTGGGTGAGGCTCAATATGGCTTTTTGATGTTTTCGTGGCACCAGAAGTTGATATATCTCCTGCTCCTGCATTTGCACCACACGGTACAGGAGATCTTTCTTCACTATAAAGTAGGGTCCTGGACCCTGGACCTTCCCCTCCACTGGTATCCCATCTATCTCAGCCACCTCTTTCCTGACGTTATCATATCTAGGGTCCTCTGCCTGGTCCCGCCCGAAAGTCTCTCTCCCAGGACTAACCTGCCTGAGCTCCCAGGGGCCGGCTTCTGCTTCTTCCAACGGCTCGTCGCCATCATGGCTGGCGCCAGCCTCCGTCTCACCTTCCGTATTGGTAGTTTCTCTGATGGCTGCTCATGTCCATCTGCCTACTAGCGCGGTCTTCTGGCCCTAGGTCAGGATCCGGGTTCCCAAGGCCTTCGCGGCCTTCCTTTCTTTTTTTGTCTTCTGGGCCTTTTGGGGGGGCTGAGAATAGATCCTGAGAAAACTCAGAAAACATTGGGGGTTGACATTCCCCCAATGATGAGTCGCTGCCAACAGGGTCCCCACCTCCCTCCAGCCTCTGCGGGGGGAGTAAATTATCAAACCCTGGATAGTCCCTCCCAATGACTACAGGATATGGGAGTTTAGGAACTACGCCCACTGTCACCTCAATGGGGTTCCCCTGAACCTCTATCTCCACTGGGATGGTGGGGTAATGGCTCACGGCCCCATGCACGCACGTCACTGCTACACGTTTGGCTTGTAGCAGCTGGCTACTTTTTACCAGCTTACCCGATATAAGGGTGATAGCACTCCCCGAGACCACAAGCACTGTAGTCTCTGCTCCATTTATCTTCACCGGCCTGGTGTAGTTATGCGGGGCTAATGCGATGCCCGCAAGGTGGATAAGGGCTGTCCTCTCAAAGGCCAGAAGGTATGCCTCTACATCATCCTCCCGCGTCATTTTATGCAGCCAATGGCTGGCCCGTATGAGCCACATCCCATCATGGCCGCGGTTCAGCTCTGTAAGGGTCTTTACCTGGTTTACCAGTTCCCACAACATAGCTCGGTCTTGAGCAGTCTGGTCAATCAGCAGGTGATTAGTCTCTTGCTGCAGCCGCTCTGCTTCTTGTTGGGCGGCTGCCTGGACACGGGTAGCCTCCTGCTGGGCCGCCGTGGCTTGTATCAGTGCCCGCACTACATCATCCATTGTGGTGAAAAAACTAAACCCTCTCCCCCTTTTTTTTTTTTAAATCACCCTCCTTCTTCCGCTGCGCTGTGCACACCAAAATCCCACTCCTGACACCAGTTGTGGCAAAGTTCCTCCTCTACCTTGGTGGGTCCTGCGCTTATTGGCAGATTTGCTCACCTCAGTGATCTTCCCCTCTGGTGGAACCCACAGTCTGGGTCAACTCCTCCTGTGTCTGATCAGGAGTTGGGAGATTTGGGGGGAACCCGGGCCCGCCCTCTACTCCGGGTTCCAGCCCAGGGCCCTGTGGATTGCAGCTGTCTATAGTGCCTCCTGTAACAGCTGCATGACAGCTACAACTCCCTGGGCTACTTCCCCATGGCCTCCTCCAAACACCTTCTTTATCCTCCCCACAGGACCTTCCTTGGTGTCTGATAATGCTTGTACTCCTCAGTCTCCAGCAGCACACCCTTTCCCTCTCAGCTTCTTGCTCCCAGCTCCTCACACGCACGTCTCACTGACTAACTGGGAGGCTTTTAACTAGTTCCAGCCAGTCCTTGATTGGCTTCAGGTGTCCCAATCATGTAGCTATCTCCACTGCCTTCTAGAAGGATCTTAATTGGCCCCAGGTGTCTTGATTAACCTGGAGCAACTGCCATTTGGTTAACATGGTACCAGGGATTTGTTTAGCCTGGGGCTAACATACCTGTTCCTCACTACTTTACTGTAGCCATCTGGCCTTGCCCCTTCACACCTAGTATTATGTGAATCTGACATTTAGTGTCCCAGACACCATTATGTACACTAGAGCTGCCAAGAATTCATAGGGAAAGTGCCATGGAGGTTTCATATAGATCCACTGAACCTCAGGTTCATTTTAAGCTAGAGAGAGGAATTGCTTCATGAGAAGTGACGCAGGGGACAAAGATATGAAGGCCCAATTTGTATTGAAAGATCTCATAGCACTAAGTGCCTTAACGTTCTTTCTTGAGTTTCAAAATCTGGTGGTATTTTGTTACTTATACAGCTCGATAGGTAGGAAAAATTATCAGACAGCTACTAATCAGAGGCCAGTACAAAAAATGAGTAGGATGTAAGGCCCAAAATCAACCTGGTGATCAGAAGCCCAGCACCTCCTAGGGACTGGGAAGTTTGAGGATAATGGTATTCCAATGAGTGTGCAATCCCTGTACCCCACTCAAGGGCTCTGTCTTTTGTATCCTCGTCTAGCTATGCAGGAGTCTGATATATTCATATTCTCTGGCTAGTTGTGGAGTATGACACATTTGAAGTCCTCTATCTATCTCTGACTGCTGGAAAGGAGATGGTACTTTCTTCTCCCCCTGCCTTCAATTGAGTGTTTTTTTTCAAGCCCTGCCCATACGATTTCATGTTGCTTTTCAAACAGAGAGACAAGGTGGGTGAGGTAATGACTGACACAGCTATAAGTACACTGCTTTACAAATAGGTTATATATGTAACTCCTTTGGGGTTTAGAGAGCATGGCCCTTTAAATCTTTTTCCTAAGGGGGAGGGGGAGAGTAAGAAAAAAGGAGGGAAACTCCAGGGGGCAGCACTGGAGCTCCAGGGAGAGGGAGAGGCAGCCTGCAGGCCCTGGAAAAGTGAAGCAGCAGAGAACCTGCCTGAAGCCTGGGAAGGACAGGGCCGATCGGGGACACCCCAGGACAGGAGCCAGGAGGAGCACTGTGCCAGGGAGGAATTGCCCGAGAAGGACAGGCCGGAGCTGGACCCAGTATCACTGCTGCCCAGAGCTGCATGGGGTTGTGAGTACTGGGGCTTGTGACTCTGCATTGGGGACAAGGAGGGAGGTTGCTAGCTAGTTAAGTGGGGAGGTGGTCGCTCTGTATGGCTTTGCAGAGAGCGGCAGAAGAGGGCACCGGAGGGGTTTGTTGGGGGAAAGTTCACTGGCGCTGAAGACGACCAGGAGCACCCAAGACTCACCACTGGACTGGAACTTTGCTCAGGACTTCTGAACTCTGTGTGCAGACACATTGCTCGGTGTCTGCCCTTCCAGACTGTGCTACCACTGGGCCTGTGGGGCCTTGGCTTGGATGCAGCCCTGTCTTACTGCTCCCCCTATATTTCCCCTTGTTGTTTTTCTCCTCTCATCCCTCTGTAAATAAATATTTCCCTTGTTATATCCACTGTACTTTTCCTGTGGGTGGGTGTGTTCACTCTGGGGGGGTTGGAACAGGTGCCCCTGGGGTGGAAGGGATTTCTCCTGCTGCATTCCTGCGCACGCCTTCTCTTGGCCAGAGCTGCCTACAGAGCAGACTCCATCTTGGCCACGAGGGCGCTAAAATTACACTTGGTGGCCTGTACGGGGACTTTGCAGTACACACACACACACCCCTACGTTGTGCACCCTGGGCTCTTCTTCACAGAGCAAAGAAATTCCTGAGTGACTTTCATCTCAATTTAAAAAAAAAAAAAAAATGGAGAGAGGATTATTAGAAGACCTGTGCCGAGGGGCACGAATCCCAGTAACCAAAGCTGTGCTGGTGGCGGGGTTCCCAGAAGAGATGGAACCAAATGAAATTGAGGAGAGCCTAGATGCAGCTGAAATACTGGGGAGGGTAAAGGTCCACACCCGTATTTACAACCGCAAAGTGAAGGGCATGGTAGCACTATGTACTCACTCCAAGGAAACGGATCTTGATAAAGTGCCCAAAGAGGTGCAAGTAGAAGGTCTTCCCTGGACAATTCTGGGGGCAGAGCGGTCCCCTCCTAGTGTGCCTGTGTCACTTGAGGTGGATTCTTTAGCGCAGAAATTGCAAGCTCTGATGGTGGATGAGAAGCGGAGAAGAGAAGAATTAATTTTGGCATTAGGAGGGGCTCCAACACCTGCAGCACCCAGCCTGGTGGGATGGGCCAAAGAGCTGGGAAACACTCTCAAAGATGCATTGAGGCCGGTATATGAAAGTGCTCCATACAAGCGGTTACGTTCATTCTCGGGGGTGTCACCTGTACCCCCAGGGGAGGAGGATTACGAGACCTGGAGGGATTTTACGGTGCCACTTATCCAAAAGTGGGAATGCTCTGATGCTGAGAAGCGGAAACGTGTGCTTGAGAGTCTGAGGGGACCTGCCATGCGAATTATCCGAGCCCTGAAAGACTCACAACCAGCTGCCACAGTGCAAGACTATTTAACCGCTCTTGAGAGTGTCTACGGTACTACTGATAGCAGTGAAGACCTGTATTATCGGTTCCGCCATACCTATCAGGAGCCCCACGAACGATTGTCGGATTTCATCAGGAGACTAGAGGATTTGCTACAGCAGGTAGTGCGGAAGGAGGGCATCCCCACCAAGCACATTTATTCCACTAGGTTGAACCAAATCCTTCGGGGCACCCGACAAGATGGGTTGATGTTGTGGCAACTGCAGGTGAGGGAGCGTGCCCAAAACCCACCCCCATTCCACAAGCTCATTCGAGAGATACATGAAGAGGAGGAGCGATTGTTGCAAGTGGATGCAGTGGTGCAGCCGAAGATGGCAGGGAGTTGCACCACTACAGTGCTTGGAGAGATGGAAGATGCCCCGTCAGTGGCAGCAGCACTGAGAGATTTGACCCGAGAAGTGGCCATGATGAAGGCTCAGGGACATACTGTGCCATCCTCAAGAGGGGAGAGTAGCAGGAGCGGTGATAGCCAGCGAGAAGGTTTCTGTTATAACTGTGGGAGAGATGGTCACTATGCCTTGGACTGCCAAAACAAGACAGATCATGCAAGGGTATCTCAGAGATTGCAGCAGACCATTAGGAAGCTTCAGAGAAACACCAACAGGGCTTGGGGAAGGAGCAACCCAAGACCCTGAAATTCCAAAGCTCCCCAGAAAAAACCACAAACAGGGGTTACATATATAATGTGTTTGTGAGTGTCATTGTCAGGATAAGGACCTACTGTGTGTGTGTGTGTGTGTGTGTGCGTGCGCGCGCGCGCACGTGCGCACACAGTGGGTCTTTACCTTGACAATTATACCCTTACAAGCCCAGCTATCCAAACCTATTCCTGGCCTACAAACACTCTTTCAGCTCCCCTAAACCTTTTATTTCCATAATGACAATAAGTTTAGCCCAATTCCCCATCCCAAACCTTCCAGAATTATTTTAATCTGTCCCATTACCATGATGAGCACCCTCCACTCCAGATACCACCCACTTTTAGATCTTTGGTGCAAAGTACTACTTAAGTGCAAGCTGTTATTTAACATATATCTTACTATCATTGTTCTACAATTGTTCTACAAATGCTATCCTAATGCAATCACAATGGTATTGGAACAAAATCCCTGCTACTAGAAGTAGAAATCATACTGATATCCACAATGGTGTGACCATAGCAAAGCACTGCTAATGCCATGAGACTGAAGCCTTTTATAAGACAGGTTCTTTGTGAGCAAAAGAGAAAACAAAGTCGACTCACCCAGATCAAATGAGTGCTGAAGACAAACCTGCCTGACAGATGTATTCTGTAGGCCTTGTATCCCAGACTATTGACTTCAATGGAACCAAGATTTGTCCTTTTGCATAGCACTTTTTGGGGTTTTGTTTTTTTTTTTTTTAATACCGCCATACTTTGCTCAGGGCAAAGGAAAATGGCAACTTAAAAACATGTGATGCTGTGGCTTAGAAGAACGTGAGTAGAAACAGCAAGTTAAAACACGTGGATGCCTGACTGAGCAAGCAAAGGAACACAAACAAAAGTAGGGGTCGCTTTTGCATTTTGTACAGCCAAAGCTTACTTGGTAATAGGTGTGAGAGGTAAAAAGGGGATTCAAGAAACAAATTAGACAGACTAAATGTAGGATCCAAACTATACTCATAAAAATTGGTTTCCTCATTCTTAAAGGGACAAGGAACTCAATATTTGTCACTGGGCGTTCTGCATAAGGTTATGAGGGCAGAATTTGGCCTCTAGTTATTTTTCTTCCACTTTGTTCAAATATGTATCTACACTATATACGTGTTTAAATAAATTATAGCTAATAATGAATTACAAGCGATGCATTAATTGAAAGGTTCCAGTGAACTTATTACAGAAGCAAACTCCAGGTGACAGTGAGAACCTCAGGATCATATGCAGGTTGCTCAGTAATCCTTTTCATTATTCTATAGATTATATGGAGCTGGCTGCCAATTTTAATGGTGAAAGCTATTGTGTTTAGCATAGGAATGTATCTTGGATAGTAAAAACTGTAGCTGTCAACATTTTTATAAGACTCTTAGTCACTAGGAGAGTTGGGCCTATACATTTTATGGGAATTTGTTTGAACTGATTTTAAACCCCCAAGAGGCAAGGATGTGAAGTAAAATCTTTAATTTATAAACTGACACTGCATACACCAATTTCAAGGTTTTCTGACATGGTGAGTCAATGAAATTACACCAGGAATGGATTTGGCCCTGTAGTTCTAAATAACAATTTGTTTTTTGCATCTTACTTTAATGGTTAAAGCCAGGGATTAGGAGGCAGGACTTTTGGATTCTGTTCTCAGCTCTGCTGCTAATTCATTGTGAGACCTAAACAAGTCACAACCACGTCAGGAAGACTGGGCACTCTCAATAAAACCCCACAACAACATTCTCAAAAGCTTGAGTGCCATATACAAAACAGAAATTGAACCAGTATAGTCAGTCTCTGCTCTTGAGGAGATGATAGTACATCCTGCATCCAGCTGTCTGTGGTCACCAAAGGAAATACTGCACTTGGAGTCACAAGAGGCTTCTGTAACTTCAGGTCCCAGGTGGCACATGGATTTATTTTCTTTTTAATTTAGTGTGAGCTGCCTGCCATGGAGGCTACTTTCACCTGGGTCAAGCCCTTAATGAAGCAGGGAGTAATATTGAACTGATCAGAGGCCATCACCTAGAATTCACATCCTGTTTATTGGTGATGTAGAGGTCCTCCCAGACACATCAAATAGGCCATCAAATTAGTTTGATTTTTCCATCATTTTACAGTGATTACTTCCTGAAGACATTATCCTCACTAGGATACACACCAGCTATTTTAGTTGGCTTTCATATTTGCTTCTCACTGTTCACAGATCAATTTGCATTTAACAGCAGATCATCAGCATGATTTATTAGCAGTCCAATAATGTAGGATCAGTGTTCTAGTTTACTTTGTTTGTTGTATGTTTGGTTGCTTTATTACTTTTTGGTAATGCTGCAATAAAGAAAACATCCTGGTGCTTTTTCTATTTGTTTTATTAAACCTCTTTGCTGCAGGGTATTTGGCGGTTGTCAAATAGGCTCTCTTTTAATATACCAGCTGTACTTCATACTCATTCATTTCCTTTATCCTTATATATTCCTCAATAAACTAAACAAACTACTTATTAGAATTAACTTTTAATGCAATATTTGTATATTTAATACAATACTTTAGAAGCTGCTATTTTTGTACTGGGCCTTGGATTACAAAATCTTGGAGTTACCAAAACTGCATGTTTGATATATCTTGTAAATGTGTTCTTCAGAACCAATTTACATTCATATGCACATAAAGTTCCCATGGACATAGAATTTACAAAATATTATAGTTATAGTTGTCAGTAAAAAGTTAATAGATAGACATGTAGACTTTTACTAGATTATTCTTTCATTGCTATCAACATAGTTTACACAGGTTTGGTATAAGAACATAGATATGAAGATAAATATGAAGCTTTTCACCATTCCAATTCACTTCCCAGCATGTTATAGTGTCTCCTGCATTCACAGCCTTTTCTCTCTGTACATATTTACCTGGATTTTTGGTCTGGGTCTGATTCTCATTTATACTGAGTCACCTATGAGTATGTCTATGTTGCAGCTGGAAGCGAGCCTCTATCTGGGAGGTAGACAGTCTCAAACTAGCTCAGCTTGAGCTAATTCCCTAAAAATAGCTGTGAGGATGTTGCTCACCCCAGCCCTGGGTTCTGAGCTCAGGCACCCAGCAACGTCACCACTGCCATTTTTATTGTACTATCTCGAGTTGAGCTACTGCTAGTCTGTATACCAAGGCTGGGAGGCTTGACCCCAGCTGCAGTACAGACATAATTTCTAAGCCATAAAGGGTAAAGAGGCCTTAGTATAAAGAGAATTGCACCCTTGAAGTTCACTGAGAATATATGTGCATCAAGCACAGTAGTGTTTCGTATGCACAGCTTGTAACAAATTGTAATGTGGGTAAAGATGAGGCACTCATCAAGTTAATCCCTTGCTCTTTGGGTGTCCTTTTACACAAGGCATAATAAATCATTGCTACATTTTCCAAGGTTTGGGAAATAAGACACTTCCACCAGCATACATCAGGGGCAACTATAATGAGGTCAACTGAGTTACACAATTGTAAAGCCCATTTAAGTGAAAGGGGAGTCAGTTCTTGGATCGCTAATAATACTGTCAATTAATGCAGTTATTTCTCAAATGTAGGACTCTTTTTTTTTCATATCAGTGTGCATAACACTTTCATAAACATGACTTAGAGATCAGCTCCTCATTAATTCTCCTGTTAGGTGGGCTGGGCACAGCAGACCTACATATCAGAATCTAATGATGGCTGCATAGTTTGGAGGTAGGGAGCCCCTTTCTCCCTGTTCCCAGGAAATCAGAGGTCCTTACAGTGTATTCAGGGTCGGAAGCTCCAGAAAGTGATCTACATTTGAAACAGGGAGCTCTGCAAGACTCACTGGAGGATTTAATGGATCTCACTGCACCATAACAGCTAAACAGTCCAACAAAAGCTCATGGGTCCTATTTATAGGATAGAAGTATTTCCATTCTCCTATTCTGTGATAGGAGGATGGGACCCAGGCCTGTGGATTAAAGGAAAGTGGATTGCCTACTGTTTTGCACCAATTTTTCTACTATGAAATTATAAAATTGTTAGGATTACTAATCTATACTTGTTAAGTATCAGAGAGGTAGCCGTGTTAGTCTGGATCTGTAAAAAGCGACAAAGAGTCCTGTGGCACCTTATAGACTAACAGAAGTATTGGAGCATGAGCTTTCGTGGGTAAATGCGCTTCAATACTTCTGTTAGTCTATAAGGTGCCACAGGACTCTTTGTCGCTCTATACTTGTTGTTACAATATAATATAAAACAACTTTACTACTGACAAAGCCTCACCTTTTTATGCATTTCTACTCATAAACCACTGGAGATATTTTTTGAGCCCTACAAAATTGGCATTGGCATCTTTCCACATACACTAAATGCTGAAGATATGGAAATGGGCAATCAAAATGATCATTTCCACCCTCCGTTTGTATCATAAATTCAATAATATCAATATTTTCGAGTCTTTTCCTTCCTTTTCAGTGAATTGTTTTTTATATGCAAACTCTATCTGCAGCTATTATTGCCTTAAATATCACTAACATAAGAACATCCATACTGGGTCAGAACAACGGTCCATCTAGCCCAATATCCTGTCTTCTGACAGTGGCCAATGCCAGATGCCCCAGAGGGAATGAACAGTACAGGTAATCATCAAGTGATCCATCCCCAGTCACCCATTCCCAGCTGCTGGCTTCTGGCACTACTACAATGCTCTATAATATTTTTGCATGTAGTCTGTTAATTCTAGTCTATATTGGTTTTTATATAGTGCCCATCACCATAGTATCTTAGTGCCTTCTATAATTAAACATACTTACAGGATTACTTAAATTGTTACCAATTCCTCTCTTCTCCACCTGCCCTGGAGAGGAGTTAGTTATGGATTTCTTTGACTTCTGATCCTTTCCGCTCTCCCCTCCTCCCCATAAATGCTTGTAAAGTTGTCACTTAGTGGGAAAGCAAAGAGAAAGAAAGAGATTTTACATTTGAACATGAAAATGCTGAATTCTCTGGTTGCTCTTCATTCCCACAGAAGTGAGTTCCATAGTCTCATGCCATTTGCAAAACAGCCAAAATCTCTAGCATATCACAAGCTTCACCCAGGAGTTAGAAAGTTCTATAGATCCTGAGGAGAGGCTGAAGGAAGTAAGTCTTGAAAGGTGAGGCGGTCTCTTAGGTATCCTGGTCCCAGTTCACTGAAGGTCTTGAAAATAAGGACTGAAATCTTAAATTGACAGCACGTCCAATTGGGAGCCAATGTAGAGCACAAAATACAGAGATGATATGTGCTCAATGAAATTGGTTGTTAAGGTGGGGGGGGGAGGGCTACATTCTGGACCATTAGTTGCTTTTTCAGTGCCAGTGCTTTCAATACAATATAACAGTCCAATATAGAGGTACCAGATATGTGTAACCGAAGCCAGGTCAAGGTCATCATCAGACAAGATGGAGAACAGTCTCCTTCATAACCCTATATTGTAGATAGTGTTTACTGCAGTCATTGTGCAAACTTTACAGTCTGGGGCTCAAGGACCTTGATAGAGTGACTATAGGATGGAAGCAAACCCTTCCCAGTCTCTACCTCTTCCTATCAATACAAGCTTCACCTTGCCCAGGTTTACTTCATTCAATTATTATTCATATCCTGATGTTGGCTAGTCATTGGGACAGCAGAGTGATGGCAGTGTTTGCATAATGTGTATGTTCCTTGATTATCTGGTGTGTATGGGAGGAGGCTTTGTTTTAATTTTTTGGTACATTATTTCTCATTTTTGAAATGTTTGGAAGTCTGAAAAGTAAATAATGCTTTAATGTTGTGTGTGGAAGAAAACTTAGAATATCAATCACCTGGCTAGCTTTTTCAAATGGGAACAGTAATGTAGAGGTTTTACGGTAATGGACACGCAGAACAATTATGTATATTCTTATGCACTGAAAGGATCTATATTGTTTATATAATAATAGTCTAGTGTGTGCTTTTTGTTCCTGCCATGGTTTCTAACCAGAGATTTGGAAAGAGTATCAATGAGTAACACTTTGCCAATCATCTAATAAATAACATAAATAAATTCTCAACCTAACCGTCTAATGAATAAATGACTCACAAAATGACTGGAACCAATGCCATCAATCAATCTCATATACCCAATATGTAAGCTATTTAAATGGAGCAAAACATGTGGTAGTAGTTTAAAAAAAAAATCCTTTGGAAAACTTTGTACAATGGTGCTTAAATAGGAGCTAATCTTTGACATGATCCAATATGAAGAGAGTGAGAGAGATTTGTTTCCTTCCAATCTGATTATAAAGTCTGCCTTTTAAAGAGCCTTTTCCAAATCTCGTACATTCTATTCAAAGTGCAATACTTAGATGCACAGAAATTGCATAGGTTATATCTTTGTCAAAGATAATACTGATGGTGTAACAGAAAAACAACCAGTATGTGAATTTAGGGACTACCCCAGCACCTCTCTCTGGATCATCTGTCCTAATCACCCACAAAGGGAGTAAGGGGGCATAACATTCCCTTGAGCGGGCTACCTGTAATGTGGGTTGCAGCATGGGAGGGAAAGCAGGCCCTGCAGAGCTGCTCTGCTTTTCCATCCCACATGTGAATGGGAGGAGACGGGGACTGTGCAGGGCCTGGGCTCTGCCCCCTCTTCCAATGTGCTGTCCACCATACTTAGCTACATTGGATGATGTATACTGTGCCAGCTATTGGTTTGACACTCTACTTCCTCAGTGAAGAAGGAAGAAGACTACGAAACAGAACATGACAGCATCACAATTTGTTTCTTTGGAAAGCACAACTATACATTGCCACTTACTCAGAGCAGATCATACTGTGATGAGCTAATTTAAAATGTCTTCATTAGATCCTGACACTGTAAATAGATGCACCAGTGTGGACTCTTAAGCCAATGCAAAATCCTAATCGTCTTCACCTTTTTCCAGCAGTGGGGCCTTAGTTAACAACATTTCCAGTGTTACTTGAACTCACTCTTAATCTCAGCTTCAACTCAAAGTTTTATAGCTCAATGAAATGAAAATGCAGGAAATTGTTTTAAAATATGGATGGTTTTTCTTGCCTTTGCTTAGTAGAAGAGGAGAAACAAAATTAGAACTGACGTATATGGATATGAAAAATGTGTTCTTGTAAGAGATGATTTATTCTAAATGTTAGCAATAGCAACATTTATGTGAGCTCTATGCATCAAGGTTGATGTGGAAAATGGAGTCCAACCCTGGAAATGTGCATGTAAAACTCCTCTTGACATCAAAGGGAGATGCACACATGGTCTCACTGTAATATCAGCCTACGCTTTCTTTTAAGACTGTTCTTGTAAATGTCATAATATTCTTTTTTGGATTTTTTTCTGTCTATAAGTCCCCCAAGCATATTCAAATCAATAGACAATGTCAAGTAGTCTACGGAGGAGCTTGGATACCTCAGTCATAAGAATGGTATGTAAAACTAGATTGTTCAGTCCCCAAATTTGCTTTTGTTACAAAAAGGTTAATGTTTTCATGAAAAATGTTTAAATGAAGAGTTTTTTCCTTAAAAACCCCTGCAATACTTGCAACCCAAGATCCTGATCCTCTGACTGACAGCACAAGGGTGCACTGCTGGGATTGTATGCCACCAGTTATTAGACCAGGGCCAAACACTGCAGCTATGTACTGCTGTAGAGAAACCAAAGAGTAAGACTGATCTGACATAGGTCACTGTAATTTCATTGTCCAAGCTACATGAAATGGAAAAAATAAACAAACAATGTAAATTGTATAGAATAAACTAGATTTTTAAAAGTCTTTTACTTAAATCTTAGGTGATTTGGAAATTTCCCCCATAATATCTAAAATCCTTTTTCAAACGTGGCTTAAGAGTCCCAGACCTGAGTTCCTAAGTAGAGTTGGGCAAAAATTTTGGGACAAAACTTTTTTTCAGTGGAAAAAATGCAGATTCAGGTCCACTGAACTTTGTCCACTGAATTTTGTGAATTTGTGTTGATTTCATTGAATAGTTTCAGTCAAGAAAAGCCTTTTAAAATTTCAAAAAACACCCAAAACCTTCTGACATTTTCAAAACAAAACACTGATTTTTTTTCAATTAATTAAAAAAAAATCAAAAGAAAATGTTTTGCTTCAGGTTTAACAAACTGTTGTGTTGGACCTAAAATGTGTGTTTTGTTTTTCACTTTTTGATTCATCAAAATATTTTTAAAATTTTCATTTTGGGTCAACTCAAAATATTTTTTTCAATTTTTCAGAATAGCCAGTGAACCAGAAAATCAGTTATTTGCACAGCTCTGTTCCTAAGTGCTTTTTAAAATTGGACAGGGAGCCACATCACTTAGACACCACTGGAAATTTTACTCTAGATCAGGGGTGGGCAAACTATAGCCCACGGGCCAGATCCGGCCCGTCAGGGCTTTGGATCCGGCCTGCGTGATTGCCAGCCCTGTGGCGCAGCAGGGCTAAGGCAGGCTCCCAGCCTGCCCTGACCCCACGCCGCTCCCGGAAATGGGCGGCACCATGTCCCTGTGGCCCCTGAGGAAAGGGGGGGCAGAGGGCTCCGTGTGCTGCTCTTGCCTGCAGTCACCGCCCCCCGCAGCTCCCATTGGCCAGGAATGGGGAACCACAGCCAATGGGAGCTTCGGGCAGCGAATGGAGCCCTCTGCCCCCCTCCTCCAGGCACCGCAGGGACATGGTGCCAGCCGCTTCTGGGAGCGGTGCAGGGCTAGGGCAGGCAGAGAGCTGGCCTTCTCCCCACTGTGTGCCACTGCCACCCCGGAGCTGCTCAAGGTAAGTGGCACCGGGCCGGAACCCACACCCCCCACCCCTCCTGCACCCCGCACCCCAACCCCCTGCCCTGAGTCCCCTAACCCCCTGCTGCATCCCTCCCTGCACCCCAAACCCCTGCCCTGAACCCCCTCCTGCACTCCGAACCCCCTCCTGCACCCCTGTCCTGAGCCCCCTCCCGCACTCCACACCCCTCCCTGCACCCCTGCCCTGAGCCCCCTCCCGCACTCCGCACCCCTCCCTGCACCCCTGCCCTGAGCTCCCTCCCGCACTCCGCACCCCTCCTGCACCCCAACCCCCTGCCCTGAGCCCCTTCCTGCACAACGCACCCCCTTCCACACCCTGCACTCCCTCCTGCACCCCAACCCCCTGCCCCAGCCCTATATTCATGGCCCTGCATGCAATTTCCCCACCCAGATGTGGCCCTCAGGCCAAAAAGTTTGCCCACCCCTGCTCTAGATCAATCCTACATTTTTTTTCAAAAATAATATATGATTTTTAGCCTGCCAGAGTCTCATTCAGAAAAAATCATTTTTCTCAAATACTTTTTATTTCAAAGAAGTTGAAATTTCAGCATTATATCAATTAGGCATTGACATACACAATGAGGTAAGACTGTCATTTGAGTCCTCAGTTTCACAAAGATAAGAAACCTGGAAAACAAAAATATGTGGGAAATTTTTAACTGTTCTTGCATTTCTGAAACAGTATAACTAAGAAAAGCAATACCACACTTACATTAGAAAGTCAGGCCCAACTCCTGCAATAAGTAGTCAATATCAAAAATTCCCATTCACTTCAAAGGGGGCAGGATTTGACTCTTTATATAAAGAGTATAACATACAGTCTTCTCACAAATAAGAGTTATGGTCATACTGTAAATGTAAGCTACGCTGCCAAAAAATGTAGATGTGTCCTATTGAGAGAGCTGTGAAAGTTCTGAAATGCCTGAACTTTCCTACGTGAACTTCTAGAAACCTCTGAAAATCATAATTAACTTATAATAAACTATTCTAGGGAGAAAACAAAATCCGTAGCTTGTATTCTGAACTTCTTAGCAGTACACAGAGAGAAAATACCATTTCAGTTGTTGCTTTGCTGCATGAAGGATCTTCTCAAGAGTGTTTGGGAACAAGGCTGTCTGCCACAGCTAATAACTCACTCAGCATCTACCCCTCCAAAATCATAGTGCTTCAACCCCAACTGTGTGCCTGATGAATGTCAAAGCAGCTGATGAGTGGTAATAGCAAGCAGTCTTGGGATTCAGGGGGGACCCTCACCCAACTTGTGGGGTAGAAGAATTTATGAAGATAACATGACATGCTAATATATTTTTACAGCCTAAACAAGATATTTTATGCCAGCTGTGGGCACCACATGTAGTTTATCAATATAACTTCCAAGACCTTTACCCTTGGGGGTTTTTGTGCTTACACACAATATCATTATCACAAAAGGTGAAAGCAAACTGCTCAGTAAAAATATTGTGAACACACAGAAGCTTCCCTGCTTTTTACTCTTGATCTCTTAAATCCATTTTCAATAGCAATAAAAGAAAATCAGCACCTTTGTGTATAGGACTTGAGCCTGGCATTTAAAACCTTTTGTTTATCCTCCATTTCTCCACAAGTCTATATTAGTAAAAGCAAGGCATTCTCCAAACCGCTGTTACTTGCATATTTAATTTTACTTCCACAGACACTTCTACATTGGCAAATATTAAAACACTTAACGTGTCAAAATTATCAAATCTGATTTTGTTTAAAAAAAAAGTGTGAAATATTGGGACTTGATGCTGACATGTAGTTCTTACTGTTAACTGCTGTAAAGTACCAGCCACGTTTGAGAACTATATGAAATCTCCTGGAGTTGCGGTCTTCCAGGCCTCATATCACAAGTTTCACAACACTGGTCAATAAGTTTCTTACTTCCAAAAATGGTAATGGATGTTTCCTCTTTACTGGTGGAACCATACAATGAGGATGTAAGCAGGGTCTGAATGAGCTCTCCCCTGAGAGCTAGTTGGTGGGGGAAGAGACTTCAGGAGCAAACTGGATTTTCATGAACACACCTACTCTGCATAGATATCCAGCAGACAGGGGCTGTGTTGCTCAAAGTGATCAGCTTTGGTTGGTGGTGGGTTACAAATCACTTTAGTTCTGAATGCAGGGGTAATGAAATGTTGTTCTCAGTGTTACCTTTATTGTATGAGTAAAGGGGAACAGAACTGTGCTGAGCCTGTCCTGATTGAGGGGTAAACCTTAGTTGAAAGGAACTCGCTAAGCCAGGAACTTGAATGCCAGACCCCTGTGAAAGTAGGAAGGGTGGGGACAGGTATCCCAGCCAGGAGGTGTGGACTCTTCCTAAGGGTCCCTGGTCTGGTTTAACCTGTTCCTCCCCACTGTTCAAAGATAGAGCTAAATAGGCTCCAGTATTGTCTGTTACAGCTGTCCCCCTGTTGGATTCCTTTTTTCCCCTTCCTTTCTGTTTGTGCTGGGTGGCCGCCCCCCACCCACCCCTAGCCATGGAACTGACCAAAGTCACAGCCTGGCCCTGCTCAGGGAAATGGCTTGTGCAGACTGACTGGAGCCATTGCTCTGCTCAGGGAGGTGGGGGCTTTTTCGCTCCTTTGTCTAGCCTCTTTGTTCGGACCCGGCTCGGTGTAGGGTGCTCTGCCCAGGTATGCAAGACCTAAAGTGGCCACATAGCTGAGCATATGAGTCATACCTGTGACTCAGAACTTGCCCAGACATGTCCTGTGCCTACCTGCAGTTTCCCTGCCTTCTCTCCTCCCCTGGATTAAGGGGAACCAATCAAAGTTACTGGCGGGAAACTGCCTGAGTTTGCCTTTAAAACCAGACATTTTCTGATCAGACCCCCGGAGAAGGTCCTTGCTTTGCCACCTGGTCTGATCAGCTAGGGGTCTTTGGGGGACCCTCTCCCCGCTCTCGTTTGTTTTTGAGCGTACCCCCGTTTTTAAACTCCCCTCCGACGAACAACGAATTTGTGCCTGGAGATCTCCTGATTATTGTAAGCGAATCGAGTCCTCTCTGCGTCCTCTGATGCTGAAACTGCTGTTCCTGCTGCTGCTGCTTTGGGGATTGGTAAGGAAAAACCTCTTGCACACTCCCCTTGTTCTGGCTGCTGGCTTCCTTTCCCCAGCAAGCAGATCCAAGCTAACTCCTTGGTCTGTATCTGTAATCTGCTTCTAGCTTAGCAGCGCCTTTGCTGCTAGAAATAAGCCTGCTTGCAGCCACCACTAGTTAAATCCCTCCCCCCTTGGAGCTGTATCCTGGGCACACACCACTCTGCCCTCTGGAACTACCCCTAGTATAAGGTGCACCCATTAGGTTAGGTTTAGCCTTTAGTCTAGATAAATTGTAATTTCGTTTTGCATAGCTGTGGTTAAATTAGGTTTAGAAAATTGCTTGCATTGTACTCTGTAAATTAGGCTTAAAGAATTGTTGCATTGTGTTT
The DNA here is from genome assembly GCF_028017835.1 of Emys orbicularis. Taxonomy (NCBI): domain Eukaryota; kingdom Metazoa; phylum Chordata; order Testudines; family Emydidae; genus Emys; species Emys orbicularis. Next base: position 75,653,658 of record NC_088687.1, on the reverse strand, counting down.
TGTTACTTGCTAATTTGTGTAGTCTTGGTTAAGTTAAATCATAGATAAGATTTTGCTGCGTTCTGTATAATTGTCTCTCTGCTGTTTAAACTTGCAGCCTGTCTGCTCTCTGTGTCTCCCTAAGTTTAAATCTCCCTCCGCAGCAACTCTGCCTTTGGTCTCTGCTCCCCCACATGCTCCTCTTCCCCCATCCCCCAACCTCACTCCTCTACCAATTTCTTCCTCTCTCTCTCTCTCTCTCTTTTAATCCCTTCCCCCACGTGCTCACCCCGCTCCCACTGCTGCCAAACCTCAATTGTATTACTGAAGTCTAGCATAAAACCCCATTGGTTACCCCTTTTTCTCTCTAACACACCTCACATTTTACATTTACACCACTGTGACACATTTTTACCTAAAGTTGTTGGTTATTTAACACATTTTACCCATACTGTTAGTTGGTTATATGCTGCTGTGACACACTCTTTACATAGAAATTGTTAGCTACCTGTTACATTTATACTTCAGTGTTAATTGGTTACCAACTGTATTGTACCCCACTGTATTGTACCCCACCATTGAAACCCCCTATCCTATTTACTAAAAGAAACCCCTCCCCAATTGTCTACCTTAACAAACCCCATACCCCTCACTATTGAATTTTCCCTGTTTTTGCATTTTCTTAATAAAGTTTATTTTGCACCCCACCAGTGCAGTAGTTGTCCCCCAAGATCCCCTACCTGCTGGCAGGGTCAAGTATGAGTCTTTTGTTATTTGTAGTGCTCAGTAGAGCTGAAATCACTTGTGATGGGAGAGTGTTTCCTCCCAGCCTGCTTCAGGTTCCCCCACTAAGAGCTGACAATAACTAAAAGTTAAGTGGAATCTCAAGAGACTGACCTGCACAGGTCACAGTAGAGAAGCAGATGGCAGCAGGCGGGAGTGTCAAGCAGGTGGCCCGTGGGAATGGTGAGCAGCTGGTGGGGCAGCCAGCAGAGCAGAATGGCAGCTGGCGGGAGGCCAGCCAAAGCAAGTGCTCACATGGCGGAGCAAGCAAGGTGCCTTCTTCCCTAGGTGGGAGGTGAACTCACACATATGCACCTCTGAACCCTGGGTCCTCACGGACCAAGGACAACCACTCTGATTGGGGTATGGTGAGGGAGCAGAGAGGGGCACAGTAAAAGAATTTTTGGTTGTAGAACTCAAGAACATGAGGTGGAAGACACTGCCCCACGCACTCTGAGGTGGGTGTCCTGCTCACAGTTTTACGATTATGAATCCTGCTTGCTGCATTTTCCCTAATTAATATCTGGTGACTTTCCTCCTTTCATTACAAGTTTATTTTCTACACTCAGACTCTGTGCTTGCAAGTGGGGACATATTGCCTCTCAGAGGCACCAGGGATGGTATGTAATTTTCCCAGGTTACTGGGTGGGGCCTCGAGCCGGTTCTGTGTTGTATTGTTGAAAAGGAACCCCTAGATATTGAACCCAGCCCTGGTTGCTGCTGGAACCACCTGGCAGAAGAGTTACAAGTACTGGAAAAATTTATGATGACTATTTCGTTTTCAAAATGCCAAGAAGTATTATTTGACCACCACTACTAAAGTAGTGTGAACTGGGTAATCAGTCATAATATTACTATAGCACCTTCCCTTTTAGGATACCAAAGTCCTTTTCAAACAATAGTAAATTAAGCATCATTGCTCCTGAGAAGTAGGTAATACATATTAGAGCATAGTCAACTATTCTCAGTGAATAATTTATTCAAAAAAATTCTCCTGCTTATTAATCATAACTCTTCAATGAACATTTATTAATCATAACTCTTCAATGAACATTTTATTCAAGCTAATTTCAACCAATGGGCAGTATAGGAACTATTCACTTGAGCTATGTCTATGACTAAATGCTACCTGTTGTTTGTGGTGTATGATTGATCACCTAAATTACCAATTGTAGTGACTATCCTGATTGGATGATAGAATGGAGATCCAAAGAAATTTCAAGACAGCCCCTTGTGGCACAAAAGCCCAGTTTTTAGTACACCAAAAAAATAGATAATGTTTTGAATTTTTGAAAAAATTGGTCTGTTTCAAACCCTTTAAAAAGAAAACAAATTGAACATTTCAGAACTTTTTTGCAACAGTTCATTTTTTGACCAGTGGAAGTAACATACTTACTCCTGGAGAAAAGTTATGCTAAGAATAGGTATTCTGATGCAAAGTGAGCTGTTATGTCTTATTTGCATGCTGATAGCTAGTATGCAGAGCACTCTTGCTGCTGCGGCTGTGAGAACAAACCAGAAAATGTGGGGATACTTGTTTGTGTGAAGAAGCTCTCTTCCATACATTTTAAAAGCTTGATTTGTGAAAGGTAACCCCATATTTAGCGGTTGTACCAGCTCCAAACAAAGCTGGATGTGGAGGACAGAAACAAAACTATAAAAGTAGTTTAAAATAAATTTCACTTGTTCAACAGTTGTTCTACTGTTGCTTGGCACAGTCATGGCAGAGAGGGAGATGGGAGACACAGGAATGAATGAACTAATTAATGAAATTGCTACTGGTCAGGAGTGCTGGAACATTTTGTATACTGGGGGTGCTGACAGCCATTGAACCAAACTGTAAGCCCCGTATATCAGTGCCGCAGGTTGCCCAACACTGCTGTATATGATGGAAACCACTTCAAGCCCAGGGGTGTGGCAGCACTCCCAGCATCCCTAGTTCCAGCACCTATGCTACTGGTGTCCTTTTTTAGGTAAGTGACAGTAAGTGAACTGGCTAGTTGTGTTTGACTTAATCATATAATCAGACAGAAAAGATCCTAGGTTTTAAACCAGGAAAATGAATAATTCAACTTGGCCATAAAAACTGAAACTTTGATACATAGTTAATATGGTTTTATTGTGTTTTATAATGTATAAACAAATTCCCCAACAGTAAATATAGGTTAAGTCAATTGTGAAAACAGATTGTTAACGAAAACAATATAGTTTTATGCTCATTTCCCATTAGATGATTTCTTCAGTGTATAACAGCTTATAAATTTATTGTGATTTAAAGTGAAATTGCATTTCTTGGAATTTTCAAAGCCAGCAATGGTATTCAGGCCCAGATTTAAAGGAAACAATCTGTCTTGCTTGTCATGTGTATCAAGATTTAGAACACAATACATTTTCACATCACTGAAGCTGTGCCAAATCTCCTAAAATTAGAGCAGCACAGAGATACATCTGGATTGTTACTTTTCCAGCAACATTGTCATGTCCATGGCCGGAGCAGCAAGGGTAAATTTCACCCACTGGGCTCACAGAATACCATAGTAGCACTGCAGGGGTGAGGGTGATGGAGCTGATATGCAAGACCCCAATTCTACATTAAGATTCTGCAAAGGCTCAAATATCTTAATATTTCTAAATGAAACTCCACGTCCAGAAAGTCCACTTAAAAAAAAAAAAGCACCAATTGAAATGTGCTGTTTCCTTCTATTTACCCTGTATGCATGAACCATACTGTCCGTTTCTGTTTAGATTATAAATTCTTTGGATTATGAAATTCTGTTTAGATTATAAATTATCTTCATCCATGTTGTTCAGTGCTGTGTGCTACATTGGCACTACATAAATTATTCGTATTAATGCCACCATGTGATAAGGGAAAAGGCAAGTCTTCTGCTTACTATACGTTATTTAATATAAGTACTTCTAAAAGCTTCTGCTCTTACCCCACAGCTCAATAGGTTCCTAGTTCAGATTTAAGTGGTTCCTTCCATCTTGTGCCTATTTTGAGTGAATGTAGATCATTCAGTATTGTTGACATGTATTTTTAATGTAGTCACCTTACGGTAAAATAGACCTTCCACACAAGATTGGGAGGGTCCTAGGGGTTGGCACAGACTGTTGTCTGCTGCACTTTGCTAAACCCCAGAATCAGCCAGAGAAGCCCTATTTGGGATATGTTAATGGCAAAAATCTTTTAAATGGGTTTCCAAAGGAGCAGGACCCCATGCTATCACGCAAGAAAACAGGCATAAACAGAGTCACTGCATTCCCCTGGGCATAGATACTATTCCCTAGGGCAGTGATCTCCAAACCCCTATCAGTAAAAAAATTTTGAGCACACACCCCCTGCCGCGCTGGCTCAACCATTTTTGCTGAAGCAAAAAAAAAAAAGCGCTCCTTCTGCCGCGCACCCCCAAGGATCCTCTTGCACACCCCACTTTGGAGACCACTGCCCTAGGGCATTAGCAACCTTAAATAGAAGGAGGAAGTGGGGTTATCTCCTTTACCCCTTCACTAGCCAGAGAAAGGACCATCTGCACCTTACTATAAGATGGTGCAATGGGCACAATCCACCTACATGCCTGAAATCATTATCACATTTCTTCTTGTGCATCCCTGAAAATGTTTTGCCTCCAGATGTCAGCTTTTTAACACTATCCTTAAAACACAAACCATTGGTTCAAATCAGCCTACCCAGAATGAATTTGTGATAGTTATTGTGATAAAGAGTATCTCTTTAACTAGAAAACATATCTGAAAGAAAAAACTACAAATGCTGAAGTTCCTGGACTTTCAAACTTATCCAGCCATTAAAGAAGGCAAAATACATTGTTTTGGCTGAAGAAATGAAGTGCTTTCTTTGTAAATTTTTTATGATGTACACCAAATGAAAGTTTTAGCATAAGTAAACAAGGTCTGCAATTCCATAAACTAAAGAGCAAATAAAAGCAAAATTAAAATAAAGAACACACACCTTACTGAAATATGTGTGATTTTATGTTCTGACTCACTAGTTCTGGACTTGACAAATGTCTTGAACTACTCACAAATGGCAAGTGGGAAAATTTTCTAGGTGAATGGGAAGTTTTAATCATCAGTTTCTCTCTTATATAAGATTATACTGGCAAGAAAATAAATACATTTTCTAGAATGTAGGCAGGGATAAATAACTGTGTCTGATAATTAATAACTTTGTATATTTACAAGGAAACATATATTGAGATGCCACATTTCATTTAAAGCAAGATTTTGATGTTTCATTTTGTTTGTCTTAATAGTGAACACTAATGAAAAACTAAAGAATGCTAGAGAATATCAAAGAATGAGAGGAAATAGAAACCAGTTGATAATTCCAATGAGCTAAGGGATGATGGAGCCACCCAGTTACCTTAGTGTGATGGAGAATGATGGACAGTGCCTAGTAGGGGTGGAGGTTGATGGAATGTCAAGAGCACTGAGAGATGATTGAGAGTGTTTACAAAATAATGGACAGTGTTGAAAATACTGAAGTGTAATGGAAAACAAAACAGAATAGCAAGACCTGATGAGGTGTGATATGTGATGTCCAAGCATAGTAAGCTGCGGTGAAATATGATTGAGTATAAATATCTCTGCAACTATACCATGTTAAAGTTGAAATAAGGAGTCACTCCCCAGAAACTCCAAGCAGGTTGCATTCTCATGTAGGGAATTTTAGAATAGGAGAAGTGAGTGACAGGTTCATCTATTAAAAGGAGTGGGAGTTTGATTTTAGCCAAATCAGGTTGGGTTTTGCCTTCAGCCCAATAAGTGAAAGAGACTCTCCGTGAAGGAGAATTGTTGCAGATCTGTGTGACCCACCACTCTTTTAGAGTCCTTATGACTTGAAAGCACCTTGAAGGCTTTTTGGAGAGATCTGAGGTCAGAGTAATTGCTGGAGGCTTCAAACACAAATGTTTGCTTGTAAAAGATGGAGCATGTAAGTGGAAGGTTATTTCTGCTGCTTTTAGTAACTGTAAAAGTAGGATATTTTCTTTGTGCATAGTTGTTTTATAGCTGGTAGATATCTCTGGCAGGATAAAGTTGTTATTAAGCTGCTCAAAATATGCCAATTTTTCATGGGATTTTTTTTTAAAATCACTCTTCATAATTTCTCATGCAAATATTATTGTGTTTTCAATTAAAAAACCAACTGAATTTTTCAGATTTCTAAAACTATTTAATGATAAATAAATAATAGCAATAAAAATTCAGTTTTTGCTGAAATATTTTTGACTCTGGAATTGCAAAACTCTAACAAATAAGCTGTTCCCCACTTGCCCAGAAGTGTCTTGAGACTGTAGGGTAACAATCACTAACTCCTTCAGCTTCAGTTTTACAATGGTCTTCTTGTAGGGATTGTGAAACATTATAGCAGCTTCCTGGAATTGTGCAACTCCACTCCTTACCCACCATGGGCAAGATTATAAATTACACAGTCCGGGTGTTTGTATAAATAGAGAGAGAGACAGATCTATACACACACATACATCAGTCTGTAGTATATATAACAGAAAGGGGTAAAAGAACATTTAGGTTGTAAAGAAGCACTCAAAAATTAGGAAATGTTAGAATTAAGGTTGCCTGTGCAATCTTAATTCAGCCTCCTTTTGCATATGTATTATGGGACAGTCTTTAATTACATGATCACACACTATTTTTAACACAAGACCTGTTCCCAATCCCAGTCTCCACTTCCCCACTACCACAAGCACATCAGGTTCCTGGATTTAATCTACTCCTTCTTCATCCCTGGCCCCAAAGCTTGGCTCCTCATCCGTCTGCATTTCAGTCAAGTTTTGTCCTCTTCCATGCTGCCTCAGTACCAGCAGGGGGGAGCATTGAGAGTATAGGAGAGAGAGTATTCTTGCTCTCAGTTCCTGCGTTTGGCATTACATTGACCCATAGTAGCTTGGTGGAGAAATTTCAGTCAAAGTCCTACTTAGCCACTGTATCCCTAGGTTGACGCATACTCAAAGATGAAATCTGAGAATTTAGCTGCCAAATTCTAACTAGTCTGTATTGAGCATATGCAAACTGATTTTTCAGAGACTTGTAACTTAAACAACATTGGTTATATTTTCACAGATATAGCAAAAGGCACATCCCTGACACCAGAGTGACTCCCTTGCCAAATTTCAAGTCCCTGTTGCAAAGGGAGGCACTAGAGTTTCTCAATTAAATGATTGTAAGAATTTTATTAACATGGGCAAAACAACATATTCATTCTGAACCTCATTCTCTGAAACATCTGGACCATTTTAGCTGATACTTAAAAAAAAATCCATCTTGAGGCAGATGCCCAGCATGGGAAATTTCAGCCCAAACAGTTACATTTTGGCAAAGTTATAAACAACTGAACAACTGAAAACAGAGTTTTATAAAGGAGAGTGTCACTTTATGAGAATGTAACTATAAGTGTCTCTGCCTATAATCCTCATACAATCCACTGGTCTCCCTAGCTACTGAAGTATGGATTATGGAACTTTGCCTCTGAGCCAGCAAATGAGCCATTCTGTGAAGATGTGTTTTTTTCAGTTACCTCAGGGATGGTGGGTAGTTTGTGTCCCCAGAAGATCTCTTTTCGGCCTCAGAGAATGAAGCATCTTTTTCTAGCAGCCCCAAATGTCCAGGGGGGAAGTTGATACTCCATGATTGCTGCAAAACTTGTGAGGGAGAAACTTAACCCCAGAAGTGAATAAGCAGGGGAAACTCAACTTCATATAAAAGACACCTAAAATAAGATTGTTCTGGTTGGCTGGTAAGGGGGCTTGGGGTTTGTGTGGAATCTTCTGTATAAAGACAAGTTATATATATATATAATATAATATACTGTCTGTTCCCACTGTACATACATTTATTTACACTACTATTTATCTTTTGGCTTGTATTACCCAGGCCAAGTGTTGCTTTCCATTAAAGGGCTTCTTTAGCCTGATTTGTACTGTCTCAGGTACACTACAATAAAGAAACATAAGAACATAAAAATGGCCATACAGGGTCAGACCAAGGGTCCATCCAGCCCAGCATCCTGTCTGCCAACAGTGGCCAATGCCAGGTGCCCCAGAGGCATAGACTCTGACTCCGTGGGTGCTCTGGGGCTGGAGCACCCACGGGGAAAAATTGGCTCTGGACCCACCAGCAGCTCCCCGCCCCGCTGCCCCAGCTCACCTCCGCTCCGTCTCCGCCTCCTCCCCTGAGTGCGCCGCCAAGTCCTCCTTCTCCCCCCTCCCTCCCAGCGCTTACGCCGCGAAACAGCTGTTTTGCGCGGCAAGCGGTGGGAAGGAGGGGGAGAAGGAGGAATGTGGCACGCTCGGGGAAGAGGCGGGGCCGGGGTGGGGATTTGGGGAGGGGTCCAATAGGGGCAGGGAGGGGGCAGAGTTGGGGCGGGGCTGGGGGCGGGGCTGGGGGCAAGCACCCACCGGCGCCAAGGATAGTTGGCACCTGTGCCCAGAGGGAGTAAATCTAACAGGCTTCACTTGATCTCTCTCCTGCCATCCATCTCCACCCTCTGACATACAGAGGCTAGGGATACCATTCCTTACCCATCCTGGCTAATAGCCATTAATGGACTTAACCTCCATGAATGTATCTAGTTCTCTTTTAAACCCTGTTATAGTTCTAGCCTTCACAACCTCCTCAGGCAAGGAGTTCCACAGGTTGACTGTGCGCTGTATGAAGAAGAACTTCCTTTTATTTGTTTTAAACCTGCTGCCCATTAATTTCATTTGGTGGCTCCTAATTCTTATATTATGGGAACAAGTAAATAACTTTTCCTTATTCACTTTCTCCACACCACTCATGATTTTATATACCTCTATCATATCCCCTCTTAGTCTCCTCTTTTCCAAGCTGAAAAGTCCTAGCCTCTTTAATCTCTCCCCATATGGGACCCGTTCCAAACCCCTAATAATTTTAGTTGCCCTTCTCTGAACCTTTTCTAATGCCAGTATATCTTTTTTGAGATGAGAAGACCACATCTGTACACAGTATTCAAGATGTGGGCAAACCATGGATTTATATAAGGGTTATAAGATATTCTCTGTCTTATTCTCTATCCCTTTTTTAATGATTCCTAACATCCTGTTTGTTTTTTTTGACTGCCGCTGCACACTGTGTGGACGTCTTCAGAGAACTCTCCACGATGACTCCAAGATCTCTTTCCTCATTAGTTGTAGCTAAATTAGCCCCCATCATATTGTATGTATAGTTGGGGTTATTTTTTCCAATGTGCATTACTTTACATTTATCCACATTAAATTTCATTTGCCATTTTGTTGTCCAATCACTTAGTTTTGTGAGATCTTTTTGAAGTTCTTCACAACCTGCTTTGGTCTTAACTATCTTGAGCAGTTTAGTATCGTCTGCAAACTTTGTCACCTCACTGTTTACCCCTTTCTCCAGATCATTTATGAATATGTTGAATAGGATTGGTCCTAGGACTGACCCTTGGGAAACACCACTAGTTACCCCTCTCCATTCTGAAAATTTACCATTAATTCCTACCCTTTGTTCCCTGCCTTTTAACCAGTTCTCAATCCAGGAAAGGATCTTCCCTCTTATCCCATGACAACTTAATTTACGTAAGAACCTTTGGTGAGGGACCTTATCAAAGGCTTTCTGGAAATCTAAGTACACTATGTCCACTGGATCCCCCTTGTCCACATGTTTGTTGATCCCTTCAAAGAACTCTAATAGACTAGTAAGACACGATTTCCCTTTACAGAAACCATGCTGACTCTTGCCCAACAATTTATGTTCTTCTATGTGTCTGACCATTTTATTCTTTACTATTGTTCCAGCTAATTTGCCCGGTACTGACATTAGACTTACCGGTCTGTAATTGCAAAGATCTAGAGATCACCTCTAGAGCCCTTTTTAAATATTGGTGTTACATTAGCTATCTTCCAGTCATTGGGTACAGAAGCTGATTTAAAGGACAGGTTACAAACCATAGTTAATAGTTCTGCAATTTCACATTTGAGTTCTTTCAGAACTCTTGGGTGAATGCCATCTAGTCCCGGTGACTTGTTACTGTTAAGTTTATCAATTAATTCCAAAACCTCCTCTAATGACACTTCCATCTGTGACAATTCCTCAGATTTGTCACCTACAAGGGATGGCTCAGGTTTGGGAATCTCACTGACAGCCTCAGCCATGAAGACTGAAGCAAAGAATTCATTTAGTTTCTCCGCAATGACTTTATCGTCTTTAAGCGCTCCTTTTGTATCTCGATCGTCCAGGGGCCCCACTGGTTGTTTAGCAGGCTTCCTGCTTCTGATGTACTTAAAAAACATTTTGTTATTATCTTTTCAGTTTTTGGCTAGCTGCTCTTCAAACTCCTTTTTGGCTTTTCTTATTACATTTTTACACTTAATATGGCAGTGTTTATGCTCCTTTCTATTTACCTCACTAGAATTTGACTTCCACTTTTTAAAAGATGCCTTTTTATCTCTCACTACTTCTTTTACATGGTTGTTAAGCCACGGTGGCTCTTTTTTAGTTCTTTTACTGTGTTTTTTAATTTGGGGTATACATTTAAGTTGGGCCTCTATTATGGTGTCTTTGAAAAGTGTCCATGCAGCTTGCAGGGATTTCACTCTAGTCACTGTACCTTTTAATTTCTGTTTAACTAACCTCCTCATTTTTGCATAGTTCCCCTTTCTGAAATTAAATGCCACAGTGTTGGGCTGTTGAGGTGTTCTTCCCACCACAGGAATGTTAAATGTTATTATATTATGGTCACTATTTCCAAGCGGTCCTGTTATAGTTACCTCTTGGACCAGATCCTGTGCTCCACTCAGGACTAAATCGAGAATTGCCTTTCCCCTTGTGGGTTCCTGTATCAGCTGCTCTAAGAAGCAGTCATTTAAAGTATCGAGAAATTTTGTCTCTGCATTTCGTCCTGAGGTGACATGTAATCAGTCAATATGGGGATAATTTAAATCCCCCACTATTATTGAGTTCTTTATTTTGATAGCCTCTCTAATCTCCCTTAGCATGTCATAGTCACTATCACTGTCCTGATCAGGTGGTCGATAATAGATCCCTACTGTTATATTCTTATTAGAGCATGAAATTACTATCCATACAGATTCTATGGAACATGTGGATTCATTTAAGATTTTTACTTCATTTGATTCTACATTTTCTTTCACATATAGTGCCACTCTCCTGCCCCTGCTCCCTCCACCCCCGCACGACCTGTTCTGTCCTTCCGATATATTTTGTACCCCAGAATGATTGTGTCCCATTGATTGTCCTCACTCCACCAGGTTTCTGTGATGCCAATTATATCAATATCCTCCTTTAACATGAGGCACTGTAGTTCACCCATCTTATTATTTAGACTTCTAGCATTTGTGTACAAGCACTTTAAAAACTTGTCACTGTTTATTTGTCTGCCCTTTTCTGATGTGTCAGATTCTTTTTTATGTGAATGTTTCTCATCTGATCTGGCCCCTGCATTATCCTCCTCCATCCTCTGCTCCTGACTATAACCTGGAGATTCTCTATCATTAGACTCTCCCCTAAGAGAAGTCTCTGTCCGATCCATGTGCTCCTCTGCAGCAATCGGCTTTCCCCCATCTCTTAGTTTAAAAACTGCTCTGCCACCTTTTTAATGTCAAGTGCCAGCAGTCTGGATCCACTTTGGTTTAGGTGGAGCCCATCCTTCCTGTATAGGCTCCCCCTATCCCCAAAGTTTCCCCGGTTCCTAATAAATCTAAACCCCTCCTCCCTACACCATTGTCTCATCCACGCATTGAGACTCTCAAGCTCACCTGGCCCTGCGCATGGAACTGGAAGCATTTCTAAGAATACCACCATAGAAGTCCTGGATTTCAGTCTCTTTCCTAGCAGCCTAAATTTGGCCTCCAGGACATCTCTCCTACCCTTCCCTATGTCATTGGTACCTATATGTACCGGCTCCTCCCCAGCACTACATATAAGTCTATCTAGGTGCCTCAAGAGATCTGCAACCTTCGCTCCAGGCAGGCAAGTCACCATATGGTTCTCCTGGTCATCACAAACCCAGCTGTCTATGTTTCTAATGATCGAATCTCCCATTACTAACACCTGCCTTTTCCTAATGATTGGAGTTCCCTCCCCCGGAGAGGTAACCTCAGTGTGAGAAGATACCCCAACATCATCTGGAAGGAGGGTCCCAACTATGGGAAGGTTTCCCTCTGCTCCCGTTGACTGCTCTCCTTCCCTGAGCCTTTCATCCTCCTTAACCGCGCAGGGGCTATCTGACCACAGGTGGGACAAATCTATAGTGTCCCAGAAAGCCTCATCAACATACCTCTCTGCCTCCCTTAGCTCCTCCAGTTCTGCCACCCTGGCCTCCAAAGCCCATACGTGGTCTCTGAGGGCCAGGAGCTCCTTGCACCGAATGCACACATATGCCACCTGCCCTCAGGGCAGGTAATCATACATGCTACACTGAGCGCAATAAACAGGATAGCTCCCACTCTGCTGTTGGGCTTCTACCTGCATCCTCTCCTACAGCTACCTAGGTTAATTATAGGGTTTTTGTTTAAATCAAGAAGTTTTGATTATAGTTTAGTTCAAAGGTTTTAAAGAATGTCAAATGTCCCTCGCCCCCTTCCCAAACTCCCTCTTGAATCTCCCTGTTAGCGGCCCCTGGTCGCTGACTCACTGCTTTATAAAGCTCTGGCCTCCCTGATAACCCCTCCCCCTGACTAAGTCTCAGCCAATGTACAGAGGCTTCTAGATTCTTCTAGAGGCTTCTAGAAAGAGGCACAGAAGGGATATGAGGAAATTACTCTGACCTAAACTAATTGGTGCATGATAAGAATATATCTAAAATAAAGATATACACCAAAACCCCTTGTTAAAGCTGGATCTACTACTTGTGTGGAGATACTCATGGCAGAATGCAGTTGAAAAGCCCAGTGAATAATGAAGAGTGATGGACAGCGATGGAAAATGTTGTGGTGGTACAAAATAGTGATCAGTGCATAAGACGACAGTGTGTGAGGGACAATCCATGAAGAGCAACAAGGAGCTATAATGGCTAATGGAAAGAAAAAAGCCAGAGGCTACAGTTTATTAAAAATGATTTACATGGATTAAATCTGTACATACAATAGTGAAGCATTATTTGCTGCTGTAATGTGGCAGATTGGCCTCATTCTGGTGCCGAGGGGGTTAAGTCACCCTGTTGGGCTCAGCTAATCCTGCCCCGTCTCCCTTGCAGGAAGTGCCAGGGTGAGGCAGGAAGTATAAGAGCAAGGCCCTGCAGCTCAGTTGGAGCCAGACCAAGGAATGAGCCAAACATCCTTCCCAGGGAGCAAAATCTCCCACAGAGCCCACGAGCAGCACTGGTGGGCGACATCTCTCCTGAGCGAGCCTGGAGAGAAGTAACATTTGTATTCTCCCACTTATGAGGGTATTCTCGCCGTCATTGTTTGTAGCATGAGATTAATTATTCAAAGCTCAATGGATTCATTACAGTCTCCTTTTCAGTGTATACGAAGTACACTGTAATGAAATAAGGAATCATATATTGTCCGGCCTTGCCAAAAAAGACAGGAGGCCAGGAATGTGATCTAATTGTGTTGCAATTTATTCACTTAAAATATCTGGGAGAACCTGGCAGTAAATTGTATGATGCAGCTAATCATCTTTTCCTTAATCATCTTTTCCTTAATCAACCTCCTCAAGCATACTTGGGAGTGTTGTCGTTAGCCATCCCCCCTCCCATCTGTCCCACACAAGCTTCATAGCTCCTTTCCACACCCTGCACTGCAACATGGCAGACCAAATAATCGTCATCCCTTGGGAAAAAAGTCTAGAGCTGCCCCAAATCCTTCTTAGCTCTGATCATCAAGTCGACCCCTTTACATCTTTCTAAACTGTTTTCACTGAGGTGAGCAATGATCACAGTTGGTGCCTGCTCCCAAGCATCAGCTTGTCCCATAGCCTGCCCCCTCCTTCTACGCCAGCTCAGTATCTTCTTTAAATCAGCTTCTATCACCCATTCCTTCCTCCAAGAAGACACTCTATTAAAAAGATTCAGAAATTGTTCCAACAGTCCCAAATCTCTTTTATCTCATTATTAATTCTTTTATAAAATGGCTGGGCTTTGATATTCCCATGGTGGCAGTTTACAATTGTGTACAAAATGCCCATGCCAGGACCACCAATTGCATTATTGCTTGCACACTCCAGGTGAAATAGGGTTTATACCATGTGCAGTCCCGTAGAAATACCCACCTCTTCCAGTTAGTTGGAAGGTCAGTGCCTTCCCCAGTGGTTTGGCTGCTTCCTGCTCCTCCCCCACATCATTCAGGTAAACTGTCCCCTTCCTCCCCCTCTGGTATCAGTTGCCATCTGAGGAATCCTACCATCTGAGAATTAGGAAGAAGAAACATGACCAAGGGGAGAAGCAGGCAGACTAGAATCAGTCTCAATAGCTCTAAAAGTTCTAGAAAGCAAAAGAGGCAAATTGTGCATGGAAGTCCACATTTTGGATGTACAGAAATGTGTGTGCAAAATGTAGCTGTTGCTGCTAAAAATGTTCAGTGCTAGACAGTGCCTAAAATTGCCTATGGTGTGCCAGGAGCAATCCTCACCCCTTTGACCACTGGCATAACAGTGGTTCTTGTAATTCCATGCACCTAGACCAGGGAAATCTGGTACACCACCAGCAGCAGTAGAAACCCAAGTCAGAAGCAAGTCAGGAGTGGAAACATGGGCCTGTCACTCCAGCTAACTGTTATGGTGAGGCGTACGCACTATTAAAAGATGTAGCAGCTGCTGCTCCTGTGTATTCTGCATTGGTGTTGCCCTCAGGGCACTGTTCTTCCTTACTCCCTCCACAAAGCTGACTATGATTTAAAGACTTAGGCTGGGACTTTCAAAGAATCCTATTGTAGATAGGTGCCCAATTTCCATTGAAATTCAAAGTTAGGCACCCAACTCCCTTAGGCATTTTTGAAAATCCTACCTGCAGTCTTTATCAGACACTGATTATCAAGTTGAGTTTAGAACCCATGAAATAGGGTTAATTTTATGTGAAAGCTACAATAAAAATACACAGGTATTTACAGAAGGCCTGATCCTGCAGTCCTCTCTCAGGCAAATCCCCGAGTGAAGCAAAGGAAGGTTTCCTTGTTCAAGGGCAGTAGGACTGTGCCCAGAGTGGCTTAGTGGATTTGCTTAAATTTCACTTGTTAATCTTTAGAAAACAGGTTAGAAATTCTGGAAGGGGAAAAATATATGTAAACCCTATAACATAAAACACATGAATTAAAAGTGACAAGCTCTAGTCAATTCCTAAAGGAGTGAAGTGTGCCAAGCTTTATCTGGCTCCCAACCAGGTAGATGCTCATCTATTTAGCAGTGGCAATGGGATTCCAAAACATGGCCTCTGCTGTGGGTTGCTACAATAATCCATTTGTGCAACATAAATCATTAATTCATTCCTTGAAATACCAGAGTCAATTTCCAAAGCTTATGTTTACAGAAGTCCATCCATATTCATCAGTACTATCTCCTTAAATAACAAGGGAAACTTTTAACAGTGTGATAGAGTGTGTGCAATAGGACTAGAACATAAGAGATTTTTTTAGCTACAAATTTGACATGGACGTGAATGTTAAATGTATGCCTTATACTAAAACTTTATGAAAAATGAAACGTACAAAAATCTGGATCCTTGCCATGACACCCATTATGGTGTAGTCTGAGGCTCTGACCCTTAGTGTTGCCCTTATTGTGTTTTTGACACATTTAGTCAATTAAAATGGGTGAAGTGTAATTTGTTTTTCTTAAGTTTAATACAGCATGTCAATAGAAGTTAACCAAAATTTATAGTAGGAACACTAAAACTGCCACTTGCACTTAAACAAATGAACACAATTTATCATGGTTGAAATAAAAAGAACATCATGCGCATTTGACTTCATACTTCACATGAGCATGTTGCCAAATATAGGAAAGCATGTTACAGCTGACATTTCCAATGGAAAAGACATTTTAGTTCACATTAAATATTGGCGTGAAAAATTTGGACACTATCCAATCCTAAGAAGTGTTAACGTTGGCACTTCCACTGTATACTTTTACTATAAATTGTTGTAGCATTTATTTGACATGGAATACCCAAAGGATTGATGAGCAAAGAATGGAAGACTTTTTATTGTGCCATGTTACCTTTTTCAGGCATACATGCTAAGCCTTTATGTCTTCAAAGTTTAAACAAGTCACCACCTGTACTCAATCGGTGAAAGTTATTTTTCATACAACTATAGTTTGCCTTTTTTATAAACCTATAAAAGCACACATTTTCCATTTTATTGGTCAGCAAAGCAATGGCTGATTTAATCATAAAACTTAAAAATGTGGTTTCTTTACAAAAATCTTTGTTTTTACCTTTTTTTTAAATACCACAATAGGAGCCAACTTGATTTCATACCTTGTCATAGATCAAAACCACTAAACTAATTATGATTGTGTATTTTTTCATTAAAAAAATACATGTAACACAAATATCATTTATATTATTACTTCTGGCCTACTAAATATTTAGGAGGAACAAAGTACTGCTGCATAAAAATTTATCCCCTTCAATTAAGTACTTGCACATGAATTCTATGTTCCCATTATTTGTACTATAACTATATTTATCTGCAGTAATGAAGCACTGTAAAATATAGAGAAAGTGCTGAGGGGCACTTAATATGATTTACTGAACTGATCTTTAGGTTAAGAAAGCATGTCTAAGAGAAAGGAATTTTTGTATCCATATTTTTCAAATTAAGAAATTCTATAAAATTTTGACTTATAAAAGTAAGGCCTAGTGCTACAAACATGAAAATGATTATTAAAATTTCCCAATCTGTTTTACATACCAGATCCAAGACCAGGATTTTTTTATCTATATAAATAGAGCAGTTTGAGATTTCTTATTTGATTACAACTTTAAAAAGATAATATATACACACAAATCAAAGTAGAGAAATAACAGTATTCAGTGCTACCTGTTAGAAGACTGAGAAACAAAATGGTATAAAGAAACAATATGAAAAATATTGTACTATCACTTCTGTATATTAATGACCTACAATTGTCAATCTATTATTACAATTATTATTTATTATTTGTATTACTGTAGTGAGGAATAAGCTAGGCATCCCCCAAGCCTGAGAATATACCTCCTGGGAAGCTGAGAGAAGTGGAATTTTGATAATGGATCCTGGATCATAGCCATGACCCCACTGACGACACCTCCACCCTCCTCTGGCCACCACTTGCAATAGCACCTTCTAGAAGAAAGGAAGGAGAGGAGAGGGACTGGATGGGAATAAACAGAAGGTAAAATGTTTTAAAAAAGAAGCTCTCACTGCTCAGCAAAATGGGTAGTTTGGATGAAGCATAGTGATGTGGCCTGTAAAGGAACTTCTGAAAAGACTCTTCACGTCTTTTTTTCAGCTTATCATGATCCTAGGTTTCCTTCTTCTCTGCAACAATATATTATAGGCAACTCTATAAATATTCACTCAAATCATGTAGATTTAAAAATTAATCATCAAAGGTGGTTCACAATAGATGTGAGGGCTGAAGTTAAGTTTGCCACACTCTGACATAAAAAGAAGGAAGCATGACCAGTAGCCTTGACACAATCAGAGCCAAGTGAAAAATCCAGCTCATTGCCCAGGTTTTCCCACAATCATTACCCTCATTCTCAAAGATTAATTCATTTAAAAAGCCCTAATCCTTCTGCTTGGTAACAGGGAATGAAGAGAGAGATCATTCCCATCTTTTAAGTAATGAGAGCTATTATGTAACTATCATAATATGGGTTAGGTCCTAAAATGCTAATCTTAATGTTATGTAATCAACCCCAACCTCTGGGCAGTAATGTTGATTAACATCCCTTAAATCCTTTGATTCAGATCAGATTAAAATTTTGTTAAGAAACAAAATTTTAAAAACCCAGCTATTTGTTACCTAATGACCAGCCCACTGTTTAGTAAATGAAAGGCATTTCTTCCATGTTGAAATGTTAATGATAATGGAGAGACAAGTGGCCTACTAGTGATAAATCAAAAATTTCTTGTTCAATTATCTTATTAAAATAAGTAATAAAAAATGAAGCCTGCAAATTGTATACTTGGCCAATATATGTAACCTTGTGTTCCTACTATTGTCATCCTTGTCTCCTCCCTCCATTCACTCCTTTGTGTTCTGCGCATACCTGTTACACCTTGTCCCTATTTAGATTGTAATCTTTTGGGGGCAGGCACTTACTCTAGTTTATATGTATATAGCTCCCAGCAGTGGGGCCCAAATATTTATATAAGTTGGGGGGTGTTCTCGTATCCATTAATTTTGGGGAAGAAAAACTGCAAGTATCACAAAAGGACTACCTGATTTTTTTTTTCAAAGGGAAAAATGTTTTTCTTTTGTGTTGATAGTAGTGTCAAAACTAGCTAATCTTGAATCTTATGCATACTTACTTTGTCTGTATTAAACTCCTATTAGTCCAATTTCTGTGAAAGGATTCTGTATAATAGCTGGGGGGGTGGAATACCCCACTTTTAGAGGTAGTGCTACCTTTCTTCCCAGATTGTGCTATTATCTTTAATAGCAACAATAATTCACTTAAGCCAGGAAGACGTTGTTTCTGTTTTATTTATAGATCATTAGAAAGGTCAGTCTGCTGCATTAATGCGTGCTAAAGTAATACATGGCTTTGCATTTTATGGCTCTCTGTCAAAACTGTCTCTGATAGCTGGTTCCCAACTTCACTTTGTCTATTTTAAACAATTCCCCTTTTTATTAGCTGTACCTCACTAACACACGTCAGTTATTTGACTTCTACAATGTTCTCCTATAAGTCTCAGGAGTGTGAGGGGCTGCACATCCTCAATTCCCACTGAAGATAAGGAGGCGCCCAGCACCGTATAGGATCAGGCTTAACGAGATGTGTTTTTGAAAAGCTTTTTAAACTTTTCCATGTGGCAAAGTGTGGACAAGTCTATCACGACACATTGCATTTGTTCATTCTAGGTATTCATTATCATGCAGAATGTGATGCCATGAGATGGCACAAAAGATAATGGCAGAGGCAAATTAGAACAATGATGGAAGTAAGATCCTCAGCTGATGTAAATTGGCATTGCTCCACACACACAAACTGAAGATCTGTCTTGTGGAGGTTTGGTGCTCCTTTCTTCCATCACTTACATGGCATATAAAAGATGTTCTCCTCGTCACCACAAGCCTTGCAGTTAAATAAACCAATTGGGCATGGCCAAATCCCAATTAT
Organism: Emys orbicularis; assembly: GCF_028017835.1. Classification (NCBI taxonomy): domain Eukaryota; kingdom Metazoa; phylum Chordata; order Testudines; family Emydidae; genus Emys; species Emys orbicularis. The sequence continues at coordinate 75,634,583 of NC_088687.1, read as the reverse complement.
TTAAGTCATATTACTTTCATTCAAGGGAGGCATGAGCTATCCAAAAGGGCAGATTTTGAGGCAAATAGGGGATAGAAGTAGCTTTGTAGAACAAATTATATTTTTTCTCCTGTTCTCATCCTAAAATGTAGGGCTCTTCTGTCCTCTTTGTACATGTGCATACCTCCCTTTGGTTTGAAAGGGTTGTTGAAGGCATGGTTGAAAAAAGAATGGGATGTTGTTTGGAGTTGGAAAGATACTACAGAAGATTGTGTTATCATATATGATCTATAGGACTTTTTCTTAGCCGTGGTATTTTAAGGAAATTGCTTTATATAAATAGTGTAAAGCACTTAGAGCGTGGGACTGATGCAGAACACAAATGTACCAAATATAAATTAAATCTATTCTAAAATATATTTTGTTATTAAGCCTCAGTTTTGTATTCTGCCTCATTTCATTTAACCTTAATGAATATTGACAGGCATTGCTCAAATATTAATTGATCATCTGTAAGAAATTGCCAGAAGGAATGGCTTTGTGAGTTGAGCATCAGGTTTGAAATACTTAGTCTGCCTGGAACAGCAGGTTCACATTTTGGCAGGTTTGACTCAATGTTTGTCAGCGGTCCACTAGGGGACATACTGTTACCTCCCACTTTGGACAGGAATGTCTTGGCTACATTTTGGTGTTATATCTATTAGGTGCAGAGTGATGAATCTATCTTGCTGTTGATTCACACAGGCCATTCCAGCAGCAGCATGTGACTGTGATCCCTCTGTAGCCAAGGGGATGTTTTCCATCAGCAGGAACAGATGTTACTGATTCAGAAGGTCTAAAGAAAGAATAAAATAATATAGACATTTCAGTCATATTAGTTTGTTGAGCCTAGATCAATTAATCCAAAGGTAGGCCCGATGCTGCTCCTATTGACATTGATGGAAGTTATCAATGGGAGAAGGACCAGGCCTAATGAGTTTTAGGGCATTCTAATGGGGTCTACAAGCATACTCAGCATAGACGGGGGCAGAGTCTCTCCTGTTTACAAGCAAGCAGCTTCATTATAACCCCATGCAACTACCAGAGCTGCCAGACCTGAAGGCAGGCACTCATAGCTCCAACCAATAGAGGAAACAAGGCCTGCTATAAATGGGAGAGGAAAAAGAAGGAAAGGGGGGCAGAAAGGCCTGCGATAGCAAACAGGAAACAGCCCTGCACCAGGCTGCCTCCAAGAAAACAGCCAGAAGACTGAAGCAAGCCCAAAAAGCCAGAAACTGACCTGACTGAGAGCTAGCTAAGGAGGGTCCATCAGGAGAAGCTGAGATCCCACAAGAGACCACACTAAGAGATGGTGACAGGCATGTAATAAGGTGGAAGATAGAAAATAGATTGGGTGTGATCATGCTTTCTCAGAGGCCACTTCAAGGATAGATAAAAAGCATCTTTGAAAGTATGTGAGATGATGATTTGTGGAGACATGCTAATATGTTGTATTAATTCTCTTTCCATATACTTGACTGGTAAGGGAAGTTGGCCCAGGAAGTTGCACTCTAAATGCAATTATAATAATTGGAAAGAGATCATTTAATTACAACTAAAGTCAAGATTAGGACCTGCAGAAGAGGTAGGTGGATGCTCAATCCAGAGCAGGCAAGATATTGGTGATACTGGTGAACTGGAGCACATATCTAGAGGAAATGGCAAGGACAAATCTCATCTCACAGCTTGCCCCCTAGCATTGGCATAAACTCTGACTTGTCTGGATTGATCATGAGCCATCTAGCTTTCCTCCAGATCCCTTGGCCAGACATTAGTTATAAATTAATGACCTTATAAGGTGCATAATCTAAGGGTCCTGCTGAATCCCCAGCTGCATTTTAGATCAGCATTTCCCAAAATGCTGAAGTGAGCACAACTATCCGTTCAGCTCTACTTCCTACATATTCATGATTAGCATACTGTGTTCAGTTTTGGAGTCCCAAATTCAAGAAGGATGTTGATAAAGTGGAGAGGGTTCAGAGAAAAGCCACGTGAAACACACCTGATAGTGATAGATTGAAGGAGCTCAATCTATTTAGCTTGACAAAGAGAAGTTTGAGGAGTGACTTGATCACAGTCTGTAAGTATCTACAAGGGAAAAAAACAGTTGATAATGGGCTCTTCAACCTAGGAGACAAGGGTATAACAAAAACTAATGGCTTGAAGTTAAGGCTAGATAAATTCAGACTGGAAACAAGGCATAAATTTTTAACAGTGAGGGTAACTAACCATCGGAACAACTAACCAAGGGTCATAGTGGATTCTCCATCACTGATCATTTTTAAATTATGATTGGATTTTTTAAAAAATATATATGCTCTAGTTCAAACAGGAATCATTTGGGGTACTTCTATGGCCTGTGTTTATACAGAAGGTCAGACTAGATCGTCACAGTGGTCCCTTCTGTCTTTAGAATCTGTGAATCTTCACCAATAATTTCTACACCACCTCCTTTTCCTTAATTGTGAAGTGTCTGTCTACAGAACAAATTTTTATTCTATGTGTTGTCGTAGAGGGATTTTCTTTTGTCTTCTCTATCTCAGGCCTTGATCTTGCAGTGAACTCTGCATGAAATTAATCTTGCACCTGTGTAGATCAATCAAAGTCAGTGGGGATCCATATAAGCATAGGAATCCACACACCTAGAGTTCATTACAGGATCAGAGCCCTAGATTGTAAGCTCTTCAGGACAAGGTTCTGGGCCTAATCTGCTGGGCAAATTCTGTCATTCACAGCTGTGTTATCCCAAGACAAATTGGTTGCACAGGTGTAAGTGAGAGCAGAATGTGGTCTTTGGGCCTGGCCTAAAGCCCACAGAAGTGCATGAAAATGCTTTCATTAGTTCCACTGGGCTTTGGATCAGGCCTTAGGGTTCCTCTAGAAAAAATAATGTGATCATGTAATTGAAGACTGTATTATAATACATATGCACAAGGGGACCAAATTAAAGTTGCACAAAAAATCTTAATTCTGGCATTTTCTAACTTTTGAGTGCTTGACTTTGCAACCTTACCATTTCCCCCACAATTTGGGAGGTGTAATATTGACAGTGTCATATTTCACTACAAGACAAATCAGCAGATGTCAGACTTTTAACCTTTATCTAGTTTTAACTGGTAACAGCCAATTTGATGCAAATTAGTGTCTGTATAGTTTCTCTGTGGGCAATAAAAGTATTACAGACACATGGAGCAAAGCTCTTCAAAGTCAGATATAATTATACTTTTTCTGTTTGGTAGTTCATGGAATATTTATTTCCACTAATATTGGAGTCTAAATGTTTTGTTTATTGACTTAATGAAAGCTATGTCAAATATAAGACTGCACAAGGGAATTTACTGGAATTCTGAAAATGTTCAATCTAATTCAATATTTTTGCTATATGTGTGTTAAGAACAATCCCAAGAGTAAAAACTAATGCCTCTGATGTAATACTCTCTTCCAAAAGTTTGAAAGTCTGTCATCTTTCTCAATATACTCACCTCATTAAACAGTTTACAGCTTGCAAGGGGATCACAATGTTTGAGTAACAAAATGACTGTCCTGACAGATTCAGACAATAAAACAACCAGATTGTTGTATGAATGTTTTCTCAGAGACTGTTGCTGCAACACATAATAAATACAAATATTGAAACACCTGCTTGATAAACATAATACTTTTAACAGATGTTAATCCTCTCTTGCATGTAACCAGTGGATTTAGATCACATAAATGTAATTTACCCCATTCACATCTTTCTCGAAACTCCCAATCATCTGACTGCATTCTGACCAAAGGAACTGCTGCTCACTAAACATACAGTTTTAGTTTTCATCTTTGGTGCTATAAGTATTTTAAAAACAATGCCACAGATATAACAGTATGTATGTATGTATGAAACTAAAGCTCACCATCTGTTACAGAATGTTATGTCTTTATGCCTGCTATCAGCTTGGGTAAGTTATAAAGTTTTCATAGAAGAAAGAGCTTTGAAAAACAATATTTTTCCCAGAAGCCTTGCTCCCTTTAGGAATTGTGGGTTGAACTGAGTCGCTTTTTCTAGTCAGTTTCTCATCAGTAGGACTTAGTTGTCCTGTTTTTTGTTGTTGTTGCCCATAGGTTTTAAGGGTTTGTTGTTGTTTTTTCAGAGATGCTCAGCATCGGTAGCTCCTATGGACTTCCGTCAGATTACTGGTTGTCCAAAAATTAAGCCCAAAAATTTCTAGGGCCTGTATTCAAGGACATGGCAATGGCTGCTAAGCCTCTTAGTTGCTACACAGCTTTTCACACCCCTAAAGGATGAGCCTGTCTCCCCAGGAAGATGAAGAGCCAAGGTGCAATGAAAAGCAACCTTTTTTCCCTCTTTAAGACCCAGTGCAGCAAATTCTCCCTATTCAACAAGAACTTGCATATTTTAAGCACATGCTTAAATCATATTGACTTAAATTTAAGCATTAGCTTAAGTGCTTTGTTGAAAAAGGTTCTAAATTTGCATCAACTAGAAATAAATAATTGGCTTTTAATAAGACATTGTTTGTTTAAATACTAGCTCCAGCATTGCTATTTTCATTTCAGTTTGACTAAAGATGCTGAAGGATTACATTCCACATCTCCACGTTGCTAGTTGGCATTATTCAGTGTTAGAAGATTTCCTTAGGAGGAGCTCACCAGATACGTATACCATTGAGAAATGTACCCATAGGAAGCAGAAAATAATAACTAAAGAAAAGCAGAGTGCTCGAAGAAATCATTATGGTGGGTAGTTAAAAAAAGGACAACAAGTCATTTACATCCAGACAAAACCGTGCTACTAGAGGCTGATGGGGAATAAATACAACAGGCCAATTGAGAGCCTGTTTGAGGAACTTGGTGTTATTAGAAACATCTATCACTGGAACATAGAACAATATCCATGCCTCTGCATTCACCATGGGGGAACAGGGAAAGTTGCTTTAAAAAAATTTGCAGGCATACAATGAAAATTTAGTAAAACTGAAAGTCACCCAATAAAAAGGTATAAAATAAATGTAAAAGGAGGTGGAGAACATAGGGGAGACAGAACATCAGGATGATACAGGCAAGATAAAGAGATTACCAGAAATAAAGAAAACAAGGAGTGGAGATTTGTTTAAACTCTTAACTGGATTAAAGAAAACCTCCTGCAGTATCCATCTAATGGGGAGGACTTGCTTAATAAATCTGACTAATTTCTGCAATGAATAATCAATTGAAGTAGACAGAAATGTGGTAGAAATAGCTAAGATGGACTTGGAGGGAGACATTTGAACTGCTCATGCACCTTACAAGAATCTAAATTAAACATATCACCTCAGGAAAGAGATCTGAATGTCATTGTAGATAGTTCAATGAAGACTTCTCACTGTGTTACTGTGGTTAAAAAAACAGACAAGCTGTTAGCATGGGTAAGGAAAGGATGGAGAATAATATGGAATTGTTTATAATGCCACTATAAATATTGATGGCATCCTTCTTCTAGAACACTATGTTCAGTGCGCTGGTCACCCCATTTCAAAAAGGACATTGCACAATTGGGGGGGGGTTCACAGAAGTGTGCTGAGAATGTTCAAAGGCCTGGAAATACTCTCTTATGAAGAGAGACTGAAAAGAATGAGATTGTGTGTCGTTGAAAGGTGGCAAATAAGATGTATATAAAATAATGATCTAGAGAAGGTTGATCGCTTCTGTTCTCCCATCTTGTAACATAAGAACAAGAGCACATTCAATGAAATCAAAAAGTGCAAATTCAAAACCGAGAAAAGGAAATACTTTTTCATTCAGCCCGTGATTAGACTGTGGAGTTTATTGCTACAAAATGTAAGCGAGTCCAAGAATCCAGCAAGATTCAAAAGGGAACTGGATGCTTATATGGATAGAAAGAATATCAAGAGTTAATAGTTAAAGATAAGAGAAGAATTTTGGAAGGGATTTAAAACCTCATACTTTGAGGTTTAAGACAACTCTATTAGGGATTAAGATGAGACCCTCAGGGGGATGGATTATCCCATATCTGCCCACTGTGGAGTTTCTTGCACCTTCTTCTGACGCATCTGGTACTGGCCACTGTTGGAGACAGAATACTGGCCTAAATGGCTGATGGGGCTGATCCAGTTACCATGTTCCTCTGACTTTTAGAAATGTAATGCACTCAAACAAATTGTTCTTTGTACATTGACTAACACTATGAGGTCCTGCCCACTACTGAGGTTCCTAGAAGCTTCCATAATATATAACTGATAAATAAGGCTACGATTTAGTCACGGGTATTTTTAGTAAAAGTTATGGACAGGTTACAGGCAATACACAAAAATTAACAGGCTGTCCATGGCTTATACTATAAATACCCCTCACTAAATCACTGCTGGGGGGCGCCGGGGGCATTGTTTGGGGAGGAGCATCTGGAAGGGCCGCTGCTGGGGGGGAAGCTGGGGAGCCGCTGCTGGGGGGCATCCTGGGGTGGCTGCTGCTGGGGGGAAGGCCAGGGCCAGCCACGGCACCAGCTTCCAGGGGCTACCCAGGGAAACGGCTATTCTGGCCTCCTGGGGACTGCAGCCAGGGTTCGCCGGCAGTGGGTGCACTGGCCACCCGGGGACCGCCACTGGCAGTGGCGGCACCAGCCGCCTGGGCACTGCTGCTGGGGCCACCCAGGGAAGCAGCTATTCCAGACACTCAGGGACAGTGACCGGTGGCTGCCGGCTGCAGCTGCACTGGCTGCCCAGGCTACCCGGGGAAGTGGCTACTCTGGCTGTTCGGGGACCGCCGCCGGGGGCCACCAGCAGTGGCTGCACCAGCCACCTGGGGACCGCAGCTCAGGTGGTCATCAGTTCCAGCTGCACTGGCCACTGCTCAGGGCTGCCAGAGCGGCTGACTGCGGGGCCACCGGAGTGGCTGGCTGCAGTGCAGCTCCAGCAGCGGCTGGTGTGGCTGTCCCGTGGGGTCAGCCACACTGGCCCCCGCAGAAGTTATGGAGGTCACAGAAAGCCACAGAATCTGTGACTTCCACGACCTCCATGACAAACATGGAGCCCTACTAATAAATCATAGAATTGTAGGACTGGAAGGGACATCAAGAGATTTTCTAGTCCAGTCCCGTGGACTCAAGGCAGGACTAAGTATTATCTAGACCATCCCTGACAGGTGTTTTAAGGTGTTTGTCTACTGCTCTTAAAAATCTCTAGTGACAGATATTCTACAACCTCCGTAAGCAATTTATTCCAGTGCTTAACCACCCTGACAGGACGTTTTTCCTAATGTCCAACCTAAACCAACCTTGCTGCAATTTAAATCCATTGCTTCTTGTCCTACCCTCAGAGATTAACAAGAACATTTTTTCTCCCTCCTCCTTGTAACAGTCTTTTATGTACTTGAAAACTGTTATCACGTCCCTCCTCAGTCTTCTCTTCTCCAGGCTAAACAAACCCAGTTTTTTCAATCTTCTCTCATAGGTCATGTTTTCTAGATATTTAATCATTTTCATTGCTCTTCTCTGGACTTTCTCCAATTCGTCCACATCTTTCCCAAAATGTGGTGCCCAGAACTGGACCCAATACTCCAGTTGAGGCCTAATCAGCATGGAGTAGAATGAAAGAATTACTTCTTGTGTCTTGCTTACAACACTCTTGCTAATACATCCCAGAATGATGTTTGCATTTTTTGATTCATATTTAGCTTGTAATCCACTATCACCCCCAGATCTCTTTTCACAGCACTCCTTCGTAGGCAGTCATTTCCCGTTTTGTATGTATGCAACTGATAGTTCCTTCCTAAATGGAGTACTTTGCATTAGTCCTTACTGAATTTCATAACAATAATAAAGTCTGATATTGATAGCCATGCATCCTAGTTTTACCAGGACAGACTCAGTTTTTCATATGATGTCCTGTTGTCCCAAGACCTATTTCATCAGATAAGGCATTCAAGTATTCAAGTTTTTATAACCATAAATAAAACATATTGCTGCACTGATGTCAAATATTCACCATACCGTCTCATTCTCATCACATTATGAAACCATGTTTCACCCCAATCATTATTCACAGGCAGAGCTTGTCATAATTTCCCAGGTAGCAAAATTGTGATATGAATCCAGTGAGGTAATGACCCAATCTAGTCAGTGCAAAACTTCTGCTTGGCAGGAGAGGCCTGGGGACCGAGGAGGGGGTATCTGGGACAGATGGGTTCAGTGGAAAGAGGCAAAGCTCAGATTTTTTGAAATGTTTGCTGCTCTACTCCAGGTGAAGCAGATCAAAGAAAGGAGCCAGAATACAGATCACTTGAGTATGTCACAAAAAAATGCTGTCACAAAAGTGTCCTGTTTTTTTTATTTTGAAAATATGGTGTCCTTAACATACAAACAAGCTTTTTGCAGCTATAATTTCCTAAAATGCTGTGTTGTTATGAATTTATGAACTGTGTTCCTGTGGTTGATCAATCACAAACATATTCAGCTGTGTATTCACATGTTTTCATCTCTCATTCTTCATGGAGGATTTAAATACCTGCTTGAGGGGAATTTAAAATATTGACATAAAAACAAAACAAAATAATCAAAATTCTCATTGCTATTAGCAGTGGAATACAGATTGCTTAGGCTTCATCACAAAACATGTATGTGAGCAAATACACACCTAATTAGCATGCGCAGTTACCATGACTGTGCATGCCATTTGGGTATTTGTAGGCCTGCCTCCTCCACATGTTACATTTCAAACAAGAACCTTTGTGCTTTCTTTCATGCTGCCCCTTGTGCTTGGGAGGAGTGCCCCATAAACATCTATAAAGCCCCGTCACTTTCAAAGCCCTGATTAAAACTCCCCTTTTTCAGGTGCCTACAAAAAAACTTGGCAATGGTTAGGCTGCTGGTGTGCTGAGACCACTGCCTGTCATGCTGATCAACATTGTCTCACTGTTTCCTTATACTCCCTTGTCTGTCTGGGAGTACAGGGACCATTTTTTATTCTGTGTTTGTACAGTCCCTAGCATAATAGGGTCCTCATCCATGTCTGGGATTCCTAGGCGTGACTGCAATATATGCACAAATAGCCATTTGGATGAATAACTAGCCAATCTGGGTAAAATTTTCAAGTCCTATTTTCAAAAGTGACCTAGGCATTAAGGAGTCAATGGAATTTAGGCTCCTAAGTGACTTAGGTGCTTTAGAAAAGTTTATTTTATGTGCTTAAAGCTTGGTCTGGACCCATAATCTTCGTAATTTGGGTTCTCATAAGAAGTTTTTTGGATTGGAGGGGTGCTATTGTTTGGTTTGTTTGATATTTTTTAAATCAGGCCCCTAGTGTTTTATCATTTGTTGTATTAAATAAATAAATTAATGTCATCTATTTGCACTGGGAATAAGCAGTTGAGCTATTGGTTATATTTACGTGGTCCTAAAATATGCTGATTAATTACATTTATTATTAAAAAAATATGTCTTCACAAACTAGATGATAAGGCATTACAAAAAGCTGGATTTCAGAGGCATCTTTTGGACAGCATATGTACAGCACTATAAATCTGGCTAAATATTTGTTTCAGAAATTGTCCAAAAGGATGAACAGATTCATTTTCCAGACCTAAATCATTTCAACACATAGCAAACCTCTGGAGAAAACTGTGTTTCTCTCCTTGTAGTTTGCAAGCATATTAAGATCATTCATTAGCTTGCACAAACTGTTCAGTTTGCTGTAACTTTCCCTGTCTTGAAAAGACTCCAGTTGGAGAGACTACTTTCATATAACCTTCAAAAAACTACAGAGAAATTAAGGGATTAATTGTAATCTAGACCCTTTAGATAATTTTGTTGTTATTGTTTAAACAGTTCCTCTTTTATCTATGTCTCTGTACGTCATGATGATTATTTTTCCCAAAAACATTTGCTGAGTCATTCCAGATCCACTGTTTTAGTTTATACTATATATAATATAAACCACTGTTCTATTTTTTCTTATTTAAAAAACATATTTTGCAAGTATGCTTAAATGGGATTGAATACAATGTACCTTCCTTTCAGGACAGTACATTTTATAGTTTAAGCACTTGACACAGTCCCTTTAAATGGTTGGTGAGCAGTCAATGACAGATTTTTCATTTTCAAGTTGCAGCCTCCCTCCCTAAGCAGTGTGCTTGCCAAAAATGATATTCACAAATCTTGAAGATCAGAAAAAATAACTATATTATGGCAGACCTCATTAAAATATTGAAAATGAAGGAGTGGCTTTTCTCACTTCTGCCATTCATAACATATATCAGATACAATCACATGTGCATGTTGATCAGCAACACTTTTCAGCTGCAGCTACAGAACTTACAAGACCCAGAATGATATATTCAGTCCAGGCCATTTTTATCTTGGGCAATTATTTTACTGTCATTTTAACAAATTATCTTTAAAAATATTGAAGCTTGAGTCTGCTCTCACACCAGCAAAAATGAAGAGTTAACTGCAGGGATGTTAGTTGAGTTATTCTGGTGTACAGTGGAGTCGCATCTTACGCAGGGGTTAGGTTCTAAAGTCAGTGCATAAGGCGAAAATCGCGTATAGTCAAAATTACCCTTGAAAATCCCTTAAATCGCCCATAAAGTACAGTATACTGTACATGGTTTTGTGTATACAACCCTGTACAGTAATATGTATAAATGTATAATGTATACAGTAATGTGCAGTATATAATAAAGAGTACATATGCAAAATATAATTTTACAGTATTGTATTTTTAATTACAGGGGATAATTACAGGGGGTAATTACAGGGGGTCATCAGGGCTTGATGTTGATCTAGGAGACGGAGGTGACAGAGAGCGTGGGTGACGGAGAGCGAGTTGTAGACGAAGTGGTTGGCTCTGGTTCAGCTCAAGAAGTTGATTACGTAGGCTCATCTGCTGCTGGTTGTTTTTCCTTGAAAAACATGGTGATCGGCAACTGTCACTGTTGTCTCTTGAGCTGTTCAAACGGTCTTGATACGGTCTCAGATCGTCCCTAATACTACATGTGATTTTGAATCTTCATTCCATAGAGGGATTGTATTCAGAAATTAAATCATTCAAGTGTTTCGCTGCTTGGAACGCTTCAGCAAATTTATGAAAATTCCAACTTGCTGGCTCTTCCTGTTCGTCATCATCACCTTCATCTTCTGTAGACGATTTTATCAGTTCCTCTAACTCTTCGTTAGTCAGTGTTTCTCTATGGCTCTCAATTAATTCTTCAATTTCTTCCTCAAGGATGTCGACAAAGCCATCACCACCCACTTGCCTGGCCATCTGAACAATGCGTTTCACTTCTTTGTCAATGGTTGGGAAACCCTTAAAATCATTCACACATTCTTTCCATAGGTTTTGCCAACATGCATTGACTGTTTCAGGCTTGATTGCATCCATTGCCTGTTTAATATAAGTGATGCAATCGGCAATGTTGAAGGACTTCCAACACTCCATCACATTAAGATTGGGATCAGCATCCATAGCTCTACATATCCATGAGAACATAAGCTTCGTGTACATGGCCTTGAAACAGCGAATCACGCCTTGGTCGAGAGGTTGGAGGATGGAGGTGGTATTGGGGGGGGAGAAAGATGACTTCAACATCGTTATGTGCAAACCGGAGTGCCGCAGGGTGGCCAGGAGCATTGTCTATGATCAGCAATACTTTAAAATCAAATCCTTTCTCTTTGAGGTACCGCTTGACCTCCGGAATGAAACACTTGTGGAACCAATCCAGAAATAATGCTGCCGTCACCCAAGCCTTTTTATTTGATTGCCAGAACACAGGCAGGAGATTTTTGTTCTTGCCTTTTAGGGCATGGGGATTTGCAGCCCAGTAGAGCAAGTAATTTTGACTTTATTAAATGCCCAGCCACATTGCCACAAAACAACACAGTCTTCAGCTGCTTTGAAGCCAGGGGCTTGTCTTTCTGATTTTGAAATGTAAGTGTGGTTGGGCATTTTTTTCCAGAAGAGCCCAGTCTCATCAGCATTAAAAACTTGTTCCGGAAGATAGCCCTTTTCTTCTATGATTTTCTTTAATTGTTCTGGGTAGGCTTTTGCTGCTTCTTCATTGGCAGATGCAGCTTCACCAGTAGTCTGCACGTTTTTGAGGTTGAAGCGGTTCCTAAAACTGTTATGCCAACCTTGGCTGGCTTTGAATTCCTTCTCATCAGAAGGCTGTCCCTCTTCGGCAGGAGGTTTGAACAGCGCGTAGAGGCTAAGAGCCTTTTCTCGCAACGTGTTGCCATTGATAGGCACACGTTTACGGTTCATGTCTTCCAGCCATAAGTTTAATGCCTTTTCAGTCTTCACTAAAGTCTTATCACACACCTGGCTCGTCACCTTAGCAGTTATTGGAGCACTTGATGCCACGGCTTGATGAATTTCTCTCTCTCGAATCTTGATGGCACGGATGCTAGATTCGTTGCAGCCGTATTTATGCGCCACATTGGAGACTGAAATACCGTCTCTCAATAAGTCCAACACAGCCAGTTTTTCCTCCAGCATTGGAACAGATCGCTGTTTCTTCGGTTGAGCACCAGATGAAGTAGTTGGCTTGCGTTTAGGGGCCATGTTGTATGAAAAATACATATCTTTAAACACTAGAATCACACTCAGCATGGCGAGATGCTCACACTATGAGAGGCACGCGGGAACTGAGACTGACTGAGGGAACAGCAGATTCACATCTCCCATCTCACGCGCACTCCAGGTCATACGTTCATTGGGTGGAATCGCCCACACTATTTACAGGTATCTTGTTGTTTTTCTTTTTTTTTGCCGAGTGCGTATAGTTGAATTTGCGTAAGTTAAATGCACGTTTGATGCGACTCACCTGTACAGTCAATGTGAGATCAGCGTTAGACCCATTATCATGTCTGCTGTATGAAACTGCTTCTCTAAAACTGAATGGAACGGTTGTTTATTAATTTAAACTTTAGTACACATTTCCTAGAAATTTACATCTCTTTAATACAGTAGTCAGCCTCGGATGCCATGTAATGGAAATATTTGTTTATTAATAATGCATTAAAAATGTCCCTTTCTTTGTGAAGAAAAAAAAATCTGTTCTTCAGCTCTCAAGTCAATTATCTATCGTCCAGATGATTTTTCTTCTCCTGGCTGGTTGCAGATTGAAAGTAATGCCTAGCCCAACGGGTTCCTGGTCCATCATTAGGGATTGTATAAATGCTGGCTGGAAGGGGCTGAATTAGATTTCAAGATGGATGCATAGTTGTGAGTAAGAATTGTGAACTAAGGGAGGGAAGAATTTTTTTTTCTTTTAAATCATGATCACAAGCTTTGTAATTTCCTTACTAAACCCCTTTGGATTAAAAAAAAAGTCCTGCTCTAGCCCCGACCCCCAAAAAAGTTCTATTGTTTTGAAAGACTCCAACAGCCATGTGGAAGGGCAGGTTTTACACGTCTAAACAAAATAAATAATCAAGTCTCAACACCTACTTGCCAAAACTCTCATTTCCTATGACATAAATGAAACTGTGTTGTTGGTACAGTGGTGGTATAGTGCAATTTCTTCTTTTCTAATTGAACACAATCTCCTGGGTTCTGCAAAATCATTAAAAAGGTGATTTTACAGGTCAAGGGGCTTTAGGAACTGTATGAATCCACCAGACTTTATGAGTTTTCAAACTAGTTCACGTCTCAAAGTGAGAGTGAATATCTCCCAGCTCACAGAGAGCCTCTGCTTACAAATAAAGAGAGCAATGATGGACATGCAGGGCAAATTTTAAAACGTAATTAAAATATACCTGTGTTCTTATCCTATTGTAATTCTCTTTTTTCTTAGCAATTGATCAGTTTATGAATTGTGCTGTTGATCAGTTGTATTTGTTTATTCACAGTGGGCCTAATTCTAATCTGATACTAGTCTTTAACGCCATGGATTTCTGTTGTTATTCACAATTTATGCAGGTGTTAGAGCAGAATCGGTGCCATTCCAAGGTACATGCTATCTCCATCTGATATCTGCAAGAAACTGTCTGACCTGAAAGTGAAAATAAAAGCCAGGTAATTTTTATGTTACTGCACTAATACTAGACCAATAATTTCCACTTACATCCCAGTTCACATAAATGTTGACTATCATTTTTTCTGATGTCTTATGAACCTTTCTCATAATAATTACAGATGGTACTAAAACAAAGACCATTACTTAGCTGTTCATTAAACTGCATTTCTTTTGCATTATTTTTGCATTATATGCCCAAAGTATACATATGCCAAGGATAAAATAATAGGGCCTAAGACAACTTAAAACAGGTATCTGTTTGAATGTTCAAATGAACATCGGCCAAACTTGTAATACAAGTTGTTTCCAAATGCACATATGCTCCTCCCCCGAGAGAGTACTCCACCTGCCATGCTTCCCATGGGAGACAGTGTGCCAGCTGTTCTTCTGAAAGTTGTTATGTGAGAACTACTTGAGAAACCAGTTCTTGATGCTGCCAGTTTTGTGACTATGATGTGTTTCCAAGGTAACAGAAATTTGTTGCAGTACAGTTCTGGTAATTTCTCGGGTCCTTTGTTTCACTTGATGCAGGTAAGTCAGGTTATAGGTATATGTATACGTCAGAAGCTGCACTGATATCATTAGTGTATGATCACTTTCCAGCAATGGATCACATAAAAATGTATTTATGGTCTTATACCTGGCAGCTAATCTTTATTACCCTAGCATCAAAGAGCAGCATTGCTCTAGAAGAGTAACTGTGGGAAATTGCCCCCCTCTCCCACTCTATGGCCCTGTTTTACACCACTGTCCATAAGATTCATAGATTCATAGATAGATTCATAGATTCTAGGACTGGAAGGGACCTCGAGAGGTCATCGAGTCCAGTCCCCTGCTCTCATGGCAGGACCAAATACTGTCTAGACCATCCCTGATAGACATTTATCTAACCTACTCTTAAATATCTCCAGAGATGGAGATTCCACAACCTCCCTAGGCAATTTGTTCCAGTGTTTAACCACCCTGACAGTTAGGAACTTTTTTCTAATGTCCAACCTAAACCTCCCTTGCTGCAGTTTAAGCCCATTGCTTCTTGTTCTATCCTTAGAGGCTAAGATGCACAAGTTTTCTCCCTCCTCCTTATGACACCCTTTTAGATACCTGAAAACTGCTAATATGTCCCCTCTCAGTCTTCTCTTTTCCAAACTAAACAAACCCAATTCTTTCAGCCTTCCTTCATAGGTCATGTTCTCAAGACCTTTAATCATTCTTGTTGCTCTTCTCTGGACCCTTTCCAATTTCTCCACATCTTTCTTGAAATGCGGTGCCCAGAACTGGACACAATACTCCAGCTGAGGCCTAACCAACGCAGAGTAGAGCGGAAGAATGACTTCTCGTGTCTTGCTCACAACACACCGGTTAATGCATCCAAGAATCATGTTTGCTTTTTTTGCAACAGCATCACACTGTTGATTCATATTTAGCTTGTGGTCCACTATAACCCCTAGATCCCTTTCCGCCGTACTCCTTCCTAGACAGTCTCTTCCCATTCTGTATGTGTGAAACTGATTGTTCCTTCCTAAGTGGAGCACTTTGCATTTGTCTTTATTAAACTTAATCCTGTTTACCTCAGACCATTTCTCCAATTTGTCCAGATCATTTTGAATTATGACCCTATCCTCCAAAGCAGTTGCAATCCCTCCCAGTTTGGTATCATCTGCAAACTTAATAAGTGTACTTTCTATGCCAATATCTAAGTCGTTGATGAAGATATTGAACAGAGCCGGTCCCAAAACAGACCCCTGTGGAACCCCACTTGTTATACCTTTCCAGAAGGATTGGGAACCATTAATAACTACTCTCTGAGTATGGTTATCCAGCCAGTTATGCACCCATCTTATAGTAGCCCCATCTAAGTTGTATTTGCCTAGTTTATTGATAAGAATATCATGCGAGACCGTAACAAATGCCTTACTGAAGTCTAGGTATACCACATCCACCACTTCTCCCTTATCCAAAAGACTCATTATCCTATCAATGAAAGCTATCAGATTGGTTTGACATGATTTGTTCTTTACAAATCCATGCTGGCTATTCCCTGTAACCTTACCATCTTCCAAGTGTTTGTAGATGATTTCCTTAATTAAATGGAAGAAAGGGGAAGTTGATAGTAATGAATATAAAGCAGAAGCTAGGAATTGTAGAAAATTGATAAGGGAAGCAAAGGGACAGAAAGCGAGCTCTCTGGCCAGCAGCGTTAAGGACAATGGGAAGGAGTTTTATTAAGTAGGATTCTTTTTTCCCCTAATATAACAATTATATTGGTGCATTACTAGATAGACTTGTAGACTTATCAATAATAATGAAGAAAAGGCAAAGGTGTTCAATAAATATTTCTGTTTTGTACGTGGGAGAAAAATGTAGTTATATCGTATGATGACATTCTTTCCATTCCACTAGTATCTCAGGAGGATGTTAAACAGCAGCTAGTAAAATTAGTCATTTTTAAATCAGCAGCTCTGGATAACTTGCATCTAAGAGTTTTGAAAGAGCTGACTGGAGAAGCTCATCGGACCACTAACACTGATTTCTAGTAAGCTTTGAAACACTGAAGAAGTTCTGGAAGATTAGAAGAAGCTAATGTTATACAATATTTTTAAAAGGTAAATGGGATTACCAAGGTAAGTATAGGTCTGTCACTGTGACCAATCCCAGGCAAAAGAATTGAGCGGATCAGTTGGATAAGCATCCAATAGTTTTATTGCTTATCTAAACCTCCAAATGATAGCGGCCTATGGAGGTACTGATAAGAAGTAATTAAGGTGCTATTACATATATGAGGAGGCAGCCAAGTGAATTCTGGTTATCTATGGAGTACTAAATATACTGCTACCAGAGAGTAAGTTGGGAGCTGGGAAGGGAGAATAGAAGGTCAAGGCCCTTGTCCCTAGTTTGGACTACTATGAGAGTGAAACTTTTAATGACGAACCCCAAGTAGAGCCCTAAGCCCCTAAAAATGCTTCTTCTAGAATGAGAATGCTCTATCTTTCCACAGGAAGAGAGCCACTAGGAGAAGTGGAGCTGATAGTGCCCAATCCGGGAGACTCCAACTACGAGCCAGAACATGAAAGGCCCACAGAGGTAACAGTAGCTCAGTAAAAAGAATCTATTTTTTGAAAGTTGTATATATATAATTTGGGAACTAGAGCAAAACCAAGGAGCAGAGACAGTAGTGTATGTACCATCAAAGCACAGTAACACAATGATGGGGAGAGAGGAAAATCATAATTTGTTGTTGTTGTTGTTTGTTTGTAAAACCTAGGAATTCTTGTAATTTGGGACACTGAATTAAAATTAAAAAGCTGTCCCATTCTCTGCCCATAACAGGGAGGAGTAAGTACAGAGATAAAAGAAAGGCTACAGAGGGTAAAGAAAACTGAAGAGAGCTGGTGATGTGTAAGGAGATAGCAGAGAATTTCTTTTAATAAGTTCATTATTTGTAAGTATTACTCAGATTGTTTGGATGAATAATTCTCAGACTCGGTTTTTCATATGTTTGTTATTCATGTTGTGTGGCTGGTCACTTAAGTCACATGGTATATTTTCTGCTATCTGATTGGTTGAGTTAAATATTTCAAACAGAGGAATAATGATTGATGAATATCATGTGCCTCGTAAGAATTTTTGGGTGAATAAGCATTTGTACGAAAATGTGTTAATGTTTGTGAATCTCACCAGTTTTTCACAAATACTTAGTAAGTGACAGAATATTAATGATTAATACATACTTCAACCCTCGAATCATAGCAAATTGAACCTGGCACTTGCATTCATGAAAATGTTCACCCATTAGTGTTTCTATTCAACCAGCTCTAGTTTTAACCCACGCATTATATGAGGCAAAGAGGGTGATCTGAGGGCTGCCAACCTGCAAAGATCCAATAAACATTACCAAAGTTCAAAGTGTTCACTTTTAAAACTGGCCCTGCAGCACTGGTGACATCAGGCTTCAAGAGATGGCCTGGCATAGACCCAGAGAAAAGGTGATTAGATGGAAGTCTGGGTAAATGGGAGTTTTCCCTGTATTAGGACTTCAGGGTGTGACCCATGCTGATTTGCTATTAGCTGTTTAAAAGATGTAGATTGCAAAGTTAATTGTGCTGGGTCAGCAGTCTGCCTCCCCAGTTGTCATGCAGTTGTCCCTATTCTATCAAATCCAGACATTTGAATGTGTTTTTCTAGTCAAGTTTTCATTTTCCTTCCATCCGTGTGAGAAAGCATTACCCCTGGTCTCCTTTCTGAGCTGATGGTTCAAGTACCTCTTTAAAAATAGCACTCTGGAATCATTGATTTCATGGCACAGGGACCACTGTACAGAACAATGGCAAAATGACCAAGATTTGGAATTCCACTGTTTCAAGGAATCTCACCTCAATGTTTTTTCAGGCTTTACAGGTGTTTGAGGTTTCAATAATATTTCAGCAGCTTTAGCTAATGAAAACACTTGATATAAGAGAATAGTCATAGCCATTGGTCATTTAAGTAAATATATTGGTGTAGTTCCATTTACTTGCATGGAGGTGCACACGGAGTTAATGTGGCCCATTCTAGTAGCATACAGAGCTAAAAGAAAATCTTTGAGTGATGATGCCAGGGTCCAGTCCCTCTATTGTCATTTTCAGTTCATCTTTAGCCACACTTTCAAACATAAATAGCTATGCTAACTCTACAAAATAAACACAGGAATGATTTGTGTGCACAGTTGTGAAAAATTATGCCCAGCTACCTATTTGTATGTGTATGTGCATTATTTTAGGTAGCTGTATTTGAAAGTTGGCCACTTGATATCAAAAACAAAAGTCTTTGCAGTTCATCTTTATCTTCATCCTAAGTTCCTTGGGTTGAAACAAGCTCATTACTTTTATTTTTTTTAAACTTGTATATAAATGATTGTAGAGCTATAGCAAATGTTTCCAATCATTTTTCAAACACAAAACCACTAGGCAATCTGTGTATTTACCATGCTTTGCTTTAATACATAAATCAAAGGACAATAACAAGCCTAATGTCAAAGAAACTTTTTGACACTTCATACATTAAATAAGAGCAGCCGATAAACAGTTTAGATGAAGTTATGGTTTGAAATGTAGTTCCCAAGAGGACCGTGGTTCATAAATTGTTTTTATACTACCTCTGTCATTGTTGATTTGAGATATACACAAGACACCCACAATCATTACCAATGCTAGTATTACTTAACCTGCCTTTACTACAAGTGATATTTAGACAAGTACAGACTATCAACCATCTATTTCTGTGAGAAATGTGTAGTTTGGTTGTCATCACGTATGTAGTATGTTGCCTTCCATTTTAAAGTTTGACACATAATAAAAAAAATTGAAAAAAATCAGCCTTTAAATTTTGAATATGCTTACAGACTATGAGTTTCTTTAGCTATTTGTGATTGGTGGCCTACTAATTGTTACAAAAGCAAAGTGGGACTAAGAACCAATGTCAGATGAATATTTGATCTAGTCATGCTGAATCCTGAAGTTGAGGCATTTCAAGGCCAGACAGTCATGTGTTGCATTACATCTCCCAAATCTCCATGAAAGGTATGGGGGTTTTTACCGTGATTTTTTTTCATTAAAAAAATCTCACCATGTCGGTCACCTCAAATAGTCTGATATCATATTGTAAACATTTATTTCTTTACATTCCAGGAAATGTATATACAAATGATATACTTAATGCTCAGTAATTCCTTGGAAGTATGGAATAGTTTATACTGAAGACCATAGCTCTTGCTAGTTGCATAGTTAGCTAGCCGGATTCAGAACAAGAACGTAACCACTTCTAACTCAGAGAAACAAGGTGGGGAGGTAATATATTTTTGTTGGATCAACTTCTGTTAATGAGAGAGAGGAGCTTTCGAGCTTACAGAGAGCTCTTCTTCAGCTCATCTTCTGAAGAAGAGCTCCGTGTAAACTCAAAAGCTTGTCTCTCTCAACAACAGAAGTTGGTCCAATAAAAGATATTACCTCACTCACTTTGTCTCTCTAATATCCTGGGACCAACATGGCTACAACAGCACTACATACAAGTTCTTACTTAGTTATTCTGGAAGAAGGGAATTTTTAATCTTCAAGAAAATATCTGGAGATTAGATTATTTAAAACTGTATATTCTACATTAAGGGCCTCATTCTTCAAACCTTTGCTCACGTGAGCTGGCCTTATCCCTGAGTAAATACGTCTCACAGGAGAGAGGGTTTGTAGAATTATGCCCCTCTGTTATTGCACCAATGGATAACTGCTATATGAGAGTATCAGAGGGGTAGCCGTGTTTGTTGCTTTTTACAGATCCAGACTAAGAGTCCTGTGGCACCTTATAGACTAACAGATGTATTGGAGCATAAGCTTTCATGGGCATCTGACGAAGTGGGTATTCACCCACGAAAGCTTATGCGCCAATACATCTGTTAGTCTATAAGGTGCCACAGGACTCTTTGTTGCTATATGAGAGTTAAGAGTTAAGCTGAGCATGAGAAAAGCATGCAACTAATTTTAGATATGTACGAAGAACAATATCTTATAAATAAAATGTCTAGAGACATATTTAATGAATTGATAAATTTATTAAGTGTCCCAATCTGGCCTTTAAAGGTCAAGGTAAATCTGAGGTGGTAGACTTCTCAAAGTGGTCTTAATCATCACGGTAACTATGTGACAGCACATTTGATGAAAGCTATACAAATGTAGCATTGTGCCCAAACTGCAACTGTATGCCTTCAGTACAAACAGATTTTCAGAGAGACGTTATGCCTTTGGTAACGGGCAGTACTTTAAAAGTATATCCTTAGCACAAATCCTTCTGATGAAGTATGTGCAAGCAGAGTTCTTAAAAAGAATTTATTTGAAGGAAAGAATACATGGCCCAGCAGATTTACTATTTGCTGTGCTTTCAATTCATTCTTCTAACACCTCTACACAGAGATTTCACAGCAATATACACAATTATTTGTATCAGAAAGTAAATCTATCTGAAATAAACCATAAGTATACCCCCATGCTTAATATTTGCTTGCACTGTTTTGTAAGGGATGGAGTGGTTGGCTGATAGCAAAGGTTTTTGTTTCTTTTTTTTTCTCCCTGGATGATTTATATCATTATGTGTCATTGATGCTGTAGAAACACTTCAGCAGCTAGCTGGAAGCTAGAGGGCTAGATTTGCAAAGTTAGACTCAGGCAATTGTGTGCATGCATCTGTGTGTGCCACACTTATACATGCAAACGCCCAATGTGCCTGTGCATATGGGATATTTGCACCAAATATGTTGGATGCACAACTAACTCTGAAAATCTGTTCTCCAGTCACCAGTGGATAGTTCCTAACTTGTCATACATAGTGAATTGTACATATTGCCAAACAAAATATGCATTTTCTTTGCTTATTTATTTTAAATGTAATGGAGAAGCCACTGCTGTTCTTCCAGCTTCCAGTAACATTACAGCATATAATTCATTCTCCCTAAAACCACAGACATTTTTTTGAAGGGGTGGGATGTAGAATTAATCATCTTGTGAAGCGTTTATCCTTTTATGGTATGAGGAGCCAAGCTCACCTTTGGGCTGTGTCCAAAGAAAAAAAAATCTACAGAGAAAAAATGTATTCCTGGAAAGATATTAAACTATGCCAGGCATTAACATTGATAGCATGTTGATCTAGCTTCTGTCTTTCCTACTGCACTCATAAATTACCTTTCCCTCATCAAATCTAAGCAACTCTTCTCTATTCACATTTTCATTGACTTCTCTGCACACAGTGAACAGCACCCTTTCCCTCAAACACACTCTGCTCCTCCTCCTCGTTACACAACTACTCCTTAGTCATTACTTTCACTGTTCCTCCTTTTCTCCTTTGTCTCTGTCTCCCACATTTTGCCCCCAGCAATTGTGCCCTGTTTGAACTTCTCTACTCGACTGATTTCAGTTGCTACCTTTATGCTGATAAGGCAAACCTGCATCTCCATACCTCATCTTCAGTCCTGGCTTGCGTTACTATAAGCCACTTTAATATCTCCTCCTGGGTGTCCTGCTGCTTCCTAAAATTAAATATATCAAAAACTAAACTTCTCATCTTTCCTCCTACCTTGTCTTCCTTTCCCCACTTCTCCATTATTGTTGACAACTCCATTATATTCGCAGTTACTAAAGATGACAACCTTGGAGTGATTCATTCTTTAACTCTTTCCTGTCTGTCACTTTTTATTTCCAGGTTCTCAGTAAATCCTCTTGCTTTGTCCTCTACATCTCAAATACTGCCACCCTGCTTCCCAGCTCCATTCCTAAAATAGAACTTAGGTCCCTGCCCTCACCATCTCTCACCTGGATTACTTTTAAACTGTCTACCTAGCCTCCCTGCCTCTTCAGTTCATACAATATGCTGGAACTAAAATCCTTGCAGATAACAGGCAACTCTCTACTGTGACCAGGACTTCTCTAGTCTCCTCTGTTTAGGTTCTTATATCATGATACACGAGTGCCTTCCAGGTCTCTAAGACCAGACAAAGCACGTGGGCACCAATTAGTTGGCTTTAACAGTGTCGCAGCAGGGATTGGCGAGTAGTCTTGTGACAATAGAAAATAACCTGCTAACAACCAATCCTAGGCCATGACCCAAAGTTTAAGAATCACTAACTTAGAACATTGAATTTCTCTACTGCCATGGTTGTAGGTTTAGTTTGTACTTTCCCAGGGGTTAAATACAAACTATTGTAGAAGGTATTTTGTATATAGTAGAAGGTATTTTAATTTATTTTCCCTTTATGTCAGTTAATCATCCAACATTGTGCTATAGCTTATAGGAAACGCATTCTTTGTATTCTTTAATTATTCTGTAAAATAATTTTGCTGTACATACGGGCTGTGCTTTAGCATAATACACAAAGTACTTTCTTTTTTACACTTGATAACACTGCAAAAAATGACTAGTTTCACTTCCATTGCTTGTGATTCCTGTGTTAGCCTGAGTATAGCATTACCTGCTTTTATTTTTAGAAATTTTTTAGGAAAAACAATTAAGAGAGCATGTAGAAGAATTTTCAGCCACAACAACTCCTTTTCATTCATGATTGCTTTGAACCACCATCCTCTGAAAGCAGACTCCCCTGAGTCAAGGTTTATAGTCAATCAAAAAAAAGTGGGGGGTACTTTACTTCGCCATTTTAATTGTAGGATAGGGGCCTTTAACTTTCCAGGAGGCTTTACTAAGAAAATTTCTGCTGAGCAGAACTTCCTTGAACCTAGTAATCAGAGCCACAGGATATGTGTTAATTGTCCCTGACATGCAGAATTATCTGCAGTTACCCAAGCTCATAGCACCACTGCTGACATATTATTTTTCAAAAACGAGGTTTAAAATTATGTACAAATTAAATTACCAAAAATTGACTCTCATTCAAATAATGTCATAGGACTGACTTAAACCCTGCAAAAGCAAGAAGAATCAAAGCCAAGGCTGAAACTCTGTCCTTAACTCATCCTATTGTAATTCTACCCCTGTGTATAGCAGTACAAACTGTGTTACAAGTGAGATCACCCCTTGTTTATAGATTCCTGTTGTACCAAGCCATAACTGGGTTGGTTAAACATAAAGTTTATACCTTAATTCTGAATTTCCTTGCTTCTCTGGGCTGAAATCAATAATTTCAATGTATGTACAACATCAGGGTTCTTTCCTTAGTATGAGCAGTATAAAAAAGCAAGCAAGAAAGAAAAGGACAATTTTGTTAAGTCTTGAGGAAATGTCTGAGTCAAATTGACTGGATACAGTGGTTTCAAATCAACATGTGTATATGTCTCAAAATGTACAGAGTTTTAACAATTTTAAAGGAGCTTATACAACATTTTCCTTGGAATTATTTGTCATAGTTGACAAACATTGAGTAATTCATAAATAATCAATTTAACAAATTTCTATTTATTTTCTGATTGTAACATCCCCAAAGCAAGTCACGATTTAAATGTATTCATTATTCAAAGTTATTTGTTGATAGTTTCTACAAATAATTCTTTTTCTGTAGCTTGTTTCAAGCAGGTTGTTGGAAGTATTCCCAATTCAAAAGACAAAATTTGAGCTGTTTTGATTGGACACAAATCATGTGCTAGGAATGTCTATACTGTTGGCGGCTTGTACCTACCTCTCCTAATTGGCTAAGAATTGTTCGCACCTCTTCTTTTTGTTACTCTGTCTCTATTGTTCACCCCAGATCTTGTTTCATCCTTGCATTAAATCTTGTCTTTTAGACTAAGTTCTTTAGGGCAGGGCAATCATTTTCTATACTTCTGTACAGCATCTAGCACAATGGCGTCCTGACTTGCTTCATCTATAGGTGCTACTACAGTATAAATGTTAAATAATAATGTGCTCTAAGTGGATGAGCATAACTCTGAGTCATTTTATCCTGTGCTAATTTTGACATTCAAATTCAAAGTATGCTTTCAATGCATATTCTATAACACTTACCTAAAATGTTCTGTTTCAACAAATTTTGCTGTTAGTAAATTCTTTATAAGAATATTCACTGAAAGGGTGAAATTCAACTCTACAGTAAGCATTTCCAATGTCTGTGAACCACTAAAGTCCACTGTACCAGCATTACTTTTGCACAAAATGAACAGAAGGGGAGTTAACATACTTGAAATTAATTCATTTAAAAATCTGAATGAATATTCATGGATTTTTTTGCAGTAGCAGTCCAGTTCTAATGTTAGTTATGGTGATTCCACTGCTTTCTGCTATACCAAGTTTGCTCCCTCATAGATCTGTTAATAATGGATCATTGATTTTATGGCATTTTCTTTTCCTGCCAGGCCACATTGTGGAACTGACTATGAATGGGGGACAGCTGAAAGTCAAATGAATAGACACCAGATACTGCAATGAAAATAGTGGTGTGATGGGGAAACAGGTTCAAGTTTAAAAACTAATGTTAACCATTAAAATGTTACATTTGTGATGGATTTTTATCACTAAATATTGACTTGAACTTAAAATAAAAAGGTGTTGTAATTTACAGCATTTTTGCTTTTTGGAGATAAAATCAGAGCTCAAATAGAAATGTATCTTATTTATATCAACAGCTAACAGCAGACAGTGCACTAGACAGAAACAAAAATGTAGAGATGACTTATTTCTGACCCTTTTTATACTACTCTTAGTTAAAAATAACCTCAAGAAACTAGTTAAATCCTTAATGCAGACTAGGTACTTTAAGAAAGAAAATAAATACATTTTCAGATTTAGTACCATATACAAATCTGCTGCTGCTCCATACACAGCCACTTCCTCCTAGGAGAGGATGGCTTTGTTGTCTAAGCTGCGTGATTAAAATAAATAGACCCCGTGGAACCACCGGTTTAAATCCCAGCAGGATTCACTCAGACTTCCATCTTGCCAAGGTAGGTACGGTATATATAGTTCCATGCAGCTAACTATCTATATGTCTTTCAGATGAGACCTTATAAATGTAGGTTCTGTCTGCTATGCTTGGACATTAAATACTCCATTCCACCTTCTGTAAATGTAGAGGTTTGCCATGGAGTTCTTAGCCAAAATTCTTCCTCTACTTCCCTTCCCACAGTCTTGCACCTTGTTAGTTACCACCTTCAACTCCAGAGCAGGCTGCATTTCACTGGTGCCACATATAAGTGTGTAGGGCTATTTCATCCCTTTCAATGAAAAAAAAAAACTGCTCGGGGGCAAAGTTACACATGAAACTCTGAGTTGACACTTGCAGAGCCCCCATCATGCTATCCCATTAGGTGAGAGGAGTTTTTTTGGAGGGGATATGTGACATGGTCCTCTAATTGTAAAAAGGTCATAAGATCCACCAAGGGTATGTCTACACTACTGCGGTAGTTCGACGGCTGGCAATCGAAGTTCCGGGTTCGATTTATCGCGTCTGGTGTGGACGCGATAAATCGAACCAGGAAGCGCTCGCCGTCGACTGTGGTACTCCAGCTAGACGAGAGGAGTACCACGGAGTCGACGGGGGAGCCTGCCTGCCGCGTGTGGACCGCGTCTGAACCGCGGTAAGTTCGAAGTAAGGTATGTCGAATTCAGCTACGTTATTCACGTAGCTGAATTTGCGTACCTTACTTCGACTTGGGGGGTAAGTGTAAACCAAGCCCAAGAGATCCTGTGTGTCTTGGGGCAGCCAAAGAAGATGAGTTCCTGCCTATTAGTCCCTAAGCATCTCTTTTCCCCAGCTGCATGGTCCCCTTAGGATTTCTGCTGTCATCACCTCTTTACCTGTGCCTGGGTGAAAAGGTAGTGATGGCCTGGTCTCTGTGGGAGTTAAACTCCCATAGGAAATTTCCCCATGGGGTGCTAGAGGTTAATTTCTGTAAGATGTTTGCACAGTGCCTATCACATTGGGGTCTTGGGCAGTACCGAGAATGTGGCTTTTAGGCCTTACTGCAATACTACTACTAATAATAAATACTAAAGAGAGCAGATATTTCCCAGCCATGCTTCCCTCCAGCCAGGACAACCAATCAATGCATTCACGTGGAGAAATTTCCATCAGGCTCAACGAGGGAGGGGGATTTATGCTGTGTTGGCTATCTTCTTTCCAACAGGTTTAGAATCTCTAGTACGGGATTTTTACTCCTTTTAGCCCCTCTGGGTTGCTAACCACCCCCTATTCATGCCAGTGGCTAAGGATTATACCGGGACACAGAATAAATTGTACAAAGTCCATTTACACTTTAATGACCAAACTATGGGTGCCCCAGCACAGATAATCCAGAGTGGAGAGAGGGCAAAGGGAAGCATCTCTTCCACCTCACAAGACACTATCTATGCCAGCTTGTGCCTGATGCAGGCATAGTAACTCCAGCCACCACCACTCAATCACTACCACACCCCAGAACACATCCTCTGCCTCTGAAAGCCGTAATGTAACGCAAAGTACCCATGCATCAAACCCTAACAGTTCAAATGAAGTAGTACAGCCTGATATACTTTTTCATTGCCCTTCCTGTAGGGCTCAGGTCTGCAATGCCCCTTGCTTTCAATGAGAGGGAGTTGTGCTCAGCACCTCACAAGATAAGACTCTTAGGATAAAATAAATTAAACTCCAAAAAGATGTCAAAAGGAAATGAAAAGCAAAAAAACTATGGCCAGGTCTACACTATAAACCTACATTGGTACAACTACGTCACTCTGAGGTGTGAAAAATCCACCCCCCAAGCGATGCAGTTATACTGACCTAATCCCCAGTGCAGACAGCGCTATGTCAAGGGATAGCTTCTCCCTTCGACGTAGCTACCGCCTCTCACAGAGATGGATTAACTATGCTGACGGGAGAAGCTCTCCTGTCGGTATGTTTGTGTCTTCACTGAAGCATTACAATGGTGCAGCAGCACATTTGTAAGTGTACACTTGCCCTATGTTGAAGGGTTGTCAAATGTCCACTGTAAACCTACAAAAGCAAACATATGGTTGAAACAGCACCCTTAGTTTGTTCAATTGTTCTTAACTCTCCCAACAAATATGATGGGTAACACAAATGCAAACAGTTATTGGTTTTGTATTACCTAGCCATAAAATATACATTCCCACAAGTGCATGGAGATAGGGAAGACTAGATCCCTTATTGTGGCTATAATATCACCCCTGAAGTCTGAATTTCCTGTTGTTGTTGTTGTTTTGTGGGATTAAGTCTGATCCTGAATTTACTTCAACATGTTGTTTTGTTTTTTAGTAGGATGATTGTCTGAATATGAAATATTAAATGAAACCTGATTGTTGGAGCATGAACCTTTCATCACATATTGAAGCATGAACCATTTGTCAAGTTTAACATGGTCATAGTTACACCAGCTGAGGATGTAGCACACACTCTGTGCCTGAGTGCTAGGTTTTGCCTTTGGACCTTTGATTTAACTGACAGATGTAAGAGAAGAAAAAACATTCAGACAAATACCTTTCTAGTGGTGGCACAGCTGTGGATGCTGGACAGACTACTGTTCTTTAAACAAAATGCAGGAGAGATGAGGGTCAGGGTATCTTCTCTTTTTTGAATGACAGAAGATCCTGGCTTAACTGAAGATCCTCAGTTAAGCTAGGAAACTGCTACCAGACCTTTAATAGCAAAAACAAAGATCAGTTTCTGAGATCCATGGAGTAAGAGCCTGATGGTATTATTTGGCCAAAAACCTGAAATGTTTATTATAACCCAAGCCTCAAATGTGCTTCATCAAGGTTCATGAATGCTTTGAATGAACTAGGGCTGATTTATGGTCTTGGCTGGAAACTATGAGAAACACAAAGGTTTCACCTCGTTTCCAACTCAAATCTGGTATAATTGGTGAGTGTCAGCTGAGATTTACTTATGAGATTTGGAAATTCATGCAGACTCAATATTCAAAGTGAACCAAGGGGTGCATAGTCATGCAAACCACAAAGGCTTACATACAACTTCTGTGAAACAAACACAGTCAATTTCATTCACAGGAAAAACCCATCATATACCCTCAGTCTCTCTTGCCTTCCCACATCCTGTTTCTTCTTATCCTCATTGCCTCTCTATCTCCCCTTCATCTTCTCCTCTTCCCTGAGTATCTTTCATCTCTTTCTTCTTCTTTCCCGCATATCTTCCCTACACTAACACATTCTTGTTCTTGCCACTCCCTCTCAATTTATTCCCTCTCCACATTTCTCTCTCTCTTATCCTTTCTAGTCACAGGGCTGGCTGATCTGCCCACTCTGTATGCCCCTGCCTCCTGCTGTCTCCAGTCTTTGCTGTCAAAGACTGTACAGAGCATGGCACAAACCAGAGTAGATGCCCCTGGGAACAGTACAGCAAGAAGTCGAACAACTGGTTCAGCACAATAAAACAGCGCCTTACAGAACTGAGGTGGGTCACCATTTTCAATGTTGGAGACAGTGGAACAACACACATACAATCGGTGTGTGTCTGAGCATCAGTTGTTGTTGCTTTGTTAATCATTTGCTTGTACTACTCAGACCCTAGGCCTGAGCCTCAATGGCATAAAGATCAATCACGTCTTAGTGGTAGCAAAGGACTTCTCAATCTCCACTCATGCCCCCAAAACTAGTGGCCATTACCACTTTTGTTTGAACTTACCCCCAGGTCCTTGGCTTTTTATCTTCTACAGATCTGAAAAATACAAATAGCAAGTAATCAAAAATGAAACCTGTGACTATTGTCTTCATGTCCTTTGCAATCAAATGCACAGGCCTGTGACCAACTTTGCTTCTTTATTTAGATTTATGATAGTGTACATGACTTTACGATTATACTGGTGCTATTTAATAAGCCCAACACTGAATACCTTGCAGAAGACAGTGGAATGGATTAAGAAGCAAAGTGAATGGCATTGGAGGCACAAGTGATTACTGAAAAGGTTTCCAGACATAAAGCAAAGTTATGGGACCCTGTTTCAAACGATAACTTCCACTGTCAATTAGTTCTGTTCATATGTGTCATCAAAACTCAGGCATAAGGAAACTGGAACAAAAATGTTTACATTTTACCAGTGTTTTATATATTCAATTAAACATCTTTGCTGCTATTTACATAGTTGAATGGCACTACATTTACACCCTGCAATCTCATGTTATTTTTATGTAAATATTTATTTAAAGCCAGACATAAATTCAAATTAGTTCTGAACAAGCCACTAACATAAAATAAACTTAAATTTAGTGTTGATCACAAATTATTCTAAAACTTAAGCAGCAAACTTGTTAAAATACAAAGTGAAAAGCAAACAATATTAAACCAAGCTGAGCAAACATAGGAGAAACTAGCATGCAAGCTTGCTTTAAAAAAAATAAAAAAAAAAAAGGGTTTCCCTATTTTGCTAGATTTTATCAGCTGAGGGTAAACTTAATTTAAATTCAGTGGAGATCTTAACTCAAACATGCCTAAATGGAACAGTGGGTTAGAGCACATGTGGATACCTGAATTTCTGCTTTCAGCATAAAAACTGGGAGCAGAATTTGGCCCTCAAATTTCAATTCTAGTACAATGCATAAAGGACACAGTTTTATTCTTCCATCCTGTTTTCTATCACAAACCCTCTGAAAAGCACATGCTCCCTCACCAGCCTGCCAAAAGTAAACCAAAAAAGAAAGAATGGAAAAGCACAAAATTAGCTCATAAGTCTCCTTCACTCCTGTTTGCCTGACATCCTCTTTCTCTGTGTGATTCAAAGTTGTACCTAATGTAAGTTAGACTGTAAGCTCCTCAGAGTAGTGATTAGCTCTTTAGTCCCTCTGCAGTTCTCTCCATGTCCCCTTAAAATGTTATGTATAAATATTAAATACTGACAGGCCAAATCTTTAAAGGTGTTGGGCATTCACAAATTCCCCTAAAGTCAATGGTAGCTGCAGGTGCTCAGCAACAAAAATGAAAAGCTTGAAAGTCTCACCTGGTTTTGTGCTTCCTTAACAAACTTAGAACCCAGATTGTGTTCATTTAAAGATTTGATGAGTCACAAGTGTTTTGAGCAAACCAGTGGCCCAATTTCAGTGCAACATGGCCCTGATTTTCAAATTTCCAGATTAAAAACTGTCAAAGTGGAGTTAAAGTTGAGAGTACATATTACTAATTTAGGTTAAAACTATTACAGGAGTGTTGTAATTATACAAAAACAAACCTAAGAAATTCAGATACACATTAAAAGAAATCCAGATACCTTTAGGATATGGAAGTGTACAGTTAAAGCAGCAAAACAGCTTTAACACTGTCCTGTAGGGACACTGTGAGGAGAAAAAAAATGAAACAAAAATCTAATGTGTCTTTAAAAATCAGTTTAATCTAATTTGGAACCATGAGCACTTTTACACACTGATCATATTCCTCTGGTTATTTCATGGATCACTACAGGGTGGAGTTAAAGTTGTTTGGGTGCATTAACTGCGCATTTCCATACTTTAACATGCTTGCAGTTCTTGTAAGATTCACCTTCCCTCTGACACCACATTCATCCCTGAGGGCAGCTTGATTTCCTTCCCTTTGGGAACTTTGGGAGGCAGTGGGCATGTTATACTTTCTATCCTAAGACCAATAAGTATACTCATGCTGGAAAAGAAACTAAACCACAGGTGGAATTCACCCTAGCCAGCAGGTCTGAATAACTCCTATACGTCCCTTAAGATACCCTTGACACCGTATTTTTAGAGATTAAATGGTATTAAAGTGGTGCATAGGCTTTATGTTGGGCCTCTGCACAGTGCTAATTTCACCTCCTGAGAACAGCAGGAAAGTTATGTGATTTCAGTTTGCCACCAAGATGTGCGCTGTCCCTGGTGACTCTGATATAGAAGTGTAAATTAACAACTACTGAATTAGAAGATATACAGAAATTGTCATTAAGGAAAGAGTACAAAAGGAAGAGGCCCATCACAGAGCCACAGCTACAGAAGAAGGATAATGATTGATTTTCTTACCACTCAGCAGCACCAGTGAAGCTACAAACATATATTGTTTTTACTCCTCTAGGAGTTATTTATTGGACAGAGGGAGGGCGGATAGCACTTCCTTTGAAGTCAAACATCTTGCTTGGATAAGCAGATACGTTGCATGAAATGAAAGTAATAAAAGGACAAAATGCTTTATTAAATCTTCTTTATCACAATAGTGTGTTCCAATAGCATGATCTAATTAAAGACGTATATGAACCCCTTTTCATCTGAGGATTAGTTCAGAGGCCTTCATTTATTTTGAAACAAATATACTGCTGAACAGTTTCCAAGATTTCCAATGATGTATTCTTCCCATTTTGTCCATTAGGTATTTAGCTACCTCTCCAGGGTCTGTTTTTAAGGGAATAAAAGATGACTGTGGTTTAGGAAAAAAAAGGACATGTGGTCTTTTTTATTATTTCTATGGGAAATACTCTGATGATCCATTAAATACAATAAAACTTAATCATTTTTCAGAACCTTCTCTGATATGGAAAGGTGTGTGATGAGGAGAAAGTTACTATATCAGTCCCAGTGAACAAAGGGTTAACTTTAACTTGGCTTTCCCCTCTGGTTGGATAGGTGCTCAAGGGAAGCAGCTATAAAAGCAGCTGCTTGGAAGACACAATAGGGTGAATGTCTGAGGAAAGCTGATTGTCTTTAGGAAGCCCAGGGTTCATAAAGACCAGGTAGAACCCTAAGCAAGAGAGTTTTTCTGTTTATTCTCTGCTTGTGCTAACTATTTTGCTTTTTTCTTATGAACATTAACCCTTAAGGCAAAGACCTTGCTGGGTGACTAAGCAGAAAAAACAGCTTCAGTCCATTGCCTATGCTCTCTTATCCCCCTATTGTCCACACTTGGCTTCGGTTTCTTGACATCCACCATTTGCATTGAAAAGATCTTACCTTATCCATATTTCCCTTTCTACTCCAGCAAATGGGGTTTTATTGCATTAGGAACAAATGAACTAAAAGAAGACCTAATCCTCTATAAGAACATGTTTAATATACACCTCTACCTCGATATAACGCTGTCCTCGGGAGCCAAAAAATCTTGCCGTGTTATAGGTGAAACCACGTTATATTGAACTTGCTTTGATCCACCGGAGTGCGCAGCCGCACCCCCCTGGAGCACTGCTTTACCGTGTTATATCAGAATTCGTGTTATATCGGGTGGCATTAGATTGAGGTAGCGGTGTACTAATATACTGTAAAATTGTTAATTTTCTGTTGGTTTCAGGTTTCTAACAGGTAGGATTTGTGAACTTGACAAATAACTCCAGCCTGCTTCAGAATCATTACTAAAGTTATTTGAGTAGTAGACATGAAAAAATTGTAACTCTCCAAAGGGCTGATCCTGAAATTGAACTGACCACTCCCTTTCAGGTTTTTAGCAGTTTGCAAGATCAGGTTCCAAACAAATAAACATGAATTTTGTACGGAATGACTTGATGCACTTTTGGAAACTCATCTAGGTATTGGTAAATTTTTCACTGAGCTAGAGTGATTAGCTGTGGTCATTCCCTGTCAGGAAACAAAACTATTGAACTGGTGAAATGTCATGCATTAACTTACTGCATCATTCAATTTTGCGATTGGGGTAGTTTTTTCAGTGTGGCTAATACAGTACTTTCCTATCAATTCACTTTTGTTTTGGATTGTTGCACATCGGTATTCATGTAGTCCTACTGTTTATTTCCATACAGATTAGTCTTTCAGGGGAACACTAAGGGTTCTTTAACTTGTTTTTAACCAAGGTTTAGTTACCATTCTTATATACTCACAACCGTAAATTCTTGTTGCAGTCCTTACTAGCAACCTTCAAGCTTCCCATAAGTCCTCAGTCTTTCCTTTGTAATAATGCATAAAACTATTGTAACAGAAAGAAAACTTCCGACCCACAAACATATTTGTACCTATTGATATTAAACATTCATGTTCTCTGTTCCTGTTAAACTCTCTCAGTGGATTCTTTGTGACTGTAGATTATACTCTGTCTGAAGGTACATCAGAGCTCAATTTTGGCAAACTTCAGGACCTCATGGAAGACCATCTATATTATCACACCTTTTATTGACCATTGTGGGGATGTAAAGTTCCATGAGAGGGTAAGGGTCACGATGGGACACTTGCCTGGCAATAAATCATGGCCTTATGTAAGGCCCCCTGGTGGTTATATAAGATGAGGCCTTATGTAAGGCCCCCTGGTGGTTATATAAGATGAGGCCTTATGTAAGGAACAATTGAACCAATCGGTGTGGGGCTATACATGTGATAAACACATGATTCTCCTTCTTGTCCAATCGGTAGATGTGTAATTATAGCCTAACTGTGTTATGTAATGTTAAGAAAGACTATAAAAGAAAGCTTGTAATAAACAGAGTTGGAGTCAGCTTGAGTCAGCTTGCAACCACATTGGTCGTGTGCTTTATCCGCTCCCCACAAATGGTGACCCCGACGTGATTTGGCTTGGACATCGAGGCAGCCGATTAAAGCCTAAGAAAGAAAAGGAAGGTACTGAAAATGAAAATGAGGAAACTTCCAAAAGCAATAATGCAGAGAGGAAGAAGAAGAAGAAAAAGCATGAGAGGGATAATACAGCTCGGGTGGAAATAAATGGAAATGGTAATCATAATGAAGAAGAAAAACAAACACATATAAAGAAACAAAAACGTAAACATGCAGAAGAACCTTACACCAGAACAAAAAGAATGAAATATATAAAAACATCTGCAGCCACAGAAACTGAAAAAAGTGAGGATTCAGCCATGGAAACTGAAGAAATTGGGGATGCAGATAAAGACTGTCCAAATTCTCCTATCACGTATGCAAACACAGCCGACTGAAGTGTTCGGTGAGAAAAGGCGGAGGTGGCAGCCGCAGCAGGAGGTACCGGAGGATACCGGCTCCTGGTCGTCCGAGAGAGACGTTCGTGAGCTCACAGGTGAGCGGCTGCATTCCATAAAATGGGCTCTGCTTTGTCTGCAGAGGAGGAGACGGTGCATGATTTTTTATTACGCATCGCTGAAAAAAAAAAAGGGAGAGCAGCTTCCCTCTGACGCGTTGTCCCGTTTGCTGAAATGGGGACAAAGACGCGGGGTTTTTGTTATAGCAGCAACTTCAATAGAAATTTTTAATGAAGTGTATCTTGTGACAAATTTAATGGGTGCTGACTTGAATAACATTGTAAAGTGCCAGAAGCTAACAGATGACCATATACAGTTTCATCCGATGTTTCCACCCTGCGACATGCTTCGAACAATATCCTGGGCGGCTCGGGCCCCCCGGACCCCGTAAGGCGTTGGCACGGACTTATTAGGGAAGCCCATATAGATGGGGAATTTGCGCCCGAGGCTTATCCAGTAGTGACACCGGATCTGCACTTATTGTTTGTCACAGCCTAGACACCTGATAATGCTGTACTTCCTTATTTAAGAAAAAGGGAGGAGGTGTGGGGATGTAAAGTTCCATGAGAGGATAAGGGTCACGATGGGACACTTGCCTGGCAATAAATCATGGCCTTATGTAAGGCCCCCTGGTGGTTATATAAGATGAGGCCTTATGTAAGGCCCCCTGGTGGTTATATAAGATGAGGCCTTATGTAAGGAACAATTGAACCAATCGGTGTGGGGCTATACATGTGATAAACACATGATTCTCCTTCTTGTCCAATCGGTAGATGTGTAATTATAGCCTAATTGTGTCATGTAATGTTAAGAAAGACTATAAAAGAAAGCTTGTAATAAACAGAGTTGGAGTCAGCTTGAAACCACATTGGTCGTGTGCTTTATCCGCTCCCCACAGACCATTATTAAGACTTTGTTTTAAAACAGGGAATGGGGCTTTATTATTAAGTTCTCTTGTTTAAAGATTTTTTTCTTTGTTAATTGCTATTTGTAGTGATATAAAATGCCCAGCTGTTGATGCAATTGGGGCTGTTACAAATTTTTAAATAAATACTGTAGATTAGAGGTTATATAGAAAACATGTAAAGTGGTAGTAACTTTGCCTGAAGAAAAACAGAGAAAAAGGAATAGTGAAGAAAAAGGAAGGGATAATTTTCAGGGGGGAAAATATCTGTACTTGTATTACAAAAAGGGCTTTTCAGCTTGTAATAAAATTCTAAGCCACAAATTCTTGATTCACTAATAATCCAAAAATAATGCCTATATTAAGCTAGGAAGAAAAATCATTCTAATAAAGAATTTAAAAAATCAGCATGAGCTGAAGTGGAATGGTACTCACTATATAATAATGTTTTTGATCATTTGAAAAAATTAACTCAGGCATGATGGGGTTTACAAACCCCACACTGAGCAACAAGGGGTTAAGGGATTATTTTGGGCTCAGATAGCCACACCTCACCACAGCTGCAGCTGCTGGAGGAATTAAAAGACAGGGAATTAGCTCACTTGGGGGCAGAGCTGGGGGTGAGTAGACCTGCAGATTACAGTGTCAGCAACACAGTGCAGAGGGAAGCCTAAAGCCTCTGACACAGCTGCCCAAAGGGTCTCTCTCTGAAGGGAGGGAGGACCCACCCACCCCAGAGACAATCAGAGAGGGAAGTATCCTGTGTACCTTGGACATTGGTAACTCCCTCTTACTTCTTTTGGTTTGGGTTTCCCCACCAGGGGAAAGCCTTGGACTAAGCTGACCCTGGGTGAAGGGATGAGAGGAAATGGCTCAGTGAAGGCAGCCTTGGTTGCCAGACTATTGGTAGCCCAAAAGGCCCTGAGTTGGAGCCTGGTGGAGTGGGTGGGCCCCCCTCTTGGCAGTCAGGGATTGTGGTGTGACCTCTAGGCCATGGTCCCCAGCCAGACTCCAAATGAGGACCATTACACCAGGAAATATCTTGATTGATTAATAGTCATATGAATAGCAAGTTAAATTTCGCTGGGGACTGCTACACAATAGTTGTAATGGATTTTTGTGACCATTGATGAGCAGGTTGCAATAGTACCAGTTGGTTAACAATGCCCACACTTATAGTTTGGAGCAGGTGGTTCTTATAATTTAGTTTCCCGCTTAGAAACTAAAAAACTGTTGCATGAATTCCCAAATCTGCAATTTATGCAGCTTTACCATGCTTGCAATTCTTGTAAGATTCACCTTTCCTCTGACAGCACATTCATCCCTGAGGGCAGCTTGACTTCCCTCCCTTTGGGAAGCAGTGGGCATGTTATACTTTCTATCCTAAGCACGTGGTGGGGAAGAAAAAGAGAGTCTGCTCCAGCTTTAGGAGACCGCATAATGGAAGGCATGTGAGAGGCAGCAGATTAATATTAGAAAATATGTCAAAAAGGGATGAATTTTCAGGAAGGATTCAAAGGAGTTTGCTAGGTACAGAGGAAGAAGGAGACTGATCTAGCATCATGAGCCCAAATTCTGAGGTCCTTATTCAGTCTGAGATCAGTGGAAGTTTGCCTGAACAGAACCTGAGCAAGAATCTGATGATCTGTCTGAATTAAACAGACATACTAAAATAATAATAGCAATACAGTCGGGGTACGTGGATAGTAGGTTATCACCAAAATATGACCACAGGGTATGGATAGTAGGTTATGACCAAAATTTATAAGAAACCCAAAGGTCCTTCATTAGACTATAGAATATAGTTTACATTTTCAGACCAAGTGCATTGAGTCAATGGTTAAGGGCTTGTCTATACATGAAAATTAATCCAGAATACGGTAGAGTGTGAATTTAAAGTGGATTAACTAGTTCTGATTAACTCCATGTTTGGATGCTCTTATTTCAGAATAAGAGTGCTTAATTATGAATTAGCTTAATCCATTTTGAATTAATCAAGAATAGTTAATCAGGAATAGCTATTCTGGAATAGCTATTTTTGTCTCTCCATGTAGAGAAGCCCTAAAATAGATCAAAATAGGAGCAAGAACTCCTCCATTTTGCTGGATGTCATCACAGGTCTAGTCACCTTATAACGTGTCATTGCATTGGCTTATTTTTTTTTTATATATATATATGTGATCATGGGATGCAACAAGAGGAAAAGAATGAGGACGTGAGAAGAAATGTAGCTGAAAGGAGCTCATGTCCCCCTTTCCCCATGTGGCCCAGATGTAGCCAAACAAAAGTAAACATGTGGGTGCATGCACATATAGTGTGCGGAACTTCCCTGGTACTCCACACCCCATTCCAAAAAATGCCAGTGTTTAGACAGGGTGGAGACTCTGTATTGGTATAAATACAAATTTAAAAAATGGGAGGACAAGAATAATTTGGAAAATCAATTTAAATTTCCTACATTTTAAAAGATTTTAAAGACAATTTGAAAGAGTTTTTCTGCTAAAATTTATTATGCAAATATACATCTGTCTTCCCCCAAGAGGAAGCTGATGAAGGGGGAGATTTTCTTGCTGAAGAGCAGGTGTGTTTAGAGGACTGCAGGCTAGAACACCTCTTCTTTCTTCCTTGGATGCTGATCCTGCCTGCCCATTGGTGGAAAGACTGAGAGTCCCCAAAATTTAGTCCAATGACAAGTACCAGCTTCTGCTGTCCTCACTTCAGATTGCCCTGCCTGGTAACTTTTCACCAGCCAAGGAGGAGAAGCTCTGCGATAGGAAGTCTTCTGCAAACCAGGTAGAAGGCGAAGAGGGGGATTTCTTCCTCTGCTTTTAGCAAAGGAAGGGAAGTCACACTCACCTTTACTTTCACTCCTGCATTTAGACAAGGCCCAGTCAAAAGCCCAGTGAAGCCAATGGGAGTCTTTCCTTTCACTTACATAGCCTTTGGATCAGGCCCACACTGCATACTAAAATAAGGAGGAAAACTATGATGCTTCTCATATGTGCAAATGTTTTATTTTTGTTTGTACCAATTTAATTCTATTTTTACAAAAATGCTGGTACAATTTAGGCCGTCATTTACAGGGGGGGGAAAACCTGTGGTCTATTATAAATTATGCTTTTACTCAGTATTTTT
This sequence comes from Emys orbicularis, assembly GCF_028017835.1. Lineage (NCBI taxonomy): Eukaryota > Metazoa > Chordata > Testudines > Emydidae > Emys > Emys orbicularis. The sequence goes on along the minus strand of NC_088687.1, from coordinate 75,596,171 downwards.
TTTTAAAAATCTTGAAATTAACAAATGAGTTTTTGATCCACAGAGGTTTTCTTTTAAATTGTTGTTTCCTGCATCATTTATTGCATTCTTTGATCTTGGGCTGTACATTCAAATCTCTGTCATCTTTCTTGGGCCTTTTAGATAAATGTAGCCTAATAACTACACAGTTATAACTTTTTAGTAACATAGATAACTATCATGCATTGTACAACATGCAATTTGTTATTCAGTTGTGACTAGCCACAGAGATACTATTTTTAAAACTTTATAAAAGACCACTTTCTAGCTCACAGCATTTATAGGATAACACTTGTGCTGCTGCTGCTGTGACTGTAAAGAAAACATAAAAACCAAAAAAGGCATGATTTGGATTTATATTATTGAAATAACTATAAAAGATAAAGAATACATCATCTTCTACGCCAACTAAGTAACATTGTTCTGCACGTTGGATCTGATCCTGCATTCCTTATGCTTGCAAAACCCCAGCTGATTTCAATGGGAGTTTTGTCCATATAGAGATGGGACACAGGGGCCTCAAATAATTATATTTACCACTACTAGGAAACTTTTTTCATTGTCAAATCCCTTCACAGAAAGTAACAAATTAATGCTTATAAAACCCAAGTAAGATGGATAAGTATGTATTACTATTCTGTAAAGTAATTTAAATACTAGCGTGTATTACTTTACAGATATGGAAACCAATGTAGAGAGAGTAAGACACACTGAGTGAAATCCTAGCCACACTGAAGTAATTAGAAGTTTTGCTGTTGACTTCAGTGGGGCCAGGATTTCACACAGAGAGTCAGTGTTTGAGATTTTAATGTATCAGGTTTTACTAGATAAGTGCATTTATGCAATTAATGTCTTAAGAAATCAAGAACAAAAGTGAATTACAGTTTGGAAGTTTTTCTAGTGCTAATTACATTTCTAAGTGTGAATGACCAGAACTAAAAATTCATTTTAAAATTTTCTTTTATATTAAAAAAAAAACTCAGAATATTTATGTGGAGCACAAAGAATCGCCCAGATTGTTAATCGTGTCATCGATTACAGTCCTTTGTTTTGGGCTTTGCTCAATTAATCAAGGAGGCTGTTTCAATTAGCTTCAATTAAACATAATTAAGGTCTTTCATCCCTGCATCATTAATCATTCCTATCACTATAAGGGATCTCTCTCAAAAGTATGGTGTATACAATTAGACCAATAGATCTCTCCAATAAATGCTTCCTTAAAGCAGCCTAATACGAGATACAGCAGTTCTGATTTACACTGGCCCAGATGCCAGACTTCTAAATTATTCTTTTATACTACTTATATTTTCAGATTGGTTTTCTAGGCCCTGATTCAGCAAAGACACTTATAATTAACTTTTACACACTCCAAGTAGTCCAATTGAAGTCTCAATGGGATTTTTGCCATTGACTTAAATGTGGCTTCACCCAGATTATGTAAAGTAAAGCATGTGTTAAAGTTTTTCAAGATTGGGGCCAAGAGCATCTTTCATTATATGTTGACTTTGGGGCATTAAATATTTTCATATGTTTACTAAAAAAAACCTTGCATTTCTCAATATAGGCCTTAAGGCCCAGATTTTTAAAGGTATTTAGGCATTGCTACACTAGCATCACAATGCCAAACTGATTTGGGAGCCTAACTCATTTTTAGAAGAGAAAGGCATTTAGGAGTCTAAATCCCATCAAAAATTGGCATTGTGATGCTGAGCACAATAACTAACTGCCTTTACAAATCTGGGCCTAAATTACTTGATTAATCAATGTTATCAATGTTCAAATATCTGAAGCTGTTCATTTGACATATGCCCCTCAAAAAGTATATTGTGATAGCCTGCAGTTGCTATGCCCAGAGTCTCTTGGCGATTACATAATTAAATTGTCACTTAGGTCCCCATCCTGCCACAGGATATGCACCCTATATTCTCACTGAACTGACTGATTTGGGGGAGCATAGTCTATTTTAGCATGGGTCCCACCAGTGATAACTGCTAAGATCCCTTAAATCAGAGCAGTCAGTCGTCAGAAGTCTTAGGCCACTACACACAAAAACAAATAATCCACTAACTATAGGTATTAGGGCTTTTGCATACAATGTATGACCCTATTAACCATCTAATCAGAAGTGAAAGCAAATATAAAAAGTAATTATAGTCAGGGATGAGCAAACCTCAAGAGGCTTGACGTTCAGGGTGAGTTCAGATAATTCTCCAGAGCGTCCAAAGCTTATCTTCACTTCTTGGACCTTCTTGGAATTAGAGCCTACTTCTTGTAAAGTTTCCACTCCTTCTCATAAGATTTCTGATTCTTGTGCTTCTAGTCCCAGTTGCAAAGGCCATGAGAACAGTTTTTCTTGAGTTATTTTAGCTCTTCCAGTCCAGAATCCAAAAGTGCAAAGCAACACAGAAATGAGAGAGAATGTGTTAAAGTATTTCAGAACTTCTTATTTAGGTGTGGTTCTGAACACTGGCACAGGTTCAAGGGTGGTTTCTTTTTTGCTGGAGCAATTCATGACACCTAATTATAAAGATTTCACTTTGCTATGGAAGTTTGTTTCTCTGTTCATGCCTTTTAAGTTTAAGCATAATTATTTAATTTAAAAACAATATTTAGCCATGTTGACAGTTTTCAGAAGTTGTTATGGGATAATCTGTTGCTTAGACTGCACATCTGCTGGAATCTGGGGGCAGGGTGTGGGGATAAGAATCTGCTTTACACATGCTTAATCCTCCCCATGACTAGGAAGGCAGGGAATGGCCAGAACCTTGGCTCCACTCCACCTTACTCACCAGCCATTACCGTTAAACCAGAAGGCAGGGGTTAATATAATTTTCTGCTGACATAGAAGCCACAGTTCCCTCTTTGGGTCACTCCTGGAGTGGCAAAGCAAAATGCTGCACCATCCTTTGTGAAGGTATCCTAGAAACACAAGTTAGCCTTAGGTTTGCAGTGTAGCTCCTTTTAATATTCTGCTGTCTTGAGTTATCTTTACATTAACATAAGGTGGTGTGTGTGTGTGTGTGTGTGTGTGTGTGTGTGTGTGTGTGTGTGTGTGCCTTCCATCTTTGCCAGTCTCCTGCTGCAGTATTAGCTTCTACCCATGTCATTTGGATAGCTTTCAATTCTGCTTCTATTGTGCATTTCCATGTTATCTTTGGTCTACCTCATCACCTCATGCCCTGGGGATTCCAGTCCAACACTTGTCTTCGTATTTACTCAGGTCTTTCCTTCAGGTAGGTCCTAGCCATCTCCATTTTTGTTCCATAATGTCTTGCTCTATCGGTTTCTGTTTTGTCCTCCTCCAGAGATCTTCATTGGTGATTTTTTTTCCTGACCATCTGATATTGGGAATTTGGCTAAGGCAGCTGTTTATGAAAACTTGGAGTTTAGATAGTAAGGTCTTAATAAGTGTTTAAGATAAAGCACCATATAGTAAGACCAGCTTCACAATGTTGTTAAATATACTAAGTTTAGTTTGGAGGGGAAGCTTTCTGTTTTTCCAGAGTGGCTTTAGAGTTACAAAGGCATGTCTGGCTTTTGCTACTCTCACTTTAAGGTCTTCATCTATTTCACCTGTTGTACTTACAATGCTGCCAAAATATGTGAAATATCAGACCTCTTCTATGTCAGTCCCAAAAAGTGTTATTGGTGTTTCTTTTGTATATTGATTCTCATAGTTTGTTTTATCTGTGTTCATTTTCAACCCTACTAATTGTGCATAGGCCTAAAGATCATTTATTTTGGCTTTTATGCATTTGTGGGGATAGGATAGCAAGTTGATGTCATCTGCAAAGTCAAGGTCCTCTTACTTCTGTGTAAAAGTCCATTGTATGGCCCTTGATTATTCTGCATTCCTTCTCATTAGCCAATCCACTACCAGTAAAATGACCATGGAAGACATAAGACATCCTTGTGTGATGCCTGTAGTAACCTTGAACATCCTAGTCTGTTCACTGTTATGTATTACTTAGTATGTCTTATTTTCAGGGCTTTGGAGCGGAGCCCGGAGCAGTGCAGCTGCAGGTTTTTGCCTGGAGCTGGAGCGGAGCCGGAGCACAGCTCCAAAGCCCTGCTTATTTTCATAGAAGCTTTGAATGATGTTCACAAATTTCTTAGGGATTCCATAGTGGTGTAGCAACTTGCATAAACCTGTTTTATGCACTGTATCAAAATCTTTTTGGAACTCCATAAAATTCATATAAAGCAGTGACTGCCATTCAATGGACAGTTCTATGATGATAGATAGAGTTACTATTTGATCTATACATGATTTCTCCTTCCCCAACCCTTAGTGCTAGATTCAAGGTTGCAACTTCTTTGATCTGTTTGGAATAATACATGTAAATACCTTATTTGGAATAGACAGCAATTGAATGCCCCTCCAGGTTTTACACTGAGGTCTCCTTTTTTTGGCAGCTTCATTGTGTGATCCTTTTCCCACTTGTTTTGGTATTTTACTTCTTCCCGTATGTTTTGTAAGAGGCTTATCAAAATATCTACCATTTTCTTCTTGTCTGCCTTAAGAACCTGTGTTGGAATATTATCCAGACCTGATGCCTTTCCACTTTTTAACTGATTGACTGCCCTCTCTACTTCTATTCTGCTGGAAGGTTGGGAAGTCTTTTTCTTCCTATATATTGGGCGTTGGCCACTAGCTAACCATTCAGTAGTTAAGTGGAGTACTGCTTCCACATATTTAACAAAGACATCAGAATTATTAAGTTGCATTCATTGTCTTGAACTGGTAGACTGGTATTTGTTTTTCTTCCTGACAACCGTCTAATATAATGTACCAGGTCATTTTTTGCTGCAGTGGTCTGTGCATCTGTTGCCATTTTGTCTAAGAAGTCTTGTTTGTCTTTCCTAGCAATTTTTTGGATTCTTTGTTCTTTATAGCATATTTCTCCTAGAGTCACTGTGTCTGTGTTCTTGTTCTTGATTGCAAAATCAAACTAAAATTAAATCAACTTTCTTCTATTTTCTGCCATGTATCCTTAGATAACCATTCATTGTGATGTTTCTTCCTGAATCCCAACACTTATTCACAAGTTTTTAGTAAAAGTTTCCTTTATCCATGTCCATTTGCCTTCTAGTGTTCCATCACCTTCAAGAACTTCATATCTATTGTGCTTATCAGTAGAGGGACCAAAAGCAAAGAAGAGTAAAGAGACCAAAATATATATTAAACTATTCCACCTTGGGTATGTGAGTTATGCCCACTTATTGAAGTGGCAGTAAATGAATGCTGGTTGTACAACTTTTGAGGAGGGTCTTCTGGAAAAAAAACATGATCATGTAATTAAAGACTGTATCATAACAGTGTCTGAATTAAGGTTGCATGAGAAATATTAACTCTGGCATTTCTTAATGTCCAACTGTTTGACTTTGCAACCTAAATAAGTCTCTTAATGGTTTTTATATGTAATTATTAATAGAACATATTAAAAATGACCAAATCCTTAATTTCAAGTGACAAAAATGTTGAAAATTACATTAATTTAACTCTTCTGTTCTTCTGAAGTAGATCAACATCCTTCAGAAATTCACAGCTATGTGTAGTTCTGAAATTTACACAAGTGATTTTTGCACACACTGTATTTAAAAACATACTAAGACTATTTGGACCTGCTCAGATAAGGGAAGGCTGTAGAATCAGACCTTTTGATTTGAAATACATTTATTAAAATGTTTTCAGCTCTGAATGTACTATGACCAGAGATTTTTTTTTTTCCTCAGTTGCCTGAAATGCCTTGCAACACTTAAATTGGAAATTTGCAGAAAAACTTTGGGACGCGACTTAAATTCAGAAAAATTATTATAAACTGCTTAATTGGACATAAAATGAGTGGTGATACAGTATCAGGACCCTTTGGAATGCTCAGAACAGTAATTAGTTTTAGGAATAAATCTGTAATTTAAATAAAAATTAAGAATAGTTTAATTTAGAAAATCTAGTACTGGTGGCTATAGGGTGATGGAATATAGTGGGAGATCCCATTTCTAGGGCACATAGGGGTCCATCGCGATATAATGATTCCACTTCTTATGATGCAATGGTAAAGTCCACTTCCTGTGAGGAATGACTCAGCAAAATCCCAGAGAGATACATTGAAGCCCATAGGACTACATGGGACTTTCAAACAGCAAGTAGCTCGGGGTCATCCAAAGGCCAGCTGAAAAACTCCATAGGAATACTTTTGGCCCATAGTATCTCCTCCTCCTCCCATAGACGTCTAGTACAAGTGACTAATTAGTATATAATTAACATATGTTGATCTCTGGAAGCCGATTAGCTATAATTTATTATCATAATTCAGCCAATGAGCTGCAAATCGTAATACGAAGGTGACAGCCCGCAGGCCAAACTCTGTAGGGGACAGGGACTGAAGGAGAGCGGAATGCTGTAGGACACCTGGAAGAAGGAAGACACTCGCAGAGCTGCTGCAACCACACCAGTGGAACCCTGCCAGGTAAGAAAGTGAACTATTGCCTTACAGCAGCAGAATAGCTAACTACCCAGGATCACAAGCATTGACAATGCTCGCTAGCCTCAGACAACGCTCACTAGCCACCATCGCTCACAAAGCAGCTACTACTGCAGCAGCCTCACAAGCCATAGCAACAGCTTCTGTAAGTAGCTAATGGTCTTTCCATCCTAGCCAAGCCTCAGACTAGCACCGCAACCTATGCTCACTAGCATCGTTCCCAAGCAGCTCTGGCAGCAGCAGAAACAGTAGTCCACCCAGGGTTCCAAGTCTGAGTGAGATCTGCTCCTACCCATTTAGTAACCGCCAGACCAGCGCTTACTAGATGCTTAGCTTTAAGTATTTAATATTGTTACATGTTTGATGGTTATATTGTTATAAAGTATAGATTAAGTGAATGATTCTACGTTATATGCCATAGAGTTAATTGAAATTGTTGTAGTGTTGCATTTTTATTTGCCATGCTGCTTCATTCCCTTTTTAACTGTAACCCTATTTTATCTCTCTACTCTTTTACTGGTTTCAGAGTAGCAGCTGTATTAGTCTGTAGCCGCAAAAAGAACAGGAGTACTTGTGGCACCTTAGAGACTAACAAATTTATTCTCTCTCTCTCTCTCTCTCTCTCTCTCTCTCTCTCTCTCTCTCTCTCTCTCTCTCTCTCTCTCTCTGTGTGTGTGTATGTATATGTATATGTATATGTGTATATATATAATGAAACAATGGGTGTTACCATACACACTATAAGGAGAGTGATCAGTTAAGGTGGGCTATTATCAGCAGGAGAGAAAAAGAACTGTTCGTAGTGGTAATGAAAATGGCCCATTTCCAGCAATTGACAAGGAGATGTGAGGAACTGGGGGGGTGGGGGGGGAATAAGCATGGGGAAATAGTTTTACTTTGTGTAATGGCCCATCCACTCCCAGTCTTTATTCAAGCCTAATTTAATGGTGTCCAATTTGCAAATTAATTCCAATTCAGCAGTCTCTCGTTGGAGTCTGTTTTTGAAGATTTTTTGTTGTACTATTGCGACTTTTAGGTCTGTAATCGAGTGGCCAGGGAGATTGAAGTGTTCTCCAACTGGTTTTTGAATGTTATAATTCTTGACAACTGATTTGTGTCCATTTATTCTTTTACGTAGAGACTGTCCGGTTTGGCCAATGTACATGGCAGAGGGGCATTGCTGGCACATGATGGCATATATCACATTGGTAGATGTGCAGGTGAATGAGCCTCTAATAGTGTGGCTGATGTGATTAGGTCCTATGATGGTAACCCCTGAATAGATATGTGGACAGAGTTGGCAACGGGCTTTGTTGCAAGGATAGGTTCCTGGGTTAGTGTTTTTGTTGTGTGGTATGTGGTTGCTGGTGAGTATTTGCTTCAGGTTTGGGGGCTGTCTGTAAGCAAGGACTGGCCTGTCTCCCAAGATCTGTGTGAGTGATGGACCGTCCTTCAGGATAGGTTGTAGATCCTTGATGATGCGCCGGAGAGGTTTTAGTTGGGGGCTGAAGGTGATGGCTAGTAGCATTCTGTTACTTTCTTTGTTGGGCCTGTCCTGTAGTAGGTGACTTCTGGGTACTCTTCTGGCTCTGTCCATCTGTTTCTTCACTTCAACAGGTGGGTATTGTAGTTGTAAGAATGCTTGATAGAGATCTTGTAGGTGTTTGTCTCTGTCTGAAGGGTTGGAGCAAATGCGATTGTATCGTAGAGCTTGGCTGTAGACAATGGATCGAATGGTGTGGTCTGGATGAAAGTTGGAGGCATGTAGGTAAGTATAGCGGTCAGTAGGTTTCCAGTATAGGGTGGTGTTTATGTGGCCATCGTTTATTAGTACTGTAGTGTCCAGGAAGTGGATCTCTTGTGTGGACTGGTCCAGGCTGAGGTTGATGGTGGGGTGGAAATTTTTGAAATCATGATGGAATTCCTCAAGGGCTTCTTTTCCATGGGTCCAGTTGATGAAGATGTCATCAATGTAGCGCAAGTAGAGTAGGGGCATTAGGGGACGAGAGCTGAGGAAGCGTTGTTCTAAGTCAGCCATAAAAATGTTGGCATACTGTGGGGCCATGCGGGTACCCATAGCAGTGCCGCTGACTTGAAGGTACACATTGTCCCCAAATGTGAAATAGTTATGGGTCAGGACAAAGTTCAGCCGCCAGGTTTGCCGTGACATTATCAGGGATACTGTTCCTGATGGCTTGTAGTGCATCTTTGTGTGGAATGTTGGTGTAGAGGGCTTCTACATGTTTTCAGGAAGATCACTAATGGATTGTAGTTTCCTCAGGAAGTCAGTGGTGTCTCGAAGATAGCTAGGAGTGCTGGTAGCATAGGGCCTGAGGAGGGAGTCTACATAGCCAGACAATCCTGCTGTCAGGGTGCCAATGCCTGAGATGATGGGGCGTCCAGGATTTCCAGGTTTATGGATCTTGGGTAGCAGATAGAATACCCCTGCTCGGAGTTCTAGGGGTGTGTCTGTGCGGATTTGCTCTTGTGCTTTTTCAGGGAGTTTCTTGAGTAGATGGTGTAGTTTCTTTTGGTAACCCTCAGTGGGATCAGAGAGTAATGGCTTGTAGAACATGGTGTTGGAGAGCTGCCTAGCAGCCTCTTGTTCATATTCCAACCTATTCATGATGACAACATCACCTCCTTCATCAGCCTTTTTTATTATGATGTCAGAGTTGTTTCTGAGGCTCTGGATGGCACTGTGTTCTGCACGGCTGAGGTTATGGGGCAGGTGATGCTGTTTTCTCCACAATTTCAGCCCGTGCACGTCGGCAGAAGCACTCTATGTAGAAGTCCAGTCTGTTGTTTCAACCTTCAGGAGGAGTCCACCCAGAATCCTTCTTTTTGTAGTGTTGGTAGGAAGGTTTCTGTGGGTTAGTATGTTGTTCAGAGGTGTGTTGGAAATATTCCTTGAGTCGGAGACGTCGAAAATAGGATTCTAGGTCACCACAGAGTTGTATCTTGTTCATGGGGGTGGAGGGGCAGAAGGAGAGGCCGCGAGATAGGACACATTCTTCTGCTGGGCTAAGAGTATAACTGGATAGATTAACAATATTGCTGGGTGGGTTAAAGGATCCACTGTTGTGGTCCCTTGTGGCATGTAGTAGTTTAGATAGTTTAGTGTCCTTTTTCTTTTGTAGAGAAGCAAAGTTGTTGAGATGAGTTCCTGTCTGCATCCTGTAAAACTTGCCCATACCGGTATTGCTCTGGCCTCTTCTTTTGTCATTCAGTGTTGCACGCATTCTAAAACAATATGCATTTCCTCACCTTTTGGGGGCGAAGCCAGACTTTGAGGCACCTGCTCCCCTACTTGGTGTAAACTTTGCTTGTGCCAATCAGAAACTAACACAAACAGGTTTTGGGCCCCGTCCCCTATGACAGTTCTATGATGTCATAGTTGGTACTTTATGGGCCTGCCTGCCATGTGCAGGCAGGGAGAGGAGAAAGAAAAACGAATCCTGTGTATCCTGTGTACACCCGTAACCGAGCCTGATCACCTCGAAGCCTCTCTCTCAGCTCACGTGTTTCAAACAGAGTTTCTACGTTTGCCGGTCGTTATGCGTTGGTTTGTATTTATAAGTATCAGTTATTACTAAATGCTGCATCTTTGTTTATAAATATTGTTAGTAGATATTTTAGTCATTGTGTGTTTTAAGTTTCATTAACTCTATTAGCTAATCAAACGCAGCTCCCTTACCCCTTGTAATTATCCCCAATAAAACTTTAAATTGATTAATTTTGTGTGTGTGTGTGTGTGTGTGTGTGTGTGTGCGTGCAGTTTGCATCGTGACCCATACTCTCCTTGCATCCCTTACCAATATAGTCTATTGCCACGTGCAGCCTGGTAAATAACAGGCCTGCATTTTCTTTCACCCCTGCGTGTCCGTGGCAATCCACAAAAGTGTGTGTTGTAAATGGCTTGTCTAGTTTTTCTAAAGTCCAGCCTGCTGAATTGGAATTAATTTGCAAATTGGACACCATTAAATTAGGCTTGAATAAAGACTGGGAGTGGATTGGCCATTACACAAAGTAAAACTATTTCCCCATGCTTTTCCCCCCCCTACAGTTCCTCACATCTCCTTGTCAATTGCTGGAAATGGGCCATTTTCATTACCACTACAAACGGTTCTTTTTCTCTCCTGCTGATAATAGCTCACCTTAACTGATCACTCTCCTTATAGCGTGTATGGTAACACCTATTGTTTCGTGTGTGTGTGTGTGTATGTATGTATATATATATATACATATATATACAATCTTCCTACTGTATTTTCCACTACATGCATCCATTCGTAGCCCACGAAAGCTTGTGCTCAAATAAATTTGTTAGTCTCTAAAGTGCCACAAGTACTCCTGTTCTTTTTATTCTTTTACTGTAACCACTCACTTCTAAATATTTGTTTTTGAAGAATTTACTGCTTGTTTGCCTATTCTTGATCGGAGGGCTGTATCCATGTTCTTTCAAGGTCAAGTTAGCTAGCTGCAGCTTTCCCTGGAACTCCCTTTAGGGCGGACCACAATCTTGATTACTGGATTAGAAAAGTTAGTAAAAGTGATACCAAAGCTTCTGGTAACAGTACTTAGCATAAATTGCTTTTGTTTAATTTATGCTAGTACAACTGCTTGTCAAATTATGAGTTTCTCCAAAAGGTTTAATGCAATCAAACTAGCTGAACTATTGTATCTTGCCTCTTAGATACCATTCTCCTTTCCATCTCATTTGACAGTGAATAGTCTGTATTACAGACCCATTATATAAGGACGTTTTAAGAGTATGTCAGTGTTTCTATCATTAAACCCCTAATGAACTGGTTGTAAAAATGCACTCCAGGCTGAAATTTGACCTGCTAGGTCTCTCAGCCCATGGGTGAATATTTTTATGTTTTCAAATAACATCTGCTTGGCCAATTTAAAATATTATATGAGAGTACATTCCAAAACAGGCATTTAATGAGATTTGATCATGATTTTATAATTGTATAGCACAGAAGAGCTTTGATGTGTGTAATAAAAAAAAAAAAAACTACTGATAGGCCCTACTCTACATTTTAGTGCTACTAAACTGTTACACTAATTAAATCTCAGAGTGCCCATGTTCCAGCTACTTTTAAAATAAGTATTTAACTTTGTGAACAATTTTAAGAAAAACAATTATTTAAAAGCACTGATTCTTCAGGAGCGGGTTGTTTAGAATAAAGAACATAAAATCCTCTTGGCATTTTTATACATAAATTATAAGAATGTGGTTCTGGTTAATATAGCCTAACCTTTCCTACTAAGCATTTTATTTCCCCTCCCATCTACAACCAAACTGTGGATTTAAATAACTAGATATTACTAAGGTGTTAGACAAATGTCATCTTGTATTTTCCCCTTACGGGGGAACACAAACATAATATTATTTCTCATATTTTTCTTTATGAACAAAATGTATAATACATTGCAACCCCATTCTTCTGCAGGTTTCAGAACCATCCAAAATCTTCAGGAAAACCAGAACTGTAGATGTTTGGGAGAGGAATCCGTAGGTTGCATTACTATTAAGCGATGTGACTGACCTTCATTCCATTGGGAGTTTCTGTTACCCAGAGGTTGTATAAGCGATCTCTGAATACTGTTGTATTCTGGTTATTGCTAACTGGTTGTTTTGTTTTGTCCAACACATATATAAAAGACAATGCACCCATAGGATTTCTGTGCTGGGTTTCTCACAGCTGTAAGTCAGAACATTGCATTCACAGATTTCTGATCTTCTAAGTCAGGGTTTCTCAGCAAATGGGGTGCAACTCTCAGATGGTTCACAGGAGATGCAGTGATATGCACCCTATGGGGCGGGAAATAAATTGGCATAATACTATGGGCGTTTGGACGCAGCGGGAGCCGGGTGGAGGGCAACAAAGGATTAATTCACTCATGGCCCTCGCCCTAGCAGCTGTTTCTGCTGTTATCCAGCCCTCTGGCTCTATCAGAGTGGAGCTCTGCACACCCTTGCACAGCCTTCTGCTCTGTGCCACAGGTGGCAGTGCTCTTGGAGGTTGTGGAGGTTGTGGAGCACAGCATCTTGAAGCAGCAATGCCTTGGATCTGAGTGCTATACAAGAGAGACAGGATATCAGGGGAGGGTAAAGAAAGATGTGAGAAAAGAAGCCTCAGTCCCATCCCCCCCAATAAAGCCCCGCCCCCCCCCCGCCATCAATAGCAAAATTCTCGTTGACGTCAGTGGGAGCATGAGTGAGCTCTTAGCTGACGGGGAATTTTAATTATTAAAAATCTGCATACAAGGAAAATGCATTCCAATTAGGGCTATTTAACACAGTTAAAGCCTGATTTTGACCTTACATTAGTTTAAGCCCAGAGTTAAACTAGTTTCTAACTCCTGAACTAACATATTAATATTAAATAGTTGGGGAGAAGTAATGTATATTTTATATATGATCTTACTGTAAATATTCAACATGCCAAATAACTGTGAAATGTATCACTCAAAAAATATTTTTAGCAGACTCACTTATTGCTAGATTAGAAGGTAAAGGAATTATTTACTTTTTGGACAGACTATTGAGGGAGTGTTAAAAGACTTTGGGTGAGCTTTTTCCAAAACTCGGAAGCACAAGCCTACACTTCATTCCAATAAACTGAGGAGAAACTCCCATTGACTTCAATGGGAGCAGAGTTGGGCCATTGCTGAATACTTTTGAGAAGCCCAGCCTTCAACTGCTTTTTATTTTTTTATTTTTTTTAAGAATAAAAAATATATTCTAAAAGACTTTCAAAAGATTGATTTAATTCCCAGATGCCTTGACAACTATTCTGCTGATTTAAATGAACCTGTTCAAGAGAAAACCATGCTTGCCAACGTTCTGATTCCCAGCCACTTTGTCCCTAATTCTGATCTCACTTACACCAGAGTAACCTTATTGATATCTAAGGAGTTCCATTGGTGTTTGATGTAAATTAGGCCCTTTAGATTGGTTTTCAAAAGCACCTCAGGGTGGAATTTTCAAAAGTGCCCTAGTGAGTAAGGCACCTAACTCCCATTGACTTTCAATGGGGTGAGGCACCTAACTCATTTAGGTGCTTTGAAAATTCCATTGTAATTGACTTAGGAGCTAGGCAGTGGGACTTGTGCTCCTAAATCACTTAGACATTTTTAAAATCCTACCCTTTGTGCCCAAATCTAGATCTAAATTATTTCTTTATAAAAGAATTAATTTGTTTAGGCACATTTGCTTGATTCACACTGAATTACTCTTATGGTTACTTGACAGGTATCAGGAAAAGTCACATATCTGGCATCCGGGTTCCAATTAATTAATATATTTGCCTTTCCTCCCAGTGTTGCTGATTGGTTTTTTGGGCTTAACCTTAGACAGTGACTTAGTTAAACGCTATATTGAATTTCACCATTTCCATTTGAACTACCTTTCTGGTAGTTCACTGAAGGGTTTATAGTTATCATGAGTGACCAAAGTACTTGGGTGTGTGTACTTAGGTCAGTGCATAGAACCATACACGTGGGGTGGGGGTTGAAATCTTTTAAAATAAAACAGCTGCACAAGAAATGGTCAAGGCATTGAAGGCAATATGATAGCTGCTATTAAATCCCACTCTGAGAAGCTTCCTTTAGCTTTGATGATTTTTTCATCTAAAAAGTTGCTATCAATTTTTCACTGACCTCAAGTCAACCTCACAAAATCAGTCAAACTTCTAACCTGTTCATATTTTTCCTGTGTGGTGGTGGTGTGTGTGGGGGAAATAGAAAAATACAAAACTTGAATTGCACTGCAACTAGAGATGGACAAAAACTGGGATGGTTTTGGTTTAGGAAAACCTTGTGGGTGGAGGTTTGAATTTGCAAAACCAAAACCCTGGGCTAGCTCAGGTCTGGGTCTCATTTTATCTGAACCACCAAAGTTCACAGAGGTTTGGATAAACAGTTCTGGTTTGACCTATCATCTCTAATTGTAACCAAATGTCTTTGCAAGTACAGGGTGAGGCTCAGCATAAAGGTGTTCTCAATCTTTATGGGATTTTTTCTTTTGTTTTTTAAAGAGTATAAAATGGTCCTTATATGGCCCCACCACTGTAGACTTTGAATGCCTCACAATACTGTTGGTAGGTAGGGGTACTAATAAATCTCCATTTTACAGATGGGGAATTGAGGCAGAGAGAGACTGAGGCCCAGATCCTCAAAGGTATTTAGGTGCCTAAATTACTATCTCAAGGTTACACTGGAAGTCTGTAGCAAATCTGGGAACTGAACATGAGTATCCCAAGTCTCAGCTATCAACCTCACCACTGGAACATCCTTGTTCTCTTACTGTTGATAGATATATCATTTACTAGTGAAACTTAACGCAAATATGGAGGTGAAGAGGGAGGGAGGAAAGGCAAATATATTAATTAATTGGAACCCTTATGCTATCAGGAATGCAACACAAATGCACTGGTTTCTATTTTGGTCTATTCTGTGTGGGTTCTTATACCACCCTCATCACCATAGTATCTGAGCATCTTCCAGTGGTGCATTAAGTGACCTGACTAAAATCAGTCATATATATATATATGGTTTATCCTCTCTCCAGAAGGAGAATTCTGTGTGCAGCACAGTGTTTTGTTGGTAGGGCATTTTGGAGCATTGTTTTCTGTTTTTAAATGTACACACTGCTCAATGTCTAGTTGGCAGCTGGTATCAAGCAGACTGGTCCTGGGGCCGGTTTTGTTCAACTTCTTTATTAATGATCTGGATGATGGGATGAATTGCACCCTCAGCAACTTCACAGATGACACTAAGCTGGGTGGGAGAGGTAGATACACTGGAAGATAGGGATAGGGTCCAAGTGACCTAGACAAATTGGAGGATTGGGCCAAAAGAAATCTGATGAGGCTCAGCAAGGACAAGGGCAGAGTCCTGCACTTAGGAAGGAAGAATCCCATGCACCGCTACAAGCTGGGGACTGACTGGCTAAGCAGCAGTTCTGCAGAGAAGGACCTGGGGATTACAGTGGATAAGCAGCTGGATGAGAGTCAGCAGTGTGCCCTTGTTGCCAAGAAGGCCAACGGCATAGTGGGCTGTATTAGTAGGAGCATTGCCAGCAGACTGAGGGAAGTGATTATTCCCCTCTATTTGGCACTGGTGAGGCCACACCTGGAGTATTGTGTCCAGTTTTGGTCCCCCCACTACAGAAGGGATGTGGACAAATTGAAGAGAGTCCAGCGGAGGGCAACAAAAATGATTAGGGGGCTGGGGCACATAACTGACAATGAGAGGCTGAGGGAACTGGGCTTATTTAGTCTGGAGAAGAGTGGGGGGGGGGATTTGATAGCAGCCTTCAACTACCTGAAGGGGGGTTCCAAAGAGGATGGAGCTAGGCTGTTCTCAGTGGTGGCAGACGACAGAACAAGAAGCAATGGTCTCAAGTTGCAGTGGTGGAGGTCTAGGTTGGATATTAGGAAACACTATTTCACTAGCAGAGTGGTGAAGCACTGGAATGGGTTACCTAGGGAGGTGATGGAATCTTCATCCTTAGAGGTTTTTAAGGCCCGGCTTGACAAAGCCCTGGTTGGGATGATTTAGTTGGTGTTGGTCCTGCTTTGAGCAAGGGGTTGGACTAGATGACCTCCTGAGGTCGCTTCTAACCCTAATATTCTATGATTCTATTATATGTTTATGCTAAAGAAGGCAAATTCAAGCAAGTGTGTCTTGCCCTTGGAGTGAAAAGTGGTGTCATTTGTGATCATCGTTCGCTTTTGTGGGTGTTCATTCAACACTCTCAGACCTGTCCCCAAGATAATGCTGTCTCCTTCACAGATGAGCTTTACCCTTGTAGTAGAAATTTCCATTGTGCCTGAGAAGCAGAGTTGTTGACTGCAGTATTCATCCTGGAGCTTTAGGAAATCTTTTAGCTATCCTAGACCCAGGCTATTGAGCACCTTGAAGATTAGAACACAGACCCTGAACTTTGACTCAATAGTTTATGGGAAGCCATCATAGAGAGTGGAAGGCCAGTGTGATGTGCTTGCAGTAGCCCAAGTTGCTGAGGATACATGCTGCAGCATTCTGTGCCAGTTGAAGTCCATCATGTAGTCCTGAATGGGCTACACACTACAAGAATGCCCCCACTGACATGACCTTAGACGCAGATGTATGGTCATGCTGTTCAAAGGGCTCCATTCTGAGAACAAAATGTCATACTCCATTGCAGAAAAAGTGTCAGGACTCTGATCCAGTGTCTTTCAGCTCCACTACACCTCTGGTTGGAATTTCCTAAGTGCAGAAGCCTTTGTTTAGATAGGAGAAGCCCTAGGCATTTTGCCAGCTAGGGTGAGGGGAAATATTTTTGGCATTTCCCAAAGTGGCCAAGCAAAAAAAACCAACCCCGAGCAGTATGTCATTCATTGGAAGTTGGCACCCGGAATGGGCCCTGTATATTGCCTCACTGTAGCCCAGATAGCAGGTGACAAAAGTCTGTGTATTTGTCAGCTCATCATCTGCCAGGATGTGACAGCATCTCCTTGCCAACTGATGATGGTAGAAAGCATTACTCGTGGATGCTGCTGCTAGATGGGAACTCAGTGTCAATGAGGAATCCAGGAGCACACCTAAACTACAGACTGACTGTGGATGCATATCATCAACCAAAGGAGACTGCAGCATGGCTGCAAAGTCTTCCAAGTGCTTTCCCCTGTCCACCAATATAACTTCTCTCTTGCTTGGATTCAGCTTCACTCAGCTGTTCTTCATCCAAGGGCTGATCCCATCCAAGCACTGGGCCATCTCAGTGGTAATGGTGTGGTTTTATGTGGGTGAAAGATAAGTGTGTTGCTGGGCTTTCATTTTTTTTAAAGGAGCTGCTTTAAGGATGTTTTGTTTCCTATTACATTGCCCCACTATGAATATTGTGGAATATGTGTGCCTTTGACATAGATTGCAGTGAACATACTGTAATCCAATAAGATCCACCTTTATAAGACCACCACCAGCTGGGATCAGAAAGGATGAATTTACATGGGGGTTAGACTCTGCCCTCAGACTTGCTCAGCCATCAACTTTAATGGGTATTTAACACATGTAGAGAGGGCAGAATTTGATTCACAGGAATATTTTCCATTGATTGGAGAGACAGTTTAAAAGACACTCACTGACAAGCTTCCAGTAAGCCCTGGTTAAACTTTTTTATAATTGATTTTTCATTTCAAATCTCAGAGGGAAAAAAATATTCACAGATGGTCCTGACTCTCCATTGTCTTTTGGCCCCTCTGTGCCACTAGAGGAGCATAACAGAGCTCTGATACTGGCTGATCCAGGCACTGGGCCACACCCAGGGTGCAGGGGATTCCCTAGGTGACATAGAACAGATGTAACAACATTGTCCCCATCACAGCCCCCAGCAGAGGGGCCATGATCGGAGGCCAGGAGGTATGGCCAGACTGTTTCTGTGCTCTGGCTATTCTCAGGTGCTAGAATAGTCCCTTGTGGCCATGGGCAACCAGCACAAATTAGAGCAGCTTTAAGGCTGCTTTGATTTACAGCAAGGGTCAGGCAGTCCCCAGGCCAGCCCTGCAATAGGGAAAGCACAAGGGTAAATCAAAGTTCAGCCTGAACTGTGAGTCAGGCCCATAAGAATAGAGGGGCTCTTTTACCTCTGTATTTGGCACTGGTGCAATCACTGCAGGAATACTGCCTCCAGTTCTGGTGTCCACAATTAAAAAAAGGATGTTGATCATTGGCAAGTGTTCAGAGAAGAGCCACAAAAATGATTAAAGGATTAGAAAACATGCCTAGAAAACAAGTCATAGACTCAAAGAGCTCAATCTATTATCTTAACAAAGAGAAGGTTAAAGGGGTGATCTGATTACGGTCTATACGTATCTACATGAGGAACACATATTTAATAGTGAGCTCTTCAGTTTAGCAGAGAAAGATATAGTACAAGCCAGTGGCTGAAAGTTTAAGCTAGACAAATTCAGACTAGAAATGAGGCATAAATTGTTGACAGTGAGGGTAATTAACCACTAGAACAATTTGCCAAGGGTCATGGTGGATTCTCCATCACTTACTATTTTTAAATCAAGACCGATGTTTTTCTAAGTGTAAATTTTCTAAAAGCTGTGTTCTAGTAATTATTTTTAGGAAGTTCTATGGCCTGTGTTATACAGGAGGTCTAGATGATCACAATGGTCCCTTCTGGCCTTGGAATCTATTAATGTACAAGTGTACAACTCATATAAAAACATGCACGTACTATCTATATGCATACACAGAACACTAGACCAGGTATATACAACACACCAATACTCCATATCTATTATAGTAAGGTTCTTCAACAGCTTCCCATCCTTATACCCACTATTTTTGCTGCCATTATAGAACTTCGTGTCTCTTTTCCTCCAGTATTTTCAGTGTCTGTTCTTCCTCTTCCCTTCTCTCTACCTCCAACTTCTTCAGATTCCTCTCACTTTGTTCTCTCCCTCTTTTCTACCCCTGTTCTTTCAATCTGCTTCTCCTTGTCTTTCTTACTCTTTTTTCTCTCTCCTATTTTTCCATCCTTCCTTTCTCCCTTCCTCCTAGTCTCTTTTTCCTCCTCTATACCCTGTAATCTTACTCCACCCCTCAACAAATCTTTTTTCTTCTCCTCCTGCTTCTCATTTTTACTCATGTCTAACAAATTCATTCTCTCTTCTATCCCATTTACCTCTCTACTGTTAAATTCCACCCAACACAATGCTCCACTGAACCCCAAATACATTTGCCTCCCCACCCTTACGTTTGCCACCACCCCACTGACACACTCTTCTCCACTCACAACCCCCAGTTCAATTGTCTCCTCCACTCACACACAGACCCAATGCATTTACCTCCTGCACTTGTACACAGGCCAGAGAAAGTGGACACAAGGACTTCTGTCTCTCAAGGTGCTGTCTGGAGTCAACAGCAGCTTCTTCAGTACCACCATGACCACCACAAAGAACAGAGCAGTGAGGATATTTTCTTCCTCTTCCCCTTTTAAGGTTGCACTGAGAATCTTCTCTGCCCGTCACGCCCGCAATTTCTGAAAAGCAAGAAGACAATGGCATAACAATGTGTGAGTGGACTTCCAAGCAAAACTTCAAAGTAGCTACTCAAGCCACTAATACAGTTCTCTTTCCCATCCATCACTGCCAAAATATCCATCCAGTCAATATTCCTCCTCCCCCAACAAATAATTCATTCAACATTCCAGCCACCCAATCAGTCATTTCTCTTTTAGTGTTCATCCTCACTCCCACACCTTTCAGTTGAGGCTCTTTCCTTCTCTTACTATCCTCCCAAGAAGCAAGGAGGTGAGACCACCTCGGGAGTCACATGACAAAATTAACTTTTGTACCACTGACCCATTGTAACATTTTGGAGTTCACCCAGGCCAGTAAGGGGTTCGGTCAACATCTGCTTTGTAACCCTGGGTGACTTGTGGCTATTCAGCTTTGGTTCAGAGCTCTGACTCCAACAGACTGACAGCAGCCCACAAGCCTTACTTTGGTTTTGCCCAAGTTGGTTACTCCTGGCAGGCTGATCTTAGTACCCTTCCAGACCCATATTCACCCCCAAAATAGTACTTGTGCAGAGTCCAGTCCCTCACACTGGACCTTCACAGAAAAAGTAATAGGTTTGCTGCCTCTACAGAGACAGTAAAACATTCCAACCTGTCAGTTTACTAGAAGCACATATTTTACTGAACTTAAACAGCACTGATGATTTATAATGAGAGCAAAACAAGTTTATTAACAAAAAAGCATGGATTAAGTGATACCAAGGAAAGAAATAAAAGTACAGATAGCAAATGAAAGTGAAAACACACATTTAAAAGCCTGAAACTTAGGCTATGTCTACACTATTGCGGTAAATTGACCTACACTATGCAACTCCAGCTATGTGAATAACGTAGCTGGAGTCAATGTACCTTAGGTCAAGTTACCATGGGGTCTACACCGCCAGGGGTCGACAGGAAAAAATCTCCCATCGACTTACCTTACTCTTCTCATCGGGGGTAGAGTACAGGGATCGACTGGAGAGCGATCTGCAGTCAATTTGGTGGGCCTTTACTCAGAGCGTTGATCCCTGCTGTAGTGTAGGCCTCCCTCAATCTAGCAAGGTAAAGTCTTTGTTCAAGTTGGTTTCTCTCACCCACAGTCTTCTTTCTAGCTTTTCACTGGCTGGCCTGGCCAGGCCCTGGACCCATCACAGAGACCAAATTACTTGGTTTCTTTGACTCCTTAAAGTGAAGGATAACTTAGGGGTGCACTCTCCCTCTCTTCATAGTTCAATGAACCTTTGAATTGTGTTCTTCTGAAGGGTACCCCAGATAAAATTCATTAGTTCATGCTGACTAAAAGAGCCATGAGGTCTGGAAGATAAATCCATGGTGGTTCTTCCCTCTCTAGTGGTTGTTACTATGCAAATTATCTTCTCCTGCTGCAACCTCTGCTACAAATGAATAGCCCACTGAATTTGGGCCACATCTGGTTTGAGGTATTGGCCTCTTTTCTTTTTCTGGAGGAAAAAAGTCCCATGACATGCATGATTTAAACATCTTTTAGTCACAGACTTTAAAGCACAATATTAGTGAGTATCCATAATTTCACACACAGCATTGCCACATACATTTCACAATGATATTATTGACCAGTGTGTTATTGGTTTTCAAATGATACCTCCCAAGATATATTTTGTACAAAAATCCTTGCAGTAGTGTGTAGGGTATGAATACAGGGCTGCCTAGAGTCGCACCCATGTCAGATGGCTGGTGCCAGGAAATAAAGTTTAGTCTTTTATGAGTATTCCTGTGTGTCACACCATAACTGGGTGGGTTTTTCCATCTCCCTTCCATTGGCAAAAGGGGAGGTCTTAATGAGAGCAAGCAGGGGCCATGATTAAGACATCCACTTAGACAACACCAAGCGGCCCCCTAGGGAAAGTCCATTTTGAATCAGTGCTGTTTTAATTAAAGCTCTATAGAGTGCCTGAGCTGATGCAGTAACCAGCCCTTAGGCCGCTATCACATCATATGCACAGAAGTGTCTGTCGCTCTGACTGCATGTGCATTTCTAAAGGTTTGTCTGTGTTGGGGATATTTGCACAGGTGTAGCTGCAGCAGCACAATCCCCAGTATAGTTGTGCTGCACCAGTGCAAAGCATTGCTTTGCTTACATTCCAGCAGTGCAGCACATCCACACTGGAGATTTGCACCAGTGAAGCTACATCCATGCAAAAGTCCTTAATGTAGACAGGGCCTGATATTGATCTACAGATACTGGTTTCACTCTTTGGAGGCTATCAGGTGTCCTACATATTCTGTGTGGATTAATAAACTGTATTGCTTTACTGCACAGGACTTTAGGGGGCTTCTGAATTATCTTGGATCATCTTCATTATAAATTCCTTCTACTGGAGTAGTTGTTAATCCAATACCATGCCCTTCTAACCCTTCCAGGCCAATGTGTGGATTTTTCTGACTGCTCAAAGAACTATATAAACCTTTTAACAAACTTTGTTGAGCAAATGTTTTTACACATGACTCATAGACATACCCTTAAGTCTCTTCTTCAAGGCAGCTCTTCAACTACTTGTACTTCCATCTCTGATAAGGAAGAAGTAAAGTTATCTACTTAGTGTTCTGGGAAGGTTTGAGACTATCCCTTTCAATTATGACCCCTAAAGTATTGATTCTCTTATCCCTCAATCTATTTATTGCTTACAACTTCTGTGGGCAAGATTACATCTTTATGGGGCATAACCAAACCAAACTGGAAGTACTATGATAACCCAGGAAGTTAATCTTCATACAGCAGATTCCTGATTGCATTTTAACAAGTACATGCTTTAAAGAAATCAAAACCATTTATTGTATGGTCTTTCTCAAAATCATTTTAAAGTGTATTTTAAAATAGCCTGTAGATGGCAAGTGAGGTGAAGTCTTCTATTTAACCACAGACTCAGCAGCAATGCAAGCTTTACCATGCTACCCTGCCAGGCTATTTTTGTCCTGATATGAAACAGTCCTCTCAAGGGATGAGAGGTTACTGAAGTTTCTAAACCTCTTCTCTGACTTTCCCAACAATGGTGCAAATTTATCACCCAATCCTGCACTTTTGGAAATCTTATTGGAAACTCCTGGGCATGATAGTAAGCCCTATATGGCTCTGCGTGAGAAACATTATAAATACCAAATACGTGTATCTACATGCACCTGCCTGTGAGATCTTGCAGTCACGCATAGATGCACACACTATCCTTCCCCAAATCAAGGTCTGGTAGTCAGAGGATTAGACTCCAAAGGGTTCTTTTGGTAGAGAATTACTGCCAACTCTGCAGACATGGGATGCTGTTGGAAATGTGGAAAGAAGACTGAAGTAGTGGGTCAATTTGTTTATAAAGGGGTCATGAATCTGATGATTGCATATAGAACCCCAAAACTGCTGGGGCAGCGCAGGATTTGCAGATCTGATGGTTTTCCTCTTTCACCCTAGGAGGCCACAACATAATTGGATAGGACCCCCACAAATCTAACAGGATGATCTAAGACATTTAATATACTTATATATATTATTTGAGCTGCAGACCCACATCAGAAGTAACTATAGAAGAATAGTTACTTCTAGTGTGAGATTGAACTAAATACTAGACTCCCGAAGGGTTAACAGCCAATTTGCAAGTTCGGTGTTTGTAATATTTCTGCTTGGGGGCTGAAAGAACCATTTTCCACTCCCAGCATACTCCCTTCTGTCCTTTCCATATAGTAGCAAGCAGAGGATGCATAAGGGGTGAGCAGCCCCTATGAAATCCAGTGCAACATAAGAAGTGACTAGCACTATCCTGGACTGTATATTTGGTCTCCAAATAAGTGGTTTGCAGATAGGTTACTAAAAGGGATCTCTCCGGAGCAGTTTGGCAGCCTGGTGCAAGACTGGAAACCTATCCACAAAGGAGTTTGTTCAGCCCACCGAACAGATGATAATAACTTGGTATGGATTTGAACTGGCAACCTACAAATGAAAGCACCTATTCCCTATTAACATGCTCATGAGCTATTCACTCCTACTCAACCCATTTCTTCATTTGATTCTCACTCTAAGGTCTTAAACATTCAGTTTAAGCCCATTTAATCATTCATCATATTGATTACATATTATGCATTTTTAGAGAATATTTCAGCTTAAAACAATTGTTCCACAGGAACTTAAAAGATATATCAATCTTCACCAAAACCTCTTAAAGAATGGATATATTACTGTGTGTAGGGGGAGGCATAATTTGTGTTTGAATCTAAGCTATAAATGATGATTTGTGCAGAGAACAAGTAACACAAAAATATTTAGGCAGAGAGTTCTTTAGTTCCTATAAGATTGATTCCTCAGTAGGCAACTTTCTTTGTCTATGAAGTAATTTAGAAGTACGGTATTGTAAATTACGAAGTACAGTACATAACACTCAGGCTAAGGGTGGTTTTGTTATTATGACTGCCTGAGATCTGATAAACTATTATATCAGCTTTTATAAACACTATTAAATATATCACACTATCTCAAATCCAAGAATGTTGTATAAAAGCAACTGAGCAATTCAACATCCACATTTTGTCATGAAAAGAGAAATATTCCCTTGATTAGATTCTATGAAGTATAATAATCATAACATAAACAAGATAATCTTTGGGTAAACAGCACAGGGTACATGGAGCACAGAAATGCACAAAGGCACAGAAAGAGTTGTTGGCTCTAAAATGTAAAGGAAATTTTCCATTTTTTATTTAATCTAGTTTAATAACCATTTTAATCGCAGTATTTTTAAGTTACTGAAAGAACTTTTCTAACTTTAAATTTATGAAACAACAAGGAGTCCGGTGGCACCTTAAAGACTAACAGATTTATGAGCTTTCATGGGTAAAAAACCCACTTCTTCAGATGCATGGAGTGAAAATTACAGATACAGGCATAAATATATATTGGCACATGAAGAGATGGGAGTTACCTTACAAGTGGAGAACCAATGTTGAAGGCCAATTTAGTCCAGGGCCGCCCAGAGGATTCAGGGGGCCTGGGGCAAAGAAATTTTGGGGGACCCTTCCATAAAAAAAAGTTGCAATACTATAGTAACATGTATTTGGAAATGTAAAAAATAACCAGTGAAATACATTCAAAAATTAATTTTTAATAATTTGAAAATACATGAAATACATTATTTAAAAACATTAAATGTTTTAATGGTATGTATGCATTTGCAATTACATAATGCTTCTTATGAAATATTTTTTTTTACAAATTGTTCTGAACGTTAATTATACAGCTGCAAATTTTTTCCTCGCTTTCATTTTGGTGAACTCATTAATAATGTCATCAAAACTTATGTCTTTGGCCATTTCATATTCTGTGCTCAAAGGGAGCAAATGATTCAGCTTTTCTTCCCTGGTGGCTGAACACAAACGATTTTTAATCAATGTTAGCTTACTAAATGCACGCTTTCCCGATGCTACTGACACTGGCAACACTGTTAGTAGGCGTAAACAAATACAAATCTGTGGAAACACATTTTCCAACCCTTTTTTGAAGAGAGCATTAAGAAGTGTAAGTGCAGAGGTTATATGTCCATCAACTCTTAAGTTGGAATCTTCTTTTATTTTGTAAAAGATTCTAAGTTCCTTTTAAGATCTTCTCTCTGGAGGTCTTTTGGCTATGCTGTGGCCAAAGTGTCAACAAAATTTTCTATAGAAGATTCATCCACTTTATCTGGCGGACACAAAATGGGTGAAAATAAATTTGAGACTTCAGCCATTCTTTCGCCAAGACCTCCTAGGTCTGATAGAAGCAAATCCATTGTCGGGAAGAACACCTGTACTTTGAACTGAATATCGGGAGAGTCAAACGTATAGTCTGCATCCCCTGTGTCGTCAAAGAATCGCTTGTTCTTCCGGATCCTTGAGTCACTTTTCATTTTTGGGTCAATGCCGACGCTTGAAGTGACTTGTTTGGCTTCTTCAAAAAAAATTGGCCAAGAATCTTTGATTGTTTGAATTTCCTTGACTAAGTTGCTCACGTGTTTAGCTCCCTCTTCCATTGTTAATTTGACGCTTTGTAGGACCTTGTTCTTATCATCAATACACTGAAGCACTTTAAACCATATTGTAGTAAGAAGTACAAATTCAAACGACTTAAGCCACTTAATCAAACAGTCAACATCTGCCTGGATTTCGGGAGGTAAATGAAGCTCCTCTTCAATTTTAATTAAATTTTCCAGCATGCCTGTGTGATTTTTGATTAGGGGGCGAACAGCATCAACTCTTGCACTCCACATAATTTTAGATACAGAGTGAAGAGATATATTCACAGTGGTCTGCAAAATTTTCCATCTCACAGGGCTAAGAGCAAATACTTTATAGAGTTTCTGAACATTTCCAAAATATGTTTTTACCTCTACACTGGTTTCCATAGCATGGGTGCCACAGAGGTTCAGCGTGTGAGCGCTGCATGAAGAAAAATAGGCTTGGGCATTTTCTTCCAAAATTCTTGTCTTTACTCCCTGAAATTTTCCTGACATGTTAGAGGCATTGTCATATCCCTGCCCTCTGCACCAAGATAGTTCTAAGTCACATTCTTTAAAAAACCTCTTTATCTGTTCTGCTATATCTGCGCCAGTCTTCTTTTCAAAATCTACTAGTTTAACAAATCTTTCATGCACATCCCAATTTCCGTTTTTTTTGCATCACATATCTGAGAATAAAAACTAACTGCTCTGTGTGTGAAACATCAGGTGTACCATCAACAACAATACTGAAATATCGGGCTTTTCTTACCTCTTCAAGAATAGAGTTTAAAACTTTCTCCCCACACAGTTTCAAGAACTCATTCTGACTACGCCATGACAGGTAGTGAGCCTGCATTCTTCGACCACACTCCCTGCATTGAGCTACCATCTCTAGATGTTGTTTCACCTCAGTATTGTACCAGCCCACAAGCTTCAGTGTTGACAAGAAAAGCCCACAGTCGTCATAATCAAAAGTAGAATGGCTACCACGAAATGGCAGATTATTCTTTGCTAGGAAAAGAATTACGTCAACAACGGCAGTTAATATTTTATGCCATTTTCCTCCTCCTGTTTAATACTATGCTGTAGTGCTGCATCAATGCCTCTTTTATCACTGAGTGTCTGAAATAATTCCTTCCACTTAATGTAATTGCTCAAATTAAAGCGTTTTCTTCATGACTCTTGATTTTCTCGTAAATCTTTTTCCAATTATCAGCAATTCCACCTTCGACAAATTTTGAATGATGTAATTGGTTAGTTTGTTTCACTTCTGTAGAGACTGCAGGGAAAACAAAATATTGCTGCAGCATCTTTACTCCACACCATCCAGTCTCTTTCAATACATTTGCCATTACTCAGATGTTTAGAAAAAACTGTTATCGGCAATTTCCTGCCAAAAGAATCAAGAGGAAAGTTTTCGGGCTTATGTGGTGGACCCTTCAATACGATAAGATCTCTTTTCTTTATATCTAGGTACTTCCAAGAGGCTGAGTCATTACTGCACAACTCTTCTTTGTCATTCCCATCTACAGCAGCAGGACTAGTCGACTGTACCAGTTTCTCAGTTATAGCAGTGTTACCACTGTGTTCTCCATCCAAAGAGGCAGGATTTCCTTCTCTTCCTCCGCAACAACCATAACATTGTTTTCTGAATGTGGTAATATTTTGGATTCCTCACACACAGCCTTTTCTTTTTCTCTTACAACACCACTTTCACTTCCCACCTCTGAAGAGCCTTGAATGTCAGCATCGCTCAACTCAGTCAACTGACTTGATTTGGATTGTGCCTGAAGAAATTTATGAAGAGTTATTTTTCCCTTTTCTTCTTGCGTCTGTCTAGCTTTCTTCTGCTTTCTCTTCTCAAATCCTGAAAGATACGTATGTTTCATTTTTCTAACCCCTACGATCATTGACTATGTGATGATACCTGCAAACAAATTAATTCCCTTGGTATCTTTCATTTTGTTAGGTAGTGTGACGCTGTACCCCATAATGCTTTATGGGTCAAAGAATTTTCTAGAATAGTAGTCGGAGGGGAGGGGAGGACCAATGGTAATGCAGCGCCGCAGTAGTGAGGACGCATGCTGCATGCTGCGAGCGAACGTGGGCTTTCTATATAGAGCGTATCATGCGATTAAATTAAAACGCAAAGCCACTTTTTTTTTGAGACATTAGGGCAGGCAAGGGCAAACTTTTTGGCCCAAGGGCCACATCGAGGTTCCAAAATTGTATGAAGGGCCAGGTAGGGAAGGCTGTGCCTCCCCAAACAGCCTGGCCCTGCCCCCTATCCGACCCCCACCTACTTCCTGCCCCCCGACTACCCCCCTCAGAATCCCCGACCCATCCTGCTCCTTGTCCCCTGAATGCCCCCCCAGACAACCCCCCCAACCACCACCCCTGGACCCCACCCCCCACCAACCCCCCTGCTCCCTATCCTCTGACTGCCCCGACCCCTATCCACTCCCCTGCCGAGTCCTGACAGACCCTCGGAACACCCACTGGAACCTCTGCCCATCCAACCTCCCCACCCACTCCCTGTCCCCTGACTGTCCCTGGGACTCCCTACCCCTTATCCAACCCCCCCCCGGCCCCGACCCCTTACCATGCTACTTACCCCCGCCTCCCCCCTCTCCCGGAGCCTCAGCGAGCTGCGTCCAGGAACAGCCCTGGACAGCGCTGCAGCGGCGTGGCTCCGGCAGGACCTGAGCTCTTGACGCTCGGCCCCCTGGAGCTCGCAGCCCCGCCCCCTTACTACGCGGCTCTGAGCGGGAGGAGTTCAGGTCCCGCCGGAGCCACGCCACTGCAGCGCTGTCCAGGGCCGCTCCCGGACGCGGCTCGCTGAGGTGCCGGTGGATGGGGGAAGGTGGGGGCAGGGCCGGGGGGGAGCCTCAGACATTCTCATGGGGGCCCCTGTGGGGCCCGGGGCCTGGGGCAAATTGCCCCACTTGCCGCCCCCTTACCCCCCCCCCCGGGCGGCCCTGATTTAGTCAGGGTGGATGTGGTCCACTCCCAATAATTGATGAGGAGGTGTCAATACCAAGGGAGGGGAAATTGCTTTTGTAGTGAGCCAGCCACTCCCAGTCCCTAATCAAGCCCACACTTGAATAGGGACTCAGGATTTAGACCCTGACCCTGAAAAAAACTTTTGACTTCAGTAGAACTACTCACAGTGCATAAAGTTAAGCATGTCTGCTGTATTGGAAGTCCAAGACACAGCACCCATTCACTTCAATGTTACAAAATTAGGTTTTTATTTATAATGCAAAAAGATATGGACTTTGAATCATTCTCCTGTGATATCCACCCCTTGCCATTGGCTACTCACAGAAATTACAGCTCTTCTGCCTCCAAAGGAGCAGTGTGTCCCAATGTCCTAGTTTTACTGTAAGCAACTGCTCCTATAAACCACACAGCACTTTTGAGCATTTATAATAAAACAAAAGTAGGTTTATTTAAGAAAGAATAAAGATTTGATTAGAAATGAGAGAGTGGTGGAAACAAGTGGTTAAACACAAAACAAAATGATAAAATGCAAAGCAATAGTTACTTTTCCTATATAATAAAGTATGTTTCTTCTCCTCTCCCTCCTCCCCCACCCACGTTCAGTCTGTTGCAGAGCTAGCTTGCTAACTGGCTGCACAGGAACCAGGATCCAATTTTTCATGAAAACACCTTGCACCTCAATATGTCACCCTCAGTGAAAGGATTCAAAATACCTCTCCCTTCTCCGTGCTATATTGAAGCAGTCTTATGTTTCTGTTCAGAGACAGGACATATCCATGTCTTGTGAAGTTTCTTTTTTACCTTCAAGAGGTTTCATTTGTTTGCTATTGCCTCTAATAGTTTTCTAATGAAAGACTTGGGATTGAGGAAGGCTAAACAATTGTGCCTTGCATTGCATCACCAGCTAAACAGGGCTGGGTGACAACTCTATCCTGCCTGAATGTGCCATCACTGAGACTAATTTTTACTCCAGGTCCACTAAAGAATACTTTCCATATAAATATATTATTCCTTAAATATTACCCATACATACATCTCACAATGATTATGAATTAGGGCTGTCAAGTGATTTAAAAAATTAATCACAATTAATTGCGTGATTAAAAAAATCAATTGTGATTAATCGCTTGATTAATCGAGCTGTTAAACAATAATCAAATACCGGTTATTTAAATATTTTTGGATGTTTTCTACATTTTCAAATATATTGATTTCAGTTACAACACAGAATACAAAGGGTACAGTGCTCACTTTATATTTATTTTTATTACAAATATTTGCACTGTAAAAAACAAAAGAAATAGTATTTTTCAATTCACCTAATACAAGTACTGTAGTGCAATCTCTTTATCATGGAAGTTGAACTTACAAATGTAGAATTATGTACAAAAAAACCTACATTCAAAAATAAAACAATGTAAAACTTTAGAGCCGACAAGTCCAATCAGTCCTACTTCTTGTCCAGCCAATCGCTTGTCCAGCCAAGTTTGTTTACATTTACAGAAGATAATGCTGCCTGCTTCTTGCTTACAATGTCACCTGAAAGTGAGAAAAGGTGTTTGCATGGCACTGTTGTAGCCAGCATTGCAAGATAATTACATGCCAAATGCGCTAAAGATTCATATGTCCCTTGATGCTTCAACCACCATTCCAGAGGAATGCATCCAGGCTGATGACAGGTTCTGCTCGATAATGCTCCAAAGCAGTGCGGAACGACACATGTTCATTTTCATCATCTGAGTCAGATGCCACCAGCAGAAGGTTAATTTTCTTTTTTGGTGCTTTGGGTTTTGTAGTTTCCTCATCGGAGTGTTGCTCTTTTAAGACTCCTGAAAGCATGTTCCACACCTCATCCCTCTCAGATTCTTAAATCTTGGGTCGAGTGCTTTAGAAATTTCACATTGGTACCTTCTTTGCATTTTGTCAAATCTGCAGTGAAAGTGTTCTTAAAATGAACAACATGTGCTGGGTCATCATCCGAGACTGCTATAACATAAATATATGGCAGAATGCGGGTAAAACAGAGCAGGAGACATACAATTCTCCCCAAAGAAGTTCAGTCACAAATTTAATTAACGCATTATTTTTTTAAGGAGCGTCATCAACATGGATGCATATCCTCTGGAACGATGGCAGAAGCATGAAGAGGCATATGAATCTTTAGCGCACCCGGCACATAAATATCTTGCAACGCCAGCTACAACAGTGCCATGCGAACCCCTGTTCTCACTTTCAGGTGACATTGTAATTAAGAAGTGGGCAGCATTATCTCCCATAAATGTAAACAAACTTGTTTCTCTTAGTAATTGGCTGAACAAGAAGAAGGACTGAGTGAACTTGTCGGCTCTAAAGTTTTACATTGTTTTATTTTTGAATGTAGGTTTTTTGTACATAGTTCTGCATTTGTAAGTTCAACTTTCATGATAAAGAGATTGCACTACAGTACTTGTATTAGGTGAATTGAAAAATACTATTTCTTTTGTTTATCAATTTTACAGTGCAAATATTTGTAACCAAAAATAATATAAAATGAGCACTGTACACTTTGTAGTCTGTGTTGTAATTGAAATTAATATATATGAAAATGTAGAAAAACATCCAAAATATTTAATACATTTCAACTGGTATTCTATTGTTTAACAGTGCGAGTAATCGCAATTAATTTTTTTAATCGCAATTAATATTTTTTAGTTAATCACGTAAGTTAACTGCCATTAATCAACAGCCCTATTATGAATCTTGACAAGTTACAAGCTTGCTGTAGATACTTTACATGGTACTTACTTTTTATGGATAAATATCCTGCAAGACATGTTTGGTGTAGTGAGTTTTTCAGGTCTGAAATTAGAGTTCCTTGCAAAGAACAGGGCACCCTTTGCCAAGGAGCTTCTGTGTCACAGGAACATCTAAAACCACATTTTTAAAAAAAATCTTTCAGTTGATTTTTAACTATTGAAACATTTCCATTCATATTAGGCTTTTGTAAGAACTTTTTATTCCTCAAAACCTAATTTGAAGTCTAAACTTCCTGAGAATGTTTAGTTCACATTTGATCTTGTCTACACTAGCCTTTTGTTGTAATTACTTAAAACTTTCCACCATTGCTACCACAAATGGCAGCTCCATTGGCAACAACAGCAGTGGGAGCTCTAGTATATGCAAGCCACGAGTGGCTACCTGTGTTTTAACCACCATAGCATCCAGACCACTGATCAAGGTTGTAAGACACAGGGATTGAAATGCAGGCAGCCAGTCTACACTCATGTTGCCACCATTGTTACCACCAGTGGAGCTGCACAGGTGCTATGGTAGTAGTGGGAAACGTTAAGGGAAAAAAAGCCTAATGTAGACACAGCCATTCAGTTTTTGTGTTGTCTTCTTTGTGACATTTTGGATAAAATGGTAAATGCCTGCCCAACATGCAGTCTTTGATATTCACACAGCAGCGCATAATGGGAAGCCTATTACCTACAAAGGTATTAGAAAAGTGCTCCCAGCTGAAAGAGCTTATCCAATTGTTGTTTGAACAACTAAAACATTAAGGGCATCATTGTTTTATTTGCTACTGTTTAAAACAATTTAATGACTGAGTCAACATTTGTTTCATGAGAAGCTGAGTTGTTTGGGGCTAGGTGGGGGGAGAAATATTTATATCCAGACAACCTGCATTCCTGAAAGCGCATGTTTTTAATTTTAATAACATCAGCCTATAGAACTGAATATCTAAAATATAAAGATAGCTGTGTGCATTTTACTGTTTGGGAATGTCACTCCATCTTTGTGAATTTTCAGGGTAATAAAGAGAAATTGTGGAGCTTTGAGTAGAAAGTTGCTGTGGTTGACAGCATTACTGAGCATAGCATTATAGTAAAAAAAATCTTTAAACATCATTTAGACATACCCTTGAATTTAGAAAAAATCATTTTCTGCCTTTTAGGTATAAGTTATGCCTATTGTACACTGTACTCTTATAGACCCACATTTTTAAAAGTGCATATACAAAAATGCCTCATTCACATGTGCCTATATTTTCACACATATGCAACCCAGTTTTGGTTATGCACATTGGGCACAACACAGGCATGTCCACTTTCCAAAAGTCAGTCCATATCTTTTCGCATTATAAATAAAAACCTAATTTTGTAACACTGAAGTGAATGAGTGCTGTGTCTTGGACTTCCAATACAGCAGACATGCTTAACTTTGTGCACTGTGAGTAGTTCTACTGAAGTCAAAAGCTTTTTTCAGGTCAGGGTCTAAATCCTAAAACCCTAATTCAGGTGAGTAATCACTGCTCAGATAAGCAATCCCATTGACTTCTTTAATGAGACTACTTGCAGGAAGAAGAACTACACCTGTGAGTAACAGTTTGCAGGATTGGACTCAAAAACTAAAATATACATTTGTGTAGGTGTGATTATATGTGATTAGGATCAGCCATTATATACTGTAGCTAACACAGTGAGTCAGTTTGAAAGTGTTCTTAAGAAATGTAGGGCTATGTGATAATTTGCATATTCTATGCAAATAAACACACTTGGAAATAATGTTCCATCTTTCATGTAATAATATGTGGGAATAGTCCTTTGATAAAGAAACATATTTTTAAAGATTACACCTCACTCCATAAACTAATACTGCTTTTTTGCTTTTCTAAACTGCCAGTTACAAAACTCAATGGTCAGAGATAGTACTGAAGGTGTGGGTGTGAGTGTGTGCCTGTGTGTGCTATATCAGTGTTTTTCAACCACTGTTCCGCGGCACACTAGTGTGCCGCGAGATGTTGCCTGGTGTGCCGTGGGAAAAAAATATTAAACCATGCTTGAATGTCGGAACTGGTTACTAAAATTTTTGAATCCCACCACTGATGTTAAGGACTATAAATAGCTCCGGTGTCACTGTTACACTAACAGGAGGAGGACAGGAGGAGACATCGCAGTAGATCGCCGATGAGCAGAAGAGCGCCAATGGATCTGGATTTGGAGGAAACATGAGCAGAAGAGCGCTGACTGATGGATCTGGATGGAGACATGCGCAGAAGAGTGCTGAGTGTGACGGACAGCGGCTATCTGGAGGAGACAAGCGCAGTAAGTACTGAGTGACAGTGAGATACTGCAGTGATGGACAAGTTTTTGAAAAGGAAAGAACTGGACTCTGAACAAAATTTGGAGCCAGATGAGAGCCCAAGTATGAGTGGGGATCAAAAGAAAGCAAAGATGGTTAGCTCAAGCAAATTCTCTGGCACAAGGCAATATAGCGAAAGCTATATTTCATTTGGATTTACTTTCACCGGAGATGCAAACAAACCAACTCCACTGTGCGTGGTGTGTGGTGAAAAGCTAGCTAACAGTGCTATGGTCCCAAGCAAACTTAAACGCCATCTCCAAACGAAACACCCTTCGCTTCAAAACAAGAATGCGGACTATTTTGTTCGCCTGCGTGAAAACACGGAGAAACAGGCAACTTTCATGAGAAAAACCACAAAGGTAAATGAAAGAGCTCTTAAAGCTAGCTATCAAGTTGCTGAACTTATAGCCAAGTCAAAAAAGTCGCACACTGTGGCAGAGACATTAATACTTCCCGCCTGCAAAGCTATTGTAGAGGAGATGCTCGGACCTGAAGCAGCTAAGGAAATAGCCAAAGTCCCTCTCTCAGACAACACAATTTCCAGACGTATTAATGACATGTCTGCAGACATCGAAAGTGTGGTTTTGGAAAAGATCCGTATCAGTGAGAAATTTGCATTGCAACTTGACGAGTCTACTGATATCAGTGGACATGCTCAACTCTTGGCCAATGTGCGTTTTGTTGATGGTGATGCAATTAGAGAAAACTTCTTTTTTTGCAAGGCATTGCCAGAAAAAACAACAGGAGAAGAAATTTTTCGGGTCACATCAGAATACCTTGAACAAGGAGGACTTAAGTGGGAAAACTGCACAAGTGTCTGCACCGATGGAGCTGCAGCCATGGTCGGGCGCATCAAAGGCTTTGTAAGCAGAGTGAAGGAAAGAAATCCAGATGTGATTGTTACGCATTGTTTTTTACACCGTGAGGCCCTCGTAGCCAAGACTTTACCAGCAGACCTAGTTCATGTGTTGGATGATGTTGTGCGCATGGTAAACTTTGTAAAGTCACGACCCGTGAAAAGTCGCATATTTGCAGCTTTGTGTGAGGAGATGGGAGCGAAGCATAAAACCTTGCTGTTTCATACGGAGGTCCGGTGGTTGTCGCGTGGCAAGGTCTTGGTTCGTGTGTATGAGCTGCGGGAGGAACTTAAAGTATTTCTGACAAATGAGAGGTCAGATTACGCAAAGCTGCTTGCAAGTGATGAGTGGTGTGCAAGGCTGGCATACCTGGCAGATATATTTCATCATCTGAATGAACTGAACACACGAATGCAAGGCCGAAATGAAAACCTGCTTACAAGTACAGATAAAATAAATGGATTCCGTTCAAAGGTGCAACTCTGGCATCAACACGTGGAAAGTGGCAATCTTGAAATGTTCACACTCACCAAGCAATGGCAAGGTGTTCACACTGCTGCACTGTGTGAGATAATAGTTAAACATTTAAAAACTCTCGAGGAGAAGTTGTCATTTTATTTCTCTTCAGTCTCCACTGAATGCCTTGACTGGGTTAGGGACCCTTATAGCTCAGCATCAGTTGGTGGAAAGGACATGACTTTACAGGAGCAGGAGGAACTAACTGAACTGAGACAAAATCGTGGTTTCAAGCTAAGATTTGCTGATCTACCTTTGGACAGTTTTTGGTTGGATACTGCCAAGGAGTTCCCCCTCTGGCAAACAAAGCTATTTTGACATTGCTCCCATTTTCCACTCCATATCTGTGTGAGATGAGCTTTTCAAGCATGATTGCTATAAAAACTAAATACAGAGAGAGACTGAGAGCTGTTGACGAAGAGCTACGTGTGTGTCTTTCTTCGATTCCAGCCAGAATATCAGCTTTGTGTTCAGCCAAACAGGCCCAGGTTGCGCACTGAATAAAGTATTTTATAATTTTTCATATTTCTGTTTACTTACTATTTCATAATAAAGTAATTATAAAATACTTTCTTTGTGTTTATTTGATTCCTATTCAAGAGAATTACTTTATATATAGTCAATATAGGCACAGAGTTAAATTTTTTAACATTTTCTAATGGTGGTGTGCCTCGTGATTTTTTTCATGAAACAAGTGTGCCTTTGCCCAAAAAAAGGTTGAAAAACACTGTGCTATATACATGGTGTGTTGAGAAAAGTATTAGATTCTAGGGGAAATAATCATTTCCCAGGTCTGCAGTATTAAACCAGGTGACAAACTATACACCCCACCCTGCATTCCTTGCTCTCCTGTTCACTTAAATTGGTGGCCTGGGTGTTCAAGGAATGCAGGATTCTGCATTATGACAGTAAACAGGAACCAGAATAAGGCACGGAAAGCAGGATTAATCAAAATCTCCCTAGTGCATTGAAGCTAACATGCTATGCTAGTAGTGAATGAAACAGCTTTATGAAATATTAAGGTTGTTTTATAGTAGGACAAGATTCTGAGTATGTAAATTCTTTGAAGACACTATGTACTTAATACTTTTATTAAGTGGTTTAACAATCTCAAACATTAGTGATTCTGGTGCAAAAAAGAGAGGAGACAATTCAGTATGTCCATTTTAGTTTAGATTATAGAATTATTCCAGAATTATAATTCCATATAGATGTGTAAACTTTTAAAAGATGCTTCATATGAGACAAATGACACTGTAACTAATCTCAGAATGTGTACCCACAGTACTCATATGTGCACTATATACTGATAGGAAACAACCCTGCTCCCATGGTTGTCAATGAGAGTTTTGTCACTGAATTCAATGGGAGCCAAATCAGGGCCATATAAATCAAGAAAGTGTGTGTGTGTGTGATATTCATACTTTCTTATATAAATAACTTCAATGTACCTGCAAAATAGCTGAATCATAAAATTGTTGAATTACTGTGTTTTTCTGCTAAAGAGAGAATCCATAAAAAGAGATTTATGGTCATAGTTCCCTTTTGTGTTGTATTATTTGCCTTTATCATAAAAGTTCTCTCAGTTCACAGCAAAGTAAATATAACAGCTTTGTTAATAGTGCACAGCCTGCCTTTTCTCTGTTAAATGCAAGGCTTAGGACATAATTTGAGTTAACTACTGTTTTTGTTGATATTAGCTAGTTGATTGTTGCCCCTGACTGCAGACATCGACCTTACTCCAGGCCTGATTTATGCAGAGGGATTGCTAGGCAGGAATTAAAGTGGGCCAGGGCTAGCCTACAAGTCTATAGGAATCCATTCAAGCAGCTTTAAGTTTTATTCTCCCTGCAGCAGATTTAAAGCAGCTTTGTACAACAGTCAAACAAGAATAAGCGCTGTGGAAAATATAACAAATCATAGTAGCAGTTTAACAGAGAGACAGAGAGATTCATTCCAGTAAAGCAAAGACTAACTAACCACTTACAAATACCTGCAAGGGCACAGCTTGCGAGTATGTGAACTGCAACAAAAATGCTGTAGGAGCAGAGAGCGTGGCTTGGAAAAATCACAAGTCTAGCTAGCAAGCCAGTAACTGCGGTGAATGGCCCGAAGGCTGCATTTGGGAAGGGTTTGGGGGGTTTTCTTTTTTGTTTGTTTTTTTTCCCTGAGATCACTTGTTTAGTAGCACAACAGGCTGGTTCATCCCACACTTTACAGGGTGAAAAAGAGCGGGCGGGGGGAGTTTGCCCCAGTGAGGCAAGAAGGTAGCCACAAGCCATCCAGTAATTACAAAGCAAACAAGGGTGAAATATTGGATTGGTCTCACTCCTGACAAGATCTACGCTTTTTGCCGCCAATTTGTTTGTGGAGCTATATTTAAAGGCGCTTGATTGAGGAAATGTTGAAAATAGCAGTTAGGGTTTCCCTAATGAGACCTCTAGAGGAAAGCGGTGGCATTCAGGGGGCTCCGGGAGAATGAAGGAGGCGGAGGGGCAGCAGTTAACCCTTCCCGGACCTATAGGAGCTTATCACACGCTTGCAAGACCAAAAGGAGGGGGAAAGTGGGGGGGATTCACCCTGTGACGGTTACATTTGCAAAGAAGAGGATTTCCTTCTATGGCA
Source organism: Emys orbicularis (assembly GCF_028017835.1). Lineage (NCBI taxonomy): Eukaryota > Metazoa > Chordata > Testudines > Emydidae > Emys > Emys orbicularis. The sequence goes on along the minus strand of NC_088687.1, from coordinate 75,558,484 downwards.
GTCACCAGAGCAATACAGATGCTGATTACTGCCGTGAAGGAAGCAAAGTCCTTTGCTGCAAGGATATGCATGTACAGTATAACACCCCCCTCCTCCCCATCTAGATCTTTAAAGGGACTGCATTCAAATCTGAAGCGAACGTGCGCAGGAAAGAAGCCTCTCCCTCTCAGAACTGACCGCGAATTGGGGGGATTTGACACCGTCGCTCAGCTATGCAGCTTGATTGAGATGCTGGGAGACAAAGGCCGGGTTCTGCGGAAGATAAATGGAGGGGGAACATCAGCGCCTCAGATCAAACGCGCAGCGTCTCAGAGCCCTGGGAACGCAGAGTCACCCAGAGATAGTATTTAAAACAACTATCTCGCCCACTTCAGGCCACGAGGGCTGATCGAGGGGTTAAAAGAATCTGTAAATCATCCCCATGAGCCCCATCCCCTATTCAAATAGCATTAAGCGCCTAGGTAGAACTACCTGAGCTAGCAGGGCCGGACTTGGTCCTTAGCGTGTGTGCGGGGGGGCTTGTGTCCTCTGGCGAGTCATACTAGGGGTACAGTAACAGTGAGGTATTCTGCACATTGGGAATCACCCCTCCCAGAGATGGCGTTTTGGTGCATTCCCTTGCCCATGTAATTCGAGTGACTTGAGCTGTTTTTATTCAAACTATAATTCCTTTAATTTCTCGTTCAAAACTCAGCCTTCCACTCAAATATCACCCCAGAAGCACAACGGTAACCCAATGGCATGCTACTATAACAGTGCTTTTTCACAACCACCAATGTCTAAATTCTGCTCTGCTCCCTGAGTGCCCACTGAGTTACCAAGGGGCAAGTTAGTTATTGAGTGTGCATGCCTGGCAGACCACTCCATGTTGGGTGGGATTAAGTCTGTATGATACTTTCTGATGAGAGGCACTGGCCCTTGAAATGCAATATTTGACAGTATATTTGAGGAGGAGGATCACCAGCCACTTTCCATGCTTCGGGAATTTAAATATACATGTGTATGTACCCAGAGAGACAGAAAATCAGATTATAGTGTACAGGATTTCTCAATACATTGCCATTTGATTTACTCTATCGGATAATAACACTGCTAAGCATGAATATTTTAGCTGAACTTTTTACATGTGGATGAAAATGTGTTCTAGAAATGCCTAAAAAGATTGTGAATGTAATGAACACATAAGATTTATAATACCTGAGGCCTTGTGAGTTTCCTTTCAGTGTATTAGTTGCTCAATTTTTCTTCCTGTGTAAAGTCTCCTAAAGGGTGCAAAAGCTCTACTTACATGCTCAATTATCGCCTTCTGAATCCTATGGCTATTAAATACAAATAAGATGTTTGGAAAAAACTTATGTTGATAATATTGTGTCAATTGCTAATGTTTGAATAACAGTGTGGAATTCAGTCCTGTTTCAGAATTCTTGTCTTCTGTAAATGCAAACACTTGAATGATGCTACTTTCACTGTTTTTTAAAATAATCTGTTAATCAACTTTAATTCAGTAATATTTAAATCGTTTTCTAAATATACTTCAGACAGTTTATAAGACATATGTGTCTTTCTATAGCTATACTTATGTGTATATCTATATTTATATAAATATGTGAAGTAAAGTTGTTTATTATATACATATAATACATACAGAGTATTTGTGACGGAAAATATTCACCTGGACGCAGATCAAAAGAATATTCTTAAAGTATCTAGTAAAATGGTTCTTTACCTCCTGCTGGTAAAAAAAGAAAAACTATGTTAAGATCTTTAGTTACATAAAATATTGATTTTTATTATCACGTTAACACAATGCTATATCCATGAAGTCGTTTCATTTTTTTTTCTATAGATTTTTACAAGTAAATTACATTTTGGTCTTTATTTCTCAATTTGTTCAGTTTCCTTCGCTTTAATAAAATAAGTGTAAAAAATAAAAAGCTTTTGCTGGTCAAAGTGAGTCAAAGAAACATTTTTCGAATCACATATCGGTTGTATAATCTATAACAATAAATTACACTACTGGTGCGCATTTCCAGTAAGTCTCCTGCCTTCTGTGTTTATGTTATGACATTTCTGTTAGTAATTATTTTTATTTTAATTTTGTGTCATTTCTAACATAAGCCAGAACTTTTTCTCTTCAAGTTTTGTACACAATGCTCTCTTTTTGATAAGATGTTCTTTCCTATCCTCTTTTAGATTTTCTTCTCAAATGTTTATAGTGCTCTATCAAAAGTTTTCCAATATTTCTCCCTTGTCCCTGTCTTACTTTATTTGTTTGTGTGAAATTTAGTTTGAAAGGAGATCAGAGAGAGCAGGAGGGGTTTGTAATAAGAGAATGACCAAGTGACCTAAAGGCTGATTATGTGTCATTAACTGGAGACTTGGTGTATCCAAATTACCAAAAAGGACGTCACTCAACTAGATCAATTACATGTAGATACATATATAGGAATTGTGGTGGTTGCAGCTAAACACACTGATGCTTCTGAACAAGTGTGTTACACAACATTTGCTGTAGGCAGCTGCTTTCAACCACAAGTCTTTGTATTTGAATAATTAGTGGGCAAGTCATAGCACAATATGTTACAGCAGGTAGATGAACCGAGTGGCACAGAAAGTACGACATTAACATTTTGGCAGTTTGGGCAAAATTACAGTTAATTGTCGAAGCTGCAGTGGGATATTTTTAGGTCAAGTAGGGTTGCTTTTTATCTCTGAACACTGCTTAAAACCAAACCTAAATTGAGGGTCTCCTTTAATATTGACAATAAAAGTGCTTATTTTTTGTTAGCATTCAACCAAAGTAATGCCAAGCTAATCTTTGTTTCCCGCAAGCACGTAAACCTAATGTTATCAGGAAAATATTTATTGATCAAAATACAATTCCTTTGCCCAAACAATCCTATCAGAACTGATTTTAAAAGCAGCTTCAAAACACAGTTCCCCCAGGAATGCAAACATTAAACGAGGGGAAACTATGTGAACACCACAAACTCAATAAGAAATATTGTCTGTTCAATAGAGTATTTTATGAAGGCTTTATTATTCTTCTGGGGATCACTGGGTTTCTTACATTCTTTTAAGTGGCATCAATACAACTCTGTATCCTTCGTCCCAAATAGAAGCAATCTTTGAATAATTACTCACACATGCAGGGGTAAAATTGGTGTGTTTGTGGGTTTACTGCACATCATTTAAACTTACAAAGTGAACGCTATCTTGTTGGGGTTTATATACGCGTATGTATAAAATACACACTTAATGGCACAGATTATCATGCCTTAAATATTTGCACCCTTCAGTATTGATAATAGTAACGAACACCAGGGTTCCTATACGTCCATCCACAGCAATTAAAGCAGACTTGCAGGGCCAAATTCTGCCCTTTGCTAGACCCGTTGAAATCAATGATGTGGCTGCATGAGTGTAACTGAGTGCAACTAAAGTGGCAAGAGTTATTTTCATTAACGCGAATTGACAGGTTTGACTTCAAATGATATTTCTCCAGCGTCCCTTCAAAACTCCATATTATTGCAGGGTTTCTATGTTGAGTTTAGTTTATGGACTTCTAACTGGAGGTTTAGTAGTATGTAGATTGCCATCCATAGGGCACTTGGTACTTAGACACTTCAAAATACATTTGAGAATTATCTCTCTTTCTAATATATTTGGTCTCAGGTCAATGACATTATGCACTCTATAAATTTGAACACATCTAAACTTTTCAAACAATTCACGGGGAGACAGTGCTTGCTGTGAGGTAGTTAGGGCACAAACAAGGATAAGGGGAACCCTGGCTCCTCCCATGAGGTGAAGGGGTCAAACCAGAGTTGGCTTGTAAAGGCCTCCGTTTTTAACCACCCACAAAAAAGCTCCATCTTTCTGCTCCTCTGCTCCGAGCCAGGTACTGTAGTTAGAAGAAGCTGGGGGTACCTGATCTAAACATTTCCAGCCACGGGCCAGATTTTAATTCCGCATTCAAAAAGCCAAGATTCTGTGTTCCATAATATTTTGGAGGGATAAGGTAAAGGAGAACTTAAACACTAAAATTGTGTATTTTGTTTAGATTACTTAGAAACTAATTAGGAACAACGTGTATTACTATCTTCTAAGCAAGATCATTCTAAAATCAGAATAGAAAAATTCATAAGCTTATTCATGAAAGATGCTAGAGATACCTCTTGGGCCCGATCCTGCAAATCCTTACTTACATGAGCTGTTGTTACTCAAGACAATTGTCCCATTGAGTAAGGGTAACTATTTCCTTGAGTAAAAATTACCCGTGCTAGTAAGGCTTTTCAGAATAGGGTTATCCAGCCAATGTACACCATGGATTATTATTTTTTAAGTTATTAAACTAATGTTGAGAATTGGACAATGCTGGATGAATTTGGTTCTTTAGGGAAGACATTTGTATGCGAAATTCTTTAATTTACCAGGTATTATACTATATTTCAGTTTTCAAAGCTATAGATTCCATTGATTCTTTGCTTTATATTTTAATCTACTCTCCCCCCCCCCCCCCCCAGGAGCTTTTGTGTGTTTGATGGTTTGTTAAATTCACCTCTCTATTTTAAAAATAATGTAAAATAGGGTTTAGAAAAGGACAACACTTATTAGGAGGTCATTCTCCTAAAACATAAAACATGCGGTTCTATTGCTCTGGCCTGTTTAATTTCATTAAACCCTTATGGCCTGTTTACTTTTATTTATCTTGGGTAAACAGAAGAAAATAAATATATGAAAAGATCAGTATTTTTCACAAAACCATGAGCTATCTACTCTTTTTTAAATATTTAGTTTAATTCTGACTGCTTTCAAAAATAGCACACACGACCAAGCTGAAAAATGTTTTTCCAACCGCTATCATGCACTTTGAATCTTTTCGCGGGGAGGGGGGGGAAGACAAGTAAGATGCAAAATAAATGTTTGAGCTGCTCTCTGGCTGTTTGGGAGAAGAAAGGGGGAACGTATAGCGTGTGTGCACATATGATGAACTACAATGACAACCACTGGGACCGAAAAACAATTGTGATGCTTTGCTTCTTTGGGCTGTGTCTTGTAAAGCAGATAGCTATACACTTCATATTGCACTCAGGGAAGGTGAAGACGCTGCTGCTGAATTGCGCCCTCCGTAGGATTCCTCTGCTGGCACAGATCATCCGCTGAGCTTTACATGACAAAATGCCATGTACTCAGTTCCAGTATATTATTAAGAGACTTTTCTCGTCTCTTGCTCTTCTTGCTCATCCGGTTCGAAGAGACTTAACCGGTGGATGCAGAAGCCTAACTTATTGCATTATTCCTGAAATACAATAAGAGACGGAAAGCATGTGAAAAGTCAAAGCCATGCTCAGCTTTGTATGCACCAAGATATTTTACTTACAGTGAGCTAGTACATATCCGTCTGTTTATAATTTAGATAAAGATGCCCGCCTGACTTGCGACCATTTTAGCAGTTAAATCAGTGACACATCAGGAAAGACGAATTTTAAAAACAAAGTCTTACTTTTTAAAAAAACAATGCAGTGTATCACTTATGTTTATGATAGGAAACGTACTGAGCTAAGAAATCTTTTTTTAAAATCAATTTTAGCTGCAGACATTTCATATGCGCTGGTCAGAAAGAAAAAGAATATTGCAAATCAAACTATTATAGGTGGGTTTGCATAAGTACTTACATTTGAGAACACACATGCTGCATTTGCTCTCAAACAGACTTTATAACTTGTATATAAAGAAGTACTGGAAATTTGTATTTAAAATCCAGTTCCGCGCTTAACTTTAGCAAGTCTTTTATATAGAAATAATGAAGGAACAATGATGTTAGCTTTGTGGACTGATTTTCAGATCAGTATCTCGAGTATATTTTATTACTTTTTCTCTGCCTCGTGTTTTCCGTTTCTTTCATCACTTGAGATGTTATCGGGACAATAGTAGCGGTTCACCAGAAACTTTCACAATTACAACGCATCCAGAATTATATTGAAAAGCTCCTAGGGCATTGCAATTAAGCACAATTTAACGGGGGGGGGGGGAGAGAGAGAGAGATTTAGAAACAAATATACCCATTTGTTCTCTGCAGGGCTCTATCCTCCTTATAAACCAAAAATATTTAACCCAAAAGTAGCAAAACGTTAAAGAAAATCACTAGACTGGATCACTGCAACATTCAAACAGTATTTTTAATCTATCTGCTTCGACATTGGCATGTTATACACAGTCATTTTTCACGTGTAAAATGCCAGTATTGTACATACATTATTTCCTTCAAATACTGAAAATTTGAGCCCACCATTTTCAGTATCCTGCCTTTAAATATAAAAACGTTTTAAACACTTGAATAAAATTGCATATACAGTTTTACACCCAGATACATATCCATGCATATACTTATATTTATATCAACTATGCATTTAATTTGTATCGTGATCTGTACATATTTGGTTAAACTCTATATTCCTCTATTGGACAACATATGTATGTATTGGGATACATTGTTCCGTGAGTTTTCACACCACAACAATCCTCTCTTTGTCTCAATTGGCCTTTTCTCCTGCCTGTGTCAATGCAAATTTTAACTCGAAAGAGAAGTTCTTGATTCATTATTGTAGAGCAGAAACAAGCTAAACAAACTGAGCATGGTGCCAACAAACGTAAATATCGCACTCTTCTTCTTTATATTCCTTATCGTTTCTTTGCGTGCAAATATATTGCATTATTGCCATAGTGAAAACTAGAAAGCAGCCCTTGAATACGCTGTTGTAATGTAATAGCTCTTATTTAGCTCCGCTTTTACTCCTCGGAATAATAATACACAGGAAGAAGCATTTGTTTGTTGTTTTCTCCCACAGTGCATACTCTCTATTGCTTAACCAAATATATCTTAATCTTCAGGGTATCATACTGAGCAATTGGATTTGAGTTTCTTCTCGGCTCCTTGCAAACTCCTGCATCTCTATCTCTCTTTCTTAATTTACGACCCACCAGCTCCCGTTGACACAGTTTTCCACACTGACTATTTTGTAGTATTGCATTCTAATATACACCGAAGCACTCTATCCGGTAGCCAAGACACCTAGGGTGAGTATTTGATATTTCACAGCTATTTAGTAATATTCTGCTCCATTTGAAGATGACAGCAATTTATTGGCGCAAGTCTCGCCCCCAAGTTACCAGTTTCCCTGTGAATTACAACCTGAGATTCATTTTCCTGTTATAATGTGTTCAAGATTACAAAACCAAAATAGCTAAATATCTACTAGATTTCCTCCGGGCCTGACTGTTAAACAAAACTTTAACTATTCCCTTTCGATAACTAAACCTGCTTTCCACAGATGCCTGTTGTTGTTTTTTATTGGTGAGGGAGGACTGCAGAGAGATATTTATATATTTGTTAATAAAAGCTAGAAAATAAGCTCAGAACATGCTGTAAAAAATATTCGGTTACTTACCAATCAGGCTAGTTAAACAAGCATGCAACTGATTTCAGGCATATAACTGGTTCGGATGAATAGATGTCGTGGTATGTACATTAATTTAGCAAGCTGGAAGAGAATCGTTTGATTTGTTTTTATTGTTCTTATTTAAAAGCAACTCATTCTTTGAAAACCATCTCCCTGACCATATTGTTTGCTTATTTTAGAAGTCAGATGCTATAAAGTCAGATCCAATAGTTTTGTACTTGAAACTCATGTCTACTGAGTATCCATAATAACTGCATTTCTCTCTGCATGAAAACGTATTGCTAGTGAGCTCTTTGTGTGCATTAACTAGCAATAAGCTAAAGTGTTTCTGGTGTATGTATATCACCATTGGTTAATCGGCAAGTGCCTCCTGAAGCTGTTTTTATGTTTTCCTCTGCTAGTTCCACACAAAGCACTTTGTAAAGCAATAACTGAACTGACCGAGCCGCTATTTTTTTCCATCAAAATTCTCGGCGACATACTGTACCTGGGTTGAAATGATCCAATATTTTGTTTTAATGAGTTTATTTAAAAAGAAGATTTTGCCGAACAGCATCTGCTAAACACTTGCATTAACCTCTGCCTCCATGATAAAAGTTTTTTCCTCCCTTGTTTTAATTATATTAGGGATATGACGGGGCAGCCAATCCTAAAAGAGGAGCTCGGCAATTAGCAACGCGAACATCAAAAAGTTTTATTGCAGAGCGCCGAGGGCCCCGCCCCTGCCGCGCGGGATTGGCGGAGGAAGCCTCTGACGACATATATTAACACGAGCTGCCCGAAAGATGTAGCTGTACATGGAGATCGTGCTGGGAAATTGTGCCAGTGCCCCGCGCAGCACCAAGCCTGGGGGAATCGCCGCCGCCACCTTCCTCCTCTGCATAGCCACCAGCCGGGGCAGGAGACGAGCTGCTTGCGGGACAGCGGGCTGCCCGGTGCCCGAGCCCCCGAGCGAGGAGGAGAGGGGCAGGCCAGGGGAATGGATGCGCTCGGCTCCCAGTGAGCAGCCTCCGGCCGAGGGGGAGAGGAACGTTACCAGAGCCTTTCATGCCCAAAGCCAGCGCCGGAGCACGACAGCGCGGGGGCGCTGCTGGAGGCCAGGCGGGTGCCTGTCACACCCCCCCGCGGCGGTGAAGGCAGAGCCGGGGGCCGCGGCGCTGAGGAGGCAACGCGGGGTTCGAGCCATTTTGTCGGCGCGCCGAAGCGCCAGGCCCCGCGCGGAGGAGACACACCGCATGAGCGGCCGGGGGGGCCCTGCGCCTGCCGCCCGGGGATCGGGGAGCGCGCTGGCTCTGAGCGGGACTCTGCAGCGCCCTATGGGGAGCCGGCGGCCGGAGAGGCGCTGAGAAGAGGCGGGGGAGCGGCCGCGGCGAAGGGCGGGTTCAGGCAGCGGGCCGGGAGGGGGGAGGCTTGGTCCCGGGGCGGGGGTGGGGTGCGCGAGGGCTCGGGGATGAGTTTGGTGGGGGGCTTTCCCCACCACCCCGTGGTGCACCATGAGGGCTACCCCTTCGCCGCAGCCGCCGCCGCCAGCCGCTGCGGCCACGAGGAGAACCCCTACTTCCACGGCTGGCTCATCAGTAGCCACCCGGAGATGTCGCCCCCCGACTACAGCATGGCCCTGTCCTACAGCCCCGAGTACGCCAGCGGCGCGCCAGGCATCGACCACTCCCACTACGGCGGGGGGCCGCCGGGCAGCGGGCCGCCCGGGCTCGGGGGGCCGCGGCCGGTGAAGCGCCGGGGCACGGCTAACCGCAAGGAGAGGCGCAGGACTCAGAGCATCAACAGCGCCTTCGCCGAGCTGCGGGAGTGCATCCCCAACGTGCCTGCCGACACCAAGCTGTCCAAGATCAAAACCCTCCGCCTGGCCACCAGCTACATCGCCTACCTCATGGACCTGCTAGCCAAGGACGATCAGAACGGGGAGGCGGAGGCCTTCAAGGCAGAGATCAAGAAGACAGACGTGAAGGAGGAGAAGAGGAAGAAAGAGCTGGTCAGTACATCCACAGGGGGAGGCTGTTGTTGTTTGCGAGGGATTACTCTGGTCTCGTCCTTTCTTCCGGATGTGTTGGGCACATCTGGCTTGGGGAGAGGCTGCTTGGTCAGCCAGGCTCCATTCCAGATCCCACAGAATGTATCCCAAATTAAATACATCATGCTATTACACTGCACACACATACACACCCAATATACTAGCGCTGAGTGTAGGAAAGTTGATGTAGGTAACATATACTGTGTGCCTTAGTTAATGGATATGAATGAATGTTTACGGGGTTTCCGTGTATGATATATGGTGTGTACAAGGACGCGTACCTGTAATCTGTATTAATGGATGTACCCATAATCATATATGTTATCACTGATAAAGGGAAGTGAAGACTTAATTCACTTCGGTGCAGGAGCTGTTCCAAGTGACCAGGGGTGATTTTAAAATTTAAATGTATTTGGGATGGGAAAGTGGCATCTGCTGTGTGATAGAATTGATATGGCTTGCAGCAAAATCGGATGTAGGGTCAGATTATAATAGTTAAACCATTCCTTGCAGCTGCACACGATTGTCTTAATCATAAATTATAGTGTTGTATACTTTATTTTACATTAGCATCCCTTCAGTATCTCCTCTACTCCATTCCCCCCACAGTGTTATTTGAATTACAATTTCTAATAATAATTCTGTCCTGTCCACAAGCAACCTTTTATAACCCAGAAGCACCCTGCAATCTGTTCAAATAAAAGAAACTCTGCTCATAGGGAAGGCATGTACCACTTGAATTTAACTCCAGCACAGTTTTAAATCCTTGACAAATAATGCACAGCCCCACCGTTTCACTGTAGATTATTCTTGATTGTGATTTATGCTTTTTTTGTTGTTTTTTTGTTTTTGTTTATTGTTTTTTTCTTTTTCTTTTAATTTAAGGCGAAGTAACTTTTTATGTGGATGTTAACTCTTGGGGTAGGCCTAATGGTTTACTCAGGCAAAATTCCCACTGATTTCAATAGGGATTTGACCTCAATGAACACAACAGGATCGGGCCTTATATGAATGGATGTGCACTTCTCATAATATATTCACAATGCTGTTATTTAGTGGTATGCTGACATTAGCGAGAATGTTCATCATTGACCTACTTGTAATTCGGGTCTTCTTATAAGTTAATGTTCCACTGAAACCTCGAGTGTGTGTGTATACCATATGATATATAAATGTAATTTATATTTGAAATAAAATATGCACTCATGAGATCTGATCGGGGAGGGCCGCTTAACCCTGAAGACGCCCACAATGAAAAGCAGGCTGTGATTATTCTCACTGTTACTGTAGGTGGCTTTTTAACCCGAAGAAGCTTTGTTTACGTTTGGATATGAGCCGCGCTTGCCACAATCGCGATCGGTGCAAACTAACAGCACAGTCGCTATTTTGCAAAGAATGAAACATATAAACCGGTGTGTGGGTTTTTTTAAAAGTACCCGCAGCTTTCTACGAAAAGCCCGTAAACGGGCATTTGTTTGTCAAGTTTTCTAGCCGAAAGTCATGTAGCTTGGAGGCCTCTGCAGGAGGCTGCATAGATCTTTGTAGATTTCTATCGCCAGCTTTAGATTTCTCTCTTCTGGGGGGGAAGAAGACAAGGAGTGGGTGGCGGAGGTTGCGTAAAAGGTAAAGGAATATAATTTCTAAACTTCTGCTTTGTTTCTCTCTTTTTTTTCTTTTTTCTTTGCACGCTGTCTTCCCAGAATGAAATATTGAAAAGCACAGTTAGCAGCAACGATAAGAAAACCAAAGGGAGGACTGGCTGGCCGCAACATGTCTGGGCTTTGGAGCTCAAGCAGTGAGTGCTGCAAGACTGAAGAACTCAAGGAAATCTCCTAGACTCATTAGAGAGATTTGATCTGAGGGGACTTTTTGTATTTGGAATCATCCAGTTTATTTATGTGCAATTTCTCCCCCACCCCCCAAAATGTGGATATTCGAAGAAAAGCATTCCATATTTTAATATGAAGAGGAAACTCCAGCTTGGTAAGGGGTAATGTCGTCTCAATAGTTTCGTGAATGTTATTTCTCTGTTTGTATAGAACGCACGGGAAAAATAGAAAAGAAAGGGGGGAAAGACTCCCTGGCATTAGCGTGTATGTGAAGTGTATCTTTAATACATGGCCTTTTGGATATAAATATTCATGGGATTATAAAATTATATTTCAACAGAAACAGTTGCACCAATGTTTCAGTTGGCTTGGTATTTACTATGGTAATTTTGTTGTCTTCGTTCAGTATTTGAAAATGTTTTCAGCAGCTATTTGTTATGTGCACTTCCGTCCTTAAGGGGGGGAAAAGTGGAGTTTAATTAATATTGAAGGTGTAAACGTTGTAAGTATTCAATAAACCACTGTGTGTGTTTTTTACAAAAAAAATCTTTTTATGTTTTATACCTCAAATGTTTTTAAATAACAACGTTGTTATAGTTTTCATAATATTTAAGATATTCGGAAGTAAACTAAATTATAAAGATTGCCTCTAAGTTTATTTTAAGCAAGTCATCGAGTGAAAGGGGGGGGGAAAGGATCTCACCAGCTGTGCGCGTTAAAGGGGAAAAATACAGTTACGCTACATATAAATTCCTTGTGGTACTGTTTTCCAGGCATGAGATTTAATGCTAACGGGAAATGGACATAGGTACAAACCTTGATCAAATCAGAATTACTGATATGCATGTTTTCCTAAGAAAGACAACATTCCTACATTAATAAGAGCTCTTGAAACACGAGTCACTTGAAATATAATTTTAGGAGTTTGGATATTAAAATTGTAATTTAAAAGTGTGCGTGAGGGAGAGAGAAGTGTTGTGAATTGATTAAATCTTTCTTGGCGCTTATTTCCTGCAACCAGAGCTAGTTATTTGTTTTCCCGAGGTGACTGCACGGGAAGCCCGGAACGAGAAAGATGTTGTATAGGGTTATTTAGAGAAGACTCTAACTTTGATTCCAGCCACCTCAATGGGCTAGGACTGAGAGTCCGCAAAGGAAGCTTAGAGCTTTGCTATAAGTGATTATGTAACAGGTAATTTTACCTCAAGTAAGAAATAGTGAACAAGGCAAGGGATTTGGGAGAGAAAAACAAGATTTACAATGAGATGCAGTGAACTTAATATTAACTTTGTGGTTCCCAACATTCTCTTGGGCCGCACGTTTCCAATCTGCCACAGTGAGCACATCTTTTTTTATCCTCTCCTGTCTCCAGGCTAGCAACTGCCTGCGATTTGCCCCTTTACTTTTAATATGTAAAATTGCTTCCCTCAATCCCATCTTCCATCCTTTGTATCTGAACAGTTAAAAACTACCATCTTTGTCCATCACCACTCCTCGAAATTTACTATTCACCTTGCCAGTCCAACCAAAGCAAATGTTGAGTGTATTGCAGCGTTCTGAGGACTGGACACCTCCTACTGTATTTACACCTAGAAATCCAGCCTTGTAAACTGCTAAACTTTTAAACAAGCGGTTTACCTAAGGAAGCTTTCAGGGATTATGGAAAATGGTTTCTATCTGTACTATAAACCTCAGTTTAATATTTTTGTGGCCTCAGGATTCTTGCACGAATGTAACCTAAATCAATCTGGCTCTCTTACAAGGTTCAGGGGGTATATACCTACTCTCCTTCCTTTATGGTAGTGCCTAATTAAGTGGCTTGTGGCCAGCTCTGACAATAAGAGTAGGTAGATTTGCAATTGCCCATAAAAAGATAAGAGAGCCCTTACACCGTTTGCCAGTCTCTCTGACAATAGGAAGGTTGAAGGGTTAGAACAACTAAGCAAAAGTGATGTGCCCTTTCTCCCTTCGGGTCAGGCAGCCTGGGTTTGTGTTTGGGCGTAGGGTTATGTTTACAGACACTTGCCTTTGTTTATAACACTTCGAGAGAAGAGTCTCCCTTTTGTTTTCTTTTCCTTCCCTGCTAGCTTCCCAGTTGATAGTGGAAGATCTCCCCCTGCTCCATTTGTGTTTGATGTTGCTAATGTTGCCAAGGTAGGTTAAAGGCTCCAATGGTGCAGCTATTACAATGGGAGCCATATCGAGATGCTACTAATTACAACTCCAGATTAGAGAAGTATTAACCGGTAACTGTTTGTCTGCAAATACCCGGTTGTTTTATCGATCAACTGAATCCTCATACCATTGGCTGTGTGTTTAATACACGCGTTTAATTTGTGATCTTTAAGCACAAGCCAATCATTTAGAAACACGGAGCTACGGAAGTCTTGCTGCATTAGGCACTAGTGAAAATACTCTTTAAAACTGCTTTTTCGTTGTGGTCTGTCCTTTTCCTCAATCAGGAAAACAGCTTCCTTTTACTTCCAGCGCCATGCAGGGCTGTAATCTGTATCTGGCTACATGATAGCCCGACGATCCAATGCGTCTCTGGCAGATTCAGGATGCCATTGTGAAGATAGTAGCCTTTTTGGCGTTTATACACGAAAAATGAACTCTCCCTTTGCATTTCATTTCTCAAACTGGCTGCACCCTTGGACCCGCTAAAAGGGATCTATTTTAATTGCTTGGTAATGAGGATGTTGCCATTTTCTCAGGAGCAATCATTCCTGGAGCTAAATCACAAGAGCCCTAGACAGGCCGGAGCCGACAAAAATGTAGGTTTTGACGTTAAAAGCTAAATGGGGAAGCAGGGCGGTGGAAGGTAAATTGATGGTAGATTGGGATGTCAGTGTGCCTTGGCCCCACATCTCCTAAAGGAGCTGTGTGGCTGATAACATTCTGAATGGTGAACCAGAAGCTTTTCCACAGCCGTACGGCCAGCTCTCTGGGAAAGAGTTTTAAAAGAAACTGTATCTAGGTTCTTAAGGTCATTACTAAACATATTTACCTCCTCATATATTCCATGTCTGCCCTCCTTGATAACTACTCAGTGACACAGACTGTTCGCTGATACAAAGGCACTTATGAACAGATGGTACTGGGAAAATATCAGTGTACTCTTGCTAGTTAATAATTGCTAGGCCTTTCCATATTATTCTACAGGTAATCTGAGAGGAAAAGTTAAGAATGAGGAACAGAGGTGTAAAGCCAAACTGTATAATTATAATTATACAAACTAAAAGTTTTATGAACATTTTCAGTATTTATACAATATTTTAAGTACCTCACCGGTCATTTTAGATAATACCTCTACGTTGGTTGTTTTGGGAAAAGATTTCACAATGTTATCTGTGTCCTCTGCCTCAAAAACAACCTTCGTTTTTTTCTTTTGAGCAACAAAAATACCTTACTTTAAAATTACGTCCTATAAACCCTTAATCACCCAATAGTCCTAATGAATTCAGTAGGACTACTGGAGAGAGAAGAATTACTCACGTGAGTAAGAGTTTGTAAAATCTGGAGGCGAGCAAAGGGAGACGACTTTAATGTAAAATAACATGGAAATATACCACTAATGATTCTTAAAATTAAATGTAAAAGGTCGTGTTTAAGCTAGAAACTCTAATGAGTAGTTTTGAGATATTTATGGGGAAGATTCTGCTCTCAATTACGTTGGTGTTAATCCATAGTGTAAATTAGGTGGAATTACTCCAGATTTAGGAATCCGGATCCTGATTTCGCTGAAGTCAATAGCAAAACTTTCATTGACTTCGGTAGGGTCGATCGGGCCCTTATGTGGGTGTAAGTGGGAGCAGAATTTGTCCTTACACTTTTCTTGTTACTCAGATAATAACAAATGAATGGGGGCTTGACACATTTTATATTTTTATTAAGAATAAGTTTCCTAAAAGCTTACGTATTACAGTGAAATTGTATTACAGTGAAATTGAAACAAGAGAATTTATGGCTGGTTCAAATGTAGGAATGGAAAATGTTTTCTGTTTTAACAGTATACGTATTAGTAGCATTAGTTTGGATTTATTGATAGATCATCTCTCTCACTCTCACTCTCTCTGCAGGGTAGCTTAGGTCTAGTATGTGATATAATTGTTCTTGAACGTTACCTTTAGGTAACATTTTTCATGTTTTTCAAAGCATTTGCACAATGTGGGGTGCAAAGCCTACGTTTTCTACTATTCAAATCACTTTGAAAAGTATGTAAACATGACATCACTGGGGTTATTCTGATGCAATAGTATTGAGTCTGGATATTAAAAAGGAAGCTCGTTGATTTTTAAATAGCAGAAATGGTAGTGGGAGTCTTCAGGTTTTATGCATCCCGGAATGATGAAGATAGTTGATACCGTTCTTTTGGAGCCATGGCTGTCATTTTTGGTTGTTTTATGAGCACTCCACGCTGTTGGATTTCCATATAATCTATGTTTTCCTGGGGGAAGAAGGAGGAGGAGAGAATATGAATAACCGATTTTTCACCTATCAGTTTACAGTGCCCCATCTCCGAGTAGATAATTATGGTTAATTTATCATTTTCAAAGATGGCGTCAAAGATAGGTGTAATGGGGCCTTTCCATAAAGGTTGTGGATACCCGTGGAACGACAGCTGAAATTTCCAGATGTAAATGGGAAAAGCACCAAGATTGCTGTTTCAGAGAACAAACATGAAGCACGAGCCCCACGATGACGCTGCACCATTTTAATGATATAAAATGTTATCTTTTGCGCCTGAAAACATATTTTAAATCCTTCTACCCTCAACCCTACCCAAAAAAAAGCCCTTCATTAAGTGATAGAAAGGAAACGAATCCCACATTTCTGCGACTGTAATCCACTCTGTAATAACTAGGGCTTATCATTTTTTGCAGGCTATGAAATATGTTCCCCTTCAAAACCAGCTCCAATCTTTTCCATTTCTAATTGGCCGATTACTGCTCAGCTGTTTCAGCTTGCACGGTATAATAGAGATTAAAGCGTAGTTGTTATCTGAATTATATATTCACATAAATTCTACAAAGCATTTAGATTCGAAAGGCCTGTTGCTTTCTGGGAAGTCTTTGTGGCCCTTCCCCCTACTTCCCCCAAACGCAGTATGATGTTTCCCCCCATTTTCCTCCAGAAATTTTGTTGCTTTGATGATCAGATTGTAGAGCACTGATTACAAATTTATTCTTAGGCACTATATACGTCTTTATATCTGCTATTAGAGACATCTGGGAGTGATTACAGCCCGCCCTCCCCCATTTCTGCTCCCTCTATCTTCCAGCAAGAGCCTAGAGACATGTTGACGTCAGATCAGACGGCTAGGAGCCATCCTGCTCTCGAGTTGGGTGCAATCATCGCCCTGCTTTCCAAACTCTATCTAAAGTCCAGTCCGCCCGCTGGAATGCGGATGCAATGGGACGGGATTTTTTTTAAAAAAAATCTTTACTTTTAGCTCGGAGGATTTTGCTTCTTGAGATTTCCAGTCAAGGTTGTTTGTTTACTTCTTGCCAACATCAGAAACAGGGAAATACACTAGTGCATTCCACGTTGCAAATGCCCTGCACGAGTGTTAGCGGTGGAGTCTTTCTCCGTTTGCATTTGATCAGAGCGCTGTCTTCCAAGGTAAATACGAGCTAGGCAGCTTTCCACCTTACGTATTGGCAGGAACAAATTAGTGAAGCAAAGTGCAACTTTTACGTTCCAGGAATCTGTGTCTCAGGCTCCCCACCTCCCACGCACAAAACCGCTATCCAACATGTAGTCCGATTTACAACCAGCCGGGCAAGCTGGAGCCTTTAGTAAAACAAAATGAGTTTCCTAGCTCAATGAACGCTAGCGCTGCTGGCAAAGAGATGACTTTGCACCTGTTATTAAATTCTAGTGAATCATATTTACTTCAGGGCAGTGAGAGTCTAATAATAATTAACAGCTTGCATGTTTGTGCATGGTTCAGCAGGATGCATGAGCACACGTTATGGGGATATTTTTATATTATTCTGTTGCATCATCATCATCATTATCATTTTACACATTAGGTGACATTTTCCGGGAGAATAAAGCAAAAAAAAAAAATCAATAAAATACAACTTTGGCATTTGGGGTCCACTTCCAATCCTTTAAAAGGCATTGTAAGAATACAGCCACTTGTGAAACTGTACATTTCAAGCGGCACTATTGTCATATATAGAGAGGGGGGATTAAAAAACTGTTGATCTTGTCTCTAAAGGCGAGAGATAATAGTGGCGTATTTGTCTGAAGGATTAAAGTCTCAGGGTAAAATAGTATCACCCAGCGAAAGAGCCCTATGTGCCCCTAAAAGGTTATGGGATCCCATTTCTAGCTTTGTTCCAGCAAAAAACACCACAAAGCTCTACCATCTATAATCTCAAAAGGAAAATGAACGTTTCCTTGTTAAATCAGTGAAAACGGTATGCTGCGCGTTTGGCTCCCTACCACCTCCATAAAGAAAACATGTAGCACTGGGGCTTGTACAAAAAAAAAAGTAAAAAAGAAATCTGACCAAAACTCTGAGTAAATCCCATGCCAGAGCTGTGCGAGAGAGCGCTGTAATTGTCACGGATAGTGTGCAAGGCAAAAGTTGTCTGATGCCTCCTGGGCCCTTCTCTTTGAGAAGCTGCATTATTTGGGTCAGAAACATCATCAGCTACATCATCAGAATGTGTGCATTCAGACCATGGGCCGAATCCTGCTAGCCCTACAGCTGCATATGGTCTCTCGCTGAAGTTAATGAGGGCTCCATGAATGGAATAAGGACGACAGCCATGGAGGAGGCGAAAAGGATTTGGCCCTATATGCTTGTCATGAAGAAAGAAAGATTCCAGAAGCGCTTACAATCAATAGAGAACTGGCGTTTAGGTTTGTTACCCTTAAATAATACAATCAGGAGTACGTTTCTGAGACCAGCAATGGTATATTAGTGAAACAATGGAGCTCAGTAAGTCTGTATTTCGAACCTGTTTATTTGTTAATCACGAATGGCGTGGAAAGGAGAATTCTCTCTGGGTGTGTTGCAGCCCAAAGTATTTGAAAAATGGACAGCGATATTTTAATGTATAGCAGAAGACTCTCTTTCCGTCCACGTATATTGAATAAACATGTGGAGATTACAGAGCCGTTGAGTCTCCTATAGGGGCTCTATTTATATGCCATATGTTGCTATTGGCTAACAGAGCTGCGTATGTTGAATACAAAACAGTATATACACGCAAACTAATAGAAGTTTAAAAATGGGTCTAAAAGACAAAGAAACAACTATAATAAAATACAGGAGGAGAAAGAGCTTTAAAAATAAAACATCATTCAAAAACAAGCCAGCATCAGGTTTGTTTAGTCTGTTGAAACAAACATATTCCAAATGGCCTGATCTTCTTACGGGGAACTCAATACCTGAGCAAAGATTGAATAGTGGGGCCAGAGAAAGAGAGCAACCCGAGTGGCCGTTTAGCCGAATTAAACCCGTAGTGGGTTCAGTCAGTGCAGTGTATGAAAAGGAGCTTTTCAAAAACAGAAATCGAGAACTGGAAGGTAGGGGCGGGCGTAGCTGCGCTTGTGTTGTTGTGCCGGGTGAATGTTAGGCTAGCAAAAGGCCTGGCCTTGACTGTCCTTCATACGTTTCTAAAATCTGGTTTTCATAGAGGCGCTCAGTAATTGCTTAAAGCCGTAACTGTCTCTGAAATTATTCATTAAAGTCATTCTGAGGAATCTCACAAAGCCAATTCTTACATTTATGGCCTTTGCATGATCAAGATATGACATCACCCTTCATCCCTTATTATTACTGTTATTATTTCTTTATTTTATTAAATTGCCACGGAAGGGTGTTTTTTTATAATTAGTCCAGGTATATTTCCCCCTTTTGGCGAAGGAGCGTGATGCAGGTCCACCAGACACCCTTTGATTGAGGAGGGTATTTTTGGGAGTTGCAGTGTTGTGCAGAAGATCATGTCTGTGCCCTGTGGTGCTGTCAGCTGTGACAGATCCCAGATGCAGCCGCTACTGTATGGCAGATTGAGTTTCTCAGCAGAAAACTCTCTCCCTCCCTCCTAAACGTCTTCAAAAACCTTCTCCAGATACTGCAGGTCACTTCGGCTGAATCGGGAAAAGTTGAACAAAAGTTTTCCTTTCGCTTCTCTCTGGCTCTCTCTGCTAGGGAGCCTCCCTCTGGTCCCAGCCCTGGGTGCCAACTGTGGGCCTGCCAGGCTGTCCCCGGCCGCTTGTGACCACAACAAGCCCCGCTGCTCTGCTGATGGGAACAGAGGTTGGCAAGAAGGACAGAGAACCCGCAGGTAAGTGCAGAAGCTCTCCGGGCAGGGGCTGAGCTCCCTCTATCGCGGGAGGTGATTGTGTTCCTTCAACTGCCCTTCTTGCGCCTGTGATTCCCCGGGGATGCGCCAAACCTCACGGAGAAGGAGCCCCCTTCATTGCCAGTCATCCCGGCCTAAACCCGCCTCGAGTCTCTGCAGCGATTAGAGAGGCCGAGGAAGTCTGGCCTTGGGGGTCTACGGAGAGGGCGAGGGATTCCCCTGGGCTCCGGGTTCTGCGGTTAACCAGCGGTTCCTGGGGAAGCAGCAAAGGGGAGGTGGAAGGTGGTCCCGCCTAAGGGGAACAGGAATCCAGTTGATCCTAGCGTTGTCCCACGGGAGCCTGGGGAATCCGCTTCGGGGTGGATAGGGGACGGAACCCTGCGCACAGACCTCCACCCATCACGAGCAAATACCCCTAGCCCGCGTGTGAGCCGGCCCAGCAATCAACCAACCTTTAGCAGCAGTTCCTGTCCCTGACTCCCACAAAGCAGGCTCAGAAGAACTCTCAGGAATTTACACCTCTTCAAGCAGAAGGCGCCCTGCTCCCTTCATTCAGACTGAATCCGGACACACACGCTGAGACTAATCCAGATTAGTACTTTGTAACGTTGTTGGCTGGCTCAGTGTTACTCAGTGTGTGTAAGTAACAGACCGGGTGTAATTTCCACAATATTTGCAGATCAAACACAGAATTATACATTTAATTTAATGTCATGTAGCTCTCAACAGCACAGTCCTGTCCCGCCATGAGAAAATAATGACGCTCTTAGCGTTGCATTAGTTAGTTCTTAAAGCAAATACACATTTCAGTGCTTTACCTCGCAGTTCGTGGAATTATACTTTTTGTTTTGTTTTGTTTACTTTGCTTTTAAGGATGCTATTTGAATTACCGGGTAGGAAGCGCACATTTTCCCTCAGAATGGTGGGTAAACACTCCTCTTTCTCTTTGCGCAGTTGGTAGTTTTCTGTTCATGTTTCTGTTTGTTTTGTGAATCTTGCTCACTAGATTTTGATGGAGAGATTTAACCAAAAAAAGTGTGTGGGGGGGGGGGGTGAGCTAGCAACACGTGAGCTAAATACTGGAGTTAAAAATATCCCCAGCTCAGCTTCTTGGCAGGCAGTGAATGAGGAGGAGGCTGGTCGCTGTAATGTTGCTTCGGCAAATAACGAGTGTGGGTTTGCAAGGCTTCGCTGGGGATTTCATACCATTCTGTCCTGCAGCAAAGCGGGGCTTAGTGACTCCGCTTTTGAACCGTGCGTGATATTAGACCGGTTTGTAATTGAAGAGGTGAATCTTCAAGAAAACAAACTTTTTGTTGCTCTTTCTTGATTTCTAGATCCTTTAAATAAACAGGAGTGATCTTGGGCAAGACATATTATTCAGTGGTTCTATGCAGGCTGCAATATTTCAGTACATTTGTCTAACCTCCGCTCTGTCACTTTTTAAAATATAAATAAGTAAAACAAAGCAATCATAACCCATTCACAGAAAAATCAGATACCAAGCCTTTGATGTTTTCTAAGAACTCCTCTCCAACCTCTCACAAAAATATTTCATGGTTAAGGGGTTGCTTTATTGTTATTATTATTTCGGGGGGGGGGTCGCATGAACAAATATACACAGACACAAAGGTGCGGTCTTATATTTAATCTACTCGATACAAACCTAGTTTTGTGTCTGCAAAATCGGCGACACTTAAGCCAGGTTGTTCGTCTTTCTCCACATTATGCTACTTTTTATTTCATGATCCTCAATAGCTAACATACAAGTTGTGAAAAACTTTTCTTAAAAAGCACCTGAGCCCAGTTCTCCATAGTAGGGGCTTTTCCGCTGAAAAGTGCTTGGATGGAAGGAGTATATTTTTACTCATACACCTACCCCTGCTAAAAGGTTCCCACTAAATTCAGTTTCAGTCTTTCTTTCCCCTGGTGAATTGAAAGGCTTGATGTCAACCCCCCGCCAAACCTGCTTCCCTTTTTTTTTTTTTTTTTTTTTTTTAAGTTCTTGCCTTTAGCAGAAGTATAATTGTGACCCTGCCTGATCCATAGAGCCTCCTGTTGGGAGCAGTTAGCTGTGGTTGCATTAGGACTGAGGACCTCCCAAGTGGCTTTGGCCTGGGTGTCATAGGAAAGGACTCTGCACATTGTCCATTCGCTCTCATCAAAGTCCCAGGCACTATGGAGCCAGCAGTTCTGTTTGTCGACGTTTTGTGGCTTGGAAAAATAGTAAACAAATTTTTTCCCAAGCCATCCATCCAGCAGCACAGCGACCTTCCTAGGATCCAAAAACTTAACAAACTTTTTCATAACTTTAGGTATATGAAATGATTTACATTTCCGGCTGGTCTGTCAATGTGACCGTAATTTACAGTGTGATAAAAACACGTTTACAACAACAGATCATGTTCAAGTAGTACCTTACCAAGCAAAAGATTTTAAGAGTACACAGACAATGAATCTTTGTCATGCACTTTTGCAGTACACCTTTCTTAAAAAATGAACATATTTAAATTGGAAAATAGGTAAAGTAGACAAGGACAGAAGCTAAAGTGTATGAAATCAATACATAACTTTTGTTTATACCATGTATATTATATATATGCACATATAGTATATTTCTCTAAGGCTTTAACCGAATGTATACTTTTAGTCTAATGTAACAGGACCAAATCTCGCTCGCTTTGCTGAAAGGACTGGTTTAGATAGGACTAAACTGAAAAGTAAAGCAGGCATAATTTGGTCCTGGATCGTTTTTATTTAAACATTTTTGTTCATTTCTGCTTTGGAGTCTAAAATCGAGTCGTTAGGTTAGCGTTTAGGGAAAGGAAGTTCATGTTATTCCGATCTAATCTAATTAAGCGGATATGGACTGTTTTGCAAAATAGCCAGGGTAACACAGTTAACAACTCCTTAGGAAATTCTGTTCTGTTTTCACCACCGCGGGTGCATTACTTTTTATTGGCATGGTTTTTATTTAAAAGCACAAGATGTATTTGGAAACTAATGTACAACATCCCCGTTCCACATAGACAGTATAAAGGTTTTGTAAATTACAACTATGTGAAATTGGCATACAATTCAAGAACAAAATGAACAAACGGTTTTTTTTTGTTTAGAAGGAACAAACCACATGCAGCAGTTACCGCTTTTAAGTTATTTGTAACCATTTTTACCTAAATAATATTTTCTCCAACAATGATGTGAAATATAAACCCTGACGTTTTCTACGGATAAATAGTATAATTTAGTGATCAACATTTATCTTTTGAACGCTCATATAAAGGTATGCAGTTCTCTCATGTAGATATACACAGACCTCTCTCTCTCGCTTTCACACACACACACACACACACACACTCATCTGTTCATGCATTTATGGCCTAATGAAAGTATACCCAATGGAGAAAAGAATGCATGTAACTGTGAAATATGAAGGACGTGAATGCATTTTTTAAACTGAGGCATGATGTTTAAGTATGTTAGGATGGACACCCCGGCTCCGTTTATCTCTATAATAGCCCAGTTATTTTTACTAAACGATCAGGACTGGCTCTAAGTGACCTCTAATGATTTAAAACCATTTTCTATCATTCCATGAGAAAAAATACACAAGTCATTGAGAATAATTGGCAAAACATATGAGCTAGTGAACGTTTTATCTTTATTTAGGAGACGTCGTCTGCAAGATCACCTCGGTTTTCATCCATTGATGTAAGAATGAAACTCTAACAGTATATTCTTCAAGAGAGCTAGACAGCTTCAGAAATTCATCAGTCCTTAAAGAAAAAAAAACATATTTCTCTCTCCATTTCTGTAAAGGCAATATTCATGTTCTGCCATTTTCTGTAATATATCCAAATTCTGAATTTGACACTCTTAGTATTACTATTGGGAAAATAAAAAAGTCTTACAACTTCTTTTATTGGCTGTGTGTGCGTGCGCGCGCACCACACTGTGTGTATGGTGTACATACAGAGTGTATATATATATATAATGTGTATAGCTATAAACTCTCGCTATATTACATATAATGTATGATATATACACTCTACGTATGTGTGTACACATATATATATATGCTATAGTGTGTGTTATATATATATATGTATGTATGTATAGCTATAAACTCTCTCTATATTACATATAATGTATTATATATACACTCTACGTATGTGTGTACACATATATATACTATATATAGTATGTATTATATATACACTATCTATATATACACTATATAGATAGTGTATATATAGATAGTGTGTACACACACACACACAACAGTTTTAAAGTCCATTATCTCTGATGTTGATATAGATATCACACACACACACACACACACACTTTAAAATTCCTAGAGTTTTGTACAATAGCTTTCGATGTGTTTTTTTTTTTAAGAGTTTTTTTTTAATAGCTCCCGCTCAGCCCTGGACATTTGGACTCAAGGTAATCAAAACACATGATTTTATAGGGAGAAGCATAAAACAATCCCAATATAAAAATGTAGAGGTCCCTTAACACATTCCTAAAATTGTCTTTCTGTATGGTATGTGGCATATGCAGAATACATGCTGGTGAAGTGTGGTATAAATATTTTATCAACTAGCATTTTGGATGACATGGATAACTTACTTATTGTTTTCCCCTGTGAATAAGCCAGGTCATTCCAAGCTACTGAAGATAAAGTGTTAAACCACATAACATCACCATGTATTCTTTATCATGTGTATATACATTGTTTTAGGGGGTTCTAAAATTTTTTTATTGGAAATATGTTTTTATCCCTTCGTCTGTAAAAAACACAGGTGCTTTAGTTACCCTGAGTCAAACTGTAAACGGTTCAGAGGGAGTCATAAAAACCTCTTTAGAAAAACACACCTAAACCAAAGTTATTGCGATTTTCTGTCCACAATAATGGCACAATTTTAAAGTCCATTCTCTCTGGGTCTTCTAGGGCTGAAAGTAAGAGCTGGGTGTCCCATTGGAGAAGATAGGACTCTCTCTTTTCCAAAGGCATAAAAATCCCATTTCTAACCCTGCAGAGCTATGTGATATCAGACTTTAAAGGACTGAGATTTTTCATGTTCAGTAAAGCTGTTACAGGTACAGGATTTAACAATGCCCAGTCTGCGCCTCAGGTTTAATATTTATTTGTATTTTATTTTATTTTTGTGGAGAGAAGAAGAAAACATTTCTCAGCCAGAATTTATTTTTAATGCAGTTGTTTGAAGTTGTTTAGGGTTTGGAATGTTAAAATAAATCCTGGGGATTAGAGGGGAAAGCACAAGTGAGATAGTAAAAGGTGCATGATAAATGCACTTATCATATGACTCTGCGGTGTATCACATGGATAGTTAGATACTTTAATATTTACGTTGTGGTAACACCTCAAGGTCCCATTGGGATAAGCACAGTACAAATATATAGGAAATGACATATATTGTGATATCCATTTACCCACATGACATATAGATATGTCAAAGATGTATGAGACGTGCAATTTATCATATGATTCTGCAATCTATTCCATGAATCGCACTACTATTTGTAGGGGGCATGGTATTAAATTATACCCACCATATAACGGGAGAATCCCAGCTTTTCTGTACACAGAATTATCACAGTTTTAAAGTATACCTATAGATACTCCCACACACTTTAAACACACCTCTTATAAAAGATTGCAGAGTCATGTGATAAATTGGAATTCCACATGCATCTTTGACTATCTTGCATGTACTCTGCCCATGAATCCTTCTTTTCTAAGACTTCTTCTAGCATTCCAAACCTCTGAGCAGCTTCAGCTGCGATTTAAAAATAAAGATCCTGCCACTACAATCGTTCGTTCTTCCCTTCCTCCCACCATACGGAATTCCCCCTCCAAAATTTCACTGGCCCAAAATCCAAGTGACAAGTTTCAGGTCCCCAACTCTGCATGGTTAGAAATAGGAGTTTGATAGAGTCGGGAAGAAGAGAATACCAACGTATCAACAGGGCAAATAATACTTGATTCTAGCCATGGAAGGTCCAAAGATATTGGACTTTAAAAATCATGACATATTTATGTATAGAAAGCTAGTCCATGGTATTTGAAGAGGTTTTACATTTGAATTGGTTCTACCGGTTGTCGCCCCCGCTGAACTCTATTCAGAAGTATTCATGGTAAGGGATTCTGGCGTTTGCAGGTAAAAGCACAGTAAAAGAGTCCCAGTAACACCCTTTTAAAATCTCTAAAACTTTTTTAAAAGAGTGGCATAAAGGTTTTATATACACTCATTTTTAATGACCCACAATAACTAGTCGCTGGTAGCTGGTGACATTAGTGGCTAATTTTGACATTTCATTGTCACATTGATAAAAAATATTTATATCACACCATGCCAATGCATATATAAAGCGAGGTGTCTGATTGTGGATATAAAAACTATTTTTCTATAGATAAATCACTTAGGGTGTATATTTAAAGGTATATTTTAGTTTACATATTAAGGCAATGAAGTGTTCATGAAAGGTTGTAAATTATATTTATTATTATTATTATTATTATTATTATTTACTGTATGATATGCAGTATTTATCCAATAAAATTAAATAACTCTCTTAACTTATTACAGATTTCGAAACAAATACATTTTATGTTTCATACAATACTTAGACGCCCTAGCAGAAAGCACTGTGAAAAGGTACTGACCTCTAAAAAGGATAGCAATATTTCAGTGTAATAGCTCAGTATATATATATATATATATATATATATATATATATATATATATAAACATGATGCGTTTAAGTTCATGAGCAAGAAAGGTGTTTAAAACGTTTACATTTCTGTTGTTTTCCTTACACACATATGGCTTAACATAGGAAGCGTGATTATTTCATTAAATTTGATTATGCATTTTTGCAAATCTAGATTTTCCTGAATAAAATTCTGGCACCTGTTATAAGCCCCAAAACAGGAGCTCATGCTGTAAATGCTTTCTACCCTGCAGCAATGCGTTTTAGAACTGCACACCTTATATTCAGATAAACGCAATGGACTAATTATAAGACACACACACGCAAAGTAGATTGTGAAGCCATCCTTGGTTTTGTTCAAACATATAAAGGACAGGGTTCTATACGCCATACCCAAGCAGAATGGGAACTTTGCGACTTCAATGGGGTTAGAGATAGATCAGTTTCTTTAAGAAATGGATGTATTCCCTTAAAATTAGTTAAATATGGGGAGATTGATGTTTTAATTTTCTTTGTTTTACTTACTGTGATGGGCATGAGGGAAAATGAAAAGGAAAGAGAAAAAAGTACAGAGTGCAAGAAATGTAGAAGGGTTGAGTCTCTAATTAGGATCATTTGTAAATTAGTTAAGAATTTTTTAAAGTGTAGTATTAATCTGTCTTATTTGGATCCATTACACAATATAAATGTTTCTTTGTCTAATTTTCAAAAGGTTTTAGCTGAAGAACATAATGAATTCCTATTGTTAACGTATAGTGTATAAATCTGCTTTTACACATTTTTCTTAATAGTTAGCTAACAATTGCTCATTTGACTCTTTGGTGTAGTCTGGTGCAATAGATTTGATCCATTATTTTATGAATTGTTGTTCTGAAGATGTCGCACTGACATTTAGAAGAATACCTCAGAACTTTCAAGCGCAGCTGTTATGTTCCAGCAGATCAGTTATATCGAGACATGCAAATACTCATAAGAATATTGTAAAATATATTTTTTTTACAAATGTCTCTGCGGGGGGAGGGGGCTGCTTTTGTTTTGTTTTGTTTGTTTCCATGCCAAAAATGGCACAGTCCAAATTGGGAACAAATGGCTTGCAGAATCGCCCCCCCCCAGCCCCCGCCGCCTTCTTCCAGGAAGAAAGCTTGTTTGAATTTATAGGAGCTTTTAAAAAAATAATAATTTCGCGTTTTAATTCTGAAAGGGCTAGTATGTGGTTTTCTTTGAACTCCCTTATTTTAAAAATGATTGAGTGAATGTGTTGGGAGGGTTTTTACTTTTATTTTTGTTTTTTAAAAATGTGTAAAATAGACCAATAAATAAACTTCGCTCCTGGTACGGGACGTGGTAATGCAAGTTTCAGCCCGGAGCAAATTTTTATAAGTTATAAACCCCTGGAAAAATAAGCGATTTTAATGGAAACACTGACGGATTCGGAAGTGTGCACCAGCGTACTAGAACATACTGTTCATCTCGTTGGGGCCACCAAGGCACCCATGCAATTGTGATTTAGCTGCTTGAGTAAGTGGCTTGATTAGGACGTCTCCCCGCCCCATTGACGAATGTATAATATTCACACCAAAGGCTTCAGCGGATCTAATTGTGTAATACATTGGGCTGCAAGCCGTTACACATCCGAGTAATTCTACTGATGTGAATGGGTCAATCTCGGAGAACTAAAGCATTACTCCCCGGAGTAAGGGTTTGCAAGAGCAGCACCAAATATGTATCCGATTCCAGTGTCTATAGGGCTGTGATAAGAAGTCAGACATAAAACATTCAGTAGCAATGAAAACTCTTATTGGCGGAGCAGCTTTGCGGCTAATTTTGGCCTCTCTGTTCTCATTGATTTTTGAGTGTGCGCCAAGACAGTTAAATTGAACTTGCTAATATTTTAGTGGCTAAGTTCTACAGACTTCGGTTACCTTCATTTAAATATGCTCTTGGCTTTATTCTTGTTATCTTGAGTTCGGGCCTGATCCTGCGTTGCAGTCAATGGAAGATGTGCTTTTTGAGGCCTCCAGCATTGGAGCCTTCATATCTGGAAACCATGGTACTGCCTTTACTATTTGGGAGGGAAAGAGGTGGGCCGTTGCAAGCCAGCTTTTGCCTTGCTATAAAATAGCACAGACATGTGTCTAACATATATAATTGCGTCGCTAGTGTACAAACACAGCGTCTCTTCTCAGAGTCCTATCCAGAAAAAAGGTTGTATGTCAAAGGTGTTGAGGAAGATTGTGTATATTTCCAGTTCCTTACCTAACTGCAGATCTAGGAGCACAACCATATGGTTAACTCAAGATAAGGGGGGAAAGAACCCCATGCAGGGGCTGATCCTGTGGGAGCGGTGGGGGCACCAGCAAGGAAGACTTTCATCAGGGTGCCCCGCCTAAATGAATGGGGAGCTGCACTTCATAGTGGCTAGCACAGATTGGCCTACAAACATCTCCTGGCTCATCTCGGTTGCCTGTGATAAATGCGTGTGTGACTTTGCTTTAACATGACCACAAATACTATAGCAACACGAGTGTCATTCGGTACAGAGACCTCATCCCTGACAGGCGCACTGAAAATGCATCTTATTTGTCTAAAATGTGGGGAATTAAATAATGCGGCTTCTTCCCCCTCTCCCTGCCCCCGAAGTGACTCTTCCAGGCAGATTACTTTTGAAATTTTCCATTAACACATTTTGGTAAAAGTGCACGTGTTTAGTTAACTCTCTTTTACCATCGCTGCGTGACTTGGTGCATTTGATTTTGCTTTGGCTGCCAGTGGTTAGCCTGTGTTTTAGTCAGAGGCACACAGAAAAAATTGCTCCCCACAAATGTAGCTATTGTTTGACTGATTCCCTTTCCCCTGGCATGAAAGGGCGTTTTAACCTCCTCTGGTCCGCGATCAGCGTGGGGAAGCGGGGCGCTTTTCCATGTGGATCCGGGCGGCACTACCAAGACTGGACCAGACAAGAAAGCGACAAGAACCAGGAATGAGCTTCCCAAGAATGTGAGGGCAAGACATTCTAACTGGGATGTCAACGGCTGGCGGTGACGCTGTTCCCTTTCTCGCCCGCATTTTTGGGTGTCCAGTGATTCACTTGTTCGGAACTCGAGTACTTTCATTCCCACAACCTGCCTGAACGTTTCAGCAGACTGCAGGGGAGTCAGAGCAATGTTATCTCCGAAACATAATGCTAATAAATGTGTTCATATGTTGGACATTCCCCTGGCCTGTTTTATGGGGTTTCACTGGTGGTGTTTTAATGGGCTGGGTCATTGAGACTGATGCTAGCAAGGTTATTAGGATTAAGTAACCTAATGAATCGTGTTACCATTAGCGGGCTTTGAAGGAAGGTTGTTTTCCATGCAACGTGGTTTTGTGTCTCTTAACACGGACAATTATGTTTAAGTGTACCTAGATAAGGGTTGGGGGTGGAAATCGTTTCCTTTTTTTAAACTGAGTCTCTTAGGCGCAGAAAGGGGTTTACTGATGTAGCAGCTAAAGAAAGAGACAGAAGGCTGTTTATTTTTTTATCCTGTGAATGCCCAGAGTTGCTCATTGAGCCAGAAATCTTGTCCGGGTTTCCATGATATTTTAAAGAGCAAAAGTCATGTAAGCGGCTCCCTTGTGTATGTTTCAATTTGTTCGAAATAGATAGAAATGAGATTTCTCTTTGAAATGTTATTTGGTGAAATTATTTAGACAAACCAATCACAAACAAACCCACACCAAGAGGGACTGACCGACTTTTTTACTAATGGCATTTAGAAAAAAATCGAAGGCGTTATTTTTTTTAAAGAGTTCAATTTTATTTTGAAGAACGAAACAGGTAAGCAACATTTGATTTACTTTTTAACTGCTTGCATTGCTTAATGTTTGTCTTATGCATACTAGAAACGCTTTAATATCTAACTACATTTTTTGTTACTTTAGGAAGGAGAGACCAAGGTTCGGTTTTGTGTAATCACAAGCTCTGGCAAACCTAGTGGAAACAAAGTTTCATTATAATGCAGAAAAGATCAGAAACTACTACCTTAGCATACATTAATGAGCCTCTAGCTCTCTCCATTAGATAAAATACATCCGATTGCAGTGGGTAATGTTCAATCGCATGTTTGCCAGAAATCCACCAATTTCTTTGGCTGACTGGGAACTACATTCTTAGCTTTTCAGATGTCATCACTACCGGACAGAGAAAAACAAACAGAGGAAAAGAGCTGTACCAAAGGCGTCAGCTCTGAAACACGCAGCCATTTTATTTGGATTCTGTATTGTTGGGAAACCAATAAAGTGAAATTTATCTCCTGCAGCTCCAGCTGGACCATGATTTGCTGTATTCTCTCCACAGTGCATGCTGCCTGCCTACTCTCTGCCACTCTGTGCAAGGCTCAGAAGCAACCAGCAGGTTGACTTGAGTGAACTCGGGCGCCATCCCCTGTCTTCTTTCTACTGGGCAAACTAGGCAAGGGAAACTGTTTGGCAACCGGATTTAGATTAATACCGTGGATAAATTTGCCATTAATTGTCCTCCGGAGAGGGAGTTTCAATGTAATTATAATTTATGGATTGTAATAATCACTCGGGGGTGACCATATCTGTAATGCACATCTCTGTTTAATTAAAACAGTGTTAATGGCTAATTAAATTAGATATTTGAAATATTTGTCTGGTGTTTATATTTCGGACTGTTCTCACTTTTTAAATACATGTAGTTTCACAATGCAAATCTTTTAAAGAGCATAACCGGAGAGTGGCTAGAGAGGAGGAGGAGGAAAGGTGATAAACCACTGATTTGGGTACACACATGTTTTATTTCTTTTGTTCGGATGAGAACTGATGTTTATCCATTTGTTTCCATGATGATTTCGGTGTGATTTTAGGGTTTTGGAGTGATTTTTTCCTCAATTGTCAGGACACATTTCTACATGGGAACGCACTACATAATATCTTCGCATCCAACCTTAAAGCGACGCTTTCAAAGTGAGGGGAAAGGCAATGAGTCGGTAACAAGGCAATCAACACGTCTGGACAAGGGCAGGATAAGCGATTCTTGACAGGGGCACAGAGGCACAGATGTAGAGGGGTGAAGGATAGGCTGGGGGGCGAGGGATTCAGCATCAGGAACCAGGGATTGTGGGGGAATGTAGCAACAAATACAACTAACTATTCTGAACCTAGTCACTGGACTTCTTCACATTAGTGGACAAGTTGGTGTTTCCACCTGAATTACAAAGCAAAGAGCTCTTAATTACCCCTTAATTACCCTGGGAGAGTCCGATCTTTTACAGGATACAGTGGGGTATCCGTGATTTAAAGATCTCAGTGACATAACTTTATATAAACAGATTAACCACACCCACGGAAACTTCATTTATAAGCATAAGGTTTATTACTAAACACACACAAAAACTGCCTTCCTCTCTCTCTCGCCATTTCTAATGACATATAACTGGCGTTGTAATGAAGATTAATATGCTGTTTCCACAAACTGATGACATATTTTTCAGATATAAAATGATATAATTGCACAAAACACCAGCCTCAAACCAAAATACACGTTTTCCGACCAAAAAAGCACATAATTATGTGGTTCAGCTGCAACCCACACTAAATGTACATCAATATAGGCTAAGGATTTTCCTTCTTAAAGAATTTATTGTCATGAGGTTTCGTCTTTACTTCATTCAGCACCGTCATTATCTGATCCTCGATTTCTCTCTGACACTCAAAGCAGTTCAAGTTGAATCCGAATTTTGAATCGGGTTTTGGCGGTGTTTGCTTTTAAGAACTCAATCTAAACTAGCGATCCACTTCCACAAACGGACACGTTCTTTGTTCCAGGATCACTGGCAATAAATAGAAGTTTTTCTACTACCTCTAACGCGGCGTAAAACACAATGACCATATTTTCCACCATCCAATCCGGATTCCTCCGGGTAGGGAAGGAACTGGCTCTGGATATCTGCTTCTGCTCGGCTATTCCCAGGAGCTGCTCTGGGTCATTAGTTTCGAGCTCCAGATAGCTCTGAATCATTTTCTTTTGGATGGTGGTTTTAATTAACTTTCTGCAAGCTGGAGTTCAGGCTTCTGATATATTGAAATGAAGGAGGAAGTTAAAAGCCCGGTTTGTCTGCCACTAGCTTAATAACGTTTAGTGTGTTGTTAGTGTAAAAAAAATCAGGACCCGTATTAATACTGAGCCCCTGGAAAAATAGGAGTCCTTTGTCTCCCCCACCCCCTTTCTCCTAACATGTGTACTGTCTCTTCTAACTGTGCATTTCACAAAGTTGTTTCCGGGATATTAATATTAGAATTCTCGATCCCGAAAATGATCACACCTGCAGCTTTAGCTAGATCCCGGTCAGGGGAAAACCCTGCTCATTTGCGGGGGTCATTCATAAGGGCACAAACCAGCTCAGGTTTCGTTTCCCCTAGTCTCACTCCCGATATAAAATCATAGCGTATAAATTAGCCCTTTCCTGGCCAGTATTGCACCTTAATATTGGCATTCTTGCACTTACCAGGGCCTTCAACTGCACCTTTCCCTCTGGAGAACGTAGGCGGGGAAGGAACAAGGTGTCTGTCTGCAAATGGGAAGGGATGCTTCAACCTGCCTGTCTTGGAAAATCTCCACTTTCCCATATTATGTCAAATTCATATTACTCTTCACACCCTGTTAAGAATTTACGCCTTGGAAACCGCTAAATGCTTCCAGCCACACAGGTACCTCCCTCCAGTGAGTCAGCCAGCCCAGCGCCTCTTTCATTCCTGATTAATTAGAACCGTTCGGTGGAGGTTTGGATTTTAGCACATTAGCTGTGTTCAGAACTGGACAAGGAATCGCTCTACCGTTGGAAATTCCTCAGATTCTTCCTGCTTCAGTTCACACATCAGGCCTACTTCTGTCACTGCTCGTGGGACCGCTTTCAGAGCTGCACCAGTTTAATAGTTCAGATGCCAGCCATTTGGCGTTAAGAGGCAGATCTGGGTCAGCTATGCGACATCCCGCATGCAGTCAGCACTTCTGTGCCAGCAGCAGCTGCAGGGGATAGTCGTGGGCAGAGGGGGAGGACAGAGACCGATCAAAGGAGATTTGGAGGCAACAAACAGTAAATGGAGTTGCAGAGCTGCATTGAAACTAACACACCTTGTATTTTATAGGTTTGGTCTAGGATTTTACTTCATCCTTGAGCGTGAAGCACTGGAAAGGGAACTGGGGTGTGGCCTGATGCTGTTGCAATGAAATCAAGAGCAGCTTTGCCATTAACTTAAATGAAACAGAACAGAGCCCTAGATTTTCCATGTACCTGTTTAGCCTGTGAGGTTTTGCAGAGGTCACATCTTCGCGTGTATTTTCAACCTTGTTGGTTTAGCACTATTCCCTTGAAAGGAAAACAGTCATTTTCGACACCAACTCTTGCATCTGGATAGAAAACAAGTCAGAATACTTTTGGAAGGTGAGATTAATATGAAGCTAACTGATAATGGCACTTTCACTGAAAGGTTAGTGCAAAAGAATATTAATTTCTCAATATAATACGGTATCACCTTCGTTATTAATGTGAAATCTTGCCCAGTAGAGGATACTCGATGTTCTGCTGCACTTGCACACACTGCTCATTCAGATCATGTGTTAAACTGAAACAAGACATTTCATTCTGTAGCAAAATCTCCCGCCCTCTCATCGTACAGTTTTAAAACAAAAAACTAAAGAACTTTGGCCCTCAGTTACACCAAGTGCAATCATATGGTTCCTGTCCTGCGTTCCGAGTGGTTAGCAAGGCGTTTGACTGAAGGCAGATTGTTAAAATATTATAATCTTTGAGAAGGAAGGTTTTTTCTCGCCTGTTTGTTTAGGGGGAGGTGAGATGGGTGGAAGGGGCGGTTTTGCAGTCCTCACAATTAGAAGTTCAGAATACAGATGCGTGAGGTACGATTGTCCACCATATTTCTGGACCCAAAAGCTTCGGGTAAATAGACGTACTTAAAACTCGGGCTGTTGGTTCCAACCTGAAATAAAACATTGGAATTTCATCTCGTGGTTCTAAGCAAGTGCCCCGACAAATTGCGGTTTTTAAAAGCATTATTTTCAATCTGGCACTAGCATTATGCACAAGGCCCAGATAATGGCCCATTCGAGCCTATCCTGGGGCAGATCCTCAGTTGGTGTAACTGGTCATAGCTCCATTGATTTCTGCCTTCCCTCCCTTCATCATCCACACAATACCCGTCCACCACCATCACCACCCCCTACACACACACACATACACAAACACTTTCTTGGGATCACAGTCCTCCACCCATTATCGCTTAAGTGATCTCCAGCTCTGGTCAAAACCCGTCCGTTTGTTAGACGATTAAAAAACGGAACAAACAATGCTCTAAATTTGACTTTATTTGATTTTTTAAAATTACCAGAAGTGTTCAGCCTCCTTTATGTAACGTTTGTGACCGTTGGGGAAGTCCTAAAATTGGCCGTCCAGTCAATAATCACTAGAAACATGATGAGATGCACGTTTCTGGTTGATTAGCTATTTTACAATCAATTAATACTTCGATATTATATGGATTTATTCATAACAGGGCAAGTGCGTGTGTGCGTGAGAGAGAGAATTTTTGGTTATTGTTTTAAGGTGTCAGTTTAATAAACATGACTAAGAGAATAGTACACTTCAAGACTTTTCACCGCCATTTCAAAGCATAATTTTGTCAGTATTGATACGATACAATTTTAAAAGAGTTTGAAATATTTGTAAGCTATACATGCATTGTCCATTTTCGACATTTGGTTTCAGTTTTTCCTATATCACGCAGGAGTACACCAAAGTCCTGATCTTGCATTTCTTCACAATGAGGACAACTTTTGGGTGCAGAGAAAATGCAGGATCTGGCAAGCCCCTAAATAACTGGTTACAGGTCATTTTTTAGGATGCTAACGTCTTTAGGAGCATGCCACAATTGCATAGTTTGCCTAATTTCACAGCGAAGATTTACACACAGACACAAGAAAGGTTTCAGAGTAGCAGCCTGTATCCGCAAAAAGAACAGGAGTACTTGTGGCACCTTAGAGACTAACAAATTTATTTGAGCATAAGCTTTCGTGGGCTAAAACCCACTTAATACATGGACCATGACAACGGTAATAGTGGTTGTTCTGTTACACTGGTCTACAATTTTTGAGAAGTTGCCTGCTTCAGAGATAAAATGTGCTATTTATTATGTATTTTGATGTGCTGAATTCAAATATAACAATTAAAACAACTGATTGGCTCCTGTTTCTAAGATATTTAAGTTTTTACATTTTATGTCTATGTATATTGTGTAGATAGTAGAGTTTTAATCATAAATTGTAAACCTAGGTCTTTTCATGTGTTTATGGTTGCTTTACATGATAATATTTCACCTGTCCTGTTTATGTAACACTTTAAAAATCAGCAAAAGGGTGTTATAAATAAAATTTATTATGAAACAAAAGGCAAAAAACTATTCTGTACATAGTTTAGTCCTATTCAGTGTCTACTCGGCGCTTCTTGGTTTGTCTCTTGTATTCATTAAATGGAGCATCTCTTGTCACTGTCCAGCAATAGTCTGCAAGCATTGATGGGCTCCATTTGCCCTGATAGCGTTTCTCCATTGTTGCAATGTCCTGGTGAAATCGCTCGCCGTGCTCGTCGCTCACTGCTCCGCAGTTCGGTGGAAAAAAATCTAGATGAGAGTGCAAAAAATGTATCTCTAGTGACATGTTGCAACCAAGGCTTTTGTATGCCTTGAGGAGGTTTTCCACCAACAACTTGTAGTTGTCTGCCTTGTTGTTTCTGAGAAAATTTATTGCCACTAACTGGTAGGCTTTCCATGCCGTCTTTTCCTTGCCACGCAGTGCATGGTCAAATGCATCATCTCGAAGAAGTTCACGAATCTGAGGACCAACAAAGACACCTTCCTTTATCTTAGCTTCACTTAACCTTGGAAATTTTCCACCGAGGTTCTTGAAAGGTGCTTGTGTTTTGTCAATGGCCTTGACAAAGTTCTTCATCAGACCCAGCTTGATGTGTAAGGGTGGTAACAAAATCTTCCTTGATTCAACAAGTGGTGGATGCTGAACACTTTTCCTCCCAGGCTCCAATGACTGTAGGAGTGGCCAATCTTTCTTGATGTAGTGGGAATCTCTTGCACGACTATCCCATTCGGAGAGAAAACAGCAGTACTTTGTGTATCCAGTCTGCAGACCAAGCAAGAGAGCAACAACCTTCAAATTGCCACAAAGCTGCCACTGATGTTAGTCATAGTTTATGCACCTCAAAAGTTGTTTCTTGTTGTCATAGGTTTCCTTCATATGGACTGCATGACCAGCTGGAATTGATGGCAAAACATTGCCATTATGCAGTAAAACAGCTTTAAGACTCGTCTTCGATGAATCAATGAACAGTCTCCACTCATCTGGATCATGAACGATGTTGAGGGCTGCCATCACACCATCGATGTTGTTGCAGGCTACAAGATCACCTTCCATGAAGAAGAATGGGACAAGATCCTTTTGACGGTCACGGAACATGGAAACCCTAACATCACCTGCCAGGAGATTCCACTGCTGTAGTCTGGAGCCCAACAGCTCTGCCTTACTCTTGGGTAGTTCCAAATCCCTGACAAGGTCATTCAGTTCACCTTGTGTTATGAGGTGTGGTTCAGAGGAGGAGGATGGGAGAAAATGTGGGTCCTGTGACATTGATGGTTCAGGACCAGAAGTTTCATCCTCTTCCCCTTCCTCGTCTGACTCAAGTGAGAATGATTCTGGTGCATCAGGAACCGGCAGTCCTTCTCTGTGGGGTATTGGGCGTATAGCTGATGGAATGTTTGGATAATGCACAGTCCACTTTTTCTTCTTTGACGCACCTTTCCCAACTGGAGGCACCATGCAGAAGTAACAATTGCTGGTATGATCTGTTGGCTCTCTCCAAATCATTAGCACTGCAAAAGGCATAGATTTCCTTTTCCTGTTCAACCACTGGCGAAGATTTGTTGCACAAGTGTTGCAGCATATGTGTGGGGCCCACCTCTTGTCCTGATCTCCAATTTTTCAGCCAAAATAAAGGTGATAGGCTTTCTTAACCATAGTGGTTATACTGCACTTTTGTGATGCAAAAGTCACTTCACCACAAACATAGCAGAAGTTATCTGCACTGTTCATACAAGTACGAGGCATCTCTGCTCACTTTGGCTAAACAGAAATGTGTCCCTTTGCAAAATCAAACACTGACAAATAAGAGAGCATGACACTGTATGATTTCTAGAGCTGATATAGGGCAATTTGTTCAGCAGAGTGATGTAAGCTTCATTATGATTGCATCATCCATGACTTCTAGGAATAACATGATGCAATTCATATCATGTATGACGCAATACCAGCTTCAGATTGCATCATTCATTGTTTTGCCTAAAAAGCAAGTACTGTCCAAACCCAGTCATAGATTTATTCATAGATGCAGTCAAAGATGTATTTTAGTCATTTCTGGTTTAAACTGAGATCCCTTCCCTTTATAACTCACTTATCCTCCGCCATTCCCAAGTCAAGGGTCGTATATACTGACACAATAGCATATCTTGAAAACTAGAGCCAATCAACAATTTTAAGCATCATTTTTGTTCTCAGTGACCCAGAATTAGTAAAGTTTGACTACATTTATTTCAGAAGCATTTTGGCTGTAGAGCAGTGTTACCTGTAATATGCAAGTGCGATGTACAGTTATCATCTGGCATCCCAAACCTGGCATTAACCAAGCTAAACTAAGGCCTTGTCTACACTACGAGAGTACTTCGATTTTAGTTAATTCGACTATGTGGAATCGATATTACTAAGTCGAACGTGTGTGTCCACACTAAGGACAGTAATTCGACTTTGTGAGACTTTGTGAGTCCACACTAACGGGGCAAGCGTCGACATTGGAAGCGGTGCACTGTGGGCAGCTATCCCACAGTTCCCGCAGTCCCCGCTGCCCATTGGAATTCTGGGTCGAGCCCCAAATGCCTTCTGGGTAAAAAAATGTGTCGAGGGTGCTTTTGGGCGCCTGTCGTCATCCGTCCGTCACTCACGCCCTCCCTCCCTCCCTCCCTGAAAGCGCCGGTGGGAAATCAGTTCGCGCGCTTTTCT
Organism: Emys orbicularis; assembly: GCF_028017835.1. Classification (NCBI taxonomy): domain Eukaryota; kingdom Metazoa; phylum Chordata; order Testudines; family Emydidae; genus Emys; species Emys orbicularis. The sequence continues at coordinate 75,519,965 of NC_088687.1, read as the reverse complement.
GATTACTGACAGCGCGGACGCCACAGCAGTGCGAGCATGGATCCCGCTGCGACCATCGCTGCAGTTGTGGCAGTTCTCAACGCCTCGCAGCTTCTCCTCCACCTGTACCAGAGGCAGCTGCAGATCAATCATGAGAGGAGGCTACGGCACCACCGTGACGGCATGAAGTCGGACACTAGCTCCGACCTCTCTGAGAACATGAGACCCAGCGCCCAGGACATCTCGCTGTCACTGGGTCTTGTTGATACTGTTGAACGGCGATTCTGGGCCCGTGAAACAAGCACAGAATGGTGGGACCACATAGTGCTGCAGGTCTGGGATGAATCCCAGTGGCTGCGCAACTTTCGCATGCGGAAGGGGACTTTCCTCGAACTGTGTGAGTTGCTGTCCCCTGCCCTGAAGCGAAAGGACACCCGGATGCGGGCAGCCCTGACTGTCCAGAAGCGAGTGGCCATAGCCCTCTGGAAGCTCGCAACGCCAGACAGCTACCGGTCCGTCGCTAACCACTTTGGTGTGGGCAAGTCTACCGTGGGGGTTGCTGTTATGCAAGTAGCCAGGGCAATCGTCAAGCTACTGCTATCTAAGGTAGTGACCCTGGGAAACGTGGAGCTCATCAGAGATGGCTTTGCCGAGATGGGATTCCCAAACTGCGGTGGGGCTATAGATGGGACTCACATCCCTATCCTGGCACCGGACCAACAGGCCAGCCAGTACATCAACAGAAAGGGGTACTTTTCCATGGTGCTGCAAGCACTGGTGGACCATCGGGGACGTTTTACCAATATCTACGTTGGATGGCCTGGCAAGGTTCATGACGCTAGGGTGTTCAGGAACTCTGGTCTGTATAGACGGCTGCAGGAAGGTCTTTACTTCCCGGACCACAAAGTAACTATTGGGGATGTGGAGATGCCTACAGTCATCCTCGGGGACCCTGCATACCCGCTAATGCCCTGGCTCATGAAGCCCTACACTGGCGCACTGGACTCAGGGAAAGAACTATTCAACTACCGGCTCAGCAAGTGCAGAATGGTGGTGGAGTGTGCTTTTGGCCGTCTCAAGGGGAGATGGAGAAGCCTACTCACTCGCTGTGATCTCAGCGAGACCAATATCCCCATTGTGATAGCTGCTTGCTGTGTGCTCCACAATTTGTGTGAGAGCAAGGGGGAGACCTTTATGGCGGGGTGGGAGCTTGAGGCAAATAGCCTGGCTTCTGATTACGTCCAGCCAGACAGCCGGGCGATTAGAAGATCCCAGCGGGACGCGCTGTGCATCAGGGAGGCTTTGAAAGCCAGGTTCCTGACTGAGCAGGGTCTCCAGTGACTGTTCACTTTGTGGACACAGATACTGAACCTGCCCCCGTTTCTTTACCCAGTTACTGTTGACTATCCTTCCAAGTTACATACCCCCTTCCCCACCTTCCCAACAAATAAAATCTGTTCCGTTTTGTTACTGAACAAGGTTCTCTTTCTTACTGTTTTCGCGGGAATGTTTTAAACCGGGGACGCAGACTGTGGCGGGGGGCTGGTTTATTGTTTTGATGCAAATGATGCTTCTAAACTCCGGGAATGACAGGCTCCGCAGTGCTGGATTGGTTGTTTCAACGCAGCCTGCCAGCAGTCCTGGGCGGGACTGCATGTATGTGTCGGCCAAGTGACTTTCTGGCAGGGGGCGGAGGGTAACAGATCCCCTGCTGCGTGGCTCTGTGATCCAGGATAAGGACCGCGGCAGAAGATCTGTAACTGCCCTCCCCCGCCACAAAGTCACAGATCAACCCCCTCGCACCCCAGAACATGAAAACCGCCTCCCAGACTGACCAGGGTAACTGGTGACTGTACTGTGTATGTGTCCTGATGCTGGACCTGCCCCCGCCTCTGTAGCCTGCTACAGGTGACTGTCCTGTCCAAGTAACAAACCCCTTCCCCCCCTTCAGACAGAATCCCCTCTAAAAGACACTCTCGGAAACAGTACTTAACAGAAACAGATGTTTTATTATGAACCGCACATGAAAAGGGGGGGAGGAAACTTGGACGTGGGCTATTGTGAGATGGGTAGGAAAGGGCTTTTCAAACTTTGGAACGAGAGCCTTCCATTGCTGCAGCAGTGTGCAGGGGCCGACTGAAAGTTTTAACGGCCCTTGCCGCCCCTCCTTCTTTGGACTTTTGGTGAGGGGGGTGTGGGACTTGGTGGCGGGGGAGGGCGGTTAGAGATAGACAGCAGCAGGGCTCTGTCCTCCTGCCTCCGGTCTTGCAGAACATCCACTAGGCGCCGGAGCGTCTCCGTTTGCTCCCTCATTAGTCCAAGCAGGGTTCGAGTAGCCTGCTGGTCCTCCTGGCGCCACCTCTCCTCCCGTTCCATGACTGCTCTGTGCATTTGTGACAAGTTCTCCCTCCACTGTGTCGTCTGGGCTGCCTGCTCTCGTGAGCACTCCATAAGTTCATAAAACATGTCTTCACGCGTCTTTCTCTTCCTTCTCCTAATCTGCGCTAGCCTCTGGGAGTGTGATGCCAGGCTGGGTTGGGAGACAGTCGCAGATGTGTCTGTGGGAATGGGAAAAAGGGAGTAAATTCCTGAGACAGATAAATGAAGTTGCTAACAAAGAACATAGTCTTTCTCTGTGAACAACACCATGCACTGGACCTTTCACATGCGCACACAGGACAAGGTCGAATTTTCGGCCCTCGCCTTCAGTGCCTGGGGTCTTGCAGTTGCGATCAGAGAAGCGTGGCAGGACACCTCTACTTTTGTTGCAGGAAAACATGGTAAGCCGTAGACTTGTGGCAGCTTAAAAATGTAATAGTAGCACTGGGCTCCTTTCGCACTGAATGCAAGGCCACTCTCTGCTGGCAGCAATCAGGGAAGCATGAGCTCTGCCCCTGTCCCACCACCTCGCGGCTGTCCCCGGGAAAGATCACTGTATGCTGCCCCTCTGCCGCCTCCACCGCGTGGCTGTAAAGCAGTCCCAATACTAACATTCCCCTCCCTAATTTAAAGCAGGGCGTCATGTGCGATATAACTCTAATGAGGATCTCGGAGAGCGAGAGGGGAAGAATGCTTCGGGAGACCATGCAGAGGCCAGGGCCGTATGCCGCCATGCTGTGCCGTGCCATGATCTGAACTCTCATCTGAACTGCAGCCCTGCTACAAAATATCTTACTCCGACATGCTAGCGATTACATTTTTATTGTTGTTATAGTGCTGAAAAAGTCCTGAGCAGTGTCTAGATGAGAAAATAAGAATATGCCCACTCCTTTACAATTTCCCCTTTTTAAAGTGCCATGGTTACTACAACAAAACAATACAAAAACCAAATAGAAAACGGGACCCCCGCCCCCAAACAATCAGATTAAGTGTCAAGTCCCACTCCAAATCTTCCATTAGCTGACCGGAGGATTTCATGAATAGGGCCATATAATTTCTACCCATCACTTTAGTATGTGAGAGCCTCGCAATCTTAGATGTAGTTGTCCTCATAATTCCCCCTGAGGCAGGAAAATGCTACTATCCTCATTTTATAGACAGGGAACTGAGGTACAAAGAGGCTAAGTGACTGTCCCGGTGTCACACAAGAAGACTGTAACAGCCTCTCAGTAACAGCTGGAAAAAAAGTTGTTCATATTTAACATGAACTCACCATTACTAAGGACTGGCTGGAGTTGGAAAAAACCTTCGTCTTGGGCCTAATCCAAAGCCAATAGGAGTCTTTCCATTGACTTCAGTGAGCTTTGGATCAGGGTTTAATGGCACTCTTAGTTTCTCCTTAAAGACGTAAAACAAAATACAGTAATTGTTAAAGCATAAATAAAAGGGGAGTTTCAGCCTAGACCCTGCGGCCCTTAGTCAGTCAAACGTTCCCCTGAAACTTCCGGGAAATTATGTTTGTTTTACTCCAGCAATTTGGACTAATCGCCAAAGTAAACCCAGCAGGATTTGGCCCGGAAGGAGGTTTGCCTCATTAAGGAGTGCAGGATGAGACGATGGGCAATATAACAAGTATTCCTGTTCCCAGAGATAACATTTCACAGCTCAGTGAAATAGACCCTACTTTTTCATTTTCAACCATCGAATAGCATTTTATTTACACTTCACAACTCCATATATTTCCCCTCATCCCCCCCCCCCATTATTGGTTTAATATGATATTTGCCCTCTGTGAAATCAAACTTAATTTCTCAGATCAGCCTAGTGACATGCAACGGGTGTCTAATTGGACGGCACTTATTATACACCGAATAATTCTGCATTTCTAATTATTTCGTTATTCATCCATGAAAACCTGTGTAGTGACCAATAATGCACTGCTTTTCAAAGTGCTACTGTAACCGCCCGTGTTCCATCCACAGAGATATCTGTATCAATTGGCTAGGTACCATTATTTTTCTCCACTAAGTGAAATCTTACCTCTTTCATTTCTTCAAAGGTCAAGTCCTAATTATGGAGGATCACTTTTCAAATGCAATTCTCGCGTTGCTTCAGGCCTAAACCAGAGACCGTGGAAGGACAGATATAAAGTGTACACTCTCAAAGGCTTATCAAGTCTTTACTGCATGGCATCCTATATTTTAAAATGAACTCCAGTTCATAGCAGTTTAATTTATTTGTAGAGTTCTAAGCATATTTACATCAGACATGAAGACCTTCACAAAAGCTGAATTCCTCCCATCTGATGCCGAATACTTTTTTAAAAAGTGAAATAAGATATGGATTAAAAAGAAACACAGCAAAGATGAATTTTAATAAAAACAGTATCTGAATTGTCAAACGTATTATTTTTACAGTGAATTTTACAGATTATTATTTAAAGTATCAAATACTTTGGCAACTGTTAGAATCGTAAAAAAGAAACCCCCTCGGAATCTGAGAACTAAAGAGCGGTAATATAATTTTCTGGGATAAATAACATGAAATCATAGGAACTGGCTAATCTGCAGATGTTCAGTACGTATCCAAAATGCTCCAATATGTATTCCAAATGTGACTGCGATCAATGCGCCCATCAGTCAATGTGTATTTTTATTTTCTGGCTTCTTTTGATACACATTGTAACTTTGGACTTCCAGAAGCTACACACTTTTATGGAGAAGCGAATTTCCGCCATTGTCTTTACTATTAAACAAGAATCAGAGGCACATGACCTTTGCCATGCTTAGCTCTTTCCTGGATTATTACTATATTCGACTCTTTTCTTTTGAATTGTTTTGTAATCAGTAAATTGGAATTAACCATTTCCTTATTCTAATTAGTTATATTGCGTGTGACTTTTTAATACCTGTGAGATTTGTAGGGTATAAAGTGTGCGCATACTGAAGACATCTTGTGATCAGAGAGGCTACTTTTTGTACTAGAAAATAAACAAAATAAGCACTTAAAATACATAGGTTTTTCCAGCCTTGTTCCTCGATTGTGAGCTGGTGGGCTTGGTCTTCATCGTGCTGCCTGAATCCAAGCAGCCGTACACATTTTTTTTGTAATTAGGAAAGGATGCCACAAGGACTGTTGTTTGGGAGCCCCGGGAGTCTGCGACAAAGCAAATCTCTGGGCTGAATATTGCTCCAAACCAATATGGTAAAGAGAATTAAAAATGGAGCTCACAGCCGCCAAAATTCTACGCATCTCTTTGAAACAGATCAAATAATTACGTTTGCAAGCCAAATGTTTCTTCAACTTCATGGGGTGCTTAGGAGAGAGAAGAGAAAATTAAACTCCAGCTTCAGGACAGGGGCTACTGTGCAGGCCTTTTCCCGCTCCCATTGAAAGCAGAAATCCCATGGACTTCAATGGGAGGATCGGGCCCTATAGACGTGCTGGCGCATCCTTAGATGGATTTTAAATGCCTACATGACATTAGGAAGTGGGACCAACGTGACTATAACAACACTTCAGACATTAGTAAGTAAGTATATTCATAAATCACATTTTCCCCGGGGAGTAGTGCCTAGCTGAGGTTCTACACTTTTTTAAGGTGTATTTTTATTCAGGAATTTAATGGTCGCTTTACAGAACTTTATCGAATACATGAAATGCTTTCGACAGGTTTCCCAAAAACTCTTCATACATTTGGGCCGGATCCAAAGAACGCTGAAGTCACCTAGAAGACTGCAACAGGCTTTGGATCAAGCCCCTTATTCACAGGATTCTGAACACAAGTGGGGTTTAATTCTGCAAACCATATATTGCTTGAAGCGGTCAGGATTTCCAAACAAGGTAGTTTAAACCCCTATTGCATTGGAAGGAGGCTGTGTAATGTTAAAACCCCAATTTAATAAAATACACAGTTTATGAGGCAGGATTATTCACTCAAAACTCCCAGTGAAGTCCGTGGGACTTTCACATATGTGCTGAATACAGGATTGAGGGTTATTTGTTAGTGAGACAATGGGAGTTTTGCTATTGATTTGATAGAGGGATAAATGGGCCCTATTTCTTTTCTCACACTGGTATGAGGACCCGCTCCTGACGTTTTTATTCAGGCAAGAATCATGTAGAAGTCTGCGTGATGTTTGCCTGAGTAGGCACTGCAGGAAATGGCCCAAAGTTATTATAAATAGCAACATTTCAGTAGAGGGATGAGTGGGGAACAAACATTTTTGTAACAGGCAAATGGATTGTGTAATTAGATGGTTTCCTGTGCAGTGCATTACACATGAAAATGGTGATGAATATAACTTTTTACTCTGGATTTTTTTTGAAAGCGTTCCATTGCCACTAATAGCTAGATGTCATTTAAAATTATAGTTTGCAAAATTCACAAGAATGTGCTACAAAGTAGTTGTTTTCAACACTCTTTTAAATAAGAGCAAATAGGCTATTTACGCCAACGTCTTCATTCACTAGCTTCTTCTGCCTACAGTGCGCTCACGAATCCAAGCTGAGGAGTGAAAAAAGTCATATGACTATTTTAACAATCTCCCAAAAGATCAGAGTGTAAATTTACTAGATCGTCTGTTCCAATCCTGAATTGGACACATAATAAAAAGAAACTTTTTCCCCTGTAGATTTCTTACATGAAAAGCCAACTACAGCCGCAAAGCAAAGCAGCCAGGGCCGTTCCGAGCCGAAGGTGGAAATCCCAGTGAGGTTGTGGTTACAGGCTGTGGGGCGCGTTCCCAATAGTGAGTGGAAGGTTTTTAAAGAGGCCTTTCAGTGTAGAGATGGGGGCTGTATTTCCTATCTAGTAAACAGCTTAGGATTTAGCCCGAGAAAATTTCGCAAATATTTCAGCTACATGCCCTTTGGGAAAACACTTGGATCCCCTTGGCAGCACCAACTCTTGAACCAGGTCTGCTCAGCTACATCCCGACTAGAGTCAATAAAGTAAAATCCCCTGAGCAGCCTGGAAAGCAGTGAGTCCAGGTACTAATATTTCAGCCCCAACCTCACCACCTTTCAATTAAAGAGGAAACAGCTGCGTTTGAAGCCAGGAGCAGGGGAAAGTGCTTCTTTCTGTCACAATCCTCTCCTGGATCGCGAGAAAGCGGAGGCGGGGGCTCGTAAAGAGGAAGGAGGCTCAGGCCCAGCTGATACTGCCAGTGCGCCGAGCGGTGGGACAACTGGCGCGACGCTCTTGGCTCTCCTCGTCCTTTTTATCGTGTCGGGCGGTTAAGCTCCTCTCGATCCTGCTCTGATTGTAGTCGACGGGAGTTTAGCAATGGATTTCATTGGGAACTGGATCCGGCCCAGTGACTTTACGTTCAGAAAAACATCAAAGAGTGAGTGATAGGCAATGTGGAACACACATGGGAAGCTCAAAAGCCTTTTCTACCAAAACGTGTTTCGCAGTGTTTTTCTGTTCTTCTCTCTCCACCCCTCGCCCCCCCCCTTACAATGGGAGGGGAGAGGGCTCTAGATACAATGATACGGTAGCAGGGCTGTTCACAGACAGGAGACAGAGAGAAAACCCTTCAGCAAAAGCATTTGCATTAACTGAGCAGGGGAATGTGGGGAGGAAGTGCCAGTTTCCTTTCTCCCTCTCCGGGACATACATACCACCAGTGAAACCCAGTGAACGGAGAGGACAGATTATCAACCGGTAATAATCATCAAACATGGTAACTTATTACCTTGTTGGATCCCTTTGGATATAACCAGTCTCCACCTTGACCCAGTACTAGCCCCCACCCAGCAGTCAGCAACACCACCCAGTCCTCAAGCTAGCATCGGCCTCCAAATCCAGCACCCTCAACCAGCCTGACACCCAACACCAGCACCCGGACCAGCAGCCAGCACTCCATGCTCAGATACCCCACCAGCTCCTGATGGAACCTGATAGCCCTATACCCAGCTCTAGCAACCCCGGGAGACCTAAACCTACCCCACCTATCCCACAGCAACAGTCCCGCCAGCACCCCCACTCAGCACCAATATATGACCCACAGTTACTTGTCATGACCCACAACCCATTGCAGGATTACGATGGGCTGTGGTAAAAAACTGCAGGAGGCTTTTGGGGTTCCAAGTGGAACAAGAACCCCCAGTTTGAATGGTCACAAATAAAATTACTTCAGAAATTCCTCTTATAGAAACATAAAGATTAAAGTTGCATTTCAGTATGGAACTGGGGATCCGTATTGACATAATAAAAGCACCCGTATTTCAATGAGCATATTGACCCTATAGATCATATTAAGTGTATTGGAAGGGAAAGCTAGTGTATTTGTTTTGCTATAAGTCTGAGATATGGTAGTTGGAATAGATCACTAGAAACCCAATTGTCTTTGAGCTGAGGCCCCAGTACTCCAAACACCTCCTCCACTCATGCTTTCACTTCCAGCAGTGAATGTCTCTCTGAAGTCACTGAGATTGTTCACCTGCTTAAAGATAAGCACCTGTGTAAGTGTTTGCATCATAGGGGGCCTTTGAGACTATAGCTATATTCCTTGATATAATCTAAAAGAAATGCAGAACCTGCACTCCTTTATAGACCACTGAAGCAAATAGGAGTTTGACTTGACTAAGGAATGGCGAATGGGGCCCAGAAGCCTTAACTAAGAGCAATTTGAATAAAATCTTCCCTCTGTATATGATACATAGCCTGTCAAATATATTCAAGTAAATATTATAAAAGTCTGGGATTGGTGCTGAAAATGCAAATCTCATCTCTTTAGCAGTTTCCTCGAATATCTACAGCTACTCAATATAGGAGGTCTTAGGAGACAAATGAAAGGAAGGGAAGAAACTTAGAATTATGGTCAATTCATTTAGTGTCCAGAATATTAACCTGCCCTCTGTAAAATTAACCACACAATATGTAATCATTCATAATGAACAGAATTGTCTTGACTTTTAAAAGACTTTTCTCATTAAAAAAATCCTTGTAAAAATGTTATTGATCTTAATATGCAGAAAAAAATCATAGCCAGCAACTCTTTAAAAAATCATAGCCAGCAACTATGTCATTTTTTATTAAACATTTAGAGATTTTCAGAACAGGATTCAGTGATTTTATAGTGGATTGATGAGGTTTGGCAGGATATTAAAATGTTTAAAGTTATAGCTTTGAAGAGGTTTCTTTATGTTTCTGCATTAATAGAAAAATCATTTACAAGGGAAAATATTTTCTTCTGTTTCACTAAAATCTTCCACAAGGGCCTCATCCTATTTCCTCCACTTGAGCCAATGGGAGTTTTGCCATTGACTTCAAAGAGAACAGAAGGGAGCCCCAATTTTGGAAGAAATGGCCAGCAAAAATTGGGCCTCTTCCTCACGGAGTAGTACCATTGAAGCTAGCACTATATTGCACTTACTGCAGTTTCAGTAAGTGTTCCAGGCCTGTGATACTCAATTTTAGCCAAAACAGTTTTAGAGTATGTGCCAACCAACTTGGCATTTCACCTTTGGGGCAATATATTTGTAGCAATTTTAAATATTTGTTTAAAATCTTTATTCTAATCTCTGCACTATCCAAAAACTAGAAGTCAGATTTACCAGCAAGCTTATGTTTTTGCATGATAAACAGGGAGCCCCCTGAAGTTATCAGCTAATAGCTTAATGGACACCCGGGCCTCATAAAAAGGACTGAGAGAGACCTGATTGAGGTGGAACCACAAGCAGGCAGGAGAATGAAAAGAGCTGTATAAATGCTAAGTATTATCATAATCTCCAATATTATCCCCAGTTGTTTAGATATTCTATAGTAAGGAGTTAATGCTGACACAGCAGAACACTGTTCTTATGCTTTGTTGCTCTGGCTTTTCTGGCAATGTCATTATCAGACTCCCTAGCATTTCCTTCAATTTTTGGGTGTCTGATCTATTTAATGCAGTTTATCTTGTGTCCTTCACCCTGAGAAGTGGAGTTTTTTGTGGAATGGTTTTTAGTCTGCTTTGATACAGGATTTAGGATTATCATTTTGAAACATGTACACTCATCCATAAATTTCCCAGGCCCTATAACCACAGATTCCTAAGTTAACCTACTATAGTATGACCCCATCTACCATGTGCTCTGCATGTCCTGTATGGTACTAAATTATTTTTGCTTCCAGTGAAATTATTGGGCCTGATTCTCTTCTCAGTTATGCTGGTATAAAGCAGAAGTGACTCCAGCAAAGTCAACACTGTTACACTAACAGAATTAGTGTAAGTAAGAAATGAACCAGGCTCGTGGACTCCATCCCTTGTAGGAGTGGATCCATATTGAGCACATTTAGATTGGGGGATTTAGCCATGTGTTAATAGAAGGCGGGAAGAAGGAAAATGAGGCAAACATACCAGATAGCATAAGAAATGGTGCCCAGGGGATTAAAATTGTATACTAAGGAGTACATATCCATATATTAGTAATAGTTATAAGGTGATGAGTTTATCTGATGTAGCCTGAGTGTATTATACACTGGAGGAATAGGGTTGGTTCGTCCTGTATTGCATTTCTGTAGAGAAGAATTTATTTGAGGTTGTATCTAATAGGTAGGGCCCTATCAAATTCAGGGTCCATTTTGGTAAATTTCACGGTCATAGGATTTTAAAAATCATAAATTTCATGATTTCAGATATTTGAATCTGAAATTTCATGGTGTTGTAACTGGTAGATGTCCTGACCGAAAAGGGTGTTGTGGGGGGTTACAAGGTTATTGTAGGGGTGTCACGGTATTGCCACCCTTACTTCTGCGCTGCTGCTGCTGGCAGTGCCGCCTTCAGAGCCGGGCAGCCAGAGAGACGTGACTGCTGGCTGGGAGCCCAGCTCTGAAGGCAGTGCTGCCACCATGGTATGGTACTGCCACCTCTACTTCTGTGCTGTTGCCTTCAGAGCTGGGCGCTTGGCCAGCAGCTGCTGCTTTCCGACCACCCAACTCTGAAGGCAGTGCAGAAGTAAGGTTGGCAATACCATGACCCTCTTACAATAAGCTTGCAACTCCCACACAACCGCTTTTTGGGTCGGGACCCCCAGCTTGTGAAACGCTGTTTTCCCCCTTGAAATCTGTATAGTATAGGGTAAAAATACATAAAAGAACAGATTTCACAATCCGGGGTGCATTTTTCACGGCCATGAATTTGGTAGGGCCCTACTAATAGGAGAGTCTGATGGCCCTAATCACCTCTTGCACCCTATATTATAACTTAAAATACAAGCTAGCACAAGCTCCCAACTACTAGTTTAACGACAAAGATCACAACCAAGTTTTCTCAGGTTGTACAATTTCAAGTATCAGCTTATTTGTTTCACATTTAAAAACTGTGTTTTTTTCCCATAAGTACAGAATGCCAGCAGGAAAAGAACACAATATAAGCATGATATCCTGTGATCAGATTAATCCATGTGCAGAATAAACTCTTAGATGATGAGATCTTTTACTATCCTTTTCCATATTGGACTTTTTGTTTGGATGCGGTTTTCCTGATGTGTTCTAGTAACATGTTTAGTTAATTTATACCGTGTGTGTGGGTATGGTTAGACAGTTATAGATATAAAAGTTATATCTACAGACTCACATCCATCCATACGCTCATGCATAGTGTCTGTCTGCCAGTCCTAATTAAGTAAGTGTGAAATCTCCCACAGCAGAATTGGGCAGTGAAGTAGGTTTGAAAGAATGCTCTAGATCCTGTTGACTTTACAAATGGAGATAGCAACTTCAGTCACTGATGAGGGGTGATAGGATCCAAAGAGTGAATTTCAAGTTTAAAGTCACTTTTACAACAACAGCAATAACAGCAGTTCCAGCCTATTTCAACTAAATGTCTTCTCTTTTTTCCAAAAAGGATAGTTATTACCATCTAAATGACTGTCAAACAAGGGGGTAGGGGAAAGGAGGCTCCTTCTAAATACTCTGTCCAGCTAATGGTAAAGGGAAGAAGGAATGTTGTTAAAATAAAAGCCTTACTTGATACTTTACATTCCAACCAACTGGTCCTACTTTTTGGTATCTTTAATAAAAGGATTTTAATGGTGTATTTGCCATGGTACTAAGCAGGCTGAGGTCTCTGTATGCCAAGCCCCACACTTTGTTTAAAATTGTTTAATGTTGGACAGTGACTGGGTTATGTTAACCTTTAGCTTACATAATGCATCTAAATTACACAACAGGAATCACAAATTCAAGGTAGTGATAGCAAAGCCCACAGATCTGATGAAGATGCCAACAAGAAGGGTGAAGGTAGGAGCAGCTCAGGGAAGTGGTGGAAGGAACAGTCCTTAGCCTCCTAAAAAAGGCTCTCTGAGCTGGAACCCAAAGGAGAGGGCAGGCCTGGGCTCCTCTATCTCTCCTGCAGACCAAGAGGGAAAGCACAGGCATCAAGAGTAAAAGAGGCCAAGAACTCTGAGTTCAAGACAGAGACTGAGGGAGAGCTTACAGGCCATTAGATTTTTGGCTTGTTCTTTGGACTTTTTGGTTTCCCCTGGAAGGGGACTGGACTGAGATGTGACCTGGTCAGAGAGGTAGGCCACGGAAGCAGCAGACTGTTGTGGAACCAGGATGGATAAAAGGGGTGCTAGAGTGCAGAAACCCTGGAATACCACATCCCAACATGAGGAGGCACTCTGGAGGTAAGAGGCAAAGGACAACAGGTGGCCAGGGTTCCATACCCATAATGAGATGCATTTACTGCGGGGGATATGAGCAGGTAAAGAAGTACCCTCACAGCATTGCAAGGAATGTGTCAAGCTGAATGATTTAGCAGTGTATGCAAGAGCAGAGGAAAGGTCCCAGAAAGATTGTCAGACCTTTACAAGAGGGGGATGGCATATCAGACAGTGGTGATGATATTATGACTCTCTCCTTGAGTCCAAGAACATATCAGGTTCAGGCTGTCAGAACTGGAAAACAACAAGGGACAATGCCAACCTCTGTGTCTGCAACAATGTTAACAAAATGGTCTGTGCAATTTCAGTTTGATAGCAGGGCCTCTTGCACTCTGAATAGGGAAGTGTTATTTACCCCTTCACATAACGCAAGAACTAGGCATTACATAATGAAATTAATGGGCAGCAGGTTTAAAACAAAAGGAAGTACTTCTTCTCACAACACGCAGTCAACCTGTGGAACTTATTGCCAGGAAATGTTGTGAAGGCCAAAAGTATAACTGGGTTAAAAAAAAAATTAGATATATTCATGGAGTATACTTCGATCAATGGTTATTAGCCAAGATGGTCAGGGATGGAACCCTATGGTCTGGGTGTCCCTAAGACTTTGACTGGCAGAAGCTGGGACTGGATGACAGGAGATGGATCATTTGAAATCGCCCTGTTCTGTTCATTGCCTCGGAAGCATGTAGCCACCGTCAGAGACAGGATACAACCCTAGATGGATCATTGGTCTGACCCAGTATGGCTGCTTTTATGTGATTCCACAGGGTGAATTGGATTCAAACCCACCCTAAGAGTTCAGGTGCAATCTAACAGTAGGACTATTGGAAAATGCGGGAGCAAATTTCTTTACCTTCAAGGAAAAGGAGTAGGGCTGTCAATTAATCACAGTTAACTCACGTGATTTACTCAAAAAAATTAACTGCGATTAAAAAAATTAATCGCGATTAATCGCACTGTTAAACAATAGAATACCAATTTAATATTTATTATTACATATTTTTGGATCTTTTTCTACATTTTCAAATGTATTGATTTCTATTACAACACAAAATACAAGGTGTACAGTGCTCACTTTATATTACTTTTGATTACAAATATTTGCACTGTAAAAATGATAAAATAAATAGTATTTTTCAATTCACTTCATACAAGTACTGTAGTGCAATCTCTTTATCGTGAAAGTGTAACTTACAAATGTAGATATTTTTTGTTACATAACTGCATTCAAAAACAAAACAATGTAAAACTTTAGAGCCTACAAGTCTACTCAGTCCTACTATTTGTTCAGCCAATTGTTAAGAGAAACAAGTTTATTAACATTTACAGGAGATACTGCTGACTGCTTCTTATTTACAATGTCACCTGAAAGTGAGAACAGGCGCTCGCATGGCACTGTTGTAGCCGGCATCGCAAGTTATTTACTTGCCAGATATGCTAAACATTCATATGCCCCTTCGTGCTTCAGCCACCATTCCAGAGAACATGCTTCCATGCTGATGATGCTCGTTAAAAAAATAATGCGTTAATTAAATTTGTGACTGAACTCCTTGGGGGAGAATTGTATGTCTGGTTCTGTTTTACCCGTAGTCTGCCATATATTTCATGTTATAGCAGGCTTAGATGATGACCCAGCACATGTTCATTTTAAGAACACTTTCACAGCAGATTTGACAGAATGCAAAGAAGGTACCAATGTGAGATTTCTAAGGATAGATACAGCACTCGACCCAAGGTGTAAGAATCTGAAGTGCCGTCCAAAATCTGAGAGGGACGAGGGGTGGAGCATGCTTTCAGATGTCTTAAAAGAGCAACACTCTGATGCAGAAACTACAGAACCTGAATGACCAAAAAAGAAAATCAACCTTTTGCTGGTGGCATCTGACTCAGATGATGAAAATGAACATGCATCGGTCTGCTCTGCTTTGGATCGTTATCGAGCAGAATCCATCATCAGCCTGGATGCATGTATTCTGGAATGGTGGTTGACACATGAAGGGACATATGAATCTTTAGCGCATCTGGCACATAAATATCTTGTGATGCTGGCTACAACAGTGCCATGAGAACACCTGTTCTCACTTTCAGGTGACATTGTAAAGAAGACATGGGCAGCATTATCTCCTGCAAATTGTAACCAAACTTGTTTGTCTGAGCGATTGGATGAAGTAGGACTGAATGGACTTGTAGTTTCTAAAGTTTTATGTTGTTTTATTTTGAATGCAGTTATTTTTTGTACATAATTCTACATTTGTAAGTTCAACTTTCATTATAAAGAGATTGCACTACAGTACTTGTATTAGATGAATTGAAATATACTAATTTCTTTTGTTTTTTACAGTGCAAATATTTGTAATCAAAAATAAATATAAACTGAGTACTGTATACTTTGTATTCTGTGTTGTAATTGAAATCAATATATTTGAAAATGTAGAAAACATCCAAAATATTTAAATAAATGGTATTCTATTATTGTTTAACAGTGTGATTAATCACGATTAATTTTTTTAATCGCGCGATTAATTGCAACTAATTTTTTTAATCGCTTGACAGACGTAAAAAGCAGTACTTGATTACAGTGGACGAGTATTCAAATTTTTGGGAGTTGATGCCCTGCCTGACAAGGAGCAAGTCAATGATTGGCAAATTAAAGGCCCGCTTTGTGAGATATGGCATTCCTGACATTGCATTCACTGACAACAGACCCCAATTTGCCTCAGAAGAATTTAGGAAATTTTCACTCATAAGGGAGTTTGACAACCATACACCTCCCCAACATACCTGCAGAGTTACGGTACGGTGGAATCAGCTGTGAAAATAGGTAAGACACTGTTACACCGATGTTTCTTCTGGTTCAGACCCTTTCTTAGCAATTTTGGCTCACAGGAATACCCCATCACAGGGTTGTCAAAACAGTCCAACTCAGACATTGGTGGGATGAAAGACCAAAACCCAGCTACCAATGAGGGGAGACCTGTTGCATTCAGACAGATGGAGACACTGCAGAAAGGAGATGGCCAACCACCAAACAAACAGGTACTAGAGTATGACAAATCAGCCAAGGACCTATTGGCTCTAGAGACAGGCACTCCTGTGAGGATCCAGCCATTAGAGAGACACCAGAAGGAGTGGACCAGCAAAGTTATGAGGGGTGCAATGGCAAATGATCCAAACAAACAGGAGGCACTTACAAGACAGCCGACACACCATTGAAAGTAAGCCTACAGAGATCATCACATAACAGAAACAACCATCTGGATGCCAACCCCAGAGAGTATGCTGGACTCAGAGACAGGAAGACAGAGATTGGTCACTCCCACTGTGGTCCTCTATTGAACAGACCAAAGTATCTCAAAGACTATGCAACCAGCTGAGTCAGTAGTAAAGACAAGACTCCAACTCAGCTATGTGCTAGCAATCTTAAAGGGACAGGGGCGGGGGTCATCTCTTTTCAACGTTAAAATATTTGTAAAATAGTGAACATGTATCATGATCAGTGAAACTGGAGTCAAAGTGCCCATGTTCCCTGAAGGGATTATTCTTGACATGACACCAGGAAAACAGGGAACCCCAAGAGTCTGACTAGAAGCAGCTCAGCCACGTGGACAGAGCAGTCCAAAGGGCTTAATAAAGTTCCACTTGTTCTACATAAACTGCATTCAGCTTCACCCTCTGCTAAAGAAACATCCTAGGCAGGTAAATGAGGAAGGGCGTGATTTCCATATATTTCATCTTGAAATATAAATGTAATTTACTTAGCAGTATTGGGATTTTCAAAAGTGTTCATCATTGGCCTAACTCTGCTCTCATTGAAGCCAACAGGAGCTTTACCATTGATTTCAATGGGAGCAGAGTTAGGCCTATAGTGTGCACTCTTGAAAATCCCACACGATCCTTTTTTTGTTTTACAGGTTTGCTATTAGATCCAACAGCTGAGATGACTAAAGAAACAACACATCTAAAAACTGGGTCACATCAAAGGATCATGGTGTTGCCCTCATGGTGATGCTGCCTATTATAGGCTCCATATGTTCTGATGCTGTAGCTTTTATATACTGCATAATGTCCAGACACTTCTTGGATGTTCATACTAAAATAATTTGCACCCAAGGAGAATGAAAAGAATCACAGAATGTTGTACACTGTTGTCCTTACTTGGTAAAACTCCCATTAGCATCAGTGAGAATTTTGCAAAAACAAGGACTATAGAATCAGGCCTAGCAAGTTAAGGAAAGACCATTAATAACTGAATATCTTCTTTTGAAAAATGACAAAACCAAGAGATGATGTTTTAAGGTTAATAAACATGAACAATTTTAATACCAAATGTGAAAAATGCAAAATTGCTTTAATAACATTTAAAAACTAAAAAATATGATACATTCTCCTTGTAAGTTGTTAAAAGGAAAATTCAAAGTCCTACATTCCTTGGCTTACATTGTAGCTCTTTTCAAATTAATGACATTTTGTGTGTTTTTAAATTTACAATTTTGTATTTAAAAAAAAAAAACACAAATTCCACTATGTTTTGTATTGTAGATGTCCCAATAACTGTAATATAAGCTGGTAAATGAAATCTGCTCATAATAAATATTGTACTGTAAAATCCAATGCATGCAATGTAAAGGTTCCAGTTCTGTATCTTTTGAAATCAATAACAAAACTTACAAGATTAGGAAAGTAATATGATTTATTTTATTTAATAAAATTAATCCTCATGTCATTCACATCGTTTGCCTTATTCTATTTATTGTTCCATAGATAAGGTGTCTATTGAAATATCAGCTGTCACACCCTGAAAACGGATACTGCTATTAGTAATTTGCAAAGGAAAATCTATACATTTTTTGCAGTTTGATTTCTGGTGAGTGCTGTCTATGGAATAAATAGACGAAACAAATATAAACAACACAGGAAATCCATAAAAAAATTCCTTGAATTTATTTCAGATGTCACATAGCCACATGTATTCATATAAAGTATGAATTCAGATGGTTTTCTGG
Source organism: Emys orbicularis (assembly GCF_028017835.1). Lineage (NCBI taxonomy): Eukaryota > Metazoa > Chordata > Testudines > Emydidae > Emys > Emys orbicularis. The sequence continues at coordinate 75,501,945 of NC_088687.1, read as the reverse complement.
TAAGTAATAAACTTTCCACATTAACCTCCTTTTTAACCAAACATAGTACTTTACAAGTGTTATGCCAACTAAGCCAAGTGGCGGTTCTTAGTAAATTAGCATAATTGGATTAGTTTGAAATGGTAAGGTAGGATAACTTTTGATTTGGGGAAAATTGTGTGTTTCTAATTAAATTGTAAGGGAATGGGTTGCAGTTTAATATGTTGATTTTTAATGTCAAAGTTTGCTAATATCCTTTTTTATTATCCTACCTTTTCCTCATGAGCTGAGTGGCAATACATGAAAAAAACTATCAATTGGATAAAGTTACAAACAGCTGCAGCACAAATCTTGTGTCAACAGCTCTGCAGAAAATTAACCTGTGTCTGATGGGGGGGTGGGAACACACTCAGTCTGTATTTTGCTCCAGTAATGACTAACTTTTGTACTAATGTCAATTTTTTCATTGGAATAGGAACATTCCTCTACCTTCAGTAAATTTACAACATCCTAGCAGAGTCTTGTAAATTAAGTCAAGTTTTTCCCTTCATTTTATTATCCAGAATAAAATGCCATAGCTTTTAAATATATATGGATAAAGATGTTTGTATTTTCCCATGCATAAATGTATATAACAGAGTGGGTATTCTGTATCTATATAGCTCTGAATATACAGGGTTGGATTTTCAGAAGTGGTCAGTGCTGGCCCTCATGTACTTTGATGGGAGTAGAGTTAAGTCAACATTGTGGGTAGGCATTTTCAAAAGCACTCAATATGTATGTATATATAGTACAGTATACAAAAACTGTTAAAATAAAGTCTGGTCTAGGGCCCAATATCTGCTGTACAAGGGAGAGCTAGATTTGGGAGCCCAGGTGTACTGCCCCTGTAAAGTCCCGAGCCCAGCTCCATGGGGACACTCTGAACAGTAATGTGTAGAGGGACAAAGAGAGCATGGCTAGAGGATGTATGAATTTTCTGCTCCTCTAACCCATGTAGGGTACATTGGGGCTGCAGAGGCCATGGGTTTTGAGGTCAATGGGGAGGTATTTATTTGCCCTAGCCCCCCAAAAGGTACCCAACACACAGCTTATTACTAAAAATGGGTGGTGGACTTCTGAATTTTATCCCTGCCCCAGGGTGTGCTGAATCTGTGCATTCCCTAAACACTCTGGCCCTGTCCTCATCCCAGCCAGCAGTGCTCATTGTGTGGGCTGTGCTAGCCATCTCCAAACACCTCATCAGAAAAGGGATTGAATAGATAATATAAACCCCAGTTACTAAAGCCAATCATTAGAATCTGTTAGCTCAATCATCATTGTGTTTGACTGGCTTCATATGTGACTCCTTTCCATTTCCTCCCTCTCTACAACAGCTCCTGCAACACTACCAGTCTTCAGATGTGTAACATGGATTGTACCCACTTCAAACAATCTAAAACCTCATTTATAATTTTTCATACAAGGGGCCTCACTTTAAAACAAGTGCTGCAGGCAAGAAGGTATGTGGCACACATCTTCGGTTCCCTTGGTGGACAAGAAAGGGCTACAACACAAACACATCTAATGTGATAAGGTAAGAGAAGAAGTCAGAAAGCTTACAGGAAGCCAAATTGTCCAGACACTAGAAAAATTAAACCACCCAAATCTAGGCTCAACAGAGCATGGAAATATGATGAAAAGCAGGGCTATTATTTTCAGTGATGTTATAGATACATATGCAAATAGAATAAAACTAGGAACATATTAAAGGGATCTGGCTGAGTAGCATTAGAACAAAGGATCCGCAAATGGAACTGGTAAAAGTAAGAAAAGGGATTCTAGGTGCAGATCAAGATTCCTGCACCAAACCCTTTGTTGCAATTACAGCTGGACACAGTGAGTTGTAGAGACTCGTCAGTCTGTTGCCCACCCTGAAGGGCTCGAGGGGACAACAATGGTCCGTCGCCCGGTGTGCTTGGCACCAATAAAGACACCGAGGGGAGAAAGCAAGCCAAGTTTATTTCAGAGCTCTGAAATGGCACTAGGAGACCAGCATGTCTCAAATCCAGTGCAACAAATACAAACAACTTTTACCTTTTATACTCCAAACTGTTTGCATACATCTCTTTGTCTGGCTGTTCCCCCTTACCCCTCCCTTCCAGACAACTGTTACAATAAGCTCTACATAAGCTTGTGAGAAAACTTTCCCAGTCTTTGCGACCTTGAGTTAGACGCCTGCAAACTAACTACCCCTCCTTTTCCCTCCTCCTTATCTCTATTATTTCTGCTAGTGTGAGTGAAACTGCAGCCATCTGCTAGAAACGCTGACCAATACATTTCTGCTTCAGCCTGTTACAGAGCATGTAAGCAGTGAGCACAGAAGTAGGTGAGAGTTCACAAGATGGAGTTTGGGATTTCAGATAGGCCCAGAGCAAAAGAGTTTCATCGACACTTTGGCCTTCCGCTCTCCCGAGTTACCTGGTAGCTATGCCTAGTGGACCCCAACAAGTCCAACACTTTTTTTTTCTATTCATGAACTAGCTACTATTTACCAACACTGATTTTTACTTTATGCAGAACAGTGTCCATCTATGCAGACTCTTTGGGACAACTGTATCTATCCACTTGAGCAACTACAGTCAGTATAATATTAACAATGTTCTGAAAATGAAATGATCCTGGATGCTGACAAGGAAAGTTTGCATTGCTGGAGAGGCACAAAGTAGCATGAAAGCTGATCTAACTGGGGAGTCCCATGATGTGGTTGAAGCCCCAGCTGTCATGGCACTACACTAGCCTCTCCTGATTTGCCTGGGGGAGGCAGTGTGCTGAAGGCAGGAGAGGCATGCCAGGATGGGATAGAAAATGGATAGCACATGCTACATTCTGGTGATATTGATCCCAACGGGGTTGTTGCAAGCTGGCATAAGTTATAACAGTCCTGGTGTGGCTCTGATTTACACTGGGGGTTGAATAGATAATAGAACAGACTGGCCCCTGATCTGGGGATTAAGGGAACACAAAGATGAGTCATTTCCCCACCACCACCTGTATCAAATATAGCATTGGTACAGCTTCAGATCTGGGGCTTAAATTCCAATTCACTCATAAAATAGCACACTGATGTGGAATTGCTTTTTCATTTCTTAGTGCCTATGGACAGAGGGCTCCGGGCATCTTAAAAATATGAGTTAAATGCAAATAGTTAAAAACAAGGCAGCATGACCTTAGGATCTTGACAGGACAGGGACAGGTTATAAAATCCATTGATAAATTTGTCATCTTAACTTCCACCCACAATCACAAACACAGCACAATCAAAATTATCATGAGACTGATAAGATAAGTCCTGAGTCATGCTTGGCTACTTCCACTTACAAAAATCTCCCTTGCTGCAGATTAAGCCCATTACTTCTTGTCCTGGCTTCAGTGGACATTGAGAACAATTTATTGCAGCTGACTCTTGTTAACTTATTATCAACTTGTGCTCCACTATAACCCCCGGATCCTTTTCAGGTGTACTAACACCTAGCCTGTTATATCTCATTTTGTAGTTGTAGTTTTGTAGTTTCCTTCCTAAGTGAAGTATTTTGCACTTGTCTAGTGAATTTCATCTTGTTGATTTCAGACATATTCTCCAATTTGTTGAGGTCATTTTGAATTCTAATCCTGTTCTCTAAAGTGCTTGCAACCCCTCCCAGCTTGATGGCATCCACATATTTTATTAGCACACTCTCCACACCATTATCCAAGTCATTAACAAAGAATATTGAGTAGTTTCAGACCCAGGACAAATCCCTGTGAGACCCCACTAGATACACCAACCCAATTTGACAGCAAAACATCAATAACCACCGATATGAACTGGGCCATATAGCCTCCTTAGGTGTAAATGATACTAGTCTGATCTAGTAGCATTTTACACCCACTCTGTACAGGTGAAAATAACTTCACAAGCTGCAAGACAGCGGGAATCAAGCCCATTGATTTCAGTGGATTTACTTCTGAATTAAGTGTATGTGAGAGAAAAGGCAGGCCCACAGCTTAGTAGTTCAAATCCTGCCAGGTCAAAAATGACAACAAGGTATTACCAGCAGATAGCTAGCTAGTCAGTGGCCTACTATGTGAAATGACTTTGGTGGTTTCAGCCCAGTTCCAAGACGACTAGTCTCATCAGAACAACTACCACCACAGCTGACGCTAGACAAACACTTGCTGGCCATCTTGTACAAAGGCATGTCACATATCCTGGGTGGCAGGAAGCAGAGGATGTCAAATAATAGACTTCTTCTCTAGATAAGTACAGTTACATGAAGGGATTTTTGTTTGGTTATTTTTAAAATAAAGTCTCCTCACCGTGAAAGTAAGGCTGAATAATAAACACAAGTGAGACACTATAGTGTGCTGAGGAATACATACAAAGAGCTGGCTCTCACCACTCAACGAGTGAAACACTGACTCTCCTATTCCTTCCAAAGCTAAACCCAGATTGTGGCTTTGAGTGAAGTCAACTATATACACTAGCTCCACCTCTAATAACCAGAAACCTGACTATGATAGGGGTCGGTTTTATAAATAATCTCTTCCATATTTGAATTGAGAGAGAAGCTGTGGATCAGATAAGGTTTTTAAATTTACAGAAAGGAGTCAACAAGGAAAGGAAAAGGAGGAAAATATGGGGGCCATGCTGGGAAATAATGTTGACCTCTCCCCCCCCCATTCAACTTACCATATCCCAAATTAGGGACTGGTCCAATGTCCATTGAAATCATGGATCTCTTTGCATTCACTTCAATGGGCATTGATATAGATCCTCAGGCCTTGTCTACACTACAAGGGGAGATTGATCAAAGTTATGCAACTTCAGCTACGTTATTCACGGAGCTGAATTCGATGTACTTAGATCTACTTACTGTGGGGTCCACACTATGCTATGTCGACGGGAGACAGTCTCCCGTTGACTCCCCTTGTGCTTCTCGTTCAGGTGGAGTACAGGACTCGACGGGAGAGCGATCTGGGGTCGATTTAGTGGGTCTTCACTAGACCCACTACATCGACCACTGATGCATCGATCGCCGTGTGTCAATTCCCCAGTAAGTGTAGACAAGCCCTAAAGAGTAATGGGGAAAGAATTGGGAGGGGGAAGGAGAACAAAAACAAAAGACAAAACAGAACTTTCCCTTGGATCTTTCTAGAACAGGAACTACTTCATGTCCTTGTAACAGGGCAAGCTCCTCTCCCACCCTCAGGTCCCTCACAAACAGTCTTGGAGACCTCTTGACTGTCAATACGTCTGTGTGTTTTTATTTGTTACCTCCATCAAGCCACCATCACAATCCCTATGCAGCTCTTGTATCTATAGTGTCCTTCAATCCTCAGCCCTATCTCCAAGAAGAGCCAGCACTCTCACCAGCCAGAGGTCTGACTTCTCTCCAAATCTGCTAACCCTTTCTCTTCCCTTTGCACTGCCTTCCTGTGCTTTTTAACTACCTTCTCAGCTGATGGGCTAATTAGGCCCTTAGCTCATTAAGTCTTCCACCCCTCAACCAGGGCTTCTCTAGGGGAACTAATTAGTGCCTAAGTGACCAGAGTGCAGGATCAGTTGCTGGCTCTAGGAGGTCAGTGTTAAGGTTTGTTGGTAAGAGCCTGGGAGACTCACATAGTTACTGACCATATTGTACCTGTTGTGAGAATAATACAGTAGAACCCTAATTTTATGAACTAATTGGGGATTGAGTTCATAGAATTGAAAAGTTCATAAAATTGAACCTTTCAAAATTACAATAGGTACAGTGCATAAGTTAATTGATTAGTTGTTTGGTTAGAGTGTACATAATACATGGTAACAAACGTACGCAGTATGCCTGATTTTAATTTCTTTGAGAGAACTGTCTCTCCAGTCTTTGCTACCAAATCTCTCAGTCCTTTGAAACCTGTGCTTGAAGGTTGGCTGAAGAAAGGAAGTCAATTCTGGCAACAGGAAGAGGATTTTGGTGGAATAAAAATGGTTCATGTAACTAGTCATTCGTAAGAATGATGTTCATAAAATCAGTGTTCTAGTGTATTTCCAGTCCTGGAATGCTTTCTTGTAGAGGAAGAGAAAAGTAAAACAGAACTCATTACTAGCCATGGGTGAAATGGAGACTATAAAGAAGAACAGTCAAAGGATCTGATCCTTCCTGTGGTTGGAGAGCCTTGCTCTCTGCCCACTCTGCAGTATGGCAAACCCCATTGCCCAAAGGCATGGAGCATCCAGAACTCCACAGCTTCAAGCCTCCAGATTATTCTCAGTAACTTGCCCCCTTCCTAGTGTGTTTCTGTGCACTAGGGAATAGCATGGCCCTGTGTAAAAAGGATTGTCTAAGGCTGCACAAAATCCTCTCTCATTGTCATTCTGCACCACTAACTGCCTGCAGGAGAAGAAAATCAGAAACAAAGGGAGGAGATAAAATGAGCAGAGTGAGACTGTAAAAAGCCACCTCTTCACTCTGATGTGGGTTTTCTTCCTCTCTAAAGGCTCCCTATCTCCTTCCACTCTAAGTAAAGCACCTGGCAAGTGCATGCTCTGCAGATGGCCCAGCACCCATGCACACAGAGAACAGCCCTGTGTATCTGGCATGTAGCTGTTTCAGTTTCTTTCTGCCAGCCCACAGAAGCTTTCCCCCTCCCCCTTCTGCTCCCTTTGTGGTCAGCCTTATCCTCTGAGATGTAAACTAGAAGAGCAGATGTGTAATCTGGGAAATTTTCAAACATTCAGCTTGTAAAGAGCAAGGTAGATGAACTAAGCTCTTTAAGAGTTCGATTCAGGAAAATACTTAAGAATGTGCTTAAGTCCCATTGACTTAGGGAAGGCAAAAGAGACTAGTGACTTCAGTGGGTCTTAAGCACGTGCTTAGGTGTCCTTCCTGACTAGAGATGCCTACCTGAGTCAGGGCCCAAGTTTGTAACAATACCACTGTGAAACTGAAAAAGAACTTAGAGTGCTTACTGGATAGTGGGTAAGTCAGGTAGGACAGCATTTAAGCACACTTGTAGATTCATAGTTTTACAGTCAGAAGAGATCAGTATGATCACCTAGTCTGTACTTAAAACAGGCAATATAATTTCTCCCAGCAATTCCTGAATCAACCCTACAACTTCTGACTGAGTTAAAGTCAATCTATCAGAAAGGTATCCAATCTTGGTTTAAAGATTACAAGGGTATGTCTATGCTACAGTGTAATCCCAGGCTCAGACTCAGGCTTAAACCCCCACCTCCCTTTCTCTCTATAGACAAATCTCTCAGACTTGGGCTGGGACCTAGGACCCTGTAGGGTGAAGGATCCAAGCCCAAGTCAAGCCAGAACCCAGGGCTCAAGCTCTATTGCTTTGCAGTGTAGATGCAGCCCCTCTTGACTCAGGTCCTGGGAGTCTGCCAATAGTATCCCACTACTTCCTTTGTCTCTCTATCCCAAGAATCTCCAGTCAGCTCAAGTAAAAACAGAAGCAACCCCTCAGTAGCAGCTCAGTGAGTCAGCATTAACTCTTCCATTCTCTTCTGACCACTGAACTGCAACCACATCATTGGAGAGCCTTCTGTGTTCGCAATGGAGACTGAACAGAACAAGCCTTTTGCAAAACACACTGCTTCATGGTCATGGGAGCACAGCCAGACTCGCTGACATTGTACCTGTTTTATGAGGAGTTTAACTGGGTGCTGGGCACTGCACCATTTCAATTAGAGGTAGTCCATAGGAGACAAAAATCACTTGTCTCAACAACTGGGGTTTGAATTTTTGTCCAGAAATGTGTTCGGGTTGGGAGGAGGAAGGCTGTGGAATTGTGTGTGTTTACATGCAGCCATAACAGGTTAAGCCACATGTAAGCTAGAGCGGCTTCTTCTCGATTCCCTCATGAATTGTGACCCTCTCTTGGGTACAGTTAGCTGCAAGCTTTTCCTGAAGCAAGAACTCCAGATCACTTTGTGGGAAGGTCATATTTTCCTGCGCTACCTCAGTAGTTGACCAGCCCACTCCACTCCTAGATATGCTGTTCAGTCACTATATGTTTGACTATTTTGGCTGCATATGCTGCAGGTTTCCCCCACCAGCAGCTTGGAATAACAAATCCCTTTGCCAGTAGGGCACCACAAGAACAGTTACGTTCTCCAAAATGTGGAAGGCCTGAAATGATAGAAACAGCTTGTGTAGCAATGCCACTGACTGCCCCCCCCATCCAACTAGTTATGCAACTGTTATAAAATAAAAACAGCTTTGAATTTTTAACCTTTCTCAATGTCGCTGCACTTCTTAACCAGGCTGCGTCTGGGGAGATTCTGTCAACTAAAGCATCCCTTTCACAGTAGATTGAAGTTCAGTTTTGCAATGTAACATTTTAGGTTCTTGAGATTCCACAAGAATTATTTCTGTGCTCCTGCACTGAGCTATTTGAGACAATTACCTTCTGTGTCCTGTCCTATTGCAAGCACCTCGTCATCTACTGGCTGCTGTACCGCCACAGCTTTACCTCCATGCAATACAAGCTTGGCCCAGTGTAAGTTCACAAACTGTTCCAAGAGGAATAATTTCCATGACGGACTTATGGTTGAAGTTCTGGAGAGGGCCCACAAGCCAGTCCAGTCCAGTCCCAGAAACAGAGGGACTTGCAACTGGAGCAGGGGCATGCTGAGAGGCAAGAGGAAAGGCTGAGTCTGGCTGCACAGCATGAGGACAGGGTTTCAGTGCGGGAGCAGGCACTTGCTATGTAGTTCCTGGAACAGGAAGGGCAGCTAAGGGAGGAGGACAGAGCTCAGCAGAAAGCTGTTTGAGTGGCTCCTCTCAATCACGAGTGCAAGAGTACTGACGCCTGCTGCCTCTCCAACCTCATGGCCTGAGTCCCCTGCGATGTACCCTCAGTCCACAAATAGCGTGGAAAAATCCATGGCTGGGTGGTCCATGCAATCAGTCCCCATGAGTGGCTGGGCAGGGCAACTAAACCCCATGCAATCCTCTGTCTTGACCCCCACTCCTGTAGATCCCCCCCTCCCTTGGCACCAAGTGCACAGAAAATGGGGAAGAAGGGAAAGGAGAACGGGGGCCGGGGACATGCAATGGTAGGGGGTTTCTGTCATGTTTGCCATTGTTAATGCACATTTTTGTTGTTGTTTTGGAAGTGTTCTGTTGTAATTGGTATTTTGGTGTTGTAATCACAGCTGGCCTGGCAATGGGTGAATGTTGTACGGCTTTAAACATAGGTTTATAAATAAAGCTTTTTATGTTATCAAGAAAGTTTATTGCTATCACTGCATCTCATCATACAACGTGTATTTAAAATAAAGCTAAACACATGATCAGGAACAATTAGGAATTAGTAAGTAGACACTATTCCCCCATAAAGTTAGGTACAGCAATACACACTTCAATCACTTCCTTATATGAACCCATACGGTGAATCATCCCCCACCCCTCACCCCCATTTCATGTTAAATCATAAGTACATTGCAATCAAGGCCTCCCCAACCACTGAACTCCCCCCAAAGAAGTTAGCCCCATCCCCTCCACAAGCATGTTCCTAGAGGTACTATTCACCCTCTGCCATTATGTCATGCAAGTCCATAATGTGGGACCATAAAGCATCCCTGATTCTGTTGCCCAGGTGCATCCAGCTCCAGCTGTGGTAGGGGCACTTTTTGGCTGAGTTTACCGATTCAGCAGTCCCTTGTTGTCACAGTTCCATTCAGGAGGAAGTGACTCACCTCTGGTTCACAAAGATTGTGAAGAACATGGCAAGCTTCAGTAATGCGGAAGCATTGATGACACTGGAATCCAAACAGGGCTGTAGAGATCTCCAATGGGATTTCAATCTGCCACAAGCACATTCAACCACCATTCTGCACCTGCCAAGAGTGTAATTAAACTGTATTTTGCAAGGGCTTCTGAAATTGGGGTACAATTTCATAAGCCAAGGCAAAAAGGAGTATACAGGGTCTCCCAGAACAACACTGGTGACAGTAACTCCATTTATAACAATGTCATTTGGTGGGAATAGTGTCCCAGCCTGTCCATGAATAGACTCCCAATTGGCAAAAAACCCTGGCATCATGAACTTTCCCAGTGCAGCCCTTGTTGACATTCATAAATCAACCTCTGTGGTCCGCAAGGGAATAGCATGCTTTGTGGTTTGTGTACTTCAAGGAGCACGTGAGAAGGCAGACTATGGGCACATGAGTCCCATCAATGGTCCCGGCGCAGTTTGGAAACATTCTCTCAAAGCCAGCGATTACCTCAGGAATACCTTTTATGCCCAGCACCTGGGGTTAAACCACATGCCTGATTGCCTCAGAAACCTTTGCCATCACTGTACCCACAGTAGACTTCCCAAACTGGTTGACAATGGACCAGTAGCAGTCTGAAGTAGCCAGCTTCCATACAGTCATAGCAACCTGCTTCTGGACCAGCAAGGGTGGCCTCCTGAATGTGTCTTTACACTGGAGGATGGGAGCAAGCTGCTCACAAAGCTCCAGAAGTGTAGCTTTCTTCATGCGAAAGTTCTGGACCCACTGCTGGTCATCTCAGGTCTGCATGACAATGTGATGCCACCAGTCTGTGCTTGTGGCCCTGTGCCAGCAGCACCAGTCTATGTATGGGAAATCAGTGACTATACCAAGTGTAACAAGCAGTATCAGCCAATGAGAGTCTGCCATGCCTGGGTACTCCTCCTACTCCATCCAAAGCTCTGTCAGGTGTCTTTGGTGGGACAGAAAACACTGCTGAAATGTCCACCAGAGCTTCTGTGAAGCTCTTCCCATTCCCTGACACAGGAGTGAAAGTGCAAACAAAGGAACTTCTTGAAAAGGGATCTCCTTCATGTTTCTTGGAGGGGGTGTTGGTGGCTGATCAAACTTCCTGTAACATGCAGCGTGAGCAGTAAAGTTTTCCCACTGTGCACCACAGTCAAAGGCCTAGAGCAATCACATTTCAGGAGGGCACTAGGGTATGGGATATGGTTGGTTTGACTCAGGTCTGCATGCTGCAGTGTGGACACCAGAGCCCCAGGTTCCAGTCCAGATTAGAAAATTCTTAATGTAGGGTTAAGAATCAGTGTAGACACTCAAGTCCCGGGTTCTCTAACAAGGTTTAGCTAACTCAAGTCCCACTAACCCTGGGCTTACATTGCCAGGTAGCCATACCCTAGGTGACAAAGAACCAACCACCTCCCAAGTAAATTGTTTCAATGGTTAATCACCCTCACTGTTAATGTGAGCCTTATTTCCAATCACACAAGAAACATCTTGAGGCAGATGAGCAACCACCACCACTTTCTAGGTCCTCTCACCAACAGAAGAATGGAGTCACTTATGAAAAAGATCCAGCCATCACTGCCAGTCTGCAACTGTTTCAACAACACCTCATGGTCTATATTCTCAAAGGCTGCTGATAGGTATAAAAGAATCAGCATGGATACTTAGTTCCTTTCAATTGTCAGCAAGAGGTCATCAGTCTTGCAAAGTGATTGCTACAAAGGTCTCCTTGTAACTTAAAATTCGCTTTGCTCTGTTTTTCAGAAAGAAATGGGGGCAACAGGAAACTGGGAACTCAAGGCTCATATTTGCATTATTGGGGACTTTGTGTGGTCAGTACAAATGGACTGAGGAAGTTAGATAAAATGACAATCCCATTTCCATAGATAAAAATGAGTATAATATTTGTCCTTCTGATTTTATGCTTCCCAATATAGTATGCATGGCTTTTAGTTGTTTCAGAAACCTCTCAGAGCTATAGGGCCAAATCTGAGGTCTTTAATCAGTTTATCTTCAAAGGGAGTTTGCATGAGTGAGGAACAAGTAAAAAAATTATTAAGCATCTCAGACTTTGCCTCATAGTTAGTAATTCCAAAGAGACAACACTTCCCCACTGAGTGGATGTTTCAGCAAGTTGGTGTCTTCTTTGAACTCAGTAAAGATATTCTGGCCTCACACATCTTACATGCCACCAAGTAGCGTCTCTGTGCCTCAGTTTCCCCCTCTGTAAAATGGAACTATAATACTTACTTACTTCAAAAGGATTTTATGAAGGTAATTTGTGCAGCCCAATGAGATCGCGAGATGGAAGCCGGTATGTAAACACAAGGTATTGTTATCATTAGTGTTGGGTCAAAACCTAGAGACTTTATTCAGTTTTTACTCAGCCCCTACTGTCAAGACATACAGGTTTTAATATCCAAGCCATAGGTGCCAACTTTTCCTGGCGCCGGTGGGTGCTCAACCTCCCCCCCCAGCCCCACCCCCTCCTACCCCTGCCCTGAACCTTCCTACCCCTGCCCCGAACCCATTCAACCCCTTCCCCAAAGTCCCCGCCCCAACTCTGCCCCCTCCCCGCCCCTATTGGACTCCTTCCCCAAATCCCTGCCCTGGCCCTGCCTCTTCCTGGAGCACGCCGCATTCCCCCTCCTCCCCCCTCCCTCCCAGCGCTTGCCACTGCAAAACAGCTGTTTCATGGTGGCAAGCGCTGGGAGCTAGGGGTAGAAGCGGAGCCGTGGCGTGCTCAGGGGAGGAGGCGGAAGTGAACCAGGGGGAGGGGGCGCGGGGAGCTGCCGGTGGGTGCAGAGCATCCACCAATTTTTCCCCGTAGGTGCTCTAGCTCCGGAGCACCCACAGAGTCGGCGCCTATGATCCAAGCATTAAGACATACACTCTGGTTAGTGTTTCTGTCAGATAAGGCAGCTTGCCTCCAATCATGCCCCCTGAATCACCATCCTTGCCTCCCTTGCTTTTCTGATTCCCTTCATTCAGACTCCATTATCCCTGCTCTCTTATAAACCTCCCCCCAAAACCACCACCAAAGACTTTAGAAACTCCTCAGAGGCTCCCATCCCTTCAGTGAGCCTTACTAATCCTATCTGCTTCCAATGAGCTTGGACTCCACAACTCTTTAATTTCACTGTCCCATGGACCCTCACGACGTCCCAGCTTCCCTATTTCCCCATACCCTCCTCCATTTTATGCTGATCTCCTCCCACTGACATAACATAAGTGTGATCAGATGGGGTCAGACCATGATCCATCTTGCCCAGTATCCTGTCTCTGACAGTGGTTCATACAGGAGCTTCAGAGTGGGTATACATTTTCTATTTTTGCTTCTAGGATTCAGAGGTTTAGGGTCGCATCCCTGAGCATCTTAGCTAATAGCCATTGATGGACCTATCCTCCACAAACATATCTAGTTCTTTTTTTAACCCATTTATACTTTTGGCCATCACAACATCCCTTGGCAATGATTTCCACAGGTTAGTTGTGTGAAGTATTGTTTGTATTAAATCTGCTGCCTACTAATTTCATTGGGTGACCCCTGGTTTTTGTATTGTGTGAAAGGGTAAATAACACTTCTCTAGTCACTTTTTCCAAACCATTTTGTAGATCTCTATCATATCCCCTCAACAACACATCTCCCCTCTCTCACAATGCTCCACCTAACCAGTGCCTCACAAGTGTCCCAGGTCACCAATTTCACTCACCACCACAACTATTTGAGGCTATGTCTACACTACAAAATTAGGTCGAATTTATAGAAGCCGGTTTTATAGAAACCGGTTGTATACAGCTGATTGTGTGTGTCCCCACATAAAATGCTCTAAGTGCATGAAGTCGGCGGACCGCGTCCACAGTACCGAGGCTAGCGTCGACTTCCGGCGCATTGCACTATGGGTACCTATCCCACAGTTCCCGCAGTCTCCGGCGCCCATTGGAATTATGGGTTGAGATCGCAATGCCCGAATGATGCAAAACAGTGCCGCGGGGGGTTCTGGGTACATTGCGTCAGGCCCCTCCCCCTCCGTCACAGCAACGGCAGACAATAGATTCGCGCCTTTTTACCTGGGTTACCTGTGCAGACAACATACCACGGCAAGCATGGAGCCCGCTCAGCTCAGCTCACCGTCACCATATGTCATCCGGGTGCCGGCAGACGTGGGACTGCATTGCTACACAGCAGCAGCAGCTAACTGCCGTTTGGCGGTAGACGGTGCAGCATGACTGGTAGCCTTCATCGGCGATCGGGATGCTGGTAGCTGTGGGGCTGGCAGCCGTAGGGCTGCATTGCACCAGTCCCTTGCCTTTTGGCAGTAGATGGTTTATTACGACTGGTAACCGTCCTCGTCGGACAATCATGGATATCAGTCATAGTATATTATTTTCTGCTAAGTATTGTCTGCTAAGCACCCAGAAGAGGCCGAGGGCGATCTGGGTGCTGGCAGACATGTGGCTGGCACACGTGGGGCTACATTGCTACACAGCAGCAACCCCTTGCCTTTTGGCAGTAAATAGTATATTATGATTGGTATCCGTCATCATCATACTGGTAAGCGCCCAGTATTTGCTGCCAAGCACCCAGAAAATGCCGAGGGCTATCAGTCATGCTGCACTGTCGTCTTAAGATGTAAAAAATAGATTTGTTCTGTATTCATTTCCTTCCCCCCTCCCTCCGTCAAATCAACGGCCCGCTAAACCCAGGTTTAGGAGTTCAATCTCGGGGGGGGGGGCATTCTGTGTGACAGTTGTTTGTATTTCTCCCTGATGCACAGCCACCTTTCTTGATTTTAATTCCCTGTACCTGTACGCCATGTCGTCACTCGCCCCTCCCTCCCTCCCCTGGTCTTTCAGATACTAGTTTCGCGCCTTTTTTCAGACCAGACGCCATAGCTAGCACTGGGATCATGGAGCCCGCTCAGATCACCGCGGCAATTATGAGCACTATGAACACCACGCGCATTGTCCTGGAGTATATGCAGAGCCAGGACATGCCAAAGCAAAACCGGGACCAGCCGAGGAGGAGGCGATTGCAGCGCGGCGATGAGAGTGATGAGGAAATGGACATGGACCTAGACCTCTCACAAGGCACAGGCCCCAGCAATGTGGAAATCATGGTGTTACTGGGGCAGGTTCATGCCGTGGAACGCCGATTCTGGGCCCGGGAAACAAGCACCGACTGGTGGGACCGCATCGTGTTGCAGGTCTGGGACGATGCCCAGTGGCTGCGAAACTTTCGCATGCGTAAGGGCACTTTCATGGAACTTTGTGACTTGCTTTCCCCTGCCCTGAAGTGCCAGAATACCAGGATGAGAGCAGCCCTCACAGTTGAGAAGCGAGTGGCGATAGCCCTGTGGAAGCTTGCAACGCCAGACAGCTACCGGTCAGTCGGGAATCAATTTGGAGTGGGCAAATCTACTGTGGGGGCTGCTGTGATCCAAGTTGCCAGGGCAATGAGAGACCTGGTGATATCAAGGGTAGTGACTCTGGGAAACGTGCAGGACATAGTGGATGGCTTTGCTGCAATGGGATTCCCAAACTGTGGTGGGGCGATAGACGGAACCCATATCCCTATCTTGGCACCGGCGCACCAAGCCACCGAGTACATAAACCGCAAGGGGTACTTTTCAATGCTGCTGCAAGCCCTGGTGGATCACAAGGGACGTTTCACCGACATCAACGTGGGCTGGCTGGGAAGGGTACATGATGCTCGCGTCTTCAGGCACTCTGTTCTGTTTCGAAAGCTGGAGGAAGGGACTTTCTTCCCGGACCAGAAAATAACCGTTGGGGATGTTGAAATGCCTATCGTGATCCTTGGGGACCCAGCCTACCCCTTAATGCCATGGCTCATGAAGCCGTACACAGGCAGCCTGGACAGGAGTCAGGACCTGTTCAACTACAGGCTGAGCAAGTGCCGAATGGTGGTGGAATGTGCATTTGGGCGTTTAAAAGCACGCTGGCGCAGCTTACTGACTCGCTCAGACCTTAGCGAAAAGAATATCCCCATTGTTATTGCTGCTTGCTGTGCGCTCCACAATATCTGTGAGAGTAAGGGGGAGACATTTATGGCGGGGTGGGAGGTAGAGGCAAATCGCCTGGCCGCTGATTACGCGCAGCCAGACACCAGGTCGGTTAGAGCAGCACAGCAGGGCGCGGTGCGCATCAGAGAAGCTTTGAAAACTAGTTTTGTGACTGGCGAGGCTACGGTATGAAACTTCTGTTTGTTTCTCCTTGATGAAATCTCCGCCCCCCCACCCACCCGGTTAACTCTACTTCCCTGTAAACCAAACACCCCACCCTCCCCTACCCTCCCCCCTTCAAGCACCACTTGCAGAGGCAATAAAGTTATTGTTACTTCACATTCATGCATTCTTTATTAATTCAGCACACAACTACGGGGATAATTGCAAAGGTAGCCCGGGATGGGTGGGGGAGGAGGGAAGGAAAAGGACACACTGCAGTTTAAAACTT
This sequence comes from Emys orbicularis, assembly GCF_028017835.1. NCBI lineage: Eukaryota > Metazoa > Chordata > Testudines > Emydidae > Emys > Emys orbicularis. The sequence continues at coordinate 75,485,732 of NC_088687.1, read as the reverse complement.
TAACTCTTATTGAAGGCCAGCCTTCTGATGCTCAGGCAATCATCTGGGGTGGAGTGACTGGGTGGCCGGAGGCCCCCCCACCGTGTTCTTGGGCGTCTGGGTGAGGAGGCAATGGGACTTGGGGAGGAGGGCTGTTGGTTACAGAGGGGCTGTAGCGGCGGTCTCTGCTCCTGCTGCCTTTCCTGCAGCTCAACCATACGCAGGAGCATATCAGTTTGATGCTCCAGCAGCCGGAGCATCGACTCTTGCTTTCTGTTTACAAGCTGACGCCACTTCTCTTCAGCCCGTGATTCAGCACGCAACCTCTGCTCTTCAGCCCGCGATTCAGCACGCCACCTCTCCTCTCGCTCATATTGGGCTTTTCTAAAATCAGTAATTGACTGCCTCCACGCATTCTCCTGTGCTCTGTCAGCGTGGGAGGCAGTCTGTAGTTCTGTAAACATTTCATCACGCGTCCTTCGCTTCCGTTTTCGAATATTCACTAGCCTCTGTGAAGGAGAAACATTTGCAGCTGGTGGAGGAGAAGGGAGAGGTGGTTAAAAAAGATACATTTTAGAGAACAATGGGTACACTCTTTCACGTTAGATTTTGCTGTTCACATCACACAGCACATGTGCTTTCGTTACAAGGTCGCATTTTTCCTCTTATATTGAGAGCCTGCAGGTTTGGTGTGAGAGATCACTCACGCAGTGCCAGGCCACAGATTTCAGCTTGCAGGCAGCCATGGTAAGACACAGTCTTTTGGCTTTTTTAACCTTGTTAACAAGTGGGGATGGTTTAAAACAATACTGCTCTCATTAACCATACCAAGCACCCGTTGGGTTGGCCATTTAAAATGGGTTTGCAATGTAAAAGGAGGGGCTGCGGTTTCAGGGTTAACATGCAGCACAAACCCTACTAACTCCCCTCCCCCACACACCCAATTATCTGGGATGGTCACTTCACCCCTCCCCCCACCACGTGGTTAACAGTGGGGAATATTTCTGTTCAGCAGAGCAGGAAGGGGCACCTCTGAATGTCCCCTTAATAAAATCGCCCCATTTCAACCAGGTGACCGTGAATGATATCACTCTCCTGAGGATAACAAAGAGCGATAAGGAATGGATGTTGTCTGCATGCCAGCAAACACCGGGACCATACTCTGCCATGCTTTGTTATGCAATGATTCCAGACTACGTGCTACTGGCCTGGCGTGGTAAAGTGTCCTACCATGGCGGACGGGATAAGGCAGCCCTCCCCAGAAACCTTTTGCAAAGGCTTTGGGAGTACATGAAGGAGAGCTTTCTGGAGATGTCCCTGGAGGATTTCCGCTCCATCCCCATACACGTTAACAGACTTTTCCAGTAGCTGTACTGGCCGCGATTGCCAGGGCAAATTAATCATTAATCATTAAACACGCTTGCTTTTAAACCATGTGTAATATTTACAAAGGTACACTCACCAGAGGTCCCCTGTGTGCCCACAGGGTCTTGGGTGAGGTCGGGGGTTACTGGTTCCAGGTCCAGGGTGATAAACATATCCTGGCTGTTGGGGAAACCGGTTTCTCCGCTTGCTTGCTGCTGTGAGCTATCGATGTTATCTCCATCCTCATCTTCCTCATCCCCCGAACCCGCTTCCCTGTGTCTTTCTCCAGTGAGGGACTCATAGCACACGGTTGGGGTAGTGGTGGCTGCACCCCCTAGAATGGCATGCAGCTCCGCGTAGAAGCGGCATGTTTGCGGCTCAGCCCCGGACCTTCCATTTGCTTCTCTGGATTTGTGGTAGGCTTGCCTTAGCTCCTTAATTTTCACGCGGCACTGCTGTGCGTCCCTGTTATGGCCTCTGTCCTTCATGGCCTTGGAGACCTTTTCTAATATTTTGCCATTTCGCTTACTGCTTCGGAGTTCGGCCAGCACAGATTCATCTCCCCATATGGCGAGCAGATCCCGTACCTCCCGTTCGGTCCAGGCTGGAGCTCTTTTGAGATCCTGGGACTCCATCACGGTTACCTGTGCTGATGAGCTCTGCATGGTCACCTGTGCTCTCCACGCTGAGCAAACAGGAAATGAAATTCAAACGTTCGCGGGGCTTTTCCTGTCTACCTGGCCAGTGCATCTGAGTTGAGAGTGCTGTCCAGAGCAGTCACAATGAAGCTGTGGGATAGCTCCCGGAGGCCAATAACGTCAAATTCCGTCCACACTACCCCAATTCCGACCCCCTAAGGCCGATTTTATCGCTAATCCACTCGTCAGAGGTGGTGTAAAGAAACCGGTTTAAAGGGCCCTTTAAGTCGAAAGAAAGGGCTTCGTTGTGTGAACGTGTCCAGGCTTAATTCGATTTAACGCGGCTAAAGTCGACCTAAACTCGTAGTGTAGACCAGGCCTGAGAGACCTATACCGTTCAAGGCCCTTTCACAATGCTGCAGTTACTTCTACCTCCTCTATAATCCCATTCCACCTCACCACAGTTTTTGGATATTACTTGAGTCTTCACCCTACTCCTTGATGAACCTGTAGCCAATTAGTTCTTTTTATCATTTAATTGTGTTATCTATTATCTTGGCAAACTCATGTTATTTCAGATGTAATCATTGTTGGCATAGATATAAGTAGGATAGGATCATAGGAGTAGAATATTGACAAGTATTGAGGAGCAGGGCCGGCTCCAGGGTTTTGGCCGCCCCAAGCAGCCAAAAAAAAAAAAAAAAAAAAAAAGCCGCGATCGCAATCGCGATCTGCGGCGGCAATTCGGCGGGAGGTCCTTTGCTCCGAGCCGGAGTGAGGGACCGTCCGCAGAATTGCCACCGAATAGATGGACGTGCCACCCCTCTCCGGGGTGGCCGCCCCAAGCACCTGCTTGACAAGCTGGTGCCTGGAGCTGGCTCTGTTGAGGAGTGATGAGTGTGTATTAGGTATATGAGTAAGGCTATAATGCAAGGCCTACAGGCTAAGGCCTCTAAAATTTTAGTTTAAGCTATACTAGGCCTCAGACTTAACGAGGCTTGACATAAGTAGTTGACTCAGGAATAATCCTGTGCCAGTAAAGTTACTGGATTTCTGTAAAGAATGTGCCAATAGGTGATGTTCCAGGAAAATATGACACAGAGTACCTGCCTAGATTACAAGGCACTTGACTGTAACATCATGGAAATTTCTGCTTATACTGCAGGTTACCATGGAAATGCGTGTGTATAAATGCTAATAAGAATAAGGGAAACTAAGAACAGCCTAGGAAAAGTGGGGCACCCCAAAATTTATGGAGTGTGGAAGTACAGATAAGGAAGGGAAGGCTGGAACCCTCATGCATGTGCATAAGGTGCTAGCCATGCATAATAGGCTAAAAAAGGTTCCCTAGTATGGATAGGAAGGGAAGACCCCTTTATTGATGACCACCCACTGAGAGATCCATCAGACTTTTATATCTTTGGGTATGTGAGTACAGTATGAATACTGCTTTGGCTTGTGCATAGGCTCTCTCAGGTTTTGAATACCTATGTGCAATTGTAACCTTAATAAGCTGCTTAGTAAAACTTATAGTACAAACAAGACTTCTTACTTGTGACTCTGTTTGTGGTTACTGTTCTCATTCTTCATGTACTCCTAGAGTCTTTCAATCTAATAATATTGCTCTGGGTAACTTTCTCCCTATTGGTCTTTAAACTGTAGCAACACAGGAGCCAGACTTACTCACGCCCTAGGGACACTGGTTTAACCCAGAACTATCAATTCAATTTTGAATAGAAGCTACGAACCTATATAGACCGGTCACACCTTGGCTAGCCTAAATAGGCCTTAGACTTGCTGTGGAGCAGAATGCTTGAGGGAACTTTTGTTCCTGTGCTCCAGCTGTCCAGCTCTGCTCCCGTATTCACTCCCTTTCATACTCCAAATAATTACAAAGTGTGAGCTATAGAGGGAGAAGTTGTGAGAAAACCATAAAACACACAGAGGTGCCAGTCACAGCCTCATTTTTAAGGTTACATCTAGAGTTCCTTTATATTCATATTTTGAACCTCTCCCCTATCAGGATCCCAACAAGGGCAGACAGGGACAATGCTCAGAGCAGGGGCAAACCTGAGGCTAGGAGTAACTGAGAAGCTTGTAGTCAGGTTCAGGCCAGGGTCAATACCAGGGGTCAGAGTCTGAGTCAGGTTTCAAGGTCCAAGTCAGGAGGTGAAGTCCAAGTCAAGCCAAGAATTTAAGAGCAAGGAACGGGCACAGCAGCTACAGAAGATCCACACTGTTGCCTGGACACTTCCTGGAAGGCCTCTTGGGTTTATATAGGGCAGGGAGCCAATCAGGAGCAATGGGGCTTCTGTCTGTCAGACCCTTGAGGTGGAACATCCCGTGGTCTGTGTCCACAGCAGGTCATGGGAAGTGGAGCACAAGTTGGTTACAGCTGCTAGGTGACAGCCTGGTGATTTCTGCTGCCTATATTTCTTGTTCCCCGTTTCTCACCAGAAGGCTAAATGCCGCTCGAGGTGAGCATCCCTTTGTGGCTTCATTGGACTGGGCTTCATGTAAATAAGATGAGCTAAGGAAAGGAGAACAAGTGGACATCTTCCTGAGCCTGCACCTCTGTATGTGAATTGCTGCTATGGCAGATGGCTGAATTAGAGGGCTTTTAAAGAACCAGCCACCATTTTACCCTCAGCTTTGGGATAGATCTAGCATAATGCAGCTTTCCAGCCCCCACTTTGCAGGCTGCCAGGCACTTTCCCCCATCTAGTAGAGATCCACCCCAGGTTCATACAACAGTGGGGGGTATGGATCAGTGTTCATGTCGCACTCCCCGTCAGTACCTGGCCCGGGGTGGGGAAGCTAGTGATCCAACCAGCAGACCAAATTCGGTGATGAATCCTGGTCGCATGCCACCTGAGGCATGTTGCACATGCACTGAGAAGAAGATACAACAGTGACCTGGTTGAAATGAGTTAGTCTAAATTTAGCCACTCTGGAACAAGTGTCCATATCACAAAAACCACCTTCAAAATTGATAATGCTTCATATTTACTAATTAAATACATATTTCTTCCTTACATGTTAACATTAAAGATATGTAACCAGCTGCAGTCAACGTAATGCAATGCAGTGAAGATGAACCCATTGGCAATGGACAATATGACTTCTAGTTGTCTTCAAACCTTAAACAAAAAACAAACAAACAAACAAAAAAGAGAAAATGGAGGCCATCTTTTTGTTCTGTTTGTACAGCACCTAGCACCAGGGGGTCCTGGTTGGGCCCCTAGTTCTTACTATAATAAAATAATATAATTAATGAATTCTTTACTCTGTGTTGAATGATGGCTATAAGTTGTAAATTATGAAGGAAATTTATTCTTTGCTTACCCACCATGCAGAGACAAATCAGGGCCATTTTTAGGAATTTGGGAGGATTTACTATGGTTCTTCTTGGGAGGACCCCATCTTTCAATCTCTGCTTTCTTCTTCTTCCTTCAGAACCACCTTAACCCTCCAGTGGTGGGGTGGACTAGCCCTGAGGTCCCCTGCTGGATACCAACAGGCCCTGCCACACCACTCCCCAGAAAAGGGCAGTAGAAAGGTCCTTCAAGCGGCCTACAGCAGCTGTGTGGGAAGCAACTAATCAGGGCCCAGCAGGCTAGTATAAGAGCTGCAGGGCCAAAGTGAGACTGGTTCCTTGCTAGAGCTGAAGGAGTGTGGATGCTGTGTGGCTGGCTGGCTGAGGGAGCTGCAGGACCTTGGATAAGGTAGTGCTGCCAGAAGCTGGGGAGAGCAAGAAGGAGCCCTGAGCTGGTTGCAGGGACTCCATCAGGACAAGGCCCTGAGGTAAGAGTGAAGATGGTGCAGGGCCATAGGGAAGTGGTCCAGGAAATTAGAGCAGCAGTGTGACTTAGATAAAGGAACACAGTGACAGCTACTATCTACAGGGTCCCTGGGCGGTGGGGGAAATAGGGGAAATGTTCTGGGCATTGATGCACCCTGGAAGGGGGAACTAAACTCTTTAATGGCCCAACTGAAGAGCTGGGGCCAGAAAGGCCCTGAGAGGGTGAAGACATTGCCTCCAGGTAAGGAGCCCTGGGGCACTGCTCTATTCCAGAGCAGGGACAAACTGAGAGACATTACAGGGCACAGAGAGGCCCCTGTTAGACTTGCACCCTGAAAGGGGTTTCCTTGTCTTATCTCACAGACTGTATGAGTTGGCTGGAGGGCTGAGTCAGCAAAGACCACCACAAACAGGTAGAGAGTTCAGGCACATGCACTTGGCCAGGGGGTGCTTGCGAGAGGTGAGTGCAATCCTGTTACACCTGCCCACCCACATTTTCTTTCTTCGAGACTAACCTGTAAATGTACCCATCCACTAGCAGATCAGGTAGCCTACCTCTCCCCATGACAGGCACTGTGAATCTGACACTACATTTAGTGGAGCAAGTATACAGCTCTTAATACTATGTATATTTTATTTGGAATTGTCCCACAAAGTAAAGCCCAAGTCCTGCAACTTGGGCTGGAGTCCAGCGCCTGTGCTCCAGCCTGAGCATTTATACTGCAATTTTATGGCCCTGCAGCCCAAGCCCCGTGAGCCCAAGTCAGCTGACCCAGGCCAGCTACAGGTGATTTATTGACTGGGGTATGTCTACACTACATTCAGCAACCTTGGGGACCTTTTGGTAACCCATGTTTTGAGGACTGCAAAGATCGCTACACAAATTTGTGTAATCTTTAGAAAAAACACATTTTCCATAAAAACAGATGTATGCTTTTTTCACAGAACTCACTTACACACACACTTTCATTCATGAATCTACTAGGCAATGGAAGTGTACCTCCTTGTGTGTGAATAAAGCCCCAACAGTCTACTAATAGTGCTAACACACTGACATCATTCTACAAACATTTTCACATAATACAATCTCTGAAAACCTTTGTTTCCACTTAGGTCAAATTACTTGGAAAAAATCACACTTTTCCCATTAAAAATTATTTTCCCTTTATGCAGTTTCCAAGTACTCCACCCCACCTACCTCGAGTTCAAATTGGCTTGCTTCACTTCTCTGGATCCAGCAATCAGAACATATGCAGCTCCTTAGTGCTTAGGGCAGGGGGGGAGCAGAACAGAAGCAATCAGTATACAGTACAAATATTAAACTAACAGTCCAATTGTTTAAGTACTTTCTGCTTTGGCAGTAGTCTGCAGCCAGTAGGAGTAACAAAGTTCCATGCCATGGTGAATAAATAGTTCATGTCAATTTACAAACACTTTTATTCTTCGAATTTACATGGGGATTTAAATGTAAATTCAAATGACTCTAATGAAGGGTCCTTTTCAGATAACTAAAAATTTCCAGTGCTCCAGAACTAGTTCTGTAAGGGCCAGATTCACCGACAGATTCTGGGTGCATTGTGCTGTTCTGGCACACAAAGCAGCCATTAAACCAGCTTAAATGGCCTGTTAAACCAGATTTATGGCCTATTTGTATCACTTTAGTGGCACAAAGTAGCTGGAGTATACTGGTTCTGTCTACAAACAGAATTTAATTATTAGTTCATTTAATATTGCGGAATTTTTGTAAAATACTGTGAAGATGAAGAGCTAAGTAATTGCTATATATCGTTTGTTAATTATTATGGGTATATTTTCAGGCCTTCTGTGGATGCATGTTGCATCTGGATTTTGTGCCGAAAACTGAGCTGCAGGAGCAAATCTACTCACTTGCATTTCTCTACCTGACTGTGGATGGAAATCATAAGAGATGCAGGAACTCAAATATGCATGTGGAGTTTTTAGTAGGCACAAATTTTGTGGGAGCAAATTACACACACACACACACACACACACACACACACACACAAAAGAGTCAGGATTTAACCCTTCTGAAAAAGGCCCTCTACATTTCTAAAACTTGCCTTATTCTTGGGAAGAACTCCTGGTCTTGAGATTAAAAGTATTTTCTAAAAAAATTCAGACAGTGACTTTAATCTCACATTCTCTATGAAATTTGTGCGGTTACGCTTTTGTGCTTGATTTGCTTCCTGAATTACTGAGCAAAGCTGATATCTCATACATGAAAAGGTAAAGATCAAGCACCATATTCATCATGTGGGCCTATGGCTCTTAGATTTTCTAGTCAACTTTTATAATCGTTCTATGTAATATATGCCTTATGTCTGGATAAAATATTCCCCACTATTTTCAATTATATTCTGAAAGGTTTTTATTAAAATATAAAATAATAATAATATCTAGCTTTTGTATAGCACTGTTCATCAGATCTTAAACACTTTACTAAGGAAATAAACATCAATATCCCCATTTTACAGATGGGAAAACTGAGGCTCGTAGAAGTGAAATGATTTGCCCCTAGTCACTGTCGCAGGGCAAGTGTACCCCATCCCCTCTTGGGGTGGGGGCAAAGTAAATACTTCCCTGCAGTCACGTCCTTATGACCACCCTCTGTCTTGGGGTGGTGAGGACTAATAGTAAAAGTCAATATGGCCGCTAGCTCACATGCTCGCGCGCTCTCTCTCTCTCTCTCTCTCTCAAAGTTGTGTGGCCAATGGCCAGAGTCAGGGTGACAGCACCTTCCCACAGGGCAGTGGGGACCAATGGCCAGAGTCAGTATAGCAACCCCCTCTATGGGGGCTGCATGGCCTAGTGATCACAGCCAGTATGATTTCCCAGTTCGGGAGGGCTGTATAGCCTAGCAGTCAGAGTCCATTACAGCAGCCCTTGCATTCAGGACAGCACAGCCTGGCATCCAAAGTCAATATAACAGCATCCAGACTCAGGGCAGTGTGGCCTAGTGGCCAAAGTCAATATAACAGCATCCAGACACAGGGCAGTGTGGCCTGTGTAGGGGGGCCTGGTGGGGGCAGCAGCAGCCTGGGTAGGGGGGCCCAGGCCCACCAACTCCACCAGGCCCTGACCCAGGGCCATAACAGTGGTGGAGTTGTCTGCTACTGGGTCAGCAGGGAATCCCACCGAAACACGCTGACCTCACTCAGATGGGAGATACCACTCGCTCACCCTCCCTGGGTCACTTCCTACCATGTTACCCCATGGACTATGGCTTCAGGAATTGGGGTTTCCGGGCTCCTCAGCACGGATGATTCCCTGGGACTCTCAAGATCTCTGGCTTCCCCAGGCAAGGGCTGGGATGGCTCTTCAGCTGGAGCCTCCTCCAGCAGTCAGCCCTGAATGAGCTGAGCTGTTCTGCTCCCTTTTATACCTAGTCTCCAGCTGGAGCATGCCCAGTAGGGCCACGGGGGCATGGCCTCCTGGGCTCAGAGAGTGGCATTAACCCTTGCAGTACCAGTGCAGGGCAAGTGCACCCCGTCACAGTCACCCAGCCAAGGGAGACCCAGGAATAGAATCCAGGTCTCCTGCATCCCAGTCCAGCACCCCATCCACTAGGCAACACTGCCTCCATAAAAGTAGAATAAAATTATTTGTATAAAGTTATACAGTCCTGGAGGGCATGATACCCCTCTGAGATGGGTCTTGTTTCATTTCCCTCTCAGATTAAAAGAGCGAGAGTTGAGGCCACACCACTTGCATTTTTTCTTTAGCAAAATTTCACAGAAATAATATTTTATTCAATGGAGTAAAATAAAAATATCAAATTTTGCCTGGTTCTACCCACTCTTACATTTTATATGTACAGAGTTGGATAGATTGGCAGTTTGACCAGTCTCCTTCTGTGGTAAATTGAACATCTAAATAGCCTCTCAAGGATCACATACGTATTTTCCAGGCTTTCTTTCATAGTTCCAAAATCTTTAAATCGGAATATTTACCTCCTCCTTCAGATTCTTCTTAGTAAATATTTATGTTATGGTAGTGCCCAAAGACTCCATTAGGCCCCCATGCTGGGCACTATACAAACTTAGAAAAGAGACAATCCTTGACCATAAGGGGTTGAAATCTAAAGACACAAATTATATATACATTGGGAAAAGTTACCACTTTGTGCATGACCACCCAGTTTGTACAACCTCTACTGTCTGTTACCTAGAAGTCAGAGGCAGTGCCTTTTGGGTTTGGCCTCAAGGCTCACTTTTTGTGGCAACTTCCCACCCTGCAAAACTTTCTCCTTGATCATTTCGGTCACTCTCCAAATATGGATATGACAAGGAACTAAAGCTTTGAATGGATTTTTACATTCAGAAAGCAATAGCTCTGTCTCAGCTTTTTGAGGAGAGTTGACCTAGAGGTTTTGCAGTTTGAGGGGAAAGGAAGTTTTGCCTCATTAAGGACTCTGTAAAAAGGTAAGAACTGCATGACTTGGCCTAGCATTAACAGGATTTCCTCCCATGACGTCTGAGCAGTCGCTTAGGAACTATTCAGTAGGATTCTTTTCCTAGTACTGAATATGAAGCTTTCCAGTTGTTCTTACTTAAAGACATGTATCATGGTTAACTTGACAAATAACTCAAGCTATTGCTGTCTATTCTGAAATCTTTATTAATTTACTTTGGACAAGCTGTTGCACAGAGCAAGGGAGAAACAATCTTTTTGGCTATAAATGGAAAATAACTCTGAGCTCTTTAATTTAAACACGTGTTAGAAAATGTTGGAAAATCTCATATACTTATATTATCAGGCCAAGAGTAGTCTTAGATCTTGCTTTTGTTGTATATCTGGTGAAATTATATCCCCACTGAAATCAATGGGATTTTGTCCACAGACTTCTATGGGGCTAGAATTTCACTCAGATTGTATACTACTTTACAATGTATACAATACATTAGAGGGGGAAGTCCAAAATCATACTGCTAGTGGAAAGCAGGTCTCAGATTTACCTATGAAGAAGCAATGGACTCTATAAAACAGAGTACTTCCCTAACACAACTTCACCACTCACCAACACATTTAAGAATTAGATAGTAACAATCCAGCTCCATTATGCTGCTGCCTTGGAAATCAACTGTTTGCATAATTTGGCTATTTGCAAATAAAATTGGGTCCAAATGCTGTTTTATCACGTGCAATCACTCCAGTTAAGCGAATACTTGGAAAATGCACAAGATTTCAGCTATTTATCAGTTTCTTTTGAAACAGCTGTTAGTATCTGCACTAAAAAGTAAAATGCACAATGTCATTGGGATGTATTGAAAACATGCTTATATAAGACATAAAACCCATTATTGCAATGGGGAGGACAATCTGCAAAACATCAAAGGCAAGATTCAGCTTGATTTTTTGTTGGCTTCTGGCAATCTTACCCCAGATGCCATGCCACAGTGATAGATAATCCACCAAGAGGACATTGCAGCAGTGCAAAACCGCTGCAACCTCCCCATGTGTTAGGGGCCATTAGGTAGCCAACACTTGCTATGAAGGGGACCCAGCCAGTATGGCTGGCAGATGCTCTGTTTCAGAGCATCTGGGGCTCCCATCATTCATGCTTTTGGGCAAAAACTTATCAGGTTACCCCCAGGGAGAGAAGAAAAATGTTTCTTTGAGCTCCAGGGAGCACAAAGGAAATAGGGCTACTCTAGCCACCTCTTTTAGATGCTTCTTACCACCACTCCAAGTAAGCCAGCTTTGCAATTTGGAAGAGGGGGTAGGGCCAAGGACATGCTCCATCCCCCTTTCTGCCCTTGATTGGAAGTTTAACAGTACTGTGTGCTGGCCATTCAGTCCTTGCTCTCAGGGGAGTACAAGGACTACAATTGTATTTGGCTGCTCTGATGGGACACGAAGAGGAGAGAGCATTGCATCTTCTCCCAACCACCTTTCTCCTCCACCCCTTGTGTTCTTGTGCTGTGGCTGGGTTTGCTTTGGTCCTAAAATAGCATTTATTTTATCACAAAATACAACTTTTTGTGTTAAGATATTTTCCTATTCCCTTAATGTTAACTCATGTTAAACAAGTTTGACTGTGCTAAGACAAATTGCTAAGGCCCAAATTCTGCCCTCAGTTACTTCCACACAATTCCATTGGTTTTGGTGTAATGGGCAGTACAATAGGTTATTTGCATGAGTACAAGTGTGGGCAAAATTTATCCTCAAGCTTTAGGGCCCAATCCTGCTTCTCTGGAATTCAGTAGGCCTGATTTTCCACTGCCCTGCCCATTGTGTAGCATTTATACCAGTGTAAAGTGGCACCAAATCATCTTACACTATTTGGTATTCACTTTGCCCAGGTGTAAATGACAACACAAGGTACAAGGCAGAGGAGGATCAGGCCCTATGGGAGTTTTGCCATTGAGTTAATTGGAAACAGTCTTGGTCCTGTGATTTGAACCACAATATTTAAAAACTGAGTTTCTATAGTCGTTTTTTGCTGTGCTAAAGTAATGACAGGAACCATTTCATTTGGAACCAGCTAGCATTCATGTTTCCAAGATAAATACCTTAAAATAAATTATAATAAAAATATAGTAGGCTAGGTTGTCATTAGTTAGGGTACCAATAGTAGATGGATTATTTTGAAATTCCATTCATTTTTTAATTCTCTGTTGGTCCCAGTCCATGAGGCAAAAATATTTAAATAGATAATGAAAACAGACATGTGTGAAGGAAGAATTAAATTCATCAATTGCAAGACTTGGCCTTAAACACCACTTTGCTGCACTGAGCTGTACAGGCTGGCAAATGAAAGCATTAGAGGTGTGACATTAGAAGGGTCACCACATGAAGCTCAAGATTTTCTGCAGTGCATACAGCAAAATATAGAGAGGTCTATGAGAAAAATGATTACTGGACTGTGGGTGAAAGAAGACAGTCACTCAGGAGACAGAACCAACCACAGTGTCCCATTGTCAGACAGGTTCTTGGAAGACAGGTGCATAAGAGTATGTGCACCATGGAGCATGGTAAAGTACAGAAGCAACCTGGTATGGCATGCAGTACACTTGTATCTACATCAAGGGAAAGAAAACAGGACTTAGGAACCCAGACTTTCACTACGACAATCTGTCTCCTTTAGAGCCTGATCCCTGTGTAACCTTCCTCTATACCTCCCCTGGTGGTGTGAGAATATGGCTAGTTGGTTCTGGACAGCTTGGAGCTATGCAGGAATGCTCCTTCTTTCTGACTGCTATGCTTGAATAAACATGTCCCTTTTAATCGCTAACTCTAGATCTCGAGTGTATTTGTTTCCCTGTTAAAACAATAGTGATGGGGTATGACAATACTGCCAACACCTAGTATTCAAAAATCATGAGGTAAGCCCCCCAATTCAAGATTGGTTTAAAAACATGGGATTAAAAAATAGGTTCTTTTTATTTGTTCTCTGGGTTCTGAGCCTTTAGAGTGTACATTTTCAAACTTTTATCAGCAATCATGAAGTCTAGAAATGTACTTTTGTAAAATGAAACTGGGAGCGGGTGGTGTCATGAAATCCAACTACACCTCTACCCCAATACAACGCGACCCGATATAACACGAATTCGGATATAACGCGGTAAAGCAGCACTCCAGGGGGGCGGGGCTGCACACTCCGGCGGATCAAAGCCAGTTCGATATAACACGGTTTTACCTATAATGCGGTAAGATTTTTTTGGCTCCCGAGGACAGCGTTATATTGGGGTAGAGGTGTATTGCAAGACTCAGGATCAAATCATGAGAGTTGGTAACACTGGAATAATGGTGACATTGCAGCCACTGTTCGCAATCCTTTGTCTTAGCTATTTTCTATTTGGATTGAAAGGTTAAAGAATTGATCTGCATAAGTAGAAAATAAAACAGATTGCTGGGTTGTTCACCTTATTTATTATAAGAGTTTATAGAAATACATGTTTGAAAGAGAGAGAATGGAATTGTAGGATTCCTGGATTCTAACAGGGGCATAACATTTCAAAATGTATGTTGTGCTGAATGCACTTCTGAAAAGCTGTTTGTTTGGGGCAGGGGGTTATACTAACACAGGCACCTTTTAGAAGATAAGGTCATGTTATATTCCTACAATTGATTTGTTAAGTACTTGTTACTATTAAATGCCATATTCAACAGTTGTGCCAAACACATGAGCTAATAAGTTACAAACTTTATTTTGAGCTGCTTGATTTAGAATCAAGTTATTTTTGACACCCAATACAAAGTTACAGCAGAGCAACTTCCAAGTTTAAGGTCTCTTACTGTATGTGTAATCTCGCCTTAACCACTTGCATATGACATGAAACTGCCACCAGTTGCTGCTATAGCAGAGATTTTGTGGAGAAGTTGATGGTGGTTGGCTTTCTCCACCAGCTCAGATACAGCACGATTCCTGAGAGAGGAGAAAAGCCTGCAGTTATTGGTTGGCAAAACAATTAAATGTCATGGGGAAAAACCTTATGTTTCTATAGAAATGAATAGGTAAGGACATTCCTGATGAGAAATCTTGAATGCTACCAAGTTGTAGTAATTTCCACATGGATGAATACCTGAGCGGAGTTCTATTGCCTTCAGGGTTGGTCCCTGCAGGTACAGGAGCCTGCCCATGTAGAGCTTATTGAAGAATTGGGGCCAAAAAGATCAGTCACCAGTAGGCATACTTTTTGCAAGAGACTATTCAAGGAGACCTCTACCTCCGCAACTGATGACCAGTAGAGTAAATCTAAGTCACTAAAGAGTCATTAAATCAGAAAGGTAATACAGTCCCTAGCTCAGAGAGTGATTCTAGCTCATTACATGCATGGTATACTTATACAAAACCACTATACTACAACTACACTAATACAAAATTTAAATGGTACCAGTCTATAAATACCTACATAGAGAACTAATATTTGATAATGGGCTCTTCAGTCTAGCAGAAAAAGGTATAGGACAATTCAATGGCTGGAATTTGAAGCTAGACACTGGCATAATTCTCCACTGAAATAATTTCCCAAAGGTCATGGTGGATTCTCCATCACTGTCTATTTTAAAATGAATATTGGATGCTTTTTGAAAATATATGCTCTAGGAATTATTTTGGGGAAGTTCTATGACCCGTGTTATACAAGAGATCAGACTAGATGATTGCAATGGTCCCTTATGGCCGTGGAATCTATGAATCAGGTCAAGATTGGGGGGTCATGTGATTGGCACTATGGTGCTCAATCAAAATTCTTGCTTTGGGGCTGTAGTATTATCTAAAGTCTAAAGCTGGAGCTTGGGAGTCAACTGATGAGTTGTGCCATTTACATGTTGAGTAACCTTAGGCAGTCTCCCTGTGTCTGTTTACCCATCTGTATAATAGGTGTAATAATACTTGCTTTTCAGGGGGAAGGTTTAATTAATTAATGTTTGTAAAGTGCTTTGAGGGTAGATGAAAGGTGCTATATGTAGGCAAAATATTATTTGTACGAACTGTAGCCTGTCAATGAAACTAGTGAATTTCAATAAGGAACATTTAAAAATGTCCTTCCATCTCCAAGTGACTCTTTAAGGTTGCTCAGACAGCATTCAGAGTGTACACAAAACAATTCACCCCTGGCTTTTAATACCATTATGGCTATTCTGTGTCCTTCTTTTAGTGTGTATATGGGACAAGGACTGTCACTTATTTTATGTTTGTACAGCACCCAGCACAATGAGGATCCAAAGTGGTTGAGACTCCTAAGCATTACCCCAATGTAACTATTTAATGATAATAATATTAATAGTAAAAATTCATTTCCAAAGTGCTGCTTATGGTGGACAGTTTCTGGTCTTCATTACACTGATTTAAATACATTAAATCAGTGGAGTTACTGAAGATTTACACCAGTGTATCTGAAAACAGCATAGTCTGGGGAACAGTACTCACAACTTTCTGCTTCAAAACCACAGTTCCCTACCACTTGAACTAAAGGAAATTTTTCATTAACCATGATTAACATAGGCCTTGTATTTAGGGCTAATAAAGGCAATGCAAAATTGAGTTTCTAACTATAACTTTTAAATGTACTTCTTTCTGGGGGAAGTCATTCACTTTAGTCCCAATGTTACTTACATTCCATGCAAACTTGATGTCCTCTCACATTGTTGAAAAGTATTTGAATAGGAAATAAAGAATTATGAAACTGAGGTTACAGAAAGTTATTTGCCGTAGAAGAACAACTCCCACAGGATTTTAAGTTTCCTTCATAAAACAAGCGTTTGAGACAAGCCTTTGAGCGTACACAGAGCTCTTCTTCAGGAATGTACTTAGTGTCACAGCTAAATACAAGGTGGAACAGATTGTTTAGCACAAATAGTTAACAATCTGTTCTACCTTGTATTTAGCTGTGACACCGAGTAAGTTACCCAGACCTGAAGAGCTCTGTATGAGCTAGAAAGCTTGTCTCTCACCAACAGAAGTTGGTTCAATAAAATATATTACCTCACCTATATTTGTTTCTGTAGGAGATTTAGACACAGATTTTCATTAAATTAATCAAATCCATTAAAAGTAATGGAAGATATGTTTAAATCCCATGTTTAGAAAAATCTCAGTTACCGTGTTTGTCTTTCTGCAACACCAGCAAACTAGGATTTTTCATTAGTAATTGGAGATTAGAGCAACAAACTCCAGATATGGATTTCAAACTCACTAATACTGGAAGACCATTGGATCAGCCCATTGGTGAAATCAACTTTGTGTCTAGTTTGGATTCTGAAGGCTTCCACAAAGATCAAAGGTGATAAGAAACAGGGTTTTGACTTTGGCCCATTTCTTCTAGTATTATCCTAATGTTCTACAAAACTGGGGAAAGACATAAAGAAAATGCTGGGGTCCATTTAATAAATTTATAACATACAAAATAACGGACACAATATAAGAACACAAAAAGAGAGGATGATGATTATTAGCCCTTATTTAAACTTAAAAAAAAATACTGGTAGCATCTCACAGAGATTTAGTTAATTCTTAAGACAACCTCTGGCTGCATAATCAGATGCTCTGTGAAATTTCTAATGCCTATTCTCTCAGGCAGTGTCTTGAAGAAGAATCTTAGCTTGAGACTCAAACCCCTTTATTAGACTATATTCAGCAGGGGTCCGCAACCTATGGCACGCGTGCCAAGGACGGCACGCGAGCCGATTTTTAATGGCATGCTGCTGCCTGCCGGAGTCCCGGCAGGCAGCAGCGTGCCATTAAAAATCCTGCCCAGGCCGGCCCGCTCTTCTCCGCCCTCCGCTTCCCCCCCGCGGGGGCAGGGGGCAGAAGCATAGGCGTGCACACGGGGTGTGCCCAGGCACACCCTGATGCAGGGGTGGGCAAATGGCCCCACTATCCCGGCACGGCAAGCCGCAGGGTCCGCGCTCCCGGGCTGGAGCACCGGGCCAAACGCAGCGAACCACCGGCCCTTCCCCCGCCTTCCCTCCTCCCCTGGAGCCATGCTGCCGCGCGCGCAGTGCTCTGAGGGGTGAGGCTGCGCGCTCCCGCGGGGCAGCGTGTCTGGCTCTGTGCGAAGCAGAACATGCTGCTAGGAGCCTCATGGTAAGGGGGCCGGGGCCGGGGGGGTTGGATAAGGGGTGGGGGCAGTCAGGGGACAGGGAGCAGGGTGGGTTGGATAGGGGGTGGGATCCCGGGCAGGGTGGTTAGGGGTGGGGGGTCTCTGGAGGGGGCAGTCAGGGAGCAGGGGGGGTTGGATGCGGCATGGGAGTCCCAGAGTCTGTCAGGGGGAGGGGCGTGGATAGGAGTCAGGGGACAGGGAGTAAGGAGGGTCCTGGGGGGCAGTTAGGGTGGGGGGGGTCTCTGGAGGGAGTGGTCAGGGGACAAGGAGCTGGGGGGTGGTTGGATGAGTCAGGAGTTTGGGAGGGGGCTGTCAGGAGGCAGGGGTGTGGAGAGGGGTTGGGGCAGGCAGGGATCGGGGGGGTTGTATGGGTCAGGAGTTCTGGGGGTCCTGTCAGGGGGCGGAGAGTGGTTGGATAGGCATGGGAGTCCCGGGGGTCTGTCTGGGGGCAGGGATGTGGTTAAGGGTTGGGGCATTCAGGGTACAGGTAGGGGGTAGGGTCCTAGGGGGGCAGTCAGGGGACAAGGAGCAGGGAGGCTTAGATAGGGGGTGGGGTCCTAGGGGGCGGTTAGGGGAAGGGGTCCCAGGAGGGGGTAGTCAGGGGACAAGGAGCGGGGGGGTTGGGGGTTCTGAGGGGGGCAGTCAGGGGGCGGGAAGTAGGAGGGAGTGGATGGGGGCAGGGCGGGGGCAGGGCTAGGGCATGGCAGGGCTAGGGGAAGGGGTGGTGGAATAGGGGCATATTCCCTCCGGCCCCCTGCCCTGACCCCTCCACACACACCCATCTGCCCTGACCCCCCGCACACACCCCAGCCCCGCAGCCCCGCACACACCGCAGCCCCGCACACACCCCAGCCCTGTGCCCCGCACACACCCCAGGCCCCTGTCCTGAGCCCTGTACCCACTCATACACACCCAGCCCTCTGCTTGACTCCTTCACCCCCCCCCACAACCCCAGCCCTGACTCTGGCACCCCCACACATACCCAGCCCCCCCTGCCCTGACACCTGCACCCCCCTCACATGCCCCCAGCCCTCTGCCCTGACTCGTGCACCCCCCCACATCCCATGCACCCCCCACATCCTGACTCTTGCACCCCCCACATCCCCACCCCCACCCTGAGCACCAAACAGGAGTTCCTGCACGCACACACACACACACATTTCCACTTGCACCAAATGGGAGCTGCCCAGGTAAGTGCCCCACACCCAAACCTCCTGTCCCAACCCTGAGCCCCCTCCCTCATTCTAGCTCCTGGCCAGACCCTTCACCCCCAGCCCTGTGCTCAGTGCACTCCCACCCTCAGCTCAGTGCAGAGAGAGGAAGAGAATGGGCCAGAACCAGGGAGAAGGTAGGTACCCACTGTATGTGGGTAGGGCCAGGACCCCAGACCGGCAGTGGGCTGAGCGGGTCCAGCAGCCGGGATCCTGGCTGGCAAGAGCCAGCAGATGGAACCCCTGAGCTGCAGTGGGCTGAGCCGCTCAGCCCACTGCCGGTCTGGGGTCCTGGCCGCCAGCCCCGCACAGCCCGCTGCCGGTCTGGGGTTCTGCCTGCCGGTCTGGGTTTCTGGCTGCTGGACCCTTGCCAGCCAGGGTCCCGGCTGCAAGCCCCGCTCAGCCCGCTGCCAGCCTAGGTGAACAGAACCCCAGACCAGCAGCGGGCTGAGCACGCCAGCAGTGTAAGATCAACATTTTAATTTAATTTTAAATGAAGCTTCTTAAACATTTTGAAAACCTTGTTTATTTTACAATACAACACTAGTTTAGTTATATAATATATAGACTTATAGAGAGAGACCTTCTAAAAACATTAAAATGTATTACCGGCACATGAAACCTTAAATTAAAGTGAATAAATGAAGACTCGGCACACCACTTCTGAAAGGTTGCCAACCCCTGCTATACAGGGTGTCCTAGCTTCACTCTATCACTTCGATTAGTCTCCACCAAACTCCTTCTCATTGTAGTCTCCAGTTCTGAACTGAAATGATGCATTGAATGTGCTGGCTCAGTTTCAGAGCAACTGCACTTGTATTCCCACTCTGTGGTCCATCAAGGGCACCCACTTTAGATTTCTAGCTCCAAGCCATCACCTCTCTTGGGCAGAGAACTATGTCTCACTCCCTCCTGATGTGGGAATTTAAGGCTGCACAGCTTCCTGCCTTACATTGTGATATCTCCAGCAAGTTAGACAGCCTAAAAAGGTCAGCATCTGTGCTTTGCTTTCTGTACTAAGGCTTTGAAACACGTAGGTGCCTGTAGTTATAAGTTACCATACAGCTCTTTTGAAGCAAGCATATCTATTTTTATGGCAAAAGTATTACAGAGAAAACATTAAAACCATAAGAGAACCTATACATATTCTAAAAAGTTCACCAGAAGTCACCAAATACAACCTAGGGTTCTGGTAGGTTTTAGTCCTTCAAAAGCCACAACTGGGTTTTCCCTGTGGTCACAAGTTCATCCATCTCAGATTGAAAACCAGAATGAAAGCTGGAAAGACCAGCTTTTCTTTATACAGCTCTGGTCTTTGATCTTGGACTTCCATAATAGGTAATCAGCAGATAATGGCCATCTCCTCAGGGTGCATCTTCAAAAGGCTGTGTTTCTGGCATAACCAGATATGTGAACTTTGTATTACACACTCCCCAGGGATTCCTCAGGAAATCCACTTAAAACTTATAGTCCCAAAAAGTCCATGTTTATCTGGCACAATTCAATATAGTCTTTTAAATTTCTTTATGCTTTCCAGGTCTTACATCTGTCCCATCTCCCCTGTAGGGAAGTTACATACAATCCCAGCCCACCTTAATACATAAACTTAAGACAATACGGTTGTCCAAGGATATTGTAGGAAATTGCCATATCTGTCATATGTGCATCCATAGATATCCAAATGGCATCTACATGGCAATTTCCTATGGTTTTGCAGGACCCTTCTGGAACCATTTATATCATAGGCATTATAAAATAGTGTATTATTATTATTATAAGATTTGGCTAACCAGTTTATTCTACTACTTTTTTTTCTTACAGGAATATGTAAACTGTAGTTCTGAATAAGTGCATTATTCAGTAATCAACTAGCTTTAAGTGAATCATTCATTACCACTCTGCAAACCTGGCATCCCATAAACTGACCTGAACCCTGTTTTGCTTTAAAGGTGATCTCTGGGAACTATTTGTTGAATAGCTCCAGAGTCTGCTGTACATCATTTTTATTCATGAAAAGATAGATATCATATATGTAGCATCTGCACAGCTGGCTGAGTAATGTTTGTTTAAAAATATTATGTTCCAGATTAGTCATAAAGATTTCATCAGCTACTGAAAGAAATAAGAGATACAGTTGCAGCTCCAATAAACTGGTTATAATATTGCCCAGTGCATATAACACTGGTCTACAATTTTTGAGAAGTCGTCTGCTTCAGAGATAAAATGTGCTATTTATTCTGTATTTTGATGTGCTGAATTCAAGTATGACAATTAAAACAACTGATTGGCTACTGTTTCTAAGATATTTAAGTTTTTACATTTTATGTCTATGTATATTGTGTAGATAGTAGAGTTTTAATCATAAATTGTAAACCTAGGTCTTTTCATGTGTTTATGGTTGCATTACATGATAATATTTCACCTGTCCTGTTTATGTAACACTTTAAAAATCAGCAAAAGGGTTATAGAAATAAAATTTATTATGAAACAAAAGGCAAAAAACTATTATGTACATAGTTTAGTCCTATTCAGTGTCTACTCGGCGCTTCTTGGCTTGTCTCTTGTATTCTTTAAATGGAGCATCTCTTGTCACTGTCCAGCAATAGTCTGCAAGCATTGATGGGCTCCATTTGCCCTGATAGCGTTTCTCCATTGTTGGCATGTCCTGGTGAAATCGCTCGCCGTGCTCCTCGCTCACTGCTCCGCAGTTCGGTGGAAATAAATCTAGATGAGAGTGCAAAAAATGTATCTTTAGTGACATGTTGCAACCAAGGCTTTTGTGTGCCTTGAGGAGATTTTCCACCAACAATCTGTAGTTGTCTGCCTTGTTGTTTCCGAGAAAATTTATTGCCACTAACTGGAAGGCTTTCCATGCCGTCTTTTCCTTGCCACGCAGTGCATGGTCAAATACATCATCTCAAAGAAGTTCACGAATCTGAGGACCAACAAAGACACCTTCCTTTATCTTAGCTTCACTTAACCTTGGAAATTTTCCACGGAGGTACTCGAAAGCTGCTTGTGTTTTGTCAATGGTCTTGACAAAGTTCTTCATCAGACCCAGCTTGATGTGTAAGGGTGGTAACAAAATCTTCCTTGATTCAACAAGTGGTGGATGCTGAACACTTTTTCCTCCCAGGCTCCAATGACTGTCGGAGTGGCCAATCTTTCTTGATGTAGTGGGAAACTCTTGCACGACTATCCCATTCGCAGAGAAAACAGCAGTACTTTGTGTATCCAGTCTGCAGACCAAGCAAGAGAGCAACAACCTTCAAATCGCCACAAAGCTGCCACTGATGTTGGTCATAGTTTATGCACCTCAAAAGTTGTTTCATGTTGTCAGAGGTTTCCTTCATATGGACTGCATGACCAACTGGAATTGATGTCAAAACATTGCAATTATGCGGTAAAACAGCTTTAAGACTCTTCTTCGATGAATCAATGAACAGTCTTCACTCATCTGGATCGTGAACGATGTTGAGGGCTGCCATCACACCATCGATGTTGTTGCAGGCTACAAGATCACCTTCCATGAAGAAGAATGGGACAAGATCCTTTTGACGGTCACGGAACATGGAAACCCTAACATCACCTGCCAGGAGATTCCACTGCTGTAGTCTGGAGCCCAACAGCTCTGCCTTACTCTTGGGTAGTTCCAAATCCCTGACAAGGTCATTCAGTTCACCTTGTGTTATGAGGTGTGGTTCAGAGGAGGAGGACGGGAGAAAATGTGGGTCCTGTGACATGGATGGTTCAGGACCAGAAGTTTCATCCTCTTCCTCGTCTGACTCAAGTGAGAATGATTCTGGTGCATCAGGAACCGGCAGTCCTTCTCCGTGGGGTACTGGGCGTATAGCTGATGGAATGTTTGGATAATGCACAGTCCACTTTTTCTTCTTTGACACACCTTTCCCAACTGGAGGCACCATGCAGAAGTAACAATTGCTGGTATGATCTGTTGGCTCTCTCCAAATCATTGGCACTGCAAAAGGCATAGATTTCCTTTTCCTGTTCAACCACTGGCGAAGATTTGTTGCACAAGTGTTGCAGCATACGTGTGGGGCCCACCTCTTGTCCTGATCTCCAATTTTGCAGCCAAAATAAAGGTGATAGGCTTTCTTAACCATAGTGGTTATACTGCGCTTTTGTGATGCAAAAGTCACTTCACCACAAACATAGCAGAAATTATCTGCACTATTCACACAAGTACGAGGCATCTCTGCTCACTTTGGCTAAACAGAAATGTGTCCCTTTGCAAAATCAAACACTGACAAATAAGAGAGCACGACACTGTATGATTTCTAGAGCTGGTATAGGGTAATTTGTTCAGCAGAGTGATGTAAGCTTCGTTATTGCATCATCCATGACGTCTAGGAATAACATGATGCAATACCAGCTTCAGATTGCATCATTCATTGTTTTGCCTAAAAAGCAAGTACTGTCCAAACCCAGTCATAGATTTATTCATAGATCCAGTCAAAGATGTATTTTAGTCATTTCTGGTTTAAATTGAGATCCCTTCCCACTTATCCTGCGCCATTCCCAAGTCAAGGGTCGTATATACTGACACAATAGCATATCTTGAAAACTAGAGCCAATCAACAATTTTAAGCATCATTTTTGTTCTCAGTGACCCAGAATTAGTAAAGTTTGACTACATGTATTTCAGAAGCATTTTGGCTGTAGAGCAGTGTAATCTATGTGGCAGTGACATAGTGTATAGAGTATACCCACTTCCAAAATTTCCACTACACCCCTGAACTTTCAATCGGTGGGGACAATGTAAACATAAAAAGTAATTCTTTTTAAAAAATATTGAATAAGATCTTAAATTCAATGATTATCAAGTCTGGCTCCAGGAAAAATAACAAAATTAAAAAACAGAAGACCATGTCTAATGGCCTCTGTTATTTGAATTAACAATGATTTTGGTTTGTTGCTCTCAGCTTAAGCAAAAGAACCTTCTAATGTCAAATGCACAGTATGAATCTCAAAAAAGTTTGTTACTGCAATTGAGTAGTAGAATAGGTTGAGACAAGGCTATGCACTACCACAGCATATATTTGCAACTAGTTATGTAGTAGTGGAAATTCTATGCACCAGAATGTTTGGCATTAAATGGTCCCCTTGTTGGCAGTTCAGTAAAGTAGTCAGAGATTGACTGGGCAAGGAGACTGAACTGTATTGTAAGTTGTGAGCAAATGGTGCAGCAATTTGTCAAAGTTTGCAATACCTACCACTCATTATCCATGCGCTTTACTTATTCTGTGCCAAATGGAAGTTCCGTGTGAGTAAGGCAAGCAAGATTTGGATTATCCTGAATAAACACAGGACTTCAGCATCTAACATTTCTATAAATCTAGCAAACCTCTTTTCAAGAGAATTCAATTCTTTAGAATTATTTTTTAAATTTTCCTTTTATACCCTTTATTTATTATTTTATACCCTAAAAATTATTCGAAACCCAGGCATCTGATTTTACTTTATGGCTCAAGTTTGCGTGGCCATTGTTCTTGTCATACAGATGAGATTTGATTTTGGGGGGTGCAGGGAATAATAGGTAAGACAGAGTGCTGCAGCAAGCATAAATTTAACTTTGCAGAATGCCTGTGCTTGCAATCAGCAGTCTAAGGAGTTCTGCTATGATCATCAGGAGATGATGTCTATCAATCAGTCTTTAAATACTCCCTGTTAGGAACTGTTGCTGAGGGTGTAATTGAAACTACAATTCCCACTAGTCTGTTCTTATTCTATTTTGTAGCCAAAGTAGAAATAAGGGAAGTTCTCTAGTTTTCCAATCCATTAAGTGGCATGGATCAAAAGGATTAGTACTGTGGCCCTAAAAGGTATTTTTTTGAGCTATAACTGAAACTATACCATTTTTGCAAGGCATCATTCAGGACACTAATCAAGTTCTGATTAGTGTTGATTTCAAAATATACTTTCAGATGTCATCCATAAAAATGGAGAGACAATTTGTTTCTAAGTGGTTTACCTTCAGAATCAACAGGACTCTGTATTTACAATGAAAGTATGCAAAATTCATTATATTACTCTCCCTGCTCAGATTTTCCAGAGAACAGGCATTATTTTTATGATTCACTGAATGGAGTGACACAATAAATTATCCTGACTTATACTCCATCAGAACCTATGATGATCCAGCCACGGCTGTTGCCCTTTCTCATTATGCAATGTCATATACTCCCTTGTCTAGCAATGAAATAATGGAGCATTCCCAAACACCAGCAGGAGAGCTCTATTCCCCTCATGTATCTTGTTCTCACCCTGGGAACTTCTCCATTCCAGACTCACTGTACAGTTCCCCTTATGGATGGCTTCCATTCTAGTGCTTTATCTATGATGTCCCATGATATCTCATTCCTCATAATAGATATGCTCTTTGGAGACAAGCACCAAAACAATAAATCATGGTTAGGTTATTTTTAGGCCCCATTTCCAAAACCATGTTGCAAGTATTTCTGAAGAACCTGCACAAGGAACTTATTGTGTGCATGCACAAATAAATGACACAATTCAATGGTTTAATACTATCTGCCAAGTTAAACTACTGCAGAGCAGCTGTGTACATTTAAAATGATTCCTGGCACTACTGAAGAATCCATAAATCAGCAGTAACATACTTTCTTCCAATTAAGGGAGTTAAAGGGAAAAAAACAAGAAATTAATGTGTCTAGGAGGTGAATGACATCTCTATACATTTATAAATGTAAATAAAATAAAAAATAAGTAACTCTTACTCTCTGTAATATTACAGTTATAGCTCTTAAAATATGTTAATTTTTGCCAGCATTCCAAAAGTTTTGTTATTGGCAAACTTTTAAGCCTGCCAGGGAGGTTCTTCTAAACATATTGAATAGACCCTTCAACCAAAATATAAACACTCTTTCAGTTGCTTGAAATATTGCTGCCCAAATAATTTCTACCTAGTCCCTCTCTCCTGCCATTGTGATGAAACTGTCCTGTGAATGAGAGTAAGTCTTTTTGAAGTTATCTTGAAAGTAACCATGACATCAGATATTGCTTTAAAGAACCACATTACATATTTCCAGCTTCTAACCTACTTTCTGCCACCTTCTCAAATCTACACCAAAATCTGTTGGATAGTTGTCATTTTTTTCCCACTTCAAGCTCATGACCTCTCTTTTAAGATGCTAACTATAATAGGAACATTGTATGTTACATGTGCGTAGCTGAGATACTGATGTACTCACTGACAAATTAAGAAATGGCCCAGATCAGCAAACTTCATGGATGTGGGTAATTCCATTGATGTCTCTAGTGGGCACCTGCCAGTTTTTGTTGTTTCTGATGCCTCTTCCTGTTCACTCCATTTACAACATAAGCTACAGAGTGAGGTTTTTTTTCTACTCACATCTTTGTTCAGTCATTCATTCATGTCATTCCACATGTCTAACCTGGCATTAGCTTGTCTGCTAATTGCAATTTCCAGCTTTTTGACACAATGCTAAGATATTTTCTATTTTCCTGACAATATTTTCTGCCCTTTAACATTCTTTTGTTTTATATTTTCCATGAGTTCCTTAAGTCTGCAATAAAATACAGTTCTTTGCATGTTCAAAATGCATTTTATTCACTAATTAAACTTCACAACACCCCTGCTTCAGGTGTACCACTGTACTGTGTCCACACTCCCTGCAACTGTAACTAAGTCTGTGGAATATTTCATTTGTCTGACAATTCCTGACAGCTCCCTGGAGCAGCCGGGTGAAGTCTATGGTATATAATGTATATTTGCTCATGTCCCCTTGCACCACCACCGACTGTGTTGAAAGGGTCCAGCCTTATGAGGATTCATGCATATGCCATGAGGACCAGGGTTTAGGTGATAAGGAGCTTGAGTTCATTATTGGCATTCATTTGTACAGTAATTGTTATTTTCATTTTATTGCACTATTGTTGATTTTTCTTCTTTTGTGTTTTGTCCGTCAGCTGAACTTATAGTTTTCTTGTCTCTTGTGTTTCCCTCTAGAATCCTGAAATGGTCTTCATCAGATTTCGCAGAAGGACTTCTCCCTCCTCTTTGATTATACTGTACTTTAAAAGAATGCCCTCAGGACACATCTGAGTATGCTGCTAAAGTGTCTGTACTGTGGGTGAATCTGTTTATTTCTTATTAGCCTGGCCAAACACCATATTGGAATCACAGCCCCAATGTCTTGGAGTGTCCTGTTTTGAACTTTTAGCTAACAGGCCACTGCTGTGGAAAATTTTGGATGTCCACTAAAGATTTCCAGTTGTTTCGTAAGAACAAATGTGGAATGGTATGACTATGAGAGAGTGTTGCAATACCTTGACATAAGGTTAAGGACACTGTACAGCTGTAAGTTTTTATTATATGAAAGTTGCAGCATGGTGTAATAAGTTAATTAGAAATAGCAAGAGGTTGATTATAATACAGAATTTCAACATATTCTTTAAAAATGTCAAAATTACTGGGTTCTTCTATGGATTTTCTTTTCCTATCCCAACCCTCTATATCCTGCATACCTAGTGACAACTGTCTGACAATTCAGAAAAGGTTGAGTTGTGTCCTAATAATTCAAGAAACTAAGCTAGAAAATCTTTCTGCTTTATAGCACAGTATTTCTTTAAAAATCACAAAGAGTGGATAACGTTTGACTGCACGTTACAGGATTCCTTTTGCTTCTTTACAGTAAAGACTGTGACTTCCTGCTCTATTAGGGTGAGATTCACTTTACCTATATAAAATGCCAGTAATCAGACTTTCTATGAGCAAACTTTATACAGAGAGCTGGGGAGGTGAAATCACCCCATTAGTGCAGAGCAATGTAGTAGGGCAATTATGGGCTGAAATAATGCTTGTAGCTTCTCTGTGGCCCTTGTGCTATGGATTGGGGCTACTCAACTGATATAAATATAAATCCCATGACCTTTTCTCCTCCATTTAATATAGAAGACAAAGGGCCTGTCTTCACTTGATGTTATGGAGTGCCTAGTCTTTAACTCGACTTGATAATTCGTGTGAAAACTACAAACTGCCGTGTCATCCCTAGGATTTTACTGTGAGTTAGTTAATGTTAGTTAAGAACACACCTTTTCTTCCCGGTGAGAAGAAGGCAGACAAGAAATAAGGCATGCACGTGAGGGTAATTAACTACTGGAATAACCACCCAGGGCTGTGGTGTACTACCTATCACTTGAAACCTTTTAGAAAAACATCTGATCTTAATTTAAAGATGCTCTAACTATGGGCTTGATGCAGGAATTACTGGATGACATTCTATGGCCTGTGGTGGAAAATGTGAGAAATTTCTGTATTATTTTTATGAAAAATGTGTGACTCATTTTCCCCACTCACTTTATTGTTATCCACTGAGTGTGAAGTAGTTAATTTCGCCTTTGGGATCAGCGGGGAGGGGGCCGTGCAGTACAAAATGGGTGTTGGTCACATTGGGTTAGTATGAATTAATTAACATGAACTGTCAGCATATGAATGATATTGCTGTGGAAATACAATGGAAGACCAACAACTGGATGTTAACTTTTTAACACCTGGCAGCCCAGGGAAGGAGAACATGTGGAACCAGACTGGTTGCAACATGAAGCAAAGAACCGAGGTGTCAGGATGGGTTAATAAGAACTCAGCTGACCAGTGCAGGGGAGAGAGATTTGACTCATAGCCAAACCTCCCTGCTTTGCCTATAACAAAATCTACCTTCCAGGCCAGGGCAAAAGAGGAGCCTCCTTGCCTGAAAAAAAGCAGAAGCTAGCAAGTTACATATGTAGGTTTTGCTTTAACATTCTAACTGAAAGACCCTAAAATACCGTACTCCAATTGACAATAAATGCTGGCTTGTTTTGAAAAGCCTGGCCCATGTCACTGCAAAACGTCTGCTGTTGTATGGCTCCCAGGAGGGTTATGTCTCCTGCAGGGCATTCAAGCTCTTTTGGACTCTGCTGAAGAAACCACAGAGGTGCTGAACCCAGAGACCCAGTCTCAGAGCAGTGGAGCCATGGGGCTCCCCCTTTAAGAAAGGGGAGGTGCATAAGGCCTAGACCTAAAGTAGCGTACTCCCAGAGAGACTGTGCAAAGGTTGAAGGCCTAGGACCCTCTGAGGATCTGAGATACCTGTGTTATGCATGAGCTCTGACTAGATTATCCTAAAGATCCACTCTGGCCTTTTAATATGGAAAGCTGGCTTGGAGACCCATTCCAGGGTGCACAGAGAGCATGGAGGCATCTTAAGAGACCACTCTACCCATAACACCCACACAGCCCCAACATGGGGGGTTGTAAGAGATAGAGGCTTTTGCAATTGTCCTGAGTGAATTTTACTCATTATAAGACCCAGTTCCATGAGACGTTGAACATCTTCTGCTAGGTGCTAAGCAGCCTCCACTTCCATTGACAGGAGTGGAAATTGAAGGGTGCTTAGTGTGATGGATATTGCAACCAGATGCAATATCTTTGGGAACTATATTATA
Source organism: Emys orbicularis (assembly GCF_028017835.1). NCBI lineage: Eukaryota > Metazoa > Chordata > Testudines > Emydidae > Emys > Emys orbicularis. The sequence continues at coordinate 75,456,682 of NC_088687.1, read as the reverse complement.
TTAATCTTATTCATGGTGGGCTAGGGGTTGTATGCAACTCCAGGGGGGAGGGCTACTACAGCCCCTCCAGGATCCAAAAACAATGGGAGTGATTAAAGTGAATCAGTTATAGTGTAAACACCTCTAGAGATGTACCTATCCCTGTGGAGGCTGGCATGTAGCAATTCAGACTGGGTTTTCCAGAGCCAACAGTCAAAGAAATGGCTTTAAAGGCTCCATTTAAACTGACTGAGGGCCTTCTTTCTGACCTAGCAAATAGATAGGGCCTTCTGTCCAAGAGGGTCCTTGCCCCGTGCAGAAGAGTTGGCAAGACTTTGGCCTATTATGTCCCCTTGAAACTGATGAGTAACTGTGGGGGAAGCTTCTAGGATGCATACAGAAACAATTTTAAGATACAGGTTTTCTCTGTAATGCTTTTACCTTAAGAATAAATGTGCTTGCTTAGAAAGAGCTGTGTGGTAACTTGTAACTATGGGCAATACACTGTTCATACTGTTTAGAAAGAAAGACATGCACAGGGGCTGGCCTTTAGATAGACTGGCTTGCTGGGAATATCACAGTGGATGGCATGAGTCTGTGCAGTCTTAAAATACCCCAGTCAGAAGGTTGTGGGACAAAGGTCCCTGCACACAGACAGGTGATAGCCAGAAACCTGACTGGGCACTCCTACAGTGGACCACAGAGGGTGGATACAGGTGCAGTTACCCTGGAACTGTGACATTTAGCACTTCACAGAGTACTCAGAACTTCATTGTAATGGTCCCTTAGTCTTTGTTTTTTACGTTAGTCCTTATTTGTTCTGGCATAACTTATTTAAGGTCTGACATTCTATAAAATTCAGACTCTTTCACTGCTACCCACACAGTCATTTTCTGGCTCCTAGACTCAAACTGTCAAACAAGTGTTCCTCTAAAGGAAAGAAGTGATAATTGTCCTCAGGATACTTCTATATTTAATAAAACAGGCACACACTATGCCTTCATTCACAATAGTTATACAGCATGGCAGTCTTGGTAGTTAGTTTGGCACATGTGGAAGTTCCAAGTATTCTATAAGTAAATATTTTTCTTTGAAATGTATACAGTTAAGATGGCAAAATGAAGAATAGTCAATTTAATATGAATTACTTGCTTTTTTCCATCCATTAAATAATGAGGAAGTTATATAACATACTACGCTTTTCCATACTTAAATTATGGAAGTAATTATGATTTAAACAGAATAGCAATTAGTGAATGAGAGTACAGTAATGTGATGGTGTTTGAATTGCTGAAGATTTCTGTGCTTACTTTAATGACGGCTAATAAGGCTGATCTACCTCATCAGTGGCCTGAAAATCCAAAAGGCAGAATTCAGCAAATGTTGCATAAGGTCCTGATTCTGCAAAGACTTATGCACATGCTTAACTATACAATCTGTGAGTCGTCCCACTGAAGTATAACAAGTCTTTGAAGAATCCGGGCAAGAGAGAGAGAGAGAGTTGTAAACTGAATGAAATTCTGATTAATTTACTATCACACATAGTATAGATGAATGTATAAATGAGTGTAATGCATTCCACATATGCTCACATCTAACAGTAGGATAAAAATGCAAGATATTTTTTAAACAATCACTTTTCCTGTTCAAAATAAAAAGCTTTATGCATTTGCTTGTTGCATATTTTGTGGATGGATGGAAGGAAAATTCCACTGAATATGTTATCAGTTGGCTGCCATTCTCTGTATAAGAGCCAATAAAAATGGAGAATTGTATTGGGCTGCAATAATTTCCTCTATATCAACCCTTGCAAGGACTATTGCATCAAATCCCAAATGTATTTGTAGAAACAAGACACTAATTTTAAATGTTTTCTCAAGATATGAGTTAATCATTACATTTGTTTGCATTCCATTATTTTAACCAAGCATGTTCATATTTTATAGCACAGAGGTGCAGATAGCATGTCCCAGCAAATGGAGGGCAGACTTAATAGTTCATTTTGTTGGGATCTCCTGTTTAAATTTGGGGGATAAAAATAATGGGTTAAGTATGATGTGAGAGAAGGACACAGTTCTAAGAAGTGATGGCAGAAAGGCCTCTACATTAGTGACCAGATGAGGTTATGCAGCAAATGGATGTGAAAAATCTTTTCATCCAGGGTCAGATTAATGAAGGGGCTTTAGGGGCTACAGCCTCTGCCAGTCGATCGCGATCTCCTGGCCGCTAAGAGTCCAGCGGGGCAGCAGGGCTAAGGCAGTCTGCCTGCCTGCCTGCTGTGGCCCCACGCTGATCCTGGAAGCGGCTGGCTGTTGGCATGTCTCTGCGGCCCAAAGCGGTGGGGGTGGTTCTGTGCACTGCCCCTCCCCCCAGCCAGGGCCGGTGCAACCACTTAGGCAAACTAGGCGGCTGCCTAGGGCGCCTAGTGGTTGAGAGCGCCTAAAAGCCCGCTCAGGCGAGGAGGTGGAGTGGAGGTGAGCTGGGACGGGGAGGGCGTGGGGAGGGCCGCCCGCAGTAACAGGGGGGGCGCACAGGGGAACTGCTCTCTGACCCAGATCACCTCCACTCTGCCTCCTCTGCTGAGCACACAGCCCCCGCTCTAAGTCTCCTCCAATCGGCGCCGCAAGCCTGGGAGGGGAGGAGAATTAGAGCAGCGCCGGCGTGCTCAGCGGAGGAGAGCTGGGGCGGGCTCCCCGGGCAGGGATAGCTGCCGCGGGGGGGGCTCCCCAGGCGGGGTTAGCTGCCACGGGGGGCTCCCCAGGTGGGGTTAGCTGCCACGGGGGGGGCAGGGTTAGCTTCTGCGGGGAGGGGCTCCCCAGGCCGGGTTAGCTGCTGTGGAGGAGGGGCTTGCAAGGGGGGCTAGCTGCTGCGAGGGGGGGCTCCCGGGTGGGGGGGGGGGGGAGTTAGCTGCCGCGGTGGGTGGGGTTAGCTGCCATGGGGGGGGCTCCTCGGGTGGGAGGGGTGGGTGGGCGTGGTTAGCTGCCACGTGGGGGCGGGGTTAGCTGCCACAGGAGGGGGTGCGCAAGGTGGAAGTTTCGCCTAGGGCGCGAAACTTCCTTGCACCGGCCCTGCCCCCAGCACCATCCCTGCAGCTCCCTTTGGCCAGTTCCCTAAGCCCTGCTGTGCCGCTGGCCACAAGCTGCCCGTGGTAAGCACCTCCTGGCCAGAGCCTGCACCTCACACCCCCACCCCATGCCCCAGGTCAAAATCCCCTCCTGCACTCAAACTCCATCCCAGAAAGAAACTAGTAACAGCTGTTCTAAGGTAAGAAGTAGGTTATTTTGAATTAACTGAACTGTATTCTACTTGTTTTAAGACTGAAATGTAACCACAGAATGGCTTAATGTGAATTAAAAGGCAAGTTTAGTATAGCGTTAATAGCCTCGATGCCATAATTGTGATCATTTTGTTTTAAATTAGTAAAAATACTTTTATACAGGGGCCCCACAAAATCTAATAACCCCAGACCCCCAGGAAAGTTAATCCTGCCCTGCTTTCAGCACAGGGAAGCCACAGTCACTCCCTTGCCCAGAGGAAACACTAAGTAAAATGAAACAGAAGCCAGGTAACTATTGGAGCCCCTGCATATTCCCAAGCCTGCTTGGTCACTGGCTTCTTAGGTCTGATTATCTGATCCAAAGCAGGAGTCAAATACAACTCAGTAGCTTAGAACAAGTTAGAGCTACCCTCAAGCCAAACCCCAGAAACCTCTACTGCTGGGTTTCACTAAAATCCTGCAAGTTAAAATAATCTCCTATTTTATAGCTGACCAATTTCAGCCTAAACCTGGCTAATGCAATTTCTTTTATGTACTCTTAACAATATTTTAAAATATTAGCATAATTTATAACTATCAATATAACTGAACCCAGCTTCAGCCTTGCTGGCCCTCCATAAACCAAGGTGATCATCACTTTTTGCCTCAGAAGAGTTCTGAGGGTGAGGGGAAGCCACCATATCAATGGTGGAGGACAATTAAATACATTATAAAATTCCATCAAACCATTGATAAAGTGATCAGTCAGGAGAACATAATTCTTCCTCAGAAGCTCCTAGAAACATTTGGGTTCCATTATTTTCTGAGAGTGGGTCATCAAAACAAATCCATTGCCCCAACAAGAAAGGGGAGCCCAATAGTCAGATCAAGAGACACGGGCTGGAGCATGACATGGATATAATTTCTAAATCTCTAATCCTAACCCAAATACTAGATCAAGAGTCAGCCAGCTATGAGTTAAGATAACAGCCACCTGGGATAGTCCCATAGTCCTCTTGGTGGCCATGAAATCAGAAGATTCATCATCCGTGAAAATGTTGACTATAACCCTATCCACCACTAGATATTGATTGCTTGCCTGGTAATTTACCAGTTTTACTTCAGGCTACCCTTCAAACTGGGACTGGATATCAAGACTGAATGCCATTCCCAGTGTATGAAAGCTGCACTCTATCTAGATGGATAAGCAGTTCAAAAAAATAAGGCCATGACCAAGGATTTCCTTGAAGCTGTTTCGGGTGAACTTCCAAATCTCATGGTTGACATTCCTTCTGGGGCCATCAATAGTGACAAGAATGCTAGCTTTCCTCCAGAACCACTTAGTAATGTATCCACCCATGTCAGCCTGGTACAAGGGAAAATAAAGTTTGAGCTCAATCTGGTTCCTCTTTTGCTTAATCCAAAGGCCATATAAATTAATATTAATTGTGTCAGGAGGAAGGAAGGAAGAGTCTGTATATAAAAACCCTGCCAGATCTCTTAATGATCCTCTCCCTTCCAATCCAATGTGTATACCATTGAGGTCTAGTTCCAGCCATTGGTCTTTGTCAAACTGTCTGGAGTGGCTCAGGAGCAAGTACCAACCTCATGGAAGACTTAAGCAGGGCACAAACCCCAACCTGGTTGTGAGTTCTATACTTAGATTTCACCAATCAAGTGTGAACTCCTCAAGCACTACAACAGTCTTAACATGGAGTCAGACAGTCCCATTGGGTACTCCAGTCTGTCTTGACACCCAGTTACGCTTGCCTTTGTGATAGATGGCCCCTTACACTAAAAATCACAACAATATTTAGGTTACTCCCAGTCCCAAAAGATTAGTCACTTACCTCAGATCCTGCAGCAAAGACAACTCTTGTAGCCAATCCTATAATAAATTAACTAAAGATTTATTATTTAAGAAAAAGAAATAAGAGTTACAACCGAACTCCTTTTTCCGATCTAACTGGGACTGGGGCCAGATCGGATAATCAAAAATCTGGATAAACGGGAGAATGGGAAAGTGCAATGCTGCAGCGCCATCTAGTGGCCACATGAGAGATTTCCCCTTTCTGTACCTGTGTGTGCTGGTGGCCTGAGTAACATGGAGAGCTGGATAACGGAGAGCCGGATAAATGGGGTTCTACCATATTTACAAGGTTAAAGCAGATAAATATACACACACAAATGAGTTATAGTCTTAGGTTTCAAAAAGTAACAGAAGCTACTATAATATGCAAGTTCTGTGTCCTCATGGGCTAACCCAAGCTAAGGAGCTTGGGATCTCTTCCTTATCCTTAGAAATCTTGCCATCTCAAAGTCCAAGCAGGATAGAGATACCGTTCCTTCTTGTCAGGGATTTTTTCTTCCCTTCCCCCAGAGTTCAAGCTGGTGGGATGAGTCCATGTGCACATCTCCTCTTCACAGGTATGGGGAGTACAATAAACAAGGTTGTTGTCATTTCACAATGACTCGTTTGGTTTCAATGGGCCTTCTCGTGTGCAGGACCTAACCCCTTCTTTAGGAAGCCAGCATTTTACATTAATTAATGTTTCTTTCCTGTTTTGTGAGTTACACAGAGGTCTACAATGCAAACATTTAATATAACAATAACATGGGGTACAGATGTTAAGTGAGATTAATACATGTAGCACCCTACAAGTATTTCAAAAAGTCTAAACACATCTATTTTAATAATACTAACACCAGGTGAGCCAGACTGGTTTCTAGCTATGCATTTGTCAGTGTTCAGTGAGGCCTCGGCATGAACTGGCACTTGGTCTACCAGCATCACAGTCATATCAAACACCATCCCTTCTGCCTCATCCCAGCCCAGTGCATAGAAATGCTCGATGGTCCAAATCAAACAGTGACACCTTCCCCTAGCACATCAAAATTGCATCTGCAAGTACAAGGATATTACCCTCTATCCTCTATGTCTGAAACTGACCTTCATGCCTAAAATAAGAACAAAATCACCCCAAGCAGACTCACACAGCAGTCCCCTGAGCCCCAGAATTCTGCAGAGCAGGCACAGGTTACTGACTACTCGGATCTACACTGGCCATAATTTAGATGACAAGGAGGGAAACTGCCTGGCTGATAGCCATTAATCTACCTTCTAAGCAAACTCCCCTCAGGTGCCCCCTGATGAGTCTCAGCTGTGATGCAGGAGGAGTGGTACCTGCAGTAAGCTGAGCATGTTATGGCTGGATTTCCTCTTTGTGGGGCTCTGGAGTTGGTGGGGTTGGGAGCAGTTGGAGCAACATGGGTGACCTTACATTACCTAGTATTTATAACTGAGACCACATAGTAGGCCTGACATATAGAAGCTTTAGAGATAGCAAAATTGGTGGCTGGAGTAGCCAGCCTAAGGTGAAATTGAATGTCCCTGGACATTCAATAACAGATTTAAAAGTAGCCATCCTTCAACAAAAAAACTTCAAAAAAAAACTGCAGAGCTACAATTCATTTGAAAACTTAACACCATTAATTTGGGCTTGAAAAGGGACTGGGAGTGGCTGGCTTCCCTCTCTTGGTATTGACACCTCCTCATCAATTATTGGGAATGGATCACATCCACCCTGACTGAATTGACCTTGTCAACACTGGTTCTCCACTTGTAAGGTAACTCCCTTCTCTTCATGTGTCAGTATATTTATGCCTGCATCTGTAATTTTCACTCCATGCATCTGAAGAAGTGGGGTTTTTTACTCACAAAAGCTTATGCCCAAAGAAATCTGTTAGTCTTTAAGGTCCTCATCGTTTTTGTGGATACAGATTAACGTGGCTACCCCTCTGATACCAAGGGTGAAAGGCAATAATGGCTGGAGCTGAGTTAGCAGACTAACTAGAGGAGGCTTATTAGCTGCAGTACCGTGCCATGGAGATCAGGTATAGCCGGGGAAGAACATAGCTGGAGAGGAAGCTACAGCCTGAGGAAGCAAAGAGTCTCCCTGGCAGGTGGAAGGCAGAATAATCCAGCATCATGAAGCTCCCTTGTTCAAGAGTGCTGCTTCTCAGCTGGCTGGCTCACCAGACAGTTTTCAGAGCCAGTGGGGGCAGCCAAATGCCCTGTTTACAAAAAATGAGTTGTACCCATCTGGCCAGGAGAACTTGCCATGGAGACAACTCTAGCTAAGAAGCCATAACTACACCTGTTTTGGGGGAATGGGACAACTGGAATGGCTTATAAGTGTTCTGGGAGGAAATGATCATATACTGAAGGATAAAATAAACTCTTAATCTTCAGGTTCTTTAGTTCTTAATTACTTTTTTCATATATATGTTGCATTAATATAATAGAAACAGTAAGTTTCTATCTCTACCGCATACCTTTCTCCTGTATTTCTTGCAATTGCATCCTTTAAAATCTAAAGAGGAACATTTGACAGTAGTTGTGAAACACATCTGATATGATTTCATTTATTTTAGAATTTATAAAATATGCATCTTTCAGACACCAGAGAATGATCAATATTTAAACACATTAGGCATATCTCAGATATCAAGATCAACAAGAACCGCCCTGCCTATCAAGTACAAACAGACAGGCTATATTATGGGACAGATTTTGAAAAAGTCAGAAGTCTAGGCCTTGTGCGCACACATGTATACAAAACTTTCCTATCATGTTCTCATATCAGATTTGTGCAGACTGTTGTGGTAATTGAACATGCAAATTAAGCACACACGTATGTGCGGTACAAAGCTTCTGATTTTTCTTTTCTAACCTCCCCGGCTTCCTCCAAAAACTGGTCTTGTATGTCATTGAGAGACTGAGGTTTAAAGACAATGACAAGTTTATTTTTACTGTGAATAGTTTCCTTTAGCACTCAATGAATATATCTAAGGCAGATTAACAACATATTTCAACATTACAATATGCAGTTCTGATCAAGAAATGTTTATTAAAAGTACACTCATTTTCTACTAATGGTAGGTTAAAAAACAATAGTATACGAAATATAAAAGGGTGAGTGAGTGTTAACACAAAGATCTGCCTTTTCTGTCTTCCTATGGTCCATGAATAGGAATCCGTCCTAACCTCATTACAGAGCTATGAAGTTCATTGACAGGCCTGATTCTACTGAGCCCCAGCAGGTCTCAGTGAAATCAAGAGACGGTGGAGCCTTGAAATCAGTGGAGTTGTGTGCGATCAGTACGATAAAGGGGAGTGAAGGAAGAGAGGATCCAGAAAGAGAACATAGGAAAGCTTAAGCTGCAAGGCTGGCACTGATTTGGGGATGCCTGTATGAGCAAAGCAATTAAAGCAAATGCACCATGGGGTGCAGGAAGAAAAGTGGGAAACAGGAATTAATAAAAATTAAGATGTACAACCTGTGATGGTTGGGCTTTGAAGTAACTTCTTGTGCCTTCAAGATACTGGACTCTGCTGGACACACACTTACCGTACAACATACCTATATATTATATGAATAAAAGGAACGATTGTTTTGCTTCAGCACGATGGTGAATGTTGATGGCATCCTAGTAAAATGCATAACATTTATTGCTCTGATAAACTGCTCCCAAGGGAGTCATTTCCCTGCCCTCCCAGCTGGAGATATAGTGCTGCACTGACAGAGTAGGGTAAGAAAGGGACAGAACAATAGGTAAGTCAAGAAGCTGGGATCTGACTTTAACGGAGTGGGTGGCATTAATTTCAGTCCAGAAAAGCAAATAACTCACTCAAAGAGGATAGATTTTACTGGAAAGTGGAAATAACAAAGCTGAGAACTAAAGTAGAGCTAACATTGTATGAGAGTGTATTTGAGAAACTGAAAGTGCTGACTATTCACGTGTCAATAGATTCAGCTGTTCAGAAAAAGAGAGCCTTAGAAATGAGAGGTGTTCCTGATTGAATACGTTGCTCACTAGTTTAAGTGCATCAAAACAGCTAATTTCACAGAACACCTAGCCCAAATGTTAAGGGGTAACTGGTTGCTTGGATGAACTAGAAAACTTGTTTCCATTTTCTGTTTTGGTGGCAAGGAGCCTAAAGACAGGATAAACCCTTCCTGCCTCACCATCTCAGCCAAGAACATGCAGCAAAGAAAGACTTAAGTCCCCACTTTAAAGAAGATTAAGCTGGTTCAATGGGAGCATTTTTGTTCCTTCTCTGTATGACAACTATTTTTACTTTTTTAAAAGTATCCCTATCTATTCTCCATGAAACCTACCACTAATGTAGGTTGACTTACAGCTATTGCAGTAATTACTGCGGTGATTCGCATCCATGCTACACTCCTTCTTTGGTGGGCAGTGAGGAGCCTGGGCAGTAGCCCAGCTTGGAGTGGTAAGTTGGGACCCCAGGCGGCAGCAGGACTCTTTGTGGGGAGCCCGGACAGCAGCACAGCTCTGACTGTGGAGCAGGGAGCTAGGGCGCCAGCCTGGCTGGGAGCAGAGAGACCAGGCAGCTGGCTCTAGCTGGAGCCTCCTACCCTCCATGAAGGCTTTCTTGTCAATTTCACAGGGAGCCCTGAAATTGAATGACTCTCCAGCTGTCAGGGCCTAGAGGTTATCAGGACCCTGGCTATGAGGCTCAAGGTTGAGGTTAGGGCCTGGGTTGGAGGAGATGCAAGAACATAGTCCACGTTCAATCTAGAGGGTCAAGGTTAAGCAGTCCTTACCTGTGTCACCTGTAGGATCTGGTCAGAGTCCATGTCAATGAGTCAGGCTGGGTCAGAGCCAAGTGAGCCAGCCAAAGTAGAGTTAGCGGAACAGAGGCAGGGTAAGGGGTCAGGAGCAGAGCAGGGGACCAGAAGCAAGGCCAAGTATCAGGAGCAAAGCTGGGGACAGGAACCAGGACTGTGGCTCAGTATTAGGGGTGCATAGCAAGATCTGCTTGCAGCAGCAAGGCAGGCATCCACCTACTTGCACAGACACCCTCCAGCTTCTTTCCACTAGGCCTTAAATAGCGTGACCAATCAGGGAACATGGTAGGCTCTACCAGTCAGGACTTCTGTGTGTGTGCAGGACAGTCAGTGGTGCTTGAATGCATAGGGCTCATAGCCTGCTGTTCCCCATTTCACCAAAGCTGTTGGGTATCACTGTGGACATGGTAACTGCCCTGATCCTAGTAGATCTAGGTTGTAGACCTGTGGCACTTCACAGAAATCTAGAGGCAAGGCATACTCAGTGAAAGATCCTTAACTCTGGAGTTTACTCTTATACAGCCTAAATTAGTCCAACTTTCTAGCATAGTACAAGGCTTATCTTGAAAACCTGGGCTAGTGGCTTGGGAAGGGTTTATTTAGTATGTCTTTATTTTAATAGTCATTATCAGTTTAGTCTCAGTAATATTTGTGAGTTTAATTTTTTTGCAAGTGTGCCTACAGAGTCTGTGATGGAAGGTATGTAATAAATTGAAATAAATAAGTAAAATAAATAATCCTTCATAATTCAACATGACATCCTTCCTTTAATTTAAATCTAATCAGGGTATAAGAAACTAAACGCAGCTGTAAGCATTTACATTATGTATATATCCCTCGAGAGATGTAAAGTTAGGATTCGTTTTCACCCAATGGACATTTCACATGATTTCATGCAGTCATTCTTTATGTTTAAATTTTTTCTTTGCTACATTTTCCAACTTAACATCCCAGATGGGCAACATTCTCTTGCTACCTTATCAAGCTCAAAACATGTAAAGTCAAAACAAAGATTACCAGAAACACTCATGCATTTAATCAGGCTAGCTCAGCCATAAATTCAGTGATCAGTGAAGATTTCTATCCTAAAAATAGGCTAAGAAACCATACATGGCACAGCAATAAGTACACGCTCAGTTTTACCAGTGCTATGTGTTAAATGAGCTTTTAGCAGACAACAGCCAAAGTCAAGGGCCTTTTAAAGCTCTCTTCTCCGTGGATATCAGTCTTGGACAATGACGCAGGAAGAAAATACATGGTGAGTTCAGAAATGAATTCTTCCAACTATTAAAATGTTCCACTAGGCATTCCAATAATAAGAAAAAGTCAGAGAGTAGGAGAGACCTTGAGACCTGGCAGAAACAAAAGGATACAACCCTCGGAATACAGTCGTTTAACAATACCTCACTATTAAAGGAAATAGGAAGAGATCCAATGGAACTGCAAGACAAGCAGAAGCCTTTATCCTTTAAATTCAACAGGAAGTGAATAATCCGATTATGGTTTAAATCTCTTTGAAAGTCAGTTGCCAATTAATTTTTTTTTAAATGCCCTGCTGTTGAATCTAGCTCAAATAAAACATACAGTATATTTGAACAGCAATGCCTTATGAATCCAAAGCTAATGCTAGCAAAAACCTCTTAATCTGTATTTAATAATCTTTTGGCAGAGAGAAAGAATGACCCAAGGTAAAGTTTAATGATTAAACTGGCAATTATGGACATTGTTAAGAACTCATTTTTCTGTAAGTGTGCTTTTCATATTAGCAAGTACAACTATTAAACACTCATACACTTTAACTACATTTTAAAAGTGATGGGGCACGGTCAACCATTAGTACTGTGCACATTCATATTTAAAGTTAAATCATAACATGTGCATACAATTTCCACAGTATTTGTTAACCAATAACAATAATAAAATCTTGCAAAAAAATATGCCAGTAGATGTTGTGACACTTTGCTGATGAGTCACTACCATGACTCTCCATGTATGTTTTCTTGTAGACATTTATATATACACAACTTGAGGAAAAAGTGAACATCATGGATTCTCTCTCCCTTCAAATAGTTTGGACTGGCATGTGCATAAGATAAACAAAAAGGCCATGGGAAAAATACTGCCCTCAGTTACTCCCATACAAGCACATTGACTTCACTGAGGTTGCCCGGGTTTAAAAGAGGGCAGAATTAGGTCCTGTCACCCCAATCCAGCAAAACATTTTAAGTGCATGCTCAACTTTAAACATGTGAATAGTTCTATTGATTTCAATGGGACTATTCACAGTGTATAAAGTTAGGCATGTGTAGAAGTCTTTGTTGGACTGGGATCCGTGGGTGGGACTTTCAAAAGTGCTCAGCACTGGCCTAACTCTTCTCCCATTGAAGTCAATGGGAGTTTTACCACCATTAACTTCAGCGGAGTTAGGCCAGCAGAGTTAGGCCAGCACTGAGTGCATTTGAAAATCCCACCCTATTACAGCACAGCATCAGTTCTGCTGTAGTTAAGCTTGAGAACCCCTTCCTCTAGGATAACTCTTCTAAGGGCTCTAAAATCCTCATGCCCACTTGGACTAGCTTGAAGTTTGCTATGCTTCGTGGGAGTGAAGGGTAGGATTCGTGATCCAAACTTGTGATCATTGGACAGAGAGTTTCCAAGATACAGCCCTCAGAAAAAATAAAAACAAAAACAGGATTTCATAAAGCTGACTAGTAGAAACTAGTGAGACGAGCTTTTGAGCTTACACAGAGGTCTTCTTCAGCTCTTCGTAAGCTCAAAAGCTTGTCTCTCTCACCAACAGAAGATGATCCAGTAAAAGATATCTCACCCACCTTCTCTCTCTAATAGCCTGGGACCGACATGCCTGCAACAACACTGCGTACAGATTCTGTCAGTGATTTTTTGCACACAAATGGGGCTCAAACCACAGCTCTGATCATTCCCCAACTGATCTCAGTAGTTCAACATTTAGTTCAGCTAGTGCATGGCACTCCCAACCCCTTTGGAAAAGCAATATTGAAATTGTTATGAAAGGAAGAGTTAGACTTTGTACTTAACATTTGAGCACTGAATAGATTGCAATGCGCATATGCAGAAGGGCCAGAAACCCTTTTACATAGTCTATCTGCCTTCCCATGACCTAGGTGGTTCAAAGGGATATGCTATGGCCATTAAACCTGAGCTACACCCAGGCATTGTAAACTTGAAACCGACCCTTGGCAAAAATCTGAGAAAGAACTGTAGGGATGTTGCTACTATCTACCTCTGTGAGAGGAGGGGGTTAATTTTGGGAAATGTAATCCAAATACAGCAGAAAATTCAGAAGGACCAAAAACTATTTCTGGAAAGAAAATCAATTACACATACAAATGCTTGCTGCACAGGCCTTGGGTTATGGAGGTTAGAGCAGTATAGGGAACTTAGGTGGGGTTAGGGGGTAGAAAAGTAAGGGGGGAGGGGAGGGGTTTGGGGCTGTGGGAAGGGAGATGGGTGGTAGAGAAGGGGTAAGGAGTTGGAGCAGGTGCAGGGACTAAGGGTGTGGAAGGGAAGAGACACTGGGAGAAAGGACATGGGGATGAGTGCCAGGGGGAGTGCAGAAGGATTATGGATAGAGGCCATGACAGACCCACATTCTCCCCTCCCAAGCATGTGCCAGGATCTGGGGGGAGCTGAGCCCCTCTCCCTGCCTCCCTCCCACCCACCATGCATGTGCCAGGATCTGAGCCCCCCTCATGTTTGTGCCAGGATCTTAAGGTGATGCAAATTAAGACCTCTGAAAACCAGGAAATACAAAGCTAAGTTACACACATCCCCTGTGTGGGGTAGGAGTGCTGACTGGAGTAAGGGGGGCAGAAGCCACCTTGGAGGGGGGAAGACTGGGTGGGGTAGGGGCATAGCTGGGGAAGCCTGACTAAAACAGTGCGCAGGGACGCAGCTCAGGCTACACAATATATTGGAGACTATGGTAAACTGCTGCCTGTGATATGTGTATGCAGCAGCAGAGGGCACCAGACAGCAAGGAGCAGCTTTTTATATGCTAACGGATTCTAAATTGCAAATGGTTTAATGGGGCAGGTAGGGGAGGGTTAGCTGAAAATATTGGCAAGAGGGCTATATGTTGTGGGGGATGGTAGAGGAAGAGGTGGACAAGGAGAGAGACACACCAGGCTTCTGTCACACACTAAAATTATTGTAAGCAACATGGAATAAAACTGTAGTTTCTCTCCCTGACCTATCAGCAACTCCACCCTCCATACATTTCAAAGCATGACCATTGTCACCATTCCACTATAACAACGTGTACAAGAGACAGGAGGACCACTTAGGAATCACACAGCATCCTTTACCTTTAGCTAATCACAATAGTGCCTCAGTTGCCAACCAGCATGATAACTACAACTGCCTAAATGACCACTAATTCATACAAAAACATTTATCTTAAAAAAAAAAATCAGGAAATTCACTCACAAAAAACTCCATTAGTGCAGAGTTAATGTTACCCAGTGGTCTCTGATGCCCTTCCAGAAGCTTCAATTGAGCAAAACTCAAAAAAACAAGCAATAAAGAAGTAAGATATTTCAAACTTAAAGTTTTGAAACCCACAACATAAAGAGAAGGTACAAATCAACAGAATCTTAACTCTGCCCTCTTTGCGCGATGCCTCAATACACCCATAACATGCACACTAACACTCTGCCTTTGCAGAATACTCAGGGAATAGGGTACATGACCACTTTAGGACAGTTTAACACCTTTTCTTTGCTAAGGCAAAAGTTAGCCTAGATTTAGGTCAGCTGAACTGAACAGAAACTACGTACACCTACTCTACACTGAAATACTTAGCCTGCTCCACAGAAAGATCTCCACACCTGCTGGATTTTAATAGCCCTTCACCTCCTTTTACAACCTCTTCATCCTTACACACAGGATGCCATTTAAATGCTATACTTTCATTTACCCATCATTAAACCCACAAATCACTTTCAGATTCCAACTCTTGGCTGACAATCCCCATGGCAAGAAACCCCCCTGTGCATCGCTACTGACCCATTCTGTAGAACTCTCCTCTGAAATGAGTCGTACTGTATCTACACCTGTAAATTTCAAATACAGATACTTACCAATGGCTCAGCCAAGGCTTCCTCATCAGCAGGCTGCTTCTACCATGCAGCCAGGCTGCACCGCTAGGGCAGGGCCAATACCTGCCCCTCCCTGCTTGGGTTTTCAGGGTGGGGGAAGAAGCATGCAACCATCTCTGGGGGTGGCCACGGTGGATGTTGACACTGACCCACAGGCTAGGTGGCCCTCTGAGGTGAGTTAGGGGGGTGGAGGTGGCGCTTCCTCGATGTCCCCCACCATGCAGGGCTGGCACAAGCTGCCTACTATCACCATTTCCCCTCCCCCCCCCAATGTTCCTCCACAGCCCCCTAAGGGTGGTATGCCCCACAGTTTGTAAACCTCCGCTATAAAGAATAGTGTACTGATTAAGAGTTGATGTACCTGTTATGAACATGAAGTTGGGGCGGGGACAGGCAGGCTGAAGAGAAGGTAGTTTTAAAAACTCTTTTCCCGGCTATTTTTAATGGTTTGTCCAGACAAATAATACTACAAGCTTTTGGAACATGTGCATCATAAAGTTAGTAATGTTTTTCCTCTGTGTTTTTAGAACTGCCATTTGTTTGTTTTTTTCAGCAAACTACAAATGTTATTGGCTAAAAAATGAAACAATGAAACCAAGAAGGCACAATGTAGTCATATTAAGACACTGCAAAGCATGTTTTACTAGGTTATTAATACACACCTCCGGCATCTAATGGAACAAAGTTGCACTTGAGTCAAATATTAATGGATACTAAAACACATACTGTTATGTCTTAAAGTTACATTCAGTAAACATCGTTTTCATGATAAGCACATGAGAGTATTTAGTAAATATAGAGAAATATTAAGTTATTTCATGCATAATAATATATACTCTGAAAAGTTTTTTTTTCCTATTAGCATTAATTTAAAGATACAAAAGCCAAGCCTGGGATCTACATATATTCCTAGTTTAATCATAATTTCATATACAACATCCCAGGAATCATTGGACATTATAAATGTTTATTATTAAATCCAAACATTTTCATCCACACTCTAAAACTCATATACTTTATAACTCAAAGCAAGACAGGGCAAATTAGATACAGTACAAACCAAATCAGAGAAAATACAGTTGTATACAATGCTTAGAGAGAGTTGTGTCTATTATTGTGATGCTCTTTCTCCCCTCCCCCTCCTCCCCCTTTTGCCTGGAAGGTGTATTTCTGCCACAGAAAAACTTGGCAGCTATAACCTTCAGCTAACTACTAGCAAATGCTAACATGCTGTAAAGTAGAACATTTATAGCAGATCCATCTGGTGTGTACTGCAGGAATCTGAGATTTAGTGCTATAATGCATACACCTTCACCACAGTTGGCAAAAAGGAGATTTTATGCCATGACCCCAATAGTAAAGGGAAGGTGTAAAATATGCACTGATCTATCCAACTGTAGACATTTTTATTCCTTGGCATCTTATATCCCAGGCTTCACACCAGAAGTGAGTTACTCCAGTCCTGGGTAAATAACTTGTTGATCAGAAATTAAATATAAGAGCAAAACATGCATATAAAGGGATAGCTGATTTTTTTATTATTATTATTATTATTATTATTTTTCATTCTTAGTTTTAAAAGGGTATTCTATGGGGTCAGGTAAAATAAGCAGTACTCTCATCAGAAGGTAAGAATCTCTGAACTGACTGTCTTTGCTATAACAGAGTGTAGTATTTTCTGCTCAGTGTTTCATATCACATCAGCCAGTAGAGACCAGAACTCATTGCTAGCAGGATTATACTTTATTTTTATGTATACAATATTAATATATTTAGACAACCACAGGCATTTGTCCAACTCAAAATATGAAGAGTCAATATACATGTACTGACATAAATTTAAAGAAAAACATAGCAATCATGAAAATAAAAATTACAATTAAGAGAGGAATTTGCATCCTTGATGACATTATTTAAATTAAGTTTTGCTAGTAGGAAAGATGTATTTAAGAAATTCATTAATGACCTCTACTGGTTATCCAGTGAATTTCAGTGAATACAAGTCTCTTTTCTACAAGGAGTGTTGGTCTTTGTGAATGTATTAGACAACTTGATTTGTTATTTTTCTCTTTTGTGCCATTTTCCATCTGAAAAATACAGCATCACTGTAGATTAAAGTATTTTTCTGCATCATATTGTGATGTATCGCTAGTTGTTTTTGAAGATATTAGAACAGTCCCTCTGCCCAGACCTCCACTTCTCTGGCAGGCCATTTCTTTCATACACCAGGTGGCACCAGATAACAAGTTTAAATCAAGCTACTGCTGTTATTGTCTGGTGAAAGTGTTAAGGGGTGTTTGACAGAACTTGATCATTACAATATAAAAGGTCAAATGAGAGTCTGCAGTTTTAGCCAAATGCAGAAGTCTGTATTTATACAAATATACTTCATACAGACAAAAGCACAGCTGCACCTGCCTGGATCACAATCGACAGTTGATGCCCCAAGGTAACCTTTTTACTAACCATCGGTAAAAACAATGTTTAAGTACACAGCTTAATTAAGTAATTAATTGTAGTCCATAGTTCTAATGAATTGGTACAAGACTATAGAGTTTTAGGGTGAGATTTTCCTAAGCACTCAGGGTTGCCTTAACTCTGCTTCTATCAAAGTTAAAGGTAAAACTCCCATTGAAAAGCTAGGTCAACACTGAGCACTTTTGAAAAATACACCCTGATGCACACGCAGCCCAGACATTTGCACACACAGCCAGGACATTTGGACAAAGAAAAAGAACTAATGGCATGATCTATATTGACTTCATCACTCTCACACTTACACAAAGCTTATAACATAGTCCATCGTGGGGAAGGAGGCATCAACATCTCTTTCTTTTACATCCGTGTGTGCTCAGAATTGTGTGTGCCTAATATAACATATGAGAAGAAACAGGGTCACATCCCGATATTGCTGCTGTATAGATGAGGATTATAGATAGAGGTCTGGAGCCTTCCTAGCTTCAGTTTCTCCATTCTTCAGTATATAGCTCATTGATCACAAATGAAATAACAAAGAGAGCAACTAACTGTCTATAAAGGATAGGGATAGCTGATTGTTTTCTTTTTAATTCTACTTACAGTTTTAAAGTTGTCTATAAATAAGCCTAGTAGCCAGACATATTGAAAATATTTAAACTTATCCTATGAAAGCATCACAATATAATATTTCTACCTGATTTAGCAACTACAAAAATAACCAGATTAAAAAAAGGAAAGGTCAGATAGAAAAAGATGGGGCTACATTGTACATTAAAGTTACTCTGAATGTACACTGCTGTAATTGAGAATAACGGTTTGGGGATTTTTTTTAAACAAGAGCCTGTTTAGCCATTTACATGGTCAAGTTAAACAAGACACAATTAAGGTTTAGTCTTCCACCCACACAGCTCCTATATGTGAATTTCTGGAGTCCTTGGAGGGGGAATCAAGTTACCTCTGATTCTATGTTGTTTAACTTGGCAATTTTTGTACATGCTACCTATATTAAATCAGATATAGCATCAATTTGGTTTTGTTTTCTTTAGGAAAAAAGTGATTAGGATTTATTTTTCCATATCATGCCACCATAAAAACAAATATTAAATATTTTTAAAACTGAGGCAGCACAATACCACCTGACCCTACAAACTTCTATAAACTTCTGCAAATAACTTAACCACTAAGGGTACGTCTACAGTACGAAAATAATTGGAACTTATTCTATTCGAATTTTCGGAAGCGATTTTATACATTCGGTGTTGTGTGTCCCCACTAAAGCGCGTGAATTCGGCGGAGTGCGTCCACAGTACCGAGGCTAGCATCAAATGTCAGAGCGGTGCACTGTGGGAAGCTATCCCACAGTTCCCGCAGTCCCTGCCGCCCATTGGAATTGTGGGTTAAGCTCCCAGTGCATGATGGGGCAAAAACATTCTCGCGGGTGTTTCTGGGTGTGTGCCGTCACTCACTCCTCCCTCCGTGAAAGCTACGGCAGACGCCATACTGCCAGCAGACGGTGCAGTACGGTGCACCGCCTGTCTCCACCTCGCATGTCCTCTCGTCTTTCTATCTACTCTTTTATCTAACCATTTCTCACCTTTTTTTGGCTACCGTGATCCGAGCAGCACAGCTTCCGTTGCAAACTCTGCTCTCCTGCTCTTGCATCGCTAGCTAATTTTTCCATGTTGTCTGTCCTGGGCTCACGTGCAAGCTACAGATGGCAACAATTCCCCACCATTTTTCGGCCATCATGAACTGAGCCGCACAGCTTCTGCCGCAAACTCTGCTCACGCTTCTGCCGCAAACTCTGCTCTCCTGCTCTTGCTGCTCTAGCGAGCTTCCCGACTCCGTGAAAGCTACAGAAGACAGCCATTTACTGCCTTTTATCGGCCATCTTGAACTGAACAACTCTCCTACGTTTCGCACTCGTTTTCCAGGATTACCCATGCAGGCGACAAGCATAGAGCCCGCTCAGATCTCCCCTGCAGTTTTGACCATTGTAAATACCTTGCGCATTATCCAGCAGTATGTGCAGTACCTGCAAAACCGGGCAAGGAAGCGACGACAGTGCGATTACTATATTGATGAGGACATGGACACAGATGTTCCTAGAAGCATGGCATGTGGCGATTGGGAGATCATGGTGGCATTGGGCCAGGTTCATGCCGGGGAAAGCCAATTCTGGGCCTGGGAAACAAGCACAGACTGGTGGGACCGCACAGTGTTGCAGGTCTGGGATGATTCCCAGTGGCTGCGAAACTTTCGTATGCGTAGGGCCACTTTCAAGGAACTTTGTGACTTGCTATCCCCTGCCCTGAAGCACAAAGATGACCCTGCCAGCAGGTAGGGGATCTTGGGGGACAACTACTGCACTGGTGGGGTGTAAAATAAACTTTATTAAGAAAATGCAAAAACAGGGAAAATTCAATAGTGAGGGGTATGGGGTTTGTTAAGGTAGACAATTGGGGAGGGGTTTCTTTTAGTAAATAGGATAGGGGGTTTCAATAGTGGGGTACAATACAGTGGGGTACAATACAGTTGGTAACCAATTAACACTGAAGTATAAATGTAACAGGTAGCTAACAATTTCTATGTAAAGGGTGTGTCACAGCAGCATATAACCAATTAACAGTTATGGGTAAAATGTGTTAAATAACCAACAACTCTAGGTAAAAATGTGTCACAGTGGTGTAAATGTAAAATGTGAGGGGTGTTAGAGAGAAAAAGAGTAACCAATGGGGTTTTATGCTAGACTTCAGTAATACAATTGAGGTCTGGCAGCAGTAGGAGCAGGGTGAGCACGTGGGGGAAGGGATTAAGAGAGAGAGAGACACAGAGAGCAGACAGGCTGCAAGTTTAAACAGCAGAGAGACAATTATACAGAACACAGCAAAATCTTATCTATGATTTATCTTAACCAAGACTACACAAATTAGCAAGTAACAGAACACAATGCAACAATTTTTTAAACCTAACTTACAGAGTACAATGCAAGCAATTTTCTAAACCTAACTTAACCACAACTATGCAAAATGAAATTACAATTTATCTAGACTAAATGTTAAATCTAACCTAATGGGTGCACCTTATACTAGGGGTAGTTCCAGAGGGCAGAGTGGTGTGTGCCCAGGATACAGCTTCAAGGCGGGGGGGGGGGGGTTAACTAGTGGTGGCTGCAAGCAGGCTTATTTCTAGCAGCAAAGGCGCTGCGGAGCTGGAAGCAGATTACAGATACAGACCAAGGAGTTAGCTTGGGTCTGCCTGCTGGGGAAAGGAAGCCAGCAGCCAGAACAAGGGGGGTGTGCAAGAGGTTTTTCCTTACCAATCCCCAAAGCAGCAGCAGGAACAGCAGTTTCAGCATCAGAGGACGCAGAGAGGACTCGATTCGCTTACAATAATCAGGAGATCTCCAGGCACAAATTCGTTGTTTGTGGGAGGGGAGTTTAAAAACGGGGGTACGCTCAAAAACAAACGAGAGCGGGGAGAGGGCCCCCCAAAGACCCCTAGCTGATCAGACCAGGTGGCAAAGCAAGGACCTTCTCCGGGGGTCTGATCAGAAAATGTCTGGTTTTAAGGGCAAACTCAGGCAGTTTCCCGCCAGTAACTTTGATTGGTTCCCCTTAATCCAGGGGAGGAGAGAAGGCAGGGAAACTGCAGGTAGGCACAGGACATGTCTG
Source organism: Emys orbicularis (assembly GCF_028017835.1). Lineage (NCBI taxonomy): Eukaryota > Metazoa > Chordata > Testudines > Emydidae > Emys > Emys orbicularis. The sequence goes on along the minus strand of NC_088687.1, from coordinate 75,435,501 downwards.
GGCAAGTTCTGAGTCACAGGTATGACTCATATGCTCAGCTATGTGGCCACTTTAAGTCTTGCATACCTGGGCAGAGCACCCTACACCGAGCCGGGTCCGAACAAAGAAGCTAGACAAAGGAGCGAAAAAGCCCCCACCTCCCTGAGCAGAGCAATGGCTCCAGTCAGTCTGCACAAGCCATTTCCATGAGCAGGGCCAGGCTGTGACTTTGGTCAGTTCCATGGCCGGGGGGGGGGGGGGGGGGAGGGGAGGGCGGCCACCCAGCACAAACAGAAAGGAAGGGGGAAAAAGGAATCCAACAGGGGAACAGCTGTAACAGACAAAAGACACCAAAATGAAAGCAACCCTCACAGTTGAGAAGCGAGTGGCCATAGCACGGTGGAAGCGTGCAACGCCCGACAGCTATCGGTCAGTCGGGAATCAGTTTGAAGTGGGCAAATCTACTGTAGGTGCTGCTGTGCTGCAAGTAGCCAACGCAATCATTGACCAGCTGCTATCAAGGGTAGTGACTTTGGGAAATGTGCAGACCATTGTGGATGGCTTTAATGCGCTGGGGTTCCCTAACTGTGGTGGGGCAATAAACGGAACGCATATCCCTATCTTGGCCCCGGCACACGGGGCAGCCAGTACATAAACCGCAAGGGGTACTTTTCCATGGTGCTGCAAGCACTGGTGGATCACAAGGGACATTTCACCGACATCAACGTGGGATGGCCGGGAAAGGTGCATGATGCTCACATCTTCAGGAACTCTGGTCTGTTTGAACAGCTGCAGGAAGGGACTTACTTCCCAGACCAGAAAATTACTGATGGGGATGTTGAAATGCCTATAGTTATCCTCGGGGACCCAGCCTACCCCTTAATGTCATGGCTCATGAAGCCGTACACAGGCACCCTGGACAGTAGTAAGGAGCAGTTCAACTACAGGCTGAGCAAGTGCAGAATGGTGGTAGAATGTGGTTTTGGACTTTGAAAGCATGCTGGTGCAGTTTACTGACTTGGTTAGATCTCAGCACAACCAATATTCCAATTTTAATTGCTGCTTGTTGTGTGCTCCACAATATCTGTGAGAGTAAGGGGGAGACGTTTATGGCGGGGTGGGAGGTTGAGGCAACTCGCCTGGTGGCCAATTGCACACAGCCAAACACCAGGGTGATTAGAAGAGCACAGCAGAGCACGCTGCGCATCAGAGAAGCTTTGAAAGCCAGTTTCATGACTGGCCAGGGTACGGTGTGACAGTTGTGTTTGTTTCTCTTGAATTTACCTGCCCCCATATATATGAAAGGAAATAAAGTCAAAACTGTTCTTTATTATTTGTCGCACAACACATTGAGAGAAATCCGAAGGTAGACCGGGTTAGGGGGGGTATTGGGTTAGGGGGTTGGAGGAGGAGGGAAGGACAAGTCCAGAAACCAAATCAAAAGTTTGCATATGCCAGCTTTCTGCTGCTTGGGCGATCCTCTGGCTTTGAGTGTGTGGGTCCCTGTAGCCTCCCACCTCATGTTCTTGGGCATCTGTGTGAGGAGGCTATGGAACTTGGGGAGGAGGGAGGGAGGTTATACACGGGCTGCAGCGGCAGTCTGTGGTCTTGCTGCCTTTTCCGCACTAGATCCACCATACAGTGGAGCATGTCAGTTTGCTCCCCAATGAGCTTGACCATAGCATCCTGCCTGCTCTCATCGTGCGCGTCCCTCCTCGCTTCATGTTCCTGTAATGCTTTATGAGGCTCCACAATTGTTTGCCTCCACGCATTCAGCTGGGGGTTATCAGTGCAGGAGGACTGCATGAGCTCGGCTAACATGTTGTCCCGAGTTAGTTTTTTCCGCCTTCTAATCTGGACCAGCCTCTAGGATGGAGTAGATGGGGCCGTGTTGAAACATTTGCACCTGCGGGAGGAGAAAAAGGGAGGATAGTATTTTAAAAGATACATTTCAGAGAACAAAGGGGACACTTTGGTGTGAGTAAGCCATCACACACGGCCGGGCAACAGAATTCAGCTTGCAGTAGGGTGACCAGACAGCAAATGTGAAAATCGGGATGGGGTGGGGAGTAATAGGAGCCTATATAAGAAAAAAAACCCAAAATTGGGACTGTCCCTATAAAATCGGGACATCTGGTCACCCTGGCTTGCAGGCAGCCTAGGGGCACGCGGTGTTCTGCTTCTTCTACATTCATTTCAATGCTTTCAAACTGCTGGGCCCCCTTTCCCATAGCAAGCAATGCCTGGTGGGTTTGCCATATAAAAGGAGAGCCTGCGGGCTCTCTGGGATAAGGCTCTGAGCAGGGATGAACCCTTTAAACTAAACGCGAACAGCCCAGTGCGGTTGGGTATCCCCCCGCGTGGCTCTGATAAGGCTCTCACTCACCAGAAGTACCTTCTCCAGGGTCATGGTCCCCACTTGGGAGTGGGGGGAGGCTATTGGCTCCAGCGTTAAGAATAGTTCCTGACTGGGGGGGGAAACGGATTCCCCACTTGCCGCCTGTGCACTGTCCTCCTCCTCCTCCTCCTCTTCGTCCTCCAATGACTCTTCCTCCTCGCTCCGTGCAACTCCCCCCTTGCAGGTGTCCACAGACAGTGGTGGGGTAGTGGTGGTGTCACTCCCCATAATTGCATGCAGCTCATGGTAGAAGTGGAATGTATGAGGCTGTGACCCAGAGCGCCCATTCACCTCCCTGGTTTTTTGGTACACTTGCCTGAGCTCCTTGATTTTTGTACGACACTGCTCTGTGTCCCTGGAGTAGCCTCTTTCCATCATGGCCCTGGAGACTTTAGCATATGTATTTGTGTTCCTTTTTTTGGAATGTAGTTCTGCCATAACAGACTCATCTACCCAACATGCGATGAGATCCAGGACCTCCCGTTCGGACCATGCTGGAGCTCGTCTGCGAATCCGGGACTGTGTGATCTCTTGTGATGGTGGACTCTGCATGGTCGCCTGTGATGGTGGACTGTGCTGATGGTCACCTGTGCTGATGGTGACCAAACAGGAAATGAAATTCAAAAGTTCCCGGGGCTTTTCCTGCCCACCTGGCTAGTGCATCGGAGTTGAGAGTGTTGTCCAGAGCGGTCACAAGGGAACATTCTGGGATAGCTCCCGGAGGCCAATAACGTCGAATTGCGTCCACAATACCTTTAACCCGGGATTGCGATCTTGATTTAAGCGCTACTCCACTTGCCAAGGTGGAGTACAGAAATCGGATTAAAGAGCCGGTTTGGTCGTGTGGACGGAATCATTTTTTTTTTCCCAATTAACTCGGCTAATTCCGAAATAACAGACTAGTGAAGACCAGGCCTAAGCTTAACAAATTCTTTATTGCAGAAAAGTGAAGACTATTAATGTAAACTAGCCACCAGAGGGAGAGCATATATCCAAATAACATAGAAAATGGTTGATGTTGGGAGAAAAAACATATCCATTTTCCTGGTTTATACATTTCAAAGCTTTCAAGTGCATGTAGAACTTGATATTTCACTGCTTTCACTGAAGTGTCTCAGCACAAAGGGGGTTAAAAATTGATATCTGAAATTCCCTTTCCAAGTTTCTAGCAAGCTCTGTGTGCATTTAATACAATGAAACCAATGTTAACAGCAGAGCTAGTACAAAGCACTGCCATTCTAATTTGGTAGTGTTTTACATCTACTTTGCACTGGTGTAAAGGACTACACAACTGACAAGGCAGTGGAGAATCAGCACCAGTATCTAAGGGCTCACCTACACTCAGAAGTATCACATAAACTATACCAGTATACTTAAAATTATACGGTCCCCCTAGTGTGGGCACAGTTAGCTTTCGCCCATAGCTATACAACTATATATCTTTATATTTGTATAACTGCATCTGCACTGGTATACCTATATCAATATTAAAATAATCACATCCCAAACTGAAATAGTTATACCAGTTACAAAAGCTGCATGTAGATCAGGCCTTAGCAAATGGAAAGAACCATTGAGAAGAATAATGTAAAACAGTACATATGGGGAAATACATTTTATTTAAAAAATGTTTACTAAGGAAAATGAAGTTTGTGCTTTGATACTGATCACAGCATTCTGCAACTGAAAGCATTATCCAGTGAAGTCTGACTATTTAAACGACAATGCTTTTTGATACAGTAGCGTGACTAGAATTCAGTGGAGCAAGTTTGGCGATGCTTCAGTTCTATCTGCTGTTATAGTTTGCACAGCTTTGGTGGTACAGTATACCATGGTTCACACTGCCAGTCGATGCCGTCAGTTTGGTAAGATTCGCTGTATGCAACAATCTTTTGGAGAACCCTAATCAACCTGACCCTTTCTTAGAACTTTGTCATAACAAAGGATGAGATTGTAGTAATGAATTCCTTTGTCCTACTTATACGACAGAGCTTGAGTACTTGGCTAATGTTATATATGTAGTAGTTTTTTTCCCTCCAGTTTTGGAGTGAGACAAAAATTGGGTAGTGAAATTTCTTGAAAAAGACTGTTTATGCAGAAGTATTCATTAATCAAATCTCCATCTTGCCTGCTATAAGAGATCTTCTCTTGTTTAGAGCCAAATTCCACTCTCCTTACTCTACCAGTACCCCCGTGGAGACAACTCAAATGCACAAACATTACTTAGGTGACTAAGGATTTCAGGATCGGGCCCTTGGCCCACAACATATTGATAAAGGGCATGATTCAGGCTAAGATTTTGGCACAGGTATTTTTAGTAAAAGTCACGAAGAGGAGGCAGGCAATAAACAATAAATCACAGAAGCCCGAGCCCTACTGCTCGGGGCTGACAGCCCAAGCCATGCCGCCTGGAGCTGAAGTCGCAGAGGTCACATAAAATCATGGAATCCGTGACCTCCATGACTGACTTGTAGCCTTAGGCATAATCCTATAAAATGTTACTCACTCAAGTAGTCCCATTGAAAAAAAAGAGTGCTAGTCACATAAAGATTATTAATGTAAGTAAGAGTCTGCAAGATCAAGTTCTTGTATGCCATGTGAACTCTGATATGTCCACGTTTACATGGAAAATGTTATAACCATGCACATTTGTTCTACTAGGTTTAAATAAATCACTTAACAAATAATTTTGTTACAGTCTAAAGAATTTTACTGTATTCCTTGGTTTTTCTTTTTCAATGTAGAAGTAAACTTTTATTTTTCTAAAAGAGATATGTAATGATTTAGGGATGAAGGAAACATTCATGTACTGGATAGATATAACCAATGGTACACTATGTACTTAAATTCCCAGCACTTTTGTGCCACCACTATATGGTTTTAGGGGCAGATTTTAGTTAAATTAAGGGTATTACAAATATCTAAAACAAAGTAATCTTTTATATCTAAAAATCTGACTGGCTACACGTTAATTACTTCCTGTAGCTGAATTATTTACTACACAGTTCATATACAAAAACAAAACAAGTTTGAGCTGATTTTCAAGTGCTATTACTAAAAGCAGAATTTTATATTTAAATTAAAGCTGCCTGAATGTATTTATTTGATTTAAAAAAAAAATTCAATTAAGTTACCTGGAGTGCATAGACTTGTCTTAAACAGAAACCATTTAATGCTGGATAATTTAATTATGAAGTGTATAATTCAATTTGGCAAGTTACCAAAGTGTCAGCAGTTCAATGCAATTTGAAGTTCAGCTATGCACTTTCAGTTACTTGATTACTTTTTAGCATGTTTCATCCAAAGCCAGGGGCCCAGAGAGTAATTAACATCACCTTTCCAATATGTCCACAGATGGCATTAGTACCGGCTTGTGCCTCTTTTGAATTTTGTACTCTGTGGCTTTGCTAGCTGTGACAGACCAGAGTGTACAGCAGGCTTCCAAAAATCCCATATCCTGCAAAGATTGCAGTGTTCCCAGTGCATCAGCACAACCAGGAAAGGTCCAGAGTCTCCATTCACAGCAAGGAAATTTTTCAAAAGTTTTCCACCATTGCTAAAGCTAGTTCAGTTTCACCAGTGGTAGCAATCCTGGAAGCCCCACTGCAAATGTTATTACAAAAGTAGTTTTATATAAGAGAGAGATAGTAGTATAGTATATATGTGAGGCTTTCCTGGAGAATATCACTTGGAAGTTAACCCTGAAGTGAAACTGAATCAACAGTCATCAAGCAGAGTGCCAATTCCTTTGAAGAAAGAACTTAAAAACAGACTGACAGCATTGTGGAGATGGGAGTCAAAGAAATGTATACAATTGAAAGCCTGGATCAGCAATATGTTAGTTATTTTTAAAAAAATCACAGCAAACCCTGCATATCTATTAACCCCTTGCACCTCAATAAAGCTCTCAAATGATCTCATCATCCTTTACCTACAGCTGAAGAGTTTCTGCCAAGTCTCACAAAGACAAAGGTCTTTTCAGTTTTAGATACCAAGGATGGTTTCTGGCAGGTAAACTTTGCTGAAGGAAGCCGCTATTTGATGACCTTCTGAACCCTTTTTGGCAGATATAGATGACTGCATATACTATTTAGGATTTTTCCACTGCTAGATCATCACAGACTGCAACAGGAAGTGCTAGAGGGATTTGCAGGGGCTGATTGCAGATGAAATTTTGCAGTAGAACAAGTGAATCTCACAGACTCAAACTTCAAGGCCAGAAGGGACCACCATAATCACCTAGTCTGACCTCCTGCACCTCACAGGCCACAGAACCTCACCCACCCACTCAAACTGAATAAGAAAAAAAAAAAGACTGTGCCTATCATCTGTGTTGTGAATCAGACACCTAACAACAGAGGGTTTAAAACCAGACCCTGTTTGAACAGTTTTAGACATGCCCTGTCCACAAAGTTTGCAAGATGAATACCATTTTGGGGGATTTGTTAATATTCTCTCCAATTACCTGCTACACCTCTTAGGGGTCAATGAACCCCTTAGGAGATTGACCAGTAAAGAGGCTAGATGGTGTCAGGAAACCCAACAGCAAAATGCTTTCCAACAGATCCAGACATTAATGACTAACCATCCAGTCCTAAAATACTATGATGTTAAAGCACCGGTAACTATTCAGTGTGATGCTAGTGATTGCGAATTGAGAGCAGCGTTATAACAAAATGGTCAGCCTGTAGAATTAACCTGTAGGACACTACTGCCAACAAAGCTAAAATACGCTCAAATAGAAAGAGAATGACTAGCCATTGTTTTAGCATGTACCAAGTTTGACCACTAGCTCCTGAGAGGTAATCATATCTATACAGATTACACAGACCACAAACTTTTGGAATCCATCTTCAGAAAGCCTTTGCTACCTGCTCCAAAACATCTGCAAAGAATGTCAATGATAATCTGAATAATAAAATTCCAGGATTGTCACTCTGTGTCACTCTGAAGCCTAAAATGTCGGTTGAGTCAGTGTGAAGTGATGGAAGCAGCTACAAGCATGGTTAAGAGCTCTTTTTGTTCAGAACAGAGGCATAGCCATGGGTGGCCCTGGCCCACTCATTTAGCAACCAGGCCCACCCAGATCTGAGCCTGTGTAAATGCAGAAACTGTCCAGTGTGTGGTTGAGCTCCTTGGGAGGCTGGAAGGTCCAGCGGGGCACTGCCACCCCATGTCCAGTTGCACAGCCAGGAGCTGCAGGGAAAGTAGCTGCTGCCCCATGGAATGAGGAGATGAGGTGCAGTGAGGAGATGGTCAGCAAAAAGAGGGGAAGGCTGCCTGGAGAAATCAGGCCGGCTCCATGGGAGTTCTTGCTTCACTGGTGGATTCCAGGTTCCGATGCCCCCAAAGGCTTGTCCAAAACTGTTCAAACCTTTTCAGGGTCTGGTTCCTCCCAGCAGCAGCGAGAAGCTGCTTGGCAGAAATCATCACAATCCAATTGTGTCCCATCGTGTCCTGATCTGTCCTGCTCCAGTGACGGGCTAGGGAGAGAGACAGAAAAGGAGATTGGGGAAGCCAGGGGCAGAGAATGGTCAGAGACAGGGCAAGCCAGGAGGTCAGAGATCAGGGGAACTAGGGCAGGGGTGGGCAAACTTTTTGGCCCGAGGGCCACATCGGGTGTCTGAAACTGTATGGAGGGCCGGGTAGGGAAGGCTGTGCCTCCCCAAACAGCCTGGCCCCCACCCCTTATCTGCCCCCTCCCACTTCTCACTCCCTGACTGCCCCCCTCAGAACCCCTGACCCATCCAACCCCCCCCCGTTCCCCGTCCCCTGACTGCCTCCCCCCAGAACCTGTGCCCCATCCAGCCACCCCCTGCTCCCTGTCCCCTGACTGCCCCCCGGGGCCCCTTGCCCCTTATCTAACCCCCTGCTCCCGGCCCCCTTACCATGCCGCTCAGAGCAGCAGGAGCTCGCAGCCGCGCCGCCAGGCTGGAGCCAGTCATACCGCCGTGCTGCCCAGTAGGAGCGGCGGGCCAGAGTACTGGCGGCATGGCGAGCTGAGGCTGCAGGGGAGGGGGGACAGCAGGGGAGGGCCCGGGAGCTAGCCTCCCCGGCCTGGAGCTCAAGGGCCGGGCAGGACGGTCCCGCGGGCCGGATGTGGCCCGCGGGCCGTAGTTTGCCCACCTCTGAACTAGGGAGTAAAAGGGGGTCAGAACTGGATGAGCTGGGGCAAAGCTAGGGGATGCAGAGAGGGTGTTAGATGCCGGGGGAAACAGAAGTGGAGGAGGGGAGCTAGGGGATGTTGGGTGGGTGCAGGAGACTGGTGGGAGGCAGAGGTTTGGGCAGGGAGGCATGAGTGGGAGATGGGTATAGAGCAGTGGTTCCCAAACTGGGGTTCGTGAAACCCTAGGAGTTTGCGAAATGTTACAGGGGGTTCTCGGGGGGGAAATTCCCTAATGGCGGACAGAGCTGTCCCTAGGAACTCTGGGCAGCACGGGGCCAGCAGCCCGGAGCCCCTGGACTTCCAAGAGCTAAGCAGATCAAAGCAAGCATATCTATCACACTGAGGAGATTTAAACTTCAAGATTCCTTATAAGAAATGAAAGGGAGGGGGATATTTTTTGCTGTTTTTAAAATTAAATAGGCAGCTATTACGGTTTTTAAAATTATTATGAAGAACAAGTTTAAGCTTTGTTGTAACGTGCGTTGTTTGCCTGGATTGCTCAAGACCTGACTGCTTGTGTAGGAGGAATTCTCTGAGTTGGCTTCTTAAATACCTTCATGCTGTTTCACATCTGATACTCCTTGATGAAACATAGGGACTTGTCTTATAACAGGCTTATTCTTTTTTTCATAAAATACCAGGGTTGGAAGGGACCTCAGGAGGTCATCTAGTCCAACCCCCTGCTCAAAGCAGGACCAATCCCCAGACAGATTTTTGCCCCAGATCCCTAAATGGCCCCCTCAAGGATTGAACTCACAACCCTGGGTTTAGCAGGCCAAGGCTCAAACCACTGAGCTATCCCCAAAGTGATACAAGCTATGAAAATGAGATCTTGGAAGAGTGTTACCATTTTCATAACGTAATAAAAATACTGTAATGATAAATAATAATTTATAATAAATAGTGTGTAATAAGCATGTCATAAAAACAGGCAGGCAAAGAGCAGGTGTTTCTTGTGCACTGAGCAGTCCCTTTACAAAACTCCACATCGCAGCCAGTTTAATGGAAAAGCAGAAACAACTGTTAAGATCGCCAAATGGCACACTGGGATAATAAAGGCCACGTGGACGATATTACTGGACTAGAGAAATACACCAACAGAAAACCTGGACAGCAGTCCAATATTGTGCCTCCTGTCCCACTAAACATGCACTCTACTACCTACAGCAAATACATTTTGAATCAGCAGTAGTGGAAAAGGTGACAGAACAAATTGAACAGCAGTGAAACAAACCTAACACTTTGAAAGAGGCACCAAAGAATTCCCTGAACTCCAGACAGAATAGCCAGTAAGATTACAACCAGCATCTAATGACAGAGACAAAAGATGGAGGACAGGGACAAGTACACAAAGGGTAGCACCAAAATCATACACAGTAGAAGTTTAAGGACAACTCTACCATCTGTCTACTCTAATTTCCTAACAGCCACCAAGGATCAGTTGTTTTCAAGAGAAAACTCGAAAGATTCCCCCCTGTGGATGCCGATATAGGGACTACAGTAGAAATTGGCAATGACTGTAAAATGAGTTGACTTATTACAGACCCTCAGGAATTGGCAAAGATGATGCTAGAAAACATACAAGCACAAAAATGTCCTGAGGACAAACATCAGCAGAGTAAGGGACTCAAAACAAAAACCACACTAAGTGATAGATCAGTGAAGTTGCCTAGCAATTTCAAATTACCTTATAGGAAGAGAGATGTTACAAGAGTTTTATATAAAAGAAAGAGATATTGCTGTGTATGTAAATAGTTAAAAATCAGCATATAAGAATATGCAACTGTTCATACGTTTGTAAGACTGAAAGTTGTTCTTGTGTGCTGAAAATGGTTTCTGAATCACACAACTCGTAACAAGTGACCCCTGGGCTGCAGCCACCATTTTAAACACTATGTCATCTAACCTGCTCAGAGCAGGTCTAATTGACATCTGCTTAAAATGGTGGCGGCACTAAATGTCTGGGGGACCCAACACTGGGGCACCCAACATTGCTATCAGAGATAAGCACTGAATACCCAAATGTTTCACTGGATCTGTACAAAATTCAGATACCTTGAGTTTTACATAAATGAATCCCCACCCTAAAGTTTCAGGTAATTAGATTTACTTGTAGTATCTTAGATTCAATTACAATAGGCTACTGTGATTACACCCTCCAACGTGCAAGGGCCACATAAACTCTTTATGCTTTAAAGAGATGGCTAAGGTAGTGGGAAGTGCCTGGCATGTAGTAGAATGGTAGATCAATGGTATCCTTTCTAGAGATGGAATATAAGAGGTGTTTCTCTTAGTATTTCTCACTGTAAGTGTGTCAGTAGCTGAAGTGTTTAGATCCCAAGGCCAGAAGGGACCGTAGAGAGAGTTGGGGAGAGTTCATGTCTGTGTTGGTGGCCAGTATGTGATAGGTGAGATTTGAATACATATGTGTTTCCAGAATAAGGGTGAGGGGGTGTGGTTTATTTTAGAAATGCAGAACATATACAGAACATTGAGTAGTCACAAAATAGTTATAGAACTAGGTCATTCACTGTGGAATCTGAGCACATTACACAATTTACTGTAATCCACAAAACTAGAACAGGGCAGCCAAGTAGCATGCATCAGACATGAAAGGAATGCATTTGGCAGGCCTGTCATGCATTCATGCAGCCCAGCTGGAGCTTTGCACATCCAGCAGGGGTGCAGGAACAAAGTAGAGTTTTCCCTATAATTAGTCCTTCCTGATACAAGGTGACAGCACTGAGGACAGAAGGCACGGTCTCTCCTCTGCTCTCAATACTCCCTCTGCTGGCACCCAGCCAACCTAGCACTGGCAGCATGAAGAAGAAAGAAAGAGCTGGTTCCAGTTGTGATTCACCTGAGGAACTGGAGGAGGATAGGGGCTGAAAAAGGAGAGGGACAGACTGTGGGGTGGGCAAACAGAGGAACAAAAGGGGCAGCCAGTGGGAGGATGGGAGAATGAGACAAGGACAATGTGGAAGTAGAGGCTCAAGGAGGGGTGAGCTGGAGATCTGTGGATAAATTGGGGAATGGGAAGTAGGGAAAGACATTGGATGCCTGTTCCATGCCTCACTCTTCCCCCAACAATCCTCCCAATGCTCCAGACTCTCTGCCCCCCACTCCAACCACCTCACTCTCTGTTTAACTGCCTGCTTTCCTGCCCCTCCCCAAACAAAGGCCCCGAGCTCCACCTCCCCTCCCCCCCACCAATCTGCCCGCCCCTAACTCACCCCAATACGCTACTCCCTACTGTCTTTTCCAGGTTCTCCAGAGCCCCTGCTTTCCTCAGCCCCCTAAGCTGCTGCAGGCTGAGCTTCGCCCACCCCCCACACCACTGCTCTGAGGCACCATGAAGAGTAATAGATGACCATTTCTTAATGACAGGCAATGTCACACATGGAGCTACACAAAACTTGTCAGCTATGCTACAACTTTCTTTTCTCTTTCCCATTCATAACCCTATTGTGACCCAGACGCTTCTTGGCAAAGAGTCCCCGGTTCTTTGCAAAGCACTCTCACCTCAGACCAGACAAATTCCCTGCACCAAACAGGTCTTACAGGATATTTATCCATAAATAACATATAACATGTAAGATATCTGCAGAAAGCTCATAACTTGCCAAGATGCATAATCTTTGTGAGTTGTACATACAAGTAAATTTAAGGATTAATGTATTTATATTGAAAGTAAGCTTTATGGATTTGGAATAGAAATTGGTCACCAGGGATAATATCCATTTAGCCTGGGGGATGATGGCCCATTTGGGTTGGGGGGGCAGCTGTCACGCCGCCCTGTTTAGCCAGTGATGCAATGCAAGTCTCAATTGTTTAGCCATGCTCAATTCCAAGTTTTTCAATAGAAAACCATCAGAGGTAACTGCGAACAATCAAACTACTTGAAGGTAAAAAAGAAACATTGCAACAAGATGTGTAGTGAGAGATTTTGCCTCAGTTGTTCGAATTACCTTAAATGAAGGTTTGCAGAAAAACCTCGGGAGGGGGTTTAAAATCGGAAAAATTATAATTCTCTTAGTTGGACACTTATAGAGTGGTGATAGAATCCCCCTTGGAATGCTTACAAGAGTAATTAGTTTTAAAATTTAAGCTTTTATTAGATGGAAGTTAATAATAGTTTAAATATAGAAAATCCAGTAATGGCAGCTATAGGGATGATGTGGTGGAAGATTCCATTCTAAGAAACATAGGGGTCCATTATCTATGAGGAAATTACATTTCCTATGACACAATGGTCAATTCCATTTTCCAGTAGGCTAAACAGGAAGTAGTTAGGGGTCACCCACAGGTCATCTGAAAAACCCCATAGGAATACATAGGGCCATAGGAGTGTATAGGGATTATGCAATCAGGAGACAGTATTGCATCATTTCCGGATGATGTAATAGAAGCATGGTATTGCATCACTTCCTGTGGGGAATGACTCAGTAAAATCCCATAGAGATACATGAGACTTCCTGTCACAGGTAGATACACATGACTGGGTGTGGCAAAATTAGCATATGCTAATCTCTGGAGGCTGATTGGCTGATCTTGAGTGACCAAACAGTATATAAAGGTGACAGCCAATAGGCTAAACCCTGTAGTTGGATAGGGACCTTGGAAGAGAGAAGAAGCTGCAAACACCTGCAAGGAAGAAACCATCTGCACGAGGCAGCAGCAGCAGCAGCAGCAATAGTACTCTACAAAGAAGAAGCTGCATGAAGAAGAGCTACCTGAGCAGCAGCAGCACCAGCAACCACAGAATTCCAAGGTTGCCATGGACAATGGCTGCTCCAGCAACCCAGCCAGCAGGGGGCTGCAGCAGCAGCTACCCCAACAGCCACACAGGCTTCCATATCTGCCACCAGCAGGCAGCATTTACCTCCAGAGTAGCCAGCAGCAGTCACAACAGCAGCCAGTGACTCACCATCAGCAGCAGCAGACAACACTCTCTAAGTTTGACAGATCAGAAGGACCAAAGATGGTTTCAGAGGGATTTTGAGAAAGCCCTTGTAAGTCTAATCTTCCCTTATTTATTATCTGAGAGCTTATGGGTTTCGTTTGTAAATAAAGATGGGTGTCTGTGGTCTGAGTGAGATCTTCTCCTACCCATCTAGTAACCAGTCAGCCAGCACTTACTAGATGTTTAGTATTAAGTGTTGATTGTTTATTGTTATATGTTAAAGAGTGTTAAGTATATGGTTATAGAGTCTACCTTTTTGTTGCCGCGCTGCTTATCCTTATATCTATCTCTATTCTTTTATTGTAACCACCCATTTCTAAATATATAGTATTTTTGATTTTGAAAATTACTGCTTGTGTGCCTATTCTTGATCAGAGAGCTGTATCCGTGTCATTTCAAGACTAGCTTGCTCTGGGGAGCCCTCTGTGGGTCAGAGATAAGCACGCTGGTAATATCCTGGAAATTCCAAGGTCACAACCTTGGTTACTGGTTTAGATAAATGAAAGGTTAAGGTTTTAAACTAAAGGCAGTGTAGTTGGGTAATATAATTGGTTCAATATAATTGAATACAAATCTTCCGGTAACAGATGGGGGGTTGCCCTGTCAGAGAATAGAAACAAAAGGCTGTTTTCAGTATATCACAGGGGAGGGAGAAGCACTCTGTATCCATTCATTGAGGAAAACCCCTTGTAGAGTTTGGATCCTGGTTCATAAGAAGCCAGCCAGCTCTGCAACAGACTGAACTTTGGGGTAGGGGTCTACTTTATTGGATAGAAAAGGTAACTGTTGATGAGCATAGACTCAGGTTTGCGTTTTAGGATTTTGTTGTATATTATAACCATTTGTTTCCATCACTCTCTCTTGTTTCTAGTTAAATCTTTATTGATTCTTTCTTAAACAGACCTACTTTAATTTATCATAAGTGCTCAGTGGTTTACAGGACCAGTGGTTTAGGGTAAAACTGATTAACAGAGCTACCCTGCACCTTTGGGTGCAGAGGATTTGGAATTTCTGTGAATACCCAATGTCAGGGGTGGATATCAAGGGAAACAATTCAAGGGGGGTCAGAGACTGGGGTGCACCTAGTGTTAACGTGCAAGGCAAAGTTAGGGCTGGCATAGCCCAGAGGAGAGTGCTTGAAAGACTGATGGTATTAGGGAGCTGACACCCAGCTACAACAAGAAAAAACAACCTTGTGCTGGATGCAGGGGGTAACAAGGTGACACAGTCCTGAGTGCTCTGAGAACCATCACAGCTACCCACACCTTACTTATAAAATAAATTAGCAGTCCACCAAAGACTTGGTCAAACAGGTTTCTCATGATTCATCACACCTAGGCTCTGGTAGATTGTTGGTGGGACCATGTTCCAGAAGCTTGGACCCTCCTTTGAGAACATACTGCTACCAGCACCAGAGAACTGAACCCCAGAAATGGAGCAAAAAGACCACAGTACATTTTTCTTTCTTGTGACAGCACATCAGAAAACGAGGTGCTCTCTTTCAAAATGAAACAATTCATAACAAAATTACTCCAATTGCACATAGAAGAGACTAGGCAATCAATGTGCCACAATGGCATTATGTGCACATACAAGATCTTATTCTCTTCTCATCACAGTATTATTTCTATATAACTCCAATTACTACAGTGGTGTTCCTGTTGATTTTATAGCAATGTAAGGGAGAGTCAGGTCCATAACATCTCACTGTATTAAAAAGAGACAGGTTGGTGCATGCTACATTTGCTGACGCTACCTGTGCTCTGCGAGGGTAGCCTCAAATAGAGTGCATTACAATAATCTAGTTTTGCGGCATGGATCACTGTGGTGAGCTCCACATCAGAAAAGAAAAGAAATGTTGCAACCTCTGGGCTAGTAGTAGATGAGGAAAACCCACTGACACCTAAAGCTAAAAAACAGTAATAGAGCTAAAATGGCTCAAAGACTAAAACATGAAATGGCTAAGGTGGTTTAGAAACATTTATCAGAAGGCCTATAAGCATCAATTCCATCTTATCTACCCTAAGCCAACACCCAACCAGTGTCAAACAGCTGGGATACAGAAATTACAGTGGCAGGATTTGATGAAACCACGAAAAAGAGCCAAGATGTCCATAGTGGCTGATTTGGGACTAGAATACAGGAGTCTTGACTTAAAGCTAAACAATCTATCCCCTAAATTAGTTATTATTAGATGATAACGTAAATTGTATGTAAACCTCTTTCCATTTAAATTAACTACTTGTCTGAATACCTCAATTGAAGGGTTTTAAGGGCACCACTGCACTATTCCACAATATGCTTTTTTGAAATATTGGCTGACTAAGTACTTGGTTTCACCATTACAACGTGATTAAATGTTTTGACAGTAACAAACTCAATACACTGAAGGTGTGGCAGTGCATCTATTACCAGAAATCCAGTTAAAATAATTACCACAGTTCTCAGTCAGTTCAATTTCAGAACAAACAGAACTCTGAAGTCAAAGGATGACTCAAGCTATTTCATGTGAACATTGCATAGATTTCCATTGCTGGGTCTTCCTGCCTCATCATCAGTGCTGTTTATGAAACTTCTCCCAGAGGGAATTTTTATGACACAATGAGAGAAACAAGCGAAAAAGGCAACTAGAAAATATGCTAGGACAATGCATTCGTTCACCAAACTATGCTCTCCTACCAATCCAGATGATCCTGGCAGCTTCACTCACTCCGCTGCTCTACACACACACACTTTTCCAATCATACTTCACCATCACAGAGAGGAAAAAAACTTTCCAAGAAGTATTTTTTTCCTGCAGGTATTTTACTCCCTGAGGAGGCTTCCTCTCTTTGAATCCTGTATGGACTAGTTGTTTCCAGCTGGATAGGAGCTGTTCATTTCTTTCTTGTCTGGGTTGGAGTTAGCTGAGAGAGGTAGCTCTCGAAGCCCACCCCCTCGTCCCTGGCCGGATAAGAGAGACTGTCACTCGCAGACAGGAGTCAGGGCAGACAAAGGCGTATTTGTACAGCACCTCCCTTCAGCCCTCCCTCTCCTCATCTTCTTTAGCTCCAACTCTCAACTTGTACATTTAAAAAGATACAGTTGCCAAGAAAGTGAGAGAGAGAGAGAGAGAGAGAAAGAGAGAGAGAAGCAAAAGAGAAAGGTATGTCTTGCTCCTGCAATTATCCTCATTTATTTGTTCCCCTTCGTGCTAGTTACAGGATGCAAAGCTAGATAAATTACATGTGATGAATGGCATGTGCAGGAGGCACTTTGGGAAGGTTGACATTCACTGTGAGCAAATGATACGTTGCAGGACAGATGTGAGGAGATAAATCCAGTTTAATTTATTCAGCGAAAGAAAAAAAAACAATACTTTTTAACATGTTACTCTTCTTTATAAAGTTGGATGTCACCACAGTTCATAGTAAGTTTTCCACTATCGTCCACTATTTTCATGCATTCAACATTATTGCAAAAACTGGTGGATGTGAAGAGAAGTGTTTTCACAATGAGCTGCTGTCTTTAGAAAAACTAAATGGGTCTTCATGAAAACCCAATTCCTGGAAAGAAACATGGTATTGATGGGTTTTACAAAGAGGTAATTCATTGAATTCATCCTCAGTGGAGTAGCTGCTGTCCTTACCATGGTTCACAATGTACTGACTGTTCGGGCAAAAGTCCGTTTTTTTGGTTTTTGTTTTGTTTTTTTAATTTTGAGAAATGCTTCTTCAAACTTATTTAATTCTAAAACTCACACACATGTCATATATCAAGTGATACCCCAATTCTGCAGATGTTGTTTAATGATTTCCAAAGGCTGCATCTAACAAGTCGCAAGTCTGAACAGTAAATGTCATCAGTTCAGCCTTTTGAAGGTATTTTGGACTAGGGAAGTTTGACAGATGACTGCTAAATGATGTGAAGGGAATTTTGCATTTTGAATGGTGTTGCTAACAGAGTTACTTTTAACTCTTGAACTGTACACCCATTGTGAAGATATCTAAATATATTATCTGCATAGTAATAAAACTATTATTGCACTTTGAACTTAATTGATTAGTCTGTTAATGTAGGATATACCTCCTGTATGACTGTAAAGGACCATAAGAAGACAGAGAACCATTTACAATGAAGTATCTTTCATTTTCAACATGAAGCAGCTAGAGACGCTATAGAATTCTTGACAACTAACTATAAATGTGTACATTTAAAGTTCAGTACATATATAGCTTACACATTTGTTTCCAAATATGAAAGTCCGAGAAACTGATTTAAAGGAAAAGATATCAAACTAAATTTTTAGTTTCATTCACTCACACTTTTCCTTATTTCTATTGCCTACCCATACCACTAGTGCTCATTACTGACAGCAGCTGCTTGCATGGGACTTACAGCAGTATTAATATTCTCAAGAAACATAGCTCTGTTTGTCTTGGCCATTGAGGCAGAGAATTAAAAAAAAAAACTCCCTGTGGATCTAACCATTCCAAAGAATATGCAGTGCCAAATTGCCAGACAAAACAAGAATTTAGGAACTTCACTGTTAACTTTAGCAATGATTCCTCACTCATCAGGGGATCTTCCCGTCAAACTGTCTATTTTCCAGTCATACAGAAAACTAAAGCTATTTTTGTGACACTGAAATTGTTTCCCTGTCTTAACTTCTTTCACCAATGTCATGTCAAATGCCATCAATGGAGTATTTTATCAAAAAGGACCTTTGCAAATGTGGGCAGTTTGCTTCAAATACTTTCAGGAGATTTTATCCCTGTTGGAACTTGAAACTGAATAGTCTTGGTAGATTGCACCTATTGGAGCTTGGTGTGATTGACATTGGTGCCTTTTAATGCGGTAGGAAACAGACGTATCGCAGAAAGAAAGGTTACTTACTGGTAACTGTTCAACTCAACCGTGTGAAATTTGTTCAGCAGATTTCACTGGCTGGATAGGTGTCAACGCAATTTTATCTGCACTTGGTGATGGCAGAGAAAACTTGAGTATCTATATTTTGTAAAATGCGCGCACACACACACACTCCCGCACATACCTATTCTCTCACACACACACACACACACACACACACACACACACACACACACACACACACACACACTCTACATCTAGCAACTCTTCATCAGCTATGCAACTTTCCACCTTCATGGGTACCTCAACAGTACTAGTTTAACAGCATAAGGAAAGAGTTCATACCAGTAGTTGGTGAGTCAGAGGGTATTCCATATATTGCGCTGTATAGAAGCTCCGCCAAGCCACTACCATCTCTTCCCTTATCTCCACACAGTAGAGTGCTGTATTGACAAAGCTATAGCCTCCATGATCTTGGACACTCCCTGTGACAGTGTACCCCATAAGGCTTTTTGGGGTGTGTGTGCTTATAAATGTATGTATGACATAACTGGAATATGTTTTGTGCTGCCTGTGCCATGTAATATATCTCCGTAAAGGTTATGGTCTACTATATCTATTCATCCTATCTATACACATATATCATTTTCTACTTGAGGTTAAGAATATGGGCTGTATACTTGCTTGGTTTCTAAGTAAGCTTTGTGAGGCATTTGATCAGTTTCTTTTGGAAGGAATTTGCAAGGTTAAGTACCTGATCAGGAAGCACTTGGGGAACAATGCATCTTGGAATGCTCCAATCCACATAAGAAGTCTTCCTGGAAACATACAAGATACCATGTGGACAATGGCTTCGGCCTGTAAAGACTGAGTCATGCAGGGACATGTGACTTGCCCAGGTGACTCCAGAACTCCATCTTGGAGCTGGACTTTGCATAGGAGGGAGGAGGGGAGTCTCCACCCACGAGAGAGTCTATTTAAACCTGTGGGAGACCCCTCCATTTTGTCTTCAGCTGGCTAAGGAAGGCGCCTCTCCACCCCCCCAGGATACTTGAAGGGAACTGGAACAAAGGACAGTAACTACAGGGGGTGTGAGTGATTGCTGGACCCAGGCTAAAAGGAGATTAGCCTGTAAAAGGGAGCATTCTGGAACTGGTGAGGAACTTATCTGTATTTAGTTTGATTAGACATAGATTTGCGCATTTTATTTTATTTTACTTGGTGACTTACTTTGTTCTGTCTGTTACTACTTGGAACCACTTAAATCCTATTCTCTACATTTAATAAAATCACGTTTTCCTTATTAATTAACGCAGAGTATGTGTTAATACCTGGGGGAGCAAACAACTGTGCATATCTCTATCAGTGTTATAGAGGGCGAACAATTTATGAGTTTACCCTGTATAAGCTTTATACAGGGTAAAACGGATTTATTTGGGTTTAGACCCCATTGGGAGTTGGGCATCTGAGTGCTAAAGACAAGCACACTTCTGTGAGCTGTTTTCAGGTAAACTTGCAGCTTTGGGGCAAGTTATTCAGACCCTGGGTCTGTGTTGGAGCAGACGGGAGTGTCTGGCTCAGCAAGACAGGGTGCTGGAGTCCTGAGCTGGCAGGGAAAACAGGAGCAGGGGTAGTCTTGGTACATCAGGTGGCAGCTCCCAAGGGGGTTTCTGTGATCCAACCCGTCACACTCCCCTTTGCAGTTTTCAATCTCAAAATAGCATTTCCTCCAGGACAAACCTTTTTTGAAGGAAGCTCTTTGATTATGAGTTTTATGTAAATTAGTATCTGTGAAAATAGAGCATTTAAAGAGGACACACTTCACTGCAAGAGAAACAATGGGTAAACGTTTGAATACTAGACATACCAGACAGGTTATAAAATAAATAAAATGAATTGTCATGCAACGCCAGTGCCCTCTAGTCCACTATTCTGTCTACAGTTGTTCAGGAGATTATGACCTTTCCTGAATGATGCTGAACTTGTCACAGTTATCCATGTCAGACTCCTCTCTATGCATTATTATAACACACTGTTAAGGGATGGCTTTGTAGGCCATTAGCTGATGCAGGCCCTTCCGCACACTTCTGCTTTATACTCTGAACAGGCTGCCAGTTCAGTTCTGGGTGCAATTCAAGATGTAGTTATCTTTGAACTTTTAAAAGATCTGGGACCGATTTACCTGAGATCTCTTGCCATGTGTCCTGTGGCAGCTGAGAGCCAGTAAGGCATTCTTGATACCCATACCTGGAAGTGCGAGCCAACATTCCTGGATCAGCAACAGGGTATTTTCAGTCGAGGTCCGTGGCTTTTGGAACCTGCTATCTTTAGCAGTCTAGAGACAGTCTGACAGGGTTTAGGACACAGCATAAGGATTTCTTTAAAAAGTTAGTCATACTTTTAACAGATCTACAAAATAAATTATTTTTGAGTTGCACGCTGTCATAAGGGCCTAATTTTCACTCAGGATTTGGTCTAACTACTCTTTCTACAGGGGCAATTTTGCACAACATATAACAGACTAATGTACCTGACTTACAATGGGTGACCAAACAGCAAGTGTGAAAAATCAGGACAGAGGGTGGAGGGTAATAGGAACCTATATAAGAAAAAGACCCAAAAATCAGGACTGTCCCTATAAAATCTGGACATCTGGTCACCCTAGACTTACAGACACAAATAGTTCAGTAGTTAAAGATCTATTTGTGCCTGCAATTTATAACAGATACAAAATATGGCACAACTAGTTACATTGGGACTAGAAAAACAGAGGCCAACTTTGAAAATCAGGTCCCATATTTTTTTAGGTGTAGTACCATGCAATATCATCACCTTTAACACTTTTTTCTTCTATGAAACGCTTAAATTATATATTAAATGAAAAAAACTTGTACTACTTTGAGACTGCCCTTCGTGTTAACCAGGGTAGAATGTGTCCACACCTGTCCTCCTTAGACTATAAACTCATTTAAGCAGGATTCACTTATGTACCGTTTAGTGCTGGGGGAACTTATTTAGAATAAAAACTATCCTACAAACATACACCATACTTGAGTCCAAAATCTAACTTTAGGCAAAGGTGGGTCGATGTTTACCTTATTTGAAGGAAAGAGGAATTTATTATTATTTGGCACATTGGCTAGAACTAGTGAAAATAATGCAATCTTTTAAATATTAGACATGGTCCCTGAGGTCTAATGAGCACATTTTATAAATTAAAAGAATAATTAAGTTGGGCTACTCATTAAGATAAATGTGCATGCAAAAATTCATGTAAACCAGAAAAATAGTTCATTGAATTTCACATCTGTAACAAAGATAAATAAGCATTTGCTTTTATTTTAACTAAGCATACCTGTAGCGGGGTGGTCACCCCACTCATGCCCTGAAGGGCTTAAAACAGCCCTAGAAGAGGGGTGGGATGGGGAAAAAGGCTAGGCTGATTGGGGGAAAGCAGCCACAGGTGGGGCCATGCCCCAATCAGGCCATGGCTGGCCCTATAAGAGGGCTGAGGGACAGTGACTGGGGAGAAAAAACACACTCTCTCTCTAGCCTATTGAGAGAGAAGGATCTGGCTGCCTGGGAAGTTGAGGAGGGTACCTAGGGTGAAGCAGTGCTGGGGAAGGGCAGAGGGCGCTGAGGAGCTCCAGCCTAGCAAAACCCCAGGCTGCAGGGCTAGTTAAAGGCCTGCAAAAGGTACTGGGGCTGCAGAAAGGCAGCCCAGAGATAGGCAGAGGCAGCTGGTCCAACCCCCCTTGCCAATGATGAGTGGTTTACAGACTGCTGTCTGCCCCAGTGAGCGGGGGCTAGACGATGACTGGCAGTAGCCACTGAGGCGAGGTGGGGATAGGGGGTGGGGGTTCCCCTGGGAGGGGAGACCCAGACAGAGGAGGTACTGCAGTTGGCAGAACCCCTGGACAAAGGGCATCGGGGTCTGGGAGGGACATGGGGTCAGCAGCAGGCGAGACATCAGCCAGCAGAGGGTGCTCCGGAGCTGGAAAAGAGCTAATTCCCTGGACAACCAGCAGGAGGTGCCACGCCGCTGAGTTGTCACCCTGCCACAGTACCCATAACAAAACATATAAAACTTTTAAACCAAATTTTTTTGTACATAATGTTAGCATAAGCATGTATGTTTGTGTAAAAGCCCAGAATAATGAGGTGCCCATGATGAGTAGCATTAAACTAATAATGCCAGTTTTAACCCTATAATGTTAGTGTTTTTTCTAAATGGGCTTAAGTCTCCAGAAACTGATTTTCTTAGGCAGTTATATCTCTGATGTTTTGTGTAGATAATTTGTCAAAATGGGTGAAGGATTGGAAGCGCAGCAGGGTGGAAATATCAATGTAACTGTCTATGAAAATTAATTGAATCAAGTACGTGGTAAAGTAGTATGTGTGTCTGACAATGTTTTGTGTTTTAACATGTGGTCCTTCTCTGAAAAGTGACTGACTAAAAAATGGCATGGCAGGGTTACATGTTTAAGTGATTTCCATATCAAACGTGCTTCGTTTACAAAAGACTTCCCCTCCCCCTCCCCGCCCGCTATCAATCCTGCAACCTCGACCTGAGATCGGAGAGTCAAAATTGGTTTTTCCTTGATCATCATAATCATACATTATAAATATTCTAGAGGTCAAATTGTATCCCCATTTGTCCCACAGTATTCAGGTTATGCATTCAATTCTCCAGCTTAGGGCGACCAGACAGCAAATGTGAAAAATCGGGACGGGGGTGGGGAGTAATAGGAACCAATATAAGACCCCAAAATCGGGACATCTGGTCACCCTACTCCAGCTACACGAGAAAGCCTAGAATCCAGCTCATAGTCTCTTAGCTGAGTTGGGTCTATAATGTTAAGACCAAAAAGCAACAAAATCCTATTTGACTGTAGAGCAGATATAAGTAGGAATACATACAAGAATCAAATCTGTTGAATGAAAAGATGCAGTATTTGTCTGGGTTGGTTATCAGAGTAGAGTCACTCTTTAAATCTAGAGAGGGATTGGAATCTTTGTATCAAGCTAAAAGAAACGTAAACAAACATTGTCTCTCTACCCTTCAATATTCTGTTGGTAAAAACCAAGCTGAGCCACAGCTCAGATCCTGGCCTAATTTACAAATGAATGCAAGTTGGATGCTCTTCTCCAACTCCCTCTGTGTAACATGTTCAATAGTCTCTGTTTCATGGAAGTGCTGGATTAGAATAGCAGGCAGTTTTGGAAGTCAGGACAGAGGTGCACTGTTAGTGCTGTGACGAGCCTGAACTCCCTCTGCTATGCTTGGTCCTTCACTTTCTTGAAAAGTAAAACCAGTCATGTCCAGAAGTCTGCAGTTGAACTAAGTCAACAAAATTTCCCCTTCCCCTTCTGCACTTAGGACCGAAGAATCCCATGCACTGCTCCAGGCTGGGGACCGACTGGCTAAGTGGCAGTTCAGCAGAAAAGGACCAGGGGATTACAGTGGATGAGAAGCTGGATATGAGTCAACAGTGTGCCCTTGTTGCCAAGAAGGCTAACGGCATATTGGGCTGCATTAGTAGGAGCATTGCCAGCAGATCGAGGGAAGTGATTATTCCCTTCTATTCGGCACTGGTGAGGCCACAGCTAGAGTATTGTGTCCAGTTTTGGGACCCCTACTACAGAAAGGATGTGGACAAATTGGAGAGAGTCCAGCGGAGGGCAACAGAAATTATTAGGGGGCTGGGGCACATGACTTATGAGGAGAGGCTGAGGGAACTGGGCTTATTTAGTCTGCAGAAGAGAAGAGTGAAGGGGGATTTGATAGCAGCCTTCAACTACCTGAAGGGGGGTTTCAAAGAGGATGGAGCTAGGCTGTTCGCAGTGGTAGCAGATGACAGAACAAGGAGCAATGGTCAGGCCCTCTCAGAGGTCCAGAGAGGCCCAGGCCACTTCCAGCTTTTGAGGCCCCTTGTCATAATAAAAATAAAAAATGACGACACATGAAAACAAAATAAGGCACCAAAAAAAGAGTGAGACATAATTTGAATATTTTTTTATTTAACAAATGCTTTTCTAGCCTCTCTCTGTACAAATGCACTAATTATTGAGGAAAAAAATCTAGCTTTCATGCAATGTCACAGTTGATATTAAGCATGGAGAACCCATTCAAACGCTCTTGTCCCATAATTGAACGGTGATAGTTCTTCACCTGCTTCAACACGTTGAAGGTGCGTTCACCAGGCAAACTGACAAAAATACGCAATGCAATTGTGATAATAGGAAAAACCCCAGAGAGTCGAAGTTCGAGTATTTCTTGAAGCAATTACTTTGGCTTGCAATCCAATTTAAAGTTCATGGAATATATTTGTTTGAGGAAGATGACCTTGTCACTGAGGTCTTGAGATTTCTTTGTTGTACTGTTGCTGAAATTGTTCAGCTGCAGAAAGTAGATCTTCATTACTCAGTCTGTTGAACTGCAAAAGAAACCCAAAAAAGTACAAATTAGTCACAGTGACTCAAATCGACAAATAAGATCTGATTGAATAGAGTCAATGATGACAAGGAAGACACTGACCCTATAATGCTGCTTGGCATCGGATTCAGTAGATAAGTAGCGATTGGTGGAGAACTCAGCTGAAATGCCAATATTCTGTGCTACTAATTTGGACTCAATCAGGATCGCATCCTATTGTCCACAAATCTGTTGACTGTCATTGATAAGACTTTCAATGTTATCCCTCTCAACATCAAGTGTAGCATTGCATGCTTCAAATACCAGATTAGTTTGGTGGATCATTTTAAATAGCTTCATCCACAAAGATGACATCAGAATGCATGCAAATTTGGACGTGTGCTTCTGAATAGACTGAAGTTCAGTTCGAGCCTGTGCAGTGAGATTCACACAAATGCTGAATGGTACACAAATGCTGAAAAGACTTAAAACAAAGGAATACTAATTAAGAACACAAAATGAAACAGTCAGACAGGTTATTATCCTTATCACTGAATCAAAACTCAAGCACACAAGGTATAATATAACAGGCTGGCTGAAGACAAAGGGATGACATATATTTTTTATATATATAATAAACACAGACATGGATACAGACAGAGGGATAATGTCCAAAAATTACAAACGTGTGTCCTCACGAAATTCACTGTACAAGATAGTCCTCTCAAATTTTCACTTTGAATCTGGGCCTATAGACTACGAAAGCCTATAATGATGGCCAGGCTACCAAGCTAGGGCTCAACCAACCAACCAGTTACCTCTTTTAGCTACCATATGAAGATAAGGAGGAATTCTCATACATAAATAATTCCTAAGGGTATGTCTACACTACGAAATTAGGTCGAATTTATAGAAGCCGGTTTTATAGAAATCGGTTTTATATAGTCGATTGTGTGTGTCCCCACATAAAATGCTCTAAGTGCATTAAGTCGGCGGACCGCGTCCACAGTACCGAGGCTATCGTCGACTTCCGGAGCGTTGCACTGTGGGTAACTATCCCACAGTTCCCGCAGTCTCCGCCGCCCATTGGAATTCTGGGTTGAGATCCCAATGCCTGATGATGCAAAAACAGTGTCGCGGGGGGTTCTGGGTACATGTTGTCAGGCCCCTCCCCCTCCGTCAGAGCAACGGCAGACAATCGATTCACGCCTTTTTACCTGGGTTACCTGTGCAGACAACATACCACGGCAAGCATGGAGCCCGCTCAGCTCAGCTCACTGTCACCATATGTCATCTGGGTGCCGGCAGACATGGTACTGCATTGCTACACAGCAGCAGCTAATTGCCTTTTGGCAGTAGACAGTGCAGTATGACTGGTAGCCGTCATTGGCTATCTGGGTGCTGGCAGACGTGGGGCTGCATTGCTATACAGCAGCAGTTCCTTGCCTTTTGGCAGTGGATGGTGTATTACGATTGGTATCCATCATCGTCGTATTCCTCAGTGAGTTCAGTCAGAGGCACCTGGGCAGACATGTTTTGTCTCCTGGAGACTCAGTCCTGCCGGCAGTCCTATTGAACCGTCTTGACGATGATGGCTAGCAATCGTAATACAGCATCTTCTGCCAAGCACCCAGAAGCTGCCGATGGCTATCAGTCATGCTGCAGCCTAAGATGTAAAAGATAGATGGACCAGATTTGTTCTGTATTCATTTGCTTCCCCCTCCCTCCGTGAAATCAACGGCCTGCTAAACCCAGGGTTTTGAGTTCAATCTTTGGGGGGGCCATTCTGTGTGACAGTTGTTTGTGTTTCTCCCTGATGCACAGCCACCTTTGTTGATTTTAATTCCCTGTAAGCCATGTCGTCACCCGCCCTTCCCTCCCTCCGTCAGACAATAGTTTCGCGCCTTTTTTCAGCCCAGACGCCATAGCACTGGGATCATGGAGCCCGCTCAGATCACCGCGGCAATTATGAGCACTATGAACACCACGCGCATTGTCTTGGAGTATATGCAGAGCCAGAACATGCCAAAGCAAAACCAGGCGAGGAGGCGATTGCAGCGTGGCGATGAGAGTGATGAGGAAATTGACATGGACATAGACTTCTCACAAAGTACGGGCCCCAGCAATGTGCAAATCATGGTGTTACTGGGGCAGGTTCATGCCGTGGAACGCCGAGTCTGGGCCCGGGAAACAAGCACAGACTGGTGGGACTGCATCATGTTGCAGGTGTGGGATGATTCCCAGTGGCTGCAAAACTTTCGCATGCGTAAGGGCACTTTCATGGAACTTTGTGACTTGCTTTCCCCTGCCCTGAAGCGCCAGAATACCAGGATGAGAGCAGCCCTCACAGTTGAGAAGCGAGTGGCAATAGCCCTGTGGAAGCTTGCAACGCCAGACAGCTACCGGTCAGTCGGGAATCAATTTGGAGTGGGCAAATCTACTGTGGGGGCTGCTGTGATCCAAGTAGCCAACGCAATCAAAGACCTGCTGATATCAAAGGTAGTGACTCTGGGAAACGTGCAGGTCATAGTGGATGGCTTTGCTGCAATGGGATTCCCAAACTGTGGTGGGGTGATAGACGGAACCCATATCCCTATCTTGTCACCGGAGCACCAAGCCACCGAGTACATAAACCGCAAGGGTTACTTTTCAATGCTGCTGCAAGCCCTGGTGGATCACAAGGGACGTTTCACTAACATCAACGTGGGATGGCCATTTAAAATGGGTTTGCAATGTAAAAGGAGGGGCTGCGGTTTCCGGGTTAACATGCAGCACAAACCCAACTACCCCACACACACACACACCCAATTCTCTGGGATGATCACTTCACCCCTCTCCCCCACCGCGTGGCTAACAGCGTGGAACATTTCTGTTCAGCCGAGCAGGAACGGGCACCTCTGAATGTCCCCTTAATAAAATCACCCCATTTCAACCAGCTGACCGTGAATGATATCACTCTCCTGAGGATAACAAAGAGAGATAAGGAATGGATGTTGTCTGCATGCCAGCGCTGCCATGCTTTGTCATGCAATGATTCCAGACTACGTGCTACTGGCCTGGCGTGGTAAAGTGTCCTACCATGGCGGACGGGATAAGGCAGCCCTCCCCAGAAACCTTTTGCAAAGGCTTTGGGAGTACATGAAAGAGAGCTTTCTGGAGATGTCCCTGGAGGATTTCCGCTCCATCCCCATACACGTTAACAGACTTTTCCAGTAGCTGTACTGGCCGCGATTGCCAGGGCAAATTAATCATTAATCATTAAACACGCTTGCTTTTAAACCATATGTAATATTTACAAAGGTACACTCACCAGAGGTCCCTTGTGCGCCCTCAGGGTCTGGGAGCATGCCTTGGGTGAGTTCGGGGGTTACTGGTTCCAGGTCCAGGGTGATAAACATATCCTGGCTGTTGGGGAAACCGGTTTCTCCGCTTCCTTGCTGTGAGCTATCTTCATTATCTTCATCATCATCTTCCTCGTACCCCCAACCCGCTTCCCTGTTGCGTGATTCTCCATTGATGGAGTCAAAGCACACGGTTGGGGTAGTGGTGGCTGCACCCCCTAGCATGGCATGCAGCTCTGTGTAGAAGCGGCATGTCTGTGGCTCTGCCCCGGACCTTCCGTTTGCTTCTCTGGCTTTGTGGTAGGCTTGCCTTAGCTCCTTAATTTTCACGCGGCACTGCTGTGCGTCCCTGTTATGGCCTCTGTCCTTCATGGCCTTTGAGACTTTTTCTAATATTTTGCCATTTCGTTTACTGCTATGGAGTTCAGCTAGCACTGATTTGTCTCCCCATATGGCGAGCAGATCCCGTACCTCCCGTTCAGTCCATGCTGGAGCTCTTTTGCAATCCTGGGACTCCATCATGGTTACCTGTGCTGATGAGCTCTGCGTGGTCACCTGTGCTCTCCACGCTGGGCAAACAGGAAATGAAATTCAAAAGTTCGCGGGGTTTTTCCTGTCTACCTGGTCAGTGCATCTGAGTTGAGAGTGCTGTCCAGAGCGGTCACAATGAAGCACTGTGGGATAGCTCCCGGAGGCCAATAACGTCGAATTCCGTCCACACTACCCCAAATCCGACCCGCAAAGGCCGATTTCAGCGCTAATCCCCTCGTCGGAGGTGGAGTAAAGCAACTGGTTTAAAGGGTCCTTTAAGTCGAAAAAAAGGGCTTCGTCGTGTGGACGTATCCAGGCTTAATTCGATTTAACGCTGCTAAATTCGACCTAAACTCGTAGTGTAGACCAGGCCTTAGTCAACTAGACATAAACTATAAAGACACTAAATGTAACAGTTCTCTACATTTCAACATGCACTTGATCCAGCACCAGCCACTAGTAGTGGTTTGTTTATATAATCAGCTGATCTGAGACAACACACGTTCATCACAGTCTAATCTTATGCCATCAAAACCGATATATTTTTATTAGTATTTATGAACATTTTTAACTCTTTAATATGTCAAAATCTGTATCAGTTAACCAAAAAATTGTCTTTTACCAAATCACATCTCTTATTTGCTTAAATTTGCAGCTCTAAACAGAGAGTCACATTTTGGTCCGATAGGAATGTGCATAAAAACAAGTTGTGAAACTTATCAAATGCCAAAAAATTAACAAGGGTCTATATTTGAGGCCCTCTTTGAGCTTGAGGCCCAGGCCAAATGGCCCTCCTGGCCCCCCCTCTGATTGGCTCTGGCAATGGTCTCAAGTTGCAGTGCGGGAGGTTTAGGTTGGATATTAGGAAAAACTATTTCACTAGGAGGGTGGTGAAGCACTGGAATGGGTTACCTAAGGAGGTGGTGGAATCTCCATCCTTAGAGGTTTTTAAGGACCAGCTTGACAAAGCCCTGGCTGGGATGATTTAGTTGGGGTTAGTCCTGCTTTGAGCAGGGGATTGGACTAGATGACCTCCTGAGGTCTCTTCCAATCCTAATCTTCTATGATTCTATTATTATAATACATTTAGTAGGTCATGCTAGCATGTAATTTCTACCACATTTGGGAGAAATAGGTAGAATAAGGATGAAACAACTTCAGTAGAGTCATCATAATTTTGTAATGATTTAAAAGAGCCAAAAAGCATCAAGAAACTGGGGAAATGTATCTGAACATTTCCACACTGCTTTGTTAACGTTATTATGCTCCAAACATATACAACTACATGAAAGTAGACATTCATACCAGTGAGCTGGTCTAATTCTCTCAAAGCAATTTCCTGAAGGAGAAAAGCAAAAGAAACATCAAAACTGCCAGCAATAAAAGGCTCAATTCATGAGAAATAAGAATAGGGTGCAGAGAGGGCAGTGAAAGTTAACTCCACAACAGTCAAGTAGCAATACCTTCTATCTCCTGGGAAATAATCCTCTCCAGCACAGTGGTCCAACTCCCAAAAATCCTCAGGATAAATTGGATGGAAGCTAGAGAAATGAATTAAGCAACCTGCACAAAAACTGATCTATTCAGCATCAATACATGTCTAATGTGCCTCTTTTCTCATTAGCACTCCTGTCAAAAGCAAGCTTTGGAATGATGAAAATGAAGATTCTATCAGCTCTTGTTTTGCTGAGCATGCTGCTTGGTACTAACATGATGCCTTTCAGTCGACTTTCTTGTTACAAGAAAGTGCTAAAAGATCGCAACTGTCACAGCATCCCAGAAGGTGTGGCCAGTCTTCGACGCATTGATGGAAATCTTCAAGACCACTTCTGGGAAGGGCAAAGTTGTGAGATGATCTGTTACTGCAATTTTAGCAAATTACTCTGCTGCCCAAAGTAAGGCAACTTTCTGTTACATAGAATTTTACATGTTTCTATGGATTTAAACAAGTGCTCATTACATTTCACTGTAGTATGGACTACTACTTAAGGGACCAGCTTTCGTTTCAAATAAATGAAACATTTTATCAAGCTTAGAAGTTAGACCAAGATTTGGCCATTTTCTTATCATTTCATTTGCTTTTTTAAAGTAAAGGGGAAGATTGACATTGTGTTTGCTTAAAGTATTAAATCACACATCCCACTACAGACCTGATGTAACATTATTTACTTCAGTGAGTTTATAGTAGGCTGAATTTTGCCCCTTGTTCTTTACTTACTTGACCCAGGACATATAAAAATTGGGCTCTTTGAACTAATCCCTTGATTTTTCAGCCAATAATTTCAGCACCCATTAGTGAAGACCAGTTTTTCAAAAGAGATGAGAAAGACCTAAGGTTCTTGCTGCATGGTAAAATATGTCATTGCCTCTGTATATTAGTGGGTGCAGATATTTCATCTAAATAAGTTGAACTACTGCAAGAGAGACTTTACAATAAAAAGTCTGCAGGAAAGTGAATGGGGAAAAAAGCTGAATTGAAAAGCATTCAGAAGTCACCTAAAAACCCCAACACTTCCCCCACCTCTACTTGTAGTGTCATAGACAGTGTTGTACATTAACAATGAAGGATAGTGACAAATACTCTCAATGTTCATTAGCAGAGCTTGTTGGAAAAACTTTAGTGGAACAATTCAGTCCACTAAATTTGTGAAATCATGTCAATTTCCCCAAAACTTCATTTCAGGGAAAAATTCTGACAATGTCCAAACATGCTGCTTCACCATTTTTGGAATTAAACGTTTTATTTTTTTGTTTGTTTTAAAATTACTTTGTTTCAACATCTTTATTTTGTATACTATATAATAAAAATTTAAAAAGCCAAAATGGAAACAATTTCCCCCCTGAATTTTCTTTTGGGAGAATGTCACAGTTTTCAGACCCCCCCCCCAATTCTGAATGAAGCCAAATTTCAAAGTCCTTTATTACACAGAATTTCCATCCTCCACTCAGCTCTATTCATTAGGTTTATAATGGCATATTTTCCCCTATATTACCATATCCAATTTCATTGCTTTGTAAGAGTACTTCCTAACACATATTTATTTCATTCAATGTTAAAGACCACACCCTTTGCTCCAGGTGCTCTAGAATAACTAAAACCTACAAACAATAAAATCATATTAGCCTGTCCTTACTATGCCACAGTAACCTGGATGATCCCTGCACTGATCACCTGTATTTCTCAACTCACCCTCTCCTGAAATGTCCTAAAGAGGAGCTTTTCAGCATGTCTGAAGGGTTAATAAATCAGGCTATGTGGGAATGAATTCCAAAGTCACTCTGCCAGCAACCCACTTCCTTTTAAACTAGGGGGCATGGTTTAACAGCAACTTTCATAAATAAATAAGAGCAACTTTTCATATTTCCCATTCCCTCCAAAATCACTGCAGGTACCTAGATAAGGCACAGTATTTGCTTGCTAACTCACAAGTCTTCAAAATCTTAGATAAAGAAAGCTTTTACTAGACTACAATACAAAAGATCTCTTTGCATACCACAAAAGACCCTCACCTTGGAGTTCAGTACAAAAGCCTCACTTAACTGTGTATGTGCACATTTCCTATGCATCTTTTTTAGAATTTATCTCAATAAAACTGAAATTATGCCACCGGGATGAAGTCCTAGCCCCACTGTGGTGCTTGGCAGTTTTGCCATTGACTTCAGTGGAATGAGGATTTCCACCTGTCAGAAGTTTAGTTTCTACTGACACTGAAGCTTGTGCACTTCTTCAGGTTTGTATTTAAACACACACACAAAAAAATAAAAAAACAAAAACAAAAAAACAGCAAAGCAGTTGTAGATGGGTTTCATTTTAGAGTTTCTGATAATTTATGATGACCTTAAAACTGAAATACCTGATAATTTCTTTCAGAGGTATTTTCTTTGGACCAAAGATCTCTTTTGTCATCCCTTGCAACAATCAATGATGAGCATCATGTGTACCAGTGAGAAGACACACACAGGACTTCACAACAGGAGATAAACAATGTTGTCATAGAAAATCTATTCCTTTCTACAGCACTAGAGTGCAGAGCCTTACTGTACCAAGTAGTATATGTTTCCCTTTCTGTATATAGAAGGAACCATGGTTTGAAGCTTTAATGGTAAAGCTCTCCTTTCTAACTTGGTAGCTACATTAGTTTTCATTAGAAGGATTTAAGAGGGGTGCAGTAGAACCTCCTTAATTCATTGTGCAATCCAGACAGTCTCAAAAGATCTGGTGTTGTCATTCCACCTCTCAGAGATTTAGGATCAAATTTTCAGCTGCTATAAGGCAGTATAGCACCTCACTACACTGTTTTACTCCCATTGAAGCCCTTAGTAGCAGTTCACTGTACTGCAGTTTCATATCAATAAGTCTTCATTACTTTAACAAAAAGTAACATTGAAATCAGTGGGAGCTGCTGTGCATTCAGCACTTTTGAAAATCAGGTCACTTATTTAGGTGCCTAAATAAGGTTTGAGGACCCTAACTTTTTACATCTATTTTTGAATATCTTGGTCTAAAAAGCTTGTTAATCCCCTTGAAGTCAATAGCAAGACTCCCACTAGCTTCCATGGAAACACAATTGGACTCTAAATTCACAAAATAGTTATTCATAATGGGGCCTTATTTAAGCTCCTCTTTGCACTTTTGGTGTTTAGTACCCAGCTGCTATAATGTATATGTTCAGTAAAACAGCTACTGGTGATGAGCCTGATCCAATATCTTTGGAAGACAATGGGCCCTGAGTCAGGCCTCGTTTGAACTATAGCACATCTCAGTAGTAACTTAAAATGCTAGTTCCCTATCTTTAATATAGCCCTTTAGGAAAAGACAGGTATGTAATTAGACACAGAGACTAGCCTTCTAAGCATGTACACTAATGAAAGCTGTATGCCATAAGTATTATATGTTTTTTTTCATTAACATATGGTAATTCCTAGAGCTACCAAGTTAATCAGATGGAAAAGTGTGAAAATATCTAGTGCAAAATATGAAACTTTAATATAGCTATCTTGTGCTATTCTTTTTCAATGACACTTTCTGCAGTAGTCATTTTATGTAAATTACATAGCATTAAAAAAAAAAAATCACTATTACCTAATAGACAACCATACTTCACTTACATGACAACTTTGTATCAAATACAAAATATGTTCAGAAACTTTGCCATCTATAATGGTTGGATGATTGTAATCTTGTACCTAGTTGATCTGAGTGTTTGCTGGACTATATGCAAATGATAATAAATGTGTATTCAATTATGTTTATTAAGTGACTTGCACCAAATAGTTTCACAATGACCAGTTGCAGGACAGACGCAATTTTTTAGAAAGTCTCAGTTTACCTGTCCCTCATTCACTGGTTTTCCCACAGCCTGATCAAACTATGCAAAAAAGAAGCCCTGAGCAGAGTCCAGAGACAACAAACTGTTAATCTCTGCAGATACAAATAAGACCTGCTGAAACCAAGGGATGTCTGGAAAGCTTGAAGGCCTTGTCCTGCCATCTATCAGCAAGGTGTGGAGAGACAAGCTTTCTCCTTCCTCTTCCAGGTTCTACCTGAATTACACTATGCTTGCCTCTGCTGCTCACAATTTTCCAAAGCAGTAGCAGCAAAACTGACAATTGTCACCTTCACATCTTCATACAGCATTCTGAATGTGGCAGTAAAATTGACCAGTTCTGTGAAATTCACCAATTTCCTTCTTCTACTGCTGGTTGGGGAAGGCTCTGCAAGCTGCAGATTCAAAAAGACAGCACCACATCCTCTCTCATGCAGGAGGTTATAATTGCCACAGTATTAAGAGCCAGAAACAATGTTTTGTTTTTTAAGAACAGAAGCTTAAGACTGGAAGTTTAGTTTCTGTTAAAACTTAGGCTTTTGGCTCCCTCTTGCACCCACATTTTGGGCATCCTACTTATTATCTTACTGAATTTAACTTACTCTATTTCCATCAGTAGGATGGTGTCATTCAAGGTAATACTTAGTTTTCAAAGCACTTTACAAACATTACAATGAACGCACACATTAGAAGAGAAGGTCCATGAGTATGAGTACTGAATTCAGGCAAAGAGCTATGTCTGGTTGTACAGTGCTGGCCGAAGTTTGATCAAGAGTGTGAAAATTCATAGGACATTGCAAATGCAAAAGAAATTCCGTCACTGCTAATTACTGGGAAAACAGCCAGTTTGAGCGTGGGGATTATTTCCATCAATGAAGGTAAGGAAAAACAAAGAACCACATAGGAATAAAAGCAAGTTTTTGAGAACAGCGAGAACCTGCTAAATCACCATATCTAGCAGCATGTGGGACGGAGTAAACAATGATATTACTTTCACACATTTTTCTTAAAGTGAAGGTAGCTCATCATTGATCAAAAAGTTATGTTCAGAGTTTTATATCAACCATGCCTCAGTGAACATAGAGAAATGCTGCATTCTTCTCAGTTTTAAGATGCCATCTCACTTGTTTCTCCTCACAGCTCAGAAGACAAAGCAGAAAATTGCACGTCATCCAGAACTTCATTGTTCTCATAAGGGTTCAGTGGAAATACAGGAGGTTTTGTGTTGTATCATAGCTGTCACTCAATGTTGTAAACTTTACTAAAATATATACATTTAGATGCAAGTGCTATATGTAAAGGTAACAATTCTTTAAATTAATGATCTTTATGCATTTTCCAACCGTGAGTTAATGCAGACCTCACCGGAGCAAGACACAGTATGTTTATTAAATAATATTGAAACACAGCATGAGTTCCGCAGCCTTCCTTTCTCCAATGCAATTTCTAGGTAGTAGCATATGTAGATCAATAGAGAATCATTGTTCAAAGAAACAGAAGTTTTCCATTATAAATGATGATAGTCTTTCAATCTTCATGTGGATATTTGAGCACTAAATAGCTGCCATCATTTTTATATAGTAGTATGATGGTCCTGAGGCTTAGCAGTGCATATCCCAGAAGTGAAGAAACTAGAGATCTCAAAAAACCCTCTATTAAGATCTTTGCATACCAGAATTCTAAAAGAAAATACAAGTGCAGCCATTTATACTTATGACTTATAACAACTACAAGTGTCACTGCTATTCAGGAAGCCAAGAGCAATTCTATTATGGCCCTTCTGTTTGGAGCAACTATGTTTAGAATTTATCACAGCAAAATTTTATACTATATAGAAACCATGTTGTGGTGTGATGATTTCAAAACACATTTCACACACTAATCCTTAGCATACTTCTATAATTGAAAAACAAACAAACAAAAAAACAATATTTTTAATAACTTTAAATATATGTAGGTAAACCCAAACTATTATTAGGTACAAATAACTCACTAAATAAGTTACAAACACACACACACACGAACACTTGAGCAACAGTATTAATAATATTTATTTAAAATACTTTTGCTGAGGAAATCTCATTTTAGAGGAAGTTGTTTTTCAGTGAGTCAGCAAGACCATGAAAAAGAAGATCAGAGACAAGTTCTCTGAAAAAAAAGTTACAAAGAAAGCTTCTGCATGTCAAAAACAGTCTTTAGATCTGCAACTTGAGTATTAGTCCCATTTTTTCCATCCTAGTGAACACCACTGTCCATCTTTAGATCTGGTTTGTTCTTGTCATTCTTCACTGAGTAGATGAAATATGTTAAGGTATCCTTTTCATTCACTGGAATAGTCCTGAAATGGCAACCAATTATCTATAAAGAGAAAGTTTAAGGAAATTAAATAGCCATTTGGTTATATACAATCAACAAGTTCACATTTTGTAGATAAGGGAACTAAAATTCAGAATTAACACAGAGTTGACATCTATTCCTTTTTTAAAGATTTGATCAAACAGATCAATACTTTGCCTCCATCCAACAGTCTGGATGGATCACACAAGGATTAGGCATTGAATCATTTCAGTACTCAAAAGTATGAATTGCAGCAGATTGACCCAATCCAGCGAAATCCATGGCTTTCTCAGCTACACAAAGCTGACCTTTCAGAAGAGAGGTAAGAGTCCACAAAAGGTACTCGGGAGTGTGTACAGTGCTTGAGTGTAGAATATAATAGTAGAAATGGGAAATCCCGGATCATTATTATATTGGAAGGGTCCTGCATTTGATCATTTTTGGAGGGGTTAATGAGCTTGTCCATGGGTTTTTTAACCTGATTATAAAGAGGAAGACGTAATAACTGAGCAGTCAGCAAGGGTGAAGTTCAGCTTTGGTCACGGCCATTTAAACTGATCAAATTTTTCAAAAAGGCTCCTACCTCACTTAATTGCTTTTGAAATTTTTTTTTTTTTTTTTTACCCTTTATGTATTTAAGACTGTTGGTTACAAGATGTATCTAAGTAGGGAGCAGTGGTAGAAACAATTCCCCCTGCCAGTTACTGTGGATTTGTAATATCACTCTCTCCCTTGTTGCTGTGAAAAATGCCTATACATGCTGGGGAGGAGGAGGAGGAGAAAATGACTACACAAAGTTTAGTCAAAGGCACAAAGTAAACCAAAAAAATGCCTCTTAATCTTTTAGTTACAGTAATCTTAACAGTTACTTGTGAAGACAGTAAATTAACCATTTAGAGAGGTGATGTTTAAGTGACAGTGTACCTTTAAAGTTTAATTCTAGCTGACTGACTAAAGCATCCATACTGCATTAGGACATCTGGGGACTCAATGAACATGCTCAGAATTTCCTGGCATCATTCCCAAGAACCAAGTTTGCTATAAATGGTGATCAGCTGGGGAAATCACAGATGACACCTCTGGGAAGAAGGTGGTTCTATAACACTGAATCTGGCACTTCATGGCCACTGGAGAAGCAACAAAAGCTAGTTTTAGCCCGCACTGTTCTTCCCAGAAGTCTGGCAATACAGAACAGTACAAGTTGCTTGTAGACTAGCCAGAGTTTTATAGTAGCTTATAGTTTTATTCTTCCTGTTATAAAGTATTTTATGATATGCAACTAAATCAGTTCTTTCAACTCACATTTCTTCCAATTTAATAAGTGCTCATACTTTGTCTGAGGTCGCATAGAAAGAGAATATACAGTGCTGATTTTAAACTCATACTTGCAGTTGCAAAAATGTTGGCAACATACTGTTTTTTTTACAGACCAGCCTCTTGCATACATTTAAGAATTTTTGGCTTTAATCCACACTGATTGGTGGAGAGATCTACAAAATGCCTACACACAAATGCAATTCACCATAACATTTCATAAAACTAGACACAACACAATGAAGATTCAGATAGCATTCCAGATCTGTGTGTTTGCAATGCAAAATGGAGTCTATTTTTTTTTAAAGTAAAAGCTTTGCCACGTTTTAAATGATTTGTTTTGACTAGAATACTGATCTTTTACCAAGTAAATTATATTTTCAGAAGACCGAAATTTGCAAACATGCTAGCATTCTGTTGTACTTACAGATACTTCTGTATTTTTGTGGCTCTTAGTTTTGCAAGTTTCCACACTTACAAGAAGAGACATGAAATCGGATGCCTAGATTTCACATTAAGTTACTATTACTTGTGCCCATATTTCTATTAATTGTACTTTTAAACTATACTAGACCTTTACTGCAAAAATAAAAGACTTAATTCTGCCTTTAGCTGCAAAGGTGCAGTGTCATTGAAGCCTATAGTTTTGCAGTGAGGTAACTGAGTGTAGATTTAGGCCAATTGTTTGTCTTAAGCTACATGTTTCTGAATAGCAGTGTTGCAATTCTATAAACTACTTCAGGATTCTTTCCGAGTACATACTTCTAAACCTGACTTCCTTCCTCTAACCTGAGCTTTTACTTTTGATTTTCTTTCTTAACTGAGTGCTCTTGGCTCAGGAGTTGGGGACAGAAAGACCAGATAATTGAGGGGAAACTAGATAAGTAACTTCATTTTATTTTCCAATCCAATCCACATCTTCTCTTTATGCAAAGAGAAGAGTTTGTGGCGCAGGATACAGTCTGATTATAATGCAGTGGTATATTAACTATGGCAATTATAGATAACTTTTATAGTTGACTAAAGACAAGAATATGCTACTCATGCTAATATGTTGGTAAGGATCACATTTTCCAGAGCCACAAGTAATAGTAAATTACATTGTCTGCTACTGAACAGACATTCATACGTACTTCAACAAGCTGTGCTTTGTTAAGTCCTGGTCTGGTCTGTAACTTGAAGTGTCTTTTGTACCTTCGAAGTGTGTTTACTTGTAACTGATATAAGTCAACCTAGAAAGGAAGAAGGATATCATTAAAGTTAACTGGGCTAAAGAGAGGATTAATTTGTTATTAATCATAATGTACTTATGATTTAAAAGGTGAAGTAATAAACAAGTATGGAAACTAAGTTGAAGGCAGAAGCCTAGTTTCTCCACTTCTGGGATATGCATATGCTAAATATCATCCTGCTGACCCAGCCAGCCTTTAGTAGGCATTCAGCATAGAATAATGTTTTGAACTCATCTTCCCTCCTCTCCCCCAAAGACACTTAAAAGTAGAGCTAAGGCTTATTTCTGTGCTGAATGTCCACCACACCTTTTCTCCCTCTTAGGTGTGGAGAGTCATATTTGGCACTAATTTGTGGACTCAGCTCAGTTTCATTTTTTCATTCATAGTTTGACTTTAATATGACCAAGCAAAGGCATAATACTAGTCAATCATTAATGCAAGGTCAAGAACTGTGCTCACAGGATGCCCTATAGTAGTATTTCATTAGTCAAAACTTTGCAGACACGATGTACAAGAAATAGTACAGCTGTGCCATAACATCTGTGCAATAGGAGACTGAAAAAAACTAGCATGCTATAAGTTTCTTTAGTTTGGAGTGGCAGAAGAGAACAGTTGTTCATGATCTGTGAACATATTGCCTCTACACAGCCACAATGTAGGAGTTATGTGCATAGCCAGAGTCCCACAGAATTATTGTCCATCAGGAGTTAGCATCTCCTTAAGTCCTACATTTCATAGGCCACAGATATAAATACCCACACCTCAGCCCAATGCTCCCTCAGTTTCTCTATTCCCAGAAGATCTATTTAGAGGGCACCACCTAGAGAACAAACATTACTATTAAGAAACCCCTTTTTCCTCTTTTCTGACTTGATCACCACACAGCCCCACTGTAGGAGATTAAGTAGCAGTAACCTCCCTGAGAAGATAGCAGGTCTTCTCAGTCAAACTAAGTGAAAATGATTGCAACACTGCCCTTCCAAAACCAACATCTTGATGTCATGAGAATTGTGAAGTGATTAACTTAATACTATGAAGCAACCTTAATGATAGTTTTTAGGCTAAGTAGGCGAGCTCTTGCACACTTGGAAACTGGCCAAGCTTAGAATGGTGCCAGCCTCACAGCTCCTCCATAACCAAAGAATGGTGAAGAGGTGTGTCATTTGCCCCGTCTTCCCAGAATCAGATGCCTATGTGTTATATCTAGGGCCCTACCAAATTCACGGCCATGAAAAACATGTCACAGCCCAGGAAATATGGTCTTTTGTGTGCTTTTACCCTATACTATACAGATTTCACAGATGAGACCAGCGTTTCTCAAATTGGGGGTCCTGACCCAAAAGGGAGTTGCAGGAGGGTTGCAAAGTTATTTTAGGGGAGGGTCGCGGTATTGCCACCCTTACTTGGCCGAACGCCCAGCTCTGCAGGCAGCAGCGCAATACCGTACCATGCTATCCTTACTTCTGCACTGCTACTGCAACTGCTCTTCAGTTGCCCAGTTCTGAAGGCAGTCGCTGCCAGCAGCAGTGCAGAAGTAAGTGCAGTAGTACCGCAACCTCCCCCCGCCTCCCCAATAACCTTGTGACTCCCCCACAACTCCTTTTTGGATCAGGACCCTTACAATTACAACACCATGAAATTTCAGATTTAAATATCTGAAATAATGAAATTTACAATTTTTAAAATCCTATGACTGTGAAACTAACCAAAATGGATCATGAATTTGGTAGGGCCCTAGTTATATCTGATTTGTCCAGGGGAGTCCCATTCCCCAAACCAGTATTTGATTTGAGAAGCCTTTACTCCACCTGAGTAGAAAGGCAGATTAAGCTTTCCACAAGGTTCCAGAAGCTAGCAGTGCTGGGGATACCTTTTCCATCAGTGAGAATGTGCAGAAGCCACTACAAAGAACTACTGGTCCTGAGAACTCAGGTGGAGGCCAAGGCATCCTAGGAGGACCCTTCCTCTTCTTTGAAGGAGACCTTGATTTCGTATTCAAGAGGCCACTGATGCAACAAGTGGAAGAACATACAGCCACACACATCTAAGATGCATGATACCCATATGGAGGAAAACCTGGGTAAGAAACTCTGGTGTTGTCAAGAGTTGACAACTGAGGCTCTTCAGATGTGTTCCTGACCTAGACTTCTTTTGGAAGTGCAGCTGCAGCAGTCTGGCAAGGGACTTGCTTTTTATGATCCAGAGAAATCCATAGCACAAGATCAGTTGCATCAAGAACTGCAGACCCCACAGGAAAACAAAAAAAAATCAGTTTCTGAGTATATCAATTCTATGGTTCCATGAGCACTGTGGAGTCATCTATGCGATGCAGGAGTGTGGATGAAAAGGCAATTTTAGATAAAATTTTCTATTAACTGATGAATGGATCTTACAAGGAAGAGAAACAGGACTCAGCAAAAACGACAAAAGGGAGCTGCCCTGTTTCAGTCTAAGATCTTTGCCATACTACTAATGCCTGAAGACACTTTGGGTATGTCTACACTGCTATTAAACACCTGCAGCTGAACCATGTCAGCTGACTTGGGCTTGCGGGGCTCGGGCTATGGGCTGTTTAATTGC
This sequence comes from Emys orbicularis, assembly GCF_028017835.1. Classification (NCBI taxonomy): domain Eukaryota; kingdom Metazoa; phylum Chordata; order Testudines; family Emydidae; genus Emys; species Emys orbicularis. Next base: position 75,394,070 of record NC_088687.1, on the reverse strand, counting down.
AGTACAGATGTTGGGGCCCGGGCTGGAACCTGGGCTCTGGGATTCTCCCCTGAGCCCGAATGTCTACACTGCAATTAAACAGCCCTGTTTAAGTCAAGGCCAGCCACAGGGGTTTAATTGCAGTGTACACATACCCCCTCAGGACATATGGATTGCCAACAACACTTGAAGGAGCAAGTTCTGAAGCAGAGTCTTAAAAGTGCTTTTGGGGGCCTTTTGGAGAAAGTCTCACAGGCATCACAGCCTCCAGCTGAGTGCACTTTCCCAGGTAATGCCCATCTGAAGGATAGACAGGGGAAAAAGGGAGGAGGTGTTGCCTTATATATTAATAATGTACACACTTGGACTGAGGTGGAGATGGACCTAGGAGACGGAAGTGTTGAAAGTCTCTGGGTTAGGCTAAAAGGGGTAAAAAACAAGGGTGATGTCATGCTAGGAGTCTACTACAGGCCACCTAACCAGGTGGAAGAGGTGGATGAGGCTTTTTTTAAACAACTAACAAAATCATCTAAAGCTCAAGATTTGGTGGTGATGGGGGACTTCAACTATCCAGATACACCTCTACCTCAATATAACGCTGTCCTCGGGAGCCAAAAAATCTTACCGTGTTATAGGTGAAACCGCGTTATATTGAACTTGCTTTGATCCACCGGAGTGCGCAGCCCCGCCCCCCCGGAGCACTGCTTTACCGCGTTATAGCCGAATTTGTGTTATATCGGGTCGCATTATATCGCGGTAGAGGTGTATATGTTGGGAAAATAACACAGCAGGGCACAGACTATCCAATAAGTTCTTGGATTGCATTGCAGAAAACTTTTTATTTCAGAAGGTTGAAAAAGCTACTGGGGGAAGCTGTTCTAGATTTGATTTTAACAAATAGGGAGGAACTCGTTGAGAATTTGAAAGTGGAAGGCAGCTTGGGTGAAAGTGATCATGAAATCATAGAGTTTGCAATTCTAAGGAAGAGTAGAAGGGAGTACAGCAAAATAGAGACAATGGATTTCAGGAAGGCAGATTTTGGTAAGCTCAGAGAGCTGATAGGTAAGGTCCCATGGGAATCAAGGAAAAACAACTGAGGAGAGTTGGCAGTATTTCAAAGGGACACTATTAAGGGCCCAAAAGCAAGCTATTCCGCTGGGTAGGAAAGATAGAAAATGTGGCAAAAGACCAGCTTGGCTTAACCACAAGATCTTGCATGATCTAAAAAAATAAAAAGGAGTCATATAAAACATGGAAACTTGGACAAATTACAAAGGATGAATATAGGCAAACAACACAGGAATGCAGGGGCAAGATTAGAAAGGCAAAGGCACACAATTAGCTCAAACTAGCTACAGGAATAAAGGGAAACAAGAAGACTTTTTATCAATACATTAGAAGCAAGAGGAAGACCAAGGACAGGGTAGGCCCACTGCTCAGTGAGGAGGGAGAAACAGTAACAGGAAACTTGGAAATGGCAGAGATGCTCAATGACTTCTTTGTTTCGGTCTTCACCGAGAAGTCTGAAGGAATGCCTAACATAGTGAATGCTAATGGGAAGTGGTTAGGTTTGGAAGATAAAATAAAAAAAGAACAAGTTAAAAATCACTTAGAAAAGTTAGATGCCTGCAAGTCACCAGGGCCTGATGAAATGCATCCTAGAATACTCAAGGAACTAATAGAGGAGGTATCTGAGCCTCTAGCTATTATCTTTGGAAAATCATGGGAGACAGGAGAGATTCCAGAAAACTGGAAAAGGGCAAATATAGTGCTCATCTATAAAAAGGGAAATAAAAACAACCCAGGAAAGTACAGACCAGTTAGTTTAACTTCTGTGCCAGGGAAGATAATGGAGCAAGTAATTAAGGAAATCACCTGGAAGGTGGTAAGGTGATAGGGAAGCATGGCTAAGCACATGGCTCCTACACTGGGAATCTGTGGAGAAAATGTCATGAAGGAGAAATCTTTATCTAAAGTTAAAATTGGTATATATATAATTCCAACTTTCCTTTCTGGGAAAAATACTGTGTAAAATAAAATGAAAACATATCTATCAATTAAATTATATATGTTAATATCTTAGAATATATAATTATATTACAACTAATACAGAAACATTAAAATATTACATAAATATTAATGAAGTGCGTGAAACAGGAGCTCTCTCCCGCCCCTTGAACAAATTAACATTGGAAAAAATTGCATTAACACAGACTTGGTAGCAATCAAGAACAAGCTTTACATGACAATAGCCAGGACAACTATTCAGCTACCTCTGGAGTGTCGATGTCTTGCACTGGTGAGTCACCATCATCATCACTGCCTTTTCTCTTTCTTCTGTTTCGCACACTCTGAATTAAGTTTTTGTGGAAGTCACAAATATAAAGATGTCTTGCCTAAAAAAGTAGCAATGTATGTTTTAAACACAATTCCACACTAGTCTAACATCCAGGAAATACATGATAATGCAAATTACACGTTGCAGTAATTTACCGTGAAGTATATCCATCAAGAGGTTCTGGTGACATTAACTAGAGTTTAAGAATTCTGCTTCTACCAGAAACCACAAGATAAAATTTGGTATGCTATAACTTACTGCATCCCATTTGGCCTAGAAAACTCCTTGTATCACTGTACTGCTGCAGTGAGTCAATTCAAAATTGGTATTAACAGGCTGTAGAGAGAGCCAAGTACAGCCCTCTTACATTACTCATCAGAATGCAGGGAATGGGGTATGAAAATTACTTTGCAGTTCTGTTAAATGGACAAAAAAGCAAGATTTCAGCGGTCTCACTTTCCTTAGTTTTACTTCCACCGTCCATGAAAAGTCATTGTAAATAAAGGACTTATACATCTTTTTTTTTTTTAATTTCCTTTTTCTAGGAATTAGCTCATTTTGAGATTAAGGGCCAGTAGTTAAGTGCCTAAATACTTGAAAAAATCTGGCAAGAAGTTCTTTTATAGAGGAAATATATACATACACATAGGGCTACTGTGCACCAGTAGCTCCCACTGGCTTCAACTGGAGCTGTGGGGGTGGGAATCAAGCACTTAGAAAGTTAAATTTGGGATGATAAAAACAAATTGGAGGCCTAAATGAAATTTCTTTACACATATAAACCGAAACATTGGAGTCCTAAGCTTTTCCTTTTGTTAATGCAAAAGAGCTTTCTTTGCCCATTTAGAGTTCGCTTAAGTTTACTTCACAAGAGCTCTCTCATAAAACATGATTCAAAGAGAAAGCTCCCAACCACCAACAGAAGCACAAATACAAATTAGCAACCATTTTTCCCAAACCCATTTTCCCCATGAGTTTACACAATTTCTTGAGGATGGTAACTGTAACAAGCATATTAGAAGCCCCTTTTTGGGCCAGCATCTCCTAACACTTCTGCTGTGTCAAGTAAAAATAAATCGCCTTTTCAAATACTCGTGCATTTCAGTATTCATTAGGGAAGGAAACCGGCAGACATTTGCTCTGCAGATTAACACTGCTCCGAATCTTAGAAATCTATCTGCTACCAAAGGGTGCTTCTTTCTCAGCAGACTGGGGAAGGGAGACAGGGGCTCGTCCTGCCTGCGCACAGTGACACAAGCTTGTGGCGATTTCTCGTACAGACAGAGGAGCACTACGAAGAGCCTGATGGCTGCCAAGCGGAAGACACGGTGGCAAAGAGAGACGCGCAGCATTACAACACGCGGCGGAGCGGCCAAGTGTGCTCCCCTCACTAGTCAGCCACACAAACATGCAGAGTCCCTGCTCTGGAAGGGCGGCGGGCGGGACGTGCAGCCCCCAGCTTCCCCTGCAGTAGGGGGGCAGCCAGACAAACAGCCTCCCTCTGGAATACCAGCCTGACTTTTCCGGAGGGAGAAGAAGGGAAGAGGAAGAAAAAGCAGGAGTCTCTTTCCCCTCCTCCCCCATTACACTGAGCAGAAGCAGTTTAAGCTTCACTCACTCTTCCAGCGTCAGCCGACCGTACCAAGGGCAAAGCCCAACACCGTTTAACACAGAAGTCTCACACTCGCTGCGGCGCGGAAGGGGGAAGTAGTTTAAGCCTTTGTGGGGGTGACTCTTGAGGCCGGAGTAAGGCTCCGGGGAGGGGGTGAGCGATTGTGCAGTGCGCCCTGCGCGGAGAGCTGCAACGCGGCGCCTCAGACACATTGTCCCGTCAATAGCGACAACAGAAGCCCCAAGGCGCTTCCCCGATACCCCCACACGGGAGGGCTCCCACCAGCCGCGGATCTCCTTGCCTTGGGGGCGCTCGGGGACGGTGACCCCGCAGGAGTAGCCGTGACCGCCTGCCACGATGAGCGCACTGCAGGAAGAGAGGAGACTCACACACTGGCCGGCCCTGACTGCCCCTCACGCCCGGCCCCGGGCACCCTCCCTCTGCCCCAGAGGCGCGCAGCGGCAGCGGACTTGGGGAGGGGGGTTCCCGTCACTTACGCTCTTGTCCAGCTCGATCTTCACCTTCTTCTGTGAGATGCTCTTCTGGATCCTCTTGCTGAAGCTGGCGTTACCGGCGGCTCGGCTGCACCTCTCACCTTCCTCTCGCAGGCAGCACAGCTGCCCAGCCCCAGGGCCAGCACCACCGGGGGGCCCTGCGGAACCGGCGGCGGCGGCGGCACCTGCGGCAGCGCCGGCACCTAACCCCGGCGCCGGCACCTCCACGGTGGCGGCTGCATTGGCCACAACAGCAGCAACGACGGTGGCGGCGACAGCATCCCCCCCTCTCTGGGTCACCTCTTCGGGGGCGAACCCGTTCATTGCCCCAGCAGTGTCCCGATCCCAGCAGAGCAAGCCACCGACCCGCCCGGGCTCCTCACCCGCCTGCGCCGCCCCTTTGTCCGGCAGAGGAGCAGGATCCGTCCCTGCCGCCCGGACTGAATCAAACTTCCCCGCTGTCTGTGCGCTTGGCTGCAAGGGAGGGATTTAAATCTGCCCCATCAGCAGCCGCCCCTGAGAGAGGCAGCGTCCCCTGCAGGGGGCACGATCCTCCCCTTGAGGGTCACCTCCGTCCCCCTGGCTCCCGGCAGAGAGACCCCGCAACAGGGGGCACAACCCCTCCCCCAAGGGCAAACAAGGGCTCCTTCAAGGGGCACAGCGAGATCTCCGCTCGGCCCCCCTCCACTTGAGTCGGGGCTCAAGGCTGCTGGGGGACTCCCTGCGGCGGCCAAGCGCCTCACTCTGTAAAAGCCACGTCCATCCCCCGGGTCACCCCGCTTCCTCCTTCCCCCACTGTCATGTGGGGACTTTTCAGCTGTTTCCTATGTAACAACAGCAGCACCCAGCCTGCGGCTCCGCTCCGCAATGCGCATGCGGGCTCCCGCCTCAGGGGGCTCATGGGAGCTGTAGTTTCTATCATTGCAGCGTCGGCAAGGGCGGGGAGGGCTGAAAAACTACAGCTCCCCAAATGCACCGCGCGAGTAGGGCTTGCGGTGGGCCTGGAGGGCCGCTGTAGACGTTTATGAGGCTGCCCCCCTCCATCTGATGGGGGCGGGGCAAGATTGGTAACTGCGTTCTCCTCCGCTAAACAGGCAAGAGTCCCCTCCTCAGTCCCCGTCAGCCCTGGAGGTGGCGCAGCGCTAGGCCCTGCTCCTGCTCTGCTTCCTCATTCAAAAACTGGCAGAGCAGCAGCCGTTAAGATTTGAAATACGTCTGTGTGGAAGAAGCTGAAGCGGAGCCGCTCGCGCCCTCCCCGCCTATAAAGCCACTTCTCAGCGGCGCTGGCTGAGCCTAACCCCCTGTTCCCTGTCCGGAACTAGGTCCCTAAGCGCCGCTGCTGCCAAAGCGGCTCGGCCCAGCCCGGCAGACCCCATCTCTGCCTCGTGGTTTGCGTTGGCGGGCGGAGGTGCTGGGGTGCGGCGGGTTATTCCGGGTGGTGGTGGGGCGAGTGAGGCCTTGCGTGAGGCGGGGAAATGACCCCCTGCGCCCCACGGCGGCTGCCGCTTGGTACCATCAAGCAACAGGCAGCTCTGTCCTTTGGGAGCGTCCCTTCCCCTCCCCGCGCCGAAGGCGTTTCCCTGGCCAGCCACGGCCATGTTTGCACGCGGACGCCTCAGGGCTGCAGAGCTGCCTGCTGTGTGCGCGGTGACTAGCTCCCCTGCTCCACCAATGTGTGAAAAGGGGCTCGCTCGAGTGAGGCAGCCCTTGCTCCTGCAGCGCCCCTGCTCGTAGTTACCCCCAGAAAAGGCAGGAGAGTTTTTGTCTCCCAAACGATACCGCACTCGCGTGCCAGGTCAGCGGCGCACAAAGCAACTGCAAGCCCGAGAGCGCGATTTCCATTTCTCAGCGCGTTTTGCTCTAGTGCTGTCGTCGCGCACAGATCTCACCGAGGGGTCGCGGCAGGAAGGTTTTTAGAACTTCTTTCTACAAAACCCTTTCCCCCGACCTATCTCTCCTTTTTGTTTTGTTTTGCCCCAGTTCTCTGGGGATAAAGGCTGGAGTATATGTCTGGTTTGGATGGTGGCGGTAGAACTCAGGAAGTTGCAGTGTCACTTCTTCAAATGAGAGCAAGTTGACAGCTCTAAACTTAGCCTATGATTGTGCCTGTGTTGACAGAGAATGATTGGTCCTTGCTCTTGTTGATAGCTTTAAACTATATGTAATTTTAGTTAATTTGGAAAGCAACTAGATAACACTATTTAAGATGAGGAATAAGGGTCAATGTAGTTTTTATAATTAAAAGGGACTTTAATTAAAGAAGACTTTAACAACAACAAACTTAGTCCATTTCTTGGCCTGACATTTTCCTAGATCTCCCTTGCTGCTAGTAGGAACATTTCTATTGCAGTAACAGTTTTTTTTATCAGTACATAGCTTCTCTTTCTAGAACTTACAATTAAATTAAATTTTTCTGCTCAGTGTATTGTCAAGCAGGATGGAGAGGTCAAAATTCAAGACTGACTTCAAACGGAGGAACAATTAAAATAGAGGTAATGAGCAGTAAGGGTAAAAGCATTTGTTCAAAACAAATCTAATGTCAAAACTGTACAAAAGTACATAAAAGGTTAATTAACATATAAGCATTTAATAGTTCAGTTTTCTCTGGCTGAGGGATAGAGTGAAGGGCCGGACTTTGACCTACTGTTTTTCTTTATGTGTTTGCACAGCCCATGGTAATGAGTTTTCCCCTCAAATAAATGGGGATTTATATTGACCATAGTCAAAGAAGTGTGAGTTTAGTCATTGAAACATTAATTCAGTTGTATTAATTACAGAGTATTCAATAGTTACCAAATCAAAACAAGTAGAGTGATTGAGAGGTCAGAGAGTGATTTGAGGAGACAGGTCCTGTGTAAGCTACAATTCTGAGTCAGGGAACCTGATTATAACTATTCCAATCTGTCGTGCAGATGGGATTTTAATCTGATTATATAACCTGGTATTACAGAACATGGTTAAGGTCCCACCTAGACTGGATTTGAAACTGTTGTAATAATCACATAACTGAAATTCAGTTGGGCCTGTAGACATGTCAATTACATGGAAGGAATGTGTCAAAGACTGAAGGAGAGTTAATAGAAAACAGTTAGGAAGCTATGGTTTAGTCAGTCTAGTGGGCTGATATAAGGCTGGGAGTCAAAAGACTTGGGCTTTATTCTATATTCTGCCACTCTGTGGACTTGGACAAGTCGCTTAACTTTTCTGTGCCTCAGTTATCTCATCTTTAATATGGGGATAATAATAAAGGTTACATTTGTAAAGAAGTTTGAGCACAGAAAGCCCCTCATTAAGGAAAAAAAAGGAATGTATAGGATAGCAAGCATATAAGGATAATAAGGATACGGGTGGGTTCCAGGAATCCTCCCTTAGCAAATTTTGGGATACTAATTGCAATTTCCTGCATTTTAGACTGTGTTCCACAATAAGTGGCCAGTATGCCATGGTGCTGAACTCATTTGCTTCATGAGCATGGAGAGGTTCAGTCACGTTCAACAGTGGTTGAGGGTGGGGGTAATACTCTCTGACACCTGTTCTCAGACATGGTGGAAAAATCAAATCTAGCATAGTCATTATTACTCTGCATGGTTTTGCCTATGTTCATTGCCAAACCATATCTGAAACTGATTTAGCTGTAACAGTGTTTAAAATTATTTCAACTTGGAGTCCCAATCCAGCAGTAAGCTCCATATGGCTGGACTCATGAGCCTGCGTGGAACTCACTTACCCTTGACCGATGACCCTCAACCGAATGCTGTCATACAGAAGCCACCTGAGCAAGATAGCTGCAAAGGTCAAGACATGCAACAACCTTCTCAGCAAACTGGTTCTTTATGGGGAGCGGGTGCTCCAACACTAAGGACCTCAGCCCTTGCCATCTGGTATTTAGTAGTAGAGTACTGTGCACCAGTATGGAGTCAGTTGACACACACCAAGCTTGTTGATGTGCAACTCAACTCAACAATGCGCATTATCACAGGAATTCTCTGACCCACTCATCTTCCATGACTTCCAGTTCTGAGGCACATTGCTCCCCCTTACATCAGGAGAGATTGCAGCTGGCGAGCTGCTTGAGAATGTATGTTCAATGACCCTTTTAACCCACCAGCTACACGTCTTTCATTGCAACACCATGGTGGTTGAGGCTGCCATGAAAGGATGTGACAGCAGAGTCCCTGTGGTGGGAAGACTGGTACTTAACACCAACCACCAATCAGTTCCTCATCATAGACCCTACTGCTCACCTTCCAGCTTCGACCTGCCATATCATCAATGGGTCCTTCTTAACTGATTCCAAACTGGGCAAAGACTTTGTACAGGCAACCGGCACCATTGGGGTCTTTGAGACAATCCACGCTGTAGCTGTGATGCAGTTCAGACGATACACATTGTTGAGGAATGCCCATTAACCAAATTCAACGACGGTTTCCGAGAGCTCCACTTGGCCACTAAGAACGCTATTGCTTGGCTCTGTGAATACTCAAATGCTAAATAAATAAATCAGTGAAGCTCGTTGCAGGATTAGGGCTTTGGTTTTCAAACATTTCAAAGTTTAGCGTAGACAGTGTCAAGAGGGATTCCATTAGATAAAAGTTGGTCCAAGTTTAAAATTTTATAAAATTATAATCTTTTGCAATACTTGAGACCAATAGTAATATTTCCATGTAATTTTAAAAAACCCCAGGGAATTTTTTTTTAAATAAACATCCTTAGCAAATTGTACATATCAAACACTGCAGCAATCTGCTAATGCATAGAAATTGAATAGAAACAAGACTGAACTGGATGAGCCTGATTGGATAGTTCACTGCTCACAGGTACACTGCGGCACCTGCACCACACCCCTCTGAGTTCAATGTTGTTCTGCAGGGTAGCAGGGGCAAGGTGAGTTGCAGGGCTGAATCTTAAGATGATACTGCTATCACAGGCAAGGAAATTTGTTTTTGTAAAAATATATTATTTTTAACCTGACAGGATACCCTTTTAAACAACTGGAGATTAACGTCTTCCCTTTTTAGGTCCTGGAAAGTTTATTCTTTGGAAGCCCACTCATACATTATGCTGCACCTAAAGGTGCCACAGAATGTTACTGGAGGGTGAAACCAGCCTATTGGAGAGTGGTTAGGGTAGGAAGGGAAATCAGAGACGTTTATTTTTGGATACATTATGTATTGCATTTGTTTTATTTTCTAGTATTGAGATTATAAAATTGATTTTTTTTTAAACTGACTCCAAATACTTAAAAAAAAAAAAAAAAAAAAATATGCAGGGTCCTATGGTGACCTGTGGTAAGTGACATGACAGCATTGAGTGGAGTGTCAGCTGTAGTTTAGTCTTAATGGGCTCTGAAACAAAAAAGTAAGTTTACAGACTGAATTCCCTTTTGATGTAGGGCATTCAGTACCTAACACTTAACTTTTGCTGAAGTAGTTTTTAAAATATTAAGTGCCATCCCTTCTGCGCCATCACATTCCCTTCCTCCTTCCCATCCCTCCCCTCCTCAGTGGGCTCTCCTTCCTCTAACTTTTGAACCCCTGATCTTTCTCCCAAGTGAAACCTGTCTAAGCATAGGGCCCAGTCCCCAAGGTGAAATAACCCTTAGCACTTGTCTGCACACAGTTTTTGTGCCACTTTCACTATATAGGTTTGAAACCAGTATAGTTAAAGCTGTACAGCCTTCCAGTGTGAAAAATTTAGCATATACAGGTGCAGATACCAGTATATCTTATTCCTGTATAATTTAGCTATTATTGTTAAAATAATCCACATCCTTATCTAAAATAGTTAAATTGTTACAATAAAAATGTGTGTAAACCAGGGCTTTGTGAGTGATCCAGTTGATCTGATGTGTTCCTTTTTGTTAGTCCTCTGCCTTATATTTTGTAGGTTAACAGTGTTTATGTAAGATATGGTTTTATTAAAAGATTGAAAGCTGTAAACAAGGTCCAAAAATAAACATTGTATTTTAAGAATAATCTAGGTGTTACAGGATTAAAACTGATAAGCCTGAGTACTGTAAAACCTTGGAAGAGTTGTGTACATACCCATTACTATTTGTAGCAATTCAGTCTTTGAATGTGCCATTATATTTTGTCAAAACAGGCTCCAAGGTCCTTCTAGTAAGTGGCTTCATTTTTATGTGCAGAGAAGAGTAAAATAGTTATCAGTTGGTGTAAAAAAAAAAAAAAAAAAAATGAGGAAAAGTCACATGCAAGCAAAATATTGTTGTTTGGAAACTAATTGAATGCAAAAGTGTCGCAATTAAATTTTGTATTAATAAAGGATGACAAATTACTTTGCTTTTTGAAGCAGATATAGAAGCTAAGGGGTGTATTTTCAAACATAACGCCACACAAATATGTGGGCAAACCTCCAAATTTGCATAGGGTGTCCAGGCTAAATTTGATATATTCTCACCCTCAGAGCCTCCAAAGTGAAAGATTACTTGATGCACATCCATTGATATTACAGTGCAGGATTTTGAGGTTACTATTTCAATGGTCATTTGCCTATCTGTTGTTTTCCTTGACATTTTGTTACATACTGTTATGTTCATCCTAAGGCCATGTAGAGTCACAGAAGAATACCAGAGAAGACTATTCTCTCCATTTCTTTCAATTACAGGGAAACACTCTCTGGAGCATATGGTGAAAATACTACTCTAAGTTTTGTTATAGTAACACAATATAATTTGGCTGTTAATATTCAATATAAGGTACAACAAAGTCTCAGTCCAGCACTCTTCTTTTTTTCATTCCCGCTCCCTTTTTTCAAAAAAGTTCCTATCACAGCTATTTTGCTAGTAATGGAAACCCTACCATATCTTCCCAGCAAATATTTGCAGGTCTTGACTTGGATGCATTTTCAAACACTGCAAAAACCAGCTGTGCTTCACAACATTTCGTTTAGCTGCCAATAATCTACAATGTGGATTTTGTTCTTTTGAAACCAAGATAAATAAATTCACAATTGACACACTGTCCTCAGCTTACCCACTCTGGTTAGGTGTTTCCTCACACTAATGCATGACATCCCACCTTTGCAATTTTATCCTAGAGGTCACACACAAAAAAGTGATGATCCTATGTACCTTTGACATCTTGAAATGTAGATTTTCCTTGCCCAAAATAAAGTGGGAAACTTTTGTATCCTTCAATGTAAGTATTACAAGATAAATTATAACTGCATTGCAGAAATTGAGATGATTGCATCTCTATATCTGATCGTACTCACACTGAAGTTAATGGTAATATCCATGGACTTCAACAGGCAGTCCATTCCCCTTCTCTGCCTAGGCATAGTAGAATTTATTAAGTATAGAGTATTACATTTAGGGATTAATTTACTTAAAGATAATTTAGGTTCTGTTTATGAAAAGCTTAACAAAACACAATATTTGTTGAAATAGTTTCATGAAATTAAGATAAAGTGATTAAAATTGTTTGTTTTGTTTAGATTTAAATATTTCCCGTTAGTGTTTTGCTGCAGTGGGAGTTCTGGCTGAATAAGAGGTGCCAGATTGGACCCTAATCCAAAGAGAAATGTAGTTTTTATAAAATTATTTCAGCTTTAATATTCTAATCTATAAGTAACTGATAAAGAAATTTGTCTTTTTAAAGTATGGTTTCTATTGTGATAATAACCTTTAAATGAAAGGATGGGGGGGAGGGGGGGAGGAAGATGATGGAAGGCTTTGCACATTTACTACAAAGTCCAGAGTCCAATAATATTTAAGGAGCATTGATAGGGGACCCTGTCTTCATATGTTTGTACAATGTCTACCTTTATTTTTTTATGCTCTTTGATCTAAAGTGTCATCTCTTTATTAGATACACAGAGTTGCCAATTCTCATGAGCCATATCTTAAAGCCCCACCTTGCATAGACAGGTGATTATGTGAGAGTCTCCGTTTTCTCTCTCTCTTTTTTTAAAGTAAGTTTCTAGCCGTCATGATTGCAAAGGAAAGCAGGGCCAAAGATTATGCCAATGGCTCAAAAACCAGAAAGCAAACAAAAAGAAATCCAACTGTTTATTATTATTTTTAAATGTCATGATTTTTAAGTCAATCTCATGATTTTTGTATGCTTGGGTTAGTAATACTGTTATTATAGACAACATGTTTGGGGCCTGGTCCTGCAAATCAGATCAGTGGGGCTCTGCAGAGGCACAAAGAATCTGGTTGTAGGATCTGGCCTTAGAAGGCATTCAAATACATTTAAGGATATATATTTTGTATTAGTTATATATTTATTAGCATAACTAAAACAATAAAATGCAGCATTATATTCTTTTCTGTATATTTACTGTATGTGATGGACTTGTATCTTTACTTAATGTAGTCTTTATTACTACTATTTGGTAACGGCTAATAGGGTAGTCATGGTCCTGTGCCATCAATAGTTAATATTTCCAAAGCTCTTTGAACATACAGTGTTGAGGTGCTAATTATCATCAATATAAAATTCATAGCCAGGAAAATCTAGTCTAATCTAGTCTAAACCTATGAAACAGAAAACACCTGATCCAACAATTAAAAAAACCAACTATTCATCAAGACAGTTTCTCTCTTAAAGGTTTAAGTCCATGTTTGAAGGCTCACAGGTTGTACAATCTAGTTCTTTGACTACGGGGTGAAGATCCCTGTCTCTTCAGAGGCCCCCCTTTCAGCCCCCTTCTTCCGGGTACCCAAGAACTGCATTTTAGAGCTCCTTGTTTTTCTGCCATTTACATGATTGGACCCCTTTACCCCTATTTCATAACCCCTCTTTATACGTAGAGGTGAGCAAAGAGTTTACTCCCTGCTTGCTGTGTTCAGCTAGGGCTTCTGTCCAATGTAACATACATGGTCAGGTTCTCTTTGTGCAAGCCTGGCCCCTATGAGGTGAGGATTAACCCTGAAGGTGTTTATTGCCACACTTGGTTAAGATTTTCCATCAGAGTCTTGGGGGTAAGCTATGGATTGCTACCGAAGCTTCATAGTAACCCCTAAGGTGTTGTGATGAAGGTGTGCTCCCCCAGTTGTCCTGGCCACACCCTCTTCTCAGCTAGCACTGCCACATTTCAGGCTGAATTGGCCCGTTGGAGCCTTCCCAGCAGACGAGGTTCTAGGTACATTTCAGCTCCACAAACTCACCCTGATGGTCTTCTGCCTGGGGATCTCCAGCACCTGGCTTTATCTGGGCTACATCTGGCCCACAGTGTCCACAATATCAAGGGATGGTATTTTCAGAAGACCCTAAATCACTTAGGACTGCACAATGCCTATTGAAAGTCAGAGGGATTTGTGCTCCTAAGCCACTTTGCTCTTTTGAATATCTAATCCAAACTATTTGTTGGGCTAGCTGTCAACCATTTGTTTTCACATGGAAGGGAGATGTTATATGTGGTGTATAGTTTAAAAAAATGAATGTATGATACAAATAAAATAGCATCTCTACAGAGTGCTATGGACACAGAAGTTTTGATCCTTTAAAACTACCAATTCAGTTACTTTACTGTAGTACATAGCACAGCAAAACAATATTAAAATTGTAAAAAAGTGACCACTGATTTGATTTTTCCTCCTTCCATGTAGAAGGTCAAGATGTCATCGGGCATTATAAGCTCTGTTCCAAGCTCCTTGAGATGGCAGGAAGCGATAATATGGTACAGGCACTACAGTCAGCCAGCGGGGGAGTGAGAATTGCACGTCGTTCTCCAATGCCCTCCTCTGACTGACTGAAAGAGTGGCAAGGGTAGGGTCCAGAGGGAGAAGTGTCCATCTCTTTCTTCATTAGGGGACAGTCACTGTAATGTACTAGAACAGTGAGAGAAATCAGGACAAAAAACCCCCATACTAAATACATAAACCAACATTACTGTAATGTTAGCTCATCAACTATTCCTATACTGTATTACAGATAGGACACGGGCAACAGCTACACAAGAGTATGAAAACAATTACTAGACCCCTGTTAATCTATGGATTGAGCCTACCAGCCAGGGTGAAAGATACCTGTGCTGCCATGTACCAAGCCATTCCTCAATCGGCCCCCTTTATGCTTCTCTATTGAGAGTGTCTATACACCATTTTTCATGTAGAATGGAGTCCTACCTCATTCAACATACACTTCAGGAGATGTACACATTCACTATGTGCATAAATACACCTTTGGACATTTACCCCTGCAGGAAAATTTTAATCAGTGAAGCTGAAAGCACTGTGTCCAGAACAGGATGATGATAAAAACATTTAGGCAAGCTTAACCATAGCTAGGGATCAACCTAGGGTAAAGAACAAACAACTGTAGCCTGGAATAAAATTGGGGAATGTCCATATCAGCCTTTACAAACATATTGTTAAAAAAAAAGAAAGGGCTAATGAAGACAAGCTTCAGATAGAATGGATACACTAGATATGTCTTTACTGCAGAGTTAGCCTGAGCTCTTTCCATGATGATGCCCTTAACCCCCGCCTCCACTCCCATCCACACATAGAATTCTCTCACCCAAGTTTAGCGGTACTTTCAAGCCATGCTAGCTGGCTCAGCTGAGCAAAGGGGTTAGAGTCAAGGTTTCATGGTCACTTGGGTTGATAACCCACCCACTTTTCAGTGATGACACAGGCTAAATCACTCAAGTGCTAATAGTCTTCTAGTGCCTTTCCACAATTCCTCCCTTGTGCCTAGAAGGACAAAAAAGTTCTCCTACAATTAAATGGGGAAGAATCATAGAGCAGCACGTGGAAGTACAGCACCAGTGAGGCCAGAGTAATTCAGGTATGGCATTGCAATGTTACAGCTCACCCCAGGCTAGGCTAACCTGGGTGCTGATCACCCAGGCTAATCCTGCAGTTAAGACATAAAAAATATAGGGAACGCTATATAGGGTGAGTGGTTACAGACCCTTGGCTTTGCTATACTCATGGTGAGAGTGTATTCTGCTGTAACTACACTTTCTTATGTTATTGCTTACTTATTAAAGGTCAGTTAATCTAATTAAAATTATTAAATCAAGCATATGCTTTCTTATCTTTCATCAGTGTCTCATATACAGATGACATTTTAAATAACATTCATACATGTTATTTTAGGGTTGGTCTACATTAGAGTTAGGTCAATGTAAAGCAGCGTACATGGACCTAATTATCAGTGTACACACTACAGCTATGTTCCAGCTGATATAAGGGCTTGTCTACACTACCGCGCGGGGTCGATTTAAGATACGCACCTTCAGCTACGTGGATAGCGTACCTGAAGTTGACGTACTTAGATCTACTTACTGCGGTGTCTTCAGTGCGGTAAGTCGACAGCTGACGCTTTCCCGTCGACTCCACTTGCACTCCTCGTTCTGGTGGAGTACCCAAGTCGATGCGAGAGCATTCAGCAGTTGATTTATCGCGTCTATACTAGACGCAATAAATCGACCCCCGCTGGATCGATCGCTGCCCGCCAATCCAGCGGGTAGCGTAGATAAGCCCTAAGTGCCCTACTACACTGACATAACTCCACCTCCACAAGAGGCATAGGGCTGTGTTGGTGTAGTTAGGGCGACCTAGTGTCTGGTAGACACTGCATTACTTACATCCCCTGTTGACTGTCATTCTTGTCAATTTCACAACTCCATGCTCGAGCCGTGAAATTGACAAGAAAGCCGGGGTGGTGGTGGGCTCCAGCTAGAGCAGAGGTGGGCAAACTATGGCCCGCGGGCTCTCAGTCCCCCACACTGCCCCCATCAGTCAGTGGAAGCTCTCCTAGTGAGGATGCACACCACCGATTGGAGGGTAATGGGGTGGCTGTAAAGGAGCAATTACTGCGGTGGCTGTAAATCAAATTACCATAGGTTGACTTAAGTTTGTAGTGTAAATATGCCCTTAGACATTGATTAAGTGGGCTTAGGAGTTCTCTTATGATTCAGTCTAGTTCTTCACAAATCCATAGACTGACATAGCCAGGCGCTCACTTTCATAGATTCCAAGGCGCAAAAGGGACCACTGTGATCATCTAGCTTCATCATCCTGTATAACAGAAGCCATAGAATCATAGAAGTGTAGGACTGTAAGGGACCTCAGTAGGTTATCTAGTGCAGTCCCCTGTACTTAAGGCAGGACTAAGTAATAACTAGACCATAGAACTCTCCCAAAATAACTCCTAGTGAATGTCTTTTAGAAAAACATCCACTCTTGATTTAAAAATTGTCAGCGATATAGAATCCACCATGATCCTTGGCACACCATTCCAATGACTAATTGCTCTCCCCCTTAAAAAAATATGCCTTATTTCCAGTCTGAATTTGTCTAGCTTCAACTTCCAGCCATTGGATCATGTTATATCTTTCTTGGCTAGATTGAAGAACCCATTATTAAATATTTGTTCTTCCTATAGATGCTTATAGACTGTAATCCTTCACCTTCTCTTTGTTAAGCTAAATAGATTGAGTTATTTGAGCTTATCACTATAAGGCATGTGTACTAATCCTTTAACCATGTCATGGCTCTTCTTTGAATCATCTCCAATTTATCAGCTTCTTTGCCTCTTATTCGCTTGCCCTGATGATCATTAGTAAGGAGACACCAGATGATGTACCTGCATGGACATCCGTAAACACATCTACTATATGCAATTAGAGCTAGGAAAAAAATTTCAGACAACAGTTTATTCACCAAAGAAATACAGTTTTAGGTCAACCGAAACTATTTGCAAGTTTGGATCCAACAAGAAATAGTTGCAAATGAAAAAAAGAAAAAAGATAAAGTCTAAGTGTTTTATTTTGACATTTTCTAAACAAAACGTTTTCTTTTCAAAATTATTGTTTGCTTAGAAATGTAGATAGATTTTAAGAAACAAAAGAAGGGTAATACACCCCCAAGCCCTCCTCCCCCAAAATTAATTTAGGCAATGTCTACACTACACACCTTGCAGCGGCACAGCTGTACAACTGCAGCTGTGCTGCAGGGTCTCTTGTATAGCTGCAGGAGAGCTATTCCTCCGGCGTAATTAAACCACCCCCAATAAGCAGCAGTAGCTATGTCAGCAGGAGCCACTCTCCAGCCGACATATCGCTGTCCACACCCCTGACCGACAAAAGTTTTGCTGACAAAAGTGCTAGTGTAGACAAAGCTTTAGAGACAAACTACATGTTTCAGAAGAGTGTTTGAGTATAAGCATTCTTGTGTAACAGTGTTCTAAATAGCCTGAAGTTTAGATATGAGCAACTTTGGAATGCCATAGAGAAAGGAATCCGATTAATAAGGTGTGAAGTGGCAAATATGGCTTAATGATTCAACAGTTTGTTGACAGTAGATGTTGGCTATTCTGACAAGGAGATAGGTATGCCTATAGAGTATGTGATGCAAGGTGCAAAGAAGAGCTTGGGCTAAAAAATGGGGTCAGTTTGAAAGTGAGATGGGTAAGCTGATAGAATTTCACTTACTAAAATGCAGGATTTCCTTGATGAAGTTTGATTGGAGAAAGTTAAGATTAGTTTTGAAGTTTTGAAGAAAGGCAGTATCATGGACCCGCATATGCGCCATTTGACCTTGTGGTTAGAGCCAGAGCCCAGCCTAGTGGTTAGAGCCAAGAACAGGAACCAGGAGACTAGCTGAGGGTCACAGCCAGAGCCAGGAACCACGCAAGGGAGCAGAGCTACAGCAGACTGAAGTGGGACAGGAACCAGGCAGGAGCAGATCTGGAGCAAGGCTGGGAACAAGACAAGAGTACAGCTAGAAAGAGGAAGGCGCAGGAGAGATTACAGCTGCAGTCATAAGCATTGAGCAGCTGGTGACCTACCCCGATGCTGAACTTAAATCCAGACCTATTGACTCCTTGCAGCCTACTAGGCAGGCCAACCTATAAGGCAATGAGCTGGGCTCATTAACTGGCCTGTGGGCTGAACCAGCTAGCACCAGGCTCAGCTGTGGGCACTTAAGCCCATAGTTTCCAACAGGCAAACAGAGAAATTCACAAAACTTTTGTCCTTCTGTTGGGCACCAGCATGATGTGCTGTCTATTTTCTCATCAATGCAAGTGTGGAATTTTCTGATGACTTCAGGTCTGCAGCTTCCCTGAGAGACATTTTCTTTTAAATGTTCTTCTTCATGAAAAAAAACCAAAACACAGATATGTATCTAATAAGCCTGAATAGCTTATAGGTTAATGAGACCTGTTTGATCATCATATTTTGAAAAAGATCTACTTGCTGTTGCTGTCTAAGATCTGGCAAAGGAACTATGTATGTACGTATGTATTTACAGTGCATTCATCACTGTGGCATTTGAGCACCTCACAGTGATTACACAAAGTAAACAAATAGATCCTTGGTTCTCTTCCCTCTTCCACTACTATCTATTCGCAGTTTTAGGGAGAAATGGGAGTCAGGTTCACATTCTCTAAAAGTCTTATCTGTTCTCCAACAAGTTAAATTCCTCTTTAAAACAACCTTCCTCATTATTATAAAATACTTACATAGTTCTATAAATGTACACAGTGCATAATACATGCAAGACACACATCCTTATCCAGAAGTCTTTCTGGGAAACTATTATTTCATATTATTAATTGATAGAAAATTAAGTAAAATCCATGGATTTTAGAGATTGAGTATAGATTCTAAATATTTCTGATATTTTGTTTTAGTATTATCCAATATAATGCATTGTGTTAATACACACATGTATTTTATATATATTTTAAATGCACAAACAAAAGGGTTATTTGCCAACAGTCAGAGAACAAAACTGTTTCCGCAGAGCCACCCTGAGCCATATCTCTGTGCTCCAGAAATGTCCTTGCATGACTCCTACACCACCCGTTATGAGGGTATAGAATCATAGAATCAGAAGGTTAAAAGGGACCTCAAGGGTCATCTAATTTAACCCTTGTATGGGCAACGAAGGCCAATTCCAGCAATTCTTTGCAACTGATGACAACCTCTGCCAGATCTAAATGGTTTAAGGACTTTTACACCACTAAGGAATAGGTCAGTATTGAGCCCAACATCTCCAAGAGTATTACATGCTTTAACAGGGAACAGCTCACCAAACCAGCTCAGCTCTTTTGGTTGGAGTGAAAGTAGATGGTCCTCTCCCTTTTTGTGGTTACTAGCAGTTAACATTGTCAATTCTCACAATATTCCTTTTCTTAACGTCTCAGCTCTTGGAGTCATGTGATTATTCAAGAATCTCAGTTTTCATTAAAAAAAAAAAGGCAGTTTCTAGCCCTCCCCGTTGTAAAGAAAGGCTTGAAAACATGAACCCTTTAAGGCTTTAAATCAGAAGGCAAACCTTCCCCTCACCCCTTTTTAACATTTCATCATTTGTAAGACAATCATGATTTGGGGTGGCGGTGACGTATGATTTTTTGAACACTTGGGTTTGGCAAAACTGCGCACCGATACTAGTCTGTCCAGGTGCTCAAGCTACACAAGGGCTGGGATTGTGACTACAGTCTCCTTGCCTCCCTCTCAGTATTAGAATAATAATAAAGAGCCCTATTAGAATAAATGAGAATCAGGCCCAACAGAGAAAAATTAGAAGAAAAATTGTAAACATAGTGTAAATAGCAAAACTACTATTTTCTTGTTGAATGGAATTTGAAAAAAGTTCAGTTAAATATAGATAGAACAATCATTGTGACTAAGAACAGCTGGTGTTCCTAATATTATCCGTGTTAGCACGAATATAGATTTGTTGTATTCATTTCCTATCATATGACCACTTCAGTTTCACTCGGCTCTGCAGCTGTTCTTAAGAGTGTCTACTGTAGGTTGTCTTTATTTCAGATATTTGGTACACAGCAAAGTCAAAACATCTCACTGAACTTTAGAACTAGTGTGACAACTATACCTCTGTTTTAAGATAGAGCAACAGTAAGAGCTGCTTAACTGGTTATGCAGGCTTTGCATAACATGTGCAGTAAGCATGTGATTTTGTGAGGGAGAACATTGTTTGTTCAGAATAATACATTAAAGATAGAGAGATATTCCTGTTTTATAGAGTGGGTCAAAAATGGAATAGTTTTCACAACTTTTTTTTTACCTCTTTCCTTCAAAAGTTTGACTTTTTTTTTTCAAAATTAGGAGTTTTTAAAATTTGAGCAGCTGTACTATATTACCTAATTTGATCAAACTCAAATACAGAGAAATTACAGTAAATTATTCAGTTATTTTATTTCATTGGGTCAACTGTTAAGATAGCTCTGGTTTTTAAAAATGATGACGTCTCAAACATAATTAATACTACAGATGCTGGTATGGAATAGGTCAAAATTATACATGGTTTCTTCCTTTCTGTTGTAGAATTTTTAAGTCATAGTCTAATAAAGGGGTATCATGGGGTGCACAGCTGGCCCCTCTTCTTCAGGGTCCGGTTGCCCTCCCAAATAAGTCCAGGGAGATTTCAGCTCTGTGCAACACCTGTGTCCGTTATTCTTTAAATGTTTTCCCACCACCAGTATCCAACTATATACAATCCTTACAGGTTTCTCGCCTACCGCAGGCTAGGTCAGTAACCAGCTAGAGGGCTTCTACCTCCCTCCCTCCCTCCCTGACTGACCCCTCTCTCTCTCTCTCTCTCTCTCTCTCTGGCTGCCTCCTTCCTTCTGCCTCCTTTCCAGCCTTTGTAGCTCCTGCCTATCAGGTTGGCAGGTGTTGCCAATCGCCAGGCAGACATAAGGCTTTTCAACCAGCCCCAATCTATCTACCTTGATTGGGGCTGGCATGGTAGGGGTTGATTAGGTGTGTTTACAGCAGCACCCTGCCACAGCGCAAGTAGAGTAGGGGCGTTAGGGAACGAGAGCTGAGGAAGCGCTACATTGATGACATCTTCATCATCTGGAAAAGAAGCCCTTGGGAGACAGGCCAGTCCTCGCTTGCAGACAGCCCCCTAACCTGAAGCAAATACTCACCAGCAACCACACACCATACAACAAAAACACTAACCCAGGAACCTACCCTTGCAACAAAGCCCGTTGCCAACTCTGTCCACATATCTATTCAAGGGACACCATCATAGGACCTAATCACATCAGCCACACCATCAGAGGCTCGTTCACCTGCAAATCTACCAATGTGATATATGCCCTCATGTTCCAACAATGCCCCTCTGCCATGTACATTGGCCAAACCGAACAGTCTCTACGCAAAAGAATAATGGACACAAATCAGCTGTCAAGAATTATAACATTCAAAAACAGAGAACACTTCAACCTTCCTGGTCACTCAATTACAGACCTAAAAGTCGCAATTCTTCAACAAAACTTCAAAAACAGACTTCAACGAGAAACTGCAGAACTGGAATTAATTTGCAAACTGGACACCATTAAATTAGGCTTGAATAAAGACTGGGAGTGGATAGGTCATTACACAAAGTAAAAACTATTTCCCCAGGCTAATTTTTCCCCTACTGTTACTCACACCTTCTTGTCAACTGTTTGAAATGGGCCATCCTGATTATCACTACAAAAGGTTTTTTTATTCCTGCTGATAATAGCCCACTTTAATTGATTAGTCTCCTTAGAGTTGGTATGGCAACACCCATTTTATCATGTTCTCTGTGTATATATATCTTCCTACTGTATTTTCCACTGCATGCATCCAATGAAGTGGGTTTTAGCCCACGAAAGCTTATGCCCAAATACATTTGTTAGTCTCTAAGGTTCCACAAGTACTCCTCGTACTTTTTACAAAAATTGTTGTTAGCGTTAAGTTTGCTCAAGTGCATTTCCTTTCAATGCAATCAACAAAAATCAAGTTAAGGCAACATTTTTCAACTGTAACATATAACCAACCACCAGCTCCAGCATTTCTGCCAGCCCAAGCAAAAAAAAAAAAAGCCGCGATCGCGACCAGTGGCGGCAATTGAAAAAAAATTCCTAGAGGAAGTGAGGGACCTGCCGCCCCCGAATTGCCGCAGGTGCCGCCCCTCTCCCTTGGCCGCCCCAAGCACCTGCTTGTTAAGCTGGTGCCTGGAGCCGGCCCTGCCAACCACTGAACCGCAATACACATTGAATTAATCACAATCACTCTGAAATGCATAACCTTAACTCCAACTACAGCTACATTAAGATATATTCCCTACAGGGCCGGCTCCAGGCATCAGGCAACCAAGCACATGCTTGGAGCACCTCGTAAGGGGCGGCCATTTTTGGGGTGGCGGGGGGCGGCGCGGCATTCTGCGGGGGGGGGGGCACTCCGTCGGCGCGGCGCTCGGCTGTGCACCTTTCTTTAGACCAGTTCTCCAGCTCCACAGCTCAGGCTGGCTCCTTTGTTCTATGCCCTCCCCTCTCCTCAATATTCCCTGTATTCCACTGTTTTTTCTTTTCTTCTTAATTTATATTTTACTGAAGATTAATCAAAATTAGCAAAAAAAGAAAACGTTTCACTGGGGGCGTGGATTAGGGACTGGGGGAGGGGCATGGAACTAGGGAACCATACAATTTAAACAATAACTTCATGACCTAAATTGTGCCTCATCCTCCCATGCTGTATAGTAAAAAGTAAGTGTGAAGTCCTGGGGTCTACACACCCTCAACTGATGTAGTCCATGTGTTGCTTGCAAGCTGAGAATGGACTGATAGACACGGATGCTAGAAGTACTGCATAGGAGAAGAGCACTATGGAGCTTCTAAATTCTATAATTTAGCTTTAGGAAAAGCAAGGACTGGATTCCTGGGAGGGAATATGGATCAGAACACAAAACTTCTTTTTTGTGGTTTCCTCTGGAGAGAGGAGTAGCTGCATAGAGGAAAGGGAGGATAGTGACAGTTTAGTGGAATGTTTGGTAAAGTCCAATTTTGTAGGAGTCAAACTCACTCAGAAAATGTTTCCTTTACCCTAGCATGCTGGCAGGGAAAGATTTACACACTAGAGTTTTGAAGCGGAACATTTTCCACACAAGAATGCTCATATTTAAAATGTTTAGCATCAACACTGCCATGGAAAGTTTTCAGGATCAATATTCAGGCATAGAAAATTTTCAGTACTGGTTTCTATGTTATGTTGGAGGATATAGTGGAAGTTAGTGACTACAAATGTTTGGGTTTGTATGCTGTCTGATGCACAAGTATATAATATAGCCATCCACAAACAAATTTAAGTGTGTAAACCTTTCTATTTTGAAGTTAGAAGGGGCTGAAAAAATATTGTTCAGAATTGCAGAGGCAAATTTGTAACCAACTGTAATTTCTAAACTACCTAATGAAATTACTCGACGCTTACGCAAAACAAAATTCTGCTCCATCCCAACAGCAATAATAATAAAAAGATTAAAGTTTCTGTTCTGTTCTTTATTAGAGCAAGGGTAAAAAAAAGCATGTAATGGACCCTGGTTGAAATTGTAACTATGATAGAGCGCAGTGTCTCTTAACCTTTCCAGGTTCGCAACCCCTTATTCAAAGTCAAAATTTTTCATGCCTTGCCTTACATTTAGTATAAATTAAAAGTAAAACAAAAGTATCAGTGCTAACAACGATAAGCCTACATAAAGTATTTGTGTGTGTGTTTCGAGAAGTCAGCAAATAATATCTGACCTTGAAGGGTAAGGGTGGGCAAGGAGTGGGGGAGGGACTTTTTCTTTGCTTTAGATTGTAATAAATTTGTCAACACCTCGTGACCACCTGGATTGCCTTTTGTAACCTCCCTTGGGGTCAACAATCCACCAATTGAGAAACACTCATCTAGCGAGCCACCTCTTATAAGCCAAATTCTGCTTTCAGTTACATCAAAGTAAAACTTGATTTCAGTAGTGTTACTCCACATTTACATTGGTGTAAACTGAGCAGAATGTGCCCCTCCAAAGTCATAATTTGAGTGGCCTGGATGTGAGACCTGCAATGCTTGTGATACCTCTAGTGAACCAGGTAACAGTCTTACAGGAGACGTACCTCTGGTTATATTATTATTGATGTTCCGCGACCAGACAGCTAAAGGCTCCGTCTCTAGCAAGGGCGGTTGAGAAGGAACTGAGGATGGTTAGCTTGCGCGCACTGGCTAACCTCGTGGCACAGCACGAGGAGCGACAGCACATGTGCAGGGCCAATGGAGATTGCTACCAAAGTTCTCTGATCAGCAGCCCAGGGATGCAGACACACCTACAGTGGAGCACCCATAGGGACACTACTCAAAGAAGAAAACATCCTAGGGAAACTGTCACATAGGAATGTCTCACCAGAAAGAAAATGTCTCATCTCATCAGCTAATCAGATTCCCAAAACAAAATAATTGTGCTTTACAAATAATAAATATGTCTAAATAATAACAGCAAAGCAAGGTAAAATAAACTTTAAAAAATGCATAAGGATTAAGAAAACACTCCTAACAAAATAAATGAATAGCTCCTCACATCACTATTAAAGTCAGAACACTGATTTGCTAGTCAGAAGGAAATGGTTTATAATAATAAGCCTACCTTAGGGCACTATAAAATATCCACAATTTAGACTTAAAAACAGTAAACTGAATAAGTGTGCCAACATTATGAATAGGCACAGCCATGGAGGTTAGGTAACACAGAGGATTTTGACTACTGGAGTCTCTTTTAGGACTTATCTGTGCAGGGAAGCTTATTGGAAGAACTACTGAGATTGTAAGTAGGGCAGGGACTATCTTTTTGTCTTGTGTTTGTACAGCACCTTGCATAATGGGGACCGGATCCATGACTAGCTCCTAGGTGCTATGGTAATCCAAATAATAATAAGCCAGTATAACTCTTTGTTGACACTGTTGGGATCTAGGGTCCCTTTTTTCAGTTCAACTTACATTTGTTTGGAAGTAGCTCAAATTAAACTTAAAAAAAAGCAGTCTGAATCCTGAAAAAGTGTCCACGTGGGGAATTTCACCACATAGATCTGCCAGTAAATTTCCCTGTGTAGACAAGCCCTTGGTACAAGGCCAAAGTGAAGTTGAGGGACTAGGCAGCATACTCCTTGATGGATATGTCTTTTGGGTGATTGGAAATGTCTGGGCAGGAATGAATAGGAGGATCTGTGTGTAAAAACTTGTAGAACACCTGCCCATATTATACATGTACCATTTGCCACTGACTGCAGGCCTTGTATAGACTAGGAAAAAACGTCAAGGTAGTTTAACTCAATTGAAAACTGCACTGTAGACACAGTTTAAGATCTTGTCCGTGTTGAGTTATCACCTACGTCTTGCCTATGTCATAACTTAACCTGCTAAAATCCCATGAACCTACGCAACCCTCTTTGCTGTCCACCATCTCCGACAGAAGCATGAAACCTGCCCAGCTCTGAACTATTGCCATGAGCATTGCAAGCACAGGATACATGATCATCCAGTATTTGCAGAGCTGCAAAAAGAACCAAATCAGTAGGGAACATGACAGTTTCACATAGGACAGATTGCAGAGGGACATAAAAAACAATTGAAGGCTGTGGGGGGCATTCACGGAGCAACTGCAGCTGGTGGAATACCACTTCTGGGCCCCAGAAATGAACACGGACTAGTGGGATTGCATTGTAATGCAGATTGGGACTACAAGCAGTGGCTACAGATCTTTTGGACGTGAAAGGCCACATTCCTTGTCTGTGGATCGAGTTCAACCAAGCCAGCACAGGGACACCAGAATGCTGCACTGAAAGTAGATAAACAAGTGGCCATTGCACTGTGGAAACTTGCAAAGCTGGATTGCTACCAGACTGTGGGAAATCATTTTGGAATTGGCAAATCCACAGTAGGAGCCATTGTCATTCAAGCATGTAGGGCTAATAATTGTTTCTTGCTATGCAAGGCAGTGATACTCAGCAATGTGCAGAACATAGTGGATGGATTTCCAGCAATGGGGTTCCCTAACTGTGGTGGAGTAATAGATGGTAATGCATATCTGTATTTTGGCACCAGAGTACTTCAACAGGAAGGGCTACTCTACAGTTATGAAAGAGTTGGTGGATCACTGGGAATGCTTCACCAACATCAATGGTGGCTGGTCAGGAAAGATGCACACATCTTTAAGAACACAGAACTGTTCAGAAAGCTTAAAGCAGGGACTTTCCCAACCCCCACTTACCATTGGTAAAATGATCTAAGGGAACCCAGCCTGCCCTTTGCTACCCTGGTTCATGAAGCCATACCCTGGTCACCTTGACAGCACCAAGGAATGAGTCAACTTCTGGCTTGGCAGGTGCAGAATGACAGCTGAATGTGATTTTGGTAGATTGAAAGTTGTTTACTCACATGACTGGACGCTGTGAGAAAAATATGCCAACTGTTATAACTGCCTCCCACGTTCTGCATAATCTGTGAGGCAAAAGTTACCATGGTGGCAGAAGTAGAGTGGCTGTCTGCTGAGCGTGAGTAGCCAGACACAAGAGCCATTAGAAGAGTTCAATGCAGTTATGCTGCTGAGGGAGGCCTTGAGAAAGCACTTTATCAGTGAGCTACAGTAATGTGCTGTGGTGAACTGTGCTGTACCTGGCCGTGCAGTTTTGGGACCTGTTTGGAATTGTGTGATGCTTGGTGTACATCTGTGAATATACTACTATCAATGCACCTATTGATTTTGTGGTGTTTGCTTTACATTATTATTACACTGCATTTGTCACTGATCCTATGATTTGTGTCACAGTGTACAGTAACAAGTAAGTGAATGCTTTCAGTACTGCTAGGCATTCTTCAGCACATAGTGGGAATTAATAAAGATGAATTATCTCCCCTAAATTATAGTTTTATTTAACAAGACTAGTGGGGAAAAAATCAGTTAAATTTAAGAGCAAATACGTTAAGTTCTGTTCCATGAATTTATTACGTTTTTAACAAGGGGGAAAGAACATATATATATCTATTTTGGCAACACAAAGCAACCGTGACTCTCAAGGAAAGGGTATGTGAAGCAGTGATTGTCCTTACTGTCCCCTGGTGTGGAGTGGTAGGAGCAGGGATGTAGCCCCAATGCCACATGGAATGTTATGGGAAGAGGGTGTAGGGAAGTGCTAAAACTAAGTTCTCCAGGAACTACAAAGAGAGGTGATGGCATGATTTGTTGACCTACAGGTTCAACAGAGTCTGCAGCATCTGTAATAGCTGCCAGAGAAGCCCCATTATGTCCTCATGCATCTCCCTCTCCTTTTCGTGCTGGGACTCTCTCCTGTCATTCACACTCTAGGCCCTCTGCTCAAGGTACAATGCAGCACTGGCTTCCAGGATTTTGCTGAACACATCATCCCAAGTCCTCTTCTTTCTCTGGCTCAGGTGTTGCGTGGGTATGGAGGGGGAACCCCTTAAGCCCACAATGGTGGCAAGCTACAGACAAAACACAGAGATAAAATCATCAGTATGGTCACAACAGGAAGTGAAAGTTAAGGGTCAGAATTCCCTTCCCTTGCTCCCCTTAAGTTTTAAACAAGACATGCTTATTGACACTTGTGCTTTGGCGTGCTTGTGCATGGCACCACTCACAGCACCATCCATGGTAAATATGGCCTGCCACAGGCAAGGGAAACGAGGGAATTGCTCAATTGCATGAAACTAGGAGTATATGGCAACAGTACTGAATATTGGCACCACTGTCCACAGCCGGTGGTGATTTTAGCTGGTACCTCACTCCTAAGGCAGATAGCGCACAAGCTGCTACTGCCATCCCAGAGCCACCCTGGCCCATATGCTGCTAGCCTGTTTACTGCAAAGGTGCCTGTCAAAGTTATTGCCAAATTGCATGCAAAAGCGTCTTACTGCAGAGGAAGAAATAGGGCTGCCATCCCTAGAAACCTTCGGGAGAGAATTGCAGAGTACCTTCATGAAAGTTTTATCAAGATCTCTCAGGAGGATTCAAGGACCATCCCTGTGTACTTAAAAAAATTACTCTGCATAGTCCCCACCTAACTACAGGGGAATGAAAAGCAGATAACTCTCTTCAAGATAGTTGGTGTGATGCTGTGACTAGGTAATGGGATCCTTGGATGCATAAATGGGAATATCAAGCAAGAGTAGAGAAGTTATATTACCCCTGTATTTGACACTGAGGAGACCACTTCTAGAATACTATGTTGAGTTTTGGTGTATTGCTACCTCTTCTTGTACAAGTAAATTAATGAAAAGAGAATAGCTGTGTCCTGCTAAGTAGTGAGTGCCATCAGTACATCACTGTAATGGGGGACACATGTATATGCTTGAGCCAAGGTTTCTTCTCCTGCATCAGGCTCATCCTTTCTCAACTGCCAGGACTGACTGGACTGCAGTGAAGTCTCAAACAGGTCGTGGATTGCAACACACCTGGACCCCCAGAGGCATGTTTCCTCATCTTCCTCACCCTTGCTCTTCACAGCAGGGCTCTGTCTCTCGAATGCCACAGAGGTATTCATGGAGATCTGTAGGGTGGCAGTGGATCTCTACCAAGTATGGCATGCAGCTCTTTTTAAAAGCGACAGGTCTGCAGCTTAGCACTGGATCGACTGTTGGCCTCCCTGGCCTTTTGGTATGCCTGCTGTAGTTCCTTTGCTTTCATGCGGCACTGCTACTGATACCCCTTCTACGAGCAGATTATACAGGGAATGCAGAAAATGTCCACAGTTCTATGGCTGGTCCACAGCTGTGCCTTCACAGCCTCTTCTCCCCAGTCCCAGGAGATCCAATATCTCTTGTTTACTCCAGACCAGAGTGTGTGGTGCATATAGCCAGCATGGTCAGCTGGGCATTTGCATACAACAATAGTGAGCACAAACAGCAGTTCTCTAAGCTGGGCAATGAAGAAAAGGAATTTCAAAAAATCAGTTTTATAAGGGTGCAATGCAGTCTTCTAGTCTCCTTGATCCCATAGCGGTCAGCGTTGGGCATTGTGGGAAAGCTGCTTGAGAACTGTTAGGGTCAATGTAGGTAACAGTGTCTACACATGCACTGTGTTGACCTCAGTACATCAACCATGGCTCAACACCACTGGGGAAGGTGGTGTTACTGCATCGCCGTAACAAGGCACTTACATTGGTGGGAGACAAATCTATGAGCATGCCTACACTACAAAATTAAGTCAACTTAAGTCGTCATACTGCCACCACAGTAACTAAGTTGATTGTCCATGTCCACACTACGCTCCTTCCATCAGCAGAGTGTGTCCATATTAGCAGCTTATATCAACACACAGAGCAGTGCACTGTGGGTAGCTATCCCATTCTGGGTGTCTTGGGAAGGGGTTGCAAAATGCAAAGCACAGGGGAAAAGGGAGAGGATATCATTCTGAGATCATAGCAAGAGGTACATTTGCAGAGGATAGCATGCAACTCCTTGTAAAAGTAGCATATCTGCAGCTCCGCACTAGAATAACTGCTTTGGGCAGCAGAGTTGAAAATGGTGACCAGCGCGGTCATAATGGGCATTGTGGGACAGCTCCTGGAGGCCAGTTAAATTAACATAAGCAATGCAGTGTCTGCAATGCCACTATGTTGACCTAGCTACATCAGCGGGAGAAATATTGTATTGTAGTGTAGACATTGACATTATTATGTCGATGTAAGATGCCTTACATAGACATAACGCTTTAGGGTGTACCAGGTCTAAGTGTAGACCAGGGATAGGCAACCTATGGCACGTGCGCCGAAGGCGGCACACAAGCTGATTTTCAGTGGCACTCACACTCCCCGGGGTCCTGGCCACCGGTCCGGGGGGCTCTGCATTTTAATTTAATTTTAAATGAAGCTTCTTAAACATTTTAAAAACCTTATTTACTTTACATACAACAATAGTTTAGTTATATATTATAGACTTATAGAAAGAGACCTTCTAAAAACATTAAAATGTATTACTGGCACGTGAAACCTTAAATTAGAGTGAATAAATGAGCTTATGCTCCCAATACTTCTGTTAGTCTTAAAGGTGCCACAGGACCCTCTGTTGCTTTTTACAGATTCAGACTAACACGGCTACCCCTCTGATACTTGACACTTCTGAAAGGTTGCCGACCCCTGGTGTAGACACACACACAACTAGGTTGATGCAAGACTGCTTACGTCAACTGTACTTTGTAGTGTAAACCAGGCCTTAGTGACAACAAAACAGACTAAGCTAATATCAAAAGAAAAATGGATCTAGAGTAGGAAGAGAACAGAAAGAAATAAAAGAATATACAAGTTTTAGCACCTAAACTCTGAGGGCCAAATTCACCTCCTGGTATAACATGCTGTTCTGATAAGTACTAACTATAAAAGTTAACAGTTTGTAGAAAGGGCAGATTTAATGTTACTGAATATGGTCTCTAGGCTTTTAACTATGGCTTTCTCTACAGGGAAGAAAACCACAACATAAAAACCAGATGACCACTCTTTTTTGTTGAAACTGGCTCCTTTTATCCTTGTGCAAGAGATGAAAGGGGAAACCTACCAGCCTCTTCAATCACAGACTGCTGTCTTAAACTGGGATAGTTTATATGAGGATGATGATTAACAAAAAAAAAAAAAAAAAAGTGAAACTGCAAATTCATCATTGAAATATGCATTGTAAAAAGCGTCCTACATTCCCAAAGGAAGGGTTTGTAAAAACTGTCTCACTTACCAAGGAAGGAGGCTCGCTCCAAATGAGAAGGAACTAGGCAGGTCAAAACTTTCTAGCTATACAAGTTCTAGGCTCTGATTCCATAAGGAAGAAGTTCAGCTGTCACAGGAGAAGAGCTGGGAAAGTGCAGTAAGAAGGAAACACTTCATAAAGCAAAGCTTGAAAGCAGCATGCGCAAACATCACCCATGTTACCTTTAAGGGCTAGCTGATGAGGGGGACTCACTGTATGGAGCAGACCTATACAATTCAGAAAGCCCGAGAAGCCATAATTACTGATACAGAGCTCCTGGGCGTTATAACCCCAATCAATTACCTTGGGCGGAGGGAGAGGCGGGAAGAAGGGGCGGTTATCAGACATCTCCACCACCCAACAATAGCCGTTAACCCTTCCTCCTGCCCCAAAGCAGGAACTGCACCCTCCTTCTGATCTGTAAACTCTAACCCGTGCCACAGAACAAAGCTAAGCGCGTCCCGCTTTCAGCTTCATTTAACAAGGAAGATAGTGAGAGGGGACTTGTTGTGACGGTTTGAGGAGGCGTAGAAGTGAAAGTTAAAACATGGTTTTGCTATTTACCACACGTTGTTAGCTGGATCAGCAAAACATAACCCACCTCTGGCCCTGCTGCTGCCAGCTCCCACACACATGCTCTGGGGAGGAGAGCAGGCTGGCTCTCGGAGCTGCTGTTTAAGGTAGTGTTTACAGTCACTCTGGCTCTGGGGGTGGGGATGTCTGCTGCGCGCATTTCAATGAGCGGGTTCCAGTTCTCTGAAGTTTACCCGAGTCGAACTGCCCAAGCTTGACAAACAGCCTTGCAGCTCCTCGCTCTCCAGCGAGCCTGCTCTTCCTGCATCCCCAATCCTCCCCTCCAGCTATACCCCGACTCACACCAACCCTCAGCCAGCCCCTTCGCCACTCTTCAAATCTCCCCTCCCTCAAGGGAGGGCCAAACACACCCGCCATTGAAATCCGTCCCCATTGATCCCATGCGCAGTGTGAAACGCTGGGGGAGAAGGGAGCCGGGAAAGCAGCCGCAGCCAGTCACTGGGAAAAGCCCTTTTCCTTTAACACTGGGAGGGAGGGAAAGGGAAGGCGAATCAGAGAGAAATATCCCGGGGGGAAGGGGGGGAAGAGGGAACAAGGAACTTAGATTTTCCAGTTTACAAAAGCCAAGCCTGTTACCCGCGCCGCTCACTCTCAACAACGCCTGGGTGGGAAAGAAATCCCCGACCCTTCTAGGGGACGCTTCAACACAGGTGCTAACTGCTGAGTAAATTCGCTCAATAGAGGCCTACAACTCCCAGCGTGCTCTATTCTACCTTGCACCGAGCTGCCGCCTTAGAGACGGAGCAAGGCATGCTGGGAGCAGTAGTCCCCAGGAGCCACACCGGGCTCCACACATCCCCGACTGCAGCTCCCTAATGCCAGCCTGTGTTACCCATACGAATGTGATGTGTTGTTCACAACCCCGCTGGCTTTTAACGGCCTGTTGGCTGTAAATAAGAAGCTTCTTAAAAAACCCGCCCTCCCTAGTTCCTTTCCTCAAGCCACAGCCGTCTCTACTTTCAGACTGCCAATCCCGTCTACCACCCGCACCTTTTTCTGGCGCCTCTTGTTTTTCTCACTTCATATCCCTCCCCCACCCTTTGTATTTTTAAACCACGCTACTCCGCCCCGCTCTGTCCAATCGCAGCTCGGGTATTCCATTACAGCCAATGGCGGACATCCCCGCGGTTTTTTAAACTGCTGCTCGCCTCCAATCGGCGCCGTAGCTCTTAGTCCCGCCCCCGTCCTCTCCCTAAC
Source organism: Emys orbicularis (assembly GCF_028017835.1). NCBI lineage: Eukaryota > Metazoa > Chordata > Testudines > Emydidae > Emys > Emys orbicularis. The sequence goes on along the minus strand of NC_088687.1, from coordinate 75,361,375 downwards.
CGGTTCCAACGAGTACTGGAGCCAACGAACCCCTGAGACTCGACCTAACTTATGTGCTGCTCATGGGATGACGTAAAGAGAGCTAGGAACCAATCCACTGTACTCGCAAACCTAAGGGCGTGACCGTGTGCTGTTCGAAAGGGTGTGATAGCCAATCGGATGACGCGGTAGGCGGGACTGTAGGTGCTGTGGGTCAAGTTGCTGTGTCGGGTAGGACTGTGGAAAACAAGAGGCTGTAAGTGCGTCGGAGAGAAACCATTTGGCTGTGGCAGACGGAGCAGATCCCAGCACCAGGACCCAACAGCCCGCAGCCGCCGCCTCTCACCGCACCAGGCAAGGCCCCAACAACTGCAGCCTGCCCTGAGGAGTGTCCGCGCCGCTCCGTGCTGGTGACGGTGCCAGTGGGAGTCGGGACGAGACCAGCCGTGGGGTGGGGCGCGGCGGCTCCCGGGCGCAGTGGGTGTTCGGCCCCGCGGCGGGGGCGGTTGTTTTAGGGGGGGCTTCTTGGCTCTGCAGGTCGGCTGGGCAGGACCGCGCCCGCGGATTGGGGCGCGAGGCGGGGAGGGGGCCCGGTGCCATCGGGAGAGCGCGGGCGCGGTGGCATTTCGGGAGGGGGGTTGGTGGCTTCGCCGGGGCCGCTGGTGGGGTGGAGGCGCCTGTTGGTCCCGGGGAGGCCGCCCCGCCCCGTGGAAGTTTACTCGGAGTCGGAGGCCGCTTGGCTCCTCGGGAGAGGGAGGGGCCGGGCCTGGGCCCGGGCCCGGGGGATGGTTAGGCGGGAAGCCGCCGCTAGGGGAGAGGCGGGAGTGGCCTTAGCAGCAGCCCCGCCCGGCAAACGCTGCCGTCCCTTTCCTCACTCCGCGTCTCCTCCCCAAGGGCCCAGTGACCGCTCCCGCCATGGGCAAAGGCGACCCCAACAAGCCGCGGGGCAAGATGTCCTCGTACGCGTACTTCGTGCAGACCTGCCGCGAGGAGCACAAGAAGAAGCACCCGGACTCCTCGGTCAACTTCGCCGAGTTTTCCCGGAAGTGCTCGGAGAGATGGAAGGTGAGAGAAGGCCCGGGCCCGCCCACCGGCCAGGCCGCACCTCGGGGCGGGCGGGGCTTCCCTGCTAGCTCAGTGGAGAACGGTGCGGGGTCTCGTGTCTGGGAATCGTGACTCCCCTCCCCCATCGCCTCGTCAGCCTGTTTCATGGGTTTATGGGAAAGAAAAGGATCCTCGGGTGCAGCTGCTGTTAGCTGTTAATGAGTCACCAGGCCTTTTAGCTGATCTAACGCCTCTTTTTGCAATGTGTCTGCAGACAATGTCTGCAAAAGAAAAATCAAAGTTTGAAGATCTGGCGAAAGGAGATAAAGCTCGTTATGACAGAGAGATGAAAAATTATATTCCTCCTAAAGGCGAGAAGAAGGGAAAGAAAAAGGATCCCAATGCTCCTAAAAGGCCACCGTAAGTGTCTTCATCCTGGAATGAAAAGTATATTTTCAGTTTTGGTCAGTGTGACACCTTTTATTTTTCTTTCTTTCTCCCTGATCAGATCTGCATTCTTTCTCTTTTGTTCTGAACATCGTCCAAAGATCAAAAGTGACCATCCTGGCTTGTCTATTGGGGATACTGCAAAAAAACTAGGTGAAATGTGGTCTGAGCAGTCAGCCAAAGATAAACAGCCATTTGAACAGAAGGCAGCAAAACTAAAGGAGAAATATGAAAAGGTACAATGAAAACATCCAAGAATGTACATGTGGTCCAAAGTTTGAGCAGTTATAAATGAAATAGTGGTGGCATGCTCTATGCTTTACACAAGGGAAAAAAACATCGCTGCCTCACAATCCTGAATAGACTACACAATGTGACAGAAAACTGAAGAACATTCAGTTTCTATAGAGATGGGTTAGACAAGGCCTTACTGTGTAGGGAAACACACAAATGTAAAAATATTCAGACCAGATATTGCAGTGATTCTCAGTCTGCTCCATACCAAAATTGCATCTTAAAATAGGACAGAAAAAGCAGGAAGGCTATAAACCCCTGAAATCTGATCTGGGGATTCCTTAGGGGTGGGTCATAAGTGCCAGGTTGTGACCCTTTCTCTTAAAGCATCTAATTCATATGTTGTACAGCTCAGTATAATGCAAACAATTGTTAAATTAATGTTAGTCTTGGGATTTACAGGGATGTAATTCATTACTTGAAACTTAATGGCATCACTCTTTCAGGATGTTGCAGCATACCGTGCCAAGGGCAAGAGTGATGCAGGAAAGAAAGGTCCTGGTAGGCCCACAGGATCTAAGAAGAAGGCAGAACCTGAAGAGGATGAAGATGAGGAGGATGAAGAGGAGGAGGAAGATGAAGAGGAGGATGATGAAGATGAAGAGTAAATGGATATCCTGCTGTAAAGATTTGTGCTCGAAGTCCAATATTTTGCTAAGAATGTGAACTCAAGTGCAGCTCATTGTTAGCTTCAGTATAAAAAAAAAAACTGTACAGAATTGTGTATAGGTAATGTGATTCTTTGTAGGGAGACCTATATTTTTTAATGTAAGTAGTAGCTGAGGGCCGCTACAGTTAGGTTCTTAAAAACAAAAAACGGATGTTGTGGAATGTTTCTGCATATTTAATGGTTTCTTTAAAATTCAGTGACTGATAGTCTGATGTTTTTAGCAGAGTAAAACATAGGAAGTAGCAAAATAGCTGATCTTATATTTTGTAGAATATTGCATTGTATTACTTTTTTAACAATTTTGTAATAAAATGATGTACATTACTGTGTTCTGCTGTTACTGCCTTGGAGCATCTTCTAAAATACTCTTTATGATCATAGAGCAATAAATGGATACACTTAGGTATTTATAATTTAACACTTTAAACTTTCTTTACTTGTAAGCTCTTTTTGGGGTAGGACTGCCTAATCTAAATACATTATAATAATGGGGCCCTGATTCTAAATAGTGCTTGTGGATACTTCCGAAATGCTAGTAAGTGGCACGACTGGAATTCAGATTTTTCTCATGTGAGTTGATTACATCATTGCTTGCTTGAAACTGGCTTCCCTGTTCTGTTTCTATTTATAAGTTAACTTCTCCAAAGTAAAATCCCTGAATGGAGGTTGGTAAATATTTTGTTTCCAAAGGCTGTCTTTTTTAAAGACTAGATAAAAACCTTTTTGTGGTGAAGACGTAGCTTTAAAGTTAACATGCTTCCTTGTTAATGAGGATTAATGATTTTTTTTTGTCACTTTGAAATAGTCCCTCCTTAACCAATACCATTAAATTACATTAACAGTGAATTCTACTAGCATAGGAGAGGTGGTGTGTTGGTGATGCAGACTCCAGCTATACTGCCACCTTTTAAAGGAAGGATTGAGGTGGGGTCCTAAAGCTTTGTCTAAAGATGATCTGTAGCTGCCAATAGGTACAATGATAACAGCTTTGCCTTACATTTTTTTCCCCTGTACACAAATCTTAAACCCTCTTCTATCACTATGCTTTCACTTATGTAGTTTGACTATACTAGTGCTTAACTGGTGATCTGATCCCTTCCCCTTAACAAAAAGGGACTTTACAAAGTAATTTTGATGGTACTGGGAGCTATTAATACACTGACTCAAACAAATGGGACTCTGCTCTAAATAACCAGGTCCGTGATCCTCCTGTCTGTCTGCATAGGCTCAGAAACCCTTTTAAAGCACATACCTTAATACCTGTTTTCAGGGTTCTAGTTCTCAAGTTCAGTATTGAAGAGAGCTTGTGGGTGACCCTATGTACTAGGTCAGCAGTTCTCAAACTTTGTTGCCTTGTGGCCCTCTTCTGACAACAAAAGTTACTACACAACCCCAGGAGGGGAACTGAAGACTGAGCCACAGGCAGGGGGCATGTAACCTTAGCCCTGGGTGGTAGGGCTTGGGCTCCAGACTTGCTGGGGCCCAGAGCAAACACCACCCTTGGTGACCCCATTAAAATGGTATCATGACCCACTTTGGGGTTCCAAGCCAGTTTGAGAACCCCATTGAAATTTGGTGCAGGCACCCCTTTATTAGACAGTGGGGCAGATAGGCTAAATTTCAGTAAGTGGCAGTGTGACCAGGCACTTGTGGTTCCAATGCCACTGAAAGATAGCCTGGCTGGGCCAAATCTCAGTAAGTGGTATTGCAACCTGTTGCATGGGATTACCCACTAGTGTTCAATGTTGAAATTGAGGAATATGGCCCTGAAAATATTATTTAAAACACTGATTCCAATAAAGGGGATTCTGTATTGGTCCCAGTTCCATCAAGGTTACATTGGAAAGTCTCATTTTGTTAAAGGGCGGGGGGGATAGGTAGTAGCCACATTTTTTTTTTTTTTTTTTTTAAATGAAAGGATGTGAGTCAAGGTTGAGAGCCCACGGTCTAAAGCAGGGGTGGGCAAACTATGGCCCGTGGACCGCTTCTGGCCCATCAGATGCTTTTATCTTGCCCTCGAGTTCCTGCTGGGGAGTGGAATCAGGCGCTTTCCCTGCTCCAGCTGCCCAGTGCTCCCCAGTCCCCCCGACTCTCAATTCTCTTGATGAGCACCGTCTTTTGGCATGCAGAGCCACGCTGCACAGGTGTGACTTCACTGTGCTGTTTCTGGGATTGGAACTCCACCCCATGTAGCAGGCCTGGCCTCCCTATGGAGCAGAGCACCCAATCCCTGCCCAGTCTCCTATGGACCTACCCTTGAAAGCCTTGAAACCACCCAGGGGCCGCACCAGTCCCAGCTAGGGTGCCTCTGCCCATGACAGTGCCTGGTATGGCCCCCTTTGAGTCACTGCTGGCAGGGCCCCTAGGAGTTCCCGGTACTGCCCCTGTAGAGCCCCACCCCTGTGCCACATCCCGTGCATCCCCATAGAGTTCCCCCTCCCACACCAGGCATTCATGCCCGCCCTACAATTTTTGTACCCAGATGTGGCCCCTCAGGCCAAAAAGTTTGCCCACCCCTTGGTCTAAAATCTTTAATTCCCCAGGCAACTAACCCACTTAAGCCCTAATCAACATAGGTGCCTAGTCACTTCATAGCATATTTGCTGTACAGTTACTATGGTCACTTTTGCACTATGGACACTTTTACAGTGCACTCCCATTTAGAAGAATCATTGCTGTAAGAATCAAGGGCATATAGTGATCAAAACAGAAAAATCATTCTTATAGTCTAAATATACTCTGCTTATAAGAATCAAATCATCTAGGAGGGATGTTAGTCTTATAAAAGCCATTTACTGTAGCTACAGTCTGAAATTGGTAAACTTTTTTTTTGGGGGGGGGAGAGGGTAAAATCACCCTTTTCCCCTAAATTGGGGCAAATTCTTTTTACTCTGTGCCCCCCCCTCCCCAATTTGACAGCTTGTAAAGTGCTAAGTTTGTACAAGCACCTCAACCTTGGTGACATTACTGTCCAAAAATGGAAATGATGGGTAATATGTTATATGTGGAATAATCTCAGCCCAGTGAGGGAATTAGTTGTCATAACAGTAACCATTTTACATGGAGGCTCCATGTAAAAGATGTGTAGGTAACACCACAACTGAGCACTATAGCAGCATTCTCATCAAGTACATACAGTAACTCCTCACTTAAAGTCGTCCCGATTAACATTGTTTTGTTGTTACGTTTCTGATCAATTAGGGAACATGCTTGTTTAAAGTTCTGCAATGCTCCCTTATAACGTCATTTGGCAGCTGCCTGCTTTGTCCACTGCTTGCAGGAAGAGCAGCTGGTGGGGGCTTGGAACTAGGATGGACCGGCAGCCCCCCATCAGCTCTCTGCTCCCCTAAGTTCCCTGTGCAGCAGCTGCCCAGCAGGCTACCAATTGCCAGCAGTTCAGCTGTCCCTCCCCGCCACTGCCATGTGCTGCCCCTGCCCTCTGCCTTAGAGCTGCTCCCCAGAGCCTCCTGCTTGCTGTGTGTGTGGGGGATGGAGAGGGGGCTAATGTCAGGCTGTCCCCCTCACCCCTTCACCCCGCTTACCCCATCTTCCATAGAGCAGGGGGGACACATGACAGGGCTCAGGATGGAGGGAGCTTCCTGGCAGCAGCTGCCATCTCAGCTTGCTGATCTACTTAACAAGGCAGTGTACTTAGAGTGGGGTCAGGGTACTTAAAGGGGCAATGCACATCTCTCTCTCACACACAGTCTCTGTCTGCCATGCTCTCCCCTCCCTCCATTCGTGCTGCCTTGTAGAGTGTGAGGCTACATTAACAACAAGTTAACCCTTGAAGGCTCAGCCAACTGCTAGTTCATCATTCAGCACTAAGGCATTCCCTGGGAAATATCCCACCCTCTGACTTCACCTCCTCAACCAAGCCTCACAATCATCATCGCCGTGTACCAGTATTAAATGGTTTGTTTAAAACTTATACCGTGTGTATATATATATATATATACACACACACACACACACACACACACACACACACACACCTATCTTTTGTCTGGTGAAAAAAAATTCCCTGGAACCTAACCCCCCCCATTTACATTAATTTTTAATGGGGCAATTGGATTCACTTAACATGGTTTTGCTTAAAGTCACATTTTTCAGGAACATAACTATAACGTTAAGCAAAGAGTTACTGTACTTTGCTGAGGAAAAAAATACTGAAGCTTTAGTATTGTGATGTGGCAAGTTTAGGACTAAATCCTGCACCCTCCTCCCCTTAAAGTCCAATAGCTATATTCCTACACAAACAGAAGGTGGTGAGCTTATTAAAAAAAGAACTAACTAGCTTGGTAATGTAATGTTGCTAACACCAGCTGGTGTAAGTATATACATACTACTGTTTAATTTTGGGGAACAACGTTTGACATTGTAGTTCAGAAATTCAAGTGATAGCATAGCTGACTGGGCTAAGGCAGTGGATGGAAGGGACCAGTGATTAGGGTGCGAGTCTGGGATTTGGCCTGGCTCAGGTTGAATGCCCTGCTTATCATAGCAGTTCTGTTCAATATCTTCATAAATGATTTAGATAATGGCATAGAGAGTACACTTATAAAGTTTGCAGACGATATCAAGCTGGGAGGGGTTGCAAATGCTTTGGAGGATAAAAGTATAGCAAACCCACAAGTTAAAATATTTGTTTTATTTTCCTCACCTAGAAAACACACAATCCAGCATTAAGATGCACATCGGCTCCCCAAATTTATCCCTAATAAAACTTTTGAAGATTTATACAATTTCTACAGAAACATACAGTGTATCAAAATCTGCATAAATCAAATTTATAAAATGTGTAGAAATGCATAGTGATATTATCATCAGTTTACAAAGCAAGATATGGGACATTTTTCCCCCCCAAGCAGGCTACAATAGGAAAAGTCATTACAGCAACAGCTTCTGATGTTCTCATGTTTTGTAGTTTGCAGTTTCAGATACAGATTCATATGCACATACAGTATCTTTTAATGAATTGCACAAAATACCCATTTAAAATATACACCTGGACAATTTATATGCCACCTTTCTTTCACTAATGCATAGTAAACATGATTAATCTACCCAACACAAAAATGGAGTCAGTTTTCATACACACAAATAATAAAATTACCTATACTCTTATTCTCCCTCCTTTATTTTCTAATTTTATTTTTCACACCTTTTAAAGGACAGCTGAGAAGTTTAAAGAAGCCAGAGGAGATCCCAAATCATTGCCAAAATATGCATAGATAGATAGCTTTATAAAGGTCAAATTCTGCCTTTAGATATGACACATAACCCTTACTAACTTCAATGGACGTTACATGCAATGCTAATCTGCATTTGAGGGCAGAATTTGGTACTAAAACAAATACTTTCAGGGTCTGATCCTGTGAGGTGCAAAGGGCTCAACTCCTATTAAGTCAAGGCATTCGTGATGTCATCAACTCTTAATAGTCTCAGAATCTGGATCTAAAACTAGTTGACAGTGCCCCTTTAAAGTCTACCCCTGTATGTTAATTAATTTTCTTTCTTTTTTTTTTTAATTTAAAGTTTTAGTTCACCAGGTGAATTTAGTTCACCAGGTGAATTCAATTTATATTAACAATGTCACAAAGTACTGGATCATTCTTAATTTTATACATTGTGCAGCTTTAGCTTTAAAATATATCAGAGGTTTGTACAGCATGATACAACAAAGACGTTAGTGTTTGTAAGTTCTTAGCTGTAATTCAGAGCACTCTCTTCATCAGATGTATCACATAATGCTTTCAGGTTCAGTTTCTTTTGGCTTTTTTAATATTGAAAAGAAAATAAATGTTTAATTGCTTTAGTGCTGTCTAAGACTATGTCTACACTACGGATCTTACAGCAGCACTGTACCACTGTAGTTGTGCCACTGTAAGGTCTCCTGTGTAGCCGCTCTCTCACTGGCATAATTAAAACATCCCCAACGAGCGGTTGTAACTATGCTGTCTACACTGGCGCTTTTGTTGGTGAAATTTATGTCAGCCGGGGTGGGATTTTTTCACTCACCGGACCAACAAAAGTGCTAGTGTAGAAAAAGCCTAATATACCAGCTGCATCCAAGTGCTACTCAGCATACCTGGTTCAGCTCACTTAAAGTTCCAATGAATTTACAGCACCGAGCTGCAAAAGGGACATTTTGCAATATTTTTGGGACCCCCTACAGCATTTCTGGTGTGGTCTGTACCTTTATTTGCCTTACCAATATGTAGTAAATACAGAAGTCACATTGGCAACACAAACTTGTCTTCGGTAATTACGTGGGTGGTACAATTAATCCTTATCAATATGACGTATCAACATATCCATACTATACATTCCATCAAATGTTTTTGTTGTAAAATATAGAGAAATGAAAGAGGCACTAACGTTGAAATCTACCTTTCCAAAAAAGCAGCATGACTGTGAAAGAAGGCCACTCTGGCTAATAACCCGTGGCAGTGCTTGGTAGGATGTAAAATAAAATAAAAAGATACAACAGGTTGATAATCACCACATTATATGAAAGTCTGGTTACTCCAACCTTTTCAAGTGTGTGTAAAAAAACTGCCTTCAGACCCCTGAGTGAAATCCCAAAGAAGACCACAGTGCTTTTAACTTTGTTCCTATAAAACATAGCTAAGAGCACATAAACCCCCAACATCTTAAAACAAAAAAGATGTAAACATCTACAAAGTTTAAGGTAAAAGCAGTTTTGTAAACATTAACTGCAGATGATAATGTTATTGTAATATCACAGTTCATCTATGTCCTTCATCCAAGTCGGGAGATTTCAAGCTTGCAGCTGTACAAAGTTAATAGTTGCAGCAGTTTTCAGGTTATTTTCAGTCCTGTACAAATTAATGTTTCAGTAGGCCAGGTTTTTGTTTGTTTTGTCTATACACTAAGAATGTTGTTCATTTCCCATTTTTGTGTTGCTTTACTGGAGTCACATTCAGTGATAAAGACTTGGTGTAAGACCTCTGAGCGATCTAAGCACTTCCCTGAAGGAATATGGGTAAATCTATGTAGATTCTGGAAAACAAAACGATCAAAAATAGATTTAAAATCTTCCCCATCTAATATGTGTAGCTGTTTAAAAACAAATTACCCAGTGTCCCTGTGAAAGTCTCATTTCTACATTAATAATGTTATCACTTATTAGGCCTATATTTTCACATCTTGAAATGTTACATTATAAAAAGGTAAATAGATGCACTTGGTCCATTTTAAAAACCCACACTTATTCCTCATAGGAAACAGGCTATTTCTGCATAACTGATTCTAAACTATGTTTAATAAAAAAAATTTGTCTATCCTAGATTTTTTTTTAAAGACAAATGCTTGAAAACAAGACCTTTCCTGTTTAGGATTGCCATCTAATCCGGCTGTTTATGCTTCACCTAAGGTTATAACCATAATGCCAACATCAGAGCAATGCAAATATTTGGGGTGAAAGTGATTATTTGCCTCAGCTCTTCTCCCACATTTTCTTTTTCCAATGGTAGCAGGGAGAAGTGGGGTTATGAGATAGCCATTGTCCCCCAAATCAACAAAAGTCAGCAAAAGACAAAGGGAATATTCTGACCAGATCTGGCTATACTCTCTCTCTGGGATAACTGAGTGGCCTATAGGAGCACTACTACTGAATCCCTATAGTCACATAACTGATTCACTAGAGTAGCACAAATATTGCGACTGTTTGACCGACACTGAAACACCCCCCCCAAAAAAATGTTGCTGTTCACGTCTGCACTGGGCATCACATTTCTTGTACTGGTTATAACTGTTATCTTCCTGCCCCAGTCCACCCCCATCAGTGAGAATATATTTTTAAAATGGGTTGCACAGTAATTAAACACTGAAAATCTGGCTCACAAGTGCACCAAGTTTCCAGTGTTTGTTTGCTTACCCACCTTTGATAGTCTTTTATCATATTTCTTTGGAAATAAACCAAATGTTTTGGTCTATATTCTGTGCTGTGCCTACTGGGCCACTCTCTCCTAACTTCTAGTAACAGAAACATTGAAGCAAACAATTGCACAATTGGCACAGCTACTGTGGAAAGGGATTCAACTCGTGTAAAAACAAAACATAATGAAGTGGCAAGTAACATGCTGGGCCACATTAGAACTGGTGGAGACCAAACAAGTTGTACATATACACTACAGAACAAAGTAGACACCAAAACAGTGTGTATTGATTTTTATCTAAATTCCTGGGATTTAAAGATCTTGTCTGTCTCTTCCCAGCTTTTTAGCTCCATACAAACAGCTTTTTGTTATTCAGGACTTCACAGCTGTATGCAAATATTACAAAAACTTGCATGTCAGTGGAAGGCAAATGGACTTTCACCACATAATGCTTAACAAAGAATCTAGCTGCTTCAGGCAAATAGAATCCAGATACCAACAGACTAATGAGTGAATTAATAAATGCACAACAAGCTAGATGGTAATGATTCAGAAAACAACTGGGTAATAGCAATCTGGCATTCAACCCTTTTAGACCACATTATGCCCTCAAATACACAATTGAGGTGTGTGTGTGTGTGTGTGTGTGTGTGTGTGTGTGTGCACGTATTTAAAGGCCAAATTTCCTTATTAGTGTATTCTGTCTTTATCTCTTTTTACTGGAACAAAAGTATGAGCTGACTCATTAAATATAATAGAGGAGTAGGATAAAAATGTTTTCAAAGTTAGTACCTATACCAAAATACATATTTACTTAATAGCTATTACAAGCTATAAATCAATACTTCATTTAAAAATTCAGATCTTTCACAACAGCATCACACAGTGGCCACACGCATCATTTAGAAAACACGAGACAATATTTACTCAGAGAATAGGTAGCTAACTCAAAAGAACAAAACTAAATTCTGAACAAGACACAGGACAACACATATAAATAATTACATTTAGCAGAAATAGAACTAGCATTGCTGTACTTCCCCTCTCCTCTCTCAGTACTGCTGAAAAATGTAATTTAAATGGAGCACTATTTCAGTATAGATATGCAAGGTAATCAAATTACATTATTCGAGCTGCTAAATTCACCCTTGCATCTTTGCCAGATTCTGGCAATACAGACATTGTGGAGAACTCTCTTGGTGGGAAGGGCATTAGCAGGAAGGTTGCTGTGAGCAAAAGCTGTTGCAACCTTCATTAGGGGTGTGCGGGCCACCACAGTGCCAAAAAGGGGGCAGCGGGAATATGCTGATTCAGCACATACCCATAGAATCATAGGACTGGAAGGGACCTTGAGAGGTCATTTAATCCAGTCCCCTGTACTCATGGCAGGACTAAGTATTATCTAGATCATCCCTGAGAGGTTTTGTCTAACCTGCTCTTAAAATCTACAATGATGGAGATTCCACAACCTCCCTAGGCAATTTATTCCAGTATTTAACCACACTGACAGAAAGTTTTTCCTAATGTCTAACTGAAACCACCCTTGCTGCAATTTAAGCCCATTGCTTCTTGTCCTAGCCTCAGAGGTTAAGGAGAACAATTTTTCTCCCTCTTCCTTGGCAGCAGCTGTCCTGGTGGAATTTAAAGCTGCTTTTCTGCAGCGGAAATCCTGGGAGAGGGCGGGTAGTGCCAACAAAACCCATCTTCCCTCAGAGTGAATTCCTCCCATAAAGCAAGAGGAGAGCCTGGTACAGAAAAGTGAAATTTACATTTTGCCACACCAAGTTCAGTGAATCTGGTCCTAGAGCTTTACTTCCAGATGTATGCACAATAAAAAAAGTCTTAACAAAATGGGGTGTAAAAAAAGTCTTAACAAATCGCCTATCCTTGCACCATATACTGTCACATACCTTGAAGTATTGCCATTCCTTGTATTCATTTAGATTACAGTGCGTAATCATAACTTTTGATCCATCAGGTCCTTTAGTCAAACACTGGTCATACTGCATGAGTTGATTAGCTTCATTTATTCGAAAAAGCTAAAAGAAAAATATTGAGGCACCTTTTTGTTACTGTAAACACAAAGGGTGAACTTTATACGGTAACTGAAATTTTAGAAGCAATACTATAATAATTAATTTACATCATCTGGAATATTCTTTTGAAATTATCATCACACCTACCTTTGCTTGAATAGGGCTGATTTATTTTAAGTGATGCAATATATTAGCTTTTCACTATCAGAGACTTACCATATGAAGTACCTTCTTTCTGAGCTCAGAAAACTAAATATATACGACTACTAAATTAAGTTAAGAACAAAGAGGATAAATGCAAAAGATTTTATCGGAGAGGCTCCTGAGAAGAGCTGGATAAATCAATCTGCGGTTTGATGGCTATATAATCACAGCCTTTCAAAGAGCTGGAAGCCAGTGAACTTTTGTCCTCACCAGTATTTTCAAATGAAGACAATAATAAATTTAAGAACTACAGAGCACTGGGCCAGAGGGAAAACTACCAAATTGAAATACAAACAGATAATTTCTGCTACTTCTTAGATTGGCATTTAATTAAGGTAAGATTTTAGGACTGAAAAAGAATGATTTTTTCATAGGCTTTCTAGAGTACTGTATAGTGAAAATGTATTTTCACAGGGTACTGCATTATATTTTAAACTACAGTTACAACAGTGACATTTTTACATTAAGAGCCAACTGAACATGATTTTTTAAACAGGGACATCATCCTGTATGACTGCATAAGATTAAGTCGTATATCTATATATCGAGAGAGAGAGAGAGAAGATAATTTTTTGTTAATCTCTTTTTACCATTTTGCTTTGAGCCATTTTTCAGTTTACAGACTTTTTCAAAATTTTAAGTATCAAATTCAAGAAGATAAAGCTACCTGACTGCCTGAAGTAGGTTTGTCCTTGTGGTGGTGAGATGGCAAAATTGTGAAGACTTGGGCCAAATTGTGCAATAGATTTATTACAATTATCTGTTAGGAACTAAGCTTTTTCCAATTTAACTCAGCTTAATTTATGAATTAATTTGTATTTGATTCCTTGTTTCTGGTAGTGGAAAGCCATTTAGTGCATCAGTGCATTGCACACCTATATCACAATTCTGAGAAGTAGTAACTAAGGCACCACAGTGGGTAAGGGGAATATTTCCTGAGTGGAAACCAATCCCAAATTCCCACCCATAAAAGCTGGCACAGTCCGCAACTTTCCCCCCGCATTTAATCTACTTTTTGGTAACCACAGTAGTTTTAGGGACTTTATCAGAGAAACAGCTTTATGATTATT